>NC_136475.1:50546904-56399404 GCF_902686455.1 Sciurus vulgaris
TTTGATTAATTGATTGCCTTTCTCTGGTGAATGGTAGTGGAAATTCCAGATAAAGAAAACAGGTGGGCATGCTGTGGTAGTGGCACACACCTATAATCCCAGTGGTTCAGGAGGCTAAGGCAGGAGGATCACAAGTTCAAAGCCAGCCTCAGCAACAGTGAGGTGCTAAACAACTCAGTGAGACCCTGTCTCTACATAAAATACAAACTAGGACTGGAGATGTGACTCAGTGGTCGAGTGCCCCTGAGTTCAATTCCTGGTACCTCCCCTGTTCCACACCAAAAATAAAACAGATAAGCAAAGGCATGAAACTGTGAAATCACAGGAAACCTTCACAAAATCATAAATTGAGTTATATTATATAATGAGAAAAGTAAAGTGGTGAAATGTGCAAGATTGGAGGCAGGAGAAGTTTCAAGGCTCACAATAGAGCTGGCCTTAGGTGCCAAGCCAGTAAACTTTGCCCTTACATGTAGGTAAGCAGATGCCACAAAAAAGTTTCAAATAGTAGAGCAAGATAATCCAATTTATATGGTGGACAGTAGAAAGGATTGTGGAAAATGGACTAGCATTAAGAGTGGTTGGGGTAACACCACTAGTTACATGTATTTAAAAAGTTTTTTAGTGTATACTCAAAGCTTTTACTCCTTTTAGGACACTTATGACTTCTAGGATACTTATGACTTCATGCCATCGGGCAGGCAACTAGGGATCACTGTAAGTTAAAAAGTAGAAATGTTTCCTCCCCAGTCTCATCCTGCAGAGCCGAACCCCAAGTTCCTTCTTCATTGCATCTTCTGTCAAATTTGGATCCGTTTCAATTCCTCTGAAGCCAATAATTGTCATTGCTAGCCATATGAGACAGGATAAGCACAACCACGTGTACCCAGCACTTTGGCATAATTTGGCCAAACTCATAGAGGTCAGAATACAGTGTATAGATGTTGTAAAGGGCAGCAAAGAAAAGAAGCCTGCTTATTTCATGATTAATAGTGAACAGCAAGAGGTCTATGATCCCCTCCCAGGCAAGGACATTTGTATCCTCAGGACACACATGGTATTTGGAATATAGCAGTATTTCAATAAATGTTGAAAGAAAGAAATAATTGGGGTGGAGGAGGGAGAATAAGGGACAAAGAAAGGGAAAGAAAAGGAGAGGGAGGAAGTAAAAACAAGAAAAGTTTCATTGAAGGAATTTGCTACCATTCTAGCAAGATTATACTAACCAAATTCATAGGAAGATAAAAGTTCAGAAAACCAAAAGATCCAGAAAGTCTTCATTTTACATGTAAAATTATGATTAAAATCAGATTATTTTTCTCAAGTCTAAGGTTTCCATGATGAACATAAACGTTGACAGTTTAACTCTCAAGGGAAATTCAGGAAGCCAGGAATTGCTCACTCAGCTGTGATTCCACTGACAAAGATCTAAAAAGACTAGAACATTTGGTGAAGGAAAAAAAAATCACTGGATTCACAAAGGCTTTGATGTGATCAACAGTATTTTCTGATATGCAGAGAGCACATGTCAGAGAGATGGACAGCTCAGCTCCCACAAGGTTGAAGACATCAGCTCTGAAACTTCTGGTCATTTCACCTTAGGTTGCCTAGTCTGCTGAATAGAGATCCCCAAGGCACATATGCATTACAGTAAATAGAAACATTATCTGTACTGTATATGAATTAAGGAAAATATCAAATGGAGCCAACTCCTTTCACTTCAGGTTGCTGAATAGCACCAGAAGACTTGGTCAGCTGCTTGAAGTTTAGAAGTGTGATTTTGGTTATGTATGCATTTCCAGATGAGTTTGAGCTCTTTGTGAAGGAAGTTAAAAGCATTCACATAAATATCCCCAAATATGATTGTCCTTTTAAAATTCAATACATTGCACACTGGGAAATCCAAGTTATACAACATGTCAACTTGAGAGGCACTAAATATACAGCTCTCTAGTCATCCAGTGCAGATCTTTTACAACCCTACAAGTTCTTTGTATCAAGTTCATTAGCCTTTCAGATAGTTTAAAGCCATCTGCCAAAAAACTCATTTACAAAATTGAATGGTCTAGGTACTGAATGCCCTGGTCTTGTATGTCTGTCAATTGTCTGAAACCTAGTTTAAAGGAGAAAGGTGGCTAAAAATAAAACAAGGCTGTCTAAAAATAAATTGGAAGCAGGCCATTTTTATTTCTCTTTGTGTTCTAATCCCATTTAACAGGAAAAACAATTTACTGTGGTTTGTAAGACTATAAACTTTATCGTTGAAGAGCCTAGATTTGACTTCCAAACTTGACAGTCACTAAGCTAAACAATGTTGGTCATGTATCTGTACTTCACTTCCCTCAACAATGAAAGGGAAATAGGAATACCATGCCTATCTAACTTCAAGCATCATTGTGAACACTAAATGAATTATGCCATGGAAACTTCTTATAGCAGTTTCTTACCAATAATAAGCACTCCAGGAACATCAACAATAATAATAACATTTACCTCTTTTATTAATTCTCAATGCCACATTTGCCAGCCCTTAGATGCTAATGTTCCTACCTACCCATACACTAAATCATCTGTTTGCTTCTTCATTGTCTTGACTCTTCCTCAGTTCCATTCTAATTTATCTGCCATTTCTTAAAAAATGTTAGAGCAATCACTTTAAGCCTTATTCGACTATAACATGCATTAAGAAATAAATTTTATATTTCAATGCAGTACACATACTTATGTACTTATGTACACATACTTAGGACTCCACCCACATATCTCCCAGTGCTCTCTTTTTCTCTCTCTCTCTCTCACACCCATAAATATATGTGAAATGAATTTTTATAAAATATTTAAATTTTAATACTTATGATTGCCTTATATTCCATTCTATGCTAATCTATTTAAAAAGAAACACTGAGAGTGATCCATTATATTGACTTCATACCCTATATGTAGATCATGGTCCGCAGTTTGAAAATTTATTTTCTAGAGAACAGGATAATCATATAAGCTGCTATTTTATTAAAGCATGATGAAAAAATCACAAATTAACCTAACCTCAAATTTTCAGAGACCTCAAGTGCTTAACCTAAAAGAAATGTGATGTGCTGATGAATAGGTATGAGAGATTTTACACTGAAATACCACGTCTGTCTCCTAACCCTGTGCTAAATGTGCTCCATTCCTGAGTGCCATAGGTTTCTCTGTCAACAGCTTCTGCAGCATCTGTACGAGCCCCTCCTGAGCACTGGTATAAGAGCTAGAGACATGTCTCTGACCAGGTCACTGTTGAGATAAAACTCATGATTTCTGTGATGCCTAGTCTCAAGAAAGGCTGACCAGAAATTATTCACTTAGGAAACAATTGACAATGCGAGAAAGACTCCTTTAATGGTCTCAGAACCTTCATGTTGATAGGTTTTTACTGATGAAGCTATCGGAATGTTCTGCTGGAGCATTACAGAATAAGACTACATCTACAGTATAAAATTAGACCATTGCCTTGTCAGTTCTTTTGAGAAAATAAAAAAATGTATTATTGGCTTCCATGACCATCAAAACAGATTTTTAACTTTAAACCAATATATGCTAACACCCTTTTTTTGTTCCTGCAATGAACCCCTTTGGTTCACTGGAGAAGTCTATGGACCTTATCTTAGGATAATGATTCTAAATACTTAAAAAAAGATAATGGAATCACAAAGTAAAACAATTATATTAAAATATTCATCTACTTATAGGATCCCTGAGGGACCTCAAATCCCAGGTTAATAACCCTCTGGCTATGATTTTTTTAAATGTCATATTCTTTTAGTTTTACACCCCATTTAAGATATCTCATACCTCCTCTGCCTCCAAAAAGTGAAACAGATGTGGGTTGGACTATGCCACAAAAAACAAACACTGGCTGCAATTGGAATCACACTTGACTTGAGATGAATAAATTGCCACTATTATTGGAAGTTTTTCCTGTCGCTATGACTCGGATAAATCGGAGAGATTTGAAGGCTTTTAAATTAGTCTTTTGGTTTGCTGTGTTCAAATAAGCTTTATTTTCTCCCTTAGGGTATTTTTATTTTATCTTTATATTATTTTGATCTATCATTGCTGGAAAATTTTTTCACACTGTACTTGTATATTGAGGTCATCTTCTTTCTGAAATAGCAATCATAACTGTTGCTCAAATGAAGTTCTCTCTACTATTGATGAATCTTTCATACGTGATCAATTTGGATAACCTGCTAAAAACTGGTGACAGATACTTCTAAATGACAAAGACCAGAAATGAAATAAACAGAAACAGACATTAAAACAGAAAAAATACTAAAAAATTAAAACATCCAACTACACAGTCTCTGCAAGTACTGATTCGATGCATTCATTTCCATGATATTCCTAAGGGAACCTATATAATCTGAAAGCACAGATTCATTAGAGAAAAATCAACCCAGCATTCTTTCTTATTTCATATTTACAGTCAATTACATGAAATATTCAAGCAGGAAATTACCCAGGATCTAAATCACCCATAAATAATTCAAATTGTCAACTTTTGGCAGATTCACTAAAAGCACTGTTTTTATTTGTAAAACAATTGTTTAGTATAGAGGAAGATATGTATATGGAGAATCCACTCATAATGTTTCACAATAGGGCACATCATGCTTCCATATTCCTGGATCATGTTCTTGGAGTACAGGTTCAGAAATAATATCCTATCTAGAGCTAGTCATTAGCAGGTCAGAGGGGATGTTTTACTTAGCATAAAGAGCTCTAATAGAGGTTTAAATGATAGGTGTTACTTATAGAAATATTGTGCTACTGTTCATAAGAGAAAATAGTTTATTTCAAATATTAGGCTAACTGATAATGTGTACTTATAAGTGATTCACTGAGTGTCTAATATCCACCTGTCACTCCATTAGGTGTTTTAGAGGAGAAAGGTGAGATAAAAGGTAATCCTTACAACAAAGAAGCTTCACTACACAGAAAGAGAAATACAGAGAGAAAAAAATGAGCCATCATAAAACCATATGATATCAACAGCTTACATTTTAAATTATATTCAAGATAAATGTCATATTTTGAAACCTCAACATATCTGTTCTTAAGCTACATGTGTTATGATCAAATCTTCTATATCATAATATTTTTCAATTATATTTGACTATCACCTGAAGGGGAACTAAAAGCAGAAACAGTTCCATTGTCCTCATGCCAAATATTTGGCATAATCAAAAGCAGTGATCTGTATAGATATAAGGTTTTATTTGAAAGAAAAAAAGACAGCTAGGTGAGTGAAGTTTACTCATGTTCTGTGGGTCATAGCTAAATAAATTCATGGAGAGTCTGGTTTAGTTCTTACAAAATTAAACCTTATGATTTGATGATGAATTTTTCTATTAAATGAATACTTAGTAAAAATGTACTATGCAAGGTATACGTCCTAAACACTTGGGACACAAAGGTGAATTAAATAGATCAAAATGAAAGATATAAGTATATACAATAGTATAAAATAAGTTTTATGGTAAATATATTCAAATATTTTAATATTTTATAAGTTATAGCAAAGTTATTTAACTATTTGTAGGCACAGACGGGGCAGGAAAACAGAGGAGATTACATTAAATTGGTTATATTTGAGGTGAGTTCTAAAGGATCATTTGGCAACTAGATTATAGAGTGAAGCAAGAACTGCATCAGAAGACATAGGGTTAGAAGTGGTATCACAGGACGTCAGGTTTCAACATGGAAAAAGAACTTGGAAGTTATTGTTCTCATCCTTGTAACAGGAAAATCTGTGAAACTGAAAAATCAATGAATTTTCCTGAACTAGTTGAAATCTGAGACTATGAGGCAAATTGCCATCCGCAGATCTGAAGAGACAGGAGTATCCAGAGAGTCAGATCTGAGATGTGTTTACCAGGTGAAGAAGCCCCTGGAGGCATCACCTGGCAAGAACACTTAAATGGTAATTTTGATAAATTATAGGAGTCTGATTGCAGACTAGCTTGACAGTGACGATCTGCATGATGCAAGTTTGGCGGGACCTCACACTGTCATGAGCTTTATCTCCAGGAAGTCCACTGACTCCTCACCTTAAAGACACATAAAAGATTTCCTTGTGTCTCTGGCAGTGGGGAAAGAAGATAATATTTGTTAAATAAACCCAGAGCCTCTATAACGAAAGCTCACTTTCCAGGTGAAAGACTATCAGAGTCTCATTTCAGCTGGGGAAAGGGAATTCTTCCCAGTTCAACCTCCTCTATCCACTTGTCTCAATGAGGAGAAAAATAGTCAACAGGGATCAGGGCTATACGCAAATAGGTTGGAAATGTTGGCAAAAAAGTATGGAAGATTCAAAAAACAGCTATATCCCTTGAGAAACACTGGTGAAGGTCAAGCACCAAGAGCCCATTAAAACCCTGAGGGATAGTCAGATGATTACAGAACATTTTCTCTCCCTAACCACTACTACCACGTCAGTGGAGAGCCAGAGCAACCGTAGATTACAGCTGAAAGAGTTGTAAGACAGATTCTCTGAGGAGGAGTACTCGGAGAAGCCTAAAGTCAAAGAAGATTTAAACAATCACACAGAAGCCAACAGCACCTGCAGCTAAAAAAAAAAAAAAGAATAGTACCAGTACCACAGATCAGGACCAGGATTTATTTAGTAACTCTCTCTTACACCTATTTTATCTCTTCCAGACTGGAAGACCTTTGCAAGTCATTTAACCCAGCTGAATTTTAGTCTCCACATAGGTAAAATAAAGGTATCGTGATAAACTACCCATATAATCATTGTTTATTCTAAATAATATCATTTTATCTACACTTTTATTTCTGAGCATTAGAAGAATTCTAAAAATGCATGCAATTTAAAAAAAAAAAACTTTTCTTTTTAAAAAGCATTGTCCATAAATCTCAGAGCATTATGTTTCTATTGTCAATCTATCTTCCTGAAATAGGCAGTGGGAGAACAACCAGCAGAACAAATTAAAGCAAGGTAAATATATGTCATGGATCAGGACACTTCGTTTCTACTACTAATCTACTGTTCATTTATTATTATTTTACTCAGGAAAAAAGCTGAAAATTCAGACACTGATATCTTTCATATTTACTTGATTGGAAAATAATTATTTTATATGACTGATAATTTTTAAGAAGAGTACAAACCTCATAAGCTATAGCCAGCTCACTCTTTTTTTTTTTAATTGTAAACAAATGGGACACATGTTGTTTCTCTCTTTGTACATGGAGTAAAGGCATACCATTTGTGTAATCATAAATTTACATAGGGTAATGTTGTTTGATTCATTCTGTTATTTTTCCCTTCCCCCAACCCCTCCAACTCCTCTTTTCCCTCTATATAGTCCTTCCTTCCTCCATTCTTGCACCCCTCCCTAACCCTAATGCTAACCCTAAAACTAACCCCTCCCACCCCCATTATGTGTCATCATCTACTTATAAGCAATATCATTCGTCCTTTAGTTTTTGAGATTGGCTTATCTCACTTAGCATGATATTCTTCAATTTCATCCATTTGCCTGCAAATGCCATAATTTTATCATTCTTTATAGCTGAGTAATATTCCATTCTATATATATACCTCCGTTTCTTTATCCATTCATCAATTGAAGGACATCTAGGTTGGTTCCAAAATCTGGCTATTGTGTATTGAGCAGCTGTGAACACTGATATGGGTATGTCTCTGTAGTATGCTGATTTTAAGTCCTTTGGGTATAGGCCAAGGAGTGGGATAGCTGGGTCAAATGATGGTTCCATTCCAACTTTTCTAAGGAATCTCCACACTGCTTTCCAGAGTAGCTGCACTAATTTGCAGTCCCACCAACAATGTATGAGTGTACCTTTCTCCCCACATCCTTGCCAACATCTGTTGTTGCTTGTATTCTTGATAATCACCATTCTAATTGGGGTGAGATGGAATCTTAAGGTGGTTTGATTTACATTTCTCTTATTATTAGAGATGTTGAACATTTTTCCATGTTTTGATTGCTTGTAGATCTTCTTCTGTGAAGTGTCTATTCAGTTCCTCAGCCCATTTGTTGATTGGATTATTTGCATTCTTGTTGTAGAGTTTTTTAGTTCTTTATAGTTTCTGGAGATTAGTGCTCTATCTGAAGTATGAAAGGCAAAGATTTTCTCCCACTCTGTAGGCTCTTTCTTCACATTGCTGATAGTTTCCTTTGCTGAAAGAATGCTTTTAAGTTTGAATCTATCCTAGTTATTGATTCTTGCTTTTATTTCTTGTGCTATGGGAGTCCTGTTGAGGAAGTCTGATCCTAAGCCGACATGTTGAAGATTTGGACCTACTTTTTCTTCTACTAAGACGCAGGGTCTCTGGTCTTATTCTGAGGTCCTTATTCTATTTTGAGTTTAGTTTCATACAATGTGAGAGATTTGGGTTTAGTTTCATTCTGTTGCGTATGGATTTCCAATTCTCCCAACACCATTTGTTGAAGAGGCTATCTTTTCTCCATTGCATATTTTTGGCCCCTTTGTCTAGTAAAAGTTGTAGTTATTTGGGTTTGTGTCCATGCACTCTATTCTGTACCATTGATATACCTGTATATTTTGGTAACAATACCATGTCATTTTTCTTACTATTGCTTTGTAGTATACTTGAAGATCTGGTATTGCGATACCCCCTGCTTCACTCTTTCTGCTAAGGATTGCTTTTTTAGCTCTTCTGGGTTTTATATTCTTCCAGATGTATTTCATTATTGCTTGCTCTCTATTTCTGTAAGGTATGTCATTGGGACTTTTTTGGAATTGCATTGAATCTGTATAGCACTTTTGGTAGTATGGCCATTTTGACAATATTAATTCTGCCTATCCAAGAGCATGGGAGATCTTTCCATCTTCTAAGGTTTACTTTAATGTCTTTCTTTACTGTTCTGTAGTTCTCATTGTAGAGGTCTTTCACCTCTTTTGTGAGATGGATTCCCAAGTATTTTATATTTTTCGAGGTTATTGTGAATGGGGTAGTTTTCCTAATTATTCTTTCTAAAGATTCATCACTTATGTATAAAAATGCATTAGATTTATGTGCATTGATCTTATATCCCGCTACTTTACTGAATTCACTTATGAGTTCTAAAAGTTTTCTGGTGGAATTTCTGGTTTCCTCTAAATATATAATCATGTCATCAGCGAACAGAGATAGTTTGAGTTCTTCTTTTCCTATTCCATTCTCTTTAATTTCTTTTGGTCTGTGTAATTGCTCTGGCTAGAGTTTCAAGGACAAGGTTGAATACAAGTGGTGAAAGAGGGCATCCCTGCGTTGTTCCAGATTTTAGGGCAATGCTTTCAGTTTTTCGCCATTTAGAATGATATTAGCCATAGGCTTAGCATAGATAGCCTTTACAATGTTAAGGAATGTTCCCACTATCCCTATTTTTTCTAGTGTTTTGAGCATGAAGGGGTGCTGTATTTTATCAATTGCTTTTTCTTCATCTATTGAAATAATCATGTGATTCTTGACTTTAAGGCTATTGATATGGTGAATGACATTTATTCATTTCCTGATGTTGAACCAACCTTGCACACTTGGGATGAAACCCATGTGATAGTGGTGCACTATCTTTTTAATATTTTTTGTATGCAATTTGCTGAAATTTTGTTGAGAATTTTTGCGTCGATGTTCATTAAGGATATTGGTCTGAAATTTTCTTTCCTCGATGTGTCTCTGGCTGTTTTAGGTATCATTGTGATATTGGCTTCATAGAATGAGTTTGGGAGGGTTCCCTCCTCTTCTATTTCATGGAATACTTTGAGAAGTATTGGAACGAGCTCTTCTTTAAGGATTTTGTAGAACTCGGCTGAGAACCCATCTGGTCCAGGACTTTTCTTTGTTGGTAGGCTTTTGATGACTTCTTCTATTTAATTACTTGAAATTGGTCTATTTAAATTGTGTATGTCCTCCTCATTCAGTTTTCGCATTTCATATGTCTCTAGAAACCTGTTGATATCTTCGAAATTTTCTATTTTGTTGGAGTATAGATTTTCAAAATAGCTTCTAATTATGTTTTGTATTTCAATCGTGTCTGTTGTGATATTTCCTTGTCCATTCCCAATATTATGATTTGAGTTTTCTCTCGTCTTCTCTTTGTTAGTGTGGCTAAAGTTTTATAAATCTTGTTTATTTTTTCGAAGAACCAACTATTTATTTAATCAGTTTTTTGTATTGTTTCTTTTGTTTCAATTTCGTTGATTTCAGCTCTGAGTTTAACTATTTCCTGTCTTCTATTACTTTTGGTGCTGGTCTGTTCTTCTTTTTCTAGGGCTTTGAGCTGTAGTGTTAGGTCGTTTATTTGTTGAGTTTTACTTCTTTTATTAAATGCGCTCCATGAAATAAATTTTCCTCTAAGTACTACTTTCATAGTGTCCCAGAGATTTTGATATGATGTTTCTTTGTTCTCATTTACCTCTAAGACTTTTTTAATTTCCTTCCTCATATCTTCTGTTATCCATTCATCTTATAATAGCATATTGTTTAATCTCCAGGTGTTGGAGTAGTTTCTGTGTTTTACTCATTCATTTATTTCTAACTTCAATCCATTATGATCTGATAGAATACAAGGTAGTGTCTCTATCTTCTTGTATTTGCTAACAATAGCTTTGTGGCATAATATATGGTCTATTTTAGAGAAGGATCCATGTGCTGCTGAGAAGAAAGTGTATTCGCTCTTAGTTCGATTGTATATTCTATAAATGTCTGTTAAATCTAAATTATTGATTGTGTTATTGAGATCTATGGTTTCTTTGTTCAATTTTTGTTTGGAAGATCTGTCCAGTGGTGAGAGAGGTGTGTTAAAATCACCTAGTATTATTGTGTTATGGTGTATTTGGTTTCTGAAATTGAGAAGGATTTGTTTGACATACATGGATGAGCCACTGTTTGGGGCATAGATATTTATGATTGTTATATCTTGCTGATTTATGCTTCCCTTAAGCAGTATGAAATGACCTTCTTTATCCCTTCTGACTAACTTTGGCTTGAAGACCACATTATCTGAAATGAGGATGGATACCCCAGCTTTTTTGCTGAGTCCGTGTGCATGGTATGTTTTTCCCCATTCTTTCACCTTTAGTCTATGGGTATCTTTTTCTATGAGATGAGTCTCAAGAGCAGGCAACATATTGTTGGGTATTTCTTTTTAATCCAATCAACCAGTCTATGTCTTTTGATTGATAAGTTCAGGCCATTAACATTCAGGGTTATTATTGAGATATGATTTGTATTCCTGGTCATTTGGCTCATTTTTTTAAAACTTTATTATTTGACAGTTCCTTTAGGATAATTCCTCCCTTTGCTGAATTGCTTCTTTGTTTGTCATATCTTCCTCATGGAATATATTGCTGAGATTGTTCTCTAATACTGGATTTCTTTTTGTAAATTCCTTTAGCTTTTGTTTATCATGGAAGGATTTTATTTCATCGTCAAATTTGAAGATAAGTTTTCCTGGGTATAAGATTCTTGGTTGGCATCCATTTTCTTTCAGTGCTTGAAAAATATTGTTCCAGGCTGTTCTAGCTTTTAGACTCTGGATTGAAAAATCTGCTGATATCCATATTGGTTTCCCCTGAATATAATTTGGTTCTTTTCTCTCACAGCCTTTAAAATTCTGTCTTTATTTAAGCTTATGCTTTCTATGGAGTTCTTAATTTGGTTTATTGTTTCCTTCATTTCAAGGATTTCTGTTTTGTTTTTTTTTTAATATCTCTAACTCTTTATTGAAATGATCTTTTGCTTCCTGTATTTGCTTTTTTAACTGTTGATTGGTGTGATCGTCCAATGCTTGTGTTTGCTCTTTCATCTCATCGTTTGCTTCCCTGATCATTTTAATTATGTACAATCTGAACTCCCTTTCTGTCATTTCTTCTGCCATGCTGTCATTGGATTTTATTGTTGTAACATCTAGATTTGTTTGGGGCATTTTCTTCCTTTGTTTTCTCATATTGTTCAGGTATCAGTGGACTGCTGAGATATTGCAGATTTCCTCTATTGACTTACAATGTCCCTGAAGATTTCTATATCCCCTCTTAGCCTTCAGTAGCCTGAAGTCTTGGAGGAAGTTGATAATGCGGTGCTCCACAAGGAAGCTGCCTCTCTAGGGGTGATGGCCTTCAGGTGGGGTATATTCCCTGCTAGTGGGCAGAGGTGCCTCCACTTGTTGACCAATGGTCATCCAAAGGGGAACTAGGCTGTGGGCTGAGGCAAGGCCTGTTTGTGCCTGTGTCTCTGGTTTTACCATCCTTGTGGGAATACCTCACCCAGCAGGGAAGACTCACCCGGTGGGGAGGTCTCACTGGTCGGTTCCCCTCCTAGAGGTTCCCCTCATTCTACAGCTACCACCTGAGCTGGGCTACCTTCCTCTGCAACGTTCCCATGGGCCCCAACCTACCTCCTGGGCCTGGGAGCCTCACCCTCTTCAGACAAGTCTCCTTAGCCTTCCTCTCCTCAGAAAATCTGCCCGCAGTCCTGGAACCTTCGCTCCGACCCTAAGTGTGTCTCTGTGCGGCTCTTCTACAAAGAAGCCTCCTAGGTCCTGGGACCCTATTCTACCCCTAATTGCCTGGCTATGCAGCCCCTCCTCTGAGCAGCCACCTGGAGCCCTGTACAGTCGCTCCGAGTCCCAGCGACCCGCCGCACGCTTCTTCCTCTGGAGAGCTGCCTGGTATTCCGGTGAGGTCACTAGGAGTCCAAGCAACTCACCTAAATGCCTCCTCCTCCTGACAACCGCCCGTAGCCCTGGGCATCACTCCAAGTCCAAGTGACCCTCCTCGTTCCTCCTCCTCCGGATAGCCCCCAGGTGTTCAGGAGCAGTTGCTCTGAGTCCAAGCAACCCACCACATGCCTCCTCCAGGCAGCTGCCTGGAGCTCTGATGCAGCCACTCTGAGACCAAGCAACCCACTGTGCTCCTCCTTCCCGCAGCCCCCCAATGTTCGGTAGCAGTTGCTTTGAGTCCAAACAACTCACCACTCACCTCCTCCTCTGAACAGCCGCACAGAGCTCTGATGCAGTCACTCCGAGTCCAAGCGACCCTCCACGCTCCTCCTCCTCCTCCTCCTGGCAGGCCCCGGCATCCAGGAGTGGTTGCTCTTAGTCCAAACAGCTCGCCGCGCAGCTCCTCCTCTGGGCAGCCGCCCGGAGCCACAGTGGTTGCTCCGAGTCCAAGTGCTGTGCTGAGGGGCCTCCTCTACTATGCTCCCAGTTGTCCGAGTTCACTGCTCCAGCGGGGGGACTGGTTTCTCCTTTATTTGGTTATTCCTTTAGGCTAGTTCCTGCCTTTGCTGATTTGCCTCATTGTTTTTCATCTCTTCCTCGTGGAATATTTTGCTGAGAATGTTCTGTAATGCTGGCTTTCTTTTCGTAAATTCCTTTAGCTTTTTTTTATCATGGAAGGATCTTATTTCTTTGTCAAATCTGAAAGTAAGTTTTCCTGGGTATAAGATTCTTGGTTGGCATCTGTTTTCTTTCGGGGCTTGGTAAATATTGTTCCAGGGCCTTCTAGCTTTTAGAGTCTGGATTGAAAATCTGCTGATATCCGTATTGGTTTCCCCCGAATGTAATTTGATTCTTTTCTCTCACAGCCTTTAAAATTCTGTCTTTATTTTGTATGTTAGGTATTTTCTTTATAATGTGCCTTGGTGTGGGTCTGTTGTAATTTTGTGTATTTGGAGTCCTATAAGCCTCTTGTGCCTGGTTTTCCATTTCATTCTTCAGATTAGGGAAATTTTCTGATATTATTTCATTGAATAGATTGTTCATTCCTTTGGTATGTTTCTCTAAGCCTTCCTCAATCCAGCTAATTCTTAAATTTGGCCTTTTCATGATATTCCATAATTCTTGTAGATTCTGTTCATGTTTTCTTACCATCTTCTCTGGTCAATTTTGTTTTCAAGATTAAATATTTTGTCTTCAATATCTGAGGTTCTGTCTTCCAGGTGTTCTATCCTATTGATTATGCTTTCTATGGAGTTTTTAATTTGGTTTTTTGTTTCCTTCATTTCAAGATTTCTGTTTGTTTGTTTTTCAGTATCTGTAACTCTTTATTGAAATGATCTTTTGCTTCCTGTATTTGCTCTCTTAACTGTTGATTGGTGTCATCATTTAATGCTTGCTTTGCTCTTTCATCTCATCCTTCGATGCCTGCATTTGCTCTTTCATCTCTTCATTTGCTTCCCTCATTGTTTTAATTATGTACATTCTGAACTCCCTTTCTGACATTTCTTCTGCTGTGCTGTCATTGGGTTTTATTGATATAGTGTTTAGGTTTATTTGGGACATTTTCTTCCCTTGTTTTCTCATATTGGTCAGATATCCATGGGACTCTGAGATATTGCAGATTTTATCTATTGGCTTATAGTGTCCCTTTAGATTCCCAGTATATCATCTCCCAGCCTTCAGTAGCCTGAAGTCTTGGAGTAACTTGATAATGCAGTGCTTCCGAAGAAAGCTTCCCCTAGCCTGCTACTGGGTCCAGGGCTGGGGGCTGGTTCTGCATGGAAATCCTCTCACTGGGTGGGTCTTCTCCAAGAAGCTGGCTGTAGACAGGGCCTGCCACCATAGGGAGCCAGGTTGCTTGGGGAAGTCTCTGGCTGCCCTGCCCTGGTCCCAGAAGCTGCCTTCGGGCTGGGACCTGCAGCTGGGTTCAGGGCTTGTGGGTGGCTCTGTGTGGAAAATCTCTCACTGGGCGGGCCTGCTCCAAGAAGCTGACTGTGGATTGTGCCTGCCGCCAGAGGGAGCAGGGTTGCTTGGGGAAGTCTCTTGCTGCCCTGCCTTGCTCCAAGAAGCTGCCCACTGTCTGGGCCTGCCGCCTGGGTGGAGCTTCACCCGGTGGGAGAGACTCACCCCATGGCTCTATGTTGGTCCGAGTCTCTCAATACCTCCCCTTCTCGAATCCTGAGTTCTGGAGCCATGGGAGATCCAGTCACCCTCTATTCCACCATCTTGGATCTGACCAGCTCACTCTTAAACAGAATATAATCTTAATTTATGAAAGCCTCTGGAAAGTTGAAAGATATCAATTAAGGAATCATCTCAATCTCGTAGCTGCACAGTGTACTAAAATTTATGGGACTTGGCACCAAAGGCATCACTTGGCATCACTGAATAATAAAGTCTTAGAATATTCTTATACAGGACATATGTTTTTAAAATAAAGATTCTTCTCTAAGAATTGAATCAATGAATGACAAGAAAGTATAAGGACTAAATAATAGTAGATTGGAGTTTCAAGCCAAAGCTGAAATATCAACCCTGAGTCTCATGGAGCAGGGCATTTTAAAATGCTAGTCACAAGTACTGCATCATGTCATGTCATAGAAAAGCATTAAACTAATTCAAACTCCTGGCATTTGGCCTCTTAATTGAACATTTCATTTATTCATATCCCAATTAAGTGGCTTTAACTACCTCTCTGGGTATTATTCATCCTTTAATAATGACACAAGAATAGCAGAGTAAGGTAGATTCTCATTCAAAGGAATAAATATATATACACATAGTCTCTTACATTAATGAAAGCCAGTAGTGATGTTCATTATTGATGTAGTGTCTGCAGTTAATGCTGATTTATGTTAAGTTTCAATTCGCTCAAAGATTTGTCCCTTTGTGAGCTGGTTATAACTTGTGAGGTTTGTGTTGATCTTATTTATCAGTCACAGAATTATTTATTTTCTAATCAAGTAAATTTGAAAGATAGCACTGTTTGCATTTTCAATTTTTTGTGAAATAAAATAGTAATAATAAATAATAGAATAATAACAATGTCTAGTCTTAGAGTAGAATCTCTATTAATTCATGGTAGCATTGTGAACCCACTGCATATAAAAGTGGTCCATATTTTGATGCTGTTGTCACAGTCCGAGCTTAGAAGCTGAGTCCTGTGACAAAATGAATCTTTGATGAAGAATGGGTCCCACCTGCTAAATTTGTTAGTATAACTCCCTAACATTTCTATCTGGTAAACCTAATCCATGTATCAGTGGAATTTCAGGTTACAATGCTCTCCATCTTTTTTTTCCCCCCTCCCGCCTTGGAGACCCATATAAACACCTCCAGACCTTTAGAGCAACTGGGAAATATTTTGCGCCCCCTAGGGGAAACAGTGTGGATGCCATCCAGTGGATTATGACAAACAAAATTGGCTAAAATTGTAGGATGGCAATGCACAGGACAGTTCCCCCAAATAAGGAGCTATCCATCCTAAAATCAGTAGCACTCAGGCTGAGGAAGCCAGCTCTGGAAGAATAAACTATGGTGAAGGGCAAATAGAGGCTCCTGGCAGGTTTGAGATGTCTGTGATTTTAGAAAGGAGAGAGGATGGGGCTAGATAGATAACTTTTTGTAGGCGTGTACATTTTCTAGAGGTACAAAGAGACTTCAGAATGCTGGTGGGATTCAACAGATAATAAAAGCAAGAGTCTTCAATAATAAATGCAATAGAAACAAATGACCTGTAATGCTCCTTCAAAATCTTCATAACTAGGGATCAAAGTATAGTAATATCAAGATCAATTCTTCCCGGAGCTTCCCTTATATCAAATCCAATGCTAGTTATAATTGCCAAAAAGCAAATCAAAGACACCCTGAAAATGGATTATTATTATGGAAAGAGATCTTTCTTACAAGAAAAGGAGAGGCATGCCTTCAGTCTTCCTCTCTTTCACTAGCAAGTTCTCATTTGTCTCTTTTCTTGTTTTGTTCTTTATGTAAATTTTCACTGACAAATTCTGAAACCTATCAAAAAATGTAAGTTGTGCTTAGTCTCAACGAATAAAATATATCAGTAAGATGTTTATTCCTTATTGAAGTTACTCAAAATATCTATCTTCTCCTATGATATCATAAGAGTGCTCAAGGCTAAATATCACATATTCTTTAGTTTTAAAAATATTCTCATCTTTTAAGATTCAGAATAGGAAATAAGTCCATAAAAATCAAAACTGAAGAAGTAGCACATCTCTAATAAGACTGATACATCATTGAGTCTCAGATGTCTCATGAGCTAAGCCTTTGACCTGCTTCACTTATATTGACTGTTGTCCATTATCTCTCTTAATACCATGCTATATCAGTAGGATCAACAATATAAGAAGAGAAGCAGCAGCTTCTTCATTTGCCAGAAATTTGATCAGGTACAAACAAACATTGCTGTGGCAAAGTCTTAACTGGGTTATAAATGTGAGGAAGAACTTTTCATTGCCTTTGTAATAAGGCTGAAAAAGAAAAAGATTTTTTTAAAAAACAAAGTCCTCTAACCAGAACTAGAACAGAAATAAAATGACCACAAAGCAACACACAACAAGTTCTGATCAATTAGTAGTATCCATAGAAGTTGTGTTGGGGTAAAAAGTGCCTATAGCACATTTTTCACTTGGATTCTTATCAACAACCAAAATATCTACATCACCCTTTCTAGGGCCCTCTCCAGAGCATGCATCAGCAAGTTCTGCAACCTCTGCATCTCCAGGCAACATCCGTTTCATAACAGATGAGTCTTGCTGTGAGCATTATTGTTTCAATCTTATCAGCATTTCCACAGCTCAAAGCCCATGCTGTCCACAGGAAGAATCAAGTAATGGGTTTCTCCTAGACCACCTCACACAAGTCAATTCAGTATAAACTATAAATATGCCATTTGAAGAAGTCTACATTGCCTAAACATAGAAAATTTTAATGAGAGATTTTGAGACGAAGATAAGCCACAAATTCCTTCTACTGAATTCTGTAGCAACCGTTACAGGATGCACTTGAATATACAACATATCAAGGAACATTTCAGGAAATATAAATTGTTAGTATTAAAATCCAGCTACCTAGGACTCACCTGACCCCCAACCAACTGTACTAGGCTCTCCTAGTATGTTTTCTGACAATAGAAGAAGTCATTTCATTGTGCATTGAAAACTCATGACAGAAACACAATGCACTAGTCTTTGCCTAAATGTTCACTTCCAAATGGTCTCCACAGGCATCCATTCAATTTTCTACATGTTTTGTGAATTCGCTATTTTCTTTCATCTACTACTGCAACAGGGCTCCATGGCAGCTCACACCCTAGCTGTCCCCACTGATGCATTATCTGCAAAGCAGCAAGCATAGAAAATTAAATGTTCAACATATTCAGCAGAGGAAACATAATACCTATAGATCTATTATCCATTTTTCCATAAGCACTTCAGAGAGGTAGATAAGTGGAATAGAGTATGTGTGGGAGTGATAACAGATCATTGTGAAACAATTCAGGCATACAAAATTAAAAATCATATATATGTATATCTGTATCTATCTATATGTATATGCAATAAAATTCTACTTCCACTCTCTGCCTAAAAAATAAAATATTTCAGGTTACTGAAACTTCTACCCATCTCTTCCTCATATTCTTTCCTTATTTTGCCCCAGAGAGAACATAGTCTCAAATCTGGTATTCATCATTCCCATGCAGGACTTTACCTATGATTATTCACATGTATATTTAGAATCATCATTTAGAAGGGTCATTCCTGTTTTCCAAATTTAGTCAAATAGTATACCCTACACAGCATTGGGAAACTTGATTTCCCTTCTGTTAGATTTTTGAGGTATTTAATGTTGCAATTCTAGTTCATCCATTTGGATTATATGGTGTTCTGTGACTTATCTGTTCTCTTTTTAATGTACATTGAGGTCACTCAGGCTTCACCATAACAAGCAATGTTGCCTTGGACATCTTATTTGTTGTGTTAGGTTATCAAAACTTTCTATAGGATGTATAAACAGTGTGAAGACTGTGGTTATGACTGACATTGCTGAATTGTGCTGAATTCTACTGAAAGCTCTCCGTGAACATTCCTACCAACAGAAACGGGAATTTTCTTTGTTCCACATCTTTATTAGTTCACAGAATTGTCAACTTAGTTTTTAATTTTTTCAAATTTGATAGGTAGAATTTGAAAATGGAACTTCAGTTCTTGATTCATTTTCCCAAATAATCAGTGAGGGTGAGAATATTGGCCCAGTTTGTAGATTAGGTTTCCCTTTCTGTTCCTTCTTCCTCTCCTTTGCTCATTCACCTGTCAGGTTATTTTCTTTCTTCCTCAGTTTTAGGAAGTCTTTTTTAATTATGGATCTTAATTCTTATTAGATATTTTAGGTATTTCATATTTTTTCTAAGTCTGTGACTAATCTTTTAATTTTATGTAAAGTCTCTTGAAGGCCAGCAACTTTGAACTATAATATAGCTATTTTGTCAATCTTTTCCTTTAATTTCTTTTTCTTTTCTTTTGGCATCAGGGATTGAACTCAGGGCCACTCAATCATTGAGTCACATCCCCAGCCCTATTTTTGTATTTTATTTAGAGACAGAGTCTCACTGAGTTTCTTAGCACCTTGCCATTGCTGAGACTGACTTCAAACTCTGGATCTCCTGCCTCAGCATCCCAAGCCACTGGGATTAATGGGCATGTACCACCACACCTGGCTCCTTTAATTATTTATGCTGTCTTGTAACTTTGTAAGTCATTTCATAACCCTGTTTATAAAAATATTTTCTCATAATTTATGTTGAAAATGTCAAAGGTCTGCCTTTCCCTTTTGACTTTTCATTCACACTTTTTTTTTTTTTATGTAGGATGAAATGGGAATCCAGTTGCTCTTTATGATAAATAATCTTACTACAACTATACAACATATGGATTTGACAATTATTTCCCAATAATCTGAATGGCATTTCTAAAACATACTGTTTCCATCAAAGTGCTTCTGTTCCTTAAAATTTTCCTATTTTTCTATTTGTTTAACTTCAAGTAACTACTCTACTATATAGTCATAATTAATATTTTATTAAATAAGCTTGATAAATTTCCTTTACCTTATTCTTGCTCAAATTTACCTGAGCTATTCTTGGCCCTTTTTGTCTTCACCTGGGTTTTATAAGGAACTGTTAAGACTCTGAATAAAACCATTTAGGTTTTGAATTGAACTTGCATTGAAAATACAGATGAATTCGAGGTAAATTGATGCCTCTTAAGATAATGATTGTTTAATTCTTAAACTTGAGTAGTTCTCTTTTTATTCAAGTCTTATAGGCTTCAGTACATTTCATAATCATTCCCTTGAAAGGATTAACAGGCTCTGACACAGCCATTTCTAAACACTAATCATTGTTATGAAAATGTTACTATATAAATCAAATTTCTTTTTACTAGTGAATAGCATTTGTGTGATCTTTTCCAGTTTACCTCAGATTCAGCAAACTGCAAAATGCTCTAGTTCAATTAGTTTACCTATATATAGTTTACCTATGTTTTCTAGTTTTCTATGAAAGCAATCACATTGTTGGCAAATGAAAGATTTTTAAATTTTACTTTCTAATTTTTCGTAATTTGATTTCTCTATTTTACTAGCCTGACTAGAACCTGCAATTATACAATGAAGAAGTTTTAAGTGGTTGTTATAGTTTGAATGAGAGGTATCCCCAAAATGCTCCTGTTTGTTATACAGGAATGTTCAGAGGTACAATGGTTGAATAGGACTGTTACAGCTCTAACCTAATCAGTCCTACCTAGTTTGAATGGACTGAGTGGTAATTGTAGGCAGTTAGGGCATGGTTGGAAGAGGTAGGTTACTGGGAATGTGCCCTGGATGACTGCATCTTCTCAGTGGACTTTTGCCCTGTCTCTCTCTGCTTCCTGACCCCACCATTAGCTGAGCAGCTTTCCTCTGCTGGGCCCTTCCCCCATGACCTGCTGCCTCATCTTGGGCTAGAGCAATGAAATGAACCACTTATGGACTGAGCCCTCTAGAGTGAGCCCCAAATAAACTTTCCTTCCTCTAAGTTGTTTTTGTCAGATCTCTTGGTCACAGCAATGCAAAGCTGACCAAAAATGTGGCATATTTTCATTTCTAAATTTAACAGGAGACTTATAATTTTTTATCAATAAATATTGTACTTGTGGTAGAATTTGAATAGACACCCTTTCCCAGATTAAGAGATTTCCTTCTGTAACAGAAACGCACTTGACCAAAAGTAAGAACATCTACCAATGATGTTTGCAACAAAGGTATTTAATCATACAGCAATAAATCCATAGGAAGGAGGGTCCAGATTTGGTTAGTAGTTTAGAAATGTCAGTGTAGCAGATCAGGACCTCTGGGAGTTGCTTGCAATGTATTTCTAAGCATTATCTACAAACAATTGGGGTCAAAAGGAAGAAACAGGGTAGTGAAAGCACATGAAAAAGAATCTTTCATGAAGAATTTCTTCTTTCATTTGGGAAGAAAATCATTTTCTGAAGCTTCCCATTAGAATTCTCCTTAACCTCGATGACCAGACCTGGGTCATCAGGCCACCCTTTCAAAAGGGAGACTGGGAAAGTGAGTAGTTGGCTTTTGCAGTCTTGAGAACGGGAAATACGGAAGGAAAAATGAATTTAGGAAAACACTTTGGATAGACATTGAAACCAATCATTTTAGCATAATATTTGCTCTTAAATCTACCAAGAACTTTCAGTTTCTAATCTATGAAACAGCAATGAATTATATTTATTTTTGTTGCATCTACTGACCTACTTATAGAGATTTACTTATTTGGTCTATTTATCAGATACTATTTAAATAATTTTTCTAATATTGAAACATTCTTGTTTTCCTGGGATCATATACATGGGTCTAATGTTTTTTCAATTGACCTCTTTACAATATTGGGTCTTCCAATGTATAAACACACATAACCTCTGTATTTAAATTTTTGATTTCTTTAAGAATACTGACCCTTTAAACAATCATAATGAATCTTTTTTATTTTTTTTTTCTCTTTTTTTTTTTTGGTACCAGGGATTGAACTCAGGGGCACTCAGCACTTAACCTCTGAGCCACATCCCCAGCCATATTTTTTATTCTATTTAGATACAGGGTCTCTAAATAGCACCTCACTTTTGCTGAAGCTGGCTTTGAACTCTTGATTCTCCTGCCTCAGCCTCCTGAGCTGCTGGGATCACAGGCTATGAATCTTTTTTAGAGTAGAGCTGAGTTAGATTTATTAATGTTTTGGGTGATGTTTTGCATCCAAATTCATAAGTGATATTAATCTATAATTTTTGTTCTTAAACCTTTATTACTTAGTTTTGGTCTTGATATTACACTAAATTTATTAGACTGAATATCCTTCTATTATCTAGAGGATAATTCACATAAAGATTGTTGATTTGGTAGGCTAATTGGCATTATGTGACTTCCTATATGTTGAAATTAAGGCTGTATGATCATCAAGGAAGCCTCACAACAGCCTTATCCCAGGCATCAAGCCTGGCTTTGGATTCACTCAGCCCACTACCCTCCTGGAATAGAAGCACCACCTTCAGTATCCTACTTCACATACCAGAAAACATGACTTCAGCTTCATCCAAAATTTTGTGTTTTCCTTTTGTTTTTGGTCTACAGAAATATTCAGTTTATTTTGAAGTCCAATGATAATATTTTTAAACTCTTTTTATATTTTATGATCATTACTATGTGTTTGTAAAATCGTGATCAGAATTCAAAAAACACTCTTGGAATGTGTAGTCTAGCATAGACTATAAGATCGAGCTCTGATCTCTCTCTCTATCCTAAGCTTCTATTCTTTTCCCTTTTATTTTTCATGCTTCATTCACATGGGCCTACATTTAGTATATTTGAAACTCTATCCAGCCTCAGAATTCTTGAGTATTTTCTTGCCTTCCTATCATTCATACACTAATGTCTATCAACAAACCATGGAATCCTATTAAACATTTCTAAATTTCAAGTTTAATTTACATGTCAATGGTCAAAGAAGACTTCCTTTCTTACCTCACTATGAATTACTGGGCTCCCCAATTAAATGTCCTCACAGCATCATGTACTTTTCCTCTATAAAATTTGTCTAAATTGTAAATAAATAAATAAATTTTTCAATTAATACCTACTTCTAAAACTTGACCAAAAACCTGGTGAGGGCAAAAATCTTATCTGTCTTGTTCATTATATTTCTACCACTTATCACATTGTCTGACTCTTAATGAGAACGTAAAAGACTTTATTAAATTATTGAATGGCTTATTCCTCTTTTCATTCATAAGTTTCATTATAAAATGTTGGTTCAATTGTTTAGGTAAAATCAGTCTATGCAATCGAGGCCAAAATAGATTTGTGATTAAAAATCACATAGCATCAGAGGAATGCTGATAATAAATGTAAAATATGAATCGCCATTCTCATGCACATAATTAAAAGTTAACTCAAAGAGACAGCCTTGTTTACTAACTGTGACTATGGCACTGTAATTCTAAACCATCTTCTACAGTTCTTATCAGACAATATGAGTTAGAGGTACTTTGCAAACTATTTATTGCTAACAATGACCACATTGTTAATGTTGTTAATGAATAAAAGTGAATTAGAGGCTTCCAGACACTGACCCCAGGCCCCCAGACCATGACTGCCCCACCACCACCATTCATGGACTCATTGCCCATCCTGCAGCTCCCCCGTGTGTGTGAAGGCTGGTGCACACATTTTGAATTATCCCTGAGGGTGTGGCCAACATCTTTGGGTGGGGCTGCTCCTGTCCTGAGACACTGGAAGGAGACTGGAGGTTCTTTGACAGGTATTGAGCACCCAATGAGATACTAAAGACTGGAAGGTTTGAGTGGTGGATGACTGTGAACCATAGATTTTTTCTTAAATTTAATTATTTTATTTCTTCTTATTTTTTTCTCACTCTATTTTCCTTTTATTCACCTATTTTCTTGGAGTCTCTTTCTCTCTTTGCTCATCTTAAAGACCAACTTCTTTTGATCCCACTCTTCCCTTGACCTGGTAACTCTACATACTCACTTCTTATCCCATTAACAGTTACATCCTACACCCCTCCCCATCTTCTTTGTCCACCATTAGAAGTTGTAGAGCTCATTGCAAGCCTATTGGCTATACTGTACATAATAATTGAATTAATCCTGTTTATTACAATATGGTTAATGTCTTTATAGGGGCTATCTGGTTTAGGGTTGAATATTTTTGTATTGGGTGCTGCTAATATTGATCTTCCTTTTAAAGGAGAGGTATTGGAAACCTGCAGGGTGACAATAAGCCTACAACATGGAAGCTGCAATCCCTCAGATCTTCTAGAGGGAAAGATACAGGAACAATATGAAAACACAGGGAAAAAAATTGTTCCTAACAAATCAAGATGCTATTTTGATAGAATCCAATGACATCATGGCAGTAGAAATGACAGAAAAGGAGTTTAGAATCTACATAATTAAAATGATCTGTGAAGCAAAAGATGAGATAAGAGAGCAAATGAAGGAAATGTGTAATCACTCCAAAAACAGTTAAAAGAGCAATGCAGGAAGCAAAAGAGCACTTCAATAAAGAGCTAGACCTTCTGGAAAAAAAAAAAAAAAAAAAAAGAAAAACAGAAATACTTGATGAAGGAAACAATAAACCAAATTAAAAACTCAAAGAGAGCATCACCAACAGAATAGTTCTTGTGGAAGACAGAATCTCAGACAATGAAGACAAAATATTTAATCTTGAAAACAAAGTTGATCAACCTGAGAAAATGGTAAGGAATTATGAATGGAACCTCCAAGAATTATGGGATATCATGAAAAGACCAAATTTAAGAATTATTGGGATTGAGGAAGGCTCAGATATATAAACCAAAGGAATGAACAACCTGTTCAACAAAATAATATCAGAAATTTTCCAAAACCTGAAGAATGAAATGGAAAATCAAATACAAGAGGCTTATAGAACACCAAATGCACAAAATTACAATAGGTTCATACCAAGGCACATTATAAAGAAAATACGTCACATAAAAAATAAAGATAGAATTTTAAAGGCTGCAAGAGAAAATCATCAGATTACATATAAGGGGAAACCAATACAGATATCAGATTTCTCAGTCCAGACCCTAAAAGCAAGAAGAACCTGGAACAATATATTTCAAGCTCTGAAAGAACATGGATGTCAACCAAGAATCTAATGCCCAGCAAACCTAACCTTCAGATTTGGTGATGAAATAAAATCTCTCCTTCATAAACAAAAGTTTAAAAAAATTTACAAATAGAAAGCCTGCACTACAGAACATTATCAGCAAAATATTTCATGAGGAGGAAGTGAAAAACAATAACACAAGCCAGCCAAGGGAGGAACTACCCTAAAGGAAAAATCAAACAAAGGAGAAACCAAATCAAGTTAAAAATAAAAAATGAGCCAAAATGGCCAGGAAAACAAATAATATCACAATAATTACCCTGAATGTTAATGGTCTAAACTCATTAATCTAAAGACATAGACTAACAGATTGGATTTAAAAGACACAAAAATATGATGCCTTCAAGAGACTCATCTCATAGAAAAAGACATCCACAGACTAAAAGTGAAAGGATGGGAAAAAACATACCATGCATATGGACCCAGTAAAAGAGCAGGGGTCTCCATTCTCATATCAGATAAAGTGGACTTCAAAACTAAGTCAGAAGGGATAAAGAAGGACATTTCATACTGCTTAAGGGAAACATAAACCAACAAGACATAGTGATTTTAAATATTTATGATCCTAACAATGGAGCATCTATGTACATCAAATAAACCCTTCTCAATTTTGAAAATCAAACAGACCACAACACAATAATACTGGGTGACTTTAGCACAACTGTCCCACCACTGGATAGATCCTCCAAGCAAACCTGAACAAAGAAACTATAGAATTAAATAAAACAATCAATGATGTAGACTTTTGGACATGTATAGAGTATTTCATCAATCATCAAGCAAATATACTTTCTTCTCAGCAGCTCATGGATCCTTCTCCAAAACAGAACATATGCTATGCCACAAAGAAGCCATTAGTAAAACACAAAAAAAATAGGGGTACTACCTTGTATTCTATCAGACCATAATGGAATGCAATTAGAAATCAATGGTAAAATAAACAACAAAAGCTATTCCAACATCTGGAGACTAAATAATATGCTATTGAATGATGCAATGATAACTGAAGAAATCAAGGAGGAGATAAAAATAATTTGTATAGGTAAACAAGAACAATGACACAACATATCAAAATCTCTGGGACACTATGAAAGCAGTACTAAGAGGAAAGTTCATTGCATTGAACTCATATATTAAAAGAATGAAAAGTCAACAACTAAATGACCTAACATTACATCTCAAAGTCCTAGGAAAAGAAGAAAAGATCAACACCAAAAATAGTAGAAGACAGGAAATAATTAAAATCAGAGCAGAAATCAATGAAATTGAAACAAAGAGAAATAATTCAAAAATTGACAAAACGCAAATTTGGTTCCTTGAAAAAGTAAACAAAATTGATAAGCCCCTAGCCACACTAACAAAGAGGAGAGAGAACACTCAAAGCAATAGAATTCATGATGCAAAAGTAAAGATCATGACAGACACCAATGAAATACATAACGTAATTAGAAGCTACTTTGAAAATCTATACTCCAACAAAATAGAAAATATCAAAGACATCGACAAAGTTTTAGAGATATGATCCTCCCAAACTGAATCAGGGAGACATACACAATTTAAACAGATCAATTTCAAGCACTGAAATAGAAGAAACCATCAAAAACCTACGAACCAAGAAAAGCCCAGGACCAGAACGATTCTCAGCTGAATTCTACAGGACCTTTAAAGAAGAACTAATACCAATACTCCTCAAAGTATTACAGGAAATAGAAAAGAAAGAAACCCTACCAAACTCATTCTATGAGGCTAGTATCACTCTGATACCAAAACCAGAAAAAGATTCATCAAGGAAAGAAAACTTTAGACCAATATCCCTGATGAACATATATACAAAAATTCTTAACAAAATACTGGCAAATTGCATACAGAAACGTATTGAAAAGATAGTGTGCCATGATCAAGTGGGGTTTATCCCAGGGATGCAAGGTTGGTTCAACATCTGGAAATCAATAAATGCAATTCATCTCCTCAATAGACTTAAAGTTAAGAATTATATGATTATTTCAATAGATGCCAAGAAATCATTTGATAAAATAGAGCACCCATTCATGCTTAAAACACTAGAAAAAATGGAGATAGTAGGAGCATACCTCAACATTGTAAAGGCTACCTATGCCAAGCCCATGGCCAAAATCATTCTAAATGGAGAAAACCTGAACGCATTCCCTCTTAAAAACTGGAACAAGACAAGGATGTCCTCCCTCAACATTTCTATTCAACATAGTCCTTGAAACACTAGCCCAAGCAATTAGATCAAAGAGATTAAAGGGATACAAATAGGAAAAGAACTACTCAAGCTGTCACTATTTGCTGATGACATGATTCTATATTTAGAGGATCCAAAAAACTCCACCAGCAAACTTGTAGAACAAATGAATGAATTCAGCAAAGTAGCAGGATATAAAATAAATATGCGTAAATCCAATGCATTTCTATTCATAAGTGATGAATCCTCTGAAAGAGAAATTAGGAAAACCACTGTATTCACAATACCCTCAAAAAAAGTACAATACTTGGTAATCAATCTAAAAAAAAGAGATGAAAGACCTCTACAATGACAACTACAGAATACTAAAGAAAGAAAATAACAAAAACCTTAGAAGATGGAAATATCTCCCATGTCTTGGATAGACAATTAATATTGCCAAAGTGGCCATTCTACCAAAGGCATTATACAGATTCAATGCAATTAAAATTCCAATGAAATTCCTCATAAAAATAGAGAAAGCAATCATGAACTTTATATGGAAGAATAAGAAACCTTGAACAGACAAAGCAACCCTGAGCAGAAAGAGTGAAGCAGGAGGTATCACAGTACCAGACCTTAAACTATATTACAGAGCAATAGTTAAAAAAACAGCATGATATTGGCACCCAAATAGACAGGTAGACCAATGGTACAAAATAGAAGACACAGAGACAAAACCACATAAATACAGTTACCTCATACTAGACAAAGGAGTTAAAAACTTACAACGGAGAAAAATAGCCTGTTCAACAAATGGTGCTAGGAAAACTGGAAATCCATATGCAGTAAAATGAAATTAAACCTCTATCTTTCACCTTGCACAAAACTCAACTCAAAATGGATCAAGGACTTAGAAATTAGACCAGAGACTCTACATCCAAAAAAAAAAAAAAAAATTTAATTAATTAAAAAAAAAAAGACAAAGTAGGCCTGAATCTTCATCATGTTGGCTTAGGATCAGACTTCCTTAATAATACTCCCAAACAAGAAATCAAAGCAAGAATCAATGAATGGGATGGATTAAAACAAAAAAGTTTTTTCTCAGCATAGGATATAATCAATAATGTGAAAAGAGAGCCTACAGAGTGGGAGAAAATCTTTTTCACATGCACTTCAGATAGAGCAGTTATCTTCAAATTTTATAAAGAACTATCAAAACTTTATACCAAAAATACAAAGAACCCAATCAATAAGTGGTCCAAGGAACTGGACAGACACATAAGAAAATACACAGATGATTAATAAATATATGAAAAAGTGTTCAACATGTCTAGTAATTAGAAAAATGCAAAATAAAACAACTCTAAGATTTAATCTTATTCCAATTAGAATGGCTATTATCAAGAACATAAACCAAAATAGATATTGGCATGGATGTGGGGGAAAAGGCACACTTTTACATTGCTGGTCGAATTGCAAATTGGTACAGCCACTCTGGAAAGCAGTGTGGAGAATCCTTAGAAAACTTGGAATGGACACACCTTTTGACCCAGTTATCCCACTCCTCAGTTTATACTCAAAGGACTTAAAATCAGCATACTACAGTAATGCAGCCACATCAATGTTTATAACAGTGCAACTCACAATAGCTAGATTATGGAACCAACCTAGTTGTCCTTCAACAGTCGAATGAATAAAGAAACTGTGGTCTATATACACAATGAAATATTATTCAGCCATAAAGAAGAATAATATTATGGCATTTGCAAATAAATGGATAGAGTTGGAGAATAGCATGCTAAGCAAAATGAGAGGGAGAGGGTTATGAAAAATTGTGGAATGAGACAGATATCATTACCCTATGTATATGTATGATTATAAAAATGGTATGAATCTACATTGTGTACAACCATAGAAATGAAATGATGTACCCCATTTGTGTACAATGAATCAAAATGCAGTCTGTAAAAAATTTTAAAAATTAACAAATATTAAAGAAAAAGAAATGCTTTAGAGATTGGTGAGTCAAATATGCCTTTGCATCTTTTGCAAATAAAGTTTTATTGGAACACAGCTACATTCACTTATTTACCTATTGCCTATGACTGATTTCTTGCTCTAGCAGCAGAGTGAATAATTGCGAGTAATGGCCTAGCACAGCTTAAAATACTTCAGAAAATGTCCACTGGCTCTTGTTCTAGATGACACTTATCATAATAAACATGATAAGGCAATCATGCAATTTGCAATTTCACCTCTGAACAAACCTTTCCTCTCCATTTTCTCCTCTTGTTTTCTGACTCCACCTCTATGGTAATAGGAGCTAATCTAGGACTGAAACCATTGATTGTGCTTTTCCCCAAGTGGGCCCAAGTTGTAAGTCTATGACCAAAATATGTAGTTCCAATCCTTCCCTAGAATTTTATGAAGCTCATAGGAAACAACTCTGTTTTCCCTCTGGTTGTACAGTTCTCAGCAGGCAGCCATACTCTTGCTCACAGCTTACCACTGGCATGTGAAGATGTTGATATGCAGAAAGAATCAGTTAAATGTTGAGAACATCCTGATAGCATCTAAAACTGGATTGCAGTCATCCCTATTCTGCCTCCAACACTGATCTTGAGATTTGGTTCCATGATTTGCAGCAAGTAGTTCTATTTTAGTTTCTGTTACTTGCAAACGCAGAGCCCTGATAAATATACATGATTACAATAATGATACTCTTTAATCAACTTTGTCTCAATTGAACTTATAAGATGACCTGAATCAGATAAGGTATTGCTAAGAATCAGAACTTCCTATCCTCTTTCTTGCAACAAGGCTGAAAGGAGGTGGGGCACAAACAACCCCACACAAAGAAAGAAGTAGGGTGTCTCTTCTCCCAACATCTACACCTGATGTGACATATCACTTCAGCCCCTCAAGATTAAGTCATTAATGTGTGGCAAGTTTTTTTTTTTTTTTTTTTTCTTGTGGTTAAGTTCACATGTTTTAAAGCATATTTTGTATTTAATCCCCTCAGATCCTTGCAGTAATCTGTAAACAGCTAAAACAGATTAGCAAGCAGAGAAACCAAGGTCTGGCTTAAATCCCATTCACCATCTCCATTCTTCCAGACATCTTTTCCATGGAAGAATGCTCTGATAACTGCTCTCATAAGATTCAAAGCACTGACAACACAGTAAGTTATCTTCAGGTCCATAGATGGAAGTACTTCATTTCCTGTACAGCTCAAATATCAATAACTTGCTTTTAAATCAAATGCACTTCTGTTCTTTTTGGTTGTCTAGACATCTATTTTAGTATCTCCCTACTCTGACACATATTACAGATAATTTTAAATAGTGATATGACTTTGATTCTTCTCAAAAGATGGAAACAAAGACTGAAACAAATAACCAGTAGGTACTTGAAATTTAGACAGTGGACCAGTTTTTTAAATTATAGAAATTAATCCCTTGGTTACATTTATAGCACAGGTAATTAATTTGGCTAAAACAAATATCCTTTGATGATTATCAAGAATTAAGCAGAGTGAATTTAATATGATAGAATTATTATTGACTGGGGAATAACATGCAAAATTATTACAACCAACCAAAGATCAAAAAGGCTCTCTGATTATAAAACATCAAAGGTTTCAGGCAAGTCCTTCCTCAGAGAGAAGCCTACAGTACTGGAGAACCCATTTATACCATGACATTAAGGAATTATTTTAATGAGTATCCCCTTGATGATAGACTGAGGTAAAATTTCAGAATTGCAGTGCATTAATTCCATGGACTGCTTAATGAAAGAAATTATTCTCCTACTAAGCAACTGTCACTCAAACTATTCAGATTATTTTAAATGTGGGAAGATATGATTTATAGGTAGTTCCACTTTGGTCAATTAGCCACTCGACCCCAGGTTATTCTCAAAATTTATGAATATTTATCTCCTTTTAAAATACGTTTTTATGAGAATTAAAAGGCACATGGTTTTAGTCCACTTTCTGTTACTATAACAAAATAATGGAGATTGGAAAATTTATAAAAAATTGAAGTTTTACTGAACTCATAATTCTGGAGATGAAAAAGTCCAAGAACATAGTACCAGCATCTTTGTGGCCTCTGGCAAGGGCTTTCTGGCTGCATCATAATATAGCAAAAGTTTTCTAAAGGTGAGACAAAGCTGGCTGGCTAGATCAGTTCTCTCTTCCTCTTCTTAGAAAGAATGTCATCATGGGACCCCAGCATCATGGTCTCATCTAATCATAATTGGTTACCAAGTCCTCACTTCCAAATTCCATTAACAAGTGACTTTGGGGATTAAGTTTCCAAAACATGAACTCTGGAGGGCACACTCATGCTGTATCAGACAATATGCACAGAAAACTTGCCAATTTATATTTGTAGATTTATAAGCCGTGAATTATCAATATCAGTCATTATTTTCTCAGATATACTTTTCTGAATTGACATTGGGATATCTTCTCAAACCTCTTTGTGGAAATTATACAAATTGAAACAACAGTCGGAATTTTTTTAGTAGAAGTTAATATCTGCTTAAAAGACAAAAACAACACCAGCTGTGGTGGCTCATGCCTATAGTTGCAGTTACTCAGGAGGCTAAGGCAGGTGATTGTTAAGTTTGCTGTCAACCTCAGCAAATTAATAAGACCCTGCCTAAAAATAACAACATAGCAAATAAATGAAGAATTGGAGAATATCATGCTAAGTGAAATAAGCCAAACCCCAAAATCCAAAGGCTGAATGTTCTCCCTGATAAGTGGATGACCATATATAATGGGAGTGGAGGGGTGGGGAGTAAGAGTGGAGAAACTTTAGATTATGTAGAAGGAAATGGGGGGTTGAAAACGGTGGAATGAGACAGACATCAGTGCCCTATGTACATGTATGATTACAAGAATGATATGAGTCTACATCGTGTACAACCATAAAAATGAAATGATGTACCCCATTTGTGTAAAATGAATCAAAATGCAGTCAGTAAAAAATAAAAAATAAATAAATATTTTTTTAAAAATAACTAAATAGAACTTAGGAATGTATCTTAGAGTTAGTATCACTGGGTTCAATCTCCATCTCCACGTACAACTACAGAAAATCATATTTTGTCAGACTCTTGAAGTCAATGCACAACTCCCACATGGTTCTCCTAGCCTGATATGAAGCCACCATATTTGACAATCAATATTGCTGGGGAAGAACCTTGAGAGAAGAGGGAAGCACATTTAGAATTTGTTAGTATGTAATATTCTGGAGCTAAAAGGAACTTATTAATTGACTTCCCCAACACTGCTTCGGTCTTGGCAAGGAGATGAGATAATGATGAAAAGAGTCAAATAGGATTTAACTCCCTCAGATGTGATAACATGTGACAAATAAATAAGTTCTGTTTCCAATTATTGAGTGAGAAAAAGAGATCAAGGCATGGAATGTCATGTAGATTATGCTTCTTTTTCATTTTGTAATACACATACATATACATGCAGTGGTAAAATATTAAGATTTTATATAGTTGGATTTCTCATAGTCAGTCAACATTTTAATTTATTTAAAAGGGGGGGTTGCTTTCCCCTTTTAGAATTAGAAAGTTCTTCAGAGTAAGCAGGTCCAAAATTTCATTCTTCCATAAATCCAATAAAATCTTTGGCATTATCTGGCATAATCAACTTTTTGGAATTCTAGAAACTAACCAGAAGTTTATAATAACTAAGGGAATATTTAAGAAAAAATTGGTCAATGTTGGTGCAAAGAATGTTGTGGTATTGTAACATATCCTGGTTCCATTACCAACATGGGGCTCAAACTTAACTAAGCTGAGGCAGCAATGCCAGAGGCAGCAATGCCAGAAGCAGCAGAACAGACATTATTCATGGAGAATTGTGGTGCTCAGTGGACCTATCCTGTGGATGCTTGAATCACAGGGCTTTCCTTGACCCTGCCTAACTCAGAACTGGAACAGTACTGAGGTGGCTAAGTGAGAAGGGTTGTTTGTCAAATTTGTGAACAAATATATTAGTTGTGACTGTGCACACTACATAGTAGTTGAGGTCACCAATAGCCAAAAAGCTTGGGATGAAGGGTTGAATGAGATACTTTGAGCAATAAAGGTTATGAAGAGTTCCAATACATTATTGGGAATGAGAAAGCCATATTTGTGTCTAGGAGCTGAGGTAGCCAGCAAAAATTAAAAAAAATAATAATTTGGACCCTATATGACACAACATACCAAAAAATAATTCAAATTAGATGAGAAGGTATGAATTATAGTCACAACTGAAAATTTTAAATAGATTTTTATTAGTATATTCTTGTTTTACATAATTGTGGGGTTCATTTTGACATGTGCATATAACAAAATTTTGTCATTTCAATCCCAAATACTACTCCCTTTAGCCCCCTTCTCCCTCCCCTGAGCTCCCCTGGTATTAGTTCTATTAATTTAAATGGGCACATTATAATTATATATATATAACTATAATTGGCTGTGTAGTCATACATGCACATAGTATAATTTGATCAATTAATTTTGTAGTTCCTAATCTTCCCCTTCCCTTCCCCCTTGATCCCCTTCCTTTACTCCATTGTTCTCCTTCTATTTTCCTGAGATCCCCCTACCTTTTCTGAAATTCCTTATTTCTCTCTAGCTTCCAAATATGAGAGAAAACATTTGACCCGGACTTTCTGATTGTAGTTTAATTCACTTAACATGATGTTCTTCTGATGTATCCATTTACCAGGAAATGACATAATTCATTCTTTATGACTGAGTAAAACTCCATTATGTTTATATACCACATTTTCTGTATCTAATCATCAAATGAGAAACACCTAAGCTGGTTCCATACTTGGTTATGAATTATGCTGCTATAAGCATCGATATTCATATATCTCTAGAGTATGCTGATTTTAGTTCTTTGGAGTAAATACCAAGGAGTGGGAAAGAAGGATCAATTGGTGGGTCCCTTAGTCTTTTGAGGAATTTCCATACATTTTGCAAAGTGGGTGTATAATAATGTGCAGTCTCACCAACAATGTATACGCGTACATTTCCCCCACTTGTTTACCAGCATTTATTATTATTTATTTTCTTAATAATTGCCATTCTGGTTGGGTGTGATGGCTCATGCCTATAATCCCAGGAGCTCAGGAGGCTGAGGCAAGAGGATCACATGAGTTCAAAGCCAGCCTCTGCAATTTAGCAAGGCCCTAAACAACTCATGAAACCTTGTCTCTAAATAAAATATTTTTTTAAAAAGTTGGGAATGTTGCTCAGTTATTAAGCATTCATAGGTTCAATCCCCAGTACTCCCCCCACCCAAAAAAAAAAGTTGCCATTTTGACTGGAATACCATAAAATCTCAGTATAATTTTCATTTGCATTTCCCTGATTGCAAAAGATGTTGAAAATTTTTTCATATATTCATTGGCCATTTGTATTTCTTCTTTTGGGAAATGTCTGTTTAGATTGTCTGCTCATTTATTGATTGGGTTATTTGTTTTATTTGGGGAGAGGGTTAAATTTTTTTAGTTCTTTATGAATAACTGGCAAAGGTTTTCCCATTTTGTAGGCTCTCTCTTCACTCTTTTAATAATTTTTTTTGCTGTGTAGAATTTTTTAATTTGATGCCATCCCACATGTTGATTCTAGGTTTTATATCTTGAGCATAGTATTCTTATTAAGGAAGGCAGTACCTGTTGCCAATATGTTGAAGTGTTGACCCTATGTTTTCTTCTACCTTTTGCAGTATTTCTGGTCTATTCTCTAGGTATTTGCTCCACTTTGAGTTGATTTTTGTGTAGGGTGAGAAGGATCTAGCTTCATCCTTCTGGTTAAGGTGTCCAGCACTACTTGTTGCTGTTTTTTGCACCACTTGTTGAAAGGTTCTTCTTTCTCCAATATTGTTTCTGTCACTTTTGCCAAAGATCAGATGACTGTATCTATGTGAGTGTGAACCTGTGTCTTCTATTCCATTGGAATTTATGTCAATTTCGATGCTGGTACCATGCTGCTTTTATTACTATAGCTCTGTACTATAATTTGAGACCAGGTATTATGATGCCACCACCATCACTCTTATTTCTCAGTATTGCTTTAGTTATTTTGGGTCTTTTATTTTTCCATATGAATTTTAGAGAACTACTTTTCCTTGTTCTGTGAAGAAAGGCAATGGTATTTTCGTGAGGATCACATTGAATCTGATATCCCTTTTGATAAAATGGTCATTTCGACCTTAATTCTACCCATCCAAGAACATAGGAGATCTTTCCATCTTCTCAGGTTTTCTTCAATTTCTTTCCTCTGGGTTCCACAATTTTCCTTGTACAGGTCTTTCACCTCTTAGATTAGATTTATTCCCAAGTATATTTTTAGGCTCTTGTGAATGGATTTGTTTACCTGATGTCTTTCTCAGCAAGTTCATTATTGGAGTATAGAAAAGCTATTGCTCTTTCTATGTTGATCTTGCATTCTACTACTTTCCAGCTTTCCAGAATTTATGTAACAGTTCTAATAGTCTTTTGTTGAAGGTTTTTTTTTTTTTTAATTTAACTTCTAAGTATACGATCATGTCATCAGCAAACAAATAATTTGATTTCTTCTTATCCTATTTGTATCCCTTTAATTTACTTCTCTTGTCTGATTGCTCTGGCTAGAGTTTCAAGAACCATATTGAAGAGTAGTGGTGAGAGTGGACATTCTTGTCTTATTCCTAATTTTTTGAGAAATGCTTTCTGTTTTTCACCATTTAATATGATGAATTCGTGTTTGTCATAAATAGACTTTATCATGTTGAGGTAGGTTCCTTCTATTCCTATTTTTTTCAGTTCTTTACCACAAATGGATGCTGTACCTTGTCAAAGGTTTTATTCTATGATTATTTGAGTCTTGTCCTTAGTTCTATTTATATGATGAATTACATTTATTGATTTGTATCCCTGGGATGAAAATCACTTGATCATGGTTTACTCTCTTCTTAATGTGTTTTTGAATACAGGCAGCTAATATTTTATTTATTAAGTATTTTGCATCTATGTTCATCAGAGATATTGGTCTGAAACTTTCTTACCTTGATGAATCTTTATGTGGTCTTGGTATCAGGGTCACACTGGCTTCAGAGGATAAATATGGGAGAATTCCCTTCCTTTCTATTTCTTGGAATAATGTGAGAATTGGCATAAGTTCTACTTTGAAGGTCGGTAGAACTCAATGGAGAATCCATCTGGTCCTGGGTTTTCTTTGTTGAATTTTTTTATTACTGCTTCTATCAGTTTATGTTTTCTATTTGGGTGGGTTATATGTGCCTAGAAATTTGTCAGTTTCTTCTAGATTTTTCAGTTCGTTGGAGTATAACTTTTCAAAATATTTCCTAATGATCCTGTGGATTTCAGCAATGTTTGTGGTTATCTTCTTTTTCTTCTCTAATAGTTTTGTTGATTTGGGACTTCTCTATCTTTATTTTGGTTAGTTTGTGAAAGGTTTATCAACCTTGTTTATCTTATCAAAAATCCAATTCTTTGTTGCATTGATCCTTTGTATTGATTTTTTTAATTCTAAATTTTATTCATTGAAGTTCCAATCTTAATTATTTCCTGTCTTCTATTGGTTCCACAATTAGTTTGTTCTTTGCTTTTCTAAGGCCTTGAGATGTAATATACCACTTATTTTGGATCTTTTCTTTTTTAAAAAAATGCATTAATTATTATTATCTATCTTCTTAGAACTTCTTTCACGATGTTCTGGAAATTGTTATATGTTGTATTTCTGTTCTCATTTGTTTCTAAGAATTTTTTATTTTTTCAATTTCTTCTATGCACCATTCTTTGTTCAAAAGTATATTATTCAATCTCCATGTATTAAAATGATTTGCTTTCTGATTTTATCTTGTCATTAATGTTTATTTCATTCCATTATGATATGATAAGGTTCAAAGAATTATTCTGAATTTTTTTATTTTTGCTAAGACTTGCTTTGTGTCCTAAAGCATGGTCAGTTTTGGAGAAGGTTTAATGTAGAGATGAGAAGCAAGTGAATTATATTGCCACTGGGTGAAATATTCTGTAGGTCCATTTAATCAATATGTATTTTTTTAGGTCTGCAGAGTATTTAGTTTATGTCTGGATACCTATCTAATGATGAAGGGATATGTTGAAACCTCCTAGTGGTATGATATTGGGTTGTCTGGTTCTTTTTATTGACTAAGCTTTATTTTATGTAAGTAGGTGCACTGAAATTTAGGTCACAAATATTTACTTTCCTTAAATCTTGTTTTTGGATAGTTTTCCTAACCAGTATGATGTAATCTTTTTTGTCTGTTTTGATTAATTTTGTTTTGAAGTCTACTTTGTCAGATATGACAAAGTATCCCTGCTTGATTTCAGTCTCCAATTTCTTGATAGACTTTTTTCATCCTTTCACTTTCAGTTTGTGAATGCATTTTCCTATAAGGTGAGGCCTTTCTAAACAACCTATGGTTGAGCCTTTTTTTTTAAATCCATTCTGCCATTCTATGTCATTTAATGGGAGAAGTTGAAACCACTTGAAGTCTGTTATTATAGAAAGATAATTCTTATATTCTGTTATTTTGATTTATATGTAACATTGAAATCACATTTGATAGTATTCTGCTTGATTATTCTTCCACTGAGATTCAATCATTTGCTGGCTTTGATGCTTGTTTTTCATTTCTTCTGTATTTAATAAATTTTCCATTATGTATTTTCTGTAGTGCCAGCTTAGTATTCAGGAATTCTTTTACTTTCTGCTTATCATGGAAGGTTTTTATTTAACCCCCCAATTCTGAAAGATAGCTTTGCTAGATATAGCAATTTTGGTTGGAAACCATTATCTTTCATATTTGAATAACATATTAAAAGAATCTGAAATTTTAGAATCTGCAAAGAGATTACAAGAAAGTGTAATTGGCTTACCTCTAAATGTGAACTGCCATTTTTCTCTCGTGACTAAAAATTCTATCCTTGTTCTGTATGTTAGACATTTTGTTTATAATGTGTCTTAGAGATGATTTTCTTTGAGCTTGTCTATTTGAGGTTTTAAATGCATCTTGTACTTGAATTTTCATGTCATTCCTAAGATTTGGAAATTTTTCTGGTATTATTTCATTTAAAAGGTTGTATATTCCTTTAGTTTGTAGCTTGGTGCCTTCTTCTATACCAATGATTCTTATATTTGGGCTTTAGATTTCTTCAATATTCTATTCATGGTTTCTTAACATCTTTATTGCTGTCTTTATTTTAAAGACAACATGTTCTTTTCAAGGTCTAAAAAAATCTGTCTTCTTTGTGGTCCAACGTACTGGTGATGCTTTTAACTGAGTCTTTAATTTGATTTACTGAGACTTTCATTTTCAATGAGAGATTCCTACAGATGGAAATTCTTTTTTAAAATCTCTATCTCTTTATTGAAATGTTCTTTCACTTCTTGTATATTTCTCTGAGTTCATGCCTTACATCCTTTTTTAGTTCACTGAACATTTTTCTTTGTTGTTGTTTTTCTGGGTTTTTTGTTTTTCAGTTTTTAAATTATGTATTTGTTTTTTACAGACTGCATTTTGATTTATTGTACACAAATGGGGTACCTCATTTCATTTCTATGGTTTTACACGATGTAGACTCATACCATTCATGTAATCATACATGTACATAGGGTAATGATGTCTATCTCATTCTACCATTTTTCATACCACCCCCTCTCATTTCCTTCTATGTAATCTAAAGTTTCTCCATTCTTCTCACACTCCCTACCCCCCATTTTGACTGTGAACTTTCTAAATCCTTTAGTTAGCCTATATTTCCCCCAATATAGTGTCAATGGGATAGGTTGTTGAAGTGTTCTGGGGTTTGGGGGTGACTAATTCCCTTGTTTTTTCATATTGTTTGTATTTCTAGACATCTGCTGGAATAATTATTTCTGATTATACTTTTACTCAAGGATTATTTAGTGAGCTTCTTTATGTGCCCCAGATTGGGTGTATTCACCTAAGTATTAATACTTCCACTCAATGTGTACACACTGGTATGGCCTGTATTCAACACGACCCTCAGAGTAAGCCATGTAATAATACACATTTAGGGAAAAAATTGTTGAAAATGTTCTCCACAATTTCTCTAATCCAAACATAAAGTTGGAGTAATATTAATGAATAGGTTGAGAAATTAGTTAATAAAGATAATGAAATTACTATTAAATTCTGTAAGGAAAAAAGAAAAATGGGCAAAGTGAAGAAGAAGAAAGAGGAGGAGGAGAAGAAAGAGGAGGAAGAGGAAAAGAAGAGACAAGACAAAGATAGGAAAAAAATGGTGATATTTGGACAGGAGCAGTTAATGCAAGAGGGGGAGAAGAGACTAAGAGAAACAAGTATAAACGTTAGCTAGGAAAGGAGAGAGAGAAAAAATGCTTCCAATTAATACTTTGAAACATTAGAACACATATAATGAATTTGGTTGGGGACTGCAATATCAAATAATAAGGGAATATCTATTGATTCATTACAAAAAGTAATATCTGTAAGATTGGAAGATCTAGTGTCAACTAGAGCTATTTTTTGTTATTTCATGCTGAGCTATTTGAACTGGGGAGATTTTGTTATTGAATCTTTCTGATTTGGATTTCTTTAGGATTTGGTACTTTTAGAAGATGCCCACCATTCCTCAGTTTTACCTCTTAGTTTCCCTAGGTAGGGAAGTAGTGATCACACCAGATTCCCTTCGATACAAATCTTGGAGGCGCCTTCCAATCTTTGGTGCATCCAGGCACCTATTAGCTTTCTAGTGGCAGAGGAGATAGTTGCTAATTGTCTGTGACTTAGCAGCCAGGTTACTCCCTGTTAGAGAGTACAGTCTCATATGACTTTCTGAGGATAAGCTCCATGTACTCCATGCTGTCAAATCCATTATAGACTTCCCTGTATGTATTTTCGAGCATTCAGGGTGTGGTGTTCTAAGATAGAAGTAACGTAGTCTAGTTGAAGTGTTTGCTGGATGGCTCTTGAGAGGTATAGTGTAGTTGCTGTCTTTGGAGTATGTAATTCACAGACTGGTGGACTTGTATACGGGTACAGTATACAGGTACAGTGGCTCATGTCTGTGGATGCTCCTCCGTAAGTCCTTTGTGGGGTGTACAGCATTGCATATGCATGAGGTTCACCACTGCCTTCTTGGAGATGTCTTCAGTAAATGCTTTCTATGGGCTTGTGTGCCTAAATAAGAATAGAGTTAACTGACAACTATGGGAACTCAAAGCTGTGGACCCTCTGAAATGTGCTGGGACTCAAGTACTACTTCCCTGGTTGCTATGGTGTTCTCACCAGCCACTGATGCTTGTTAGTCAGTCAAGAAGTCCAAGTCTGCAGGGTTGGAAGGTGCTGCATCTGCTGGCTGCTTTTGTTGGGTGTAGGGATGAATGCAAGGCTCAGGAATTTTTCCAATTTCTGATTTTTTTTCCCCCTCTGTTGGAGTTGTTTGTAAAGGTCCTAAGCACTTGTTGACTCTCTGAAAATCTGAGGTCTGTAGATGCAGGCTGTCTGTGGGTGGTCTGTGGCCTCTAGGCTTTCTGCTCTACAAAACATTCTTAGAAGGAATAATGCATGTATATTTTCATGATATTCAGTCAGCCATAAGTTCTTAAATGTAACACCAAAAGTATAAGCAACCAAAGGAAAAAAAATGATAGATTGAATTTCATTAAAATGAAAGGTTTTTTTAAAATTCATTTTTATTATAAACAAATAGGATACATGTTGATTCTCTGTTTGTACATGGAGTAAAGGCATACCATTTGTGTAATCATACATTTACATAGAGTAATGTTGTTTGATTCATTCTGTTAATTTTTTCCCTACTCTCCCATCCCTCCCACTCCTCTTTTCCTTCTACACAGTACCTCCTTCCTCCATTCTTGCCCTGTCCCCCAATTATGTGACATTATCTGCTTTATCAGCAAGATCATTCTTCCTTTGGTTTTTTGAGATTGGCTTATCTCACTTAGCATGATATTCTCCAGTTTCATCCATTTGCCTGCAAATGCCATGATTTTATCATTCTTTATGGCTAAGTAATATTCCATTGTATAAATATACCACTGTTTCTTTATCCATTCATCAATTGAAGGGCATCTAGGTTGGTTCCACAATCTGGCTATTGTGAATTGAGCAGCTATGAACATTGATGTGGCTGTATCTCTGTAGAATATTGATTTTAAGTCCTTTGGGTATAGGCCAAGGAGTGGAATAGCTGGGTCAAATGGTGGTTCCATTCCAAGATTTCTAGGAATCTCCACTCTGCTTTCCAGAGTGGCTGCACTAATTTGCAGCCCCACCAGCAATGTATGAGTGCACCTTTTTCTCCACATCCTCGCTGACATCTATTGTTGCTAGTATCCTTGATAATCTCCATTCTAATTGGGGTGAGATGGAATCTTAGGGTAGTTTTGATTTGCATTTCTCTTATTACTAGAGATGTTGAACATTTTTTCATATGTCTGTTGATTGCTTGTAGCTCTTCTTCTGTGAAGTGTCTGTTCATTTCCTTAGCCCATTTGTTGATTGGGTTATTTGTATTCTTGGTATAGAGTTTTTCGAGTTCTTTATATATTCTGGAGATTAGTGCTTTATGTGAAGTACGAGTGGCAAAGATTTTCTCCCACTCTGTAGGTTCTCTTTTCACATTGCTGAAAGTTTCCTTGGCTGAGAGAAAGCGTTTTAGTTTGAATCTATCCCAGTTGTTGATTCTTGCTTTTATTTCTTGTGCTATGGGAGTCCTGTTAAGGAAGTCTGATCCTGAGCTGATGTGTTGAAGATTTGGACCTACTTTTTATTCTGTAAGATGAAGGGTCCCTGGTCTGATTCTGAGGTCCTTGATTCATTTTGAGTTTAGTTTTGTGCAGGGTGCGAGATAGGGGTTTAGTTTCATTCTGTTGCATAGATGGCCTTTACAATGTTAAGGAATGTTCCCCCATCCCTATTTTTTCTAGTGTTTTGAGCAAGAAGGGATGCTGTATTTTATCAAATGCTTTTTCTGCATCTATCAAAATAATCATGTGATTCTTGACTTTAAATCTGCTGATGAATTACATTTATTGATTTCTGAATGCTGAACCAACCTTGCATCCCTGGGATAAAAACCACTTGATCGTGGTGCACTATCTTTTTAATATATTTTTTATGTGATTTGCTAAAATTTTGTTGAGAATTTTTGCATCAATGTTCATTAAGGATATTGGTCTGATAGAATGTAAGTTTTTTAGGGCTGGGGGTGTTCATTGATAGAGTGCTTGCCTGCTATATGAGGGGCCCTGAGGTCTGATTTCCAGCACTGCAAAATAAATAATATGTAAATAAATAAATACAAAATAAAACGTGTTAATCATAGGATACTATCAAGTGAAAATAATCCAAAAATTTGGAGAAAATGTTAACAAATCAAATTTCTGATAAGTATCTCATATCCAAAAAATATAGAAACCTCTCATAGCTCAACAACAAAAAGCCAAACAACCAATTTAAACCTGGAAAAGGCTTTGAATAAACATTTCTCCAAAGAACATATACAAATGGCCAATAAGCTCATGTGAAGATGGGCAATATCATTTGTTATTAGGGAAATGCAAATCAAAGAAGATCAAATGACCATTTTGTACCCACTAGGATTCCTATTTTAAAAGCACAACAGAGAAAATAAAGTTTTGGGAGTGGAATGCTCTCCAACCATAAAAGGAGTAAGATCCTGTCGTTTGCAACAACGTGGAGGTATCTAGAGGACATATTTTACATGAAGTAAGTTAGGCACAGAAAAACAAATGATGCGGTACGTGATCTCACTCGTATGTGAAATCTAAAGAAGCTGATGCCATAGAAGTTGAAAGTGGAATAGTGGCTACCAGAGGTTTGGGGTGGAGGTATATAGAGAGAGATTAGTCAAGAGGTACAAAAATATATTTAGATTGGTATTCTATTGTACAGCATATTTCAAATGACTAGAACAGAGGATATTTAATGTTCTTACTACAAAAGAAGAATGATAAATATATGAGGTAATGGATAGGTTAAATGCCCTGATTTGATTATTACTCAATGTATATATATACTATAACATCATACCATGCCTCATAAATAAGTACAATTATTACGTGTTAATTAATATAAAATTTAAACAGGCTAATTGGCAAGAAAGAAAGTGTAAGAATGGTATGGACAAACTGGAATCTTCCTACATTTTTAGTGAGAATGCAGAACAAGCTGCTTTTGAAAACAATTTGGCATTTCCTCAAAAAGTTAAACATAGGATTAATATATTATTCAGCAATTATACTTCTAGGTATATAGCAAAGAGAAATAAAAATGTAAGTCAATGCAAAACCCCACACATAAATAACCATAGCAGCATTATTCATAACAGCCCAAATGTGAAAACAACCTAAGGGTACCTCAACAAATGAATAGATAAATAAGATGTGGTTTATTAATATAATGAGATATTATTCAGCTATAAAAATATTTGAAGAATTGATACATGCTATGATATGGATGAATCTTGAATACAAATTTCCAAGTAAAACAATCCAGATTTGCAATACTATATATACTATTATTTCATTTATTTGTAATACTGAGAATAAGCTAATCCATAGAGACAAAATTTAGACTAATACTCACTCTGGAATTGTTGGGAGGGCAGGATGAGAGAGTGATTGGTAATGAATGTATGGTTTCTTTCAGGAGTAATGAATGGTCTGGAATTAGTGGTGATAGTTATATAGCCTTGTGACTATACACAAATCTAGTGAGTTGCACAGTTTGAAATTATTAAAATAAATTTTATGTTATGCAAAGATTATCTTGATTTTAGCAATCCTAATATTCAATGCATTTTTAAAAGTAAGCATCAAACTTCAATTTAAATGAGAGGGGAAATGCATGAGTTCTGGAATATTTTTCAAAGGATGATAATACAGATAGTATATTCTGGCTTAGAGTTTTCAAAGTACTATTTCATACACTTTTTCATACTGTTTCTTACAAAAACTGTTATATAGGTCAATTTTTATATTATATATTTATTTTTCTTCTGCCTATCCCAAAGGGAATTTAAGAAAACCATAAGGAGTAGGAACTATTATTCCATTAAATTCAATTGTCCATCATTCTTTCATTGCTAGAGGAAAATTTCAGTTGTAGCTCATGATTAATGTTACAGAAGCCAGTCTAAGAATTTTGACAGCACCCTGATTCTGATGCAATAATAATATAATAGCAAAATTATATAGCTTCAGTAATTTTGTCGCAAAACTTTATTACATCAACGGGTCATAAAATTTCTGGAAAAGAAGTCTATATAGTGGGAATTAATCCAAACCAAGAAGTACTTATTTATTTTAATCTCTCCTTTAAAAAAGTTATGGCATATTTAAACCAATTTACCAATGCCTTCCTTATGGTAATCATGTTTTCTAACCTTCTTTGAATAGAAAATTTATTGTCTTATTTTGCTCAGTTAAGTGTAATCAGTCAGATGGACTGAAAATTTCTGCTTAGAATAAGGCAAAGAACAACTTTTACAAAATGTCAATTATCAAGCTCATTACAATTCATATTATTGGTACTGGGCATCTTCTTGGACACATAGGTGTCCCTAGAATGTGACTCCTAGCTTACAAAGCAAACCATATGAGTAAGTCACTATAACTGCTACCAGATCCCCATGTCTCCACAATGAAACTTGTCTGAAGGTACACCTGGCCTAGTTTCAGATGCTATATACACCCAAGTAGAAGCTAAAAACAGATGCTACAGTAAGTTTAATTAGCCTTTCTAGAAGATCTTGTGCCCTCTCTTGCTCTCTTTTTTCTGGATACTGGGGATTGAACTCAGCGGTGCTCTACTACTGAGTTACATCCCCAGTTTATTTTGAGACAGGGTCACACTGAGTTGCTTAGGGCCTTGATCAGTTGCAGAGGCTGGCCTTCAACTTGCCATTTTCCTGTCTCAGCTTCCTTACTCTCTGGGATTGCCAGTGTTTGTCACTGCATCCAGCTGGCTTCTTTCTTTGGTCAGAATTCTTGCTCATTGCCTGATTTTCCAAACACATCTAATGACTGCTAGACAACCAAGCCACACCATCCAGAGGGTGCCCTCCTACCCATTTCAATATGTGTTATGTCATTTATATTCAAAAGGGCTTAAAGTTTCAGAACTTTTTATGTGACTAAATAAGTCAATGTTACTTGGTCATTGATGAGTAAATCAAAGATAAGCCACATCAGAAACTTTAAGAATGAGATACTTTATTATCAATATGTCATGATTTTATGGTACCAGCAATGTTAAGAGTTTGGGATCTGAAGTATCCCCAGACCTCAGAGACTTGGTCCGCAGCTGGTGGCAGTGTTGAGAGGTAGAAAACTTTAGAAAGTGGAAAAGTTGGGTCTAATTGGAGGAAGTAGATCACTGGAAGTGTGCTCTTGAAGGGTATGGCCATCTCCAGGCCCTTTCTTCTCTCTCCTTCTCTCTCTCTTCCTATCTCTATCTCTGTCTTCCTGTCTCTCTATCTTGGCTGTCATAAGGTGAACAGCTTTGCTTTGACATGTCCTCTCTACCATGATGCTCTTTCTCAACACAAGACCCAGAAGCAATGGCGCTAAGGGACCACAGACTAAAACTTTGAAACCATAAGCCAGAATAAACCCTTTCCTCCCTTTTGTTGATTTTCTCAGGTATTTTTTCACAGTGACAGAAAGTTGACTAACACAGGCTAGTTTTAAAACTGAATTTCTTCATTCTTGACATAAAAGTTAATACCTTGTAGGTTTTTGTTTGCTTGTTTAGAAAACTTTTATTTTAGACTCATTTAATGGATAAATTGAAAAAAAGATAAATATTACATTCTGTTATATAACAATATGTTGAGGGGGGACATTTTTCATATATTGTATCAGCTTGAGACCTTGAGATGACCATTATATTTTAACAAAATTGTGATTTTTTTCCAGTTGCTCCTTTATCAAATTCAGTTGTTACCTTTGATTTGATTTTTTTTCATCATGTAATCTAGGATTACCTTCTGTGCACAGTTAATCAACTGCTCTACAATTTTTCTGGACATATCAGGTCTCTTCATAGATATCAACTGATGTTCAGATCAAAGGAAATTCAATAAAAATGTCTTTCCGTGGTTTTCTTTGAGTAAGTTATTTATAGCAATCCTGTATAAAAATTGTTAGTCCCTGTTAATGTATGGCAGGATATTTTACCACATCAAAGAATCAATCATAAAATATTACATGAAATATGGCATCTGAGTGATAGGTGACAAGCTCCAATATTTAATTTTTCTTCTGACTTTGGAATTCTGTTCCAAATCAGCAAGGCAATTGTGCTCTTACAGTGGTTGATTATATCAGACATGGGTTTCAGCTCACCTAGCAGTTACTCATGCAGATGAGTGAGCTCAAACTTCTCCCAAAGAGGGGATTAGGCAGCAGCATCCCACTGTGAAAAACTGATTTTTAATCCAACAGGATTGAATTAACCCAGTCTGGTCTGGGAAACTTGCTCAGGTACAAAACAAGAGAACAGCTACATGTTGAAAGGAAAGTAGAAATGATTTTCTGGTTGAATAAAGATTAAGCTTATAATTAAATATTTATTATAGAAAATGAGTACATTTCTGAACACTTGTATAATAAGGGTAATTTGTAATGCTCTTCGACATAATTTTACTTTTTAATTTAACTCTCAAAAGAGCCGTACTATATTAATTTGTTTTTCTATTTTATAAAAGGAGAACCTAAAGTTCAAAGTGGCAAAGACCACAGAATTAGAGATATGTATATGTGACTCGCAATTCAGTGGTTTTGCAACTATATTTACAACCTAAAAGATGAGGGCACATATTTTAGAAATTCTTATGGCTAACTCTTTCTTCTTTATTTAGAAACAGAAACAGAGGCTAGGATTGTGGTTCCATGGTAGAGCACTTTCTTAGCATGTGTGAGGCAGTGGGTTTGATCCTCAGCACCACATAAAAAGAAATAAATAAAATAAAGGTATTGTGTCCACCTACAACTAAAAAAAAAAAATTTAAAAACAGATACAGTATGACATTTTAAAATGTTTCTTATAATCTGAGTAGCTAGTGAAGCTAAATTGCGTACTATAGTAGATTTTGGAGTCAACCAGGCAATCACCACCATATCAAAAATGTACTAAGATATTTTGGAAAGTAACAAATTGGCCACATCATGGGCTTCTTGTGTCTCTGTAAATAGAATCACAAAGAGAAAGTCGAACTCAATATGCTCAAAATAAACTCCAATAGTCAAGCAGTTTCATAAAATCATAAAGATGCGTTTAGGTATTAATGCCACCCCTGTTCAAGTCCTTTTGTAAATAAAGGTCACTTTTGAGGCTGGGACTTAATTTTCTGCCTTGTCCGCCATATGTGTTACAAGTGTTGTGAAGCCTTCATGTAAAAACATCAAAATTAATTTCTTCTGAATAGATCTACCTGGAATTAAAAGAATTAACATTGAGCATAAATATTCATAAAATTAACTTACGTATATTTGAAGGATACCATGTTTTAAAGTCACTAATTCTTTGTGAAAGCTGGAGTTAAAATTATCCTTACTGAAATTGTTCTTTCAGCATATAAACACCTTTTTTTCTTTTTCTCTACTAATCCAGGTATAAGGTATAAATGAAGTAGCTATGATCTACATTGAAATGGGGAGGAAAATAATGCTTAACTGATTTTTTAAAAAGCATCTTCTTACAATTAAGAAAAAACATCATGGGACTCCACTTTTGTATAGTTATATAGTCTCACCATAAATCACTAGAGTCCTGTTCATTCAGGCTGAAAGCATCTACTTCTGAATTTTGTGAACTTCTAAGATACATGGAGAGGCACTTAATAGGCTAAAAACTGAAGATATGATATTAAGGACAGTAGAGGCAGAGCCATGACTTCATTATTACCATATGGCTTTCTGATTTGAGGACATTCAGTACATATTTAAAATATTTTAGTCTAACTCATCTTGCAAAAATTCAACAAAAGCAATAATTTTGATGTATAAGTGAGTACACTAATTTGTTTATAAATGCAAGTGTGAGGTCAGTTTGTAGCTATATTTCAGAAAAGCAAAATTTTAGTGAGTACATTTTAAAAATGAGTATAGGAAAATGTATTAAATAAATTTGCATGATTCTGTGTTCTCCTGTAAAATTGGAGTTTTGGTGGTGGTGTTTTGTTGTAATGATAGTTGTTTTGTGGTCTTGGAGTATCCTAGGTTATCAAAATAAACCCAAAGATTTTATTGTTGTCATTCTTCTGACAACTGGTCATGTACTGCCCTTCATATTGCCAGATTGCTATATTGAACTATAATTTAATTCATGTACTCTTTAACTGTTCATTTATTTTCCTTGTGAGACATAGGGAGCAATAGGTTATAGTGTAAAGAAAATAAGCTCTAATGTCAGAGTAGATAGTCCACATTTATTACTTAATAACTATAATTTTGGATAACTGTGTTAAATTATCTAGTTTTCTTTGTGATTAAATAGGGATGACATACATCTACTATGCAGTTTTTCATCATGGCTAAATTTAATAACCTCTATGAATTTCTTGGCACAGTGTTTCCCCTCGCTCTTGGGTCTTTGAATGCAGACTAGGTTATACCATGTGATTTCTTGTTTTTTCAGCCTGCTGACAGCATATCAGAGTAATTCTTGGCCTCCATAATTGTATGAGTCAAACTCCCATAATATCTCTTCTCTCTCTCTCTCTCTCTCTCTCTCTCTCTTTCTATATATATATATATATATATATATATATACATATATATGTATATATATATATATACACACACACATATATACAAATTCCCATAATCTCTCTCTATATATACATATGTATATATACATGTACAGAGAAAAAGAGAAATAGATAGATGATAGATACCTTTAGATAATAGTAGTTACCTTTATTGATCATCTTTTTTTCTTTATGCAAATTCAAGGTACAGTTTAAATGACTTCAGTGTTTCTGGTAAAACAGGTTTGCTAGTGATGCATCATCTACTTTTATTTACCTGGGAAGTCTTAGTCTTTCCTTCATTTGTGCAGATAGTTTTGTGGAATACAGAATCCTTGGTTTCCAGCTGTCCGCATATTTCGTAGGCCATCTGGTGGGGCCCCTCCTCTGTCCTCTGACGTTTCTGATGAGAAATCAGTTGTTGATGAGCAGCTCCTCTTGTTGCTTGTAAGATTTTTTGTCATTGGTTTTGACAGTCTGGTTGTGCTGGGTTTATTCATGCTTCTTTGAGTTTATCCTGCAGGGAGTTTGTTGAGCTTCTTGGATATGTGGATTAATGTTTTTCATCAAGCTTTGAGAGTTATGCTGTCAATTTTTCAAGTATTCTTTCATTCCCTTTCTCTCTCTCTCTTCTTCTCATACTTCTATTATGGACATGTCTGTTAGCTTCAGGGTCTCTTAGGATATCTTCTTTTTTCTTCATTCTGCTTTTCCTTCTACTTCTCAGATGGGATAATCTTGATTCACTCACTGTAAGTTCAATAACTATTTCTTTCCATAGTCGAACTATAGGAATCACAATGCATTTACTTGTGCAATCATTGCAGAGTAGAAATTGTCTAAGAGTAGAAATTTTGAGTTTCGGGTTTCTAGGTTATCTCATTAATTTTATAAAAGCAAACAAAAAAACTAGTCCAATTTTCTTTTCAGCAGAATTAGTTATGAAGTAATGCTTTTGGGTGCTGGGATCTGCTTTGTTCAAGGTAGTCACTGATTTTTTCGCAAGACTAGTAATGATAGGAGTACTTTCAATCTTTATTTTTATCCTCATTATACAACAGGGTGTACCTCAGTTTCACTAAAAGAGAGAACTAAGTAAACTGAAAACAAGGCATTTAGTTTCACATAAGAGGAGAAATAAAACATTTACAATGACTTTTTATTGTTATTCAGCCCTAATTGATGAGGAAAAACTCTTCTTTCCAGAAGAATAAAAGTTGGCAAACATAGAAAGCATGATTAAAGTAGAAATTCACCATTTTGCAACTGATAGTGAAATAATTGATACAAGTGTAGTTCAATAATGAATGCTATATGTAGAAGAGAAAGGGAACAAGCCATTCTCACATAGTAAAGAAATTGTTTTTGATAATTCCAAATACACACACACACACACACACACACATAACTTTACAATGGAGGCATCTATCATCACCTTTACCAAATAATCACATTTAAGACATATTTAACACATGCTAATGCTAATAGTGGGACTACCTGATATCACAGCTTCCCTGATGTGCTGAACTGTGAAAAGTACATGACACCTTGTCATAAAAATATCAAACCTGAGTATAAACAAGGCTTTAGCTCTAACAGTAAATATGGAAGCTAGAGAATCAAAATATATGATCCACCAATAAACAACTAGATAAATCTAAACTGTGGGGCATTCCCATGAAAATTTATCCCGCTTCTTCAAAAATCTATTTAAAAGGAAATGTTAAAGGCCACTTTTGAACTAGAAGAAACTAAAAAAATTGGATCAACTCATATAAAACATGACTTTAAAAAGAGTCATAATGAAATTCTTTAAAGTTTTTTTTTTTATAATTGGTGGATACTGGTTTAATTATCTATTGGTATATTTAAAAATCACTTCAATTTCAAATACTTTAAACAATGATTTTTTTTTCATGATTCTGTGAAATCATTAGTTGGAAATCTGTGAGTTGTAGATGTGGTTTTCTGCTGGCCTCATCTGGATTCATCTTTGTGGCTGTTATTTTTCTGGCATCTAGATTGGCTGGGGCCTCGGCTCAGCTAGGGCATTGGCCAGGTCATCTCAGTTCTTCTTTAAGTGGATAACTTAGGTTTCCTCACAGCATGATAATCTTAAGAAAGCATTCACACAGGGAGAGATATATTCAAAGAGCACAAAAACAGAAATCACCAGCATTTTTATAGCCTAGCCTTGGAAACCACACAGTGTCACTTCTGCTCTGTTTTATCAGCCAACAGATATCCCAGATTCAAAGGGAAAAAAAATAGATTCCATGTTTTGGTGAAAGAAGAAACAAAGTTTCATTTTTAAAAGCCTGCTGGGTGCAAGATATTAGTGCAGCCACTTTGGGAAATGCTCTACAATGTTAGAAAAATAGTTATTATAGATTTTTATTAGATGTAATCTCTATGTTGAGATTACTTAGAAGAATATCTTCATTATTACTTCTCATTGTTTTACACACCCATACACATACATATATAGTCATATGGCAGGATAAATCAAATGTAATGTTCATGAAAAGAACAATATAGGTGACAAATATTTTGGCAGTTATTGAAGAATTATTTATATTCTGTGGATGAATACCTTCAAATTAAATATTGGGGACAAAAAAGCACACACACACATACACATACACACACAAACAAGTAATGAATAAGAACCTGTCTAGTGTTTAGAATTTTTGTGACTCTTTAGAGTAAGTAGCACTGGAAGTGTAAGCTTATTTTTATTTGTTCCAGTGGTTATGCACACTGTGTTGACACACAGACACAAAGTTTTGAGCTCATGCTTTCAATTTTGCAGAGTCGGAATTATGGTTAAGCCTTAAAACAGAGTGATAGGGCTAGTGGTTCGACATCTGCTTTGTAGGAAAGAGAATATTCTGGGTAATGAAAGGAAAAATGAGGAAATGTTCAATCAAGACAATAGAGAAATTGGGCTGGAAGGGCGGGCCCACGTAGCACAGTAGGAAGAGGTACTAAATAGGTTGGTGGCAGATTCTGGCTAAACTCCAGGGAACAGATGTTTCACTAAGGACTGTTAACATAAGTGAATCCATAAGGTAGGATCTGATCTTTGTGTGATGTTATAGTAGCATGGTTCCTTTGAGTAAAAATAAGTCAACTTTTTTGGGTAACAAATCTTGTGGATTAAATGTATTTTTTCAGAAATTCTTAGTTTTTAAAAATTGCCATTCACAAATTTTTGTTGCCCATCACAGGGATACCACTCAGGATACCCTTTCCCTGTTGAGTACAGGTTACCACTCACCCTTAAATGACTGCCCTGTGAACCCAGAGTTGACCCTGTCCAAAAAGCTGTCATCTCAAAACCTAAAGTATAGAAATCCATGTTTGGAAAAAAATACTTGCTATTTTATCTGAAGAGCGGTCAATAGATGGCAGGCACTTGAGTTTGTTGTATGCCAGTTCAAAAATGATAGAATTTTTAGTTTGGGTGCACCATGTGAAGAAAATGGTAACCAGAGTTATTAAAAATTTCATTCATATTTACACAGGATTTGGTATTAGAAGCAAGTCTCCTATCTTACAATTTCTCATAATTTCTGCTTATTTCCAGAATATTCAATGAAATGACATCCTCAATTATGCAAGGACTTTGAATGGACTTTTAGAGTTTGTTATAATAGTAGATCTCAGAAAGAGAATATTTTAATTGATTTTCCTTTGATTTAAGAGAAATAAAAATCATAAAGAAAACGGTTTTACTGTGACCACCATCTCCTTGGCTCTTTGCTGCGGCCAAAGCATCCATTCAGGACACCATTTTGTCCTTAATTCTTTGAGAGCCAATCTGGGGGCCTGGGGCCTGTCCTTCATCAGCAGCTTCTTATCTCTGCTACAGAGGATAGAGAGAGGAAGTTATCTTCCTCTGCATTTTTCTGCATAACTGTAAGGAACCCTCTGCAGTGAGGGGAGCAGTTGTTCACTTGCCTCAAGGATAAGGACTTATGGCTTGACATTCATCTTTCATCTCAGGTTTCATGATCTTTCCTGATTTAGCCTACCTGAAGATCATAAGTCAAGATTGACATTTTAGCAGAGAGGACATGTGCTGAAGAAGAAAGAGCATGGCCTGCACTCAGTTCTGCTGCTGCTGTCGGGTGTCCTTAGGGATGAGTCCCACACCCATGAATCTTTATAAGAGGGATAACAACACCTCCAGCATCACGAGGGATAAACAAGATAATGCTTGTGAAGGACTGAGCAAAGTGTTTGCTATAGATGTGTGACAATATCTTCTCTCCATCTTTGTGAAACACCAGTTTATGGAAATTACTGAATTGTCTCACCCATTTTCACATGCAAAATAAAGAAGCAGTTAAAGTAATCCAACCTGCTCAAAATGGAAATGTTTTCCTCTGTGTCCTTGGTAATGACATGATAACGGTTGTCCTGGTTATCCAGACAGTTTTCAGACTCACTTCAGGGCTGATTTAAGGCCAAAGTACAAGGATAGGAAGAAGGGAAGAGGAGACCAAGCAACTGCAATCTGTGATATCAACCAGCAATCCCAGTGATAAAGCAAAGAAAGCTTGGGGCTTAAGTCCAAATACAATATTTAATCAGCAATTATTTAGTGAACACTTCCAATAGGATAATCACTGGGCTTGACATTGGGGCTATCCTTACAAACAAGTCAGTTTGTGGTAGATTAATTGCTAAATTGCCTCTAATTTTCACTCCCTGCATACAAATCTATTCCTTTTGCAATGGGACCTTGCAGTTATACCCCTGGCCTATTTTCCTCTCTTCAATATAAGGTAGCCTTGAGACTTGCTTAAGCCAACATAAAGCAGTAAAGATGGCAATGTATTAGTCCCAAACCTAGGCCTTTATCCCCTTTCTGGAGGGTCAGAGAACATGTGGAGAAAAACAAGGGTTCCCAGTCCGCAGCCAGTGAACTTTCAAACAGAGCTGCTCCTCTGAGGTCACAACTACCCAGTGACTAGGAGAAGCACGAGAACTGATCCATGGTTCCTGACCTCAAGATGCTAAGAATCCTGTAGATAAAGAAGCCACACTCAGATTTTGAGAAAATGACAACTATATCATAACCTCTCAGAAGACAACAGAGAGCCATTAGTACTTCCCATTATAATATTCCATGGCCAGACTATGAGGGGTGAGCAACAGGGAGGTATATGCAAGCTGAGCAAAGATATATGTCTTTTTTTATAAGAGGAAAAGAAGGCAGAAAAAATGCCTAAAAAGAAGAAAACTTTGAAGCATGTAACATTATTAAATGTCCTATACTCAATGTTTGGTAATGTTCTTGCAACCAGGTAGTGCCCTTGGTTATAACTTCAGAACTGCTACCTAGGTTTCTTAGCTTAGAGAATTCATATATCTTTTTCTTGCATGTGTACATATATATGTGTGCATATATAGATTAAATGTGTTTTTTTTTAATTTTTTATTTTTTTGCAGTTGGGGATTAGGCCCAGAGCCTCGTGTATTCTAGGCACATACTCTACCACCAAGTTTACACCCCCAGTCCACCGGAGGACTCATAAAGTGAGCACTGCTTTTTTTAGTGGTAGTTGAGCCTCAAGATCTGGAGACTTTCTTCATGAGCTACGTTGTGCATTTTAAGTACTGTAGCAAGTTCTTCGAAAGAGGATAGATTGTTTTAAGTTAAACTAATCTGTGAGGTAGCATATTTTGATCCTCATGGTAGTTCAATATCAATGTCAAATCTATTCTGAATATGGCCTATTTCCTAATAACATGCCAACTACTGTGACTCCTCTCTAATGCAAGGATTTTTTTCAATGAGACTTTTAGGGAGTTATATCCAAAGCTCCTTATAATATCATAGCACTGTTGTGTTGGACACATTCAGATAATAAGCAAGTGGATCAATGAAGTTGAGAAGATTTTCATTTTATAAGGATTTTCCTTTTTAACAATGTTTGTTGTTACGTATTTGACCAATAAGTCAATATCAAGGCTCAGATGATTCTTTCACCTGAATGTGAAATTGTTCCATGTTCATATATTACTATTACTAAACTACCAACACACACCCCCCCCCCCACACACACACACACATTTTTCAACATTATGACATGTCTTCACTATGCTATTTACATACCATTTTGTTTATCCTTATAATAAACTTTTGTAACAAACTCTTGAGGTTAGTATAGGATTGTTATCCCCAGTTTGCAGATTAGGAAATAGAGATTTTTTTTTTTAAATTAGAAGTTCAATTATAATTATATCATGTAGGAATGGGAACCTATATGTGAAGTGAAGATTTCTGGGTCCAAGTCCAGTTTTCTTCCCATTGCACTGATGCCTTCTCCTCACAATAGAGATGAGATGCCTCTCCTACCATCATCATGAGACAGAAGGAAGAGGCAAATTCTATAAATGTTTTTAAATACTGTTGTGTTAAATGAGTCTGACAAGAGACTTTAAAAAGTCCATCTAGGGAAGAATAGAGATTAAAAAAGAGAAGCCAGGCGATTACACCTGTAATCTTTGGCTTGGGAGGCAAAGACAGGAGGATCAAAGCCAACCTCATCAGATTAAGAAAGCCCTACCCAACAAAGTGAGACCCTGTCTGTAGATAAAATATGTTTTAAAAGGGCTGGGGATGTGATTCAGTGGTTAAGCACGCCTGAGTTCAATCCTTGGTACCCTTCCCCAAATAAAAGAGAGAGAGAGAATGAGATACCAAGATGAAAACAGGAAGCCCCCAAATGTTTATTCATTCATTTAGCATGCATTATTGAACATTTATTATGTGCCAGGCACTCTTCCAGGCTCTCAAAATAGAGTGAAACTAACATTATAAATAGAAGAGGTAGACTGTGGACAATTGAATAGTACTTACCAACTATGAAAAATTGTTCATATAAAAATGAGTAGGGTGACATGATAAAGGCTAATTGAGAGGGACCAACTATTAATAGAGATGACCTCCTATAGGAAGGAATCTTTTATCCACCCAAAATATGTCACCTTCATAATAAGAGTAATGGAGACAGTAGTTGTTTACAAAACTGATCTCCATCTTCTTCTACATCCCATTCATCTATCAACAGGCACAAGTTTTTTCCAACTCTTTACTACTATGAATAATCTGCAATGAATGCATGCACTGGGTTAAGGCTTCAGTTTCTTCAAAAGTATGGGTTGGATTTCCAAAGCTCCTTCGTAGCAGTTGCCAAGGGCAGGAAGAACACTCCCAGCTCAGGGCACAATGAAGTATTCACCTCGGTAATAGTAGGTTAAGACCATCTTCAGTTCTTAACACTACTCACTCTTAATTTTGTTGACTCGTTTTGTGAACTGGCAAGTGATACAGAATGTTCTGTGCTCACTCAAGAAGAGTATGCATTAGGCTGCTGCTGGTTGGAATGTTCCCAAAACAGTCATAATACCTCCAATTCCCTCACTCTCAAATCCAATCCATCAGTAGGTCTCCTCCTTTCTAACTCCTCAGTCCACCTCCATTCTCTGGCTGTTTTTACCTCTCTAAATGACAGTAACCCATTTTTCCTGAATTAGTTCAGTGGTTCTCCAAATGGCTCCCTGCTTCCTGTCTTACCCCTTTCCATTCACTTAGTAGCCCTTATAATGTGTTTAAAGCCCATCAAACATTTTTCTTTGTAATAATAATAAAATAACCCCTCCCATGGTGGTTTCCAAGACCCATCTTCTACCTTCTGTCTATCCAGCTTCATCCTCTGTCACTTCCTCTCTTGCTCAGCATACTTCAACCAGTGATCTTCTTTTACTTCAAGGAACAGTCTACACAGTCTTGTCTTCTGCTCTTGCTTTTTACATGCTTGGGTCCTCATCCTTGAGGAGGATATAGTCTACCTGGAGAAGACTTACCTGAATGCACCAGACAATGAAGACTCCTTCGTTCTAAATCCCAGCATTATTCATTACTTTATGAATTAATTATAACTTTTAACTTACTTATTCAATTACTGATAATTTACTTACTTGTTCTATTACTCAGATAGATACTGTCTTGCTTCATGCATAAAATTCATGAGGGAAAATACCCCCAAACTCTCCTGGTCACAGTGTCTGGCACATAGGTGTGCCCACAATTATATGTTAAATGAATGATAGAATAAAATACATACTGTATGCCAGGCACTACCTCAAACACTTCATATGATTTTTTAATCTTCAAAATTCAATGTGACATTAACATAACCAATATAGCTAGTCATATTTCTAGCAGGATGCTCCATTTTTAAATGAGGAAACAAGGTAGAGGAGCTTCAGTGACTTCTTTAATAATACATGATTATTAGTAAATGACAGAGTTAGAATTTCAACCCTGGTCTTCTTTCACTCGAGAGCTCAGTGTCTTAGTCATTGCATTGCTGTCATAGCCTGCCAGCTTTGGGTCATTTCATTTTATTGGTTATATCTTCATTTTCTTTTTTCTGTAGATCCTGATATCCTTGAAAGTTTTGCTTCTTTGTTGAAGGTACCATCCCCAAGCAGAATGTATGTCTGTACATGAGAGTGGGTGTGGTGGTAAACGGTCTTGAAGTTTTTGCAAGTAACCATATCAGAACTGTGTCCTATTAATCTGAGCTTCTTTTTGAAGACCTCCCTCAGAACATGAGAGAAGCTAAGTGATATGTTCAAATCACACAGCTAATAAGTACTAAAGCTAGCTTCAACTGTAATATTTATTTTGTCAGAATTCAAAGTTTATACTCTTTCCAAAAATCATTATATATTTTCCCTTGTCTCTGTGTACCAAAGTTTTCTAAAAGATTGAGTGTAGTTATGCATGTAAATGTAATTTTATTAAATATATTCTTTAAATTTATTTATTATTAAATTTATTTTAATTCTATTAAATTTCTTTTCACCTCATTTACAAGTTGAAATATCTTCAAAGATAATTTATACATGTGTTTTTATTTTTTGTTTATGTCAAACTACAAACATCAAAATTAATCAAACAGGTCAGGGACTGGCAAACATTTCTGTTAAGAGCCAGATGGTACATATTTCAGGCTTTGTGGGTCATATGGTCTCTGTCACAACTACTCAACTCTCTTATTGTAGTGAAAATGATTTTGGAGATAATATGTAAACAAATGAGAATTTTCTGTGTTTCAGTGAAATTTTATTGACACCAAAATTTTATTTTATATGAATTTTTATGTCATAGAATGGTCTTTATTTTTTCCACTATTTAAAAATATAAACATTATTCTCAGTATACAAACTAAAAATATAGACAAGGAATCCAATTCGACCTGTTGGTAATAGTTCTGGTCTCTGAGCTCAATTAATACTCTTTAGGTAACAAGATAGTTTTCATTTTTCAATTTTTTAAACATCCCAAGTGCTCTTAGATGTGTATTGAACTCCCTAATTCATCAATTAAGTAGATTTGGAATTAAAGACACGATTCCTCTTGATCACAAACATTGCATTTGTCCTTCAGTTATAAAAGTGTATGAAGCATTAGGGAAAACATTTTAATGATTAAAATTCAATTATAGTATCATTTTTAATGCTACTTACTGTTTAGAAGAGTCAAATCAATGAATTCACAACATTTAGATAATGCCCTTCCCACAGAGTCCTTTTACCTTTTTATTAACACCTGGAATATAAAATGTGTCAATGAAAGTAAGTGGAATGAAAAGTGAGATTGCTATTAAAATGAAAAATGCTCATAATGTGCTAGAGGTATAGCTCAGTGGTAGAGCATGTTCTTAGCATGTATGAGCTCCTGGGTTCAAAACACAGCAACAAGAAAAAAATAAATACAAATTCCACAATTTAACCAGACGGCATTGACGAAGTAAGTTAGGTCTCACCTGGTCTTTGCTTTTCATTGCTGGAAAGAATTTGATATTGGAACGGTGGTCTTTTCTTCAGATATTTTTATCTACATAATGGTACATCTTTAGCTTTAAAGAAACTTTTGGTGACAAAAGTCCTAACTGAGACAAATCGAGGTCAGTTTGCTCATGTCCAATGAAGTGGAGATTTTGCAGGGCTTGGGCTACTCAGCAGGTGCTGATTTTCTTGGCAAGTTTGTGGAAAGGAACCTGACTAGGAAAACAGTCATGCCTAGGAAGCTGGAAGGGAGTGAGTGTTGTCCAGGAACTGCTGCCATTTAGTTTGAGCCCTAGTAAGAGAACATTACCTCCCATATTTGTGCAAATCACAGCATGACTCAATCTCCTGAAGCTTGAAGTGAAGACAGTGTGGCTTATCACCCAGAAGGTCATTCATGTAGGGAGCATCAAGAGACTGTGGACAGAACAGTGGTCCCTGGAGGGCATGGGCAGCAGTAATAGCTGCAAGGACCAAGCTCTGCCCTTCATTAGCTCTGAGGGCAGCAGACATCACCAGAGACACCAAAGGAAGAGGAGAGTGATGTGAGCATACTTCAGAGTCATCCTACGTTGAGACAGCAGGACCTTAGAAGTTCTCAGGTAAGATTAGCCCATTTGGGGATGTAAAGGTGACAAGCCAGAGGCACTGGGCATAAATGCCTGATGTAACTTCATTTAACCCCATAAGCTAGAATCCGGGCTTGCAGTGTGAAAGGGGGACAAGGTAGCACACACCAGAAACCTAGCTTTTGGGAAAAGTAGAGAAACTTCCAAGTAAATGCTTAACATTTCTTTTGTGATCTGAACTTAAGAAGAATGGCAAATGATTGCATTTGAGCTTTTCAGAACAGTTTCTTCATTTCTGAAATGTGGACAATAATCACATTTAGTTTCTAGAATTTTTAGGAGAGTAAAAGAGCTGAGCATAGTTCCTGGACATACAGGTTTTCAATCAAATCTATTCTTATTCTTAGTATTATTAACATTGGAACTGAGGGTGTTTTTTTTTTTTTTTGTTTTGTTTTGTTTTTGACTCGCAGAAGATAGCAAGACACTCTGTCAAAATCTTATCCACATGCAGGATAGATTTATCATTTCCAGGCAAAGTTAGTTTAAAGTAAAAAAAAAAAATTAGCCCAGGTGAGTGTCAGAATTTCTTACCTTAAGGGCAATTATATGTAATTTGACATTCTCAATGTCTTGCTTCCTCTCTTCACTGGACACAGTATTTTCAATTATAACAAAGTTTGTAAGTATGAATATCCTGAATTCATGATGTGTCTACTTTCCATGTTCTTCAAATTACTCTCTTTGATTGTTATAGTAAGTCACAAGTAGAGAAGATTTGGGAGATGCACAATTTCAAAGGGAAAAGTTAGGCAGGGAGAAGTTAGCTAGAGTAAGATGTGTCCGTAAAACAGCAAGGACAAATTCCTCCAAGGCTAATCAGCCCTTCTATTAGCAGGTCACTGATACTTTCTCTTGGACATGATGAATGTAAGTGTTGCCTATGGGCAAATGTTTAAGAACAAACCTTCGTACTATTAATTTAGAATTTATGTATTCCTGCCTGTCCAGTGATTTATCTTCATTTCCAATTATATTCATAATCTTAAGTTTATGCCATTCTGGGCATTTATCTTTAATTTTTTAAATCATTTTTATTTTGGCATTATATTTATTGTAGAAAACTTGGAAAATGTTCAATCTTCACAAATTCCTGCCCTCAGTATAGAAATGAAAATTCTTAATATAGATATAAATTGCTATCATTGAGTCACATCTTTATTTTCCATATGAAAACTGGTATTACATATAAATCTACTTTATTTTTTGCAAATTGACATCATGTGTACATACCTTTTCTCCCCTGCAGGCTGCTTGTTTTCCTTCTTCTTTTTTTTTTTTTTTTGACTTTGAGAAAAATTTATTTTATATTTTTATTTGCCCCCTCCTTGAAAATTGTTATTAGATTGAAAATCTTCCAGCTAGGAGATCTTAATTCTTGTTCCTCACCCAAGGTGGAAGTGAAAGGGCAATGGTAATCACAAGTGAAAGAACCTTCTCAGTTGTAGTCCTGAGTGAGTGCAAGCCAAAGAACAGATCCTGAACCTATTTACACATGCAAATCAAATGGATCTCGATTCCTATTCTGTTATTGTAAGAATGTTTTTCTTTCTCTTCAGAAATTACACCTTGAAATGATCCTCTGACCAAAGCCTCAGGGATGTTTCTCTGTCCAAAGGGTCAGTCTTGGATAGTACCCATTTTATCAGAGCAATTTCAGTTTTTCACAGATGTGGCTGTTGCTGACATATAGTCTAGGAAAAGTGGCCCATTATTTTTTTTTCCCCCTTAGATGCCTTAAGGATTTTTATTTTTTTATTTTTTTAATTTATTTTTATTGTAAATAAATGGGATACATGCTGTTTCTGTTTGTACATGGAGTAACAGCATACCATTTGCATATTCATATATTTACATAGAGTAATGATGTTTGATTCATTGTTATTTTTTTCCTTCCCCCCAACCCCTGCCACCTCTCTTTTCCCTCTATACAGTCCCTCCTCCCTCCATTCTTGCCCCCCTCCCACACCCCATTAAGTGTCATCATCCGCTTATCAGTGAGATCATTCCTCTTTTGGATATTTGAGATTGGCTTATCTCACTTAACATGATATTCTCCAATTTCATCCATTTGCCTGCAAATGCCATAATTTTATTATTCTTTATAGCTGAGTAATATTCCATTGTATATATATATACCACAGTTTCTTTATCCATTCATCAATTGAAGGGCATCTAGGTTGGTTCCATAGTCTGGCTATTGTGAATTGAGCCGCTATGAACATTGATGTGGCTGTATTTCTGTAGTATGCTGATTTTAAGTCCTTTGGGTATAGGAGGAGGAATGGGATAGCTGGGTCAAATGGTAGGTCCATTCCAAGTTTTCTAAGGAATCTCCACACTGCTTTCCAGAGTGGCTGAACTAATTTGCAGCCCCACCAGCAATGTATGAGTGTACCTTTTTCCCCACATCCTCTCCAACACCTATTGTTGCTTGTATTCTTGATAATCTCCATTCTAATTGGGGTGAGAGGGAATCTTAGTGTAGTTTTGATTTGCATTTCTCTTATTACTAAAGATGTTGAACATTTTTTCATATATCTGTTGATTGCTTGTACATCTTCTTCTGTGAAGTGTCTGTTCATTTCCTTAGCCCATTTGTTGATTGGGTTATTTGTATTCTTGGTGTAGAGTTTTTTGAGTTCTTTATAGATTCTGAAAATTAGTGCTCTATCTGAAGTATGAGTGGTAAAGATATTCTCCCACTCTGTAGGCTCCCTCTTCCCATTGCTGATAGTTTTCTTTGCTGAGAGAAAGCTATTTAGTTTGAATCTATCCCAGTTGTTGATTCTTGCTTTTATTTCTTGTGCTGTGGAAGTCCTGTTAAGGAAGTCTGATCCTAAACCAACAAGGTGAAGATTTGGACCTACTTTTTCTTCTATAATCTGCAGGGTCTCTGGTCTGATTTCAAGGTCCTTGATCCATTGTGAGTTGAGTTTTGTGCAGGGTGAGAGATAGGGGTTTAGTTTCATTCTGTTGCATATGGATTTCCAGTTTTCCCAGCACCATTTGTTGAAGAGACTCTCTTTTCTCCATTGCATATTTTTGGCCCCTTTGTCTAGTATGAGAAAATTGTATTTATTTGGGTTTGTGTCCGTGTCCTCTATTCTGTACCATTGATGTACCTGTCTATTTTGGTGCCAATACCATGCTGTTTTTGTTACTATTGCTTTGTAGTATAGTTGAACTTCTGGTATTGTGATATCCCCTGTTTCATTCTTCCTGCTAAGGATTGCTTTAGCTATTCTGGGTTTCTTATTCTTCCAGATGAATTTCATGATTGCTTGCTTTATTTCTGTGAGGTATGTCATTGGGATTTTAATTGGAATTGCATTGAATCTGTAGAGCACTTTTGGTAGTATGGCCATTTTGACAATATTAATTCTGCCTATCCAAGAACATGGGAGATCTTTCCATCTTCTAAGGTCTTCCTTAATTTCTTTCTTCAGTGTTTTGTAGTTTTCATTGTAGAGAAGTTTTACCTCTTTGGTTAGAATGATGCCCAAGTATTTTTTTTTTTTTTTTTTTGAGGCTATTGCAAATGGAGTTGTTTTCCTCATTTCACTTTCAGCTGTTTCGTCACTTGCATATAAAAATGCTGTAGATTTATGTGTGTTGATTTTATAGCCTGCTATTTTGCAGAATTCATTGAGGTCTAGACGTTTTCTGGAGGAGGTTTTTGAATTTTTTGAATAGTTTCTTTTGTTTCAATTTCATTGATTTCAGCTCTGATTTTAATTATTTCCTGTCTTCTACTACTTTTGCTGTTATTCTGTTCTTTTTCTAGGGCATTGAGCTCTAATGTTAGGTCACTTAATTGTTGACTTTTCATTCTTTTCTGGAATGCACCCCATGCAATGAATTTTCCTCTTAGTTCTGCTTTCATAGTGTTCCAGAGATTTTGATATGTTGTATCAACATTCTCATTTAACTCTAAGAATTTTTAAATCTCCTCCTGATGTTTTTTTGTTATCCATGTTTCATTCAATAGCATATTATTTAGTCTCCAAGTCTTGGAGTAATTTCCTTTTTTTATTTTGTCATTGATTTCTACTCTCAGTCCATTATGATCTGATAGAACACAAGGCAGTATCTCTATTTTTTTGCATTTCCTAAGGGCTGCTTTGTGGCATAACACATGGTCTATTTTCGAGAAGGTTCCGTGTGCTGCTGAGAAGAAAGTGTATCCACTTGTTGATGGATGGAATATTCTATATATGTCTATTAAGTCTAGGTTATTGATTGTGTTATTGAGTTCTATGGTTTCTTTGGTTGGATTTTGTTTGGAAGATCTATCTAGTGGTGACAGCTGTGCGTTAAAGTCGCCCAGAATAATTGTGTTGTAGTCTATGTGATTCTTGCAATTGAGAAGGATTTGTTTGAAGTACAGGGATGCACCATTGTTTGGGTCATAAATATTTACTATCGTTATGTCTTCCTGATTTATGGTTCCCTTAAGCAGTATGAAATGTCCTTCTTTATCCCTTCTGACTAACTTTGGCTTGGAGTCCACTTTTTCTGATATAAGGATGGAAATCCCCGCTTTTTTACTGAGTCCATGTGTGTGGTAGGTTTTTCCCCATCCGTTCACCTTTAGTCTGTGGATGTTTTTTTCTATGAGATGAGTCTCTTGCAGGCAGCATATTGTTGGGTCTTTCTTTTTAATCCATTCTCCCAGCCTATGTCTTTTGATTTATGAGTTTAGGCCATTAACGTTCAGGGTTACTATTGAGAAATGATTTGTATTCCCAGTCATTTGGCTTATTTTTGGTTTTTAAGTTGGCTTGGTTTCTCCTTTGAGTGGTTTTTCTCTAAGGTAGTTCCTCCCTTTGCTGACCTACATTGTTGTTTTTCATTTCCTCCTCATGGAATATTTTGTTGAGAACATTCTGTAGTGTAGGCTTTCTATTTGTAAATTCTTTTAACTTTTGTTTATCATGGAAGGATTTTATTTCATCTTCAAATCTGAAGGTTAGTTTTGCTGGGTATAGGATTCTTGGTTGGCAACCATGTTCTTTCAGAGCTTGAAATATGTTGGTCCAGGCCCTTCTAGCTTTTAGTGTCTGGGTTGAGAAGTCTGCTGCTATCCGTATTGGTCTCCCCCTATATGTAATCTGATGCTTTTCTCTTGCGGCCTTCAAAATCCTAGCTTTATTTTGAATGTTAGGCATTTTCATTATAAGTGCCTTGGTGTGGATCTGTTGTGATTCTGTGCATTTGGTGTTCTGTAAGCCTCTTGTATTTGATTTTCTATTTCATTCTTCAGGTTTGGGAAATTTTCTGATATTATTTCATTGAATAGGTTGTTCATTCCTTTGGTTTGTATCTCTGTGCCTTCCTCAATCCCAATAATTCTTAAATTTGGTCTTTTCATGATGTCCCATAGTTCTTGGAGATTCTGTTCATGATTTCTTACCATCTTCTCTGTTTGGGCAACTTTATATTCAAGATTAAATATTTTGTCTTCATTGTCTGAGGTTCTGTCTTCCAAGTGGTCTAGTCTGTTGGTGATGCTTTCCATTGAGTTTTTTATTTGATTTATTGTCTCCTTCATTTCAAGGATTTCCGTTTGGTTTTTTTTTGAGAATCTTTATCTCTTTGTTGAAATGATCTTTTGCTTCCTGCAGGGGCTCTTTCAGCTTATTGGTATTATCATTTATTGCCTGCATTTGCTCTCTTATCTCATCCTTTGCTTCACAAATCATCTTTATCATGTATAATCTGATGTCCTTTTCTGACATTTCTTCTAACATACTGTCATTGGATTCTATTACTATAGAATCTAGATTTGTTTGGATCATTTTCTTCCCTTGTTTTTTCATGTTGTTCATGTATCTTCCCCTCTAGCAGTGCAGATTTGGGGTATTGCAGATTTCCCCCTATAGGCCTATAGTGGCTCTATAGGTTTCCAAAACCCTTTCTATGGGGACAATAACAAAATTGTCATAATAAACAAAATGAGTTCAAATGTTATCTTTGGTAAAACAAACAGGTTTGCAATAAGGTCTGCAGTTTCTAATGGAGGACAAAGAGGATGCAGAGGGTTGTAGAATATGGCTCTTAATGGGATAAGAAAAGAATATACAGAAGTTCTAGAAAATAGAAAGGGTGAGAGTGTAACCAAAGAAATCGGATGTTAGCATGCAAAAAAGGGAGAAAGAGACTCTGAGGGAACAGGTAACAAAAGGAAAAGAAAGCAAGAAAAGTAAAGAAATAAAACTTAATTTTTTTTTAAAAAGGAGAAAAAAGAAAATCTACTATATAACAGTCATATACTAATGTTCAGTAGCCTGATGCATGACAGCTACCTGACAATGAGCTTCAAGCCTCCAGCAGGTGTCTCAGGATGGGATTTGCCCCACCCGAAGATCGGAGCTACGGCTTCCAGGATTATCCAAGATGGCCACTCTGGCTTCGAAATGTGTTGGCAAATGGGGAGTTGCAGCTCAGGGGTGGACATGGTCAGCTGGAGGTCCTGGAGATGGTATGCAGTTGGTCCAGCAATGGTCCTGGAGGTCCAGTGTGTTTGGTGTATTTGTGGGATCCTGGAGGCCGGGTGCAATCAGTTGTTCTGGATTCCCGGTGATAGGGCGCAGTCAGTTGGTCTGGGGGTCCTGGCGGCAGGGAGCAGTCAGTTGATGTGAGGGCCCCAGAGGCAGGGAGTGATTAGTCGGGCTGAGGGATCCTGGAGACAGGGCTCAGTCAGTCCAGCTAGGGGTCCTACAGGGCCTGGCTGTTGTCTCAAAATGGCGGCAGCCACGTGTAATCAAACCTGCACGTATTGTGAAGTGAACTTCCAGGCGACAGCAAGCAGCTAGTGCTCCACTGGCGGTCTGTGGTCAGTCTGCTGGCAGCTGTCGGACAATTGGGAGGTGAACCTCGAGCGTTGGGTGATGGATAGGGGTAAGGTAGGAGATGGACAGGCGAGAGGCAGGCAAATGGTGGATGATAGACGCCTGACAGTGAGCCATCTGCTCTCAAAAAAGGCGTCAATATGCTGGCAGATTGCAGGTCATCACAGCAGACAAATGGGGTAAACACCAGGGGATTGATAAGCAGCAAAAACTGCCTCACTGAGAAACAGATACCCTGTGCTTGAATCCGGCTTATGGAGCGACAAGGAATGCAGCCTCCCTCTAGTCTGCCATCTTGGATCTCCTTGTTTTCCTTCTATGATGTATAATGAACCAAAGAATTTCCACACCATTTAATATTCTTTTAGACCATGATTTTTCAGGGCTATATTATATGAATGCATAATTTATGTAGCCAATTCCCTTTTCACAGACATTTACTTTTCTCCAAATTTTTCATTATAATGACTAATATTTGGATGAAATCTTTTATAGAGAAATATTTGTGCATTCTTTATTATTTCCTTATAACACATTTTTGGAAGTGAAATTTTGGGAAGATAGGTATGTATTTAAAAACTTTTTCCTAAAGTGTTTTATAAGAGGATTGTGTCAATGTACATTCTGTCTAGCAACACAAGAACATCTGCTTCCTCATACTTCAATTAACATTTGCATTTATGTGTATATATTTTTAATTATTCATTTATCAGAATGTAAATGGTACTTATTGCTCACATATTTTTGCATTGGTTACCAGGAGATGGATTCTTTCACATGATTATCACTCATTTGTATTTCTTTCTTTATGTATTGCTACTCTGGTTTCTTTGATTACTTTCCATTGTTAAATTAATCCAATTATTGGTCAATATAAGCTATCATATGTAAAACTTATTAAGTACTTTTTGTTTAATAAAACTTATTAGACTTCTTTGTTATACATATTACAATAAAATACATATTTTTTATTTCCCCTAAATTCTCATTGCATTTTACTTTTTTTATTGATGGTTTTTAGCTGTATAGATGTTTTGAAATACGTGTAATAAAAGCATCATTCTTCATTTCTGATTTGTCTCTGGTTTTAATCTTCGAAAGTTTTTTTTTATCAATTTGACAGAAGATAAACACCATTTATAGCTTGTTGTTTTATTATATATTCATCTATAAAATTATTTCATGACAGTGGATTGCTTCATCTTTTTATATAAGTAGTTGCATTTGAGTCAGCTCTGTCTTCATATTTCTTATACACCTTTGTTCTGTTAACGCTGCAGCAATATGCTGGGCACTGTCCTGTTTTCATAATCCTGCATTATCATGATGTCTCTTTATGTATTGAATTGACTGGCTTCTTCAAATTCCCCCAAAGTTACAATCTTAAAGGTGTAATCCCACATTCTTTCTCCTGCATATTTTCCTGCTTACCACAGTGTCTTGTGCAATAGTTTTATTGATTCCTCTGGATTTGTCTTGTGGAGTTAGAGTTGGTGGTGATTCCAGTCTTCTTCCGGGAGAACCACTGGCTGGAGCTGCTTAATCCATCACCTTGACAGGCACGTTCGTAGGTCTCAAAGTATCAATATTCCCATCTCTTTTTCAAGAGTTATGTTTATAAGATGTTTATTACTTTATAGGGAGTTAAAACTGCCTAAATATTAGCCTAAGCATCTTTTATTCTTATATAATTACTGTCCAGAGTCACAGAGCAGATTTCTGCCTCTCATCTACATGAGACCCAAATGCATTTAAAGAGTACAAGAGAATAATTTTGGAGGATGTTTAGATCCAGGTACTTGTCAGAGTCAGAATTCTAAAACTGCACCACCCCCACCCACATGCATGATTTTCTGTCTTAATCCTTACAATCATAAATTTGATATTGTATCCATGAAAATGTTGTTACCTAGAAAAAAGAACTGTGAAGATGTAATTAATGCTAGTGATCAATTGACTTTAAAATAAGGAGATTATCCTTAATTATCATTTGGGCTAATCTAATCATACGAACCCTTTCAAGACTGCAAATTTTCTCTGAATAGCAGTAGAAGAGGAAGGCAAGAGATTTGAAGAACAATTGCTGGCTTCCAGGATGGAGGGGTTATATGTGATAGGAACACAAAAAGCCTTTAGGAAATGGAAGCAGCTCCTGATTTGTCAACAGCTGGCAAGGAGAAGGAGACTTCATCCTGTGACTGCAAGGAAATGAATTCTACCAATAATCTAAATGAGCCTGGAAGTGGCTTCTTCTCCAAAGCCTGGAGATAAGGGCCAAGCTTGCTGACACCTTGCTTCTGACCTGTGAGCTCCTATTCAGAGAACCAAACCACACTTGCTGTATTTATGACCTACAGAAATAATAAGATAATAGAAGGTATTGTTTTAAGCCATTAAAGAAGCATGTGATACTGTGTTATGACAGCAATAGAACCCCAAAACAGCTTCTACATCTGGGCTCTCATTTTCTCAATATCCAGTTGACCTATAACAGTGATTAGGAAGTGGAGCCGATGATCCTAAGTTCATGTCCTCAACAAGGGAGAGTCACCAAGTCCTGCATTGAAGAGAGGTGGATGGGACCAGAGGACCTGACTGTTATGGAAAGGGTACCCTTTCTTAAGATTCTGCTTTCCTAATAGGACATGCTATAACCTCCACAGTGGCAGGCCACCTGCAGGAAGCACCCTGCCATGTCACAGCAGCAACTTTTGGAGTCTGAATAAGATTAGACCTCTTATCACCAGCTTGCTTGGCAATACTGAGAAATTGCCTCATCTATAGCTGATACCAGAGAGAAAGACCATGGGCCTAAAGCAGAATGTGGCAGCCACTCACCTCTGGGTCCACAAAGGGCAAAATAGAACTGTCACTCTAGGTGCTGCTCCGTGAAATCCATCACAGCTTTCACACTAACTCATGCTTCCCATGGCTGCTCCCAGCCAGTGACAGTGCAACCAGAGGTGCTCAGGCATGCATGTTCCTGGGACAGACCATTTTTTCCTCAAGGAAGAGAAGACTGGATAGGATGCTTTTCTTTGAGTATAACCCAGTGGTTTCATACCTTGCCTTGAACATGACCCAGTGACCTCACTGAGTTTCTATAACCTAAGACGTTCCCAACCAACCAAACTTCCTTCCTTTATTCTTTCTTTGGAGTCAGACCTGCAGTGTTGTCTCATGCTATTTTCTGACTTTTCCTGCTTTCCCTCATGAACATTTCCCCTAGTACATTTCTTCACATTTAACTCTGTGTACATATCTGTTTCTTGGAGGACCCAGAGTAACTTGCAAGGTATGAGTAAAACAAGTCTTTGAGGAATTAAATGGTAGCATCCCTTAATTTATCAAGGACAATGAGGGTCAGTCACAGATACAAAGCAGCTTTCAGGTCTGGGTAGAGAGACCCCAGTTATGATCCTTAAACTTCACAGGTTCCAAAGAACCCAAACCTGACACCATTTGTTAGTGAATGGACCTTCATTCCTACCCTTGCCCCAGGCCCTACAAACACCAGGAGCAGGCATGCACAGGGGGCATGATGTCTGACACTTCCCCATACCAATCATACATTTTCATCATAAAAAAGGAAAGTTCAAGATCATTCTTAACTCTGTAATTGGACCCCTGACACTTTATTTGTGAGTTTCCTTCAAAACAGCTATAGCTTGGGGTTTGGTCTTTGATTTCTGAGTATCAGGGAATGTCTTAGAAACCAAGATGACTTAATGAAGATAATTAGTATTTGTCAGTCTTTTTTAAGTAGCCAGGGAATAAGTAGTTGTTGACGCTGATCTGGGCAATGTTTTCCAGAAGGCTTCATTATGCAGTTTCTGATGTTGGGTGTTTACAGGAGTTATGGTGCTTAACCTGCTTTCATTCAGGTAAAGATGCATCTAGTAGTGAATCCTGCATATGATTCCCTTGAAGGACATATCACACCATCACAGAATCTTTTCACTGAAAGGAAGATTACTTACCAGTTTTGCAAACTGAGGTCCAGAGAAGTTAATTGACATGCAGTGCATCACCCAGCTGATTAGTGATGAGGAAGGAACTGAAGGTCACTTTCTATCAGATGATTCCTTGAGCATTCTCACATGTTCTCCACTGCAGTTATATTTGGTTAACGACAACTCGAACGAATGAGCTGTAGGTCAGAGGCAATGTGGAAGGGAGTGTTATTTAGAGTCTGGTGTCACTTTCCACGCGATTACTTCAGCTCTGTCACTTGGGTCACCATAAAACCATCACTGATTTACTCTGGGTTCCTGGCCCTGCCTCATAAAGGCATCTTTGTAATTCTCACCAGAGATCATCCTCTGGGATGACAAATAACATCGATCATTAAAAATGACATCCATAATTTTGCAGCCAGAATAGACGATCTTTTAAAGCTGTCAGTGAAACAAAGGGATTTTTAAGAGATGCCGATGCAATCTCTTTAAAAGTCTTTGGAAATTCTAAAGCATGAAGATGAACTGTCTCTTTTGAAATTGCAGGATGAATCGTGTGTTAAAGCATGCCCCACGCATGGCCACTGTCAGTGGAGGTGAGGTGTGAGGCTCTGCAGCTCAGTCATCAGCTTTCCGAATGATCTGAGTCAAAGGAGTTACTGGGTTGCACCCAGAGCTCCAGCATTGAGGGCAGGCAGAGAGATGGGAAAAACACTGTCAATTTTATGAAGAGGAGGTGGAAGCAAAGCCACAGAGGGAGGCCAGAGAGACACAGATCCTCTGACTGCACCAGCTCCCCTTTGGAGTTACTGATATCACACAATGAAACAAACCCTGCATTGCAAACCCTCCATTTTACAAAAGATAAAGTCATCTTAATGAATAGTATTTTCTCCCTGTCCTCTTCATTAAGTTTTCCAGGAAAACTGAATTGCTGAATCATCAGGCATGTCAATCTCCATAACCAAAATAAAATAAAATGAAAGGGAGGGGAAAAAGAGAGGAGTGAGCCTGGATCCTTTTCTCACCAGAGGCAGGAAGCTAATTACTCTAAATAAGCAGAAGCTCAAAGCACCAAGACTGATGAACAGATTTACTCTGGCCAACTGGAAAGCAGGAATCCTGAAAACAGCTGCAATTGCAGAAGGACTGGAGTAGAGAAGCACAGGGTGCCTATTCCAGAAGGTGCAAGCATTCATGCCAGGCAGAGGTCTCCACTTGTAGTTCACAGAAGCGACTCTACACTCAAGGCAAGCTAGGAGCGGCAGTGTGGTCCATGGACTGAATGCACACATCCACACCAGATTTCCTTCTCTATGCCAATTTCGAATACATTCTTTGTTTATTCCATTAGTTATATTTTAAAGAAAACCCTAACTGCAACAGTTACTGCACAAGTGTCAGAGAGACAGATGACCTACATTGTTAGCTGTAGTTGGTTCCTTGAAAGCTTTCAGTTTTGCAACCTGATTTGATGCTTTTTTTCCCCTCCCTCTGTTCATGGTCTGCCATGAATAGTGGGCTTGTTGCCGACTCCTGCAGTCCCTGGGATTTCCAGGCTGGGGAGCGAGGAGATTTGTAGTCAGCATGTCAGATTCTGGGGTTGAAGTCAGCACCAGGGGGTAGAATAATTTTCCTGTGCCATTGCTTGCTGACTGGGCATGTAGTGTAAATACCTTTTGCTTCCAAGATACCTCTTCCATAATTACCAAGCATGATCCTATTTTCAGTGCAATAGCTGAGAGGGTATAATTGGAAACCACAGAGGCAGATTATTTTCTCTTTCTTTTAGGGGCTATTTGCTATCATTGTATAATCTTCTCCTCCCACTCATTCATACCAGGTTCTTCTCATGTCCAATTAGAAGACACACTAGCTCTTTCTTTTTTAGAGGTTTATACTGCTTGAAATCTGTAAAAAGTGGTAAAACATGGTTGATCTTGACAGAGTTAATGTTCCTTTCAGCTTCAGTAAACGTTAGACAGGTTCCTTCCTGAATAGAGATCCCTTAACTCCTCTTTTTATAAACCTACTATCATAATTCTGTTGCTGCTCCTTTGAGATGTAAATTTTCTTCAAGCTAAGGATGTCTTTCTTACGGACCTGGGTGCCAGCCCTTTGAAATGTAATCATTGAAGGTTAGTACCCCCTATCTTCCAATCTCTGGGATGGTAGAAACCTAAATTCAATAAACTTCAGTTGGCAAACACTGATGGACCAACAATGTAGGTCAATCTTCCTAACTTCCTCTAATCCTTTTGCATTAGTTTACCCCAGTGCTTAGAAACTCTTCCACCTTTTGTTTTAATAAAGTTAACTTCAGTTTCTCTTATTACAGTAGTCTGGGCCTTTTACAACGATTTTAAATACACTCTTCCTCCCCTATTGGAGTTTGCATCAGTTCTGTACTGAATTCTCTCTTCCCTACTGCAGTATTGCAAATAAAATCAGTCGTGTCATTTTTATCAAGTGTCTGGTACAATTCTCTGTAACATGGGGCACCTGGAATATCAGGTTTTCTTTCTGCACAATATGAAAGATGCATCCTAGAAAACATTTGCCAATTTATAGAGTCAGCCTTTATGTAAATCATTCTTGTACCATGAGTTGGGGTATTTATTTTCTGTTAAAAAATAAATTTCTAAAAAATATCTATATACTAGGCCCTGGGGAATAAAAAGATGAGAAAAAAAATAGACATGATTCCTATTCTCATGGGGCTTATAGCATGGCAGGGGGAACAAATATTAATTGAAAAATCACACAACTAAGCATAACATTGCAAATATGACAAGTTCTATGAAGGAAAAGTATATGGTTCTATATGAGCACACCATAGGGTGAAAATGACCTCATTGAGGGTCCCCTGAGGGATTTAACCAAGTTTGAAAGAAGAACAAGATTGGGGTGCATAACATGTATGCAGGTACCTTTTGAGAATTTTGAAAAGAGAAATTCTGAAGTGTCCAGTAAGGCTAAAGTACAGACTCTGTATCCATGCCAGTGATGGTTGATATTATCTGGTCTGGTCACTGATCAGATGTCCACCTTCTCCAAGCTTCCTTCTCACTGATGTACGTGCCTCCTTGGGGACTCTCTTCAGAACCTGCCTCTCTATATTTTATAAGCTTTTGATGCAATGTTTTGGAGTCAGCTCTTGGTCTCCATTCATCACTGATGATTTAATACTTTTCACTCCTGAGGAGGTGATATTTTGGATGATCTACTTATTATACTCCATTTGACTTATTACCCCTGTACTTCAGTTCTATTCTGTATCTTTATTCATTCTGCTTTGGGCCCGAGGAGGTTTATCTCCCAAATCCGTATCACCTGGGCTCCCTTGTTTTGATTGATTGAGGTGAGCCAAAAAGAAGCACCAGCAGAAAATAGGCAAGAGGAGAGGGAGGTTACAGTTGCATGCTTGCTTTGGGCTGAGTTTTTAGCAGTGGCTTTATACTTTCATCATTACAGCTCCTCTCAGGGAGGCTCCAGTTCCAGTGAGCTCCCAAAGCACTATTTCTGCCTCTTGTTCCTTCAAGTCTGGGGTAGCAATGGCTTCCTGCTGCTGGTAGTATCTGGACACCTCACTGTCCTTTTTTTATTTAACGGTGTTTGTGTGTCTATAGACATTCCTTTCATTAAACTCCTTGTGCCCTCTGAATTGGATTTTGTTTCCTTCTGGGATGCTGACCTATATAGATGGTCTTACTAAAGCAATCCTCGTTTAGAATAATAAAATTCTCTCTGGCACTACCTTCCAGTTGGCAATTAGCCTGGATCATTCACATTCCCACCCCTGGCTGTTTCAATCTGGAATTCATCCCCAAACCTTACATAGCTGTGGAAGGGAGATGGAAGAGTTTGTGGATGGTCTCTACTGTAACTTCTAAGACATTCCTTTAGAAGAGACTTTCTTCTATCTTCATTTTCCTCTGAAAATGCCTGATTCCAGAGGTCCCCATTTACTTAGAAACGGACCTACCAAGTGAAATCTACCACCCACTCTATGGGATGAAAAATGCTGAATAAATGAATAAATAGCTCTTATTCTCATTACTCATGGATATCTTGTTTTCTGGAAATCCCAGGGCTTTCATTTACATGACAGTTGAATATTCGAGTTAGATTCCATAATTCTGGATTGCTTTTAGTGTCAGTGCCTCTGTTTGGAGTTTATTTAACTTTTTAGTCCCTTCTTGCCTATGGGGAAAAGAGAAAGCTTACCAGTCTCAAATTTTATTCCCAAAGAGTCTTGTCTTCAGCTATCTGCCTAGAAAGACTTTGCTAGATGACTTCAGATGGAAATGTTGATAATTATTGTTCTCAACACACTTGTATGCAACAGATGGGAAGTTTTTATATACGGCAGATGGGAAAATATGCCCTAATTCCAAAAAACCAATTTGCAATGTGTAAAATTTTCAGCATTGTGACAGGCTAGTAGAAGTGATAACAGAATGGAAGAGGTAAGAGTGTATACAAGAAGACCTCCTTCGTAAAGCAGTTGAAATGTCTACTCTACCTGTTTGGAATAATATCTTGTATTAAAGAAAGACAAGGGTATTTTATTTGTGTCCTAGATTCTCTGTTTCTAAGAATTCTCCACCTTATAATCCTAACTAAAAAAGAAAAAAAAATCTCACTTAGCTCCATGGATATTTTATACATGTACATGTCACCCATACAAGGATTGCGGTATTACCAGAACTATAGAACTATACATTTGCTCCTCCTTTCATCTCAGCTTCCCCATCAAAAATTATTAGTGCACTTTATGATTTGCAGCTTTACCCCAGGGTCAGCCATTCTGTTTCTTTTCTTTTTTTTTTTTTTAGTTCATTTTTATTGTAAATAAATGGGATACCTTTTGTTTCTATGTTTGTACATGAGGTAGAAGCATATCGTTTTTGTAATCATATATTTACTTACAGTAATTGTTTTTGATTCATTCTGTTATTTTTTTCTTCCCCTCCACCTCCCACCCCTCTTATCCCTCTACACAGTCCCTCCTTCCTCCATTCTTGCCACCTCCCACCCACCCCCCCATTATGTGTCATCATCCACTTATCAGTGAGATCATTCATCTTTTGGATTTTTGAGATTGGCTTATCTCACTTATCATGATATTCTGCAATTTCATCCATTTGCCTGCAAATGCCATAATTTTATCATTCTTTATGGCAGAGTAATATTCCATTGTACATATAAACCACAGTTTCTTTATCCATTCATCAATTGAAGGGCATCTAGGTTGTTTCCATAATCTGGCTATTGTGAATTGAGCAGCTATGAACACTGTTGTGGCTGTATCTCTGTAGTGTGCTGATTTTAAGTCCTTTGGGTATAGGACGAGGAGTGGGATAGCTGGGTCAAATGATGGGTCCATTCCAACTTTTCTAAGGAATCTCCATACTGCTTTCCAGAGTGGCTGCACTAATTTGCAGCCCCACCAGCAATGTATGAGTGTACCTTTTTCCCCACATCCTCACCAACACCTATTGTTGCTAGTATCCTTGATAATCACCATTCTAATTGGGGTGAGATGGAATCCTAGGGTAGTTTTGATTTGCATTTCTCTTATTACTAGAGATGTTGAACATTTTTTCATATATCTGTTGATTGCTTGTACATCTTCTTCTGTGAAGTGTCTGTTCATTTCCTTAGCCCATTTGTTGATTGGATTATTTGTATTCTTGGTGTAGAGTTTTTTGAGTTCTTTATATATTCTGGAGATTAGTGCTCTATCTGAAGTACGAGTGGCAAAGATTTTTTCCCACTAGGTACGTTTTCTGGTCACATTGCTGATAGTTCCCTTTGCTGAGAGAAAGCTATTTAGTTTGACTCTATTCAAGTTATTGATTCTTGTTTTTATTTCTTGGGCTATGGGAGTCCTGTTAAGGAAATTTGATTCTAAGTCAACATGCTGAAGATTTGAACCTATTTTTCTTCTATAAGATGCAGGGTCTCTGGTCTGATTTTGAGGTCTTGATCCATTTTGAGTTGATTTTTGTGCAGGTTGAGAGATAGGGGTTTAGTTTCATTCTGTTGCATATGGATTTCCAGTTTTCTCAGCACCATTTGTTGAACAGGATATCTTTTCTCCATTGCATATTTTTGGCCCCTTTGTCTAGTATGAGAAAATTTTATTTATTTGGGTTTGTGTCCATGTCCTCTATTCTGTACCATTGATCTACCTGTCTATTCTTGGTGCCAATAGCATGCTGTTTTTGTTACTATTGCTTTGCAATATAGTTGAAGATCTGGTATTGTGATACCCCCTGCTTCACTCTTCCTGCTAAGGATTGCTTTAGCTATTCTGGGTTTCTTATTCTTCCAGATGAATTTCATAACCGCTTGCTCTACTTCTGTAAGGTATGTCATTGGGATTTTAATTGGAATTGCCTTGAATCTCTATAGCACTTTTGGTGGTATGGCCTTTGGTCAATATTAATTCTGCCTATCCAAGAACATGGAAGATCTTTCCATCTTCTAAGGTGTTCTTTAATTTCTTTCTTTAGTGTTCTGTAGTTCTTATTGTAGAGGTCTTTCACCTCTTCTGTGAGATTGATTCCCAAGTATTTTATTTTTTTAAGACTATTGTGAATGGGGTAGTTTTCCTAACTTCTCTTTCTGAAGATTCATCACTTATGTATAAAAATGCACTAGATTTGTGAGCATTGATCTTATATCCTGCTACTTTACTGAATTCACTTATGAGTTCTAAAAGTTTTCTGGTGGAATTTCCGGGTTCCTCTAAATATATAACCATGTCATCAGCAAACAGGGATAGTTTGAGCTCTTCTTTTCCAATTCGTATCCCTTTAATTTCTTTGGTTTGTCTAATTGCTCTGGCTAGAGTTTCAAGGACAATGTTGAATAGAAGTGGTGAAAGAGAGCATCCATGCCTTGTTCCAGTTTTTAGGGGGAATGCTTTCAATTTTTCACCATTTAGAATAATTTTGGCCATAGACTTAGTGTAGATGGCCTTTACAATGTTAAGGAATGTTCCCACTATCCCTATTTTTTCTAGTGTTTTGAGCATGAAAGGATGCTGTGTTTTATCAAATGCTTTTTCTGCATCTATTGAAATAATCATGTGATTCTTAACTTTAATTCTGTTGATATGGTGAATGACATTTATTGATTTACAGATGTTGAACCAACCTTGCTCCCCTGGGATAAAACCCACTTGATCGTGGTGCACTGTCTTTTTAATAAATTTTTGTATGCGATTTGCTAAAATTTTGTTGAGAATTTTTGCATTGATGTTCATTGAGGATATTGGTCTGAAATTTTCTTTCCTTGATGTGTCTCTGTCTGGTTTAGGTATCGGGGTGATATTGGCTTCATAGAATGAATTTGGGAGGGTTCCCTCCTCTTCTATTTCATGGAATACTTTGAGGAGTATTGGAACGAGCTCTTCTTTAAGGGTTTTGTAGAACTCAGCTGAGAACCCCTCTGGTCCCGGACTTTTCTTTGTTGGTAGGCTTTTGATGACCTCTTCTATTTCATTGCTTGAAGTTGATTTATTTATGTTGAGTATGTCCTCCTGGTTCAGTTTAGGTAATTCATATGTCTCTAGAAACTTATTGATGTCTTCGAGGTTTTCTGTTTTGTTGGAATATAGGTTTTCAAAATAGCTTCTAATTATGTTTTGTATTTCAATCGTGTCTGTAGTGATATTTCCTTGTTCATTCTGAATTTTAGTAATTTGATTTTTCTCTCTCTTTTTCTCTTTGTTAGTGTGGCTATGGGTTTATCAATTTTTTTTATTTTTTCAAAGAACCAACTATTTATTTTGTTAATTTTTTCTATTGTTTCTTTTGTTTCAATTTCGTTGATTTCAGCTCTGATTTTAACGATTTTCTGTCTTCTACTACTTTTGGTGTTGGTCTGCTCTTCTTTTTCTAGGGCTTTGAGCTGTCGTCTTAAATCGTTTATTTGTTGATTTTTTCTTCTTTTGTTGAATACGCTCCATGAAATAAATCTTCCTCTAATACTGCTTTCATAATGTCCCAGAGATTTTGTTATGTTGTGTCTTTGTTCTCGTTTACTTCTAAGAATTTTTTAATTTCCTTCCTAATATCTTCTGTTATCCATTCATCATATAATAGCATATTATTTAATCTCCAGGTGTTGGAGAAGTTTCTGTTTTTTATTCTGTCATTTATTTCTAATTTAAATCCATTATTATCTGATAGAATACAAGGTAGTAGCTCTATCTTCTTGTATTTGCTAACATTAGCTTTGTGGCATAAAATATGGTCTATTTTAGAGAAGGATCCATGTGCTGGTGAGAATAAAGTGTTTTCATTCTTTGTTGGATGGTATATTCTATACATGTCCGTTAAGCCTAAATTATTGATTGTGTAATTGAGTTCTACACTTTCTTTGTTCAATTTTTGTTTGGAGGATCTTTTCAGTGGTGAGAAAGGTGTGTTAAAATCACCTAGTATTATTGTTTTATGGTCTATTTGATTTCTGGAATGGAGAGGGATTTGTTTGATGTATATGGATGAGCCACTATTTGGGGCATAGATATTTATGATTGTTATGTCTTGCTGATTTATGCTTCCCTTAAGCAGTATGTAATATCCTTCTTTATCCCTTCTGAATATATTTGTCTTGAAGTCCACATTATCTGAAATGAGGATGGATACTCTGGCTTTTTTGCTGTGTCCATGTGCATGGTATGTTTTTTCCCATCCTTTCACCTTTATTCTGTGTGTATCTCTTTCTGTGAGATGAGTCTCTTGCAGGCAGCAAATTGTTGGATCTTTCTTTTTAATCCAATCTGCCAATCTATGTCTTTTGATTGATGAGTTCAGGCCTTTAAAATTCAGGGTTACTATTTACATATGATTTGTATTCCTGGTCATTTGGCTCATTTTTTTTTTTTTTTATTTTGACACAACTTGGTTTCTCCTTTATTTGGCTATTCCTTTAGGCTAGTTCCTGCCTTTGCTGATTTACATCATTTTTTTTTTTCATCTCTTCCTCATGGAATATTTTGCTGAGAATGTTCTGTAATGCCAGCTTTCTTTTTGTAAATTCTTTTATCTTTTGTTTATCATGGAAGGATTTTATTTAATCATCAAATCTGAAGGTAAGTTTTTCTGGGTATAAAACTCTTGGTTGACATCTGTTTTCTTTCAGAGCTTGAAAAATGTTGTTCTAGGCCCTTCTAGCATGTAGGGTCTGGTTTGAAAAATCTGCTGATATCCGTATTGGTTTTCCCCTGAATGTAATTTGATTCTTTTCTCTTGCAGCCTTTAAAATTCTGCATTTATTTTGTATGTTAGGTATTTTCATAATAATGTGCCTTGGTGTGGGTCTGTTGTAATTTTGTGTATTTGGAGTCCTATCAACCTCTTGTTCTCTGATTTTCCATTTCATTCTTCAGATTTCGGAAATTTTCTGATATTATTTCATTGAATAGATTATTCATTCCTTTGGTTTGTTTTTCTAAGCCTTCCTCAATCCCAATAATTCTTAAATATGCCTTTTCATGATATCCCATAATTCTTGTCGATTCTATTATTGATTTCCTACCATCTTCACTGTTTGGTCAACTTTTTTCATGAATAAATATTTTGTCTTCAATATCTGAGGTTCTGTCTTCCACGTGTTCTATCCTATTGGTTATGCTTTCTACGGAGTTTTTAATTTGGTTTTTTTTTTTTTTTCCTTCATTTCAAGGATTTCTGTTTTTTTTTTTTTCAATATCTCTAACTCTTTATTGAAATGATCTTTTGCTTCCTGTTTCTGTCCATTGGTGTGATCATTCAATGCCTGCATTTGGTCTTTCGTCTCATCATTCAATGCCTGCATTTGCTCTATCATCTCCTCGTTTGCTTCCCTGATCATTTTAATTATGTTCATTCTGAACTCCCTTTCTAACATTTCTTCTGCCATGTTGTCATTGGATTTTATTGCTATATCATCTAGGTTTGTTTGGGACATTTTCTTCCCTTGTTTTCTCATATTGCTCAGGTAACTACCCCTCTAGTAGTGAAACTCTGGATTATTGCAAATTTCCTCTATTGACTAATATTGTCTCTGTAGATTTCCAATAACTCACCTCTTAGCCTTCAGTAGCCTGAAGTCTTGGAGGAACTTGATAATGCGGTGTTTCACAAGGAAGCTGACCCTCCAGGGGTGTTGTCCTTCAAGTGGAGTATATTCCCTCAGTAGGCAGAGGTGCCTCCATTTGTTGACTGATGGTCAGCCAAAGTGGGCCTAGACTGCAGGCTGGGGCACGTCCGATCTGGGTCTCTGTGTCTGGTTCTACTTCCCTGGTGGGAAAGCCTCGCCCAGTGGGGAAGACTTACCCTGTGGGGAAGTTTCGCTGGGCAGGTCTCCTCTGAGAAGTTCCCTTCAGTCCAGAACTACCACCTGGACTGGGAAGCCCTCCTCTGCGATGTTCCCAGGGGTTCTGACCTACCGTCCGGGCTGGGGAGCCTGGCCCTGTGAGGGATTCCCCAGCTGAGCCGCCTCCCTCTGCTATATTCCCTGGGGACCAGAGCTACTGTTCTGGGCCTCGCACCCTCACTCTGTGTCAAAGCCTCTTGCTGTGCGGCCCTCCTTTGCAATGCTCCTGGTTGACTGGGTTCTCGGCTCCAGGGGAGTCTCACTGGGCCACTCTACTCCATGAAGTTCCCTGCATTTCAGGACTACTGCCATGTCCAGGGAGCCTTGCCCAGTGGGAGAGACTTACCCAGAGGCTCTGAGTTGGTCCCAAGTCTCTCAATACCTCCTCTTCTTGACTCCTGGTTCTTGTCAAAGGTCCTCTAGCCTCCTGTAGATGTCTCAGGAAGGGAGCTGCCCTTCCAATTATGATGGCCACGCCCTCAGGAATAATTCAAAATGCCTGCACCAGCCTATAAAGAAGCCTCTCGCTAGCTCTGCAATGCAGGCGGGCTGGCTGGTCTGCCGGCTTGCTCCATGAATGTGACAGAACTCGGTGTGGTGGTCTGGTGGGTTGCTCGGAGATGGCGTAGTCCTTAGTGCAGGGGTCAGGCAGCGGCGCTTGGCCATGGTGCTATCCTTGGTAATGGCGTCTGTCTTTGGCCTGGTGGTTGGGCGGGTTGGCTGCTCCCCGCCTAGCTCCGCAAGGCAACCGGGTTGGGTGCCTGCCTGCTACCTCTGTGATGCAGGCGGCCGGACTCACCCGCCAGCTGGCTCTGCGACTCAGGTCAGCCATTCTTTAGCACCTGTTCCTTTCCAATAGTCTTTTCTATGACCTCATCTTCCTATGATTCTTCTACCTTCTGAAAATAGACATGGTCATTTTTACAGAACTAAAGTACACATATCTAAGAATATTCTTTATCTGGCAATATGATTGATCAATTTTTAATGTAACATTTGAAAACAAAATCTACTCTTTGGATGGCTTGAGAAGGTTTTTGTAACCTGGCATCATTTTACCTCCTTGGGAGTAAACTTGATGCTTCTGCAATAAATTGTATGAGATTCTCCTGACTACCCAAGTAGCTGCTGATGTTTGCCCATCATTGTAGCAAAGGTCAAATAAAGAGTAACATTAAAACAAAGGCTGAATCATATGTCATATGTGATTCAGACATACGTAAGACATTAAAAAATCATTTATAAGTCAAAGTGATTTTAACATGGAAGCACAATTAGTCTGATTACTTTATATAATAGACTTTGTCTGGATTAAAGAATAAAAGGTGAGATGAGAAAGGTTTCTGTCTTTTTGAAATGCAATACAGCATCCACTCCATCACGTTTTTTATATTTGAAAGCAAAAAAACAGAAACAAAAAGATAAAAAGTAACAAAAGAACGTAACACTGTACTTCAACTCCAGGAGAATTAATAATTGAACAATAGAATCCTTCAATGACTTATTGTCAATTGACCCCTCAATCTTTAAGATGGTGAAGAAAATTAAGAATAAAGAAAGTTCAAGAGAAAATTTCTATGTGCGGATAAAGTATTTAATGAGTATATATGTCTCTGGTGAATTTCTAAGGTATCTAGCCAGATTGGGAATTTTTTTAAACTCTCTATTTTTCATAGATTACTATTTAATGGTCAACACACCTATATGTTTATCAACAGAGGGACATAGTTATTGACTAACTCAGAAAGGTTACATACTCTAGCTTCACAATCTGAATTGATTCTGTGAATAAGTGCAATACACTCTTCTTTTCTCTCGCCCACATAATGCACTTATTCACACACACACACTCCCCACCCCATTTTCCTGCCTTGAAAATGAGGACAATACTAGTGTGACTCCTGAGGATTTATCAGGGTTAAATAAATAATTGAATGATTGGATGAGAGAGGCAATGAAAGTATGAAAGTGTGAAATTGGACTGTAAAGCAATACAGACGGCGAAGGCAAGAGCAGATTTAAGTGCCAAATGAAATACTGCAATACAAACTGGAGCCATTAGTTCACAAAGTGCTCTGAAGGTTCCAGGAGAACCCAGGATTCTATGGGCTGTGATTTGAGACTTCTTTTCCCAGTGAAACAATATATATCTCAGGAAGCAGCACTAATATTTATAAAGTGAAGATTCTCTGTTCTTGAGGAGATGAGATTTCAGGGGGGAAGATGAAGTTCTTTTTAAGAGTGCAGACTTACCAAAAAAAAAAAAAAAAAAAAAGCATAACTTCAGCTACAATTCATTGGCATAAAGAAGAAAAAATAGGAAATCCTAATGTGATCAAGGACATCTTTTAGCTTAGGAGGTGACAGAGCTAAGAGACCCTCAAAAGTCCTTTGATGCAGGCAGCTTGTGAACCTATATGGAATGTGGAAAGACCATAACCTGGAATATAGCTGCTTAAAGAGGCTGGAGTTCTTGCCATATAAGCCTATAAAAAGTTAGCATAGAATCCATCTACAGACCTGGGAAGAGGAAGCATGTCTGCCCAACCAGCATTGCCTAATGCTCTACAATTTTCCAAAACTGGACAGTATGGCCAGCCCCTGTGTGTGGCACTGGGATGCAAAGGGATGTCACAGTCACTCAACTAACCCCATGCTGTGCCTGGACACTTCTTTTGCTGTGCTCCAAAGAAAGGAAATATAAGGTGACCTTTTATATCCTTGTCAAACGTGGGCTCTACCTGCCATGGAAAAGGAAGAATAAACATTCCAGTTATTTTAAGAAAGGAAAATGCCTGAATTCTTCTGATCTCAATGAAGACCACTTACCAAGCTGCTTTGATTTTGTCAGTTTTGAAAGAGTGATAAAGTTTTACAGTAGACTTCATGCTTGATCTTAATCAATACGATTTTGTACATTCTCCTGCTCTTAGGAATCAGAAAATAAGACAGAAAATCATTGAAATTTTTTCCTTGGCTACTTTATGCTGAAAAATCAATTCTTTCACCTCTGTGGGGAGGAAAAATGGAATTTTCAGGGAAAGTAATAATTCTAGAATTGCTTCCCACCATAAGAAAGCAACCCAGCCATGCTGTAACTTTTAGGAGAACACTGTGTTGGGCAGAGGGTCCTAACTCCATATTTTGATACCAGTTCAAGCCTTTATTTATACTTTGAACTCTTCATAGAGCTATGCTTACTTGGGAAACTTTTTGAACTGAAGAAAGTAAACTTCAGAATGGTGCCAGGCCAGCCCCCTTTTTGTGGGGGTCCAGGTAGCCTGTTAGGAGACAGGCATCCCTCAAGGATTCCTACAGGCAATTATCTGCAAAATTATTTTACAAAGGGATTCCTGCATCATGAGGGCACCCCAAAGTCACAATAGATTAACTATTAGTTTCTCCTATTTTCTCTAATATGACATTAGAACTTTGCATTTTTTAATATTCTCCCACTAAAGAAAATAAGGATCAAAACTATAAAACATGTCTCAAAAGCCCAGGTGGCAATCTGGGTCAGTGTGTTCTTATGTCAAAATACCTGCCATTGATTCCTGACTGCATGACCTGTTAGTCATGTGACTTTGAGTAAGTCATCTCAGGTCCGCCCTCCCATTGCTCAAGCTATATTTTCACAGATGCTGGGTGGACCACAGTCCCAGTAGGAAAGCACTTTTGATGAGCGTGTTAAATCCTCACAGTGACTCTCAATTCAAGTCACTTCAGTTTGCAATAGTCCCAGTTCCCTTTTCTAAAGATACTGAGTAAGACCCTCAGTTGTTTCTGCTCAGTGAAATCCCAATCTGTTTTCTCCAGAGAAAGGGTTTGGTCCTTTTCCTCTAAGCATAGCATCTATGTCAAACCCAATCTCTTTATTGGTCTAAAGCAAATATTAAATTATTTGTGAAGGGAATTATGTTATTAAAATCCGTGTATGTTAAGTTTATTACAATCAAATTATTATTATCCCCTTACATGTCCCCTGGATAAGCCATTGCTTTTATATTTCTATATATTAAAACTTTATATATGGAAACAGTGCATTTTTTCTTATGAATGTAAACTTAAGATTTCTTCTCACAGAAAACATGTAATACTGATATTAATAATAACAATAGTTAAACTTTATTGGACACTTAATGTTTAAGGGCCTTGGCAAGAGGCTTTGAATGTAAATAATATTAATGGAGCTCAACAATCCTGTGATGATCCTAACACTCTGATTATATGGACAAAGAAACTGAAAAATTCCTTTATTTGGGCTCTGCATACTGCTTTTTACCACTAGGTAATTCTGCCTTGTGAATAGCTTCAAGGTCTGAGATTATTTTCTATAGGCTAATCTCACCTGAAGGCTAAGATTTAACAATATGCAGATGGCCTCTTAAGTAGTTGCAGTGGGTACTTATTGTCCCCATTTTATACAAGGGAAACAGGGAGAAAAAGACAAGACTTACACATTTTCTCCTAAATCCTCAAATGGTTTAGTACTCCATTTATAGCAAGGCTAGAGTAAAAACTTGGATTCAGCTTTAAAATTGGAAACTCCAAATAGAGCTGCAAGTACTTTTCCTAAAAATTAAAGAAACCTGGCAACCACAAAATTAAATTTGTCCAATCCCCAAAATAGTACCTCCGTAATGAATGTGGTTATTCATGAAGGCCCATAAATTAAATGGAAACCTTCCAGCCCCAACCCCCTACACAGTCCCACATGCACAAAGACACACACAGGCACAAATTCATCTTTACAGCTATCAGCAAGCAGCCGAATGTGTACGTACATTACCAGGCTGTGACAGCAAGCACGTGCTTACACTGAGGCAGGGCTGTCACGCTCCCTGCCTCTGGAATGGCTGAGGCTTCCCACCCCTTTTGGATGCTAGTGAGAAAGGACAGGCTTTGAAACTGTCATGGGGAAGCTCAACTTCACCTTCAACCTTCCATCCTGTGTTTATTCACCTTCATCTGTGAGATGTTAAAGGCAAGGAAGGAACTTACCTCAGGGCTGCCTGAAGGAGCTGTGGGGAGAAGACACTAAGCAACTTTTCTCTTTTTTCTCCTCCACCAATGACTTCCCAGGTTTGCATTCAAGTTTCAAAAGGCTGACTGTGTCATGGAATGCAGAATGGTCACCAACCATACCAATCATCACATTCTCTTACCCTAGATCGGTTTTATCACCTCAGAGGAATGATTTAGTGTGATTTCTGCTTTCAGCCAGCCACATGACCTTGGGGTAAATCACTAAACATGTTTCAATGCTTTATTAGCTCCTTACAATGCCAAGTGCATCAGACTTGCACCACAGCTGAGTTCCTATGCCAGCTTTCCATCTTACTATCTCCCAGACATTAGGCAAAGCTCTTTTGATGCCTTTCTTTCTTATGAAGAATAAGGATCACTACTTTCCAGAGCTTTTATCATTTATATGAAGATTAAATGAGGGGGATATTCATACATGCACATATGCACATAGACACAAACATATACACACATGTAAATATAACATGTAAGTACATAACAAACATATTTATGTATCTATATATAATATACTTGTATAACAAACACAACATTTAGTATATATTTACATGTGCATATGTATATGATGCTCTTTGTGCTCTATGTTCCATGTAGATATAACAGATTGAGATCATGTCTATTGTACGTGGACTAAGTGATGTCCAGTCTGAGAAGGTGCCATGAGCTCCCCCATTTGCTCCTACCACTTCTTTGTGACAGCACTGTATTAAGCCTGGTGGAGATGGACAGAGCACCAAATTCCCTGGCTGCCCATTAAGTCAACATCCACCAGGTTTTATTCTTTCTCAGTGGTTTCTCTTGTGGGACTCCTGTGAGACAGAGGCATTAATATGATATAAATGGCTATAAAATGGTCATCCCAGACTCCTAAAGGAGCCTAGGTTGGGATCCCAATGCACACTTTGTGCCCAAACTTAGGTCAGGACTTCTGCGCTTAACTTGTACTCAGAAATGGACTTTCACAATCAGAAAAGGCTGTCTTGAAAGTAACAACATACTGTTAAACTGAGAAGAAACTAGAAGCGAAAATTAAATAGAAACTTAAGCTTCTTCCATCATAATTTATCAGGTAAGCAACACAGACATTAAACAGTATTGGATATTAAAGAAATCTCATAGAAAATCCTCTTCTGTTCTCTCCCTGCCTTTCCCTTTTTACTCCTCTCTCTTTTCCTCTCCCAGATAACTAAGTACTTGCTTTTTAGGAAGGGCTATTATGGGGGCAAACTTTACAACTTTGCCAAGGCAAACAGATTTCACATTTTGGTCCTGGCTGGTATTTCCCACATGGCATGCTTATCTAGTTAAAGAAAAAGTAAGAACAAAGATGCCTCTGTTTTATGTAGCAGGGATCGAAGTTGCAAGAAGGCAGGACTGAAAAATACATTTCCCCTCCTCTTTTGAGAATGCTCTGGGTGCCAGACTACTGCTTCATCTGCTTTGCTACCCAGGCTCAGGGTTATTTATTTGTTTATTTATTCAAGGCACCAGAGATTGAACCTAGGAGCACCTGACCATAGTGCCACATCCCCAACCATTTTTATTTTTTTGTTTTGAGACAGGGTCTGGTTAAGTTTTCTAGGGTCTTGCTAAATTGCTGAGGCTGACTTTGAGCTAGTAATCCTCTTGCCTTATCCTCCCAAACTCCTGGGATTATTGGCATGCACCACTGTGCTTGGCTAATGATCTTATATTTTAGAAGAAACTGGTCCACTTGTTCCTACTGTTTTTGGTCCATTTGCCTAACGGTTTTTACCTTTGGGTTAACAAAACTCCTGGAGCTGCCAATTTCCCAGACAGCTTTTCTCCATCTATGAAAGGAACACAAAGAGATCAACACTTTGTGGCATTTAAAGAGGATTCTGCCCTTAAACCTATCTGGGAGCTTGTATCAGGGGTAACTGCTAAGGTTTCTCTTAAGAAAGGAACCCATTAAAGCAGCAATGGGCGCTCTCACCAATCCTCCCAACTGCCCAGGAGTAGCATCAGTTGAAGTTAGGAGACGGTTGTCTGACATTGTACCTCCTAGGGTCAACTCGACTAATCACAGGTCTCAAGGAGAGAAGTCAGTACAGGAACCAGTGTTCCAGAGGGCAGGAGAGCATCATCAGTTGTGACAGCTCAGACATATCTGGACAACAGCAGATTGACTCTGACATAAACTTCTGTAGTATGAGGTACCCGAACTTCTCCACCAACTTTCTTGGTCCATGGACGTGTGAACAGATATCTGCTGGCCATACTTCCTTCTGAGTGATATGCAGGACCAATGTCACTCACTCACAACCTGTTCAGATATGTGAAAATCTCTGCCACCTTGTGTATCCCAGTCCAAGTCCTACAAAATATATTGATTCATGTCTAAAACTGCGTTGCCTCCTCTTCAACCTGCAAGAGCAATTGTTTATTTGGTATATGATTTGAATATTTCAGAGAGGTACCAGTGAAGCTACTGGTAGCCACACAGTGAAACCTCACACATAAAAGCAGCCTCACCAATATATCAGTATAGTTCACCATGGTTCACTTGCAAAGAACTGGGCAGAGGCACAATTCACATATATTAATAGTATTTGGCCACTAACCCAGTGGCCCCAGGTGGTTGGCATCATTCTTGTCATCGCCTCTAGAATCTCTTTAGCTAAGATAACTGATCTGCTGCTGTGACTGCAGCATAGGGATTTCCCACATGAAATACCTCCTGAACAGGATCTATCACTTATCAGAATCTCAGTTGATAAGGAAGAACCTAAGGGAGAAATTCAGGGAATAGGCTCAATTCAGCTCACAGAATTTTGTTTTTGCCTTTGGTGGAAAATACTCATTTTAAGAGATCGACCAGTAAAATACAAGAACATATGTTGTCCAGTCACAAATGGTCCAGTCCTTACATGCCTGGTGTTTTAACATTTACAGTGCATGTGTACTGTGTAAAGAGATGTGAACTATGCTGCTCCACATCTCTGGGCTTGTTTTTAAGGTTGAAGATCTATTGATAATTTGCAATCTTCAAGGCTTAAGAGAAAAATTTGTGGTTGGTATATTTGGTTTATATATTAGTATGCATACACTCATGTTTAAAGACAGGCACAGAACTGTGATGTTCTTGTGGAAGGTGTATAAGAGAGTCAGCAGGAGGGGTTAGAGTGCTAACACTGTTTCACCACAACATATCCTAGACAATCTTTTTTGTTATTTCATTTATATCTAACTTTATAGATTGGAAACAGGCTTATAAAGATTAATGAATATACCTAAAATTAAATGCAATAGAAGGTAGCAGAATTAGAAATTGGAACTAGTACCTTAGGATTCTGAAGCCCATGCCCTTTTTCCAACTCACTACTGGTTTGTATGTTACTTTTTTATGTGTTGAGTCTGACTGGTGATTTGAGCAGGCAGTGGCCATGCATCCTTTCCTTATCAGTCAGCATCTCTGGTGAGTGGCATTTGAATTTACAAAAGAGCATCAAGAGTAGCCATGGGAAGCTGGACCTAGCATTGAGCCACTATCCTTTTTTTTTTTGTTTTTTTTGTTTTGTTTTGTTTTGTTTTGTTTTGTTTTGTTTTGTTTTGTTAGGAGTTTCCTAATATCTCTTCAGCAGGTTCTGATTTTGCTGGTCTATGTCTTTATATAAAATAGTAATTCTGTAGAGTCCTGGCACCCAGTCCTGTATGGTATGAGGGTAAAAGATATCATCAACCATAGCTCATAATCCAGGGGAGTCACAGAGTTCTGGAGTCAAGGACTCAACATGGAGTTTTGGCCCTGACAACAAGGCACTGGGCAGAGTTGCCAGCCTCTACCTCCTTGCCTATTATCTTAGTCCATTCAGGCTGCTGTAATAATACCATGAACCAGGTAGCTCTTAAAGAACAGAGATTTGTTTCTCATTGTTATGGAGGCTGTAAGTCCATGACCAAGCTGCTGCCAGACTCAGTTTCTGATGAGGGCCTGCTTTCTGCTTCGTAAGTGTACATTCTAGCCATGTCCTCATATGGTGGAAGTGAAAAAGCAGCTCTCTGGTGACTCATTCATAAGGGCATTAATCTTCCTGATCATGAGGGCTCATAAGAAAATGACCTTGAAAAACAAGTTGGAGTTAACCAAATATACCAATAGGAACAGGTTTTCTAGTTTGAGAAAATAAAATATATAAGACATGGAAGCATGAGGGAGCATGGCTCATCTTAGAAATGGCACTCAGGTCAGCATGACTATCACGTGAAAATGATGGGGAGGCAGGGAAGGTGAGACTGGAGAAGTAGATGAAGATCATTCATGTTTGAGATGGTGGTGATGGAAGAGCCATGGGGAATCGCACAATCATGTCTGTATTGTCTAAAGATTACTCTAGTGGTTAGTGGGGAGGAAGGTGGAAGGAAACAGTGTTACATTCTAGGTGGAGACATTGGGACTCTCAACCAGCATTTCTTTAGCCTGTAAACATACTTTATCACTTAGAGGGTTTTAAATATTCTGATGTTCAGCCAGGTGTATGGCACATTCTTGTATTTTCAGCTACTTGCGAGGCTGAAGCAGAATAATCACTTGAGTCCAGGAGTTCAAGACCAGCCTGAGCAGCACAGTGAGACTGTCTGATTTTTTTTTTTTTTTAATCCTGATATTCCTTCTGTGTCCCAAACCAATTTCAGAATTTCTAAGGGTGGGTGGGACCCAGCACCAGTAGTTCTTAAGCTCCATAGGTGACTCCAATGTGTGGTCAAGGTTAAGAAACTAATTTAAATTGAAACAGAGGCAATGGAAGAGAAGAAGATGTATTTTTAAAAGGGAATAATAAGTAAAAAAAAATCCCAGAAAGGGAGTGAATATGAGATGTAAGGGTGGGGAAAATGGAGCACTCACAAGTTTCTGACCCAGAAGATCAATTTGGTAAATAATGAATTAAGGAAATAGTTACAGAGGAGCATGGGTTTGAAAGAATGGGAGAGGAGTTCACTATTGTTCATGTTAGTCTTGCTGTATCTGAGATATCTGTAATATCAGAGTACTCAATTTCATAGTCTCAAGTGAATGTTGATAGGAGAGAGATTCTGGATTTCAAATGTCATCCAAGGGAACTGTGATGAGAAGGGTGTAGAGTTCACCTCCAACACCTGAAGAATGAGCTACTTTCAGGACATGGGGAGTACACTAATGTCCTTTGGGAACCTGAAAACATTTGTCACCCATTTATGTCATCTACTGGTTTAACATATATTGGTTGGTTTTAAAATAACCTAGATTTAAAATCACATCAGTATGATAAGTCATATTAAATTATGGGGAGTCATTTTTTCAGTGATGGCCTGAGTTGAGCAACTGGAAACAACTGAGATAGAGAACATTAAGAGCTCCCACCCCTGAGAAAAATGAACAAATAAAGTCAGTATGCTTAGGTTTATCCATAAGGGTGAAAATGATTAAGATAAAAGATTAGACAGAATAAAATTAGAAGGGGGAAGAGGGAATGTAGAGAAGAAAGGGGAGAGAAAAAGGATTTTTAAAAGGTTTAAGGAAAGCTTAATGGAATTTTTACAATACCAAAGTGTTTTGTGGTAATTAAATATTATGATTTTGCTCATAAACTGCGAATAATTAAAGAATAGAACTCTGTGGTAGAGCACCCCTGGGTTCAATCTTCAGTTACCATGAAAATTAAAAAAATCAGTAAAGATAGGAGACATAAATAAATAATTGCATACAATCTTATAGATTCAGTGGCAACCTGCAGAAAAGAGAACATCCATTTTTATCCCCATCTAGATCTTTCCCTCTGAACTCCAGTTCTATATAACCAACTCCTGATATGGCTTCTGCACTTAGATGTCTTAGTAAAGACATCTCTAATAAAAAATATCCTAAAATCTTAAAAGCTCTTCTTCCTACTTCTTCTATCATTTAAAAACAAAAAGAAAGTAAAACCCAGCACACATAAATAACAACATTTCACTAAAAACAAAAAAACAACTAACAATTTAGACCACTTCTGATCTCTCCTACCTCAGTGAGAGAACACCATACTTTCAGTTCTATAATCCAGAAATACAAAAATTACTCATGATACCACTTTCTTCTTTATCGACTAGTCACACTTTTAACCAAGTCCTTTGATGTTTATCTCCTAAATGTCCCTTGATATCCTACTCCCCATATCCAGCTCCATTGTACTAATTCAATCCACCATCTTATCTGTGTTAAGACATTAGTGACTCAATTGTTCTACCCTTTCTCTCTGGCCCCTTTGCCATTTTAGTCCTTCTGCATTCTGTAGCCTAAGTGTTCTTTTCAAAATGCCAATTTGATCCCATCATCCTCTACTTAACACCGGGCAATACCTTCTCAGTTCTCTTGGATCAAAGACCAGAATTTTTGCTGTGGTTTGTAAGGCCTCACATGGCCTAGCCCTTGCCTTTCTCTCCATCTTCATCTCCTTCCTGTCACACCTGCAGCCACTGTTGTGTTCATTCCCAGCCGAATTGACTTCTAGGTTTCTTCTTGACCTTTAAACTAAATCTTTCCCATTTCAGTGTCTTTGCAATTGCTGTTCTTTCAACATGAAATATACTCCCCTAAGAGCCAGTTCCTTTCAATGTCCTGGTTTCAGAGTAAATGTTACCTTCCAAAATAGAACATTTCTCAAAACTACCCATATCCTGCTACCATATTACTTTATGGTTGTGATTCTTAAGATGTGACAATAGACCAGTATTATGAGCATCACTGAATTATTTATTATAAATGCAAATATTCAAACCCCACCCCAAACTTACAAATAAAGTACTCAAGGTTAAAACAATCTGCTTTAATCAGCTCTTCAAGTGATGCAGATGCACACTCAATTTGGAAACCACTCCTCTACTGTATCTTCCTCATTTTACTGATCAGGACTTTATTTTACATCTTTGGGGCAGAAGAGTATTTATCTTTTGCCTCTCCCCAAAGTAAGGTGAAGCTATGAAAATAGGGATGCTCTGTCTTCTTCATGGCCCTTACCTGAGCCTAGAGTACTGCCTGGCACATTATAGGCAGTTAATAAGTATTGCACCACCTGCCACATGAACACTTTTTATTCCCATGGTGCCACATACTTCTTCAATGTACTATCCAATATTATAGCTTTGAAATCCTTTATATTTGTCTAATAATTCTTGTCTTCCACCTAAATTGTAGTGTTTAATGTTAATAATATCACTTTATCCCTAAGTGAAGGACAGCATAGAACTTAAAACAGATTAGATAGATGTTAAATATTATTTGAACATGTCATCTATAAGTATTTATTTTGCTAACAAATATTTATTGAATACCCTCTATATGCCAGATAATGTAAGGTTAATAGTGTAACCTTCTCAGTGTAAGGTTATATACTATTGAACATACAAATTATTCTCCTCATAGTGTTTATATTAGTTAGTATGTAAATATGTATACACGCATACAAATATACTTATATACATAACTTATTTTTCGTCTTCTAACCATATTATGCCTGTTTTAAATTTTATTGATCTCTCCTGTACAAAGGGAGCTATCATAGTTTTGGTATCAGAAGTGAGAAATCATGGTCCAAAGTAGTGGTCCTCAGACCTTCTGTTTAACTGACAAATAAAATCGGAGAAAGATAGAGACCAATGTCTCCTAGGCCATTTTTAATATTGCCAAACACATTAGTTTTAGAAAGTACATTTTAATGTCAAAATCTACAAATAAGATTATCTGAATACAAAATAAAATTGTCCAAGAAAGGACATAGGTTATCTTCAGACTAGATAAAATTTCAAAGTTATAGCAAAATGATAACAAAATTTTAGTTTCAATAAATTATATTGTGTTTAATGGTTTTATCATCAACTTGGAAGTATATAAGTATATATTTCAACATTTCACCATGAGTCATAGCTTACACATCCAGTTTTTTGTCAGAATCATTATTAGAAAGCAAGGTTCCCATGATGATCATAATAAATATAGAAGCATCACTTTCAGTGCTATTTCTCCTATTCTGGAATATTCTTGGTGAGCTATAACTGCATCTGAAGACTTCTCTCTGAAGGGTTGCTGGACACTGGCTAGTGAGGGATGCAAGATAGAAGCTATTCTCAGATACAGGTCAGTCATGCCCAGGCTGCTGGTTACCCTACAGGATTTATCTCCCAATGATGCAGACAAAATTTTATCTGAAATGGAGGGCATAGACTCCCCTGAAGAGCTGTTGATCTGTTCCTTTGAATCTTGAATCTCATATTTTAAACCATCATCAAAATTTTTAAAATGACACAAATACTCCTACACTAAAGCATGCACATAACTGAGAAATTATGTGACAAGCTCTGTGATAAGTAAGCATTTTATGTGCATAATATGATTAAATCACCAGAATAACTCTATGAAGGAAAGTGTTGCTAGCATCATGGTTTCTACCAGAGCAAACTGAGGTCCTGAAAGGTTAGATGATTGACCAAGAGCACACAGTTTATGAGTCAGAAAGTGAGGATTTAAATCAGGAGTCAGACTTCAGAACTGATACTCTTCCTTTTTGTTATCTTTGCAAACATCATAGGGATTTCCTTCTTAAAACTGAATATGTGAGTTTCCTACCTTTTACTATAGGTCAAAGTATTTTAATAGGCCTAAATCATGTCACTGGAAATTGAGCTGATCATGCTAGTCCTCAGTATAGGCCTGTGAGCAGCTCACCAGCACTGAGACATCCGGCTCCCTTACAGTAGCTACATACTTTCAAAGAGGCCTAAATAGACATAAGGAAGTTGTGCTGTGGAACTAGAGGTGGACTCAGGACCAATGATACCCAGAGGGGGCCCAGGGGCTGACTCTCCTAGGATACCACACCCCACAGGAGGCTTACTTATTGTAGCCCAGAACCCCAATGTTGCCAAGATATCCTAGTTCTCACAACTTCAGGTGGCTTAATATCTGCTGTGACATTTTGAGATGGCACTTGAGAGAGTCTCATAGATCCTGGTAAAAGTGCAGTGAAGAGAAACCAGGGTCAGGCTGTTGTGCTAGAGTGGCCACTCCACTTGATTCCCAATTTGAGGGGTCCAGGTGATGACAGAGATCTACAGACCTTGCTACCCTACTTTTGGCTCTTTTCTTCTACCATCATTTGGGCATTCCTGTACCTCTTTCCTCCACCACTACCTAGAGCTAAGAGATATTTCATGAAAACTGGAAATGCAAACTTGCTCAAAATAAACAGGTTTGTCCACTTGGCTTATGTCTAAACTTCCCCCATCTTGAAGGAAGATGAAATCTGAAAAGTTGTAGAGATGAGGGAAATTCAGAATGAGGACATCAGAGAGGACCAGAGCACAGGAGTGTGACATATTAACAATTTAGCTCATTCTTTATTTCATGCCATTGAAAACTTTCTCTCAAATAATGAACTGTATATTGATTTTCAGTGAAGCTCTATTTTAATAACCATGATAGGAAAGTCTCTGATGAAAATAAATATCACCTTGCTTTTTGTAGGAGTCAGAAAAGCTTATCTCAGTGAGCTGTTCAGAGTAGAAATAAAGGTATTTTCATTTTTGTCAAAGTGCATCTATAGACCCCTGGTCGTCACACACCCTGCATTGATTGACCTTGGCACTGAGCAATGACCTAAGTGACTTGACTTCTATCTGTGCTCCTTCTGTCATCTCTCCCGGTAATAAAGGTGATACGAGAGTGAATGAACAGAATGACAGGCAACAATGCTGTAGCTAGAAGCAACTTTCAGCCTTTGAACTTTAAGAGATGGTTGTATGTCACTACATCCCTGCCACTTAGTTAATCACTTTTAATGTGTATCTGAGCACATTGTAATGGCTATGCTGCAACTCATGAGACTGAGTTAAAAATAGCACATGGACATTTCCACAGCCTTCACTGGACTGTGCACATAATCCTCGGATTGCCCCGACAGCAGGCTGACCTGGAAGGATTCCAGAAAAGGCATTTCTGTGCTCCCTCTGCCGTCAGTAACAATTTCACATTCACGATGCTGTTACTGTTAGACAAAGTTCAGAGTTAGTGGGACGCAGAGATAAGGTGCCCTAAATAAGTGCATGAAATGTATTTGGTTCACAAAAAGGTGAATCTCTCTAAAATATGCCAGGACTTTACTTTTACTTTACTCAACTTCAAGGGAAAATAGTCTAAAAACACTTATCCACATGCTATGGATGAATAATTGTGTCAAGTGATTCAAATATCTGTTTCCAATTTTATAAATTCTGAGAAGCTCTTAAGCCTCAAGTAATATGCACTGATATTCAGTCCAATTTTTCAGACCAGGGAACTGAAGGCCACAAATAGCTCCAGATTCTCTCTGGCTCAATGAGCTGCTTGCATTTAATAACTGTTCAGTATTAAAAGCAACCAAATGTGTGCCCATCTGAAACAAACCCAACACGACTATTTCTGATCTTTGCCTTTTGCCTCTCCTGGTGGCATGGATGCCTCTTTTCTTCAATTTCTATCTCTGATAAAGCTTGCACTGACCAATATCTATAGAAAACCAGTCAGCACACAAAAAACTTTCCAGGCTCTTTTTCATTTCCTTACTCTGAGAAATGGGAAACAAGTTAGAACATAGGATTTTAACTACTGAGAGCCTGAAGTGCCTACCATTTCTCTTTTCTCTACCCTTAAAAGTCTATGACTCCACCAGCAATGTAAAAGTGTGCATTTTTCCCCACATCCATGCCAACATCTATTATTGTTTATATTCTTGATAATAACCATTCTCATTGGAGTAAGATGAAATCTTAGAGTTGTTTTAATTTGCATTTCTCTAATTACTAGAGATGTTCAACACGTTTCATATATTTATTAGTCGCCTGTATGTCTTTGGATTATGTGAAAGGAAATGAGAGGGAGGGGGGTATGAAAAATGGTGGAATGAGAAAGACATCATTACCCTATGTACCTGTATGATGACACAAATGGTATCAATCCACATCGTGTAAAATCATAGAAACAAAACGATATACCCCATTTGTGTACAATGAATCAAAATGCAGTCTGTAAAAAATTTAAAAATAGATAATTTTTTAAAAAGTAAAAAAGTCTATGACTGACTTTGTGCCTCATCTTTTTAATCTTAAAGTAATATATTTGAAGTTAGTTTATTTTAAACACCATTATTGAGTTACAATTCTCATACTAAAATATCCATGTTACATGCACAATTCATTGGTTTTTAGTAAAGTTAGAGTTGCATAACTATTCTCCATAATTATTGAATGTTTTCATTACTCCAAAAAGCTCTCTCAGACCTATTTGAAGTGACTTGCTATACTTATAAAAATGCAATTTAACATAAACAAAAATGATTCTTTCTGGACTCCCAATTGTATTTCAGGCATGTGCATGTCCTCAAGCCTGTGCCACTTAGTCTTGTTGCTTTATAGCAGATTTTGAAATCAGGAAGTGTAAATTCTGCAACTTTGTTCTTCATTTTCAATATTGGTTTGGCTGTTCTGGGTCGCTTGCTAATCTGTATGAATATTTGGATAAGCTTATCAATTTTGAGAAAAAAAGAAAGAAAAGAAAAAAAGGCAGCTTAGATTTTGAGAGGGATCGAGTTTAATTTGTTGATCAGTTTAAGGAGTATGCTAACTTTAATGTTGTCTTTCATTCCATGAATATTGGACATTTTCCCACTTTTTAAGTCCTAAAATTTCTTCTTATGATATACTATACTTTTCAGTGTGTTTTATACTTCTTTTGTTAAATTTAACCCTAAATTTTTTATTTTTTGATGCAATTGTAAATAGAAGGGATTTCATAATGTCATTGTCAAATTGTTCATTGCTAGTATATAGAAAGATAGTTGTGTTTGTATATTGCTTTTGTATCTTGTAAATTTGCTGAAATAATTTTAGTTATAATTTTTATATACTCCTTGCAATTTTCCGTATACAAGATCTTCACATAGAGGTAATCTTACTTATTCCTTTCCAATTTTGTGTCTTTTTCTTGTGTAATTTCCCAGGTTAGAGCCTCCAGCATAATGTTGAATAGAAGTGTCAAGAGTGACATCCTTCTCTTTTTCCTGACCATGGGGAGAAAGCTTTCAGTCTTTCTCCATTAAGCATGTCAACCATGGATGTTTTATAGATGATTTTTACTGGGTTGAGAATGTTCCCATCTATTTCTAGATTTTTGAATTTTTTATTTTTTTTTTTATTTTTTTATTGTAAACAAATGGGATACATGTTGTTTCTCTGTTTGTACATGGCGTAAAGGCATACCATTTGTGTAATCATAAATTTACATAGAGCAATGTTGTTTGATTCATTCTGTTATTTTTTCCCTTCCCCCCACCCCTCCCACCCCTCTTTACCCTCTATACAGTAGTTCCTTCCTCCATACTTGCCCCCCTCCCTAACCCTAACTCTAACCCTTCCCTCCCCCCCATTATGTGTCATCCTCCACTTATTAGCGATATCATTCGTCCTTTGGATTTTTGAGATCGGCCTATCTCACTTAGCATGATATTCTCCAATTTCATCCATTTGCCTGCAAATGTCATAATTTTATCATTCTTTATGGCTGAGTAATATTCCATTGTATATATATACCACAGTTTCTTTATCCACTCATCAATTGAAGGGCATCTAGGTTGGTTCCACAGTCTGGCTATTGTGAATTGAGCAGCTATGAACATTGATGTGGCTGTATCTCTGTAGTATGCAGATTTTAAGTCCTTTGGGTATAGGCCAAGGAGTGGGATAGCTGGGTCAAATGGTGGTTCCATTCCAAGTTTTCTAAGGAATCTCCACACTGCTTTCCATAGTGGCTGCACTAATTTGCAGCCCCACCAGCAGTGTATGAGTGTACCTTTCTCCCCACATCCTCGCCAACACCTGTTGTTGCTCGTATTCTTGATAATCGCCATTCTAATTGGGGTGAGATGGAATCTTAGGGTGGTTTTGATTTGCATTTCTCTTATTACTAGAGATGTTGAACATTTTTCCATATGTTTGTTGATTGCTTGTAGGTCTTCTTCTGTGAAGTGTCTATTCATTTCCTTAGCCCATTTGTTGACTGGACTATTTGAATTCTTGGAGTAGAGTTTTTTGAGTTCTTTATAGATTCTGGAGATTAGTGCTCTATCTGAAGTATGATTGGCAAAGATATTCTCCCACTCTGTAGGCTCTTTCTTCGCATTGCTGATAGTTTCCTTTGCTGAGAGAAAGCTTTTTAGTTTGAATCTATCCCAGTGGTTGATTCTAGCTTTTATTTCTTGTGCTATGGGAGTCCTGTTAAGGAAGTCTGGTCCTAGACCAACAAGGTGAAGATTTGGACCTACTTTTTCTTCTATAATCTGCAGGGTCTCTGGTCTGATTCCGAGGTCCTTAATCCATTTTGAGTTTAGTTTCGTGCATGGTGAGAGATATGGGTTTAGTTTCATTCTGTTGCATATGGATTTCCAATTCTCCCAGCACCATTTGTTGAAGAGGCTATCTTTTCTCCATTGCATATTTTTGGCCCCTTTGTCTAGTATGAGAAAATTGTATTTATTTGGGTTTGTGTCCGTGTCCTCTATTCTGTACCATTGATCTACCTTTCTATTTTGGTACCAATACCATGCCGTTTTTGTTACTATTGCTTTGTAGTAGAGTTGAAGATCTGGTATTGCAATACCCCCTGTTTCACTCTTCCTGCTAAGGATTGCTTTAGCTATTCTGGGTTTCTTATTCTTCCAGATGAATTTCATAATTGCTTGCTCTATTTCTGTAAGGTACGTCATTGGGATTTTAATTGGAATTGCATTGAATTTGTATAGCACTTTTGGTGGTATGGCCATTTTGACAATATTAATTCTTCCTATCCAAGAACATGGAAGATCTTTCCATCTTCTAAGGTGTTCTTTAATTTCTTTCTTTAGTGTTGTATAGTTCTCATTGTAGAGGTCTTTCACCTCTTTTGTGAGATTGATTCCCAAGTATTTTATTTTTTTCGAGGCTATTGTGAATGGGGTAGTTTTCCTAATTTCTCTTTCTGAAGATTCATCACTTATGTATAAAAATGCGTTGGATTTATGGGCATTGATCTTGTAACCTGCTACTTTACTGAAATCACTTATGAGTTCTAATAGTTTTCTGGTGGAATTTCCTGGTTCCTCTAAATATATAATCATGTCATCAGCGAACAGGGATAGTTTGAGTTCTTCTTTTCCAATTCGTATCCCTTTAATTTCTTTGGTTTGTCTAATTGCTCTGGCCAGAGTCTCAAGAACGATGTTGAATAGAAGTGGTGAAAGAGGGCATCCCTGCCTTGTTCCAGTTTTTAGGGGGAATGCTTTCAGGTTTTCACCATTTAGAATGATATTAGCCATGGGCTTAGCATAAATGGCCTTTACAATGTTAAGGAATGTTCCCACTATCCCTATTTTTTCTAGTGTTTTGAGCATGAAGGGGTGCTGTATTTTATCAAATGCTTTTTCTGCATCTATTGAAATAATCATGTGATTCTTGACTTTAAGTCTATTAATATGGTGAATTACGTTTATTGATTTCCTGATGTTGAACCAACCTTGCATCCCTGGGATGAAACCCACTTGATCATGGTGCACTATCTTTTTAATATGTTTTTGTATGCGATTTGCTAAAATTTTGTTGAGAATTTTTGCGTCGATGTTCATTAAGGATATTGGTCTGAAATTTTCTTTCCTTGATGAGTCTCTGTCTGGTTTAGGTATCAGTGTGATATTGGCTTCATAGAATGAGTTTGGGAGGGTTCCCTCCTCTTCTATTTTATGGAATACTTTGAGAAGTATTGGAATGAGCTCTTCCTTAAAGGTTTTGTTGAACTCGGCTGAGAACCCATCTGGTCCTGGACTTTTCTTTGTTGGTAGGCTTTTGATGACTTCTTCTATTTCAGTACTTGAAATTGGTCTATTTAAATTGTTTATGTCCTCCTCATTCAGTTTAGGCAATTCATATGTCTCTAGAAACCTGTTGATGTCTTTGAAATTTTCTATTTTGTTGGAGTATAGATTTTCAAAATAGCTTCTAATTATGTTTTGTATTTCCATCCTGTCTGTTGTGATATTTCCTTGTTCATTCCGAATTTTAGTGATTTGGGTTTTCTCTCGTCTTCTCTTTGTTAGTGTGGCTAAAGGTTTATCAATTTTGTTTATTTTTTCGAAGAACCAACTATTTATTTTGTCAATTTTTTGTATTGTTTCTTTTGTTTCAATTTCATTGATTTCAGCTCTGAGTTTAACTATTTCCTGTCTTCTACTACTTTTGGTGCTGTTCTGTTCTTCTTTTTCTAGGGCTTTGAGCTGTAGTGTTAGGTTGTTTATTTGTTGAGTTTTACTTCTTTTATTAAATGCGCTCCATGAAATAAATTTCCCTCTAAGTACTGCTTTCATAGTGTCCCAGAGATTTTGATATGATGTTTCTTTGTTCTCATTTACCTCTAAGAATTTTTTAATTTCCTTCCTAATATCTTCTGTTATCCATTCATCATATAATAGCATATTGTTTAATCTCCAGATGTTGGAATAGTTTCTGTGTTTTACTCCTTCATTTATTTCTAACTTCAATCCATTATGAACTGATAGAATACATGCTAGTGTCTCTATCTTCTTGTATTTGCTAACATTAGCTTTGTGGCATAATATATGGTCTATTTTAGAGAAGGATCCATGTGCTGCTGAGAAGAAAGTGTATTCACTCTTGGTTGGATGGTATATTCTATAAATGTCCGTTAAGTCTAAATTATTGATTGTGTTATTGAGATCTATGGTTTCTTTGTTCAATTTTTGTCTGGAAGATCTGTCCAGTGGTGAGAGCGGCGTGTTAAAATCACCTAGTATTATTGTGTTGTGGTCTATTTGGTTTCTGAAATTGAGAAGGATTTGTTTGACATACATAGATGAGCCACTGTTTGGGGCACAGATGTTTATGATTGTTATATCTTGCTGATTTATGCTTCCCTTAAACAGTATGAAATGACCTTCTTTATCCCTTCTGACTAACTTTGGCTTGAAGTCCACATTATCGGAAATGAGGATGGATACTCCAGCTTTTTTGCTGAGTCCATGTGCATGGTATGTTTTTCCCCATCCTTTCACCTTTAATCTATGGGTATCTTTTTCTATGAGGTGAGTCTCTTGCAGGCAACATATTGTTGGATCTTTCTTTTTAATCCAGTCTGCCAGTCTATGTCTTTTGATTGATGAATTCAGGCCATTAACATTCAGGGTTATTATAGAGAAATGATTTGGTTTCCCGGTCATTTGGTTCATTTTTAAAATTTTGTTTATTTATTTGTTTGACACAACTTGTTTCCTCCTTTATTTGACAATTCCTTTAGGATAATTCCTCCCTTTGCTGATTTGCTTCTTTGTTTTTCATCTCTTCCTCATGGAATATTTTGTTGAGAATGTTCTGTAATGCTGGCTTTCTTTTTGTAAATTCTTTTAGCTTTTGTTTATCATGGAAGGATTTTATTTCATCGTCAAATTTGAAGGTAAGTCTTGCTGGGTATAAGATTCTTGGTTGGCATCCATTTTCTTTCCGGGCTTGAAAAATGTTGTTCCAGGACCTTCTAGCTTTTAGGGTCTGGACTGAAAAATCTGCTGATATGCGTATTGGTTTCCCCCGACTGTAATTTGGTTCTTTTCTTTCACAGCCTTTAAAATTCTGTCTTTATTTTGTATGTTAGGTATTTTCATTATAATGTGCCTTGGTGTGGGTCTGTTGTAATTTTGTGTATTTGGAGTCCTGTAAGCCTCTTGAACTTGATTTTCCATTTCATTCTTCAGATTTGGGAAATTTTCTGATATTATTTCATTGAATAGGTTGTTCATTCCTTTGGCTTGTTTCTCTAGACCTTCCTCAATCCCAATAATTCTTAAATTTGGCCTTTTCATGATATCCCATAGTTCTTGTAGATTCTGTTCATGATTTCTTACCATCTTCTCTGTTTGTTCAACTTTGTTTTCAAGGTTAAATATTTTGTCTTCAATGTCTGAGGTTCTGTCTTCCAGGTGTTCTATCCTATTGGATATGCTTTCTATGGAGTTCTTAATTTGGTTTATTGTTTCCTTCATGTCAAGGATTTCTGTTTGGTTTTTTTTCAATATCTCTAACTCTTTATTGAAATGATCTTTTGCTTCCTGTATTTGCTCTTTTAACTGTCGATTGGTGCGATCATTCAATGTTTGCATTTGCTCTTTCATCTCATCGTTTGCTTCTCTGATCATTTTAATTATGTACATTCTGAACTCCTTTTCTGTTATTTCTTCTGCCATGCTGTCATTGGGTTTTATTGATGTAACATCTAGATTTGTTTGCATCATTTTCTTTCCTTGTTTTCTCATATTGTTCAGGTATCAGTGGACCGCTGAGATATTGCAGATTTCCTCTGTTGATTTACAATGTCCCTGAAGATTTCTATATATATCCCCTCTTAGCCTTCAGTAGGCTGACGTCTTGGAGGAAGTTGATAATGCGGTGCTCCACAAGGAAGCTGCCTCTCTAGGAGTGGTGGCCTTCAGGTGGGGTATATTCCCTGCTAGTGGGCAGAGGTACCTCCACTTGTTGACCAATGGTCATCCAAAGGGGACCTAGGCTGTGGGCTGAGGCAAGGCCTGTTTGGGCCTGTGTCTCTGGTTTTACCGTCCTTGTGGGGAAACCTCACCAGGCAGGGAAGACTCACCCAGTGGGGAGGTCTCGCTGGTCAGTTTCCTCCTAGAGGTTCCCCTCAATTTACAGCTACTGCCTGGGCTGGGCTGCCTTCCTCTGCAAAGTTTCCAGGGGCCCGGCCCTACCTCCTGATGAATCTCCTTAGGCTGCCCCTCCTCAGAGAATTTGCCCACAGGCCTGGAACCTTCGCTCCGCCCTAAGCCTGTCTCTGTGCGGCTCTTCCACCCAGAAGCCTCCTAGATCCTGGGACCCTGCTCTGCACCTAATCGCCTGCCTGCGTGGCCCCTCCTCTGAGCAGCCACCTGTGGCCCCGAACAATCGCTCTGAGTCCCAGAGACCCGCCACAGGCCTCTTCCTCCAGACAGCTGCCCAGTATGCCGGTGCGGTCACTAGGAGTCCAAGAAACTCACTTCGTGCCTCCTCCTCCCACCAACCAATCAATCACTCGGGCAATCAATCACTCCGAGTCGAAGTGACCCTCCCCGTTCCTCCTCCTTCTCCAGATAACCCCCCGGGTGTTCAGGAGCAGTCCCTCTGAGTGGCTCTGAATCCACGTGACCCGCTGCACGGGTCCTCTGGGCACCGCCCGGAGCTCAGGTGCGGCCACTCAAGACCAAGCGTCCCACCACGCTTCTCCTCCAGGCAGCCCCCCTGTGTTCAGGAGCTGTCACTTTAAGACCAAACAACTCACCACTCGCCTTCTCCTCTGAGCAGCCGCCTGGAGCGCTAATGCAGTCACTGCGAGTCCAAAGGACCCACCGCGCTCCTCCTCCTCCTTCTCCTACTCCTCCGGGCAGGCCCCGGGGTTCAGAAGTGGTCAGAGTCCAAACAGCTTGCCACGCAGCCCCTTCTCTGGCAACCGCCTGTAGCTCTGGTGTAGTCACCCGAATCCAAGCAGCCGCTCCTCTTCCTCCTCGTCCTCAGGGCAGGCCCCGGTGTTCAGAAGCGTCGTTCTGATTCCAAACAGCTCGCCGTGCAGCTTCTCCTCTGGCAACCGCCTGTAGCTCTGGTGCAGTCTCTCCGAATCCAAGTGGCCACGCTCCTCTCCTCCTCCTCAGGGCAGGCCCCGGTGTCCTGAGTCCACACAGTTCTCCTCGCCACTCTTCCCCTGGGCAGCCGCCGGAGCCCCAGTGGCTGCTCCAAGTCCCAGCGCTGTGCCAAGCGGCCTCCTTTACGGCGCTCCCAGCTATCCGAGTTCACTGCTCCAGCGGGGGGAGGGGCGTCTCGCCGGCAGTTCTACTTCACAAAGTTTCCTGCGTTCCGGGACCCCCATCCCATCCGGGATGCCCCCCCAGGGGGTGAGAGTCACCCGGCTGCTTTGAGTTGGTCCCAAGCGTCTCAATATCTCCTCTTTTGAATCCTGAGTCCTGGAGCAACATGAAATGCAGCCACCCTCTAGGCCGCCATCTTGAAAACCGCCTGAATTTTTTATATAAAAGGTGTATTGGAATTTGTCAAATGGTTTGACAAACTTTGTATCTATAGATAAGATGGTGTGTTTCTGACCTTTTTTTCTATTATCAGATTTTGATATGTTTAACCAATCTTGCATTTCTGAACTAAATCCTTTGGTTAGGGTGACTAATTCTTTATCACTTCACTAATATTTTGTTGAAGTTTTTTTTTTTTTTTTGCTATTTCCATAAGAGTTATCAGTTCATAGTTTTGTTTTACTCTTAAACCTTTGGTTTTGGTAATTCTTTTCTCAAATGAGTTGCAAAGTATTCCTTCTTAGTATTAGTATTAATTCTCCTTTATGTGCCTCTTGGAATTTACCAGTGTAACTTTATAGGCCTGAGCTTTTCTTTATGATATGTTTTAAAAATTATAATATTTAATCTCTTTATTTGATATCAGCCTATTCAGATTATTTATTCTATCTCTAATTAGTTTTAGCAGTTTTGTATCTGGAATTTATCTTTTTCATCTAAATTATCAAAATTGTTACATATAGTTCATCATCATAATATGTACTTTTTTCTGATCCTTTTGATTTCTCCGTGATTGGAAGTATTGCTCTTTCATCCCTGACCTTAGTAATATTGATCCTCTCTCTCCTTTCTCTCTCCCTCTCTGTTTAGGTGCAGGTTTCTCAATGTCATTAGTCTTTACAAAGGCCTATCTTTTGGCTTAATTGATTTTCTATATCAGTTTTAGTTTCCCTATTTCATTTATCTCTGTTCTAATCCCTGTTGTTTCCTTCTATCTCATTGTTTTGAATTTAGTTTTCTCTTCTTTTTCTAATTAGTTATGTGGAAGATTAGCTTATTGATTGAGATATCTCTTCTTTTTCCTCTGAGAATTGCTTTAGTCACATCTTGTAAGCTTATCGTATTGTGTTGTTATTTATCACAAAATTTTCTAATTTTTTGTTTTGATTATTTTCTGTGGTCCATTTGTTATTTGGGTGTGTGTTATTTAATTTCTACACCTTTTTTTAACTTTTCAACTTCCCAAGTTGTTGATTTCTATTTTTTTCTATTATTGTCAAAGAATGTATTTGTATGGTTATAATTTGTTTTATTGACATAGCATATGATCAATTATAAAGAATGTTCCATGTGTGCTTAGTATGTATGTGAATTCCACTGTTTTAGGGTGGAATCTGCTAGTAGAGTTGCTTTAAGGAGTTGTTGTATGGCTTCAACTTGACATGACTCCAGTCATCTTAAGTCATAACTCCTGTGATTTCCTCTGAGTGGCCATGACCAGTTTCCCCATATAGTTTCCAAGTGAACTGTAAATAGATAAAACCACTGGAGTCATTTGTGGACTTTTATGAACCCACCCTGGCACCAGGCACCTGGCGCCTGGCTCTTGGATATTAGCTTAAGATAAGATATGTACATTCTAGCATGGATAAAGCCACTTATGTCCTGACCCCATCTTTCTGGTCTAAATTATGGGGATACAGCTGATCTTGCTGCAACCCAGGACCACACTTCTTTCACTCAGTCCTCATTAAATTGCACCTGTGCAATCCTGGATCCATCTGCCTCTTTCTTTGTTTTCACAGTATCTTCGGACCAGTTCTCATACACTGGGACTAGGGCATTCTGGAATAGTTACTGAAGTCCTAAATTTCCTTATTGATCTTCTGAATAGTTGCCTTGTACATTATTGAAATTGAGTTATTATGTCTCCAACTATTTTTATTGAATTGTATATTTCTTTCTTTTATTTTGCCCAATTTTGCTTTTGTATCTATACTGTCATTAGATATTTTTGACTTTATAATTTATGTCTTCTTGATGGGTTGATCTTTTTTTATTATTACACAATTTCAATCTCTATTAACGTTTTTTCAAAACTCTATTTTTTTTAAGTTAGTTGAGTCACTCTGACTCTTACAGTTGCTATTCACATGTAATACCCTTTGTGTCATTTTACTTTCAGTCTCTTATAGTTTTGAATCTAAAGTATTTGTGGTAGACAGCACATGATTGGGTTTTAAAAAGTAAAATAAAATCAAAACCTCCTGGATAACATTTTCTGCCTTTGATTGAATTGTTTAATTCACTCTTGTTTGACACTATTATTTATATGACTGAATTTATGTCTGCCATTGTTTTTTTTTTTTTACTTTCTCTACCCTTCATCTTAGTAGCTCCTTTGTTCATCTTTTATTATCTTCTTTTGCACTAAGTGAATGTTTTCTAGTGTAGCATCCTGATTTGCCAGTCATTTTTAGCTATGGTAGGCAAAAAAGTAAACCCAAATAGTATCTATGTCTGACTGCTCGGAACCATTACACAGAGTACCTCACACGGCAAGTGAGACTTTGAAAATGTGATTAAGACTCTTGGTGCAGGAGAATCACCCTGGTTTTTCTGAGTGGATTCAGTGTAATTGCAAGAGTCTTTACAAGGGAAAGGGGGAGGTAGGGAAGTTGGAGAAGGAGATGTGGAAGAAGAAAATGACAGAATGGTACAACTGCCAAATGGAATAGGGGAGGGGGACAGGAACTAGGACGTGTAGGTGGTCCTCTGCAAGCCAGAAAGGGCCAGACCACAGTCCCCTTTCAGTTGCAAGAGGAGCACAATCCCACCTACTTCTTGATTTTGTCCAGTGGAACCCCTTTCAGATTTCTGGCCTCCAGAACTGTAAGATCATAAACTTGTCTGGTTTCAAGTCACTAAGTTTGTGGCAATCTGTTAAACCAACAATGGGAGACTAACACTTGATCTTCTTTGAATTATTTTCTTTGTGGTTGTTCTAGGGCTTACGATATGCATTTTTACTTATTATAATCTACTTCAGATACATACAACTCAATCCTAGTGAGAGATGGAAGGCTCTTCTCCTGTATAGCTCTGTTCTCTCTCATTCCTTTCTGTGTGCTGTTGTTGTTTTATTTCTATGTATGCTGCAAACCCGAAACTGCATGATTGTTATATTAAAGAATTCTATCATCTTAAAGGAGTTAGAGGAAGATAAAAATATAGTTTTTTATGAGAACTATTATCTCATAGTTCCCACATCTCCCACATCTCCTGGTCCTCCTCTTCTTCTTTTTCTTTTTGTATTCTTTGCTTTATTTCTTCCTGTGAATTCAAGTCGCCATCTGAAATCATTTCCTTACTTCTTCAGTATTTTTAACAACTCTTAATACTGATATCTTTTCCCACTGAGTTTGTTATTTTCCTGATTTATTTGCTCAGTGATTGACCCATAAGTGTTCAGTGAAAAACCACATTCCCTATATCTTGTGCACTTGCTATACTAATTATAAAATATTTTGATCATCAACTTGAGGATGGTCACAATACAATCTTTGGTAATTCCAAAGATTGTAGCTACACAATCCTTAGGTCAGTCCTTTTTGTAGATAATGAACAAATATTTTTGTCTCTGATATTTTACTTGCTTGTAGAAATTGTTTGATTTAATCCAAAGTCATTCCTGAAATTTAATAAGCATTATTTGCTTATAAGCCAGAGATTCTCCCCACCACCCAAAAAATGCTAAAGTTCTGACTTCCTCCACCTGCTCCTAAATGGCAGTATAACTTTATAAGCTGCATTAACAGAGCTAAAAATGGTGCCAAGACCCCTCTAATGGGAGATGCTATGGGGGTATGGAACCAAATAACAATGCAAAAGGGGGTAATTATTAAGCACATGAAAGTTTCCCAAATCAAATAAATAGTTCAACACTTAGGCACATAAACTTTTCATCTTTAGACATATCCTATGTCCCCTTTTTAAGATGATATAATATCCATATAGAGAAGATTTAATGCATAATTTCAGAAGATTCCCATTCTTATTAGAAAAGTGAAGACCTATTAGTAAATGCAGTAAAGTTGGTAGATTTAGTAAAAACCTTTCCCACTGCTTTCTCCCCTATTCTGCCTCATGTATTTTAAAGCATGTTTATAGGTTCTCTTCTTGGAACCATTTATATTAGATTTTCTCATTACATTTATACAAGTGTTTAACTGAACAAGTCCTTGGTTCCTTGTCTTCTGAGCCAACTTCTTCATCTAGACCAGTCGTATTGTTCCATTTTCTAGCCATATTGCTACTTTATTACTGAAATTCTGTGCATGTACAGCAGTATTAGCTGATTTCCTTTAATGTCTACATGCTTTTTCTCCCAAATATAAAATTCATGAAATATGCATTGTTTCAATACCCCCAGGCCTTGTCAACCTGTGGAAATAATGAGTTCACATGAAAAAACTGCACTCTAATCCTGCTGATACATTGTCCTACCTGCTCAAACAAGAATTTAGCTCCTCAGAAAATCCCTTCACCTCTCTACTTCACTGCCCCTTAGGGTATCCTTGAGAATTCCCAGTGAGTGTTTTTATGTGGGTTTAAAGTCCATGGCCACCAGTGGACTCCCTTCTCCCATCAGACTTCTGTTTTTAGGAGAGCAGACTCTGGCGCTAAACCGCCTGGGTGCAAATTCTGATGCCACCATTTAGATGTGTGATCTTGGGCAAGTGGCTTAATTTCTCTAAACTTTGGCTGATTATTGTGGTGTTCATTTAATGGTTACATGAGATACCGCATTTGGAATAGTTGTAAAGTGCCTGACATATGTTAAGTGCTCCTTCGAGGTTTCATTGCCTTAATCCACAGCTTTTGCTGCTTTCTCTCTCTCTCTCTCTCTCTCTCTCTCTCTCTCTCTCTCTCTCTCTCTCTCTCTCTCTCTCTCTCTCTTTTTAAGGCTTCTTTCCTGAGTATTAGTTCAGAGTTTCAAAATCTACAAATCTAGGGGGCATCAGAAGTGACCTTGATTCTCCAAAGGCATTACGTATTTATCCCAGAAATGGGGAGAATGCTGTGCACATTTGACTCAAGTACTTTCCCTCTGGGTTGGTTGGGGTCAAGATGGTTATGGTTTCTTGAATTTCTCATCTCTTTCTCATTTCTCAGGTCCTAGTGCATCAAAAGTTTCCTTTTTGCAGGTACCCTTCACCTAATCAAAGTCAATCAGTAGAACAAGGAACCTGGGTAGGGATGAGGGTGGGAGGTAAGAACCCACTTCAGTGACTTCCCTTTGCCTCAGTTATGACCTCTGCATGCAGGAACTATTTTCTCCTTTTCACTTTCTACGGAATTTATCTTAATTTTAGTCTTTTGCATATTAAGTGATTTATTGAACTGCATCTGTGTAATTCAAGTCGAAACCTCTTGTTTTCTTTTGTGCTGATATAGATATTTCAGTGTATTTTATTCCCTCAATCATACAATTTATTCTGCTTTTGTTTGTCTTGAGAAAATGCATTTAGAAACAATTTAGCTAAGGAGAGTAATCCGATTATTTACAGAGCAAAGAAAAAGTGACAATGAATTTAGTAAACACATTTTTAAGAAAAGGATTTAAAATGTTCAACTTCAGAATAACTACTTTTAACAGATTTTATATTTTTTGCTTTAAACCAGCTCTAGGATATACAATACCTTATTTTAATATTAAGATCATAAGGGAAAACTAGACTCATTGAATCTTTTTAATGAATAACAAGCCACTATTGAGAATACTTAGACTCTGCTTCAATTTTTGACACCTTATCCTTTCAGAAAGACAAGAGAATATAGTTATTAGTTGGGAGGACTGGAACCAGTTTGGACAGTTTTGAATCCTGGCACTAATTGACAGTCACTGTGTATCTTGAGCAAGTTTCTTAGTCTCTGTGCTTCAAATTCCACATCTGCAAAATGGAATAATAGTAGCCCAGACATAATAGAAAATATTGGAAGGATGAAAATAGTTATTATGTGTTACATGGTCACAGGCTTGGCTCATAACAAATATAGTCAGTTCTCTGTATCCCTGGATTCCACATCTATGGATTCAACCAACTGTGGATAGAGGACATTTTAAAAGAAAATTACATCTTATCTAATATGTATATGTACATACGTATATGTTCATGTGTATATGTATATACATATGTATACGAATATGTATAACTCTTTTTTTGTTGTCACTATTTTCTAAACAATATAGTATAATAAATATGTTGAGAATTTACACTGCATTAGGTATTATAAGTAATCTAGAGATGACTTAAAATCTGTGAGAGGATGAATGTAGGTTATATACAAATACTACACCACTTTGTGCAGTGAACTTAAGTACCAACAGATTTTGGAATGGGGTGGGAGTCCTGGAATCAGTTGCCCAGAGATACCAGAGAACAAGTGTACTTGATAACTGTTGAATTATATTTTTAATTATGCCAAAATTATCACATAAATTCCTTTTATCACATAAAGGAACATTATTTTGATTAATTGATTTAACAAATATTTATTAAGCATTCCATAATATGCCAAGGACTATGCTACATTCTGTATGACAAGTAAGACAAAATTACTTCTCTTGAGTAACAGTCTTGTGTCCTAAAATTTTCAGATGATTTCCTCAAATATTCCACTTTGGAGAATAACTATCATTGTGCCCTAATTTTCAAAGAGAGAGTTATTTTGAAAAGAAGAAAGATTTTGAATTTAGTGAAGAAGTTCAAAAATTATATTCATTCATCTCTTTTCTTTTTTGTCCAAAATATCTAGATCTCAGGCAAAGTCAATGTAGATGAATAGCTTTAATGTAATTCGATTGACTAGAAAGAGTTAATGAAGAGGACAACAAAGAAAGCTTGATGCTTTCATCCTCCTAGCATTCATTAAAATAATTTTAAAATTGGCCTCATGAAGATAAACTAAAATAATTTCCATTTTAATACATTGTACAATTAGCATTTCCCATTTATTTAGTGTTCCTTTCCTTCAAAGAATAATGAGGGTTATTTAGACTTGAGTGATACAGCAAAGCTTAAATAACTAGGAACAACACTTTAATTTTATAGAAAACATAATATTTTCTCAAAATTCAGCATCATCCACAAGAGCTCTTAAAATGACACAAATCGGGAGATAATTTAGCTTTGTAATTATTGAGAATTTATGGGCAAGGCTGCTAATCATTCTCTGGGGGTAAACGGAAGTGAGTTTGCAGTCAAGGGTGTGCGTGTTGGTTTTGAAGAGAAACTGACCTTGCGCTGGTCTCTCCACCTCTCCTTAACAGATGATTATCATTTGCTGCGTCAGTGGTTTGAAGTCAATAACCATTGTTACTCTCCTCTGGGACCTCTTGGGCTTACAAAGGCAATATTTTAGAATGAGGACACAGCCTGCTGATGAGTAAGTATCTCTAATGATGGTGGGAAGATCTGTTACTTTGAAGCTCTGAAATTCAAAAGAATTATTGCTGCTTTGTTCTTTTTAGTAGTTATTGAACAATAATGCTGCATAATTCCCAAGTACACTCCAGAAGAGAAAAAAGGTTATATCCAATATGAATTTTAAAACGCTTCTGCTCTATAATACATCACTCTTTCACTCTTTGGAGAGCAATCTCAAAATGCTGACCCTGGGAAAGGAACTTGGTGAGGTAGCACCTTTTAAAATGGATTTATTAGTTATATCTAGGTTAGGTATATGGTTTAGTTTTCAGCCCAGACATACTCCCACATTCTGCCTTGTCATTGTAAACTATACTCTAGGACTCATTTGCTTGCTTTCTTTGAGAAAATTATTAACATTAGCCTTGTAATGAGTTAAAATCCAGTGCCATGATATTTGTGTCTTTATTCTCTTGTCCTCATGTCTTTTTTTTTAGATGTCATGTGATATTTTTAAAAAGTCATGGGAGATTCGAACAATCCCAATTTGGCATTGGGATAAATGGAAGCAAATTAGGTGTCACTAGATCTTAGTGTCAGAGACAGGTAGACTACGCAATTCACAGGTCTGACTCCACAAAGCAATTTTTCTTTCCTCGTATGGATCCTAGATCTGAGTAGAGGCTATTAGGGATGTAGTAATCTCCACTTGGATGGCAGAGAACTAGAGATATGGCCTATTGAATGTGACCTAGTTGTGTGTGGATGTCCATTTTTGCCTTTGGTCTACTCTTTTGCCAGGGAGAAGAATGACCTGTAGCTGGATATAAAGAATATGGGTAATAGTTCTCCAGGATTCTTAAAGTATATTTTTATCATACAAGACAGAGCTGGTATTTAGAGAGTTTTACCCTTGTTCCTCATCTTTCCCTTCAAAAACCTCTCAGATTTAAACAATTGGAATGAAGCTACCCCTGATGAGATGAGGCAGTTACAGTATGCTTCCATAGCACCCTGTCAAAGACTCGTCACACCATGTTGTAACTTATCAGTTTAAATGTCTGTCGTCCCCTACAGACTTTGGCCTTCATAATGCAGGGATTGTGTTTTACTGCTCTTTCATCAATATCCAGCAGAAGTTCTGTCCTATGGTAGGTATTTAAAGTTCACTAAGTGAACATCGGTTAAAAGTAAATGAGTGAGTTAGTCAACTTGGAGTAGCTCACTTTGAGAAATGGTTTGGTAATGTGTACCACAGAGATTACAGGGTCCCTAAATTCAACTAGAAAACAAGATTTTTCTCATTTAATCAATACCAAATGAACAACAGATAAATTGGAAAGGTAAATACAAATGCTGAAAGTAGCACTTATTTGAACCCAGTGGAAACATGGTATCACTGAACATCATGAAAGTTTTTGACATTTGGCTATTTTGCTTTTGAGATAGTTTAGAATTATCCATTGTGAATGTATTTCCTCATATCATCAAAGTTGGTTTGAGTTTGGTTAATATGACTGCTCAGATCTGACCACCTTTTGAGGAGCTGACAGAACTAATAACCTCCTCTTAAAGACCTTTCTGAACAGTTAATCAGCATCACCCACAGCTTTTTGTATTTCAATTCAGGGTTATAAATTATGAATAGTAATGTTACGAATGTCTTGTATCAGTCACTTCAAATTACTTCAGCAAATTTCCTTTTAACAGAGAAATTTAGCTTAAGTTCACATAAACAATGGCATTAATAATAATTGGAAATAAACTCCCAAGAAATAGGTGTACATACCTTAGTTCATTCATTATAAGATTTAATCATCTCTTTGGCTTTCTATTCTCTTAGGTGAAATGGCCAGGCAATGGAACTTGAACTGATTGATTTGACTTGCTCAGTGATTAACTTATGCATCTATTTATTAGGCTTTTTAACAGACTTCCTTAAGGTCAAAGTAAAATCTGACTACTGAGGTAGACTACTTTTTAAATACATCCTGTGTATCCCTTCTTGAGTCCCCTATAATGGGAAAAAAAGACATAACATGTTTTGTTTAAAACAGGATCCTCTTCAGGTCAATGCCCTCCATTTGATTGATAAAACAGAATCTAACACACATTGAACAATTTTTTTTTCCAAATACTATGTGAGATGAGCAGATAACAGGCAAGATTATGCACTAATAAGTTAATCCATATCTGAGAGGTTAGCACCATGTGAGAAATCTTTTTTTTTTTTTTTTTTTAACTCTATGGTGTATATACACCACATTTTCTTTATCCAGGTGTCTGTTGATGGGCACCTGGGCTGGTTCCATAACTTGGCTATTGTGAATTGTGCTGCTATAAATATTGATGTGGCTGTATCCCTGCAGTATGCTGATTTTAGATCTTTCAGGTATATACCAAGGAGTGGGATAGCTGGGTCACATGGTGGCTCCATTTCTAATTTGAGAAATCTCCAAACTGCTTTCCAGAGTGTGGTTGTACTAACTTGCAGTCCTGCCAACAATATATGAGTGTAGTACCTTTTCCCCTACATTCTTTTTTTTTTTTTTTTTTTTGTACTTGTTTTAACATTTAAAATAGCATAAAGCTAATATATGTGCTCTGGCAAGGATTTTGCTTAAGCTGACAATACAGAGAACTTGCCAGCTAGCAATGGAGAATTGTTATTTTTCTTTTTTTTTCTTTTTTTTAAATTACAAATCATAAATTTACATAGGGCAATGTTGTTTGATTCATTCTGTTATTTTTTTTCCCTTTCCCCCCCACCCCTCCCACCCCTCTTTTCCCTCTATAAAGTCCTTCCTTCCTTTCTCCATTCTTACCACCCTCCTTATCCCTAACCCTAAACCTAACCTAACCCTAACGCTAACCCCTCCTACCCCCCATTATATGTCCTCATCCGCTTATCAGCGAGATCATCCGTCCTTTAGTTTTTTGAGATTGGCTTATCCATGTGAGAAATCTTAACACAAGGTTTCTCTCTGGTTTATCATATAATACTAGTTTATTCATTATACAACTAAAATATAGAGCCATGCATGTATAAAAATATATAAATACAGATATGCAATACACACATACATGTGTACTTATGTATGTATGTATGCATATATGCACACACAATGATATTTTGAATACTATTTATAATCCTGATTTATAACTAAAGATTATAATATTTTAAAATAAATCTATAGAATTAATGCAATCTTTATAAAATATCAACATCTTGAGACATTTGACAAAATGATGCCAAATTTAAGTAAAAAGCATAAATATTCAAGTTTATTCTTAAAGTCCAATGACATTTCCATTATAGTTGGGAGAGACACAAACATATAATAAAATATATATACATCTTTTCAGATGTGAAAAGTTCTCTAGAGAAAAGTTAAGCGCAATGTAGAGAGAGGGTTTTCTGTGGGTATTTAGTTTTAAATAAGGTCCACGAAGAATACCAATGAGGTAATAGTTTCATTTTATAGTAGGAAAATTTTACATTTCCAACACAAATAAGTGACTATCTGAAATTTGCTAATGGCTCAAACAGTTTGGTTTAAGCATTGAGATATTTAAATCAAAACTCCAAGACAATCTCATGAAATGTAAAACAAGGTCAACGGCATATAACAAATGTTTTCCATAGTAATGCATGAGGTATCTATGTTAAACAACTCATAAATTGAAAAGAAAATAAGAACTTTAATTTCAAAGAGATATGGGCATTCCTGTGTTCATTACAGCATTATTCACAATAGGCAGATGTGGAATCAAACTGTGCCTATCGAAGGATACATGGAGTTTTTAAAATGTGGTATTTATACACAATGGAATGCTATTCAGTTTCCAAAGGAAGGAAATCCTATTGTTTTCAACCACTTGGATGAATCTGAAGGACATTATGCTAGGTAAAATAAGACAGGCACAGAAGGAAAAAAAATGATCTTACTTTTATGTGTAACCTGATAAAATTGAACTTATAGAAGAAGCGAGTGGAATGATGATTACCAGAGGATGAAGGAGTGGGGTTGGAGAGAATGGGGAGATGTTCAAAACACACAAAGCCTTAGACAGGAATATAGATAGACAGGAATAATAGGTTTTGAGATCTATTGAACATAAGAGTGAATATAATCAATAAAAATGTAATTTATTTTTCATAATAACTAGGAAATTAAATTTCATAGGTCTCAAAATAAAAAAGATAGGTAGTTGAGATGATATATACATTAATTAACTTGATTGAATCATGTCATATTGTACATGTAGATCAAAATTATACATTGTGCCATATATGTACATATATGTGATGATTTTCCTATCATATACTATACTGATAAGGAATAAAGTTTCTTAAAAGTAGTATTTGTTTTTAATATAAAATTTTAAAACACTCTTAAAATGGAAATAGAAACTTCCTTAGCATGAGTTAAATGTAAATCTTCATTAAAAAAGAAGCATCAGGCTTAATAATGAAACACTATGAAATACCTGCTATCTCCTGATAAGATAGGAGATAATTACAAGGAAAATAATAAAAATGCCCTTTTCATCATTATCATTCATTATTTTTCTGGAAGTATAGCCAGTATGATAAGATAAACATTGAAATTAGGCCTACAAATATTGCACAGTAAGGGTCATAATTTCATTCTGCAAATGCCTGAAAGAATAAACAAAAAGCTATTACAAAAATAATTTGAAGGAAAGATTTAAAATTAATAAGGAAAAAGTTTTATACATATAAATGCTACCAATTCACAAAAACAATGGAATATACTACTTAATATATACTGTCTTGGAATATAATTAATGATCAATATGTAGAATTTACATGGAAAAAATCTGTAAATCTATTCTAAGGACAGCAAAGAAGATTTAAAGAGAAAAACGTACATAAGAATAATCTATGGAAGAAAACATACTTTTCTTTCAGATATATACATTTAATATACTGTCTTCAAAATACCAACTAATTGTTTTTGAAAAAAGTTTTGAAATGTCACTAATTGCATCTGGAAAGTAGATAGAATTAGAATGAAAGATTATAAATAAGAGTATTGAGGGGGAAAATCCTGTCAGATATATAAATTATAAATCTAGAGAACTTGAAAGAGTGTGTTGCCTATTCAAGAACAGAGTGAAGATAATTATTGTCTGAAAATGGAAGTCAGAGAATCTGCAGATTTAACACATGATAAAGGTATAATTCAAATAAATAGAGAATGGAATGGATTATTTAAGTGGTACTCAATTAGCTTAACATTTGGAGAAATAAAGTAACATCTACACTTCTTATACTTCATGTCAGACACCTCAAATATTGAAAAATAAAATAAATTCATAAAAGCAATGGGCTGAATCTTCAAGATATTGGTGTAGGAAGACCTTCTAAGCATGACATAAAATCCAGAAGTCATACAGGGAGACTGATAAATTCAAGGGCATGAAAATTAAATCCTTCAGCCAAAAATATCAAAGTCAAAACATGAATGGGAACCTGGGAAAAAGTAATTGAAATACATATTTAAAAGGATTAATTTTTCCAGTAAAAATGTATAATAAGCAAAAGTAATGCAACCCTGTAGAAACATATAACGAATACACAATTTATCTAGAAATAATCTAATTATCCATCAATTATGATTCATACAAATAGTAGAGCATATTGCACAAATTTTATTTTTAAATAGGTAGATATTTTTAACATATATGGAAAAATTCCAACCTGAATGATGATAGGAATAGAAGAAGTGAGTTAAAAGTGTACATGGATTCATTTTAGTTCTGAAAAAGTGGAATACACATAGAAAACGTATGAAAGAATATGCAAGTGACAGTTTTTCCAACTTCTCTGGAAAAGGGGCATGAAATAACACTTGAGAGATTCTTACATTTATACATTTTTGGACTCTGATTAAAATATGTGTGGATGCATTATTTTACATGGATTTAAATAAAAGTGAATCAAAAGAATAAATGTGATGGAGTCTTATAATCAAAATAAATCTAGCTTTTAAAATAAATTAAAACATTACCTCAACCAAGGACAGGGGTCCAACTTCTGCAAAGACAAATCATCCCTCTTCCATCCTTTAGACATGTGACTTTGAAATAGGCTCCATCTTGCTCCAAGGCAGACTCTAGCCACTGCTGTCCTACTTTTCCTGGCAAATTAACACTTTCAAGTGAAGAATAGTATTTCAAGTGAATAATATTTGAGATCCTTTAGAAATGGAGTACCAAGAATTAGAATGATGTTTTCAATGATTCAGAGTATCTATTCTTCAAACTAACATTTGATGCAGTTGCTTTTCATAATAAAAACACTTTCTCCAACCCCCAAAGCAAAGTGTGGGGAGAAGCAATTATGTTTTGAGAATGAGTATTTCAAGCACAACTTCAGTTCAATCCATCAAATAGTTGTTTAGCATTTGCTCTATTAGGCTGTCTTAGTGAATAAACCTGACACTAGGTTGGTTCCTGGCATCAAGGAATCTACATTATTCTTGTAATCTAGCCCTTTGCCAGTAATGTGTTTACTGCAAGTGGTCACTAGAAATTTCTAAGAGGATAGCTCTATTATTGCTTTGCGGTAATGTTTGCTTAATGCAAAGCTTAATGGATCTATTTTATCACAGACCTATTCTGATTGTTTCAAAAGTCATGAAATTCAACAGAATTTAAAGGCAAAAGAAAAGGGAATGTAACAATTGCAATATATATCTTTAAATGCTACATGCATTATGTTGATTTCCTGTAAAACTGATTTTATGTTAATTTTTAAGAGTATTATTTGAATTTAACATTTTGCCTTGGAAATAAACATGGAATTCATTGTGTGACTTTGTAGTAGACCCATATGAGACATGTAAAAGCTAAATTATTCGGTTTATTATTCCAGTGGAATAGTAAATGATTCTAATGCCATATTCTAAGGGTAGGTATGAAGAAGTTTCTTTAATTGAAAAATAGTGGTCTTTTATAACTTTTAAGTTTTTTTTCTTCATGATAAATTTTCTATAGCTCTTCTTTCAGAATAAAAGAGTAAGTTATATTAAGTCTCTAGGGAGTTGTAGCCAATTGTTTCGTTTTAAAGGAAAAAAATAAACTTTTTTTTTCAATTTCTTCAAGTCTGTACAGGGAAAAAAAATGTCTCTCCTGATACTTTGTCTATTTTTTGTCTTTGTTCTCAAGGTTTGAAAAAATGTGACTAACTCCCATTCCTTTCTTCTTTATAGGAATGTTATTTTAAAAAACACTGTATTTTCAAATGTAAACCAAGTATAAACCAGAAAAGTGAAATTCATTCAGCAGTCACATTAATAATTGATTATTAAAAACTTGGAAATCAACTGATTGGCTAAATTTTGTCTTTTTTACCACTTTACTTAAATTAATTTGTGTATAGATGCAGTTTAATAAATAAGTAGAAAGTCTCATGAAAGAAATCATTGCTTATTTCTATTATTAGCAACAAGTTCCTAAAGTAACTTCAGTCATTTTAAATATATTTTAAGTATATACTGTATAGAAGATGAACAATGTGATGATTTGATATACATATGCCCTGGGTAATGGTTATTACAATCAACTAATTAAGACATACATCACTACCCACACTCTCTGCTAGATCCCTAGAACTTATTTATCTTATAAATGAAAGTTGCACTCTTGGATAAATATCTAGCCATTCCTCTTCCTCAGCACTTAGCAATCACTGTTTACTCTCTACTTCTTTTTGTGGAATTTTTTTTAGATGCCATATATAAGTGAGCTGATATAGCACTGAGTTTTCTAGGCCTGACTTATTTCACTTAGCATAAAGGCCGTCATGCTCATTCACATTATTCCCAATGGCTGGATTCCCTTCATTATTTTGTAGTTGAGTAACATTCTGCTGTGTGTATTAATAGGTATACCACATATTCTTTGTCCAACCATTCATTGATACTTAGGTTGTTTCCATATCTTGGCTGTTATTAATAATTCTGCATTAAGCATGGGCATTGTTTAGTTTCAACCATCTTCTGTGGTTGAGATTTTCAGAAATTATTTGGATTTGGTTTCCTAAAACTTGACTGGATGGCTCTGTTCTTCCATTTTTCTACCTGAAGAAGTCGGAACCCAGTTCGGGTACTATCATTACTATGAGATGAATCAATTCTAGAATTAAGGGTTAGGAGTCCTTAATTTCAACTCTCTCAATTGTCTCTCTGGTTTTAGGTTACACAGAATACCTCCAACTTGAATCTACCAGCACAGTCCTTTATCTAAAATTATAAAACAGTTGGAAATTGAAGATTGATATTTTGAATTTGAGAGAATAGCATTTTTGTGACAAAATGAGATGCATATAGGGATCTAATATATGTGGTTATTTGAGAGAAAAAATGTAATTTTCCTTGTATTGAGTGATGCTGTGCTGTCAAGTTTTCCAAAGGACATGCTTCTGAAAAATAATGTCTCCAAAAGTAAAACTTGGTAAGAAATACTAATTTGCAAATCATCAGAATTAAAAATCAAAACCCATTTTTTTAAAACTAAAAATCTTCTCTAGAGCTAACTGAAATTCCAATAAGAATTGTGACTCTCCTAGAGGATACTATTTGCCAAACTTACATAAGCACAGAAACTCTTTTTTTTCCCCAGCAGAACATCTGTTTAGTAGAACACAATTTGGACAACAATGATATCTTCAGACATAAAAAAATAATAATTACTGTAATAATTTGAGTTTCAGCCAAATCTGCTAGATTCAGATACATGTATACTTCAGAAAGTTAATCTATAATATTACCTTGTATTGGTATGAAAACAACTAACTTTTGTGGATTTGATTAAATTTTATAGTTAATTGATGTGATTATACCTTGGAGGTGATTCTATTGAGTACTCTGTTGGTCAAGTTGTTGCCATGAATTTGTTGGAATTGAGTGTCACTAGTTGTCAAAGGTCCTGGGCACAGTTACTGAGCCTTGTTATATTCTGTAGGCTCTGTCCAAAATTTCAGCAATAGAGGCAATCCAGATATGATGGCGGGCTCTATAGAAGATATGCAATTTGGCCACAAGTAGGAAAAGACTAATTTTGACTCTGCAAAGGACACATGAATAGAAGGCATTTTTCTGTGTCTACACTAGGTGTTATTCACCCTTGGAAAGTTCAATGAGTATGAAGTGGTATTTGCAATAAATTTACAGCCCTGAGTTCTTTTGTCATTGCCCCTGGTATTGTCAGGGGATTTCAACTGTCACTTCTCTTATAGTTTGGAATGGTCTATAAGTATTAAATTTATTAATGAGTATTTGTAAAAATAATTAGAATTGTTTTTCTGTCACGCCCTACCTTTACATTTAAACTCAACTTTAAAAACACCAGGACCATCCATCAGTTGGGTTATTCCATTATATCAGTTGGCATCTTAGTTTTCAGTTCTTATACATCTGTTAAATTCTGTGTCTAAATGATAGATTGTCTACCAGTATTACATTCTTTTCTCCAACAGATCAATTTCATTGTGTTTTCAATTTGTGTGGTCTACCATACTCAATATATGCCTACAGAAATCTTTTTTTTTTTTTTATTCTGTTTTATAAGCAGCAAGTAGGTGACTGGTTCCCATTTGTAAGTTTCCTAGATTATAAAAACATCTTTGATATAAAGGACAAAATTTCCATTATTATTGAAAAAAATCAAAAAGACTGTAAATCATACAATGCTGATTTATAAGTTTCATTGTTGATATAATTTCATGGATCTTGCAACATTAAAAAAATGAAGTCTGTAAACCTTCTACTTTATGGGGTCTCACCTGGTGGTCCTAAGACCTTTAATGCTAGAATGTGTATAAGTCTTTTGGTTCTCAGTTAGATACATAAACATATTGCATACTGAGATTTTTAAGTGAACTGATTTAAGAGAAGTGGCAGAAAATATTGCTTTAGGATTTTAAATTGCTAATATTGGGAGCAGGGAAGAAGGACCTGGAGAAGAGAGACTGGAAACACCAAACATGAGCAATTCCAGTTGGCTAAGTGCCTGCTCTAAATATCTAAATATCTCTAAATAACTGACCTGTTGAGAAAAATCTCAATAGTACTGCTAGTATGGGTACCTAAAGAGGAGATGGTTCACATTTTGTCCATTTTTAATTGGAAATGTGATATATGTTTAAAATTTGGAGGCACAGTTGCTAACATACCATTAAAAGTCTCTCCTAGACCTTGCACTCATTTTAATTGAAGCTGCTCTGAAAGTCTGATCCACACGCTTCTTGGGCTATCTAAGAAGCTTTTGCTTTGGGTTCTCTGAAGTTCACATCTCTTCACCCATCCAGGGGATCTTCCCTGCCTTCTTTAATGTCTACGCCCCTTGTTAGTGAACTTCAGAGCTGTGTGTTCCAGTCTGGAAGTAAGCTGAGAGAAGGAGGTGGGATGTAGTGGAAATTGAAGAGCGATGAACCGGAAAGTTTTGTTTTGGGGAGAGTGGGTGAGGGTGGGAGACTCCTGTGCTCCAACCCAGGCATTTGAAGCATAACTGCCACTTTGCCCTTTATTTTAAAATGGAGCACTAAAGAACACCTCTGTCTTCCTGAGGGGAGATCAATATTAACCCTGGCTGTTCTTTACCAAGCTTGTGGTTTTAAGTATATATCTCAAATTCTTATCTCCTCGACTTTTAGTTTGGATGTTCAGTTTTCCATGTGTTATGTTAATTCATTTTCTTGTCAGTGACCACTTCTCCTCAAAAGGAAATCATTGAGTCAGATGTACACAAAACGAGCTTAAGTTTCAGTTACTTTATAACACCACACTCACTTTATCTTAAGTGAAGGAACCTCAGTAATCATATGGCTCACAGATGAAGAGTCTGAGGTCTACAAGAGAAGTGACTTGCCCAAGTCTTCAGAGCTGTGCTTTCCCTCAGGATGTCACATGACTCTCAGAGTCTCTTTGGACTGACTTAATTCAACTCATAGAAAAAAAATGCTTCCCTAAAATTTATAAAGTCAAGGGCTTGTCATAAATTTTTAGCCCTAAAAATCAAATTAAAAATAAGAAAAATCATACTTTAATAAAGCCCAGCATTATCTTGTTACTAGATACATGCTATTGGAACTTATTTGGAATCTGAAAGAAGTTTAAAAATAACTAACAGCAAGAATAAGTTTGGCAGATCTACAAAATGCAAGTTGGCCTGAAGAAACACACGGTAGGAATTCAAAGAGAAGACACCTGCTTATATTAGTCCCTGCTTACTCAGCGAGCTGCCTACCCACCTGTTCCACTAATGAGCTTGTTCTTACCAAACCCCTCCCAGCGCCTCCTTAGCTTGACAACCTTATGAAGTGAAGAGGTTGTTGTCCTGCTCAGCATGAACAAAACGGTTTTAATTGAACTCTAATGTCATGCACATTTCAGAGATTACCTTCATTATTTTTCTGCCATAACTATGATCTTCACCACTTTCAAAACTTGAGATGATTCCTGTAGCTCTCTGCATCTGAATCAGAAAATAATCATTCACCTTGAACCAGCTCATCTGGTTCTCCCTCTTCCCTTAATTTCTGTCTTGACATGGGGCTTGAAGTGTCCTGATTGACAACATGGTGTGTATGGGGGAGGAGAACAGATATAGCAACAGACTTTTGAAAGTTTTAAATATGTGTTTTTCTAAACTAATACTAATACTTTGTGCTGCAAGACTGATTTCTGGGGATATATACAGATTAAGGTTTTCTTTTTAATTTTTGTTCAGGAAGTTTAGTGGGAGGCTTTTAGGAACTGTATTTGTGAGAGAATGGAGTGAAATGAACAGATGGAGAAATTGAACTGCAATGTAGTCACAGTGAAGACCTCTGCTGATCCCATGGAAAGTTCTGTAGTCCATGACTGTATGGAGCTGACCACAAGGAGGCAAAAGGGCAAGATCTTTATACCCTTGTATTGACTAATATTTAGAGGTGAACTGGCTCTGGAATGGGGTGTGGGTAGTGTGACTTAAGACAAAGGGCTCTCTTGAGCAGAACAGAGTAAATCCCAGAGATAAACTCAGTGGAGAGTCTTCGCCTTCTCGCCCTTACAGAAGGCTGGGGAATGACTGTTTCATTCCTGTAGGGTGGATCTGGGCAGGGCATTTTATATGGCATCTACAATAGTCAGATATACAGGCTTTATATAATAAGCTGCTCCTAGGTCTCATAGAACCTTTTAGAAAAATTATAGGAGGACAGTTAGTGGGATAAGCTCTTACTATAGCAGCTTCAACTGGTCTCAGGTCTATAACTTAGTATCTCTTCCACTGTCTAATCTAGATTCCACTTACCTTGACCTAGTGCCTCTGCTAGTCTAGACCCTCATCTCTGAGGGTTCTGAGCAAGTTCTTCACAGTATGTGGCTGCTGAAATTGTCCATTTACAAGAAAAATTGTTCCAGAGAGTACACAGAGAAACTGAAAAAGTTCAACCGAGTGCCCACATGTTCTTTCATGCTTTCAGTAGGTCACAGCACTCTACTTCCTCCTGCTGATCCAATTATTCCCACTGGGCTGTGACCCCTTTCCTTTCCTATTGCTCTCTAAACCTACAGAGTCCACGGTTGAAAGAAAGGGAAGTATGGGTTTTTCAAGTGGGCTACTGAGGGTGGTGGAAACCATTCTTTGGTTCCTGGCCCCGTATGTTATATTCGTTGGGAAAACAGCACCATTGGAAGGTCATTGGTGAAGGGTGTGGGACTACACTCTGGAGAAAGATTCCTCTATCTCCCAGTGTGTCATTTGCAAGCTGGTGCTTCAAGTATTCCTTCAACAGGCCATTCCTTTGGTCTACTTGGCCAGCATCTTCTAGGTAGCACAGTAAGTGACAGCTCCAATGGCTTGGCTTGTCATCTGAACCCTGCAAAGTATGTGGGATCCTGTGTCAGTGGATTAAACCCTGTAACTTGGAAAAGGAATCTAGGTTAGGTCTTGCAGGCAGTGAAGCAAAACATACACAAAATGATTCTACTCAAATTGAGTCGTTGCCCCTTCTAGGGTGAAAGCAACCCAGTACAATTGACTTGTCAACAAGAGACTGAACAGTCTTCTTGAGGAGTGGTGCCATATGAGTGGGTCATGTTTGGTTTCTCTCAGCAATTTGACCATTTGGAAATAGCAGAAATTAGATCAGCCCTAGTGCGTGAGAGCTCCTGCTTCTGTGCCCATGTGTAGCCTCCATCTTTGCCCTTAAGTTTGCTCAATTCATGCATCTACTGGGGCAAAGTGAATTGCATGATAACTGAGGCTGGCCAACATCAACTGACTGGATTATTCTGTCTTTGTGGTTGTTTACTGATCTTGTGAGATGGATACTCTCTGATGGGAGTTCAAATGTAATCAAATGTCTTCACATTCTATATGCCTATTTCTCAGACCTCCTTCCAAATTTTATCCTAAAGGCCCTACCTCTATGTAGGCCCTACCATTATGTAAAGCCTTTTTCCCACTGTCCATAAATCTCTATATATTCTAACATCAGGGAACTTGACTTTCTCTTTTCATACAATCTATATTTTTTATAGACCATTACCCTGGTCATTCACTTTGTATAAGCAATTTATGTGCTCTCAACAACAGCTATCAAACTCTATACTTTATAAATACTATATTTCATATTTCATCTTTTTGATTTACAAAATTAATCTAACCATTTCACTATTATAAGTTGTGTTCTCCTACACTTTGCAAATATAAATGACATCAGTGTAAATTTAAATTGTAGGTCCCTAATCTAAATATATTGGAAAGCATTCTCTTTTTTGTGTGAATTGATAAGTAAATAAATCTTTATCAGAAAAAGTGTCTCTATTTTTCCTTCTTGAAATTCTGTGCCTAGTAGTTGTGATGAAAATAAATCACAGGTGGGTATCTTCTTGTTTTCATGTGTCTTTATTTTAATTCTGTCACTTATCAGCTCTGTGATTGTAGGTTAGTTAATTAAATTCTCTGAACCTAAGATTTTATTATTAATAAGTGTGTAACTTCTGCCCGTATCCTTCACATCTTTGCTGTGAAAAAAAAAAAAAACAAACACTTTACTAAGGTAGAAGGGATTGTTTTTTGGTGATGTCATGTTTGGGACTGGAGGAGAATAGTACCAAGGGCAGAAATAGGGAAAAAGCAAAAACCCTTTTTTTTTCAAATTGTATCCCAATTTGCCTAGTTTCAGGATCATTCATATTTGCACAGAGAAATAAGAAAAATACAACTCATTAGTTTTGCTGCAAAACAGGCAGGGGCTTATGCTTGCATAGCAACCAGCAGCAGGATGGAGGAGAACAGGTTTCAGCTGATGGTCCAGATGCTTGCTGATATTCACAATGTCAACAGAGCATCTGGATGGTTGACTGAATCTCCCATCCATCAGCAAGATGCTTGGTTTTGTGTGGACAAAATTGCAAGTTGATCATAGGCAGGAAAACAATGCACATAGACAGAAATACATAAAATTATATGTGATCCCAGTCTAGTATGCTTGAATATGAATGTCTCTCCTGGTACCCTCTTAAGTGGGAATATTAGGCAGCCTACTAAAACAGCAGGGGCAGCCATTAAGACAGAAGGGATGCAAATGATAACAGGATAAATGGTCTTTCATTCTATTGCAAATAAGCACAAGGAAGCCTTTTAAAACAGAGGACTCTATGAACCATCCCAAGTTGGTGTATGTTTATTTGCTTCATCGTGTTTTCAAACTGTGGCCTTTCCAACAGCCAAAGATCATCCTAATTAGTAGGGGAGGAACCCACAAATCCTTGTTTCTTTTCAAAGAATCTGAGAATGATAAGATTGGAGCATTTCTGAATGTGATGCCAATGAATTAAAAAAAATCCATCACAGACCTAAAACTCACATCAGTGCATCCAGATTCCAGATTGGGATGGGATGTGGGGGATTTAGATGACTTATATATCCCCCACCCCAAACCATGCAGAGAGAGGAAGTGAGCCTCACATTTTTCTAAAGGGAAGAGTTAAGTCTGCTTAGACCCTCATTCTTTCCCTTTCCCTCCTTTACTTCTGTAGCTTTGTGGGAACTTTGGAAATGTGATTGATTATTTTAATAATGAATTTCTTTTCTTTAGAGGTTTTTCATTTATTCCATGCTTCATATAATATAAATTACCTAATGTGTAATAAGTGGAAAAAATATAACATTAGCATATTTGTTTATCATCCAGTGTATGCTCATATACATATGAGGCACCCAAGAACCCACAAAATGTGCAGAGATAGTCCTGTTAATTGCCCTTTCCTTATCTCTCATTCAGTCCTCCATCCCTAACGTATGACTCCTACTCCTAGAACTTAATTGAAATTTATCTTGCCAAAGTCAATGATGACCTCTTTCCTGATAAATTCAAGAGACGGTCCTTATCTCATCTGACCTCTCAGCAGCCTTCCACAATGCTGGCTAGTTTCTCCTTGAAAAAGCTTCTTCCCAGGCTACTTGGATACCTTGTTGCCTGACTTAGCCTGCACTTCTCTCCTTTGACTGTTTCTTTGATCTTAGGCTCTCTTCCTCCTTCCTACTCTCTTCCCTCCTCTCCCCTCCCCTGCTTCTTTCCTCTTCTCACTCTACTCAATCTGAATAAGCAGACCCATTCTGATGGCTTCACAATCCCTCCTGCTATATTTACCATACAGCTCCTTATATATCTGATTGATTCAACATTTGTATTTTCATCTGAATCTTCACATCTGGAGACTACTCCATATATCAAATTGTCCCTTGGATTTCTTGGTTTTGTTGTCTCACCATTGCCTGGTTGGAGTATAACTAAAGAAAATCTTATCATCTTCCCCTACAAATTGGACCCTTCTGCATTTGCCTTCCTCACAGAACCTGGGATCAACTACGGTTGGCACCACTCCCCTTCTTTCTCTCATACTGTGCACATTCAATTAATCACCCAGTTCTGTGGAATTTAATTCAAAAATATTTTCAAGTATATACACTACCTTCTTCCCCTTATGAATATTCTACCATTTCTCCCCAGATTAGCATATAGCTTCTCCTTCAAGCTTGCAAAAATTGGGAGACAGTGCAGATTTGGTGAGTTTTTAGAAAGCAAGTCTTAATGTCTGCCAAACAAGAATAAAGAAGGGTGCATTGGTTGGGTCACAACATTTCTTCATACTTTCCTGATGACTACTTTTCAGTTCACGTAGATTGTGCTTCAGAAGGAAATACAAGAGTTCCTTCTACTTCTGGTGTCCTCTCCTTTCCTCTGCTAACCATCCCTTCGGCTCTTCCCTCACACTCTAACCTCAAGGATTTTAAAACTCTGGAGACTCCAATGCTATCTCCCATCTCATTCTGCTGAGCAGTTAGAGGTCCTCACCGGGTCATAGTCAAAAAAAAAAAAAAAAAAAAAAAAAAAAAAACTTTTCAACCACAAACAGACAAACATACTTTTCTTTTGAATGCCTTTCTTGGCACAGCTTTTCCATAATACCATATTTTCCTGATCTTTCTGACTAGGATTGAGAGGGAAAGGGAATGAGAGGGGACTATGGTTTTTGTTAACTGTTCTGCCATCCTCCTGCTTGGCAGTCACCAACTTCCTAGGGTGGAGAGCCTTCCCACACTTCACACCTCTCTCACTGTGCTGCTCCTCTTCCCCTCAGCCAAGCAGGATTTCTTTCAAGTTCTTACATCATCTAGACCTCTGTTATCTCTAGCCCTTTGCACATCTTATCTCCCCTGTCCAACACAAACATTCGTTACATCTCAATTTTTGCCTTAAAATGTTCTCTCTCTCCTTCCCAGTTCTTTCTACAAGTAGATACATGAAAATCTCATCTGGGTGTTTGTTTATACCATATCTTGTTGTGTTTTATTTGTTTATCAAATTTTATCAATAATGGGGGGGGGAAGGAAACTCCAATTGAATTCCTGGTCTCCTCTGAATATAAAAAGTGCCTCCTGCTAGTTTTTCCATGACTCTGTTGACTGATAATTGTTTTCAGGTGGAGGATGGCAGGATGTGATTTCTAGTGAGGATCATGCCAGAAGGCTTCCCAGCTGTGGGATAAAGCCAAGAGCTTGTGTGCAAAGGTACAGAGCACAGCAAGGATGAATTCGAAACTTGTATCTTGTATTTAATCTTCAGTGCTTGTGTTACAGAGAGGTGGGTGAGGCATTGTTTTAGCATAAGGTATTTAATACCTGTCAAAGTACTAGGAGACATTAGCATAGAAAAAATAAAATCACTCCCAGCAGTTTGGGGCTTAGATTCAATGTGTGGTTATTGGCATCATTATTTAGTAGAATTTCTATCAACAGAGTTGATGTATCTATGGCTCCTCGTTTAAATGTGTGTGTGTGTGTGTGTGTGTGTGTGTGTGTTTCTATTAGCAAGAAGGATATTATGATCTGTTAGATGAGATGTGCTGGTGGAAGCAAAGCAGAGTATATGAAATCGTGAGCTCAAGCAGTAACAATATTTGGGAAAGAAAACAATCCCAGGAGAAAGAATTGGGTAAACTTGATAGGTTTTCTGATTTATCTTTTTCACAAAAATTTTCTCAAATCTCTAATCAATCTCATATGCTCTCTGCCATGTTCTCCTTCTCTATCACATACCTTAAAAGTCACTTTAATCCTTAAAGAAGCAGAGATGGCAAACTCATCACACAATAGCTGCTAGTACATCAATATCTGTACCAGCTTTAGAAATGATCTTCATCATTTTTCTTAGGGTTATGATGGCTCTGAAGGAAGTCAGCAGAAGACAAAAGAAGAGGGACTATTTTACAATGAGAGAATGACTTAATTAAATATTCATCTTTAAAAAATTTGTGCATTAGCCATGTTGAACTCTCTTTGAGAAAGTGTTAGAGCATGAAAAAATATATATATATGAAAAAAATATATATATACCCTTTTTTCTTTTGGTTTGGTTTATTCGTTTTGTGGGGTTTTGTTTTGTTTTAGTTTTTGCTTAACCTTCATGTCAGAAGATTGTCACAAACTCCTGTCCCTCAGCAATGAGCATTCTCCCAAACCCTATTAGATAGCACATTATTACAGGCATGGATTGAAATGAGACTTAATGGGGGGTCTGTTTCCTAAGAAGATACAAGTGATCAGAGCTCCTGTGTATCTTCTGAGAATTTTGCAGAGCGTAATGGAATCCAGAGGCACTAAACATATTACTTGGGCGGTAATATCTTTCTTATCTAAATATCAACCTTTATTAGAGTGGTTAGCAAGTAACTAAAATGAGACTGATTTGGGTTTAATTGTTTTTCATTTCACTCGTTTCCACTTACATGAAGGGCATTATCTAGCAATGGATTGATGAGGCCTCAGAAGAGGGGTGAAAGGAAAAAGAAAGAAAGCAAATATTCAGTTTTACCTGACATTAGAAAAATTGGGTTAAGGCGAAGCTCTGCCTTTCTGCAAGTCAGCAGAAATACCTGGAGCCTGCAGGAAAATACACAATAAGGAATAAATATCATATATTATTTTCATCACAGATTGAGACAATCTTGATTGTGATTCCTGGGCTTCTCTGGCTCGAGGCTGGAGGGCTGGGTGTACACAACTTGAATGTGGGATGGAGCATCTGGGTTGTATGTACACAGCATTATGTGCAAACATCTCTTGTGCCCACACTTCAGACAATTCAGACAGCTGCTGGCACAAACTATTCTTCCAGCAAAATTATACAAAGCCAAAAACCGTCAGCAATTGTATTTACCATTGTGAATTGTGTCCCAAATCTTACTCTCTATGAGAAACTCACTTTAATTAGCCAAAGATGTTCACTTAAAAAATAAAAGATTTTGCATGGAAACATCTTCCAAATTGTTTTATTCTGCCTGGTAGCATTACCATGTTTCTTCTTGAACATATTTTGATTCCTAAGTTAGATCCTACTATAGCCAAAACTTAGGTCTTCAATATGTTGAAATGCTCTATTATAGTTAGTTCTCAAGATCTTGTTGTCTTGATCCACCAGAAACAGACTAAATGTTGGGAATCATGATAAATAGAATCTTTTATGATATTTGTCTTCAATCTCTCTGAAGAATATAGGTTTCCAGATGAGTGAAATGACGTGATGATAAAGCAGATTTCCTTTTTAGTTTAACTTTATGAAACCAGAGATAGTATAAGGTGGAGGAAGCTCAGAAAATTGAAATTCCTTCTTTTGCTCAAATTAAATTTCTTGTTCATTCTACCACCTCACAAGAATTGCTAATACACAATGGCTAAGTAACTAATGATAGGGATCAAATGAAGTGCCCTTTCCCTTATATACTCATTGAGTCCGAGTGCCAGAGTATGTAGTGGCAAAGAGAGTTAAACAAGTAAAAGTAGAATAAAGTTTGAAATAAGGCTTAAAAAAGGTTTATCAGCAGCATGGAGATTAGCCAAGTTGCTTATTGTCTTTCTTGTACTCCACTATGTCCCTTTAGATACATTATTTTATTGACTTCATACAACAACCCATGAGACAGATATGTTCTCACTCTCCCAACTTTATAGGTGAAAAACTAAAACATAAGTTGGTTTTCAAAAACTCACCCTGCTGGTATGTGTTGCAGCCAGTGTTCATGGATTCAAATCTTAATGCCTAAATGTTGTAAGTGGTTAACAAAGAGTCAGTAGAGCAGAGCAAAGGGCCTGAGCCACCTACAAACTGTATTTGAAGACAGGGTTCCAGGAGGAACACATGCTTGGGGCTGCCCTTCTAAAGGGCTGAGGCTTTGGAAAAAATGAGCAAAGGCTATGTCCTTCCTCCTTGCTTCCATTCTCTGATCTGATCTTTCTACAACGTTGCTAATAAAGATCTGAAAATATCTTTTGTATGACAGGGTTTATTAAAGCATTGATCTGGGCCAAGGTGAGGTCCTTGGGGAAGGGAGCAAAGAGGCCTGCCTGTGTCTGTCTCTGGGTCAAATCTCTGAGCTATGAATTCTCCATTGTCCAGCCTGGGTGAGTAGGGAATAGCAGAGTACCAAGACACAGGCTCTTGCCCTGGTAATGGCTGCTCATTTGTCTAATTCAGATCCTGTGTCTTTTCTCTTGAGAATCTGATTGATTTGGATTTGGAGTAGTATTGACTGAGCCAAGGGAGCCTTAACATCTGCCAGAGCCCACAATAGGAAGCCTCAACAGCTGGTAAATGACCAGCAAATGCTGCCTGCCTCAAATTTCAATAGTGACAGTTTTTTTCAAATAGTAGGTAGCAAATGTAAAGAATGCACTCACTGGAGATTACTCTCTAAAGAATTTTTTTGAGAAAATATTTCTAAAAACAAAAAAGATTCAAGAAATATTTCAACATCACAATCAGCACTTAAATGGGAAAATCTGCTTAGAATCTACCTATAATCAGGGTAGATAGTAGGGTCAACTAGCTTTCTGACTGTGGCAAATACTCAGTTCCCTTACAAAATATTATTTTTTTATGTAGCTCACCATGTATACTATGATGTTTGTGTATATATACATATATGTACATACATGCACACATGCACACATAAGATGGTGCATTGATTTTGCTCAACATAGAACTCTGTCAATTGTGTAGTTTTGTTTCAATTTTTAAAGATGAACTTAATTCTAAGATATGAATCTTGACCAGACAATTGACTTAAGACAGTCTAAAGATTGAAGTACTATCATCAAGTGATTTGATAGTCTCATATAACCTAAAGCTATTTCCAGATTGCTTATTGATTCCTTACGGTTTATTTCCTGGTATTGTTATTCTTCTTTTCTTCCACTGTTCCTCTAATCAGAAATCTGTGGCTAGTGCGCACCTAGAAGCAAGCAAGAGAATAGACAAGACACCTGGAAAGTTTCATTAAATTTCCAGGACACCAAAGTAAGAATCACTATGCCAATCTAGTCATTTATGAAAAGGCAGAAAATATTTTGCTTTGGATTCTCTTGTTACCACCTCAGAGGTCCATAGAAATCCTCTGAGTCCTTTGTTCTCACTTGTTGTTTTTCTTAGAGGATGAATGCACTATGTTTGTTTTTATGTATAATTTTATTCAATAAACTCTGAAATTACAATATAGAAAACATACAATTATGGAAGCAAGCAAAGCAATAATCATTTTGCACCAAACACCAAAAGCCTACAACTGTGCAATTAGTGTGGCACACCTTGCTGACATCAAATTTGCATAGTGTTAATGCCAAAGTGATATTTCCATGTGGCTTTCAAGAATAGAAGTTTTTCTCATCCAAGAGGGCTTACAAATATTAAGAACAGAAAGCCAGTAGGGTCTCTTCAATGACCCGGCAAATATATGTATCTTCCCTACTGAAATCTCTGGATCTTTTATTTGTCTCGTCATCAAGGAATGGTTTTTATATTATTTCTACCATAAGTTTTTAAAACTTTGTGCAATCTGATAAATGCTTTATAGTTCATTTCGTTCTTATAATATCCCATTGAGGTGAACAGGAAGCTATTTTTTATTGGTTCTTCTTAGTTATACATGACAGTAGAATCCATTTTGATAAAATTATACAAGCATGGAATATATCTTGCTTTCAAATGGTCTTAGTGTTCTAGATGATTCAGACAATTGACCTAAGACAGTCCAAATGTGCCGGAAGTGCTGAGTGACACACACTTGTGAGCCGACTTCAAATTTTTTTCCTTAGGATTGTATCAACTTGTACCTGGTCCTGGAGTCCTCTGTCTTATTTATTTATTTAGTTTTTTGCTCTAACTCTAAACAGCTACCATTTTTTTAAATACTAGGTTACATTTATTCTCATGTTCACAGTGTAAATGAAGTAGATTTAAACTAACCCCTTTTTAGCTTTGATTTAATTACTTTTAGAAGAGTCTTTGGAAAGTAATGTCTGCATACTTTGAGAGCATACAAAGAATGATAGTACTAGTTAATGCTCCACTTAATGCTTTGTAATGCTCCACTATAGCATTTCTCAATGTGTAGCAGACCTCTCCTCTTAAAAATGAGACTCTGACTTCATTATGGGATTCTGTCCCAGCCCTGTAGCAATTTTGTAATTATCCATTAGAAAACGCCTGTCCTGTTATGTGCTCATACCTACCTGACTATAAATGTTTAAGAAGCCAAGAAAATATAATACACAAAGTGATTGTGGTTTGATATTTACAAAGATAAATATCATTATGTGACATCATAATATATTTGTTTCAAAGAAATATACATTTTTGCAGATGTACTTTACATGTATATTTATGCAACATGTACAACATGATGTTTTGAAATATATATGTATAAATATATGTATATATAAATATATATGTATATATATATATATACATGTAGTGAAATGATTAATACAGGTAAGCAAATTAACTTATCCCTTACTTTCCATAATTATCTCCTTTTGTTGGTAGGGGATAAGAGAACCTAGCAATATAATATTATTAACTATAATTCTCATGCTGTTCATTAAATGTCTAACATAGTCGTCCTTTATAACTACAAGTTTGTACTCTTTGACCTACATCTCCCATTTCCTCACCATACCTGGCCCTGGTAATCATCCTTCCATTGTTTCTATATATTCACTCTTTTATTTTTAAATGCTACATATAAATGAGTTCATACAGTATTGGTCCTTCTGTGTCTGGCTTATTTCACCTAGCATAATGACCTCTGGTTTTTGTTGCAAATGGCAGGATCTCCTTTTTATAAGACTGAATAATATTTTACTGTGTGTCTGTATATAAATAGCACCATTCAAAGAAATACACAGCTTTGACCCTTAAGTTACATAAAATTTTTGCCAATTCAGTCAAAGTCAAGAAATGGAAATATTTCCAACATTTTATGGCAATCAATATTCTTCCCTGGAAAGATGCATATAAATTTATTTATTTATTTATTTATTTATTTTAAACTTTAAGTTTATTTCAAAAGACTGAGAGAGACATCAGTACCCTGGGTACATGTATGATTACACAAATGGTGTGAATCTATATCATGTACAGCCATAGAAATGAAAAGTTGTACCACATTTGTGTACAATGAATCAAAATGCAGTCTGTAAAAATAAAATAATTTTTAAAAAGACTTATACACTTTCCCCATGTTTAAAAGCTATAATTAAGTCACTTTGAATTCTGCAAATGAAGACTTTGGTGTAAGGGCACTGAAGTTTATTCCATACCTTGGCTATTGTGAATAGTGTTGCAATGAGCCTGAGGGTACAGAGGTCTCTTTGACTTTTCCTTTGTGTGTATATCCAGTGGTGGGATTGCTGGATTAGATGGTACTTCTATTTGCACTCATTAAATCAGATCTTTGATGCCAAAACCAAGCCCTGAGCTAATTCAGTATATCCTCCACACATTGGTCATACTGTTTCATATTGTGCTGTTTTGAGGAGACAATTTGTTTTCTTGTCTTTCAAACCTCTGAATATCTAGTTGCACTGAGGTATTTCACAGCCTCAAGTGGTTGTCTTAATCCCTTTTGAGATTTTATAACAAAAGATATCATAATCTGGATGGTTTATAAACCACTGATTTCTCACAGTCCTAAAGCCTAGGAAATCCAAGATCAAGACATTAGGAGACTTGCTGTTGGAGGAAGGCCCCTTTCCCAGTTCCTAGATTGCAACCATCTTACTGTTTGCTCATGGTAGAAGAAACAAGGCAACTTCTGGGACCTCTTTTATAAAGGCACTAATTCCATTGATAAGTGCTCTTCCCTTCCCTGTGACCTAGTCACCTCCCGAAGACCCCACCTCCTAATACCACTTTGGGATTAGAATTTTGACATAGGGATTTTGAGGAGGCACATTCAGATCATTGGTTTAGGCAGTGTACATTTGACAATGTCAGTCATGCAGAACTCCCTGATAGTTATTTAGACCAGAGAATTAGATTCAAACTCCTTCTATCTCTCCTCCTCCTCCTTTGCTGCCTCCTCCTTCTTCTGTGATAGAAGTATAATCTAAAATTGATTTTCTTATTCATTCCATAGATCCCTCTAAGTGATTGGGATATATATGGGTGAACAAAACTACCTATTACGTCAGCCTCCTTATATGTTTTAGGGTTTGTTTTGGTTTTTGGTTTTTGTTAGCTCTCCCTTATTTCTGACCCTCTTTTGGGTTTCTCACTCATGCAAATATTTATTGAGTATCTGTAGGTACTAAGTACTACTTAGTACTTTCCCATACTGGTAACTTTCTCAAACTGATAACTTTCCCAAACCAATTTAGTGAATGTTGTGCAGTATGTTATATACTCTCAAATGTGAATTAAAGCCAACTGTATGTCTTTCTCTTTCAGAGGTAATAACTTTGAAGTCTTATCTGAGCATAGATGTCTTTGGCTTTTGCTAAGGGAATTGTGGCATTTGGTAGGAGGTGACTATATTGTTGGTCTTAAGACAACAGTCTAGGGTAGGTTCATAGACTCTGCTCTCCCAACTGATTAGAAGTTAGAATTAAAGAAACCTCAGGAATGGAGTTCTCTTCCACTTGCACTTAGCAAGTTGGAAAGCTGAGATTTTGCAGCAAGAATCATGATGGTCAAATGTACAAATGACTGAAGGCAAGGAAACACCAAATACATAAGAGTGGTACTATGAAGATTTGGGTGAGATATAAAAGAATTCTCCAATATTAAATGTAGGAAAATATTTCTAGGGAAAATTTATGTGGATTTATTTTCCAAAGCTGGTTCTAGAAAATAATCTAGACCCAGATATGTCTGCATGCATGGTTAGTTGTAAACCTCCTATTCAAATGGAAAAGAGCCCAGCTGAAAGTAGAGCAGGTCTTTCAGGTCTTTGGCAGAATCCCACCAGCTCAGAGGACCCTTGAGTTCCCAGCAGTCAGAATGACAAAGTCTCAGTCAATTCACCTTTATCCAGTATCCATTTACCTTAGGGCAGAGAGTGGCCTTCTAAGAATGCTGGGTCTTGACATTCCAGGAAGAGCTCTTTGCCAGAATATGAAGAAGTAGTTTGGTAATGTACCTGATATTCAGTATTTACTGATTCATGCCCTTGCACTTCAACTGAATTGAACAATCAACACTCAGTCCAAGGCCTTGCACATAGTAGGTTCTGACAAACATTTGATGAACAAATGCTTTTCTTTGGTACAGTAGAAAACTCTAACTCTCTAAATGAGCGGATGAAAAGCAATGAAAAATCAGTGGCACAGAGTTAATTTTGGCTTTCAGTCCTCTATAGACAGTGTATTAGATTTCACCCCATGGGATGGCTGCCAAAGATACACTTTTTCCAGCTCTGTTTTCTCGTAGCCTGGGCAGGAGCTGGGATGGCTGTGGCAGCAGAAACATGAGACAGACATGGGGCCAGCTTGACTCAGTCAATATCTTCCCACTCAGCACTTCAGAAACGTTTCCTGTATTAGCCTCTTTGGACAGTAACAAAGGAAGGAAGGGTATTTTTTAAAAAGCAACTTATAAATATGAAACAGATACTCAAGTGTGCTCTGGATTGGACCCAATTTTATAACTATAATTTTCATTCCTGAATTTTTTTTTTCTTAGTTTCTTGCTCTGGCCTTGTATGGCTGTGGGAAGGTGACTATGAGACATTATAGATTTTGGATGTTGCCAAGTCAATCTGTCATTGACTGAATGACTTTGGAAAACTAAGTAATTTCCTGGGTTCACTGTCTTTTTAAGGACCTGGCAGATGTCTTCAGAGCTATCAGATAAGGAAGGTTGTATCTTTACAAACAGAAAGACATTTTATCCACCCCTATGAAGCACATTTTTTGTGGTGCTTCCCTGAGAATTTTTTTTGCCTTGATTTCATCTAACCTGCAGATAGCATAAAAATAACACAGAAACAACAATAAAAAAGAAATTGCTCAAAATATCACCACTTAACTATATAAAATATCTTAATTTTCAGTGATTTCTTATAAGTAGTATTCATACAAATATTACATAGTATTAATCAAATTGTAGATAGAATTATGTCTCCCATATTATATCAAAATTGATGTTCTGAATATTTCTCATAATTTTTATAAATCACTTTAGTGACTTTTTTGTTTGTTTGTTTTGGTGGTAAATAAACTACATCTTGGACTTTCTTTGTTGTTTGATACTTATTTAGAGAGTTCCCAAGTTTCCCTACTATTAAAACCACCCAAATGTATGATTTCATCTGTATTATTTTTCCCTTCTCTTAAAACAGTATAATGCAGAGATGATCACTCATCTAAAGAAATCTACATTTTAGTGAAGACAGACATGAAATGAAACAGGTGGGTGGCAGTTGCTATAGCAGCTGCTTGCAGTGACACAATGACAATGGTAAATTCCTAAAGGGGCAGAATGCTTCTATGTGATGCTGTTATGAAGTGTTGAAAGACACACAGATTTTAACCAGGTATGTGGAAGTGGAAAGGGACTTACAGACATACGAAAGAGCTTGTGCAAGGCACGGAGGTTGGTAAGTTTTGAAAACTGCCAGTATTAAGAAGAACTGCAAGTCAGTGTGAAGGAGGGTCATCTCCAGGGCTAAGATGGGAGTCAGATGACAAAGGGCCTTGTGTGCTCATTTAGGAACAAGATTATCATCATGTAGACAGTGATAGTGTTTTTGAGGGGTTTTAAGCAGATGAGAAATTCAATATGATTTTTACTTTAGAAAGATTTTTCTGCCAACCTTAATAAGGAGAGATTTGAAAGTGACCAATTGTTGGAAGTAGAGAGATCTTATAATTCAGATGGGAGGTGAAAGAGCTTTGAGCACATTGGGTTTTACATGATTGTGGGCTCAGGAGAAAACTAAAGATTTTAAATTTGTTTAAATACATGACACTTGGGAATATTTAAGTGAATGACATCATTAAGGGAAATTTGCAGAATGAGGCAGAGTCAATGGCAGAGGATTGGGATATGCGAGAACTGTTATGGAGGGATGAGAGGGAAGAAAGCAAAGGCCAAGGGCACCTTTGCAGAATGGTAGCAGATCAAAAAAATTGGGGTAGTTAAAATTATTTATTAGATTCATAAATTTAGATAAAAATAATCTCCTTGACTTTTGTCCATGCAGTTCTTTCTAGATTAAAACCATTATTATCAATCTGTGTGAGTTTTCCATGTCATATAGATATCAGTCTATTGCAAAAATCATATCTGACATGAATTCTTCCTATTCTATTTTTGTATTTTTAAATTTTCAAATTAATAAATTATTTTAGTGAGCTATTTCATGGCTACAACCCAAAGAGCTGACAAGAACAATTTTAAAGGAGGAAGTTTATTTGGTGCTCATGGTTTCAGAGGTCTGAGTCCATAGGTAGCCAACTTCATTCCTCAGGGCTTGAGGTGAGGCAGAACATTGTGGCAGAAGGGTCTGGTGGAGGAAAGCAGCTCAGGAAATGGCCACCAAGAAGCAGATAGTGAACCTGAGCTCAGCTCACAAAATATATACTCCAAAGGCACACCCCAATGACCTATCTTCTCCAGTCACTTCCTATCTGTCTGCAGTCACTACTCAGTTAATCCCTATTGAGATTAATGCAGTGATTAGATTAAGGCTCTCGTAACCCAATCATTTCACCTTTAAACTTTTTTACATTGTCTTACACATGAGCTTTTGGGGGAACACCTCTAAACCATAGCATATATCATGAGTGCAATGATTTAAAAAAATTGAATTGTAATGCATTTCCTTCATTAGCAAAAACTGGAAGAAGACTTCAAGAGGATTCTAGGAGTAGAATCATTTCAGGGTAACAGATCAACTCTAGCTAAGGTCCTAACATTGTGTCCAAGAAACAGCAAAAAGACAACATGGCTGGAGCATAGAGAGTTGGTTTATGTTAGTAGAAAGTCAGAAACCATACAAGAATTAAAGGTCATTATTAAAAAATGTGTTTTTACTCTGAAACCAGGAATTGCTGCATTGGTATTTGCCAAAGGAAGGACATGATTGACATATTTTAACAGAATGGCTTTTGAACACTGAGTTAAAAATAGGCAATAGGTGGAATGGTGGCAAGGGAAGCCATAGAAAAGAGGAAACTTGTTTATAGTAATCAGAAGATGATGGTGTCTCTGATCCTGGTAATATCAGAGAAGGTGGTACAAAGGGGCAAGAATACAGATAGACTTTGGGGATGAGACAAATGGAAGAATAAAAGATGACTCCAAAATTTGTATCTTGGGCAATTAGTAAAATAGATTCTTGTTAAAGCAGGTGGAGTCGGAGAGATCAGCTCAATTTTGGACATGTGTAATTTGAGATAACTACTTGATATCTCCAGCTGGAAATCTTAAGAAGATAGACAGATATATGATGTGAGTAGTAAGTTGGAAGTCATTATATAGATCTGCACTGTCCAATCCAGTGGTCACTGGCCACATGCATCAGCTTGTTTAAAGAATTCAGTGGTCCCCTTTTGTCTTGCTATTCCTACATTTATCAATTCAGATAGGGAAGATTTCTGTCATAGATGATAGCTCTGATAGATGGTGATAATCTAAGAGATATTTCAAGTAATTTAGTTTTTATGAAGTCACCAAGGGAGTAATAAGAGAAAAGACTGAATTGGGGTTAATCATTATTTTGTGATTAGATAGAGGAGAAGGAAGAAAGGAAGAAGCACAGGAAAGGAAGAAGAAGAAGAAGGACAACGAAGTACAGGGTAAACCAGGAATACTCGATGAAAGTGTATTACTTCATACCTATGACAACATCAAGAGATTTCCGACCTTATTTAGGTGAGGAAACTGAGGTCCAGAGGGGAACATGTCTTCTCTCACATAGTTAGTATTGAGCAGAAAGTGTGAGCGTTCTCCTAGCATCTAACTGGCTATGAATGTGGTGATGGAGACTCCTCTTTGACCAAGACTGCTGGTATATCCTCACCAAAGATGCTTCTGGTGGATTGAAGAGTAGTTTCAAGTCTCAGGAATTAATACATACATGCAAGATGTGATGTTTTAATGATAGCTTTGGCCAGAGCTTATGACCAAGGTTCAGTTCCATTCAGTTTGTTGTACTTACTGAGAGAGAGAATGTTGCTTTTGAATGGCCCTTCCTCCCCAAGTTTGCCACGTAAGAATCACAGATATTCATACTGACTGTTGATTCACTAAATCCTAAGACTACTATTGTCCTACATCTACCATCGACACACTAACCACTAAGACTGCTACATAAAATGTTTATTGGATTGCCTGGTTTGATATTTCTTATTGCAAAAGCAGTAACATCATTTACGTCTTAGTTTGAATTTCCTTGAAGGTACATCTTGAGGTAAGGGTTTAAGTGCAGGTAGCTTATTTGGGAGAAGATTCTAGGAATCAGAAGTGAGCAAGTGGAGAGGATGAGGCAAGGAAGGGAAGAAAACTAAAAGACTTTGTTTTGCCATATGGGTAACTGGGGTTTAATCTTCCTGGAGTTTTTCTGAATCTAATGATTCCCATCACCCTCAGGTGTCAATTCCCCTTGGGGAAAATTAGTTCCCACATTTTTGATCTATGCTTGTACACAGTTTAAGCTGTGTTCCCAGCTTCTTCCTGGGCCAAAATAATCAGAGTTTTTATTTGAGGTTGTACACAGGCACTGAGCATGTAACTGTCTGCTAAAGTCATACTGAAATCAAGTGGACTAGGGGTGTGGAACAGAGCATTTGTAAATGTAACACAGTTGAAGATTAGCATAATTTGACTACTGGTAGTTATTAATGAGAATGAGATTAATTTATTCCCCCTCAAAATGGTTTTGCTTTGTATAAATATATTAGATGATAATAACATTTATTCCTCTCCAAAGGCAAATAATTACAAATTGAACTTAAAAAGAAACCCTCTCTACTTGTTTGAATTAGGCTTAAAATATAGCACTAAATAGTAAAGGACACACTATCTCTAACACTAACCTCACTTGTCTTGTTTATTGTTACTTTGGAATTAGAGAAATCAGGTTATAGTCTTAGTTCTGCTTCTTATTGCTGCCTGCAGGGGAGCTCATTAACAATTCTGCCCATCAGTAAAATGGAAATAAACGTATTTACTGATGTTTTAATATTGTAAAAATTATACAACAACAAACATATATCAGGCATGGATTAGGTACTTAATAACCATTAGTCTTCCTTTCTTTAAAGCAGAAATGTCCAACTATTTAGCTTCTTTCCTTCCTTAATAAGTTCTTCCTGTTTGAATGGTAAAACAATATATTGTTATCAACAATTAAAAAATAGAATAAAGTGATGTAATATTCCATTATGTTAAATAAATATTTGTCTCTCATGTAGAATTTCATCACTTAACCAATGGAAAAATGAAAAATCATAGAAACAAAGAAAAACATTAGCTTATTATTCAGATTTCACACTAAAAATCCATATACTACAGCCTAATTTTCCTTTTTATAAGATTTGGAAAGAACCAATCTACTATTTTTACTACTGCATACTGCAAAGGACATATCGTTGGTTATAAGCTTTGAATTTTCTATTAAATATCCTCTTATCTCCTTTTCTTTATAGCATACTCATTCCCCATTGTTTTCTGTTTACAGCCTTATTATCTAGAGATGAAGGGAGAGAAGAAATGCCAACAAGTCTACACGCTGAAAGGTCAGGGTGTTCACGTGCACACTGTCTCGCTTTTCAGAATGCATTAGCTGTTACAAGTCTTGTATCTCTTTCAGCTTTCAGAAATCAAATTGACGTTGTGCCATTTTCTCTTCCAGAGGCAATTTTTGAGATCATAAAAGTGCAAGGGACATGAACATGTGGCCTGAATGATTCAGAACTGAGCAGTTTCAGTTCATGGGTAATTAGAGTGAGCCAAAGATGTTGATTTCACTGACTGTTTTTGTAACAGTTCAAGAAGTAAAAGCATCAACATGAATTCAGGGTTGGTTTTGTTCCCTCATTGAAGTTTTGCTCTGGGAACTAATGAATCCCTTGGCACAGCTGTGTAAACACTATGCTGCCAGTTGACACAAATGAGAGGTTCCTCACAGAAATCTTCACTTTCGAAGGGTGGAATGAGAACAAGGATTAGAATGGACATGGGTTTGGATAGAAGAGAGGAACTGGAGCCCCCCAGTCAGGGAGTTTCCATACTAGACACTAGCTGCCCTTGGCTGCCCAGCATGTTTCTGTTTGGGCACCTTCATTTTTCACTGGTCAAGCTGTCAAGCACAGTACCCTGACTTTCAGCTAACAGAGTAGTCTCTAATGGTCTGACAATTATAAAATCAGAGGCAATGAAAATAATTTTAACAATACAAAGCTTTTTAAGCTGGGAGTAGTATCACATGCCTAAAATCCCAGCTACTGTGGAAGCCAGAGGCAGGAAGATGGCAAGTTATAGACCAGCCTCAGCAACCTAGCAAGATACTGTCTCAAAATAAAATAAACTATAATATCAAATGGGGGTGTAGGTCAGTAGGAGAGCATCCCTAAGCCTCAAATCCTCAGTACAACCAAAAAGATAAAAATAAAAAACAAATTTAAATTAAACTGCATTAAAAAAAATCATAAGCAAAGACAATTGAGAAATTTGGAGAAATTATTTTAAGTTTATCCTATTTAAAGGTTGAACATTACTAAAAAAGATTGAATTATTAAAATTCGTTACTATTAGAAGCAATCTACAAGATCATATATAGGAAATTGTGTTAAATGACATAATGGAGCATATTGTACCTCTAAGAATAATGAGAAAATCTCTAAAACTGATATGTGGTAAATTCTAGGATATGTCATTATTGATTTTAAGAGCAAATGCAAATTAGTATCTATGCAAATCAGTATGCTATCTTGCATGTAAGAGAAAAGGAAATAGGAAATTACACCTTTCTTTGCTCATTCAATGAAGAAGAAACATAGAAGACATAAAACAAAAACTAATGAAAGACCCTACATGTAGGAACTGGATAGGAGTGGAAAGAAAAGAACAGTTGAAATATTGTGGAGGGCTAGGGGTAGCACTTCTCTGAGTATATCCCTTGGTTCAGTTTTGATTTTTAACACCTTATCAATGTTTCATATAATACGCAAAAATAAGTTGTTAAAAGTGTCATGGATGCAAGAAACTCAACAAACAGAAACAGATGAAGCTAAAGGTATTATAAGTCAATAATGTTACCACAGGGAAGGGGAGGAGAAGAAAGAAAAGTATAACCTAAAAGAATTTGAAAATCAATATTTTGACCATATATGCTAAATATAAAAACAAAAAGAACTGTATGCAAATTTTCAATTGTGATTAGTAGGTTTGTTTATTACCAGTATATAGGTTAGCAATTATGAAACTGTTTTTTAAGTATTATTGAATTAAACAAATTAAGTAAATACATTGTGGGTAATTAGAGTCACATTCCTCACCAACCAAGAATATAGTTATGATTAAGGAAAGAAAAAGGCCAGAATAAATCTTGTTACTTCTAGTCCAGAGCAGCCAAAGACTACTAGAATCATACCTATAATTGATAAATGGGGTTTATTACTCTTTGCAATGATGGAGAACACACAAGGTGAAGAATCATTGGATTCCAGCTTTCCATTACTGTAACAAAATACCTGAGGGAAAAAAATTTAAAGTAGGAAACATTTGTTTTGACTCGCAGTTTCATAGGCTTCAGTCCATAGCCACTTTGAGCCTGTGGATGTGGCAAAACATCTTGGCATGGCATGGCAGGGTATGGCAGAGAAAAGGTGCTCACTTCTTGGTGGAAAAAAAGCAAAAAGAGATCTAGAGAAAGGGGCCAGGGAAAAGATGCACCCTTCAAGGGCACACCCACAAGGAACTCTTCCTCCAAGTAGGCTCTAACTAGTTTCTACTACTTTCTAGTAGCCCTCTAAATTATGTATCTATTTATAGATTAATCCACTGATGAGGACAGAACTCTCATGATTGAGTCACTTTACAAAATCCCCACCTCTGAACACTGCTATAGTGGGGACAAGACCTTCAACATATAATACTTTTGGGAACATTTCATATCTGAACCACGAGGTGTATCAGTAAGAGAATGTTAGAACCTATCATAAAATTTTGACTTTTTGGAGGAGGTAAATTTAAGGAACACATGAACATTTAAAGTAGAAGATCAATTAGATAGAATGCTATCAGAAAGTGCAGCAATTCTGTCATTGGGTATCTCAACCATTGTATTCATAGAGAAAACAAACCAGAATGAGAATAAATCTGCAATGGGAAAAGTAACAGCCACTTATTTTAGACAAGAGAGAGGGATATTATCTATTTAGAGAACAGCACAGTGATCTCTTTTTTGTCTGTGTTTAGAAAAATAATATCAAGTGGTCTTGGTTTGTTTTATGTTTATGGTCTCAGAGTAAACCTTTCTGATGTTAGTCTCCTGAGACATTATTTACAGCCAACAGAACAAGCCACCTTCAAGAAAAAGTGGGTTGCTTTTCTTGTCTTTCTTGTCGCATTGGATTGGAATCAAGGGAATCAATATAAACTCATAGTTTATGCCATTTACATTATATATATATATATATGTAAATGTGTGTGTGTGTGTGTGTGTGTGTGTGTGTTTCTATGCTGTATCTACTGAGAAGGTGTAGATGCAATGATGTTCCAGTATAAATGTGCACATTTCTCAAACTCATGTTGTTTTTTAAATACTATTCTCCAACAAAAGAAATAAGAATGTCTTGAAAACTGGCAGTTCTGTATGTGGAGCAGAGAAAATGTATGATGAAACTGCAATGTACAGTCATGCCAGAAAGTAAAGAAATGTTCAGGAAACAATTACTAAAACCACAAGATACAAGATCAATGTAAAAGGACTCTTGATGGCTAAATAAGCCAAATACTAAAATAAACATTTATGATAAGGTGTCAACAAAGGATAAAACAGAGAACCATAAAAATCATAATCCTAAAGAAGACAGAAAATGATGAAAAGTAGAACAATGAAGAGACACAATAAAAAGAAAACAAATTCCAAGATGTAAATTTACACACAACCCTATTGTTAATCAAATGAAATGTGCCAGGCACTGTGGCACATGCCTGTAATGCCAGAAACTCAGGAGGTTGAGGCAGGAGGATTGCAAGTTCAAAGCCAACCTCAGCAATTTAGTGAGGCACTTAGCAACTCAGAGATACCTTATCTCTAAATAAAATATAAAAAAGGACTGGGGATGTGGCTCAGTGGTAAAGCACCCTTGAGTTCAATACCTAGTATCAAAAAAAAAAAAAAAAAAATGCAAGATTGAGAAATCCCAATTAAAAGACCAAGTTTGTCATGTGGCATAAAAAAATCAAGATCCAGTTTAAAAGCTTGTTTTTCTTTTTTAAATACTCTTAATCAAAGTGATACACTTCTAGCCAGATGAATAGGATACGAAAAGACACAATTTATCAATATCAGGAATGAGTAAAGTGATGCCATTATAGACTCCACTGATCTTGAATCATAATAATGGGATATTAGAAGCAAATTTAATAAATTTGATAATATACACAAAATGAACACTTTTCTGATGGATACATATTATGAATACTTCCTAAAGAATAAGAAAAACATTTGAGTGGCTATTTATTTGTTTTAAACAGTACAAATTTATTTGTTTCATATTTCTGGAGTCTAGAAGTTAAAGATCATTTCACTGGTAGGTTTGGTTTTACCTGAAACTTTTCTCCTTCACTTGTGAATGACCATCTTCTTGTTATATACTCTTATGGCCATCCTTGGTTTGTGTCTATTTACTTATTATAGAAATGTCTCATTGTAGAATTGAATTTGTAATAATCATCTTGTTTGTTTTAGTATGTGAAATTTATTGTGACACTTGAGTTTGAATTATGAGATGAAACAAATTGGATTTAGATGGCATTTCTTTTCTGACAATTTTCTATATTATATAAGGCAAATAGCAATGATATTAGTTTTGAATACAGATACAGGTATGAGATTGATAAGGCTGAGTGTAGCTCTTCAGTCTTGTATTTGAATTGAGAGCTTTAGTGTGAATGTCTGTTTTCTTAAAAGAATAAAGAAAAAAGTAGCTCTTCCCATTGATAATGCAAGGAAAGGAAGATGAATGAGAATGTGATGAGAGCCTGTAATGACCAGGTCTTGCTCTTAGCTAGTAAACAAAGAAGTAATGACAGACAGTTTGCAATTCTAATGAAATAATAGATCTAGGCAGTGATCAATGGATAGTAACATCATGAAAAAGTTGCCACCACACATCTTGGTACCTGTTAGGTACTAGTCAGGAAGTACTGCTATAACAAAATACCATAGACTGGGTGATTTAAGCAACAGAAATTTACTTTCTTTGGATTCTGGCTAATTTGGATTCTAGTGTGGGCTCTTTTCCTGGTTTTCATAGAGCTGCCTTCCTGCTTAGCTCACTTGGCCTCTCCCCTACGGTACACGAAAGAGTTGGGGGTAGAAGAGGGAGAGCAAGTTCTCTGAGTTGCTTCTTACAAGAACACTAATCCTATTGGATTGGGGCCCTACTCTTAAGGCCTTGTTTTACCTTAAGTAGTTGCTTACAGGTTCCATCTCCAAGTATGGACACACTTGCAGTTTTGACATCAATATATGAATTGTCGAGAACAGGACCATTCATTCCATAGCTGTTAGCCATATCAGAAAATTTGAATTTAAGCTGATCAAATATCTACATCAGTTGCCAATTTATAGATAGTACAAAAGACAGAAATTTTTCAATGACATCAAAGAACTATTTGCCAAAGTTGTGTAACACTCTACAAGGGCAATAAACCTGCAAGAAAACATTGCAAAGGAGGGGGAAAGAAGAGTTAATCTAGAGATCAACCAATTTAAGTATGTACTTTACTTAGAAACCACTTATTTATATGTGTATATAATATTTACACACACAGACACACACACACACACAGACACATAGCAATTTGTCTCAAAGAATTTTCAGTGATACCATAACCCCTACAGGTTGCAGATTAGAAGCAGATTTTATGCTATTATATTATGTCTCCTATCTCAATTAATGACAAATTAATCTTCATATACCTTTTAGAATGTTAGAATTAGGTTTTACTTCAGCATTTCTTAATATCTTTGGTCTAAGAAATTACTATGTATTATGGTTTCTAATCATTTCAGCCTTATCACTTGCCTCTGATTCATGATCTACATTTTTCTCCTGTGTTGTTTAATATTCTGCTGCAGTTCTTTAAGATAATTGCTATGGTTTGGTCTTTCTGTAGTATCACCTTAAACCAGGTCATGAATTATTTAAATAAAGATCTTATTTTTCCATTATTCATGTGTATGCAAGATTCTGATGGTCCCCTGCAACTCAATGGATAAAGAGAATACTCTTTACTATGGTACAGAAAGAACTGCTTAGTGTGGAACCAACCATCTCTTCATTCTTATCTCTCAGCATTGTGATCAATGTATTTACACCACAGTAGTACTATTTCCAAATTTCCTCCACTTTTGGTCTTTGCATATGTTACTGACCATGCTGTAATACTTTTTTTTTCTACCTTGAAAATGCTTGCTTCTCCCTTACAGTCCATCTCAAAAAATTCACTACTATTATTTTCTCTATACCCCTGTGTTTCAATGTAGGCAGATTTAGTCACTTTTTTTTCCCTAACAGTTCACACATTTCATTATTATTAAACTTGTCAAATTACATCATGATTATTTTGTCACCTTTCTCCAGTATACACCTCACTTAATTACTGGTGCTCAATAAATGTTAAGTTGAATGAATGTATGAGAGGACAACGAGGCTCTATTTGGTGGAGAGCAAAATCTCTTCTGCTATCTCAAATGTGCATCACTTGCAAAACACTACTTAATGAGAACAGATTACTATTCTCAAGTAGTTCATAAGGCATTTTATGTTGTAAATAAATTCACTTTAAAATCCAAGTTTATTTTTGGTATGTGTTTTTCCAGAGACACTTTGGGTCTAAAAATAATTTGAAATGATAAAAAAACATAGTATTCTCATTTAGTTTGTAGTAATGTTATAGTGCTGTGATCTGCTGGCCTGCAGGAAAACAGGGAGCAAAAAGTTTCCCCCTTGAAACCCCAATTCTTGCAAGCTTGCCATAAAGATTTCAGACATGTTACTCAGAGTATCAGGCATGAGTTTATTAAAAGGGATAGGAAAGGAGTAAGGGGACACCCTCAAAGGAGAGAGTGGGTCCTCAGAGAGGAGAGTGGGTAGCATGCCTCTCCTGCACATCAGTTTTATTGGGAGTCCCAGGGAATTTTCCAGAGTCCTGCCCAGGTTCATCTCCTGACTTTTGACTGAGAGCAGGATGATATCAGACTTTCAAGTCCCCATTGTGTATGACAACCCTAGGCCGCTTTGACCCATGGTGGTCAGTTCTAATCAGAACCTGTTCTTAATAGATTTTATAGTTCTGGGGAATTATTCTTATTATCTCCCTGTGTTCTGGGATCTGGTCTGTATAAGGGTCACAAAAGTCTCCCCACTTCAGGGTAACTTGTCTTCTTATTGACATTTCAGGGCCTGCATTTCTCCTGCAAATAACAGGTAGCTTTCTGAGGAATGTGACATATCCTGTGGACTTCAGCTGCAGGTAAATTGCTTTTCTTAAAAAGAAGCCGTGTGGGAGTCAGCACAGTGGATCCAGTTTGTAGAATTATTTCCTTTAACCTCATGTTCCCACAACTCACATCTGTCTCTCCCTGATCAGTAATGATGGAAAAAGCTATGGAAATTGTTTATAATGTTAAGATAGACAAGTACAAGAAACTATTTTCTGGATTCAATTAGTTTAATAAACTATTTAGTTCCATCATCTGTAAACTGTCATAATACTTATGATTTTTAATAATGCATACTCTATGAAGTTTCACTCCAAACATCAGTTATGCTTTTAAGTTACTATTAAACTAACTATAATAAATGAGCAACAAATTTTCCAATTCTAAATGTTGAGTCTTTTTTCCTTATGTAGAATCTGTATTCCTAGAATAGAACTAGATGACACCATTTTCCAGTCTGACATTATAAATCAGTATACCTCCAGACATTTCTCGGTGGAAAAACTGAAAGGTAATCACATTTACACAACTTTTAGTGCTATAATCTTGACAGTTTTGAGTGGACTGTATTGTTTTCTAAGAAATCATTTTACTCTTGTCTTTTAAAAGACAGAGCCCTTTAGTCTAAACTGGTTTTTAAAGGATTTGCATTGAAACAGCAAATGCATCTGTAAAATATGTTGGGAGGGAAGCCAGAACAATTTCATGTTTTACACATTCTGCAGGTACTGAAAACTGAACTTGTGATTGGGAAGAGGTTAGAGGGGATGATGGATTCTGGTGAAGAAATGGTAAAATCACATGGTTTAAACTGACGTTCACAGTATTTAACTCCACTGCTTCTAAATGATAACTGACACATGCTTCAAGAGTACGAACATATTTAACCGGCCTATTGTCATTACTCCCCAAGTATAATCTCATCTTGATATTGTCTGAAAAAAAAAATCAACCAAATAGATAAAACCAACAAGCCAAGGTAAGCTAAGAGTTAACAAATCTGCTTTGTCAAAGACTTCTTTACATCCTTCCCCTCTCTAAGAGGGTGTGGTACCTCATTCTTTTCCCTAAAGCAATGATCACTACATTGAAAAATGAAACACCCAGTCAGTTGTAATCTCTGACACTAAATAGTTCAGCATTATGCTGCAAAAATGAGTTTTGTATGTTTCAAGTTTTCTTTACATTTTAAAGATTGAATTTAAAAAAGGAACCTTTAGTGTAGTCTCAGATGTAAGATCAAAAACACTTCCAGGTCTTCTAAAAGTTTTAGTGACCTGAGAAGTTTTCTCACCTTTTCTTGCTGGTACTATATGTATTTCAACAAAGCACCCAAGGCTTTGGAGTTTCATTGACCCAAAGAAACAGGAGATCAGGTCCACAGATGATATTTTCCATTCTTGTTAATTTTTTCCCCATTCTTTCAGAGTCTATCTGAGTCTTTGTGTGCTGAGCAGTCTCCGCAGGTAAGGTGCTCTACAGGCTTCATTGAAGAAGAAGGTAGTGGTGTACTTTTTCACACTCACCACTGTTTAAAAAATTGCTTTTGTTTTTTTCTGAAGCTATTTAGTGAAAAGAAAAAATACCACCACCTCATACCTGGTGCAGAAATTAATTTCTTATGCATAAACTTTTTCTTCTATAATGAAGAATGGAGGAATGCATGCATGCATCTCTGGGATGGATAATATTTTAGTTCAAATTCATACTAAAATGCAAATGACCAAAGAGTGAGTTTTACCAAGAGATGTTTTTGATAGAAAAGGAGAGGAAAAGAAAGTAAAGGACACTAGGTAGAAGGAGAAACAAAATGTCATAAAATTAGGAGAAATAGAAAGGAATGAGTTGAGAAGATGAAGTACTCCTCAGTCAGTTTGATAATTGTTTTTTTATTAATTGTAGCTTAGTCTTTCTACACTGATTACGTTTAAAGCAGGATATCAATTTTGCAACTGTAGCTATGATTGCTACTTTAATATCATCTTCTTGGATGGCTTGGAGTAGTTGCTCAAATAGCACTAAACTGGGTTGATCCACATGGCTAATTTTTTTTTCCACACACTGTACGAATTCACATTTTTCACAATCACACTTGAGGCATCCTTGTGCTTCTCTTCTTTCTGCTTGAATTTACTCCTCCTCAACCTCACATACAGAAAATTCATATTTCATCTGACGGGCTGATTGACTGATTAAACATGAAAGTGGGTGGGGATCAAGATTCTTCAAGCCTTCTTAACAAATGGTGCTGGGAAAACTGTATATCCATATGTAGAAGGAAGATGTAGTATCTTGCTATCTCTCACCCTCCACAAAATTCAAATCAAAATGGATCAAAGACTTAGGAATTGGACCAGAAACTTTGCAACTGCTAGAAGAACTCCACCCCATTTGTGCAGGCACCAATTATCTTAACAAGACCCCCAAAGTATAAGAAATAAAGTCAAGAATTAATAAATGGGATGCAATCAGATTAAAAAGCTACTGTGCAGCAGAGGAAACAATCAAGACCGAAAAGAGAAAACCCATAGAATGAGAGAAAATCTTTGCCAGCTATTTCTCTGTCAGGGGAGTCATATGCAAAATATATATTAAAAAACTCAAAAAGTTTAACAGAGAAAAACCACACAACCCAATCAATAAGTGGTCAAAATAACTAAACACACACTCTCAAAAGACCAACAAATGACCAACAAATGTATGAAAAAAGTGTTCAACATTTCTAGGAATCAGAGTAATGCAAATTAAAACTACATAAAATTTCATCTCATTTCAGTCAGAATGGCAATAACCAGGAATACAAGTAACAATGTGTTGGTGTGTATGTGGGGAAAAGTGTACACTCATACATTGCTGGTGGGACTGGAAAATAGTGCAACCACTCTGGAAAGCAGTATAGAGATTCCTCAAAAAACTAGAAATGGAACCACCATATGACCCAGCTATCCCACTTCTCAGTATTTATCCTAAAGAACTAAAATCAGCATACTACAACAATATAGTCACATCACTGTTTATAGCAGTACATTTCACAATAGCCAAATTATGGAATCAGTCCAGATGACTGTCAATAAATGAAAGTAATCTACTCAGCCATAAAGAAGATTGAAATCATGGCATTTGCAGATAAATGGATGGAACTGGAGATCATTGCACTAAGTCAAACTCAGAAAATCAAAGGTCAGCCATTTTCTCTCATATGTAGAAGGTAAAAAAATAAGGGAAAAGAGGAATCAGATATCAAAGATATAGAGAAGATCAATAGAATAGAAGGAGAACAATAGGGAAAGAGGAGGGAAGGGAAAGAGAGGAAATGTGGAATGAATTCAACAAAATCACACTGTGTGCGTTGTATAAATAAATCACCTTTATGAATTTCACCTTTATGTTTATCTAGAAAGTGAAAGGAAGACCAGTAGAGTAGAAGAAGGATAATGGAGGAGAGAGGATGGGAGGGAAAGCACCCAGTACTGAAATGGACTAAATCAAATCCCATGCATGTATGATATTGTCAAAATGAACCCAACTATAAGTATAATGTACTAATAAAAGAAAAATAAAATGAAATTGAAAAATAGTGTTCTGGTTTTCTCAGAGTTGCTTTGACAGAAAGGGAAAATTACAAAAATTAATGCCTATGAGACATACAGGAATAAAAACAAATTCCGAATTGTAACATAAAATGCATTAGGATTGGTCCTATTGGTGAGTGTCTTCATTCATAAGAAGTATCATTTAATTGTGATGACTTAATTCATACTACTTCCAATACTTTCTTATAAGAGATTTTTCTCCAGTCAATAGACTTTTCCTTTCAAGGGATAGAAGTCATGGATCTCAAATCCTAAGCTAAAATTTCTTACCCACTTCCTTCAAGACTTTTGGTATTTTCCTGACTTCTTCCTCTCTAGTCTCCTCAACAGAGAAACTGTCTCTACTAAGCAACTCCCTTTGAATTTATTCTCCTTGTAAGATGAACAAAGCATTTTCTTAAGAGGCTGATGATGAAATAGGAGGAAATCACCTTTCTGAAAAATATTTGTGGTGTTTGTTATTTCCAAGGCACTATGTTAGATGCTCAAAAATAGAGTATTTTTGTCTTTAGAAAGATAGGAGGTAGGAGGCAGGGTACAGTTAAAATATTCATGAATAACTTGAGCACATAAGCCATACACAGCACACAACAACCTAATATTTATTGAGCATCTACCATGTACTACACATTCTACTAAGTGCTATAGGTAGTGAATGGAGTTCTGGAACAAACTGAGAGATGATGCATAGACACTGGAACCACAGGCTGGCAGGAAACAAAATAAGTGAGAAAACTCTGATGAGAATACATAGAGAGCTGGAGTTATAGGAAGCATTTATTATGTGTTGAGAAATTACTTTAAAAAGACTGGGGTAAATAGGGATTATGGAGTGGCCTTCACTGGTGCTTTAACTATGGTCTGATTGATATAAGGTAGAGTGGGAAGGAAGGAAGAGTCATGTTGGGTTGCAAAGCAACAGGAGCAAAGGAAAGCAATGCTTGGGTACTGGCAACTGGAGAGGCTGGGAGGAGGGGAAATGGTATAGGGTCAGGAAGGAGACTCAAAAGTTCAGGTGATTTGTCCAAGCTTGTTTAGCTAAAAATAAATGGCACAGCAGGGCAGCTGTATCCTGGAACAATTTATTATATATTTCAAAATAGCTAAAAGAGAAGGGTTTAAAAGTTCCCAACACATAGAAACAGACTGGATAGAGCTGTTACCTCTTGATACTCAGCTGATAAGTAGACACTAGATCACACTGTAGCCCATAAATATGTACAAATATTATATGTCAATTAAAAATAAAATAAATGGGGATAGGATTTGAACCTGGGAAACCTGATCCTGACTCCTCAAGGTTATAAAATAGAGTTATACACATCCAGACTCTGGCAGCACTGAACTTGTGCATAGAGTTGACTTTCATTTTTTCAGATACCTTGAATATTATTTTCTCATCTCCCTTTTGTGAATATTTGCATCACTTTAATATTGGAATGGGGAACTCTGAATGGAGAGAGCTGTTTTCTGAAATGATGATCCTATAAATGATCCCAAGTATTGAGAAGTAAATTTTTTTTAACTTTTGAAATTCCAGTTATATGATAAATAAGATTCCATTTTGGCTATTAGTGAGTTTCTGCTGAAGAATTTTAGGTTCATAAAAAAGATTCTTTCCAACAGAGACAAAACTTTCTTGAGATTCTTCTTATATAATAATCTTATTACTAGAACTTATAGTAATTCTAACATCAATATATGAGAAGGAAAAAAAAGGTAGAAGATAGAATCCCACCACTGAAATAATAAGAAAAAATTGAGAACATGTACACCTAAAAATATGTCATCATCCCTGGAGGTTTTATGATGTCTTAGCCTGGAAGGTTCATCTTTTCAGGCTGTTTGGATTGACATACTGTAGGCATCAGGACACTAATTCATGGGTCTACTAGAAAAGAAAACCCAAATGGAAACAAGCAAGGGTGTCACTTGGAGTGACATATATTGAAAAATAAAAATAATTGATGCCAATGAAACCTATTGTAAAGTATTGGTCATTTTTTAATTTCTCTCTACTATAGTTTATTAATATGTTTTAATTAATTCCATTGACAACATTATTTTTCTCTTGCAGCAGCTGACTAAAAAATCTAGGGCAAATTCTAGCAATAATTGTGCTGACTCTCTTCAGGGAAAAAGTGAAAGTGATAATACTTATTAAACTTTCCAGTGGTTTAAGTTAGCTGAATTTTTTTTCCCCCAAGAGTGCATGTTTTTACTTTTTTGCTCATTTGAAAAAAGCAAGCCTGAATTGTCTGCACTGGAATAAAATGTTCAGTTTTCATAGAGAGAACTTCTGAAAAAGAGGAATTACTTTGAAAAAGATACAAATCCTTGAGTTTTCACATCTATGCTTATTTAGCTGGTCATCATTGGGTGATCTGGCATCTTTTCTGTTCCTGTATTCCTGAAGCCTCTGTACTGTAATAAAGACATGACAATTTAGAGTTTTCTGTATTTTCATAAACTGCAGGAAAATAATCTAAACAATGCCCATATATAATAAACAGTTTTTCACATTTTTCCAGATCCATATAAACCATTTAGACCATTGGCATGCTCTTACAAAAATACTGAATTTCTGACTATATAGCAAATATGACACATACATTTACCAGAATATGTTTGTGAGTTTTATGCTGACACAATTTGTTGATGTTACTAATTTCTTCTTTTATCTTTCTCCCTTTTTACGTAAGCAAAATAAAATTCCCAGGTGGGTGCAGACATTTAAACCAAGCTTCAAATTTGATTTCTGGTACAGTTGGTGATTTGCTTTTTCCATATATCCTGATTTTATATTATTAAAATTACTTCTTCATATAGTCTTGGCTATTAATGTGTGTAAAAACCTTATTACATTATGGTAATCAGATTGTTTTAGGGTCCCTCTTTTTCTACTTCACAACATATTTCCCTTATTTTTATTCAACTAAATACTTTCATTCAAGTAGATGCTTAGTAAAGTAATAATGAGAGCAAATTCTTTCAAGAAAAAATAAAAAAAACCCAAGATTTTCAAGTTTCCTATAAAGAAAGTGAATATTGTAGTGGGACGTGTGATTTTTGGCTTCTCAGCAACCAAAAATCCAGCCATCTTCCCTACCATGAGATAGCCCTAACAGTGGTGGTAAGGAGCATCCTTCTTCTCTCTATAGAAGTGAAGGAAGTAAATAATTCTTGGATTTCCTGGAAGCTAAAGAGTGGGCAGATGCTGTAGTTTGGATCTTAAATGTCTCCCATGTGTTAAAGGCTTAGTTCCTAGGTTGGCACTACTGGGAAGTGGCAGAAAAGGGGCACGGTATTGTGGGAGTCTGGGGACATTCCCTAAAGGAGCATGCCTTCATAAGACCCTGATCTCTTTTTCTTTCTCTTTTATGTCCTGGCCATGAAGTGAGGAGCTTTTCTCCCTGTGTTCCCTGCTATGATGTGCTGCTTCACCACAGACCCAAAAGCAATGGGTCTAATCAATCATACTTTGCAAGCTCAGAAACCATGAGCCAAAATGTCTTAGCTCTTTATAAGTGATTACCTCAGGTATTTGTTACAGTAACAGAAAGCTGACTGACCACATATCATAGCTTTGACTGACTGGACACTGCCTTTAATATTAAGGAAAATCATTCCAAAAAGGGGGCAGAATTTACCCATGGACCCATCACAGTGAGTTTTCAGAGACAATTGTTTCCCTTCTTAGTCCCTGATTGTCCAGAGGTTAACAGCTCCATCCAGTCTGCTTCCAGGTGTGTGTTGGTCACCCTTATTTTTCTTTTTAATTGTACCGGGGATTGAATCCAGAGGTGGATTACCAGTGAGCTACAATTCCATTCCTTTTTATTTTATTTTTTTTTTTATATGTTACAGGATCTCACTAAGTTTCTGAGGGCCTTGCTAAGTTGCTGAGGCTGGCCTCAAACTTGCAATGTCCTGTCTTAGCCTCCTGACTAACTGGGATTAAAGAAATGTACCACCATGCCCTGTTTTGGTTTATTTTATTTCTCTTCATTCTTTGTCTTCCCAGTGTGTCTACTAGCTATCATGCTTTCAATAAATGCTTTCTGTTAATTAGCCAGAGTGAATTTCAGATATTTGCAACCAAGAAGTATGATTTCCATCATCAGGAATAACATTTTTTTAAATGCAGCTTAAACTTAATCAAAATAGTAACTTTCATTTGTTTAATTCTTTAAAATATTTTTAAGGTCTTTTATATTCTTAGATAATTTTATCCTAAACATATTACTATGGAATAGTCCGAAACTATTTCTGTCTCTAAATTATGTAAGAATACAATATGGCATGGAAACATTACATGACTTGCTGAAAGGACAAAAGGTATAGAGAAGAGATTAGAAGCCAGATTGCCTGGCTCTTGATATCACATTTTCCCCTACTTGTTCACATTGGTTATATCAGTATTATGTCAGTAAAAATCTCAATATACCAAAAAGGATGGACCAATTTTAACTCAGCAAATATTTATTGACTAAATCTTTAATCATTTATTTAAACTATAAAAACAAAAGGATGAATTGATTAATAAAGTTGTCCTCATTCTTCAGGAACTTCCTACCTCACAAGGGAGATAGACCTGTGCACAAATAACTTTTATAGAATACTAGTAATGGAAATGAGATGAGAGCTCTGACCTTTGTGAATTGTGATCAGATAGTCCCTACAGAGAAGAGGTCATTCGATGTGGTTTTCCAAGGATGAACAGGATTTCAATGAGCACTAACGGGGTCAGGGAAATTTTCAAGGAGGGCCTTCTGACATGAGCAAAGTTACAAAGTCAGGGGTTGTGATAGGATGTTCTCAGGGGAGATCAAGGCATCAGTTAGGTAGGGAATCATCAAAGGGCCCTGAATGAAGAGAATGGAGATGAGGCTTAGGACTAAATCATGGAAAACCCTGGGAAGACCTTACTTTTGAAATGTTCTCAGAAGCAGTAATTTCAAGAACTTGGAAAGGAAACGATAAAATGTAGTTTCCTAAATTTCATTTTCAGAGGTTCTGATTTTTCAGTCTGGGCGAGTGCCTACAATATTGTCCTTTTAACAATAACAAATCCAGATGATATAACTGTAGGTCTGATCCCCACAGAACTCTGAAAAACTCTGATCGAGGTCTCATCCTATGCCTGTGACTTCTACTGGATCTCACTTTATGAAAAGGGGGCCATAGAACAGTTGGCCCCCACTATTGCCTACTAATTGTTTGCCAAATAATGTTCACTATTCACTCCTATGTGGATCAGGTTCTGTCCAGGGGTTGAGATACAGTAAAACCAAGTGCCTGCAAGCATGGAGCCTGAGATACTTGGTGGCAGTGTGGAGACTACCTGTCCCTCCTATCTTCATAAGAGAGAAATAAAAATAAGAAGAGGAGACATTGGCAGAGGGAGCTCTCACAGTAGTGACCAAAGAGACTATGTGAGATCTGAGTAGAGTTCTAAGGGACCCAGGGAGCTAGTCAGCCTGCAGAAGAATCTTCCATGCTGAAGTTAACAGTAAGTGTCAAGGTCCCCAGGAGGAACTTGTAGAGGAAGAGCAAGAGTTCAGAGTGCTTCAATAGGACAAGGAGGATAGGGGCTAAAGAAATGCCACTTAAAGGGTTTTACAATGGTTGATGTTTTATGCTGTGGTAAGGCATTCCAGTATATTCCCATTATCCTGTAAATAGAATTTTGAGAAGGTAATTTGTAAGGTTGTTGAGAAAGTAGGTATTTGAGAGGGCAGAGGTAATGGTGATGTGGACCAGCTTGGCGTAGATTAGGATGACTGTAAGAAGGAGAGTAAAATGAGTCTGACATTATTACCCTATGTACATATATGATTACATGACCAGTGTGATTCTACATCATGTACAACTGGAAAAATGATAAATTGTGCCACATTTATGTATGATGTATCAAAATGTATTCTACTATCATGTATAACTAATTAGAGCAAATAAAAATATTTCCACATATTTACTCAATGTCTGTCTTCAAAACTTGATTTAAGGTTACATTTAACTGTGACCCCTATATTGGCCACAGGTCAGTCAGTTTGGGGGGTACATTTCTTTAAGCAGCACTTTTTATTGTCTATAATACACATTATGTAGACCACTGTGGACTGAGGGAAAGGAAATCTTTTAATATTCCTATAGTAGAGGTCATTATAACTGCTATAATTTAAATTTTAAAATAGCATCCATCAGGCAATATCATATTTACCCTAAATTCTTTCTGCTTAAATGCAGTCCTGTTACTTTGTCTAGTACCATATGCTTATTTTACAGGATATAATAAAATGGTCTTAGAGGATTTCTGCTGCTTAGGTGAGTTAGTTCCCTTTGTGGAACAAATGTCAGTATTGATTATATTAGGGAACATGTTTCAAAATTAGGAAGATCAAATCAACAAAAGAAATGAAGATAGCCAATACCTTTTATACAGTATGAAGAGTAATTTAACTTGAGTGTATAATAATAATCATTGATTCTTAGGCTTTTTCAGTAACAGTATAGGAAATAAACTTCTTTATGTGTTCTTAAATAATTTCCGCCAATGAGAGAATCAACATGTATGTTAGTTGTAAAAGTAGGTAGGCTTTTCTTTTTAGATAGAGAGAATTGACAGAAATAAAGGTAATAATATGCTTCTGTGAATAGAAGCACAGTCATCAAAGATGATAGTTAAACAGTGGATTTGAGAAACCATGGTGTAATATTTACCCCATCAAAAATGAAACATCCATTTGAGCATACTCTATGGCACATGTCCAGTATTAGGCTGGTAAGGGGTTTAGGAACTAGATTTTTATTTTTATATTTTAGGAACTAGATTTTTTTTGAGATATTTTTTATTGAGATGAAGTTTACAGAACAAACTATCACTATATTAATCATCTCAATATATATAATTAAGTGGTTTTAGTTCACATTTACAATGTTGTGGAAACATCACTACCATCTAATTCCAGAATATATTTATCATTTCAGAAGGTTTTTTTGAGGTAGTAGGGATTGAATCCAGGGACACTCTTCCACTAAGCCATATCCTGAGTCTTTCTGTTTTTTTTATTTTGAGACAGGATCTCACAGAATTGCTGAGGCTGGCCTCCAATTTTTGATCTTCCTGCCTCAGCCTCAGGAGTCACTGGGATTATAGGCATGTGTTGCAACACACCTGGATTAAATCTTGGTTGCAGCCCTCTGTAACATCTGAAGAACCATTATGTGTTTATGAAAGACAAACCAGTTTTGAAGTTGGGGAAAATAATTATATAATTGTCTCTTCCTCGGGATAATAAAGCTAAAAGGAGAGGAATATAATGTGTTTGCCCTAGTGCTTTTTACACTACCTATGGATAGCTCTTAATTTTTTTTAACATGCATTGAAAACTTGGCTGTAAGTAGTAGCTCAATCAAAGTTAGGTGAATATAGTTAACAGCTCAGCTTCTGGGGACTACTGGAGTTTCAGTCATGGTTCTGCAACATATTAACTGAGAAATCTTATGGAATGATATAGATTGAATGTTTGTATCCCATCAGAATTTATATATTGAAGACCTAATTCATAGTGTGGCTATATTTGGACATGGGACCTTTAAGGAGGTAATTAAGGTTAAATGAGTTCATGAGAGTGGGACTTTGATCTCATTAGTGTCTTTATAAATTGAGACAGCAGAGAGTTTGCTCTCTCTTTCTCTCCCTCCCCTTCCCCTCCCTCTTTCCCCCTCCCTCCATGCACCACAAGGGAAAGTCAAAGTGAAAATTTGGGAATAAGGCACCTATCTACAATCCTGGAAGAGAGCCCTCACCAGAAACAGACATCAGCTACAACTTTAACCTTGAACTTCCAGCCTCCAGAATGGTGAGGAAATGAATTTCTGTTGTTTTAAGGCTTCCAGGCTGTGACACTGTGTTATAGCAACCAGGGAAGACTAACAAGCAAAGTTACTTAACTTCCCTATGCCTTACTCAGTTCCCTTACTATAAAATGGAGATAATAAATACTGGTATGCTCACCTCCTAGTGTCACTTTGATGATTAAATGAGCTGAGAATAATAAGCTCCACTGGTATTAGTTATTTGAACTATAATTATCCAAAGTGCAATTTATTCTTCTCTTTGTATATGTAGAAAGAATAATAATTGTTGGTGAGTCTTTTTAAATGAATTAAACACATGAGGATTATGTATTTACACTTATATCATATATGGGAGAAGGTATATGAGCCTGAAAACAGTTTTAAATCTATGATATGTGAAGATCAATACAGACCTCGGCACAATGTAAGGGCAAATTTTTAAAAAATTCTGATATGATTTTTAGCATTTTTGAAGGTATAACCAAACCATGGCCAAATAGAATTGGAATGTTGAATGGTGTTTTGAAGTTCTTCAGGCTCCTTGAACTCCACACAACTAGCTACAAACTGTTAGTGTGAGACCTTACCTCAAACAACAACCACTACAAGCAAAGAAAGAGCACATAATATATGAGCTATTCAATTGCTTCAGCCCTAAACTTCCATTTGAAGATTTGACTGCATGTTATCAAATAACCAATTCAATCTTTTTCAGTGTGTTGATATTTCAACATCATAGAAACACAGCAAATTATTTGCTGTCACAGAAGAGGAAATGAATGATTAATTATTCAACGGGTTATTGAAGCCTCAATTAAATCAGTTTTTTCTCCTTCTACCTAATACTTTCACACAGTACCATATGCCACTATATAGGCAAATTGTTTATATATACTAAGTGTCCTGATAAAGGCTTTGAGATCCAAAATTGAAAGTTGATGTGCTTATCTGGTGGGGAGAAGGTGAAAATAAAGTCAAGAATCTTAAATCATTCAATTTATTGAACTACAGACATTTCTACTCTTCCTGAATATAGTCTAACTTGTTGTTGATGCCTTTCAGGGCAGGATGCAGATCTTATAAGAAAATATGAAACTTCAGGATCCAGAAAGAGTACTGATCAAAAATCCAAGATGAGATGGGGAAAACAGATCCTTTGAAAAGATATATTTTTAATCCTTCCTTTCTCTTATAATTACTAAGTCTGGTTACTTAGAGGTAGACAAGAAATAGAGTGAATGAAGAATTTTAATGTCATCAGTAAATAAATGTGTGTGTGTGTGTGTGTGTGTTACTGTAATCCTATAAATATAGGCTTAGTAGCAGGAAATTCCATAATGGATCCCAAAGATAATTGTATTTTAATAGTAAAAATTGTATTCTTGTGATGCCTATAATAGAATCATAAAATCTTTTAATAAGCACTAGAAAAATCCTAAATGTAAAACCAAGTAATGAAAACCTATTGGTTTAAAACAAACCCTTTATAGTACTGTAGTTTGTTTGGTATCTTAATTAAATTACCTGAACTTAATGTTCTAAGTTCAGTGTGTAACTAGATAATTCCTTTGCCTAAGAAAAAAGGGAATTCTTAAAAAGTTCTTTCTCATTGAAGTTATTAGGTATAAGAAAATATTTTAATCTTTTATATGCATTATATTAAATAGTGCTTATGGAGAGAGGAAAATAGAAAACTTTTAAAAATTCATAGTCAAAAGTTGCTTTGTATTGGCTTTTCTCCTTAAAAAATCTGAGAGGGATATTTAATTCTGAAGACACAATTAGAACAAAATTTACATCATTTGCCTAGTAGCTGAGAAACTGTGAATAACATTAAACAAACTGAATTACTTTATTTATTTTATTTATTTTTATTTATTTATTTATATATATTTTTTTAAATTTATATTTTGTGACCACAGAGCAATTAATTTTGTTCTCCTAAATTGTTCTTCTTATTCCAGGGAGGTAACAGAGAATAATTTTTTTATGGTGGTTTGTGCCAAAGGAAAATTCATGCCATAACTCTGTACTTACCATCTAATACCAATTGCAAAGAGATATTTTTTATTAATATTTCATAAATATATTTTTTTAATTTAGCTTTTATGTTTTACAGACTGTATTTTGATTCATTGTACACAAATGGGATACATCATTTCATTTCTATTTTTGTACACAGGTAGATTCATACCATTCATGTAATCATACGTGTCTCATTCCATGAGTTTTCATACCCCCCTCCCTCTCATTTCCTTCTACATATTCTAAAGTTCCCCCATTCTTCTCTCATTCCCCACCCCCCACCCCCATTATATATCATTCTCCACTTATAAGGGAAAACATTCGGTCTTTGATTTGGGGGGCTTGGCTTATTTCACTTAGCATGATATTCTCCAATTCCATCCATTTATTTGCAAATGACATAATATTATTTTTCTTTATGGCTAAATAGCATTCCATTGTTTATATAGACCACAGTTTCTTTATCCATTCATCTGTTGAAGGGCATCTAGGTTGGTTCCACAATCTAGTTATTGTGAACTGAGCTGCTATAAACATTGATGTGGCCGTGTTACTGTAGTTTGCTGATTTTAGGTCAGTTGGGTATAAACCAAGGAGTGGGATGAGATAACTGGGTCAAAAGGTGGGTCCATTCCAAGTTTTCTGAAGATTCTCCATACTGCTTTCCAGAGTGGCTTCACCAATTTGCAACTCCACCAGCAATGTATGAGTGTGACTTTTTCCCCACATCCATACCAACATCTATTATTGTTTGTGTTCTTGATAATAGCCATTCTAATTGGGGTAAGATGGAATCTTAGAGTTGTTTTAATTTGCATTTCTCTAATTACTACAGATGTTGAAGACTTTTTCATATATTTATTAATTGCCTGTGTGTCTTCTGTAAAGTGTCTGTCCAGTTCCTTGGCCCATTTATTAATTGGATTCTTTGTATTTTTGGTGTAAAGTTTTGTAAGTTCTATATAAATTTTGGAGATAAGTGCTCTATCTGAAGTGCATGTGGAAAAGATTTTCTCCCACTCTGTAGGCTTTCTTTTCACATTCTTGATTGTATCCTTTGCTGAGAAAAAACTTTTTAGTTTGAGTCCATCCCATTTATTGATTTTTGCTTTGATTTTTTGTGCTGTGGGTCTTATTGAGGAAGTCTGATCCTAAGTGAACATGATGAAGATTTGGGCCTAATTTGTCTTCTATTAGGTGCAGGGTCTCTGGTCTAATTCCCATGTCTCTGATCCATTTTGAGTTGAGTTTTGTGCAGGGTGAGAGATAGACATTTAATTTCATTTTACTACATATGGATTTCCAGTTTTGCCAGCACCATTTGTTGAACAGGCTATCTTTTCTCCATTATATGGTTTTAGCTCCTTTGTCTAGTATGAGGTGACTGTATTTATGTGGTTTTGTCTCTGTGTCTTCTATTTTGTACCATTGGTCTGCCTGTCTATTTTGATGCCAATACCATGCTGTTTTTGTTACTATTGCTCTGTAGTATAGTTTAATGTCTGGTAGTGTGATGCCTCCTGTTTCACTTTTTCTATTCAGGATTGTTTTGGCTATTTGAGGTCTCTTGTTCTTCCAGATGAAGTTCAAGATTGCTTTCTCTATTTCTATGAGGAATGTCATTGGGATTTTAATTGGAATTGCATTGAATCTGTATAGAATGGCCATTTTGACAATGTTAATTCTGCCTATCCAAGAACATGGGAGATCTTTCCATCTTTGAAGGTTTTCTTAAATTTCTTTCTTTAGTGTTCTGTAGTTTTCATTGTAGAGGTCTTTCACCTCTTTTGTTAGATTGATTCCCAAGTTTTTTTTTTTTTTTTTTTTTTTTTTTGAGACTACTGTGAATGGAGTGGTTTTCCTAATTTCTCTTTCAGAGGATTGATTACTTATGAATAGAAATGCATTAGATTTATACATATTGATTTAATATCCTATTACTTTGCTGAATTCATTTATTAGTTCTAGAAATTTTCTAGTGGAGTTCTTCAGATCTTCTAAATATAGGATTGTGTCATCAGCAAATAGTGATGGCTTTAGTTCTTCTTTTCCTATTTGTATCCCTTTAATTTCTTTGGTCTGTCTAATTGCTGTGACAAGTGTTTCAAGGACGATGTTGAATAAAAGTGGTGAAAGAGGGCATCCCTGCCTTGTTCCAGTTTTAGAGGGAATGCTTTCAGTTTTTCTCCGATAAGAATGATGTTGGCCGTGGGCTTAGCATAGATAGCCTTTACAATGTTGAGGTATGTTCCTACTATTTCTATTTTTTCTAGTATTTTAAGAATGAAGGGGTGCTGTATTTTATCAAATGCTTTCTCAGCATCTATTGAAATAATCATGTGATTCTTAACTTTAAGTCTATTGATGTGGTGAATTACATTTATTGATTTCCAAATGTTGAACCAACCTTGCATCTCTGGGATAAACCCCACATGATCATGGTGCGCTATCTTTTTAATATATTTCGTATGCAATGTGCCAGTATTTTGTTAAGGATTTTTGAATCTATGTTCATCGGAGATATTGGTCTAAAGTTTTCTTTCCTTGATGTGTCTTGTCTGGTTTTGATATCAGAGTGATACTAGCCTCATAGAATGAATTTGGAAGGGTTCCCTCCTTTTCTATTTCCTGAAATACTTTGAGGAGTATTAGTACTAGTTCTTCTTTAAAGGTCTTGTATAATTCAGCTGTGAATCCATCTGGTCCTGGACTTTTCTTGGTTCTAGGCTTTTGATGGCTTCTTCTATTTTGGTGCTTGATATTGATCCGTTTAGATTGTGTACGTCTTCCTGATTCAGTTTGCAAGGATCATATGTCTCTAAAAATTTGTCAATGTCTTCGATACTTTCTATTTTGTTGGAGTATAGATTTTCAAAGTAGCTTCTAATTAAGTTATGTATTTCAATGGTGTCTGTCGTGATCTTTCCTTTTTCATCACGAATTCTAGTAATTTGAGTTTTCTCTCTCCTTCTCTTCGTTAGTATGGCCAGGGGTTTATCAATTTTGTTGACTTTTTCAAAGAACCTACTTTTTGTTTTGTCAATTTTTTGAATTGTTTCTCTTGTTTCAATTTCATTGATTTCAGCTCTGAGTTTAATTATTTCCTGTCTTCTACTATTTTTGGTGTTGATCTTTTCTTCTTTTCCTAGGGCTTTGAGATGAAATGATAGGTCATTTAGCTGTTGACTTTTAATTTTTTTAATGTATGAGCTCAATGCAATGAACTTTCCTCTTAGTAAAGCTTTCATAGTGTCCCAGAGATTTTGATTTGTTGTGTCATTGTTCTCATTTCCCTCTAAGAATTTTTTTATTTCTTCCCTGATGTCTTCTGTTATCATTGCATCATTCAATAGTTTATTATTTAGTCTCTAGGTGTATGAGTTGTTTTTGTTTGTTATTTTATTGTTCATTTCTAATTGCATTCCATTATGGTCTGATAGGTTACAGGGTAGGATCTCGATTTTTATGTATTTACTAATGGCTTTTTTGTGGCATGGCATATGGTCTATTTTGGAGAAGGACCCATAAGATGCTGAGAAGAAAGCATATTAGCTTGATGTTGGATGAAATACTCTAGAAATATCCATTACATCTATATCATTGATTGTATTATTTAGTTCTATAGTTTCTTTGTTCAGTTTTTGTTTGGAGGATCTATCCAGTGGTGATAGTGGTGTGTTAAAGTCCCTGACTCTTAATGTGTTTTGGTCTATTTGATTCTTAAAATTGAGAAGAGTTTGTTTTATATACATAGATGCTCCATTGTTTGGGGCATACATTTTTAAAATTGTTATATCTTGCTGTTTTATGCTTCCCTTAAGCAGTATGAAATGTCCTTCTTTATCCCTTCTGACTGACTTAGGTTCGAAGTTCACTTTATCTGATATGAGGCTGGAGACCCCTTCTGTTTTACTGGGTCCATGTTCATAGTATGTTTTTCCCCATCCTTTCACCTTCAGTCTGTGGATGTCTTTTTCTATGAGATGAGTCTCTTGAAGACAGCATATTGTTGGGTCTTTCTTTTTAATCCAATATGCTAGTCTATATCTTTTTATTTTTGAATTTAGGCCATTGACATTCATGGTTGTTATTGAGATAGGATTTGTATTCTTGGTCATTTTGGCTTATTTTTGGTTTTTTACTTGTCCTTTGATTGACTTTTCCTTTAGGGTAGTTCCTCCCTTTGCTGACTTGTATTGTTGTTTTTCACTTCCTGCTCATGAAATATTTTGCTGGGGATGTTCTTTAGGGCAGGCTTTCTATTTGTAAATTCTTTTAACTTTTGTTTATCATGGAAAGATTTTATTCCATTGTTGAATCTGAAGGTTAATTTTGTTGGGTATAGGATTCTTGGTTGGCATCTGTGTTCTTTCAGAGCTTGAAATATATTGTTCCAGGCCCTTCTTACTTTTGGAGTCTGGGCTGAGAAATCTGCTGATATCCATATTGGTTTCCTCTTATACGTAATCTGATGCTTTTTTCTTGCAGACTTTAAGTCCTATCTTTATTTTTTGTGTGAGGTATTTTCATTATAATGTGTCTTGGTGTGGATCTGTTGTAGTTTTGTGCACCTGGTATTCTATAAGCCTCTTATATTTGAGTTTCCATTTCATTTTTCAGGTTTGGGAAATTTTCTGATATTATTTCATTGAACAGGTTGTTCATGCCTTTGGTTTGTATCTCTGTGCCTTCCTCAATCCCAATAATTCTTAAATTCTGTCTTTTTGTGATATCCCATAATTCTTGGAGGTTCCATTCATGACTTCTTAACATCTTCTCAGTTTGTTCAACTTTATTTTCAAGATTAAATATTTTGTCTTCATTGTCTGAAATTCTGTCTTCCACAAGGTCTGTTCTGTTGGTGATGCTTTCCTTTGAGTTTTAATTTGATATATCATTTCTTTCATTTCAAGTATTTGTTTGTTTTTGTTTCAGAATCTCTCTTTATTGAAGTGTTCTTTTGCTTCTTACATTTGCTCTTTTAATTATCTACTGGAATGGTCATTCATTGCCTGCATTTGCTCTCTTTTCTTTTGCTTCATGGATCATTTCAATTATGCAGATTCTAAACTCTTTTTCTGTCATTTCTACTGCCATGCTGTCATTGGATTCTTCCATCACAATAGCATCTTGGTTTGTTAGGGACACCTTCTTCCCCTGTTTTTTCATATTGTTTCTATATATTCCCCTCTAGCAGTGAAGATCAGAAATACTGAAGTTCCCCCCTTACTGGCTTATTATGACCCTGTAGTTTTCCACTACCTCTCCTTTGAAGGGGATATCAATACCAGTAGCACCCAATACAGAGAAAATGTAGCCCTGAACCAGATAGCCCCTAAAAGACTTTAATCTTTTTAAAATAAACAGGATAAGTTCAATTACTATTTACAGTATTTCTAGTTTTGAACAAGATGATGGGGAAGGGTGTAGGATGTAAGTGAGAAAATAGAGGTACCTATCAAAGGGCCTCCAGTCTCCTGTAGGTGTCTCAGGAAGGGAGCCGCCCTTCCAATGATGATGGCCATGCCCTCAGGAATCATTCAAAATGCCTGCACCAGTCTCCAAAGAAGCTGGGGAGCCTCAGTCAGGGTGCACTAAGTCAGCACGGAGGCAGGCACAGTGTCCCTCAGCAGTAGGGGGGCAGGCTGGCAGGCTCAGTTACTGGCCTCTGACCTGGGTGTGGGTGGGCAGGCTCAGCAATGGCATCCTGTATTTATTTTAAATGTTGATATTTAATTTACATTTTTATAAAAAGTATTCAAAATTTAAATGTTGTAATACAAAGACATTTTATATTTCAAATCAGATTGTTCTGTTCAAAGAACCAAAATGACATGATAGTACCTTAAAAAAGCAATTTGAAGCTTGGATTAAATAAAAGCTAAATATTAGGAATATAATTTGTGAATTTTGTATGTTTTTATTCTGTTACATATTCAAACAGTCAGCTCAGCAAGGGAATGATCAGATATGCACAATTATTACATTAAATTATCTTCCATATTTTGCCTAATTCCAGTCACATAAAAAACATAATTTTATTGTTTCTGGCCTTCTGCCCAACCCTGGGGCACACAGGTGACCTGTCAGGTGGTGCAGGTGGAATGTACAGGACTGGAATGTTCATGCCTCTACCATCTTATGCCTGGTTCCTGGGCTTCAGCAGTGCTTGGCATGGTCACGTGCAGGACTTAGACTCTTAGGGAAATGATTTCCTTGAGTCTTTTTTGATTCTTTTTTTAGTTCTTTTTTGTGGAATTTCCACTTCCACAAGATAAATACAAGATAAATCCAGTCAGACATCACTTAAAGAGATAGGAACAGATTTTATTTGGTAGCAGTGATGGTAGAAGGAAAAGCTGAGCTCCGTTTCAGTTTATGCAGAGATCATAAAATAAGATAGTTTGCTGCTCTATGGGCAACTCAAAAAGATTACCACACCATATGCCATTACCATAGACATTCAGACTGCAAAGCAGGACATCTGTTGGATTGCCACTGCAAGTCCCAAATCGAGAGATCTCAGCTACCTTACCTCTGAACTTAGTGGGTTTCCTGCAACAGTTATAAACCTTTGTTTTTATTCATTTTCATAAGAATACCTTCTCATTAAATGTTTGCTAGCCCATCCAGAAAAATCCTCTATTACAGAATCCCAAAATGATTCAGTTTGTCCCAATAAACAAAATGAGAAAATGAACTTAAATTGTTCAAAGGAGAAATGAATGTCTCTTCTTTGAGATATTCATCAACAAGTGGGGGAACTGACAAAGATTCTCTGCTTGGTCAATTTTTTCATGTTCCTGAACCCTTTCCTAGGTCTATCTGTGCCCTTGCTAGTAAAATTCAGTGCTATGATAGTCTTGCTAAGTTGTTTTAGCAAGAACACCTCCTTCCCCAATAGATGATCATCTTCCATTTCTGATCAGGTTCCTCATCTTCTACCACCCCTGAGTGATATTTGGTAACCCTGACCTGTTTTCAGCAAAAATCCTGTTAGGTGAATTTAGCCAGTATCACACTCATCACTGATGTTTCACTCTCCATCCACTAATCACCCCTCCCTTTGCTCCTTGAATATAAATTCCCACTATCCCATGCAGTATATGGAATTGAGTCTTTTCTCTCTCTCCTACCCCCAGACCTCACTGCAATGGTCTGCATACATTTAGAGATGACCCTGAATACAGTCTCTCTTACCATGCTTTTTAAAAAACACACAATTTTATACCTATTTTTCCATTTAAAAATTAGGAAGTTGAATTTGATGAAGTGGAAGAGAGACAATCTTTATTTAACAACGTGTTAGCTTGGTTTATAACTTCAAATATTTAGCTGATATGATATTCAGATGTCCATCCATTTGTACATTTACTCTGATTCTCACAGATTTTAGTTGTGGGTCTAATGTGAATGCATGCTGGAAGATTTTTTCCACTTCACAGGTTCTTATGATTAATTCATAGGGTAGAATTACAAGGACTAAAAGAACACACATTTTTGGACGTGTTGTGATGAGGAGATCCTAAAAAGTCCTCCTAGAAGCACCTTCTCTGATGATGTCCTAGTGAAAGAACTGTTATTGAAAGCAAATATTATTCACTAAACACTGCTCATCGGGGTATCAGACACCGATCTTATTATTGAATGTGTAAGTCTATTATAGTGCTGTCAGACTGCAAGGGTTAGAATTCTGCTGTTATTCCTCAGACCCTCTTCAGTGGCAGAGAGTAAACCAAGAGACTCCAGAACTGGGCAGAAGAGCTGAAGGAGGTGATCTTTGGGCACAGTGGATTCTATGCTGCAACTTATTTAAGGTCCAGAGTTTCTCAGTCTAGAAATTTGGCAAATGTAGATTTTTGGACTTTTTAAAACCAGTCATGATTAAAAGAATTATATGCAAATACATTTTTCTTATAAAAATAAATCAGAAGATTTATGAGAGTATGGTGAGAATAAATCATCTATAATCATATAGTGGAGAAAAATTGTTTTAGTATGTGTATTTTCAGACCTATGTAATTTTTTACATAATATATTCACAGATGTTTTTATCTGATTTTTCCTCCACTTAACGTACTGTGAATATATATATATATTATATATATTATATATATATATATATTATATATATATATATATTTATGGCAATACATATCTGGATACCCTAATATATGTATCTATAATTTTCTCACAATCATAGAAATCTAAGACATTTTACTTCCATAAATAATGCCACAGAAACATAGATCTTTTGATTCTTGTTCATTTATTTCTTTAATTCATATTCTGTGAATTGGGATTATTGATTATATGTTAAAGCACATTAATGCTTTGATAGATAGTGTCAAACAAGTCTCCATGAAAAGTAAATGGAATTTACCCTGCAGAATTTGACTCTGATTAGTTTCCTAATTTCTTTTTATCTTTCCTTTTTACTTTTTACTAATTTATCACTTTCAATGTCAACCTATAACTTCTGTTTTAAGGTGCATGACTACAATTTTAGATTACCTTTTCTATATTTACAGACATACTTATTTGTGAATTGTTCATTTATATAATTTAACTTTTGAATGTACCTTTTATAGGAAAAATATTAAAGCTTCATCTTGATTTAACAATTAAACCATTTATTGACAAATCTTTGTTTTAGGATCTATGTGTGGCACTAAATAGACTCAGCGAGCAAAACAGACATGACAGCTCATGACAGCTAAGCTGAGTGACTCATTTAATAGTCAAGTTAGGGGAGATAGAAGAAAGGAATAACAGTATTTACACTCAGGAAACACTTTTAACCAAGACAAGGAGTGATTTTAGTTTCATTGCTTTAAAGCCAGAAACTTGGTTTCAGGATTCACATTTTTATCCTATTTTTTGTTTTCTATTAGTTGATTACAAATATGAATTTAATGTGGTTTTAAAATTGAAAGAATACTAAGCACGTTGTCACAAAAAGTAGCACTATCACTGCCTTAAAGCAACCACATTCACCATCTTTGGTAGTTTGAACAGATATTTGCCTTTGTGTCTCTAATACATTTAGAAGTGTATATTTTAATCACAAAATTTTAGACACTAAAGGTTGATTTTATGATTTTATGGTAAGAACGATCTGTTTACTGGTTCTAGATCGAATTCTCCCTGGGCAACTATTCTAATTCACTGCCCAGGGAAGGGTTATGTATAAGGGCTATTATTATTATTCTGGGAGCAGACTATAAAAAGTGGAATAGAAGCCTCCTGTTAGGAGGCATAGTTAATTCCAAATGGCACAGTATCTCTGCTGTCATCTGCATAGCTTCTTATCCAATAATTCTGAGGTTCAAAGTTCCAAGAAATTTTATTCCAGTTTTCTGCCTCGTAGAAAAATAGATTTGAGGGTCTGAATTCTCTTTATAAAGACTTTCAAATAGTTCTTCCTTTTCAGACCCATTTTCTACTTGAAACAGACTGAATTGGTGGGTCCCTCTCTGTGTAAGAGGAACTTCAACTGTATAAAGAAAAATGACGTTTTCGTGTAAGACAGTAAGAATTACTCTGAGTTGACTTCAGGGGACTGATTCAGCTAATAGGGTTTTGACAGTTGGAGCCAAGAATTGTCAACAAACATAGGGGCATTGTATATTTAATCTTACTTTATTCCCAACCACTATAGTCATATACGAGCTACCTTTATCAGGGTGAATAAGTCAAACATGAAAAGATAGGAAAGATGCTCATTTGATATTCTGATAAAATGTGATTTGGAGCCAATGTACTTTTACATACCTTCCACCCTTTTCTTCTAAACTCATTATCATATTGACCATCACAAATAAAAATATTTGAATTATCTTATCTCATTCCTAATCTTGAGCTGAAATTCAATGAGAACCATTGGGGACCTTCTAAATAGTTCTTTTAAATGGAAAAGCTCCAGCTGAACATATTAGCATACACCACTAGCATAGCATAGCATGATTAGGAAGAGGCACAAGGAGTAGAGAGGAGCAGATCAACAGTGGTCAGAATACATTCTGATTTTCTAGTAGATGACCAATGTGAAGAATTCCCTATTCAAGTGACTTTTACTAATTACTTTGCCTGATTTGTGAGTCACTTTGCAAATGCCTTCCATCAAACACTTAATGAAATGGCTTTATTATTTGAATTATCCTGAATCTGGAGTGCATTTTACTCTGCCTCAGTTTAGCTCAATATGTGCCCATCATGCACAAGTCACCTCTCAGATGACACTGTGGGAATAAATAGTTGTGTTTGATTTTTAATTACATCCATAATGAACCAGTGGTAAGCTGTGGCAAATTATAATAAGTCTTAGTCCCTGAGTAAAGGAAATTACTTCATTTCAGCTACTGTATCTTGTGTGTTAAGGAAATGTTAACTCATATTATTAAGAGGTACATCACATTATATGCCTCAGGAGTAGACTTTTTTGTACCCTAATTAAATGGATTACATTCCCTTGGCTAAGCAAAAACAAAATAACAACAGCAAAGAAAAGAACAAAAGTAAAAATGCAGGGAACTTTGCAATTTTTAGTTTTATTTACTTATTTTCAATAAGAAGACAATTTTTTTTTTCTTGGAGGAAAAATGGAAATTTGTTTCCTGAGTCCTTACAGAGAACATCTAGGAAAAAAATAATCTTCAAACATAAAAGAAACACTATCAAACTAATGGTTCCTGTATTGACGCTCAACAGAGGCAAAAAACATTATACTAAGTTGTGCCTCGGTGAAAGCAATTCTTTGAAGAGCTGAGAAAATGTGTTCAATGTACTTTACTGTCTGATGGTTTAATACAGGAATGGATCTTGGGAAATCAAACAAATGGATGTGAGCACATCTATTAGGTTCTCTTCAGTACCATGAGCACAGGAAATTTCTACTGGAAATTCAGTTCTTCCTTAGGCTTTCAGGAGTTCAGGAGGGCTATTTAACTCAGAGGTAATTATAACCACGTGGTCCGTTCTCTATGACTGACACTCTTTAGGATGTTTATACCTCAAATCCATTTCCTTGGTATGAATAAAGATAACCACTATTGACTTGTTGCTCCTTTAGAAAATTTTGTTCTTTTTGATATTCACAAGGAACCAAATATTCATCAAGTAGATGAATGAATGAAAAACATTCCAGTATTCTCTTCAAGTAATTTCCCAATGAAAAATATAAATGTGGCCAGGTGCAGTGAAACATGCCTGTAATCCCAAAGCTCAAGAGGCTGAGGCAGGAGGATGGAGAGTTCAAAGTCAGCCTCAGCAATGGTGAGGCTCTAAGCAACTCAGTGAGACTCTGCCTCTAAAGAAAATAAAATACAAAATAGGGCTCAGTGGTTGAGGGCCCCTCATTTCAATCTCCAGTACCCCAAAAAACCCACGAATACATATCCCTGGATCCAGTGCTTGCAAACCGTGATGTGTGGTCATTTGTCTGTCTAAACGTATATAGGCTGGCTCATGTGGATTTGTGCTTTTCCTACAAAGGAAATGGTCAACAGAATCAATTTGGAAGAAACCCAAAATTTTCAGTGGCAACAAAGCTTTGGGAACACGCAAACCATGTCTAAACCATGGCGATGACCAAAAGGCATAGCTTATGGTTAAACAAATTGGTGTTTAAAATGAACAACAAAAATGATGAGTGACTTATTTCATTTCAGTAACAATTATTTATATAAACCTTTCTGCTAATCCAATTTCAAGTTTAAACTCATATTTAAATGAAAATATTAATTTGGGACTTCCTTGTTGCTATTTTACTTTCTTTTTTACTACTTAATTTTGATGGTTACACTGAACTCTCATATTTCCTATCCCACTAAAGATTCTGAATGACAAGGCTTTGATTGGAAAATGCTGATGGCAGTCAGTTTGGTTTATTTCAAATGTACTTGCAGAGCATAAGAAATTTCAGGTTATCTTTTTAAAAATTTCAAGTATGTTTTCACAGAGACTCTTAAAGATAGACCAAGAGGATTGCAAAGTCAAGATCACTTTTGCAAAGATAAAACTCCTTTCTGAATTCTAGTTAACCTGAGGATTCTGGTCACATGCCAAGTCAGACAATTGCTTTATATTCTTGTAAATTGCTTTCCTGGGTTAGGATGCATTTGTTTAATTTTATGATTCCTTCTAGGGGTGACTATTTGGTGAATATTTGTGATACTTCATTACAGACAAGGTTGCAATTTGGTTACATGGGAAGTGATATGCATATACCAAAGTTGCAGAATATTGTGTCTTTTGTGTTTAATTTTGGGAGTTTAATGAATTGGTGACATTGTACTTTCAGTGTAATAAAAGAATTTAGAGAGAAATACTTTGATGCTTTCTTATCTTAAAAAAGATGGGCACTTTTAGATAAAATGGGATAGTTTCTGTCAATTATTTATAAACTAAAGCAAACAAAACCCTCTATCTCTGCAGATGTTAGTTGAAGTGACTGAATGGCAGAAGCAACATTGCCGCACAGCAGGAGCTTAAGCTTTGGCTTTGGCATTGGTGTCAATTCTCAGTTCTCCCTCTTTCTAGTTGTGTCCACTTGAATGAGTTACTTTTTAGGGTCTGGCATGTTCCACACAAAATCAAAGATATTATCATTGGTTAATAAACAACTAACGTGTTTCTGGAATATTCACAACTTTTCAATCAGTATTTATGTTGAGCATTATGGTTAATGCCAGACTGAATATTTTATTGGGGTTGAGTCTTTTTTCTCTGATTTTTCCCTGCCTAATTTGCCAGGCATACTTCACTCTTGGTGTGAAAAACAGAGTTTAAGGATAGAGATACTGGTATTGACATATTATATCTCATTTTTGTTATATGCTTTAATCAGAATATCTTTTCCCCTTTATCAATGTAGGTATTACCATCCATTCTAAAATTATGATTCTATATTCAGGAAGATTATGTTGGTAGATTACAGGTAAATTGTGACTACATAGTCCCAGAAGTCCTTATTGGTCAATGGATCTTGGGGCAGATTTATATTTGACTTATAGAATAATTAATTTATAGAACAATTAATTTTATACAACAGAGTCAAATAGGATTGATTATGAAGAAGAGCTAGATCCTAAAGTTTCTTATTCTCATTTATTTTAGGAATTGGGGAGACCATATGTAATTGACCCAAAAATATATGTATGCTTTATGTGGAAGTTAGAAAAGAAAAAGGAAAAGATGGGAAAATCTCATGAAAATCAATAGAGGAAAGAGGAACCAGGGAATGGAGGAGGGGAGGAAGGAGAGAAATGCTGGGAAATGATATTGGTCAAATTTTATTGTTATATCCTGTGCATGCACAAATACGTAACAACAAATCCCATCATTATGTACAACTACAATGCCCCAATAAAAAAATGTGGAATAAAATATATGCATGCATATATACACACAAATATATATATGCTTGATCAATTCCTAAGTTTATATCAAGCCTTAACTATTTGATTTTGAGGTAAAAAATTCTAATGTTGCTATTTATTATCTCTGTGACTCTGAATGAATTACTGAACTTTTCTGAACTTCATATCCTCATCTATAAAATGTCAGCTATATGTGCCACATTTTATCTAGACCCTCATTCCCTAAATTATGCATCAAACATGCTTGGTTCAATTCACAGGGCACAATTTTCTGTTCAGAAAATGATTGAAATTTATAAACAAAGTTTTTGAGGTTTGAAACAACAAAAAGGCATCCAACAGCAGTTGGGTGGACACCTGCTGTTGGTGGCATAATGCTGGACAATTATGAGACATTTATATTATTTAATCTGCAGAGTCATTGTGTTAAGTAGGTCTCATTACCTTTATTTAATGGAGAAGGGACTGTCTCAAGCTGTTAAGTAACTTACTAAGTCACACAATGAGTGCCTGATAAGGCTAAAAGGTGGCTTAGTTTGTCTATATCAGACATAAAATTCTATTCTCATAGAATATACTGTGTTCCTGGGTCCTTATTCTTTGCTGCCACCAAAATACTTTCATCATTTCTTATTGATTGGTATATTCCTTCTTATGCTGAAACTGTGTGCTCTGTTTTGGCCTATATACCTGCTTGATTTAAGGCTGGTAAATATGTATCTATCTATTTAACTGTCAGGAAATCTATGCTATTGATTTTCTGGTTAGCAGATATATAGTAAGAAGGGATGTGATTTATACAGGTTATTTTGCAGAATCATTATTTATCTTCAAAAGCAAACACATTCATTTTATATGCATTTAATAAGCAGAAGACCTATGATTTCAGATTCCTTGATATCTTTCTGAAAAGACATCAAATGTAACAGAAATTTATTAATATTTTTCTCATTAAGTCACATATGGCTTTACTCTGTACAAAGGCAAGGTCTACATATCTGTGTCAGAATCAGACAGGGCTAAAAGATGAAGTCATTCATAGTTGCCAGAGAATATTAATAATATGGCTCCCAAGAGTGGAATTGCTGTTATCTCTGTGTCCACCTGCCAAAAGGCTTGCAGCAGGAGCCTAGAAACCAGAAATCCTGCAGCTTTACCAATATGACAACCCCAAAATGATTTGAAAATGGAAAAAAAAGGAGAGTTATTGATTTTTGAGATATTCTGATATGTCAGCTCTAACCTTGGCCAAATTCAATATTTCATGAAAAATGGAGCACTTAGACACAGAGTAAGTTAAGTTAATTTGTCATTTTCTCTTCTTTTCATGGCTAAAATTATATTTTATATTTGAAGATGCTTGATTGGTAAAGCAAATGAAATGTTTTATAAACTTAATTAGGCAAACCATTGTGTGCAGAATGCAAGTGAATTTGGTGTTTAAAGTGATATTTAAGCTTCAAAACTTTCAAAATTATTTTATTTTAAGGCTCAAGATAAGCAACACAAAATAAATCGCTTTTATTTTTCAGTTTATAGATAGAATGAAAATACAATTGCCAATTATTCCAGAGTTTTACTTCTAATGCATCATGGATGGTATCTAAGAACCAAATCCCTTAAACTTTTGCTTACTTCTCATAAGGACTCAGAAGAGCACAAAGTAATCTTGGCACTTTGGATATACCCCTTTCAAACCTGTCATTTACCAGTCACATACTCTGCCTAAATCTCAGTAAACAATGCTATGAGAACAAAAAAATGGGAACTATCTAACGTAAATTCTTTCCACTTTTGCCCAACTACCCATTCATGTATCTATGTCTGTGTACTCCAGTTACAGAAGAAAAAGTTCTATTCTGATTGACTGTCTGGTGCTCTCTCCCATTTCCTTCTGCTACCTTGAGTTTCTTATGCTACCTGTGATCTAATGATCTTTTTTTTTTCTTTTTTATTAATCCCTCTCTCTTCACTGGTTCCTTTCCTTTAAAATTTTTTATAAATATCCACTCATTCAACAAATACTTGGCACTGGAGACATAGTATTGAATGGGATAGACAAAAATGTCCTACTGTTATGAAAGTGAAATTCTAGTTGGAAGAAGAATAAATAATAATAAGTAAATAGAGTAAATATGTAAAGAGAAGAAATGCAGCCTGAATTGAGAAAATTACACTATGTGCCTGTATAAATCAATATATCACAGTGAATTTCACCTTTGTGTATATCTTTCAAGCACTAATTAAAGATAAATAATGAGTGGAAGGAAGATTATTTGATTAGAGGAAGGGGAACAAAGGAGGGAGGGAAAGAGGGCACTAGGTACTGAAATGGATTAAATTGAATTCCATGCATGTATGATTATGTCAAAATAAACCCAACTATTATGGATAACTATAATGTACTAATAAAAGCATAAAAAGAATATAAAAGTAAAATATAAAAAAATAAGTAGAACATACTGTAGCAGATGTTGATGGTATTAATAAAGCATTCACTCTTAAATAAGACCCTTTGGAAAGGTTTCACTGAGAAGGTGATATTTGTACAAAGATATAAAAACATATTTGTACGATGAAAGTTCATGCAGCTCTGGAAAAAAAGAGCATTTTGGCAGAGGAGACACTAAGTACAGAGATCCTGAAGAGGCACTGGTCTGCAGTACATAAAGAACAATGAGGAGGTCAGAGTGGCTTGAAGAATCAGTGAAGGAGCATAATAGGAGGTGGAATCAGGTAAAGAAGGTGGTGCAGGTCATGCAGGACTTGGCAGGAACTCTATGGATTTAGCTTGTACTCTGAGTAAGACAGGAAGCCATTGGAAGGGTCTGAGCAGAGAAATGAAATGAGTTTTTTGTCAATATCATGCAGCTTCTGTGTTACAGTAAAGGCCATGAATGGGCAAGGGCAGATAAAGGAAGATCAATTAGAAGACCATCACCAACCCAGAAAAGATGTGAGTAAAGCTTGGGCAAAAGTGGTGATGGTAGAGTTGATAAGAAATGAACAGAATGTGGATATTGTTTCCCATAGAGTCAAGGACTCCATTGTATTACTACCTAGACTTGGTGATAGGGTACAGGAGATGAACTAGTGAATGAAGAATGACAAGGTCTTATTGGAACTTCCATTGTACACTTGGCATATGCAAAGCTAGAAAAAGCATTGCTCTCATCTTCACAACAAAAAGTTTACATCATAGATTTATACCTTTACTCAAATTCTTCAGAGAACTGAGGTTGCAAAGCAACAAGTTCTCTGACATCTAGCTAATACTTTGACTGTAAAGTAATATAAGACACAGACATTTGCTTACATGAGGAAATCCACCAGACACTGAGAAGAATTTAGGTAAGATTGTTACAAAATTGGCCAAGGCCAAGTGGAGGAGAGAAGAGAGTATAGAACCTCTGAGGTCCACAGTGGTAGGGAATTTCCACCTACTTGTAAGCTTTCCTCCATGGCGTTAACAAAAAGAGGGTTTGGAATCATAGTTCAGGCCTGGAAGGCAGGGAAGAGCAGCTACCTGGGCAAAGGAGCAAAATCTATCCCCACCCCAAGTTTTTTCACCCTCTATCACCTTGAACTACTGGAGGTGAGGGTCAGGCAATAAACACCTCACAGACTACTCATGGAAACCATTTTAGTTGTGGGAAGGGACAAAAAAAAAAAGAAAGAAAGAAATATGAACTTTTGTTTGTTAAAAATAGATGAAACTGGAGACATTATGTTTAGTGAAATAAGACACAGAAAGACAAGTACTGCATGTTCTGTCTCATAATGTGGAAGCAACAGAATGTCAACCTGAATGTGGAATGGTGATTAGAAGAGATAGGGAAAGATGGATAAAGGAAAAATGAATTTGATCAGTGTATACCACATGCATGTGTTGAAACCTCACACTGAACTCTATTAATATACATAATTAACACATTAATCAAAAACAAAACAAAACATTTTTACAAATTAGAAATAAAATTTAAAAGTGTGACAAAAATAGTTTTGAACCCAAAGAACAGGGAGTACAGAAAACTGCCACTTCTTTGCCCGGCTTGCTGCAAGTGGCTCACGCCGCTCTTACAGAAAACCACTGCTTCTAGCCTGGGTTGCTCCTGGTGGCTCTGCAGCCGCTTCTCTTAAGGCGCGACCAGTGGGAGGAAAGACACATACACTTCAGAGGTTCATGAAGCAGCTTCCACTTTATTCAAATAACACCCTCAATATATAAGCAGTCTCATGCATAAGCCATTGTGACCAGATATGTCCATCCAATCGTGTTAAAGGTCAAGCGATCACTCGCTCAAGCATACATGTAAAGTATATTTGTCCATGTGCTAAGCGGCTGAACTGATTATCATGCAACCAATTGTAAACACTTCCTGCCCTTCTCCAGGCATAATCAGGACGCCTTTCGCTCTCTGCCAGTCGCCATCTTTAGATGCAGTGGCATAACCCTGGGCCCTGGTTTCACTCGCCACAAGGGAGCATTCAATAAACATTAACTAAATTAGGGAAACTGAAGGGAGTCTATAATTGGTAAGGTTGATCAAAAGTTTGATTTTTAAAAATAACTTAAAAAAATAAATAACCCCACTCAAACACCACAACACTCTGTTGACTTGCCTATGGGCCACGCTGGCTATGTCTCTACCACATTCACATCCTGTGGTTCAAGGTCAACAAAGTACTATTGTTGAATCCTCAACTCCACACTAAATTAGATTTAGCACTTTTTTCAGACATGTTCCCATACTTTTGAATCAAGATTGATCTTGCCTTCCTATCTTTATTTATTTATTTATTTATTTATTGTGTATTGTTTTAGGTCTTTGACTGAATCAACTCATTGGGTCTGTTCTCTACTACTTAGAATGGTATGCCCCACTCAACTAGCATTCCCACAATGCCCAACTTCTACCCATATGCTTAACAGAAGACTAGAATGTAATATTTTGTAATGGAAATCTACCTAAAAGAATCACTTACTCTCTGGTTTTCACTCTTATGAGAACTCACATATGATTAATGGAAGAATAATATCCAAGAATTTAGTGGAATGTATAGCATGCAGCAAATTTGCAATGAAGGCTAGTTAATATTAGTATGACCATTTTTATGTCTTGTTATTTTTCTATTGCTGTATTTGTTCCGGTTCATATTTTGACTTCTCCACCACAAATTGTTTTTGTTTTCTTTTCACTATTGATAAAGATGACTATTAACTTCCAAATTACTCAAGCTATAAAATTGGAGTTATGCTAAATTTCTTTTTCTTTCTCTAGCTTCCTTCAGTCATTAACTACTATAAAGTGTAGCTCTAGACCATATCTCACACTTTCCTCATCTCTATTCCCTTCTCTCCTTTCTCTTCATACCTTGCCTAAGTTGGTGGACTCATTTCCTAAACGGATTATTTTCTCTAATTCATCCCCTTCTGTGATTCCAGACGTATGTTTCTGAGATGCAAATATGACCTCATGTTTAAAGTACTTTATTTCCATGAAGACTTTAATGTAGATGTTCAGAGATGGGTTTGCTGAGGGTGAGGACGAAGGATGCCTACCCTACCTACCCTTACCCAGTGTGCTTACTCAGGCATCAGAATTCGAGCTCTGAAGGCACGGATATAATTTTATTTAGGGTTGCACAGGACATATATAGGCACATTATCCAATCAGGTTAACACACTTGTTAAAGTATAACAGTCAGCCTATAGGTGAACTATACATCGAGGGTCGAGGTAGTATAAACAAACCAAGCATGCCTAAGCAGTTCTGCCCAGCAACAGGTCTGAGACAAAGGACTGGGGGAATGGCAAGCTCCAGCACACAGCATGAGGCAAGGCAGTGTGGGCGAGCTCACATCACAGCTTTCTGGGATGCATGACAGAATGAGGCCTTCCCTCAGTTCAAACTCAGCCTCAGCAACAGCAAAGACCTTCATTCCATGGCAAGTCTTTACCGTTACCTCAGTTTCTCTGTTCAGACTGTTTGGTTTACTTAGACCATGGTGTCAGTGACTGCTGTCAGATAAGTTTGAGGAATGTTCTCTACACTTTCATTGTATCCTTCCTTTGGGTAACCATCCACATATCCCATAACTTCAAGTGCAACTACTTGCAGTTCTTCCAAATTGTTTAAATATTTTTGCAGATATCTATATATTTATATTCAGATACCTATATACTTATATTTGGAGAGAGAAATAAGACACAGAAAATATACAGACAGAACACTGTGTGTTCTGTCTCAAAATGTAGAAGCAACAGCATGTCAACCTGAATGTAGAATAATGATTAGAAGAGGTGGGGAAGGATGGATGAAGGAAGAATGAATTTGATCGGTGCATAGCATATTCAGAGAGAGTAAAAGAGAGAGAGAGAGAGAGAGAGAGAGAGAGAGAGAGAGAGAGAGAGATTAACCCAGTTTAAATACCACTTCATTTCTAAAACCTTCCCTAATATTATCATTCTGTGTTCCTTAATAGCAATACTCCACATCCCATTTTATGTGGTACTCCTTTTGGTATTTAACAACTGCATTATTTTCAAAGAATCTATATGCCTAATTTCTCCACTAGATTCTGAGTTCCTTAAATTCAGACATGGTTGTCTTATTAGTTTGTTTCTCCAACACACTGCCAAACCCCAGACACATGGAAGATTCAAAAGCAAGTATGACTAATTGAATAGGGGGAAATATAATAGATGGAGTTAGTTTCAGTAATTGCCCATGGAACTTTCAAACTTTATGATTCCTTAATGCATTTAAATTGAACAAAGTCAAAGACCAAAATTTAGAATGTATTCAAATTATACAAATACAGGTAATAAACCAATATTATATAATTTCTTCCTTTTAAAAGCATTAAACTTATCAATAAATCCTTTCCCTAGATTTGCTAGCATTGTACTATTCATATTCCTAGAAGTATATGACTTTGTTACTGCATTTTGTAAATATATAATTTATTCTTTTACTTTAAATTAGTTGTAGAAATTGAATTGGCTATCAATCTTTAGTTACAGAAAATTTTCTTCTGTGCATTAATGTTATTCTATACTTTAGGGTGTTGAGATTTGATGTACTATAAATTTATTTGACAGTGTACTGAAAACATAGTGGTGACATTTTTAAACAGAAAATCCTGACCAAAGAAAGAAAAATTAAAATAACCAAGAATCAACTGTTACTCACAGAGGTTATTTTACCTCTTGATTTGGTCATATTGCAATCCAGGAATAATGTTCCATCACCTATCTAGTCTCTTAGGCCAAACATGTTGACACACAAAATTGACCATCACACCAGTAAAGCATTAAACAAAAGAGAGCTTGTGTAGCTATGCTAATATCTAACAAAATATATTTTAAAACAAAAATCATGATGACAAATAAGGATGTCTTTTAACATAATGAACATGTCTGTTCATCAAGATGATATAATGATTACAAATATATACATGCCTAAAATTAGAACTCAAAAATACTATGAAAATCTCAAGGGATAAATAGAACATTTAATAGTAATAATAATTAGAGACTTTAGTATTCCACTTTCAATACCCAACAAAGCAACTGAACAAATTATAAATAAGAAAATATAAGACTTTAACAACACCATTAAACAATTAGATCTAGCAGACATCTACAGAACACTCCACCCTCAAAATGGCAGAATCAACATTGTTTTAAAGTGGAAAATTATTCAAGATAGAAAATATGTTAAGCAATAAAAGTCTTTGCAAATTTTCAAAGGATTGATATCATCTAAAATATATTCTATAACTGCAATGAAATGAAATTACAAAGTAATATTACAAGGAAATATGGTAAATTTTTGTAGAAATTCAATAACATATTCTGGAATAAACAATAGTTCAGATAAAAACCACAAAGGTAATGAAAACATTTTGAGATGAATGAAAATGAAAACACAATATGCCAAAACTTATGGGATACAGACAAAACAATGCATAGAGGAAACTTTATAACTTTAAATGCTTATACTAATAAAGAAGAAAAATCTCTCATAATAATATTCACTGGTTTTTCTCTAAGTTTCAAGGAAAATAAGAGTGAAGTATACCTAAAGCAAGCAGAAAGAAATAAATAACAAAAGTTAACTTGGAAATAAATGAGATAGATAATTTAAAAACCTTAAGAAGCCAAATGAAACTGAAAGTTACCTTTTTGAAATATCAGTAAAATTGACCAGCCTTATTGCTATGCTAACAAAGAGAGGGAAGACTCAAGAATAAAACCAAGAAAAAAAGATGGAACAGAACTACTAAGCTTAAAAAAATAAAAGATTAGAAGGGAATACTAACTTAGATGAAATCAACAAATGTCTACAGCATCATTAATTTCCAAAACTCAAGAAGAAATAGAAAGTCTGGGGTTGGGGTGTGGCTTAGTGGTAGAGTGTTTGCCTGGCATGTGTGAGACCCTGGGTTTGATACTCAGCACCACATAAAAATAAAATAAAGGTATTGTGTCTACCTACAACAAAAAAAATATTTTAAAAAAGAAAGTTAAACTTCGAATAGAACTATAACAAGTAAAGTGAGTTATTAAAAAAAGGGGGGGTATCTAGGTTGGTTCCACACTCTAGCTATTCGAATTGGGCTGTTATAAACATTGATGTGGCTGCATTACTGTAGTATGCTAATTTTAAGTCCTTTGTATATAAACCAAGGAGTGGGATAACTGGGTCAAAAGGTGGGTCTATTCCAAGTTTTCTGAGAATTCTCCACACTGTCTTCCAGAGTGGCTGCACCAATTTGCAACTCCACCAGCAATGCAAAAGTGTGCCTTTTTTCCCACATCCATGCCAGCATCTATTATTTTTTGTGTTCTTGATATATTATATTAGCCATTCTAATAGCTAGATTGTGGAACCAACCTGATGCCCCTCAACAGATGAATGGATAAAGAAACTGTGGTATATATACACAATGGAATATTATTCAGCCATGAAGAAGAATAATATTATGACATTTGCAAATAAATGGATGAAATTGGAGAATATTATGCTGAGTGAAGTAAGTCAATACCAAAAAGACCAAAGGCCAAATGTTTTCCCTAATAAGTGGATGATGATATATAATGGGGGAGAGGGGGTGGGAAGTGAGAAAAGAATGAAGGAACTTTATGTAGAAGGAAATGAGGGGCTGTATGAAAAATGGTGGAATGAGACAGACATCATTACCCTATGTACATGTATGATTACACAAATGGTATGAATCTATATCATGTACAACCATAGAAACAAAATGCTGTACCCCATTTGTGTACATTGAATCAAAATTCAGCCTCTAAAAAATAAAAAATAATTTAATTAATTGATTAATTAAAAAAAAAAGTCTCTCACAAAAAATTCCAGGACCAGGTGACTTTGCTGGTGAGTTTTTAGAAACTTGAAAACAGAAAATAACATCTTTCACAAAGTCTTTCAAAAAATAAAGGAGGAAGAAATACTTCCCAAATCATTCAATGAGGCAATAATTATCCTGATAGTAAAACCAAAGACATCACAAGAAAATTATAGAGCAATAGTCTTTATGAATATAGAGGCAAAAGTCCCCAACATAATACTAACAAACTATCAAGATTTTTAAATGATTATATATTATAACCAAGTAGAATATATCTAAGGAATGCAAGTTTGAATTAATATTGTATTAATTAGCTTTCTATTACTGTGAAAAATACCTCAGATAATCACAGTTACCTATGAAAAGGTTTATTTTGTTGGTGCACAGTTTTTGAGTTTTGAGACTGTGATCCATTGTCCATGGTGCTTTTGGACCTGTTGCAAGGCACTACTACATCATGATGGAAGAATACAGTGGAGGAAGTCCATTTACCTCATAGTTAGATATGAAATAGAGGCAGGAAGAGGAGAGTACTAGGGTTCCAAGGAAATGCTCCCAGTGACCAAAAGTAGGCATACTAGGCTCTATCTATTAAAGTTTCTACCACTTCCCAATAGCACCAACTAGGTTAAACTGGAGTTTCTTCACTTCTGCTGGTGATTGGGGTCTGCATAAGCTGCAGGCCTCTGTAACAGAGACAGTCCATTTCTTCTCCATTACCATTGAGTGACAGGTTGCAGCTTTTAATGGCAGGCTATGCCTTCCAATGTTGCAGCAGACCCCAGAATTTCTTCTTTCTGGGCTCCTGTCTTGTAAATTCAAAGAACGAAATTTACGAATTAAGATGAGTGAGTGTAAAAGTAGAATTTATTCAAGTATGAATAGAAGCAGAACTCCCCACAGGATGAGAGGGTACCCGAGTTGGAACTTGGATGTACTAGTCTAGGGCTTTATATAGATAGCACTTGGGTCAACTATTGTTTCACATTTATGCTAACTAGAGTTTGCAAAAGTACTCATGCTATTGGTTAACCCTTGAGTCTGAACTTCCATTCAGGTAAGCCATACTTCCATTTTCTCATGGTGTGCCAGCAACCTCAGCTTGTCAGGAGGTTGAGGTCAGCAGATCATGGCTGTGGCACTGGGTGGAATGGGTATCTACACTGGGCTTTGGCTGGGTGGCTAGGGGATGACAGCTTGGGGTGCCCTGGCTTGCCTCAGGCCTGCACCAGCATGGTGGCTCTCTGAGCTGCTATATTCTAGCCTGCCCTGGCAATCCCTCAACAGCTCTAGGACAAGGATGTGGCTTACATGGGGTCTAAACCTTCAACACATAGATACAAACTATAGCAGATACATGAAAACCAAGCACACTATATTAATGGAGGGGAAAGGGGGAAAGATGTACTAAAAATTTGGCAAAACTCAACTTCCTTTCATGAAAAAATGTATAAATAGAGATAACTTATTGAACCTGAGAAAAAGCCTTGTATATAGAAAAAAAAAAAAAAAAAAAAACAACTAACATCACATCTTCTGGTTAAATATTGTAGTATTTCTCCCTAAAACCAGGAAATGTCTACTTGACATTGTACTGGAGGTTCTACCCAAGGCAATTAGGCAAGAAAAAGACAAAAGAGACACCAGTATTGGAAAGGAAGATGAATAACCATGCATATTCATAGATGTCAAGATCTTGTATATTGAAAATCCCAAGAAATATAAAAAAATTATAACTTATAAATTGGTTCAGCAAGGCTACAGGATACAAGATCAAAATACAAAAGTAAATTTTGTTTCTATATTCTAGCAATGAATAAATGAAAATGAAACTGAGAAAATAATTCCATTTACAATAGCATTAAAAATAAAATACTTAGGGACAAATTTAGCAAAAGGAGTGCAAAATTTGTGTGCTGACAAGCACGAATCACTTAAAGAAGTTAGAGGACTAATAAATGGAAATGCATCCCATGTTCATGGATTAGACAATGTATTACAAACACATTACTTTATAAATTGACCTACATATTCAGTTTAGTCTTCAAAATCGTGACTACTTTTTTTCTTGAAGAAATTGAAAAGCTGATCCTAAAAGTTATTTGGCAATGCAAGGGACCCAGAATAGCTGAAGAAATATTGAAAATGAAAGATAAAGTACGAAGGCTACTACATTTTAAAAGTCACTAAAAGCTATTATATTCAAGATAGCATTCTTTTGGCATGGAATAAGTATATAGAACAATGGAATAGACTCCAGAAATAAACCTATTTCTTTAGAGAGTTGACTTTTGAAAAGGGTGCAGAAACAATTTCCTAAAGGAAGAATAGTCTTTTGAAATAAGAAGTACTGAGATAAATGGATATCCACACACCTTAAAATATAATTGGACCCATATCTCATACTTCACAAAAGTTAACTGAAAGTGGATGGCAGACCTAAATATGAAAGTTAAAACTATAAACCTGTTAAAAGTAAACAAAGGCTTAAGTAATCAAAACCTAGGATTAGGTAATAATAACAAAAGATGACACTAAAAACACAAAAACACCAAAACAAAACCAAAAAAATGGTAAATTGGCTATCAATAAACTAAAAGCACTTGTATTTCAAAGAGACTATCAAAAAGGAAAGTGAAAAGTTAACCCACAGAGTAGGAGAAATATTCACAAAATATATACCTGAAGTAAATCACATACAAAAACATATTGAAAAATAGTGCACCATGCTCAAGTGGGGTTTATCCCAGAGATGCAAGGTTGGTTCAACATCTGGAAATCAAACAATGTAATTCACAACATCAACAGACTTAAAGAATCACATGATTATTTCAAAAAATGCAGAAAAAGCATTTGATAAAACACAGCACCACTTCATGCTCAAAACACTAGAAAAATAGAAATAGTAGGAACATACCTCAACATTGTAAAGGCTATCTATGCTAAGCCCATGGCCAACATCATTCTAAATGGAGAAAAATTGAAAGCATTCCCCCTAAAAATTGAAACAAGGCAGGGATGCCATCTCTCACCATTTCTATTCAACATTGTCCTTGAAAATCTAGTCAGAGCAATTAGACAGACTGAAGAAATTAAAGGGATACAAATAGGAAAAGAAGGACTCAAACTATGCCTATTTGCTGATGACATGATGCTATATTTAGAGGAGCCAAAATATTCCACCAGAAAACTTCTAGAACTTATAAATGAATTCAGTAAAGTAGCAGGATACAAGATCAATGCTCATAAATCTAATGCATTTTTATTCATAAGTGATGAATCCTCTGAAAGAGAAATTAGAAAAACTACCCCATTCATGATTGCTTTGAAAAATTAAAATTCTTGGGAATTAATCTAACAAAAGAGGTGAAATGCCTCTACAATGAGAACTACAGAATACTAAAGAAAGAAATTAAAGAAAACCTTAGAAGATGGAAAGAACTCTCATGTTCTTGGAATAGGCAGAATTAACATTGTCAAAATGCGCATACTAATAAAAATGCTATACAAATTCAATGCAATGCCAATTAAAATCCCAATGGTCTACTTCATAGAAATAGAGCAAGCAATCATGAAATTCATTTGGAAGAATAAGAGACTCAGAATAGCTAAAGCAATCCACAGCAGGAAGAGTGAAGCAGGGGGTATCACAATACCAGATCTTCAACTATACTACAGAGCAATAGTAACAAAAATGGCATGGTATTGGCACCAAAATAGACAGGTAGACCAATGGTACCTAATAGAGGACACAGACAAACTCACATAAATACAATTATCTCATACTAGACAAAGGGGCCAAAAACATACAATGGGAAAAGATAACTTCTTCAACAAATGATGCTGGGAAAATTGGAAATCCATATGCATCATAATGAACTAAACCTTATCTCTCACCCTGCACACAACTCAACTCAAAATGGATCAAGGACCTCAGAATCAAACCAGAGACTCTGCATGTTATAGAAGAAAAAGTAGGTCCAAATTTTCATGTTGGCTTAGGACCACACTTCCTTAACATGACTCCTAAAACACAAGAAATAAAAGAAAGAATCAATAATTAGGATAGATTCAAACTAAAAAACTTTTTCTGAGCAAAGAAAACTGTCAACAATGTGAAGAGGGAGCCTACAAAGTGGGAGAAAATCTTTGCCATTCATACTTCAGATAGAGCACTAATCTCCACAATATATAAAGAACTCAAAAAGCTCTACACCAAGAATACAAATAACCCAATCAACAAATGGGCAAAGGAAATGAACAGACACTTCACAGAAGAAGATCTACAAGCAATCAACAGATATATGAAAAAATGTTCAACATCTCTAGTAATAAGAGAAATGCAAATCAAAACTACCCTAAGATTCCATTTCATCCCAATCAGAATGACTATTATCAAGAATACAAGCAACAGGGGGTTTCAAGATGGCAGACTAGAGGGTGGCTGTATTTCATGTTGCTCCAGGACTCAGGATTCAAAAGAGGAGATATTGAGAGACTTGGGACCAACTCAAATCCGCCAGGTGAGACTCTCCCATTGGGGAGGCATCCCAGATGGGGTGGTAGTCCTGGAATGCAGGGAACTTTGTGCAGTAGAGCTGCCGGGCGAAACAACCCTCCCCCCACTGGAGCAGTGAACTCGGACAACTGGGAGCGTCGTAGAGGAGGCCCCTCAGCACAGCGCTTGGACTCGGACCAACCACTGTGGCTCTGGGCGGTGGCCAGAGGAGGAGCTGCAAGGAGAGCTATTTGGACTCAGAACGACTGCTCCTGAACACTGGGGCCTGGCCGAGAGGAGCACGGGGCTTCGCTTGGACTCAGAGTGACTGTACCAGAGCTACAGGCGGTTGCCAGAGGAGGAGCTGCGCTGCCAGCTGTTTGGACTCAAAGCAACCGCTACTGAATGCCAGGGCCTGCCGTGAAGAGGAGGAGGAGGAGCATGGTGGGTTGCTTGGACTCGGAGTGACTGCATCAGAGCTCCGGGCAGCTGCTCAGAGGAGGACACGAGTGGTGAGTTGTTTGGACTCAAAGCGACCGCTCTGGAACACCGGGGGACTTCCCGAAGGAGGAGCGCGGTGGGTCACTTGGTCTCGGAGTGGCTGCACCAGAGCTCCGGATGGCTGCCTGGAGGAGGTGTGCAGTGGGTTGTTTGGACCCAGAGCAACCACTCCTGAACACCCCTGGGGCTACCTGGAAGAGGAGAGTGGTGAGTTGCTTGGACTCAAAGTGACCGCTCCTGAACATCAGGGGGGCTGCCCGAAAGAGGAGCGCAGTGGGTCACTTGGTCTCGGAGTGGCCTCACCAGAGCTCCGGGCAGCTGCTCGGAGAAGGTGTGCATTGGGTAGCTTGGACTCAGAGCAACTCAGAGCAACTGCTGCTGAACACCCAGGGGCTACCCCGAGGAGGAGGAGGAATGGGTCGGGTCACTTGGACTCGGAGTGACTGTACAGGGCTATGGGTGGTTGGCAGGAGGAGGAGACAAGCAGTGAGTTGTTAGACTCCTAGTGACCGCAAAGGAACACCTGGCAGCTGTCCAGAGGAAGAGGTGTGCGGCAGGTCACTGGGACTAGGAGCAATTGTACTGGGCTCCAGGTGGCTGCTCAGAGGAGGGGCTGCATAGCCAGGCGATTAGGTGCAGAGCAGGGTCCCAGGACCTAGGAGGCTTCTTGGTGGAAGAGCCGCACAGAGACATGCTTAGGGGCGGAGTGAAGGTTCCAGGACTGCGGGCAGATTCTCTGAGGAGAGGCAGCCTAAGAAGACTCACCTGCGAAGGGTGAGGCTCCCAGGCCCAGGAGGTAGGTCCGGGCCCCTAGGAATGTTGCAGAGGAAGGCAGCACAGCCCAGGTGGTAGTTGTAGATTGAGGGAAACCTCTAGGAGGGGAACTGACCAGCGAGACCTCCCCACCGGGTGAGTCTTCCCTACCGGGTAAGGTTTTCCAACAAGGAAGGTAAAACCAGAGACACAGGCCCAAACAGGCCTTGCCTCAGCCCGCAGGCTAGTTCCCCTTTGGATGACCATTGGTCAACAAGTGGAGGCAGCTCTGCCCACTAGCAGGGAATATACCCCACCTGAAGGCCACCACCCCTAGAGAGGCAGCTTCCTTGTGGAGCACCACACTATCAACTTCCTCCAAGACTTCAGCCTACTGAAGGCTAAGAAGGGATATACTAGAAATCTTCAGGGACATTATAAGTCAATAGAAGAAATCTGCAATATCTCAGCGGTCCACTGATACCTGAACCTCATGAGAAAACAAGGGAACAAAATGCCCCAAACAAATCTAGATGTTACATCAATAAAACCCAATGACAGCATGGCAGAAGAAATGACAGAAAAGGAGTTCAGAATGTACATAATTAAAATGATCAGGGAAGCAAATGATGACATGAAAGAGCAAATGCAGGCATTGAATGATCGCACCAATCGACAGTTAAAAGAGCAAATACAGGAAGCAAAAGATCATTTCAATAAAGAGTTAGAGATATTGAAAAAAAAAAACAAACAGAAATCCTTGAAATTAAGGAAACAATAAACCAAATTAAGAACTCCATAGAAAGCATATTCAATAGGATAGAACATGTGGAAGACAGAACCTCAGATATTGAAGAAAAAATATTTAACCTTGAAAACAAAGTTGAACAAACAGAGAAGATGGTAAGAAATCATGAACAGATTCTACAAGAACTATGGGATATCATGAAAAGGCCAAATTTAAGAATTATTGGGATTGAGGAAGGCTTGGAGAAACAAACCAAAGGAATGTACAATCTGTTCAATGAAATAATAGCAGAAAATTTCCCAATCCTGAAGAATGAAATGGAAAAATCAAGTTCAAGAGGGTTATAGGACTCCAAATACACAAAATTACAACAGACCCACACCAAGGCACATTATAATGAAAATACCTAACATACAAAATAAAGACAGAATTTTAAAGACTATGAGAGAAAAGAACCAAATTACATTCAGGGGGAAACCAATACGTATATCAGCAGATTTTTCAATCCAGACCCTAAAAGCTAGAAGGGCCTGGAACAACGTTTTTCAAGCCGTGAAAGAAAATGGATGACAACCAAGAATCTTATACCCAGCAAGACTTACCTTCAAATTTGACGATGAAATAAAATACTTCCATGATAAACAAAAGCTAAAAGAATTTACAGAAAGAAAGCCAGGATTACAGAACATTCTCAGCAAAATATTCCATGAGGAAGAGATGAAAAACAAAGAAGAAAATCAGCAAAGGGAGGAATTATCCTAAAGGAATTGTCAAATAAAGGAGGAACCGAGTCATGTCAAATAAATAAATAAAATAAAATAAAATAAATGAACCAAATGACTGGGAATACAAACCATATCTCAATAATAACCCTGAATGTTAATGGCCTGAACTCATCAATCAAAAGACAGACTGGCAGATTGGATTAAAAAGAAAGACCCAACAATATGTTGCCTGCAAGAGACTCACCTCATAGAAAAAGATACTCATAGACTAAAGGTGAAAGGATGGGGAAAAATATACCATACACGTGGATCCAGCAAAAAAGCTGGAGTATCCATCCTCATTTCAGATAATGTGGCCTTCAAGCCAAAGTTAGTCAGAAGGGATAAAGAAGGACATTTCATACTGCTTAAGGGAAGCATAAATCAGCAAGATATAAGAGTCATAAACATCTATGCCCCAAGTGGCTCATCCACGTATGTCAAACAAATTTTCTCAATTTCAGAAACCAAATAGACCATAACACTATAATACTATGTGATTTTAACACACCTTTCTCACCACTGAAAAGATCCTCCAAACAAAAATTGAACAAAGAATGTGTAGAACTCAATAACACAATCAATAATTTAGACTTAACGGACATGTATAGAATATACCATCTAACAAAGAAAGAAAACACTTTCTTCTCAGCAGCACATGGATCCTTCTCTAAAATAGACCATATTTTATGCCACAAAGCTAATGTTAGCAAATACAAGAAGATAGAGACACTACCTTGTATTCTATCAGATCATAATGGATTGAAGTTAGAAATAAACGAAAGAGTAAAAAACAAACTACTCCAACACCTGGAGATTAAACAATATGCTATTATATGATAAATGGATAACAGTAGATATTAGAAAGGAAATTTAAAATTTCTTAGAGGTAAATGAGAACAAAGAAACATCATATCAAAATCTCTGGGACACTATGAAAGCAGTACTTAGAGGAAAATTTATTTCATGGAGCCCATTTAATAAAAGAAGTAAAACTCAACAAATAAATGACCTAACACTACAGCTCAAAGCCCTAGATAAAGAAGAACAGACCAGCACCAAAAGTAATAGAAGACAGGAAATAGTTAAACTCAGAGCTGAAATCAACAAAATTGAAACAAAAGAAACAATACAAAAAATTGACAAAATATATAGTTGGTTCATCGAAAAAATAAACAAAATTGATAAACCTTTAGCCACACTAACAAAGAGAAGACAAGAGAAAACCCAAATCACTAAATATCGGAATGAACAAGAAAATATCACAACAGACACGAGTGAAATACAAAACATAATTAGAAGCTATTTTGAAAATCTATACTCCAACAAAATAGAAAATTTCGAAGACATCAACAGGTTTCTAGAGACATATGAATTGCCTAAACTGAACGAGAAGGACATACACAATTTAAATAGACCAATTTCAAGTAATGAAATAGAAGAAGTCCTCAAAAGCCTACCAACAAAGAAAAGTCCAGGACCAGATGGGTTCTCAGCAGAGTTCTACAAAACCTTTAAAGAACAGCTCATTCCAATACTTCTCAAAGTATTCCATAAATTAGAAGAGGAGGGAACCCTCCCAAACTCATTCTATGAAGCCAATATCACACTGATACCTAAACCAGACAGAGACACATCTAGGAAAGAAAATTTCAGACCAATATCCTTAATGAACTTTGATACAAAAATTCAACAAAATTTTAGCAAATCGCATACAAAAACATATTAAAAAGATAGTGCACCACGATCAAGTGGGTTTCATCTCAAGGGTACAAGGTTGGTTCAACATCAGGAAATCAATAAATGTAATTCACCATATCAATAGACTTAAAGTCAAGAATCACATGATTATTTCAATAGATGCAGAAAAAGCATTTGATAAAATACAACACCCCTTCATGCTCAAAACACTAGAAAAATTAGGGATAGTGGGAACATTCCTTAACATTGTAAAGGCCATCTATGCTAAGTCCATGGCTAATATCATTCTAAATTGTGAAAAACTGAAAACATTCCCCCTAAAAACTGAAACAAGGCAGGGATGCCCTCTTTCACCACTTCTATTCAATATTGTCCTTGAAACTCTAGCCAGAGCAATTACACAGACCAAAAGAAATTAAAGGCATACCAATTGGAAAAGAAGAGCTTAAACTATCCCTATTTGCTGATGATATGATTATATACTTAGAGGAACCAGGAAATTCCACCAGAAAACTTTTAGAACTCATAAGTGAATTCAGTAAAGTAGTGGAATATAAGATCAATGCACATAAATCTAATGCATTTTTATACATAAGTGATGCATCTTTGGAAAGAATAATTAGGAAAACTACCCCATTCACAATAGCCTTGAAAAAAATAAAATACTTGGGAATCAATCTCACAAAAGAAGTGAAAGACCTCTACAATGAGAACTACAGAACACTAAAGAAAGAAATTAAAGAAAACCTTGGAAGATGGAAAGATCCCCCATGTTCCTGGATAGGAAGAATTAATATTGTCAAAATGGCCATACTACCTAAAGTGCTATATAGATTCAATGCAATTCCAATTAAAATCCCAATGATATACCTTACAGAAATAGAGCAAGCAATTATGAAATTCATCTGGAAGAATAAGATACCCAGAATAGCCAAAGCAATCTTTAGCAGGAAGAGTGAAACAGGGGGTATCGCAATACCAGATCTTCAACTCTACTACAAAGCAATAGTAACAAAAACGGCATGGTATTGGTACCAAAATAAAAAGTTAGATTAATGGTACAGGATAGAGGACACAGACACAAACCCAAATAAATACAATTTTCTCATACTAGACAATGGGGCCAAAAATATCCAATGGAGAAAAGATAGCCTCTTCAACAAATGGTGCTGGGAGAATTGGAAATCCATATGCAACAGAATGAAACTAAACTCATATCTCTCGCCATGCACGAAACTAAACTCAAAATGGATTAAGGATCTCAGAATCAGACCAGAGACCCTGCAGACTGTAGAAGAAAAAGTAGGTCCAGATCTTCAACATGTCGGCTTAGGACCAGACTTCCTCAACAGGACTCCCATAGCACAAGAAATAAAAGCAAGAATCAATAACTGGGATAGATTCAAACTAAAAAGCTTTCTCTCAGCAAAGGAAACTATCAGCAATGCAAAGAAAGAGCCTACAGAGTGGGAGAAAATCTTTACCAACAATACTTCAGATAGAGCACTAATCACCAGAATCTATAAAGAACTCAAAAAACTCAACACCATGAATACAAATAATCCAATCAACAAATGAGCTAAGGAAATGAATAGACACTTCACAGAAGATCTATAAGCAATCAACAAACATATGGAAAAATGTTCAACATCTCTAGTAGTAAGAGAAATGCAAATCAAAACCACCCATAAGATTCCATCTCACCCCAATTAGAATGGTGATTATCAAGAATACAACAACAACAGGTGTTGGCGATAATGTGGGGAGAAAGGTACACTCATACATTGCTGATGGGGCTGCTTATTAGTGCAGCTACTCTGGAAAGAAGTGTGGAGATTCCTTAGAAAACTTGGAATGGAACCACCATTTGACCCAGCTATCCCACTCCTTGGCCTATACCCAAAGGCCTTAAAATCAGCATACTACAGAGATACAGCCACAACAATGTTCATAGCTGCTCAATTCACAATAGCCAGATGGTGGAAACAACCTAGATGTCCTTCAATTGATGAATGGATAAAGAAACTGTGGTACATATATACAATGGAATATTACTCAGCCATAAAGAATGATAAAATTATGGCATTTGCAGGCAAATGGATGAAATTGAAGAATATTATGATAAGTGAGATAAGCCAATCTCAAAAAATCAAAGGATGAATGATATCACTAATAAGTGGATGATGACACATAATGGGGGGAGGGAGGTGTTAGTGTTAGGGTTAGAGTTTGGGTTAGGGAGGGGGGCAAGAATGGAGGAAGGAAGGACTATATAGAGGGAAAAGAGGGTGGGAGGGGTGGGGGGAAGTGAAAAATAACAGAATGAATCAAACAGCATTACCCTATGTAAATTTATGATCACACAAATGGTATGCCTTTATACCATGTACAAACAGAGAAACAACATGTATCCCATTTGTTTACAATAAAAAAAAGAAGAAGAATACAAGCAACAGTAGGTGTTGGCAAGGATGTGGGGAAAAAGGTACACTCATACATTGCTGGTGGGGTTGCAAATTGGTGCAGCCACTCTGGAAAGCACTACGGAGATTCCTTAGAAAACTTAGAATGGACCCACTTTTGACTCAGCTATCCCACTCCTTGGCCTATAACCAAGGGATTTAAAATCAGCATACTGCATGATGCAGCCACATCAATGTTCATAGCTGCTCAATTCATAATAGCAAGATTATGGAACCAACCTAGATGTCCTTCAATTTATGAATGGATAAAGAAACTGTGGTATATATACACAATGGAATATTACTCAACCATAAAGAAGAATAAAATGATGGTATTTGTAGGTAAATGGATGCAGTTGGAGAATATCATGCTAAGATAACCCAATCCCAAAAAAAAAAACAAAGGCCAAATGATCTCTCTGAAAAGAAGATGATGATACATAACGGGGGGTGGGAGAGAGGCAGGAATGGAGGAAGGATGGATTGTATAGAGGAAAAAGAAAGGGTGAAGGGAAGGAAAAATTACAGAATGAGACAAACATCATTACCCTGTGTACATGTATGATTATGCAAATGGTGCTACTCTACTTCATGTACAACCAGAGAAACAACAGTTGTACCCCATTGTGCACAGTGAATCAAAATAATTAAATAAAATATATATCCAATACACGACTAGTATCTAGAATATGTACCTAGAACTCTACTACTCAAAACCAAAAATACTTGAAGATCCAAAAATGTTTCTCCAAAAAAGATAAACAAGTATCCCAAAAGATGCTTAACATCATTATTCCTTAAGGAAATGAAAATTAAAGCCATAATGAGATAACTCTAGGATACTGATAATCATAAGATGAACAACGTGAGGAAATGAGAATCCTCATTCATCCCTGTTGGGAATGTAAAATGGTACAACTGCTTTGGAAAACACTTTGCAGTTGCTAAAAATGTTAAATATAGAGTTACTCATGATCCAGCAGTTCTACTCCTAGGTAGATACCAAGATGTAAAGGAAAATATATATCCACATAAAAACTTGTGCACAAATAACTCATAACCACATATTCATCATAGCCAAGAAAGAAAAATAATCCAAATGTCCATCAACTGATACAAAGTTAAACAAAATGTAGTATATGTACACAATGAACTATATTTAGCCCTAAAAAGAAATGAATTTCTTATACATTTTACAATGTCAAAATGAACCTTGAAAACATGCTGAGCGAAAAAAGCTACAGACAAACAATATTGTATTATTTATTTTTATATCAAATATCCAAAAGGGACAAATCCATAGAGATAGGAGGCGGATTAGTGATTGCCAAGGAATGGGGAATGGAGGATTGGGGCCCATTAGTCCCTATTAATAAGTGTGCATTTTCTTTAGAGGCAAAAAGTCTAGTGGTAATTGTTGCAAAATTTTGGAAATATATTAAAATCACTAAAGTGTACCTTTCAAAAGTACATTTGTGTTATATAATCACATAGCCATTTTTAAAAAGGAAAACGTTTGTAAGATCATTATTAGTATTATCTTTTTCAGAATACTTTGAGGAAACTAAGATTATGAAATGTAAGTAACTTATGCAGTTGGCTTAGATTTTATGCCTCCAAAGTATGTATGTGTGCTTTGTACTGCAAAACAGTGTGTGCGTGCGTGTGTGTGTGTGTGTGTGTGTGTGTGTGTGTAGATAGGTAGACAGACAGAGTGAGAGTGAGAGTCTCATATTCACATGTAAAACTATGTGTATGTCCCAGAGTAGAGAGATGACGTTCCATTCATTTCCATTTAGTTGATAGTCATTTTTTTAGTTTATTCTGTGCTAGGCACTGACAATGCAAAAAGAAATAAAAAGTGAGCTGGGCGCAGTGGCGCACACCTGTAATCCCAGCAGCTCCGGAGACAGGATGATGGAGAGTTCAAAGCCAGACTCAGAAAAAAGCAAGGTACTAAGCAACTCAGTGAGACCCTGTCTCTAAATAAAATACAAAAGAGGGCCAGAGTTGTGGCTCAGTGGTTGAGTGCCCGTGAGTTCAATTCCCAGTTCAAAAAAAAAAGAAAAGAAAGAAAGAAAAAATGGCTCCTGCTCTAAATATGAATTACTTTATTAACTGTGAATGAAACAATGAAAGAAAATCTACTCTATACCTTTAAATGAGCTCAACAACCTTCCCATGCAAGAAAACCAACACAAATGCCTGCCTATTCCAAAATTTCTGTTCTTGACCTGTGCTCCTTTTAACACTTTCTTCCCTTCATTGCAAACTCTTACTTGCTTTTGGTGATGATCCACTTCTGGCAGGAATGTCTGTCTTGATCTCCCCATGTCTCCCAGGTATCACTAATGGACTTAGCCCAGTTTCTTAACTGCAGCACTGCTGACGATTTGGACCACATAATTTGGGGGGCTGTCCTGTGCACTGTAGGATGTTTAGCTGCATCTCTGCCTCTACTCACTGATTGCAGTAGCAACCTTCACCCAGCTGTGACTACTAAAATATCTTCCGACATTGCATAGGTCCCCTGGGGAGGTAAATCACCCCTGGATAAGAATCAGTTCTCAGCCTGACATTTTCTCATGACTTTCTGGCTCACACTGCTTGGCAAGCTACCTTTCCTAAATCTTACCTCTCCAAATAGATTTCCCCAAACGGGTCACACCCACCTCAGCACCACACTATGTGTGAAGAGGTGAGTTAGTGAGTTAAATTCCTTGATCCTGCTTTCTGTATTCTTCCTCAAAAGCATCCAATTAACAATCACAATAATCTATAGTATATCTCTTTCTCAAGACCCCTCTCTACCCCAAGAGAAATAGTTCTAATGGATTATTTTAGTTCCCGGATCTAAAAATGTCAGCACTGTCTTGCTGTGAGGAGGAAGTAGGACAAGTCAAGGAGGACTTCTGATCATTAGATGCGGTGACTTCTCCAGTCCTGACCCCTCCCTCCTCCAGCTTTCATAAGTGCTACAGATCCCAGGCAGCATTTAACTGAGGGATTTGCCTCAGCTGAAAAGGTTGAAACGGGGTAGGAAAAAGACCTGTATCAGTCTCTGTTCTAGGTCTAAATTTGGAATGCAACTGAAGAGCTTTTAATCTGATTCAGCAGGATAAATGTGAGAAATAGACCATAGAGAAATGCCTACAAAAGGGATAGTTCCCAATGAGCTGTGCCAGTCAAGGATTTTTCTGTTAGGAACAGCAACTTCTCTAACTCTCAGGGAAAAAATACCATTGTTACTGACAGGAGGGGGCCAGTTTTTATCAAAATTGTGAAATACGTTGTACTGGAACTTTCTGTAATAGTAACCTTATTCACAAAAGAGAGCACTGCCTGCCTTACATCACTAGGAAGATCACAGGGTGGGTTGGGGTCAGGCACAGCAGAGTCATCAGGGTTTTTCCTCCCTCTGTCCTCTTACCTCCATGTTTAATTCTAAGGCACACTCTCTCCTTGTGGTGATAGTTACTGTCCACACCTGGTTTTCTTTGTTAATATCAATCCCCAGAAAGGGCTCTGACAGACTCTTGAGGTACATCCACCTATTAACCCATCATGGTGTCAGAAGTCAGGGATGATGTAGGGCAGGCCCAAGATGCTGTGGTTAGGCTCCCTCACCAAGGCTTCTAGGAGGCTATTGTTGTTATTATGTAGCCGAGGTCATGAAAAGCAGTGAATGTACTCAAGGTCATAAACATTTGCTTGTGACTTTGTACCCACCTATGTAACCTATTGACAGCGTCTTCTTTGGCCTGCATATTAAAAAGGTCTATGGAAGAACTCAGGGATTGGAAAAACTAGGGTGCTGACCAGGGGATGCTGCTGCCTCCAAACATAGCTTGTCTACTTAATCACCTGCACCACGCATCTCCTTCCACCTGCTGAGATCTGGAGTCTGTTTCCCAGATTCTGAGTGCCACCCCAATAATTGGAATAGTTCACAGTATCTTCTGCAGATAACAGATACATCCATCCTGGCAAATGAGAGGGGTGGTATCTGTGGCCACCAAGCAGCATGTAGCACTCCATTACCATTGTACCATTAGTATGAACTACTGTGGAGAATTGGAAAACAGGGGTTGGGTTCCCTGTGAGCACAGAGAAGGCTTTACCAATTAACTTCCACATACAAGACTGTGAGACTCAAAAGGCAACGGAGCAAGTGGGTTGCATTTTTCTGGTTTCCCTGTGGGCAAACATAGACCCAGTATAGCAGACTGTGGACAGAGCAGCAGAGTCCAGACACCAGCCCACAGCCAAGGAAAAAGGTAACATCAGTAGTGCAGATGAGACAGAGAAACAGCCTGAGGAGCAGCACTGGCAGCCTCTGGAGCCATGGGATTGGTGTTTCTTAGCTCTGACCGCCAAAACTGATATAGCTTTATGAGAGACTCCCAAGATGAAGAAGTTGCAAAATAAGGGAAAGGCTTGGGAACCAGAGTAAGAGGAGGATCTCTGAACCTTGAAAATACCCCTTGGCCTCCCCCATAATGTTGATGGAATTAAAGCAGGAGGAGGAGGGGGATCAACAACTACAATCACAGCCAGTGATAATGCAGAATATGAAGCAACAGTAATTGATGACTGGTGAGCAGCCAGTAGGGCCACCAGATAACCAAGTTGAACACATTCTGTCTATGAAATAGAGTTGGTGACCTTAGGAAAATAATTTAGACAGGGGTCAAGAGAGCCCCTGGATACTTCGTTGTTATGTCTGTAAGATTTAAGGATAGATGGCATTATGGGTAGTGGCCTAAAACTGGAGAAGTTAGCAACCCTTCTTATGGCAGAGGCTGCAAAGTAGTGAATGCCATGGAGACATTTAGCGGGCCAAGAGACCCCAAGTATGTTAGGAGCCAGAAGGGTCCAAGAGAGCCCAGATGTCCTAAGAGTCAGCAGGATCCAAGAGAGCCCAGATGTGGCAGGAACCAGCAGAGACAAGAAACTTCAGGAGGTTCTAGGGCTTGTTACCTAATGTAGGTGAATCTGAAATAAGTGCATACCTTGGATGTGAGGCACCTTTACTGTCTAATGCTTGATACACCTTTGGCTTCAGCTGTGGATAACTGTCTGGGTAGATGGCAATGGTTGTGGAACCAGAGATAGACACTGCCTGGTTTGATACTGTTCAAGGACAAAATAGTCAGTGAGCTGAGCTAGATGATGGTAGTAAATGATGTATCCCCCATAGTGATGTGTACTGACAGTTGTGTTGTATATTGAGGGCAAATTCTGTGGCAAGAGCTCTTGGAGCTAAAACCTCAGGAACAGGTGACTATAGGGCTTGTTACTGGCTATGCCCTCCCTGACTAGCCCAAGAAATGATGCAGCAAATGCTTTGGCAAGGGTGCAGTGTTTAAAGCCAGTGCCTCCAACTGACCTGGTGGGCTGGATGCACCATTAGCTATAGCATGCAGGTGTGAAAACTATGTGGAATATAGTCAGACAATGAGGCCTACCTTTAACATGGAGTGCCCAGGTAGAGTCCTGCCAGGCATATGTGGTTTGTGTTCAGGAATATCCATACCCTTGACACCTTGGAGCCACACATAGCCAGGTAATGTGTGGATGCCATGCCCTTAACACAATGGCAGGTTGATTACATTGGCACTTTACTGAGTTCAGGGAGAATCATGTTTGCCTTGATAGCAGTCAATAAAGCTATAGGCTTGTTGTTTACCTGCCCCAGGGGTCAAGTGAATCTGCATACTACAATTCACACCCCAACAGTATTGATGGCCATGTACAGCCAACCCTATCACAACAAAGAGTGATCAAGACAATCAAAGAGTGCATAGGTCAGGATGCAGCTATGGGCATTTCAGATTCAATGGAAGCTGCACATCTACTACCACCCACAGGCTGCATGCCTGATAAAGAGATATGATGGCCTACTTAAGCAAGGACTTAGGATAGTGGTCAAGGTCAACCCACCTTCTATGAAAGGGTGGGCATAGCATCTGTGGGCAGTAGTGAGAGTTCTGAATGAAGGCCCCATAAGAGGGGGACCAGCTCCTATGGCAGCTTTGCTGCATCACAGAGTAGCACCAATATAGGTCCAGATGACAACAAAGGATGTTGTACTTAAGTCTGGATTTGGGAAGCAAATGTTCTTTTCCTTGCTCCCACTGGGTTGAATCAGGGACAAACTGTGGATTAGACAGGACGCTGGACAATAAAGTACCCCCACCTTCATTGGGTAGCCCTGTTAGCTCCATGGGTAAAAGTTTTGGAGTGTGATCTCCTTTGACACTATGAATGACTAGTATTGCCCCTCACAATAGGTACATGTAGCTTGGTCAAGTCCCATAGGGACATGGATTTTTAAAGGCCACATTTTCTATTTCTCTTTGGCCAATTATGAGTTCCCTGGCTCTGGTACACACAGAGCCTGCTGAAGATCAGGACTAAACTATACAAGTGTGGTTCACCACTCAGGGAAGCTGCCACAAGTGGTCACTGCTTTTCTGGGACTCAAAACTGGAATGTATTCTCCTGGATGGATGTGATTTAACTGTGCTAGTGTCTGTAACTGCTTTGTCCTTTTGTCCATAGATGTGTCCTCACCAAAACCAATGTGAACTGGGTACACACCTACACCAGACTAGCAAACACCTCTACCTGCTGGGTGTGCACTGAAATGCCTGTGAGCTCTGCTGCTGGACTACCCTGGAAAATTTAGACTATGTCCCTGGATGATTGGATGTGACAACAGGATTCACTTCAACATGAGATAAAACTGGCAATGGTTTTAGGTAATTCTCCGCGATGCAGATTGTCTTCTGGTTGTATGTCATTACAACTTATATTATTATTATGAAGTGTGGATGCAGGGCTCTGCCTCCTCCCTAAAGGATAATTGCAGAAAACCTCAAAAATTTAGATTGCACAGCAAGGAATCCTAAAGAGGTGGATTATAGGGCAGGCCCTAGAGGTGGCTATAGTCTTCTTTGCCTCAGCTTCCCATGTGTCGCCGCCCTGGCAACAGTCGTGCGGATATTGTTACCGCCTGCAGCAACAATTGCGTGGGTATTTATTGGAGGTGGACTGGAAACGAACTACTTCTACTATCTTTCTTTTTAGTGGGCTGCTTTCTTGCTTGTTTGCTTGTTCCCTAGCTTATAGAGGAAGTTTTAGAAGAAGAGAGAGAGAGGAAGAAAAGGCTTTGCTTAAAGGAGAATCTTTGCTCATCGGAGAGGCTACACTTTCAGAAATCTATATCTTCTTAGAATCCTGCTGCTTCTTCTTAAAGGTGCATTCTACATCCTGTGTTCTAAAGGTGCGTGCTAGAAGTGCATGCTAAAGGCGTGTGTGTGGTGCATCCCGTGTACTGCAATCTGTGATCTGCCATCTGCCTTCTGTGATCTATCAGAGGTGCTGCTTCTCAGAGGTGCTTATCCGTGCTTATCCGGTTATCCGTGGTGCTTCCTATAAGTGTGTCTTATATACCTTAGGATTAAGTAGCACGTTTGGAGCATGCGCCACGGGACCAATCAAGAAAGAATCTGTGACCGCTAGTGCAGAGGAGACATTAACTAATTAGGCAAAAGTAGATCACGCCCGTGTTAACACTAACTATGCACCACCTCTTGGCTCAACGCCAGCCGCCATCTTAGGGTTACCCAAACATGTCTTCTGCACCCGTGGTCTATGTTTTTATTATGTAGACAAGGTCATGAACACCCGGATTCAGTATATGTACTCAGGGACATAAAACATTTGCTTGTGAGCATGCTCCCATTTATCACAAAATGCCTTCTCTGTCTGGACTACATATAAAAAAAAGGCCTACAGAAGGACTCAGTGGGCAGGAAAGCTGGGGGCACTGGCTGAGGCTGCTCACCTCCGAATACAGTATGTCTACTATCCCAACTGCACCTTGTATCTTCCAACTGCTGGAATCCAGAATCCATTTCCCAGGGTCTGAGGCCTATCATGATAGGTGAGAACAGGTCACCTGGCATCTCTGATTTCAGATGCTAGATGAGGGATAGAGTGTCTAAAGGAAAAAATAACAGAGGTCCACTAGACAGTCACAGTTTAAGGTTTCCCACTTCTGTCTTTCCCCACTCTACTCCCCTAAAGTCATTCATTTTCTTCTTACTGCCCACTCACTGTCTAATATTCACTTCCACTATCCTTATCTCCATAAGTATTTCCTTCTACCCCAACATTTAACCATAGCCTCCAAAGTCCACTTCCCATTGAGGTTAGGCTGCATATTTTGGAGCCTATGATAGAAATACTGGGAGCCTCTGTCAGTGAAAAGTGAGGACAGCTGCATATGCTGGAACACTCCAGTAATCTCGGTGACTTGGGAGGCTGGGGAAGGAGAATCACAAGTTCTAAGCCAGCCTCAACAATTTAGCGAGCCCCTAAGCAACTTAGCAAGACCCTGTCTAAAAATAAAAAAGAAAAAGGACTGGAGATGTGTCTCAGTGGTTAAGCACCCCTGGGTTCAATCCCTGGTACGCCACCCCACACACACAGGAAAAATAGTGAGAACAGAGCTTATCAGAAAAGAGTATGTAGGCAGTGGTCTTAGCTCAGTGAGTGTGTGCCATTTTAGCCCATTTCAGCAAAAAGTGTGATTTTTTTTTTTTTAATTTGAATTCATGTCAAAGCTTCAAGAACAAATACTTTCTGAAGTAGGCCCTGGTAAAGAATAACCACAAATCTTATAAAGCTTCTAAGGAAGTATGGCATTATCCATTCAGACAACACCAAGTTTAAGAATCAATTTGGATCATAACAGTAGAGGTCAGAGCTTAGAGACAGGGTCATGGCTATCAAAGTAGCCCCTTACTTGGGGGAAAATCTCCCAGAATTTAATCTACATTGCCATTCCTGTTCTCTGTTCAGAGATGGATCAAGGAATCAGCAATCAGTGAAAACCCATAATGAAACATCAGGATTTCCAAACCCATCAGGAAAATGTCACCTTCCTTAAATGTCACTCGCAACTTCAATAGGTACTTAATGTTGTGTTGTACTTTTTAATAGCAATTGCTTCAGTAGGATTAGAAAAAAATACTCTCACAACCAGAGATCATTAAATTCAGAATGATATGTTGGACTTTACAGGTTAGAATAGACTGCCCAACATATGTCTTATTTTCTTGCCACCCTATAATGGCTGTGGCTGCTGGGGTACCAGCCAGTGACTAGTGAATGACTAATACAGTAGTGACTACTGAAGGTCTCTCTCCTGTGTCTTTGGAGAGATTGCTATCAGCTGCATTGATTATTCCTAATAATCATACAAACGAGAGGCCAGAAGAATCACCTCCTCTGATTTACATATTATAATCAGCAAACATCAAATACTCTCAACCACTGACACATGTAGAGCCACTTGAGGGACATATGAAATATACCTGTGTCCCACTCCATACTCAGAAATGCTGATTTAATAAGATTTAGTTGAACCACGGGCATTGGAATTTACCAAAAAGATTCCCTGTGATTCTATGTACAGCCAAAGTTGAGGACCTCTGGCATATACTAAAAGTTAGTATTCATGAGCTCTTGCTGTATGTTGAGCCTTTAATCAGGTTCTTCAGAAGTTGGGCCTAGTGATGCATGCCTATAATCTCAGCTACTTAAAGTCTGAGGCAGGAGAATTGCATGTTTGCAGCCATCTTTGCTAAATTAGTGAAACCCTGTCTCAACATATAATAAACGACTAGAGATGCAACCAAGGGTAAAGTGCCCCTATGTTCAATCCCTAGTAACTTCCCTGGCAAAAAAAATTCAAGCATTACCTCATTCAATCTTCATAGCAACTGTACTAGGTACAGTTATTTTACCCACATTATAAATGAGGTACTTGAAATTAGAGGGTTAAACCATTTTCCCAAGATCAAATAGCCAGTAACTTTCAAAAACCAGAATCTGTATCTGGTCTGTAAGGTTAAAGAGTCTCTATGTTGATCAATTATGTTATAGAATTTCCTACCATATTATGCTATTTTGTGAAAAGATAGGATTATGATAACCAATTCCAGAACCCTAACAAAATATGTTATCAAATGGGAACAAAGGATGAAAATACCTAATAAGTAATGGGAACATGCTGAATCTAAAACAAATAAAGGTTTTTCTACAGCTGGGGGAATCAATTTCTTGACATCATACTCACATTACAATTTCTTCTTTGAAGATGGAAAGATGAAAATGACAACCCATCACATAGAAATACTGAAAAAATATCAATACATTTACACTTTCTATTAGGTACTCACTCAAAAAATTCATTAAAAACAAGATACATACAATGCAGAACTTTAAAGGAAACAAAATGATCTGCACCAATCTTTTAACTTACATGAGGAAGTTAAGAAGCAGTCAAGAGGAGTGGCTTGCTCAATTTCATACACATTTGAAAAAACTGACACAAAGTCTCCTGACTACTAGTTTTCAGAATTTGTTTATATCAAATAATGGAGAGCAATTCAGGAAGAGGGATTGGCACCAAAAATGTACAACATGCTGACATAACATTCTTTCAACCTGTGCCCATAGCATTACCAACTAGTCACACACATTAGGAGAGTCAGAAAAAAGTTTGCAAGTAGAAGGTCTATTGAGAATAGTCTCAGAGTTATTGTCCTCCATAATCTGCATCTAAAAAGATGCCTTTTCCAGAATTACTACCTAACCCATGAAAACGAGGCCACTGAAGCCAATGAAGTTTTCAGGTTCTATTTTCTCAATGTTTTCCAAACTGGTTCTAGGCTCATATCAGAATCATCCAAAGTGCATCTTCAAAGTGCATATTTGTGGGTCATGAACCAAGGTTACCACATGTGAATTTCTGGATGGGAGGGCCATGTTGACAAACTATTCCAGTGATTATGTTGCATATAAACATTTAAGAAGCACTGATCTTAGGCAGAAGTCTTTCCTGCCCCAGGTGGTTTCCCAGAAGACTCTAAATGAAATAAGCAACTTCACGATCAAAAAAATCCGTTTTGCTTTGTCAGTTTTGATTCTGATTGCTTGCTGAGAGTCATGAAATTCCACAATTTCATGACTCCCCCTAGGCTCTCTGCATATATCATAAGCCAAGTTAGAAGACTTAAACAAAGCATTCTATTTCCTCTCACCTTTTCATCTTGGGTGTCAGACCAGGAAAATATGGTAACTTCTGCACTCCGACTCCCTAAAATCCCTCACTCCCTGATGCCTTATCTGCCATGAAGCGTAGCATCTGAAGAGGAAAATGGCAACACAGAAGCTCCACTCCTGCCCTGCTCTGCAGCGCTGCTCACACTTTGTGGCTTCCCAGCAAGTGATGCTCTGAAGCTCTGGTAGTCACTTTCCACATCTACGCTTTTTATTGTGTCTCTTGGGAGGTTTAGCTTTTCAATTTCTGTCAGTAAAGTAAGTATCATTGGAGCCCTCTGAATAGCATACAAAGGTCCTACCTCTTTTTATTGTAATAGTTATCCAAAAAAGCAAAAATTCATGAAGAACACCAGATACTTGCTCTCTGAAAGAGAGGCACCACTCCATGTGAAAGGTATCTATTTCTTTTTATTCTGAGACTGATCTTTCAAGACATCAACGTGCCATCTGTGATTTTATAGCCTCATAATAGTAGGCCTATCTAATCAAGAAGGTGAATGATCCTGACAATTTAATGTCCTGTATCTGTGATGCAGATAGAAAGAAATTGGAGAATAGGAAGGAAAGAGCGAGCTGCCTATACTGTATGTATAAAAATTCCCACCTAGGTATTTGAACTAGACTGAACCATGTATCATATGGATCATTGTATATTATTTAATTCAAATTTAGTGAATCTGTTCAAACAATGTATAAAAGGTATAAAAGGTAAATTCACTAAACTAGAAGAAAACTAGAAATTTCTTATTCTCCAATCTGAAATTAAAGTGGATTTATATCCCTAGTCCAAATATAATCCAACATCATCAGAATTTCTACAGCATAGTATCAAATAGAAACTTATTTTGGATGAACTGTTACTCTACGAGCTGATCATCAATAATAGTTTCCAATTCTTAAGAGAGACATGGTAGCATAGATGAGAAATCTAAACCAAAGTTTGGCCCTATGGATTATGTCCAAAGCATGCCTCAGTGTCATGAAACCTTGTATCCATTGGCTGTAAAACTGCACATGTTGAGTGGTTGAGGGGTTATCCCCAGTGGGACAGGGCTTATGTCTTTCCTCCCTCTGTCAGGAACTGGACCTAGGATTGAGCCCATATGTGGGTATGTCCATAGATACAACTGTGAAGATCTAGAAAAATCAAATCATTGACTAGGAAAGAAGTTGACAGTAACAAGGTAGGCAACTGTACATAGCACATCAGTAGAATCAGCTGAGAGAAGAAAAATTCCTATCATTCAAATTAGAAAATAATTTTCTTTCTTAATCACAAGTCTTGATTTCCTCTGAGGTCACTCTGCAAACAAAAACTGAGGGTGCAGTGGAATTTTGAGCCTAAGATACCTGTCCCTAGCACAAGCACAAGGCCATTTGTGCTTGGTCAGAAAAGCCTCCCATCAAGTAGCTGATTATAGAAGCCAAGACCATTCAGTTGTAAGGCTTCGCCTCTTTCCAATTTTCTTAAACACAAAGGCCTGTGGGCTTCCCAATAATGCTGAAACTGTTTTTAAAAGGCAGTAATTATCAACCACCAAGTTTCTCTCCTTTGCCTTTTTTCAGGAAATATTTTAACACTTAGTAGTACTTGTCATTTAATACTCGCATTGCTTCTCCTAATATCACAACTCATAAGTATTATTTAAATTTTAATAAATTTGTATATGATTGTATTAAATTTTCCCATCACCCAGTATTGTACACGTGCTTAGTTTCAAATTTCCTTTTACTGTCTTTGTGTTGTCTCTGTGTAATACAAAGCATTTAATTTAATTAAAGCAGGTGAATATAATTGACAATTGTAACCAGGAACTTGGAACCAGACAAAAGCATAATGATGCCTTAACAGGGATAATTCATACCTATCCTAAAAGTTACAAATTCACTCAAATGTTTAGCACATTTTAGGGCAATGTATTGTGAATGATACAAAAATCAATTAACTATGGGCTCTGCCATCAAGGACCCAGCAATCCAGGAAAAGAATTACAAAAAATAACTACTGAAAAAGAGCATGTTAAGCACCATGTCCAAGGCAAAGAAAAACGATCTATAAAAATGAGTTTCAGTTATTACAGCTGTGTAACAAGTTAACCCACTGATGTTCAATACCCACTTCTTATTGCTCAGTTCAGGATTTAAAGAGGGAATAGCAGAGACAGTTCATCTCTGCTCGTGACATCTGGGGCCTCAACAAAACAACTCAAGGTCCGAGGACTGGAATCATCAACAGCCTCATTTGTTTGCACATCTGGCAGGTGAACCCAATAGACTCAAAGGGCTGGTGGGCTGGAACACAGGGCTCCTCAGTCATCTCACTCTTCTTCATGGCCTTTCCACCTGGTCGCTCCAGCTTGCCACATGTCTTGAGAGTGCCCAGGTGGAAACCATGCTATGCTCTTTTCTAACCTATCCTTAAAGTTACTTCTGCTACATTTTGTTCATAAATCAATTCACTAAATGGCCAAAAATGCTGGCCATTTTTAAAGGGAAGGGGATTACACTCTACCTATGACGGGAGTTGTATCAAAGAATGTGTGGGTGTGCTTAAAGCCACCACACTGTGGAATCAGATTAAGCTTCATGGAAGTATCACCTTTGAGTTGGGTATTGGAAAACTAATATAATGTGAATAAGCAGAGGTGAGATAAGTGGAAGTTATCACAAAGATCTGCATGATCAGCAGGTGAACATGCAGAAACAGGACTGGTTAGGCAAGGGCATTAGGGGTACAGGAAATAAGGCTAAAAATAGATGGAGGCCACTGTAGGGCGAAACTTAAAGGGCACACTGAGGATTTTGGATTGGATGCAGCTGGGAAGGGAAAGTAGTGGATTTTTTTTTTTTTTTTAAAGAAGTGATTTTCCAACTTTGCTGCCATTGGAATCATCTGGGGAGTTTTAAAAATACATAACTGTGTCCCACCATCAACAATTCTAATTTAGTTGTTCCAGAGTGTGGCCAAACATCAGAATTCTTGAAAGTTTCCTAGGTGGTTCCAAAGTCAGCCACTTTTGAGAACCAGTGCACTAAAGGATTTTGAGAAGATCATATCAGGGATCATTTGATGCTCTCTCTGGGATACCAGTAAGTTGTTTGTAGCAAATCTCCTTTTGTTTGTTTGTTGATAAAGCCAGACTCTTTAAGATATTTATGGCTGCTTGAAGGGAGTACTACAGGGGTCAATAAGTTCATTAAAATCTAGACTTCTCCTTTTGGCCATTTTATATTGTACTTTTATTGTAATCTTTAAGAAAAAAAAATTACTGACGTGCTATGTCTCAGGAAGACAGAACTTCTAAGATGCTCACTTGGTTCCTAGGGTTCTGGCAAATCCACTTTAGCCCTGAAAAGGAAGTGCTTATTTACAAAGTTCTATACCCCCTTTTATCTGTTCATTTTAGGACTGCTTATTGGGTCATGGCTTTCTAATTTACATTTTTGTTTTTGTCTGTTTGTTGGTATTGGGGATTGAACCCAGGGGCACTCAACCACTGAGCCACGTCCCCAACCCGCTCTATTTTTTTATTTTGAGACAGTTTTTCACTAAGTTGTCTAGGACCTTGCTAAGTTGCTGAGGTTGGCTTGAACTTGTGATCCTCCTGCCTCCCCAGTCGCTGGAGTGCAGGCATGTGCCCACTATGCCTGGCTAATTTAAGTTTTTTGAGAAACCTCAGATGATTTTCAAAATGGCTGCACTAATTTACATTCCCCACAATATATAAAAGATCCCTTTTCTCCATACTGTCTCCTGTCTTGTCCAGCAAGTACAATGAAGACTCGGCTCTCAGATGAAGTTTTAAGGTCTTTATTTTTATGGGAGAGCTTCTGAGCCAAGTGCCTGGTTCTTCTTCCTCCACCGCCGACGTCCTCTTCTTCTTCTCCCTGCGCAGCTCTCTCTCTCCTCTCTCGCGCAGCTGCTGCTACTCTCCGCTGTGAAAAGTACGCAGCTTTATGGGATGTAACAGCCAGTCATCTAATGGGTCAGGCGTTTGGCTCGTGGACACTCAATGGTGGGTAATGAGGACATGTACTGATCACTAGCTAAGCACAGACGCGGAAGAGATCAGTCAGACAATAGAAAGCACTTCCTTAAAGTTGTTTTTGTTTGCGGTTGGGATTCTCGGCGCCATCTTAGAGCGAGGCCAGCCACCACTGTGGGCCCTACAGGGCAGCGGCTTCCAACAGTCTCCAGCATTTATTAGCTTTCATCTCTTTGATACAGCTTTCCAATGGATATAATTTGATATCTTGCTGTGACTTTAACTCAAATTTAACTAATAATTAGTGGTGCTCAGAATTTTTTCACATACCTATTGGCCAATTGTATGTCTTCTTTTGAGAAATGATTCATAGGGTCCTTTGACAATTTTTAAATTGGGTTATTTTCTTTCTTGAGTTATTTAAGTTCCTTATTTAGTTTTGATATTAACCACTTACCTGGTGTATGGCTTGCAAATATTTTCTCCCATCCTGTAAGTTGCCTCTTTGATGACTCTTTCCCTTGTTGTGCACATACCAACCCATGTGTCTATTTTTGCATTTATTGTGTGTACTTTCAGGGTCATGTTCAAAAATCCATTGCTGAGACTAAAGTTGCAGAGCTTGTTCCCACTAGTTTTATAGTTTCTGTTCTTAAATTTTTAACCAGTAATCCATTTTAAAATGATTTTTGTGTATGGTATAAAGTTCTGGTTGCATTGTTCTGTATATAGATACCCAATTTTCACAATATAATATTGAGGAAAAATTCTTTACCTAGTGTTTGTTTTTGGCAGCTTTGTCAAAAATCGGATTTGCTTCTGAAATTTTGAAAAACTATTGACTTGATAGCTGTGTTGGTTTTATGCCAGTACCATTCTGTTTTTTTTGTTGTTGTTGTTTTGTTTTTGTTTTTTTTAAATTTTGTTTTTGTTGCTCATTTGTTTGTTTGTACTAGGGATTGAGCTCTGGGTGCTTAACCACTTAGTCACATCCCTGCACAATTTTTTTTTTTTTTTTTTTTAATATGGGACCTCATTAAAAGGCAATACCATGCTGTTTTGATTGTAATCACATTGTAGGTTTGAGAATCAGGAAGTGTGATGCCCCCAGCTTTGGATTTTTTGCTTGAGATTGTTTTGGCTATTTAGGTAATTTTAATTCTATGTGAGTATAACAATTTATTTCAACTTCTGTGAAAATTTACAGTTAGAGTTGATTATGATTATCTTGAATTTGTAGATCACTTTGGATATTGTTATGGTTTGGATGTGAGGCGTCTCCCAAATCCTCACATGTAAGACAATGCAGGAAGGTTCAAAGGAGATTGGGTGGTAAGAGTCTTAACCCAATCAGTGAATTAATCCCTGATGGGATTAATTGAAGTGGTAGGGTGTGGTTGGAGGAGGTGGGAATTGGGGTGTGGCTTCTGCCTCTCCTCCAGCCCCGAGGAATGGAGCCAGCTTTCTATGGACTAAGACCTCAGAAACCATGAGCCCTCAAATAAACCTTTCCTCCTCTGTAATTATGCTGCTTAGATCATTTATTTACTGTAATGAAAAAGCTGACTAAAACGGTGTGGACATTTTCATGTTATTAATTCTTCAAATGCAAAACATAGGATATGTTTCCATCTATTTGTGTTTTCTGTGATTTTACTTGTCAGTGTTTTATAGTTTCAATATATGGGTTTTTAATCTCCTTGGTTACATTTATACCTTAATATTTACTTTTATGACTATTATAAGTGAATCGTTCATTATTTCCTTTTCAGATAGTTCATTATTAATATATAAGAATATTACTAGTTTTTCAAGGTTTATTTTTAATTGACACTATACATATTTACAGGGTACAATCTGATGGTTTGAAAACTGTCTGCATTGGGTAATGTTCCAATCAGAGTATTTACCATATCCATCACCTCAAATATTTATGATTTCTTTGTGGTGAGAAACATTCCAAATTCTTTATTCTAGCTACTTTGAAGCACAATGTTATTAACTGTGGTCACCCTACTATGCATAAATCATTGCTCCTGTCTAACTATAACTTGGTACTCACTGAGCCACCTTTCCCTTTTGCCCCCTGTGTCCTACCTGGGGCAAAGGATCCACTTCTGGTAACCACTATTCTACCCTCTCCATCTGAGATAAATTTCTTAGATTCTAAATACAGTAAGATCCTGCAGTATTTGTCTTTCTGTGTCTGGTTTATTTCCCTTAATATAAGATCCTCCAGGTTCATCCATTTTATCCCAAATGAAAAAATTCCATCATTTTTATTGCTGAAGAGTGTTCCATTGTGTATATGTACCACATTTTCCTTACCCATTCATCAGTTGATAGGCATGTAGTTTGTTTCCCTTTCTTAGCTCTTGTGAATAGTGCTGCAATGCACACAGGGGTGCAGAGTCTCTTCAACATACTGATTTCATTTCCTTTGTGAATATACCCCGTAGTGGAATTGCTGAATCAATGGTAGTCCTATTTCAGTTTTATGAGGAACCTCCTTACTGTTTTCCATAATAACCTCACTTTATTTACATTTCCACCAATAGTATGCAAATATTCCCCTTTCTCTACATACTCACCAGCACATTTTATCTTTTGTCTTTTTGAGAATAGCCTTTCTAACTGAAATAAGGCATATCTCATTGTGATTTTTGATTTTCATTCCCTGATGATTAGTGATGTTGAGTATTTTTCCATATACCTGTTGGCCATTTATATATCTTCTTTTGCCTTTATTTATTTGGATAATTCTGGGGATTGAACCTAGAGCCTGGTGCATTCACACCACTGAGCTACTTCCCCAGTCTCTACCCATTTTTAAATTGAATTGTGATACTGAGTTGTTTTCATATACATATGGGACATTAACTTCTTGTCAGATGTATATTTGGCAAATATTTTCTCCCATTTTGTAGTTTGTTGCTGCACTCTTGATTGTTTCCCTTACTATGCAGAATTTTTCTTTTTTATACCTTCCCATTGTCTATTTTTGATTTTGTTGCCTGTGCTTTTAAGATCTAATAAATATATTTTCCCCAAACCTCTGCCATGAAGCAGTTACCCACACTTTCTTCTAGTGATTTCATAGTTTCAGATCTTAAATTTAAATCTTTAATTCATTTTGATGATTTTTGAACTGGTGTGACTTTAAGGGTCTAATTTCTTCCTTCTGCATGTGTATATCAGTTTTCTCAGAACCATTTATTGAAGAGACTGTCATTTCCAAATGTATTTTCTTGGCATCTTTGTCAAAAATTATTTGGTTTTAAGTGCATGGATTTATTTATGGGCTGTACCCAGTATTATACTGTTTTTATGCCAGTACCAAATTGTTTCATTTATTACAGTTTTGTAATACATTTTGAAGTCAGAGGGTGTGATACCTCTAACTTTGTTCTTTGAACTTAAGATTGCTTTGGCTATTCAGATTTTTTTTGTGGTTTTATACAAATTTTAGAATTGTTTTTTCTAATTCTGTGAAGGATGTATTTTAACAAGGACTAAATTGAGTCTGTAGGTTATTTTGGCTGGTATTGACATGATAATAATATTTTTCCAATTTGTGAACAGAGAATATCTTTCCATTTATTTGTGTTTTCAATTTCTTTCATCAATGTTGTAAGTGTAAAGTTCTTTCACCTACTTGATTATTTCTAGTTATTTTTGAGTGGCTATTATAAATGGGATTGTTTCCTGAATTTCTTTTGCAAATGGTTCACATAGAAATGCTGATCATTTTTGTATGTTTATTTTTTTTATCCTGCAAGTGTACTAAATTTGTTCACTTTTAAACAGTTTAATGGTAGGGTCCATAAAGTTTTTCATGTATAAGATCTATGTCATCAGCAAACAGGGAAGATTTCACTTTATTCTTTTCCAATTCAAATGCCTTTCTTTCTTACACCCAAACACTCTACCTAGAACATCCAGTGTTATATTAAATAGAAGTGGTGACAATAGGAAGCCTTGTCCTTCTCCAGACTGTAGAGAAAAATCATCTTCCTTTTCCTCATTCAAAAGGATTTAGCTCTGAATGTGTCATATATGACTTATTATGTTTTGAGGTTCATACTCTCATTCCAATCATGAATTGTTTTTGGATTTCATTGTGTTATTTGTATTCTCTTGTACTCACTAAGTTTTCTTGAGATTATTACTTTGAATTCCTTTTCAGACATTTACAACTTTCCTTTTCATTAGGATTAGTTACTAGAGAGCTATTGTGTTCCTTTATGATGTCATGCTTCTTTGCTTTTTCATTTATCTTGTGTTCCTTCCTTGATGCCTGTGCAGTTGATGAAACTATTATCTCCTCCAAACTTTACAGAGTAGCTTTCATAGAGAAATACCTGCAGATCAGGTTTACTGTTTCTCTTGAGAAGGGTGTGGTGTCCCTGGTTCCAAACAGATAATGTGGTGTAGCTTCTGTGCAGATTCTTCAGCTATCATCAGTACCAATAATGACTGTGGCTGCCTCAGTGGCATAAGCTGTAGGAACTTGTAGCCCTGGCAACAGTAACATAGGTTATCAGGGTCCTCAGTGCCAACTGTCTTGGTCATTTTCTTCACAATGAGAAAACTTGGCAAGAGGATCCACTTGGTGTTGATTGGAACATAGCCTGCAAGGAGCTACAGCAGTGCTGGGTTCTAAGACACAGGTGCTCTGAGCAGTGTCCTGGTCTCAGAGAACTATTATGGCACCTGAGTCTTGGGGTATAGTTTTACTCTCTGAGATAAGGTCAAATGCAGATGGTGCACAGAGCTGATGTCTGTGACCCTGAGGCAATACCCAGCTCAGCATCCCTCTCAGGGAGGAAGGAATGGAGGCATGACTGCCCTGGGAGGCAGGGAACAGCACTGACCTGACTTTGGAGAAGAAGGGGTTCTCTGGAGGCTTAAGCTCAAAGACCAGGTTACAGATAGAATTTGAGACTCAAACTCAGTAGGGCACAGTGACAACTAGGTCTTTGGTGATAAGGCACTGTGTAATGGTGAATGGCGAACCTTGGAAAGGACGGACACAGCAGTGTCCCAGACTCTGAGATGAGATGAAGCAGCAGCATGGATCCCAGAATGGAAGACTCATTGGTTGGTTGGGCAGGGGGAGCAGGAAGCACCAAAGCAATAATGCCACTCACCAGGGAAGGTGATATCTAGGCAGCTCAGATTCTAGATAGTCCAGTTTAAGAGAAGGGTATCGGTCTATAGGGAAGGGTATTTCAGCTTAACCAATGCTCTGTTTTCCTAGAACATAAAACACCATGTCACCTCACTCCTGGGACGTGTGGTTTCTCAGATCAGCCAGGGCACCCGGAGGTGATGCACTGCTTTAGCTCAGGCCCAAGGAGTGTGACTACTCTGAGAAGCCAAGGCACCATTCCTTTGGAAGCAGGAGACTGCTCTAACTCACGCGTAGGGCATGGCCATACTGGACATCCAGAGTACTATTTACCCAGGTCAGTTCACAAACAGGGGAGGTGGGGTATGATTACTGTTATAGTCAAGGCATTATTTTTCCCAGAAGAATTGCATAAATTTGCCTTGGGTCCAAAGGGACAGGTTGCAGCACTGACTGGGAATGGTAGATGAAACAGGTCCAGAGGCAACATGGCCCCTCAACTTGGCTTGGGGAGAATGGGTCACGAGGCAGGGATCATTCATTGGTGGCTTAAAGCCCTCAGGGTTGGAATGCCAGGGCCACTCACCCCCAAAGTAGGACAAATTCCAGCAGTGTCTCCAGTTCCAAGACATCATAGCACAGGAACCATGCATTTGCTGGGGGTGAGGCTCATTGTTGACCTCTTCTCTGAGGTGAACAGAACCGTATGGACTTCAAACAGATCCCTCTGCTGGGCTCAGTGCCCAGGGCTTCACAGCAGGAGTCCTTACTTGTGAGTACTCTTGGTGTCCAAAGTGTTCACAGGGGCTTCTGGGAGCATCTTGCTAACCTGTTCTCCAAGGGAAAAGCCCCTCCTATTCCCAAGGTTCCTAACTGGGGATGGGCTGGTGGGGACCAAATGTTTCCTGCATGGATGCATGCAGCCATCCAGAATTTCTGCTCTAAGGGTTTCTGGTACTACTTTGGTTTATTCTGGTACTCTCTTTTAGTTATTTTCATTAAAATGTAATTGTTTATTTGGGTGTTTTTGGGTTTTTTTTGTTTGTTTGTTTTGTTTTGTTTTGTTTTTGGCTTACTTTATGGAGTGAAGAGTGTGAAGAGCTTCTAGTTGACCCTCTTTCTGATGTTGCTCTCAATTCCTGATATGTGTATATCAATTTTGTGTTCTGCGATTTTTGCTGAATTGGTCAGTTCTAACAGTGTTTGGTGGAGTCTTTAGGATTGTGTATATGTTAGGATCCTGTCATTGGATAGTAGAGACACATTTTGTCACATTTTCCTTCCCTATTCACAGACCTTTTATTGCTTTCTCTTATCTAAAGGCTCTGGCAAGAACTTCTAGGACTGTATTGAAAGGATTAGTGAAAGTGGGCATCCTTGTTCTATCCCTAATGCCAAAGAAAAGCTTTCAACTTTTCTGTTGGAAAAGACGTTAGGTTTGGGTTTGTGGTTCACATCTTACACTGTATTGCAGTACATCCCCTCTGCAATAGTCTCAATGTGGTTTCCCTTTAAAAGTTCATGTATTGAAAGCTTGGTCCCCAGTATGGCCATATTAATAGGTTGTGGGACCTTTTAAGAAACAAGTGTATTGAAAAGATGTTTGTTAATTAGGGTATTATCCTTTTTAGTTTTTTTTTTTAATTTTTCATTTTTTGTTGACTCATAGTATTGTATAACATTAGGATTCATTTTGACATAATTATAAATTGATGGAATATAATGTGCTCCAATTCAGATCTCAGTACTTCCCTTCCCCTCCTCCATCTCCCTGTTCCTTCTCCTCTACTGATCTTTCTGCTATTTATTTATGGTTTTTTTTAATTAGTGATAATAGTGATATTCACTGTAGTATATTCATTTATGGACATATATGGACATTTTTTCCCTTATCCTGTCCCTCTTCCATTCCCCTTAATCTCCTTCTTCTACTGCCCTGTGTTTTAAAAATTTTATTAACATGTATTAAAAATATATACAATGTGTTAACTACATATATTAATGGGATCCAGAGTGATCTTTCCTTACATGCATATAACAAGCACTGATCAAGTATGACCTTCCTTTGTACATACAACCCTCAATATACACCCTTCCCAATCTCTAGCAATCATTACTATACTTTTCGGTCAGCTTGTTTTTAGCTTCCACATGTGAGGGAGACCAGGTGGTACTTGTTTTTCTGTAACTAACTTATTTCACTTAACATAATGTGCTCTAGTTCCATCCATTCTTACTGCAAATTATAGGATTTCACTCACTGTTAAAGCCAGACAAAACTCTGGTGTGTGCACAGTGTATGTATGTGCATATACACACACAAACACAAGTACACACACATACATATACACACACATCTATGTGTGAGTATTTCATTTGTACATTTGCCTGTTGCTAGGCATACAGGCTGATTCCATGTTAGCAATTGTGAAGTGTCATAATAAACATGACCGTGCAGGTATAGCTTTGGTTTGCTGATTTCATTTCCTTTGGATATATACCTAGATGTGAGATAGTTAGATCATGGGATAGATGTAATTTTAGTTTGTTGAGGAATGTCCATACTATTCTCCATAACAGCAGCACTGTTTTTATTCCCATCAACAGTGCATTAGATTCCCTTTTCCTCCACATCCTTGACAGCATTCGGTATTTCATTTTGTTTTGTTTTGCTTTGCTTTGCTTTTTTATAATATACACTTTAACTAGAGTAAAGTAGTATCTCATTTAATTTTGGTGTGCACTTCCCTAATGATTAAGGATATCAAACATTTTTTCACATATTTGTTGACATTTGTGTTTCTTCCTTTGAAAAGCATCTATTCAGATCATTTTCTCAATTTTTAGTTGGATTACTTGAGGTTTTTTGTTAGGTTTTTTGAGTTCTTTGTATACTCTCAATGTTAACTGTCAAATGAACCCCTATTAGATATTTTCTCCCATTCTGTCAGTTGTCTCATATTCTGTTGAGTGTTTATGTTGTGGGAAACATGTTGGATGTACTCCCATTTGTCAATATTTGTTTTCTGTACTTTCTTTACGGAAAACCATTTCCTGTACCAATGTCTTAAACTGTTTATCCTTTGTTTTCTTCTAGTAGATTCAGAGTTTTGGAGCTTACATTTAGGTCTTTGATCCATTTTGAGTTGATTTTTTTTTTTTTACCAGTGTGAGACATAGGGGTTAAGTTTTCTTCTGCATCTGAGTATTCAGTTTTCCCAGCACCACTGATCCAAGATGCTGTCCTTTCTCCAACACTTGTTTTCAGAACATGGATGAAATCACAGTTGGCTGCAGATGCATGAGCTTACTTGTGGGATGTTTAATCTGTTCTATTGACCTATGTGTCTATTTTTATGCCAGTGCCATACTATTTTAGTAACTATGACTCTGCAGTATGTCTTGAAATAAGGTATAGATGCCTGCAGTTTTTTTTTTTTCCCCAAGATTGTTTTGGTTAATACAGGTCTTTTGTGGTTTGAAGTGATATTTTTCCTCCTAGTTTTGTGAAGTGTCATTGGTATTTTGATGGGGATTGCATTGAATCCAAAGGTGTTTTTGAGTAGTACAGATATTTTAACAATATTGATTTTTTTTTTAATTTTTACAGACTGTATTTAGATTCATTGTACACAAATGGGGTACAACTTTTCATTTCTATGGTTGTGGATGATGCAGATTCATACCCTTCATGTAATCATACATGTACATAGGGTAATGCTGTCTGTTTCAGTCTACCATTTTTATACCCCTGCTCCCTCTCATTCCCTCTACATAATCTAAAGTTCCTCCATTCTTCTCTCACCCCCATGACCCCCTCCCCCATTATATATCATCAACCATTTATCAGGGAAAACATTTGGCCTTTGGTTTTTGGGGATTGGTCTATTTCACTTAGCATGATATTCTCCAGTTCCATCCACTTATCTGCAAATGCCATAATTGTATTCTTTATGACTGAATAATATTCCATTGTGTATGTATACCACAGTTTCTTTATCTGTTCATCTGTTGAAGGGCATCTAGGTTGGTACCACAATCTTGCTATTGTGAATTGAGCTGCAATAAACATTGATGTGGCTACATTACTGTAGTATGCTAATTTTAAATCCTTTGTGTATAAACTGGGGAGTGGGACAACTGGATCAAAAGGCAGGTCCATTCCAAGTTTTCTGAGGATTCTCCACACTGCTTTCCAGAGTGGCTGCACCAATTTGCAATTCAACCAGCAATGTAAAAGTGTGCCTTTTTTCCACATCCATGTCAACATCTATTATGGATTGTGTTCTTGATAATAGCCATTCTAATTGAAATAAGATGAAATCTTGGAGTTGTTTTAATTTGCATTTCTCTAATTCCTAGGGATGTTGAACACTTTTTCATATATTTATTAATCATCTGTATCTTTTCTTCTGAAAAGTGTCCAGTTCCTTGGTCCATTTATTGATTGGGTTCTTTGTAATTTTGGTGTAGTTTTGAAAGTACTTTATAAATTTTAGAGATTAGTGCTCTATCTGAAGTGTGTGTGGAAAATATTTTCTCCCACTCTGTAGGCTTTCTTTTCACATTCTTGATTGTATCCTTTGCTGAGAAAAAGCTTTATAGTTTGAATCCATCCCATTTATTGATTCTTGCTTTGATTTCTTGTGCTTTGGGAGTCTTGTTAAAGAAGTCTGATCCTAAGACAACATGATGAAGATTCGGGCCTACTTTGTCTTCTATTTGGTGCAGGGTGTCTGGTCTAATTCCTAAGACCTGGACCCATTTTGAGTTCAGTTATGTGCAGGGTGAGAGAGATAGGTAAAAATCAATATGCATAAATCTAATCCATTTCTATTCATAAGTAATGAATCCTCTGAATGAGAAATTAGGAAAACCACTCCATTCACAATAGCCTCAAAAAAAAAAAAATACTGGGAATCAATCTCACAAAAGAGGTGAAAGACCTTTGCAATGAAAACTACAGAACACTAAAGAAAGAAATTGAAGAAAGCCTTAGAAGATGGAAAGATCTCCCATGTTCTTGGATAGGCAGAATTAACATTGTCAAAATGGCCATACTACCAAAAGTGCTATACAGATTCAATGCAATTCCAATTAAAATCCCAATGGCATTCCTCATAGAAATAGAGAAAGCAATCATGAACTTCATCTGGAAGAATAAGAGAGCTTCAATAGCCAAAACAATCCTGAAAAAGTGAAGCAGGAAGTATCACAATACCAGACCTTAAACTATACTACAGAAAAATAGTAACAAAAACAGTATAGTATTGGCACCAAAATAGACAGGCAGACCAATGGTACAGAATAGAAGACACATAGACAAACCCACAAACACAGTTGTCTCATACTAAACAAAGGTGCCAAAAACATACAATGGAGAAAAGATAACCTGTTCAAAAAATGGTGCTGGGAAAACTGGAAATCCATATGCAGTAAAATGAAATTGAACCTCTATCTCTCACCCTGGTTGATTTTTTCTGTCTGGATGATTTGTTGTTCATTGCTGAAAGTGGAATAAATGAAGTATTAAAAACTTCAGTTACTTGGGAAGTTTTTTTATTTCTTTGAATAAGTTTTCTACATCTTTGGCATTCTTAAATGCTTTTTTAAATCCCATTTACCCCAATATTTACTATTTTAGTACTGTCCCAAAGTTCCCATAAGCTTTCTTCATTCCTCTCTATTTTTTCTGTTTTCCCCTCCAGTGATGTATCTTTAAGCTCACTAATTCTACTGATGCCTCCTATTACATTTTTAATTTTGTTTAGTGTATTTTTAGCTCAAGAATTTACTTTTTTAAAAAATTGCTTCTATCTCTTTTAAGTTTCACTATAAGAATACTGAAACATTTTTTGTGTTTTTATTGACTCACTGAATTTCCTTAAAACAACATGGAATTTTTGATTCTCTGAGAGTCCTTCCATACTCAATGTTGTCTGTACAAACTATTTGGTCATTTTCTGGAAACTTCTTTTGAGTATTATGATTTCCTGAAAGCTCTTAATGTTTATTGGCATGTAACGTCTTCTGGGCATTGAAAGATTAAGTATTTACTCTAGTCTTCACAATCTGGTTTTTTGCCTATCTTTCTAGGAATTCTAATCAGGCTGCTTACTTTCTCTGAGCCTGTACTCACTTCCACTATTTCAGTAATGGATGGCACCCAGGTCCAGATTTACAGGAATCAGCCTTTGGTGGGGTATCACTGTTTCAATACTAAGAAGGCAATTCAATCCCAGTTTTGTCTAAATTATACTGTTCGTGTTTTCAGAAATAATAACAAGACTACCTAGGGAGATTAGTTGCCCCCACAAGTCCCTCCCAGGAACCACGGAAGGTCTAGATGCCAAGCATGGCTATGGGGTGGGACAGAGGTCCACCCAGCTGTGGGCTATCTATTGCTGAGGTGAACCCATGGCCCAAGACCATTGCAATCAGCCCTAGATGATGCTAGCTGACATACAGATCTGATTTCCTGGGACTGTGTGTCTTCCCTTAGCACTAGAGCTGTTCCAGAGGCCATGGAAATTAGGGCATCAGAATCATCCCTGTGTTAGGATTCACCATGGCAGCACTAAGTACCAGGACAAAGTCTCATGCTTACTACCAAGCAAATGGAGTCTTGTATCATACCATGCTGTCTGAGATGAGGGAAGTGTGGGTAAAGGCAGGACCTTGGTCACCTAGGCTAATACTAAGCTGGGTTGTACCAGAGTTTCACAAATGCAAGGACATACATAGTCTCAAAGTTGCACCAAGGCTCATGCCACACCTGCTAGTGAGGCAAGCCAAAATTCAGTCTATCTCACTGGGATGCAAGTCTCCAAAGGTGTTGAGGCCATTCTAGCAGGAGCCTGGTGATAGTTTTAACATCCAACATTAGGCAACAAGTGGCAGAGACTATCCTTTGGCCACCAAGGCTTATGCCCAAATCTCACAACTAAAAGGGCTGGCACAGGCTCAGGAGGAGGAAGACAGTTTTTGCCTGGACCACTCAAAGGCTAGAAATGATGCAGGTGAAAACTTGTCTGTCCCACTGGTGCATATGTCTCTGCCTGATTCCAGACCTGATCTAGATGCTCCATCTCTAAGCTCTGGCCTGCAGATATGGCCCATTTCTACTGGGTACCATGATATCATGGCTCTGGGCTCTAAAACAAAGCCCTGTCATAGATTTCTTGCCCTGCCCTCAGCAGGTTGTCTTGCTCCCCACTCTTCTGCCTGAGATTGATGGAGAAGTAGAAGAGTCAGTCACCTGTCCTAATACAATGCTAACAGCTCAGTCCATGGATATTCGCCTGTCAATAAGGGTTGTGAAGCTTTGCCCAGCACTGGGTTTTATCATGGCAATCATGACACTGGGTTTGAAGTTCAAGAACTAGAGTTAATTCTCTCTCCCTTCCCCAAGCAGGTATCTCTCTTCACACTGAGCTTCTTGGAGTTGGGGGAAGGGTGATGTGAACAATCCTTTCTTTCCCATCTTCTTCAATACATCTTTTCATCTTGTTGAAGCAGACGTTATGAGGTCTCACCTGATTTCCTTACTCTTGTGAAGGTAATCTGGCCTATGAATAGCTGTTCAACTCAGGGTGTCTTTGGAGAGGTGATCAACTGCCATCTTACTCTGCTTCCCTGTAATTTGTATTTCATAACAATTTATTGTAGCAACAGTTGTTTTTAAATAGTTTTCTTTAAACCCTCCCAGGATGAAACTGCTTTACACACTTCCCTTATAATATTAGAATTCGAATATGTCTACTCATTAGTAATACCAATGAGTTTTTTACTTTTTTCTTTTCTCGTTCTTATTAATAAACAACCTTTTGTTTCAGTGTAAAGAATGGCTTCATAACAGTTTCTGAAAAACACGCCTAGTATTGATGAACTCCCTCAACTTTTGTTAGGGAAAATTTTTATTTCTCATTCATTGAAAGTTTTAGTGGGTATAGGATTCTGTTTATCATTTTTTTTTCCTTCAGCACTATTAGTCACTTTTCTGTTACTATTTAAAAAATAACTGATACAATCAATTTTAAAGGATACAGGTTTACTTTGGATCATAGTTTTGCAGGTTTAAGTCCATGACTGATTAGCTTCATCGCTTTTTGGTTTCTGGTTTGGCAGCGTATCATGGTAGGAGATTGTGGTGGAGCCAGGAAACCAAGATAAAGAGGAAGAGACCAGGGTCCCACAATCCCTTTCAAGGGAATACTATCCAATTATGTAAAACCTCTCACTAAGATCCACCTCTCAAAATTTCTGCCACTGTCCAATAGCATCAAGATAAAGCCCAGATCCAAACCGTATCAAGAATTTTGAACATATTATCCCCTTGTCTCCTGGCCTGTGGAACTTCTGTTGAAAACTCCTCTGAGATATCAATTGTACTCCCTTGAATGTGATATGCTTCCTATCTCTTGATGCTTTCCACATTGTCTTTGAATTTGGATAATAATTTGATAATTTGATTATAATGTGTCTTGGTGAACTTCTCTTTGGATTAAATTTTCTTGATTGCCTAGATATTGTCATCTTTACCCAGGTTTGAGAAAATTTGTTGTTATTTTTAAAATGTGTTTTCTATGCCTCTTTCTTCTTTTTAATTACTCCTATTATATAAATTAGTTCTCTTGATAATGCCCCCTACTTCCAATTGTTTTTCTTTATTCTTTTTCATTCTCTTTTCTTTTGGTTCCTGTTTGCCTAATTTCAAATGTCTTATTTTCAAACTCACTGATTTCTTTCTTCTGTTTGATCAAGTCTACTAAAGAAGCTCTGTATTAAATTTTTCATTTCAGTTAATTTATTTTATCTCTAGGGTTTCTTATTAATTTATTTCTTTGTCAAACTTCTCATTTTTATTGTTTTCCAAATTTCATTTAATTTTCTGTTTGTATTTCCTTTTTTCCTATGAACTTTTTTAAGAGGATTATTCTGAATTATTTGTCATTCATTTCATAGATCTCTATTTCTTCCAGATCTGTTATTAGTGTTTTATTAGTCTGTTATAGTAGAGTCCTTTTTTCCCTGATTTTTTCATAATCCTTGCCTCCTTACAATGATGCCTGCATTTGGGGAGATGTCTATCTCTTCTGACCTTTGCAAGTATTCTTTAGGGTTGATAAACATTTACTCATTAGTCTAGTCTGGGATTCTGAGTCAGGTAGAATTTGACATACTGTTCTCTAGTTTGACTAGATTGCTGTGTTGCTGGCTGTGTTCTCTCATCTGGTGAGACCACTAGCAGGACTCTGCTGTCAGGAGGAGTAATTGACTGGGCTCTATAAACATTTCTGATTGTGCAGTATTGCAGGTTGTCTTCCCTGACTGGGCAGTAATGTTTAATATCTGTAATTGGGTAGGCCATGGGATGGGCTCCAAGTGTGGTTGGGTTATCTGAAATTTCTGCTCAAACACATGGGATAGATAGAGACAGAGACTATGCACTTTTAGATTCTTGGGCTTGGACTTTCTCCTAGCCTAAGATTGGTTTAATCAGAGCATAGGTTTGGTGGAGGTATATCCCTGCAGTTGGGATTATGCAGGGCCAGATGCTCCTTTCCTAAATGACTGCTTACTTACAGTTGCTCTCTAGTCTGAGGAAGACTTAATGAAAGCACCAAAACTTAAACACCTCTCTACCACTACAGTTGTGCAGGGACAGATGCTCCTTCCATGGGTTATCACTAACTGCAGTTGCTTCCAGGTCTGGGGAAAATTAATGTGAACACTGAAATTTAATTTGATCACCCTTCCAACACTAGGAACAGGCAACCCCAAAGATGCTTCTCAATATGGGGGAGAATTAAAGAGGAGCTGACCTGTATATAGAAGCTGGCTAAGGATTCCAGCCTGGAAGACCCACAAACAACGTTGCTTGCATCATGATGCTGTTGGCTAGTTTCTCTGAGATTTCTCCCCTAGGGAGAATACAGAGTGACCGAGATTCATGCATAGGTAATTGCAAACCTCATCCCTGTTCTTTGTTCCTCGCTGACCCAAGGTGGACTATCCCTGATAATATTTCCAAAGAATTCAGTGAAACAGGACATGAATGAGCCTCCTTTGAAGGGACTGAGAAGGGCAATTGAATGTCTGCCTTCAGCTCACTTTTCCCACTGTAGAAACCATGGGTCCAGGAAAATTCTCTGTGTGTAGAGCTGTGCTGGCTTGGAGGAGTGATATGATCAAAGAAGACCATTGCTCTTATTGTTCAATCATGAATGTCAGTTCTGTGATGCAAAAGGGTGTCTCATCTCCACTATCAAACTCCAAGATATTCAGCTTGGCATTATTTGCCTGTGAATCATTGTTAGTTTTAGTTATAGGAGCAGGGGGGAATAAATCAGAGGACCCCTCTGCCATCCTTCTAACATCACTCTCTGGGTCTCAATATTACTGCATTTAGAATCTTTTGGAGGTTTTGTTGTTTGTTTTTGTTGTGCTAAAAATGGCACCAAGTCTTTTCAATGTTAGGCAAGTGCTCTACCATTAAACTACATGCCCAGCCAACAGTCTATTTTTAATAGTATTTTATACAAACAACTTGTATAATAAAAGAGGAGCCCAATGTAGGGTAATCTGCATTTGTTAAAAATAGATAATGCTCAAATATATATTTCTAAATATTTAGTGCTAAACTCTCAGTGTTTCTTTTTCTGCTTTATGTGGGAGGACTGGAGAAGCTTTGTAGGTATAGGGGAATATTTTCTCTCTAGATCCAGTTCTCAGCTATTCTTTCCTCTTTGCCTTTTGAGTGTTACTAAAGAAATATGAAAGGTAGGGAAGTAAATCAGATCATCCATGTGCTTTTAAGAAGTTATTTTTATTTTGCAGCACAATGCACCATGAATTTCAAGCATGTACTTTCCCATGTATTTTTCACATTCCTCACAATTATCCTGTTAGATGGGTGTAATTCTCATATACAGTTTTGATTTAGGCTCAGATATGCAAGGCAACTTGCCAGAGGCTAGTTAGAACTGGGTCTTGAGTCTTGCCCTGCCCAGTTCCAAAGCAGTACTCCTAACTATTATCAGATATTACCTCCTGCTGTAAATACCTACTTATTAGTAAATTATATTTATGTGGTATTGGAATTGACAATAGAAGTAGAGAATGATCCAAGTTTGAACCAAAATATTCAAGATTCAAATATTTCCCAACGTGTTCACAAAACTGATGGAATGGACACAGTAGACATATGTTCTCAGGAGGTTAAAAAAGAAAGCTGATTTTCTGTGATTACTGAACTTGGAGATCTTGGGAAAAAACCCAGTTAAATTCCCATATCCACAAAATATTTGTACAAATTAGCAAGGTTCATATATCCACTATTGCCCATTCAGACCCAGTCAGAGCTTGATTTTTAAGGAAAGAAGGTCCAGTCACAGTAAGCTTAGATATTTAACAAGGTCTTAATCATAACGTCAGGTCTGGTACCCACCTTTTCCTGTTTTTCAACTACCAGCCAATCTAATTTTATGATAGTAGAAGTAAACACTCATGAGAAATTGGAATGCAATTCAGGTAGCTTTTGTGGAAAAGATAGAGTCACAAACACACAAAAGAGAATAGCAACTCCTACTCATTTAGTCCTAAAACCCCATGTAACTTTGATATGTTGGGTGACAGGCTTGAGAAATCTTAGTGGGATTTCTCAGAAGTATATGGTTGCTATCATGGACTAACTGATGTGACCTGTGAGGAACTTACAAGAAAATTTTAAAAGTTGGTCCTACACAAGGAGAGGGATGAGAAAACTTTTGGGGAAATGTTGAGAAGTAAAGAAAGCTTTTCTTGGGTTAAAAAAAAAAAGTGGGAAAGACTGGAACCCGAAGAATGAGGTCTCCAGGGTAACTCAAACAACAAAGGCATGACTTTAAAAATGAAATGTCTTTTTTAAATCTCCTATTAGCTCCCCTTTAAATTTCTCTTTTGTAGTGACCCCACTGAATTCTGTTGAAGCTATACAAAAGGCATTTCTCAACAGATTGATTTTCCAAAACCATAAATGTATTGTGTAAGAGCCTCTTATTTTTTACCATAATTCAAATAACTGTCAAAATAAAATGTTAGTTGTTTCTCCAGTCAGAAGAATCTCCTTTGCCTGTGCAAGAAATGGTAATTAAAGAGCATTCCCACTGGATTTTATTGATCTTTCACTCAGAATTAAATTTTTTTCTGTAAGAAATCAGAACCAACATAATAAGTTAGCACTTACATATGAGATATCAATATGCCATGAGTATTTAATTGCAAACACTGACTGCAAAAAAAAAGAAAACCAAAAACATTAGATGGTAGTCCTTCTTAAGGCATGAAATATTTGTACTGCCTTGCTGTAAACTGCTTAATTTTAAGAGGAGAAAAATATTCCATTTTGTATGTGCAACTTTTTAATTTATACTCGGCATATATAAATGGTGTGTGCCACAATGTTGTCTAGTTTTTGTTTTAAGTTTTCCTGTGTTTTTGGTGATTATGATTTTTTTAATATTATCAGGTAGGTATTAGACATGCTATTCTGGAAATATATACATATACAAATTTTATTTGTTCTAATTAGTCATATATGATAGAATGCATTGTGATGCATTGCACATGAATGGGACACAACTACTCATTTATCTGGTTGTACATGATGGATAGTCCATACCATTTGTGCAATCATACAAGTACCTAGGTTAATGATGTCAATCTCAATCCACCATCATCCCCACTCCCCTCCCTACTTCCCTCACTCCCCTCTGCGCAATCCAAAGTTCCTTTACTCATCCCTACCCCCCACAACTATGGATCAGTATCTGTTTATCAGAGAAAACATTCAGACTTTGGTTTTTCAGGATTGGCTTATTTTACTTAGCACGGTATTCTCTAGTTCCATTCATTTGCCTGCAAATGCCATCATTTCATTCTTCTTTAAGGCTGAGTAATATTCCATTGTGTATAAGTACCACATTTTCTTTATCTATTCATCTGTTGAAGGGCATCTAGGTTGGTTCCATAGCTTAGTTATTGTGAATTGAGTTGCTATAAACATTGATGTGACTGCATCACTGTACTATGCTGATTTAAAGTCCTTTGTATATAAACTGAGGAGTGGGATAGCTGGGTCAAATGGTGGTTCCATTCCAAGTTTTCTGAGGAATCACCATACTTCTTTCCAGAGTGGTTGCACCAATTTACAGTCCCACCAGCAATGTACAAGTGTGCCTTTTTCCCTACATCCTCCCAAACACTTACTGTTGCTTGTCTTCATGATCATTGCCATTCTGATTGGAATGAGATAATGGAGTAGTTTTGATTTGCATTTCTTTTATTACTAGAAATGGTGAACACTTTTTCTTACATTTGTTGATCAATTGTACATCTTCTATGAAGTGTCTGCTCAGTTCCTTAGCTCATTTATTGACTAGGTTATTTGTGAGGATTTTTTGGTGTTAAGTTTTTTGAGCTCTTTATATCCTGGAGATTTGTGCTCTGTTGTGAGTGTGGTAAAGATTTTCTCTCACTCTGTAGACTATCTCTTCTTGCTATTGATTTCTTTACTGAGAATATGCTTTTTAGTTTAATCTGTCCCATTAATTGGTTCTTAATTTTACTTGTGCTTTAGGAGTCTTTTTAAGGAAGACAGCATGTAGATCCTTCTCTAAAATAGACCATATGTTACGCCACAAAGCAATTCTTAGCGAATAAAAAAAATATTCTATCAGATCATAATGGAATGAACTAGAAATCAATGATAAAATTAAAAATAGAAGCTACTACAACACCTGGAGACTAAATAATATGCTATTGGATGACACATGGATAACAAAAATCATCAGGAAGGAGATTAAAAAATTCTTAGAGATAAATGAGAATACTGATACAACATAACAAAATCTCTAGGACACCATGAAGGCAGTGCTAAGAGGAAAGTTCATTGCACTGAGTTCATACATTAAAAAAATTAAAAGTCAACAATTAAAATAACATAACATTATATCTCAAAGTCCTAGAAAAAGAACAAATCAACACCAAAAGTTAAAGACAGTATATAATTAAAATCAGAGCTGAAATTAATGAAATAGAAGCAAAAGTAACAATTGAAAAAAATGACAAAACAAAAAGTTGGTTCTTTGAAAATAAAATAAAATTGATAAGCCCCTAGATACACTAACAAAGAGAAGGAGAGAGAGAACTCAAATTACTAAAATTTGTGATGAGAAAGAAAATGTCATGACAGACACTACTGAAATACAGAAGATAATTAAAAACTATTTTGAAGATTTGGACTCCAACAAAATAGAAAATCTTGAAGACATTGACAAATTTCTAGAAACATATGAACTACCCAAACTGAATCAGGAGGACATACTCAATTTAAACAGGTCAATTGCAAGCAATGAAATAGAAGATGCCATCAAAATCCTACCAACCACGAAAAGCCCAGGACCTGATGAATTCTCGGCTCAGTTCTACAAGTCCTTCAAAGAACTAATACCAATACTCCTCAAATATTTCATGAAATAGAAAAGGGGGGAGCCCCCCCAAACTCATCCCATAAAGTTAGTATCACCCCAATACCAAAAACAGACAAAGACACATCAAGGAAAAAAAACTTCAGACCAATATCCCTGATGAACATAGATTCAAAAATCCTTAACAAAATACTGGCAAATCACATATAAAAATGTATTAAAAAATAGTGCACCATGATCAAGTGGGGTTCTTCCCAGGGATGCAAGGTTAATTCAACCTACAGAAATCAATAAATGTAATTCATTACATTGATAGAATTAATGATAAGAATCATAAGATCATCTCAATAGATGCAGAAAAGGCATTTGACAAAATACAGCACCCCTTCATATTTAAAACACTGGGAAAAAATGAGGATAGTACGAACATTTCTCAACATTGTAAAGGCTATCCATGCTAAGCCCAAGGCCAACATCATTCTAAATGGAGAAAAATTGAAAGCATTCCCTTTAAAAACTGGAACAAGACCAGGATCCCCTCTCTCACCACTTCCATTTAACATAGACCTTGAAACTCTAGCCAGAAAAATTAGGCAGACCAAAGAAATTAAAATAATATAAATAGGAAAAGAAGAATTCAAACTATCACTATTTGCTAATGACAGGATCTATATTTAGAGGATCAAAAATAATTCCATCAGAAAACTTCTAGAACTATAAATGAGTTCAGCAAAGTAGCAGAATATAAAATCAACACCCATAAATCGAATGCATTTCTATACATCAGTGATGAATCCTGTGAAAGAGAAATTAGGAAAACTATCCCATTCACAATAGATTCCAACAATGATAAACTATCTGGGAATCAATATAAAAAAAAAAAAAGAGCTGAAGGATCTCTACAATGAAAACTACAGAACACCATGAAAAGAAATTAAAGACCTCAGAATATGGAAAGATCTCCCAAGTTCTTGAATAGGCAGAATTAATATTGTCGAAATGGCCATACTACCAAAAACATTATACAAATTCAATCCAATTCCAATTAAAATCCCAATGTCTTTCCTCAAGGAAATAGAGAAAGCAATTATGAAATTCATTTGGAAGAATAAGAGACTCAGAATAGCTAAAGCAATCCTTAGCAGGAAGAGTGAAGCAGGGGCTATCACAATACCACAACTTCAACTATACTACAGAGCAATAGTGACAAAAACAGCATGGTATTGGTGCCAAAATAGACATGGTAGACCAACGGTACAGAATAGAAGACACAGAGACAAACCCACATAAATACAGTTATCTCATACTAAACAAAGGTGCCAAAAACATACATTGGAGAGAAAGTACCCTGTTAAACAAACGATGCTGGGAAAACTGGAAATCCATATGCAGTAAAATGAAATTAAACCTGTATTTCTCACCCTGCACAAAACTCAACTCAAAGTGGATCAAGGACCTTGGAATTAGACCTGAGTCTCTGTACCTTACAGAATAAAAAGTAGGTCCAAATCTTTATCATGTTGTCTTAGGACAAGATTTTCTTAACATGACTCCAAAAGCACAAGAAATAAAATCAGGAATCAATAATTGGGATAGATTCAAATGAAAAGCTTTTTCTCAGCAAAGAAAACAATCAACAATGTGAAAAGAGAGCCCACAGAGTAGGAGAAAATCTGCCACACATACTTCAGATAGAGCACTAATCTCCAGAATCTATAAAGAACCCAAAAATCTTTACACCAAGAATACAAATAGCCCAATCAACAAATGCGCTAAGGAAATAAACAGACACTTCACAGAAGATCTGCAAGCAATCAACAGATATATGAAAAAATGTTCAACATTTCTAGTAATAAGAGAAATGAAAATCAAAACTATCCTATAATTTCATCTCACCCCAAATAGAATGTCTATTACCAAGAATAGAAGCAACAAAAGGTGTTGACGAGGATGTGGGGGAAAAGGCACACTCATCCATTGCTGGTGGGACTGTAAATTGGTGCAACCACTCTGGAAAGAAGTATGGTGATTCCTCAGAAAACTTGGAATGGAACCACCATTTGACCCAGCTATCCCACTCCTCATTTTATACACAAAGGACTTTAAATCAGCATAGTACAGTGATGCAGTCACATCAATGTTTATAGCAACTCAATTCACAATAACTAAGCTATGGAACCAACCTAGATGCCCTTCAACAGATGAATAGATAAAGAAAATGTGGTACTTATACACAATGGAATATTACTCAGCCTTAAAGAAGAATGAAATGATGGCATTTGCAGGCAAATGAATGGAACTAGAGAATACCATGCTAAGTAAAATAAGCCAATCCTGAAAAACCAAAGTCTGAATGTTTTCTCTGATAAACAGATACTGATCCATAGTTGTGGGGGGTAGGGATGAGTGAAGGAGCTTTGGATTGTGCAAAGGGAAGTGAAGGTAGGGGTGGAGTAGTTGGGATGGGAAGGACGTAGAATGAGACAGACATCATTACCCTATATACATGTATGATTACACTAGTGGTGTGACTGAGCATTATGCAAGCCAGAGGAATGAGAAGTTATGTTCTATTTGTGTACAATGTGTCAAAATGAATTCTGTCATGTATAATCAATTAGAATAAATAAATACCACATTTCTACATATGCTATACCAAATAACCTAAAATGATTGTGTGGTTGAGATCTTTATATAACCACTTAAAGAGCATAATTATCAACCCATTCACTCATAAAATATGGGTCCCTACTACTTTGCAGGCACTATTCTGAGTACTCAGCACAAATTTTTGAACAAAAGCAAAAAAAGATCATTATCCCCTTGAGCTTATGTTCTACTAACAGAAAGACATAGCTCTTTATACATTTTTAAAAAATAGTATGCTAGTATGTAAATGGATGGTTAGTGTCATGGGAAAAGAAAGTGAAGCAGAGCAAGAGGAGGCAAGAGGAGGGATGGGATTGCCTTCTTACAGGTTAAGCCTCACAGAGATGACAATTAAAGGATACTTAATGAACTTGAGAGGGTTAGCTAGGATATCTGGGAAACAGGATTCCCAAAGAGGACAGCCAGAGCTAACATAAGGTAGAAGCATGTTCAGTGAGCCAAAGAATCACTAGAAGGCCATTGTGCCTGTAATGGAGAAAGCAGGGAAAGAGTAGAAGGAAAGAATCCAAGATAGGAAGACTTGTTTAACTGAAGCAACTAGGAGGAGGGGAGTGTTAGTACCTGGAAACACAGCCTAAGAGTGAACTGAAATAGACCAGGACGTCTACTTTCAAAGTTTAGAGTTCCAGGTTTTGGTCCAGCATGTGTCTTGGAAGTTGCCACTCTGTTGCAAAAAGTAAAATACCTGAATAGACTGTTGTTGGTTGAAGCAATCTTTAAATGCCAACTATGTCCTATTGTGATTAATGGTGCTGTTGACTTGACGTATGTCCATGTTTAATTATACCAAATATTTAAGGAATAAATTATACTAAATCTCTACAATCTCTTCCAGAAGACAAACAGATCAGTAGAATGAAGAACACACACATAAATATATAAAGTTAACGAATCTTTGACAAAGCTGATCTTTGACAATTAAAGGAAACAGTCTTTTCAACAACTTCACCCAGAATAACTGGATATCCATATGCAAAAAAAATAAAATGAATCTAGAGAGACAACCTACTTGTTTCATGAAGCCAACTCAAAATGGATCTTAGACCTAAGTGTAAAATGCAAAACTGTAAAACTCCTAGACTATATAAGAGAAAATTTATATAACACAACCTTGGGTAGGAAGATGACTTTCTGGATATGACACCAAGGATTACTCATTAACAAAAGAATAAGTTTGGCTAAAATTACAAGTGTTTGTTGTGAAAAAGGCAATATCAAGAGAAAGAAGATACAAGATACAACTGGAAGATAATATATTTAAACGCTACATCTCGTAAAGGACTGTTATACAAAAAAATTATATAAAGTGTGTTTAAATATGTGTGTATGGATATTGCACTCTTAATACTCAGAAATAAGAAAATGAGCATTCAATTTTAATAGTGGAAAAAAGGCCTGAATGGATATCTCATCAAAGAAGAATTACAGATGACACATAAGCATATAAAAAGATGTTCAATTGCATTTGTCATCAGGGAATTGAAAATTAATTAACATTATATTTCATTAGGGAATTGCAAATTAGCAACAATGAGATGCCACTACACAGAAATTAGAATGACCAACAAAATTAAAAACACTGACAACACCAAATAGTAGCAAGAATGTGGGGCAATAGGAATTCTTTATTTGTTGTTTGTGGTAATGCAAAATGGTACCACCTTCGAAGACAAGGTGACAGTTTCTTATAAAACTAAACATACTCTTATTATACAACTGAGCAATTGCACTCCTTCACATTTTCCCAAATGAGTTGAAAACTTATGTCTAAACAAAATGCTGCACACAGATGTTTATAGCAGCTTTATTCATAATCGCAAAACCTGGAAGCAACCTAGATGTCTTTTGGTAGGCAAAGGGATAAACAATGATACATCCAGACAATGGAATATTACTCAGTGCTAAAAAGAAATGAGCTGACAAGTCATTTGGAGGAAACTTCTATGTATATCACTATGTGAAAGAAGCCAATCTGAAAATGCTACATATTGTGATTCATTAGACTTGTTATATGACACTCTAGAAAAGGCAAAAGTATGGAGAGAGTAAATTAAATGTCAGTGGTTTCCAGGTGTTGGGGTGGGTGAGGAAGGAAGGTTGAATAGGCAGAATAGGGTGAGATTTTTCAAAATTATTCTGTGTGTAGCATCTATTTTAAATTCCTGTTACTCTTAGGTAGATCACCAGAGTAGATATAGAAAAATATTTGCCAAAATTCATGCTCCAATACCTAGTTTCAACCGTAAAAGGTCAATTACAACAACCACAGCCTGATAAGACCAGGATGACCACAGGATGACTCTCATGGATGAAAATCTAGGTCTAGCTTTGCCCCACCAGCCATGCTACCTGGACCAGCAGAAGTGCTACCTAAGAGTGACAGTAATTTAAGTGATAGAGTACTCTAGAAATCATGCTAACCACTGTCCCACAGAAGCTGTGGCAGGTAGAATAACCTTAATGTGAGATGCAAATGGTCAGAGCAGGGCCGATCACAGAACAGTAATGGCAAGTGTTTGTTGTGCCCAGATCTACTCTAATCCTTTTGTTATGGTTTGGCGGTGAGGTGTTCCCCAAAAGTTTACATGTGACACAACGCAGGAAGGTTCAGAGGAGAAATGATTGGGTTGTAAGAGTCTTAACCCAATCAGTGAATTAATCCCTGGTGGGATTAATTGAAGTGGTAGGGTATGACTGGAGGAGTTGGAATTGAGGCATGGCTTTGGGGTATTTATTTTGTATCCAAAGACTGGAGACTCTCTATGCTTCCTGATGATGTGAGCTGCTACCCTCTGCCACACTCATCTGCCATGATGTTCAGTCTCACCTTGAGCCCGGAGGAATGGAGCCAGCCCTCTATGGACTAAGACCTGTAAAACTGCGAGCCCTCAAATAAACCTTTCCTCCTCTATAATTGTGCTGGTCAGATCATTTAGTCACAGCAGTGAAATAGCGACTAAAACACCCTTCATCATTTTGCCCGCCCTATTCCCAGACCCTTTGGAGATTAAAACCACATAGAGGTGACTATGTGGGTTTGTGACACCTGTGACCCTTTGCCCTACTTGCTCAGCTTACTAGAGCCACTTGTGCAGAGACTAGAAGTATCTGGAATTTACAGTCTCACATCCACCATACCCACACCTCTTCCCTTCATGTGTCCTTTGTGAGCGGTGGATGGTGTGGCAGCATAAACACCCATCTTAGTTCCGTGGCTCAGGACAAACTTTAGGGTGCAATTTACATTCCTTAGTTCCCTTGCAGCCACTAGGGCTGCAGCAACCCTCCAGAAACTGCACTTTGGCTTGGTTTTTCCTCTTTCCTGTCCTCCTTCTCCAGTTTCCTTCTGGTTTCTCTGGGGAGTCATTTTCTTGCACAAGAATTCTTGTCTTGCAGTCTGCTTCTTGGAAGCTCAAGCTAAAACATTTTGTTTGAGCTCCCATAACACCGTGTGTTTTTACTTTATATTACTAAACTTGTGGGCAATTATTTGTTCAAAGACTGTCTTCCCTGCTGATGCATAACTGCGTACGTGGCAGGACCAGGCTGTCTGTTCACTGCTTCATCATTAGTCTCCAGCCCAGTTTGTGGCACACGGATTCAATTACATGTTGGTTGATACACAAATAAGCAAAGCAAGAGGGTCAAGATTAATTAACAAATTAGCGACATGTTTATAATTTTTTTTTAAAAAAAGAAAGTTATTGCTTTCAAGTAGATTTAATAAATTGAGTTAGGATAAATACACAAGCTCTGTTATTAAAAACTAAAGTCCTTAAGAATCTCTTTGACAGTTTCCAACCCATCTGGACCTCTTTTCTCTTAATTGTTTGTTTATTCTATATTTTTTAGTTTGATCACTATCTTTAAAAGAAACAAACAAACAAAAGAAAAAAAAAAAAACAGGAAAAAAAAAATCACAACAAGAGTGAAGTAGGTACCAATTATACTGAGTACCAAAGTTATCCTTGACATTCTTCCCCTTAGGCTCTATCTTTATAGTTATGATAAATTGAAAGATGATCAGAATATCTGATTTTTTGAACAATAACAGTAAAGCACAGCACATGACATGAGCCTCAAATCACTATGGTTGCTGCTCACATGGGCTAAGCAGGGTCTTGGCACAGAGTTAGGTCGTTAGAGTAGTAAATACAAGAAGGGAAACTTGTACTCTAGTCCAGACACTGGGGACTCTTCACTGGATAAGGAACTGACTGGTGAGTACTGTCAGTCCCTTAAGGACACCAAATTGCTACAAATAGATTCCTGAATAATTGTAGGGCAAAGAATACTAAAGAGAAGAATAGATGATGAAAAGTCCGTCAGTTTTCTATGCTAGCTTGCCTAGAATTTTAACGACCAAACTAAACTGATTTGAATTCTTTGCTTTTAAAATCATGCTTTTCTGAGTCCTTGTCTTTCTCTGTGAGTTGAATACAGTAGACCCAATAAAAATGCCAATTTGGGGTTGTAACATGGAAAAGAGACAAGTTCAATAGTCCTGAGATCTTGCCTCCAACTTGTGCCATCTTTCCTTAGGGAGCTAAAGAAACTTTGCTCCAGATGAAAGAAATTAGGCTCTGTGAGTTGAACAGAGTCCAGTGCAGAAAAAGTCAACATACGTGGCCTGCAAAGATGTCTTCTCTATAACAACCTCCTGCTAAAATGTAAGAAGCTTTACCATATGAAAGAAGGAAAACTATGTTTGACTTAACCCACTATAAGAAGAGGCATTTTAAATTCAATTACTAAATCTCTACTGACCTGTATATTACAGTTGTCTTAAAATAAACGTAATTTATTTATTCCGAACTTTAGACAAAAGGTTTATTCACATCAGCAAATGTACCAAAAATAAAGAGAAGAAAAAGAGAAAATGGGGAAAAAGCATAATTCACAGTAGTATTGTTTTATTTTTATTGTGGTTTATTTGGCACATTCTTAATATTGTTTCTACAGCTTGATAGTCATTTTTAATACTTAAATGTGTCTAGACCCCAGGTCTTTCAAAATGTTTAATAAGCTTCCAAAAAATATGCTGCCTGGTTAATAGAGATTAGTTAATTAGAAAGAGAATATAGCAATTCAAAGAAAAAATAGGAATTCAAAGATGCTAACTAAGGTGGTCAATCCTGTTTAAGTGACTGAACTACAGTGGCTCTGGGTTTCTGACAGCCAGACGCACCAATGAAAGAAGAGAAAACCTCACTACTTCTTCACATGAGACATTTCTCAATTATAAATTACAGACTGAATTTTTCATTTGAGATTTTATATATGAGAACTATTTGGTCCATGAACATTATTCCTGGCAACATTTCACAGCAAATGCATGATCATTTCATAAAATGTACTTGGTTCAATATACAGTGTGAATGATGGTGATTCTGTAAGCCAGGTTTATAAGGCAGACTCATCTACTGTGTTTTAATGACAGTTTTAAATTACCAAGAGTACCTTGTTTGTCCTAAGTGGAACTTTCTCAGTGAGGCTTTTATTAAGAGATAAATGGTAGAAAAAATTCGATTGTACTTTTGACAAATGATTGAAACACAAATCTCTATACTGAATCACTGGAGTTATAAGCATGTGTCACCACACCAGGCTTAAATACTAAAATCTTCTTTATTAGAAATATCATTTTAAAAATTGGAAAAGACATTAGCAATGCATATTACCCACCATTACATAATAAACAGAATATATAACACTCTGTAAACACATACACATGCACACATACACACACATAAACCTGGTAGAAATAAAGGACATGAACTTCCAAAAGAAAACCCACATGACTAAAATCACAAAATATGAATGAAAAAGATAACATACCAACTTCAGAATAGATTAAGCCCTTGGGATGGGAAGGGGAGATAAATTAGGAAGAATGTTCCCAGGAGACTTCAGAGTTTTTTTTTTGTTGTTGTTGTTGTTAAAATTGAATCAATTATAGCAAAATATCAGCATTGGTTAAAATATCTTCTATTTTCACTATATTTTGGAACATAACTTATAAAAATGAGGAAGCCCCCAAATTCATAGTTCTGTTAACATCTCTGGTCTGCTATTTTTGGAAACTCTAATACTCAGGATTCTTTCATTGTCTTCCCATTGGCAATCTTTCATCTACAACTGCCTAGACCTGCCATCCTGATCCCTCCAAGCCTTGCTCCCTTCTCTTCCCAGCCCCTGCATAGTTGGTGCTGAGATATTTGCTCCTCGCCCTCCCCTTTGCATTGCCACATGCATCTTCCTTTATTATTGAGACTGCTTCAGTACCATTTCATACCTTTTTCTCCCAAATGGATTAAAAAATGGAGGGGTCATACCAGGTGTGGTGGTGCACGCCTGCAATCCCAGGGGCTTGGGAGGCTGAGGCAGGGGTATTGTGAGTTCAAAGCCAGCCTCAGCAATGGCAAGGTGCTAAGCAATTCAGTGAGACCCTGTGTCTAAATAAAATACAAAATAGGGCTGGGGATGTGGCTCAGTGGTTGAGTGCCCCTGAGTTCTATCCTGGGTATAACCCTCAAAAAAAAAAAAAAGGAAGAAAGAAAATGGAGGGATCAGGAGAGGAGAAGCAAAGCAGATGGAAAGTGAAATCAAGCAAAAGGAATCAGGAATCCTGTAAAGGACACCCATGTTCCATTTTCTTTTTATTTCATTACATAAAGATAATGTGGAACCTCTCTTTTATGACAATAAAGGGATCACTTGTTAAAACACTTGTTTTTCATAATAAAACTAAGCTCTCATCAGAATATTTATCTTCCCATTGCTCATCAAAAGACCATCTATCCAATAAATTTTAAGTGTACAATTTCAGTGACCATGATTTTGGGCAGTCATTAAACAGAATCCCAAATCAAGCTGGTTTCAAACAATAAGGCAACTCTAATACTCTTGGGATTCTTTCATTGTGTTCCCATTAGCAATCTTTCATCTACATCTGCCTAGAACCACCGCATTTTAATATTTAAATCTCTTTCATTCACTCTACTTGGAAGTCTCAAAGTAAAGAACACTCCAAGCAAGATATAATCCATTTTTCAGTTCACTTTCTCCACAGTTCTCTTGACTCTATCCTTTTCCACATATATATATTTTCTTTTCAGGATCATTTCTCTACGATAGCCAATATAATTAGTTATTGCTGGCAACAAACATTTCTTTCTTGGCATATCCAACAAGAGAGAGGAAAATAACCTATCCCTCACCCATGAGATAAAAATACTTCCTCAAGAATTTAAATAAGTCATGTTAGATCCTGTGGCTACCAATATACCAGAGGAATGCCATATGCTGCTTAGCTTCAGCTTGGGTTTTTCAAAACAATTATTAGCAAATAGGTTGATTATTAGTAAACCAGTAGGTTGATTATTGATGTGAATATGGTTGGTCCTTTCTAAAACTCATGTTGAAATCTGGTTCCTAGTGTAACAGTGTTGAGTTGGTGGGGCTTTTAAGAGGTGTTTGGGTCATGAGTGCTACTCTTATGGGACTGGATTGGTTCTCATGGGATTAAATTTGTTACCTTGAAAGAGGGTTGTTACAAAGTGAGGCTGCCCTTTGTCTCTTCTGCATGTGTCTGCTTACCCTTCTGATTTCTACCATGAGTTAAGCATCAGTATGAGGCCCTCATCAGTACCATGTTCTTGGACTTCCCAGCCTCCAGAGCCATAATTCAAAATAAACTGATTCTCTTTATAAACTAGTTACTCTCAGGTACTTTGTTATATACAATTACCAAGGAAAGCTTTGCGTTGATATTTTAGACCAATCAGTTCAGCTCTGAAATTGGAAATTGTTTTTCCCTGATCCTCTTGGGTTCTGTGAAAGAGGAGAAGGTCTCTCAAGCATATAAGGACTTGCTTGGGAAAAAGGAAGAAAAAGCAAGCCTAGGTAGCCAGCCAATATGTTCACTACTTAATGGACTGACTAGACTTAATCTAAGAAATGGTGATAGTAAGGGGAAAAATTACTCTAGAGACTATTGTCTGACTTGTCAAAAACCCATTTCTACTTAACCCAAATTGTTGAAGGAGGAAAGACAGGTTTTTTTCAAAAGACCTTTCTTAAATGTTATATTCTCATGCAACTTGGCCCATACCCAACAGTGGTCCATAGAATCAGAAGCCAAAGAAATTCACATGCTTTGTGCTGCTATAAAATTGTATCCTCATTAGCATATGAATTTATTGCCATGGTAATTATGACATTGTATGTTGAATGCTATCATTTCAGAACAGGATCAGAAAATGAAAGGTCTTGGGACCTGAAAATAAAGATTTCTTGCTAATAAGAGCAAATATAATTATAATTTAGGCAACAAAACAATGAAATATATTCTGCAAAATAAGAAGAACTTGTACTTCAAAGGGACATACTTGAATTTTAAGGAAATGAGACTATATATCACTTATGATTTATCCTTACTTCTAAGTGATCTTGAGGTATCCTTTAACATCAAAGCTCATAAAACAGGGCAACTAAAAAAACAACTTGAAAAGAGAAAGATGAAAGAAAGGATAGAGAGTTAGAGAAAGCACTCCGGGGGCTTGGGGATGGAGACAACATTTCCCTTTTCAAACTTTTTAAATATCTTTTCTGGCAAAATTTCTCAACCTCAAGCTCACTAGCTTGCTTTTCAGCAGTGTGCTTTCTACTCTACAGCCAGTGTGTTCAACTTGTTTACACTAACATTTCACTTCCAACATATACAATGGTTATTTGGTTAATACACACTAACTATGCATATTCATGGTGTTCATTGTACTGTGATTTTACATACATACATACATACAGCAAGCATTGATAAAATTCCACCACCCCTTTTTCAGCTTCCCCACTCCCAACAACAAACCCTTCTCAATCTCTAGTCACCACTATTCTACTTTCAGGTTAATTTTTTGACTTCCACGTGTGAGAGAGACCGTCTTGCTGTTCCTGGTTTATTTCATTTAACACAGTTTCCTCTAGTTCCACCTATTCTGTCAATGACAGAATTTCATTCTTTTTTATGGCTGAGTAATCATTCATTGTATATGTACATACCACATTTTCTTTATTCATCCATCTGTTGATAGTTAACTAGGCTTATATTATGCTGCGGCTATTGTGAATAGTGCCACAATAAACATGGGTGTGCAGGTATGTCTTTAGTGTGCTGATTTTATTTCCTTTGAATATATACAAAAAAGTGGGATAACTGGATAATATGATTTTTTTTTTTTTTGAGGATCCATACTGTTCTCCAAAATGGCTGTGCTAATTTATATTCCCACCAACAGTGAATAAGAGTTCCTTTCTCTATATTCTTGTCAGCATTTTTTGTGCTTGTTTGCTTATTTGTCTGATAATAGCAATTCTACATGAAATAAGATTGTGTGTGTGTGTGTGTTCTTTTCTTTTGTATATTTAATTTGCATTTCCCTTTTAGCTAATGATAGTTGAATACTTTTTCATATTGGTATTTGTATTACTTCTTTTGATATTGTTCTCTTAAGAGCTTTTGCCCATTTTAAAATTGGATTACTTGTTTTTTGTTGTTTTTTGAGTTTCTTATATATTCTGGGTATTTATCCTCTGTCAAAAGAATAGCTGGCAAATATTTTCTCCTGTTCTGTAGACTTTTTCTTCACTGTTGTTTCCTTTGCTGTGCAGAAGCTTCCTAGTTTGATGTAATCCCATTTGTCTGTCTTTGTTTCCTGTACTTTTGAGATTCTATACAGAAAATCATTACCTGTACCAATGTCTTGTAGGCTTCAACTATGTTTTCTTCTAGTAGTTTGAGTTTCAGGTCCTACGTTTAGGTCTTTGATCCAATCTGAGTTGATTTTGAAGAAGATGAGAGATAGGGATCAAGTTTCAATCTTCCCTATGTGGCTATCCAATTTTCTCAAAACCATTTGTCAAAGAAGCTATCCTTTTTCCAACATGGCTTTGTGAGAAGCAGTTGACTGTAGATGTGCGGGACTATTTCTGGGCTCCCCATTCTATTCCAGTGGTCTATGTGTTTATTCATATGCTACTGGATCTTCTGTTTCCATATGAATTTTAGGATTGTTTTTCTTGGTTCTGTGAAGAATGTCATTCGTATTTTGAAGAGGATTATATAGAATCTGTAGATTATTTTCAGTAGTATGAGTATTTTAACAATATTATTTCTTTCAATCCATGAACCTAGGAGGTCTTACCATTTTTTTTTTTTTAGTGTATCTTCAATTTCTTTTTTTTTTTTTTTTTTCTGTTCAGTGTTTTGTAATTTTGTATAAGTCTTTCACATGTTTAGTTTACTTTATGTGTAGGTATTTTATTTTTTGTGTGCAGCTATTATGAATGGAATTGCTTTCATAATTTCTCAGAAAATTAATACTTGGTGTATAGAAAAACTGTTGGTTTTGTATGCTGATTTTGTATCCTGTTACTTTGTTGAATTCATTTTTCAGTTCTAAGTCTTTTGGTGGAGTCTTTGGATTTTTATATGTACAGAATCATGTATTTTTTTCCTTCCCAATTTTTATGCCTTATATTTCTTTCTCTTGCCTAATTGCTCTGGCTAAAATTTCTATTTTATTGAATAGGAGCAATGAGAATGGACACCTTTGCATTATTATCTTGCTGTTTTTCCCCTTTCAGGATTACATTGGCTATAGTTTTATCTCACATAGTGTTATTATGTTGCGTCATGAAACCTCTATGCTAATTTATGAAAGACTTTTACCATAAAGGGATGTTGAATTTTTATCAAAGGATTTTTGTGCTTCTTTGAGATGATCTTATGATTTTAAGCCTTAATTATGCTGATATGGTATATTATGTTTATTGATTTGCATATGTTGAGTCATCCTTGCATCTCTGAGATGAAAGGAACTTCATCATTGCAAATATCTCTTTAATGTGGTATTGAATTTGATCTACTAATATTTTTTTGAGAATATTCTCATCTAGGTTCATCAGAGATATCGATCTATAGTTTTTCTTTTGTTGTTGTTTCTTTGTCTGGTTTTGATAATAGGGCCCATTCTAGCCTCATAGAATGGTTGAATGGATTTCCTCCCTTCCTTTTTTAAAAAATAATTTATAAGGGATTGGCATTAGTTCTTTCAACATTTGGTAAAATTCAACATGAAGTGGTCCTGTACTTTTTTTGTTGGGAGACTTTTATTACAAATTCACTCTCATTATTTGGTATAGGTCGATTGAGATTTTTTATGTCCTTCTTTGATTTTGGTAGGTTACATATTTCTAGAAATGTAGCTATTTCTTTCAGTTTTTACAGTTGGTTAGCATATAGTTTTTAAAATAATAATCTGTAAAGATCCTTTGTATTCTGCAGTATCAGTTATAATGTATCCTTTTCATCTCTAAATGTATTTATTTGAATCTGTTCGCTTCTTTTCTTAGTCTAGCTAGAGGTTTGTTTACTTGAAATCACTCCATTTTTTTATGTAGATAGTCATTGCTGTCAACTTCCTCCTTATTCTTCCTTTGCTATAAATATTGATATGTTTTATCTACACTTTCATTTTGCTACGAGAAATTTTCAATTTCCCTTCTCCTTTCCTCACTGTTCATTCAAGTATTTTGTTCTGTCTCCATGCATTTGTATTATTTCTAAAGTTGACATCTGTTTTTTTCCCATTGTGATCAGAAAATATAAAGGATATAATTTCAATTTGTTTGAATTTTAAGGCTTTGTTTTGTCTAATATATGGTATATTCTAGAGTAAGTTCCATGTGCTAATGAAAAGTATGTGTATTTTGCAGTTGCTGAATGGAATGTTCTATAAAGTTCTATAGTGAAGTTTTACTGTTTCTCTGATCTTTTTGTCTAGATGACCATTACATTAATGTGAGGTACTGAAACCTCCCCTATTATTATATTGGAACATATCTATCCCTTTAGGTCTTAATAGTGTCTGTTTTATAAAATTCGGTGCTCCAACATTTGGGAATATATATTTACAATCGTTATATTTTCTTGTTGAATTGATCTTTTAATGATTATACAGTGACCTACTTTGTCTTCTCTTACAGTTTTTTTTCTTTTCTTCTTACAGTCTATTTTGTCAGATGTAAGTACTGCTACTCCTGCTTGATTTGGGTTTCCATTTGCTTAGAATATAATTTTCCATCCTTTTACTTGCAGTCTGTGTCTTTACTGGTGAGATGAACTTCTTGTAGGCAGCATATTGTTGTTGTTGTTGTTGTTGATGTTTTTGGGTTTTTTTGTTTTTGTTTTTTTAATTCTTTTAGCCAATCTGTATCCCCCCACTACCCCTATATGGGGGATTGAACCCAGGGGTAATCTACCACTAAGCTACATCTCCAGTCTTTTTTAATTTTTTGAGACAAGATCTCATTAAGTTGCCCAGGTCAGACTCAAACTTGCAATCCTCCTTCCTCAGCCTTCCAAATAGTTGATATTAAAAGCAGGCACCATCACACCTGGCTTGGTCTGTATATTTTAATTAGAGAATTTAATCTGTTAAATCTGTTTAATCTGTTTATAGTCAATGTTATTATTGATGGATAAGGGTTTTCTTATCCTTTTGATCATATTTGGGGTCTAAGAGTATAGTTTAGTGACAGAGTGTTTGGCTAGTATATAGAAGGCCCTAGATTCAATCCCCAGTACACACACACACACACACACACACACACACACACACACACACACACACACCACATTATAAATAGTTAATTTTGTTGATATTCTTCTAGCTAATATTCAATTTTCTTTGAATATTCTTTGTTCTCTCTTCATCTTTGTGATTTGGTAATTTATTGTACTGATGATATTTAATTCTTTTCTGTTTCTCTTTTTTGTTTACTTTCAGTACATATGCTTTCCAATGCTTTCATGATGGCAGTCATCTTACATGTAGGAGTCCCTTGAGCATCTTTTGTAAGGCTCGTCTGGTGGTCATGAAGTCCCTGCGTTTGCTTGTCTTGGAGGGTCTTTATTTCTCCTTTGTTTCTTAAGGACAGCCCTGCTGAATATAGTAACCTTGGTTAGCAGATTTTTCTTTAAGAACTTGTAATATATCATTCAATTTCCTCCAAGGCCTGTGGAGTTTCTTCTAAGAAATCCTGTTACTCTAATGGGGATTTGGAGTTTTAAACTTTTCAGAGTTTAAAATTCTTTGTCTTGTACTTTTTACAGTTTGACTGTGATATGCCATGGTAAAGATCTTCTCTGCTCATGCCTGTTTGGGGTCCAGTAATCCTCCTATACATGGATGTTTATATTTTTCCCAAGATCATGAAAATCTTTGCTATTATTTCACCATACAGGTTTCTCTGCCCTTAGCCTTATTCTCATGGCTTTTGGGTATTCCAAAAACATGTATATTTGTTTAGTTGGGATGCCCTAAGGCCTTGGATACTCTCATCTCTGCTTTTTCTTCCTTTTTCTTCGTTTTTTTTCCTCTCTCCCTTTCCTTTCCTGTTCCGTTCTTCCTTCTTCTCCCTTTCTTCTTCCTTCTCTTTTTTTGTGGGTATTTCAAAAGACCAGATAGTCTTTCTCTTTTGGGGGTGGGCACTGGGGATTGAATTCAGGGACATTCAACCACTGAGCCACATTTTTATTTCTTTTTTAGAGACAGGGTCTCACTGAATTGCTTAGCATCTCGCTTTTACTGAGACTGGCTTTGAACTCACTCACAGTCCTCCTGTCCCGGCCGCCCGAGCTTATAGGTGTGTGCCACCAAGCCTGGCCAAATATTCTTTTTTCACTTGATCTAGGTTGTTTTGGGAACTTTTAATTGTATTTTTATTTGACCTCTTGAGCTGTTTGTTTTCAATATTTCAGCTTTGTTCTTTTTCAAAATCTCTTTGCTGGAATTTCTCATTCATATCCCGATTTGTCTTCCTAATGTCATTCAACTGTTTGTATTCTTAGATCCCACTGGGAATTTTTATAATCACTTTTAAATTCTTTATCAAGAATTTCTTTCATTTTGATTTTTTGGAATCTGTCCTATAGTATTATTATATTCTTTTGGAGGCATAAATTACCTTGTGTATTCATATTTATTTTGCTCCTGTTGAGCTTTGGGCAGCTGGAGCAGATACCTCTACCACTTTTATGAGATGGCCTTCTGAGTAAGTGGCTACCTCCCAAGGGTGAGCCTTGGGATGTTGGTTTGTTATTTGATGTTGACTCTGATTCTAGATGTACACTAAAGTGAGTGTTGTCTCCCTATAGTTTCTGTGGCTGTGATAAATGACTTTTAGACCAGAGTATACCATGGCAGAATTGGAGACACCCACTGTCTCTGTGGTCTCCATGAGAATGGGGACATTAGCAGGCAGTTGTGGTACGGGATGCTCACTGTGTGGCTATGCCTGTAATGGGAGAGGGAGCCCCCAATGCACCAATGATTGGGGTTTCCTCAGGCACTATTGATACAAGCCCTGGTACCATCAAGGGGCCCTGGCACTGACAGCCCCTGCAGTGGCAATGGGTCTGAGAATTTGACTCTGACCAGTCAGAGGTGTAGGCCCAGATAGTGGAAAACACAGCATCCCCTCTGCGTGGCTTGCACCTGAGAGCAGTGTGTGGTTGGATGAGGTCATGGAGTGAGGTGACTGAACCATGGTTCCTCTGCTTCTTTGACAATTCTTGCCCAGGCTAAAGCTGGGAAATTTTTCTTTTGGGGCCTCCTTTGGCATGTACACCCATGACTGGGAATTTTCTCCCTCTAGATCCTTCAGTTTTAGTGCCTGCCCAAGAACAAGAAGGACATAGCTGAAGCGACGTGAATTTGCTCTTGGCTCACAGTGTACCAGGGTCCAGTGACAGCTGGAGCTGATCAAGGCTCCCTCAGTATGCCCCAGTGTGGGAGGCAGCAGTGAGAACTGTTCCTTTCCCACCTTGTCAGTAATAGGAGCTTGAGGGTGGTGCACGGCAGGGAAGGCAGGAATCAGGTGTCTACCTTCAGTCCTAGCACTGGCACGAGTCCACGGGTGGGTAGTATTCTCTGTTCCCCTCTCTATCACAAAACCCCTAACCTCCCTACAGTGCAGGTCACCCAGAAGGCTCAGGTCACAATTGGCCACCTGGGTCTGGACCAAGTTGGGTTTGTGAAGTATCCGCCCACCAAGTCAATGCTGTGGAACGTCTGTGGAGCCACAGAGATGGGAATGTACAGGAATTTCTGACCTGTAGAGCAATACAAATTCAGACAATAGCTCCCTTCTCTAGTTGACTCCTGGCTATAGCACACTGAGGGTTCGTTGCTAAGTGATTTGAGATCCTTTTCCAAAGCAATGCTACTGTGCAGATTACAGATTACTTATCTAAATGGACTGAAAGCTTCTAAGGATCATGAACATTTCCAGAAGCAAGGAATGCCTGCACCTGCACTAACAAGGGTTTGCTTGAATTCTTTCACCCCTATTCCTGCAAAGGAGAGACTCCTGCTCCCAACTGTGGAGCCATGAGGGCAGATACCAGGGAATTTGGGGTTTTTTTTTTTACTGTTTTGTTGTCCAAAGTCTCTGTATCTTATGAGGTTTCTGACTGATTTCCAATGTTCTTTATGGGTATTCATCTCAAAATGCAGCTATATACCTGCTACTTTGGTTCTTTCCTTTGGAGGAGGTGGTGAGTGCTGGGCATTTTTTTATTTTAATTTTTATTCTACTTAGTTATATATGACAGCAGAATGCATTTCAATTCATTGTACACAAATGAAGCACATTTCTTTTCAGTCATATTGAATCTCAAAATTAATTTTTAATAATATGATATTTACATCTTTATTATGACTATCAGCTATGCTTCTGAAGTTCTCTTAATTTTTTCTTCCCTTGGTACATTTTTTTTTTTTTTTTTTGCTGAGTTTTGTGTTTCTGATTCATAGTTGTGGCTTCCCACAATGCTGTGTGATTCTTGATTGTATACATATTTTAGTACTAAAATTTCCATAGTAGCCTGTTATGTTTATGCTAGAATTTGCACATTGGAGAAGCAGAACAGGCTGTTAGGCCTCAGAGATACATAAACCTCTTTAAGTGTAAAGGAGATGGCAGGAGAAGCTTCTAGACAGGTTGTGCTCATTACTAACAATCTGAATATAGAGAATCCTTTTCTCCTTTCTCCAATTTAAATACCCCCACTCTCTGTTCTTGTCTGGAAGAAATCATCTCTATTGCTCTCTGTGTTACCCAAGGACAGAGTGGTTGTATGCAAGAATCAAAAATGCCCAGCTATTGCCAGTCACTCTAGGATCCCACGACACAAGTATCAAACTGGCTTGTTTGGAGCACTCTTGCAGCCCTCTATCATGTACCTTGAACTATGGATTTGTTCTTCACTCTGCTCCATTTGTCTATCTTTCAAGATTTCATCATAATCACTGGCCCATGGAGTACACTGTTTCTTATGATCTAGTGGAATCATGGATTTATGAAAACATCTTTTCAGTCATTTTTAGGGCTTAAGCCAAGAAGAGGAAGTTGTGGCAGGTACTCATTCTGCCATTTTGAAGACTAATTTTTCCCAGTGATATGTAAAATACAGAATTAGCCAGTAGTGGAAATTGTTTTTTAAAACATACTGTTTATATATGAGAATCAGGTCAATGTCCATTTTTACTCCATTCACATAGTTGCCATCTGTAATTGATCATGACAAGGCCTATGGTAGGCTGAATTATGTATGGAGATCATCTGTAACTGCACAGCTAGAATGCTTATGTTGCAGTAGATATTTCTTCAGCATCAATTCCCCCCACCTTACCCACACTGGCCCATTCTGGACAAATGGTATGAACAGCCACTGACCATGGGTCTTGACACTTAGGTTTTGGTGGACTTGCTATTATTCCTCATGCACTGTCAAGACCATTGAATTTAAGAATTGAAGAGGAACCTTACAACTCAGCAATATAGATATTATCTTCATTTGTCATGTGAGGAAACTGAGGCTCAGTGAAGCTGTTCAAACTCAGAGCTAATTAGAGTCAAATGCTGAACTTGCAGATGTCTGCCTGTCTAAAGTCAAATATTGATTCAATACTGTTCTTAAGTCAGTATACTTTAATATAGCTACATCCCAATATGATAATTCTCTTTTCTAACTTCTATTGTATTTACTCAGATTCCCACACCCACCCCCTGCAAATAAAATCTTATCATGGGGTTGGATCTTGAGCCACATGTAGTTTTTACAGTCCAAAGATGGTCAACATTGGTTGTTTCTTAGGTTTCAACCTAATATGCTACCTTTAACAGAGTGGAGGTTTTACTTTTTAGTAGCCAACAAATGCATTCCTCAGAGGTGCCTTGAGCTTGCTGGGAATTCAACTTGATAAGCCAGACTGAGGTAGTCAAATCTTTCCAGAAATGGATACCAAAGTTTCTCCCCGAGAAAATAGCTTGTCCCTGAGGTGGTGGGAGGAGGAAGCAGCAGGAAGCTTATGGCAGAGTGCAAATTCTGGGAATTAGGGGAAATCATTAGGAGGCTTACTGCTTCCTCAGATCAAGAAAATAGATGTTTGAAGCAATCCTATCTAGATTTCAAGGATAAAGGAAGCTTTCACTAGATCCAAGATACCACTCTTCATGTGTGTCTTGAGCAACCAGCACCATGAATCAGGAATCAAAGCTGTGTTTACGCATATGGCAATGGTAGGCATTCATTAAATGTTCATTGAACTAAGGAACAATCATCCCAATTAAACTGTCAGTGTTTTACTGAATGTCACATAAGATAATCTGCATTTTCTACAGTGCCTTAAGCATGTGCTAAAAACGTGAAAGGCATTCATTAGAAGCTAGATTCTGATTGTCAGTCTCTCAGCTTTGAGACTTGTAAAAAATACTCTGCCAAGATATGGAAATTAACCTTTGTCCCAGGGAAGATAAGATCATAAACTTAAAATCATCACAGAACAGTGCCACTCATTTTGATTGATACACTCTGCCATTTAAAGTTTGGGCTGATGCTCAGTATAGGAAGTCTTATTCCACCATCTCATTTGTGATTTCCAAGTAGTATGTGTGTGTTCCTACTTATGTCTTGGTTATGTGTATATTATATATATAATATATATATTATATACACACAATGATGTGTAAGCTTCTTAAATACAGTTTTCCTATTTCTTTAGTATTTCCCTTCTAGTGTATCTCCTAATGACTATGTTCTAATAATTTGGTAACTAAATTAATTTTAATCCATCTCAATTAAAAGAAGATTTTATAACACACTAATTTTTAAAATCTCTAAAGATCATTCTAAAATTTTAACTACATTATAATAGGGAATGGTACAAATTAAGAAATCTCTGAATATTAAATCCCTCATTATAAGCATATTTTAAAACATGACTGTTTTATATTTAAGATAATTATCTGTATTACCACCATCCCAAGAGAGCATTGATAGTTAACAGACATCTACTCAAATTAAGGAACAACATTTTGAGTAAGACAAAAACACTGAGATTAAATAATTTATTACCATTGCTAAGATGAACACATACTTAATACTCAATTTTATGTGGTACTTTAAAAAAATAGTTTTAATACAGTATCAAAATTTACACAAGTATTTTGCAAAAGACCAGAGTCCCTTGTATTAGCTTCTGCAGGTTGTGCTGCAGGCACAAAAACTCGTTTTAAGCATTTTTGGAGTGTAGGAATACAACAATTTAAGGATGAAAACACATCTAGGAGAGAAGGTGTAAATATAGCAAGCAATTTAATAGAGGGATAAGATTTAAAAATATGACATTTTAAAAGAAAGAGGCTTAAACTGTAACCCAATTATAACAGAGATAATTCTATAGTAAATTAATTCATAAATATTTTCTGAAAATAGCTGTTTTTTATCAGTTACACTTTTTAAAAGTATAATGAAATTCCTTTACATTCCCTCATCAATGAACATTAATACACTGTGTAATGAGCTCATGTTAAAATAATAAATATTTGCTATGAACCAAATCTCAGTAATTTAGAAGATGCCTGATAGCTGGAAGTTGTTGCATCCCTACTTTTATACTCTTAAACTACAGTAGAAATGTAGCATTCTGTCACAGGCCTCTTGCACATTCATACAAGAAACTATCATTGCATTTAGATAAACACAAAATACCTATCATAGCATTTCCAATACACACATTCTAATATTATATATATATATATATAGATATACCAAAAATAAGAAATAAACTAAGCGAAGCTAACACACCTCTTTTTCAAACCTCAAGCAATCTGAACAAGAGCTTTTAGCCTTAATAATGAAGGACATGCGTTAGTTCCAGAAAATGCTAGATAGCTGCGGTAGGCAAAGAAAGCTTTTTTCATAAATGCAGTGCAATATTGTAAAGTTTACATAAAGTTTATTAAATATACAGTATGTCTAGAAACTAAATTGTAGAAATTGACATATCACAGCTCGAAACACATAGAAAAATTATTTTTCTTAGTTGAAATTGATATATTGAATGAATATGGAAGTTGGTCTGTCCCCAGAATGTGCTTTTATGAGCAACTCATCAAGATTAAAAGGTACTTTTTGATCATTTGAAATAAATGATACTCTCTGATAGGCACTCTACAAACTCTTGCTACCCTTCTAACTGGCTAAGACAATTGATGTGGTCTTTTTAGCACCTCAAAAAATCAAAACAGAGATCAAATCTATTTGCATCCAAATAAATTATGCATTAGGAACTTTCCTCAAGAGAAGTATAAGAGGTAGGTGCCCAACTCTCAACTTTGGGAAGCTGGCAAACACCTCTTTGTATCTTCAAAACAGCATGGTGGAAAGTTCCCACCATTGTATGCAATGAGTCAACTCTATCAAAACCACTGAGGCTCTATTGGACTTTTCCAACCATGCAGGTTTCCCAATTACAATCTCAGAACTGGGGAGATAAAAATGATTTAGTTCTAATGAAAATATTGATACCAAAATGGTAATTTTTTTTCAAAGCTAACCTTGTTTGAGATCAACTGTTGTGAACACTAAAGTGAGACACAGAATATCAGTTTGATGGGGGAAGTTGTACTGAGGGTTTCAGAGGGGAGATATGTGCAATGTACAATCAATCCGTGTTATTCCATGAGTTCAGGTTTGTGGAAATTCACTCTTCTCTTTCTTTATCTCTGGCAGTGTTGATCTCATGTTTGAGAAAGAGTGCTTCTCACATGGGTCCTTTGTACTGGTTTCCTGATAAATGTTGCCTAATTCCAGGACACGAACCTGCAGCATCTCCAAGTTTCCTCCACACAACCTTAAAAAAGAAAAGTAAAAAGTAAGCATCTTCCTTGTCTTTTCAGAGATTTGTGGGTTTTAAAGGGGAACTATGAGAGGGGCAAAGATGGATGTAGAAACGAGACAAAATATCCACGTGAATGAGTTCAAACACAAGATGTGATGATGAACTTCTGAAGCACAAGAATTGCTCTGCAGCTGGGATTGCTCTCCCTTGCTAGCAACCAGGGTCAAAATTAAAGAACACTGTGCCAGCTTACTCAAGTTACCCAAGTGATCCTTAATTCTGGCTGCATGCTGAACACTTGGGGAACTCTTCAATGGTATCTCCCACCTTCAGAAATTCTCATTTCACTGGAGGTGAGGTACTGACATCTGTATTTCTTTTAAGCTCCCCAAGTGATTCTAATGCATATCCTGAATTACAAACCCTTTAGCAAGATCATCCTGGTTCCTATGTCATGAAATGTCTAATTCACTTAGGAAAATGAAGGAGCTTTTGTTCTTGAGCTGGTCTTAGGGCTAATAGTAAATTTTGGTGGACCTCTCTACAAGCTGGAATCTTGGTTGACACAAACCTTACCTACTAAACAATTCTTCAAGATTTCTAAAACAAAACACCCCAAAATAGGGACAAGATGAGAATAGTTTCAGGAATCTTTGAAAGAGATAGTTATAACCTGTTAAAAACTGGGCCACTTTAACAGGATGTTAGCAAAAGGTGAAATCAAAAATAATATAAGTATAAAAGAAAAACCATAGAATTCACTTATTCTGTCATATTAATTATACTATCCCCACCCCCATGCACGCATGCACACATAACAATCATAACCTTCCTAGAGCGTTTCACTATGAGGATTATGTCAGATTATCCACAAAAATTGACAGTGTTCTAACATGAACACAAAATTGGTTTCTTCATTAGTTACTTATACTGTTTATTTTGCTTTTTCTTTATAAATCCAGGCAGATGTTCCAGGGAAACTCAATACCATTCATAGTAATAAGAACATAGGACTCTATCTTCATTTCTAGGAACTATTAGTATCTGTTTCAGCAGATAACAGTACTGTCAGAAATGTCCCGTTGTACTCAAGGGGAATTACAGCTATGGTCCTTAAATATTTGGAAAGGAATTATAGAGCAATGGGAAGCAAGCCAAAAGATACATTTAGGGGGATAAAAAGGTAAAGTTCATAGTAAGTCCATTTCCCAGAATGTTTTGAATGTCTGGCTTGGAACTTCAAGGCCTTACAAGGATCAGAGACGCAAAGCACCAGCTGGTCACTCTCAAGGGCAACTCCTCATCAATTATCCAAATATGGAACAAAATGGGTCTTCACCCCGACAGGATGTAGAGAAAGGAAACACAGCAGGCAGAAATCTAAAAGAAACCACTGTTCCTACAGGGTCACAGGAGTGGGGACTGGATAACTGAAAAAGCAGGCTAGGTGTATGTTTCAGAACGTGACTGAGATTCCTGGTCAAGTATTTCAACTGTCATCGGTGAGGTTACAAGAGCTAAACCGAAAAAAAAAAAAAATAAAGCATTACTAAAAACATTATCTCTGGAAGAGAATAACCAAGTAAATACTTACTAACATACATCATGGTGCTATGGATTATATTTCCACTGTACAGAAGACAATGATTTATCTCCAGGAGGAATATCAGAAATGATGGCAAAACTTCTTACCCCAAGTTCTCCCTGAGTCTCACACTGACTTTATGTGAAAACTATTTCTGTGATATTATAAAAGCATTTAGTTCCTCCACAATAGGAGTCCAGGCCTCATAATCCTTACTAGTTTGAGAAATTATCTATGAAACTTCCCTGTAATCTGCAATTTTCTTTTTTCCAGTATTTACTGTTTTCTATGTTGATATAATGGTGACACAAATATTTTAAATCAATACTTCTTGTCTTTTAAATCATTTCCAAATATGAGTACTTAAGAATCAGATATGGTTAGGATTGTATTTTTCCCCTCAAGTTCTAGGAATCAAAGATAAACGTGGACAATTAGAAAAGATACCCTAGAGAACTTTTAACATAAACAAGGAAGGTAAACTTTTGATTTTTCTGAAAGGATCTTATATAGTGAAAAACAACATCAGCACTGAAAGGTGCTATTTGAAGCATTTTTGGAAATACAGGCAAATAAAAACATCAACACAAAGCTATTCAAAATCCAATGCCATGGTGGCTTTCTTCTGAGACAAAAGAAATGACTTTTCTCGTGTCTGGAAACCCTTCATAAGGGAGGGAGAAGAAGGGAAGGACAAGAAAAAATTCTGGCACTGAGATATTTGTGCTTTTCATTCTTTAGGAAATGAAATCCCATGATTGACTGCACTTAGGAAAGAGTTGGTCCTCAGAGGAGATCTGGGTCTGCTCTGACTTCATTATTGAACTAATCTCATTTATGATTTGGTTCATTCAAACATAAATTGTAAGAGTGGGCGTTCTTATCCAAATCAAATCATCTGTGGTATATGAAACTCAATCATCTGATTACCCAGGAGCTCCACACTCTTTGGAGACCACAGGAGGATGACTTCTGTGGTTCCTTCTAGTTCTATAATTCATATTGTCTGAAATTTCTTATTACATAGTCAATAGATGAGAGGTACCAGGCACTCTTAGGTGTGTAGCTCAGTGTTTTAATTTATCTAAGGAAACTATCGAGTTGAAAACCGTAAACACAAAGTGAAAAGCTACAGGTGAAAAATGGGTATTTTAGGAAGTTATGACATCTATAATTAGTTATATTTTAGAAACAAAAAACAGATATGCAAGAAAGAAACACACACAACTTGGAAAGGGTTGTAAAAGAAAAAGCAGCCAAAACACAAGTAAGCAGGAGCTAAAAAAAACTCACCACAGCACATATAAAATGCCCATGAGACTTATGTTAACATTTACTGGATTCCAGAAACATCTCAAGGAGGTCAATAAAGGTTTGAGAATATCTAGTTCTAATGGACCTGAAGCTAAAGGGTATTTCTAAGCAAGTTTGCTATCCTAATAGAGAAAAGAAGGGGATAAAAGTACAATACAAAGTCAATTCAAATCAGTTGCTTAATATGATCAGTGCTTCACCATGATTTGTTGCATTTAACAAATGGCTTCCTCTACCATATTTCAAGTACTTCTTTGAAGTTTCACAAATTGTATTCTTAAAAATTAAAAATTTAACCAGCAATTAAAATTCAACCCACAATAATAATTATAACAGATATACATTATGAAAATAACTTTTTGTATGTTCTCCTGACACATGGATCGACTTCCCCATTAGTCTGTCTCACCTTTCTATATTGAGTTCACGTCAACTGGTGAAAGGTAAAGACAATATTTTGCATGACGTGAAGCACACACATGTATGAAGAACTAAGCAAACATTACCTAATAGGGACATTATTTCTAAGAATAGCCACGAATAAATCTGAAGAGGCTATGTCTTATTTATCATGTTTTTAAACACTGATCTTTAAAGAATGTCTTAAAAATAACAAAAATCCATTTATTATTAGACAATAAATTTAATATTTAGAAAATGTTTAGATTATTCTGGAATGCAGAATTGACTGATCATTTCTGATCTGTTTTTTTTGTTGTTGTTGTTTTTTTGCAGTGCTGGGGCTTGAACCCAGGACTGTGCACATGCGAGGCAAAGTTCTATTACTGAGCTACATCACCAGCCCATTGATCTTAATATTTTATAACATGATTATTGTTAATAAACCTGCAATAAAACATACTGAAGATAAAAAAAAAGGCAAGTGTTTTATAGAAATGTAAAGACATTTGGTCAGCACTTTTAAAGGTAGATATTCATAAAGCAATAACTAAGCTATGATGAAGCTTTCAACACAGAATACACAATAAAGCACATTAAACTTACATTGCACATTTCTCTGACTATAGCTTTTTCTGTCTCACTAAGGTCATGTTCATACTCTTTACCCTGTTGACGATCTATAGTTTCCTGAACATCCAAGACCTGGATTTGTTGAAAAAGAAAAGCAAATTTCACATGGGAAATTGTTAGTTATGATAAAACCATCAAAGAGCTCCATTTTGTAAACTCTTTAACTTTCTCCGTGTCTGCATATCAGAGTAGATTAGTATATGGCAAAACCTTTTAAAAATAGTAATTGATCCAAAACCTATTGAAATAAATTCAACTTGATTTTCAAATGACCATTAAAAGTAAGCCATTGTATCATTAATAGTTAACTGAATTCATTAATGTCTAAAATAATTAGATGCATTTAATTCAGTCATTAAGATAACCTAATAGTGTATACTATTTGGAGACAGTCAATGCCTCTTGGTCCATTGTAATTGTGAGTAATGTAATTAATTATAAGTCAAACAGTCCAAATGATATGTAGACATGGCCTACAGAAAAGACAACTAAAAGAGAACATACATATAAGAACTAGTGACCTCACAGTTCTTGCCTGTACATATTCCTAGTACCTAAGAAAGAAGGTGGAAATGGCTCTTTGATGGTAGCAAAGAGAAACACTGGCTTATTATAATGAAAATATTTGAGCAACACTGAAAATATTTTTCATTGGAGTGAAACATCTGAGATGAAGGCTTTTAAACAATTTTACAGGCCTGTCTCCACTCCTCTAAATTTGTGGAAAATAATGTTCCTTTCAATAATGTTTTTAATGTGGACACTTTCTATAATATAAAAGGAGACAAAACTTTGAGTGCTGCTGGTCGTTCTTTTCCCTATCAATCAGTTTTTAAACCAAAGCAGTAATGTAGCATTAAAAAAAAAAAAAAAAAGAAAAAGAAAAAGCTAATGCTTTTTCCAAAGGTTCTATTGTCCAGTTGTCTTCACAGTTCATACTGATGACTACATCTAAAAGTGCCTTCCAAGAATTTGCAACAATGAACAGTAGAGACCTTCATATCGAGTTTATCAATACTGAGACTAATTATAGTATTCAATTCTGTAAATATCAAATTTATAAACTGCCATCTTGTTAATCCAAAACCTTAGCCATTATTATATAGATACCACGTCTTTAAAGTCCTGACACCTGTTTCTTTTAAATTTACATTCTTTATAAATTTCCTAAGGGAAATCATTGACTTTGCTCAGTGAATATTCATGGAAAACTTAAAGAGCCCTTGAACAAGCAGCTCATTTGCCTACAAATTTGATTTGTAATACACCTCATAGAAATATACTTCAAATCAGTTAATTTCTACTAAGCACAGTGAAGGTCCAATTAATAGCAATCATGGATTTTAAAGCCAAAGAAATATGGTCTTATTACAAATGGTCTAATTTCTCATACTGATTTACACACTCCCCCATAAACCATGATCATAGAGTTTATTAAAGCTCAGAGTTTTCTTTGAAATCTATCAGAAAGTGAGAAACTGAGCCTTTGTTCTAATTATTCCTTTGGAACAGAAACTTCATGATATAAATCAGCTTTAGATAGGTGACTCTTAAAAACATGTCAAGTTTTTAATATTGAGATCTTCTTAAGATGCATTTTCAAAAGACAATGTCTGCACATATTTCTGTTTTGCAGTGCAGTTAACTCATAGAACCAAACATCTCATATTCAAGGGCCTGTAGTTATCCAATAAAGATGCTTCAGTTGCTCAGTATCACCCATCTGCCAACTAAGGACACTTAAGTGCTCTGATTAATACATAATATATCCTTCTCTTGAGATAAAATTTGACACGAAAATTAGAGAATAAATTCAGAGAAAATTGAGAAGCTCTTCCTTGCCCTCCCTTTCCTTCGAGGCCACATTAACAGCTGCACTGAGAAATTAAGGAAATTTCAATGAGACCCACTATGCTGATCAGATTCAAAGAGTACTTGCCATTTAACAAGGCAACAGACTGAGACAGTTTGATCCGGAGGGTGAGGTGCTGATCATTTGTATAGGCACTACAATGCTATAAAACTGAAGTGAATCTCTGGCCCATTTTCCATTTCTAAAATGCTTTTCAGATGGCTAGTGCCTGATTCCTGTTAAAGTTCATCCAAATACACAGAGCAAAATGTTCAGACAGTAAGCCAAAACCCCTCATGCTGGCTATACTGTCCCTTGAATTCTCTCAGTTGTTCACTTTGTGAGTTATTCCAGCCAAGACAGAAAATGCCAAATGTATTGCCAATGGCTACCAGCCTGATTCTCATACCTTCCCTCAACAACAATTAGTGTGTGTTCAGGAAAAACAAGCTCATGTAAGCTAAAGCAAAATACACAGAGCGCTAAATCCTCTTCTCAAACTAAATCACCACAAGAACTGAACATTCTGAAGCTCTCGTCTGCTTTAGACAGGTTGTGAAAGTGTAGCACACTCCAAAAGAGGATATCTGTAGTCTAAGGATTAATCGTTCCAAAACAAACAATTTTAAGAAAAATTGTAAAACATATGTAACAAAACAGAACGGAAGCACTCGACCTACTTTGAATCTTAGAAAGGTCTGATTCCTACCTGTTAGGAATTACAGATATATTTGATGGACTGTGTTTCATACTATGGAACTGATCAAATTTCAAGGATTTACTTTAATTTTTAATATTTTTATTATCTGTATCAATTTCTTCTGTTGTCAATATATTACTTATTAATTTTAATTATTGAAAAACTCATTAGTGGTTAAAAAATGATAAATTTTACCCAAAATTCTGTAAAGTCATCACAGAATCTAAAGAGCCAAAAATTAGATTTACATATAAGACCATACAACTGCTTTCTAATGCTCTATAATGCAGCATTAATTAGAATTTGAAGATCTAATTTCTACTCAGCAGAAAAATAGGTTGTTGTTTATTTCTGTACTGTAAGTTGCACAATGTATTCAGTGCATAAAGAGAAATATACTAGCCTTCCTCATTTTGACCATTAACTCCCTACCTCTGAAGACATCCATGCTACAAACATTGCACACATACCTATAACAATATTTCACAAATATGGATATACATGCACATCAGACTTAAACTTCAATGCATATAGGTATGAATCACATTACTCAAAACAAAATGATAGAACTAGAGATTCAACCACAAGTACTCAAACTCGTTGTTAGTTTAAAAAATTAAAATCATACTTCAAAAATGAAGATTAAAAAAGTTATAGCATAAGGAGTCAAAAAAATAAAGTATCTATGGTTAAAGCAAGACTGTGAGGATTACCAGAATACAGCAAACAAGCCACGACACAACTGAGGTTCTGGATAAATGGTTGCACACAGTTGGTTACCTTAAGAGAATGTACCACAGGTTCAGGCTGCTGAGAAGGTGTGGTATGTCCACTGAAGCTAGCTGGAGAGTTGGGTGAACTGTTACTCCCATCAGCCCCTGATGACAACCTAAAAGAACCCTTAGTAGAAAATCAACAACTTTGTTATTAAAACAAAAGTCGTTTATAACTACATAGATGTCATTCAATATTCAATTTCACTGCCAAATGAGAATTATCCACTTTTTTCCTAGCCTATCCTAAGATACTATTGACCTGCTAATTGGAATTTACTTGCTGTTTGACCAACAAGAAAACTAAGAGACATCCAACACGTCCAGATGTCATCTCTGATTTACCAAAGAGAGTAATGCCCCTCAAGGAATGACCATTAACAAAATTTCAAGTATAATATTTGAAACTTAAAGATTCTCAAGAGTAGGGGGATTCATGAGTTACTCCATGGCTGAGTTCAATGTGCTCATTCAGTAGGTCCAATGCCACATTCCATGTCTCAGAAGATGCAGAAACATCACATCCTTGCATTGAAGATAATCTCTTATAAACCCTTCTTTGAGGGAAGGCCTATAGTAGAGCATTTTTGAAAGACACTCAACCAAATTCAGCATTTCCTTTAAGGAATTATTCTCTGATTTTCTAGTGTTTAAAAATGAAAATCAAAATAGATACAAATTAAATAATTTTAGTTTACTGATTTTTTATTCTTCAACTCATATAGTGAGAAATCAGAACTGGGAGTGATTAATTAGACCCATGTGAGCCGTAGTCATGGGTACATGAAGTGGGAATCCCCCCGAGAGGTCTGCCCTTTCACTAAAGATTGCTTGCAGAAAGACTGATGAGTCAGTGAAGGAACAGAGAGCAGCAGCTATCTACTCTCAAACAAAAGAGAGAAGCAGGAATGGAAATTTGGGAATTTTCCAAATGTGTTTTTATGCAGATCATTATAGTCTTTAGAGGACATGAGAAATTTTAATTTCTGACTATCAACAAATCTACAGATTTTGCCATATCTAACAGATTAATCACTGTTCCATTTGATCTTATCAACTTAATCCCCTGAATAGGAGCCACTGAAGGTACACCATATGAATTTATGAAGGGAGAGACATATATTTAGGATATTAAATTGCAACATCTCTGGGTAAGCTTTTATGGGGTACATTTTAGGGGTGGGAGGGAAAACCTGCACAGAGCAACCAGTAGAGATATAGGTTTTATGCATCCAATGCCATTCACAGAGAAATGAGCAACCCCCAATGATTTTTTACAATAATTACTGTTTATGCAATTTGGAATATTTTCTCCCCTTGTTGCTGTCATGTCTTCCCATGTCCCTGAAGGATCCCCTTGCCTCCTTGCAAGCCTAAGGCCATGTTTGTTTCCCTGCTCACACTTGCACAATCTAGTCAGGTCTTCGTCCACTTCCACTAGCCAACAGGTAGAGGAAGCTGTGGAATATGACATTTAGGTGACTTCTTCAGGTTTTGTCTTCTATTGCTACTAACTTTAATTGGAAACAGGTGATAAAGCAGGTCTTTCAATTATCAATGGCCAACCTCCTACGGAAAATGAAATTATAAAATTGGTTTTACTGTATTTGTAACTCAGATCAAATAAAATATAATAATCCCTGATACACATAATAGAAGGGAAATTATTTGAAGTTTAAAGATGGTTAAACTCCACCAACAAATTTTAGGACAACTTCTTTTTCTTTCAAGAGTGAATAATTCCAAAACTATGGGGTACAAAGGAAGTTCTTCTTCCCTGAATAACCTGGGTCCTCTGCTGTTGTGTTTGCCTCCCCTAGTGGCACTACCCTTAGGAACTCTTTGGAAAAGATTTCTGGAATTTTACAGAGTTCGCTTCTCTCTCCCAATGCCATTTTTCCTCTGGTAGGTAATCTGATTTTCTTCTGATGGGTAACCTAATTTCTAACTCTGAGCTATCCTCTTGCCATTTCTTCCTTTCAAACATTTTCTGCCCAGTCTTTCTTTTTCAAAGGTTCTCTTCCCAGATTTGGCAGAAAGTTAGGCATGTGAAGCCTAGCAAGATCTTGTTTGGGTGTGGGCCTCTATCTTTCAAAATCAATGTTAATAGCTTCCTGATACCAAATTATCAGGGCCAGTTAGCTTTGTTTCAACTTACGGGGAGCACTGTTCTGGTCATATCTATTCAGAGACAAATGAACACTTTTATTAAAGTGACTTCCTTAAAAAAAAATGCTACAGTAGAATCTTTTGGGGGTGGGGGGTTATTTAGGAGGGAAAATCATCTTTTAAAAATTTAAGTTTTTACCTCAAATTAGCTTTGAGAGGTAAAAACTAGTAATCAACCACGAAGATCAATTTCATATTTTGTATTATTTTTGTGATACCAGAAAGGTAATAAAATACCTGGTAAAGTTTACTGCCAACAGGCGCTAAATACTTTTCTAGGTTATAACAGAATCAAGCACCTCATTCTGCCTTCATTTAGTACTGTAAAATAAAAGGTTAGCTTTCTCTGTGCTTAACACAGTAAGACCAATCCTTGGAGACTTACTGAGGTTCAATCAGTATGTACTTTCAGCTAACATTTTTTCAACAAATTATTTTATCTAAGTATGATACTGAATGAAATGCCAGTACACCAAATGATGTTAAATATTCTCTTGGAGTGTATTTCAATGAAATTATTTAAATTATTCTCGCCTGGTTCAGGAGACAGGGGATTTAAAAAGCGGAAAAATCTTAATAAAATTGGAAATGTAATTCCCAGTTTGAGTTGCCTGTTTTCAAGCTTCACATGAGTACACACAGTGCACCCCTCTCTGCCAGTAGTCAATTGGAAAGGGCAAGGAATAATTTCCAGGGCAGACGAGACACAGTTGATGACATTCACTCATTTCCACAGCCCCACATCTTTTACACTTCTATTCACCAAAGGTCCAGGGTAACTTCATTCTCTCTTGTTTGGGGTTGCTCAACTTTCACCCCCAGGTTCAGAAAGAACACTGTCAACAACTATTTAGGAGATGAAAGACTATTCCCATCCTCCCTCCCGGTTTTAGACATACAGCAACTTTTTCCCAGGTGTATGGACTTATTCTCAACCCCCGAGTATAACTTTTCCTCAAACAGCAGAAGCCATCTGGTTATGCACAAGCAAATGTAGCCAGCTGACTCGTCTTCACTCACCGGGAGAGTGGGCAGGCATCGTCCTATTCCTCGGCACCCTTGCCACCACTGCAAGACCCGCCGGGCTCTGGGCCCCCAGCCTTTCTCCATATTTGAGCTGTTTCTAGTTGGAGGTTGCCTTCTATTCTGGGTGGCCTTATATTTGGAACAATATGGGACAATCACTCAGAAAAATACTGTTTCCCAAGTCTCATAAAAGCAGATAGAACATGATGATTAATGAAATGAACCACAATGACCACAATGGCAAGCTGTAACATGCAGCTAGGGAAAAAATATACACATATCAGCGTCTGAAGTCCCGTGTATTAGAGCTAAGACCAATTTACGTGTTTGGCAAAAGTATAACTACATTCTCAAGCTTGCAAAAAGAGTAGATGGTAAAGGTAAAATGTCAGAAAAATCTTAAAGCCATTTAAATGACATGATTTCATGGGTTTTACCTGTGAGAAGCAGAATTGCCATACGCCTTCCAGGTATTAAACTGCATAACTTTAGAACTTAATAGAAGTTACTTTTTTTCTATTAAGAAGTTATAATCAGCAGCTGTATGCCCTTTTGTTCAGACACTTAATTTGGGAATATTTAATTTCAATAATATGCAGAAAACCTGACACTAATCAAAGTTTCAACAAAATTGCTACATACTGAAGAGTATGTAATCAACTAAAAAGTCTCACTGTATTTTAAAAACTCTTTTACACAGGGAATCGACTGGATTATTAAAAATTCTATTCATCACTTAATCCCCAAATTTCTTTGTGTTCTGGAACTAGAGATCACTTAACTGAAAAAAGAAACAATGTTTTCCCTACATTTCAGCTTTTTTTTCCTGTGATCAAATGGTATAATCCTATTAAAATGATCAGAAGCAAAATGAACTTATTTGAACATGATTTGCTCTCACTGCCAACTTTCACCAACTTTTGACAAAGGACACTGTCCCAAGAACAGGGGGAAAATGTTATGGAAAACTCACAGACTGTTCAAAAAATTCCAGTAGTTAAATGTTGAGGGTAATTTGTGGAAACTAAAAGAAAAAAAAAAATTCAATGATTCATTTTCCTGGACGTTAGTATGTGCTTCTAAATGGTGCTGGTCTAATTTTCACTTGTTTTTAACTTTTGGAGGCTGAACAACAACAAAAAATATGCATCATAATCTTAAGTGAAGTAAAAAAAAAAAAAAAAGAAAGAAATAATGATGTCTAGCACTTGGTACTACCAAAACTTTTCTGAACTTATGAATTCAGCCCCAGTTCCTACCAAATAAGTCATACATATTCTATTCTTCATATATAACCAGGAAAATTATATATTTGCACTTGGGCCATAATGATAATTTCAACCTTTATATGAATATTGCTTTTTTGGTAGTATTTCATATGTGTGTAATCTATTTCCATCATCGAAAGAATTATATCTAAGAGTTTGCAATGTGGTTGTTAGACTGAACTACTACATGATTCTGTTTCTGTGATTATCCTTAATAAGTACTGCAAATTTTATAGTTACTTTTACAAATAAGGAGATTTATCATCTGGATTTGGTTCTTTCTGTGGCTTATGTGTCTCCTTGATCTTGTGTTTTAGATTCAACAACCGAGGAAAACATTCAGGAATTTCATTTTCATTCTTTCTTAATGTTTACCAAGTCAAAATCCTAATGCCTCTCCACTGTGACAACTTATTGCCAAACCCATGAAATCTAAGGTGGTACAACTGTTCAGAAGCCTACTGAATAGAGAAGTCATTCAGATACTCCAGAGAACGCACAATATTTGCCCATTTACAGAATGATACTATATAAAATAACAGCTACAAGGTAAGTCTTATAAAAGCTTTTTATAAATATTAAATATTTATAACTAATCTCATAAAAGGGGGGAATACAAATGGGCCAGATTTTTGTGGAAAAATGAATTATTTGATGATATAACTATTTTAAAGGAAAGGTACTCTTATAGAGAATCAGGATTATTGATTTCCTATTTATATAAGCAACTTTTTAAAAAATCTAGGTACAAAGAAAAATGTATTTGGGGCCAACCATCATCTTTGACTTTCAAATAAACGATATCTGAATGACATTTCTAGACTAGACTAATGAAGGTTCAACTTTTTGCCAGGATTGCAATCGTTAATCACGGTATTTCCTGAAGACAGTTTTGTAAACCTCAGCAGGTCATTTGTTGGAGTTATTTCTGTAAACTTTGAGGCACAAAAGTAGGGAACCTAATTCTGGCCATCAGTGGGGAAAACAATTCCTAACCATCTTAAGAAAGTGACTTCCTATTTTCTGAGGTTGTTTTGCTTAGTCTTGTTTTCTGTGGTTTTCCAAAATTTAAAATTTATAAAAAGAAATGCCTGAATGACCCCACCAATTCCATAAATCTGTACATTGATCAGCTACTTTATATACAGATATATAGTGCAACCAACAAGTTATTTTAGATAGGGGATAATAATACCCTAAATGCTGAGAGTAAACTAATGCTTTGTGTGGGAGATAAATCACAGATTACTTACTATGTTGTAAGGACCCATTATAGAAATGATTTCTTTGCTGTAAACAAGCACCCTTGTTCAAGAAACACAAGTATCCTTTAATATCACAGAAAATATGAGTACTATGACTTTTACCAAGTATCTGGAAGACCTTCCATGAAAGTTGAAATTTTGTGCATCTATTATTGCCCTTAAAATAATTTACTTATCCTTCAGAATCAAAGAATAAAGCCATTCAAATTTTAAAAGATCATGTAAACAAACAGAATATATATTAATTTTTCCTCTTGCTGAGTAAAATTATTATAATTTGTAATATGACTTTAAAGAAAAGTGGCAAAATGAAACAGTTGTGATTAAGTTGTCATTGTGCTATTTTGTTATTATGTTTTGGTCAGTTATTTTTAGTAAGATTATTTTAATTAGCACTCTGAAAGTTTCCATTCTTTTGTCATACAGGATACATTAAAAGATTTGTCTTTTTTTCACTATTGCACATGTAGTAAAATAAAAGCAAAATTAGGAGTCTTAAGTATTTATTTAAAGACTATTTTCAATGCAAAAGATGTATGCACTTTGAGCAGAGTAGCAAAATAGATCTTCCTCATAGCAAGATTACATTCTTGATAATAAGATAATTGCATCACTATTTTAAATTCTAATGAGAGCCATATTAGTTTCCTTCCAAATAAGAAAAAGATACTAATCTCTATCATGATGCAGTAGTTCTCTTTAGAAGGGTGGGTATAGATGGATCTCATCCTGTCTAGTTTATTTCCACTCAACTTTATCTGCTTATAAGCAAGAATAACTGATAATATAACAGGCTTCAGAAAAGAAAAAAAAATACAAGAAATGCAGAGATTTGAACTGTCTACCTCTCAGATCCATTGTTTCATTAGCTAACCAAAGTAACTACGCAAATTAAAGGGTCACACAATTTTATGAAGAAAGGAACAGCTGTGTAGAACTTGGTCCTTTTTTCATAAAATACAATTATATTCCAACAATCCTCTTGCTAAATTTAAATTATTTTGAAATTTAAAAAATATTTTAATTTTACATGTATTCCTTTATATAATTCCTATATATAATTATGCAACATGACTGAATAAGAAAAATGTAAACTTATAGATAAGCAAATGGGTGAAAGACAATTAAAAATCAAATTTCTTTCAAAAGTTTCTATATAAGTGTACGACAATCTATGTTCCATTCCTCTAAAATTCCCAAAACCTAAGGGCAATATTACAAGATTTATAGATAAATAAGTACTTCTGAAATTTGTGATGGAGGAGGAGAAGTGAAAATTAGGTCCTGAAAGAAAGGAAAAGGGAGCTATCCAGGTTCCATCCTTTAATCACCAGGCACCTCAGCAAACTGCAGAAATATACACTGATAGGAAAAAACATGCTACCAAGAACTAGTCCTTGCAAGCCTAAGTAATAAAGGATTGGGAAACAAAAAAAGTGATCATTTTTTAAGGTAATGGGAATAGGAAAGAGTCAGTTTGACTTGATAACTTTTACCTTGCTGACTTTGAAAGAAAGAAGAGATGGAGAAATGAATTCTCACATGGACAAATAAATGGCTTTTGCATGAGTCAGAGTGTATCGACTCAGGACATCCAGGGGTCAGATTTTAAATGGTTCTCCAACTTCTCCATACTGAAAAATGACTCAACATGACATCTTCAACCACTATCTGTAACATTATCATTAGAATCATCATAGTTTGAAGGGATAAACAGTTCTCATCTATTTAAGGTTGTACAAATTTCTCTAAGACACAGTAGTTTCTCTTTTCCTTCTTGCTCTCAAAGGGTTATGGCTTACGTGCAAATGAAGGAAACAACTTGCAAAAAATAGACTACTTTTGAATACAGTCATCATCTTTTCCCATATTTGTGGGAATCCATAAAGTGCTATTATTCCTCACAGAAATAGTGAAATATACTTTAAAGTGTCCATTATTATGTTATATAAAGCACAAAAATCACAAAAGATGTTCACTTGGAACTTGATTTGTGGCTCTGCAATGGAGAAAATTACCTAAAAATTAAAAACTTATAAAATGTTTACAATGTTTTATTCTAGTCAAGGAAAAATAACATTTTTAAAAAACTGAAAATGCTTCCCAAGTTTCGTTTTCTACTCTAGAGTAATGAACAATGAATGCACTTGGCTGCTTATTGACTATCTACATATATACATATATGTGTGTAAACATATATGTTTTATACATATATGTAACATATATATGTTTATGCATGGATATGTATATTCATATATGTTTTATACATATATACATATATGTATATTCGTATGTTTTATTCATATATGTAAACATATATGTATATATGTTTTATATGCATGAACATTTCCAGTTGATTAAAATCACAATACTGTAGTGTCCTATAAAATACAGGCTTTTTGCTTGATATGAATCAAAAGTAATGCACCTAAAGCAGATTTTAGAGCCCAGCCTTCTTATTTATTAAAGGAAGCCAACTACGAAAGCCGGAAGATTGATTAGCTAAAGTGGTTTCCTGGTACTTAAAGATGTTTTATTTGTTGTAAGTCCTGAAGCTTGTCTCATGGCTCATCAGAACATATACCTAGTTTAGGATGGGGGGACAAATTCAGTTTTTCCTTACTATGGGCTAGGACAGATGATTTGCCTAATTGCATCGGGAAAATATTTCACTGAAGTTGGCCAGCCTTCATTCTGACACACTATAACACTGCACTAACAAATCAATAAATAGCTCAGATTAGAGACTTTAAAAGTCACCTTGGCAAACACTTAAAGATACCTATGCAGAGATAAACAGATGCTGAGATCCTCAACTTTGTTCTCATGATAATATTTAGTTGTTTGTATTCAAATAAAAGCACATTTTTCATTTAACTAAAAAACCCATTCAATACTGACTTAAAATATTTTAAGGTTTTCAGAATTTGCGGATATTCATTTGTTCACTTCATATCTATTAAGCACCTATCGGAAGCAATATCATATTTCAATAATTTTTTGTTGAAAGATAAAGAGTTCCAATTATAGCCTTTTGGGTCATGTAGCCTGGATTTAGATTCTAGATCTGACACTTTTGAGCTATATGACTCTGGACAAACTATATGACCTCTCTGTGCCTCAGTTCCTCGTCTCTAAAATGTGGGGAATAATGGTGCATTGATATGTCACTGTATGGTCTTAGTAACTCTCATGAAAACAGTGCCTGGCTCCTGTAAGTGCTCTATAAGCATTTGCTGTCATTATCATGAATGTTTTGGCTTTGGTTGTCAACACATTTTATAATGTGTCACTTTCCTTTCACATATTTATTATATATAGCAGTAGTTCTCAACCAGGGGCAATTTGCTCCCCCAGAGGGTTCATTTGGTTAAAAAAAAAAAAAAATGTACCAACATTTTTAGTCTTCAAAACTGGGCAGTTTCTACTAGCATTTAGTGGGCAGACACCAAGGATGCTACTAACACTATGCAGTGCATAATACGGGCCTCTTGCAACAAAGAATTATCCAGCCCCAAATGTCAATAATGCTGAAGTTGAGAAAGCCTGATTCAGAGAAAGAGAACTATATTGGAAAACTGCAACACAAAATCTCTGGTAACAGCTCTGTATCAGATACTGCATGTGAGGAGGACATGCCTGCAAGATTTAGAGCTCGAAACAACTAAAAAGGAAACTCCTTAAGCTTCAGTCCTTAAGTATTCTACATAGGAAGGCACACATATTCCCATCCCCAAACAGGAAATGACTTCGTGACAAATGAAACAGAATTAAGAATGTCCCAAACACACTACTGTAACAGCAATACTATAATAAAAATACAAAAATTGGCCAGCACAGGGCAGTGGTCCAAAGAACAGAGTCCCAGAGTAAAGAGATACAGCAAGCTGCGGCACCTTGGAAAGCAAGATGGCAATCCCATCTGGAGAATGAAATTGGCAGAAGGTGATTTGTGGAAATTAGAGAAGAAAATAAACCTTCCTTAACAATACAGCAGGCAAATATTCCTCACTTAACTTTAAGCAGTCACTTTAGGAAAGAATAAAAATTGGCAGCAAATAGAAGGGCCCTAACAGCCAAACAGCATCCTAGTGCTGAGAGCATTATGCAAGATGGAGAGGGAAATCAGAGCAAATAAGAGTGACCGTTCCCTCCTTCACCCGTGGCTAAGGTGTATAGTTTGTTTACATGTTTGTATCCTCAGTAGGTAGAAGAGACTTGAAGGTATGCCTTTGTCACAATGGCTCTCCATCACTAAGGCCCTACTATATGTTAGGGCTGTCTTAAATGTTGACAATTTAAAAGATTAAGACAATCCTACTACACCTTCAAAGACACAAATTGTGAATAAAAAATATATAAGGCATTCAAACAAGTCCACAGCAGGAAAACAAACCAATTTTTTTAAAATGGGCAGAAATCTGGATCAACATTTTTCCAAAGACACACAAATGGTCAAGAGGTAGATGAAAAAAAAAAAAAAAAAAACACTGAACATCACTAATCATCAGGCAAATGCAAATCAAGACTGTAATGAGATACAATCTCACCCCAGTTAGAATGACTTAATAAGAAGATAAAAGATAACAAGTGCTTACCAAGGGTATAGAGAAAGGGGAAATCTTATATGCTATTGGTGATAATGTAAATTAGTAAAGTCATTATGGAAATCAATATGAGGCTCTTCAAAAATCTAAAAATAGAACTACTATGCAAAGCAGCAATGTCACCTCTAGGTGTCTGTCCAAAGGAAATGAAATCAGTATGTCGAAGAAACACCTGTACTCTTGTGTTCACTGCAGCACTATTCACACGACAGGATATGGAAACAACCAAAGTATCCATCAATGGATGAATTCACAAAGAAAATGTTGGAGATACACCTACAAAATAGAAGACTATTCAGGCATAAAATGGAATGAAATTCTGCCATTTGTAACATGGATCAAACTGAAGGACATTATGTTAAATAAAATAAACCACACATAGATATTGCAAGATCTCAATCATATATACAATCAAACAAAGTTGCTCTTCTAGTTTAGAGTAGAATAGTGGTTACAGGAAGCGGCTGGAGGCAGTAGGATTGGGGAGGTGTTCAAAGGACCCAAAATTTTTGTTAGGAATAAGTTAAACTTACAGTACAACATGGTGACAATAATTAACAATGTGTTCTTGAGAATGCTGAGAGTGGATATAAAGTGTTCTCACCACAAAAATGATAACCGTGTGAGGGAATGCTTTATTGAGTCATTCCACAATGTATATGTATTTCAAACTATCATGTACTTGGTAATATAATTTTATCTGTCAGGTTTTTTTTTTTTTAATTTTTAGAAGATACTGTGTGCCTGGTGCTTTTCTCAATAATTTACACCTCGATGACTTTGGAGGACCTAGAAGTCTCTTTCTAGTCTATGTATTCATCTGCTAGCTCTTGGGCTAACGGGAGATCCTGGTTGGAAAGACTCAGGGGCCTAGGAATGGTTACATTAGGAGCATGTGGGTATTCTGACTAATAAATTATTGCCTGATCCAGACAAACCAATATACACAGACTGACCATGACCTCTGTGCTCAGGTGACTTGCTCTACTCAAGACACAAAGCTGGGGTCACAATAATTACATAAAGCCTACATCTAAAATATTATTTGAATAATTTTTAAAGCATGGTTTTCTGAAGTTACCTAAAGGATCTGTTGAAAATTACCAGCAACTCATTTTGAAATACTATATAGATCATGCTATAAATGGAATATAATACAGATCCAGCTAACTACAGTGATCTCATCAAGAAAATAATCTATCTCCTATTCCAACTTTCTTCTCTCTGGATTTGGATTCTAGTCACACTCTTCTGAATCCCATGCTTTTCTCATCCCACATCAGTGTGATCCAGGATGTCACTTTTTTATTCTAGTTCCATACTTAGCATCTGTCTTTCTCCCTCTCTCCCTTGCCCCATCGTCTGAAATACCTGTTTCAATCCTGGCTCTGCTAATGAGGAAGTCATAATCCTGTGAATTTTGCCTCCATTGTCTGACAGATAGATATAATTACTATACTGACCACCCCACCTTAAGGTGAACTGACAAGAATTTTGTTCATGGGTTAATTTTAAGCCCACTCATATTCTCAGTAATACTTCATACATCTTGGAATACTAACACTATTAAGTGTCAATCAAGATCTATGTATGAAACTATGGCTCTTCCTCAAAAATAATTGTGGGGTGGGAGGGAGGCAAGAATGGTGGAAGGAGGAACTGTATAGAGGGAAGGGAAGGATGGGGGGTAGGAAAAAATAACAGAATAAATCAAACAGCATTGCCCTATGTAAATATATGTTTACACAAATTGTACGCCTCTACTTCATGTACAACCAGAGAAACAAATTGTACCCTATTTGTTTATAATAATAAAAAAAAATAAAATTAATTAATTTCAAAAAAAGAACAAACAGACAAAATAAAGTTTATGGATGTTTTTGGATATTTATTGAGTTTCTTCAGTGTTAAAATAAATAGACATATAAAAACAAAATAATTGTGTATATGTATATCTATGTATGAAACTATGGCTCTTTCTCAAAAATAACTGTGCCTATGTACTTGGTACCTAAGAGGTACTCAACTATTAAGTGACTGAAATGCACTTCTGGAATGCTAAAATGGCCTGCAATAGGTGAAATTTACATTGTTTTTAATGGTCCATATTTGACAAAACTAGCATTTAAACACAGTCTAAATTCCCACTATTTTCCTCTCATCAGCTAGTTATCATTTGAGCAAAGTAAGTTTATCCTCAAAATCTTGAATCACCTCCATCAATTTCATTATAGAGAAGTTAACCCATGTTAAAACAGTAACTGAAAAGATCACAAGGAAAGAATATCAGACCAAAAATAAAAACAGACTTTATCACTGCAGCATCCAAAGTATATGCTCATCAGAATCTCTATGTAATCTCATAATCAAGTGGAAATTTTTAAAAAATCTTTTGATGTGATATGGCTCTCAAATTCATTAAGTGTAGACCACTCTAAGTTTCCAGGAGATCCTAGTTAAGGAAACTGGAAAGGAACTTTTACTCATTTAGTCATTGTTTGACATAATAAAAAAAGACTGATGTCTGGAGTTGGCAAGGAACTCTAACCCTGAGAAACTAAAATTGTAGACAGACAACACAGACGTGGAAACAAATTCAGAAAAATGTGAGCCTAGGATGTGAGGCCCAGAGCAGCCAAAGCTGAGGCTGCCACGAATGTAGGACCTGGATCAAGAAAACTCTTACAGACCATAAGAAAAATTTGAAATTTATTCTGCTTCAAGCCATATATAGAATTGACTTAATGTGGAAAGTGATTTGGCTAGGCAAGACTAGCTGTGATGAAGTTTCAATTACAATATTAACAAAGAAGTTCAAGTAAAAATAATTACTTCTTGCCTACACTGGGCAACTGCAGAAAGGATGAAAATCAGATAATGACAGATTAAAGGGCAAGACCCTATGAGTCTTAATGCTTGAAGGTAGACAGTGAGGTTGAAAAGAATCCAGGATTGCTCCTTGTTTTCTAACTGGGTGCCTTCTAAATTGTCATGCCATTAACCAGGATAGGAAATATCAGGGGAAGTAGCATATCTAACTCCATCCTCAGAATTTTAAAGTCAAGATCAAAGAGGTGATTAAGGATACAAAGTCCTAAAGCATTCTTTCTCACAGATACCCTTCAAATGGCTTTCTTCTGATGTGGGAGATAAAGAATAGTTTGCAAAATATTAAAATTATAAATGATTTTAACTACATGTGATGATCAACTAGTGAAAATATCAGATTAAACACTGCAATGTTCTTGGAAGGAAAAGAATCAAATATCTGCTACTCCAGGTGAAATTTGGAGACATATAAATGTTCCCAAGAAAAAAATAAATAAATGAAAATAATTATAGAAGATTATCAGGATGCCTTCTCCCAAGAATTAGAGGTTAAACCTGAGGAAGAAAAGCATTAGTATCTTGAAAGGGTGAAGACAGCAAACACCCTGTATCTCTGGAGCCAGAGTGAGAATAGACAAAGAATAAAAATGAAGGTCTGCTGTTTGAAAAAAAAAAAAAAAATCTGTTAAACAATAGGTAGAAAGTGTGGAAAACTACATTTGTGTGCATTCTGCTAAGATAATGAGTTTATGTTTTTCAATTTTTTACTTTTATTAACCACACAACTCCCAGTGAAAAACATTTAGATTTCTAGGGGAATAAAAGAATACATCAAAATTGCTTTCTTATCAGGTTAATGCTGAATAGTAAGACTCTGGCATTGATGCTGAGAAGAACATACCTGAATGTTTTGGGGCCTTGGACTTATTTTTTAAAAAATAAATAAAAGGGAACAGGGGGGCATGAGCAGAACAGAGAGAGCAAGGACATTGAACTGAATTACAGTGTGGATGCAATAGCAAAAAATGTAATGCCAATTAATATTGTATTTGACTTGCAGAAAACAGCCCATTAAGAATAGCGTTAAGCATCTCAGCATGCCATGGGAGCCCTGTGGAACACGTGTGCAGAGCTACAGTCCCAGAAACTAAATAGCTTTGAAAATAAATGTTTGTTGAGTTGACTAAGAAATATTACATTCTAAAGTGGAGTCTGCTACACTGACTTTGGCAAAAAGAAGAACTGTAAGTTTATTCAAGGAATCTTCCAGTACATGAAGCTGCCACACAAAGTGGAAGGTCAAGATGAGAGAGGCCAGCAGAGAGGCAGAGTCAACTTCTACAAGGATGGCTACCTTTCTAGGATATGTATCAATAATACAAAGAAGGACTGTTGCTATTAGACACCAGTCCACCCATGCCATCTGTTGAAACCTCTATCTTAAAACATTAACGAAAATCCTATACTTAAATATTTGCAAAAAAAAAAGCTGCCAAAATGAATCTAGGCAGTATAGCTTCTGACTAATTGGTAGTAATAAAATTGCCAGCAGGGAGAAATGAAATCTGCCATTAGCAAGATCATCATCAGAGCACAAAAGAAGCTTCATGGAAGCAAGAATTCTCACTGTCACAAGCAGTGCTTACTAGGAAGAAAAACAGTGATTTAAAAAATGTTTGTGTTCTGCCTCCTTAGAAAAATAATTTATGAAGAAAAATAAGGTTTTCTGATTTATACTATTTATTCACATAGGTGAATAATTTTCCATTTAGCTCCATGAAGTAAGAGCCCCAAATTATCCATAATTCTGGGTGTCTGAAAGAACTAAATGAGTTTCTCCTTCCATCTGCATTGCCACTGGCTCCTCTCATCTCCTGCCTTTAAATCTTAGGGTGCCCCAGGACAGTCTACAAGCCTCTTTTCTTCTCAACACTGCACAAGTTTTCATTTGTTCCTAAGGCTTTAAAATAAGTGTAAAATTTTTGTTTTAAAAAAGTGTGTGGGGTGTGTATATTCACACATAAAATATATATATTTCATTCTTCCATCTCCAGCTCTGACTTATCACCCAAGTTCCAGGTGTATAACTCCAAAATAGCATCTCCTCAGTAATGTCTTAATACCTCACATTAACCATGTCCAAAATAGAACTTGATTCCCCTGCACCTCCTAACCTGTTCCTCCCCACCTTCTTCATCTCTGCTCACAGCACCACCCCATCATACTGTTGTTTGGTGGAAACAAATACTGGTTTTATTCCTGTTTCCTCAACCATGCTTCCCCTATTTCTACACAAGACTTTTGTTCTTGTTGCTCCTGCTTTCCAGTATATTCTTTAGCAAGCCATGCTCCTTCACTCAGGTCTCTTCAGTTGTCACTTCCTAGAAAGAAGCCCGCTCAAACTCTGTCTAATCCTTTCTCATTCCAGTACCTCTTTGACTCTATGCCCTGGTTTGTTTCCTACATAGTGATTACCACTTCCAGGTAATGTATTACATATTAATGTTTTAAAAGTAATAACCCATCTATTAATCTTTAAGTTACATGAGGTCAGAAATTAACTTTCTTATTCAAACTGTATTCCCCATTGCTGAAACAGTGGCTGTGTTGAAGAGACTCTCAAAAAATATTCAAAACAGGTAAAAGATGGAATAACAACTTTCCATGATTTATAGAAATTATATTCCCTATTTATTAAGATTTGTTCGATTATAATAAGAAAATCAGTGGAAGCCCACTAACCACCTATCCCTAAATGAAAAGCCCAATTCAATGATAAATGTCAACAATTTTTCATTTCAAATAGCAAGGTCTATGTGAGATTCTGGGGATAAAAGACACCATAGATAGCTAGAATAGAATAAAAAATAGTGTCATCTCATCCCTCCACACAAGTCCTAAAAATAGCTAATTGCCACAAACCAAAGTTGTCTGGTTAAAAAAAACAAAACAAAACCAGTTTATTTTTCCTAAAATCTCTGGGTAAAGAATTGAAAGGCATTAAAATGCCCCAAATCCTAAGGGAATTATCTAAATAAAGGTAATGCTTAACACAGGCACACACAAAAAATTTTCTGAAAAGTAGCATTGTGAAGCTTCAGGAAAAGCAAAATTTTAAAAGAAACTAAAAATTAGAGTTTGGCAATTAAAATTAGAATTTACAATTAAAAATTAGAGTTTTATCCCAGCAAAGAGGTTAACCAGAAGTAGTTGGTTTTTCAACTTTGGTTTAAAAAAATAAAAAAAATTAAAAAAAAAACAAAAACAGAAAACTAAAAAGTATTTTTCAAACTCAAAAAGAGAAATTTGCCCAGAGACTAATGAGCTCCCTAAGCCACTCTCTGCCTGACCCTCAGCAAATCACTTCTTGGGGCTAAAACAAAGGCCTATCAATTAGCTTCATGTGCTGGCTATGAAGGGTGACTAATAAAATGGATTGCAAAGCACTCTGAAAGCAGTGAGCGCTGTAGTTAGGCTTCATGACCGCCAGGTTGCCATCAGTCACCATGCCCACACTGTGAATGCATCTGGTTTATGTTTTTAAGCTTTATTTTTTTAATTGATAAGTCATAATCGTATCTATGAGGTACAATGTGAACATCACTTTGGCTCATCTTTTCAAGCTCTCTTCCATCTTGTGGCTCTCCTGATGTCAATCAGTCCTGGTGACAAAGACAAGAAATGAGGACTCTTCTCACTTTCCTGTTCAAGTCTTGTCATAGAAAACAAGTCAGAGATATGAACCATCCTGTGTTCTTTCCAAAGCACCTTGCAAATTCTGGATGAATAGATGCTACACAAATGACCAATGAATTGCCTTTTCCTTTCCTTTACGAGAACACAGAATTAGAAACAACATATGGGAGAAAGATCATGAGAGGAGGAAATATGGATATGAAAGGCCCTAAATTTGTAGAATTACTTTCTACCAATGGTCTGGCAATTGCTCATTTTCCCATGAAACACCCTCACTTAAGGAAAACGAGAGATTAATTTATTGCAGACTTCTTCCTTAGACAGAAATGGTTTTTCTCATTCATTGATAAATACAGTTTTAGAATTTTACTTGTCTGTAAAGGATTGCATAAAAATTAATGTTCTTTACAAGCTACCACCATGTGGTATCTAATTTAAAGACAAACCTATCCCATATTATTTTCCTAGCAATCTCTCTAAGACATGCAAGTATAGCCAGGACACAAAATTAATATGATCAATCACTCACTAAAGTATAGTCTCAGTCACCATAGTTAAGTTCTTCAGAAAAATTCCTAGCCCAATAGACCACAACTATTTCTCCCAAAGAAGGTGACTTGTCAAGTCAAATGCAAGGAAGCATCCTGATCTCTAAAATAACATTTTTATCCTCACATTAATGGTTTCTTAGGAAAGCATACCTTGCTTATTGCTCAGCTACTCTGTTAATTTAATCATAGCACATTTCAAATTCCAATACTTGATAACAGACTAATGAAAAAAGAGGAAAAACTAGGGAGAATATTTGTGTATAATACAGATTATGTACAGATGAAAATTTAAATAGCTCTATAGAGACCAACTTTTTAACAAAGAATGATATAAGAGATGACCCAGTTGAATTGGTGAATGTTATGGTTTGGATATGAGGTCTCCCCCAAGGGCTCCCGTGTTAATGCAGGCATATTCAGAGGTAAAATGCTTGGATTCTGAGAACTGCTGCCTAAGCAATCTATCCTAGTTTGATGAGACTAACTGGGGTGTGGTTAGAGGAGATGGGCCACTGGGGGTGTGCCCTGAAGAGTACATTTTTCATGTGGCCCCTCGCCACCTTCTCTGCCTCCAGGCCCCCATGAGGTGATAGTGTTCTCTGCCCTGCCCTTCTGCCATGATGTTCTGGGCTTCACCTTGGACCCAGAGCAATGGACTCTCAGGTAACCATGAATTAGATCTCTAAAAATCATGATCCAAAATATACTTTTCCTTCTCTAAGTTGTTCTTGTTGGGTATTTTGGTCACAGCAGGGGAAAAGCTGACTAACACATTGAATAAATGAGTTTAGTTTTGATATCATCTGGCAAGGTCAGCAAACTACAGCCAGAGTTAAATCCAATTCAATGCCTATTTTGTGAACAAAGTTGTATTTGAATACAGTCTCTGTAGCTGTTAGCTGTTCTTGTGTTAGAATAGCAAACATCAGTAGTTGCAACATACCACATGCCCACAAGTTTGAAAATATTCCTTGACTAAAAAAGGTTTGCCAGGTCCTATAGATGATGGTCATTGCAGAATGGAACAGTTTGAGAAGTTTCAGAAGAAGGAAGGGTCTTAAAAGCTATAATTGAACTAGAAGATAAGTGAGAAAAAGACAAATGTTCTCCCCTGAATAACCATTTTGTAATAGAAACACCCTTAAGATTGCTAAGAGAATAAGATCTTCCCATTCTAGATAAGTTATGAGAGCAATGAAATCTCACCAATGAATATGAATATGAATAAGTTTCTTGACTAGTGCCCAATTCAGATTCTTGTGAAACCAGCAACTGTTTTAGATGTGAAGATGGAGAGATGGAGATAGTAGTAATAGTGTTACTTTCATAGCTATCTTGCTATAAGGGAGACACACTTGCTAAGGGACAGGTTTGAGCAAAATGGGAAGAACATTTGACTAGCAGTATCAAAAACTCTGGATACAAACATTGCCTTTGCCCATTAATGAATATTTTCCTATCTGCAAAATAGAGATAATCACCAGGGTCAAGGTCAGAACTGAAATAATAAAGATGGACTCAAGGCTAGGACTATTCTGGATCCTAGTTGCTATTCAGGACATGGTTATGAGACAGGATGAAATAGATACCTCCACTGTCTCCATCCTGTTCACTGTGTATAACCTGAGACAGACCTAAACCACAGGTGTTGCAGATTCTTGTAAAACATCCACTGTGCTGTGGCCCATAGTGTTGAGAGAGAGAGAGAGAGAGAGAGAGAGAGAGAGAGAGGGAGGGAGGATGGTTGGTTGGTTCATTGCATGATGAAAAGTAAAGAAAATGGACACTGTTTTTCTTGATCTACAGTCTCTCTCCTTGGGCCCTAAAGACTTATGATATTGAACCCATACTTAAAACCAACTAGGATTGATGATTCAAAATTTTAACATGAAAGATACATCTAAAAGAAAAAGCAGAATCAAATAAAGCAATAAAGCATTTTAAAAAATCAATGTGATAACACTGAACATTTTCTAAAACAAAAGTGCTTTTGATTCACAAATTATTATGACATCATCTATAGCCATGAGAAACCAACCAGAATTACTTTTTATCTAGAATTGAAAGATGACTTATCACATTCTCATGCCTGATTCTGATGAACTCTGTCAATATCAAGATCCTGAGCAAGACACATCATTTAGGTGAATATCATTTGATGGGGTCACCGACTACCTGCTCTCATACCTATTTTGATCTCATCAGCAAATGTGAAAAGCTCAGCACAACTGGTTTCCCTAACAAAGAGAATTCTCTCCGACTCCCATGAGGCTACATGAGCCACCTACTTCCACTGACCATTAGGAGGGTCTTGTCTTCAAGAGAACTCTTCAAAGTCCTTTCCAATTGCCAAAGAACCTAAGTTGTCATCAACAACTATCTAACCATTTGTAGAACTTATTGACAAAAGTATGTGAATTTTACTAGTTAAGTACCAGTGTATTAAAATAGAACTGAGGTAAAAACAAGAGGAGAAAGTGAATGGAGCTCGTTCCAAACAAAATACATTTCAAAACACAGACACAAAATTGCTAAAACCCCCCTTTCTCTAAAACCCTGCCAAACAGATGACTTCCAAATTCTAACTGAAACTTCTGCTAACTTTTGGCACTCAATACTTGTGAGGTGCCAGAAGGATAAGAACCCATCATTCCCACACAATTTAATTGTGATCAAATTTACCTGGTTATGTTTTATTTCTGAGTGAGCATTTTATATTTTTCCATTTATGAGATTTCTATAGTTGTACATAGAAAATTCCCTAGCATATAAAATGTTTAAATTAAAAATTATCTCTTTGACATTAAAACACACCTGCCTTTGGTGTCAAAATAGTTGATGTATCTTGGCTATTAAAAAGCCTCCTTTCTTAGAGCCAGTTTTTATATCAGTCCAAAATGGCTCCCATCTGGTCCTGAGTTTATTAGTTATTTGTTATCTGTCAAACATTAGAACTCCTGCCTTGCATGCTGTTCTGTAGTAAATGAGAGGCATTTTAGGTCATGAGAAGACAGTACCCAATTCCTTTATTTGCTATACTACATTTGAGTCTGAATTTTATTTCTTTTGTAATCTGCACATTTCTCTGTGCAATCATTTTTGGATTATTACTGCTAAGAATAATTAGATCAATAAAACAAAAAATTAGTTTGAGTTTTTAAATTTGGCAGTTAGCTGTTTCCTTGTTTGATTTTTCTTTATAAAAAATGATTCAAATGTTTCTTCTATACCTAACCTCTATGATAGAAGTTACGAAAATCTTCAAGAGAATAAAAATTCTAAACATCTCAACTAAGCACTCTTAAAATCACACATACCTCTGAGTTGATTTTCATGAGGTACTATGAAATTTGGGGGCAAGAAATTCTCCCAGAGGTAAGAACCAGACCAGGTAGACACATGTGAATCATGGATAATGGAATGATTTCAAAGGGAGGAACAATTCTGCCAACTGCCTCTTGATTGATAATTATCTTTCCCACCTCCATTTCCTAGGGTCAGCTCTAGAACCCGGGAGTAAGAAGCTACATTTTCCAATAGGTTTGGGGCCCAGGAAAGGTAGAACCCAGGTAAGAATAATGGAACTTTATCAGTTCCAAGACTATTAGAACACTTGGGATCTCCAATTGTAGGAGCTGTGGGAATGGCCAGGACACCACCATAGCAGGGGGTCATCAACCAAGGTCAGGTTCAGAGGGGTGAAGCTTAGAAACCCACAGGGCTAGACTTGAGATAGTGCGTGAAACTTGTAAACTTCAGAGGCAAGCAGCTCCCAAAGGCAGGCTCACAGGGGCTGAGCCAAGAGAGAACATTTACCATCTCTGTGACCCCGATTTGGAATGGAATGACCTGAGAAGACTGTTCATCAATCATTCAGCATTATTGAATAATGAACCTTACAACTGTGGGTGAGCAAGGTTTTGAAATAATATATTGTGTTATTAATGTAGAAATACTTTTTAGCATTCCTAGAATAAACTGAGTAAACCCCTCAATCTTTTCCTACTAAGAATTATTTACCAAGTCACCACCAAAGAACGAGTAGTAAAACTAGTAAGCTAAAACCTGTCATTTATTCAATGTGTTCTATTTCTTCATTTCACTCCTCTAAGCAAGCACACTGAAAGCATACTTTAATTAGTGCCATAAGCTAATATGGTACCAGGTTGTACAGGCTCAATGGCCCTCAATGTAAAAGAACGTGGAAGAGTTCACTGTAACCTGTAAATGCTACACTGATCCTTGCCTCACAACGTACCTTGCAAATTTTTCTTTCATTCTCTGTCAACAAGAAAATCTGAAGGCCCTATCCACTTCTCTTTGTCTGTTACTTCAGATAGGTTCATCTAATAGAATGAATTCAACAAATCAGATATCCTTTGAAAAAATTTTCTTCCTTCACACATTGTTCTTTATACATATGACAAATACAGCTGACTTTGATTTATACACTGGTTCTCTTTTGTTATATTCTACAGTCTAGCTACACTGCAAAAACTAATATGTGCTATTTCATGTCTTTGTCATCTCTTTTTCATAGTAATTTATTTTGGAATTGAATACCTTAAAAGCATGCTCTATTTTTGAATAAAGAATTCATATTGTTTGAGTATAAATTAAACATAGGTAAAAAAATAATTTTCTCACATTTTCTATATTGGCATTCTCTTTCATCATAATTTTAAAAATTTCCTCTGTGAAATCTTACATCCCCATTCATTATATGCAATCTTGGAATATTTTTAAGTATGATCTTTGAAAAACACATTATTTTAGATGCTCAAGAGAAAATATTGTAAGTTCAGGTGATCTTTGTGGTTTGTACCAACTTTTAAAGGGATTCCCCCCCAAACAATGCTTAGTAAATAAAAAGTAATAAGACTGTACATATGTGTGGACTGTTTTTGAAATGTTAAATTCAAGAAAAGATGTAGAGCACATCTCAGCAATCCTCACAGGACACCAACTGAAGTCACCTGGAGCGCCTGGAGTTCTGCATTCATTGGGAAGATCTGCCATGTCAATGGTACTGATGTTCCACTCTACTTCCTGTGGCTCCTTGTCACCACTGGATAAGACCAACTAAATTTTTAATGTATTTCTCTATTCTAAAATAGAGAGTCCTTCATTCTGAGATATGGTAACTTTGCAAGGATATGAGACATCTTCCCAAGCTTTTATGTATACCTAGGCTCAGGATGTTTAGGATTAGAAGGAACCACACTGATACATGAAGAAAGCAATGCTTGTACCTAATCAGAGGGAATCCACTGGCATTTATCACACTTATTGCATTTTTAAATATGTATACTATTAGGGAAAACTAACATCTTCCATGTTCATTATATATGATTTTGTATAAGAATCATCATCAAGGATATTAGATATTATCCCTCAAAATATATGTAAGCTAACACTGCTCAGACAAGGGTATGAAGCCACTATATGTGTATATGAGGTGCTATGTGCCTCAAACAGATATACCTATCATTGTTAAACAGAACTGGTAGCTATCTGATGAATTTTTTTTTAACTTTAGAATCCAGAGAGGTCAAATAACCCACAGTGACATGAACAGGCATCTATAAATAGAATACTCAGTATAGTAGAAAGTTGTAATTTTTAGAAATTTTAGCATCAATACAAAAGGGACACACTGTTTTTGTGTATACATTACAAATAAACACAAACTTTCTCTGGATAAAGAGGCACAGATTTTCAGAACTGAGTAGAACCTCCATTATCACCTACATAAGGCTCAAAGAGGTTAGACGTATCCTCCTGGTCAATCAGCTAACTAAGGACAGACATAATTCAGGCCTATTCAGTGTTCTTTCTTGCATGACCTCTTTTAATCATTTGATTGCTGTTGAATATGTCTCTACGTTCTAAATATGACCCAGTTATATTTTACTAATTTTCCATACAGTGATCACTTTTCAGTGTAAATTAATGACTTGGATCCCTTAGAAACTTATATATTTAAAACTGTCATTGTTTCAAGAATATAGACATTTGCCCATCCTATACTTGTTATGTATACTATGGTTATATTTAGGTGATATTACTATATATCACATTTATTTTTATCAATTTTGCATATAAAGAATATTGATATGAAATTATTAAGAGGCACCAACATTAATTTTTAATGTGTTCTATTTATAAGCCTGTTTGTTTTGCTTAGGATATGGCAAGAAATAAACTGTAAGAATAAGAGTTTCAGATGAAAAAAGCCTAAATTCCATTATGGAAAAGGCCAGAACCAGAAAGAGTAAGGCAGCTTGTCTTAGTTATGTCTTTCCCATCAGTCAGGAATGGAGTGATCTGCAGCAAGAAATGGAGATCAAGGAGACTGCACTATCAGGGATCATGGCCTCTGTGAGAATGTCCACAATGCTTTATAATTTGCTGATTTTTATAAAACTAATTAAATTCCGAAATCAAACACTGCACAATGCTCTACACATTCTAAGAACCTGTCACCTTACCCTACTAAGAAAAGGGAAGGCTGGGGGGCAGGGTGGTACATGCCTATCATACCAGTGGTTCAGGAGGGGAGGTTGAGGCAGGAGACTTGCCAAGTTTAAAGCCAGCCTCAGCAAAATAAAATACAAAGTAGGGCTGGGGATGTGGTTCAGAGTACTTCCACCCAGCACCCCCCCAAAAAATAGAAAGGGGCAGACTGCTTCATCTTTCACTTTTGACTTTACTTTTTCAAAAAAAAGCAAAAGAAGAGTAGAAAGTCATTTCTAATAGTACAATGCACTATTTATTTCGCTTATAAATCCCTCTTAAGTTCTGCCCAATTATTCTTTGAAACTTCTTCTCATTGAAATATCTATGATTCTTGTTGATATGACTATACCCCAAAACCCCATGCCCAACAGGGTCCTATAATTTTTTGTCAAATTTATTAAGGACATGGTACCAAAAATGCTATGTTTTTATGACTTTTACAAATCAAAAATTTAAAATGTGCCCTACAGAAAGAATTACAATGTACTAGTATAGATATAAAAAGACAGCACTATTAAATGTGAATTGTTGACAACACAGTCCCTACTAATTTAGTACCTGTAAATTCAATGTATATTCTATGAATTAATGTTGAGTAAGTAGTACTGCCATGTTTTCTCTTTGCACCCCTATTTCACCTATATTCTCTCATTAGGATGAGAGTTTCTTATCAAACAAGGACCTTAAAGTATGAGAAGTTCTCAGAAAAATGTGAAAAATCCCTTCACTTTGAAAGCCCTTATGTTGCCTTAGACCTTTTTTTTCTACAGATTTTACTCTTTGATAGTTTCTCCAATACACATTAGCTTTTTCTTTAATCCAGTCTCCATTAATATAGGTTTTCTAGCATGACTTTTTCTCCTATAACTTTATTTCCTGTACCTATTCATCTCTTCTATTCCAATACACCCACACCACTTGTGAAGCACCCATCTGTCCCCTAAGAAGCTCTATTGAACTATACATAAAGACTTTTCCTTTTCATTAATTATATAAATTGTTCACAAGCACTAGTCATTTGATGGATTCCATTCGCCCCCACAAAAAAAAAAAAAAAAAAAAATAAGGAGCAATCAATCTTCAATGGGTTTAACTAATTTTTCCTATCAGTAACATCCAGATTATACCCAGATTGTGCAACATAATTAGGGTTGCTATTCATGAGAAAAAATAATTCTGCACAAGTTACTCCTCAGGATGCCAGAATGGTAATTTCCATGCAAATAACACTTGAAGAATACTGCCACTTGATTTCAGCATCCCAAAAAGCATTACTCTGTGACTCATTTGTGCCACAGTTACTGATATTTTCCTTCCAGAGCAATTCCAACTCTGAAAGAGTTATATATGTAGGGCTGTACTATGACAAAAAAAAAAAATATATATATATATATAATACATACATATATATATATATATATATATATATATATATATATATATGGGCAAAACCAAGTCAGGATATGTGTATGAAAAGGAAAAAGAAGCAAAAGAATAAATATCTCCACTGCAGAAAGGGAAAGCACATAAGGAGAATGTACATGTCGGAGAGGAACCTCCCATCGCTGCCCAGCATGCTGGACAGAGGCTGTGTTGCCATGGAAGTGAGAAGCTAGATTTCCTTAGCTCCTGTGTACCCTTCTCAGCACTTCTGGCATCGGGTGACAGGTTCTTTCCTTTGTTCAGAAACTGCTCTGGAAACAGCCCTGCCTCCCGCCCAAGGCACTGAAAGATTGCATTTTGAGGCCATGCTGTAACCAAATTACATGAGAGGGAGATTTTTCATTTTCATTCCTAAAATTAGACTCTTATGTGTGTGCTAGCACAACAGAAATAGCAACACTTGCTGAAAGGGGCCCACTCAGTGGAGATCCCAGTTCCCTGCTTCTCAAACAGGTCTGCTGAACCCCAGCACACAGGGAGGCCTACAACACCAGGCAGCTTTAGGTGCCTTTTCTGATTCTGGTAACTGGCTCGTGAATGTTCAGAGGGGTGGGTGGTTTGTGTCAGGAAGGGTCTCTGAGGCCCAGAGCACACACAGTACTTGCCAAGCAGATTTGGTGCCCGGGTATTTGGTTGAAGGAAACAGATATCCTGCTAGGATACTTAATTGACTTTGGAGTTGCAATAAACTACTTACTTCATGTCATGAACTATCTTCATGATGCAAAAATTCAAAGTCCATATAGAATTGATAAGAATAGTTAAAAAAATAATAATGATAGTTTGCCTCAGGGTTATATGTGAAAAGTAAGTGCCCTCTCTGAAGGACAGCCCTATTTTTTATAATAAAAGTCATCAAGTAAATATGCTACATCATTCATTTAAAGATATTCTAGTTGAATAAATTTCTTCCTTGCAAATGTAGAACATAAATAGATAGCTACATCTGGATTGTCAAAAAAAGGACCACAGAATGAGCAGAGAGACCTAAGCAGAGTTTTGAATTTGGGTCAAACAATCATATTTCAATTTTCAAATTTCAATTTTAAAAGCACTATCTGTTCCCTACCCACCTCCAGCTTACTGTAAACAGAAAGGCCTCTGACCACATCTTCTTTTGCATGAATTTTCCATGCAGTTGTATCTAAGAGTGTACAATAAAACTTTATGACTCTGGAGCATTTTGGAAATGTTTCAGGGAGAAAACAACCCTGTAAAATTCAGGTTTTTTTTTTTTTTTTTCTTTTGTGATAGATAGCATTGCTTTAAGAAAAAAAAAAAAAAAAAAAAAAAAAAAAAAAAAACAGAACATTTCCTTTAAGGCAGAAATAGAAAAATGTCCAACAAACCTTAGATGACTAAACAGACTCAATGTTAGTCTTTAAGAAAAATATTGGGAAAAAATCGAATTTGACAATGAGATGAAAATGGATTTTGTAGTTTAATAATGCTGAACTATATTAATGGTATGAAATAATCAGAGAGGGTATTGTGCATGTGCTAGAGAAGCCATGGAGTCAGCCTGCCACCTTGGCCTGAACCCATCCTCAATTAGTTGTCTATTCAGAATAATGCCCTTGACCTCTGTGAATCTGACAGGTCTCAACTCAAAAAGGGAGTTGTCCTATGTGATATTTAAGGTTCTTCAACTCTGAAAATCTATTACTGTATCCAAAGATAGTTTGTTTTTATAGGTAAATGCATATACAGAATAGGTGTATACACCTATGTTTACTAGAAAAAAAAAAGTTTAAAACTACAGCTTTACACCATAGTAGGCCTATTATTTATAAATGCTACTTATGTTTTTGTGCATGACTGTACTTCATTGGATTCAAAAGTTAGAAATGATTCATAGATGGCAGCTATATTTATTTAACAGAGTCTTCATGTGGGGTTTATATCTCAAATTTGCATCAAGTAAAACTGACAGACGAGTCGGACCAGTTTTAGCATTATGTGTAAAAAGAGATTATAAGCAATCTTTTGAAATATTTTTAAATGTGATCATTAAAAAATGTTCACATTAGTTTACATACTTAAAGAATATCCTGAGTTCAGGAAATCTTTATCATTTGAACCAACTTTTAAAAAGGCATTAGGATCAGACTTCCTTAACAGGACTCCCGTAGCACAAGAAATAAAAGCAAGAATCAATAACTGGGATAGATTCAAACTAAAAAGCTTTCTCTCAGCAAAGGAAACTATCAGTAATGTGAAGAGAGAGCCTACAGAGTGGGAGAATATCTTTGCCACTCATACTTCAGATAGAGCGCTAATTTCCAGAATCTATAAAGAACTCAAAAAACTCTACACCAAGAATACAAATAATCCAATCAACAAATGGGCTAAGGAAATGAACAGACACTTCACAGAAGAAGATGTACAAGCAATCAACAGATATATGAAAAAAATATTCAACATCTCTAGTAATAAGAGAAATGCAAATCAAAACTACCCTAAGATTTCATCTCACCCCAATTAGAATGGCGATTATCAAGAACACAAGCAACAATAGGTGTTGGCGAGGATATGGGGAAAAAGATACACTCATACATTGCTGGTGGGGTTGCAAATTAGTGCAGCCACTCTGGAAAGCAGTATGGAGATTCCCCAGAAAGCTTGGAATGGAACCACTATTTGACCCAGCTATCCCACTCCTTGGCCTATACCCAAAGGACTTAAAATCAGCATACTACAGAGATACAGCCACATCAATGTTCATAGCTGCTCAGTTCACCATAGCCAGATTGCAGAACCAACCTAGATGCCCTTCAGTTGATGAATGGATAAAGAAACTGTGGCATATATATATACAATGGAATATTACTCTGCCATGAAGAATGATAAAATTATGGCATTTGCAGGCAAATGGATGAAATTGGAGAATATCATGCTAAGTGAGATAAGCCAATCTCAAAAAACTAAAGGATGATTGATCTCGCTGATAAGCGGATGAGGACATATAATGGGGGGGTAGGAGGGGTTAGCGTTAGGGTTAGGGTTAGGTTTAGGGTTAGGGATAAGGAAGGTGGTAAGAATGGAGGAAGGAAGGACTGTATAGAGGGAAAAGAGGGGTGGGAGAGGTGGGGGGAAGGGAAAAAATAACAGAATGAATCAAACAATGTTGCCCTATGTAAATTTATGATTTTTAATTAAAAAAAGGCATTTTCTTTTCAAATAATAATAGCTACATAATAATACTACATTTTCTAAGTGTAAAACTTTTTACTTTAGGAGACTGTTGAAATGTGGTGTTCACAAATGAAAGTACATTACAACTTAATGAACCTCACAGGACACAGTATAGTCACCATGGTGGTGGCTGAAGCTCTGTGTTCACTGGGGTGGCCTGCCATGGTGGCAGCACAGACAGTCTGCTTCACTTCCTAGGACTCCTCCTCGCCACTGCATAAAACCAACTCAACCGTTAATTCATTTCTCTATTCTTAACAAAAGAATCCTTCATTCTCAGACTTGGTAACTGTCTGAGTATAAGACATGGACCCAAGCCTTTATTTACAGCTGGGCTCACCTGTAAGAGCTGGGAAGAACTTTGTCACTTACAAATGAAGAAATTAGGCCTTTGTCCCTGACCAAAAAGAAATCACAAGCATTATTCTCATCTTATTTTTAAATATGTGTATTGCTAGACAAAGTTGTGACTTTCTATTCACTGTACACCATTTTGCATAATGAATAAAATAAGCATTAAAACATTTTTTTCTTCCAGCCATTTTTTTAAATACTTTAAATAATTAGCCTAAATTTTATCAGCAAAGGACCTGACACAGCCACAAAGGATATCTGAAATACTTGGGATTCCAATTGCCAGTTACATCCTTATTCCTATTTATCCAAAGACAAATGGACATATTTTTATGAATTTGGGAGTTAAAAGGAATACCTTTAATCAAGGCACAGTGGAAGCTCTTATAATTGAAAATAAAGTGTTCAAATATTGAGGTTAATTTGTGCAGGAATGTCAGCATGTCGCATTGAATTGACCTTGCAAATCAGCTGGCATGCAGTCAGAAATAGTTCCTACAGGGAAATCTCATAGGACATTATTTGTAATAGTCCCAATAATGTCCAACAATAAGGTGCATAATGCCTTCATGCTCCCTGGCCCAAGTCAGCCTTCTGTGAGGACCTTCACCATGCAACATTTATGGTGTTGCATCCTACAGTCTCACCCACTATCTATGCTCATGTCAGTTTCCACCTATAGAAGTAGTTAAAACCAGTGGTTCTATCATATCTTAACTGTAAATGAAGACAATACTCTCTAATATAAAAATTGTTTTTGAACTGAGACCCTTTGTATTCTTTGCATATGTCCAGTAACATTTCAAACAATGAATTTTCTTTGCATTAAAGTACTTTGACATGTAAATAGCTGTTTAAATCTGAAACATTGTTTTCTCATTGTTAACATTTCTGAAATCAGCAAGAATCTGACATGGTTTAATGAATATTTTTCTTTTTGTAATCATACATAGAGTAATGGTGTATCCCACATCAATAGCATTTCACATTCAACAAAACAATCTTTCCTAGCCATTTCTCAGAGGAAAAAGCAAATAAAGCCAAAAGCAACCTTTCTTGATAGCAAATAGTAATGCATGAAAAAACACATAATTGAAAACTAACTTGAGAAGTTAATCTCTCCTAGTCTTAACTATGCAAATACTACTACGTATTTAAATATACATGCATCAAGTAGAGCTGAGGACTCTTGATTTTCCTTCAAGAATTCTAACACTCGCTTTTACAGATTTTTAAAAATAAATCTTGCAATCATTTTTGTTGTGCTTGTTTTTTTTAATAAGATGGCTTTCGTGTTATCACTTCAGTGATACTCAATTCCCACTTGAAGGAAAACTAATAAATATTATCTCTGCTTATCTTTTACATTCTAACTTGTCTAAGAGATGATATGACCATGTATTAAAAAAATAGATATTTTCAGTCAAGGGTCCTAGTAAAACCACACTGTGAACCCAATATAAAAGACAAAACAAAATGAAAAGAGCAAAGAAAAACCTCTATCTTATGACACAAATAAATCCCTTCTCTCAACATGCAGTGTGTGTGTGTGTGCTTGTGTATGCTTAATGAGAAAGGGGAGAAGTAGGTTCATTAACCTCATGATTTCTAGGCAGTTAGTTGGCCAGTGGAAGAGAGAAAGGCATTCTTCCATGCAGTATATGATAGCCCAAGTCATCATTAATGAGCAAAAATAGTTTAAAGACCAAACAGAATTAAAAATACCTAAAATGTCTTCCCAAAGAGTCTTTGCTTTAATGTTTAAATCCCTTCTCCTGAAATACAATCTTTGACTTTTTATTTAAACTATTATTTATATTTGAGGTGTCATTTTCCATTCATCACTTTATAAAATACCCACCAAAATGAAGAATACTAATGACTAATGGCTTAGAGAAAACCCATTTCATACAATATTAAAATACAATTCTATCTTCATATCTGCAATGGAAACTAACCTAATATCAGTAGATTAGTTCAACTTAACAAAATATTTTCTGAAAACCACCACCACCAAAGACCAACATTATTCTCACCACTTTAACAGCCCACAGAAATAATTTTATAAGTGAAATATATGAAATGACATTAAGGATCCCAGAAAAAGTTCCACTTTACATTCACCAGGGAAAAGAAATGAAGTTCCAAAGTAAAACCCGTCAATTACTGTCATTGCTTTGTTGCACTAAAAAAGATGACTTAAATCACAAAGAATCTTAGAAAGTACTAATTTAATTAAAATTAAAACTATCTACAGCTTTATTCCACTCATAAACTAGCAATTTTTTTAATGAGTCCCTTCCCTGTAACCACTGAGTACATGCACATGCATATGAGTAATACTAACAAAGGGTCTTTATTTTCTATTTCTCTTTATTTTCTCTTCCTTTTAAAATTACTTCACCTTATTTTTAACACCCATATCCTTGAGTGTACCACTCAGAAATATGGATAACATGATGGTCTCATGGAACATAGTCACACTCCACATGATGAATGGCTAGTTACAAAATGACTTCTATCATTTAAAGGAGAACATGTAATTAAGACTTTACATTCAAATAAAAAGCTACAACTCCAAAGGCACTGACTAGCTATGAGCTTCTGGAAGTCACCCACCTGGGGCAGCATGCGATTCTCTTCCTCCAGCTGTCTTACTCTTGCCTCCAGCTGCCTAACATAGGACAAGGTTGATTCTAAAATTAAAAAGAAAGAACTCACATTATCCACACAGGTCTTGTTCAGTGCACTGTCAGGATATTTCTGGTTTGATTTACTTAAATCAGACTAACTTCGTCTGTTATTTAAAAAACAAAAAATTCCCCAGGAATAAAACAGCAGAAGCCATGGAAACTATAAACAGTTTAGAGCAATTATATAGTGCTAAAAAGTATGAGAAGTTTCTAGGTGGCCAGACTGCCAGCTTTTTCACACCAACCGGCCCTTATAACATTAAGCATCTGGAAGAAAGTTACTCCATCATTCTCCATTGTGTGCATTTTGCATTTTCAATATGTACCATATACTAGACTTTTCTGTAACATGATTTGTCATCAAAATAAACAAAGTCTTATTAAAAATAGAATAAAAATGCAAAATACACAATTCCCTTCATTTTCCCAATTAATATTTTAAAAGCAACATTTGTTCTTCCTTACAAATCTATAGATATTAACTCTAATTCAAAAACAGCCATTACAGGGCTAAATATTAAATTTAGGCTAAATTTGGACTTTCACTGTGGCCACACAGGGGCAGAGACCCAAGTTTTCCCCAAATTTTTATGTAAAATCCAGCCAAGTGAACTGAAATTGGTTCTTGTCTTCAATTCTTCCAAAACTCAGATGGATCCTGAAAGCTCAGAATCAGAATCATACTCATTTTCTGTTCCATATTGAAACCCTAAAGTTTATAGCTTCTTCTCAAAAAAAGGATGGCAGATGGAAGAAAGTAGAGTTTCATTTTTGGAAGAATATGACTGTAACTCTTCTTCATTAAAACGAAAATATTCAAGCATGTCATATAACACAGCAAATCATTCATTACCCAAGCACAAACATTTCAGGTATAGGGCAAAGTATATAGTCACAAAATTCCTCCAGAGCATATTTTCATAGTTAATACTAAAGTGGCAGAACCTTCTCAGTGTTCATGGATCACAGGATCACAAAAAAAAGCAAAATCCAGTAGGATAGTGCATTTTAGAGGCAAGTGTTTGGAGCACCTGAGAATCTGAAGTTAGGATTTCAAGCATTAATAACATGATCTTAAATTTATCATGGAAACTTCACTTTTATTTTTTGATATGGGACTTGCTTATATGGAATCAAACCTGTGTGAGTGCATGTGTGTTCAAAGCAATAAGTTAACATTTTATTTAACATAGGAAGTGCCAGCCTTTAATTCACAAATATAACAATTAAGCTCTTCTCTGTGTAAACACAGCATGCCTGTTTCACAATGATTTGCAGAAAGCCCCCATCATTAACACTAATAAAAGGACACACTGACCTCACACAGATAGAGATTAGCCTTGAGTATTCTTCATAAAAGACAACAAAAATGGAAGGGAAAGGAAACTGAAGACATTTGCTAGAGATGTGCTCTTGTTTTGGGTTTTTTTTTTTTTTTTTTTTAGCTTAATGAAATGTTAAAACTCTGCTATATGGACTTTTCAAAAGGCAAAATACAAGTACACAGCATAAATGAATAGTAAAATTATTGATTTCATGAGTCTGCTTTACTCTACCAAATGAATAAGTGATTTGCAGATCATCAAGATGTGAATGTTGATTGCCTGATTTACACAGTTTTGCAAGCCCAGCTCTCTTCTCTAGAAAAACAACCACTTGCTAAGGACTATCCAATGAAAAATTGATCAGCAATATTCTATTTAAACCACAAACAAAATAAAATTATTTTATCCTTTGTTCACAATTCATAGCTTAGCTTAGTGCTCCTATTCTTTACTATCTCTAAATCTATGATACTTAAAGGAAAAGACTAAATAGTGGGATTTGGGTAGTATTTGAAAAATGCCACTGAATGGAATTTGTTTTAATTCAGTGACTATATTCAGCCACTTTAACACATTTCTCCCTTTTAAATCTTTGCAGTTTACACTTTTGATGGCTTCATTCTCTACTGAAACAATTAAAGTATGCTGTTCAGAAAAAAAAAGAGGACAAAGGCAAATTCCAGAGTTTGGAAAACATTCTCTAATTTCCATTTTTAAAGTTTAATTACAAGAAATCAAGTCCAAATCATTGTCCCAAATCATTCACTGAAAATATGGGCTAAGACAGGATAGATAGGGAATAGTTTATACTCATAAAACAATGGAAAAATATTAGAAATGAAGGCAAAGGTAACGTTTGAGTTTGTCCCTTTAATACATTACTGATTTATTTCAAACTTTGTTCTAGAGTTGGAAGAGAACACCAGTTATTGCAAGTCTTAACACATTTCTCAGAATATAAATTTTCTTTGAGGATTACAAGCTGTGTGCTAGGTTCCAGAAGATACTGTTAATTATTCCAGGCCCTTACTCTCTTTTGCAATTATTAGTTAATAATTAAGGGATACTACAAATGAAAAACTCTCCTGGAAGGAATAAGGAAGAATACCTCATCTGCATGCACAAATCAGAGTACTCATGCTGTTTGTTGTTTCATTGAATAAATGAGCTGATTATATAATCCTTCAATGGGACTGCAGTAGGCAAACATTTCTGAAGTTTACCATCAGGTCAGTAATTTCAAGTATTATTTGTACCTCACCATAGGTCAGCTGACTTATAACACATAGCCAATAATGGGACAGGAAATGCATAAACTAAAACAGTATGGGATAAAGAAACTCCACACATCACATCACAATTTCTGCCCTGTACCAGTTGGATATCAGAAAAAAAAAAAAAAAAAAAAAAAAAAACAGAATCTTTTGAATAAAAAAAAAAAAAAATGGAGTTCCTGGGGCATCAGATCATATTTGACCATATCTGCTACAACCTTCTCTTTCTCCATGATGACAACCATAGAATAAGCTGGTCTCTCATTACACACAACAAACCTTAAGGACAGTTGTACACTGACCTGAGAAGTGTCTGACAAAGACTGACGATCTTTTTTATCAAGAGGTGATAAATAAAAACTGCATTATAATGTATTATAATTGATCATATATATCATATATGTATATACACATATATATATGTTTATGTATGTTTGGGGCAGGGGCTACTGGGGTTTGAACTCAGGTTCACTCCACCACTGAGTCACATCCCCACCCCTATTTTGTATTTTATTTAGAGACATAGTCTCAGTGAATTGCTTAGCACTTAGTATTTGCTGAGGCTGGCTTTGAACTTGAGATCCTCCTGCCTTAACCTCCTCAGCTGCTGGGATTACAGGTGTGCACTACTGCACCTGAATGATCATTATATTTTATGCCAGGGATTGATAGCTTCATAAAACTGAGATTTCAAAATGCCATTTGGGCTTTCAGAATTCTGAGGCTGATGATCCAAATGAACAAAAAATAGAAAAATATTTTGCTATAACTACATAGATGTAAAATATGTTGAAAAAGGACCCTGTCTTCCAGAAACTATAACTAGTTGGGGGAAGTAACAGGGAAAAATAAAACCAATAAGGTAATGTGAAATTCAGTGCTAAAGCATGTGGAACAAGAGTAAAGGAAGATGGATGTGGGCTATAATTCATACAAAGGCAAAGCCTGAACTTAAATGGATCAATGGAATTATGATAGGCTGGAGATACATAAGGGGAGCCACAGGATAGACAAAGGTCAGAAGCCAAGAATAGTCATACTGCATACAGAGAAGGAAAGTAATCATATGACAGAAGAGTAAGAGACTGTTAGAGAGCAGAAGGAGGGTGGGCCAGGTTATGTCCTGTGTCAGGGATCTGGGAAAGCCAACATTAAATCACAGTAATCCAAGTGTCAATCTGCTTTTAAACTCTCCAGAAAGTTATTTCTCTTTCCATCCTGGGAAACCTATAGACATTAGAAAAGCAAAGAACAAATCATATCAATGTGAAAATTCTGTGACATTCTCAAGCTGTTCTTTGGGTAAGTCTCAAACTTTCTAAGCAGAAGCCATTTTTCTCCATACATCTCACTTTTCTTTGAGCCTATGTGTAAAATGTTCATAGCACCTCTTCAACAAGTGTCAGAGATAAGCATAAGCATTCCACTAAGTTCTCTATCTTCTAAACAACCAGTTTTAGAGGTGGACTGTACTTTAAAGCCTTTTTATTCCATCCTGATCCCCTGTCCCCCGACTAGTTTTTCAGATGAGAGAACTATAGCCAAGAGTAGTAAACTTGTATCTTAACCCTGAGGATTTGTCAAATATATTCAAAATATTCCATTCCATTGCTAAGGCACCACAGCGATTCTTATCTTGGATCTTCTAATCATGAAGTAATGTCATGCTTCTTACCCAGGTAGTTAAACACTGTTATTTTTTTAGATATTCTTAACGGATTTACCTTTATAATCACCTGAGATTTTCCTCGGACAATATCCTTAATTTCACTTCATTTTACCTGAAATATATTCAATTGTATAAAGGAGCTCTATTTTTCCCCCCTGCTATTGGAAGTACTCTGATCAAAATACTAAAGACTCTTTTCCTGCCTTTGGTTTCTAAAGCAGTGATTCTTCTGCTAGGGAAACATCCGCCCTTACAATCACTCATGAATGCCCCCAACTATTATACGTAAAGGGTTTGTCATTGATAGTTAAAACTGCCGAAGGTTTGTCAAACTTCTAAGTGGTTTTAATCTGATGAGATAAAAGTATTGTCATTGTCTCCATTTTAGAGCAGAAAATAAAATCAGGTGATGGTCCATTCTAACACAAATGCCAACCACAGTGATTTTATACAGTGTAAAGGAGGAAAATCATTCAGAAGACTTTGGCAGCCTTATAATTATAGAAAATTTCTGTGGCTGAGAGCTATGATTTGAATGTCCCTTTCAAGACTATTGTTAAAATTTAATTGTCATCATAATGGTAATAGGAGAGGGGACCTGAAAGAGGTGATTAGATCATGAAGGTTCCCCCACTTATGAGTAGGATTGGTGTCTGGCTCCCTCTTGCCCTTCAGCCCTGGGATTACAGCATAAGGTTCTTTCTAGATGCCTGCCACTCAACCATAGCCTCTGGAACTATAAGCCAATAAATTTATGTTCACCATAAATTACCCAATCTTCAGTATTCTATCATAGCACAAAATGAACAAGACAGCTTCTCTCAGCAAGGGTCCAACAGTCACATGATTTCCAATTCATAGGCGATCTTTCCATTAAACCCCAAGCTCAATAGACATGGTTTGAACTAGTTCCAGATTAATCCCACCAGTCATAGGCTTTCACACATTTCTAAGGAAATTAGTTCAGAACAGTACATGTTAAAAAATTATTATTCTTCTGACAAAAGTGTTTCTCTTCTTCATGCAAGCTAAGGTCAGCTTTCTACTTAGAATTCATATTAGTTCTAAAAGTATATGTGATTACATGTCTCACTATAATTTGATGCTTTTCTTATTTAAAAACATCTTCTTGGAATCAGCATTTTCAGATTCGTCTGGATAATTCAGACTGCTTTATTGACACAGTTAGGATTTTTTTTTTAAATGGAACTTTAATTACCCTACAGAATTAAAAATTAATACCAAGCCTACCTCCACTATCTATTAAAATTTAATACCAAGCCTACCTCCACTCCTCTCAGTCCTCTGTCTTTATGCCAACCTGAAGGAGAAATGAGATAGTTATTTCCTATCTCTTTCTCCATATTTAAATCTGTTCAGTTTCTCATTGGCCTACAGTTATCTTAGCTCTGTGTCTCTTCCCATAGCTTGCCCTGGCCAGATAACCCCTCCTCATTACACTCTGCCTGGTCAAATGCTCCCTATTCTTCCATTCACACACAAAAAAAAAAAAAAAAAAAAAAAAAAAATCTAATAACTACAGTTGCTAAAGATGGGAAAATACTGCTTTGTGTAATGATGTGTCTCGTATAGTTAGAAGTATTCAGGGAAAGCTCAATGAGATGTTTCAAAGATTTTTACCTGTGTACACACTGTTGGGTTGGTCCCTTTAACTCTGAAGGGCAATAATTCTACAATTTTAAATTCTTCCCACTCTAAATGTCTTTCAGCTTTCTTTGTCAACTCATTGACAATGGATTATATATTGAGTGCCTTATGATTTCCCTACTCTCTTGTAGTGTTGATTATTTTCAACATGTGCCTAAATAAGCTAAATGAAAATATCATAACCTCCACATACCAACTGGTAGTGTTCCCTGAAGGGGTTAATGCATACTTGTTTTGCTTTAATATTAAAAGAGCTCTCCATCCAATAGTTATTATCTGCTGTATGTCAGATAGTAGCAAGTAAGAGTGATAAGGTCTGGGTGTTCATGGAGCTCATATTGCAGTAGGGAAGGACAGACATTGAAAAGCAGACAAATAGGATATCTTATGAAGGAAAAATGTGCAATGAAGACAACAAAACAGTACTAGGATAGAGCAATTTCAGGAAGAGAATCCCTGTAGGGAGGAAGGCCTAGGAGGAGCTCTAGGCAGAAGGAAACAGTGCCAAGACCCTGGTTGGGAAGACCCATATTCTGGAACCCAGTCAGGAAGCGGGAAGTAATGGCAGCTTAAGACAGAGCTCTGTTTGTCTTGTCACCTTCCTCCACTGCTTATGGTTTTAAAACCTTGTGCTTTTCTTTGGATGTTCCTATTTAGACCTAGTTGCAGACTATTTGACTATTGGACATTCATTAAAAAAAAAAAAAAAAAAAAAAAAAAAAACCTTAGTATTAGGATTCTTCTCTCTCCCTCTCTACTTTTCCCATTGGGAAATTCTGTTGTCTATCTCCAAAATATTCTGAGAATCCAACCTCACAGGAGTCTAATAGGTATCCCTGCTTGCATTCTTGTCTTTTCTTCCTCAAGATTTAAATTCTTTCACAATCTATTTCAAACCCAAGGTATCCAGGGTTTTCTTTCTAAAGTGCTAAGTCAGATCATTCCAAGCACTGCACTATCTCCCAGCAGCAGAGTCCTACATGATCTGACCACCTGAAAACCTCTCTGATTCAGGCCATTACTTGTTCTCCTCCAGCCACAGGACCTCCTTTCTGTTCTCAGATACTGCAGGCATGCTCCTGCTGAGCAACATTGCTTCAATCACACCGTCCTCTTGACATGCTATTCCCCCAGATAGCAGTTTGACCAACTTCCTCAGCAAATCTTTATTGAAATCTCAACTGATCTCAGGGAGACACAGCCAATCCTCTGTATTTAACCTGCTACCACCTGCAACCCACACCTGATCTCCCTGACTCTATTATACTTATCTTTTGTCAAAATATTTTATGATCTCCTATCATATAAATTAGCTTGTTCTTATTTTTATTGTATGAGGTCTGTCTCGCCACAAAATATAAACTCCACAAGGCAAGGATCTTTCACTACTATGTTGAGTGACATAGTCCCAGTGCCTGGAAAAGTGTCTGGCCCAATCAAATGTTACAGAATGAACGAATCAAGCAGTTATGGACACAGTGCTCCAAAAGCAAATGATTTCATAATACAAGTCTACATCTTTTGGTCATTTTGAGAAAGAGAATTTACACTTACCTGAAGCCAAATACCAATTCTATTATATTTTTTGAAAATCATTCTGTGGCACATTAAACTTTGCATGGAAACTTTGGGAAGGTTCTCAACCAATGTCAGATTCAACCATTTGTAAGTAATTTCAATAAGAGAATCTGAGATGTGTTCTCATCAGCTATTCAGGGTTAAAGGATTAAAAATGTAAATATCTGTGTCCCCACCAAAATTCATGTTAAAACCTCACCCCCACAGTGGTAGTAGTAAGAGATGGGGCTGTGGGAGGTGATTGGGTCATGAGGAAATCAGATTAGTGCCCTTACAAAAGAAGCTTCAGGGAGCCCTTTTGCTATTCCAGATGAGGGCATCCATAAGTTCCAAGTGCCATCCATAAAGAATGGGACCTTATCAGACTGTGCTTATTAGAGTGTGCTGGAGCCTTGATCTTAGTCTTCCCAGCCTGCAGAACTGTATGCAATAATTTGTTATATTAATTACCCAGTCTATTATTTTGTTATAACATCCTAAAAGAACCAAGAGTAGGGGAAGTGGAGAGACAGAGAAACATTTGTAGAGGGAATGTGGTATGTGGACCATCTCTACCACAAAAGTCTTGGAATACAATGTAAGTGCCCTAATCTGCTTCAGATAAATCAAGTTCCTTTTAGTTACAAAGAGCCACTGGAAGAAATTTAAACTTCACCTGGGCATTTTCTCCCTAGTCTCTTCCTGAGAGGGATCTACTGAAGGAGCAGGAGTAAGCACAGCTATGGGACACTGTGCTTGGCAGGTGTCAATTGAGTACTGAGTGAGGGAATCTGAGCTGTCAGAGAACAGCCTGAGGATGGCTGTGGGCAGTGGTCCATATCAGGGTATGTTTCTTCATGAAGAGAAAAATCTGTCACTTCAAGGCAAGGGGAAAAAAACTTGCTGTCTTGCTTATTTTAATTAGAATGAAGTCTGGAAAAACTACTTTCCAAGAATAGTTTGACAGAAAAATTATGAGTACTCTTTGCTCTTCTTCAATGCCTTACCAGTATTATATTTTCTGAAATAGTAATTATTTTGCTCCATTTATTATTTTCTATGAAATTTATTACTTTATGAAAGAGGAAATATTTAAACGGACATTTAAAACTGACAATTTACATGGGAATCAATTTAAAAATCAGGAAAAATGTCAGAGTCTATGTCCTAACTTTTATATTAGAAAATAAACACTACAAATTTGTTCAAGATACTCTTGTCCCAAATGAGTTTTTTAAATGGCATTTTGTTGGATATTTGCTACCATCCACCTGTTGGTAGATCCTTGGTGCTATGAATTCAATGTATCTCCCAAATATGTGTTGGAAACAATCCCCAAAGTCACAGTTAATGGAGTCTGAGAGGTGATTGAGCAGAACACTAATGAATGGATTATCCATTCATTGATAATGGGTTGTCAAGGGAGTGGCTTTATTGTAAAAAAAGAGCTCTCTCTGGCATGCTTGCACTGTCTCACCATGTGATACCCTTCATCTAACAGGTTATAATGCAGCAAGAAGGCCCTCACCAGAAGCCAAGCAGATGCCAGGACCATGTTCTTTGACTATCCAGACTCCAGAACTGTAAGAAATACATTTGCTGTCTTTATAAGTTACCCAGTCTCAGATATTGTGTTATAACAACAGAAAATGGTCTGGGACACTACACCTAGTTGTTAGAGCTTTGATTTCCCTCTATGTGTAATCTGGAGATCCCATACGACAAGGCCTTGCCTTATACTTCTTTTCCAATTTTCCCTATGACCACCACAATGCTATGTGCTAGATGATGTTCCATAACATTGTTGAATGAATAAATGCTCTCCTTATTCTGTTCCCAACTATCCTGGGAGATACTGCAAGTTTTGTGTCTCTAGGATAGTTTTAAGCAGTTAACTCAAAATGCAGTCAGAGTTCCACCTATAAAACACAACAGCAAGCAATCTAACTGAAGGGTGTTGTATAGGAATTTTTTATGCTCTAAAATTGTGTTCACTTTTACTCTTTTCTTGGAACATGCTAATTCCACAAAGGATGCGGCAGGTAAGTAGCAATAAACTGGGCTAAATGAACTAGGGACCATATGGAAAATATTTCAAATTCTAAAGAGTTGTTCAGTATGAGTACTGTTTTAACAGCTTTTCAGGGTTAAAATGTGTCTTACTATCAACTGTTACATTGCTTGCGTTATTGTTGTCATTTCCCAGTGAAAATAGCTGCCTTTTCCTAATGCCAGGAATAAAAATGGATGTCATTTTAACAAAGGTGACAATTTTCTTTAATGTACATAGCCCCCTTGTAAGTGCATCTTGTTTGGTATTGTCAATGAATGCATAAGGAAGGAAATCTCAAAAAACAAAATTCAAAAGACAGTAAATCTATAAAAATGTTCTCTTTTCTTAGCATAATTAGTATGACTTTGTATGTATATTTATATGTTTTAAAAACCTATATCTAACAGCTTCTATTGCCATTATACTTTTCAGAAAAAATAAATTTTATCAAACGGCACAGCAAAGCATCATTTGACCTCCATCAATTGGAAATTCATAAAATTTTGTTGAATTTAGCCTATGTATCACTCTGAACTGGCTAGGAAACAATAGTTGGCAGAACAAACTCAGTGCAAAAATGCAGCAAAAATTATATTTGGAGAGCAAAGTTTTGCAAAAGTTTAGCATTAGATTACATTGAGTGATTATTTAAAACGAATGTTAGTTTAAATAAACAAAATTGGAAATAACACATATTTTGGCATTTTTTTGGTAAGTTATCTATTTTGGCCTATTTATAATTGCTGTGCTTTGTAATCACTGAGTTAACATACTGAGCACTTATTATGATCCAGGCACTACTTCATGTGCTAGAGATGATTCATTGAAAACAAATAGGGCTCCTCCTCCTTGAGGAATATTGTACTTGGGAAGGTAGGCAGACAGGTGTGTGCATACACACGGACAAAGCTATCCTGAACATGCCACTCCAGCTTACACTTAGATCATCAGGGAAGACCTGGCATCCAAGTCCAAATGTGAAGGTAAATAGCTGGTAATAAACTTTCCAAGCAGCAGGAACATAACTTGCAAAAACTCCAAAATGGGAATGAACCAGAGGCATTCAAAGAATAGAAAGAAGGCTAGAGCATTTGCAGTTAATTGCAAAAACAGGAAAGATGGACTTGTCTCCTAGGAAGGCAGGAGAAAACTTGGATTTTGCACTGTTTGCAGTAGGGAGCCATTGGGGAATGGAAGACACAAGTAGTAACATCTCGCCTTATTTATACTTTAAAATAGCATCCTGTCTTGTAGAAGATAGAGGAACAAGAATGGAGGTAGGGTACCACTGAGGGAGCCTCTGCAGGGGATAAGCTGAGAGATGACTGTGGATTGTATGTGAACCACAACAGTGGTACCGAAGTAGTAGCCAGATTCACCAGATCTCCAGCAGGTAGAGCCAACTAAGCATATGGATAGAATAGATATGAGGAATGAAGGAAAAAATTAATAATCAATGACAACTGCCATTGGAGTATGAAGTTAGGGAGAGTGGCAATCATGTGATGGCTTAGAGAAGGAGCAGGAGTGGGAATTGAAATCAAGAGTTCTAGTTTGTTCATATTAGGTTTAGTATTTCTACCAAACATTTAAGGCAACAGAGAGTCAACAGTTGAATAGACAATCTGGGGTTCAGAAAAAAGATCTACAATTTTGGCTTAAATGTGGAAGTCAACAGCCAAGAGCATTTGTTGAAGAGAAGGATGAGGATGGAGAAGGATCTGGAGTAGGCAGAGCCACATGGCAGTACTCTTCAATCCCCTTCTCCCAGGCCTGAGTCAGTATCCAGCCTTCCTTGTAGACACAAGCACAAATATTGTGTCTCTTCTTAGATACTGTATTAGTCAGCTCTCCATTACTATAATGAAATAGTTGAAGCAATTAATTATTATATTTGATGACTGAAAAGGTTTACTTTGGTTCACCAGTTCTAAGGGTTCCTATCCAAGATCAGATGACCTAATTTGCTTTGGGTTCTCTAAAGCATTGGGTTTTAATTGTCAAATATGAACATTGAAGTCTATGATCTTTTGGACTCTAACACCAATAATTTCTGGGTTACAATTGTGCATTTTACAATTATCCTTATTAATGGCATAACTGTGAAAGGGGGCTAAGATAGGATTTCTAAAAGCATATGTATATTATTTGGCTATTCTTTTATTCATTCATTAAGCATTTATGGCATATCTACTAATATCAAGGCCTTTTGGAAACAGAAAATATGTAAGACTATATCACAGTGTTCTGAGAAAGGGGAGAAGGCACACCCCTGTGACAAATGCTCACCTGTTCTGTTTGTGGCTGTTAAACATGCTCATCTTAAGCTGGTTTACATTGAAAAGCACTATTCTTTAAGAATATCTCCTTATAGGTTTATTCTTTCCTAAACTTTGTATCCTTAAAATCATCTTCCACTGAAGAAAAGGACCAGAATAAGGGAAAGCAATCCTCCAAATTTAATCTTGGTACAATGAAATATTATTTGACATCATTCTTATAAACAAATTACTGAAGAAAAGAATAAAAAATTATTGAATAACTACTTTTGTCTAAGCATCTATTTGACCATGGTAAACTGAAAGTATCAGGGTATTTATTTCTACATGCATTAATAAAATTGAAATAGGAAATAAATCTTAAAAGTCTGGTTAAATTCAGTCCACACAAGTTAACCTGAAAGTGTTCACTGTTCTTTGATTTGAGAGACTCTTTAAAATAGTGTGGTTGAGAGAGAAAGTTCTAGCCAGGGAATTTTCACCTGACCTTGAAGTTCATTTGGCCTCTCCTAGCCTCACAAGGATTCCATCATTTCATCTTCACTAAATGGTTACCAAGCAACAACAGAGTAGTCAATTTGGTCAAGCAGGCAAATCAGATGACACAAATAATGGCTAATAACTTTAATTTATCATGTATCAAGCACTTTACTAAAAAGGCACATGCATTTTTCACATGCATTAATGTATTTGATCTTCACTGCAAAACTAAGTGGCAGACATTATTATCCCCATCTTACAGATGAAAGATTGAAGTTTTAGAGATAAAAATGTAACTCCTCAAACTCACAAAGCTAGCAGGTTGCAATTCTGCAACTCAGCCTGGGCTCTGCTCCAGCAAAGACCACCACTGCAGCATTATAAATATTCCTTATTGCACAGACAAAAATGAAGACCAGATTAAGCCATTATCAGATAATCTGATCAACATCCATAATCTACTTTATTTAAACCTTCTTTCTTATATTATACCTGAACAGTACCCCATCACGCAGTTGATAACATTTCTTGAAGGAACAAAAACTGTTTTTTCTTAAGTTCATGGAATTCAAAGTGCGTTTGATGCTACTCTCAGGTAAACAAGTCAGCCAAAGTGAGGATAACAAGTTTCACAGTCAACAACAACCAAACCACCCCAAGCCAAGTGCCTGGATCAGTAAGTCATTAGTGGGCTTAATAAGTACAAGGCAACCTGTGGAAATTTTTACAAACTTCTTACAACCTGTCTCAGAAGTCCACAGGCTTAGAAGAAAATGATAGACACAGGCAAGTGGCAGTTTCTTCTGGCTTGTTAATGTCTAATTTCAGTTTTTCAAAAGGAGTTGTTTTCTTGAATCTCTCCCAGATTCCCTTCTGGATAATTGGGAAGCCCAATGAAATATCCATGGCACTTAAAATTATAGCTATTTATGTGGTTGACATTATTCTTGGACGATGATAGAGAATTTGATGTATATTATCTAACAGAAGTAACCTCAGGAATTTGGACAGAAGCTGGTCCACTCACCTAAATCAAATGTCTCAATGCACTACTTTTAAAGTAGTCATCCTTACCTACAAAATCCTATGAAGTCTGAAATTATATAACAGTGTCATGATACCTCAGAAACTGAAGTAAATATAATAAATTTCTGTACCTAAAATAACTATAATCTTTATGTAATAATTTAAGCTGAATAAAATTCTGTATAGCTTGTAATTACACACACAAAACCAAAAGCATATTTTAAATTCATTTTGGTCAAACAATAAAATCTGTTAAATTTTGTCTTGTTTTTGCTAACTTTCAGATTGATTTTATATTACTAGTAGAAATGCTGCATTCTGTGTATAAAATGGAATTCTAAATCAATTGTTTTTATTCACCCTTATAAAATAAAAGAATGCTTCTTTTACTTTAAAAAAATGGAATTGAAAAATCTAAGTTTTCACTTGAGTTAACCTCTTTTCAATGTGTAGTCATTCTGTTTAGTAAAACCTTATGCCACAAAAAAAAATAAGAGTAAATTATAAAATTGTAAAATAGAATCTGAACACTATGTCACTTGGGGGAAACTGTGTTTTATCCATCTTTGTAAGCCCAAGTCTGACATGCTTATGAAATCCCAAATAATCATTAAACTAAGGTGCTTGGCTCTTCAACAGGAAAATAACACAAGTATTTTAACAGTTTAAAATATCTCTAGAACAAATCCACATACCTACAGCCACCTGATAATTGACAGAGGTACCAAATTTTTATACTGGAAAAAAGAAGCCTTTTTAACAAATGGCGCTGAGAAAACTAGATATTCATCTGTAGAAGAATAATACTAGATTCCTACCTCTCAACCCTGCACAAAAGTCTAATTAAAATGAATCAAAGACTTAGGAATTAGACTAGAAACTTTGCAACTGCTAGAAGAAAACTCAGGGTAAACACCCTATCCCTTCACAAGACCCCTAAAATTCAAAAAATAAAACCAAGAATCAGTAAGTGAAATGGCATCACATTAAAAAGCTTCAAAACAAAGGAAACAATTAGGAACTTGAAGAGAAAGACTATACAATGAAAAAATCTTTTCCAGCTGCTCCTTTGATAAGGGTTTAGTATCCAGAATATAATGAGGCTCAAAAAACACCAAAACAAACAAACCCCTAAATAACCTAATCAATAAATAGGCAAAAGAATTGAATAGACATTTCTCAAAAGAACAAATGTGAATGGTCAACAAATACATGAAAAAATGTTCAAGATCGCCAGCAATGACGAAAATGCAAATTAAAACTACACTGATTTCATCTCACTCTAGTCAGAATGGCAATTATCAAGAATGCAAATAATAATAAATGCTGGTGAGGATGCAGGGAAAAACTTGCCCTCATACATTGTTGCTGGGACTGCAAATTAGTCCAACCACTCTGGAAAGCACTATGAAGATTCCTCAAAAAACTAGGAATGGAACCACCATATGACCCACTTCTTAGTATTTGTCCAAAAGAACTAAAATCAGCATACCATTGCAATACATCCATTTCAATGTTTATAGCAGCACAATTCACAATAAACAAATTATGGAATTAGCCCAGGTGTCTATCAATAGAAGAATGGATGGAACCAAACTAGATGCCCTTCAATTGATGAATGGATAAAGAAACTGCAGCATATATATATATACATACAATGTATATGTATATATACATGTATATACATGTATATATACATATATGTATATATATACATACATACAATGGAATATTACTCAGCCATAAAGAATAATAAAATTATGGCATTTTCAGGCAAATGGATGAAATTGGAGAATATCATACTAAGTAAGATAAGCCAATCTCAAAAAACCAAAGGACGAATGCTCTCGCTGATAAGCAGATGATGACACATAATGGGAGGTGGGAGGGGGGAAGAATGGAGGAAGGAGGGACTGTATAGAGGGAAAAGAGGGGAGGGAGGGGTGGAGGGAAGGAAAAAATAACAAAATGAATCAAAAACTATTACCCTATGTAAATGTATGATTACACAAACAGTATGCCTCTGCTTCATGTACAGAAAAACAAGATGTATCCCATTTGTTTAAAATTAAAAAAAGAAGAAGAAACACAGTCAACAAAAAAAAAAAGATAAAAGAAAAGAAATTGTGGTATAAATATACAGTGGAGCTTTACTCAGTCATAAAGAAGAATGAAATTATGACATTTGCAAGTAAATGGATGGAACTGGAGAACATGGTGGTAAGTGAAATAAGCCAGTTTCAGAAAACCAAGGGTTGGTTGAATGTTTTTTCTCCTGTGTGGAAGCTAAAGCACAATAAGGGAAAGAAGGTGGGGCTGGGGTCAGATGTCATAAAGGTATAGGGAAGATCAGAAGAGTAGGAGCAGGGGATGGACAAGAGCAGGGAATGGAGAATGAATTTAACAAAATCACATTATGTGCATCTATAAATGTATATATATATATACACACACACCGCAGAGAATGTCATTTTGTGTATAGATATAAAGCACCAATGAAAAATAAATTAATGAGAGAAAGATCAGTAAAGGAAGGAGAATAGGGGAAGGAGGAAGAGAGGGAAAGTGGGGGAGAATGAGGACGCCAGTGGAGTAAACTGAATTCCATGCCTGTATGATTTTGTCAAAAGGAACCTAACGACTATGTGAAACTATGATGCTCTAATAAAAAATATAAACAAAAATAAAATGTCCTTAAAAAGTATGAGAATTTTAAAATATTAGCAATTCACTTTACAGAATAAATATTACTGGGAATAAAGTAAGTATAAGGACAAAGAGGGTCACAATAAAAGCATTACCCTTTTGGACATATTAAGATTAAGACAGAAGTTCACCTGGTCACAAATTATTTGAGTGACACATTCCAATTAAAAATAATAATAATTATGCCATAATTTTATCATTCTTCAAATGTCATATCATGCTAAGTGAGATAAGCCAATCTCAAAAACCTAAAGGATGGATGATCTCGATGATAAGCGGATGAGGACTTATAAAGGGGTGTAGGAGGGGTTAGTGTTAGGGTTAGGGTTAGGGTTAGGTTTAGGGTTAGGGATAAGGAGGGTGGTAAGAATGGAGGAAGGAAGGACTGTATAGAGGGAAAAGAGGGGTGGGAGGGGTGGGAGGGGTGGGGGGGAAGGGGAAAAATAACAGAATGAATCAAACAACATTGCCCTATGTAAATTTATGATTTTTAATTAAAATAAATTAAAAAAAATAAAAAATAAATTTCAAAATGTATATGGGCATAAGAGAAAAGATAAAAGAAAAGCAAGTGTAGTACTTATATTTGGGGAATATGGTGGGCATAAAGCCATTATTTGTACTATTCTTTGGACTTTTCTGTAAGTCTAAAATTAGGTCCAAATTAAGTCTAAAAAAACTAGCAACCTTTGATATAGATCTTCCCTTCAAAGATGTTTTGTTTGGTCTGTATAGTATATAGAAAATTTAAAGATTATACCAACACTTATAAATTAGGATATTTTATCTACAAATAAATAATAATAATAATAATAATTAAATAATTTGTATTTACGAGGGAAAACTTCATTCTGATAAGATATCTCAGGGCATGCCAGGTGAAAGGAGGCTGGCAAGAGGGATTTCTCTTATTTTTTATTTTTATGCATTTTTAAAATTTTGTTTTAATTAGTTATATATGACAGTAGAATGCACTTTGATACATCATATCGTGGAATGTAAGTCCTCATTCTTCTGGTTGTACATGATGTAGAATACACTTGCCTTATTTCTTTATTAACGTATTAACACTGTTCTCTCTTGGCTGCACTGGGAGTACACAACTATCTATCGGGAACACCACCATTGCATAAAGGGAATTATAGTTCTGCACCCCACCCTCCGGCTGAGAACAAGCAGAATTATGCAAGATTTTAAGAAAGTGAAGAGTCCCCTTACAGAATTGCCTATCGAATGCCCTCTACCCGCTCTGCTGGAAGCTCAGCTTTGTGTTAACATCAACAGCCCTACTGGAGCTTCAGTTTGAAGGTACTGGCTTATCAGATTTACTGAGAAAGGCTTCTTAAATCATCATGTTAGACCCAGGAATGGAACAAGATGAATTGTTTTTAATTTGCAGTCAGTCCTTAGGAAGTACACAGGAACATTAAGGTAGAATAAAACAATAGGTCTGTGGACTGTATAAATTCAAATCCATGGAAAATGATGAATATCTCTTACATTTACAAATGTATATATCTTTCCATAAATGATTGTTTTAATGCATCAGTCTGGAGATGAATTAATCTTTTTAGTCTAAATAACAATTCTCTTGAAATTTATTCTTTTAGCTTCTGTCTTATGCTGGGGTGCCAGGGAAGTCAATCATCTTGAAACACCAACTTCTCACATCCTATCACCACCATCGAGCTAGGAATTTAGTTCTGAATGCACATGGAGAAAAACGAATTACTTGAAAGAGGTACTCGCTAATAATTCTGAAGCAAGAGCTGCTCAAGTCTCTGCTAATAACATCCAATCAGCTTTTGTGTAAAGGTTTAGAAAAATACTTGCTTTGTGATGGACACCATGATTATCTATTTGATAAATTTGTAGGGAGGAAAAATAATTTTAGGTTTTCAGCCAGGTTTCATATAAGATTAGGGAAGATACTGCTTCAGGAAGGAATATCAAAAGGCAGCGGGGGCTGGGGTACTTTCCCTTACCATCTTCTACTCAGTTGGACCTAAGCGAGCCAACGTTAAACCATCTCCCCAGATCTCCAGCCCAGTCTCTCTCCTCTAGTTGGATTTGGCCCTCAGTTTCTACATTTTCAGAAGCTAGCTCTCTTGTACTGCTATTGAATCTCAGCACCTAAGGTCTCAGCTCCCTGCCCATCACTTTATGTGGCAAGTAATAAATTCCCTCGTCAGCTTCAGGACATTGCACAGAGACCTTCTCTGATCAGCTTGGGTCTTCTACCTGACCTCAGCTGACCACTTGAACTTTTTTTGAAGCATACCTGAAAGACCAGACAACCAGTATGTGCATAAAACACAACTCATCTCCTTTCCTCATATATTCAGCATCATTACCCCATCAGCTATACCCACTGTTTTTTTTTCATACATTTTATTCTCCTTTTAATAGTATCTGAAAAGAACATGAAATATTTGTTTATTGCAAAACAATATCTAGTATGAGTTAAGGTACTCCTTTAAAAATTTGTTCAGGTACTAAAAAGTTACAATGTCTTCTCCAACATTCCCTTTATTTTACTTTAAGAACCAGCTCTCTGGAGACAGTCATCTGGGATTTTATTTAGACAGGTAGTTAAAAGCAAAGAATGAGAAGTAGGCTTCCTGGGTTTGAATACTCCCTCTGTCACCTATCCTGTAGTCTTCAATAAATTATTAAAAATTCTTGGCTTGTCACGGTGGTGCACACTTGTAATCCCAGCAGTTTGGGAAGCTGAGGCAGAAGGTTTGCAAGTTCAAAGGCAACCACAGCAACTTAGCAAAACCCTGACTTGAAATAAAAAATAAACTGGCTGGGGCTGTGGCTCAGTGGTTAAGGGCCCCTGGGTTAAATCCCTGGTACCAAAACAAAAACAAAACCAAAAAAAAAAAACCCTTGTGTGCCTTAATTTCCCCATTTGCAGAGTGGCTTAATAACAGTACCTACCCTATGTAGTTGCTGTGAAGACTGAGTTACTGTGTGTAAATCACCTGAAACATTGGCTAGCATATCATAAGCCCTAGCTCTTTAGTATTAGCACGGATGCTGGTAACAATAGCTGTGGTTTTGATATTGCCACCATTACTACCCTGTCCCTGGCCCTCTCTGGGAGGGTAGATTTCTTGTCCTCCTCTACACTCTTGATCCAGTACCATGAGGGCTGATAGGATGTCCTGGATATTTGTATATTCTACCCACGGCAGTCCACGTGGTCTGCAGCCTCGGTTCCTATTCTAGACCTTCACTGGCTGTTCTGTCACTCAGCCATCCATACCAAACACCAACCAGAATCAGCAGCTTTCCCGGAGTACTCTGACTACTGTATCGGGCATTGAACACAGCACTGACAATCTGACAAACATATAAGAACCAAATCACAACAAAAGTATAAGAAGATTTAAGGGGAAATGCATGTCTTAATTTTGGGAGGCACACTGACTAAATGACTCCACACACAAAATTTGTTCAACTGGTGTTACTAAAATGACGAGCTATACTCTGACTGTTAATAAACATCATATTTAGGCCAAAATGAAAGCCATACATGAATAATTGTTTATTCAACAAATAATTGAATGTTCCAGACACTAGATTATAGTAGATAGCAAAGAAATAAATACAAGATAAGAAACAAAAATAAATGCATGAAGTTATTTTAAAGATGTTTAGCGATATAAAGGAATGATTGTGTGGGCAGAGAAAGCCACTGTGAGGAATGGGCATTTTAATTGATAATGAATGAATGGAAGATAGTTATGGTTAAATCATGAGCATTCTAGACTGAAGGGACAGTTTGTTCAAAGGGCCTGTGGTGGGGATGATCTTAGCATTACAGGGGAACTGAAAGTCAGGAGCCTAATGAGTAAGGATATTATTGGGAAGACAGCAAAATACTTTTTAAAAAGAGCACAATTAGGAGGAAGAGTGTTTGTTAAGCATTAAAACCTGTATCCATCTCAACCCAGTTGGGTTATTAGGGTCATACTATTCCTTCTTCCTCTTAAATTCTATAAATCTCTATAGAAAGTGATATAGTGAGAGGCAGATCAAAGAGATTATATTGTCTCTAGCACCTTGAACTGACTATACAAAAATGCCAGAGCAAAGTGTTTAAGATGAAGGGCACAGCAGACATCCATCTTAATTACAGGAAAAAAGAAGATGGATTTAATTTTAGACCCTTTGTGGTAAAGTGGTTTAAAGTCAAAGAGGGTGAAGCAGGTGAAGCAATCATGGTAATCTCCCAACTTCATACCTAAAAGACCCTACCTGAGGATACAGGTCAGGGGGCATGGAGAAAGCAGGAAGTGGAGATTACATAGCATCAAGCAAATGGATTCAGGAATGACTTAGAATCTAAAACGTAATTTTAATTTCTATTTCTAAGCTGAAATGGGGATTTCTTTTTAAAGTTCTGTCCCAGATTGTTCAAGAACATCAGTCAAAGTACTCTACATACTCTGCATGGGGACTTTAAACATTTTTTTTTTTTTAAGTCCCTTCTGAAAAATTCGCTTCCAATTAGGAACACAGCTCAATATTTCAGGTAAAATTTCCTCTTAATGAGGAAAGAAAAGAGTCTGGGGACAGATGGACTGGGTTGCCTGGCTAAGAACTTAATTTCCCACTTAGCTCTCTGCAAGACAAGGCAGACAACCTTAGTCCACACATTAATATTTATTTTAAAAAAGGCATAATGTTCCATATGGGAAGAAGATTTGGGGGAAATGAGGCACTAGCAATGCTAGCTTAGGCTTCTAGATTGCTCCATATTAGTGTAGGTATGCTCCTTAATATGGAAAGTAAACCTCCAATTAACATGGAATTTATTTTGTGAAAATATCTTTACAGATAAATTGCTTAAATGGATGGCTAGGAAACCATAGCAACTATATATTTTAATTAAAGTTTGCTGCTTGAAAGAAATCTTAAATAATTGGTGCCTACAAGGCTTTGCTGAATTGGCTTAGCTATGAAAAATCCAGACTTTTAGTAACAGGAAAGGAAAAAAATCTACCATCTTCCCTTTATGTTATACATCTTATAAAAGAGATAACCTGAGTTAATTTTCCAATATTTGAAACTAAAATTTGTCCTATTAATAGGAAGTCCACTTGAACACAATAGAAAAAAAATTATAACTCTGGCTTAGGAACGTTTTCCCAGCCCCGTATGATAAGACACGCAAAAAAAGAAAAGGACATTTTAAAAACTCTTTGTGACAACTATTATTAATACTTTCAATTTAATGAATGCCAATGATGTCTGTTTACCGTAGAAAAGTGACATTTTGACATTTTGTGAATAATTGCCTGAAACAGAAGTGGGCATCTTCAACCACACATTTATTTAAACATTTATGGGCAGTCAACTAGATGTCTGTACTGAAATAAAAATCCTTAGTATATTTAACAGAATGTCCCCAGTGATAATAATTTCTTGACACTTCGTTTTATCCTCCAAATAGTATTGTCTCTATTCAATGGCTAAAGCAGATGGGGTCCAGCAGAAGACCATTTCCAAATCAAGTACTAAGATTGTATCTACACCAGTAAACTAGCTCAATGGCTTCAACAGAACTGACCACTGACCCATTTTCCTAAATAACAAAGCTAAAAGTAAAACTCAGGTGGGTTGCTGTACTGATCTTCCTATGCACTCAACAGGCCCATTGGGTGGGTCCTCAGCCCCACCTTGGTCCTTAATAGAACTAAAATCCTGGGGCTTTGTAAGACTACATGAGGATAAAAGGGGGGATATGGAAAAAAAAAAAAAAAAAAAAAAAAAAACCTAACTTGGGAACAAATTGGTTTTGTCCCCACTATACGAGAATAGGATATAGGAGAACAACACAAGCCAATAGTGTCCTGTCAGAGATTAATGGTTAAAAACTATTCAAACTGAAATAGACACTAGGACAGTTCAAGTGAAAACTGCATACATTTCACATGAAGTTTATAATCTCATTAGCTGTTAACCAATCCAAACCGCTAAGTTCTTTAACAAATTTGCCTCAGAGACAACCTTTACCTTACATTCCCCTGCCACCTCTTCATCTGGAACCAGGACTTCTAGCACCAAGTGTACCGAGCTGGCCCCTCTAGAGGGTCTGCACAATTCGACACTCTGGGAAGGACTAGACTTTAACCCTACGCAGGCCATTGGCACTGGCTGTTCTTCACAGCCTACAGTCACAGAATTTACATGCACTCAGCTCTCATGGGTCCTCTTTGCCCACATGCCACCTCAGTGAGGGGACTGCTCTGCCTGGCCAGCAGGGTTTCAAACATTTTATTTTGAGAAGGTTTGATTTGTTCATGGTTTTTCCCATCTAAACATTATCCTTTAATCACTTTTCTCTATGAAATTTACAAATTCCACCTATCATTCCAGAATGGGTCCTTATATTCTTCTATCTTGCAGACTCCCTGGACTAAGTGCGCCTATCTGACTCCATTAGGGACAGTTCATCTCTGGATTCACACTATACTTTCCTTTCACTCAATGGAATTCCACATACATTCACACTTAATTTCATTCTAATTTATTTTGTCGGTGGCTCAGTTGCATACATTCCTCAAGGGCAGAAGTTTGGTATGTTGCCACGATCAATTTTGTAAGTACTTACTATTTGAGTAAATACTTGCAGTCTTAAAAATCACCACCATAACTGGATTCAACCGCTGAGGAACAATCACTTTCATTTCTACCACATTTATTTCATGAAATTTTCCCCTTCCCAAAAGGCTGCTGGGGTCGGGGTGGGGGAAGAGCAAGCTGTTCTCAAGTTATTTATGCAAAATGCAGTCTGATAAAACAATTAGTATTTTTTCCTACTCTTGATTACAAAATGTTTAAACAGATTGTATTAAGATTTACCTCAGTCAACCCCAAGGGAGGTGGGGTGGGTGGGCAGAATTCCAAAATGTTTATTTGCAAATCAGTTGTTTGGAAAGAGGAAAATACAATCCCTGTGGCGGAAATGATGCTCCATTCAGGTCTGGTTTTCCAAAAGCCTGGGTAGTGAAGTCAAGGGATGTAGGAGAAACAGAAGCTTCAGTAAGGAAGCAGAAGTAGATTTGGAAAAGCTGACGTGAAAACCAACACCGAAGCTCTGGAAAGGGAAGGTGGAACAATTGCAGGCGGTATCCACACCCCTTCCTGCAAGTGATGAACTGAGGATCCGGGAGCAGCTCTCTAGTGCTGGGAGACAGGAAACTCCAAACTGCAGTGTAGTCTCCACTGCAGCTTTCAAAGGAAAAGGACGAGGAAATGTCAAGTTAAGAGTTGTGGGAAAGGAAGGGACCACCTGTGACTGCTCAACTGACCAGGCCACTTGTGTATGAGAGAGAAGGGCCTAAGCGCTTGCAGGGATGCTCAAATAGCAGACGTCCAGAAATCACCAGATCCTATCTTTCTCAAGCTATGTTCCTTCAAGTCCTAGATTCTCTCACCAAATCAACAGCTGGACCACAGGAAGAAATGTTCCATGGTCAATCAGTTTGAGAACTACTAGGCTAAATAAAATCACTCACAGTTCATTAATGGGTACTTAGTCAAGAAGGAGCATTGTAATCTTGGCAAGGTTAGGGGAAACTATACCATGTCACCTTTCCAAAACTGTTTTAACATAGAATTTGTGCTGCAAAGGACAACGTGGTGTGACTGTAGGATCAAAAATGCACATCAACTCCTTCTCTTTCTACAGATGAGAAAAGAACTAAGACCTGGGGAAGCAATACCATTCTTAAGAGGAGGATTTCAGGGATCAGTAGAGAATAGAATTCACATTTCTTATGACAGGTCAGTTCTTTCTATTCTACACTATCACACATGTTCTGGTCACAGGTCAATTTCCATCAAACTACAGTGCCTTAGCGCCATCTTCTTTACTGAGAATACTCAGGTTCTTGTTTCTAAGTGCCCAAGGTCACCCAAGACTAATCTTGACTCTTGTTTCTGATCTATTCTACTTAATAGACAGAATCTCACCTGCCAGCTCACCTGGATTGTTTACAGATTACCTGCCACTAGAATCCCCATCATGACATGATTGTTCCCCAACCAAAATATCACCTGCTACCCTCAATGGACCTCCTCAATATTAATGATCTACTTGGAGCAATGCCATGTCCTGATAGCACATATTCTCTCCATAGCCCTAGCCCCAACTAGAATACTTCCCATAACCTCTGCTAGGTCCAACCTCTGCTAGGTCCTCCCCAAGTTCTCCTGTCCCAGCCTAGTCCCTCCTCCCACCCACTGAGCTCTTTGTTGCCCTAGGCAACATCTCATCCTGTACCAGTACCCATAGGACAACCTTCTGCCACAGCAAGTATCCATGGCAACCAGATGGGGACGGAAAATAGAATTAAAGTCCATAGATAATTCCCTAAAGTTAGCTTAGCCAATAGATGATTTCTCAGAGAAGTGAACGTTTGGCAAAACAAAGTATATTGTGTTCCAAATCCTCTTTGTTGCACTGTGGTCTGCTGGGCAATGACATGGCTTATAGTAAGGGCCTGGAAAACATGGAGAGCAGCCCAGGTTTGCCTGGCCTGGAGAAAAAACACTGCCTAGGGAAGAAGACGAAGGAGGGGAGGATACAAGTCGGGCTATCAGTTCTCCTTATTCTTCAACTTGTCTAAGTTTATTGAGGGCCTGCGATATGCCAGCCACTGTAAGGAATATAAAGAAATATAACACAGGTGAGATTTGCAGGTTAGTCAGGAAAATAAAACTGAAGTGTATAAAAAGATAAATATGATTTAAGGACTATCAAGATAAAAATAGACAAAATTACTGCAAAGAGGAACATGATTAGTTGCCAACTGGATTGTACAAACAATAACAGCCAGGAATGTTCAGAACAGTGTGAAGATTCCTCATCTATGAACATAACAGAAGACTTTCAGGATGCACAGGACCATACTGTCATCTGGCTCTTACATCTTTCCATAAAATGGGCATGTTCAGATTTAACTGATGTCAGAATTAAATAACATAGTATATATGGTAGCATTTTGGAAGCATAAGAGCTCTACAAACTGATTTAGCATATTTTTATATTTCAGGATCAAAAACCTAGGTCAGCAAGTCAGTCTTTATAAGCCTGTAGAAATATTACTTACAAATCAGTTTCAGTACTTACCCGATATTCAGTTAATATTGTCAGATTTTTTTAATTGTCAGAGGTTAATTTACTTAGCACCTATAGTAAATACTCAAATATCAAATGAATTCAGGTTAAAATGAAAGTGCTATACAGTGTTTTATTTTTACCAAGTTAAAAATCCTTAAAAATCACTGTACATAGTGGATGTTCATAAAGCAAATCATGTTTTCCTACTGGGACTACACTGTAATTGGGTATTTGTTTCTGACCAAGGATTCAGTATTACAGTCATCACAAATATGATCTATAATGTCATAAAAGTAAAGATTAAAAAATCATAAATCTTTATAATCATGTAAAGTAGTAAAGTTATTTTTCAAACCCTACAATATAGACATCATGCATGGTACACGTTGATTAGACAAAGGGCCCTAATGCATCATAAATTGTACCTACATCACAGAATACAATGGTATTACATTATACATTCAAGCCTAAATTACTTAGCAACTAGAATAAGCATTAAACATTTAATTAGCAATGATTTCTTGCCTTTATAGCACTGTCTCCAGGTGTTCAACCTTAATCCAAGAAATTCTGATTTAGGCTCCCATTTTATTCTGATAAATGCCTCTTATAACAGAGGCTTCTCTTAAATCATTTCATCAATTGACCACACCCTCAAATAAAGAAGTGCTGGGTAGATATTTGCTATTGATAGTGATAGTGATAGCTCTGTTCCGACATGAAGGAAAACAAAATTTGTAGGTCACCATTAACTCAGTACTTCTTTTTCCATAAGTGTTAAAAGCAGAAGTCTAACATCAACCCCCAAGTGCCACTAAGAAACTAAGTGTTACTGCTCCTCATCAGCTGCAGTCTCTGGTGGATCTAAAATTCTAAATAAAGCACTACTTCTCAAACTTGAATGTGCATCCAAATCAACTGTGGATTTTATTAACTATAGATAGTGGTTCAGCAATCTGTCCCGAGATATACTCTTGGAGCTGGTGTAGGAACAATCCTTCAAGAGACCAGACATTAAAGCACCGTGGATGCCTGAATCCCTGCTCCACCCTGCCCTTGGCATGAGACAACAAGTAACACAATTTTCAGAGATGGTTTTGCATCTGAAAAAGGGAAATTATATTGCTACATTTTGGATAGTATTTTAGTCATCATCATCATTTTCATGGTTGGGATGGAATCCATGACCATGAACATGCTCAGCATATGCTCTATCATGAAGCTACACTCCCAGCCCTTTGGTATTAAGATGGACTGAACTCATGTAAAAGTTCTTAGCACTTTGCTTACACATGGCTAGATTCCCACTAAAAGTTAGTTAGTTTCTCTTCATTGCAAAGCCATTAAAAACAATAACAGTCACAATGATTAACAGATCATTAGCTTGAGATTTTAGAAGCAGTTTCAAAACAACTCGCATCAGAATTTTGAAAAGCCAGTAAAAGCCCAAATCTTGTGTTTAAGCATTGATAAAAACTATCAAGTAAATGGGGGTGACATGGGGTAAGATCCTGAGAGCTTGGGAGTGGTGTAAATCACGAAGTGTGAACAGGATGAGGGGCAGTAGAAGCAAAAAGGAAGGCTGTCCCAAATGGTTGATTGTAGAATTTGAGACATTAATGTGTATTTCTTTCTCTCTGCTTTATCATGAGGGACCAAGAATTCTGAAGAAATGTTTAAAGGAAGAAAACATGATTCAAAACTATTCTTTCTCTTCTATGTCATAAGTCAAAGCACAAGCATCCAAGAATAACAAATCTCTGGAAAGTTCTAAACATGCTATTATTAAACTTAAGTGAAATTTAGGTGGAAAAGTCATTTTCCATTTTCTCCCTAAATTAAAAGTCACTAGCATTACAAGGAGCTATATCATTCCTTGAAAGTCTGAATCCAAAGAAAGAAATGGCTCAAGCAGTGTAGGAAACAGGGCATGTCTTCTGTCTGTTAAAACCAATGAAACTGCACTGGAAAGTCAGATGCAATCACTTCTCTTCCTGAAAAACATGTGCAGTTGCCCATTAAACTTTGTTTCCACTTTACATCATGGAGGGATTCTGGAGGCTGCTTTTTCTTAATGGTAGAGACTGCCATAGACCTTGCAGTTATATGTGAAAGGAAGAGCCCTGTAACAGAAATCTCACTTTTCCTTGGCCCCCATTGTGGCACATTCTTAAATGGGCATTCTCAAATGCTGAAGTAAATCAATTCTTTTTTTGTTGTTGTTGTTTTCTTGATGAGTCTGGACAGACTAGGTTCTTAACATATCATTGTGACCCAACTTTGCCAAGGCCTTACTATAAATTATAATAGAGGAAAGACCTTTTGTCTCAAAGGAATTCTTCTGAAATCTCTGTTAGATTCCAGAAAAACACCAAGATATCTTGTCACTTCCAATAGCTATAATTGACAGAACTGAGTAGCAAGGTACTGAATTCCAGCAAGAATATGTGCTATCCTTCTTGGAATCCTAAACTCTTCTGTAGTGAAACTGCTTCTTATACCTGCCCCCCGCCCACCAACACCACTACCACATACACATGGATTTCTCCCTGCTGCCAGAATAAGCGAGTATCCACTCAGCAATCAGCTGCATCAGGGAACATGGTCATGACATTCACCTAAGGCATCTCTCTATCTCACTGGATATTACACGTGTAAGTTACAGTGGCTGGAAACAGACAGAAAATGACTCTAACCCCATCACAAGTTGGATGGAGCCTGGAGCAAGTAATATCTTTAGGTCTCCTGTTCTTCTTATGTCAGGTGGAACAAAGAGGCAAAAGTTGATGATGTGAACAATGTGACTCTGCAGGGTCTTGTACAAATATATAAAGCTCCGGGAATTGAAGGAGAAAGAACCACAATCTTCTCTTTTGGGATAGTGCGTATTATGTTATAAACACTTAAGCAACAATAAAAGTCTAGGCACTGACCTTTAGCCAATCATGCTGTGATGACGCCAGTCTCAAAGACCACTGCCAAAACCCCAGAACATTCTCCAAAGCACTCAGCTTTTCAACAAATATCCTTTATGACCCTTTACTGAACAATGGTCAAAGTCAATGATAGTCTTTCACATTGGGATACATACAAGCTTTTGAGAGCTGATTTCTAAATGTAACAATCCAAAGATAAATCATTATCAAGTATATTCATCTCCAAAGTCCTCTAATCTGCCCCAGTTCATCTAACTACCCAATTTTATCATAAGAATAACTTTTATTGTTAACCAAACACCACATGCAATTTTGACACTTCTCACTTCTCACATTCTGAGCAATACATTGTGGCATAAAAGAAGCTACCACTGTATCATAAAACATTTTAGAAACCCAGCCTGTGATGCCAAGCAGGGTTACTGAAGCTTTCATAATCATTAAGCTGGCAGTGTCATTTAATATGTTGCAAGCTGAAGTCCATAAAACACATTTACAAAACCACTATGATCTGTGTAGCTGCCTATCAGATTTAAGAGCTGGATCTGCTGTCAAGAAATTTAATTTTAACCATCTCATGAAGACCTCATATCAAAATGTTCTCTAATTATCTTCCTTCTGAACAGTCCTTGAACAAGAAATAAAACTGAAATTTCACTCTATAGATACCTTCTTATGAAAAAGTTTTCTCACAAAAGTTCATTTATGTTTATTTTTTACCCATAAGGCATAAATTTCCCATATTACCAAATAAATTATATTTAACTCTCAGTACAGATCCATCATATAAGGAATATTATTTTTCACCATTTCTATAGAAAGCACAGTCTCAAATCCCAATTAGGGAACATCAGAGGCTGAGGGAGTCACATCTCTCCCCACCTTCCAATGAGTTCTGGTTTATAGAGAAGCAATTCCTTTACTTTTCCCAGCCCACTCTCTACAAAAGGTTCAACCTCCTCCTTTCTTCCTTCCCATTCAGTAATCTGAAAGATACAAGTTCAGGATTCAATCCTAAGTCTATGTGACTCCAAAGTCAAATCATGTTCTTTGTCTCATTGTACAGAGATCAAATGAGATAGTGCACAAGATAGATCTGCCAAAGGGCTGGATTCAATGGATATCCAATAAACATGAATTCTCTTTCCCTCTCCACATATTTAAATGCAATCTGAGATGGAACATTCTTTTTGCTTTCAGAAGGAAATAGTATCAAGCAGAAATAGCACCTTATACAACAAATACCCAAGGTATGTATTATTAGGTTCCATTTTTCAATTAAGGGAAACTGAAGTCCAAAGAAATTTTTATACTTGTTGTTTTTCTAGGTCTGCCCTGCTAGAAGGCAGCAGAGTCAGGTCTTGTATCCTGGTCTTTGAGTTCAAAACCATGTTCATCTTGCTTCAATCTTATGTAGATCTTCACAGTTCAACAGTTTCCTAAAAAGTGCATGTTCAAACGAACTCTGGGTGAATCCAGAACCCCTGGATGAATCTACTGATGAAAGTCTACCAACACTTTCTTCCATTTTAGTCCAAGTTTGGATTTAGGTAGAAGGAGGAAGGAGCTCTTCCTGTAGACATACAGACAGCTCAGAGCGGGATTCAGAAAAGGAACATTTTGGTGAACAGCAACAAAATATCTTGCTTAACAAAAAGTCCTAAAATAGTAAACTCTAGAGGCATCTCAGGACTAGTCTGAGGAAATATCAAGACTTGCCCAAAATGTCAAACTAGTAGGTCACCAGAGACCCTCCAATAGGTCTAATCATGCTACCAGAATAAAAATAGAATGTTATTAGAATGAAAAAACTTCAAAACTGGAGTGACTCATGTAAGACATCTCTCCTGAGGGCACATCAGTGTTTGCTGTTGATGATGAAGTCATCATGGCTGTCATCAGAAAGGACACAGCCAATCTCCCTTTACCTGGAAATAGTGCCTGTTCAAAGCACTCAAGAAATCAGTCCTAAAAAGAGTCATATATACTTATCTATCCATAACAGTTGTATCTAGAAAGGTCTTTCTATACATGTAAACCCCCATTTCTATATATCAGATTATTCCATAACAGTTTACTTTAGTCAGAGATCGTACACCTTTCGCAGTAAGACTGAAAGCAAGTGAGAACACTGTGGGCATTGAAAGGAGAACTAAATAACCATTATAGATTATTCTATCACCTTTGTTTTACTTTAGATCAAAGCTGGAAAGGGCTTTGGCTATGTGTGCATGCTGCTCTCTCTAAGTCATCACTGGGTCTACCATCTTCATAGCATGTGCAAAAGACTCTTGGTTTTGAATAGTCATGGAGATGTGCAGTTTAATCCTATTCCTGCTAATTGCTAGGTTCATTATTTTGAGTGGATTTTAATCTCCTTGAGCCTTGGTTGTTCTACCATAAAATGAAGATCAGAATACTTTGTAAAATTGCTGTAAAGGTAAGAAATAACTAACTTAAGCAATATAAACATTCAGTGATTGCTAATTGTTATTTTTTTACATGATTATATCAAGAAAAGTCAACCCAAAGCCTTCATGTATGAGTCACTTCATATAAGAAAAGGGATTATTTATTCAACAAATGTTTATTAATTCAAATTTCTCTGCTACCTTCTCTAGCTAGTTAAGGAATAGGGTTACACCTGAAATTGAGGGGAGTCTGCATAGAGCTTGACTCCAGTGAAAAGCTGATCTGATAGCACTGGTACCTGAACCAGTTTGAGTTTTTGAAGTATATATAATTTTAGCATTATAGAATATATTTCATCATGATAAACATGGTTCACCTTCATTTTTCTTGCTTTGCATACTCAAAAGTAGGCAAACTCTTTAACTGGTAAGAGTGTATCATGCAAGAAAATAAAAAAAATTAGTTCAAAAGCATAGTATTTACAATAAACTATTTATAAAGGCTTTAATTGTATCTATTCAAAGCACAAGAGTTAAATATAAAAGACAACCCCCTAGATTTCTCTGGTTTAACTATAGTTTTTGAAATTTTCCAAATGCTTAACCTTACTTTCATCTAAAAAGTATAAATTGTTAAAATAAATAGAAAGTCACAAATTTTGGATCAAAAAAAACCACCAACTCTTAATTTTCATTCAAACCATCTGAAATGGACTAAAATTTCCTCAACTAGACGCAACGTCTTCCTAACATCACATCTAAGTGAAAAAATATGTGACCCACTTTAGAGGATAGTCTCCTCAAATCTGGAAGTGTCCTACTAGATCTGTTTGCCCCAGAGGGTAGGCTCTGCTTCTTACTCACTGCTGCAGTTCAATATCCAGCTTGAACTGGGCAAAGTATGTGTTCAATAAACAGTTATTGCCCAAACAAGTATTGAACATACTTACTTGACATTTTAGTATGCCTGGCAGATCTCCAGTTAGAAACATTATGGGCCATTGCATGGGATTATGATATGCAATAAACATATAGTAATAAAACACTTATAATTCATACTTTTTGTTATCTGAAACTTATAACCCAACAATTTTTCTGAACTAATGCCATCTGGATATTTGGTTGTATATGTAGTTATTTAATAGGAGCAAAATCGTAAATATTCCACATACCATTCTCAATCCAACTCAAAAACAATTGTTGTTTAAGAAGAATTGATAGTTGAGAATTTTCACAGACATTATAATAAAGGAAGAGAAGCCACACCTTCCTGTCGTAGTCATCAATGTAGCCACTGCCCTTGGCAGAACTCTGGCACCTGGCCAGACATAATGCAATGCTGGTGAAGGCAGTGAAAGAAGGGAGGGAGGGAGGGAGAGAGACAGACAGACAGACACAAAGACACACAGGGAATTGCTTTGTAGAACCAGTCTATAGTTCAATTAGAAAGAAATGTGTCAATCTCCAAATTGTCATTTTTTGGAACCTAATGTCATTATCCAGGAAACAGGAGGACTTGATTATTAAATCAGCAATGCTGATTACAGAATGAGAAGTACTCTATGCTGAATTAAATTCAGTAATTAATCAAAGCCAATGTGCCCACTTGTAAATATCAATATTGAATTTTAAGCATATAAACCAGCCAATCAATTAAAACTGAGACCATGACTTTAATCAGGGAAAGCTGAGATACAATTTGCTGAATTCTGTAAGTAATAGAACTTAAGTCATCTTGAAACCTAATCTTGCTGCCTGTGAGGCACATAAACAAATTACAGGATCTCTTGGCAATGTCAGGACCTACAAGCTATGCCCTTATCTTCTGAATAAAGCTGGCAGTAGAGGTTGTATATTTTAGAGTTCTCCAACTTCAAACTCAGAGGGAGTGGATCATAGTGTTTAAGACACAGGAACATGAGACTGGCCAAGTTTAAATTTCAGCTCCCCATTAACTATCTGAGTGACCTATGGCAGGTGATCTAACCCCTCTATGATTCAGTTTTATGGGGATAATAGTACCTACCTCACATGCTTGTTGGAAGATCAAATGATTCATACCCAAGAAACACTGAAAACAGTATTTGATGAACTGTAACTGTTCAGTAAACATTTAAAATTACTAATATACAAATGTATTCACCTCCACTCATTAAAATGATCATGTACCAAGAGCATTATTTCTTAAATATATTTATGACCGCCATTGTACTTTAGTTCCCTAACAATCTGAAGGATAATACCCTATAGATTTTTATTATAAACATTTTGAGAATACTGAAATCAGATATTTTCTTTAAAAGATTAAGGAAACATTTCTCTTTTAAATATTTTTCTAGTTGTCAATGGACCTTTATTTAATTTATTTATATGCAGTGCTGAGAATCCAACCCAGTGCCTCCTGCATGCTAGGCAAGTGCTCTACCACTGAGCCACATCCCCAGCCCATGGAAACATTTCTATCTCCCAGATTTCTCCATGGTTAAAAGTGAGCATCAGCAAACTCTATTGTTTGTGTATTTGCTACTTAAACCTTTCTCAGTTTCACTTTCATCATGTTATTGTGATTGGTCCAACAGCTCTTTCTATAATTTGAATTTCCTATTCCATCACCAGCACGATGTACCTAAAATCAGCATCATTTCACCTCCTGATTAAGTCTATTTGGCCCATGAACTATCACATAAATGCACAAGTCCTAGAGGAAATTATTGATGTCTTTGCACAAGAGTCAAATTTTTATGCATAGCATATTCCTCAGATTTAAAATTCTACTCAGAGTAGGTCTCCAGTGCCATTGTTGAGCATGAGTGCATTTCAAAAACAATTTTTGTTTGAAATGTCAGTTCTATGAATTCTCCATAAGTCTAGAAAGCCCAAATTATAGGTTTTGCATTCAATTAAAACTAAGAAATCAAAAGGTGAAACTTATTGTCAGTGGCACTGATCCTGAAATGGGATGGGATTTCAGATAACATGTCATATTTCCTAATAAGGAGGCACTTACAACAGTCATGCAAAGAGCAATCACAATTGCCACCTAATCGAGATAACTTTTGTAACTGGTGTCGTTTGATGAAAATCACAAGGACACAGATCCAATAGCCACACTTTCCTCTTTTTGTTCCAGTTCTTATCTCTTTCACAGCTCCTTCTGGTTTTACTTAATATAATGGGCTTCCTTGGCTTTTAGTGTCAGCTCCCCAAAATGCCCTTGCAGACTGTTAGCTCCTAAGCAGCCTCCATTAGGAGACACGTCACACAACACATTGCTTGTCCTTTAATGATGCCAGAATGGAACAATCTAAACCGTGCTTTGTACTTATCAAGTAATTGATCCTTGAATTCAGCAAAGACAGTTCGAAACCTTTATGGATATAGAAATCTTCTTCTCTCAATCAAAAGTAAAAGTGCCTGGTAATTTCTCCTCTGCACTACAATAGCAACCATGCAGAGAGAAAAAAAAAAAAGATTTAAGTCTCATAGGAACAAACTCCTTATTCTCTCAAGTCTTTTTCACACAGCAAATACCATCCATGGCATGCCTTTCCTGCATTAGCAAAGTGTAAGATAGTGTTCAACCAGGATCAGGGTTCAAATGGAGTTCTTCTCTACTGCTAACAGTCTTGTTGATTTTCCTCCATTTCTCCATGCAATACATACTAATTAAGAACATACTCTGTGCCAGGTATTGTGCCAGAAATTGAAGGTAAAAGAAAGAGGAAAACAATAGTTGATGCCCCTGGGTTGCTACAGTCCAGTATTATGTCTTTTGAACTATTTTTAGTTTAACCACAAAATTATGCACGTTCTTTCATTTAATCTTACATAATGATTGTTTACCACCTGCCAGGTCTGGAGAAATATTCTACAGAAGAGAGAAACATAACCCCAGGCCTCAAAGTTCCCTCCAAATTCGTACAGAAGATATAGCCAAGTAAACAAAGAATTGCAATATGAGACAGGTTTGTGTGAGATTCTCTCTAGGATGAGAAGGAGGCTGGAGACATAAGCAGGTCCATCAAGACTCATGGCATATAAGAGAAAAAGCACCTCTCTGGGGATCCAGAAATTTGGCTCCTCCCTCCCTCAGGTAGCATGGTGTGACATGTGGTGAGCCCCCACTTAACTATTTTGAAACCCTATTTGGTTTTCAAAACTAAAATACCCTAACAAAGTCTGTCTATTTCATCTGCCTCACAGGGTTAGGATATGCATAGAATGAGAGGAAAGAGAAGAAAATAGGATTTACTAAGATCCTGTCTCAATTTCTCAATTTTTACACTAGGCTGGCTAAGAAGGAGGAGATAAAAGGAAGCCAACCAAGAGCTTCCTCCACAAGTAAAAATAAACAGTACACACACACACACACACACACACACACACACACCAACATCTGATTTAGGTATCTGTGAAAATGAGCTTTACGTTGAAGTTACAATAAGAGTCCAAGATGAAGTGGTCTTTGTATTGTTTTAAGCCTTTGTATAGGAAAGACGGTTTCTGGGCAAATTAACTTCTGCCTAGAACTTTTGATACTAAGCAACTAGTCCAAGACCAAATAAATTTCTCACAAAGAATTTTCCTCCAGTAATCATGTGGGTTCATTTTTCTGTCCTAAAATTCTAGAGTCTATGCTTATTTCACTCTCTCATGAGTGAGAGAATCAGGTGTGCTAAAGTATTGCATGTTACTTTCAGTGGTTTTACCAATCTTATTCCTGCCCCCCAAGCTCAACTCCATTCAATTTATCTCTAATAAGCCCTTCTTTATATCTTGCTTCCTCTTACCTATCTACATATGTTGTTCTGTTTTCCTGTGTGAAACAAATCCTTCATTGTGATGGGGCAGATTAATTTCTTTTAAACTCTTTTTTTAAGGCATTCTTTATGTATGAAATATCTGCTTTGGTGCCTAGAAAAATTCAGATTTCATATTCTCTATAAAACTTTCTCTAAAATCATGGTACTTTGTTATGGTTTGGCTATAAGATGTCCCCCCAAAATCTCCTGTGTCAACGTAGGAATGCTCCAAGATGAAGTGATTGGATTGTGAGAGCTGTAACCTAATTGGTTCATCCTAGCTCGAATGGACTGAGTGTGTCATACTGTGGCTGGAGGAGGTCATCACTGGGGGTATGTCCTGAAATGGTTCATGGTCTCCATGACCCTTTCCCCCTCTCCCCTGGATTCCTTGCTGCCATGAGGGGAGCAGCTTCCCTCTGCCACACACTTCCCCGCAGGTGTGCTTCCTCACCTTGGGCCCAGAGCAATGGACTGGCCATTGATGAACAGAAACCTCTAAAACCATAAGCCCAAATAAACTTTTCCCTCCTCTAAACTGTTCTTATTGGGTATTTTGGTCACAGAGACAAAAAGCTGACTAAATCATCATCTTCAGTGACCCTTCTCTTCTTTCTTCCTATTTCTTGGAGTTAATCACACCTTGTCTAAAAAAGCCCTAATTCATCCCTGTGCATCAGAATCCTTGGAAGAATGTTTAAGATATATGTTCCCACATTCCAGCCTTAAAAAATTCTGATTGAGAATTTCATTCAAAGAAACATTTTAACCAGCACCCAGGTGGTAGAAAGGCCATAATGCTGAGAAACTGTGCCCTACCACAAATCCATCCTATGACAGGACTTTGGACCTACATGTGCTTTGGGCATACAAGAACATACCAAATACACATACAACACACAGACAGGCATATATAACACTTTTCTGGTGACCATGAAGTGACTTGACTTGCTTCATAAATACTTCATGTAATGCTCAGAAATACTATTTTGAAGGAGAAGAGGTTCTTAGGGTAAAGTCTTATTGTTTTAGTAAAAGCATCCAAAATCTAAAGGTTGACTTCTTTTATAAAATTTGAGTCGCAAACATTTTATTTGCAGCTTGAGCAGATTGCAAAAACACATGAAGTATTTAACGTTATTCTTTTTACTCATGGCTGCTTCTGAAATAAAACCAGGGTTTCCAAAATCTAGATTACTTAGATGATACTTGAGACTAAACATTGAGGTTTATTTGTAAGAAAATTTTTAAATGTAACTCAAAACATAGAACATATAAAGCAAGATTTACCAACTTTGCAGAGAAAAACATCCCAAAGGCAGTTATACATAGAAAAAGCATCATCCCCAAGCAGGATATTACACAAAGTAGGCCAGCCCATCTACCTCGACTGCAGTACCTAACACTGTCACCTATTTTTATCACATCTGGTTGTGTTGTATGTACTGTAGGTGGGTGGTTCCTTAAATTCTCTGGAGGAAAAATAATACATTCACCGAATTCACAAACTCAAAGGTATTCCATCCTTGAAAGCCAGGTGGCAGCATGCTTGAACATAGAACAGCATACCTATGTTTTCTGCTTCTGTATTTCTCATCCAGCCAAGTCATACCATTCTATCGGGTTCTGATAAGCTCCCTCTCTATAAATTATGCTCAGCCTTACCCCTAGGTGACCAAAGCTGCCCTTATGCTGGGGGGGAGGGAGAGAGGATTATTGAGAACAGATAAGTCAAACACTAACAAAAGAACAGATAAGTCAATTCACTAACAATTCAATATTAAGTCACTCTTACTGATAAGACTGCTGCCACATCTGAGTCTATTCTCAACAGACAAGTTTTTCCAAATATTGACTTAGAACCTACTTGGAATGTGCATGGTATTTACCTTCAAGGGACTTATAATCTAGACACCAAAGTCAAACTTCACCCATCCCTTCCCCATAGAAAGACTGTGTCCCTATCTCACTCTCCTAATGTCTGGAGCTGTATCCCAATAACCTGCCATGACAGTTCCTTTGGGTCTAGGAGCTCCAGTCACCTTGGAAGGGCCTGGCCTGCCTCTACTCATACCATTTCTGAATGCTGAAAGGTCACCCTGAAAGTCATCCCTAGGATACACCTTCATTGTCACCTGGATGCCCCTCTCTCACCTACCAACATTCTCCCTCTTGTCCTAGCGAACATGCCAAAGATCAAGCATCTTGCTCAGCTGCTCACTCTTCCAGTTCTCCTCAGCTTGGTGGAATTAACTCTTCCATTCCCCATCAGGTCCTTTGAATCTTCACATGTAGGAACTCTAAACAATGTATCTTAATTGTACTTAAGCTGAATCACCACAGGCCTTTTGTTAGTAAAAATTCACACCCCAGCCCCATGTCAGACTTAAGAATGCAGTTGTGAAAAGAAATGAGGGAGGGGAAGTCAAGTCTAAGCTGTTTCCATAAGGGCAGTGGCAGGTGAATCACAGTTAATATTATTTGGGGGATTTTATCTAGTCTGTTTTTGCTTAAAGTGACCTGTTTCTTACCTTACCCAGTTTCTTGATTCAGGACAAATATTCTCTATGGCCCCTTCTAATCTATATAGCAGGTACAATCTCCTCTTTTGAGTCAAACAGATTAAGGTGACTGACTATCCTCTCTTCTCAGCACTTTGTGACATTCTGTGATGCTCTTCCAAAAATCAATCAGGCAATGTTTCTAGTGGCAAAGCAAGGAAACAAAAGACATCTGGGCTCCAGGACAGGGTACAGCCTCGGGACTCCAAGCAGAGATTATGAATTTTAATTCTCTATTAGAACACAGACACATACGGGCAAGAACATTAGGAAAGACTAATCAAGGAAGAAATCGGCAGGGGGCATCCATACTGAGGATCACTGATAGCACTTGAAACTTAGCACAGCCAAGGCTAATAGGCTCCTTACATCCTCTTCTCCCATTAAAGATGCTCTGGAAACAAGCTACCCAGGAATATTGCTGCAGTTATCACAGTTACCAAATTGGCAGGCAATATTCTCTAAGTGCACTGGGCCAGGAGCTAAGGATTTCCTGTGCACCCTCTACTCTTCCAGACTGAGTGCAGTTATAAAAGGAGCAAGAGCGGAGGTACCGGGGATAAATAATGCATGAGAACTTCAGGTGCAGAAAGCTTTATTCAGACCTGCCACGCTAATGCATGACTAAGCCTGACATTTGCTACAGTATGTCTGGATTGGCTAGCTTGTGTGTCTGAAATGGTGATGAGAATAGAGGAAGAGGCTGTACCTGTGATCTGGTCCTTAGTCTCTCTCTGATTGTTCTGCCCACTCTGTGTTACTGTCCCCAACCAGACCTCTCCCCTCCAGACTCTTGAAATTTGGTAAGCTAATAAAATCACAGCATTTCAAAATACACAAAGGCAAACAGAAGTGATATGCATGGTTAAATAATCCCTCTATTAGGAAGACCCCTAATTTCCTATTGTTGCCTATGATTCCCAGCTGTCCTCTGATCTTTCAATTAGCAAACAAACCATCTAAATGATTTCCTGGACTCTAGTTGTCCTTGAACAAATTGAAGAAATTTTAAAACTGGAAGAAGGATGGTAGATTTTACAGATTCCCTAAACTCATTAAGTCCTCAGGGAATACATGATATCATATATGAGAAGCATTTATCTTCAGAATTTCTGAATTAAAATTCAGCTAAGCTCTGAAATAGAATTCAGGATCAGAATACTTACTGAAACTGTCAATATGTTCCTTTATTGTGGAACAAGATCACTTTTTATCTATAATATAGTCTCTAATGCAACTGAAATGAGGGCTGTCCTTCAGGTTCCTTTCTGATCTGAAATTCCACAGTGCTTCCCGGGCAATGCAGTCTATCTAGAATCTATTCATATGCCAGAAGCTTAACCTCTACAATTACCCTGTACCAAATTCAGAGCTTTGGGTATCACTTTAGTCTTGCATACTCTGTCCTGCTGCCATCTTGCAATCAGTACTACTCAGCCTCCAATTATCTGAAAATACCATGCAAGTTGCCATTTAGCCAGTACATCTGCTAACATAAAATCATTGTTGTGGTTTGGATATGAGGTGTCCCCCTAAAGGCTTATGTGTTAGGCAATGCAGGAATGTTCAGAGTGTGACGATTAGATTACGAGAGTCACAACCACATCAGTGGATTAATCTATTTGATGGATTAATAATCTGAATAGACTGTAGGGTGGTAACTATAAGAAGGTGGGTGTGGCTCAAGGAAGTAGGTCACTAGGGGCATGGCCTTGGATTTTATAGCTTGTCCTTGGATCCTTGCCATTTCCCAGTTGCCATGAGCTGAGCAGCTTCCATCCACCATGTCCTTCCTCCATGATGTTCTGCCTCACCTCAGATCCAGAGCAATGTGATTGACTGACCACAGACTGAACCTCTGAAACAGAGCTCAAAATGAATATTTCCTTCTTTGCATTTTTTCTTGTCAGGTGATTTGGTTATAGTGAGGAAAAAATTGACTTTGCAATCATCATTTCTCAATATAACATCAACCCCATGGCTATGCAAGATGGCTCTGATGCCTGGGGCATAAACTTGTAAATCTCTCCTGCAAATCTGTTTAGGGTAGTATAGTGAGGAATAACCACTGTAATCCTTTCAAGAGATGAATATGTTGCTAACAGAGCATTGTGTCCCAAACATGGAATAGGTTGGAAGGTACTACCATTTCATAGCCCTTTTTATAAACCTAACTACTTCAAGTGTTTAATACCAACCTCCAGGTGTCTGTCAAATGTCATCCAGTTTGACCAAGTGGCCTGAAGGAAAATGAAACCATGGACACTGTTCCACAAACCAATATCCAAGGCACCCACATCATCTCAAGAAGCAAGTTCTAACACTTACTTGGACTTAGTGAGCAAATATTGTGCCTGCTGTCCTGTGCTAAACTTTACTGAGAAGAGGGCAGACCTGCCCTTCAGAACCTCACAATTTAACACAAAAACCTACCAGTGGGGAACCAGCTCTCATGCTCCTGTACTGTTTCTTCTTGTAATATAATATTGGTCAGTTGACTCTTGTTTATTGAATAGTGACATCACAAATTCCCCAGTTCGTGGTCCTGATTATCGACCCTATATATACATGCTTTGGGAAGAGATTACATGTTTCATTGCATACCAGGATTACACAATAGGGAACATGACTAGTGTCCAAAAGAAAAAAAAAAAAAAAAAGGATGCCAAGAGAAGGGTATGGTTTTCTACACACAGAGCTAGAAAAGGGGACTGCCTCCCGATGGTTCTGAGTAAGTTTCCCCAATTCATCCACAGTTCACTTAGCATACCGACAAGAATCCATGTCAGTGAGGCAAACTTTCCCAGCTTGCCTCTCATTTCCTCTGATCATTTTAGTGCCACTATGGGAAGCATTTGTAATGTGCTTACAGACATGTGCCCCTCCCCCAACAAATAAGTATTACCTCAGTAAATCCCAATGAGAGTATACTCCAGAAAAAGCAGGGCTTGCAAAACATCTCATGCTCATTTTTCAGAATTCAGAATGAAGTGACTAACCCCCGATATACAATAAAAATGATTAAATGCAAACACTACTGAGCCTGTATAATAAATATTTTATGCATTAATGTTTTCAAAAGTCTTATTTCACTTTTACTGCTTTTCTTTTTGGCATTATTCTATTTTAGTACATGCAATGAAATAATCTCCCACGAAAAAAGCAGACATTTCTGGCCCCTTTTAAATAAACCAATGGATAATTATTGTGCTATTAATTTGCTATGTAAATTGTTTAAATTGCTAACTTTTTTCTCTTTCCATTATTAGAGACAATTCACTCCTTCCCAAGGAAAATGGAAACTTCCCTTCCAAAGTTAATTGTTTTCTTCCCTAGTGTCCAAAATACACAACTCAGGTCTTCTTTCTGAGGATTCGTTTACAAAACAGACCGTAACCCCAACTAAAAAACCTTCATTATAATGCCTAGTTAATGTTTATTCAATTTAGAAGCCATAAAATTTCTCTTCCCTACTCTAGAAGCTATCACTTTGCTTCAGAAAAAAGAAACGCTGGTTGGAGACTAAGAGGCCTCCACATGAGTCAGAGAAGGGAGTCCTAGACTCAGGTCAGATGCCTCTTCCTGCAGGCGTGGGGCTGCATCACATGCTCCTCGTTTTCATTTGGGGTTTTTGGAAAAGGAAAAGAAGAAAGTACCATACTCTAGGAATTTCTCAGTAAGTATGTTATAAACATTTTTTAAGTTAATTCATTTGCACAGTTAGGCAAAAAGAAACCCTTCTGAACTATTAATGACTCTGGGATAAACTTTTAACAGAGGTGCTCTTATGACAGCAAAATAGGGCACACACCAGTAGGTACATATTTAGAAGCTTCTACAAATGGGGAACTACTGGGGAAGAGAACAAACAGAGGCAATGAAAGCTATACCCAGGTGATCCTGCCAGCAGGCTAAAAAGTTCCTGATGTCACTTTCACATTGAGAAAATGAAAATTACTACCTGTAAATTTCACATTTTCAAAACTAATTTTTCATTTTCGAAGCTGCCTGCCTCCCCCTCCTTTTTGTATGTGTAAGAAAGATGTCAACACTTACAGGCTTAATTGGAAAGTAGTAGGAAAACCTGTCAGCTGGATTTGCAGAACCCTGACAAATCCTCAGGCACAAACACTTGGGCAGTGAAACTAGCAGCCTTGCACCCCACCTTCTCCTAGTATCTCACCTTTTGTTTCTCAAGAGCCTTTACCTGAAGCCACAAGCTAGCATGGTGCTAGTGGGGAGGTGGATTCCTCAAGGCATGGCAGTTTATTTCCCATACTCCATAGAATTTCCTGAGACTAGATAATGATGCCTGCCAAACCTCATGGGAAGAGGTCACTATACAGTCATAACCTTCTTAATTTGGACAGAAATGTTCTGTAATAATAGTGAGTGGCAGAATCCCACACTCCCAGAGAGAGAGAGGGACCAGTTCTCTTTATCAGAACCAGGAACTGACCAGCCACACCTATTGCTAGTCCTCTGGGTAGACCCCAAGGCATTCTTTCAGAAAGGTGTCAACCTCCTTTCCATTAACCACCTGTAGGCTGAACGTTAGCATCAGGAGAGTGAATGGCTATCAGCATATTACTGATCAGTTGTATTCATGTCTCATGCAAAAATATGACCATTGTTGAAGAAACCAGTGTCCTGGAAGCAATAGTTTAGTAAACACAGTGGAAACCTTATTTATGTCTCCCTGCATAAAAGAAAACAAGCACGAAATTAAGTTCAGAAACAACAATCTTAAAAACAAGTACAGCAAAAAATTAAAAATACAATAAATGTACTGCTCAAATGGACTTCTTTCTTTGAAGTTTTGAGACAATAATTTTTTGGGGGGAGCATTTAGGAAGGCCTCTGACTCACGTCTAGAAAAAAAAAAAAGAATACAGAAACAACAACTGATCAATTCAATGAAAAACCAAGAAAACCCTAGTTACTAAAATCTGGATATTGTTAATAATATTCTGAATTTTATATTCATATTGGGTAATGCACATAATTCAGTGACTCAAATTTATGCTGTCATGTGTTCATTCCTCAGCAATGTCAAAATCACTGTCAAAATAATTGTTACTAACACCACCAACCTACCCTGGGTATTTTAAAGAGCTAGCATGTAGAGACATTGGCCTTAGGATCCACCATGTGCTCCCTGGTTGCTACTCTTTTCAAAGCACCAAGACTTTTATGGACTTAGTCTCCTCTCCAGCCCCACTACTCTAAAACATTGTCATCTCTTCATACATATTTCCAAGTTTTGATGTTGCTTGGATAAGTGTTTTATCCCTCATGGTCAGTTGATTCCTCTGTGATCATAGGGCAAGTTACTAAACAAAGATGTGAATCAAACTGTCATCTCTGACTTACATGAATAAGAAAATAAAAATAAGCCTAAGAGGGCACTCCCACACCAAGAATATCAGTGAGTAAATAACATTCCTACAGAATGAAAACAAATACCATGACTTAGAAAATGGGTTTTAAAGGCTTTATGCCTTTGTATCACTCACTAATGCTGTCTAGTCCATCACTGTGCCCCCAGTGCCCAGTGCAGAGCCTGCCTCAGAGTGGAGGACACCACCAATACTTGAATGATTAACAAATGAAAACCCATAAAATGGTTGGATCTATCCATTTTTTAAATCACTAACACTCTGCTCAAAAGATTAAGATTTTTAGTTCTCTATTTTATTTCTACTTACTACTTGTGACCAAATGAGAAAGCAATCCATTTAAATTTTTTATGATCAAACTTCCACAATTTCTCATCAGTTGGGTTAATGGAGTCATAAAGTATATCATAAACCCCCAACATTAGTTCTGAAGATTATCCCCTGAAAAGGCTTAATAGTCACATGAATTTGAGAAACACTTCTTTTTTCTTTTTTTTTTTTTTTTTTTTTTTTGGTCTTGGAAATTCACAATGCACATTAGCATATTAAAAGTTGCAAAATAACTGCAATAAGGAACTCTGATTAACTTTGTTTAACCAGACTGTCTATACTTAATGGAACCAATCAGCATCCCTAAAAACTAATATTCTTCACAATACACTTTGTAAATTATGTTATATTATATATCTACTGTCATTTAGAACTAATTAGAAACTTAAAAATTAAAAAAAAGAAATGTTACTTTATTAAGAGATATTCAGTGGGTTCAAGATTTATAATTCAAGCATTAACAATAATTGTTAAAAGTCAATTATTAGGTGAACCAGAGGTTGATTCCATGATTTGAGAATGATCTACATTATTTCCTTCTGCTTGTCTTCTGGATAGCTGGATGATCACCATCAGTGATGTAATTATGAGTTCAACCCAAAGCTGAGCAAGTCTGAAAGATCAAAATTTCACCACAAATACAAACATAATTCATCTGACTTCATCACAGCAAAGAGGCAAAGAATAAGTCATATTTAATCATCTTGTATACAGGAAATGGTAAAAAGCTCTTCTCATTCCCACTCCCACCCCACAAAATGATAGATCTTCATAGAATCTCTCTGACCAAGACTGGGGAAAGGTTGGGGAGAAAACACACTGGGAAACAAAAAAAAAAAAATGTCATGTTAGTATTGGAAAAAAAAAAAAATGCACCTCTAGCATTTACATGATACAGTTAATACCAAACCAAAATAGCTAGAATGACAGGAAGATAATAGCACAAATGCAGGACTAATTTTTGATTGATTATAGTCAGAGAGGTTGAAAACTTAACTATAATTGAAATGTCAGCACTGATGAAAAAATAAGAGCAGGAAATTGTAGAAGGATGTGGCCAGAGTAGTGCAGAGCACAGCAGCAGACTAGACAATAACTTAGAACCAGATAGTAGCAGGAAAAGAAGGTTTGGCTGAGAACGGGGACCATCACCACCCCAATTCCCTTGGGTAAGTTTTGACCAATAGCCTAGTACCAGAAAAAGCCCTTTGACTTCATCTGTAGATGAAATACAAAATATAAAATATTTAAACAGAAAATATCTTACAAAGATTATACTTTGTTATTGGCATGTTTTTATACGACTAGAAAATCCTGATGGGTTTTAACTGTACCCCTTTAAAAATAATAAAACCATTAAATTAAGTTTTACTAACTGAAAATTCATGACAATTCAGACAACAGAGTTGAAGTTTACATAGTATGTATGAAGTACACAATAGACAGATGAACAGTGGAAAGAAGATGGTAGAGTGACAAAGAAGGTGATTTTTCAGGAACTGATCCATGCATTTCCCTCTGGTGCCGTCCCTCCTCCTCTGTTGCCACCTCTAACATAACTCCTCTGGACTCCACATTCCATGCATATCAGAGTGTGTCTTCTAAGCTTGCTTCCTTCTCTGCTTAGCATGTCCTTTCACCACTCACATTACTCCTGCTTTCCCCTGCTAAATCCTACTCATCTTTCAAGACTTGACTTAGATGTCTTCCTTGCGCTCCCCTCCATTCCAGCCTGGATTAACTGCATCACCTAGCACCCATGAAATTCTATCAGAACCCTTATACTATTCTGGATGATCTATTCACTTGACAATTCATTTTTCAGACCCATATCCCCAGTGTCTGCCAGAGTTAATAGTAAGTAGTGATTGATAAATCTAGGTAGCACCAGGAGTGCATGGAAAAGAATCCATATGTTTAAAAAAAGAGAGACAAAAGAGCAGTAATCTGAAACTGAAGTCAGCAGACAATCAGAAATTATATGTCCTGTGATTGTGAATCCATACACTTTGGCTTGACATGTTAACTGCAGCTTAGGTAATTCTGCCCATCATCTAGAACCATAGCTGTGCCCCAGAGCCTGACTCCTTCCCAGGGCCACTCTGATGCCACCTCTGCGTACACTACTGAGATGCTTATTTCCACATTAGTGAAACTCTTAACACCTAAAGGGTCAGTATACATGGGTAGAAAGCTCTCCATACCCAGACCTTTTAGACATAATTAGCATCCTTTGACTGCAGAGAGTGGGCATGACAGTCCCTCACAAGTCATCTTAACCATTAATGTAAACACTGAACTACAAAATTTCAAGATTCTTTGATTAGGACATGGTATTAATTGTGGTACTTTGGTCTTAAGATCTGTGCTCTAGGTACAAATATATTTGCTTTAAAAAAAGTTATTGACTTAACTTTAAACTGGTGGGGGAAAGGAGAAATAGGACTCCAGGATATGGAATGTAATTCTCTATTGGTGTGTTAGAAAATATACCACAGAACTCAGTTCTGAAAATGTCATTTTCATGCCAAATTAAAGGTAAACATAATTATGTCTAATACATCAAAAGTACCTAATTAAACATACTCTTCGAGGCTAAAATATGCAGACAGACAAAACTAATTTTAACTTATTTCATAATAACTTCATTATTTATTTATTGAAAAATGTCAATCAAAAACATTAAACTAGTTTTTGTTTATTTCAGAGAACTTAAAAACTGGCAGCAATTTTCATTGTAATTCATTCCTGGTTTTCTGCTTTGGAGAATACATAAGCATCTGATTATTTTGATGCTACAAGGGGGAAAAAAAAGAGAACAAAAGGAAATTTTAAGTAAGGAGCAGTGGTGAGTGAAGATAAAGCCTGCTGAGTCATTATGAGCTTGGAACAAATAAAAATGCTGGGATTGTAACCAGGTATAAAACTACGCATCATGCTCATATAAAGACCTTTGTCTCCCTCAGTCCACCCATCCATCCCTCTGTGATGGAAAATTTCCATGGCTTTTGTGTTTCACTCAGCAGTGGGGAGTGAACTGCCAGTCATCCCAAGAAGCATGGGTTCAGATGTGAGAAGGACACCAGGCTGTACGATGGAGCCTACAAGAAAGGCTGAAAGAAGATAGACCCCAAAGCATTCCCAGAGGGTTTCTGCCATGATTCAAAATGCCCCATGGCAGCTCTCTAGGCCAGAAGGAAAACCCAAAGACGACAGGAAAGGAACTTAAGAGGCCTAAAGTCAGGCTTCAAATTGGGAAGAAAATTTCACACTCCCAAAAGTAGTTCACATTTATATGCAGAGAACGTTGTGTGCTGGTTGCTAGAATGTCCCATTTCTTGAAATCAGGCAAAGTGTGAAAAGAATTCGAAAAGGGTAAAGATTAGAAAAATAAAAGAGAAAGAACAGGCTTGGAGCCAAGAAAGAAGACTCATAAAAATTACTGGGTCTGAAAGGCTGAGCTTGGTATAGATCCGGCAAAGAAAGAATGTGGGATGTTAGGAAACCAGTAATTCAACTCTAACATGGATCCCATAGAGCATATGACTTCTACCTCAGGGCATAAGAGAATAATTAGAACAGGACTCATCCTCCTGCTACGAACAACTAAAAAGTTGTGTGCAAACCTGGTCCCTGTTTTTAGGCATTAGCCAACAAACAATGCAAAAGAGTAACCCTTGAAAGAACAGAAGCCCTCCAAAGAGCCCATGTTTGCCTGGGTTTCTGTCTGGGAATGTTTTCCAGACAGTGGCTCAGGGAAGGGGAGTCCAAGCAGAGCACTTATCCCTGATCTGAGGAGTTGGAGACTGACGCTAACAACCACTAACGTGACTGGACTTTGAGGGGTAGATATTGGAAATAAGACAGTGCCCTGGCCTGGAGGGAGCAGGGCACCCAGAAGTGCACTTGGAAGTCTCTCACAGATCCTTTACTAAGGATGGATTGCACAGGTGCAGACTAAGACTTGAGGCCTGGCAGAAAGTTGCTTTTGCGAGGCTGAGAGATGAACAAAGCTAATAGATGTGGCAACTGTGCTGGAAGAGCCTGGCACTGTGGTGCTGCCAGAGCAGAATCATCATGACGTGCCTTAGCATTTAGTGAAAACCACGGAAAGGCACATCTTTAGCGGAAAAAAAAAAAAAAAAAACCACTCCCTAAAGTAAAGGTCATGACCCAGACCTAAAGGCAGGATCTAAGACAGAGTCATCCTAACAGACAATAAAACCAAGTCTGACGGGATCAAGAGGATCCACTAGCAATTTAACTAACTGCCGGAAGCAGATTCAATTTCCTTTCAAGGAAGATAACATACTCCACATTCCCTAAAAGAATTATCTTTGATGTCCAATTTACAATAAAAAATTATAAGGCATACAAAAGGAGGAAAAGTGGATCATAATAAAGAAAAATAAGCAACCAATATAAAGAGACCAAGAGATGACACCGATGTAGAAATGAGTAGACAACAGTTTTAAATAGTTATTATAAATGTGTTCAAGGGCTTAGAGGAAAACATGGACATATGAGTGAACAGATGGAGAAATCTCAGTAGAGACTGGAAAAATAGAAAAGAACTAATTCTAGGCTGAAAGGTAATATACTTAAAATGAAAATTTCACCAAGTGCATTTAGTAGGAAATTGGAGACTATAGCATAGAGAACCAGTGAACTTGAAGACAGCACCCCCCCCAAAAATTGTACATATACACACATATGTACATATATGTATATGAAAGATACATGTCCATCAACATAAAAAACCTAGATAAAACATTTTTTAAATGAAAAGGCCTCAATGAAGTCCTTGTCAATAAAAAAGTGGTCTAATATACAATTGTTAGAAGAGAATGGAACAGAAAAATTAAATAGTTAAAAGTTTCAATTTAATAAAAAAAAAAAAAATCTACCTACAGATCCAAAAAGCTGTGAACCACAAATAGACAAATGCAAAGAAACCCACAATTAACCACATAATGTCAAACTGCTAAAAGCTAAAATCCTAAAGGTAGCCAGAGAAAAACATATTAAACAGAGGGATAATTACTTAAATTCCACTGATTTCTCATCAGAAACAATTCCCAACGAAAATAAAACAGCATCTGTATTTATACGGATGGGAAGAGGAGGGGGTATTGTCAACCTAAAATTCTATACCTAGTGAATGTATCCTCCAAAACTGAGATTTAGAAAAAAAACTCTTCAAAGATACAAAATCTAAGAAAATTTTATCTCCAGCAGACCTGCACTACAAAAAGAAAAATAAATATTTTTTCTTCAAGCTGTAGGAAAAAAATCTTACCAACCTAACACTCGCAAGAAAGGAAGAAGAGGATTGATCAGTATGTACATAAATATATATAAGCAATTTCTTTTAATTTTATTAAAAGAAAGCAGACTATTTAAAGCAAAATTACTTACATTGTAAGATTTATATAGCATATAGAAAATATATAACACACCATACAAAAGAGGAATAAAATTTAATTTTATAATAAAATTTATTTAAATATACATGAAGTATACAATAATTTCTGAGAAGACTGACAAATTCAATTTGCACACTGTATCAAAGTGATGATCTAATTAATATAGCGTATAGCTGAAATACTTGATTAATCTAACAGGAGATTATTCTAAATGTTAGATTAAAATTAAAATGAAGCAAAGGCAACAAAGAGAAGGGGAATAATATGGGACAAATAAAAAACAAGTTTTAAAAAGTTAGACATCAAGTCAACCTTATCAATGAGTACATTTAATGGAAAGGTACTAAATAAACAAAAAGGAGATACTGCCAGACTGGATGAAAATGCAAAATCCAACATTATGCCATTTGAAAGAGACTAAATGTAAATGTAAAACCATATATGGGGTCAAAGTAAAAAAATGGAAAATTATATGCTATACAGATAATATGCACAAGAAAGCTGGTGTGACTATATTAATAACAAAAAAGAGGCTTGATGATAAGTATTGTTACTGTACATAAAGGACAATTTATAATGATTAAATATCAATTTTCAGGAATATATATTATAAATATTCATACGTATAACAATGAAGCTTCAAAATAAGAAAAATCTGATAAAACTAAAGAAACAACTGAACATTCTAATCTAGCCCTCTTAATAACAAACAGAGCAAACTGAAAATTGGTAAGGATGGAGAAGATTTGAAAGTCAACTTGATCTTAAGCACACTTATAAATCACCTTATTCAGAGGCAGAAATTACTATATTTTCAAGTGAAAATAGAAAACTACTCAAAAAAGGAAGAAATCACAATAAATTTCAAAATGTTGAAATATTAGAGATTATGACAAAGACAATGGAAATCAGTTGGAAGGCAGTAAAAAATATTTAGAAATACTCAAGTACTTAAAAATTAAACTTTTAAATAGCCAATTTATCAACGAAAGAAATCATGAGGGAAATTTAAACTAATAATATATATAAATATATCAAAACTATGGGATACAGGTAAAGTAGGGCTTAGAGGAAAATGTAGAGATTTAAATACTGAGAGCTTTGATTTTTGAAACCTTTTATCTTTTCTATGTTTCCTTTTTAAGAAGTGATAGAAAAATAGAAAAATAAGCCCAAAGTACATAGAAGAAAATGACAAAGATAACACAAATTAATGAAATAGAAAAAATGCAAACGAGAGAGAAATGGAAAAGCTTGTTTGTACATTTGAAAGATAAGTAAAAACTGATATACTCACAGAGATGGTAAGAAGAGGAAAGAGAAGAAAATACAAAACTGCAAATAGCAGAAAGGAAAGATGCTATATCATTATAAAACCCCACAGACACTGACTTCATAGCAATAATTTTTAACTTAGAGCAAATAGATCCTTCGAAAAACAGTTTATTAAAAATGATTTAAGAACCAGCACAACTCTGACACCAAAATCAACCAAAGAACAATTTTAAAAATAGGAAATCCAAACCCAGCAATAAAAAAGAGAAAATTGCATGACTAAATACAGTATATTCCAAAATCAAAGTTGGTTAAATGGTCAAAATTAATGGAATTAACTTCCACAGAATTAAAAAAAAAGACAGAACTATATTTGACAAAAATCAACAACCTTTCATGATAAAAATATATTTATTCAGAAACTGGAGTAGAAGGGAACAGCATTATAAAGGACATATACACAATGCTGACAGGTAACATTGTGAAATCTCCCCTAATATCAGAAAGGACTCACATAACTGCCATTCAGCATAGTATTTGAATTCCTAGCATGCACCCTACAAAAATAAATAACACGTATTAGAAAACAAGAGGCACAACTGTCATTTGCAGATGACATTATTTACAGGGAAAATCCTAAATGTTTTACTGAGCAACTACTAGAACAAGATAATTTAATATTACAAAGTTTATAAGGTCAATATACAAAAAATATCAACTATATTTATATGTACTAGAAGAAAAATAGAAAATATTTTAGGACCACACTATAAAGTACCATCAAGATTAAATCTTTAGGAATAAATGTTATGAAAAATATACAAGACTACCTTCCTATGAAATACTAAAAGAAACTAAAGAACCCTAAATAAATGATGTATAAATTAGAAAGATTCCATATTATTAAAATATATAGGTGCAACACAATCCAAATCAAAATCCCACCAGGCTTTCTTTGCAGAAATTGATATAATGATTTAAAACATATTTGACCTTAAATTGTGTGTGTGTGTGTGTGTGTGTGTGTGTGTGTGTGTGTGTGTGTGTGTTTTGGTGAATATATCCTAACCGAATTTGGAAAACTCATGCCATCTGACTTCAGGACTTACTGTAAAACTACAATTATCATGACAATATTGTAGCTGGGCGTGGTTGCACACACCTGTAATCCCAGTGGCTCAGGAGGCTGATACAGGAGGATTCGGACTTCAAAGCCAGCCTCATTAAAAGTGAGATGCTAAGCAAATCAGTGAGACCCTATCTATAAATAAAATGCAAAATAGGGCTAGGGATGTTGCTCAGTGGTCCAAGTTCCCCTGAGTTCAATCCCTGGTACTCTAAAAAGAGAGAGTGTATTGTATTAATGTAAGGATACAAAAATGTAAAAATCCAGAAAATCTCCAAATATATATACATATCTTTGACCAAAATGTCAAGGTTAATCACTGAGGAAACAGACCTTTACAACAAATTGTACCAGAACATAGATGTATATCCCCCCATCAAAAACAGAATGTCATACCTTTCTTCATAGGATATATAAAAATTACAACTAAAAATAGATCATAGACCTAAATGTAAAATTAAATGTAAAAGCTCTAATTCAAAATATAGGGTATAACATTTGTAATCATAGATTAGACAAAGATTTCTTAGAAAGGATACACTGAGAACAAGACAAAAACATTTAAATTATTATATTAAATTTCATCAAAACTAAGGACTCTTGTATACACAGACACTATTAAGAAAATGGCCAAACTACAGATTGTGAGTTATCACCAAAAGAGTCGATTCCAGAATATATAAAGAACTCCAACAACTCAAGACGAACAATACAATCAAAAACAGGCAAAAATGTGTGAACAGACACTTGTGCATAAATATACACAAATGGCAAATATGTACATAGCACGTTCAGTATCATTATTCATCAGAGAAATGTAACTGAAAGCCACAGTGAAATACTATTCCAAACCCAGCATAATGGCTAAAATTAAAAAGTCTGACAATACCAAATATTTATAAGGATGTAGAACATCTGGAACTTTGACACCCTGATGATAGTGTTTTGTTCAACACACACCTACCCTATGACCTGCAATTTCATTCATTTTTGGAACAAATGAAAACATACTTCCACAAAGACTTGAACATGACTTTATTTATAAGAGACCCAGAGTGGAAATTCAAGTGCCCATGAATAATGTTATGGTTTAGATTTGTGTATGTGTACATATGTGGTTGTGTGTGTGTGTGTGTGTGTGTGTGTGTGTGTGTGTGTGTGTGTATGTGCATAATGGGGACTGAACCTGGGGACACTTTACCACTGAGCTACATCCCCAGCCTGCCTGCCTGCCTGCCTATCTATCTATCTACCTACCTACCTATCTATCTATCTATCTATCTATCTATCTACCTATCCATCTATCTATCTATCTATCTTTGGTCTAAGTTACCCAGGTTGGCCTTGAAACCTCAAACTTGCAATCCTCCTGCCTCAGCCTCCTAAGCCACTGGGATGATAGGCATGAACCACTGTGCCCAGGGGGTTTGGATATCGAATGTATCCCCAAATCAGGCTTATATGTTATGAGAGCTGTAACCTCATCAGTGGATTAATCCATATGATGGGTTAATGATTTGAATGGGTGGTATCTGTAGGCAGATAGGGCATGGCTGGAAGAGGTAGGTCATTGGGGGCTTGCCTATGGGGGTTATATTTCGTCTCTGACCTCCCTTTCCCTGCTTCCTTGCTTCCATGAGGGGAACAGCTTCCCTTTGGCACACACTTCCCCCTGGTATGCTGCCCCACCTCAGACCCAGAGTAAGAGAGTCAACTGGCCATGAACTGAACCTCTAAAACTGTGAGCCAAAATAAACTTTTCCTCCTCTAAGTTGTTTGGATCAGGTGTTTTGGTAAGTGACAAAGGCTGACAAACAAATATATAAACGAATTGTCTTACATTTAAACAATTGAAGAGAAAGTATATTTTTAAAAATGAATGAAGTGAGGATGCATGTAACAATATGGCTTAATCTCAAAAACATTATATTTAATAAAAGAATCCAGGCACAAGAGTAAATACTACATGGTTTTATGACTTGAAGCTCAAGATCAGGCAAAAAACCTAATATATGGTAATATAAATAAGAACAGGAGTGACCTAAGTAGTATAGACACTGACTATAAAGGGGCACAAGGTTACCTTCTTCACTGAAGACTCAGTTACATTCCTATATCGTCTGTCAAAACTTATTAGATCTTACACTCACAATACATGCATTTCACTCTATTTAAAATTTAATGTAAAAAAAAAGACTAAGATTTCTGGTGGCTCCAATATCCTATGAATATGAATTTCTAACACCAAATGATAATCTAAAGCTTAATTACTTTATAACTAGATAATATCACATCATTAGCATATAGCACTACTTCCTCACCAAAAGTTTGTGGTGTTGGTGAGAAAAGGACAGGACAGAAATGACTTTTCAGTGAAACGGTACGTGCTGACATCGTTGCTTCCCACTCATGCCTTCTCTTGCTCTGATGATATCTCTCTAAAGCTAAACAGGGAAACGGGATTTTCCTAGTGGCTGACGTCTAATTCCTGTCACTGTCGGCAAACTGCTTTGATCTTTAAGTAGCTCGCTTCCTTTGACTTAAGCAGTGGCTCCCCCAAAGCTATGAAGCATTTTCAAAACATCAAATTAACTGAACTTGAGATGCCTTTAAATAAGCTCTACACTGCTCTTATAATGGACAAGAAGACTGAGGCACAGAAGGAGTGAAGATCCTATCTCAGCTGCATTAACATCAGGTTAAGAAAGCAGGGCTCCTGCCCACCTGGCCCAGGGCAGAGCCAACTCCAGATGCCAGGTCAGCACAATTGCATGAACAACCGAATTCCACAGAACTTGAAAGTACTACACAGAGTAAAAAGGTTTAAGGCAGACCAATACATACCACATGCTAGCGAATGTGCACCTTGTGTTTAGGTGGACTTGAGGATAGTTTGCAAGGTAAGGTACAAGAGATTTTAAGATGGTTTCTTTTGCTTTTGGGTTTTAGACAGGTTAGGGAACTCTGCTGCAGGGTGAAAGAACTTGTGGCTATAGTACCATTTTTTTTCCTCTAAAAGCCTGCCCATGACTTTGGAGAAGCAGAAACTCCTGAAGACCTCAAGGAGTCAACACAGGTCACAAATCTAAACCAAGTCTGCTAGAAGGTCAACTTGCTAGTCTACAACTTCATGCTAACAGTGATACAGATATGTCCTAGAGGAAAGGGACATCGACACACAGCCTCCGCAGCCCTGGAAGGAGCCACAGCTGGGCCCAGGCCTTCCCAAGGACAATAGCCCTCACCAGCCTTGTTAGCAGCTCCACTATTGAAGAAAGAGACGGCTACCCCCTTTTCCCCATGCCTCCTGCTGGCCCTCACACACAGAGGAGAAAGGAACCTGGAAAAGACAAGAATAAGAAAGCAGATCATGCTACTCCCGTGTCAAGCCCCTCAGTCTGAGCACCCGGCACCTCAAGAAGAACAAAGGGATGAGGTAAACCCCAAGCCAGATATCAGTTTGAAGTATTCAGCTGGACCAGACCTGAATGTGACTTTGTTACATCCCTGAAAGTTCTGGGATATGTCCATGATACCATTAAAAGGCAATGAAGAACAAGTCAACACAGCACAACTGAAGGAAGTGATTAAAGTTATACCATTTATGTACCCAGTCCCGTTCAGACTTAAAAAAAAAAAAAAAAAGCGGGGGCCAGTAGAGAAAACACTCAAAACACAGAATCTAGGAACTCCAGCATGGTGGAAAGACACACAAGTTCCAGTGACAATTCGACACTGATAGTCACCTTCCTGTCTCTCTAGCCAGCACTGAGGTCCTGAGTTCTAGATCAGCATGCTCAACCTCCCAGATGTCTCACTCATATCTTAAAACCTCCCCACACTCAGCAAGCTCAGGATTGAAATTGTCATCACCTGCTCTCACCTTCACATTCCCAAACCTCCTCCTCCCCTGTATTCTCAGGTGATTCACCCAGAGTTGCTCCAGGGTCTTAATTAGCTTTCAGCTGGACTGCTGCTTTCCCCACACTTCTCGCCTCAGTTGCTCCCCTGAGAGTCATTCTTCATGCTGCTATCTAACACTTCTAAAAAGCAAATATGATTTCATGGTAGTCCCCATCTAAAATCCTGCAAAAGTTTCCTGATTCCTTCTTTAAGATCCAAGGTGTTTTCAGGTACAGGCCCTGCCTACCGCTCCAGCTGCATCTACCATATATGTTCTCAAGTGCTGTTTGAGTTGGCTATTTCACTGCTGTGACTAAAAGATCTGCCCAGAACTATTTTAAAGGAGGAAAGGTTTGAGGTCTCACAGTTTCAGAGGTCTTAGTCCATAGAAGATTGGCTCCATTCAGTGGGGCTCGAGGTGAGGCAGAACATCATGCAGGAAGAGTGTGGCAGAGGGAAGTGGCTCACATGGTGATCAGGAAGAGAGAGTCCACTCTCCAGATACCCATATCTACCCCCAAGCCACACCCCAATTCCCACCTCCTTCAGCTACCCCTACCACTCAGTTACCACTCAGTTAATCCGTATCAGGGATTGATTCACTGATTGGATTAAGACTCTTACAACCCAATAATTTCTCCTCTGAACCTTCTTGCACTGTCTTACACATGAGCTTTTAGGGAATATTACATCTAAACCAGAACATGTGTTTACCTAATCCCATTCATGTCAAGCTGTTTGGAGCTCCATGGCCTCTCCTGCCATTTTTCATGCATGTTGTCTGTCCATCCATGTCCTTTCCTATACTTTTGAGTTACTAATCTTCCTAAACACAGTACAGAAGTCACCAACTCTTATAAACCTAGATGATGTGAGTGGTACTCACTATATAATGGTGTGAACTAAGAGGAAAATACCAAGGGGAAGCTCCTGAGGAGACAATCTAGGGGCCGGAGTTTCATCTTACTTGTGTAAGCACTCCCAACATTGAGAGCTTAGTACACAGAGGCTATTTAATACATGCCAGCTGAAAGAATAAATGAGTGTACAAATGAAGATATAAGTCTGCCAAAGATGTCTTGCAGAAAATTCTGAAATATGACATGAAGCAATCATCATGCAGCAAATCAAACTTTGGGCACTGCCCTATGACTTTGAACAAATCATGCAAAAATGTATTTATGCTTCTCATCTCAACCATCAAATGGAATAGTTGGTTGAATAATCTCAAGGGTTTTTTTTTTGTTTTGTTTTGTTTTTTTGACTCTAGAATTCTATGGCACTCTGATTCTGTGTTCATGCAGAACCAATAAGGAGAGGGGGCAGGAAAGATTGGAATTGGTCATAAGAGAGAATCTCTTGAAATGATATTTGAAGGGTTTTGTTTTCAGAGTTGTCAGAAGATAGCCAGCCAACCCATCTGTTCTAAATGGCTATAAAATGCCTATAAAATGAGGAGCCATGCAAGATGATTTTTAATTTGTATCTCCTTCCCCACTTCCTAACTACTAGAATACAGACTTTGAAGGTGCAGGTAGAAACTCTCCATCACAGAAGACCAAGGCAAAGTTTCCAAAGAACTAGCAACTAGGTATTTGGACCCATGTAAGCTATTAAGTTTTTGTAACAGAATCAAATATTCACTGAGGGCAAAAAGAAGTGTCAAAAGAAGAGAACTCAGTGGCCTCAGAGAGTCCCAGCCACTCAGATCAGCTCAGAACCTGCCTGCTCTCAGAAGACCTGGAAACTGTCCTGCGCTCCTTAGCTAAGCAGTCATTCTAAGATCCCAGTGTCCTCAATCACTGACTGGAAGCCGAAAATAAAGCTACCTACTGAAGCAGATGCTGCTTAGTGAAGTGATCCTGGGCTTCCATCCACATTCCAGAAGCACATCTACCTTCGAGCTAAAATACACTCACCAGGACTTCAAAACTGCCCTGGGTCACTAATCAAGAGTCCTTGGGAAATAGCATTACAGCAGCCAGTAAGCAAAACTAGAATCACTCAAGAAAAAAAAGTTTCTACATCCATAACCTTATTAACCAATCCTTGTATGTTCCTGGGAATAATTTTACACTTACACCCAAAAGTTCCAGTAAAAAGAATAAGAGATTAATGAGTTTCTAAATTTACCTAATAGAGATATAAGGAGGGGAGGTGCCCTCTATCTGTTTCATGGGGTGTGAAATTCTCTCAAAGCCATCAATCTGACTAAAGTGATTAAGTGTGAAATCTTTCTTTCCTGAACCAAATTTAAGCAGGACATACAGAGCATGAGGGAAAGTCATAAGGCTAGCCACAAGACTTTAATGTTTCCACTCCTTTTCAGTCTTTACTCCTAATTGGCATAACTACATCTACAAAAGGTACCAAGACAAAAGACTCAACTCAGGTTCACAATGAACGTCTACCTCCTCTTTCTGGCTTACATTTTGCTTGTGGATAAACACAACAGAACAAACTTTAACTCATTACAGATGAACCTGGGTATAAAGGTCATGATGAAGATAAACAATGCCAAAAGAGGGCAGGTATGTATACATGACTATGTCAACAAAATATCACATCCAATAGTCAACACCCAAAAACCAATTCAAAACTAGACCTTTTTCAGTATTGCTCAACAGCATAAACTCTGTCCTAATATCCATTTTCACTCTTTGCCATATGATGTGAATATAGGATGTTGAACAACAGCTCAAAAGTGAAAATTCATGAAATAAATTAGGGTATTTGAACTATAAGATGCTCAATAGTTGTTGTTAACTGATTCCCTCTAAAAATGGCAACTGTAGCTGTATCTGTTCCACAGTGAAATGCTTCTAACTATAATGCAAACTATATTGAGCTGCTGCACTCCATTTACCTAGAGAGGCATTCCACAAAGGCCTACAGATAGGAGATGCTTTATTCATGCCACTGCATAGCTGGGGATGAATTCCTTCACAGTCAGCATGTCTAATACCATGAAAATACCATAACAGACCAATGACAGGTTGCTATGGACTGAACTGTGTCCACTCCAAATTTACAGATTGAAGTCCTATCTCCCAAGGTTGTGGTTTCTGAAGACAGGTCCTTTGAGAGGCAATTAGGTTTAGAAGGGTGGTGCGCTTAGGATGGGAATAGTGCCTTATAAGAGACACCAGAGAGCCTGCTTTCTTTTTCCACCAACGTACAAAAGAGGAAAAGTCATGTGAGGACAAAGCAAAAAATTCCTATCTATAGCCAAGAGAGAGTTCTCACCAGACACTGACCCTGTGGGCAAGTTGATCTTGAACTTCCGGTCTCCCGCATTGTGGGAAGTGAGTTCTTGTTTAAGCCACCCAGTCATGGTATTTTATTATGATAGCCTGAACAGACTAAGACATGTTATGCTTACAGGTTGCAATGGTTAAATTCATGTTGTCATCTCGGTTAGGTTATGATGCCCATATAGTCAAACACTATTATAGATGTTGCTTTGAAGATATCTGCAAATACTACAATTACAACTATAGTCTGTAGACCTAAGTACAGCAGATTACCTTCCATAATGTGGGTGGGCTTCATTCAGTCAGTTAAAGACCCTAAAAACAAAGACTGAGATTTCCTGAAAATGAAGTAATTCTGACTCCATACTGCAATACAGAAACTCTACCCAGGTCTCCAGCCCATTCTCTTTCCCTGTAGACTTAGGACTTAAAACTACATCAACTCTTACCTTAACTTCCAGGCTATCAGCCAACCCTACAAATTTCATATTTTCCAGCTTCCCAAATCATTCCAATCGTCACTTAAAATCTTACTGTTTCTATCCACGTGTACACATGTGTGTGCACACACAGACTACTGTTTCTTATTGCCTGAAGAACCTATACACGGATTAAACAGAACAATGTAAGAGAAACACGAGATGGACAATAACAGGGTGGGAGGAACAAACAGGGATAAAGGAACAACATGTGGATTTGTCACAAATTATTTAGAAAGATGGGTAATTTCACAGAGCTCACTGAAGTCCATGATAGCTACTCTAGACTTATCAACTGACTTGGTACATCTCTCATCTTACAAATGTGGTTAAGAAAGTTTTAGTATTGTGAACAACAATCATGTTTACTTTCTTAATCCACTTTATGCTTTCCTTCAAAAAAAAACAATGGCCCAGTTCTCTTACTAGCATAGTTTTCAAATTCATTTTCTTTAATGATTACTATCCAATATGTCTTATGACTGACAAAATATTTCCCCACAATGAACTAATATCTAGGACAGTTATCTTCCAAAATGTTTTTTTGAATTTGGGGCTATATATCACTTTATTTATAAGATCTCTTACCCTTTCCTTAACTGTCCCTTTATCAAGATGTGCTGTTCTTACTCTGTAAATAGAATATCTCCAATCTAAGAAATTAAATATGGTTGACATTTTCTTGTCTTCGATTTCTTTACCTTTCTATCTGTCCATGTTAGTTTCCTATGTTGAAAGCTTTCTGCACATGCCTTGAATGTTTGCATATATATTCATTCTTAAAAGTTGAGGCACTACAAACCTCAGTGGAAGGTTGGAATGTGTGGGTGAAGCATGATGCCATGGACCACACTGAAGAGCATTCAGCCAGAAAGAATTCTTCATTTTTATATTTGTTCATTTATTGGTGAGACTCTCAATGTAAGGATGGAAATCAGTTCATCCAGAATTACTCAGAGAATCAACATGTATCCCATTTGTTTACAATAAAAATAAATTTAAAAAAAAAAACTATGCCTTTGCTGACTACTTCAAAACAGAATTATTCTATTTTCCAAGAAACTAATATTTTGTTCATCTGCTTCAAGGACACCTACTGTGTAGGTTTACTGAATGTCCCGGTTTTAAGCCCTGTGATTCCCTGTACCCTGTGCTACATGATACCCCTGACTATGAAGCCTCCCAGTTACTTTCTCCAAAGAACAAACCTCAGTTCCTCTATATGAAAGGGATGGGACATGGCAGGAAGAATATCACCTGACCACGTTAGGTGAAGAGAGGGCCTAAGATCACCAAATTAAACTCCCTATTCCTATGACCCCTCTGAATCCATGTATTTTGAGAGTTTTCAGACCTTTCTCACTACCATCTTCTGTAGGACCTACTACTGAATTGAAGTTCTGAAAGGCTCACCTTCTTGCTGCTGGTTGGACCTCCCTCTGCAGGACAGTTAGGTGAAAGTTTTCTCTGCTTTGCTAAGTTGACTATCATTCCTCTTTAAGCATCTTATCTTGATAAATTTTAATGAAACCTATTACTTGCAAATGCCATCTTATTTTCTTTATTTTCATACTTAAATATCAATACTCAATAACTTTACTATTTGGTAAATTTTGGATGAAGAGGAAGAAAGCAAATAAAAGCAATTTGTCAAATTAAAATATGTCACTTTAAGCAAAGAGATGAAGACATATACCTCTAGGCAAGCATATTTGGAAATGAACATGACCCAGCCCTATCCACCCTACTTAGCTCCTGACCAGGATTCTAGTACTACGAAGAAATTAGAGGAAAGTTCATACATTCACCTGGTACAGATATCTCGTCAATGCTATCATTTGCCAAAGACAGCAGGGGCATAGCCAGGTGTTATGGTTTGGATATAAGGTGTCCCTCCAAAATTCAAATGTGAGAAAATGCAAGAAGGTTCAGAGGAGAAACGATTGGGTTGTATGAGTCTTAACCCAATCAGTGATTTAACCCCTGATAGGGATTAACCGAGTGGTAACTGAGGTGGTAGGGTATGGCTGGAGGAGCTTGAATTTGGGGCGTGGCTTTGGGGTATATATTTTGTATTTGGAGAGTGGAGACTCTCTCTCTCTGCTTCCTGATCTCAGGTGAGCTGCTTCCCTCTGCCACACATTCCGCCACGATGTTCAGCCTTGCCTCAAGTTCTAAGGAATGGAGCAGCCTTCTATGGACTATGACCTCTGAAATAGTGAGCTCTCTAATAAACCTTTCTTCCTCTACAGCTGTGCTGGTCAGGTCCTTTAGAAGCGAAAAAGCTGACTAAAACACCAGGGATGGCTTCCCACTGATAGGAATAGCTGAATTCTGATATACTGGTGACCCTGAGCTTCCTAACTGATGTTATGTCTGAAGCTTCCCAGCACTTGACTTGGCTTTACTTCCTGGTGCTTCTTTCCTGCTCAGACATAGAGGAAATTATTGCCTGTGCCTGCATCTCACCTACCATCAGGCATAGATAATTGTTCAGCAATGGAGATATCCTTCCTAATTGGTAAAAAACTTTGAGATATAACTATGAATCAGGACGAGGTTTACAGGAAGGAGGGGAAAGCTAAGATGATCTGTTATCATTAGCCTGTCTCTTTATAAGGCAACCTCTAGTAGCCCTGCCCTACAATTCATCTGCATACCTGACACTTGCTACATAGCTCATGTATAGCCAAAGCAAGTAGCCTGTAAGACACAGCAGAGAGCAGCCCTGGGCCACACATAATGCCCCTGCCTCCAGTTAGTCCTCTAGCCTTTCCAGGAGTCTTCAAGGACAGCCTCCCTAACCAAGGATACCTGCCTTCTCCTTTCCATTATAGCTTAGCTGACTGGATCCAATCCTTTATTTGTCTGAACACATATCTACCAACCTGATCACTGCACAGTTCAATTATAATTCATTACTCAAATTATTATCCCTCCTGAAGATCAGCTCTTGACCAAAATCTACAGCTTTTAATAAATGACCCACATCTAACCCAAACTGACTCCTGCCTCATAACCACTGTTTAGTAAATACAACCGGTGATGTGATAGAGTACACTACTAATGGATCACATGCTAGAGCCAGATAGACTTGGGTTTAATTCCAACTGTGGGATCTTAGACAAATCATTACATCTCCTTAAATCCATTTCATTTTCTGGAAATGGAGATAATAATAAAAAATACTAATTCAAAGAGTCATGAGGATTTGACAAAATAATACAACGATTAGCACAATGCATGAAACAGAACAAGCACTTGATAAGTATCAGCCCCTTCCATCAGAACTGAATGAGACCTGTAATGAATTTAATGTTTTTCCCATAGTGGACTGCAGAGGGTCTTGGAAACATCACTTGGACTCTGTCTGCCTTGACAGAGTCTTGAATTCTCAAATTAAATAACTTTATCCTTAATGCTGACTCTAGATGCTTCTAAATCCCAACCTTCAATTATATATCTAAAAACCAATCTTGCGATCCATGACAACATCCAATGTACATTAAAGTCACAAAAGTAAAAAATGAGAGGTCATTAAAATTTGCATCCATAAAACACCTACCAAAATAACTCCTCTAGGCTTAACAGTTCTTAAGCAGAAAAGCAGGTATGCTCAGGGGTATACAGTAATTGACGTAACATTGTAGATATCCATAAGGTACATATTGCTTTTCATCCTAGGTGTTAAAAGCAAATGCTAAGATACTATTCTATTCAAAAGTTTTCTTTGGTATCTTGCAACCACATTTTCTTTTAAAACTCTAAATAGCAATAGTCTGACTATCCTATCCAGCTAAAAAATTCAGACCTCAAAGATATTTAACAAATTAACAAGAGAATAGACTCATCAATTTTTTAGGTTTTTTTTTTTTGCTATCAAAGTATGAAATTATATGAAAAACACTTAGAAAAATGTTGCTAATTCTCCCATAATTTCTGAAATTTTGTAAATTTCCATTCACTATAATCAATTATCACACCTTTCTTATCCTACCACTAAATAAAGTGCAAATCAGTCAGTCCAGACTGACATAAGCACATGTATACATTCTTCTTCTAAGATGTTAGGAATTCCTGCAGTGTAATAAAAACACATGGAGCAAGCTTGACAGACTATTTCTGCACAAAATGAATCTGACACTCACTTAGCCTGACAATACCACAACTGTGAGAAAACATTTAGCAGACAAAATTCCTAACAGCAATCCAACTGACAGATATGCATACTCCATGTTGAGTATAAAATGCAATTTACAAGTAAAGCTAATATGGATGGAAAACATAATAGTGCTGTTTATGGAGATGGATTATTGAGGCAACACAAAAGAATGAATGGGTATTAACTCCACCTTGAATGCAAAGCCAGTCTAATATTTGCATATTCTCACTTTTTTAAAACAGAGGAGGAGACTTTTTAGTGAGGAGGAGGTGGTACTAATGGGGGAAATGAAACAGCATCAGTTAAATACAGGGATTTTTTTTTAAGCACAAGTTTAAATTATGAGACCTGAATGGAATCTCAAGGGTTGTAGTCCTTGATGAAAGAAAGCACCACTCTATCTCTCTGAAGAGCACTCTTGGTGATGAATTTGATGCATCATCAGTTCATATCAGAAAAGGCAAATAATTTACTATGAAGATAATGAAGCATAAGCTTCTGGACCCACATTTATGTGGGACTCTTCCAAGAACGTGGGAGTGGCCCTTTAGGAATGTTTTCACATAGATTATGTTTTTACGAACTGAGAAAGTGAGGTCCATTACCACCACCATTAAGATTTCTTCCTTCTGTTCTAAGTTTTCCTCCTTCATACACACACATATCCTTGCAAGGATAAGATAGGTTCAGGGTGTTTGGCGATGCAGTTAAAGAGAAGCTGTGCTGGGAGTAAGTTTAATCAGGCGTTAGTGGGATGTTTATGTGCTTCCATTTCAGAAGAGTGATTGCTAAAGGTCCTGAGAGAGAATTAGCTTCCAGTAACACTCACAGCATCGCCATCACGATTCCCCACTGTGTTGTGACCCAAAGGTGTGGGGCCATAGATTATGAAGTAAATATGGTCTTCACTGGCTCCCAGCAAGAAAGAATGGGGTATGGACAGAGAAAATAAGGCTTGAAATAAAGTTCAAAACCAAAAACCAGTCTATGCAAATTTTCCAAATCTTACAGAAAGATACAGGGAAAGAAACTTAATGGAGTTTTCCAAATGTGATAGCAATCCTAAAAAATATGTATGACACTACTAGGGAAAGCTAAAATCTTTCCAAAGAAGCAGTAAAAAATTGTTTTCCAATCAATCTTTTTTTGTATTAAAAATCATAAATTTACATAGGGCAATCTTGTTTGATTCATTCTGTTATTTTTTTCCCTTCTCCCCCACCCCTCCCACCGCTCTTTTCCCTCTATACAGTCCTTCCTTCCCCATTCTTACCACCCTCCTTATCCCTAACCCTAAACCTAACACTAACCCTAACACTAACCCCTTCTACCCCCCATATATGTCCTCATCCGCTTATCAGCGAGATCATTCGTCTTTTAGTTTTTTGAGATTGGCTTATCTCACTTAGCATTTCATCCATTTGCCTGCAAATGCCATAATTTTATCATTCTTCATGGCAGAGTAATATTCCATTGTATATATATGCCACAGTTTCTTTATCCATTCATCAACTGAAGGGCATCCAGGATGGTTCCACAATCTGGCTATGGTGAATTGAGCAGCTATGAACATTGATGTGGCTGTATCTCTGTAGTATGTTGATTTTAAGTCCTTTGGGTATAGGCCAAGGAGTGGGATAGCTGGGTCAAATGGTGGGTCCATTCCAAGCTTTCTGGGGAATCTCCATACTGCTTTCCAGAGTGGCTGCACTAATTTGTAACCCCACCAGCAATGTATGAGTGTACCTTTTTCCCCACATCCTCGCCAACACCTATAGTTGCTTGTGTTCTTGATAATCGCCATTCTAATTGGGGTGAGGTGAAATCTTAGGGTAGTTTTGATTTGCATTTCTCTTATTATTAGAGATGTTGAACATTTTTTCATATATCTGTTGATTGCTTGTACATCTTCTTCTGTGAAGTGTCTATTCATTTCCTTAGCCCATTTGTTGATTGGATTATTTGTATTCTTGGTGTAGAGTTTTTTGAGTTCTTTATATATTCTGGAAATTAGTGCTGTATCTGAAATATGAGTGGCAAAGATTTTCTCCCACTCTGTAGGCTCTTTCTTCACATTGCTGATAGTTTCCTTTGCTGAGAGAAAGCATTTTAGTTTAATCTATACCAGTGGTTGATTCTAGCTTTTATTTTTTGTGCTATGGGAGTCCTGTTAAGGAAGTCTGCTCCTAAGCCAACAAGGTGAAGGTTTGGATCTACTTTTTCTTCTATAAGATGCAGGGTCTCTGGTCTGATTCCGAGGTCCTTGATCCATTGTGAGTTGAGTTTTGTGCAGGGTGAGAGAGAGGGATTTAGTTTCATTCTGTTGCATATGAATTTCCAGTTTTCCCAGCACCATTTGTTGAAGAGGCTATCTTTTCTCCATTGCATATTTTTGGCACCTTTGTCTAGTATGAGAAAATTGTATTTCTCTGGGTTTGTGTCCATGTCCTCTATTCTGTACCATTGATCTACCTGTCTATTTTGGTACCAATACCATGCCATTTTTGTTACTATTGCTTTGTAATAGAGTTGAAGATCTGGTATTGCAATACCCCTTGCTTTGCTCTTTCTACTGAGAATTGCTTTAGCTATTCTGGGTTTCTTATTCTTCCAGATGAATTTCATAATTGCTTGCTCTATTTCTGTAAGGTACACCATTGGGATTTTAATTGGAGTTGCATTGAATCTATATAGCACTTATGGTAGTATGGCCATTTTGACAATATTAATTCGGCCTATCGAAGAACATGGGAGATCTTTCCATCTTCTAAGGTTTTCTCTAATTTCTTTCTTTAGTGTTCTGTAGTTCTCATTGGAGAGGTCTTTCACCTCTTTTGTGAGATTGATTCCCAAGTATTTTACTTTTTTCAGTGCTATGGTGAATGGGGTAGTTTTCCTAATTTCTCTTTCTGAAGATTCATCACTTATGTATAAAAATGCATTGGATTTATGAGCATTGATCTTGTAACCTGCTACTTTACTGAATTCACTTATGAGTTCTAAGAGTTTTCTGGTGGAATTTCCAGGTTCCTCTAAATATATAATCATGTCATCAGCGAACAGGGATAGTTTGTGAGTTCCTCTTTTCCAATTTGAATTTCTTTAATTTCTTTGGTTTGTCTAATAGCTCTGGCTAGAGTCTCAAGAACGATGTTGAATAGAAGTGGTGAAAGATGGCATCCCTGTCTTGTTCCAGTTTTTAGGGGGAATGCTTTCAGTTTTTCACCATTTAGAATGATATTGGCCATGGGCTTAGCGTAGATGGCCTTTCCAAAGTTAAGGAATGTTCCCACTACCCTAATTTTCTCTAGTGTTTTGAGCATGAAGTGATGCTGTATTTTATCAAATGCTTTTTCTGCATCTATTGAAATAATCATGTGATTCTTAACTTTTAGTCTGTTGATATGGTGAATGACATTTATTGATTTCCGGATGTTGAACCAACCTTGCATCCCTGGGATAAAACCCACTTGATCATGGTGCACTATCTTTTTAATATATTTTTGTATGCGATTTGCTAAAATTTTGTTGAGAATTTTTGTGTCGATGTTCATTAAGGATATTTGTCTGAAATTTTCTTTCCTCGATGTATCTCTGTCTGGTTTAGGTGTCAGGGTGATATTGGCTTCATAGAATGAGTTTGGGAGGGTTCCCTCCTCTTCTATTTTATGGAATACTTTGAGAAGTATTGGAATGAGCTCTTCTTTAAAGGTTTTGTAGAACTCTGCTGAGAACCCATCTGGTCCCGGACTTTTCTTTGTTGGTAGGCTTTTGATGACCTCTTCTATTTCATTACTTGAAATTGATTTATTTAAGTTGTGTATGTCCTCCTGGTTCAGTTTAGGTAATTCATATGTCTCTAGAAACTTGTTGATGTATTCAAGGTTTTCTGTTTTTTTGGAGCATAGATTTTCAAAATAGCTTCTAATTATGTTTTGTATTTCACTCATGTCTGTTGTGATATTTCCTTGTTCATTCCAAATTTTAGTAATTTGAGTTTTCTCCCTCTTTCTCTTTGTTAGTGTGGCTAAGGGTCTATGAATTTTGTTTATTTTTTCAAAGAACCAACTATTTATTTTGTTAATTTTTCCGATTGTCTCTTTTGTTTCAATTTCTTTGATTTCGGCTCTGATTTTAACTATTTCCTGTCTTCAACTACTTTTGGTGTTGGTCTGCTCTTCTTTTTCTAGGGTTTTGAGCTGTAGTGTTAAGTCATTTATTTGTTGATTTCTACTTCTTTTGTTGAATGCGCCCCATGAAATAAATCTTCCTCTAAGTACTGCTTTCATAGTGTCCCAGAGATTTTGATATGATGTGTCTTTGTTCTTGTTTACTTCTAAATTTTTTTTATTTCCCTTGTGATGTCTTCTGTTATCCACTCATCATATAACAGTGTATTATTTAATCTCCAGGTATTGGAGAAATTTCTGTTTTTTATTGTGTCATTTATTTCTAATTTCAATCCATTATGGTCTGATAGAGTACAAGGTAGTATCTCTATCTTCGTGTATTTCGTAACAGTAGCTTTGTGGCATAAGACATGGTCTATTTTAGAGAAGGATCCATGTGCTGCTGAGAAGAAAGTGTATTCGTTCTTTGTTGGATGGTATATTCTATATAAGTCGGTTAAGTCTAAATTGTTGATTGTGTTATTGAGATCTATGGTTTCTTTATTCAATTTTTGTTTGGATGATCTATCCAGCGGTGAGAGAGGTGTGTTAAAATCGCCTAGTATTATTGTGTTGTGGTCTATTTGATTTCTGGAATTGACAAGGATTTGTTTGACATACATGGATGAGCCAATGTTCGGGGCATAGATATTTATGATTGTTTTGTCTTGCTGATTTATGCTTCCCTTAAGCAGTATGTAATGTCCTTCTTTATCCCTTCTGACTAGTTTTGGCTTGGAGCGACTGGAGATGCAGTCACCCTCCAGTCTGCCATCTTGGATCACTCCGTGGAAAAAACCTGGGGCCAGGGGGACGGGGGAGGGCAGGTCTGCCTGGAGAGGTCTCTGGCTGCCTTGCCCTGGTCCCAGAGGCTGCTTGCAGGCTGGAGGTCACCGCTGGCTTGGGGACTTGTGGCTGGCTCTGTGTGGAAAGGCTCTCACTGGGCGGTCTGCTCCGAGAAGCTAGCCTGGAAAGGAGTTTCCCGCCTGAGTGGGCTGGGCTGCAGGCTGCTTGGGGAAGTCCCTGGCTGCCCTGTCCTGGTCCCTGAAGCAACCTGCTGGCAAGAACTCGCCACCCTGGTTCAGGGACTTGAAGCTTGGTTCTGTCTCCAATCAATCTTGTTAAAGGGAAAATTAAATTATCTTTCTGTGTCTCTCTGTAGAGAACACTACAAAAATCATAAGACTTAATCAAAAAGTACATAGCCATTATATTTTTAATGTCTTTTTTAAATGGACAATTGAGACAATGAATAAGATATTACATAATTTTTCTGGATATTTTATGATAATGATGGTATTGGTCATTTTTGTTTTGATTTTTTTTTCCTCATTCAAAATATCCCATTTGTATCTAATCTTTATTTGTAATCTTGTGATTTCTCCTTAAAGAGAGTCCTCCACAATTTTATACTTCAAGTCCTACAACATCTCAGCCTTCCTTTGCACATTAGATCTGCCTTCAATGTTCCATAGAATTTCATCACTCCTGATACAAATATCAAAGTCCCAGACTTATAAGACTTTGCTCAGTGTTAACCTGAGAAGCTCTTTTAAATCTTCCAAAAATACAGAATATTTTAACAAAAAAAGTAGTGAAAGCATAATTTAACTAAGATTTTCTCTCATTTGTATGTGAAGCCTCAGGAAGCATAATTAAACTACCATACATTGATATTTTGAAGAGAGGAGCATACAAAGTTTGAGATTCCTTAATTACGCCCCTCTCCCACTGCCATGGGGCTAGGTATTGTACCCAGGGCCTTAAACACGCTAGGCAAGCATTATACCATGGAGCTACATCCCCAGTCCTTCTTGATTTATTTTTAAGGAGGAACTGTTGATAGAGGTTTTAGGAGCCTACCAAACTTCACGCCAAATATCATTAGCTCTACAATCACAGCCCTTTTAGCCTGTCTCTCTAAATGATGTTCAAGGAGAAGTTCCAGATGTTTCTAAATCCTACCAGTTAGATTTTGGCTAATTATTAGGTTTTTATCATAGGTGTCATTTTAGAGAGCATTTCAAAACAGTATGAAGTGACATTGAATTCAACTCTCCAGTGTTCTTAGTGACATGCAGGTCTACTTGGTTCTTGTCTGTGGTTCACTATACAAAGCAGACAGTTTCATGCTAAAAAGCACTCAGCAAAGCTTCTCAAAGGCCAGTGCTGGATGCCAGCCTACTGGAGCCATGTTGACATTTTATGTTAGTCCCATCTGGTCCCATTCAGAATAAACTCAAGGCTCTGTGTACTATGCTGAATGTACAAATCACCTGTTTGAAGAAGAATCAAAAAATCTGCATGAATAAAACTACAGTTAAAGTGATTTCAGTGTGTATCACATGTAAAATTTAAAAAAATCAATAGATTTAATTAATCTTTGCACTTATAAGTTTTTGTAGGGAAAAAAATCAAAAATAACAGTATTGGCTATTAAAGAGATCTTCCCAGGGAGCTGGCTTGAAACCTATTCTGTAGCTTTGGCTAGGGATAGTGAGAACTGGCAAAAGAGTAGTGTCTGGAGGGTGTAGGAGGAGGAGTTAATCACTATTTTTAGGGTCTATGAAAACCATCCATTTTAGAACAAAGTCTCCTTCTCAGTTGGAAATATCACAGACCAAGTGCATGAATATATTTCATTATCTGTAATTGCATACTATGCTATTCCTACATTGCATTTAAAAATATAAAAAAAGATAAGGCTGTCATCATGCATGCAAACACATGGAGATTCACAAATAGAAAACCCTCAAAGATCTTGTTCCCAAAGCTACTCACTTTTTCTTCAGAGCAAACTGCACCACCCCTTTAACACTAATGGTTTTTCAGCTATTCTTGTAGCAACATTAGAGAAGCCTGAATTCCCTGCTAGTGTAGCTTAAGTATCATCATTTGAACAACTTGCTAATACTCCTTTTGAATTAAAAGGACATAACTAAGGGTCAGGGATATAAGTAGGTAAGAGCAGCAGCCACAGAGGCAAATGGACAAAGCAGCTGAAATACAAATAGGAATTTAGGAAGCTGCACAACTCAGGTAAGAGTCTCAGTGAAACTTCAAAGCCAGGAGCACTAAATCTTACAAAGCCCAAGGCTTTCCTCAGTTCATTTCCTATTAATCACAGATAATCTTAATGAGTAGCTGTGTTAATAGAACTGTTCTCCAGAGAAGAGATTCCTCTAGCTAGTTGGTTCATTTAGGCAGCCTGGACAGATCTGGCAAATGGTATCTGAAGGACAGCTTTCCTTTCTCCCAGTTCAGTGCCTCTTCTTTTCTTCTCTTCTCCTTTTCTCCCTCTTCCTACCTATTCGTTAAGACAACATGTGGAGAGCATCCTAGCATACTGGGCCACTAAGTCAGAGTGTGGAGTGCTATGGAGAGAAAGAAAGGAAGGTAAGGGTCAGAGACAAAACAAGGTCTGAGGAGACTGTTATTGAGGTTTTTTTGTTTTGTTTTGTTTTTATACAGACATGTCCTGGAAGTTTCCCTTAAAAATGTGACATTTTACCAGACACCTGAATGACATAAGGTTCTGAATCAGGCAAGTTCTGAATGTGAGAGACAGAGGAAACAGCACACATAAAGGTCCTAAGGTATAAAAGTACTTGGTATAACTGCAAAGCAAGAACAGAAGGATGGCCATGGAGGATTGAGTGAGGTAGAGAGGGCCATGAGGTGTGGTCAGAGAGAAAATAAAGGTCAGATCACAGAATGCTGCATTTTAAGTGCTAGGAGGACTTTTGCTTTCACATTGTTAGAAGGGAGCCAAATAGGAGGAATGTGAATACAGAGGGACTTGTGTGGAGGACAGACAGCAAAGAGCAATGGTGTAAGCAAGGAGATCAGTTAGGAGGAAATCACAGAAGTCCAGAAGAGAATAGGGGCTTTCAGCACTTGGGAACATGGGTAAGGAAAGTAGATGAACTCTGGATACATCTGAAAAGGACAGCTAATAGGATTTACTTGGAGTTTGGATATGCAATTTGAGAGATAAGATGTGAGAGTCTTAGAAAGGATATTATTGATTTATACTACCAAAACTGGGCAGGTAGTCAGAGGAACAAATTTGGGGCATAAGGACATTGTTTCAGTCAGTTTTTTTGCTGCTGAGACTAAAAGACCTGACCATAACAATTGTAGAGAAGGAAAAGTTTTATTTGAGGGCTCATGGTTCAGAGGTCTTAGTCCACAGAAGACCAGCTCCATTCCTTGGGGCTCAAGGTGACACTAAACATCATGACTGGGAATGTGGCAGAGAGAAGCAGCTCACATATTGATCAGAAAGCAGAGAGATTCCACTCACCAGATACAAAATATATACCCCAAAGCCACACACTAATTCCCACTTCCTCCAGTTACAACCTACCATTTTGGTTACCACTCAGTTAATCCCATGGGGGGGGGGTTAATTAATTGATTAGGTTAAGGTTATAGCCCGATCATTTCTCCTCCAAAACATTTAGCATTGTCTCATACATGAGCTTTTGGGGAACACCTCACATCCAAACCATAACAGACACACAGACATTAAAGTTTGGTTCTGGCCACGTTAAGTTTGAAACCCTTTTGGATATTCAGGAAGAAATATCAAATAGGTAGTCTGAGATAATATTCCACAGAAAAGTTCAGGATGAAGGTAAAATTTGAGATTTGAGAACATGGAGATGATATAAAGAGTGAAGGAAAACATGAAGATTGGATGAAAATCTTTATACCAGGAGACTGGATGAAATCACCTGCAGAATGAGCACAGATAGAAAAAGGAAGAGGACCAAGACCTGAAACCCCTGGCAGTCCAAAGTGGTAGTTTATAATTTAGAGGAAATGAAAAGAAATGAGCAAAGGAGGCTGGAAAGGACTCCTATACAAACTTGGCTATTTGTCCCATTGAAAAAGGAGAATGAATTGACTCGCAGCTCCCAAGAACCATTTCTCTACTGGAGAAAGAAGGCAGCTCAACTGTCCACACCATCCCACTCATCTAGTAACAAGTATCTTGCTAAAAGCACTGACTCTTCACTTGGGCTTGCAAATAGTCAATGGGTAGCTAAAAGCAGGATACAAACTTGGCATCTCTGCATCCCATTTTTGCATTTGTCTCCTTTGCTCTGAGTCATCTTCTCCTGCAGTCATCCTGGATTGCAGGAACACCAGGTCTATTAAATAAACATCTTTTGATGAGGAGAAACTACTCCTATACAACATCAACTTTCTTATAACTGCTGCCAAGAGGGCTCATCCTATCTAATCCTGAGATAATGACCAACCAGACCACAGTTTGACCACTACTGCTTGACTGTGCAGCTTTCTGGCCCCTTCCCTGTTCAATCTGGGGGCTCATATCAGGGCTAAGAGCGCACTGGTCACCTTGTCTTTCTAGTATAACTGTACTGATTCAAGTTCCTTTCTTGCTTTTATCCCTGCTCATCTCTTCCATTGGCATCTTGGGTCAGTGGCAGAATCTAGTTCACTGGAACCCTGGAGCGTTTGCCTTAAAACTCTGGTAAAAATTTCTCATCCCAGCACACACTTCTCCTCCTCCTGTACACACACACACACGTACACCTCGTACATGCATCAGACCAGTTCAATATGTAGTGACCATATAAACTTAGGAGGATACTCTTGGAAATATCCCAGCCTGGGTTCCACTGGGACTACCACCACAGCAACTGCCTCCAGTCACCCAACTAGGCAGACAAAGAGGGTCAGTAGAATAGAGGACTCACTCTGGAACTTTGTGGTCCTGTCCCAATTCAATTATATATAGGATGTTTTACCAAAGGGAGCAAAATTAAAAATTAAGTTGTTCCACTTGTCTCTACACAACCATTCAAGTTTTAAAGAAGAATGTATTTTTAAATCGTTTCAGTACTTAAAGAGACAATCACTAACTAGAAAATCTAACCACACTGACAGTTTAAGACAAGGAACACCATGATATCCTCTCTTCATACCAGGACTACAGTGTGTGCTGGGCTCTATAGGAATTCCATGCCTCTAGTGTATATTCCATACCTGCAGCATGTCACAGTGTTCCAGGAAGGTCAAATTTTACGTGTTCTAATCAAGTACTTTCACTTGCCACGTGCCACTTGCAGTATTTCTAGTGCTACTGAGAGCTAAGCATTCATTTGGTCTCCTCTGGTCTCTTTCTTAATGCTTTAAGAGGTATTGAAAAAAAATGTTCTGTGAGGCACCTCTTACTTATAGTATTGAGGATATACCTATACTTTGCCCAACTAATAAAGAGGTCCAGTAGGAACAGAAGTAGATAAACTGTGTGTCCTGGAACAGACAAGTGGATGAATACTTAAATTTTCTACTTGCGAGCTATTGCCCTAGCCTTAGATGGACATTCTCTGCACCAAGAAGCTTGTCTGGGATGGCTCCACTAGAAAGCAGAATTCTGAGAAGAGACAGCAATGCTGTCTTAACCTTACTTTAAGCATCGAGCCTGACCCTGCTGTGGTCTCTCACAAATACGATTGCCACTTACTACCAGATACCACAGAGAATTTAATGAAACCTTAGCAATGTGTGGATGGTTTATCGATGGCCACCACTGGGGAGGAGCATCTCCCAGTGAGGTGAAGACAACTCTTGATTACCTACAGACACTTGATTCACACCGTTTATCCAGCAGTACCCTAATCTCCCCATCCAGGCCTTCTCATGCAGAAATACCCTTCAGAGCCAAAGAACTCTGGGCAGAAGCCAATTTGTATAATGCTGAGAAAAAGAAACACACATTTCTAGCAATTAGTTACAGAAAGGAGTGAAATAAGTCAAACCCAATTATTCTGTTTGCAGTCAATTCCCAGAACATCTGACATATTCCTGTTCATACTAAAATAACAGGAAAACTCAAAACCAGTAACATATGCTGAATGATCTACCTTTCAATTATCTATACCTCAATCAAGGTTTAAACTGAAGAATCAATTTAACATATGAGGGATAAGTGCATAGCTACAGGAGACTCACCCTCTCCACTGACCTCCCAAATTTCCTTCAGTCCTATTCCTGGCAAGTGAAATTTACCACCAGAGTGAAACTGGGCTCAGGCAAGTTGTCCCTTTTTTAAATTGAAAACACTCCAAAATCCTGTAATGTATCATATGGCAGATGTTCACTAAATACTTATTGGATGGATGGAGGGATGAAAAACTGGTAGATTTCATTAGCTCTTTCACAGTTGCCCATCTGTACATTTGGACACTAAAAAGGTGGTGAGGAGGAAGAGCCAGAACATACCATGTGCTAGGACTTGGGCAGTTGAGAGTTATAGTACTCGAGTACAGTCCAGCACAAGAAGGCATATGGACAGTGCTTCAAAAACTTGCTTCCCCTTTAACACAATGCATCTCGGCTCACTAGCATTTTTTCTACTTTCTAAGCTAGCTGTAAATTTGCTTCTTGCTCTCATTTCATTGGAGAGTTAAGTCTTTGAGGACAGAGCCCATGCCAAATCTTTGTATCTCCCACAGCATCCAAAGCCATACCTTGCACATAGTAAATATTCCCTCAGTAAATGTTTAGGCAAACTGGACTTAGATGAAGCACAGATTGTGGGAATACAACCAAAGTGATCCTATTGAGCTCCAGTGCATTTTGCATTTCAGATAGGCTTAAAGAATATAGATCTTAGCATATAAATTTGGTTAACTGATGAGTGAATGCTCGAAATAGCACCAAGGCTGTGCCAGAGTCACTTTTGATGCAGTGATTCAAATGCACTGGTGATATGCATATAACACCAACACAGGGAAATAAAGAGGATGAAAACACCAGAGCTTATAAACATTTTTCAGCCTCTTCCTCTCTGCAAGCTTTAGTCTTGGTTCTAACTCAAGAATAGTATTTTGTATAGCACTGTGGTTTTAAAAGTGCTGTCACAGTTTCTTTCACATTCTGCCTGATGAAGGAAACTTCATTATCCCCATTTAAGAGATGCGGAGGCTGCCTTCCCAAGACACTTGGTGAATTTCCCAGGATCACCTAAGGCAAAACTGATCCTGGATGCACACCCAGGACCCTCACACCTGTTTCAGACTATGTCAATTTCATCACTAAATCAGACTGTTTTCACTTCTGTAAAACACACACACAATTTGTCAAAGAAGAATTTGTAACATGATATATATATATATATATATATATAAAGATATATACATATATAGATATAACAATTTTTCAAATTATGGCAAGATCTATGAGAAATAGCAGACCTTGTAATCAAAGGGTAAATGCCCTGGACCAACAGGGACAATCCCAGCTAAGATATTCAGCCAACAAATACACTCCCTCTAAATGTTTATAAGATGACACTTTTATACATCCAGATGACCTTTTCTTTAAACTGAAGAAATAACTACACAAGTTCATTACTTGCCCATATGTGTATGTACCATATACATATGTATTCCACAGCCAAGAAGGTTTATGCCAACTCCATGCAACCTCACCTCCACACCATGCATCTTGGCAGCAGCATCAAATGAAGACTATGAAAGTAACATCATTACTAAGATGGCCCTGCCCTGCTCCTCATTAGGCTAACTATGGCACCGTGTCACATTGCTGCTCCTGCTAGCTGAAAAGCTACCATGACATTTAGAGCAGCTTTAAATTTTAAGAAAACTCTCCCATTGGACTAATGGATCATGTTCATGTAAGCCCAGGTTTGAATAAATTAGTTCCACTAAAACTTTACTTCAAGCATGACTTCTGACATTATGGGAAGTGGCAAACATCTCCTGGAAAACAACACTGATCAAAAGAAAGATTCTTGTGATTCTTCCAATACTAGCTGAAATCCCTAGGAAAACCAAGTTTGAGATAATCTGTACTCCAGTGGGAGGCCAAACAGTGTTTTAGGGATAGCAGGAGTTATTGATCTTCTTCTTTTGACAATCGCTTATCTATTCTTCTCTTTTTGGTCTCACACTATACTGAGCCATAAAAAGATATATGCTGACTTTTACACTGGAATTTTTCTGATTATCAGTCTTACTGCTCTTTGATTTTGTGATTCCCATCACATCCTACTTCTCATATTAAATGTTATTTTTTGTTGCTAAATCATCACCTTGATAAATCCTTCAAATCAATAAGACAACATTTGAGTGGATTTGGCCAAGAAAGTATTGAGGTCTCAGCCAGATTCATAAGGAAATAGGCTCCCCTGGGTTTGGTGGAGATGATCTGGCTATCAGACTGGCCCCCAAGTTGACTAATGGAAAGTTCAGTATTTTGTGTCCAAAGAAATTGAGGTGAAATCAAGCGTGATCTGTGCCATCTTCAGTGTCTGAAGAGGTCCATTTTTCAGGAAAGGCAAAGCAGTTTCATGGTGTTTAGTCCATAAGAGCAGGACTTTAGTCAATAGCTAGATTTCTAGTCCCTGGAAAGTAGGTTCTGAAAAGATCTAGAAAAGTAACAGCTCCAGCCAAACAAAGTCTTGAGTGATCCCAGATTTAAGCAGACACATTAAGCAGAAACTGAAGCAGAGGCTCAGTCTGCAAATGCCAGGAGAATCAGGTAAAGGTTATAACTCTGTAGACACACACACACACACAGAAGGGGCACAGAAATGATACTAATTCCACTGCTACTCACTGATGGACTGGAAGCTCCCCATGTGCATGTTCTTGTCCCACTCAGCATTGCCAGAGATTTCATAGGTCTGAGCCCAGAAAGGGAGGCAGAGGGAGGCCTGGGAACCAAGGACCGAGGAAACAGATCTGGGTACATCAGGATCGTGTCTGATGGTAGAACCTGATGGCAAGTGGAAGTAGTGGACCAGGAAGAGCATGGTGAATCTTCCCACATGAATTAAAAATACTGCCTTCATTTTTGCACCACCCCCATTCCCCATGATTTCTTCCACCCCAGCTTTCAGGGATATCAATGGATAAATCCATAGGCATTTTCTCATTTTTTTTCCCTCAGTGCCCTGCTTCTGCAGTCTTTCTTTCATTGGCTCCTAGCTCACTTCATTTCCTCCTCCCTTGCTGTTTCTCCTCCATTTCTTCCCACAGCCACACTCTGCACTCTCCCCTCCACCTCCTGACTCGGTTCTGCTGGACTCAGCACTCCACCTTCTTCTACATCCTCACACTCCTTCCTCAGAGACTGCTTCACTCTTTCAATGCCATTTCTGTGACCCAAGTTGACATCTGAAAGACATCTCAGATCTTGGTTTGGCTATGATTTAAGGTGTACAAATCCTAACCTGTTACCTAAGTTGATCAAAAAGCCCTTTCTCCCGATTCCCTATGTCTATTGATTCCAACATCTGATCACCATCTTCAATCCCTTCTTTATACAGAGGTGTTACAGCTACAACATCTTTTATACCTTCTCCTCCGCGTCAAGTCAGAGAGCAACTCTTTGTTCAGATCTTCGTGATTTCTCATTTACCTTGTCACCACAACCTCCTAACTCCTCATCTCATTCCTCTGGTTTCTTTTCTGCCTTACCTATATCTGAATGCACATCTAATTAAGTTTCTTATACATATTTTATTACTTCATTTCTTGATTTAAAAAGAGTACTACTCCTCACCCAGGCATCTGGCCTCCACAGTATGCCCAAAACTACCTTCTTCCCAGATATCTTCCTTGTGACTTCCTTCCCCACCCTTATTTTCTGCCAGACTACGTGACAGAATTCACATTTTCCCATCTCATATTTTCCTTCTATTGTCTTCTGAGGACACTGCACCCTCACCCATACCTGTCCATCTTTTCCTTTCACTGTCCCACCATAATTTGGGTTCATTTAATAATTTTTAAGGTTCTCTTCAAGTACTACCTTCATGAAAGCTGTCCTGGTCTCCTAATTGGAAATAATGTCTCCCTTTTTTTGACTCCTATAGTTTCTGGGCTCTGTTATGGTATTCCAACACGTTCCAAGTGGCATTGTGATTATTTACGGCTTTCCACCATTTCCCTATTACATACATATATGGCACTATAAGATTCCTTAAGACAAGGACAGGGTCTCAAATTTGTGCTTTCAAAATATCCATACCTTCTGAAACAGCACCTTGAACATGGAAGGTAGTCATTAAATGTGTAATAAAGGTGATATGAGGTCTAATCATACCATAGGGCATGGGTAACTTGTTATTCTACATTTATGGATTAGAAGGGTTATACTATATGGACTTCAGTTGAGTATACTTCCTACAGGAAAGTTTGTTCTTTCTTGTCAAAATAACATTTTTGACAAGTTGAATCTGTTTGGGATTACTACCAGTTATTTTTAAGACCTTCAAGCACAAAATGAAAAGTAAATGGCATTCATCCAGCAACACTTTACAACTGGTGCCTGATTTTTGTTTTCTATCTTTTCAGATTGGTCTGCAAGACAGTTCATTCTTTTCACAACTTCTCAAGTCACCCATATTTACCAAATGTAAATGGTAGTCATTCAAACAGCTCAGGCATTGGGCCAGGAAGTTTCTGTTTATGTAGCTGGGAAAAGAAATCAAATCCAGTCAAACAATACCCAAGTCAACTGTTTGGCTCCTAAATTAGGATGAAAATCCTTCCTTCTTGGAGATTTTAAATAAATGCTGAAGACCTAATCCTCTAAAAAAATATCTGACTTAATACCACAAATGAATTCTGATGGGTATAATTCACTCCCTCCTAATGCATGAGCTATTTTAGTCAACCACTGTATAATTGAATTTTCTTTAGGCAATTCACAGCTAGGCTGACTGACAGGTTTTTAAACTGATAATACTGATCAATAGGCCACCAAGGACACATTGTGCTCACTTAATAAGTAGTAATAATAAGCAGATTCCTGACATCTGAAAGATATTCTTATTAATTAATTCTCACACACAGTCATACCAAGGTGCCCTGACTCGGCTTAAAATGATGTGTAGTCAATTCTACCCAGCAGGTTGGTGCTGTTTCCCTAAAAATAGCACAACAATAAATGCATAGTTACTCAAAATGCAACATTTACTATTTTTAATTTCCCAATACTAACCCTTCATAGGATCCTCTGTATTTTGGCCTGTAATCAAGATATATTTGAATTCTGACTTTTTTGAACTAACTTGAATATATGGTCCTGCCATACAACTTACATTTCTGGGTTATGAACAAGTAACCTCTAAGGATCTTGAATTTGATCCAGGATATGTACATCTTTCCATCTCTCCTATCAATCCATCAAATATGTCTCTGTGTTTTCAAATACTCCTTTTATCTATTGGTCCTACCTCTAATACTCCTTTTATCTATTGGTCCTGTTACTTAGGTTAACCATATATTCCACCCACTCTTGGCTCCTGTATCTCATTTTCCCTGTGTTTTAATCTGCCTTTCTCCACATACTCCTTATGCTGTGCCTATCATCATGCTCAGAATTTAGTCCCTACCACCACCAAAAAATACCCATGACTTTAATAATTTTATATAATCCTGTCATTTTTCCTCTTCCCTAGGAGGAGGAATAAAATAGTGACCTCCACAAGTCTCTCTTTGATGACCTGGTCTCACTCTCCATCTTCTTCATTTGATAGTGCATTTGATAGTGCTGGTCTCTCCTCCCTTCAAAATGCTCTTATCCTGGTGCCATAAGTCCACACACTATCCTCTTACTGCTCATTTTGTTTCCCTTTGATGAAACATTTTTTTCCTGGTTCCAGGTATACAGAAGTGTTCTAAGATGAAGCTCTTACCATCTCCTCTCTCTCCTTCAGTTTCATCTCTCATCCTATTTACACTACCTGAAAAATCTCATGTACAACCCTCACTTGCCTGGTAAATCTAGCTCTATGTTTCTGATTGCCTGTTGGACATCTTCTCCTAATTAATGCCCCAGCCTAGGTATGACATCAACTAACACTTATTTATCCTCCCTCCCTGGAGAATTTCTAAATATCACTTCCCTAACCTTGTGCATGGTAACTTAATTCTATCTGCCCAGGTGCTAAAGGATACTTCCCCTCTTCATAACTCCTTCAGTTCCTTCACCACTCGCAAAATCATCCTGGGCCATCATCTGTGTGGGTTTCGATACATTGTTTCTATTACACAGCTATAATCATCACTTCAACAAATATTATCATAACCTTACACAGAAAAATGTACCACTCAGTCCCTTATAGTCAATTTATCAGTCTGGTCAATGATCCCTGAGCTACTTCTAGATGCAAGTAGAAAAGAGCAGAGGCATGAAGTCTTCATGTGGTCTCTTCTCACATGACAGTACAGCAACGCTTGGGGAGGGAAAGCCTCCATCAGCTGGTGTATACCAAGTACCTATAAAGAATAGGACCTCTTCACCCAGCTACATCATTCATGTCCAGAGAGAAAGGAACAAACCTTTGTGTTGCCAAGTCCCTGGAATCCAGGGGTCAAGGTATTCTTCACATGTAACCTAACTTGCTTTTACTCTCACTTCCTCAAAATGCCCCATTAGAATGCTCTTCTCTCCACCTTCTCTACAAGAGAATACTTGATACTATTCTTCCATTAATTAAATACCACTTCTTCAGGGAAAACTTGATGTCCCTAGTTTGATCTACTCCCTTACTGTTATGCTCTCATAACATCACATATTCCTCCCTATGGTACACATCATTATTATAACCTTGTTAATTCCTAGATTTAATGTCTACCTCTTTTACCAACCTATAAGCTCTATGCGATCAGAGACACCATGCTTGCTCATTTTTAAAACACAATGTCCAGCACAGAAAAAAAGTTAAGAAATAAAAACTTATTAATTGAACCACTGTTGCTCATCTTTTTATCTTCAATGTCTAACATAGTGCTTGGTACAATGCTTGATTTCTAGTAGAAATTATCCATTAATAATGGCATTATATATATAATAGACATTCATATAAATGTCTCACCATTTCAATTCAATTGTTTCAGGGAAGAGTGCATTTTTATCCTTGATACTACTGCTATCATCACCTTCTCAAGTAGAGACAGACATCATCAATAAAATCTATACAGCAGCATCTCCAAAGTAACTGCCAGGGACCCTCTGAAAGCTTGTTAGGAAGACTTTATGAGCTGTGAACAGGAGCTATGTATTAATCCTTTCATATTCATCAAATTCAATAGCCCTCATCATTCTTTCAAATACCAGGACAACTACTTCAACAACCCCTGCCTGTTAAAAGGGCAAGTACACATAAACCCCACCATACAATATACAGATATGTGTATGTCTACAAGCGTGTCTGTATGTATGTACATGTGTGTTCTCAAGAGTAGAATGAAGGGGAATAAGGGATACATGAGTAAACATGGTACATTTATTTAATACTCAGATGTGCCAACCTGTAACTCAGCCATCATAGCCAACATTTGTTCAGATGGACACAAAACCAATTACACCTGTCCTTTGTTTGCCAACATGATTTTGTCCCAAATCTGTATTCTGCAGACCCATTTAGTCAAGTTGGCTAATGATCTAAACAACTGGCTTTAATATTCTGCCATGTTTTTAAGCCAGAAACCTAGATGTCATCCTTAACATCTTCTTTTTCTAGTCTGTGGTTGATTCATCAATGATTCCTGTCAATCTTTGCTCTAAACAATTCTCAAATCCACCCGCTTTCCGCATTGCTACCAGCACCTTGACCAAGTCACCTCCTCTCCAGCAAAGAATGTTTACAAAACCGCCTCCTATCTGGCCTGCCTTTATTCAGTCTGCCTCCTCCTTAATCCATTCTCCACCCTCTAGCAAGAGTGATCTCTTTGAAATTCACTCCAATCCTCCCCTCCCTTAATCTTATGGTATCAGACAAAAACCCCATAATATGGTCCTTGAGCTTCTGCACAGTTCAGTCTTGCCTTCTGTAGCCACATCCCATACCAGGATCCTCTTTTCCCATCCCATTCTGGTCTTCTTATAGTTCTTTTAATGCTTCCTGCTCCCTCCTGCAATAACTCTTGCCTAGAAACCCTTCCCTCTACCTTTGCCTTAACATCCTTAATATATCGGCTCAGAGAAAACTTCCTTGTGAAGTTTTTTTGGCTGCTATACTAGATAAAAATCTGAAGTGTTAGAAATTGAAATCATAGTTTAATCTTTGATGGGGTGTAGGAACTAGAAGTGGACCCAGTGGGGCTCTAGGTACTAGTAAAGTTCTGTTGCTTAATCTGCTGCTGGGAGCAAACTCATTGAGCTACTCATCTGTGATGTGTATACTTCATCTTCTAAACGTACATTTTAATAAAAAAAACTTTAAAAATTCTCAGTGCATGACAATCATAGTGTATTTCCCCTTTTACATATAGCACATTTTCACAGTTGCAATTTTTATGTTGCCTAATGTTCAACAAATATTCACTCAGCACCTAATATATTTCAGACACTGGGCAGACACTGGCTCTCAAAGCATTTGCTGCCTACCAGGAAGAAGCAGAGCCTCTCCAGACAGGCCCTAGGGAAGGTCTTTTGCAAACCATGCCCTTTGAGGCTCCAAAGTTCACCAACATATCACAGCCTTCCCTCCAAGTTCCACCAGATCCCTGCAAGGCAGAGACAGCAAGGAGACAGACAGCACAGATGTCATCAGATGAAGAGTGTCAGACTAGAACCATCCAGGAAGAAACACATGAAAGGGAGAGAGTTAAACTAAAATGGAGGAGACAGTGCAAGTAAGGTATTAAAGAGTACATCAAATAAATTAGAGCAAATAAAAACAGCAGCAAAGGAGAGAGATCAGATAGGAATACTGAGAATCATACAGAAAAAAATATTTCAGCAAGAAACTACAACCTCTGAAATCTTTTGAATGCACTTCTAATGTTCCTTTCTGCTCTGATTTAACAGATCATCTCTGGCAATGACAAATGGTAGAGACAGTGAATATTAACCAAATGCCTAAATTTGGGGAGAAGGAATTGGTTTTCTTTTCAAGAAGCAAACATTAGCAACTTGAATAAATGCATTATAACCTTTCCTTTAAAACATCTACTTCTTGAAACCTAGAAAAGAAATTGCTACCTGTTGCTCCTCCGGAGGCTTGACTCCTGTCCTCAGTCTGCACGTGCTGGCCCACACTCTCCTACCTTTCCCTCGTTCTCCCTCCCACCTGGTTTCTTCCTGGGTACAGGCTGCCATGTTGAAGTCTCCAAGGAAGGCTTTTCCCTACATCTTTCCTGGCCAGGTCTATGTCATCTCATTCTTAATATGGCAGTGAAATATACTTCAACAATGTTCAAACAGATAGTTCACTTTGTTTTCTAACACCAAACGAAGAGTATTTTACAATGTTTGTACATACTGAAGCTTACATTCATAGAAATAATTATAAAACACTACTGTAGTTCTGTGCCAATTATAACATAGGGTTCAGGGATATTTCTCATGCTCAAACTTAGAACATTATAGCTTAAAACCTCACCATATTTTAAGTGGACTTTACAAAAACCAGATAAGCACCATACATGAATTGATATGTGTTGCCAGATGCTTCCTTGGTTCTACTATGCCCTTCCCTTCCCCTTCACTCTCACAATAACCCCACAGTCCTTGCCTACATATTTTAGGAAAGCAAAATCTATAAATGCACAGATTTCACCTACAAAGTCCCCACCTGCCCTTCATGGCTGCTGGCACAACTGAAGGCATTTACTGCTTCAAGATACTCAAAAGCAGAAGCAATGCAAAAAATGAGGCAATGAAGTCATTTAAATATAGCTATAGCAGGACCTGGCAATGTTACAGCAAATTAAATTTTAATGAGACACAGAAAATGCTGAAGCTTCAGAAAGTTTATCAGAGGAAGGGGCATCCAAAGGACACAAATGCCCCAGGGCCCAGGTGTAGACACAGAGGAATAAAGTACATGCCAGGACCACTCAAGGTTAAGAGTTTACCAAGGACACAGGCATCCAGATGTGGGGAGACCAACCCTCTGAAAATATGATAGCTTTTCCTTAGGAGGTAAAGAAGACTCATGCAAACTTCTTTTTGAAGGCTCAGAGAAAACTGATATGTAACAAGATCATGTTTCTATATCAATGAAAGATGTTCTATGCACAAATGCCACTGACCTAAAAGAAGCTGATGGCCAGAGACCTCAAGGAGCCACCATGCATCTTCTAAGATTGTCCTTCAGGAACAGACTTGCATGCCAGCCCTGTATGAGATTTATTTCCCTGTGGCTCTCCAGGGTCACTCTAGTCTCCTCCTCTGTACCCTACTGGCTCCCCTGACTTCCAGCTTCTGACTGGGCAGAGTCAATCAGAGTCCCTGGCAAGAGACAGCAAGAAAGAAACACAGGTTCCCCGGCCAATAAACTGTGGTCTGGCGGTGGGTGCATTCTTCTGCTTAAGGAAAAGCCATGTCTGGTGCCCCTGTGGAAGAGTCACTTCTTCCCTTGTCCTTGTAGCTCTGATCTATATGGATTGTAGTAGAAGGCTCTCTCTCTTCCTACTGGGAAGCAACTGTAGAATAGTGGACAAAAGGAAGACAGCAAACAAGGTCCCTGGACTTTATTTCCACCCCCGCACAAACACACACAACCAGAAATGTCATCTTGGATTGACCATGTACATACTAAAGGTCACAGACCTTGCCCTTTGCTAAGAGTCCCATCTGTTCGACAGAGTCCTGAATCACATAGGAACACCTCCATATGACATTCACAACAACCACAACAGTCAAGAGAATGGGTTAGGGCAGCAGACTGACTCTGGCAGTCAATATTCATTTGACCTTGGATCAGTGACCTACTCTCTTACAGCTGCCTCAACATGGGGATCCCCACTGACAGAATTTTCATGAAAATTAAATCATGTATGTGGCACTTGGCTCAGCCCCTGCTGTGTAAAAGTACTTGATGAAAGACACTTAACACTATTATCATTGTTGTAATTTACAATTACCACTCCCTGATTCTCCACTCATGGATGTCTTCTATTTTCTGAAATTTCCTTATCTGTACTGAGCCCCTGCATTGCCAGAAGCCATTTGTGAAAATAGAACACTTAAGATAGGACTGAATTGTTTGCCACAGTGGAAGAACTGGGACACCAAGGACTCTGGAAAACAAGACTTCAGGAGACAGGCTGGCCTTAAGGCAGAGGCCAGCACAGGAGGAGAAATGGTCAGACACAAAAGACCTAGGTCATTTGCTTCCCCATTTCCCTGAGGGCAAGGCATACTGGTCCAATAAGCAGGAGTCCTCTTCTGAGCGCACTGCTCCATCCTGGCACCTAAACAGTATGTCAGGACTGTCCTGAAAAAAGAAATCAAGACTACGCACTCAAGCAAGGGAGCCCCTTTCAGGGCCAGCCAAGTCCAGATACCTCTTTCACCCTAAATCCATCATCCTTCTTGCCGCTAGCAGGACATTTTCCCTCCAGAGCCAATGTTGCTGTGGAATATTCAGAAGCAGGAGCATTTATCACAATGACATATCCCAACTTCCAGAAATTGAGACATCTAGAAACAGCCATCTGAGTAATATCACTTATATCCCCTGTCACTTTCTGAAATGATCCAGTGAGAGAGAAAGACAAAGTTGCTGTGACTTTCTGTATAGCAGGTAAAGCCCAAGTCTCTCTGCTGCCCAGAGAAGCCAGGAGTATTTCTGCAGCACTCTTTCCTCTGTGAATGGCTTGGCCCTCTCTAAATAGCTTCTAGTGTCAGCAAAAGATTGGTCCCACCTCTAATATCACATTTTCTGCTTGTTTATTTGTTTACTTTCTACTTTATTTCTCCTTGATAGAGAATTAAAGTCATATTTTATAAATATACTTTAGAAGGACAAATACATCTTCTATCTTCAATGTCCCTCACATCCTCTATGATGTCTTTTTATATGTTTATGTTCCTTAATTGCATAAGCTTTTCCAATTCACACTTTTATCAAAGCACAGAGGAGACACTTTCATGAGTTGCCATCAAAACAAGCAATTTGAAAATACTCCAACTCTTCAACTTTAACAAGGTGACTTCAAGGACCCCATTTCTCTCTATGGCCTCCTAAAGGCCTAATCAGTCCCAATGACCAACAGCAGGCAAAAGCAGAACAGCACTCCTACTACTTCAAGACTGAAGAGGAATCCCCTCTTATTAGTTCAAATTGTGTGATCTCTACAGGAAAAACTACAAAGGAAAAATATATCTTCCAAGTTTCTCTTTTCCCAAGGAACAGAATAATGACCTGGTCCTATTCCCTGTATTGTATTCCTAGATGAGTATTACAATGAATTCTAAATTTCTAATTATTCACTGCTATGATTTGAAGAAGGGTCCTTCAAAGGTCCACATGTTAAAGGTTGGTCTCAGGCCATGGTGCTAAGTGGTAGAAGCTGTAAGAGGAAGAGCCTAGTGAGAGGTCTTCAGGTCACTGAGGGTACACTGAATGGGATTATGGGACCACAGACTGTCTCTCTCCTTACTCCCTGTATTGTCATAAGGCAAGGGCTTTGTTTCATCCCACACTGTTGCCATGATGTGCTGCCTGACCACAAGACTCTAAGCATTGAGACCAATTAATCATGGACTAAAACCTCTGAAACTGATCCAAAATAAACCTTTTCTCATTATAAGTTGATTATCTCAGGTGTTTGTTACAGTGACAGAAAGCTGACTAACACACTATCACTAGCTATGAGAAGGTTACTGTTATTCCTCCCAAGTAACATATTTTCAATGCAACTCAAAATCAAAGAGCCCCACTGCAAATCCAAGTAAGTTACCATGACACAGAGAAAGGTATAGAAATGCACTGTGTTCTGGTCACCTTTTAATTACCCTATTAACATGGGGCAACTACCCTCTTCACAAATACCCAGGTCAATCTTGGCTCCTTAGGCAGGACCTGCAATATGGCATAACCATGTTTTCAGAGGATATGATTTAGAGTACAGTATATCTGAATTCTCATACTAAACCTATAATGTTAGTCAAAAAGTGATGACTAATTGATACTATCAATTGATAAATGGATGTGAGATTAGATATATATGTATATCCAAACAATGAACTATTATTCAACCTTAGAAAAGAATAATATGACACAAAAACCACATAATATTACACGAATCCATTTGTATGAAATGTCCAGAATAGGCCAATCAAAGATAGATAGTAGATTAGTGATTGCTGGGACTAAACGGGGTAAGTAGAGCTGATAATGAGTATATTACTTCTTTCTAAAGTGATAAATATGTGTTAAAATTATACTGTACTTAAAATCACTGAAATATATAAACAGGGGAATTTAGGATATGTGAATTACATCCCAAATTTTTTAGGAAAAAAATTCAAATTTGAGTTGTGGAGATTTAAAAAGTATGCAAATTTTGGTAAAACTCAAGCAATTCCATTAAAAGCTTATCACATAACTAATATGTATAAAACATACAAGTTTAAAATAAAGATTATTAAGTTCTGAAATTCCTTAAAAGTGTGATTCCAGACACTGTCCAAGAGAATCCACTAACAAATGATCTCATCATATTTCCTGTTAACTGTTACTTTGAAGGGTCAGGACCATGTGCCCACAGAATGAGACCAGACCATGGGCTTTCCAAATCCAAACCCAGGAATAAGCTTTAGCTGGATCTGAAGAATCAAGCTCAGTGACTTCTGATGAATGCTCTTAGCAAAGCAAAACTCATTCTGGAAACACTGGTTAATGAAATCTTCACCCTGAAAACAAATAGTGCTAATTTATTTCCCAAGTAATTTGTACTGTGCCTCAGTGTATGTGTGTTAGAGCTGTTTTACAAGGCTCCAGACCCTAACCTAAGTGATTCAAACTGATATGCACTTGGCTATCTCCCAACAATGTGTAGTTTCCTATGAAGTTATTTTGAAGAGGAAACAGGAACTTGCCAGATAAAACCTACAGAGAGTAATCTGTCAGCAAATACAAGGCATTAGTCAGCCTGGCTTCATAAGCATATCATTTGATGCCATTTCTCTCTGGGGCTTTACCATCCAGGGGTTTCTCTCTTTTGCCCTCTACTTTTAAACAAATGGAGTAGTATGGCATGCACATCAAGTATGAGGGCATTTAATTATCTTCTTCTCACCCGAACAGGCTGACTCGGCAGACTCTACAGTCATAAAGTGACCCTGACATCTGGCTGAATAAAATGACAGTGAAATGTCTACTCGGGGAACTCGAAAAGCACACTCCTCTCTTCACCGTTTTAAATTTCAGTGTCTTCTCTTTTCAAGCTTCTCTGCATATATTTTCAGCTACCAAGGAAATTCTTAATTATAAGGATCTATTACACTCTGGGGTAAGTAGCAAGCATATCAGCATAACGCTCCATTTCACAGAGAAAACAAAAATTTTTTTTAAAGAAATAAAGTAGTCAATCTTTAGCAAACCTTTTGCAGTCAAAGAACTAAGGTTTTACACAACACTTAGGAAATGGGCCAATCCTCCACAAAAAGCAATGGCTTTATATAGACTGAGCCCATGTTTCAAAAATAGTGAAATTCTTCTACAATGGTCCTATATTAAGAAAGTGGTCAATTCTTGGATGAGAAAAAATTCAGTGATATGTGAAGAAATTTTATAAGTTAGTTGCTTCAGTTAACTTAGCATCCCTACATAAAGACAAAGCTGCCAAGTAATTCAATATTTTTTTTCATATTCTAAATATTTCATGGGTATGATGTTCAACAAATGAAAATATGGGCTATGCAGACTGTGAGGAATGAGTCAGAGATAATGACATTTTTAATTTTTTTATTTGTTCTAATTAGTTATATATGACAGTAGAATACATTTATATACTTCAATATATCATACATAAATGGGAAATAATTTCTCATTTTTCTGATTGTACATGTTATAGTATCACATCAGTCATGCAGTCATATGTACATAAGGTAATAATGTCTGTTTCATTCTACTATCCTTCCTATCTGCATATCCCCTCTCCTCCTTTTACTTCCCTCTACCTAATATAAAGTAACTTTGTTCTTCTCAGGCATCCTCCCAGCCCACCACCATTGTGAATTAGCATTCGCATATCAGAGAAAACATTGGTTCTTTGGTTTTGGGGGGTTGGCTTACTTAGCTTAGTATGATATTCCCCAACTCCATCCATTTACCAGCAAATGCATAATTTCTTCTTTACCACATTTCCTTTATCCATTCCTCTATTGGAGGGGACATCATACATTTGCTTCCATTTTTAATGAAAACAAGTGAAAGTCAAGTGCCATTTTTACACTAACCTGCTCCCTCAAGGCAGTATGGCACCATGAGTAGAGCTGAGCTGGAAAGTACACTGCTGCAGACTTGGATTCAAAGCCCAGCACTGCCCCAAACTGGCACTGCGTTTAGCTGAGAAAAATCAGAGTGACCCCTTTAAACCTCATCTTCCATTTCTGTTGTATGGAGATAATATCTACCTTTCAAAGTTGCCAAGACGAGACAACAGAAAAATAACTATTTCATGCATATGGTAGCATGGGACACTACAGCAAGCCAGCAGTTCCTACCAGGCTACCCATAAGAGACACAAAACCAATATTCTTCTCTCCATTTGCAAAAGAGGTTGCAATTTACTCAGCATTCTATTACAGCAAATTTCATGTTTTGTTTTGTTTTGTTAATGGTTAGAGGTAGTGTAGCATCACAGTTAAGAACTCTAGCAAAAAAGATGATGAGACTTGAGTTTGAATCCTAGCTCTCCTGCATACTGGTCAGTAGATCTGGACCGAATTATCTAACCTCCCAAACTCAGTTCTCTTTGTCTTTAAAATAGGTATGACAAGATAACTCCTTCAATGGGTTGTTGTCAAGATAACTCCTTCAATGGATTTAAAAGGGACATTCATGTAAACTGCTTAACAAAATGCTTCACACATTAGCAATTTTTGTTATTACTAAATAAAAGCCTCATGAATTTTTCTACTGAATTCTTTTATATATAAATCTGCTGAATCTCCATGATGTTACATGGAAGCAACATCAAGAGAGAAACACCTGCAGACACTTGCTTTCTGGCTCCTGCTCCCAATTCTCCCAGGCAAACAAGCTGGGCCTGCTGTTATTTCAATTAAAACTGCAAAAAGATAAACTAATTGTAGGTTACCTGTGCTCTCTAAATCATGCCAGCAATCTAAAGAGAATGTCTGGCTTTGGAGGAGGTGCACAAGCCATACCTGAGCAACTGACGCTCCTCATTGGGCAACTCTGCAGCTACCATCTCAGCAAGGCCATCAGATTCCAAGGCCCTTCCCAGTGAGAATCCAAATGCAACAGAAATGCTGCAATAAGCACCATTAAGAAATGCCCCTTTGCATTAAATCACCATTTTGCACAGATAAGTAACCAACTAAAATACATTTTGATGAGCCATGTAAATAAGGAGTTCATAGGAAAGCTGGAAAAGACTGAAAAGAATAAACAGACTCATCATTATTACAGTGGGGGTGGGGGGTAACTGTTACCTCCCCGATGGACAGTCAGTATTTTTTTTTTTTCAGTGATTCAGATTTTCAAGTTTGAGAACAGAAAAGAGTATGATGGAGACCTAAGAGACCTGGTGAATTTGTACAAACGTGAAGCCAAAATGCTGAAGCAATGATTTACAGAAAGGACTCTTTCAGGAGATCTGGGTTCTCCTCATTCCTCCACTAAGGTAAGTCTGACACTTGTTTTATCCCATCTGCCCAAGTTATCACTCTTTGTCCTGACTCTCTGCAGGACATTTTTAGATTCTAAGGTGGAATGTGTAAAATGTGGGAGAAGAATTAACAGAAAACAAAAATAGATGCTTCATTAGTTGATCTTCTCTGCCCTCTGCAGTGGATCTTCCTCTGGAGGCACAGATTGCCTCATGTCAGCTTTCCTGGTCTCCCAGCTGCCCCAAGTCTCTCCCAACTCCAACTGGTTATGCAAGCATCCTAACTTTCCAATAGCCAAGATTGTGTTGTTTCTATGCTCAAATGGGGGACAGCTCCCCACTGCCCTCCAATATCTGCATGAGCAGCTAAAATAGAATGCTTACTAAGTACCAGGTACTGCACAAGGACCTTCCTTTCATGATTCTCAATGCTTACAATGATCCCAGAAAGCAGCTGTTAGGATTCTATTATTGTTGCTATTCTCAATACTAAACCCTATATTTGGTCACATTTGTGTTTTCAGCCTTTTCCCCAGCATCTTTCTGGAACTCCAACCAGAATGTACTTACTGCTTTCTATTAAAACTATTCCATTCTTGCCCTTTGGTCTTTGACTTGGCAACTTTCCCTCCAGCAGATATGCTCTCCCATTTACATTGTATTCTCCTTTTAAAATTGATCTCAAACATACCTCCTCTAGGAAGAATTCTTGAACTTGGCTAAAAGCAAATCTTATTTTGCACCTTTTTCATACCACCATTATGAGACATTTAATTTTGTGAATCTCTTTCCTCCGCTAGACCACCCATTGTGTAAGAGATTGAGTGTTACGACATCGTGCCTGTGCTTAAAACTAGGTACACAACACACAATTGTTCCAGAAACATCTTATACATGAACATCAATCTTGAGAATAGAACCTAAACTCTATTTTCAATGTCTTATACATTCTGCCTTTCACTGATTTGTTTTTTAAGTCTTTTCCCCTAATTTACCTTTTGTATGCACATATAAAAATCAATAACAAAGTAAGTCTTCTGTAGTATTATATTAGTTTTCAAACCATATCTAGTTATGGCTATCTAATCAAGCCTCTGATTGATTAAGTGGACCTTCACAGGAAATTAGGGGAGGAATCTGTAACAGAGAATTTCCTATGCCTACTCTATTAAATATTCCAAAAAATGATATTACCCACATTTTCATTTAGGCAAGTTTGCAGATTAGGAATCAGTATTTAGCTTCATATTACTCCCCTATCACACTGCACACCATTAAAGAAGCCATTTCATACAATTTGCGGAAGGTATTTTTAGCTTGTTCATAGGTCTCCATGGGAATTTAATGGAAATTAATGACCCCCAAACCTTACATCTGTTTTGATTTGTTTCTGATTTTAGTAAACTCATTTTCACAACCTGAGATGAACTTATTTATGCTCAGGCTGATGGGTATACTTGAACATCTACTACACTATTTCTATCAGCAGAGATGATAAAAGCAGTTCAACCTTTCATAATGTGGTAATTATTATTCAACGAATGATTAAAACATAGTGTCTTGCCTAAAGTCAGCAAACAGGCAGGACAAGAAAAGAATATGTAAACACTCAGGTGAAGGAGAATGAATGCATAATCAAGGGGTTAGAAAGATTAGATCAGTTCTTGGCATCATTGAGGAGTCTAAGCGGGCTCTGGAGAACATGCACATCGGAAAGGGAAATGAAACCCAAGAAGAAGGTAAGTGATAATGAGTGACTCGAACAGTAGCAAATCTGAGAAAAAGACTGATAAGGCGAAACTAGATGGGAATGAGTGTTACACAGGAGACAATGAAATCCAGGTTGATGTAATGTTTTAATCAGAAAAATAATTGTAGGCAAGACACTATGAAGTGATCAGAGCAGTTGCTAGGAATGAAGAGCTGAACAAGCTCAGAGGGGAGCCAAGCAATGTGACTTCTAATTACTGAGGTCCTACTAGGTACATGGCACCATGCTAAGAACTGCTGAGCTAACCTGGCCCTCCAGGAACGTAGGGATTGTGGAGCCCAGGAAAATGGCAAAATCAAAGTTAATACTGCACCCAAAAAATGTGATAGGATGGCAGACTGAGATCACTGTCCCAAGAGAAGCACCCACAGATTCTGAGGAACAGAACTGTCTAGGGGTAGAAGTGACTGGCTTGTGGAAGGCATGTTTAGTATACATGCTATTCTCAATCATGGAGAAGAGACAGTTAAACATACAAATAAAGCCTTGTATTAATAAACACAAAGTAGACATCTCCTTTTCATGGACTTAGGCTGGCAAAAAAAAAATACAAAAATCTTTTTTAAAAGACCAGAACAACACCACATTAAGGATTAATGATTCTTTGAAAAGTAAAAAAAAAAAAAAAAAAAAAAAAAAAAAGTCATATGAATGCAAGCTAACAATAATAAAGTGCACAAATAATAAAACAACAGAACAAATTCTAGTAGTAGCATCTGGTGTTAATACATAGATGGCTATCCTATTTCAAATACTGACAACTAGCTTCTTATGTTATTTTTTGTTTGTTTTGTTTTTCCCAAGTGTCCCCATTACTAAATTTTCAGAGTAAATTTTATTCCTCAAGAAGTTTGAAAATAATGATTAGAAAATAATTCAGCCCTTGGTGCATTTCTAATTTGATTATGTATTTGTCAACTTTTCTCTTTTTTGACCATAAGTGTAGGGAGCACCTTTTATCCACACAGATGGCAAAACAGGGCTTAACAAAATGGGGTCATCTCCAGTAAGCAACAGGAAGAGAACATGGTGAGAAACATATCACATGGTCCTTCCCTCAGGTGATTCACAAGAGCTGCAATTAGGGGTTAGTTATGAGGTCATTCTCAAAGTTACTACATAGCTGATGAGTACTACTACAACATCTCTCAGAGCAGGGGGTCAGCATATGACAGTCCACTGCCAGTTTTTGTACTGCCCATAAGTAAGAATTACTTTTACATTCTTCAATGGTTGAAAAATATTTTAAATACCATTTTGTGATATGATATTTAGTGACCATAAATGACTGGAACATGGCCACACCCATTCATTTATATATCATCTATGGTTTCTTGGGTACTGCAATAACAGAGTTAAGTAGTTAGACTTTGGCCCACAAAAAACAGCCTAAATATTTACTATTCAACTTGAGCAAAACATGACTCCACAACATGAATGCTTATGATGAATCCCCTCTGCTATTTGTCAAGGGATGATTCAAGGAAGTATACATGTTATTCTCAAACATGGAGGAGAGATGATAAAGCCTTGTATCAATAAGAATAAGCTCCAGAGTCAGAAAGATGGGGTTCCAGTACCCGGTTCCTCAGCCACCAGCTCTGTAGTCCACCAAGTGACTTATATCAGACTCCACTTCCTCACCCACCCAAGAGAGGACTACCAATTCACCTAGGTCTCCTAGGGCTGAACAGACTGGCATTATGTTCTTAGCTCACATGTGAGCCTTCCTTTCACATGCACACTTCTGAGATGTTTATATTTGCCCAAAAGACACTGATCATACAAAGAAATGGAAGACAACTAAATTCTAAAGCATAAACCAAGAATTATGCTGATGTCAGTCCTTCCTAATGCCTTTTAAAATCAAAAATTATTTTGAGTATAATCATTCATCTATTTATTCATTCAACAAATATTAATAGAGCTCTCACAATGTGCCAGGCAAATCTGAGAAAATGGGAATAGAGTGATGAACCTCTGACATTCTGTGGAAGAGACAACACACACAAATGTGTATCCCTATGTGCATTCATAAATGCAGTAGAAATTGCTAATAGACATGAAAAATGACAGTAATAAGTATTTGCTGAAGAAGTGAGGCTAAACTGAGATCTGAATGATAGGAGACAGCCATGAAAGGATAGGGAAAAGAGCACCCCAAGCTAGGCAGCATCTAATGCACAGGTCCTATGAGAAGGAGGCTCAGCGAATTTAGGAGGAAAAAATAAGGACCTTGTGAGCCAGAGAACTGCAGGCAGGGCAGATCTCTCTAGAGAAAATAAGGAAATGTTGATAACTGCTCTAAGTCATCACTAAGTTAATAAAGGGAATAAGCCAATGCCATTTGCAATACAGGGGGGGAGTGGTAATTGGGAGACTAGGAAAAATATTAAATTGTTCAGGCAAGAACCATGATGATGCCTTGGACTAGGGTAGTTAACTATGTAGTTTAAAATTTGGAAATATTTGGAGATGGAGTTATAAAAATGTGCTGTCCAATGAACTGGATGTTGAGGGTGAGGGCATGCAAGGAATCAAATGCAACTGCTCAGTTTGGGGCGTGGGCTATTGGGTGGTGCCATTTTCAAAGATTAGTAATCCAGGATCCAGGGGGAAAGGAGCTATGAGGAAGAAATCCAGAGTCTGATTTGGAGCATGTTAAATTTCAGATGCTAATTATACATATTACTGGTAATACTAAATAGATATTGAGATATGAGGCCCTAAGGGCTATGGAGCTATAGGTAGAGATCTGGAAATCATTTGTATTAGTTTAGCATTTAAAGCCATAGGAACAGATGAATTTACCTAAATAATCAGGGTCTTGGGGCCCTCCAATGAGAGGTCAAGCAGAAAAATAAGACCAGGCCCAAGAGATAGAATAGCCAGAGAAGGAGGTGAAGAGTGTGACATCATGAAGGCCAAGAGATAAAATGTCATGAGAATGACCGTGGCTGTCTAATACTGAGAGTGGTCAAGTACAGAACAGTGACCTGTCACCATGTCTCAGTGAAGTTGTGGAAACTAAAGAATTGCAGGAATGAAACAAGAAAAGAATGTGAAGTGAGTACCAGCATTCTCTGATAAAGCCAAGGGCCTTTTTCCTGGGAGGAGGGGAGGAGCATGCATACATACGTAGCATCAAACATGGGGGGAGGGGTTATATAACAAATCCTCTAAAACTATAAACTGCCTAAGGTTTTAGGCACCCCATTAAAAAACCTTGGTTCACAGTGAAAACAGACTACCAAGGTTACCTTTTTTCACTGAATTGACTGATTCTTTGAATCCAAGAATCATGAATCCACAGGCAATTCAAGTTTTTTATAGTCTCTTGTCTTACCCATGAAGATTTTTTCCCATTAGAAAATGTCTTTTTTTTTTTTTTTTTTTTTTTCTATAAAGTAAAATCACTTAGATTCAGAACCCCGGGACTTAATTTTGGTGCGCAGAGATTCAGAATGACTCCAGCTATTTCAGTAATTCCAAGGGATACTTTTAGGCAGAGGAGGCTGTGCAAAAGGGCCAAGGCTCCTGAGACTGTGCACAGAGACTCAAAAAATACCTTATCTTGTTACCTAACTTGCTTTTCTTTCCATCTCAGACTGGGGAGAATATTATTAGCATAAGGAGTTTTATCAAGAAGGCAGTTAAGATATTTTTATTCTTCTAAATTCTTCCAGGCGACACTCTGGTGTCATACTAATTGAATGAGCAGCCAGGATATCAAACCATCAGACCCTATCAAAGTGAGAATTTGATAAAGTCCTATTGAAGGAAATTTTTTGTGTGACAGGTTGACATATTTGACTCCATGGAAATGTTATAAGCCAGGCTATATGGGCAATGACTAAACAGACTCCATTTTACCCTGAGACTCCATATTATGTAGGAAATGTTTCTCCCGTGGGAACATCCCACCTCTATACCCATCAACAGTTGCTTAGCATAGCATGTTTGGCAACACAAAATGGCAATTCTTATATAATGTAAAATTGTTCTCTTTTTGGTTCCTATTTTTGTTGGACAATGTATCATGTCAGCAACGATTATCTAGATGTTAGTTAATAATCATTCTTTAACTTGTACCCAACTAAGGTCATTTTGACCCACTTCCCCTCCTGCTTATAATTGTATCTTATGATGTTAGTTTATAGTTTTGAATCATAGCAACAGACACTTATGATTGATGTACTGACTTATGGTTTAAAAACCCCTGCAACCCTGTGGTCAGGGCTGTTCTCCAAGTAACCATTTTGGGCACTGTGTGAGACATTCAGCCAACCAACTCTCAAATTTGGACTTCTCAGTGATGATTGGCCTGTTCTTCAGTTGCACACCACAACATTTTAACACCTCTGGTTTGCCCCTATATCTCAACTTCAGTTATCATGTTGCCCTTTAGGAAGAGAAAGGTATCAGACTGTGTAGAGCAAGTTTACCAAACTTTTTAATGTTAAAATATAAGAAACTAGATAAGCAGAGTTCATTTGAATCATGCTTTGCAGCTCATTTAAGCACCTAAGCAGACCCTTGGTAGGAAAAGAATAAAGCAAAAGTAGAGTTTGAAGCTGCAACAGTTAATTCTTATTCTTTTATTTCCTCCATTGTTCATCTATAATGTCCTTTCAGTGGGTCAACACCAGTGCCAGAGCCAAGGGCTTGATGACAGACAAGGTCAATACATTCAAATTTTAAGCAGATGGAAGAAGACAGTGAGCAAGTAAAACAAAGACATAAGCAAATTTTCAAGTGAGGATTGCTGTTTTGAAAAGAACAATTATAACGGGTCATGACCAGAAAGTTTTGCGGGGGGTTTTAGTTTTTTTGGTTTTTTTGTTTGTTTGTTTTTTAAATTGGAGAGTCAGGAGAAAACGCTCTCAAAAATTAGAACATATGAGTTGAGAATGACAAGGAGGATCAGCCTCCTTGACAAGAAAGGGTGTTCAATTTCCATTTTTAAAATCACATTTCTAATATGGAGCTTAAAACTATTGGCAAATAACCTAGGCTCTGCAGTCTAGCAGCAGTATTTCTAATAGCAGAAAAATAAATATGAACTCCAAGGATTGCCTATAAAAAAGAAATGAGTCATTACTTCTTTTATTATGTTTTCAATGACTAATAAGAGAGAAGGGAACACATAAAAATAACAACTGCTTGTACTTTTACTGCCACGTCCAGGAATTACATCATCTGCCCAAGGTATCTGTCCCTAGAGTTAAGTCTATGCTCCTAAATTATCACTCAAGAGTTACTAGTATCATAAGCAGAGAAGGGTTTGGTTCAATTAGCCTAAATAATTGTGCAAATTTCATGCAGCCCCAAGAAAATGTTCAAAATACAGCAATGAAACTAAACATGAAGTACAAAAAGTAGAATGTTGTACCTGCTAGGCTTGGTGTGGCCAAATCCCTTGCTAAATTTCACTGGCTGATTCCGACAATAAGCCACTCTAGAATCTTCTTAAACAACTGACTCTTCAATACTTACTCAAGCAAAATTTCACTGACCTTATTAATATCTGTATCAACCTTACCAAGTTTCTCTGACAACTATATAAAAGAAGTGGATTTTCACAGTGAAATATCAGAGGCAAAATTCAGATATATCTTGCTTATGTTAACACAAAGTTAGCTCAAGGTGAAAGTTGTATTGATTCCCTAGTGAAAACCCATTTGTTGAGACTGATTCATCTTTGCTTCAGATAAAACACAAAGACAACGTAGGCTCTTTAATCCTAATTCATATATCTTGTTTGGAAAAACTCATCACATTTCATTTTTCATTTTTTAAAAAATCTAGACTTAAAAGGCTTAACTATTTGTGATTATGCTTCAACATGGTTCTTCTATCTTTAAAGACAGACCAAACAACAACAAAACTTTATGGTCACCTATAGCAGAAGTCAGAGGTACATTGTAGCTCTTTTTGTCCTTCTCCTTCTTTCTCTTTTCAGTTCCTTTTCTCTTCTATTTCCTAAAACCCAGACTTGCCACCAACACCCAAAAGGGAAAATCTTGCAGAACTTATATCTGCAATCACCACCCCATTCTAAGGGTAGCATTCACTGAACCATACCTTTTGCCATAATTACTAGTGGTGATATTAATAACATCAACAATATTTAAAAAACATTATACAAGTCTATATCTTGATCATATATGATTAGTCTCATTACCACCTAATATTATAAGGAGAAAATTCTGGATATGATATGACAAATGAAGATTAGCATTAATGCATCCAAGAAAGCCAAAATTTCCCAACAAGATAAGACCTAAGTTCTCTGGACAAAGTACTCAGGACAAAGCAATCATAGACTATGGGGAAAATTATGCTATTGATTTGGTTTCTCCTAAAAAGGAGACTCCTAAGGAGGAAGAAGTTTATAGGATATCTAAAAGCTTCACAATCATCATAGATATCCAGTTCTCTTTATTTCTGTCATGTAATGGGAAGGGTTTAATGAAAAGGATCATCATTCCAACACATCATTTTCCAATGAATACAAAGTTTATATCATAGATAAAAATGCATCTTATCGCAACTTGATTTTGAAATTTAATATGGTCAAATATACAGTAGAATTGAATAAATAAGACAAGAAAGAACAGAAGGAAAAGGAATAGGGGAAAAGATCATGGGTAGATTTAAGTTGTTGCATGTAAATGCTATATCAGCTAGAGTTGAACATTTACTGTACACTATGTGCTAAGTCATGTGTCATTTAATTCTGAGAAAAAAATCTTGAGTACTATTATTATCCTCAGTTTACAGATAGGGAAATTGAGGCACAGAGAATTTAAGAGACTTGACCATATCATAGAGCTTGTAAATAGTAGAGCTACAAAATACTGGACCAGATGTCTTCACAGAGGAAGTCCTCAGTTATCCAGATATTTCCTGATGTGCCATGGGAAAAATTGAGCCCTCAGCTTTGCTCTGTACCATGCCCTTGAGACAAGCATCCCTTGATCTCTCAACAATTCAATCATTTCTGTGATTCTGAAATCAGACTAATCTACCCTAGAAGTCACAGTGAAGTCTCATGATTTTAATTACATACTGCGCAGGGAGCACTGGTGTCCAAATTAAAGAACTGAGAACAATTACTAAAATATAGGTTAGCGTATTTCAAAAAAGGCAATCAGACCATCAACAACCGTCATAAACCAAAAAGGGGGTCTAAAATAGGCCTCATCCCATAGTTTGGCTCTTAAGTGTCCCCCAGAGGCCCATGTGTCCCCAGCCCAAAACATTATTGGAAATTGGTGGAACATTTCAAAGAAAGTAGCCTGTCTGGGACAAAGTCAAGGCATTGGGGCAATATCCTTGAAGAGGATATTTGGATTCTAGCCCTTCCTATTCCTCTCTTTGCACCCAGCAATGAAATGAATGGGTCATGTTAGCCATGTACGCCTGCTCTTCTTCTGTGTGATACCCTCCACCATGTGTGATACAGCATGAAGGCCCTTGACAGAAGCCAGCATTATGCTCTGGACTTCCCAGTCTCCAGAACCATTACCCCAGTTAGCTGTTTCACACAGAGAGGTGACTAACATAACTTCCTTCAGAGACCTTAAACTCTAACAAGGGAAAGAGGTTGGACCAATATACAGTAACTATTTAAAAAAAAAAAAAAAAAAAACAAGACTATGGTAGAGGTGTTAGTGCATCTGAAAAAGGAATATGATTTTAATTCCAAGATGGCCCTAGAGAGACAGCCTGTGGGTTGTAATTTTTTGGAAAGGAGCAATGGGGAAAAGATATTCCTTTACACATAAAGAGTCAACTGGGCAAATCTCCAGAGCATAAACCTGAGAAGTAGTCAGAATATCCATATAGTCCAAGTGGACAAAAACCAGTTCCTACTTGGAACATTTCCAATGAGACAAATACAAGAAACATATTGCTGCCATGGTCCATTTTTTGCTCCCTTCAGGCTATTTTCCCACAAATAATGAAATCATTTTAATAAAAAATGAATAATAAAACCTTGAATTATTTTTAAAATCTGAAACATTTTCTCTTTCCCTCTGTTGCCAAGCAACACACTTTTGCTATGATACAATCTGAGACCTTGATTAACATTCTCAGTTGTATAGAAGGGATATAGAAACAGGATATCTTGATTACAGAATGAAGTTTTTAAAAATAAATCCGTAAATGAAAGAAGAGAGAATGAAGAGATGCAGGACTCATCAAATCATTGGATTTCTACAGTAGGAACAGCAAGTCATGGGTTCTTCAATTTCAGAAGCCTCATTTGTGGAGGGAACTACACAGGAGGATTCTACGCAGCAACTAAAATTGCTGCAGACAGAACAAGAGATCAATGTCACTCTTACGACATTAGCTATAATTATGCATTTTCATCTACTGAATGGTTTTCATTAGCTTTTGTCCCCTTCTGGAGTAAAAGGTGCTGAAATTTGCCTGTTGAGACTACTCAGGATGCATTCCCCAAGTTGAGTTCAGTCAGCCCTAAATATCCACTGGTTCACATCCAAATACCACCCACCATTATTGAATATGTTCAGGAAAAAAAAAAGCACCCCTACTGAATATGTACAGACATTTTTGGTCATTATTCCTTATATAATACAACTATTTATATAGCATTTACATTGTGCATTAAGTATTTTAAGTAATCTGGCAATGATTTAAAGTCCATGGAAAGATACAAATATGTCATATGCAAATTCTGCACTATTTTACACAAGGAACTTGAGAATTATGTATTTTGGTAGGGGACTGGGGGTCCTGGAACCAATCTCCAGTGGATGTTGAAGGATGATTACAATCATAACAACAAAAGGCCACCAATATTCCACTATAAAACTCTGAAATTGCAGGCCCAGTCATCCTAACTGCTTTCTATTTGTGCTTAAAATGTCAGGTGTCTGAACTGTAGAAATCTTAGATATTTAGAAGATGTGACTATTGTCACTGAATTTATCAACTGCACAAAGCCCCTGGAAGTAATGGGAACAGTAGGGAATAGTTGCTATCAAGACATTTGAGAGATATAAGAAAGGTGCAAGAGTTCAACAAAATATAAGGAAGAAATGAAATTCATTATACCAAGGTTAGCAAGAAAATATAATGACATGCATTTAAAATTCATGAACTGGGAAACTAGTTTAGAGTTTATTTATGATAAATCATGGAGTTTTAGTTGACTGGAGGTTTTTTATGAACCAAAGTATGACAGAGTTGCTCCAAATGTTTTTTTTTAAATGTCTGAGGTTACAAGATCAATGCTCATAAATCCAATGCATTTTTATACATAAGTGATGAATCCTCAGAAAGAGAAATTATGAAAACTACCCCATTCACGATAGCATCGAAAAAAATAAAATACTTGGGAATCAATCTCACAAAAGAGGCGAAAGACCTCTACAATGAGAACTATACAACACTAAAGAAAGAAATTAAAGAAAACCTTAGAAGATGGAAAGATCTCCCATGTTCATGGATAGGAGGAATTAATATTGTCAAAATGGCCATACTACCAAAAGTGCTATACAGATTCAATGCAATTCCAATTAAAATCCCAATGATGTACCTTACAGAAATAGAGCAAGCAATCATGAAATTCATCTGGAAGAATAAGAAACCCAGAATAGCTAAAGCAATCCTTCGCAGGAAAAATGAAGCAGGGGGTATCGCAATACCCAAACTTCAACTTTATTACAAAGCAATAGTAACAAAGACAGCATGGTATTGGTACCAAAATAGACAGGTAGATCAATGGTACAGAATAGAGGACACGGACACAAACCCAAATAAATACAACTTTCTAATATTAGACAAAGGTGCCAAAAATATGCAATGGAGAAAAGATAGCCTCTTCAACAAATGGTGCTGGGAGAATTGGAAATCCATATGCAACAGAATGAAACTAAACCCATATCTCTCACCCTGCACAAAACTCAACTCAAAATGGATTAAGGACCTTGGAATCAGACCACAGACTCTGCAGATTATAGAAGAAAAAGTAGGTCCCTATCTTCAACATGTCGGCCTAGGACCAGACTTCCTCAACAGGACTCCCATAGCACAAGAAATAAAAGCAAGAATCAATAACTGGGATAGATTCAAACTAAAAAGCTTTCTCTCAGCAAAGGAAACTATCAGTAATGTGAAGAAAGAGCCTACAGAGTGGGAGAATATCTTTGCCAATCATACTTCAGATAGAGCACTAATCTCCAGAATCTATAAAGAACTCAAAAAACTCTACACCAAGAATACAAATAATCCAGTCGACAAATAGGCTAAGGAAATGAACACACACTTCACAGAAGAAGATGTACAAGCAATCAACAAACATATGAAAAAATGTTCAACATCTCTAGTAATATGAGAAATGCAAATCAAAACCACCCTAAGATTCCATCTCACCCCAATTAGAATGGCGATTATCAAGAACACAAGCAACAGGTGTTGGCGAGGATGTGGGGAGAAAGGTACACTCATACATTGCTGGTGGGACTGCAAATTAGTGCAGCCACTCTGGAAAGCAGTGTGGAGATTCCTTAGAAAACTTGGAATGGAACCATTTGACCCAGCTATCCCACTCCTTGGTCTATACCCAAAGGACTTAAAATCAGCATACTACAGAGATGCAGCCACATCAATGTTCATAGCTGCTCAATTCACAATAGCCAGATTTTGGAACCAACCTAGATGTCCTTCAATTGATGAGTGGATAAAGAAACTGTAGTATATATATACAATGGAATATTACTCTGCCATAAAGAACGATAAAATTATGGCATTTGCAGGCAAACGGATGAAATTGGAGACCATCATGCTAAGTGAGATAAGCCAATCTCAAAAATCTAAAGGACAAATGATCTTGCTGATAAGTGGATGATGACACATAAGGGGGAGGGTGGGGGGAGTTAGTGTTAGGATTAGGGTTAGGGTTAGCGTTAGAGTTAGGGAGGGGGACAAGAATGGAGGAAGAAAGGACTGTTTAGAGGGAAAAGAAGGGTGGGAGGGGTGGGGGGGAAGGGAAAAAATAAAAGAATGAATCAAACAACATTACCATATGTAAATTTATGATTATACAAATGGTATGCCTTTAACCCATGTACAAACAAACAACATGTATCCCATTTGTTTACAATAAATAAATAAATAAATAAATAAATAAAATGTCTGAATGTTTCTAAGTGCTGGACGCTGTGCTAGGTGCTAGAAATGATTTAATCATTTCTAGTAACAGTTCTACAGGACTGGTATCCATCCACTCATCCATTCATCAGATATTTAATAAGCAACTATTATGATCTTGGCACTATACTAAGAACCAAATATTTGGGTTAGTAAAGCAAAATACATTGGTCTCTGGCCCTCATGAAATTTATAAACTGGAGAATCTCTGGAGTTTATAATTCTTTTTTTGTAGAAGAAGAAATTAAGGCACATTTGAGTAAATTTCCCACAGATCTAGTTATTAGCAGGCCTGGAATTTTAACTTAAATCTATTCTATTCCAAAGCCTAGAATCTTAACCACAGTTCATCAGGTGCCCGGATGGGGAGATAATAATTCCATTGTACACTGCAACATAGTCACACCTGGAAAAATGTTCAGCCTGGAACATATTTTAAGAGGGATACTGAGTTTCTCTAGATACATTTCAATTTGTGAAGCAGGGAAATAAAATATCTGGAAAATATAACAGAATGTTCTCCAGGTTATTTTTTAATAAGGAGAGAAGATTTAGGTGGAGCTATCCTAAGTATTTTTACACAACAAAGATTCTTTACACAGAAAGTGTATAAGATTTACTCTATGGAGCAAGATACATTTACTTTTTGAGACAAGAGTAGGACTGGATAGCAAGGGGCAAAGTTCAGTCCAATAAAAGAATTTGTTGACATAAAACCTGTACCAAATTGAGTAGAGGTGGCTTTAAAATAAGTGGGTAGTGGTCACTAACCCCTAGATGGTGAAATGGGTATGTGATATGGATGATTCAGCATGAACTAGAGGTTGGATTAAATCATTTCTAAAATCCCATCTGCTCTAATACCCTATCATTCTAGGAAACAATGCATATATTATTTTCACCATTTTAAATTATATTGACTACATCAAGTAGAAAAGCTCAATTGGGTGCCATCTTTTAGTCTTCAACACTTGCTGACCTTATAAACAAGCAAAAAAAAAAAAAAATAATCAAAATAATAACAACCACCAAGAAAGGGGAGTAAAACTGAAGCCATAGTCACCCAAGCTCTAGGAATTTGAGATTGATACATACAAAAAAATATTCAAAACTATCCATTTTCTAGTAAATCGAAAAGCCTTCAAATTTTGATAGTTTATGCAATCCTATTACAGAACCACACAGCATAATTGTGCATTTGAGTCCACATGAATTTGCATCCCCTAGAGTTGTTCGATGAACAATTTCTGCCAGGCCATGTGCCCTATGTCTGTCCCAACCCTCTCTATCATCTATCAATCAAGAGCATATAGCTGACACTCTTCCAGTGAATAGTTACACTGAGTTCTATTCCCACAGATTCCACGACCTTGGCCCTATAAGCTCAATTTACCTTCTTGCCAGCATTTCGTGACAGATGATGGTCCATATTTACAAGACTAACAAAGTGATCAAATTAATGATCCTGATTTTACTGGCCCATTGTTCCACATGGCAAGCACCTGTCTAGTTACAAAACAAGAACAAAACAAAAACAAAACAAAACAAAAAACCTTAATAATGAAAACAATTTGACATATGTCTTTTTAACTTCATTACTTTCTGACCATGGATATTTTACAAATCAAATATGAAAGACATTTTTTCGGTCTCTCCTTGACAAGGAGTTAACCTTCTGGAAATGCAAAATTACTGATGGTTTCTCACACATACAGTGGTACCACCTCTCTCTAAGACACGAAATTCTGAGAGCAAAGAGTACAGCTCTTGGAAAAGGGGCTTAAAAATGGTGATGAGGTTTGAGAAAGTTATTGAGGGAAATAAAAAAGGATGCTGGCCAAGTGGAATGAAACAGATCCTTAAGATACCTCCCTGGTAGGTGATATGATCTTGTGTACAGAAAATTCTAAGATATCCACTAAAACTAAGAGCAAATGAAAACAGAAATATTTCAATATAAGATCAATATACAAAGTCAAAGTATTATATATTTTCACTAGCAATGAACAATTCAAAAATTAAATAAAACAATTTCCTAGGGCATCCAAATAAGTAAAATAGCACTGAGTATGGTGGCGCACACCTGTAATCCCAGCAGCTATGGAGGCTGAGGCAGGAGGATCACAAGTTCAAAGCCAGCTTCAGCAATGGCAAGTTGCTAAGCAACTCAGTGAGACCCGGTCTCTAAATAAAATACAAAATAGGGCTGGGGATGTGACTCAGTGGTTGAGTGCCCCTGAGTTCAATCCCTGGTATAAAAAAAAAAAAAAAAAAAAGTAAAATATTTAGTAATAAATATAATGAAAGAAGCATAAGATTTGCAAATTAAAAAGTACAAAACATTATTGAAAGATTTTAGTAGGTGGGAAGACTTCAGATGTTAATGAATCAAAATGTTAATGAATCAAAATGTTAATGTTAATGAATGTTAATGAATCAAACTTAATATTGTCAAGTAACAATACTTCCCAAATTCATCTCCACACTAAAAGCAATTCACACCAAAGTTTCAGTGGCTTTTTTGCAAAGACTGAGAAGCTGATAGTAAAATGCACATGGATATTCAAGAGACCCAGAATGGACCAAGTAAACTTGAGGGGGAAAGAATTAATTTACTATATAGCTTACTACATAGCTATAGGAATCAAGAGAGTATACTATCAGCATAGGGACAGACATACAGGTCCATGGAATATAACTAAAAATACTACTACTACTAATAATAATAATAATAATCAGAAATAAATCCTTACAGTATTGTCAAGGAATTTTTTTTTTTACAAGAATTTCAAACTGAACATGGAAATAGTGTTTCCAACAAATGATACTGGGACAACTGGATAGCCATGCCATGCCAAATTAAAAAAGAAAAAAAAGAGAGAATTTAGAGCCCCCTACCTCACACCACATGCAAAAATGAACACAAAAATCAATCTTAACCCTAAATGTAATAGCTAAAACTATAAAACTCTTAGAACATAGCCATCTCTTCATCAACAGCACAAGAGAAAACTTGATAAGTTGGACTTCATCAATCTGAAAAATTTCATGCTTCAAGTAACACTATCAAGAAAGGGAAAAGAATCTATAGAATGGGAAAAAATTATAAATCATATCTGATAAGAGTTGTGTCTAGAAAATATAAAGAACATTTACAACACTAGTATAAGACAAACCGATTAAAATGAACACAAGACTTGAATAGACTTTTATCTAAAGTCTATGACCCACAGCACCTAATTAGTCATCAAGGAAATACAAATCATAACCACAATAAGATTCTACTTCATAGCCAATAGTAAATTTAAAACAAAAGGCAGACAATAACAAGTATTGACAAGGATGGGTAGAAAGTACAGTCCTTGATGCATTGCTGGTGGAAATGTAAAATGCTGGAGCCACTTTGGAAAATATCTGGAAGTTCCTCAAAACATTAAATACCAATCACATGCTTGCCATATGTTGCTATGTGACCCAGTAATTCTAGGTATTTATCCAAAAAATATGAAGATGCTTGTATACAAAATGTTCATAGCAGCAATACTCAAAATAGCTCAAAGTGAAAGCAACCTAAATGTCCATCAAATGACAAATGGATTTTTTTAAAATCTGCTATATACATATAATACATTATTTACCAATAAAAAGGAAGTAGGTATTGAAACATATTAAAAGATGGGTAAATCGTGAAAACAAATCAAAAAAAAGGTCATAAGAGACCACAGATTGTATGATTCAATTTATGTGGTGTCTAATAAAAATATTAGTAAGTAGATTAGTGGTTTCTGGGGTTGTGGAGGAAGTTGAAGAATGACTACTAATGGGAATGAGGTTAAACGCAAATTCTATTTTAGGCAGACAAGAATATTCTACAATTTTGGTGATGATCATACAACTTTGGGAATATATTCTAAAATGAGTTAATTTAATGGTATGTGAATTATATCTTAATAAAGACATCATGTGGGAGAAGGGGAAAAAAGAGGGAGGGATGCAGGGACAGAGCAGCCTAGAGGTACCACAAGACAGCTGAAGTAGATCCCAGAGGGTCATTGAGAAATAGAAGAGCCTGTGCTCTCACATCCTTCTTTAATCTCCAGTGTGGCCATTCTAGGTATGTAGGGGCAAAGGGACAGCAGTAAGGGCTAGAATAATATCAAACAGTAAATAATATTTTACTATTTGAATCAGAGGCAAATTCTTCTTTAGGTTTATGCGTTAGAATAACCTAAAGAATTGTGCTAAGAATATCACACTGTAATTATACATTTGGTCCCCCCAAAAATAGTTTTGATACAAGTAGTTATCCTGCAATGTGGAAATTACTTTATCAAATATGGGGGCAATGATTCCAATATATATTTTCAGTGGATGGAACCGATTTAGAACTTTTAAGGGTAATTTGTTTTTCAACATGGATATACTATGGTCCATGGGCCAAATTCAATCTGCTGCCTGTGATTGTAAATAAAGCTAGGTGTAACCATTTCTGTTTTGTTTATGTCTGCTTTTGTGTGGAGTAGAATCATTGTGACAGACCTAGAAAATACAAAGTCTATTTATTAACTGGTCATTTACAAAAAAAAAAAAAAATTGCTAATACTTCTCTACAAAAATATTATAGATTCAACTTTTTAAACACAATTTATATATTCAAGTGAATTCTCTTGCCTTCAAACATTCACTTCATTAGGTGGTTTATATTCATATCAATGATGTCACCATTATTCAAGACTTTCCTGAAATTTGCCTTAGAGCTGTCTTTTAGGATATTAGAAAGCATGCATTTCAGGCCTATCACTGGAAAATCTTGGCATTTAATGGTAAGTAGATAGCTATTGAGAAACAAAATGATAAATCAAGATAGGTACAACTATCATTGATTGATATCAGGTATATCTCTGGAGCATGCAGCCAGCATTCCCATGAAGCATATAAATTGTCTTTCAAAGCAATTTCAAATGAGTTCCAAAAATGATTTTCAGTAAAGACAGCATCTTGGAAATAACTGTCGAACCTCCTACTGTCATTATTTTGAAAAAGAAAGCTCATTAGGATGTCTAAATTCTGGTATATTGGTTAAATCAGTCTCTTTACTTCCCAGTCACATCTCATATTGGAGACTTAGGATACATTTGTTATCAACGGGTGGGAAAATGTGGCTGATATGCCCCTGAATATTATGTGCCAAGAAAACAGATTCACAAAGACATTAACTCTCCCCGGTTCAATTAGCCATGATGGGTTCCCTAATAGCTGGAGGGCCTATACAACCCCTCCCTGGCTAGGTCCAGAAATTCACTCTTCTATAAAAGTGAAGTGTTCCAACCCAATGCTTCTCACAGGGAATACTCCTCTCTGCATGACTGGACATAAAAACAAGGAGTCCTTGTATTTCCAAGTATTTCAAAGTCTTTTGCCTTAGATGTCATATAATGGATTATTCTGTTAATTTTTAAAGTTAGGAATAATTTTTATGAAGAACATCATGATGGATGCCTTAAATATATATAAATTCAATTTAACAAAATTTAAGTTGATAATTAAAGTGATGATTAAATGCAAAAACCTTCCCTGAGTCTACCCTATAATACAAATAACAAAACATATAACCTTGATTTTCTAATTTTAATATCTCACTATTCTTTAAATAAGAAAGGAAGAACATTAAAGAATTTAAAATTGGAGTGAGAAATCCATAATTTAATTTTGTTCTAGATTTTTTTAAGTGTTTCCAAATATTTGACATATTCCTGTCCATCTCCAATTTGACAATTTTCTTTAAACAACTGATCTTTACTGAAAGTTTTCAATAGCATTTGATTTACTTTTCACAGAAAAATTTACTCTTATTTTACAATCATAACTCATCACTTTTGTGGTGTTACATTAGATGAACAAGCACAAACATAAACAGGTTTGGGAATTCAAAAAGCTTACCTCTGGCAAGCAAACCACTCAATTAGTGGGACAAGTAACAAGGAGACTACAGAGCATGCTTCTAGCCACAAGTATACTAAGTGCCATGGGCTTTGAACAGCAGGTTTTACTGAGACAATGGAGAGTATCAGCTCATCTGTTAAGCAGGTTCCAAGGAAGCTGGTTAAATGCATATCCACCACAGTGTGTATGCGGTACACAAATTCATGATGTGACCAAAATACCTTGTCAGTGCATCATTTAAAACGTCAAGTGAAGCCTTGCACACAGGTCGATTCAATTCTTGAGCAGCCAAGTTCAAACCTACCTCAGACATCTCTGTATAGTTCATCTCATCTCTTATTCATAAACTAGTGCTTGTTACTGGTATACCAGGAAATGAAGTCAGAAAAGCAAAGAACCACAGAAATCATCAAGAAGATTACAACCTTAAATGTGGACGTTTTCACAAAATGGAGATTCATTTTGAAAACAGGAAGAATGTCATCCTACCTCGTGGACCAAATGTGGTATGACTTGGGCTGGGAGTAGAGATGAAGTTGCTGGCTTTTGGTGGTAATGGAGAAGCCATTTAAGAGTCAATCAAGAGACCCTGCAACCTTGACCACCTGCATATCTCTTCCCCTCCAGATTTATGGAAATTTTTCATTATTTGTGATTTTTTTTGTAATGAGTAGACAGATGAGGATATCAATGAAGATCCACTTTCATTGCTATTTTGTTGTTAGGTAAAGTCAGACTTAGCTTTTAGGCAATCCATTTGTGGCTTGTCCTATCATTAAGTACACTGACATTTCTGATGTGTGATCTTCCGGAATGCCATTTAGCTACTGAGAAGAAATAATGAAGTACAAGCTGCCTTCTCAGAAATGCCTGACCTACTAAACTGCCTGAAATGAAAGGAATATTAAGTGATAAAGTTTCTGGAAAACAAAAAACTACTCCCTCTATGTGGTTTGGGCTTCTGTCCTACTTATTCTTAAAAGTACAATTATCTTCCTGCAGAATCATTATGTATGTTAAAACAACTTACCTTTCTCATAATGATAGCTTACTGAATCATTGTAAATAATTACATTTTATTCAGATGTTTAGTATTTTTGTCCTTATAAGTTTTGACTTGATTTTTTTAAAAATCCTATTTTCAGCACATGGAGAATACCTGGTTTAATGGTCCTTTAAGGACAGAATATAATGATGGGGTGAAGGAGTTGAAGATTAAATAGAAATAGAATCAAAAGAGACTTTAAAAGAGAATAGCTGTGCCTATATTGATAAATATGCTAATACGTGAGAAAGGATCTTCCAAGAACAGTAACTTGTCACAATTCCCTGAACATGTCTTGACTTCTGACCACCATGCTGTTTCCATGCATACGGCTCCCTCTGACCCAATGGCCTTTCTCATTTTCTCGCTTGTCTTCAGAACTGACCTTGGAGACAATCTTAGTGAGGCTTTCCCTCTTCCCCATATGGCCATGGTTCCCTCCTCCTTGCTCCCAGATACCACTGCACTGAACTCTGACATCTATTACACCCTCTTGTGTCAGCTTCTGATTCTGTCACCTTTACTGTACTTTGATTCCATAAAGGCAAAGACAACCTCTAAGTTTTATCTACTCTAAGATCTAGCAGTAAGCCTGATATATAATGATCACTGGACATTTACAAAATGGATGAAATACAAAAAGGGAAATGTGTACAAATGGGGGGGGCAAAAGTTTAGATATTGTTAGAAGCAAATGACTATTATGTAGTTGCTCTTTTGGGTTAATAGTGTCATAAACAAGGATTTTTTTAAGAGCACAGAAGGTAAACAGGTAAGAGCTGAAAAAAGTTAGTTAATCCTGCAATGCAAGTGGGGTTAAAGGGATTCCAGATATAGGAAATAAAAACAAAATATATTGAATCACTGGAAGGGCAGGAAAAGATGGATTTGTGTAAGACACTACCAGTAGTTTGTTACTGCAGCAGGATGAAGCAGAAAGTGGTTCAAAAATGACAAGGGTATATTTTGTTTTGTATAAATAATTCAAGACAGATAATTTTAAAATGTAAGATCAAGGGGTTTGTTTAATGTCAGCTTCTTTATTGTTATAATGGTGTCCTCTATGTTGGCATTTATTGCTTCATAGTTCTGATTGATCACGTGTCCATAATTACATTTCCGGAATTCCTGAGGAAAGATACTGCATTATTATCTTTGCATCTCCCATGGCATCCAACTCAAGGCTGAGCGCACTGCAGTCTCTCTGTACTCTTCCTTTCCATAGTGAGACCAAAAACTATGATGTGAAAGTGCGTGTGTGGGGGGGGATGGTGTATATGTGTGTGTGTTTGTGTGGTATACATGCATTTATGCGCACATGCATATAAAGTCACCGAAGACAAAAATGTAAATGAAGTTTAACAAAGGTACTCCTGTGTTCACCAGCCTCTTTAGTATACTGATGCTCATGGTCATCCTAATGACTACAATCAAAAACAAAGACCACCTTGGAGAACCCAGAGATTCAGTTTGGGAAATGTCTCATAATGTACATAAGTAATAATCAGCATACCCTGGCAGATGAATAAAAGGATTTTCTCATTTCAGTAATATATTTATGTCTACCTTTCCTCCACTGTTGCCTCTGGCACTCTCCTAACCTCATAAAGGAGTAAATTTTTAGTTTCAAGAAGTTCTGCCTCCAAAAAGTTTAGTATGAAAAATCTGTGAGACCAGGACAACTTGCTCAGGCCCTTTAGCAAGTCAGTGTCATAGGGCAAAAGATTGGGACTGAGGTAGATGAAAAAAAAAACCCAAGGGACATAAGAACTGGCTACAAAGAGTGGCCTATCATAGAATCTCTACAGGACAAAAAAGATATTTTGGAAACAACTGTTAAATTTTCAATATGAGTGCTGGGGAATATAGCTCAGTTGGTAGAGTGCTTGCCTTGTGTGCATAAGGTCCTGAGTTCAATCCCCAGCACCATAAAAAAAATTAATAAATAAATACAGACCAGGTGACAGGTAAGATGTAAATTTATTGACAAAGGTGAAATAGTAAAGCAGGTGACTGTTTTGGCTGAAAAACAGACTACAAAAGAACATGTAGAATATCATCTTAATTTGGTTTAAGAAAAACATGTACTTAGAAATGGATATGAAAAATGTTTGAGAGTCCCTTAATGATGGTTATCTGCAAGTCAAGAAGATGGTGCTTTCATTTACTAATTTTGTATTTTCTAATTTTCTACTTTGGTTGTACCTTTTGCTAAGGTTATAACTAAAAGGTTATTTTTAATTTAAAACTATAGGGAACTACTTATTCATACTTTTATACACATGGTTTTCCTCCAAAGTGTTACAGATTACAGTTTCCATTTTTAAGTTTGTTTTAAACTCTCTCACAAAGTTAAAAAAAAAAAGGATATTTCACACTGTATCTGTAGTCATAAAGTATATTAGCATAAATTAAGGGCATTTTGACAAAGGAAAATTTCATGTTAGTAAAAGTTTATCCTTATTCTTTTGCTGTTTTTGTTTTGGTGTCTCAGCGAGATTTTTTTCATATACAAGATGTTATATCAGACAAGATACCATATGTCCACAAACCTCAGCAGGAACAACTCAGAGTCTGTAAAACAAATTTAATGATGCTTTTCCATAAATTGACTTCCTATGATCCTTAAAATATGCACATATTTTAAGAAACCAATAATCAGACAAACCTAATTAAGAAAGACATAATTATGGCCAACAAAAAAAGATCATCATATACAGAGATGTACATTCAGAAGTTTGCCATGATTTTCATGTACAATGAATATAATAACTGTTCACTGCATGATTTAATCCTTGGATAATTAAGACATACTACATTAGGCTTTTAGAGCAGACATCATTATTTTCAGTTTTTTGTTTCTACTCCATATAGAAAAGGAATTTTCCCCTTCCGTTCCAGCATTTTATGCCTTTGCAAAGAAAGCAATTGACCAATATTGGCTCTCTTTACATTAACACATGTGGATAAAATTTTGAAATAAGTCAATTATCTACTTATTTTGACTTTCTAGCACCAAGAGATTATGTTAGGCATTCTAGTTAAAAATGGTTAAGCAAACAGATTCTCCTTCAAAAGCAATAAAACTAAATCAGAATGTTAAAGATGGAGGAGACTTACACAGGGACAACTACCAAGCAAACCATGGAGCACACCTGAACAACAGAGGCTGATCTTACTCCTTATACCTTCTTGTAATCAGGGAAACAAGTTTTCCTAAAAGTATAAGACAGAATAGGTCTCCATGCACTGTGGCGACCAGATGGAGCAATGTATGTCTGGCAAGGGCTACGGAAGAAGGGATGGGTGGTGGTCACAGAGACATGGAACAAGTCTGATCTGTCATGGAAGACATGGCTAAAGCAACCCGTTTACTACCTCCTCACTTGAATCAGCTCTGCAGGAGGGAGACCAGAGGAAAAGGAGCAAGGCTAGTGCTTACGCAGTCAGCCTCTGACAACCGGCAGCTTTGCCAGGCATCACATCACCAGTTAAAGGTTTAAAATTAGGGAAAGACAAACCCACAAAGCAAAGAAGATAACCTATTTGGTTAGAGACCTTTTGAAGCAAAAGCCAAAACTGAAATTTTTACTGTCCCATTCACATTCTGCTTTCTCCAAGAGCAAAAGATAAACAACAAAAAGAAAAACACAATGAAATGAGAAATTTCAAGCCAATAGTTCTTCATGATCGCAGAGAAATTTGGACAGAAGAATTCATAAAAGGAGAAACAACCTTGAAACAAAAATAAAAATAGTCTGGCAGAGTTCAGATAAAATATCACTGAAAGGAAAAATAGAAGGAGAAAAAGGTGGAATGAATACAAGTAAACTTACAATACAAAATAAGGTAGACAGGATTCAGATACCAAAAAGAGGTTGGCTGTGAGAGAAGGAAAAAAAAAAAAAAAAAAAAAATATATATATATATACATATATATATATGAAATCAGTATTTCAGAAGAAAAGAAAAAATATAGGAAAATGATTAAAAATATAATAGCCTTCATTGGTGTCCAGGAAGGAACACATCTAAACCTAAATGAAATACTAGATTTTACCCACCATATTGGCAACAAATTCTCAAGTTGTACAACAGCAGTTGTTAGCACATGGAGCAATCAGCAGTCTCATTCACTGCTGGTGGGAAAGTAACAGAAGGGAATCCACTTTGGAACATGTGACCTCATCTAATAAGGCTGAAAACTAACACTGCTGTGGCTCAGCCATGCCATGCCAACAATATACATGCTTAGATGCAGAAGTATATACACAAAAAAAGTTCATGACAGCTTTCTTCACAGCTGCCAGAAACCAGCAAAACATGTCCATCAGTAATTGAACAAATTGTAGAATATTCATGCAGTAGAATATTATGCAGCAGGGGTCAGCAAACCTTTCTAATAAAATGCCAGATGATAAATACTTTGGGCTTTGAGAGCATGGGATCTCCATTACAATGACTCAACTCTGCCATTGAGCACATTTGACTATATAAATGAATTAGCATGGCTACGTTCCAATTGGACTTTATTTTGGATAATGAAATTTGAATGTCAATTTTCACATCAAATCAAATTTTTAGATCTTTTTCAAACATTTTAAAATGTAAAAAATAGTCTCAACTTGCAGGTCATCTTAAAATGAAAAAAAAAAAAAAAAAAAAAACAAAAAAAAAAAACCAAGCAACAGACTAGAAGTGGCCTAAAAACAAAACTCCCTGAACAAGGTTGAATGAAGAGCCTTCAAACACAAGATTATATATATATTTTAAAGTGAACAAGTTCAAAAAGAATATATACTAAAGAATCAAAATCATATGCTTTCAACTGATAGAGAAAAATCATTTGACAAAATCTAACACTCACTCTTGATTTAAAAAAAAACTCAACAAGGAATAAAAAGAGATGTCTTCAAATTGATAAAGAATACTTATGAAAAAAAAAAAAAACCCACAGCTAACATTATATTTAATAGTGAGAAACTGGGACCCTTTACCATCAAGATCCAGAACAAATCAAGAATGTCCTCTCTCCATTCCTGTTCCACATTGCTGTGGAAATTCTAGTTAGCACAGTAAGACAAGAAAAGAGAGTAATAGTATACAAATATGAAAGAACATGGCCTTTATATCCAAATGCCATAACTGTCTATGTAGAAAATCCCGAAGAGTTGACAAACAACCAAACAAACAACCTTGAATCATCTGGATTTTCCATCACAAAAATTTACTTGAAATGAGTCATATACCTAGATATAAATCACAAAATTCACCCACTATATAATTAGCATCCTGGTCAAATCTTTCATATATGCACCATCAGTTCTCATCTGGAGTTTACGGGAAGCATGACAATCAATGGAAAATTCATATGATTCAATTTAGACATTCATGCTGCACTTACTTTGCACAGGTATCAATCTAAATGATTTACCTATACTGACGCTCAAAACAACATTCCCCTAAGGTGGGAAATATTACCATCTTCTTCTTACAAATGCAGAAACTGCAGCCAAAAGAGTTTACATAACTTGTCTAAAGGTCATACAAGTAATAAGAAGAGATGCCAGGATTCAAACTGCGCAGCCCCAGAGCCTGTACTCCACACTCACAAATTACGTGCACTGATGACATTTCCCCTAGAAGGCTGCACTTATCCACTTAGTCTTATCTCAGCAGAGTATTCGAGATCACCACCATCTATCAGTCAAACCTGGTCCCCAGTGCCTGTCCAGCCTTATTGGATACATCTGGTGCCACACTATGGCCCTTTACTGCTCCGCCTACCTACTATATCCTGCTGCTGACTGCAAATCTTCTCTTTCCCCCCACCCCCATACTGCACTTCACTACCAAAGGTTCCCTACCAAATCTGAGCCATCTGTGAACAGGTCACATTGATAAGAAAAGACTATTTTTGATTGCTCTATTTTCAGCTATGAGGCTTTGCTCCCTCTATGCCTGAATTGAGGCAAGAGAGAAAGAAAAAAAAAAATCACTTCAACAGCAACTTTTTATACCTGAAATAAATACTCTTTAATATCCAGTCATTAAAAGTGCATTAGTCTCTTTTCAAGGGGTTCCTAGAGTGCAGAATAATAAAAATTTTAAGAGGCAGTTCAATCCCTGTTTGGCCTAGATCCTAGAGTCTAGAGATTCAAGCAAAAGTCATCCATCTCCCCTTTTCCTCCAACCTCCTAGTAAAAAGGCAGTTCCTAGAAGAACTCTTTGTTTGAAACGCAGGTAATTTTAGCTTCGACTCTTGGCAACACAAAGAACTTGCTCTCAAATTACAGACGAATCTAAACTTCATAAAACAAGAACGTGGATCCCAATTGCTACAATACCACCTTGTCACTTAACTTATTCTGAGCCTGTTTCTACAAGGTGTGAAATAACATAGATAAATGTGAGATGTTGGCCTGATGCCCTGAGAGCAGGCAACTGGGTTCCAGGACTAAGTGAGCTTGAAATTGTGAAATTCTGGACACACTCAAAGCACATCCAAGTGCTTATTTCTTCATTTAGAAATAATAATGGCCAAGGTGATCCATCTGAAAGCTGTCAGAGTTGACATAAAAGCATGGGGCCCTAACCAAGACTGTAGTCAGTTGAAAGCTCTCCACCTCTCATTTCCTTGAGTCAGTGATCTTACATCCTCTCTGCCCATAATTAATGGCAATTAGCTTATCTGTGAAGTTTATTAGCTTCTTAGTTGCTGAGATTAAAGTGACAACATAAGCAGCTCAGAGGTGAAGGCAAAGGCTAGCCAATTGTCAAACAAATATAAGATTCGGTGCACTACTATTTTCTCTCTGGAGGAAAAAAAAAAGATCTAACACATATCAACTTTCACCTTGAACTTCTGACTCCATTTTATAAATAAGGTGAGGCTTTGAGAAGTAACATGAGCTGTCCCCAATAACAAGAAGCTTAGGAGGAAACTAGAACCAGGTTGCTTCTGATAGAATTCCTGTAACACTGGGTGCTCAGTGAGGCAACTAAGGAACGTGTCCCAAGTTCAGGTGCACAACGGAAGGTCTGTCTTGACATTTACTGTTATGGGCCGGGCAATGTCCAAACAGACTCCACTTTACCTTGAGACTCCATGTCATATAAGAAATGCTTCTCCCATGGGAAAATCCCCACCTCTGTACCCATCAACAGTTGCGCTTAGCATGGCATGTTTGGCAATGCAAAAATGGCAATTCTTATACAATGTAAAATTGGGGTTTTTTGTTCCCATTTTTCTTGGGCAATGTACCCTGTCAGAGAATGATTGTCTATATGCTAGTATCCATTCTTTAACTTGTACTCAAGTAGGGTTGTTTTTACCCACTTCCCCTTCTGCTTATGATTTTAGATATCATGATGTTTATGGTTTTGATCATAGCAATGGTCACTTATAACTGATGTACTGACATGCTTTAAAAGTTGTGCTCTAACCCTGGAGGGAGCCAAATGGTGTAGACTTGCAGCCTGCCCTTTGGCCTGCCAGCTGATGAATCAAGATAGTTCCATCTCTTGGTTTAAGGTGGACTCAGTGATTTATTGCAATATCACCATAACATTACCAGTGAGGAATACATTGAAGACTTTTCACTTTTCTGATATACACAAATATACAACCAAGATGCCTGGATTTTAGATAAGTATCTTTCATATTTATCCTCCCAAATACATACTTGTTTTCTCTTTTGTGAAAACAAAAGGAATGAAGCATTCTCTGTCAAATACAAACCCAAAGGGTCCTTTCTCCCTTCACAAGTGCTCTCTGAACACTGCTATTCAGCAACAGTAATTCTGGAACAGAATCACAAGAGGACTTCAGTCAGCCAGCCATGCCTTAAACATTTACCAAGAGCCCTATTATGCCAGGTATTGTTATCGAAAGACAAAAGATTATTTTTCTCCTCAAATCTGACTCTGAATTGGGAAGACAGCAAACAAACTATTCTACTAGGATAAGTGGTATGCTACAGAAACAAAAGTGAAGCATTTGGCACAAAATAGAAAAGACAGAACACCAGTGAAGGCTCCCAGTATAGAATTTGGCCAAGCATATGGGGCAGGTACATGGACACAAGTGGCCTATTTATTGTGAACAGAGCAACTCCTGGTGTGACAGGTTAGAGGGTATGGGGCAACCTGAATTTGAGGTCTAGGAACCAAGCTGGGTCCAGATCTTATAGGTCCTCCTGTGCCATGGGAAAAGAGGGTATAGAGATGCAACTGTTGACTTTGGGGCAAAGAATGAATATGATCTGATGTAGGTTTTAGAAAGATCACTCCAAAATAAAGGACAATTTGAAATGGAGTGGTATCAGAGATAATGAGAACATAAAAGATAGATAGCATACTACTTGAAGTCCCAAGTGAGAAGTTATGAGGGTCTGAGCTAAGTGATCGCTGACAGTGGAGACAGGAGACAGAGTAAAGAAGTATTTAGGAGAATAAATTGCCTTTTTTTTTTTTTAAACATCTAGAACACTAGTCAAGAAAGAGTCTTAGATAATTCCCAGTATTTCACCTGAAGCAACAGTGAGACCCACCTTCACTAGAGAAAGAGAGAGGTAAAAATGAGAAGGAAGATTACAATGTTAGTTTTAGAAACTTTTCCTTAACCTTACTTACTCTGTAGTTGCTTTATTTTAATTTCCTAGTAGTATACCACCACTAAAGAATTTCTTTCTTATTATTGACAGTGATAGTGATAACACCCACAGGATATTTTTAAAAATAATTATCCAACAAATGTTCTGGTTCACATTCCCTAGAATAAGGAAATACAGGAAGAAATACACATGCCAAAGAATTTTTTTAAAAAATCAGTCACTGTATTTGCAGTGTGCAGTGCAAGTACAGGATGTGACCTAAACAGGCCTGACTCAAACTCCGGTGGATCATCTCCTCATCTCCCCAGCCAAAAATTACTCACAACTCCCTGGCACAAGGAGTCCAGGCTGCCTCCCATTCTTTTTCTCCAAGGGAACACTCAGATTTGTCATTACGAACACTGATAAGAAATAAACTCTTAAGTTCTAATTAGGCTTTATCTAAATTTGGAGGTACCAAGGAAGAACAGTGATTCCCTAATTCAGATTCACTTAGAGAGAGTCAAATAGACAGTGGTAAAGAAGCCTGGAGACAATGTGACAGGGAGGAGTGAAGAGTGGTGAACAGAAACTTGTCTGCCCCCATCAGTGGATTTAAAACACAGTTGCATAAATGAGCAAACAAACTAAAGTGACATTTCTCAAATTTTTCATCTGTTTTTTGCCTTTTGAAACTTCCTTAACAAATAAGGAAATGCAAAGAAAAACTACACTGAGATTTCATCTCAATTCAGTCAGAATGGCAATCATCACAATAAATAAATAAATAAAAGAACAATAAATGCTGCTAAGGATGTAGGGGACAAGGTACACTCATGCATTGTTGGTAGGACTACAAATTAGTACAACCACTTTGGAAAGCAGTATGGAGATTCCTTAAAAGACTAGGAATGGACCCACCATATAACCTAGCTAACCCACTCCTCAGTATTTATCCAAAAGAACTAAAATCAGCGTACCGCAGGGATACCAATGCATAGCAACATTCATAGCAGTGCAATTCACAACAGTCAAGTTATGGAACCAGCCTACGTGTCCCTCAACAGACAGATGGATAGAGAAAAGGTGGCATATATACACAATGAAGTTTTACTCCATCATAAAGAAGACTGAAATTATGTAATCTGTGGGTAAATGGATGGAACTAGAAAACAGCACACTAAGTAAAATAAGCCAAACTCAGAAGGTCAGACTTAAATGTTTTCTGTTATATGCAGAAGCTTGAGAGAAATAAGGAATTTGAAAAGAAGAGGCAGGGGATCTCGTGAAAACAGAATGGTGGAGTAGAGGAAAGGAATCAAGGGGTAAGGAGAAGGAATGGGAAAAGAGAGGAAATGCAGAATGAAATTTACCAAACTATTCTATGTACATATATGGAGAGACCACAGTTCCACTTTTATGTATAACTACAATGCATCAATTGTTTGAAAATAAATAGAATAGAAGAAGGGAGTCAAAGGAAGAGAGAGAAAGGATAGTATTAGGAACTGAAATACAGCAAATTGGGGCTGGGGCTGTAGCTCAGTGGTAGAGTGCTTGCCTGGCATGTGTGAAGCACTGGGTTCAATTCTCAGCACTACATATAAATAAATTAATTAAATAAAGGTCCATCGACAACTAAAGAGAATTTTAAAGACTTTAAAAAAAATAAATACAGCAAATTTTGTAATGTGCATTTATGAATTTCAAAATGAACCCCACAAATATGGATTAACTAATGCACTACATGCACAGCGTGCACACACACACACACACACACCTTCAAATTCCATGATATGTAGCTCATCAACAGATGGAGTAATCACCCTTCTTGCATTTTGATAGGCTTGTGGACTGCCTCCACCAAAAGGCTACAGGAAAGTGACAGTGTATACTCGTAGGCTAGGTCACAAAAGGCCAGGTGGCTTTAGCCTGTTCTGCACTCACTCTTGGATCACTGAGCCACCACATAGGAACTGTTATACTGAGGCCATCTGAGGCCATCACACTGAAGAAGCCACATGGAATGATCCCATGGAAATCTTGGAATCTGCATAGAGACTAGGGAATATCCAGAAGCATCAACCTATCCCAGGCCAGGCATACAACATCTAAATAAAGGTAACTCCAGATAATTCCAGTCTCCAGAACTTAAGTCTCCCTAGCTGAGGCCTCAGAAATTGATGTGAATACTCTGCTTTGTCCAAATTCCTGGTCCACAGAATTTGTGAGCATAATGAAAATGTTCCCGCTTTACAGCACTTAAGTTGTTGAAATAGTTTGTTACAAAGAAATATGACATCGGAACACCTCCACTGAACAGGCAGCCAGTGCTGTCCCTGCTGTTGCTGTGTGGGCTGTTGGGCCAGTGTCAGAAGCCCTTCCAGTTGAATCAAGAAAAGCCATACAAACTTAGGTTTGGTAAATGATTTTCCAATCATTAAAACACCATGGGCCAAATAAAACAAGATTGTGACTGAATTTGACTCCTGGCCCACCAGTTACAAATCCTCACATGGCATGTAGATTCTCTAAAGGCAGAGTTGCACCTTCAGCCACTTTCACAGAGTTTACAGTTGGTGAGTCAGACACCCTGCCAATGCCACTCAGCACTACGCTAGCTTTTGTTGTTGCTTGTCCTTGATGTTAGATAAATCTGTTCTATTGAAGACTAAGATTTTTTTTTTCTTACAGAATGAAACTCCCCCAAATATTCCAAGATTTGCTTTAGTTCTGAAATCTGCGGTAGATTTTAGGGTACTTTTTTTAAATAAATAAAAGCCACGGTGATCAAAATGAAAGTTAAGGGCCAATAAGTTTGAGTGAAATATGAGCTCACATGGCAAGCCTGGACACCTGTTACCTATACAGTAGGAACTCAGATGTGGAATGAAAAAGGAGTAGAGAATCTAGTACATAATAGTAACTCAAGAAAAAACAAATATATAAATGAATGGATAAATAATGTTTTTTGATAAGGGACTGATCTGGTCTTCTTTATTCCACATTTTGGCATTTCCAGCAAAACAAAAATCACAACCTCCTTTTGGTCTTAAACTAATGCACATTGTTAAGTCTCCAAAATGACAAGTTCTCCCAACTTCCATAAACAGTGGAGACCTACCAGTATGGCAAGTTCATTATAGCTCACGATAGATAAAAAACCTTTGCTCATAAGAGTATTAAGCAATAAAAAGATCATTCACATTTAAACTACCCAGTAGCAAGTTTTGTATACAAGTCAATATTTAATTTTGGAAGGAAAAAAAAAAAAAAACAGATTCCTATTTGTATCCCTACTTTTTCTCCAAATATCACTCAGGCCTAAATTAATCTTCTTTTAAGTGACTAAGGTTTTATTTGTCTGCCTTAGTTTTCTTTATAAGTAACACAGAAAAGAATTCACATGAGATTCAGTAAGATTATTTTCAAATAGGCTTCATTAAACAAACTAACATTCTATTTACTTTCTGTGAAATCACTGCCACAGCCATCTGTACAAGTGAGCCATGGTATCACAAATGAATATTAGCTGACTTTCAAGATGGCTGAATAGATGGTCACTTTCCTGGCTGCTCCATGGCACGAAACCAAGAAAGCAGACAGGCAGCTTCTCAGCGAGGTGAGCAAAAAAAAAAAAAAAAAAAAAAAAAAAAAAAAAAAAAAAAAGGTGGGGCAGACTTTCCTGGAATTTAAAACTGGACTTTTGAAAGCAGATCAGGGACTCAGGAGGTCGGATATAATAAAATAAGGACGAAATCCCCAGCACCACAGCTGCTGTTGTGACTGGAGGAATAAGCCAGAGTATTCCCTCTGTGAGCAAAGTGGAAGGATAAGGGAATTAAACTCACATTTTTTAGGAGGTCTGAGGCTTATCTGAGTATGGAGAGTTTAGAGATCAAAGACACTGACCAACCAACTGAAAAGCAGGATGCACAACATCCATTGTGTGGGAAAGAAGCTGCCGTCTCTCTTGTGTGTGGAGGACATTGGAAGGAACCATTCTGCAGCCACGGCACCGGAGCCAGCAGGTGAGGGAGCTCATTCCTGGCAAACCCAAGTTTAGCCCAAAATATAGGCCTGGAAAACCCATACTGCATGACAGAGTATGCCTAGAGACCAAAAGAAAAACCAAGCATGGAGAGAGGTTCCACTAATTGTGAAAACCCACCCAGTTCTCCCCCACAACTTCAATCAGGCTGCTAACAGAACCTGCTAGAAGAAACATGCCTGACTGTGAATTCAAAAGGGCAGGGGTGGAAGAGATGGAGTTTGGAGATTGAACCCAATACTAGGAAATGTGGGGTCCACAGGGGACCTAGTGGACTAAGAATTGATTTTTCTGCCACATGAGTGGATCCCAGGGGAGAACCCTAGGGTGCTGTCTTCCAGCAGGGACCAGCAATTGCAGGCCCTCGAGGTATGCCTATTTAAAATTTCCAGACCAACTGGCATTCAGGAAAGATCCTGGGGCCTACCTAAGCCTAACCCTGTCTCCAGGAATTCTGCCCATGGGCTTATTACTCTTACTCCAGCTCTCTGAAGGGTGAAGCATCACACTTCAGAAGACCCCACCTAACACGGCTGAGAAGCTGAAAATCTTTTGAACTCCAATGGAAACAATTCTTTAACTTTTCATTGAGTTTTTTTCCCTATTTTTTTTCTTTTCTTTTATTGTAACCTTAATGATGGATGAATGTACATACTCATTTTTTTCTCATTTTTGGCATTTTTGAAACCAGTTATTTTTCATGGATCAGTTTTTTGAGGACTAAGATATTTTATTAGTACATTTCAGTTCTATTTTATATTCTTTTAATTTTATTTTTTTCAAATTTTCCTTCATATATTTTTTTCTCTCACCACTTTCCCTCAATTCTATTTTCTTCCATTAACAGCTAATCTCTATTGTCCTTTCACTCTTCCTTTAATTTTTTTACTTCTGTCTTCTCTCCTCCAACCTCATAATCATCACTATATCACTTCTGTCTCTTTATTCACCATTCAAAGTTGTAAACCACTTTGCAAATTTACTATTTTTATTGCAGACAATAGCTGACCATATCATTTCTGTATATTGGACAGTTAAGATTGTAGACATTATAGCAAGAACTATTTGATTTAGTGCTGCATATTGATTGAATTAGTCGTTGTTATTAATTTTCTCCCCCTAAATGGTGAGCACTGGAAACCTTCAGAGACACTATAAGTCCACAGGGTAAAAATTCGACTGACTCAGATCTGTACCATTAGATGGGTAGACACACAAACATGATAAAGCAAATGAACAAATCACCCCAAATGAACCAAGATATTCCAATTACAGTATCCATCAACCTACAGTGAAAGAAATGTCAGAGAGGGAGTTTAGAATGTACATAGTTGAACTGATCTCTGAGATAAAGGACAATAAAGGCATGAAATCAGAGAAAATGCAGGAAGTGACAGATCACTTCAATAAAGGGAGACTGAAAAAAAATCAAGCAGAAATTCTCAAAATAAAGGAATTGATAAATCAAATTCAAAATTCAATTGAAAGCATCACCAACAAACTACATCATTTAGAAGACAGTTTCAGGCAATGAAGACAAAATATGTTATCTTGAAAACAAAATTGACCTTAAAGAAGAGATTTTAAGAGATCATGAACAGAACTTCCAAGAAATATGGGATAACCTGAAAATATCAGATTTAAGATTTGTTGGGACAGATAAATGCATGAAGATAAAACAAAAGGATGTACAATCTTTTTAATAAAATAATATCAGAAAATTCCCCAAACCTTAAGAAATATAAAACCAAATACAGGGGACTTACAGGACCCTAAATATACAAAATTACAACTGACCCACATCAAGGCACATTATTTTGAAAATGCCTAACATATAGAATAAGGATAGAATTTTAAAGGCTACCAGAGGGGGAAAAAATTGACAGGTAACTTTTAGAGGGAAACCGATTCAGATCCCAGCTGATTCCTCAACACAGACCCTCAGAGTTAGGAGGTCTTGGAGTTATACCAAACTGAAAGAAAATGGATGCCAGCCAAGAATTCTATATCTAGCAAAATTAAGCTTCCAAATTGATGATGAAATAAAACCTTCCAATGATTAAACAAAAGTTAAAATAATCCACAGCTAGAGAGCTGGAACTACAAAATATACTCTAAGAGATTTCATGAAGAATAAATGAAAAATAAAAGTGAAATTGAGCAAAGGGAAGAACTATACTAGAAGAAAATCAAAGGAGAAACTAATTCAAATTAAAAACCAGAAATAAATAAAAATGACAGGGAATAAAAATCATATCTCAATAATAACATTGAATGTAAATGGCCTAAACTTAATCAAAAGATAGACTAGCAGATTGGATTAAAAAACAAGAACCGACAATATGCTATTTCAACTCATAGTCTAAGATATCTCCAGACTGAAAGTAAAAGGATGGGAAGCCCGCCCAACCCCCACCACACCAAAGTCAGTCGCCATGGCTGAGCCCACACCCACACACTGAGGTCGGAGACCAGTAGGTGAGCCTGCCCACCTGCCCCCCTACTGCTGAGGGACACTACTCCTGCCTCCGTGCTGACTCAAGGCACCCTCACTGGGGCTCCCCAGCTTCTTTGGAGACTGGTGCAGGCATTTTGAATTATTCCTGAGGGTGTGGCCATCACCATTGGAAGGGATGCTCCCTTCCTGAGACACCTACAGGAGACTAGAGGCCGTTTGACCAGTATCTCTATTTACTCACTCACATCCTACACCCTTTCCTCATCCTCTTGTTCACAACTAGAAATACTGTAAATAGTAATTGAACTGATCCTGTTTATTTTAAAAATGTTAAAGTCTTTATATGGGGTATCTGGTTCAGGGCTACATCTTCTTTGTATTGGGTGTAACTGGCACTGATCTCCCCTTCAAAGGAGAGGTATTGGAATACCACAGCTTCATAACAAGCCTGCAAGGGGGGACTTCAGTATCTCCGATCTTCACTGCTAGAGGGGATTATATAGAAACAATATGAAAAAACAGGGGAAGAAGGTGTCCCTAACAAACCAAGATGCTATTGTGATAGAAGAATCCAATGACAGCATGGCAGTAGAAATGACAGAAAAAGAGTTTAGAATCTGCATAATTGAAATGATCCATGAAGCAAAAGAAGAGATAAGAGAGCAAATGCAGGCAGTGAATGACCATTCCAGTAGATAATTAAAAGAGCAAATGTAAGAAGCAAAAGAACACTTCAATAAAGAGATAGAGATTCTGAAACAAAAACAAACAAATACTTGAAATGAAAGAAATGATAAATCAAATTAAAAACTCAAAAGAAAGCATCACCAACAGAACAGACCTTGTGGAAGACAGAATTTCAGACAATGAAGACAAAATATTTAATCTTGAAAATAAAGTTGAACAAACTGAGAAGATGTTAAGAAGTCATGAATGGAACCTCCAAGAATTATGGGATTTCATGAAAAGACAGAATTTAAGAATTATTGGGATTGAGGAAGGCACAGAGATACAAACCAAAGGCATGAACAACCTGTTCAATGAAATAATATCAGAAAATTTCCCAAACCTGAAAAATGAAATGGAAATTCAAATACAAGAGGCTTACATAACACCAGGTGCACAAAACTACAACAGATCTACACCAAGACACATTATAATGAAAATACCTTACATACAAAATAAAGATAGGATTTTAAAGGCTGCAGGAGAAAAGTGTCAGATGACATATAAAAGGAAACCAAAATGGATATCAGCAGATTTCTCAGCACAGACTCTAGAAGCAAGAAGGGCCTGGCACAATATATTTCAAGCTCTGAAAGAACACAGATGCCAACCAAGACTCCTATACCCAGCAAAACTAACCTTCAGATTTGACAATAAAATAAAATCTTTCCATGATAAACAAAAGTTAAAAGAGTTTACAAATAGAAAGCCTGCCCTACAGAACATTCTCAGCAAAATATTATGTGAGGAGGAAGTGAAAAGCAACAATAAAAGTCAGCAAAGGGAGGAACTACCCTAAAGGAAAAGCCAATCAAAGGAGAAACTAAGTCAAGTTTAAAACCAAAAATAAGCCAAATGACCAGGAATACAAATCATATCACAATAATAACCCTGAATGCCAATGGCCTAAACTTAATAATCAAAAGATATAGAATGGCAGATTGGATTAAAAAGAAAGACCCAACAACATGCTGTCTTCAAGAGACTCATCTCATAGAAAAAGACATCCACAGACTAAAGGTGAAAGGATGGGGAAAAACATACCATGAACATGGACCCAGTAAAAAAGCAGGGGTCTCCAGCCTCATATCAGATAAAGTGGACTTCAAACCTAAATCAGTCAGAAGGGATAAAGGACATTTCATACTGCTTAAGGGAAGCATAAAACAGCAAGATATAACAATTTTAAAAATTTATGCCCCAAACAATGGAGCATCTCTGTATATAAAACAAACTCTTCTCAATTTTAAGAATCAAATAGACCAAAACACATTAAGAGTCGGGGACTTTAACACACCGCTATCACCACTGGATAGATCCTCCAAACAAAAACTGAACAAAGAAACTATAGAACTAAATAATACAATCAATGATATAGATGTAAAGGATATTTATAGAGTATTTTATCCAACATCAAGCTAATATGCTTTCTTCTCAGAAGCTTATGGATCCTTCTCCAAAATAGACCATATGCCATGCCACAAAAAAGCCATTAGTAAATACGTAAAAATCGAGATCCTACCCTGTACCCTATCAGACCATAATGGAATGCAATTAGAAATGAACAATAAAATAACAAACAAAAACAACTCATACACCTAGAGACTAAATAATAAGCTATTGAATGATGCAATAACAGAAGACATCAGGGAAGAAATAAAAAAAAATCTTAGAGGTAAATGAGAACAATGACACAACATATCAAAATCTCTGGGACATTATGAAAGCTTTACTAAGAGGAAAGTTCATTTCATTGAGCTCATACATTAAAAAAATAAAAAGTCAACAACTAAATGACCTAACATTTCACCTCAAAGTCCTAGAAAATGAAGAACAGATCAACATCAAAAATAGTAGAAGACAGGAAATAATTAAAATCAGAGCTGAAATCAATGAAACTGAAACAAAAGAAACAATCCAAAAAATTGACAAAACAAAAAGTTGGTTCTTTGAAAAACTTGATAAAAATTGATAAACCCCTAGTCAACCTAATGAAGAGAAAGAGAAAACTCAAATTACTAAAATTCACAATGAAAAAGGAAATAGCACAGTGAACACCAATAAAACAGACAATAACCAGAAACTATTTTGGAAATTTATACTCCAATAAAATAGAAAATCTTGAAGACAAAAACAAATTCCTAAAGACATATGACCTATACAAATTGGATCAGGATGACATGGAAAATTTAAACAGATCAATTTCAACCAATGAAACTGAAGATGCCACCAAAAGACTACCAAGAAAAGCCCAGGACCAGAAAGATTCTCAGCCTAGTTCTACCAAACTTTCAAAGAAGAACTAAAATCAATCCTCCTCAAATTATTCCATTAAACAGAAAAGGAGGGAACTCTTCTATGAAGCTAGTATCACCCTGATACCAAAAACAGACAAGACACATCAAGTAAAGAAAACTTCAGACTAATATCCCTGATGAACCTAGATGCAAAAATTCTTAATATTGGCAAATTGCATACAAAAACATATTAAAAAGATAGTGTACTACAACCAAGTGGGATTCATCCCAGGGATGCAAGATTGATTCAACATTCAGAAATCATAAAGGTAATTCATCACATCAATAGACTGAAAGATAAGAACCACACGATTATCTCAACAGATTCAGAAAAAGCATTTGACAAAATACATCATCTGTTACATGCTCAAAACACTAAAAATCTAGGGATAGTAGGAACACGTCAACATTGTAAAAGCTACATATGCTAAACCTGAGGCCAACATCATTCTAAATAGAGAAAAATTGAAAGCATTCCCCCTAAAACCTGGAACAAGGCAGGGATGCCCTCTTTCACTTCTTCTATTCAACATAGTCTTGGAAACCCTAGCCAAAGCAATTAGACAGAAGAAACAAATTAAAGGGATACCAAAAGAAAAAGAATTCAAACTATCCCTGTTTGCCCACAATATGATTCTATATTTAGAACCCAAAGGAATCCCACCAAAAAGCTTCTTTAACTCAAACAAATTCATTAAATGATATAAAATTAACACCCATAAATCAATTGCATTCCTATACACCAATGACAAATCAGCTGAAAGAAAAATCAGAAAAACTATCCCATTCACAATAGCCTCAAAAAATAAAAATAAAATATTTGGGAAACAATCTAATAAAAGAGGTGAAAGACCTCTACAATGAAAACTACAGAACTCTAAAGAAAGAAACTGAAGATCTTAGAAGATGGAAAGATCTCCCATGTTCTTGGATAGGCAGAATTAATATTGTCAAATTGGCCATACTACCAAATACATTATACAGATTTAATTAAATTCCTTTCAAAATTCCAATGAAGTTCTTCATATGAATAGAAGAAGCAGTCATGAAATTCATTTGGAAAAACAGACCCAGAATAGCCAAAGAAATTCTCAGTAAGAAAAGTGAAGACACGGAGACAAACCCACATAAATACAATTATCTCCTACTAGTCAGAAGTGTCATAAACATACATTGCAGAAAAGATAACCTCTTCAACAAATGGTTCTGGGAAAACAGGAACTTCATATGTAACAAAATTAAATCAGACCCCTCTTACCCTGAGTAAAACAACTCAAAGTAGATCAAGGACCTAGGCATTAGACCAGAGACCCTATGCCTACTAGAAGAAAGAGTAGACCTAAATCTCCATCATGTCAGCTTAGGAACCAAATTCCTTGATGAGACTCCTAAAGCACAAAAAGTAAAATCAAGAATCAATAAATGGGATGGTATCAAACTAAAAGCTTCTTCACAGCAAAGGCAATAATCAAGAATGAGAAGAAAGAGCCTACAGAATGGGAGAAAATTTTTGACAACTACACTTCAAATAGAGCATTAATCTCCAGGATATACAAAGAACTCCAACTAAACACCAAAAAAAAAAAAAAAAAAAAAACCAATAAATAAATGGACTAAGGATCTACACAGACACTTCTCAGAAGAAATATGATCAGACAACAAATGTATGAAAACATTTTCAACATCACTAGCAATTAGAGAAATGCAAATTAAAACTATACTGAAAATTATCAGAATGATAATTTTCAAGAGTACAAACAACAGGAGATCCAAGATGGCGGTCTAGAGGGAGGCTGCGTTCCTTGTTGCTCCACAACGCCGGATTCAAGCAGAGGATATCTGTTTCTCGGTGAGGCAGTTTTTGCTGCTTATCAATCCCCTGCTCTTTACCCCATTTGTCTGCTGTGATCACCTGCAATCTGCCAGGATATCGATGCCTTTTTTGAGAGCAGATTGCTCACTGTCAGGCATCTATCATCCGCCATTTGCCTGCCTCTCGCCTGTCCATTGCCTGCCTTACCCCTATCCATCACCCAACGCTCGAGGTTCACCTCCCGATCGTCCGACAGCTGCCAGCAGATTGACTGCAGACCGCCAGTAGAGAACCAGCTGCCTGCTGCTGCCTGGAAGTTCACTGTCACAGTACCTGCAGGTTTGATTACACGTGGCTGCCGCCATTTTGAGACAACAGCCAGGCCCTGTAGGACCCCTGGCCAGACTGACTGAGTCCCGTCTCCAGGATCCCTCAGCCCAACTGATCACTCCCTGCCTCTGGGGCCCTCACATCAACTGACTGCTCCCTGCCGCCAGGACCCCCAGACCAACTGACTGTGCCCTATCACCGGGAACCCAGACCAACTGATTGCACCTGGCCTCCTGGATCCCACGACCACACCAAACAGAGCCGACCTCCAGGACCACTGCCAACCAACTGCATCCTGTCTCCAGGACCTCCAGCTGACCACGTCCAACCCTGAGCTGCAGCTCCCCATTTACCAACACATTTGGAAGCCAGAGCAGCCATCTTGGATAATCCTGGAAGCCATAGCTCCAATCTTTGGGTGGGGCAAATCCGTCCCGAGATGCCTGCTGGAGGCTTGAAGCTCATTGTCAGGTACCTTTCATATATCAGGCTACTGAACACTGGGAGGTTTCATTAGCAAATGACTATTATACAGCAGATTTTCTTTTTTCTCCTTTCTTAAAAAAAAATTTAAGTTTTTATTTCTTTACGTTTCTTGCTTTCTTTTCTGTCTGTTTACCTGTTCCCTCAGAGTTGCTTTCTCCCTTATTTACATGATATTATTGTCCCCATAGGGGCTATTTGGTCTAGGATTGCATTGTGTCTGGTTTGGGCACTGCTAATATTGATCTCCCCTTAAAGAAAGGGTTTTGGAAATCTATAGGGCCACTACAAGCCTATAGGGGGAAATCTGCAATACCCCACATCTGCAGTGCTAGAGGGGAAGATACATGAACGACATGAAAAAACAAGGGAAGAAAATGATCTAAACAAATCTAGATTCTATAGTAATAGAATCCAATGACAGTATGTTAGAAGAAATGTCAGAAAAGGACTTCAGATTATACATGATTAAGATGATTCGTGAAGCAAAGGATGAGATAAGAGAGCAAATGCAGGCAATGAATGATAATACCAATAAGCTGAAAGAGCACCTGCAGGAAGCAAAAGATCATTTCAACAAAGAGATAGAGATTCTCAAAACAAAAACCAAATGGAAATCCTTAAAATGAAGGGGACAATAAACCAAATAAAAAACTCAATGGAAAGCATCACCAACAGACTAGACCACTTGGAAGACAGAACCTCAGACAATGAAGACAAAATATTTAATCTTGAATATAAAGTTGCCCAAACAGAGAAGATGGTAAGAAATCATGAACAGAATCTCCAAGAACTATGGGACATCATGAAAAGACCAAATTTAAGAATTATTGGGATTGAGGAAGGCACAGAGATACAAACCAAAGGAATGAACAACCTATTCAATGAAATATCAGAAAATTTCCCAAACCTGAAGAATGAAATAGAAAATCAAATACAAGAGGCTTACAGAACACCAAATGCACAGAATTGCAACAGATCCACACCAAGACACATTATAATGAAAATGCCTAACATTCAAAATAAAGATAGGATTTTGAAGGTTGCAAGAGAAAAGCATCAGATTACATATAGGGGGAGACCAATATGGATAGCAGCAGACTTCTCAACCCAGACTCTAAAAGCTAGAAGGGCTTGGACCAACATATTTCAAGCTCTGAAAGAACATGGTTGCCAACCAAGAATCCTATACCCAGTAAAACTAACCTTCAGATTTGAAGGTGAAATAAAATCCTTCCATGATAAACAAAAGTTAAAAGAATTTACAAATAGAAAGCCTGCACTACAGAATGTTCTCAACAAAATATTCCATGAGGAGGAAATGAAAAACAACAATGTAGGTCAGCAAAGGGAGGAACTACCTTAGAGAAAAACCACTCAAAGGAGAAACCAAGCCAACTTAAATTCCAAAAATAAGCCAAATGACTGGGAATACAAATCATTTCTCAATGATAACCCTGAACGTTAATGGCCTAAACTCATCAATCAAAAGACATAGACTGGCAGAATGGATTAAAAAGAAAGACCCAACAATATGCTGCCTGCAAGAGACTCATCTCATGGAAAAAGACATCCACAGACTAAAGGTGAAATTATGGGAAAAAACCTACCACGCACATGGACCCAGTAAAAAAGCAGGGGTTTCCATCCTTATATCAGTTAAAGTGGACTTCAAACCAAAGTTAGTCAGAAGGGATATAGAAGGACATTTCATACTGCTTAAGGGAACCATAAATCAGGAAGACATAACGATAGTAAATATTTATGCCCCAAACAATGGTGCATCCCTGTACATCAAACAAATCCTTCTCAATTTCAAGAATCACATAGACCACAACACAATAATTCTGGGCAACTTTAACGCACCGCTGTCACCACTAGATAGATCTTCCAAACAAAATCCAACCAAAGAAACCATAGAACTCAATAACACAATCAATAACCTAGACTTAATAGACATATATAGAATATTCCATCCATCAACGAGCGGATACACTTTCTTCTCAGCAGCACATGGAATCTTCTCGAAAATACACCATATGTTATGCCACAAAGCAGCCCTTAGGAAATGCAACAAAATAGAGATACTGCCTTGTGTTCTATCAGATCATAATGGACTGAGAGTAGAAATCAATGACAAAGTAAAAAAAGGAAATTATTCCAACACTTGGAGACTAAATAATATGCTATTGAATGAAACATGGATACCAAAAAACATCAGGGAGGAGATTAAAAATATTCTTAGAGGTCAATGAGAATGATGATACAACATATCAAAATCTCTGGGACACTATGAAAGTGGTACTATTAGGAAAATTCATTGCATGGAGCGCATTCCAGAAAAGAATGAAAAGTCAACAATTAAATGACCTAACATTACAGCTCAAAGCCCTAGAAAAAGAAGAACAGAATAACAGCAAAAGTAGTAGAAGACAGGAAATAATTAAAATCAGAGCTGAAATCAATGAAATTGAAACAAAAAAAACTATTCAAAAAATTGACATAACAAAAAGTTGGTTCTTTGAGAAAGTAAACAAAATAGATAAACCCTTAGCCACACTAACAAAGAGAAGGAGAGAGAAGACTCAAATTACTAAAATACATGATGCAAAAGGAAATATCACAACAGACACCACTGAGATACAAAACATAATGAGAAGCTACTTTAAAAATCTGTATTCCAACAAAATAGAAAGTACCGAAGACATTGACAAATTTCTAGAGACATATGCTCCTCCCAAACTGAACCAGGAGGACATACATGATTTAAACAGATCAATATCAAGCAATGAAATAGAAGATGCCATTAAAAATCTACCATCCAAGAAAAGCCCAGGACCAGACGGATTCTCAGCCGAGTTCTACAAGACCTTCAAAGAAGAACTCATTCCAATACTTCTCAAAGTATTCCAGGAAATAGAAAAGGAGGGTACCCTACCAAACTCATTCTATGAAGCTAATATCACCCTCATACCCAAACCAGGAAAGACACATCAAGGAAAGAAAATTTTAGACCAATATCCTTGATGAATATAGATGCTAAGATCCTTAACAAAATATTGGCAAACCATATCCAAAAACATATTAAGAAAATTGTGCACCACGATAAAGTGGGGTTCATTCCTGGAATGCAAGGATGGTTTAACATCTGTAAATCAATAAACATAATCCATCATGTCAATAGACATAAGGATAAGAATCATATGGTTATTTCAATTGACACAGAAAAAGCATTTGACCATATACAACACCCCTTCGGGCTGAAAACACTAGAAAAAACAGGGATAGTAGGAACATACCTGAACATTGTAAAGGCTATTTATGCTAAGCCCATGGCCAACATCATTCTTAATGGAGAAAAACTGAAACCATTCCCTTTAATAACGGGAACAAGACAGGGATGTCCTCTTTAACCACTTCTATTCAACATTGTCCTCGAAACTCTAGCCAGAGCAATTAGGCAGACTAAAGAAATTAAAGGGATACAAATAGGAAAAGAGGAACTTAAGCTGTCACTATTTGCGGATGACATGATTCTGTATTTAGAGGATCCAGAAACCTCCTCCAGAAAACTTCTAGACCTCATCAATGAATTCAGCAAAATAGCAGGCTATAAAATCAACACGCATAAATCTACAGCATTTTTATACTCAAGCGATGAAACAGCTGAAAGGGAAATGAGGAAAACAACTCCATTTGCAATAGCCTCAAAAAAGTAAAATACTTGGATATCAATCTAACCAAAGAGGTAAAAGACCTCTACAATGAAAACTACAAAACCCTGAAGAAAGAAATTAAGGAAGACCTTAGAAGATGGAAAGATCTCCCATGTTCTTGGATAGGCAGAATTAATATTGTCAAAATGGCCATACTACCAAAAGTGCTATACAGATTCAATGCAATTCCAATTAAAATCCCAATGATGTCCCTTACAGAAATAGAGCAAGCAATCATGAAATTCATCTGGAAGAATAAGAAACCCAGAATAGCTAAAGCAATCCTTAGCAGGAAGAATGAAACAGGGGGTATCGCAATACCAGAACTTCAACTCCACTACAAAGCAATAGTAACAAAAACGGCATGATACTGGCACCAAAATAGACAGGTAGATCAATGGTACAGAATAGAGGACACAGACACAAACCCAAATAAATACAATTTTCTAATACTATACAAAGGTGCCAAAAATATGCAATGGAGAAAAGATAGCCTCTTCAACAAATGGTGCTGGGAAAACTGGAAATCCATATGCAACAGAATGAAACTAAACCCCTATCTCTCACCCTGCACAAAACTCAACTCACAATGGATCAAGGACCTTGAAATCAGACCAGTGACACTGCATCTTATAGAAGAAAATGTAGGTTCAAATCTTCACCTTGTTGGCTTAGGAGTAGACTTCCTTAACAGGACTCCCATAGCACAAGAAATAAAAGCAAGAATCAATAACTGGGATAGATTCAAACTAAATAACTTTCTCTCAGCAAAGGAAACTATCAGCAATGCGAAGAGAGAGCCTACAGAGTGGGAGAAAATCTTTGCCACTCATACTTCAGATAGGGCACTAATTTCCAGAATCTATAAAGAACTCAAAAAACTCTACACCAAGAATACAAATAACCCAATCAACAAATGGGCTAAGGAAATGAACAGACACTTCACAGAAGAAGATGTGCAAGCAATCAACACATATATGAAAAAATGTTCAATATCTCTAGTAATAAGAGAAATGCAAATCAAAACTATCATAATATTCCATCTCACCCCAATTAGAATGGCGATTATCAAGAACACAAGCAACCATAGGTGTTGGAGAGGATGTGGGGAAAAAGGTACACTCATACATTGCTGGTGGGACTGCAAATTAGTGCAACCACTCTGGAAAGCAGTGTGGAGATTCCTTAGAAAACTTGGAATGGACCTACCATTTGACCCATCTATCCCACTCCTCGGCCTATACCCAAAGGACTTAAAATCAGCACACTACAGAGATATAGCCACATCAATGTTCATAGCAGCTCAATTCACAATAGCCAGACTATGGAACCAAACTAGATGCCCTTCAATTGATGAATGGATAAAGAAACTGTGGTATATATATACAATGGAATATTACTCAGCTATAAAGAATAATAAAATTATGGCATTTGCAGGCAAATGAATGAAATTGGAGAATATCATGTTAAGTGAGATAAGCCAATCTCAAAAATCAAAAAGAGGAATGATCTCACTGATAAGCGGATGATGACACTTAATGGGGGGTGGGAGTGGGACAAGAAAGGAGGAAGGAGGGACTGTATAGAGGGAAAAGAGAGGTGGGAGGGGTGGGGGGGAAGGAAAAAAAATAATGGAATGAATCAAACATCATTACTCTATGTAAATTTATGAATATGCAAATGGTATGCTGTTACTCCATGTACAAACAGAAACAACATGTATCCCGTTTGTTTACAATAAAAATAAATTTTAAAAAAAGAGTACAAGCAACAATAAATGTTGGCAAGGATATGGGAAAAAGGTACATTCATACACTGCTGGTTGAACTGCAAATTGATGCAACTACTCTGGAAAGCAATATGGAGGTTCCTCAGAAAACTTGGAATGGAACCACCATTTGACCCAGTTATCCCATTCCTCAGCCTATACCCAAAGGACTTAAAATCAGCATACTATAGTGACTCCCCCACATCAATTCACAATAGCTAAGCTATGGAACCAACCTAGGTTCTCTTCAATAGATGAATGGATAAAGCAAATGAGGTACAGATACACAATGGAGTATTACTGAGCCATAAAGAATGAAATTATGACATTTGCCAGTCAATTGATGGAACTGGAGATTATCGTGTTAAGTGAAACAAGCCCATCCCCCAGAACCAAAGATCAAATGTTCTCTCTGATGTCCAGATGCTGACCCACAATAGGCAGGTTGTTGTGGGGGGGGGGGGGGCGTTCACCAGATTGGACAGTTGGGGAGTGGGAGAAAGAGAGGGAGGATGGGAATGGGGAAGACAGTAGAATGAATTGGATATAACTTCCCTATGTTCAAATATGAATACACGACCAGTGTAACTCCACCTCATATACAACTACAAATGGGAAGTTATACTCCACGTATGAATGATATGTCAAAATACATTCTACCATCATAACTAAAAAAAAAAAAAAAAAAGAAAGAATGAATTTTAAAGACTTGGGTATATACTCAGACTGCAAGTTCAAATCTGCCACCGTGATCAGATCTAGTCAGAGAACTTCAAAGCAGAATGGTTCAGAATTTCAGATTTTGACCCTGCAACCTAAAGACTCCTTCCTTTATCACTAGCTGCCCAAGTTAGACCAGACCCCAGGTGTGTATGCACAAAGAAATCCTTTAGAAAGGTGAAGACTGCCTGTTCCTTCCTATCTGGATTGTAAGCAGAGGGGTTTTGAGGTCTGATGTGGAGTACCAAAGAAATTCTGGTTTTTACAAGTGGATGCTGAAGACCATGAAGTGCCAAGAATTTACAAGATGAGGGAAAACATCCTGAGACAAAGAACGAAACCTACTAACTCTCCTAATAAGCTTCCTTTGCCCCCACCTTCCTTTTATCTATCACACTAGATGGTGCTAGATGAGCCTGGAAGAGGAGAAGAGGCAGCTTTAAAAATCAGATGAAATAAAACCAAACCACTCTCATTCTGACTATAAAATCCTGTGAAGACCTTGAGCTGAGCTCAAGACATTGCTTGATGCCCTGGCAAGTAGTTTACTACATGCCCAGTAAATTCTCCCAAGATTCTGCTCACTTTCCCCCCAAAAGAGGCACTTTTGCATTTATCTAGGAGCTGTGACTGCAGGAAATAAAGGATCCTGTGTTATAGAATATACACTACTTCGAAATACTGTGCTTCAGAAAAACAATCTTTAGTGATTTACCCATCCAATGTTAGTTAATGCATATGTTTGTGTTCACCCATATGGGTTATCTGGGGAGGAGAGAGTTTGCTCTAAAACTTAATTTCATATAGGACATTAGCTAGAAAGAGCAATTTAGCATAGCCTTTATGCAATAAAATTGACTATCCTGAATTGCTATAAAAAGCTTCCATAAGAAAGTTTATAGTCCTATAAGATCTCAGAATTGAAGACAAACTAAGAAACCTAAAACTCAAACTCTTTGAATGGTAATCCACTGATGTCACCAAAAAAAGGCACATTTATCTAATTAATCCACTAAAACACACTCTGCACAAGTAACTTCACAGTAAATAAAGGGAAAGAAGTAGTTAAAAACAGGAAAAGGCTAAGTGTGGGTGGATTCAAATATGAACTTTAAGTTATCCTTAAGTTTATTTCATATAAACCATTAAATATTACCAGCACCTCTGCAGCTATAGGCAGAAGTTAGCAAGCTTGCTTTCCTTTAAAGAGATGTATTTTGTTTCTTCTCCTGCTTCAGAAGGTTGGAAAGTAAAGAACAGATGGTGGATAGCAAAGAGGAGAACTGAAGGTGAAAGTTTTGTTTTTGTTTTTTGTTTTTTTGCTTAAAAGGTACACCATTTTAAATGTCTCCCTCTGAAAAAATAATAGCTCTGCACCTATAAATTAACTTGACTGCACATGTTCTCAACATACCTGTCATCACAGCTGTGATCAGGCACACACTCAGCAGCAAGGAGAATCAAGATCTGTTGTTATCTGGGATCATTCATTTACTGGTCCAGAAACCTGACTGGAATATCTACAATGTCTGCCTCTTTTGGTGTCACTGGATTAGATAAGAGGTTCTCAAACTTTGCAAAGTTGCACCCCCACCCCCTTTTTTTCTCCCCAAGTCAGGGCTTAAGCAGATATGGAAGAAACCAATCGGTTAAATATAGCAATGCTCCAGGTGAAAGGTGTCTCGGGTGGGGGTGATGAGGAGCCTGGGCACCTAACCCCTCCCTACACAGCCCACTGGCCCTAGGGAGTTTTCACAGAGCATTTCAGGGGTCAATGGAGGAGTTTGGAAAACACCTGAGACTTCATATGCAACACAAAAAACTAAAATGAGGTCAAAAAACATTACAGTGAAAAAACATCAAAATGAATGCAAGTTAAAAGCTAATTTTACTCTATTAGACCAACGAAAGGGTCAATAATGTTCCAACATTATACCTCTGTTTTAACAATTAATTCATTGATTTTCACTTAGCAGTAACTAAGCCATATTTTTCCCAAAATCCTTAGAACATCTTCATTATTTACTCAGAAGATATTAGTCAGGAGATGGATTTTCTTAATTGATGTTTCTTTCATTGTAAAACTGCCCAAGTAAAGGAAAACAGTAATTCAGCATAACTATTCCTTAAAAAAAATAAAATAATAAATGGAAGAGGAATAAATGATGGCATAAATCTGAATATATAAAGCCCTCAAGTACTAATCATTATAAAACCTCAGTTCAGGACCGCGTGAGAAAATAAAAGTCAAACTATTAGAATTAAACTGGGTTATAAAATCTTGACAAGAGATTTTTTTTTTTAATGCTAAGGAACTAACTTTCCTGGACCACTTAGTTCAATCACAAACTCTAAAGAATAAAGAACATTTTACATTACTCCCTGTATGATAAACTAACAGCATTATTAGGAAACACCCATGAATGGCATTTTATACCATAGGTAACCTGGCCTCAAGCCACTGTCCAGAATTATCTGCTCCAACCTTGACAAAGACCTTAGCACAAACCTGCTAAGCTCTTCACTGTTCCTTAAACAGTTTGTTCATTTTTGCCTACATGTTTTCCCTTTCAGACACCTTCACCCTTCTACCAGACTATCCAAATCCAATCAATGCTCAGGAATCAACCTCCCAACACACCTCTTCTGAGAGACCATCTTTTGACTTGGTGGCCTGGGAGCCATCTCCCAGGCCCATGAAGGCCTAAAGCACCAACCACTGATCTCATCCATTTGCTACATAATTATACATCCTATTGTCACTCACCTCTGCCCATGGACTTCTCAGACCATGAACTCCTGGTATGAAGGACCCATGGCTCACGTTTCACTTTTCTGCCCCACCTCACAAAGTATCACCATGCTGCATTCATGTGTGTCACAACAATAAATATTTCTTAAATGAGTGTTTATTTTCAATCTCTCAGTTACATATGGAACCATGAAAAAATTTACATAAAGTAAAATACAAGCAGACTGATTTCCTACTACAACCCACTTTGATCAGTGCCTGCTTCCCCTTATTTTCATTTATGTTTGTCTCACCATGTTGTTTATCTCAGGACACACTCTGATTAGACTTTAATTTGTTGTAATAAATCTCTATTATCCCTGACATTATTTAGAACGCATGGTTGCCTGATTAGTCAAGGCAATGATTTATAATGAAATTGCTATAGATTTTACCCTTCCCTTCAGTTATTATTATCCTCCCAATTCCATTGGAGGACCTTCCTCCAAACTAGTTCAAGTGCAAGCTTTTAATCTTTGATAAGATTAAAATACTAAAGATGCCAGAGATGAGAGGAAAAGATCCTTACAATGTGGTGCTATGGTTTGAATGCATTTTTTCCCTACCTAAACTCACATTGTGGCTTATAACGTACTATGATGGTGATGAGAGGTGGCAAGGTCTTTAAGAGCAGTGAATGTCTTTTTTGCAAGACTGGATTAGTTCTTCCAGGTGTGGATTAGTTACTGAGAGAATAGATTATAGCAAGCCTGGCATGTTCTCTGGATCTCTTGCACTTCCACTTTCTGTCACAGTTGGAACAGCACATGGCCCTCACCAGAAACCAAGCAGATGCCACGTTCTTAGCCTTGCGAAACCACAAGCCAAAGTAAGCCTCTCTTCTTAAAACTTACCCAGTTTTAGGTGTTTTGTTATGACAACAGAAAACAGAGTCAGAGTAAGATGTCTGCTTAAATGGGACATAACAAAAGCAAAAAAATCAAAAACAAAAAAAGTTAAAACCTGGAGACACCACTTGGTCACTGGTCTTAGTCTCTTCAAATATTTAATTGGTAAGACATGTTCTTTCCTCAGTGCAGACAAAAAGATTTGAGAAAATCCAGTTTGCGGTGGAACAGAAAGCAAAGTCCTTCACTCTGATCTTTCAGAGCACTTTCCCAGGAAGGAACACAGAAAACATACGTGAAGTCCATTGAGAATGCAGGTTTCACAATGGCCAGTATATTTATGTCTGCATCTGAGACTTGACCAAGCAGAAGAAACCTAGTGTCAACAGACCAGAACCATACAAATCCCAAGTCATCTCCATTATAGCTTCTGTAGTTCTTTGTTCACCCATAGTATTGAGATTCATCACAGTGAGGCTTCAAAGGGAACAGGGTCTAGACTGTTATGGTTTGGAAGTGATGTGTCCCCCAAAAGCACAAGTGTGAGACAATATAAGAAGATTTAGAAGTGAAATGATGGGGTTAAGACTCTCATAACCCAATCAGTGAAATAAACACCTGATGGGATTAACTGAGTGGTAACTGAAGGCAGGTAAGGTATGACTGGAGGAGGTAGGTCACTGGGGCATGCTGCCCAGATACATATTTTGTATCTGGTGAATGGAGTATCTCCCTTTGCTTTCTGATCATCATATGAGTTACTTCCCTATCATGATGTCTGGCCTCACCTCAAGTCCCAAGGAATGGAGCTGTCTATGGATTGAGACCTCTGAAACCATGCTTTCTCCTCTAAGATTGTTCCTGTTAGGTCTTTAAGTCACAGCATCAAAAAAGCTGATTAAAACACTGACACTGCTAGGTGAATTGCTGCCACCCTGACAAGTTCCCTACCAGGCACAGAGGTACGGAGAAAATTTAGAGCAAGGGTTTTAGGACATGCCAGGCACAGTGAATTTCCCACCTATGCACAGAATTTCTTTTAGAAAATATCCTTATTGCTCCATATTAGACCAACCCAACCTGCACAATCTCTAAAGTCAGGTGGGTTAACAGGCAGGGAGAAGAGGTCCTAGTCCAAGCTGATCAGACCCCAGTTGATGAATATCCCTTTTTCCTGTCATGGTAAGGGGGAGGGGCAAGTAGCTGGAAGAGGTACCTGGGTGGTCGTTCCTGACTTCTTTACCCAAAATGAGATATCTAAATTTACCAACACAAACTTGTGTGAAACTAGATGTTTTATGACAGAAGGGATTTTAATAAAAGCTCCGAAGCTAATTCTACACTAGAAATGCACTTTGTGTTGCATTGCTGAAAACCTGGACTATTTGTTACTATTCAAAATAAAAATAGTTCTATATCAGCACAACATTATCGGCTGTTTCTTTGGACAGACTGCCCTTTAGTAAGTGTATGTACTTTTTTGTTCTTAAATGTTCAAAGGGCCTTCTTTCATGAAATGATGGCATTAGTAGATGATTATTTTACTGACCACACCTGACAAAGTCATAAGTTGACAATTCCAGCTTGATTCTCAGGTTTTATTTATCCAAAATCCAAATTCTAAGACTACTGATTTATATCTTTATTCCCAGCCCTTTACTTAGCAGATAAGTTATTTTGCCCACAGAATATGATGGCATACTAAAGGTCACACAACAAGAAAGTGGCAAAACCAATTCCATATCTACACCTCCAGCTGGGTTAAGTGTGCCAGCACACCCTCTGGGAAGGTAATACATTTTTTAACTATGATAAATTTAAATTTATTAAAGTGTTTTAAAGCAAAACCTAGATGTCATTTTTATTCACAAAATAGAATTTAGCTGAGGTTTATAATTTTTTTCCTTTGCTTTAAATCTCTAAACAAAACTTAGATGTCATATGCCAATTAGGATGGGTATCTACATATCATTTTGAATTATGGGTGAAATTCCACAGATATACACAAATACAAAAACTAGTTATACTTTGTGAATAGGTATAATTGTACCAGCCTAGCTCTGTTTTTAAATGAGTGCCTGGTGTATGTATGTTACATAGACTCTTGCAAAACAATATTTCCATCAAAAGTAGATTTATATGCAAGATTTCCTAAAGTGGGCAATTTTGAGACTGCAACAGATAAAAACAAAAAACATTAAGGATGAAACTATAAGGCATACAGTTTTAGGATAGAAGGATTTAAGAACTGATCTCCATTTATGTGCTAAAGAGATACTGTAGAAATTAGCTATTTCTAAGCCTGTTCTTCCACATATTTTGAAAGCTTGATTCTAAAAGGTTTCACATGAAAGTCACTATACTAGGGAAGCTATTCATGGCAAACCACCTGGCTAACATTTATTCCTAGACCTCAAATTTATCGTAATTATAAATATACTCTTCATAAGAGTCCTCATACGTAAAACGAGCAACTCAATTCAACCAGTTTCCCCCATGACTCTATAAAAACAGCAATTCTGATCAGCTTTTGTAACAACCAATAGGCCTGCCTTGCCAACCAAAATAAGACCATTAACAGCATGCACAGCCAAATATTTTTAAATTCTTTACAGTATTCCCCCTCACAGACCGATGTCTCTCAATTGCCTTTGTCTACTATTTTCATTCCTTTTTGTAAGTTGACTCTTCCCTCACTTTCCTGTTAAATCACATCTAATCCATCATCTACGGATCTAATGACTTACCTTTCAGGGTTTTATTCTGTTTGGGTGGAAGGGTGAGTTGGCATTTGCTATCTAGGGAAATGGGAGAGATTCTGAATTAATGAACAGGGTTAATTTGAATTCTCAAGAGTGGCTCAACACACCAGGTTGCTGTGAACAAAAACCTGCAACTCAGATATTCTGACCTTTTAAATGCCATCAAAAGTGAAACACAAGTGTAGTTTACTTCTGCCTATAGTAGCATAAATCAGAATAACTGACTTAATTAGTTTTGTTTGCAGTAAGCTGAGTTATTAAAAAAACAAAACTCCTTGAGAGCAGTTGGTGTTGCCATCTGGCTGATCCCTTTGCTCCTTAGTCTCTCTCCCTTCTGTTTCTTGCCATCCAGAAGCCGGCACTTCTCCTGACACGCAGCATGTTGGGCTGTTAACCCAAGGTGGAGTGTGAGGACTGGACTAAGGTCAGCCTTTTTTCCCAGGAATGCTTATCTGGAAGGAGCATGGCCTTGGGGTGGAAGAGACCACGTGACTCATAAGAATGTTAGATTCCTGGCCCAGGAGTGAAAGTGTCCCTTCCATTAGGAATACATTTTGGCAGCTGTCCATCCATCCGTTGACTGTGCCCTATTGGGATGGGCCAGAGTTGCCCAGGAAATAGACTGAACTCACCTACTAGGTCACCAGGTCTTGTTTGGTACTTCTCCAAGTCAGAGCCTAGTGACAGCTCCATTAATATTCCCCTACCACAGTGCCTCAAAGGCTGAAGACTATATGTCCCCTTTATATAACTAATTCTGTGCCTGGGGAGTTAGCTTGATTTCTTCGGGTCCTCTACTAACTGGCAACTGGATTTAGGCAATTTGCTAAACTTCTTTGGAAGTCAAATTTCTCTTTCAGCATATGGAAGGGTTAAGTACTTCATGTCTCTAATGTTGAGTATTTAGAGCTCCAAGTTCTATGATTCTGTGTAGTTTTGAACTCATTACAACTATATGGTCCTGTTTTATTTTATGATACAGGGGCAATTTACCACTGAGCTACATTCCCAGACATTTTATTTTTTATTTTGAGACAGGGTCTCATTGCTTAGGGCTTCACTAAGTTGCTGAGGCTGGCCTTGAACTTGCAATCCTCCTATCTCAGCCTCTCGAGCAACTGGGATTACAGTCATGCACCACAGTGTCCAGCTAATTTTTTCTGCTCTTTAGCATTGAAATTGATATCTAGTCTCAATTGACTGCAAAATAAAACTACACACACATAAGTATATATAATCATGCAACAATTAATGATAGGGATACATTCTAAGACTTGGTAGGAGATTGTCATGTGTGCAAACATCAGAGATTACTTTCACAAATCTTAATGGTAAAGTCTATGACATACCTACGCTATATGGTGTAGCCTATTGCTGCTATGCTACAATCCTGTATAGCACATTACTATACTGAATTCTGTAGGCAACTGTAATAATGGTTTAAGTGACTGATCATCTAAACATAGAAAAGTACAATAAAGATATCAGGCAAAAGGAATTTTACTGCTCCATCATAATCTTCAAGGACTGCTGTCTAACATATTGTCCATTGTTGACTAAAACATTGGTGCATAACTACACACACACAATTAGGTTTTTCCAAACACCCTGTACCCATAGGCAGTTCATGCTTTTTCAAAAATCTTAACTAGCAATTATAGACACTTAGAAAGCTGTAGATACATACTCTAGATCAGAGATCTACCTAAAAAGCCAAAAGTCTCAACAATTGGAAAGATATAAGAATACCTTTTAGTTTCCTTTATAATCAAGACCAGAAGCAAAATTCTGTGTCTAAAGCAATGATGAATCAATTTGACTAGAAAAGACAATTCAAAGCATCAAAGACCACCTTCCAAAGCCTGGTCATAAGAACGTAACTAAGACATTCTATTCCACAAATCATGCCAGCAGACAAAAATCAGTGTTAGACATATTTTATTTGCCCAATTTTAAGATGTAAGGATTCACTTTTCTTTAGCTGACAATGAAGGTGGAAGAAGCGGGGAGGGGTCATTCAATACCATTAAATTCAATACATTTAATGTTCTATGAAATACACATACAACATTAAATACTGTGTGTGTAGCCTGAGAGCACAAATAGCCAAAACACTCTGAGCAATTACCAAATGCAACCTTTTCATCTGCCCAGAAAGTCTCCAGAATACTTAAGTAACTAAGGTTCTAAAGAAAATAAAAACTAAAATAGAAATTCCTAAAGTTTTATTTACTCAGCAATTGAATGTGTGCTGAGCTTCAACTGAAGCCTAGCTAGAACAAAAATCCCAGGATTTCCTGTACTGTTCGATAATGATTTGAGTAACAGAAGCTCTTATGGTACACATAACTCTTCATTATGTGAGTGCTGTAAATGAACAGCCACATCTGAACAACCAGTTATTGCCTTTTTCTTAGGGAGGACAAACCAGTATTGCCTTTGTAAGTCTATCAATGCAAACTGCTACTCCCTCTGCCATCTCCCTTGTTCTGAACACCTCTTCTGCCTCTCTGCTGCTGAAGAATCCTCTGCCTGAGAAAGAGCTGCAGTTCTTTCTATTGGAAACACTTGAATGGCACTCTAAAGAGAAAGCAATTTATGTCAGGCACAGTAGTAACTTGAACCTCACTCTTTTGCAGATTAGAGACTCTTATAAATTAGAGTTGAGATTTCATGTCTGTATTCTCAAGTATCCCATGGTCTACTCTTGATATTGAGTCTCAAATTTCCTAGCTCTCTTGAAAAGTCAGCCCATTTCAGAAACTATTCTTAATAGTTTTCTCAGAATCAAATTCAAAATAAATACTTTTTCAAATATGGATAATGCTCACCATAAATAATATGCATTAAAGTGCTAGTAGGGACAACTCAATTATGACAAAGTACCCCAGAAATGAACATTTCATTTCTTATTACAGAAATACCTCAATTATTTGAAGTATGGTTAAGACTTGAAAATAAGGATAAACCTTGAAAAGCCAACATAGTTACATGAACCATGTAACTATGACACATGAACCATGTACTAAAACTATGCACTTTACACACAGAAGGGCACCTCAAGGTCATTTATGCTTTCTTCAGATACAGGTCTAAGTGGTGCAGTTATCTATTTTCCGAAGCTATGAAGCTTCATTAGAAACAGAAGAACAAAACTTAGACATAATAAGAAAATCAGTTAGGCCTGCTGAGGACATAAAGGGGCATGGCTGACAGCATGGTGGGTCTGCTTTTTAAGGAGATATTTGGATAAGAATATCCATCACAGTCATTTAATGTAGACACTGTTTTACCACTTACATCACATGTAAGTGGCTAAAATTTGAGAAGTTCTAGAGCCTAAGGTTATAAACTTGTAGTCTGGAAAATTCCCATCAGGCATACACTGGTCCAGTGATGTTACACAGTAAAACATTATTGTGTATTTGTTTTGGCAAAAATTGGCTTAACACTTTTATTACTGACCTGTGAAACTTGACCAAGATCCCAACAAAATGCCTCCAGAATAGTCTATCCTTACTATGCGTACATCGATAGTCCTACATATTTTGTATTTGTATTGCATTTTTTCATGTATTTATGAATATGCATTCACATATCTGTATTCATTTGGCACTTGTAAAAAGTTGTTACCTGATAAATGGAATAACTCAAAGGTTTTTACCTTCCCATCCTTTGTTCTAAATTATTTCTGTTAAAATGAAATGATAGATGCATCACTAATTCAATGATGTTATTGTTTTCTATTATGTTTTCTGAAAAGTTGTAATGAGCCAGAACATTGAATTGATTTCAATTGAGCCTATTGGACAGGATCATAATCAGTTGAAAGAGATTCTTGATTTAATTCATGACAACAACTAGCTTATGTGACTGGCTGCCAGATGCATTTGAACATTTGTTAGAATAAACAGAATCAAGAGAATGTCTGGCATTATTCAAATACAATATTAGAGTTATTGAAATGTATATAAATATATGAACATATATATAACACTGAAGAAACCCTCCTTAGGGAAAAGATTTAAATGCCCCCTCCCAGATTTAAAAAACATTTATAGCTCTGTGCTATTATTGCCAGTAGAGTTGAAAATCTTAAATTGTACTAGATAATATCTTTCTATTTCCTAGGTTTTCCAATAATTAGTACCTCTTAGATATTTTGTGATTTTCTTAAACTGCACTTCCTATATTAAGCTTTCTATCTGACTAAATCAAAATGTATTCTTCTGATCAGTGCAATATGCTTTGCACATACAAGTATGGTACCATAAATCAATTCTATTTTTCAAAACTTCAATTGATGGTCTATCAAAGTGTCTATAAGGTTCCCAAGTTGCTGTATTCAAGCTTAAAGAACAGAAACTACTATTTATTTTTTTAACCATCTACATGTCAGTTTGTACAATATAAAATATACTCGAAGAACCTCAATTAATATTTGTTCTGGTAGTCCTTAACTGTTAATTGTTGAAATTTCTCTCCCAAGATATGTTCTACTTCTATTGTCCAAATGCATTCATAAGTGAAGTTCTGATTTTTTCTAAGCAAAATATAAGATGTCTGAGCAATTATTCATGCGCTAGTGCACCACTATTAATTCACAGACAGCCTCCCTATAGAGAAATTCCAAGGAGTTCCTCCACACACAGGTTATCTTACGTCTCACAGACAAGGCCACTTTGTGTTATCACTGTTTTAGTTACTCATTAATAGCCTGAACAGAAAATAAGGAGCAGTATTAAAATTCAGATTAAAACTTCTGAAGCAGGAGATTTGCAATGCAGCATTCCCTTGTGGGAAATCTCTTTAGCACTGCAGGGTTTGCCTGATCTATATTCACCACCAACATCCATTGCAAATAGGTTAGAAACCCATCTTTTCCATCTGGACATGAAGTTTTCAACAACTAAAGCAGACTTGAACTGCATGCGTCAGTTTTCCCAAAATTAACAGAACAACCCCACCTGCAACCCATACTGTAGTGCATTTTCAGGTAGCCTTAGCCTAGAGTTGGCAGGGCGAAGATTGACAGTACCAGCTAGAGTCAGTCAGTCAGGTCTTCTCAGTCCTGGAACCCAGCAAAGGAAAGGGAGATGTCAACATTCTACTTCTAGAAGCTTGAGAGTTTCACTCACACCAACACTTCTTAGCAACAGTCGCTTATACAGAGACTGTTTTGCACCTGGTCTACTCATTCAAGTCACCTGAGAAGAGCTCTTTGAAAAGTGCCCAGACCTGGTACCAAATCAATTCAATTTACATCTTCAGAGCGTGAGGCTCAACCACTGCTATTTTTTTTTATAGCCACCATGGTAATGTTAATCTGCAGCCAGATTGCAAACCACTGCTATGAAGCTGTGATTTTTTTTTTTTTTTTTTTAACTAGAAGAATTTTGCCTACACCCTATTGTACTGGAACATTTGCCAGTATCTGGGGACATTTTTGACTTGTTCATAGGTAGAACCCTGGGATGCTTCTAAATTTCCTAAAATGCATAAGATAGCACCTCACACACAGAATTATCTGGTCTAAAAGTCAAGAGTGCCACTGTTGAAAAGCTCTGAAATAGAGGAATAGCTGTTAGAAGAAATAGCAGACTCTCTTCATCTCTAGAGACACTCACAAAGCAAGGAAAGAAAGAATAAGAAGTTTTCAGGAGGACTTAGAACCCTGGCATTCCAAACAGCAAAGTCAAATGAGTTCTAAGCAGACCTTGTCTAACACAAATTAATAATTTCCTCATGTGTGCTCCCCCTGACTAGGGTGATATTGAAGGAGAGGATGATATTACTATCCACTGGGATGTGTTCGAAGAAAGCAAGGGGAAGCAGACAGACCAGCAAGATGATCAAGCAATTATCTTATTTTCAGAAGAAAAAATAAACAACACAATACAGAGTAATGTTTCTTTTATTCATTCTTTCTCATTTGCTGATAACCAGCAATATGTGCCCCGAGAATTCTAATCAAACAAGGGGTTGGAGTTGTAGCTCAGTTGTAGAGCATTTGCCAAGCATATGGTATATAAACATCCATCAAAAATAAAAAAATAAAAGTAAAAAAAAATATTTAATTGAAATAATGTTACTACTTTTTCATCTGGATTGATAGTGCCCAATGGGCCAGCTGCAGGTAAGGTCCTCTGATCATCAGAACCTTAATATCTAGAAGGTCAGCAACAAACAGAACAAACAAATATTGCTAGAGTCTGAATCATCCAAAACGCCCATGACCTGAGCTAAAATAGGTACCTTTTAAAAGCAAATATCTGGCAGCTGATTATCTGACAGCAAAACTCCTTTGGAAGGGAACTCCTTTTACCTCCTAAGAAGTTCAACTCCACTTTGAATTTCAATGGAGTAGGTAAGTGAGATCCCCATTCTCAATAGTTGAGACCAGTTGTGTGCTTTTATAGCTAGAAGTGGATATTCAATTACTTACTCTGCTAACCTGGAATACAATGAGCAATTAATGAATGGGCTTTAATGTCTAGATGTGATAAGTGTTGAATGGAATGCTCTATAAACTGAAAAAAAACCCTTGAATAATAACTTTCAAAGAAGAAAATGCATTTGTGAGGTTTTTTGTTTGTTTGTTTGTTTGTTTGTTTGTTTGTTTTAACCTTAGGAGTTTTTCTGTGTGTTTTTTCTGGTTGTATGTGTTGCTTGTGTTGTTTTTTTTAAATCAGCTACTAATTAACAAAGTAACAGAGATTCATCTTCACATTCTAGTTGGAAATTAAGCCACTGGTTTTAATCAAAGAAGATTCTTGGACACCATGTTCAACTACTTCAACCACTGAGTTTCTAAGTGAAGGACAAGATTTAAAGATGGCCAAAGCACAGTGGACTACAACAGCAGTCCTTTTTCACTGACATTTGTGCACAAGCATGTGTGTTTGGAGGGAATGCATATCTTTACAGGTAGGACAATATCCTGCAGGTACATATTTCATCTCTGTCTTGGTCTGCCATAATTTAGGCACTCTTCCCACTTTCTTTCATCTGCATTTTATTTTATTTATTAATTTATTTATTTGTTCCTACAAAAACATGCAAGTGCTGAACCAAAACACTCATAGTTCATACCAACCCTAAACAAATAGCTCTGGAAATGACTCAGCAAATCTGCAATTTGGGATTAACCTCGCTACTGGTTCTTATCTGTCCGTACACCAGTGATTCAAACAAACTGTGTGGCAATTTTAAAATATGAAAAAGCATGTCTTACCATCCATATCAAAAATTAATTTGTAACGGCAGGATACATACAGGCTACCAATGCACAAGTTTATAGGCTGATGATCCATAAACATCTCATTGTGCCACTTCATTTTCCAATTAATTACTGAAATGAAAATGCAATCCAAATGTACTATAAATATACTCTGGTGAGGATATCAACTGTCAGTAGAAGATCTGAATAAGAAAACTTGAAGTAGTCACAAGAATGGGAAACCTTGAAATAGACACAAGATGAGAAAATTTAAGAATGAGAAAACTTGAAGTAGACACAAGAATTAAACTACAGTGTCATTCAATAATGTAGCTGTTACATCAAAGTTGTAACTAAATTAAGTTGTTAAATTTTATAAAACCTGACCCACCAAGTTTACCTGAATGCAGGCAAAAATAAGTCATTATATAATATCATCTTTCTCTACAAATATACCTTGCTTTGTGTAAGGCACTGTTTAAAAATCTTTCTTTTAAGTTTAATCATGCATCAATTAAACTCAAGGAATACTCCCAACAGAAATCTTAAAAACATTTGACAAAATTCAAGATCCTTTCATGAGAAAACCATTCAGATTATAGAAGGAATGTACCTCAATACAATAAAGGCCAATATGATAAACCCCATTCTCAACAGGGAAAACTTGAAAGCTTTTCCTTTAAGATGCCCACTCTCACCACTTCTTTTCAACAAGGTATTGGAAGTGCCTGCCAGAGCAATTAGGCAACAGAAATAAAAACCATCCTAATAGGAAAGGAAGAAGTGAATTGTCTCTATTTGCTGATGGCATCATTTTATAGGAAACCTGAGTACCCACCAAAACACCTGCTAGACCTGATAAGCAAATTCAGTAAAATTGCAGGACACAAAATCGACATACAAAAATCAGCAGCACTTCTATAAATAACAAACTAACCAACAAGGAAATTAACAATCCCACTTATGATAACAAATATAGAAAATTTAAGCAGGTATAAGTTTAATCAAGGAGGTAAAAGACCTATATCCTGAAAATTATAAAACACTGATGAAAGAAAGTAAATGCAAATAAACTGAAAAATTTCCTGTATTCATGGATTGAAGAATTAATCTTGTAAAATTTTCATATCCACCCAAAGCAACCTAAAGATTTAATGTATTCTTTATTAAAATCCCAATGTCATTTTTCACAGAAATGGTAAAATATAGCTATATATCCTTAAGTCCATAAGGAACCACAGAAGACCCTGAGTAGCCAAAATAATCTGGAACAAAAAGAACAGAGCTGAAGATATCACACTTCTCAATTTCAAAACATTATTATAAAGCAGTTATAATCAAACAGCATGGTACCAGTGTAAAAATAATGGACAGATGGGTGAATGGAATGGATAGAAAATCTGGAAACAGAATCAAACATTTAGGGCCAAATAATTTTTGACAAAAGATTCCAAGAAGTTATCTTGGGGACAAGACAGTCTTTTTAATAAATGGCATTGGGGAAACTAGATATCCACATGCAGAAAAATGAAAGTGAACCCTCATACCAAATACAAAAATCATCATAAAATCTTCAAAATTAATGATTTAAATAGAAGACCTGAAACTGTTAAATTTCTAGAAGAAAAATAGGGAACAAGTTCTGTAACACTGGCCTGGGCAATGATTCTTTGGATCTAACCCTAAAAGCACAGGCAACAAAAGTAAACCTAGAAAACTGGGATTATATCAAACTAGAAAGCCTCTGCACAGCAAAGGAAATAATTGAGAACATAGAGACAACACACGGAATGGGAGAATATATTTGCAAGCCATACCCCTGATAAAAAGTTATTGTGCAAAGCAGATGAAGTAGTCAAACAACTCAACAGCAAGAAAACAGCCCAAATTTAAAAATGGGTAAAAGATTGAACAGACATTTCTCAAAAGGTCTATAAATGGAATACAGGTACATGAACAAATGTTCAGCATCATTAATCATTAGAGAAGTACAAATTGAAACTCTAATGGATGTCACCTCACACCCGTTAGGATGACTTTTATCAACAGGTTGCAAGGAACTCATACAATGTTGGTGGGAAAATAAATTAGTATAGCTATTAGGGAAAACGGTTTGGAGGTTCCTCAAGAAACTAAATATAAAATGAATATATGACCCAATAATCCCACTTCTGGATATACTTCCAAAGTAACTGAAATGAATATGTAGAAGGGATATCTGCACTACCACATTTACTTCATCATGTAGTCACAATAGCAGGGATTTGGATTTGATCTAAGTGGATAAAGAAAATGTGGGATATATACAAGATAGAATACTAGTCAGCCATAAAAAAGAAGGAACCCTTCATTTGCAACAACATGATAAAAATAAAGGACATTATGTTAAGAGAAATAAGTCAGATACAAAAAGGCAAAAGAAACATGATCTCACTTAATCCACAAGATCAGCTCAAGTGGAAGCCACAGAAATGTACAGAATAATGGTCATCAGAGGTTAGGATAGTGGAAAAGGAGGAAATGTGTAATTGTTCATTCAAGGGCACAAAGTTTCAGATCTGGGAGTAGGCTTTGAGACCTTGATGACCATAGTCAACAACAATGTACATCTCAAAATAAGAGAGTAAATTCCAAATGTCACGCCATAAAAAATATAATTAAGATAATGAATATGTTAATTGGCTTGAATTAATCATTTCACATTTTACACATAGATCAAAACACTCCATTGTACCCAATAAATATATACAATTATAATTTGTCAGTCGAAAATAATAAAATTTAAGAATAATAAAAATATACTAGGGTTCTTTATTTAAAGAGTCCTTTTATAAATGGATGAATTATTAAGTGAACCACCTGCCCCTAGCTATTTTGTTTTTTTAGTTTAAGAAACAGTTTCTTTAAAATAGTGCACATAGTTACTTTTCAAGCTCATTAAAAAGTAATCACAAAATGGAAATGTCATTAACTATCTCCCCACTGACCCATTACAGCCCCTGAAGACAAGTGTCATGGCCAATGACCCATCTCATGATAATAACACAACCAAAATATCTTTTTAAATGACTTTCATCTCTTGTGGAGACCTGCGCAGCCAAGGCCGCCCACGGCCATCAGGGCACAGCTGCTGCAGCTCTTGGCAACAGCGAGGAGTGTAGATTCAGTCAACTTGGTCCAGACACCAGCCAGTCAGGAGGCCTCCAGGAAGCAGGTGAACTGGCTTCTCCCTGCAGCCTCCCAACACAAACAAACCAAGAAAGCAGCAGCTTCCTATCTTTCCTATCCTTTCTAGTTCCATTTTCTCTGAAAAGAACACTGGCTGCATTAGAAGTCAAGCTTCCGGAGTCAATTTTCAGCACTATGAGAAAAGGATTAGGATGAAATGGAATCCAACAGGTAAATCCCCAAGTACAATATTGAAAATTTACCTCTTTGTGTCACTGCTAAAACCGGCAACCTCCTCCACCACTGCTCAGAGCTGGCTGCACATAAACTCAATAGAGCAGCTCCCGAATAGAGCCAAAATAACCTCAGATATTTTGAATGAAAAGTTCCACAGTTTATGAAAGCAATCATTTTAAGCTTCAACTCAAACACATGTAACACAAAAGAACTGTAAGGTTTGGGGGAGGAGGGTTATTGTGGTTGTGGATTTGTGCATGTGTGTGTGTGTGTGTGTGTGTGTGTGTGTGTGTTGCTCTTTTGGTTTTTGATTTGTTTTCTTTAGGAATGATTTCTTTCTCTCTTGAGTTCAAAGTGGTTTCAGAACCAAGATGCAGAAAATTAAGCTTCTTCCAAAAGGTTTAAAAGCTCAAGTTTAGTGCCGCCTCAGCAAATGCAGTGGATGTTATGCTTTGGAAATCAAAGGAGTGTCCAAACACATCTATATATTTTAAAGAGGTACATTGAAATGACCCAGAAAGATGTCTTATGTAATGTAGAAGAGCATACTATTCAGAATATTTAGGAAGGTTTGGTTAGAGGGTTGATGAGTTTTGAGTGAGTAGGGAAGGGAATCTTTTGATACATTTTAAATGCAAATAAAAATCACAGATTCATTCTTCCACCCCAACACAATGGGAAAAATTCTCAAGATAAAGGCATATTTATAGACAAGGAAAGCAGCATCACGTCTGCATTAAGGGACACCATGTTTATTTTTCAATGTTGTTCTTCATAATAAATATTCATTTCTTCCTGAACATAAGACACTAGCTGGATTCAGGACCTGCTCAGACATCATTCAACAAGTGAGCCCCAGTAGGAAACACCATACAATTCAATCAAGTTCAAGATGAAAGAATCTATTTTTATCTCCAATATTTAGATGTCACCCTGGCAACTCAGGGTCTCAAGGAATTATTGTTCCTGTCCTTCCTCTAATCTCTCACCCCAACCTTCTTCAAGCTTATTTGACTGGTAATTGTATAAAACAAAAACAAATCGAGGGGAAGAAACACAACCCATAATTCCAGAGCCAAGGCCTATTCCTCCCCCCTACCCACCCGCTACCAGCACCTGCACTTTGCAGCGTGGCTGGAAAGCCCTTGGTCATTCATAGCTCTACTGAGTCACCCCAGTCAAAGCAGTTCCCCAGCGCGTACTGACCCACCGTTCATGCCACTGTAGACATTCCGGTGATGGAGTGACGCGTCCTCCTGCGCCTGACGTCTGAGGGTGCCCTCCCTGCTGCCTCCACCACTGCCTCCGCCTCCATGTTTGTGATCAGGGCTCCCCCCAAAATGCTGTTTGAGATGCTCAGGGCTCGTGCCCCTGGCTCTGGGTAGGTGCTCCAGACTCCCACCAAGGGCATGTTTCTGAAGATGCTCAGGACTCCCTCCACTGTGCCTGGCATGTTCCGGGCTGCCCCCTGGCCTGTGCTTCTGGAAATGTTCCGGACTCCCGCTCAGCACGTGTTTGGGCAGCATTTCAGGGCTGCTTCCGGGGTGTGGGTGCCTTTGCTGTTCCGGGCTACCCTTGCACAAGGGTTTGTGGTGCTCAGGGCTGGGTCCTTTGAGTGCTTTGGGGTGATCTGGGGTCCCGGAGGCCCTTGGTTTCTGTAGATGTTCAGGGCTGGCACTTCTGTGCTTGGAGTGCTCTGGGCTGCCCTCACCGCGGGGCTTCTGCAGATGCTCAGGGCTGCCACCGCTTGCGTGGTGCTTGTGATGGTCGGGGCTGTCGGTGCTGCCGGTGCTGGAAGTGCTGCTGCCATCACCCACATCCCGCACATAGGGTGCGGTGGAGGCAGTGAGTTGGCACAGGCTGGCCTGGCTGTCGATGGAGCAGCGGCTGCCCGCGCAGCCCGTACCCTTCTCCTCATCCAGGAGCACGCAGAGTTCCTTGAGCTCCATGTTCTCCTTCACCACCTCCTCCTGCTTCACCTCCAGCTCCTTCAGCTTCTGCAGGTATAAGGCCACTTCCTTGTGCATCACCCCTGCGGTGTAGCGGCCCAGTCTCTGCCATTCTCGGGACACCCTCTTGCCTTTCTGTCGGTCATCATCCAGGAAACAGCAGAGGTCCCTCAGTTCCTGGTTGTCCTCCTGGAGTTTCTGGTTGATATCCTGAAATGAGAGAGAGAGAGAGAGAGCCATTCTAGGGAGGAACACATAGGAGACATCATTAGGCCAGACATCCTGGGAGCAGCAGAATGTATAGATGCTGAATTCTTGCCAGAGGAGGTAGGAGGGTAGGAAGAACTGAAGGTTTTTAAGTATCCATAAAAGTTAAGAATAATAGGCATTGGCCATGTTCCCCCAACAATGATTTACTTGCATTATCTCATCTAATATTCACCCCAAACACATAATAGATAATAATTATTATGGTTCTGAAGGGTACCCACAGATGGGAAAATGACTTCACAAAGCTTAACGCATCCAAGATCATCTAGTCAGTATTTAGGGAACAGCCAGTTAATTAACAGGAAATCAATCAATAGAAAAACAAGGTTCCCTCCGCCTCACCCTCTAGAAAGAAAGTTGGCTACTTGTGACCTAGGAAACACTTAAAGCTCTGAGCCAGTAGGGCTTTCAACAGAGCAAGCAAAGCACTGCTTAATTTTTAGCCCCTGACATGAAATGAACAACCCCAATGCCCCCTGGAGGGAAAGGCACAATTGCCCCCTAGTGGCATTTCAGACCTGCACATCCAACCCTTTTGCCATACCCAACTGAAATGTCTCCCAGGCATCTGATACTTGAGCTACCAGGAATCTTGATATACAAACACCCTTCCCAAATTTCACCTGTCAGTAAATCCCATCACCACTCATGTTCTTTGTAAGAACCTGTGGATATCCCTGGCATTTCCTCCCTCATCTTCTACTTCCAAACCAGCCTTTGGAACTTGACTTCCAAACTTAAGTTCATCTAGTTACTCCCATGTTATAAACCCTTTAATAGCTTCTCATTGCCTTTAGGATAAAGTGCAAGATCCTTCGATTCTCACAAGACCCCAAATGCTATGACTTGCTCTACTTCTCCAGCATAGATGGTGATCCATTTGTTCATTCACAAAGGTATCACAAGCATCCATTATGTGCTAGAAACTAGTCCAAGTGGTAGGGGTGTATCAGTAGACATAGTGGACACCTTCACATCCCCCAGCTTTTATTCTGGTGGAAAAGAATAACAAAACACAAGCATAGCACATAAGGGCTCACGAAAGGTGCTGCCGTAAAAACTAAAGCAGATTAAAAACCACTACTTTTCTGCAGGAAAGGGAGACATTTAAAGCAAAGACCTGGGTGAAATGAAGGAGTAAATGTATGAGTGAAAGATAATCCTAGGAAGAGAGAAGGCAAATACAAAAGCCCTGAAAGGACATGACAGCAAGAGCCCAAGTCACAGGGAAGTCACTGCGTCTGAAGCACAGAGATAAGAAAGAAGGTCCGAGGTGTCAGGGCCTGAGTAGTGGTCAGACTTTGAGCTGTTGAAGAACTGAGAATAAAAGAGTGGCATGATATGATTCATTTTGTAAAGAATCACCACAGTTTAATATGGAAAAGAGACCAGCTGGAGTGGGGAGGGGAGAGCAGGGAGGGAGACAGGACAAGACGGCCACAAGACCAGCAAGGAGGCTACTGGGCTGGTCCAGGCAGGAGATGTTGGTAGCTGGGATGGGTGGTAGCAGGGCAAAAGGTGAGCATCACACACTGAGCACCACCAACCCTGACCTTTTTTAGGTTCTCAGGGGACAAGGCCTTCTCCTTTTTCACTTGCAATGCTTTCTTTCCCCAGCCTTCTACACAGCTATTGGGACTTATTTTATATCACCCCCCCCCCCATAGAAGGCCTTCTGAAGAAGAGCCACCCAAATCTAAAGAAGGTCCACCTCTATATTCTATGTCACCCCTTAGACTTTGCCTCTGTTGTACTTATTACAATACTGCAACATATGTCTGAGTGTGCCTGCTAATTAAGTCTCCAGCCTCGCTAGAGCCATGAGAATAGGGACCTCATCTATTCTAGTCTCCTGTGCATCCAAAATGCAGTACCCCCATTGAAGGTACCTCAAACTAAGGAATTTAAAAATGCATTGTGCCATTCTCACTTCCTCTCCATTCACACATATAGTAAAGCAAGCACCAGGGTTTGGTAAGAATGATGTTCAGGAAGCTGTGGGGCTGCTACCTAAGACTCACCCTGCTTTACAAAGCCTGAAATCCTGTGGTCTTGCGATTTCATCATCCAGTCCAGAGCCAGAGATTCTCAGAGAGGGGACTTACTTCTTTTAAACGCAGGTTGATTCCGATACTGATATTGACTAGTAAATACACTTTAAAACTTTCACCAACCATGTCCTTCACTTCCTGACAGTAACAAGGCCTGAGATGAAAGAGAATTTCAGCCTTGAGGAAGAAGCCTATGCAGCTTCGTTTTCAACTCCAGTGGTAACTCTTGGCATTACCAACAACTCCATTTCTTTGTTTCCAATGCCCACCTCTTCCTTCTGCTTCTTATGGCCGCTTATGACTAGGGCCTGATCTTTGCCAACAGCTTCCCAGCTGGCCTCCCTGCCTTTCTTCCCTCCCCCACTCCAATTCAAGTACTCCTTGGCTGGACCAACTGATCTTCAGAAACACTTCCTGAATGCTTTGCCACTGCTGCTAACCAACCCCGCAAACTTTCCCTTTGCCAGGAAGTGAATAAACCCCTAGGCCAGTCCTATAAGGCTTTCTCTGCCTTTCCACCTTTAGCTCACTGTCAACTAGCTTTGAACCCTGATGATGTCATGCATTCCAGATAGAAATATCACCTTCCTGCCTATATGAACCTATTTCAAATGAGAGATTTCTCTGAGAAGTCTCCCCCTACATGGAATATCACCTATGAATAAATGAATGATGTAACTTCCCCACCTGCTATTAATGCCTTTAACACATGTGAGCATTCAGTGCATCAGTTTTGTCTCCTTTCTTGTGTGGATACCGTATCTTCTAGAAGACAGAGGTCTGAAGTCTTTTTTTTATTATTATTATTTTGTTTTGTTTTGTTAGTTTGTTTTGGCATTTGCAACAAATTTATTATGGTACCTTGCATACAGGAGGCATTTAATATGTGTTTATGGACTGATCAACCCCTTAAAAGCCCTAGGCTTATGACCAAAAATGTCTACTGCAACCCTAATATTATGTGTAACTAACATGAGTTAATAAAAATAAATAAACTTTTTAATGGAAAAAAAAAAGTAGCTGTAGCTACTGATAAAGGATTTCTTACAGTTGTTTTCAGCCAGCCCTGCCACGTTGGAGTCTATAATAGTAAGAGGATGAATTATCCCTCGATGCTGATCTTTAGAGAAAATCAGAAGCTGTGGATATTCAGAGAAAATAATACTAAACAAAATTAATCTTTCTAAGCTACAAAAAGTTATTCACCATTTAGTTTAATCCTGGCATTTGATAGGAAGTTCAAGTCTTGTTCTTCTTCATCTGAATGAATTTACATCTGAAAACACTTCCTTTTGACTATCCCACAGCTACTCTGATTTCTCCAGAACTGGAATGCAAACTGGAATTATTAGGGGCTTCTCGGAGTTAATGTCCTCTCCAAAGAACCTGAAATAGATCCTTTTCAGCATTCCAGGGTGGTGGACAGGGAGCAGGTATGGGCCTATTTATGATCCTTTTTCACAGCTCCTTCTTCCTATCATTAATTTTCCTGAGAATATTATTTACTTTCCAATTTGGGGAGATTTCCCTCACCCTCTGATGCCCAGCAAAGCAATAAGCTTGATAATAACCTTGTGAGTCAGCTTTTTCAAATCTGCCACATTTAGACTTGGACTTTCTTTTTCAAAACCCTAGGTGTTCTTTTAACATCACCACAGGCCACTGGATGTTATCCAAGTGTCTAAAATGAACTTTTAAAACTTGAAGTCCATCTCATAGAATACTACCCAAACTTTCAATCCTCTGCCTGCAAACCATGAAGAACTACATCTCTGATTAAAGAATTGTTCTAATTTGTTCTTCTCACTGCAGGATGAGGGGGAGGGCTTGGTGTATTAGGGAGCAAGTAGGGAAATTAATGAAATTCAGACAACAAATCAACAGATATTCAGTTCCCCGGAATATTCCCCTACCAGGATTCTGGGTTAGAGTAACCTGAAGGTTGGTGTATGCTCAACAGTCCAAAGAAACTGTCTCAGGAATCTAGCACCCTAATCTCCTCACACATTCTAATCAAAGAATGTCAACTATGCAAAAGAGAAGAAAATAGGCCTATTTCAAACATTCTACATCTGTGTGACCTTGAAAAAGCTATCTAAGCTCACTGAGCTTCTGCATTTGTGTATCACTTACTCCTCACAAAACTTAATGTGGAATTAAAACCCATATTGAGCAGATAAGAAAACTGAGACTCAGAGAGGTTAACAGTTTGCTCATGCTTACCAAATCATACAGCTGCAGTCCTGCCTACTAGCCTTAAAAACATGTAGATACAATGTCAAAGTCAGTTCACAGGAAAGGGCACAGCAAAGAAAAGTGTTGTGGCCTTTGTGACCTTACCTTTACCGCCCTTAATGAAGAGTGCCCATCCATCAGATTCCCAAATATAAAATCCTTTTCTTATGGTTAAACCAAAAATAAATAAATATGCCTATCATTAATTCAGTCAACCATATTTCCGGGTTGCTGTGGTATCTAAGGAAACTTTGAGCCAAAATACTGAAGAGAAGGGAAAATATTGATCTCTTAGCAGAGCCTTAACCCCGTGGCACCCCCCAAGCCACATCCTGAAGTTGCCCAGGGCTGACACCCAAGGTGTATAGTCTGCCACAGGAAGTAACTGCCTCCATTGTTTCTGAACTTGACAGAGGTAGGCTAGGGAGTCTTTTAATGCTAGGTCATGAATCTAGGCCACAGGGAAGCCTTCCTACCTGGGTTGCCACTGCTTTTAACTGATCTAGTGGTTGTTTTTCTAAATGAGGTTCCTGGAGTAAAGACCAGGCAGCCCACCACCCAGACCACCCCCTCCCCACTGATACCTAGACCCTGACACAGAATCAGGTCCACACAACCTTAAAAGAAGGTTGAAGAAGTTCTTGAGTTATTATATTGATTCTTCATAGTATTAAATATTCAGTATTAATCAATTGATTAACTTATTTAAAACTTTTCCAAATCACATCATGGTTCAAATCGTGGAAGATTAAATTGGTGGGAGACAAACTAGTACCACTGCCTAGCTTTGCCTAAGAAACCCAAACCTGGAAATTAATGACAGTACATGTATAAGTCCTCTCCTGATGACAATAACCACCATATTTTGTAGTCAAGTTCAGCATTAAATCTTTCCCTCTGTGATCACAACTGATCATCACAGCACCTAGGAAATTTTTATTATCATTTGCATTTTACTGATGAATAAAACAAGTATCTGACAAATTAGCCAAGCTCACCTTTCTGGCAGATGCAGACTCTTCATTGAAACCCATCTCTGATATCACCATTTTACTATTTGAGCCTACTTCTATTCCCCAAAGAGCCTGGTTCTTAATAAATACTCCATTAGTAATGAGTTAAAACAAAGAAGAGAGCAAGCCTTGGGATTTCTCTAACTGTGGGATCTTCCTTACTGCATCCTCTCTAGGGACTATATGACAGTGAGTCTGGGTCTCTGAGGAGGGCCATTTTCACCCACACTGGTTGCGACACACAGGTAAGTCTTGGGCATCCGGCCCCTCCCACTCCTCTTTGCCCCAGAATCCCAGAGCTGGAGCATGAGGCAATTAAAGAACAGAATCCACTGGCTGAGAAGTGGGGTGGAAGTGGGAAGGGACAAGAACAGCTTGTGCCTGCGGGAATCTGCTCCCTGAGGTCCCTACAGTGATTTCGTTTGTGTCTGGCTTCCTATAAACAAAAGCAGAACAATGAGAGGAAGGAATACCAGGAGGCACCAGGCAAGCTGTGAGGAGAGGAAGTTTGCAGTGCTTGCCGGCAGGGCGGTTCCCGGCCACCCCACCACCAGATCTGCTACAGCCGGGTGAGCATATTGCCGGCACACTCAGAGATTTCCAAGGAGAAAAGTTAGTGGGGCTTGAGGGTTCCCCCCTTCTTTTGCTAAACGGCAGAAGGATGGCTGTCTCAAAAAAAGAAAGCACCACTGTCCGACACTTGGGTACCCTTTCAAAACCTTGACCCTTCCATATTGAGTCCCTTGCCGCTTCTCCCTGCCTTACATGCGTGATAAAATTTAAATCAAACGAGGGGTGTACTGGGGAGGGGAGTAAGGCAACTCCAAGTGACGCTAGCCGAAGTGGAGGTGAGAGCACGAAAGCTAGGAGACGACTTGAAGGCAGAACTTAACCTCCTCTGCACCGGGTAACACACACAGGCTCCGAGGGTGGCGCCCGCGTCTTCTCTCTTGGACGCCCCTCCCGCTCTTCTCGGCAATGGTGCCCTTTCATCGCCCTCTGCTCGCCAGAGAGCTGGTGGCGCCCGGGCAGCCATATCCCTGACCCCCGAAGGTGAAGATGTCCTGGTCTTTCTCCTTTGCTTGTCTTTCACCCTGGTTGGCTATAACCCAGCTCCCCAAAGCATCGACTTTGCAGGCTCCTTTGGAAATTAAAGGTTTTGCGTGCCCATCATGTGCCTCCCGCCCCGATTTTCAGCATCCTAGGGGCCTTTTCCACTGGTTTCAAAGGATCCCTAGAGAGCTCGACGCTGGCGCGCCCCATATGGAGAAAAGGGGTGGGGGGAGCAAAAGCCTCCAAAGTTTGAAAAACTTTCCTAAGGGCTGAATGAGGGTAAGGGGTGCTGACTGGGATTAAGGGGAGAATCGCCTGTTGAAAGAGCGAGAGAAAGTTTGCCTTTCCCCTCCCCAGTGCACCCCACTCCCCGTCTGACCCTGCGCTCACCTTGAGCCCGCGGATTTCTCCGAGATGGAGCTGCAGTCGACGGTTCACCTCGCGGATGAGGTTGCTGTGGTCCAGCATCGCGCTCACCTTCTCTGCCTCGGCGCGCCGCAAGCTGCGGATCAGCTCCTCCTTGCTCCACTGCAGCAGCTCTTCGTCCGATACTTTGGACAGATCCTCCACCGCGGCTGCCGGGGACGAACCAGCCGGGGCTGGCGGACAACTTTCTGTCGCCGCCCCTGCGCCTCCAGCCGCCTTCGACATGGTCTGGCGCGGTGGCAGGTGCAAGTGGGTGGAAGAGGCAAAGCGACTCGCGAAGACGCGGGCGAAGCTGGGCCGCCTCCGCCCACACGCCTGTGCGCTCTGGAGAGTCAGCGGCACCGCCCGGGGGCCGCTGTGTTGGGGCGGCGGTGGTCGCGCTGGGCGGCCATCCTACCTTGCCATCCCCGTGCGCGCACCCGCGATGCCCCAGGGCAGGGCAGTCAACTGCGGGTTGCTGCTTTGGCCGGTTTCAACTCCGCGCAAGTCCATGGTGAGGGGCGTGAGGGAGCCGGTTCCCACGCGGGAAAACCTTGAATACCGGCGGGGGCATCCAAGGGACTGCGCCCTCGAATCCCCTGCCCTCTCCTCCGCCCTAATTCGATACTGACGCCCTACACACACACACACACACACACACACACACTCTCTCTCTCTCTCTCTCTCTCTCTCTCTCTCTCTCTCTCTCTCTCTCTCTCTCTCACACACACACACACACACACACACACTTTCCTCCCCCTTGCCCAGCTGAAGCCCCCGGGGTCCTCTCCTCTCCTAGCTGTGCAGGGTGCACCGGGATCCGCGGCGCCCCCCGGGATGCTCTAGCCCGCCGTCGCCGCTGCCCGAAGGCTCGGCGCGGCCAGCCGGCTGTGCTCTTCCTGCTGCCTGCGCTGCGTCTGCCGTCTCTCCAAGGCTGCTCCGGGAAGGCTTCGATTTGCAAAGCGGAGCCGAGAAGGGGAGGGTGGGGGGCCGGCAGGAGGAGGAGCCTGGAGCCGGGGACCTCCGCAGCCCGCAGCAGCTCCTGCGCGCGGGCCAGAAGCAACTGCCGCCCGACTGTCACCCAGGTCCCAGAGAAGCGCTCCTAGCTATCCCACCCGGGAAGGCTGGGGGCGCGGCTCCTGGAGCGCTAGGGTGCGGGTTGGTTTGAAATAAAGAGCAGGTGCGAAGCTGTGGCCGCCTGGGCTATGAGAGGCTCGCGCGCGCCACCATGTGACCGAAGTCGCTTGTTCCTCTGCCCCCAGCAGGCCAGTCTTGTCACCAGGCTGGCAAACAGCTGCTAACCAAAGGAGAGGTGCTTGGTATTTGGAGGAATTGGGGATCAGGAAAGATAGGGTAGCAGGACCTGAGGAATGCCCGGCCATGTGCACTTTGGAGAATGGGAGAAAAAGTCAGAAAAAAAGACGGGGGAGGTAAGAAAATCCTAATGCTCTGGAAAGGGGAAAACGATGCTTCGGGGTACTGCTCTTTAGGGACCACCCACCCCCAGGCCTTTGTCTTTTCTAAAATCCACTACTTGGTGAAGAAGCTTCAGGCGGAAATACTGAATCTTTTAAATTCTTATTTGAAAAACATCAAAGCCTTTAGGAAAAAAATAAAATACCTTCATCTCATGCCTCCTGAAGCCGGGATTTTAAGGTCAACAGTCACCTGCCCTCAGAGCAAAGCAAGGTCCCCTTAGGCAAACTGAAATGCCAGCCAAGGAGATTTCCATTTTCCTCTGCCGCAGGGTTACCTGGGTTGGCTTTTTAGATTGTAGTATCTGGAAGGAAACTGTGCGTCTGGGTTCTGTCTTTGAGTTACCCTCTGGTACAGTGGGATGAAACCAACTTTGAGCTGAAAACATGATTTTTGCCTAAAGAAGTAGATTCAGTTGGCCCTGTGAGAATGTCATTTCTGAGATGGAGATAGGATCAGAAAACTGTAGTGCTCTCTCTCTCTCTCTCTCTCTCTCTCTCTCTCTCTCTCTCTCTCTCTCTCTCTCTCTCTCTCTCTCACACACACACACACACACACACACACACACACACACACACGATTTCAGTTAACTGGGATGCAGAGGGAAACATCTCCATCTGGTAGGATGAGGATCTAAAGCAGAGTCCCTCCACAGGCTGGTTAGTGTGCGTCCCTGATAAAACACTACCTATTAAAGGTGATCAGTTGGGGACTGAGACTGAGAACTGGTTTCTGGAGAACAAGGAAAGATGGTACTCGCTGCCCTCTCCCCTGCACATACCCCTCATCTTAGCTAAACACAGATTTCTTCCTATCTGTGGACCCTTGACCTCCTTTTCTCAGAGCATTTACTTTAGTGGACTTTCAATTATAAATCCTTTCTCTGACCCTTTGAGATCTAACTCTTCTCCCCACCTCTTGTCAGTTTTACAACCCTCAAAGATCCTTCTCAAGGATCTCAAGGCAGGCATTGGAAAGCACCTATCATGGTAGACAGTACCCTATCTCCCAGGCTCTGTGGAGGGCAGGAGTCTAACTACAACAAGCTCTGATTGGCAATGGCAGGTGACCAACCTCCCACCCCAAAGTCCTCTGGTACTTTTCCACTAGCTCACTTTAGTGCTTAACAATCCCCACCCTTTTGTCTCAGTGGAGTTGATTCAGTCTGTCTCTCAGTCATCTTGAATAAAGTCTTCCTTGCCTGTTTAACCATGCCTGGTGCAATCTTTCTTTGACACCTCCCTTTCTCCCAAGCCCACAGAAGGCTCTCATCAACATAGTTTCTAACACCAGTTTTGGCACAGGAAGGGAAACTTCAAGTCAGAAAATATGAATCCTGTCCCTGTTAACTTGTTAGTTCTTGTCCATGAACAAATCATCTAACCCTGCTGTGCCTCGGGCCATTAATGAGATGAAATGTATGAAGTTCTTCATAAAGATACCCTACAGAAATTCAACCTTACTGTTACTGATATTATATCTGCACAGGCCCCTGTCCAGAAATGGGAACCATCACTTGTATTTATTCCTTCATCCTATTCTTCGGGAGTCCCATGCTAAGTTGAAACAGCTAGTGCTATTATGGTTGAGATATTGGGTATCCCCCAAAAGCTCACGTGAAAGACAATGCAAGAATGTTCAAAGGTGAAATGATTCGTTTATAAGAGCTTTGACCTAGTTGGTGAATTAATCCTCTTGTGTGGATTAACTGGGTAGTAACCATAGGCAGGCAGGGTATGACTGGAGGAAGTTGGTCACTAGTGTGTGCCTTTGGGGTTTATATTTTACTCTAGTGAGCAGAGCTCCCTCTCTCTCTCTCTCTCTTTATCTGCTTCCTGGCTTCCATGTCCACAGCTGCTTTCCTCTTCCATGTCCTTCCTCCATGATGTTCTGCCTCACGCTTGGATACAGAGCAATGGAGTTGGCCAATCAAGAACTAAACTTGTGACATCATGAGCCTCCTCTACACTATTCTCATCAGGTCTTTTGGTCACAGAGACAAAAATATGACTAAAACAAGTGCTTTCTCTGCTAACTTCTTCCAGATCACTTAACCATCTGAGTGAATACTAGAAGGCAAATAAATGGCTTAGAGGGGAATTTGAACTTGGGTTGGGAGAACAAGGAAGAAAAAAACCAAAGAAAAGCTTCTCCACAAATTTATAGACACTTTTGAAGTAGAGTACCTTATTGAAGTTTTAATGTTTCTAATTTTAGTCATTGAGTATGGACTATTATTTAACGAATAATCTTGCTTTATTATTGCTAAGGTCCTATATGGTAACACTCAGGTGCTAAAACAGAAACTCAAAGCAGTTGCCTAAAGAGGGTATGGGTTTTCTTTCATATACTGGTATTTGCAAGATAGGCAGTTGAGGGCTAGCATGGGGTCATTCATAACGTCGTGGAAGGCAGGATCCTTCTCTCTACTCAGCCATCTTTGGCCTAGTTACCTCATGGTCGTGAAATGACTGCCAGAGCTCCATCGAGCCATCTTCATTTTAGAGGCACATGGAAAAAGGGCACATTTCTCTTTTAAAAGTCCTTGTAATATGACCCATTGAATCTCATTCATATCAATTTATAGCTTAATAGCCAGACAGTGCCAGGAATCTATGACTTTTTTTAAAGTTGGACATATTAATACCACAAGTAAAATCAAAGTTGTTTTAAAAAGAAAGAAGAAAATGGTATTAGGTAGACAACGATTTCTTATGCAAACCTGGACTCTGCAAGTTAATGGAGGAATCTGAAAACCAGTCATAAGTGTCCCTACGTCATTAAATCCTGATGGTTTTTATCACATATAGTGTTTTAAATCAACGCAATTTTATCCCAGTCCAGGTTTCCAAGAGGTTTTACATGACCTTCCTCCCTGGTCCTTCTGACTCCAGTATCACCCTTCTCAGATCTGCTTTCCATAAGATTACCCAAGTGAACTATCTGGAAAAGTCAAGCCTACTTGCCTCATCCTCAAGGTAGACTGAATCATCCCTCACGATCCTTCACAACCTCCCTATAATATTACCACCACTCTCCACCTGAATTTGTGGCACCTCCCATTCAAGGAGGGAGGGTTGACCTCCCTTCTCCAGTGGTATTGTGCTTGGCCATGTGACTTGCTTTAGCAGTGGAATGTGGCTGCCTGTGGTCATTAGGATATTAAGTGATGTTGGAGTCATAACTTCCTAGCCAGGTCTACTTATTAGGATATGAAAGGATATGAATGAGATTCACTGGGTCATATGGCCAGGATTTTTTCAAGAGGAATGTGCTCTTTCTTCCTGTCTCAAATGAAGATGGCTGGTTGGAGGTCCAGCAGTCATTTTACAATGGTATGTCCCTTCTCTGATGAAGTCCAAGAGGCATTTTTCTGTCCACTCAAGCTCCTGTACTTTTGCACTTTACTGAGAGAAGAGCTAATGTCGGATAGCTGCTGTCCTCCAATCTGGGACCCATACCCAGCCACATCTGCTAACCTAAGCCCTGCAACCGGATCAGAGCCATGCCCACAGACTCACAGGTCTGCGTGTGAGAATATGTGATTTCTGTTTCTTACTTCGTGTTGGGGAGGTTCATTGTGCAGCATTATTAATGCAATAGTTAGCAGATATAACCCCTGCCTAAGACCTTCTCCTGCCATCTTAGCACTTCTCCTTGGGGTGAAGCCACTTTCTTAGCAGGGTACATAAGATGGGCACAGTCAGGCCCTTTCCTGCTTCTCCAGCTCCATGTCCCATCGCACACCTTGTCTCATCTTTCCTATTTTTCCAGCTCCTAATCATCACTCTCTGTACCTCCGTACCCCACTGACGCTATTGTCTCATGCATGGAAAGCCTTCCCTGCCTTTTTCTTGAACAGCTCCCATAGGATCTCCCATAGGATCTTTCCACTGGCATCCCCTTGTTCAGACCCCTAGCGTTGGCCCATCCTTTTCTCCACTCCCACAACCTCCAGCACACACCTCCAGCAAGAACGTAAGCAATTAAACCACAGGTGGTCTCTGACTTAACAATGGTTGGACTTACAATTTTTCAAGTTTGTGACAATGCAAAAGCAATAGGAATTCAGTGGAAATTGTACTTTGAATTTTGATCTTTTTCTCAGCTAGCGATATGCAGTGGGATACTATGAGAGCCACAATGCCCAGTCAACACAGTCACAGAGAGAAACCACTGACACTCTGCAGGGTACTGTGTGGTTAAGTTCTGACATTCAGTTAAATGTATCAAATATATTTTTTCCTTACTTGTTTTCAATTTAAGGTGGGTTTATTGGGGTGTAATTCCATCATAAGTTGAGAAGCACTCATATAGAAAATCATATACTGAGGTTCAGACTAATACCGTTCAATTCCAACAAAAGAGTTTAGTTCCAGCTATGACTTAATAGTCTTTCTTTCAGTTTTCTCTACACCATACAGAATTTTGTCTTGCCCCACAGACTACCATGGTGCGACTAGGTACACTTTTGAGGACACCACTTCTATTGCAGCCCCTGATGCCTTATCATGGCATTGCACTTGAAGTGGTTCTCTGGTGCAGTTCCTTAGTTTTCATCTGATGGACACTAACTATGTGCAAGAGTGAAAAAGAACACATCATTAGACAGGGCTTAAAATCAGGGATTCAGGGAAAACAGTGGTTTCATTTGTTTTGTTTTGTTTTGTTTTGTTTTTTTTGTTTTGATAACTCTATTTAAGTCAGTAAGAAGAGTTGATTTCTGGATGCAATCGGTAACTTACTTCTCATTGCACTAACTCCGGGGAAGTCAGGGTTCAATTTTTGGCCCATCTTCCATCATTGAATAAGACTTAAGGAGTGTAATTTTTTTTTTTTTTTTTTGACTAACCATCATTATCTTACTTTCATATTTCCTGTTTCCATTTCTTCTTTTATTTTTTTCAGTTGTCCTGTATATATCTTCATAAGTGCTGTCTGATTTGGTTTTATTTTATCTATTTATTTTTATTTCAGAAAGGCAGAAAATAAAGGAAGGAAGGAAGGAAGGAAGGAAGGAAGGAAGGAAGGAAGGAAGGAAGGAAGGAAGGAAGGAAGGAAGGAAGGCAAAGGAAGAGGAGAAGGGATTTCTTGTTTTCAGAGGCCCCATGATGTTTTTTCTCTCTCCCTTTGATGTCTGCTATGCTTTGCATGTAAGTGCCCTTCCACTGTGCATAGGTTGGAATTCTAATCCCAAAGCAACAGTACTGAAAGGCGGGACCTTGGAGAGTGACTGGGCTGTGAGGGCCCCACTCTCCTGGATGGGTTTAGCCCTTATAAAAGGGCTGCAGGGAGCATGTTCATCCCTTCCTTCTCCTCTGCCATGGTTGGATCTTCTTTGTCCATCTCACCCCTCCACCATGTGAGGATGCAGCAAAAGTGCCATTTATAAGACAGAGAGTGAACCTTCACCAGACATCAAATTCTAGCCTCCAGAATCATGAGAACTAAATTTCTAATATTTATAAATTACCCAGACTTTTGTCATAGCAACACAAATAGTCTAGGACAATGTTTTTTCCCTCTATTACCCCTAAACTTCTTGAAGACAAGATTCACTCTCTAGCAGAGAGTCAGTACTAAATAAAGAAAGCAAAGATGGAGGAGGGGAAGAAGGCATGTGGGAAACAAGCTTGTCAGGGGCCTTTGTCCAGATTTTTTATCCTCTTTGTTTGGCCGCCTCTCCATCCATGACACATACATGAGTAGACTACTTCCTTTTGAAAATATTGTTTACTGTTTAATACATGCTATTTTGGAAGTCATAGGAGTAGTAGGCAGTTTAGAAACAATTTCAAAATGGTTCAAAATTGTCAAAATGTGAGATAACATGGTGCTTTAATGAGTTGGCCTCAATTTCTTGCAAATGCACTCAGGTGGTGGGTTTATTTGCTGATGATGCCAAACATAAGTCATCTGCATGAACTAGGCTGAGGCACTTCACATTTTAAAAATCTGCATTGTGTGGAGTAACATGGGTAGCCACTGAAACATCCTAATCCCACCAAGAACTAATTTCCCAAGCAATACTTCATAATTCAACATGAATGCATTAGATTGCCGCTTTTTTGACTAATTCGGAGTCACATTCAGAGAACATAGACACCATGTGGAACCAGTAAGCAACTAGAAACCCTGGATGAAATCAAAACTCTGGTGGTGGTAGATGTTATTGATGGATGCCCCCAAAAGAAACTACACTCTGAGCCTCTTAGAGGCCCTTCAATTTATCCAGCCTTACAAACTGAACAATGAAGAAGCATGCTGCACTTTACCACGTTTTGTACTTCCAGGTGCTAAAACAGAAACGGCCAAGGGAGTATTGATCCACCCACCAGGAGCACCCAAGGAAAAGAGGTACAGCCAGGCTAGCCCCTCAGAATGTGGAGATCCCAGTGTCTTTGGGCTCATGGGGACAGCTCTGCTGCCCATTCCCCACTCTTAGACTCAGCTATACTCTGTGGATAAGTTGAAGCAACATCCCAAGGAAGAAAGCCTAAATCAAGGTGTATTCAGGAGCCCATATTTCCTGCTGTTTGTAAAGAAAACAGACTTACCTTTGTGTAATGATCCCTAGACCAGTGACACTATTTCCACTATTGATCCTCCTTGAAGTCTCTACTCCACGAATTCACAACCTTAGCTGAACTGCAACTACCTGGGGAGTTATAAAGGATACAGATACCTGGCCCCCTCCCTAGAGATTTCCAATTCAATAGGTCTGGGTTGCAGCCTGGGCATTGAGTGTTTTTAAAACTCCCCATGTAATTTTAATTTGCAGCAGTTTGAGAAGTACTGTTGTAGAGAGTCTAGACCTCTGTTCAATAGAAATAAGATACAAACCAAAAATGCAAGCCCTACATGTAATTTTAAGTTTTCTAGTAGTTGAATTTAAAAAGTAAAAATGATACTATTATGGCCTGCATGTGAGGTGTCTCCCAAAAGCTCATGTGTGAGACAATTCAAGAAGGTTTAAAGGAGAAATAATTTGGTTGTGAGAGCCTAAATCCTATCGGTGGAGTAATCCCCCTGATGTGATTAACTGAGTAGTAACTGAAGGCTGGTAGGGTGTGACTGGAAGAGGTGGATCATTGGTGGGTATACCTTTGGGGTGCACATTTGATAAGTTGAACTTAGTCTCTCTCTTTCTCTCTCTCTCTCTCTCTCTCTCTCTCTCTCTCTCTCTCTCTCTCTCGCTCTCTCTCTCTCTCTCTCCTTTCTGATCATCATAAGAGCTGCTTCCGTGGGCCATACTCTCTTCCACCATGATGTTCTACCTCACCTCAAATCCCAAGGAATGGAACCAGCTCTTTATGAACTGAAACCTCTGAAACCATGAGCCCCAAATAAGCTTTTCCTTCTCTAAAATTGACTTATCAGGTCTTAAAGTCACAGCAGCAAAAAAAAAAAAAAAAAAAAAAAAAAAAAAAAAAAAAAAAACTCACTAAAATAAATACTAATTTTAATAATATATTTTATTTAAACTAATATAAATACTATCATTTCAATATGTAACCAATATAAGTTTTTGAGATTCTCTACTTTATGTCTTAGTATACCTTCAAAATTTAGTGTGTATTTTACACCTGTTATGCATCTCAATCCAGGAAAGTCACATCCATGTGCTCAATAGCCATGTGATGAGAGGCTACCAGACTGGACATCAGAGCTGAAGATCCTTTGGTCTGAGGGGTGGCAAAATGAGGGTGGCCCCTACAGTGGGATAAATACTGCCTCCCCCATCCAAAAGATACACCTAGGAGCTAATTCCTGGAACCTAGAATGTTCCCTCATATGGCAAAACAATGGGAAAATCAGCCCTGTTTTTCCAGGTGATCCTGAAACACAATCACAGAGGTCTTCGTAAGAGGCAGTCAGAAGATTTTACTGATAGAAGAGAAGGAGGCAGTGTGACCACAGAGTCATAGATTGGAGCAATATAACCATAATTCAAGGAATGCCAGCAGCCACTAGAAACTGGGAGATTCAAGGAGCAGATTCTCCCTAGAATCTCCAGAAGGAGCACAGCCCTCCAGACACTTTGGTGTTAGCCCTATAAGACTCATTTCAGACATTTCCTCCTGTGAGAGAATAAATTTCTGTTGTTTTAAGCCACTTAGTCTGTGGCCACAACAGGGAAACCAACACAATGCTATTTATAACACAGAACAACTGTATTGTTGTAGTTATCACAGTCTTTCTTGTTTTATAGCTAGTAGATACCTATTAATTTTTCCTTCATATTTTTTCGAAGGGCAGGTTCACTGTCTTACTCAACAGTGAACCCTCTGCTACATCTGGCAAGTAAAGTGCTTTCTGTAGAAGTTCAGTAAATGTTGTTCAAATATACTGAAGCCCAGACTCTGGGGTGCTGTGTTCTGATGTGCATGCAGGAAAAGTACAAAAGGAAGTGGCTTCCTGAAGAGATATCCATATGGCAGAGCCACAGATCACAAAGAACCCACATGACCATTGTAATGCCTGCCTGCCCTGATCACTTGAAGTATTTTGGAGAAGCCATAACCCCAAGAATAGGGAAAAGGAAAAAAAGTGCTAAAAGCATAGACTGCCTAACAAATCTAACCTGCAAGACAAACTCCCAGCAGAACTGGCCAACTCCTGTCTCTCTCTGTGCAAACCTTTCCCACGGGATCTGGAAGATTCCAGTCCCTTTGTTAAGATGTCTGAAACAGACATGAAGAGCCTTATACTTGAAAACACCTCTTCACACGTTTGTTCAATAGATTGTTTTTCTAACACAGAAATCAGTTGCTCTGAGACTGTACAAGTTTGATTAGTAAGTCTGCTCTGGACTACTCCTCAAGAGTCTGGGCCCTGACAGCATTGATGTCACCTGGGATATCTGCTTCAAGTGCCCCAATATAATCAAAACTTGTAAATGGCGGGGTTGGGGACAGGGCAGATTCAGGAACACTGTGTTTCAGAACAGAACCTTCCAGGGTGCCACAGTCACACTGTGACTGTACAAAAGTTCTCATTGCTGAGGCACATGATATTGACTCATCTATGTGACAGATGTTCCATTTCACAGAAAAGGGATCCAAGGCTCAGACCAGGCTCCCGTGGTTAATCCACATGAGTGGAGTGGCTTCCAGAAGATCACTATCACCAGAGGAAGCAGGAGTGGTTTGAGATCTAGACAGGTGGACTTTGCACCCCTGACTTTCCACAGCAGCCTCCAAGGAACAGTGTAAGGAATCTTTAATGGCACATTCAATGGGATCCAGGATTTGGGCATTAGCAGCAGAGCAAGTAAAGAATGAAAACAGTCTCTGAAGGGGAAAGAAAGGGAGTCCTGATGCTTTTGCCACATGAGAAAGGAGTCCGAATTACCAACTAATTTGCCAGGAAGGAAATCCTAACTTGTCTCTTTTGTTTCTCTGGTAGCATCTGCAGAAGTTCCTAAATCAATCACACTCTTTGCCACTCAGGGATGTTTACATTTGATGCTTCCTGCCAAGCACACTGTGCTGCTTGCTGGCTGAGTCATCCACCATCAAGCCTCAACTTACTAGCACTGCCCGGAGACATCATGGCTGACCCGAGCCTCCTTTGTCTTGAGTTCACCGCCTTTTTGTTTCCTTTATAACATGTATCATTGGCAGTTATTCTTTATTTTGCTATTATTGTTTCCACTTTAAGGTAAGTTCTTTTATGAGGAGAGAAGCTGTCTGTCTTGTGCCTGACCTGTTGGAGATCTTTAGTAACCTGTATCAAAGAAATGAATGGCAAGTGTTTAATATTTGCAGATCAGCACAGAAAGCTCCTAACCAAACTGTGCTTTATAACAGTACAAATTCTCTCCAGGAACTTTGATTCTATTGGTCAGAGATGAACCCCTATGAATGTGTATTTGAAGGCTGCTTCTGATACAGTCAGTTGAACAATATATGGGACCCTCGTGCCTCCCTTGTGGGGTCTCTACTTGTTCTTTTGCAGTGAGAGTCAGGGTAACAGCCTCTTTTACACACTCCATTCATTTCTGGGTCTTGTGACATCTAAGAGTATTCAATGAATCTTATTTGCATTTGTACCATTTGCCTAACCATCAGAGGCCATGAATAAGATTGGAGGGCTAACATTACCTGCTAAACACTATCAGTTAACACGCCCAAGCAAAAAGGAAAGAGAAAGGCCACCAAGATCCTTGAGGGGATATTCAGGACAGTTAAGGGATTCAGCATTCCAAAAAACTTGATCTAAGTTTGTTAGCAATGAAAAGCAATGCGCAATTAGGGTCTTAAAGAGGAAATGTAATTCTTTGAAAAGTCAGACCACCCCAGGCTGGCCAAATGATCTCTAAGCAGGCTTGAGTAATGCTTAAATGCTTTTGGCAATAATAGATGAGGACTGAAACTAGAAATGACAGCAATAGCGAGGGAGTAAGAGGCCCCAGTCACACAGAGGTGGTATCAAAAGAAAGCAGGGAAGGAATAGAGTTCCTGGGAGGTGAACTTCACTCTAGGCCTTTACTAGTTATCCTAGGATCAGTGAACCAGCAGCATCTGCATCCCCAAAAAGCATGGTAGAAATCCAGATTCTCCATCCCCCGCCCCCCCCCCCCGAACTACTGAAAGGGGTTCTGTCTCTGGACAACATCTCAAGGTGACTTATAAGGACATGATTTATAAGTTTGAGACACACTAACATAAACTAATGGCAGAAAAAGACTTAAAGAACTAGAAGAAATAGCTTGAATTTAGGAAATTCCCTGACTTAGAGGAAATCCCACTGTGGATTCAGTCCAGCCTCCATCATATTCAAGAGTAGCATGGCCGGAAAAATAAGACTCACCCCACTTTTGCTTCTGATTGTCTTGTCTCTTCAGTATTCCCTACCTAGAACTTTCATATATCATCCTAAGGATGATATGTGAACATGAAGATCACAAATATTTAGAAAAGGGTTCAGAAATCTCTTACTAATATTCATAAATATAATGCGCCATTCCTCCAAGGTGGTTTTTCCAGAGCTGGAAGTGTGACTGACTATGTTGTTTTAATCTGCATTAAATGTCCCAGAGGGAAGGTTACATAAAAGTGCAAGAACTCATGAAACCAATTTGGGTAGAAGTCAAAAACCAAAGCAAAACATCGGTTCTCTGGTTCATTGATTTTCATCTTCTCCCTAGGGTATAAAGAATTCTCAACTGCATCATAAAGCCACTGCTCCTCTTTTTGCCACATGCTGTGGATGAACACCAACAATAATTCTTATTTTAGGAGCAATATGTCAGGTACTGCAAACATGACCTCTCAGTTAGCCTCTATTGCAAGAATCTTTGTACTATCACACTGCCTTGAGTATATGCCGTTTGAGTTCTTTTTTTAGAAAACTGCAGAACAGAGAGCTATCTGTGTATGTATCCTTAGATATATATGTGTCTGTATCCATAGATATATATGTTTATTATCTATAAAGATTCTCATCCTTACAGCAATCAGAAGAGAAGAAGCCTTGGACAGCAAGAGTAGAAAATGAGATTAAAATATATAACTATATGCCCATTTTCTTGGGAAAAAAAAAATTGAATCCAGATCAGCCTGATTGCTAATGTTTTCCTTTAAGAAAATATGCCCCTGAGCTCACCGTTCTATTTTTCCTAAGAAATGAACTGGTTAGAAAGAATACTCTAATAATCTAAAAATTCCGTCGGGCCCCATCAGTGCAGGGAAAGCTCCCTGGACTGCAGCTCAACCAGGGAAGAGAGCCGACCTCTAGCCACCACCAGGCCACGGTCCCTGTGTAGCCTCTGCAGCTGTTTCCACACCTTTCAAATGATAATAAGTATCAGACTGCTTTCTGTGGGAACAGTGAAAGAAACATGTTTTGAAAAGTATAATTGTGACACCGTTGGAGTATCTCTATTTTGCTGTATCTTTCTCCTAACAGAAAAGGTATTGTAAGGATTCGCCACTAATCTAGCAGAGGAACTAAAGCTTTAAATTGCTTCTGTCCCTCTAGAATTGCAAGAATCACCCATATTATGTAACTTGTGCAGAAACCAGGAGTTTCAAATCACCTCTAAGCTGCATGGTAAGGAGAAGGCCATAAATTCTCAAAATCTATTCCCTGACCCCTTCACACCCAACTCTCCAGTTGATGCCAGACCCGTGATTAATCCATAGAGAAACTTTGTATGAATTAGCCAAAAAAAAGTCACCCTCCATGGGGTGGGGTTTTATTAGTCTGGGTTATCCTGAACAAAAGCAGTAAAACAGATGGACAGATATATGGGTGGATGGACAGGTAGGCACACACACTCACGTTTATTAGAAGGAATTGACTCAAGCAGTCACAGAGGCTGAGAAGACCCAAGAACTATAGTTGGCGAGCTGGAGACCCAGGACAGCTATGAAAGTCTAATAACCAGGAGAATCAAAGGTGACAGTTGCAGTCCAAGTCCCAGTATGAAGGCAGAGGACCAATGTCCCAGCCTGGAGACAGTGAATTCTCTCTCAGTCCACCTTTGTGTTTTTGTCAGACCCTCAATGGATTAGATGAGGCCTACTCATGGGGAGAATAATCTGCTCTACTTAGTCAACCATTCAAATGCTAATCTCATCCCAAACACCCTCACAGAAACACCCAGAATACTACTTAACCAAACATTTGGACAGGTCAAATTAACACAATAAATTAACCATCACATATGGGCACATGATAGGACCAGCACCGGCTGCACTCCAGCTCCTATCTGTCCCTCAACTGGGCACCCTAGTGGAGATAATCTATGCAAACATACAGAGGGTCCTGCTTGCTACTTACATTAGATCTTCTTTAAGAAATGGCCCCTCTTCTCTAGAACAGGTACCTTAGAGATCTGCCTTTGTGGCCCACTCAACTCATTATACCTTCCCTCAATCCCATCAAAGTTTCTGGACTGATAATGGCTTTGGGCTCCGCATAATGCCTCTACAAAGGGTATAGCACTTTACAAGTTGATAGAATGCAATTACCTTCAAATATTATACCTGAGAACTCCCTGGAAAAGCATCTGAGTTAAGTGATACACTTAGGTAAAGAGTACAATAACTGAACCCTTCCTTTCAGTGAAAAAAGCACGAATTTCCCTAGACTGCTAGGTCTGTGCAAAACATTCAAATCCCCCTGAGCAGGGAATAAGAGAACAGAGAAAATCAAAACAGAAAAACAGCAGGAAAAAGCCAAACAAAAAGGAAGAAAAAATCTACAAGTCAAGAAATGATGTAAACATCAGGGGAAATAAACAGAAATAACAAATGACTAAGCATTCAATAAGTACTGAGTCCCAGAAATGACACTTGTGAAGAACTGTAACATAAGGAATGAATCACTGTTTACCACCCATGGACAGGGTGCTGTCAGGTTCAACCCATGTGCAGCAATTAGAAGCAGAACGTGCAGAGCCTGCAGAATGGTTATGGAGAGCTGGATTCAGAAAACAAACAAACCCTATTTTATCATTTCTCCCAAAGGAGAGGGGGTAACCCCCCCCCCCTTCCAATTTACCACATACAAATGTTTCACAAAGAAGAGGGCTGAAATAAATGGAAGTTCCAAGTGGTAAGAAAAAAAAGTGGTTCAGATATTGTTGGCTAAGAAATGTAAACAATGCAACTAGGGAAAGCTAAAGAACAGAGTTCTTGCTATGGAAACAGGTTTAGAAACCAAACATGACTCTGTAGGGGAAATGAATTTTTTTATGCTTAAAGAGTCAGCATGAATACAGGGGGTGGGTATGATCAAAGTATGTTATGGGCCTGTATGAATATGCCACAATTAAACCCTTTGTTCTGTATAGTTAACATGTACTCATGACAGTTTTTAATTAAGATTTTTAATTTAAAAATGTATACATATGTATTTTCAGTGCTCATCTCTCACATCTGAAAGCCTGAAAATGAATCCAAGATGCAAGAAGGCAGAAGCTTTGAGGTTGATGATCTTAGGTGATTTTTCACAAAAAGAGTGAAAAATTCTGGCCTTTCGGTTACCTGTGGACAGGACAGCTCTCGTGTATATTTGCTGCTAAATCATCAGCCAGTCTTAAAAAAACTCAGTTTCAACACAGTGATTGGGAAACTCAGTTCCAGGTCAGTTTGTCCAACAGAAATCATAGACTGATCTCCAAAATGCCCTTTGTATTTTTTGACTCTCCTCTTAGAGAAATTGGACCTCAATCTCCAAATAAGATGTGTCATTACCCTGTCATTATTACCAGTTCTTGTGACATTGCCACCATAACCTAGTTTTATCCCCTTCACAACACACACAAGTCCAGCAGGCATCTCCAATCTAAACTGTCCAAACCCAAGCTTCTTCATCTCCAAACTTGTTCTCCCTCCAGTATTCCCCATCTCAGCAAAGAGCAACTCCATTTAACAGTTGCACAGACAGCATCACACAGTCATTCTTGACCCCTTCTCTCATATCCCTCATCCAGTCCCCTGTAATTCTACTGGCTCTACCTTCAAAATATATCCATAATCTTAACAGCTTCACACCACTGCTACTATTATCACTAATCCAAACCACCACCATCTTTTTTAAAATATTTTTTTAGTTATAGATGGACACAATACCTTGATTTTGTTTTATTTATTTGTTTGTGGTGCTGAGGATTGAACCCAGTGCTTCACACATGCCAAACAAGCACTCTACCACTGAGCCACAACCCCAGCCCGCACCACCATCTTTTATCTGGGTTGTGGCTGTAGCCTCCTAACTGCACATCCTGCTGCTTCCTTTTACCACCCTCAGTCTATTCTCAACATACATTAGAGTTAGATCATGTCACTCCTATATGCAGAATTCTCCAATGCCTCCCCACCTCAAAGTGAAAGCCAAAGTCCTTATAGTAATCTAAAAGACCTTGTATAATCTATTGTTCCACACCTCCAGTTATGTTCCTTACCTTATCTTATTACTGCCCCCTTGTTCATCTACTTCAGACACACTGATTTTGCCCTTTTTCCTTTAACCCAGTAAATTCAGTTCTACCTCAGGGCCTTTGCACTTGTTGATCCCTCTTCTCAGAACACTGTTCAAAAGTATCTCACCTCCTCATTGCCTTCAGGTTTTAAGGTCTCAACTGAAATATCTCCAAAAGGAATTATTTAAAAAATAACCCTCTCTTCAAGACTTTTAAATCTCCCAATGCAGATTGGGAAAAGGAGAGAGAAACAATTGCCTTACACACAATCTCAGAGTCCAAGGTTCTGCCATCTGACAGACATGCAATCTGGAATAGGCAACCCCCTCCCACTGGAGAAGGAGAAGAGAGCTTGCAGTGGAATGCTGAATACCTGAACTTGAAAACAGGACCTATCAATTGCTTGTATCTTTCATTGGCTTCAATGAGTCAGTTTTATCTAATTGCAAAAGAGCTAGGAAGTATAGTTTTCCAAGTGCTTAGGAAGGAAGGAGAACCAGTCATGGGTGAATTTTATACTATCAACTACTACAAGCTGTATCCTTGGAAATTCTTCAGTGCTTAAGCAATTGAAGTCCCGGCCACTTTAAGTTATCACCCTAAAACTATTACTAGATTGACTCTTTTCTTTCATCTATTCAATGATTATTTAAGAGGCAGAATCTCACAAATGTTGCCCAGGCTGGCCCCAAACTCCTGGGCTCAGCTCCTGAGTAGCTGGGACTACAAGTGCACACCACAGCACCTGACTAACACAAGTTTTTTGAGTGCTTCCTTTCATGTTCCACACACTGTGCATGATGCCGAAGATACAACAGATCCTCCACCACTGGGGTTTCTCGTTCCCTGGTTTTAGTAACTAGCCATCAACTGCATCTGAAAATACTAAATGGGAAATTCCAGAAATAAACAATTAATAAATTTTAAACACTACACTGCTCTGAGAGTAGTGTGATGGAATCTTACACATCCATACCATCCCACCTGGCTCATGATCCCCCACTGTCCACCTTATCCATGCTGCATACACCCCCACCCAGTAGGCACTTAGAAGCCATCGTGGTTATCAGATCAGCTAACCCGAAGTGCAAGCATAGTGGTGCTACAGTATGCAGTCAGAATTTTTCTGTGTTATCATGGGTTGTTGTTGTTTATCTCATGCTTCATTTATAAATCACACCCTATCATACACATATGTATAAGAAGAAATGTAGTATACGCACAATTTGGTTCATATCTGTTTCAGGCATCCATGGGGAGTCTGCTGTTCTGATACCAGTGGCAGTGACATATCTGCAGCAGGGTACTCCACGGCAGGGTGGGAGAGGCCTGCTGCTGTAACCTGTGGTGCCAGTGCTGTCCCCCACACAGAGTCAAGGTTGTGTGACACATGCACAGAGAGATGTGCAGAGTAGACAGAACAGTCTCACCTCTCACAGTGTTGCTGCCCTGAGGTCATACTACCGAGTTAAGCCTTCCTGAATGTCCTTGCTGCTCTCCCAAAAGCTCATAGATCCATTGCAGACATATGTCGCCATATAACTGCATGATGCCCTTTCTTCAAGAAATAACAACATATGAGTACTCAATGGATCAACCCAGAATGATGAATCAAAAATCAAAAGTTTCCTTCTTTGGACTTGAGGGATATACAATGAAATTTTTTGCCACAATTAGAAACAAAAATGTAAATGTGCTTATAACAATGAGGATAGAATTGAACTTTTTTAAATGTAACGTTCAGTAGTTGAAAATGTAAGCTAAAACAAAGTGTATGAACAATACATGTAAGATAAAAAACACACATATACTCAAAAATAGAAACCATTACATATTCTCTAAGGAGCTTGCGTGTCTAACACACAAGAATGGCTGCTTGTGCGAACAGAAGGGAAAAGGAGGAGGCACCAGAATGAAGGCAGAGAAAACAAAAGAAGAGGAGAGTGTCCTTGCATAGACCATGGTGTTAATGTGTCATCAACTGAAGAATATTGCCAACTTGCCAAATATAAAGTTTAACTTCCTAAAGTCTTTTCTGCTTTTGTGGAGACACTCAAAATAACATTTGTCAAATGGATGAATGAAAAGGCACCAATCTAAAAATAGTCTTCAGAGCAATAAGACAGGCTGACAAGGCTTCCTTCTGTACTACCTGCAGCCTCAGGATCTGCAGGGAATTAGCTCCAGGACCCCCATGGATACTAAAGTTCATGGATGCTTAAGTCCCATATGAAAAATGGCATTGTGTTTGCATATAACCTGTGCAGATCCTCCTGTGTAATTTAAATCATCTCTATATTACTTGCAATACCTAATACAATGTAAATGCTCTGTAAGCAAGTACTATATTGTATTGTTTAGGGGATAATGAAAGAAAAAATTTACATGTTCAGTATAGACTATTTTTTTCTAAATACTTTTGTCCTGAAAATATTTTTGGCTGAATCTGCAGATGTAAAACCTGCAAATATGGACAGTTGAAAATACTAAGTTCTGATGTAGACTCAGAGCTAAGTCTGAGTAGTCTGTGATTACATATTGCAATATTTGCCTATCAAGTTGATAAGCACAAAAAATTTGTAACACTATTTTAGCAAAGATACAAAGGGGTGCTTTTCAAATGTAAAATGTACATCTTTCTGAAAAGAAATGCTTATTGAGAATCACAAAAATATAACACCCTTTAACACAAGACTTCCACTTTTAATAACTTATCATAAGAAAATTAATTTGTGTATAATCAGATTCATATTAAATGATGCTTAAGACAACATTACTTGAAATAGGAAATTTCCAATAACATAAATATTCAGCAATGGGAATTTACTAAATAAATTTTGTCATATATAGGAGAATCATATTTAATTAAATGCAATGATAAAAGAAAATGTTTCTCATATATTGTTAAGCAAATATAGCATTCTAACATGTGCTATATAATTCCAATTTTGAAGACAGGAAGGTTATACACCAAAATATTAATGGTGATTGTCTCTGAGTTAAAGTACAAATTCAGTTAAAACTAATATATTTCTGATCTATAGTTGACACATATAGTTCAACTGTAAAAGTACTATAACAAAAACATCAGTAGTGAATATTCCATATTGTTATTTTATCTGTTACATTATGTCTCAAAGGCATGAAAAGAGAGTATTTCCAAGCTGAACTCTTCAAATGATGTGCTTCCGTCTTCACAGAATTCTCAGATCTTTTTTATGTTTACATTTCAATCATCATTCAGTCACACTTACCATGTCACCTTGAGCCACACTTTCCTGTGTCCTCCTCAAGCCATGTTAATAATTAAAGAGAAAGTCATTTTGAGATAAGAATGTGGATAAACAAACATTCCCTATAATTTTCTAAACCTTAGCTAAGCATTCATTAAATATCTTATTAAGGTTCTGTTTGTTATCAAAATCAAGGGAATCCATTCTATCATCCATGTGGATGATGCAGAGTTCAGTCAAGTCAGGATAAAAAAGAAACGACGGGACATTAGGAATCATTTCAAGCAGTTATATTAAAACCCAGGTTGGCTTTTACTTTAACAATAAAGAATAAATGAGATTTATTTATTTATTTTCCTCTGAATTTAAAACTCTGGAGGGCTAAAGAGATAAGCAAGAGCAGGATAAGGTCAAAATCCAAGCACTGATAAGTTTTATATTTTTCTATGGGTAATAGCTGGTTCTAGTGTCTTATTACTTTTAACAAATGGATCTTCTTGGGGGAAAATAAAAAAGCATAATGCAAAAAACAAAACTTGCCTGGATCTAGATTTAAATTTCACTGTGAGAAAATTCTATCTTAAGAAATCATGTCCTTTAAGTTCTACTGTAATCAATGTAACCATAAAAAACATATAGGATGAAGCACACACATTGATCAAAAAATAAGATCTGTCAGTAGTTAGAAGGCTGGGGATATATCTCAGTTGGTAGTTAGAGGAAGAAGGGTGGCTTATTCTTCTACCAGTATTTCTAAGACAAACTTTCCAAAGCAAATCTTTTTTAGCTAATATCATTTATATGATGGTATTTTTAAGTGTTTAATTATCATTTTAATGTGTCACTATGATTTACAAGAATACCTGATTTTTTGCTAAATATGCATTTGCAAACCCTTCTACCATTCACTACTTTAAACTATTGGCTTTCATGATGTAATTTTATTTTAAATTCCATTGTGCATATTAAATGTTTGAGTTACAAGAAACAATCTGTAAAATGAGATGTGCTTAAAACTCAAACTAAGGAATGGATTCTGTTGTCCTACTTTTTATTAAATGATAATTACATCTAGATCTATAACTTCTGTGACATCCCTTTCTTTAAATAGGAGACACAAACCTGTACTTTACATAAGACATTATTATGAAATAAATATCTGTGTCTCCCAAAATTCATATGTTGAAGCCTTAACCAATGTGGCTGTATTTGGAAATGGTGCCTTTAACAAATTAACGTCAAATGAGGTCATAGGGGTGAGACCCTGAACAATTAATATTTAGTGTTGTTATGAGATGAGAGAACTCACTAGTCCTCTCTCCACATGCACAAGTAAAAGAGGACATAGCACACATGTAGCAAGAAGGCAGCCATAGACAAACCAAGAGCCCTCACTAGAAATTGAATAGCTAGAACGTTGATCTTGGACTTTTAACCTACAGAGCTTTGAGAAAATAAATTTCCATTGTCTCAACCACCCAGTCTATGGTATTTTGTAATGATAGCCCAAATCTGTGTGTGCATGGCATGTGTGTGGGTGGATGGGAGTGTAATTTCATGTCATTTGTACATTTGTTTGGCACTTACTTTGTACCAAATGTGTTTAAGTTATTGATTGATTGTATTCTACCAAAAATAAACTTCTTTGACTAGCTAGACTTTGGATGCATCTTCACATTGGGGATTGTAGACATTCACTTCTTCTTTTCTAAGTACATGGTAGACATTACTAGTTGATCACAACACTCTTACTGAATCTAGACCAGAACTCATAACCCTTTTTAGCACTCCAAGCAGCCACAAACAATGGACAAAAGTAGACATTTAAGTTGAAATCTGTTCCCCACTATGTTAGATTCAAAGCTCCCTGAGTGTTTAGATACTATCTTATTGCTTTTCGTAGCCCATAACCCTTCACTTGACAGGAGTTCAGTAAATAGTGAATTAAAGACACTGCATTCTGAGTGTGAACCTTCTATAAAGAGAGTTCACTATAAGAGTTTTGAGCCAAGAATCAAGAAAAGCTTGTCTTGGCTCTACACAAATAGGATTGAAAGCATTGCATATACTTTTAACTTCGAATTCTCATCAAGCATGAATGAGCCAAAATAATGATTAAATTAATAATTCAGCAATAATAGTTCATAATCAATAATCCATAATAATAAATGGTGCATTCTTATTAAGTTCAAAGCTAGAAGATTCAAGGACACAAAGGAGTGGAAAGCCCAGTCTCTGACCTCTAATATCTAATTGTGATATCAGATATCACAATAAAAGAAAAGTCTGACAAGTGGCACTATCACGTAAATGGTTTTGACAACAGAAGCATAACTTGTTCCAAAGAAGGAAGGAAGGGAAGATTTTTCTTCAAAGCTAACAGGAAATTCAATGGATGAACCAGTTTCTCTATTTTCTCATAAGCTCCCTGTGGTTTTCAGCTGATTTGGCAATTAGCTGTCAGGATAGTCACTGTCTATACACCAAGTAAGTGCGTACACCCTACACTGACCTGCCCCATGCAAAGCAGATGAAGAAGGATGATTTTTCTAAATCCTTGAGCAGCTGAGAAGATGCCATATGCATCTTTCTTAGTGTCCTGGGGTCAAAGTCTTGCCACCCTGACCTAAAATATTCTTAATCTTAATGGAAACACATAGCAACAGAAAAGATACAAGAAAAAAAAATAAGTAAATAAAAGGTTTGAGACCCCGAACCCAACTTTAGGATAAAAATTTTTAAAAATTGACAAACTTGTTGGTTTTAAACCCTCAGATAGGTACTTCTTAGGCTATACTTACTTTACTGAATTATGTCAGGAGCGCTAAACTTTTAACTAAGGAAAAATTAAACTTTTAACTAAGAAAGAATTGGGCCTTGATGGACTGATGATACTGGAGTGTGCTTCTTTTCCCCCAAATCTAGCCACTCACATATCTGTCACCAGTGGACTCCAATCCAACATGCTTAATAACTTGTTTCTTATTCTTAATGTTTGAAATCTTATTCACTTGTGTAATACAATTTCCCCAGAATAAGTACAGAGCTAATTGAGGAACCTAATGACTAATTTCTTGAGCCAAAAAGGATGTTCATATAATCTTTAACATTTAGGTTTGTGACTAGATTATCTGATTGGCCTAGGAAGGCAAAAATCACACCTTATACCTCAAATAACATTAAAAATCAATATGTAGGAGAAAAGTTAATTAAGATTAGGAAATATTAATTACCTTTTTGATCTTTTCATTTAAAAAGACCATTCTCCCTTCATTTCTTGATATTCAAAGCCAAACTTGTAGACGATGTATCTCTGAATTTACAAGGCTATAACCAGTGATATTTACAAGATAAATCTTCATTCCACACACTGAATATTCAATGAGAAACAACACACTGCCTAGTAGCTCCTCTATTATTGATACCCTGAATGTTTGGAGAGACTGTAAATAATTGCATATAGATCAAATTAAGTTTGTGATTAAATGCAAAGTAAAAAAAAAAAAAACAAGTTCTTCCATTTCAAGCCTTGAGAAGTAGTGAGAAATACTGTCACCACAGAGCTTTCTAAAATGGTCCATTTTACACAAAGCCAGATGCTTTTCCCATGAAGGAAACTGAACTCATCTCAAGAGTGGGTCCCACATCACTAAAATCCACCTGACTATATTTGGGAATAGATTCCATAGTTGACATTTTTGGTTTTTGTTTGGTGCACATATATTCTATTCACCTTTATCAACCTAATATAGTTTATTCCTGCTGAAACTGGGGGAAGCAAGAAATTATGAAACTGTGCATATTTAAAATTTAAAATTTTAAGATATGTTCACATCCCAAGTCTCTTTCTTGTATACAGAGCAGAAGCTACTGTTAGAACCTATGGAGGAGATGGTCTCCATTTCATTTTTATTGTGATTTCTCAATACATAAAAGTTTTATTTGATATCATTCATACATTAGATGGCCAGTATATAACTAAACAGATAAACAGAGGTGAAATGGGGAAGCTAACCAGTAAGAATGTCCCTGCCCTGGATTTTACAAGTGTGGGAGATTCTGCTTATATTATAGGAAATCTCTGGGAATACTATCAGAGAAGTGGGTATGTGAGCATCCTAGAACCAAAGAAGGCAGGTAGGTTTATAACAGGTTAACAGGAGTGTCCCACTGCCCAGGACCCTGGAGAGGTCCACTCACCTCCACACTCCAGTGATCTTTACTCCAGTCACCTATGGCTTTCCTCTGGCAGTGAGAGCCCACTTGGCTGTCCTTGGGACAAATGATAGTGCTGGAGATTTCTCACCTGCAGAAGAAGCCTTTAACCACCAAGAGACAGAGATCTGGTAAATAGATACCATTTCCTTTGCCTCTCAGTGGGATAATACTGAACCATGTTCCACACTGTCTGCTGCTGGATTTCCCAGCCACCCCGTGGTAACTGGTTGGATTCATTATCCATCACTGGCTTCCTTCACTTTCCTATTTGATAGCTTAACTCCCTTACTGATATTTCCTAGAATTATCTCCCCAATTAAATTACTTACAGTCAAACCTTTGTGTGGGGGCCTATTTCTGGAGAAATCCAAAGGAAAGCAGATCCTGTGTGCTTTGGAGGGTTCAAAAGGAAAAGCCATCCAACTGCTCTTTATAGATGCCCAGAGAGAGCAGTGGGGCAGTGAACAGCTCATATAATTGATAGAATTGTAGAAACAACAAAACTATGAAAATACTACAAGGAAGTTCAGAAATTACATAAACCAAACTCCTGACTTAATACTGTGCATAAAAATGACTGTACCCGAGGATGTGGGGAAAAATGTACACTCATACATTGCTGGTGGGGCTGCAAATTAGTGCAGCCGCTCTGGAAAGCAGTATGGAGATTCCTTAGAAAACTTGGAATGGAACCACCATTTGACCCAGCTAGCCCACTCCTTGGCCTATACCCAAAGGATTTAAAATCAGCAAATTACAGAGATACAGCCACATCAATGTTCATAGCTGCTCAATTCACCATAGCCAGATTGTGGAACCAACCTAGATGCCCTTCAATGGATGAATGGATAAAGAAACTGTGGTATATATATACAATGGAATATTACTCAGCCATAAAACAATAATAAAATTATGGCATTTGCAGGCAAATGGATGAAATTGGAGAATATCATGCTAAGTGAGATAAGCCAGTCTGAAAACACCAAAGGACGAATGATCTCACTGATAAGCGGATGATGACACATAATGGGAGGGTGACAGGGGGGCAAGAATGGAGGAAGGAGGGACTGTATAGAGGGATAAGAGGGGTGAGAGGGGTGGGGGGGGGAAATAACAGAAATAACAAAAATAACAGAAAATAACAGAATCAAAAACTATTACCCTAGGTAAATGTATGATTACACAAATGGTACGCCTCTACTTCATGTACAAACAGAGAAACAAGATGTATCTCACTTGTTTACAATAAAAATGAATTTTAAAAAATGACTGTACCTCTAACTACTGGGAGAAGTAATGCATAAGTGCTAAGGGAACTATAAGACCCCTATTGTAATTAGACAGGCAAAGATTAATGTTAGTCGGGGTCAATAAAGGTAGGCTTCATGGAAGAGATGGTATCTTCAATGAGCCTTCAAGTATATATAGGATTTCAACAGCATCTCCATACAGGGGACAAGGAACATAAATAGTGTGAGCCAAAAAGGGACTTCTAAGAGCTTCAGGGGCAGCTCATAGAATGAGTAAAAGAGCTTAATTAGCCTTGAGCAGGAGATGGAGTGCTGCACTGAAGGCTTCGGAGGAAACAGGAAGGAGCTCTCAGGCTACCTCCAGACCCATCGCTGTGGCCAGGACACTGGGGACATATAAATAGATGACAGTCCTCACTTAGACCATATGACCAGAAAGAACAGCGATGGTTTCCCCCAAAAGAAGAGGGTAAGAAGGAAAAAACAGAACTCGGTTAAGACATGACCAGTGAGAGAAATCATGGTGGTCAACCACTTTAATTGGAATACAGGTACACGGAGCACCAAGAACAAACTTTGGAGGAAAAGAGAAGATAACCCAGTCACCTAACCCCTAGGCTGCAGTGAAGAGCACAGAACAAGTACCTCCAATTTGTCAAACCCACCCATAAAATGGAAAGCCCAAAACTCTTTTGCAAAAACCATGCTGACACTCAAAGCAAGCCAAATCCCAATTCTCATTCTCTTTTATATTATCTTGAGGATAGTTTTCAGGCATATTCTGCATCTTTCATTAAACAGATAAGTCTCCTTGGATTTGAATATAATAAAAGTACAAAATGTATTAATGTGATAGTTGAAATATATTTTAAGACATAAGCATGATAAAACTAAAGGTGACCCAAAAATGGGAAACCCGTTTCAGGAGACAGCACTCTTGGCTGGAGACCGGCATCTGAATCATGTGTGGTATCTGGTGATGGCTGTTTACTGCATAGAGTTGGAGATGTCACTGCCCTTGATGTATGTGACATCCACAATGGTTTACCACATTCTCTCACAAACAAGGCATCACTGCAGAGAAAATAAAACTTTCAAAGTCCTATAGAGAAAAGAGACTTCTCCAGTTAAGGCTGCACCTTCATTAATGAAGAAAATAAATATCCACTTAGCATTCATCTTGTGGGACAAATCAGATCCCACGCTGCTTTCAAACACAGACAGGGAATCCCATCTACAGATCACTCACAGCCTGTATAATCCTTGAATGTCACTGCCAACTGCTGGCCTTGCACACATTTCCACACTGGCTAAGAGCAATTGAAAATCTGGTGTAAACTGTGTAGAAACTAAAAGCAAGTGTAACATTCACTCCAAAAATCAGTTTCTTTTCCTTACTTCCATATAGCTCTCAAAAGAAAAAAAAAAAATTTAAAAACCACTATTCTACCAGTCTCCCCAACATTTAGCCCTGTCTGCTGATGTCTTCTTTCTCAGCCCCTGCACACAGCCACAAATGCTGGCAGCTCTTGATACTCAGATTTTCCCAGTCATCCTTTTATTTCATACCCATCGGCACATCTTTAACACCCTGGATTAAGGACCAGGGAACTGTGGCTGTCATGCTAGGCACGTGCTCCACCACTTAGCTACATCCCCAGCCTGAAACCCTCAACTATTTCCTATCTGGCCCATTATGGAAAATACTCACCTATGCTTATTCTCTGCTCAAACATCTTTCCAGTTCTCCCTACTTGAATGTATGCAATACTCAAAACCTTCCACTGTATTACTAATGGATCTTCTCTTTCTTCTCCCGCCTCTCTATTACACACACACACACACACACACAAAGAGAGAGAGAGAGAGTTTGAAACTTATAAAAGCTTCTCACTGCACTTAGAATAAATTCTCAATAGTATAGTTCAACATGACTGGGCAAGGCTTACCTCTGCAACCTCTCCGTCTCCTTTCACTCGCCATACTCCACCCTCACTGGTCCTTCTCATATCCTTCAAGCACTAATCCTTCCCAGGCCAGGGCCTTTGCCACTGTTCCTTTTCATGCAACGCTCTTCACCACTTATCATTTGAGAAATGAGGGTAGCCGTCCTTCATCTGGACAAAATCTGTCATCTTTCAGGTCTCTGCTTCAATGTCACCTCCTCAGAGATGAGTCCATCCTTTCTCAAGAAGGTTTCTTTCACTCTGTTTTTTCCTAGCTCCCTATTCTTTTATAAAGGAAATTATGCATTTATTTGTTTATTAGATTTCTGTCTGTGTTATTGATCAGAATAACTCTAGGAAGTCAGGTATCATGTCCATTTTACTTATCACACAACATTCAGCAACTGCTAAAACAGTAACTACTCAAAACACCCACCAGAAAGAATGAACTTCCATTTATTCTTTCTTTGACCTGACACAATTAGCTCTATCTGATTTTCTAGCCCTAGCTGCATGCCTCACTCCAGGTAAACTGAGATAACTGTCATCTCCCAAATATGCACCTGACTTCTTTTACTTCTGCACCTTCTTGTCCCTCCCCAACACCACCTCCTGTACCATTTTTGCTCAGGAAAATCTTTCTCTTCCAGGCTTAATTCAAACAATTATTCTACAAAACTGTGCTGTAATAAAAGTAATGGAACCAGTGTAAAATCAAAGCCATATTTCTTAAGAATGCTCCCTAGAACAGTCTTTAATATACTTTGATACCCTCATGCCAAAACACAATTCCAAAAAAGCAATTCTATGGGACCCACATGACAAGACATTCCTCAGATTCTTTGATTGGCTTATTTCAGAAGCAAATTTGAGAGTATCAATGGCTGGATTATACTCAGGTTGTTTGCTGCTAATATTTTCACAGCTATAGTTTTGAAAGTAGTTAGTATCAATTCTAAAAATAGTTAAACAGGAGTGAGGTCATAACACACCTCTGTGGTGTGTGTACCTGTCCCCACCTTTGTTTTATACATTATAAGTAAAGCTAAATGTAGGCCCAACTCTCCATAATGTCAGCTTAGGAACCGACTTTTTCAAGATTCCTAAGAAACAAGAAGTAAAACCAAGAATCAATAAATGGGATGATATCAAACTTAAAAATTTCTTCACAGCAAAAGAAACAATCAAGAACATGAAGAGAGAACCTATAGAGTGGGAGAAAATCTTTGCCACCTGTACCTCACATAGAGCATTAATCTCCAGGATATACGAAGAACTCAAAAGCTTAACACCAAAAACCAAATAACCCAATCAATAAATGGGCAAAGGAATCGAACAGACACTTCACAGAAGAAGAAACACGAATGGTCAACAAATATATGAAAGATGTTCAACAATTCTCTAGCAATTACAGAAATGCAAATCAAAACTATACTTGATTTCCTCTCACTCCAGTCACAATAGCAACAATCAAGAATGGAACTGGGGTTGTAGCTCTGTGGTAGAGCTTTTGCCTGGCATGTGGGAGGCACTGGGTTCAATCCTCAGCACCATGTAAAAATAAAGAAAGAAAGAAAAGGTATTTAAAAAAAGAATACAAATAATAAAAAATGTTGGTGAGGATGTGGGGGAAAAGGTGCACTCATACATTATAGGTGGGACTGCAAATTGGTGCAACCACTCTGGAAAGCAGAATGGAGATTCCTCAGAAAACTAGGAATGGAACGACCATTTGACCCAGTTATACCACTCCTCTGTATATATCCAAAGGAGTTAAAATCACCAAACTACAGTGATGCAGCCACATCAATGTTTATAGCAGCTCACAATAGTTAAGCTATGAAACTAACCTAGGTGTCCTTCAACAGATGAATGGTGAAATGTGGTACATATACACAAAGGAATATTACTCAGCCATAAGGAAGAATGAAATTATGGCATTTGCCAGTAAATGGATGGGTCTAGAGACTATTTGCTAAGTGAAATAAACTAATTCAAACAAATCAAAGGTCAAATGCTCTCTGATATGTGGATGCTAACACACAGCAAGGGTGGGAGGGGAAGAATAGAAATTCATTGGGTTAGAAAAAGGGACATGAAGGGAAGGGAGGGGTTACAGGAATAGGAAAGACAGTGGAATTAATCTGACACACTTTCCTATGCTCATATATGAATACACCACAGTGAATCTCCATATCGTGTACAACCACAAGACAGGGATCCTAATTAGAATAAGACATGCTTCATGTTTGTATAAATATGTCGAAATATATTCTACTATAAATATAAATAAAAAGAATAAAAAATCAAAGAAAAAATAAGTGAAGCTTATGAGCTGTTTACTCATAATGAGTTTATTATTGACAATACTTTATAATTTTTTATGTTGCTAAGTCACATCTTTCAATTACTTACTTAGGCAATTACTATTTTAAGACCCAAGTGTAGGAACATATACACACATATACATGAGTACCCAAATTTTGTTCTTCCTCATGGCTTTACTTTATGTCAAGTGTGAATTTTGTAAGTGCAGGCTCTATGACCTAATTCAAGCCATTTATAACTGCTAAACCCAAAAAGGGCCAAGATAGTGTCCATATACCTCTGGCTCTACCAGTTGACATTCATTATCAATCAGTACCCTAACTAAGCTGTTTGCCCTGATCTAGTTCTTTGACATGAAACACTAAACAAACAACATTGAGCTCCTGCTATGTATCAGGCCACTTGTCAGGCACTAAGTTTCTGCAACTAATTTTTTTTTTCTAACTTCTTAAAGCTTATAGTGAAGCCATAAAGATCTCTAATAAGCAGTAATATGAGTTGAATCAGGCACTGTTCCAATCACTTCTTGATATCGTATGTAATCCTTAAAAACAAACCAAAACAAATAAACAAAAACACCCTGAGGAAGGAAATAATATTTACACAATACAGACAGAACTGAAGTTTAAGAAGGTGTGTTAACTTACCCCAAGACATACCTCTAAAATATGCCACAGGCAATATTTAAACATAGAGAGTGTGGCCCAAGTCCATTGTACTTAACCCTGCCTCTGCTTAAGACCACCATGCTCAGCTGTGCAGGGTGCACACTTCCCAACCCACAGCAGAGGCAGAGCCAACTAGACCACACCTCACTGTCTACATAGCAGCACAAACCCAGACACATCACCGTATTTCTCTGAGCTATGATTTTTCTACTCCCATTGAAGTAAAAAGCAAACACAAAGATTGAGGGAAATGACATGAAAAACAATACCAAGAAGATACAAACTGAGGAAAACAACTCTAAAAGGAATCTAAAAATCTGAATAGATTTATAATACAAAAAAAAGAGATAAAATTAGTAATTTTAAGACTGCTGACAAGAGCTCATCCAAACCCAGATGTCTTCATTGGTAAATTCTACAAAACATTCAAAGAATTAACACCAACACATCACAAGCTCTTCCAAAGAACAGGAAGGAACACTTTCCAACTCATTCCATGACACTGAATGCAGAAGCAACCAAATTAGAAATAAAATACACCTTTTTGTTGTAAAAGAGATTATCAAAACAGTAAAAAACAATGCACAGAACAGGAACTATAAACTATATAACTGGTAGAGGTTACTGTGCATAATATTTTTTTAAAAAACCTTATAACTTGAGTTGGAGATGGGGCTCACTGGTAGAGTACTTGCCTTGCAAGTGCAGGGCACTGGGTTCAATCCTTAGCACCACATAAAAATAAATAAAGATATTGTGTCCATCTACAACTAAAAACTATTTTTAAAAAAAAACCCTTATAACTCATTAACAAAAAGACAACTAACCTAATTTAAATAGATAGAATTTGAATAGATATGTCTCTGAAGAAGAAATACCAATGGACGAATGGCATATTGAAAGATGTTTAATATTATTATCTACCAGGAAAATGCAAATAAAACCACAATGAGGTATTATTTTAGATCCAGTAGGAAGGTCATGATTAAAAAGACAAACAGTAACAAGTGTCAGCGAGGATATGGAGTGTCTGTGACCCTCATATACAGCTGGTGGGAATAGTGAATAGTGCAGCCACCTGGTAAAACAGTATGGTAGTTCTCCAAATGGTTCAACACAGAGTTATCCAGCAATTCTAGTCCTAGGTTTACAGTCGTGAGAAATGAATGCATAAATCCACACCCAAACATACGCAAAAGCTTATAACTACATTATTCATAATAACCTAAAAGCAGAAACAATCCAAATATCTACTAACAAATGAACTAATAAATAAAATATGATACATCCAGATAAAGGAATATTATTCATTAATAAAAAGAAATGAAATACTGATACATGCTACAAGGATAAACCTTGAAAATTTCGTGCCAAGTGAAAGAAACTATCATAAAGAACCACATATGATACAATTCCATTTATAAGAAACATTCAAATTAGACAAATCCTGAGCCAGGAACTATATGGTGACTGCCTAGAGCTAAAAGGTTTGGAAAAAAACGGACAGTGATTGTTAATGGGCATGGGTTTCTCTTTGAGCTAACAAAAATGTTAAAAAGTTGATTGTGGCCATTGTTGTATAATTCTGAATAAGCTATAAATGATTGAACTGAGTACTGTAAATGGGCATATTATATAATATAATATATGAGTTACAATTTTATTTATTATTTTAATTTTATAAATTTATGGGGTTCCATGTGAAAATTCAAGACATATACACAGCATACAAAGATCAAACCAGGGTAGTTAGTACTTTCATCTTTGCAAACATTTTTGAATTTTTTGATTAAAACATAATAATTGCACATATTTATCAGATACAATGGGAGGTTTCAATACATATATACAATAAGCACTGATTAAATCAGGGTGATTAATGTTTCTGTCTCCTTATCATTTCTGAACTAAAACAAATTTCTTACTAAAAATTAGAAAGTGGGAGGAACAAAGAGAAAAGATCATTTTCTTCACGTATGGAATATTAAGTGCTCATTAATCTCTCCTGAAATCCCAATACAATGGTGATAAAAAGAATTTTAAAGAGGCATGATCTCATATGGACAAATAAAATGAGAGAAGAGACACAGGAAAAGGTAGACGTTGACAGAGTTTCGGAAGCTGTAGAGCAGATGCTGCGCATACTGACCTAATGGACCCTGGAAAGCTGAGGGCCAAGCCTGGGGAAGACAAGATGGAGGCCTATCTGTAACACAGACTCTGAAATTAGAGGTATCAGTTACTTCTAAAGAATGGGACATAGAATGAGGATGAAAATAGGAGTGTTGGTTGAAAAACCTACCTAAGGACGATTTAAATCCTCTTCCTAAATCCATGGAGTTAGGCAACAGACCCTACTCCCATCCTACTGACTAAGCCAGGGATGGGTAGTTTCCTATCTGCAGAAGCTATTGAATCTAACTCTAGGCTCAGGGACCCAAGGCACAGATGGTAGACTAAAAACAGAGGAATTCAAACAAATGCTATATAATGAAAGACAAGGCACAGGAAATCTCAGAGAAAGCAAAACCAAACAAAGAGATAAAAATTTAAAAGTACTAAGAAAATCATATGATTAATCTAGATAGATGATCAAATCCAGACTGTGTTTAATGTTCTATATTGAAACACCAGCATAGAAGGGATTCCAGGAATAATGCCATGAATTAATAAATGTGATAGCATCAAATTATAAAGCTACTGCACAGCAAAGTAAACCATTAGAAGTTTGAAGAGAGAACCTACAGAATGTGCTTGTGGGACCTACCAGGGGTCCCACAAAATTCTCATGGTTATGACATTTCTTAATGCTGGGATTCTGGAAGACAGTTTCTTCGTGACTCTAAGGGAAATCCTGTCAAATACAGTATAATGTGCTTACTAAAATCATTAGTTATGAGCCAGAGTAGAATATAGACCAAGAGGAAGTCAAGAAATCAGGATTCAATACAGGACAGATCCAAACAAAATTCCCAGGAGGACAGTGAGCTGCCTCTGGGTTATAGCTGGACTGCAGGCCCAGGGAAGAACCAGAAAGAATGGGAACCCAGGAAGGAGAATTGTAGGGGTTGGGGACAGGAAGGAAGTACAAGAGACCTCTCAAAGTGGTTATCTAATGGAGAGGAGCTTTCAGCCTCAAGGAGTGTAGGGATGAACTTAGTAATCAAATAAACAGGGACAGTTAATAGCTCTAGAATGAACAGACACTTCACAGAAGAAGATGTACAAGCAATCAACAGCTATATGAAAAATTGTTCAACATCTCTAGTAATAAGAGAAATGCAAATCAAAACTACCCTAAGATTTCATCTCACCCCAATTAGAATGGCGATTATCAAGCAACAATAGGTGTTGGCGAGGATATGGGGAAAAAGGTACACTCATACTTTGCTGGTGGGGTTGCAAATTAGTGCAGCCACTCTGGAAAGCAGTATGGAGATTCCTCAAAAAGCTTGGAATAGAACCACCATTTGACCCAGCTATCCCACTCCTTGGCCTATACCCAAAGGACTTAAAATCAGCATACTACAGAGATACAGCCACATCAATGTTCATAGCTGCTCAATTCACCATAGCCAGATTGTGGAACCAACCTAGATGCCCTTCAGTTGATGAATGGATAAAGAAACTGTGGCATATATATACAATGGAATATTACTCTGCCATGAGGAATGATAAAATTATGGCATTTGCAGACAAATGGATGAAATTGGAGAATATCATGCTAAGTGAGATAAGCCAATCTCAAAAAACTAAAGGACGAATGATCTCGCTGATAAGCGGATGAGGACATATAATGGGGGGGGTAGGAGGGGTTAGCGTTAGGGTTAGGGTTATGTTTAGGGTTAGGGATAAGGAGGGTGGTAAGAATGGAGGAAGGAAGGACTGTATAGAGGGAAAAGAGGGGTGGGAAGGGTGGGAGGGAAAGGGAAAAAAATAACAGAATGAATCAAACAACATTGTCCTATGTAAATTTATGATTTTTAATAAAAAAAAAAAGCAACCAATTCTATGGGAGGGAATGATAAAGGCAGGAATACATTGTTGAGTCTTTCTAAGGGACCTGGTAAATCATTTTCCTTTTCTCCACCCAAGTTTTGAACAAAGTGATAAACAAGACTAAGAAATTCAGATTATGGAAAAAATAATTTTTCCTTCTCCTCCCTCCTCTTCCTCCTCCTCTACCACCTCCTCTTCCTCTCCTTCTCCTTCTTCATGATAAAGGTTTATTTGGCTAACTTCCTGCATAAGGCTAGAGTTAGAAGATTATTGTCTGGTAGGAAGTAGCCCTCATCAGAATCCAAGTTGGCTGTGCCTTGATTTTGGATTTCCCAACCTCTGGAACTGTGAGAAGTGCATTTTTGTTGTTTACTTAAAAAAAAAAAAGTTAACATGGCTAATGTAGTGAGAGCCAAATGGGCTTCGAACCCCAGAATTAGGCAGATTTTCCCATCTAGCCAGGGTAAGGCTGAACCTCCCCATCTAATTGGTACAATAAGGAGAGCTTCTCCTAACTATCAATAGCCTCCAGAGGAGGCTACATGGCACAGTTACTAACCCTCACTGCAGGCTTAGATGGTCACTTTCTTTCCCAGGTATTTATAACAACAAATTTCAAAAGTTGCAAAAGGGAAACCCTTGTTCCCATTCCTGGATTTCTAGTCTCTCACCGTGGTCCATATTACCCACATACAAATCCTTTCAGAAGCTGGGCTGTTCTGCACCTGCTCCAGGAGATGTGACCTCCCTGTGGAGTTCTGGTGGCTAAGTCATTGGGCAGATCAGTTCTCAGGCTCCAGATCAGACAGCCTGAATTCTGCCCCTTATTTCTTTCTCCTTAGGATATGAAATTTAAACAAATAACCTCTCCTCATGCATGATCTTCCCTCCAAGAGCCTGCTTTTCTCTGAATTTGGGAGCCCTCAGGCTATGCCTCATCAGGTTTCTCCAGAAAACTCTGGTCACTTCTCACAAGTTCCCTCCTCATCACACTTTTTTGCTTGCAATTAGACTTATAGGCAGAAATTCTTCTTATTCACTTTGTAGACAAGGAGGGACAAAACAGCTTCCCAGAAAATCCTTGTTTGTATAAAGAGATCTAAGGGAAATTCTAGTACAGACAGAGAAGCACCAATTTCCACTTGACTGAGCAATGCTAATGACAAGACTAACCTTCTGTCTGAACAGCAGGAGAGATGTCAAGTTGGCCCTGGGTAACTTCTCCACATGCCTTAAATCAGGTTTAGCCAAATAGCCACTTGATCTAAGTGAGGACCATCTTGTGGTAAGGGAGCCAGTGTCCATGATGATCTCACTGGACTGTGTGGATGAGTCCCCTTTCCTCTCTGAGCCCCACTTCTCATCTGTAACATGAGAGCATTGATCTCAAAGGTCTTTGCCACTTGAAAGTTTTAGGATTTTAAGTAGAGTCTGAAGGTTTCTCCTGATAGCTGGTATCTGATCTGATGTTAAAATAAAACATCAAAGAAGCATCTTACAGCTCAAATAAAATACTTTCAATACTAAGAAAAATAAGAATTTCCCATCTCTTTTCATGTTTTCTATTACTTCATATTCATCGCATTCTTTTTCTACATATCCCCTTCTTTGCAAGGAGACCCCCATTGTGTTTTTTAACCTACGGTTCTATTTCCCCAGTAGATGGCACCCTGTTACAACTTTCAATTGCTTTCCACTTATAAACTCATTTCACAGTCCAGAAAATAATTGGCCAGAAAAATAAAGAGTTGAGAATATGTGTAACATTTGTTTATTTAAAAAAAAAACCAGAAAGGTAAATTTTATTCTAAGCATGCTTCCAAAATTTAAACAAGTAGATTCTACATATAAGGTATCATAATTAGAATGTTTTTATATATACATGTTAGACCGTGTGTTAGAATCGAGTGCTACATTTCCAACTGATAAACCTTTGAGATTATAGATGATCCAAATGATGTTGTCACAGTACTATTTTTAAAACACTTAGAAAACCATTTTCTGGGAAATACTCCTAAGAACAGTGTCTGGCCTACATGAGAAAAACAGTCTCAATGTTTCATTTTTGACAATCCCTTCCCAGGAGCAACATCTTCCTCAATAATCTTTGAATTCAAGAGCATTTTCCCCCTTGGAAAGGCTATTTCCAAATATTTCACATTCAATGAAATGTGGCTGCCCACTTTTAAGTATTTTGGAAAGAAAAGAACTGAATGACTTCTTCTGTTCTCTCTCTGCTGACTGCTTTCACTGTGGTAGGTAGAACATGACCTATACTATAGGAATATTTATTCTTATACATTGACAAGCAAAGAAGTCAATAGCTAAATAAGAGGGAACAAACTTTAGCATTGGGAAACAGGCCCTAAAAATTTGAATTTACCTTCTAAGAAAAGTAAGAAAGTGAGCACATGTCCCACCAGTCTCAGATCATGAAGAACCAGGCTTGGAGCCTCACAGTGAGGTAGGAACTGCAGTCCCACCATACAGATTTCAGGGTTGCTCTTACTCCCCAGAAGCTCCTTCTAGGACAGAACAAGCTACCTGATACCCTTGTACAAGAAAGAATCATCCTCAATCCTTACATTTTTGTTCCCCTACTAGAAGAGAAGCCCTATTCTGAACTGCTTCTATATGGAATTTATTCCTGGTTCTCAAAACATTGCCAGCCCAACCCTTCAATGCACTAAGGGAATACACACACTGTAACACCCAGTCCAAACAATAGCTTCCACTGCAGATCCGAGGGCCTGTTTCCATTGTCCCCTCTTATCTCATGTGTTGAGTCCCATGACTCTTTTACTCCAGTTTCTAAAATCCATCTCAATCTCTGCTTATTATGGTGACCTTCCTTCTCTACTGATGTTGGATTCAGTAAACTCCTGAGTGTGCCTACCTGGCTTTTCCAGGTAAGATAGAGGCTACCACAGCCCCCACCTCCACTCTTTTAAACTTCCTTCTCTCTGTCAGGGAAATGAATCAATCATCCCTTTCTCACAGCTGGGATCCTGAGGGGTAGAGAACATCAATGACTTTTGGATTCTACTCTAAAACCATGGGTTGAACTAACTCTGAAGATCAGTTTATATGGGATTGCTAGTAACTTGAGCAGTTAGGTTTCCCAGCTGCTTAACCAGTGGCTGGGTTTTCAGTGACTTTCTACTTCAGCTCCCTCTAGTGGTGGAAACCTCGCCACAGGGCACCACATAAAGCTTTTTTTTTTTTTTTTTTAATTAATTTTTTTTTTTTTTAACAGACTGCATTTTTTTTTTTTTTTTTTTTTTTTTTTTTTGCGGTGCTGGAGACTGAACCCAGGACCTTGTGCTTACAGACTGCTTTTTGATTCATTGTACACAAATGGGGTACATCATTTTGTTTTTGATTCATTGTACACAAATGGGGTACATCATTTTGTTTCTATGGTTATACATGATATCGATTCATATCATTCGTGTAATCATACATGTACATAGGGTAATGATGTCTGTTTCATTCCATGAATGTTCATAGCCCCCTCCCTCTCATTTCCTTCTACATAATCTAAGATCCTCCATTCTTCTCTCACTCCTCCCCACCCCCATTATATATCATCCTCCACATCAGGGACCCAAAAAACAAAAGGCCCAATGTTTTCTCTGATAAGTGGAGGATGACATAAAGCTTTTTCTGCTGGTTTTGACATAGTTTATTGGCTTCCTAAGAATACTAGGGTTCATATTTTAGTTAAAAGGTTTAAGTTAAGTGGCAGGGAAACCACTGACTCCAGGTTACATTTCCTTGGACAAATCTTGACTAAGGTTAATGACTTTCATTTTTACCATCGTATATGTTTTCTTTACAACCTGAAGATCTTTTGTCATGAGAAGATGAAAACTAGGATGAGTGATGATCTGATCAACATGTGTTCCTGTAGCACTATTTAAGTTTTTACTTTTTCTAATATTTATCGTGTACTATGTGCTAGTCCCTGTTGGAACTACTTTTCTTATGAACACATTTAACCCTTAAAACAACCCTACAGGGTTGGTGTGATTATTACTCCCATTTCATAGAAGAACAGGTTGTCATACCTCATCTCATGGCCAGAGTCATCTCTCAGATTCATCTACACTAGTTAGTGAATCCAGTGGGCCTGTTAGGTCCATAAAGAGGCCTCTGGTTTATTGCAGCAGCCTGGGAAGATCCTTAGAGTTCCAAGGAAGGTGTTTGGCTTCTGAGGAATGCAATCACCAAACTTCAATCAGAAATTTCAAAACTGGACTTTTAGGAATTTAATCAGGAACACATGGCAAGGCCCAACTTCCAAATAGGACGAGGCAGGAGAAAAAAACATAGAGATATTATATATCATATAATAACACATATTGTTGGTGGACCAACACTGACATATTCTAGAGTGACCAACTGGGACTGTTTGCCTGGGATTAAGGGGCTTCCCCACACATGTGCTAACAATAAGAAAGTACCCAGAAAACTGGGATGAGCTAATCATTCTTTTTCCAAAGAAATGCAGTCCTATTTTGAACTGTCAAAATAGGACCCCCAGGGGTCTCCTGCCTCTCCTCAAGGTTCACCAAGGTTTCATTGACTTCCATCTCCCCACAACACTGAAATGGGTGGGGAGTACCTATCAAGGTCCCCATCACCTTCTGAATGAAGGAGTTCTAATGCAAAGGAAGGAAAACCTTCCTTTACACAATTGCAATAAAGTTGTGGAATCTATTACCATCAAAAGCAAAACTGGAAGGAGTTATAATGCCCCCCTCATCTGTGGAGGATACATATTAAGACTATAAGGGGACAGCTGAACTGCAGAGTGTTGAAGCTATATATAGACTGTATTTTTCCCTTTGCATTCATACCTATGATAAAGTATAATTTGTAAATGAAGTGCAGTAAGAGGTTAACAACAGCTAATCATGATATAGAACATTGGTAGCAAAAGCAATAAACTGTAATAAAATTGCAGCATCACTACTCTTGTGCTTTGGGGACATTATTAAGAAAAATGCAGTGTCACTAGAGTGAACCTGATAACCAAGACAGTGCCTAGGTGACTAATGGGCAAATAGTGTACACAGCTGGATACAATGGACAAAAACACGATTCACATGCCAGGATGGACATAGAAGGATGGTTCCATTTCCAGTTTGCCAAACTTGAATTCATCCTCCCCGAACTCTAGACTCTTGGTTTTAAATGCTGCATTGAATCCCTACCTTCTGCCCTGACAGACACAGAGCTGAAAGTAGGTTTTCATCATCATGTTAGCTAGACTCTGTCTTCACTTGTCCTTTAGGTTCCTGGGTCTCCCATGGGCACTGATAGGAACTCAGCTCTAGTCTTTTCCCCACAAAACCTAACCTACTCCCCACTTAATTAGCTGGGCGATATTTATCTCTCTTCCAGGGAGCTAGGCTTGAGATTTGGGAGATTTGGAATCTAACACTTCAATGCCCTGGGTCTCCATTTTTCAGATTAAAGTGGGGGTAATCTTTGCCATTGCCCACCTCATATGGTCACCTCAGAACAACTTCAAAAACCCCAATGACACCACTTTTTATACCACATTGCCCTTAACCGTGTTTACATACTGGGCACATGATTTCAATCTTTAACAACAACAAGAACGAAAACAGACGTTTCTGGGGCTGGGGTTGTAACTCAGTGGTAGAGTTCCTACTGAGGTTCTGGTTTCAATCCCAGCACATGTGCATGCTGGCAAACACACACACACACACACACACTGACCCAGGCATGCAAAATACAAAGCAATTTAGAAGGACCAAAGGATTTAGTTAATCAGATGAGTTTTAATGAAAATGAAAAGAACTGTCTAAAATACCTTTGCAGACTTGAGTTTCATCCACCTCTAGCCTAAAACCTATCAGTAGCACAGCATTTAGGAAACTGCCAATAAACCCTATTTAGTATAGTAAAATGGTGATCATTATTACTCAAAAAGAGGAAGACATAAGAAGTGGAGACATTACTGTCTAGAAAAGTATTAAACAAGATTCATAGAAATGATCCCAGAAATTCAAGTTTTCTACTATCAATCTAGTGTCAATCTTGCCTCTACCCCATTGTTTTCCCCAGAAGCATCTGAGTCCATCCTTTAGTGCTCAGGAGATCTGGCTTTGTTCTAGGGCTCAGATTCTGAGGTTCAGAGATACACTTCCCAATAGGACGGTCCTTGTCCAAGCAATGAGATAAGCTTTTTGACTAAACACTCTTTATATCCTCTGGTGCCTCTTTCATTTGCTCTGCCTCCCAGATTTTATTCATATCTCTTTGGAATAAAATTCATTCAGTCTTTTTCAAATAAAGCACATCTGCTTAACCCTGCCCAAATGAAACTTCCACTGCCCTATTTATTTTAATAACCATGTGATCAACTAATGAGCACTGAACTGCAGAGATTAAACTGAGGAAATCTCTCCCCAGTCATGCTTTATCCATTAAACACGTTGATCTGTGATGATCTCGGCTTTCCTTGTGCCTGATGATTAATTGAGTTTGAGACGGTAGCTGTCAAATGCTGGAAAGGCATGATTTATGCTAAAGGTATTTTTGGTCTCTGACATACCCCATTTCAGGGGGAATAAAAGAAGTCATTACTGTATCAGAACTGTGACAATAAGCAGTTTCTAACAATGCAATTGCTTTCCAGTTACTAGCCAGTCTGTTAACTGAAAGCATTGAGTTTCCATCTTTGCTTTCACCCGCTGCTTCCGGGCAGGTGATCCTGCAGGTTTTCATTTGCATTTATTTCTGTGGCAACATTTATTCCATTCCCAGTTATCCTTCCCCAAGATCTTATTGACGCTGCCACTGGGAACCATGGAAATAAGTGATAGCATTTGTAAAGAACCAGCTGCCAGGCCTGACCCACCGCTTGGATGATGAATGCTCCAGCCTGGCCCCTCTCGGAGACAACAACTCGGGAACATTCTGTTGCCCGTGAAGGGAATCTATTTCCAACCCACAACCTGATTGCTGCTGATCTCACTTGGAACTGCAAAATGACAGCAGGTGAATAGAAATTTCAGGCTGATGTGTGTGAACTGGGTTTATAATATTGCCCTCATAAGGGGGAAAAAAAAAAGACTTAAGGGTGGAGTGAAGCAGATTTTTAGTTGTTTTAACAGACACAGGGCACAGCTACTTCAATCTGTAAGCCTTAAAAAGAGTAATAACATTCCAGTGACTAGGTATTTGCCTAATTATTTTATCTTAAGATCACCTCCTACCTTCCTGTTCCTTTTTCCTCTCTCGTTTCTACATATGAGAGAAAACATACGACCTCTGACTTTCTAAGTTTGGCATTTTTCCCTTAACATAAACAGGGGTGCTTTGATCAATCAGTCAGATCTGAAACAGTGACGGGAATCATGATGTGGAGCCTTTTGACTCTGTGACATGGCTTCCTTGGATCCTCTCCTTTCCCTGGGAATTGTTGCTCATAGATCCAGGAATATTATTACTGTTTTCCTGTTTGTAATCTCCAAGCTCCATCACTGTCTTGCCATCAGTCTTGCCTCAGGTGACACAGGCAGCGCACTCTCACCAGGCCACCGTCCAGCTCTTCAGATCAACCCTAGGACACACCCACCCCACTCTCCAACCTAGCTGATGCACACAGAGGCTGACTCCTACAAAGATTTTCTGATAATTCTTTGTTAGAGGGTCTCCAAGGGTATACATGGAAAAGAAGGAAAAATAGTTCCAAGGCTTTAGATCCACAGGGGTGAGGAATTCAAAGGGTGGGTATTGGCATCTTGGGACAACAATGAGGAAGTGGTTTTCATCTCGCCTTTCTTTTCTTTCATGTTCTTATCACTTCTGTTCCCCCGGCCCCAGGTGTACAGTGTCTTCAAACTGTATCCATAATTCTGCATCTCTCTCTGAAGGAACCTTTTTCCCTCTTTCCCAAACAATTCAGCTCAGAATGTCCACCAGCAAGAATTAGGCAGAGATCAGGTAAGATACAGAAATTTAATTCAAACATCAACTGAATCCTCATAGAGGAGAGGTTCAAGGAGCAAACTGACTCCAGGGATAGATGGAGCCAGGAGTTTAGACAACATCTTCAGAAATCTGTCTCCATTTCTCAGGTTGCTTTTCAGTCTTGGCTCCATTTCAAGGACTAGTCTTCCTCTGTGATAGCAAAGAGGGCCACTAGCAGCTCTACATTTACCAATCCTTATAACTACTGGTCCCAATGAGAAGAGAGCATCCATTTTCCCAATTCCAATAAAAATTCCCAGAATGGTTTACACTATGGTATTATTATAAATTAGTAAAGTCACTATGGAAATCAGCATTGAGGTTCCTCAAAAGACTAGAAATGGAACCACCGTATGACTCAGCTATACCACTCCTCAGTGTTTATCCTAAAGAATTAAAGACATGGTATGACAGTGACACATGCATACCCATGTTTATAGCAGCACAATTTGTAACAGCAAACTATGGAACCAGCCTAGGTATCCATCAATGGATGAATGGATAAAGAAAATGTGATATATATACACAATGGAGTTTTATTCACCCATAAAGAAAAATGAAAATATGTCATTTGAAGGAAAATGGATGGAATCTGAAAACATTATGCTAGGTAAAATAAGTCAAACTTAGAAGGTCAAGATCACATGTTTTCTCTCACATGCAAAAGTTAAGAAAAAGGACAAGAAAGATGGGGGAAAGTTTCATGAAAATCAAAGGGAAATCAGTAGAGGAAAGAGACTAGGGAAGGAAAGGAGAAGGAAAATACTAGGGAATGATATTGGCCACATTACATTGTTATAGTGTATCTATGTACGAATACATAACAACAAATCCCACCATTATGTAGAACTATAATGCACTAATAAAACATACAGAAATAAAACACTGAACAATAAAAAAATCCCAGAATGGGTCATGTATCAACCTGAACAACTTTCTACATGCAGGTGGATTGTGTACTCTAACGAGGCTTAGGTCATATACACCCTAAAACACTTGGGATAGGCTCCCCTCTGAAAATAGGGGACCTATTACCAGAGGCAATCTGGACAAGCACAACCACAGGTATGTTAACAGTCCACTCTGTTGATTAAAATGGCTCAGCCTAGATATTAAGGTCCATAATGGAGAAATTTCCAGTACTCATAACAAGATAATAGGAATTGGGGCCTTTAAATCATATTTCCTACTCTGGCTATTTATTGTACCTCCCTCAAAACATAATTTTAACTGTAATGTATGGAGTATTGTAGTGGAATGGACCCTGCCCAGGCATTATTCTCTGAAACAATGGAATTCACATATTTTAAGTATCAGAACTTTTCTTCAAATAAAATTGCACATATAAAATAGATAAAGGTGAGCTGCTCTAATTACAGGTGAGAGTTGAGGCTATGAAGAGTAGGGGTCAGACACAGAGATGAGGGTTTAGCCCCTCTCCCACTTGGTGGCCCATTGGAGCTCATTCATGGAACACCTGGGCCTCCAAGGAAGGACAGTTTGAAATCAATGGATCCGAATGCTCTGGGAACCAGGCTCTTGATTATAAATGTTAGTTATAAACCTACCTAATTCAGTTTTCTTATCATAACCAAATGTGAAGAAGTTCATTCAAAATAATAATAGGTGTTCTAAGACACTATATTGAAACAACACTAACGCAAGAAGAAAACTACCCACATCACAATCTGAAATCCAATCAATATTTTGATTTATCCACATAAGCCACATCTAGCTCTTGTCCCTATAAATATTTAATTTTTAAATACTCATAATAGTAGTTACAATTTTATATTCTACACTTTACCTTAGTATTATGCTATGTATATTTTCCCTCCTTATCATCTCTCTTCCTCTACCACTAAGTAACCACTATTGGCATCCTGTTTATATCATTCAATGCCTTTATGCTCACACAAATTTATTTTGACATTATATAAATCTATATGGAGCAGTGGTTTTTTTGGTTTATAAATATGAAATTATTTTACAGTGGATATTTTTCTACATCTTACTTTTATCACTGAAGAATTACTTGTGGAAATCCCTCCTGCTAAACTAGTATAGAACAACTTCATTTTTTAATATAGCTACCTTATAATCCATGGTACAGACATGCCAACATTAATTTAACTATTTCCTTATAAGAGATTAATTGCACATTTCTATTTTTTGATATTTTTGTCTGCTTGTTTGGTTTTACTCTTACAAACAATATGGCAACAAACATTTTTGCACATGTATCCTTAGCTATTAAATAGTGATTTTATTCCCATTTAAGAGATGGTTAAGTCAAAGGATAGGTATGTTTTAAATTTTGATATTCCTGGATTGCTTTTTTCAAAAGTATTATGATTCATGTTTTCAGAAGCAATAATGAAAAATTTTCCCCACATTCCCACTAGCATTGATACGCTCATTCTTTATAAATTTTTACATTGCACATAATCCTTTACAGTATCTTTATGACAGACACAAATGGTTTTCCACTGTTACTTTTTTTTAAATATATTTTTCAGTTGTTGATGGACCTTTATTTTATTTATTTATTTATATGTAGTGCCGAGAACTGAACCGAGTGCCTCACACATGCCAGGCAAGCACTTTACTACTGATCCACAACCCCAGCCCTCTGTTGTTACTTTTATCAGCATTTCCTTCACAGTAAAGTTGAATATTCTTTCCTTATGATATAAATTTTGATTTCTTTGTCTGTGAATTGCCCATTCTTTTACTGAACTGTCTTTTTAATGAGAATTTTTTGAAGAACACTTTTATATTATAGATAATTTTTTTTCCTGTAGGAAATTTTCTGTCTCAAAAATTTATTTAAACATCCAAAAGGATAGTTGAGAACCCATAGTATAAAATGAGGCATATGGAATACATATTGCTTATTAAGTAATTAAAAGTTCAAACATAGATACAGGATTCGTGTAGGGATTAAATGCTTGTGTCCCCTAGAATTCATACACTCAGATCTAAGCCCAATGTGATGGTGTGGGAGGCAGGACTTTTGAGAGATAATTAGGTCATGGTGGGTCCCTCGTAAGTGGGCTTAATGCCCTTATAAAAATGTCCCAGAGAACCTCAAGCTAATTCTGCCACATGAGGACACAGGAAAAACTCAGCCATCTGTAACCTGGAAGAAGGCCCTCACCAGAACTTGACCATGAGGGCACCCTGATCTTATACTTCCCAGCTCCAGAACTTGGAGAAATAAAGTTTTTGCTGTTTATCAGACACCCCGTCTGAGGTGGCTCTTTGTTTTAACAACCTGAATTGATTCCGACAACCAGTATAATTATTTAGATGCCACTACAGTGTGCTGTAGGAGTTAACTATCAGCTCTCCACAGGAAAGTCTCCAATAAATCCTTAGCCAAAAGCACCCTAGCTGGTGGGTAGGTTATTGTCTTAGCACTCTGTGTTTCTGACCCAGGCACCTTCATCTTGCTCTCAGAAACCAGAGGAATATATGAGAATAAGCTCAGAGAACCTTTGTGATCCAATCTCTGAGCTTCTTAAGAGGCAGCTTTGGGTGAGAACTGGAGCATGGCAGAAAAGAACATTTAACAAACTTGTCCATCACACATAAAACACATGTGCTAGCACGGCATCAATCTTCCCAGGGGAAATCCAAGATGCTTTCCAGACATGCAGCAGAAATATGTTCTCTGGAAGCTCTGGAATATTTCTCTATTTTTTAATCCTGATGACAAAGGAATCAACTATCATTCAGTTCAATACTTACTGTTTTTCAGACCCAACCTAGATCTTTAACTTTTCATTTCATTAGTTCTCCTAACAGCACTGTGACGTATCACTCCAACTCAGTTGAGAAACTGAGGTTCAAAAGGGTTAAGTAGCTTTCCCAGTCACACAGCTGGATATATAAATGGTAAAGTTAAATTCTAACCCAGACCATCCTAGTCAATTAAATCAATCCTCTTATCTCTACCCCATTATAAACTGTGCACTAGAATAGAATATTAATTGAAAACAGAAGGACACAAGATTACCTAGATCTAATATGATCCTACCTATTTTAAAAAATAAATACATGATTAAAACATTGAAAGGGATATACTAAAGCATTACCAGATCTAGGTTGGTGAGATTATAATAGCAATGATAATAATAGCTAAAATCTAAGTGCTTACTACATGTCAGACACTTTGCTAAGAACATTACATGAACTGTCTCATTAAATCCTCCTGATAACCACTCAGGGTAGATACATTTATCTTTCTCCATTTTACAGAACAGGAAATGGTAAGTGACTTGCCCAAAGACACATGGCTTGTGTTTGATTGAACTCAAACTCAATCTCAATCACCAAAGAGTTTGTTCATAACACTACATTCTAGTGCTTTTCATGAACATATGGTTATGCATTTATATTTTAATCAGACAAAAAAATTAAAGATTAAATTAAAATGACACAGAAACCAAATTTTCTCCAACAGGCGATTACACAACAAGACATGGGAACCTCCTGGCGCTGGCCCACTGTCAGTCATAAAGTTTAACCTGGGCCCTAAGGCCTCTCATTATCACCCAGGCCATGTGCCTGCAAAGACATACCATCCAGTCATCATCCCCAGCCAGCAGAAGCTCCCACCTCCATGGTAGGCCAGCTATGCCCTCCCTGGGCACCATTGCTTGGTCCTGTGCTTCAGAACCACGTCTACACGTCAGAGATCTGGTCTGCCTTAGGAGCTTCCTCAAGGGATGAAGCGAAGAGAGGGTCCTCTTGAATCCTCTTTAACTTTACTTTTATCTGATTTATATAAAATAAAGTTTCCTCATAAGAAATCCTGTAAAGAATTTTCTTTTGAAAGAGAAGGAGGTAGCAGCAGAATGGAAGAGAAGGAGAATGTGAGGATACAGGGCTCTGTCTGGTACTTCCTGTGTCCTTGTACCTCTCTGTCTGTCATCAGTTAGCCATTCCACACCCAGCTCCTCTGACATTTGAAGGCTGGATGTGACATTATCTAACAACCCAACACCACCACCAAACCAATATTTCACAAATGGACTACTAGGGTAATTTTTTAAATGCTGTTTCTAAGCTCTGCCTTAGACCTATTAAATCAGACTTGGTTGGGAGCAGGACCTGAGGATCTTCTTTTCAACAAAGGCCCCACGTGATTTTTACATTCACTGAAAATTGAGATTCACTGCCTGGTTTTTGGAGCTGGGGGATTTCCACCACACTAGGCATTTGATTCCCTCTCTCTTCTGGTAAGGGTCACTCACCTGGATAAATGGAGCTAGCTTCTCTCCCAGGGATGTGGTACATGGCTCAAGGCAAATCTTTTAGGCAGGACTGAGGATACTTTCTGCAACTTGTTCTGACTGGGTATTGATTTATTACGAGCATATTATGTTTTCACAAGCAGAACAATTCTGTTAGAGATTGCAGGAAGGTGGCAGACACAGGCATCTCACAGTTTCTAGGATTAAAAACCACTGCTTTCCTCTTTTATTCCTTCCCTCAAATGCAAGACATAGCATAAGTTATTAGGAAAATACTAGTGGTCTTTTGGGAAGTTTACAACTCACCCCCAAGCTTCAGGATTGGACTCATGAGGTGAACAGTCCCCAGAACACCCCACAGGGACACTGAGACTGGCCATCTGCCTTGTAAGTCAGCACAGCGGCCTCTGTGAGTGCTCCAAGTCTCCTCCCAAAGCACCTGGAACAGTGCATATCTTAAAAGAAAAGCATTTATCTATCTTCTTTTGGAAGTAAAACTGCAGGAATCAGATGGAATCCAGTTAACAGTAACAGCTCCAGAAACTTCTGATTCTGATCCTTGACAGTGAACTGAGGACAAATCATGATGAAATTATTAAGGAGAATCTCTAAATTTTAACTTTCCATTTCTTTCCAGAAACCTTGAGCAGTAGATTCTGATTTCTCTGCTGTAGTGATGTCAGTGGCCTCAGATTTTCCTCACTCTTTACTCCTCTGTCACATAACGTATGTGACCCAGAGAGTGTGCTGTGCAGTCAGACAGACCTGGGGTTGGATCCTGGCCCTGTAGCTCACCCACTGGGCAGGTTAAATCACTTTTGAAGTCTAGAAATGGAAAGTATGTTAAGGGTTAGTAAGTGCCCTCATTTGCATTGGAGATTCTAGCAACAGGGCCTCTGCGTGAGATAATTACAAAGAGTCAGTAAGGCAGACTAAGGAGTCATTAGCCCTGGGCTTTGTACACATTCAGACATGTACTGTATTTTTATTATGTGCTACAGACCTCTAACAATGGACTTTCAAATTCCTATAGAATTCAGACTCTTCCTAGGTGGTGAGAAATTGGTGAATTGAAGAAAGTAAAGAACTAGGAGAAGACAAAGAACCTGCAAGAGGGGAAACCAGGCATTCTGCTCCCATCTGCAGTAGGAGCTACAGAGAGCTTCCATTGAAAGGAGCCTGGAGTGCCTTTTGAGGTCCCAGACAATTTAGGGCAAGATGGAACTTCTTGTTTAATCTACTGGAATATGTCACTCAAAGTGAAAGAAAAAAAAAAGGTACAACCAACCAATTCCCCTCATTTACAGGGAAAAAAGTATATTCAGAATTCCAGGATGAAGTGGAAGAAAACAAAAAGGTATCAAAGAAATTCTCTGAAAGGCAGTCATACTTCCCTAGAGGGACCCTAACCCTGATGTCTTTGGGTCCCCTATCCACTTGATCACAGTCTAACTCCCTGCACATTTTCTCCTGCCAATCTCCCTTACCTTCTGGCTTCTGGTTCTAAAAGTTTAAAGGTTTTCAGAATCATCCAGAGAGCCCATGAAAAATACAGATTTCTGGGACCCATGCAGTTTCCTGTCCATCAGTTCAGAGCAAAGCCTGAGAATTTGCATTTTCCTAAATCCCCAATGCTGCTGCTGCTACTGGGCCAGAACATTATTTTGAACAGCACCATCCCTAACTCCATCCGGGTTACTTAACTTCTTTCAGATGCCTCATCTATAATTTGGGGATAACACTTGCCTCCCAGGGTTCTTGTGAGGATTAAATGAATTAATCCTTATAAAGTTCTTAAAGCTCTTTCTGGCATTTATTAAGTCCTTCAGAATGCAGAGTACAAAAACCATAACCCCATAGAAGGGTCCTCAACAAGGATCTTCTCTAGTGGGAGATCCTCCATGCTTCCTTAATAAGACTCACGTGGCTCTTCAAAGCTGGTTCTTTTCTCCTCATTACAAAAGGTGCCCTTGTGCTCCTCAGCACTTCCTTCCAAGCTATACTAAAAACAAAGAAACAAACAAAAAAACTTGAATTTTTTTGAGCAACCTCTGTGTGCAAGGACAATTCACTCTTTTTGTCACCCTGACCATTCTGTAAGACAGGACATTTGTCCCATTTTTGCAGATAAGAACAATGTGCCTTCAAGATCACCTAACTATCTGGAATATGTTGCTTTATGTCCCACAACTTGTAAGTGACAAAACCAGGATTTGAACCTCTTAAGCCATCTGACAACAAAGCCCATGCTCTTCACCACCCAAAATGTAACAAATAGATTTCGTTTTCCAATCTATTTGATCACAGCTTCCTGGAGCACAGGATTATGAGGTATAATTACCCTAGATCACTGGAATTGATTAGAAATGTTTAGCTGCCACTCAAACTTATGGCAGAATATGGCAGATATTTGCTGCCCTTGAATTTTGCAATAGCAACACAGACGATGGCAAATTCTCCTAATTTTATCAATTGTAAATCACAAATCAGGTGGATTCTCCCACAGTTGCTAATGACTTCAGATCTATGACCCAGCTTCCTCACCCATCATATTTTAATTTACATGGTATGCCAGTGCACACAGCTATGTGAACGGAGGCACAACTACAGACAATCCAAAATCACTTTGTTTTAGAGTTCCAAGAGGACTACAGCGCTTTAAAATTCTCTCTGGCAACACTGATAGATATTCCAAGAAGTTTCTGGACAGTATGCATTGATTTAAAAAGGAAAGATATTCTATCTTTGATAAAATTTGAAAAATCAAAGCTTTTACCTTCTGGAGCTAACTCCTGATTATGTGAAGATATTATCCAATTGCTTTATGCTAATGGTTCTCAAAGTTCAATGCACAGTAAAATTGACATCCAGATATTTTTCCAAAAACAGATTCCCAGGTCCCTCCTAAGAGATTTTAATCCAAGTCAGAGAATATCAGTTACCCTGGTTTTGCAATGGGAGGAAATTTTTTTTGCTATAGTTTGGGTGGATTTTGAGTATTCTCCAAGGTCCAATGTGTTGAGGGTTTGGCCGCCAGTTTATGGTACTATTGGGAGTTGGTGGAACCTTTAGGAGGTGGGGCCTCGTGAAAGGAAGTTACGTTATTGGGATATGTCCTTGAAGAGGATACTGGGACCCCAACCCTTTCCTATCTCTTTCCTTGCTTCCTGGTTGCCATGAGGTAAACAGGCTTCCTCTGCTACATACTCCTATCATGATTTCCCGTGCAGTCACAGACCTGAAGCAACTAGGCCAAGCAACAATGGACTGAAACTGTGAGCCAAAATAAACCTTTTCACCTTTCAAATTGATTATTTCAGTTATTTGTTAACAGTGGCAGAAAGCTAGCTAAGGCCCGTTTCTAACAAAAAAATTCTCAGATGTCACATTGTTAACCTCAATAAACCAAAGAAGAATGGTATTTTTCTGGGAATAGCAGAGCACTGCAATGGGAATAACCCATGCTGTAGAAAATTTTCAAGAAAGTTGAGGCAAAGTTTTTAAACAAAAATGAGGAAGATTATACCAAGGATTTTGAAACATTAATCCTTGGCAACGATGATCAATAATAAGAGCGGTGTCAGCCTGAGACAGTTGCTTGCAGATGTCCTTGTAGAAGTTTATTTTGTGTAAGTTGTGTAGCCTGTCTTCCTATCTGTGAGCTTGTGCCTCTGGCAGTCTTTTATGATAGTTACTATCAGGCAGTCACCCACAGGAACGCTTTCTTCACAACCTCCCTGCTGGCTTATGGCTGGTGAGGACTGACATAAGCAACTCCATCTTGATTCTGACAAAGTTCACCTTTCCTTCACAACTTGGTAGTAGTTAAGAGATAGAAAAAACAAAATCCACCTCCCAAAAATCCTACAATTAATTTTGTAACAATTATAGATAAATGTGTGTCTAATTTACCAGGATAGTGTGCACATAGGTATTTGGGAAAGAGTAGGAACCCTATGTAAGAGATAGTGCTTAATCTATCTATAAGCAATGCTTGGTGCACGAATGGTTTCAAATCTTCAAACTCTTTTGTCATTCTATAAACCTTTCCTGTACAACATCATGCACCTGACAGGGAGAAGAAAGGGGGAGTCATGTCCACGGAGCACTTACTGGTACAGCAGTGGACTCTGGTCCTGCTTTATACACAAATGTTCACTTACAAGCAAGAGGTCAGTTCTTTCTTCCATCATCTGCACTAACAGAATAGACACTCAAATTTGATTAAATTCTCTTTTTACTGTGATATGATATCCTATATCTCCATTCTGGTTTTTGTGCTTTAGATGACTAAAACCCACATTTGTAAATGATCATGAATCAACAGAGGTATAGAGCTCATGCCTATTCTGTTTTCTAAATTCAAAACTTCTGAACCTTAGAAGCTAAGAAATAGAAAGATGGGATCTCCCTTCTTTAATCTTTATTAAAGTAACTCTTGAGTTACTAGGTTCTAATCTAACAAATGTGACTAAAAAAGATTATTGTCCCCATTGCTTTTTGCTTAAATTCACATTCAAATTAGCTTGGGTTCCCTGGAAATTCCTGAGTAGATAGTGGGAGATGCTGGTCTAGAAGTCAAAATTCACAGAGAAAATCTATAAAGCAATTAAAAATTTTTTAAAAGCATGTTAAAGCCAAAGGAAACGGCAGTACAATTTTCAATAAACAGGAAGTATTAGCCCAGACTCTGAGGTAAACTCTCACCAAAGGACTGGCTCCCAGTTACCACAGGTTAGTTTGATATTTTCATAAATAGTAACAATGAAGACGTGGTCTGTAGAAAAAGCCCACCAGACATACCACACCAGGACAAAAGCTCTCAGAAAGCTAGCTCCACCGACTCACTAGGATACGCCTGGCTTTAAAACCATCAGGCTCACAGATGATAGAGTTGTAGTTCATTAAGAGATGTTTGAAGGGGGCTGAGAAAGGAGAAAATGAGAACTGCTACGCTGGAAATTTTTTTAATGCTATTTGTCTTCATAACACCAAGGAGAAGCACAAGGAGATCCAGAAGCTACATTTAGCTTGTAAAGACCTTTCACCTCTGTTGACCTCTGACCTGGCTGTTTCAATCATACAGACACAGGAGCTCCACAAGGCAATGTTTTAGGAGGCAGTTTTCCTTTGTGGTGTGGTGGGAGGGGAAGAGGTTGAAAATAGAATCTCTCCAGTAAGACAAATTGCCTCGAGCTTCAGCTGACAAAGGGTTAACAGAACTTTAGGGCTGGTTTCCGCCTTAGCTGTTTAATTGCTGCTGGCTAAGGAAGCAGTGGAGGGAGAGGGGGCTGCTACCAGGGACCTCATTTGTCAAAGACCTGTCAGAAAGCAAGTCTACTTAATGGGTTTATACCAAAACCAGGAATTGGGTCTGTTCCCCAAATTCAAACTAGGAACATACTGACCTGGCCCTCAGCAGGGATTCTCCAGTCGTTGGCTACCACGGTCCTCTCATCAGTTTATACATTATTCCCCCAAATAAGCACAGCAAATGTAAGGCATGTGTGGTGAGATTCTAAAGCAGGGTTCCCAAAACTTGAGCACCCATCAGAATCACCTATAAAGCATAGATTGCTGACTCCACTGTGATGGTTCTGTTTTGCTAGATCTGGGGGGACAGGAATCGGGACTTCCAACAATTCCTTGGTGATGCTAAAGGCTGCTTGTCTGAGGACCACTTTGTGAGAACCACTGTCCTAATATGTACCTTACACTGTCTTCTCTCTGCCTTCATAATTACACTCATGGACACACACACAAATGCGAACACACATCCACACAATAAATGTTACATATATGTTCTAAAACACTAAATATTATCAACAGTTAATTTGAGTACTTACTGTGCACCACCATTATTAGGCCCTGAGACAGGCATACTGCCCCCAATTAAAGCTGATTCAACCCAAATCTGACTCCTAAGTCCACACTCTTCAAGACTTTACTTGAGTTGAAATCAACAAGTATTTTTTAAATCAATGCCTTTTCTCTGTTCTACTTAAATATATTCTTGGGCTAGCTCCAAGTGCAAGAGTGTAACCTTTTTTTTTTTTTTTTCCGTATGTGTCACTTAGAGCCAAGAAAAGAAGAAAAAAATGGGGATACACAGGAATATTGTAAAATCAACCAACCAACAAATACATTGAGTTCTTCCTGGATGTTTGAGGACCACAAAACAAGCCAGCTTCCTGACCCAGTGACCCTGAAGCTATCAGGGAACAGTGTAGGATTCATGTGAATGTGAGTACCACAAGATTTTTTTTTTTGTCTTGATCAACAAAAGTAGGTGCCAAAGGTAACTGGCACCAGGACAATGACTGCAGGTAGTGGTTCTCAAGCTTTAGCAGCATCGCCTCACCCAGAGGCTTATGAAATGCCCACAGATGCCTCCCAGTTTCTGATTGAACAGGTCTAGTGTGAAAAACAAGGCTTTGCATTCCTAGCAATTTCCCAAGTGATGCCAACGATGCCAGTCCAGGGACCACAATTAAAGAACCACTTGTTTAGAACAAGTTTTCCCAGATCAACCCAGCCTCTCTGATCCAGTTTTATTCTTGGATTCAACAAACATTGCTTGAATGCCTACTATGTGTAAATCATCTTTCAAGTTCTCAGATCAAGCAATAACCCAATAAGACATAATGAATGTCCTCACAGAACTTGCTGTCTAGGAGGCCCAAAAGATGAAAATTCATAAATACATAATGTGAAAAATGATCCAAAGAAATCAAAAGAATAAAAGTGGGCAAATGGAGTGAGACCATTTTAGATCATGTGTTTACCTTTCTGAACAGATAAAAGCCTCAGAGCAGATACCTAAATAAGGTAATGGAGCAAGCCTGTTGTGCATGACTGGGTGGAGAGTTACTAACCAGAGGAACAAGCAAGTGCAAAGGCCTTGAGGCAAAAAAATTCTCATTGTATTCAAAGAATAGCAACAAGACTGGTGGCAAGAGAGTGCTAGATGATGATATTCAGACTTAAATTCAGATTTAAAAAAAAAAAAAAACTCTCTGGGAGATTCCAATATACATCCCAGTACAGAATGACTTCATAGATGCACTTATTTCTAGAGTTCAATTCTTATTAACACTATGCAGGATCTGTGAGTAGATGCACATGTAGGACATGTGACAAGAAGGGCATCCTTTGTAGGGTAAGGTTTACTGACATGTCCAAGGACTGGGCTTTGTGTGATTTTATTTAAAGAAATTGTTTCTCTTTCTTAAATAAGATCCTGAGCCAAGCTGATATGTTGGGTGTGGAATGGAGGAGAAGGGCTCACTGCACAGAGGAAGGGAGAGCTCTGAGTGACAGGGGAGATGAGGGGCAAAGGAAAGACAGACTGGAGATGCGTGGCCAGAAATGGAGATTCCAAGAAGGAATGGATTTGTGTGTGGGTACAACAATGAGTTCAGTGTCATACGTGTATACGTGAATCAAATGGAATTGTGTGTGTGTGTGTGTGTGTGTGTGTGTGTGGTGTTAGGGAGTGGGGGAGATGGCAAGATGGGGGGGAACGCCACAGCTGGAGGCACACAGGCAACCAATGCAGCCCCAAAATTAAATAAATGCCCTGAAAAAGTAAGTGGGAATGGAAGAGATCGATGGGGAGCAGGAGGAGAGGACAGAACCCACAGCACAGCACCAGACAGCACAACAGCCCACCAGCACACTGCCCCAAATTATTGTTTGCAACAGAGCTGCAGCAAACACAAACGGGCAAAGGTCAGTTCACCTGTCCTTCAAACCCGTGGGTATGTAACCCACCGGCTTTATAAAAGGGAACTCCGTTTATAATGGAGAACACTCTATCCCATAAATAAGTCAGTCTCAATTATTTTATATCAAAACAATATCTTAGCTTTTAACGAGCACAACTGCCAATACCCCGAGTCACACATAATGAATCACTATTTGCTCCTTCCTACACTTTCTAATTTCCTGCTAAGGAGACAGGGCTGAATGGGGTCATTAATCTGAATTAGAAATACTGTGACCTGTTCTGCACTTTACTTGCTAACACTGTGTGACAGAGCTGGATCTGTGGGGGTTTTGCTGTCTGTACTGTTCTAAAGAAGAGGCAGGGTAGGGGGAGATGCTGAGCTAGTTTTATTTTTAAACCCTTTTTAATTCTGAATGCCATTTGGCACCTCAAATTGAGCTTTGAAATCATTGCTATCATTTTAATACTTTTACTGGTGTTGCTGTCAAATGACGAGCTTAGCTCAGCCTTTTTCCAGAACTCTAAAAGGCTTACAACCTATGAAGACTAAAATAATGTAACCCCCCCACACATTAGAAAAGGGAGTCGTCAGTCAGCTTCACATCAATGTAATGAAATACCCAAGATAATTAACTTACAGAGAGAAAAGGTTTTATTTTTGCTCACCGTTTTGGAGGCCCATTGCCTTCTGCCTTTGGAGGTCATACTGGATGACAATGGTAGGAAGCACAGAGCAGAACAAACTGTTTACCTCATGGCCAGGAAGTAAAAGAGAAAGAGAAAAAGGCTGAAGTCCCACAATCCCCCTTGAGGTCATGCCTCCAATAACATATGGGCCTCCCACTAGGTTCCACCTCCCAAAGGTTCCGCCACCTTCCAATAGCGCCACCTGGGAACCAAGCCTTTAACTCTTTGGGGGGACCCTTATTCAAACCATAACAAGGGGACATGTACTTTTCTGGTACAATTGACACAATGGATGTTTCACTGGTGATTCCGTGGAGGGAAGCAGCTGAATGAAGTAGAAGCATCAGCAAAGCATTAATTCAGTAAGTCTCTCTTTTACTTTAGGGGGCTTAGATCAGAGGAAATACAAGGAATGGCACTTAGAGAAACATTAACTGCAAACCCATCACTTCATAGCTGCCAGACATTTACAACGTACTGTGCGGACTAGAAAAAAAAAAATAAACAGGAACTTCATATTTATTAATTTCCCTCCTTGTTTAAAAAGTTGGTTAAAAATAAAAAAAAGTGATGGGATTGCCAGGGCTCATGGGGGCGGGGATTATCTCCAGAGGTACATTAGCCTTTTTCTCCTTATTCTCTTAAAATAGTCACAGATTATAGCAGGCCCCAGTGTAAAAATTTCACACAGCTACCTTTGACCCAAAGAAGGCTCTTTTGACCTGCCCCACCCCACTCTCAGCCCTGATTGATCGTGGTCCTTATCACTAACAATGCTAGCAGTAGAAACTGACTCGAAATAAAGGCAGATTCCAAAAGGGTTGACTACACTTCCAGCAGGCAGGTCTGTTCGGAACTGATGCAGGTGCAGCCCCAGCCATCTGAAGTCATCATCCGGGAGAACAGCTGGTATTCCCTTAGGGAGTCCTGGACGTCTCTCCCAGACTCAGAATGCAGAGCTGAATGGATGGTGAGTCAGAGCTGAGGGTCATTCATTTGTCTTCTTTCTCCTGGGCTCTGCCACACTACTCTGGAGCCCTCAAAGGCTAGGAGAATGGGGCCCTCAAATTTCCTTTATGACTCCTGCATGGAAATGTCTTGCTTTCTGACTGATCTGCATTCCTGCATCCTCTTCTATGGTCCTGGATGGTATGGGCCCTGAAACAGCTCCATCTGCAGCTCTGACAACCCTTCTGAGCTGGTCAGCATTTTCTGCCCCTTCCACATGCCTCACCTCCTGAGTGATCCAGAAGTGACTATAGCCAACTTGCTTTGGAGCCTTGGGCTTTGGGGGTTTTGTGTTGCTCTAGGGCTATGGAAAATTCAAGTAATTTTCTGCAGTCACAAGCCCCAGGGTCCCCAGTCAGTGTAATTATAAGTCAATCACCTCCTTCTGACTCTGGTTCCCCTTCCCTTTGGGCTGGTAAAATCATTACCATGGCTTCTTTCTCTCCCCAGTCAAAGCTTTGTACAGGCCATTTGCCTTGCTTCTCATGAATCTTCTCAACTGAATATTATTTGAGGCAGGGGGAGTTTATTTATTTAACTCAGAACTGCAAAAGGCATATCTGCCATTGATTTTCTTGCCTCCCACAGCCTACAGCCGCCTTCTGTTTTTCTAACTGTGAGGGCAGGAACAGATGATCCCCGGGAGGAACCTTCCGGAGCCACAGCCCCCACATGCAGCTCTCAGCCCCCAGAAGCCTGGCTTGCAGACATCCCTGATCAACAAGGCAGGGGAAGCAACACTGTCTTACAGGGAGGCACTGTGGGCAGCCCATGGAGAGAGAGTGCTTTAGGTGTGTGGGAAATGTGAAGAACCCTTTCTAAACAGGGCCAAACCTTCCCCTGTATACTACCTAGAAAAATGAAAAGGAAAGGTGGAGGCCTACGTACAGGATGGTCAGTTACGGCAGGGAGTTCTGTTGAGCCAGAATCAAGGGGGCTACTACATTCTCCCAAGACACACTCTCATCTCCCTTACTCTCCCTGCTGCAGCTGTGGCCTCTGCCCCTGGCTGGACAGAAAGTGTGCCCACTGTGGCTTTTCACAAGGTGGCAGGGTCCCCATCTCAGCAGAAACCCAAGCTACAAGCTCAGGTCACACAAGCTCCATCAGGGAATGCCTCTCCATTTTGATACTCTAAAATTCCCCGTATGTGTGTACTTATAAGTGGATTATAAGTCCCCTTATCTGAGGGCACTGATTTCATATCTAACTTGGAGCCAGATTCACTGTCCGGCTACACTTCAAAAGCCTTCTGCATTTTTAATTATGTAGTTTAGCTGCTGTCAGCATTTCCACAACCATTTCTCATGCTCCTTCCTTCAGCATTTTACAATGTAGCAGCAATTCCCTGAAGAGGATGTCAATATAGCAGCATAATGTCATGGGAGAATGTGGTCAGAGTCATTGGGGCCTGGGTTCAAATCCCAAGTCAGCAATTTACTAGCTGCGTGTTGGGAAGCTATCCAACCTCCCTAAATTCTGGTGTCTGAGCTAACAAAATGGGGATGCTAACAGCACCTCCCTCAAGTCACAGTTGTGAGGATTAAATAAGAAAATGAGCAGAAATACTTTTCCTGAATCTAGAGCAGCACTATCCTACAGATATAGAAGGTGAACCATACCTGTTATCTTAAATTTTCTAGTAGCTATGTTTTAAAAAAGAAACAGGTTAAATGAACCTTATGTAACCTAATACATCAAAATATTATCATTTCAACATGACATTGATATGAAAAATAAAAATGAGATACTTTAAGTTCCTGTTATCATACTAAAATTTTTGAAACCTTATGTATGTTATAGCTATTGCACCTTTCTATGGAGACTAGGTATGTGCCAAAGGCTCAATAGCCACATGTGGCTAAAATATGGGGTGGTGCAGGTATAAAACAGAGTAGGTATAAAGTAAAGGCAATCTCTTTACTAAGATGCTGTCTTTCCATGCTGGGAGTTTAGAGATATTTGGAAATAAAACTCTGAGATCACTTTTAGCCCCAGGTCTAAAAGACTGTTTCTGAGAATTTCCTCAATGGTCTATTTCTTCAGGAAACCAGTCAAAGCCTTGGTGCCCAGTCACCTGTACACAGGTAGAGTTCCTAGGATACTCTACCATCCCGCTCTGAGCCAAATGGGCAGATTCTACAACCATCCTGGTTTCTTGGAACCCTCCACACAGTGTTGAAGGGCTCCTCAGTGGTCCAGTCTAATCTCTCTCAAATGATCAGGCAAGTACTTGTGCAAATCCCTCAACTGCTTCTTGAATGCCCTCAGGGATGGGCAGGTCACTATGCCCTCTGCATGGCCACCACACTTTCAGGTGACTTTGGTCCTGAGGAAAACCCCTTCATAGGAGATTCACCTTCCTCTCTCCACTTTCTACTCACTGGCCCTAATGTCAACCTCTGGTAAGACATAAAACAAGTCAAAGCCATCTTCTGTGTGGCAGTTCTTGCCAGTGCTTGAAGTTGACTCTAAAGTACCCTTGAATTCTCTGTATATTCAGGATAAATAGCCCCATTTTTCCTACCACCTGTTGGGGTGTTCACCCTATCCAGCTGCTCTTCCTTCCCAGCCTAATGTGCAAGGAGGGCCCAGGGTACACTTCTGTGCCCACACGCCAGCATCTGCAGGCCCTCCCAGCTTCTTCACAGCTTCCAAGACAGAAGCTGGCCAAGGGCACGGGGGTAGAATGACCTTAACCCCCTAGAGAAAGCAGCCCGGGAAGCTTCCCTTCATGTGATATAGAAATTCCTACCTGGCCAGGCTGCAGCTTTGGCTCCTCCCCTTCAGAGTCTCCAGGTGTTTCTCTGTCTTGGTTAACTTCACAGAAAACGCCCTTTAAGATCTGGTAGAAAGTTGTGGGGCGCATGATGCTTGGGGCAGTTGGGCACTTCTCCAGAGATGTGCAAGGGAAGGAGCAGCTGCAATGGCAGATTAAACTCAGCTTTGCTCCCATAGATCAATAAATCAGTCAATCCTTATTGAGCTCCTCTGCCCACACATGCTCATTAGCCAGCATGGACCCAGAAGGAGCAGGCTGGAATTTGAGGGGGAGGGGAAAGCCTCTGGCCAAAATATTTCACCTCACAAAGGTCAGTGGGTTCCCTGTAGGGTCATTAGCTAATTCACGCTAAGGTGTTAATGACTTATTAGCTTTTATTCTTTCTAAAGAGACTCTATCCACGGGGAGCTCTGGGAAACCATCTTGGGGCCTGGGTGCAGACCACCTAACAAGGTAAAGGACAGAGAAGAAGATACCAAATGCGATTTTCTCTATTTTGATATTTTCCCTAGGGCTTGGGAAGGCTGAATATTAATTAGCATTGGGACAGAAGGTAGGGGCAAGGACTCTGGTAACAGCCCTGCTTTTCAATTCCTCAGTTCTTCCTCTCACCAAATGCAACCCACAGGTACATCTGGAGATCCTGTTCTCTCGCCAGTAAAACAAGTGTCCACAAGACAGAGTTGGGAGGGTAAAGCCTGTAGTAACAGTTCTTGGTTTAAAAAAAAAAAAAAAAAAAAATGTGGCAGCTGCTTTTGTTCAGAGTGAATTAATTGAATTAACAAGCCTTGTGCCTGACAAGAAAACAGGAATGGGTGGTCGCTCTTCCTCAGCCTTCTCCTGGAACAACTCTCATCACCCAGGCCTCACTTGATGGCCTTTTATGATACCATCATTTGTAAAACTGCCTAAACACTTTTGATATTCATTCTTGCTCATTTATGTAATCTCCCTAGATTACCTCTTCATTATCAAAACTCACACATTTACTTCTCTGAAATGTCAAAGGCAGCCTTCCCAGCCCAGCATTTTGGGCTTTTGGTTTAGAATTTTATAAATTCTGCCATGTCTTCACTCAGACTTTTGCCTCTGCAGAGCCTGCCGTGTGTCTTTCTTCCCACCATTCCTTCTTTCATTCATTCCTTCATTCAGCAACATTCACTGGGCTCCTCTATGCACTGCTGATAGAGGCGTGGCCACCAAGAGTCCCTTTTCTCATGATGGTTGCATAACAAGCCAAGCAATAGGTAACCAAACAATTTGTTTTTAAATTCCAGTCTAATGAAGTGTACATCGATGTAATAAAGAAAACAAATAAGAGATTGAGATGAAGACTGCTAGAGAGAAGGAAGAGCCCCTCAGGTGGGAAAAGGACTCAGAAAGAGAAACTGAGGCACTGAAAGATGCTGTGGTGGGTAGTGAATCCTGGGGGAAGGGCAGGGACTGCAGTTGACCAGGGAGTCTGCAACCAGGTCATGCAGAGCTTCATAACCCAGCACAAGGAGCCTGAACTTTATCTCAACCTTTTACTCCCCACATTTTTTATTGGCGCATTAGAATTGTTCCTAATGTTGGGATTTGTCATCACATATTCATACATGCGCACAACACACAATATTACAATAAAATTTGGCCCATCCCACTCCCCAGTGCTTCCCCCTTATTTTAACCTTCTCGAGAAGCATTCAAAGTTTTTCATCATGGCAGCAACATAGGCTGATACGTCTTTTGAGAGATATCCTTTGCCATCAAGGGGAGAATGGACTGGGTTCGGGAAGAAGATAGAGTGTAAATTCAGACCATTGCTTTAGTCTGAATGAGAAATGATGGTGACCTGGGCCAGTGGAGAGAATTCAATTCCAGGGGCATTTATAAATTAGAGGAGGTTAACAGGACTTGGTAATGGATCGGATACGTGGAACAAGGGAAGGGGGAAGTAGAAATGATCAAGCATCTTGTTTCAGACCCGTTGTTTGTTCTGTGATGTCCGTGAGGTGTGATGTATCCAACATGTGTGTATAGTGAGTGAGTTGGAACTCACAAAGCCCAGCAGGGAGTAATTTGGAAGTCAAAGCTAAAGACCTTTCATCTCTGGTTAGGAGCACACTCCTCCCTCCCACCAAGCATTCCAGTGCTTCTCCTATTGACCTGGTCTCATGCTATTATAGTTGTTGGGCAGCCACTATGGCTGGACTCATAGCTTTCCAGGTCTAACCAGGGAAACCCAGAAAACAACTGGCTACCCAAGGATAAGGGATCCCAGCAGCAGCCACTGCTATTTCTTATAAACCTCACCCCCTGATTCGATTCTAAGGAAACTGCTTATTGCTCACACTGTTCTGGAAGGGGCTTTTTTCTCCCAAGTCTCACTGTAGCTATTATATGTACCACCTGGCTAAATGGCCATCTCAGTAAGTACTCAACACATATTTGTTCTGTTTTTGAAAGTGGAGGTAAAGGACTATTCCTGTCTTACTCTTATTGATTGACACCATGTCATCTAGGTTGATTTTCCCATTACTCCTAGCTTTTTAAGACAAACATCTTTTAGGCGTTGTGTATGCCCATAACTAGGTTATCAAATGAAAGGAAATATAAAATTTGATAAACACAGGAAAGGGCAAGAAATGAGATCCGGGCATCTTTCCCTCAAGAATACATCCTGAAGGGCAGCACACTTCCTTAACGATTCCTTCACTGAGGGGTTCCATGAAACATTCTTCGAGACGGCTAGTCTTTTCTAGCTTTTACATTTTTCTCATTTTAGCAACCATAGGAATTTGGGCTTGATTTCTCCTCCTTATGTGTAGAGTATTTACTCCTAGGCAAGGTTAACAAAATTTAGATTTTATATTCCTTAAATATTTCCAGAGGTAGAAATTCATGATGGAGATTCTAGTTTTAACAAAAATCACTACACTATTAAATATTTTGCATGCTGTTGTATTGTTTTTCATATGAAATGTCAAAAAAATTATTTGGTAACTCCTTACCTGCTTTCAGCCTAAGGAAACAAACAAAGCCAGCAGCATATGCCACCCCAGCAACTTTTTCTGTGTTTTAAACTGCAGCCGCGAGCTTGAATTTGCATGCTAAAGTAAATGAAACAATTTGATTATATTTGCTGAAACAGCCCATTACTGTGTGTCATCTGAGAAGACCACAAAATTCAGCCCATATAATCAAAATGGATTGCTTCTTCCTAACCCAAGAGCATTGAGAGGAAAAGATAAAAACATAGGGAATGGTGATGAATTGAGTTCCCGGAAATGAAACTGGTTAATTTTCTTACCAATTGTCTTGCTATTACTTGAATACACTTTAAATACCATTTAAGTCTTAAATCTTTGCATCCTCTCTATAAATATGTTGGAATTTCCCTCAGAAAGACTTGCCTCTGCATTTATTTCTTTGCATCTAATCTTCTCAGCTAATTAGATTTTCCTTGAGCTTCTGATGCAAAAGGAAGCATCGTTGAATGCAGTAAGTTGCTTACTCTATGGAAAAGGTTCCTAGCATATAACAATTTAAATTTTTATTTAAAAGTTTCTAACGTATTCATTTCTAGTTAACATACAAAGAAGAAATAGGTTACAGAAGAGTTTCCTCATCTTTCTCTGTGGAGTATATGTGCTCTGGAAGCCTGCAAGCAAAAATTAGAAATGTTCTTTAACTCCATGAAAAGTACACACAAAGTCTAAAAGAGGTCCAGAAATTGGAATAGAGGTAGGTAGAAAGCTTACAAGTCCTAATAAGGAAACACTTGATGAAATGGTGTCAGATTTCTGTATAAATGCTCCTGTTCATCTTGCTTATCTATAAATCCCCTCTGCTGTCTTGGTTCCTGTCTATAAGGTTAGGGGACAGCAGGCTTCTGGGCTTTTTGTTTCAGTGCAGTTGGGGAGACATTTTTTTCTCCATGGTTGATTCATTTGGGAGAGGATTTATTTTATGACCATTCAAAAATAAAATCAATAAAGAAACTTAAAGAACTTTTCTCACAAGTGTTTTTTGACACACAAAAAATATTAATAAGGATATGAAGTCAATATTGAGCCAAAAATAAAATGATGGAAAAAGAATGTTACAAAAAGGAGAACTGAAGACCTGTGGAAACAAAGTGCAAAGCCAAAACAGCATCATGAAGGAAATAACAACATGGAAGAATAGGGATCAAGTAAGTACCACTGATAATCAGACTGCGGGTGTAGAATGAAAGCTTGAGATAACTAGGGTCCATGAAGATTGAAAAAGTTAAAACAACAAGAAAAAAAGATCATTGATATAAAAGATATAGGAGAACTTATATCCCTGAAATAACCTAAAATATGAAATAGTTAATGTATTCAAAAACATAATACAAGGCACTTTAACTGAACTAAAGGAATTTTTTAAAAGAATTATCTATAGTTGGAAAGAACATGTGTTATATGAAAACTTAATATAGAACTTTACACAAAGACAGATAATAGTCACACTCTTGAATTTCAGAGATAAAATAATTTCAAGCCTCTGGACAGAGAAAGCAAATAACAACAAAAAGACTTCCTTAGACTTTTCCACAGCATAAGTTGATGCTGTTAGACAATGGAACAATTGTTTTGAGGTGAAAATAGCATGACCCAGTAATGTATCCCAAGTTGAACTATGGAAGGGGTAAGGGAACCTATTACCCAGAAACCAGTCTAGAAGAAACAGACATTTCAATCAAAATGAAAATTCAGAAATAGAGAAGGTACGTATGTGTGTGTGTGTGTGTGTGTGTGTGTGTGTGTATGTGTGTGTGACACACTGGATTGAACCCAGGGCACTCACATATTGTTGAATATGCACCTTACCACTGAGCTACATTCTGATCACTCAAAAGATAAGATTTTAATTATGAGCATCAATCCACAAAAGTATTGACCATTAAACAAGTCAAAATTGTAGTTAGAGAATAAAATGTAATGTTGTGGACCCAAAAAATGTAAAAATAATAATAAAATTTATAAATGTTGGAGGTGAAAGGGAAATAATAGATGTGTGATCATACTCTGGTCCTATTTCAAAGCAACAAGTAAATTTTAAATGTTGAAAATTAAAACATATAATTTCAAATATCTTGATTCTGACATCAACATTTTCCATATTTACTTAAGCTTAGAAAGCCCTTTTATGGAACAGTATTTCTTGAGGTGAGGAAATATCTATTTGACATTTAATAGTTCCTCTAGTCTTACATCAATAAGTTCAAATAAAATCAAAGCTAATATTTTATTTCAAAATGACACATAATTTTAGAAATGTAATAATAAACTACATCAAAATTTTTAAAAAGATTAAAAGCAAATATGCCTGGCTATTAGCAATAGTTCATTTTAAATGATGGAAATAGAGGTCATCATAATTTCATCTTTGTTCTTTTCTGTAATTTTTTTAATATTTAAAAATAAATAAATAATAAAAATCAAGAGTTAGACCTGGAACTAGGGATGTCTAATAAGAACATTTCTCAGACTTCTCTGATTCTCTGTACTTCTTTTAGAATTTTTGTCTCGATGTGATTCACAATAGCCAAGTTATGGAACCAGACTGAGTATCCATCAACAGATGAATGGATAAAGAAAATGTGAACATATACACAGTGGAGTTATATTCAGCCATAAAAAAAGAAATTATGTTGTTTGCATGAAAATGGGTGGAACTTGAGAACTTTGTGTTAAGCAAAATATGACGGACTCAGAAAATCACAGGTTCTGCTTTCTCTCATACATGGAAGCTAGAGAGAAAAAAAGGGGAAAAAAAGGGAGGAGATCCCATGAAAATAGAAGGGAGACCAGGAGGGGAGGGAGGAAGGGAGAGAAAGGGGAAGTACTGGGGAACAGAATTGACTAAATTATGTTATGTGCACATATGGATATATCACAATGAATCCCACTACTATGATTAATTATAATGCACCAATAATTTTTTAAAATTTAAAAAATAATTTTTGTTTTGAGTAGCTAAGTGATTTATGTAGCTATTTTTATACTACTACATTTTGCCTACAATACATAGGTATGTTTGTCTAAGTGTTTTTAGTGCTGGTAAAAGAAATAAATAGCCACTTCAGTTTTTGTCTCACGTCTACTCCTCCGACTCTTCCCATTTCTGGCCCTGGCTCTCTTCTGTGCTTCTCCGGTTCATTGGATCAGAGGAAGACTCCACCCTGTCATGAAGAGGTCTACTTCCTCCTCCCTGATTTAGGAGTCTCAGTTTGCTAACTTCTGTGCAGTTCTTGTCACCTCATCTATAATTATCTGATGATTATTATCAGTCTTCTCAGTCATCCTGAGAAGAACTCTCAGTTAGGATTGAGGATCATGGAAGAGAACTGACCCCAGGATATGGGTAGCTGGCTCATGGGTGGACCCAGAGCAACCTTGGCAGACTCGGGCCAGCAGCACAAAACTTGCTGTTATTTTTTTCAATCCTTAAACTTTCCTTTTTTTCACAGATTTTAGTGGGGAGCTTCGGAGGAAACAGTGCAGGGAGCAAGAGAGCACATTCTGTAATGTGCTCTCTTCACTAGGATGGAAAGAAAGAGGACTTGGGAGGCAAAGATGCCAAGCAGCTGTGTGAGATTCTCAGTAAAACATCTGCGTGGCTCAGCGCTTCACACCATTACCTTGTTTGGCTCTACAGACCTGAGAGTTAAAGACAAGAGGCTTCTCCCGACAGTCCCCATTTCACAGGACTCAATCTAATCAGGGATTTCCTCAAGGTCACAAGGTTACTGAGTGGTAGAGGAAGGCTTCTAAGCTACTCTTCTTACCTTAAAGATGATGCTCTTTTTTGATACCCCAGTCTTTCAAACATAAAGTTATCACAGCCCTAAATTCATTCAACAAAGAAAGAAGCAGAAAACCTGAACAAACACAGTAAAAAGTTTTAAAAAATAAAATACAAAAACTTCCCAGACTCATACGAAGTAGTGAAATCTTTCTCCTTTCTTGGTCTGTGCCTTCTCCTTTGTGGACAGCATTCCATCCAAATGCCACAGGGTTCTCTGCATGCAGTGCACAAGGCTCAGCTAGAGCTCTATACAGATGAAGTGAAACAGCACAGTGGGAGAAGCTGTGTGTCTCACATAAACTCGCTCATGAGTGCTTCATTTCCAAACCCTTTCATGTCTGTATGCAGACATCTGTATTGATCTGCTCACAGCTGTGTGGGGCTAACTGGTAGGTGCCATGCCATCACCTTCGTATCTCAACAAAGGAATAACATGTGTAGGAAATATTGATGTGTTTTATATTCTTAGTACCTGGGAGACTGCAGTTCTGTCAGTCTTTCCAAGTACCCCTGTACACAGCACTCCAATTTCCTTATTCACCTACCCTAATGTAATCTATGGTAGCATTAGGCAGAATTATCATTGTGAGAAGAGCTCACATTTCTTCAGTATTTACAAGTTCTGGGCTGAGTTTTGTTAGTATTATTTCATTTAACAGTATTACCATCCTAATGTTGTAGATGAGTGAACTGAGGATCATAAAGGTTAAGGAACTTATGTGAGGGAAACAAGAGTCAAGCCATGGTCCAACTGACTCCAGAGTCATATTCTCAACCACTAGAGCAGCATTCTACACATTTCTCCTAGTTACCATCACAACTGGAGAGCACGAATCACCCACTGAATGCCTGAGGTGCCTCCTTGAGAAGCGATATGGAAAAGCTTAATGGCAGCCTGGCTTTGTGGCTAAAAGTTTGGGTCTTGAAGTCAAGAAACCCTAAGTTAAAATCCCAACTCTGACACCTACAACTGAATATATATGGAGCCTTGGCTTCTCTGGAAAAATAAGGTGTTTTAGTCAACATTGTGTCACTGTGACCAGAAGACCTGACAAGAACTACTTAAAGGAAGAAAAGTTTATTTTGGCTCAGAGTTTCAGAGGTTCAGTTCGCAGTCAGCTGACTCCATAGCTCTGAGCCCAAGGTGAGGCAGAATATCATGGCAGAAGAGCCTGGTGGAGAAAAGGCAGCTCTGGACATGACAACCAGGAAACAGAGAAAGAGTTTCACTCACCAAAGACAAAATATAAACCCCAAAGTCACACACACAGTGACCTACTTCCTCTAGCTAGACTCTACCTGCCACAGTTACTTCCCAGTTCATCTGCCTACCATTACTGCCTACAGTTACCTACCTACTGCCTATGGTTACTGCCCAGTAGATCAATCCACTGATTAGGTTACACCTCATAATCTAATCATTTCACTTCTGAAAATTCTGGCATTTTCTCACACATGAACCTTTGGGAGACACCTCATATCTAAACCATAACACAAGGGAAATAACAGCACCAACATCATAGTTGTTCTGATGATTAGGTGACAGATTATCAAAACACATGCTTAACTCAACAGCTATTATATTGCAAAGACTTGAGATGTAACTATCATTCATATCAAAATAGAAGAGACTACATCTTTCTGTCAACCCCCATTGGAAACTTATTGAGAGTATCACTAACAAGAGTTTCCAAATTTTAAAACTATTGACTGAAATGGATTTGTCACTTTTCAGAGCTCCCATCTTTCTAGTAACACACTTTAATATCTACTCTAAAATAATACCGCGAGTGAGGCTGGCTGCAAAATGGGGTTAGATCTATAATTTTCATACTTCTCCTCCATGTACCCAGTAGGTACACTGACCAACTAATATTGACAAGGTGCATAATATCTGCAAAGCATTTTGAGACGCAAAAGCAAGTAAGCATGGAAGCCCACCCCAAAGAGATTCCAAGCCTTGTTATATAAAATTAGGATGAGAGGTAACAACAACAGCAACAGAAAGACCATCTGATACAGGAGAACTTGCAAAGCAACATTTGAGAAATCATACTTGTGGGAGCATAAATGTCACTTTTAGCTCAAAGTTAGGACTTGTGAGCCAGAAAACATGTAAAACTTGAAAGAAAAAAAAGAGAAATTTAAAGAAAAGGGCAAAGACAGAGAGAAAGAAAACAAGGGTGCCTGATGCTGCTGAGCCAAGGAAGGAAGGAGAGAGGTGGAAGGACTGTGTGCATGTGAGTGGCTGCGGGGGGCATGTATGAAGACACGAAGGAAGAGGTGCAAACACTGAGCTCCTCAGACCCCTTCTGCCTTTTACTCATGGACACAGCAAAAAAGTAGGAGAAGCCAAAGCGCTATAAAAAGGGAAATTCTTAAAATCATTTTTCTGGGGGAATTTCAGCTGCATTATCTCTTTTGGAGTTTTAGGGTAATAACAGCTCACCACAGTAAATCCACTCTGAATTTGGAACCCATTAAAAGAAGGTGTGAGTTAAATAGTCAAAATACAATTATCAACTCATAAGACTGACTAGAAAATGGATGTAGTTCGAGGGCCAAATTTGTAATTAATCCCCATACACAGAAGTTAAATTTATTAGCCCACTTCGGAGAAAGTAATACAACTAATAAGCTCCCCCCACTCCCTGACCTTCCCATTCAGCTTACCATACAAAGCAGGAAAGGAAACCATATATCTACTTCACGCAAATGGTTCTGAAAGAAAGAGCAAGGTCTCCGTACTCCCACCTCACCAGTCAGATGTGGAGCCAAGAGAAGACAGATGTTTCCTTCCTTACAGTGGTCCCTCCAGGAATGAAGGGTATATTTTGCCTGGTAGAAATGTAAGCAGGTACAAAATTGAGTCTCTCAGTATATCTTTGTCTCAAATTTTTTTGATTACAGTAAATAACAACTGAAAGAAATGCTTTATCTTCTGTATTTTACCTCCTATATTTCCCTAGGAATTTACTATTGAGTTTTTATTTGTTATCTATTAACAAGTTTGTTTTTAAATACACTTCTGTGTTTTGAGGGTTTTATATCCATTTTGACCACTCGGAATAAGAATTAATCAATTAGCTTTCTGTGAAAACCAAAGAATTTCAAGTACCTTTTTTTATGATTTAGAATTTTCAGGTTTTAACACATTCAAATTAGGGATATGATTTTTCTACTTTATAAAAGAGACTGGGAAATAAGTTGATATATTTGTGTACTGATAGTATTTGAAGATTAGTGTCTAAACTTTTTTTTTTTTTTTGGTAGTTTATCTCTTTTTTTTTGTTTTTTGTTTTTTTTTTTATTGTAAACAAATGGGATACATGTTGTTTCTCTGTTTGTACATGGCGTAAAGGCATACCATTTGTGTAATCATAAATTTACATAGAGTAATGTTGTTTGATACATTCTGTTATTTTTTCCCTTCCCCCCACCCCTCCCACCCCTCTTTACCCTCTATACAGTACTTCCTTCCTCCATACTTGCCCCCCTCCCTAACCCTAACTCTTACCCTAACACTAACCCTTCCCTCCCGCCCATTATGTGTCATTCTCCACTTCTCAGCGATATCATTCGTCCTTTGGCTTTTTGAGATTGGCTTATCTCACTTAGCATGATATTCTCCAATTTCATCCATTTGCCTGCAAATGCCATAATTTTATCATTCTTTATGGCTGAGTAGTATTCCATTGTATATATATACCACAGTTTCTTTATCCACTCATCAATTGAAGGGCATCTAGGTTGGTTCCACAGTCTGGCTATTGTGAATTGAGCAGCTATGAACATTGATGTGGCTCTGTCTCTGTAGTATGCTGATTTTAAGTCCTTTGGGTATAGGCCAAGGAGTGGGATAGCTGGGTCAAATGGCGGGTCCATTCCAAGTTTTCTAAGGAATCTCCACACTGCTTTCAAGAGTGGCTGCACTAATTTGCAGCCCCACCAGCAATGTATGAGTGTACCTTTCTCCCCACATCCTCCCCAACACCTGTTGTTGCTCGTATTCTTGATAATCGCCATTCTAATTGGGGTGAGATGGAATCTTAGGGTGGTTTTGATTTGCATTTCTCTTATTACTAGAGATGTTGAACATTTTTCCATATGTTTGTTGATTGCTTGTAGATCTTCTTCTGTGAAGTGTCTATTCATTTCCTTAGCCCATTTGTCGACTGCATTATTTGAATCCTTGGAGTAAAGTTTTTGAGTTCTTTATAGATTCTGGAAATTAGTGCTCTATCTGAAGTATGATTGGCAAAGATATTCTCCCATTCTGTAGGCTCTTTCTTCGCATTGCTGATAGTTTCCTTTGCTGAGAGAAAGCTTTTTAGTTTGAATCTATTCCAGTGGTTGATTCTAGCTTTTATTTCTTGTGCTATGGGAGTCCTGTTAAGGAAGTCTGATCCTAGACCAACAAGGTGAAGATTTGGACTACTTTTTCTTCTATAATCTGCAGGGTCTCTGGTCTGATTCCGAGGTCCTTAATCCATTTTGAGTTTAGTTTCGTGCATGGTGAGAGATATGGGTTTAGTTTCATTCTGTTGCATATGGATTTCCAATTCTCCCAGCACCATTTGTTGAAGAGGTTATCTTTTCTCCATTGCATATTTTTGGCACCTTTGTCTAGTATGAGAAAATTGTATTTATTTGGGTTTGTGTCCGTGTCCTCTATTCTATACCATTGATCTACCTTTCTATTTTGGTACCAATACCATGCCGTTTTTGTTACTATTGCTTTGTAGTAGAGTTGAAGATCTGGTATTGCAATACCCCCTGTTTCACTCTTCCTGCTAAGGATTGCTTTAGCTATTCTGGGTTTCTTATTCTTCCAGATGAATTTCATAATTGCTTGCTTTATTTCTGTAAGGTACATCATTGGGATTTTCATTGGAATTGCATTGAATTTGTATAGCACTTTAGGTAGTATGGCCATTTTGACAATATTAATTCTTCCTATCCAAGAACATGGAAGATCTTTCCATCTTCTAAGGTGTTCTTTAATTTCTTTCTTTAGTGTTGTATAGTTCTCATTGTAGAGGTCTTTCACCTCTTTTGTGAGATTGATTCCCAAGTATTTTATTTTTTTCGAGGCTATTGTGAATGGGGTAGTTTTCCTAATTTCTCTTTCTGAAGATTCATCACTTATGTATAAATATGCGTTGGATTTATGGGCATTGATCTTGTAACCTGCTACTTTACTGAATTCACTTATGAGTTGTAAGAGTTTTCTGGTGGAATTTCCAGGTTCCTCTAAATATATAATCATGTCATCAGTGAACAGGGATAGTTTGAGTTCTTCTTTCCCAATTCGTATCCCTTTAATCTCTTTGGTTTGTCTAATTGCTCTGGCCAGAGTCTCAAGAACAATGTTGAATAGAAGTGGTGAAAGAGGGCATCCCTGCCTTGTTCCAGTTTTTAGGGGGAATGCTTTCAGTTTTTCACCATTTAGAATGATATCAGCCATGGGCTTAGCATAAATGGCCTTTACAATGTTAAGGAATGTTCCCACTATCCCTATTTTTTCTAGTGTTTTGAGCATGAAGGGGTGCTGTATTTTATCAAATGCTTTTTCTGCATCTATTGAAATAATCATGTGATTCTTAACTTTAAGTCTATAAATGTGGTGAATTACGTTTATTGATTTCCTAATGTTGAACCAACCTTGCATCCCTGGGATGAAACCAACTTGATCATGGTGCACTATCTTTTTAATATGTTTTTGTATGCGATTTGCTAAAATTTTGTTGAGAATTTTTGCATCGATGTTCATTAAGGATATTGGTCTGAAATTTTCTTTCCTTGATGAGTCTCTGTCTAGTTTAGGTATCAGGGTGATATTGGCTTCATAGAATGAGTTTGGGAGGGTTCCTTCCTCTTCTATTTTATGGAATACTTTGAGAAGTATTGGAATGAGCTCTTCTTTAAAGGTTTTGTAGAACTCGGCTGAGAACCCATCTGGTCCCGGACTTTTCTTTGTTGGTAGGCTTTTGATGACTTCTTCTATTTCAGTACTTGAAATTGGTCTATTTAAATTGTTTATGTCCTCCTCGTTCAGTTTAGGCAATTCATATGTCTCTAGAAACCTGTTGATGCCTTCAAAATTTTCTATTTTGTTGGAGTATAGATTTTCAAAATAGCTTCTAATTACGTTTTGTATTTCCATCCTGTCTGTTGTGATATTTCCTTGTTCATTCCGAATTTTAGTGATTTGGGTTTTCTCTCGTCTTCTCTTTGTTAGTGTGGCTAAAGGTTTATCAATTTTGTTTATTTTTTCGAAGAACCAACTATTTATTTTGTCAATTTTTTGTATTGTTTCTTTTGTTTCAATTTCATTGATTTCAGCTCTGAGTTTAACTATTTCCTGTCTTCTACTACTTTTGGTGCTGTTCTGTTCTTCTTTTTCTAGGGCTTTGAGCTGTAGTGTTAGGTCGTTTATTTGTTGAGTTTTACTTCTTTTATTAAATGTGCTCCATGAAATAAATTTCCCTCTAAGTACTGCTTTCATAGTGTCCCAGAGATTTTAATATGATGTTTCTTTGTTCTCATTTACCTCTAAGAATTTTTTAATTTCCTTCCTAATATCTTCTGTTATCCATTCATCATATAATAGCATATTGTTTAATCTCCAGATGTTGGAATAGTTTCTGTGTTTTACTCTTTCATTTATTTCTAACTTCAATTCATTATTATCTGATAGAATACATGGTAGTGTCTCTATCTTCTTGTATTTGCTAACATTAGCTTTGTGGCATAATATATGGTCTATTTTAGAGAAGGATCCATGTGCTGCTGAGAAGAAAGTGTATTCGCTCTTGGTTGGATGGTATATTCTATAAATGTCCGTTAAGTCTAAATTATTGATTGTGTTATTGAGATCTATGGTTTCTTTGTTCAATTTTTGTCTGGAAGATCTGTCCAGTGGTGAGAGAGGCGTGTTAAAATCACCTAGTATTATTGTGTTATGGTCTATTTGGTTTCTGAAATTGAGAAGGATTTGTTTGACATACATGGATGAGCCACTGTTTGGGGCATAGATGTTTATGATTGTTATATCTTGCTGATTTATGCTTCCCTTAAGCAGTATGAAATGACCTTCTTTATCCCTTCTGACTAACTTTGGCTTGAAGTCCACATTATCGGAAATGAGGATGGATACTCCAGCTTTTTTGCTGAGTCCATGTGCATGGTATGTTCTTCCCCATCCTTTCACCTTTAGTCTATGGGTATCTTTTTCTATGAGGTGAGTCTCTTGCAGGCAACATATTGTTGGATCTTTCTTTTTAATCCAATCTGCCAGTCTATGTCTTTTGATTGATGAATTCAGGCCATTAACATTCAGGATTATTATAGAGATATGATTTGGTTTCCCGGTCATTTGGTTCATTTTTTAAATTTTATTTATTTATTTGTTTGACACAACTTGTTTCCTCCTTTATTTGACAATTCCTTTAGGATAATTCCTCCCTTTGCTGATTTGCTTCTTTGTTTTTCATCTCTTCCTCATGGAATATTTTGCTGAGAATGTTCTGTAATGCTGGCTTTCTTTTTGTAAATTCTTTTAGCTTTTGTTTATCATGGAAGGATTTATTTCATCGTCAAATTTGAAGGTAAGTTTTGCTGGGTATAAGATTCTTGGTTGGCATCCATTTTCTTTCAGGGCTTGAAAAATGTTGTTCCAGGCCCTTCTAGCTTTTAGGGTCTGGATTGAAAAATCTGCTGATATCCGTATTGGTTTCCTCCTGAATGTAATTTGGTTCTTTTCTCTCACAGGCTTTAAAATTCTGTCTTTATTTTGTATGTTCGGTATTTTCATTATAATGTGCCTTGGTGTGGGTCTGTTGTAATTTTGTGTATTTGGAGTCCTATAAGCCTCTTGAACTTGATTTTCCATTTCATTCTTCAGATTTGGGAAATTTTCTGATATTATTTCATTGAATAGGTTGTTCATTCCTTTGGCTTGTTTCTCTAGGCCTTCCTCAATCCCAATAATTCTTAAATTTGGCCTTTTCATGATATCCCATAGTTCTTGTAGTTTCTGTTCATGATTTCTTACCATCTTCTCTGTTTGTTCAACTTTGTTTTCAAGGTTAAATATTTTGTCTTCAATGTCTGAGGTTCTGTCTTCCAGGTGTTCTATCCTACTGGATATGCTTTCTATGGAGTTCTTAATTTGGTTTATTGTTTCCTTCATGTCAAGGATTTCTGTTTGGTTTTTTTTCAATATCTCTAACTCTTTATTGAAATGATCTTTTGCTTCCTGTATTTGCTCTTTTAACTGTCGATTGGTGCGATCAATCAAAGCTTGCATTTGCTCTTTCATCTCATCATTCAGTGCGTGCATTTGCTCTTTCATCTCATCGTTTGCTTCTCTGATCATTTTAATTATGTACATTCTGAACTCCTTTTCTGTCATTTCTTCTGCCATGCTGTCACTGGGTTTTATTGATGTAACATCTAGATTTGTTTGCAGCATTTTCTTTCCTTGTTTTCTCATATTGTTCAGGTATCAGAGGACCGCTGAGATATTGCAGATTTCCTCTATTGACTTACAATGTCCCTGAAGATTTCTATATATATCCCCTCTTAGCCTTCAGTAGGCTGACGTCTTGGAGGAAGTTGATAATGCGGTGCTCCACAAGGAAGCTGCCTCTCTAGGAGTGGTGGCCTTCAGGTGGGGTATAATCCCTGCTAGTGGGCAGAGGTGCCTCCACTTGTTGACCAATGGTCATCCAAAGGGGACCTAGGCTGTGGGCTGAGGCAAGGCCTGTTTGGGCCTGAGTCTCTGGTTTTACCGTCCTTGTGGAGAAACCTCACCCAGCAGGGAAGACTCACCCGGTGGGGAGGTCTCGCTGGTCAGTTCCCTCCTAGAGGTTCCCCTCAATTTACAGCTACCGCCTGGGCTGGGCTGCCTTCCTCTGCAAAGTTCCCAGGGGCCCGGCCCTACCTCCTGGGCCTGGGAGCCTCACCCTTTGCAGATGACTCTCCTTAAGCTGCCCTTCCTCAGAGAATCTGCCCGCAGGCCTGGAACTTTCACTCCGCCCTAAGCCTGTCTCTGTGCGGCTCTTCCACCAAGAAGCCTCCTAGATCCTGGGACCCTGCTCTGCACCTAATCGCCTGGCTATGCGGCCCCTCCTCTGAGCAGCCACCTGGGGCCCTGTACAATCCTCTGAATCCCAGAGACCCGCCACATGCCTCTGCCTCCAGACAGCTGCCCAGTATTCCGGTGCGGTCACTAGGAGTCCAAGAAACTCACTCCATGCCTCCTCCTCCCACCAACCCCCCGTAGCCCTGGGCAATCAATCACTCCGAGTCGAAGTGACCCTCCCCGTTCCTCCTCCTTCTCCAGATAACCCCCGGGGTGTTAAGGAGCGGTCGCTCTGAGTGGCTCTGAGTCCACGTGACCCGCAGCACAGGTCCTCTGGGCAACCGCCTGGAGCTCTGGTGCGGCCACTCAAGACCAAGCGTCCCACCACGCTTCTCCTCCAGGCAGCCCCCCTGTGTTCAGGAGCTGTCCCTTTAAGTCCAAACAACTCACCACTCGCCTTCTCCTCTGAGCAGCCGCCTGGAGCGCTAATGCAGTCACTGCGAGTCCAAAGGACCCGCCGCGCTCCTCCTCCTCCTCCTCCTCCTCCTACTCCTCTGGGCAGGCCCCGGGGTTCAGAAGTGGTCTGAGTCCAAACAGCTCGCCACACAGCCCCTTCTCTGGCAACCGCCTGTAGCGCTGGTGTAGTCACCAAATCCAAGTGGCCACGCTCCTCCTCCTCGTCCTCAGGGCAGGCCCCGGTGTCCTGAGTCCACACAGCTCTCCTCGCCACTCTTCCCCTGGGCAGCCGCCGGAGCCCCAGTGGCTGCTCCGAGTCCCAGCGCTGTGCCGAGCGGCTTCCTTTACGGCGCTCCCAGCTGTCCGAGTTCACTGCTCCAGCGGGGGGAGGGGCATCTCGCCGGCAGTTCTACTTCACAAAGTTTCCTGCGTTCCGGGACCACTGTCCCATCCGGGATGCCTCCCCAGGGGGTGAGAGTCACCCGGCTGCTTTGAGTTGGTCCCAAGCGTCTCAATATCTCCTCTTTTGAATCCTGAGTCCTGGAGCAACATGAAATGCAGCCACCCTCTATGCCGCCATCTTGAAAACCGGTCTAGTGTCTAAACTTGAACCAAGTTAAAATATCTCTCCCAAAGAGCTATAAGAAATGAAATCTATCACTGGACCTAAGCAATTAATTGTTTTGTCTCTGTTTAGATTTTTCAATGGAAGACCTGAATAATGTAATATCAAAAGTAAGTTCATTTCTCTTTCTTTTCTTCTCTCAATCTAGTCTAAAGTTTCATTTTCTTAATTATTTCAGCTAAGCATTGATCTGATTAAGGCAAACAGTATCATGATGACTGACCAATAGTCCCAAATAACCCAATGTGCATTTACATTCCAAAGATGTACTTGTTCACTTGATGTAGGCCATTGGACTTGACAAAGCTTCTTCCCAGTAGACCATAGTGACTCTTTCAGGAAGAAATCTTCTGCAAACAATAACTCCTTTTTAGTGTTCCTTTGTTCAGGTTGGTGCCAGGAACAACCAAGCAAGAGGGCAGAATAGTGCTACTTCAGGCAGAGGGACAGCAATCAGAGACCCAGGTGGGCCAATCACCAGGACAGGTTGGGGAACTTTTATGATCTGGCACAAGTGAGCTACAAGCCTCTGGCCACAGTCTGGGACATTCAAACATTTCAGCTGCCTATGGGATTGCCAACAAAGTGACCCGTGCCCAACTGCCTTGGAGCTAAACATATTCTGAGTCAGCAAACTCAACATTGGTACTGACATTTCAACAATATGTCATAACATGACGGAACTGTCCAAGCTCTACACACAGCAGAAGACAACCAATTTCAGATTTAATATTTTTCTTTAAACATCCCTTTCTACTGCCCATTTCTCTCTGATGTTACTGACACCATCACCCCAAACCAAACCTCTCTAACCACAGTGCTTCCATATCATCTCTCAAGCAGAATGTACATTTATCCCACTTAAAGCTCTTGTTTCTTTCCTGTATTGCCACACACCTTTCACACTGAAGCTCATCAAGTTATCCCTCATATAATCTATTCTACAATCCACTCTGAGCTCCAAAGGAGAGGTCCACAATTAGATGATTTTTTTTTTTTTTAACAAAGCCTAGGCTTTACCAAGATCATGGGGACACTAAGATGGTTTGTTCATCTTCCTTATCACTTGTTGGCACAGGTGTCCTTACTTCTGCAGTGTCTAAGTCACTAGCGGCCACTAATTAATGATATCCATGAATTTAAGAGCACTGGTAATCCGGAAGAAAATGAATTCAACTTTCCCTAAGAGTAACATCAAGGAGTCATAATACAGCCAATCCTCAAATAGAAGCAGCTATATCTTAAGACAGAGCCCTGAGAAACAAGAAAAGTGGGAAGTATATTGGCCCTCTAAGTGCTAGCACACAAGGTGAATTGAAGTTCTTCCTGCTTGTTATAGGCAGTCCCACAACTCATTCTTTTTCTCCTTTACAAGTCTTCCTAGGTTAAAACCCAGGAGCAATGGTTCCCAGGACCAACAATATTAAGTTCTCTAGGAATTTGTTAGAACTGCAAATTTCTGGGTCTCATTCCAGACTCACTGAGCCAGGAACGCTGGGGCTGGGACCCAACAGTGTGTAGCTTAGGACACCAATTAACATTTCTCTTCCCTCTCCTAAACTAGGCACCATCTACTCTTTGGGGACGCTGAAATCCACAGGTGAGAAATACTACAATGGTTTGTATTCAGAGCACATAGCACTGGTACAAAATTTTTATTATCCCCTTAGGGGTTTTCATATACAAAAGAATAAGCTGTAGTCTATAATACCAAACCCACTCACACCACAGCTTTTGGAGATTAAAAAAAAAAAGTGTAGATTAGGCTAAGTCTATTTATAAATTCTTTTAAAAATTAAGTGATCATTATTTGATTTCCACTTGGATCTCAGGTGAAAAACATGACCCTTGACCTTGATTGTACCACATCTACCAGCATGATATAAGTAAGTTAAATTGCATGAATTTTAGAAACTCATTTATTCTTCCAAATACTACCTGAGTATTTAAGAATCTGATCAGTAAAGATTGTTTTACTTAACACCATTTCCTTCCCTCTACCGTTCCCTACCTTGCTTCTAATCAGCCTCATCTTTCAGCCAGTGAATGGTCGCATACCCAGAGCACACCTACAACATTTACAGACCTTTTGGGCACTAACTTAGTGAGGAAATGCTAGTTGGGAAAAGAAAAGAAAAATGGAACTCAGAGAGAATGGGGGTGTGGGGAGATCAATTTAGGAAAGTGAAGAAGGACAAGGCATTGGATTCAAAGAAAGTAATAAGCCTCCCACACGACTCTTTAAGTTCAGCTTTGGATAGCCAAAGCTCAGTGTGGGAAACTAGCATCATGGGTAAACTGAGCTGAAGATGAGTCCAACTGCTTTCAATCCATTCCCAAGCAACTTTCTCCCTCGTCCAAAGAAGCATGAGCTGGTTGAGATTGCTGTGACTAAATAGGTTTCCTTCCCTTTATTTCTTATATTCTAGGTCACTTCTATCTTGTTTCTAAAATATTTCTGAGAATTGCTTTGGTCATTTTGAGACAGGAAAGTGACTCCACTAGGTTCTGTCCAAATTTAAAGAAAAAGGGTCAATCTGAAAAGTAGAGTTTGGATTGATCTGAAGAACTATCATACATAATTATGACATTTTGGTCTGGGTGACAACTTATAATTATTTTCTCTGACACACACAAAAAAATGGCTTATATACTTGTAGTGAAGATTTTTTTCAAATGGTCAATCATACCCACCTCTTGTTCCATCCCCAACCAGTCTAAATGTTGAGAGGAGGTTCCGTTACTTTTCACCAACCAAAACGTTCATTTTTGGCCTCCAATTCTGTAGTACTAGACAGATGATCCCAAATAAATGTGTCTGATAAAAAAGAAAAAAAAAAAGGAAACCACTAAAAGAGTACCTAGCAGATACAGTCAAACATGTCTTCATTTCCTCTTTTACTTAACAAGAAAACATGTTACAAAAACAAAAGCTATTATTCCATTGGATGACCGTAGCAAGTGGCATGTTCATGGAGGGATGCATTTATATAACATATGGTTAGAGGTTAATCAATATTTAATTTCTATTTCACAACAACCAAATGTTCATATAGGTTATCTGATTGTTCTTTGGCATTTTATTGGTTAAATGAAATTGAATTATTCTGCAAACATTTATTAAATGCTTACAACAGTGCCTATTACATAGTAGCTATTTGCAACTCATGGTTGATGAAATTTCTCAAGAACTTGTTGTCTGCAGTCATGGTACTACGTTTCCTGGGTAAAATCATAAATAAGCAGGGATGGGAATTTTTTCTTCTCAGAGCCCTGACTCTGACTTGAAATTATTTGCATATCAAGAGTCTCCAGACTCTTCCTTCCTCTCCCCCTCACCATTCTCACCACTGCTAATGAGACAAGAAATCTAAAACTTGAGCGATGTGCCTATAAATCCATTTTTAAAGATCTACTCGACGGTGTGTCCTCCCCTGGGCCCACTGCAGGAAAATATGCACCATTTGAAACCTGAACCATCTGCTGCCATAGAAAAATATATGAATCAAATGCAGCTGGCCCACAGCAAATTCCAGGGCTTACTGGCCCATCCTCTGTTGTAACTCCAAACACCATTGTCATGATGGTTTACTTAACAGGGTAGAGTCACCAAAAGCAATTGCCCAAATAGCTCTTGTAGCAAGAAGGAGCTTTGAGACTAAAGCAATCCTCCCAGAGATGACCTGCTGTGGACCTTCCCTGATAGTCTCCCACACCTTTTCTTCAATAGAAATCCCTGTGTTCTTTGTGCTCCCCCTGCACTTAGAAAACTCTGTGAGACCTTTAATCACATTCTACTAAAATTATCTGTTGCATGTTTACCTGACCTTCTTGAGAGCAGGCACTCTGGCTTCTTCATCTTTGAAACTTCAGCAACTCATATAATGCACTGGCACATAAACAGGGTAAATAAATGGTTATCAGGTGGATCTTCTTTGTTCTGAATGAGTCAATAAACAAATATCACCTAACCAGCATCAGCAAACTGTATAATTATTGGAAGTGTATACCAACTGAATACCTTCTGTATATCCACTGAAAAATGCTTAAAGATATTGGCCCAAGTTGATCATTGAATGCAAAACCTAGAAAATATTTTGTCCCGTTATTGTGTCAAAGTAAAACCATACAATTTTGGAACAGGTAAACCTTGAAGGTCTTGTACGGATCTCCCTTTCACAGATGAGTAATTTAAAGTCCCAAGAAGTTAAGTCAAGGTCAAACAGCCAATGAATGGCAGGGAAAGGGTAGGATCCTAGTCTCCTTGCTCTTTACCTAGCTAGTGCTTGGTTTACGAGTCACCAATCCAGAGTCAGTCTGTTGCGATTCCTTAAGAGCCTTATGAAGGAACTTGGAGAAACTGGAATTCGAGCTGGATTCAGACAAAGGAAAACAACCTCTACCAGATGATCTATTTCTTTTTCCTCCCCAGAGGCAAGAACACTGGTCAAAAAGCTATCCTAGCACAAGGAGTAAGAAAGCCTGGTGTGGATGGTGGAAATACGCATAATATGCAGCTAAATGAATATAAGGAGACTCTTTAGGACCATTTGGAATTTATAACCTAGGGTCAATATGGGCCACCCCTGGGTCAGATCTTCTGGAGTAAGTGAGAAACAGAATAGAACATTTAGAGGTAACATGGCTTAAAAGTATGTCTCAGATGAACCTGGAATGTGAGTAGCCCATGACTTTAGAAAAAAATAGGGACAAAAGCAATACTTCCTGAGGCTTTCACTAGGAAAGTGCTTCACCCATTAACTCACATGAAATGCAAAGCAAGGCACTGACTATGGCGTCTACAAAGACAAAGGAGACAGAATCCCTACTCTCAGTTGCTCCGTATTTTTGATGTCTCCAAGAACTCTTTAGAGAGCCCAGTATACACACCCCCAACAAACGGTGTTTGAGAAACACAAGTAGCTCTGTCACTCAGGATATGGCACTCAGTGCAGCATAGTATCACCATGAACCCCAACTTTCAGACTCATGATGAACATCATTTAGGCATCTGCATATCTGTCCTGTTCTCAAAACCAAAGGCAACTAAGGTCTAAATGTTGTGAAGCTTTGTGGATTGTGCCTCTACAAAGGCCCAGATGGACACAGCTTCAGAGCAGAGAATACGAGCAGTGAAAGATTTCAGCAAGAGAGAGGAAGATTAATTCCCATAGCAAACATCCCCCTTTCAGATAGAAAGGCTGTCACAGATTCTTTCTTAACTACTCAGATCCCAGTGTGTGATTTGGGAAGTGCTCATAAATTAGTACTATATGCACAGCAGCTACAGGTAGAGGTCGAAGAAAATTTCACATTAAGCAATTCATATTATTATTAAATTTGCCTTTGTGTACTTCTAGACATGATATGTATAGGAAATAACAAAGTTTTTTTATTATTAAACTTCTTACATTATTAAAACTGCAACCAGATGAAATTTCAGTGTTGGAATTGTGAACAGTTTAATATTTATGAACTTAGTCAAATTTTAAAATGAAATTTAAATGTCAGCCTTATTTAGAAATTGTCATATTTTTCAATTATAATTTGTATTTTATCTCTTACTCTTTATAATTCTTGGTTTCTTTACAAGAAATGTGACTTTTAATATGTATGTGATAAATAGTATGAACTTTGATTTTTATGTTTATTCTATTTTTGACAATATGAAATTATACAGTTTTCACACAGATATATTTTATTCTTTATCCTGTACCTCATGTCTACAAACAGCATTCAAATTATGCATACTTTTGAGTAGACAACATAATTAATGGTTTTGCTAAAATAAAGAGAAAAATGTATCCTATAGAATAAATTACATGATAATCGATGAATGATGCATACCTTTTACTACGTGTGCAAACATCATTGGCCCATCAACTGAATACCAAGACAAGCACCACAATAATCACATTTAGTCATGTTTAATATTTTGCTTTCTATTATATAAGAACCGAGGCTTCACCCACATTATTTTTGTTGTGTCATTATGAAAGTATATCTGTCAAAGTAGAAAGTGAGAACACATTTTACCTCACAGTTGCTGAGCTGGATTTAGAGTCTTCAGGAGTGTAGACATATGGTTTGTGGGCCTCTGTTTGTCCTCTCATCCCAGGTGCTGAAATGTTATAGGCGACCAGTGAGTCAACTCGTTAACAAAAAATGATTGCAACCCCAAAGCACAAGGCAACAAGGAAAGTCAGAAAGGAAGTCTCTTCTCTTTTATAGAAAGCAGGATCCTTTTTTTTTTTTTTTTTTTCTCTCTTACACTCTCAGTCTCAGGCAAAATCACATAGGCACCTAGGCTGTGGTGACCTGGAGTGTTATTGTCCTTGCAGTCTGTATGGGGAAGCACTGATTCACTCAGCCTTGTCCTATGTGCCTGAAGGATTGATCTGTTGGAATGGATGCAGTTTGCATTTGTATTTAAATACAAAGAATGGAGGAAAAGGAGGCAGGCAGAGCTTTTCAGATTTAGAGGTCCTGCCAGTGGCTTCCAAGTTCTGATATGGGGACTTGAATGTGATCAGTCCAGCAAGTTCCCTGCCCACCTGTGACCGTATGGCCACAGTGGATCTGGTTCATTCTGGCATGTTTTTAAAGGTCAAAGCAAAGATATGGCAAAACGTGATTATTCTGGTTTTGGTTTTCATTTCAGAAAGAGAAATGAATTCATCTTTCATATTTTAATGTGTTTTTTAAATTTACCTTTTGTGACTATTTCGGTATATCTTTTTACTTCTCCAATTGATCTTTCAAAACACCCTCACTCTTAGAATTCATGCTATTTCTCACAAATAAATATTATGAAAGTCTGATAAAGTTCCTCTCCTTGGTGATTTTTATATAGATACTTTGAAGTTGATTAGAAGTTTCTCTCCATCAGGGTAACCTACAAAAGTTTTCACATCTTATCACCTTTCCCATTATAGAACAGCATCTTCTATTATCAAACACCCATTGATTTTAAGAAAATTTAGACAAACAACGAGATGAAGAAAGTGACAGCATGAGTAATATGAGCAATAGTGCAGGTGACACTCCCGCATTGGTTCCAATTCTGTCCACTCAAAGAGCACATACCTGAGTGGACGCCAGTAGGGAAGTATAACTCCCTGCATCCTGTGAACTAAATATGATTCTGGTATTTAAGAACATAAACTTTTCCAAACATTAGTCCTAAATGCAGGCTAGCCACATCCAAAACTCAACAGAAAAGGCAGTGTTCTCTCCCAAAGCTAGAAGAAAACTACCTGTCCCAGGTGTTTTGAAGGCAGCATGTTGGTCTCCAAAATATTTCCCTCCTTAGCAATTTCCCAAAGGTAATTTTGACTAGTTATGTTTTCAATTCATCAACCAACCTTAGAAGTAAATCATTATATATGCTGTGAATTTTAGATTTGTGTTCAGACCCATTTCAAAATAAAAAATGAAAAGAACTGGGGATGTGGTTCCGTGGATGTACACCCCTGGGTTCAATCCCTGGTACCAAAAAAAACCAAGTTTCCCATTATTGAAAAATGCTTCTCTCTTGTGGCCTCCATAATCCATGTAAAGAAGTCACCAGATGGTTACTACCATATCAATACAATGTAAGACAGAACTAAGTACTGCATTTTCCAAGTGTGGTGCCCAACTCACCTTCAGAATTACTCAGGAGATGTATTTAAAAGAAATTCATGGGCCTCACCATACTTCTGATTTAGTATTTCTGGGAGTGAGCCCCAAAGCCCACATTCCCTCATGCTTCCGGGGTGGTTCTTGTGCACTCCAAAGTTCAACACTTGTGGATGGTTCTTAATGTGCCTGTGCATTAGAGTCACTTAGAGAGATTACGTGACACAATACCTTGCCAGCCCCAGACTGATAGACCTGAAACCCTGGGAATGGGCGAGGCCATCATGTATTCGTGATAATCCTAATGGGCATGAGGGTTGAGAGCCAGTTTAGACCCTTCTTTCTCCCATGTTAGCCCACCTGCAATCTGCAGTATCAGCTCCATTCAGCAAACAGCAGACACTAGGGAAGAAAGGAAGAGGAAGGAAAACAGAATAACACACAAATGTCAGTGTCCGTGGGAAAGCAAATCTCTGGGCAAACCACCTCGCAGCATGGGCTTTCAAAAGCAGTCAGCATCAAAGTAACCAGCTCTCTCCAGGCCACTCAGAGTGTGAGTATGATGGAGGTCCCATAAAGAGACTCTTCGCTACCTTAGATATGTTACCTATTAATAATTTAAGTTGAATTCAAGTCACTGTTCCCTGGACTGACCCATCGTATACTTCCTTGGAATTAGAAGAGGATAAATTAATCTCCAGTTTAAAAGAACAAAGTGTTTATTCAATTAAATAAATACCTATTTCGCAAAAGCTACTTATATAAAACTCTAGCTATCATTTGTTATAAACCTCCTAATATCTGCATTCTATAAGCAGAAAAAGTACTATTGTCCCTATATTGGAGATAGTAAAACTGGATGGAAAGGGTAAGTGGCCCTGTCAGAGTCACACTCTAGAAACCAGAACATTACTCTGGTCTTCTGACTAAATCTAATGTTTGCTACCCCCACTGACTTAACTCAAATTCATTAATATTACCCTTCCCTTAAAACAGAAAAAAATTAAGATTAAATGGAAAAAACTCACCTACCTGCATCTCTATTATATTTATTAATGTCTTGTTTTATATTTTATAATCACAGCAAAACTGTCTTATTGTTCTACTTAAAGAGGTATGTGGTATGTATTTGATTTATGTTTATATTTCCATAATACCCCTATTTAGCCCTGGAAAATGGTAGATAGACAATAAATGTTTCTTGGGTAATTAAATAAAATTAAAATAAAAATAATATATATTTCAATTTCCAAATCGTAAAACCTTTAACCCAGTTTGCTAATCACAAACTGACATGTTCTGTTCTAGAAGAACACTTTGTGCTCATCTTATAGTGGCATTAACTATAATTAATCACTACTGGCGTTTTAAACACAGATGAGAATTATATATCAGGAATCAATGATGGCTTAAGACATCAATATTTTAATTCCAAATGAAAATATTCTTTCTTTTAAAGTGGAGGGGCAGGTAGATGACAAACTTCAGAAAGAAAAATCTTTGAAAACATCTGTAACAGGAAAAGAACACAACCTCTAGTCTACAAAAAACAAACAAACAGCAGAAGCCAGTTGTTATACCCCCCTACCAGAATGGATAGAATGAAAAAGAACCAAGCGTTGACAAGGATGTGGAGAATGGAAACTCTTACACATGCTGATAGTAGAAATCGATGCGACCACTTTGCAAAGAATTTACCACAGTTGATCCAGCAAAACCGTGTACATACATTCACCAAAAAAAAACAAGTACAAAACTGCTCTTAGTAGTGCTAGTTGTAACAGCCAAAAACTAGAAACAACCCAAGTGTTCAACAGTAGAATGGATAAACCCAGTACCCTCATAGAAAGGAATCCCAACACACAATGAGAAGGACCAACTCACAGCAATACCCAAGAAACATGCATGAGTTTTCCAAATGTAACTTGGAGTGAAAGAAACCAGAAACAAAAAAGCACATACCATATTAGTCCATGGGTACAAAAGTCAAACCCAGGCAACACTAATTGATGTTATTAGAAATCAGGAAGATTTCCCGCCCCCTTGGGAAATGCCACAATTGCATGCTGGAAGATAGATTTGGTAATAATTCATTTCTGGATTTGCATCATGGGTAAGGAGAGCCCTCACTTTATGAAAATTGGTTGAGCACTTTATCTACATTAAACAAAGAAAAAGTTTACTTAAAAAAAAAAAAGAGTGATACTCTTGGCACCACTTAACTTGTGGTGCACTAATTCCAACAAGCTTCTAATAATAGGTGGGGGGGGGGCAGGGGGCATTTCTCCACATGTGGGATTCAACAGCAATGTTGCACATCCACTCAGAATCCACGTGCATGTGGGATATTTCATTGATTTGGCATTTCATGAATTTACATCTCACATTCATCTGGGTGTCTACCTTTTACCACCTAGCATCTCTTGATACAATACATACTCAGGCTTCTCTTTACTCACATCCATCCACCAAACCCTCCTCAGGGTGTGGACCTTATCTATCTCTTTGATTTTGTGTTCTTTTCACCCAGCTCAGGGTAAACCTATAATAAGTACTTAGTACCTGTGTTAAGAGTCCAAGACCTTCCCGGGCTTTCACAACATCTCTATCTTCAGAGACACTCGGTCCTTTGTTCCTGTTCAGCCAAGAAAAAGTCTCATGTTAGAAGGAGGCACTTCAACAACACTGACACTTTTGACTCCTAAACCTCCATTAGCCTCTATCGCACTGTCCTCTTGAAGAATTGCTGCCTCTGATTCAGAAATGGTTCTTTCAGCTTTTTCCAAATGGTGAAGTATTTTCAGAAAGGACAAATAAGAGTTCTTCCAAGAACATGAAAGAATATTCCTCATCCTGTGGGTCTGGAAGCCACCTTCTATCAATTCCGTTTCTTACCTGACTGCCACACAAACTTCACCTCCCCACCTCCCAGGTCATCATTTGGTCCACTGCCTCTCCTTCTCAGGCTAACTTTAAAAGAAATGCTTCTAACACCATCCTTTTTCAGAGACCATTTTTACACTTGAAGACAGAGGAAACAGTCTCTTCAACAAGTTTGAAACTCCTTCTAGAAACTGCTCAGCAGCAACAAATACTGCTTTTCAAATATACTTGTTTAACAAAAATCAAACTCCTCGGCTCCATCTGGTGGTGCCCTGCATCTAGTAAACTCTCAAATAGCATATAAGTCCCTCCCAGGAACTGTATGTACTCTGTCCCCAGGCAACTATGGGGTGTAGACACCAAATCTCTGTCAATGATGAAGCAAGGTCCCATCCTTAGTACTTAGGGTAGACACCTGCATAAGGCCAATGTGATACCTGCCTTTTTGGGTGTCATTAATCTCAGGGAGTGTCTTAATTCCAAGTAGATCATGAGATCACATACATAGAATTTAAAACAGAATTTACATTTACATAAAAATAAATGCTTCCTCTAAGTTAAGATCTGAGGGACAGTCTATAAATTTAAGATGAATATTTTCCCTTTTGGTTTCAATGTCTTCTCACTATATAAAGAATCAGGGGGCTCTAATTCAATATATTACCCAGGCAAATGTTTCTACCTCCGTCTCTTCTCGAACGTTTCCAAACAACAGCAATGATACACAAAAGGGTAGGCCATGAGTAGGGCAAAGACTGAGAACATGCTCTTGAAGATGGATGGCATATGAGATGACGTTGACAGGGCAGAGATCAAGAATTACTGAGTTCCAAGAAGGCACAAGAGAAGCAGCAGAGAGAGTGGGAGCCGATGTCCAAGTGGGACTTGGAAGGGGTAGACACTAATGCAGCTGACCTTCGGGTGGTGCATAATGAAAAAAGTTCATGTTTCTGATGTCAATAAGAAAAAATAAAGGAAACTAGAAATTCTGCATTAAAAAAATCATGACAAAATCATGGTGCTTGATTGTAAGAAATTCATGGAGTCTAAGAAAAGAGATTCTTGATTATAAACTTTAAATATTCTTGACATAGACTTGATTTAAGAGCACAGATTACATCTCCTCTACCTTCACTCTGGTTCTAAAGTGAATACCATTAAGCAATATCATGATATTATCAATAATATTGATTTTTTTGTTTCTCAGAATTAATATACAGACAAAGAACAGAAGATTTAATGAAAGTGCCCAGTCAGAATGTAAATGCTTTAAACTTTGGCAATATAAAAATAGTAATAGAAGCTGGGAATGGTGGGGCACACCTATAATCCCAGCAACTCTGGAGGCTGAGATAGGAGGATGGCAAGATTGATGCCAGCCCACATTAATGTTTACAGCAGCACAATTCATAATAGCTAAGCTATGGAACCAACCTACATGCCCTTCAACAGATGGATAAAATGTGGTATATATACACAATGAAATATTACTCAGCCATAAATAAGAATGCAATTGTGGCATTTGCCAGTACATGGATGAAACTGGAGACACTCATGCTAAGTGAAATAAGCCAATCCCAAAAAAACAAAGGCTGGATGTTTTCTCTGATATGTGGATGCTAACACATAATAAGGGGAGGGGGAGGGAAGAATAGAGGTTATTTGGATTAGACAAAGGGGAATTAAGGGAAGAGGAGAGATGAGAATAGGAAAGACAGTAGAATGAATCAGATGTAACTCCTTCATTCATATATGAATACACCACAGAGAAACTCCACATCATGTACAAACACAGAATGGATCCTAATTATAATAAGTTATACTTTGTGTATATATAATATGTCAAAATACATTCTACTGTCACGTATAACTAAAATTAACAAATAAAAAAAAGAAAAAAGATTTAGGCCAGCCTCAGCAACTTATTGACACCCTTATCTACTTAGCAAGATCTTGTCTCAAAATAAAAAATTAAAAGGACTTGGGATATACCTCAGTAGTAAAAGTTCCACTGCGTTCAATCCCTAGGGGGGGAAAAAAAAACCCACAAGAAAAATAAAAAGCAAAAATTGTAGTAGAACTGAACAGTAGGAGGAGTTAGAGGTGGAAGAAAAGACGCAAGAGAGCACAGGAGTGCTCAACTCCACATCTTACACCATGAGTACTTGCATGACATGCCTGAAACTGAAGGAATAAGAAATCAAAAGCAAACAAATTTTATAAGTATAACTAATAAGAGAAAAAGGAAGAGGTTACCTGGAGCTTGCTGTAAAAGAACTTGCTGTAAATTTTTATTTCCATGAGCAATTACTTCTAAAATTTTCATTAGCATACTAACATTACAACATCCCAGATTTATAATCTTTCCAATTTTCCAATCCTCAGCCAAGGAGACTGACTCCACAGGATCACCAGAACTTGGCATCAGATTAAATTTCCATGGTCTTCAACTACAGAATGAGTGATCACCTCATTGGAACTTTCTACATCTGACATGTTTCACCTTCTGGGCTGTAGAAGCAGATCCTTCCAAGCTGCCATATATCCAAATACTGTTTGGTTTATCTGAACAGCATTACTTGTTTTCTTGTGTGTCATCTTCTCATACAACCAAGCATCACAAATATCTCAGAAACCCTCTTTAATCAGGTGTACCAGAAAAATCCAGGAATTCCTTACTTTTGAACTACTTGAAAAGAAAAAGCTAGCAGGACTGAAATCTGGATGATGAGACTTTCTAACTTTCAGCTCTGGGGAAGTGTATTGATGATATTTCCAGTGTACCCAGTCTAAGAAACTTCTAGATCCTAATGTCAGGGAAGGAAACAGGTATTAAATCTTAGAACTAATCCCTCCTCCCGCTTTAAATGTCAAAGCCAAATGCTGGAAATCCAGGAAATAAAATGTTTAATATGCTTCAGGAGAGGAGAGGTTGCCATTTTTTTTCTGCTACTTTCCATCTTCATCTTGCCTCAAAGCACACCTGGTTTTACTGGACCTTATTTGGTTTGATACTGCTCCAGGATCATTTCACTTCACTTGATTTAATATGTGTTTGCATCATTTCATCTTACTTAGTTAAGCACATGATAAAATACTTAGAAAACAATAAAATGGAAACTAATGGAAATTATCAAAAACTGTTTAAGGAAAATTATGTTTGCCATATGGAAAGAAGAAAAAAGAAAGAAAAAGAAAGAAAGGAAGGAAAGAAGGAAGGAAGGAAGGAAGGAAGGAAGGAAGGAAGGAAGGAAGGAAGGAAGAAAGTAAGGAAGGAAAAAAGGAAGGAAGAAAGAGGAGAGGAGAGGAGAGGACGGGAATGTAGATTTTAAAGTACTACAAAGTTCTTCTATAGTTGGTAAGGTCACACAGCTTCAAATATTAGAGTCCAGTCCAAGATTGTTGTTTTCTTAACTAAATAATTATTATGCGTAAGGGAGATGATAATCCTCAAACCTATAAATCTACTACAAACTTAATGAATATGGCCTGATCTGAAAATGATGATGGTATAAAATTTTTTCTATGTATTGGCAAATTTCTACTGAGGTTTATTCTAAGCCTTGTGGGGGTACTTAAGTTCAGGGAAATAAAAAATGTGAATTTTTTTCTATTCACATAAATCACAGAGAGGTTGAGACAAAAATCATTAAGTTTGATTATACAAGTCATTGAGAATATTAAACATGAGAGAGTTTTACTTCTGAATAATCAGGATTATGTTAAGGCTAACCTATTTTGATTTCAAGATTTTGAAATCAGCAAAAAGTATCTTTTACCCAAAATGCATCAGTCTTTTGCCCAATTGTCTTCTTTATTATGGGACTAAATGTGAAATATAAAATGTGTGAATTATTATGAGCTGCAGTTAAAAAAAAAAAAAAAAATTTAAACACTGACCTAAATCTATACTAGTCATTTCCATAATATAGCTCCACTATTTTTACCTTTAACCTTCAAATTTATGTGGCTTGTTAAAATAGGTTTCCATGAATAGGTTTAATTTTACCCAGCAATACCAATTGCTTGGAGCATAGTGTTAAGAAGAATTCTAATGTTGTACCCCAGTTCAGTGAAAGGATGGCAGAGAGTGATTATTACCCCTAGCAGGTGTTCAAATTTAGCCCATTTTAAACTCTGGATAATTTTACAGTTAATAAAATAAAACACAGTCTTATAAGTTGAAATTCCATCTTATAAAATTTGCATGAACACTTGAGAAATTACCCAAATTATCAGTGTTACCCAAGCTGTCACAGAAAGAAGATGGATGTTCCAATATAAACATCAACTTGTCATTCAGAGTCTTGAAGGTAAAAGTCAGAGGAATCAGATGACTTGGTAATCTAAGTCCTCTAGCTTAGCACCACCCTTCTCTAAATGCAATTGATTCCTCTAATGACCACTGCTACTTTCCATAGACTAGAAATATTTCCTATTTAAAAATAATTTCTTTTTATGTAATTGAGTAGACAGTCCAGTAACATACATATGTGAAATGTGTATAAGTTTAACATGATCAAGTAGATATCATAAATCAATAGGAAAGGGAAGGATGATTCTGGGACAACTCATGAATTATTTAATTTTATTAAAAAAAAGTTTCAGTTCTATCCTTGTCTCATACATATACCAAAGTAAATTCTAGGTGGATTTAATTTAAATGTGAAAGTTTAGGTCATTTTTTTCAAATCTAAAAAAAAAGAGGCGAACCTTTATCTGATTGCTAATTAAGAAAAGGATACTTGGAGTTTCAAGATGGCGGCCTAGAGGGTGGCTGCATTTCATGTTGCTCCAGGACTCAGGATTCAAAAGAGGAGATATTGAGAGACATGGGACCAACTCAAAGCAGCCGGGTGAGTCTCTCCCGTTGGGGAGGTGTCCTGGATGGGACGGTAGTCCCGGAACGCAGGGAACTTTGTGAAGTAGAGCTGCCAGTGAGATGCCCCCCCCCACCCTACCCCCCCCCCCACTGGAGCAGTGAACTCGGACAACTGGGAGCGTCATAAAGGAGGCCGCTCAGCACAACGCTGGGACCCGGAGCAACCACTGGGGCTCCGGAGGCTGCCCAGGGGAGGAGCGGCGAGCAGAGCTGTATGGTCTCAGAACACCGGGGCCTACCCTGAGGAGGAGGAGGAGGAGCGTGGACACTTGGATTCGGAGTAACTGTACCAGAGCTATGGGCAGTTGCCACAGGAGAAGCTGCGCGGCGAGCTGTTTGGAATCAGACCACTTCTGAACACCGGGGCCTGCCCGGAGGAGGAGGAGGAGGAGCAGGAGGAGCACGGCGGGTCACTTGGACTCTCAGTGACTGCATTAGAGCTTCAAGCGGCTGCTCAGAGGAGGAGGCGATTGGTGAGTTGTTTGGACTTAAAGCGACCGCTCCTGAACACAGGGGGGCTGCCTGGAGGAGAAGCGCGGTGGGTCACTTGGTCTCGAGTGGCCGCACCAGAACTCCAGGCGGTTGCCCAGAGGACGTGGGCAGCTGGACATGTGGATTCAGAGCCACTCAGAGTGACCGCTCCTGAACACCTGGGGGGTTACCTCGAAGAGGAGGAGGAATAGGGAGGGTCATTTTGACTTGGAGTGATTGATTGCCCCGGGCTATGGGTGGTTGGTGGGAGGAGGAGGCACGCAGTGAGTTTCTTGGACTCCTAGTGACTGCATTGGAATACTGGGAGGCTGTCTGGAGGAAGAGGCGTGTGGCGGGTCTCTGGGACTCAGAGCAATTGTACGGGGCTCCAGGTGGCTGCTCAGAGGAGGGGCCGCATAGCCAGGCGATTAGGTGGAGAGCAGGGTCCCAGGATCTAGGAGGCTTCTTGGTGGAAGAGCCCCACAGACACATGCTTAGTGGCGGAGCGAAGGTTCCAGGACTGCGGGCAGATTCTCTGAGGAGGGGCAGCCTAAGGAGATTCATCTGCGAAGGGTGAGGCTCCCAGGCCCAGGAGGTAGGGCCGGGCCCCTGGGAACTTTGCAGAGGAAGGCAGCCCAGCCTAGGTGGTAGCTGTAAATTGAGGGAAACCTCTAGGAGGGAACTGACCAGCGAGACCTCCCCACCGGGTGAGTCTTTCCTGCCAGGTGAGGTTTCCCCACAAGGACGGTAAAACCAGAGACACAGGCCCAAACAGGCCTTGCCTCAGCCCGCAGCCTAGTTCCCCTTTGGATGACCATTGGTCAACAAGCGGAGGCACCTCTGCCCACTAGCAGGGAATATACCCCACCTGAAGGCCACCACTCCTAGAGAGGCAGCTTCCTTGTGGAGCACCGCATTATCAACTTCCTCCAAGACGTCAGCCTACTGAAGGCTAAGAGGGGATATATATAGAAATCTTCAGGGACATTGTAAGTCAATAGAGGAAATCTGCAATATCTCAGCGGTCCACTGATACCTGAACAATATGAAAAAACAAGGAAAGAAAATGCTGCAAACAAATCTAGATGTTACATCAATAAAACCCAATGACAGCATGGTAGAAGAAATGACAGAAAAGGAGTTCAGAATGTACATAATTAAAATGATCAGGGAAGCTAATGATGAGATGAAAGAGCAAATGCACGCACTGAATGATGAGATGAAAGAGCAAATGCAGGCATTGAATGATCGCACCAATTGACAGTTAAAAGAGCAAATACAGGAAGCAAAAGATCATTTCAATAAAGAGTTAGAGATATTGAAAAAAAAAACAAACAGAAATCCTTGACATGAAGGAAACAATAAACCAAATTAAGAACTCCATAGAAAGCATATCCAATAGGATAGAACACCTGGAAGACAGAACCTCAGACATTGAAGACAAAATATTTAACCTTGAAAACAAAGTTGAACAAACAGAGAAGATGGTAAGAAATCATGAACAGAATCTACAAGAACTATGGGATATCATGAAAAGGCCAAATTTAAGAATTATTGGGATTGAGGAAGGCTTAGAGAAACAAACCAAAGGAATGAACAATCTATTCAATGAAATAATATCAGAAGATTTCCCAAATCTGAAGAATGAAATGGAAAATCAAGTTCAAGAGGCTTATAGGACTCCAAATACACAAAATTACAACAGACCCACGCCAAGGCACATTATAATGAAAATGCCTAACATACAAAATAAAGACAGAATTTTAAAGGCTGTGAGAGAAAAGAACCAAATTACATTCAGGGGGAAACCAAACGGATATCAGCAGATTTTTCAATCCAGACCCTCAAAGCTAGAAGGGCCTGGAACAACATTTTTCAAGCCCTGAAAGAAAATGGATGCCAACCAAGAATCTTATACCCAGCAAAACTTACCTTCAAATTTGACAATGAAATAAAATCCTTCCATGATAAACAAAAGCTAAAAGAATTTACAAAAAGAAAGCCAGCATTACAGAACATTCTCAGCAAAATATTCCATGAGGAAGAGATGAAAAACAAAGAAGCAAATCAACAAAGGGAGGAATTATCCTAAAGAATTGTCAAATAAAGGAGGAACCAAGTTGTGTCAAACAAATAAATAAATAAAATTTAAAAAATGAACCAAATGACCGGGAAACCAAATCATATCTCAATAATAACCCTGAATGTTAATGGCCTGAATTCATCAATCAAAAGACATAGACTGGCAGACTGGATTAAAAAGAAAGATCCAACAATATGTTGCCTACAAGAGACTCACCTCATAGAAAGAGATACCCATAGACTAAAGGTGAAAGGATGGGGAAAAACATACCATGCACATGGACTCAGCAAAAAAGCTGGAGTATCCATCCTCATTTCCGATAATGTGGAATTCAAGCCAAAGTTAGTCAGAAGGGATAAAGAAGGTCATTTCATACTGCTTAAGGGAAGCATAAATCAGCAAGATATAACAATCATGAACATCTATGCCCCAAACAGTGGCTCATCCATGTATGTCAAACAAATCCTTCTCAATTTCAGAAACCAAATAGACCATAACACAATAATACTAGGTGATTTTAACACGCCTCTCTCACCACTGGACAGATCTTCCAGACAAAAATTGAACAAAGAAACCATAGATCTCAATAACACAATCAATAATTTAGACTTAACGGGCATTTATGGAATATACCATCCAACCAAGAGCGAATACACTTTCTTCTCAGCAGCACATGGATCCTTCTCTAAAATAGACCATATATTATGTCACAAAGCTAATGTTAGCAAATACTAGAAGATAGAGACAATACCATGTATTCTATCAGATCATAATGGATTGAAGTTAGAAATAAATGAAAGAGTAAAACACAGAAACTATTCCAACATCTGGAGATTAAACAATATGCTATTATATGATGAATGGATAACAGAAGATATTAGGAAGGAAATTAAAAAATTCTTAGAGGTAAATGAGAACAAAGAAACATCATATCAAAATCTCTAGGACACTATGAAAGCAGTACTTAGAGGGAAATTTATTTCATGGAGCGCATTTAATAAAAGAAGTAAAACTCAACAAATAAACAACCTCACACTACAACTCAAAGCCCTAGAAAAAGAAGAACAGACCGGCACCAAAAGTAGTAGAAGACAGGAAATAGTTAAACTCAGAGCTGAAATCAATGAAATTGAAACAAAAGAAACAATACAAAAAATTGACAAAATAAATAGTTGGTTCTTCGAAAAAATAAACAAAATTGATAAACCTTTAGCCACACTAACAAAGAGAAGACGAGAGAAAACCCAAATCACTGAAATTCGAAATGAACAAGGAAATATCACAACAGACACGATTGAAATACAAAACATAATTAGAAGCTATTTTGAAAATCTATACTCCAACAAAATAGAAAATTTCGAAGACATCAACAGGTTTCTAGAGACATATGAATTGCCTAAACTGAACGAGGAGGACATAAACAATTTAAATAGACCAATTTAAAGTACTGAAATAGAAGAAGTCATCAAAAGCCTACCAACAAAGAAAAGTCCGGGACCAGATGGGTTCTCAGCCGAGTTCTACAAAACCTTGAAAGAAGAGCTCATTCCAATACTTCTCAAAGTATTCCATAAAATAGAAGAGGAGGGAACCCTCCCAAACTCATTCTATGAAGCCAGTATCACACTGATACCTAAACCAGACAGAGACTCATCAAGGAAAGAAAATTTCAGACCAATATCCTTAATGAACATTGACGCAAAAATTCTCAACAAAATTTTAGCAAATCGCATACAAAAACATATTAAAAAGATAGTGCACCATGATCAAGTGGGTTTTATCCCAGGGATGCAAGGTTGGTTCAACATCAGGAAATCAATAAACGTAATTCACCATATCAATAGACTTAAAGTCAAGAATCACATGATTATTTCAATAGATGCAGAAAAAGCATTTGATAAAATACAGCACCCCTTCATGCTCTAAACACTAGAAAAATTAGGGATAGTGGGAACATTCCTTAATATTGTAAAGGCCATCTATGCTAAGCCCATGGCTAATATCATTCTAAATGGTGAAAAACTGAAAGCATTCCCCCTAAAAACTGGAACAAGGCAAGGATGCCCTCTTTCACCACTTCTATTCAACATTGTTCTTGAGACTCTAGCCAGAGCAATTAGACAAACCAAAGAAATTAAAGGGATACGAATTGGAAAAGAGGAACTCAAACTATCCCTGTTCGCTGATGACATGATTATATATTTAGAGGAACCTGGAAATTCCACCAGAAAACTCTTACAACTCATAAGTGAATTCAGTAAAGTAGCAGGTTACAAGATCAATGCTCATAAATCCAATGCATTTTTATACATAAGTAATGAATCTTCAGAAAGAGAAATTAGGAAAACGACCCCATTCAAAATAGCCTCGAAAAAAATAAAATACTTGGGAATCAATCTCACAAAAGAGGTGAAAGACCTCTACAATGAGATCTATACAACACTAAAGAAAGAAATTAAAGAACACCTTAGAAGATGGAAAGATCTTCCATGTTCTTGGATAGGAAGAATTAATATTGTCAAAATGGCCATACTACCTAAAGTGCTATACAAATTCAATGCAATTCCAATTAAAATCCCAATGACGTACCTTACAGAAATAGAGCAAGCAATTATGAAATTCATCTGGAAGAATAAGAAACCCAGAATAGCTAAAGCAATCCTTAGCAGGAAGAGTGAAACAGGGGGTATTGCAATACCAGATCTTCAACTCTACTACAAAGCAATAGTAACAAAAACGGCATGGTATTGGTACCAAAATAGAAAGGTAGATCAATGGTACAGAATAGAGGACACAGACACAAACCCAAATAAATACAATTTTCTCATACTAGACAAAGGGGCCAAAAATATGCAATGGAGAAATGATAGCCTCTTCAACAAATGGTGCTGGGAGAATTGGAAATCCATATGCAACAGAATGAAACTAAACCCATATCTCTCACCATGCACAAAACTAAACTCAAAATGGATTAAGGACCTCAGAATCAGACCAGAGACCCTGCAGATTATAGAAGAAAAAGTAAGTCCAGATCTTCAACATGTTGGCTTAGGACCAGACTTCCTTAACAGGACTCCCATAGCACAAGAAATAAAAGCAAGAATCAATAACTGGGATAGATTCAAACTAAAAAGCTTTCTCTCAGCAAAGGAAACTATCAGCAATGCGAAGAAAGAGCCTACAGAGTGGGAGAATATCTTTGCCAATCGTACTTCAGATACAGCACTAATCTCCAGAATCTATAAAGAACTCAAAAAACTCTACTCCAAGAATTCAAATAATCCAGTCGACAAATGGGCTAAGGAAATGAATAGACACTTCACAGAAGATCTACAAGCAATCAACAAACATATGGAAAAATGTTCAACATCTCTAGTAATAAGAGAAATGCAAATCAAAACCACCCTAAGATTCCATCTCACCCCAATTAGAATGGCGATTATCAAGAATACGAGCAACAACAGGTGTTGGCGAGGATGTGGGGAGAAAGGTACACTCATACATTGCTGGTGGGGCTGCAAATTAGTGCAGCCACTCTGGAAAGCAGTGTGGAGATTCCTTAGAAAACTTGGAATGGAACCACCATTTGACCCAGCTATCCCACTCCTTGGCCTATACCCAAAGGACTTAAAATCAGCATACTACAGAGATACAGCCACATCAATGTTCATAGCTGCTCAATTCACAATAGCCAGACTGTGGAACCAACCTAGATGCCCTTCAATTGATGAGTGGATAAAGAAACGGTGGTATATATATACAATGGAATATTACTCAGCCATAAAGAATGATAAAATTATGGCATTTGCAGGCAAATGGATGAAATTGGGGAATATAATGCTAAGTGAGATAAGCCAATCTCAAAAAGCCAAAGGACGAATGATATCACTCATAAGTGGATGATGACACATAATGGGGGGAGGGAAGGGTTATTGTTAGGGTTAGAGTTAGGGTTAGGGAGGGGGGCAAGAATGGAGGAAGGAAGCACTGTATAGAGGGAAAAGAGGGGTGGGAGGGGTGGGGGGAAGGGAAAAAATAACAGAATGAATCAAACAACATTACCCTATGTAAATTTATGATTACACATATGGTATGCCTTTACGCCATGTACAAACAGAGAAACAACATGTATCCCATTTGTTTACAATAAAATAAAAAAAAAGAAAAGGATACTTAAGTTTAAATGCAATGGAGATAATGGCAAGGATATGGCTATCAAAAGTTTCAAAGCTTATGAATATTTAAAAAAAAACATCTAAGCAGAGATTGGGATAGGGTAGGGAAAAAAAGGTTTAAAAAAAAGTACAGGAAGAACAGCTGGACCTCACAGTAATAGGAAAATGCTTGGGTGGCTACTCTCTTTATCAGCATCCTTCCCTGGACACATGATCCCTTTTCTCTGCCCTTACTTCCTCTGTTATCTCTTCCAAAGGAAACTACCTATTCCTCCTCTAAACTTTGATTTGCATGTGTTTTTCACTGGCCTTAGTGCCAAATCTGGCTTCAAACCCAGCACCATCTCAGTTTTTTAGTTCCTTAGTCCAAGCTTCTGTGAAGAAGACCTAATAGACCTAACTTGGGTCACATATCTATATATGGGTCAGTGGGGAGGAGGGTGTCCCATGACATATGGACACTACTACTGCATATCCAACAGAATATCATGGAGTTAACATGCAGCTTTGTAACAGGAAATTAAACAAGAAAAGCCCTTTGCAGAATGTTAGGGTCAAACTTTTCTCCAATATATAAAGAAGGGGAAAGTGTAGATTTACTAGCCATGCCAGACAACAGTGAGCTTTTGTTATTCTAAATGGTTACACTCATTTGGACTTTCCAAAGTTTCCACCACCAATATGCATAACTCAGATAATCAGGGGGTGGGGGAAGTAAAACATCAAAAGAAAAAAAAAAAGTTAAAAGCATGGGAAACTGATTTGCCAGTATGCAATTTAGGTTGAATTGTCAGGTCACTTTTTGGGATATGTCCTGACTTTCAATAGCCCAACTCCCCTCCACAATGATTGCTATACTCCAATCTCAGTAAATGTTGGACACAAATACACATCGAGAGTGACTGTCTGCCAGACACAATGTTAGGTGCTAGATTATCCCAGTGATTCAAAATGAAATATGACTTGATTGTAAGTTAAGATTGGCTTTCTTATGAAGTAATAAACTGTTTCCAAGTTGTTCCAAAGACTCTGACACAAGGGTGGCACAATGAAACAGAAGCGAAGCTCCTAAAGTGACCAATCATGACTTCGATGTGGAGGTTCTGGTCTGTTTGCTTTTAAAGACAAGATTCATCTGTCTTTGGTTCTGTTTCCTAGAAATAAAGCCTCTTAGATGCCCCCTGTGGGTCTTGTGGAGATGGGCAGGGGAGGGGATTACAGTGAGGCATCCTTGAAATTATTTGGGACTTTATGTGGCAGACTCACCTTTCACACGCTATTTATTTGTGGAAAATTGTAAGACTGCAAGTTGAATCATAGGGGTTTGATGAGATCAGAGATACAAAAGAAAGTATTTTCAGATGTTATTAAGTAAAAATCCTAAAGATATGTGCAAATAACGCATGAAAACAAATATATTTTGGTCGTTTTATTCTGTTTTGGTTTTGTGAAACTTTTTTCCCCCTTCAGAGTCCAGAAGAGATATTACATGATAAGTAATCTTGATTTATGATGAGGTCCTAGAAAAACAAAGATATTTAATTCTAATCCTCTTAGAGTGAAAATGGTACTAAATACTTGTCTATATCTATCCATATCTTAAGTTTCTAATCTATTGTGCATGATATTCTATAGCCAGGCTAGCTCAGCATCTATCAATAAGCAATTGTGAAGCACTGGTTTTTGTTTGGCCTTGCTCTAAATGACTCTGCATCCAGATCTTCATCCTCCACAAAACTTTGCTCTTTTGTGTTCAATTACAAGAAATATTTTTCCCCCAAAGCTCCAACAGTTTCTGGTAGAAACTGTTCTGCCCTGCTTTCATAGCCTTCACGTGTAGCAGACCCTGGAGAGCAAGACATCCAGTTTAAAATAGTTCAATCCAAGTAGCTGCAGAATTCACACAGCCCTGGCTTTTGTCAGCTCTTAAATAAAATATTAGATGTGTGTCTATTGTTTGCAAGCTGTCCTTGGTCTCTTGTTTAGCTGACTGGGGTTAAAGGGTATGTAGATTAGTAAGTCAGCTGTTTGGCAGTTGTCACAGCCAGTTACTTGGTAACCCTTAGAACAGCATTCTCAGGAGGTAGAGTCTTGTTGCTAAGCAATAAATTCAGGTAAAATAACCTTTCCCTGGTTCCGACTGGTTCGGTTTCAGAACACAGGGATAGGTGGGATGTCCTCTCCCATGGCCCACCCATACCGCTTTTGTTTTTCCACCCAGGCCACAGAATGACTGCTGATAACTTGAACAGACTTGTTTGTTGGGATTTATCTAGTGCTGATGCAGGCCGGGGACCAGCAAATGGCTGGGACGCATTATTTCCCAGGATGTGCTTTCTGAATTCCACTGACATAAAGTACCTTCTGGATCTCCTTTTTGGAATTGGCCAATATAGCAGTCAGATCAACTCAAAGAAGACCATAAACAATGACTGGGATTTAAAGGAAAAGAAGATAAAAGTGTGCCTAATGATATTTTCCCTACATTAACTATCAATTTTATTATTGTTGTTACACTTTGAAATACTTATATGCCCTCAATATTTGCATAAAAGCTTTTTTAACTAAATGACTGAATAAGAGGGATTTGGGCAGGAAACCTCTCTTCAATGCCTTCAGAACAGGTTTGGGCCGTCTTCCTCCTCTGCAGGGCTGACTGCAAACCAGATCATCAAATAGTTCACAGATGCATTTCTACCTCAAAAATGTTAAGGACATCAGGAAATGATATTGCAGGTGATAATCTGAGATAAATCTCAGTCTCCATTTTTACTGTTTTGCCTGGCAGTGTTTGAGAAGAAAAGAAGTAAGAAAGTGGGGCTGTGTTTCTTTTAAAACCCTGCCAGTCCAATTGGGCAGTCTCAACCTTTGAAGTGGAAAAGTCACCACTATTCCTCAGAGGTACTGTTTGGATTCTGCCTGAGATTCCTGCATGTGGGGCCTCCCACTGTGGCATCTTCCATGGGGGAGCCTCAGATGCACTCCACAGATAATTTAACATCTTCTTTCCAAAAAGTTATATTCATGTTCAAAAGGGTTCATAGAACAAGTCCTTTCAAAGACAATCTCCACTAGAAAATGTTAAAAAGAAAAAATTCATAGGGAACCAAAGTATATTCATAGAGTACAAAAATTATGAGATGCAGTGTGCTTTAAGACCAGTACAGAAGCTGTTTTCTTGCTAACACTCACTGGAATTACAAGGTCTCTGCTAGACTACCATTGCTCCTCCACCCTGGGTGATAATTAGGGGCAATAAGAATCTGAAACAGTTTCACCACTGAGCAGGTGGAGATCCTTGGACAAGAAACTTAATCTCTCTCAGCCTCAATTTCCCCATCTTTAAAATGGACATTAAAATAAGGTCTTTTAAAAAGCAAAGTTTTGGGAATTACCTGAAAGAATCCACATAACCACCTGCATGCATAATAATGATTAAGTTTTGTTAGTTACCTCTCCTTCGAGACCCTCATTGTATTAAACTTTAACAAATGTCTGTTGAGGGAACACCGTAGGCAAGACTTAAAGTCTTGTTTGAGGTAAGGAAGATAAAAGATTAAAGCAAAGACAACTTTGGGTATTCATTACTTAATGTAATTATGATTTTTCTAGAAAAATAAGCCTACAGAGAGGATAGAGGAACAACACAGCAAAACCCACACCACATGAGTGACACATACCTCTGCCTGGGCTCCTACACCTGTGTATTTGCCCGGAGAGCACGTTGTGGTTGCAGAAGTATGAGACATTTAGCATTGTAACTTGCCCTCACCCCAGCAAATTACTGGCACAGAGTAAATGGTCAGGAAACAGGGAATTGAGTTGTTGAATTAGAGAAGGATGAGGCAGATAAAAGAAAAAGGTCAGGTTCAGAGGGTTTGCTATAGCTTTTGTTGTTCACTTTTTTGTTTCCTTTTAAATCTAAATTCTTCAATCTTTTGTGAACTCACCATCTAGGTAAGTAGAGAAATAATTTTACCATCACCGGTACATGGATATGAGATTATTGAGTAAAGAAGCAACCAGGTTGGAGCCCAAAACTACAGTGAACAAACTGCACAACAAAATATTAATTTGGACAAAATTCCATGCCGGTTTCCTAGGGTTTTTTCCCTCATCTTAATTCACAGAGTGTTCCTTGAAATGCCAATTAAGACAAACCAGCACTTTTATGTAAAAAGAGAAGGTCTGAGTCCTTTAATAAAAAGAATATATGATAGGAAGAGAGGCAAGCAGGATGCTGTGCCTTGGGGGGTATGGATGCCAAGTGCCGCCCGGGCTCCACAGGGAACAGGTCCTTGCAGCTCACCACAGTCTTCCATTGGGCGGATTTTATCACACACCCAGATTGAAGACCAAGGGCCACAAGGTAAACTGAGCAATTGAGAGGACAAAAGGAAGCCCCAGCACAACTTTAGTGAGGCAACTGAGGAGAAATACTAGTCTGACTTCTGAGGTTAGGGACAGTTCAACTTAATGGACTCTGTTTATATACAGAGTAAATGTTTTGGATAAAAAGGAAAATTTTAAAGCCATAAAATAAATTAAATAATCACCATACTTCTTTGTTACAACTATGCCACTTAAATTGTTAGTTGATGGTGCCAAGTAGAACCCCCAGGAAAACATCCTGTCTCCTGAATAGCATGTTTTGTACCCAAACTTCACCCTGGTAGACTAATAATGAATTGTAACTAAAGTTCATAAAACTAAAAGTGGACTTTAACTGTGTTTCCATAGCCTGTGTCTGCACTATACTCTTCTTCTATTTCTTTGTATTTGGGGATGACCCTCTGGATAGCAATAGCTCATAAAAAAATCATTTTGATATTTTAGGAATAAAGCCCCTTTGGCTAGAGTCCAAGAGCCACTATCACTTTAAAATGAATTGCTCTTTGTGACAGATAATACATTAAGACTCCTGTGCATTTTCACTTATGTTCGGAAGAGGACTCTATCTCCAATTCTCAAATGCCGGAAACCTAAACTGAGACATGTTCACTTTTTCAACATTTCCTGTCTCTGAGTATTATGAGACCCAATATTTTGACAGTGTTCTATATTTATACTCCACACACACAAAAAGGCACAATTGCACATTTTGTCACCATACAAAATAAGCCTAAGTAAATCTCTCTGTTTTTCCTCTCCTATATGTGTCATTTGGAAAGGGGGCATGAATATTGCCTCCTTATTCCATGTTTTGAGCAAGTTCTGTTTTAACCAAACTTTTTTTCTTTTTTCTTTTTTTTCCTGGAGTTAGTAATGATCCATTAGATGTCTCCTTACCCTGCACAATTAGAGAGCATCTCCCTCTCTGTATATGCTTCCTACTTCCTGACCCCAGAGCTCTTCACAACTGGAAACAATTCTTTTTTTACATCAAGACAGGATATATTAGAAACACACAAATAGACAGTTAAAGGTCTCCCCAAATAAGCTCTTTTTTTAGAGCACACTTATCATTAGCATGGTACAGAGCTGATTGATCATTATTATTATTTTTTTAATCTAGACAAAACTCTGGTGAGGATTTTTGTTTGTTTGGTTGGTTGGTTTGGTTTGGTTTGGGTTTTTTTTTTTTTTTTTTTTTTTTTTTTCTTTTTCTGTCTCACAAAAACCAAGTGTTCTCCAGCAATGAGGCAACGGAAAAAATCAATACTTGCCATGTACCATGTAACCAATAGAATAAGGGGAATGATTTATGTATGGATGGATGCAGCCTGAATCAGCTGGGGCCTCGTACAGAGAGGGAGAAAAAGAGAGGGGGAGAGACAGAGAGAAAGAGAAAGAGAGACCAGGGGGAGGTAAGGGGAGGCTCAACTGCAGTGATTGTTTCTACAGTGTGGCCAGATTTTTTTTTTTTTTTTTTTTTTTTTCTTCCTGCAGCAATAATCCCCCTCTCTGACTCTGCAGGACATAGGCAAAGCCTGCAATTTGTGGACTATATGATGGCTCAGCTTTCCCCTCCTTTCCTCAGTCATGAGGCCATGTTTATATTAAGGTCCACTGAGAAGAAGAGAAAGATGCGTGGCCTGCAGCCCTTCGGGCTTCCAGTCATCTCTACCCTACGAAAGGCTGGTGATGGGTTGACAAGCACTAGTTGACAGAGCCTCAAATAATCAACAGGATTCAAAAAATAAAAATAAAAGCACCCCAGCACTGCTTCCTAAGAAGACCAGCGGGAAGGGCTTACAGACAAAAACTACTCTATGCCTCAAGAGTTTCGGCTGGAAATATAGTTTGGTTAACTGGAAATCCAGGGCGCTGCAGCATCTAAAGGTATTTAATCCTGAAGGTAACTTTTAGGGTTAGCTACTACTCTTGTTCAAAGCTTAAATATGAACTGTAGTTATGTGCTTATGGTGGGAAGGTGCAAATAGAAATCACCAAACCCAAGTACTTCCCAGCTGGATACCTGGTCCTATTGTAGAGGGAATTCTGGTAGCAGTGACTTCAGGCTGAGTTAATCATTTGCTTTAGAATGACATAGTAAGTGTATTTTTAAATGCGAAAATACTTTATAAAATTCCTACTCCCAGCTTCTCAGGATAAACCTCTTTAAGACTTTGTGGGAGGCAAATTTGATCATTTCTTTGGATGTTTTTGATTTTCAGATGTATGTAAACAGACCTAAATCTATTTTTGTAGGTTATCTTCTTTATACATTGTGCTTGAAAATATAGGAAGCTTGACAATATAATTCCATCAATCTGTTATAGAAAACTAAATTATGTCCTTTTATGAGGAACATTGATGCTTTATAATTTTTTGTTTTTATATCCTTTACTCATACCCAGTGCTAACATCACAGTTAGGCATTCCCCTAAAATATCCTGTATTTTGTGTATGTTTCATTCTACCATACGTAATAGCGAAAGATATTTTAAATACCAACTATGTCGGAATAATGCCATGTCGTTAATGTATTTGGAGCCAGTTAAAATAGCCTCCCCATATTCAGTTGAAAGTGCCTATTCAACTTAATAGTATCATAAACTCTCTTGATAAATGTCCTGTAATTTTAAAAAATGTGTATTTACCTTACACAAATTATCTTATCTCTGTTGAAAAATGCCATGTTGTTTCTTAAATATGTATATTAACCCTATAAAAATTACCACAACTCTTAACAAAATTCCATGTAGTTTTTTAAATACGGGTATTCAAAGTATACTGGATAGCAGTTTTAACATTTTTCTATGTATAAATATATTTTCTGATTTTTTTCTTTTGTTTATCACATAATAATCTGATTTTGTGACATCATACTTAGGTTTATAGTTTATAGTTAGGTTTGCATAAACAGGATGAAGAATTAGAAACAAAGTGTGGATAGTTAGAAAACATAAAGAACTATTTTCAGTACTCCTCATCTTTTAAGTGACTCTTCATATTTTAATACCATTTTTATAAATGTTGCTGAAGAGCACTTAAAGTGAAGCCTTTTTAGTTATAAATCAGTACACACTTTCAAGTCTTCACTTAAATATCTAGTCCCTGAAAGATTTGATTTACCCTGTTCCTTATAAAATTATCTGGGGAAGATTTCTATGTAAACTGAATAAATACATATGATTTTTTTTCTCTCTCAACAAAATGGAGAACAATAAAAATTTAGTCCACAAGTAAACATACACAGTAAAATACCTTTCAGTAATTCTAATACAGACTGATTAGCCAAGCCAGCAGATGATGCATTTTTGAATGGGGGACCAAGGAGATACGTGCTGCATCTCTGTGTAAGAAAAGATTAACATTGTTTTTTTAAAATTCCCTGATCTTGACCATTATTCTCCCTCCCACTTTTCTATTTCCCCAAACAGGTAAAAAACAGGACCTATTACCATCTTTCCTGTTGGCTCCCCTGCCTCAGCCGCGCTGTCTGGGTGAGGGTTAATAAAGAGAGAAAACCTGGAGATGGTCCAAGTAGAGTGAGGAACGTGAAGCTCAACGCTGCAAGTGCCTCAGCCATAGGAAGGTTTTCAGCACCCTGCAAGCGGGTACATGCTCCCTAAAATCTAAAGCCTGTGGGAACCAAGCAGCGGTCACCAGCAAGGTGCTGCTCAACTGAAGGTAAGCACAACTAGGACCTTATTGCAGGTTTATTTTTAGAAATGTGTTGCTGCCACTTAAGAAAAACTGTTCTCTATAGCAGAGAGAAAGATTAAAAGCCTGCCAAAGGTCACAGAGAGTGTTTAATGAGTCTAGCCAAGTCAGTTACATTATTTGAGATGAGCCTCACAAACACAGGTACCTGGGATGGTAGTGAAAAAATTCTGGCTTTAAAAGAGAGATGGGGGGAAGGGAGAAATACCCAAAGTGAGTGATAAACTGTAAGCAGGGAATGAGTAAATAAGAAACCCAAGAACTGGATTCCATTGTTATTTCATAGAGTCCCCAATACCCGTCCTTTTGTTGAAAAAGTTTAATTTTATTAAGCATAACTTTTTGAGTTCTAACAGAAGCTGATAATCGTTCACCCCAACATGAGGTTAATTCCCTGTAAACATCTGGAGTTAAGATTCATAAATGAAACTCTTGTTGGCATCTTACACTGTGACAAAAAATAAAATTCTTATTATGAGCAAGGATCTTCAGTGAACACCTGCTTTGGTTTCTTCTCCTTTATCAGTGGTTAAAATTTCACTGATGAAATACCCATTAGAGAGAAAATCAATATCTGAGTTTAACCGCCTGCTTTGTTTTAATGCCTCAAATTATTTTAAAAACTGATTAACATGAATAACTATTTAGGAAGTACAACAAATGAGAGTCTTATATTGCTATTCTTGCAGCCACCAAAAGAAAAAAGATAAATTGATATCTAGTTCTTACTTACTTAATAATTAATTAGTCCACTAAATAAAAACAAATGAAATAACTGATTTGAAACATGTTTCTAAGTCTAATTTTTATGAATAAAAATGAAAACATTATAATGTTAAAAATAAAAATATCATTACTTCTGAATAAGTGGGATACTGCTTTTATCTAAGAGATAACTCTTACACACTCACCACAAAAGAACTCTTTCTTGATCACTCCTTTTCTTTTTTCCTCCAATTAGTCTATAGCAGCCAAAGCATCTTGAATTAGTCAAGTTTAATCTGAACATAATTGGGTGGCAAATTTCTATTTTCTAACCTAAACTAGCTCACTTTAAAAACAAATAGAACTCGAATTCTATTTAACAGAAAGGCTAAATAGGGACAACAAAATGTGAGGATGCATTTCTTTGACATACTGATAAAATATTATTACCTGGACCTTACAGACCTTGCCAAGGCATAAAAGCATAGGCAATAGTCTACTAAAAATACTTAAAAGATGGATGCTCAGACCTACACTTCAGCTGCTTCACTGGGTGGAATGAGGTTCCTCAGCCCTTGTCCTGGCTGTTTGCATTTGCATCTTTATAGATTATGAGGAGATATAGATCCTTTCGTCTCTCACAAAGCTGTCCAATTCAAGCCACAACCTAAAATGGTTTGACTGTATGGGCTGCCTCATTTATTCAAGCAGAATTTTTCTCTAAAGATCTAAATGAGAACACATCCTCCCTTCTCACCCCCAGGGAATAATCCAAAAGATGGGAGGTTCCTAATAAAACAATTAATTGTGATAAATTTCTGATTTTTGCTCCTTCGTCCAGGGCTATTTCCATGGCAACATCCTCTCATCCTATTGTTGGGTTGTTCTTCATTCACACAGCAGGTTAAGCCCAGGGCAGCCAGGGCAGGCTGATGGTCAGCCTTTATTTTCTCTGGCCCTTCAACAAAGGTTAGTTGGGGTCACCAGAAGCCAAAGGGTAATTACTTTTCCTCCTCAGGGTTAAAGGTACACAGATTGCTATTGGGACAACTGTATGGATGACCTTCAGCTTTTAATGTTCAATCTTCTTTTCTTTCATCAGAACGAATAAATATGATAGAGCAATCATAATGCAACCTCTATGCTAAGATTTAGAGCAGAGAGCCAAGCATATTTTTGTAAAGCTAATATACATTAGCATAATATACCCTTGAAATCAATTTGGAAAACCCAATGCATTAAAAAGGTTTCCTACCCCTTAAATAAAATTAATAAAAAAAAAAAAACACCCAAAGCAGAAAACTATAGCTGTGTACTGATTTCTCCTACTCAATTAATCTGATATTCATAATTTCTCAGGCTTCAATCATTTTTCTGAGTTTGTGTTCTTTAACGATGAGAAGAAAATGGAAGCTTTCCTGACTCCATCAGGACTCTATTTCTTTCCCTTTAAATACTGATTGTAGCCTGGTTCCCCTAAATCAGACCAAATTAAATTTGTGCTTATGTAGGTCTCTCTTCTTAAAGAAAGTCAGTCTCTAAAATAATTGGGAGCAAGGGTGTCTGCTGAAATTCAGTTCTTTAAACACTTTGTCCCACCCATTTGAGGAGCCACATTCAGTTTTCAGTTCTCGCTCACAATCTGAATGTTGGAATAAGTGATCGCATTGGACTCCCAAAATGGAGCCCTGCATCAGTTAGAATGCATGTGTTGTTTTTCTACCACCAGGTAAAGACTTTCAGCTCCCTGGATGTGATGGGTTTGCAGGTGGTTCTGCAAAAGAGAGGCACAGAAGGGGGCCTACGTCCCTTCTGAAGGAGGGAGCTAGGACCATCTGGAAAGGACCATTTGACCCACAGCCTTAGCCAGAGGGCATCCCCTCCCTGAGTCTCTTCATCTTTGTCCTAGAATTTGCCTCAATGAAAAGAACTCCAGGGGATTGAAAGCAGATTCCCACTCCTACTAGACAAAGGTGGAGACACTGTTTCTGCCCATTATCTCAGATTCACCTGTGCCTGATCTGAGATCATCTTCACACTTGATTTCCCTCCAGGCCTCTTGTCTCCCAAGTCAGCCTTGACCTAGCTGTCTCTCTAACACCTCTTTGTACTTTTTCATATGAAATCATCTTACTGCTAAGGAGTCACTGGAAACCTTCCAGAGTCACCTCCTGAGGCTGACGCTCTAGGTCACTTCATCACTTGCTCTTCCATGTGGCTTGAACTCATTTCTCAGCCTCTCTTCCTTGGCCACTCTGCCTTACTAAATTAGCCTGTAATCTCCTGTGTGTGGCTTTCCCAAGCTTGTACCTTTTCCCTAAGTGACCATTCTCTTTTTCAATTCTTGCTTCTTGTAAAGGTTGGTTCAGAATTTAGTTCCTTCAGGAAATCCTTCATGTTTTATCCTCTACTACATCTAAATAAATGCATGTAATCAAAAGACATGTCATATACCTGTAACATATATTATATACATAACCATCCATTGAAGCTGTAGAAAATGCATCTAGATATCTGAATCCTATTAAGTAACAAGTTTAAAAAGAAAACAAAACAGTACTTCAGGTTACTCCCATTTACTAATTCAGGGGCCTCTTACAGCAACACTATTTTACATTAGAATTTGTTACATAGTTGTCCTTGATATTCATCTTGGTAAGTTCTGTTTTTTTCACTTTATTTTTTATGGCCTTTCTGAATTTCTACAAAGTCTTCATAGCTGTCATTCTTGAAAGCAAAATATTTTGGCATCATCATATCACAATCTCCAAAAATTATCTCCTTGTTCTCAATGACTGTCAACGAATGTCTGTTATTAGTTCATAACAGACAGGGCTGTCGACTCTTAAAGTTGGCTCTAATGTGGTCACCTGGAGCTTCAAGGAGTGTCAGAGAGTAAGGAGTTCAAACAAGGTAAACTTTAAGAAAGTAATTATCTTTTTCTTTCTGCATCACCTCTCCCTTCCTAGTCTCCACTCCATCATCCCCAACACTCCCAGCTCTGCAGAGTCCCTCCTCACATCAGGATTTGAATGTCAAAAGGCCATGCCTACCCAAGATCCATTCAGAAAGATGCCTGGCTAAAGGTGCTGTATTTAGCAATAAGCAGTGCATCTCTAATGATAGCATCTCAGGCATTTTGCAAGTGAGATATGGTAGAAGTATCACCTGCCTGGACTTGGCCAGATCATCCTTTGAGTGCTCTCTGAGCCAGAAACAGATTGGAAGAAAAGCACTTGGGATGTGTCAGGTCAAAGCCTCTGGCCACAAGCACATGGCACTTTCCCTCATCTCAAAGCAGACACAAACATTACTCCTCCTTAGAGGGAAACTCAGGCAATTGCCCTTAGCTGCTTCTTACTAGCTTTTTCATTTTCTCTTAAAATTCAGTCATTAGTTTTCACGTCTGTCGTAGGTTTCTATCCTTTCTATTTTGAAAAAAAAAAAAGATGTTACAACAAGAAGGACATATATAGAGAGAGATAGATACAGATAGATAGAAACATATTTCAACACAGAAGTATTTTTACAATCAAAATCAGTTCTTCCTTTTGTGCCAGAAATAGGTGTGATTGTCACCCCTTCTGATTATCGGCTTCACATGTGGGACATAAGGCTTTATCTGAAGGAAGTTACAGCAGAAACTTCTCCAGCAGTTGTTGAGTAGTTGAGAAGTTACAGGAAGTGATAGGGAAGTGGCATGATCCAGAGCACTACACTCTTGTGCCAAGTGGGTGACAGGTGTCAGTACCTGGCATCTCAGGGTGAGACGGTGTCCTAAAGCATGGAACAATTCTGAGACTGACACTGAGTAGGACTTGGGAAGAAGATTAGAGTACAGAGATGCTCAAATTTTAGCACACGTACAAAATACAGATATCCCGACCTCAGCCCAGAGACACTGGTTCAATGGGTCCCCAAATCGGTCTCCAACAAGATGGCATGTGATGATGATGTTTCCCAGCTCTAGACCACTCTTGGAGCAGTTCTGTGGTAAATTTCCTGTCTCTGGATTGACTCATTTGGTTAAAATGAACCAGCATCTTTGCATGGGCCAAAGGGTTTCTCACCTGTTCAAAAATGCTTGTGATTTCGTGATTTCTAGACACCAATCTCTCCCTTTGTTCTGGTGTTTTGCTTCACTTTGACATAGACAGTTAATTTATATGAATCATGTGAGTCCTTAAGAATAGGATCTTTTCATTTTTATTCAGCTGCAAGGCCACTCCTTTCCTCAACTGAAACATTTTCTTGCCCTTCACCAATATTCTATATCCAGAGAATCTATTTCCACAAATTTTAAGTCCCCACTTCTATGCCAATAATTGATTCTCTCTCTTCTCTAATGGTAAATGAGCTAGGAGGTTGCCAAGACATACAAGGTGACATAGCCCTTTCACAGGAAGCTTATACTGTGGGCAGTAGCTTAGTAGGGCCAAACAGACTAGGTTCAGGTCCCAACTCTACCTTTTATTGGCTGTGACTCCAAACAAATAATTTAGCCTCTCTTATCCTCAGTTTCCCTTCCTACAAAGTAAGAATAATAATAATAACAAAAATAATACATACATATATATACATGCATGCATACCTCAGAGGGATACATGCATATATGAAGTTTAAGCATGTAATGCACATAAAGAATGTAGCACAGTGCCGGAAACATAGTAAGACCTGGATCAATTGTAGCTATCATTTGTATAAAACCCACATTAGCACAGAGTTTAAAATTCCAGCTCATTGTTGGGCATGTGACACATGCCTATAATCTCAGTGACTCGACCTGGGAGTCTAAGGCAGAAGGATCGAAAGTTCAAAGTCAGCCTCAGCAATATAATGAGGCCCTATGCAACTTAGCAAGATCCTGTCTCAAAAATAAAAAATTGAAAAGGCTGAGGATGTGGCTCAGTGGTTCAGTACCCCTGGGTTCAATCTGCTGTAACAAAATTAAATTGAATTAAAATTCCAGCTTTGCAGCTTTCTTGTTAGGTAGTTTTGGACAACCAAGTATCTAATTAAGCTTCATTTTCTTCAGTTTTAAATGAAGATAATTCATCCATCCTGCAGGATGATTATGAGGCTTAAAAAATAAAGATCTATATAGTTCCTAGCACTGTTCCAGAAGATATTCCATCAATGACTACTACAAGTAGTACTGTTATTTGATGTATTTCCCTTTATCGAACTGTGAATTGGAAACTTTTACATTTGTTCCATCCTAGAATTCTATAAAGTGCATTTGAGAGATGTTGCCTGAGAAAGATCAAGTGTCCTTTCCTCTGTAGCCCATGTGCAAGTCAAAGAAAGACAAGCATCGTTTTTAAATTGCTCTCAGGCAAGTAACACACATTAGCTGTATATTATGTGCCTTATCCCATTTCAGTATTGTTATGAATCGCCAGAGTGAGATTTCTTAAGAATGTATCATGGAAAACCTAAATTGGGGGTCTCCAATTATGCAAGGACATACAGACTCTGGATTGGGTAAGGGAGGAGAGATGCACATTTTACGTTTGGCAAGGAAATCACCGCAGGTTTGCATTAGGAGAGAGGAAGTCTTTTTCAGTCAGCCAATGTATTTTGGGGTATTTAAAAGCATTGCTGCAAAAGACTTGAGGTTTACTGTGGCTGCTGCTGCTGTTTGCTGAGGCAGTCCTGCTACTGCTAAAAGAATGTTCCTAATCTTGATATAGAATATTGTGCAAAACCAACTTCCCGAGATAAACTTCTTCCCAGCCCTGGAATCTGAACACAAGTAAGTCCTACCTTTGATTTTGAACTCTGGTCTCTGAACAGTTTCTTGAAGAATCTCTTACAGTTTCAAGTTTCTAATTAAAGTAACAACATGGCTTAATTTCTGTGCTCAAAGAAGCCAAGGCAAGCCACTTCCACAGGTTTTAGGATTCCATAGACTGGTAAATTTGTTTTTGTTTTTGTTCGTTTTGGTTTTCTTTTCTTTTCTTTTTTTTTTTTTTTTTTTTTTGGTCATGGAACTTAAAACAGGACACTGACATTTTTTTCCCCAGTAAGGTTTCGTTTTGTTTTTGCTTAAACTATTATCTATCAACAATGATAGTTCATTAAAAAGTGGAAACACAAACTGGGGGATTGGGGAGAATCCACCTTGCACATGCACACATGTGCACACAGACTGTGTGATCTTCCCATCTACTGTCAAGGACAGAATGTGACCATGGAATGCCAAGTGGCCCACAAACACGAGTGGGGCCCCTCCCATATATTTGCCTGGAGTTAGGATATGGCCTCTTTCAGGTCCTGGATCCTCTTGTCACCTGCGGTCCCTTGGCCTCAGACAAGAAGGGTAAAAGTCCCCAGTGGAACCCCTCTTGCCTGCAGTTCAGCGCTCTCACATCCTGGCTGAGGATGACTTCCTTGTCCCTTCCAGGCCCCAGGTGCAGATTGCTAGCTGTTGCTTCCCAGCTGTTGCGCTGTTTCCTGACCCCCACCCCCACCCCCCACTCCCAGCATCTCTCGGCTCCGCTGGGCAAGCATTTGGCAGGTAGATGCTCACATATCTGCAGGATGTTGTGCATCTTATTATCCCCCTTTTGCGGATAGATCAAATGAGATCTAAAATGTCAAGAGACTCACCCCAAGGACCCAAAAATGAGACCCCTCACCACATCCTGTTTGAGTCCCAGGACAAGGAAGAAACAATATGAAATGAATTTCTCCCCTAGGCAGCAACGAGACTGCACGAGCAGGATTTTCCTTGATGCTTCAAGCTGAACACTCTTTTGTCCCATGTCAATTGAGTGGACATTTACTGAGGTCCTGTTGGTTATGCTTGGTGCCTGAAATACAAGTATGAAGAAATGTAGACTCAGGTCTCAAGGCAACAGTCTGCGATTTATTTCTTCCTGTAGGCCCCAGAGAACTTGTGTAATTTTCATGCAATATGCCAGAGACCCAGACCAGCAGGTGTGATGTAAGTGCCTCAGGCAGGCGATAAAAAGCAACCGCTGAGAGTACAGCAGAATCGGCTCCAAGGGCTCTCAGGGAATCTTCCCACGTGTTAATCTAAGTGTAAGGACACGTTTTTTCACACAGGTCTTTCTGAGAAGTGCTTCCTTAGTCCCCAAAAGCCATGATTAGTTCCCCCCTTGAAGATACCTGAAAGGCTTTGTCATATTTTTCTTCCTTTTAAAATTCTCAATAAAGGCAAATCCTGTGGACAAAATCCACAGAAGACAGGGAGAAGACCTGAGGGTCAGTAAACAGGTTCTAGTCCTGGCCCTGCCACCAAGCAAATCAATACCTCGAGCAAGTCAGTTCATCTCTCTGGACTCAGTTTCCTCATCTGGAAAACAAGGCAGTTGAGCTGGCACTGCAGTACATACCTCATGGCTGTGTGCAGGGGCTGCTCTAGGGCCCCAGGCTTACTGATTGACAGTCTTCACAACACTATGACAAAGAAGTTTTTATCCCCACTTCATAGATGAGGTCACTGAGGCACAAAGAGGTTAAAATAGTCTCATTCCACATTATAACCGGGGCAGTAGAGGTGGGATTTGGACCCACTAAATCTGTTTCCAGCATCTGCTCTCTTGCCCACGAAGATGTCCCACCTTTCAGTAGTTGAGGAGATATAGATGGTAGTAGGGTCCCTTTCAATTATGGATCTATGAGTTTTAGATGACTGCCACAGGCTCAAATTTTATATTTTGGGCCCATGAAGCAAAGAGTTTATTAAAGATTTTTTATAATTTATGAATCAAAACTATTACTCATACTAGCAAAATATATGTGTGTGTGTGTGTGTGTGTGTGTGTGTGTGTGTGTGTATTCTAAGTGCTTTTGCCAACATGCTCACATTATTTCCTAACTGGATCTTGGGGCTGGGTTCAGGGAACAGCAGCATCCCCTAGACCAGGAAAATGAGGTCCAGAGAGGACCCGGCTATGTCACTGAATAAAACCAGGTGATGAGTCTTACTTCTCCAGCAAGATCAGAAGACTCAGGCTGGTATCCTCAGGCCATCCAACCTGAGTCACACATGTCCTCCAAGACCTTCTCTAGGCTTCAGTGGGGACCCACCAAAATCTTAGCAAAGACAGAGAGTGGAGCCTCTCCCACTAAAGCTCTCCTTCACTCCCCTCCAGCACTGTCTCTCCCATGGCTCCCTACATTTAAGATGATCAGCCCACTCAACACTTCAAGTTCAGATGCGCGTACAGGGGGTTTGCTGTAGAATGAGCTGGTGGTCTTGAGCCCCAGTTAAGGCCTTCTAAAGAGCAGACTCATCTTTCAGCATCTGCTAGCTGTCCTCTGCCTCCTTCCTCTCTTTTGAGGAGACTTCTGCTCTGCACTGGAGGAGACTGCTCTCCCAAATGTCACCTGCAGCATCCTAGTCCAAGAAGCAACTGCTTGTTCCCTTGACACACCTGGTGCTTTCCCAGTGCGGCATTCTGTACCCATCTCTCCTTTCCTCAGGACTACGATCCCAACAGTCCTACTTTCAAATCCCAAGCTCTTTCCCCTGCCTGTTTCCTGTGTCACCTCCTCTAGGAAGCGTCTCCTGCTTCTTTTAATCAGTCATGATCCATTTTTCTTCAATGGCCTATGGCTTTTTTTTTTTTTTTTTGGCCTTCCTCATGACATGCTCAAGTTTAACTTTTCACTGCTCTTGGGCTTACACTTTCCTACCCTCCTCAGCTTCTCCATGACCACACTGCATTTAGCTCCTGGCAGAGCTGACAGTAGTTCCTGGACTAATATATATCTGCTTGACCTTAAATTAATCTTCTTCTACTCTGTAGGGTTCACTCTCTGAAAAATACATTGCAAAGAAAAGAGATCATGAGACTCTAGTGTCTTTCCCAAATTTTACTGATTGTAGACAGATGATTTTTAAAATGAATTCCTGCCTGACAGCTCGGCCTAGAGTAAGAACCTGCTTTCAGTAACCACCACATGGCCCGTCTCCAAAGAGGTTTCCCAGTGTGAATGTGTCAGCCCAAGACTCTGCTAATTGGACCTTGAGCTGCTCAAGGTCCTCAGTACACAGCTGCTGTTTTACCCCAGAAGGGAGAGCTGGGGATGGTGTGAGCTGAGGTGCCAGCCCTGGGAAAATATCCTTGCTCTACTAGACACTTGCTTTTCACTTCAATTAGTTGCCCAAACTGAGGGGGAAGGTGGGGCCCAGGAAAAACTAACTGATGCATTTCATTCTTTTTACTCTACCATTTTAATATATTTGAGATGAAAGTGTATTATTTAGAATGTCGACATTAACCAAGTTAATTTATAAGAGTTTAATTTATTCTGGTAGGAAAAAAAAAAAAAACATTAGTGTTTTCTTTTAAAGAGAGCAAAACTGGTCCTAGAATTTTCAAGCCATGGCAACATAGTGGCCTCGGGGCAGAGAGAGTGACAGCAATCTCAGAGAAACCATGTGTTACATTCAGTGACACATTAGGGCCTACAGTAGTACATGTGGTACTAATAATTATAAGACATGGACTAATGGGCAGAACTTTCTACAATAAATTTATCCAAAGAATAATATTACCAAACCCCAGAAATCAGATATTCCATTGCCCCTTTTACCAGCATAGGTGTATGAAATTGAATTTTCTTTCCATCTAGTTCATTTCTTTCAATATTATAATTAATTTGACAAATAGTTTGCAATTTGCACAACTTTCCTTTTGTCTGAACATTTTATAGGAACGACATAATGATTCTAGTTATTAGCTCACTTTAGGCCAAAAATAAGAGGGCTAATAATACATTAGCATGTCCATTATCAATAAGAAAACTGCAGGTCAGCTCCTGGAATGATACATTGCTCAGCACATTAAAACCTTGAACTCAGCAAAAATACATGAACACTTTTACTCCTGAAGTTATGGTTTAAGAGAGGCTGGGTAAGTGGAAAATGAGAAGGACAATCAATTTAGATTGGTTTAAATAGAAGAATAATGGATTGCTATTTTTTCCCTTTACCTAGTGTAGAAATTGAGTGCCCAGGCAACCATGTTGGAATCAAAGAAGTGGCAATGAGTAACCAATGAAAGATAAATTTCTCAGCCTTTGTTTGTGGGGAAACATGAGCATCTGCCATGCACCTATCACCCTGGGAGAGAGCCAACAGATGTTTACCAACTTACATGACTAAAACGTGGTTAAGAACAAATTTCTCTCCTTTTACTTGGGTACCAGTGGATTTGGTTTTTCTGTTTGCAGGTAGTGCCAAATCTGTATGCCAGTCACTGCCGATGTCATGAGTTTATTATTAATCTCTTTTTTGGTTATTGCCAATATTTTAAGAGCTCAATAGTATACACAGGTAAATCTCCATCATAACAGTAGCTCTCTTCACAAAATAAAATTTAAAATATCTGTTTTGGTTGACATTCTTCTAGCAGTATCTGTAAGAGGGGAAGTAAATACAGAACTCTGGGCTAATCCAGTCATGCGCATTTATTTCCATGTTGTCTGTGGCTACTTTACCTACAAAGGGCAGCACACAGTAGTTGTAAGAGTAACAAGTTGGTCAGCCGAGCTGAAAATAATTAGTCAGGGCCTTTAAAGGAAAAATTTGCTGTCCCCTATTTTGCAACATGGATTTTTTTCTTTTAAATTTTTTTTAAATTTTTTAAATTTGTTTGAATTAGTTATACCTGACAATAGAATGCATTTTGACATATCGTACATAAATGGAATATAACTTCTCATTCGTCTGGTTGTACATGATATAGAGTTACACAGGTCATGTAAGCATATATGCACATAGGATAATAATATCTAATTCATTCTACTACTGTTCCTACCCCCATGTCCCTTCCCCTTCCTTCATTCCCCTCTGTCTAATCCAGGGTACCTCTATTGTCCCCATGACACCCCTGATTGTGAGTTAATATCTACATATCAGAGAAAACATTTGGACTTTGGTTCTTTGGGATTGATTTATTTTGCTTAGTATAATATTCTCCAGTTCTATCCATTTACTGGCAAATGCCATAATTTCATTCTTTAAGGTTGAGTAATATTCCAATGTGTATATATACCACAATTTCTTTATCTATTCATCTATGCAACATGGATTTTTAAAAATAAAAATGAGGAACAAAACTTAAAACCCTTTTCTTTCCAAGCTTTAGAATTCAGAGTTAAGGATTATTTGTAGAGCAGAATCACAAATGATTGGTTTCCTAGCCCTGGGAATGAAATTTGGAAATATTAAACCCAGAAATGCAATAATAATTACTGATAATGATATAGGTTGTCTATCAGTCATCTGCTATTTTTGTTGAAAAGTAATATCAGACTTTCTCTTTGAACAATAACCATGGATGTCCATACAGAGCAGGTTAGTATGTCTTCACAGCTCAGAGGTTGTCTTCTGCATCAAGAAAGCATGTTGAGGAATCAGGCAATAAACTAGAATTTGATGCATGTACGTATATTTAACATTAATATAACAAATGATCTTTTATGGAGCATTAAGGTTAAAAAATGTAATCAAAGCTATGTTGTTGCTGAATGTGACATTAGTTAAGGAAAGTCAGAGATCTGAGAACATAAGGATAGCTATATGTGATTCCTTTGCTCTGTACAATGGTATACTTGCATCTATATTTTTTGAAGATGCCACTATGCTCATTAAGTCTACTACTCATTATTAAATATCTACTATTAGGTTTATTCAATTTATTAAATATAAGTATATAAGCATGCAAAATATCTGCTATATAATGTGAAGACACAAAGTTACAAAAGACATGGTCCCTGCTCTCAGAGAATTTAAAATCTAGTAGGGATCCAAAGATCTGCAAACAGATTCTACTTTACATAGATTTTAAAATTTCAAAATATTATCAGATATATAGAAGTAAGAAAAACTTCATTATTGATTTAGATAATTGTTTAATTATTATAACTCCCATAGAATGGAAAAGCCCATCTCATGCACCCCTGAAAGAATTCTCTTTCCTTCCCAGGTGACTGAAATCCTATTATATATTAGAAAAGCATTTCTTGAAGTTAAGCATTATTCCTATTTCCTTCCAATACCAAAGGCTATTATTTAGATGCTTTTTCCTAGAGATAGTAAGTTGTTGATAGGTTAAACATAAGAATCATTTAAACAGATTACTGCAATAGATCACTTTCATTTATTCTGGTAATATCATTTAAGAATTACCCATGGGTGAGTTAACATATTGCTATGTTATTCATTTATCAGATCCCTTTCCACTATAAGAAATAGGGCCCCCGCTTTGTGAAGGAAGTGGGCATTTGATATGAAAAGGGGATAAAGGAAATAGGCAAAAAGGAAAGGAAATCACAGAGAGAAGCTTCAATGCTTTGCAGTTTATCAAAACTGGGCATGTGTGAGGAGTTAACGCTACCAAGAAGATCCAGAGTCAAAAACAGATCAAACATGGTCTTCTCTGTTACCCCCACTCCTAAAAATCAATCGCAGTCAATAGTCATATCAAAGTAGGATGATAGAAATAAAAGGAAAGAGAAAAAAAGAGAAATTTCCCATAAATTCTGTGTTATTGATGACTGACCACACAGAGGCTAATGTTCACAACAGGATTGAGCCTTCATAAACACATGCATTAAAGCTCTGCTCCATTCTAATGCAAAAAATAATAATTATTACATTTTTATGCCTTGATCTTAGGCAGAACCACAAGGGATTACTTACCAAGCTCAAAGCAAAATGCGAGGCACTGAAATCATAACATACTTGTGGGTAATTTAAATGCATTGTTATTCAATAATAAGCACTAAAATCTATAATAAAACTGAAGACTTCAGTGAATCTATTTCAAATGACAACAGGTATAATATGACTTCATAAAATGACTGTAAATTTGCCTCTCCAGCAACAGCTAATAAGCCTCCTTGAATCTAAGCAATAGATGTTTTATCTACTTTTCCACTTTACTTCTTGTATAGTATTTATGTGCAATTGACCTAATATGTGTTATAACATATGAACATCTTGTTGGAATTTTTTTCTTTTTTTATTTATTTGTTGTGTTTATGTGCGTAGGCTTAGTTCTATGAAATTTTGTCACATGTAAAAAATCATGTAATCACACCAAAATTAAGTTACAGAACTTACCAATCACCACCAAGAATTACATGTCTACCCTTGGCAACCTCTGATCTTGTCTCCATCTCTCTAATTCTGCCTGTTTGGGAATGCTCTATAAACAGTATCAGACAGTATATAAAATGAAATCATCAGGATATATCTTTTTTTAAAGACGTAACTATTTTTAAAAATTGCATATATGACTCATATACATAGTCATATACATATATTTACTTGATATAATACTGCCTCAAATTTTATAAATTTTTTATTAGCACACATTTATTTACTAACAAAAGGGATGAGCTTAGTTAAACCAACACTTTGAATAGTTGCATGTAAAATGTTTGTGATAGAGATAATTGAACACAGTAATGAAAAAAATAAGCAGTAGTCTGGAGATTTGCTCGTGGAACTGAGCTTCCTCATTCTTACAGCTAATTCCTGTCTGAAGTGATGATGGAATTTTTATCCTACTTTCTCATAGACCCGAGTACAGGTGACATTATCCATGACACGCTCCACCACTAACTTCCCATCTTTCGATGTTCTTGTTATTGTGCTTCCCTTCCCATCCCGTGTCTGACGCTGCACCACCACACCACTGGACAAAGCTGCAGACCGTCTGAGTTTTTCTGCCATCAGCTGTAGTTTGCTCAAACTTCTCTCCCAGGCTACAAGAGAACTGTGTTGTTTTCAAAGTGCTTTCAGTTTTTATGAAAGGCTTCTGGCCCTCAAGGTTGATGACACAGTCTGGTTTGGCCATTGCACCCATTTTCCACATAGTCAGTCCCCATGTAGTCATCAAAGCCTTTGCTGTCCACCAGGTGCCATCCTCCTTCCAGCTGCTAAATGGTGACCATAGTGGGCACAGGCGGGCTGGTGAACATGGCGAGGGGAACGACTTAGATGCAGACAGTGTGCTCTCTATAAAAATGTGTTTAAGTTCAATTTGATTCAATCTTGAAGACATTAGAGACAGTTCCTGGGGAAAAATTTGCCAGAGTGCCCACTGAAGGGTGAATCATGACAGCATTTGAAATGGTTCAACACCTCTTAGGACTGGACTGTGTCATGAAGTTCAAAAGTACTTGAATATTAAGTATTTGGAACAAGTCTCTGCAGCATGACCCTCTGACTTTGGGGGCATCATTGGAGAGAACGCTCCATTGGAAGGCAGGCAGCATGCTTTCCAGGTGCATTGTTCATCCTGCCTTCTCTCTGATTCTCTAGCCACTGGTAGCTAAAGAGTTAATGGCTTCTAACCAGGCCATAGATTAACCTGTTTTTTAAAAATCTGAAGGAAGAGGTGCTCCAAAGGACTAATGAAACACATATCTAAAAATAACTCCTTGTTTAATTAACAGCACACTACACAGTCACTCTAATTAAAACTGCTGGCCAGACTGAAGACTATCGGTTCCATGTCTTTCACAGGCATTAAAAAGTTCAATGAAATCATTTGAATGTTCTGGGGAAAGAACCGGTAGGTGACTATGGAGAAGGGTATCAGAGGGGGAAATTAATTTTGTGTTAATCAAGGAAGAGGCAGTGGACTAGAAGTCAAGTTGTGCAGAAGGTCAAGGTGAGAAAGGAAGGGAACTAAGGAGGAAACAGGCAAAAAAAAAAAAAAAAAATGTTGGTCTCTGAAGCAGACAGGGAGCCAACACAACAGGAGTATCCACTCTGCCTTTGGGAGCTGAGCCCAGCCCTACCTCGCTGAAGAGTAGGCAGCTAGCTCTCCAAAATAGAAGGATCTCAAGACCCTACTCTAAAGCACAACAGTGAATGTTTCCTTGGTGCTTATTTTGAGCCAGGAATTGCTAACACTTACTATCTCATGTAACACTTTTAACATCTGTGAGATGATTTGTTGTGTGACATGAAACTGTTCCAGCTAAAATTTGGAACAATTAAGTTCCCTGCTCAAGGACCTAGAGTAGGTCACTGAGGCACCAAAAAATGACCCTAGTCAGATTGGTACACTGTGCTGCCTCACTAAAGGGGACAAACCCCACTTCACAGGATACTGTGACAATTCAAGAAAGCCTAGAACATGTGAGGGTGCTTAATATATATTTCCCCCAAATCTCCTGCAGAGACCTGCATCAGTCCCTAAAGAAGTCTACCAATTGCCAGGCTCAGTGGTACATGCCTGTAATCCCAGTGGCTCAGGAGGCTGAGGCTGGAGGATTAGGAGTTCAAGGCCAGCCTCAGCAAAAGCGAGGCACTAAGCAACTCAGTGAAACCCTGTCACTAAGTAAAATACAAAATAGGGCTGGAGATGTGACTCAGTGGTCTAGTGCCCCTAAGTTCAATCCCTAGTACCCCCCACAAAAACAGGGGGGCCAGGGATGTGGCTCATAGGTTAAGCACCCCTGGATTCAATCTACCAGTGAAATTTGTCCTCTGGGGAAATGTTGTGTATTTTGAGGAATACTCTGAAAAACAAACAAATAAAAATACAGGCACTACACATTATACGCATACAATGTCCCTTCAAACTTTTACCAGTAGGTCATTTTACCAGTACGTCATTTTCCATCACAAAGATGGAAATCCGGGACAATAGATTGAAATACTCCAAGAGTATTCTCAGAAAGATAAAATATTAGAAAACATACCTTTTCTTACAGGTCTGATCTTTGAAGCTCTTTCCTACACTGAACGCACACCTTTACCTTTCAAACTTAAATTCTGATGAAATATTGAATGAAACTAACAAATACTGCACTGCATTTCAAACTTCATAACATCAGTGTTAGCCCTTTTCTCATCTCCATTTTTTTCTCTCACTTTAAAATGGAAAAAGCCAAAGTTAGATACAGATTCTTCTATTGCCCAAATACTGATAGAGGAAAAAACAGTAATATCTGCAACTCTAAACTGACAGGCCATACTACCGTACCTCAGCATTTGCTTATCATCTTAAAAGGCAATCCATGTACATTAAGGTTTAACACACTGGGAACATGCAAAGTCACGTATTGCATTAGGTTACTCCACCAGTTACCACCTTTTGGGATTCAAATGTGTTAGATCACAAAAGTAAATGATTATAGGGCACAGATGGGAATGCCAATGAGGGCAGACCAGGTGTAAGACTTCAGGGAAGGGTGGGAACTGGGGTGAACTGGGGGGAACACATAACTGCCTAGAGAGGACAACTGCTGCTCAATTGGCCCCTGCTATTAGGAAAGGTGAGCCCAAAGACATACATGATTTCCTGACTTTTATGCGAAATTTCCTGTTTTTAAAACTAAATAATTTAAAAAATGAGTGTTATGCCAGCCAAAGGAAACATTTCTGAGGTTGGATCCAACCAGCAGATCAGGAACCTTCACACTCTGGGTAAAAGGCAGCTAGGGTAATTTTTAACTGGTTGAAAAGGGGAACAAAGGGTCCTGGGTAGTCTGTGGGCATGGTGCCAGAGACCTGGGAGTGAATGTGAGGCCCTACCATGGACAGTGTGTCTACAGACAGGGAGAGAAGGGGAAAAGACAATAGGAAGAGGCTTTGCCTTCTTCACTTTGTGCATATTGTTAGCAATAACTAGAGATGTGGGATGGGAAAAAACAGAAAGGGCTGGCGATGTCTATGAGCATGTTCAACGTAGAAGGCTGAAGTCATGTAATCCACAACTGACTTTCACCTCTCACTGCTGGGCGTGAACTCATGACCACCTCAGCAGCCAGAATCTCTAGATATCATGAGTCCAGATGTGTGGTTCACAGAGATGACCATTCATGTCCTCTCAACAACAAAATCAAGTAGATCTATTCTCTCTGCTCAACAGATAAGAAAACCGAGAGTTAGGGACAGTAAGTATCTAACCCAACTTCATAAAACTGTAGGTGGCAAAGCAGCATTGAACCCCCGTGTGTGACTCAAGTGACTGAGTTCTTAACCAATGTCCATTGTCATTTCTATTACTGGCCTCTAAATGGGGCCTCAAGACTGAAAAATAAGGTCCTAGAAACTTGCAGCTTCTCAGAGCTCCAGAAGATTCCAAGTCTAGAAAGAGCTAAGGAAGCCCACTGTCTTTCTACTGACAGTAGTATTCTGTGGATGGCAAAGAGGTGTGCCTAGAACAGTGTACCCCCATTTCAGTGTTCCCCTTGTCCTCCACTGCTACTCCCACACTGTGGAAGGTTGGCCAAGCCACCAAACTGGTTCCCTAGGATTCAATTGTTCAGCTGGTCAATGAAGACAACACTATGTTAGCTGCCAAAGAAAGGCAGCTCCAGCTATTTTCAGAAAAAGCTGTCCATACAATGCCAGCATGACAAAAAAATTTTTTCAACCTTCTGTCACTAATACCAGAGGAACTCACTGCTGTGCCCAGTTCTCAGGCTCCCCGTGGACCCTGGTTATGGTCAAGAACCCTAACCCAGTCAATTACTACTGTTGAATATGAGGTTTTTAGTTTTCCTGGTTAAACCAAAGGAATGGTAGAAAGTCTTAGAGAAATTAAAATCCCAAGGGTCATGACTTCAGACCTAAAGATGAAGGCTAATGATAAGGAATCCGGCTTTTAAAAGTTCTTTTTAAAACAATTTTATTAACACACCATCCAAACACCCACTTATTCACCTTTATTTGAAGTCAAAAAATAAGAATTTTCAGAGCAAATTACTCAAACCTTCACAACTAAAGTTGTCAATGGTAACCCATAACAATGACAAAACTGAATACCTCCAAAGTAAAATCTTAATCAATGAACATTGATGGTGATTAGGATGATGAACTCCATAGTTCAATTAATATTAATATGTTGTGTGGCATTTAACTTTGCTTTGGGTGAAAGGTATCCGAGGAAATTACAGAAACTGCTATGGGTGATGCATCCCAGCCCCACGTGTGAACTGGCTCAAGTCCACCCCCCCACTGCTGTACATTGGAAAGCCCCCATACTGCTGGCTCCTCCCTTGTGCACATGGCTGACATGCACAATTGTGCTGTTGAACATATTGCCTTACTCCCACTCTGAAATTCTGAGACACTGGTTTGTTCAACAGCATCAGCGGTTTCTGGGAGTCAATGTATTCATACTGAAATTTTAAAAGTGGTCTTAAGACATAGCTTCCCTTGAGCAGCCGTCCTTCTAGGCCTGAAATGCTGAGCTGCAGATCTTCATTCAACACATTCTTTTTGTGCCTTTCCACCTGAAGGATGTCTGGAAGCAGGGCCAACTCATCTCTAAACATAAACTTATTTTTCCAATCATTACTTTCTTCATTCGTTATCTTAGTTATTACTAGCCCTAGCCACTCACTAGCCCAAACTGTAGACAACAGAGCTATTTTCAATTTTGCCCTCTCCCTCATTCTCACATCTACTTACTTGTCATGGCCAGTCAACTCCAAACCAGAGAGCCCTCACCTGTGAGTTCATCATTAATGAACTGGCCTAGACTCCGAAAGCTGCAGAATCAAAGAGAGGAGAAAAAGTTCCCATCGGTCACCTGTCCACATCTAAACAGCCCCACCCAGCGTAGTTGATTGCAAGGAGCACAGCTAGTGATGGGAAGCCTGCTACTCTGAGTGAAGTTGTCTCTAGCCTACCTTGCTAGTTACTGTCAGAAGATGTGGGCTCAACTCTAGACTCCATCCACCAGGGTGCTCAGCACATAATGAAGATATAATTCATCACTCAGACAGGAAAAATCCTATCCTATTTGAGGACCAAACCACAGCCTGCAGACCACCAAAACAGAAGAAGCAGTGCTGAGCTGTTCTAATGGCAAAAGAAGACGTTAATACAAAAATAGCAAAGAGAATAATAGTTGGAATTTAATTCTTTCCACAAACAGCATCAAAATTGGTTACAATACTACCCATGCATGATTCATCTCTACAAGTCAAACTTGCAGGCATATGGTAAAAGAAAAAAAATGACATTTGACAGGAAAGATGCTTGCAATACATTTAATTTTGCATAATGAATGTATATTTCCCAAAGATTTGACCTAAAGCATTAAGCCAGCCCATATACTGTTCTAATCAATTAGGTTTTCTTGGATCAGCACTTTTATAAACAACTAAAGCCATCATGTTCTCTAATTGGAAAGAAAAACTCATACAGATTGGTTTCTTTTTCAATTTTTTATTATATTTCTAGAAAGAAAACAATAACTTTTAAAACAGATTTGAGGATCTCTGCAACTAAAATGATGTCATCATACAATTATACTCACTTGAAAGGGAGATACAGCTAAAGGCTACTTGGTGTTTCTTTTCACCATATAAGATTTTTAATGTGGATTTTTCATGTGTAAGAAATGACATTTGGAATTATCCAAGTTTTTAAAAAATGGAGATTTCAATACTGCTCTAGTGTTTAAATTTATCAAAATTACAAAAGTGTGTATTTTACAGCTAGGAAGAATTTAGAAATAATCTCCTCCTCCTTATGGAAATGCAACAACCTTTGTGGAAGGATCTCTGTAAATAATGAGATTACTATTAATGGACTGCTTATTGTATACCTACTATATGGTAGGTGCTATGCAAAGCTTTATATGTACTTCATCTCATTCAATCACAGATAAGACTGTTTCATAGATAAGACTGAGATTACCAGTTAATGAGCATGCTGTTGAATTCTTTGGTAGGTGTCAAAGGGTAAGGGCAATGAGCACTTCAGTACAAAATCTTGAGAGAAGTGTTTCAGTCCTAACCCCAAATGGAAGGACATGGCTCAAGTTTTCACCTCTTGAGCTCTCAGAAAATATCACCACTTTTTTAAAAAGTTCATATCCAAGTAATGTTGGTTATATCACCCTGAGACTTACCCACTACTTATATCACTTCATTGCTCATTAAATTCTCTAGAATATAAAGATACAAATTTGACTAATGTTTTAAGGATCTACTATGTACCACATAATATTCTGAATACCTTGTGAATTGCTTGGTTTTTCATAATATAGTTGTGAGATGGTTGATATCTTTTATAATATATATGTATAAACTTAGAACAAAGAGACAGACAGCTGATAAGGGCTGAGACTGGGATTTAGAGGTAGATTTTCTAATTCCTAAAGGAGAAAAGAGACTAAGACTCTAGTTAATCACTTGCAACTGTGGGGAAAAAATGTTTTACAGCAAAAACAGACTGAAACAGAAAGTCAAAGGTCAGATAGGTCATCAAAAAGTTTTAATTATTAATTCAGTTCTTGGATCTGGGTAGCAATATATAGGATGTTGTCAAGGTCTCAAATTTCTTTTGGAAATTTTGGTATGAACCACATGAGATGTGAATCCTAACAGCTAGCAGCCCAGTACTCTTGCTTTCTGTGATACAGAGTCATTTGTTTCTACATCCATCCAGATCAGCATTAGGGGGCAGAAAGCAAGCCTCACATTCACAGCAAAGAAAAGGAAATGGGAAAACACACCATCCGGACCACTCGCAATTCCACTGATTGCTTTTTTTAATCTATGACTATGCACAATACTATTATCATAAACTCATAATTCAACCAATGAAGTCAATAATGCTAGATGACTTAGGTTATTGACGTTTTGTGACAACTGAATTCAGCATTCTGAGATTCTAACAGCAGTAGAAGCAAATACTCAGAAATGAATGTGTTCACTAGTATCTTGTTTTGAATTCCTGGAATTGATCTTCCTGCTTCAAAAAGTGTTCCTGAACCCCAAATACCAGGTGAACTACACAACATGGATCAATAGATTTTTCAAGTGCAATAATTGTTTCTCTCTGGGAGATTCCCATTAGTCCCAGAAGGAAGAATACTTTGACCTCGAGGAACACAGCAGATGTGGATAAACTGTGTGTGTTGCTGACCTTATCAGAAGAAAGCCAGGCCTTGAAAATCACAGGAGAACACCGTGGGCATGTGCACATTGGCTGTGGGAAACCAAACGGCTGGTCAAATGTGTGTTCTCCTTACAGATCAACCAAATTTAAAAATGCAGACCACAGAAGAGAAAGGAGGGAAAGCAGAAAAAAGTAATGTGTGCATTGACAATACCTCTTTGTTGGAAAACATGGTCAGGAAATAATAATATATATGGAAATGAGGAGGTTTGTTGTGAGCACCTGGGAATCTTTGACGCATTAGTAAAATTTTCTATGTGAAATCCTGGGTCCAATTACTTAAAGCAGAGAAGTTGACCATTTTACCTTTGAGTGCCACATTCCCTGCTCTGTTTGAGGGCTCCATGGCCAAATAAGATGGCAGGAAGAGGGTGGAGAATCAGCAAAATGTATTCCTCATAGATAGTTCCCAAAGGAACAGTTAAAATTGAGAGGGCAAGGGAGGGTCTAAGGGACCATTGGGAACATCTTTAACTTGAAATGGAGATTGCAGTGCCACTGAAACCACTTCCCAGAACCAAAGCAGCAGATCTGTCTGCAGCAGGGGCAATTCCCTGACCCTTGCCGTGCACTGGACCAAGAAACTGAGTGCATTGCTGGTATAGAAGAATCACAGGCCACTATACCCTGACCTTTCTGAGAAAGCAACATGATACCAGCAAAGCACAAAAATGAAAGTTCACAAGGCAAGTTTTTACAATTTCAGGTGTAAATTATTTGAATTCTGTAGCAAAACCAGTGCACTGATGAACAAATGGAATAGATTTTCATGTAGAACTTGAAAATAAGCCCTGATTAACGGCCAGAAGAGGACTAAAATGAAACCCAGGAATGCCAGCTAAGGACCCACAGTAGATATGGCCTAAGAGGAAATTTAAAACATCAATACTCCTCTTATAAACATCCATAAATTAGCTGGTGACCTGGAATAATTCGTTAATTTATTCTAATAATTCACTAATTTATTTAAGACAGTCCAACTATTTGCCTAGCACAGTATTAGAAGCTAGAGATACAGAGACAGAATAAGAGCTCACAACTTAGCAGAGGAGAAAACCCATGGCATTAATCCACTACAATACCATATGATGTGCAGAGGAAAGTGTCAAGGGTGAAAATAAGAAGGGAACAGAGGGAAAAGCAGAAAACCAGAAGAGGGAAGAATGATCCTGACACATTTAGGAACCAAGGAGTTATAAAGATCTGGAATAATTCCCATCCATTTGTTCATTTATTCAGCTAGGCTTTACGGGAGACCTAATATGTGTCATCAGTGTGGCTAAATCATAAGGTACCAAGTGAGGTGTGGGGAGTGGAATCGGGGACTGGATGGATAGAGTCGAGATAGCAGTAGAACCTCAATGGCTACAGCCAAATTTGGCACAAGGGAGAATTGTGTTGATCAGAACAGTAGTTGTTACAACTTTGATTCTTGAACATCTCTAAGGAAATAGTGCACCTTTTTTGCAGCAAGCACACAACACACAACTACAACTTGGTCCCACTAGGACAGAGGAACACATTTATGTTATGGACTAGCCTCTGATCCCATTGGCATTTGTATTAATGATTCCTGAGCCAGGTCATGGCTAAGGGAAATAATAGACCTAACCCCACAGGCCTATTGCAAACACGAGAAGATGTTTTTGGTCATCACAATAAGTAGGATGCACTACTGGAAGTTTGTGACCCAGAATCAAGTGAGTTCCTCATCCTGAAGTGCCTAGGAAAGTGCCTCACAAGAAAGACTAGCCTGTCCCAGAATACCTGGACTAGGAGGCCAGATGATGTCATGCTACAAAATTTTTACTTTAAATGTTAACAATTATTGTCTGATTTATAATACTGGTTCTACCGAAGTTATTAACCATTCCAGATTTCTAACAACAAAAGAACATCTAAGAATTCCAAAGAGAATCTTTGCAATTGATGCTGAGAAAGAAGCAACATGTTTTGCTACATTTGGAAAGAAAGCAATAAATGTTTCCCCCGAAATAGTAAGTGGTATCTGGCCTCAAAGAAAGTCTCCATAAAATCAAGATGTCCCTTGCACTGTGATTTCATACCAGCACCTAATTAGAGAAACAAGAGGGAGAGATAATCAAAACTACCTTTAACCTTTTAGCTTTCAAATATGAAATTTCTGGCATCACCTCCCCTTAAATGGTAGAAATGCCGTAGGAGGAAGGAGGGGTTGCTCATTGCACACATCGGGAGCCAGAACTATGTAATGGAAGTGTGTCCCATCAGCCATGTAGGGCAAAGACCACAGTGATGATAGTTCACGGTCACTCCAGCTGACGCTATTTCTTTCTATGGCCTCTCTCCTGATATAAATATCCAGGAAAAAGAATCTATACCTGTAATGTTCTTGGCAACTTCAAAGAGTATATAGAAAAGGACAGAAGGACATGTTTCCTGGGATTTAAAGGCAACTGGCTGGTATTTTATAGAAATTTTGACTCCACAGAAAGGGATAAAGGAAGGTCAGCTCTTCCAGTGATGATCCTAGGGAAGGACTGCCCAGCAGCGCACCCTGCATGAAGTCAGGTGATAATTCCGTCAAACCATCACTTCAGGTTTTAAGCAGATTAAGTAAATGTAAAAATGAGCAGAGTCTTCTCATAGACATGACCATTAAAGAATGGTAAGGAACATTCTTAAACTGCAAGGGAGGAAGGTTCCTACTGGGTTTTCTGGTGAAAGCTTAAAACCACATTTGCTGTTATTCAGTCCCCAGCCTTCCCTTACCGTCAACCTTGGTGAGAACCGAGCCCACTTTTGATGTTCCCACTCTCATCATTCTGGTTTCTGCCACTAGGAGGACTCCCACTCCACATTCACTAGAGAGCCAGTCTCCAGCCTAACATCCTCTTCATTCTCACTGTCTTTACTGCATTTTTCTCAAATTCATGCAGTATTCATTAAGAAACCACTCCATGTATCATTACTCTAGGCCTGGGCGAAAAAGAGAGTTCCTGCTATTATGGAACCTACAGTCCAATGGAGTGGGTGGGGTATAGACAATAGGTGGGCAAAGGAAAATGGATGGGATCCTTTCAACTAGCAAAAAATGCTACAAAGAAAATCAAAGAAGGTATTAGGCTACACAGTGACAAGGAGAAGTGTATGAATGACAAAGGAACCTTTGTCTGCTGGGGCCAGACCACCTGGTTTGATACCTCTGCCACTATCCTTAGTTCTAGGATCACCTCCTTGTTTTTCAATTTCCTTGCCTATAAAATGGAAATAGTAATACTTCGTGCTTCCTAAGGTTGTTTTAAGGGTTAAATGAATACATGCATTCTGTGAGTTCATAGGACAGTGTCTAACATTAATTAAGGGCTTTTCCTGCATCTGGTGATATGATCATATGACCTTTAAAGTCCTTCCCAGCCTGTATCTCTTTTCTTGCATTTTCACTAGAGGTGATAAACAGACCTGAACCAGCAGGTCTCATATATACTTTATATAATGCTATGTGTTTTCCTTCCTTGTCCTGTTAATGAATCTGCTAATTACAAAATAGTAATCTTCTCAAGCTATACTGCTATTTAAGAATTAAAAATCTAAAACTTGTCTCCTCTAAAACTTCAATTTTGCAAAGAAACTTGATCCCTCTAATAAATACAAGATCCAACCAGGAATCTCCTCACTCTCTTCTGCATGCAATTAATGACAAACACCTTATCATAAACATTTTTAAAATGTCAGTGATAGCAACAGTTTTGCTAAAGAGATAAATAGTCAAATAAAACACTGCCCTGGTAATTCCTGAGTTTGAAAACACTTTGATCAATAATGAGATACACAAAGGGATCATGGGAAAAGGGGCGGGTTCAATCTGAAGTAAAAACTTGCCTAAGTCATTTTTACCCCCAGTATATCTTGTAGTACAGCAGATACTGGAGCAGTTAATGAAAAATTCATAGAAAAGCAAGATTCTGCATATGAACTAAAGGTTGGTTTAGGTTGAAGTAATACTAAGAATAAGGAGTTTTGCAAAAGTCAAGGTAAGAATATTTCACATCTTATACATCAGTTACTGAGTTTAAATTTTGAATGTTATTTTGAATTGTATTTATTAGTTCTTGCTTTATCCTAGGGCAAACCACAAATATTCAGAGAACACTAATTCATTCCTAAATGTATATGATTATGGCCTAAATGTGCCTTAGAAATAGCATGTTTTATTTTTAGGTTGCTATGTATTGCTGTTGTCTTAATAAAAATAACTTTTTGTACATTGAAGAGGCAGCTTTCCTTTTTAAAATTATCATTGTGAACTTTAATTTTTAAATGAACGAATTTCCAGTCCTCATGTCAGACCTTATATTCCTGGCAAAAGTATTTTATCACTTAAACTACATTACACATTGATTATCTATTATCTGCTCATATTAAAAAGCCTCCATCATCAGTTACTGTTTACTAAACAATCAATAAAATCTAAGTGAAACAAGAATAAATTCAAACAAATAAGTAGGCTGAAATTCAGAGAAAATTGAGGCCATGTCTATTTAGAAAGGCAGCCTTTGCAAGAATTCATTTCTGCTTAAAAGATCTAATTTATCTTTTTTAATGCCATCAAAGTTAATAATGGATGACATGTCTTATAGCGTTAGTGATGCAGCAGCTTGTCAATAACACAGAGAATTTAGAAACCAATTCATCAATTCATGACTTTTTAATTGGACTGTGGATGGTTAATTTTAGGTCATTAGACTCTCAAATAACAAAAACCTGTAGAATTAATTAATACAGAAGTGGGTAGCTGTCCCCTATCTCTTCAATGAATAGCTCAAGAGTTCCTGTCCCACCTGAATAACAGGTGGCACTTTTCACTCTGAGCACTTTTAAATGGGATAGGGCCAAAGTGAATGCAATGGGAAAGAGTGAGGTAGAGAGGAAATGTGTGTGTGTGTGTGTGTGTGTGTGTGTGTGTGTAATATCTCCTCCCAGACATCAAAAATGAGTTCAGTGTACTCTAAGCAAAAGAAAGGAATACGAATTTCTCTATTCCTTATTCAAAGGGGAAATCAAAGAAGTCCCCAACTTCTCAGGTTTGCACTTACTGGTAGGGCTGCACTGTTGCTCACACATTTCCCTGTTGATAGTCTATCAGCCATTGAATGTCCTAGCTGGAAGGGATCTTGGTGATTTTCTGGTCCACCTCACCTTATAATTGGGGAACCAGAGACTCAAGAACATTAGGAAACTCACCTATGGTCACACAGCTAGTTAGAGACAGAGCCAGTCATTCTTCCACCAGCCATCATTCCACTCCACCACACTTCTCTGATCTCCCTTTCTCAGGAACACATCTTCTGACACTTACAATGGAGAAATTAATGAGTCTGCAAGTTAAAGATTCATTTTAAACAAATTGGTTCATTATTATTTAATTGAGGAGGCTTTGGAGCAATAAAAGCCTTGCTTATCCAAACTAGATAAGCAGCTCATGAAACATTGAGCTCAAGAAATGCAAAAACTGTCACAAGTCAATATGTGCTGCCTTCCTGTTTGATAAATGCCACCCAATAGCTTCAGAAGTATAAGAAACTAATGGTGTCCCAGCACTCTATAGGCATACATTAATGGGATCAGGAGCATAAAATATAAACAATAATGTACATATTGATTGTTCCGGACACTTGAAGCCCAACAAACATTTGAAAGGTCAGTCATTTCACTTGCATCAAATTACAGATAAGTCATTTGCTTGAAGCTGGAAACTTGGCTCTCCATGTAAATTTATTTTATGACCTATAAACTTAATCATGTCATACCTCTGTTAGCTTCCTTAGGCATGAAAAATGTACTAGAAGTGCTTACTCCCATAAAGCATATACCAATAAACAATACATGCATTGCCAGGAAGGCTACTGGGTGGAGAAATCTATTCTATAGGCTGAATAAATACCATGGAACAGCATTTTACTCTGACGGAACATGTTTCAAGGTTTCTATAAGTCAATTACTACATGAGTTTACAAATGAATATGTATGCTTTTAGGGCATTTTAAAAAAATACAACTTAAGGAGTACAATGTCATCATTGTTTTTACTTTTACCTGAAAGAAAAAACTAAATTTGGTTTGTCCAGTTCATACTAGGGTTTACCTTTTTATTTTTTTCCTATAATAAAATATTTATTCCTTTTCAGAGTTCCTCTCAAATGAAATGTAAAAACTCATTTGAAGCCTGCTGGATATCCATGTGGAGGATAACCCTTTACTGGCACTCTCCCAGCAAAAGGCAGCTCTCCCAGAGAGTTAGGCTTCTATAGCAGTCTCTCTTGTGCTCCAACTGAGTGTTTGAAAGAAACAGTTCACAATATCACAACCTGGTTCCTTCCCTGAAGTGATAGGTCTTTCTTTGGAGTCAATATCCTACTGCTGACTTTAAAAGCAGGGAGAGGGACTTTGAGGGGTTGAAAGACTTGTAATTTATGTCCCCTTTATGAGAATGGTAATTCTACCTCTCCTCTGATAACACCTCCAACTATCCTAAACTTAATTCCCCTGTTCACTGCCAAGCATGATTGTTAGAGTGAGAACCAAATTTGCAGAGATGGTTCCCACTGAAGAGCCAAAGCAAAACAACATCCTCACTAAGAGCTCTTGCAAAACTTGCAATTTATATTTTCAAAAGCTCCAAAAACCTAAGTAGTGGAAACATTGTTTGTAAGAATCAAAACTCAATGAAACCTATAATATTAAGATTTTGAAGGAATAAAATTCAGAACTCCTGATTTGAGTGATAATGTCTCTGATAAATAAGTTTATTCTGAAATCTAGACTAACTTTATTTTGCTCTAAAACCATTAGAATGAAGGGGTGTTCATGGTAAAGAGGGGCAACAGCTTTTGATTGCAAACACTATCTTCTCAGCAATTAAAAAATACAACTTTTATTGAGTTATCTTTAAATCTCATAAGATCTGCTGGCTAAGCATCCGCTAACAACTAGTTCTCTGTACTTCAGAAGCTATTTTCTGAGCTTTACATTATACACCAAGACTTCCTTGACAGAGGAATGGGAAGAAAAGCTTTTAACAGTAGACAAAAGAATTTTATGGTCCACCACTTATAAGACAAATACTACATATATAGTCGAAAGCCGTGTCTTTCTTTTGTCATAAACTGTTCACACATCCTAAAGTGAAGGCCTACAATGACACTTAAGGACAGAGTCACTCACATTATTAAGTTAAAATAACTGCATGTAGCAACCTACCAAAGAGGTTTTCAGAGAAAAATAAACTTATTATATTACTTATTATACTTACTATATTCTCTCTTCAACTATTTTCCTTGACAACAAGGCTCATCTTTCAGAGTCTGGGTGTAATGCTCAGACCCACCATTTTTCTACTCCCAACCTAGGATTCCTTCTTTCTTCTTGAAAATGCACCTTCTACTCTCTAGGGAATAATTCCACAGGGCCCAATGATCGGGTACCTCTGAGCCCTCCTTGTAGCATTTCAGTTCTAGAAAAATGAAGCTAAGCTATCCATGTCATCTGAGCTTCAAAAGACCATTCTCTGCCACAATACCTAAACTCAAAAGAGTTTCTTTGATATCAGTCTCATGGTGATGTGAAAGGGAAATGAGAGTCCCTACAGGGACAGTGAACATCCTAACATTTGTGAGGCCAACCGCCACACTCCAGGCTTTTCTTGTTCCCTGACAAGGCTTGGCCCAGTCCTCTCCTGGGATGCCTTTGACAGCAACTGCAAACAACAGAAGCCAGCAGGAATGTAAGAACAGGTGCAGGAGCCTCCCCAGCCTCCTGCACACAGAGAAAGGGCTTCTGCAGAGCTACCCCTGGATATCCCACTTCCGAATTGCCCTCCTGCCCCCAGCCCCTGCAGGATCTTGCTTCTTTTCATGCAGCAGATGTTTGGAAAGATTTATAACAAGGCATTGTGGCTTCAAAGGTGCTGCTGGCAAATTTTCTTAGCTTTTAAGGGGATTTGGGTGGAATCTCCAACCATACAAAATAAGAAAATAACCATGGAAAAGATCACTTTCAAGTTTGTGCTCAGATAAGGGAAATGATAATAGTAAAAGGCTAGGGCTTTTCCAATTACTCCAGGTTGCTGCCTTCCACTTCCTACCACATTTTAGTGAAAGGGACATTCCTAGGTTCAGGGGATCTCCAGCATCAAAGAGGAAATAGATCAGGCAATATTTCCTCCACAAACAGTTCAGAATTTTCACACATTCTAGCATATTAGACATCACTCTAGGGGCATCTGGCCAGCTACTATTAATCTTCATCTTTTATTCACTTATTAGAACTGCTGCATGGGTAGACTGCTCTGTACAACTGGTTCAGTCATCCATGCAAATGAAAGACCACTGGTACTCAGTGACTGCTTCTCAAAGTGTGGTCCATGAAACAGCAGCAGCAAAATTTCCTAGGAGTTTGTCAGAAATGCAAAATCTCAGGCTTACGCAAGCCTATTGAAACAGAATTTAATAAGATCCCCAGATAATTCACACGCATAGTCAAGTCTATACTGCAGCTTCTTCGAGCAACTCCATACTCAGGATTCAGAGAGCAAGAAGCTATCTTTTCTCCCATAGTGATTCACCCTGCACAAAGAGAACTCAAATGCATTATTTAAGCCTCAAACTCTCCAGAAAATACAGGCAAGCATCAATGGACCTACAGTTTGGTTAAGAGACCAAGTGGTCAAACAGTGGATGATTAGTGGCAACAGGACTTATATGCAGAACTTCCAACTCCTAGATTTTGGCCCTTTCTGCTGTTTCGACTGATCCTGAAGAAATGGCTCACTGTTCCATGTCTAGACCTTAAGAATCACTTCCCATTAGCATCACTGGTATAGCAGAAAGAGGGCTCCAAGTGCTGGCAGAACCCCATGACTTTGAACAAATGACTTTCAAAAACAGAAGGGAAGCTCAATACGGATCCTTACGGAGAGATTTATAAAATAAGGATATGATAAACCTTATAAAGTAAGATTAATAAAAACAGAAATGCAGAGCCATGATTGAGCAATAAGTAGCAATATTACAAAAGTATTCAAATTCTAATTTAGAAGCTAACTTCTAAAAATATAATCGAAGAAAATATTTTTAAAGAAGAAAATGTTATATATAATAAAATGGTCCTTTGTAACAGAAAAATTAAAAGCAACGAAAATACTCTGTCATCAGGATATGGCAAATTAAATTACAGAATATTTGCTCATTGAAAATCCCCCTATGCTGATACATAATGCACTTAGGGGAGGCAAGGGGAGAATGGAGGAACGCTGCGTTGTGTAGAAGGAAATGAGGGGAAGGGAGGGGAGCGGGGGAAGGAAAAATGGTGGAATGAGACAAACATCATTACCCTATGTACATGTATGATTACATGTATGGTGTGACTCTACATTGTTTACAACCAGAGAAATGAAAAGTTACACTCCATTTGTGTACAATGAACCCAAATGCAATCTGTAAAAATAAAAAATAAAAATAAAATGATATCCCCCTAGACTTGGCAGCCACATGAAAAATTCTGGTATAATGTCAAGAGGAAAAACAGATCATAAAATTGTAGTATATTAGTTCAGACTATGAAAAGACTTCTAGAAAAAAAGTGGAAAACATTTGTGAAACCCATCGTATTCTGTATCAAGATAAATAGGATAGAGATAATTGTTTTCTAATTTTTAGTAGTTATTCAATTGTTTTATTATTTCCTTAAAAGAAAATAAATATTATGGATGGAAAATGAAAACAAATATAATAATCATGAGGCCTAATACAGTTACCATAAAGTATCATTAAATCTGACCCTGAACTCCATGGATACTAATAATAAAATTGAGCATCCCTGAGTGCTCACTCAAACTGAAGTATCAACATTGCTCTTTAAATCCTCAGGGGTCAGTAATAAGATCATCCCCATTTTACAGATGAGGAAAACAGAACCTGGAATGTACTCAGTCTCTTTGAAATATAGAGATGATAATATCTACTTTGTTGTCATTTTATGAGGATTAAACCAGATATTGGGTCTCATATCTGTGTGGTTCTAGAGAAATATCACTAAGAAAGGTAGAAAGTAACTTGGGGAAAAAAACTCTCCACTTTCTTCTCAAATGGGGACAAAAACGGCTCCCTGATTGTGGTGGTCCCACAGACTTGTCAACACACAAGATTGTGTGCCTTGAAGAAGGGAACAGTCTTAGGTGGCATCTTCAAATTCTCCTGAAGTAATATCAGTTTTGGTGCACACACACCAAGCAACAGAAATTTGTGTTGCATTTTAAGATGCAATAGTTCCGTAGGTGACACCTGGCCTAGTAATTGAGAGACATGGGGTCAGAATTCGTTTATGTCACGTCTTAGATTGCAGCTGTTCCACCTGTACAAAGGAGTTGTATTTTGTTGGTACAAATTTATTAAATTAAATTACAGGAACAGTGTTTCTGGATGGACTTAAAAATACTTGAATCCCGTTACAACTTAGCTTTTTTTTTTTTTTTTTTTTTTTTTCTTTTTAAATCAGGGTGTAGATAAACCACAGAGTAGACTTGTCTGGGTCTCAGTTACTTCATCTCTATAATGAAAGGTTGGACTAAATGACCCTTAACATCTGTTTAACTCTGAGATTCTGACAATTAACAGCATAACAATGAGGATCAAGAAAGTCTACACATGCATGATGCAAAGCAGGGCAACTGTGTGGACACATCCAGCAGCCCTCCTTAGGTAAAACCCTGCAGAAGCCAGTCTCCCCTGCTGTCTTCACCCCTTCTCCATCTGGAGGTGCCTCCCCTCCTGGGCTCCTCTGCTTCTCTTTGCTCTCAGAGTAACTGTCAGTAAGATTCACTTAAGTCTGTGTGCTCACCCTCCCCAGGGCACTTGAACCTTCCCTCTCCTTGCAGTTAAGTTGCATCCTGCCCCTAGGAGAAAGGATCCCAGGCATCAGCATAATGGTGGAGGTAGTGAGGCCTGAGCAGGGACCCTGCCTGCTGGCAAAGGCAGCTTCCTGAATGAGATCAGGCCCCTCATAATAGAATGAGAGCAGGTGAGGAACAACCAGAGAAGGGTCACAGCCCCAACTCTAATATTATCTATTCATATTTCTTTAAAATGCCTTCAAGTATATGTTCATAAGCATATAGAGAGTAGAAATGTCTTTGAAATTGATGGACAAAAATCCAACTTCACATTAGAAACATTTTAGGTATCTATTTTTGACATTGCAAAACAAATCATGTCTTAGTTACTCTAAATAATAAAATCACCTTCTGGATGAGTGATATATTAAAGATATTTTACATAAGTACGTTCAGATGTTTACACACAAGGGTTCTCAAATCTGCAAAATTTATACATATGGTACATTCAGAAAAATGTAAAACGTACAGATCTGTGTGAATACAATCATTATTTACTTTTAAAATTCTTCACAATATCTTCTTGACAATGTGAATAACCAGTACACAATTTTTTGCATCAGTATATTATAAAGTACATACAGCGTTATTCTCATGATTTGTGGTATCTCAAATAACTATATTTTCAGCATTTTGGAGAATATACTGGAAAATAACAGCAAAATGAAACAGTCCTATTTCAAAGAAAATAACCAGAAATTAAAATTTGGAATAATTCTGCTAAAACGACCTTTATTTCTTCAACTTTTAAATTTTAAATTTCTATTATTTTATGAGTCTCTATGTATAGAAATGTCCTCTAAAGTTCTGAACGAACCATGTGCTGTAAATGGTACTTTAAATTTAAGAATTTAATAAATATCTAAAATTATTCACTAAATGCAAAATTTTAAGTGAAATGTAAAATAAACTTGTACTTCAAAAATTATGCCAAATGCTAAGAATTTAAAGTATTTCATGTTAAAAAAAAAAAAGACATTTTGGTAGAAATTAATGGAAAGAAATGTTCTTTCTAGTTTCATGGTTTTTAATTGATATATTGTCTTCTACGCAAGTGCTGCCTGAGCAGTACCACACTTGATTTAATTGATTTTATTATGATTAGGCCTGTTAATTTTTTTTAGAATTGATTATGCCAAAGAGAGGGAGAGAGTGTGTGTTCTGAATGAGATTTCTTTTATAAAGCAAGAATTTAACTTGTCAAAATCTCTGTTTGGGGGAGAAATGCATTTGTTGTTTTTGTAAATGTTGACAACTTTCCAGACCATCCATTATTTTAGTTACCAAGTTGGCAAAATCATAAAAAATGATGTATAGTTTCCTAATTTAGGGGATATTTGTTATTTGGAGGGTGATTATGGAGTTCCTTAACCCATACTTCCTTATGTCGATAACCATTAAGAAAGAACACAGAATAATCAATACAGTTCACTCAGATTTGGTAGATTCTGAGAGTGAATTCTTTCCCCAACATTACTGTTACAATGCACACAAGTTTAACTGTAGTTAGAGACACTCATTCAGTGCTCTTGTTAGCATCTTATAGTAAAGGCGTGGATAAGGAGGGGGAAATAAAGCTTTGACAGATGGTACTCAGCGTTTGACTCCTGCTGAGCTCAGCAGGACCTGTGGTTTCCAAGGTTAGGGCTGTCAAAATGGCTCTGTCTATCAAGTGAATAACAAAGTGTAGACGGCCTGACTGTTTCCTATACAAAACTTAGATTTCATGTGCCATTATTGTCGGTCTTTCTGCTGATTTAGTTACTTCTAAGGAGAAGAACTGGGGGTTCTGACACAGCCTCACCATTTAAGAAATTACTTGGAAGGGAATTCTCTTGGGCTGAAAGAGGTAGGCTGGGATCTGATCTTTTTCTATTTAGTTTCTCTCTAAGGTTTCATGACTTGAAAAGGATTCAAAAGCCACCAAAGATTCACTTTTGGCTATAAGCTAACTGTGAACCCTTAAAAATGAACTTAATGATGTCTACCTCTCAGAAGGGTAACATGTTTTTATTCAGAATCCTTAGGGTGGTGGGTATTTTTTCAAACAGAAAAATTGAGAATGAAAAGGGAAATGTTTCTGTTAAGAAAGACATTGATGTGTTTCGAGGTGTTTGTCAGGGCCTATTTTTACCTTTCAGAGCTCCTAATTTTTAAAAACTCCTCCCTTTCTTATTTTGCCTGTGTCTACAGACTTCAGTTGCTCAGAGAAAGTACCTGATGCTAAAAGACAGGAAATTGAACAATGTCACCAAAATGTGCCTGTGTCATGCCCTGTTAACAGCTATATGCCTTGGTAAGTTTGATGTTTTCCTTTATGTATATTTTGTAATTTCAAGATTGTTATTGACTTTCTGGGATGTTAATAAAAAATCCTTTTGGCAAAATCATAAACTCAGGCTTTTTTTATTAAGATGGCTAACATTAGTGTTGGGGTGGTCCTCCTGAATAAGCTAACAATTATATTTCAATGCTTATTTTATTTTATGCATGTAACATTTAAAGAACAATTCCTGATTGTTATTTCAAAAAGACAAAAAAATACAAATTTTAAAGTAGAAATTTGAAAATGACAGACTTTAAACCTGCCTTATTACCAAGCATTTTAGTTGCTATTTTTGAGAAGTTGATTAAAGAAGGATATCTTCTGTCTCTTTTTGATAATAACTTGAGCAACTGCATCCACTAGTATAGTGTCTGTTCCCTACAAGTATGTCTAAAAAGAAGACTTTCTCCCTAAAATATAGATGAAGAATTCCTCTGCAAATATTTAATATATACAAATTCCATGATCCATAAAAGGAATGTTATTTGGAAGAAATTCTATGTTAGAATTCCCAATTTACTTAATTATTTTAAGCATTAAATAAAAAGTGTGTTAAAAAGCACTGAAGGACTTACCTTCTTATAAAACTATTTTTTAAAGCCCTAACTCAGCAGTTTCTTCTGAGATGCTTGGCCTTCACTACATGGTCGATATTAAGTAAATATTATTAAACTGAAATAAAATGCATACTGAATATCAAATATAAAAAGGAATTCCTTAATTTAAATAAAAAGGAGACAGGTTTTACATCAGATTATTATAAGAAATTGTCAAATGCCAATTGAGCATAAGCCCTTCTCCAGTTGTTCTTGCTTTTTATTCTGGTAACACTTGCTTTTTATCATCTGTAGATAATAATGATAATTAAACAGAAATTTGGAGTTAAGGGGAAAAGTCCTAAGCCAAAATGCAGCTTTCTTCCTTCTCCCCTCCTCTCTGCCTTTTTGCTTGCTTTGTTCAACGGGGCAGTTGCTAAGCTTCTTCCTAACAGCCTGTACTACCCCCACCCGCAAGGAGGTTTTGTTAATGGTAAACTTGCTGAATCAAATTTGCTTTTCATGCATTTGCATTTTTTAAAGAGTCTCTGAGGGTTTGCTTCATGTGACTATGGGGAAAGTGTGCTTCTGAAATTTCATCCAAGTGCATAAACTTTAAGGCCCTGGGAATTAAGTCCATCCCTTACAGGAAGTCAGCAATCCTGGAGGAAGGAAATAACTAAAAAAGATATGATGTTTGGGCACGACAATCTCATATTTAGCCACTCACCAAAACCTTTATGGTTTTAACCCACAGCACTGGCCTGTAAGTCCAAATGTCCAGGGCTAATTAATATAATTATTTTTTTCTAATTGCACTAGGCCCTTCAATTGTTTTTGTTGTTGTTAACTGTAGTAAAATACACGCAGAACTTAGCATCTTAGCCATTTTTAAGTATGCGTTCACATTGTTGTGCAACCAGTCTTCAGAACTCTGTTCAGCTTGCAAAACTTTATACACATTAAACAACAATCTTCCATTCCCCTCTCTGTCAGTCCCTGGAAACCACCATTCTACTTTTTCGTCTTTATGACTGTGACTATTTAGGTACCTCTGATACAATGAATCACACTCTATTTGTCTTTTTGTGACTGGCTAATTTTACTTGACACAATGTCTTCAATATTCACCCATGTTGTAGCATGTGTCAAAATTTCCTTCCTTCTTAAAGCTGAACAATATTCCATTGTCTGTATGTACCAATATCCTGCTTATCCATTCATATGTCAATGTACACTTGAGTTGCTTCCACCTTTTGGCTATTATGTATAATATTGCTATGAAAATGAGCATACAGCCTTCAGTTATTTTATGCGATTGCTGTAAATTAAGACCACAGCACACACTGAAGGAAGAAAGGCAATAATAGCTAGTGCTTATTGAGTATTTACCTTGTGCCAGGCACTGTGCCATGCGTATCATTGGTCTCTGACAGATGCACTCTTATTACTGTCCTTTCATAAAAGTAAAAACTGACATACAGAGAGGTTGATTAACTAGTTCATAGTCACTCAGCTAATAAGTCACTGGCTACAATTCTAGAAAATGGAGCCAGAGTCTGCCCTCAGAGAAATCATGGAATCTGTATTCCTGGAGCCACAGCCGAGCACCCTAAGGCAAAAACTCCTTGAGAGCTGCACAATCTGGCCTGAGCTACAGAGCACACGGGAAGCCATCAAAACCAGCTCTGTCACCAGCTAGTAGCAGGACCTTTAAAAATCCCCAAAAGGGTCATCTATGAAAAGAAAGCTTAATCAAGTATGCTGTGGTCTATGGTTTCCAACAATCCTTCATTCTATATGAAGTTTGTTATCTAACACTTTATGACTTGGTTATTTCACCTACTTGAAGATAATTAGGTAATTTACAATTTTCAAATACATGCTAAATTCTCCAAGTTTATAATGAATAGTTTTCCTGATGCTTATTCTACTAATATTCAAATTATTCCTTAATATAATATCATTCATACCCCCATAAAAAACTTACAAGAAAGGATACAAAGACATGTCAACAGGAATGTATGAGGTAAAATGTCATTTCTCTTTCAGAAGAGTCTGAGGTGTGCCCACCCAACAAAAACCCAATGGAATTGAACAAATTATGTTATGTTCACGTACAAATATGTAACAACATATTTCACTATTATGTATAATTATAACTCATGAATTAAAAAAAAACTGGAGAGGAGGGAACAGTGTTCATCTAATATACATTCACATAATTAGGGTTATATAATTTCAACCACCTGCCATTGAGGGAAATGAGAAGGATAAGTCTGAGTTAATTAACATTTTCCTCTTCATAGTCAAAATTTATCACTTCATTGATCTCTAGAAAGGTGGACCTGAGGACCCTCATTATCATAAATAGTTTAACCAACTCTTTTGGTTCCATGGTTGTAAAATTAGGTTGTAGATCATTCTGTATTCATTTTCATAGCACAACCCTAACTGGCTATAATGAATGAATTTGTACCCAAGGAAACAAAGGGAAACTATTTCAAGAACAAAGTTTTATAGAGACCTTTAAAATCCTGGAGGTCTAAAGATGAGCATTTGAATGCACAGGTCTAATTTATCAGTAGGTGCATGTTCTCAAACCCAGAAACTACACTCACCAGGAATGACTCTCAGATTCAAGAGAAGAATGGCCATGTCATTTGAATGCTGTGCAAATCCAGTGGCAAATGCTTACTTGACCAAAATTCGGGTGTTTCAAATAGAGTTCAGGCCTGTGATTGAGCAGGTCTGCAAAATTTTTCAGGATGCCTATGATAAACTTCAATATTAAATGAAAAGAATGTTTTCATTTTCTGTTAGCCACCATTTACAGCAGGGTAGACAGCTTTATTTTAAACCAAATTATGGAACATGGGAAGCATCCTCCATATTCCAATTTATGAATTTGCTATCTATATTCACTTTCAGCCAAGAAAGAGGATTCTATGATATATAGTGCATCTTCCTTCTGTGCTTTCAAAAGATGCAAATTTTGCTAACCAAACAGAAGAGGGAGCTATCCATCTGGAAATTAACCAGTCCTTTCAAAATATGTCAAGTAAATATAGAAAGAAGGATAGTCTATTATGATCAAGTCTTAGGTAGTTCTTTATTTTATAGCAACACTTATAATTTTCTGGTACATTCAAAATGAGGAGAGAACTAACAATAAAGGCAAAAACATGGAATTAATTAACAAAGAGGCAAAATACCTCTAAAAAGCCAACTAAAAATACACTCAATATTTTATGGTTTATCTCACATCTTCTAGAAAAATATAGATTCAGAACACACCCCCAAAAAGGCCAAAACTATATTCTGTGGCTATACATACTTCTATCTAATATTATATTCCTATAGATCACGATTGTAAAATGAAACTTTGCCTTTAAAATTAATAACATCTGGAAATAATGGCAAAAAAGGAAAAAAAGAAAGAAAAAGAAAAACTGTTGGGCTGCATCTGTCCTGAAAATGCTATGTAATAAGATTTACTTAATATATTTGAAAGAAAAAAAATGTTTTGTTCCCCAATTTGTTGCAACATCTGAAAGTTCATGAGGTTATGACCCCTCTTTAAGAAAGCATCTCCCACCACCTGCAAATACCCCAGGAAAAGCAGTTGGAAACAATAAAACACGTGCTAGTTAACGGTTGCCAGGGAAACGGTTCTGGTTCACCAATCAGAAGGCCTGCTCTTCCCAGTGGCTTTGTCTGAGGGAGACATGCGCCAGCTGTTAGTGAATAACCATTGTTATAGATCATCAGGAAATCACAGTCAGCAGGCAACCCAGCCCCACTGGAAGTTTATTTCTCATATTTGTTCATCACCAGGGCAATCCTCCACCTTTAAAACATCCCCTTAGGCCGGGTTAACTAAATAACACCCTGCATGGCAGGATCATTTAAAGGAGGCAAGTTGCAAAATGGTCTTTTTCGCAGCAAACAGATCTCTACCTTTGATTCCAAGAACGTCATCCCCCTGTCCCCTTCGCTTTCCAGTGTCAATTACAGGGCAATATCTGAAGGAAGCCGGGTTGGATGCTTTTCCTCCTTTCCTTGATTGGCCACTCAGATACACACCCCCCACACTTCAGGCACCAAGAGCTTTCACACCATCCTCCAAGAACTGTCAAGATCATTGGCAGTTCTCCCCGCTGAAGAGAACAGAATGATTGGCAACTGAGGCACTCTACAGAGGCAGTTTGCAGCCATAAGAGAGGGCTGAGAGGACAAAGCCCTGGGTCCCTTCCTACAACATGCACACTTCAACCTTCTGAACAGCCTTACTGTTATCAAATTTATTCTTTTTATAAATTTAAAATGTTATAGATTTTCTTTGAAATGAGATGGTGCTGCTTAAAAACTAATGAATGATAAACCTACCCAATTACCAGACTCGTTTTAAAAGAGACACCTAAACTTCTATTTTTGGACCCTCACATTAACTTGGCCTTAGCAAAAATAAAAGGATGAACAAATAGAAATTTTAACAACTCTTCTTAGTCTGTCTGAAGATTGAGGTGACAGAGTACTGTCCCATTCACCAAATTGGAGACAAGCAAATACAGAGAATCCCAGCTTACTAGGGCAGAAACTTCCTTGAGAACCAGTGCTGGGTAGGAAAACCCAAATTCCAATTGCTACAGGATACAGGATCACTGTGGATAGGTCTGAGAGTTAAAAACTCCAGAAAGACCCAGTCATGGTGACACCTGTCCCCGCCACACACACGCACACACACACCACACTGTGGAGGAGAAAAGATAAGAATTGCATTTGACTGCTTCTAGAAACCATGCAAGAAGAGTAGTGTGGAATATATCCATTGAGAGAGGGAAGATCCAAACTAGAATTCTGTACCAAGTGTGTGAAATTGTCCTTTCAAAAGTAAAGGCGAAATAAAGACTTTTTTAAACAAAAATTGATAGAATTTGTTGCCAGTAGACCCACCTTGCAAGAAATGTTTAAAAGTTCTTCCAAGAGAAGAAAATGGTATAGTCAGAAACTCAGATCTAAATAAAGAAAGGAAGAGCATCAGAAAAGGAATAATGGAAGGTAAAATAAAAGCTCTTTCTTATTAATTGATTTAACATATAAGTTTTCAAAATGATAGCAACTGTGTATTCAGCTATGTACACCTGTGTGTTTTATTCATAAATGCCCACAAATAAACATGTTTATGCATTCTTAGGTAATGGCAATGATATATTGAACAGAATGAAGGAATTAGTAGTATTTTATTATAGAGTACTTGCATTACCCATGAAGCTGTATTGCATGAATTGAATTTGGATTTATAGCAAATGTATGTCAGTATGTTGTAAAACATAGGGCAACTACTTTAAAAAGTAAAAAAAAAAAAAAAAAGACATCATCGATATGCTAAGAAAGGAGCAAAAATTGAATCTTGTAATGCTTAAACTGTAAAAGAAGTATGGAAGACAAAATCAAAATGAAGAGCAAGGGCAACAAATATTAACATTGTTATTGTTTTCAACAAATAGAAAAGAATAACAAATATGGTAGCTATTACTCCAACTATAACAATAATCACTTTAACCATCCATGGGCTATATACCATGATCACTGTCTACAAACAAGAGAGATCGCTAAAGTGGATCAAGAATGACCCACTACTTGTTCTTGTCTACATGAACCCCTATTTAAATATAAAGATATGTAGATTAAAAGTGAATGTGTGGCAAAAGATATTCCATGCTAACACTAATCAAAAGAACACAAGTAGTTATACCAATTTTAGACAAAACAGGCTTTAGAGTAGAGAGTGTTACTGGGAATAAAGAGGGGTGTAACATAATGATAAGCCCCCAAAAGGAATAAATAATAATCATTAACACGTATGCATCTAACAAGAGAGTGCCAAAATATCTGAGAGAAAAAGCTGATAGACCTGCAAGGAGAAATAGATGAATCCACTATTATAGTTGGAGAGTTTCATGGTTCTTTATTAGTAATGGACAGATCTAAGAAGTAGAAAATCAGCAAGGACATAGATGAACTCAAACAATTTATTCAATAATAATGATACATCCTTCTGGGTCTTACATGGAATATTCACCAAAACACATCACATTCTGGACCAAAAAGCATACCTTAAAAGCTTTAAAGAATAGAAATCGAAACAATGTATACTATCTGCCACAGAGAAATAAATTAAAAATCAGAAACAGAAAGATAGTGGCAGGTAAAACAAAACCCATGGTATGAAATATATTTCTGAGTAAATTATGGATCAAAGAATGAAATTAAAAATATTTCAAACTCAATAGAAATGAAAATACAACTTATCAAAATTTGCAGGACAAGGGCGGGAATGTAGCTCAGTGGTAGAGTCCTTCCCTACCTTGCTCAAGGTCCTGCATTCAGTCCCCAGTATTGGGGGGAAGGGGATGAAATGCAGGATGAGTGACAGCAGTATGTAGAGGGAAATTTATAACATTAAATGCATATGTTAGAAAAGAAGAAATGCCTAAAATCAACAATGTAAGTTACACTTTAGCAAACTGTAAAAGAAAAATAAATTAAATCCAAAGTAAGCAAGAGAAAAGAAATAATAAAAAGTAAAGAAGAAATCAGTGTAACTGAAAACCAGAAATCAGTAGAAAAATTCAATAAAACCAAAAGTTGGTTCTATGAAAAGATCAATAAAATTGATCAATCTCTAGACAAACTGAGGGGGAAAAAGATAAGATTAATATATCAAATGTAAGCACTAAAATCAAAAATAAGAGACATCACCAGAGACACCATGAGCATTAGAAGGATAATAAAGGAACATTATGAATAACTAACCACAAATTTTAATAATATAGATGAAATGGACCAATTCCTTGAAAGATACAACCTGCCAAAACTCACACAAGAAGAAACAGACAATTACAACTACTTATATCTATTCATGAAATTGGTCAATAATTAAAAACCAGAAAGCAAACAACCCACATGGGTTCACTGGTGTCTTCTATCAAACATTTAAGGAAGAAATTTTACCAATTCTCTGAAATCTCTTGCAGAAAATAGATGCATAGGGAATATCCACTAACTCATTCCTAATGAGTTAGCATTAGGAAGCTAGCATTATCCTAACACCAAAACCAAAAGAGAAGTTTCAAGAAAACTACAGATGACTACTTCTCAAGAAAGTATTAGCAAATCAAGTTCAACCATGTATGAAAAGAATTATACTCCATGACCAACTGGGATTTATCCTAGGTATGCAAGGCAGGTTCAACATTTGAAAATTAATTTACATAATACATCACATCAACAGGCTAAAGAAGAAAATCACATAATTATATTAATAAATGCAGAAAAAACATTTGACAAAGTCCAAAATTCTTTGGTGGTAAAACTCTGAAAAACTAGGAAAAAGGGAATTTCTTCAACTTTATAAAGAACATTTACAAAATACCCAGTTATCATACTTAATGGGGAGAAACTTGGACATTTCATACTAAGATCAAGGAATAAGACAAGAATGTCCTCATTCACCACTTCTCTTCAACACTGTACTAAAAGTCATAGCTAATGCAATAAAACAAAACAAAAAAAGAAATAGAAAATATACACATTTAGAGCAAGAAACTGGTTTGTACAAGAATGTCTATCTAGAAAGTCTGAAAGAATCAAAGAAACTCCTAGAATAAGCAATCGTAGCAGATTTTCAGGATATAAGATAAATAAATAAAAGCAAATCACTTTCCTATACACTAGCAAGGAACACTGGAATTTGACATTAAAAACACAGTACATTTACGTAAACACCCCCAAAATGAAATACTTAGGTAAAAATTTAACCAAAGATGTGCAAGATGAGAAAACTACAAAATTCTGATATTATATATCAAGGAACAACTAAGTAAATGGAAAGATGTAACATGTTCATGAACAGAAAGATTCAGTATTATCAAAATATTAGTTCTTCTTAACTTGATCTATGGATTCAACACGGTCCCAATTTTAGCTATAACACCAAAGTTATGACCCATGAAAGAAATACTGAAAAACTGGACTTCATCAAAATTTAAAACTTCGGCTCTTGAAAAGAAGATGTCAAGAGATCAAGAAGATAAACCACAGACTAGGAGAAATACTTGTAAAAGACACATCTGATAAAGGACTGTTATCCAAAATACAGAGAGAACTTTTAAACTCCATAGCAAGAAAATTAACCCAATTAAAAATGTGCCAAGGTTCTGAATAGACACCCCACCAAAGACCATATGGTAAGTAGAATGTGAAAGATATTCCATATCTTATATTACTGGGCAATTGCAAATTAAAACAATACCATACTTCTATTAGAAGTACCAAAATTCAGAACACTGAAAATACCAAATGCTGGCAAGGATTTGAAGCAGCAGGAACTCATTGGTAAGAGAGCAAAATTGTACATACACTTTGGAAAAGAATTTGTCAATTTCTTACAAAACTCAACATACTTGTAGTACATAGTAAAAAAATCACAGTTCTTGCTATTTACCAAAAGGAGCTCAAAACATGTCCACATAAAATCTATGCTCAGGTATTATAGCAGCTTTATTCACAATTGCCAAAACTTGAAAGTAACCAAAATGTATTTCAGTAGTTGAATGGATAAATAAACTGTGATACATCTAGACAAAGGAAATTATTGATCATTAAAAATAAATGAGCTACCAAACCATGAAAAGACATGGAAGAAACCCAAGTGTATATTATTAAGCAAAAGAAGGCAACCTGAAATTACTATATATACTACCACATGATTCCAATAATATCACACTTGAGAAAAGGCAAAAATATGGAGACAGTAAAGAGATCAATGGTTGCCAGGAGCTATAGAGGGAGTAGGGATGGATAGAGCACAGAGGATTTTTAAGGCAATGAAACTCTTCTGTATAAGACTACCATGTTGGATACATATCATTTTCTATTTGTCAAAAACCCTACATAGAACACCAAGCATGAACTCTAATGTAAACTGTGGACTTGGGATAATGATTTGTAATTGTAGTTCATTTATTGGAACCACTGGTGGTGACTGTCAACAGTGGGGAAGGTTGTACATATGTGGGGTGAGAGTCCCCAGGAACTCTGTACTTTCTAATCTCTTTTGCCATGAATCAAAAAATGAATCTTAAAGATTTAAAAAAAAAAAAAAAGACTTCTGATATCCACATTTTGGAAATTTAGGTTCTAGAGATTTTGGTTGGGACTCGGAAATTTGTTTCATAAATCCAGGATATTTCCAAAGTTCAATCAGGGTTGAGAATTACTGGGTAGAGTTTGATCTGATGTTTCAAAAATATATGTATGCTGTTTGATTTTTTTCAGACTTTTAGTCTGTGCTGGGAATAGTCTTATAAATTTATTTGTATGAATATGCCAATATTCAACAGTGCTTATGTATCAGACATTTGTGTTCGTGACGTGATATTTATTTACCCATATGCTTAAACAAACAGGAGCCCTGTATTACAGGCTGCCTGTCTCTAAACAGTCTAGTCACAGAGGCAACCAAAAGGTTGAGGCTATTCCAAAGCTGTGCTTCATCCACCCCTTCACATGATGCAAAGACATAATCAAGATGAAAAATCAGGGACAGGGTGACTGTGATTCCATCATTCACAGTTCAGTTTCTCTTCAAGAGAACATATAATAACTTTGACCAGGCTCTACAAACACGTGTAAAACAAAAAGCATGACTTGAGAAGAGAAAATGAACAATGGCATAAGAAGCCTTGTCTTTCTTACATAACCAATGTATACTAGTCCCGTTCCTTGCAGTTAAGAAGAATAGACTGAGAATCATGGAGTTCCCAGCAGAAGCCCCTCCTTTCTGCATAACCCAGAAAAATGCAGTTCTCTATTTTTAAAAGGGTGGAAATGTTCTCCCTTGAAGCCCAGATGTTTTCTATCTTTCTAAGCTGCAATTACTTCAACACATGATTTTAGCTCCACTCACATCAGATCAAGGCCACCTGTTATATCCTCTACACACTTAGAAGAGATTTAATGTTAAGTTTGTATTTATGGTTTATTTAGAAAAGTCAAAAAGCAATTGAGAGGATACATTTAAAGTAATCTTGAGGTCCAAAGATGTGTATAGGGTAGATTAACAGATAATCAACACACTGTGTTGTGTAAACATAATCAAACCTAATTTTGTGATTCATGGCTATATAAATTTGTATATAACCCAGGACTAAAAAAGCTCATCGGATATGCAACTGTATGCCTGAGGACAATATAACATCATAGGACTTATAAAATAATTAATTCCACTCCTAAGCCAAATATTATGAAAAATGTGCATTATAGTGTATTTTACTATAAGATTACTTTTTCCCCAAATGCCTTCCCTTTCCCCAGGAGTCTTCTCTTTCCCAATTGGATTGCTCTATTCTACTGATCTCCCTTTCTATTACTGTAATTTTGATTAACGTGTGTGTGTGCGCGCACACACGGGATTCATTGTGGTATTTGTATACAGACGTAACAGTAGATTTCATTCCCCAGTACTTCCCCATGCCTGCCCCTCCTCCCTCCCTCCGTCTTCATCTCCTTCACTTTTCCACTAGCCTTCCTTCTATTTCATGAGATCCCCACCCCCTATGCACATGTGCACTTCCACATAAGAGAAAACGTTGGACTGTTGACTTGAGTCTGGCAAATTTCACTTAGCATGATGTTCTCCAATTCCATCCATTTACCTGCAAATAATTTCCTTCTTATTTATAACAGAGTAAAACTTCATTGTGTATATATACCACACTTTCCTTATCCATTCATCTGTTGATGGACACATAGCCTGGATTCCACAAATTGGCTATTGTGAATTATACTGTTATAAACATTGGTATGCATGTATCACTATAGTGTTCTTATTTTTAGATCTTTTGGATAAACATCAAGAAGTAGAATTGCTGTATCATATGGTGGGTCCTAGTCTACTGAGAAATCTCCATACTGCTTCCTAAAGTGATTGTACTAATTTGCATTCCCACCAAAAATTTATAAGTGTACCATTTACCCCACATCCCCAGCAGCAATGATTGTTCTTTGTTTCAACTGGAGTGAGATGAAATCTCAGTGTAGTTTTAACTTGCGTGTCGCTGATTGCTAAGGATATTAAACTCTTTTTCATATATTTCTTGGCCATTTGTATTTCTTTTTTGAGAAATGTTTCTTTAGATCTTTTGCCCATTTATTGAGTGAATTATTAGTTTTCTCAGTGTTAAGTTTTTTTTAATTCTTTATATATTCTGGATATAAATCCCCTGTTGGAAGGGGATTTTTATTTTGTCTTTTATTAGACCTTCTCTTGCCTAATTGCTCTGATAGAGTTTCAAGAACTATACTGAGTACTTATGTTTTGTCTTGTTTCTGATTTTAGAGGAAGGCCTATACTTTTTTAGCAAGATTGATAATATATTTAAAATTTATCTTGTTTTATTTTTATATTATAAAAATGTTATATTTCTGAAATTAAGTCTGTTCACTCTATCAATAAAAATATGATTTTGATATATATACATATGCATAAACATATATCACCTTTCTAATGATAAATAAGCATTTGCAAAAAATCTTCAGTAAAGTAATGGTCATTCAGCAGTAGATGTTTATTGAGCACCTACCATAAGCCAGTAACTATTCTAAGTACTGGGATATAGCAGGGAACGAATACACAGGAGTCCCCATTCTAGTGAAATGTGGAAATAAATATATAGTTAACATTGGGAAGAAAACATGTTCTAATGAACAAAAACAACATTGTAAAGTTAATGTCACAATATTTTTAATTGAGCTTCTGAAGTAAATATTATTTTAACACTTTAAAAATTAGTGGCAGGTGATGTTATTTATCACAAGAGAGTGATTAGGTAGAGGAGAGGCAAGAAATGAAAAATGAGAAGCATACCTCCTCATTCTGTTCATCTTCTCACCTCTTATAATTACTTAGGTATAACTAAATTAAGGAAGACATGGAGAAACCTAACCACAAAGTCTAATATGTAGATATAGTTGCTTGAGACTCAAGGATATGAGATCACCCATTCTGTTTTAGCCACACTGTTACAAATGAGATTGGTTGTGGTATGGAGAAGCTTCACTTTCCCCCCCTTTCCTTCATTCTCCATGGAGATGAGTGGGAAAATTAGAGTGTACATCAGTGCTAACTTCTATCTGAATCCCAACTATAATTCTTACTTCCATCAATTTCAGTCTTGAATAAACGTGCTTTTCAATATCTAGCAGGACAAGAAAGAGCACTATAGAACAAAGATAAATTTTTCCCCCCTAAATATAATTTCAAAGTGGCAGACTGGAAAATCTCTGCAGGCAAATGTGATGTCACTGAAGAAATCACACACTTACCAGTAGAGATTCTTCAGTCTGACAGCTTCAAGCATCGAACCATTTCAACAAATGTGCCTTCCTGCATATGTTTCTGGGAATAAATCTACCCAAATAACCAAGGGATAACCAATTTGTTGAACTTTGGCTTCATCTAAACGAAGAAGAGAACATGCCTCATGATGGCGGGATCTCACCAATTAAACTGTAAAATACAAAGGTTGTTTGTGACATGGCTTCAAGTACTAGTGACCAAAGCGTGACCCCTGCGTCAGCATCAGCAGCATCACCTGGGAACCATTTAGAAATGCAATTTCTTGAATACACCCAGGCCTCCTGAATTGAAAATGACAAATGGGCCCAGCAACCTGTATTCTAACAAGCTCTCTGCTAATGCTGCTTCATGCTCAAGTCTGCAACCACTGGCTTAAAGAAAACAAAAGATTATAACTAGAACACTGAACTCAAGACATCCTCTGATGTTATATAGTGTATGAAAAAAATCAGACAAAATAATACATATTCATAAAGATATTGTTGTCCAGAATGCATTTCTTTCCTAAAGTGATGATCTTAATAACAAACATAAGCATTAACAATGAAAAGAATTGTCTTCCTTTAACTCTTATTTTGCCAATGGAATTGCAGAGCTCTGCTTACTTCCTTAGAAATAAAGAGTTAAGAAATCTTATTTATGAGGAAAAAACGTTTTCATGTTGGGAGGATTAAAAGGGTACTGACATCATTCAAGTCATGAGCCATAATTCTTATTAGATTTTATTGCTACATTCTTCACACAGCTTTGGAAAGTTATTCCTAAGAGCACAAAATATGCACTTAGACTGCACACAGAGAAGGAAAATGCTCTCACAATGAAATTATTTTAGGCTGGCCCAGTAACACTTGAAAGACTCAAGACTTATTCTCTATGTAATGTATCTTGGCAAAATAAGTGATGACTTTATATAAATTTGTCTATTTCAACATCCTTTATAATTTGCCCTCTAAATAGTTAAATTTGGCTACAAATGATCTAATTTATGTATCTTTAAAACTTTTTCCCTTTTACATATTATAAAAATTGCAGGGTAAAAAGTATTTAAAAATATAATTGGATCTGGCCTTTAATGACAACAAATAAACTACATAACCAAATCTTATACATTAGAATGTAATATCTGAAAGATAGGTATGCCTGTTAACCAGTAACTTCTGGTAGCATGTTAAAATTCATCTTCAGTTTCATTCTTAATGAATTCATTTTGATTATTTCTGGACCATCCCAATTTCCCATGATGTGATGGAAAAAAATTGTAACATTCAAAAATTGAATTAGATCACACACAAAACGTCAACTGACTCAGATTGTAATAATGAGGCTTGGCTCATTCATTGAAAAGTGAGAGCCCAACTATGTCCAGAATGTACAAAGACAGTGCTAGAGATCAGCAAGATGTTTTAAACTCTTCAAATGACCTGAAGGAAGTACTTTTATTTAGATAAGGATTAAAAGGACCTCTAAATATCCCACTTCTTTACTTTTATTGGAATTAAACCAGTCCAATCTCAAGGTAGTTGCTGATCAAAAGCACCAAATGACAATCTTAAATGTCTTTCATAATAAAAGAAAACAATTACTAGCCAATATATGCAATTTGATATACAAAATTTTTTAAACATGGGATTTCACTGAAGGAAACAAAACATAATACTTGGAACTTAGCATCCTTCCAGACAGGAGGGGGTTATAGATATCTGATCCACTCCTAATGGTCACAACTTCATGAAGCACTCCATATACATTATCTAATTTCATTTTCTCACAAACCTAGTAAAGTTATTGACAGTTCTATTTTATGAACAAAGAAATCGAACTTAGACATAAATGAGAAGGAAAGAAATTATCCGAATGTACACAACTCAATATCTGGGACATAATAGTATGGAGGAATGAACATGGAACCCAGGAAACCTTGGTTTTAAATATTGGATTCCTCTACTTAAACTAAGCCTCTCTGGGTTAAATTTCCACATCTTCAAAACAAGCAAAGTGTTCTCTTTCTTGTTTACTTCCCATGGCTGGGAAAATGTTTGTCAATGATAAAGAACTGGAAAGATGTAGGATATTGTTATTATGTTTGCAATAAACTAGACAAGCTTTGGGAATGGCTTGGTCTCCAGCTACTGTTTCTTGCCAGACTGCATCCATAGATGTGGAAACTGCAAGAGAAAGAATGTTGATGGAAGGTGGGGGGGGGCGGGGGTTGATGATTTTTCTCCCTTAGTGACTCCAAAGGACACTGGTCTTCTGTCTTTGAGCAGTCTCCTTCCCAGGCCCAGCCAGGTTGCCTTATTCAAACCCTGAGGATCCCCAGAACCTCAACCCTAAGGGCAAGCACACAGCTTCTCTTGAAGGACTGTGCCAGAGATGAATCCACATGGCCTCTCCTCTTTTGACTGGGTGACAGTTTTCCTCCTCTCCTTTCAAGGGATGTTGGGTTTTCATTAAAAGTATAACTAAAATACCCCAATGTCCAAGTGTCTATGCAGAAGTAAAGCTGGGTTACCTTGTGCCACCTCTCAAGGACCTGAAATTCCTAACTGGACACAACCTTGATAGACACTTTAGAAGCTCCACCATTCTTAGAATTGTAATATTTAACCCTGGAAAGGAAATTAGTGACCACTTATCCCAAATCAATTATTTAATGAGCACTGATTTTGTGCTAGGCATTTTCTACACAGTCCTATTTAGTTCTTAGAGTGACCTTATATGAAGTTTGACTGCTAATGACCCCACTTTGCAGATGAAAAAAACTAAAGCTCTTATAGGTTTAATAAGGACCTTGAACCATGTCTAATTGATCCCAAAGCCCATAATCTTAACTACTGCCTGAAGATAAAGTGGCCCTAGGTCAAACAACTAGTTGGTGGTAAACCTGAAAGTAGAACTCAGTTTTCTCTGTACCACATCTCACTTATTTCTAAAGAATTTACTTGAATTGCCTGTATTCTTATGAAAGGTGCTCTAAAGAATTATTCACTTAGTCATAGCCAAATAGTTGATTAAAAAGCAAACCTGCTCAATTATAATCCACTGGCTGACGTGGATATCTAAGAAGGTTCTTATGAATCTAAATTTACTTATACTTTAACCCTAATGGCTAAATGCTAAAATTACCCATTTCTATAGTTTTATAGAGAAAACTATAAAATTCATAAATTCTTATGAAATAGAGCCTCATCCCCTTCCTAAGATTGCTGACAATTTAAAAAATCAAGACCCATCATCAATATATTTGTGACACTGCAGGATCATTTGGGGAGTTCATAAAACCAGGTTTGGTTTAGTGCTTATAAACAGGTAAATGCACCATATTTATTATCATTGTCAAATTTACACATTACATGTCAATTCTCTCTGTAAAGTTTCAACTGAAGGATCCAATAAGAATATGAGCATCTGTAAAAAGCAGATACTCCTCCGGTTTGGCAAATGCCTTTTTATTTTTTGTCTTATTGGTCACTCATGATCAGTAGATGCCATAGAGAACATTCTTTGGCTCACAATTGACTACCAAAATAAAAATATGTGTTCAATGAAACCTGATTTGCTAAGAGGTATGGTTAATTGCTACACTGAGTTGTAATATTGATTGCTTGAAGCAAAAGAAAGTACAAAGGAACTTTTGGGGGTGTCTTTAGCTCAGCATTTGTTTTTCCCTCTGTTTTTCATCATCTTGCTTCTTACTTTCTTTACCTCCTTCTATCTCTGCAAACCCAGATCTGTGTTTAGTTGTTAGGTAAAAGGGAGGTAAAGGGAGAAGAATTTCTGTTGGGGTATGAAAAATCATTACTAATACACATAGAATATTCCCTTTCCCAAGCTCCCACCAGGAATTTCAGAAGAACTCAAAGTCATTTTTCCTTTGCACAGGTTATTGCTTTAAGGAGATCATCGTGAATTATATATTTAAAAAGTAACTTATCACCATCATCATTATCAAAAAATATTTGTAGAGTACACAATGTGCTTGGAACAGTGCCAGAAGTTATATATTCTTCAAGGCTTTAAACCACACATTCCTTGTTTTAAAAATGGGGATTACTCTTTGAGCTTCAATTTTCAACCCTCTTGGATTTGGAAGGTGCATAAAACTATCCTTGATTTCAGGATTTAATGACATCTTATGCATGGGCTGGGGAGATAGCTCAGTCAGTAGAATGCTTGCTTTGCAAGCACAAGGCCCTGGGTTCGATCTCCAGCACTGAAAAAAAAAAAAAAAAAAAAAAAAGATATACAGATTTTAATATCTCACTTTTATGAAATTTTATGGATTTCAAGTGTTTTCTCCAACTTGTTTTTTCAGAACAAGCCCTCTTTTCTCACTTCATGCATAAAATGCCCTAACCTGGTCACATTTGACTTTAAATATCTTTGTTGGAAGGACACAAATTCATTTAAGAAATCAAGCATGTGAAAACTCTGAGTAGTAAATATTTATAAAGATGGTAATGTTCTCTTTCTTGACCTGGGTGGTGGTTACATGGGTGTGTTCACTTTGTGATAATTCATCAAAACTGTACGCTTGTGATTTCTGCATTTTCTTCTAAGTGTATTTACCTCAAAAAAATAATTTTAAAATATGTATCTCTGAAGAATCCTATCCTGACATCTTCTCCCCAGACACATGCAAGCCCATAATCAGAATTGCCCAAGTATTCTCCCTGTCCCAGGACCCTCCCTGCTCACCCTATAGACTAATTCTGCACCTCGCATCCTAATAAAATGTTTTAGAGCCTTAGGCCTTAGGCAGGAGATATTCTCCTCCCATGGGCTTTCTTCACGCAGTGGGACCCCTGTCTTCTCTCATAGGTCCTGAACTCCCCTTAATATCTCCAGTGGGGTAGAGACTATTCCTTTCATTTCTTCCTCACAGTACTATCTCCAGCCACTCTTGCTGCTAACCCACAAAGCTCCAGGTGTCCTTTCACAAGTATTGCTAGGTGGCTTTCTCTAAAAATGGCCATGCCTCCTGAATTCTCACTCTTTCTCCTTTCCTCATCATATCTCTGGAACTTATTTCCATGTTGCTTTGAAACTCCATGGAAAGTTAGTGTTATTAGTAAGACATTCTCCCACTTTCATTTGTTCTTTAAGAATCTTCCTGATAGTGTTATTGTCAAGATCAATTAAGATGTTCTACAGAAAATTCTTAGTCTAGACCCAGGCACACTAGTCTGGTAAACACTTATTAAATACCAATTTTTGATATTGTTAATGTTATGCATATAAATAGTCTAGCAATCCTTTGAGATTGATGTGGGATCCCATTTTAAAATGAGGAAACTGAACTTTTGTAGGGAATTTAACAGTTTTGCTTGGTCACTGACCATAGGGATGCATTTGCTTCTAAATAACCACCTTCTTGCAGAATGTGAATCCTGCCAAATTGTGGCATGGCACTCAACCCCTCAATAAGAAGCCACTGAGTCCCAGCCGGGCACTGTGAGAACTCCAGGATACATCTCAAACCTGGTCCTTGCTCCAAGGAGTTGACAGTGGGTAAGTCAACCCTTTTGCAACCTTGTTCAACATTTTGTCATTGAGACTTAAGGGTTTATCAGCTTCAATCATCTAATTATCGTCTATTCTTTTGTGTTTGTTGCTTTTAGCATCTCTTCCATTCTCCCAAACCAAGTATCCTTTTAGAAAGGTGGAAGTTATTCTTAGAAGTTTCTCCTCTCTTACAAGAATCTTCAGAGGCCTGAATTCTAAACAGTTTCTCCTAAAAATTTCCAGGATTAACTTCTTTCCTTCTATTACTGTGGGTGTACTCTATCAAAAAAGGTAGGTCCAAGGTGATCCAGTCACTCTAACAACAAAACTATTGAGCTAGATCAAGGACTCATGTCACTGGAGTTAGTTGGTGCTATCTCTAGACTTCAGAAGAAAAAAACTTCAAATACTCTTTCTTTGTTTAAGAAAGGAAAGGTGGCATAAACCAGGTGTTAGGAGATGTAACCCAGTTATACATAAGTAAACCCTGACTATTCTAATAGCAATTAATTTCTAATTACTTAAGTCATTATCATTATACAATCTACTAAGGGCTTTTCTGGAGGAGGTTATTTATTCATCTGCTTGCCTTCCACTTTTAGAGACTGCAACAAATCCCTTGAACTAGTGCTGACTTCTTTTTACAACTTTGAAGAAGCTTAAACTAGAGAAGGATAAAGTTTATTTTATGGAGACCATCCTTTGTATCAATAGCACTTAGGCTCTGTTGTTAATTGTGACCACCATTCAGAATGTGGAAATCATGCCAATGGGAAGCTCAGCTCTATGGCAGTTCCGGCTTTGTCCTTGGGCTGGACACCCACTTATGCACAGTATGACTCAAACTCCCTTCTCGTAACGCCTTATCTCTAGACACCATTCTCCATGAATCCCTTTCTCTATTCGTAATCATTTCTAATCCTCATGCTCCTCTGTCTGACCTTCTCTTCCCACAAAAATCCAGAAAGTATGCACTTAATAAACAAACAAATCCATTGACAAAGATAGATGTATTCAGGGAAGCTTTACCAAAATTCAACTTCAAACTGGTATTTAACAAAATTCCAGCCAAAATGCTCATTTGTAACTCTAGCCAACTATTTTATTGAAACCAACTTGAAGCCAAACATTTTCTGAATGCCTACAAGGCTACAAAAATAATAAATAATGTTTGGCTTTCTTTCAAACCTTGGAGGATTCAGAGTCTCAACCACAGAAAGAACAAGAAGACAAGGTAAAAGGAAACAGACCTGAGAAAGGTTATTGCTCAGCTAGTTGACCCCCAACCAGAAATCAAACAGAAGAAGTTCATTTGGGGATCTTTCAGGTATTCAGTACAACTGCTAGGAAATCAGGATATAGGAGAGAAATATTGATTGGGTTCTTACAGATTCTCTTATTTACAAGCACTTTTCAATTGACTTTTATAGATTCCCTGCATTTGTTTTAAGTTACTTTCCAAAAAAGGGGATGCTTAAGTAATTGAATGTGACAAAATTAGTAGAATTCCAGTATTTGTATGTGTTTAAACATCTAAGGACCTGAGATGTTTCAGAATTTAGTCCTGATGCCTAAAGGAGGACTAGATTTCTAAACAACTTGCCTCAGATGATGGAGTGCTCAAGTCCATAAAGAAGGAAAAATTTAAATTGTAAATATAGCTTGTATCAACTCTAGATACCACTGGGTTGTGAGAAAACATAAAAATCATGCAAATTCAGAAGCAAATTCAGAGATAAGGACATCTCTTGACACATAGCCTAATATACCCTGATACATCAGTAACTTGAGCAAGGTGAAGAAGTGGATCTGAAAAACTTCTACAAAGAAGACAATAAGAAAGAAGACACAAGCCAAAAAATAAAAAATAAAACTAGAATTTGGATTTTTTATAATATCTAGAGGTTGAAAATTTGATTTGAAGTCATGTAAAAAGTAATTGAGTTAATCAAAGTAAATGGTACCAAAATAAATGTAGTGTTTATTGAGGATCCATGTATCAAATTTTGTACTAGTAGGATGATTTCACACATATCACACTCAGTTCTTAACAATCTAATGCACAAGTATTAACACAGCAACTGAGGCTCAAAAAAATAAAATAATTTGCCTTACATGCCCACAGCCAATAAATGGTAGAACCAGGAAGCACAGATCCACCTCATTCCACAGTCAAACTAACAGCAGGAAGAATAATCCTTCCAAGTTTTCAGAAGGTATTCAATTAGTTCTACCTTTTAAAAAATAACACCAGTCTTCAGGGAAATACTAAAATTATCACCATCTGAACTGATCCAATGACTGGATAGAAATTTCTTTCTTTATTACATTCAAATACAAATCTCTTAGATCACAAATTCATATATTGCTAGGCTCACCAAGAGATCTATAGAAGTTCCTTACTAGGAATTTGGTAATATTCCCAAAATACTTGAACAAAATGTATAGGCAGTATTAGAAACAGCTTACCCCTCGATAATTATACTATTAAGATTCTTCAGTTTATCTGTTCAATAGACATTCTACTACATTAGTATAGTTTTGTTATTAAAACAGCTTTGTATCAGCATCTTCCTTTTTCTTTCTTAAACACCCATAACAGCAACCTATCAGGACAGTAGACAAGACAATCTCCTTTTTCTAATGCTTTCCAGTAAAAGGAAGAATAATTTCATCTCTATTCATGCCTCCTCTTTCATTTTATTAGAACATTATAGTTTTGCATAATAGTTCGGTTCATTTTGACAAAATCATACATGCATGAAATTTGATTTCAATCTCTGTTCTCCCCCTTCTCCCTCCCTTCTTCCCTCTCCCTATTCTCCTTCCTCTACTCTACTGATCTTCCTTTCACTCATTTATTTGTGTTTGATTGGTTATTTCTACTTAGATATAAAGATGAAATTTCCTGTGGTATATTTATATATGCACATAAAGTGATTTTGTTAAATTCATTCTGCATTTCCTTCCCTTTTTGTTACTCCTTTCAATCTTTCTTCTACTCTACTGATCTTCCCTATCTTTATGATATCCAACATCCCTCTTTTCCCTTACTTCACTCTAGCTTCCACATATGAGAGAAAACATCAACCCTTGGTCTTCTGAGTCTTGCTTATTTCATTTACTATGATATTCACCAGTCCATTCATTTTCTGGCAAATACCATAATTTCATTCTTCTTTATGGCTTAGTAAAATGTCCTTGTGTATATATACCACATTTTCTTAATCCATTCATGTATTAACAGACATCTTGGCTAATTTCATGATTTGGTTATTGTGCATTGTGCTGCTATAAACACTAAGGTGACTTTATCACTATAGAGCATTCTGATTTTAGTTCTTTTGGATAAACACCAAGGAGTGAAATAACTGGGTTATGTGGTGGTTCCATTCCTAGTATTTTGAGGATTCTCCATGCTGCTTTACAGAAACTTTTTTCAATGCTGAGCTTTTTAGAGAGAAAGGAAAATCAAGTTTAAGGCTAAGACAAAAGAAAAAAAACTGAATGAACATTCATGTTGCTTTGAAATTGGGTCCAATTCATTCCACATACTTAAGAAAAAAACATAAGAAATGGCAGGCCCTTTTTTTCTTAATTAGGATAAAATCTTCTGCCTATTTTTGATCCTGAGTGATTTGATTTCTAAAAATAAATTTAACCTATGTTTAACTATAAATTTGAAACTATATTTTAATAACTCACAGTGGTCTCTGGGATTATGCTTTTACTTTTGAGTTCACATGAAGAACAAAATTACATTTACTTTTTTTCTCAATTATTTTATAACTTTATATTTACCTAAATGTTTTTCATGAAGTCATTTTTCTAACTTGGCAAATTATCATTATCCTAATTCTGTCAAGTTTCAGTTATTTAAGGACAAGTTATGAGCTACAATCTTTAATTCTTTGTCTGAACAAACATTTGACTTACTTCAACAATTTTTTATTGAGTAATTATTAAATATCAGATGATACACTCAGAATTGCATAGCTGAGAATATGAAGGTAAGTAAGTATGGTCCCTACATATGGAAGTTCACAGTCTAATCAAAGAGACAACATGTAAGCAAGAAGACATTGTTGTGTATATCAAGTACCAAAATGGATAAACTACAAATTGAATAGGATTGCCAAGAAAGGAGACAGGAGGCATTTTCTCCTATTTTTCAATGCAAGTCCATCACACAGGTATATATGTGTGTGTGTTATGGGAAGGAGAGAGGAAAATGAAACCATTCCAAGTATAAACAAAGTCATGATACAGATCACTGGGTTCTTGGAACTCCAAAGAATTTGTTTTGGCTGGAGTCTACAACATAGGAGAAGAAATGGTCTGGTTTGAAATCGAACTAGAAAGAAAGACAGGGGGGAATCCCCACCGAGGTGCAAATCCCAGCCCCCAACCCAGACCTACTCAATCAAAATAAGGAAATGGGTCCTGAGGATCTGTATTTGTATCAAGTGCCACTTGGTGCTTCTTATGCTTAGTGAAGTTAAAAAACCTGAGGCAGATGGTGGAGAACCTCTGAAGGAATTTCATCCTTCTTCCATGATCATTATTCCTACCATTGATCAGCCCCACCCACTGGGCTTAAGGAGCTGAGGTTCAGGGTTCAATCTCACTTAACCATAATAAAGCAGCATAGGCAAAAGTGGGGGCATGGAAACTACAGTCTCTAAAAGGTAATGGGGCCAGACCTCCATTGTCACACCTGCCCATTTGGTGAGTATATAGTCATAACTTTTCTTTTTGCTTATGTTATTGCTGGTTTTCTTGCCTGAGGAAGTGTTTTAGAGGGTTTGGCTTTGGTATTTCCAAATTCTTTTTAAAGCTTGGGTAAAAAATGGCTTTTCAGTGATTGGTTTTACAATTCACCTGTACTCCTGCTTGAATATTTTTCTTATTATATAAGGATTAGAGCAGATCCTTTCTAAATACAAAGATTATCCTTTTATGATAAAACATGCAATGCTGCATATGCCAGAAATCTGTGAAAATAAGTTTCAGTTCCGCAAGAGGAGTAGCTTGGTAATGTCTCAGCAAGAAAAATGCAGGGAGACACTTGAGGTTTCAGTGTTCGTTCGTCGCCTGGGACGAAGCCATGCTTCTGCATAAGGTGCCCCCATCCCTCTGCTCACAAGATTTTTCTTGCAGGTCCAACCTGATGGCTGTGAGTTGGCTTAATCTCAGCTGGCAACTGTGAGATGTTCATACAGTCCCTCACAGTGGTCTCTGGGATTATGCTAAACAGAGCAATTTCCTTGCCCTCCTGGATCAAAAGATTTGCATAGCAGCCAAAATTAGAGTCCCAGATTTCTACTTCCTGACGGAGAAAGAGGAAGAAAGCTGTGATGTTACTGTTTTATGCTCACCCTCTTTTAATCTTACTTAGGTCTTTTTCTGAAGTGCTGTTGTGCTGGAAAGGAAACCAGCCTTGAGAATTAATTTGCCTTTATTGGATTTGCTTGCTACTTCCAGGGCTTCTTCAATACTACTTATTAAAAAAAGAAAGAAAGAAAAATACTGCAGTCAAGGGAGTTTGAATTTTAGAAGCTGAACTCCAAATGTTTTCCCTGTGAAAGCCTCTTCCCACTTTCTGTGGGTACTATTTGATCAAATTCCAAGCAACCCAAAAGGGGGTGATCTCCTGCCAGGCCCTCCTGAAACGTCAACTCCGCAGATTATCATATGCAATCACCCTTCCTCATTCCTCTTGTGAATGCTTCACATTTGATTGTCCTAATTAATATTAGAGTTTAAAATTAACTATGGCTCAGGCTATTGTTACAAGAGTTTTGAGCCATACCCAACTCTAATTCTTACTGACCCTGGAACAGGTATAAAAACCCCTTTTCTGCACAAAAATGAAAATAAATGTAATTTCTCAGGATGAAAAATCAAGGTCAGTTCTCTTCCTCATTCACCCAGGAGCACCAAACAAATCAAATGAACCAAATTTATGATTAAATATCTGATTAACTTTTCTATCAAAAATGGTTAAAGATGCCATTTATAGGTCTTGATGGATATGTAGGTCCTTGGGTAACCTCAGGAAAAGAAGTCTGAATGTCTCCTTTGGATTAAATTACATTTCTGTGTCAAGGCAGATTAGTATGACCCACTAAATTTTCTTACTGGAAATTAAGGCTGAATAGAAGGTCAGTGTGAGAACGAGTTATTCCCAGATGAACAGGACAAAAAACTGAACTATAAGCCAGGAAATAACTTACCTCTGGTAAGGAGAGAGCTTTTTTTAATCCTCATGGTTCATTAAGCTCTTTTAAGCTCCTGAAACTGTCTAAATGCTGTCTATATCCTTCTGCTCCTTAAAATAACCATTTTTCCCCAAATGTTAAAAAATTCCCAATTCAAATTTTTGATGACATCTTTTCAAAAATTAAAAAAAGTGAACATAATGCAACAGAATAAGACATATTTGCAAAATAGTTGAGTATACACTGTGTGTCAGGAACCACCAAATTTGCCACACTTGTGCATGCTGTAAGCGTATTGTGGCTGCCTGCAGATGCTGGCAGCTTAGAGGGACCAGGAGAGTCTTTGAACATGCCAATGTCAAAGGCTCCACCACAGATTAATTAAAGAAGAGTGTCAGGAGGTAGGGATCTGAGCATCATCATTTAAGAGCTATCCCAGGGAATCTAATATGCAGTCAGAAGTAAGACCCACTGTTTTGAGCCCAATAAGGAAGCAGCAGATGGCATACAGTAAGAAAAAAGCTGATAAGAAATGGGGTTGGAGCAGGTAGCTGAGTGGACCATAGCAAAGATTTGAGGTTTTAACGTGAGTGACTTGAGAAATAACTGGAGAGTTTCTCTTTACAGAAGTAACCCGACTTGTTTACCAGAAACAGTTTTCTTGGAACCTAATGATTTATAAACTCTAAAGAAAAATACTTTTGGTGCATTTCAAATAACTTTCTTGCAATGTAACTTTAGAAATATAGTTCACAGGATAGGCAGGTTCCAACCAAGAGAAGCTAATGAAAGAACAAGAATGCAGCTGGCTCAAGAATCAGGGACCCAACTCCTTTTTATGACTCATTAGCCGTCTTTTCAGTCATATAGACACAAATTTGTTGTTGGTGGTGTTGTTGTTAAGCTTAACAATTCCAGAATTACATTCTGGAAGTAATTAGCATTAAAATAAGTAAAGTATTTGGCATATCTGTCAATCAGATATTCAAAATATTGTCTGTAAGATTGGGTTAACTTATGCCAGTTGTCACTGAGGATAGGGTACAATTAAGTTTCCAGCCATTTACTAGTGATGCTCTGTCTTGCTCACTAAGAACTTGTTAGGAATCCTGGGAACAAGTCCTCAGTGTTCTAGCTCCTCATCTCAATCACCAGAACCTACAGCATGGCACTTGTCAGCCCTTCTCTGCCTGCTATGCAAGTCAGGGTGGCAGCAGAGGAGCAAAAAGAACCTATTGCCAGACTGCAGACCTGAACCTTAGAAGTCTACTGAATTTGTGATCCTGAGCTGCTATTTTTAAGCCTGGATTCTATTTTTGCCCAGTACAGATGGTCATGTTCTCTTCATCCTTTAGCCTGTGTGTGTTCATGTCTGATAGTGGATCCCCAACTCACTGAATCTCTGAGTGTTCTTCATCTCAGACCTGAATATTTCCTAAGCATCCCTGGCTTCCTGAATAAGCAGAGACCAACACCAGAGTAGCAGAAATCCAGAGGGCAACTGTTTCTCCCAATCTGATTTTCCATGCTACTAGACAGTTAGCAAAATTGAGCTAAGGTCAACTGAGCTCATTCCCGTGGACATCTCTTGGCTAAAACCGCCTTAATGCTAGAAATCAAAATTCCAGTCCTGGCCTAAAAACACCAATAAGACTTTCTGCAGGACCCTTGTACTTTGAGGAAACTACCCTAAGAGCAGATTTCACTCTATTCTTGAGAACAAGTTAGCTAGATGGCCCCACTTTTAGGACTTAATTTTCCAAGGACTTAATTTTCCTCTGCATCTGAATGGATGCACTAAAGAATATGAGCAGGCTTCTGCCAGGCCAATAAGAGTCCCATCTGCCACCAAGAAGACTTGTGAAGTCACTGACAGAGTCAAAGCAGCCAGAGTCATCTTAGCAGCCCCCGTAAAGTCTGCAAGAAGCTGAGGCTTGCAATGTCTATGTTCTGTGCAAATCCAGATCAGAACAGTTACCTTCCCCCATGCTCTCCTCCTAGGGGATGAACAATTATTGAATGCTCAGAAAAGTCCCATCTTTTTTGTCCCCCTTGGGTGCTGAAGATTGAACTCAGGGGTACTCAACCACTGAGTCACATCCCCAGAACTATTTTGTATTTTATTTAGAGACAAGATCAAACTGAGTTGTTTAGTGCCTCACTTTTGCTGAGGCTGGCTTTGAACTTGCGATCCTCCTGCCTCAGCCTCCTGAGCTGCTGGGATTAGAGGCGTGCACCACCATGCCCAGCAAAATGTCCTATCTTTATTTTCCTCTGACAATGCCAACCCCACAAAATAAATCAAAATCGAAATAATAGCAAAACAAAAATGGCTTATGTTTTCAAGAGATTGTTGCAAGGTTGCCATGAACTTTAAAGCTGCCCATTTTATCTAAGCCAAAGCTGTCAATCATTAAGGTAGAGTGAGATAGAGAACTCTCTCCTAAACACAGATTCAATCTATATCTGCTAGAGTCCCTCAGATTTGGTAATTGCCAGGTACCCAATTTTAGCTGACATATCCCATTCATATGCATAATCCTTGAAGTCCAGACTTCTAAATAACCACACTCTCCTCTGGGGATTATGGAATTACTTAATTCTTATTCTCAAAACCTGATGCTCTTACACCCCACACTCTAATGAATATCATGACCTGGAAAAAACAGGAATGGGGAAGATACAGAGTTCAGCCAACATGTTTGGCCAAGAAGTTGGCCAAACTAGCTTCAAGTTCCTTTACCCATAAAATATGGCCGATTTTCATTATCCATTCAACTCGTACTTAGAGGCTGGGGTACAGCTTCGTATGGAAGCATTTGCCTAGGATGTGCAACACCCTGGGTTCCATTCCTAGTTCCCTAAAAAAAAAAAAAAAAAAAAAAAAAAGACAGAAAGGGAAAAGAGAGCCAAGGGAAGGGAAGGGAAGGAAAAAGAAAAGTACTTAATGCCAGTGAGGCACCCGGCTCTTTACTGGGAATGCAACCATGAAAATACTATCCCTACCCTCAGTCTAATGGAAAAGTTAATGGTTAAACTAGTCATTTAAATATCTCCATTGTAATTATAACTAATTATAACTGGTATGAGCAGAGGCTGGGAAGACCTCATTTAGACTGTACATAAGGCAGACAGTTGAAGAATGAGCAAAAATTTGGGGGAGAGGAAGACTCTGATCAACTCCAGGAATAGATGAGGTCACCCTATGACTCCATCTGATAGGCTTGTCACCAGGCATGGACACATCAGGAGGAGCTTTCTGGAAAAACTCAAATACTCTAGAGAGGACCAGTCTCTGCTTTTTAGTTCTATTATAGACACCTTAATTTCTGGGAGCTATCCTTCAGCCTATACAATGCTCCAAAGATTGCTTGAAGCTGTGACCTAGATTTCCAGTTTTCATTTTATGGTGGCCAATCTTGGAGTTGTCTTCCCTTACTATAATGTTTCACTGTCTACAGGCACACTTACTATATTTCCAAACTCAAGCCATGATTAGTGACCAGGGAGCAGTAGAGTTTCTATTCTGTGATTTTTTTGAGGTAAAAAGAAATGAAAACAAGTAGTTGCAAATATACTCCTGAAGGACCTAGAGTAACAGTAAAGTTCAATAAGCAACCTTCCTGAACTACAGTAAATTACTAGGACTTGAACTTCAGTAGGTTTTCAATTCTGGCTGTTTCTCCTCCAGATCATCGTGTTCATTTATCAAGGTTCTGTTCAAGGTCACTTTGTTCCAATAACCCAGATAGTCTCTAACTAGCTTAGGGCAATGGTTCTCAAACTGTGGTTCCTGGACCACAGCCTCAGGCAACTTCTTAAAAATACCAATTTTGGGGCCCCAATAAAGATTGACTAGTTGGGAAGTTCTAGATGTGGGTTCTGACAATCTGCATTCTAACAAACCCTCTGGATAACTTGGCTTTTTGCTTGGCTTTGAGAACCACTAGTCCATAGGACTTTTTCACTCATATCCTTGAATCCCTCTTTCCCCACATGATTCCCTGCAGAAGTTTGTAATGAAAGATGACATTCCTCTATCCTTTTATCCCAGCCACCCTATCCCAATCCACAGGGCTTTTAAAACTTGTTGCAATCTTATACTGAGAACTCCAAATATATTGCCAGGAGAAGCCTAGAATTATGGGCTCCTGTCCTTTATTTTTGATAAAAGACACCTCTTAGAGAAAAATCACATAGAGCCTATTTGCAAAAAACAAATCTTGAGAGACCCTGTTCTTTACTGCCTTGTATTTCCCAATCACATTCCATTTTCAAACACAGATTACCCAGTACCAACTGATTTCCCAGCTACCACTGGAGTTAACCCAATTTCCTAATCTGTCAAATCTAACCACAGAAAATAAAAATAACACTATAGAGAGACCGTATTAGCTCTAGGGGAACATCGTGATCTTTCAGGGATAATCTTTCAGGTCATGGTCCTTCTCCAGTAAGGAGGCCCTTAGGATTTCCAAGACCACTTTGATACTCTACTTACATAACCTTGCTACTCTACTTAAATAACTGTACAAGAGGCATAAAAACCTTAGATATCTGGAAAACCTTTGAGATAATGTATTTGATCATGGATAAGAACTTGAGAAAGACAATAAACTGGAAATCATTATTTGGAGTACTTTACTGTACTTCAAGTTTTCACTATCTATAAAATATAAAACTTTAACTCTCAAGTCTATTTGGAATGCAGCTAGATAAAGGCAAGAGAGAAAGTAATGAATGGACTCTCAAGTCTCCTGGACTGTGATCTCTACCTCTCAGCTTTACCTCTATTCTACCTCCAAATCCCCCTTTCTGATATTTCCCATCCTTTATATACAAAAAAGTCCATTGTAAGCTGGAAGTTCCATTGGACAAAACGGTGAATTCATTAAGTAATGTTATAGTCCTACATTCATCCTATATGTGGAGAAGTTTTAGAGGATTCATTTGAATTTCCTAATGAGAGATTCCCAAAAGCAAGCCTGCAAAATCATCAATAAGTTAGAAAAACAGTTATATTTTTGAGGTTGTGTGATTGGTCACTACATGCTTCTTGGTGTCATGAGCCTCCCATATCTACTAATTCTAAATACCATTTCAGTGAGCTAGAATTCTAGTGTGGTAAGAATGACATGATAAACAAGGAAACTTTTGGAAGTGATGGATGTTTGTTACCTTGATTTAGGTGATAATAACCCAACTGTATACATAGGTCCAAACTCACCAAATTATATACATTCATTCTGTGCCATTTTTTATATACTGATTATCCTTCAATAAAATTGAAGGAAAAGAGACACTGTAAACTTATCTTGAAAATAAAATGCAGCTTATTCTAATCAGTGAATCTGAAATTAAGCAATTTGTCAGAATCGTCTCATTCAAATTCATCTTGGAATTTTTAACATTTTTAAAATTATGACAAAACAGGAATGAGTGGCCTAAGGAAAACTGTTTTTTCTAAAAAAAAAAATACTTATCCACACTAATTTGCCATGAAATAAATGATAATGCTAACTAAGTCTTATTTGGTTATATTTCCAATATCTCTCTTGGTAAATTGGGAAATTTTTTCATTAATATGACTTTGGATTGCTTTATTATATGACATTATAAAGAGTTTATTAACCACAAATTCCATATGAAGGAATAAAAGAGAACAAGTTGCTACATTTGTAAATAAATTATACTTCATATAATCATTAAACAGTTTTTGATGTCGCGGATACTGCATCAGGAACTGACTGGATAAGAATGGTCACCATCAGTTCCTAATGCATTACCTTCAGCATCTAAACAAGCACCAGCAAGCCTCAGGTTAGATTTGGCTGTGGCATGTTTATAGTCATTGGGTAAAATAGGAACTCCTAATTCAACCCTGAAGAAAAACACTTCTACAGGGAAGTGATCCCAGGAGGTTAAACCCCTATTATCAGCCCACCACTCACGGATTCATCACTAAGACTGGCGGAGTTAATCTAGTTCCATGTTGATCCCTATAATAAACTATGCCTAGATTGCTAAATATATTACTGAATAAAACAACCTAGAAGTTGCTGGTCATTTTTTTATCTTAGGAGAAAAATGATAGATTTTTTTCTTTGATTTTTTTTTTTTTTTTTACTTATAGGTTTACAGGGTTTACATAGGTACTGTTATTTGAATAGGGAATATTTCTTGCTAGTATCACCAAAATAAATAGTATAAGATAAAATGTTTCAAAGCAATTACTATAAAAAGAACATGCTAGTTAAATTTGACTTTCAACTAGTTTAAATTCATTTGTATTTTCAGCATTTTCTAGTTGGAGGATCAAGGTGGTTTGACCAACTCATTTTACTATACTTACTAACTCATTTATCAAGGTTTATTGAACACTTTTTATATTCCAGGTACTATTCTAGGCACTTATGAGGCAGCAATGAGCAAAAGAAAGTCACTACCCTCATGGAGCTTACATTCTAGTGAAGTTAGCTGACTAATTTTTCATAAAAACTTAATTTATAATATTCTCTATGGAATCAATAGTTTTCAGAGGTTCAATAATCTTGAAATAAATATGCTTTAACATAGAGTAAACATAACTGTACACAAGTAATCATACAGCTTTTGTGGACACTTACCATATAACTATATACTATATATATTCTCATAGACACGGCTGAGCATGTTGCCTGAAGAGGAAAAAATACTGCCATGCAGAATCTCTGAATAGTCTTTCCTTCAGGAAACCTGAGACATAAATTTAATATTTATTAAACTTAAATTTGACCCAAATGTAAACCATATGGCCAAGTTCTAGTGGAGTACTGTATTAAAACAAAAATATATAGTCCAATGACCACAGTAATTTAAAAAGTAATCCCCACTTTTATTTAGATCTGACAAAGAACATTAAATGGAAATCAATTCATAATCTTTAGCAATACTTCTAGAAATCTCCTCTCTTGTTCTTAATTCTCCCACAGTTGCTCCTGAGCCTCTCAATCACTATTTCCAAACTCTCGCCAATTGTAAAAGCCCCAGCCCATTTGGCTTATTTATATATTTTCCTCTTCCTTTCCTCCCACCTTTCCAGTTCTCTCCACCCCTTTCCCTCCTACAGAATCAGATCCAAAGGTCACTGTGGTTCACTAGTCAGAGATGGGGCTTATGAAGGTCAGATGATCAAGAGAGTTTTGGCTCATATCCATCTCACAGCAGAACCAGTGTGTCCCCCAAACCAATCTGTGGTTATTTCTCCTATTTCAGAATGGATAATTAGAATAGACAAACTCAGTGGTATGCAGAATTCCCACCTTGGTTCCCTGAACTATGGCATAAGGGGTATTACAGTGGGAAAGGCCAAAGTAGAAGCCACCACAACTGCCTTTACCCAGAAAAGTGATAAACCAAAAGCAAGCTCTGGAAGGACTTCATAGATTAATGGCAACACAAAAGTCCAGAAAGATGCAAAGGTGGTGATTCCCACCACATCCCCATACTACTCTTATTTAACCTATATAAAAGACAGTTGAATCTTAGAGAATTACAGTGTAATATCATATACTTGACCAGGTGATGACTTCAATTGAAGTTACTATACCAGATGTGCTTTCATTGCTTGAGCAAATTAACACATTCCCTAATACCTGGTATGCAGCTACTAATCCATCAAACCCTTTTTTCCCAATACCTGTTAGTAAAGACCACCACATACAGCTGCTGCTTTTAGCAGGCAAAGTGAGCAATCTAACTTCACTGTCTTGTCTCAACTTTTCAACCCTGTTACAATTTAGTTCAAAGAATCGTGATCACCTATCCCTCCCACAGGATATGGCATTACACCAGGCAAAAATATGACCAAAAAGATGTGACATTCAATCATGATATAATGCTGATTGACCTAGTGAGCAATAAGTAGCAACTACTGTAGATTCATTGGTAAGGTATTTGCAGGTCAGAAAGTGGAAAAATAAGTCAAACAAAAATTCAGGGGCTTCTACCTCAGTCAGATTTCTAGGATTGCTGTTGTGGGGCATATTGAGATATCCCTTTTGAAGTAAAGAATCTGGTCCCTCTTACAGCCAAAAAAGAGGTACACTGCCCAGGAGCCTCTTTGGATTTTGGAGGCAACATATTCTTCATTTGGGTATGTTATACCAGCCCTTACTGGCACGTTCTGGAAGGAGATTGGTGAGAGGAAATCTTTCCAGTAGGCAGAATTTGGGGCAGTGCACCTGCTGGGCACTTTACTTGGAAGTAAAAATGACCAGATATGTGATTATTATATTCCAATTAATAGGTATGGTTTATGATTTGACTGCATGTTCAGGGGCTTGAAAGGAAAAAGATTAGAAAACTGGTGACAAGGAAATTTGGGGAATAAGTATATGGATAAGATTTTTTGAATGGGAAAGAAGTAAAGATAATTGCATGCATGTGAATGCAATCTAAAAGGTGACAGAAAGGAGAACTTTAATAAGCAAATGAATTATATGACCTGTTTTATGGATATCCATTCAGTCTCTTTCCCCAACTACCCCCATCATTGTCTAATGGGTTCATGAATAAAATGACCATGGTGGTAAAAGTGGAGATTATACCTTGGACCAGCAACATGGATTTCCATTTACTAAAGTCAACCTAACTATAACCACTGCTGAGTGCCCACTGTACCAGCAGCAGAGACCAACACTGAGTTCCCAAAGTGATAACATTCCCAGAGTAATCAGTCAGCTACCTAATAACTGGTTGATTAGATACTAACACTTCTATCATGGAAAGGGCAGTATTTTGATCCTACTGCATAGACACTCTGGATACAAATTTGCTTTCCCTGTATGTATTGCTTCTGCCAAAATTACCAGTCATGGACTTATAGGATGCTTTATCCACAATCATGGTATCCCACACAGCATTATTTTTTATTAAGGAACTTAATTTACAGTGAACAAAGTGTTTCAATGGGTTCATGCTTGTTGAATTTTCTGGTCCTATCATGTTCCCCACCAGCCTGAAAAAGCTGGCTTGAAACATCAGTGAAATTGTTGAAGATAGTCACAGTGCCAGCCTTGTAGGACCAGGACAAGATTCAACAGAAAGCTATCTGTGATCCAAATGAACAACAAATGTGTCACCAGGAAAGTGGCTTGACCTCTGCTTTTTCATCTCAAAAATGGAAATAATAACCTCATGGGAAGGTTATGAAACTTTCAGAAGAATATACATTTAAGTGTATAAAATAATGTCTGCTATAAAAAAATTCAAATGTTATCTATTAGTATAATTCTTTGTCCTCTTACTATTGTTGTGTGTGTGTGTGCGTGCGTGCGTGTGTGTGTGTGTGTAGGTATGTTCCTCAAATTTATGTTCTCTCCAGACATCCAGAGTAATTTTTAAAAGGGGGAAGAATTATATTTCCTGCTAAAAATCTTCAACTTCCCAATAAATTTGCATGAAATATAAGCTGTTTATTACTGCCTATATAACCATGCATGTTTTAACTAATGTCCACCCTTGCCAATTTTATACCATACTATTTCCTCCCCACCATATTAGTCAAGGGTTCAGAAAGAACCTGATAATCCACCCCAAAGAGTAATTGAAGGGACTACAAATTGGTGCAACCACTCTGGAAAGCAGTAGGGGGATTCCTCAGAAAACTTGGAATAGAACCACCGTCTGACCCAGTTTGGTATATATCCAAAGGAGTTAAAATCAGCTTACTACAGTGATGCAGCTATATCAATGTTTATAGCAACTCAGTTCACAATAACTAAGCTATGGAGCCAACCTAGGTACGCTTCAACAGATGAATGGATAAAGAAAATGTGGTATATATGTACAATGGAATATTACTCAGCCATAAAGAAAAATGAAGTTATGGCATTTGCTGGTAAGTGGATGCTAAGTGAAATAAGCCAATCCCAAAAAAACAAAGGCCAAATGTTCTCTCTGATATGTGGATACTAACACAGTATAAGGGGAAGAGGGAAGGCAGAATAGAAGTTCATTGGATTAGACAAAGGGAAATGAATAGAAGAGAGGGGATGGGAAAGAAAGACAGAGGAATGAATCTGACATAAATTTTCTGTGTACATATATGAATATACCACAGTGACTCTCACCATCGGGTACATCCACACAAACTTAATTTAAAAAAAATAACTATGGGTAAATGGCAGAAAGATCAATAAAGGGGAGGGAGCAGTAAGTGGGGGGAGGGTAGGAGAAGGAGAGGTACCTGGGCTGAATTAGAACAAGATATAGTCCCTGCTTTTATAATTATGTCAAAATGGATTCTACTGCCATATAAAAAGAACCAATAGAGGCTGGGGTTGTGGCTCAGTGGGAGAGCACTTGCCCAGCGCATGTGAGGCCCTGGGTTTGATCCTCAGCACCACATAGAAATAAAGTATAAAAATGAACTAATAAAAAAAAAGAATCAGAGCCAGGAAGCAGGTTGCAGGAAGTGCACAGTGCCCCTGGGCAGAGGGAAGAGACCACTGTCTGTCAAATCGCAGCCTGCAGGGTTAGACAGACAGGAACAAATGCTCTGACCGCCTTTCTCCTCTGCCCTCTGAACTCCAGCCAGGGCCTCCCACTGGACAAACTCACCTAGAAACCAAAAGGTACAAGTGCCCTGATAGTGCAGTTTGAAAGGTGAGCTTACTCATGCAGAGAACTGGGTAGCACGAGGGCAAACAGAAAATGCCTGGTATAGTTTATCACTTTGTCCCTCAACGTGCTCTTCTGTCCTATATCTGGATGAAACGCACGGACCCCACAGTGAAAGCACCCGTGTTGTGATCCCGGGTGTAATGTTGACGTGGCCACACACTCTTTGAACCTAAATCATAACGTCACTCATCACCAGGGCCCTTCAAGTAAGGTAGCAGAAAAAGGGGAGGAAAGGATCCAACCCACATTCGAATGGAATTCTCTTAAATGGGGCGCCTGACTCCTTGGGGCTCCTCCTACCCTAGCCATCAGGTTACTTCCTTCTCTGTAATGGCCAAGACGACTGACCCCAATTAACAAGAAAAAAATGTGTTGTTGTGACAGTAAGGACAAGGAAGACTATCTGGAACCTGAGAGTTTTGCAAGGACACAGCCCTGCTCCCCTATGACCAGAAATGCTCGTCAGTAAGGAATAATGGTAATCCAGTAAGGACAAGACCAATACTGACTTGTGTCCTATAGCACAGAGGTATGATTCACCCCGACCTGGTAAAAATTTCTGACCAGCCACAGTTCTAGCAGAAAGCAAGGGACCATAGAATACGCCATGATTATCATGATTATATGGCTAAGAATCAGGGATTGCAGCAGCCCGAATTTTATGTAATTATGACTTACATAGAAGCAGTCTTCTCTTAAACACTAGAACCTCCAAACCAACCTTATCCAAAGCTTTAAGAAGAGAAGACAATTTCTTATGTGTACTATTAGATAAAACAGTGAGAGAGGCAATTCCCATTTCCATTCTTCAAACTGGGAAAATGCTAGAAATGCCTACTGAATAAGCAGCTTCCTCTATAAGGTGCTTCCCTCAATCTTTACAGGGCTGGCTTCTTATTTCTGACTCAGTTCAAAAGCCACCTCTTAAGCTGTTTTCAGGACCATCTATTCTCTTAAGGAATGAGTGTTCTCTTCCCCGCTAATCACTATCTTATTTCATGTTTTCTTTCTTTCACAGCATTTCACATGCTCTGAAATTGTTTCTACTTCTTTGTTTATCTCCCTGCTCTCCAAAAATTCCTGACTTTGTCTTATTTGTTCAGTACCTAGAACAGTGCCTGGCACCTAGAAGATGTCCTGAATAACATGTAGATAGATGGCCTCCAAGAATGTAAGACAGAGGAAACCATGTGCCAAAATTCAAGAGAGAACCAGAAAATTCCTGCACCAATGGCAGTCCTTTGGCTACAAAGAAAAATTAAAAAGCATAGTTCTAGGATTGATGATCACACTAAAGTGTTCTATTATTATTTGTACTCCATCTTAAAGTAATCAAGATGGCATAAGGATTCAGATGGGAAATCTTTAAATCCACGACTTTGATTTAATTATGGACACAAAATGAATATATGGACTTTGGAGAGAAAAAACCCTAGAAGCAGGTTTACTTGCTCTGCTATAGCCCCCTCTTTACAAGACATAAAATGAAGTTTGGAATGTATAGTTTGAGAACTGTGTTTAAAGGACTGAAATTCATGAAGTCTGAGGAGGACTGTCTTATTTCTCTGTATCATGCCACCCCCTCACAAAGCAGTAAGGATACCAGGTGACAGGGCTCTAGGAACCTTGTGCAATGCTTTAGCATCCACATAACAGAAACGAAGTTGAACCACTCCCAGTAAATAACTGCCACTGTGGAAAATGCACCCTCAGAGGTGCCATGCCATGTAAGTGACAAGCCACAATGTTGTAACTTGTCCCATTTTTCCAAACAATCCCTTAGATCAGAAGCACAGAGTGGGCATGTCTGCACCCCCTTACCAACCCAATGAACTTGGGAATAGGGACCATAGCCCACGTCACAGCAATCACAGATAACAAACCACCCATATGAGCACCCTAGTTTATAAATAATAGATCCTCTGAGAATCCACATGACTTCCCAAGCATTGGATGGTACATCTGAAATGCTGAGAAAGCTCAAAAGCACACGCAGCCAAGCAAGTCCCTGCTGAATACACATCTAAGGAGGTTTGCATGTATTGTTTATTCCAGCAACTTTATGGAATAAATTACGTACAACAAATTAGTTTCAGATGTAGGATGTGAATAGCTGATGTGCAGTATAAAGGAAGGTGAACTCCCACTTATGACCCAACCATTTCCCCTCTTGGGCATCTCAGACTCAGAATCCAGATGTAATTCATTTTTGAAATGCAGTGGAGATCAGAAAGTTAATAAGTGGTGAGGATTAGAGATTTCATAAAGCAATTTATGAGTATTGTTAACTCATTATATTGTCCTGTGATTTTTGGTTGATATATGTGAAGCCAAGGGTAGAACTGAACTCATCCTTCTTCCATCCCTTCATCATACCCAGCAATTAAAACCAAATTCCTTCCTGACATTTCCTACCTCCACAGATAGCCCTAATAGATTCAACCCAATGCACATTCAAAACTCCACAGCCTACTACACAGGAACAATCATTTATATTTCTGAAAGAGACATAATGTCTTATCTATTCCCAACCCTCCCCAAAACCAATCTTACAATTACTTTTTTTTAAATTAACATAGTAAAATTGACAACTTCTGTTGTACAGTTCTATGAACTTTGCTAAATGTGAGTCACAGAAGGAATCACCACTGTAATTAGTTACAGAAAAATTTTATCACCCCAAAATTATCTGGTGCTGCTACTTTCTTGTCCTCCACTTACCTTTAAGCACTGGAAGAGTACCAGTCTGTTCTGTACTTTGGTCTCATATCTTCAAGAATGTCACATAACTGTCACATAACATTTCACTCAGCACAATGCCACTGAGGTTCAACCAAGTAGCTGCACATGACCATAGTTTGTTTGTTCCTGCACCATCTTGGGTAGCAGTCCATTGTACAGAAGTGCCAGTTTGTCTATCCACTCACCCACTGAGGGACACTTGAGTTATTTCCTTATTTTTGTTAATCATGGGTAAAACTATAACATTCATGTACCAATTCTGTTGTGAATGCCAGTTGTCATTTCTCTTGGGTAAACACCTAGGACTGGGGGTGCTGAATCACATGGTACATATATGTTTAACTTTGTAAGAAACTGCCAGAGTTGCTGACATAATGTCTTTTTCATAAAGTAAAATAATAAAAACTATTAAAAGTGCCCCCAGCGAACTTGTTTACTTGTTTAAATGATTCCAGTGTTTAGACACCATGATAAACTATTGCTCCTAATATAATCAGAGGCATTTTATTTCACTTTCTTTCTAATTTGAAAGCTTCAATTAACTCTTTCATATTTTAACACAATTTTTAAAACAAAATTAGATGCTTGACAATTGTAAAAACATAAGTCCTTGAGGAATCTACTCATAATTGAGGAAATTTTAGTGAGAGGGAGAACCAGGAGAAATTTTTCACCACAGCCAATTTAAGCAATTTAACCCAGTGTCACATGCATCAAGTCCAATTTTCAATTCATAAAAAAAGTCTCCCTGTCCTTCCCTCCAAAAACATCCACCCCAGGCTAATTACAGAAAAAAATAGAACCTGAGCACCCGCCAGAAAAGATTCACAGTTGCCACTCTTCCGTTGCTACTTTAATGGGAAACACATGTGCAAGATACCACCCAGAAGATTACTGACCAGGATGCTTCGGGAAACAGGAATGCCACCAGAAATGAGCCACCCAAGGTGGCTTACTCTCCCAACCAGGATGAACCCAGGAATATGTTTGATGCCATTTTCATTTTTATATAAATATGGGTGGATCCAAAGATGAGTTGAAGAAAAGGAAATTCATCTTTAACAATGAAGTTGAAAGGCAGTAACTAGAAGTAACCTGCACTATGGCATTTGCAGGCAAATGGATGCAATTGGAGAATATCATGCTAAGTGAGATAAGCCAATCTCAAAAAACCAAAGGACGAATGATCTCGCTGATAAGTGGATGATGACACATAATGGAGGGTGGGAGAGGTTAGCGTTAGGGTTGGGGTTAGGTTTAGGGTTAGGGAGGAGGGCAAGAATGGAGGAAGGAAGGACTATATAGAGGGAAAAGAGGGGTGGGAGAGGTGGAGGGGGAAGGGAAAAAATAACAGAATGAATCAAACAACATTACCCTATGTAAATTTATGATTACACAAGTGGTATTCCTTTATTCCATGTACAAACAGAGAAACAACATGTATCCCATTTGTTTACAATTAAAAAAAAAAAAAAAGAAGTAACCTGTACTACTTATCTCATCCTCATGCCCCTTAATTCATTGACCCTCAGACTTAGAGAGTTCTTAGTGAAGTTAACATGAGAAATCCTGTAAAGGAATTGGAAGAAAAGACAGAGTGTTCTTCTTAGATTATAACACTAACACTCATTATTAGCTACTTCCACTACTGTCCTGGGTGCTGTACATAGAGCATCTCATTATATCCCTAATTTACAAGGTAGGGATTACCTCCACTGTATTAGTCAGCTAGGGCTACCGTAACAAAACACCAAGAACTGAGTGGCTTAAAAAACAAATTTATTTTTCACCTTAGGAAGCTGGAAAGTCTAAGGTGCCAGTCAATTCAGTTCCTGGCGAGGGCCCTTTTCCCAGCTTGCAAATGGTTGAGTTTTATCATGTCTTTGCGTGGTTAGGAGAGAGGGAGAAGGGGAGAGGGGGAAAGAAAGCTTGCAGATGACTTTTTTATAAGGGTACTAATTTCATCTTAGGAGCCCTATCCCTCATCTGGCAGTAATTACTTCCCAAAAGTCCCATCTCCAAAATACCATCAGTTGGGGATTGGGGCTTACACATAGGAATGGGGAGACCACAATTCAGTCCACAACATTCACTATACAAATAGATGATATTTTGAGAATTTAAGGACTTTGTAATGGATCATTTAGTCAGCAATCAGCACAGTTTAACTTGAATGGAAGGCTCTCTGACTCCAGGGTATAATATCTACTATCCATTCACTGCCACTAAGGACCAGATGCCTCTACACAATATCTCTGATCTTCACAGAAACACATCCAAGTCTTTCCCCGTTTGTCTTCCCATTGACAGATATGGAAACCTGACCCCAAATAGTTAAGTAGCTGTTCATAATCCCTGATCTGAACCTAACTTACCAGCTCATAATTTATCCTAGTGATAAGTGAGGTAGGTCCCCAAGCTAGCATCATTACCACCATTACCTGAGAACATTATAGTTCAAATTCTTGGACTTCACAGTAGATAAACTGAATCAGAAACTCTATGAAGGTATCCATGATCTGTGTTTTAAAACCATGACTCCTAGTTGATTCTGATCCACACTCAAGTGTGAAAATTATTCATCTGTTCCATACAGGTATTGAAATAACTAATGTGTTCAAATCTCAATAATAAGTGATGTATCCAGGACTCAAGCACAGGTCTATGTGGTACTGAAACTTGTGGCCTTTTCTATTCTATATTCTCCCATTCCAACATTACCAAGAGAAGATCTGGGGGATGGAACATGTTTTAAATGATGCATGATTGCAAGGCACAGTCCTGAAATTTGCTTTACCACTATAACACTCCTCAGCTCTCCCACCTATAATAATGTAATACTGAAAAAATGCAAAAAAACAGTCCCTGAGAATTAATAATGTTGAGCAAAAAAACACCTTCTGATATGAACTAGAAAACCAAACTTTGTGAAACATTTATTTGGGCCTGAGAATACTGCATCCCACTTATTGAAAATGAGAAGCAATTTAGTATTTAGAAATAATAAATATGAAACAGTTATTTCCTTAAAAATGAATTTTAGCCCTCTATCATGTTTTTAAAAATCATGTTTAATTCATCTAATTGATCCCTGCTCTGTCTACATATAGTTGCTGTATAATTGTACTATTCCCCTATAAGGAACAAGACTATATTATATAAATGTATCAAGTCTATACAATTTACATAAAGAGGTGAAAGTAGGCCTCTGTAAAAGATTAGTTCCAATGCAAATATGGTCGCCTGCTCTTGTGATTAGTCTCACCTCTAAAACATTATTGAAGTTTATTGAAGTATTAATATGTACCAATCACTGCACATGTGATAAAACTCATTCCATCATCGCACTAATGTGAGGTAGGTTTTAGGATTATTCCCTTTGCACAGATGAGCAAATTGAGAATCAGAGAGATTAAGTAACATGCCAGAGCTCCTTCACCCTGGAAGCATGGGGCTCTAGATTAAGCCTATTAAAGAGCACTTGCTGCATATTCATTCAGATGCTGACCCTTGGCTCTGGAAAGATGGGCCCCCGGTGTTGCTCTACATCCGGATTACTTCCAGAGATCCATCTGTGAGCCGACCTGGCCCCAGCCACAGGGAGCATGGCCCTCCCAGCTTTGGCACTCCATCTGGAGAGAGTGAAAGGGAACAGCAAGAGGTGACTCAGCAGCCCTGACACTCCCTCAATCCAGTGGGAGACAGAGCAAGATGATAAAGGGACAGAAGGGGAACTGTAATTCTCCTTTGCCTGTTTGTTTTCCACTGGCTCCTTAAAAACAGACCTATTAATTATTCAGTTCATCATTTCCTTCATTTCACTGATTCCTAACACATTTGAGTCAATAAGGCAAGCATAAGCAAGTTGTACGTTCAAACTGCTCAGATGGAAGAGGAATTAAAGTCCTTTAAAAACGTTTCACCAGCCAGCAGAGAGATGTTCATATTTTTCCTCCTTCATAGCTATAGATGGATATGACTTAAGCCTTAATTGGGAAAGACTTTGTGTGATTTATCACAGCAAATATTCTTTTCAGTAAATTTTCCATATTCTTTCATTCCACCTACCAAAAGCAAAAGCTGTTTTCAGCAGAGCCAACTGAGACGAAAGGGCTTCCCAAAGAGAACAGTCGCCTGTGCTTTGATTCTGTCCTCATTGGGAAGTTCATCTACGCCCCAGATGGGTTTGTGCAACTGAGAGGAAGTTTGCTTAGTGGCTTTTGCCTGCTCTCTTTTATCTCTACAGACACATTTCCCACTGTGTTCTTTTCTCCCTTCCTTCTTCCTTCCCCTCACTCACCTCCCATCCACTCTGATTGTTTCCACTGATACCAAAAGGAACCCAGTTAGGAAGGGAGGTAAGGGTTTCACCACACTTCGGGAGCTGGGAGAGCAGTCATTAAGGTTATAATACCTGACCTGGCAAACCTATCATTGCAAGTCAAACTGCAAAACTGTTGGAGCCTCTTATTGTGAGTCTTTCATGTATTCCTTTGTAAGCATCTGAGCTCATTGTCATGCTAGGAGATTCAGGTTGGGAAAAGACCCAGTTTGTCACTCCAAGGGGCTGGGGTGTGCCTGCAAAGGACAGTGGGTTCAAGAGTAGCACAGTTCTCCTGGGTTAATCCAAAGCCAAGTAGATAATTGAGAATGCAATTTCCCACAAATTTCCCTACAATAGAGATACTATCAGTCACCAAATTCACAACAAATCTTCTGAGTCAAGGATGGTAAGCTTTCTAGTAAAAAGATGCATTTGGACTCAGATCCACTTAAATTTAAATCCTAACTGTACCATGGACAAGTTACTGAATCTCATTCAATTTCATTTCCCTGTACTGCAAAATGTGCACAAAATCTACCTGGACAATCTGCATAAGGATTAAATGAGGAAATGACACCTGGCTTAGCCCCTGGCAAATAGGAATCATTCAATATAGGTTAAGTTTCCTTTTTCCTTCCTTCTCTCTTCCCATACCTCATGGGGAAAGGAATGTGGTCCCTTAGTGAAAGAACACAAAAGAAACTCCAATAATATTAAACACTTCAATAGCACCTGCTACATTCCAGGCCTTATTCTAAGCACTTTATATATTTTAAGTCATTTGATTATTCCCCAAAACCCTATAAGTACATCATCATCTCCAGTTTGTAGATGAGAAGCCAAGTTCCTTGCCAAGGTCACACAGCTAATAAATGATGGAGCTGTGATTTGACTCCAGGTGAGTTAGGTCTTAACCATCAGCTACCAGGATGAAGATAGGGAGAGAGATTGCTATCTGTAGCTGGAATCCAAGTATAGAGACTGGCAGTCTTCAGATAATAGGCTCCATTTGGTTTGCATGCTATTTTAAAAAAATCAAGAAAGAGTTCACATTTAAATCCTTTATATCTGACTATCCTCAGAAAAAGCTGGAAGATTGGCATTATGTAGTCTACATACTGATGGGCCTACCAGCTGTTAACGGGTAGCTACCATCTAAACTGAGGTCTCCTGTGCTCATAATTGGTATTTGGTAAATCCTTCTCTACTTCTAGCCTGCATTGTACATTTAAGTTTGTGATCCAGAACTAGGTGATGCTACAAACAAGATCTTAACCATAAAGACAAGAACCATGTTCAATAATGTACACTCAATGGTTGAAATATTTGAATGACATGAAAGAACAAATTAATATAGGAAAGAGATCTGCCTGAAAAGCAATCAATGACCAGGTTCAAAGCACAACCCCAAAAGAAAATGCCTGGATAAGATTTTGAACCAGATGTGTGGGAACTGTAAACCCCTTCTACCTCTCCACATGTGCACACCTAAAAAAAAAAAAACAAACAAACAAACAAAAACAAAAAAAAACCTAAAAACGCAATTTTACTTACAGGCTATGGGATAAAGACCAATTTGCCTTCAACTGTAAAAGCACCCTTCTTTAATGGCATAGCTCAAAGAGGAAGTTTGAATTTCCTTGTGCTGCCTAATCCAAACAATCACATCTAAACAATTTGTTTTGTTCTTTCAGCTTTTTAGACCTTGCTGATTGGCATGATCTTGAAGATCAGCCAGGTAGGGAGCAAAATTCTCCTCGAAATCTGGAAAATGTGGCAAGAGAAAGGCATGGAGCCTTCTCTGACTAAGCCTATGAGAGAAAAGGAATAACCCTGACTTACAAGTAAGGAAATGGACTAAAGAACCTACCCAAGACAATACAGCCAGCAGATGAGTGGCCCAGCATATTCTGAGCCCAGATCTGTGTTCTCCGAAGACTTCACACTTCCTCCTTCAAATCCTAGCTATCTGAAAATCTGTTTAAAGAAACAATCTATGGCATCGCCATATGCATCAAAGTGATATCACACACCTTATATTTAAAAGTTTTCCTAACAGATACATCTTTGGTCAGGAGGGCCCTCTAACATTACTCATTAATGATCCTGCCATTGTGATATGTGAGTTTTTGTTTGTTTTACCTTCTCAGTTTTGTTAAACTGAGACCAGAAAAAGACACTTTTTATCAGTTTTTATTTTATTATCATTTTATCACGAACCTGCAGTAATGTTGATTATGTTTACAAATCTCTAAGTGAAATTTTAAAACCATTTTCCTCCTCTAATCTCTCCCATCCTGCCTTCTTAGAAGTACACAAAGCATTTCAACCACTCCCAAATTCCCTTTTGGAATACCCTTAATGATTCTGAAATATTTTGTTATTCCCCAAACACCGCCCTAAAGACAAATCATTGGACTCCAGGCTCTTCACATTGCCAAGTTGAATAGAGTTCAAATGTTCTATCTAACCAAACTCTGACTTACAACAAAGTCACATATAGTAGATGATGTGCAAGATATTCCGAAAATACCAAGGCAACATGAGGGGAAAAACTGTGTCAACAAGAGATCTCCCCAAATTTTTCTGTAATCTGGAATAATCATTTTTTCTCAAGCTCCTATAAGCTGCTCATAGCATGGATGTGCATGTCCATATAACTAATAAGTCAATTTTCATTTTAATAACATACAACTTAAGTTTTCAAACATCCAAAACAATTAGTGTTGCCAAATTTGAGAGTGTTTCTCTACTTTAGACAGCGGAGCATGCACAAGGAACTGAGGAGAAAACAAACCAAGGAAAATAATTTTAAACTGATAAGAGCATTTTTTAACAGTTTTATAGATCATTTAAGACATAATCTTGCTTTCTGAATTAGACATTCTATGCCACAGAATGAATCTGCACAGAGAACACAGAAGAGGCATTTTCCAAAAACAGAAAGGAGCTGGTAGGGTTTCCTTAAAAAGTGATTCATTGAAGAGCAGTTTACAGAATGACCAAAGTTGGCCAGGGGCATCTTCTACTAGAAGCTTCACCAAAGAGTACACTTTCCCCCAACTAAGGTTTGACTCCAGATCAGCTCTTGAGAGTTTTGCTAAACTTCAATATAATCCCACCTCCGATTATTAGGAACATTTAAAATTAAGGTAAGTTCCCTTCAACATTTTAAGAAGCATGTGAACATATAAGCAAACTGTGTAAGGCCACAATTTTAAAAAATCATTGAATTTAAAATTTTTCAAACTATAAATGCCTTGAAGACAAGAATTCTTCTCCCACCCAATGTCATATTAGAATAATGCATAACAGAGCAAATACTTAACAGTACTTGCCTGAATAAACTGAGAAACCCCTCATAAGATCAAGAGAGCAGTACTACAGATTTCCCTGTAGCTCTGCAATTTTCAAAGGGTTCATAACATGATATTTCCCCGGGGGGCTCTTTCGTTCACTAATTATAAAACCACACAGCCAGAAAGGAAAGAAATCCCAAAATCCAAAAAGCAGTTTGTCCTGTCCATCAGCTCACATTTATAGAGTTTCAGAACTAAAAAAGGTACTAGAAGTTGTCTTTGAACTATCTCATTTTACATATGAGTAAACTAAAGTCTAAACTCTCAGGTTAAGGGATAGCCTTTATCACCTTGAGAGGTGTCAAAGCCCTTCCTGTTGTTATTTCCAACATCTCTTCTCCAGTTAACCTCCGCTGCTCCCTGCAAATAACTACTTATGGACTTGAGAATTTCATCTTTAAACCCCACTCCACTCCACCCCAGAAACCTCACATGACTTCCTTTGGGGTATGGTCAAAGAAGTCACAATTTTAATATAATCTACTAATAGCCAGGGATTTTGTTCAGTTGAGAAGTATGTATTTACTGATCTGCAGGGTCTTGCTTTCGGGGGGAAGGTCTTTGCAGCCCATATGAAAATTCAAAATGCTTTATTACTCTTAGATTATTTTATGAATAATTCCAGGGGAAAAACATATCGTTGTTTCCTGTAAATATTGAGATGGAGGCAACACCTTGTACTTGGCCACAAGGGGGCAGCTACACCTTTTTCTCCTAGATGTTTGCAGTTCTAAACCACCAGGAGCAACTGGGCATTCTGGGTCTCAGCTTGCCATAGAATCTCCAAAACCACGTTTCAGCTGAGCTCTCAGTGTGACATGAAACATTCTCTCACGGTGTTTCTTGGGATTTGTTTTGTTTTTAAACAAATTATTTTTCAACTCCTTTCCAGATCCAGAGAGCCCTCTGTTTTAGAACTCTGTGCCAAGATGACCATCTCTACAAAGATCTTTGGAGACCAATAAATTGTTAGGCTAATTTGGAAACCCACAGAAAATGTTTTAATTATGTTTGACCCCAGATAAAAATAAAAACAGTAATGATCATCTGATTCTGCCATGCTTAATAAAGCTTGTTCTAAGTTCTTCACAGGATTAGCCAAATATTTGCCTCATCTCATAGCCTCCATTTGTCATTCCATTTTTGTGATATCCTGAAATCTTTCAAGTCAAAATTTATTGGGGAATTTTATCACTGAGCTAAACAGTGGGAGGTCTGATTACTAAGAGGCAGATTCCACATCCTTATAGTTCTACAAAAACATAAATTCAAATTCATTTCATCTGTTAGGTGCAGGAAGAGCTGGAAGTTAGTTTGAAAAGCAAATGCTGGTTTCATGTGTATGTGTGTGCATGTGGGCAGGTGTAGACTCACTAATAATCATGGATAAGTAGATTGGATATTTACTAAATTTTTGTAGTTTTTGGAGATGCACATAAAAATGTATGTTCTTCAAGATTTTTGTGGGGCTTTCCCCTGACCATCCTATTTAAAATTGTAACCACTCTCCAACATGCATATGTGGCCCCATTCTCTGCTGTGTCCCTCTCTATAGCACTCAGCATCATCTGCTATACTTTATATTTTACCTGGTTTTGTTAGCCTCCTTCACAAACACCCCCTCCCCAAGTAGGACAAAAACCCTATGATAAAACCAGAATTTTGTCTCTTTTGTTTAATGCTGTATCCTCAAAAGTGTGAAGTAGTACCTGACACATTGTAGGAACTCAGTAATCCAACAACATGATGAAATCACAAAAATTGGAGCAATTTTTACTAGAAACTGGTATTTTTAAATATCTGATATTGGTGATTTACTTTAGTACATTTAAGAAGAAGACATCTTTTTTTTATTAAGAAAACATCTTGGGCTGGGGAGATAGCTCAGTTGGTAGAATGCTTGCCTTGCAAGCACAAGGCTCTGGGTTCAAATCCCCTAGCACCACAAAAAAAAAAAAAAAAAAATCTTGACAACAGGTCTACTCTTTTAGAATTGAAGTATGTTTTATAAAACACGTATCTTAATATTATTGCTGAGAACATCCTCTCAAGCACTGAGACCCAGCTGGGTCCCGTTTCCCTGAAATCAATCAAACCAGGACTGTGCGATCAGCAAAGGTGGTCTTTCAAGAGTTGTCACAGCAACACACAAGCAAAGCAGTGGCAAAGGGAAAGAGCAGTGCCTTCGCAATACAAAACCTGCGGTTTTAGTTCTGCTTCCATCCCTAGCATGCCAGACTAAACCATCCATTTAGGAGTTGATGGGTTTTGCTGTTGTTGTTGTTGTTTGTTTTTTGGTTTTGTTTGTTTATTTGGTACTGGGGATTGAACCCAGGGGTGCTTTACCACTGAGCTACAACCCCATCCCTTTTTATGGCTTAAGATAAGTTGCTGAGGCTGGCCTTTAACTTTCCATCCTCCTTCCTCAGTTTCCCAAGTCACCAGGATTACAGGGGTGCACCCCCACACCCAGCTAACCCATCCATTTAAATTGTGAATATTTTAATGTCCTTATCCAAAAAGTGGGTATAAAACCACCCCTGCCAATGTCAAAGAATTTTAAAGTCTCCTGTGAAGTGTAAAAGTATTTTAGACTTGTATTAAAATAATTTCCAAGGTCAAGGTATTGTTAAAAGTCAGCATTTCCAGTTCTTTGCTATAGAGCACCTATGCTTGGTATGGCCAGTCAACTATTTTAGTGGTGTAATGGACAGTCTTAGGCTGAATACAGTTCCATCAGTCAAGAGATGTTTGTCAGGCCTTTCTTGATATCCCACCCCTAGACTTTCTTCTTGCTATAGCTGGGTTTATTTGATGTTGACAGTTCTGCCCCTTCCTATCTGTAGGATAAATCCTGACTGGAAACAAGATAATCAGTTCAAGAGTTCCCCTTCTCTTAGAAGTGTTCTCACATAGATGTTCAATAAATACTTGCTGAAAGAATGAATGATGAAAGGGCTATATGCCGACATCCCCCTAGGTGTAGAGCTCTACCAGGCCCTTGCCCGTATGTCCTTCACACAAACTTCCCTAATGCTTCTGTGTTCTGCTACCTTCATGACTTCTCATTTATTCCATTAGGCTCTGCAAAGCCAACTGCTTGCCCATCCTGTGCTTGGTTGCCACGCCCAGCAGATACCACATTCTGCTTGCCATCCTGCACTCCCTTGGGGCAACTTCAGGGATTCTATATCCTCAGGGCCTGCCTCACTTTGTTCCTGTTCCAGCACATGGCATTTCCAGGCCACAAGACCCTCACTGTGGTTAACTAAAAGCATGCAGTTTAGTCATGCCTACCACGGGCAGAGCTCTGGGAGCATACAAAACAGTGTAAGTAATCTCCAACTTCAAAAAATGTTGTATTTCAAGAGTTTGTTTATAAATAGTTTCTCTAGCACTTGGGAATGCATTTCTCTATACAAACAACCCATCTATTTAAATAGTAATTGCTTCAAAAATACTCACTGAGCATCTCCCTACTTTGCACTATTCTTGGCACTATGGAAACAAAGAGAAATGAGACTCAGTCTCTTTCCTCCAGAAGTTCACAGGAGAACTAAGGAGACAGTAGTAGAAGTTAATAATACATATTCAATGGCGCGTGTGTAAAAATCAGCTGTCCATAGTACAACAAGAGCAAGAAAGAAGAGGTGATCCCTCTGCCTGGGTGGATCAGGAAGGTTTCACAAAGAGACATTCCTGCTGAGGCCCAAAGAATGAGGAAGCGTGCACCGGGCAGATGAGTGGAGAAGGGTGTTCCTGGTATGTGGCTGTCAGGTTGCCAGACCAACACCCAAGTGTCAATTTAACCCCTACTTTAGCTCTACTGGTAGTTCAGCACTATGTCCGAGACAGAAATGGAATAGGGGTTTTTGTAAGCCAGTCCGGGGAACATTGTTGGGGAAACCTGTTTGGGTTGGGAGATTAGTCTAAGATGCTCAGTAAAGCAAAGCTGACCCTGGCCTCATGCCAACACACAACACACACACACACACACACACACACACACACTGTCACTACTGCCAGTCATCAACTGGAACAAAGAACTAAAGCTTTAAAAGGAGCACTTGCAAAGCTGTGCATCCTGTGAATGCAAGGTCCAGAGGAAGGCTGGTTGGGGACAGCACGTGTAAGACAGGTCCATACCCCCAGGAGCACAACAACTAGCTGTGCAGGCAAGACTTGTGCATATGAAATAACTAAGAGCCCAAGGCGGTGGCTGCCAAAAGACTGACGCGTGCTATAGGCACCATACTCCTAGCCATCCCTGCCGCCTCCAGAGAATGACTCAGTTTAGTTCAACAAGTGTTTCACATTAAATACCCACAGGTCTGTTGATGATGTGCAGTAGTATCCTGAATTTCAGAAGGCAGTCTCCACCAAACTCTGTAAATGCAAATAAGTTTTCCTCCCAAAGGTAGAAGATGAAAATAAGTCTGAAAAGACTGGGGCTGGGGTTTGATTAATAGGATTCTGTTTTACTCAATACAAGAAACACATCAACATTGAATAGGTATGAGAAAGAATTTCCCACAAGTTGGAACTGTCTGAATTATAATGAACCGCCTTGGGAGGTAATAAGTTTCCCGTCAGGCTGGATAATTACTTGGCAGTGATTTTGTAGGGGTGACGCAAGCACTCAATGACCAGTAGGCTCCCTTCCAATCCTGTAATTTTGTGAACTTCCACAGTTCCCCCTTGATAGCACAATAGATGGATCTGAGAACCCACACTGCAGAGCTGTCACAATGCTGAGAATTAGCCATGGGTTAGGCTCATTCGGGGTACCAGAGTCCAGTCTGAGTGGTGGGGAAGCAGAGGATGCGAAGACATCACCTCTACCAAGAGCCTGACCAAACTCCCAGCAGATGCTAGTCAGAGATCTGGGAAGAGCCTCAGAATGACGAAACTCATACCACTCAAAGAGGACAATGGCCATTAGACAAGGAGCACCCCAAGGCCGAGACCTCACTAAAAATGTAGCCCCTTGAAGAAAAGATCTGCAGAATTCTAAAGTATTTTGAAAGGCTCTTGAGATGCCACCTCTAGGTCCTCAACCCAAGGGGTCCTCAATGATGTTACATTAAGATTCTTGGGAAACTCCAAGCAAAGGTGTTATTGAAGATGTGCCCAAGAAGAGTACCTCCAAAGGTAAACAAGCAGGGTGTGGACTAACCAGTCCAGTCACACAGGCCTCCTGAGTAGAGTATGTGGCCATAGAACGGTGACTAAAAAGGAATAGCAACAGCCTGTGGATCCTGGACAACCAAGGAGCTGTGGCACATCACAACCAACCATAAGGATGTAATTCACAGGATACCTGAACCTAAACCAGTGTCGCTGCTCTGGTGTGAGGTGCCTGTTGGGACACAGTCAAGTAAGAATAAGAGCCCACATTTAAATTCCTATTCATCTAATTCTGAGGTCAGCTGTTTTTTCTTTAAACTCCTATGAGCTTCAAAAAACAGGCACTGAATTTGTAAACTTTCACCAAGTCCCTTCAAACTGTAAAATCTATAATCCCAATGCACAAAGGAGAAAATCTTACTGGAGAAAGAAAACAGGTGTCCACAGGTCATCTCAAATCATGCTGGGAAAAACGAAATGAAGAAAAAAGATCTTGATTCCTAAATTTTCATCTATGACTTCTATGTTTTTTTTCTTTTTTTTTTTTTTTTTTTTGACTAAACTGTGGCTTAAGTAGTTAAGCCAAATGAATAGAAGTGAAACCAATAAGTCACACACCAGCACATTCTTATTTTTGTGGGGAAAGAAAGCAAATATATGCTATTTGATCATGTAAGAAAGATAAATCTACAAAGCTTCCATGGACAAAGCCCTATTAAATCAATAGGGGTTCTGCCCAGTGCCCAGGGAAACCCATTATGAGAAGCCAAATTATTTCTTTTTAAAAAGCTATCAACTTAACATTACAAATCATTTGTTATTCTCAAGAGATTTGTCTAGTATTGCAAAACTTGATAATTACTGATTCATGACTGATTTAGGAAAAACATGGGCTTAAGTAATCAGGCCAGAGCACTGCTGCTGACCACAGGACTGGCCGGAAAATGAGCCTTTCTTTCATTATTCCTTTCATGAATGCTTAACATTTTATAAAATTGAGCTTTTAGCATATCATAAGTGGTTTGATTTTTTTTTTTCAAAAGACTCGGAATACAGACCATAACCAGTGATGTGTTCTCAAGTACCTATATTGTATCTTTTATGCAAGTGTCACTAACCTGAAACCCAGGAAGTCATGAGAAAGTGATTCCAGAAATCAGACCTGGTAATACACAGATTGTTTTCTGTGAAATATCAGATCTCAGATTCTTTGAAAGGACTCTACAAACACATAAACAGCTCTTCTATAAACTCAGAGAACACTGTATAAACTAGCAGGAAGAATTTAATTGCCATCTTGAGCCAACCATACACACCACAAGTGGTGCATACCTACACAGGGGCAAGGCACACTTCTCTGATGTAAGCTTTGCTAAATAATCACTTCATTTGACCTGTGGATTATAAGCATATCAGTAAATGTTCATCTGCTCATGCCCCTGGAAAGATGTTTGCTAGAGGATATGTAGATCTCCTATCTCTGAGAAAGAAAACGTATTGCCTCTGTGTTGGAATTGTTTTTCTACTTAAAATGAAGAATATTTTCTTATTCTGCAGAGGAGTTACAGAGAAATTCATGCCAAAATTCTGTCATACAGATTTAAAGAGACTGCCTCTAAGAGCATACCAAATTTTCTTTTCAAATCTTTCCTTTTCTGACATTCTGCTTCTAAGTAAATGCTATCATCAACTTATTTCTACTATCAGTCCTTAATATGCATGTATCACAAAAATATATAAATTGTATAACTGTGTTCTAAGATATACCATCGATATTCCTGAAATAAAAACAAAAGTCCAGTATTCAAAGAGTGGAAAAAAATTTTGGTACTGGGAATTTAACACTAGGTGCTTTACCACAGAGCCACATTCCCATTCCTTTTTCCTTTTTATTTTTTTGAGATAGGATCTAACTAAGTTTCTTAGGGCCTTGCTAAATTGCTGAGGCTGGACTTGAACTTGCCATCCTCCTATCTCAGCTTCCTGAGCTGCTGGGGTTCCTGGCATGCACCACCATTCCTGTCAAGAGTAGAAAACTTAAGTAAGCATTTTATAGATGACTGATGTGCCAGTAAGTGGAAGCCTGTTGCAAGCAACTTGACAATATATGTTAAGATTTTAAATGTTTATGCCTTAGATCCAAAAAGTCTATTTTAAAGAATTTTTCCATAAAATATTTTTTAAAAATGAGACTAAGAAAAAATCTGTGTGCTCAGATATTTACTGCAATACTATTTGTTATAAAAAAAAAAAAAAAAAAAAAAAAAAACAGAAAAAGAATGTTTTTGTTAAACAATAGGAAAATAGTTAAGGGAAAAATAATACAACTTCTCCATAGAATACTATACAGCTATGCGATATATCTATGAACATTGCTAATAACAAAATGCTAATAATACCACATTAAAAAGCAGAAGATAAGTGTCTATTATAGATACATATAAAATATTTGCTTATCATATGCTTCTAAAACTAAACAAAAATTTCTCTATGTAAAAAAGAGATAAAAGGAAATATTGGATTTTTTTTCTCCCTTTTCTTTTTCTTTATTTTGTGAATTTTCTTCAATGATCTCTTAACAAAACATTTAAAATAAAATGAAAAGAATTCTAAACAGACCTGGGTTAGAATTGAGGCTTGATATTCCTGATCAAAATTAGATTAGGACTAATGGAGATAGAGATCAGAAGTGAAGAAGGATTTTGGTAGAATTGAAATTTATTGAATTAATTCACAATTAATTCACTCAATAAATAATCATACACATTGAGTGACAGAGGGAATCATAGAAGTTACAGTTAAACCAAGAAAATCTTCTAATCCACATTATGCAGCAGCAGGAAGAAAGAACCCTGGGGATACTAAGATGTAATTTAAGAACTGGAATAATACAGCAACGAGAATTCATAGGAAGAGGAGTTTTCAACAGGACAGAGAATATCAGAAATGTTAATGATGCAGAGATGCATGAGGTCAAGAAAAACAAGGAGAGGCAGAAGACACTGAATGTAACAAGTTCCAGGCTATTCAGGAAGTGAAAGAAAGAATCAAATCCCAGAGGTGAGTGGCGAGGAAAGGGAGGGAGTAGCCACAAGGGAGAAGGTGAGGGGGCAGCAGATTAGACCCAGGGTCGTTTGTTTTGTTCTTCACATATAGGAGAGTCCAGCATAGATTGGAGGCAAGAGGCAGAAGATTGGAGATGTGGAAATAGCCGAGAACTATCTGTCCTCTGCCTGCTCCCCACCAGCAGGGCTGCCCACATGCCAGCATCTGGCCCTGAAGTGCACCTCAAATGGTCCGAAGTACCTTTGAGATTTTATCTCTAAAGGGTCCCTCCACACAAGTCCTCTTCTGACCACATCATGCTGCTGCTACTCCACACCTATGTTCACCTGGTACTTCCCTACCTCTGGACTCTTCCAACTCTGCCTCTTTCTCATGTCCTCCCTCTCTGTTTTCCTTAACTGTCAGGTTCCAGGGTCCCTCCATGGTCCTTGTATTCATCTCCAAAGGCTACCATAACAAAGTATCATAAACCAGGTGGCTTAAGGACAGCAAATATATATTCTTTAACAATTCTGGTGGTTAAAAGCCCAAAACCAAGTTATTGGCAAGGCCATGCTCACTCTGAAGGCTTATGATATTTCCTTGCCTCTTCCTATCTCTTGGCAATTCCTGGCAATCCTTGGTGTTCCTTAGTTTATACGTGCATCATTGCAATATCTGCCTATGTCTTCGTGGCCTTCTACAGTGTGTGTGTGTGTGTGTGTGTGTGTGTGTGTGTGTGTGTGTGTGTGTGTTTTCTCTTATAAGGATATTTGTCTTTGGATTAGGGCCCACCCTGATTCAGTATACTTCATTTTAACTGAACTAATTACAACTTCAAAGACTATTTCCCAATATTCTTGGGCTCTGGATAGTCAGGAAATCCAGGACAGGGGAACTATTCAACTCAGTATAGTCCTCATCCATTCTCCGTGGAGTGGCCATTCTATTGTGCTCTTTCTCCCTTCTGTGCCCCAACAAGCCTTTACCTAACTTTAAGGTACAACTTAAATGACCCTTCTGTTCTTACCTCTCATCAGAAGTCAGCAGGGTCCTCCATAATCTGTGACCCCATGAGACTCGGTTCAAATCCCTGTTTAAGAACATTTACCACACTGTGTTGAGAATTATCTTTTCACCTGTCTGTCTCCATCACTGCAAGCTCCAGAGGACCAGCACCAGGTAATGATGCATTTATCTTGATCCGATCTGAATGAGTACCGTTACGAATGCACCCTGCCTTCTGTATCTGAATCCTACCCACATCCCAGATGTGGCTCAATTCCATTCCCCTGCCTCAGGTCACTCCATTCAGGCCATGTGTGTCTCCCTCCATCTCACTGGTTTGGCACTTATGACTTATGACTTTGAGCTACTGAAAGTCCCTGTCTTCCCTTTTGATGTACTTCAAAGCTTCTCCTCCAAAGCTTAGTCCAACACTGTGCATCCTGGGTGGTGCTCTGAAAATATTTGCTGATTAGAAAATCTTTTGGGCGATGGAATCCTAGAGGAAATGAGAAGGGGCAATTGCAGGAGATACAGCAATTTTAGCTGTATACAGGTAGGGTATATTTCCTCCCATGAAACTAAAAGGGTAAGAAGGGAAATAAAGGTAAATGATAAAATTCCTGAATAAGATAGACTCAATCTTATAAAAAAAAAAAATCACAGAAAAATAATGTGCTAAGTCAGACAAATGTCAAATACAACCAAACCAGAACAAATGGAACAAATGAGTATTGATTTCCCATAAAGAGAAAGAGAAGGCAAGAGTATATGTAGCATATGTAGCAGAACACTGCATGTACACATTTAACTTATGTCAACTTGCCTCTATGTGCTTCATGGAAAGGCCAGAGAGAAGAGCTGTGAAGTATGGATACTTTTGTGCTCTGTCTCACTGAAGAAGCCTGTGCTGCCCACACACACCTTTACAGTACACACAGCTCCTCATGCTGAGGCTGGTTTTCAGGTTTAAAGATAAACTCAAGCAAATTTCTTCAGTGATCTGTTTCTACATAAAGGGAAACACTAACTGTACAGAAATTTCTGAGTGCGAGAAAGAGAGAGAGAATATGTGTTGGTATCCAGTGGAGCAGTATGTGTGACATCATGTGCTGAAACTTAAGAGCAACTTAAGAGACTTTTGAGGATATTGACTTTTGAGGATATAATTTTTAGACTGTGCATTGACTTTACCTTCTTATCCCTTAGTAAGATGTGACTCCACTGTTTAGGTTAAATGTCCTCTTCTGATACTTAACCCTTCATGGTACTTGCTGTTTATACTGCTTGTTTGGAACATTCGGTCCTAATCTGTCCTCCACTGCTGTTAAATTACTGAATGTTCAGATGTAAATATGACCACCTCATCCAGCCTAAGGTGATGATAGGAAGAACATCTTAAGAATTTATACCCCAGAGGGTACAAGGCACAATACCAAGAATAAAGCAAAAATGCCGAATTATCAAAAGACCATTTTATCAATGTCAATATTTCCATAATCAAACTCAGATTCTAAAATAAATAACTTGGCTAAAAGTGTGAATCATATTCCCTATTATGCTTTCTTGGGTACATCTACAGCTGTAAAATGACTGGCAGGAAGGGAGAGGCTCTTGTTTGACCCAAAAATTACTCATTACATATTAAATAATCAAATGTTATCATATTCAATAGAGAAGGGATGGAGAGGCTCAGTTTAAAGAGTAATAAAAAAAAAAAAAGATACCGTCATCAGCATTTTTCTAAAAGATAACAAAGAAGTCACTTGGGAAAGAGGCCCGCCTTCATTAGAGGCCTGGGAGGGAGCATCAGAGCACATGAAGACCCAGCTACTCCTCTAGAGAAAACAGAAAAGGAGATCACAATCTCCCAGGACTCATCTCCCAGGATGAGGAGATGAATCAGGATTTCTTCGTGTTTAGCTAAGTTATCATGTATCATCTCTAATTTAAAAACAACATTTTTTAAGTAAAATGAGCTTTCACCAATGATTCCTAACTCCATTTCCTCAGCTTCTTGTTTCATTCATAGAACTCAATCCAGAGGCAGCAGGGATCAGATGCAGACTGGGCAATTACTGGGTGTCATGGAATTAGAAAGATAAGCTATTTGGATGTTCAAAAAATAATAATAATAAAAACTCTCCTTTGTTATTATTTTATTATTATAAAAGTAATAATAATAATAATAATAATAATAATAACTCTCCTTTAACTTCGGGAGGGTTTGGGGACCTGGGTTATTCAGATAATTTGGCCAACACTCAGTATTTATCAGCAAAGACATTCTAAATGTGCTTTTGACTCTAGAAAATTATTTCAAACTGTTTCAACATGCTCTCTGATGAAAAGATGTAAGGTTAAATATCATCCCAGTTAAAAAGTAAGTTTGCTGCTATTTTTACTTTATTGGTCAGCTAGCTCCTTTTAACTCGCAGGTCAAAGTTTTTGGACATTAAAACAAATAAATCCACTCTGTTTTTTCAAGCATAAATGATATGCAATAAGCCTCTGAGAACAGAGGTTCCTCATTCTGGTTATGTTTTACTTTCTTGCAAACACATACTCATGCTTAATTGAACTGCCTCCAAGTGATTTTTAAGTATTAAAGGTGAACACAGCCCTCCTTTTTCAAGAATGTTTTGGGCAGCTGTTGTAAAACAAAATGCAAATCACTTTTTAAAAAGCCCGATGTGAAATGTAAAAGCACTAGTTAAGAAATCACCTAAAGTTTAAGCTTACATAAAAACAAACTAAAATGAATGATAGGTACGCACCTCATAACACTGAACAGGAAAGACATTGAGAACACTTGACAACAGGTTCAAATTTCCTGACCTGCCGGACAAACTCCCCTTTCCACATCTTTCCTAGATTCCATCAGATCCTGTTTTTCTCTCTACAATAAACCATGATTTATCTAGAATGCAATCAGCCAGAAAGTTAAGATAAACAGGATGGTACTTTCCTATGCTCCCCTTCCCGTTAATATGCAGGTGTTTGTTGAAAGCCTACTATGTTCCTAACACTGTGATAGACATAGTAAACATCTGAAAGATACCATAGCTGTGGATTTGTGAGGGGGAAAAAAAATCACAAATAAATAAGATTCCAGAAATATAGTCCATAAAACAACTTCCAACACAACCATAAAAGTAATCCTGATTCACTCTTCTATCTAACTTGTTCATCTCTGATATAGGGCTAAGCAATAACAAACCTCTATTAAGTGAAAAAATACTACAAAACCCAGAAGCACCAGAGAAATTCAAGCCTCTCCCTATTCTTTTTGTTTTAAATGTATTTCTATCTGGGGATTCTTTTTTAGTGTAATAATTCATGTATTCTATCAATAAAACTAAACTATTGCCCCACATTATAAGTTAGTGGAAACTGAAATCTCTTTTTATCCAATGCAAGGCCCAGTGTGGAGTTTCAAAGGGTCAACAAATAATTCCTGAATGATTGAGATTGTTTCCACAGTGCAAAATTCATGTAATTCCAACATAGTTCTGAGACCATATAAGTTCCAATTGGAAACTAATTTTACTTCTTAGTGCCATAAATTTCTAGTTTACATGGAAATAATTCCATATAATAGATAATAGGAAGCTTGATTAGAATGTATCATTTTAATGTAAGAAGAAGAGCCCTATAATCTTCCATGTGTGTTATCCATGCACCCCTCTCTGCATCCTCACAGGCCCCATCCCTGGGGAAATAAAAAGACCAAGAGTCCCATTCCAAAATAATGTCTGTCTTTCTAATTCTCTACTAAGCCACCAATTATTACATCACAAGGAGGAAATCCAATATACGTAAGATTCTGATTTTAGAAAAACAGAAAGAATAAATGTATATTCATTCTTAAGTATATATACATACTGAGCAAAAATATTTAGTCCTTTTTTAATGCCCCCATTTATGTATCCTGAGAATTTTTGAGAACAAAGATATCTTCCACAATGGATGCTGGCAAATAAAACAAAGTCCCTCCTCTTTCAAAGAGCACAGAGGAAATTAAGATACTTTAAAAAACACAAAACACTCATTTTCATAGTTCATTTTCCATATTATACAACTAACACATATGCTTATAACTTCTACTCAAAACAATGCTTTTCATTGATAGTAATGTTAGCCTTTATTATCCGGTTGTTAAGACAACTAACTAGTTAACTCTTTTCAGAAAAAAATATTAAATTCCTATTTCTCATGTTTCACTAAGTTAATTTCAAAATTATTTAAATGTTTTATTTTAAATCTTTAAATACTGATTTTAAGTATTTAAAGATTTAAAACACAGAATTATATAAAGAAAATATATATGAACATTCCAATATTCTTCAAGAGAAGTTCCTAAGCTTAACATCAAAAATAAAATCCACAAGAGAAAATGTTGATATGTTTGACTATATCAAATTATTAAATTTCTAGACATAGAATTCCAGCAATGTGGTATGCTCCAAGGACTGTTTTTATATGAGATACCTAAAAAAATTCTGAATGAAACATTTTAAAACTCTCTTTAGAACATAGCTTAGATAGCAAGCAAATAAAGGTATTCTTCAGAAGCAAAAATGATGTAAAAGCTAGATTCCAGAAAAAATAATCAAGCATTAAAATGTGCAGGTGCCCGCAGGCATTTTTTTTTAATTTGCTGATTTATAGAAGTTTGGGGCTTTCTATTTTAATGTGGAACAAAAGACAGAGTCAACAAAATTAACATTGATTGTATTTCCATAAAACTGAAATCTTGAAAGGAGACATTCTTAGTGAAAAAGGTAAATTTTGGAAACAATCAACAACAACAACAACAGAAATGTCTTCCTAACCTACAAAGCAAGGACTAGATTCTGAAAGAAGAAGTAGCCTGAGACTCATAACCACAGGGCAACTTTCATTTTGGCATAATGGAATTCAAATAATCCATGTGGTCTGATTTAAAAAATGAAATATTTAAGGTTAAAATAAATAACAGTGGTTCTTGATTTCGTAGTGCCCAGTTGGCTCACAGAATCAAATTGAAATTCTCTCTGTAGAAGATACCCTCAACCCAGACCTTACAGACTTCCCACACATAGAGTTCCAATCATTGTGTTCTCAAAAATAAAAATCATCAAACTATAAGGAAGCAAGACATTATGGAAAAGAGTCAGTTAAATAACCCAATAATTCAACTGGACTCATGGAAATTGAAAGTGATGAAGAAACAAGAAAAGTATAAAAAAGTGGACAAGTTTTAAGAAGACAAAATATTACTTTTAGGAATGGAACTATCATCATTAATATTAGAAACTTGTCAAGTTAATTATTAAGTTGGAGAGCTGAAGGAAGAATCAGCGAACAAAAGGAAAAATCTGAGTCTCCACAAGCATCAAGAAGAATCAAAAATTGACAGATGCAAGAGTCATTAAGAGACATGGAGGAGGAAGCAAGAAGACAGAGATATACCTTGGGCTGGGGTGTAGCTCAGTGGTAGAGTGCTTGTCTATCATATGCAAGGCTCTGGATTAGATCCCTAGCACCACACCCCACCACAAACACACACACACACACACACACACACACACACACACACAAGGTAGCAGTGAATCTAATATCACAACCAAAAACAAAAAACAATGAGGAGAATGAGGAGATGCAACAGAATTGCTAGAATTGTAGCACAAATCCTCAGATTCAGGAATTATAACAATAAGAGATAAATAAAAATAAATCCATATCTAGAATGATGAGAAAGAGTAGCATACCTGAGTTAAAGACTCGTTAAAACAAACCAGAGAGAAAACGGAAATTATCTATAACTGAACAGGTAAAATGACCACTGACATCTTAGAGTTTTAGTGGGAGCCAACAGATCATGGTAAAATATCTTCCACCTGCCAAATGACAATAACTCTCACCCTGAAATTATGGATCCAGAAAAAGTATCTTTCAAGATAAGCATGATGAAGACATTTTCAGATACACAAAAATGGAGAACTTGCCTCTCACATATCCTTACTAAAGGAACTTTTTTCCAAGTACTGGGGATTATACCCAGCACCACTGAGCCACATCACATCCTGAGCCCTTTTTATTGTTTTATTTTGAGACAGGGTCTCATACATTGTCCAGCCTGGCCTCAAACTTGCAATCCTCCTGCCTCAGCCTCCCCAGCCGCTGGAATTACAGGCATGCACTACTGTACCCAGTCTAAAGGCACTTCTAAAAGAAACACTCTGGAACAAAACCCCAAAGAAAGATGATATGCAGAAGGAAATACCAAGAGAAAATAAAGTAAACCTGTGGGTAAATTAAATAACATCAACTGCAATGAAAACAATGTCTAATTTGTGGAATTTAAAAAAAAAAATGATAGAATAAAAATAAAATGAAACAATAGGATAGAAAAAGGTGTTCAAAGTTAAGGTCCTTATATTTTTCAAAAGGAGTGTGTCCTTTGAACATCTTAAAATTAAATGTACAATATAAATTTAAAGTAATCATAAATTAATAGAAATAGTATGTACAATTAAAAAGTAGAAAAGGAAAAGGTAGAATGAAGAAAACAACATAGCAAACCAATCCAAAAGAAGAGAAATAAACACAGAAAAAAGTAAGACAGAGAAAATCAAAGTTAACTGGTAGCAATGAATTTAAAACCAACAATAATCACTATAAATACAAACAACTATACTTTCTCCTTCAAAGAACACACTAGGCAAACACTAGCAAAGGAAAACAAAAGACTGATGCATTACTATATATTTATAAGTGATTTTCATACAGGAAAAAAATGAAATTGGATCAGTACCTGTATCAGATAAATATCATTACAGAACAAACCACTTCAAACTTAACCCCTTACACCACCAATGATTCATTATCACTGACACATCTGCAAACCATTTAGAATTCAGTTTAAATCAGCTAGGTTCCAGTTAGTCTGATTGACTGGGGCAACTCTCCTCCTGTTGAGTCCAGTGGACTTGCTCAGACATATTGTCACAGCAATGGAAAAAACAGAAACACACAAGGCTTCTTAAGGTCTGAGCTCAAAACTCATGTCTTTTCTGCTCATTCTTTTGTTCAAAACAAGTGCTAGCACTGATCCCAGGTTAAGAACTGGGGAAATATCATCTAATTTTATGGGAGGAACTTAAAACCACAGGCAAAATGATATCAGTATGGGGAAAGATGAAGAACCGAGGTCAGTGATACAGCTACCACAGCACGTGAAATTGTTCATGAAAATTTCAGATGGATAAGGGGACCATAACAATGAAAGCCAGAATTGTATGCCTTTGAGGGAAAAACAGAATATTTTTGTGTCTTCAGGCTGTAAGAAGAAGCAAGAAATCAAAAGTACAAATCATGAAGTAAAGCTTAATAAATTAAGTTACAACATCAAAAAGAGATGCCATGAAATGAAGAGAGGGCATTTTCACAAAGCTGATTTAGTATTGCTATCTGAATATATTTTAAAATACTTTTGATCATAAAAAGAAAATTCAGGTGACCAATAGAAAAATGGTCAAAAGTTTCTCTTTAGAAGGACATTCACAAATGTCCAAGAAATATAAGAAAAAGTCCACAAAATAAAATATCCTCAAAATAAAAATGCAATTAGGTAGTATTTTATAATTTTCACTGATTTTGAAGTCTGAGAATAACAAATATTGATAATAATGTGGAATCATAAGAACTCAAAGTCAGTGTAAATGTGCAAAATAATGCAACCATTTGAAAAATACAATTTGCCATTTTTAAAAGCAGAAAATATGTATACCCTATGACCAAGCAATAAAAATCTCAGGAAACATCTGTCACACATATGCAATAGGACAGGGTTACTTATTTTATTATTATTCAAATTATGTGTGTATGTTATTTATACAGTCTTTTATACAAACGATATATTTAATATTTAAAGTAAAGTCACATGTACTGTTCTGAGATGTTGTTAGGCAATTGTGTCAGTGTGTAAATAGCACAGAATACACTTACAAAAACCTAGATGGATAGCCTAGGCTATACGGTATAGCCTATTGCTCCTAAGCCACAGGCCTATACAGCCTATTACTGTACTGAATACTGTAGGCAACTATAACACAAGAGTAAGTATTTACACATTTAAACAGAAAAAGTACAGTAAAAATACTAGGCAATAGTAATATTTCAACTCCATTATAATCTTATGAAACCACTGTGGTATATGCAAACCATCATTGATCAGGATATTATTAGATGTATGTGATTGTAGATATTAGATACTTGAAATGTTTATCAAAAACATTACAAAACTTAAAAGGCAATGACAAAGTTAAAAAGTATATCATATCTAATAGACAAAGAGTTGTTAGATTTTTCAAATCCTACAAATAGATTTAATGAAAAGTAGGTCAAACACTGAAGAGATAATCTATTAAAAATTATAGGTAGACCAGTAAATATATGAAATGGCATTCAAACTCACTGGTCAGTAATGCAGTACTAACCAGAGCAGTCATGTATATGATGCCCTTTCCAACTGTGAGAAGGTCAAAGATTAAAAAGAAAAGAGTATGGGATGAAAGATCAGTCCTGTTCAATAGGAGGAATTATTTATTAATGTCTTATTTCTGGAGAACAATTAGGCCTTAATATATGCTCAATAACCTAGGAATATGCGTCTAGAAATTTAATCTAAGAAAATAGTCAAATTCACAAGATTTATATAAAGACACTAGTTAGAAAACTCTAAAACAAAATATAGTTGAAAACAATTTAAGCTGATCAATAATTAGGGATTGGCTATATAAATTATGGTGATCTATACAATATCACATTACACAAACATTATATGATAGCATAGATACCTAATTGTAGAAGAGAATGTGTTGACAGTAATGTTCAATGGGAGAGAAAAACAATTACAATGTAAGTAGGCATAGTATGACTTCATTTACTATGTGTGTGTATGTACATATACATACACACAAATATATATACACACATACATATAAAAGTATAAATTGAAAGGTATTAAAGAACATACTTCAAAATGTTGACACTTGTTCCCTCTCAGTGAGAGTTCAGATGATTTTAATTCACATGTTTTGGTCTGTCATTATTTTCTTCAATAAACATATCTAATGAAAAATTTTAAGAGGAAAATTAAGCATAGTATTTAGAAAAGTAATATTGCATATTAACCACATCAGATAATACAAATTTTATAAACTTCACACTTTTCTTTATGTTGAATTTATTGTTTGTTCTTTTTAGTTATACATGACAGCAGAATGCATTTTGATTCATTGTACTTTTTAACAGGAAGACTTTGAGTCCAGAAGCAGGACCATGGAGTCCAATACAAGAACAGTCAGCTATGCTAGGTGATGGAGCTCACCAGTGAAATAATTTTTAAATGCCTTATGGAAATATGGCCACAGACATAACAGAGCTAGGAAGTCATAAAAATTAAAATTTAATATCAGGAGAAAATTCTCAGAAATTTAACAAATTTCAAGAAATTTATCTAGAGCTCATTGATGGCATGTAAAATTTGAGCTCTCCATATAACATAAGGAATTTTTTAATGCCATAAATTGTTTTTACATTTTGCTTTCATCCTGGGAGTTTGAAATATCCCTTGACAATACACAGTTAATAATGTAATGAGAAGAAAAACAAAAGGAACCTAAGAGGCCATGGAGATTAGTAATAGAACCTAGGGACTTTTACCACTAGTTCATTGTTTGGAATGTAGCCTAGATCAACAATGACTAAGAATTATAACCTACACTTCATTCCCAGCAGTTGCATGATCCCCTCTCCGGGAGAAGAAGTATTAAATCCAAAGAGCTACCTACCAAGGTGGCACTCCTATTAATCCCCTGCAAATGCTATAGAAATTAAGGTTAATTCTGACTTTTACCCATCTTCTAAATAACTATACTTGTATGAAAAGAGGGGGATGAGGGACTGAAACCATCAGGAATGCAGGTGGCTTAATGTTCAAGTCCAGTCATCCAGTTCTACCCTTCACATTAGGTATCCTAAAGCATGCTGTAACGAGAAGGCAAACTGGATCAATCCAAAGACATTTTAAATGTCATTTTACATTCAATATACTAGCATAAAATGTCCAATCTTTCAGGGCTAGGGTTGTAGCTCAGTGGTAGAGTACTTGCCTTGCATGTGTGAGGCACTGGGTTGGATCCTCAGCACCACATAAAAATAAATAAACAAAATAAAGATATTGTATCCATCTACAACTTAAAAAAAAATTTTAAGTCCAATTTTTCTGTTATATCCAAAGGAAGGCTGGGTACCTCTAAATAACTAATATCACCCATGCATTTTATATTTTAATAGCAAAACATTTTCCTATTTGAGTTAAAAGTTTTATTATCAAATATGAACGATTATGCTGCAACTTGCTAATAAACATTCCTTATAGCTCTTTACAGCAAAGACCCAATTATTTGCGTCTGTTTGACTCATGTTGGCTTTCATTCAGAGGCTGAATTTATGTGGCGAGACCTGTTCTTTCCTAGAGATATGACTTTGAATGGTGGTTGAATAATGTTAAGTATACATGGCTAGGATCCCAAAATATGACAAATTGAGATGATTGCTTGTAGAAATTTAAATTCCACTTGAGAGCATCTCGTAGTTCCCAAGGGCCATCACAAACTGTTATTTATTCGTGACTAAATAAGACAAAATTAGTGGGTAGGGGGTTGGGGGCAGGGGTGGGAGGTTATTGGAAGGATAAATCTGTCAGCTATTTAGGGTAAACATAACATTCAGAAGCAGTTCTTTCAGCTATTAAATGATTTGGTACATTTCTAACAGGAGACTTAATTTTTTGGAGGGGGGCAACTTATCAAATGCAAAGACCTAAGAAACAGATTATGGAATGATTTTACAGAGTAATAAGAGCCCTTAAAAATTCACTATTTTCAAACCTCTTTCCTACCAAAGTGCCCAAGAAAATTTTATAATCAGAAAAGAGTGGGAAAGAAGACAAAATCAACTAACTTCTTAAAAGAAAGATGTTGCTAAAACTGAGTAGATTCCCCAGATGTTGGCCTTTTTCTTTTTTCTAAAATCAGAGCTCAGGTTTGAAATATAAAAATAAACTACGCTTAAAGTTCCAGGTGCTCTTTTAAAATAAAATATTGCTGGAGGAAAATGGGAGGGGGAGCTTACTAGTCTGGAAAAGCCTATAATAACAACTAAACCCTTTCCAGGCTTCTAGAGAGAATTCTAAAGACCAGGGACCAACCTGAAAACAGGATCGCCACAGAAGGATTCAATTAACCACACTCTTGTTTCTATAGCATAGCATGATTCTGTTTGGTGATGTAAATGCTTTGGTGGCTGGGCAAAAATGGGATGAACTCTTCAGCTACTTGTGGATGGCTGTAGAATAAATGAGTTTTCTGACTCTGGTTTTGTCTACCACAAGTCCTGTGTATACCAAGTATTTTGGCAACCAAATGTATCAGGTTGTTTGTATGACAACAGGTATCTGGATAACATTTTTTAATAAAATAACTATTAAAGAGGGATATAATGAACATTTTATGGTTCCCCTTACCATGGCCATAGTTAATTTAAGCCCATCTTTTTCATTTTTTTTTTAATCAAAAGACTTATACCTTTACCCTTCCTCTCTTAAAGTATAAATTTCATGATAGGGTATTGGAAGGATAAATCTGTCAGCTAAGACTGATTTGTGACAACTAGATTTTTTGAGTGATTTGATACTCTCTTGGGGTGCAAAAACAATCAGATGAGTTAGATAGAAAATCCAACATCTTAAATGTGGCAAAACCATAAGTCATGACTTATATATAGCAATAACTCTCCAGAGAGACTCCCTCTTGAAGTAGGTTTGGATTCCCTGTCCTATTTGATCATGGATGTGCCTTGAGCCAGCCATGGCCTCTAATAGTTCCCTGTGACTAGGGGCATTTGACTTGAAATTCATTTCTCTCTAGAGTTAAGTTCTTTCAGGTATCAAGAGACAACCCTGACCACTTGAGCAGTGACTATTGATCATTTGAACAGTACACAAGAGAGACCCACACATGCTTAACAGGCAGGCCCAGACCCATCTTGGCTCTGTAGGCCTCTGCCTCTTCATCTGCACAGTGCACACAGTAACAGGTCCTACCTCAAAGCACTGCCATGATTAACCAAAGCCTTTTAAACTCACAGTTAAGCCTCAAAAAGTGTGGGCTCTTACTAAGCAACCAAGTTACATGCTGATAAAATAACTTAATTGTAGGAATCTCTTACATTGCTATTTTAAGAATATTCTACTGATGAACACCTGTTTAAAATTTAAGTATGCTTCTCCTTTTAGTAATGTACTTCTGTTTTCTTAATAAAGTTCAAAGCAGAAGCTTTAAATAATTACATTGAGTTTCTTGATCTAGGGATTATCTATTGCAGAGAAATCACTGGCAGACCCAGATTTTTGTGGTTTTAAAATTTATCCATTTGGAAGCCCTCTTTTAAAAGAAGAATATGACATTATCAACACAAAATTAAGTACAAGGTCTTAGAAATTAGAAATAAAAAAATTAGAAGACTGTGCAAGTAAGGCATTCTAAAGTTTCATTAACTTCATGGTAAATCCACCCCTGATAGCAGTTTTAACATCAGAAACATGATCTGTATTTCATTTTTAATACTTATAACCTGAAAGAAGATACTTTATATAGAAAAGTAGGCAACATGGAGCTTATAGAAGAGGTGGGCTGCTTTTCATAATAATAATATTTGCAGAACTCTGGTTAGCCAAATTATTTTCATGTATAAAAAAGCCAAAGAAACCCTATAGCAAATATCTTTTATAATGTCAAGAATTCTTATATGAAATGAGTAATCCCTTTTTAAAAATTAGATTCCCAAGACCTGTTTTGTTTATGGCAGCAACTACAATCTACATTTACATTCCCTCAATTAGTCATTATGAGACAGAACTTTGGAGGAATATATTGTATCTCGGACACACTGTGATTCTTAAATGGAAGACATTAGCCTTGATCATTAAAAGATACTTCTTTATGGAGGAAATATTTTCATCCCCTACCATCATCATCATCATCATCATCATCATCATCATTATTACTATTATACAATACTCTTAAGAAAGAGATTTACATTTTCTTCTGTAGCAGCCCATAAACCCTGACTAACCATATTTACTTCAGGTCAGCTTCCCCCCATTTTCATGCAGTTAAAAAAAACAATTAAAATTAACACATGACAAGAAATTAACACATACTGTTGTACTTGATGGTAAACCTTTCATTCATTATTGTAATCAACCTATAATATCATACTAATTCTGTACACTGAAGGACATATAAACTTCAAATGTTTCATAAAACAAATAACTTCTTAACAACAACCACTGTTTCCACTTCTTCATTTTTCATTCATTTTTCAACCTCTCCACACACACAGTGTTCTCTTAAGGTCAAAAATGGCTTTGTTTCTAAATCCAGTCTATGTTTTTCAATTGACAAGAAACCTACTCAAAGCCCACCTCAATCCCACCATGAAGCCCAAGGGCCTAGTTTCAGACCCAGTCCCGCCTTATTTCTCTGGCCTCCACGTTCACACTGAACTTTTCATAACTGCCCTGAAGGCTAAGTGTTTGTGAAGTCTTACCCTGCCTTTCCTGTGGTACAGGGCTCACCTCCTGGAAGCAGCCACCTTCTGACCTCCTAAGGCTGAGCTAGCCGTCTCTTCCTGCGCTCTCTGTTGCTTGCACATCACATCAACTCACCTGCCTGCTTAGAGAGATATTTGACACGCCCTCCACTCTGCCATGTCCTTAAACATAGGGTGGTAAATAGTACCTAGCATGCATTCTACAAATACTTGTAGAAAAACCAAGGGGCCAATAAAAATTCTAAAAAATGAATGAACAATTTTAAATATAAACAAATAACACGCAAAATAGCTAATAGTGAGGATTTTGAACTTTCCCAACACAAATAAAAGATAAATCTTTTAAGTGATGATATGTCAATTTCCCTAATATGATCATTACACATTTTACCCCATAAATATATACAAGTATGTGTCAATTAAAAAATTTTAAGCATTCAATAAATAACACATACACACTCATCATTCAGATGGTTTTACATAGACTTTTCTTTTTTGAGATTGAACAAATGGTGCTCTACCACTGAGCTACATCCCCACATCCCCAGCCCTTTTTATTGTTTGCTTTTCAGACAGGGTCTCACTACATTGCCCAGGCTGGTCTCAAACTTGTGATCCTCTTGCCTCAGCCTCCCACATTGCCAGGATTACAAGAGTGTGCACCATGCCAAACTTTACATAGACACTTGACTGTTTTTTTTTTCTTTCTATTCTTAAAACTCAATTACAACAACCAAAAGGTATTTAATAATTTCAACTAAAATGCATTAGCAGTTAGCCAGAACATAATCACCTAATTAAATCTAATCACCAAATTAAACACTGGTATCTCTGTCTAGTAGTAAAAGCAATGATTTAGTCTACATTATTGCCCATAAATAATTCAGTTATTGGGTTTTATTTTTCACAGAATTTACTGACCTAATGGGCTACTTGAAGTTCAGACAGTAATGGGCTTTATAGTGATTTTTATAATTTAGGAACAGCCTATTAATCAGTTTCAAGTTCTTTCTTTTATAAATGTTATTTTCACAAATTGGAGGCTAGTTAGACTGAATGCATTACTGCAAGTACAAATTATACAAGAAATACAAGTTCACTTTAATTTGCAAAGAAATTTTGAGTTTGTATCTTAACCATTCTGTGTGTTTTAAGATCTCACCATTGTCCAAATGAAATAGGGACTCTAAAGAATAAGGCAATTTTAGAATGTTCACTTTAAGATATCTAATTGCAAAGACTCAAACATAAGCAAAACAGACTCACGAAAGGAAGCGGATGATCATTTGTTGAAGCTAATCACTCTTGACAAGGGAATGGGAGGAAGAGAGCAATTTTCCAGATCACACCCTCAAGGTGTGTGTTTCGTGAGATTCTTCAGCTAAGCTACAGCTTCCAAGACTAACCTAGCTGGTCATTCAGTAATTCATCTAACACATTTTTGTTGAGAATGTCTTCCATGGCTCTAACAGAAGCAGCAGCCATGCCTTTATGGAGCTTAGAGTCACAGAAAGTGAATTTTGGCAGTAGCTTTTTACTGTAAAACAAATAAACTGAATTGCTTGACTCTTACCCTAATAATGTACCTTATCACTTTTTATGATAAACTATTCCCCAGGACTGGATAATTATCTTTTGAGTGTATACTATGTGTCTCAAAGGATAATAGTATTTTCAATAGATCCATTTTCCATCTGGGGGAATAAAAAGTCCTCGACACTTTGAAATGGGATCAACTTCTCTCTTCTACTCCCCATCTGCAGCCCTTATTCTTTCTCTTCTCCCTCCTGTTCTTTCTCCCTCCAGTTCCTCTGTTGGCTAATAATACCACCTGATCTCTCAAGAAAGAAACACAAGAGTCATCTGGGCTTTCTTCCTGAACCATCACCAGGTCCTGAACTGCCCACTCCCTTACACCCCTTACCTCTGGCATCTTCTCTCCACCCTTTATCAGAAAAATTCAAACAGGTTTCTTACTGCTGTGAACCTCACACCTCCCCTAAAAAATTTACCCATCATCCCTTCTACCAGCAATGTAAAATTTATAGCATTTAAGTCTGAGTAATCATTTCCCTTCCTAAACTCCTTACCAGGGTCATCAAGTCCAAGTCACTCCTCAGGATCCACAAGATCACCCTTCTTTGGATCTTCAACTTTACCTCCCACCATCTTCCTACACCTGCATCTATACCCAACCCTTGCATCTATGACTTTGATGACAAAACCCTATCTTCCTGTGAAATCTATCTTAAGCATAAGTTGCTCTAGTAATCTTTACTGCTCAGAATTAAGCATTGCCTATCTTCCCTTCCATATAAATTGGGACAGAGTAAGGACCTTCTTTATATTCCTCATACCCAGACCAGGGCCTTAAACATAGCAGGCTCTCAAAAAAATTTTAAGCATGAGTGGAAGGATGAATAATACATGGGATAAGAATCAAGAAAACAGAATTCCATACCCAGCTGTACTCTTCAGTGCATGTGCACTTACCTACCTGCCTGCCTGTGTGTCTCAGGTAAATTTCCATAAAACAGAAGAGTGGAATTGAAGCCTTCAACTCTAAAGTAGAATAATAAAAAGAACATGAATGGTTTAAGAGATCAAAGAATTAAAGATATAGTATGTTTCTGTTTAATGTTGTAATGCCTTTGATAAGTATGAGAATATGGGAATAAGCAGGATCTGAAACATGATCAACAGGGTAAAATCTAAAAGACAGCAATTCAGTCCCTCTTACAAGACTACAGAACGTTTGCTTCATTTAATCGAACCCTTAACTTGTTCAACTCCAGTTTCAATTCCTTTTTTAGAGAAAAGTGTGGAAACAAAAAGGAGAAAGATACCCCTATTTTCTATGACTCATTTATTGCCTATCTCATGTAGATACGGTAAATAGTGGTCTAAGAAAAATGGCCTTCCTCATAAGCAAATAGAAAAATAATTGAGGGGCTAAAAGCTGCTAGGAAGGAAAGACAAGCAGCAGATGATATGGAGGAGAGGAGAAATGTAAGTGTGATTAGGCATAGCAAATAAGAGGCAGCACATAGCACAAAAGCAAAAATTTTCAAATAAAATGCAAAAAGAAATCTAGAATTAGAAAATGTTCAAAAGTTCTTTACTTTGTGATAGAAGTTCAAAAATCCTTTCTATCTTCATCACCAATTTGCAGACCAAAGTATAATTTGATGGAGAGATACATATGCTTTGTTCTCCACTGAAATTCCAGACATAGGAGTTTGTCTGATGAGCTAGCAGGGTGGACCTGATGCAAGGTGATGTTTATTGGGAGACTGATGAGCATCTAGGGAAGATCCAGCCTGATCCACTAACAGACTTGGTCATTGTGGAGGAGGAGAGGATGTAGCACTGAACAGAGTGCAATACTGTCACGCAGATTTTTCCCCAGGCCAATGCCTTATATATTGATTCTGAAGGAAAGGTTCTTACGCGAATATAGACCTGAGAAGCTGTTTCTGCTATTACGTGTAAATATCGATGTCTAATGCAATGCCGTGTTAGTGTTCATGTGACCCCCTCACTTCTGCATGAGACCAGAACCTTTTCAGAGTACAGGAGGTTTCAGAAAACATCACTTTAGATCCTCAAGAGCTGCAGCACTTCCATGGGAGCCACGGTGTCTACTGAAATACATCAGACTTGTCCTCAGAAGACACACCATTTGCAGACTCAGCAGCTCTCAGCTATCAGAAGAGGTGAGAAGAACATATTCATGAGCCCATATATCCCCCCAGGCTCTCCCTTTCTAGCAGGAGAGACTTTGGGACAGATGTTCTATGGTTTAAAAAAAAAAAAAAAAAAAGGATGCAAAAATCAAAAACATTATTTTTCTCAAAGGTGACCTGCCATTCCCTGAAGTAACTTCAGTAACAAAGACATTAATGAAGCCAGGTGTACCCTCTAACTAAGAGGCCTAGGCTTCTCTTGTTCTCTCGGATCATTGGCTTGATGTTGCTGGACCTCCATTTCCTCATGTCTCTCTAATAAATGTTTGCTTATTTAGCACCAATGAGAGTCATCATACAAACTGCTGAGGATAGTAAGATTGATATGACATGGTCCCACATGGAGCTTTTAACAGTAAGAGAGACAGACATAGACCCACATACACATAGAAATTATAGACTATATAGGTCAATATATTAAAAAGAGAAATACATGTAGTGCTGTCATAGTGTAGACAAATATTTAACCCAATCTGAAAGGGTCAGAAAATGGGAGGGATAATTTTCCCACAAAAGTCAGATTTTTCACTCAACTAAAATGGAACATGATTATTATCAAGACAACTATAGTGGTTCAACTCAGTGATGATCAGAGCCTAGGACTGGAGATCGTTCATAAAGAAAATCAAATATGAACTTTACAAAACATTACACATTGGGGAAAATGGTCAGAATAATTTAATGTTGAGCAAGGATAAAATAACATATAAAATCATATGCACAGGTGTAATATATGTGCTCCAAAATATGGACTTAGAATAAATACAGAGGGAGAGTATGTGTGCATATAATCAAGTCTGGAAACAAAGAAATATAACTATGTTAAGAGTTGTTGTTTCTTAGATTGAATTATATTCATTTTCGTTGTAATTTTTATGTTTTACAAAATGTCTATACTAAGCACATGTTAAGGTTATAAATATCTTAGACCATTTTCTGTTGCTATATCAAAATACTTGAGACATGGTTATTTATACAGAATAGAGGTTTACTTAGCTCATAGTTCTTGAGGCTGGGATGTCCAGCTGCATGGTACCACCATTGGCTTGTTATCTGGTGAGGGTCTTCTCACTGCCTTGCAATATGGCAGAGGGCATCACACAGTGAGACAGCAAGTATGCCAGAGAGCACATTTTTATAACAAAGCTACTCTCTCAATAACCTATTAACCCATGAATGGATTAATCTACCCATGAATTCAGAGCTCTCAAGACCAGATCACCTCCCAAAGGTCCCAACCTCAAATGCTATTGATATAGGAATTTGTCAGTTAAGTTTCCAACTCATGAATTTGAGGGACACATTCAAAGTGTAACAACAAGGAAAAAGCATATACTGTTAAAAAGTCATTAGGAAGATGGAAGCTACACAATGTTCAGAAAGATTAAAAAGGTAATTACAAAATGTTGGCAAACCACTAAAGTTCCAAATCAAGGTTGTCAATTTAAAAACTTGTGATATTCCTTTGGTATGCTTCTGCAGAAGAAAGATAGGTACTATTTTGTCTAAAATATAGCTTATTCACACATTACTTTTAACTTAGTGGATATGAGTTATTAATTAACTCCAACCTAGAGATTCTGAAGGATTTTGAAAGAAGGCTAACTGATAGAAATTCAGCATGTGTATACAGAACAACTCCTTTTTTCTTCACTAAATAGTTCCTTGGAGAGATGAGAGAATAATTCCTTAATATAACATAAGCTTATATTCAAATTCAGCCTTCATAATACATGCAGGAGAAAAAAGAACCAGTCATTCATACAATTTGCCAGATATTCGGACCACCTGACTAAGCTATAAGAGTAGCTTAGTCAGTTTTCTGTTGCTCTAACAGAATAACTGAGACTGAGTAATGTATAAAAACAAGAAAAGTGTTTCTTTAGAATTCTAGAGACTGGGATGTCCAAGATCAAGGGGCAGCACCTGGTGAGGGGTTTCTTGCTGGTGGAGACTCTCTACAGAGTCTCAAGGCAGTGCAAAGCATCATATGGTGAGGGACACATGCAAGAGACAGAGCCAAACTAGCATTTATAACAGACCTGCTCTAGAGACAATCCCTTAACCCATTAATCCATTAGTGGATTAATCCATTCAGGAGGGCAGAGCCCTCATGACCTAATTACCTCTTCAAGGTCCTACCTTGTAAGATCTCACAATGGAGATTAAACTCCAGTGTGAATTTTGGGGGGACATCCAACCATAGCAAAGAGTAAACTTATGTGTCTGAGTGTGACCCATTGAACCATGAGCCATTTTATATCAATATGTGCTTAACACAGTCTCTCCAAGCTACACACTCCATAAAAAGATGAGGAAGATGAAGACAAACATGTCCCTATGAAGCATCTTTACTGTTCATTCTGCAAACATCTGTTGAGTATCTGCCAAGTACCAGGATTGTGACATTGATAAAATTACTTATTTCAGTTCCCAGATACATAGGGGTTGGGCATTAATATGGGCTGAGGCCAGCATCCTAGGAGCTTGCAGCAAAGGTAAACATGCGGGCCACTTGCCCAAGATCTACAGAGAACAGCATCAAGCAAAAATAAAGTAAAAGGTAATCTCTAGGCAAGATATCGAAATCAAAGCCAGGCTGTCCAAGTGAATTGTCTATCTGAAGACAATGTAAGCTGTGAAGAAGACTCCTAGCAGGAAGCAATGGGCCCGAAACCAAAACAGACATGAGAACTCTTGGCCAAGGAACAATTGGAGAAATATCGGAGGCAAAGGGCTTTCTGCATAAAGCTTCATACAACCTGTTCTTGGTGTGGACTGCTAGAGAAAGCAGAAAAGCACAGCCCCTGCCTTCGGGATCTCAACCTGGGGAAGAGAGATAGAACACCCATTTAATTCCACACCTGTACTTGTCAGCTCCACCCACCAGCCCCTAAGGACTGAGATGGCCCAGGCAGCGCTCAGGGTGTGCTGGATGGATAGATGACGATAATGAAGATTAATTGTGTCAAATAGACTAGGAAGGCTACAAATAAATCGAGAAGGCAGGGAAGAGGGAAGTGGAAAGTTCCAAAGATGGGGAATCAAGACATGTGGCCCCAGTCCTTGGCTCTGCCACCAACCAGTGTTCACTTGAACAACAAAGGTAAACTCCAAGTTTCATGAGTAAGAGTGGATAGCTACTCAGATCCTCCTTTCCTTCTCTCTCCTTTTCACTATAAAATGAATTCACCTATTCTTAAATCAGACTGGAAAGCCCTTTCTGATCCTGCCATTCTTCCAACTGAATTGAACAAATTCAACAGTGTTTTATAACTCTTGGCCCTTTTAAAAATTAACTACGATGAAAGCATCTGCTTGAACAGAGATCTTAAAGGAAAAAACACTTAAATTCAAGCAATATCCTTGCAATGTCTCTCTTGTGGATATGTAAACTTTTAACCTCTTACCTTGAATAGAATTTCCACATTTGCCCTATTTAATCAACAATAAAAGTCAGATATGTCATTCCTTCTATTTTATCCCTTAGCAGCATCTATAAATCCTAAGTAGAAAGGGATTTTTTTTCTTGCCTTTTCACATTCTACAGTGAGATAGAAGTTAATGCTAGTCTATCAAAATAATTTATGTTTTTAAATTCCTTAAAGAGCAGAGAGAGAATAATAATGTCCACCCCAGTTCTAGGCTTTGGTCTCAGGAGTTCCGCTGGCCTAGCATATGACATACTCAGGGGAAAAAGTTATAAATCTATCTTACTAATGCTATTATATATTTTTTTTAAATTATAGTTGTCAACATACACAGTCTTTATGATTTTATTTGAACCATTGTTCCCTAAAAATTCAATTTAAATATTTTCAAGAGATTTTAAAATCTGTTTTGTAACCTATACTAGGTATCAAGATGTAGGATTAGTCACAGAAGGACAGATGAGGAACTTCTCCATTAGGCAAATCCACAAAGGGGAGGAAAAAATTATTTAACTAAGGTAAAATAAAGTTGGAAAGTAGAACATCAAAAATTCCAAAAATCAACAAATTATTATGGAAAGGTACCAAACTGGCAAAAGTGGAAGAATAATGATTGAGTGATTTAAATTACACATTGAAAGAAAATTACTAATTTTCAGAGAGTATTATTTCTAATTTCATGCTTCATAATATATTCATCTTGAAACCCCATCAGCCTTGATTAGACAAATGAAGTTTCCGGAAAAGCTAAGTTTGAAATAAGGAGGAAGGGATTTGAAGTCAAAAACAAAATAAAGCTTCACATCTGTGTCCGCATCTGAGGTTGCTCTGTAAGATCTGATAAGTTGTTAGAAAGCAATCTTTTTTGCAAGGCAATGGATTTACATCATACATTTTTATCTCTCCAAGGAAATTCTAATTACTGGTTCCAATCATTTCTGATTGATTTGACTTTTATTCATCCAAGGTATTCTCTGCTCAGTGATGAAATCAAGTCTCTAATAAAATTCCAAAATTTTCAGAACAATTTACAAGCTCCAGATGACTGAAAGTTTTCTCATGTTCATTTGGCGTTTGGGAACAGAGTTTCACTGAACACATTCTGAAGAATGATACATCTGGCACTCACTAAAACAACTTACCAATGACATACTTAAAACCAATTAATGTCGCCTAAGTGCAAATTTGTCAATATTCTTTGAGGTCCAACTTCAATACGACCACCACCTATTCAGTGAATCTTTTTCTAACACACAGGCCACCAGTCCCAAGGGTTTGTGTTTAGAGGTTATTTTACCAATCGATTAAATAAGTACACATTATCTGCTTTGTACAAGTTTATAATTATTTATGTATGTTATTTTTTTTTTAAAGGAAAGACTTAGCATCTGTTGAAAGCTCTCTGAAATTCATCCTTTCTCTTGGCTTTTTGGACTCCAATTCAGTGAGAAAAGACAACCTATAATCAAAGAATGTTAGCAACCATCTCTTCCAAGGAATTGTTTCAATCATAGTAAGTATATCAGAAATCCATATGTGCATTCACCATGAGAATATTTTCATGGATAATAATGGTATATTTAGCTATTCAAAAACATTGAATATTTTTAAGCATCAATATGATAGCAACCCAGGAAAATAAATAACCAGCTTTATTCTTGCGAGAGTACATAATGGCTATTAGTCATCAGTGATCAATTTTTTTCAATTATCTGAAGAATACTAGCATTTGGCAATGAACTCTTTCTGTAAAAGGAAGAAATTTATTCAGTCAGTCTGACTCCAGCCTTGGATTCTCCTTCAGCACCTTCATATGAAAAGATACTTTTACAAATCAAGTGAACCCAAACATTGCCTGGTTTGACAACAGGGCCAGAAATTATTGACTAATTTAGTGATTCCTGTCTTGGTCTCAGCATGCCAGGGATACCCACTGTGGTCCTTGCTGGACCCAGTCAGCCTCCCTCACTATGAGCCACTCTTAGAAATGAGCCACACTGATAGGACGCATGATTCAGACACACATGCCAATGCACACCACACAATGCATGCTCATGAATATCTGTGAATCTCTTCTGAAACTGTGAATTTTTTTCTCACCAAAGAGATCTTGAAATCTTTAAAACCTTGGCTTCCCCTCAATTCAGAGTAATTTATCAAGGTGAATTTATTGCCATCTCCAACTGAATCCTGCTGAATCTGAGTGTCCCGCTTGCATCTCTGTGGCTGCACCCCGTGGAAGAAATCACCTGTGCCTCTGTATGTCCTGAGCATACTATGTTCAGTTGTTGTTGGTGGGGGTGTGGGGGAGGGGGCATTGCAGAGAGACATTCAGAGCAAGAGTTCTGGCACTAGACAGCCTGAGGGTTTGAAGGTGAACCCTTGCTCTGCTGCTCCCTAGCTGTGACCTAAGGCAAGTTCCTTTGCTCTGGGCCTCAACTTCCTGTTTAATATAATAGAAATGATGATAATGCTATTAAGTGAACACACATAAACTAATTATTATAGTTTCTGGTACAGTGTAAATGCCATATGAATATTAGTGATTGCTACTTATTGATATTAAAGAAATATAATTTATCATACTTTAAATTTTTGAAATTCAAAAAGTCAAGTACCTCAGAGCCAGTGATTCCAAAAATACCTTTAACTGAGAATATTGCTTATTATGGGGACACACATTTCCATGACCCAGTCATCAAACTGTTGCAGCATAAGCCAATGGGTGATAAGCCATCATGATGAATAACAACAACAGTAATAGTTTTATACAAGGAATTGTACTAAGGGCTTTGTATTTGTTTATTCCATACTTGTAAAACCTTGACAACACAGGAACTACCATCATCCCCTATTCTACAAATGAGGAAATTGAGGCCCAGAGAGGTTAAGTAACCTTCCCAAGTTCACACAGCCAGGGAGTTACTGAGTCAAGATTGAACACAGCCTTGCTGATTCTAAACCTCATGCTTCACCACCACTTCATTGAGGGATGTCTTAGAGTGTGTCTACCATTCCTCAATCAAACATTGTGGCTTTAAGAGATTCGATGTTATGACTAGCAGGGCCTAGGCACACGTTCGCCCATCAAGCCAAGGAAAAAAATAAACTCCATAACCCAGAAATGTTCTAAGCCAAACCAAGGTGCCTGAATTCAAAGATAGATAAATATCATCCAAAGAATAAAATGAAAACAGGGTTTGTGAGATGCCTCTGCTCTGGCCTTCCTTGTGGTTCACACCGGCTGGCCTGAAGCCTGAAGTCTTGACATCCTAGATAGAATGGGCTGTCTTCCAGTCAGAGGGGCAGGAACAGTCTGTCTGTGTCCCCTGTCTCATCAGTACACAGAAACAACTTAAACCACTACAAAAGGCAGTATTTTGCCACAGCACTGGACTTGATGGCCCAACTAGGCCTTGACATGCTTGTGCTCGCACTGGCCCTGTCCCCCATCTAAACTGTAGGCTTTAAAATTTTTCCTTTGGTGTGCACTTAGGAGCATCCAGTGGACGGAACCAGTCAGGACCTACACCGTATGGTTGGTTTCCAGAGGAAAACCAGGATACTGTCACTAAAAGAAGAGAGAATAAATGAGAAACAGGAAAAACAATGTAATGACCTCAGAGAAGCAGGATATGATGGCAGCAGGTGAGATGCTATAATTACTGCAGATAAATACCATCAACAGGTATGCAGGGCTGGGTTGTAGCTCAGTGGTTGAGTGCTTGCCTAGTAGGCGTGAGGCACTGGGTTCAATCCTCAGCTCCGCATAAGAATAAACAAATAAAATAAAGGTATTGTGTCCATCGACAACTAAAAAAAGTATTTAAAAAAAACATGTATGCAGAACTGACTCAAACAACCCAGGAGACTGCCAGGGCTCGCTCCTGGTCACCTGTCCCATTTTCTTTGTGCTCTATTTTTCCCACTACTCATACCCTCAAGTTTGCCTGGGACGGAGAGGTTTCCCAGGACACAGAACTTTCAGTAAAAACTAGGAAAGTCCTGGGCAAGCCAGGACGAGTTGATCACCCTATAAATCTCCTTGTAACAGTTCCATCTTTAGTGCCCTCTTAGTGAATTCATTTTTTTCATAGGTTTCAATTTTCCCCATACCATGGAATATTCTTAACTAGGTTTGAACCACAGGACTTGTTGACTCGATGACTCAATTAAAAACCTATGTGGGATCTTGAGACTTCTGATTAAAAGATAGATATTTGAGAAAACATAATAATTTTTCGTGTATGATATTTAAAATGTAACATCTAGCAACGTAATTGGGAACCCAGGGCTCCCATATTAGAGTTATTGTTACTTTTTTAAAAATGATTTTGTTTGTTCTAATAGTTATACATGACAGGAGAATGCCTTTGGATACATAGATGGAGTGTAACTTCTCATTCTTCTGGTTGTACATGATGTAGAACCACACGGGTCATGTAATCATATATGCACATAGGGTAATAAGGCCCCAGTCATTCTCCTATCATTCCTAACCCCATTCATTCCCTTCACTCCCCTCTGTCTAATCCAAAGTACCTCTACTCTTCTCTAGCCACCCCGCTAGTGTGAATGAGCATCCGCATATCAGAGAAAAACATTAGGACTTTGGTTTTCTCTGATACTGTTACTTTTTAAGTTACAAGAAGCCAGAGTTGCCTTCTTGAGGCAGTGGCTGTTAAAGGGAAGAGTCACACCTTAAATCTTTGTAAATTTTTGAAATCTCACACACACACACACACACACACACACACGGTAGACTGAAAATCTGCTCCAGGTAGAAGTAGATGAATGCTCACCTCACCCAAGGACAGAGGCTAGGAGTCTCTCCCCAGACATACTTAGGCCGGTCATTTTGGAGTGCAGGGCCCAGGTACAACACTTGACAGGGCCTCAGTTCCCACAGAGGGAGTCTTCCTCAGCTAGCAGTGAGCACATTTTCTGCGACAAGGAACACCTGACTCAAACTGCTTGAACCATGAGGAAATATATTGCCTGACAAAGCTAGAGTGCAGAAGTAGAGCAGAGTCCATTTTTGAGTGGCTCAGAAGTCATACAATGACTTCCATAGTCCCTAGGCATCCTTGCCCTTATGGACCCCTTCTACCATAAAAAAATAATTAAAAATAAAAATAAAAATAATAAATTATATTTTATAACCACAAGGTTATAAACATAAATAAACCCAGGAAGGATACATTTATTTCCTTCTGATTTTGAAAGAAATTAAATTATCAGGGCTAGGGATAAAGCACAAGGCCCTGGGTTCAATCTCCAGCACGACAAAAAATAAATAAATAAAATAAAATAAAATTATCATGGAGAACCCCTGAAAGCATCAAGGGTCCTGGGATAAGTGAGACCAAAGTTCTTTGCATCTGTTGGCTATGCACAGTATATATCATCTATGGGCTCAAGATGGCTTACCTCCAGGCTGTTCCATGCTGCTAGGTGACAACTGGGGCAATGGGCTCCTTTCTTCCCCTCCACTCGCTGTCAGGTGGAAAGCCTTTCCCCCAACTACAGGAAAGAGCCCCTTCCTTTCAGTTCTGTTTGGTCCTGTATTGTATCACATAACCTACACCTGAAGCAGTGGCCACAAAACACCAGAGCTGATTGCATTACTTTCAGACTAATCAGGAAACACCCTGGCATTTGGAATGGGCACAATACCTAAATAATATTGGGTTATGTTGGAGTGGAGGAAGGGTCTACTACAGCTCACACACCAGAAGTCCTGGTGTCTAAAAATGGTCATTCACATGTACTTGATATCTGTCATGAGATTCTCACTCAATCCTTAGAACAACCTTAAGAAATAGAGACTGATACCCTTCCTATTTTACAAAAGCAGAAACTGAGGCTTAGAATTGTAAAGAGTTTGCCCAAGGCAAATTTCTTAAACAGAACAAAAAAGGATGAAACATAAGGAAAAAAGTAATAAATTGAACTTCATCAAAATTAAAAATGTTTCTTTCAAAAGACAGAATTAACATATTGAAAAAACAACAGACTAGGAGAAAATATTCAAAAAACATATTCAACAAAGGGCTGGAAGGAAAACTATTTCTTACAAAAACTCTTACAACTAATAAGAAGACAAAAGAAGTCAAAGAAATAAATAAGATTGACATGGGCCTTACAGAAAGGAAGATATATTAATGGACAATAAGCATGTGAAAAATGTTTAGCACTTGATATCAGAGAATTATAAAATAAAACCATAATGAAATAGCACTTACACAGCAACAAAATGACTAACATGATAAATATCTGGCAATATTTATATTGGCAAGTGTGGTCAAGGATGTGGAGCAAGTGGAATCTCATATATGGCTGGTGGAAATGTAAAATGGTACACTTACTTTGGACAACATTTTGGCATGTTCTTCTACCATACAATCTAGAAATTGTACTCCCATTTTCTAGAAAACATATATGCCCACACAAATATTTCTGTGAATGTCCATATTGGAGTATAGCTACACAATGGAATACTATGCAACAATAAAAAGGAATAAACTTCTGAAACTCCTAACAAGGGTGCATCTCAAAAATATGCTAAGTGAAGGAAATCAGAATCAAGAGATTATATACTCTATAATTTAATTCACGTGAATGTCTGCTGAGAAAAGGCTGCAGAAGAACAACAGTGTAAGCAGGGAGACCAATTAGGAGACTATTGAAATAGAGGTAGAAAACAGTAGTGGCTTAGACCAGGATGTCTGCAAAGGAGATGATGGGAAGCTGTTCAGTTCTGGATATATTTGAAGGTGAAGCCAACAGTTTTCTGAAGACTTGAATGTGAGAAAAAGAGAAATCAAGGATGATTCCATGGTTCTGGACCACAGCAAATGGAAAGATGAAAGTTCTATTAATTGAGCTGGTGAAACAGGTGGGTGGAGTAGTTTGGGGAGAAGATGAGACCAACAGATGTGATCAGTCTGAAATGTCCATTAGTTGTCTAAATGGAGATAAGTCCACAGTGGGATATACAGGAAGAGATCCAGGCTGCAGATAAGGGTTTTCACCTCATTTTTTCTGGAGAAAAGGCTGAAGACAGGTAAAAAAGAGTTCAAATGAAACAGAAGAAAACACCTGGATAGATCTTTTACTGAACAAAAAGCAAATATTCATTAAAAAAAAAAGGTTTAAGGGGAAATGATGTACTAGAATTTTGGTAATAAAAATCTTGAATACAATTAACTGTTTGCTCATGTGAGGTCCAAGGAAGGTCAGGGAGCTCCTCTGGGCTTGTCTGATATTGCAAAACTTTTTGCCAAGCTGGCAAGGTCTGGGTACCTACTTGGCAACTTCTCTCTTGCAGTCCCTATCACCTTCTCACCCTTGGTGACACCTCTGCTTTCTGTTCTTGGGTAAGTTAAGTTCTTAACCCCTCCTGTTGGCAGGTAATCTCTGCATTTATGGTTTGGTTCTTAAAAGGCACAGCTGCCAAGGAAGCAAACTATTAATCTGACTTTTGAGTTGCAGCTTTCAGAGATAACCCCAATCTGTGTGGTATGATTCAACCAAAAGCAAAAATAATTTTTTTTCTCTCTGTCCAGATTCCTAAAATTCCACCATTGGTTTGAAAGGGGGGAAAAGCAAAATATCCAACTTTGAATAAGCAGCATTAAGGACTCCATCAAGTGAACCAGAGGAGAAAAGATAAACTGCAGAGGAGGAAGGAGACTCACTGAAAGGCAAGGGTTTGAAAAACCAAAAGTAAACCTCCCCTCACAATTTGGTTGGGGTGAGTTCCACAGGCCCCTTCCCAATACCTTGCACATAGTAGGCCACAGACATTTGTTGAATGAATACATGAATTCTCATTTTTGTTTATTTGAGGAAGCAGACCTTTTCCCTCAAAAAAAAAAAAAAAGAAAAGAAAAGAAAAGAAAAAAAGAAAAAGAAAAAAGAGAAAGAAAGAAAGAAAAGAAGGAGGAGGAGGAGGATCTTAAAAAGCAAAAGGATCAGTTCTATGAATAGGCTTAATGTACTCTCAAAACTGGGGAAATTTTTTTAAAGCAACTTTTGAAACTTTCTAGGAGAGATGTTTGCCCCTCCTAGGACACAAGAAATCGCCCTGTAGGCTGTGAGCATCACCAAGGCTGATTCAAAAGCAGGGCATCACTTCTCAAATGTACCCTCTGAGGCCTGGGGTCCGGGTGAGTCAAGAAACGCAGCAACTGGCAGGGTAGGGCAGGCTCTGGGCGGCGTAGACCCGCCCTGGGGGGCGAACCAGCTGCGCGGCGCGCTGCCCCGCGGGCTTGCAGCTCTTGGCTGGGCGCTTGCGCCTCCCTCGGCTCTCTCCTCCGCCCCGCTTCGCCCTCCCCCTTTCCCTCCCTTTCTCCTCCTCCTCCTGCCGCCGCGGCCGCTGCCAGACCTCGCCAGTTCAGACCCACCGGGCTGCCCTCCCCTGCGCACTCCCCTCGCTGCCCCGGCCCCGAGCGCAGCACCGCAGCGCAGGTAGGAGCCCCCGACGGGAAATTGCACCAAGCACACCCAGCGCCCCAGGGGCTGCGCGCCGGGGAATAAGGTGGGGTGACCTGCGAGGTGCAGAGCGCCGGAGAACTGCCCCGGACTGCGCAAAGTCTCAGGCAGAAAGGGAGGTGGAGGTGTGCAGTCTAGGAATGCGATCTGTCGGCATGTGCGAGTAGTCGGTGACATCTGTTGGGATGGGCATGTGTGTGCGCGCCGACAACCGACCGGCAGGGTTTTGCCTGTAAACGTGCTTTTGAAGATTTCAGGAGACCCGTGTGAGAAATTTAAGCTGCACTTGGATTCCACGCGAGCTAAAATAGAAGCTGGAGCGCTAAGCAGCTCTGACGGACATCCGCCTGTTAGCTTATAGTTGAGAAAGGGGACCTAACCTGCCTGGAGGCGCCAGGGCCCTCTACCCCGAAGTTGGTACCCTGGGGCTGCTGCGCGTTGTGCGGTTCCGCCCCGAGGCAGCCCGGATCCTGAAGGTAGCAGGTCGAGGACCTAGGGATTGATAAGATACAAGGGAATCAGTGGCATTGGGCTGCTCCTCAACACAACCTGAGGCTTTTAAACAAAGCTGTGCGCAGAGAACGGCGTGGAAATGCACTTTGAATGTGTGTACGGGAGGATGTGGGACGCTCTAGTATTCTACTAGAACTGGGAAGAGATTGCTCTCCGAATTTTGTTTTGATATTTTGTTAAGAAAAAAAAAAGTTTGAGGCCATGTAATTCATATTGATTCGCAGGTATTTTTGCTGAGCTATGCAAGGAACTGCACTAGCTGGAGGTGAGCATATAGGGAAATCCTTAAAGTTCAAGGGAATAGAGATTTACTGCCCCACTTCCACCCCTGGGGGAGGCGGGATTCACCGTCGCCTTTAAAATTGATTACTTTTAATTTTTCTCTTCAAGTCCCTTTTTCTGGAACCGGCTGTGTAAGTGCAGTATAAAATACACTCTGAATGTCTTCTGAATATGGATGAATGGAGTAAAGAGAAATGCAGTTCTGCAGCCGTTTTTCAGTCTTTCCTGCCTCATTTGGTGGCTACCGGGAAGGTTGAGGAGGGGGAGGGGAAATAAGAAAGCAAATGAGAAGTTCGGTGTTGTAGAGCCTCTGCCTCCCCACCCTCCCTGACTTGCCTTACTTCACTGCTGAAGTCCCCCTCCCCCCGCAGCAGATACTAAACATCGATTTGTCCTATGTTTTCTTTGAGATTCACAATGTTGAAAGTCCTTTTCCTAACTATGCTGACTCTGGCCCTGGTCGAGTCACAGGACACCGAAGAAACCATCACATATACGGTAAGGGGTGATGGAATTTGAGATAAGAGCGTTCAGTGGGATTCTATGACACAAGAAAGATTTTACCCACCCCTGCCAGTGAATGCCGGCTCTATTCTGTGACGGGTAATAAATTAAACACCACTTTAGTATGGTTCACATTTAAGATTTGTTGTGAATTGCCCAGAATCCTTTTAAAAGTTCATTTAGATCACCAGTTGAGATAAGGACCAAAAATGTAATGATTTGTATGAGGACAAAAGAAAGGAAACCCTTTTGAAACTGAAATCAAAGTAAGCTACATGTTTCCAACACATTTAGTAAATTAATGGATGTAAGGAATCAGGAAACTTGAATTCCCACATCATGCAAATGAAATCAGTAAGTACAGAATAACGTCAAGTCAAATAAGAATGTTAAACATGATATAAGCACAGCATCCCATTTGTGCATGTGACTTTTGTCATGGAAGCAGCCTTTATTAAATTTATAAAGGCTATATATTCATTTACACTATAACTCACATAAGTACCCTACAGGATGCAGTACTGGCTAACGCAGATTAAAATGCAGTCTGTACAACTGTTCTTTGCATTTTCTATTAGTATCTCTGATATTTCCAAAGTGTTTGATTAACTAGTTAATGCATGAGTATAACCAATATATAATAAAATGTTAAAAATATCATCTGACCATTCCCACTGCCAAAAATAGATATGGTAAGAACAGGGCAAGACAGAACTTACCTCACTTGAGTAAAGTGAGTTTGCATCTCTGTTTTGTGTTTTGTAGTTTTTAGTCAGTTTATGAAGTGAATGACATTTGTCCTGGTTCAGAAAATGAAAAACACATTTTTCTATTTGCTCCCAACTTTAAAAATTAAGTAATCACACTCAAAAGAATGCAAAAAAAAATTTTTTAAACTTAAAAGTGATCTAATGTCAATTACTGATAATAAACATTATCTCACTTTTTTTTAATCCCTGAATGTTAGTATTCATCTGGCAAATGTTTCTTTTTGTTGTTCAGATCAATTATAAATAAAATAGCATAATATAAATATTTTGTTAACTTGATGTTAAATGCAGTTGCTTCCTCTGCTGAAGATAAATAAAGCAAGAGAAATTAATGCATGTGCTGTTTATCTTCAATGAAAATGTTTTGTTATTCAAGCTGAACTTACTACCTTCTCAGGGAACTAAAATTTAATTTGCTTTTCCCTTTTGTAATCATGTAATAAAAGATTTTATTGCTTTTACAATTGCTTATTTTATGCCCTTCCGTTTGCTAATCACCTAAATCTAACTTATTTTTGTAAATAAAGTTTCCTGTGGAGTAAGGACTGTAGTTCTAAGACTACTAACAAGGGTTCACTATTATTCTAACAGATTTTCCAGATATGATACCCTTTTTGTGCTAAGATTAGTTCTATTCTCTTTTGAATTAAGTATGCCTAGTAATCCATAGTTAGAGGACATAAAGGACAGAGGTACCTATTCTAAGTACTCCACTATGGAGACACTGTCTCCTTTCACCATTGCAGTAAACTAGGAGGTAAGTGGCATCTGCTTGCCCTGCTGATGACAGAACTGAAGACCAGAAAGTGTGCCTCAGGACTACACAACCAGCAAGTGATAAAGCTAAATTCAGTCTAGGCTTGTTCAATAATAGGTCCACATCAAATGTTCTGGAACTAAATAGCTACAACAAACTGCAAGTCCACTACTTACCATTCAGATTATTCAAGTGAACTGCCATCTGTGCCTGGTTTGAAAGATACCTTTTGGAAGGATGGGCTTGTATCCACAACACAGCCTCATATTCCCCTTCCATATTGGATGGAGGGGGGTTAGTCAGCTACTCACTCAACAAGTATCTGAACAAGCATCTCCCATCACTATTCAAAGAATTTAAGTTGCCAGTTACACCTGTAATCCCAGCATTTTGGGAGGCTGAGGTAGGAAATCACAAATTCCAGGCCAGCCTCAGCAACTTAGCAGGGCCCTCAGTAACTTAGCAAGGTCGTATTCCAAAATGAAAAAATGCAATGAAATAAAAAGGGCTGGAGATGTAGCTCAGTGGTAAAGTGCCTCTGGGTTCAATCCCCAGTACCAAAAAAAAAAAAAAAAAAAATCATAATTTAAAAATTTTTAAGTTTATTTGTTTACTAAGAATAGTCAGCCTTCTGTCCCAGGGAATTTACCCTGGGAATACACTGTTGAAAACTACAAAGTTTCTAAGTAAATACAAATAATCTTATATAGTTTATATAAATTGCTAAAGAAATAGAAAAGTGAAGAGGTGATTAATGTTGGTGCTGGCATGTTAAAGAAGATAGAACTCTGTGCTGGTTCTTGAAGGAGTTATGACCTCAGATTGATCCAAAAAAGGCTAAAGGGGCCCTTGAGTCAAAGAGTGTGACATCATCAAATACTGGGGCTGAAAACAGCAACAATAAAGCCTGGAGGGCATAAAGGCAGATGGGCTGGAGCTGCAGATGGAGAGAACCCGGAGACAGTAATAATGAGTTATGAGAGGTGTGAGGCCCACTGTGAGCCCTTAGTAATCAAAAGAGCAAAAACCATTGTCATGGGGGCTTCCGCAGAATGTAGAGATCAAGAACCTTGTCTCCTCATGAGGCCAGAAAGATAGTAGGTAGAAATGGGGCTAACGTGGTAGATTCAGGAACAGACACAAGCAGGCAAAGCTTGAAGGAAAAGAATTGGAGAAGTCAAAGCTGATGTTCATGGGTCTTGAGAAAGGTGGCGTTACCTTGGAAGTATTGGAAAATTAGTCTGGGAAATAACATGAGTTTAGTTATCATCCTGGTAAATTTCAGGTGTCAATTAAACAGTTAAAAGGATATCTCTGCCACCATTCAGCTAGCTATTTGCCATACATCTGTTGTTGAATGAGGAATTCTTGGCTCTGTTAAAAGGACCATGTTTGCTTATTTGTTTACTCTATTTTTGCACAATCCTTCCTGAAGCATCATCCTCACCACGACTTTCTCAAGTGAGCAACTGATCAAATTGTTTCTGGAGCATTAAAATTCTGCAGGGACTCTAACCACCTACAGCAACATTTCTCAAGATGTGGTCCATGGATGACCTATCTGGGAATCACCTGGGATCTTAGGAATTCAGATTCCAGGCCTCTGGCCCAGACCTATAGAATCAGATCCTTTGGTTTGGAGAGCCTCAGAATTCACATTTTAATAAGCACCCTAGGTGATCCTAAGGCATAACAAAGCTTGAAATTCAAGGACCTTCAGGGTAGAATCTAGTTCCCTCTATCCCAAGGAAAGGCTTCCTGGATTTGATGGAAGCCTCACCCCCCCACTCAGAAACACTTGCAGCCCTTTCCCTCTGACAATTCTGTGCTTTTGCTCACAATGGTCCTCCTTCCTAGAATAGCCACATCCCCCTGGAAAAATCCTGCTCATTCTGTAAGACCCAAGTCACTTGTCATCTTCCCTGTGAAGCCTTCCCTTCTTCCCTGTTCACGTCCACCCTTCAGCCCTGAGCAGAGTGCCTCACCCCTTCTACATACACACTGACATCTTGCTCCAACTTGTCCAACTGTCTGTCTTCTGGCCCGTGAGCTGCTTGAAGACAGGGGCAAGGTCTTCATCATCTTTGCATCCACAGGGCCTAGGCAATCCCTAAGTGCTTAATAGATGGCTTTTTCAGGGAGTGCACATGAGAGGAACTATAGGAAGTGAAGCGAAGAGGAAGGATGGGTGTGAGAAGAAGCTAATCATGGTGAGCAAAGTCAGGTGTTTGATTGCTCAAGAGGAGAGGAGAAAGATATCACGGCTGGTAGGGGTGAGTGGAGAACTTGGTGAATTTTTTGGTGAATTTTCAATGTGGGAAAGGGGGTAAATAAAAGAGTAATCAGAGAGATTGGAGAAGATTAGTCTCAAGACAGAGAAAAGGATTCAAGGGAACACTGAAGCATATCTATGCATATGCATATGTTTATCTTTAAAACAAGGATGGCTAGAGAACGTTAAGTTATCCATCTTGTATATCTAGGACTCCAGCCCAAGGATTGTTGCCCATGAGCACAATTTTGAGTGTCTTCTTAGGGAAACAACTAATTGTTTTCTGGCTCCATCTTTGATGTTTCCTTTGCAGCAATGCACTGACGGATATGAGTGGGACCCTGTAAGACAGCAGTGCAAAGGTGAGCTGGCTTCAAAGACTTCCATCTGAACATAGCTTCCTGACTCCATCTCTTGTGTTGCTCTTGCTGTCCTGCTCATATTATACTAAAGGCATGTGCCTATAGTTATATGTTCCATTTTCTCTCTAAAAAGATTGCTGACTTATTTTATTACTGATCACAGATATTGATGAATGTGACATTGTCCCTGATGCTTGCAAAGGTGGAATGAAATGTGTCAACCACTATGGAGGATACCTGTGCCTTCCTAAAACAGCCCAGATTATTGTCAATAATGAACAACCTCAGCAAGAAACACCAGCAGCTGAAGCAGCCTCAGGAGCAGCTACCGGGGGTGTTGCTGCCAGTAGCATGGCAACCAGTGGAGTGGTGCCTGGGGGTGGTTTTGTGGCCAGTGCTGCTGCAGTCGCGGGCCCTGAAGTACAGACTGGCCGAAATAACTTTGTCATCCGTCGGAACCCAGCTGACCCTCAGCGCATTCCCTCCAACCCTTCCCATCGGATCCAGTGTGCGGCAGGCTACGAGCAGAGTGAGCACAATGTGTGCCAAGGTGAGCATGACTTACTATGCTAACATGAATGTTCTCACCCCTGTGCACCTCAGGTAAGGATGCCAGCGGTAGCTCATGTTTACCCAGGGCTTCCAGTGAGACACTGTGTAGAGTGCTTTGTCCATGCTGGCATATTTAAACATTGCAATAATCCTAAAAGGTAATTGTCATTGGTGTTATCGTTTTCCAAATGAAGAAACTGTGGTGCAGAAAGTTCATCAGTGGTTCCCTCCCATAGCTGCCCCTATTTATAGTCACTTAGGAGCCTTTAAAACTTCTCAATGGCCAAACCACACCCTAGCACAATTAAATAACTGTCCCGAGAGGTAGATTCCAGCATCAGTGATTTTTAAAAGCACCTATGTAGTTCAGCATGCAGCCAAGTTTAAGAACCAGAGGTCACACAGGTGGAAATACAGAGCTGGCTTTCAAACCCAGGCAGGAGGGTGCCAGAGTCACAGTTGTCAGAAGTAGCAGTCAGGTGATTCATCTGGAATTTGAAATTGTGCTCCATAAATGTCTCCCATTGATTTCTCAAGCTTTCTTGTCATTGAACTTGTCAGTGACTTATTTTCCTCATTCAGGAATAAAGAAGCAGGGCTCCTGCCTCACTACCTTGGAGGGAGTCTTCACTGCTCACATTTATTTCTTTTAAAACTCTCATTTGAGCACATTTTGCTTCTATCACTTGCACCATGGCACGGTCTGCTTGGGCTTTTCTGTTTATTTTCACAGAGAGTACACATCACTGTGTATTCTAGAAACAGCTGTAGACTCATGCTAGCACAGTGATAAGAATCTCAGGCTTTGAAGACATGTAGGATATTAGCTAACTGGACTGTGCTAAGGGATTTTGTTTCCTTTTTCCTTCTTAGCAAACCCTTTCAGAGCTGCCTGATTTGGAGATTGTGTTAATGAGATGGGGCTGTAGGAACCCCCCACCCTCAACTCCTTTCACACTGCTAGGAGCTAACTGGGCAGAACCTATGTTATGGGTCTCCTTGTCACCACCACATAAGTGCATGGTACATACACACTGGCCAGTGGAAAGAGCCCAGGAGTTCTCACCTTCCAGCTTCTGAGTGAGGAAGAGACCACCTTCCTCCCTCCACGCAGGTGGGATCGTAGAAGTGCTGCGTTCAGTGGAAAGTGCATCTCCTTGTGTCCTGAGAGCTGCCCTGTTTACTAGTGCTTCATTTTATCTTCTGTATAAGAGATACTAGATTTTAAATGGCTTATAAATGAAGTACAGAAATCTATCAAACTCTGACTTTTCTTATTTCATATTTTGTGTGCGAATTTTAAGTTACCCCACGTCGGGAGCTAACCCTTGCAATGATGGTGTCACTTTTCAGAGGGAGCATCATTTGAGCATCTGTTTTGTGTTACTGTCATGAGTCAGAATTCCAGTATTGATGATGAATGCTTCAGCATCTGCTTGATATTCTGATATTTAATTTAAGGATTATGTCAAGGAGATAAACTGATGAGGTTATTCTTATATATGTATTTGGGTGAATATGGATCAAAATTACCTTGAGTTTATTTAAGATTTACCAACTTTTAATTGTTTTTTTTAAATATATAATTAGTTTGGAAGATTTGGTAGTATGTTTCCTGAAATTTAAAAAATTTTGTTGGATTTCAGTATTGACTTTTATATTTTGGGTTATTTTTAGCCTTTCTGATGTTATATATTTCAGTGGTATTTGGGAGATAAAACAAACAAACAAACAGATAATGAATGGGTTATTTATTGTCCAAAGTGGTTTATAGTCCATCATTGACATTTATGGTGGGAATTTGAGAACAATTCCTAAAACTGCATGAAGGAGTTCTAGAATGATATATATTCAAGACTTAAAATACCCATTAATCACAGTAGAAATTATACTTTGAATAATGAAAATGAAATCCCATTTAATTTTTTTGAATATACTTAGACTGCCTTCCAAAGTTACTTTTAACATATTAAAACACTTATTATTCTCCTTCTTTGGGATTTTTTTTTTTTTAGTTGTAAACTGAAACTATTAAGGACCTGCTTATGGAAAATTTAAATACATATTGGTTTATTGTATGCAAACAGGGTATTTCCAACCCAAATAGTTCTATATGATTGAGTTGATTTCTAAATTTTCAAGTTGGGGTCTGTACTATTGAAAGCAGGGTTAAAAGTTTTTCGAATGACTTAAGGCTCAAGTTGGATTTCTTCCCACCTCACGATTTTACAAAGTGCCCATAAATGTGGATTTACTTAATTGTTGATAAAGGGGGGTTATTTCATATGATAGCAACAGAATAATCTGTCTAGGGAATCTGACTAACATAAGTCGAGTCACACTTGTGCCCATTTATTATTGAGCTAATCAAACATTCAGTCCAGCTTCTTCTAATTGCCTACAGATGTATGACATTCTCATTCCAAGCCAGCAGCACAAAATAATGTTTTATAACCAATGTGAAAGTGTGGGGACCTCTGCTTAAAACAATAATGTGCTCCAAGGACCTATATTCCTGACATCATCATGCAGCTTGAGGAGCCTTCTGTTTTAATAAAGATCTCCACTTTCTTTTAAATGTTGCATACTTGTGCCCAGTAAACCAAACACATTTACCATGGTTGGCTGGATGAGAATAGTGAATGCCTACTTATGAGTCATATTTGTGCAAAAAATATTTCTTTTTTCCACATTTATTTTTCAACAGGTACAGTTTATTGTTACATAACCTAAAACTGAGAACATTTTTTTGTGTGTGTGTAAGGGCTGAGATCTGTATTGTGTCTCAGTCTTAAAATCAACTTTGCCTTCGAATGCCCTATACCAATCACAGAGTTCCTACTAATTTAAATAATGTTAGTTTTTTTAATGAACTCTATTTTATAAATATGTCTTTTAACCAGCTATCTGTGTCAAGCATTTAGTGAAAACATAATATTTTTATTCCTTTTCATGTATTTCAGGGTTCTCAGTTTTTTATACAAAGGAGAGGTTTAAAATACAACATAATATCCAAAGAGCAAGTCAGAGTCAACTGTTTTGTTTTCAATTTTTACCAAATGATGGTGATGGCAGGGGAGCCAGTCACACTGAGAGTTTCACATAACTAGTGTTATCATTGACTATAGATCAAGTGTTATCATATATAGATATGTAGATATATAGATCAAGTGTTATCATAGCTATAGAACTACATGACAATCATTTCGTTGTTACATACTTGGAGCCATGCATATATAAAGTTTTAATAATTAGTTGTTTCCATGAGATATAATCTGCCTTAAAAACAACAGATATTCATCTATACCAAAAGGAAGTGGTATGAATAGGGGATGTCTTATAACCCATCGATGGCTCATGCTTAATTTTCTACATTGTTATTACAAAGTTTATGTAATCTTTCTCAAAGGAAATGTAGTGAAAAATCACAAGCTCAAGTCAAGAACAGATTTTTTTTTAAATCATATATAACTTTCTAAGAGCCCATTTTTGTAGGGAAAAAATCATTTGGGAACTGGCAAAAAGGAAAAAGCATCCAGTGCCTAATTTGCTTAATTGAACCTTCAGAAAATTAAATGTAGGGCATTTTGCATAGCTAGTAATTAAGCCATCAACAGCCCAGTCAAGATTTACAGATATGACTACGAACATGCTAAAGAAATCATGCCATCAAGAAATGAACTCAGTACAGATGCCTAATGAAGCTGATTATAGAGCCAAATCCAGAGCACACTTCCTGGCTTATATTATATAAGGTGTCACTGAGAGATGTGAAAACATACCCGAGGGGTTCCAGCTGTCTCTTTCTGCCAGGACTGACCTGGTTTTAAAACTGCAAGTCCCATGGCTCTGGAAACACCTCAGACCAAGACAAATAGGATGGTTGATCCCCCTAGCATACATACCCCTAGGACCAAATCCCATGCAGTTCAGAGCCAAGAGTGAAAGAGTGCTAATATTAGAGTCATTAGTTCAAGTTAAGGCATTGTGTATCCAGTGTGACTATTGTTTAAATTTTTTTTAATCTTTCAAAGTCAAAACCAAACTTCATAGATTTTTTTCATTACTTGGACAGAGCTTTCCTGTGCAGTTGTTGGGATCCCACTTGCCAGTTTGCCAATGAGCAAGTCTCCACATTGTTTAAGACTTTGCACGGATAGGATACCTAGACATTAGTACCTACAGACTTAGATACATGTCGTACTATAACCAGCTCATCTTTTCACATTTCCACACTGCCAAATTAAGAACCATACTTCAATTATAAATTTTTCAGTTTACTGAAGTTTTTATTTTTTTCAACTCTTGGCTGTATTTTCAATGATTTTGTTTTCTTTTTATAACTATTACCTGTGATAGAGGAGCAAGTAAAACATTTTTGTGTAAAGCTTTTGTGGGTTTTTTGTTTTTTTGTTTTTTGGCCCTTTATTAAAGTCTAAAGAAACAATAAATTATGCTCAGCTTAAAAAAAAAAAAAAAAAAACTCCATTCTTGGTTACCATCTATTATGTTCTGCACATTTCTTTATAAACAGAAGGATAACTAAAATACTATTCTGAAAATGAAAGAAGTTGAAGTTATTATCTATACATCTACTTTAAAAAAAGAGAAACTTGAACTAACATGTTCAGCCTCCCAGATAGGAGGGATACCTTTCTTTGACTTCTTTCATTTTGAATTTAAATTGTCTCATATCCAAAAGAAGATTTATAAATTATAGTGTAATCAAGTAGTTCAGCATACCTGGCATTGTCATTACCAATTGGCTTTTAAACACTGCCCTTTTGTTGATCTTACTAATGTTATTAGGGTCTCTGGTTTTTGTAAGGAAATGCCTAATTTTTGTTGCATATAATTACACAGCTTTGATCTAAGAAAATAGATATTTTGCAAAAAGAAGCTATAATTTTATAAATTATGATATTAACCGAAAAAATGCTTAAAGCAGAAAGTAAAATGGGCATTTAACCTGCTTACATTTCTTCATTGTTTTTAGTTGTTAACTACCTTTGAGTACCTGAAAATTCTCTAAAGCTTTGTAAATGAATAGAAGTTAAATTTTGAGGGAAAACTTAATTATTTTTTAAGTAAGCTGATGCAATGTAACAGGAGTGATTGATTTACTCCTGAAAAATCTAGCATTGTTTCATAATTTACTTTCCAAAATACCGTAGACATTGATTTCTAATCAATTTGAGACATTTTTAGCATGCCTGTGAGAAGAATATGCATATCTGATTCATACACAATCAGGAAGTGTCCTTAAAATTCCTTTATAAAAATTGAATAACATGCTGGGCAAACAGGTACACACCTGTAATCCCAGTGACTTGGGAGGCTGAGGCAGGAGGAGTCTAAGTTCAAGGCCAGCCTCAGCAACTTAGCAAGACCCTGACTCAAAATAAAAAGGGCTGGGGATTTAGTCCAGTGGTTAAGTGCCCCTGGTTTCAATCTGCAGTACAAAAAAAAAAAAAAAAAAAAAAATTGAATGACAACCATTTGAGGTAGTAGAAGAAATCACTATAATCTCTTTTCTGCAATAAAAGATTGTACCATTAAACACCCCAACTTAGCAGTTTCCAAAGTGTGTGCTACACCAGAAGCATCAACTCATCTGGCAACTTATTAGAAATATGGATTCCTGGGTCTCTCCCCAGACCAACTGAATCAGAAACTCTGGGGATGGGATCCAGTGATCTACGTTTTAACAATGATTCTGATGCCTACTGAAATCAGAACAATTACCCTAACTTGATCTTAACTTTGGGAAGCTACATTCAACTATATAAATCAGGGCAGGGTCAGAGCACTTGACATGGGATAATGAAGAGAAAGCATAAAAAAAAAAAAAATGTTGTTCTGTGGGATAGAATAGAAATATATTGCCCTATCTTACTTTTCTTATTGTTGTTACCAGTACTCTGAAATGGGTGGTTCTGAAAATGAGTGGTCGTGAGTCCTGGTTAGGATTGTATCTCTGAAGCAAGGACTCAATACGTATAATTTCAAGGAAAAGGCACACCTGAAAAACACAGGAGAGATTTGCATCTCTCTATATATAACCTCCTAAGATGACATAATATAACTACCCTTAAATTGCTAGTAGGTGAAAAGTTGTACTCTGGCTGTGGTAATGATTGATGCTCAGTGTCAGTTTTGTCTTCCATCAGGATCCCCCTTAAGTTCATGGCACAAACTTGTGATATGAAGCAATGCCATTTAGAGGTTCAGTTCATATAGAGCTACAAAAAGGAGAGACATTGACTCTGAACTTGGTCTTAAGGCATCTTTCAGTTACCAAAGTGATATGGGATCTTTCTGGTATGAGGTGTTAGTTGACCATCTTACTACATTTAGACTCTGTGAGTCATCAGATTTTTGAAAGGGTATTCACATTAGTGTCTTCTCTACAATTTAAACTTGATCAAAGATTTAATTCCTATCAAAGATGAGAAGATTCTTGTTAAGACTAGTTAACACTTAATCTGTGGAATGAATTTCTCTCTCCTCATAGAATCACAAAGAAGTAGATTAGAGTAGAATTGCAAGTCTGGGTAACTTCAGGAATGTTCACTGGTACTGGTTCATTATTTCTTTCTCCAGCTGAAAGTCTCAAGCTTATATTCTCTGAAATCAACAAGTTGCCCTTTTGTAAGACTTGCCTTTGCACTTGTTGAATTACTGGCACAATTTTATTCTTTGAAACCAGAGAGTAAACAAAGTTTGTCCCAAATGTGTTCGATTTTGCATGAATGTACAAATAAGTAATTCATGCCACATCTGAAATTCATTAGTATGCTGCTTTTTCCAGGAGGTAACCACAAATTGCACACTCAAAAATAAAACTGATCAAGAAAACTACATTCAAACACTGGCAGAAGAAAACACTGTCACTGTAAGAATTTAGACATGATCACAAGTTTTTGGTTTAAACCTAAATGATTAGTAAACATTTGAAAAGTGAAGAAATGACATGAAAGGAAGACGGAGTGCCAAGATATTGGCAGCAGCATGGATAGTTTATTATTGTCAATTTCATATGACCACAGATGAATTGATGAAAAAGAACACCAAAGCATTCAGTTAGTGTTCAACACTGTCAATCAAGTTTGAGAACCACTTTTTGTTGTGGTTTGATAGAGTCAAAGTACAAGGAAAAATAATTTTCATGGTCCTTAGGGGACTTAGCATAATCAACACATGAGTTACCAAATAGCAATAAAACAAACAACAGAGCAGTAAAGTAACACATGGGACATCACAATGACTTCCAAAATTAGAAGTAAAGTTTGTGACACAGGTAGTCCCACAAGTTTTTATTGAAATACATATTTGAATGGAAAAAGAACATGTCCTAGAAATGTGATCAAGTACAAAAGTCTGTTTTGTTCCTGGTATGGAGAATTTAGGAGAAAATAATAAGTTGATGTGGAAATTAAGATCCTTACATCAGAGTAAATACCCATCCCATAGCCAGGCAGAACTAGTGAGAAGCATTATATCCATGTTCCTTCTGTCCTAGAACTGTCCTCCCCGAGGAGGTCCCAGGGACCCTGTGCTTCTGATAGGAATGCCAGCAAGGAAAGCTGGGGACCCAGACCAAATCAGAAAGTAACTGTGCTGCAGAGCCCACATCTATGACTGGTTCCACCCTCATTAAATCCCCCCAACAAAATAGTAGTGACTTCATCTAGCCTTAGCTGTATGTCTTCCAGAACTGTTCTGTTCTATTTAGTACTGAAAAGACACTCAGAAATGTTTTGTTTGTTTGTATAAAAGAATGGTTTTTAATCTTCAAAAATCTCAGACTTAAAATCCAGCCATCCTGGAAAATGAGCCATTGAGTATCATGTGTGTGTAAGATATATCTCCCAGCTCTATGCATTATAAACTTTCCGTGTGGCCCATGTGTAGATTATATTAAAAGAGCATTTTATTCCTTTAATGATGGAGGTCTTCTATGCCTTTTTCCCATTTGAAGCTTAAGCCACTTGAAAGAATTCATAAAACCTACTCTTTATATCCTTTATTATTAGGTTCTTAATAAATATAGGTAACTAAACAGGTTGCTGTTATTCCTGGAGAGAGACTAGTAATTGAATACACTGGAACTCTTTTTTATTTTATGATAAGGCATTTAACCAGTGAATGCATCTTTGTATCAATATATCCTTCCTCAGAAAGCTCATGATGAACAATGAAAATACACAGTTTGGGGAAATGTTAATATGTATTATATTTGAAGATAAACATAAGATTGGAATTCTTTTTAAGTTTTACTCTTAATTGGCCAACAAGGATATATTTATGGGGTGCAATGTGGGTTTTTGATAGATGTCCATCTTATCCTGGAGGTTTCTAGGACTAGAGGCCAAAAATTACCCTTTTAAAATCTGCTTTTAGAACCCAAGAAAGGCATTTAGTTGAACGTAGGTACTTTAAGAAGAGCAGTTCTGATCTGGTCCCAAAGTAGGAATAACTGAATTGCTAGGGAAGTGAGAAGGAAAACCATGGCTCTCAAGGGCCCAGGACAAAAGAACTTGACCCACTGAGGGACTGCGAGTTGATAACTGACTTATACTTGAAGTGTAGGTGAAATAAAAGTAAAGTAGGGAGTGGAACTGGAACCTGCCATAAAACTGTGTACATGGCGTTCCATGTACCTAGCTAAAGTGAGATTCAAGACAGGAGTTGGACCTGCCTTTGTGCATGCAGTTAAATGTTAAAAGGCTCTGGGGACTGTGGCAAAATAAGTTTTCACTCTGAACAGCTGTGTTTGCAAGAAATCTATTCCTGATCCCCTGAGAGAAGCCACAGAACACAATTCAAAATAGGAAACAGCTCAAGGAGGCCTGTTCATTGCCCTCTCTGGAGACTAGGTCTATCAGAACCTGGATTGGGGAAGAATTTTTATCAGTAATGACTGGATTTCACTTGTGAAATATTTTGGCCGCAAAGCCAACCTGTTGTACTTGCACTCACACAAGTCTGCCATTAAATTGTTAAAATTTTTAATATTCACTAAAAACTTAAATATCCTTATATGTTCTAGTACACAAGAATCACAAAAAAGCAGTGTATGTCTGTTTTCAGAGTTGATGTTGAATCCTTAGAATTGTTGATTTGAAGAGGCTTCTTAGAGAATTAGTTCAATTTTACTCATTCGTCTAAAGTATGTGAGCAATTTGGTATCTGGCACCATTCAACTTTGCAAACTCACCAATGAACTTTTTTTCTAATCACTACTTTTCACAATTTAAGGTCTGAAGAGATGCTGTTATACAAAATGGTTTTCTCGTCTGATTCATGTTCTTTCTTGAGTAGTTGGTGTAATCAGAAGACCCCTTCTCTAAAAGAGAAAAGAGCATCCCAGAAGAGATTTTTAATAGACACTTTGGAAACTTGCCTATGCAGGATACACACCCCCTCTCTTGCTTGAAGTTACTTTATTCCAGCTGTTTATACTCACACATGTGTATACATTCATATACCTACTCAAGTGCATACACATGATAGGCACAAATTTACACTCACCACTATTTTTAGTAGGAAAGCAGCATATACCAAAATTAAACTGATCAAAATTGATAGACTTCCAAATTAAATTGAAATGCATTTCTGTCCTCATTATTCCTGTAAAACTAACACTGGAAACAGCTTTCTAAATGCATCTATTTATCTCTCGCAAAAGAACAGGGCACCTTGGACAGCTACTACACTATTTGCTCAACAAAGAATTGTATTAAACAGAATAACACACAGAGTCAACAATGAAACCACTAAGGCATAATCTCTAAGGCTTTGTCACCTTACACTTCCGCACATTCATTACTGATCTTTCTGAGAGATTTACCTGGATTCCATCCTGACCCACCTTTGTATTTTATACTCAATAACTGAATTTTTAGCCCAATTAACTTTTTAGATAAACCATCATAGAAAGGAAATAATAACTTATCTGGGACTAACATTGAATCACCAAGCTCTTTCATTCTTCAGACTTTGGTAAATTATAGAGTAAGAAGGAAGTTCAAAATAAAACTGTACTCATCAAGCAAGGCAGAAAATTCCAGTCATTCATGATGAATTAAACTTCACAGTAAAAGCCCTGGGCCCTTTTTGTTAACACAGTTCATGACCTGGTATATCATAAGAACGCTAATCCAAGGAGGAAGCCAGAGAGAAACATCCTCCCACACAGACTGGTAAAGGTGCTTTGTTCTGAACTTCAATTGTGTGACCTCCCTCCTTCAGTGATTTCGGGAGGAGAGCTAATGATAAAAAGAAGTTAAATGCAACATGGGAATTTAATTGTGGTGCAATTTAAGCTGCTAATGATAGCCTTGTAAAGCCGGAAAGATTGTTTGGTGAATAGCTTAGTCAAAAAACTTTGTTAAATAGAAAAATCGTTGTAAATTAGACCTCAACTCTAAGTAAACTACAAAAATCTTCTTGTTGATATTTTAATTTAAGTAGAAAAATGATTTGTGTAGCCATGCCAGAAGAGTAGCTTCCAATAAATCTGCTTATCACAGATGGTTAATACCCAAATAGACTTATCAGAATATCATTCTATTAAAAAAATGGGCCTGCCATTTTTAAACCTGGCCACAAAATGGTAGTGGGGTTCTAATAGATAATTTTTAAAAATTCTTGGAAACTATGATTATAATATCAAAATTAGGAATAGGGAGACATACACATTACCAAAATTATCATGTGAATCAATTACAAAATGATTTTAATTGTGTATTGCTCTTTTTAAAGTACAGTTTCTAGTCTCAGACTTATAGTGACCAGGATACAGTGGTAGTGATTAGAGAAAATAAGGAAGATCTCAATAAGGAAGACTGCACTTGACTCAAAATGAATAATGTTTGAAATTTTCTCCAGAGCTTAAAACAATTGAACAAAATTCTTGAGAAATGGGTAAAACTATCTGCAAGCACGGACCCTGCCTATTCCTCAGTGTAAATCTTGAATTAGGGAAGAATTGGTGCAGATTCAAATTCAGACCAAGACTTTGCCATACATTTGAAGAATCTCAATGTTTTAATTGTTGCAACAGATGGCACAATATTATGTCAAAGCTATTGATCAACAGAAAGAAATATTATACTTTCTCTTAGAACAGGAGGAATAACTTCTCTTCTCTGTAACAGTTAAGTGAACCTCTGCATCAGTCAAGGTTCTCTAGAGAAACAGAACAGTAGAAGAGTCTTTAAATTCAGAATCAAGTTTAATATATGTTTGATACTCTTCTGTATGCCATGCATGATAGACCAATACCTCTCAAACGCTAATGAGCATACAAATTGCCTTGGGGTCCTATTTAAATAAAGATTCTGACTCAGTATGTCTGGGCTGAGAACTGATATTACACTTTTCTAACAAGTTCCTGGATTTTGCTGATGTATGCAGAGTATATCTTCCAGTAGCTGATAGTGTGCTTCCCACCAAGAAGCCGATACATCTAATGATTCTTTATGCTTCCTTTTCTGTGGTAGCAAAACGAGGTATAATCTGAGTAGAATCAGATTTGCATGTAGTGATTTTTCAAAAATTTATTTTCCTCCCTTGGTTAGATATTAAGTCTGTCTAACATAAATTATATTGTAATAGCTACAGCTGTAATACACAGATACTTCCCTTGCTTACTAATTAATAGAATTTTCTCCTGTAGTGGAATGTGTTTATGCTTGAATACTCAGGAGGATTCCAGAAAGTAGTCTTTGGCAGCAATGAGTGGTAGAAAACTCCATGAAATGAAGCAAGAGAGAAAGATTTCCATCTGGCTCTTCCCCTAACTGATTCATTGACTGTATTAAAATAGTTAATCTCTCTGGTCTTTAGTTTTCTCACCTATTATTCAAAATAAAGAGATATTCAGGCATGTCTGTAATCCCAGCAGTTTGGGAGACCGAGACAGGAGGATCACAGATTTGAAGCCAGCCAAAGCAGTTTAGTGGGGATCTAAGCAACTTAATGAGCCCCAGTCTTTCAATTTAAAAATAATAAAAAAAGAGTTGGGGATGTGGCTCAGTAGTTATGTGCCCTTGGGTTCAATCCCTGGTACCAAAAAAACAAAACAAAACAAAAAATAATAATAGTAGTAAAAAAGGGAGTACATTTTGTCTCGGTTTTAAGCTTGTGGAAGTAGAGGAACAATATGGTCTTGATTGATACAGAGAGGCCCTGAAACTGTGTATTGATGACAGTTCTTCTTTGCCTTTTGGATGGCATTTCTATAAGGAAAACATACCAGGGCGAGTTGAAATCTGCCCTGAGAAGAATGCAGGTGCATTCCGTGATTATAATAGTATTAATGACTCAGAAACAGAAAACTAGACGAGTCTAATGACCTGAAGCTTTATTGACAAAGCAGTTCACACCTAGTACTGGTTGTTTGCTAACAGTCTGGGCCAAGTCACTGATGCCTTAAAAGCTATATCACTGCAGTCTTTCCCCCAGGCACTGACATGAACAGTTATTATGGTTCATGACACAGTCCTGGACTCTATGTCAATCCTGGCTCAGGAAGGAGTTATTTTAATGTCAGTGCACAGTAAGTATACTTTTTGCATGTATTAATACAAAAACTCCTTTAAAATATAAAAATGCCAGCACTAAATATAACCAACCTCTTTTTTTATTTTCTTGATTTTGAGTTAAGCTTTTCTGGCTTTACTGAGGACAGGAGTGCTTTTCAATAAAGAACAATCTATTTAAAGTCTACAAGGTTATTCATTTCACATTTTGGAATATATTTCAGTCTCAACCAGGCTTACAACCCAAACCGTGGGATTCATTTGAGTTTATGCATAATTATTCATCATGTATCTTAAGGAAAGTTAGGTGTTCATTATCTGTTGCTGAATAACAAATAACCCCAAAATTTAGCAGCTTTATACAATAAGTTCAGTTTCTCTGGGTCAGGAATTGAGTTGTGATTTAGCTAGGTCCCCTGGATTTGGGTCTTTCAAAGACTGCAGAGATCTCAAGGACTAACTGGGAAGGATTCGCAGTTAGTCGAACTCACCTCCTGACTCAGGTCCTCATGAATTCTTCCACCTACAATTCCTTGTGCATACACTTCTCCATAGAGCATCTTCTAACATGGGCAGCTTCCTTCAACAGAGTAGGTAAGAGAGGTAGCAAGAGAAGGTGCCAGCAAGAGAGAGAATGCTAATTAGATGAAAGTCACTGTCTTTTGCAACCTACTTGAAAAAGTGCCAGCCCACCTCTTTTGCCATTTTCTGTTCATTAGAAATAAGTCACTAGCTCCAGCCACACTCATGGGTGTGAATGCCAGGAGACTGGCATCATTGGGAGCCAGGTCAGAAGCTGCCACCATAATCTTTAATTAAAATTGCCTCTAAATTCACTCCAGCCCAATCTTTACAGTTAAATATAGAATTTTAAAGTATTCCCAAAAGCAAAATATGAGTTAAAAGCAAAGTGCACGCCCCGCTCCCCAGCAATGCCAGACAGAGACTGGATAACTCATTTGGATACACAGCCTGATGGGTGTGGTAAGCAGTACAGGTGAAATCCTGTCCAAAAGAAGAAACGGAGTGCTTCTAACAGCTCCTTTTGTGTAGCACACCCTCTTCTTCTTCATTGACCTAGGACTTCTCTGTATCTCCTCCAAATTCATTCCTGCATAATTGTATCTCCTTTGATTTTAAAATCTTCTTTCATTAAAATCTTTTAGTTCACTTTACAAATAAACAATATCCATGAAACAAAAATTGTATGAGCAAGCACAAAAAATCCCCTTTCATTTTTCAGGTTAACATGTAGTTACATGCCTGATACATGAAAAATATAATAAACACTATTCTTACTTTATGTTAACTTTTGCTCTAGACATTATGATATCTGTGTGTTTCTTAAAGAATCATGGGGGGGAAATGTTTCTCCATCTCTCCCAAAGAAATTCCTGCTCTGTTTTGGTCACTTGCTCCTAGATTCATCATCTTTATGTTTAAGTATGTATAAGTCTTCTTTTGCTTAACACAACCAATAAGTAGATTGTGTAAGAGTTAAAAATTCAGAAGCAACAAAATTCCATGCGAACTATTTTGTGGTCCAGAGGAGAAGGTATCTTAATAAGAGGCAGGAGGTGACTTCTGTTTCCACAAGAGAGCACCAGAAATCGAATAGCACTCTAGGGAAAGATAAAAGATGTATGACCAAAAAGAAAAAAAAAAAAAAAAGTGAAGGTAGAAACCAAGCAATTGAACAAAGTATAGGGGGACCTATAAAATCAGTTGATGATGTGAAGGGATAGCCACCAGCCACACTCAGTCTTCCAGAATAGTCTAGTAGCCAGACTGCTAATTGACCAGAATGGAGAAGAGGTGAATTCAGCTATTAAGAAGCATAACTAAGCTGGGGATGATAGTACATGCCTGTAAAGCCAGTGACGTGGGAGGCTAAAGGCTAAGGCACGAGGATGGCAAGTTCAAGGCCAGCCTCTGCAATTTAGCAAGACCCTGTCTCAAAATAAAAAATACAGTAAAGGGCTGGAGATATGGCTCAGTGGTAGAGTACCTCTAGGTTCAATCCCCGGTACAAAAAAAAAAAAAAAATGGAGGAGGAGGAGTATCTAAAATCCAAAAGAATATTTGGTAAAGAATATTGAAATTGTCCATTCTTAAATTGCTCTTAAAAGTACATAACATAGCTCTGCATGAAGTAATGCACATTTTCCCCTTTGTTCACTCTATTTTCCAGATTTGTCCAGGTGTCTCTGATGCCAATAAAACACTATGGCCTGTTGAGTGGGTTGTGGGATAAGTGGGTGCCTCACAGCCGTGTAGAGGCCAGCCTCTGGCCTTGGGCCTAGAGCATCCTGGGGAGACTGGTTTGGTCCATGAACATGCTGAGCAACCATCAGAGGGGCTCCTGATAGGATCTGGTTTCCTTTTACCATGAAGCCCAGAGAGAAGTAAAAAAACATTAGACTCATAAGATTTCCTCATATTCAGCGATCCATTTGCTAATACATTCTCTTGACATAAGTGGTCCCACTAAATGCCTCTTTCTTCATCACTAACTCTAAAATGACAGTTTAAGGATTATCTCTTCTGCCACTTACCATGAAACAGGGCTCCAAACCAGTTTGTTATAGGTCTGAGCTTAACCACAGAGCTCACAACTGAGTGGTTAATCAATCATTCTATGACTAAATCCATCTGGAACAAATTTGAAGAAGTGGCCATGTAGGTTTCTTTGGTGTGTGTTGGGGTGGGGTGGGGATACTAAACTAAAACCAGAGTTGATCTTTTTCAAAGGTTCAGAAGGAAAAAAATTATAAAACTCAGCAGTGGCTTTCTCCCATCCCCAGAACTCCTGCCTGTTCTCTGAGTAAGGTTTGTTCTGTCTTTATCCCACTTTGTATTGCATTTAATCCTTCCGAGAGGCTGTCTATGGATGTACAGGAACAGAATCTACTTCGCAGAGAATGAGATCACAATCTCTCCTATGGCAGAAGGAAGGGGGGACATGGGGTAATCAGATCCACCATAACCTCATGCCGCTCTTCAGTTCCTCAAGTGAGGGATTATGCAACCAAAGGAGCCTGTTTCTAGCCTGCACTTTGTTGGATCACTACTTTTTGTCTTGTAGATACTAAAGGATAATTTAAACATTAAGAGCCTTGGTTTTTAAGAACTCCATCTTTCCCTCACCAGACCCCAAATTGTTAGTGTGAATTTGGGATCTATTTCTCCATCTATACCCTGAAATCTGTACCATTCACGCATGCCAAGGTTTATCTAGCTGCTAGTTTCCCAATGGAAAATCCCAGAACTTGTTGATTAGAACAAAACTTGTATAGGACTATAAGCCAATTAGAGTTTGTAGTCCTCTATTCATGGCATTCAGTTAATGCATCTGCAAACTGTGCTAGACACCAGGCACACTGCCTTTCTAGCAAGGACTTTCAGTCCATCTGAAAAGATAGATATGGTTGGGTTTTTAAAAATTAAATGATACAAATAATTCAGCACAGTGATTCAAGTTAACAAACCTAACTGAGAACATCCATTCCCAAATAGTCAATTGTAAATGGTGGTTACCCTGAAGAAGTCAGAGGAGGAATTGATTGCTACAACCAGGTGCTGCCTGGTTAGGACTTTTCGGAGAGTGGATGGTCATGAAGGATGTGACTAAACCTGAGAAGAGTAGGACAGGATTTGGTGGGTGGATGCCCTGGTTAATCATACACACACACACACACACACACACACACACACACATACACACACACACACATATATGTGGTTAATTTTGTTAAATAAGCCTAATAAAACTGTGGGTGGGTAGATAGGGCAGATTTCACTCTGACTTATAGAAAAGTAAGTTTCTCAGGAAAGAATTGATTACTCTCAAGTACTGTATATGCAGTAACGATGCCAATAAGAGACAGAAAATGAATCAAGGACTATTTTCAGGATCATAATAATTAATTTAAACCTATTTCTAACAAGCATATTCATTATTTTTGCATGTAAGTGCTTCTCCTGAGTCAACCAGTGATTCTAAACAAATTCAGCTCCAAGAAGGGTAAATGGTTTATGATATTCTTTAGCAATGTATAATTGCAAAAACCCAATGATCTGGGCTAATGTATTATAAAGGTAAGCCTTGATTGCAAATTAATAACATCATGGGATTTCAGCTCCCACACCCTGTGAAATAACCAGTTAGGAGCTAACTTTAAGCCCTTCAAGGATCTTCTGATCAGCCTTTCTGCCTCATGCCCACATCCATTAAGCTGGAGAATGTTCATCAGTTGTAATGTATAGTCAAAGAAATTTGGAGCAAATCTCTAACTAGAAACTACATCTAAACGTGGGCAGTTAATAGTAGTTACTAATAAAATAATGTTTTTTTTTTTTTAACATTAAGACTATGACCCTCCAAAATGCAGTGGACTCAACCTAAGTACAGTCATGCCTTGATAATTGGGTTTTTGCCCTTATCAGAAATCATGGCAAAATGCATATGCATACGCCCACTGTCCGTCATACTTCCCTACCATCCATCTGCAAATACAAATAAGAGTGTTCTCATAAAGAGAGGAGAGCAATAAGGCCTCTGATATGTCTAAGGGAAATGAATTTACCAGTTAAAAAATGTTTTCATTTAAAAATAAGAATTTTAAGGTTGGGTTTGTAGCTCAGTGTAGGGCACTTGCCTAGCATGTACAGGGCCCTGAGTTCCATCCCCAGTACTGAAAAAATGGCGGGGGGGGGGGGGGGGGGCGGGGTGCGGGATAGAATTTTAAAGGGGAACAGAAAAGGAGCAGTGGTTTGGGAATAGGAGTGAGACTGGAATGCTAAGCAAACTTTATTAGCAGAATTTGAGAACATGAGACTATGTAGAGAATATGTTTTAAGAACTTAAGAATATATAGTTTATGGAATAATGCAAAGGCATTTTAGCTGGATTTAGATCTCACTTCACTCTCAACTCTGTAGCTGTTGTTTTCTTTGAAGGCCTCCCCACAGATACTTGGCAAAGGTAAAAACACCTGGTTTAACTACTTATTGACCAGTTTAAGTTTTCATTCCGAAACACTACATAAGCAGTAGCTGTGCCTGTACTTTAACTTCTCAAGGGCAAGTCATCTGGAGATGATGTGTTAGTTGTCTGGATCTACTTTTTTTATTTTGTATGAATTTGGGGATAAGATTGAAGGGGGGATTTAACCTTACTTTGTTACTTAATGTTGTTGAGGAGATGGCATGAAACAGACTAGGTACCCTATTGCTAGATCCCTACACACAATTTCAACATGTGAAATTATTCAGCAAAAGTGAACTGGGTAACTATTGTGTAAAAAGTATACTAGGTGCTGAGAATACAAAGAGAAGAGTTTATGGGGCCTGCCCTCAAAGAGCTCACAGTCTAGGAGGAAGCAGACAGTGATAAGAATGCAGCATTTTGAGTCCCATTTTAGGGACTTCTAGAAACCAGGCCTCAGTCTTAAAATGTTGTGGAAATTTGACTTTAGAGAGCTGGGAGGGAGGAGGGAAGAAATGTTTCAGACAGAGTTAAAAACATTTGCTAAGATATTATAAGTGGAAGACAGAAGAAAGGAACAAGTTGTTCTGTGTGACTTCAGTAGATGTGAGAGCAGGCAGGAGTCAAATCAAGAAGGGCCTTGCATGTCATGTTAAAAAATTTGGGTTTCATCCTGAAGATGATGAGAAGTGACATAATCAATTTTCCTTTGTATGAAGTGAAAGATGCCCCATATCAACTTGTAACTTACATATGCAAATCCAAATGAAGTCATGCTCTTTGCTCACAAAAGAATTAAGTGCATGAAACACACCATTTACTTTTAAATTTATTTCTGAATTATAATTTATTAATGAGGTCACATAATTTTACTATACCTAATTAGGACTGGCTTTATTTTCCACTTACCATAGTGCTACAGAGGCAAATTAAGTATGGATTTCATTCTAAAAATAGCCCAGTTCTGTTCATAAACTTAAGTTTTTATCAGACAGTGTAGGAGAGAAAATATCCAAGCTCAAGGAAAAGCTGCAGACATCAAACCAGCCTTAAAAGTCCACTCAGCATTTAGTGTGTTGTTTCAGGCCATTTCTAATTTCTCTCCACACAGTCTATAACTGTAAGTCTTAAAGGACTTTTACTATGTAAGGTCTGTTCTATTTTAGAGCCTGTCCTAAAACTTTTTGGAACACTGGTTTGAAAAACAAAATAGAAATTCAGGCTTTGCAGAAGCTACAAAGAGATTCTGAATATTGACCTTTATTGGCTGAACATTCTCTAACCTTATAAAAAAATTATTGTTGTTGTAGTGACAATTAAATTGTAAAACACTATGGAAATACCAAATATTATTTATCTTAAGTGTTTTGCCTCTTTACAATGTATCAATACTAGAAATTGTACATCAAGTCTAATGGAGAGCTTAATTGCTACCTTCAACTAGTTAAGGCTATAAAATTATATAGCCACTGATAAGTGCCAAGGTTTATCCAGCTGCTAGTTTCCCAATGGAAAATCCCAGAACTTGTTGATTAGAACAAAACTATAGGACTATAAGCCAATTAGAGTTTCATGACACACAGCTTCATCCTTGGGTGACTTTAAAGATGTGGTGGGGAGCAGTTATCGAGAGCCTCAAGTCAGTTGACTTTCCAAAGATAGCAAGTGTGCTTCTACTTCTCTTCTGTAACAAGGATAAATCATAGATCTTGCTGTCCCAAAGGTCAGTTGGAGCCTGTGTTGGCCAAACCTGGGAAAAGGAACTTAAAGAGATAGACATAAGGAGAATCCTGAAGGGGAATCAGTCCTGGTAAGGTAGAGGAGTTAAAGGAAAGCTCACAGACAAAGACAGACAAGTGACAAGACTGTCTTGCACATAGCAGTGGGCAGCCTGGCTGATGTGGAGGGCACGTGAGATACAGTGGTGACTTGGAGCCCAAGGAGAGACTACAGTGAAGGTTCAGACCAATCACACAGCACCATCTGCATTTTATTAACATATACACACAGTCACAGACAGTTCTTGGATGCCTGAGAGCCTCTCAGCAACACAGCCTCACTAAGAAGGTGAAGATCCAGGGGCAGTCCTACCAAGTCCCTGAGGGTCTCACTGGAGAGCCACGACCCTGGGCCAGAGGAGAAGCACCCTCAAACCATTCCCCAAGAAGCAGCGCCCATGGCCTCCAGACCAGTAGAAGGGAGTCTTCTACTGGCAGCAATCAGAGCTGTCCAGTTGGAAGAATGATCCCAAGTGTGATCAAAACTGAATGTAAATTGAATGTAAAGTAGGAAGAAGAAAGAAGCCAGAAATGCAGGATGGAGACAGATAAGTCGAAAGACAATACAGGAGTCAGTGTGGTTACCTGCTAATTTGTTATACTCTCACCATTAGCCTGAAGCCTTTCCTCAGGCTTTAAGTTCTTTCATTTTTTCCTGCTAATTCTCTCTGTTACACCCTTAATATGGGAACAAGAGACAATCATATATGCATATATAATTTACCTATAGCTATAATGAAAGCATTTGGAAGGGGTTGTTTGATGTTCAAAGAAACCAGAATTAACTTTCCAAAATAATACTTTTCTAATATGCCATGATTTTACTCTATTACTAGAAAAGCATTTAAAAAAACAAAAACTGGCTCCTGATTAAACTCTCCTATGTGATGTGACTGCAAGGATGCTCCATTAAGTACAGGCACAGGTGCTGTAGATTACCATTGTGTTTGCAACCTGCTTATTTGAGACGTCTGGCATACAGTGAATCCAATCCATTCATCTTAGACTCTAACTCTGAGCCTTTCCTTAGAACAAATGGCCAGAAATCCTTATCCTAACTTTTATGTCATTATTATGGTGACATTTGAAAATATACCCCATTTGTTCTCTAGTTCTGAGATGATTTCATTATTGCCTTGAAAGATGGTGACTATAATGTCCTATTCTACGGGATCATGTCTTTTTCATAGCTAGAACTTGCTCACCCATTAGTTCTTTCTTGGATTTATACATAATCTCTAACCAGAGCTCTAGTTAATGCCATGCTTGCTAAGCAGTCTTTATAAACATTAGCACTCCATTGCCATAACAGGGTCCTGCAGTCATGAACAGTCCTTTCCCATCACAAAACATTTTGAAATTCAAAATATGCTAGATTTGTTTTGTTTTGCCAGATCCTTTGTGTTTGAATATTTGCAATTTCCGTAATGAGATATAGCTTCAAGAAAGAAAGACTGACTGCCTGCTTTTGTATCCATTTGTCTGGAATATGTCAAAGGAAGGGAAAGTCATGCAATGCTATGATGTTCTTCCTGACTGGATTTTGGTCCTGATGGATCCTATTCAAAACATGACAATAAGCAAGGAAACCAAGAAAAGATGCTTAATTATATGCAAATACATGAAATTTCTATTAGAAATCATGAGTTTTTGCAGTTTCTTGATTCCTTCCATCTGTATGCATCAGAAATATCATCCTGATCTATTACCAACTTAGAGCCTTTTCACTCTAAGAGCAATTTATTGAGCACTTTACTAAGGAAGAGGTGTATATTACAGTGGTTAGTCCTCACAATAGCATTATGAATTTGGTATTATCCCTGCTTGATAGATGTGGCAGCGAGACTTGGAAAGGCTAACTAACTTTCCCAGGAGATATAACCAAAGTATATTACTTGGATTTGAGGAGACCTATTTGATTCTAAAACCTATGCTCTTTACACACTTTTTTGTCTTAATGATTTTTCTGCCAGTGAGCTATATAAGAAAAAAAATTATTCTGAAGTTCTCAGACTTTCTAAAAAGATCAAGTTCTCACTCAAATTCTGATTCTTTCTATAATAAATTATACATAAGCATTTATTCTTGTTTTAACAAGACTAGGAAAAAAGCTGGCATAAGCAACTATGGAGAGATATAATCTCAAATAAAATAATTTAGAACTTAAAAATACTGGCAGTGAGAGAATAGCCTGATACCTCTACTTCTGAGAACCATCAAAAGAGATCTGTATTGAAGGTCATTCGCAGGGGACCACCTTACCCCTATCTGGCAGCTTCACAGTCGTCCACATTAACCACATATGTGCCTGAACTCAGAGGTTTTTATTTAGGGTTTCCATGAACAAATTATTACATTTCTAGGGAAAAATTATCCTAGCCTGATTTTAAAATTAACAATATGAATTGCTCAATGTTTCCATTTTCTTCCAAAATGAAAACTTGGAATGTGTCTCCATGGATGTGCTGCACACAGTAACTATGTAAAGTACACATAAAAGAGGTCTGAGAATGCAGGGTTTCTTTTCCCCATTGGTGTTTATTCATGCCAAGAAATTCTCCTGAAGACTGGCTTAGCTTGGCATCTGCCTTTAAGCATATCAACTGTATCGCTGGCACAGGTCCATATGCCTTTGTACCCTACCGACTTAGAAACCACATACAGGGCATGTTTCCCCACGAGACTTGTTTCAATTTACATTGCCAAACAGACATTAAGCTGCTCCAAATTCCTGACAAGTATGTAACTTTACAGGTACACAGTAGTTCATTTAAACATTGAAGTGAACTTTCTATTTGTCCCACTCAGCTAACAGAACCATTTAATCTGTGGTCCAGGAAGGTGAGTCCATTTTTAGACTTTGCTTTGATCCTGCAGATTAGAGGACAGAAGTTTGCCAAAAAATGAAAAAGGCAGGAAGAGGAAATAGAGACCTGTGACCCAGGTCCCATGAATGCAAGAGCATGTTATTCAGATTTCCCAGGATTGTACATTGTCAGTTAAGAGGGGAAGAGAGATTAGAGCTAGAAAATGAACGCTTTTTAAAATAGCACTTGGGAATTCATCAAAGTAACCTTTAATTCAGATTCTTAAAACTGAAAGAGATCTCAGAGACTATATAGTCCAACCTTACTGTGGAAATGTTACATAAAATGCCCCAGTCTCATTTAAAAGCCCAAAGACTTTTCTCAGATATACCTAGACTTGTAATACTCATAGGTCCATCATTTTATTGAACAATATTTTCTTTGATCCCATCAGGGTTAGGCCTTCCTTCAACAAATACTCAGGAGTTGTTTGAATGCTCTTCTCTCACAATACTGAAGGTATTTTAACACAGAGAGGGGGGAAAATATCTCAGTCTTTGCCAACACAGTTTATTAGCAAATTAAATTTAAGTATGCATGATATTCATGGGTAACAACTTGGAGAAAATGCTAACTATAGTATGAATTTGGAATGAAAACAAGAAGTCTGATCTTTCTTGGTTAATGGTACTTTATCAAAGATCTGGGCACAAGCTGATAGTTGCTTACATTTAACATTTTAATCCCTGAGTAAACATGATGAAGAGTGAACAGTCTTCCTCCCTGAAAAATCCTAATACAGGACAAGGAATAAACAAGTTAAAGACTTCTCAATTGCTTTGCTGCTCAAGGAGAAAGGAGGGAAGAAATAGCCATTTTAAAAAATAGATATTTTAGTTGTACATGGACACAATAACTTTAATTTTTTTTTAAATGTGATGCTGAAGATCCAACCCAGTGCCTCACACATACTAGGCAAGTGCTCTACGACTGAGCCACAACCCCCAACCACTTTAAAGATGAAATCTTTTCTTGCTTCATTTTATCATCAAGCAAATTTTTCAGGTGTTAAAGGATACATTATAAAAGTGTTAAAGTTAACTTCACAACTATACAATGATAGACGTATGTGTACTATATATCAAATGAAAGTATAGATATTCCATTTTCTTAAGTCCTCTCAATTTTCTGTATTAGGGTAGATGCGGCAGCTGTTTTTCCATTTTTTTTTTATTATCAACATTATCAAGTTTAGAGAAAAGTTAATTGTACAGTAACAGTGAACATTGAACCCCAACATCCAGGTTAAAACTTCATTTGCACACTGCCGCATTGGCCTGCAGCACCTTAACACCATTCTTAAACACAGACAACTAACCAAATTTCCACCCACTGCTAGACTTCACCTTGCACTATTTGCATATGTTCAGAGATAGGAAGCACATTACTGCCTAATACATTCAAACAACTAGTATACTTTTGCTTACATGGAACTAAAATTTACTTTCCTTGCATTTCTACTCATTTATTCTAGTTCCACCTTTTGGGAATACATGATGGAGAGTCTCTTCCCTCTTTTCTAAGCAGCCCTTCAAAACCCTGAAGTTCACTCTTAGAGCCAATTATGACTCTTGTAGAATGAAAAAGGGAGAAAGATAGGAGCAAGGGAGGGTCTCTAGGCCTTCTTATGTACTGGCATTTGTTCCCACAAATTTTGGTACGTAATATTTTCATTTTCATTCAGTTTCTCCTATTCTCCGATTTGGATTTGGCCATGTTCTTTAAGTCATGGATTGTCTCAAAGTGTTTGCCTTCTTTTCTAAAACAAGGGCTGTTTTTTCCTGTAATTTTGTTGCTGTCATTGCTGTTTTTGTCATTGTTTTGTTTTTATCTTATTTGCACACTAGAGAACATAGTTTGTATGTTGCAGTTTACTTAGACTTGCCTTAAGGCTAACATACAGCCATGTTCTTTCTTCAGTATTTTTATTGGTGCATTATAATTATACACAATGATGGGATTCATTGCTAGATATTCATAGATGCACATGACATAACAACATAGTTTGGTTGATATTCTTCCCCAGTATTTCCCCTTTCCCTTCCCTACTCCCTTTCTGTATTATATTGGCCTCCCTTCTGTTTTTCTCAAGATCCTCTTTCTTTTCTCTTTCCTCTCTAGCTTCCATATATGAGAAAAAACACATGGCCCTTGACTTTATGAGTGTGTTTAGCCATTTCCTTTAATGTTGCCTCAATCCTTAGAAAGGTTATGTATTCCATATAATTTTATACATATATATGTGTGTGTATATATATATATCAACTAGTTCAAAGTTTTTATTCATGATAATTATATTTTCACTTCATTTCTGAAAATGTAGGCTTATTTTCTCAGTTCCTGGGAGAAATGTGTTAAAATCTCACCAAAATTGTGTTTTGTCTACTCTTCTCTTTAACTGAATCCACTTTTGCTTTATCTATATTAAGACGATGTGATTAAATGCATTGAAATTTAGAATTTCTACATTTTCCTGGTGAACTCAAATTTTCATTATTATGTGGTACTCCTTTTATTCTTTAATGATCTTTATTCCTGTGAAGTCAACTTTGATATTAAAATTGCTGAGCTAACTTTCTTTTATTTAGTGTTGCATGGTATGTTTTCCAACTATTTTAATTTCTGTGTCCCTGTATTTAAATAATATCTCTTGAAACAGCATATTTGGGTTTCGTTTTAATTAGTCTGACAATTTGAGGGGGTTTCAGAGAGTATTTAGTTCACTTATTTTTAATGCAACTGCTGACATGTTTAAGCTTAAAACTACCATTCTCTATTTGCCTTCTATTAGTCCTACACATTTGCTTCCTTTTTTTTTCCCTTTCTTACCTTCTTTGTAAATTGATAAAATATTTTGTATGATTCCATTTTCCCTTCTGTTACCTTTGTAGTTTTACATTCTTGTACTCTTTCTTTAATGTTTTTCCTGGGGATTACTTGAATGTTCTTCCATGACTTATCAAGATCTAAAATAAATTAGAAGTTTTAAACCTTGCTGGACAATGTGAAGACCTTAAAATATGTAAACTTCATTTACCTTCTCGTCAATCTATATGCTTTTATTCTCATGTATTTCAATTCTAAATATTTTATAAATCTCCAAATATGAATCACCTACTAGTATTGTTTTGCATAGTGGGTATTCATTTAGATTTACGCACATTTATCCTTTACTCTTCTCATTATTGTGCTGAAGTTTTATACCAAAAAAAGGAAAATAAAAGAATTTAGTGCCAATTTAGTGAATCCATCTGCAGCCACCCTTCATCCTACCTCTTTGCTTCATTTGGAATTCAGAAAAACATTTGGGGAACATAGTGCAGAAATAACATAAGTAAGATGTGATGAAATGGGCGGGAAAATTCACACAAGAGGGCAACATGCTCTGGAGGCGAGAGGCACAAAGACATACTTTATTGAAAAAGCTTTAGGCAGTTAATGAGTTGGAGAAGTATTGCCAAGTTACACTCACCAAATTTAGTAGTATGCCTCAATTTAGTGGGCATAAAAGCTGCTTATTGTTGAATGAACAAATATAATGTAATTGGTCTCATATAATTAGGAGGTCACCAAGCCATGCTTGTTATAATTGGCATTGCCATAGCCAGGGGCTTTTGTGACCTCAAGTGATGATTTGCCTGAAGGAGTAAGCCAGGAATGTGTATGCTTTGGGCTAGGGAGACTGTCTAAGCTGGCTGTAAAGCCTAAGGAAGGAGGCCAAGAATCAAATCACAGTGCTCACACAGGGCCTGGTGCTCAGTTGAATGTAGTCCTTCTCCATTCAGTTCATCAGTCTCCAGGGTTTGATATGGGACCAAGGAGGCAGAGAATGGGGGAGAGGTAAGGTGAAATGGTGAGGCTTCAGGGAAACACAATTGAAATGTCGATGCAAAGGCATCCCATAATAAGGTGAGGTCATAATTCCTCCCAAGCTTATTCAGTTTAAAGCAGAACCCCAGCCTGTATAAAATGATCCTGAACATTCACACAGAGGGGCTTTAATTCCTAGTACTGAGCCACCCTGGAGCAAAAACTGATAGCACTTCTTGTTTCAAAATACAGTCTCATTACAGGTTACAGATGATTGGTTGTAACGTCCCAAATTCCCGGCTATCTCTCCCCAACCAGTTTTTGATTGGGGAGAAGAAGAAGAAGAAGAAGAAAAAAAGGAGAGTTTAGCTGGGTATGACATATTCACTGAGATGCCAGAAAATAACCACAGATACAAAACAAGCATTTATCCATAGAAAACATTGTTTCCTTAAGGTTCCAAAAGCAGTAATCTTCACTTTGCAAATATGTGAAAGAAGCTAAAAAGAATCAGCATGAAAGCCTTTGTTTTCTTGCTTGTTCTGTTTCAGCCTATGACTGATTGGTTCATTTGGTTGTGTGCAGTACAGATGAGTCACAGATTGATCATTCACACACACCAGTTGGTTTCCTTCCCACATTTATGAATGATATGTTTAACCTCATCCAGTCATCTTACAAGTGAAAGCTATTATCCACAGAGGAAACTAGAGGAGGGAGGGTCCATTTTCAATGCAAATTCTTCATCATTTCTTAAACAGCAACTCTGGTATATGTAGCATGATGTTTCCATGTGGAAACTGCATATTGCAAGATTCTAATAAAACACAGTGCAGTGCCAAGGACTGCCAGGACACTTGATTTGTCACTCTCTAAAACAAAAAAAAAAAAAATGAACTATAAAGGAGGTTGATATTTGTTGACTTTGGTGATATTTTTGTTTATCATTCGAAGCACAACAAATTATTAACAATATGTTTCGCCAGAACTGATAACAATCTAGAACTATAAATCTACTGCTGGCCATCGACAAAGACAATTCTCTTCTGTTACTTAATATCAGTATTTATTTTCTCCATTAGAACTGCTTAGCTTGGGTGAATTCTAGCTGATAATTTCAGAAGGGCGAAAAGCTAACTAGAACTGGGCATTTGGCCCAGATGAATCTGATTCCAATGCTGTGAAGGAAGCAGCAAGGGAACTAGAAGGTCTTTGACAAAAATTGTTGATAATTGGCTAAGGACTGGGAAGGGAAACAGAAAACTTGGAGCATTATGAATGTTATTCTAAGTAAAAGAAAGATGCAAGGGGGGAATCAAGGTGCTACAAGATTAGGGACCCTCTCTTTGATGCTGAGAAAGTTAAAAGCCATATGGCTACAGGAAAATCTCTGCTATCTAGTACTCCTAGGAAGTAAGTCTTTCTGAAGACTTAAACTGCAGAACCAAACTGGAAATCTTGGGTTCAAACCTCTGCTTTGTGTGACCTTCGGCAGGTTATCTCACAGAACCTGCATTTCAGTAACCTCCTCCTTCCTCATCTGTTAATTGTGGATGATGCAATCACCTTTTCCACAGGACTGGGTTTTTTAAATCTGACTCCCTCATCAAATAATGGATCTTTTCATGCTGCAAAGCATTTATCCATTTCCTACCAATTAATTTTAGAATTTTAATGAATTATAAATGAAGCTATATAAAATATTATATACTTTATTATGATGATTTCAGTCAACATAAGTTAGTGCCTTGATTACTCAGGTTATAATTATCAATTGCCATTAATAAATAGGGCAATAATAAAACAACACCACCCTTAGCTCTGCTAAACTGGTTCCTACCTACCAGGATTAAATTGAAAAATAAAACGAATATTCCAAGTTACTATAAGACCTTTATCTAGTAAGTCCCTTTTATTTTATTTAGAAAGGTTTATTGATAACTGTATCACATAGCTATAACAATAAAAATCATTTCAATCCCCTTCCTTCTGTTTCAGGGCACACCCATAACTAGTCTATAGTGGCTTATTCAAATGTACTTCTGAATTATTTCTTAAACCTAAAACAGCACAAATTAGAACAGTCTAAATAGCACTCAACAGCATTCAAACTGCAGATACTTTTTGCCCATAAAAACACACTGAAGTGACTCCATGTCGTGGTAAGTTATCAAATTATGGAAAGAACATTGCAGAGATTAAAATGTTGCATAAGAGAAAGAAAGCAGTATGAGTCAGGGGTTTGGGAAATATGAGTCAGACTGAAAGGAGGGAGCCAAAAACAGAGAGAAAGAAGGCTTATACAGGAGCTTAATGGACACCACAGTGATGCGGACACCATTGCTTCCATTAGCTTGGAGAGACCAAATATGTGGATCCATCAACTGAGGGCCAGTGTGATAAAGAAGCTAAAAGTGACAGCTGAGCAAAGATTAGTCTGGACTATTTAAAGCAACTAAGGTTGCCAAAGTCAGCAAGAGAGGGACCCACAAATAGTATAAATCACTAGAAGGGAGACCATGGGCACATTTTTGAAAAATGAGGGAATCACCAAATATTGCCATTAGCTATTCATAATATAATATAATGAGGAAATATGTTGTGATATTTTAGGAAGCACATTCCATTATTTTATTCTTTGGTAATGTTAACATTAGGCTATGACTACGTAGTTCAGGGCTGCTTGCTATGCTGTTCAATCTAAACTCTCTGATCCCACTTTTATGGCCCTGAATTTTGTTCATGACTTGAACCTGCTTGTTCATGAGCAACTTCTGCCAGGCACTGTACCAGGCTCCTTACACACAGTACCTCTAACTGTGCTGACTTCAGCTCCTTCCATTCTCCTCATGCAAAGCAATTCGGTCTTATTACTGTTTTCCAATGTGACTGGCCTTCTCCTTAGAAACAAACTTATTTTCCTGCTAATCCTCATATCTCACCTTCTTCAAAATGCAACTCAGAGCCCACCTCCTCTGGCAAGCCTCCTGCAGCTGCTGACCTCTGATACTGCTTCATGCCTCGTGGACTCTGCACTTCTGTACTCGATTACTTTACATTATTCCCACTAACTGATACCTTGTTGATTTTGCTGCATTTCTCAGATCTTGCCTATTACACTCTTACAAATTTTAGTTCCATGAGATAAGCACTGACCCTACTTTCCTTAAACTCTAGGCATCAATTCCCAGCAAACAATAGTGACTCATCAATTTATTGAACAAATACTTACTGAAAGTTCACTATATTCCATGCACTATCCTAGGCTAAGAGAACAGAAAGAAGTCAGATTCCATCCTCAAAGAGTTTGACTCCAGGGCCCAGGCATATACTGACTGTCTGAAAATCCAAGTAAGCTTAACTGTGGAGAATAAATGATAGATAATTTAAAAACACAACACAAACTCCTCTCCCCAGAGTATCTGTTCCTTCATTGTTAGGAAGATTTTGACAGACTTGAATAGTTTCCCTGATGAATAAAGCATTGTTCTTGTCTATTCAGACAGGCCCCCAGTATAGGCATAGGAAATGGATTTTTTTTAATTTTAATTAAAAATCATAAATTTACATAGGGCAATGTTGTTTGATTCATTTTGTTATTTTTTTCCCTTCCCCCCTCCCCTCCCACCCCTCTTTTCCCTCTATACAGTCCTTTCTTCCTCATTCTTACCACCCTCCTTATCCCTAACCTTAAACCTAAACCTAACCCTAACCCTAACACTAACCCCTCCTACCCCCCCCCCGTATGTCCTCATCCGCTTATCAGCGAGATCATTCGTCCTTTAGTTTTTTGAGATTGGCTTATCTCACTTAGCATGATATCCTCCAATTTCATCCATTTGCCTGCGAATGCCATAATTTTATCATTCTTCATGGCGGAGTAATATTCCATTGTATATATATATGCCACAGTTTCTTTATCCATTCATCAACTGAAGGGCATCTAGGTTGGTTCCTCAATCTGGCTATAGTGAATTGAGCAGCTATGAACATTGATGTGGCTGTATCTCTGTAGTATGCTGATTTTAAGTCCTTTGGGTATAGGCCAAGGAGTGGGATAGCTGGGTCAAATGGTGGTTCCATTCCAAGCTTTCTGAGGAATCTCCATACTGCTTTCCAAATGGAAATGGATTTTTGCCTATACACTGCAGAGGTGCCTGCAAAAGGCATTGTTTGTGCTGGCTGAATTCATGATTTTTGAATCACATTGAATTTTCTGATTAAATAGAAATGCCTACAAGTGGAAAAGACAAACAAGAGAGTTTATCAACATATAATGATTTTGATATGGCTTTGTAGAGCTGTGTAAATGTGCAATAACAGGATCTCAAAGTATAATTGTTCTAAATAATAAAAGTATATTGTCTAAGTAAACTAATAGATATTATAATAGATGAATAGTTCAAAGAAATGCAGTTCATCGGGAGACTTCAGCACTAGATAACCTGCTGAAAGCAAGGAAGAGGATATTTTAAACTAGTCAGAGAAGCCATAAGTGGAAATACAGTTAATAGCTGCTTTCTGGAGCCAGGTATGGTACCACACACCTGTAATCCCAGCAACTCAGGAGTCTGAGACAGAAGGATTGCAAGTTTGAGGTCATCCTGGGCAATTTCAAGACCCTGTCTAAAAATAACAAACTAAAAAGACTGAGGATGTAGCTCAGTGGTAAAACGCCCCAGGGTTCAATCCCTAGAAAATAATACTAATACAAATAATAATAATAATAATAAATTTTTAAATTTTTTTTAAAAGCCTGCTTTCCTGGTCACAGAGATTACTTTTTTGATGATTTTGTAAGTCCAGGTAAGTAGAAAGTATAATCACCAGTCAATGTTAGGTAAGGCCAATCCTACTGCAGTAGGATTTTGCTTGTTTCATTTTATTTTTTGGTACTGGGGATTGAATCAGGGGTACTTTACCACTAAGCTATGCCCTCAACCCCCTTTTAAATTTTTTGTTTGTTTGTTTCAAGACAGAGTCTAAGTTACTGAGGCTGATCTCTGATTTGTGATCCTCCTGCCTCAACCTCCTGAGCTGCTGGGATTATAGGAGTGCACCACCACTATACCAGTTTTGCTTGGCTTTTGAAAAAGAAAAGACCATAGTGAGAGTAACAGTAGTGGTATTTCAGGATTGTTTGTTTTTATTAAATTACTTTAACTTTTGTTTGTTTCTATTAAATAACGCTTCTTGGGAACTAAATTGACATTATAGTTGAAGAATAGCACAGGTTGCTGTATTTAAAACCTGTGTAACGATGCATTAATCCCACTGGACATGTTAGCCTTTTTATCAAAGAGAGTTAGAAATGAACAATGTGAAAATAGGAAGGAAATTGTAGGACATTCAGGAATGCAGTGGGGTGGAGGCAGTTTGCAGAGATGTCTCAAAAAAAAAAAAGCCTCAGTCACTGGTGAGACCTTCCTTAGAAATGCAGCAGCAGCCCATGTCCTTGATCTTCTGCCAGAGAATGCCGAGGAAATCTGCCACATCTGAATCTAACATTGCCATATCTCTCAGGGCTGTTATCACTGCAAATGCTGGCAAATGTTCTTGACATAAAACAATAGGAATTCTGCTGTCATTTCTGCATTAACCAGTCATAAAACTCTGAAGAAACCCCAGTAGAAAGATTTTCATCAAGTGCATATGAGAAAATAATAAAAGACACAAAAAGGAGTAGATAAATCTCACGGCAAGATTGTTGAACCATTGCATTGTACCCAAAAAGCATAGTTTGCAATCACTGATTTGAAACTAACAATAATAGTAATAGTACTAATAAATTTCAAAACAAAACCAGAAACATACCAAGAAAAGCTAAAACATTATAACCAGGTTCAAAGAATTACATAAGTAGATGCTTTCATTGGTTATTATCTAACAGTCATACACCACTCAAGTATTCTTCACCTCCTGTCCCTCTTTCTTGTGGAAAGAGTCTCTGTTATCATTTCCATGCTCAGCTAAGTGAAGCTGTTATCTGAGGACAAACCTCTTACAACCAGATCTCCCTACATTATGACACTGCATAGTGTTTAAATGCAACAATGCACCTTGAAAATATGGAAAAACAAAAGGCAAAAACACAACCACTCTCTAAGCTTCTGAAAGGGAGAGCAGAGATTGAGAAAACTCAGATGATTGGCGATTTTTTTAAACAATTGATACTTGGTCCACTATTTCTACTAAAGCACCCCCAGGTCTACCACAGTAATGATTTAAGACCCCCTTATTCTCAGTTTTCATGCAAAATGTGTTATCTCAGAATTACATGTCATTATGATACTCTTAATGACACTTAGAGTCTTCAGTTGGAGAATGTGATAATTGTGTGATGCTTTTATTTGTTCTGTTTAACTTCATGATATGGGAGTTTTGAATGAATACAAAGATGATATATATATTAAAGGTGATATATTATAATATAGTATATATGGCAAAATTGAATTCACTTATAAATGACTGTAAACCTGACTATACATACACAATTTTACATCACATTTTCATCTGAAACCAATTCCCTAAGCTATTTTCTTATGTACAGCTGAGTTGTTTGTCTTTTGTTTTTGTTTTTGTTGTTTTTTTACTTTTCTAGAACAATGACCTGCTTACTCCTTCAGCAACATTTGGTGAAATAGTCTCAGAAGTAAAATGCTTTGGGAAATTGTATATATTAAACTATACCAGCCTATGTCTTCTAGAGAAATATGATCTGATTGAATCCTTTGCATATTGAATTTGCAATGAAAAATTTATACACAAATGTTACTCTACCATTTGCAAAAAAAAAAAAAAAAAAACAGCAACAGGAGATGAAATGTATAATATGTATAATATTGATTATATCCACTTACTGGGCAGATTTTTTAAAGCCTTATAAATAGAAATCATCTCAAATATAACATATGGGTGGAAAACCCAGGCATCATTTAACTTCTTCAAATTTTAAAACACACTAAACTGCTATATCCTACTAGATGCACCCACCTAGTCCCTGTTTAACAAAAGTATAAACGATCTCCTGCCTACCAGGGGAGTGGCACATGGTGGGTAAAGGGATGAGGATGGAGTGAGTCTTTGGCTGCATGTTCAATGTTTTATTTCTTAACAAAAGCAGCTGAGACAAGCATGGCAAAATGTTAGTGTTTGTTAAACCTGAGTAGTACACACCATTATCAATGAAGTTATTTTCTGAATACTCTGATTTGTAATTCAAAATATTTCCAGTATAACAAAAGTGTAATGCTTTAAGAATAAAGTCAAAATTCAATTTAAGAAAAGCAATGGCAAAATGGAAGAAATGATGACATCTTCACAATCTACTAAAATTCTTCATGTTGTTGTGTCTTGGACAGACATCGACGAGTGCACTGCAGGGACGCACAACTGCAGAGCAGACCAAGTGTGCATCAATTTACGAGGCTCCTTCGCGTGCCAGTGCCCTCCAGGGTATCAGAAGCGAGGAGAGCAGTGTGTGGGTAAGTCCCACGGGGCAGTAAGCAGAGTCCTGTCCTGAGCATCTTCAGGCATTCACAACAGAGTACCCATATCCATTGGAGAATGATAGTAACAACACTTCCTCTTTCACTGACTACCAATCCACTCTCCATCTAACGAGAACAACTAGCCTTAAAGGTTGAGCCTGTACTAACCAGCAAAGTGTTATAGCAGAAGTCTGTGGTGTAAATTGGACCACAAGGGCAATCAAGAAAGTAATTTTAAATGAGGGGGTATCGCACCAACACACTGGTGACGGGGCTTTGGTCACTGCTGCATAGTGCAGCACGGCACACCAGGCAAATGGTGAAGTTCAAACCCCAGCTCTGCCCCACAAGGCATTTTGAGGCATGAGGGAAACTATTAAGTTCTCAGCATCTTTCCTTGTTCAGGTGCCCTGTGGAGACAGCAGTGGTTCCTACCTTAGGAGCTCACGCACAGGAGCACCCACCACAGACTGGCCCTGTGTGGTGCAGCTGTTTGCCTTCATCACACAGAGACCCTCTGTGTTGCCAGCCAGTGCCAGGTGTTGTAAGTGCAAAGCCAAGCATAGTACCTGCTTCCTTGAGGGTCTGAGCCTGTCGGCTCCCTGAGGGCAAGAGCAAACTCCTATTCCATTATTCAATCCAAGTTCAGGCTCCTCTAGGAAACCTTCCATGTTTCATCCAACTATAATTAGTCACTCTTTCCTCATCAAACTATGATAAAGTATCCTTTTATAAATCTCCAATCTGTTGCAGACTAATACTTCTGTAAGGTATAATAAAAAATATTGTGGTGTTATCAAATTGCTATTCCTAAACATGTGTTTTCAGTTTCTAGATTGATCCAAATAGTCCATGGATCAGCAGTACTCTGTGTAGCACAGTGCTCCCTCTGCCCCTGGTACGCCTGTCTATTATTGATCTTATTACTCCATGGGGAAACTTGTTTCATGCCTACCTTCCATACTAGACAGATGCAGATTGTATGTCTTGATCAGCTTGTGTCACTGCTGGCTCCAGAGTCCTCAGAGTGTCCACCACAAAGAGGATGCTCTGAGTGCATTTTGAATGAATAGAAGAACTCAGTGTGAGGAGGACAACTGGCAACTAGTGAAGTAAAATAAAGCATTCTGGCTCAACAGGGAGGCCCAGCAGTAGCCCTGAAACTGTAATTGACTCCCTCTGTTCATTTATTTGCATACTGCCTCTCACCACAAGCCAACAAAGAGGACTTATTTTCTCTTAGGAACTGAGAGTGAGGATGTGGGGACAGGCAACCAGCACCAGTTTTCACCCACGAATGTAAGCTGTTGATATTAGGTTGTCAGCACTGAACTCCTCGTGGTCCCTGGCCCAGTTCTGTCTGCCACAGGCTGTTCCTAGATGCCAGGGTTGGTGCCCAGCCCTCAGAGAGCACCCAGGGTTTGCAGCAGCTGAGCCATGGTTTAGGAGAAGAGTGTGGGCAAACTCCACAGACCCCAGAGCTTTGCCTATTGTGTTGATAAAATAAACATTCCAGAAGAAGGAGCTAACCCACCCTACTGCAGGACGAACCTAGTAGAGAGGAGCATATGGGCACAGTCTTTTGTAAGAAAGTAGGAAGAGACCTTCACATCCCAGTCATGTGTCTGCCCCGATATTCCTCTCACCCACAGAATCAAGTCTACATCCCTCAACAGAGCATGAGTCTTCCTCATTCTGATCCTCCTCCAGCTCTTCACATCCTTCCCCACCAAAATAAAATTACACTCCAGTCTTCTTCCACTAATTATATATGTACGTCGTCACAATTCGGTATCCCCACCAAGTTCTTTCCTGCACCAAGAACATTGCCTCCTAGCAAACTCCTATTCCATTATTCAATCCCAGTTCAGAGATACCTCTTCTAGGAAGCCTTCCATGATTCATCCAACTATAATTAGTCACTCCTTCCTCATCAAACTATGATAAAGTATCCTTTTTTAAATCTCCAATCTGTTGCAGACTAATACTTCTGTAAGGTATAATAAAAAAATATTGTGGTGTTGTCAAATTGCTATTCCTAAACATATGTTTTTAGTTTTTGATTGATCCAAATAGTCCATGGATCAGCAGTACTCTGCAGGCCACACTTTGTGTAGCACAGTGTTCCCCCTGTCCCTGGTACACCTGTCTATTATTGATCTTATTACTCCATGGGGAAACTTGTTTCATGCCTATCTTCCATACTAGGCAGATGCAGATTGTATGTCTTGATCATCATCATGAACTTGCAGTGCCAAACACAGTGTTACCATATAATGATGGTTGATGAACGTCCACTGGTTGAGAAGACATGCACCATTTATTTATCAAATAGTTATTGAGGGCTGGCTATGTGCCAGGAACTGTTCTAGTTACTGGCTATAATAGTGAACAAACAGACTATATAAAATCATGACTATTAGAAAGTACCATTTGTACAATTGGCTATCAATACTGGTACCTGCCTATAATACTAGGAAGCACTGTGCTAATAGTTCTCTTAATTAACCTTGAATTTCCATTCATCATTCATTCAAATAATGATTATTGAGCACACACTATGCCAGCCCTAGTTCCACATATTAAGCATTTGGCATGATCAGACAAAAACCCCATTGTTTTTTACCTCAAGGAGAGGATTCAGGTTTTATTTGGCCTACATTATAGTGAGGGAGATAGACAAGAAGCAGATAAACAAAACACAATGTCAAGTGATGTTAAGGGCTACAAGGATATCCAAAGCAGGTTAAAGAAATAGGGCAGAATAAACTATTGTATATATGTGGGAGAATGTGAGGAGGTGACATTGATCAGACAATGCTTTATTTCAACATGCAGGTTAAAGCAAAAGTATTTTGCAGTTTATTAATAATATCTCCCATTTATTTTTACCTGCTATGATCTAGGAACTTTGCCTACATATCATGTAATCCTCTCAGCAATTCTACCATATTTTTGCACTATTACTCACAGAAGAGGAAATGGAAGCTTGAGAATTATGATCAAGCTAGTAATTGCCCGAGTTAAAATTCAAACTCAGGTTCCCTGAAGCCACTTGACCACACTGCCTCTCACATTTTTAAAGTACCCACACAGCCTAGCATTGTTTTGTTTTGTTTACCAAAAGTCAGGGTCAGTATACAGTGTTACATTATACATGCATAATTATCGTTTTAAATGGCACATGCCATATTGGAGTTGTCATTAAGCATAGTCATGAATTAGTGACATTTTTAAATGCTTCTAAGATATTAGTCTTATTCTGCAAGTACTCAGTTGAGCATTTTATGGTTGGGACTATTTGTCTGAGAAGGAGACAGGCTGGAACACTTCATCAGTGTCAGCAGGGTCTTCCCAAGAGGTGACCTGTTGAGCATCCTTTCCTTCCACATTCTTCTATCTGACTCTCACAAAAACTTCCTAAGATACACAGGGCAAGCATTCCTCTCACTGTGTGCAAAAGAAACCCCAAGACCCGAATGTTTCAGCAACTTAGGCCCTGTCACCAGCCACGCATACCCCATAATCCCTTTCTCTTAGTTTCATCCTACATCGCTTAATTCTTTTTTTTACCTCATTTCATTAGATTTTAAGTCCCCACATGGACATTCTCATACGTATGTGAAGTGGTCTTAATTACTTTTTTCTTTTAAGTCTCAGCCCACCTACCCAGGCTTATTTATCACACACTGAGGTATGTAGTCTGTTCTTAACATCTTCTTTAACTGCAAAAAAACACATATACCCTAATTTTAACAACAGAGGGATTTAAAAAAAAAAAAAAAAAAAAAAGGCTCTTCCCTACATAGGTTTTCTAGATAATCTCTGCTGAAAATTTGGTAAGTCAGTAATTTGTCTCTCTGTGTGTATGCTGGTCACCCAGACATAGATGAGTGCTCCGTGCCTCCATATTGCCACCAAAGATGTGTGAACACTCCAGGCTCGTTTTATTGCCAGTGCAGCCCTGGGTTTCAGTTGGCAGCAAACAACTACACCTGTGTAGGTAAGTCTTGGGGAGACTGCCATCCTAACTTATCTCCGTCTTCAAGAAAAAGGAGACCCCATATCAAGGTGCACTGTCTCCAGTCCCTGTCATTCTTTAATGAACTGGTTTCCATCAACTTCCCTTGAGTAATCATTTAATGCTGAAAGGACAATAATTAATCTGTTTCTCAAAACACATCAACATGGGAATGGAAAACTTTTTGAAGCTTGGTTTTCATTCTTCTCTGTAGGTGTATCAATTTTTTTTTTTTTTCAAATTCAAGATCAATTGATAAACACACAACAATTAGTCAGCAGGGTGTGATATAAATGCTAAAGGTGCCAAGGGGGTTACTATAAGTTCAAGTACATAAACTTTCCACTGAAAACGCATCTGATTTTTACTTGCTGCTTCTCCCCCTTCCGAATGCAATGTCACGGCACACAATTATAAGATTGGCATGACATGGAAAGAATCTAGTGCAGGAAAAATGCCTTTTCACAATATTTTCAGTGCCTTAGAGCATTGCAAAACTCTGTATGGGTCTCAAAGGCTTATGTTATAATTGTAATGGAATTTAACAGAAACCATTTAAAAAGTAATAAATAGCACAGATAAATCTTCACTACAGCATGCTGAGAGACCATATCAGTATGAGTGTCTTATAACAATTATTTATAGACTTAGCATTTTGAATCTGAACAACAAAAGAAAATAGATACTGGAATGTTTATTTATTAGAAGCATTAAATTCTTTTGGGAAGATTTATCAAACATCAAACTGTCATACCTAGAAAAAATATTCTGGTATTTCTAAAAGAAGTATATTACAGACCTTTGAAGTTGTTCCAACAAATATGAAACTGAATGGATATTCTCCAATGAGCTTCTGCAGGGCAAAGAATTCAGCTAGGGATTTACTCACTTATCATCAGATGATATAGGTACAAAAGAGCAAAGATGTTTAAAGACATATGTGTATCTAAAACCTTTCCCTTCAGATATAAATGAGTGTGATGCCAGCAACCAATGTGCTCAGCAGTGCTACAACATTCTCGGTTCATTCATCTGTCAGTGTAATCAAGGATATGAGCTAAGCAGTGACAGACTCAACTGTGAAGGTAAAATATTTTTGAAATAATACGCAGTAAGAGTCCACCATTGTCATTCATATTCTTTCTCTGAGTGTACCTGTTGATGAAAACAAATTTTTACTCACAGAAATTCTATTCCAAAATCCAATTCATATAGTTTAACAACATTGGCTTCTTAATATGTTACCAAGAGAAAAATATGTTAATATGTTAAGAAGAGAAAAAACAGAATAACTGGGGAGACTGAGGCAGGAGGATGGAGAGTTCAAAGCCAGCCTCAGCAAAAGTGAGGTGCTAAGCAACTTAGTGAGACCCTGTCTCTTAATAAAATACAAATTAGGGTTGGGGATGTGGCTCAGTGGTCCAGTGGCCCTGAGTTCAATCCCTGGTTCCCAGTACTGGAAAATTGTAAAGGGAAATAAACTGATATTGTTAGAATTTGACCTTAAGCTTTCTATAAAGTCTGATATTTTGTTTAGAGTTCACAATGTTTTTATTCTCTTTAGCTCATCTAAAAAGTATATCGCCAAAGTAGTGACATTAAAACTTTTCAACTCTGTGTCCTTGCTCTTATCTGATTCAACAGACATTGATGAATGCAGAACCTCAAGCTACCTGTGTCAATATCAATGTGTCAATGAACCTGGGAAATTCACATGTATGTGCCCACAGGGATACCAAGTGGTGAGAGGTAGAACATGTCAAGGTAAATTTGTTTTCTTATATGTGAAGTGTTTGGTTTTAACCGGGAAGAACCTGGAGGAAGTTGCAGGATTCTCTACTACAGATTTTCATTTTTCCCACTTTGAGTACATAATTTGAGTTATTTCTGTCCCTATTCATCATGCGTTAATGCACATCTCATGAAGCTGAGACTCCATGTTAGTCTTGACCTTCTTTGGAATTTAGAGTCACAGTTTTTCTTTGTAAAAAATGTAAACAGTTTCAATAAAATGTTAATATCTACTAACTGGCATATACAATCTCTTCCAAGCATCTACCAGAAAAATCAATTATTAAAATGTTTCACCACGAGTTTGAGTTTAAAGCCTCAGTTTAACATGTGAGTTAGAGATAACCTCAATCCAGTCTTAATTCTCTAAAATACCAAGATTATAAATTATGTAGTAATTTAGGTGCTGAGAGAATCATCCTAATATGTATTAAACTGCACTTAGATTCTTCAGGGAAAAAAAACTAGTAAGCCAAAAAATAACTAATGACCTTGTACCTGCTGCAAAATAAATACTTAGGTGGTCTTCACACCTACACCAGATGCGAGAGGCAACCATCTACAATTGTATGATTTTAGAGTCTTTCAGGAGGATTTGAAAATGTACACCCTCTTCCCCCTACCTCCAATGCTGCATGTAGTTTAAAACTTCTTCAACAGGAAAAAGACTGGTAGATAAAACCAAACATGTAGATAATCCTGAGAGAGCTAGTGTCAACACTTAAATTTACACAAAACAGTGAAAGTGTAAAAAAAAAAAAAAAATGACTGAACTTGAGGACAGAAAAATCTATTTGAATTTGGCTGTTTTGCATTCTAACTATACAATATTGAACCAATCAAACTTCTCTAAGTCTCAGCTCTCGCTTTTAGAAAAAGGAGATGGAGAAATGAAACAATATAATGTGAAAATAATTCATAAACTATGAAGTCCATACAATTCAAGGTATTTTTATGGAATTTGCTCAGCAATGTCAGCAACTAATAGTAAGTCTTTTCTAGAGACTTTTAAAATCAGAATTGGAAAGCACACACACAAAGCCAGTAAGCATCTTGTTAAGAAAGGAAAAGATCAAGGAGACACTGGGAAGTCTCAGTCTATATCAAAATATACAGGGAAATAGTAACTCAGAGGAACATCCGTGACCTAGGCTTTTGTAGTATGAAACTAGACTCCAGTCACTAGTTATGTGCATAATCAAAATGTCATTCATTGCATAATGAACATCTTTATAACCTTTTCCAGGTTACTAGAAACTCTGTAAATGTTAATTGTGGGGAAACATTGCATTCCAATGGTCTTACTTACTGAACCCTAACTGAGACTTTTAGAATGAATATTACATGCAGGAAAATGCTAGCCAATGAGATATTTTAACCAATTTCCCTGGAGTCCTTCAAACAAATGTCTGTGTGTTTCTGATCATATATGGAGTTGATATTGAACAAAGACAAAAGCAAATTAATGTACAATAGGATCTTATTTTCCTGATCCATATATCCAGAAACATATCTGTTTTAAGGTGGAAAATGCACTAAAATTACAAATGGGAGTTCATGAGTGTTGTTATATTGAAGATATGTATCTTTGGAATATTTGGTTGAGCCAAAATATTGTTTGTGAAAGAGACTTACATTCTTTTAAAGTATCAAGCAATTGCTTTCCCCTACTAAAACCATCCCTCTTGAGCAAAGTAAAATTCAGAAGGTTTGAATTCTTACCTTCCTGGAAGGGCTTATTCGGGGTATGAAATAACTGTTCTCATTTCCACAGGCTTACAAAAATGAAAACAGTGTGTGTGTGTGTGTGTGTGTGTGTGTGTGTGTGTGTGTGTGTGAAAGCACGCATGTGCATTTTTATCTAAACAGAGACAGAAAAAACATACACGCAGACACGTTCCTCAAATATTTTAATACTGTTAATTTCTGAACCTTCCAGAACGGTTAAACTGTTGATTATGCTAGTCTCTACATTACCAGAAGTAATAACCAAAGTTATAGCATAAAATTTCCTTTTGCTGTTGTTGGATCTGTATAACAAACCAGTCTTCATTTTCCCTCTAGCTAAACAGCACCTTTATTTCTCCAAACGGTAAAAAATGCTGAAAGGGCAGGTCAATTGTGATTTCTTCAGAGAAAGTTAGGTTTTCTGCCTTCAGTCATAGCCAGTCCAAGAAGACACTTCTTGTGGCTGACTCTTGGAAACTGCATAATTTTTCCAGTCCCCTCCTGGATTCCAGATAAGTTTAGCCAGTTGGAAGCCAAAAGAAAAAAAAAAATTTTTTTTTCCAAAAACAAGGCGTGGAATTATTCTTCCTTAGAGAAACCTACAATGGAAAGATGCCTGTCACTATATGAATTTGAATCTGCCACTTACCCCTGCTTTGTTTTTTCTCCATGTCAAAAGGAGATAACATCTTCCTTACCTATCTTCACATAGTTTGTGTGAGGAGCAACAAGGAATTTACAATAGGATTAAAACAAACAGGCAGATTTCAATAATGCAAAGCAGAAAGGAATAAAGGTGGTAAAAGGGGAGCACCAGGTCTGAGAATGCAAAAGAGATCATATCCCAGCTCCCAGCCCATGCCTGACTTGCAGTATGGATTCAGTGGAATGAGTAAATGAATGAATGAAAACAGGGAAGGCATGATTCAGAAAAGGTTTACATTGGATAAAATAGAAATCACATTCAAATGTAAAGGCTTAGGGATGTGGATATTAATTTAATTGTTTCCATGATTATAAATGCAGCGGCTTGCTAAATTGTTTCAAATCTCACCTGGGAGCTCCTAATCTAAAATGAGCCTTTGTCTAGCCTAGCCTACATACAGCTGGGACTCTCCCCTCTGGCTCTTTGGCACCAGTCCCTTCTTCTTCTACACAGTCCTTAAATATCTATGTTCTATCCCTGCCCCCACTGTGAATCAGCATCAGCAATTAGAACAAATTTTTAAAATTTTCTACAAGGTGAAAAACCTCACAGTATCACTTCTGCTGTGCTTTCTTCCTCTGGACTGTGGAAATCACTCTCAGAGAGCCATCTATCCCTCAGCATGCCTGCTTCCTAAAACTACCTTTCTAAATGTTTTCTGTCTCCTAAGCTCCAGAGACAATCAGCTGCCCTCTGCATAGATTTTGCTTGCTGCTTTCTCATCCTGGAAAGCCTTCCCCACCCTAGTAATGAAAAATTTATTTAACTACCATCCTTCAAAGCCAAGCTGAGATGGCTACTTCTTTCTTCAGCCTTCCTTAATCTTTCAGGCAGAATTAATCAATTCCGCTTCAAGTCCTCCTGTGTACTTAATTATCTCCTATTTAATTCCATTTTGTTTTATAAGTAATTGTTCCCAACTAAATTATCATCTCCCTGTGGGCAGGAACTGGTGAGGTGTTTGGTTGGTTGTTTTTTTTTAGTTTTATATAAGTCAAGTCAATGGTTGGCATTTGACTTTGAATTTAAGAGATTGGTACTTGATAAATATATCACAAAATGATACATATTGATCTGTGCAGAATGGCTCAGCTACATCTGTCCTGAATTCAGTGCAATGAATTCAGGTCCCACCCTGTCTTGGGTCTAAAAGCAGTCCAGATTCCTATATACCTCTTCCTTGAAAATCAGAATCTGCCACTTATACAATTTTCTTGATTAATATACTCTTAAACCCTATGTCTGCAGATATCAATGAATGTGAGACTGCCAATGAATGCCGAGAGGATGAAATGTGTTGGAATTATCATGGTGGCTTCCGTTGTTACCCACGAAATCCATGTCAAGATCCCTATATTTTAACATCAGAAAAGTAAGAAACATCAGCTTTTGAAAGTGAGCCTCTTCTGGTCCTCCCCAGCCAAACCAATGAATGCTTTTTTGTTTGTCTCTACAGCCGATGTGTTTGCCCAGTCTCAAATGCTATGTGCAGAGAACTGCCCCAATCCATAGTCTACAAATACATGAGCATCCGCTCTGATAGGACTGTACCATCAGACATCTTCCAGATTCAGGCCACAACTATTTATGCCAATACCATCAATACTTTTCGGATTAAATCTGGAAATGAAAATGGAGAGTTCTACCTAAGGGTAAGTATCGTGTAGCCAACTATTGAGAAAGGTGGAAGTTTGTCGTGTCGTATTCACATGGAAGGAAAACTAACATTTAGAGTTTTGTGTGTAGGCATGTGTGAGGACCTCCAGTGGACCTCATTTCACTTAATCCCCCTGGTAATGCTGTAAGATAGATATTAGTGTTGATTTTTATTTTTTCAGAAGGAAACATGACATGTAGAGAGATTAAGTAAAGCTTCCCTAAAATCACAACCAAACTACAGACTCTAGTAGAGTTGTGTGTAATTGCCAAAACACAAGTCTACAAATCAATGACACATAGAAAAAATAACTTCTGGAGAGTTTTTCAAAAATCATGAATTCCTTATTGCTACATTTGCAAGACAGTTTACATTCACAGCAAAACTAAAACCTGTCAGTCTCAGAAGTGACCTACCTCAGTGCACAGTATGAGTCAACACAAGTACCACTGTCTTCCGGGCAGACAGTGTGGGCTCACCCAGGTCTTTTCTCTGTCTTTTATTGCCTATGAAATCTCATTTCTGAATTCTGCCATTTCTCTCTTCACAATGTCTCCTGGGTTACCTCTGCTCCCAAAGCCCCAGTCTCTCCTTTAAGCTACTTTTTCACCTCCTGAATCTCTCCAGAGCCTTCCAAGCTGATCCCCCTGACTCCAGTGCTTCAGCCTTCCATTCTCCCCTGCAAAGTCTCAGCAAGTTCATTTTAGGTTAAAATCCTGACACATTTTAAATACAGCTCACCACTTCATGTGAACATGATGGCACCCCACCAAGCAGTTTGCAGGGTTACCGTAACTGTTTCAAGCTAAGGATGTTATTCATCCAGTTATGGTTTTTTTCAAAACTCCTTTGGGCACTCTTCCTTTTTAATCAGATTTTAAAGTCAGTATTTCATTTTGAGAATATGAAAGCAAATTGGGAAATTCATCCTTGTGGTAAAGTTTACAGATTTTTAACGTTTACACGTTTATCCTGTTCTTTGATATATTAACTTCCTTTCCAGCTCAAGTAATGTGATTCTCTTTCTTTGCCAGTAAATTAGAAATGATTAATTTCTCATGACCAACTTCTGAAGAGAAAAACCCAACCCAAAATACAATGTACTACTATCATTATTTTTTCTATTAGGAAAAAATAAACTTCTTTAGCATTTGATGTTTTAAATTTGAGATGCACTAGGTATTTGTAAAAAGTTTCCTGTAAATGAGTTTTACCCAGTTCAGATAATACCAATTAAATAATTCTAGCCCAAACAGACAATATTATCAGTAATCCCATGGCAATAATATAGGCTCATCTCAAAATCTTCTTTAAAAATAATTTTCCATTTTGTACTCTTAACCACAATTTTAAAAAATAAAATTTCCTAGTAGAATCAGCTGTTAAATAAAGTTCCAACATGGTTTTTCTCTGCAATAAACAAGACATTTTCAAAGTTATTTTTATTCAGTCTGCCTTTATTGATTTTTCAAATACAAATACAAGTCCTTTTTCTCATGAATAATATAAAATATCACCAATTTTGATAATTCCAGAGTTAAGTCATTTTAAATTGCTTGAATAAAAAGCAATTTTAAATGATAAAATAGACACTTCAAGACTATTTGTCATCACATAATTCAAAAAGTACTTGGATCAAATTCTACAAAATTTCTCACTGAAATTCCACTTATGCAGAGGGTGTTGATGCCTAAGAATCAATCATTAGTCCATAATTAAGCACCTACTATGTTCTTGGCTCCAGAGTGAAGAATTAAAAAGACATGTAATACACAGTTCCTGATTTCGAAGAGCTCTGGCTACAACTGTGCAGCAAAAGTTAACATCTATGAAAAAGAAGGAGCCAACATTATACTTAATTCCATGGTCTAAAGACATCAAAAAAATTAATAGATAAAGGAGGTTTCTTGACAGTCATGAGTGTTGACCTAATGCTTGAAAGGATATGTGGGATATAGGATTTTATTTATATTCCTTTTGGGAGAATACTGAGAAAACCTCCCTCCCTAGAAAGGGGGATATGTTATAAGGAAATAGTACACAAAATTGAACGTAAAGTATCACCTTCAAATTTTTGCTGTTACCTGGAGCTATTGCTTACAAGAAGCAGGTACCATAGAAGATCCTAGAGGCACAATGAATTAAACCAAGCCAATTCCTGTCCCATTGGAGACGACTGCCAAGACACTGTACAAGTGCTCAGAAGGGTGTTGACCATTGCAACAGAGTTTCAAGTTGCTCACAAGTGTGTAAGCAGAAGTTCCAACCATGTTAGCTGTGGTGTAGCAACCTCCTGGTAGAAGTGGATTTAAGCTCAAAGACAAATTGAAGAATAGGAAATTAAAGGATGTGTAGTTGGTCTAGAACTCCAAGTGCTAGAGGCGGAGGGGCCTGAGAGGATCCTGGAGAGCTGAACAGGAGCTAGCTCTCACCAGTTGTACATAATATTTTAAGACCTTCAGATAGAGGAGTCTCTACTGAGTTTTCAGGTTAAAATGATGCCTACCTATATTATAGAGCATGATTTGGAGTGTGACCAAAGTGGAAATAGACCAGTTACACATTCAAGAGATAGGGAGTTAGGGTGGTAACCAAGAGTTTTTTAAAATGAAGAAAAAACAGATTTAATAAGATGTTGGAAGAACTACATGACTTGGTAACCCATTTGCTATTGGGAGGTTTGAGGAGAAAGAAGCATCAAGAATAAGACCCTTCTTGTTTCCATCTTGAGCAACAGTAAATAGTGGAGATAAAGAAGAACAAGGAACCAGTGAGGAGGGGAAGATGAAGAGCACAATTTGGATAAATTAAGTCTAGGTCCCCGTGAGACATCAAAGTAGAGATTCTTGAAGCTGGATATGTGAATTTGGAACTCAAAATGCAGACTTCCCAGTCACTGGCAAATGCATAACTGAAGCCATGACTCTGGATAGGATCACTCTGGGAGAGTGTGTTGAAGTGGGTGATTAGTGGAAAGGGAAGAGTGTCTGAAATAAGGAAGGGCTACATCATGAAGACTCTTCCTTTCTATAACCTGATCTAGGCACCATTAGAATTGTCCAGCACCCTAGCCTGCAGTTCCCTGGCCATCTCATCTCCATGACCTTCCGTATTATGCCACTAACCCCCAGGCCACACTCAGGTATTGGTCTCCAGTGGTCCACTCAATAACTCACCCTCCTTCCTTCCTCTCTCTCTCTCTCATGCCATCACTCCCACACTGCGCTCTTCACCCTCAAAGTGATGCTAGTACCTTGACCTCCAACCGCCTCTGCCCTTCGAGTCTATCAGCTACTTGGTGGACACTTAAACTACCCTGTCACAACACATCCACCCCCCATCTGGCAACCCCACATCAATCCCATAATCCATATATATTTTCATACTCAACTTGTCAGTGTGGACTAGTAACCCTATAAAATTCTAGTCTCCAATTTACTCAACAATTCTAGTAATTTTTCTTATTTCTTTTATTCCATTTTTCTTTATTCCCTGATCTCAAATGTCCCCATATTCTATAAGTCCTTGCACCCTTCATTTTCAGTCAGTCACCTCACCTCCTACTCCTCTGAAATCACTGACAGGTGTAAGTTAACTCAACTTCCCATGCCACCCACTGCAAACTTAAGTCTCTGTACCCTCCATCTAGTTTCCAAAGACGAGGTTTCACTTCTGTCAATTACGATAAACCCAGCACGTGTATTTTTCATTCTATCTCCTCCAGTACCTTATTCTACCAGACTCCCCTCTACATCCTACTTATTCAACATGTTTTTCCCCTCTAGATTTTGTCCTACCTCTCCTCTCCCTTGCCAGACTAGCTTCTTAAAATTCAGTCTGTAATCGTGGTCTGTGCTTTATCACTTCCTGGTCACTTCTGTCTTCTGTTCACACTACTGTATGGAAGCTGATATGGGAAAAAAGCACCTAATGATTTCCATACATTAAGTCCAAGAATCGCCATCCTCTTCCACTCTGTTGGACCCCTCAGTCACTCATCTGTTATCCACTTTACCATCTATTTCTTCTCAGCTTCCTTCATTTCTCCTCTGCCTACTCCTTCAGTGTCATCCTCTCCCAGAACTCCAGCCTTACCACATCCTCATTTTCTCCCTTGGTCTTGTGTCTACACAAAATGATTGCTAAATCTTAATCTCTGTCTGTATCCTTTGTCATTCAAACTCCCCATCCGCTTACCCACCACTTCCATATCAATCTGTCTCCTCTTTCCAACACCCATCACATTTTTCATCAAATTAAGCTGCATTCAGTTCTTCTGATAATGGTGCTTTACAGAACTTCTTTTTATCCCTGGGGACTCTCCTCAGGCATTCCAAAGCCTTTTCTCAATGTTTCAGGATTCCTCCTCTTTTTCCCTGTGTGTGTATGCACCTGTATGCACATACCCTGAGTATCCCCATATTCCTTAACATTTGCCACACTCTATTAAAATTAACTGTTTCCCTATCTCTCCACTCACTAGAATGGAAATAGATGTACGATGTTCAAAAAGTGAAAAATGACAACTTTTTTTACAGGTTCAAAAATGATTTGAGGGCTGGGGATGTGGCTCAGTTGGTACAGTGCCTGCCTCACAAGCACAAGGCCCTGGGTTCAATCCCCAGCTCCACAAAAAAAAAAAAAAAAAAAAAAAAAAGATTTGATTCCAAGCTTTGGACTCTGTAAAAACTGAAACTGCTTAAGGGTACAAGAAATGTTAGCGGAGAGGGAGGAATAGAAAAGAAAAACTATCTGAAAAGCAAGTCCTTGCAACTTAGAGCTAGGTTCAATGGGTGAACAAAGGGTAACTATGAAGAAGGTTTGGAATCAGGAAGGGACTAAGTAGCAGTTCTAAAATCCCACTTTTATTAGTGGGATTATCTCTCCACTAATTAATTATCCCCTAATTCTCATTAGAGGTATAATAACAAATAAGAGGAACTCTATTCCAAGAAAAATAATTCTCCCTTCTTTCTTCTTTTATTGTAGCAAACAAGTCCTGTGAGTGCAATGCTTGTGCTCGTGAAGTCGCTAACAGGACCAAGAGAATATATCGTTGACCTGGAAATGCTGACAGTCAACAGTATAGGAACCTTCCGCACAAGCTCAGTGTTAAGATTGACAATAATAGTGGGGCCATTTTCATTTTAGCCTTTTACCAGAGTCTACCACAAGCATTTAAATCAGCCAAAGAATATTGTTACCTTAAAGCACTATTTTATTTATAGATATATCTAGTACATATACATCTATATACTGTACACTCACCCATAATGCAAACAATTACACCATGGTATAAAGTGGGCATTTAATCTGTAAAGATTCAAGGTTTGTCTGTATTAATATGTGTAAATTAGACATTAATCCACTAAACTGGTCTTCTTCAAACATTAATCCACTAAACTGGTCTTATTCAAGGGAGCTAAGCATACATTATCCAGTGAATCTTGGATTCTTTCCTATAAATTGGGACCAAGCAATGATGCTCTTCTGTGGTGCTTAGGGAGACTTACTATAGCTCCACTGGCAGTCTCTTAAGGAGGCAGCCATCATGACATTGAATAGCATGCAAGGGCAGGAATGAGTTTTTTAACCGCTTTGTAAGAAAATGGAAAAAGTCAATAAAGATATATTTCTTTAGAAAATGAGGAACTCCCATATTTGTGTTGGTCTTTATTTTCACAATCAGTCTAAAGGTGGTTGTTTATTACATACAATAAATCATTATTGTACAATAAGTTAGTCTCCATAGGGTATTTTAAATTTTTATCAGAAATCCTTTATTATGAACATTCAAAACCAATAAGCAAAATTTTCCAAAATTCCCCAAATACATCAAATATCCCCTATAAAATTGTTCTATTGAGAAATCTATGAGGAGGAGATGAGAAAAAATTTTTTTCTAAACCACACTGGAGTGGAACTGAAGAAGCAAATCCAGTAAATGTAATAACATCCCTGAACCTAGGATTTCACAAGATGCAGAACAAAATGAAGAAAAGGTATTTTACTGAGGTGGGGGGGTTAATTTCTAAATAAAATTAAAACCCTAACACTTCACTAATTTATAAGTAAAATTTTTCATATTTGTACTCAGTGCTCACCGAGGAGGAAAATGATGACGGTTCTTGTTCTTGGTGTTGAGAATGACTGAACTAAAGCAAATCCCTTCCTTCAATTCTAGGAAAAGGTTTTAGGTCTTCTTATTTTTTTAAAAAAATGTAACTGCCTCACTTTGATGTGTCATATTTTTAAATAAATATTCTCTTAGATCGCCCAGTCTTGGGAGTTTTCTTAATGTAGCCAATAACAGCCAATATAACTTTTATATCTGGGGAAAAATCAGTTACCGCTGCCAGAGCAAGAACAACCATTTTATTTCTGTGTGCATGTTTGTGTGTGTGTACTAAGAAATGAAGAAACAAAGACCATTAAAATCATGCCACAAAGAAAGTGTACAACCAATTTTTTTCTTACACCCAATTTCAAAGCACAAATGAATAACCTCTGTCACCAAGTAACCCTGCTACTAAAATGAAGGTCTCTCAGAGAAAAACTGAATATGCAAGAATTGTCAAAAAGAAAGTTAAGTAAGAGACTAAGGAACAAAAGGCAAGTTCCCTCTGTTAGAGTGGAGGATGGGCGCTTCAGTGCCAGAGAGGGACCCGACCAGTGCAGGCAGAACAAGTCCGACCAAACCACCGGACTGAGTGCATGCTCCTCACCCGTCTGCGTGACTGCCCACGGTCCAGGTAAATTAAGGCTTTAACCTTTTCTATTTATGATCAATCTAGTGATTTTTCTACATAGAGTAAAAAAGAAAGAGCCTAAGAGCCTAAGACCTTCCAAGATCTTTCACTCTTAAAGAAAAAGGCAGAGTCTTGGTAGAAGAAGTAATAGGAATCTCTGGAATATTTATGCATGAACCCTGGCCCTCCCATTACCCCCAAATCCTGTATATGAAATTCGGATCTACAGAAACCATTAACTTCCAAGATGATGATTGTCCTTGAATCCCAAGGCTTGGTCCCATTCGCAAATCATAGATCATGGAGAGGGATGATATACTGCAACTTCACTGATTCAATCCCCTTTCCTTTTAATGTGTGGTAAAATACACATCACAAAATTCACTCTGATTGTGCACACAATTTTACAGTGTACACTTCAGTAGCACACTTAGAACATTATACCCATATTCCCACTACATAGTTCCATAACATTTTCTTCACTGGAAAAACAAACCCCACACCCCTCAGCAGTCTCTCTCCACTCTACCTTGTCAGCCTCAGTGGGAACTGCCTCAGATTTCTGTGGATTTGCCTCTTCTGGACATGTCATATAAATGGGATCATAGAATTTGTATGCTTTTGTATCTGGTTTCTTTCACTTAACAGTTTTCAAGGATCAACATTATTGTTGCATGTATAAGTACTTCATTCGTTTTTGTGACTGAATAGTATTCCATTGTATTGGTATATCACATTTTGTTTATCCATTCATTAGTTGACTGATTGTGTCCACCTATACTTCCTTTTTATTTTGGATGTCAAAAAGAAACTGATTTCCAGGCAATTCAGTCACTAATTTATAGCCTAAATTCACCCAATTTTAGTTTCATTTCTGACTAAAGAGTAGCAAGTAAATTTTTTACATAGGAATAAAAACTTGGAAAGAACTTTGAGAAGCTAATCTGTGAGTTCCTTTACAACTATCCTCATTAAACAAAAATCTCATGCTATTTTTTAAATTGATTCTTTGTAGTTATACACAACATTAGGATTCATTTTGACATAAAATCATGGGATAAAATTTGCTCTAATTCAGTTCCCAGTCTTTCCCCTTTCCCTCCCCTCCTCCCTCCCTCTGTTCCTTTCCCTCTACTGTACTGATCTTTCTGCTATTTACATTTAGTTGTTTTGTTTTTTGGCTTTTTTGGAGTTAATTTCTTGTTATACATGATGTTGAGATTCACTGTGGTATATTCATATATATATATACACAGAAAAGTTAGGTCAGACTCATTCAGCTGTTCTTCCCTTCTCCCATGCCTTGTCCCTCCCCCTCAGTCCCCTTCCCCCACTCTAACCTTTTCAACACATGGTGTTAGAAAAACTGGATATGTATAAGCAGAAGAATGAAACTTGATCTCTCACCTTGCACAAAAGTGGGTCAGAGACCTAGGAATTAGACCCAAAACACAGAATTTCTGGAAGAAATGTAGGCCCAACACTTCAACAGTTGCCGCAGGAACCGACTTCATTAATGAAACCTCTGAGATGCAAACACTAAAACCAAAAATCAGTAAGAAATACAACCAACAAGCAATAAGTGGGACAGCATCAAATTAAAAACTTCTTCACAGGAAACAAGAGTGTGAAGAGAGAGCCTACAGCACAGAAGATCTTTGCCACCTGCTCCTCAGAATATATAAAGAACTCAAAAAACTTGACACCAAAAGAACAAATAACCCAATTAAAAATGGGGCAAAAGAACTAATAGGCACTTCTTAGAAGAAATACAATTGGCCTCAACTGGCCAATAGGCCTTTCAACATTCACTGAGAAATGTCCATGCTAATCCCATCTAACAGTGTGATGTTGTCCTGAAGAATCAGGGTTCTGAGTCTCTACTCTCATATTAACCAGCTGAGTATTTCTCAAAATATAATTTGTATTTCATACAAATATATTTTTAAAATGTTCCACACCTCTAGCAATCAGGGAAATGCAAATCAAAATTACATTGAGATTTCATCTCACTCAAGTCAGAATGGCAATTATCTGGAATATAAATAATAAATGCTGATGAGGATGTGGGGAAAGGTACACCATATACTGCTGGTGGGACTGAAAATCAGTGCAGCCACTCTGGAAAGCAGAATGGAGAGTCTCAAAAAAGTAGGAATGAAACCATCATTCAACCCAACTATCCCACTCCTCTCTATATATCCAAATTAGATAAAATTAGCATATTATAGGGATAGAGCCACATCAATGTTTATAGCAGCACAATTCACAATAGCCAAGCCATGGAATCAACCAAGGGGCCCTTCAACAGGTGAATGGATAAAGAAAATGTGGGTTTTTATACACAATGGAGTATTATCCAGTCAAAAAGAATGAAATTATGGCATTTGCTTGTAAATAGTTATAACTGGAGACTATAATCCAATTCAGCTCTAATTTTTAAAATTATAATTCAAAATACTTTTTTTAGCATTTACTCTGTAAAATTATGTTTTTGTTACTTTCTGCTGATACTGAAATATGATGATTGCTTATGTTAAACTGAAAGTCATTTTACCTTGTTTCACCAGTGTAAAAAAGGGCTAGTCAAACACTTCAAACATGCTTCCAGGGAAATGCCTATGCAGTGAGCCTCAGTAATGAGAACTTTCCTAGACATTCCCATGACTTCACCATTCCAGTGCCTGTGGCCTGGGCTCTGAGACGCCAGTGCTCGCCAGGTGGGCAGAGTTGTTTTCTGACTGATTAGAAAAAGCCTGTTGGTGGTTAGGCCATCTAAAAAAAAAAAAGGATGATAACTTCCCTCAGCTGCCAACCCCCCACAGCCCCAAAAGTACTTTGACAACTTGTAGTCACCATTTCCTCCAAACAAAACCTTTCCTATTACACACCCTTCTTTTTAATACTAAAGGGATTCTAGAACTTAGATGCCATCTTGTTTTTAAGACTTGCTCCAGGTAGCAGTTTGTTAAGCAAGAGCACTGTGCCCACAATGCAGGTCCTAAGACTTAAATCGGAGCTCTTTTCTTTGGCCATACTCCAGATTCTAGCACCATCAGGCAATCCCTTTCCTTCCAAACTTCTTCCTATAAAACACTATATTTCCTATAAAATGCTTACTCCACATCATGGATCAGCCTTGCTGGTTATATGATGAGTTGTCACTGCTACTGTCACAGGTAGTTGAGTTGAAATAACACAGATACCAACCCAATACAGATTGACTCTGAAGAACTGTAGCTGATTTGTTCTCCTTAACTCCAGAGACGCAAATATTCTTGAGCTCTACAAATTGAAATGCAAGGACCAATCATGTAGACCTTACTATAATGGAGAGGACAGCCATTTCCAAACGAAAAAAAAAAAAAAAAAAAAAGTCTATTACTAAAAATCCAAAAAGAGCTCTCTGTGTGGGGTGCTTTGAGAGTCAGAGTGGTGAATATGGAGTGGGTCTTACCCTGGACAAAAAAGGGTTATAAAGTCCTTCCTGCCATCAGAATGAGTGAAAGGTAAGGTGTTAATGTGAAGAATAGTGTCATTCCTTGACCTTGGTTAATATCCCTTAAGTGATTATTAAAGAAGGAAGTATGTACATCAAATATTAGCCACTAAAGGCTTCTTGCTTTAGAGGCTGGAATAAGATATCACAATTGACAACTCAGTCATCAACAGACCTTTCGGGTCTTTCACAATATATTTAAGTGAAAAGGGAAAGAACAAATAGGTTCCTTTAAAATTATGACTACATAGTGGAGGGTGGAAATCAGCAAGAAACCAATCCCCATATCTAATAAATGTAGTATCTCTACCACTATATAATGGAGATGGAGTGAATCCAAATGATGGAACAGAACAATCATTCAATGCCCTGAGACCACCTGAACACAGCCCGATGGGATTATTATTTGGGGGGAAGCTTCACAAATAAAATTTGATTGTTGAATCTTGTTTCCATGACTTCAAGCAGTTGCTTATGTTTTGAATAGCTCTGTATGTGTCTAACTTTCTAACTTTCCTTTTTAAAATATAGAACAGCTGCTGGTCTGTTCATATGTTGTGCATAAGCAGCCCACAAGGGACAAAGCCCTCCATTAATATGTTGAATTATTTTTAACACACTTATATTTCTATCCTGAATCATCATCCCTAAAAGATGGCAAATTTCCATCTTCCCAGCTGGGGGGAGCACCTGCAAAATGCAAGCCCAAACTGTGACACATCTGGTATCAAAAAACCAATCTTGTTTCATCTGGCCAACAGGCTAAAATATCAAGATCGTTGAACAGAAACAAGGCAAAATGTTAACTGCCTCTTATATGTAGTCAACGCAGATGTCTAGTTAAGCTGTTTATATTGTAAGCACATGTGTATGTTAACAGAGCACAGATCCCCTTAATAAGCCAGAGTTGGAATATAAATGCAAGAGAATTTTAAAGACCTGAATGCAATAATTCAGTTCTTTTTTATCTTCCCATACAAAGTGAATTAGTTTCTGCAGATCTGTATTATCTTTAAACAGATGCCTGTAACACAAAAATAAATTATTTTAATGAGTTATTTTGGTATCTCCAAATTGTTTATTTCCCTTAAACACTGTATTTCATATTTATGTATTTTAATATTTATTTTTTTACACTTACCATAAATTACTCACATATGGCTTAAACCAGGTGTCTTGGTTTATGAGGCCTCAAAAGCGGACCCTGAGACAAGAATTGAGTTTGGATAGTTTGAGAGGTTATCTCAGGGAGTGGGGAAAAGGAGCCACAGAAAGAAAAGATGCCAATAAGTGGATGAGTTAATGAGTGGGCCACCTCTGTGGGCACCTGGTGCTCAGTTCTTCTAGGATCCTCAGAAAAATCCTCAGCAACTCACCTCAGAAGTATTCCACCAACCAGTGTAATTCTGCATCAAATTCAACAACGAGAATAGGATTCTAATTAAATAAGTTATACTCCCAGTGGTATAGCATGTCAAAATACATTCTATTATGTATATCTAAAAGGAATTAAAATTTTTTAAAAAAGAAGCATTTCACCAGAAGCCCACCTTCTAGGGTATTTATCTACCAACTTCCATCTCTGTGGTAAGGGTTACCTACACACACATAACTGCCTGAGAGTGGGCAAGCTCTCCAATGCTGAAAAAAGCCCACAGGAAAAGACAAGAGAGTTTTGATACAGGACACTGCCAGTAAGCTAAAACACCTACTGAGGCCCCCAGTAAGCTTATGTGGCTAACGGGATGTGCAGGTAGACACCAGCATGGGCTCGACAAGGTCAGCTCAATGCTTCATGACCCTGGCAGCTGAAGTTTGTGTTACTTCCTGGCTTAATGGCTTCTTTTCACATAAATCTCTTCCTTGACCTTTTACTATCCCCTCTCCCATCTTTTTTTTTTTTTCTTCTCTTCCCCTCTCTCTTTTACTAAAGTTTTCTTCTCCTCCAAGTATTATTTAATTAGCAAATTGAGCACCACCATGTCTAAGACACGTGGTACAAACAGATTCAAAGACACATAAGGTACAATGCACAGTGTGGTGTTATATTGTAAACACCAGTAGCCTGATTCTAGAGTTCATCACACCAAACTGCAGAGTATTGTATGAAATGGGTTGCTTTTCAAAGGTGAGTGTTCAGGGCAGCTAATGAAGCTAAAGCTTCAAGGCTCCTGCCTTACCTACATCAGCCCTTTCCAAAGTCCTGGAAGCTATATATTCACATAGCTGTGTACTTTTGTAAATTTTGAGAAAGTCATATATTTTAGCTAACTTGTAGCTCTCAGTTTTCTGCATCATACTTTTCCTCATGTTCAGAAGCACTGGAGTAGGTCACAAGCATTTTTGAGAATCCAGTCTGGAGAATTTGATTTAGGACGGTATATTCAGTTTGGGTTTAGAAGGATGTATTTCTATAGTTAACAGTCACTTCTATGTGTTATTTGAGCTCCTGTCTGGTATTGGAACAGCTTCTAGAAATATTCATACCATCTTCTGTGTTGACCTTACCTGATAACAGGCACAAAAATTCAAGAGCAGAGTTCCTATCACAGTATGATGTCCTATAGCATCTAGCACCAGATGTGAATAGGAAAAAGCAAGTTTTGTAATAGTTAAAGCCAGAAGCTAATCTACAAAAATTCTTCCATTTACCAGAGACATAAAATGGTAAGCAGAGGATTGGGGTTTTAATCAATTCCTAGTCATGAATATACATGATTATGCAGCATGCACAATTACAAATGCCCCATACTATAAAGATACTTTGCATAGATTTTGTAAGAACTCACTAGAAACTATTCTAACTATGAGAAGTGAATCATAACCAAAATGTTTCAGATAATACTAAAAGTTGTAACATTGAGAGGAAGAAATAAATTTCAAATGGAAATAATGAAGAGACTTGTAAATTAATTTGCAATCAAATTAGTAAAGAGGAATGAATCATGTGAACACACTGGGAAAGGATGTAAATGTCCTGCTACTTCAGTACAGAACACTGATGTGAGTGAACACAACATAAAACCAAGAGTTAGACACCACTCACTGGCTAACAAGTGTGTCGTTTCAGAGAGTGTTAAGATTAGTCACTATACAAGAAACTTTGGAGTGAGCTAAACTCATACAGATCTTACATGATACAAAATTGATAGAGGTTTCCCAAATTTCCAAATTTGACAATTTAAAAATTTGCATGATATATAATGATCTATGAAGGCAGAAACTTCTAGAAACCATCAGTTAGAAAAATAAAACTCAGGCTGGGGAGATAGCTCAGTTGGTAGAGTGTTTGCCTTGCAAGCGCAAGGCCCTGGGTTCAATCCCTAGCACTGCAAAAAAAAAAAAAAAAAAAAAAAACAAACAAACTCAACCATACCAAAAAAACACAATTATCTTTCTTTTTTCTCTATAGATTATTATATAAAATTGTCATCATAGACAGAATATGCAGCCAAAAATGTTAAAAAGCGTTTGTTCCCCAGACTTTGTGATTTTTTTTTTGCTATATTTGTAGGCTTTTGAAATTTGTAATTTATTGTGATTTCTTTTGCTATTTTAAATAAAAATTCTCTTTTGTGTCTAATTTTATACTTATAATTTTGTATTCTTTCCCTTAAAGTGAAATACCAAATATGTATAAGCTTTGTTCAAAACTTGGGCATATCCTTGATAGTAAGAACAAAATGCAGCCCTGCTGCTGACATGTTTGGAGCTTTTGTGCAAGTTAGAAAAGGACACTTTCTTAGTCTATTTTGTGTTGCGAAATACTCAACACTTTATTGAGAGAGCAATCTCAGTTTTGGAGACCGAACTTGCAAGACTTTGTGGCCCCACCTGTCTGACCCCTGGGAAGATCTCTGGCTGTGTCATAACATGGGAAATGGCATCATATTGCAGATGTATGTTACAGTGGTGTAGAAAAGGTCAAATGGCCAGAGGGAAGCAAGGGACTGCAAAGGAGGCAGGCTTCACTCTCTTATGACAACCCCCTCTCTCAGGAACTAATCCACCCTTGCAAGATTCCATGAGACCAGCATTGATTCCTTTAACCAGCATGGTCTTGACCCAGTCATGTTCCATTAGCCCCTAGCTGTTAAAGTTCCTTTCAGTACCATTACTTTGAGGACCAAGCTTCAACCTGAGGTTCGGAGAGAACTAACTGCTTCTAAACTATAGCAAACACTTAATCTTGGTCTTGGAATATGAAAATAGGCAGAAAAGGGTACAGAAGATGGCCCTATATTTCCACACCTGCCATTAGCTCCTATGCCATCATTTCATCTTAATAATAGCAATTGTGTATTTAAGAATAGTAAGTTCTGACTGAAGATCAAAAGTTGAAAAATATATTTCAGTCCTTGTGTCTATTGGTGAGTTTTTTTTGGTAACATTTCAATGTTCTGTTTCCCCTACTTGTCTCTTATCAATGATTACCTGCCTTCATTTTCTCCTTGCATCTATTGACTAGCCATTAATAAGAAGGAAAAGACCTAAGAGAGGTTGGTCTGAGGTTATCTAATCCCCTGATTATATTTCTGCATCTGGATCCTACCTTATAATTCTAATGGCATTCATTTTAATAAACATTTCACTGAGCACCTACCATGTGCCAGGTATTATACTAAATATTAAGGAAGCAAAGATAAATATATCATGGTCCCTGGGCTCAAAGAACTTACAATATATTCAGAATGAAAGATAATATTTGGAGTTCAATTTTTAAAAATCAGCACCATTTATTGAGCACTTATTATTCATAAGGTGCTTCCAACCCATGATTTCATTCTTCACACCCTTTGAAGAAGGGATTACTATCTACCATAGTGGTGAAGAAGTTGATTCGATGACTTGGTTAGGTCCAAATACCAAGCAGGTTTGAACAAGACAGGAAACAAGATCCATCCTTCTCCAAAGCCTGAATATTTTCTAAGGGGAGAGAAGCTGAGGGTAGTTGATTTTGGCTAGATGGCAGTGAAATCACTCCTGGGTTGATCTCCAGGGGAACCAGGTTTCTTCAAGTATAGCAGGTGTTTCAGCAAAAGAGGACCTATGCACATAGGCAAGTGTTTTTGTCAGCTTTTTCGTAATTGCAAATAAAAACCCGACCAGAACAACAGAGAAGGAAAAATGTATTCGAGGGCTCACAGTTTCAGATGTCTTAGTCCATAGAAGGCCAGCTCCATTCCTCGGGGCTCGAGGTGAGGTAGAATATCATGGTGGAAGAGTGTGGCAGAGGGAAGTAGCTCATATGGTAATCAGGCGGCAGAGAGAGAGATTGTACTCCCCAGGTACAAAATATATGCCCCAAAACCATGTCCCTAATGCCCGGCCTCCTCTAGCTACAACCCCACCTGCCTCCAGTTACCACTCAGTTAATCCCATCAGGTGATTAAAGTACCGAATGGGTTAAGGTTCTCAGGAAGCAGAAAGAGAGACTCCACTTGCCAACCTTTGTGCATTGACTCATGCATGAGCTTTTGGGGAGACACCTCACACCCAAACCACAATAGCAAGGAAGCAAAACATAACAGGCCAAGAAACATCATAAATTTTGTGGTTCCTCATGCTCAACCAAGATCCTGACTCCTGATACTGAATCATGTGATGACAAATCACTTCATCCATCCATTTCTTTATTGCCCCAAACTTTTTCTCTCTTTATCTCCTTCTTTCATTCCTTCCACAAGCATGGATATGATGTCTGTTTAGGTACCATCCCTACTTGTAAGGAAATTACAGTTTTTTGGAGAAAAAAAATGAATCAGATAATCTCACAATCAAGTGAAATTTGTAAATTTCAACTGTGCCAGGCTCTACAAAAAAGGCATGAGGTACTGCAAGAGCCTATGATGGGGGAAATCAAATGATCTACTTAGGCTTCCCTGGAAAAGTGTCTCTTGAACTATCTTAAAGATAAATAGAAATTAGCTACACACAAAATAAAGTAGCATCCAGAAAGGAATATACATATGCCAATGCTCTTTGAAGGGAGAGAGCATTTTCTGGCACAATGTTACAAACAACTGAAATATCATTGGGGTTGGAGCTGAGAATGAGGCTGGAAAGACATGTAGAACCCATTGAAAAACTGTGTCTTTATTCCTAAAGCAATAGGAAGCGATTTAAATATTTTAAGCAGATAGGTAATGTTACAAGATTTTTACTTTTAAAAAACTCACTTTGACCTGGAAGTAGGTTGGAAAAGGGGCTAGGATGGATGCAGGTTAGAAAGACTCCAGCAGCTCAGGAAAAGATGACAGGGTAACTCAGGCAAGAGTGTTGGTGGAGGTTCTGACAGCATCTAGGTGCACCATAAAGGAGCCAGGAACAAAGGAGATGGTGAGGGGAGTGAGCTGGGTGAGGGAGAGCCCCCTCTAGCTGCCATGAGATCTCTGCAGTAGACAGCCCATTAGTCACTTGAATTCCATCCAGGAACAAGCACCTGGAATACTGGCATCTTATTCAAACAATAACCTGGGGCACATCCTGTAAGTTGCAGGAGAGTCGGTGGTAAAGGAGGTCAACTGCTTGCCTTTGCCCACTGTGTCCCCACTCCTGGTGCCTTCAGATCTCAGCATTGCCTTGAAGTGGGAGAGCAGTTCTGGAATGAAGAACTGGTGTTGTTGGGACATCCAGCAGGGAGGCTAAAGATAAGGATAGCATGGACACACTGGTGGACCTTTCCTTTTTAACCGACAGGGCAAGAGAAGGAAAAGAGGCAACCTGCCCAAGGAGTCTGTTTAGATTCTGCAGGATATGAGCACCCATAAAATGCCTATCCCTCGAGGAAGAAAAAGCAATATTGTCCCAGCAAGCACACTTGTCCATGCTACAGGTTTGTAGCTGGTTCATCTACACCAGGGGCAGGCTGCTCCCTGACTTGCTCAGAAAGGATGACAAAGATTCAAATCGGCTCATCATTTCCTGCTCTAGAGCCAAGATTTCTGAAGCTAGCTGTGTGAGAAATAGAAACTCTGGTCCATTTTCAAAATATAGTTTTCAGCCTTAACTCGGTCCAATTGTAGCCATTTTGATTGTAGCCCTCTCCTTTACTGGCTCCAATTTTAAAATTAGCCAATGGCCTAGAGTGTACCCCTGAACTCCTCCAATCAGGGCGAAGGGTCGCACTGCACTAGGTATACAGACAAGTGACTGCCCACCCAGGTGCACTTGCTACCAGGTTTGAGTAGGTAGGGAGCCCATGGGGAAGAAGTAAAAGTTTGCCTTACTTACCCACTTTCAAATGTGTTTAATTTCTTGTGGCACCTTGATATTTCTAACATATGGAGGCCGCAATGGGTATTGAAAACATGCCAGCTCTAGAGAAGAGCCCATTTCATTCCTGTACAGCTAGACCAATCCCAACCCTAGGGAGGCCACTGTCTCCAAAGCCATCCTCCCCAGGATCTATTTTGGCTCATCCATCAGTGGTCTGCCTTGCTACTCTGCTTTGAAAGAAGTGCCCTTTGCTTGATGTTGGACAAACCACAGATGCACAGCAAACAGCCACCAGCAACCTTACAAACACCTCTCTCTTGTACCCAGAGGACACGTGTAAATCTGGACTAGGGACAAATACTCAGAATGGTCTTTTCAACACTCCTCCCCTCTTCCACCAGACCTCAACCAGATTTTTATGGGTTTTAGCTCCTAGTGGATGTTACACTCAAATGGGTTGAAGAGATAGAGTTTCAGGCAAAACTATGGCTTCACCCCTTCTCTAGCAAAAGATTTCTCAAAAATGTTGTCATGTTTGCTGGACAGTGATGGCACGATATAAATTCCATTTTTAATATTTTGTATTAATATTTACACATGGGACTGCTAAAATGAAGTTTCCTGTTACTGAGATGTCTTCAATGAAATACAGAATGTGGGTTTCTGGCTCCCATTACCTATTACACAGACAATTGTGTCCGTGTAGAGATAAAGGAACCACTTGGGACTCCATCATCTTCAACGGGTGGCTTCCAAGGTCACTCACTGCTCAACTACATCCATGGGTTGGGGAAAGCATGGAGGACTGAACGTGAGAACTCGCTAAGAGGCAGACCTGAAAGTGGTTTATCATTCTGCTCATCATCCTTTGGATGCACTTCAGTGGGAGGAATGGTGAGAAAGAGATTCTAGCACTGTCCAATAAGAGGTACAAATAGACCTGGTCATTAACTAGCTGTCTCTATCTCCATGGGCAAGGTAGAAAATGGGGCTGGGGAGATAGCTCAGCTGTAGAGTGCTTGCCTTGCAATCACAAGGCCCTGAGTTCAATTCCCAGGACCCCCCCCCCAAAAAAAAAAAAAAGACAAGGTAGAAAATGAGTATATACTATGGCACTGGAAGTGTCCCCCAGGGACAGAGGACAGTTTTCTCATTCCCAGACTTACTTTTAGCTTCACTTATTTTTCTCCTTATTCCTTTAGTGTTCCTTTCTAGTGTTCAAAGTTAAGTAGAGTCCTTATGTCATGCCACATTTTCATGTATTCATTTTTACCAAGAGCAAATCTCCTTCTTGATACTATTTACTCATTTGATAAATATTTAAGTGTCTCCTATTGTCTCAGAAAATACTATGCCCAAGGATGGAAGAAATAATCAAAATTTTTTTTCTTTTTAAAATTAATTTTAACTAATATATAAGAATAAAAATCATGCATATTAATGGGGTAACAGGTGATATTTCACATATACATTATTTAATATTTAGAAACTAATCTTTTATTCTTTAAAAGGGATATTAAAACTGGGTTTCCAATTGATGAGAAAATGTTAATACACAAATATGATTACATTTGTATAATTTCTAATAACCCTATGAAATAGTTTAAATATATAATAATTGGGAATGGCTAATTAAAATATGGCAAGACTAGATATAGAATATTTGGCAGTAATTAAAATCATGTTTATAAAGAGATTTTTAGAGCAAGGGATGTTTATGATACGGTAGTATCTGGAAATGCAGAAAGTAATGTCAGTTACATAAAAAATATGTGTGTATGTGTGTCTGTACATTCCTATATCTGAAATTTTATTTTTACTATGAGTTTCATGAAAATTTTCTTTTAATTCAAAGCAAACTCTAAGAAGCCATAGAAGACTTGGAAATATGTTAGGTAATCGAAGTCAGGTCATATTTAAGTATCCCAAGTAAATGGACCCTAAACTAAAGCTAGAGGTTCGGTCTAAAATCCAGGAGCAAGGTTCTGGTTTGAGGTTCCCCAAAGGTCCCTTGTGACTAAAGGCTTGATCCCCAGGTGGCGCTGTTGGAGATGGCAGAACCTTTGAGAGGTGGAGCCTAAGAGAAGGCCCTCAGGTCATTGAGAGCATAAGGTTTCTTGTGTGACCCCTCTTCTCAGAAGAGGGTTATCATAAAAGGAACAAGCCTGGCTGCCCCCACTCTCTCTACCTCTTTGTTCCAGATATAATCAATCACCTGCTTGGTCCCACATAACACCCCATCATTACCATCTGTGCCATGGGGCAGCCCTTGCCAAGCCTGCAGATGGCCTTTTGGATTTTCAGTCCAAAACCATGGGCTAAATAAACCTTTTCTTTTTATAATAAGTTAATTGATCAAGTATTTCAACATAGTGATAGAAAGTTGACTAATACAAGCAGGTTACCAGAAACTTCCATATAAATGGTTATAGAGCAATATTTTAGTATAGACTGCACCACTCTTATTAACTAAGGATTTTAACTCCATGGTGTCATGTGTTTTGCCCAAGGACTGGCCCATCCAGGCTGGCCTGGCAGACAAAATGAAAACATTGCTTTCAAGCAGGTATTTTTTTAATGCCTAGATATCTGAATAACAATGATGATGATAGCAGACACTTATTGAGCACCTATTATTTCCATACACTGTGGCCTTGCCTTGTGCTAAATGCTTCATGTGCCTTACAGATAATCTCATTTAATGAGCATTTCCTTCCTGTTTTAAAGATGAATATTTTGAGCATAAGAGAAATAAGAAACTGCCCAGGTCACACAACTAGAAAGTAGTAGAGCCAGATCTTTCACCCAGGTCTGTTGGATTCCAGAACCTATAGTCTTAACCAGCTTAATTGTCAGGGTCTAATTTTATGTGGCCATTGATTTTCCTGATCTTTTTCAAAAAAAAAAAAAATATATATATATATATATATATTTTTTAGTGAAGCTAAAACAGGAATGGGGTTGGTAGACACCATGTATAAATAAATTACATTTAGGCCTTTATTCCCTGCTAAAAGAATATTATTAATGGAAAACCATGAACGCTAACTTGGGAAGTAAGGATAGCTTTTTAACACCCTAACATCACACAACGGGAACTGGAGATGACTATTCTCCATCCCTGGCCAAGATAAATAGGGAAGAAATAAAAAATTTATACTAGAGATATCTAAGGCACCCATTAAAATTAGTCTGGGTTCAGGAAGGACCTAAATAAATAAATCATTATACAATTAAGATTTCTAATTAAAATGGAAAACACAACACACAACCTTTGTACAATGCCTCGTTGGATCACTAAAATGCACCTCTTTAGGCCAAACACACTGTTAAATATAAAACACAAATATTTAAAAATCTCTACAGTGCAATAAATATTTCTGGGGACTGGAGAATGTATTTAATTGTGCAAGACCAAACCATGGATAAAAACTGTAAATACTTCTTTATTTGCTTCTCAGAGATGAATGTAGAGCTGTTGAATATCAGTTGCACCTTAACATGCTCAGATTTTTGTGTTTTTCTTTTTTTAATTACTCAATGTTTGGCATATTTTCTTCTGTTGAGTGAAAACCCAAGCAATTAACTGTGAAGAAAGCTACAGATATGCTAGGGCCACATTACCTTAACAGAAGTAACTGGTCATACATCATCAATTGCATATTCTCCATCATTGGTTCTAAATCTAGCAGGCCATTCCAAAAGCAATCATGGCAGCTTTGACACATTCCAATTCACTTTTTGAAGAAAAGGGAAGGTAGGGGAAGGGACATAATGATAGGTAGGTTAGTACCTTAAAACAGCAATCCTTATCCTCTTTCTGAAATATGTTTCTAATACTCTGTGATGAAATTTAAAAAGGAAATACAACAAACAATGCTATGAATGTCACAAAATGGCAATGAGAAGTTTCATAGCAGGCTATGACCATTTTGGAGGAGAGTGAAATTAAACATCTGCTCAAAGACACCAGAGAAATGTTGTTGTCATTTTTATTGTTTTTTTTTTTTTCCAATGGTCTGAGTGCCAATCTGAAGATCCCATTTTGCAGTGATATCAAGGCACCCTTTTTATTCAATGAGGGTGCTCAGAGGTGGGTGGGGCAAGTTTCCATATTAAATAAATAAACATAGAAAATAAATAAAAAGCAAAGAGAGAGAGAGAGAGAGAAAGAGAAGAAAATGATGTAATACAAAGTTATTTAGCTTTGTTAGATGCTTCTGCAACAAATAAGAAATCCCTGAAAGTCAAATGCATGTCCTATTATCTTCCCAATAACTTCAATAAGAAGTTATTTGGTGTGGAAGCAAGCTTGAGCTTCGGTTTTGACAGTTTTATAGTCCTTGGTCAAACTTTTCAACAGCATTTGGGGCAGGTGTGACTAGGCAGCTTGATTATACATACTTTCTTTCCACTTGCTGATACACAATATTTACTCTTCAGGGTGAGCCTGTAAACTATCTGACCAATTAGACCACAGATTCCTGTGCCTCATGAAAGCTAAGCAAAGGCTGTGGATGAAAAAGCTTCAGAAACACATGCAAGCTGGGATTTGCTCACCGTGTCTACATATAATCTTCATGAAAGACTGCCAATGTCCAGTAGCCTTCCATATCATAGCCACTTAGGTACAAAAACATTGAAACTGTCTCTCAAGTAGAGTTTAGTTCTCAGGGTTTATAGAGAACCACATTCAGGCAGCATATAGGATCAAACTTCAGAAACAGATGCAAAGTTTTTTTTTTTTTAAATCTCCTAAACCCCTCTGCCTTCCTTGTCATTTTATCTATCATTCAATTTCCTCCACAATCGACATTTCAACATTTTAAACCAGTATTTCCATAAGTGATCCTCCATTCTAGCCTAATTGATCTCAATGTCCCCTAAATAGGGAATGTGTATTCTTTCTCTTCTGCCTCTGCTCAAATCATTGACCCACTTAGAATGTCATCATCTTGCCCTCCCTTTCTCTCTCCTGGTAAATCCCAGGCCATCTAAATACTACTTAAATACCACCTCTGCCATGAACATTTCTTGGCAACATTTCTCTCTTGTCTGTGATCCTATAGCATCAACTGTTTTGCTTATACTGCTACATGACCATTCTGTAACATTACATAACTTCTCATTTATGTGTGTTTTTCTCTTCCTGAAAATTGTTGCAGCCACCAATTGACAATTTCTACTAAGGTGGCTACCATACTGAAGGGAAAAAAAAAATCTATCACTGAGCTTGTATATTTCCTAAATTTATGCTACTATTGTCCTTATATTTCATTCAGACTCAAAACCATGAAATCACTTGGAGTCTCCTTCCTCTTGCCTATTTCCCATATTCAGTCACCAGAACTTGTGAATTCTAGCATTGTTCTATCTCTTGCAACCACCCGCCTTTTCCATTTCCACTGCCAACACCCTTGTTTAGGCCTTTATTTCCTTGCCTGGACTCTTTCAAAAATCTCCCACTGGTCTCTCTGACTCCAGTTTCTCCACCTCTAATCCAATTTAAACATATGAGCCAGATTAGTCTTCCTGAATACAACTCTGACTCACATTACTTCTCTGTGTAAATACCTTCGATCGCATCCAAAAAAATCTATTGAATAAAGTATAAATTCCTCAGTCAGGCAGGAACTGGACCCAGTGTAGTGGATGCTATGGTGTGCCACTGAGATCCTCCATACCAAATATTTTCATTCCCCAGGTGCCAGCAATCCTGGCTTCTGACAGGTCACAGATGAATCCCTATCCAGAAATTTCTTTGAGCAATGGATGCTCTTTGGGCCAAGTTTTGTACCCTCCTCAGTCACAACCCGCATTTTATGATTGATTGCTGTGATGATACAAAGGCCCATCCCCCTTGCATCACTTCAGGACATCTCTGTAGGTCTTGCCAGCTTCTGAGTGACACGTGATCATCTAAGGTCCCTTTTGAAAATTCATTTCAGTTCAACATCTCCTCCTGCCTCCATTCCCTTACAGTTATTGATCCCAAGGGCACTCCCCAGTAAATTTCCTGCACTAGAATCTTCATCTCAGAATTTGTCTTCCAGGAATATAATGAAAGATACTCAGTCACCTTTCTTTCATATCTTTTACTTCTATCTTCCATATATCCTACACTCCAGCAACTAGGTTACCTGACATTCCTTCAAAATACTACATACATTATCACTCATTTATTCACTCAAAAAAGTATCCACTGATTATCTAGAATGGCCCATATTTCAAAAAGGTACTGACTTAAAGGAATATGGCCAAATAAATAGGCTACTAGAATACAGTATGGGCAGTTGCTAGGGTTTGAGTGTGCTCCCCAAAGGTTCACGTGTTGGAAACTTGATTAATGTGACAGTATTAAGAAGTGATAGAACCTATGAGAGATGAGGCTTAGTGTAAGACAATTAGATCACTGGGGGCATTGCCCTAGAAGAGATTGATGTAATTCTTGTGGAATCCCAGTTAGTTCACGCAAAAGTGGGTTATCAAAGAGAGCAAGACTGGCCATTCCCCAGTCTCTGGCTTCCTGCCTCCTCAAGTTATTTCTCCCTCTCGCATGTATCCCCACCATGTTGTGATGCAGCCAAGCGGGTAGGCCCTCACCAGAGGCCAACATGATGGGGCCAACCAATCTTGGATTTCTAACGCCCAGAACTATAAGCTAAATATACCTCTTTTCTTTGTAAGTACCTAGCTTCAGATATTTTGTTACAGAAACAGAAAGTGGACTAAAAACAGCAGTGATTTCCCAGCTGAGATCAGAGGAAGAACAATGGAGAAGAGTGCACCAGGTAAGGAAGAGTACTGGAAACAGGAAAACTCTGTTGAGTTGATGAACTGTAGATACACTTTTAAATAGCTAAAGTACAGGGAGCTTGAGAGGCAGTATCAAAAGAAGAGGCAAGAGATGTCAGCAGGGCTAGAATAAGAAAGGCAAGTAAGCCTTGTGTAGGATCTGGACACCATCCTTAGGGCAAATGGGAGATATCACAGGGCTTTAAGGAAAGAAACAGTACAAGGATCACATTTGTGCTTTAGAAAGATTCTGCTGGATAATATGTAAAGAAAGAATTAGCTGGAGTAAAGTTTGACAACAGGTGTTTACTGAGGTCCTCCAAGCAAAAGATTATGGTTAGTTGCCCAAAGGAGATAGCAATGAAGATGGAAAGACCTGGACAGATTCAGAAGGAATTAAGAAAAGAAAATATAAAGGATATTTACAGCTTATTATATGGAAGATGATGGGGAGGGAGGAGTCAAGATCATATTTCTTGAATAATTAGATGAACATTATTCACAGAGGTAGGAAACCCAGGAAGATGGATCTCTAAGGACAAAGATGAGTTCAGTTTTGGACATGCAGAACGTCAGATCTTTAAGAGTTGGATACGTGCATGTGACCAGCAATCAGTTTTGTATAGGTCTGAACATCAGTAGAGCAGCCTGGCTGGAGGCACAAGGAAGCTACCATCAGCATATCTATGGTCTTAGAAAACTGGGGATAAGATTGAAAAGAGCCACCTGAAAAGCAGGAGGATATCCTGCAGAATGGGAGGTCATGGATGCCAAGAGGACACTTCTACAGCACCAAACACGACTCAAGCCAAGTAAGGTAAGAACCAAAAAGTGTCCATTGATTAGAAACACACTTGTACCTTCATCCAAACCTCCCCCCGGTTTGAAATGTCTTTTCCCACAGACAGAGACCACAGAAAAACTTCCATCTTTCAAGGGTGAGTTCAAATTACCTCACATTTGCATGTTGATTTGCTGAACATCATCACACATGACCTCATTTACTGACTGTTAAGATTTTGAGGGTTAAAATCATGTATGTATCTTGGCATCCCTTCAGCTCATTAAAATGTGGACGCTGCAGGTTCAGAAAAACCAAATCTATCAGGAAAACCTCATGAAAGAAGAGAATCCGAGGATGGGAAGAGCAAATCTTCAGGGCAGAACTACTGCTTGTGCTTGTCAGCAAGAGGGCACACGTGGGACAAGCCTACTTGACAGTCTGTCTTCATCCTTATATGAAAACTTAGTGAATGAAATGACAAGATCATCCTGACTTTTCACTTTAACATTAATTTTGTCAACCAGTTTAGTGTTCAGTCCAGAGCAAAACACTCCCATCTTCCAAGAGCTCAACTGACCTCACTTACCCTCCAAAGTGCGGCCATGAATAATCAGTGATAAGCAGGCATTCATCTTCTGACGTTTTTATTTTTCCCTTCCTGGAGTGTAAACATCTAGAAAGAAAAGCCTATTTGAATAGGTGCAACTGCCAACTTCACTTGCCCTCTTGTATTTAATGAGCCTATTTTGTTTTATGGGTGCTTCAAAAGAGCTGACAGAGTGGAGGCGGCTACCAACAGAAAACATGAAGCAACTTGCTGAGCCCTCAATGTGAGGTCGAAGGCCTGTTCTGCCACACCCTTGCAGACCTACACGTTCATGATTCCTTTTTCAAACACAGTCCAAAACCCAAACTAGAAGAGGAGAATTCCTGCTGTCCTTCAAAGTGTCAACACCAGAGAGAGTATTTCAAGGCAGCTTGAGAGAGATGCAGTCATCAACACAATAACAATTTAAGCAGTAGCAATGTGGTACATTTTTTGGAGACTTTCAGTCCAGAACTCCAAAATTTGCTGCACAGCTGCAGGGACAGGTATTATTCTGCCCTTCCCCCATCCTTGCCTAAGCAACATTCCTCTTAAGTCCTCAAGAGGCCTTGGCATTTAGAACATTGGCAAATATTTACTCAGTGCCCAACAGAGCACCTTGAATATGGTGGGTCCTTGATGGTGGTGATGTTGGACACGAGTAACAAATAGCCTTTTAAGCAGTAGCTTTTTATAAATGGAGGGTAATGAAAATAAATGTTAACAAGGGTAGAAATTCCCAGCAGCTGGAATCTGGAATATGTTGCCTAAAGAAACTTCAGGTCAGTAAGAAGTTAGTAAACACCTATTAACATTAAGCACTGTAGGAGCGCAGGTGGCCCCCTCTATCCATCACCTCATTTTGTCAGTCATTTCAGCACTGCCTCCATATTGATATTGAACATATGGCAGACTTCACTCCTAGATGCCTTCATCTTTATGCTGTGGGTTCTACCACAACCCTGAGTGGATAAAATCAGATAATCATCTTCACACTGATCTATCCTACAAGGTTCAAGGATACAAGTCATCCTGAAACTGGAAGCAGGCCAGGTGCAGTGGTGCATGCCTATCATCTCAGCTGCTCGGAGGCTGAGGCAGGAAGATGGAGAGTTCAAAGCCAGCCTCAGCAAAAGTGAGGTGCTTAGCAGCTCAGTGAGGCCCTGTCTCTAAAAAAAATACAAAATAGGTCTGGGGATGTGGCTCAGTGGTCAATGAGTTCAATCCTCAGTACCCGTCCCCCCCCAAAAAAAAAGTGGGAGCAGGTAGGGCTAGGGATGCAGCTCAGTGACAGAGCAGCTGCCTAGCTTGAGCAAGGCCCTGGGTTTGGTCCCTAGGATTGGGGGGGGGGGGGGGGGCAGTGATACCAGCTGTATAAATAGGCATTTCAGACAGGAGAAGCTCTGGAAGGAAATTAGGGATTTAGTTTAAATAAGCCGAGATATGAAAGAAATTTACCAAGATTACATCATCATAAGTAACTTCTCAGAATTAGTTTTATTCTCTGTGCATTCCCTGTATTTTTAATACCTGCAATATTAGAATCCTGTCACAATATAATAGCATGCACCATTTTATAACCTTAATCTCCCCAAACACAGAGCCCACAACTGTCTCAGGGGTCTTCAGGAAGAATATGGATAAGGAGATTAAACAATTTGAGTAGAAAAGAACATTTTCCAAACATCAACTATCTATTAAAAGAAGGAGAAATCTATCTGGATTAAGTCAGAAAATTCTCTTATAGCTAGTAGTAGCAATAATAATAAAGATAACAATAGGTTGAGTTTTTCAGATGTATTATGACATTTAACCCTAACACCAATCCTATGATATATAACTATGATTATCCCCACTTTAGAAATGAGGAAACCAGGACTTTAAGAGGTTAGGCAGTTCTCCCAAGGTCATGGATGTTCAATAGCTAATAAATGAGCGAGCGAGGATTTGGATCTAAGCTGGAGCGAGGATTTGGATCGGACTCTCGAGGCTCCCTCTTCACCACTAGACTGCACTGTCTAGGTGTAAGTTTCACGTACACAAATAAACAAAACACACAAGACTAATTTCCAGGTTTTCCAGAGGTTAAGCGTTGCATTCTATGTACAAAATCTGGGGGTTTTCTTCTTTTTATAGTATGTCATGGAACTGCTGACCTAAAACAATAGGGTAAGTCTTTCTGTTTGCAAGTTTCCTTTTCCACTAAATCATGGCATTTTATTTCACTCACTAATTTTTATAGCTAGCATGACTGCTTCCAACCTAAGAATTAAGACTATGTAATTCTGTTAATATTTTTCAAGAACTTGGATTTTTTTTCTCTAGATTACTTTTTAAAACTAAAACTTCAGCATTTGTATCTTTTGGTCATTATTCACAATTTGTTCTATTTCTAATAGTTTATAAATGGAAATTTTGCTTGATTTGGAATAAGTCATGCAGATTGGAAATTTAGTCACTTTCCACTAAGTTTAAATGAAAGATTCCAATAGTGACTGCTTATTTTACTAGTTAGAAATTAACCATAACTTCAGGTAAGCCCTTTTGAAAATGGAATCAAAATTTTTTAATTGCCAAAGTAAGAGAGGACTTCTTTGTCCAATACTTTTCTCATACTTTTAAGCCAATCAGAATCCTTCAAACTATCAAATTATAAATCAGTCAGAAATTACAATTTAAATTCAGTCAAATTAAAAAATAACAATTGAATTCAATATATTTGAAGACTATAATATGACTAAGTAGTGAATAGCAATCCCAAACCAGTATCTATTATTTATATGCAGGATTAAAAAGGGTTATTTATTGACTAAAATTAAAAATCACCCTCTTGGGCTGCGGTTGTGACTCAGTGGTACAGTGCTTGCCTAGCATGTGTGAGACACTGAGTTCAATTCTCAGCACTGCATATAAATAAAGAAAGAAAATAAAGGTCCCTCAACAATTAAAAAAATATATTTGAAAAATTTTTTAGAAAACCTCTTTCTGAATATGGTCCCCAATAGTTAATTTTTCATCAGTTTTCCATATACAGTGAAATAAAAACTTGACTTAAAGAAAAATAATGAAACTGAGCATGACAATGAGTAAGGTACTAGTGATGAACAGGACACCATATTAGATGCTGATAAGACATGCCTAAAATTTAAAACGAGGTCCCAGATAATTTGACCACCCTTTTGAGGTGTTGTCATTTCCAATCTATGTTGGGTTTTTTTTTTCCAGCTTTACTAAAATATAATTGATGAATTAAAATCTTATATATCTAAGATGTACAACTACATAGGAAATAATCACCATAATCAAGCTAATAAATATATCTGTACCTCACATAGTTCCCTTTGTGTGTGTGTTTATGAGTGTGGGTGAGAACACTTAAGATCTATACTCTCACAATTTTAATTGTACACTTTTAGATATAGTCACATTTCCATAGAGTAGACCTCCAGAATTTACTTATCTTGAAAAACTGAAACTTCATACTCTCTGACCAACATCCCATTTCTCCTTCCCTCCCCACCGCCCCCAGGTCCTGGCAACCACCTTCCTACCCTTTGCTTCTTCAAACTTGACCATTTTAGATTCCATACACAGGTGAAATGATGCCGTATTTGTCTTTCTATGTCTGGCTTATTTCACTTGGCATAATGTCCTGCAGGTACATCTATGTTATTGCAAATGGCAGGATTGCCTTATTTTTAAAGGTTCAATAATATTTCATTTTATATTACTTATACAAGATATTCTTTATCAATTCATGTGTCAACAGATACTTAGGTTATTTCCACATATTGCCTATTGTGAATAATTCTGTAATGAACATGGGAATGCAAATGTCTCTCCAAGACACTGATTTCAATCCCTTTAGATATATGCCCAGTAGAGGGATTGCTAGAGCATATGGTAACTACCATTTGAGGAACATCCATAGTGTTTTCCATAATGGCTGTCCTAATTTACAATCCCACTACCAATGTATAAGGATTCTCCACATTCTTCCTAACACTTGTTATTATTTGTCTTTTTTGCTAATAACCATTCTAACTAACAGGTGAGAAGTGATTCCTCTCCATTTTTTAATCATGTTATTTGTTTTCTTGCTATTGAGTTTCTTAGATATTTGGAAATAAACCACTTATGGGATATATAGTTTACAAATATTTTCTCCCTTTCTATAGGCTGCCTTTTTACTGCTGCATGCTATGAGGAAGTTTCTCCTTTTGCATGTGGGAGAGGGAGTTTTGTTTGTTTGTTTAGTTTGGTGAAATCTCAATTGTCTACTTTTGGCTTGGTTGCCTCTGCTTCTGGTGTCATATTAAAAAAATCACTGCCTAGATCAACATCAAGAAGCTTTTTCTGTTAACATCTAGTTATTTTACAGTTTCAAGTTTTTTAGAGTTAAGTCTGTAATCCATTTTGAGTTAATTTGAGTATATGATATAAGAAAAGTATTCAATTTCATTCTCCATGTGGATATCCATTTTCCCAAATCCACTTATTGAATATATTATCTTTCCCCTATTGTGTCATGGCACCATTACCAAATATTGGTTGACTAGAGAGTGGTGGATTTATTTCTGGGCTCTATTCTGTTTCATTGTTTTATGTGTCTATTTTTTATGCCAGTACCATGTTCTGAATACTCTAGTTTTTGTAATATATTTTGAAATCAGAAAGTATGTATGGTGACCCCAGCTTTGTTCTTCTTGTTCAAGATTGCTATTGTTATTCAAGGATTTTTGTGGTTCCCTCTGAATTTTATGAATTTTTTTTCTATTTCTATAAAGAATGTCAGTGGAGCCAGGCATGGTGTTACACAATTGTAATCCCAGCTACATGGGAGGCTGAGACAGGTGGACTGCAAGTTCCAGGCCAGCCTTGGCAACTTAGTGAGACCTGTCTCAAAAATAAAAAGTAAAAGGGTTGGGGATATAGCTCAGTAGTATAGTATTCACCAGTTCAAATATCAATACTATCAGAAATAAAAAATAAAAAAGTTAATGGTATCTTCACAGGGATTGCATTGAATCTGTAGATCACTTTGGGTGGTATGGACACTTTAACAATATTAATTCTTCCAATCCACAAACATGGGATATTTTTCCATTTATATGTATTTTATTTTCTTCATCAATGTTTTACACTTTTCAGGGTTCAAGTCTCTCACTTCATTGGGTTAGTTTACTTCTACACATTTTATTATTTTTATAGCTATCGAGAATGAAATTGTTTTCTTACTTTTTTGTTCTGATAGTGGACTCTTTGTGTCTAGAAATGGGACTGATTTTTTTACATCAATTTAGTAAATTGCAACTATTGAATTTTGACAGTTTTTTGTTGAGTCTTTGGGGTTTTCTACGTATATAATCATAACATCTAGGGAAAAAAAGATAGTTTACTTCTTCCTTTCCAATTTGGATGTCTTTTGTTTCTTTCTCTTGTCTAGTTTCTTTTAGCAGTAAGTAGCAGAAGAGATCAAAATGTCTTCCATATGAAATATGATGGAGTCAAAGTGACAAGATCAAAATAAGATCTAAAGGTAGGGTAAATGTATCCTTTTTCATTTGTACATAATAAATATACCATCTGAAAATTCCCCCTAAAAGAGAGAAAAAAAAATTCCATTATTACATTCTCTATCATAATTTAGCAAACATTTCACTATTTAAGGGGTAACTCTGCTAAGTTCATTAAGGTAAAAATATAATACAATATAATTCATAGCAAAGAATGCTAGCTCCTCATGCTCTTTTTCCCTGTAATGATGGCTCCTGGTTCCTAAAAATTACAATATTAAAGTTTACTTATTTAGCTATATGTCCCTCAATGTGTTTTCACATCCTTTGCCTCCACGGAGCCTCACAGCCACCCAGGAAAGTTGATTAGGGCATTATACGTATATAATAACTAGCTGGGGAGAGAATGAAGGATTTGTCCAAGGAATACAACCACCTAGGAGGTGGGCTAGAACTGGAAGTCAACTCTTAAGAACTATATATCCATTTTAAGTGTTTGAGGTCATCTAATAATTTACGTGATGGTATCAAAATAAAATATTTTTGTAAACCTGACTATCTCTCCCACCCAACCCTTGCCCAACATGACTCTGATGGCATCCTGTTGCTTTTACAATTAAAGATCAAAATCATCCTCATTATGATTTTTGTGTCCCTGGATGACCCAGACCCTGCTGCCTATTCTCCTGTTGTTCCCCCATCCTTACTCTGTTCCAGTTCTTCTGGTCCTTTCTCTCCATCCCTCCTATCACAGAGCTTTGGCCCTTGGCCATTGACTCTAGAGATGTCTCACCCCAACCCCCTACTAAGTAATGCCTCTTCTTCCTTACTCTCCTCTCACCTCACAACTGGGTCAAGCTCACCTATAGCTCCATTACTTCCCCTTTTGGCGTTTATTGCCAAGACAATTTTAAATGTATTTGTGTGATTATGTGATAACTGTCTGTCTTCTCCCATCAGACTATACTGCTCCATAAAGATGGAAGCTCCATATCTGACTTTGCCCACCGTTGTTCACTCTGTTGAATAATGTGCCTAGAACAGAGTAGGTGCACAATGAAGCAAATGAGTGAATGGCCTCAACAAAATAAGCACATTTGAATTTATGCTTTTTGCTTATGATATACAACTTTGCAACCTCCCCTTTCAATGGCTCCCTCTTGAGCAGGGTTCCATAGAGGTAACGGCTTTTTCATCTTAAATGAAGTCTTTACCACAAGAATTCCAGGGAGGACATAGAGGGTGACAGCTATCAATGACCTCTAGTTCCTCTGTGGGGGTGGGTGGTAAAGTTACTATATGGCAAGGAAAGCCAAGATGTGCCAAAGAAAGCCCTGCATTAGAAGTTAAGTCCTCCACAGTTACTCTCTCTTCTGAGAGTGACTCTCCTCTCAGGTAGTGTAAGGATTTCTGACCATCTGACAATAGTGAAATTTTTGGTCTCTCTGGAAAAAGATAAATCTTTCTATGGCTTGGAAATAGTCTTGTCCATTTGTTTTTCAGCTCAATGTAACTAGTAAGTTCAACAATAATATTTGAGTTGGAGAATCTAAATGCACAAAGAACTTACCTGATCCATCAATTCCAGAAATATCTCTTCATGGAATCAAGACATCCTCAGGTTAGATTGGACCTGAGAGTTGATAACTCATCCCCTTTCATACCCAAGACTCCAACCATTCCATGTCTCGGGTTTCCTTGAGCTAGGGCAATATGTTCCATATACTTTAAGGGAACCCAGAGGAGGACTTCATGATAGTTCTGTGATTTTAAAAGATTGAAATAATGTTGTGACTCTCACATAGATCTAGAGAAATGGGAAAAGATGAGAATATGAGAAAGCAAAAGTTGGGAATGGATAACAAGAAAAAGAACAAGTAGGGCAAGCAATGAAAATAGAAAAAAAAAAAATAAAAAAACAAACTTTGGAAACATGTGCAAATTGAGATAGCCCAGGATATGAGTCAGAAGAAGCTTGTTTAAAAAAAAAAATACAACCAAAGAAAAATAAAGAAAATGAGATGACTTTGCTATTTTCGTGGTTAGTCTCTTCAAAACATAAATTTACAGTTATTAAAGCAACAATTAAAGTTGTTACAACGTTCTGTTTGTGTAGGGAAAATTTTTGAAGTGAATATGGATATCCATGAATATATGTAAATCAGATGAAAACGTTCAAAATACATGGTAAAGCATACCTTATATTTGTTTTTTGTTTTTTGGTTTTTTTTAATCACACTGAGCAGCTAAGAAGATCCCTTCCAAAGTGTTTCATTTTCCTTCCCTTTACCGGCTTCCTCACAATGCGTTCACCCACACACCCTGATGTTACTGGCACATAAATCAAATCTTTAATAAAAATCAGAAATAAAAAATATATGAGCACAGGAGGTTCTTGATATTGGCAAGACTCCAATCCACATATACTTCTGGGCCTGATTCACTAACTTGCTTTAAGAAGTCAGTTTGTTCTTAGTTCAGTGATGAGGAAGGTGCTACCAGATTTAATTTACATGTACTAATACACTCTCTATAAGAAGCAAAATTTCTCTAACATATCGTTTCACAATTGCCATAGAAGATGATGTTGCAAGGTGTGTAAACCCTTCCTGGCTACTAATTTGCAACCAGGCAGTGACTAAAGCATCAGAAGATTTGGAAAATCTGGCTCAATGTATTTGTGACTAATAGTAGTGTAAGAGCCTACAAAAGGAAGTACCATTGCATTGGGTGTGATGTCTAAGCAGGGAAACCCTCCCTGAGGACAAGACACTGTGCACAGTACAAACCTCTCTGCACCTTGGCAAGATCTAATGCTGATCAACAATAAAGTAAATAAGGGTTCTTCCCCCAGCACCCCAAAAAATCTTTGAAAGTGACAAACTACAGATCATATACTGTAATCTTAGCTAAAAAAAAAAAAAAAAAAGCCAAAAAGGAGGCACAGTAACTCCCTTTCTGCCAGAGGCCGACTCCCAGGGAGGGGCTCCCAGAGCAGTCTTCAAGTCTGTTGACTTGTTTTTTCAAGCTGTTAATGTAACTCACAGCTACATTGGTTTGTTTTGTTGTTGTGACATGGTCTCCATAGATGTGCATTGAAATGGTGCCCAGCTGCACTGAAGCCAAGAACCATGCAATCTGGAGGTTGTGCAAGCGAGATTACAAGGCTCCAAGGTATCCAATGCCTGCACGGCTCATCTCTCGCTCTTACCTCGAAGCTCTGCTTGTCCAACCCGGGCAACTAAATGCTGCGTTGGGACCTGATCCAAATGCTGTAGGAAAATGGTCACATTAGCAGAGAAAGAATAGAGTTTCATCTTCAAATCAGGGCTTTATTTGCACATTTGGGGAATGGACAATGATAAACTAGGACCAGTTTGATGTTAGTTTTTCTTTTTACTTGCCCCTCTTCCTTTCCGTCCATAACCCAACTTGCTCATCTTTATTCCTCTCAGGAGTCCATTGTCCTCATATTTTCTACATCCTCCACCCATCTCAAGAAATATATTCTTAAAAAATAACTCAAAAACGGGTTGGAGATATATCCCCTCATCAGTGTAACAGCACTTAACTAGTATGCACAAGGCCCTGAGTTCAATTGCCAGACTGTGCAAATAAAAAGAAAGAAAGAAAATTCATTCGTGCACACCAGACTTAGCAAAACTAAATACTAGACATTCAGATTCAGTTAAATTTGAATTTCAGTTAAATAACAATGTTTTCGTGTATGTTCCATGTAACATTTGGAATGTGCTTATTTTAAAAGTTATATTAAAATTAGTCATTATTTATTTGAAACTCAAATTTAAGTTGTCCTGTATTTCCTGGGGTAGCCCTATACTAAAAAGTAAACACCTTGTGATGTTTTCATTTCTTTTCTGAGGATATTGATTGAATTTTAACTTAGGGTCAGAGTTCCCATATTAATAATTCAGAGAGTATAGCAGCTGACTGAAAGAAAAATATCTCAGGTAAGCGATCACTTCTTGAAATTTGAAGGACTCTACTCCAGATACAGAAAGTATAGTTTGGAATTAAGGCTTATTGGTTGGAATTAAGGCTACTGATCAATATTTGGATTGGAGAAAATACTGTTTGAAGATACAAATCTCAGATCCAAAATATAGATTTCCACAGTAAGTTCGGTGGACTAGAGACACAGGTGGGGACAGATGAGTATCCTAAGCTCACTCACATATCAACAAGGACTTCACATGTCATATGCTTTGACAGAGTCAAGTAGAAAATATGTACTTTTTTCAAATCCTTAGGAAACCTGTAGTTAGGGACAGGGAGAGAGAATGGTAATAAAAGAGAAAATAGGGAAAAGAATGGAGCAATAGAAGGAAGATAATTAACCCGATGTAAAATATGTAAATGGGGAGGGAAGAGGATACTTTTGGATCAACCCCAATCTCCCAGAATAGGTGGCTGTCTATCTATTGGTGGGACCTGAGGATCTCTGAAGAACTGTATAGAAAATACTAGAAGTGGGCTCATTCAACATCCATTTGAACATCTTCATGGAGTGCTTTCTCGTGTTTTATAGAGGTTGGTCAACTAAAAATTACTTTTCTTTCCAAACTCCTTACAATCTCAGTATGATTTAAGCTCTACCAGAAACACTTTTAGAACTTGCATTCAGAATGGAGTGCAGCAAGGAAAGACGCAAGACATGAGGGATCCTTCTCCTGCTGCAGGTGGCATGTTAGCTCCCCTGTTTAGCAAGATTGGCTACTCTCCGTTGCTCTCCATGGACATTCGGTGTCCAGATGCAGGCAAGCGAAGCAGTTCCCTTGACGGCTCATTCGTGGTGTCATTTCAGGATCCATTTCTGAAAACTCCAGTCTGGAGTCGGTTTCTCCAGATTCTGCTGATCACTCAATACCCTGTGTCATTCATACATTTCAGATTAAGCCAGCTAGAGTGGGACCTGCCCTCTGCAACAGAACAGTAAATGAGTGGGACCTGCTGTCCCCTCAAATAAATGAGTGGGACCTGCTGTCCCCTCAAATAGCTGTTCCACCAGCCTCACGGTCCTTATGGTCCTGAACCAGGGATACTTTTTTGTCTTCTGCCCAGGGGTCACTTGACAATGTCTGGACACATTTTTGGTTGTCACAGCAAGGTTGGGAGGAAGAGAGATATGAGTGTAACTGACCAGGGAGGTTACTAAATGTCCCACAATGCACAGTATAGCTGCCCACAACAAGCAACTATGCGATCCAAAACTTCTTAGTGCCCAGATTAAGAAACCCTTGCCTAGCAGAGCATTTGGTTTGAAAACTTTTTAACAAAAATGCAATATTTGCAATATTTTGGTTTCAAATGTATCCTCTTTAATAATGCAATTGCCCTCAAAATAGTATAGGTTAATTTTATTTTCAAATAATATGATCTTATTCTCAAATTTACATGATCTTTTCTGAAACCATGTCATGACCTGAAATTAAGTTTTCTTTTAGTGTGGTGATATTTTTTTCTGATTCTTTTTTTTTAGTCAAAAAATCTGTCATTAACTCAAGAAGCTAGTGTAATTGAAGCAGGTACTCTCCTAAGAACAAAGTTGCCCAAGTGCATATGGTGGAGGAGTGCTGGAGGTGACCAGTGAGCATCTCAGCCCCAACCCCAGCTGCTGGATAGAATCACTGAAGCACTTTTCATTTGTTTCAGCGTGAAACTCAGCATCCATGTTGTTTATGCTCTATGCAAGTAGAATTCAGAACAGATACCTTGGAACCTTGAAGGAGATGGAAAAAATGGGTGCCACCAGAGACAAACAAAAAATGATAGCAGAAAACCCTATTTTAGAACTTCATTGTATTGCCCAGGATTAGGCCTCCTTACTAGTGCCAGGCAATTTGCTGACACTCCAGTCTTACAGCTCTTGAGTAACTTTCACAAGCTCTCAAGGGCCCAAAGGAAATCACAACCAGAGAATTTAGCTAATAATGGATCCTTCAGAATATGCTTTCATCCACTCGGAACACAGCACATATTCCGGAAGCAAGCTGTATCTTATAAATATACTTCCTATAACTTGTAAACACTTCATTTTCTCAGAAAGTCAAGCTCTTGCCTTGAATGAAGAGGTGCTCAGTACATATTTGCTAAACAGAATTAAATTCATTCTCTAAAAGTGCTACTGCCTCGAATAGGAAGAGATATAAGCTCCTTTGAAAGGGGAGGGCTAAAATTCAAGAGAACAATGTTGGTGGGACAAAGAAACTAACCCATTCAATTATCACTTTACCTAGCAATAGAAAGAGATCCACCTGGCTTTAAAGAAATGTTGCCTCAGAAATTTGCTACTACTGCCAGCCCTGTATTCCTACTATTTATTTTTAAATTTTTTCAAGTCAAAATCAACATAATAAATTCTAGTGTCCCCAACTACCCCAAGACCCAGAGCATAGGTTTCAAAAGTTAGAGCCTAGATAAGATCCTGAAGTCACGCTTTGCTACACCCAGTGTGTTCGGGAGACAGACCCTGATACTGCTGAGTTAGTTTCAAGCAGTCAAGTCTGAAGCCTCAGCCTATCTTTTTAGAAACAATCCTCCTAATTCCAGCCGAGTCAGTTTTCCTTTGTTTTACATTTATTTATTCAGAGACTTCTAAATATATGCTGGTCTGTTGAAACAGCCTCTGGGCCCAAGTACAATAAAAACATTAATTAAAACACATGATTAGAAACACCCAGCAGTGAGCCTGGAACAGCATCAAATGAGCTCTGCCATTTAAGTGTCAGTCAGAGAAGATAAAGCCGCCTGCGGGTGACCTGCGATGTGCCTGCCTGGCTTCTCTGAGGATTCCTGACCCGCTCTGAGGTGAGTGCTCTCTGCTGATGGATGCCCACACCCAATTAGTCAAATTCTCTCCTAACCCTTGAGTTGGCACCATCTCTACCTGCCACTCCTTTCATTCTGCTATGGACTGACGAGAAATTTGCAGAATCCCCAAGTTTGGCAGAGATCTGGGCACGGGAATCTTACATAACTGTTGAGCTTTGGCAGGGCAACACCAGAAGGGCTGGGTGCCCTTGGCTGAAATGTGCCCTGTATTTTGTGGGTAGTGTCCCCCTCTCTGAAATGGTCTACTCCTGCTTCTCAGTCCGGAAGCAACAGCAGAATTCCCATGGAATGTATAGTGCAGGAGCCAAAGGGAACACCATGGGGAAAGAGCACCAAATTCAGAAAGTGTAGGTGCATTGGATTTGCGGGGTACAAATAGAGGTAATAAACCTTCACTTCCCCGTGACAGAGAAAATTCCCTAAATTCCAAATTTGTTTACACAGCTAATTAGGCATGAACATTTTGAATCTAGCACAGGCCTGTTAAGAAGTCAAATCTTGTTCCACACAGACATGTTCTGTCAAGGACTTATATCCTGTGAGGGATGCCATCAATAGGAAATATGACTTTATTATAAGTTCTATCCTTTTCTGAAAAGTTCACAAGTAAAATAATAACAAAAGATCTTAGCTTCCTTCTTTTATGTATTATTTTCCCATAAACCCCCCATCTTAGAAAAACAAGAAAAGAGATTTGAAAGAAAACAATAGCATATCAATGCTAGTTAGGAATAAGATTTCAAAAGTGGGGGAACATATTATTTACTGTTCCTGGATCCTGTATTACTCTTTCCTCTTTATTTTTCTTTAATGACAAATGTGCCAATATCTTATTACCAAAAGGCTACCACCAAAGTAGATAAAACTGCCTTTTATCACACATCTGGCCCAAATTATATCTCCTCAACCCCTTTTCAATCAGTCATGGTGTTTTTTATAAATTTGTGACTTCGTCAAATTGGCTGAGTCTCATGTGCTGCCTGCTACTACATTCTGACATGCCAGGCTGGTACCTAAGAGGAAAAATAACACTTTCCTTCACTCTTAACCCACATTCTGACTTCTCATGCTAAATTCAATCCCCAGCTAATTAGTTCAAGAACAAGCAGCTTTAACCAAGATTTGGTATTACTTTCCTTTTTCTGAGAGCTGGGCTTTCCCCAAATGTAGCTCTCTTGTTACCCTTTGCATTTTAAATAAGCCATTTTGGAGCATGGCTCTTGTTTTTTCTTTAATATATGCGCCCCTTGGGGCTGCACTGAAGCTTGTGATGGCTCTCTGCCGGCAGTCAGGGCAACAGAATGTCTGGGAGATCCGGCTTTGTCCTGCAGTTGGCGTCCATTGTGCAGCCCCAGCTGAATACTGAGGTTGCAAGTTAATTTTCTCAGAAATTCAGGGTCCCTAGTACTCTCAGATTCCTAAATTTCATTTAGTTTCCTCCATTTTGTTTTGTTTTTAAACTTGCAGTATTTTCTTTATTGATAGTCTGAGGAATCAAGTATTCGACAGAAGTCAATTTTTCCAATAACTGAAGATTTGTTAATGTTAACTTGATGAAAACCCTTTCTCATATGTTAAATAGTTCCCTTAGGTCTCAAATAAGATATACTCAATGTATTTGACTTTTTCTTGATGGTTTGGAGTCATCTTTAAACTATCAAGTATTATGTAGGGGTACAAAATAATACCAAAACCATTCTTGGACCCACTCACATAAAAGAGTCCTACACCACTAGGTTTTCTTTACTACTTTGGTAAATTTTTGTATTTTTAATTTTTGTCTCCTTCCATACTCAACCTTACTATCAACCTATCAATGATCACTTTGCACTGAGGTTCATGTCAGTCTCTGAAAGCAAACTTTGGGTTTTTTGCCTCCACTGTGCAAAGATTGGAAATCCATGTGAATAAGTTTGATATAACATCTACATTAAAAGTAAATATGATTTGGAAGGTACCAATAGGAAATATTGCTTTTGGATCTAAATATATAAGCATCAGTACCTGAATGTGAAGTCTATTCTGGTTGCACAAAGGTCTTCTTAGGACTGAATTCCAGCTAAATTGGGTCTTACAAGAGACATTACCAGAGACTTGTCTTTAGGAATGCACAGTCAGGTTCAGTGGTCAGTGATCAATCTGTTCACTCTCAGATTTCTTCTCTTTTTTTTGTGTTCTTGTCTTCTCTTTGTCCCTCCTGCCATGAACCATTTCAGTAAACATTAAACCATCCAACAAAAGGAAACAAAATTATTAAGGTGAGACCAAAACAATTTAATCTATAACAAATTGAACTCTGGATTTTTTTGGTTGGTTTTGTTTGGTAGGAGGAGAATGACAGTACATTGAATTTAAAATTATTTGAATTCTTTTTTAATTTGCCTCTCCTTAAAAGGGGATCATGAAGGTTGGCAACTCTGAACAGGCAGCTGCCGCTCTTACATGTGGCTATCTCTCTCCCAGTTATATCTTCAACCCCTTCAACTAAAATCCCAATACCTGCCTAGATAATCCCAGTCAAACTGACTTGGGATTAAAAGAGCCCCCATAGTGCTGGACATCTCTTCCTGGTTTGCTGATTTGAAAATCGAAAGTCCTGCATTCCAGGAAACTTCTCAGTCCTAGGCACATTGGGAAAATAGGCTGGTGATTCCTCAGAGATCTCTCATTATTTCCCCCTGATAGCACTTTTATCTTTACAGCATTTCTAAGAATTCCAAAAATCTTTTTTGTTTTGTTTTGTTAAGTTTTTCTTTCTGTCCAGTCTAGCTAATTATTTTTAAACCATTTCTAGTGCTGTTTTCTTTTTCCCCTATTACCAGCTGAGATTTTTATCCTCTGATCCTAGGCTATTATTTCATTAAATTTCCCTGCCTTCATTCTAACGTACATGCCACTCTCATGTTGGCCCTTTTAAAGTCCTGTTTGACACAAGCGCTTTTGGTGTAAGGAGGATGAAAGTACATTGAACTTCGAAATTAGCTGAAATTTTTATTTTTTAAAATTTGTCTCTCATCAAAATGGAGTCCCACCTTGCCACAAAGTCTGGCATCTTTCCTGGACCAAGGTAGAAGAAAGAAAAAGGCAGGAAGTGTTAGCTGCTCAGTGCTGGTGGGAGTGCTGCAGGGCCCAGCAAAGGAGAGTCACAAATTTCTAACAAACAAAAATCAAGACAGGCTGTGGAGGAGAAAGACAGGTAATTGAGATCAGTAATCCCCAAAAGAAGTCTGAGTCAGCCACTGAGCCAAGGAGGCCTCGCCACAGACAAAACAACAACAACAACAAAGTGTCTTTGTGAACATCTAAGACACAGGGTACCTGGGTTCTGCAGTGTGAGAAGCAAGAAGAACTTAGGAAGCAAATCCCTGGGTGCACACTTTACTGCGCAGCTGGTAGGAGGTGGGATGGCTGCAGAAGGGAAAGTGAACTGCAGTAGCAAGAACTGCTGTTACCATCCTCCCTACAGTTAACAGGTACTAATTTGGGAAAGCTGTTTATATTTTAATGTATGCATTCCTTAAATGCAAAAGCTACTTCTTAGGATGCTCTGTATTCCCAACACCCAGGGCAGTATGTAGTCAATAAATATTTGACTTAACTGATAATATAATCTGTTCCCATCTTCCAAGGCCATGTGCACAGGAAAACATGAGGAGGTTTCAGCAACTCCTTTTTTCAGCAACTTCTTTTCAGGAAGTCTGGAAGCCATCTGCCTGGTTGAGGTTGAAAATACTCTAATCAGTAAATGCAGAGTGAACACAACTCCTCCCTTTTCTCTTTTTAAAACTTCAGAGCAAACATAAACTCGCCTACTTTCTTTTATATCTTGGTCAAATGTTAAGCACAAGAAGAAAAGTTAAAATAAAACAAACTTGCTTTCACCAAGACTGCAAACTAAGCCCCAGATCCAAAATATCCTTGTATTTTCAGACTATAGTGTTTATTAGTACTTGAAGTTCACCAGAGGGGATGAAAAATTCATCTAGTTATTCAGTTTCTCAACTTGAGGGTTTCCAGCACACGTGCTAAATCAGTGTTTGAGCATATGTTGTGATGTACTCATGCTGAAAATCCCTTTAAAATGGCCAGTCTTTAAAAGATGGCTAAGAATGTATATTTCACTTGATAACATGCAAAAAAAAAAAAAGGCAAAAAAAAAAACAAAAATTAAGTTTAAATGAAGACCTATTGAGCTAACTTTATAAATGAAATCACCTTTATTGACTGATTTATGAAGTCCCTTGAGTAAACAGAGCAAAGAAAAAAAAAATGATAGTTAAGATTTACAAATAATGGACCATTTGAAATAGCCTCAAGTGAGAGCCTTGTTTTAAGTGCCAAAGTAAACCTCTATCACTATAAAAGGGGGCTACTGTATTTTGTTTTCTATCCAAAAAAAAAAAAAAAAAAAAAAACGTGTCAGCTATAATTTTGGAAAGTCTCCAGGGAAGCAAAAAGGGAGCCCCAAAATGAATTTCTGATAGGAACCTGCATAACATGCATAATGCTAGAAATATTATTCACCTTAACAAGATGACCTCCCTAAACTATAATTCCTCAATCTTAGCAATACTAAAATTTTGGACCAGATAATTCCTTGTTATAAGGCAGGGAAAGGGGCAAGGGGAGCTGTCCTGTGCTGTATTGCAGGGATAACCGGAGCATCTCGGACCTCTAACCATTAGATACCAGTAGCAGCTTCCCCCACCCCCACCCCCACTACCACTACCACTAGATGTGACAATCAAAAATGTCTACAGCCACTGCCAAATATGCCCTGGATTTGTGGGGTGCAGGGCAAAATCATCCCAGTGGAGCACCATTAATCATACTAGAAAAAAAAATTATTAAAAACATGAAGGATCTTAAGACATCATGTTTGGAAGGACCCAGCAAAGAAACCAGAAATGCCACTAAAAAGATGAAGTAAAAAGCAATGCACAACTTAAACAAACCACTTAGAACAATGCTCACAAATAAACACACCTGAAAAACAAACCATAAGATCTAACCCACAAGAAAAATGGTTTACTGAAGAACACAGGAACAGCCAGCATCAGTGGATATTTGAAAAAAATATTTTTCTTAAATTTTTAATTGAAAAAAATAAGAAAAAAGAAACCACATTGGTCTAGATTTTTTAAAGTCAGGAAATGTTGCAAAGAACAATAACACTTCTCATTACCTCCCAAAATTGTGTTTGTCAAATGTTTAATATATAAAGAATAAGAATTTATAAATTTCCAAGGAGTTGGTACTAATGTGAAAAGTCATTGATATTTTGATATATGTACTCGAATATGAAGACTAGCTTATCTCCACACCTAGCATCTCGGACACTCAAAAAATGTTTTATTTTAATGATAATAAAATGTGCCTTCATGTTCTAAGAGGTTTAACGAAGACATTTCAAAATGTGGTGGTAAGAATGTGTCTGAACATCTCATTTGGAAATAAGAAGAGCTCTATAGGAAAGACCAGACAATGCTCAGTAGAAATAATGGAATCAGGAAAGAAGGAAGAGTTAAAAAGATCTAAGTTAAATCCCAGCTTTGCTGGTCCTAGATATGCAACTTTGATTCTGTTAACTCCTCCACAGAACAAGTACAATAATCCTACCTCAAAGGACAGTGAAGATAATTATATAAGATAAAGTACACAAGTAAGAAAAAAAATGCCTGTCTTGAACTTCTAAGGAAATGGAATTCTAACTCCACCTGCAGTACCTACCCAAGTTAACTTTTCTCTTTGAAGTTAAGAAGAGAAAAATCCCAAATCATCATAGACCTAAAACAAAGTATCAACAAATCCCACACTAACAATGATAATACAAAGAAAAAAAAATTAAGGGATACAAAAAGGCATCTGAGGGTAAGTGGATATAGTAAGAATGGAATGTTGTCTACATAAACTCCATTAATAAATTTGGTAATCGTTTTGGAAACTCTAGATATAAAGAAAAAAAATTATGGCTAAACAAAACCTAATGTCTTATCTCTTCCACAAAGTATTTAAAATTTTACTTAATTGTAGAATTAATTTTTTTAAGTTCTATATATCTCTGTTATAGCTTTTGGAAAAAGAAGACCAATTAAGCTGTATATACTTTACTTGCTTAAAATTAACTTCCAAACTTGTTTTAGTAAGCTTTTAAACTGAAGGCTACTTCTAAAGTCATGGATATACTCTGTTTTTTAATTGAGGTGCTGGTTACACAGGTATATAAATTTATCAAAACACACCAATAATAAGATCTTGCATTTTATTACATGTCAAAAACAGAACATATGTATATGTGTATATATATACATATATAAAATATATTTATGTATTATATTTATGCTTCTATTTATGTATATCCATGCATTTATACATATGTACATATACATAAGTACATTTATTTAACTATTTACATTTCCTAAAATATATAAATTTATATGACATAAATTTTTCCTCTCCTTCAAATTGGTACATTAAACCAATTTTAATTGTAAGAAAGAAAGAAAGAGAAAAAGGGAGAGGGAGGAAGGAAAGAATTTAGTTTACAGAAATTGTATAAATAAAAAGATTGACAACAACCAAGGTCTACCACCTCTGTAAGACTATAAGGTAAACACAGGATATTTGTACTAGTAGCTAATTAGGGTGATTTTTTTTTTTTTAGCTCACATTATTATTAGAAATGACTATCTATTGGATAAAGTAGATTAACAACGAATTAGAAATACTGAATGTATGTATCTAAAACCTCATAGTAGGAGTGGGAATGCCGCTCAGTGGCAGAGGGCTTAAAGTGCGAGCATATGGCCCTGAGTTCAATTCCCAGTACCAAAATAAATAAATAAATAAAATCACATAGCAAGACCATGCATAAAAGAAATATTGACAAAACTGCAAGAAGACATTTAGTTAGAAATATTACAGAATAACTTTTAAAGATTAAGGAATAAAGGACAGAGCAACAACATGAAAATGAGCAATATCGATCATATTTTAAAATTAAACATTTTTCAGATTGGTTTGCTGTCTTTTTAAGAAATTTAGAATAGAAACAAAGCTCAAAGTTCATGAAATAGTCAAATGGAAATTTTCAAATCTCAGGGATGCAAACAAAAAAACTGGAAAACAGACTTGAAAAGCCCAGTTGCTAGTTACTTGAAAACAACCTTTCTCTAGCACCTCCACGGCCTCGTTACCTCCTGCCCCAGTCTAAGAAAAACCAGAACACAGGAGACCTCACCTTTAAAAATGAATGAATAGCTGAAGAATGCCAGATGGTTAAGAAAAAAAAATTGGGGGTGGTGATGGGGTGCCAGGGATTGGACCCAGGGACACTTTACCACTGAGATACATCCTTAACCCGGTTTTTTGTTTTGTTTTGTTTTGTTTTGTTTTGTTTTGTTTTGTTTTGTTTTGTTTTGTTTTGTTTTGTTTTGAGAACAGGGTCTTGATGAATTGCTTAGGGCCTCACTAAGTTGCTGAGTGCTGGCTTTGAACTTAACAATCCTACCTCAGCCTCCTAGGTAGCTAGGATGACAGATATGTGCCACCATGTCTGGCAAGAAAGGTTCTTTTAAAAAGAGACCAAGACAACTTCTGAAGAAAAGTAATTTCAACATCAAAAGACATGAGGGTAAAATGAAGTCCTCATTTTCAGATATACAAAATCTCATGCGAATTTGTAGGCATGCTTTTTCTCCAGAAGTCACTGAGGAATGAGCTTATTAAAATGATGGATAAACCCAGGAAAGAGCAAGATTCTCATAATAGAAGAAAATTCCTTGAGAAAAAAATTCATGAGATGGTATCAAGCTGAAGACCTAGTAAACAGATGTGTAGCAAGTCCCAGAGCCAAACAAAACTTAATTGAGGAGCTCAAAAGGTAACAGTGGCTTCTTCCAGAAAAATATAAAATGGAACTTGCAGATTATTTTACAGATTGTATCATGTGAAAAGCTATAATGAGAGCCACTTTATAGAGAAGTTTATGTTTTAAAAAATATCAATACTAAATAATAAAAAAGACCATTACTAACTCCAATAAAACTTAGAAATGGTGTAAGAAATAAAATTTTAACATAAAAAATATATATCATATATAATACACATTGTTTCAGTATGTTTAAACTTTAGTATGTATAGCATATATATTGCACATATTATAATCTATATATAGTATAAACTTTAAACCTGTATGACTAAATAGTACATATAGTATAAATTTTACACTGTATAGTACACATATATATGTAATATATACTATACACAATCATATATCATAGTATAAACTATATAAAATATACACACAAACTATTTACATGCACAATTACATACTAGTTACAATAAATCATTGAATACTTATTTAACCAAAAATTATGATAGTACCATTTTTAAAAGAAATGAAATGAGGAAAGGAGCCATAAGAGAACCAAAATAAGTAATGTTTTAAAATGATGAATTAAGCAAGAAAGTATACACATAGTACTTTGATATTTGGAGTAAATATCTTGGGCTGGGGTTGTGACTCAGTGGTAGAGCACTTACCTAGCATGTGTGAGGCACTGGGTTCGATTCTCAGCACCGCATACAAATAAATAAAATAAAGGTTCAGTAACAGCTAAAAAAAATTTTTTTTAAAGAAGTAAATATCAGTTTTTTTTATTTTTTTATTTTTTTCAGTACTGGGGATTAAATCCAGGGGCACTCTGGGTGAGACACAGCACTGAGCCACACCTTAGCTCTTTTTATTTTTTGTTTTGAGACAGGGTCTTGCTGATTTGCCTCAATTTCCCCAGTTGCTGGGGTTGCAGGCATAAACCCACCATGCCCAGCTAATGTCAGTTTAAACAGCTGAAGATTTTGAAAATGGTTATCTGAGGGAGGTATGGCTTCCAGAAAAATGGAACACAATTTGGCATGAAAGAAAAAAGAGAATATTGGTTTTTACTAAAAGCCTTTTAGCATTAATTGAATTTTTAAACTGTATGCTCATTACTTTGATTTTTAAAAGGGAAAATATTAACTTTTATAAAAGGAAATAAAGAGGGAGGGAGGGAGGAATGAAATTATTTCCTTAAAATAGATTTATGTACATACTGTAATACTATAAAAATATTTATACAACCATAGTTCTAGGGACTATAATTCTCAAAGAAAGCAACTGCCCCCAGCTTTTAAGTTTGTAAAAAGCTCACCCTCAGAACTGAAATATTCAAGATCAATCTGGGTAAGTACATTAAGTCCAAAAACACTGGTTGATGATTAGTGGGAAGGAAACCTGGTTTGCCAAGTTTTGGAGACAATTGCTTCTTACACCCTATCCTATGTCTTTCATGATGGTTTGGGTCACATTTTCCCAAAGAGATTGGGAACCTATGACACTAATTGTTTTAGCAATTTGAACAGTGCTTTATACATTTTATTAAAGGTACAAGAGGGTTCAACAAAGCTATTTAATTGATGGGAAAAGAAAGATAGCAATTAGTACGTTATTGGTAGGAATGGTGGAAGAAAATACATCGTTGATAAAATAACATCATTGTAAGTATTCCCAATGATAAGTATGCATGTTCACTACTGAGTAATCCCAGGAGCAAAACAAACCCTCTGTTACATAACTCTTACTTTACCTTTCTTAATCTTTGAGTAATTAACATGGAAAAAAGCTGTTTTCTGGGCCGCTCCACAGACAAATAGTTTCCCAGCAGAAAGAGACAAGCAAATAAGCCTGAGCATGTGATGGACTTGGAAAGCAATGAATCTTAACAAATTTGCAGTTGAATTATTGAACTATTAAGACTGCAGAGTTAAACGGAAAAGATCTGGATGGATAAATGGGGTTTTGTTACCTTTGTTTTTTCCTAATTTTGTTTGTTGCAGCTGCTTGTTGCCATGAGAACCAAAAGTTATGACACTGCCATTCACACTGCATATTTTTATTTGGAAAATAAGGTTTCACTTACATGGTTGAGGTTCATCAACCACATGAACTTAGAGTGGGAGGTTTATACACACACCATAGATTTATTTGCTAAACCACCAATCTTGTTTATTTTTAGATAAACTACAAAATGGTCTTTCTTCAGAGGAGAATGGTGGTTCTTTTAGAGAGTCTTTTCACTGATCTATTCAACAAATATTTTTTGAATATGAACGTGCTATGTGTACCATGCTCTATGCTAGGTGCTAGAAATAGAGGCAGTGCAAAATAGAGCGTCTACAATCCAGTGGGCAATTAAACAATTAAATAAGCAATTATACTAAGATGAGTTAAGTGCTTGGAACACATTTAGCAGAAGAATTGATCATATCCTGGGGCTCAAGGATTGGGAGGGTTTAGTCAGGGAAGCTTCCCAAGTGAAGTGACATTGAGTGGAACTTGAGGATGAGTGGAAATTATCCTTGCCAAGGAGAATGGAGAAGAGGCAGAGGCTGAGGAAGGCTGGAGGCCAAAGAGAAGCAGTGAGGAGGCCACAGCAATAAGGGAGGAGACAGACTGATCCTAGTGGCTTGAACTTGAGTCATGGCAATGGTGTTAGAGAAAAAGAGATAAATCTGAGAACTAGGTGCAGAATTGATCAGATTCCATGATTTACTGCACAGGAGAGATAAGGAAGAGGAGGAAGGAATTACAGTAGCAGGTTTCCAGCTTGGACAGTAGGGTTCATGGTGGGTATCATGCACTGTGCTAGGGCACACAAGAGAGGCAGGCTGAGGGAGAAAACGGAGAGGCTCAGAATATATTGAGTATGAGGTGCACGCAGACATTCAGTTGATGATTTCTAGTAAGCACTTGGGCTCTGGGGCATGGGCTCCCATTCAAAAGTTGTCATCTCAGAGAAAGTCTATAGAGAGGGAAAAGCAGATAACAAAGGACAGACCCGAGCGCTTACTGATCTTTAGGGAACAAGCTGAGGAAGTCTGAGAAGAATAGAAAGGAGAAGGTGTTGTAAGGAAGGGGGCGGAAATAAACTCTACCTCTTAGGCTCAATGCCTGGAATCCTATACACTAAACTGACAAAATATAAATTAACAGAAGAAAAGGCACATGAATTCCGTTTGATGTGTGGTATTTACAAGACAGCATTGTCTTCCTGCAAAAGAAGTGAAGACCAAAGGAGCAAATAAATCCAAGAGTTTATATAACAATTTTTAACAAAAAATAATAAATTGTGGAGATGTGACAAGATACAGAGAAACAATTTTGGGCTTCTAAGTTCACCCTCAGAACTGAAATATTCAAGTTCAAGATCAATCTGGGTAAGTATATTACCCACACCAGGGGGAGGTAAACACACAGGGGAAGTTAGTAGAAAACAAGGGGCAGGCTAACTTACTGAGGTTTGTTTGTGCAGGTCCATCTCAGTACCAACTTCCTGTCCTGTCCATAGTCATGAAACTTGTCCCAGACGGGGGATTTATGGCAGTCCTCACTCTCAGAAGTTTCTGCTCTTAATTAGATAAGGGGAGCTCTGTGAAGACTTCTTTCAGTATCTGTAGATTCTCAGTTTTCCTCAGCTCAAAATGATCCCTACATCAAAGTGGCATATTTGGGGGTGGCACAATCTGTTCCCCTTCTGTGATAAAGTCTCAGATGCCACAGAGAGGTCAATACAATTCAATATGAATTTAATGTACACCTACTATGTGCCAGGCATGTGCTGCTGGGTAATGAGGATAGAGCAGTGAAGATGACCCAGTCATTATGATCAAAGAAGAGAAAATTGCTATGGAATTTGGGGTTGTAGAAAACTGTAGCTTTTGTGACAGCAGGGTTTTTTGGTTTCATTTTTGTGGTACCAGGGGCACTTAATCACTGAACCATATCCCTGCCATTTCTTTCTTTTTTGGTGGGGAGAGGAGGGGAGAGTGGCATTCACTAAATTGCTGAGGCTGGCTGTGAACTTGAGATCCTCCTGCCTCAGCTTCAACAGCAGTTTCAATGGTGGGGGGAAGTGAGAAGCCACATGGCAGGGGACTGACAGAGATGGAGGTAAGGAAGTGTGTCTGGAAATTGGAGACAACTCTTTCAAGAAGTGTGGCCATGAAGGGAGGCAAGAATCAAGAACAATAATTGGAGGAGACAAGGAGCTGAGCTTGAAGGGCTATTTGGCTGGGGGTTTTGTTTGTTTTAATTATATAAGAATTCTGAACCTGTTTCTGTAGAAAAAGAATGTGCCAGGGGAGAGAAAGAAGTTAATAGTGCCAAAAAGAAAGCAGGGGTTGGTAAAAATGATCTCTGGGGAAAAAGAGACCGTGAGAGGAAGGATATAGCTCACCTTGCAAGTCTCACCTGCACCATCTTCTCTCCTGTCCCATCCCAGCTCTGAAGCTGTGTAAAGACCACCCCTACTTCACTCTTAGATCCTCTGGCCAAGAATTTTAAATCCCTAAACCAATGGAACCTGGAAATAATTGGTAGATCTCTAATGTCTCCCAAAGACTGCAGCATTTCTGGAGGCTATCAGTAGCAGCTCCTTTCCCACCTTTACCAGCCCCTAAACTACAGGGTGAGCAGATCATTTTTCTGCCCCCTCCAGCCAGCCTCTCCCTGGGCAGGAGATCCATGTATCCCAGGTATCTGATGAGCTTACATATGTACATGGACCAGAATCCTCTTCTATTTCTCACCTGATCTTGAAACGTTTCCTACCTTAACGGTTTTGCCTGGTCCCTTTGCCACTGCTGTTCTGCAGTTTAAAATCATTCCCTGTGCCAATTTACCCAAAGAAGGCTCCTTGTGGGCCTCCAATGCCAGCTTGGAACTGAACTAAATTTACTTCAGTCCTGCTTGGCCTTCATCCACCTTCCTCTAACCTCCCCATCCCCAGCACATGCTCTTCTGGTTCATAGAACACCTTGAGGTCAGTGTCAGCAGCACCTCTGGTGGGATACCAGGGCTCACGAGGAACCGCAAGGCCTTGTCTCTGAAGTCAAAACACAAAATAGGTTTACGTGAAGTCACTTCCTTTTGCTAGCCTAAAAGCAGGAAGGCTACATGCTATCTGAGTTGACACAGAGCTAAGACTCGATTAATTATTGACTAGTACAAAGAAAAGAACACTGAATCAAACACAATTCAGATTCTCACTGGCCATTTATTAATTCTGTGGGTTTTGGTGTATTGTTCAAGGTATGCAAGTCTTACTTTTCTTATCTGCAAAATGAAGATGATTATAGCTATGCTCTAAACATGTTGTGAATGACCGCATGTGATCTTCATAACCTGGTTCAGTACAGCAGGCTCTGCTATTAACAGTTAATACTTGATGACAGAGGTTTCAACCAGATAGCCCTGTTCCAGAGCCTGCCCCTTTAGCCACTGTGTTCTGTTGAAGCTAATGATACTTCCCTCCCAGCTTCAGGACTATGAAGAGGAGCATCTGAAATAATGTCAAAGGAAACACTTGCTAAATTACTGTTTAATGGGTACAAAGTTTCAGTTTTGCAAGATGAAGAAAGTTCTGGAGACAGGTGGTGGTTATGGTTGCACAACAGTGTGAATGTACTTAAATACTACAGAACTGTACCCCAAACACGGCTCAGATGGTAAACTTTAGATCACGTGTATTGTACCACAAATTTTTAGTCACAAAAACAGAAAATACTAGGAAGATCATAAAGTGCAACACAATTGTGAACTTTAATGTTGTTTTTCTTTAGTGTTATCAACCAGTAGGCTCTCTAAAAGAAAACTTGATGTGGCTTACTCTTAGTCTCTGAATGTCTGGAAGAGATAACAAGAGAGGAAGCCTAGTGTAAGATGGCAGCATCTGTTCCTCAGCAGCCTCATTGGCAGAAGTCAAATAAGGAAGGAAAAGCAAGTTCAGGTTACTTTCTCGGTGACAACCTGAAGATCCCAAGCCTGGCATTCTCTGATCACCTCCTGCAGGACCCAGCGAGTCTCCTCCGAGGGGAAAGATCTTCACTGAGGCCGAGCCCACCAATAATGATTGCCGACATCATGTGGGGACGTTTCTAGCAGCATACACATTGCCTGTCCTTGCCTCAACTACAAAAGGCCCTGTAGCTTGTTACACTTATGCCACCATATTCCTTATAATGCCTTTCTTCTCATCTAAAAATAACTTTAATCAAAGGCACATATTCATTATTAAAAATTTAGAAAGTATAAAAACCAAGGGTTCTTGGGTAAGTGTTAGATATTGTCCCAATAACTCCAAAAAAAAAAAAAAATAAATAAATGTTTTCTGATCTTCTCCAGAGAATAAAAAGGTGAAGTTTAATCTTATTTTAGGGTAAATGAAATTCTGAAAGTTTTTATTAGTTTTGTTTTTTAATCTGGCACTCTTGGTTACATTTCCTTTGAAAATAATGTCACGAAAGGCTACTGGGTTCCCATGACAGCGCACAGTTATGTAAGGTGTAATGGAGCTGAGCTGCTGCATTCATGGAGCTATAACATCAAGCCTCTGGACTGCAGGTCTCTTCCAGGAAGCAGGAACTTTGCCTACTATTTCTGAACCTCCAGGATGGCAAATATTGGTCACTAAGCAATGACTATGTATATACTTGAATTTCCAAAAAAGAGAGGAATTGACTGGTCATCTCTTCTCTCAAGCAGCAATAACAAGAGCACCCAAAGTTTCCATGGTTGGAAGAAATAGAAAAGTGTTTGGTTAAAGAAGAGGACAATAATCTTTATAGTGTGTGAAGGTGGTTGGTAGAGCAAGTACTGAAATTAGAGAACTGCTTACTAGAATGTGTTGAAGAACTATTCTATTGGGAATACATACAGTCAACAGCCAGTCGTATTATTAGATGGTTGTCTTCTATTTGTCAACCAACAAGTTTGTTCTATGAAGGAACGCAAAAGTATATCTCTAGGCAACAAGTCACATAAATTCAGTAAACTATCTCCTTTCTGGGCCTTCCAGAGTAGGCACAAAAATGATTATAATAAATTTGCCAAGCAATACAATTTAATGTAAGAATAAATGAAGTAACTCCTTCTTTGAAATAGGTGAATTTCATAAAATTGGAGCTCACTCAGCAGTGCATTTCCTGTTTTGCTTTAATTATTCAACAGAAGCCTGCCCATAATTTCTGTGTGCCACATGCTGAGCTAGGTTTTAGGAAGATAGCAGCCCCATATGGAGTTTCAGACTAGTGAAATCAGGAGAAGACTGGCAGGGAGCAAGTATCAAACAAAAATGTACATCTGTGCCTTTGGAGGATTCAAGCCTCATTGAAAAAATAATGTCATACATAAATGAGAGGAACGTCTTGTCAAAGTATGTCCAGCCATTGGAGGAGAAGGAGCATCTTCATAGTACATGTTATATAACATTGCATTAATTTTATTAATTTATGCAATTGTTTATCCATTCAACATCCATCTCTCCTATCAGGAAGTAAGTTTGATGAGGGTAGGAACTGCGCCTTGTTTCCTCCTGTATCCCCAGTTCATAGAACCATGTCTGTCATGTACATTCTCAATAAATATTTACTGAATAAATGAATGAACCATGTATTTAATTCTTTTTTAAGCAAAGGACCCTCTGTAAAGCAAATTGCCTTCCTCTTTCTTATCCATTTTGCAAGTCTGGGTCCTTACACATCAACTGAAAGGGAAGAAGGAAGAGTAAACCACATCAAATCGTCTATTGTATGGAACGGGATGACATTGCAGAATGTAAATCCCAGAGTCTTTGGAATGTGCTCATTCCATATTTTAATAAATTAATTGCCAAGATGAGATCTGAGATCACTTGTCTGTGGTTTTTGGAATTGTATTCTTTTAGCAGATGATTAACAACTTTGCATTTTAGGATGATATGTTGGATATCCATCAAAGCATTTAAACTCATCTGACTTGACAACTGTCATACCATACTGGTTGTCATGCATTTGGGAATAAATACCTTTTAAAGTCTTCTACCCATTTCAGGAAAAGCACAGTGTGATGTCATGATCTGAAAAGACACTGGTGAACTGATCCATATATTCATCCAGGTCAAAGCTCTCTGCTCTCTGAGCCCCAGAAACACTGACTTCAGGAGTGAGCTATAGAGGGTCATCACTGAGCGCCAAGGTCAGTGAGTTAGTTTCTGAACCCCTTTAGCTAAAATTGCTCTTGAGGCGAGCTCTCCAACGCTGTCCTCTCTATGACTGCCCTAACAAATTGCCACAACGTTAGTAGCTTAAAATAACAAATAATTAGGGTGGACTCATGCACAGGTGGACAGTGGGTGAGGAATGCATGTGTGTGTGTGGGTGGGGGGAAGGGAGTGAATGAGTGGGTGGATAAGGTGAGGGTCTCAATCACGACCCAGCAAGGGAGCAACTGGGGGGCAATTGTTAGAAATACAGGAAGTCAAGATACAAAAATGGATGATTCACGGTACCTACCGAGAGCGACTCAGAGAATCAGCACCCTGAGCTGATCCAGCCAGAGGACGTAGGACACGACCTTGATAACAGGGGCGGGGGGGGGGGGGGGATTCGACATGTCTGGATCTCAGCGAAAAGCGACGTCTCCAAGGGCATCTACTAACCCGCCTTTGAGTAAGAATTCCCATGGGAGGGAGAAGTGGAGGTCGATGACCCCGGAACCCTTGCTATGCCGAGTGATTGACACCCATCATCACATCGAATCCTCACAAGCTCTTCACCACCGGGCTCCTCTTATGGACCCATTTTACACATGGAAAAACTGAGACCCCAAAAGAACCCCTATCCCAAGGGTGCGAGACCAGGCTGACAACACCTAGCTAGCAGGACGCTGTGGGAGTCAGGGAGATCAGAGCTCAGAGAGCAGAGTGCTGTCTCGGCCATAGACTTTATTCACGATGAACATGGTCAAGACCTGGAGCTCACAGCAGATCTCCTTAGGCTTAAACCCCATCACACTTGCTCACTTAGAGACAATATGGAAAGACATGGTGTCGGAGGGAGATGCAATCTTTGCTTTCAAAGAGCTCACAGCTTTACTCCACCCCCAAAGAGAAAAATCTATGGAAACAGAAAGCAACCCAATGATTATATAACCCAATTATATAATCTATAATTATATGAGTAAGGATGCTTCCAGTTGAGAAAGATCAACTCAAAGCTTTTTAAAATGTACTTCCTGGAAAAGTCCACTTCTCTATAAATTTAAGCTGTCGACCCAAGAGGTCACTGTGAGCATAAAGGTTAAGAGCCTGCGAAGGAGGCATCTTCAGGTCCGGTTTGATCAGGCAGAATCCATCCAAAAAGACCCAACCTCTTTCTGTAACAAATGATTTATCCTGCTGCCTTTATAATGCTGAAATGAAATTCACAGCTTGTGTAATCCCACCACATAGCCTGACAGAATGTCAATAGCATGCTTCATCTACAATACAAAGAGAGAAAAGGGAACAGATTTATAATGAAAATATGTATTTTTATATATAAAAGTTCATACAAAACTTAAAGATGTAAAGAGGTAACCAAAACTTGCTCCTTTAAGAGATGTGACAAACAGGTACCCAGAGATTGACCTGGATTTCACTTTACATGTAACCAGCTAGAATAAGTTACATAGTTATGTTCACACAAATGAGCGCATGGCTCAGAACTCTTCCTGGTCCACGTTTTCCAGAAGAACGCCTCTTGGCTTTTCATATGCAAGCTTCATGGAATTCACCTGTCCCTTGATTAATGTTGACACTTACAGAGGAAAAAGTCATGAGTGTGTCTCAAAATTTCAATTCAACTTTGGAAACAAACGACTCTGTAGAATCTGATGCTCCTCTCCAAAATCCATTGGCGGGACTCCGCTGAGGGAAGAGCACCCAGGTCGTCAACAAAATACACAAATCCCCTGCAGCATGTCGCTAAGACAAGTCACTTGGCTGTGGGCAAAGCCATGGTTTGGTTTCTAACACCTTTGTTGAAAAATAACTTAAGTGTGATTGTCTGCGTCCAAAGTGTGTGATTAAATTGGCTTTGACAGATGCATAGGCATGGGAAGCCATTGGCAAAGGAAGACGCCCATTGTCACTAAAATGTCCTTCTGCCCCTGAGAGGCTATCCCTCCCCCACTCCCAGCCCCTATCCCTCCCCCACTCCCAGCCCCAGGCAGCCCCCATGTCAAAGCAAGTATTTACCTACAATGACACCTGTTAGGTGATTCCTCAGGCATTGTGTATCCTAAAAGGAGTTTGGAAATGTACAGCTGTATATGTTTGAGAAAACTGAGGATTTGGAGTCACAATGATCACATTAGGATTAGATATTATATGATATATTAACACTGTATATGATATGTTAACACTGAATTATAAATAATCTAATGTATTATATCTTATAATAATCATTATGTCATTATATATTATTACATAATTCATGTGTCATCCCAAATTTGTCAAGACATTTGTTACATGATATTATATGATATTATATCATAATATATATGAATGAGATATCATATGTAATATGAATCATAGAGGCATAATATAATGTATCAAATCTTAGATCACATAACATCATCATATAATATATTATTTTATAATTTGCATATAACATTATGTACTATAATGAATTATATATGTATAGTAAAAAAATAATAATAATAACAGATATTTGTTCTCTCACAGGTTTTGAGGTCACAAGTCCAAAATCAAGGTGTCAGCAAGGTCTGCTTTCCTGGAGGCTGTGAGGAAAAATTCATTCCATGCTTCTCTTCCAGCTTGTAATAGCCCCTGGTGATGCTGGGCGTTCCTGGGTTGCTACCTGTATCACTTCCAATCTCTGCCTCGTTCTTTACATCTGCTTCTTCTCTGTGTGAATTCTCCCCTCTCCTCTTCTTTCCAATCTGCCCCACCTTCTCTCTCTCTCTTCCCCCCCACCACTGGAGATTAAAACCAGGGATGCACTACCCCTGAACTACATCCCCAGCCTTTTTTATTTTTTATTTTGAGAGAAGATCTCACTAAGTTGCTGAGGCTGGCCTTAGAACTTGGAATCTTCCTGTCTCAGCCTCCAGAGTTCCATGTACACTACCATGCCTGGTTCCCCTTCTTTTTTAGGAGGACACATGTCATTGGATTTTGGACCCATTCTAATGTAGGATCACTTGAATCTTAACATCTCAAGATCCCTAACTTAATCACATCTGCAAAGACCCTATTTCCAAATGCAATCAGATTCACAAGTTACAGTTGTATATATCTTTGAGATTGGGGGTGGAAACATCATTCAAACCACCAAGACTGATGTAAAAATTTTAAAAATAAGATCATGCAATTCTAATAGGGTAATCATCTGAATTAATATGATCCAGAATGGGTTTTATCAAAGAGGAGAAAGGCATTTGTTTTAGTTTATTTTAGTTTGGGGTCATAATTGTTTTCCCCTTACTAGATAATTCTGATTAATTGATATCAGAGTCCCTTTGAGAGCAACCAAGTCAAGCAGAGGGGGTCCTACCCTAGCAGTGTATGCAGAGGAGGAAGCCCACCAGGTATTGTAGGCACCCAGCTCTGCAGAGCCTCTTAGATGCATCAGTCCTTCACTATAGCTTTCCTTGCCCTTATCGCTCCATACTCAGTTTGTAAAAGCCTTTTCCAAAACTAGAGCTCTTCCCTAGATGCTGAGGTACCTGATCGACCATCCATACCTGACACCAGGTGTTGGACTCTAGTCTAACCACTTGATTTAGATGCTTGATACTGAATTACACACCCTGATCATAAAGAATCCATAGAGCATCTTAGGGGGAGAGACCCTTTCCGGCCCATCTAGACCCAAACCCCCTCTTCCCTTTTTGATGGGCAGATGCAATAGATTGCCCCAAACTCAACAATGCTTGTACATTGTCCAGAGTCCCTTCCTTTACACACTCCCTGGCGATCCAAGGTGGAAGAATCAGCCAGCCCTGGCTGAGAGGTTGGGCGACATTACAGGCACACGAGGCAAGAAGAAGCACTGCCAAGATTTCGTTTCTGTTTTTGCTGGTCTCTACTGTGGTTTCCAATGAAAAGAACAGCTTTTAGAAGGTAAAGTTGGCAGGGCCACCCTGTGTCAATGGGCCACTTTCAGCTCTGAGGAGCACAGCTTGCTTTCTTTTTCTAGGGGTACACTCCTCTGGAAGGTTGGAATTCATTTCTGGCATGGTATTTCACTAGAATCAATTGTGCATGTTTAAAATTGTGCTTTTAATGTTATTTTAAGTACCTATTTTATAATTTCAATAAAACCACTCTTAAGCATGATGTAATGCTGATTAATGACACTTCTCTGGGACACCGAGAGCTCTCAGTTCTGCCTCGTGTCTCAGTGCTCACCTGAGGCGTCCCATTAATCATTATCATGCCACAATCTGTCCTATCGGATTGCTTAATTACCATTGCTGTTACTCATCCATCTACTCAATTAATCCCCACAGAACAAATTCATCACACCCTGAGGCCTTGAAGAACAGCCTTCCCAGTCTTGCCAGAACCTAGCCCTAGAAGCAGCTTATCCATGCATGATGGAGGGGCCCCAAACCTCTGGATACTCAAGAAAAACTAACCTTAATACACAATTTCTACACAAGGGAATCTTGTCTCCCTTTCTTCTTGGCAGATGCAAACCTTACACGCCTTTCAAGGCTCAGCTTGATCCCCACATCCTCCATGAATTCTTCTTTAATAACAGCCCTTAGTGCCAATATCACAATCTATATCAGTTATTTTATTTTACTCTTGGGGTATTATACATGAATATTAATTCAGCTTGACTATTAATTTCCTTAGAACAGATTTCATGTTTAATGGTGTTTAGAAATAATTAATTAAGCCAGGCACAGTGGCAGTCTCCTTGTGATCCCAGTCATTAGGAGTCTGAAGCAGAAGGATCACAAGTTCAAGACCAGCCTCAGCAATTTAGCAAGGGTCTAAGCAACTTAGTGAGACCCTGCCTCAAAATAAAAAATAAAAAGGGCTAGGAATGTGGCTCAGTGGTAAAATGCCTCTAGGTTCAAATCCCAGTGCCAGAAAGAAAGAAGAAAAGAAAAAAGAAAAGAATAAATAATAATAGTAACACCTATTACATTGCCAGGTACTGGGCTCAGTGGTCAACATAGATTACCTCAATGAAGTACATCAGCAATCTTTGATGGAAGTCCCTTCATTGTCATCTTGACTTCACAGAAGTGAAATTGCCTATTTTCACACAGTTAGTAAGTAGTAAGCAGTGTTCAAGCCCTGGCAGTCTGAGTCCAAAACCCAAGTTCAAAGCCATTAAGCACCACTGGCTCTTCTCATGAACTTCATAGTCTGGCAGGGAGCTAAGCATGTTCTTAATCAGCTCATTATTTAGGTTGGATGAAAATCCCTATTCTGCAGAATCAAAAGAAGAACAAATATGTGGGTCTAGATTAGAAAAAAGACAGGAAAGGGGGAAATTTTTTAAAAGTCTTTATTAGTGTGTTATAGTTAAACTTGGGGGCTTCAGGTGAACATATTCATGAATGCTTATAACAGTTTTCTCCATTTCAGTTCAAAGGGATAAAATTTTAAATCCAAAAGACAAAAAAGTGATTGACAGGTATTTGGAGTAGGAGAAAAGTATTTAAGAAAGCAAGTGTACCTTCTATAGACGTTGTTTTCATGCAAAAATTTAAATACGGTTTAGAAAATTAAGAGGGGAATGGTGAAGCCATAACATAGTTCTGTGATAATAAACTTGTGTTCTGGAAGACAGGACCAGTCTTCATCACTGACTTCATCACTGACTCGTACAGGAACCAGACTTGCTCCTCTCCAACTGGGAAACTAGGTGTAAAAATGCAGGTGCTCTGATGTCTCCCTGCAGAAACTATGCAGCAAGAGGCACCAAGACAGTAATGGATCTTCTAGTCATGATTTATTTTCCATAAGAATCACAAGAAATAAATCCTTGCATTTAAGAATATTTAAGATATATCACTAAACTACAGAGGATAATTGTATATTGTATATTGTAAATTACCCATCCTTTATGCAAGTTGTCTTACTAGTAGAAAAGGAAAATTACATAGTTGTTGGGATAGGCTACCTGCGAGGGGGCTTTAATTTCACCAGTAATACCTCGTATACCATTTACAAGCATATGTATATGTGTCTGTATCTCTGTAGTATGCTGATTTTAAGTCCTTTGGGTATAGGCAGAGGAGTGGGATAGCTGGGTCAAATGGTGGTTCCATTCCAAGTTTTCTAAGGAATCTCCACACTGCTTTCCAGAGTGGCTGCACTAATTTAAAGCCCCACCAGCAATGTACGAGTGTACTTTTCTCCCCACATCCTGGCCAACACCTGTTGTTCCTTGTATTCTTGATGATGGCCATTCTAATTGGGGTGAGATGGAATCTTAGGGTGGTTGTGATTTGCATTTCTCTTATTACTAGAGATGTTGAACATTTTTCCATATGTTTGTTGATTGCTTGTAGATCTTCTTCTGTGAAGTGTCTGTTCATTAACAGCCCATTTGTCGATTGGGTTATTTGCATTCTTGGTGTAGAGTTTTTTTCAGTTCTTTATAGATTCTGGAGATTAGTGCTCTATCTGAAGTATGAGTGGTACAGATTTTCTCCCACTCTGTAGGCTCTTTCTTCTCATTGCTGATAGTTTCCTTTGCTGAGAGAAAGCTTTTTAGTTTGAATCTATCCCAGTTATTGATTCTTGCTTTTATTTCTTGTGCTATGGGAGTCCTGTTGAGGAAGTCTGGTCCTAAGCTGACATGTTGAAGATTTGGACCTACTTTTTCTTCTATAAGATGAAGGGTCTCTGGTCTGATTCCAAGGTCCTTAATCCATTTTGAGTTTAGTTTCATGTACGGTGAGAGATAGGGGTTTAGTTTCATTCTGTTGCATATGGATTTCCAATTCTCCCAGTACCATTTGTTGAACAGGCTATCTTTTCTCCATTGTATGTTTTTGGCACCTTTGTCTAGTATGAGAAAATTGTATTTATTTGGGTTTGTGTCCATGTCCTCTATTCTGTACCATTGATCTACCTTTCTATTTTGGTACCAATACCATGCCATTTTTGTTACTATTGCTTTGTAATAGAGTTGAAGATCTGGTATTGCGATACCCCTTGCTTCAATCTTTCTGCTAAGGATTGCTTTAGCTATTCTGGGTTTCTTATTCTTCCAGATGAATTTCATAATTACTTGCTCTATTTCTGTAAGGTACGTCATTGGGATTTTAATTGGAATTGCATTGAATCTGTAGAGCACTTTTGGTAGTATGGCCATTTTGACAATATTAATTCTGCCTATCCAAGAATATGGGAGATCTTTCCATCTTCTAAAGTTTTCTTTAATTTCTTTCTTTAGTGTTCTGTAGTTCTCATTGTAGAGGTCTTTTCACCTCTTTTGTGAGATTGATTCCCAAGTATTTTATTTTTTTCGAGGCTATTGTGAATGGGGTAGCTTTCCTAACTTCTCTTTCCAAAGATTCATCACTTATGTATAAAAATGCATTGGATTTATGAGCATTGATCTTGTAACCTGCTACTTTGCTGAATTCACTTATGAGTTCTAAGAGTTTTCTGGTGGAATTTCCAGGTTCCTCTAAATATATAATCATGTCATCAGCGAACAGGGATAGTTTGAGTTCTTCTTTTCCTATTCGTACCCATTTAATTTCTTTGGTCTGTCTAATTGCTCTGGCTAGAGTTTCAAGGATGATATTGAATAGAAGTGGTAAAAGAGGGCATCACTGCCTTGTTCCAGATTTTAGGGGGAATGCTTTCAGTTTTTCACCATTTAGAATGATATTAGCCTTGGGCTTAGTGTAGATGGCCTTTACAATGTTAAGGAATGTTCCCACTATCCCTATTTTTTCTAGTGTTTTGAGCATGAAGGGGTGCTGTATTTTATCAAATGCTTTTTCTGCATCTATTGAAATAATCATGTGATTCTTGACTTTAAGTCTATTGATATGGTGAATTACATTTATTGATTTCCTGATGTTGAACCAACCTTGCATACCTGGGATAAAATCCACTTGATCGTGGAGCACTATCTTTTTAATATGTTTTTGATGTGATTTGCTAAAATTTTGTTGAGAATTTTTGTGTCAATGTTCATTAAGGCTATTGGTCTGAAATTTTCTTTCCTCGATGTGTCTCTCTCTGGTTAAGGTATCAGGGTAATATTGGCTTCATAGAATGAGTTTGGGAGTGTTCCCTCCTCTTCTATTTCATGCAATACTTTGAGAAGTATTGGAATGAGTGCTTCTTTAAAGGTTTTGTAGAACTCGGCTGAGAACCCGTCTGGTCCTAGACTTTTCTTTGTTAGTACACTTTTGATGACTTCTTCTATTTCATTACTTGAAATTGGTCTATTTAAATTGTGTATGTCCTCCTTGTTCAGTTTAGGCAATTCATATGCCTCTGGAAACCTGTCGATGTCTTTGAAATTTTCTGTTTTGTTGGAGTATAGATTTTCAAAATAGCTTCTAATTAAGTTTTGTATTTCACTCGTGTCTCTTGTGATATTTCCTTGTTCATTCCGAATTTTAGTGATTTGAGTTTTCTCTCGTCTTCTCTTTGTTAGTGTGGCTAAAGGTTTATCAATTTTGTTTATTTTTTCGAAGAACCAACTATTTATTTTGTCAATTTTTTGTATTGTTTCTTTTGTTTCAATTTCATTGATTTCAGCTCTGAGTTTAACTATTTCCTGTCTTCTACTACTTTTGGTGCTGTTCTGTTCTTCTTTTTCTAGGGCTTTGAGCTGTAGTGTTAGGTCGTTTATTTGTTGAGTTTTACTTCTTTTATTAAATGCGCTCCATGAAATAAATTTCCCTCTAAGTACTGCTTTCATAGTGTCCCAGAGATTTTGATATGATGTTTCTTTGTTCTCATTTACCTCTAAGAATTTTTTAATTTCCTTCCTAATATCTTCTGTTATCCATTCATCATATAATAGCATATTGTTTAATCTCCAGATGTTGGAATAGTTTCTGTGTTTTACTCTTTCATTTATTTTTAACTTCAATCCATTATGATCTGATAGAATACATGGTAGTGTCTCTATCTTCTTGTATTTGCTAACATTAGCTTTGTGGCATAATATATGGTCTATTTTAGAGAAGGATCCATGTGCTGCTGAGAAGAGAGTGTATTCGCTCTTGGTTGGATGGTATATTCTATAAATGTCCGTTAAGTCTAAATTATTGATTGTGTTATTGAGATCTATGGTTTCTTTGTTCAATTTTTGTTTGGAAGATATGTCTAGTGGTGAGAGAGGCGTGTTAAAATCACCTAGTATTATTGTGTTATGGTCTATTTGGTTTTTGAAATTGAGAAGGATTTGTTTGACATACATGGATGAGCCACTGTTTGGGGCATAGATGTTTATGATTGTTATATCTTGCTGATTTATGCTTCCCTTAAGCAGTATGAAATGTCCTTCTTTATCCCTTCTGACTAACTTTGGCTTGAAGTCCACATTATCGGAAATGAGGATGGATACTCCAGCTTTTTTGCTGAGTCCATGTGCATGGTATGTTTTTCCCCATCCTTTCACCTTTAGTCTATGGGTTTCTTTTTCTATGAGGTGAGTCTCTTGCAGGCAACATATTGTTGGATCTTTCTTTTTAATCCAATCTGCCAGTCTATGTCTTTTGATTGATGAGTTCAGGCCATTAACATTCAGGGTTATTATAGAAATATGATTTGGTTTCCCGGTCATTTGGTTCATTTTTTAAATTTCATTTATTTATTTGTTTGACACAACTTGTTTCCTCCTTTATTTGACAATTCCTTTAGGATAATTCCTCCCTTTGCTGATTTGCTTCTTTGTTTTTCATCTCTTCCTCATGGAATATTTTGCTGAGAATGTTCTGTAATGCTGGCTTTCTTTTTGTAAATTCTTTTAGCTTTTGTTTATCATGGAAGGATTTTATTTCATCATCAAATTCGAAGGTAAGTTTTGCTGGGTATAAGATTCTTGGTTGGCATCCATTTTCTTTTAGAGCTTGAAAAATGTTGTTCCATGCCCTTCTAGCTTTTAGGGTCTGGATTGAAAAATCTGCTGATATCCGTATTGGTTTCCCCCTGAATGTAATTTGGTTCTTTTCTCTCACAGCCTTTAAAATTCTGTCTTTATTTTGTATGTTAGGTATTTTCATTATAATGTGCCTTGGTGTGGGTCTGTTGTAATTTTGTGTATTTGGAGTCCTATAAGCCTCTTGAACTTGATTTTCCATTTCATTCTTCAGATTTGGGAAATTTTCTGATATTATTTCATTGAATAGATTGTTCATTCCTTTGGTTTGTTTCTCTAGGCCTTCCTCAATCCCAATAATTCTTAAATTTGGCCTTTTCATGATATCCCATAGTTCTTGTAGATTCTGTTCATGATTTCTTACCATCTTCTCTGTTTGTTCAACTTTGTTTTCAAGGTTAAATATTTTGTCTTCCATGTCTGAGGTTCTGTCTTCCAGCTGTTCTATCCTATTGGTTATGATTTCTATGGAGTTCTTAATTTGGTTTATTGTTTCCTTCATTTCAAGGATTTCTGTTTGGTTTTTTTTTTTCAATATCTCTAACTCTTTATTGAAATGATCTTTTGCTTCCTGTATTTGCTCTTTTAACTGTCGATTGGGGCGATCATTCAATGCCTGCATTTGCTCTTTCATCTCATCGTTTGCTTCCCTGATCATTTTAATTATGTACATTCTGAACTCCCTTTCTGTCATTTCTTCTGCCATGCTGTCATTGGATTTTATTGATGTAACATCTAGATTTGTTTGGGACATCTTCTTCCCTTGTTTTCTCATATTGTTCAGGTATCAGTGGACCGGTGAGATATTGCAGATTTCCTCTATTGACTTATAATGTCCCTGAAGATTTCTAGTATATCCCCTCTTAGCCTTCAGTGGGCTGAAGTCTTGGAGGAAGTTGATAATGCAGTGCTCCACAAGGAAGCTGCCTCTCTAGGGGTGGTGGCCTTCAGGTGGGGTATATTCCCTGCTAGTGAGCAGAGGTGCCTCCACTTGTTGACCAATGATCATCCAAAGGGGACCTAGGCTGCGGGCTGAGGCAAGGCCTGTTTGGGCCTGTGTCTCTGGTTTTACCGTCCTTGTGGGGAATCCTCACCCGGCAGGGAAGACTCACCCGGTGGGGAGGTCTCGCTGGTCAGTTCCCTTCCTAGAGGTTCCCCTCAATCCACAACTACTGCCTGGGCTGTGCTGCCTTCCTCTGCAACGTTCCCAGGGACCCAGACCTACCTCCTGGGTCTGGGAGCCTCACCCTTCGCAGTCGACTCTCCTTAGGCTGCCCCTCCTCAGAGAAGCTGCCCACAGTCCTGGAACCTTTGCTCCACCCCTACGTGTGTCTTTGTGCAGCTCTTCCACCAAGAAGCCTCGTAGGTCCTGGGACCCTGCTCTGCACCTAATTGCCTGGCTATGCGGCCCTTCCTCTGAGCAGCCACTTGGAGCCCCGTACAGTTGCTCCGAGTCCCAGCAATCCAGCACTTGCCTCTTCCTCCAGGCAGCCACCCGAAGTCACTAGGAGTCCAAGCAACTCACTGCGAACCTCCCCCTCCCAACAACTGCCCGTAGCCCTAGTGCAGTCACTCCAAGTTCAAGCGACCCACCGCTCTCCTCCTCCTCCTCTGGGCAGCCCCCCAGTGTTCAGGAGTGGTCGCTCTGAGCCCAAACAGCTCACCGTGCACCTCCTCCTCTGGGCAGCCACCCAGAACCCCGGTGGTTGCTCCGAGTCCCAGCGTCATGCTGAGCGGCCTCCTCTCCAATACTCCCATTTGTCTGTGTTCACTGCTCCAGCGGGGGGAGGGGTGTCTCCCCCGGCAGCTCTACTTCACAAAGTTCCCTGTGTTCCGGGACTACCGCCCTTTCCGGTACGCCTCCCCAATGGGAGAGACTCACCTGGCGGCTTTGAGTTGGTCCCAAGTCTCTCAATATCTCCTCTTCTTGAATCCTGAGTCCTAAAGCAACATGAAATGCAACCACCCTCTAGTCCGCCATCTTGAAAACCCCATCTAATTACGTATATTCCTTTGACTTGGGAGGTGATTTAGACTAGTTAAAAATTGAAAATATTATGAATATCAGGAGACAGCATCAGGCATATACACCTTATTGCCAAGATTCAGAGAGTGAGCTTTTGTTGGGACTGATACCCATGTTTATAGCAGCACAATTCACAATAGCCAAGCAATGGAACCAGCCTAGGTGTCCATCATGGATGAATGAATAAAGAAAAATGTGATCACACACACACACACACACACACACACAATGGAGTTTTACTCAGCCATAAAGAAAAATGAAATTACAGGAAAATGAATGGTGCTTAAGAAATAAGTCAAACTCAGAAAGTCAAGGGTTATATGTTTTCTCATATTTGGAGCTGGAGAAGAAAGAGGAAAAGAAAGGGGAGGGGGAAACTCATTCAAATCAAAAGGAGATCAGTAGAATAAAGGAAAGGAACCAAGGCCAGGAGGAAGGGGAGGGAGAGGGTAAGTGCTAGAGAGTGATATTGGCCAAATTATATTGTTATATTGTGTGTATATAAGAATATACAATAACAAATCACACCATTTCGTGTAATTATAACACACCAATTTTTTAAGAGTAGGGGGGAAAAAAGGAAGAAGACTTTAGCTGCTGGGAATGAGCCGAGCATGGGAATAGCACCTAAAATGAAAAAGGGTGGAATACCAAAGGCCAAATGTCTTCTCTGATAAGTGAATGATGATACATAATGAGGTGGGGGTGGGTTAAGGGAAGAATGGAGGAACTTTGGATTGTGTAGAAGGAAATGAGGGGATCGGGGGAGATGGGGGAAGAAAAGATAGTGAAATGAGACAAACATCATTACCCTATATGTACATGTATGATTTCACAAATGGTGTGAATCTACATCACGTAGAAATAAAAAGTTGTACCCCATTTATGTACAATGAATCAAAATGCAGTCTGTAAAAATAAAAATAAGTAAAATTTTTTAAAAAGGAAGAAGGCAGAACACATTCAGTCCAGAAACACCAATAGTTACCTTTGCCTGCTTCACGTTATTACATGAACCTGGAAACTGAAATTGTCCAGCAAAATGAAATCAGCCTGTTCAAGCTCTAATTTGGATTTCTGTTCTCATAAACAAGAGAATTTTGAAATTTAGATACAGTGTGTCAAAAAGCATACCCTAAGTGACTACTAAAGGAGTATTTTTACCACTTCCTTCCTCAATTCAGCACATTTTCACCTTTTTGGCAGATATATGATTGCACATGATTTGGTGATTTGCACGTGGTCACAAAAAACACTACTCATTCACTTATCATTTTGGTTTTATATTGCCTGTCCTACACATGCTTTTTTTGTTTTGTTTTTTGTTTGTTTGTTTGTTTTTCCCAAATATTGTCCTCAGAACTGAATTAGATCTCAGGAAAAAGGAATTTTTCCTAGGATTCTTTACACAGACTCCAAGAATGCTGATGAACGTAAGAGGCACTGGGTAAATATCATTTTTCATTAGCATCTTGGGAAAGGCGTTTACAATAAACTTCAGGCACAAGAACGAGCAGAAGAAAATCAAGTGGGAAAATTCAATTCTACAAACAATTCCTGTAGCCCTACTGCAGAGCATTGTGCTGGAGTACCATCCTACAGAGAGGAAATCTAAACCTTTTCAGTCATCCCATGTAAGTCTTCAGAACATCCCAAGGAGGTGCACATAATTCGCAAATACCACAAGGATCTGTGTTAAGCAGCATAAGCCACAGGAAAAAGAACTTATCTTGCAAATTTTGGGATTTGTGGAAAATAAAGACTTCCTAGCTCCCAGATTTATATTCCATTCACTTCAGAAAAACCTTCTCCAATTTCAATTCTTTTCCCAAAATCTATCCCAAGGGTCATTTATTTCTACAGACTCCTGATACCAGCCCAAAGTGGGAACCCCTAGAAAATCTTCTAAACATTTGCCAATCATGTTTATACTCATTCAGAAGACTGATTCTAAATGCAGGAGGAGGGGTTGCTGATAACATGGCTAGTTTGTGTAAATTATTATTCAATTCTCATGTTTTCCATAAACTTTTCTCTAACCTCCCGTAATCACCATAGCTACAAAACAACCTCGGATTAGCTAACTTGTGCCATCTAAAGGCTGTAGTGAGAAACTTGGACCTAAAAAAAAAAAAGAAAAAAGAAAGATATTTATATCAAACTTTCTATAAAATGAATTCAACAAAACTGTTCTGTATGTATATAAAATATAAAACGGATAATAAAGGTTTGGACATGTAGTATTGATATTATATTAAATTAAGGAGAAAATCAAGAAACCTCTGAATTTTAGTCTTAACTCTATCACCAACCAATTGCGGAACCTTAGGCAAATTATTTTAACCTCTCTGGAACACACATTTCTCATCTATTAAAAAAAAAAAAAAAAAAGACCGTGATTTCAATTTATACTTACTAATATAATTTTTAACTTTATGAAATAAAAAAAACTTAAATTCAGAAATATATACATGAAATTCAAGGAAATGGGTAAGTTAAAAGGATTAATAAATTAAGAGAAGTAGGATAAATCTGGGCATTTCAGTTCTTTCCTTTTTTTCAAATAAATATTGTAATTCAGATCCGTGTATGTGTGTGTGTGTGTGTGTGTGTGTGTGTGTGTGTGTGTGTGTATGGGATGTCCATAAACACTTTGACAGACTGGCCAGTTGTCCATCAAACGATCTCATCTTATTTCCAGGCATAGAGTAGTGCACATTTTCTAGGCTTCCTCACAGTTAGATGCCAACAATATGATCGATTTCTTGTCAAAGGGACATTAGTAGAAAAATGTGTGCCTTTTCACATGATGCCCAGAAAACCTCACATGTGTAACCTTCATGTCTTCCTCTTTCTGTTTATTTGATGTAGATGTGTATGACAACTTTGAGAGGAACTGAGCATCCAAATTATCACTTAGAGAAGTCTCTTTAATCTACCAGATAGAGCGAGTTGGGATTTTATGTAACAAGAAATAAACTTACTTCAGGTTTTAGTATTATACGTGACTAGGTTTGTTTACATCCATCAACCATACTCTAACTGACAATATTTTTACACTCAAAATATTCAGGGGCAGATGGTCCTTCTTGCAGGGATCCCCTTTAAAAATAGCATATCTAGAATCATATGCAACATATCCCTTTCTAATTTTATTTGTGCTGTAAATCTAAACAAGAATGTCAAATACTGGTTGTTACCTTAAAAGGAGAAAAAGAAGAAGGAAAGAAAAGAAAGCATATGAGCCACAGTAAACAGGATGTCAGAGCTAAAGGGAAGGTGCAGACAGTTGCTCTGGTAGCCCAAATGCAGCTTATTGCCTAGTACAATGTCTTCCTGCACATAGCTAATGTTCAATAAATATTTCTTGAATGAAACAATGAATGAATGAATGACCCACAAATATAATCATTCCTAAAGTAGAGTATGATAAAAGAATTTGTTAGGTTTCAAGATGGCGGCCTAGAGGGTGGCTGCATTTCATGTTGCTCCAGGACTCAGGATTCAAAAGAGGAGATATTGAGACACTTGGGATCAACTCAAAGCAGCCGGGTGACTTTCACCCGTTGGGAAGGCGTCCCGGATGGGACAGTGGTCCCGGAACGCAGGAAACTTTGTGAAGTAGAGCTGCCAGTGAGACGCCCCTCCCCCCGCTGGAGCAGTGAACTCGGACAACTGGGAGCCCCGTAAAGGAGGCCGCTCGGCACAGCGCTGGGACTCGGAGCAAACACTGGGGCTCCGGAGGCTGCCCAGGGGAGGAGTGGCGAGGACAGCTGTGTGGACTCAGAACACCGGGGCCTGCCCTGAGGAGGAGGAGGAGGAACGTGGCTGCTTGGATTTGGAGTGACTGCACCAGAGCTACAGGCGGTTGCCAGAGGAGAAGCTCCGCGGCGAGCTGTTTGGAATCAGAACGACTGCTTCTGAACCCCGGGGCCTGCCCTGAGGACGAGGAGGAGGAAGAGGAGCGTGGCCGCTTGGATTCAGAGTGACTACACCAGAGCTACAGGCGGTTGCCAGAGGAGGGGCTGCGTGGCGAGCTGTTTGGACTCAGACCACTTCTGAACACCGGGGCCTGCCCGGAGGAGGAGGAGGAGGAGGAGGAGGAGCGCGGCGGGTCGTTTGGACTCGCAGTGACTGCATTAGCGCTCCAGGCGGCTGCTCAGAGGAGAAGGCGAGTGGTGAGTTGTTTGGACTTAAAGTGACAGTGCCTGAACACAGGGGTGCTGCCTGGAGGAGAAGCATGGTGGGTCGCTTGGTCTTGAGTGGCCGCACCAGAGCTCCAGGCGGTTGCCCAGAGGACCCTTGCAGCGGGTCACGTGGATTCAGAGCCACTCAGAGCGACCGCTCCTGAACACCCGGGGGGTTATCTGGAGAAGGAGGAGGAACGGGGAGGGTCACTTCGACTCGGACTGATTGATTGCCCAGGGCTACGGGTGGTTGGTGGGAGGAGGAGGCACGCAGTGAGTTTCTTGGACTCCTAGTGACCGCACCGGAATACTGTGCGGCTGTCTGGAGGAAGAGGCGTGTGGCGGGTCTCTGGGACTCAGAGCAATTGTACGGGGCCCCAGGTGGCTGCTCAGAGGAGGGGCCACATAGCCAGGCGATTAGGTGCAGAGCAGGGTCCCAGGATCTAGGAGGCTTCTTGGTGGAAGAGCCGCACAGAGACAGGCTGAGGGCGGAGTGAAGGTTCCAGGCCTGCGGGCAGATTCTCTGAGGAGGGGCAGCCTAAGGAGATTCATCTGCGAAGGGTGAGGCTCCAAGGTCCAGGAGGTAGGGCCGGGCCCCTGGGAACTTTGCAGAGGAAGGGAGCCCAGCTCAGGCGGTAGCTGTAAATTGAGGGGAATCTCTAGGAGGGAACTGACCAGCGAGACCTCCCCACCGGGTGAGTCTTCCCTGCCGGGTGAGGATTCCCCACAAGGACAGTAAAACCAGAGACACAGGCCCAAACAGGCCTTGCCTCAGCCCACAGCCTAGGTCCCCTTTGGATGACCATTGGTCAACAAGTGGAGGCACCTCTGCCCACTAGCAGGGATTATACCCCACCTGAAGGCCACCACCCCTAGAGAGGCAGCTTCCTTGTGGAGCACCGCATTATCAACTTCCTCCAAGACTTCAGCCTACTGAAGGCTAAGAGGGGATATATATAGAAATCTTCAGGGACATTGTAAGTCAATAGAGGAAATCTGCAATATCTCAGCGGTCCACTGATACCTGAACAATATGAGAAAACAAGGAAAGAAAATGCTGCAAACAAATCTAGATGTTACATCAATAAAACCCAATGACAGCATGGCAGAAGAAATGACAGAAAAGGAGTTCAGAATGTACATAATTAAAATGATCAGAGAAGCAAACGATGAGATGAAAGAGCACATGCACGCACTGAATGATGAGATAAAAGAGCAAATGCAAGCATTGAATGATCGTACCAATCGACAATTAAAAGAGCAAATACAGGAAGCAAAAGATCATTTCAATAAAGAGTTAGATATATTGAAAAAAAAAAAACCAAACAGAAATCCTTGACGTGAAGGAAACAATAAACCAAATTAAGAACTCCATAGAAAGCATATCCAATAGGATAGAACACCTGGAAGACAGAACCTCAGACATTGAAGACAAAATATTTAACCTTGAAAACAAAGTTGAACAAACAGAGAAGATGGTAAGAAATCATGAACAGAATCTACAAAAACAATGGGATATCATGAAAAGGCCAAATTTAAGAATTATTGGGATTGAGGAAGGCCTAGAGAAACAAGCCAAAGGAATAAACAATTTATTCAATGAAATAATATCAGAAAATTTCCCAAATCTGAAGAATGAAATGGAAAATCAAGTTCAAGAGGCTTATAGGACTCCAAATACACAAAATTACAACAGACCCACGCCAAGGCACATTATAATGAAAATACCTAACATACAAAATAAAGACAGAATTTTAAAGGCTGCGAGGGAAAAGAACCAAATTACATTCAGGGGGAAACCAATACGGATATCAGCAGATTTTTCAATCCAGACCCTAAAAGCTAGAAGGGCCTGGAACAACATTTTTCAAGCCCTGAAAGAAAATGGATGCCAACCAAGAATCTTATACCCAGCAAAACTTACCTTCAAATTTGACAATGAAATAAAATCCTTCCATGATAAACAAAAGCTAAAAGAATTTACAAAAAGAAAGCCAACATTACAGAACATTCTCAGCAAAATATTCCATGAGGAAGAGATGAAAAACAAAGAAGCAAATCAGCAAAGGGAGGAATTATCCTAAAGGAATTGTCAAATAAAGGAGGAAACAAGTTGTGTCAAACAAATAAATAAATGAAATTTAAAAAATGAACCAAATGACCGGGAAACCAAATCATATTTCTATAATAACCCTGAATGTTAATGGCCTGAACTCATCAATCAAAAGACATAGACTGGCAGATTGGATTAAAAAGAAAGATCCAACAATATGTTGCCTGCAAGAGACTCACCTCATAGAAAAAGAAACCCATAGACTAAAGGTGAAAGGATGGGGAAAAACATACCATGCACATGGACTCAGCAAAAAAGCTGGAGTATCCATCCTCATTTCCGATAATGTGGACTTCAAGCCAAAGTTAGTCAGAAGGGATAAAGAAGGACATTTCATACTGCTTAAGGGAAGCATAAATCAGCAAGATATAACAATCATAAACATCTATGCCCCAAACAGTGGCTCATCCATGTATGTCAAACAAATCCTTCTCAATTTCAAAAACCAAATAGACCATAACACAATAATACTAGGTGATTTTAACACGCCTCTCTCACCACTAGACATATCTTCCAAACAAAAATTGAACAAAGAAACCATAGATCTCAATAACACAATCAATAATTTAGACTTAACGGACATTTATAGAATATACCATCCAACCAAGAGCGAATACACTCTCTTCTCAGCAGCACATGGATCCTTCTCTAAAATAGACCATATATTATGCCACAAAGCTAATGTTAGCAAATACAAGAAGATAGAGACACTACCATGTATTCTATCAGATCATAATGGATTGAAGTTAAAAATAAATGAAAGAGTAAAACACAGAAACTATTCCAACATCTGGAGATTAAACAATATGCTATTATATGATGAATGGATAACAGAAGATATTAGGAAGGAAATTAAAAAATTCTTAGAGGTAAATGAGAACAAAGAAACATCATATCAAAATCTCTGGGACACTATGAAAGCAGTACTTAGAGGGAAATTTATTTCATGGAGCGCATTTAATAAAAGAAGTAAAACTCAACAAATAAACGACCTAACACTACAGCTCAAAGCCCTAGAAAAAGAAGAACAGAACAGCACCAAAAGTAGTAGAAGACAGGAAATAGTTAAACTCAGAGCTGAAATCAATGAAATTGAAACAAAAGAAACAATACAAAAAATTGACAAAATAAATAGTTGGTTCTTCGAAAAAATAAACAAAATTGATAAACCTTTAGCCACACTAACAAAGAGAAGACGAGAGAAAACTCAAATCACTAAAATTCAGAATGAACAAGGAAATATCACAATAGACAGGATTGACATACAAAACATAATTAGAAGCTATTTGGAAAATCTATACTCCAACAAAATAGAAAATTTCGAAGGCATCAACAGGTTTCTAGAGACATATGAATTGCCTAAACTGAACGAGGAGGACATAAACAATTTAAATAGACCAATTTCAAGTACTGAAATAGAAGAAGTCATCAAAAGCCTACCAACAAAGAAAAGTCCGGGACCAGATGGGTTCTCAGCCGAGTTCTACAAAACCTTTAAAGAAGAGCTCATTCCAATACTTCTCAAAGTATTCCATAAAATAGAAGAGGAGGGAACCCTCCCAAACTCATTCTATGAAGCCAATATCACACTGATACCTAAACCAGACGGAGACTCATCAAGGAAAGAAAATTTCAGACCAATATCCTTAATGAACATTGACGCAAAAATTCTCAACAAAATTTTAGCAAATCGCATACAAAAACATATTAAAAAGATAGTGCACCATGATCAAGTGGGTTTCATCCCAGGTATGCAAGGTTGGTTCAACATCAGGAAATCAATAAACGTAATTCACCATATTAATAGACTTAAAGTCAAGAATCACATGATTATTTCAATAGATGCAGAAAAAGCATTTGATAAAATACAGCACCCCTTCATGCTCAAAACACTAGAAAAAATAGGGATAGTGGGAACATTCCTTAACATTGTAAAGGCCATTTATGCTAAGCCCATGGCTAATATCATTCTAAATGGTGAAAAACTGAAAGCATTCCCCCTAAAAACTGGAACAAGGCAGGGATGCCCTCTTTCACCACTTCTATTCAACATCGTTCTTGAGACTCTGGCCAGAGTCATTAGACAGACCAAAGAAATTAAAGGGATACGAATTGGAAAAGAAGAACTCAAACTATCCCTGTTCGCTGATGACATGATTATATATTTAGAGGAACCTGGAAATTCCACCAGAAAACTCTTAGAACTCATAAGTGAATTCAGTAAAGTAGCAGGTTACAAGATCAATGCCTATAAATCCAACGCATTTTTATATATAAGTGATGAATCTTCAGAAAGAGAAATTAGGAAAACTACCCCATTCACAATAGCCTCGAAAAAAATAAAATACTTGGGAATCAATCTCTCAAAAGAGGTGGAAGACCTCTACAATGAGAACTATACAACACTAAAGAAAGAAATTAAAGAACACCTTAGAAGATGGAAAGATCTTCCATGTTCTTGGATAGGCAGAATTAATATTGTCAAAATGGCCATACTACCTAAAGTGCTATACAAATTCAATGCAATTCCAATTAAAATCCCAATGACGTACTTTACAGAAATAGAGCAAGTAATTATGAAATTCATCTGGAAGAATAAGAAACCCAGAATAGCAATCCTTAGCAGGAAGAGTGAAACAGGGGGTATTGCAATACCAGATCTTCAACTCTACTACAAAGCAATAGTAACAAAAACGGCATGGTATTGGTACCAAAATAGAAAGGTAGATCAATGGTATAGAATAGAGGACACGGACACAAACCCAAATAAATACAATTTTCTCATACTAGACAAAGGGGCCAAAAATATGCAATGGAGAAAAGATAGCCTCTTCAACAAATGGTGCTGGGAGAATTGGAAATCCATATGCAACAGAATGAAACTAAACCCATATCTCTCACCATGCACGAAACTAAACTCAAAATGGATTAAGGACCTCGGAATCAGACCAGAGACCCTGCAGATTATAGAAGAAAAAGTAGGTCCAAATCTTCACCTTGTTGGTCTAGGATCAGACTTCCTTAACAGGACTCCCATAGCACAAGAAATAAAAGCTAGAATCAACCACTGGGATAGATTCAAACTAAAAAGCTTTCTCTCAGCAAAGGAAACTATCAGCAATGCGAAGAGAGAGCATACAGAGTGGGAGAATATCTTTGCCAATCATACTTCAGATAGAGCACTAATCTCCAGAATCTATAAAGAACTCAAAAAACTCTACTCCAAGAATTCAAATAATCCAGTCAACAAATGGGCTAAAGAAATGAATAGACACTTCACAGAAGAAGATCTACAAGCAATCAACAAACATATGGAAAAATGCTCAACATCTCTAGTAATAAGAGAAATGCAAATCACAACCACCCTAAGATTCCATCTCACCCCAATTAGAATGGCGATTATCAAGAATACGAGCAACAACAGGTGTTGGCGAGGATGTGGGGAGAAAGGTACACTCATACATTGCTGGTGGGGCTGCAAATTAGTGCAGCCACTCTGGAAAGCAGTGTGGAGATTCCTTAGAAAATTTGGAATGGACCCTCCATTTGACCCAGCTATCTCACTCCTTGGCCTATACCCAAAGGACTTAAAATCAGCATACTACAGAGATACAGCCACATCAATGTTCATAGCTGCTCAATTCACAATAGCCAGACTGTGGAACCAACCTAGATGCCCTTCAATTGATGAGTGGATAAAGAAACTGTGGTATATATATACAATGGAATATCACTCAGCCATAAAGAATGACAAAATTATGGCATTTGCAGGCAAATGGATGAAATTGGAGAATATCATGCTAAGTGAGATAAGCCAATCTCAAAAAGCCAAAGGACGAATGATATCGCTAATAAGTGGAGGATGACACATAATGGGGGGGAGGGAAGTGTTAGTGTTAGGGTTAGAGTTAGGGTTAGGGTTAGGGAGGGGGGCAAGTATGGAAGAAGGAAGTACTGTATAGAGGGTAAAGAAGGGTGGGAGGGGTGGGGGGAAGGGAAAAAATAACAGAATGAATCAAACAACATTACCCTATGTAAATTTATGATGACACAAATGGTATGCCTTTACGCCATGTACAAACAGAGAAACAACATGTATCCCATTTGTTTACAATAAAAATAAATAAATAAATAAATAAATAAAAAGAATTTGTTACCCCATGCCATAGAATGGCTAGATTTTAATGCATTCAGGACCCAACTGTTATCAGCAATGTGTGTCAGTGCCAGAGAAAAATTCCATTTACAATGTATACTCTCCTGACTTGGAAGTACAATAAGAAACTGGGATATTAGGACACTCACCCAATAAACCCAGCCTAGGCTTCTTCCATGAGGCAAGACCTCTGTTCTCGTCCCAACAGATACATGCCCTCTGCTTCTAGAAGCTCCTCACTGGGAACCTGAAAATCTTTCATGGAATTTCAGCAGGCTCCCAGCCTCTGGCTTTTTTTTTTTTTTTTTTTTTTTTTTTTTTTTTTGGTATCATCACTCTCATTCATAGAGTAAGACTGACTCAATAATTAAGAGCCCAGATTCTGGGTGAAAACTGCCTCTGAAAATTTAGTCTTGGGTGTTTCAGAAAGTTACTTAAGCTCTCCTTCCCTATAAATAGGAGAACTACCAATACTCATTCTTCTGGTTGTCATGAGGGTTCATTGAGAAACTCCAAGTTGAGCACACTTTTTGGCACATACTAATTTAGCTTGTGATAATTTTAGATCTCTTTTCTCTTTCTTCAGAATGTACAGTTTTAAGATAACAGACGCCAGTGGAAATAACACCATGCAGAAAGTCAGAACTAGGTTGCAGTTTCAGATCTATCGTTCAATAAGGATTTTTAACATGAAAACATCCCTTGATGTCCCCAAGTCTCAACTTTCTTATCTTTTAAATGAAAAGGAGGACTGGATGATTTGTATTTTCCCTTCCAGCTCTAATGAGTCCATATCTTAAGTCTTATGCAGGTCTATGTAACCTAACTCTCAGCACTTTGTTCTGCATAAAGTACAGACAGTTCCATAACACCTACTCCGATGGTTTTAAGACATGAGAGCTCACTCCTGGCATCTTTACCATATGGTAAAGTGTGTAACAGGAAAAGCAGGTGAAGCCAAACAGGACTCAGATGCCCTATCAAACACTCTGAGGGCAGATGTTATAACCAACAGTGCCAGGTCCACAGACACATCTGCAGAGAGCCTCAGTAACTCACAGAAGCTGTCACATTTATCTCCTAGTAAAGTACCCCGGGGATAAATAGCAGAATCCTAAGCACAAGAAGCCACTCGAGAAATATTTGTGACTGTTTATTTACATGAAATGCTTATTTCCTCATACTAAAGGAGTGAATTTGAAAAAACCAGAAAAAACAAGTAGGATTCTTGCCTGAAGTAAGGGATTGTATGTTTTGTTTCTCAAGGACCAGCACATAGTAAATTCTCAATATACATATGTTTGAAGAAACAATCATTCCAAATCTCAGGCCTTATGTTCAGGAATCCAGACTACTGGAATCTTGTAAATTAATGTTTATAATTTCTCTTCATGAAGCTGGTGGCATATCATTATGATCATGTCTCCCAATTAATCACTTCTTCCTGTGCCCCCCACCTTTTTTTTTTTTTTTTTTTTTTTTTTTTTGTGGTGCTGGGGATCGAACCCAGGGCCTTGTGCTTGCAAGGCAAGAACTCTACTGACTGAGCTATCTCCCCAGCCCACCTGTGCCCCTTTTGACTGTGATGTTGCTATTTCTCCAGTTCTTTGAATCTGGACTCACCTTGTGACTTGCTTTGATATGACAAAGGTAACTGTGAAAGTTCTAGACCTCAAGACTCCTTATAACTTCTGTCTTTGCTCTCTGAAGGCCTAGCTACCATGGGAAATACTTGAGGATTTTGTTTGTTGGTTTTTTTGGTACCAGATATTGGATCCAGGGGTGCCACATCCCCAGTCCTTTTTTATTTTTATATTTTGAGACAGGATCTTCCTAGGTTCCTTAGAGCCTCACTAAATTGCTTAGGCTGGCTTTGAATTTGTGATTCTCCTGCCTTAACCTCCCAAGTTGCTAGGATTACAGATGTGCACCACTGCACCCAGCAAAATACTTGAATTTTGATACCAATGAGAGACATATGAAGGGGAAGAGCCCAGCTTTCCAACCATCTCAGCTGAGGTCCCACAACTGAGGGTGAGACACCATGTTAGACTGAACACAGCTCCATGAAAAAGTCTGGGCAAGACCAGTAGAACTGCCCAACCCATCTACAGAATCATGGGAAATAAAATGGTAGATACTTTTTAAAAATTAATTAATTATTCATTATTTATTATTTATTGTATTAATTATCTATTTCTATCAGCCAAAAGCTCAGGGGCTAACGGAACATCAGTCAGTCATTGATTATCCTCATGTTTTCTATGGATCACATATATGAGAGAGGTTTTGTTTGGCTCTTGTGATTCAGGTTCTCTCATAGTATTGCAGTCAAGGTGTGGACCAGAGCTATAGTCATCTGAAGGCTTGTCTGGGACTGAAGGATCCATTTGCAAGGTGTCTTGCTCACATGGCTGACAGATTGGCTCCTCTCCACTTGGGCTTCTTCTTGGAGCTCTTTGTGTATTCTCACAACATGGCAACTGGCTTCCTGTAGAACCAGAGATTAAAAGACCAAAGCAGAAGGTGAAATGTCTTAGAAGTCACACATAACCATCTCTGTCCATATTCTGAATGGGCAGGCAGAGCAGCTCCAACTTAGATAGGACTACACAAGGGCAAGGATTATTTAGGTCATCTTGAAGGCTATTTGCCACATCACTTTTGCCAAAAAAAAATTTTTTTTTAAATTGGAGCATATAGTAAAACTGCAAATGCAACAGAATTATTTTTTGAAAATGCATATGTGACCGGGCATGGTGGCACACACCTATAATCTCAGCAGCTACGGAGGCTGAGGCAGGAAGATCGCGTGTTCAAAGCCAGTCTCAGCAAAAGTGAGGCACTAAACAACTCAGTGAGACCCTGTCTCTAAATAAAATACAAAATAGGGTTGGGGTTGTGGCTCAGTGGTCAAGTGCCCCTGAGTTCAATCTCCAGTACCCAAAAAAAAAAAAAAAGAAAATGCATATGTGACAGGATTATTTTAAATGATGTTAGAAAGTGAAATAAGGAACAATAAAGAGCCAAAGGAGGATTTAATTCTGTCTAGGTCTTCAAATAAGACATCTATTTTTCAAGTTCACAATTCCTTAACAGAAACACTTCAGGTCAGATATGCTTCAGAGTTTAGAATTGTTTGGATTTTAGAATGATAAGAACATACATACACTAGATATTATACAATAATCTATAGTAGGGCCAGAAGCAACAACCTAAAATCAACCACATGTTATTTATGCAGCACAATGTATGAATTTTCAAAGTGGGATAAAGACTGTAAGTAGTTTCATATTCAGTTAGGTCATATTTTGACAACAATTTTTTAAATTCTGATTTTTTAGATTTTTTTGGATTTCTGGATTATGGATGAGGGATTGTGAGCCTGTACAAGTTGTAAAGCACACATAGGATCAGAACTTGGGGTTACAGATTGCATTAACTGCATGCATCCACCCCTATTTCCAGGCCTTGTCCACCATCAGTCCCCCCGTACTGCCAATCAAGTTTGTCCTATACACATGGATTCTCAGAATTGACCCATTCACATCTGAGGTCTTCTGCTGACCAATTTTCTGCCTTGGATTTTGATTCAGGGATAGCTTTTCCTAGTGCCCAGCTTACTCCCAGGTTTGTAGTTACTTTTTTTTAACACTGACATCTAGTAACTATAGCATAGACTGAAAAGTAGAACGGTTACCACAGATGAACAATAGATTTACCTGGGTTTCCCAACAACCAAGCAAAAAAACATAGACGTTGTTTAAATGAAATCCATGTTCTCCTTCCCTCAAATTCTGGTAGGAATTTACTCAAATGTACTATTAAAAACAATGTACTATCATGCTAAGTGAGATAAGCCAATCTCAAAATACTAAAGGACAAATGATTTCGCTGATAAGCAGATGATGATACATAATGGGGGGTGGGAGGAGGGCAGGAATGAAGGAAGGAGGGACTGTATAGAGGGATAAGAGGGGTGGGAGGGGTGGCTGGAAGAAAAAAATGTAAAGGATCAGAGTTTTTGTATATGATTGAAGTTAAACTGCCATAAATTTAAATTAGTGTTACAAAAAAAAGACAAAGGATGTAGGCATACAAGCAGTGTGTGTGTATATATGTATAAGAAAACATGAATTTGAGAGACAGCAGAGTTGTGATTAGGAATAAAAATAGTAGCCCCCCCCCCAAAAAAAAATGTACTTCTAATCTGATAATAGAAGCATCCAACACAAGACATAACACCCCTGGGAGTCACAAAGTGAAAGACTATTAGTTTATCTAAAAGAAAAATATGACATTTCTATGGAGGATTAAAAGACAAGTTACAGACTGGTTAGAAATTGTGCAAAACAAGGAAAACAGAGAAAAGATTAATGATAGCACATCAAAATGAAAAAGGACAAAAAGGTAAATTAATAGGAAATTCACAGAAAAATCCATTTAAATGCCTGCTAAATACATGAAAAGGTTCCCAACAACACTAGGAATGAAGAAAATGTAATTTTAAAAAGTGAAACACCATTTTATCATTCATCAGATGGGCAAAAATTCAACTTTGATAATATCAAGTTTTTCACAAGAATGTAGGGAATGCAGTTTAGCAATACCTGTCCCACTGTTAAATGCAAATACCCTTTTCCTATTGATTCCATTTCTAGGCTTCTGTTGGCACACTTGAACAAGGACACGGTTAATAGCATTTCCACTGCAGCCTTGTTTATTGTTTGAAATAGTGAAAAATACAAACAACCAACTGTCCACCAACATGAGCCTCTTTAAAGGAAAAAAAACTATAATATTTCCCAGGAGTTTGCAATCCATGGGTCCTGGGCCACATGTATCCCACAGCTAGTTTTTATACTGCCTGAAAGCTAACAACATTTTTTAAAGAATTAAGAACAAATAGGATAAAAAGGAGGGAAAAAAAGAGAATACATGACCAATTCCTACATGACCCAGAAGTTCTAAAATATTCACTATCTGGCCCTTTACAGAAAAGACTTGGTACAACAAAAATATGGAACACTCACCAAAACAGGAAAATGGAGAGGAAATAAAGGTAGCAATGGTTCAAACCAAGCAGGAGAACTGACAAATTATCCTATTCCTAATATCCTTCAACCTACAATGCCTAATATCCAATAGCACATGGAGATATAAGTCTCCGAATACCCTCCTGAGAGTTAAAGAAGCATTTAAAACGTGAGCCCCTGATAGCATGGCTAGCTCTCAAGTTGGTGCCACAGGCAAAAAACTAAAATCTGGAAGTTGAATTTGAACCTTACTCATCCAGTAGAAGAAGAAATATTTTACTCTAAATTTTGAACAGTTTCTATAGGAGAAGGTTAAAATCAACAGAAAAATGAAATCTCAGGAATGTTGTTCACATTGAATGCTTCAAAAATAGAATCACAATTATTTCTGAAAAACAGTTCTTTAAAAGGTATTTGAAATATCTTACCAAGAAATACTTCAAAAAGAATAATCTTTGTGATTGTTTCATATGACTGATTCTGACAAGAAAACTTATGAACCTCATTGCTTCCAGATTAGTCAAGAAGAAGATGGATCAGAGTCTGAAAACTAGGTGAAGACTCCCCTTATAAGGCTTTCCTTAATAAAAACAAAAGAAATATGCATGAGAAAGAGACATTTAGAAATAAACTTTTGTTGGTGAATAAAGAAACACTGAACTCAAAAACATAAAAATAAAACATGAGCCTCATTTAAAATAGAAACAATAAAATACTAATACAAAGTGACTGTCTAAACTGGATGCAGTGCTGTGTGCCTGTACAGGCAGCTACTGAGGCAGGAGAATTGATTGAGCCCAAGAGTTTGAGGCCAGTCTAGGCAACAGAGTGAGACCCCATTAAAAAAAAAAAAAAAAAAAAAAAAAAGGTAAAAAGATGATTGTCTACACTGATCACCACTGTGGTTATCAACTTCTTACAGTTGATCAATATCAATATTGCAAAATTATAGCTTCACAGGCCTAAGAGAACCCAGAAATTCACCTGCTCTAAGTTTTAATCTGATACACAGATTCTCTCCAACAAGTGGCTGTCAACAATTTGTAGTGCAAGGATGTGGGGGGAAAAAGTACACTCAGACATACTGGTGGGACTACACATTGGTTCAACCACTCTGGAAAGCAGTATGGAGATTGCTCAAAAAACTTGGAATGGAACCAAACCATTTGATCCAGTTAACAGGCTCCTCAGCATATACCCAAAGGACTTAAAATTAGCATACTATAGTGATGCAGCCACATTGATATTTATAGTAGTTCAATTCACAATAGCTAAGCTATGGAATCAGTCTAGGTGCCCTTGCACAGATGAATGGAGAAAGAAAATGTAGTATATATATATACAATGGAGTATTACTCAGCCATTTAGAAGAATGTCTTTATGACATTTGCCAGTAAATGGATGGAACTAGAGACTATCATGCTAAATGAAATAGCCAATTCCAAAAAGCCAAAGGTTGAATGTTTTCACTGATAGGTGGATACTAACCCACAATAAGGGGAGAGAGTGAAAGAATAGATCTTAGTAGATTAGAAAAAGGCAAGGGAGGGTGTATAGGAAAAGGAAAGATGGTGGAATAAATCTGAAATAATTTTCCTATGTACAAGCATGAATATACTGTAGTGAATCCCACCATCATGTACATCCATAAGAATGGGGTTCTACACAGCCACATCAATGTTTATAGCAGCTCAATTCATAATAGCTAATCTATGGAACCAACCTAGACGCCATTCAACAGATGAATGGATAAAGAAAACGTGGTACATATACACAATAGAATATTACTCAGCTGGTAAATGGATGGAGCTGGAGAATATCAAACTAAGTGAAATAAGCCAATCCCAAAAAGCCAAAGACTAAATGTTTACTCTGACAAACAGATGCTAATCCATAATGGGGGTGGGGAGCACAGAATGAAGGAACTTTGAATTGTGCAGAGGGGTGTGGGAGAAGGGGAGGGGGTATGGGGATAGGAAGGACGGTGGAATGAAGTGGACATTATTACTCTATATACATGAATGATTACACTACCTGTGTGACTCTGTACCATGTTCAACCAGAGGAAGCAGCTGCGCTCCTTTTGTGTACAATATGTCTAAATGCATTCATTGTCATGTATAACTAATCAGAACATTTTTTTAAAGAATGGAATCCTAATTAGAAAAAGATGTATTCCATGCTTGTGTAATTTTATCAAAATGAATTCTACCGTCATGTATAACATGTACAATATGTATTCATTCTTTTCCAAAAAGAACCAATAAAAAAATTAAAACTTATTTGTATTTAAAAAAAAAAGAATCATTGCCCTGACCAATGTCAATAAACTTTTCCCTCGTGTTTTAAAAATAAATAAATAAGATAACTTGCCATGATGAGGATTGCTATGATTTGGATATTGAGTATCCCCCAAGGTCTGTATGTTAAAGTCTTATTCTATAGGTTGATACCATTTTTAGATGGTAGAATCTTTAGGAGTTTCAGCCTATTAAAAAGTTCTTAGGTCACTAGGATCATGCCCTTGGAAGGACTACATGACATCAGACTCTCTCTCTCTCTTTGACTTCCTGTCTGTTAATATAAGCTCTAATATAAGCTCTTACACACACATAAACACACACACACACACACACACACACACAACTCTGCTACAATGTGACAGCAGCCAGGAAGGCCTTCACCAGAACTGAGTCAATGCAGGCTCTTTAGCCTCCAACCTCCAAAACTGTGAGTTAAATAGAATTCTCTTACTTTATAAGTTAGCTGCCTCAGTTATTTCATTGTAGTGACCGAAGTTGACTAATACAAGAACTGATAGAGCCTGAAGCAACATTGAGCATTGGAATGGTACATGAATAAGCATAACTGGTATAACAAGAGGTTTGCATAAGCTTTTTACTTTTTTTAGTTTATGAATGATAGATAAGATAGCAGACTCGAAATACTCAAACTAAGAACAGTAAAAGCAGGAGGTGCCAAATTTATATCAGATAAAATAGATTATAAATTGAAAGCAGCAAAAGAGACAAGATTATAATAAAACAATAAAGGCATCAATTCAGCAAGAGAAATAACAAATCTCAATATATATGCACCCAGTATCAAAACACTCAATATATAAAGCAAATATTAATAAAAGGAGAGAAGGAGAGATAGACTGCAGTACAATAATAGTAGGATTTTTTTTTTTTTGGCGAGGGGTACCTGGGATTGAACTCAGTGGCACTCGGCCACTGAGCCACGTCCCCAGCCCTATTTTATATTTTATTTAGAGAAAGATCTTACTGAGTTGTTTAGCACCTTGCTTTTGCAGAGGCTGGCTTTGAACTCGATCCTCCTGCCTCAGTCTCCCAAGCTGCTGGGATTACAGGCATGTGCCACCACACCCAGGCTAGTAGGGGACCTTTAACACCCAACTTTCAGCAACAGACAGATTATCCAGTCAGAAAATAACAAGGAAACAAAAGGAGCTAAATTGTACCCTAAACCAAATGGACCTCATAGACATTACGTTCAACAACTGTGAATACATATTCTTCTCAATAGCACCTGGAACGTTCTTCAGGATAGATCATGTGATAGACCAAAAAAATTTTTGACAACTGAAATTATATTGATCATCTTTTTCAACTACAATGCAATAAAACTAAAGTTTAATAAGAAAAACATTGGAAACTGTACAAAGACATGGAAATTAAACAGCCTACTCTGGAACAACCAATGAATCAAGGAAGAAGTGAAGAAGGATTTTTAAAATCTCTCAAAACAATGAAGATGAAAACATAGCATACCAAAACCTGTAAGATACAGCAAAAGCAGTACTAAGAGAAAAATTAATTACCATCAACAAAATCAAACATCACAAGAAAGAGCTCAAGTAAACAACCTACCACTGTATCTCAAAGAACTAGCAGAACAAGAACAAACAAGCCCAAATTTAGTAGAAAGAAATAATAAAAATAAATTAATTTTAAAAACAAATAATAAAGTTCAACACAGAAATAAATAAAATAGGAACTAAAAAACTACAAAAGATCAATAAAACAAAGAACTGGTTCTTTGAAAAGATAAACAAAATTTAAAAACCCTTAACTAGACTAAGAAAGAGTCAAACTTAGAGACAAAAAGGGAAACATTACAACTGACACCACGGAAACACATAAACTCATTAGAGATTATTATGAACAACTATACACCAACGAAGTTGATAGCTTAGAATAAATGGACAATTCCTGGCCATATATACCCTGCCAATATTGAAACATGAAGAAATAGAAAACCTGAACAGATCAGCACAAGTAATGAGATTGAAAAAAGTCTCACACCAAAGAAAAGTCCAGGATCAAATGATTTCCCTGATAAATTCTACCAAACTTTTAAAGAAGAACTAATGCTAATATTTCTTAAATTATTCCAAAATAATTAAAGAGAAGATTATTCCTCCAGATTCATTCTATAAGACTAACATTACCCTGATACCAAAACCATCATGGATTCTACAAAAAAGAAACTACAGGTCAAGATGTAAAAATGTCAACAGAATATTAACAAACTGAATGCAGCAGCACATTAGAAAAATTATTCAGCCAGGCATGGTGGCACATGCCTGTAATCCCAGCAACTCAGGTGGCTGAGTCAAGAGAATCTCAAATTCAAGGTTAACTAAGTAACTTAGTGAGACCCTGTATCCAAAATAAAAAGGGCTGGGGTGTAGTTCAGTGGTAGAGCACCTTGTGATCAATTCCCAGTACCAAAAAAATAAATTAAAAAAAAATTATTCTCTATAATGAAGTTGGATTCATCCAAGGGATGCATGGATAGTTCAATATACGTAAATCAATAAACGTGATACAATATGCCAATGAACTGAAAGATAAAACCATATGATCACCTCAATAGATGCAAAAAAATCATATAAAAAATATACCTTCATGATAAAAGTGTTGAACAAATTAGGTATAGAAGGAACATACTTCAAATAAAGACCATATATATTATCACAGACATCATAGTGAGTGGATTAAAAACTAAGCTTTTTCTCTAAAAACTAGAACAAGACGAGGATGTCCAATTTCCCCATTTTTATTTGACATTGCACTGGAAGTCCTAGTCAAAGAAGACAAGAGAAAGAAACAAGAGGAATCCTAATTGGAAAAGAGGAAGTCAAATTGTCACTGTTTGCAGATGACATGAGTCTATGTTTAGAAAACCCCAAAAACTTCACACATGCGCGCGCACACACACACACACACACACACACACACACACACACACACTAGAATAAACAAATTTAGTAAAGCTGCAGGATATAAAAATCAACATTCAAAAATCAGCTTTGGCCAGGCGCAGTGGTGCATGCCTGTAATCCCAGTGGATTACTGAGGTAGGAGGATCGTGAATTCAGATCCACTCTCAGCAAAAGCAAGGCACTAAACAACTCAATGAGACCCTGTCTCTAAATAAAATACAAAATAGGGCGGGGATGTGGCTTAGTGATCTAGTGCCCCTGAGTTCAATCCCTGGTACTCCCCCCCCAAAAAAAATCAGCTTTGCTATATACCAATAGTCTGAAATAGATACCAAGAAAGCAATCCAGCAATCCCATTTACAACACCTACAAAACATAAAATACCTAAGAATAAACTTAACCAAAGAAGTAAAAAATCTTTACAATGAAAACTGTAAAACATTGAAAAAAGAATGAGAACACATCAAAATAGTGAAAAGACATCCTATGTTTGTACATTGGAAGAATAAATGCTGTTAAAATGTCTATACTACTCATCTACAAATTCAGTGCAATTCTATCAAAATGCTAAGACATTCTTCAGAGAACTAGAAAAAAAATTGTATGGAACCACAAAAGACCTCAAATAAACCAAAGCAATCTTGAGCTTTTGCATGAGGCATCATACTACCTGACTTCAAAATACACTATAAAGCTATAGTAGCTGAAAACCATGATATTGGAATAAAATTAAACATAGAGACCAAGGGAACCAAATAGAAAGACTAGAAGTAAACCCACACATGCCAGGGTGTGGTGGCACATTCCTATAATCCTAGCTACTCAGGAGGCTGAGGCAGAAGGATTGCAAGTTCAAAGCCAATTTAGCAAGGCCCTAAACAATTTAATAAGACCTTATCTCAAAAAATAAAAAGGTCTAGGGATGTGGTTTGGTGGTAAAGTGCCCCGGGTTCACCTCCATGTTATGATTTAGATATGAAGCATCCCCCAAAAATTCACATGTAAGACAATGCAAGAAAGTTTAGAAGTAAAATGATTGGATTATAAGAGCTTTAACCTAATTAGGGATTAATTTGGGTGGTAACTGTAGGCAGGTAGGGTATGGCTGGAGGAGGTAGGTCCCTACAGACGTGTTTTGCAGGTATATATTTTGCCCCTGGAGAGTTGAATGCTTTGTCTGCTTCCTGGTATGATGTCCTGAGTTGTTATCTTCTGCCACACCCTTTCACCATGATGTTTTGGCACACATCTCAGGCACAGAGCAATGGAGTCAGCTGTCTATGGACTGAGATCTCTGAATCCAGGAGCCCCCAAATAAACTTTTCCTACTCTAAAATTGTTAGTGTCGCAATGGCAAAAAAGCTGACTAAAACACCCCAGTACCAAAGAAATGAGATGAAACTCACTCATGGACAGCCAACTGGTTTTCAACAAAAGTGCTAAAAACACAAAATGGAGGAAAGACAGCATTTTTCAATAAATGATGCTGGGAAATTTGGATATACACATGCCAAAAAAAAAAAAAAGAAAGAAAGAAAGAAAGAAACTAGATTCCCTATCTCTCACTAGTTACAAAAATTCACTCAAAATGTATTTAAAACTGAAATGTGAAACCTGAAGCTTTGAAACTGCTAGAAGAAACATAGGCAAAACACTTCAGGATGTTGTAATAGGCAAGGATTTTTGGATAAGATCTAAAGTATAGGAAACAAAAGCAAAAACAAATGCAGTTACATTAAACAAAAACAAAAACAAACAAACAAACAAAAAAAAACTTCTGCTCAGCAAAGGATATAATCAATGTAGTAAAAAAACAACCTCCAGAATGAGAGAAAATTTTCTCAAGCTATGTATCTAAGAAGGAGTTAACATCCAGAATTTATAAGGAATTCCAAAAACTCAATAGCAAAAAACCAAATAACCTGATTTTAAAATGGGCAACATGAAATACTATTCTACCATAAAATAAAATGAAATCCCACCATTCATGACAACATGGGTAGAACTGCATATCATTTTGTTAAGTAAAATAAATCAGGAACAGAAAGACAAGTACTACAAGATTCCATTCTTTTCTGGAACCTAAAAATCTTGATCTTACAGAAGTTAAGAACAGAAAAGCGGGTACCAGATGTTGGGGAGAATAGTCCAGGGGGGTAGGGGAAGATTGATCAATAGATACTAAGTTATATTTAGATAAGAGTAAGAAGTTCTGGAGTGCTTTTATAGAGTAGGATAACTATAGATAACAATAATGTATTGTATTTTTCAAAATGCTAGAAGTTTGCACCATAAAGAAATTACAAATGTTTGATCAGAAAGATATATTACCCTGATTTAAGCATTACACAATGCATATTTGTATCAAAATACCATGTTATGCCATAAATATATATAATTCTTATGGGTTTATTAGTTAAAAATAAATTCGAATTTTAAAAAAGAAGAAAACAAACTGCTAAAGGAAGTATTTTTTTGGAAAATTTTGGCTATATTCACTGCTACCTGCTTCCAGGACCAGAAAACGTACCCAAATGTTCTAGATGCAGTGATCCATGGTCAGCATATGCAATGCAGGTGTTTTAGGGCCTAAAATAAAGTAAGGGAGAGCTGTGATTTCACAGGAAAGAGATGTGTTCAAAGATAAGATTAGCTTCCATGTTTTGCAACAGGAAGAACATCGTACTTGAAGGTAGTTCTCTTCTGCACCCTCAATGATGAGGGCAAATCACAAGACCTCTCCACTTCTGTTGCTTTACTCATGAGGTAGGAATTCATAGCTTTTTTGTTAAATTTTAAATTTTTAACTAATAAAAATTGTACATATTTATGGCACAATGTAACATTTTGATACATGATACATTGTGTAAAAAAATGAGACTATGGGCAGATCAGTTCATGAAGGCATGCCTAACAATACCACCTATGATTCTGAGTTGGATCCAAAAGTTATGACTATTGTTTTTGCCACAGTCAGGAGCCATTTATGTTCTTTCTTTGTTCTAATAACTCAGTGACACACTAAACAAGGCAGTGGACACAAGTTATACTATCTGTGTCTTGTTGACTGGTGAATTTTTGGTTTTGAATAGAAACACTCCTTCCCTGGAGGCAGGGGATCTAGTAGAATGAGTACTGGGAAAACCCTAAACTGTGTTCTATTAACCTTCCAGGAAAACCAGTGCTAACATTTTCTTATTCATTGTAGCATCTTGGGGCTCGGGTTGTGACTCAGTGGTATAGCACCTGCCTAGCATGTGTGAGGCACCAGGTTTGATTTTCAACATTGCATATAAATAAATGAATAAAATAAAGATCCATCAACAACTGAAAAAATTAAAAATATGTATATAGCATCTTGCTTGGATATACTGCTTTGCTACTGACAAGATCCTGGCAAAGTAAGCAGCTGGTTCTCTACTTTCACATGTGGAAACCAGGTCCAGCTCCAGAACCCAGGTCTCATCAAACCTGGGCAAGTTCTCTTTCCATTATTCCATTATTATTTTTTTTTTTTGTAACTTTATTTTATTTATTTATTTATTTATTTATTTATTTATTTATTTTAATGTGTTGCTGAAGATCAAACCCAGTGCCTCACACATGGTAGGCAAGCACTCTACCATTGAGCCACAACCCCAGTCCTCTTTCCATTATTTTTACCTCCAGACTTCAATTAAATTATTCTGAACTGCTGCAAATAAGAATTTAAAGACTTTTAGAAGGAAAAACATCTCAAATGCCATTCTAGCCATTGTGCTGAAAAGAGCATAACATGGAGAAAGACACACCTGCTGTTGAATACTGGTGTCTCTCTCAGTGACCTCAAGTACTCCTGCTTCTCCCAGTCCCCATTTTATCTGTCAGTGATGAGGATCACACCTCCCTCATGTGGTAGTTAGCAGAACTGAATAAGATGAGACATACAACATTTTAATACATAGTAGACTCCCCTTACCAATCTCAGCATTCAAGAAATTCTACTTTGTTTTTACCTTAAATCATTACCATTACATTTTCTCCTTTGCTTCTTTTTATATTGTGGAAGACCTATAGCATGTGTAATCTTTAGTGCTTCAATATACTGTAAGTTTTAGAGTATAAAAGAGGGAAAATATGAAGATAAACCCTTCAGCAAGTTATGATCCTGCTTTTTAGCCTAACACAGACAGGGAAAGTGTCTCCCAAACACCACACTTATGAAAGCCTCCATGTATCCTGTCATTTGTCCCACGCGATTATCATGAGTACACAGCAAAAGAAGTTCATTTCTGTAAGGAAAGAGATGACACTGAATAACCAAGAGACAAGACATGTGACCTGAAACATCTGATTAAATAGGGAAACGATGTCTCAGTGTTGGTTGTTTCTGATTTTTTGTTTTTGTTTTGTTTTGTAATATTTGTAGCGGAAGGATCCAAACAGGCAAAATGTTACCCATTTGTATCATGTATGGTATTGCTTAAATCCTGAAAACATGAGGAATTGGCTCATTTGCCCAGTTTCCCCAAGATAGTGGCAGTTTAAAGAATAAAAACAAAAAACCTGGACTTGACTCTCACAAAATATTTTTCTTTAAAGCCTTGCAAAAGATCCTAATGGTTTTCAAAGGCCAGACCTGACTTCTTAAAAGCAAAAGGAATTTGCAAAAGCCAAGTCTGATTTTGTTGAAACTACCACAGCCAAAGGAAAACCCCACCTATCTTCCATGAGTTAGAGAGCAGCTGAGCAGCATACCAAGTGCATGGCGAGGTTTTGGTAAATCTAACTTATATTGGGGAAATAATGATAGTTCAGATTTGAAGGAGCTCAGAGCTGAGCTTAATCCCCAAACAGAAATTCATTAAGCACATAGTGTACTAACCACAGTGTACCCTACAGGGACAAATTCAGAACTCTTGGCGTATGAGATGTTAGGGCTGGAGCAACTCTGAACTTCTTTTATAAAGGCATGAAAAACATGAGAAGCATGTCTCTGAACTTGAGCCAACTCATAAGGCTGCCATGCCCTCCTGTTTTGGCAAGAAATTTAAAAACACTTAACCTTTGGGTGGTTATCTGTCCTCACCATGTAATATTATGAAGTTATAAAATTAAAGATATAATTTGAATAGATGGGATTATGTGGGGAATACTCCATATCTAAGTCCAAGTTCACACTGCAAATCAGGATCATTAGTATTGCTTCTCTTACCTCAACTAGCAATGGACTTCAACAGGTACTATAGATTCATTTACCAAAAACCAGATTGTATAGGTCTCATTTGGAGGGAAACTATGTTTGAAGAACAAATGATATAAGACAGAATGCTTGTTAGAAAAACACAAAGAAAATGAAAAGAAAAAAAGGCAATCCAAGGAAATTAAAAAAAAAAAAAAAAACTCAGATAAACAAAGTGAGTGATGAAATCACATGATGATGAAATCCATAAAACAGGATTAGGACATGCACACAGAGGAATAGAAGGAACACAGAGAAGATAAGGGGAAACAGCAGACATGAGAATATAAAAGCTGACAAAGAAGGAAGGAGAAAAGAAAAACAGGACTAAAGCAAATGAGAGATAAGCACTCATGGTGGGAGGAAAGAACATACTTGCAACCACCTCAAAAGATCCCCAAGTAATGGGAGAAAATGATCTTTGAGTTGCCTTACATTGGCATGATTTGGTCCTGTATTTATTACAGAGGTGTACTGAACTGTGTTCATGTGCTAAGCAATCTGAGTCAGATCTTTTAACCTATCAGCCTATAACTATGTCTCAGAATTTTTTCCCTAATGAACATGTAAGAAAGTAGACAAAGTCAATATAAAGGTACTATGATAGAAAAGTGTTACAAGCGTTAAGGAATCCTGAGAAGTTAAATGTGCATGAAGGGACACTGAGACACCTAACATTTCTACTCAGAGAAATACAAGGAATTTCTACTAGAAGAGAGTACAGTCTAAGTATCTAACTAGCTTAATATCTCAGCCTATGCATAACAGGAACAAAATTAGACTCATGCTTAAATGGTCCATTTCTTACAGAATAATTTTCTCAGTTGCTAGTCTAAATCCATTTTAATCACAGAAAGTCTTAACTGATAAACCAAAGATTGCAATCGATAGTATGAGGCAAATTTTGAAGCCAGCATTTCTTATTTAACTTCTAAAATGATGTGGTAGGCAGAATTTTGGCTTCCATGGTCTTCGTTCATCACTTCTGTGACTATGTTCCATTATAATGAAAGAATGCTGCAGATCTAATTAAGTTAGACCTTAGCATAGAAAGATTACTCAGGATTATCAAAGTGGATCCCAAGTAATCACATTTCCCCTTAAAAGTAGAAAGGGAAGTCAGAGACAGGTATTGCAAGAGGAAGTCAAAGGGACTGAAAGCATGAATAGGACTTAATTTGTCATTGCCAACTGGATAATTGAAGGGTCAGAGCATGGGTGGAACTGGACCTTGCCAACAACCTGAATAATCTTGTGTTTTGAAATGCAGATTTTACAGAACCTGCATTTGAACTCACATACAAGGAAATTAATATGCACATTAAAGTTTTAGAAGCACTGCTCTAAAGTACTCTGAAAATGGACTTAGGGACTAGAGGCAATACTGAATAAAACCTGGAGCACTCTGGGTTACCAAAATTTCAGCCACACGGTTGATTTTTTTTTATTGTAAACAAATGGGATACATGTTGTTTCTCTGTACATGGAGTCAAGGCATACCATTTGTGTAATCATGAATTTACATAGGATAATATTGTTTGATTCATTCTGTTATTTTTTCCCTTCTCCCCCACCCCTCCCATCCCTCTTTTCCCTCTATACAGTCCTTCCTTCCTCCATTCTTGCCCCCTCTCCCTAACCCTAACCCTAACCCTAACAGTAACCCCTCCCATTCCCCATTATGTGTCATCATCCGCTTATCAGTGAGATCATTCATCCTTTCGTTTTTTGAGATTGGCTTATCTCACTTAGCATGATATTCTCCAATTTCATCCATTTGCCTGCAAATGCCATAATTTTATCATTCTTTATGGCTGAATAATATTCCATTGTATATATATATATATATATATATATATATATATATATATATATACCAGTTTCTTTATCCATTCATCAATTGAAGGACATCTAGGTTGGTACTACAATCTGGCTATTGTGAATTGAGCAGCTATGAGGGAACATTCCTTAACATTGTAAAGGCCATCTACGCTAAGCCCATGGCCAATATCATTCTAAATGGTGAAAAACTGAAAGCATTCCCCCTAAAAACTGGAACAAGGCAGGGATGCCCTCTTTTACCACTTCTATTCAACATCGTCCTTGAAACTCTAGCCAAAGCAATTAGACAAACCAAAGAAATTAAATGGATACGAATAGGAAAAGAAGAACTCAAACTATCCCTGTTCGCTGATGACATGATTATATATTTAGAGGAACCTGGAAATTCCACCAGAAAACTTTTAGAACTCATAAGTGAATTCAGCAAAGTAGCAGGTTACAAGATCAATGCTCATAAATGCAATGCATTTTTATACATAAGTGATGAATCTTCAGAAAGAGAAGTTAGGAAAACTACCCCATTCACAATAGCATCGAAAAAAATAAAATACTTGGGAATCAATCTAACAAAAGAGGTGAAAGACTTCTACAATGAGAATTACAGAACACTAAAGAAAGAAATTAAAGAAAATCTTAGAAGACAGAAAGATCTTCCATATTCTTGGATAGGAAGAATTAATATTGTCAAAATGGCCATACTACCAAAAGTGCTCTACAGATTCAATGCAATTCCAATTAAAATCCCAGTGATGTACCTTACAGAAATAGACCAAGCAATCATGAAATGCATCTGGAAGAATAAGAAACCCAGTATAGCTAAAGCAGTCCTTAGCAGAAAGAGCAAAGCAGAGGGTATCGCAACACCAGATCTTCAACTCTACTACAAAGCAATAATAACAAAACCAGCATGGTATTGGTACCAAAATAGACAGGTAGATCAATGGTACAGAATAGAGGACATGGACACAAACCCAAATAAATACAATTTTCTCATACTAGACAGAGGTTCCAAAAATATGCAGTGGAGAAAAGATAGCCTCTTCAACAAATAGTGCTGGGAAAACTGGAAATCCATATGCAACAGAATGAAATTAAACCCCTATCTCTCACCCTGCACAAAACTCAACTCACAATGGATCAAGGACCTCGGAATTAGACCTGAGACCCTTCATCTTATAGAAGAAAAAATAGGTCCAAATCTTCAACATGTTGGCTTAGGATCAGACTTCCTTAACAGGACTCCCATAGCACAAGAAATAAAAGCAAGAATCAACAACTGGGATAGATTCAAACTAAAAAGCTTCTCTCAGCAAAGAAAGTATCAGCAATGTGAAGAGAGAGCCTACAGAGTGGGAGAAAATCTTTACCACAAACACTTCAGATAGAACACTAATTTCCAGAATATATAAAGAACTCAAAAACTCTACACCAAGAATAAAAATAATCCAATCAATAAATGGGCTAAGGAAATGAACAGACACTTCACAGAAGATCTACAAGCAACCAACAGATATATGAAAAAATGTTCAACATCTCTAGTAATAAGAGAAATGCAAATCAAAACTACGCTAAGATTCCATCTCACCCCAATTAGAATGGCGATTATCAGGAACACAAGCAACAATAGGTGTTGGCGAGGATGTGGGGGAAAAGGTACACTCATACATTGCTGGTGGGGTTGCAAATTAGTGCAGCCACTCTGGAAAGCAGTGTGGAGATTCCTTAGAAAACTTGGAATGGACCCACCATTTGACCCAGCTATCCCACTCCTTGGCCTATACCCAAAGGACTTAAAATCAGCATACTACAGAGATACAGCCTCAGGGCTGATTTACTGAGTCATCCCTGCTTCTTTTGTGGGCTAGACATTCTCAGAAAACAGCAACACTGTCATCATTTCTCTGAGATACCCCACACAACGTAATCAAGGCTTGGTGTATCATCTCATGACAAATAGTATTATATTGTTACATCTGTATCTTATATATTTAAAAAATAAAATTTAAAAATACATAAATAACAAATAATAAAATAAAATGTAGATTACATTATTATTATTCAGTATGGTGAGGCCAACAGATCAAGAGCTACTTACCACTGAAAACACAGTTTGTTACTCATGATTGCCAAGAGAATAGGCCACACCACGCCACACAGAGCACAAGGGTTGGTCAGGAGACAGAAGCCTTCATTGTGGTTTCCAAAAGAAGAAATAGGTGAGGCAGGGCACACAGGTTTAGAATTGGCTAGTTCAAATAATTTCACTGGGTTCTAGAGCTTAGAAGTTGTCCCTGGTTGACTGGTACCTGGCTCTGGGTAGAGCAAGTGGATAGTCATCCAGAATGTGAGACTTTGACAAAGGAAGTAGCTGGAATGTTGACTCTAGATTGGCACACTCAAACGTGAGTCACTTACTATCTCTAGGAATCGCTTTGCCCTAGGCCAGCAAGGCGAAAGCATCAGAAGTACAGAAAATGAAAAGGCATGATTGGCTTAGATACGACTTCCAAAAAGGAGTGAGCTCTACCAACACCTTGATTTTGGCTTTGTAAGATCCAAAGCAGGGAATCCAGAATGACATGACAGATTTCTGTTCTATGGATCTGTAAGATAACAAATGAATATTATTTTAAGATGCTATGTTTGTGATAATTTGTTATAGCAGCAAGAGAAAACTTATACATATGCCAAATGTTCTTTAGTGACATATTTCTAATTAAATCTCTAGGCAAGTTATATTATGCAGAATCTTCCCCCGTTTTCACAATTACAATCATATGGAAAAAGACTAATTTGACAAGCTATCTTCAATGACTATTTTGGCAGATTTCCATCAAGGTAACTATAAAGTGAAATTTTTAATGCTACACACCATTAGAGCATAGAGGAAAATTAAATCAAGATGTACTTAGGAAATTAGTCTGAGTTTGTGAAGTTCAAATTCTTAAAATTTTAAAGTATTTTAAGGCTGTGTGAGATATAATGAGCACAGATAATTATAGCACACTATCCATTCCTATTAGGCCAATGGCTGCTAATATATATGTATCTATTTAACCACAACTTCAGATCAAGATGATGTTGTAAATACATGTTTTGAGCCACTCTCCACCTCCAAATAAGCTCAAAGTAATGAGAGATAAAGTATAAAAGGTGAAAATTTGAAAAAGAAATGCATCCATCTTATACAAAGACATCATCTCTGGATCACAACATTAACTCATTCATTCACTTAACAAACTTTTATTTAGCAACAATGTGTCAGACATTGTTTTAAACAAAGGATACTGCCCTGAATAGAACAGTCCCTGCCCTTTGGAATTTATCTCATATCAAAATACAATGCTAGGAGAAACACAAAGCAGGTGAATCAACTGGAAAAGGCAGCCAGGAACTTACATTCTTAAGGGTTCACTTCTTTGAACCTAAACCTTCTCTAAAAACAGTTACATTTTTTTATAGTTCAAAATCTTGAAAATGGAAATTAGTGCTTAATTTTTTTAAACCTTAATAGGTAAAATAGTGTAATAGGAAATTAATAAATTAGAAGACTACCAAAGAATTTGCTCAGATTCCATTCCAGTGAGATAAAAAGGTACAAACACATTATTTAAAATAGGGAGTATAATAAGGAGGAGGGGAGTATCCACTGGGAATTTCCAACATAAACCTAATGGAGCACCACAATGTATAACTAAAAAGAACCAATTAAAAAATAAGTGTATAGTGTACATATACATATATATACTATATATAGTAAAAATGTATATATATATTTTACAAATACATATATTTGTAAGAGAAGAAGAAGATGATGATGATGATGATAAAAGAAATGACATTAACATTTCCAAAAGTAAAGAAAAGAAATACAATAGTATTCAGATTAAAAGAGCCCATCAAATACCACACTGGATAATTGGTCATATTTTTTGGTTTTTTTTTTTTTTGTTTTGTTTTGTTTGTTTGTTTGTTTGTTTGTTTGTTTTTAAATTTTTTTATTGTAAACAAATGGGATACATGTTTCTCTGTTTGTACATGGCGTAAAGGCATACCATTTGTGTAATCATAAATTTACATAGAGTAATGTTGTTTGATTCATTCTGTTATTTTTTCCCTTCCCCCCACCCCTCCCACCCCTCTTTACCCTCTATACAGTACTTCCTTCCTCCATACTTGCCCCCCTCCCTAACCCTAACTCTAACCCTAACACTAACCCTTCCCTCCCCCCCATTATGTGTCATCCTCCACTTATTAGCGATATCATTCGTCCTTTGGCTTTTTGAGATTGGCTTATCTCACTTAGCATGATATTCTCCAATTTCATCCATTTGCCTGCAAATGCCATAATTTTATCGTTCTTTATGGCTGAGTAATATTCCATTGTATATATATATACCACAGTTTCTTTATCCACTCATCAATTGAAGGGCATCTAGGTTGGTTCCACAGTCTGGCTATTGTGAATTGAGCAGCTATGAACATTGATGTGGCTGTATCTCTGTAGTATGCTGATTTTAAGTCCTTTGGGTATAGGCCAAGGAGTGGGATAGCTGGGTCAAATGGAGGGTCCATTCCAAGTTTTCTAAGGAATCTCCACACTGCTTTCCAGAGTGGCTGCACTAATTTGCAGCCCCACCAGCAATGTATGAGTGTACCTTTCTCCCCACATCCTCGCCAACACCTGTTGTTGCTCGTATTCTTGATAATCGCCATTCTAATTGGGGTGAGATGGAATCTTAGGGTGGTTGTGATTTGCATTTCTCTTATTACTAGAGATGTTGAGCATTTTTCCATATGTTTGTTGATTGCTTGTAGATCTTCTTCTGTGAAGTGTCTATTCATTTCCTTAGCCCATTTGTCAACTGGATTATTTGAATTCTTGGAGTAGAGTTTTTTGAGTTCTTTATAGATTCTGGAGATTAGTGCTCTATCTGAAGTATAATTGGCAAAGATATTCTCCCACTCTGTAGGCTCTTTCTTCGCATTGCTGATAGTTTCCTTTGCTGAGAGAAAGCTTTTTAGTTTGAATCTATCCCAGTGGTTGATTCTATCTTTTATTTCTTGTGCTATGGGAGTCCTGTTAAGGAAATCTGATCCTAGACCAACAAGGTGAAGATTTGGACCTACTTTTTCTTCTATAATCTGCAGGGTCTCTGGTCTGATTCCGAGGTCCTTAATCCATTTTGAGTTTAGTTTCGTGCATGGTGAGAGATATGGGTTTAGTTTCATTCTGTTGCATATGGATTTCCAATTCTCCCAGCACCATTTGTTGAAGAGGCTATCTTTTCTCCATTGTATATTTTTGGCCCCTTTGTCTAGTATGAGAAAATTGTATTTATTTGGGTTTGTGTCCGTGTCCTCTATTCTATACCATTGATCTACCTTTCTATTTTGGTACCAATACCATGCCGTTTTTGTTACTATTGCTTTGTAGTAGAGTTGAAGATCTGGTATTGCAATACCCCCTGTTTCACTCTTCCTGCTAAGGATTGCTTTAGCTATTCTGGGTTTCTTATTCTTCCAGATGAATTTCATAATTACTTGCTCTATTTCTGTAAAGTACGTCATTGGGATTTTAATTGGAATTGCATTGAATTTGTATAGCACTTTAGGTAGTATGGCCATTTTGACAATATTAATTCTTCCTATCCAAGAACATGGAAGATCTTTCCATCTTCTAAGGTGTTCTTTAATTTCTTTCTTTAGTGTTATATAGTTCTCATTGTAGAGGTCTTTCACCTCTTTTGTGAGATTGATTCCCAAGTATTTTATTTTTTTCAAGGCTATTTTGAATGGGGTAGTTTTCCTAATTTCTCTTTCTGAAGATTCATCACTTATGTATAAAAATGCGTTGGATTTATGGGCATTGATCTTGTAACCTGCTACTTTACTGAATTCACTTATGAGTTCTAAGAGTTTTCTGGTGGAATTTCCAGGTTCCTCTAAATATATAATCATATCTTCAGCGAACAGGGATAGTTTGAGTTCTTCTTTTCCAATTCGTATCCCTTTAATTTCTTTGGTCTGTCTAATTGCTCTGGCCAGAGTCTCAAGAACGATGTTGAATAGAAGTGGTGAAAGAGGGCATCCCTGCCTTGTTCCAGATTTTAGGGGGAATGCTTTCAGTTTTTCACCATTTAGACTGATATTAGCCATGGGCTTCGCATAAATGGCCTTTACAATGTTAAGGAATGTTCCCACTATCCCTATTTTTTCTAGTGTTTTGAGCATGAAGGGATGCTGTATTTTATCAAATGCTTTTTCTGCATCTATTGAAATAATCATGTGATTCTTGACTTTAAGTCTATTAATATGGTGAATTACGTTTATTGATTTCCTGATGTTGAACCAACCTTGCATCCCTGGGATAAAACCCACTTGATCATGGTGCACTATCTTTTTAATATGTTTTTGTATGCGATTTGCTAAAATTTTGTTGAGAATTTTTGCGTCGATGTTCATTAAGGATATTGGTCTGAAATTTTCTTTCCTTGATGAGTCTCTGTCTGGTTTAGGTATCAGGGTGATATTGGCTTCACAGAATGAGTTTGGGAGGGTTCCCTCCTCTTCTATTTTATGGAATACTTTGAGAAGTATTGGAATGAGCTCTTCTTTAAAGGTTTTGTAGAACTCAGCTGAGAACCCATCTGGTCCCGGACTTTTCTTTGTTGGTAGGTTTTTGATGACTTCTTCTATTTCCGTACTTTAATTGGTCTATTTAAATTATTTATGTCCTCCTGGTTCAGTTTAGGCAATTCATATGTCTCTAGAAACCTGTTGCTGTCTTCGAAATTTTCTATTTTGTTGGAGTATAGATTTTCCAAATAGCTTCTAATTATGTTTTGTATTTCCATCCTGTCTGTTGTGATATTTCCTTGTTCATTCCGAATTTTAGTGATTTGGGTTTTCTCTCGTCTTCTCTTTGTTAGTGTGGCTAAAGGTTTATCAATTTTATTTTTTCGAAGAACCAACTATTTATTTTGTCAATTTTTTGTATTGTTTCTTTTGTTTCAATTTCATTGATTTCAGCTCTGAGTTTAACTATTTCCTGTCTTCTACTACTTTTGGTGCTGGTCTGTTCTTCTTTTTCTAGGGCTTTGAGCTGTAGTGTTAGGTCGTTTATTTGTTGAGTTTTACTTCTTTTATTGAATGCGCTCCATGAAATAAATTTCCCTCTAAGTACTGCTTTCATAGTGTCCCAGAGATTTTGATATGATGTTTCTTTGTTCTCATTTACCTCTAAGAATTTTTTAATTTCCTTCCTAATATCTTCTGTTATCCATTCATCATATAATAGCATATTGTTTAATCTCCAGATGTTGGAATAGTTTCTGTGTTTTACTCTTTCATTTATTTCTAACTTCAATCCATTATGATCTGATAGAATACATGGTAGTGTCTCTATCTTCTTGTATTTGCTAACATTAGCTTTGTGGCCTAATATATGGTCTATTTTAGAGAAGGATCCATGTGCTGCTGAGAAGAAAGTGTATTCGCTCTTGGTTGGATGGTATATTCTATAAATGTCCATTAAGTCTAAATTATTGATTGTGTTATTGAGGTCTATGGTTTCTTTGTTCAATTTTTGTTTGGAAGATCTGTCCAGTGGTGAGAGAGGCATGTTAAAATCACCTAGTATTATTGTGTTATGGTCTATTTGGTTTCTGAAATTGAGAAGGATTTGTTTGACATACATGGATGAGCCACTGTTTGGGGCATAGATGTTTATGATTGTTATATCTTGCTGATTTATGCTTCCCTTAAGCAGTATGAAATGTCCTTCTTTATCCCTTCTGACTAACTTTGGCTTGAAGTCCACATTATCGGAAATGAGGATGGATACTCCAGCTTTTTTGCTGAGTCCATGTGCATGGTATGTTTTTCCCCATCCTTTCACCTTTAGTCTATGGGTATCTTTTTCTATGAGGTGAGTCTCTTGCAGGCAACATATTGTTGGATCTTTCTTTTTGATCCAATCTGCCAGTCTATGTCTTTTGATTGATGAATTCAGGCCATTAACATTCAGGGTTATTATAGAGAAATGATTTGGTTTCCCAGTCATTTGGTTCATTTTTTAAATTTTGTTTATTTATTTGTTTGACACAACTTGTTTCCTCCTTTATTTGACAATTCCTTTAGGATAATTCCTCCCTTTGCTGATTTGCTTCTTTGTTTTTCATCTCTTCCTCATGGAATATTTTGCTGAGAATGTTCTGTAGTGCTGGCTTTCTTTTTGTAAATTCTTTTAGCTTTTGTTTATCATGGAAGGATTTTATTTCATCGTCAAATTTGAAGGTAAGTTTTGCTGGGTATAAGATTCTTGGTTGGCATCCATTTTCTTTCAGGGCTTGAAAAATGTTGTTCCAGGCCCTTCTAGCTTTTAGGGTCTTGATTGAAAAATCTGCTGATATCCGTATTGGTTTCCCCCTGAATGTAATTTGGTTCTTTTCTCTCACAGCCTTTAAAATTCTGTCTTTATTTTGTATGTTAGGTATTTTCATTATAATATGCCTTGGTGTGGGTCTCTTGTAATTTTGTGTATTTGGAGTCCTATAAGCCTCTTGAACTTGATTTTCCATTTCATTCTTCAGATTTGGGAAATTTTCTGATATTATTTCATTGAATAAATTGTTCATTCCTTTGGCTTGTTTCTCTAGGCCTTCCTCAATCCCAATAATTCTTAAATTTGGCCTTTTCATGATATCCCATAGTTCTTGGAGATTCTGTTCATGTTTTCTTACCATCTTCTCTGTTTGTTCAACTTTGTTTTCAAGGTTAAATATTTTGTCTTCAATGTCTGAGGTTCTGTCTTCCCGGTGTTCTATCCTATTGGATATGCTTTCTATGGAGTTCTTAATTTGGTTTATTGTTTCCTTCATTTCAAGGATTTCTGTTTGGTTTTTTTCAATATCTCTAACTCTTTATTGAAATGATCTTTTGCTTCCTGTATTTGCTCTTTTAACTGTCGATTGGTGCGATCATTCAATGCTTGCATTTGCTCTTTCATCTCATCGTTTGCTTCTCTGATCATTTTAATTATGTACATTCTGAACTCCTTTTCTGTCATTTCTTCTGCCATGCTGTCATTGGGTTTTATTGATGTAACATCTAGATTTGTTTGCAGCATTTTCTTTCCTTGTTTTCTCATATTGTTCAGGTATCAGTGGACCGCTGAGATATTGCAGATTTCCTCTATTGACTTACAATGTCCCTGAAGATTTCTATATATATCCCCCCTTAGCCTTCAGTAGGCTGAAGTCTTGGAGGAAGTTGATAATGCGGTGCTCCACAAGGAAGCTGCCTCTCTAGGAGTGGTGTCCTTCAAGTGGGGTATAATCCCTGCTAGTGGGCAGAGGTGCCTCCACTTGTTGACCAATGGCCATCCAAAGGGGACCTAGGCTGCAGGCTGAGGCAAGGCCTGTTTGGGCCTGAGTCTCTGGTTTTACCGTCCTTGTGGGGAAACCTCACCCGGCAGGGAAGACTCACCCGGTGGGGAGGTCTCGCTGGTCAGTTCCCTCCAAGAGGTTCCCCTCAATTTACAGCTACCGCCTGGGCTGGGCTGCCTTCCTCTGCAAAGTTCCCAGGGGCCTGGCCCTACCTCCTGGGCCTGGGAGCCTCACCCTTCGCAGATGAATCTCCTTAGGCTGCCCCTCCTCAGAGAATCTGCCCGCAGGCCTGGAACCTTCGCTCCGCCCTAAGCCTGTCTCTGTGCGGCTCTTCCACCCAGAAGCCTCCTAGATTCTGGGACCCTGCTCTGCACCTAATCGCCTGGCTATGCGGCCCCTCTTCTGAGCAGCCACCTGGGGCCCCGAACAATCGCTCTGAGTCCCAGAGACCCACCACACGCCTCTTCCTCCAGACAGCCGCACAGTATTCTGGTGCGGTCACTAGGAGTCCAAGAAACTCACTTCGTGCCTCCTCCTCCCACCAACCACCTGTATCCCTGGGCAATCAATCAGTCCGAGTCGAAGTGACCCTCCCCGTTCCTCCTCCTTCTCCAGATAACCCCCCGGGTGTTCCGGAGCGGTCGCTCTGAGTGGCTCTAAATCCACATGACCTGCTGCACGGGTCCTCTGGGCAACCGCCCGGAGCTCTGGTGCGGCCACTCAAGACCAAGCGACCCACCACGCTCCTCCTCCAGGCAGCCCCCCGTGTTCAGGCGCTGTCACTTTAAGTCAAACAACTCACCACTCGCCTTCTCCTCTGAGCAGCCGCCTGGAGCGCTAATGCAGTCACTGCGAGTCCAAACGCCCGCTGCACTCCTCCTCCTCCTCCTCCTACTCCTCCGGGCAGGCCCCGGGGTTCAGATGTGGTCTGAGTTCAAACAGCTCGCCACGCAGCCCCTCCTCTGGCAACCGCCTGTAGTTCTGGTGTAGTCACCCCGAATCCAAGCGGCCACACTCCTCTTCCTCCTTCTTGTCCTCAGGGCAGGCCCCGGTGTTCAGAAGCAGTCGCCCTGAGTCCAAACAGCTCGCAGCGCAACTTCTCCTCTGGCAACCGCCTGTAGCTCTGGTGCAGTCACTCCGAATCCAAGTGGCCACGTTCCTCCTTCTTCTCCTCAGGGCAGGCCCCGGTGTCCTGAGTCCACACAGCTCTCCTCGCCACTCCTCCCCTGGGCAGCCGCCGGAGCCCCAGTGGTTGTTCCAAGTTCCAGCGCTGTGCCGAGCGGCCTCCTTTACGGCGCTCCCAGTTGTCCGAGTTCACTGCTCCAGCGGGGGGAGGGGTGTCTCGCCGGCAGCTCTACTTCACAAGTTCCCTGGGTTCCGGGACCACCGTCCCATCTGGGATGCCTTCCCAATGGATGAAAGTCACCCGGCTGCTTTGAGTTGGTCCCAAGTGTCTCAATATCTCCTCTTTTGAATCCTGAGTCCTGGAGCAACATGAAATGCAGCCTCCCTCTAGGCCGCCATCTTGGATTCCCTCCAATTGGTCATATTTAAACCTGAAATTGATCAATTGTAATAATCAGGCTGAAGTTTTTTTTAAGTCTATCCTTAGCATGCATATATTTATTTTTAAAATCTTTAAAAGTTAAACATAACAATTCATATTCTGACTGAAATGTTCTTTAGCAATGCCAAAACTCACTAAAAGACACATGAAAATAAATTTGGAATTTCCTGTTAAAATTTTTAAATAAGAATTGTATCTAACAATATTAAATTTATCGTGTCTTCTTAATTTGCCTCTCCATATCAGTGATTCTATGGAGTAATGGTGTTCAAATAACGCAAAAATTCAAAATGGAGAAGAAATTAAAATTAGGCATAAGAGAAGTGAAATACTAAATGATTTGTATTACCTGTGAAGGACCTCCAAAAAGGAGACCCCAACTCTATCCCTCGGATGGACGGCAACCCCAATCAACCACAGGAGGCGTCACTTGATGCAAACCGCAAGAGGTGTTTATTCCAGCTCGCTGGGACCCGACTCGTGACTCACGCAGGAGTCCAAGGGTCGAGTCCCTAGCAGAAAATCTTGTAGGTTTATAAAGGCAGAAACCACACATCGTGAGGGGTCGCACATGAAAGGGGGAAAGGGGGGAAAAAAAAGAAAAATGGGGAACAAAGCTGCCGGGAAATTTCAAAGGGGGTCTGGGTTTGCTGATAACATACAACATGTTTCACAATGTTTTACAACAGGGTGTAGATTCTGGTCAATAGTTTCTGGTAATCCTACTGTTTGAGCACTATCTGGCTATCAGGCTCAATTTACTCTTTTACTCTCTGTTTGGAGCTGTTTCCTGGAACAGCTTTAAGGGCTTTGTTCCCATTACTGGGAGGGAGACCTTAGGGAGTTGAGATAAAACAGACAGCTTAAAAAAATGTCCATTCTTTCACCTGGAAAAAGGGTAAAGTTTTTGTTGACTTTAGACTTTGATAAGTAAATTATGCATGTTGTAATATATACAGCAATTGCTAAAAGAACAAAACTAAAGTATATAACAACCAAGTTAATGATTTTTAATAATATAGTCAAGTAACACAGAAAAAAGCAAATAAAGAAAGAAAAAATGCAGAGCAGATGTATCAAAAAATAAATAATTAAAATAATAGAATTATATCAATAGTTATGAAGCCAGAATTGGGGACAAGCAGTGAAGAAATAGGGGATCAGGTCAAATCAAGGAAATGGAGGCCATGAAATCCATCTGCTCCTGGGAGGATGCAACCTCAAGGATCTCTGGAGCCCATTGATTAGCAAATTTACCTGCCCTTATCAAGGACTAAAGGCAAGGAGCTGCTAATTAATGCCCCCTGGGCCCTCACCTGGCTGAATCACTTTGGTCCTCCCCTTGCCCATTTGCTTCTCACTTTATGCATCTCACCTGCAAAAACAGGCCTAGTCACATAGGCAGGAAGGAGAGATAAGTGGGGAGAGAACTGGAGAACAAAAGAAACCTTAGCCTATAAAAGATGCAGCGGGTGCTTACTTCTTGGGACTTTAGAACACCAGCCATGGCTCCCTTCCCCCTCCTGGGAGAAGTCTGTATTATTACCTTTAAATAAAACCTGCTGAATATGCTTGCCTTGGCTTGTGTCTCTGATGTGATACTTCAACACCTGAGGAAGCAGAACTCATGACTGGTAAACCGCGGTATCAGTTATTCAATGTAAATAAACAAAATGTTCTAGTTTTAGAAACAAAAACTTTCTCTTTTTTCTTTTGGTACCAGGAACTGAACCCAGGGGCATTTAACCTCTGAGCCACATCCCCAGCCCTTTTTATATTTTATTTAAGACAAGGTCTCCCTAAGTTACTTAGGGCTTCACTAAGTTGCTGAGGCTGCCTCTGAACTCAGGATTCTCCTGCCTAGCCTCCCAAGTGGCTGGGATTACAGGCCTGGGCCACTGTACCCAAATTAGAAAAAAAAAAATTTTTTTTCGACTTAGATTTTAAAGATGTTGAAGAGTTTAAAGTAAAAGAATGCAAAAATCATATACTATGAAAATAACCAAAATAAAGCTGATGAACATATATTAATATTATACAAAGTCAACTTTAAGGGGAAAAGTATTAGAAATAAGACTTCAGGGTGAGCATGCTCAATTTGAATTTATCCTAGAAATTCATGGTTGATTTTTAATGTTCAAAAATTAATTAAAGGGCTGGGGTTGTGGCTCAGTGGTAGAGCACTTGCCTGACATGTATGAGGCACTGAGTTCACGATCGACAACTAAAAATGTTAATAAAATTTACCATTTTAACAGATTAAAGGACAAAATCATATGATCATCTCAATAGATACAGGTAAAAATACTTAATAAAATTTAGCATCCAATTATGATTTAAAGAAGCCATCTTGGGCTGGGGAGATAGCTCAGCTGGTAGAGTGCTTGCCTTGCAGACACAAGGCCCTGAGTTTGATCCCCAGTACCGCAAAAAAAAAAAAAGAAAAAAAAAGAAGCCATCTTTAACCAGATAAGGATTATATTAATCACCTTCTAATTACTATAATAAAATATCTGAGATAATTAAATATTTAACTTATAAGGAGAAAAGATTTATTGCTAACAGTTTCTGAGGTTCCATTTTAAGATTGAGAGGTCACATTCCTTTGGGTCTATGACAAGGTAGCTCATTATTATACAGTAGATATCTCTAACTTTGGACAAGTTAGAGTCCCAAAACCTCCTTTGGAGGCATGCCCCCAATGACCTAACGACCTCCCATAAGGTACAACCTCCCAAAGGTCCTGCCAATATCACACTGGAATCCAAGTCTTTAATTCCTAGACCTTCAGGGGCATTTTAGATCCAAACTAGAGCAAGGAGATCTACAAAATCACACAACAAACATCATACTTAATTTAAATACTGAAAGTATTCCACTTGAGATTAGGAACAAGATAAGGAAGTCCATTATCACTGTTTCTAGTCACAGTATACTGGAGGGCTCAGCCAGAAGAAAAGAAAAGGAAATTAGAGGAAAACTAAACTATCATCATTCCCAGATAATAATGACTAAATACGAAATCCAAATCTTTAAACTGTCAGAATTAAGAATAAGAAAGGTTAGCATAGTTACTTTATATTAAATCAAAATATAACTGCCAGCAACGAATAGTAAAATTTTAATTTTACAAAATATACTACTTACAATAGTGAAAATTTACAAACTTCTTAGGAATAGATCTTATAAAAGGTGTTCAAGGTCTTCATAAAGAAAATTATTAAAAAACATCATTGAGAAACATTAAAGAAAACCTAAGTAACAGACATCAGATCTGCTATTTTGCTACCACCATTATTCTCCCTCCCTCACACCACTTTACAACCCAGATTGTTAGCCCATGAACTTCCTAGCCAGTAATTGGTCCAGATTGTTAGCCCACGCAAACATCCTTGCCAGTCATTGATCCACTGTTATTAGCCCGTGAAATTCCACTTCTTAAGAATGGATCTGGGCTGGGAAGATAGCTCAGTTGGTAGAGTGCTTGCCTCATAAGCACTAAGGCCGTGAGTTCAATCCCCAGCACTGCAAAAAAAAAAAAAAAAAAAAAGAATGGCTCCACCGCCATCTCTCTTTCTCTCCTCATTCTCTGTCACTCTCTATCTCACCCTGCGGGCAGACACTCTGCCTGTCCATTTAATAAAATCTCTTGCATGAGTTCCCGCTTCTGGAGTGGTTTCTGGGTGCTTTCAAATACATTCAAGGATTAGCATGTCTACCTAAATTTACAGATTCACAAGATTTTAGCAAAATCACAAGTGTTTATGGAACTGCTTCTAAAATGTATATAGAAATAGGAAAAAAAAAAAAAACAGTCTTGGCACTTGTATTAGTTTCCTAGGGATGCTAGGAAAATATAACAAACTGAGTATTACTGGTTTAAAACAATCCAAGTTTATTACTGTTTTAGTCAACTTTTTCACTGCTGTGACTTAGAGACCTTACAAGAACACTGTAAAGGAGAAAAGGTTTGAGGGCTCATGGTTTCAGAGGTCTTAGTCCATAGAAGGCCAGCTCCATTCCTCGGGGCTCAAGGTGAGGCAGAACATCATGGTAGAAGAGTGTGGCAGAGGGAAGCAACTCACATGGTGATCAGGAAACAGAGAGATTTCACTCTCCAGATAGAAAATATATACCTCATAGCCATGCTCCCAGTGGACAACTTCTTCCAGCCACACACCACCTGCCTCTAGCTACCACTCAGTTAATCCCATTAGGGATCAATTCACTGATTAGGTTAAGGCTATAACTCAATCATTGCTCCTCCAAACCTTCTTGCTTTGTGAGCTTTGGGGGGACACCTCACATTCAAACCATAACAATTACCTTACAGCTTTGATAACTACAAGTCCATGATTAAGAGATTACCAGTTTGATGCTTCCTCTGAAGCCTGCCTCAGAGTCCTTCCTTGTTTCTTGCTAGCTTCTGGCGATTGCCTAGAAATCTTTGGCTTTCCTTGGTTTGTAGCTGCCTAACTCCAATCTCTGCCTTTGTTATCACATACATTGTCCCCACGTCTCTGTCTTCATATGATCCTCAACTTATAAGGACAAAAGACATCATTCATAGTAGATTGGTGCCCACCCTACTCCAGTATGCCTTCATCGTAACTAATTACCTTCAATGGCCTTACTTCCAAGTAAAGTCACACTGTGAAGTACTGAGAACTTCAACAGCTTTTTGAAGAAGACATAATTCAGCCCATAACAGCACTCTTGATGAGAAAAAGCAAAGAGAAAACCTTGTTCTACTAGACATCAAGACATATTGTATTGTAGAGCTGCAATAAACAAGAACAGGGACAAAGAAATAGATGACTAGAACGGAAGAGAGAATTCACACTCTCAAAAGCAAACTTTTGTTTGACTTTTATGACTCAGATGGCACTGCAGAGCAGTAGGGATGAAAAGGACCTTCCCATAAGCAATACTGGGACAATTTTAAAATGAAATTATACCCTTCTTTCATAACATACACAAAAGTAAAACCCAATGTATTTTAGGATAAAATACAAACAAGATGGTTTCTTCTTGACATTGGACTAGGGGAGGACTTCCTAAACAAACACAAAAAGCACACATAATGAGAAAGACTAATAAATTAAATTTAAATTAAGAATTTTTACTTATAAAAAGTAACAGAGCAAAAAGTCAACCCTCGGTGGGAAGAGATATTTGCAACAAACATAGTTGATGCAAACTAATATCCAGAATAAAAAGAAAATCCTACAAAAACAAGGAAAATGTAAATAATCCAGGATCAAAATTGATGAAAAGACTCAAACAAGCACTTCACAAAAGAGGAAATCCTAACACCAATGCTGTATATTTAAATGTTCAATGTCATTATTTGACAGGAAAATACATTTTAAAACCATGATGAAATACCACTGATTACTCATCCATCAAATGAGTAAAACTATAAATGTTTCATAATAACAGATATGAAAATATGGAGCATTAGAAACTGATGTGAATGTTGTAAATTTGTACAGATTATTTAAAAATGTGTTGGGTTACCTAATCAAGTTAAAGATATGTTTACCTTATGACCCTGAAATTCAATTCTCAAATCTTTACCTTTAAGATCCATGTCCAATGAGTTGGGTTTGTGACTTAGTGGTAGAGCGTTTGCCTAGCATGTGTGAGGGTTTGATTCTCAGTATCACATATAAATAAGTAAAATCAAGGTCCATTGACAACCAAAAATATTTTAAAAAGAAGATTCATGTCCAAGAAAGTTCACAAAAGCATTGTTCATCAGTACTAAAAACTGAAAACAATTCAATAGTCTATCTGCATTAGAATGGATCAACTGTGGTCTTAATCAGAATGAGAATGAATAATCCATAACAATGAATAACAGCATGACTAATTTTTTAAATAAGTTCAGTAGAAAAAAATAACATACACAGTAATGATTTCATTTACATAAAGGTCAAGACCAGGAAAATGCAAACCACATTGATTATGGATGTATCCTCAAGTGGTAAGATCATAAAGAAAAACAAGGAAACTACTTGGGTAAATGTCAGGATAGTGATTTTCTCTGAAGGAAGAAAAGGCATTTGGAGAAGAAAGATATAGGGTGTTCACTATGTGTCAGTAATGTCTATTTCCTGACCTGGGGGGAGAGTTTACAAGGGTGTTCACTTTACACATATTTGTTTAACCATATATAAACAAATATATAGATACATATATAGATATATATATATTTATATAACCATATATATATAAAACCATATATAAACAAATATATATATATTTGTTTAACCATATATATATGACTTTTATGTACTTTTTGGTGTACTGTATTTAAAGTCCACATGGTTTGGAGGAGAATAAATAAGTCAATTATATAAGTGAACACATCACTGAAGAGTTTTTGACCAGAGAATTAACAGTATCAGACATGGACTTCAGGAATGTGAAGCTGGCAGCAGCATGGGACAGTCTGAAGGCAAGAGACAGAAGGCTCAAAATTGAATTGCATCTAAATTTTTAGAACTGGGTGAGTATGAGAGCTCATAGGGAGGTAAACTTCACACAACTTAGCAACTGGTCAGCAACTGTCTGAGAGGAAATCAACTCAATCTTGGGTACTCTTACAGAGGTCCTATCATTAACTCGAAAGAGGGTCACATGAGGTAGACAGATGTAAGCATTTAGGTGACATGTTCCGTTTTGCACATAATGATATTGAGGTACCAAGGAAAATGCTGACATTTTCCTGATGACGTAGCTGTGGAACTGTTAGATAATATATGTGGAAGAGAAAAGGGAGAGAGATTCATTTAGTAAAGAAGTCAGAACTATAAATATAGATGTGGGAACCAGCCACATACAGCAAACAGTGGATCTCAATAGATAAGTCTGAAATTGGATAAAAATGAGGGAAACGGAGAAAAAGATAACAAGATCAGATCCCTAAAGATCAACTAAAGTTAAAAAAGAATAAAGATGAGATAGGAAAGGAGCTAGTAGAGAGGAGGGAAAACCAGGAAAATATAATGTGAAGAAGTCAAAAGAGAAAATTTTCAGAATTTGATCAATAGCAGAGAAGAGGACCTGAAAAAAAGTTACTGCACTCAATAACTAAACAATTTTTAGTCAACTTTACAGAAGTGGTTTCCATAGATTGCTCAGGCAGAGGTCAGGCTACAACTGGGTGTAGAATTTCTGAATTCCTCTAGATGAAAGCAGAGGGCTCAAATGTGATTCTTTTAAGCTTTTTGGTAATAAAAAAGATGAACTGAAGGAAAGGACCGTAAGAGTAATAAAAACAAAAGAAAGACAACTATGGTTTTAGGCAGATAGGAAAACTACAACAAAAAAATATTAAAGCAACAAGATTGCAGTCATAGTAAATGAACAATATTCCGAAAGTCGGAAGACACAAGTGCAGGACGTAGTCTTTGAAAGGAAGAAGAACACATCCTTGTTAGAAACAGAAGGAAGACCTTGGACATTAAGTGTGCAGCATAAAAGGAAAACTCAGAAACAAAAGCATAAGTAAAAGTATTTTTACTTCTAATGTCTCATAACGGAATATAGTCATTAAAAGGGTTGATTCCCCAAATAAAGAACAGAGCAGGTATTTATAGGAAAAGATGCAAGGTTATCAAGGTAATAGTAAATCTATTCATGGTGGGCAAAAGCAACTATTGCCTCCCATGGTTGGCACATGGCCAAGTGTTGCCACCTACCTATAGATGGTAGAAGTAGGGTTAAATTAGCTTCCAATAGGAACTTTCCAGAAAGGCCTCAAATGAAGCTTCATCACTTCAGGGCTCATGGTAGACAGTGTTCTTGCATTTTGTTTTGTTTTGTTTTGTTTTGTTTTGTTGTTTTGACTATGGTTCATGATATACTACTTTTTTAAAATTTATTTTTATTGTAAACAAATGGGATACAAATGGCATACCATTTGTGTAATCATACATTTACATAGGGTAATAGTTTTTGATTCATTCTGTTTTTTTCCTTCCCCCATTCCTCACACCCCTCTTTCACTCTATACAGTCCCTCTTTCCTCCATTCTTGCCTCCCTCCCACCCCCCGTTATGTGTCATCATCCACTTATCAGCGAGATCATTCGTCCTATGGTTTTTTGAGATTGGCTTATCTCACTTAGTATGATATTCTCCAATTTCATCCATTTGCCTGCAATGTCATAATTTTATTATTTTTTATGGCTGAGTAATATTCCATTGTATATATATATATATATATAATATTCCATTGTATATATATATATATATATATATATATATATATACACCACAGTTTCTTCATCCATTCATCAATCGAAAGGCATCTAGGTTGGTTCCACAATCTGGCTATTGTGAATCGAGCAGCTATGAACATTGATGTGGCTGTATCTCTGTAGTATGCTGATTTTAAGTCCTTTGGGTATAGGCCAAGGAGTGGGATAGCTGGGTCAAATGGTGGTTCCATTCCAAGCTTTCTAAGGAATCTCCACACTGCTTTCCAGAGTGGCTGCACCAATTTGCAACCCCACCAGCAATGTATGAGTGTACCTTTTTCCCCACATCCTCGCCAATACCTATTGTTGCTTGTGTTCTTGATAATCACCATTCTAATTGGGGTGAGATGGAATCTTAGGGTAGTTTTGATTTGCATTTCTCTTATTACTAGAGATATTGAACATTTTTTCATATATCTGTTGATTGCTTGTACATCTTCTTCTGTGAAGTGTCTATTCATTTCCTTAGCCCATTTATTGATTGGGTTATTTGTATTCTTGGTGTAGAGTTTTTTGAGTTCTTTATATATTCTGGAAATTAGTGCTCTATCTGAAGTATGAGTGGCAAAGAATTTCTCCCACTCTGTAGGCTCTCTCTTCACGTTGCTGATAGTTTCCTTTGCTGAGAGAAGCTTTTTAGTTTGAATCTATCCCAGTTGTTGATTCTTGCTTTTATTTCTTTTGCTATGGGAGTCCTGTTAGGGAAGTCTGATCCTAAGCCAACATGATGAAGATTTGGACCTACTTTTTCTTCTATAAGTTGAAGGGTCTCAGGTCTAATTCCGAGGTCCTTGATCCATTGTGAGTTGAGTTTTGTGCAGGGTGAGAGATAGGGGTTTAATTTCATTCTGTTGCATATGGATTTCCAGTTTTCCCAGCACCATTTGTTGAAGAGGCTATCTTTTCTCCATTGTATGTTTTTGGCACCTTTGTCTAGTATGAGAAAATTGTATTTATTTGGGTTTGTGTCCATGTCCTCTATTCTGTACCATTGATCTACCTGTCTGTTTTGGTACCAATACCATGACATTTTTGTTAGTATTGATTTGTAGTATATTTGAAGTTCTGGTATTGCAATACCCCCTGTTTCACTCTCATGATATACTATTTGCATTGCTCTCAAAGTCATCTGTAGTCAGTGAATGTGGTTGTGTTAAAGGGTGGACCTTGAGGAAGAAGCAAAATGCTTGAGGCTAGTGTAGGGAACATGAGAGTGGGTCAGTTGTAGATTGTATTGCAAATATTCTAAACTATAAGAGAAAGCAAAACCAGGAAAGGCATCATATTCATCCTTCTCAGTATATGCATGGTGGGGGGAGAAATGAGACCCAGAGAAAATGACTTAATGGAAAGCAACGTGGGAAACATCAGGACATCAACCCACAGCCCAGTATACTTTATGCTGTACCACGTTGCCATGGAAGTCAAAGTTCTCTGGAGCCCAATTCTCGATGAGTTATGTAATTTCATGCAGAGGAATGGAATCCTAGCTCGAGCGGTGAAATAAGTATTCCTATTCTTTCAAATGTATGTTAAGGAAGGACCTTTGCTTATCTTGCCTCTGGTCTTGGCCAGATTCTGCTTAAGGAAGAAAATGAAAGGCATGCAGCATTTCTTTTTAATTTGCTAAAACAACTTAGAAGTGCTGTAGGGATAAATTTAGAATAAAAAGTTGTAATACAGAATCTTAAATTGAACTGATAATTTAAAAAATATTTCCGATCGTTTTATAATTTCTAAATTTAAACAAGAGCTCATTTAGTTTGCAGTAAGTTAATCCTAAAACTAGGAAAATAAATGTACTTATTTGGTCACGTAAGTTATTAAACTATGGGAAATTTTTAAATCTCTTGATAACAACAAATCACATTATTAATCTGCTTCAAAAATGAAAAGAAAGTTAAGTGTAGCTTGAAGACAAGATTAAAAGGGCAGAGAAATATTTCATTTGTCTTCTACCACATTTTAATCATACCAAAGAAGAGTGAAATCTGTTAAAATGTATAAAATAGCCAAATAAAGCTAACCAATTTACAAAAATGGGGAAGCCACAGCAAATGTCTTTCTTTAAAACTATGGTACTATCTGGAAGAACATTAGACCCAGAATAGCCAAAGCAATCGTGGGCAGGAAGAGTGATATAGGAGGTATCACAATACCAGACCTTAAACTCTACTATAGAGCAATAGTATCAAAACCGGCATGGTATTGGCACCAAAATAGACAGGGAGACCAATGGTGCAGGATAGAAGACACAGAGACGTACCCACATAAATACAGTTATTCCATACTAGACAAAGGTGCCAAAAATATACAATGGAGAAAAGATAGCCTCTTCAACAAATGGTGCTGGGAAAACTGGAAATCCATATGCAGCAAAATGAAATGAAACCCCTATCTCTCACCCTGCACAAAACTCAACTCAAAATGGATAAAGGATCTAGGAATTAGACCTGAGAACCTTCACCAAATAGAAGAAAAAATGGGCCCAAATCTTCATCATGTTGGCTTAGGATCAGGCTTCTTTAACAAGACCCCCATTGTGCAAGATATAAAATCAAGAATCAATAAATGGGATAGATTCAAACTAAAAAGGTTTTTCTCAGAAAAGGAAACAATCCAATAATGTGAAAAGAGAGCCTATAAGAGTGGGAGAAAATCTTTTTGCACACTTCAGACAGAGCACTAATCTCCAAAATTTATAAAGAACTTAAAAAACTTTACATCAAAAATACCAAGAACCCAGTCAACAAATGGGCTAAGGAACTGGGCAGACACTTCGCAGAAGAAGATATACAGGTGATCAACAAATACATGAAAAAGTTCTAATTTACAGAGCAGAAATCTGAACATATACTCTAGGAAAAATCATAATTAGACAATTAGACAATTTCCATTTTCTTAACATTATCCATTTTAGATTTGAAAGTGAAGAGTTGTCAAAAATAATTTGAAGGCAGCTGTTTCCAATTACACTTATTTTGAAAACTGAAAATGAGTAAACAAACCAAAAATATTTTTAATATTTTGATCTATGTAGCTCCTAAATAAAATAATTAAATTTTCTATGGGTACACAATTTATGAAGTACATTTGAATATTTAAAAGTTATTTTCTTGGGCTGGGGTTGTGGCTTAGTGGTAAAGTGCTTGCCTAGCATGTGTGAGGCACTGGGTTTGATCCTCAGCACCACATAAAAGTAAATAAACAAAATGAAGGTATCTACAGCTAAAAAAATATTTTTTAAACAATTATTTTCTTTAGTTCTTAGAAATTCAGTTTTACAAAATCAGTATATGATAGACAAAGTATATTTTTTGTGAATCCAAAAATTCAAAGTCATCTCTAGTCTATAAGTCAAATATTCAAATATTCAAATAAACTCAACACAAACTTCAATAAAAGGTTTTTACTAATTTTTTTTTCAGCTTCACATAGGCCCAAAGGATCAATACTTAAAAATGCAAACTGCTATTGATTAAGGATTCCATCATACTTGATATTTGAAGGATAAGTCAAAATACAATGTCAATAAAATAACATAAACGTGACTCAGATATTCTAAATATTCTCCACTCTATCAAATGGAGATTCCTACTGTTCTTCTTTAAAGCAAAATAAAACAACTTTATCAGAAATTCAACTCTTTTACTTTCTAGTTAGAAGGAAGGTTTTTTTTTTTTTTTTTCCAAAACAAAGACAAATAATGCAGATGAGGTGAGACAAACAAGAGAATTTGTTGCCAAGCATAAAATAGACTTAGAATAATATAGCAAAAAAAATACAAGAGTCTGGATTTTTCTTATTTAGACTGCTGTGAAATATTGAGGATGCTATTTGATCTTTATATTTTTGGTTAAAATATTTTTCAAATAAGAACTTATCCTTCCTTTGTTACAAATCTGCATTTTTCTTTGAAGGTTTCATAAAGACCTTTCAATGAATGTAATATGAATGTTTCTCAATGGAAAGAAAGTGAAAATTCAAAGACAACTTTGACCTTATACACAATATCCTAAAGGACATCAGAAGGCCTGCCTGACCCCAGAAAAAAGAGCCCAAAGGGACCTGTGAAGCAATATGAAAAGATGGGTTTAATTAGCCTGACATCATCTAATGTCCACTAATTTGTCATATTAAAAGAGTTTCTTTGGGGATAAGGAATTTTCTGAAATATTTCTATTATTAAAGTATGAAATATTATATCTATGCTAATTATTGTCCAGAAAAGTTAACCAGCTGTGCATAGCTGGGAACAGATACATATAAGGAAAGGTGACACTAAACTATTTCAGGTCAGTGGACATCCATTCTTATCATAGAAAATAAGGTTGAAGAAAAGACTCAAAGCATTGGTATTGCCTAAAAGCAAATCTGTGGGGGTTCTGAGGGTGTGGTCCTTAAACAAAGCCACGTGAGACCCGCCACATTGTACAAAACAGTTGGGAGAGCAGAGGCCCAAAGAACATAATTTTCCTACTTCACCATTTGATCTCCTAAATACATTCCATTGTCAGAGAAAGAAAGTCACAGAAAAAAAGCAGCCTGTTATAGTACTGTAAAATTTATATTTGGGAAAAGGGCTGTTTCTTCTAAATTTGTACCCTGCAATCTGCCTTCAAGTACTAATTCTTCTTATGCCTACTTTCTTCTCTGCCTTGTCCTGCAGCAGACCAGGCATAAAACATGGAACCAGTCAGGACCATTCCTCCTTAACATGAAATAATCGGGCCCAGGGGAGGAGGAAGCCAAGAGCAACCATCCTTTTATATTTCAAAAATGAAAAGCCATGAATTCCCTTATATGAAGGTTCAAGCCATCCCATGCACTAACATTAGGATCAAAACCAGATGGTTAGCCTGTTAAAAGATTATCCTGTTTTTCCTAAGGGGAGGGGGGGGAAAAAGCACACTACTTAGTATAAGAACTATAATCTCATTTTTATCTTGAAAACAAAGTAAATATTTCACACACACAAAAAAATCACAATTTACTTGAGTAGAAGAGAAGGGAGAAATAGAAAAGGAAAAGAGAAATTAATTGGAGTTTGTATGATGCATAAGTAATTTGAACTCTGGACATGCCCATGAGCCTTTACCATTAGTAATTGTTCTGCTATTCTGGAAAAGCGAGAAGATGAAGCTGGGGTTGAAAATAACTCAGGACTGACCAAAGTTTTAAGCACTAATTTCAACACGGGCGGGGGACAGGATTCACAAATACTGGAAAGCTTTGCTTTCCTCACCCTGTGTCTTGGAACCGCCAGATCAGAAGTTGGCAACTCTAGATTAAACATCATGACAGCTGGGATGAGGAAACTCTTCACAGAAGGGCCACCCCAAAACTCAGGAATGAAAAAATGCTAGCGGAATAAACACAAGGAAATCCCTCAGGAAAACGTATCTGGCCACTGGGTGGGTCATCATCTTTGTTTCATACTCGGTACACACTGGAATTTTCTTCCTTTAAAATATTTTTAAATCAGAAAGTTGTCTGTTTTCAGGTATTCACCCAACTTTCACAAAAACTTCGATTCTGAGTATATATTACTCTTAAGGCTTTCTTTAGAGAGCGAAAACAAGCTGAATCCCCTGATCCAGGCTTAAAAACATTCCCTAATAAGAGTCCTTCATAGTAAGAAAGAAATATTTGAATAATTTCTTCTCTTTAACAAGTAAGTTTTTTCCTACAATATCAATCACCCTGAAGGGCACGTAAGATTATTGTTAATCCCTGGATGTCCCTAGGAGGAAACACAATGGCCACCCTGCCACCATTTCTGTATGCCTTAGTCTACTTAACTCCTTTCTTTTGATGCCTCAACATCTGAAATTCCTATTATCTTTTCCCCCCAAATTATGACTTATTTAACTATACAAAGACTACTTCTACACAAAAATTGTGCACTAATTTTGACCCTAAATGTTTACACCTTGAGCTTCATATTTATTGACCCTTTTCCTACCTTCTCATGACCTCATGTGAACTTCATGTGGTGTGGAAACTGAGGGATTTAAAAACCACAGCAAAGCGGGGACCTAATCCACAAACAGGTGGTCAGAAGACCCTGGAAAATAATATCTCATCAAATAAGGATCAAAATCAAGTGCAGGAAAAGGGTACAAAGAGGCAACAAAAGATCCTTTGCTGAGCCTTTTAACCTTACAAAAGCAGTCTAGAAAAAAGCAAGACTTTTTTTTATATAATTTGTACCTTTCTCCCAAAAAGTAATGTTGAAACGAGGGTCAAAATCAAGGGCAGAAAAGAGAATCAAAATAAGCAGCAAAACTATCAGCCCCTTAGCTGAACTTTTTAACATTGAAGAGAAATCCGGGGGGGGGGGGGGGGGGGGGGGGGGGGAGCTTTCACATATGTTTTCCCCACATCGAACAATGAATCTTCTGAATAAATAAAGGAGAAAATACTGGAATGTATTGAATCTAAGTTGCCATATGGATGGGTATGTTTCTTCTCTATACTAAGGAAGAAACAGAAGAAACAAGAGTTCAAGCACAATAAATGAAATTCGGTTTAGACTTTTTAAAAAATGACTTTAGGAGAACATATCATTGGTATATGGCACCAAAAGATCTCCACTGGAAACTTTGAAGAATCTAAGCTGGTTATTGGACAGTGCTTCCTGGAAAAACTAGGTGAAAGTTTTTTTAAGCCAGGGAAAGGCTATGTAAAGTACTTGAGTTCTGCTTGGCAGTTAAGCATATTCTGGAGGTGAATTCTGTTTCACCATATTGGCAATATCAGGAAGTTCACCTCTCTGAGCTCCAGTTTCTCAGCTCTAAAAATGGAGGTAAAACTAACCTCCTCAATAAGATTATTAGGAGTAATAAATGAAAAATTGCATCTAATTTCTGGCACATGAAAAACAAGAAATAATAATAATAGCTAATGGTAACTAAACTGTATCTAGTGATTACTAAGCGCTAAGCACAATTTATGGGTATTTTTTAATCTTCACAGTAATCCTATGAACTATATGCTATTAGTAGACATATTTCACAGATGAGGAAACTGAAGTGAAGTAATTTGCCTGTGCCCTACAGGTTAGGGAGAAGAGATAGGAGTCACATCCACATATTCTCACTCATCATGAAACTTGGAGCTACTCGGCTGCAACTACTACTAGTCATTACTTATTAATACACCCCTAGTACCTAGCTAGTAACCCAAGGCTAGCTTAATGGGCATTCCATAAATACTCCTTGAATTAATGTAATCCCTTGGTGTTGCTTACCAGAGAGATAAGCAATGAACAATCCAGTCAACTCAATAAGTTGTATTAATACTCACAATATGAAAAAGCATAATTGTCTTTTTGATTAGATTTGTTCTCATTAATTTTGGTGGACTGAATGGGAGTTTAGGTAGAGAGTATATACTCTTGATATTCATGAGTATCAAAGGAAATCAACAGACTAATGTCATTTGTGAATATAGATAGAAAAAGCCTCCACAAAATATTAGCAAACCAAAGCCAGCAACATATAAAAAGAATTAGACACTGTGACCAAGTGGGATTTATCCCAGGATTGTAATGTTGTTTAACAGCTGAAAATCAATGTGATAATCATGAATGGCCTCCAAGATATGACATGTTCCATTTTGTCATTTTACTAAGAAGCAAATTTGAACCACACAATAGGAGACTGGTATGTGAGAGCCAATAAAGAAGATATGCCTAGTGTTTGCACCAGAAGAGGGCCCAGGGAAAAGGTAGATTTGTCCTTTCTATGAATCATTCATTATCTTTGTAGCAACTCCGAAGAAGTTAGGGAGGGAAAGGGTTCTTGGGCCTGAAAAGTCAGCCAAAAAAGCATAGTAGTCATAAATTTGGGAATTCACAAAAAGACTTGGGACCAATCCTTAACAGACATCAAGGGTGTACCATAGACCATGGGATAATTGCAAAAATGTTAATCAGATCAAGTCAAAGCCACTTATTTGAAAGATCAAATAAATTATTTATAAAATCTGGCAAAAGCTAAGCATGATGGCATATGCCTGTAATCTCAGGTACTCAGTAGGCTGAGGCAGGAAGATTATGAGTTTAAGACCAGCCTGGGAAACAGAGAGACCCATTTAAAAAAAAAAAAAAAAAAAAAAAAAGTCAGCAGAAAAACAGAGACACCCATTTAAAAAAAAAAAAAAGTCAGCAGAAAGTTCTAGTGGAAACTTTTGAAATCTTGTTCATCTTTATCTTATAATCTTTCTAAGTTGTGATAATCATGATTTCCTGTTTAATTATCTTCAGAAACTTTTTAAAGGACTGTTATAACATTTTTGTATTTTCCAAAATAGTATAAGCAATCAGATTTCAAACCTACCATAAAAAAGGATTTCAAATGTGCATGCACAAAATATTAAATTGTTTTTCATTGTAACATTAACTTAACCACATTACAGAGTAAATATTACGTTCTTTTAACATCATAAGAGTAAACTAATGGCTCAGAAACAACATGTGTGATCTGACTAAATTAGTGTTACTATGGAAATGTGAAATTTTCAATTTCCTGACCCTTAAGGTTGATTTCAACACTGCAGTATACAGACTTTTCCACTTTGCTGCTAGTTAGTACAACAGAAATGGATGCTGCAAATCAAAGTTATTAAGGAGTCTAAAACCAGGCAACAAAAGTAGGAAAAAGTATATTCTTCTCTTAAAAACTTCAGTCATATATCATCTATGGTTCATTCCATAACCCAAGTCCTCATCTGGCTTGTCTTTATTTTTCTCAACAGTTTGCTGGCAGATTCACAAACCCAAAATAAATAGAATTTTTCCACTATCTAATTCTGAATTTGGCAGGGAAACTCAATGATGAATCTATTCCTACCTCAAAAAATGTTTTCTTTTATACATTTCACTCACCCATACTCAAGTCTGTAGACTAGAGAAATAACACAACTTTATTGTGGGATGTATTTCAATCACATTTCTCAGGAATAAGTCAAGTGCAAACTAAATCTTAATATCTGAAATTTCAAAGAGGAATAGTTTTTTTTTTTTTTGTTTGTTTGTTTTTAACCATGTTCCATCCTGGATTCCTTCCAGGCTATCCAAGGAGAAATACCAAAGCTTTATCACTAGGAAGAGGAGGTTTCTTCATACTCTGAACTATCAAAAGTCCCTCACAACAGCAGATGGTACTCCAGGTCCACAACTTCCCTTACCACACAACCTCTCTTTTAAAGTACTGATGCTTCACAGCTCACACAAAATTTTAATTGACTAACTTGCATAAGACTGCTCTAATAAAATAATTTAAGCAATTTTTTCTTTATTATTTCCTTTACTACACACAGGAAAGTGAGGGTTATTGTTATCCAAAAATACTTTCCCTAGTAATTTCTTTCTTAATATGCTACTTAAACTTAGTCCCAGTTACTCACTACCTACAAAATCTACCTTTTATTACAACCCTTTTCTAAAGAGCTTAAAAGCTTACTCATTCTAGTTTGGAACTAACTCCAGGGAAGTGCTACAATATGAACCACCCTGTTTGTTCCCTGTAGGTGCCTAGAAACAACTTATAATTTCTATTTGGAAAGAGACAGGCCTGGGTTATACATGGACTTTTATTGTGGAATCTGTTAGCATTGCTTTTTCAAGCATCACTTTCAGTTTATGTGAGGAAACTTGTCCCCAGGACATTCTTTTAAGGGGATTTATGGATTTATACTGCATAGTGCCTCCAAATTAAGTTTTCCAGAGAAATTTCGATCATGTCACTACCCTACTCAAAAACCTTCAATGATTTTCCTTCTCCATTGCCTACAGGCTAAAGTTCCAGAGGCCCTCCCAATCTGGCAGCAGTTAATGACTGCATCTCACTTTCTGTCCTCTCTACCCATATTCTGTCTTCCAAACAGGGCAGGGAACATCCTATCCAGTAGGACATGATATTTGCTGTTGACCAGGAAAAACTGTGTATAGTATTTCAGTCTGTCTTTTTCCAGTGGGAGTTTTATTGACATTATCTTGTTCTTTCTCTACAATTTTATACTGGGTTGTGTTAGAAGTGGACTCTTTAAATAACTAGACTGTTAAGCGTTAGACCTAATGAGGAAGAAGAGACAATACCCAGAGATCCTGGACTTGAGCTTGAATTCAATTTTGGGTCATCTTCCTTTACAGCAAGGTGTTCAGGTAGCAGGGTGGGTATGTGAGGATGCTGAGTAGTCTAAGACAGACTGTAGAGGACTCAACATATTATCTGCCCCTTTCTGTAGATCAACTTTGCTGTTTGAGTAGCAGTAATTCACATCTCTAGCTCTAGGCATATCCTAATTTTTCAAGTCAGTCAGCCTATCCCCTTCCAACAGATATTGAGTCATAACCAAGATTTAAGTGATTCAGGAGCTGCTATTCTCCCAGCCACCATGGTTTAAGGATCATAAAATCTCAGAGAAAATCTGAGATATTTTGTTGAGTGGTAAAGAGAAGCTACTTCCTCTGGATATAAGCAAGGAATCACACAGGCCAGGTGTGGTAGCCTACCTCCAAAATGCCCCCAATGATTTCATCCCCTGATGTTTTATACCTTTGAATAACCCCTCTCTTTACAATGTACCAGAATTGGCAGGGTTGGTCCATATGATCAACAAAATAGGGCAGAAGTGATCATAAGTCATTTCTGAGGCTCATCATAACACATTAGGCTCTCTCACTCCCCCTTTCTCATCATTTACTCTGGGAGAACCCAGCAGGAATGTCATAAGAAACTGTACAGGAAGGTCTGTATGACAAAACTGAAGCCTCCCCCACAGCTGCATGAGTTGCTTGAAAGTGGATTCATGGGGTCCAATAAAGTTTCAGATAACCAGCCCTGGATGACATCCTGATTACAACCTGTGAAGAGTCATTCAGCTAAGCCATGCCTCAATTCATGATACATGGACACAGAGACAATAAATGCTTGTTGTTTAATCTTTTAAGTTTGGGAGTAACATTTATGCAGCAATAGTTAATGAAAGCATCTGGGGAACCCTCTTGCAACCAAGAAAAAAGACCAGACTAAAAGTGAAGAGAGGGCTCTCAGGACCACAGAAAAATCAGACCTATAACCCTAAGTTATCTACTCCTGCCCACTCTGCCTCTAGTTCTCTTTAAGTTTCCTGAACCAATAAATGTTCCCCCTTTTTTAAAAGATTTTTCCACTACTTTTTGTTTGCTTCATTGTACACAAATGAAGTACAACTTATCATTTCTCTCCTTGTACACAAAATAGAGTCACACCGTTTGTGTAATCATACATGAAGATAGAGTAATGATGTTTGTCTCATTCCATTACCTTTCCTCCCCACTACCCCCTCTCCACCCCTCATTTTCCTCTATGCAATCCATCCTTCCTCCATTCTTCCCTTACCCCACCCCTGTTATTTATTATCATCTACTTATCAGAGAAACATTCAGCCTTTGGTTTTGGGGGATTGGCTTATCTCACTTAGCATGATATTCTCCAACTCCATTCATTTACCTGCAAATGCCATAATTTTATTCTTCTTTATGGCTAAATAATATTCCATTGTGTATATATACCACAGTTTCTTTATCCATTCATCTGTTGAAGGGCATCTAGATTGGTTCTACAATCTAGCTACTGTGAATTGAGCTGCTGTAAACATTGATGTGGCTGTGTCACTGCAGTATGCTGATTTTAAGTCCTTTGGGCTTAAAGTGTGATGATGCAGACTTTGTTTCAGGGGACCCAATGCCTCCATGTGCAACTTCCAAACTCCCCAGATCTCTTCCCATTTACTCATGTACAGCTTTTTAGTCTCTTCCTACTTACCCATCCTTTATGGCCTCATTTAAGTCTTGTCTTTTCTGACTTGCAACCAGTGCAAGAAGGTCTCTATGTTTTCTAGATTCATACAATACTTGTGCTATCACTTCCAATTCATTTGGCACTTATCCCTGCCCTGTCTTTAGTGAGGATATGTTTATCTAAATTGTAACTGTCCTGAAAGTAGGGACCTTTGTATATACTCTAATTCTTATGGTAGTTATTGGAAAAGGCACTCATTAAATATTGCTTGTTTGATTAAATCTGTCAGTCTGTCAGTCAAGACATTATGAACAGGTAAACTTATCTGGTTGGGAAATAACATATATTAATCCTGGTACATAAAATGGCAAAAGGAAAAATCAGAAGAAAATAAAGGTTTACCTTCTTTGTTGGCCCATGTTTTCTGAATATCATCACTTGGGTAAACATTAATGAAGAATTTTGAAGATGTTACTTGATTCCTAATAACATCATCCCATAAAACTTTCTGCATATTTCAAAAGGATGAAAAGTTGTCCAGATAAACTATGATTATGAGGCGTATTTCACTATGCATATGTGCTATCCATACGTAATAATACATTTGTAATATTCATTCTAAGCAGCCTGATTCAGTGGAGTACAAATACAAAATTCCTATCTTTCTACCTGTTACTATCTTAAGCCTGCTCTGCTGAATCTCCCTTCATCTTTTAATGGCAGTTTTGAAATGACTTCCTTAGTAAGAAGTCCAAAGTTGTACAAAACCTCATTTTTAGCTCCTCTGATCCTGAATGTAGCTCAGGCACTGGGGTGAGTGCCTGAAATGGAGGAGGGGTAGGGGATCCTATTCCCTGTGGAGTTGCAGCATTTGGATGGGGACTTGTACTAGATGCAGAGATAAAAATGGACAAGGGTCTCCTCTCTCTTCAGTGCTGCAGTTATGGTCTTCTCTTGGCCGATGCTGTTGACCAGTCTGTGTGTGGCAGGCACCCCAACACTGGCCCTTCCATCAGGTATCTGTGAGAGTTCTCTATGGACTCCTATAGGGTCTCCCTAGGGTAGAGTTTCCTGTTAAGGAAATACCAGTCCCCACCTTGCTGTCCTACTGCCCCCTCCATTGCTATTCCTGGTGTTAAGACCACAGCCTCTTGAGTAGAATACTGGCAAGTAAGCTCAAGTCTAACTACATTCCCTGGTTGTCTCTCAACCCTTGGGAAACCCACGTAGTATTGCTATGCCACAAGGTGGGGATAGGATGCTTCTCTGCCTCATTTCTCAGCCTCATTATCTCACTTGAATTCTCCATTCCCTTACTCTCATAGGCACTGGAATCAGATTGTCTGGTTGGATGACTAAAAATTAAGATATCATTCTCCTCTCTAAATCCTACTCTCTGTAGGTGGTCCTCAGGGCAACTCATCTTTGGTTTCGAAGATAAAATCACCGTATTTTTCACTAGGTGCTGGGGATTGAACTCAGGTCCTTTGGCATGCTAGGCAAGAACTCCACCACTGAGCTACATCTTCATCCTGCCTACATATATGAACACAAATCACAACACAAAGATATTATCTCTATTTTGGAAACTCCAAAAATTATCATATCACATATCACAGTATATTCAAAAACTAAGATTTTTTAAATGATCTATTTAATTTACATTCATTGATCAGTCAGTCAAATTATTTTTTGACAGCATCAACCTATTGAAATTTGAAAGACACATAAAACTTAGTTTGTGTTGTCACAACATAATTATTTATTGCAATTTTTAATACAAAACTGAAACAAACTCTACAATGTCTACTTTTAAGGAATAAAATAGCAGTTGATGTATCTGGCTACTTAAAACATTCAGACTCACAATTATTTCTAACTTATAATCTTTGAAATGTGAAATGATCTTGGGAAAAGAATTTGCAGGTAACTCTATCAATCAAGCAAATGTCTTTTGAAAGGTTTCCTCTGCATACTTATATGGCCCTTTACCAGGTGAAAAGAGCTTTCCCATGTATTATTTCATTCGATATGTGATGTTCCCTAGGATAGAAGAAGAGCAGATAAAGAAAATGAGGATCCATGATGGCCAGTGACTTGCTGAATATCAGAGTAACTGGCAGAGCAAAAAAGAGAATGTGAATCTCCTGGTTCTATGGAGTCCTCCCATCCTAAAAGGCTGCTTCAAAAATCCATGGAGCTATCAGAAATCCTGAGGGAACTTCTCGTTTATGCCCCTGCCATCAATCAGTTAAAATCAGTCATTTAATATGATACTACAAGATTTTTTTCATTTACCTGGATATGGTGGCACATGTCTGTGATCCCAGATACTCAGGAGGCTGAGGCAAGAGAATTCCAAGTTTGAGACCAGCCTCTGTGACTCAGCAGGACACTGAATCAAAATTAAAAAATAAAAAGGGCTGGGGGATATAGTTCTGTGGTAGAGTGTTCCTGGGATCAATCCCCAATAACAGAAAGAAAATAGAGATTTTTTTTTCATTTATTTACTTGCTCTTTCAAAAAGTATGTGCTGAGAACACACTGTGTGTCCAGCATTGTGCTGGTACTTGACATGCAGTTATGAGTAAGCTAGACAAGGTTCCTACTCTCCTGCTACTTACAGTTCAATTGTGGAGACAGATACTACTCACATAATCACAAAAGTAAATATATAGTCACTGGTTGAGAGGAATACTCTAGAATGAGAGCAGCTTGCTTCAAAAATTGCCAACAGGGAGGCATTACCTTATCCGAAGCATCAGAGATGAGAAGGATAGGAGGAAGGGGTAGAAAAGACAGAGCATCCCCAGCCAGAAAGAGACATGGCCAGTCAAGATAATCATATCAACCTCAGTCTTATTCTATGATAGCAATTTTTTTTTTACATAAAAGGGAAAATGTCTAGCAAGAAATACACCAAAATATTAATGATGCTTTCTTCTGGAGAGACTGGTGATGTTTTCTCCTTTATGCTTTATTGAATGTTCCAAATTTTCTACGAAGAAAAACATAAGCTTTGTTGACCTGGTGGAGAGGGTCAGAATAGAAAATGTGACCCAAAGGCCCCTGTGTGAGAAAAGGAGGGGAAGTTGAACCCTCTCCCCAAAGTATAGAAGCTGGAGTGTGAATCTGGAAGCAAACAGTGAAAGAACATACATAATTCACTTTGACCTTTTACGAGGACAATGAATACTCAAATGTATAAAGCTGGGAAAGAAAAGGAGCTAATATGTATTGATCCCTATTATTTGCCAAGCACTATCCTATACTCTTTTTGCCTAGAATAGAGAGATAATGGTACTTAATTTCCACAATTTCCCTCTGTGTTTCTTTCACTTATGCTGACCCAATGAGATGTTTATCATAGTCCAGTTTACAAATGAAAAAGAAAGTGGAATTTAAGAAGAAGTCAAGTAATTTGCTCAGTCAGACACCTATTAAGTGGAAGAGCCGGGATTAATATTTGAAGGCCCATCTGATTCCAAAGGAACTCTTAGAACATCTGTCACCTAGGTAAATGTGATGGAGAATGTTTACATTTAAAAATTTCCCATAATAATCAGAAAGAAGATAGACCAAAGAAGATAGGATTGTGCTGGTAGGAGTATAAGTTCTGTACAGAGCACAGTATTTTTAAAAAAATTTTTATTAGTTCTTTTTAGACATACACGACAATAGAATACATTATGACATATTATACATACATGGAGTATAACTTATTCCAATTAAGATTGCACTCTTACAGTTGTACATGATGTGGAGTTTCACTGTTCATATATTCATATATGAAAAAATGAGGCTCCTGACGGCATTCATATTCATATATGAACATAGGAAAATTGTGTCAGATTCATTCTACTGTCTTTCCTATTCCCATCCCCTCTCTCTTCCCTTCATTCCCCTTTATCTAATCCAAAGTACTTCTATTTTTCCCCGCCACCCCTTATTGTGTGTTAGCATCCGCATATCAGAGAGAATATTTGGGCTTTGGTTTGGGGGAATTGGCTTATTTCATTTAACATGATAGTCTCCAGTTTCATCCATTTACCAGCAAATGCCATAATTTCATTCATCTTTATGGCTGAATAATATTCCATTGTGTGTGTGTGTGTGCGTATACACACACACACACACACACACACACACACACACACACATATATATCACATTTCTTTCATTCATTTATCTGTTGAAGGGCATCTAGGTTGGTTCCATAGCTTAACTATTGTGAATTGGGCTGCTATAAACATTGATGTAGCTGTATCACTATAGTATGCTGATTTTAGGTCCTTTGGGTATAAACCAAGGAATGGGATAACTGGGTCAAATGATGGTTCATTCCAAGTTTTCCGAGGAATCTCCATACTGCTTTCCAGAGTGGTTGCATCAATCTGCAGTTCTACCAGCAGTGTATGCACATACCTTTCCTCCAACATCTTTGTCAACATTTATTGTTACTTGTATTCTTGATAATAGCCATTCTGACTGGGGTGAAACGGAATCTCAGCATACTTTTAATTTTCATTCCTCTAATTTCTAGAGCTATTAAACATTTTTTTCATATATTTGTTGACGATTCATACTGCTTCTGTGAAGTGCCTGTTCAGTTCCTTTGTCTGTTTATATCAATAAATAAATGGGTTATTTGTTTTTACGGTGTTAAGGTTTTTGAGCTTAATGCAGAGCACAGTATTTTTAAACACATACAGTGCCAGGGATTAGCTAAGTGTGTTAGCAATCTTGTCTGATTCATAACAACTTTATGAGATAATATTGCTATCAGCTTTCTATCACTGTTACAAAATGTCTGAGAAAATCAGCTTAAAAGAAGGAAAGATTTATTTTGACTCACAGTTTCAGAGGTTTCAGTCTATGGTCAGTTAGCCCTGTTGCCTTTGGGCCTGTGGTTGAACAGTATATCATGGTATACTCAGAGGAAACAGCTCACCCCAAGGCAGCCAGGAAGCAAAGAGAGGAGGGAGGGACCAGGGTTCCAAAACCCCTTCAAGGTACATCTCGGATGACCTAACTTCCTTTCACTAGGTCCCACCTCCTAATATTTCCCCTAACTTCCAATAGCAACACAGACTCACAACCGAGCCTTTAACATATGAGACTTTGGGGGATCCAAACTACAACAGGTATCATCATCATCATCATCATCATCATCATCATTATCATTCCCAGTTTTCAAGTAGGGAAGCTGAATTACAAAGAGAGAAAGCAACTTGCAATATCACACAGAGCTGGTTATTCATTTATTTATTTTCTTCTCTTGATATTAGGGATTAAACCTAGGTGTGCTCTACCACTGAGCTTTTTTATTTATCCCTAGTCATTTTTATTTTTTATTTTGGGGTGGGATCTCACCAAGTTATCTAGGCTGGCCTCAAACATGCGATTCTCCTGCCTTGTCTCCCACTACACCTGGCTGGAGCTGTTACTTGAATAGGCAAGCTGACAGCAAAATCTTTACATCTAATCACCAAGCTATACTCCATCTCCTAAATTCTTCACTTACTCTCTTGGTCCTTTCTATATGTGAGTGATCTATTTCCAAAACTTCTTTCCAGGGGCTGGTGTCTGTGCTTAGATGGGTGAAAAACAAGTTTCCTTTAGAAGTTTGAAGCAGGTAGAAAAGAGGTTGAATGACAGGTACCAAAACACTATTAAAAATAAGAAACCACTTCTGGTGTTCAGCAGCACAGTGAGGTGGCTATAGTTCACAATAACCTATTACAAATTTCATGAAGATCTAAAAGAGAAGAGTTCAAAGACTTCAAACATAAAGCAGTGATGGAGGGGGATGCAAATCCTGATTTGATTAGCCTACACTGTACTCACATGTTGAAACATCACACTGTACCCCATTAATATTTATGTACAATTAATACCTGTTAATAAAAACAAGAAAATGCATTCTTTCTCATGCTTTTTAAAAAATAAAGTTTTATGTATTTCTCCTTAAAAAAAAAAGGAAAGAAAACCACTTTATCCCTGACTATCATTTGCCTGAGGGCAACCTGGAGAAAAGTCCGCTCCTAGTTCTTACAAAGAGAACTCATCTATCATAAATTGGTTATTAAATTATAAGTAAAACCTGAGCTCTAATTGCTCAAAAGTAGTTTGTCTTGTAAAACCAAGTGTCTAGGAGGGACCGTAGCTCAGTGGCAGAGCACGTGCCTAGCATGGGTGAGGCACTGGGTTCGATCCTCAGCACCACACACACCCAAAATAAATAAGTAAAATAAAGGCATGCTTTCCATCTACAACTACAAAAATTTTTTTGTTAAAAAAAAAAATACCCATGTATCCACCTTAGTAATTCTCAAACTACCATAAATCAGAATCACTCAGAAAAAAGTGTTAGAATACAGATTGATAGATCCCACCTCCAGCTCTGATTCAGGAGATCTTGGTTGGGCCCAAGAATTAGCATTCTAACAAGTCTCAGATGATGCTGATGTTGATGCTGATACTGCTGGTAGGGAAACCACACTTTGAGAACCATTAACCTGATGGTTATCAAGTCATCACGAGTTTTACAAGAGTCCTTGCCCCACAGGTCTGCAACTGAGAGTTCCTCTCATCCTAGACCTCCTGCCCCATTCACAGGTTCTAGAGTAGGTGAATCATATAGAAAAAGAGTTTTGCTTTCAAACCTGCAATGAAGCAGGACTGAAAGTGTTTGCTGAAAAACAAAAACAATTGATTTGTGGGGGAAGTAAGTTTTAATGCTTTACTTTTTCCCCCCTCTCTTTTTTTTTTTTTTTTTTTGTTGTGGTGCTGGGGATCGAACCCGGGGCCATTGTGCTTGCAAGGCAAGCACTCTATCAACTGAGCTATCTCCCCAGCCCTCTCTCTCTTTCTCTCTCTTTTTTTTAACGTCTTTGTTTATTTATTATTCCTTTTGGGGGGAAGTTCTGATTGCTGTCATTTGGGTAATTATTTTAAATATTGCAGGGAAAACAAATGATACCCAAGGTTTAAAATGTTGGAGTTACATTCATACCAAAATATCTATTAAGTTACCTACAAATGTGAAGAGTAAGTTTCATTTTGCAGTTAAAGTTACAAAGGAGGTCCCAAAACCTGAAGAGGTGAGTTAAGAAGCACCCAAGCGCCCTCTAGAGGGAAATAAATTCTTGGGCTATTATGCCTTGCCTGAAGGCTGCAGAATTTATTGCTAAACAATAAGATTTCCATTACATTTTTAATCTTTTGAAGTTGATGAACATTTTGTGTATTGAAGACAAATATAAAGAAAAATAGTGACTTGAGGTGAGAGATTTTAAAGAATGTGTTTAATAATAGAAAGAAGTTAAATTTTAGATCATGTAAATTTGTTATTCCTCAAATTTTCAACCACCAGTTTTAGCTTTCATTGATGATTCTTGCCTGAATCAATCATTATTAATGTTGAAAATACACTTTAATTTATATTATAAAATCACAGCACTTTAATAACATGTCAGTATACAAATACGAAATTCTTATAAACTTTTGAGATTATCTTGTTTGAATATTCTGCTGCTTTGACTAGAAAATGACGAAGAATTTTGTTGAAGTCAGAGCCTTGTTTCCATTTACTTGAAAATTTGTAACTTTTACATTTCATTAAGCATCCTAACACTGTGCATTGATCTCTCTGGATTCAAATTAGTCTATCACATACCTTTATGTTCAGAGTCAGACCTAAAGGATTTAGTCCAAAACATTTTTTAAAGGTTAAGTAAGCCCAACAGGGCATCTGTAGCACTTGCTTGGTTACCAGGAACCATACCTGGGACATTATAATAGTCATGACAAAATATCATTATCAATATAATGATAAAATATTGATATTTTTCTTACCAATCCTTCAACCCTCTGAAAGAGCTAATGAATTATATTTTTTGAATGAATTATATTTTTAGCATAGTAATTGATTAGATTTCACAGTGTTTCCTTCCTTTTGTGATTCTAATAATAGCAGCCAGGTTTATTGGATGCTATGTGCTATTCACAAACACTTTATGTTTCTACTTTACACATCGAGAAATAGCCTTACAGTGGTTGAAACATTTGCACAAGATCACACAGCTAGTAAAGATTGAAGCAAGAATTTAAACACAAGATGTCTTCACACTCTTAACTGGTATGCACACCACCTCCCTTTTCGTTATTTTTCTATCTTCTTACTAGTAACAAATAAAAAGAAGAATGGAGACTCAGGTAGACTTCTGTTTAAACATGCCCTGGTCCCTTTACCAGACATTATCTTTATAAACCTGTTTTTCTATTAGTCTCTTTTATTTCTCTAAAGGCAGTACCATCTTCTCCATTCCTGATAATCCAATCACCTGTAGCATGCGACCTGAACCCCACTTTCTTTTTATTTTACTTATTTTGGTACTAGGAATTGAACCCAGGGGTGTTTAATCACTGAACCATATCCTCAGCCCTTTTTTGTATTTTATTTAGAGACAGGGTTCTCGAGTTCCTTGGGTCCTCACTAAGTTGCTGAGGCTGGCCTTAAACTTGTGATCCTCCTGCCTCAGCCTCCCAAGCCACTGGGATTACAGGCATGTGCCACTGCACCCAGCTGAACCCCACTTTCAAATGCAATGAATTACCTGATCTTTTTGTAACACTGATCCCTCCTCTCTGTTCTTGTTCCTGGCTTAGCATCCTGGCTCTTCTTTCTTCCTTCAATCTCTCTACCTCTGATTTATTTTAAATAACACCTGATATGACTGACTATTCAAATTGTTGTCCAATGCTCACTACATACAGAACCCTAAGTTTTCACACCTGGCTTCAACTTGTCACTAGAGCCCCTCATTTTGCTTTAACATGCTCTTTATTCACAAACAGGAGGTCTCATTTGTTCTCAAACTACCTTAAATATTTTTATTAGTGCATTATAGTTATATGTAACAGTGGGGTTCATTTTGGCATAATCATACAGGCATGGAATATAATTTGCTCCATTTCAGTCCCCAGTACTTTCTCTTTCCCTCCCTTCCTCCCTCCCCCTGTTCCTCCTCCTCTATTCTAGTGGTCTTCCTTCTACTTGTTTATCATTTTTTTAATTGGTGCTTTATAGATATACATAAAGGTGATATTCACTGTGGTACATTCATATATGTACATAGAATTATTTATCAATTTCATTCTGCAGTTCCTCCCTTTACTGCCCCTCTTCCCTCCCCCTCTATCCCCTTCGTCTACTCCTCTGGTCTCCCTTCTATTTCCATGACTCCTGGAACTATAGCAATAGTCTCTTTCCTGTCCTCTGATCCTACTGACATGGCTCCTTGGTTGCAGAGTTACCCAGACAGCCCAACAATCCCCACAGAGAAGTGGCAGGGAAGTAGAGTGGTAGCCCTGGCAGGTTGAAGTGCAGCCACTTGAAGCCTACCAAGCAGATGCAGGCCTATGATGGGGCAGGCCTGAGGCTCCAGTGCCAGGGAGTGCCAGGACACACCCACCTGTCACCCCATGGTGGCCTGGTTCACCACTGTGTGGTACTCCACAGCACAGTCCCCAAGCATCCATGGTCTGCTGTCCTCAACCTTGCACTTCCCTGTGAGCAGTGAGAAAACGGAAGTGGGGCAGATCCGAGTGGGATGGCAGGATTAACTAATAGCATTACTACTCTCCCAAACCCTGATTAGCATAAATTTGGGTCAGTAGTGTTAGTACTTTTCCAAACTCCGATTAGCATAAATTCAGACCAATAGCATTGACTCGAGTGCTATAGAAACCCCTAAAGCATCATGCTCAAGTGACACACCTCGAGTCTACTCTTGCTCTGCAGGAGTTCGATTTCTATTCCCACTTAAATAAATCCTGCTCTTACACTCGCTTATCCTCATCTGTGGATTTCGATCTTCAAATTCACAAGACAAGAATCCAGAAAGAAGAAAATGGCAGTCATGGCTGTAAAGACCTGCTGCTTAAGTATACCCCACCCACCAGCAGAAGCAGAGAAACTCTGGTTTCATTACCCCTTTAAATTCATCCTCCACTCCATATGACAAGTCTTGGAAAATCAAGACTCCATGTCACTCCCCTGCATGAACCTCCTAGTAGTTCTGCACTGCTCACAGACTGCAGCCAAGATCCGAGCATAGACTCTCCCATCCTCTAGTTTCGCATCCTACCTCTTTCCAACTTCATTTAACAATCTAGTAACATCAAACTGATTTCAATTTCCAGAAACACTCTGTTATTTTACATTTCTCTGCCTTTATTCTGTCTGGATTAATGCCCCACTCCTTCCAGTCTCTGCATTACATGACTTCTGGGGCATCATTCACACAGGATACACTTACTTGTGTCAGCAGTGGCCCCTGGTACCCTCAGATCTACTTTCATACGTGGTGAAGTCATACCTGTCATTCTGGTTCAGTTAAAAATCCATCTTTCCCATAAAGCTCTCCTAGAATTCTTCAATAGCTTGGAAAAAAAAATGGATTCTATCATAGCACTTTACTATATATATTTATATTTTTTTTTCTTAATTCTCTGATTATGTTTGTCTCTCCCCGTACCAGACTTAACCCACAATTTACTTTTGCAATTTCAACTCCTAGCCCAGTGTCTCATACATTCAGCAAATGTTGTTTAAACTAAAATATAATGCTTATTCCATCTCACTGTCAGGAGGTTTGCTAGAGAGAAGGAATTCTGACTTTTAGTGCATATCTTCACATTATCCATAGTCCTAATATACAAGGCTGACTGTAAGAATTCCTGTTGAGTTTTTCTTTAAAAAAAAAAAATGCAGTTTCCCTCAAATTGAGCAAATTTTAAAAGTAGCATATCATCTTACTGGTGGAATGAAAAGCAGCTATTTCTCCAATAGTGCTAATTTTCATAATTTTACAAGGATATAATATGATCAACAGTCTAATAATTTGATTGTGATAGGAAGCTAAAGATGAGTTCAAAAATGTGTATAAAGAATAGGCTACAGAGCCACTGTTCTGAAATGGCTAGCCACACTGTTAGCATCTCACATATTTATTTACCTGAATATGTCTTGTTTTTCTGTTTACCTTTGGTGTCTGTGATGGATATGGCAGGTAAAATTGCCAGGCCAAGACCGAAGCTTAAAGAATAGAAAAAGGCTTTGGAAAAGTGGAAAGTAATGAAAATGAAGTTTGTTTTGTCAGTTTTAATAGAATTTATTGTTCTTAGCATTTGATAACTAAATACAATTATATTCAAAATTCCTTTATTATTGAAATTCCTGCAGCAAAAATAACTTGGTTGTTGCTAATCTAAAAACTCTCAAGTCCCTGATTTCATTTTTCTACTGAAACAATTTTTGATAATATATACTTTACATAGTGAGAAGTTTCTTACCAGAATTGATATTTTTAATAAAAAGTGTTGACTGCCTTCATGGAGCTTATAGACGAGGGAAAGAGGAAATAATCAAACAACATCTATACAACCAAACCTGAACTCACCTATTTTCCCCCAACTCTGGCTTTCTTCACATCTAAGAGAGAAACAGTTACTCACATCTCTGTAGGAGAGACAGGTGTGAAGTGTTGCCAACCAGAGAACCCCACATAAGCTTTCGTTCCAGGTTTCTGTTTTGTTTTGTTTTGTTTTCTTTGGTTTTGTTTGTGGGTGGGGGGTCAGTCTAGTCATGGAGGCATGGAGTGCCTTCATGAATGAGCTTAGTTACTCAGGCTCCAGTCTCCCACCCAGAAGTCAAACTGATAAAGTGTGGCCCAAGTCTCCAGACATGCAAAAATAGGCATTCACCATAAATCAGTGTTACTACAAACTACCTGATGTAGCCAGAAGTCTCAGGTACATAAAAACAATCTTATTAGAAAATATACTTCAGAGCCTAAAGAAGTTATCTCCCCCAAACCATTAAAGAACCAGTTCTGAAAACCTTTGGGAAGAATGTGCAGAGTTTGGGCAACTGAGGCCTACTGAGTGAGCAAAGGAAAGCCTTCCAACAGAAATCACACCTGAGCTGCACATTGAGAGATAAGTGTTACCCAGAGGAAACGTGAACGAAAACACTTCAAGTGAATGTAAAAGCAACATGAGCAAAATGATTGAGACCCAAGGGAGCATGGCTCTTAAGGGGACTGAAAGTAGCTTATAAGACAGAAGTCCCCTCTACTCACAGACCCTCAAATTTATGAGAAGTTCTATTATCACCCTTCCCCAACCTGAATTCTCCTTCTAGGTTATCTCTCCCAAAACTGGGAAAAGGATTCTTGCTCATTTATTTTTATGGTATGCAGAAGTTTATGCTCTGAGTTTCACCACCAGTGTCTTTCAAAATATGGTCTGCATCTATTTAGAAACTCTGAAACAAAGTTATTTTCTTTTTTTCTTAACAACTTTCCCTAGGGACAGTGAGAGTAATTACCCCAGTAACTTTCTTGGTGGACAAAAATGGTAGATAGCAGAAAATGTTGGGAAAGAGGAGTAAGTGAGTATCTCAAATATTTAATCCCACTGTATTTCTGTTTCCTACAAATTTCTTAAAACAGGATAGAGTCTTCCATACCAGCTGAATCCCTAGTAGCACATCACTCATAAATTTATATTAGGCCAAGTTTGCATGGCCACGTTCCCCTATTCTCTGCAATTAGACAAAATGATAAATGAGAAACAGCATACTGCATACACCTAACAGACCCAATAAATTATTGTTGAAACTGAATATTGATACTTTAAGTACCATTTCCAAATGTACCTCTTTATCAAAAGGATTAACAATTTGTGAACAGAATGCAAGGCTTTTCTGAAGTATACTTTTTAATGAGGTGTTTAAAAAAAACAAAATTAATTGGGAAGCCTTTAGACTGAGATGACTCCTGCTCCTTGGGTTCCTACTAGCAGACTGAAACCCAACTCACTGTAAAAAGTAAAATGAAACTTGAACTTAACCCATTAGACACTTCCAACTCACCTCTAAATAGAGACTTTACCAATTAGAAACCACCAACTAACCTCTAAGGACTTTCCATTTTAATCAATCAAATATTTTCTTTGTCTTGCTTCCACAAACACCTTATAAAAATTTCCCCTGGCATCCCTTCGGTGGAGCCCTAAACCTTTTGTACTACCCAATTCATGGATCCTTGTCTGTTAAAATAAATTCTATAAAATTTTAATGTGCCTACCACAAAAGTGACCAAATTTTATAAAAGATAAAAACCTCAAAATTTTCCATAAGAAAATACTGGGGATAATAAATTAGGCTATGTATCTAAGGCAAACCAAATGAAAGGAGGCCTAATGAGAACCAGGCTGGAGAAAGCTCATAAATCCTTCTCACCCCAGTATTGTTTTGTTTAACATTCATGGAAGTTTATTTACGGGGATAAAATGTGAATTAATTTGCTAAAGAAATTTCTGTGTTTTGTCAAGTAATGGTATACAACACATACATGTTTCATAGGAATGAGAATGATGCTTATGGGAAACAGGAAAAAGAGACGGATTTCTAAAAGGAGGAGAACCTACAAATGTGGATGCTCAAAAGTTGTGAACTTCACTAATTTTTGAAACCTACCTGAAAGACTGACAAAGACAATGAAATAATAAAGTTCATATTACTCAACTTCAAAACCTCCTCTCTCATAAGATGGATGCACCCAAAAAAGATATTATTTTAAATATAAATTTCAGAAACTACAGCATCACCTTGAGTATCATCTCTTTAAAAGAGAGCAAGCCAAGAGAAGTTAAATGCTTAAAATTTAAATGAGTGTCAAAGAGAATAATGTAAAGCTCCCTTGCACACAGTAGTCCATTTATTACCAACAGCTCTGTGTCTGCAGAGCCACCTGTTTCGTATCTAAGATGCAGTAAGTGTATTTTAGTATAAAACCTTAAATTACTCCAAGACATTCTAAATCGGTTCAATATTATTCACCTGTACAATGAGCTAAAACCCAAACATATGAATTGTTCCTCTCCTAATCAGCCTTTTGAATCAATTGTCAAAGGTAACCAGAGAAAAATGGGTAAAGGGTATTCTCCACATTGCTCCTGTGCTAACATTAAAGTGATCCAAAATCAGATCAAAGACACACATAATATGTGAAGAAAAAGGAGGAGGAGAAGAGGGAGGAGAAGGATAAGAACAACAACAATAAAGTTTAAGAAGCAGAGAAAAATGTCAGTAAGGTCTAAAATTCCCACTAGCTTAATCAACCAAAAACAATTCCAAAAGTCTCCTCCAAGTTTCAATTCACATTAATTACAAATGACAAACACAGTTACTATAAACCATAATGGTCTGAACTAATTTGTCTAAGCATGCAATGCAGAGTTGGCAAGGTCAGGTTTTTGTGCTCAATTACTGTTCACTCATGCTGACTTTAAAGAAACTTTTGTCAGAAGGAACAATGATCCCACTATCCTAAAATAATTAACCAACATTAAAATCTAAGTAACAATTCAATGGGGAGTTGCATTTAGTTATAATCCTAAACACACACAAACACAAACACACACAAAAGTCTATATGTAAATTGATCCTGCTCATCACAAACCTGTTAAACTTTCTCTAAAACAGTATGGGACAAGATACGAAGGCCATCAAGAGTGTGGTCGCTATAAGAAAATCCATCCATAGGGAAAAATGACAACTATTGATGGTAACAAACAAGTAAAAATATAAAAACAAAATTAATTTTTAAAAAAGGTTAAAAGGTAACAAACCATGAAAATGGTGATTGGAGGTAGCATGACACAGAGGAACACCCATGAAACTTAGGGTCTAGATACTGAACCTAGCTGTTTTAACCTCTGGGAAAACTTCTTTTGGATAGATCCCTTACTGATTTTTTTATTGAGATGAAGAGAAATTTCAGTACATCAAGAGACAAAAACAAAACAAAATCAGGCTGAAATGAAATTTTTTATCCTTACTATCCTTTATTCTCCAAAAAGAATGCAGCAGCAAGTATCATCTAGACCTGACCCAACCTGCTTCTACCCTGGGAGTTTTTAATTATCCAAATGGTCCGGAGCCCCAAACTATTCAGTTTGTTTGGTTTTGGGAGATGATACCAAAGAGATATCTGCTACCTCATCCCAGTATGGTTGAGTGACCAACCTGAAGAAGGAAAAAGTTATAGCCCCTGTTATCACCTTCCTCAGAGAAGAAATTATAGGGCAACAGTGGTACCTAGTAACTGTTTTTTTTTTTAATGTATCCATATAGTGAGAAGCATGTGTACTTAGTTTCTTAAATTAAAATATTAAAAAGTAAGGAACAGTCAGATATGATGGCACACACATATAACCCCAACAACTCAGGAGACTGAAGCAGGAGGATTGCAAGTTATAAGGCCAGCCTCAGCAACTTAGTAAGACCATCTCAAAATAAAAAGTAAAAAGGGCTGGAGATAAAGCTCAGTGGCAAAGCACCCCTGGGTTTAATCCCCAGTACAATAAAGAAATAAAATAATAAAAAATAAAGAACAGAAAGAAGGAAGCATAATTGTTCAATAATGTTTGCTTTTTACAGACAATGTGTGACCATACTTGTATTGAGTCAATTTTTGTTACTATAATGAAATATCTGAGGGAGGATATACAAAATATAAAAGGCTCATTAAGCTCACAGTATTGCAGGTTCAAGGGCATGGGACTGGCATTTGCTCAGCTCTGGTAAGGGCCCTCTTGGCTGCATCACATCATGGCAAGAGTATGTGAAAGTGAGAGGAAGAGCACACCTCAAAACAGGAAGCCAGAGAGCAACTGGGTTTCCACAAGAACTCAAAGGTACACATCACCCCCAATTGACCTAAGTATCTCCCACTAGGCCCCATCTCTGAAAGGTTCCACACCATCTCCCAAAACTGCCAAAATGGGGACTCATTCTTCCATGTCTGTACCAAAGAGGTACAGGAAAAAAAAAAAAAAAAAAAAAAAAGCCAGAAAAAAATTCTCCCAAGTTGACATACTGGTTTCTCTTGAAATTCATGATCACAAACCTCAGAAGCAGCACACCACTGTCTGGCTGGCAATTCCACCATGTTTCTTTTATAGACATATTTTTCTACCTCCAAAATAACTTTCTTCCTTGTTTCAGTCAGTCTTTTCACTACTGTGACTAAAGGACTGAGCAGAACAATTGTAGATGAGGAAAATTGAGGGCTCAAGGTTTCAGAGGTCTCAATCCATAGACAGCAGGCTTCATTCCTCAGGGTTCAAGGTGAGGCTAAACATCATGTCAGAAGAGTGTGGTGGAGGGAAGCGGCTCACGTGATGACCAGAAGGGGGGAGAGAGAGAGAGAGAGAGAGAGAGAGAGAGACTCTGCTCCAGATACAAAATATATACCCCATTGCCATGCCCCCAATGAACCACTTCCTCCAGCTACATCCCACCCACCTCCAGTTACCTCTCCATTAATCCCATCAGGGATTAATTCATTGATTATATTAAGGCTGTAGCCCAATTCTTTCTCCTCCAAACCTTCTTGCATTGTCTCACATGTGAGCTTTTGGGGGACACCACATCTAAACCATAACATTCCTGAACTTTCCATACCTTCTCAGCCTTTCTTTACTCTCAGCTGCGGCTCCTTGCTTCTAACTTCATTAGAGATCGAAATAAATCCTTTCTTAAGCAAATTTCAAACTCACCTACATCTATCCCTTTATATTCTCTCCCACTACAGTAAAGAAATTTTCTTCTTCCTATGTGTAAAACAGGGTGTTGAACGAGGGCTTTTCCTATGGTGTCAGAACTTGGGTTAAGATTCCAAAATGGAAGACAATGAGTGATCACTACCCCAGTATTCCATAAAATATAAGATAGCAGAATCAGCCCATTATCACCAATTCCCATCATCCATTCAAGCCAAAAAGGAGAACATTAGATATTTGGAAGTGGGATTGAAGAGAACCATTGAGGAAGGAAATTGCCAGTATAGTTAGAAATGATGAGGCATTTCTCTTTTTTTCTTTGTGGAAGAAGACAGAGTCCTCCCTGTTCATTCCCACCATCAACCAAACCAAGTAGTAGGATCCCAAGAGAACCACTGGTAGAGATGAAGAAATGAGTCAGTCTCCTTTCCCTGTTCTCTCAATTCATTTTCACACAGGGTTTTGAAAGCCTGTCCTGTTGTTCCTAAAAAGGCTCATAATGTAAGCAATAAAACCTTTCTTAACCTCTTAGAGTGTGTGTGTGTGTATACATACATGTGTGTATATACATATATATGTAAACACATGGCATTGCCAATTTTGTCATTCAAAGCAAATTTTGGATGGTCCATCCTGCTTCTACAAAGTGTCCATAACAGGATTTTAAGATTAGAGACACTAGTGCCTGATTCTTATAGAGAATTTGGAAGGTAAAGACTGGAGCCACCTGAAATGGTAGGGCAAGAAAAGAGGCCAATAGTTGAGACATGCAAAAATTCTACCTGTTTAGGGATAAGGATGTATGAATTTGTGGGCCAAGAGAATCCAAGGAAATGATTTGAAGTCACCTCACCCAAGAGGGATAAGAGCCAAGTTGAAAGGATCTCTGCAGTAAGAAGCAGTGCAATAGACCACCAGGGGTAGAGGCTGAGAAGGGCAGAAAAGGTCAGCCTCTCATATTAGGAAACCAGTTTGTTGGTCCCAGTAAGCATCACTCAGATAACCCATACCTACTTCATCTCTCTCCTACTCCCTTCTCTTGTCACATAATTCTGGGATGGCTATAAAAATAACAGAAGCAGGTAAAGGCTAAAAGAATAGTGAAAGAACAAATCATATCATTTCTTCAACCTCTCCAGATTGGTGTAAAAGAGAGGTCTTGAACTGCACATGAGACCTCTGGCTTCTACTTAGGCTGTGCAAAATCTGGAAAGAATCTTCCACCCTTACAGCAACAATAACACTAACAACAAGGTCAAACAATCTGAGAATTCACATGTCTCCTTGAACTCATCACAGAGCTGAAGTGGCAAGGCAACCAACTCACTGGAAATCTAAGGAAAAATGGATACCTCAGAAGAGAGATGTCAGGTCATGAGCGCTTGCTCATCTGGCACAGGTACCACCAAACATTGGTGACAAGAATTAAACTGAATGTTTTAACTAATTGTTAAAGGTCAAGTGGATGGACTGAATTGTATCCCACCAAAATTCATTCTTTGAAGCCCTGAGCCTCAATGCAATGATGTTTGGAGATGGGACTTTGGGGAAGTAATTAGGTTTAAATGAGGTCATGAGGTCATGAGGTTGTGGTCCTCATGCTGGGATTTACCTTGGTATAAGGAGTGCTCTCTTACTTACTCTTGCCACCATCCCTCCCTATCTCCTTTCTTCCCTCTGTCTTTCCCTCTCTCTCTGCCCTGTGAGGAAATGGAGAGAAAGTGGCCAGTTATGAGCCAGGAAAACGTCCATGCCAGGATCCTAATCAGTTGGCACCCTGATCTGGAAGACATCCCAGGCTCTGGAAGCGTTAGAAACAAATTTCTCCAGAAGCAGGAGAACCATTTAAACCACCTAGTCTGTGATATTCTGGCCCAAGAAGACTAACAAAGAATACAAAGCCCCTAGAGGTCACAGACAGAAGAGGAACTTGCAACCACTCAGCTGTTCTTCTCCATGAACTTCAGAAGGTGCTCGAATGAGAAAAAGACTAGGTAAGGGGAAGAATCCTGAGGAAGTGTCCCTCCTATGCAGGCCTGAAGAAAGAAGAAAGAAGTCACTGTTGGGAAGTTCCACTGGATCCTCCTTCCTTATCTCACCAAAGGAACAGAAGAAACCTTAGGAACTTTGGGAAAGCAACAAACAGTTACCCTGATTGAGGCACTATGAAAACCCAATGCTATTGGGAGAGGGAACTGGACTGAACAAACCCTCTAACCTTGGGAAAGGGACAGAATTCATGGTGGGCCTAGAATTAAAGTGGGAAAGGGGAACGAGCATTGAGAATGCTACTTCCACCCAAGACCTACAAATGATGCCTGCCGAAGACTGAGGGCCAACAAGCTTCTAGTAACGGGTAACAGTATCTATTGCTGGGGGGGGGGGGGGGCAGTGCAAAAGGGAGCAGTGCAAAAGAAAGAAGGAAACAGAGCGTATGCTCAGATGAATTCTGAACGAGAATTTAGTGAAAGGACTATTTGTAGATATGAGGACATGCTCTAAAAACTAAGGAAGAATGCTGAAGAACTGAGGGTCTAGTAACACCAGGAAGGTGTGAAGGCCTGAAGCAGCAATGTAACTGAAGCGAGAGCTCCAGGAAAGCTACCTGGTAGGAGCTACAGTGGCAGAGGGACAACCACCCCTGCTCCTTTGCCCTCTGATCTCCCACTGGTGCCTCTCATCAGCAGAACTGCCAACAGACAGAAGGTCTGGAAGTTGGTGTGTTTTGTCCCATAAAGATAAGTTCCCTGCAACACAAGGCAGAGGAAGGGTAGAAAGTGCTCAGAGGGAAGCAAATGGAAAACAGCAGCACAATGCTTCCTAGCTGTCCTCCTATATCAACATTGGCTCAAACTTCATACCCTTGGTGACCTCTCCCTACTCAGAACTCAGATCCTGGGCCCTTTTCTTTTCTCTCTCTACTCTTCCTCTAGGTGATATCATGCATTTCCATGGCTTTATAATGTCAATGACATGGTATCTTTGTATTTATATTACCCTAGTCCGCTCCCCTGAGTCCTACACTAAGATCCAACTACTTGTTTTTTTAATTTCTTTTTAGTTATACATGACTGTAGAGTGTATTTTGACATATTGTACATACTGGGAATATAACTTATTCTGATTAGGTTCCCATTCTTGTGGTTGTTATGATGTGGAGTTTCACTAGTCATGCAGTAATATATGAACATAGGAGTTATGTCTGATTCATTCTATTGCCTTACTTATTTCTAACCGCCCCCCTTCCCTTCATTCCCCTTTGTCTAATCCAGTGAATTTCTATTCTTTCCTCCACCCCTCTTCTTATTGTGTGTTAGCATCCACATATCAGAGAGAACATTTGGCATTTGGTTTGTTGGATTGGCTTATTTCACTTAGCATAATAGTCTCCAAACCCATTCATTTACTAGCAAAAGTCATAAAGCCATCCTTTATTCTGGGTAAGTAATAGTTCACTGTGTATAGATACCACATTTTCTATATCCTCTCATCTGTTGAAGGACACCTACAATGGTTCCATAGCTTAGCTATTGTGAATTGAGCTACTATACATATTGATGTGGCAGCATTACTATAGTATGCTGATTTTAAGTTCTTTGGGTATATATCAAGGAGCAGGATAACTGGGTCAAATGATGGTTCCATTCCAAGTTTCCTGAGGAATCTCCTTACTACTTTCCATAGTAGTTGCACCAATTTGCAGTTTCACTAGCAATGTATGAGTGTACCTTTTTCCCACATTTTTGTCAATATTTATTATTGCTTGTATTCTTGATAATTATCATTCTGACTGGAGTGAGAGAAAATATCAGTATAGTTTTAATTTGCATTTCTCTAATTGCTAGTGACGTTGAACATTTTTTCATATATTTGTTGACTGATCATATTTCTTCTGTGAAGTGTCTATTCAGTTCCTCTGCCAATTTAACAATTGGATTATTTGGGTTTTTGTGTGTGTGTGTGTTAGTTTGAGTTCTTTGTATATCCTAGAATTAATGCTCTATGTGAGGTGCAGGAGGCAAAAGATTTTCTCCCATTCTGTAGGGTCTCTCTTCACATTCTTGTTTCCTTTGATGTGAAGAAGCTTTTAGTTTGATACCATCCCATTTATTGATTCTTAATTTTACTCTTTGTGCTTTAGGGGTCTCATTGAGGAATTTGGTTCCTAAGCCAATATGATGGAGATTTGGGTCTACTTTTTCTTCTAGTAGGCACAGGGTCTCTGGTCTAATGCCTAGGTCCTTGATCCACTTTAAGCTGAATTTTGCACAGGGTGAGAGATAAGGGTTTAATTTCATTTTGCTACATAAGATTTCCAGTTTTCCCAGCACCACTTGTTGAAGAGGCTATTTTTTCCTCCAATATATGTTTGTGACATCTTTGTCTAGTACTAGATAACTGTATTTGTGTGGGTTTGTCTCTCTGTCTACTATTCTGAACCACTAGTCTTCATGTCTGTTTTGGTGCTAATACCATGCTGTTTTTGTTACTATAGCTCTGTGGTATAATTTAAGATCTGGTATTGTGATGCCTCCTGCTTCACTATTCTCACTGGAGATTGCTTTGGCTATTCTGGGCCTCTTATTTTTCCAAATGCATTTCATGATTGCCTTTTCTATTTATATGAAAATCCATTGTAATTTTGAAAGGAATTGCATTAAATCTGTATAGAGCTTTTGGTACTATGGCCATTTTGACAATATTAATTCTGCCTATCCAAGAGCATGGGAGATCTTTCCATCTTCTAAGGTCTTTAATTTTTTTCTTTAGTGTTCTGTAGTTTTCATTATAGAGGTCTTTTTACCTCTTTTGTTAGATTGATTCTCAAGTGTTTTTCTTTTATGTGAGGCTATCATGGATAGGATAGTTTTCTTAATTTCTCTTTCAGCTGATTCATCACTGGCATATAGGAATGTAATTAATTGATTTATGGGTGTTAATTCTATACCCTGCTAGTTTGCTGAATTCATTTATGAGTTCTAGAAGTTTTCTACTGGAGTTTTTTCAGTCTTCTAAATATAGAATCATGTCCTCCGCAAATAGGGATAGTTTGAGATCTTCTTTTCCTATATGTATCTCTTTAATTTCTTTCTTTTGCCCAATTTCTTTGGCTAGAGTTTCAAGAAATATGTTCAGTATAAGTGGTGGAAAGGCATCCTTGTCTTGTTCCAGGTTTCAAAGAAAATGCTTTCAGTTTTTCTCTATTCAGAATGATGTCGGTCTTGAATTTAACATATATAGTTTTCACAATGTTGAGGTATGCTCCTATTATCTCTCATTTTTCTCATGCTTTGAACATGAAGGGATGCTATATTTTGTCATATGCTTTTTCTGCATCTATTGAGATAATCATGTGATTCTTGTCTTTTAAGTCTTTTGATGTGATGAATTACATTTATTGATTTCTGTATGTTGAACCAATCTGGCATCCCTGAGATGAACCTGACTTGATTGTGGTGCACTCTTTTTAATATGTGGTGCATTCTTCAAAATTTGTCAATATTTTATTAAGAATTTTGCATCTAGGTTCATCAGGGATATTGGTCTGAAGTTTTCTTTCCTTGATGTATCTTTGTCTGGTTTTGGTATCAGGGTGATACTAGCTTCATAGAATAAGTTTGGAAGAGTTCCCTCCTTTTGTATTTTATGGAATGATTTGAGGAAGATTGGTTTTAGTTCTTCTTTGAAGGTCTGGTAGAACTTGGCTGAGAATCCCTCTGGTCTTGGGCTTTGTTGGTTGGTAGGCTTTTGATGGAATCTTCAATTTCATTGCTTGAAATTAATCAGTTTAAATCTTCTATGTTCTCCTGATTCAATTTGGGTAAGTCATATGTCTCCAGAAATCCACTGATGTCTTCAAGACTTTCTATTTTATTGGAGTATAAATGTTTTAAAGTTTCTGATTATCATCTGTATTTCAGTCCAACTACTTTTCAAAAGCTATTCTCATGTCTCAGAAATTGCATCCTGACCCAACTATTTCTATTCATAGTCTTCATTCCTCCCTCCCTTATCCTATTCATCAAGTCCTGTCAATTACCCCTCCAAAACATATTCTGAATCTGCCAGTTCTTCCTCCTTTTCACCTCTGCCACCATATTGGTCCATGCTACCACATTTGTCCTGATGCTACACTTTTTTGCCCTCCTCTGATCCACTGTAGACTTTGCAGCCAAAGAAACCATCTTAAAACGTAGAACAGACCATGCCTCTTTCCTGTACTCTCCAGTGCTTTCCTAAGTCCTGTACTAGTCTCTGCCTGCCTCTTCTACCTCATATCTTCTGCACACCTGCTTACTACTCTCTAGCCATGGTTATTCCATGTATTTACTGAATCCAAATTCTTTCCTGCTCAGGGGCGACCCTTTCCCCACAAGTTACTCTCCCATTTGACTCATGTCACAGAAGCCGAGCTGTCTTCTCAGCCTTCAGCTCAACCTAAATCTCTACTCCTCAGGGAGGTTTTCACTGGCCTCTGTATTTGAAGACATTCTCTATCCCTTTATTCTCTATCTTTTTATCTAATTTATTTCCTTCTTACTATTAACCACTTCTAACTTATCTGTTTATTTGTTTGACTGTGTTTTTGTCAGGCTCTCACATTAGACTGCAAGCTCCATAAAGCAGGGAGTATGCCCTATGGCTCTCTTGAGCCTAGACAGCACCTGGCATAAAGTAAGTGTGATGGTTTGTTTTATGTGTCAGTTTGACTGGAATCAGGGAATACATAAAGAACTGGTAAAAACATTATTTCTGGATGTCTCTCTGAGGGTATTTCCAGAGAAGATTGGTAAAATTTAATAAAAATGAGTGGGGAAGACCTGCCGTGCTCCCCTCTCTGTCTCTTACTCCCTCTTCCTTCTTTCCCCTCTCCCTCTCTTCTCTTTCCTGGTCCCTCCCCTCCCCTCCTCTTCTCTCTCTCTCTCTCTCTCTCTCTCTCTTCCTCCCTCCATTCCTCCCTCCCTCTCCCTGACAAATACATTAGGTATTCGGTGAATAAGACAACACTTTGTCATGTTTTCCAAGTGACAGGAACTATGTTTCATTCCATCAGAATATAATTGCATTAAAATCTGCATAGCAACCCTAGGAGATAAGCGGTATTGTTATTATTATTCCCTTTTTACAATCAAGAAGACTGAAGTATAGGAAGCAACTCACCCAGGTCACATGTTTAGAAGATGAAAGAAGTAAGACTCAAACCCAGGCAATCTGATGACAGTCAGCACTTTAACCATGAAGCAATACCTACCCTCAAGTTTACTTTCAAGGAGGAATTAATGACTACATAACAAATTAATAAAGTGGAATGGCATCATAGATTGTACTGATAAGTCTGCCTGGGGAGTCACAGAGAACACTGGCAAACTAAGTTTGCCAGATTGACACAAGAGGGAGCATGGGACAAACAGAGATTCATACATGTAAAGGCACAGAGTCAGGGGAAGGAGTTAGATGTTTCACTTACTTTATGTTAAGTGAAATAGCCAAACTCAGAAGGTCAAGGGTTGTTTGTACGTTTTCTCTCATACTGTCATACATGGAAAATAGAGAGGAAAAAAGAAAAGAAGGAGCAGTGGGGATGGAGGTCATCTCAGGAAAATCAGTAGGATCAGTAGGGTAGAGGAAAGAACCCCAGGGAGTGAGGGGACTGAAACTGGCCACATTATATTACATTGTGTGCATGGATGAATATGCAACAATGACTATAATGCACCCATAGAAACTTAGAGGAAAAAATAGAGTGTAGAGAAGGGGGAAAAAATAAGAAGTTCAGTTTACTTGGAGTATAAGATGAAGAGGTGGAAAGAGGAAAGTTGAGTAGTAAACAGAAGTTAACAAGGCTAACCAGGAAAGGAAATGTTTATAGGCCATACAAAGCAGTTTCCATTTTATCCTGCAGATTAAAGACTTGGGAAACTACTGAAGAAATTTAATCATGATGGAGATACAATTATACTTGTGATTTAGAAAGTTCCCTTTGGCAGTGGTATAGAGCAATTGTCTTCCTTTTTTTTTATTAAGAGCAATGTTTCTTAAAGTTGAGTAGGCTACATTCTTTCAAGAGAGAAAATTCTCATGTACTATTTACTAATACTTCTAATTATAATGTTACTTAAATATTTACAAAGATTTAACAAGATATAGATTCATTATTCTTGCAGCTTTTTAGATAGTCATAAAATTAAAATAAATGTATATACTGTCTAAACCAATTATAAACCAAATTACATTTTAATTAAATAATTTAATGCAATGGTGTTTTACTTAGATGAAATTGGTACTCAAAGCATGCAGTGGTATTATTTCAATGCAAGTTCATTTGAGTATGAAAAAAGAGAAAAGGAAATCTGAGAAACATTGCTTATAGATTTAAACTGTATAATTTTGGTGGTGGGGTACCAGGGATTGAACTCAGGAGTACTTGATGACTGAGCCACAGCCCCAGTCCTAGTAAATTTTGTATTTTATTTAGAGACAGGGTCTCACTGAGTTGCTTAGGTCCTTGCTTTCTGAGGCTGGCTTTGAACCTGCCATCTTCCTGCCTCAGCCTCCTGAGTCACTGACATTACATGTCATGTAATGTGCCACCACATAAACTGTATAATTTTTAATGTCCTTCAAAAGTCACAAATAGAAAAATTCCTTTTAAATTATATTGTGGCTGTGAAATTATATGTGACAGAACTATACTTCTAGAATTTGACATCTTTTCAATGGAACCTCATGGGTCATAGCTTTAGTAGTTACAACTACAAAAATTTAAACATTTTGTATTTTTGTTTCTAGGCTAATCTAAAAATACTTACATAAATACTTTGTGTATCATCAGTATGACTAATTTGTAACAAAGTTCTGCTGCAGGATTTCAGTGCTATATTTGCTTTTGAGTTTATAATTCAATTACTACTATTTTAATTATTTTTGGATTTGTGTGAGAAAAACAAAGGTAGACTCATTAAATAAACACTCCTTTCCAGCAATTCCAAATGGATGGAAGTTAACTGATTCAAGGGGTTCTAAAAGAAAGAAAGTTTTATATTAATATTTTTAAATGAAAGAAAAAATATAGAAGGAAAATTAAGAAAAGGCTGATTGAGCTGGACCTGGTGGAACATGTCTGCAATCCCAGCTGCTAAGAAGGAGACTGAGACAGAATGATCACAAAATCAGTGAGACCCTATCTCAAAATGAAGAATATAAAAAGGTCTAGGAATGTAGCTTCATGGTAGAGTGCCACTGGGTTCAAACCCCAAGACTGAAAAAAAAAAAAGCTAAAGCTGACTGAGTGCCAGGTACTGTGATAAATATTTTCTCTGTGACAATCCTTACAAAAACTCTGCAAGGTTCATATTACTATCCATTTTTATAGACAAGGAAACAGGCTCAGAGAGTCACACAACTGGTGAGAGAGACAAGATTAAAATCACTTAGGACTAACTCCAAGTACCTGTTCTAAACTATAAGGCAACACTGCATAAATGAAAATATAGTACTTAAGCACGTAACTGAAAGGTGATTTAGTATTCTTACCCTATAAATCCAAAGTTGAATCATGGCAATAGATTCTGATAGATGTATCCCAGAAGTTTCAATGGATTGGTCTTGAAATCACCGTGGCAACATAAGGAAAAGTCAAAGATAAAAGAAGAGGCAACAAGTAATTTTATCACTAAATACCCATGAACAAAGTTAATGATAATTTCTTCTATAAGCATGGAAATCCAAAATCAGTAAAAAGAGTTCATGGAAAAAAGAGTCTTTTTAACAAATGGTGCTGGGGAAACTGGATTCCACATGTAGAAGAATAAAACTAGATCCCTATCTCTCAGCCTGCACAAAAGTCAAATCGAAAAAAGACTTAGGGCCAAAGACTTAGGAAACAGACCAGAAACTGTGCAACTGCTAGAAGAAAACAGGGTCAACACTTCATCATGCTGATGTAGGCACCAGCTTCCTTAACAAGACCCCTAGAGCTCAAGAAATAAAATGAAGGCTCAACAAGTGGGATGTCATCAAAAAGCTTCTGCACAGCAAAGGAAAACAAGCATGAAGGGAGAACCTTCAGAATGAGAGGGATTAATATAAAGAAATCAAAAAAGCTTAACACCAAAAAACAACCCAATCATTAAATGGGCAAAAGAAATAAACATATTTTTTTAGTTGTTGATGAACCTTTATTTAATTTATTTATTTATATGCGGTGCTGAGGATTGAACCCAGTGTCTCACATGTGTTAGGTAAGCACTCTACCACTGAGCCACAACCCCAACTCCTAAAAAGACATTTCTCAAAAAAAAAGAAACACAAATGGTCAACAAATACATGAAGAAATGTTCAACATTGCTAGAAATCAGGGAAAGGCAAATAAAAATTACACCAAGATTTTATCTCATTCCAGTCAATGAATGCAATTATCAAGAATACAAATAATAATAAATGCAGGTGAGGATGTGGGGAAGGGCAAGGTACACTGATACATTGTTGGTGGGGCTGCAAATTAGTACGACCAATCTGGAAAGCAGATGGAGATTAGAAGAACAAAATACTAGGAATGTAACCACTATATGATTCAATTATCCTATCCCAGGATAATTATCCAAAAGAACTAAAATTAGCATACTACAGGGATACAACCACATCTATGTTTACAGCAGCACGATTCACAATAGCCAAATTATGGAACCAGCCCAGATGCCCACGAATACATGAATGGATTAAGAAAAAAAAAAAAAAAAAATATATATATATATATATATATATTCCAGATTCAGAAAATCAATGGTCAAAAGTTTTCTTTCATATGTGGAAGTGAGAACAAAATAAGAGGGAAAAAAGGGAGGTGGATCAAGTATTATAAAAATATATGGAAGAAAAGTGGAGTAGAAGAAGGAGATCTAGAGGGAGAGAGGAAGGATGGGAAAGGGGAGGAAAAGCTGAACGAATTTAAGAAAATTGCAAAATCGCATTTGCGTGCATAAAAGTACCACAGGAGGCTGGGGATGTAGCTCAGTGGCATAGCAAGAGTGGGGCCCTGGGTTCGAACCCCAGTACCACAAAAAATAAATAAAAAGAAGGAAGAAGAAGGTACCTTTGAGAAGGTAAAAATTTAAAAATAAATAAGTAGATGTGCCGCCGGGAAGTCCACCTTTATGTATAAATAGAAAGCACCAATCAAAAATAAATAAATAATTAGCAAAATGAAGATCAATAGATTCGATGGAAGACGAATTGTGGGAAGGAGGGAGAAGGGTAAAGGCGAGAAGGATACTGAATGGAGTAAATTCAAGTCCATGCATGTATGATTTTGTCAAAATGAACCCAACTACTATACATAATTATAATGCTGTTAATAAAATTTAAAAATAAAAGAATAAAATTTAAAAATAAAAGAGTTGATTTAGAAAACATTAACGTTTAACCAAAAGGGGCAAGGAAATGAAATGCTAAGTATTAGCAACGAAAATGAAGATGAATCAGGAATGACACTATAGATACCTAAAAATATGATATGGGGGTCAACGAGAAAGAAAATCAATTACTGGAAATCGATTTACACAAACCTTTGCGGTAACATGTTTGTTATGTGGAATCTAATAAATAGAAACCCGGGGCGGAAGAGGGATGAGGACCTTTCCATGGCCCACAGAGTCAAATAATATGTTGTTCGGTGACTTCTATTATTACTATATTTACTTATTAAATGCTTAAATTATTTCAAGGACTTTCTTTTAAACTACGATAGCACACACACAGAGATACACACCTACAAGCATTACTTATCTAATTGCCTTTTATCGGCGGGTAAATGGAAAGAGGAAAAGAGGAAAGAGCACAATCGCATTCTCACAGGTTTGACCCTCTCTGGTCTTCGTAGAAAGAGGACAAGGTGTCCGCTTCCCAGGCATTCCTCCCGCAGCGCGGAAACGAAACTGCACCAGGCTCCTCCCCGCGGGCTGTGGGGAGAGCCAATCAGGGCACAGCCCGGGCTGATCGCGCGCCGGGTGTCATGGCGGCCTGCAGGCGCTGCTGCTCTTGTCTCCGGCTCCGGACCCTGGGCGACAGTCCCCTCCGCATGCCAAGGCGGAATCCGGCACTCACCTGTTTGCAGGTGCGAGCACTATGGGGTAGCGCGGGGTCCCGAGCTGTGACTGTGGACCTAGGCAACAGGTAAGGAACGACGTGCTCTCCCTGTCTTGTCACAAGGTGTCTTCTCCGACCAGCCCAAGTATTTTAGTCTCCCTGGGTAGAAATCAGCCCTAAGTCTCTTTAACCTCCCCTTACACCAAATCTGAATTCCAAATTTCCCCTTTTCTGGATATGGAGTCTGTCTCCTGGAACTCTCCCCCTTCCCGCGCTGCCTAGTGACTTTGCTTATTGAACCTTCCCTTCCTGTGTTCGGGATTCTTTTCTCCAGAGCCTGTCTCCACCTGGCATACGTTCTATTAACTTTCGGGGACCCTTGCGCCCTTAAGTGGGAAACATTCACCTTGAGATGAGTTGACTATGTGTGCACAAGTCATCCAACCCAATTGATTGCCTAAAATTGTGACCAGCGTGACCCTGGAAGGAAATGGAAACTCAAGTTATTGAACACCAATTATAAGATGCAGGCGATCTTTTTAAACCTGTATAGTAAATGTGGCATCACCCTCATTCTATAGTTAAGATAACAAAAAAAGTTAGGTAACTTTCTCAGAGTAATCAAAGCTAGGTGGATTCTGAAATAGTGTTTCTTATTAAGTCCATTCTTTTCCCAGGGATCATTTGCTAGAGTTCACATAAAAAGTCACTTTGGATGTGATCGTTTTTCGAGCAAACAAAACTGCTAATGCATATATTGTTATCTAAAATTTTTAATGTACTTTAAATTTTTTTGATCCTAATTCATACAAAAAATAATCTGCCTTGAAACCAGACCTGCCTCCCTAATTTAATGAATGTATGACAAACTAATTACTTCACAACATGGGGCAAGTGAGCAGACAGGATTTGATCTAGAGTCTGCAAACTTTTCCTGTAAAGGACCAGATAGTAAATATTTTAGGCTTTGTGGGCATATTGTCACCCTCACATATACCTCTTTGTGGGTGTCTTTACAAGCCTTTTAAACATTAGATAAAAATTTTCAGTTGTAGAGCTGTACAGAAATAGGCCACAGGTAGTAGTTTGCTGACCACTAAACTAGATTATCTCTAAGCCTCCTTCCATCCTTGGCATTCCTTAATTCTGATTTTTTGGTGAAGAGGAACAAGGGAAAGGATATCTCTTCTATCTTCAAGGACTGCACATTCTTGTCCAGAGACACACCCCACAATATTTTCTTACTATGAGCTAAACACTGGGTACTAAAGGCAGTAAGATCTATAATTCCCATAAATAATCTACTTTAATTCATTTATTAATCAATCTGGATCTCTTTTGAAGCTAGTTCTTTGTAAATCTGTGCTATGTGTTGAATTAATACAACTCATCATACCTGCTAGATAAATCAATTCGTCTTTCTCTTAAGTTTGTCATTTGCAACATTTATTGAGTAACCATTATATTCCAGATGCATTATATTTAATATTTTTTTTTACCCCGTGGGATACTATATACTATTGTGGTAGGTGTTTCCAGTTAGTTTGTTTAATGTCCTTAGTACCAAGACAAGTGTTTAATTTTTATTTCAACTAGCTTTTATTGTGCATCTGCTATGTAACAGAAACTGGAGGTACAGGATCTGATGAAGGAGTAGAATAAACACACATTCAGCACTGGAAAATCACTGTGAGAAAGATATGGAGAGGGTGCTAAGAGAATATGAAGCAATACTTTTCCTTCCTACAATACTTTTCATTGTGAATCTTGAAGGATAAGGAGGAATTAGCAATAATTCAAATAGAAAGGAGAATAGCAACAGAAAAGTGGCAGGTACTATCAAAGAAAGGTGAAATTGCATGTTAGTAACTATATATAATTCACTATGGATGTAGCAAACATTGAAATCTGAATTTTTACAACAGAAGCCAAGGCCAAATCTTGAAGAATCTCCCCCTACTACCCATTTTTCAATGGAGGAAGGTATATTTACTGAATATTTCTTGTTTAGGAATATTATAAGTTTTAGGAAGATGCTTATATTCCATATCATCCTGCCAATATTTCTAAAAATGTTCTTTAAGCATCACTTTTCCCTGTAGTTCTACTTCCTTCTAGCTCCTCTCCTCTCCAAGTCCTTCCTTAGCTGCCTCCTACCCTTCTCCCCACCAATAATACCTCCTTGCTCATCTTATCATGCTTTTTATTATTTATTTTTTCAGAAGTATGTTTTGGTTAGGCATTCACTTATGTGGTTCAACATTTAAATGGCATGACAATCTTCCATACATTTCCGTAGCCAGGCAGTTCAACCCCCAGAGGCCATCCCTACATTATCAGTCTTCTATGTATTTGGAAATACTTTATACATATAATATTGAAGAGTAAATTGGTTGAGAGGTTGCTTTAGTCAGCTTTTTTGCTGCTGTGACTAAAAGACCTGAAAAGAATAATTTTAGAGAAGGAAAAGTTTATTTTGATGCTCACCATTTTCAGAGATCTCAGTCCATAGAATGCTGGCTCCATTCCTTGAGGCCCAAGGTGAGGTAGAACATCAAGATGAAAGAGTGTAGCAGAGGAAAGTAGCTCAGGACATCACTTTAGGAAGTAGAGAGCTGTGCTTAACAAGGACAAAATGTATACCCCAAAAACATACCCCCCGGGAACCCACCTCCTCCAGCCACACCATACCTGCCTAGAGTTGCCAACAAGTTAATCAGGGGATTTATGCACTGTTTATGTTAAACCTCATAAACCCAATCATTTCATCTCTAAACCTTCTTATATTGTCTCACATGAACTTTTGGGGGACACCTCATATCTAAACCAAACAGAGGTAAAATGAACCATGGAATAAAAGTAATAACAGGTTTTTACCAAAAACAGAACTAAAAGTGTATAGACCAGAAAAAATTATAGTTTAGATTAATGCCAGCTGAGATCATGAGATAAAATGATAAGCAACCACTTGTTTCTTTGCATAATGTAGATTGTACAGCCAGGTGCAATGGTGTACACCTATAATCCCAACAATTTGGGAGGCTGAGGCTGGAGGACCCCAAGCTAGAGGCCAGCTTCAGCAACTTAGCAACACCCTGTCCCAAAATAAAAAATTCTCTAAAGGGCTGGGGATGCAACTTGGTAGTAAAGTGCCCTGGATTCAGTGCCCATTACCAAAATAATAATATTAATAATAAGAAGAAGAAGGATGCTATGAACATTCATGTACAGATTTTTGCATGGATGTGGTTTCATTTCTCTATACCAAGGGGTTTTCATTTCTCTTAAGTATATACAAAGGAACTCTTTTATTTGACACTTTAAGGAACTGCCAGTTTATCTCCTAAATTAAGAACACCATTTTGTATTCCCACATGCAGTATGAGAGTTCCAGTTTCTCCACAGTCATACCAACATTTATTACTAGTCTTTTTGAGTAGATCCATCCTACTAGCGGTGAAGTGGTTTCTCATTGTGATTTTGACTTGTACTTCCCTGGTGGCTAATGATATTGAGCTTTTTTTCATGTATTAATTAGCCATTTGTATATCTCTGGACAGATGCTCCTTCAAATCTTTTGCCAATTTTAAAAGTTGAGTTTTCATTTTTTTTTTTTTTCTGGTTAATTTATTGCTTATAGAGAGTGGTGATGTGGGGAAGGCTAATTTATTTTTAAACCCCAAAGCACTTTACCACTGACTTACATCCCCAGACCTTTTTATTTTTTATGTTTTTTTAATTTCAAGACTGTGTCTTGCTATATTACTTAGGGCCTCACTAAGGTGCTGAGGCTGGACTGGAATTTGCCATCTTCCTGCCTCAGCCTCCGTATAGCCTCTGGGATTACAGGCATGTGCAACACCCCTAGCAAAACTGAGTTGTCTTATTGTTCAGTTGTAAGAATTTTTAACATATTCTAGATAGGTCTCTTATCAGATATGTGAATTGCAAATATTTTCTCCTCCTCTGTGGACTTTCTGTTACATTCTTTTGACTCATGCAAGTTTTTTATTTTGATAATGAAGTCCACTTTAGTTTTTTGTTTTGTTTTGTTTTGTCAGTTATGCTTTTCGATATCATATCTTTAAAAAAAAAAAAACATTATCCAGCCCAAGTTTATAAAGATTTATTGCTATGTTTTTTCTCAGAATTGTGTAGTTTTAGTTCTTTTAGGTCTAGGATCCATTTTGAGTTAGTTTTTATCTTTGAAGAAGGAATCCAACTTCAGTTTGCATATAAATATCCAGTTGTTCTTGCACCATTGCTTGAAAAGACTGTTCTTCCACCATTGTCTTGACACTCTTGTCAAACATGAAAGTCTTTGTAGGCAATATTTAGTAGTTTATATTTTGTTCTGAAAGTACTGGGGAAAATTTTGAAGGATATTAAGTAGGGAAATGATACAGTTCGTTATATGTGTTACTATAGTCAGCAAGGCAAGGGATGTAAAGGGATTGAACTGAGGTGGTAAATGGGAATTAATATTTAGAAAGGCACTTAGTTTCTGTGCCCCTAAAATACTCTATCTGTCATTCAGGGTTGTCCTATACCTTCTTTTCTATCTTCTTTAAGCAGCTCTTAAATTCCCCTTGTATATGAGTCTCATCCTTTTCATTTTTTTGCTTAGGGAGGAGGACTTGTGAAACTTGGTAGCTTTTAGTTCTTCTATTAGAATCTTTGATTATTTTATATAACACTAAATCATTTTGTGTTGAATTTTTATTTTTAAACAGAAAAATAGAAATATCCTCTGGAAAACTGGCCAGATTTGCAGATGGCTCTGCTGTAGTACAGGTAAAAAAACAGGTTTTAAAACTTCATCCTAAAAATGTTTATGGAGACTGGTACTGAATCTTTATAACATCATATAACTTAAAAAGGTGGTATTGGAAATTAATTCAGATATGTAAGTTCGTTTCTAGTGTCAGAACCAGAGGTCAAAGGCCCAAATGTATTAAATGAACTTGATCCTTTCCACTTGTGATTTTATTGTATTTTTGTTAATCAAATGTTAGACTTTTCTAGAGAAAGTAATTTTGTTATTCTCAATAGAATAATGAAATTGAAAATTTTTTATTATGTATAACCTAAATTTCCTCATTAGAAATAGGAAATATGATTCAATTCCTTGGATGTGACTGAGCTATCAGTGTGCCCCCTTTCCCCTTTTCAAAAATTTAATGACTGTTGTAATACTGATCATGATCATATAGAAGGGTTGGAGCGGGTCTGGTGGCATACGCCTGTAATCCCAACATTTCAGGAGGCTGAGGCAGGAGGATTGCAAGTTCAAAGCCAGCCTCAGCAACTTAGTGAGGCCCTGTCTCTAAATAAAATATAAAACAGTAAAGGGGATATGGCTCAGTGTTAAGTGCCCCTGGGTTCAGTCCCCAGTACCAAAAAGAAAAAAAAAAAAGTGGGAGGGGATCAGAATTGGACTATTTGTGTATTTGTGTCCAGGCACAGTGGCACATGCCTGTAATCTCAGTGGCTTGGGAGGCTGAGGCAGGAGAATCAGGAGTTCAAAGCCAACCTCAGCAAAAGTGAGGTGCTAATAAGCAACTCAGTGAGACCCTGTCTCTAAGTAAAATACAAAGTAGGACTGGGGTTGTGGCTCAGTGGTCAAGTGCCCCTGAGTTCAATCCCTAGTACAAAAAAAAAAAGACTGGATTATTTGTGAATAATTATCACATGGAATAAGAGATCTTTTTGTGTTTGGAGTATTTATTCAGTTGCTACTTAGATGTTAATATCTGATTTTAAAGGTATTTACCAGTGTTGTTTATGTTTAAGTCAGGTGACACTGCAGTGATGGTCACAGCTGTCAGTAAAACAAAACCTTCACCTTCCCAGTTCATGCCTTTGGTGGTAAGTAATTTGCTGATTTATCTGAACAGTAATTATAGTATAAATGTAGAATTTATAATATTTTTCCATTTTCTTATGAGTTCTAAATATAAACTTTATACAAGAACAGATTGTCCTTAGTTTTTTGATACTGAATCATTAAAAGAGTGTGAATGGATTATTTCATAACCAATTCTCATGCTAGCATGTGGACATATTTTAGAGTGTTCAGGTATATGGGTTGATGAGATCACTGAAGCACATGAGTGCGTCAGTGTCAAATAAGCAATGAATTCATTGCCTTCATGGGTTTCCCTTCAGGATGAGTCTACAAGTATATGGTAAATGAAGAAAGCCTTAGGATTTTATGGCTTCTTTCTAATATAAAAGGGAATTTAGTTATATCTAACAGTTGATACAAAAAGTCAGTGTTTGACTTGACCAGAGTGAGCTACTGAGGGAAGTAGTGAAGCTAAGTAGTCATCTGACTGCTAAGTAGAAGACTTTTTTTAACTGAATGCCTGAAATATTTCTTTTTTAAAGGTGAGGGGTGCTAGGGATTAAACCCTGCTCTTTTTATTTTACTTTATTTTATGTTTTTTTAAGACAGGGTCTCACTAGGTTGCTTAGGGCCTTGCTAAGTTGCTGAGGCTGACCTCAAACCTGTGATCCTCCTGCCTCAGCCTCCTGAGTCACTGGGATTGTAGGCTTGTACCACCTGCCCAGCTCTAACTGAAATATTTCTATAAACTCTCCTTTCCCTAAAATATACAAAACTGTAAAAGTAAATCAAATAACTTCTACTCATAGTCTAGAATATGTTGTTAGCAAACTCAAGAAAATTAATATATAATAGATTTTGTGATACAGTTTTTCTTGAAAAAGGAATCATACAAACAATTTTTTCATTGCTATTGCAGGTGGACTACAGACAGAAGGCTGCTGCAGCAGGTAGAATTCCCACAAACTACCTTAGAAGAGAGATTGGTTCTTCTGATAGAGAAATTCTTACAAGTCGAATAATAGGTAAGATATTAAGATAGAGGCATTAATGTTTTCAAATATGCCAGTATTTCTTAAAATTTCCTTCATTGCATGATTGCCATTAAGGATTATCTACTCTCTCTGTTCTCTCACTTGAATGTAGGCTTCATGAGAGAAAAAACTTACGTCTCTTCACTCACCAAATCTTCTTTAACTTGTATACTGCCTGGCACAGAACAGTCATTCAGCTAGGTGCAGGGGCACACACCTGTTATCCAAGCTACTCAGGAAGCTGAGGTGGCAGGAGGATCAAAGTTTTAAAGCCAGTCTCAGCAGTTTAGCAAGTGGGGAGGCCTGGGGATGTGTCTCAGTGGTGAAGTACTCCTGGTTTCAATCCCTGATACCAAAAAACAAAAAAGGATAGGCATTCAATAAATATTTGTTGACTAAATTAATAAATTTCTATGGAGCATATGAATTCCATAGCTCATGCCTCTACTGTGTTGAATCTGTCCCTAGAATTTTTCATTTTTCTATGTTGAGCATGGTAATTCCTAAACACATGATATGTATCAACTATTGAAATATATATAAATAATCTTCCAAGTCTTTGACAGTTTTAAGTATAAATATAGTTTATAGGTCCCACACCCAGAAATTGGTAGTTAATGAACAGATACAAAATATCAAGGAGACATTTTCTTTTGTTCTGCTGTTCGTCTTGTCTTTTCCTCTGCTTAGTGTTAGGTCATATTCTATATTAATTGAAAGATTGATATTTATGTACATCCCTATTAGCAAATCAATCCAAGGGGTTTTGTTCTGTTTTGTTTTTGACATATTGAACAACTTGCTATATTAATTCAAAAGTTTTGAACTCTAAAGCAACTCTGTCAGTACTATTTAATGTCTTTCTTTCTTTTTGCAGATCGTTCAGTTAGACCTCTCTTTCCTGCTGGCTACTTTTATGATACACAGGTAAGTTCTGCTTTATGTTATTTGTTTCCAAGTCAATCAAAACTTATTTAATTTCTGTAATTCTTCTAGGCTAAACATTATAAAAATTTCAATAGTGCTCTTACATTTTATACTTTAAGTCATGTAAAAAAAAAAAAAGGATAATACTTTTGAAAAGCTAACATTTACTTGGTATCAATTGGAGCTGACACCTGAGTTATGAGGAGTCAACTAACCAGAAATGTTGGAAAGCTCTCAAGGCAGTTGAAATGGGAAGTTCAAAAGCCCTGAGGCAGGAAAGGAATTAGAAAGTTTGAAGTAAGGTCAGTGTGAGAAAGGTGGAAGGAAACCAGATCAGGTAACTGGACCTTATAGGTCTTAGTCACAGATGAGGACAATCAACACAACTAATTTTTATTACCAGTCTTTATTACTGGATCCTCTGAACCTCTGCTTCATTACATTTTAATATTTTCTGACTATTAGCTCATAATGACCATGTACTTTAATTAAGAATACTTAAGTAACCATTTTACTTACATGAACTAAATGTGTAATTCTACCTTCGCACAGATGTCACAGCTTCAGGAAGATTTTTTTTTTCCCCAGCGCTGGGAACTAAAAGGGAAATTATTTTCTTAAAAATATGACAGACAAAAGAAAGAGTTTGACATAGGCATATCACTGGTCTTAAGCAGTTCATTGATTTGTTTCGTCTTTACTTACAAACAGAGTATAGAAACATGTAGCTAAGATTTGCTGAATACCTGCAACTAGTATTGTGGTAAATACTTAACATACGATATTTCTGTAATTCTCATAGAAACCCTTTGGGAAGATGCCATTATTGTTCTCTTAAAGATGAGGAAACATTCAAGGTTTAATTTTACTAATTTACCCAATGTGAAGGATTCAGTTAATTGATAACCAAAATTAAGGGGTTTGGCCACAAAGCCCACACTTTTAATCTTGTAGCATTCCTGTATTTTAGGCCAGGAGGTTAACCTAAACGATAGTTTTCGCAAATCAAGTACATTGTTTTTAAGTACTTCAAAATTTTTTCCCATCTACCAGGTCCTTTGTAATCTGTTAGCAGTAGATGGTATAAATGAACCTGATGTCCTAGCAATTAATGGTGGTAAGTATAAAAATAGAGATTAAAATGATCACTCTTGATTTTTTTTAAAAAATAAAGAAAAATAATGAAATATTTTAATATTTTAATTTCAGCTCTTATTTTTTTCCTTTTTTTTTTTTTTTTAAGCTTCTGTAGCCCTCTCATTATCAGATATTCCTTGGAATGGACCTGTTGGTAAGTTAGGCTATGAAAAATCAAAACCTGTACTTATATTCTTCTAATAATAGTAAGTATATTATAGCAAGGGCATAGATTTATTGACTCTGATTTATTACTTCTGGGGTTGATAATCCAGGAGTCCGTGCAGGTCTAAGAGACATTCTGATCCTTGCTTACTTTCAGTAGCAATTATGTGAAGGTGCTCCATATGGATTTAATGTGCTTAGATATATTCACTTCTTCATTGCCTCTTTCATTGCCTCTTTATTTGCACTAGAAAATTATCAGAGCACATACTCTTTGAGGAGAAAACAAATGTTTGTAACCTATAGCTCTTACAAGTTATAATCATAAAATGTAAAAATTATTCATCAAGTAAATAATTGTCAAGTATTCTAAATACTAGCTAGTGACTGAAGGAACAAAGGCAGACTAGCACCACAAAGACAAAGAAACTATTTGCTGTGAGCTTAAGGGACAGATAATTATTTGCATTATTGTATTAATTAGCTAAGGTGCTAAGAAAATGATAGGGAAGGTCAGGTTTAACTCTGTAGTTTTGAGTTGTCAAGGAGGGCTTCTTTAAGTAGCCAGTATGGAAGCCAAACCTCCTCAGGATCAGTTATGAACATCTCTTTTAGAGAGAGTATAGTGTAGACCAAAAGAGCATCAGCATATCTGAGAATGTGTAGAAGAAATGATATACCTGAACAACTCAGAATAGTCCACGGGGTCTAGAAGGTGGGATAGCATAGGATCGGTGGGCCTTTAGTACCATGAAAAATGAATTTTGTTCTGTGGTCACAAAGACAGGGGATTGAAGCCATTGCTGGAATAATACCTTAAAACAATTACCAATATTTTAATATATTTTAGGGGCAGTACGAATAGGAATGATTGATGGGGAATGTATTGTTAACCCAACAAGAAAAGAAATGTCTTCTAGTACTTTAAATTTAGTGGTTGCTGGAGCACCTAAAAGTCAGATTGGTAAGTAGTTTAAGTACCACGTTTGTTTCAGATTTTACTTAAAAGTTCTTGATTCTTAAGAAATGTTTTTAAACTCTTATGTGTCTTTTGTCAGTAGCAGTGAAGATGTTTGTTTTCCCTTTATCTCTGTCATGTTTTAGCAGAGCCTTTGCTTCTTATCACATAATACCTAAAATTACAGAATATTATGCAATTAAAATGTACAAAAAGCTTTAGCAAGATAATTTCAGTAATTATTTTTAGACTAAATTATTTTTAGACTAATAGTTTAATCTAAAAATAGTTTTAAACCTGGTAACAAATTCATTGTTTATTGGTTTAAATATTTTTGTTTAAACAATTCAATCATCATAAGCTTCCTTGATGTCCTATAAGGACATCTAGTAGATGGAAAACCAGTAATAAAATAGAAGAAATGCACTAACAATAGGTCACTTCCACTTACTCCCTGAAAAAAAATGTCATTGGTTGCATGAATGAAAATTTCAGTCTTGTTCTAGTGTATGGAAGGAGGATAGGCTTTGCTTTAGCAGTTAGAATGACGTGGGTTTGAAACTTGCTTCTACCATTATAATCATGTGACTTTGGACAAATTAGAAAACTTATCTGTTTATTTTGCTGTAGAACTTTCTATGGCCTGGACTTTTTGACATTGCATCTTCTGATATGGGAACATTTTGATGAAACATAAACTACTAAAATTTTAGTACTTTTTTGTATAAATGTGTGAAACATCTCATTTCTAGCTACTGGTATGTTGGGCAGTAATGAAGTTAGAACTAGGCACCCTATGATAGACAAAACACATAGGAATTGTATGCTGTCCACATTATTAGATTGTGTTGTTAAACCAAAAACAAGCTTAAGCAAGATGGAAATTTATGTTTCTCTCAGGTAAAAGAAATTTAGAGGTGATGAGTCCAAGACAGTGATGGTGGCTCCATGTTGTCTTAAGAAATCCAGTCTTCTTCTGACTTTCTGCTCTGCTACCTTCAAGGTGTGGCCTCATCTTCATACTAAATAATCTTACTGCTAGAGCTCTTGGCAATTTTTCTGACCATAGTCAGGAGGAAAAACAAAGAGTGGAATAGCAGAAAGCCCTGTGACTGCTAATTGAGTCACCCTGCCTTGTAAGGTGCTTTCGCAGAAATCCCCACCCAGCAGTTTCCATTTACATCTCTTTGGGCAGAACTGTGGCACATGATGGCATCCTTGATTGAAGAAAAGGCAAGGATGCGTTTTTTTAATTTTAACTCCAGAGGGTGAGATTTATACCATGAGGACCTATCATAATGTGAAGAGGATATTCCAGAATTTAGGAAAATCATGAATAATAGATGATCCCCACATTATAAATGAGCATCTTAAAAAGAGCCTCTGTGAAAGCGTCTGTTTACTAAGGAAAGTTCACTTGATTTGCATCTGAATTTTTTTCCTTAAAGTTGCATTATCCGTTTATTTTCAGTTAGTAAATTGATCCAGTTACTTTACAGAGTAGTATGAAGGCAGAAGTCAGAGTTTGCAAAATAACAAGTAAGAATCAGAAACCTTTGTTTCTAGTAAGCATAAAGTTAATACTGGCTATTGTCATTAAGATGAAAAAAATAAACCTGCTCCTAATTGTTCTTATAAACCCCATCTACATTAGGGTTGAGGCCCTCTAATTTTAAGTAAGCCATGTAAGAATTAACAAAGATTCTTTGCTACATCTATGGTATGCTATGGAAACACTATGAGCAGCCTTTGAACTGGCTATTCTCACCTTTTGCTCCCTAAGTGGAAAAATGAGACTCTAGAGGCTAAATAAACCTCAGAGGGTAGTTTTGAATAATTAGGAGATACTGAAAGTAATTCAGAACCAACCTATAAGGAAACTGGCTTCAAAAATTACCAACCTACATTTTTTGACTTACACACTATTTCCATAAAGACATTCAGCTGGCTTTCTGCTTTTATAAAGTTTACCAGATATGCATTTTTATCCCTTTTTCATGTGTTATGATTATTATCACCATCATGGAACTTCTAGGATACAAATAATAAAATTGCTACCATTTCATTACTAAAATATGTAGTAGTCAAGATCTTTAAAGCAAGAATAATTTCTCCATGCTGTCATTTGCTAGATGACTTCAACAACCAATATTCTGCACAATACCTTTTGAGTGCTTTGTTTTAAAACTGATACATTTAATATTACTAATTGTTCTGTGTGTGATAGGATATAACAGGGAAAACTACAGTAACACCATGTTTTTAGATTTTGTGTCTCAAATTCATAACTTTAGCTAATCCCACAAATCTTTCATCATCAGTTACTAAAATAATCGTTTAAAACAATCATCTTAACAAGGTTTTTAGTTTAAATTTTTTGTATTTGTGGCAATGTTCAGTAGAATAGTCTACAATTTAGGAAATATTTCATATCAGCAGGTAGCTGATAAGTAGTTGAAAGGTTGCTAGAATGACTGGGCAACCAAATTTTTCATTTTATATAATTTTAATTAATTTAAATGTAAATAACCATGCATATCTAGTAATTACCATGTTGAACAGCACAGGTCCGTAGATTCAGAACTATCAGGAATTGTCTATTAAAACATTTTTAAAACGGAATTGCTTTGAACCCCTAAAGCTCAGGAAATAATGCCAAGAGCTAATAACTGGATGGCATCAAGTTAAAAAGCTTCTGTACAGCAAACGAAACAATTAGGAGTGTGAAGAGAGAACCCACAGAATGAGAGAAAATATTTGCTAGTTACTCTTCCAATAGAGGATTAATACCTATAATATATAAACAGCTCAAAAAACTTTCCACCAAAAAAAATCAAATAACCCAATTAATAAATGGGCAAATAAATAGACACTTCTCAAAAGAATTACAAATGATCAACAAATACATGAAAAAATGTTCAACATCAATAGCAATTAGGGAAACACAAATCAAAACTATGCTGAAATTTCATCTCATACCAGTCAGAATAGCAGTCATCAAGTATACAAACAGTAAAAAATGCTGGAGAGGATGGGGAGAAAAAGAACACTTTTATGCTGTTGGTGGAACTATAAATTAATGCAATCACTATGGAAACCAGTATGGCATCTCCTCAAAAGACTAGGCATTTAACCACCCCACCATATGACCCAGCTAAACCACTTCTCAGTATTTATCATGAAGGATTGAAGTCATCTTACTGCAATGACACATGCATACCCATGTTTATAGCAGCACAATTCATAATAACCCAACTATGAAACTAGCCTAGGTATCCATCAGCAGATGACTGGGTAAAGAAAATATGGTATATATACTCAATGGTGTTTTATTCAGCCAAAAAGGAAAATGGGTGGAACTAGAGACCATCATGTTAAGCAGAATAAGGTTCTGCATGTTTTCTCTCATGCAGAAGCTAGAAAGGAAAAGAAAATAAGGTGGAAGTGGATCTCCTATAAATCAAAGGGAGATCATTTAAAGGAAAGGGACCAAGGGGTAGGAGGTGGGAAGGGAGGAGAAAAGTGCTGGGTAGGTCTACTGGCAACAGATTTTCTTGGTTCTTGTTTGTTTGAGAATTTTGATTTCCCCTCTTCCCAAAACCCTACTCCTAAATATTTTCATTGGGTGTATGATTCTGGGTTGCCAGTTCTTTTCTTTCATCTCCGGTAAAATATTGTATTGCTTCCTTCTGGCCTCCATGGTTTCTGATGATAATCTGTTATTTGAATTGCTTTTCATGTATAGAAGTTTGTGATATTGTTGCCTACCTTTCTTTGGGTTTGCCCCATTTAGAGTTTACTCAGCTTCTTAAATCTCTAGGTTTATGTCTGCCAAAATTGGGGAGCCTTAGCCATTTTTTTTTTCCCCAGTGTTTTTTTTGAAAAGCCTTGCCTCCATTTCCCATTCTTCCATGACTGGTAATGCAAATGTTTGATCTTTTCACAGGTCTGAATTAGCTGATGAAATTCCTACATAGAAAGTACATAAAGATTTTGCTGGGTATGGTGGTGCACACCTGTAATCCCAGCATCTCAGGAGGCTGAGACAGGGGGATGGCAAGTTCAAAACCAGCCTCAGCAATAGTGAGGAGCTAAGCAACTCAGTGAGACCCTATCTCTAAATAAAATGCAAAAAAGGGCTGGGGATGTGGCTCAATGAATATGGCAACTATGTATAAGCATGGTCTTTGACTTTGTACAAGTTTAAAGCCACCAGAAATGATATACTAGTAAGCCAGAAGATTGTTTAGTCTTCCAAAATGCAAAGCTAGTGCCAAATGGCAAATTTTAGCTAGATTGTAACATGGTGGAAGCCCAACTTTAGAGTTCTCTGATTGGCTTACTTGAAATAGGATTACTGCATTGATTTCCCCACCTGTGCAAGAATGAGACAATGTGAGGAGTCAAAATTAAGGAGGAGGTCACTTCAAATAATTGTTAAACAGGAAACATTTATTGGTTACCTAAGATGTTGTATGTTTTTCAATTTGACTTAAAAATATATGTTAAAAGTAAATGCTATTGTATACTTTGAAAGATTGGTTTTGTTAATAAAGGTAATACTAAAGTGTAAGTTTTTTTATTTTCTGTTTCTTTTTCTTTTTTTGGTACCGGGAATTGAACCCAGGGGCACTTAAACCACTGAGCCACATCTCCTTTTTATTTTTTATTTTTTATTTTGAGATAGGGAGTTACTAAATTGCTTAGAACCTTGCTAAGTTGCTGAGGCTGACGTTGAACATGCCATTCTCCTGCCTTAGCCTCCCTGGTCACTGGGATTATAGGTGTGCACCACCATGCCTGGCTTCTGTTTCATTTTTGATGGGAAATCCTTCATTAAATTTTAGGAGAATATAAACTTAAGTATCAAGACTTCTTTATTCATCTATTGTTGTATATATTTTGGAAGTATGTTGACTCTGAGGAAGGAAATTTTAAAAGATGTATATATATATCACCATAGAATGAAATTGATCCATATTATTTGTCACATCATGGTCTTGAAATGCTGCATTGATAAATGTTTCAGTGACAATTATCATACTTTTGTTTTTGTTTTTCATAAATAGTCATGTTGGAAGCCTCTGCAGAGAACATTTTACAGCAGGACTTTTGCCATGCTATTAAAGTAGGAGTGAAACACACCCAGCAAATAATTCTGGGCATCCAGCAGTTGGTGAAAGAAATTGGTGTTACCAAGAGGACACCTCAGAAGATATTTACCGCTTCACCAGAGATTGTGAAACATGTTCATAAGTAAGAACATCTGTACCACAAAATTTGAAATTGTCACCATATTTAATTTCCTTTAAGGAAAAAAAACTCCCATGGAAGCATTACCCATATATTACTTCAGAAATAACACTTTTCTGATTTAAATATTGTTATTATAAATAACTGTCCAATGTCTAAAAAAGGAAACACCCATGCTCTTCCAGAAGAAATCTTAAATATGAGAAAGGCACTTATTAGTCAAGAGTCACATAATTCCTATCTCTCTCTGCCCAGGAAAAAGTGAATAAGCATAAAATATTTGAATATCTTGGAAACTGTTTATTTCTCAAAGAGAAATCAAGTATAACCACCACTATTTGCCTAATATTTAGAAACAGTGTCTGGCACAAAGGGAGCCACTCAGTAAATATGACTAAGTCTAAGGAGAAATTAATTAAATAAAGACAAAAAGAAGGGAGGGCATAGTACATGTATAAGTGATTTGTCTTGAGAGTATTGAGAAAGTTATTTGTGTTCCATATCATAAGTAGTAGACAGATTAATAAATTCGTAGTTTACAAATTTGTAGTTTATTATTAAGTATTTGTTTCATTTATAATAGAAATTGACTCATGTTTCAAACATTATTATGCTAACATTTATTTTCTGTTTTAAAAAGACTTGCCATGGAGAAACTCTATGCAGTTTTTACAAATTATGAACATGATAAAGTAGGTATACCTGAAGTTTGTCTTGTATAATTGTTCCAGGATTATATTTTTGTCATAACTCATGTAGTTTTGTTTATGAATTGTAATCCTATTTTTATTAAAAATCTCATCCAAATGTCTGAGTAAAAGCTTACCTGTTTGCTTCTTCATTCTTCTATTATTAATTAATAAGTTTTAGGGAAGTCTGCAAATAACATTTGAATGAATAAACAAATAGTATTTCTTAAAAATCAATGACAAGTTCTAACCTTTTAAAGAATATTAGCATTACAAAAATATGAGTACTCTTACAATATAATAAGTAAAAATAGAAATGCTAAATGTTATCATGTTTTATATAATAATTGAACCTTAACTTTCTTTTAGATTTCCAGAGACGAAGCTGTTAACAAGATAAGATTAGATACAGAGGAACAACTAAAGGGTGAATTCTGTTTTTTCAATTGGAAAAAAATTGAAAGAAAATAATAGGTTCTTTTTTTTAAATTTCAGTCGTAAAATCTCAGAAAAAAGTCAGTTATTCTCATTGCTCCTTGGTTTCATCTTAAACAAATTTGTGATAATGAAACATTACAGGGTTACTGTTAAATTAATTTCTGTAAATGTAGCTAACACAACACTTGATAGAGAGTAGGCACCTAGTAAATATTGAACGCAAAATGTTCGTAACTTTTCTGTCTCAGATTTATCCTTTAAAATGGATAGCATTGTGTCTTGTTATTTGAAACCCTAAAAGATAGCTTTTAAAATTCCTGCTTGATTCATCTGTGAAACCATAATACCAGTAATACCTGGTCTATGCAGATTAAATGAGTAAATCATTTACATTTGTACCTGGCACATAGTCAGTGTTTGATAAATGTTAACTAATGCTATTGTTAATGTTGTGTAAGATGTGGGACTGGGGTTGTAGGTCAGTGTTAGAGGGCTTGCCTAGCATGTGTGAGGCACTGGGTTCAATTCTCAGCACCATATATAAATAAATAAAGGTCCATTGACAACTAAAAAAAATTAAAAATAAAATATTGTATAAGATATAAATGTGTAGATAATTTGTCTTTCTAGAAATTATTAAGCAAAAAAATCTTAGAGTGTAACAACAATCTCATACAAACTGAATATGAAGTGTGAGTTCTCATTAATTTTTGCACTGACATTCTCTCACAAGAGTATTTATCTTATTTTAAAATAAAAACTCTGCTGTTAGCATTGATATTAATGCCATTACCTATATTAATCATTGAAACGCTTAGTCTTTTGTCACCACATTTCTTCCTGTTAAGAATGAAAAGCTGTATAGTCTTGTGTTATCTTATTTTAAAAGTGATTTTGTGGGATTTTTTATATTATATGTCTTGATTTTCTGAATTGATAGTACAACATTTTAAGTGTTTTGTTCCTTATTATTTCCAAGTGCAACCCAGTTAAAGCATAAAAATTCATATTGAAGTGTAATATTAAAAGTTATTATCTGATGAAGATATGATACTTAACCAGTGCCTCACACATGCTAGGCAAGTGCTCTACTACTGAGCCACAACCCCAGTCCCTTCTGTGGCCATTTCTTATGTTCAGGTTACTTTAAAGTTATACATTTATTTAGTAAACCAAAGACTTGAGAAAATAGTATGTAAAATATGCTCTAGCAAGAAAGAGTGGATGCACATCTGCAGTCCCAACTACTTGGGAGGCTGAGGCAGGAGGATGGTGAATTTGAGTCCAGACCACATCTGAAGGAAAGAAAGAGAAAGAGAAAGATAGGGAGGGAGGAAGGGAGGAGAGGAGAAGGAAGGAGGAAGGAAAGAAAGGAAGGGAGGGAGGGAAGGAGGGAGGAAGGAAGATGTTGGTATAAATTAATCAATGAAGTAGAATAACAACATTTAAAAGCATAAGCCATTGAGGCAGAAAGATGCATATTCAGGTCACAGGCTGTATCAGTTACTGTGTTATCTCAGGCAGTTTACTTCCTTAAGCCTCAGCTTTTTCTACTGTAAGAAGGGGATAATAATAAATTTACCTCATAAATTGTTATGAAGATGAAAGGCATTTTTAAAAAGCAACTTGTGAACTGTCTAATGTATGAAAGCACTTGATAAATGTTAACTGAAAATCCATTGTTTAGGATTTATAATATATAAAGAAAATTATTTCCTAATTTGAAGATTAAGTAAAAATTCTCAAGTTAAAAAAGAGCGAGGGTGACTACTCTTAATGTTGTCAGTTAAACCTTTTCACAATATGGTTGACTTGGTGTGTCGAGTGACATGATACAAGTTAACTAAGTTCCCAATCAACACATTTGAGGGACTTAATATTTGGTGGGTCTCACTTGCTTGAGAACATTTGATTTATCTACTTTGCTTGAGGACTAAATATTCAGTCAGCCCCCTCAGCTTACTTCCATAGTAATTAATTTGATTCTGTGAACTTTGGAGAAATCTACCTTTCAGAAAAAGAAAACCTTTGTTTTGATTTCTTTCTTTTTTCCCTCCAGAAATGTTTCCAGAGGTCGATCCATATGAAATAATGGAATCCTTCAATGTTGTTGCAAAGGAGGTTTTCAGAAATATTATTTTGAATGAATACAAAAGGTAAACATATCCTCTTGATAGAATTGAAGCATATGCTGTTTCTGCAGGTTGCATTGAAAGTGGCAGTTTACTCAAAGGAAGGAACTGGTTTTTAAGTAGAAAGTAAATAAAATTTATTGTGTCAATGAATATATACTGAAGAAAGAATACATGGATTATGTGAATATGTGACTCTTGGGCCTCGTGTGTCAAGCCATGCTTCACAGCCTTTATTCCATATCACAATTACCTGCAGATGTGCAGTAACAGTACTAACAAAACAGATATATAGGCAACAGCCCCGGACATTTTGATTCAGTGGGACTTAGGGTGGGCCCAGGTATTTGTATGGGTGTTTAAAGTTCTACAGGGTATTATGATATGCAGCTGGAGTTGAACTTCTTGGTAGAGATAAAGAAATATTATGTGATTTTTTTTTCTGACTTCCAACATAGCTTTACTACTTATTTTATTTAAAACTATAGGTGTGATGGACGCGATTTGACTTCACTTAGGAATATAAGTTGTGAGGTGGATATGTTTAAAACTCTTCATGGATCAGCATTATTTCAAAGAGGACAAACACAGGTAATACATGTTTTTAAAAACTGCAATTATATGCTGAATTAAGTATTTAATTAGATCTAGAAATACATTTTACAAGTGCTGTAATTTTCATATGAAATATATTATTTATTCAGATTAATATCTGATGTTTGTTTTTTAAAATATAATTTTAACAGGTTTTTTGTTTTGTTTTTTTGGTATTGGAAGTTGAACCCTGGAGCACTTTACCACTGAGCTATATCCCAAGCCCTTTTTACTATTCATTTTGAGACAGGATCTCACTAAGTTGCTTAGGACCTCACTAAGTTTCTTATGCTGGCATGTACTTGCAATTCTCCTTCCATGGCCTGCCAAGTCACTGGAATTACAACTGGCTTAACAGTATTTCAAAGTATCATTTCCATACAGTAAAGTATACATGTTTAAAGTGTATGATTTCCTAAATTTTTAGATTCATACAACTAGGAAACTGACCATAGTCAAGATAATGAACATAGCAATCACGCCCAAAAGTTTCTTGCCTATTTTTAATCCCTTCTTCCTGCTTCCTTTAGACAACTGCTCATCTATTTTTGTTACTCTAGTTGACATGTTGTAAATTATTGGATATTTTTATTATATTTTTCTTCTAAGTACACAAAACTGAGTTACTTGTACTCCTCGGTTTATGGCATGTTTCCTTTATTGTTCTGTTCATGGCCCTCATTTGTTTTCTCCATTAGCCTGCACCTCAGTCCCATTCTTTTTCTTTACATAGGTACTCCCTTGTATTTCACATTTATTCTTCTAATTTACCAGCTGTTAATTTATTTAAACCAACACGTGTATCCATTGTTTTGTGTGGTATTATGCCTTCTACCTTTTTCTTAAAGATTATTTGCATTAGTAACTAAGTTTACCAATCAGACAGGTACAAAGTAGTATGATGTTGCTTTAATTTGTATTTCCCTGTTTACAAGTAAGGCTGAGAATCTCTATATAATAGCCAATGAATGTAATCACTATATAAACCATACCCTGGAGGGGACTGCACACCTCAAGTACACTACAGATTGTGTCCCTAGAGTTGTAAAATGTGGTTGCCTTTGTTCAGGTGTGCTCTTCTGTGAATTTTCTGTCCATAACCTTTGACTAAAATTTTTTTTTTCTATTTTTAATGTGTCCTGTATTTTACTTGCTACCTTGCAGTAATCTCTTGTGTTTTAAACATTAATCCTTTCAGTAATAAACCAAACTTTATGCAGATGTCTCCATCTTTGTTGTTTACCTTTTAATTTTGCTTGATAGCCTTCTATACACATAGAAAAAACCTGAAATCTTTAGTTTTTATGTAGTTAATCTTTCTAATTTTCACTTTCATTACTTCAGTTTTTAAAGATATTAAAGAATCCTTTCTTGCTGGGAGCAGTGGTAATCCCAGTGACTTGGAAGACTCAGGCAGGAGGATCACAAGTTCAAGGCCAGCCTAGGCAACTTAATGTGGCCCTGTCTCAAAATTTAAAAACAACTGGTGATGTAGCTCAGTGGTCAGTGGTAAAGCACCCCTGAGTTCAATCCCTAGTACTGAAAAAAAGAAAAAAAAAAAAAAAAAAAAATCATGTCTTATCTCAGAGTCAAAATTTATGCGCCTACTTTTTTTTTTCTATTAACTTTCAGTTTAAGCTATCAAATTTAGACCATTGATCTTTTTTGGAATTTATTTGTGCACATAATATAAACTGGAAGACCTCCCTTGTTAGCCACTTTTACAAAACCATTTATTAATAGTTTATTTTTCCCACTGGTTTGTGATGTCAGCTTACCATATTCAGTGTTGATAAATATATTTTTAACTGTATTTTCTTCTATTATTTTGTGAATTTCCTGGGCCAGTGTCAAATTATTTTAATTATAATGGTGTTGCAGTTTTGTCTTAATGTCTAAGAAGCAAATCTTCCCTTTTGGCTTTCTCCTTCCCCAAAATTGTCTCAGCTATTCAAGTAGATTTGTTCCTTCATTTGAATTTTAGAATTATATCACATTCTCAAAAAAATAATCATTCTTGGTTTTATATTGGAGTTGCACTGAATTTAATCTATTCAAGAGAAATGACATTTTTACAATTCAAATCAGTCTTTTTGATTAATAAAGCCTGTTACATCTTTGGTTCATTTTCTTTTACGTTTTTTAATAACTTTTAAAGTATCTCTAGTATTAATCTTTTGTTATTTATTCTGATAGTCTGCCTTTTAACTGGATGCTTAGCCAAGTTTAGTTTAATTACGATGTGATTGAACTTACATAATTCATTAGTAAAGCACTCGTAGATTAAACCCCTAGTACCAAAAAAAGAAAAAAAAAAAAAAAAAACAAGAAAAAGAAAGAACTCATTTAAATCCTTGTTTCCTACATGTCATTTATTGTTTTTACGTGGACACGTTCAAGATTTGCTCTTTGTGTTTGTTTTTTTAGCAATATTGACCATGCAACATTCTCTTTGGATTTATCTTACTTAGAATTTTAAGCTTGAATCCATAAATTTTTATCTTTTTGTGAAGCTTGAGAAATTTCAACTATTATTTCTTCAAGTATGTTTTCTTCCTTATTCTTTTTCCCTTCTTCTGGGGTTACATATACACTTATGATAGTCTCTTTGGTATTATACCATAGGTTCCTGAGAATGTGTTTTTCCCCTTCTTCAAATTGGTCTCTTTTGTGGGAGTGATACTAGGAATCAAATTCAGGACCTTGTGCATGCTAGGCAAGCACTCTACCACTGAGCTACACCCCTATCCCTTCGGGGAGTTTCTATTAATCTATCTTCATGGTTACTGACTTTTCATCTCCTTTCAATAATGAGATATGCATTTTTCAGTTCTAGAATTTCCATTTTTTGTTTTGTTTTATTTTCTATCTAGAGGCACTTAACCACTGAGCCACATCCCCAGCCTTTTTTTTTTTTTTTTTTTTTTTTTTTTTTTTAATTTTGAGACAAAGTACTGTTAAGTTACTTAGGGCCTCACTATGTTGGTGAGGCTGGCTTTGAACTTGGAATTCTCTTGCCTTAGCATTCCAAGTCTCTGGGATGACAGGCAGATACCACCATGCCCAGCTTCCATTAATTCTTTAAATCCTTGAGTATAATTTTTAGAGCTGTTTAAAGTCTTTATTAATCCTGCTTTTTTTGTTTGTTTGGTACTAGGGGTGGAATCCAAGGGCACTTTATCACTGAGTTACATTCCTAGCCCCTTTTATTTTTTGAGACAGGGTCTCACTAAATTGCTTCAGCTATCCTTGAACTTATGATCCTTCTTCCTCCTTAGGAGGCTGGGATTATAGATGTGCACCTTTACACCCACCCTACACCTGCCCTGCTAATCCAACATCTTAACTAAGGATCAGTCTCCATTCTGTATCTTTTGTTTTAAGAATGGGCCTTGTTTCCTATGTCTTTAGAATGTGTCCTGGACCTTTGAATGATTTTTTTTTTTTTTTTTTTTTTTTTAAAGCAGGCTTTTTTGTTGACTGAACCTTTGTTGAGACTTCTTCTGTGGACTAGTACATAGTTTTAAAAAATATTCCTTCCTTCCTCTTCCTTCTTCCTCCCTAGCATGCCTAGTTGTGTGTTTTATATATGTAGTCTATATGATGATATTAGACCTTTGGATTTTTCAGTTTTACATAGTTTGAATGTACAGAGAATGAATAAGTATTTACTGTGTTAAGTGCCATGGTTAGTATAGTATAGAATGTATTTATTACATTTTTAAGAAAGAGTTAATTGGGTTCTTCACATACTTTTAGTTTTGGGCTAGGGGTATAGCTCAGTGGTAGAGGGTGCACAAGGCCTTGGGTCAATCCCCAGTGGCAAATGAAATGAACGCAAAGTGTGCATTTTTTTAAAATATTATTTTTGGTCGTAGGTGGACCCAATACCTTTATTTTGTTTATTTTTATGTGATGCTGAAGATCAAACCCAGTGCTTCACACATGGTAGGCAAGTGCTCTACCACTGAGCTACAGCCCAGCCCAAAAATGTGTATTTTTGTTGTTGTTTTTATCTTTGTCAATAGTGCATTAAAGCCCAAGAAATTTTTTCCTTCTTTTTTAGGTGCTTTGTACTGTTACATTTGATTCATTAGAATCTAGTATAAAGTCAGATCGAATTATAACAGCAATAAAGTAAGTTATGTTTTTCCAATGTTACTTTGTGATGTTCCTGTAAATAATTAAAGTTCATGTGATATATTATTAGTCATTATTAGTTTTTAACCAATATTTCTGTGCTTTTTCTGTTTATGAAGTCAGAATTTCAAGGAATTTGTGTGTGTGTGTGTGTGTGTGTGTGTGTGTGTGTGTGTGTGTTTGCATGTATGCGTTATATTCTCTTCTAACTCGTTGGTTTTGAACACATAATGGGAACACATTTAATTCTTTAATGTGAATACATTTAGATTATTCTCTGCCTCTAGAGCCATTCCTTAGGATCAATTTCCTAAGTAATTTTGAATGGATAAGTTTTTTATTTTAAAGTAGAGAACAAATAACTTGGCAAAAGTCCCGATTGCTGAGAATAATCTGGAGGCTGTTAATGAAAACCTAATCCCAAGCCACATTGTAATTTTGTGTTCAGAAATACTGGCTCTCCTCCTGTTACTAAAACATCAATAATGAAATCATGTTGATTTCTATTAGATGATCAAGCTCTTCCAGCACTACTGCCTCAAGAGTCCTGGAACTACTTTCTTTCCTCATTATTTAATAAGGCCACTTCCCTTTCCTTGGTTAATGGTTCCAGAAGACCACAGGATTCTACTTCCCTCTTCTTACTACCCTACTGACAAGAATAATCCCCAGTATTTTCAACATAGTTACCCTAGTTGTTTTTTGTGTATGTGATAAAAATTGACAATTTGTTGTGTGTAAGGCTGGAATTTCATCCTAATACTTTGTCTGTATTTTATGGCCAAAACTGGGTTGCCCTGCACTTCTTCATTTTTGATTCCTTTCTCTTCTAGAGCTTAATAAGAGCACTGGACTTGACCAGGGCAGGGCACCTCTATATATTCTTGTCTTACATCTAGAACTGTGTAAATGAGGGAAAACATATCACTCATCCACAATGGCCTTTGGTTTCCTCTTCTTGTAACATATAAGTACTTGGCCTGTGATCTCTATATTCTTCACTAGCCCCCAAAAATGTATGATTTCTTTAGTCTTCTGAAGGATTTTGGTTTTTTAGATGTCTCTTTTCAAGGCTGCAGTTTATAGTTATGCAGATTCTGCCCTATCCCTGGACATTTTCTAAATCTACACAGATAAGTGTCTTTTGCTAATTCTACCCAAAGTGGGCACTGTATGTTCTGAGACTCTATTATGTGATTGACTCTTCATAGATAAACCTGGTTTGCCACCTCCAGGAATTGCTTCTTCTCGTCCTTATTTTCCACCATTTTTCTAGACACTTTGACAGTAGTTCTTTTTTCCAACTCTAAAAAGATGTTTATGTTTACCTGTCAGATCTTCTGGTTGCTCTGTTATATCATTTCAGTTACTGATTTCCATTTCACATGTTGACTTGAAAGAAAGATCATAATTCTGAGATTTAGCTATTGTGGTTATAACATTTAGGATTCTTTCAGTAGTTACTAATGCTTAAAAGTACAGATCTCCTTCCATAGTATTCAAATCTAGATAGTTAAGGGTTTGTATTTGAAGCAAAATTGCAAAATTGTTTTCCTGAGTCTTTGTAGAATTAATTCATAAGTCACAGGGAAAAAATACCATCTCTCAGATTCTTGGGAGGTTGAGGCAGGAGAGTCTCTTGAACCTTGAAGTTCAAGACCCATGGACAACATAGCAAGACCCCATCTCAAAAGGAGAAAAAAAATATAAATATTTTATATATATATATGTATATATGTAAACATATAAAACATGTTATATATTATATATACACACACATATATACACATATACACACACGTATATACATATATATCGTCTGTCATTCATCTAATTCATGTTTTATGTTTCAAACCAACTCTCATTGATATCAATTCATTTAAAATGCCCTTAAATCTTTTTTTAGTTGTTTATTGAAATAAAGTTGTTGATATCCCTATAATGTTTTTAATATTATGCTTTTTTGTTATAGTGGGATAAAAGACAAAAATTTCATGCTGCATTATGAGGTAAGGTAAATTTTTTCCCCAACATTTATTTGTGAAAAATTTCTAAGATTCAGCATAATTGAAAGAACTTTGCAGTGAATATTCTTATATTTACTACCCAAGTTATCTCATTAACATTTTATCATATATGTGTTGATTATTTTACTGCATACAGAAGGGATTTAGAGAGATAGTATCATTCTAATCAATAACTTCTTATTCTAAGTCATACATAGAAGTTAAAGTATATTATTAGACAGTGTTGTTTTAGGCAAAATAGTTATACCTCACATATGTATCAAACAGAAGTGGAGCTTTTCAAATACCTCAGATGATAAATCACTCACTCCCATTAACTCATTTAAATGCTCATGTTTACCTAGCTGATTAGTAATAAAAGATCTAAGGTATTTAAAATTGTTGCTTTATAGAAAGTCATTACATATGATTAAGTTTGTGATTGATTTTACTCACAACTAATTCTAAGGGACCAGGTATATATAACATATAGTTCTTTTGATTTTATTACTTGAGGCACACACTAGGGGACGCTAAAGTAATGTTACTTCACTTTTGGGTAATTGTTGACTGTGAATTGTTGTTCACATTAGGTGAACCTGCTATAATCAACAGAGAACATATAGCATATGGCCCATGAACATATGGCCCATAAATGTAATCCCAGTAACTCAGGAGGCTGATAGGAGGATCATAAGTTCAAGGCCAGTTTCAGCAACTTAGCAAGATCCTGGTTTTTTTGTCTTTGCTTTTTTTTGTACTGGGAATTGAACTCAGGGGTGCTGTACCACTGAGCCACATTCCCAGCCCTTTTTGTTTTTTATTTTGTTACAAGGTCTTAGCCTCCTGAGTCCCTGGAATTATAGGCATGTGCCACTATGCTCTGCTGAGACCCTGTGTTAAAAAAGGCCCAGGGATATAATTCAGTGGTGGAGTACCCCTGGGTTCAATACCTAGTCCAAAAATAGAGAATATATTATATAGAAAGTATATGCTGCAGAATAGCCATAAACCCAGAGATTATCACAGGTCTGAATCCCTTATAATACACTGTTCTGAATATGTCCAGAAGCTACAGAAGCCAGAGAGGAATTGTAATTGAATAAAATACATCCTTTGTCATTAACTGGTGAGCATGTGATAATCTAGAAAGGACAGTTGTGGCTTATAACTGGGGAAAGCGGTGAGGGAGTAAGCTGGAGAAAGAAATGAACTATTATTGCCATATTATTCCATTTTTTAAATCCTTTTATTATAAAAGTATAGGTATTGTAAACCATATAAAACAGAAGATGACAATTAGTTTTTATAAGGTACACACCCTTTAAACAACCACTCAAGTCAGGGAATGTATCACTAGCTATCTCCAAAGCTTCTCCATGGTTTTCATCCCAATCTCAATACCTATCTTCCCCTAAAAGTTAACAACAGTCATCCTAAGTTTTATAGTAACCGCTTATTTACATTTTCAGTGTACATCCATAGATACTTTGGACTTGTCCATTTTTCTTGTATATTTCTTTAAGTCTCTTTTACTCTATGCATTTCTCCTCCATCACATTTTTTCCACTCTATCTCCTAAAGTCCAAAGCCATTTGATCTGGGTATTTCTGATTGCACACTCATGGTGCATGTCAACATATTCCTCTCTCTCCTCTATTTCCTGCAAATTAACTACTAGATCCAGGGATTTGATCGAATTCTTGATTCATTGCTGTTTTGTTTTGTTTTTGTACTGGTTTGAACGTAGGGACGCCTTATCACTGAACCATACTCCCAGCCCTTTTTAATTTTTATTTTGAGACAGAGTCTTACTAAGTTGCTTAGGTCCTCTTTAAGTTGCTAAGTTGCTGAGGCTGGCCTTGATCTTAGAATTCTCCTACCTCAGCATCCCTATTGATCCTTATAAAAAATTTTGTTAACCTGGAATTCTATATTTTTATGGGGCATCCTCAGATTTTTAAATGATTAACTAATTCACATCCTTGCAGGTAACATATCTATCAAAACAAAAACAGTTTATAACTTCTAAGATAAAACGCTTATCAAAATATTTATTTCCTCAGTGTGTACTTCTTTCTAAATATATATATATATATATATATAGTGATTACAAAAGATACTTTGTTAGTGTTAGTAGTAAACATAATGGAAATATAGGTTGTCTATCTCTATAATCATTCACTTCCCAGCACATAGTATTACACACTAAAAATAGATACTTTTAGCAATATGGAATTTATTTTAGATTTATGCCAGATATGTTCTGGCATAAATGCATCTACTTTTGTAAAAAACAAAAATGAGATTTTACTGTTTTGTCATTTGTTTTATTCATTTGATAATATATCTTGGGCAACTCTCCATGTTGGTTGTGTATGTCTGTTTTCTTTGAAGTTTCCTCCTTATGCAACTAATGAAATAGGCAAAGTCACTGGCATAAATAGAAGAGAACTTGGGCATGGTGAGTACAAATCTATAAACTTACATTTTGTTCTTACAGAGACTTATAGTACACTTTTGCCTATTTTTAAAAAAATTTTTTTAGTAGTCAATGGACCTTTATTTTATTTATTGATTTATATGTGGTGCTGAGAATAAAACCAGTGCCTCACACATACTAGGCAAGCACTTTACCACTGAGCCATACCCTCTTCCCCCTATTGTTTTTAATATATTTTTTACTTATTGTTTTCTATTTTAACTTAGGTGCTCTTGCTGAGAAAGCTTTGTATCCTGTTATTCCCAAAGATTTTCCTTTTACCATAAGAGTTACATCTGAAGTCCTAGAGTCAAATGGTATGTATTATTTCTTCCCTAGTGGAAAAAAATGGATTCCCTGTTATATTCTTAACTTTTAAAAAGTAATGTTACAAGTTTATTACTATAGGGCCCAAACCTATTGTATGAAAACTGTGCTTGGTTAATTATAAACTTAAGTCTGTTCTTTGTTTTGAGTCTACTGTTCTTAGCTAATGAATTATTTGGAAATCAGTATAATACAAGTATTTTTCTTTTTGTAGCTGTTATAATAGATTCAATTTGGCTTACTTGTTTATTTTTGACAAACACACCATAGAACAAATTGGGTTAGGAATTGTATTAGAGTGAAATAGACATTATTACCTCATATACATATATCATTACATAACCTATGTGATCCTATGATTTATATAATCAGAAAAATGAGATATTATACTTCATGTATGATCTATCAAAATGTATAAATGTGTTCTATTATCATGTACAACTAATTAGAACAAAAAAAGTTTAAAAATTAATTTTAAAAAAAGTTCTTAGATGGACTAGCAAAAAAAAGAAAAAAAAAAGCCATAAAACAAGACCAGCTCAGAAAGAGAAGGGACCAAAATAAAGTGATCCATTAGACAGGAGACGCTTATCACATGTCATAAGTGAATAACAAGTGGGTACTATATGGGAAATTTGGCAAAAAGGTCAAATCTAAGTTAAAAAAAAAAAAAAATCAGTCCATGGGTCAAACTAGGTGTGGTCATTGAAGGCAAAAAGGACCTGAAAGGTGTAACAGACATATATCAGATGATCACAATTATAAAAGGAAAGCACCAAAGGTAAGTTCAGAATTTGAAGTAAATACTACTAACTATGACTGAGCTTATTGTCCAATGAGAGCCCTAGAGACCTTTACCTTTTCCTTCTGATGAAGGCAACAAAAGAGGTGTTACTAGTCCTTCTGCGAGGTTTCTAATATCAGAATCTCTATAGCAATACTGTACAATGGAACTCTTTGTGATAATGGGAATCCTGTTTTATCCAGTTGAGGAACTAAATTTATTTCAATTAATTTAAATTTAAGCAGCCATATGTGGCTAATAGCCACTATATTTTAATCATGTATAGTTTGTGCTTTAAGAGAACTTGATTTTTTTTTTAACTTGTTGTTGAACCTTTATTGAACTATTGAGAATAGAACCCAGTGCCTCACACATGCTAGGCTACCACTGAGCTACAACACCAGCCTGAGAACTTGATTTTTATTTTAATTATTTATTTTTTTATTTTTTACAGACTACATTTTGATTCTTTGTACACAAATGGGATACATCATTTCATTTCTGTGGTTGTACACAATGTAGATTCGTACCATTCGTGTAATCATACATGTACATAGGGTAATGATGTCTGTCTCGTTCCACAATTTTTCATACCCCCCCCTCATTTCCTTCTACATAATCTAAAGTTCCTCCATTCTTCTCTCACTCCCTTATATATCATCTATCATCCCTTCTCACCACCATTATATATCATCTTCCACTTATCAGGGAAAACATTTGGCCTTTGGTTTTTTGGGATTATCTTATTTCACTTAGCATGATATTCTCCAATTCCATCCATTTATTTGCAAATGCCATGATATTATTCTTCTTTATGGCTGAATAATATTCCATTGTGTATATATACCACAGTTTCTTTATCTATTCATCTATTGAAGGGCATCTAGGTTAGTTCCATAATTTAGCTATTGTGAATTGAGCTGCTATAAACATTGATGTGGCTGCATTACTATAGTATGCTACTTTTAAGTCCATTGGGTGTAAACCAAGGAGTGGAATAACTGGGTCAAAAAGTGGATCCATTCCAAGTTTTCTTAGGATTCTCCACACTGCTTTCCAGAGTGGCTGCACCAATTTGGAACTCCACCAGCAATGTAAAAGTATGCCTTTTTCCCCACATCCACACCAACATCTATTATTATTTATGTTCTTGATAATAGCCATTCTAATTGGAGTAAGGTAAAATCTTAGAGTTGCTTTAATTTACATTTTTCTAATTACTAGAGATATTGAATACTTTTTCATATATTTATTAATCGCCTGTATGTCTTCTTCTGTAAAGTGTCCAGTTCCTTGGCCCATTTATTGACTGGACTCTTTGTATTTTTGGTGTAAAGATTTATAAGTTCTTTATAAATTTTGGAGATAAGTGCTCTATCTGAAGTGCATGTGGAAAAGATTTTCTCCCACTCTGTAGGCTCTTTTTTCACATTATTGATTGTATCCTTTGCTGAGAAAAAGCTTTTTAGTTTGAGTCCATACCATTTATCAATTCTTGCTTTGATGTCTTGTGATTTGGGAGTCTTGTTCAGGAAGTCTGATCCTAAACCAACATGATAAAAGATTCTGGCCTACTTTTTCTTCTATTTGGTGAAGGTTCTCAGGTCTAATTCCAAAGTTCTTGATCCATTTTGAGTTGAGTTTTGTGCAGGGTGAGATAGGAGTTTCATTCCATTTTACTGCATATGAATTTCCAGTTTTGCCAGCACCATTTGTTGAACAGGCTATCTTTTCTCTATTGTATGTTTTTGGCACCTTTGTCTAGTATGATTATATTTATGTGGGTTCATCTCTGTGTCTTCTATTCTGTACCATTGGTCTGCCTGTCTATTTTGGTACTAATACCATGCCGTTTTTGTTACTATTGCTCTGTACTATAGTTTAACGTCTGGTATTACGATACCTCCTGCTTCACTTTTTCTGCTCAGGATTGTTTTGGCTATTCAAGGCCTCTTAGTCTTCCAGATGATTGCTTTCTCTATTTCTATGAGGAATGTCATTGGAATTTTAATTGGAATTGCATTGAATCTGTATAGTGTCTTTGGTAGAATGGCCATTTTGACAATGTTAATTCTGCCTATCCAAGAACATGGGAGATCTTTCTATCTTCTAAGGTCTTTCTCAATTTCTTTCTTTAATGTTCTGTAGTTTTCATTGTAGAGGTCTCTTAACCTCTTTTGTTAGATTGATTCCCAAGTATTTTATTTTTTTTGAGGCTATGGTGAATGGAGTGGTTTTCCTAATTTCTCTTTCAGCGGATTCATCACTTATGAATAGAAATGCATTAGATTTATGCATATTAATTTTATATCCTGCTACTTTGCTGAATTCATTTATTAGTTCTAGAAGTTTTCTAGTGGTGTTTTTTTGGATCCTTTATAGAATAATGTCATCAGCAAATAGTGACAACTTGAGATCTTCTTTTCCTATTTGTGTGCCTTTAATTTCTTTGATCTGTCTGCTCTGGCTAGTGTTTCAAGGATGATGTTGAATAGAAGTGATGAAAGAGGGCATCCCTGTCTTGTTCCAGTTTTTAGAGGGAATGCTTTCAGTTTTTCTCCATTTAGAATAATGGCTGTGGGCTTAGCATAGACAGCCTTTACAATGTTGAGTTATGTTCCTACTATTCATACTTTTTCTAGTGTTTTAAGCATGAAGGGGTGCTGTATTTTATCAAATGCTTTCTCCAAAATCATATGATTCTTAACATTAAGTCTATTGATGTGATGAATTACATTTATTGAACCAACCTTGCATCCCTGGGATAAACCCCACCTGATCATGGTGCACTGTCTTTTTAACATATTTTTGTATGCGATTTGCCAGTATTTTGTTGTGGATTTTTGCATCTATGTTCATCAGGGATATTGGTCTAAAGTTTTCTTTCCTTGATGAATCTTTGTCTGGTTTTGGTATCAGTGATACTAGCCTCATAGAATGAGTTTGGAAGGGTTCCCTCCTTTTCTATTTCCTGAAATACTTTGAGGATTATTGGTATCAGTTCTTCTTTAAAGGTCTTGTAGAATTCAGCTGAGGATCCATCTGGTCCTTCGCATTTCTTGGTTGGTAGGCTTTTGATGGCTTCTTCTATTTCCGTGCTTGAAATTGATCTGTTTAAATTGTGTATGTCTTCCTGATTCGGTTTGGGAGGATCATATGTCTCTAAAAATTTGTCAGTGTCTTCAATATTTTCTGTTTTGTTGGAATATAGATTTTCAAAGTAATATCTAATTATGTTATGTATTTCAATGGTATCTGTTGTGATCTTTCCTTTTTCATCACGAATTCTAGTTATTTGAGTTTTCATTTTCCTTCCCTTCATTAGTGTGGCTAAGGGTTTATCAATGTTGTTTATTTTTCAAAGAACCAACTTTTTGTTTTGTCAATTTTTTGAATTGTTTCTCTTGTTTCAATTTCATTGATTTCAATTCTGATTTTAATTATTTCCTGTCTTCTACTATTTTTGGTGTTGAGATGTAACGTGAGGTTATTTAGTTGTTGATCTTTTAATTTTTTTAATGTATGAGCTCAATGCAATGAACTTTCCTCTTAGTACTGCTTTCAGAGTGTCCTAGAGATTTTGATGTTGTGTTGTTCTCATTTACCTCTAAGAATTTTTTTATTTCTTCCCTGATGTCTTCTGTTATCATTGCATCATTCAGTAGCTTATTATTTAGTCTCTAGGTGTATGAGTTGTTTTTGTTTGTTATTTTATTGTTCATTTCTAATTGCATTCCATTATGGTCTCATAGGATACAAGGTAGTGTCTCAATTTTTTTGTACTTACTAATGACTTCTTTGCGGCATAACATATGGTCTATTTTGGAGAAGGATCCATGAACTGCTGAGAAGAAAGTATATTCGCTCGATGATGGATTAAATACTCTATACATTTCCAAAAGTCTATATTATTGATTGTATATTTATTGTATTAGTTCTATAGTTTCTTTGTTCAGTTTTTGTTTGGAGGATCTATCTAGTGGTGAAAGTGGTGTGTTAAAGTCCCCTACTATTATTGTGTTTTGGTCTATTTCATTCTTAAAATTGAGAAGGGTTTGTCTGATGTACATAGATGCTTCATTGTTTGGGGCATAAATATTTAAAATCATTATGTCTTGCTATTTTATGCTTCCCTTAAGCAGTATGAAATGTCCTTCTTTATCCCTTCTGACTAACTTAGGTTTGAATTCCACTCTATCTGATATGAGGATGGAGACCCCTGCTTTTTTACTGGGTCCATGTGCATGGTATGTTTTTCCCCATCCTTTCACCTTTAGTCTGTGTATGTCTTTTTCTATAAGATAAGTCTCTTGAAGGCAGCATATTTTTAGGTCTTTCTTTTTAATCCAATCTGCCAATCTGTGTCTTTTGATTATTGAATTTAGGCCATTAACATTCAGTATTATTATCATGATATGATTTGTATTCCTGGTCATTTTCGCTTATTTTTGATTTTTAACTTGACTTGGTTTCTTCTCTGATTGGCTTTTCCTTTAGGGTAGTTCCTCACTTTGCTGACTTGTATTGTTCTTTTTCACTTTCTCCTCATGAAATATTTTGCTGAGAATGTTCTGTAGTGCAGGCTTTCTATTTGTAAATTCCTTTAACTTTGTTTATCATGGAAAGATATTATTTTAGTGTCAAATCTGAACATTAGTTTTGTTGGGTATAGGATTCTTGGTTGGCATCTGTGCTCTTTCAGAGCTTGAAATAAAGCCCTTCTTGCTTTTAGAGTCTGGGCTGAGAAATCTGCTGATATACGTATTGGTTCCCCCTTATAAGTAATCTCATGCTTTTCTTTTGCAGCCTTTAAAATGTTCTTTATCATGTATATGAGGTATTTTCATTATAATGTACCTTGATGTGGATCTGTTGTAATTTTGTGCACCTGGTATTCTATAAGCCTCTTATATTTGATTTTCCATTTCATTTTTCAGGTTTGGGAAATTTTCTGATATTATTTCATTGAACAGGTTGTTCATTCCTTTGGTTTGTATCTCTGTGCCTTTCTCAATCCCAATAATTCTTAAATTTGATGGTTTCATGATATCCCATAATTCTTGGAGGGTCCGTTCATGATTTCTTAACATCTTCTCAGTTTGTTCAACTTTATTTTCAAGGTGAAATATTTTGTCTTCATTGTCTGAGATTCTGTCTTCCGTGAGATCTATTCTGTTGGTGATGCTTTCTATTGAGTTTTTAATTTGGTTTATTGTTTCTTTCATTTCAAGTATTTTTGTTTGGATTTTTTTTTTTTTTTCAGAATGTCTATCTCTTTATTGAAGTTATTTTGCTTCCTACATTTGCTTTTTTAACTGTTTGTTGGAATGATCATGCATTGCCTGCATTTGCTCTCTTACCTCATCTTTGCTTCATAGATCATTTTAATTATGCAGTTTCTAAACTCTTTTTCTCTCATTTCTACTGCCATGCTGTCATTGGAATCTATCAATAGCATCTTGGTTTCTTAGGGACCATTTCTTCCCCTGTTTTTTCATATTGTTTCTGTATATTCCCCTCTGGCAGTGAAGATCTGAGGTACTGAAGTTTTGCCCCTGCAGGCTTATTATGACCCTGCAGTTTCCAATACCTCTCCTTTGAAAGGGAGATCAGTATTAGTAGCACCCAATACATAGGAAATGCAGCCCTGAACCAGATAGCCCCTATAAAGACTTTAACATTATTGTAATAAACAATTATTATTTATAGTATTTCTAGTTGTGGATGAGGATGGGAAGGGTGTAGGATGTAAGTGAGTAAATAGAGGTACCTGTCAAAAGGCCTCCAGTCTCCTGTAGATGTCTCAGGAAGGGAGCTGCCCTTCAAATGATGGTGGCCACGCCCTCAGGAATAATTCAAAATGCCTGCACCAGCCTCCAAAGTAGCTGGGGAACCTCAGCAAGGGCACGCCGAGTCTGCGCGGGAGTAGCAGGCAGGCTCGGTGTCCGGAGTGTCTGCAGTGGAGGGGGCATTGAGAACATGATTTTAACTGCTTCTAAAAAGTAAGAAGAAGCCAGGCACAGTGGTACATGCCTGTAATCCCAGCGACTTGGGACACTAAGACAGGAGGATGGTGAGTTCAAAGCCAACCTCAGCAACTTAGGCCCTAAGCAACTTAGTAAGACCTCGTCTCAAAATAAGAAATTTTTTTTTATAAAAAAGATCTGGAATGTTGCTCAAAGGTTGTGTTCTTGGCTTCAACTCCTGATACCCAAAACAAACAAACAAAAAAACCTAGGAAGAAAAGGCTCTTGAATATTTATAAAGAAATTATTGCTAGGCACAGTGTTGCATACCTATAATTTCAGCCACTCAAGAGGCTGAGGCAGTACAGCTAGATGGGAAAACACACAAGCAACATGGAAAAACGAGGGAACAAAATGCCACAAACAAACCAAGATGCTCCAGTAAGAGAAGTCACTGACAACACAATAGAAGACATGTCCAAGAAGGAGTTCAGAATGTACATTGTGCAAAGTAAAGGATGGTATAAAGAGTGAAATAAAAGAGAAAATACAGGAATTGAAGGGTCACTTCAATAAAGATTTAGAGATTATGGGGAGAAAAAAGCAGAAATCCTCGAAATGAAGGAATCAATAAACCACATTATGAATTCAATGGAAAGCATTGCCAATAGACTTGACCATTTGGAAGACAGAACCTCAGATAATGAAGACAAAATATTTAATATTGAAAATAAAGTTGAACTTGCAAAGAAGATGGTAAGAATCCATGCACTTCTAAGAATTATGGGATAACATGAAAAGGCCAACTTTAAGAGTTATCAGGATAGAAGAAGAAGCAGAGATACAAACCAAAGGAATGCACAATCTTTTCAATGACACTATCAGAAAATTTCCCAAACCTAAACGATGAAATGGAAAATCAAATACAGGAGGCTTACAGGAACCCAGATGTACAAAACTGCAGCAGGCCCACACCAAGACACATTATAATGACAATAACTAAAATACAGAATAAAGATAAAATCTTAAAGGCCATGAGAGAAGAAAAGCAAATTACCTATAGGGGAAAACCAATTCAGATCTCAACTGATTTCTCAACCCAGACCCTAAAAACTAGGAGGTCATGGAACAACATATTTCAAGTTCTGAAACAAAATGGGTGCCAACCAAGAATTTTATATCCAGCAAAATTATTTCAGATTTGAAGATGAAATAAAAACCTTCCATGATGAGCAAAAGTTAAAAGAATTCACAATTAGAAAGCCTGCACTTGAGAACATTCTCAGCAAATTATTCCATGAGGATGAAGTGAAGAAAAAAAAAAAGTGAAAACCAGCAAAGGGAGGAACTCTATACTAAAGGAATAATCACAAGAGAAACTAAATCAAATTAAAAGCCAGAAATAACCAAAATGATTGGAAACGACAAGTCATATCTCAGAAATAACCTTGAATATTAATGGACTAAACTTTTCAATCAAAAGACATAGACTTGCAGATTGGATTAAAATATAATACCCAACAATATGCTTTCTTCAAGAGACTCACCTCATAGGCAAAGACATCCACAGACTGAAGGTGAAGGGATGGGAAAAAACATATCACTCATATGAATTGCATAAACAAGCAGGGGTTTCCATCCTTATACAGATAAAGTGGACATCAAGCCAAAGTTAATCAGAAGGGACAAAGAAGGTCATTTCATTCTATTGAAGGGAATTATACTGCAGCAAGATATAATGATTGTAAATATTTATGCTCCAAACAATGGATCATCTACGTATGTCAAACAAAACCTTCTCAATTTCAAGAATCAAATAGACGACAACACGATAATAATTTCAAGAATCAAATAGACCTTGACAAAACTGACTTTAACCCACCTCTTCACTACTGGACAGATCTTCTAAACAGAAACTAAATAAAGAAACTATAGGACTAAATAATACAATCAATAATTTAGACTTAACAGACATATATAGACTGTTTCATCCATCAACAAGAGAATATACTTTTTTCTCGGCAGCACATGGATCCTTCCCTAAAATAGACCATATCTTATGCCACAAAGCAACTCTTAGTAAATATAAAAAATGGAGATATTACCCTGCATTCTATTAGATCATAATGGAATTAGAAATCAAAGATAATAAAAAGTAGAAACTACTCTAACACATGGAGACTAAATAATACACTATTGAATGATGAATGGATACTAGAGGAAATCAAGGATGAAATGAAGAAATACTTAGAGGTAAATGAGAATACAGATATAACATTCCAGAATCTCTGGGACATTGTGAAGGCAGTTCTACAAAGAAAGTTCATTGCATTGAACTCCCTTATTAAAAGAATAAAAAGTCAACAAATAAATGACCTAACATTACATTTCAAAGGCCTAGAAAAAGAGAACAGATCAACACCAAAAACAGTAGAAGACAGGAAATAATTAAAGTCAGAGCTGAAATCAATGAAATTGAAACAAAAGAAACAATTGACAAAAGTGACAAAACAAAAAGTTGGTTATTTGAAAAAAACAATAAAATTGATAAACGCCTAGCCACGCTAATAAAGAGAAAAAGTGAAAACTCAAATTACTAAAATATGTGATGAAAAAGGAAATTTCATTTGGACACAACCGAAATACAGAAGATAATTAGAAACTTATGAAAATTTCTACTCGATAAAATAGAAAATATTAAAGATATGGACAAATTTCTGGAGACTTATGACCTACCTAAATTGAATCAGGAGGTCATGTGCAATTTAAACAGAACAAGTTATGAAGTACAAAATTCTGTTGAAAGCCTACCACTTAAGAAAAGCCCAGGACCAGATGAATTCTAAGCCAAGTTCTACAAGACCTTCAAAGAAGATTTAACACCAATTCTCCTCAAATTATTCCATGAAATGGAAAAGGAGGGAATGCTTCCAAACTCATTCTTTGAGGCTAATATCACCCTTATACCAAAACCAGACAAAGACACAATAAGGAAAGAAAACTTCAGTTTTTTATGTTCATCCCTGATGACATATTAAAACAAAATAAAAAGATAGTGCACCATGATCAAGTGGAGTTGATCCCATGAATGCAGGGTTAGCTGAACATACAGAAATCAATAAACATAATTCATCAATAGACTTAAAAGCAAAAATTATATGATCATCTCAATAGATGCAGAAAAAGCATTTGGCAAAATACAGTACCCCTTCATGTTCAAAACACTAGAAAACCTAGGAATAGTAGGAACATACATCAATAGCAAAAAAGCCTTATATGCTAAACCTAACATAATTCTAAATGGAGAAAACTTGAAAGTATTTCTTACAAAAACTGAAATAAGACAAGGATGCCCTCTTTCACCACTTTTATTCAACGTTGTCCTTGAAACTCTAACCAGAGAATTAGACAGGAGAAAGAAATTAAAGGTATACAAATAGGTAAAGAAGAACTCTAACTATCACTGTTTGCCAATGATATGATTCTGTATTTGAAAGATCCAAAAAAAATTCCACCAAAAAACTTCTAGAACTAATAAATTAGTTCAGCAAAGTAGCAGACTATAAAATCAATACCCATAAATCAAACGCATTCCTATACATCAGTAATGAATCCACTGAAAGAAATAAAGAACACTATCCAATTCACAATGACCCCCCCCAAAAAAAATAAAATACATGGAATCAATCTAACAAAACAGGTGAAATACCTTTACAATGAAAACTACAGAACACTAAAAAAAAAAGTTGAAAAAGACCTTAAAAGATGGAAAGACCTCTCATGCTCTTGGATAGGCAGAATTAATATTGTCAAAATGACCATACTACCAAGAGTATTATACAAATTTAATACAATTCCTATTAAAATCCCAAAGACATTCTTCATAAAAATAGAAAAAGCAATCAGGAAATTCATTTGGAAAAATAAGAGACCCAGAATAGCCAAGACAATCCTTATCAAGAAAAGTGAAGCAGGAGGCATCACAATACTAGACCTCAAACTATACTACAGAGCTATAGTAATAAAAACAGCATGGTATTGACACCAAAACAGACATATAGACCAATGATACAGAATAGAAGACACAGAGACAAACCCATATAAATTCAGGTATCTCGTACATTAGACAAAGGTGCCAAAATGTTCACTGGAGAAATGATAACTTATTCAACAAATGGTGCTGGAAAAAATGGAAAGCCACATGTAACAAAATGAAAGTAAACCCTTATCTTTCACCGTGCACAAAAATCAACTCACTGTGGATCAAAAACTTAGGTACTAACACAGAGACCCTGCGACTTCTGGAAGAAAAGGTAGGTCCAAAATAGTCACCATGTCAACCTAGGACCTGACTTCCTTAACAATATCCCTAAAGTGCAAGAAGTTAAATCAAGAATCAGTAAGGGGGATGGACTCAAACTAAAAAGCTTCTTTTCAGCAAAATAATAATAATAATAATATGAAGAGCCTACAGATTTTGGATAAAATCTTTACCATATGCACCTCAGATAAAGCATTAAGTTCTATGGTATATAAAGAACTCAAATAACACCAAAAAAACAAATAACCCAATCAGTGAATGGGCTAAGGAACTGAACAGACACTTCACAGAAGAAGATATACAATCAATCAACAAATAAATGAAGAAAAGCTCAACATCTCTAGCAATTAGAGAAATGCGAATCAAAACTACTTTTAAGATTTCTTCTCACTCCAATCAGAATGGCAGTTATCCAGAATACAGGCAACAATAAATGTTGGTGAGGATGTGAGGGAAAAGGTACACTCATTCATTGCTGGTGGGATTGCAGATTGGTGCAACCACTTTGGAAAGCAGTATGGAGATTCCTCACAAAACTTGGAATGGAACCACTATCTGACCCAGTTATTCCACTCCTCTGTTTGTACCCAAAGAACTTAAAATCAACACACTACAGTGACACAGCCACATCAATGTTTATAGCAGCTCAATTCACAATGGATAAACTATGGAACCAACCTAGATGCTCTTCAACAGATGAATGGATAAAAAAAATGTGGGGGGGGGGGTGTGTGTACTCAATGGACTATTACTCAGCTTTAAAGAAGAATGAAATTCTGGCATTTGTTTGTAAATGGATGGAGTTTGAGAATATGCTACGTCAAGTAAGCCAAACCCAAAAAACAAAGGCCAAATGTCTTCTCTGATATGAGGAAGCCTATTCATAATGGGGGTGGGGGTGGATAGGGAAGAACACAGTTACTTTATATTAGGTAGAGGGAAGTGAAGAGAGGGGAAGGGGTATGGGGGAAGAAATGATAATAGAGTGAAACAGACATTATTACTTCATGGGCATGTATGAATGCATGACCGTTGTGATCCTGCAATATGTATAATCAGAAAAACGAGAGATTATATTCCATTTATGTATGATTTATCAAAATGTATAAATGCATTCTACTGTCACGTACAACTAAGTAGAACAAATAAAATTTAAAAATTTTAAAACAAGAAACTGAGGCAGGAGGATCACAAGTTAAGACCAGCCTTAGTGAGTCTGTGTCTCAAAAAGGACTTGGAATTTGGTTCACTGGTTAAGCGCCTCTGAGGTTCAATTCTCAGTACCATAACACCAAGAAAAGAAAAAGAAATTATTGATGTAATAATATTCTGCATTTTTAAAAAATTAATGTTATAAAGCAAGTCTTTTTCTTTTGATAGGTTCATCATCTATGGCATCTGCATGTGGTGGAAGTTTGGCATTAATGGATGCAGGTAAAAGATTGTGTCTCAAAATTGCTACTACTTTGTATATAATTTGATGAGTAAAAAATATGAGATTTCTTTATAACTGAATTTTAGTAAGAGTTGAAGTCAGATGATAGATTACCAAGCCAGACCAAAGGTAAGATAGTTGCAAAAGTAATCCTTCAAATATCCAGGTATTTCTTGGAATTCTTATTTTTAGATAAAAGTAGTACACTGAAAATTACTTGCCCTAGTGACCCAGGCAGTTTTCTCACCTTCCAAAAGGTAGAGCTCCAGAATTGATTCTAATCACCAGAGAAGTTTTGATTAGTAACAGAAGGATTAGGACAGGACGCTTTAGAGAAAGTTAACATGTAATTGTTGAGTTGATTTATGTAAGTGACAGAGAACAGTGCTAGTCTTAAAGTGTACAAAGAATTTTAGGAAGATAGACTACAAATGGTTCACCCTGGGTCTGACATACCTGGCTCTCAAAACCAGTCACCAGTTCTCTAAACAGTACAATGATGTTATTTAGGAAGAAGCGGGGCTGGAGATGTATATAGCTCAGTGATATTGCCTAGTATGCACAGGGTCCTGACTTCAGTTACCAGTACTGGAAAAAAGAAGAAGGAAAGGAACCTAGACACTAAAGAGGCCACACAAGGAATTCTCTGATAATTTCACACATGTACAGTATATATATATATGAAAGGTGGAAAGGAAGACAACCAAAGGTGAAATGAAATAAGTGTGGATATAACAATAGTAATATTTCAGAAAAATTAAAACTTGTATCAGGCTAAATAAAGGAAAAATTGCTTAAGGAATTTTTTCCAGTTGTGTTCAGTGGAGGAAAATATAATATACAAGGTGGGTGGTAAAATGCTGCTACTGGTTTTTATCTTCTTATATTCATTTAACAAATCTCTGTGCTGCCTGTGAGCCAAGCACTGATCTAAGCTTTTGGGACATGGTTGTTAATAAAATAGCCCTTGTTCTTATGGAGCTTATATTGGAAAATAGAAAAAGTGCTGAAAAATGTTAATCAAAAGATGAAATAAGAGACATCATACTGGGTTGGTGGTATACATCTGTAATCCTCGCTGCTGTGGAAGCTAAGGCACAGGGATCACAAGTTTGAGACCAGTCTTGGCAACCAACCATGCCTCAGTTTAAAAAAGGACTGGGAATGTAGCTCAGTGATAGAACCTCTGTGTTCGAGCTGTAGTTCAGGTCTAAAGAAAAACCCATATTGACAGTTATGTAACCATAAGAACTAAGGGATGAGATTATTAAATCACATTGGTAGTCTTTGAGAAACCATGGAGTTGAGTTTTATACCAAGAACAGAAAATGTTTTTAATTTTAGAAGAGAAAAATGTTTTCTATAAAGTGTAACCCAGTGAACTTGACCTTGACCCTTTTAAATAGTTAATGGAAAGAATAGTTTATAAATATTTTATGAAGGAAGGGGACTATAGAAAGAAGGAGCCAGAAAAAATTCACCAAAAATAAATAATGCCCTAATAAATTCACTTTTTATTTCTGAAAAAGCTAACTAGATCTAAAGTGGGGAGGATGATGCTGTTGATGCAGTATATCTAGCTAAAGTCCATCTCCTCAATTTTATGATGTCTGTGTAAGTGATGCAGAAATTTAGACCAAATGGTAAGTGCGCCATCCATGACTGGTTGAAGAGTTAGTCTGGTCAATGGGTTGGACAGGGGGATCTCATGTGGAATACTTTATTCTATTCTGAACCCTGTCCCTTGTAATGGCACTGGCCTGCCATTAAAAAGGATACTGATAGATAAAATTATCTCTAAAAATTTTTAATAGGATGAAAAATATAAAGAAATTAATTTGACAAGAATAAATGTCAAGTGCTATAAGAAGGGCCAAGCAACAGTATGCAGTTCAGTTCAAATACGTGAGTGCTTCCCATACTCTAAGTCAGACACTGTCTGTGCCCCAGGGATACATGTAGTGCCCATTAAAAAAATAAATAAATAAATAAATAAATAAATAAAAGCTTAGAGGTACAAAACAAAGATGAAAAGATATTAGCAAACTAAAGAGATAATACAGATGTGTACAGGACACATAGGGGATGAATAATGGGCTAGGTCGAAGGTAATTGGCTCAGAGAAACCACTACATTTCATCTGGTATTAAAGATTGAGTAGTTAGATTACCACCAGGCATACTAGGATCAGGGCCTGTATTTCACATGAAAGAAACAGCCTGTGCAATGGTATGAAGCCATATAGTATGTTTCTAAATGTACTCAATGTAGAGTGCTTAGGTTCTACCCCAGCACCACCACAACAGGTGGGGGGTAAAAATCTCCTGAAAGTAGATTATTGGAGAACTTGAAATATTTTATGTAAAAGAATGGCATATTTTGAATCTGCCTTTTATCTTTTTTTCTTTTGAGTTATCTATTCCTAACTTAGATAATAGCCTTAGGGGGGTGAGGTAGGACAGCCTAGGAAGTGAAAGGAGAGAAAATCTGGAAAGCCAGGCAGGGAGATTGCTGTCAAGAGAAGAAATGACGTGGACTTGAACTAAAGGAATACCAGTAGGTACTTCAGTATTTAAGGGAAAGGATGTTTTTCTTAAAATTTTGGAAGATAAACAGATATTTGTGACTTGACAATATAAGAAATAAGGAAAGAAGAATTGTTGATTGTGTATGAATGTCATAGTTACTTTCAACCAAGATGAATACAAAAGGAAAAATATTTATTGAGAGTGCTTCAATTTTTAATGAATTAAAATATTTATAGTGCTGTAGGTGACATTAGCTAGAGATGTTCAAGAGGCACTTTGTACAACTCCAGGACATGGCAAAGAGAGCTAGGTGGAAGGGGTAAATATTTAAGTCGTGATCATTATAGTGGCAGTTAAACCCTTCAGTGTAGTAACAAAGAAAGAGAGAGAAAACTCAAATTACTAAAATCTGTGATGAAAAAGGAAATATCACAACGGATACTACTGAAATGCAGAAGATAATTAGAAAGTACTTGGAAAATTTATACTCAAATAAAATAGAAAAACTTGAAGACATTGACAGATTTCTAGAGACATATTATCTGATATAGGAAGATATACACAATTTAAAACAGATCAATTTCAAGCAAAGAAATAGAATACACCATCAAAAGCCTACCAACCAAGAAAAGCCCAGGACCAGATGGATTCTCAGCTGAGTTCTACAAGAACTTCAAAGAAGATTTAACATCAATACTCCTCAAATTTTTCCATGAAATAGAAAAGTAGGAAACCCTTTCAAACTCATTCTATGAGACTAGTATGACCCTTATATCAAAACCAGACAAAGATACAGCAAGGAAAAAAAACTTCAGACCAATATCAGTCATGACTGTATACACAAAAATTCTCAATAAAATTCTGGCAACTCACATACAAAAATATATTAAAAAGATAGTGCACCACGATCAAGTGGGGTTCATCCCAGGAACACAGGGTTGGTTCAACATACAGAAATCAATAAATGTAATACATCACACCAATAGACTTAAAGACAAACTCATGATTATCTCAATAGATGCAGAGAAAGCATTTGACAAAGTACAGCACCTCTTCATGTTTAAAACACTAGAAAAACTAGGGATAGTAGGAACATACCTCAACATTGTAAAAGCTAACTATACTAAACCCATGGCCAAAATCATTCCAAATGGAGAAAAACTGAAAGCTTTCCCCCTAAAAATGAACAAGACAGGGATGCCCTCATCTCTACTTCTATTCAACATTGTCTTTGAAACTCTAGCCAGAGAATTAGACTGAAGAAAGAAATTAAAAGTATACAAATAAGTAAAGAAGAACTCAAACTCTCACTATTTACCAACCACATGATTCTGTATTTGGAAAATCCAAAATATTCCACCAGAAAACTTCTAGAACTCATAAATGAATTCAGCAAATTAGCAGGATGTAAACTCAATACCTATAAATCAAATGCATTTCTATACATAAGCGATTAATCCTCCGCTAAAGAAATTAGGAAAACTACCTCATTCACAATAGTATCAACAAAAATAAAATACTTGAGAATCAATCCAACAAAAGAGGTGAACATACCTCTACAATGAAAACTACAGAACACTGGAGAAAGAAATTGAAAAAGACCTTAGAAGATGGAAAAATCTCCCATGCTCTTGGATAGGCAGAATTAATATTGTCAAAATGTCCATACTACCAAAAGTGTTCTATTGATTCAGTGCAATTCCTATTAAAATCCCAATAACATTCTTCATAGAAATTGAAAAAACAATCAGGAAATTCATTTGTAAAAATAAGAGACCCAGAATAGCCAAGACAATCCTTAGCCAGAAGAGTGAAGCAGGAGGCATTGCACTACCACACCTTAAATTATACTACAGAGCATTAATAACAAAAACAGCATGGTATTGGCACCAAAATAGACATGTAGTCCAGTGGTATAAAATAGAAGACACAGACAAACCCACATCAGTACAGTTATCTCATACTAGACAAAGGTTCCAAAAATATACATTGGAGAAAAGAGCTTATTCAACAAATGATGCTGGGAAAACTGTAAATCCATATGTAACAAATAAAATTAAACCTCTATCTCTCACCCTACACAAAAATCAGCTCACTGTGGATCAAAGACTTAGGCACTAAAAGAGATACCCTGTGCCTAATAGAAGAAAAATAGGCCCAAATCTTCATCATCTCAGCCTAGGACCTGACTTCCTTAACAAGACCTCTAAAGCTCAAGAAGTAAAATCAAGAAGTAATAAATGGGATGGATTCTAACTAAAAAGCTTCTTCTCAGCAAAGGAAACAATAATGTGAGAAGAGAGCCTACAGAATGGGAAACTATCTTTACCACAAGCACCTCAGATAGAGCACTAATCTCCAACATTCATAAAGAACTCAAAAACTTAACACCAAAAAACCAAATAACCCAATCAATAAATGGGCTAAGAAACTGAACAGATACTTCACAGAAGAAGAAATATAGTCGATCAACAAATATGAAAAAAGTTTCTTCATCTCTTGCAATTAGAGAAATGCAAATCAAAACTGCACTAAGATTTCAATTCACTCCAGTCACAATGGCAATTATCAAGAATACAAGCAACAATAAATGTTGGCAAGGATGTGGGTAAAATACATTGTTGGTAGGACTGCAGATTGTTGCACCCACTTTGGAAAGCAGTATGGAGATTCCTCAGAAAACTTGAAATGGAACCACCATCTGACCTAGCTATCCTACTTCTTGGTTTATACCCAAAGGACTTAAAATCAGCATACTACAATAACACAGCCACACCAATGTTATAGCAGCTCAAGTCACAATATCTAAATTATGGAACCAACCTAGATGCTCTTCAACCGATGAATGAATAAAGAAAATGTGGTACATATACACAATGGAATATTACTCAGCCTTAAAGAAGAATGGAATTTTGGCTTTGCTGGTAAATGGATGGAACTAGAGAATATCGTGCTAAATGAAAAAAGCCAATCCCAAAAACCAAAAGCCAAATGTTTTCTCTGATAAGTGGATGCTGATCCATAGTGGGGGATGGGTAGGGAAGTACAAAGGAACTTTGGATTGTACAGAGGGGAGTGAGGGTGGGTGGGGTGGGGATGGGAAGGATGGTAGATTGAGACAGACATTATTACCCTGTATACATGTATGAAAAATTTTGTTTAAAAAAAAGTCAATAAAAAATTTAAAGTTAAAAAATAAAAATGAGTTTAGGTGAGATTGCTTAGAATGGAATGTGATACCTATCACATTTTTTTATACTAAAAATAAAGTTTCAAGTAATCTAATCATAAACTTTTTAGAAAATGAAACACGGAAGATTTTATCAAATATTAGAGAAGTATGTCTTTCAGTATAATCCAGGAGCCAGGATTACATAAACTTTAAAAATTCTACTCAGAAAAACATCACTATAAGCAAAATGAACAAACAAGATAGGGAAAGACTACTAAGTAAAAAGTGGTTGAAGGCCATGAACAAAATTCTTCAAAATAAGTTATGTAAATAGGCTTATAAACATGAATATGTTCAGCCACACTTATTACAAACAAATCAGATTTTACAAGTAACCATTTTTACTCCTTTGATTGACAGAGATCAAAAAGTTTAATAAGAGTTAGGTACTGTTCAAAATAGCATGTACCCTTCTATACTTAATGTGACAGGGTAGCAAGTGTAAAATACAAATGCCCTTTAACTCAGCAATTTCATTTGTTTGTGACTTATAAAAATATGTGGAACATGTGGGAAAAATATATACGGGTAGTAGTACAGTCATTCAAAGAAATAAAGTAGAGCTTTGTGTGGTAAAGTGTATTATTACCCAAGATAAGTTGTTAAATAGAAAAGGCAAGGTGCAGAACAATGAATGCTTGGAGCCTGCTCCCTTGAGTAAAAAAAAAATGAAAAATTATGTTTACATTTATACTTGTACACAGAAATTATCTGGGAGATTCTACTAATGGTGGTTGCTGTGGGGAGGTGGAATGAGGGGTTCAAGCTAGAAGAATTCAACAAAATGCATGCTTATTTTTCAGCAAAAAGAAGACACCAAGAGCAATGAATCATTTGAGTTATAAAGTTTGCACTTATGAGAGAGTTTTGTGCCAAGTACAGGGATCACCTCTTAAAGTAATTTTAAGGGACTTTAGTGTAGTTTCCAAAAGACACGAGGTAGTTAGAGGACTTTTTAAGACCTTTTCAACTTAGCTTTGGTGATTGTCAATTTCGGAAACACCATCCCCTTTCATTAAAGTAAATGTCAATAGAATATATAAACGTGTGTTAGGCTTATACACACATTACACAAAAAATTCTTTTCTCACTTCTAGGGGTTCCAATTTCATCTGCTGTGGCAGGTGTAGCAATAGGATTGGTCACCAAATGCAATCCTGAGAAGGGTGAAATAGAAGATTATCGTTTGTTGACAGATATTCTGGCAAGTATATTCCCAGTTTTAAATATTTAGCAGCGAAAACTATACAAATAGCATATGCTTGGAAGAATACTGGTTCTCAAAGAAGATAGGTACAGTGGTTCTTTCTTTTATCTTCTGTGTATTGCCTTGGATTTTAAAGGGTATGTTAAAAATACACCTTACAGGATAGGTATCCATAATGACTTGCTTTAGGATAATTGTAAATTAATTCTTATACATTTATTGAGAAATACATGATCTAAAAATAATGTTTCTGTTGAAAATATTTGCATGTTTAAAAAGTCACAAAATGGAAGCAGCAGTTAATATAGGAGATTTTTCTTTATGCTTAGTCTTAGAGGGCATGGTTTACTTCTAAAGCTGTTTTAAAATTCTTCTACAGTGACTCTGGGTGAATTTTGTTTTTGTTTAAAACTTTTTCATAATTTCTTAAATTCCTAAAGGGAATTGAAGATTACAATGGCGACATGGATTTCAAAATAGCTGGTACTAATAAGGGAATAACTGCATTACAGGTATTTTTAAAATCCACTTTGTCTCATTTTATGTATTTAAATAATGTTACGAATCAGTGGATTTTTAAAAATTAATTCATTTATTTTTGGCTCTTCCGTATTAGGCTGATATTAAGTTACCTGGAATACCAATGAAAATTGTAATGGAAGCCATTCAACAAGCATCAGGTAAGCAGTATCTAGTTTGTCAACTGGAAGTATAATTTCCATTAGACTTATTATAAAATACTGCCTTAAAAAATGAAATTTCAGCCAGTCATGCTGGCGCACACCTATAATCCCAGCAATTTAGGCCCTAAGCAACTTAGTGAAGAATAAAAGACGGGATGTAGCTGCTCAGTAGCAAAGTATCTCTGGGTTCAATCCCAAGTACCAATTTAAAAAAAAAAATATGTGTGTGTGGGGGATGGCTTGGGGTATAGTTCAGTGATAGAGTGCTTGCCCACTATACATGAGATGCTGGGTTTGATCACCAGCATGGCAAAAATAAAAATGAATTTTATATAATTTAACTGGGACCAAGAAGTATTAATTATTGGGCACATGACTAATCCTCCAAGTTAGAGACCAGAGAAATTTTGATTTTCAGCAATTAAGCATCTAAGATAAACTTTATAAAGGAGGAAATATGAGTGAATCTTCAAAATAATTATGATTTGGAGAGCTTTGGTTATTAAGCTAAAGAGTTTGAATTTTATTCCATAAAAACTAAAAGTGAGCTAGGCAGGGTGGTGCATAACTGTAAACCCAGCTATTCAGGAGACTGAGGCAGGAGGATCACTATATTCAAGGCCAAACTGCACAACTCAGTGAGACCGTGTCTCAAAATAGGGAGAAAGGAGGGAGGAAGGAAGGAAAAGTGCTGGGGATGTAGCTCCATGGTAGAATGCTTGCCTAGCATGTACAAGACCCTGGGTTCCATTCCCAGTACAGGTCAGGGGGGCATGGGACTCAATGCAGCTATTTCAGGTCCCATGTTATGTGGTTGTAACTTTTATTGTGTTTTTATCCTTTTAGTGGCAAAGAAAGAGATATTACAGATTATGAGCAAAACTATTTCAAAACCTCGAGCATCTAGAAAAGAAAATGGACCTGTTGTAGGTAATCCATTAAAATCGTTACTGACTTTATGCGAGGCACGGTCCTGCACACTACAATGCCAGTGGCTCAGGAGGCTGAGGCCAGAGGATCTCAAGTTCCAAAGACTCAGCAACTTATCTAGGCCCTGTCTTGGAAAAAAAAAGACTGAGGATGTATCTCAGTGGATAAAGGGCTCCTGGGATCAGTCCCTAGTACAAACAGACAAACAAACAAATGAATATTGATTTCATGATAACAAACATTAGTATGTGAAAGTATATTACAAGTTTTTAATTTTTTTTACTCCACATGCAAAGTAAAAATATTCCTAGTACTTTTATTGCTAAAATACTTTATAAGGGTTTTGAATATTTTCACCATAAATGATAAATATTTTAGATATGTTTACCTTATTTCAACATTATACTACGTGTACAGAAATATCACCTTGTAACCCATAAACATATATAATTTTATGTTCTTATGTATCAATTAAAAAATAAAAGAAAAATACTTCAAACCTGGGGCATTTTTAACCAAGTAACATTGTCTTTCTGTTTCATAATGAAATATTTTTACATGTTTTAGGTTCGTTTATGTATTTGATTTATTTATGTATTTGTCTGTACTGCATTTCAGAAACTGTTCAGGTTCCATTATCAAAACGAGCAAGATTTGTTGGGCCAGGTGGATATCATTTAAAAAAACTTCAAGCTGAAACAGGTAAGAGTTGTATGAAGTTTGGGTTTTATTAAATGCTGGACCATATAGTTTTGCTATTTTATCTCTACTATGTTGCTCCAAATGTGTGTGTGTGTGTGTTTGAGAAACAGAAAAACCAGGAGAGAAGGATTTGATGTCTTTCTTATGAGTTTTTTTGTGCCTCTTTCTGAATCAGTGAATGTTCAATCCTTAACTGTATTCAAGAAGGACGGTCAAGCATTCAAGTTTTTTTTTGCAGCATTTTAAAATGGATTGTTCCTGAATAATTTTTAATTTTTCCCTTTAGTGAAGTTATGTTTTAATTTTTTTATTACTATTCTACTTTCGCTTAGTTTTATTTACACTTTTATTTATTTAAAGTATATGTAGAAATAGTTATGCCTTAATTTGTTTCTTCTGGAAGCAGTGTTTAGGTTTCCTAATACATAGCTGCTTTGAGGTTATTGAAGAAGGATGAAAAGCAAAGTTGCCATAGCTCATTGTTAAGAATGAGAAACTGACATGATTTTGTTCCTCATTCATTTATTCAATCTACAGGATAAGAAAAAGAAAGACAAAAAGGTGAGGGAAGGGCTCTAGTATAGTTTCTAGTCATAATTAAGAGAATAAAACCAGAGCCTCAAAAATTAGCCCTGATATGATGGGCATTGGTTCTCTGCTTTTACCCCCAGGGCCTAGTATAATGCCAGATACATAGCAGGTGTGCAGTGTATGCTTGTTCATGAATTGATCCCTTTCCAAAGCAATGATTACACAGCAGAAACCTGCCCAGCTGCTTCTGAGTCCCCCTCTTTGCTCTCATACTGACTTTCAGACTAGTCTCAAAGATTTTTTTTTTTTTTTTGGGGTGCTGGGAACTAAACTATCTTTTTAAAAGGTGTAACTATTAATCAGTTGGATGAAGAAACATTTTCTGTATTTGCACCAACACCCAGTGCAATGCATGAAGCAAAAGAATTCATTAGTGAAATCTGCAAAGATGATGTAAGTATAGATCTTATACTGATTTCTTTATCTACTTTTTGTTTGTTTTCTTTATGAATCTTATGGTTTATTTTAATTTACAGCAAGAACAACAGTTAGAGTTCGGAGCAGTTTATACCGCCACAATAACTGAAATCAGGTATTATCAAGTAATACACTACACTAGTTTTAAAAGATTTCAAGTCTACGTTAACTTCACATTTGATTTATTTACTTTGAAAATACAAAGTGTTTGGATTATATGTCAATTACCATATTATCATTAATATTTTTTAAGTTGCACTGAATTTTCTTTTCTAGAAGATTGGTAGTTTGTAGATTTTCAGTGACAAGTTCTTCTGAATTTTTTTCTTTAGTCAAATTTTCTACCATTTTAATTTTTCCATTAACAATAAATAGGCCCAAAACACAAAAATCAATATTTTCTTTTCATTGTTGTTGGCCTATTTAAAAAAAAAAAAAAAATTCTATTTTGGAGACAATGTCTTGCTAACTTTCCCAGGTTGGCCTTCAGCCTGTGGCCCTCCTGCCTCACCCTCCTGAGGAGCTGAAATTACAGTCATGCATCACTATACCCAGTAGTTGACTATTTTAAAAATAGTACTACTTAATGTTTAATTAATGCATTTTTAAAAGCCAATTTCAACTTCAAAAGCATTTTTAACTAGCTAACATGGTCCCAAAATTCCTTTTTTTTAAAGAAATTACCAAAGGTAGCAGGAGTGTTTAAAACTATTTAAAATGAATAAAGGCAGTGGGATAATGTGTTTAATATTGCAGATAAAAAATAAGAAATAGGATGGCTTAGCTTAGTAGACTAAAGTGAAGAATAAAGAGAGCTTTATTAATTAAGTTTTCCATTTTATCTAGCCCCTTTCTTAAATCCCTTCTAATAGGTTAATATTTAGTGCTATTTTAAAATATGTAATGTCATTTCAAAAAATTTTGGAAGTTACAAAAAGAAGTATAGGTGAATATATATTCTAAAGGATTTTTCTTTATTTTAATGACCAGTATTATTTTCAGTTGAAAAATAAATATCTGTTTTAGGTAATCATAATTTTTATGATTATAAAATATACTGGAGTGGGCTTTTGTTTTGTTACTTTTCCTTTTAGGAAAATATTATGAGTTTTGTCAGTAGATATACTTATTATTTTAACCAGGCTTATTCCCTTCTTATAGAGACACTGGAGTAATGGTAAAACTATATCCAAATATGACTGCAGTACTTCTTCATAACACACAACTTGATCAACGAAAGGTAAAAATTCAGATTTGAATATTTTTATAACTGCCTGAAAATAACCATGTTGAAATTGCTTGGATTAACCAGGCGTGGTGGGGCACACCTATAATCCCAATGACTTGAGAATCTGAGGCAGAAGGATCACAAGTTGAAAGCCAGCCTCATCTACTTACTGAGGCCCTTAGTGAGACCCTGCCTCAAATTAAAAAATAAAAAGGTGGGCTGGGGTGGTAGCTCCATGATATAGCACTTGCCTAGCTCGTGTGAGGCACCGGGTTCAAGTCTCAGCACAACATATAAATAAATAAATTAATTAATTCAAGGTCCATTGACAACTCAAAAAATATTTTAAAAAATAAAAAGGGCTGGGAATGTGGCTCAGTTGTTAAGTGTCCCTAGGTTCAATCACTGGTACCAAAAGAAAGAAATTACTTGGATTGGTGAGAAATGTACACTTTATTGATTACTAGTTTAAGTACAGAAAACAAAAATAGCATTTACTGCTGACAAAAGATTTTACATCATTATCACAGGTATTTGTTTCTCCTAAGCATTTTGAGGTTGAACAACACCTAGAACTAGCATATAGCAGTGACTAAAACTATCCACATGTAACCCTGGTTTCCCAGTTTTCTACTGACCAACCAATCATGGGAAGATAATTCATGAAAGGTTTTTAAATTCATTAATCTTTTTTGTAGTTCAGACATCTGAAAGACTAATAATATAAGCCTATTCAATGAAATACAGGAGTCAGGGGATAATAAGAGTATCTATTTTACCATATATTAAAACATAAAACTATAGAAAATAAAAGACAGTATTATTGGCCCAGAATTAGATAATCTATACAACAAAAAAGAGACCCCCCCCCCAAAATAAAAAACCAGTTATATAAATAGGACTGTAATATATGTTTAAAGTTGCATTTTTCACTCAATGAAGAAATAAAAATTGCCAGGTACAACAGTACTTGACTATACTCTGAGCAACTTTCAAGCCTGAGGCAGGTGAATCAGAAGTTCAAGGCCAGCCTCAGCAGGACTTAGTCAGACCCTGTCTCAAATTTTAAAAAATGAAAAGGACTGGGAATATAACTCAGTGGTTAAGCACCCGTGGGTTCAATCTCCAGTACAAAAAAAAGAAGACAGAAATACAAATTATTGAATGTATCATTGTATATAATTGGTTATCATAAAGTAGGCTCTTCAGTCATTTTTATACCAAAATCCCAAGTTAAGAGCAAAATCCCAAGTTAAAGAGCTAAATTTTTTAAAAAGATCATAGGAATGAGAAATAAATTTTTTTAGGAGGAGGGCTGTAGAAGAAAATAAGAATATTTTGATATTTGTGCTGAGGAACTCTTTCTAATCATATCAAAGGCAAAAAAATGTAAATAAATTGGTAAAATCTAACTGCACTTTTTATTTAATTGTATGGCAAAAATCACAGTAATAATGAAAGACAAACAACCTACAGGAATGCGCTTGTAACAAACAACAGGGGCCTTATATACACAGATTTTATATATCAGTAAGAAAAACGAATATCAATAGAAAAATGAGCAAAGAATATTGTCGAGCTTTTTGATTTTCATTTGGGACTTTCTTTCTTTCTTTCTTTCTTTCTTTCTTTATTTATTTATTTATTTATTTTGGTGCTGATTAAACCCAAGGACTCGTGCATGCCAGGCATGTACTCCTACCACTGATCCCAGGCTTTTTTGGTTTTTATTTTTTTCTCTCAAGCCAATCATAGTATTCAATATCAATATCAATTCTTTAAAATGCAATAAAATCAGTATGTTTTTAACTTTCCAAATACATGAAAATTCCTAGTGTGAGTTAGGAAAAAGGAGGATATTCTCTATACTGTTATTAGGAGACAAACTTTGGGACAAACTCTAGAGAATGTTTCGTAAATGTCTGTGATCCCACAAGTTCCACATATAGGAACTTGAGAGATAGATGACTAAAGGATGGATGCAACACTAAAATTTTGGGGTTTTGTGGTTTTTTGGGGTTTTTTTATTTTTATTTTTTTTAATATTTTGTTTTAGTTGTAGGTGGACACAACACCTTTATTTTATTTTTATATGGTGCTGAGGACCAAACCCAGGACCTCATACATGCTAGGTGAGCACTCTACCACTGTGCCACAACCCCAGCCCAAAACTTTGTGTTTTTTCCTCAACTTTTTCTTTGTGATACTGGGAATTGAACCCAGGGGAGGTACATCCTCAGCCCTTTTTTTTTTTTTAATTTTAAGACAAGGTCTCTTGAAGTTACTGAGGCTGGTTTTGAACTTGGAATCCTCCTGCCTCAGCCTCCCAAATTGCTCGGATTACAGGCATGCCCCACCACACCTGGCTCAACTTTTTATTTTGAAAAATTTTAAACCTACAGCAAAATTAAAAGAATAATACACAGAACACTCATATATCTTTCACCTAAATTTACCAATTATTAATATTTGCAATGCTGAGAATTTACAATAAAGTAACCATCTTTAAGGAATTAAATAAAATATATAGTTTGTATACTCCTCTGTAATGCTTCATTTATTGATATGAAAAGACATTCTCAACATATTATTGAATGAAAAAAGGCCCATTTTTATAAAAGCAGTACATAGTAGACATTTGAAGAGATACTCATTAGAATGTTAGCCGTAGTTATCTATAGGTAGAAGGAATTTGGATGACTTTTAATTTCTTCTCAATATCCCTGTATTACTTTAATTTTGTAATTAACAAATTTAGGAGGTGGAGACAGAGTACTGGGGATTGAACCAAGGTCTCACACATGTAGCCAAGCACTATATCACTGAGTTACATCTCTAGCCTTTTTTTTTGAAACATGATCTCTAATTTGCAATCTTCCTGTCTCAGCCTCCCACATAGCTGGATTTATAAGTTTGCACCACCATTCCCAACTGGCAGATTTCATAATCAGAGAAACCAATTAATCTTTTGTCCAAAATGTATTCTAACATGGTGTTTTTCGTTTTTGTTTCTTTTTTTCAGATTAAACATCCCACTGCCCTAGGATTAGAAGTTGGCCAAGAAATTCAGGTACTTGTGTTCAAACTTTCAGCCTAAATTTTCTAAATTATACTTGAAGTTTTAATTTTTGTTTTCGAGAAGTCGAAAGGATAGAATTAACATCTACGATGTGTATTATTTATATGCAGTGTTCTATTTTAACCTTAGGGTTCCTTTATATAGACTCACCAAGGATTTAGGACACAGTTTTTACCCTCAAGGAACTTACAGTTAAGCTAAAACAGTAGCCATCTTTAGAGCTTTTAAACAATACATGAAATCTGGTGTGGTGGCACACACCTGTAATCCCAACAACTCAGGAGACTAAGGCAGGAGGATCACAAATTCAAGGAGACTGTCATCAACTTAATGAGACCCTGTCTCAAAAAAAAAAAAAGACTGTGGATGCAGCCTAGTGATAAAGTGCTCCTGGGTTCAATCCTCAGTACCAAAAAGAAGAAGAAGAAAACATGAGCGTGTTGACTGTGCAGACTCAGTAGTTTGGGGACAGATATAAGAATCTGATCCTTAGCCTTATTGGAAGCCTTTACTGTTGTTTTTGAGGAGTTGAGACTTTGTTTCTCCACCACTTTGAGCTTGATAAGAGTCATGTTGTCCAAGTCTACAATGCTGATAATTTTTTTTTTTTTTTTTTTTTTGTAGTACCTTTAGTAGATGAAAGAAGTCATTACTGATCTGGGGTTTTTGGCTGTGCCACATTCTGTTCCAGTTATACCTAATACCTATGACCTGAGTAACTAAGGCCACTAGTTTGTTCCTGACCTATAGTCCCATTGTTCTTGGTGCCTCCAGGGAAAGGAGAACTAAGACATATCTCTGTTTTAAGTTGTTTTTGACATCACGATGGACTTTAAAACTTCCACATTCCCCCCTAACTTCCATTTTCCTCAGGGAAGCCAAATAAACTCTTGGTTTCCTGAGCAGTAGTGAAAATCTGAGTGACCTGAACATAATCTAGAATAGTTTGTAGCACAATTAGGTGCAGAAAGCCTTGTCAAGAATCATTCGGGCTGGGGTTGTGGCTCAGTGTTAGAGCACTTGCCTAGCATGTGTTATGCCCTGGGTTCGATCCTCAGCACCACATATAAATAAATGAATAAATAAAATAAAGGTCCATCAACAACCAAAAAAAAAAAAAAAATGTATATTAAAAAAGTGTATAAATTAAAAAAAAGAAAGGAAGAAAGAATCATTCACCATGGCTTTGACTGGTATTCCAATATAGGGACCCGGAGACAATAAAAAGGCACAGATGAGTTTAACAGAAGGTTATAATCAGAAACTAAATGACCTGTCTCTTTCCTTTTTTTTTATATTAACTACTTAACCAAATAATTTATTGAGCATATACTTCTCCATAGCACTGAGCTGTGTCTTCAGCAAATGAGTAAAAATTTTAATCATTGCCTTATTTAGATCATATACTTTTTAATTTTGGAGGTTAATCAATGTGCTGTAACATTAAAAGTAAATTTTTTTAACATAGGTGAAATACTTCGGACGTGATCCAGCTGATGGAAGAATGAGGCTTTCTCGTAAAGTGCTTCAGTCTCCAGCTACAAATGTTGTTAGAACTCTAAATGACAGAAGCAGTATTGTAATGGGAGAACATATTTCACAGTCATCTAATTCTTCCCAGTGATTTTTTTTTTTTTTTTTTAAGAATTCTAGGGTGGTATTATATAGAGCAAAATTTTAGTATTATCTTCTAAGGTATAGATTTATAAATGGTATAAATATATTCTAATCATTTATATTAAAATGCTCGCTTTCATGTGCCATTTTTTTGTTGCAATAATAACATGTTTTTATTTATAATATACATCAATATATATTTATCTTTAAAAGTAAACCATGCAGTGTGCAATGGCACATGCCTATAATCCCAGTGACTTGGCAAGCTGAGGCAGGAGCATCACAAGTTTGAGCCCAGACTAGGCAACTCAGCAAGACCCTGTCTCAAAATAAAAAGAGTTGGTGTAGATCAGTGGTATAGTATTGTTGGATTTGATTAATTAATTAATTAATTGCAAACCATTTATATACATCTTAGGGAAGATTACCCTTTTGTTCCTATTATTATAAAATACCTGAAAAGCTTAGAAATAATAGATCACATATGCTATCATTATGGATCTCTGCCTACATATCTTATTTGTCTTCTTTATATGTAGTAAAGTTTTCCTTTAGTCATATTATGTCTTTTACCTCTTTGCCCAACAGCTTTTCTTGCCTACAACTATTTCACACACTGGAACTTTCCATTTTGTTGGAAATAAGCAGGACCTGTTTCTTCCAAGTAATTACTAGATATATCAAGGAGTTCAGGGCTAAGGATGTAGCTCAGATGTAAAGGGTCCTGTGTTCAATCCTCAGTACCAAAAAAATAAAAGAAAGAAAGAAATGTAAAAACATATAACAAGAAGTTGAAGAGCTAATTTAATCCATTTTAAATGATATGATATCTTTCAAATTGGTCACAAAAACATAAACATAGTGGAGTAATCTTAGAAATGGAACTTTTAGTAGAATGAGGGAATAGATTTTTTTAAATATAACCAAACATAGAATAATCATATACTCATAAAATAGAACTAGATCATTTACTAATGTGTATTTTGCCAACATGGATATTCTTGACATAAGAGCTGGTAGAATAATGATTTTCAGTTAATAAATAGAAGTTTATAAAATAGTCATATGGCTGTTATTGATATAATTATTGCTCATTCCCATCATTTAAAACATAATTTCAGAAAAAAAAGTAAATGGTACATGGGAGTCATTTAGAATGTGTATTTCTTTTATAAGTCTGATAAAAATATATGTCAATTCATAACTCAAGGCTAACTAGTTCATAAAATATTAAAAATTTAGCTAGCCAAAGCAAAGATTTTTAAGATATGTGTATTTAAGTTAATCATCATTGATTATATATATCCATTGTATATAAAATAGCATGTTAGATAATTTTGATATTCTTTCTGAAATAGTGAAGATTAATTGTAAGAAAAATGAAAATTTGCTTTCTATATTTGATAAGCTGTTTTTGGTTAACAGTGACAAAAATATTTTTATTCTCACTTTTACTTCTTTGTTTTAAGATGTAATCTTTAGTGGTAGAAATTCAGAATGTAACTTCTATTTTCCCTAAGTTTTCTGTTTTCTTTTTTAGAGAAGCACCTAGCTGCTAAAAATTCAGAAAAATGAAACTAGTTTTTAAACTCTAAAGACCTATAGTGTCACAGAGTAAAAATGTAGTTCACTGAGTGTAAACTACCAGAAGGCTTCCCATTTCTACTTAAACCAAGAATCTACATTTTATATCTGAATTTCTCCTATTTTCATCTTCATTCAAATCTTGGAAGTTTTTCTTACTTTCCATTTGGGTTTTTCTTTAAGGACTACCATGGTATAAACTGATTCATACTAACTCAAATTAAATTGAATACCCATCCTTTGGTTTAGTTCATTGCAAATACTTTTTTTGTGGGGAAGGCATACCTGGGGTTGAACTCAGGAGCACTCAACCATTGAGCCACATCCCCAGCCCTATTTTGTATTTTATGTAGAGACAGGGTCTCACTGAATTGCTTAGGGCTTAGAGCCTCACTTTTGCTGAGGCTGGCTTTGAACTCAAGATCCTCCTGTCTCAGCCTCCTGAGCTGCTGGGATTACAGGAGTCCATCACCACACCCAGCTCTCATTTCAGGCACTTTTAAGACTTAAGCCTCTATGAATTTTGTTGACATGCATTCCATGAATTACTGATTTTTTACAGTTTTTGTACAACCATTTTTCTTCTTTTACAGAATATCTTAAATTTCTAAATCTAAGGTGGAAGTATGAATATCCACCTCTTTCCTAGTTCAGTTCAGTCAAGCATAACATTCATTTATTCAACACTTATGTGCCAAGCACTATATTTTGTGCAGGGGGCGTGTCAGTAAGTAAGCAACTAAAGTTCCAGTGCTAACATTCTAGTGACTGGAAACTGACAGTAAATAAGTACACAACATGTGAAGTGGTGGTAAGTGCTTTAATGAAGACAATTGTGTAAGGGGGTAGAGCAGTAAGAAGTTATTATTTTAGATAAAATGATCCTGAAGATCTTCTCTGAGTAGATAATATTTGAACAGAGACCCAAATGAAGTAGAGGAGAGACATGCAGCTATTTGGGAAAAATAATTTCAGATAGAGGCCTAAGCAACTTCATTTTCAGATGGTATTGTAGGTTTAAAAGTTAGAACAGCCAGACACAGTGGTGCATGCCTGTCATCCTAAAGACTTGGGAGGACTGAGGCAGAAAGATGGCAATTTTGAGACCAGCCTCAGCAATTTGGCAAGAACTTTAGCAACTTAGCAATCCTGTCTCAAAAAATAAAAAGGACTGGAGATGTACCTCATTGGTAAAGAGCCTCTGGTTTCAACCCCCAGTACTAAAAATAATATAATTTTTAAAAATAAAAGAATAGCCTTTTCGGGTTTGGGGTGGTAGCTCAGTGGTAGAGTGCTTGCCTAGCACATGGGAGGCACTGGGTTCCATCATCAGCACCTCATAAAAATAAATAAATAAAGGTATTATGTCCATCTACAACTTTAAAAAAATTTTTTTTTTAAAGAATAGCCTTTTCATGTCTTCCCTACCTCACTCCCAGTACTAGAGATTGAACTCAGGGGCAGTCTACCCACTGAGCAATATCCCCATCCCTTTTTTCTTATTTTGTATTTTGAGAGGGTCTCACTAAGTTCCCCAGACTGGTCTTGAATTTGGAATCCTTCTGCCTCAGTCTGCCCAGAAGCTGGTATTACAGGTGTGCACCACCACACTCAGCTGCTTTTTATGCCTTAATCTTATATTAGAGGATATAGCCAATTCAAGATAATATTTTCAAAGTGTTAATCATTTAAGCTTGGTTACTTCCAAGAAAGAGGTAGACAACTGGGATCATATGAAAAGTTTGGTAGGCTTTTACAAAATTCCAGGCTTATAAGAAATTGGGGCTAGGATGATAGCAGAAATGGAACTCATTGAGCATCAAGGGTCAGAGGACAACCCAAGTTAAGCTAAAGCAAAGGGGGGAATTTATTATAGGACTGTGAGTTTATTTCATAGTAGCCAAGTCACACACACATCCCAGAACTAGGATTTACAAGTCATCAAGGCAATTTCTCTGTTCTACAGAATCTCCTGACCTCACAATTATGCTTCTTTCCACACAACTGCTTTATTTTTCTCTACAAGTTTATTTTCCTAGCATGGGGGGGAAAAAAACAACTATCCTGTAGCATGTTACTGTCCCTAAGATTGAGAAAATGATAAGGTCATCTGGGGGAAGTGTTTAAACCTGACTAGGATTGTCAAAATAACAGTATGCTGCCAGGCTCTGTGACACACACACACAGGCTGAAACAGGAGGATAGCAAATTCAAGGCAAACCTCCACAATGGAGCAAGACCCTGTCCCAAATTAAAAAAAAAAAAAAAAGTTAGGGGATGTAGCTCAGTGTTCAAGTGTCCCTGGGTTCAATACCCAGTGCCACACATAAAATAATAGTATGCCAAATTACTTTAGAATAAATGTCTGGTGTGAGCATATCCCATGCAATATTTGCTAAATACTTAACAAAAAAAAATTGTTCCTTGTTTATCTGAAGTTCAAATTAACATTGTGTCCAGTATTTTTATTTGCTAAATCTGGTAACCCTAAACCTGATAAAAGAAACTGGTCAGAGAATTGCCAAGAGCCTGCTCCTGGGAAAAGAAGTGTTCATAAAAAGGTTAAGGAAATACCAAGAAACTTAGATTAATGGAGAAACTTAGATACAGGTGACTTACTGGACCATAGTAGCATGTGGTTTATTGCAGTCCCTTTATTCGTCCTCTACCTCGGTGCCTCAGCTTGACAGTCGGTTCTTTACAACCCTTTAGCGCGAAACCTGAAAACCGAGGTGCATACCTTGACTCTGCTGTGCATTTTGGGAGTTGTAGTCATTTATCAATGGTCTTGTCAAAACGTGTTCATGTTTTGACCAGATTACTTATGTGTGAATACTCGTTTTTAGTACACTAAAAAATGTGAGTGTCTTACACAGAAAAGAAGCGTGGCAAAAAATTAAATTCTAATTTGAAAATCTGGATTCAGCTGGTCGTGGTGGTGCGGGCATATAATCCCAGTGACTGGGGAAGGCTAAGGCAAGAGGATCCAAGTTCAAGGCCAACCTCAACAATTAAGAGAGGCCCTATAGGGAATTTAGCAAGTACCTGTCTCAAAAGAAAAAAGTAAAAAAAAAAAAGGAAAGGACTGGGGATGTAGCTTAGTGGTAAAGTGCCCTGGTTTCAATCCCCAGAACTAAAAAAATTAAAAAAAAAAAAAAAAATCCGGATTGATAGTTGTTTTTTTTTTTTTTTTTTTTTTTTAACCTATAAGGGACCTCAGAAAATGAACTTGAATTAAGTTGTTATATATAACAGTAAATGCCCAATAATTGCTGTGATTGATGTGGACAAAATGTATTCTGAGCCCAGACAAAAATAACATGTCTTGGGTGAAAGCTTTAGAGAGACAAATTTTGAGCCCAATGTGAGAGGACACCCCAGACTTATATCCAAGACCTGTCTACACTCCCTAAATATAGTCACTAGTGAGCCACTCAGAAGAAGAACTTCTCTTGGGAAGAGGACTTAGCAGATCCTAGAAAGGCTACAAAGTGGATACTGAGTTTCAGGTTGACATGTCCCCTTTGATTCCATGGACTTCTTGCCCCTAGGTTCAATCCCTAGTATGTATGTATGTATGTATGTATGAATAAATAAAATAAAATAAAAATATAATACAATGTTTCCCATCCAAGGTTGTTTGTATTTGTAGGTACAGAACCCATGAATACAGAGGGCCAACCATAATCCTTTCTGCTTCTCTGAGGACCAGAGCTGACATAGGTGGTACACTGGTGCAAAAAACCAGCAAGATGAGATTTGGGAATGGTGGAATGGCTTTCCTCAGTCCTTGGGATAAGGTAGCCGGAAGACGTCACCAGTAGTTACATAGAAAACATTTCAAAAGAGGACTCATATTGCCTAAGCAACAATTCAGACATTTGATAGATATGGGGAAAACAATGTTTATTACAAGGCAAGTAATACTTTGTAGACCGTTAAAGGAGAAACTGAGGGTATGTCAGTTAAAGGCTAAACTGGGGAGCCTGGGGCCCTCCCTGGAGCTTAACAAAGAGGCTCTTATTTCCTGAAGTGCAAGAGTAGACATGGGATTTGATGGTCACAGAGCTCTATAGATCCTGGTTGGAAAGACCTGAAGCTTTGAAATTCGATGGGAACCTTAGAATATGGGTTCTAAAGACACCTCTGTACCCTCAGAGCTTGCAGAAGTACTTAACCTCCCTATAAAAAACCTCTTTCAGAATTGATATCATGTCCTCTCCTGGCTGTGAAGCCATGGAAACCAGGTTTAAATTTCAGTATAATCTGGGGACTGCGGGCCTGATAAAGGAGGAAGAACTACATATTGAAGGAACTGAAATTAACTAGTATGTACTATCAGGAGCCAGCAGATTACACTTGGGATTAGATTAACAGGGCTGGAATTAGGCTGGTTAAATAAAACTTCATTGATTTAGGCACTTTGGGGGGGGGGGGGTTAACCTTAGCAAGACCTACAGGGGTTGGGGCAAACTCACTGCCTAGGAAGGTCATGGCCTATAACTGGCAGCAATGGAAATGAGCTCACACCATAGCAGCTTTTGACTGGGAGAGAAAGCTATTTATTTCTGCATGCCCAGGAAGTTACTGTTCACTAATTAGTCTTAATACCCCCCATGCCCCACCCTGTACTGGGAATTGAACTCACGGCCTTATACATGCTAGGCAAGAGTTCTACCACTGAGCTACACTCCTAGTCCAATCCTGATTGCTTTGAAACAACTTAAAAATTGTTTTTTAGATGATTATCTGCTAATTTTTTTCTCCGCCACCCTCTTTCAATTTCATCACGTTGATTAGTAACTGCAGGTCTATTCAGAATTATAGTGGTGATTCTTGTTTTGTTCCTGACTTTTTAACGGTCATGTCTCCAGTGTTAAATACCTGTTTCTAATTCCTGACATATTCCACTTACTGAATTTAGGGTATTTCCTAATATCTAAATTCTCCAGGAACTGTACATTTTGTTTATTTATTGTTTTACTGGGGATTGAACCCAGGGGTTTTTAACCACTGTCCCACAACCCCTTTTAAATTTATTTTTATTTTTGAGATAGGGTCTTGCCAAGTTGCTGAGGTGGCCTTGAACTTCCGATATTACTGCCTCAGCCTACAGTTGTGAGGGTTACAGGTGTGTTTCACCACACCCAGCATTGTACATTGAATTTTATAAATTACCACTTTTGCATCTGGTGATCATATGGGTTTTCTCTCAATATTTTATTACTTATTATTTCGTGTGTATAGTACTGGGGATTTGGACCCAGGGGTGCTCTACCGCTGAGTCACATCCCCAGCTCTTTTTTATATATTTTATTTAGAGGCAGTTTGACTAAGTTGTTCAGGACCTCGCTAACTGTGAGGCTGGCTTTGAACTCACGATCCTCCTACCTCCGCCTCCTGAGCCACTGGGATTAAAGGTGTGTACTACCACACCTGGCTCCTTTTAAGTTTTGCAGTGGGGTCTCACCAAGTTGTTTAGGGTCTTGCTAAATTGCTGAGGCTGGCCTTGAACTTTGGATCTTTCTGCCTCAGCCACCTAATTGCTGGGATTACAGGTAGGCACAGCCACATTCATCCACCCATACTCCCATCTACCTGGATTAATTCAAGTTCATTTTCTGAGGTCCCTTATAGGTTAAAAAAAAAAAAAAAGAAAAAAACTATCAATCCGGATTTCATGTGTTTTTTGTTGTTGTTGTTGTTTTGTTTTTGTTTTTTCTTTAGTTCTAGGGATTGAAACCAGGGCACTTTACCACTAAGCTACATCCCCAGTCCTTTCCTTTTTTTTTTTTTTTTTTTTTTTTTTTGAGACAGGTACTTACTAAATTCCCTATAGGGCCTCTCTTAATTGTTGAGGTTGGCCTTGAACTTGGATCCTCTTGCCTTAGCCTTCCCCAGTCACTGGGATTATATGCCCGCACCACCACGACCAGCTGAATCCAGATTTTCAAATTAGAATTTAATTTTTTGCCACGCTTCTTTTCTGTGTAAGACACTCACATTTTTTAGTGTACTAAAAACGAGTATTCACACATAAGTAATCTGGTCAAAACATGAACACGTTTTGACAAGACCATTGATAAATGACTACAACTCCCAAAATGCACAGCAGAGTCAAGGTATGCACCTCGGTTTTCAGGTTTCGCGCTAAAGGGTTGTAAAGAACCGACTGTCAAGCTGAGGCACCGAGGTAGAGGACGAATAAAGGGACTGCAATAAACCACATGCTACTATGGTCCAGTAAGTCACTTGTACCCACTGCACAACATATAATACTACGAATGCTGAGAGAATTCCTCCTTCGTTTATTCAGTGCGCACGACAGAAAACTCAGGAAGTGCCCGCAGGAGAAACTCGAAGATAGCCAATCTTTGATGGGCTAGGAAGGTAACTCCCCGCCACTTCCCTTATCCGCAGATTTATTTTTCGGCCCTGTTTCATGAAGCGGAAACGATGCTTTTCAAGTGGCCAGCTACTAAAAGATTAATAGTAAAAACCATTGGCGGGAAATAGGAAACTGTGAACACACTTTTGTAGGACATAAACTCTCCTTAAGATTTCAGTATCCATGGAACATTTCCTATATAGATACTCAAATGTAATAAATTCTGTAACGAGTTTCAGTTCGGCTGAAAGCGCTCCACGTTCCTTCGTCTTCACAGAAAAGTTTAAATTTTGTCTTTGGCTGACGTGAATTTCCATTAAGAGTGCAAGCACGTCTCTTCCCTTTCTGCTTCGGGTTAGTCCTGTTCAAGGATGTGTACTTCCCAATCTGCCTCTGCTTTTTCCTCAGAATTAGGTCCCTGAGCTCATCACTCGTCCGCGTGCCAATAGCAATACTACCAATTCCGAGCTACACTTGGGCTCTCACGCGCCCCACAAACAGAAATCTCGCGGCCCAAGAGGAGGCGGGGGGTTCACGAGAATCTCCCGCCCAACCGAGATCTCGCGCAGGCCGGAAGAGGAGGAAGCCCTACTTAGGCCCTCCCACCCCGGTCGCACCCCTCCTCGCGATAGCGCCGAGCCTTCCGGCTCGGGAAGCGCGTGCGGAGGTGGAGGTTCCTTGCCTTGGACTCGTCGGCCGCCGTAGCCCCTGCTAGGACAGCCCGTGCGAGCCTGCTGTAGGAGGAAGAGAAAGGCAGAGAGAATCGGGTTACAAGATGGCGGATCTGTAGTAGTTACCGCGGCGGCGGCGGCGGCGGGAGAGCGAGCGAGCTCTGGGGGGCAAAGGGACGGGAGGGTGGAGGTGTGCGGGGGTGAAGTAAGAGATAACGGGGGCTCCGAGTGTAGGGGTCTCAGTGGCTCTTGTCAACCCTTTTCGCGGCTCAACCTCTGGAGCCATGGTGAACTCGGGCCTCTCCAGAGCCGCCGCCGCCACTGCCACCACCACCGCCGCCGCCGCCGCCGCCGTCACTGCTGTCTCTCAAGAGTGAGGGTCGCGGAAGAGGTGAGCGAGGAGGCGGCGGCCGCAACAGTGGGGACAGCAGCCACTATGTCGGATACACGGCGACGAGTGAAGGTTTATACCCTGAACGAAGACCGGCAATGGGACGACCGAGGCACCGGGCACGTCTCCTCCACTTACGTGGAGGAGCTCAAAGGGATGTCGCTGTTGGTTCGGGCAGAGTCCGACGGTAAGGTTATTGGGACCAAAGAATAAGTCTCTTCCGTTGGGGTGCGGCCCTAAGTCCGGTTATCTTATTACCACCTCTTAGGACAGCGATTGGTGTTGAGCCTGCTCTTATGGTAAAAACAAACTCCTTTGCCTGGTTTTACCCTCGGTCAGACGCAGATTCTGCGTTCCCCCGCCTCCCATCCCTATTAAGGATTTGACTCCTTCCTCTCCAGTCCCTCCTTTGAAGAGGTTTTGGAGTGAGAGAGTGGGAGGAAGTAGTAAGAGACGCGATAGGGATCTTCCAGCCCTGGGGAGCTGACACCCCCGTCAGTTTTATTCTTACCTATTGTGTGTCTTGTACAAAAGGTTTAGCGAAACTTTTATGAGTACCTTTTCATTTTTCTTTAACACCAGACTTAAGCAGCGGGCTTAGTTGCTACAGTCGACAGGTGCTGGGGAAAACCAAAAGGCCCCTTTTCCTGGGGTTATTGCTGATCGTTGCCACGATACATGTGCACGCACAAACACATACATCTTTAGTCTGGGATTCCTCCGAGCTGCTTTTGTAGAGGATGCTATGAAAAAGCGAATACCTCACAATCTAAGCAAGTTGGGGCACCGAAGCAGATTGTAAACTCGTATTCGTTGATTGATGAAACGAGTTATGTGAAGTATTTTTAAAATATAAAATATATGGCCATAATTAAAACAACTTTTGCAGTATAATTAGAATGCCTCTATTTGAACAACTAAGGTAATAGAAAATTAACAATCCTAGATTTATTCTTGTAGTAGTGCACTCTCGCACTTTTCCTCTTAAATAGTCAAGGGCATTTGTTTCTGAATTATAAGGTGTTCTTTTGTTATTAGGGTTACAGAAAGGATAAGTGCAACACTAATTTGTATACTGAGTACTTATAGATCTTCGTTGTGGACCTTAACTTGTTCTAGTTTTTTAAACTGAAAATGCAATAAAGCAACTTCTTTTAAAGTTTTATTTCAGATGGTCATTTAGGCCTTAAAATTTTCATTTCATTGAAACTTAAACATTCCATTTCATTGAAACTTAAACATTCCATCTCATCTTTATGGTCTGGGTGTTGGTTTTAGATGTATTTCTTTTCTTTTTTTTTTCCTTTAAGAGTACATGGGGATACAATGAAATATTGTGAATTAAATAATGAAGCATAGATGTGGAGAGAACATGTAAATTAAGTATATTTTATTACTTCAGGTGTTCAGCAGGGTGAAAAAGACATGATCAGTTTGGGGTTTTTATGTTTTATGTAGTGCTAGGGATTGACACAGGGCCTTGACCATGTTAGGCAAGTCCTGTACCACTTGGCTGCAACCCCTGCCCTGAAAAGTTTTTTTGGTTTTTTGTTACTTTTTTAATGTGTTATTTTTTTTTTTTTTATTCACAGTTTTATAATATGAGACTTTTTTTTTTTATCTTTCAGGATCACTACTCTTAGAATCAAAGATAAATCCAAACACTGCATATCAGAAACAACAGGCAAGTAGTTGTTTATTAATTTGAAAGACTTCATCTGTGATCAAGGAAATAGTAATCTGACAAAGATGGGAAAGCTTTCCTGACAAGGAAAAGTACTTGGTAAACAAAGAGACCATGTGTGTTTCCCTTTCATGTTGACAGACTAATACTGAAAATCAAAAGTTTTTGTACTGGCAGTAAGTTATTAAATTGAGCCACTGTTTAGTTTACATTAGAATACAATGTATTCATTAGACTTAACTACAGTAAGCTAGAGCTCTTCTATACCTCCTCCACTAAATGTTTTATTCAGAATTACTTTTGAAGGAAATAGTATAAAAGAAATTTCAAAGGGAAGCCTGTTCCTAATGTGGAATTAGATCCTGTAACTCCGGTAAAAGTTTTTGAAGTAGAAGCATTTAAGTCCTGTTCTCTAATTGTTGCATATTTTTTAATAATCAGTGGATACTTTATAGACATGTACATTGCCATTTATGTAGCATTTTCCATAAACATTTATTGTCTTATTTTGGGAAAGAAAACTGTGCTGTTTTAAGGTGCCTAACTATTTAATCTGAAAATGGTAGCAGTGATTAAACTTTTGTGTGTGAATGTTTTCATTTTTATTATGAAAAGTATCATAATTAAAAAGTTTAGATAATAATATAAAGGGTATCTGTAACACCACCAGATTTAATAGTGTTAACATTATGCCGTATTTGCCAGGCACAATGGCACATACCTGTAATCCCAGCAACTCAGGAGGCTAAGGCCGGGAGAGTTGCAAATTCAACGCCAGCCTCAGCAATTTAATGACACCCTAAGCCGTGAAGAGAGACTATTTCAAATTTTTTAAAAGGTGGTTGGGACTGAGGTTGTAACTTAATGGAAAAATGCCCCTGGGTTCAATTTCCAGTTTAAAAAAAATTCTGCGGTATTTGTTTCAAATCTTTTTGTAATGTTGAATATTGTGGATACAGGTAAACCCCCTTTGTATCCATCCCATTCTATCCATTCTCTACCTTCCTGTAAATAACCCTGTTCTAAAGTTGATGTATATTCTTTTTTTGTAGATGGTTTAGGATCTTTTCTGCATGTATATGTACTCAAAAATAATACGTAGTCTTTTTTTTTTTAACTTTACACAACTGTTATATATTCTTAGGTGTTTTCTGCAACTTGCATTTTTTTCACTTATTTATTTCAAAGATTTTTGTGTTAATAATGTAGATATGTAGATGTAGTTGGGATTTTTTTTAAGTACTATTGTATTTTTTAACATTTTTTTAGTTGTTGATGGACCCCTTATTTTATTTATTTGTTTGTTTGTGTGTTTGTTTATATGTGGTGCTGAGAATCAAACCCAGTGGTTCACACATGGCCAGGCAACCACTCTACCACTGAGCCACAACCCCAGCTCACACTATTGTATTCTAATGTGTGATATACGCCCACCAAACATTTGGATTATTTCCATTTTGTGTATGTGTAGTATATAAAATTATTATGGTAGAGATTTTTTTTAAGGAAAAGAATTATTTTAGGATTACATTTATAGCATCAGGCCTACTTTCTTCAAGATCTCTGGAAATAAGGATGCCCAGAAACAGATACTTACTTCACAGTAAAAGAAATAAAGTTATGGCTATTGCACAACTAATGGATAATAAAAGTTATATTGTTGAAAACCTTTTATGTATGCAATACATTCTTAATTAGTTCTTCAAAATATTTTAAATTTTTAGTATTGAATTAATAGATGTTTCCTCTACTTAGAAAATGTTATGTGTCTTTTTATGGTGACGAATCAAATTAAACACTTGTCATGAATTGAATACTTAAAGGTGTTTCCCATACCTTGAACATTTTTTTTCCCCAGAGCTTTGCACATACTACCACTGAGCTATATATCCCAACCCCTTTCCCGACCCCCGACCCCCATTTTTTGGTACATGAATTGAACCTTGGGTTGCTAAACCACTGAGCCACATTCTTAACCCTTTTTATTTTTTTATTTTGATACAAATTTCATTAGGTTGCTGAGACTGGCCTCAAACTTGCAATCTTCCTCCCACAGCCTCCTGGGTCGCTGGGGCTATAGGAGTGTACCACCTCTCCCTGCTAGTTTTTATTTTGTTTTGTTTTAATGAAAATACTTTTACTACATAACATTAAGGTCCATCAGGGAATTCTTTGGTATGAAAAACTTTGTATAGGAATGAAAAACCTTCAAGTGGAATAACCAGTTTTTTAATTTTCTTTATTTTTACCTAAAGAAATCATTGTTAAATTTAGTTTCTTTGTAGTAGATGTGGTTTTCATATTTTCACCAAGATCTTATTTGGTTTGCACTTTTTACAAAGTTATACAAATTGAGATTTCCTAATATATTAGTATTTTTTATTCATTAGAATTAATTTTTAAACATCAGTCTTTGAATTTTCTAGTAATTTAGTTTAGTAGATTATTTTTTAGGGGAGTTTTAATTAAAATATTAGTGAATGGGGTATTTATAGGAGATTTTGCTACATTAAACATTAAATTCAGAGGGGAATTTTTTTTTTTTTTTTTTTTTTTTTTAAACTGGGACTAGAACCCCTCAGGGGTTAGGGGAAATCACTACTGACACACATTCCTAGTTCTTTTTATTTTTATTTGGGACAGAGTCTTGGTAAGTTGCTTAGGGTATCTAAATTCCTGAGACCTGCCTTGAATTTGTGATTCTCTTACCTCTGCCTCCCAAGTCACTGGGATTGTGTGTGCACCACTGCTCCTGGCAGTATTTAATGTTCTTAAGATTATGGTTCTAAAATAAGCCAGTTACTAAATTTGTGCATTCAGAATCCATCTTTTTTTTCCCCCATAACCAAAAGTACTGAATTGTGGGCTTAAAATAAGTTTGGATGAGTTGAATATCAAATGACTGAATATCATTCGAATTGCTTTCTTCCTTACTGTTTGTAATATTGAAGAAGTTAATGGGAAGGAGATGTCCTTTGCTAATAAACTTGTTATAATGTCTTTAAACACATTGGAAAGAGAATGATTATACAATACAGCATGAAAAAAAGTGCCTGGTATGTGTGTCAAAATTTTTAAGTTATTTAAAAGCAATTCGACTGATCTTGATGAAATGGAAAGCAGAGTCATAAGAATGTATGTACACTTGTTATATTTAACACAGTTGTGTGTTAATCAGGTATAGGAATAACGTAGAGGGAAATCCTCACCTCACTTTTATTGGAGGATGTCACAAATGAAACAATTGCTGAATGATGATGATAATGCTAGTCCTCATAAAGATATTTCACAGAGAGGCAGCTAAGGTACAGAAAGGTTAAGAGTCTTGATTGGGGTTGTATAACAAGTAGATGCCAACATAAAATATTATAAACAATAAACATATTTCATAACTTTGGGCAGTAGAAAATTAGAAATGGGATGAATTTATATGTTAGAATCAGTAAGAAAAATTTCAGTCTTCGTGGCAGTTACTGCTAAAGGAACTGGTGGTAAGGAATTAGTGTACCAGCTACAAAAGATGGAAGTTTTTTGAGAGCTTAGTTTGCTTTAAGGGTGGGGGGCAGCTATTGGGGCTGGGTTTTCTTGCTCCTGTGGTTTGGGAATTGACCCCAGGGATGCTATATGACTGACCTACATCCCCATCTTCCCCCCAGAGAAGGTCTTCCTAAGTTACCTAGGCAGGCCTTGAACTTGACTCTTGTCTCAACCTGCTGAATAGCTGGGATTACAGGTGTGTTGTGCCACACCTAGCTGCTGTAGGTTTTTTAAGGACATAAGATAATGAAACTAATAATGTGTTTAAGGAAAACATATGACAGTGTCATGAATAATGAAATGATGGACAGAGCAGAAGTAGTTTGGGTAGCAAGACCTTTTGCAATAATCAAAATACATGAAAGTCTGATTTATGAACTCGAAAAGAACAGAGATCCAATATATTTTCCTGAAAGTGCTAGAAGATTTGATGAATGATTAAATATAAACAAGATCGAATCAAAGGTCACAGGTAGAGTTTTTGAGTCTTTCCGGGGAATAAAAATGGGAAATTAATTAGGCTAACATTAATCATTCATTTTGAGGCTTATTATTGAAAAAAAAAAAACTATTTTGACTGTAATGAATGGTTAAAAATGCAAGTCTTTTTTTTTTTTTTTTAAGTGGGGAGGGAGGTACTGGGGATTGAACCCAGGGGTGTTTTACCACTGAACTACATCTGCAGCCCTTTTTTTACTTTTTGTTTTGAGATAGGGTCTTGTTAATTTGTTTAGGGTCTTGCTAAATTTTTGAGGCTCTCCACCAGTTTGTTATCCTTCTGCCTAATCCTCCTCAGTTGCTGGGGCTTCAAAATGTGTTTAACAAAAACAAAATCTTCTCTAGCCATACAGATTCCTTGTTAAAGGCCACTCACATGCTGGGTGTGATAATGCATGCCTATAATCTCAGTGGCTAGCAAGTTTGAGGCTAGCCTGGACAATTTAGGGAGACTCTCAAAAAAAACAAGCCACCAGTATTATCAATTTCATATATATACATAATATAAAAATGTGTGTGTGTGTCTGTATGTACATAAGTATGAATGTGTAAACAGAAATGCGCACAATTGTCCATAGAATCTCCATTAATGTGTCTTGCTGTTTTTCATTAGGCTTTGAAGTGGTAGTAAAAAAAAATTAATAAATAAAGGAAAAGTCTTACAAACAACATCTGGGACTAGTGGTTAGGTAGCAGTTAGGAAAGGAGGTTCTAATTTAAAAATCAACAATTTATATCTGCAAGAGGGGACTTCCTTTGAGGGAATAGATGTATATTAAAAACAATTTAAAATTAAGTCTTGCTAAACTGTCTACATTTATTCATTCATTCAATAATACATGATTGAGTATTGCTTGTGGTCACTATCTCTAGTTCGTTTTGTTTTTTTTCTTCGTTTCAGTTTTTTTGAAACAAAGTCTGTTGCCCAGGAGGGTATCAAACTTGTGATCCCCCTGCCTCAGCCTTCCAAGTGGCATGGGTTTACAGGTGTGCAGCACTGTACCTAGCTCTAGTTTGGATTTTTTTATATTAAGTTTGAAAGCTTTTGAAGAGTTTGAGTAGGGGAGTGACGTGATCCAGAATCTTAATGTCAGTCTGTGAAATTAGAAAGAAGGAATAAGTAAGAGACTAGTTGAGAGATAACTGCATAGTACAAGTAAGAAATAATGTTTGATTGGATTATGGTGGTGAAGATATTGAAAGGTGAGATTTGGGATATATTTTGAGGGTGAAATTGACAGGCATGCTGATGGATTAGACCTTTGTAATCAGGAAGAAGGAACAAACAATAAAAGTAGAAGGATAAGTAGTTGGAAAGACTAGAAATTGAGGAAAATTTTTAGCTATGTGATTTTAGAATAAATTTTTTTCTCTGAACCTTATCTTTTAAAACTACCTATCTTATGATAGTTATAAGTTAATGTATGAAAAATGCTTTAGGACAGTACCTAGACATAAACTCAATGAAAGAACTGTATTCATAATAATTACATTCCTGATAATAGGCAGGATTTTCCCCTCTTCTAAAGAGGGAAGATCAAAGAGGTTGAATTATTTGCTGAGGCCACAGAAATCGTCAACAGTGAAGCCGAAAGTAGTGCTCAGATCTTAATTTTAGTTCATATTTACTTTATTTGGTATCAGGGATTGAACCCAGTGAACTCAGTAACCACTGAGTCACATCCCCAACACTTTTTCTATTTTTTATTATGAGACACAGTCTCAGTTGCTTAGGGCCTTGCTAGGTTGCTGAGGCTAACTTTGAGTTGTGATCCTCCTGCCTCAGCCTCTTGAGCCACTGAGATTACAGGCATGTGCCACTGCATCTGTCTCAAATTTACTCTGATTTAAAATATACCACAGGTTTTGGGAATATAAATTATTACTATTATTAGTAAACAGTGTCATTAAGTTTTAGACTATACATTGTACTATACTATACTTTTAAATCCTTAGAAAAAAGTATAAATCAAGGAAAGGAGCTACTAGAGGGTTGGCTGCTTTGGTTAATCTCACTTATTTTCAGACTTATAAATTCATTTTGCATCTGCAAATTAACTTTATGAATATTCTGGTATTTCAGTTATATACGTATATTGTGTGTGTGTGCACACGTGCATTTGTGTGTATATATTTGCCCTCATGCTGAATTTTGTCAAGATATGGGCAAAAATGGATTTAGTAGTCTAGGAAGTAGTAGAATCTCAAATATTTCACAATTATGAACTTTTTTTCCATTAATAAAATGAATCAGCAGGGCACAATGGCGCACACCTATGATCCCAGTGATTTAGGAGCCTAAGGCAAGAGGATTGCAAGTTCAAAGCCAACCCCAGCAACTCAGCAAGGCCCTAAGCAACTCAGTGAGACCCTCTCTCTAAATAAAATATAAAAAAGGACTAGAGATGTGCTCAAAAAAATAAATAATAAAATGAATCAATCAGTACTTAGGGGAAAAGCTGAAATAGATAATCTATTGACTTACTAGACCTTTATAAATGTGTCAGTGATGACTGAATATGATTTAAAAATGGGACACTTTCCTCAAAAGGGTGTTTTGTACCAAGTTATTTTTATTTATTTGCAATACTGGGTGTTGAACCCAGGAGTACTTTATCACTGAGCTGCATCCCCAGCTCTTTTATTTTTTTTTGAGACAGGGTCTCACTAAGTTGCTACTGCTGGCCTCAGCTTCCTAAGTAGCAGGAGTTACAGGATTGTGCCATGGTACCCAGCTTGTACCACTTTTTAAATATTATTTTAAGGTGTCATCTAGATCCTGGATTATGAACCCATGATTTAAATTATACACAGTACTGACATGTTTGTTTAGTATGTGAAAACATCTGCTTATTATAATAAACTATATCATGACAACATAATTCACTAATAATTAAATTGTCAGTCTTCCCAGCCCATATCCTACTTCTGGGCTTGACAACAATCACCTTTTCACCTTTTTCATTGTTTTAAAGGATTCTACTAAACATGTGACTTTTTTTTTGTTTTTGTTTTTTTTTTTTTTGGTACTAGGGATGGAACCTATGAGTGCTTATTATCCACTCAGCCACATCTTCAGCCCTTTTTATTTTTTGTGATAGGGTCTTCCTAGATTGTTTTCGGGCCTCATTAAGTTACTGAGACTGGCCTCGAACTTGTGATCCTCCTCAGTCTCCTAAGCTGCTGAGATTACAGGTGTGCACTACCATGCCAAGCTATAACTGACTTTTTGTATGTTTTCCCTGCAAACTCTTTTAGAATCTGATTTCCATAAGGACATAGTAATGATTAAATATTTTAGTTAATAGAGGAAAACTCTTTGGGTTTGAAATGAAACATTAATTATGTCCTAAAGAGATGAAACTATTTGCCATGCACAAATGAACAAATAATAACAGCAAAATACGTTGGTTGAAAATAAACTTTGCTGTGAAAAATTGAGTGTATCTTTTCTAGGCCTTTTGGATTTTCAGGAGACCTTGCCACTTAACACTTGTCTGTTTTTTAAATATTGTTGTGCTTCTTCCCAAGGAGCTTTTACTCTGACCCTTGGGATAAACAGTTCTAAGCTATGCTTTTTCTGGTTATTAGTGAGAGGTAGGGATGGAAGACAGATGGTGGGGATAATAACCCCTTTAGAATAGATGATAGAGCTTGAATTTCCCTACTCTGATGATATACTTCCCTCCCCTTTTTAACTAGCTAGAGATTCAGTTTGGTCACTTCTCAAATTTGATTTATCAAAAGAGCTACTTGGGAAGCTTGTGATCTTCTTGCCTCAGCCTCCTAAGTCACTGGGATTACAGGTATGTACACACCTATAAACCCTGTGACTTGTGGGGACTAGAGGCAGAAGGATTATAAATTTGAAACCAACCTCAGCAATTTTGCAAGGCCCTAAGCAATTTAGGGAGACCCTGTCTCAGAATAAAAAATAAAAAGGGTTGGGGTTGTGGCTCAATGGCAAAGGAACCCCGGGGTTCAATCCCCACTGCCACCCCCCGCCCCCCCCCCCAAAAAAAAAATAGGGATTCTTGAGCTTTACTCCAGACCCATCCCCAGGGGACAGGCATGGAAATCTATATATTTAACCATTTTCCAAGTTCATTCCCATTTCTATTTTAAAAGGACTCTAAGTATAAATTCCAATTTCTGGAATTTTGACTAGATTAGAAAAAGAAATGGGAAGCAGAAATAAGAAAATTTTGATGGAAAGGAATGCTCAGTTATTGGACCTTAATTCAGATTGTATTGTTTACCTATACCTTCTTTTTATTTAATTTATTTATTTCTTTATTTATTTTGAATTTTGGATTGAATCCAGGGGCACTTAACCACTGAGCCATTTTCAAAGCCAGCCTCAGCACCTTAGTGAGACCCTAAGCAACTCAGAGAGACCCTATCTCTAAATAAGATATAGAAAGAGGGCTAGTGATGTGACTCAGTGGTCAAGTGCCTCTGGGTTTAATCCCTGGCACCAAAAAGAAGAAGAAACCTTCTGTTTCCATATTTTATCAAAAGAAGATAACTCAGTTTTATTAATTTTTATTAAATAGGTGGTCAGTTCAAAAATGTACATGATATTCTGAGAGTAGAGTAGTTCTATGAAAAATGTTTTGTACCTACTTTGAATTATTGTAGCCCAGCTATTTTAACCCCAGCAAAATGGGAAAAAAAATGAAAACAGCACATAAAAATGAAGACAATAGTGGTCAGACTGAGATTTACACTTCTAGTGTTAGCTATATATACTAAGTAGATTTATACTAGATTTATACTTCTAGTGTTAGCTATATTCTAGTGTGACAAAGCAGAAACAGTGACCTGGTAACTCTGACAGATTTGCCACTTCTAAAAAGTTTAAAGGATATTTATTTATATATTTATGGTATTGGGGATCTAACCCAGGGTACTTTACTACTAAGCTATATCCTCAGCCTTTTTTTTTTTTTTTTTTTTAAAGTTGTTGGTGGACCTTTTTAAATTTATTTATATGTGATCCTGAGATTTGAACCCAGTGCCTCACACATGCTAGGCAAGCACTGTACCACTGAGCTACAACCCCTGCCTTTTTAAAAAGTTTTCTGTTTGTTCTTTTTAGTTATGCATGACAGTAAAATGTATTTTGATATATCATATATGCATAACTTCCTGTTTTTGTGGTTGTACATGATGTGGAGTTACACTGGTTGCATATTCATATATGAACATGGGAAAGTCATGTCCTATTCATTCTAGTGTCTTTCCCATTTCCATCCCCTCTCCCTTCCCCTGATTCTACCCTGTCCAATCCAGTGAACTCCCTCCCCGCCCCCCCCATTAAAAGTCAGCATCCTCTTATCAGAGAACATTGGGCCTTTGGTTTGCAGGGAATTGGTTTATTTCACTTAGCATGATAGTCTCCAGTTCCATCCATTTACTGGCAAATGTCATAATTTCATTCTTCTTTATGATTGAGTAATAGTCCATTGTGTATATATACCACATTTTCTTTATCCATTTATCTGTCTGTTGAAGGGCACCTAGGTTAGTTCCATAGCTTGGCTATTGTGAATTAAGCTGCTGTAAACATTGATATGGCAGCATCACTACTGTATGCTGGTTTTAAGTCCTTTGGGTATCTACTGAGGAGTGGGATAACTAGGTCAAATGGTGTTCCATTCCAAGTTTTCTGAGGAATCTCCATACTGCTTGCCAGAGTGGTTGCACCAATTTGCAGTCCCACCAGCAAAATACGTGTATACCTTTCCCAGCCCCACCCCCACCCTTTTTTTTTTTTTTTTTGGTGGTGCTGGGGATTTGAACCCAGGGCCTTGTGCTTGCGAGGGAAGCACTCTACCAACTGAGCTATATCCCCAGCCCTATTTTTTATTTTGTGACAGGGTCTTGCTAAATTGCTAAGGCTGGCCTGGAACTTGAGATCCTTCTGCCTTCAGCCTCCTGAATTGCCGGGATTATAGGCATGTACCACTACACCCAGCTTAAAGGATACTTTTTAAATATAAATATGTATCCACTGTCATTTTATGAGTATACTGTGCCCTAAGTACATATTGGGTCTTAATTGTGATCTATTAATATGCAGTCGTTATAACTGAAACATTTAAAAATTTTGCTTATTTTATCTTTAAGCCTTTTATTTCCATTGTGTGTGTTTTAGTTATTTTAAGTATTCCCCCTGAGGGGGTACTAGAACTTGAATGGGTACCTTAGTGTTTTTAACCAGCTCTAACTAAAGTAACTCTGTATCTTTTTTATACATAGAGGTTCTTAGTAAAATTTTGTTTGTAAAAAAGGTTTGAAAAACTTAGTAGGTGGTGAGAGCAACTAATAAAAAATTTTAGAATAAATAGCTTTGGTGATAAATTTTCCTTTCAAGAAGCATAGCCAAGAAAAGACAGATTTCCAGCTATTCTTATCTGATTGTATAGCAAATAAGTATTAATCGGAGGTCTGGATTAATTAAATGGCATTTTTCATATAGTGGTTAGAACCAAAAGATACTGATATTTTCAATTCATTTTCAAGACTTTGTCTTCATTAATCTGGATCTCATTTCTAGTTTTTTCTTGTTTTGTGGTACTGGATCAAGCCCCAGACCTGGCTCATGCTAGTCAAGTGCTCTATCACTGACCCAATTTCCAGCCCTTTTTAAATTTGATTTGATTTGGGGGGGGTGTGTGTGTGTGTGTGTGTGTGTGTGTGTGTGTGTGTGTGTATCCCTGCTGCATTTACCACTGAGCTATCCTCCCTTTTTTTGAGTCAAGTTCTCACTAAAGTTCCTTAGGGCCCCACAAAGTTGCTGAGGCTGGCCTTAAACTTGTTCTTTTGCCTCAGCTTCCCAAATCAGTGGGATTGCAAATGTGTGTGACTGTGCCTGGCTAGTATTATATTTATTAACATCAGGCCATAATTTTTAAAAATACTAATCAGGTGAACAATTATTAAATATAAGGTGTTTTTTAGTGGTGGAGTATTATTTTTTGGTGGAGTATAAACTAAGTTTATGGTTTCGTTTGTTTCTTTTGCTTTTTGTTTGTTTGGCTTTTGTGTTTGTGTGTGTGCCAGGAATTGAACCCAGGGGCACTTAACCACTGAGCCACATCCCCAGCCCTTTTTTATATATTATTTAGAGACAGGGTCTCCCTGAGATGCTTAGGGCCTCACTAAATTGCTGAGGCTGTCTTTGCACTCTCAATTCTCCTGCCTCAGCCTCCCAAGCTGCTAGAATTACAGGTGTACACTACCATGCTTGACTCGTGTTTATTTTTTAAATCAGCGTTTTAACCCTGTTAAATTTTACTATGAATCCTGAAAAAATGTTAATTTGAGTATTGCATAGTGACTTTAGTGTTTAAATGTAATTTTGTGTGTGCTTTTTAATTTAAAACCAAACCTTAGTTTCTAATATAGGGGTTGACGACCAGTATTTGAAGGTGCAGTCTTTTTAAAAGGATGTAAGAGGACCTTCTAGGAAGGCACTTAATCTAACCCTTGGGTTAATTTTTCTACGACCTAAACTGCCGTACCACTAGGTGCTGTTGATAGTATTCATAGATAGAACGAATAGCTTCATTTCACTATTAGATTGCTTAAGGCCTTGAAGCCTTTTCCCAATTCAAAAAAAAAAAAAAAGCCAAAAGTAGACTTAGACATGAATATTTTTTTCAGGTATTAGTTAGCATACTTTTTGCTACAGGGGTTGCTACCATGAGCTGCATCCCCAGCCCTTTTCATTTTTTTTTTTTTATTTTGAGACAGGGTTTCATTAAGTTGTTTAGGACCTTTCTTAGTTTCTGATGCTGACCTTGAACTTGTGATCCTCTTGTCTCAACCTCCCAAGTCACTGGAATTACAGGCGTGCACCTGTACCTAGCTTAGTCAGCATACTTTTAACCAGTTGTCAGCTAGCTAAAAGGAAGGAGCAAACATGTAGGCTCCATTAATGAATGGAGCAGCTGACTTTCTGAAAACAATAGAAAACAGATGGTTAGAATTGTCTACATTACAACTTTTTAGACCAGAATAGCTAGTCCTTTCCTTAAGTGTTATTTGGTAACATGAGCCAAAGCCTACTAACCTGTTTTAGTATTTTTTGTTTTGTTTTGCTTTTGAAAATTAATGTCATATTGATTACCAAAGCTACTATTTCATTGCCAGTATATTACTAAAGTCAGTTGAATGTAGGTTAACTCTGCTTATCAGAGGGTATTTGTCATTACTATTCTGTTTCAATTCTGCAATTTTTTGTATACTTGTATGTATCTTTTCTATTATAATGATGTAGAAATCTTTATTTTTCAACAGGATACGTTAATTGTTTGGTCAGAAGCTGAGAACTATGATCTGGCTCTAAGTTTTCAGGAAAAAGCTGGCTGTGATGAGATCTGGGAAAAAATTTGTCAGGTAAGTTTTTTTTGTTTTGTTTTGTTTTCTTTGCAATGCTGGGAATCGAGCTCAGGGCCTCTTACTAGGTGGAGTTCTGTATCGTGAGGGCTACCTCCCACACAGTCCTAAATTTTATTTATTTATTTATTTGTTTGTTTGTTTGTTTGTTTGTTTGTTTTGGGGGGGGTATTAGGAATTGAACCCAGAAGCACTTAACCACTGGGCCATACCTCCAGTGGCCCCCCCCCCCTTTTTTTTTTTTAATTTCTAGGCAGGGTCTCACTTGGTTGCTTAGGGCCTCACTAAGTTACTAAGGCTGAGGCTGGTCTCAAACTTGAAATTCTCCTACCTCAGCCTTCTGAGTCACTGGAATTTCATACATGCACCACACCTGACTGTAGCAATTCTTAGTACTTAAGTTTTTTTAATTAGTTTTGTGGATCGGACAACAATCACAATCATTGTTTATTTCTTGGTTCTGCCAGTAACAGTGCCAAATAATGTAATAAAATGGTTCAAGAGAGTGTAGTGTGAGCCTTCCCATTCCCTATAAGAATTATTTGACATGAGGCCCTGAATCAAACTTTTAACTGAGAATGGTTTGTTTCTTTCTTTTCTACCTTTTATCTTACTAAACAATTAAAAAATAATAAGATTTTGTGTAATTCACACAAACTATACATAGAATAAAACCAAAATTGTTTTGTTACTGTTTTGCCTCTAAACCTATGGATTGTGGTGAAAGGGTCAATTTTTTTACCTTTTGTTCAGGTGTTCTGTGAGAATTGAATTGAATATTTTGTGTGAGAAGTTTTCTATAAAATGAGATTTAACTTAAAACCTAAAAAATTCCCCAACTTATAGACATGCAGTGCATGCAGCAAATGTTTGCTTTTCTCTTCCTGATTCAAGATGAGTTTAGATCATGTGTTAAAACATACCGAAGGGTATAAACTATTAAAAATCACTAATTTATTATGAAAATATTAAAAGTGAAAAATCTTATTTAAAATCACAAATTTACAAAAAAGTGAAAATATTATAGTATTTGAGACTTCAGAATATTAATTAAAGTATATAAGGATAACCTTTTTAAATTACAAATTCTAACAAAAGTGATGTTTTATTTCATGTTCTCTTTTCCTGTACCTCCTGCCACCATGGTACACTAGCGTGTCATATATGTACTTGGTAAACACTGAAAGAAGGAAAAAATAATGCAGGAGACAGACATCTTGTGAAGAACTAGGATGTTGATTAATGTATTCACTATAACATGTATTTATATGATGGATAATATTTTCCAGTGTTCAGCATATAGATTATACCTTGTTTTCCAACTCAGCATTTACTGTTTAATTTGTGGTTTTTGAATATTCATATATTATTGTGAGGAGTAAATACATTTGCACTAAATTTTTTTTGCTAAAATGTATATTGTACTGTTTTTACTCAGGTAGGTGGGAAGCTCCCCCAAACCACTCCCAGGTCCAGTATAATTCATTGAAAAGACTATGAGAATTTAACAAAACTGTTATACTTCTGGCTACAATTTATTACAGTGAAATTTTGCAGATTAAAATCACCACATGGGAAAAGACACATGAGGCAGGATCCAGAAAAGTTCTGTCCAGGCTTGGGCTTCCAGTTGTCTTTCTCAGTAGACATTAACAGGGTTTATTTCTCCCAGTAACCATGTGGGGCAGTACTCATGAAGTATTGCCAACCAAAGGAGCTTGCCCAAATATTTGTGTCCAGGGTTTTCATTGGGATCATTCACAAAAGCATGGCTAACCTTAGTCTCCAGCACCTCAAGATGTGAAGAATACCTTGTATCATAAACCATATTGTTAGCATAGATATCTGGAACAGCCTGAGGTCCCTTGGTAAACAAAGTCACAGCTTTAAGAAGATTCGTTCAAGTACAGAAAGGTTCTTTGTCAGGAGCTGAGCAAGATCCAGACCTTCTTTGGGAAGGTCAATCCCTTTGCCAAGGTTTTTTTCCATCAAAATAATCGTAACTGTCTAATGATCTACATTTAATATAGCATTTATACGACAGAACAATGAGTATGAATATGCCTGTCATTTGAAAGAGTCAGTATGAGGTAGAGCTAAATTTGAAGAAACAGCTAATCTGTTTTATAAAGCCACAGCATACTTTTTATATTTGTCTGCTAATTTGATTACTCATTTCCCTTTTTTTGGGGGGGGAGGGGTGCTGGGGATCGAACCCAGGGCCTTGTGCTTGCAAGGCAAGCACTCTACCGACTGAGATATCTCCCCAGCCCCCTCATTTCCCTTCTTGATCTACTGTAAATTATGCCTTTTGATAAGTTTGTACAGAGCTGTGTAGCATAGAACTTAATCAGTAGTTCATAAAATCCAGTTCTCCCTCAGGCTTGTCATTTTCCGTTGGCATTATATCCTCCCAAAGCTTTAACTACATTTCTCAGTTGACTTGATAATCAGTATTGTTATTGTAAGATTTAGGTGCATAAAAGTAGTCGAATCACAGTACCAGTGTTATATTTGTCATAGCATAGTATGGTAGTACATATAACCTGAAAGGTAAGAGTTAATAGATACTAGAAACAGAATCAACATTATTGATTTCAATTATTAACAGTCCAGTTCATCATCATATTGTATGATAAAATGTCAGAATAATGTCACTCATCAGTTTATAGACTTCCATTCACCTATGTCAGGTTCTGAGAGCAGAGATGATCTTGGCAAATAGGATTTCACCCTTCCAGGCATCTGTTGTAATTGAGCTAGGAGATACTGTCATCTTGCTCTGAGCCTTTCTTTTTTGTTGTTGTCAGTGGACATTTGTTTTATTTTTATTTATTTATATGTGGTTCTGAGAATCAAATCCAGTGCCTCACACATTCTAGGCAAGCGCTCTACCCCTGAGATACCATAACAGCCCTTCTAAACCTTTCTTGAGACACAAATACTAACATTGAATTTCTCTTGTTGCATTACCCATTTATTAATTCCTTTGCCCTCTGTCACTATTTCTCCTCTTCATTTGTTATTGATTTTTATGCAAACTTTCCTAACATTTGAAGGAACATTAGCTTTGACTACTCTGATAGTCCTGTAGAGTTAATTACTGTGTAACTCATTAGTATACTTGAAAGATTTGTGTATGTTGCTGAATATACATTTAGTTATTGTTCCTAACTACTTTCTGGTGTTCTGTAGAACCCTAATTATGTTTTATTTTTCAGTTCTGGATTGGGTTTGCTTCTCTCTGTTTGACCAGTGTGGGCGGGGATTAAAGGGAAAGATACTCTACTCCTGAGGTCACTCAGGGGCCAGACTGATAGAGAACACGTTTTAATTTTTCTAAAACATTGCAAAATGGGAAGGAAAGGTGGTATATCAGAGCACTGGCTTCCCTATACCACACTGATGATTGAACCCAGTACTGCTCTGCCACCTAGCTATATCCCCACCATCCCCTCTCCTCTCTCCCCACTTTTTTTTTTTTTTTTTTTTGATACAGGGTCTTGCTGAGTTGCCAGGCTATCCTTAAACTTGGGTGCTCCTCTCTCACCTTCTCCTCTCTCAGCTTCCTAAGTTGCTGGGATTTTAAAAGTTCTACCCAGAAATTATACTTTTTTTTTTTTTGCTTGCATTTCATTGACCAGTTCAAGTCATACAACTAAAATAAGTGTACTGAAGAACATTTCTTAGAAGGTGCCTGTTGGGACTGGACAGTGCTGTGGATTGCAGAGTCTTTCCCCAAAATCCTCTATGTCCCATTGCCCATAATTTGGCTAAAACCTGGGGAAAGTGCAACATTTCTGCATCAGTCCATTTACGTGAGTTGTCTAGTCTACTAAACAAGTGCCCAAGAGGTACCCTCTCCACCACAGGCCACTCCACCAACTACATCCTCTCCACTAAGCTTCCAACAGACATGCCCAGAAGCACTGGATAAATTGAGGAGTAACCTCAATGTGTCAGCTGGATAACTGATGGCATTTGTCTCAAGACACAAAGTAAAAACGATTTTATTCTCAAAAAAAAAAAACAAAATGCATCTCCAAAGGGAGAGAATCAGAAATAGTTTGTGGACAATACTGTTGCTATCTATGTAAATATTTGAATTTATGTGGGGTTGACAGATCAGATCAGTGAAAGTTAACCTTAGAGGATGAAAACCTTGTGAGGATTAATACTAGATTATTAACACGATAATCAATTTAATGCTTCCAGAACATTTTATTCTTGTAAGATATATTCACTTGAAGCATAAAGTTAACTTATCTGGTTTCCACTTACTTTTTCTTTATAATTTCTGATTATTCTTTCGTACCTCATACTCCACCCAGAGTCTTCTAGCTTTTAACTGTTCCCTAATACTAAATCTGTTTTCTGCTGTTCTTTTTCCTGAGTAGTAAGCTGACAGATTTAGTTGTAAGCTGAGTATTCAAACACTGTAGGCTTAGTGATCATTCCTCCCTCATTACTCCAGTTTCTTTTGAAAAATTCATAATCCTGCTGATGACACATTTTATACTATAGGGGTGTTTGTGATTCCTCTTGTAGTTTTCCCTCATCTATCCCATTGTCTTATCTGTTCCACCACCACTGTCCAAATTCAGTTGTACATATAAACTTAAGAATAATGTTCTAATTTGTCTATAGTCTAAAATTTATCCCATATGAGTGGTACTGTGTTAACTCACTCCCCCCCCCCCCCCCCCCCCCCCGGCCCGGCTCTGTGTGTGTGTGTGTATACAAGATCAAACCCCAGTACCTTGGGCATGCTAGGCAGGTACTCTGCCACTAGGCTCCATCCCCAGCCCAACGACATTAACTTTCTAAGAGAGTTCTGCACTTACACTTCCTGCATAAAAACTCAGTGTTTTAGCTTGGTATTCCATGATCTGCCTTCAATTTACATTTTCAGTTTTGGTATTTGCCATATGAATGTCATATATTTCTGTCTCTCTGCCTTTATGCAATCCCCTTGAGCTGTGAGTATCTTTATCTCCTAAGTTTTACCTATCTTTGGGTTCCAAAGATCTCAAATACTGCTGCTTTTATAATTCTTTTCCTGCTCCCCTCCATTCCACCCACTCCCCCCACATACACCAAGAGCTGAAGGAAATTCTGACATTTTACCTTGGCATTTTATGTGAATTGCTTTGTGACCATGCTCCTTATACTTTACTATTTTGTGTCATTTTCCCCAAACCCAGCCACACTGTTGAAAACTCAAAAGTGAAAATACTCATCTCTGTAGAAAAAGAATTTAATGTGCATCTGTATATCTACTACTTATTTCTCTAAGCTTAGATCTCTTTTTCATATGTTGCTTTGGTGGATATAGAAATTTGTGGAACCATTTCTACTAAGGATGTTTTGAAGTAGAAAAGACAATAGTTGCATTCTTGTGTTAATTAGAAAAACTTTATAGTTATTTTTTATTGAATACTTTATCATAGAAAATTTGTCTTAGCCATGCTTAACCTGAGTTGACAATCTGAATCATAACAGTTCACTATTCATCATTTTGTAATTTTTATATAGATATTAAAAGTTGGAGATGTTAAGTGAATATCACTCTCTTGGGTTTTTATTTTAAGTGACACAGGCAATTGAACCCAGGGGTGTTTTACCACTGAATTACATCCCCAGCACTTACTAGTTTTTACTTTGAGACAGGGTCTCATTAAGTGGCTGAGATTGACCTCAAACTTCCAATCCTTCCTCAGCCTGCCAAGTTGCTAGATTACAGGGGTGTCACACTGCCCCTGACGGAATGATGGAATGCCATTTTTTTTTTAAAATTAGACTTTCTTTTTAATATTTTTAGCTGTAGATGGACACAGTTTGTTTATTTATTGATTGATTGATTGATTGTATGTGGTGCTGAGGATCAAACCCAGTGTCTCACATGCTAGGTGAGATCTCTACCACTGAGCACAATCCCAACCCTGAACTTTATTTCTTTAGAACATTTTTAGGTTTGTAGCAAAAGCAAATTTTTTTTCAAAGGCATTTTGAGGAACTCATATTTTCTCACTTTTTACAAGGAAATAAGATTTTAGTTTGGTTTAAACTCAGTAGTATCTTAGTCCAGCCAGTGTGACACTGTGATGGGTTGCTAAGTATCACACTTAATGGCTGGGTCAGGGTAAGGAGACAAATAGAAGAGTTTGTCTTCTTTAAAATTGAAAATTATTGGGTATAGTGAAATTATTAAACAACTATATATTTACATAATATCATTTGAAATATTCAGGCTATCCTGAAATTATAGGTCGGGAAATTAATAGGTCAAACGATCTGTGGTCAGTTACTTGTGACTCGGTTAACTCTAAAGTTGGTCCAATACTTCTCTTAATTAGCAGTGACTACATTAATGTTATTGATTCTGTGCAAGACATTATTACTTAAATTCACTGGTCAGTGGTTTGATTTCCAAACTGTTGGATTCTTTTATATTTTAAGATAACCAGCTTTACTTGGGTATTTTAGGTTCAAGGTAAGGACCCATCAGTAGAAGTCACACAGGACCTCATTGATGAATCAGAAGAAGAACGATTTGAAGAAATGCCTGAAACCAGTCATCTGATTGACCTGCCCACGTGTGAACTCAATAAACTTGAAGAGATTGCTGACTTGGTTACCTCAGTTCTCTCCTCACCTATCCGTAGGGAAAAGCTGGCTCTGGCCTTGGAAAATGAAGGCTATATTAAAAAACTACTGCAGCTTTTTCAAGCTTGTGAGAACCTAGAAAACACTGAAGGCTTACATCATTTGTATGAAATTATTAGAGGAATTTTATTCCTAAATAAGGCAACTCTTTTTGAGGTGATGTTTTCTGATGAGTGTATCATGGATGTTGTAGGATGCCTTGAATATGATCCTGCTTTGGCTCAGCCAAAAAGACATAGAGAATTCTTGACCAAAACTGCAAAGTTTAAAGAAGTTATACCAATTACAGACTCTGAACTAAGGCAAAAAATACATCAGACTTACAGGGTACAATATATTCAGGACATCATTTTACCTACACCATCTGTTTTTGAAGAGAATTTTCTTTCTACTCTCACATCTTTTATTTTCTTCAACAAAGTTGAGATAGTCAGCATGTTGCAGGTAAGTAAAGTAATTCTTCAGTTTTGTTTTCAAATATTTAGCTCCCTTGTATTTCAAGCTGGTATTCAAAAATATTTCTTTTGTTTACTTTAAATGTTCTATCAAGCATAGATAACTTGACTATCTTAATTTATGAAGGAGAAAAGTTTTTTAACACTACCAACTTCCTTTTTTTTTTCACGGCGCTGGGGATTGAACCCAGGGCCTGGTGCTTGCAAGGCAAGCACTCTACTAACTGAACTATCTCCCCAGTCCACCAACTTACATTTTTAAGTGTTCTGTGATGCAGCTGTTTAAGTTTTTTGTATTTTTTAAATGGAGTTAGATTATGAACAACAAAATTTATCATTTTAACTCTTTTTGCTTTTGTTTTTACAGTTGGGGATTGAACCCAGGAGTACTTTACCACTGAGCTACATCCCCAGTCTTTTTTACTATTTTTATTTTGAGAAAAGGTCTTGCTAAGTTTCCTGGCCTTGAAACTTGCAATCCTCCTGACTCAGCTTCCCAATAGCTGGGACCACACCTTGCACATGCTAGGCAACAACTCACAGGAACTGCATCCTAGTCCTGTGCAGCTATTTTTTTTTAATATCTTAAATTTTGAAAAACGCAGTTGTTCGGGGAGTGTGTATGAGTACGTGTGCTTAAAATTTCCCAAATAATTTAAATGTGCAACCAGCAGTGATGAACTAATTTTCAGGAAATGATACTTTGGTTATTGGCTTTGCAAGATTTATTTTCTTTGTTTTTCAGTTGTAAATAAGAGTTTATATCGTGTTTATCATGTTACTTCTTTACATCCTTATGTATAGCAAGTATGCATTTGAAGATTTTTACATTGATAGTAGAGTATATTCCGTTTCCTACATAATTGCCTTTGTCATTTCCTTATCAGTCACTAAGTTTATTGTGCAGATATTATATACTTTGTGTAGTAGTTCTCCAGATGTGGTCTGTGAACTCTGGAGGTCCCTGAAACCCTTTCATACAAGTCCATGAGGTTTTTCCTTTTTCAGCTTCATGTTAATGTATATTTTTTCATGCACGAAAGCCAAATCAGTGTTTCACAACAGATTGAATGCAAAGAAGAATCTAGTTTTCTTTTAAGTCAGACATTAAAGAGATTTACAAAAATGTAAAAGAGCCATTCTCCTTTCTAAACTTTAAAAATTTAAATATTTTCAAAGGCTTCCACTGTAATTTTAGTTACGATAATTATAAATAAATGTAACCTACATAATAAAAGCTTTTTTGTGGCTCTCCATAATTTTTTAGTTTAAAGGAATCCTGAGAATTTCTGACTTTGTTTTAGCTATATGATTTTATGATATTTCCAGCCAGTATTCACCTTTGAGTTTTTTTGTTCTCCTGTAATAGTCTGATGGAGGTTAAACGTACACATCAGGTTCTTTTAAAAAATCTGTTTTGCTTTTTTAAACCATATTATACAATTCAGGATGCTATTTTGCTTATAGACAAAACAATTACAGTCTCAGGAGATTGCAGTCACTATATAGTTGATGTAAAGAACCTAATGTCAGAATCTCAAAATTAGTGACTGCTTTTGACTTTTGAAGGGTTGCCAAACCCTTAACAGTAAATCATCAAATGCTTTTTTTTTAAATTTTTTGTTGTTGTTGTTGTTAATGTTGTTGTTGTAGATGGACAGAATACTTTTACTTATTTATTTTTATGTAGTGCTGAGGATTGAACCCACTGCCTCACACATGCTAGGCAAGTGCACTGCCACTGAGCTACAGCCCCAGCCCTCAAATGCTTTTTTTTAAAAAAAAAAAGTGTGCAAACTAATCTATAAATATTTGTAATACTTATTTGTCATCTTACATTTATTTATGATAGTTTTGTAAAATTTATAATATAAAACAACTGTAACTTTAGAAAGTTTGCCAGATACCATGGCACAAAACCTGTAATACCAGGTACTCAGTAGGCAAAAGCAGGAGGATAACAAGTTTGAGGCTAGCCTCAGAAAGTTAGTGATAAAAAGTGTTGGGGGCATAGCTCAGTAGTAGGATGTGCCTGTGTTTGATTGCCAATACTACAAAAATAAAAATAAATTTGAAAAAATAAAAAAAGAAAGTCTTATTCATTTCTGGTCCATGAGATTCATTTTCTGTAATACCCAAGTACTATGAACTATCTGTTTGACTTTATTTTATGACACTTCCAGCCAATATTTACCTTTCTATTATTGTTAACTTTATTTTTAGTGTAAAATATACTCCAGATGATTCTTTTACAAACTATGAATTATTCAAACTGAGGGTTTTTTGTTTTTTTTTTTTTTATTCACCTATAATGAGCGTGAGGGAGGTTAAACATACACATTATTAGGTTCCTTTCATAATACAGAGGAGCTCAGGGCTTTTATCTAATATTTACAAATCAGTCGTCTGTCACATGCTAACAGTGATGCTGAACTCTGCTTTCAAAAATGTATGAAAAGACTGGGCACAGTGGTGCACACCTGTAATCCCAGCACCTTGGGAGGCTGAGGCAGGAGAATCAAGAGTTCAGAGTCAGCCTCAGCAAAAGTGAGGGCTAAACAACTCAGTGAGACCCTGTCTAAATAAAATACAAAAAGGTAAGGCTAGGAATGTGGCTCATGGATGAGGTGCTCCTGAGTTCAATTCCTGGTACCCCCAAAAAAAGTATGAGGAGAGTAATCAAGATTGTGGTCCACAGTCTCTGCACATTTCCTAAAGCCCAACTCAGGTTTCTTTGCAGAAATTTCTAGTTAGGTATTAAATGTTTCTAGACATCCTTCTGCCTTTTTAGTATGCATATCTGTGGCTTCGTAAGTGAGTATTAGTGTGCTGTTGCTTGAATTAAATAAGGCAAGTGAAAAATGTACACGTTTTAGCTAACTGGACCATAAGGTAGTGCAAAGGTTCAAATAAATAATAGCCTTAATTAGGTTAATTAACAGAAATTACATGAAAACATAATGGCTCCTAGTATGCATGTGGACATTGTCTTAAGTCTTTAGGATAGAAGCATTAAATTTTAATTAATCTGAATATTCTAACTAACTGTAGATCAAAATCCCTGTTACCCAGAATGGAGAAATATACCTCAAACTTTCCCCAACCCCATGATACTGAGGATTGAACCCAGGGCCTCACTTCTAGGCAAATGCTGTACCACTGAGCTATGTCCCCAGGCCTTTTTATTTTAAGATGGACTTACTAAATTGCAAGTTTTTCTGGCCTTGAATTTGTGATCCTCCTTCCTCAACCTTCCAAGTAGCTGGTATTGTGTGAATCTCCTGCTGTGCTCAAAAGTATTTTATAAATTAAATCCCTAAAAGCCAATAAAATGAGGTTATTTCCTTGCAAATAAGTACAGAATAACACCATTTTCACATCAGTAAGTTTTAATTTCTTTCCCTACTAGAAATGATAGAGGACAAAAATGTTTACATTTTGTTAAAAAATGATCTAAAGCCAACTATTGTCAGTTACTTGCATTTTCCAGTATTTCATAGGTAAGAGTTAAGCATAATGCAAACCCAGCAATATCAGTGGTGTAGTTCTTTTTTTTTTCACATATTATGTAGTTAATAAGGTTAAAGCAATGAGAAATTTCTACCTATTCAGTTACTAATTAAATATGTAAAATCTAGGAAAAACTTTTTAAAAAATAGCCCTATTTGTTGTGATATGGTTCTTTTGTGTTTAAGACTTTTTGGGATTCAGTTGTAAGATTTAACATTAAATTGTCTTACTAGATTTGTCTCTTTCTAGCTTGTGTGTTTTGCTTTGGTTCTATTCTTAAGTTTGAACTGAGGAACCTATCCTGAAGTTTGTTAGGTATGACTTTATTTTGTCTTCTTATTTGGGAGACCTGAATTCTGAATCAGTCTCTGTTAGTAGCTGGCCTCAGATAACTCTACTCAATCTCCTGAAATTTAAAATTGAACTAGGCAGTCTTTGAGTAATGACACAAAACTTGATCTAATTCTAACCTGTTGTGATTCTAAAAATGATGAATAAGATCTGTTTTATTTTGTCTACTTTTACATTATTGCAAAGAAGTTTGACTTAGACTTTTTTAAACATAACCCCTTTTTCCCACAGGATTTTTTTTGTTTTATTTTGTTTTTGTTATTTTGGTTTTTTGGTGGGGTTTTGTTACTATTTTGTTTTTGCTGTACTGGAATTGAACCCAGGGGCCGCTTAGCACTGAGCTACATTCCCAGCCCTTTTTATTTTATTTTGAGAGAAGATTTTGCTGAGTTGCTCAGGCTGGTGGCCTGTGTTCCTCCAGCCTCAACCACCACCACCAACACCTGGCCTCCCACAAGGTTTTGTTGTTACCTAGAAAAACAACTACATACAATTGGAGTTACACAGTTGTGTTTTATTAAAATAAAAACTCTTAAAACCAAGTAGAAAAGAAAAAGTTCTAAACAGATTAGTTTAATTAGTTTGAGAAGCAAGTTCAGGAAAAAGCATTCCAACTATATGATGGGCTTTTAAGCTGTCAGTCATTTTAATATACATTGGAAGAGTTTATTTTCATAGCTTAAAAAAAATATCAATTATAATGCTGAAATCCATAGAAAATATACTAGGAATCAGAAAGCATTCTTCCAACAAACTATAACACTTGAGATTGCTTCTGTGTATAATATTGTATGCAGTTCCAGCTGTCCACTCACAAGTATTGAGTCATGTAAGAAGAATTTAATTGGCAACTTGCATTTGTCTAGAAGTTGGAACTTTTTTCCTATGAAAATATTCTGACAAAGTTAATCTTCAGAAAGGAAAGGATGAAGATTTAATTGGGAAAGATATAGGAAGATAAGAATTTATAAAAGTTGCAAATGGAGGTAAATATGTACTTATGTATTGAAATAAAAATATTGAGACCAGCCGGGCTCAGTGGTGCACACCAATAAAAAGGGCTGGGGATGTAGTTCACTGATAAGGAACTCCTGAGTTCAGTATCCCCACCCCCAGAAATAAATGTTGAGACCAGAAGTATTTGGAAAAAAGCTATTGAGGAACAAATGAAAGATTATATAAACATTTGAGTTTCCTCAGAAGATGGATGATTCAGGCCACATTACATAAGGAATCAGTGAAATCAGTAAGAAAAGAAACATCTTTTGAGTCAGGCAAATGAAAGTTTTGTCTTTAAATAGTACCCATTGATTGGTGGTTAGTGGGTGGGCGCATTATACTTTCTATGATTGTGTCTAGTGATTTCCCCGCCCTGGTGCTGGGGATTGAACTCAGGGCTTCACACATTCAAGGCAAACATGCTATCTCTGGACTACTTAGATAGCCAGTCCTCCGGTGGTTTTCATTGATGAAAGCCAGCATATTTCAAAATGATGAGCCACAATAAGAAAAAATGCAGGTATTTGAAGTATATCCTTTTATATTGTGTCTTGATTTTACTGTCAACTCTACATGTTATTTCTGTAAACATTTGTAAAACATACTACTTTAATTAAAACTAATGGAAACTGTATTTGAGAAAAAACTGAAGATTTTACTAAAGCTTAAAAGCAGCAACAATTTCAACAATTTTCTTTTAGCAGATTTTGAATAAATCTCCAAAGCAAATTTCTTTTCTTTTTTTTTTAATGGCAATACTGGGGCACTTTACCACTGAGCCACATTCCCAGCCTTTTTTTTTCTCTATTATTTTGAGATAGAGTTTCACTAAATGGCTGAAACTGGCTTGAACTTGCAGTCCTTCTGCCTCAACTTCCCAGATAGCTGGGATTACAGGTGTGCACCATGGCACCTGGGTCAATTTCAATATTTATGTTTTTTTTTCTTTATAATTTCATACTCTGTGTTTATTATATAAAATATAGTTAAGCAATAATAAATCAGTCCATATCCAGAATACAACCAGAAGTAGCATTTTAATTGTATCCCTGTGAACTTTAGACACACATTTATGTTTTGGAAAAATACATACTCTGCTGTTTTTTTGGGGTTTTTTTGTCCTTTTAAATAGTACACAGGGAAATTAATACTTCATAAAAATGAAGTTACTGTAGTGATTTTTCATATAATTATATTCTTGGAGACCACAACATGTGAGACTCTACTCCAGTTACCTGTAGATTATTATATTTACTGAGTTCTTGTGTTTTAAATGGCTTTGTAATTCTACCTGCTTTTATGGGCAAGGGAGTGAGATATTGGGGACTGAACCCAGGAGTACTTTACCACTCATTCCTTTTTATTCTTTTTTTTTTTATTTTGAGATAGGGTCTTATTAAATTGCCAAGGATAGCCTTGAACTTGATCCTCCTGGCTCAGCCTCCTGTATAGTCGGGATTATAGGCACACAGCACTGTCCTTGACTTGTTCCGTTTATAATCTCCTATGAACTGACATGAGATTCTCAAACTTTTTTCTTTTTTATTTTTATTGGTGTTCATAACAGTGGGATTCATTGTCAGCATATTCATACATGTACATAACATTATTTGATCAGTTTCATTACTCAGAAACACTTTCCCTCCTCCCTTGTTCCCTCCGCCTGGTCCCCTTCTTGTATTCTACGGTCTCCTTTCTATTTTTCTGAGACTCCCCCTACCCCTTATTTCCTTTATTTCCTCTAGCATCCACATATGAGAAAAAGAAAATAAGACCTTTGACTTTCTGAGTTGGCTTATTTCACTTAATATGAATTTCCATCCATTTTCCTGCAAATGACATAATTTCATTCTTTTTTATGCGTGAATAAAACTCCATTGTGGATATGTATCACATTTTCTTATCTGTTGATTAACACCTAAGCTGATTCCATAATTTGACTATTATGAATTGCTGCTGTAAACATGGGTGCACACATGCACTGCTGTAGTATGCAGACTTTATGAATTTTGCTTAAGTAAAGAGTAAATAGGCCCTGAAAGAGCGCTGGAAAATGTATCAAAGTGAGTTGCTGCCACACCTCTTAGACATTTCTTTTTGTTGAGAGTTTTTTTTACAGTCAAGTGAGGTGTCTCACACTTGTAATCCCAGTGGCTCCAGAGACTGAAGCAGGAGGATCATGAGTTCATAATCAGCCCCAGAAACTTAGCAAGGGCCTAAGCAACCTAGGGAGACCCTGTCTCTAAATAAAATACATATAAAAGGGCTGAGTGGTTAAACATAAACACCCCTGGGTTCAATCATTGGTACCAAACAAAGTTCTTTATACTGAGATTTCTAGCTAAATTAAGATATTATTGAATGTATAACTAGAAATGAATGATATAGTCAGTTTTTGGAAATTATAAATCTAATCTAAAATTTTAGGTTTCGTGAATGAAAATGCTGTTTACTTTTCATCAATTTTTATTATAGTTTGTGTGAATCATAAATGAATACATCTTCTGTTAATATTTCATAGTAATTCTTTTAATGCAGGAAGATGAGAAGTTTCTGTCTGAAGTTTTTGCACAATTAACAGATGAGGCTACAGATGATGATAAACGGCGTGAATTGGTAAGCTGTTCTTGAAATTTACATTCTTCAAGAGGACTTACCCTTTTGGCATGCATCGCTTTTAATCTTGAATTTGTTAAGAGTTTTGTTTGTTTTTTATAATTAGTATGGAATGAAAGATATGTATTAAGTTGAACTATATAATGATTATTCAAAGTTTCTGGAATTTGTTTTTATATGTTGTAAAAAAACTTGAGATATTCTGATGTTTTCCCCCCCAATAAGGGAATTTGAGTGCCTCATAAATCCCAAAATAAGATAAAGTGACTTATATCAGGACTATAAACTCACATTTTTTGTAGTTATATTTATAAATGCGGATTCTTTTCTTTTTTAACAAGAGGTATAAGAATGCTTCTTGAATATGGGAATGATGACTTGACTTGTCTTTTTGGAAATATTTTTTATTTTTTAATGTATTTGCAAACTTTATAAGATACAAAACGTGTTGGGGGGAAATAGTGATTGCTGATTACCAGATGTTTGCTCCTTTTTCAAACTTAATCAGGTTTTGGAATTTTTAGGAAGTCATGAAAAATCGGTGACTTAAAGCCGTAAGTTATAATCTTTGTAGTTACATTTATTAGAAGCCTACCCAGGTTTCTCATTTGCAAGATTAGTGTTTTAAAACATAGACTCTCTGATGTCCTTTTGAGGGCTCATTGGGAGCCCAGCAACAGTTTATTATAGGATGGTCTCTATTCAAATGGCTTACTTGGTACTCTTCTACTATAATGTGTTTACAGAGAATAGTGTTTGAGTATTAATACTTTTTAATGGGGTGTTAGTTTTCAGTATCTCTTTCAATGTAAGTTTTGGGAAGCCAGGATACTGTGAAAAGACAAGAGCCTTCAGAAGGGTGAATTTCATTCTGTGGCAGATCACACTATAGTGTGCCCAAGAGTATTTTTATGTTTATCAGCTTCTCACTATAATTTTTAACATTACAGGTTAATTTTTTCAAGGAATTTTGTGCATTTTCTCAGACATTACAACCTCAAAACAGGGATGCATTTTTCAAAACTTTGGCAAAATTGGGAATTCTTCCTGCTCTTGAAATTGTAATGGTAATTATATGGTTTCTTTTCATGCTTTTGAAATTGTGACTTTGAAATTGATTTATATTATGGACAGGAAAGAATTTATTGTAGTAATGTATATTAAATTCTAGAGTTTGGTAAGGCATACTGAATTCTATCATTTAGTTTTATTCACCTGATAATGAATTACTGCAAGAATGATGTCAGTTCTCATATTTTTATTTAATTTATAATACTAATGTTATGATTTACATATGATAAATCTGAGTGAAGAAGAATCTCTTACGTTTTTGAAAGATCATTATATTTTCTGTAACAAGTGTGTTTCATAGAAGCCAATGATTTTTTTTTGTTGTTGTTAGTTTTTTGTTTGTTTGTTTTAAATATCTTTTTTTTTTTTTTTTTTTTTTTAAGACCAGTGAGTGGTTGAGGGCAGACTGGCCCAAGGGGTCTAGTATTACAATATGGTTTAGGGCATGGTTCTCAGAATTCATTTATGAGTTTACCCATTGGCATTTACTGAATGAAAAATTAACATGAGACTTCTTTTTTGGTGGTTCTAGGTATTGAATCCCGGGCTTTGTATATGCTAGGCAAGTGCTCTACCACTAAGATATATTGCCAGCCCTTACTTTTTATTATGAGGCAGGGTCTTGCTAAGTTGCTCAGGGTGGTATCAAACATGTGATTGTCCTGCCTCTGCCTTCCACATATCTGGGATTACAGGCAAGCCCCACTGTGCTTGACTAAAATGAGAAATTTTTATTCATTTTGATTTGATAAGCAATCCATTATATATTAACAAACAAAATTTTCCCAAATCAGAATTGAGAAGCATGAACATCATTTGCCCTGTTTTTGTTTTGTTCCAGTTTTTCTTTCTAATCCCTTTAATGTCTTAATGGTATTAGCTAGATTCTCATAGTTACTGCTCTATTTTAATTATTTTAAATATTTTCTTAGTTGTCAGTGGACCTTTATTTTATTTATATGCAGTACTGAGAATCAAATCCAGTACGTCACACATGCTAGGCAAAAGCTCTACCACTGAGCCACAACCCCAGCCCCTGCTGTATTTAATTTATCATGTCATGTAGCTTCTGGAAAATCCCACTGTATTTGTGATTAAGAATGAAAAAGACAAAATCTTTCTATTAATACTATGAAAATAGTTTTAATCTGTGCACTTCCTGAAAAGGATATTAGACCCCTCAAAAGGATTCCCTGAACCACACTTTAAGAACTCGGGGATTTTTTTGCACGGTCATTGCTTTTAGAAAACTAAGTTATGGGAAAGGGATAAAAATGCCCAAAAAGTGTTTCTGTTTGGCAAGCCATCGAAGATGGAATCAGTTGCTGAACAGTAATCCTATTAAGTATAGGACAAAAGACAGATTTTGAAAGACTTTGATGGAAGTATATTCAATTTTTTGTATATATTTGAAATAAATGCCTCCCTGAAGTTTTGGCAGCATTTTAAAGCATTACTTTATAATCTTATGCTGATTCTTATTTTTAAAAATCTGTGAATATTTCTTTGTGATGGTCAAAACCAGCGATGATTAATCAGTGAGTTGCCCCAGAATTTTAATATTTATAAAAAGAAAGGAAGAAAATCATGGAGAAATTGTATATTTTGATTACAGATCAGTATTTAATTCAACTTGAGAGATAATACATGGATTTGGAGGGGGGAAGGTAAATGCAAGAATAAAGTTTGTTAACAGTCTCTAATTAACCTAGCTTTCCTTTTATCAGGGCATGGATGATTTGCAAGTCAGATCAGCTGCTACAGATATATTTTCTTATCTAGTAGAGTTTAGTCCATCTATGGTTCGAGAATTTGTAATGCAAGAAGCCCAACAGAGTGATGATGTAAGTAATAATGCTTGGGTTCTATGTGAATTACTTGTGGAATAGTGTTAATAAACTGTTGTGAAAAAAAGCATAACTGTAATCCTAAATTATGTTTCTGATCAATTGTGACTTTGGCAAATTCAGAATATGTTGCAATTTTTTATTACGAAGAAAAAACAGATACTCAACAAACCAGTATTGGCATAAAATATAATTAAATCATCTTTTTTTCTTTATTCCTACCCAGTACTAAGAATTGAATACAGGGCCATGGACATGGTAGGCAGGTGCTCTGCCACTGAACTGTAATTGAACTATATCCCCAGTCCTCAAATCAGATTCTTAAATATTGATTTTTTTTTTTTTTTTTTTTTTTTTTTTTTTTTTAATTTGAAAAGCTAAAGAAATGGAATTTTGGATCCTTAGGATATTTGCAGGTCAGGTCCCTATGACTAAGAAATTGCTTTCATTTGTTCAGTTTTCTTCTAAAGTGGAAATGAAATTTTAATGAGACATATTCATTGTGTCTTCCCACTGCAACAAATTTTAAATTTTCCCCTTAAAACTATTTTATGGACAAAATGAACACATAACTGTAATTTGTTTTTTCTTTTAATATAAAATTATTTTAGTGTTAAATAGATGGTAATTGAAGTGTAACTATGCCCTTGAGGAAGGTTTTTGATTCCCAATTTTGATTAGTTCAGCTATCTAGTTAATTAGAGATTGCAGTTTTATATGTTTCTTGTTTAATCTTTCTTTTTAAGATCCCCCTACTCCCTATGGTGCTAGGGATAGATTTCAGGACCTCACACTTGCTAGCCATGTGCATTGCCATTGAGCACATGCCCACAGCCCCAACCCTGGGTCTCTTAATGTCTGCTTAAATTTTACTTCCTATATTTTTAATACTTTTTGTTTGTTTGCTGTACTACTGGGGATAGAACCCAGTGGTGGTTTATCACTGAGCTACATCCCCAGCACTTTTTATTTTATATATTAAAAATAAAATATACAGGGTCTCACTAAGTTACCAAGTCCTTAATAAGTTGCTGAGACTGGCCTTGTACTTGCAATATTAGCCTCCCAAGTTGTTGGGATTATAGTAACACGCCACATACCCAGTTCCAATTTTTTTAAAGGAATTTTATTTTAGAATCAGTTTGGTTTAGTACTATATTTTAGGCATTAGAGAAATAATATTTAGTGTTAAGTAAATTTTAACTTTTTTTAAAAGTCAGATGATGCTAAATCTGATTTTAAATAAATACCTAGGTTATTTAATCATTTCACAATCTCACTGTTGATGTTTTTATCTTAGTATCATTCTTTACAGAAGATAACTTCGAAATTAATGCTTCTGGGCTGGGAATAGAGTTCAGTAGTGGAGTGCTTACTTAGCATGTACAAGATCCTGGGATCCTGGGTTCTATCCCTAGTACTGGGGGGGGGGGGGGTTGGGGAGGGAATAATTCAGCATGCCCAAAATTGCTGTTTTAAAAAAAGAAAAATCAATTAACATTCCCATTACTCCATCCTTAGTGGTGTGTATGATTAAAGGCATTCATCATAAAGTGACCATAAATCTTACTTAGACCATGATAATCCTAAACAATTAACTTTTAGAATTCTTAACTCTGAAAAATTTGATTTGTTTTCATTGACAGTATTTCATTGTTTCATTTAATTGATGCATAAGCCTGGAGAAGAAATAGTTAAAGGATCTTTTTCAGTTTCTTTCCTTTTTTTTTTTTGTTTCCTTCCCTTTTGAGACCGGTTCTCCCTGTGTTGCCCTGGCTGGTTGAATTCCTCGGCTTAATATCCACCACGTCCCCACCCCCTCCAACCTTCCAAATAGCCAGAGTGATAGGCCTATGCCACTGTACCTGGCTTCTCTTCTTCCTAAAATGATAGTCTTCAAGGTCTTTCATTTTTCTGAGTTTCTAAGACTTAACAGTTTTATCATTTGAACTTTTCCTTAAAGTAATTGTTAGCCTAGAAGAAAGATATGCATAAAATGTAGAACTTGAGGAAGTATTATTTTCTTCTAAATGTCAGAATAGGTTTAAGTATTAGAGATGTACACACACATATTTGTGGTAATCGTTCAACTTATATGCATGTACTTTTTATTAAATTCTTAAGTGAATATTTAAAAAATAAGCCAAAAATTTTTCCATAACATCCATCAGTTTTTTTACTCTGCTACTTTAGAATAATCTTCCTATTCTTGCTATTCTTTCTTCTCTTTTTTACTATATTCCTGGGACCTAAGATACACAAATGCTAATATTTTCTTTGTCTTAACAGAAAGTGTCAGAAAATTTTCATGTAAATTTGTAATGATTACCATTGGCTGATAATGACTGTATAATTACAAAATGTGTCAATAAGAATCAGTGAAAGAAAACATGTTAAATTCTGATTCTCAGTGAGATGCAGCTCAGAAACTGGATAAGTTCAGAATTCTGTGCTTAAGTACCTCAAACTTTGTAATTACTTTGAGAATTATGATTTTGGGATTTAACCTGGGGTGCTTTACCACTAAGCTACCTCCCCAGCCCTTTTAATTTTAATTTTGAGACAGAGTCTTACTGTGTTGCTTAGGGCCTTGCTGATTTGCTGAAACTGGCCTTGAACTTGTGATCCTCCTGCCTCCATCTCCCTAGTTGCTGGAATTACAGGCATACACCTCCATGCCCCCCGACCCCAACTTGGGCAATATTCTTTTTGGGTTTTTTTTAGATATACATTACAGAATATATTTGACATATTATACATGCATGGAGTATAACTTATTTTTGTGATTAAACATGATATGGAGTTACAGTGGTTGTGTATTCATATATGCACATAGGAAAGTTATGTCTAATTCATTCTTCTATCTTTCCTATTTCCACCCCCACTTCCCTTCATCCCCTTTTGTCTAATCCAGCAAACTACTATTCTCCCACCCACCCAACCACTTACTGTGACTTAGCATCTGCATAGCAAAGAGAATATTTGGCCTTTGTTTTGGGGGATTGGCTTATTTCACTTACTATGATAATTTCCATTCCATCCATTTACTGGCACATGCCATAATTTCATTTTTCTTTATGGCTAAGTAATGGTCCATTGTGTATATATACCACATATTCTTCATTCATCTGTTGAAGGGCACCTAGACTGGTTCCATAGCGTAGCTACAGTGAATTGAGCTGCTATAAACATTGATGTGGCAGCATCACTGTAGTATAGTGATTTTAAGTCCTTTGGGCTTATACTGAGGAGTGGGATAACTGAGTCAAATGGTGGTTTAATTCCAAGTTTCTGAGGAATCTCCATATTGCTTTCCAGAGTGGTTGCAACAATTTGCAGTCCCACCAAAAATGTAAAAAAAAATGCCTTTTTACCCACATCCTTCCCAGTATTTATTATTGCTTGTATTCTTTTTTTTTTTTTTAGATACTCAAAAACTTTATTTCTAAAAATTGCCTTCATTACAAATTTAAGTCTGGGAAGCTCCTTCCCCCCGCTCCATGCAAAAACTGCATAAATACGTACAGCAGAGCAAACTAGGTTTTAAAAGTACATTATTAAAAAGGTAAAAGATGACTTCCATAGGCGCTAGTCCATCTTATAAGAGGCAGATCACCGGGGCACCAGGTTTGTAGACTTGTCTTCACCACCGGAATCTGTGGCTTAATTCCTCCACTTCACACCAAGCAATAAAAATTAGACAGTCCAAGGGAAAAACAAGTCCCATCTGACTTTCCTGAAAGGGTCCCCAAATTTTCCACTTGAGATGATGTTGAGCCTTTGGTTTCCACTGGCCCGTGGGTTGTTTCCCCAGAATCAGTACTATTATTTTGTACTTGTTTTTGTGCAAAGGTGAATGAAAACTTTCTTGGAACAGTACAGGATATTGGAGCGTACCCTGTGATATTTAAAATCACTGGTTCATATGTGATGGAACTTTCAATGAGTGTGCCCCATAGGCATTCATATTTCCTGATGCCACAGGAGGTGACCGTATAAATGAATTCGAAGAAGTCAGGCAGCAGTCTGCTTACAGGACAACCAGTTCCCAGGTAGAACTCGTAAGACTGGGGTGGCAGCTCATTCACAAAAGGTACCCGTCTAATTCTGACCAGAAGCCAGAATTCAGAGCACTCTACAGACAAATCATCAAGGCCACGAATCAACCCAGAGAGCAGGAGGAGCCCTGCTATTACTCCAGAGACCTTCATCACTTCAGATCGCAAACCAAGCTATCACAGAAAACAGGAAATTGCATTGCTTGTATTCTTATAATTGTCATTCTGACTAGAGAAGGAATCTCAGTGTGGTTTTAATTTGGGGCATTATTCTTAAGCCTGCTTAAAATGTACTTAAAGACCAAAAGTATTTGCTTCTAAGTAAGAATAGTTTCATGTTAGAATGAATGAAACCAACAGGGGCATCATTTCTCTTAAAACTTTGATTTAGAATTAAAACTTGATATACTTCCAAGAAACTGGTTAAACTCACTTGAATATTGTTATTTTTTTAAGTGCCAAATAGTAGATATGACATTGTGGGTCCTGTGGTCTCTGTCACAACTTATTTCAACCACATGGTAACATGAACTGGCCATTAACAGTTCGAAAATGAATGTGTGTGGCTTTATTCTAATAAATGTTTATTCTAATAAATGTAAAATTTTTATTATAAAGCAAGCAATCAGTGGAGTAGTTTTGTAGTTTGCTGATTCCTATGTTAGATCTCTTTCTCAGAATGCTGTAAGTAAATCATACTGGTATTTATAAACTCATAAATTGTAGATTATAATTACAGAATCTACAATGGCAATTTGAGAAAAGGAGCAAAAAAAAAAGGGAACCATGGGAGGCATTAATGGGAAGGAGTTATTGGGTCTTTAAGAGGGCATTCTCTAAAATAGATCTCGGTGATGCAGCATTGGAATTGATTTCACTATGCTTCCTCCATAAAAGTCTAAGATCAAGTCATTGACATTAGAAGGCATTTTCCCGTAGTTTTTCCTAATTTTTCACTATCCTACTGAAACTTCTTGAGTATGAATTTTCTTGCCTGAGTGATATGGTTGTTGGAGAAACAAGGAAAAGAAGTTAGATTTCTACTATAGCAACAGATACTGTTGTCTTTTGATATCTTTGGAAAATTGATTCCACGATACCCCCTCACCCTGCCCAGGATGCCAGAATTAGTGAATGTTCAAGTTCTTATATGAAGTGACATAGTATTTACATGTATACTTTAAATCATCCCTAGATTACTCGTAATGTCTCATCCAGTATAAATGCCATGTAAGTAGTAGTTGTATTTAGGAAGTAATGGCAAGAAAAAAGTATATACATGTTAATTGTAACTGCAGTTTTTTTTTTAACAAATTTTTTTTATCTGATATTTGTTAAGTAGGTTGCAGACCCCATAAATAACAGTTCCTTACATGGCATTTATATCATTTTAGGTATTATAAAAGAGACTTGAGCATCTCATGATATTGTTATCTGTGGGGTTGGTGGTTTTTGAACCAGTTACCCACAGATATCATAGTAGGACCACTATTTGTGAGTGAATTTAGTCATGAATTATAGTTGAATAACTTTGCAGAGACTGAGTACCTCACGGATAGGACTATCTTGCAATTCCTTCTTTTTCTATGGAACTTAACCTCTAGATCTGTGGTTAATTTGAGTATTTAACAAGTTGCTTGTTACCTTGTAAAGCCCTGACTTCCAGCTATGGCTAGCTACATCTGAGATAGGCAGTGGAAGATGCCTTTCTTTGAGGGCTTAATATAGCTTTTATAGCCTGCTAGGTCCTGTTGGTGTAAGTTCTCTAAAGGTGATCTTAGAGATTGAGTGATCACAAAGTTTGCTTATTCTGAAGTTTGACAGTTAAACTACCTCAACTATTTAGTAGGCTTCCAAATTATTTGTTTCTTATAGATTCAGAAGGTCTTATTTAAGTATAATCCTTAAACCTGAAGATTTCCTTTTACCTGTTGACCTTGTACCCTTTCTCAAGTTACTGTCTTGAAAAAGTTCTAAAGAATGAGATCCTGTGGTGCTTATAAACTTTGTCTGGCAGAGAACTCTTATAGAAGATCTTTTTTAAAAGCAGTTCTTTTATCTCCTAAAAAAGCTGTAGCTCTCTATAGCTGTTTCTATTGGCTTCACTATGAAATATATAAATGGTCTTTTTCTCTTTACAATTTATGGGACTCCCAGTGAACGCAGTTCTCTTTTTATCTCTCTGCGTATAGATCAGCACAATTTTTGCCATTGGTACTTAAGAGTTTTGCAGGATTTGTGAGAGACTTATCTTTGAGAGAGAAGACAAATATGAATGTCAGGAGGACATTCATTCATTTCAATAAATGATCTGTACCTTAAGAAGTCTTTCTTTGCCACTGTGTTTTTATATAGGTATTACTTAAATCCATTATTTGTAAAAATGTTTGCCTAGTTTTATGTGGGTGAATTTATATAAGAGGATTACATATAATAGAACAGATTATTTGAGGTGCTAATTAACTGGTAGAGTCCAAATTGTATAAATCTTCTAACTAATGCATAAAAATTGTACATATTTGTGGGATCTTTGTGTTTCAGTATGTGTACACATTGTGCAATTTGTGTATGTGTGTGTGTGATAGTGGGGATCAAACCCAGCTCCTTGCTCATAATAAGCAAGCTGTTTACCTGAGTTACATCTCCAGCCCTATGTAATATTTAAATCAGGGTAAACACATTTGCCACCTTAAACATTTATCATTTCTTTATAGCACATAGCTCTGAAATCTATTTTGTTACTCCTCTTTGAAGAAATAGCACATCATTATTATGTACATTACATAATAATACTTGATAATAAACAACTACATTTTTATTATTTTAGAATGTACATCTACTTATGTTAAAAAATCATTTTTTTGGCCTGCTGTCTTTGCCACCTGCTTCATCAAACTTTCACTTACTAGTGACTTCCTTTATTTTATGGCCTTAAAATGACTAGTGTTCATTTCCTTCATTTCTCATTTCTCTTTATTATTTTTTCTATACATACGCAACTTTACATAAACATATTTATTCACAGATTTAATGTTTTTTAAAGTTTGTGACTTATTTAGCCAGGCATAGTGGTATGTGTTGGTAGTCCCAGCTACTTGAGAGACTGAGGCAGGAGGATTGCTTGAGCCCTGGTGTTGAAAACCAGTCTGGGAAACATGACAAGATCCTGTCTCTTTGGGGAAAAAAAAAGAAAAGAAAAAGAATATTTAAAAAAAAAAAAAAAACCTTACTGCAAAACAGTATGCCATGTTAAGGAGGTATCATCCTCATACATCTCTTTCTTGCTCCGTCTCTTGATTGCATCATTTCCTCTTATGCTTGATTTAATCTTATTTTATTCATTGTGGTTCAAGGAGCAGTAGGCCACACCATATGTTTATAAATATAGCCTGGGTGTGTGGCAAGCTATGCCATAGGTTTTTGTAACTACTCTTTGTGTTGTTTGAATAACAAAATAACCTAATAATGCTATTTTGCTCCCTCAAATCCACTGAGCTAATCTAATGTCAAAACTTGCCTTTGACATACTAATCACTTTTTGTTCTGTTTTGCTTAGAATTTCTACTTTTGGGGCGGGGGGTCAGTATATTTATTATTTTCTTTTTTTATTGTATACAGGATACATCTTGTTTCTCTGGTTATACATGAAGTAGAGACATACCATTTTTGTAATCATGCATTTACATAGGGTAATGATGTTTGACTCGTTATGTTATTTTTCCTTTCCCCACCCCTCTTTTTCCTCTATACAGTCCATCCTTCCTCCATTCTTGCCTCCCTCCCACCCCCATTATGTACCATCATCCGCTTATTAGCAAGTTCATTAGTCCTTTGGGTTTTTGGAATTGGCTTATCTCGCTTAGCATGATATTCTCCAACTTCATCCATTTGCCTGCAAATGCCATAATTTTATTCTTCTTTATGGCTGAGTAATATTCCATTGTGTATATATACCACAGTTTCTTTATCCATTCATCTGTTGAAGGGCATCTAGGTTGGTTCCACAATCTGGCTATTATGAATTGAGCAGCTGTGAACATTGACATGGCTGCCTTACTGTAGTATGCTGATTTTAAGTCCTTTGGGTATAGGCCGAGGAGTGGGATAACTGGGTCAAATGGTGGTTCCATTCCACGTTTTCTAAGGAATCTCCACACTGCTTTCCAGAGTGACTGCACTAATTTGCAGCCCCACCAGCAATGTATTTATTAGTGTACCTTTTTCCCCCACATCCTAGCCAACACCTAGAATTGCTACTTTAAAAAAATATATATAGAATGCAAGGAAATTTTGTAATGACAGTTGTTTTGTAACTCTTATATTAAAGCTAATATAATAAATCTACTTAACTAGATTATTATATAACAGATAAAACACAATGTTCATCCATTTATCTCCTATAAAGAGTTGAGTGCTAGGTTATACTTCTTGTCTGTTGTTTTCAAATTATGTTTTATTTAGTATTACACAATGTGTGATCTTACTTCTTTAACCTCTAAATTTATGCCTCATTATCTAGAATAAGAATCTAATGTAGAACCTCTAATGATCAAAATCACTAGATTGTGTTTTATAGTTTCCTATAAGCTGGGGCATATTCTACTTTTTTTTTCCTCTTTCTTTTGGAGTGGTATTTTTTCAGTGTAGTGTTTTTAGAATTTTGAAACTCTTGTTTTTCTTTATATGATTCTGATTTTGTTCTTTCAGTTGGTTTATTTGTCTTACATTCAAATGAAGTTTAACGTAAATATGTTTTCTTTCAGGATATTCTTCTTATTAATGTAGTAATTGAACAGATGATCTGTGATACTGATCCTGAGTTAGGAGGTGCAGTTCAGTTAATGGGACTTCTTCGTACTCTAATTGATCCAGAAAACATGCTGGCTACAACTAATGTAAGAAATTACCCTGATATTAAAAATTTTGACCTAGACAGTTTTACATGACTTTTTAATGAAATTTTGAGAAACAATCAATACCTTCATTTGTACACTTAGTATTCACAAAGCATTGGTGTTCTTGTAGCAGTTCACTTGCAGCATGTACAAGATTATAATTGTTAAAATCTTACTAATTTGTTAACTTCATAAAAATTCATACACAGCATTGTGAATATCCTTAAAACAACTACACCATGTACTATAAAGTAGTAAATAAAAGGGTAAATTTCATATAGTTCTCTGACAATAGAAAGAAAAGAATGTATACTGAAGGACTTTTTTTTTTTTTCCTCTTTAATTTTGGCAGTACTAGAGATTGAACCCAGGGGCACTCCACCACTGAACTATAATTCCCAGCCCTTTTTATTTTTATATTCCCTTAAAATTAGAGAATACATGCATTACTTCTTTTACTAGTTTGTGGGCCCAGTTGTGTGAAAAATAGTGGCAAAAAGTCAAATGATAAATTGTAAACTTCAAGTTCTAAATTTTCATATTTTTGCATATTGACTTAATAAATTGATTCAGTAGTTGTCCAAATTTGGATAGGTATTGAAATCCAGATTTTAAGCAGTTTACCAGTCACATGACATGATTGTTCATTTCTGTGTTTTTCCTTCTTTCTTTTTTATTTAAACCACAGATGTTCTACCACTGAGCATATATATTCCAGTCCTTTTATTGTTTGAGATAGGGTCTTACTCAGTTACCAAGGCTGGCCTCAAATTTGTGATTCCCTCCAGTTCAACCTCCCAGGTTATTGGGATTATTGTGATGGCTCACGCCTGGCTTGTTTTTGTTCTTTTTTAAGTGGTTTTTTGTTGTTGTTTCCTTCAGAAACAGGTGACAGATAGGGCTTTTGTTTTTGTTTTTTGTTTTCTTTTTTTGGTTTTGGATGATAACTATTTTTAAAGAATTTTATACAACTAAATAACCAAACATATGAAAATAGCATAAACCTTAATAACCACTGCTGTCCATTTTCTATTATATTCTTGGGAAAAGAATCGGGAAGCTGTGCAATAAGAAACAAGTGATCAGCAGTGGTTATTGTGGTATATGTCGTTCTCATGTGTTTGCTTATTTGGTTTTATTTTTCACCTCACATATTTAGCATTTATGTGTGGTAAGAACACTTAAAGTCTAACTTAAAGTATGTTGTTTATATGTGGCCTGGACTAGTAATGCTTGAAGATGTTTTCTTAATTCTTAATTGTTTGTTTCAGAAAACTGAAAAAAGTGAATTTCTAAATTTCTTCTACAACCATTGTATGCATGTCCTTACAGCACCACTTTTAACTAATACTTCAGAAGACAAATGTGAAAAAGGTAGGTTCTCTTCTTTATCTGCTTATGACTTCTATTTGTAAAGAAGAGTAAAATAAATATTAAAACTAACATGCTGTTTACTTGGTGCTTTATGTGACAGGGAAATTACTACAGAAGTATTTATACTGCAGTAAAAACTCATGATTTTCCTTGTTTTTGCGTATCTGTGGAAGAAAATGATAAAGAAAATGTGGCAAAAAGTATTACTGAGAGAGATATAAACATTTTTAAAAAAGAGATTGTCCGCAGAGTTAGAGTAGCTATCTAGAGAGAGTTAATATCTAACAGTGTATTGCCTGCATTAGAAATCTAAGGGTATGGCTGGCACAGTGGCACAAGCCTGTAATTTCAGTGACTCAAAGGCTGAGGCACGAGGATCACAAATTCAAGGCCAGTCTCAGAATTTAGCAAGACCCTCTCGGAACAAAAAATGAAAAGGACTGGGTATGTAGCTCAGTGGTACAGTATCCCTGAGTTTAAATTCCAGGACACCAAAAAAAAAAAAAAAATCTAAGAGAACTATCAGTTCTGAAGAACAATTTGACATTGTAGTGAAAGCTTTCTTATTCTCTTATTTCACAATGTCAGGATAAGAAATTGATGATTGAAGGGTTAATCTAAAAGCAGATGATGATTAAAGCAGATAATGACTTCTTTTTTTTTTTTTTTTTTTTTTTTGTTGTTGTTGTTGTTGTTGTTGTTGTTGTATGAGGGATGAGCCCAGGGGCACTTTACCACTGAGCTACATTCCCCAACCCCTTTTTTTAAACAAGATCTCACTAAGTTGCAGAGGCTGTCCACCAACTTGTAATCCTCCCATTTCAGCCTCGTGAGTCATTTGGATTACACTCATGCATCACTGCACCTGGCTCTTCAAACATTTTAATTTTTTTTAGTTGTAGAATCAAACCCAGTGCATCACATGTGCTAGGCAAGCACTCTACCCCTGAGCCACAACCCCAGTCCATTCACATATTTTAATTGAACCTGTAAACGTACAATCATATGCTAACATATAGGGGTAATGGGTTTTTCAGTATGCATTTTTGTATTCTCTATTACCTTTGTTAAATAAATTACAACTGTATAAACTATAAATTCTGGTTTCACTTTATTAAACTGAAGTGGAAATTGAAAGATATTTTAAAGCAGTCTGAATGCAGAATCCTGTTATGATTTTAAATATATCTCTTCAGGTATACATTTAATTTGGCAGCAATTTTTTACTTGATCTCTACTATATCCAATTTAACTGTAGATATTCTAGCTATATTAAATTTCATCAGTCTGTAATATTCACTTAGTGGTACCAGGAATTGAACCCAGAGGTGCTTACCCACTGAGCCACAACCCCAGCCCTCTTTATTTTTTATTTTTAGATTGGATCTCACTAAGTTCTTAGGGCATTGATAAGTGACTGCAGATGGCTTTGAACTTGCAGTCCTCCTGCCTCAGCCTCCCCAGGTGCTGGGATTACAGGTGTGCACCACTGCATCTGGCTATTTAAATTATATTATCATGCTGCTATAATATATGCTAGCTTAAACAGAGGACTTAGATAAGTATACCGTTGAATTTGTGAAATCAGAAATTAGTAGCAACATCCAGGCTCTGTGACAATGCTTGGGAAGCTGAAACAGGAGAACCAATAGTTTGAGGCCAGCCTTAGCAACTTAGCAAGACCCTGTCTCAAAATTTTAAAAGACTGGGAATGTGTCTCAGTGGTAAAAAAGTGCCTGAGTTCACTTTGCAGGACCAAAAATAAAAAAAGAAGTAAGTATGTGGGGGCATACTAGAGTATTAGAAGTCAATTAGAAAGTCAATTAACGCAATTTTACAAAAGTAATAATGTTGTAACAGAGGTACCCCCCCTATAATACCATAGATTTTTTTCTGATGATATTCCCTAGGGAATGTTTGTGCATATGCATAATTAGTATAAGAATGTTACTGTATTGTTTGTGGTAGGAATTGAACAAAGTATGGTGTATTCACATAAAGGAATATCATATAGAGTTAAAATAATTGAAATGAATTTTGATGTATCAATTGAATAGTTCTCAAAAATATGAAGTTGAATGGTATAAAAACAAATCACAGAAGATTTTATAGATGATTCTATTTATATAAACTAAAAATATGCAATTTTAATGTTTATTTTAAAATAAAACACTTCTAGCATACAGAAATAAAAAGATAAAGAATAAATTCTCATGTGCTCTGTATTGGCTTTATAAAACAAACTTGCTAAACTTCTTTTCAGATTTTTTTCAATGAAAAAAGCCTTACAGATGTTTTTCATGTGCCCCTTCACATTTCATTCCCATTCTATCCTCACTCCCCTATTCCTCAAGGTATGCTGAATTTGGAGTGTATCACTCTTATATTTGCTTATGCTTTTTATATGTATAATATAGCATTGTTTTTCATATTACCAGATTTTATATACATTTCTTCTTATATGTTATTCTTCATTTTTCCCTTTTATCTGATGCTATTTTTGAGATCTGTTCATATTGATACTTCAATTCTTATTTATTTTCAAATAAATAGCATTTTAAGATCTTTGCACAGGTACTGGGGTCGTAGCTCAGTGGTAGAGCACTTGCCCCTCACCTGAGGCACTAGGTTTGATCCTCAGCACCACATAAAAATAAAGGTGTTGTGTCCATCTACAACTAAAAAAACAAACAAAAAAAAACTTAAAAAAAAAATCTTTGCACAGTATTCTCTTGTATGAGTAGGCTATAATGTAGCTATTCCATTACATTCGTTTCTAGCTTTTTGCCATTGTAAAGAATGCTTCAGTATACATTTCTGTGCACTATAATTTGCTTTCCTGTGCAAATGTACCTATATGTGATAGATATAGTATGTGTACCTGGAAAATGTCCTACTTTATTTATTTATTTTTTTATTTTTTAAGCATATCATTGGGGGCTAGGGTTGTAACTCAGTGACAGAGCACTAACATGTGCAAGGCACTGGGTTCGATTCTCAGCACTACATATAAATAAATAAAATGAAGGTTCATTGCCATATTGTGTGTGTGTGTGTGTATAAAGCATATCATTAACATGTTATTCCAAAGTTTTATTAATATCTGTATTTTCTGTTTTTAAGTATGTGATCCAGTGACATATCCTGATTATCAAATGATGAATGGGAGATAAAAGAAGATATATCAATCAGTCTTATCTTTGGTTATGGTCTCACTTTTTTTTTTAATCAGAATACTTATCCTATGTTGTCTTTTAATAATTTCTTACCTGCACCCAATTCTTTGAAAGATTGCATATAGATGTATACAACTGACTGGCAGCCAGCTCTTAATGATCCTTAAGAAGGTTAAAGGTGACTGATTGAAGATATGTTTTGTATGTTATAAAGTACTAGGGAGGTATGAGATATTGTTACTAAAGTAGTTAATTGTGATTTTTTTTTTTTTAATTAGATAATATAGTTGGAGCTAACAAAAACAACACAATTTGCCCTGGTAAGTATAAATTCATATTTTATGAACTAATACAAATTATAACTTGTTTCTTACTCAGAATGTAATGCATTTATGTAAGTCTAAGGAAAGCATATTTTCAACATAAAAATACAATCAAAAAATAGGTTCACTTTTTTCTTTATTATAAAGAAGAAATTCCACTTGCTCCAACATGAAATATGAAAAAACCAGTGGGATTTGCTTCTGTTTTTTTCTGTAAATTTGCAGCTTGTTTTCTGATATTGTCTGTAAGTTGAGAATTTATTGTTTTTTAAATCCAATAAACTAAGACTAGTTAGTTAGAAACTAGACTTTATGGCAACCTTGTGCTTATTATCCATGAACCTAAGTCTAAACATGGTTACTTCTACTTAGAACATGTATAGTAGGTATGGTCTGTTAGTATTGAAGCTATATACTGTGTGCACCTAGCTTTGCATCTTTTCTACCAGGTTCATCAAAGTTTCTGGAGATCTGGGTGAGGGGCACATGCCTGTAATCTCAGCCACTCAGAAGGTTGAAACAAGAGTATCACAAGTTCAAATCCAGTCTGGGCAATTTAGTGAGACTGTCTCTGATAACAACAATGTGGAGTGGGATCTGAGGATGTAGCTCAGTGGTAAAGTACTTAGCATACATGAGGTCCTGGATTCAATCCCCAGTATACTGCAAAAAATAAAATTAAAAATTCCAGAACCAGTTTCAAATAAGGAGACTTTTTAGAATGTCAGGTTAGAATAGATAGAGATGTGAATAATTTCTTCACCATATAGGAAAAGGAAAAACAAAACATTTGTTTAACACCATGCATTCTTGTTTAAATACAGTTTTAGAATTGAAAAATAAATTTTTTTTTATGGTGAGAAGTTTTGTCTGTGGCATACTGGCTATTTATATTAGAAGTAAGTAAAACTTTTTACCTGCATTTAAAGTAGAAACATTCTTTAAAATACCAGAATTATATTTTTTGTGGTAATTTTGTTATGAAAAAGAATGCTGCTTTACCCAAATGGGCTTCCATTTCCACAAAGTATTTGTTTGCCATCTTTTGTATTAAAAAAAAATTGTATTTGGAAATGTTGATTATTTTTTTCTATTTTATAAGGCTGATTCCATAATGTCCTCAAAGTTGAATATTTCCTATTTCCTTGGCAAAGCATTTGTAATACAGTAATTATACTTATAAGTCCTTGATATACATTAAAATTTGATAGCAGTTCAAAATCATTTCTTGAATTTCAAAATCAAAGCCTCTTGAGGGGGAAAAGAACGCAAGTTTATTTCAGTAGGTCTTTTATTATGGATATCATGAATTGATTGATGTTTCACTTTATATTCAGATAGCCAAAAATATCTTTCTCTTAGATGTGTTTAAAGAAAGCATAGTAATTTTTCTTAAGAAATTTGCATTGAGCACTTTAGGCAAAACATTTGATGTAATCCCTCTTTACTATGAACCCTTTTATAGATTCATTAATATTAATGATAATACTTAAGGAAGCATTACCAAGAAATCTCAGTGAAATGGAGGTTGTATTACATTTGTAGATTCAGATTGAGTTTTCCTTTCTGTTAGGAAATATCTATTTAGTTAGGTAAAACTGATAATATTTCTGGATAGTCTGCCTAAGAAAAAGTAAACATCTATAGCCTTTTTAATTGATAGAAAAACAGAAGAAAAATTGTTCTAAAATATAGGATATAATCTTAGTCTATTTAGATATATTAACAATATTTTATTTTTATGAGATGACTTTCTTTTGTAGATAATTATCAAACAGCACAGCTACTTGCCTTAATTTTAGAGTTACTCACATTTTGTGTGGAACATCACACATACCATATAAAGAACTACATTATGAACAAGGACTTGCTAAGAAGAGTCTTAGTCTTGATGAATTCAAAGCACACATTCCTGGCCTTGTGTAAGTAACCATTTAAATGGACATTCTTGTAAAATGTTTTAAGAAACAACTTTTTGGTAGAGATAAAAGCTAAATTACCTTTCAGAGTTTTTTCTGTTTATTTGTTGAGCAGTGTTTATGCTATTAATGAGATGATTGTAGAAGTCCTAATCTTTTCTGTTCTGTTCTTAAAGGGCCAGAAGAGTAGATTATAATGCTTCCCCACTTACATCTTGCACCCATTTAGATTCATTTAACAATATTTGTAGTAATATGATAGCCATGTGCAATGACAGCATTTCACTAAGGGGACCAGACTTGTCATCTTTTCCCTTCTCTCTTGGTGAAACTATCATTTACTACTGACATAATCTCCCTAACCTTTTATTTTTATAATCTTAAAATAGCCAGTGTTAATTATTAACTGTCTGCATTTTTTTCCTTTTCATTCCTTTCTCTATTCCTGTACATAAACATAGTCACACACATATAGGATTTATTGTTTTTATTTGTACAGAAAACTGGATCACATTAACATATTTTCTCTCACTACTACTACTCTGTTAGTTGATACGGTATAGATTTTTTTTTTTCCTATAAGATAGCAAAAGAACATGTTCATAATGTGACTCTTCCATAATTTTTTGTACCATTTTCTAGTGAATGGATTGCAAGATTATTTTTGGTTTTTGGCCACTCCAGACTACACTTGTAAACCTAATATACTAATTTTAATATGTTGATTTATTTATTTATGTAAGATAGATTCCCAGTAATAAGATTGCCAGGATAAAGTGTTTATATACTTCATACTTTTTAATAAATATTTTTTAAATTTTTTTTTAATTTAACATACAGCTGCCAGATTTCTTTCCAAAAAGCTTGAAACGTTTGACAGTGTCCCTGTACTCTTACTTGCCTTTTTAAAATTTTATCAATCTGATGATGGAGAGTGTGGTATTCCATTTTTGTTTTAATTTGCATTTTCCCCATAGCATCTTTTCATATTTTAGTACAATATACATTTTTGTCTATTGTAAATTACATGTTATCTTTTTCTTAGAGTTCTTTAGGGTAACAAAAAATATGGCTTATTTTCTTCTTATGGTCTTTGAGGGGTTTTTTTTTGTCTTGTCCAAGAAGGCTTCTATATTCTATATAAGTATTCTTTTCAATTTTCTTCTAATATTTTTATTCTTTCCTGTTGTACATTTATATATATAATGCATCTGAAATATGCTTTTGGATATTTGAAGTTATGGTCTAGATTTATTCTTTTCTAGATGGATAAGACAACCATGCCAACACCTTCATTAAATAAACCACATTTTCCCCACAAAATTAAAATACCACCTTTGTTAAATAGTAAGTTAACAGGTACACTTGTGTCTTAATTATGGGCTATCTGTTCTTTAATCTTGTCAGTTGAAATAATGGGGGTGTTCATTATGCCATTGTACTTCTGTTGTAGAACTGGGCACAGTGGCACACACCTGTAATCCTAGTTACTTGGGAGGCTAAGGCAGGAGGATTGCAAGATTGAGACCAGCCTCAGCAATTTAGGGAGACTCTCTTAAAATAAAAAGGGCTAGGGATATAGTTCAGTGGTAAAATACCTAGGTTCCCAGTACTGGGGCGGGGGGGATAAAAATATTTCTGTTATAAGGTTTACTACCTCCTGAGTACCCCCTTTTTCCTTTTTTATCATTTTCTTTGTTATGTTTAGACTTTTTTTCCTTGCACAATACCTTAAAAATAATTTTATTCAGTTCATCTTGATTGGAATTACTCTTTGAATTTTAATTTTGGAAGTATGAATGTTTTCATAGATTGTCCCATCTGGTTTTCTATAAATAGTACTTTCTGGTGATTGCAGAGTATTCCTTTAATATGGTTAAATCCCAATGGAATGAATTTCCAGTATTTAAATATTTGTTGTTTTAGAATTGCCATTATTATTAGTTACGTTGTAACTGTAGCTTTGCATGCGTGTCATTTCATTCACCAGCAGTGTATGGTACCTGATTGTGATTCTTACACCTTTGCCAGTTCCTCGGGTTTTTTTGTTTTTTGTCTTTTATTTTATTTTTATTTTAAATCCTAAGTGAAATATTTCTTATCCTGCCACAAAAAGAGGTGATGTTATAAGTCTTAACACTTCTCCCCACATTGGGTTGGTGTCCCAGTTAAATTTCTTATGTAACCTATTTCTGTTTTATTCTCAGATATTTGAGCCTCTTGTAACAGGCACAACTTTATCATTTAACAACTTCCATTCTTAAACAGAGAACTGAAATGAGAGACTGACATAAAAATCAAAAGCACAGTGTTATCTATAGAAAATTTTAAATTAAGGGGGAAAGGTTACAAGATCAGATATAAAAATGATTAAAATGTCAGTCCTTTGTGTTCCATAAGAATTTTAGCAATAATATTGCTAAATTTATTTAGCTAGGAAAAACTAGTTAGGAGAGAAATTTCTTTTTCAGTATCCTAAAATAAGAAGAGCTGAATTACACTGTTTACTCAGTGCTATTTTTTTTTTCTTTCACAAATACATTCTTATCTGCCACAGTGCATGTTTGCCCAAGGCAAAATAGCTCATACAATTGGTGAATAAGGGAATGACATTATAATGTGAGTGTAGCCGTGATTCACAAATGGTTTTTTCAAGACCCATAGAGCTAGAATCATGGCAGAAGAATTACAACCTTCACTGGAAAAGTTAAAAGATGAAAAAAAATTTTTTCAAGATATCCTGTTAGGTTACTAGCAATTGCTTTTCTAGAAAGAAACACCTGCCCCCAGATTTCCCTCTCCCAGAGAGACAATCTTAGCTCTTGACAGACTGTTCCACTCCTGTCCCCACTTGCCTCCCAACTCATACTGAACTACCTTCACTGCATCTACCAAGCACTGCTCGTTAAGTGTTATCAGCATCTTCATTTGTGGGTTTTTAATATTTTTTTCTTTTTGCCATTGAGCTGACCACCCAGGTAGATTATTTATCTCCCAGATACTTTTTCCTGTTGTTGTTAACTCTAGCTATAAAGTTATACCAGTTTTTACCTATCCTCCCTAAACCCTTTATTTTTCTCAAAACCCAATTTTTTTAGTACATAATTTTACTTTTTGTTTTAGAATCCATATATTGCTTTATGGCAAAAATACCTGTAAAATAACAAATATTAGATCACCAGCTTATTCCCTTTTTTATGTTTAATTAGGTGCTCTTCGCTTTATGAGACGGATAATTGGCCTTAAAGATGAATTTTATAATCGTTACATCACCAAGGGAAATCTTTTTGAGCCAGTTATAAATGCTCTTCTGGATAATGGAACTCGGTACAATCTGTTGAATTCAGCTGTTATTGAGTTATTTGAATTTATAAGAGTGGTAAGTTTATATTAAAGAACTCTTAGTGATTATATGTAAAAGAATTAACTATTTGTGAAGCAGTATTTCTATGTAAAAGTAAAATAATAATATGTAAACAAGTGATTTCTTCATTCCCCTTTTTTTCCTAAAATTGTTATTCTAAGTGTCTTAGAATATATTTCTAATAAACTAAAGTTTTTTAAAAATCAGTTACTTTTATATTCTTATTTGCCACATGTTTGTAGTTGAGTGGGTTGTTTTGTTTTGTTTTCGGTGTGTGTGTGTGTGTGTGTGTGTGTGTGTGTGTGTGTTGTGCTGGGGATCGAATCCAGGTCCTCACACATGCTGTACACATGCTCTATCACTGAGCCACACCTCTAGACCAGTATTTTAAATTATGAAATTTAAAAGAGATTCAGCATAGACTTGTAACTCAGATTTACTCAATTTTCTCAGTTCCATACTTACTGGCCAAATGTTTCAGGATCACATCTGGTATATATGGACATTTCAATCATGCATACCATTCATGTGATTTCATCTACCTTATTTTGCAGATGAGGAAATTAAGATAACCAAAGTGATTCATTGACTTAATCAGTAGATTTCATTTGGTTAGTAGCAGTCAGCATTTAAAACTGGTCTCATCTCAGTTTCAGGCAACAAAGGATGTGTTATAAAAAGATCTGGAGAGAGCTATATTTGAACAACAGGAGTAAGACAGATAATGGTATAGTCAGTACAACAAATTTACCTCTCCTGCACTAAACACACAGAGAAATCATCCATCAAGGAAATGGCTATATAGTTGGAAAGAATATTTTTTTTAAAAAAAGTGAATGCTAGAAAATTACTCTGTGGTTTTATTTCTTAGTAAATGATTTCTACTGATGACATGTTATTCTCATATGAAGAATATTTCATTGACTAGATTGTTTTCCTGAGAATATGGTTGTTGAAAGGATGAAGAGAAATGCAGTCTTCAACCTTAGCAAAGAAGGAATGTAGTTAACTAGCTCACTAGTATCTGAACCCAGGTTCATAGCATATTGTTCTAATGAATCAGAACTTTTTATATTCTTAAATACTTTTTTTTATTAACTTGGTTTTTTTTCCTTTCAAATATTGGTGAGATACTGACAAAATGATATGTATGGTTCATAATTCCATCCCTAGTCTCATAATTGAATTTAAATTTTTTTGAAAATAAATTTGAGTAATAAATACATTGAATCCCCAAAATTATCTTTTTGTTCCACATAGAATAGTATATAGCAGGAATAGACAAGTATAATTCCAGATACATATTTCATTGGAACTATATGCATACTATAAAGGAATCTACTTTATTTAGATAAGACATCCTATTTTGATGAACAGGAAGTCATTAAATTGTTGAAAATAGTATTTTAACATCTGCCCTCTTGTAATAAGCCATGTGCTCTTGATCAACCCATCCAATCTGTCTCATTTTGTGTTTATAAAACAGTATAATAAAACTTAATAGATTTGTGAGAATCAAGTGAAATTGTATGTGAACTTGCTTTTTAAACTGTAAAGTGCTATATAAATGCAAAAAGTTGCAGACGTAAACTAAATCCATTTACTTTTCAAATGTTCTTTATAGTCCCCCAAAAGGGCTCCAGTGAATTGCTTCTCCTTTTTCCCAAGTTTTCTGTGGAGTCCTGGCTCATGTATAAAGAAACTGGGACATTTATTTTTGGAAGGTGATTTTGAAAAACCTTTTTTAATCAGCTTTGGAACTATAATTTTTTTTTTAATTTTTCTCCTAACAAACATTGTATTGTGTTTGAAATGTAAATTTTGTGCTTATACAGGAAGATATCAAGTCTCTGACTGCACATATAGTTGAAAACTTTTATAAAGCACTTGAATCGATTGAATATGTTCAGACATTCAAAGGATTGAAGACTAAATATGAACAAGAAAAAGACAGACAGAATCAGAAACTGAACAGGTATTGCTGTAGTATATTGTACTTAGTTTACAGAATTGAATCCAAACATTTCCATAGTTTAGATTTTTCATGTGAAATTTACCAAGGAATTTTCTGTCACTAGATATAGCACAGGGTTGTGTAAGAGTAGGCTTTCCTTCCTACCCCAAGTCTATTATATGATGACTTACTACCCTGTATGACAACTCAAGATAAATTTTTAGTTTTTTAATATCTGAAAATATTTTGGAAAGTTTGGCTATATTTTATATCATGACCAAGGTGATTTGATATAATTGCAGTTAAAATTAGTTTCTATAGAAACTAATCTGGTCATGAATTTTAAGTCATTCAATATTTGTGATATATTTCTTACAGTGTACCATCTATATTGCGTAGTAACAGATTTCGCAGAGATGCAAAAGCCCTGGAAGAGGATGAAGAAATGTGGTTTAATGAAGATGAAGAGGACGAAGGAAAAGCAGTTGTGGCACCAGTTGAAAAATCTAAGCCAGAAGATGATTTTCCAGATAGTTATGAAAAATTTATGGAGACGAAAAAAGGTATTAACATTCTGATTTTAATTAAATCGTGCCTCCTCTTGTTTAGTACAGAAACTTATCTGTTTGGGAATTCTTTTCATATTTAAATTTTTTTTTTAATGTTTATTTCTATTTAGAAATTTCATTGTCTACTTCCACAATTTCCTTCTATGGAGTCTTGGCTTTATCTACACTAAAATCCCACTGGGGATTTTTATTTTTTTATTTTTATTACTGTACATGGGATTTCTTTTATTATTAGATTATTTGGGGGTTTCTTATTATCAAATAATAAAAAAAAATACAGATTCAAAGAAATCTGGAGTACTTCACCTTCACTTTTTACAGCTGAGGAAACTAAACTCAAAGAAATAACTTTGTTCTGAATTTAAAGATATTTTAAAACTTCTCTAAAGAAAATAATTAAGAAAAAAGTTAAATTTCCCCTTGGCACTTAGATATGTTTAACTTATTTTATAAAACTAAGATCTTATTACTCTCTTTCAAAAAAACTAATCACTTTAATTTTATGTCCTGAGGAATTGGCATTTTGGAATACCGTCTTGCAAATATCATCTAAATGTTTAATAAAAATGTATGTGTTAAAAGATAAAAGCATTTTATGAACTTATTTTGAATGTGACTTTTTTTAAGGCATTTGTTACTAGAAAATTTCATTGATTTATTACGTTTTTCTTGAAACTGATGTTTCCAGTCTCGTTTCCTATTCATAATGCTGTTGTTTTTGCTTCACCCTCAGGGGAAAATAGCCTATTAAAATGTCCTAAAGAATATGTAGGAACCTTTTGGTAGTTAGATTTTTCTTAATCATTATAGATAGATACCACTCTTGCTACTGTTGAAAGAAGCAGTAAGGCCATACTTTATTGCAGCCAGCGTTGAATGCCATGCTATTAAGAATCACATACAAAAATAGAAGTGATTAGATATTAAAGAAAGCCATAAAAGAAATACATAAACAAAACTGGAATATTCAGGGAATGAGTGACTGAGACTTGATGATAGACATTTTAAGTATTGACTTGTGGGAGAGGTTATTAGGTTTTAACAAGGAATAAATAAATAGAGTCAGTGAACAAAGGACAATAAAAGAAAGAGGCAGTTAATGATTATCTTTTCAAGAAAAATGAACAGCATTGTAGAATTCTAGCATAGAATGGAATGGCTGATTCTTATTCTTAAGGCTCTAATGTTGATTAGATTTCTAGGACTCTAGCTAATAGAGAAATATCACCATACACATGCTTTACTCTTAGAAAGCAAAGGCAATGTTTTATTTTAATGTTTTAATTATTGTTCTTTTAAAATGCATTGATTTAGCAATATTTATTGATGTAGGCTCAAATTTTTACTTTTGCTTTAGCAAAAGAAAGTGAAGATAAGGAAAACCTTCCCAAAAGGACATCTTCTGGTGGCTTCAAATTTACTTTCTCCCACTCTGCCAGTGCTGCTAATGGAACAAACAGTACAAACAGTAAATCTGTAGTGGCTCAGACATCACCAGCAAGTTCTAATGGTTCTTCTTCCAAAACTACAAACTTGACTTCGTCAGTAACAGCCACTAAGGTATGTGAATTAGCATTACACAAAAACAAACTCTGCCTTTTCCATCTGTAAAATTATTTCATGTTTGCTGAAGAAAATTTGTAAAATCAGAGCGATTTCAAAGGTGTAATCAGAACATGATGGGTAATATTTACTTTTCTTCAGATCTGTGGGTTTATCTGACACAAAATTGAAATACTCCTATAAACACATTGTGTGTCTGCTTCTGTTTATTATAAGAATGTTTTTGTTATTAAAATGCTGACTATAGAATTTGATTTTATTTAGCTATATCATATATATGTAAGCATCTCTTCCCATCCCTCCCCAAACCTGATTGTTTTTTAGTACTAAGTTGATTCTGATATTTCACTGATTTGACTCCTAGTCATTGTACATTATTTTCTTAAATAGATACAGTAGTAGGAATGTCTTCACACATATTATCAAATTCATCTCCAAGAGGTCTGTACCAGTTTATTTTCCCATCAGCAGTATATCAGTGTGCCTGAATCACTGCAGCTTGGCCAGTGCTGTTATAATTATTTTTAATCTTTTCCAGTTAGGTAGAGTATATGATACTTCTTTTCAAGTTATATGTCCCTTATTATATTCATAATGTTGAATTTTCTGTGTGTTTTCTGTTCATAGTGCCTTTTAAAAATCGTTTTATGTTTTCCTTAATGTAAATGAATCTTTGGTTAAGGATATAAAGAATATATCTGTAATTCTCATAGCAAATGTACTTTCCATTGGTTACTTTTCTTTTTATAAACAAATTTAAATTTTATGTGAAACTAGTTTCTTGTTTATTTTTATTTTTCACTATGTGAAACCATTCTTTCCCCAAAAAGAGTGACTTAGAAATTAAAATGCATCAGTATAGGACAATGGTTAGTGTATGTGTAGATGGACAAAACAAGGAAAATGTTATAGTAGTACAAAACCTAACTGAGGGAATGCGTCTTGTTTTGAACAGAAACTATACTTTGAGTTTACTGTTAACAGAAATGTAGAATCATCATTTTTTCTTTTATTGATGCATTAGTTATACTTAATAGTGAGATTTATTAAAATTAATTTTCACTTTTCAGTAGGACTATTTAATATATTGAGACATTAAGAACATCTACAGTGGAATTTTATTGTGTGGTTCAAATCTTGGCTGTTTCTTTCTAGCTGTTTGACCTTGAATAAGTTATTTAATTTCTCTAGGCCCTAGTTATCTGATTTTATATGGAGATATATTAGCACTTGCTTTATAAAGCTTGTTAAGAAATTTAAATTATTTAGTAAATGTGTACTGCTTAGATTATTGCTTGGCATTTTCTTTTTTAAATCAACTTAATACATGCACTTATTTTCAAAAGTCAAATATTGGTCACAATTATATTAGGAAAAAAATCAGTACTCTAATTCTTTCTATAAAAATATATATATTTTATATATATATTTATATATATATATTTTTTTTCCTTTTTGATATTAAGGATTGAACCAAGGGGCTTTCAACCACTGAGCCATATCCCCTTCCCTTTTTTATTTTGAAGCAGGGGCTTGCTAAGTTACTGAGCTGTCTTTGAACTTGTGATCCTCCATCCTCAGCCTCCGAAGTTGGTGGGATTACAGGTGTGCACCACAGTGCCTGGTGCTTTACATTCTTAATACCCGTTTTTTTCTTTGTAAGTAATATGTTATTGCTGCTGTGTTGTTTTATCAAGTTCAGACATAATTTAATTCCTTACTATGAAATGAAGATTCAGCTTTCTTATATTTACACTTGAATGTTCCTTACATCCTCACCCTTATTCTTCCCTTTATCATGATTTTTTAAAGTGTTCAATAAGTTTGTGATAATGAAGACAACAAATATTATTTATACTCTTCTGTACCACTAGTCTTTATACATTTTCACTTTTTATAGAGTAAATACAGCACTGTTTTTTGTTTTGTTAAAATAGTTGTGTCCATTGCTAATTCTGAAGGACCTCTTAGGTTATTTTTGTGTATTTTTCTCAAATCTTTCATTCTGTGCCAGTCTAGACTAGTTGCTCTCAAAATTTGCCACACAGCCATTGTCTTGAGGGCCTTTGCCCTTACCCTAAGACTCTTTTTGCTTTTCTCCTATTTTGTAATATTTATTTCCCATATCCTATGTCTGTGTTCTTTTTCTTGATCTGTCTCATTTTGATGGAGTATATCTTCTATTAGTTTCCTGAAAAAAGAATACCATGAGAGAGGTAAAATTTGAGATTTTGCAGGTATGAAAATTTCTTTTTTAAAAACTCTTACTTGATTAACAGTTTAAATGAATGCAAAACCAGATTGGCAATAATTTGTCCAAAAAGTTTGAAGTTATTGCTCTCAGGAGCTTTAAAGACATTCGTATTCCTCATCCTTTTTTGTGATTTTATTTTTTTCCTGAAAGCATTTGGGATTTTAGCCCTATATTTTGAAATTTAACAGTCATGTCCTATTTGAACAGTCATGGTTTGTCCATTGAACAGTCATGTCTTATTTTGGAACATTTTCTGCACTTTCACTGTAACTATGGGAGCCTTCTGGATTTGTCTGAACAGTTTTCATAACTTTTCTTTCCTATTAATCATTTCTGTTTTCTTGTCCCTTTTTTGGTAATATTGCCTTACGTTTTTAATGTGTTATCCTTCAAGATAATTTTTTCAATTAAGTACAAGCACAAATGTGTTTTCTAAAACCCTGTTGTCACTAACAACAGAATACATAATATTTGTTCTGTCTCTTGGGATAAAAACAGTGATTGTTCTTGAAACACAAGTTAATTGACCCATCACAAAATTTTGAGATTAAATAAGATAGGAATTCACAGAAGTAAAGGACTAGTTAAATTTGTTCACAATCGTCTTGAAAAACTGGCCACATTCCTAAAAGATTTCAGGTTTTTTATTCCAGTGGCCCTTAGTTTAGCTATTTCACCACCACTGTCAATTTTATACAGTTGAAAATGGGCAAGACTTTAGCTCCAAATGAAATTTTTAGAAAGATACTTTTTAAAGATTTGAATGCTATAAAGACACAAAGTACTTCTTTGTTATATACACATTTTCTATGAGAAAAATACTTATAAAATCACAATAAGATGCTATTATTGAATGCTAAAATAGATACTTCTTTTGCTACAGATTTGCAGAAGATAGTCAACCCTTAATTTTTTTTTTCATGTAAAATTTATCTTGTTGACCTTTCCATGGCAAAACATTAAAAAATCCCTGCAGAGTTCAAAAGGATGAATATGCCTTAATCTTTAATTAAATCATTAATGGACATTTGTTTCCTGCTCTTTGCAGTTGGAAGCATTGCAGCAATGTGACCTACAGACATCATTTCACATACATTATAGAATGTGTTTATAATTCTGATAATTATTTCCAAATGTAAAATAGGAAAAAATGGATAATTTCTTAACCTGATATATACTTCTGTTATTAAAAGCCTGTTTTGTACTTTTAAGTAGGAATGCTTCGGACCAGGAACATGACATTTAAAAAAAAAAAATGCCACTGTCACTGCTATTATTTAACTGTTCTGGTTTATTGGTCAAGGCAATTAGGCAAAATAAAAGTTGTAAATATCAAAAGGGAGATACCAAAACTATCACTTTTGATGATTTTTAAAAAGTATTTAAAATGATGTGTAAGATATCTTTTTTATTTCCTTCACTGAAGGATGATTCTTGAATTCCATTCTAGATTTGTTAATATTATGAATTATATATATATATAGTTAACATCATATTAATGTTATTACATATATGCATATTAAATACTATGGTTTCCTAACTATTGAATGTTGAAATATCCTTGCATATTTAAATTCCTCTAATTATAATTTACTTAGATGATTGGTTTGTTTCGGGAAAAAAATTGTCATTGATTTTTTTTTTAACTTTTATTAATGAATCCTTTGTTTTGTATTGGAAATTTTCCTCACATTTTTGATGATCATGGATTTTCTTTCATATTAAAAAATAAGTAACTGGGGGCTGGGGTTGTGGCTCAGTGGTAGAGCACTTGCCTAGCATATGTGAGGCACTGGGTTCAGTCCTCAGCACCACATATAAATAAATGAACAAAATAAAAGTCTACCAACATCTAAAAAAATATTAAAAAATAAAAAAGTAACTGGGCACTGTAGCACAAGTCTGTAGTCCCAGCTACTTGGGGTGCTGAGGCAGGAAGCTTGCTCGAGTTCAGGAGTACAAAGCCAACCTGGGCAACATAGCAAGACTCTATCTCAGGGAAAAAAAAAAGAAAAGAAAAAGTTTACAGATTTAACAAGTTGTCAGTTCAGTCAAAGAATCGTCTTTTCAACAAATGATGTTATAAACTAGATATCCACATGCCAAAAAAATGTTGGACCCCTCATTCACACCATGTTCAATATTTAACTCAAAATGAATAAAAGAACTAAACATAGGAGTTAAAAGTATAAAACTCTGAGGAAAAAAACAGGTGTAAATGTTCATGAACTTGGATTAGGCAGGGATGTCTTATATGACACACAAAAAAGAAATAAATTGAATTTCATCAACATTAAAAACATATGCTTCAGAGGACACTACTGTAAAATGAGAAGACAACCCACAAAATGGGATAAAATATTTGCAAATCACATATGAAATAAGGAATTGGTACCCCATACCTCAGTGTGACAAGTCAGTTTTGAAATGGGCAAGTATTTGAATAGACATTTCTCCAAAGAAAATGACACAAAGTACATAAGTATTCAGCATTATTAGCCAGCTAAGGAAATGCAAATCAGAACTGCAGTAAGTACCTTTCACAACCAATAGAAGGATTGTAATTTTAACAAAAAATGGATAGAAGTGGTGTTGGCAAGGATGCAAAGAAATTGTGACCCACTTAGATTCACAGCTTAAGAGCTTTGGAGTACAGTCTGGCAGTTCCCCAGAAAATTAAACATACAAGTTAACCATGTGACCCAGCAATTCCACACCTAAGTATATACTCAAGAAAACTGAAAACATGTCCACTCTGAACCTTGTACATGAATTTTAATAGCAGCATTATTCATAATAGCCAAAAAGCGGGAATAACCCATATCTGCTATACTAATGGGTAGATTAATAAAATGTGGTATGTCTGTATAATGGCTATTAATCAGACATGAAAGGGAATGATGTACTGATATATGCTACAATATAGATTAAACTTCAAAAACAAATGAAGTAAACCATTCACAGAAGACCATAGGCCACAGATCCATGGAAACAAAGATTAGTGGTTGCCAGGACCCTAGGAAGAGGGAGTAATAGAGTGACTGTTAATGGGTTTGGGCCTTTTGGGGGTAGGGGAGGGTGATGAAAATGTTCTGGAATTAGTAATGATGGTTAAATTACTAAGATTACTAAACTGTACTTTTTACTTTCAAAGTATTTAAAAGGGTAATTTTTATGGTGTGGGCTGAGCGATACTTTTGGGGAAGGTAGTTTATCTGTAGTTTAATTACCCACTTAGTTCCTACTTAGGCCATGGAGCCATCTAATTGTTACAACGCAGTGAGTCTACTACATCTGGGAAGTATAAGCTTGACTGAGGTGTTGTGAGCCTGAGGAGGAAAAAGAGCTAATATCAGAGGGGAGGGGTGTGCCTGCTTAGTATACCAAATTAAATTTGTCCCATTTTCTTCCTGGCATCTTACCTTTGCCCTTTACTTTGCCTGAAGTCCCAAAGTTCTTAATAGCGTTATTTTTGCTATAGAGTTTGTTTTCTTTATAAGTGGTAGTGATGGAGGAACACAGATTTCCTGGCTGTCAGAGGGGACAGAACCATTTGTCTGTTTTACTTGTATTTCCTCTTTTCCCCCACTGTTTTCCCGGCTTTATTGTCTAGTTTTTTTCTGAAGTTCTTTAAGAAAAATCAGTTTGATTCTCATTTCTTTTTCCCTTTACAGATATTTAGTTCTGGTTTCTTTCTTTCTATTATATGAGTTTACCTTGCCTCTGATTTCTCTTTTCCAAAAATTTCTTAACTTCCTCTGCTATTTTCTCATTTCTTTGAGGCTGTGTACCTCTGTAAATTTCTTTCACTTTGGTGAAGTTTAAGGAGGCAGAAGTTAAATACATTTATTGGTCTTCCAAAAGCTATAGTCAATGCAGGTTCTCTAATTATACAGATGTAATGGTTTTTAAGAATTAGTGCTGAGAAAGAAAAAAACTAGATGAACTAACAGTGCAAAAACCCTTAACAACTTTATGTCTTATCCATTTAATATTCCATGTACAAAAATGGTTCTCAACTTCATTAATAAGAAAAATCATTGTAAAAAAGAAAAATTTTAAGAGAATACTCTTGGAAAACAATCCAGACATCTAACAAAATTTAAATATGTGATGGGGTACAGCCATACAGTGGAATACAAGAGTTTAAAAGAAGAAAATGGAACTTTTATGTACTAACATCAAAACCTTTCTACATTGTATTTCTTATGTGAATATGATTGTGAATAGCTGTACTTATTAACAACCTGATATTTTAAAACAGTAAATTTCTGGATGTATATTAAAAATATGGACTCCATCCAACTTCATAGGATACATCTGGATTATAAACCTTTTGACTTCCAGCATTTCACATTTTGTATTTTTATTTTTATTGTAAATATGATTTTTAAATGTATGTTTTTGGTTATGTGTATGCATTGAAAATATGAATAAAATTCAAAATTAAATTGTTTTGATTGGCTTTTCAGACAATTTATTAATCTTAAGCCAAAAAAAAATCATTTTAGGTGTTAACCACCATTTAGGACTAAAATAATTTATACATTGATACATCTTCTTAAGCATAATTAAACTTTTATTGGTAACTCAAGGTCATCTTTGTGAATATCACTGATGCCTTTTTCTACTGCAGTTCTTTCTTCTCTCCCAATTTGTGTGACTTAGAAACCAAATAACAGAAATAATGATAAATGGCAGCTAACAGCACTTCCTGGACACTACATACCAAGTACTCTGCCAAAGTGAAAACATCTTTTGTTTTGTATTCAGTTTAATTTTCAAACAGTTCAGTGAGATCTAAATACTACTACTACTACTACTACTACTACTATGCTGATTTTACAGATGAAGAAAATTGAATATGGAGATACTCAATCGCTTGCCCAGGTTCATGCAGATATAAAGTAACAACATTGTAATTTGAACTCAGACTACAATCAATATATTAATATGCTGCCTCTTGCTTATCAGAATTTCAGACATACATGTGATTTTGCTGAGCAAGAAGTAGGATTCTCACAAATATGTTTGGTTCACAGACTTTCTGGTAACTATTCTAGGTGCTCAAAGCTCTTTTTTGATTAATAGTCTTACTTATGATGTTCCGGTAAAATGTTAACACCAGATGCCTGTGTTCTTATGAAGAATGAGTTACTTTAGTTCTGTTTGTTCATCTACTACAGATCTGAAGGGTTTGAACTAAATAGTATTTGCACTTAGCCCTCTTAACCTGTGGGATGTCTGTTAAGTTTCATGGAATTGGTTCAAAGTGATTGTAGTCCTATGGACTGCTAAAATTTTCTGGAGAGTGCACCGAGCTTTAATCCGATTTTGAAAGGGGTCCATTACTCATAAAAGGTCAAAAACCTTGAATTGCCTCATCCTTATTTTCAGATATTAGCTTTTAGTAACCGTTTCAAGTGCTATTGTCAGCCTTTTAAACTATTCTTCAAAGCAGAATGAAAACAGTGTGCGCTGAGTAATAAAGTATACATATGAACAGACTACAGATTTCTTAGTATAAAATTAAGAGACAACTAGTTCATCTCCAACATCCTTTCTAGCTTCCAAATGTTATGATTGTTAGTCCTATTACTCAAAAAGATTAATTTTCCCGGTGAAATTTTGCTGAATTGAATTGAGTTCTGAGGTTTCATTAAAAATCTAAGAAACAACAGAAAAGTTGAGGACTACTGAGTGTGATACCAATTAGTACTCAGTTAATATTCACAATTTCAAGCAGTGTCTTTCTTAAATTCAAATGTGTTAATATTGGATATGTGTGATTTAGAAAAATAGTTTCTAATATCTTTAGCAAAAACATTTGTACTAATAATTGTACCAGTAAGTTTTTGTTTTTTTCTAAGTTACCTGTTTAAAACATTTTTTTAATTCTTCAATAGGGAAGTTTGGTTGGCTTAGTGGATTATCCAGATGACGAAGAGGAAGAAGAAGAAGAAGAAACATCTCCCAGGAAAAGACCACGTCTTGGCTCATAAAATTTTACTGGGGTACTCCCACCTTGTGGTCTTCTTACTAAAATGCTGCAACTGTTCAATGAGTGGAAAAATCTGAATCAGAAAGCTTTCTCACTTGAACTTATAAATATACAAGGAGTAGCAGAAGATACTCAGTATATCATCTAGGAGAGTTTAGTTCTGTAAAAAAAAAAAAAAAACCAGGATTCCCAGGAACTTGATTGCTTGCTAGTAATTAAGGGGTTTGCCTTTCAGGCTGTTTAAAAAGAAAAAGAAAGAAAAAAAAAAATTTTTTATTATAAAAAAAAAAAAAAAAAAAAAAAGACTAGTTACCAGAACCTGGGAGATAGCTTCTCAGCAAGGAAAGTCTCAGGTTTCGGATGGTTTGGGGAGGGAAAAGGTTGGTAAAATAATATTCACGCAGGGTTGCTCCAGGGGGGGTATCCAGTCTAGAAAAAAATTATAAAACTTCAGTTGCAAACCCAATAACATTACTTGTATAATGGTGCTGACCATGTTGTTGTTTTAATCAGTTGCCTCTTTTTAAAGAAAATTTTTATGGAACAAATAGAACTATCAAAAAAAAAAAAAATGAAGTCAAGCTTTTGGGACCATTTTTTTTGAAGACTTCACAGAAATTCAGCTTTTTGGGTAGTTGGAGGGAAGTACACCCTTTATTACAGCACATGTTGAGTTTTCTATACCAAGGATTTTCAATAAGTATTCTGACAAAAATAAGCTGCATTCAAAATGGATAGTTTTGTTAATATAATTTTAAAATCAGCACTTTTGAGATAACAGCAGCCAAGAAACAGTTTGTCAAGTATTCCAGAATGATCCTCTTCAAAATCTTGGGAATGGACAGAACAGAATGTTTTTCAGCCACCTACCAGTACAATCCTTCGTAGAAGATATTCTGAAGTCCCTTTCTGCTTTGTTAGTAAACTTGTGTTTATCATCAGAGCTGCAGGCAAGTATGAAAGCGTAATTTGTAAAGACTAATTTTTTTAAAAAGTGCTGAATTGTAATATTTAATATCTAGAAGCCATTTTGATCCAAGGAGTTATGTCAAAGTCACATGCAGCACAGGAAACTTTTCCTCAGACAAGGGTGTATGTAATACAAAGGCTGCTTTTTTAAAGAGTAAAAGCACATTCCATGTACGTAAATGAATTTAAAGTAACAAATTGAGGCAAACAGTTACAATGTTTTATTTTTAGAACAGCAGTTAACTGTAAATATTTTAATGTTAGTTTGCTCATCTATGATCTGAGATCATGCTGAGATGAGAAAAATGTCCCCAAACTACAATTTAATGCATTGGGAAAAAAAAAATCTAAAAATAGTAATTCCAGCTACAGTCTTTAGGTCACCTTTGTAATGTGTTAATGGGTCCATTTTTTCCTGGAATAGCTTAAACTGAAGCAGTTTCCCCTGTTTTGGAGATTTTGTAGTTAATTTTAATTTTGGCTATTGTTTGGAAAAGATGGGCTGTCTGTGTAGATATGAAGTATAGTTTTTCCATAAAACAGATGTTTATTTTGTATTAAAAATACCACTGTACTTGTTTTACACCATTTGTATACATGTGGTGATATTAATGCTGAACTGTAAAATTCAGGAATTAAAATGTGACCCTGTAATTCCATGATTGATGTTTGTGTTTGTTTTATGGTGAATATAAATTAACTCCATTTTACATTGTCTTTAAAAGCCTGTAAAATTATCATCCGTAAATTTATTATAAGCCACTAAATATCACTGATTACTTACAGAAGGTGAGCCTTGAGCAAGTAAAATCTCAGCACCAAAGATCACGGCAAAAAGCTACTCTTACTTCTTGATTACAGGTAAACATATAATAAAATCCTTACAACTTCATAACACAAGTGAGGTTATTTTCAGTCAAGATCACATGATCACTTTCAAGCAAATTTTATCAAGCCTCTTAGCTTTTAGTAAATTGCTTCTTATAATCTAAGCAGCCCATGCCTAAAATATTTCCCTATTTACTCCTGACTCTTAAGTTCCAGTAGGAAGTTATTTTTAATTTCCCTTTTGAAAAACTGTCTTAAGTCTCAAACTTGTAAATTGTCTTCATCATAGAAACCTTACATCAGAAATGTGAATGTTTTCATGGTACATATGCTTACCCACATGAGAATAAAACATACCTTGATAACACAGCTATAGGAGTCCACATTCACTATCTTAAATAACTGCCTTCAGGCAGATCTTTATTTTCACTCACTGTAGCAAACCAGAACCCACATTTGTATACCTTAGGTCCTCTTAAAATATCTGTAAACATGTAGTCAATATAAAAGCTATTTTTAATTAAAAATTACATGAAACACATTCCTCTTTTAAGCACTAGGTTTCCTTATCCATCTAGTAATGTTACCAATGTAGAATAATTTTTTTTCTGTAGTTTGGAATCTGGAACTTTATAAGATGAGCAAGTTTTGTTAAAAATTAGTTTTGGTTTTTTTGTTTTTCTAAATAGCACCCAGCTGTAATTACAAACTTTTTAAAAGGGATACCAAAGCTGGGCAAAGTGCTGCACATCTATAGTCCCAGCAACTCGGCAGGCTAAGTCAGGAGGGTCACCAGTTCAAGGCCAGCTGCAACTTAAAAGCTTGTCTCAAATATAAAAAGGGCTGGGGTTATGGATCAGTGGTAAAGTGCTCCTGGCTTTGATCTCTAGTACCACAAAAAACATACAGATGTATCTTTCAACAGACTACAGAAAACTATTCTAGGGTCTTTTAAAAAACTTGTACCCAGTGGTAGCACTTCCCTCAACAAGCTCAGGCAGTTGTTCCCGTTGTTTTCATAGTAGCTTTTCTAGAAACTGGATAAATTCTTTCCCCACCTCTATTTTCCAAGTCTTAGTTATCCTGCCTCAAATGTACAGGGTAAATGTTCAGTCTCTCTTAAGACTGCCCAAAGTATCTTCTCTTTTGATTGTATTGCTTCCTACCCGGTAAACCCATAACTATTCTAGCGCAACCACTAGTATCCATATAACAACCATGCATCTTTAAAATATGAAAATAATTTGATAAGGTAACCTCCCAGCTGCCCCATATTATAAAATTAAAATCTTCATATCCCTTCAAGCCCTACATATATGAACAATACCCCACCTGTTTTCAATTTCATATGCTAACCCTTTCCACTCATATTACAGTTCCTCAGTATGTGCTTTTTTCTTTTTTCTGCTGTAGGACCTGAGTTATTCTTTCCCTCAATGCAATTACCCTTCCAATAAGCTTAAATATCACTTGCTCAGGGAAGTTTAACCAACCTGTACTCTGCACTATTCCTTTTTCTTTTATATTTAAATTATTATTTTTAAAAAATTTTGGTGCTACTAGGGATTGAACCCAGGGGTGCTCTGCCACTGAGCTTGATTCCCAGCCCTTTTTATTTTTGAGACAGGGTCTTGCTGAGTGCCTAAGCTGGCCTCAAACTGGCATTCATCCTGCTGGAGCCTCCCAAGTAGCTGGTATTAAAGGTGTGTGTCACAGTGCTCAGCTTGAATTCCTCCTTTCTAACACTTTGCTCTGTGAGCATTCTTCATTAACTCCAGGAAGACAGGGACCCCTTCAATCTAGTTGACTACTATCTTCAGTGCACAGCAAAATGCCTACCACAAACAATAGGTGTCCAAGTCAGAATGAACATGCTATCAACTAGTTTCTATGCCTCTAAGAGAAAACATTACCCCAAAATTTGTATTAAATTAATTAGTACAAGTAGCTGGCCTTCTGCACTGTCCCCTCAAATGTTTAATATGATGAACTTCTATTTGCATTTAGAAAACAAGTATTTACTTAAAACTAACAGTCTTGATTTAAGGATTAAATAATTTATTTTTAAGAAAATTTGGACTTTTGCTAATTTTTAATTATTACTTATTAATAACTTCTTCTTTAAGTTTCTCTGCAAGCAAGCGCCTCTTTAGGAGTGTTTGTTTCTCCTCTGCTGTCATTTCTGGTTTCTCTGTCATTTCCTTAAAAAAAAAAAGAAAGAAAGAAAGAAAAAAAAAAGAAAAAAATTGGCTACAATATAAAATGGGTTCATTTGTCTAACATACAGCCTCAAAAGAACAAAGATTAAGGACTTTTTCAGGGGCAGGGGTAAACTAAGTTCCCTAAATCTCTTTTTTGTAAAAATCTCTTAAAGTCTCCTGGAGGTGGTGGCTCAGATATTGACAGTTCATTTCAGACGGCTTAGGTAAAGACGACCACTGACCCCTTATGAACTCAGAGCAAAGCAAGTAAAAAAACAAGAAAAAAAAAAAAAAAAAAAACTTAAACCGCTGTCATTTCTACCTCATAAAATCATTACAACTCACTCTTCCTAGAAAAGATGTAGCCACTATTGCACTAGCAGGGTGGTTAATATGAATGAATCTACAAGCAAAATTCATTAGAGGCTTTTTTGCACATAATGTGATTTTGAGAATTCTACCTCTAGATATAAAATTGTGGCACACCAAGGCTAACCATACCTCTATCTCCCCCACAGGTTTTCCTTTTTGCTCTGTATTTTGGATCTGCTTAGTCCTTATGTCCTTTCTCATGGACATCAACTTATCTCTCTTCTGTTTGAGATAGTGCTCTCGTTGTCGCAGCTCTTCTGTTCCAAGAGCTGACAAGTTCTGGGTCAAATAATAGAAGAAACTCTATAAATTCATGTCCACATAGTAAGTGGCAAAGATAATTAGATTCAATTAGAAGTTTGAGTTCAAGATCACAACAAAAGTCTTAAGTGTGGCTGTTTACATTGTTCCCAATACTTTGTCATTTAACTCAAGTTTTTAAAAACTGATGTTGTCTTTTACTTACTGCTATTGGTCCTTCAATGTTTGCATGTTCTAAGCCAGGAATCTTTAGGCTCTTTTGTGGGAGGGAGGAAGTTTCAGGTCTCATTTCCAGGTTTTTTGCCAAAGGCTGCACTTTAACTTCTGGTGGTAATTAGACAATAATACCAGTTAGAATTATAAGAATTGTTACATACTAAGGTAGTTCACCAAAATGAAGTAATAATAATACTTGATTTTTCCTCATATTCATTCAATCAACATATTCATTGCCTACACTCTACCAAGCACTTGGTGAGAACATGGTCTCTGTTCATCCTTAAGAAACTCAAGACTACAATTTCTCTTATGAATAATGACATTTCAACAAATACTACTGGTTTTTTGTTTGTTTGCTTTTGTATTGAGGAGGTGGTTACCAGGGTTTGAACTCAGGGCATTCAACCACTAAGCCACATCCCCAGTTCTATTTTGTATTTATTTTGTATTTTATTTAGTTGCTTAGCACCTCAGTTTTGCTGAGGCTGGCTTTAAACTCACAATCCTACCTCAGCCTCCAGAGCCACTGGGATTACAGGTGTGCACCACCATGCCCGGCCAAGCTCCTACTGTTTGTACAGTACTACAGCTACAAAAAGATAACCCTCCTTGTTTAAAGATTAGAACCACTTTGTGGGCTGGGGTTGTGGCTCAATGGTAGAGCACTTGCCTAGCATGTATGAGACACTGTTCAATTCTCAGCACCACATATAAGGTCCATCAACAACTAAAAAAAAATTTTAAAAACACTTTATGATGTAATACAAGGGTACTACATAATCCAAACAAATAGTACACAAATTCCTTATTATATAATTGGCTTCCAATTTTTTGTTGCAGGTAAAATAAGTAACAGTACATTTATAGAAAATTACTGTAAAGCTAAATTTTTTTTTATTTTACAACTGTAACTACCAGTATTATCAATAACTTTTGTCTGTAATTACATATTGAAGATAACTCTAAGCCTGCCAATGCATTAAGAAAAATGTAAAGATTCTAAAGCAAGTAGAAACTGGAACCACATATAACATTAAGTACTTAATACTTTTAGGTATTTGCTGACTGTTCCAAGAGACCTAATTAACATTCTAATTGCTCCTCCTCTTTTTCCTAAATTTGAGCTATTTTTTATTAAAAGATTAAATAATGCTTTTAAAGAAAGATAAAATATTTTCAGTGTTAAGTACATGGGCTTGGAAAGAAAGTAGAATGAGATAAGCAAAGATATTACAATGATGCAAAGAACTAAAAGCATGATGGGGAAACATGGTATATCTGCCTCTAAATGATTAATAATCTTGCCAATGTAGAAAACCAGAAAAGGAACTTTACCTATATAAGAAACTTGACAGAGGACCACTACCCTAGCATGGAGTGAGTAAAATGATTGCAATGCCAGGGAGTTTGAAGTAAGAAAAGCTCTACAGCCTTTGAATGAAGCAGTTAACTAGAGCTAGCACTCCCAAACAACCTAGACAGGCGACTACAGAGCTAACTGACAGAAGTAAAAGTGAGCTTAAACAAGTTGTTTATAATATGCAGATAGAGTTGTCTTTTTTACTAATGGTGACTAGCCACTGTGTACTTAGGGTAGATAGTTCTTGCCTTCGGTTTGTTAGTGATGAACATATTGTATAATTTCAATTAGAGAGGAAAGAACTTGAAGCCAAAATATTTAGCATTTCTGATTTTTACAAAAGGAGGATCAGAAAGCCTCAAGAAAAAAACATCTCTGGCAACTCCATCAGTTTGAGAACAGATGCTATTTCTAGCTGGAACCAAGGAAAAACATGAAAAGATGGATAAGAAAGCAGGTCACCTTCTTGATGCCAAAATAAGGTCTTTTTTTTTTTTTTTTTTTTTTTTTTTTTCTTCCTAGGTACTGTGGACCGAACTGGGTGCTCTAACCCTAAGCTGCATCACCAACCCTTTTTATTTTTTTATTTTAAGACAGGGTCTCACTAAGTTGCTGAGGCTAGTCTAGAACTTCTGATCCTCCCAAAATGCTGGGATTATAAGCATGCACCATTTATGCCCAGCCAAAATTAGGTCTTCTTAATGGGTTCCCATCACTTTGCATGAACTAATTCCTGGTGTTTGTTATGCCCATTTAAAAAAAACTTTTGTTTTGAAAATTAAAGTCATTACTTTTAAAAGTAACCACCATTTGGTCTGTGTCATTTAAACTGTATAACTGAGTTATGTGTGGCTGGAGATAAATTTTTTTATAGCTCCACTTACTAGACAGATAAGGAAATCCACAGAACAAATTTATTCAAATTATGTCAGGTGCAAACATTAAACAACACTTTTACTTAGGTCTGTGTAAAACCAAATTTGGGTCAGCAAATTAAAACAAAGCACAGACAGTATGTAAAGTAGTTTTTGAAGATATAATACCAGCGAGGTTATTTCTACTTAATAAACTGCAGAACATGAAAAAATGGTTAGATATGCTAGGAAGAAAGACAAAAAATAACTTTATAAACTTGCTTGTTTCATAACCCCCTGTTCGTTTTAACAACTAAGATTATACTTCCTTAAAAATCAATGGGTACTCTGCCAGGTGAGGTGGTACATGCCAGTAATCCCAGCTACTCAGAAGGCTCAGGCAGGAGGATCACAAGTTTGAAAACAGCCTCAGCAACTTAGTGAGACCCCATCTCAAAATAAAAAATAAAATGAACTGGAGATGTAGCTCAATGGTAAAGCATCCCCTGATCAATCTCCAGTATCAAATGATGATGATGATGATAAGAAGAAGAACTCCTCTAAGTAAACAGGAATACAGAAGATCGTCCTCAACTTGATAAAGAATATCTACAAAAAAAGAAAAAGAAGAAAGAAAGAAAAAGAGAAAGAGGAGAGAGAGAGAGAAAGGAAGGAAGAAAGAAAGAAAGAAAGAAAAAAGCCAGATGTGGTGGCACATGCCTGGAATCCTAGCTACCTGGGAAACAGGCAGGAGGGCCACTTGGGCCCAAGAATCTGAGACCAGTCTGGGCAACACAGTGAGATGGGTCTTAAAACAAACAACAACAACAACAAAAAAAAAAACCTACCAAAAAAAGTACAATTGCACCACACTTAATGATGAGAAACTAAAAACTTTCCCATTAAAATCAGGAAAAAGGCAAGAAGGGCCCATCTTACCACTCCAATGCAATATCCAGCATGACAAGAAAAGTAAATAAAAGGTACACTGAAAAGGAAAAAAACCTGTCTCTATTTGTAGATGACATGATCATTTATGTAGAACATCTGAAAGAAATGACAAAAACTGGAATAAGTGATTATATTATGCTTATAGAATGCAAGGTAAACATATACAAATCAATAACTTTCCATAATTCCAGTAATAAACAGGTAGAATTTGAAATAAAAAACACAATACCCCTAAAACTAGCACCCCAAAAATGAAATGTTTAAATATAAAATCTAACAAAATGTGCACAAGATCTACACAAGAAAAACCACAAAATCTTGGTGAAAGAAATCAAAGAACTAGTCTGGGCATGGTGGCACACGACTGTAATTCCAGTTACTCAGGAGGCTGAGACAGGAGGATTGCAAATTTGAGGACAGCCTGGGCAAATTAACAAGACCCTATCTCAAAATGAAAAGTAAAAAGAGCTGGGGATACAGCTCAGAGGCAGAAAACTCCTGAGTTCAATCCCTAGTACCACCAAAAAAAAAAAAAAAAAAAAACTAAGTAAATGGAGAAATTCCACATACATGACACGATAGGAAGACAAGATGACAGGTCTTCCTAACTTTAGGTTCAGAATCAATGCAATCTTACCCAAAATCTCAGCAAGGTATTTTTGTGAATATTCACAAACTGATTCTCAAGTTTATATGGAAAGACAAAAGCTCCAGACAGCCAACTTAAAATGAACAACAAAGTTGGAGGACTGACACTAACCAACTTCAAGATTTTACTATAAACCTACAGTAATCAAAACAGTGTGGTATTGGAGGGAAACAAATAAACAAATAGACCAATGGAAAAAAAGGGAGCCTAAAAATAGATCTACAAAAATATAGTTAGTTGATCCTTGACAAAGGAGTAAAGGCAGCACAAAGAAGAAAAGACAGACTTTTCGACAAATGGTGCTGGATAAAACTAGACATCACATGGAAAATCAAAATCTAAAAACAGAACTTACAATCTTCACAAAAATTAACTCAAAATGGATCACAGACCTAAATTTAAAATGCAAAACTATAAAATTCCTAGAAGATAACAGGAGAAAATTTAAATGCTACGGGTACAGGAATGACTTTTCAGATAAAATACCAAAATCACAACTCATAAAAGAAATAATTAGCTGGACATCATTAAAAACCTCTGCTCTGATTCCAGTGACTCAGGAGGTTGAGGCAAGAGGATCATAAGTTCAAGGCCAGGCTCAGCAATTTAGCAAGACTCTCAGGAATGTAGCAAGGCCCTGTCTGAAAATAAAAGTGAAAAGGACTGGGGATGTAGCTCAGTTGTAAAGTAAACCTGGATTCAATCCCTAGTACCAGGAAAAAAAAAAAAAAAGGAAGAGGAAATACCAACTTCTGTTCTATACAAAACAGAAAACAGTATCAAGAGAATGAGAAGACCAGGAACAGACCAGGAGAAAATATTTGTAAAAGGCACATCTGATAAAGGACTAATATCCAAAAAACACGAAGCACCCTTAGAACTTCAAAATGCAAAAACCAACAACCCCCAAAAAATAATACGCCAAAGACCTTAACAAATACATCACCAAATATACAGATGAAAAATAAGCATGTGAAAACATGCTCCATGGGGGATGTGACTCAGTTACACAGCTTTTGCCTAGCATGCACAAGGTCCTATGTTCAATCTCTGGCAAAAGATGTTCCACATCACATGTCACTAGGGAAATGCAAATAAATCAACAATGAGAAACCACACCTATTAGAATGGTCCAAATCTGGAACACCAACACCACCAAATGCTGGTAGGTAGGGAAATGAAGCAGCAGAAACTCTCATTCTGCTGGTAGTACGAATGCAAAATGGTACAGCCACTTTTGAAGAGAGTTGGGTAGTTCCTTACAAAAATAAATGTACTCTTACCACACAATCCAGTTTTTTATAGCAGCTTTATTAAATAGGCAGAGCACAGAAGTTTTTCAGAACAATGAAACTCTTCTGTATGATACTATGATGGTAGAGATATGTCATTATACATTTATAAAAACCCATAGAATGTATAATGAACCTGTAAACTATGGATTTTGGAAAATAATGTGTCAATGTATATTTATCAATTACAAAAAATGTACTATACTCTGGTGGGAGATACTGATAATAAGTTATGCATGTGTGAGACAGAAGTGTATGAGAAATCTCTGTACCCTCAGCTAAATTTTGCTGTGAACCGAAAAGTGAAAACAAAGAAAGTATATTTTAAAAATTAAGTTCCTCTCTGATGTTAAAAAAAAATGGGTAAACATAAACTTATCTGAATTAAAGAAGTTTCTTTGAAATGTAGAAGAATGTAAGATTTAGAGTAAGATGAAAGATAAGTCACAGTTTCACTAAGCTTTTGCTCAGTGATCTGGGACAAGTCAATCAGCTTCCTTGAATTTCTTATTAAAGAAAAATAAGGAATTATAGTATCTACTTCCCAGTAGTTTTTTTTTTTTATTATTGACAAAAGAATATTTATTTAATAGCATAGAAATTCATGATAAAATGAACTGAACTTATGATCAAGATCCAATTTCTAATTTAGAATTACTTATTTTTTATACAGTATAGAAATCAGAACATATTTAAAGTAGATCTGCCAAATATTGAACAAGGTCATACATTAATGTGTCCTACAAGAGTTTCATTAAATTTTATTTCAAAGACACAATTTCTGATTAAACATCTGGACAAACTAGCTACCTCTTATTTTTTAGTTGAACTTCAATTCATTAGGAAAGTAATTTAATAGGATCTTTCCAGGTTTAGCTTTTTGCTTACAAACACCACATAATTGTAAATAAGGAAGAGAATACCCAACATTATGTGAACATATCTTGTATGCTGCAGCCATAGCACAAATGTTGGTGGCTCCCTCAAAGAGTTTTGCTCCCTGTTTTAGGTTCTCAGCTTCACTTAGAAATATGGGGACTATATTCTCTTTTCAGATGGGTATTTCCAACATGCAATAACTAAATTCACCAACAACTTTAAATGCTGAAACCATTCAATACTCCCCTCCAAGGTTTTTGAAGGCTAAATATATGAGAGTATAATATGCTTTGTACAATGTTTACATATTCATAGTATTAGAGAAAATTCAGTATACCTCAATCTTACCTGAAGGTGGGTGTTCAAATTGTTCACCATCCCCTTGGGAATTGCTCATTTTTGCAGCTTCACTAGTTTGCACTGGGGGCTCTTCTGTTTTAGCCTCTGATAACTTCAGGATTCCAAAATCCAATTTTTAAAAATGTACAATTTAGATTAATTTTTACTAATCAAGAGATTCTATATTTTCCCAAACTTTTTAACATGTTACTAGCTCCTGTTTTTTGAGGTTGGTAAACGTTTCATTTCAAATCACATAGTATTAACAATAACTAGTATGATTAGAATTTTGAACATAGATACAAATACACAAACACAGGCTTCACCCTTACTATTCATGTGACTTGGAGCAAGACACCAAAAAACTACTCTAAGAGAAACAAACCCATTTAATTACAAGATGTTTTTCCACTTAAAATAGTCTATATGTCACTACTTTGAAATGCCTAACATAGCCACTGTTGATTTACTTCCATTTCTAAAATGGAATGGTATATATTTAAACCAAAGAAATAATTTAATCATAGGAAAAAAGTAAACTATTGTTAATTCATTTTTCTTTAAAAATAGAAGAAAATCCAACCTCATGCAGCATATTAGGCAATTCATGGATACCTAAATCATAAGCCCCTATACAGTAAGTGATGGATACATGGGGATTCATTATTATTACCATCTCTACTGTTGTAGAAACCTACTAGGCTTTGCATACAAATCAGAAGGTTAAATAAACTTACTATCTTCTATTAGTTATTTTGAACTGGTTTCTGTTCTATCTATATTTAAAAATCTTCATTAATATCTAAGAACTTTACCTCTCTTTTCTAAAAAGAGATTTACTCAAAGATAAATCTTTCTTCTGCTTTTTACTGGGTACCTTAGAGTAAAATCAGGTTTTCAAAGACAGTGAAATAACACAAGCATATATCATGACTAAGAGAAAAACTGAAAAACCACTTTTTTTCTTTTTGGTATACTGGGGATTGAACCCAGGAGCACTTTATCACTGAGTTATATCCCCAGCCCTTTTTTATTTTTTTAATATTTTTTGAATTTTTATTTTAGTTGTAGATGAACACAATAACCTTTATTTTATTTATTTATTTTTATGTGGTGCTAAGCTACAGACCCAGCCTCCTCTTTTATTTTTTATTTTGAGACAGGGTCTTGCTAAATTGCTGAGGCTGGTCTCAAACTTGGAATTCTCCTGCCTCAGCCTCCCAAGTCACTGGAATTGCAGGTGACCAGCAAAAAAATAAATAAAAATATTTAAGTGATTGAGAGATAGTTTATTTAAGGTTTCCATTTCCCTTCAAGTAGATTATGAAAACATGAAAAGGGAAGCAGCCAGGAAAGAATAAACACTAACTTCCAAAATCTCTACCAGATATTTGTTTAATTTATCCTTGAAAAGATTAGGCACTTTAAAGAAACGGTTCTTAAATGGAAGAATTGTATGCCAGGAAATATGATACTGAATCATTTTGATAATATCAAAGCCTGCAGGGGACTTTTGGTAGCAGCTGTAGCTGCTGTTTCAACACACTAAAGCCATCGATGGAAAAGTAAAACATTTTTCTCAATCTTTTATGTAGAAAATTAAGGGGAATTTTTATAAGGAACTCCTCAAAACATGAATGGTATTGCAGTTTTGGGAGTTAATGATGTTGGTCTTTATCATGGAGTTTAAAAAATAGGTTGTTGAAGATTTTTAAAGTGAATAAAGTTATAAAGGGAGAATTACTTATTTTTGGTACCAGGGCCTCACATATGCTAACCACATGCTCTCTACCACCATGCTACACCCTACCCCAAGAAATACTTTATAAGAATGTATGAAGTACACACTCTTGTAAGAAAGTATATACTTTACATATAAAAGAGTATAAAACTCTATGCCAACAGTAACTCTAGGGACACTGTGTCCTCTGGGGTCATGCCGGACCTCATTCACCAGCCCCATGAGGTTGGCTACCTCCCAGAGGGAAGAAGGAGAATGAGATACATGGCAGGACTTCCATTTTAAGTATTTCTTAAAATGAAATGAGAAAAGATCCCTATGTCATGATGTTAAAATTCATTTCATCTCAGGTTAATTTTTTCCAACTTTTTCCTATGTATTTAAAATATGTTTATTTTGGTTTACTTAGATAATGCTGCAGTTAGCGGAAATGAAACATTTAAAGTATCAATGCCCTGTGAATGCATTCAACTTAAAAGAATACACATTTTTAAAAAAATAAAAACAGATAAATAAAATATTCAGTGAATTAAAATTTAAAAAAAGGATAAAACTGTAATATAAATGCTTAGACTTGCCAAGAAAATATGAATACTTGAGGAACTGTGTAATTCCATAGAGCTTAAATGTCAATAGCAAAACCTAGGTGCAAAATTAATAAGAGATAAGAGCAATTAAATATACTTCTATTGTATTTATATGTTCTGCAGGCACCTTTTTTTTTCTCTTCCTTTCTTCCTCCTGGTCATATTCCTCTTTTGATTTTCTGAAATATATAAATATAAAGTAAAAAAGTAAGTTTTCTTTTTTTTTGCCAAAGAACAATGTTTAACTAAGCAACATGCTAACCTAAGCTTACATTGTGAGCAAGGCATATTGGACACAAAGATGGAAAATAATCAGGCCATGCTCTAAAGCTTATAATTAACTGGAGGAGAAATAGGCAATATACTGCACAATAAAAGTTAGTAACACAAAATACATGGTTACCCATTTCATTAAGAATTGTGAATGAACCCTAGCCAAACAAAGACCAACAGATTTGAAATCCTAAATACAAATTTGAATGGCAAAGTCCATTAATCAGTACTTTGATCCTCTTTAGAGCCATTTCTCCCTTCATTCTGGTTTTTTCAATAGCACCTGAGCTATCAGAAAGCACTCCTCATGCCACTGTGGCAAAGCCTATCAATGTTTATGAACTGCTCTCTGAGGCAGTCTGACTTATCAAAACGGCTGAGGATAACATTTGTACATGTTCATAACTAACCGATACAGTAGTGTATACACCTCAAAAGTTTTTAGAAAATAAAATCTAAAAGCACAATGGATCCATTTTCAGATCACCAATCAACCAATGCAACCAGTGCAAGTTAAAACTTTACCAGTACTCTGTACCAAATACCCTTATCTCTTCAAACCTATAAATTCAAAGCATTCTGTGCCATGGAAATTAGTATCTGGCAAAAAAGGGTCAGGTCAATCTATATACATCTATCCATTTTCCTCCCTACAACCATTCAAACACACTGAAATTAAGCACTAAATTGGGGGACCTGACATAGTTTCCCACTAGGACCATCCTCCTACCCACCCCTTGGTGTTCCACTCCACGAAAGGCACAGTTATATAGGTATCCTTCCCCTCCAAACCTAGTACAGTCTCACAGGTGATTTAAAAATTAGGTGCTACAATTGCCCCCCCTTCTAAAACTCCCATAATGGTCAGGAGACAATAGGCACAATGAAAAAAGAAATGTCCATTAAGCTTCCCTAGTTCTGTGTAGACCCCTTTTGTGAGCTGCATACCTATCCCACACAAGGCACGTGGTTGAAAATCATGTAACTATAAAGAAGAGGAGATGGGTAGGATACTAATCTGGAATAAATACCTCCCCCGCTGTCCTCGCTCCAGTAGATTAGCTATCACCCTGTCAGCCATGCATCTGTGGAGTCTGGAGACAAGTCTCCTACCATGTGACACTTAACTACGGCTAATTCTAAGATCAAAAAGCCATGGAGAATTCAGCTTAACTCTCCACCTCACGAGGGTTCAGGTTGGGTATACTGCAACTTTTTTATTCCACTGATGACTAGTTATATGATGAGGGTGAAGGAGATAAAAGATGACTCGGGTTGATCTGGCATGAGTCATCTGAAAATAATTCTTCCTATTCGTTAAGAAATGTAATGGGAATGTAGCTCAGTGGTAGAGTGTTTGCCTAGTACTACAATTCCTGTCAATGAGAAAAATAAAGAAATATAATACAGGTTGAGCATTCCTAATCTGAAAATTCAAAATTCAAAATTGTGCACCAATACAATGCTCAGAAAGCTTTAGATTTTCAGAATAGGAATGCTCAGCCAACAAGGCTTATGGAAATATTCCAAAATCTGAAAATATCTGACATCTGAAACACTTTTTGTTCTAAAAATTTTGGATGAGGGATACTCAAACTATGCATACATAGTTATAAAATGATAAATAATTTTGATGATCTTCAATAGAGAACTTAGATATTTTACTAGTTTATAATATTTTCTGGTAAAAAACATTTAATTATTATTGTAATTATTTCACTAATATTACTAATGATTCATTCAAAAATAATTAAAGAATTGTACCTAAGAACTTCCCTCAGGATTTTCATCTCTTCCTGTTCAAGGTCACTGACCACATCAGAACCATCAGTCAAGCAGTCAGGTAACATACCTGTTGAAAACCAAACACCACATGGAATAATATCAACTCAACTGAAAATACTTATTTCTGACTATTCTAGTTCATTAGGCAAAATTAGTTTACAATTTATCACTTAATATTTCAAATTCTTGCAACTTTTTCTCATTTTAGAGAAAAGTCCCACCAAAAATAACTAAAATTTTATCTAAAATATATCTTAGTAATCATTTGTGTTGGCTGCTAAAAGTAACAATCATCACTAGGACTTGAGATGTAGCTTGGCTAGCATGCCATGTGCTCTGGGCTTGATCCCTAATACCACACACATACACAAGAAGTCTGGAAAGAAAATTAATATGTTTCTGTCTTCCAGAATTATACAGTATCTGAGGATATACCACTGAAATCATTAAGCTAGGATTAATAATGACTCAAATTGAAAAAGTTTACAAAACAAAGTATTATTTTGTCAAAACAGCATTTAGTACTCTTCATTCATACTATAATAAATGTTATTAAAAAGGATTCTGTTTACTATATGCAATGAAAGCATGGTGCTAAGCACTTTGTGGGGGTATTGAAAAGATGAATAATACAATATCTGCCCTTGGAGTTTCTGCTCATATATAGATCTAATAATAACTATAAACCTCAGCAATATCAACTTTGGCCCAAGGCAATAAAAAATGATAGGAAGAAATTTTAAATGTAGGTTTAATTTACCTTATTACTTATATATTCCTGGTAAACAGGAAGACTGGTAATAAATGTTCTATGTTTCTCTCTAATAATTACTTTCCAAGTTAGCAGAATGTCTCTTCCTTTTTTCCTTCTATTTCTTCATCCATGTATGACTATGGGATTTTGGATCTGCTCTAATGTAAAGTAGCTTTATTATTTTAATTCCCTTGATATTTAGATGCATTTTCAAAATTAAACAATTTATTTTGAGATAATTGCAGATTCACACACAGTTGTTAAAAAAAAATGCAGAAAGATGCCATAAACCCTTTACCCAATTTTTCCCATAAGTAACATCTTGCAAAACTACATAGTACAATATCACACCCAGAAAACTGACATCTATAAAACTCACCAATCTAAAGTGCAATTTTGCTCAAAGGATATAAAATTATTCTTCTAATGATCTTTGTAAGGATATTTAAAAGTACTGAAGGAGGAATAATGCAATGCACTTCGAAACCATCATAATAATGCTCCGGCACGCATTTTCCCCAAATTCTTTGATATGATATAACCAAAACTCCAGAGAGCCTTCATATTTTTCTTACACAAAGACAATTTTCAAGTAGCCTACAGTTCTGAATATTACTGACATTAATCTAAGGTACTAACCCCTAGGTAAATTAAGCAACATTCTTAAATACAAGTATGAAAATTCTGTGACAGAAACTGAGTATTAGTTTATGTTAAAATGTAGTCAAACTGTCCCACACTGTGGTCTGACACCAGTCATTACTCCATATTATCCCCCTCCTCTTCCCTCATTTATGTGTACCACATTTTGTGTATTTTGTGTAGTCATCAGGCAGCCAACTACTTAGAATCTGGGTCTCCCCCACCCCAGGAAAAACTTATGACTGATTTAAACCAATCACAAAAGGTTCATTCATTGTGCCAGAAAGGCAACTGACCCCACACCTGCTCAATAGGGCCTGAGGAGAAAATTCTTAGAGGGCTTTCATGAAAGTGCTATCTTACTAACAAAAAGAAAAACACAGGAAGAAGCATTCCTTTTCTTCACAAGATTCTATTAAGCCTACATTGGATACAGCTGGAGTATAATCATGAGAGAAGATCCTGAGAATGGCAGAATGTAAAGATAAAAAGTGTCAGGGTCCTTGGTAACATCACTAAGCCACCAAACAAACCAACCCTGGACCTGTCTTCTTTTCCTCCTTTTCTCTGGGTTTGTTCTATGAGATGATAATTTCTAATTGTTTAGAACTTTTATGGGGGTGTTCCGTTGCTGGCAGTCAAGCTATATATTTACTCCCTTGTTATTAAAATCTAAATAGTTTCCAGTTAAATTTCAAACTGAAGTGTCCAATGTCAAGTTCACTGTTTCTCTTATCAAAGTTGATTCTCTCAAAATAAATGTTACTAACATAAAATAATTATCGCACAGGTCAGAATAAAGCATAGTCGCAAGAATATTAAGAGGAAAACATTTTATAGAGCAAACCATAGTAAAAAGTCAAAAAGAGGGGCTGGATTTGAGGTTCAGTGGTAGAGCACTTGCCTAGCACATTCGATCCTCAGCACCACATAAAAATTAAATAAAGGTATTGGGTCTATCTACAACTAAAAATATGTATTTTTTAAAAAAGTGTAAAAGAGACTATTTTCCAAACTTTATTTACACAAAAGTGTCATGCATTCTTCATGGTTAGGGTAGTATTATCTCCTACCCACAGACAACAGCTCTTTTACCTGCTATGGAAAGCATCTTGGGACTTTAGGGGATGGTTAGGAATAGAGTCCACTCACATCAGACAAATGAAAAGGAGAATATTCAAGAGTTTGCAACATTCTGATGTTCACCCTGCAACAATAGAAGCCCTACTGTTGCATGTTCTAGACACTTAAGAGTAAACAATACAAATGAACTATAGCTCTCATTTCTTCTGGAAACAATCAAAGGAAAGGTCCTGTTGTCAAACTATGAAAGAGGCCATGGCAAAAAATATCACTGGCAATCTATCAAGCAAAGGAACACATAAAAATTAAGATTACTAGAGCCATAAATCTGAAATAGAGATGAGAATCTGCTTTGAAAAGGAGATGGTACATTAATAAGAAGTATGGTTAAAACTTGACTGTTGAGTCAAAATATTTAATGTAGTTCAGGTACAAATAAAGTGGGGAGGGGGCAAAAGCCGAAAGAGCTAGAGGAAGGTGAGTTTAAACAGAGACCAGCAAAAAATAAAGCCAAAGAGGATACTAGAGCCTTCTGTTTTCTATTCTACTTGATGCTGGTACAATAATCATATTGCCCTAGACCTGTGGTTCTCAATGTGGTCTCAGGATCAGCAGCTTTAGCATCACCTAGGAGTTTGTTCAAAATGAAAATTATCAGGTCCCAACACAACCCTACTAAATCAGAAAATGGAGCCTGTCATGTGTTTCAACAAGTCTTCCAACTGATTTCAATACTAAAGTCTTAATGATAAGCCAGCAGAGTAGTCATCTTCTCTTAGTAGTAACTATAACCAATACTAAGTGCCATAAACACAATAGCTGAGGACAAAATCAAATCTGGTTTCTTTGAGATGTCCAATGTATACTGGTAATAAAGTTTATACTCTTAAATCTTTTACATCAGCCAAAGACTTTCAAACTTGAAATGTATAAAAAGCAGCTACACTTAAGACCATATTAGAAGCAGAAGAGTAAAAGAAAAAAAAAAGCATTTAGCACTTAGATTTCTAACTTCAACATTTTACCATTTCTCTCTTGAATTATTCGAATGGCTTGCAGCTGCATTTCAATGTTTTTCTGGACCATCATTGCTTTAAAGATAGTAAAATCTTCGGCTGCCAACACAGGTTGCAAAATGGCCTGTGAAAAGAAATCTGAAGGTTAAATGAAGACTAAAATTTTAAAACTATTCCCCACACATTCAAATAATTTTCACTGCAGAACAGCACATTAATTCATGAATGTTGTACCATTATTTATGGCAAGATGACTCAAATTTTACGATTTTATTTTAAAATCCTTTAAGATAGAGTTCTCAAGAGGAGGACACTCCAAATCCCCATGCCTAAGCTAAGATTAATCATAATACCTTTTCTAAATGAGCTAGTATTAAATGACACTGAAAAACAACACAGGAATCTGGCTTACCTTTTAAAACTTACCATGTCAGTATCTGGGTTTATTTTCCTACCAAAATAACATCTATTTACTTTATATTCCTGTCACTTGAACTTTATTGCTTAATAATAATTCAGTAACTACAAAAATTATCCCTTAATAAAAAGTACAAGTTACATGTCAAAAAATGGAATCTGTAAAGTAAGTGTAATGGACCATTAATGTGTGAATGCTATTGTAGTTGTCTTATATGTAGAAAGTTATTTGAAAGAAACAGAGTTATAAATTATGATGTAAAATCATAACTGCAAGAAATTTAAAAAGGTATCTTAACATTAGAGTACACACTTAATACCTCCTTAACTATTGAAAGTATTATATTGTCAAGAGCAAACCAATTTCCAAACTAATTAATAAAAAGGAGACTAAAATCTGAAATACCTGAAAACAGATCTTATTAGAATTCAATTCCAGCTTTACATGACATTACTGGAAATGACCACACAAAATCATGCTGAGGCAACCAAGGGTATGTGATTTACTAGGTAAGCAGTAGCAATACTGTCACAGAGAATACCTCAACAGAAACCTCATCAAAGAGATGTATTTGAAAGAAGAACAAGCCCCTCCCCCAGCAACCAGCTTGCATTCTAGACTTGTGCAGGAGAACAAAGCAAAGGTAAAGTGCAAAATCAGTTCTATGTGACAACTACATGGAGTTAACTGTAGAGAGAAAAAGATGAAACGGTTCTTTTCCACTAAGTTTACAAACACAGTCCAGAAGGCCCCAGAGCAGGAGCTGACAAAAAAGTTTCAGCTGAATTTGAAAGCTGCCGTCCAGAAGTCAGTATTCAAAATAATGTGTGTAGTCTCAATGACTGACTGCTGATGTCTATCAGGGTCCCATTTACAGGATTATGCCACCACATAACTGCTCTGGCACTTCACAGATTTATTAGAAATACCAAATACTTTATCCTCATCACTAACAAATACTTAAAAGCATTGCTATTAATAGCAATGTATCAACCAGAGTTTCTATCAGTTAGATTGAACTGATACTTAAAATTATAATAAAGTGTTCCTCAAAATGTTATTCTCGACTCCTCTTAATAAATGCAGGAAAGAAGAATTATTAAAATGTACATTCCTGAGCCCTGCCACAGATACAATTATCTAAATCTCTGGAGGATGGGTGCCCACACATCTCCCCAGATAATTCTTATAACAGTAAAGTTTGAGAACCACTGGTACATTAGGAAAGGAAGAGTCCTTGATATCAAAAGCCTGCTTTCACCTTGACTATGCACCAGTTCCATGACTTTCAACACATCATTTAAATTCTCAGAGCTTCCTGCTCTTCATCTATAAAATCGATATAAGAATAACAATAATATACAGTATTTCACCAAACTTAATACTATAGATTAGTAAACTAAACCACTGTTTCATGTGCCACTAAGAAAAAAACACTGCCAACACCATCAATTATAAAATGCATTTTTACTTTAAATATATTATAAAAATTGCCTCATGCAGAATGACTTCTTAAAAAATCATGTGCATGTATAAATATACCACAGGGAACTTCACAAATATGCATAGGTAGAAAGAACCAATCAACTAGAAATAAATAGATAAGCAAAAGGAAGTCTAGTTGAGCAAAGGAAGGAAATAGGGAAGGATCATAAACTGCAATAGAATTCCATGCATTTATAAGTCTGTCAGGATGAACCCAACTACTATGTTTAACTATAGAGCTCTAATTTTTTAAAAAATGTCCTTAGAATAAAAGAAATACAGAACAACTTTCTGACTAGTTATTAAATGAGAAAACATTAAATAAAATTGGGATTAAATGAGAAACATTTTTTAAACTGAAGAGTGACTATAAGTGTAATTGCTCTGGACCTTTGGATGCTGGTTAAAATTATTAAACCTCTAGCTAGGTTAAGGGGAAAAAGAACAAAAGCACAAATTACTAATTTTAAAAATGAAAAAAGAGCTATCACTACTGATCCTAAGAATACTGAAAGGATGAACAAGAAATACTATGAGTAACTATGCCCATAAATTTGATAACGTAGATGAAATTTAACAATTCCTTAAAAATGATACAATCTGCCAAGACACAAAAGAAATAGATCATTTAACTATCCTATGCCTGATAATGAAGTATAAACAATAATTGATAACAGAAAACACCAAACCAAGATGGGTTCACTGGTGAATTCTACCAAACATTTAAGGAAGAAATTATACCAGTTCTCTACAGTATCTTCCAGAATACAGAAGCAGAGCAAATTCTATGTCATTGTATGATACCAGTATTACCCTAATGTCAAAACCAGACAGACATTAAAAGACAGGAAAACTACACATCAATATCTTTCATGAACAAAGATATAAAGATATTCAACAAAATTTAGCAAACTAAAAACAATAAGGTATAAAAAATATTATAAACCACAACCAAGTGGGATTTATTCCAGGTACATGAGGTGGTTCAGCATCTGAAAATCACTAAATGTAACAAACATTAACAGAGTAGAGAAGAAATATCATCTGATCATAAAAACAGATACAGAAAAAGAACCTAACAAAACCAAACAACCATTCATGATAAAAGCTCTCAGCAAACTAGGACTAAAGAAAAATTTCCTCAACGTGGTAAAGAACATCTATTTTAAAACATAAGCTAACATTATACTTAATGGTAAGAAACTAGATGTTTTCCTACTATATCAGAAACAAGGTGAGAATGATCCCTTTCACCATTCCCATTCAACATTGTACTGGAAGTTCTAGCTAATACAATAAAACATGAAGAGGTAATAATTGAGAAGAAAGAAATAAAACTGTTTTTGTTCTCAAATAACATGACTGGTCTTTAAAAACAAACATAAAAAAAGAAAAAAAGTTAAACTTCTGGAACATATATATAAATAAAACCAGGATGCAGGATACACATTTACCATATAAAAGTTAACTGTTCTATGTACCAGCAATGAACAATTGGAATTTGAAATTAAAAATGCAATACCATTTATATCAGCACCCTGAAAGAAAAAAAAGAAGTACTTAGGAGTAAGTCTAACAAAGTATGTATAAGATCTGTATGAGGAGTACTAAAAAACTCTATTGAAAGAAATTAAAGATCCAAACAAATGGAAAGATATTCCATGTTCATAAATAGGGAGACAAAACTGTTAACATGTCTTCCCAGCTTAATTTATAGATTCATAACAATCACAACAGAAATCCTAGCAAATTGCTTTGTGGACATTGAAACTTATTCTAAAATATACATGGAAGGCAAAAACCCAGAATAGTCACACAATACTGATAAAGAACAAAGTCAGAGGGCTAACACTACCCAACATCAAAACTTATTATTAAGTTATAATAATCAGGATGGTAGTGTATTGGTGGTGTAGTAGATAAACGGGTCAATGAAATCAGAATGGTTCCTGAAAAGAGATCCACATAAACATAGACAACTGATTTTTGACAAAGAAACAAGGCAATTCAATAAAGGACAGATTTTTCAGCAAATGATGCTGGAATAACTCAAAATGGGCAACCTAAAAAAAAAAAAAAAAAAATCAACCTAAACATTAGCCAGGAGTTATTGCAAAATGGAGCACAGACTTAAATATAAAACACAAAACTGTAAAACTTCCAGAAAGTAACACAGGAGAAAATCTAGATAATTAGATTTGATGATGACTTCACAGATACATCAAAAGCAGAATCCATGAAAGAAAAAACTGGTAAATCAGACAATTAAAATTAAAAATGTCTACTATGTGAAAGACACTGTTAAAAGAATGAAAAACCCCAGAAGAAAATTTTGCAAACTACTTTGAAAAACACTTATCTGATAACAGAATTTGTATCCAAAATATGCAAAGAATTCTTAAAATTCAACAATTAGAAAACAAACAATTCAAATTGAAAAATGTTCAAAAGAAAACAATATAGCATTACACACCTATTAGGATGTCTATAATCCAAAACTAACAGTACCAACTATTGACAAGGATGTGGAAAAATGGAAACTCTCCATCACTGCTGACAAAAATGCAAAATGGTAAAGACACTTTAGAAGACAGCTTAAAAGTTTCTTACAAAGCTAAACTTTGTCTTACCAGATGACCTTGCAATCAACTCACAGGTGTTTAGTCAAACAAATTGAAAATTTTATGTTCACACAAAAATCTTAAAGGGATTTAAATATTGCCAAAAAAATGGAAATAACCTGGATACTCTTTGATAAAAGGATAAATAAACTGTGATACATCCATACAATGGATGTATCCATTTTACCACTGGATAGACAGTGGTAAAATTATCAAGCCATGAAATATGGAGGAACCTTAAATGCATATTAATTAGTATAAGAAATCAGTCTGAAAGGATATCTACTATGTTCCCAATTACATGACATTCTGGAGAGAGTAACTAAGACCAGAGGTTGTTAGGAAACTGAAACAAGGCAAGGAGGGATGAATATAAGGAACACAGAGGAGATTTTTAGTGCTGTGAAAGTATTTTGTACAACACTGTAATAGTAGTTACATGGCATTCTCTATTTAGCAAAGCCCACAGAACTATACAAGAAGAATTAATATATCAATACTGGTTCATCAGTTATAACAAATATACTATACTAATGAAGATTTTAATAAGGGAAACAATCTGCTCAATTCTTTGTAAGCCTGAATTTTCTCTAAAAAATAAAGACAACTACCTTTTTAAAAATCTTACTAGCACTCTCACAAAATACTTCTATTATCCTGTGTGTACTTTTTAGAAATTCAGTAGTAAATGGGGTGCAATGATGCACGCCTGTAATCCCAGTGGCTCAGGAGGCTGAGGTAGGAAGATTCCAGGTTAAAAGCTTCAGCAATTTAGTGAGAACCTAAGCAACTCAGTGAGACCCTGTCTCTAAATAAAATACAAAAAAGGGCTGGGGCTGTGGTTAAGCACACCTGAGTTCAATCCCCCAGATCAAAACAAAACAAAAAGATTCAATAGTAACACCACAGAAGTAATATTCTCATCTCAACAGTGCCAATAACTAAAAAAAAAAAAAATTCCCAAATCATTATAAGATAAATGTTTTTGCAAGTATTAATTTCTATCTTATGAAGATCATTGCAAATCAAGTAAACAAAACAAACAAAAATTCCTTCAAGTCCCATCTGAAAGTCCCTGAATTTTGTCATACATTGAAATTAATACGTTTTATCCTCACAAGCAAGTGGATGTCATTTTTTATCTATTTCAATTGCAAAATTCTATAACATTCTGAAGTTCAACTGTAGGCAACTGAAATAATAAATATTTGCTATTTATTATATTGTCATTTTTCTGAATTGGTATAAGATAGTCTAATTCATGGACTTTTTTTAAGAAATCACATGTATATAACAGAAAAACATGCTGTTAAAAAGTTGGTTGTTGTGGTATTTCTTCATTTGATATAGGGAATTTAACCCAGGGGTGTTTTACCACTGAGCTATATCCCCAGTTTTTATTTTTTATTTTGAGAGATGGTCTCAGGTCGCTTAGGGCCTCACTAAGTTGCTGAGACTGCCCTTGAACTTGCAATCCTCCTGCCTCAGGCTCCCAAATTCCTGGGATTACAGGCATGAGCCACTGCCCTGGATCTTTTTTTCATTAGATTGCTTTGCCTTATGCCACTTTTTCTAGCTGTAATACAAAAAGACTATGCCAGAATCAGTGGTTAGGTCTAATGACGACTAAATGAAATGAAAAGAATTTTTCAAGTTTGCTTTAGTTGTACAAATCCATGAAAACTGGCACTTGGTATAGAAAATCAAAAACCAATCACCAAACCAAAACAATTCCCAAATTACCTCCTAAGTTATCCAGGGCAAGCAATTTGTTTCTTGAATTCCTTCTTAGACACCCCAATTTTGGAATCAACATTCTAATTTTCATGTATAAAGATTAGATTGCTTCAAAGCAGTAAATAAGTACTTCAAGCTGTTTTTTTTCAGTAACAGTGACAGCCTTATACTGATTACATGTTGCTATTAAGTATCTGGTAACTAAAATTTTACTCTAGTATAGAATAATGCTAACTAGTCCACATGGGGATTGAACTCATGACCCTGATCTGACCAGCACAATGCTAATCAAATGCCAAAATAGCTACCTTTAATTAAAAAGTGCTTCCATTTATTTATAGACCACCTGATATATACCAGGCATTGTGCTGAATGCTTTATGTATGTTATCTCTTAAACTTAAAAAAAACCTTTAAAAGTATATAGTATCCCTATTTTACAGATGCAAAAACTAAGAATCAAAATGATTAAGAAAGTACAACTTACAAGAGCTTTTGCCAAAATCTTACATATAATAAATGAAAGATTCAGGACTCAAAAGCAGGTAGGTCCAACTATCTCAACAGGCTTGCCTTACATGCATGGGGCACTGGGTTCAATCCTCAGAACCACACAAATAAATAAATAAAATATTTTATTGTGTCCATCTAAAACTAAAACTTTTTAAAAAGGCCTGCTCTGTTGTGTATAAGAAAACTGTACTATTAATTGTAAGCAAATTAAAAGGTATGTGGTAGAATGAAAGAGAGAACTGTGTTGATCTTTTATTATTACTTTTTTTTTTCACAGAGCTGGGGATTAAACCCAGGGCCTTGTGCTTGCAAGGCAAGCACTCTATCAACTGAGCTATCTCTCCAGCCCCAAAACTGTGTTCATCTTGATCTGAACACAATATCTGAATTCTGAACATCTACATTCACAAATAATTTAAAGTTATCTTGATAATACAAACAAAAGATGGTTATGTCTACTATTACAGACAGCTACCAACTTAGAATTTTTCACTTTAAAATAGTGCAAAATCAGTACACCTTAGGTAGAATTATGCTTTGAATTTTGAATTTTGATCTTATCATGGGCTAACAATATGAATAATCTCTCTTGATGGGCAACAGCAGTGAGCTTCCAGACAACCACATGATCACAAAGGGAAACAAGTGATACTCTACAGTGTACTATGTTGCTAAATTATGATGTTCAGTAGGTTAAGTGCATTAAATGCTTACTTACAATATTTTCAACTTAGGATGGGTTTATCAGGACATAAACCCATCGTAAGTCGAGGATCATCTCTAATTTTCAATCAAATTTTTCCTATTTCACTAAAAAGAAGAAAATAAATAAAAATAAAAAAGAAGAAAATAAATGTCTTATTTCTTAAACTAAAACTATGGTATATAAAGAATGCAATCTATTGGTAAACTGTAAAACAACTTTTGCTTTATAGAATTGTTAGCTGATGTAATATTTAATGTATATAATCACTATTTAGTGTGTACACACTTTTTAAAAATGTTATATTAAAGATTTTATATCTCTAGATTTAGAGATGATCATTAAATGAGAAGAAATTGTACAAAAGAGAAGTGTACCAGTAAGTGCTGGATTAAATAGTCAAAACAATCTCTTCAAGGGCATAATAACAAGATCATTTAACAAATATTGATTGAAAACTACTTACTAAGAATTAAGTGCTCATTTCTAGTCTACTAACGAAAAATACAAAGATACCATAAACAGCTCAAAGGATTTACAATCTAATAGGGCAAATGGACTAGTAGAAAACTATAATTGAAGACGAAACACCAAAAATGTAAAAGTATCTAATGAGACAGAATGAGTTCTACCCTCTAATGATTCAAGGGAGCAGCAAAGCTTCCATTAAGAAGTAGCATTTCCATATGTCTTAGGCTAAGAGACAGCGTGACAAAAGCTAAGTACAAAGATGCTTGCAAGAGTGAGTAGCCTGGAATGACAATAGTACATAATACAATGGAGAAGAGCAGATCAAGGCAGAAAATATAATTTGAAGTCACATTACAGACAATCCTCAATATCATCGTTCTAAGAAATTGTCAAGAAATTTTATATTTGCTAAGAGGATGGCAAACCAAAGCAAGTTTTCAGAAGGCTACCTGGATAGTAGCACCATATCCCTATTTCAACCTCTGAGCGAGGGCTCTCAGTTGAATTGCCTGTGCTGGTTATACTGGCTCCACTACTTAACAGCTGTGGACTTTGGATTAGGTATTTAATATCTCTGTGCTTTAGTTTTCTCATATGTAGATAAAAGTTAAATAGTACCAATTTCTTAAGAGCAATCAATACGATTAAGTGTCTATAACATCAACTAGCACAAGTCCTCAATAAATGTTATAAATATACATATAACCTACTTCATTCAGCCCAGCACTGCAGAACTAATGAGACAACAGAAATAGTTCCAAAAGAAGGAAGCTCCAATAACTATGAACTATGGATTTACTAAAAGGGCAACTGCAGAATTATGAGAGATCATATAAATAAAACAGTAATTTGGATAAACCCTGCAATCTTATTACAGTTGAGTTTGGAAAGTTCATTTTTTATTGTATCAGTTCATTAAAGCCTCAAATTATTATTTTTCAAGGTTGTTCCAATAGAGACCCCTATGTAATGAATTATCTTTTTCACCTCTCAAAATATCTAAAATATTGTACTTTTGCAATCAAACATACTAAATTTAAGAGAAACCCTGGGAATTTTTGTTATAATTGCAAGCTAACAGAATAACACAAAAGCAAAAACCTGTGATGTTCGAGTCTTGGCAAGAGGAGAAGTACAAGCTTCTTGAAATTGATCTTCATTAATTCCAATTTCTTTGAGGTAACTTTCTAACAGCTTTTCAACCTAAAAAGGGAAAGTTTAACTTTTATAATTTATATAGAAAAATTCTAAATGACAGTATACCTATTAAGTACTCAGTTTAAAAAAACAATCAAATGCTTTTTGCATTAACCTACATATTTTGAAATAATGTCATTTCACCAAAATACAACAAAAAGCTAATTTTTTTTCAGAGTCACATAAAAATTTATTTCCTCTACTAGAAATAACAAAAGTCAGGATTATAAAATTCAATGTAGCAGAACTCTTCTATCATAAGACAGGGTTGTAGTTCAATGGTATAGTGCTTGCCAAGCATGTGTGAGGCACTGGGTTTGATTCTTAGGACCACATAAAATAATTAAATAAATAAATAAAACAAAGGTTAAAAAAAAAAAGACAATCATAACTAAGTGAAAACTAACACTTCCCTGGAGGCATCAGTCAAAAACTATAAAATATAAAGATCATGTGTAAGATACCTATAATTTTAAATCCAGTCCTTAGATTCTAGAGTAGAAGAGAAAAGAAATCATAAAAATGAGATGCCCCGAGAAACCATGTTAGGGTACTGTTAGGGTAGAGTGGATAATTGTGAAATTAAAGAATTTTAATGAAGCAACATCAAATTTTTTTAATTTAGAAAACTGACAAGAATCAATATTCTAGTTACCTTTTAAAATCAGTGAAAAATACTTACAAGTTCTTTGTACTCCTGATGAATCTCAGTATAAGTCAATTTGCTTTCTTCTTCATCATCAAAAACTAAATTTGAGAAAAATATTTATAGTGTAAAAAATCATTTCATCAACACAATTTTATAAAAATCCACTCTTTACAAATGGAACTATTATTCTGATAATCTTTCTTTTTTGTTTTATTTGTTCATTTGTTTGTTCGTTTTGGGTACCAGGGACTGAATGCAGGGGCGCTTAACCACTGAGCCATATCTCCAGTCCTTTTTAAAAAAAAATTTTTTTTTTTCATTTTGAAACAGGGTCTACCTAAGTTGCTGAGGCTGATTTTGAACTTGTAATCCTCCTGCCTCAGCCTCCCAAACCACAGAGATTACAGGTGTATGCCACCATGCCCAACTAAACTGTAAATTTTTATGAGATCTAAATGTAGACCAATTATTTCACATGAAAATTTAGTGTCTAAATTGAGATGTTCTGTAAATGGGAAATATACACTGGATTTCAAAAACCTAAAAACATTAAAATATCAGCTGGGCAAAGTAGATTCTGTAATCCCAGTGACTCTGGGGGCTGGGATAGGAAGATTGCAAGTTCAAGGCCAGCCTGGGTAACTTAGTGAGACCCTGTAAATAAAATAAAAAGGACTGGGGGTATAACTCAGTGGTGGAGAACCACTGGGTTCAATCCCCATACTGGAAAAAAAATAAAATAAAATATCAAATTACTACTTTTAAAAATAAGATTACACACTGAAATGATAATATATTAGGTACACTGTTAAATATATTATTAAAATTAAAATATGCACACAAATACACATATAATATTAATTTAAACAAGTTTTCTTTCTTATTTAAGAAAATATTAAAACAAAATCTACCTCATAGTTAATATGAAAACTAGTTTGCTATAATAAAAGGCAACAATTTTTTCATAAGCTTCTAATGGAATATTATTAAACACTAAATCCCTTTTATAACAGTCTCAAGATTATTTTATTATACTAGAACTTTGCTAATGCAAAATTTATTGAAAGTAACTAGGCCATTTTTATTACCACATATCAATAAATGCAGTCAAAATAAAACCAAAACAAATGTTTACTGAGTGATTACGTGTGAAACAATCTAGATTAAGAATCTATAACCTAATTAAGAAACCAGGGCACATTCATGAATTGTAAACAATGAATGTTTCTTTTTCGTTCTCCTAGATCTCACTTCCTACCACTCCAAAATCCAAATCTTGTCCTCCTAACAATACATAAGTACTTGAGCACCCCAAATATAATTTATAACACCACTTCAAAACCCTATGCCTTTGGTTCAATCCTTTCCTTTCCTTTTTTTTTTTTTTTTTTTTGCCTTTACTCCAGTCCGTCTCCTCTCTCCCAACCATTCTTCAAGATAATGTCTGATGCTATGGCAAACGCCTGGAATTCCAGCTACTTGAGGGCTAAGGCTGAAGGACCACAATTTCAAAACTGACCTGGGTACTGACCTGGGTAACTTAATGAGAACCTGTCTCAAAATGCAGTACTGTGCCTGGGGGTGGGTGGAGATATTGTCAAGTGTCAAGTCATATTCTTATGATCTGCAACATACTCTGAAGTCCTAAGCTGGTTAGATCTCTCCTCTCGGCCCCATAATATATAGCACCATGTACCTAACCTTATTATAACACCTGCCACTTTGTATTTTATTCTACTTACCTGCCTGTCTTCTCCAATTACATTATCTATTTCTCAAGTACAGGATTTTGTTATTCATACTTCTAGCCCCAGCTTGGGGCCCAAGGACATGCACTAAATATTTTTTGAAGTAAATGTTGATGTCATGAACTTGTATAAACCTTGGAATTATCTAAAGTAGAGAATGGCACACTGACAAGCCCAAAGTCAGTGAATTATAAACCATTACATCAAGTGTCACTGGCATGTTTCTTCTATTTATCCTTCAGCCACTCTGTGTAACACTGTACATGTATCTATACAATAGCAACTTAAGCTGTTTCAGTTAATTCTTAAACTAAATTACTACAGTACCATGTTTATGAGGCTGAAGATATGCTTCTCTATAAAATTACACAATTGGCTATGTTATTACTGAGATGCAGCCTTTATCTATCTACCTGTCTATCTATCAGGGATTGAACCCATAGAAGCTTTACACTGAGCTACAGCCCTAGACCTTTTTATGTTTTATTTTGAGGCAGGGTCTTGCTAAATTGCTACGGCTAGCCTTGAATTATAATCCTCCTGCCTCAGCCTCCCAAGTCTCTAGGATTACAGGCATGCTCCACTGTGCTCAGTGCACTTTAGATACTTGGAAATAAAAAGATGAACAATGCTTTTTTTTTAATTTTTCATTTCAGCATTTTGACTCAGTAGGGTAAATGGAATTAACAGATGACATAATTTCTTCAGGAGGTCAGAATTCAACATGCTTCATCAGTCTCATAATGGCATTTTAAATTCTTAAAAGAAGTACAAGTAAGTTATTTTGGTTTTGATTCTCCTTAAAAATTACCTTTAAAAACAACACTTAGTAACTAGGATTTGAATTTTGATTATGACAATGAAAATATAGTGAAAGATTCAGTGGTCAAACAAAATTTCATCTTTACCAGATTAATGGAATCTTCTTGAAAGACGTCTTAAAGGATTATCCAGGATGATGAACCAGTTGATAGTTGAATCTCCTCTAACATCTCCATTAAGTCATTATCAGATCCATTCAAACACTGCTAATGCCTAGGGAACTCATTACCTTTTCAGGCAAGCCATAGCATCCTGGGTTTATACTGTTACCAAGTATTTCCTTCACTGAAATTTGTTTCCTTGCAGCTTGTACCCAATGACCCCAGCTCTATCACACTGATCTTTAGCACACTGATCTCTAACATAAGAAAGACGTTCAATAACTGAGGGATATTTTTACCCTCAAAGTCTTGCCCCAGCTAAATAATCAAGACAAGGGTTGGACATTCGTACACATGACATAGTTTCTGGTTCCCTTTCTGTAAAATGAAGTCCAACTTGTCGACAAGAATTGAATTCTGAACAAGTGTGAACTGACCAGAAACCGGAGGTGCCTCTCCTGCAAAGGGACTATTATGCGACATCTGTATGTCACATTAGTTTAAAAAAAAAAAAAAAAAAAAAACAGGCACATGCTGCCACCACCCCATTTTTGGCATAGCTGTGAGTCAGAGGACTCAATAAGCGGCGAGATCGCCGGCTCCGGTACTGCTGGAGTAATCACATGCCCTCTTTGCACGTCAACAGGTCGGGGTGAATTATTTTTTATTTTCCACACTGATTCCACAGGGAAAAATGTTAAGGATCAGAAGGAACTGAAAGGCAAACAGGCACTTCTCGTCCCAAGTAACTGGGGAAGCGGTTAAAGAAGCCCACCCAAACATTCCCGCAGAAATATGCGGGATGGTGAAAAACCAAACAGAATTAAAGTCACCCGTTTTTTGGGCGCGCGCGTGGGCCAGGTTGGGGAGGGCGTCTGGGTTCGCATTTTCAGATCCGTGAAGGAAATCACTGGCGGAGTGGATGCAATTCCTCCTACACAATTAGCTCCAGACCTGGTCAGCCAGGATGGAGACGGAGGAGACGAAATGGTTTGTGGTGACCACCTCCCTGACACTGCTGGTGCGAGAGAGGCAAGAAAGGTTTGTCAGTTCGGGCTGTGGTTTTACCTTCACATTTCTGCTCCACAAAGTCCAAGATGGGGATGGACCAGTCGGGGCCTCGCAGGAACCCCGCGATGCTCTCCACCACCCATTCCACCTCGTCCTCTTCTTCCGCAGCCATCCCGCCCCCACGGGGCGACGAAGATCCCTAGGCCAAATTCCGGGAGCCTATTAAGGCCTTCCGGCCTCAGGAAGCCTAAAGGGAGTCGGGGAAAGGGTAGCTGGGCCACCTGGATGAGAACTACAAACCAGTTAACGTAAAATGGTCGCTATGGCAACAGGCGCTGCGGTCCCAGACTGCGGCCCGGAAGTGAAGCCAGCTTCCCTTGCCTGCGCACCTCAGAGGAGTAGGGGCATTTAAAGAACGTTTCCGATTGGCTGGAAGAGAACAGTGGAGGATCAAAAGATAGCTTTCCGCCCATTGGCCCGGAGTTGCTAGGCCAGAGAGCAGAAGTGTAGGCATTGGCTAGAGGTCCTAGCAGCAATCTCGGCGTTCCCTCTCCTGAGTTCGCGTGGGAGCCCAGACTTACAGTGACTCGCGGAGGGCTGCCCCTAACCTCTGACTGACAAGGCTTCGGAGGTTTTAGTTCGTGATTGTAACCCCAGCCCCTCAATCCCATCCAGTTTCAGACTCCCTGGCCCAGAATCGTTTGTAATTAAAAGGCTGTCTGAAAATACAAAGCTGAACAAAGTAGCTCTGTAAGGTTTGCTAATTGGCTCTGCAATCACTTTGCATGGGACAGCTTCAGAGGGTTCTTTCACCATTCAAGCTTAGATAGCTCTAACTAGAATTAGAAACTTTTCAGAGACAAAATCAAAGTTACTGTTCATTTAAATAAATATCTTTAACACCAAATCTTATGTCAAATAACCAGGTTGGGTTCCATTGTGAAACCGGTCTTCAAAAAACATTGTCAAAGTGTTTGGAGCCCCAAAATATCTTCAGGCAACTTTGCGGGATGTTGCATAATCGGGATCATTATATGTATAGTTACAAAGTTTTATTTCCTTAATACACCTTTTCATATAAAAATATAAGCCTGTTTTCTTCATCACTGCATAGCTATAAACCACCCTTCAGTTCACAAACAGTATCTTACTTGTATACATAAATGTGATCATTAATGTGCTGGGGTGTTTTTTTTGTTTTGTTTTGTTTTGTTTTTTTGTTTTGTTTTTCTCTCTCTCTCTATTTCTCTCTCTCTTTATTTCCACGGTTTGAGTGTGCCATAAATTATTGAACTGTTTTTTACTTAAACAAACTGCTGAAATAAACTCATATGTATCTGTAAGAATTGTCCGTTCAATTCCGAGGGATAAATTTGAACAGAATTGCTTAATGAGAGAATATATACCTTGATTTATTTGACAATCCTGAGTTTAATTATTTGACAATCCTCGATTGCTAAAACGAAATCATTGTTAGGAAGCTTTGAGTGACTCCAAACGCTTAAAAAGTTTGCTACGTGATGTTTTTGTTTTGGAGAGTTACCGCCCCCACCCCGCCCCCAAGTTTTAAGATTGGACATCCTGTAAGATCCCTTAAGTGCAGTGAAGTTCCCACTCCCTTCGAGAATGTGAGCAAACTCCTGCCCTCGAAGAATGTTCTTTCAAAATTTACTGGACCACCCCGCACATGTGAGTAACTGACCTCAAATACGAACTTCAAAATACACATAAACGCAAGAGTTTGACCGGACTGTCAGCCACTTGTCCCGCACACCAAGAGCTCAGACTTCCTCAGACGCTGGAGTCCCATCAGCACCACCCTCTACCGTAGAGGTCAAAGATCTCTGTGATGATCTTGCCAGCTTCCTGAGAACTGCTCCTATAAAGGTATACCTCCAACTTTAGATTTTACTTTCTACAGCTCTTTGCTGAGCAAATAAACCTTAATGATTTTGTAACTCACTCACTATGTGGTTAATATACTTCATCTATCTCTTGTAGTCCCTGTGAGGTTCCTTCACATTTTTCTCCCCTTTTAAGTGTTGTGAACCTCAAGAAAAATTCTCTTTACATGGTAATTATTCTTTGATTACCTCCATCTGTAAAAATTACTTCAATTTTTTAAAATCATAGACAATTTTCTGTATGCAAGTATGCAAGGAACATACTTGCATATATGCTTTTGATCCCTCCTTTTTTATTTCCTTTAAATAAATTCTCAAAGGGAAAATTACCAAACTGATGTTTTAAATCTTAATTAAAAAATGTCTTTGCCAGTAGACTAGGTTAAGAAGGATACATAATTTTTTAAAAAGATACATAATTTTATTATGCACTTTTTATTGAAATTTAGCAGTTTCATGTTGATTAGTCTTTTGTGTTTCCTCTTGTGTTATCTTTGCATATCCTTTGACCTGTTCTTATTGGAATGTTCAGGTTTTTTTCTTTTTGAGTCTTAAGAACTTTTAATACATTAAGAATTTTTTCCATGTGTTACAATGACATGTTTGTCTATTTTCACTTTAAGGAAAAATTTTTTTTTGCAAATCGATGTTTCTTAAATTTTCTAATTGGCAAGTAAAAATTGTCTATCATGTACAACATTTTTTGAATTATATATACAACATGTTTTGAAATATATATACATTGTGGAATGATTAAATTGAGCTAATTAGCATGGGCTTTACTTCATTGTTTTGTGTCAAGATTGCCTTTTAATTTAATTTCTTGTATATTTTGGTTATAGAAGTTTTATATTTTCCATGTAGACTTTAAATGGAAGGTAATAAGTTAATTATTTTCCATAGGAGATATCCATGCTCCAAACACCGCTTGCTGGAAATGGATGTAGTAAAGAGTTGTGATTTTTGAATTATTGACAAGAGGTAAAAGGAAAGAAAGACATTATCATTCTTAGGCTAAAATACTGTCACCCAAGGTGGATTACTGTCATTTATTGTTCTGTTTTTCTGTCTTCAAAATTAACTTAAAATGGAAATTCCACTTTATTCGGTTTTTTTACACATTTTTTATTGATGCATAAAGTACATAATGATGAGATTTGTTGCTACATATTTAAACATGCACACAATATAACAATATAATTTGGCCATTATCACTCCCACTTTGTTCTTCTGCCTGTTTCCTCCTTTCATAAAGAATCTGAGTGGTTTCTAATAAGCCTGAAGGCCACAAACTGCTATCAGTTTCACTCCACATTACAGTCTTTATCTTTAATCACTTTCAAATGTTTTTCAATTCCAGTAGAAGCAGTTAAACATGCTGCACAAGCTCCACCCCCACTTTTTTTTCAGTTTTGTTCCTAACTGTAGGTAAGGTGAATTCCTTCAGACCTACACATTTTCTCATTTATTTCAAAATATTTCATTATTTCAATTTTTACCTTAAAATGAAAGGCTTTTTCTTTTTATTCACTACTTGAGATTCTTATAACCAGGATGCTTATGCACATGACATGTGTTCAATATGCTTATCACAAAATAAACACAAACTAGAACAGTGTATACATTCTTAGAGCAATGTTTGCAGATGCAGTGGGGTAAGAATAAAAAGATGGCATGGGCAAGTATTCAATCAGTACTGTGTTTAGTGTTTCACAGTAACACAAAGCATAGTCATCTCTAGAAAAATCACTTCTTAATTGGGTAATCCCAACTACTCAGGAGACTGAAGCAGGAAGATCTCAATTGAGATTCCAGGCCAGCCTAGGCATTTTATAGCAAGACTTTGTCTCAATAAAAAATAAAAAGGCCTAGGGATATAGCTCAGTGGTAGAGTAGCTCTGGGTTCAATTTCCAGTACCCAAAAAAAAAAAAAAAAAAGAAGAAGAAGAAGAAAAATCACAACTTCTCATTTTGGCAATTTTATTATTTTTTTATCAACTACATATGAACAAATTGTCATGTTAAAGATACATGTTAACAGAAGAAATTGCAATGGACACACACACACACAGAGCACTTCTAACACAGGGTTAATATACTTAGTAAATGATCAGTACATACTAACTGTAATTATATGTGTTGTGTGTGTGTGTGTGTGTTTAAAACAATTTGCAGTGTGAAGGTAAAGAACCATGCTCTTATTTTGCTTCTCCTTTCATTGTCCTCATTGTATACTTTACTGCAGTATTACTGAAATCTGTCCCTCTGAATCTTCCTTTCTAACATTAAACCTCTGCCTACTAAAGGTTTATTAGATGCATTCTAAACAGGATAACTGCACTCTCTCCAGGTTTATTAGGGATCATGTTAATAAAAACTACATTTATATAGTGTTTTACATTTTACAAAAGTATTACACTTGACATGGAGCAACCTTATTAGCTAAATAAAGACTGTATTAAAATTTAGATAGTGTATTTATTGGTTTCTTAGAACTGCTATGACAAAGTACTACAAACTGAGTGGCTTAAACAACAGAAATTTCTTTTTGTTTTGTCAGGGATAGAGTGGAATTAGGGATGCTATGCTACATCCCCACCTTTTTTTTTTTTTTTTTTTTTTTTTAAACAGGGTCCCACGAAGTTGCTAAGCCTGGCCTCCAACTTGCAATCCTTCTGTCTCAGCCTCTGGAGCCACTGGAATTACAGTCATAATTTTTAGGCCTGGCCAAAAATTTATTTTCTAGAAGTTGAGGGGTCTAAAAATTCGAGATTGAGGTGAAATTAGTTAGTTTCTCCTGAGGCTTCTCCCTTGGTTTATAAATGGTCCTTTTTCTCCTTGGAACTTCCGTCTATATAGTTTTATGTACTAATCCCCTCTTCTTATAAGGACATTAATTATATTGGATTAGGGCCTCTTAATATCCTCATTTTATTTTAAATACCTCTTCAAAGATCCTATAGTCTGAATACAGTTGCATTCTGAGGTACTAGGGGTTAGAACTTCAACATATGAATTTGGAGGCAGCACAGTTCATCCCATAACACATGAGAGAACTGAGACTATGAAATCAAGCCTCTTGACCAGGGTCAGTGCAAAGTCAGGGCTTGCACTTTTCTGTTCTTGACACTGAAGCAACGAGGTAACTTCCAATTTTAACTTTATAATCTGTCATGAAGAGTTTTATATATCAAAGAAAACATTTCTACCCAGTTCTTTTTAATATTTCCTATTTTCTATTGTGTTTCTATATATATATATACATTTATATACATATATAATAGGTACTTGGAATTGAACCCAGGGGTATTTTACCACTGACCTATATCCCCAACCCTTTTTATTTTTTGAGACAGGCTCCCATTAAGTTGTTTAGGACCTCGCTAAACTGCTGAGGCTGGCCTTGAACTTGTAATCCTTCTGCCTCAGCCTCCTGAATTGCTGGGATTACAGGGTTATGCCACAGCACCCAGCTTGATTTTTAACTCTAACAAAACATGCTTGCGTTCTAGGTCAGATGCCTTAAGTGATTATTAACAATAGACCTAAAATACCCATGCAGTAGAAGTGTGATTTTCAAATATAATTTGTAGAGCATATAGAACTTCAGTAATGAACCATATAATTGCTACTCCAAATGGTATGGATTTATCTTTCAAGTAAAGAGAGGGGAAAAGGTCACTGCTTTAATGGTATAAATTGCTTTTATTCTGGTTACATAAAGACTTTTTAGAAGTTCTAAATTATAGGTCCTTTGCAAATATTCTTACTTGATATTTGGCTCATATACAGCAAAAGGGCTAGAGGATGTTTCTATGGGATTGCAAATGAATACCTGCCATATCTTCAGATTCTCCTAATGAATCCTTCCTTAGATTTTTTTTCTTTTTTAAGGGGAAAACGTTTATTTTGAGTTCATGATTCCATTGGTCCATGATCAGCCAACTCCATAGCTCTGGGCCCAAGGTGAGGCAGAACATCATGGTGAAAGGTCCTGGTGGAGGAAGCAGAGAGAAAGTTGGGGTGGGGGGGCACAAATCCTTAGAAAATTTTATTGTGTTTGCAAATGTAGCATCACAGAATTTCTATTCTCTTTTCAAAGTGTTTTCTATTCATTCCTCAAAATCTATAAAATATTTAGCAGCTCAATTTAAAATAGTGAAAAAGAAGTAGCAAAAATGCATTGATATTTCATACCTTAATTAAGCATGTTCATTTGGTATAATAAAATGCTATAAGGCAAAATCCTTTCTTTACTCATTGAGTGCATACTATACAGAACACTATGCCAGACACTGAATACAGAGCTCTAGACACAGTGCATTCTAAATTCCAAGTATTCGACAATTATTTTCAGAATAGAATATGGTTCATTTATCTCTAAATGTTCAGGGCCTTTTTGTTGATTTTTCCTTTTTTTCTTTTTTCTCCCTTCTTTACTTATTAGAGTTTTTCATTATTTGATTATTTCATTTGTTGTGTGTAAATTTCCTCTCTGTTTTGCTTTCTTCTCTTCCCTTCTACCTTTTATAACTTACTGAGGTGACTGTTCCATATGTCTCCCTTTGTGTTTTCATACCTATTTTCCTGATATTTTTCTTTTAACTAATGTATTAGTGACTTTGAAGAGGACAACTAATTTATAGAACATGCTTATATGTACTACTTATCTCTGATTTTAGTTCACTTGAAGACAGCTGCTGTAGCCTAGATTCATGGCTCCTAAATTTTTTAACAAATACTTCACCAGTAAAAATTTGACCACTCCCCTTAATATATGAATATATATTTACTTATGAGCTATGTACATATATATGAATTTAAATGATTATGCAATATATAATTTAAAAACAAAACTCAACAATTAAAATTAACAAGGGTGAGATAAAATATATTGGTTGAAGTACAAGTATTTTCTCTTAGTGCCAATGGATCATTTGGTATTCACTATTTGAGGCTACTAGTTTGGGCTTTATCCTTCTGGAACAGTAAGGAAGCTACAGAATATTCTATTTGCTCTAGTCCCTTTTAGGAGATTCTGTAGAAAATGGCAAAAAGAATTTTGAGATTCATTCTTAGAACCCAAGACATTGAGCTCAAGACTCTCAAAGAGAAATCCTCTTCCAACTTCAGACTAGGCTAAAGGTCCCTTTATGGGAGATAGCCTGGGATTGAACTTAATAATGGAGCTTTTTCAAGGATGGCAGACAGGTACACTTTTACTTATTTATTTTTAAATTTTATCTTAATTGCATTTTCTGTTGGAAAAGTACTCTATGTACATTGTAAAAAAAAAATCTGAGTGTTATATAACTATATAATGAAGAAAAGTGAAAATCTTCAATTTTTTCCTAACACCTAAAGAACCCCGTTGTAATTATTTGAATATTGTCCTTCAGATTTTAATAAATGCACAAATCTTATTATTTTCTTTACCCCAAATAAAACCATTCCCATTTTTACAAGTTATTTTCTCAATTTTCCAAGAATATCTTTCTGTGTTAATACAAAGAGATTATTCTTTTACTAACACAAGTTATTCCATTATATGATGTTTCTTAACTTACTTAATGAAACCTTATACTAATTTCAGTGTTTTTGTTCTTATAAACAGTGCTATAATAAACATCTGTGTACCTGTATGTTCATATTATTGCCTAAATGATTTCCTAAGAGAGAATTGGAATTCTGGGCATAAGAATATGAAACAGGACTGGGGTTGTGGATCAGTGATAGAGCACTTGCCTAGCACGTGTGAGGCACTGTGTTCAATCCTCAGTACCACATAAAAAAACTAATAAAAATAAATAAAATAAAGTTATTGTGTCCATCTACAGCTAAAAAAAAATTTTTTTTTAAGAATATGAGCGGTGCGTGGTGACACACGCCTGTAATCCCAGTGGCTCAGGAGACTGAGGCAGGAAGATCTCGAGTTCAAAGCTAGCCTCAGCAAAATCGAAGTGCTAAGAAACTCAGTGAGACCCTGTCTCTAAATAAAATACAAAATAGGGCTGGGTAAATGGCTCAGTGGTAGATTGCCCCTGGGTTCAAGCACCCTGTACCACAAAAAAAAAGAAAGAAAGAAAGAAAAGAAAAAAAGTTTATAGTGTAATAGAGATATTTTATTATTCAAAACCTTAAATAACCATTAGTAAAGGTTATTTTTCCACCCCAGCATGTTATAGAAATACCTGCTAAAACCATCATAAAAGATTCACTGGGTGTACTGTAGGTAAAACGATTACACAAAACAGACAAAATGTTTTCTTTTTATAGCTGTTCTGCTCAATCAAGGAAAGAAAAAATGGTGCCCAATGATTCAGCACCTGAAATGTTATGCTAAATCAAAAGTTGCTGCATGTTTATTTTTTACAATATACCATTGTGTTTCTTAGGCATTAGTATATAAGATTTACAATAAGCCATTACATTTCTTACTAACTAGAAGTTATTGCTATTTCAAGGAAGATTTTCTCAGGAAAAAAAAAGGCAATGGAGGAATTTGACCCTTGTTTTATATGGTTGCATATCTTGCCTCTGAAAGTAACTCATGGCTTGGATAATTAAAATGTATTTATGGTAAACGTCCAGATAAATAATATTGATAGAGATTAATTATGATTCTTCCATGTGCAACTGGTCATACTCCAAGCAGCCTTGTCTGACAGAACTTTCTACCATGATGAAAATGTTCTATTTTGTGTGCCCAACATGTCTCTGTGTTCACTGTGACTCCCAGGGATTTGAAAGGTGGCCAATGCAACTGAGGAAATGAATTTTATTTTTACGTAATTTTAATTGATCTGAATTTAAGTAGCTGCCTTATTAGCACAGATTCGAAGTATGAAATTTCACCAGTTTACATGCATTCAGAATGATAAATGTTGCTGGACATAGTAGCAGTGCTTTTTTTAAATTTTATTTTTAATGTAAACAAATGGGATAGATCTTGTTTCTCTGTACATGAAGTAGAGGCATACCATTTGTGTAATCATACATTTACATAGGGTAATGGAGTTTGATTCATTCTGCTATTTTTTCCTTCCCCCCCCACCCCTCCCACTCCTCTTTTCCCTCTATATAGTCCCTCCTTCCTCCATTCTTGCCTCCCTCCCGCCCCCCAATTATCAGCGAGATCATTCGTCCTTTGGTTTTTTGAGATTGGCTTGTCTCACTTAGCATGATATTCTCCAATTTCTTCCACTTACCTGCAAATCCCATAATTTTATTCTTCTTTGTGGCTTAGTAATATTCCATCATATATATATATACCACAGTTTCTTTATCCATTCATCAATTGAGGGGCATCTAGGTTGGTTCCACAATCTGGCTATTGTGAATTGAGCAGCTATGAACATTGATGTGACTGCATCACTGTAGTATGCTGATTTTAAGCCCTTTGGGTATAGGCCAAGGAGTGGAATAGCTGGGTCAAATGGTGGTTCCCTTCCAAGTTTTCTGCTTTCCAGAGTCGCTACACTAATTTGCAACCCCACCAGCAATGTATGAGTATACCTTTTTCCCCATATCCTCGCCAACACCTGTTGTTGCTTGTATTCTTGATAATCGCCATTCTAATTGGGGTGAGATGAAATCCTAGGGTAGTTTTGATTTGCATTTCTCTTATTACTAGAGATGTTGAACATTTTTTCATATATCTGTTGATTGCTTGTACATCTTCTTCTGTGAAGTGTCTGTTCATTTCCTTAGCCCATTTGTTGATTGGGTTATTTGTATTCTTGGTGTAGAGTTTTTTGAGTTCTTTATATATTCTGGAAATTAGTGCTCTATGGTAGCAGTACTTGTAATCCCAGCTACCCGGGAGGCCAAGGGAGGATCTCAAGTTCAAGGCCAGCCTGGGCAACTTAGTCTCAATATAAAATAAAAAGGTTGATTGAGGATGTAGCACAGTGTTTGCCTAGCATGTGTGAGGTCCTGGGTTCAATTCCCAGTAGTTAAAAAACAAAACAAAACAAAAAAAATATGTTTCACCACTAAATGTTTCCTTATTATGCAGAAATAAATTTCATTTGCCATATTTTTGACAACTTAGTCTCTGCTTACCAAAATTATATTGAGCCACCTTCTTTTGACTTTCTGAGAAATGTATGTTTTTTCTAACATTAGTATCTTGTTGCTGCTGTTCCCCTTTGTTTACATGTTTTCAGTTACAAATTTGCACGCAACCCTACTGAACTTTTGCTAGTTAAAAAAAAAATGGTGATTTGGTTTAAATATTGGACTTAAACAATTTGCCACATATAATGTCAATAATTATATCAATAAAATGGTCATTGGTTAAGAAATTATTAAGAACTTGCAAAAATTTAATGAGCACTCCAAAAATAGAATTGGCACTTTAATACAGAAATTGCAGTTATGTCATTGACCTGCTTTTCAAAGATGAATTCATTTCACTGCATCCATTACTATAATTACCCTTTATACTTGCTAAAAATATGTACTTCAGTATATACCAGTTTTATATGTGGTCTCCACATCCAGCTCCATTATTATTAAAACTTTAAGGTTTGGTGGTAATACTGTTGTAAGTCTTGCATATATTGCTGTTTAAATTTCTGTAGAAGCAGTATGAATATATATTTTTAAAGCATTATGATTTCAAATGACCTAGTAGAATTACAGAATTATTTCAATGAATTATCTTTTGATTAACAGATTTCAAAGTTCTATTTTAGAGAAGTTAGAACAACCATTCATTTGAAACTGAAGCTTCATCATTTATAATTCATCTTTTAAGTCATAATTGTTAGTAGTTAGGGATAATGGTAGATGTCTAATTATAAAAAGAGAAAACTAATTTTAAATGAAATTGTCCGTGACTGGAATCCAGATATTGAAAGCAATGAAATATAGAATTTAACAATTAATACTTAATAATACTTAACATTTCAAACTCGTTTTGAAATATGTATGTTTCTATCATGGGAAAAAAAAAAAAAACAGCCAATGCAGTCTGGTCATGGGAGCCATTCTTAGGAGAATGAGAGAAATTCTTAGGAGAATGAGAGAAGTAACCCATGAACTTTCTTGAACTCTTGGGGAAGGAGAAGACAAAAGATACTACCTCACTCAAATCAGTAACTGAGAAAGTTAGCTTATATATATATATATATGTGTGTGTGTGTGTGTGTTTATATATATATAAACATATATATATGTTTATATATATAAGTATATATGTATATATGTTTATATATAAGTATATATGTGTGTATATATATGTTTATATATATAAGTATACATATATATATATATTTTTTTTTTTTTAATGTCATTTACTGGCAAATGGATGGAACTAGAGATTATCATGCTAAGTGAAATAAGCCAGTCCCAAAACACCAAAGGCAGAATGTTTTCTCTGCTATGTGGATGCTAATTTACAACAAAGAAGAAGAAAAATACAGATTCATTGGATTAGACAAAGGGTAACGAAGGGAAGGGGGGAGGGTTGGGAATAGGAAAGACAGAAGAATGAATCATACATAAGTTTTCTTATCCTCATATATAAATATATGACCAATGTAATTCACATCACATACAGCCACAATAATGGGATCCTAATTGGAACAAGTTATACTTAATTTATATATGCATAATGTGTAAAAATACACTCTACTTGTCATGTATATCTAGAAAGAACAAAGAAAAATGAAAAAAAAAATTAACCTTTATTTTATTTAATTGTTTTTGTGTGGTGCTGAGAATCAAACCCAGTGCTTCACCCATATGAGGCAAGGGCTCTACCACTGAACTGCAACCTCACCCAGCCCTTGGTTTATGTCTTAATAAGATATAATCCTATTACCTTGGTTCTCACAAATTCACAAGTTATAAATTTTGTTTGCATTTTTTCTTAAGGAAACATTTTGCTATCAATAATGTGAATGTGGAAAATAATATAAAACTTGAGATAGTCCTCTTTATTTTTGTATGATTATTTCATTTTTAAAATTCATGCAATATTAGATCCTTTTTTTTTATGATGGCTAAAGATATTAGCTATTCTTAACCTCTTTGTTTTTTCATATAAACTTCAGAATTATTTTTTCAAGTTCTCCCAAATTATTTTTATTAGGATTCTGCCTAATCATTAATATTAATTGATTGGTAAGAAAATTACATTATTAAAATTATTAGTCTTCTAAAAGCATGGTATTACTTTTCTTAATATCTGTTAAAAAATCTTTCAGTTCTCTTCATATTGGTGGATATGCACATACATATATTTTGTTTCTTTTATTTATTTATTTTTATTTTGATTCATTGTATACAAATGGGGTACAACTTTTGTTTCTATGGTTGTACACGAAGTAGAGTCACACTGTTTGCGTAATCATACATGTACATAGGGTAATGATGTTTTTCTCATTCTATTATCTTTCCTTCCCCCCACCCCCTCCACACCCCCTCCCCACCCCTCATTTTCCTCTACACAATCCATCCTTCTTCCAATCTTGCCTTCTCCCCTCTTACCCCCGTTATGTATTATCATCCACTTATCAGAGAAATCATTAGGCCTTTGGTTTTTTGGGATTGGTTTATTTCACTTAGCATGATATTCTCCAACTCCATCCATTTACCTGCAAATGCCATAATTTTATTCTTCTTTATGGCTGAATAATATTCCACTGTGTACATATACCACGGTTTCTTTATCCATTCATCTTTGGAAGGGCATCTAGGTTTTGTGAATATAGCTATTGTGAATTGAGCTGCTATAAACATTGATGTAGCTGTGTCACTGTAGTATGCTAATTTCAAGTCCTTTGGGTATAGTCCAAGGAGTGGGATAGCTGGGTCAAATGGTGGTTCTGTTCCAAGTTTTATAAGGAATCTCCATACCAGTTTCCAGAGTGGCTGTACTAATTTGCAACCCCACCAGCAATGTATGAGTGTACATTTTTCCACCAACACCTATTTTTGCTTGTATTCTTGATAATATATAGTCTAATTGGGGTAAGATGAAATCTTAGGGTAGTTTTGATTTGCATTTCTCTTATTATTAGAGATGTTGAACATTTTTTCATATATCTGTTGATTGCTTGTAGATCTTCTGTGAAGTGTCTGCTCATTTCCTTAGCCCATTTATTGATTGGGTTATATGTATTCTTGGTGTAAAGTGTTTTGAGTTCTTTAGATTCTGGAGATTAGTGCTCTATCTGAAATGTGTGTGGCAACGATTTTTTCTCTCTCTGTAGGCTCTCTCTTCACATTGTTGATAGTTTCCTTTGCTGAGAAAAAGTTTTTTAGTTTGAATCTAACCCAATTATTGATTCCTGCTTTTATTTCTTCTGCTTTGGGAGTCTTGTTAAGGAAGTCTGGTCCTAAGCCGACATGATGAAGATTTGGACCTACTTTTTCTTCTATTAGGTGCAGGGTCTCTGGTCTAATTCTGAGGTCCTTGATCCATTTTGAGTTGATTTTTGTGCACGATGAGAGATAGGGGTTTAGTTTCATTTTACTGCATATGTATTTCCAGTTTTCCCAGTACCATTTGTTGAAGAGGCTATATTTCTCCATTGGCACCTTTGCCTAGTATGAGATAACTGTATTTATGTGGGTTTGTCTCTGTGTCCTCCATTCTGTACCTTTGGTCTACCTGTATATTTTGGTGCCAATATCATGCTGTTTTTGTTACTATTGCTCTTTAGTATAGTTGAAGGTCTGGTATTGTGATACCACTTGCTTCACTCTTTCTGCTAAGGATTGCTTTAGCTATTCTGAGTCTTTTATTCTTCCAAATGAATTTCATGATTTCTTTCTCTATTTCTATGAGGTATGTCTTTGGAATTTTAATTGGAATTGCATTGAATTTGTATAGTGCTTTTGGTAGTATGATCATTTTGACAATATTAATTCTGCCTATCCAAGAACATGGGAGATCTTTCCATCTTTTAAGTTTTCTTTAATTTCTTTCTTTAGTGTTCTGTAGTTCTTATTGTAGAGGTCTTTCACCTCTTTTGTGAGATTGATTCCCAAGTATTTTTTTTTTTGAGGCTATTATGAATGGAGTAGTTTTCTTAATTTCTCTTTCAGAGGATTTATCACTTATGAATAAAAATGACTGTTATTTCACATATACACATTTATTGATTTTTATATGCATGTATTTTATTTATTTTTTTACTATCTTTCCAAGCATTTTACTCAAATAGGAGTTTCTTTTGTTGTCTATTTTCTTAATCAAAAGTAATACCTAAACTGGTGTGGTGGCACACACCTGTAATCCCAGTGGCTCTGAAGACTGAGGCAGGAGGATAGTGAGTTCAAAGCCAGTCTCAGCAAAATCAAGGTGCTAAGCAACTCAGTGAGACCCTGTCTCTAAATAAAATACAAAATGAGGCTGGGTTTATGACTCAGTGGTCAAGTGCCCCTGAGTTCACTCCGTAGTACCAAAGAAAAGAAATAAAGTAATATCTATTCGTTACATATATGTTATGCTCACTAAAGACAGATTCTTTGAGATTGTGAGCTGTGGGCTATCGCATATAGACAAAGGACTTTTCCCTCCAGAGTTAGAAGAATATTTGCAAATTACTCTTCAAAATAACCACAGATCAATTTAGAAAGAGCAGCTTCTTACTTAGAAATTCATTTTATGTGCAAAGCAACCTAAAGTTACCATTGTCTTAGAAATACAATACAGACTAGGTAAAAAACTAAGATGGAGCCTTAGAGTAAGATAATCATTACCTTTATTTTACCTTTCAGTAACATCCCATTTGATTATGTGCTAGAGAAAAATATGAGAATTATAACGATCCACAAGCAGAATTTTTGTAACCTAACTAAAGTCAGATCCTCAGTAATGAAGGCTTTTTAAAAAATTAATTATAGATGGACACAATACCTTTATTTTATTTATTTATTTTTCTGTGGTGCTAAGGATCAAACCCAGTGTCTCGCACACGTGCTAGGCGAGCACTCTGCCATTGAGCTACAGCCTGAGCCCTGATTAATGCATTCTTTTGAGGGTCTCCCACCTAAGTCCCTGGTTTGTGAAATAAAACCCAGAAATATTGCTACTTGTCAAACAGATGAAAACCTAGGTAGGACAGCACCTAATTCATCAGTCTGCCTTCAGTTAGGTTCCTACACCTTCCAATGCCTGACCATCTTCCTTCCTCTCTTATGAATTACTAAATATTCTCAATGAGTCTTCAAATAACTAGAGCCCAAGACCTCAGTCTGACATATCCCTGAACAGCAAATAAACCTATTTGTATTGCCCAGAGGCCAAGGACTTTCACTATTGCCCAAAGCCACATCCCAGGGTGCCCAAACCACACACTGGGTATCCCATGTGTACCACTAAAATGAGCCAAACCACAAGATTCATTGCATCTGGATCGAACATCATGTGTGTAGCACAAAGAACTGCTTAAAACTCATCTGATAAGAGTTTAGGGGGAGGAGTCATTTCCAGAGAGGCAATACACAATTTTCACCAAAAAATAAATAAATAAATAAATAAATAAATAATTTTGATTTCTCAAAGCTCTGGTAGCTCTGGGAATAATGTGGTCTATAATCAGTCCAATTGTCCCAGTCAAGAAAACTGAAACCACTGTACATAGTTCAAACGAAATAATTTTTGCTTATTTGTTTTCCTGACAGGGTATACTGGGCTGCCTAGGCTGACCTCCAATCCATGATCCTCCTGCCTCAGCCTCCGATGTAGCTGGGATTACAGGTACACACCACCATGCCTGACTTAGAGAAATATTTAAATTCTGGAAAACAGTGGCACCGGTATTGGAATGGCTAGAGAAGATGGAGTGAAAGGAAGGAATTCTGCCTAGAGATAAGAAAGCTGCATTTGCTGTTGGAGGTAACTGTGTGGCCAGTGCAGAAGCTCACTTTCACAGAAGAGAGACCATCTAGCCAGTGCCAGATCTGCCATTGAGACATCTCCGCCACCAGTGCCAGACCAGAGTGGTTTCTTTTCTCCCACCAGGAACTCCCTGTGGCCAAACATGAGCAGAAGCCAGATGGTAAAGGAATCTAGAAAAAAGGAGTATAAAAGCTTCCAACCCTTCCAGTTATAAAACAGGGTAGTACAGAAGGGAAAAGGAGCCAATAGAAAAATAACTGGCACAATCATATTATCAGTTAATTAAGTAGATGTTAAATAATTTGATATTAATTACATTTGATAGAAAATCATTTCTGAGTGGGCTGGATAAGTACATAGCACTAATCAATTTCTTTATAATTGGGAACTCTTTCTTTTGAGACTTGGGAAATCTTTCTTGGGAAATCTTTCTTTTGAGACTTATTAGGATAGCAGCACCAGACCAAGACAGGGAGTCAAGGATGGTTGAGAAAGCATGGCCAGGTCCAGGGGCAGACACACAGAAATTAACTTGATGAAAGGTCAGCATGGATTTTGAAAAATAATTTACCTTTTCAATTAGAAAACATTTTCTCCTCCAAATTGAGAATGGAGGAGGAACACCACTATCAAAATTTTTCTATTTGTTATAAGTAGCAAGAGTCAATGAGATTTATAGGGGGGAAATCTAGCTTACTAATTATATTTAAAGTCTCTTTTTTAAAAGAATTTTTAGATGTTGATAGACCTTTATTTTATTCATTTATTTATATGTGGTGCTAAGAATTGAAGCCAGTGTGCCTCACATATACTAGGCAAGTGCTCTACCCCTGAGCCACAACCCAGCCCCTAAAGTCTCTTTTATAATGAAAGAAGAATGAATCACCAAAATGCAAAAGCTACATAAATTAGCATCCTTCAATGTCTTTACACAACTCAGTGACAGCAGAGTAGAGTTCTGTCCCAACATTAACTTCCTTTCAGATTCCACCTCGGCATAGCTTCAAGCATTTGTAAAAGACTCATGTTACTGCCACTTGATACCTGATATGGAATCTTTTTTAACATCTTTTTCCTCTAGTCTTATGCTGATTCATACAGTGCTTTGTTAAAATTCACTGGGGTTTTGTGGCTGGAACTCTATGACTCAAAAATGAGTTAATTCCTGTTTTGTTTGTTGGCATATAAAACATTCAAGAGAAATGCTGAACAGGATGAATGTCCTAATGGTAAACATGCATACATGATTTCAAAGACTGTTTTGAAAATTCTACTGTAGAGTAAAGGACATTTGATTTTAAAAGATCTTATAAATCTGAGACATTAGATTTGTAAATCTAAGACATTAGATTTATAAGTTTCTTAAGTGAACTTTGCTCCTTGCCAGGGTGTATGTATGTGTGTATAGACACCTTAAATTTCAGATTTTATTTTGTTGGGTATTACTCTGAAATGCTGTTTCAGAGACTTTTTTTTTCCAGAATGATGAAATGATTTAGAATTATAAAAGTTGGAATGGCTTCTTGGAACTTCACTTTTTAAAAACTGCCACTTGCTGACATCAAGAAATGCATATCATATAACCAATAAAATCAACATTTGTGAAGATAATAAGTTTATATCTATGCATTTAAAATTTTCATTTGTGTTAAAAGAAGAGTCTTTCTACTATATACTTTTCTTAAATTTATGCCCAATTCTCTGTCCTGAGTCTCCTGAGTCTGAGGTAGTCAACCCATTTCATGGTTAAACTTCTGGACAAACATGGGAGAGGTGAAAGCAATGGATTGAGCTGTATGAGTTTGTGTAGCTTAAACTTTTCCTTTTCTCCTCCTGGAGGTGATGAGGTAAATATTGGAGACACGTTCATGAACTGTGGCATAGAGACTCCAAAGGGGTCATTTTACAGACCACCTGTCTTCAGTTCCATTCAAGCAGTATGCACAGGTATGACTATGCTGGTTTGTCAAATAATGAAACATTTCCAAGCCCATCGTGGCCAAGCAGAACAATGACCTCGTTGTACATGACCTGTGGACATGTACCTTACATGGCAGGGACTTTGCTGATGTGGTTAAAGTTAAAAATCTTGAAGAGATTGCTGTCTTTAATGATAGAGAAAAGGAGTCATGAATAAAGGAATGGGGGTAGTCTCTAGAAGCTAAGCATGGCAAGGAAACAGATTCTTCCTTAGAGACTCCAGAAGGAATATAGCTGCATTGAAAGCTTCATTTGAACTCAGTTAGACTTGTGTCTGACTTTTGACTTACAGAACTATAAGACAATAAATTTTTGTTATTTTATTAATTTATTTAATTTTTTTGTATTGGAAATTGAATCCAGAGGGGCTTTGCCACTGAGTTACATCCTTAGTCTCCTATTTACCTTAAAAAAAAAAAAAAAAAAATATATATATATATATATATATATATATATATATATAAAATAAAGGTCAATGGACCTTTATTTTATTTACTTATTTATATGCAGTCCTGAGAATCAAATCCAGTGCCTCACACATGCTAGGCAAGCACTCTACCACTGAGCTATACCCAGCACCTCAGTCTCCATTATATTTTTTATTTTGAGACAGTGTCTCCCTAAGTTACTGATGCTGGTCTCAAACCTGCCAATCTCCTGCCTCAGGTTCCTGAGTCCCTGGGATTACAGGTAAGCACCACTGTGCCCAGCTAAATTTGTGTTATTAGCTTAGGCCACTAAATCTTTGGTAATTTTCTACTTACTACAGCAATGGAAAACAAATTGTTTATGATTTATATATGAGGTGTCCCCCCAAAGCTCATGTGTAAGACAATACAAGAAAATTTAGAGGTGAAATGAATCAGTATGAGAGCTTTAACCCAATCAGTGCATCAATCCACTGTTTGGATTTACCAAACAATAACTGTTGGCAAGTGGGGAGTGGCTAGAGGAGGTAGGTCATTGGGGGCATGTCTTTGGGGTTTATATTTTGTCCCTGGTGAGTGGAGCTCCCTCTCTTGCTTCCTTTTTTTTTTTTTTTTTTTTTTAATTCATTTTTTTTGTAAACAAATGGGATAGATCTTGTTTCTCTGTTTGTACATGAAGTAGAGGCATACCGTTTTTGTAATCATACATTTACCTAGGGTAATACTTTTTGATTCATTCTGTTATTCCCCCCCCGCCCCTTGCTTCCTTGTCGCCATGTCTTGAGCTGCTTTCCTTCCACCACACCCTTCTGCCTTGATGTGCTGCCTCACATCAGCCCCAGAGCTATGGAGTCAGTTGTCTATGGACTGAAACCTCTGAAACCAATGAGACAAAATAAATTTTTCCTCCTTTAATTGTTCTTGTCAGGTCTTTTGGTAACAACTATGAGAAAGGTGACTAAAATACAAATATACCCATAAAGACACTGCCCCAAGCCCTTTGCTGCCTTGGTCATTTTGGCCTTTCCCTGCAGGCCTTTCCAAATGGTTCACCACAAAAGGAAAACCCTGGCAGGTCAATTTCCCAGCATTGCAACTAGCTTTAGTTCTGACTGGGCCATGACCAAGCTTTACATGTTTGAAATATTACATTACTCTTGATTACAAGGGCGTAAATCAGTGATTTTTAAGCTCTTTGTTTTTACTTCAACCTACTTTTCATAAGATACACATTTTAATCTCAATATGCATATATTGTAGAATTAATCTAATGTCTCATGAAGCAGCACTTCTTTTTATTGTATGCATTGTACTTTGATACTTTGAATTTTATTCACTTCTATTTTAATAGAAGTTGTAACCACTAAACTGTCTTCAAGTTTTACTAGTGGGATGCAACCCTCAACTGAAAAACACTCACCTAAACCATGACAACTATATGATGAAGATGAAAAGTTTCTAACAGAGAACATTTTCTGTTTTATTTTTTATGGAAGCAAAAACATCTGCTCATATTTGTTAATGTGCTAAATGTTTTAGTTTTTTCAAAGTGAACATCAAACATGACATTTTGGAAATTGAGCCAAATAGTAAGAAAAAAGGACCACAGCAGTGTGAGATACTCTAGAAACAGTTTTTATACAAATGGAGTTTTGGGGTATGAGTATTTTGTGTTCTCCTTTGCTATTACTCAGTTTGTTCATTTCTGCTTTTGCTTTTAGTATTTCCCCTTTTCTTGCTTCCCTCTAAGAAATTATGCGTTTTTTTTTTTTTTGTCTACAGTTTTAAGGTTAATTTATTGCATCTTTCTTTTGCCTTTTTTCTTATTAGTATTCATAGTTGCAGCATCATTTTAGGAAACCAGACTTTCAGTATTCCTTTCATTTAGAAGTACTGGAGACTTCCCTTATTCTTTTAGGAGTTTATGTGCTTAAAATTATGTCTCTATAGTTTGGATATGAGGTGTTCCCCTGATAGGGGGTAATTGAAATGGTAGGGTGTGGCTGGAGGAGGTGGGACTTGGGGTGTGACTTTGGGGTATATATATCGTAGACACTCTCTCTGCTTCCTGATCACCACTAAAGCCACTTCCCTCTGCCACACTCTCCTGCCATGATGAGCCACCTTCTATGGACTAAGACTTCTGATAAAATTTTCCTCCTTAAAAATTGTTCTGGTCAGATCCTTCAGTCACAGCAGCGAAAAACTGACTAAAAACAATGTCTGCTATAATTTAACTAGTTTTTTAGGTGTTGGTAGCAAATGGTTTTTTTTTTTTTTTTTTTGATGGACCTTTATTTTACTCATTTAATTATATGCAGTTCTGAGGATTGAACCCAGTGCCTCACACATGCTAAGCAAACATTCTATCACTGAGCCACAATCCCAGCCCTAGCAAATGGTTTTTAAGGTTATGCTATTTAATAATTAACTTTCACTATATTATGTTGCAAAGCAAACATCCCCCAAAATCACCGTGGCTTTACAACAGCAAAGGTTTACTAGTCATTCATTGAACATGTTGGTTATAGTTCTGTTCCAGGATCTTCATTCCAGGATGTAGACTGAAGGAGCAGCCTATATATAGGACATTACTGCCTCATGTCTGAATCATAGAAGATTCCTTTTTTGTTTTTTACTTTTTTTCTTTCACTCATTTTTGTTGTTTTGCAGTACTGATGGTCAAATCTTTGGCACAGGGTTATCTCTTACTTCTGTTCAGATGTGGGGCATACATCACTTCTGCACACATTTCATAGGCCAAAGCAAATCATACGATAAATTTAATTGGAGAGCATAATGCTTTCATAAGCAGGGCAGCAAATAATAGGAAACAATAATATAATCTACCCCACGTTATCCCCCATAATGCTTCAGCCCAAAAGGTTTATCCTTGCATCTCTGTCAATTCAAAACTCTATTTTAGTGTTGGATTATCTTTAAGACTTACCATTATAGCATTTTGTTTTCGTTTTAGAAATCTATCTTTAATTATAATGTCATACTGTTTGTCTCACTTAATGCTTTTGGCTATCAAAACAGCAGTGCTTATCATGTTTTTATAGGCCACATGAGGCTACAGCTATTGTGGATTATGATAACATCAAGAAAACAGGGCTGGGGGCATATAGCTCAGTGGTAAAGCATGCGTAAAGCCCTGGGTTTGATTCCGCAGCCACACACACACACACACACACACACACACACACACACACTATTTTTCTAGTTTACCCTGTTCCCATAGCAATGCACAGTCTTATCTCCCTCAGAATTCACGGGGTGCTACATGTGCTTTTGTAAGAAGGGCCCTGGTGGCCAGAAGGATTCTTCTTGAATCTGTCTGGGTCCCCGATCTTGAGAGGATAGCAATGCTCCTTGTCACTTCTAGACAGAGCAGTATTGCTTTGTGCATCCACAACTTCAGAGATTCGGGGGTTTTCCACACTCTTTTCTAAATTACAGTCATCTCCAAGTTCCTAGTTGCTGGGATGTGATGAGATACAAAAAAACATGATTAATACATTATACCATACTCAGAATTACCTCTGATAGCCAAACCTTGTATTTTAATTACTTTGTATTTCTCTCTCATACTTTCTCTCCCTCTACTTCTCCTTCTCCCTCTATATAAGGCTCCTCTGGTACATAGATCCTCCAATAACCAAGCCTACCCTGAAACCTCTGTGAAAACTCATATAAGTTAAACACCAAGTTATTATTGTGCTTGTGTGTCAGGGTCCTCTCTGCCACGTCCCATGTGGAGGAGGAAAGGGTTAACTGCTGGAGGAGATGTTGGCAGTTTTTCTTTCTGTTACCCAAAAAACTTATCTACTCAATAAACACACTAGAGCCAATACTCTTTTTATGAGAGGGGAGGTGTGATGGGTCTGGCTATACCAGCTCTGGCCTCTTTACAACCTTTGACCTGGAGTAGCCTAACTTTTATTTATAGATACACAGGTAAAGGGGACAAAGACCGGGAGGAGCTTCTTCTGTGATGGACAGGATAGGGTGGAGTTAGGGGAGCCATCCTCTTAGGGGGAAAATTCCAGAAGGAGACAGGGAACCACTCCCATGCAGTGCCACATACTTCCTGGAAGTTCCTAGAAGCCAGGCCTCTGCGTCCCCTGGCTCAACCTAGTCTGATTCTGCCAAATAAGGATGGCTTCCCACACTCGTGCAGCCATTAGGATTTTAACTCATTCCCTTATCTTTGTTAAAATTTCCTTATTTTATAACAGAATGAATCAAACACCATTACCCTATGTAAATGCATGATTACACAAATGGTATGACTTTACTTCATGTACAACCAGAGAAACAAAATGTATCCCATTTGTTTATAATAAAAATAAATTAAAAAAAAAAAAGAAAACGGTTTTGGGGAATTAAGGATGAGTTGATTTAGTAGGTACCTCTTGAATAATAACAATCAGTTAAGAACACTGGTAAAATTTCCTTATTTTAAAACGTTTTTATCATAATAACATACATAGAAAAACATGATATATTAGGAGGGCTTACTCATATGTGAATGAAAAAGCACAGTGTATCCTCTCACCCCCCAGAAGGAAGCACTTTTAAACTTTCTCTTTCTAGGCTTTGATGGTCACTTATCTAGTTCTAAACAGTGGGTCTTAACTACTATTTCTTAATGACTTATAAATCATTCTATTAGTTTAGTCCCCAAATAAGACTGTCTCAAAAGACTTAAGTAAGACCTGAAGCTATAAAACTACTAGCAGGGGAAACAAACACATTGAGTCATTGGAATGGGCAAGGATTTGGGGTCAAGACTCCCAAAGTACAGGGAACAAAAGCATACAGACAAATTGGGTTACCTCAAATTTAAAAACTTCTGCATAGCAAAGGAAAATGTCATCGGGTAAAGAGACAACATACAGAATGGGAGAAAATATTTGCAAACTATGCATCTGACAAGGGAATAATAGCCAGAATATATAAGAAACTCAATAGCAACATATAAATAATCTCATTAAAAAATAGACAAGAGATGTAAAAGGACATTTTTCAAAAGAAGATGACTAGCCAAATATGAAAAAAGGCCAAACATCACTACTCTTGAGAGAATTGCAATTTAAAACCACAATGAGATATCACCTCACACCAGTAAGAATGACTATTATAAAAAGATAACAAGTGCTAGGAAGGATGTGGAGAAAAGGGAACCTATAGCAGTGTTGGTGGGAATGTAAATTCATACAGCCATTATGGAAACCAAGTTGGAGGTTCCTCAAAAAATTAAAAATACAACTATCATGTGGTCTGCAATCTGAGTATATATTCAAAGAAATGAAATTGATGTGCTAGAGAGACATCTCCATTCCCATGTTTTTTGCAGTACTCTTCATAATAGCCAAGAAATGGAAACAACCTGTTTCCATCGACTGGTGAATGGACAAAGAAAATGTGTTACACACACACCATGGAATACTATTGACCCATAAAATGAATGAAATTTTGTCATTCATCACAACATGAATGGAACTGGAGATCATTATATATTAAGTTGTCGGGGTCTTAGGTCCTCTTGCTCTTCTCCACCAGCGACAAGGGAAGGGAACACTCCCCAACAAGGTCAGACTAGGAAAGGTAGGGCCAACAGACCGCCCAGTCAGAATGGCAGTCAACAAAAACACAAATAATAATAAATGCTGGCAAGGATGTGGGGGGAAATGTACACTCATACATTGTTGGTGAAGCAGCAAATTAGTCCAACCACTCTGGAAAGCAGTATGGAGATTCCTCAGAAAACTAGGAATGGAATCACTATATGATTCAGCTATCCAACTCCTTGGTACTTATCCAAAAGAACTAAAATCAGCATATTATAGTGACATAGCCACATCAATGTTTATAGCAATGCAATGCACAATAACCAAGTTATGGAACCAGCACATGTGTTCATCAGCAGATGAATGGATAAATAAAATGTGGTGTACAAACATATTGGAGTTTTAGTCTGCCATGAAGAAGAATTAAATTATGAGATTTGCTGGTAAATGGATGGAATGGAAGAATATCATTCTAAGTGAAATAAACCAGACTCAGAAAGTCAAAGGTCAAATATTTTCTCTTATATGTAGAAGCAATATACACTGTTGTAGTTACTATATGTCTGTGGTATAATTTAAACTAGGATATTATGATGCCTCCAGTATTGCTCTTTTTGCTTAGAATTGCTTTGGTTATTCTGGGTATTTTATTCTTCTACATGAATTTTAGGACTGTATTTTCCAGTTCTGTGAAGTTCTGTCATTGGAATTTTGATGGTAATTGCATTGAATCAATCTGTAGATTGCCTTTGGCAATGCCTCCATTTAAGCAATATTAATTCTGCTTATCCATGAACATAAAGTTCTTTCTATCTTCTTCAATTTCTTTCTTCAGTGTTCTATATTTTTCACTGTAGAAGTCTGTTCCCTCCTTGGTTAAATCTATTCCTAGGGATTCAATTTTTTGGTGATGGCTATTGTAAATGGAATTATTTTCCTGATTTTTTTTCTCAGCAGATTCATTGTTGGTACATAGAAAAGCTATTGATTTTTGTATTTTGATTTTGTATCCTGCCACTTTGCTGAATTTATTAGATCTTAAAGAGCTTCTGGTAAAGCTTTTTCAGAACTTCTAAGTATAGGATCATATAATCTGCAAACAGTGATAATTTGTCTTCTTCCTTTCCTATTTGTCTGCCTTTTATTTCCTTCTCTTGCCTAATTGCTCTGGCCAAAATTTCAACTACTACATTGAAAAAAAAATGGTAAGAGTGTACATCCTTGTCTTATTCCTGATTTTAGAGGAAAAGCTTTTCATTCTTCACTCCCCATTCACTATGATGTTAACTTTGGATTTGTCATATATAGTCTTTATTATGTTGAGGTAAGTCCCACCTATACCTAGTTTCTTTGGTGATTTTATCATGAATGAGTGCTGAATTTTATTGAGGCTTTTCCTCCATCTATTGAGAATGTTATGTGATTTTTGTCCTTAATTCTTCTTATGTGATGAATTATATTTATTAATTTTTTCAACCATTATTGCATTTGTGGAATGAAGCCAACTTCATCATGATGTCCAATCTTCTTAATGTGTTGTTCAATATGATTTGCTAATATTTTATTGAATTTTGTTTTGTTTTGTTTTTTTTACATCTCTGTTCATCAAGGGTATTGGTCTATAGGTTTCTTTCCTTGGTGTGTCCTTGTCTGGTTTAGGTACCACACATTGGGATTTTTAAGTGATGATTTCCTAAATCATTTTTTTGTGATGACTTCATAGTATACTTGTGTACGGGCATATCATAATTCACTTATAAAGTCACCTACTGATAGGTATTTAGGGTGTTTACAGTCTTTTGCTGTTACAAACCATGTTGTAAGACACTGCTATCTTTTATGCAAATGTGCAACTATAACTGTTAGCTGAATTCCAGAAAGAAGAATTGCTAGCTTAATGGCATTTAATAGATAGATAGATAGATAGATAGATAGATAGATAGATAGATAGATAGATAGATAGATAGATAGATAATTTTGATCTGCATATCCATGTTGGATAGGTAGATTATTTTGATATCTATTTCCACATTGCCCCCCCATCCCAAAGAAGTGACACCAATTTGCATTCCCACTATCAGTGCATAAGACTGCATATTTTCCCAATTCTTTTATTTTTAGACTGCAAAGTGTCTTCCGCCACTTTCTATTTTTCTGGGTCACTCCGTGAACCCCACAGTTCTTTCACTCCCCCTGACCTACGGGTTTTTATCACCTTTTCACTGCTCATTTCTCATCTTCTCTTTTTGTTTCCCCTGCTTCCATCTTATGATCTAGCATTATAATTATTCTCACATCCTCTCAAATCTGTTTCTTCTCTTTCCCTTTACTGTACCTGATAGCCACACTCCAGGCCCAGTTAAGCCCAGCTGTCTCCCTGTGTCACACCCAGCAGCTGTGTGATTGGAGAAAAACAAACAAGTATGCAGAAGATCCTAAAAATTCAAGACCCCACCTCAAGTGGGCCTTTGAGTCCCAGTTTATCCCTTAGCCCATTACCTTTCTTACTCTCCTAAAGAGAAAGTAACACACGTGGTATTTTATTCCTGTTCCTCTCCAACTCTCTAACACCTTCTGAACCCTCTACTGAGTCCTGCTTCCTACTTCACTGAGAACTTACACATCCACCATCACATGAACTGGTCTGCCAGTATCATTGCCCACATTTTCTGCCTGATTTCCCGTTACTGTGGATACACTATGGATTCATCCCCCTGGATAAAGTCAATCCGCACAGTGGATTGAATCCCTTCTCACTTACTCAGGGCCCTCTCTCCATAAATTATTCTTTCTCTCTTCTGCATCATTGCTATGGTTTAGATATAGTTTGTCCCCCAAAGATTCATAGGCAGGAGCCTTGGTCCCCAATGTGACAGTATTGAGAAGTGGCGGAACCTTTAAGAAGTAGGCCTAGTGGAATAAAATTAGGTCATTGGGGCCACCACCCTCTGAAGGGATAGAGGCCTGTCTTGTAGGAATGGGTTAGGTTTTATTGGATTAAATCAATTACCTTGAGAGCAAATTGTTAAAAAGTGAGTATGACTTTCTCAGCTGGCCCTTTTGCTTACTGTCTCCCTCATGCTCTTCCATATGTGTTCCTGCTCTCCATCATGCTGTGATGTAGCCAGAAGGCCCTCACCAGGAGTTAATCTGATGAGGCCACCTGATCTTGGATTTTCAGTCCAAAAACTAGTAGCTAAATAAACCTATTTCCTTTTATAAAGTACTCAATCTCAGGTATTTTGTAATAACAGCACAAAAAAGACTAAAACAATCACCATTTCTTGCTATTGAATCATTCCCATTGTTACTAAACTGGAAAAAAAAATCATCTATTGGCTCCACCCACATCTCTTCTCACCAATACCCCAATTGTCGGCTTTCCCATATAAACTTCTCTTTAGAGTTGTTCTATATGTTTCCACTTCATCTTTTCCTATTGTCTCCTGAACTCATTCCAGTCAGGCATTTATCTCCACCATTCATGAAAGCAGTTTTAGTCAAGGTACCCAATAATTACTTCCATGTTGCAATGTTCAAAGATCAATTCTCAGTCCTTACCTTACATATAACCCATTTGCAGCACTTGACAGCTGGTTCTATTCTCCCTAAAAATTTCGTACTATTTCTGCTCAGCTCTCACCTTGTTAGAAAGGACTTTACTGAGCATTCTGGGTTAAATAACCAACCAATTGGTCCCTTCTACCTCACTCTGCTACCCCCTCCTCTACTCTGTAGTATCCATTTCGCCTGATCTATTTTATGCTTGTTTGTTGAGTTCCTCCCTTATTTCAATCTTAATTTGAATAAAACAATGGTCAAATGACATCTTTGAAATAATTAAGGATATATGAATGTAGGACAGGTATTGAATGATGTTAAAGAATTACATCAATTTTGTTAGGTATAGTATTCATGTGAAAAATTTTCAAGTGCTTCTAAGTTAGAGATGCATAAAGAAGTATCTACTAGTGAATTGAATACTGTCTGAAAATTTCTTTACCTAAGAATAAGTCCAAAATTTTTGGCATGAGCAGTTGGGAGAGTGGAGCTCTTATTTGCAGAGATTTTTGAAGACTGTAGGAAGAGGCCATTTTATAGGGAATGGGTAGGAGAAAATAATGGGTTTGGTTTGCACATGTTAAGTTTGAGATTTGTATAGATACCCAAGTAGAAATATTGAGTAAGCATTTGGATACAAAAATCTCGAGTGCAGGGAAGAGATAAACATCTGTGAGTCAAAATATACATGATATTTAAAGTTATGAGAACATTTATAAATTTAAAGTCAACTTAAAAAAAAAGCAAGAAGTCATCTGAGGACTAAGCCTATTGTAGCACTCCAAAATCTAGAGGCCAGAATTGGGGAAAAGTCATCAGAAAAGATGAGGAAGGAGTGGCAACTGAGGTGGGGGAATAAATATGGCAACCTGAAAATCAAGTGAAAAAGGGCCTCCCCACCAGGAGTTCCAAAAATGGTAGTAGAATTAAAATATTTAGTAAATGAATATAGCATAATAATTTATTTCCCTACATCAAAATGTATAGTAATTGAAGATAATTGATATAAAATGTCAGAACTTTTGTGATAATATTTTAGATTGTTTTTAAATAAAATATTGTTATGCAAATTATGGTTTGAGTAATTGCTAAACATTACTAATAATCTCACATTTTAATTCTGGTTTGAATTATTGTAATGGACACTTTTTTTTTTGGAACTGGGAATTTAACCCAGGGATGCCTTATCACTGAACTACATTCCCAGCCCTTTTTATTTAATTTAATTTATTTATTTTTTTGAAACAGGGTATTGCTAAATTGCTTAGGGCTTTGCTAAATTTCTGAGGCTGGCCTCCAACCTGAAATCCTCCTGCCTCAGCCTCCTGAGATGCTGATACAGGCATGCACCACCAAGCCCAGCTATAGTGGATACTATTGTTCTCCCTCTGGAGTTCTTTCTGTGGGCATGGTGACACATGCCTCTAATCCCTGTGGCTTGGGAGGCTGAGGCAGAAGGATCTTAAGTTCAAAGCTAGCTTCAGCAACTTAGCAAGGCCCTAAGCAACCCAGCAAGACCCTGACTGTAAATAAAATATAAAAAAGGGCTGGGGATGTGGCTCAGTGGTTAAGTGCCCCTGGGTTCAATCCTGGTATCAAATATATATACCATATATATATATATATGTATATATATACACTATAAAAAATATATATATATATACACAATAACATTTTTTTTAAAGAATTCTTTCTTCCTCAGGACCAACACTCTCATTTCCTAGCTGCTTGGGATATCAGTTGCTGTTGTCTTATAGCTGTGTCCCACACTGAGAACACCCCTTGACTACAAGGAACTGCCTCTTCTAAAGTTATACACCTTACCAGTAGAGAGTCTAAACCAAATGACCGCTAAGAACAACAATATGTAACCTGGCTCCTTCTCTCTGTTTGGGACAGCTCTGCAAGGACATCCCCTCCAGAACTCTCTATAGGACAACAGAAGTCAGGATTGAAACCTCACTGGAATCAGCTTTTCATGCATACCATTCCACCTTCTTCGCTTGCCAGAGGCATTTCTCCAATGAACTTCTGCATACAACTCTCCACCTCAGAATTCGTATCTGGGGAACTCAGCTTAAACAGTGTTCTACCAGAGGGGGCACTGTCCCCCCAACGTAATTGTGACATTTGCAAATTAATCTAGAATTTATTATTTATTGGAAAAGCCGGGACATTTGTTCTGTAGAGTTTTTCATATGCTGCCTTTGTCTGGTTGTATCCCTGTGTGCATTCCTTATCTGATACCTTCTGAAAACTGGTAGTATAGAGGCTTCATTAAATTCACCTCCACCCATTTAAGCGTGGTATTTCCGAAATCCTCATTTACTTCTCTTTTCAACCTTGTGAAATTTAAATATTGGTTTCGGATGCTAAGAGGAGGAAAATCCAAAGCTCCCAGGATCAGGGGAGATTACTCATGATTATATGTGCTCCTTTCCTACCTCCCTCATCCCCCTCACTACATAGACTTGCAACCAAAAGCCCTTCCATTTACACACTCACAACTGGGAACAAATGACTGGAAAATGTGTTTACCTGCATTTAGTCTTTTTTCATTTTAAACCTACATTTAGTCTTAAACACTAAATACCTTCCTCCCAGAGTATGATTATCTTGTTCTCATCCAATAAGGAAACCAAAGACAGTAACACCATCTCTAGATTATTTAGCATGTAGAATTCCCCGTCGTTATTAATTTTAAAAGCTATCCTGGCTTTCTTCTGTCAAACGGTTTGATTGTGGATCACATTCTTTCAACGACAGCTGGTTAATCATCAGGCTTTTATCCAGCACCTGCTGTGTGATCAGCGTCATTCTTGGAGAATTCGTGCTGATTAAATTCTCCGTAAAACAATTAGGAAGCTGTATCTTGTTTTTGCTCTGTCCTCATCTCCACCCCACAGTTCACACAAATTTATTCCAAAATCAAATAAATGTTCTTTCTTTTGTATCAATTCACTCTTTTGGAATTATCTATACCATGCCCCGTTCTGTTAAGAGTTAATAACACCTTAGACAATTATGATTTTTCTAAGGTAGTCAAAGCAGTTTTACATAAATGTATATGCATTTGCATAATTATGTTCTTTTATGTATCTCCTTTTAAGGAAATTTATTAAGTTTTTTTTTTCTTCATTTAGTTACTTAATGTTATTACAAGCTACAGAAACCAGGTTGAGCTGGCTCAAGGGGGAAAAATCTTATTGGAAATATATTAGTCTATCTCATGGAATCCAAAGAATTGACCAACCAACCATGAAGGGCAGAAGCCAAGGAAGCTCTGGAGTCCTGGCAACAGCTGATTTAAAAACTTTCTTTTGGAATTATGCCACTAACATGACCAATCAAAACTTCTCCATTCTCTGTGTATCACAATTCAAATTCAGAATCCTACAGAAGGGGCAGAATCTGGTTGGTTCAACTGTGGGTAGAAGGTTGCTGCTGCTGCACTCAGTATGGCCTGGAGGCAGAGTCCCATGCTCTGTACCCTTCAGTGCCCAAAACAGAAGCCATCAGCCACTTGTGGCAATACAGTACTTGAAATGTGGCTACCACAACTGACAAACTGAATTTTTAATTTACTTTTTAACAAATTTAAAAATTAAACCAATGTAAAATATTTTTCCATCACACAACTTTCTTATTTTGGTAGAACTACATTTCACTTTGACTATTAAGATTTATCATTTAAATTGAGATGTCTTGCCACTGTAAAATACATCAGATTTTGAAAAAGACAGTATGGAAAAAGAGAAGGTAAAATGTCTTATTAACAATCAAATCTTTAATGATTACATATTGAAATGATAATATATTGGAATATTGGGTTAAATAAAATATTAAGACATTCTTTTTACTTTAGAAATTACAATAAATATTACTATTATTAGAAAATTTTAAGGTTTATATGTAGCACATATTGTTTCTCTTGGAGAGTGTTGCTTTTACAACTACTGAGGATTTGTCTCTGAGGACTAAGGGCAGTTCTAAGACACTGAATGAAAGTGCTGCGCAGATTGGACACTGTCCAACGGATCAACTACCCAGTACAAAGTAACAAATGCAGTGATTTCTGAGACTACACAATGTACCCAATTTTTAATGGGCTACATCTGTTCCACATTATTTGGCTAGTTCATTACAATACTCTTTATATCATTAAGGAGGGTTAAAAGTTGTTATCTCAGATTTTAACATTTGATGCTACAAATATTCATCTAACATTTGTTGACAAAACCCCTATCCTTGTGAAGTTGAAAATCTAGTAGGAATGAGAAAGATTATAAACAGGTAAAGATATAATGGCCAGTTAATAATAGATGCCTTGAAAAAATAATAGGAGAAAGAGAATAACAGGAGATGCTCCTTATCTGAATGACTAAGAAGCTCAGATCAGATGACAAAGAAAGAGAGATTAGAATGAAGGAAAAGGATGACTTATGTGCCTCTAAGGAAAAGCAGTTCTCAAGGTAGACAGATTAGGTTTAGCATGTCCAGGATTCTCAAGGAAGCTTCTGTAGCAAAACACAGAGACAAAGGGGGAGAAAAATAGAAAATGGAGTCAGAGCAAGGAGTCAAAGTCCTATCATTCATGGCCCTCAAGATGAAGTAAATCTGAGTAGAAGCCTTCGCAATGCTGAGAACAGAGAATGACCTGATCCTATTTATATTTTTCATTATGATTCCACAAATCATTTAGGTAAGACCTGAAATTTTATGACCCAATTTTTTTATGTGGAATTTTCCCCTCATGCTTAAATAAAAGATTATCAACTACTCTTACTTGATTTCCTGACTCCAAATTAATCTTATGAAAAAATTAAATGAATTATGGAAAAATAATAAAAATTTGCAAAAAATTTAATTGAAAAATTAAATCCAGAGCTATTTCCCTTCTGAACTAATTTGAATTCTGAAATTTTTTAATGCTGTTTCTATGCCTATGCCCTTTTCTACACCAATTCCTACAAATGAATTATAGGACACAATTACTTACTTAAGGCGATAAATTTTATTCATGAAAGAAGTCTTTCTAATGGGTAAGAATTCTTTCAATTTTTTTGAATGCAAAATTTAAAAAAACAACAATTCATTCAACTGCCTTAACACACAAAGGAACAGATGCCCATAAAACTTAAAAGACAACTACAAAGAAGACATGAATACAGAAACACATAAATTCTTAAAATTAGTTAAGTGAGTGATCAATAATCTAATACAAAATGAATACACATAATAATTGCCAATTACACAGAAAAACTACCACTTTTGTGCACTCACCAAGTGTCATTTACCTGTGAGTGTCTATATTGACTTGCTAGGGCTATCATAACAAAATATCATACGAGGTGGCTTAAACAATGGAAATTCATCGTCTTGAAGTTCTGGAAGCTAGATGTGTAAGGCATCTGCCGGTGTGGTTTCTTCTGAGCACATCCCTGGTGTGTGTCCAAATGTTCTCTTACAAGGATACCAATCATATTGGTTTAGAACCCACCCTAACAGCCTCAGCTTAACTGAATCACCACTTTCAAAGCTCTTAACTTCAAATACAGGCTTATTGGAGGTACTATAGGTTAGGACTTCAAAACATGGTGGGGCGTGAAAGGGATTTCACACATAACACCATCACTGACTTTTTATAAGGATAAAATGTCAAATAAGATAGTGTCCCTAAAAGAAGTGGCAATGTGATAAGTGTTATCATAGAAATAGGTAAAATTAATGGTCAAGTATCTCGGGAGCACAGAGGAGAGAGAACTGATTCTGCCTGTGCAGGAGCTAGGGTGGGAGGGCAGTCAGCTTCACGAGCAGGTTACATTTGAAAGAGGTTTAAGGCTAGGGATATGACTCTGTGGTAGAGCGTTACCTAGCATGTGTGAGGCCTGGGTTCAATCCGAAGCTCTACGAGACTAAAAGAGAAAAAAAGTGAAATAGGTTCAAAGGATGATCAGACATTATTTGCTTTGTGACAACATCTGTTGTAGGTATGCCTAAAATATAAAACCACTAGTTAACTATTCAATATGTCACACGTGATGAGCAAGTAGGAAGCAATAAGGTACTACGTAAATATTTCATTTTCTTTTTATTAATAAGCTAAATCACTACATTATTTAGTCCTTCAGAAAACAAATCGCTGAATGAAAACCTAGATATCTTCATTTGCCTTTTTTATACTCTAATGCTTGGCAAAATATTTTCTTGTTCCTTGTTGCATTCCCTCTGTCTTTGATTTCTTCAGGTTTCACAAGATTTGTTTTCTGAGATGAAGAGAGAGAGAAAAAGAATACCTTCTATAAAAATCTTACATGTCATCCTTTGATTGATGATTGTATCTGAAAATAACTATTAATTGTAGCAGGAACTAGATAGAATATATACTTAGCAAAGTTCTATAATCCTCTTGAGTCGAATAAGTATTGAATTGACTTGAAGCAGAATTCTTTATAGCTCTTTAATACCTAAAATATTGGTCTCAAAAAGAAAAGACAACTATAATTTTTTATTATAATTAAAAACTGAATATCATTACCTTAACACAATATAAATTTCTTATATGATAATACATACATGAATTTTTTTTAGTTGTTAATGGACCTTTTTTATTTATTTACATGCAGTGCTGAGAATTGAACCCAGTGCCTCCTGCATGCCAGCCAAGCGCTCCACCACTGAAGCCACAACCCCAGCCCCAGACATGATTTTTTTTTAAAAAAAGGTATTAAATATAAGATGACCTCTACAGATCCAAAATACCTTTATTTAAAACTGCAGAGTAACTTTTACTTTCTCCCAAATTATTCCATATAGTACTCCTAGAGAGAGTGCTGGGTTTTGTTGGCAAGTATCCTTCCCCCTAGAGAAGTTGGTTAGACATGAATCTGATCATGAGGTCTTTGTGGTATCTGTGGCTCAGACTGTGATGTTTGGATCAGACTTCTAATATATTAAAAAATTATATTCACACTACCCTTATGATATAACATGGGAATAAAATCCCAACTTTTCTAATTACATTAGGGAGAATGAGATTATTTTCCACCAGAAGTTAGAATGCTTCGAATTTCTTGTACTTCTTTCAACTCTTGAGGCTGTGAAACTACATTCTGTAGAGAATTTTGAAACTATATGTAGCTAAAATGTGCCAAACAAAAGACAGGAACTCTTCCTGGAGGAACTCATAATCATAGTACAGGTGGTATCTTAACAATTTGTGCTGTTTTTGTTAATGAATTGTTTTATCTTAAATATTAAAATGCCACAATCATTCCTAATTGTCGTAACTTAACTGGAAATGACTTGAAAATGTTTTATAATTTAGCAGGCTAAATGTATCATACAACCTTGGATTGGAGCCTGGTATAGGAAAAGAACATTAGTAGGAAAACATAAAATCCATTTAGTTTGGCATTTAGTTGATAATATACAAATGCTAATTTCCCAGTTTTGACAGATTTATCTTGACTCTAGAAGATGTTACCGTGAGGAGACACTGGATACAGGATATGGAAGGACTCTCAGTACTATCTTTTAACTTTCCATCAATCTCAAATTATTCTGAAGTTAAAAATTTATTTTAAAAAAGCTAGAAGTATTTTAAACTTATATTTTCCAGTCTATATCCATGCATAAGTGTGCCAGGCTCACTATTTCAGGAATCTGAGGATTGGATTTGGGTTATGGGGAAAAATAAGACAGAGAACCAAGATGCAAAACCAAAAAGGATGGGAACCAAGAGTGCTGCTTCTGTGTGAGGAGATTGAGAGTTGGCAAAAAGTTCTTGACTGGAGGGGAAATTCTCTAGGTTTGGAATATAGGTATTCGCTGATATTAAAAATCTACAAATTAAATTTTAAAAGAAGGTATTGTAACAAAAGCAAAATATTGTGTAAATGAAAATGATGGATATAACACTAAAGAAGGCTCTGTCTAAAAATATTTTTGAAGTTTAGACTTCCATATTTGGAAACTGCCTATTGAGGAAAGCTAAGGAAAGATGGTGAATAGGCAACTGGGCACAGTGACGCTCACCTGTAATCCCAGCGACTCAGGAGGCTGAGGGAGGAGGATCACAAGTTTGAGGCCAGCCTGGGCATTAAACAAGATTCTATCTCAAAATAAAATATAAAAACTAGAGTTAGGAAATGTGACTCAGTGGTAAGGCATTTATTTGCCTAGCATGTCCAAGGCCCTGGGTTCAATCCCCAATACCACAAAAGAAAAAAAAAAAAAAACTAGCGTGTGATCTTAAGAATCTTTTCTACTCATATTTACAATTTGAGCGTTTAAAAGTTTTATATGAAGTACTAAATTAAAAAAAAATAAAAGTTGCAAGTAACTTGTAGTCTGCTTCAGCATGGTTACCCATTCTTCCCTTTCTTCAGTAACTTCTGCCCCCTTAGAGGTAGTCGCATGACCTAGTTTCGATCAAACATGGTACCCCTTTCTCTGAACATTACCGTAAGGTGGGATGATGCAAATATAGAGATGCTAGGAGGAAGCCCTGCTAAGACAAGCACATGGACAAGTTTGAATCTAAACTCACTCGTTTGAAAGAAAGCAGAAAAGCAGTAGCTCACAGGAAGACCCATTCTGCCTCTAGCCAGCAGCATAGGACCACTGAGGGTCAAATAATATTTCTTCTTGCTGAACTCTGGAAAAAAATGAATTTTATGCTCCACTTGAAGTTAATACAAAGGAGATAAGCAGGAAATACACTAGGGACTTGGTAAGAACCTATGAATTAGAGAACTCTGCTTCCTTTGCTCCTTTCAGTTCTGTTATTCTCTGATAAACATAATTAAAATTAATACCTGTGGCAAAACATTACACACTAGGATACAGCTAGAAGCAGGTTAGCCATTATGAGAGCCTATAGGATAGGCATAGCTGAGATACCATTCTAAGAAACAGAAACTTCAAGAGCAAGGTACAATCTCTGATTACTGGTGCCTAGTCTATGAAATCCCCATATATCAAACAGGCAAAAATCCACCTTAGGCCTGAAAGGAGTTGAAGGAGTTGTATTAACAGAAAATCCAACTCGGAAATAATCACGTGTTTGTTCAAAGCCTAAGTCAATACCCAGTCTCCATAATCAGAACAAGAAGAAATTTGTGGCCAAAGTAGTGCAGTCCTGAAATATGAGGAGCAGGGGAGATTTGCTCCTCACATCTGTAGACCCATGGCAGTAAGATTGACTCACCAAAGAAATTTTTTCACTGCCAAGGAAGCATATTTAGGTGATATTTGCAGGGTGACCATGGAGACCCCGAACTCAACCTGACCAAGAAGAAAGCATATCACCCAGAGTTCCTAGACTTCAAGTTGAAACTGGATTGTTTCACTGAGAGATGAACTGTACATGGAGATATTGCATTAAATTAAATAAAGGACATTTTTAGAATTGCACACCTGGAAAGGCAAGAGTGTGGATGAAGACAGTGAACCATTCTGTGCTGCCCAACTCTTTCTTAATTTGGCTGGCATCGTGATGTTTCTCTCTTCCAGTACCAGAGCCTTTCCTCTGGGACAGATGTGGGCATATGTCACAAGCCCACTTAATTGTAACACTCCATTCCCCAGGCATGCGATCACTCTTGAGGTGGGCTTGTGGCCCAAACCAGGCTTTAAGAGTCCTCTGGAATTGATGTTGAAATATTGGGAGAGAAAGGTCTCTTTCCGCTGGGATTCCTAAAGCAGATGATGTAAGCCTAGAGCAGTGGGCAACCTACTTCTCTGGCAGCCTGGAAGATGGAAAAAATGAGGTCACTACACAGAGGAGTCTGAGCCGAGATTTGGGGGAAGGGAAAAGAAAGAGACCTGATGATATAATTTCCATCTGGGCCTGAGGCCAAATCCATCCAGGAACACCTCTCTCTCTCTCTCTCTCTCTCTCTCTCTCTCCCCCCATCTGACTCTCCTTACTCCTCTGAATTCCTCTCTCTTTTTTTGTAGAGCTGCATTTCTATTTCAACTGAAATAGTCTATATATTTTTGTTTTTCTAAATATAAAAGTAATACATGCGAAAAATGTAGACAAGCATAAAGAAAAAAGAAAATCATCTATTCTGTCATGCTTCAAGTACAGCCAGATGAGTATTTTAGAGTTTTAAATGTTATTTCTCATAGTTATTATCACAATAGATTATTTTGCATAGCTGTTATCATAATAAATTTGCTTCACATGGTTTTGATTATAATAAATATTCAATCTTGAATATTTTTCTATTTAACATTATACCATGTTCCCATATTCTTAAACCATCTGTAAATATAATTTTCTTGAATTTCCTCTACTATTTAGATAATTGTAAAATATTAAGACCATTTTAGAGTATAAGGCTTTTCTTAGATTTCCTGTACTATTTAGATAATTGTAAAATATTAAAATATTTGGATTATAAGCCTGGTACTTATTTTTAGAAACATAATTACTAACCCTAAATATTAGAATGTTTTAAAGGCTTCTGACGTGTTTTATTGATTCCTTATTTGGTTGAATACAAATAAACACATGAGAAATTTGTCCTTCATAGACAATTAGGATTAAATTAATCAAAAATAGGACTGTTAGAGAAAAATGAACAAGACACCATCAGGCCTTTAATGAATAAATAGTTATTTTTAGGAGCAAAAACTTCTCTGAATTAAATCAATTCAAAATTTTAGCTGCATTAAGTAACAGAAACTAAAAGAAAGTAAAACATTGATATTTAACCATTTTACCTGAACACATTTCTCCCTAATTTACATAGTCTTTTAAAAATTTTAGCATTTCTCTACTGCGAAAGTAATATATAAAACAATACAAGATACCATCAACAGCTATTTTTTACAATGACAGTGTCCATTGTCATTGAAAACAAGGACAGTGCTTTGAAGGGTGCAGATTAATATATTCCTTCAGAGACATTGTAGCAAATATTTTAGTTTTTGTATAAATTAATAAATAACCAGATATTTAAATTCTTTGTAGTATCCATCAAGTGCACATATCTACTTTATTGATACTATTTCCAGCATTTTACTACTGTAATTACTGTAATATATATTCATTAATATGTTTTAATATGTTTCAGATTATTTTTTTGGATTAATTCCCAGAATTGAGATTACTAAATCAAAGTTCATTGAACCGAGATTGCAAAATCAAGTATTCTCTGGATCTTGATGGAGATTGCCAAATTACTTTTTGAAGAGAGTATATCAATGTATAAGGACAACAGCAATGAGTGTTCATTTCAGGCCAGCCTCTCTAATCTACTAAATTATTTCAATGTTTTGCTTACTTAAGAGGTAGAAAATAATATCTGGCTTTAATATAAGATTATGTCTGAGTTGAGTCTGAAGGAGGTGTGGCCTTCACTAGGGAACAATCAGAAGAGAGACCGGTTAGAGCATGTGGAAAGGCACAGAATCGAGAGAGCACAGGTTGGCTGGCCTGGCTGGAGTGTAAGGTGCATCAGGGTAACAGGAGATGAGGGAGAAAACTGGATAGTGTGCCTCATGAGTCATGCAAAGAAGTGGATATTGGTAATGTAGGGACATCAAGCCTTCATCCCTCTTTGTAACCTACTGCACCTGCTGTTGGGGGAATTATCTTAACCCACTGTGTCTCCACTGACAGGATAAATTCAAGTGTGGTCCTGGTACTGAAACCAAAGTCCTTATAGGCTTCTTTCCTCAGACTTTCCTCTCACCTCCCTGATAGCGTTATGGGCAATCAGGGGCATACATGTGACCGAAACTAGACTGACCACACCCTCTGTCTCTGTTTTTTTTTTCCTCTCTTTTTTTTTCTTAGTTTAACTTAGTTCTGTTTCATATTTTTTAGAATTTAAAAGTCTTTTTATTGTGAAGAATTCAAATATACACAAAAGTAGAGGGGATAGTGTAATGCATCTCCATGAACCAAAACTCATTCTCAACAATGATCAATTCATGGCTGGTCTGCTTTATCTGTACATTTCTCCATTTCCTCTTGCCCCCAGGTATTTTGGAAGCCAATCCTAGATATAATATCAAGGAACATTTTTCCAAGCATTATTAACATAAATCATTAGAATAATTTAAGCTAGTTTGATGAAAGAGCTTTGTGCTAAAGATAATGATTTCCAAAAGTCCTTTCAGTGTTTAGTGCTTAAAGTGACAAAGCCCACAGATGTTCAGTGGAGGAAGGAAGAAATGTCAGAGTTTGGTCATTTTTTTTCTTTACCTCTTTGTCTATCTTTGTTCATTGATCTCCAAAGTCAAACATAATGGTATCAATTTTACTGAACTTGGTTGCATTTATTAAACTTCATATATTACTATGAGTCATCTAATCCCTAAAGAGATTTAAAACAATATATTTCGTTGCTTTCCAGAACATTTTAAGTATTTGGCTATATCAAAGTCATTATTAACTTTTTATGGTATTAAAATATGTGTAATATAGAATTTGCCATTTTAGTGATCTTAAGTATACAAAAAGTGAAATTAAGTACATTCATAATATTGTACAACTAGAGATTTTGTATCTTGAATAATGTAACATAAGAAGAAAAGAAGCAGAAAGAGTTCACTCATTGTAGCCTAAGTGCCAACTATGATAGACCAGGGATTCCTGCTACTGAAACCCTCAGGAACTTCTTGATTACAAGCTTGGCCCTCCAGATTTCTCTTTAATTCTATAAGCTCCCAGAACTCACTTAAGATAATCAGAGTCAATTTCTCCACCCAAAGAACCCTGAGAGACACATAACTGAAGAATTTTAAGCACAGAAGTGAGAACTTAGATGACTATAGTATGGAGGTTGATAGGAATTGAATTTTGGTGCCTACCCTGCCGTTCATATGTTGAAGCCCTAACCCCAACGTGATTGTATTTAGGATAGGGCATTTAGAGGGCTGGGGAGATAGCTCAGTTGGCAGAGTGCCTGCCTCGCAAGCACAAGGCCCTGGGTTCAAACCCCAGCACCGCAAAAAAAAGACTTGACCTTGGATAGGGCATTTAGGGAGATAATTAAATTTAACTGAAACCATAAGAATGGGGTCCTAATTCAGTAAGACTAGTGACCTTATAAAAAGAGAAAAAGATACCAGAGATCTCTATTTCTCTCTCATTCTCCATGTATCCACAGAGAAGAGTCCATGTGAGGGACACAGCAAGAAGAAAGAGGAAGAGAGGCTTCACCAGAAACCAGATCTGCCAGTACCTTGATCTGGAACTTCTAGTTTTCAAAACTGTGAGAAAATAAATTTTTGTTTTTTAAGTACCCAGTCTCTGGCATTTTGTGATAGCAGCCCTAGCAGACTAATACTATACATAGGTTATGGCAAACGTATAAAACAGTAATGATGTTGGCCCAGTCTAAAATAATGAAAAGAAAAGTATGAATTTAACACTGATTAAGAGAAAGAAAAAAAAATTTGCTGACAGACAATGTAGGGACTGAGTCTACATGATTCCTAGGTTTCTGACATGAACCCTTGGGAATAGTTGCAAGGTGAGGATGAGGTCAGTAGTTCTTCCCTTTCTTGTGCTCTTGTAAATACTACCTATCTATATCTGGAATCTCAAAGCAAAGATCTTTGTGGCTAGTGACAATTCAAATATATCTAGGCATATTTTGTGGATGAATGAGAGGATCAATGTGAGGTCTATGTACAGGAGGGCCCATGAAGCTTCATTGAAAAGACAATGTGGAAGCTGGCACTTTATGCCCACTAGACTCCAAGCTTTACCCACATGTGGTAAACTCCTTGAGGGCTTATACCATTGTATCCTGGTCTTCTCCCATAGGAGCCAATACACAGTGTATGTTCAATAAATTTTTATGGAATGAATAAATAGCAAGTGATGAGCCCATCAATTCAGCCTAAAGTGGGGGACAGGACCGAATTGTACCATGTTGTTTTGAAAAGAGGGGTAAAGAACCAGAAGAGAAAGTCAATTTTAAATATATCATGCCCTTCAGTTTATTTCCTAGTCTAACCATTATATGCCAACACTTAATGTCTATGATGTTGGTGGCTGTAATAAAAAATAAGCCAATTCAAGAATCTGTATTATTAGAGGTGTCATGAGATACAGAGCATGTCAGACAGCACTGGCCCAAATCTTTCAAAAGAGCTAAACCTAAGTGTAGAGGGAAGCAACAAAGATGAGTCTTGAATATAGGCCATGACCAGATTATAGGGAATCCTAACAGGAAACTCTGCAAAGATGGGATAGCATTATCACTGGAATTAAATTTAACTGGATTTGGATCCCAATTTCATAAGTTTCTGGTTGTTTGATGTTATGTACTGTGTTAGTTAGCTCTTTGTCACTGTGGTCAAAATACCTAAGAAGAACAACTTACAAGAGGAAAAGTTTATTTTGGACTCACGGTTTCAGTCCATAGTCAACTGACTCCATTAGATCTAGAGGTGAAGCAGAGGCTAAGCATCATGGAAGAGGAGCATGGCAAAGGAGATCAGCTCAGGACATGGTGGCCAGGAAGCAGAGAGAGGGGAAGGGTCGGGGGAAAGATGAACCTTTCCAGGGCATACCCCCAGTGACCCAGCTCTTCAGCCAGGTCCCATTTGCCCATAGTTGCTACACAGTTAGTCCATTTAAACTAGGATGGACTGATTAGGTCACAGTTTTCATGCTCTCATGTTCTAATCATTTCACTTCCTGCTCACACAGGAGCTTTTGGGGGACACCTCATATCCAAACCATAGCATGTATTTTCTTTACCCTCTTCATTTTATCATCTGTGAAATCCTGTACCCATTAGGGTTTCACTTATCTAGAATAAAGAAAACTCCAAATAAGATTGGTTTAAACAAAATAGAAGGCATTTTTCTTTCTAGGAGTCCAGAACCAGGTTATCCAGGAATGATAGGGAGCTCCATAGTCTCAGGTACCTAGGCTCCTATCTTTTCTGACATGCTTGCCTTATATTGCTAAGGTAGAGGTTATCTTACAGTTCCAGTTGGCTAATCTAGAGACACATTAAAGCCCATGAAGGAAGAAGGGAAGGAGAAAGAAGGAAGAGGGCATAAACCAGTTCACTCCTAAGGAAGCTTCCCTAAAGTAATCATATGACACTTCTAGTTTTACACAGTTGGTCAGAACTTTGTCACATGACCACAATCTACTTGTAAAGGAATTTGGGGGATATTTTTATTTTGAGAAGCTAAGTGCCCAAAGAAAATGAGTGGAAGGTAGTAATTTCTGCCATAGATTGGTAGTTTCTAACATTAGAACTATTATGAGGAATTGAAAAGACGAGTTATATATGTTACTACTATATGTGTATATATATATATATATATATATATATATATACACACATATAAATTAATATTCTTACTATTGCTTTCCTAACTACTCTGGACTTTCTTCTGAAGACCCAAATGCTTCTTTCTGTTTATTTCTTCAGAATTTTGCTTCTATGTCTCTGAAAACTCTTAGGACATTAGAGTTTTTATTTACTCTCAGCTTTACATTGCTGTCACATTATCTTTACAAAACACAATGTTCCTATTCATATTTCCACTTGAATATATAGGAGTTGTATCCCCTTGCCTGCTCCTCAGTCTGGAAATTTCCAAAGAAGAGGACCGCATATGCTCACAACAACTGCTGAGCTACAATCACATATGGCATCACCATGTTTTTCCAGGATACTTTGTGCAACAATCACTTCTATCTAGCTCCCAAAGCATTTTCACAATCCCTAACCCTGCCCCAGAAAACCAAATACTCAATAGGAGTTACTCTCCACTCTGCCCCCAATTCCTGACATCTTCTAGTCTGTTTTCTCTTTCTGCGGATTTACCTATTCCGGATGTTTCATATAAACGGAATTACACAATCTGTGACCTTTTGTGTCTGTTTTCACTTAGCATAATGCTTTCAAAGTTTATCCATGTTGTAACATGCATCAATACTTCATTTTTTAAAGGAGAAAAATATTCCATAGTATGGATTTTACCCACATTTTGTTTCTCCATTGATTGTTTCTACTTTGTGACTATTTGTGAATAATCCTTTTATGAATATTTGTGTACAAGTATTATTTAAATAACCATTTTTTACTTCTTTCAGATATATACGTAAAAGGGGAATTTTTAGGTCATGTGTTAATTCTATGTTTAACTTTTTGAGGAACTGAAACACTGTCTTCCAAAGTGGCTGCACTATTGTATATTTCTATCACAATATATGAGGGTTCTAAATTCCCACATCTTTGTCAATGCTTATTTTCCATTAAAAAAAAAAAACAACTGAGCAATCTAGTGAACGTGAAGTGTTGTGTCATTGTGGTTTATTTGCATTTTCCTAATAGCTAATGATGCCAAACATCTTTTAATGGACTTGTTGGCTATTTGTATAATCTTCTTTGAAGAAATATGTGTTCAAATCCTTTGCCCCTTTGCCTATTTTTTTATTTATTTATTTATTTAATAACTGGGGATTGAAGCCAGGGGTACTTTACCACTGAGCTACATCCCCACCCCTTTTTACTGTTTTTTGGGACCCAGAGTCTTGCTAACTTGCTGAGACTGGCCTGGAACTTCTGATGCTCTTGCTTCAACCTCCCAAGTTTCTGGGATTACCGGTGTGCACCACCATGCCCAACTTCTTTGCCCATTTTTAAACTGAACTATTTGTCTTTTTGTTGTTGAGGTGTAAGAGTTCTGTATAGACACTGAATACTAGATACTTATCACATATAATGATTTATGAATATTTTTCCCACTGCATGGGTTGTCTTTTCTCTATTAATTTTGGTGAAATATAATCTATTTTTTTTTCTTGTGCTTTTGGCATCATATATAAGAATCCACTGCCAAATACCTAGGTCTTGTAGATTTTCCCATTTTATTCTAAAGGTTTTGTAGTTCTCACATTTAGGTCTTTCATCTATTTTGACTTAATTTTTGTATATGGTGTGAGGTGTGGAAGTGCCCAAGGCTTATTCTCTTGCATGTGGATATCCAGTTCTTCCACCCCATTTGTTGATAAGACTGTTTATTGCCATGTTAAATTACTGTGGCACGCTTTTCAATTTTTTTTTTTTTTTTTTTTTTTTTTTTTTTCAGTGCTGGGGATTGAACCCAGGGCCTTGTACTTATGAGCAAGCACTCTACCAACTGAGCTATATCCCCAGCCCTGGCACCCTTTTCAAAAATCAATCGGCTATTGAGATGCAGGTTTACTTTCGAACTCTCAATTCTATTCCACTGATCTATATGTCTCTCCTATGCCGATATCATAGTGTTTTGATTACCATAGCTTTATAGGGTGTTTTAAAATTGCCAAGTGTGAGTCCCCCAAGTTCATCCTTCTTTTTCAAGATTGTTTTGGTTTTGGGGGGGCCCTTGAAATCACATAGGAGTTTAAGAATTAGCTTTTCCGTTTTTGCAACAAAATCTTGGGATTTTGACAGAGATTGTTTTGAATCTGTAGATCAGTTTGGAAAGCAATGCAATCTTTACAAGATCAAGGCTTCCAATTCATAAACATAGGATATCTTTCTGTTTATTTTGGTATTCAATTTCTTTCACCAGTATTTTATAGTTTTCACCTTATTAGTTGTGCTCCTCATCGGGCTAAATTTATTCCTAAGTATTTTTTAAAATATTTTTTTAGTTATCGATGGACCTTTATTTTATTTATTTATATGTGGTGCAGAGAATTGAATCCAGTGCCTCACACATGCTAGGCAAGTACCACTGAGCTACACCCTTAGCCCCCTAAGTATTTTGTTACTTTGATGCTACTATAAACAGATTGCTTTTAAATGTCCTCTACAGATTGGTGACTGGTAGTGCAAAGAAATACCACTGATTTTTGCATGTTGACATTATATCTCCTAATTTTGCTGAATTTGGTTATTAGCTCTAGTAATTATTTTGGGGTTTTGGTGGATTCCTTAGAATTTTCTACATATGTGATCATACTCTCTGCAAATGAAGACAATTTTACTACTTCTTTTCCTGTATGTACCCCCAACACCTTTTCTTACATGATTTTTCTAGATAGAACGCCCAGTACAATGTTGAATGGAATTGGCAACAGCAGATATCCTTGTCTTAAAAGGGGAAAGCTTTCAGTCTTTCACCACTATGATGTTAGCTGTGGGTTTTTCATATACACTCTTGAGCATTTTGAGAAGATTCTCTTCTATGTGTAGATTGTTGAGTGTTTTTTAAAATTTTCTTTAGATGTTGATAGATATTTATTTTATTCATTTATTTTTATGTGGTGCTGAGAATTGAACCTGGTGCCTCACACATACTAGGCAAATGTTCTACCACTGAGACAACCCAACCCCAATTGTTGAGAGTTTTAACATAAAAGGGTTTTGGATTTTGTCAAAGCCTTTTTATGTATCAATTGAAATGATTGTATTTTTTTCCTTTCATTTTATTAATATGGTATATTGTGCTAACTTACTTTCTTTCTTCCTTTCTTTTCTTTTCTTTCTTTCTTTTTCTTTTCTTTTCTTTTCTTTTTTTTTTTTTTATACTAGGCATTGAACCCAGGGAGTTTTATCACTGAATTACATCCTCAGTTCTTTTTTTTTAAATTTTTTATTTTGGGACAAAGTCTCACTAAGTTGCTGAGAATCTCACTAAGTTGCTCAGGTTGGCCTTAAAGATAATGCTGGCCTAAGAATAAGTTTTTAGGTCTCCCTTTTCTATTTTTTGGAAGATCTTGAGAAGGATTGATGTTAATTCCTTTTTAAAGATTTGGTAGAATTTAATAGTGAAACAATCTGGATCTGGTCTATTTGCTGGGAGTTTCTGCTTGTGCCAAGTCTAATCAAGGTTTCTATTCCTTCTTGAGTCAGTTTTGGAATTATTTTCTAGGAATTGTCCATTGCCCTTAGGTTATCAATTTTTTTCATTATTTTTATTTTTTTATTATAAACAAATGGGATACATGTTGTTTCTCTGTACACGGAGTAAAAACATACCATTTGTGTAATCATAAATTTACATAGGGTAATGTTGTTTGATTCATTGTTATATTTTCCCTTCCCCCCCACCCCTCCCATCCCTCTTTTCCTGCTGTACAGTTCTTCCTTCCTCCATTCTTGCTCCTCTCTCTAACCTAACACTAAGCCCTCCCACCCCCCATTATGTGTCATCATCTGCTTATCAGAGAGATCATTCGTCCTTTGGTTTTTTGAGATTGGCTTATCTCACTTAGCATGATATTGTCCAATTTCATCCATTTGCCTGCAAATGCCATAATTTTATTATTCTTCATGGCGGAGTAATATTCCATTGTGTATGTGTGTGTGTGTGTGTGTGTGTGTGTGTGTGTGTGTGTGTGTGTGTATCACAGTTTCTTTATCCATTCTGAGGGGCATCTAGGTTGGTTCCACAATCTGGCTATTGTGAATTGAGCAGCTATGAACATTGATGTGGCTGTATCTCTGTAGTATGCTGATTTTAAGCCCTTTGGGTATAGGCCAAGGAGTGGAATAGCTGGGTCAAATGGTGGTTCCATTCCAAGTTTTCTAAGGAATCTCCACACTGCTTTCCAGAGTGGCTGCACTAATTTGCAGCCCCACCAGCAATGTATGAGTGTACCTTTCTCCCCACATCCTCGCCAACACCTGTTGTTGCTTGTATTCTTGATAATCACCATTCTAATTGGGGTGAGATGGAATCTTAGGGTGGTTTTGATTTGCATTTCTCTTATTACTAGAGATGTGGAACATTTTTTCATATATTTGTTGATTGCTTGTAGATCTTCTGTGAAGTGTCTGTTCATTTCCTTAGCCCATTTGTCAATTGGGTTATTTGTATTCTTGGTGTAGAGTTTTTTGAGTTCTTTATAGATTCTGGAGATTAGTGCTCTATCTGAAGTATGAGTGGCAAAGATTTTCTCCCACTCTGTAGGCTCTTTCTTCGCATTGCTGATAGTTTCCTTTGCTGAGAGAAAGCTTTTTAGTTTGAACCTATCCCAGTTATTGATTCTTGCTTTTATTTCTTGTGCTATGGGAGTCCTGTTGAGGAAGTCTGGTCCTAAGCCGACATGTTGAAGATCTGGACCTACTTTTTCTTCTATAATCTGCAGGGTTTCTGGTCTGATTCCGAGGTCCTTAATCCATTTTGAGTTCAGTTTCATGCATGGTGAGAGATATGGGTTTAGTTTCATTCTGTTGCATATGGATTTTCAATTTTCCCAGCACTATTTGTTGAAGAGGCTATCTTTTCTCCATTGCATATTTTTGGCCCCTTTGTCTAGTATGAGAAAATTGTATTTATTTGGGTTTGTGTCCATGTCCTCTATTCTGTACCATTGATCTACCTGTCTATTTTGGTAGCAATACCATGCTGTTCTTGTTACTATTGCTTTGTAGTATAGTTGAAGTTCTGATATTGCGATATCCCCTGCTTCGCTCTTTCTACTGAGGATTGCTTTAGCTATTCTGGGTTTCTTATTCTTCCAGATGAATTTCATAATTGCTTCCTCTATTTCTGTAAGGTGCACCATTGGGATTTTAAATGGAATTGCATTGAATCTGTATAGCACTTTTGGTAGTATGGCCATTTTGACAATATTAATTCTGCCTATCCAAGAACATGGGAGATCTTTCCATCTTCTAAGGTTTTCTTTAATTTCTTTCTTTAGTGTTCTGTAGTTCTCATTGTAGAGGTCTTTCACCTCTTTTGTTAGATTGATTCCCAAGTATTTTATTTTTTTCGAAGCTATTGTGAATGGGATAATTTTCCTAATTTTTCATTCCAAAGATTCATCACTTATGTATAAAAATGCATTAGATTTATGAGCATTGATCTTATATCCTGCTACTTTACTGATTTCGCTTATGAGTTCTAAAAGTTTTCTGGTGGAATTTCCTGGTTCCTCTAAGTATATAATCATGTCACCAGCAAATAGGGATAGTTTCAGTTCTTCTTTTCCTATTTGTATCCCTTTAATTTCTTTGGTCTGTCTAATTCCTCTGGCTAGAGTTTCAAGGACAATGTTGAATAGAAGTGGTGAAAGGGAGCATCCCTGCCTTGTTCCAGTTTTTAGGGGGAATGCTTTCAGTTTTTCACCATTTAGAATGATATTAGCCATGGGCTTAGCATAGATGGCCTTTACAATGTTAAGGAATGTTCCCACTATCCCTATTTTTTCTAGTGTTTTGAGCATGAAGGGATGCTGTATTTTATCAAATGCTTTTTCCGCATCTATCAAAATAATCATGTGATTCTTGACTTTAAGTCTGCTGTTTTGGTGAATTACATTTATTGATTTCCTAATGTTGAACCAACCTTGCATCCCTAGGATGAAACCCACTTGACCATGGTGCATATCTTTTTAATATGTTTTTGTATGCGAGTTGCTAAAATTTTGTTGAGAATTTTTGTGTCGATGTTCATTAAGGATATTGATCTGAAATTTTCTTTCCTCGATGTGTCTCTGGTTTAGGTGTCAGGGTAATATTGGCTTCATAGAATGAGTTTGTGAGGGTTCCCTCCTCTTCTATTTTATGGAATACTTTGAGAAGTATTGGAATGAGCCCTTCTGTAAAAGTTTTGTAGAACTTGGCTGAGAACCCATCTGGTCCCGGACTTTTCTTTGTTGGTAGGCTTTTGATGACTTCTTCTATTTCATTACTTGAAATTGGTCTATTTAAATTGTGTATGTCCTTCTCGTTCTCTTTAGACAATTCATATGTCTCTAGAAACCTGTTGATGTCTTCGAAATTTTGTATTTTGTTGGAGTATAGATTTTCAAACTAGCTTCTAATTATGTTTGTATTTCAATCGTGTCTATTGTGATATTTCCTTGTTCATTCTGAATTTTAGTACTTTGGGTTTTCTCTCATCTTCTCTTTGTTAGTGTGGCTAAGGGTTTATTGATTTTGTTTACTTTTTCAAAGAACCAACTATTTAATATTTCAATTTTTCTATTGTTTCAATTTCGTTGATTTCAGCTCTGATTTTAACTATTTCCTATCTTCTACTACTTTTGGTGTTGGTCTGTTCTTCTTTTTCTAGGGCTTTGAGCTGTAGTGTTAGGTCGTTTATTTGTTGAGTTTTACTTCTTTTATTGAATGCACTCTATGAAATAAATTTTCCTCTAAGTACTGCTTTCATAGTGTCCCAAAGATTTTGATATGATGTTTCTTTGTTCTCATTTACCTCTAAGAATTTTTTAATTTCCTTCCTGATATCTTCTGCTATCCATTCATCATATAATAGCATATCATTTAATCTCCAGGTGTTGGAGTAGTTTCTGTTTTTTATTCTTTCATTTATTTCTAATTTCAATCCATTATGATCTGATAGAATACAAGGTAGTGTCTCTATCTTCTTGTATTTGCTAACATTAGCATTGTGGCATAATATATGGTCTATTTTAGAGAAGGATCCATGTGCTGCTGAGAAGAAAGTGTATTCGTTCTTGGTTGGATGGTATATTCTATAAATGTCTGTTAAGTCCAAATTATTGATTGTGTTATTGAGATCTATGATTTCTTTGTTCAATTTTTGTTTGGAAGATCTGTCCAGTGGTGAGAGAGTTGTGTTAAAATCACCTAGTATTATTGTGTTATGGTCTATTTGGTTTCTGAAATTGAGAAGGATTTGTTTGACATACATGAATGAGCCACTGTTTGGGGCATAGATGTTTATGATTGTTATATCTTGCTGATTTATGCTTCCCTTAAGCAGTATGAAATGTCCTTCTTTATCCCTTCTGACTAACTTTGGCTTGAAGTCCACATTATGGGAAATGAGGATGGATACTCCAGCTTTTTTGCTGAGTCCATGTGCATGGTATGTTTTTCCCCATCCTTTCACCTTTAGTCTGTGGGTATCTCTTTCTATGAGATGAGTCTCTTGCAGGCAACATATTGTTGGATTTTTCTTTTTAATCCAATCTGCCAGTCTATGTCTTTTAATTGATGAGTACAGGCCATTCATATTCAGGGTTATTATTGAGATATGATTTGTATTCCCGATCATTTGGCTCATTTTTTTATATTTTACTTTTTGTCACAACTTGGTTTCTCCTTTACTTTATTTGACAATTCCTTTAGGATAGTTCCTCCCGTTGCTGATTTGCATCTTTGTTTTTCATCTCTTCCTCATGGAATATTTTGCTGAGAATGTTCTGTAATGCTGACTTTCTTTTTGTAAATTCTTTTAGCTTTTGTTTATCATGGAAGGATTTTATTTCATTGTCAAATTTGAAGGTAAGTTTTGCTGGGTATAAGATTCTTGGTTGGCATCCATTTTCTTTCAGGGCTTGAAAAATGTTGTTCCAGGCCCTTCTAGCTTTTAGGGTCTGGATAGAAAAATCTGCTGATATCCGTATTGGTTTCCCCCTGAATGTAATTTGGTTCTTTTCTCTCACAGCCTTTAAAATTCTGTCTTTATTTTGTATGTTAGGTATTTTCATTATAATGTGCCTTGGTGTGGATCTGCTGTAATTTTGTGTATTTGGAGTCCTATAAAGCCTCTTGTACTTGATTTTCCATTTCATTCTTCAGATTTGGGAAATTTTCTGATATTTCATTGAATAGATTGTTCATTCCTTTGGTTTGTTTCTCTAAGCCTTCCTCAATCCAGATAATTCTTAAATTTGGCCTTTTCATGATATCCCATAGTTCTTGGAGATTCTGTTCATGATTTCTTACCATCTTCTCTGTTTGGTCAACTTTGTTTTCAAGATTAAATATTTTGTCTTCCATATCTGAGGTTCTGTCTTCCAGGTGTTCTATCCTATTGGTTATGATTTCTATGGAGTTCTTAACTTGGTTTATTGTTTCCTTCATTTCAAGGATTTCTGTTTGGTTTTTTTTCAATATCTCTAACTCTTTATTGAAATGTTCTTTTGCTTCCTGCATTTGCTCTTTCAACTGTTGATTGGTGTGATCATTCAATGCCTGCATTTGCTCATTCATATCATCATTTGCTTCCCTGATCATTTTAATTATGTACATTCTGAACTCCCTTTCTGTCATTTCTTCTGCCATGCTGTCATTGGATTTTATTGATGTAACATCTAGATTTGTTTGGGGCATTTTCTTCCCTCGTTTTCTCATATTGTTCAGGTATCAGTGGATCGCTGAGATATTGCAGATTTCCTCTATTGACTTCTAATGTCCCTGAAGATTTCTAGTATATCCCCTCTTAGCCTTCAGTAGTCTGAAGTCTTGGAGGAAGTTGATAATGTGGTGCTCCACAAGGAATTGCCTCTCTAGGGGTGGTGGCCTTCAGGTAGGGTATATTCCTTGCTAGTGGGCAGAGGTGCCTTCACTTGTTGACCGATGGCCATCCAAAGGGGAAGTAGGAAGTAGGCTGCGGGCTGAGGCAAGGCCTGTTTGGGCCTGTGTCTCTGGTTTTAACATCCTTGTGGGGAAACCTCATCCGGCAGGGTAGACTCAACCGGTGGGGAGGTCTCACTGGTCTGTTCCCCTCCTAGAGGTTCCCCTCAATCCACAACTACTGCCTGGGCTGGGCAGCCTTCCTCTGCAATGTTCCCAGGGGCCCGGACCTACCTCCTGGACCTGGGAGCCTCGCCCTTCGCAGACGAGTCTCCTTAGGCTACCCCTCCTCAGAGAATCTGCCTGCAGTCCTTGAACCTTCACTCCACCCCTAAGCGTTCTGTGCAGCTCTTCCACCAAGGAGCCGCTTAGGTCCTGGGACCCTGCTCTGCCCCTAATCAGCTGGCTGTGCGGCCCCTCCTCTGAGCAGCCACCTGCAGCCCCATGCAGTCCCTCTGAGTCCAAGTGACCCGTGGTGCTTTTCCTCCTCCTCCAGGCACCGCCTGGTGCTCCAGTGCAGTCACTCTGAGTCCAAACAGCTCACCACATCTCCTCCTCTGGGCAGCTGCCCGGAGCCCTGATGGGTTGCTCCGAGTCCAAGCACTGTGCTGAGCGGCCTCCTCTACGATGCTCCCAGTTGTCTGAGTTCACTGCTCCAGCGGGGGGAGAGGTGTCTCGTTGGGCAGCTCTACTTCACAAAGTTTCCTGCATTCCGGGACTACTTCCCCATCCGGGACGCCTCCCCAACGGGAGAGACTCACCCAGCGGCTTTGAGTTGGTCCCAAGTCTTTCAATATCTCTTCTTCTTGAATCCTGAGTCCTGGAACAACATGAAATGCAGCCACCCTCTAGTCTGCCATCTTGAAATCCCCTAGGTTATCAATTTTTTGGCATACAATTTTCATCATATTCTCTTATAATTCTTTCAATTTACTTAAGTTGGTAAAGTCTCTCCTACTGAAAAAAATTCATTTTTTTTTTTACCATGGAAATTTTCAAATATACAAAAAATGTAAATAGGTACATAGTATACTGAACTTCCATATACTTATTCATCAAGATGAACAATTATCAAGGGCTTGTCACATTTACTTCATATCTTTCTTAACTTTCTGTCCCTCTCTCATGCCACCTAAATGTGAAAGGGGTCAATCTAGCACTGTGTTAGGGATAGAGATGAAGGTATTTCTTAAAGAGTTTACAGGACAAATATGTGCATGCAAATATTAATTCCTTATTGGCACTGAGAGGCTCCTCTTCCTCCTAGCAGTTCCCTGGGCTCATTCAAAGATTGAGTTCCCAGTCGAGTTTCTCCTGCTAGAGTGATTCTCAGCCAACTGGAGACACCTGGGAGCTTTAAAAAATATATTGATGTCTGTCTGGGTCCTACCCCAGAGGTTTTTATTTCATTGGTCTAGGATATGGTCTGGGCATCAGGAGTTTTTAAAAGTTGATTTTAATGTCCAGCCAAGACCGAGAAGTTCTGCTCTAAAATGTAAAAGTCCTAATTCTTTCTACTTGCCATTTTATTGCATTTCTGAGTGTTTCATACAAGATGCTCTAAAAAACAAATGCAGTGAAACCTGGCTATTCACTTTCATAGGTATTTAGAAACAAGTAATAAGTTCAAACAAGGATTTAGAACATGAAGTCTAGCCAAGGCCAGAAATAAAATCAGGAGTAAACTCCAAAATCTGTTGAGTTACTAATAATTTTACCTGGGAAGGAACATGAATCAGCAAAAGGGGATCATGGTCAGGTGTGAGAAATGAAGAATTCGTACTGAGTTCCTTTTATCCAAGGCAACAATCTCAATGTCGGTTGAACATTAGAATTGCCTGAAGTGATACATTTGCTCAGGCTTCACTCATATATCTTGATTTAATTTGTCTAAGTCAAACATTTTAAACTTCAGGGTGAAGCAAAATCACTTGAAAAACTTGTTAAAAAATAGATTAGCTGGATACCATTCTCAGACTTTCTGATTCAGTAGATCTAAGGTGGAACCCAATAATTTCCAGGTAATGCTGATGCTGCTGGTCCAGAGACCATGTTTGAGAATTACTGGTTTAGGGTAAGACCCAAGCCTCAGACTGTTGAAAAGAAAAATGCTCCCGGTAATTGCAGTGTACAGCGAGTATAAAAAAAAAAAAAAAAAAAAAAAAAAAAGAGTCACTGCTCTATCACTGCTTCACTGCTGACTCTCTAATTCAAGGGAAAGAAAGTACAGAAAGCTTGATCCTCTTCAATCGGAATACTTCAGATGAATGAACAAATGAATTTCAGATAGAGTCCTGATTAGACTCCATGCAATCAAACTCCATGTGTGATACATTGTGGGAAAATAATGGGTAGACTCAATTGTGCTCAGTTTCGGAATTTTACTTCTGTTCAGCAATTTTGTTCTGTTCAGCATTTTATTCTGTTCAGAATTTTATTTTGTTCACAATAGTTTCTATTTCTTTATGATTATAGAACTGGAAGAAATTTGTTTCCAGAAACATGACTACCTTTAATTCTGGATAGAAGAACTATCTGGAAACCTCACCAGGTATCTGATGATACAGGAACTTAAGACAATTTAGACATGTCTTGGGTTGATTTTTTTTTTTTCACCTCTGGCTCTGAGCTTACATCTTATAAAGAATTTTTTTAATGCAGATAGCTACTATCTAAATTTATTTTGTCAAGTAAAGAGATGCAGCTAAAGAATATTTCCCTTCTTGCACCAAACTATTATAGATCGTGTGAACCAGTGCTTTTAATGCAAATGGCACACATACGAATAATAATACGGTATTCCTATGGCTCACTGAGACAAAAGGAAGAGACTGCTTACAGCTGAAGACAACCAGTCAGGGGTAACCAGCCATCCCAAGTCAGTGAGTAGCTCAGTTAGTTAGAAATAAAGTATGTTGTTTAGGATACTCTAATGCAGACAAAACATTCTTCTACTTCATGCAGATGCAGCCTTTTCTAACATTTAGAAAATACTATATAGTATTTAAATATAGTATTTAAAGATAATATCCTCAAGTAATTATTATGAGCTTAAATATAAGTGGCTTAATCCAGCTTTTTAAAAAAATAGTGCACTTACTTCTGGTAGGTGTGAATTTACTCCATAATACAGATATGCAATAAATATTTTCACAATCTTATGGTGAAACTGGAAAAAATGATGTGTATGTGGGAACTCGCGGCACTATATACACCAGAACATTTCAAGAAGAACCTGGGTCTTCAAGTCATTGTTGGTGTGGACTTAAGATGCCCCATAACCACTCCTTTGAAAGCAGGTTCTCTACTGTTTTAGTTAGCTTTTTCACTGCTGTGACTAAAAGGACCTGACCAGAACAACTGTAAAAAAGGAAGGGTTTATTTTAGGGCTCACGATTTCAAAGGTCTTAATCCACAGAAGGCTGGCTGCATTCTCAAAGTGAGGCAAAAACATCATGGAGGAAGAGTGTGACAGAGGGAAACAGCTTATGTGGTGATCAGGTAGCAGAGAGATTCTACTTGCCAAATACAAATGTATGCCCAAAGCCATGCCCCCAAGTCCCACCTCCTCCAGTCACACCCTACCACATCAGTTACTACTCGGTTAATCCCTATCAGGATTTTCACTGATTGGGTTAAGACTCCTACAACTCAATCATTTCTCTCTGAACCTTCTTGCATTGTCTCACACATGAGCTTGTGGGGGACACCTCACATCCAAACCATAATATCTACTGTGACAAGATTGAGTTTGGGCAACTTTCTCAAGGCTTCCAAGTCAAGTACCTAGTGCCCAACTGTCCTGAGACCCCATGCGGGTATTTCCTCATTCACGTACTCAGTGTAAGTGGGACATAGCTGTTGACTAAAATCAAGGCCCCCTCCCAACTTCCTTGGGGACAGTTCGGTTTAGTTCCCTATCAGGTCTTTGTGTATCTTTCTGTAGGCTAATACAAAGAAGCTAGAAATACCCTCTAGTAATGAGAAAAGCCTCAATGACATTTTTCTGATGGAAATTGGAATACCTTTCCATTCTTTTCAGTCTCCTAAAGCAAGTGGACAAGAATTAGACAATAAATATAAAAAATAAATTTATATTTATATTAATAAATTAGCCTGTCCCCAAAGAAAAGGGCCACTACTTCAAGAGCACATGCTTATAGCTAAATCTTAAGAAATTACATGGTGCACAGTAATTTATTCTGTATTTCAATATAGCTAGAAGAAAGTATTCTAATAATTCCCAACATAAATGATAAATGTTTGAGGTGATGGATATGCTAATTGCTTTTATTTGATCATTATAAATTATAGACATGTATTGAAATATCACATCGTACCCCATCAGTTTATAAACTTATGTGTCAATTAGAAACTAAAATAAAGATTACAAAATTGCTACCATGATCTATTACAATAAAAGCTAATGTTAAACCTAAATTTTCTACATATACAAAATTTGGATTATTAGCAAGTAAGCTAAAAGATAGCGGTCATACAAGAGTTCCTATAGACTGGGTGAAGTCTATACTCCCTCTTCCTGGCACTCTAGCAAGAACCTTGCAAGGAAGATTCACTTGGAGGTTGATTCAACCATATTATGATAGAGGATCAGCTGACTTTCTAGTCAGGTTAAGTGAAACAATTTTATATTAAGAAGGGTGACATGGAAGAAAGCAAGTTCTAAACCTTGGGTGTTACTTTAAGGCCACACAGCTGGACTGCCAGAGTCACAGGCTCCATTTATGTACAAGTACCTGTACAATGTATTTTCAGTACCACTATTTCACTATGAAAATGGTGCATGCTTAGATGAGGATAGCTAACGCTCTACACTAGCCTCCTTTGGAGGGTGGCCTATTGTTCAATTGCTAACTGTTCACCCCTTCCTTGGATGTGAACTTCTGATCAAGAAATTTAAAATGTTAAATAATTGTCTGTGAGGTAAGAATTAATTTACACACATACACATCAAATGAGGATATTTTTAAGCAAATTCCAGACAAAATATCTGACACCTTTAACTCATAATATTTAAACATAATTTTATTTCCCATGGTATTTGTTTTTTCCTTCTAGGCTTAGGAGTGAAATTAATTTAAAAATAGTTGCCATTACTCAAAAATGGATAAAATATAATATGCCTTACTCTTAGTCTAGGGAAAGAAAGCCTACTCAAAGTAATTTAAGCCAAGAAGAGAATGTATGGTTCATGGTCTCAGGGAGGACTTGGCCATGTGCACTCTGGACCCAAGGTCTCAAATCTTATCTCCTCTTTTGTCTGTCTTCCTCACAAGTCTATTTTTCTCTCTCTTTTGATCTAATTTTCTCTATCTCTGATGTACCTTTACATGAAGTATCCAAGTCCCTCTAGCTTCACATCCTCCTAGCTCCATGACCCTAGAACCTAGGGCTCAAGAACTTGTTAGAGAAGGATTTGGATTATCTCAATTTCTGTCACCTACTCTAATAATAATCCCTGGGCAATCTTTCTATCCAGGATGCTGGTGTATTCTCTCTAATTCCGGGTAACTTGCCTTGTACTTTGTGAAGGAGGATCATTACCAGTAGAACACCCTTTTCAACAGCATGTACACTAAAATTGGAACATTACAGATGATTGTGGCCCCTGTGTGTGTATGGCACATAAATTTATAAAGCATTTCATACTTTTTATCTTAGGTGTTGGTGCCATTTTTTTTTTTCAAAGGCATGTGGGAAGCAGTGGCGCACACCCATAATCCTAGCTACTCAGGAAGTGAGACAGAAGGTTCCCAAATTTGGGGCCAGACAGCAGTTTAGCAAGATTCTATCTCAAAATAAAATAAAAGGGGTCAGGACTGTTTCTCAGTGTTAGAGAATTTGCCGAGCATGTGTGAATCCCTGGGTTCAAATCCCAGCACTACACACACACACACACACACACACACACACACACACACACACACACAACTATGTGAGATTATGAACATGTTAATTAGCTTGGTTATTTCACCATGCATATGTACATCAAAACATCAAATTATACACCTTAAATATATACAATTTTTATTTGTTCATTATATTACAATAAAATTGTAAAAAGAGGAGGAAGGAGAGGAAGAGGAAGAAGAGGAGGAGGAGGAGGAGATGATGATGATGTGTACCAAACTCCCCAGAAGTGAAGTTCATATAGCTTCCCTAGCCCTTCCTATTCTCCTTTCTTTGCCTTTCTATATTTGGAACTTCTGACTTATATGTGTTAAATTGAATGTTACAAAAAAGCAAGAAATATTAAAAGTTTTCTGACAAGATTTTATAACTTATAAACTTTGTTCTACTACCTATTTTACAGTAGATGGAACCATACAGAATAACTGTCACTAGAACTTTCTGGATTTTTCCCTCAAGTGATACCACTGAAACACAAATCTGAATGTTTTTATAAGTAGATGCAGGCTAACACTGACCTGAAAAAAAAAATGTATGTTAATACATTGTAATCATGAATATTACAACCAAAATAAATTTCCTTAATTAGTGCAATTAATTAAATTTGGAACTCGAAAAACAGTTTCATAATTAATCACCATCTACAGGTAAGAAGCTCAGAGATTTTCCAGGTGAATGATGCCCCCTATAAATATATCTCTTTCTTGTGGACAATAAGATGATTCAACAATTGCCATATGTAGTATTTAATCTCTCAAAGAGACCTACGGCTTAGTTGGAACACATCCTATGTGCTGTGCCTACTGAAGAGTATCATGAACAGATTGTTGGTAATAGCTCACTCCACGTAGTGTCTGTCAGACATGAAGTGCCAGGTCAAGTACTACCACCTGCAATGTGGACACCATTATTTTTCTACTTCTTCCAGTTACTAAGAAGATTCAAAGAGACAAATTGCAAAAACATTATCAAATAACAAATTGTGGTAAGGTATCTGACCATAATATTATGGTGACTAATTTATGATGGCATTGATTTAAAAATAGACAAGTGGTATCTGCTGTAATTTTAAGTGTTTATAATAGATACACAATGCAATTATTGGCAATTTTCTGGCATGAAATTCTATTATTGATTATATTCTGAAGAGGAATAGAAATGTTACTCTTCTTATATAAAAGATAATGGCAACACATAAGTGGACAAAACAAATATAAAGGTGGAACAGTTGGTGATAAAGCCAAAGTTTTACTAGTGGCCTAGTTGGTTGCTGAGTATTGTACTTAAGATACTAAAAATCTATACTGTTGGGTGTGCATGAATGATTCAGTTCCTTGCTATTCAAAACATGATATGTGGACTTGCAGCATCAGCATCACCTGGGAGCTTGTTAAAAATGCAAATTATTTGGCCCCACCCCAGACCTGCTGAATCAGAAATTCTGGGAGTTGGGCCAGAAATCTGTGTTTACAAGTCCTCCAAGTACTTCCATTGCATATTGAAGTTGAAGAAGCTTCATTCTAGTTAGCTATGAGCAATGTCCTAATGACTTATGAAACTACCCAAGCAATAGGAATGAAGGATATAAAGTATGTGATACACAGGTTTCTCTTGCAGCAATAAACCAACTTAGTAGACTTGTACTGTTTTATAGACTTATAGTGATGTTACATCTAATGTTAACTTGTTCAAACAGTCTTATTTTCCTTACTATTTTTTTCTTCAAATCATCAAGAGGAACTTCTTAGGTTACTTTTGCTTCTATCATTCTATACTCAAATTTCCATAATGCCGAATAGTACACACAATGCTGTACTAAGGCACTTCTGTTCTATATCTTTAAATTCTTTAAAAATTAATCTCTTTTTACTCTTTTTCCACAAAACTGGAAGGTTTAGTTTTCTCATGTCACTTGGTAATAAGGCAAACTCCTTTCAATACGCATGGTAGCCAAAGCTGAGTAATTCAATCTTTATTATTCATACATAATTAAAAATTAAATTGTAAGAAAGTAGTTTTTAAACCGGTGATCAATCAGCATCAATAAATATCCATTAGGTGCATATTAAAATCAATACTCTGATTTAGGAGCAGCAGAATACACACACATAAAGTGGCTTAGGAGATGATCATCATTTAATATTTGGTTAAGGAGAAAATAGAAACTTGAAAAATTAAATGATAATATCGAATAATAACCTAAGACATATCCCTAGGCATTTCGGGATTAATTATAAAATAAGTGGGAATTTCAGTGAAAAGGAAGACATCACTTGTGGAAAGGCTTCACTGTGTTGAACCTATGTTTAGGAAGTACCTGTGCTAGGAAGGTACTGGCTGCTGCTGGAGGGAAGGGGGAACTTGAGCTAGGCTTCTGAAAAAGGCATTTCAAATGCCAGCATCAGAACAAGCAAAGGTTTCCTGTGAAAAGTTTACACAGCGGGGCTGATTGCTCTTTCCTTGCATACTTCCAGGGAAAGTTGAGCCTACAATTGACCATTGGCCAAATACTGGCCACTGGTATGTGGCCTTGAAAGTTTGTTTTGTTTTGTTTTGTGGTACTGGTATTTAATCCAGGGGAGCCTGTGCTTTCCTGCTGAACTATATCGCCATCCCTTTTCATTTTTAAAATTTTTATTTTAAATTTAATTTTAAGACAGGGTCTCACTAAATTGCTGAAGACCTAAGTTGCTGAGGCTGGCTTCAAATTTGTGATCTTCGTGCCTCAGCCTGTCATTGAGAATATAGGCCTGCACCATGGCTCCTGACTGGAAGGTTCTTTTTGTTAATGTTGATGGTTTGGTTTTATACATCGGGAGCAATGGACTGTGTCTTACTAGTTTGTCAGAACTACTTTGCACAAACATCAAAACTGATGATGTATACCTGGTTTCATTGTTAGGATTTTGAGTTTCTTTTGCCTTGGATGGTTACCTGTATGTGACCAGGCATCCTTCAAAGCACTGACCCTGAGACTTGAACTGGTAGAGACATTTTGCACATGTCTTCTGCTTAAGAGAAAGCACGACTTCTATGACTGGGTAATAAAGGACTTGAAAGCCTGTAGCAGATCTCCTTAGATTCCTTTCAGTGCTTATCTTTTTCTTGTTGTTTTTTTGCTCTGTCCCTTTTGTAATAATAAATCTTAGCCATGAGTACCTGACAAGATACAAAGTATATATGAATTCTTTTGGTAGAATCAATTAATATTTAAATCTGGTGGGAAAAGGAATATTTTGATTGCTAAGTCTAGGTCAAAGAATATGTAGGTAACATTATATTATGCTTTAAAGTTTCCTGTAGGTTTGAAATTTTTTAAAATATTAATTTATAGAAAAATAAAATGTATTTGATAAATAGTACTCAAGAAATGTTAGCAATTAAAGTCATATGTATGCATATACATATTCGTATATAGAATCATATAATCTTATGTTGTCTTGAAGAACAAAAATTTTATACTTTATCGTTTGGTCAAATCTGTCCATTTTTTCTTGTGTTTATTTGCATGTATATTTCCAATATATTTTGTTCACAAACTCATGCCCTGGACAGATGGGGGCCCTGAGTCCCTGAGTTGGAAGTGGGCATGAGGCTGCGGTGAATGGCGCCAAGAGAATAATTAACAGGTCAGTTTCCTATGGAGTTTCTGGATCAGAAGTGCCAAGACCAATAGTCTGAGGTCAGGATGCCAAATTCAGACAGGACAATGAGAAGAGGAAGCTTTAATTCAAAGCTGATGGATTCAACACAGAAGTAATTCAAAGAGTTCAACAGGGAGCAAGGCAGACAAGCCAGGAATGATTCTAAGAAAAAAAAGCATAGAGCAGCAATTTCCTTTTTTAATTGGTTCCTGCCACCGCTGAAGGAGGGGATGTGTCCTGAAGTGAGTCAGGCAGCTGAGGGAGTGGACATTTGTAAACCCAAGAGTTCCCTCTCATCCTAAGAGTGAATATTCACTTATATTTTCTTCCTTTTTTCCCCTTCCTTGAAAAGTCACATTTATTGAATCCCTCTTGTTAAAAAAGATTATGTATATATGTGTGTGTGTATACACATGTTAGAAAAGTAAATATATATGCATGAGGTTGGTTTACATTGTGCTAGCTTCTTCAGGCTTTATTAATAGGATTCAGATAGTCGTCTACAGCATGAATTCCAGGATTAGATTGCTTGGGTTCAAATTGGCTCTAGCAACTAATAAATAATTAGCAGTATTACTTAATTTCTTTATTTATAAAATGTAGATACAAATATTACCTATTTCCAGCTACTGGAGTATCAGTAGCAGTGAACACACCTGATATCCAGATCTTGTTGTTTTTTCCCCCCCACATTTAAAAAAATGGTGCATTATATTCACACATAATGGTGGGATTTGTTGTTGTATATTTGTACATTCACACAATATCAGATCTTGTTTTCTAAATACAATTTTCCAGAAGAAGAGAGACTAGGAGTCCTTGAAGAAATGGCTAAGTCCAGAGGTGAAACAGGAAAAGAATAAGATGAGCCTGGAACATCTGTAATGCCAAAATAAAATATAAAGGGGGCTGGTGTGGTGGTGAAGGCCTATAATCCTAGTTACCTGGAAGGCCAAGACAGGAGATCACAAGTTCAAGATCAGCCAGGGTAACTTAGCAAGACCCTGTCTCAAAATTCAAAAAGATGAAAAAATTTTTTTAAAGTAAGAAAGACTGGGTATGTAGTCAGTGTACAGAACTTGCATAGCCCATGTGAGGCACCAGCTGAATCTCTATTGTCACAATTTAAGCAACAAAATAAATAATGATAATAATAGATTATAAACCATGGAATAAAACAAGAATCCATAAATCACAGTGATAAATTGAATATAATAAATAAATAATCAGAGGAGTAGGGTAAGTTCTTCCTTATGATAGAATTCCAAGTTACAAACGTTGAAAAAGTAGTGGCAATTAAAAAAAAAAATCAACATTTTCTAGATACCACAGTAAAACTAGGTTCAGGAAAGAATCATTAATGGTTTTTAAAATGGAAAGCTAAAGTATGGAGGAATGGTATTTTTACATAGTGTCAAGGTATCTTCCCAGAAGATGATTAGTGGCAAAGAGAAAAATAATGTTACAGACCACTCTAACTCAGTGATTGTAGTTAATGTCATGAGGCCTGTCTCAAGTGTCTCCTGATGTGGTGCAGCACTACTGTGGTATCACTGTCAAAATATATAACCCAATTTTAACCATTAAGAGCATCAAACAAACCCAAAATGAGGGACATGCTACAAAATTAGTGACATGCATTCTTCCAAAATATTAAGTATGTGAAAAACAAAGATTAAGAAACTGTCCCAGATTAAATAGACGCAGGAGATAAATAAACGTATTGTGTGATTCTGCATGGCATTCTGGTCCAGAAAAAAGAAGACATAGTGAGACAGTTGACAAAATTTGGATAGTCTTTACATTAGTGGTATTTGATGGTGTCGTTTTCTTGGTTTTATTTTTCTGTGATTATGTAAGATTTAACATTTGGGGAAGTTGGGTTCCACAGTTTAGGGAATTCCTTGTACTATTTTTGCAACTCTTTTGTAAGTCTGAAATTATTTCACAATGAAAAGCAAAAATTAAAAAAAATATATAATGCATTTGTTCACAAAAAGTCTTTAAGACTTCTAATCACGGACTGGAGTTACAAACATTGGCATTATGTCCATCTTCAATTACAACTTTAAAAAAAAAGACATCTAATTATATCTATTACAAATGGACATTTTTATGTAGGTGTATCTTCATTTTTGCTTTTTTACAGAAATGGGATTGTATCATACATGGTCCTTTTTGTTTCTTCTCAACAATTGTAATAGATTCTCTTTGAGAGCTGGTTCATCTCACAATGACCTGACTGGCTTCCTCCTCCTTAAAGCTGGGCCCCAGAAAACCATATCACTGCTGTGCCATTTCATTCCCTGAGCACAGAAAGTCAGACCCAAGTGAACATTTGACACGAACTGGTCCATTAGATTCTTTCTACCAGGAATTCGAAATTGGAACCATAATATATTTATTCAGACTAAGCTACTCTTCGGAGTGATAGAAAGATAAAACCTTCGAAGATGGGGTATTTATAAATGAAATTGTGAGATAGTTCCTAGGCAGCACTTTATGGGTTCTTGGTTGCTAACCATTTTCTTACCCTATACTCTTCTTTAGGTACTTTTACCCTCAGATGCCACAAGACACTTTTTCCCCCTCCTTTTTTTGTTTATAGGACAGAGGATCAAACCCAGGGCCTTGTGCATGCTAGGTAAACACTCTTTCACTGAGTTATACCACCAGCCCACATAAGGACCCATTTGAATCCTTAATAATGCATTCTCCTTAAAGGCGCAAATCAGCTCTCAAGAGGCAAAACTCATATCATTTATTTTTACAAATATAATTTGATATAAAGAATTGCCAACTAGGTACTCATGAACTGAAAAGGCAAAAACACTAAGAAGTCAGAGAGGTAGCAAATGCAGGAAAAATACACCATTCTTGGGCCTGGAAGGAACAAAGGAAAAGGTCAGAACCAGTACATCTTAAAAGCATGGGGGAGAACCCAAAAACAAGTGCTTGGAAGGTCCCTGCCCCAGCATTACAAAGAGACTATGGAAGGGTAGATTTGGAACAAAGGGATAATCACATAATAACTTATACCAGTCGGGCTGTTTTCTGTTACTTGCAAACAAGAGTTCTAACTAACAAAATAATATTTTACAAAAATTTTACATGACGATATAGCCAGGTTCAAGAATGATTTTAAATGGTTGTTTAATACTTAATGATATGCATGTAATAAAATCATTCACAGGGCTCTGCTTTTAAATGTTCAGGTTGGTTTTTAGTTCTTCATTATTAGGTACAAAATGGCATTGCTAGGAAATTCTTTCTACATTTTTTACTGTACATATACCTGTGCATATCTTTTTTTTCTGAACCAATTTCTAGAACATCCAGATCAGAAAGATGTGGACATTTAAAACCAAAACTTTGCCAGGTGTTGTGGCACATGCCTGTAATTGCAGGCTGAGGAAGTAAGACCATGAGTTCAAAGCCAGCCTTAGCAACAGGGAGGTCAGTGAGACCTTCCTTTGAAATAAAATACAAAATAGGGCTGGGGATGTGGCTCAGTGGTCAAGTGTCCTGAGTTAAATCCCTGGTATCCACCACCACTCGCCTCCCTAGCCCCCCCCAAAAAAACCCACCAAACTTTGTATGTTGGAAATTTCCAAAACGGTAGAAAAAGTATATGAATAGTATAAAAGTCTACCTGTGGGGCTGAGGATATAGCTCACTTGGTGGAATGCTTGCCTCCTATGCACAAAGCTCTAGGTTCAATCCTCAACACCACAAAAACAAAACGAAGCAAAAAAACCTGTATACCTTTCAACTTGATTCACCAAATGGACTTTTTCTACATTTGCTGTCTCTCTATCTCTGTCTTTCTCTCCCCCTCTTTCTCACTCTTCAAACCATGTAAGAATAAGTAAGTCATAGACCATAAAAAGATGTTCATTTAAAAAACTTTGAATAATACTGCAGAAATACTCCAGAAAATGTCTGCCAATTTACACCTATTAATAGCCCTTCCCCCTGCTGTTCCATTCCTGTCTAAATATAGTCTTAATTATTGTAGCTTTAAAATATGTTTTTATTATCTGGAGGATCAAGTTCCCTCTTATTTTATTATTCTTTAAAAAAATATTGATATATTTAAATATCGCTTTTGAAAATTTGAAAACTTTCTATGAAAAAAGTCCTTATAAATTAAAGATGCACACTGGAAGTATCTATGGGTGAAATGCCATGTCTGAGATTTGCTTTAAAATATGCCAGTCATAAACACAGAAAAATTTAGGGAGTGGGTATAAATAGGTTTAAAAAGATCAGCAAAGTAATAACAATTATTGAAACTAGTTCATGGATTTATTATAATATTATCTCCACTTTTATGTGTATTTGAAAATTTTCATTCTAAGGGTAAAAGTTCTTAAATATTACATTTTATGACAGATTAAATTGGAATCACTTTACATCACTACTATATAAAATCTGGTTCTTGGTACTCAAAATACATTTACTTATTTGCTTAATCCCATAATACATATAAAATACTTTCAGAATTGCTAACTCATTCCCTTAAGAACAAATTTATTAACCAGAGTAGAATATTCATGCACAGTTCATTTTCTCTTTAGTCTTACAACAGGCATCTATAAATCTTTTCTATGAAGGGTCAGATAACCAACATTTTCACCTTTGTGTGCTAGCTGGTCTCTATTGCAACTACTTAACTCTACCATAGGAATGCAAAAGCAATCTTAGACAATACATAAATGAATGATCATGGTTGTGTCTAATAGAATTTTATTTTAAAAAACAGTTGGTAAGCCAAATTTGGCTCAGAGGCCTTAATTTGTCAACCGATGCCTTAGAATATGTACTGGAAAATGCTGTGGTTCAAAATTACTTGAATCAGTTTTTACCTTTTCTAACTGCTTAGTTAATTTGTAATATAGTTAATTTCTTTTGTTATTATTTGTATTCCATTATGGGTGTCTCTCACATTCTGGTTAATTTAAATTATCTATTTTTTTTAGTAAATGCAATTTTAACATAGTCTTAAAGGCATAACTGTAAAAAATAGTTTACTCATAAACATGTCGGTACCCCCTCATCCCTTCTACCCTGTTCCCATTCCTCCATTCTTTTCATCTTGCCCCCACCTATCCCTTATAAGTAACGTGTGACTAAATGTTTCTGTCCTACTGAAAGTTGTATGTTAAAATCCTTATCTCCAGCCAGGTGCAGTGGCACATGCTTGTAATCCCAGGCAGGAGGATTGGAAATTCAAAGCCAGCCTCAGTAAAGGGGAGGCACTAAGCAACTCAGTGAGACCCTGTCTCTAAATAAAATACAAAATAGAGCTGGGGAGGTGGCTCAGTGGTCAAGTGTCCCTGAGTTCAAGTCCTGGTACTCCACCACCACCTCTACCAAAAAAAAAAAAAAAAAGCCCAAAAAACAGAAACAGAAAAACCTCTTATCTCCAAAGTGATGACATTAGGAGGTAAGACTTTGGGGAAGTAATTAGGATGAGATGAAGTCATAATCCTTATGACTGGGATTAGTGCCGAGAGAGCTTGCCTGTTTATTTGATATGATGAGGATGGAATCTAGGGCCTCATGCAATGCTATGCAAGTACACTGCCCCTGAGTTATACCTGCAGCCTAAGATCTTGCTTCCTTCTGCTCTCTACCATCTGAAAAAACAATGAGAAGTCAACAATCGCACCCAGCAGTCTTCACTAGAACCTGAGCATACTGGCACCCTGACCAGTCACCAAAGCTGTGAGAAATAAATTTTGGTTATTTATAAACCACTCAGCCTATAATAACTGAACAAGAGTAATCAATACCATCAGTTCCTGATTTAGTCTTTTTTTTCTTCTCCTCTTCGTCCTCCTCCTTCTTCCACAAATAAATAGACACAGGAAGGATGACATTCTATAAATGCTCTTGTACTTTGCTTTTCACAGGTGTCAATATATCCTGGAAATCAGTCTACGTTGATTCAAAGAGCTCCCACTCATTCTCCTTTACAGCTGCACTATATGCCTTTCTGTGGTTGTACAATATTTTAAAAATTATTCTAGAAGGGGTTACTTTTAAATTATATAGGGTTTTTCAAAAAAACTTCATAGAAATATACACATATGCACATAGCAAATTATATGCACATATCAAAGTTTAAGCTCAATGAATTTTCATAAAACTGGATACACAAATGAATAAGCACTTCAGTCAAAAAATCAGAGCGTTATAGCCTCCTTGTGTTGCCTTTCTGCTCTTGTGCTCCCCAGCAACTAACTGGGATAGGAATATAGAGACACAGAGAGAATACTGAGTCTCTAAAGGAGAAATATCCCTGTTAAAATATAGAATAAACAACTCTTAAATAACTTGTGAGCCAGAGGAAGGAGCCTAAAGGTCAGAAATGACTAGAATGTAATGTTGTAATAAAGAGTCGATAAATTAGTTTTTAATTTTCCAGTTCCCTATGAGTTTTCTGGAATGTAGCGAAAGAGGAAAAAGAGCTCAATAGAAGGAGACCATTAACCTCTTGAGGCAGGCTAGGGGCTAATATTTGATTGGACTATGACCCTCTAGCCTGATCACCTGATCAACCACCTGATTAACCACCTGACTTCCAAAGTCATGGATCTAACCTGAAACCTACATACCAGTCCAGACCCCCAAAGGGGGAAACCTGATCTTGATTGCTCGATATTTTTCAGTCATAAGAGAAGCCCAACCCCCTTTAGATCATATGTATTCCACTTGATTATGTACCCTAATAAAAAAGCTTAAGCTCTTTTAGTAAGTTTGTTTCTTTTTTATTTGAATGAGCATTAAATTATTTGAAATACTTATTGCATCAATCAATATTATATGATTTTTGTTTTTTTCTGTAAATGTGGTAATTTAAAGTGACTGATTTTTAAAAATATTATACCAAACTTTTATAATTACAAAAAAACTCCTCTTGTGATATAATCCACTTTATAGGCGGGAGTGGGTGGGGGAAGGAAAGTTAATAGAATAAGACAGAGAGTATTACCCTACATATATGTAGAGTATTACCCTATGTGTATGTATGATTACATGAATGGTGTGAATCTACATTATGTACAACCATAGAAATGAAAAGTTACACCCCATTTGTGTACAATGAATCAAAATGCAGTCTGTTGAAATAAAAATTTAAATAAAAAAATTTGACAAAAAGTAATTCACTTTATATATTGCTAGATTGGCATTGTTAGTATTTCATGTTTTTAAAATGTTGCTGGATTTGATATGTTGAGAATTTTTGCGCATATATTCATGAAAGCAATTGGTTTAGAATTTTCTTTTTTGGATTTTGGAAACCAAGGTTACATTAGCTTCATACGAAGAGAAAATGCTTCTTCGTTTTCTATTTGAAAAAGTATGGTGTATTAGTTTTCTATTGCTTCTACAAATTACTGCAAACTCAGTGGCTTTAAATAACACAAATGTATGATCTTATGGTTCTGGGAGTCAAAAGTGCAAATTAAGTTAGTGGGCTGCATTTTCTCTAGAACTCTAGGGGAGAATCTGCCTCCTTGTCTTTCCCAGTTTCTAGAAGCTGTCCACATTCAATGCTCATGGTGTCTTCCTCCCATCTTCAAAACCAGTTGTGTTTCTCTCATTCTTGGATGAACAAGAATGTCTCTCCTTTATTAGGACCCTTGTTGGGCCTACCTCAAAAATCTAGGATATTTCCATCTGGAGATCCTTAACTTGACCATATCTGCAAAGTACTTTTTACTTAGAAAGGTAAAATATGCAACAGTTCCAAGAATTGGGAAGTATACATTTTGGGGGACCATTATTCTCATTATAATATATGTAGAAGTGTGGTGTTATTTCTTCCTTAAGTGTTAGGAAGAACATATCAGTGAAGCCATCTGGGACTGAGATTTTCTTTGTGGGGAACTTTATAATAATGAATTAAATGTCTTTAAAACATCATGGACTATTTGGATTTTCTCTCTTCTGTTAGTTTTGGTAAGTTACATTGGAATTTGTCCATTTCATTCAAATTGAAGGTTGGGTCATTCATAAGATTCTTGGAGTTGTTCATAATAGATTCTTACTCCATCCTTCACCCACTCCCAATGACTGTAGGGTCTGTTGTAATGTTTCTCTTCAAGTTTCATAAATTGATAAATTTTAGTTTTGTTTATATCTCACTGATTTTTATTCTTTATTATTCATTTTCTTCTACATTCCTCAGGCTGTTTTGGGGGTTTTATTTTTAGCTTCTTGAAATAAAAACTTAAATCATGATTTTTTAGTTTGTTTTCTAACATATGCATTTAAAACAACAAATATCCTTATAAGCATAAATTTTGCATCCACAAACTTTGTTGAGACACTAATTTTTGAAAATGTTTTCCCCCTAGGTAATCTTTCTTATTCTGGTTTATAAACACATAACAAATTCATATTACTCATCATGATAGGGGCTACTAAACAAAATCCATTTATTCCTTATGATAACAGGAGTATAGCTGAGGACACAGCAAGAGGAATTTTTCTATGATATGTGACTAAATTCTCTCCAGTGCAGTTTAAATAGAAGTTATGTGTGCCTTCACTCTTTACCCTGAATGCAAAGAGCAAAGTCCAAAGGGAAGAAGGATTACAGAAAAAGGAAAGAGCTGAGGGCTCTGAATTTCCATTTAAAATAGAGGTGCCACATAGCTGATTACCAGGCCTGGACAGTTTCATTAACTAGAAATAAATTTATGCTATACTAAGCCATTGAAGTTTGGTGGACTATATAGTTTAGCGTACCTAAATTTACATACTTGCAAACAAAAAAAAAAATGACATTTTAAAGTGTCTATGACTTTTGTCTCAGAAAATCCATTTCTGAGGATTTATCCTATGGAAATAAGCTACAAAGATTTATTGTAGAACTGGTTATAATGGAAAAAATGTAAGAAACAATTATGGCCAATAGCATAGGATTTTACTTAAATAAGTGTAATTACTAACATGTGTATATCACCTTGGCATATTACGTGGGAAGAAAAAAGTAATATGTAATATACATTATCTATGATATGATTTGTGTGTGTGTGTGAGAGAGAGAGAGAGAGAGAGAGAGAGAGAAATTGGAAGCATTTAAATAGATGAGATGTGGGATAGTCCTTTCTCAATTTTTTTCTTTCGTATTTATTTGTAGTATCTGATTTTCCTGAAGCAAAGACATATTTTTACAAGGTAACATATAAATATGTCATAGTTTTTGTTAATGTTATTTATAGTGAATGTATTAATATTTATAAAAAAAATTAAAGGACAGATGTGAATTAGTGGTACTTAGGAGTATTTTGTACAAAACATATTAATTTTATTTGTGCTTTGTGGCTGCCACACTAATGTTATTTTGATTTTATAATTGTTCTTATGTACTTCTTTTTAAAAAAATTTTTTTAGTTGTAGATGGACACAATACCTTTATTTTACCTATTTATTTTTATGTGGTCTGAGGATCAGACCCAGTACTTCACCCATACTAGGCAAGTGCTCTACCACTGAGCCACAACCCCAGCCCATTTATGTAACTTCTTGAGTTTTTTTTTTTTTTTTTTTTGTATCTTCTACTCTTAGCAGTTACAGACACACAGTTACAAAGGACTTTATGAATGAGTTGAACTTAAAGGAGGGATCAAATTGGGTGCATTCTTATGTAAGTAAAAATGTGGAAAGAATAATTAAAAACCTCAGTGGTAGCATGCGTACAGAATTGTGACATAATTCTGGCATGCGTTTTTATGGTATCAAACATAAAAAAAACATTATTTTAGGGAAATTGAAATCCCATCAGCAAATAAAATGTGAAATAATGCTCTTTATAGTAATTTCTTTTCCTTCTTGCCAATAGAGGGCAACATGAACAAGTTGCTGGATTGACTGTAGTGTTCACAGCCTTCTGTCTAAATAAAGTTTAAAAAGTTAGCATTAAATGTGCAAAAAACATAAGCAGCACAAATTGAAGCTACAAAACTTTTAAGTCGGAGAAATTCCTGCCTTGTTTCTCTGTCAATCTCCCTACAATGGTGTTGGTAGAATAGTACCCCATCCCTATAGGATGAAGGCCAAGTTCTTTTGTATGACCTGGATTTTTTCTTAATATAATGGTTACCTTTCATTTCTCACCATCGTTCACCTTTGTCAACTACATTCTTAAAGCTACTTGTGGCTCCCCAAATACACTACACATTTCTAGGCTTCGTTGCTTTTCTTCTGTTGTTCTTCCGCCCACCAGAAATTCCCTGTACTTCCCCTCCCTATTGAATGCCTAATTTTCATGCAAGACTTGGCTTTAAAGTCACCTTTCTGTAAAGTCTTTCTTTCTTTTCTGGGGGTGCATGGGGCTGGGCTACGAGGGATTGAACTCAGGGGCACTCAGTCACTGAGTCACATTCCCAGCCCTATTTTTTGTATTTTATTTAGACAGGGTCTCACTGAGTTGCTTAGTGCCTTGCTTTTTGCTGAGACTGGCTTTGAACTCAACAATCCTCCTGCTTCAGCCTCCTGAGCTGCTGGGATTATAGGCATGCACTTAGCATTAAAAATGAACATTGTGGCCTGGGGCTGGGGCTCAACGTGGAACACTTGCCTGGAGTGTGTGAGGCACTGGGTTCCATCCTCAGCGCCATGCAAAATATGTAAAATAAAGGTATTGTGTCCATCTACAACTAAAATATTGTTTTAAATTAACCTGTTTCTCCCTCAAATAACACATAATATAGGTTCCACACCTTCAAATAATCAGTTTGTATTTATTAAGTAGTCTACAAAGTCCCTGAGGATTCATGTGTCAAGAAAGAAATATCTTTTTTTTTTAGAAAAAAAAATCTTCATTTTCATATCCTCAATGCCTGACACACAGTAAATAATCAAAGTATGTGCTCACTGAATGAACAACGGAAAGGAACTGAGTAGGAAGTTTTTATATAGGGCAAAAGATCTTGGCTAAAATTTTAGACTAGCATTGTAGCTAAGGCACATGGATGGTGCTTCTCACAATATCTGGAAGCATCTGGATATTACTGAAAGATTATTTTTAAAATATGTGAACTTTTGGTAAATTTTAATTTCCTTACCACCTCTTAGTTGTCAGAATTTTTGTAATATTAGTCCAAGATAGAGGCAGAAGCACAGGAAATTACGTTATGGTTTAAAGAAATCCTGGTAGTACTAAGTCACATGATTTCTAAGACAGGTGGAATTCTACTTCTCTGCTTCTCTGGAGACAAGGGATGATCTACAATCTGTGTGTACTCAATATACTCAATAACCTATCACAGTCTCATTTTTGCCCATATGCTGAGGTTAGCATTCAAGAGTGCAATAAAGGGAGAGGAGACATTCCTTTCATGATTTGACCTCAGACGTGAGTACCACAGAATGTTTAAAAACACATGATCTATATAACAGTAAGTAGACACAGATGATATTTTGTGGAGGTGATCATTGCTATACCATCTGCCAGGTTTTGCAGTTGGTTAAAAAGAAGAAAAATTATTTTGGCAGGATTTGTTCTTCACAAAATCATGTTGATTTTTGCCAATTCTATGTAATTTGATATGTGTCTTGTGAATTGAGCAAGAGAAAAATTTTTTTCACATTGTACTCCAGGAAAAAATGGCCATTGTCTTTATGACCCTTGCTAAAAAGCACATTATGTGTATTTAAGCCTAAATTAGATAGGGCCATAGTAAATAAGGAAATGGAGACAGATGGTTAACTAATTCAGAGTTACCAAGCTCAAAACCTTTTTTGTGGTTACCATGATATAATTGATGTACTATGGTCATAAGTGAAATTAAAACAGAGGATATTGAGATCTAACACTAGGAGTAGGCTCCTATGTGAGATCAAAACAGGCTTAATCCAGAATTTGGAAAACTGTCTACTAGTTAATTTCCACAAAAGGTGTGTGAGTTTGTAAAAGATAAAAATTGCGTGTAAATCTTTTTTTTTTTTTTTTTTTTGATTTAGAGACAACATCTTCACAAGATTAATGTATTGTGAAATATAGGAAATCTACTGGAGGGTAGAAAAAAATAAACAAATTTATTGGAAGATATTATCTATTAATACTATCCCAATTAGTACCATAGCTATCTACTATGTTGTTTTTCATAATTTTGTAAGAAGGTGTGAAATTTCATCAAATATAAGTAAAGGACATAAAATCTAATTTGTAAGTGATTTGAAATGGGTACACATTCTTAATAAATATTTAATGAATGGGTTTTAGTGAAAGTTGGTTTGTATATAGTACTTCCAGATTTTGCTCTGAGTGGGGACACACATAAGAGAATCACAAGTAATTTGTGCTTCATAGTCACTTTATTTTGTTTTTTTTTTCTTTAAAAATAATGTCTTTTAGTAAATAACATTTTGTGCTACTTAAATATCAGTTTCTTTAAATGAGAACTATGAAAAATTATTAATTATTTCAATAAATTCTTCATTCAACTAATATAGAGCACATGAAATATGTAAGACATCAGAGGGTATTGATACTATATATTTGTTAGTAAAAAACTTAGTTGCTACCATGATTAATAGATCACAGATATCAAACTATATGCCACAAATTTTATGGCAACTTGTTAACATACTTATCAGCTCCATTTCTTTTTATTTTGTTCTAATTAGTTATACACGACAGTAGAATGCATTTTGTCCCATCATACATAAATGGAGTTTAACTTCTCATTCGTCTGGTTGTACATGATGTAGAGTTACACAGGTCATGTAATCAAATATGCACACAGGGTAATAATGTCCAATTCATTCTACTATCATACCTACCCTCATACCCCCTCCCCTCCCTTCATTCCCCTCTGTCTAATGCAAAATACCTCTATTTTTCCCCACCCCTGCCCCTTACTGTGAATTAGCAACCACATGTCAGAGAAAACATTTGGCCTTTGGTTCTTTGGGATTGGCTTATTTCACTTAGTATAATATTCTCCAGTTCCATCCATTTACCAGCAAATGCCATGATTTCATTCTTCTTTAAGGCTGATTATCTCCATTTCTTAATGACAGTCTATTAAAAATCTAAGCCTCTGTTAATTTGAAAAGAATTGCCATCTTGTATGGCTATCAGAAGACCTATGGAAATGGATCTAGATGTTTTACAGTTTTAAGAGGCAGCTCTCTATGCCCCATTGTCCTGTTGTATCTTCTTGCCCCACCTCTGCTCTGTTCTTTATGCCTCAGAGGTTGACCTCTCCAGATTGCATTGTCTATAGTTTCTTGTTCTCTTGCTTCCTCTTAGGTTCAACCAGGTGTGGACAGAAATAAAAGTGAGGACTTTCTTCTGTGTTATGATCATGGCAGTGGCTCCATGCTTTATAAACACAGCTCCTGCCCAGTGGCTCCTTTTCCATGATACCAGCTCTTGATACCAGTTTTCTTAGGTTCTGAAAAATATACTCTCTACCTAGTGCCCCTTCAGGCCTACATTAGAGAATAGTCTCTACTAATTGCTCATTCCAGGTACTTCACCACTTTCTATTGGTTCATTTAACTCCCCACATCACTCTAAAGCATTCTTTTATTAAATTCTTCTCATTCAAACACTTTAACTGTGCCCCCTGATTCCTGCTAGGACTCAAGGAGATTTCCAAAAAATTGTCTTATATCCAGGAGAAAAATTTTCAATGGTAATGTGATGAGACACTGAAACAATTTGAACTATATCTGATAAACTTGAACAATGGAATCCAACTTCCAAGCAACTTGTGGACCACTTCTGCAATTCTAGAAAGTAACTACATAATATATTGATGGTTAATTTAATTATTTGTAAAGTTTAAAAATCATTGGAAAAAAGTCAATCCTGTTTTTTGTTTTATTTGCATCCAATGTATTCAACTAGTTTGGAACCAAGCCTTGTTCACCATCTCTGACAGTAAATAGAGTTTAACAACAATACTGTTTACTAACTTTGTTATGTTACAGTGACAGAATTGAGTAGTTGCAACAGAGACATTACAACCTACAAAGCCTAAAATATTCAATTTGGCCTTTACGGAAAAAGTTTGCCAACTTATGAACTAGTCAGTGTAATGATACATTTGCCATTTTTCTTTGACCTCACTTAGAAGCAATCTTCTCTGTATCTTGAATGCTCAGTATGTTTATGTTACTAAACAAGGTAGTTCTGGAAATACTGATCAATGAAGAAAGTGAGAATGTACTAACAAACATAGAACTCATAACCTCAGTTTTACTCCACACTTGGAGAATATATTTTATTCTTTTGTAAGATGTATTAGTCAAATTTCATTTATGATTATGAGAATTGGGTTCGAAAGTTTTAAAATTTGTTCAGCTGGCAGTTCTACACCGAAAATATGATAATCATTTGCAAAAATGCCTTTGGGACCTGGGGCTGTAGTTCAGTGGCAGAGCACTTGGCTAGCATGTGTGAGGCACTGGGTTTGATCCTCAGCACCACATATAAATAAATAAATAAAATAAAGGCATTCCATCCATCTACAACTACAAAAATCAATAAAAAAAGAAATGCATTTGAGTGTGTTTACTGATGAATTCCAACTAAAAAGCATATTCAAACTTTGATCATTCTGTATTTTTAATGGTTTTATGAGAATAGTTTAATTCATTGATTAAACTATTTCATTAACTATGAAAAAATTACACTAGCATATTAATCTCCAAGCAGAATTATACATTGTTCTTTCTTTTAGTTTTTTCTTTAAATATTACTGATTTTTCCAGTTGTGATAATGAAACATTAATTTTATAACAAAATAAAACATTTTTAAAAATATAAAACATGACTAGCTCAATGTAACTGAATATATTATATTGTTATTTTAGTTTTAGAAACCAAAGACACAGCTTTAGTTTACAAAAGCAGTGGAATGAAATTGAGTCAAAAACTCTTCTCAAGCTAGTGTTTTAATTTTTAAGTAATTGGTACATATTAATTGAAATAGAAAATAAGAATATTTAATTTGGGGGGCTGGGATTGTGGCTCAGGTGGTAGAGCACTTGCCTGGCATGTGTGAGGCACTGGGTTTGATTCTCAGCATCACATAGAAATAAATAAATAAAAGGAAGGTCCATTGACAACTAAGAAAATATTTTAAAAAAGAACATTTAATTTGGAAAAATTTTAAAGTTTCATATGAATTTTAACTTTTCAACACCAAATATATGGTTACTTATCTGTATATACATTTTTATATGCTTTCTTACTGCCATTCAACAGAAGGAAATAAAATGTCTTCAGATATCCTCACTTGCATTTTCTCATTTATAATTCATATTTTTAAAAATATGCTAGCACTCTACATTTTTCTATGATTTAAAGTATTTCCTTGTTTCAATCCATACTTATTTTTAATAGCAGAAAGGTATCAATGATTTCCATGGATCCCTTCTTACTGATTTATCTTAACGAGAATGCTAAGTTACAAGATCAAGGCATGCCCTAAAGATGGTATTGTTATACCCAAGAATATCAGTTTGTGTTTCTTTAATTGGAAGGTCTTAAGCTTTTCGTCAGGCTATGTAACTTGTCAGTGATCTTTTTAAAAAAAAAAAAAAAAACAAAAAAATTTTTTTTACTTGTAGGTGGACACCATATGTTTATTTTATTTACTTATTTTTGTGTGGTGCTGAGGATCAAACCAGCTCCTCACGTGTGCTGGGCAAGCACTCTATCACTGAGTCACGACTTCAGTCCTTGTCAGTGATCTTTATCATGGGACTAAGGCCTACCATAGGGCATATTTATGTGTTTTACTTTTTAAAAAAAAATTTTTTTAGATGTTGATAGACCTTTATTTTATTCATTTATTTATATGTGATTCTGAGAATCGAACCCAGTGCCTCACACATACTAGGCAAGTGCTCTACCACTGAGCCACAACCCCAGCCCTGTTTTACTTCTAATCCATCATCTACACAGACATAGGCCAGGTTCTGTTTCAACTAGTTATTGCTATTGCAATGTCTGTCTTTAGGATATAAATGGGTGAATAGTAGAGGTTAGGAATAGGCTTATGATTAGAATAAGAAACTTATTTTCTCACTTTCTAAATGTCTATTTTTGCCATTTTCTGTAAATGTCTTAATTTTTTCCTTTATTTATGAGGTTTCTACTTGCTTAGTATTGTTCCATCAACAGTATCATATGGAGGAATGAGTCACTGCCTATTGCATAGTTTTGAAGAACTATTCCAAGTAAAATAAAATTCAAAACTTAGTTTTCTAGAGCCTGCAAGTATACCCTTGTAGTTTTTCCCTTTCTTCTTCTTCTTCTTCTTTTTTAACTGGTACTGGGGATTGAAATCAGGAGTGCTTTACCACTGAACTTCATCCCCAGCCCCTTCTCATTTTATTTATTTATTTTTTTGAGACATTTGTCTTACTAAGTTCCTGAAGCTGGTCTTAAATTTGTGATCCTCCTGCCTCAGTCTCCCCAATAGCTGGGATTACGGGAGTGCACCATTGTACCCGGCTACCTTGGCACTTCCTAAGAGCCTCTGAGTGTATCACTATATTAAAAGCACAACGGAGTTATTTAGATGAGTTGTGATAATGTAATTTCTCAAAAAAGTCAATTTATATAATTTATATTCAGAATATGCTGTTCAACAAAGTTTTGTCAATTATAGCACATTTTCAGATTTCCATCAAAATGATCCCCCAAAAGGAAAAAGAGCATCTGTAGGCTCAGATAGTGAGCATCTGAGGTACCAGGTTCTGGAAAGGCTGAGAGGATGATCTCTTGAGTCAGGAGTTGGAGGGCAGCCTGGGCAACACAGAGGAACTTTCACATCTCAAAAATAAATAAAAATAAATGATAAATAATAAATAAGTAAAAATTTAAAATAAAAAAACAGTTTGGGTGTATTGAGAAGGATAAATGTCATTATATGATAACTAAGAAGTAAAAGATTATCGGACGTTTATGTATTCCTCTAAACTTTTATCTGGAAAAAAATTATGTAACCTTGAGAAAAAAGCTGTCTTGAAGACTATTTATTTTATAACCTCAATGTCCCAGGAATATTCGTCAGTTTTTCAATAATCTCTAGTTAATATCTTCTCAAGGTCATTAGTTAACTAGAATAGTTTTCAGAAGTTGCTCTGCTGTGAGCTCTTGCCTATTGTTAGGAATTTAAACTGGTCTTCATGGTTGAAGGAAGACTTTATTCTATTGACTAGATAGGTGTGTCCATAACGGTGTCCACTATTGCGAAGCACTACACTAGACCCAGGGGTACGAAATCGAGTAAAACAAAATCACTAAGGAGAAAAGCATGTGGGCAAATACATGCCCATTCGCAGAAAGTTACAGAAGGCAAGTGGAGATTAGATACTGTGCAGGAAGAGAAAAGCAGGCAGCAAATGCTTTACAGAGAGAAAACATCCTGAAGGATGAGTAGGAGTTGGCCTGACCAGCAAGCAAGAGAGCATTCTGGACAAGGATGGTAGCAGGTGCAGAGACACAGGTGCATGGAGTATTATGGTGAATTTGAGATGGTTCACTCTGTTGGGAATAAATTAGGATATTTGAGAAGAGCAATTGGTAACTGGCCTGAAAGGAAGACCTCCTCTTCCAGAGGTTTCTTTTTTCTGTCCAGTTGAAATGCAGAGCAAAACAATAAGTCCCCTGGTCCAAGCAGGTATCCAATAGGAAGTGAAACCACTATGCCCATTTTACAGTTGAGGAAACTGATGCTTAGACAATCCCTCATAATTTTGATCTCCCCACCCCCAATATATTTCTCTTAAAACTATATTGGATAATCAATACATATTCCTTTTATGTTGTCAAGGGAATCTAAAATCTTACTCATTGCATCAAAAGGGCTCTTGTGAAAAGTCTGTGACAGAGTGAATTTCTTTATGACATTTTGCATAAGTGGAATCATAAAATGTTGTCCTTTGTGTCTGACTTTCACTTACCATAATACGTTTAGGGTTCGTTATGTTGTAGCATCTCTTGCCCTTCATTCTTTCCCATTGCCAAGTAATATTCCATCATATGGATATATTACATTTTATTCATTCATTCATTCATTCATTCATCAGTCAATGAATATTTCAGTTGTTTTGACTTGGACTATTAGCATTGTACTGCTATATTATACTAGCTTATGAATGTGATTAGTCCTGCAAATCTCTGTACTTTAAAATATTTTCCCCAAGCAGCCTTGTTCAGGGTGAACCTATCACTTCCTATAGTATAGATCAAGATAAACATAGGTAGAGGTAGATATGGGTGCCTCTGGTATATAGGTAGTGTTATATACTGAGAGAATCTTTGTCTAGTGATTTCTAAATGAACCATAGTTCATTCCAATCATTTAGTTTTGCTTTAGAAGAGAGCTGAGCAAATAACTTAGAAACTAACCAGATGGATATGGTTTTTCCAAAGTCCTTTCCTGTTGCATTTAACATTCTGAGAAAAGATGGATGGAAAATCACTACAAAGTACAAAACAAAAGCACTTTGAATAAATCTTGAGAAACGTTTTCCTATGTGAAAGGATAGGATTTAATCTTACAGGACATTGCAATTCAAGAACCATTAAATTGTATATAATGTACAATCTCTCTTTTGCCAGACAGGGAAGTTTCCTGATTGTACTCTTGAGATATTATAAAACATTTCTAAGGCTGCTGTTAAACTAGAGAATTGTGAATTGGTAGATTTTCAAATAAGTTCCTACAGACCTCAGTCTGGCCTAAAATTTCCTGTTTTTACAATTAACTCCTCATGTTTCTTTGTTGAGTGTGTGTGTGTGTGTGTGTGTGTGTGTGTGTGTGTGTGTAAAACCTAAAGATAGACCAGGAAGCATCTGGGGCCATCTGGATCTAGAGGGGAATCCAGATTTCTGAGAAGGATGGGATGGGTACTAAATCTAAATTGAATAAACTATGCTACATCAATGTTCTACTCCTGGGCTAACTGTTCAGCCACCACTCTCTGAAACATCCTTAACCTGCTGTACTTGGTGTTAATACTTTCTGGGGTTTCCATTTGTGAATGAAGTAAGTTGGTCTATCCTGGGATAGGCAGGAATACTTCCATCTTGTCTTGTCAAGTTTCTAAGAGATCACAAAGGAAAATGGACCTGTCAAGCATTGTGTTGCTCCTGAAAGCAGTGCTTTCTTCTTAGTGCCTCCTTTCCCTCTGTCTGCATTTTATTCACCAAATACAGAACTGTGATTAAGAAAGAGTCATCAAGAGTACAGGGGAAAGACTGATAGCAACCAGGATGACTCAAGGCTTGTGTATTGGCCAGGGCGATGCAAAGCTGTAGTCGACACCACCAATGCCACATGAATGCATCCTAAAGACTTTTAGAAAGGCATTTATTTCTCTATTTTTCAAGACAAGGTCTTTTCTGTTATAACTGAAATGAAGTGGGGAGGTTATATGTCAAGTTCTCCCAAACGATTCCTAATTTGGGGGGAATAATGATGAAAACATCACCACAAACACTTGCTATATTAAAGCTCTCATTTCATGGAACCTCATTGGTTTCTCTGTTTCACATATGAAGAAAGTGAAGCACAGAGAGGTTCAGTAACTTGCCTAGGCTTGCACAGCTGGTAAGTGTTATAATTAGGCTGACTCCAGAGTCAGGCTCTCAAATACCTAATTAAGAAACTCAAGAAATTGTGCTGTTTCTTAATTCAGTGTTATGGCAAAAACATTTTTACTGCTATTTTAAAATAGCATACATGTAAATGTGAACACGGCACACATTGTAAAACTATAATACTATATTTTCTTAAAAAATGTGTTTCATATGCCCATTTTATCTCAGGAAAAATTAGGAGGAACATTTGATTTTGCTAGCAAACTTAAAGGTATTTTGATGGTTCCAGTCATACATAGAATAGAGATTTATGACAAATATGTAATTTATTTATTTGTCAACCAATTTGGATGACTTTCAAATGTTTCCTCTTTGTAGCTCTTGATTTTGTTTGGATATTAAAAACACACACACACACGCACACACACACACACACAATGTCTGAATCACATTTGCTTGTGTCAGGGAATACAGCTTTTGGTTATTTAAAATCCTATTATATTTCACTGGCAACTTTGAAGAACATTCACGCTTTCTCGGCCTAGATTTTTTTTTTTTTTTTTTAAGAAGGAAAAGGAGAAGAAAAAAGAAAAGAAACAAGAACCAAGTTGTGGCTCAAATGTCTTTGCCTGTTTTTCTATTCCATCTTGCTGGGAAAAAGCATGCTTAACAGATCAAACTGTCCGAAAAAGGCTGTCTGCATCCCTCATGTTTAAAAGAGAAGGACTGCGTTCTCTTTCCTTCACACATCAAAGAAGGCACTCGAGGAGGAAATAAACCATAATTAGGCATGAGCGAGCGAGCAGACAGACCCCCTTCCTCTCCCTTGCCCATCCCCGCCCCCCATGCCCTGGCAGCCGTCCTGCGCGCGAGCGCGGTGCCGGCCACCGCAGCAGCTGCGGCGAACGCGCGCCCGCGCTCCCGCCCGTCGCCAGAATCTGGGCGGCGGCGGGGCCGGCCCGGGGGCGCGCGCTCGAGGGCGCGCTCATGCAGCGGTTTTCTTCTCCCACAATCCAGAGGCAGCGGTGCAGGAGGGGCGGGGAGTCGGCGGAAGGATATCGACGCGGAAGGAGCTGCGCGCTCCCTTTGACGGCGGGCTGGCCGCGCTGGTTGGGAGGCGAGGAGTGGGTGTGATGCGGCACTGCGGTTCCGAGGCCGTTACTCCCGCTCCTCTAGAGAGGGCGGAGGAGGAGGCAGGAGTGCGGCGGTGATCTTGTGCCAGGGCTTCCTAGAGGCGCACTGAAAAGGCTGGCGGGGCTCAGGCAGCTGGGGACTTAGGGACACACATTCAAGCCCCCAGCCCCCGGCAGGGGAAGGGGGCTGGAGACGAGGCGTGAGAGCTTTGGAGGGATGGTGTCTGCTCGGGGGGAAGGGGCGAGCCCTGCCTGTCGGTGGTGAGGGGCTGCGGGCAGGGGCGGCTCTGCGGGTCGAAGCGGCTCCATGCCCACTGGTGGGTGGAACGTGTAGCGCGGAACGCGGCGGTCGAGCCTGGCCGCCTCTCGGACCCCTGAGGCGAATTTCATTTAGCCCACGTTGGGATTAATTCATCGGGGGCAGTTTCGCCGGTCCGCTTCCTCCAGGAGCTGGGCAACCTTGACGGGCTTTTTGTCTCGCTGCTCCAGCCCCCTTTCCCTTCCTCCTCCTCCAGATGCCTTTTCTCTGCCCCTCCTCGCCCGGTACAGACATTTCCAGCGCAGGCTACGGCTCGTGGGGGCTGTTGAAGGCGCTTCCCGGGATTTCGGCTGGTTTCCCTCGGGGGTTTTTGAGGAGGGAGAGTTTTCCCCCCCTCCTCGATGGGATTTTCCTCGCTTGCCGAAATGGACTTTCATTGATTTCTTCTTACTTACTCAACGTTTAGTGGCCAATTCTCTAGGCGTATTTTTGTGGTAGTTCCCCCTTTTTTTTTTCTTTCTTCCTTTCAAATACATAATCTGTAAAATGGAGAACGAAATTTTTACTCCCCTTCTGGAGCAGTTCATGACCAGCCCCTTGGTCACTTGGGTAAGTAGGATGTCCTTCATTGTATATTTTGCTGTGTTATTTGTGGCTGCAGAGATGGAGGTGGGCGTTCACGTCGTGATGATCCTTGTGTTGTAGGTTAAAACGTTTGGACCTCTGGCTGCGGGAAATGGGACCAACCTGGATGAATATGTGGCTTTGGTGGATGGAGTATTCTTGAACCAGGTCATGCTCCAAATGTAAGTGTTTCCTTCTTTTTTTAGGTACCCTGTTTTCCTTGAAAAATTACCTACCGTGAACTTGGAGATTTTATGTTTTAAGCCCCTAATTTGGTTCTTTGGCCAGAAAATTCAGGTGGTTTAAGAATTGGATCTTGAAAGAAGTGATAATCTTATGCACCCAGCCCATTTATCACAACCCAGTAATTTTACCTGTTAAAATTGTGAAACTTTTATTTTTCTTTCTGCCACCCCTTTATTGTTGTTGATTTGTCTTCAGTGCTGGAATCCAAACCACACTGTGTCATCTTTGATAATTGGTAAAACAAGAGAGGATCTGTGGGATGTGGGGGTAACATAGATACATGGGTAACTTTAGTTTCCCAAGAGGAAAGAAAAAGACCTTACTATGGAGTTATATGCATTTGATGCAAGAATGTTTTCTTATTAACCATTGTGTCCAAGAATAAATGGCTCAAATTTCAGGACAGGTGAAGTAATAATAGATTTCAGAAGATAAATTTTATACACCAGGTCTCATTGGTGAGGAGAGAACTGTTGCTGTAGCAAGCAATTTAAATGCCTATAGTAAGTCTGATTAGATGACTTACTGTGTGAATTTTGAAATTGCTTAATTTATGGCAAATTATTTAAAGGTATTTTTAAGGTTTTGAAATGCAAGTAATTGAAGTTGAAATGCAAGTAATTGAAGTTGACTAGATGATGATTGAGTAGGCAAATCTTTGTTTTTATGTTTATAATATTGAATTTGCATTAAGGAGCAATGTGTTTTTGAGATGGGAATTAGATATTGAAAGCCTATCAGCTGAATCAGTAAAATAAAAGCTTTATTTTTATCATTATTAGTATTATAACATACAAGTATACTAAAAACTTTAATGTAGGTTATCAAATTGATTATTATAGTTGTACCTAGAAGTATGTGTATTTAACCTTATTTCTCTTGGATAGAGTCTGATTATAAGAGTAGTTTGCAACTTTTCATTTGAATTTCCATCTTTTATATTGTAGAAAATGAGTGCATTGTAAATAAATACTTGTAACTAGAGAATAAGTCTATTATTCTGTGATAACTTCACATATAAAATATCAATTCTGAATTTATTGGAAATTATTTTTTCTGTTTAGATTTTTCTATTGAAGAAAGTTAGAAGTCAAATCCATAAATAATTGTTATGGAGTTAACTTCTCTATTTGTTCAGAGATTTGTGTGCTGTATTTCATGTATGTGTTGATCCTACAGGGAAGTATTATATTATTCTGCTTATCAAAAAATGTATTTTATAGGCACCCTAAAAAATACATTCTTAATCTAAATAAGTGTAAATATTTTTCCCCTTAGAAAGGAAAAAAGAGTGGACATAAATTATGTCCAGCATTTGCATATATATTTGTAGCTGCTACCACATGGAATAACTTTTTCTATGAAATATTCCACTATTTCCTGAGCAAAATGGTAGAATAATCAAACTGACTATTTTAGGTAACACAGGACAGGATGGATAGCCATTATGATAGATATTTAGAACTCTCCCCCTCTGACTCTTCACTTGATTATTTGTAGACAGAAAATTTTGAATTTGTGTACTAAAAAATGTGTGTTCACAAAAATAGGAAAAATACATTACTTTTCCACTTTAATGGTTTTTATTTATTTGAATGATTCTTTTTCCAAAGACTATTTAGATTGTTTTGAGTTCTAGTAATTAGCTCATTTCCACTTAGAGTGCACTTTTATATTTAAATAAACAAATATATGTACATGTATATGTGTATGCGTGTATATATGTGTGTAGGTGTGTGTGTGTATGTTTTGAAATAATGGTGTTCCAAATAGTTGTTGCCAGTGCTTTTTTGGAGAGAACTGGTTGCTTTCTAAACCTCAAATCTGCTTTGTTTTCAGTTCCATCTCTTAGGTTCCTTAAAAGTTTTTTTGGTGTCCTAATTCTGTTCTAAATGACCTATATAAATTAAAGGAAAAGAAAATTAATAAAAGAGAAGTATGCTTTTGCTTTTCTAAAAATTTATTTGCTAAAATAAGATCAATACAAAACTTTTAATGACATATCGGTGATAAGGCAACAAAACAATACTTTTTTTTTTTTTTTGGGGGGGGGGGGGGGGGGGGTGGGGATTGAACCCAGGGCCTTGTGCTTACAAGGCAAGCACTCTACTGACTGAGCCCCTACGATACATTATTTTAAAGGCTATATTTTTAAATTTTAAAATCATTAGGATTTTCTTTTTCATTAAGATTTCTGATGGGTATGTGATTTAATATACTCTATTTAAAAAGTTTCAGTTGAATCTCTGAGCCCAGTAAATTAACCTAAAGATTAGCTTTGGTCTAAGTAATTTCTAGATTGCATTTGGTTATAGAATTTGTGATCAAGAACCATTTGTAAATGAAACTGTCTCTAAATAAAATACAAATAGGGCTGGGAATGTGGCTCAGTGGTTGAGTTCCCCTGAGTTCAGTCCCTGGTACCAAAAAAAAAAAAAAACTGTTTATATATCTATTTTCATTTCCCTGTGCTTGAAGTTTGTTGAACTTCTTGGATCTGTGGGTTTGGAAACTTTTCAGCCATTATTTCTTCAAATATGTATATTTATTATATACATAATTTCTCCTTTTGGAAATCTGATTACGTGTGTTAGATTGCTTGACATAAAGATTACTGATGTTCAAATTTTTTTGTCTATTTCTTTGTTTCATTTTGTATAGTCTATTGTGATGTCTCCAAGTACATTAGTCTTTTCTTCTGTAATGTTTAATCTGCTTTTTTTTTTTTTTAGTCGTGGATGGACACAATACCATTAATTAATTTATTTTTATGTGGTGCTGAGGATTGAACACAGTACCTCACTCGTGCTAGACAAGTGCTCTACCACTGAGCTACACCCCCAGCCCTTTCATCTGCTCTTAATCCCATCAGTTTATTTTCATTTTAGACATTGTTTCATCAAAGAAATTTAGTGTTTTATATCTTCCATGTTTGTATTTTCCATGTTTTCTTTAGCTTTTGGACATATGGAGGATCTAACTGGCTTCATGTCCATGTCTATTAATTACATATGTCTCATTTCCTTGAGTTGGTTTTGATTGATGTTTTTTCTCATTATGTATTGTATTTTCTTTTCTTTTTTTGTGGGGATACTGGTCATTGAACTCAGGGCACTCAACCACTGAGTTATATCCCCACCCTATACTGTCTTTCATTTAGAGACAGGGTCTCACTAAGTTATTTAGTGCCTCACTTTTGCTGAGACTGGCCTTGAACCTGAGATTCTCCTGCCTCAGTCTCCTAGGCCGCTGGGATTACAGTTGTGCACCACTGTGCTGGACTGTTTTTTTCTTATTTTACATGCCTTTTTTTAATTTGAAAATATTTGAATATTTGAAGATATTTGAAATTCTACCTTGTTGAGTATTGGATATTTTTGTACTCCACTGTATTAAAAAATCTTGAACTTTGTTCTGGGATGCAGTTAAATTACTTGGACACAATTTGATCTTTCCGAGACTTGCTTATAAGTCCACTTTGTTGTACTCACTATTAAGACAAAAATCCTAAGTACTTTGATTAATGGGACCAGGAGCTGTTTAGTGTTATTCCCGCTAATGAAAGAATTGGTGATTCTTTCATTGTCCTTAGCTAGGTTCTTCATATTTATGTACTGATAAGTACTCCGCTGAAAACTTGAGTGATAGCCTCTTTCTATACAGCTCTTAGGTACTCTACCATGTATATTCCAGTTGCCTTGTCTCCAGATTCAGTTCTGTCTCCTCAATTCAGGGAGACCACTTGGCAACTGCCTAGGTTCCCTCTTTCCTATTCCTTGGCCTGGAAACTTTTTTAAGACAGTAAACTAGAGTAGTTGTTGGACTCAGGCTGTTTCTCATCTGTCAGAGATCACTGTCCTTTGTTGCCTGATGTCCAGTGTCTTCAAAAAATGTTTTGTGTATTTGGCCTTACTTTTTCTAGTTGTTTCAGGCAGCTGGGTAAATTTGGTCCCTGTTATCCCATCTTAGCCAGAAGTAGAAATCTGTTTATATACTTTTAATTACATTTTTGCCCTGCTGGTCTTGTATTACTGCTTTCAGATGTGACATAGACTTTCATTATAGGAGCCTACTATAGAATTTTTCCCAAGTGTTTATTAAGGACAGGAATATTGATAAATTTAGTGACCCTGGTATTACTATTTTGAACCCAGACTCTGAAAATGAGGATCTTAACAACGTTATTTTCTGACCCTGCCTTACAGTTTTGAAGACTGTTCACTGACTTGGGATTCACTGTGTTCAGAGGTGAATCTTGGATTTCATTGAGTAACTCCTTGAGTCAAAGAGTCTCTAAGAGCTTGTGACATGACAGCAGTCATCTTTAATGGGAAAGGAGAAGCTATTTAGAAATGAGGAATGATAGGCCAGCTCTTCTGTATGCTTCAGGGCATTTTCCTACTTTAACCAAATGAAGTCTTTTTTTCTTGGTATTAGTTACCAGACGTCAGACTTAGTGACAATCAAGCAGAAATAATATATATATTTTTTCTGTTTGAGAAGTCACGCAGTTTTGTAACCATTGTTGAATATTTCTTACTATAAGTTTTTAAGGAATTTATGACATTGTAGTTAATTTCATAATCCTAAAATTTGAAACCTGTGCTACTCATATTATCCAAGCTGTTGAAAATATGAATATGTAAGAGTTTTAAATACTGAGAAAATTGTTAACAGTGTCAGAACAATATTCAGAATTCCTTTCTGTGATTTAACTCCATTAGATAGCTGTAGAGATCTATATTTAGAACAGTTGGTTGTTGGGATATACTTGCCTTTTTTTTTTCTTTTAGAATCTAGAATTTGAGGGGACTTTAAAAGTCATCTATTTTGAAATTCCCTTTTTATTTTATTATACATTTCTATGTACTTGTTGATGTTTGTGGTGCTAGGGATCAAACCTAGAGCCTCACATATGTTAGAGTAAGTGTACTAGCCCTAAACTGCATTCCCATCTTAAGGATCCCTTTTTAATGAAAGCCCTGACAATGGGTCATGCAACTTCTGTTTAGGTATTTTCCTGAGAATCCATGTCATAAAATATACCTAAAGAAACACTTATTTAATAGGGGCAGTTGACTGAGAAATGTTCTTTTTTTCTATCAAATCTTGAGAGTTCAAAAGTAGTTTGGGCTAACGTTATGACTCTAATAATGGTCGAATGACATAAAATATGTAGACTGTTTTACCATGTATGACATCGACTTTGAGTTTTGGTACTGTTACTCTTAACTTTTCTCAAGTGCACTTCAAAGTTTTTGTTTCACTTATTACTTCTTTAAAAACTTGTTGTCTGGGGCTGGGGATGTAGCTCAGTGGCGGAGCTCTTACCTAGCCCATCCGAAGGACAGAGTTCGATCCTCGGCACCACATAAAAATAGAACAGATAAAATGGAGGCATGCTGTCCATCTACAACTACAAAAACAAACAAACAAACAAAAACCTTGTCTTTCTACTTGTAATCACAAGAAGTTTTTTAAAACATTTTATCTTGTCACTCTTTAAAATTATTTGATATCTTTCATTGTTCTCAGAATAAAAATACCGTTTAAACATCTAGACTTCTTTGTGATTTGGCTGCCAGCTTCTTTAATTTAGTACCAGTCTTAATTGAATGACCTAATATCCAGCAAACTTGTAATTCTCAGATACTGTATTCTTCTATGTCTCTGTGCCCTTCTGTATACTCTTTCCTCCCTTAGAACACTTTCATATTTCCTCACTGTTGCTTTCTTTAACTGTCTTCTACTTCCACTCTTCCTTTGCCATTCTCTGGCTCCTGCTAGCCTATATATACCTTGTGTCTCTAAAGAACCTTCGTGGGCTTTGATGATAGCATTTATCTCACTATATTTCAGTTTTTGGTTTGCCTCACTCTGCTCATTAGCCTGTGAGCTTCTTGAAGCTAGGGATTGTATCTTCCATTTGTGTTCCTAGCAAGTGCTTGACATACAGTAGGTTCTTGATAAACTTCTGTCAAATAAATAAAGAGACCTACATAGTAAAGTGGAATGAATTTGGACATACTCGGGTTCAGTTCTAGTTGTGCTACTTATTAGTGTGTGAACTTGAACAATTTGCTTTAATATCTCCAAAGTTCACTTCCTGCATTAATAAGATGGGAGATAATGTTTCCTTCAGAGGCATAATCTCAGCTAAGGCCAGGAGAGTATTTTTCCCATTTGTTAACCACTGTATCCCCAGTGCTGGTTACTGCCATTAATTTGCTTTTTCTACATCAAGACCTACATATTTACTTGTCTCACAGTTTAGTTTTATGTGATCTGCCTTGGTGTCACCTCTAGCTGTTTGATCTTTAGCAAGTTATGTAACTTTTTAGCTTCTTCATTTTTAAACTGGGGGTAAAAAGAATCAGAGAGTTATTTTGAGAATCAAATAGGATAATTTGTGCCCAGTGCTTAGCATATGATAAGTGTTTAATATATGCTAGCTCTTGATATCTTTTTTGTTTTTTTTTTATTATTATTAATGTAATTTTTTCCTGCTAGATTGCCTTCCCTCCTTTCTTTGCTAAGCAGATGCCTACTTATCCTTTAACACTCTGTAAAGTTCCTTGGCAAAGCTAATTACTTTCCTTCTATGATTCTGTAGTATTTATCAAAGTAGCTGCCACTCTAGATTGTTAGCATTTAAAAAAAATGTTTTTGTAGTTGCATGCCTTCATTTTTTAATTTTGTTTTTATTTTTATTTTTTAATATGATACTGAGGATCAAACCCAGTGCCTCACACGTGCTAGGCAAGTGCTCTGCCATTGAGCTACAACCCCAGCCTGATTGTTAGCATTTTTGTCTAATGATATGTAACTTGTACATATTACCAGCACTTAGCATAGGACCTAGCATGTTGCAGGTTTTCAGTAAATATTGAGAAATAAAGATGTTATAGTTTTATGAATTTTCAAAATTTTGAGAGTACACTCTTGTTTTAGTATTGTAGAATTTAGCTTTACTTTTTAGTTTTCTTCCATATTCCCCTTTTTTTCATTCTTTCCCTGTATCCTTAGTTGTTTCAATTACCTTTATTGAACATTTTTCCTCCTGTTATATCTCCGTTAATGGGAGGTACGAGTGACAGGTCATGGTCCATGGTTTTGTATGGTATTAAAATATATAATGATTTTTATTTCAGTTTCCAGTAATTTTTCTGATGATGTTTAAGTGTCCAAAATGTTGAGATTTTTGACCATTGCCTCACTTTGGACTGATGTCTTCAAGATCTATCCATAGTGATTGCGTGATTCTCATTATAATTCATATCTGGTTAAACTATAGAAAGTATCAGAACCTGGAGAAGAACAAATGAGTTTAGTTGCTACATAGAGGAGTATGTATACATTTTTTAACTGAAAATTCCCTCTGTAACTTATATTATGAGAAACTAGTTCTCATAGGATAGATAGAAAGTAAGACTAATTCATAACTATATTGTTTTCAAAGGAACCCAGGATCCATGAAATAGTTTGATATAAGTCTAGGCATAAAGTTTTAATATTTAGATATACTATTTGAGATTTTACTACTATTGAGACATCTGTCTATAACTCAATTTAATCATTAGTGAACTAGCTGTTTTTAGAGTTAGTGTGGTATAAAAGCAAAGAGCATGGACTTGAGAGTTTGACCAGTTATTGAAGTGGGAATATAACTTGAACTATTCTCTTTATTCCTGATTTTATTCTTATACTTTCTTAGTACTACTTTGCTAGGTCAGTAAATAACAGAACTAGGTTGATGAGCCAGGCCTTGGGACACATGCCTGTAGTTCCAGCAATTTGAGGCATGAGAATTGTGAATTTGCAAGTTCAGGCATAACCTGGGCAACTTAACAAGACAAGACTCAAAAAAGGTGGTGGTCAGGGCTTGGGGTGTAGCTCAGTGGTTGAACACTGGTCTAGCCTACTATGAATGAAGCCCTGGGTTTGGCTTCCAAACCACTAAAAAAAAACCCCATAAACAAACCCCCGCAAAAAACTAGGTTGATGAAACTCATCAAGTTTGAGTGAAATAAAGCTTCCTCTAATATTTGTTGAACCCAGGTAAAATGTTTGTTTATAATAGCCTAAATATTTAAATGTTATCAACCAAACTTATAAGTTTTTAGGTATGTTATGGTCTTTTATCTTAATAAGTATACCTTCATAATGACTTAAAAGGAAGGGTTCAAATTTAGAATTCACAGACTCACAGTTTACAGCAGAATGTGGTAGCCCAGCCTCTTCCCGTCATCACTGGCTCTTTCTGTCACCATAAAAATGTCTCATGCATAGGCATATCAACACTCTGCAGGCATTTCCAGAATCCAAGCTATTACACTCCCTGCTCCACACAACTTCCCTTTGGCCCAAGGGTGTTCACATCTGCAGTGTTGTCCATCCTCAAGACAGATATGGGGAAGAAGCCAGTGCAGACCCTGAGATTGGGTTAGAGATATTTGGGAAAGATATTCCAGAGTTATAGGTACCTAGAGTGTTATTTGGAAAAGAGGAGTTGGTGATATATAGGTACATACTTCTGTTTACATGGACTCCTTTCCCAGCGGAAGTGTGTGGCTCAGGGAGGGCCACAGTAGGATTCAGCAGAGATCTTTTTTACACATATGAATATAATACTCAGTGATAAGAATGAAGGAGTGATTCATCAAAGATCATTTCATTCAGTCTTCTGAGTACTTACTATATAAAAAACTGCTAGGTGCTAGGACATGATGCTTTGTCCACTAGTAAGGGGATGAGCATGTAAACATTAGTGTGTGCTACATGATGGAATTGTGATTTTAATACCATGTTGGTACAGAGAGGGAAATGAGATTTACATGGAGGAAAAACCTTTTGGAGAAAGTAGCATTTGAACTGGATATGAAAGTTAACTAAGAATAATTAGGATGAATAGGAGTTCTAAATACTGGGGGAGTAGAAGGAAAGACATTTTAGGCAAAGACAATAGTAAGAAAGAGGCATAAAGATGAATAAAATGGTGGAATCAGGAAGTTTGAGGAAAGTGGAAAAATTTTGCAAGACTGTTTTAAGAGGAAATCACAAAGGGAGTTAAAGATGAATACAAGTATAGTCATGCAGGGTTGATGGCTTATTTGAAATTTGGAAACCACACATTTGTAGAGGAGCCAGTCAGCATGGTTGGGTAAACCAGTAATGCTTAGCTATTCAGAAACTGACAAAAAAAAAAAAAAAAAAAAAAAAATCTGTAGAATTTATTCAGAATAGGAGAGATGAGAAAGTGATAAGTAAATATGGGATGAGAGAAAAAATATACTAAAGATTCTTAAGGCAATAATTGAAGTCTCAAGTGACTAAAGTGAGGGGAAAAAAGCAGATATCTTCAGGAAGAGCTGATAGACTAGAGGTTGCAATAAGCTTGCAGGAAGAGTACGTTTAGAAGAAAAGAAGTGAGAGGGTGAAAAGAATAGGAGGATGAGTTCAGAGGGGACTTAATAGAATTTGAGATTTTGAATAATGATTAGGGCCAAGATGACCAATGCCTGATCGTGGATAAAATGGACTTAGGAAGTTGAGAAGCAACTTCCTTCATTATACTTGAAGCAGTGATCTCTTGATTACTGCTAGTGGTAGAAATGAAGATTAATTCAGAAATTAAAATAGAAAACTAGGCAGTTAATAGTTAATTTTAACAAAAGAATAATGGTGGGGAAGGAAGAAAACTGATGACTGTTTATAACTTTATTTTTAATTTATTTTAAAGTTATTATTATTATTATTATTATTATTTGGTACCAGGGATTGAAACCAGGGATGCTTAACCACTGAGCCACATTCTCAGTCCTTTTTTTAAAAATTTTTTTTTTTTTAGTTGCAGATGAACACAATACCTTTATTTTACTTATTTTTATGTGCCGAGGATTGAACCCAGTGCCTTACACGTGCTAGTCAAGTGCCGTACCACTGAGCCATAACCCCAGACCCTCCCCAGCCCCTTTTTATATATATATTTTTTTGAGACAGGTTCTTGCTTAGTTGTTTAGGGCCTCAGTAAATTGCTGAGGTTGATTTTGAACTTGCGATCCTGCCTCAGCCTCTTGAACTATTGAGATTATAGGTATTTCCGCTGCGACCATCTGTTTATAACTTTATATAAACATAATCTTTGTATTAAAACAAAAGATAAAACCTTGTGAAATATCTGAGTAGTTTTTCAGAAAAAAAATTAAATGACATATTCTTAATGTTAGTTTCCTAATGAAGGTTGGACAAGAAATTGAACTTCACATTATCATTGATGGCATAACTCTTTTTTTCCCCTGGATGTTGAAGGAGCAAGGAAGATAGTTTAAAGTATTGAGTCCTAGTCTTTGATGAAAACCTTAATAATTACAAACTAGTGAAGGATAAGAAGTTATAGAGAAAAACTAATGGAGACAGTGCCCTGATACATCTTTACCAATACTAGTTAAAAAGGGTGAACTAAGGGTTGGGGTTGTGACTCAGTGGTAATGCACCTGGCTACTACAGGTGCGACACTGGGTTGGATCCTCAGCACCAGATAAAAATAAATAAATGGGGCTGGGGTTGTAGCTTGGTGGTAGAGTACTTGCCTAGCATGGGTAAGGCACTGGGTTTGATTCTCAGCACCACATATAAATAAAAAATAAAGGTCCATTGACAACTTAAAAAAATTAAAAACAAATTAAATAAAGGCATTGTGTCCATCTACAACTAAAAATTATTTATTATATTTATTATTACAAATAAATATATAAAGGTTTTTTTTTTTTTAAAGGTGAACTTCAGTAAAATTTCTGTTAACTGGAAATGTTCAGGGAAAATGGGGTGTTGGGTTTACCCATATTTGAGAGTTAATTTAATTTTTCTCTTTGTTTAAAATCTTTACAAATGAATTAGATTACATTTCTGCTGTTGTAAATAGAATATATTTGTAATAATTCAAAATCTTGTGGTATCTCCTTTTATTTTTTTAAAAACCTTGAGTGTTTGTGTTAAATATTGAATGTATATCCTAAGACAAATGAATCGGAAGACAAGTGAATCCAAAGCATGCATTTGAAAACAAATCTAATAGTTTGGGATTTCTTCTTCTCTTTTTCTTTATTTTATATAGATTTAAAGGTTTCTTTTGTTTGAGGGGGGTGGGGAGAAAGTGCATTTGTTTGTTTTTGTGTGTTAATTAGTTAATGGGAGTAAAATAGGGAACTGTGATATTTATAAAAGTTAGGTTTGACCTTTGGAAACCATGAATGGTCTTGGAAACCTGTATATGGAGGAATTTATATTTGATTAAAAGCTTGAAGAATGATTGTGTTTGGGTAACTGTATATGAAGGAATTTATATTTGATTAAAAGCTTGAGGAATGATTGTGTTTGGGTAACTGTAGATGAGGAGAGGAAGATAGTTTAGGCTAGGGAAGCAGCTAGAGGAAAAATAACATAGTTTATGTATGATTTTAGAGATAGTGAGGAGATTAGCTTATTAGAGGATCCAAGTTGGGGGAATAGTAGAGTATAAAGTCACATAGGCAGAGTATACCAGATTATGGGAAATTTGAAGATTAACTTGTATAATTTAGGCAGCATATAGCAGGCCATGAGGAACCATTGAAAATTCCTTCTTAGGTGATTAAAACATGAGATTGATATGGAATTCAATTGATATGCTCTTCTAATTTTTATTGAACTTATACGGTGTACATTATTGTGAATACTGAGAGTACATCAGTGAATCATTGCAACTTGAACTATAGGGATGTTTGAAGCAAGGATGAGCATAGTAGTCAGGATTCCCTGAAGGAACAGAACCACAGAAACACACACACACACACACACACACACACACACACACACACACACACGTATATATGTATGTATATACACACACATAATTATAAACGGAGATGTATTGGATTGGTTTACATGATCTGAGGATGGGTTAGTCCCACAAAGGCCATCTGCTGGCTGAGACCTGGAGGAACCAGTAGCTGCTCAGTTCAAGAAGCTGGAAGCCTAAGAACAAGAGGGACCAATGATGCAGCCCTAGTCTGAAATTGAAGGCCTGGAAACCCCCTGGAAAATAGCTGGTGGGAGTCCACATTGGAAGAGTATAGAAGCTGGAGTTTGATATCTTTGCATAATGGCAGTAGCACTAGGCACTCTCTTGAGAAGAATTGAATGTGTATTCCTCTGCAGTTTCCTCCTTTTTCTGATTTTTGATCCATCCTAGCCCCTAGCCTTTTGGACAGTACTGCCCACATTCAGAGCAGGTCTCCTCCCTCATTTTGCTGTTGCACATGCTGGTCATCTCTGAAAACATCCTGCACACCTAGAAGTCTCTTAATTTGGGCATTACCTTGGTATCTCAATCCTATCAAGTTGACGGTCCAGATTAATTGTCACAGTGGGGAACAGACGGGGGCAAGTAAAGAGGATGGGTGGGTAGTGATATATGACATCTGAGTTTATGGTGGTAAGGCCTAGATCAGGTTGGGCTATGATTGGAGAAGGAGCAAATTCAAGAATTGTTGCAAAAGAATCAATACTATTTTAGATACAGTGTATGAAAGACAGGGAAGAATGAAACATGATGCTAAGGTTAAAACTGAGCAGACTATATTTTAAAATATATATTTATAGGAAAAAGATTTGGATACTTAATTTTACATAAAAATATATATCTTTATTTTTCTTTATTTGCAACTAAAAACATTTAAATGTATGAAACAGCAATATGTTCTGACAATGACATCTAATTTTGTGTGAGAACATTTCAATAACAGTATGTGCTCCTATTTAAATTTTATATTAGAAAGTGTATATTTCATTTTCAAATTTATTTAGTAATTATTTTAGGGGTGTGTTATTACAATTCTTTTGGGCCTTTGGAATGCTTGGATGGCTACGTTCATAGGCAATTTCATCTTGGAGACTTAATTCTCTGGAAACTAATTTGCATTTTAATTACTCAGAATTAGTGATCTTATTAGTGTCATATTTTTATTAATTGTGAATATTCAGACTTTCATCTGTGCTAATGCTGTGTTCAATAAACTTTATTTGTGCTGTCTTCAATAAACTTTTTTGTTATCTGAGAGTATTCATATAATTAACTCCTTTACACATTCTATAAGTGTTATTTGTATTGCATTGTATTCTGGAAGAAATTCCCGAACTTATTTGTATAATTTTACAGATTTTTAAAAATTCTGCAATGGAGAAATTTATTTCAGTAATGTTAAAGACTTTTTTATTTTGGTACCAAGGATTGAACTCAGGGGCACTCAACCACTGAGCCACATCCCCAACCCTATTTTGTATTTTATTTAGAGACAGGGTCTCACTGAGTTGCTAAGCACCTTGCTTTTGCTGAGGCTATCTTTGAACTTGAGATCCTTCTGCCTCAGTCTCCCGAGCCACTGGGATTATAGGTATGCACCACTGCACCAGATTAAAAACTTTTTTTTAAAGTCCAGTATTTATTTTTTACATTTTTTTGAACATTCCATTATACATCAGTTTTGCTGTTCATGGTTACTTTTAAAATATTCTAGAATCTGAGGTCATGTATTCCCTCATCTTTTAAAAATTGGTGACCCATTTAATTAAGTTGGAAGTCCCTGAGGTGGACGTGGTAGCACATACCTGTAGTTTAAGTCCAGGTTGGGCAACTTAGTGAGACCCTGTCTTAATAAGGGCTGGAGGTATATCACAGTGGTAGAAAACCCTGGGGTCAATTGCCAGTACCAATAGATACATAAATGGATGGATAGAGAGAGATGGGACAGTCAGACAGATGAATACACACATGTACACTTATATCCCCAAACAACTTGCTTTTATTGGGCCATTCGTAGATCTTGCTGCAAGTTTCTTTAACTTATTTATTAATTCCTTACCTTTTTATATGTGTACCTTTCCTCTAATTTGAGTAACTCGATTTTTTTTTGGTAGTGCTAGGTATAGAACCCAGAAAGCGCTCTGCCCCTGAGCTGTATTCCCTCTAACTTGATTTTTCATAGATCACATTTGTTTTCAGTGTTACACTTGTTAGGTATAGCTCTTTTTTCTCTAGTTTACTTTTTATTATATTCTTTTAGTTTTGACTGTCTTTAGCAGTACTTTTATAATAGGTACGTATTCACTTGCCTTTAATTGGTGGTTTTATAATGCAGTTAGCATCGATTCTTTTGGAGCACTTTTCTGGAACACTGAAAATGACAAGCCAGTATTGTTTAAATCTTGTTATACTCTTAATGGGAATCCATATTCTTAGAGTTGTCCTTGTGGGGACTTTTTTAATGTTAGAGAAATTGATGATAAAAAAAATTTCTTATCCAATTTAAAAACTTGTTGAGGATAGTTTCTGTGTATATATATATATATATATATATATATATATTTATTTATTTTAGTTTGTTAATTATACTTTGGAAAATAGTTTTTAAGGATTTTCTTAATTTTAGAGATGAACTTTTGAAATTACCAAGAGGGGGAATTCAGGTTAAGTATCTTTATGCTATTGAGTTAGTAGTGTGGAAGTAAAAGCATAGTGATTAAGAAGTGTGTTACTGATAGAGGAAATGCCTAACTTTGCATCAGCCTACTTGGACATTTCTTAAGTCTCTAGGGCTGACTGCATCTGGAGCAGACACTGCCCTAGAATACTGATTAAAACAAATGAAAACAGACCTCTGACTGTATCTTAAGGTTGTTTTTTTAAAAATATTTTTTTAAATTATCAGTGGACTTTTATTTTTTTATTTATGTGTGGTGCTGAGAATCAAACTCAGTGCCTCACACATGCTAGGCAAGCACTCTACCTCTGAGCTTCAGCCCAGCCCCTGTCTTAAGGTTTAAGGGCAACAGATAAAGATTGTGTCGCAGTGTGGCCCCATCAATGTTCATAGCAGCCGAATTCACAGTAACCAAGCTATGGAACCAACCTAGATGCTCTTCAATAGATGAATGGATAAAGCAAATGAAATACATATACACAATAGAATATTACTCCACCATAAAGAAGAATGAAATTATGGAATTTGCTGGTAAACGGATGGAACTGAAGATTATCATGCTAAGTGACATGAGTCAATTCCCCAAAACCAAAGGCCAAATGTTCTTTCTGATGTGTGGATGTTGACTCACACTGGGGGCAGGGGGTGGGGAAGTGGAGGATCACCAGATTGGACAGGAGGGAATTGGGGGAAGGAATGGGATGGGAATGGGAAAGAAAGCAGAATGAATTGGACATAATTTTCACGTGTTCATATATGAATACACGACCATTATAACTCCACAACCTTAAGAATGGGAAGTTATACTCCATGTATGTATGATATGTCAAAATGCCTTCTACTGTCGTGTATAACTAAAAAGAAGAAATAAAAAATACTGTCACAGATCAGTGATGCTCATTTGTCCTATAAAGTCTTTTTTCATTTCAGTCACTGTTCTTGTGGTTAACCACCATATAATTAAATGTTTTATCACTTTATGAAGGCACCATTTAACATAATACTAAGTCCTTAGGTCTCCACACCAAGGATAGGACTTGATTTGCCTAAAACAGTGATTCTCAAAGTGAGAGCTATAGACTTTCTCAACCCCAGAGACTCTGAAGTTTATCTATCAGCTCAGAATTATTTTCATAAAAATATTAATGTCATTTGCCTTTTTTGCCTGCGTTGCAAAAGCACTGATGGTACAGAATTAAACTTGGGTAAAACTGCTGGCATCTTGGCATGATCAAGGAGTTATACCAGATTGGTAGTGGTAGTTATTGTATATCTGCATACTGTGTGTTTGTAGTGAAAAAAAGTAAAAATTTAAAAATCCAGTTTCATTTAAAAAATGTCCTTAAGGAAACAGTAAAGATGGCTTTATTGTCTTTATCCTTGACTACATACATTTTTTTTTTAAGATTCTGTGGAATAAAATGGAAAGAGTACATAAAACACTTCTATTGCATAATGAAATGTGATTAGCTCAAGGAAATATGTTTTTTTTGAATTTCAAGCTGAACAAATCCATGTTTTGTGGAGACCTATTTTTATTTGAAATAACACTGACAAAATTCAGACTTAAGTGTTGAGCAGACATTTTATCAGAAATAATTAAAGTGAGCCTGTAAACAGCTGATCATATTCTCAGTAATAAAATCTGAATAATGGAAACATAAGCTTGTCAGTTTCTCATATGTAAAGTCTTTTTTGATGAGATCAGAGGTGATAGTAGTGATTTTTAAAATACTGAATAAAATGTGCTAACATTTTCAAAATCTTTATTATAAACTCAGAGAATCAATATTTTCAAAATAACCATTGTATGATATTAAGAAATCCACATTCATCTATTCAACATGCCAGATAGACCACTGTTTTTTTTTTTTGTTTGTTTTAAAAAAAATTTTAGTTGTAGATGAACACAATACCTTTATTTTACTTATTTATTTTTATGTGGTGCTGAGGATTGAACCCAGTGCCTCACACATGCTAGGCAAGCGCTCTGCCACTGAGCCCCAACCCCAGCCCTAGACCATTGGTTTTTAATGTCAGAATAAGGAAAGTTGAACAATACAGTTTCATGGTTCACCTTACAACCAGGTACCTCGTACTCAATTTTTATAGTATGGGAGAAAAATACTGAGCCAGAACCCCAGCCCTTTTTTATTTTATTTATTTATTTTAAAATTTTTTCTTTAGTTGTAGATGGACACAATATCTTTATTTTATTTATTTATTTTTATGTGGTGCTGAGGATCGAACCCAGTGCCTCACACGTGTCAGGCAAGTGCTCTACCACTGAGCCACAACCCCAGCTCCTTTTTTATTTTTTATTTTAAAACAGGGTCTCACTGAGTTGCTTAGGGCCTTGCTAAGTTGCCAAGGCTCACTTTGAATTTATAATAGTCCTGCTTCAGCCTCCCGAATTGCTGGGATTACAGGCATGTACCACCACACCCAGCTAAACTATTAAAGAGATTTAGAAAGATATTAAAAAAGTTACTTCCATTAATTTTTTTTCTATTTTGTAAAAGATATCTTTCATAAATATGCTCTTTATGTTAATAAATACAATATTTTTATTTTGAGATGAATTAATAATTAAAAAAATTAACAGTAAATATAATAAGCAAAAGTTCCTTAGATTTGGGGGTCCTTAATTTTTAACAGTAGGAAGGGATTCTGAAACCAAAAAGTTAGAATACTGATAGATTAATATTTGAAGGACTCATATTTATTCATTCTGTAAGGAATAAAGGGTAGGTCTTCAGCTATCTTTTCCAGTTTAGATAAAACTAAAGTTACATATATGTAGTACCAGATTTTAATAAGTTTTGTGCGCATTTGCAATTTTTAAATTAAAGCTTTACTTCTTTTGTTAAACTAGTGAATGTCTTGCTGGGCTATTAGCTCAGTAATGGGCTTATTAAAAATGCCATATTTTTCTTCAGCTTTAGAAGGGGTAACTCGGTATGTTTTCTTTTTTAAATTTTTTAATTTTGTAAAATATTTTTTAGTTGTCAATGGACATTTATTTATTTACTTTGTTTTATGCAGTGCTGAGAATCAAACCCAGTGTCCCACACAACCCCAGCCCAGTGTGTTTTAAATTATGAGAATACATATATGAGTGGAGTTGACTGTAATCTGTAGGTGGTTGTTACATACATACCACCCCAAAATGTTCATTATTGTGAAGACCAAAATAGCTAATACCTGTGAAAATATTCTGCAGATTTTTTAAAAGATTCTATTAGTATTAGTATTAAGTTGTATAGTTAGCTTCCACATATAGTGATTAAATTTGTGGGACAGATTGTGAGAAAAGAGGGAAATTAAGTTTAAGGAATATCTCTAAAAAAAGGGATTGCTTTAAAAAAAAGAATACTTTTTTTTAAAAAGCCACTTATTTCACTTGATTAATACTCAGTATTAATACTGAATATTTTAATAGACCAAATAGTGATAATATTTACCAGGTTAATTATTTTCATAAAACAAACATTCTGGTTTATGTATATTTTAAGTTAGATATGAAAATCACTTAATTATTTCAAAAATTCCATGGTTTTGTAGTTATACAAAAAAATTTCAAAAATAGCAAAAATTCTGTGTAACTACTTTTAAATTATAGTGACATTATCAAAAGCATGAACATATATAGCAAAATCACTGATGGTGCTTTACCACTATCAGTTAAGCACCAACACAGAACAGATGGTCCAAGAGGACACACAACAGCTTTGCAGTCTGGATAGAAGAGCATAAAGCCATTAAAACTATCAGATTTCTGTTTCTCATATATTTAAATCAATGAATAAGACATAATCCTCAATCATGCAAGGACTAAATCTCAGTGTATTAGTGTTGCAAAATTGCTAACTTTTCCTTCATCTTTTCTCCTAATTTAAAAATTGATGTATACAGTGGAAGATAATACTATATTACCTGTTTATTATTTAATTGAAATTAATGCAACTTGTCATAAATAGGTCATTTATAAATGTGAAATTGCTCAAGGCTCTCTTTTACTGCCATATTGCATTTAACTTCTGCCTGGAATATTTGAATTATATTGCTAGGCTGTTTGCCACTAAACCATTTTTCATTTCCATCATACAAAGAGTGAATTGGTCTGAGATTGTGTTACCTTGGAAATAGCTGTGTATGATTAGAAAGGTACTTGTTCACACTGCACATTACATGTGTACCATTTAATAACTCATTTTTTATTTTAGAAAAAAGCCTTTCCAAAGATATATTTTTTAAAAAGGTATGCTTTTAAAAAGAGCTTTAAACAACTTTATTAATTATGATTATATATTTTGAATAAATCTTTGTTTAGTATTTAAAATATTAAACAAAATGAAAAGCATAACAGTATAATTTTTAGAATACTTAATTGACAACAATTATTTTTAGAGAATTTTGGAATCCTACTATATTTAGTTTGTTTAAATGACTACATGGAGGTTTTTTATTATATGTATCCTTAAATACCTTAAAAGACAAGAATGGGGATATTACAGAAGAATTATTTTAGTTTATTTTTAGTCTTATCCATGTTTTATGACTCTGAAATCCCTAGCATTAAATCCAAGGTATAGTATAGTTGTTTTTAAAGTATTTTTTTTGTTGTAGATGAATACAATGCCTTTATTTTATTTATTTTTAGGTGGTGCTGAGGATCAAACCCAGTGCCTCACACATGCTAGACAAGTGCTCTGCCACTGAGCTCCAGCTCCAGTCCAGTATAGTATAGTATTGTTAAATATGCTTCAACTAAATAACAAACGCAATTATAATATTTTTACCTGGAAGTAAGTAAAATGAACAGGCTTCTTTAGGCGAAAAATTTATTATAGGTGCTTTTCAGATCTCCTTAAGAATGTTTTACATAATTAAAAGGGTTTAGTTAATACCAAGGGTTGATAACAAAATCCAGCAATTCACTATTCTTTCTCTCCCCCTAGTTCAGTTCCCAGAGTAAAAACTTAAAATTTTTAAGCAAAAAATTTCCTATCATTTATGAATATCCTATTGTTTATATTTAGCATTTATAGATAGATAATATGTCTACTCTGGTACTTATTGATTTATCCTTTTAAGACATTGTCTATTGATGTCTTGATAATGGCAGATAAGATTTTATACTTTTTATATCTTTATACTTCTCCTTACCCTGTCTTGATACAGTTATCACAAGTTTAGTTGTTAGTAATCAGTATCTCCATTATTATAACTTTGTTGCCAAATTAGGTATTATTTTTCCTGATGTTACTAAGTGTGTTAATTTGCATAATTTTCTGTAAATTCATCCTTAAATATTCAACTATTTTTCATAGGAGTGGCACTTAGGACTTTTTAGGCAGTTTAACCTGAGGGCAGTTTTTTGTCACGTAAAAAGATCATCCTTGGGGCAAAAGGACCCGTTTTCTGTGATCCTAACATATGTCAGAATGACCCTTTCTCATATTAGGCATGCATTGAATGGGAAACCTGAGCCTTGTTGAAAGTTTATTGCTCTCTAGATTCATGCCTAGAATGTTTAGTGGTTATCCTGGCCTCCAAGTGCAGAAAGTTTATGATGATAAATAGACTATGATGTAATAGATAATGATTCTAATGAAGTAGGAACTTTTCAGTTCTATTTAATACTAAAATAATCTTCAACTAAGTACAAGGTAGATTAGAAACTGAAACTGGAGATTTCAAGTGCCTGGATGTTAGCCTAGTCAACCAAAGAACTTCATTATTCTCCTGGGTTTCTTAATGAGTTTACCAGATCATAGAAGGCCTCTCAGATCTCAGGTACTCATTTCAAAGATTTGCAGATACAAAGCAGCACAGTTTTATAAAGGATGTAGAAAACTTTCATTTCAATTTCTTTAAGATTCCTGTTCAGTGTAAGCCTATTTTTAGGTGTGAAAGTACTTTTCCCCCTCAATTTTTTGAAATGTTTTTTCTAGCTTAAGTTGTATTTTTCATTTTCCCTCCAATTTCTAAAATAATTTCATTTGATACCTTTAATATGTAAAAACTAAAATCCTTCTTATGTATACTCAGAATTAATTGTTAAAAGCAGTTTTTCTCAAAAGCTAAAAGAACTTAATATAAAACAGTTGTTTTTACAAAAAAAGATTTGATCAAACCAAAATTTTAAATTCTGAAATACTGCTAATTCTTAGAAGAGCTTTATGCAAAGGAGACTTTCAGACTCCTAACAACTGAATAAATTTTGAGATGCCACGGGAAAAGTGTTAGACATAAAATTTTAAAAGGAAAAATTTGAAACTTTTATTTGAGGGTGGGGAATGTAGCTCAGTGATCAATGTTCACCTTGCATGCACAAGGCCTTGGGTTCAATCCCCAGCACTACAAAATAAACAAAAGATTTTCTTTTAAAAAAATAAATCAGTTTAAAGAAAACAGAGAAACCAGATAATGTTGTGTTGTTTCACAAAGATAATATTTACATCTTAAAATTTGTTAACGTGGAAGTGAAATTACAAGCCAGGCAGGGTGGCTCAGGAGGCTGAGGCTGAAGGATCGCAAGTTCAAAGCCAGCCTCAGTAAAAGCAAGGCACTAAGAACTCAATGAGACACCCTAAGTAAAATACAAAAAATGGGACTGGGGATGTGACTCAGTGGTTGAATGCCCCTGAGTTCAATCCCCAGTAATACCCCCCCCCCAAAAAAAAAAGTGTAATAACAAATATATTAGGATACTATTCATTTCATAGACTGATCCAAATTATATGTTGTCATGAAGTAATGGGCTTACACTATGAATGGGTATAGTGTTTTTTTGGTTTATATTTGTAGTGATATTGAATCTGATGATTTAAATACCCACATTTATAATAAAATATCTGTGATGAACTGGTGGGAAAAAGATCGAATCAATTTTAGTTTGGTTACTCACTATGAAAACAGAATTGGAAATATACTCAAATTTTATAGATAATATTGCTGGAACCTTTCTGTCATTCTTTTCTTTGTTTTCCTAAAAGATCCTGTAAGAGAAAAGTCTAAAAGAGAATAAAGAGAAAAACTCTAGGATCCTAAGACGATTATATCTTTGGACTTCAACTTCCTGATTTATAGTGAAACTAGGTTTCTATAAAGTATTTCTTAGTCTAAATGTTATCAGGGTGTGAATAGGAAGAGTCATGGGTAAGAGGTATGTAAGGGGTTCCAAATATATAATAAAGAAAATAGAAATAAAAAGATGGAAGAATTCTTGAGAGCTAGGGTATTTACTTAATGCCTCTGATTACAACTGAAATTTATATAATTATAGGTGAACCAAACACTGGGGTTGTTCCTACTTGGTTTTCCCAGTCCCAAATGAACTTTTCTCCACCATGAAACCTTGACTAACTGAAGCTTGTGTACGGATTAAGTAATATAACTGGTATAGTAGGTATTCAGTATTTGTGTAGCTCACTGACTAAAAATGTACTGGAGTTGATTACATAAGCCAAGATTTTTCCCTTTGGTTATTTGAGTTTTTAACCATGACTTCCTGACCATGCTGCTGTTTGGCTTTGTTTGTCATGACACATGATTTGACTTTTGTGATATAGTCTTCTTGTTTTTATAAGTAACTAGTTCTGGTTGGTGATTTTACTTCAGAGCTCCACTTTTCCATTTAAATTCTCATATGCCTTGGGCTGGTCTGGTTTTATTCATTATTTCCCCTACAGTAAGCATAAATCTGTCACAAGTCATATTTAGCCTGCCTTACTAATATTCTCCCTTGTTGTGCGGATCAAGTACTCTGTTATTCAGCTGATCTTTGAGACAGAAACTTTAGTGGGGAGCACGTATTCTAGGCTGTCAAGTTAGTGATCTTGGAGAATGTCGTCTCATAACTTGTTAGTTCTTTTTAAAACATTGCACATAGTCCTGATCATTTATTTTCAGTGGAAAAGTGGGTGAACTTCAAGGCAAATGAATATTTTCCAGTTGATAGAAGAGGAAATTAAAATGGTCAGTAAATATGAGATATACTCATGGTTAATATTGTAATCATGGAGTTATCAGTTACAACATAGAAGCACAATTGCTTGATACCAGTAAAATGTAAAATGTTAAAGGTATGTGAGAAAAGGGATTGTGAATGGGAGTGTAAATTTCTACAGCCATTGTGAAGATGTTTGGCAGTGTTTATTAGAAATGAAAATGCATATACCTTATACCCAGTAGTTCTTCTCTTATTTCAGACAAAACTTTGGACATATGATGTATGTATGAGAAAACACTGATTGCCAGTTGCTGCATTGTATTTAATAGGGAAATTTAGGAACAATCTAAATATCTATCAATAAGTCAGTAGAAAACAAGTAGCACACTCTGTATGAATTGAGAGCAAGGAATTGGATCCTGCTTGGGCAGGAGGAGACCCCCTTTGGGGAAAGGAGCCATTGGAGGGGTTTTATTTGACCTTCTTGGGGTGAAGGTTGTTGATTTGACCACACATCATCTTGCAGCACTTGACAACACAGGGGTGAAGGTGGGCATAACAGTCATAACAGATCATCATGTCACAGTTGTACTTCTGGGCAAACTGGCACAGGGAAGTCTCAGTGATGCCAACCTGCAGGGGTTGCACCAAGTACAGCAGGGTAGATCTATCTGGTTGTTTTCATCTGAAGAGAGTATAGCCATCCTGTCCTCCAAACACTGCTGGTCAGGTGGGATTCTTCTTTGTCTTGTATTTTGGCTTTGACATTCTCAGTGGTGTCAGTCTCAACCTTGAGGATGATGGTCTTGCCCATCAGGGTTTTTACAAAGTGCATCTCTGTGTCTGCCACTTGGGAGCCTCGTTGAAGAAAAAGAACGGTTTTAATTTCTTATATGGTAAAAAGTGATAAATATAGCCCACCAAAACAAAAGTTGTTTGAGGTCATCAACTAAGGTTGTAAAGGAGACTCAAGACCTCATATTTGAAACATTGCTGAAATAAAGCACCATTCAGTGTAAACTGTCTAGGGAAGGACCTGAAGGTACTAGGAGTGCAGTGGGCTGAGAGAAGGAGATGGTTTAAGGAATGAGAGGTTTATATTCAACTGTATTCCCTTTTGAGTAGGTGTCAGTTTCTTGACTTCTCTGCATTCTTATGTGGAGGATTAAATTCTACGATCCATGGGAAAATACTCAGTCCCCAGTGACTGCTTAAGTTCCTTCTTTCTGATATTCTGAACTCAACCCTTGAACAGGGTATCTTGATTTATTATCTGTCATTTAAGCTGGCATCATCTTTCTACAGCTTGGCTTGTTTGTCCCAAGGAGAAACTGGCTCCTACATGCTTATCTTCTGGCCTTAACTTAACCTTCTGTTCTGATGCCACCACTTTTACTTTATTTCCCATTCTTAACCCACCACTTTTACTTTATTTCCCATTCTTATCCCATTCTTTTCTGCTCCAGTTTCTTCTCCTTCATAATCATTCAGCCCTTTGCTTTTATTGAATCTGCAAAGTTTATCCAATATGAAAGTGCATTATCCACTTCATTGTTTAATTTCTTTGGAACATATACTCATATATCATCTCCATTACCCAGGGAGGATAAATAACATTTATTGGGTTATTAGACCATAGTTGAAATTCTTGATTTAAGTGGATTCATTTTGGTTGAGGAAAATATATATTCAAACCACAGTCACACACCTCTGTAATGCCAGCAATGGGAGACTGAGGCAGGAGGATGATGATTTTTAGCACATCCAGGGCAAATTAATAGAACCCATCTCAAAATGTAAAATATAAAAAGGCTGGTGATGTAGCTCAGTGGTAGAGCACCCCTGGGTTCAGTCCTCAGTACCAGTTTTTAAAAGTGAGGTGGGGTGGGTACTAAGATGTTATTTAACTTAGGAGTGGGGAGAGAAAAAAATGAAAATGAAGGGCACCATCTGACCCAGGTTTCAAATTTATTTTTCTACTGATATTGGAATATCAAATGCATTTATGTTAATTCAAAGCACAGAATAGATGACAAAATAATCATGTCTTTTTGTATCCCATTAATGAAAATGTATATATAATTTTATAAAGAAAATATAGGATTAATCTTGTTTCAATGTATTTTTATGTTTCTGTTAGTGCATTATAGTTATACATAATAGTGGGTTTCATTTTGACATAATCATACATGCATGGACTATAATTTGTTCCATTTCATTCCTCAGTACCTCCTCCCATCCAATCCTTTTTCCTACACACCACACCACCTCATTCCCCTTCCTCTACTCCACTGGTCTTCCCCCTATCTATTAATTGTTAGTATAAGTTGGTACTTTATAAGCATACATAAAAGTGAAATTCACCATGGTACAGTCACACACATAGCATAGTTTGGTCAACCTCATTCTGCAGTTTCCCACTTTCCTCATCTTCCCCCTTCCCCTTCAACCCCACTCGCTCTTCCACTCCACTGATCTCCCTTCCGTTTTCACAGTGTCCTCCCTTTTTCCCCCTTATTTTGCTCTAGCATCCAAATATGAGGGAAAATGTTTGACCCTTGACATTCTGAGTCTGGCATATTTCATTTTACCATAATGTTCTTCATTTCCATTCATTTACCAGCAAATGCCATAATTTCATTTTTCTTTTTGGCTGAGTGAAAAACTTCATTGTGTATATATACCACATTTCTTTTTTTTATTGTAAACAAATGGGGTTCAACTTGTTTCTCTGGTTGTATGCCACATTTCTTTATCCATTCGTCTGTTGATCGCCATCTGGGCTGATTCCATAACTTGGCTATTGTGAATTGAACTGCTGTAAACGTTGATGTGCCTCTATTACTATAATGTGCTATTTTTAGTTCTTTTGGATAAATACCAAAGAGTGGTTCCATTCCTACTTTTTGGAGGAATCTCCAAACTGCCTTCCAAAGTGGTTATACTAATTTGCAGTCCCACCAACAATGTATGAATGGTCCTTTTCCCCACATCCTTGTCAGCATTTATTATTGTTATTTGTATTTTTGATGATTGCCATTCTAACTGGAGTAAGATGAAATCTCATTGTAGTTTCTATTTGCATTCAATGTAATTGTAAAGTATTTTTCAAATTTCTTACAGTAATCCAAAATCGGAGAGTCAGAGAGTAAATAAAAAAGTCAACAATGATGCTTCACTTAGAATTCATAATCTATCCATTTTGGTGAGACAGATAAAATTTTATTACCAGGTAAGTGTTCCTTTATTTAAATCTTGCATTTTAATAACAACTTACATGTTTACATTGCTGTGCTATTTAGAATCACTTGTCAAATAAATATTAAATGCTTAAGTGCTTATTATAGCCAGGTGCTGGTCTATTTACTGAGATTCTTATGAATATTTAAGATACAAGCAAACACTTCTTAATTATTTAATATTAAAAACTACTGCATTTTATCTTTTTTTTAAACCAGTTCCCAGTTTCATGATAATTTGAATAATTCAACACTTTGTTAGTCTACTTATGCTTCCAAAGAGTGTGTTTTTTATTGTTTTTTAAAAACTTAAATTTGGTCTGGGGTTGTAGCTCAGTGGTAGAGTGCTTCCCTGGCATGTGTGAGGCACCACACAAAAGATGTAAGGAGCACCACATAAAAATAAATAAATTAAATAAAGGTATTGTTTCTGTCTACAACCACAAAAATATTTTTTTAAAAAACTTAAATTGGGTGTATATTTCAGATTTTAAATATGAGTGTTCTTAAGGCTATTATTATCCCTCTAAAAATTGTTTTGGCTGCATCATACGAATTTTAGTTTGGTATATTTTAAAATATTTATGGGGCTGGGGAGATAGCTCAGTTGGTAGAGTGCTTGTCTCACAAGCTGAAGGCCCTGGGTTCAATCCCTAGCACCACACACACAAAAAAATGTTTATGCATTTTCTAATTTCTACTATGCTTTATTCCATTTATGAGTTATATAGAAGTATGCTTTTACATTTCCAAACATGGTTTGGTTTTTTTTTAGCTTTTGAGTATGTTTTACTAAAAAAAAAAAAACATTTAGTATAATACCGTATTTTCTTTTTTCCTTTTGTCTGTTGATGGGCACCGAGATTGATTCCATAATTTGGCTATTGTGAATTGTGCTGCTAGAAACATTTGTATGTTTTTATCATTATAGTATGCTGATTTTAGTTCAAGTGGTTGTACTAGTTTGCATTTTCACCAACATTGTATGGGTGTACCTTTTTCTCCACATACTCACTAGAAATTGTTACTTGTATTCTTGATGGTTGCCATTCTTACTGGAATGAAATGAAATCTCAGTGAGTGTAGTTTTGATTTGCATTTCCCTGATTGCTAAGAATGTTGAATATTTTTTCATATATTTATTAAAACCAATCATATTTCCTCTTTTGAGAAATGTCTGTTTAGATCATTTGACCCTTTATTTATTGGGGTTATTTGTTTGTTTTTGAAGTTAAGTTTTTGAGTTCTTTGTAAATTCTGGATCTTAATCCCCTTATTGAAGAGTAGCTGGCAAAGATTTTTCTCCCGTTGTGTAGGCTCTCTCCTCATACTCTTGTTTCCTTGGTCTTCATGTCTGTTTTGATACCAGTATCATGCTGTTCTTGTTACTATATCTCTGCAGTATAATTTGAGATCAGGTATTTTGATACCTCTAGTATAGCTTTTATTGCTCAAGGTTGTTTTGGTCATTCTGCCATATGAATTTTAGGACCATTTTTCTAATTTTATGAAGATGTCATTGGTAATTTGATGGAGACATCTTTCATTTGTATAGAGTGTGATGAAAGATTTCCCAATATTTATTTTTCTGAAATTGCCTTGATCTCAACTTTTTATTTTTAATTTTTTTTTGTTTTTTGTTTTGTGTTGGGGATTGAATTGAGGGCCTCACACATGCGAAGAACTTACTCTACCATTGAATTACACCTCAGTCCACACTAGTCCAACTTCAGTATGAGAAGTTTGGGTATGAACTTCTAGGGTGACAGTTATTTTTCTCTCAGTGCTTTGAAGATTTTATTTTTCTATCTCTAGATTCCTTTTTCCTCTAGAAAAGTTAATTTTTGGACTAACTTTTGTTCTTAGTTAAGGCTTTTTTCTCTTGGCTGCAATACTGTTCCAAGTTCTTCATTTTAATATTGTTTCTTCTAATATTGTCTCTGTTCATATACTCTTATTAATCTAATATTTTAAGAAGACTAGGAATGTGATTCAGCTGGTAGAAGTGCTCCAGCAAATAAAATAAATTTTTATTTATTAAAAATAAAATCAATAATTTTAATTATTAATTAAATAAATTAATTAAAATAAAATTAATTAAATTTAATTAAATAAAATTTAAAATTAAATAACATTAAATGAATAAAATAAAATTAATAAAATTAAAGAATAAATAAATAAAATTAAAGAATAAATAAAATTAATATCATTCAGATATTTCTATTAGATGAATATTAGGCTTTCTTATTCTACCCTCCTTATTTATTAAACTCTCTTTTTATGCTTTCGTGTATTGTATTCTAATTTATTCAGAACTCTAATTTGCTAATTTCCTTCTTATCTGTGTCAGACCTTCTATTTAACTTACTGATTACATCTTTCATTTTTAGAAGGTTCATTTATTTCTTTTTATATCTATTTTTTCATTTTGTTCATTAATTCTTTTGGCTCCTTCCTTCCTTTATTCAGATATTTAAAATTTTTCTATTTTAGATTTTACCTCTGATAATTATAAAATATGAGATATATGGAGATCTGGATCTTCCCTTTTTTGTTTTCTGCTTGCTGTTTCTTGTGGTGGCGATAGTGGGGTGTCAATGGTGGAAGAAGTGATGTGTCTGGATGTTTTAATTGCAAGCTCATCTCTGGGGAGAACATTATGTGTAGTAATTCTTTGGTGTTTGAGCCAAGGATACATGGCTTCAAGAGATTTGTTTCCTTTTGTGCATCCAGTCCTGAACCATTTTTCATTTAACTGATTTTAAGCTATTTTGTACTTTTTAGAAACAATTAGATACACCATAGAAAATTGGGGGAAAAAAACAGTGAATACAAATGTAGTTCCACTACTAGGATACTACCACTTTTATCACCTGAATAATATATACTTTTTGATCTTTTCTTTCCATACTTGTATATTTATATATTATATTTGTATGTATTTAATTTTTTTAAAAACTGGGACCACATTATTGCAAATCCTTGGGGAAACAATTCTTCTTAATCCCTAACAAAGGGAAGTGAGGAGTTGTGACAAAGGAAACTACTAACATATTATCAGAAATTTAATTGAATGTATACTTCATTGTGATTAAGTGCCAATTCATACCTTGTCAAATAATCATTTACTCCTTAGTGGACAGTGCTTTGTTTTGTAACCCCTTAGTGGACAGTGCTTTCTTTTGTAAACATCCAAAAGTTTTTGATGTCCAAAAATAAGTAAATTATGGTGGTTATATAAAATTGCATAGACTCTTCTAAGTTTTGTTTTTCATTCCTGTGAGTGAGGGAAGAATATGACTATAAATATCAAAGATACTATGTTCAAATAAAAAAAGATTAGTCCATTTTCAGAACTGTTGTACAGTGAGTTTTGGTGTCATTATAGTTAGGAACTTAAATTTATTAGGAAATTTTTGTATAGTATGAATGTCAGTAATAGTGAAAACAGAAAACAGGTCTATTACCATTAATCTAGTTACTACAGAAAGTAAATACTTTTTAGGGTTGTTTTTTAATCTGTGGTATTAAGCAAATTTGGAGTATAACTAATCCAGTAACCAAGAAAACTAGATCCTATGTTTGTTATACAAGAAATGCTTTCTATTCCTTCATATTTTTTAATTGGGCAAATGTTCTTTCCTTTCAAATGCCATTCATTTTATTATTTTCTGTAACCTACTAAAATATGTTGTCTTATTAATTCTTTTCTATTAACAGATAGAAAGAATATATATAGTATGATAAATGTAATTATATGCTGACTTTTTAAAATAGCATATTAAAGTCTTCAAGCAAAGACTGTCAATCCACGGTATTTTAGTATTAGCATTTTGTTCCTTGTGTGATTCAAGAAAGGGAAATGAGGCCTGACCTTTACCAGAAGTGCTGTTTGATTTATTACCATGAAGAAAGTTATTATGGATAGTTTTTAGGAAGAAGCCAAACCTAGTTTAAATTATCTTTGAATAATAACTAAATAATGTTTATGTCTGGTATTTATTTGAAATAGTCTTTCTTATACTCTATTAGGAACATGAACTTTAATTCATACAAACTTGTGTATAAATAAAATGCTTTTAGATGGTCAACTAAAATATGATTAATATTCCATTTTATATAGAAAAGTTATACAAAGCCAATTAAAGGAAATTGGAATGAAATTAGTTAATATCTTTCAAGGTATTTCTGCTTTTACTTTTAACATAATATCTGCCAGTTCATTCGTTTCCTTACCTTTTTCTAATGAATGTAGTTCTCCAAATCTTTCTGGACTGTCTTCATGCCAGAATAAAATTTCTACCTAGTCAGTGAAACTTTGCTTTAATGACTCTGGAAATACTCAGTTTTTCTATATTTCAATACTTGTATATCTTTAAAAGATTTCACCCTTCTTATCTACATTTTTACTCATACTCGTATTCTCTGTTTTTTTATCTTTAGCACTTCTCCATCAAAACACTTATTTTCTCTCAAATATTATCAAAATATAAATTCTTCAAGAGCAGGGATTTTGTTCACTGCTATTTTTTCAGTTTCTAGAATAATATATGGCAGGTAACAGATATTCAAATGTTTGTTGAATGAATGACTGCTCTGATTTTCTCAAAATTTTCTCCCCGTTTATTAAAATTCTTCCATTTCTCCATGCATTTTATAGGCTTCTATAAAATTTGAGCAACAAATTTATCTTCAGTAGTTCATATATATATATTTTTTTCCTGGACCTGTCAATTAATTTGTTCCTCTTATTTAGTAAATCAGATGTATCTTGGACTCATTTATGTATTCTTTTGTCACTTCTTTAATACTTGTGATTAATATCTTTAGAGCTAAGTGAAGTCTGGGAGTCTGAATATTATATAATAAAGCTTTAACAAGAAGTCAGTTTTAACCTCTGATTTTTTTTTATGTTTAGTACATTTTTCAATATTACTTGTAATACTGGTATAAGGAAATAAAAAGGATTTTTTACAAAAACAGATAGTATTCCGAGGAACACATAGGCAGTCCAGTAGTGCTTTTAAAGTAATTTGCTTTTTAAACACTTGTGTAATTTTAACTGCCCGATTGCCTAATACTAGTATTTTAGATATAATATACTTGAAATATAACACTTGAAAATAAAGTAATAAAGTAAAAGGCAAGTTTTTTCATTAACTTTTAAAAAAATTTTTTAGATGTTGATAGATCTTTATTTTATTCTTTTATTTATATATGGTGCTGAGAATCGAACCCAGTGCGTCATACATGCTAGGCAAGCGCTCTACCACTGAGCCACAACTCTAGCCCCTCATTATCTTTTTAAAATTTTTAATATTATTAATTGTAGATAGACACAATACCTTTATTATATTTATTTATGTTTATGTGGTGCTGTGGATTGAACCCAGTGCCTCACAAGTGCTAGGTGAGCCACAACTCTAGCCCCTCTCATTAACTCTTTTTTTGGGGGAGAGGAAGGGGAGGTTACCGGGGATTGAACTGGGGCACTTGACCACCGAGCTACATCCCCAATCCTATTTTTTTTTTTTTTTTTTAAGTACTGGGGATCGAACTCGGGGCCTTGTGCTTGCGAGGCAAGCACTCTACCAGCTGAGCTATCTCCCCAGCCCTTATTTTGTGTTTTAATAGAGACACGATCTCACTGAGTTGCTTAGTGTGTCACTTTTGCTGAGGCTGGCTTTGAACTTGAGATCCTCCTGCCTCAGCCTACCAATCTACTGGGATTACAGGCATGTGTCACCAAGCCCAGCTTTCTTAATGTTTCATAACCTTTAACAATTCAAAATTTTTTTTGCTTTCACTTCACTTTTTACCCTTCCTAAAAAAAAAAAAAAAAAAAAAAAAAAAGCATGTACATATCTGGCTCCACTCTTCCAGAGTACCTTATACTAAGCATTTGCATTCTATACTAGAATACAGTTTTTGATAATGTGAAGGTAAGTTTGAATTTAGCAGTTTGATCAGACTTCATGGTGTGAAGGTCAAATTGTGCTAAAGTGAGGTCATTGATGCTACCATGTGGTGTAAGAGTGTATGAGATTGCTTTCATCACTATAGGAAGACTAGCTTAACATGGGAGCACAGGGAAACAGAGTACACAAGAAGTGGCAAACTGCTAAAGAAATGAGGAAGCAGGAAAGTAATAGATTGAAGATTACCATCTACTTGGACAGTTTTGCTTATGACGGTTTACTGATATTGAATGTTACATGGTAAATCAACAGAATTAATCACCTTGGAAATATGTTGACTCATTAATTTTGACTCATGTTACTCAAAAGTAAATGGTGTAGATGAGTTTTATCTATGATGTCCTTAAATTGAGATAAAGCTTTTTTGAAAAAACAATTCAGAATCTACTAAAATTTAAGATTCCTCTTTGTGAGGCTGTATGTATTTGCAGGTTCTTTTTTCTGACATAGGTTATCTTCACAAAGTTAGAATATGAATATAACATTATTACTGTTTTAAACAAATTATCATCTCATTTGTAATTTCTTTTAAATATCCATGATGATAGCCCTTACAGTTTTACTTTAAGACACTAAAATTAAATCAGAAATCTATTTTTTTAAGTTTTTGACTTACACACATGGTTATAACATTGTCTCTCTTCATATAACTTGCTTTTAAATACCCAAACTCAGTACTATTCCTTGGCATAAGTGATTTTAGCAGTTTTTGACACATACTTAATATTTTTATTAGTTTTGTGGTTATATATAGTAGTTGGGTTACATTCTTTTTTTTTTTTTTTTTTAAAAAAAAGGAGAAAAAAGAAAATCTACTGTATAATAGTCATATTGTAATGAAACCTCCCAGTGTTCAGTAGCCCGATGTATGAGAGGTACCTGAGAATGAGCTTCAAGCCTCCAGCAGGCTTCGCAGGATGGGATTTGCCCCACCTGAAGATCGGGGCTACGGCTTCCAGGATTATCCAAGATGGCTGTTCTGGCTTCCAAATGTGTTGGCAAATGGGGAGCTGCAGCTCAGGGGTGGACGTGGTCAGCTGGAGGTCCTGGAGACAGGATGCAGTTGGTCCGGCAGGGGTCCTGGAGGTCCGGTGTGTTTGGTGTGGTCGTGGGATCCTGGAGGCCGGGTGCAATCCGTCGGTCTGGGGTCCCGGTGATAGGGCGCAGTCAGTTGGTCTGGGGGTCCTGGTGGCAGGGAGCAGCCAGTTGATGTGAGGGCCCCAGAGGCAGGGAGTGATTGGTCGGGCTGAGGGATCCTGGAGACGGGACTTGGTCAGTCCGGCCAGGGGTCCTACAGGGCCTGGCTGTTGTCTCAAAATGGCGGCAGCCACGTGTAATCAAACCTGCAGGTACTGCAACAGTGAACTTCCAGGCAGCAGCAGGCAGCTGGTTCTCCACTGGTGGTCCGCGGTCAGTCTGCTGGCAGCTGTCCGACGATCCAGAGGTGAACCTCGAGCGTTGGGTGATGGATAGGGGTAAGGCAGGCGATGGACAGGTGAGAGGCAGGCAAATGGCGGATGATAGACGCCTGACAGTGAGCAATCTGCTCTCAAAAAAGGCGTCGATATGCTGGCAGACTGCAGGTCATCACAGCACACAAATGAGGTAAAGAGCAGGGGATCGTTAAGCAGCAAAAACTGCCTCACTGAGAAACAGATATCCTCTGCTTGAATCCGGCGTTGGGGAGCGACAAGGAACGCAGCCTCCCTCTAGACCGCCATCTTGGATCCCCTGGGTTACATTCTTAATGTTCTTAATTGTATTTTTCTAACTTGATACACATATTGAGTATTTACTTTTCTTTAAATGAATACATATTCTTGGTAGTAGGTTTTTAAAATAACGAATAAATACAATGCTGAAGAAAATTTTTTGAAACACTCATATATGTATAAAGAATTATAGATAGAAGATTAATTCTGATTAACATCTGGTGTGATGATACCCACTAACCATGAACAAATACTTTAAAGGATCTAGAATTGAACATCTTTAATCAATGCAAGTTAACTTTTCATATTTTTCATGGTTATTTGCTTTCTCATATTGTTATGCTTAAAAGGATGGTTTTAAAAAGTTGAATGCTTGCAAAGACTCAGTAACTACTTATATCTAACATGTACTAGTAGTTATATAGTCAAAGCCAATTTGTAAAAAAAAAAAAAATCATGATTATTTTCTATACTCTGTTGCAAAGATTTAGTAATTTCATACGATACCCATCCATCCTGTAGTCTGGTACATACATCAAGACCATTTGTAGCATATCATCAGTATAAGTGGTTGTAATGGCAGACATGATGTGTTCTTCATTTCCTCAAGGAAAAGATGGTATAAACAGAAGGTACATATTTGATGTGTACCTAAGATGAGTAGTTTCGAAGCATTCACTTCTTTCTGAATCATCCTGTGCCTTCAGGATGTGCATATATTCTCGTTAATAAAAGTTTAACAGTAGTCAGAGAAATACTCCAAAGAGTTTTTTTTTTTTTTTATTTATTTTTGTTGTTTCTTTTACCCAAGGTGCTGGGGATTCAAACCTGGGTCTGTGCACATGCTATGCAAGTGCTTTACAAGATGAGCTATCTTCTCACTGTAGTCAGAGAAATAATGATTTACTAACGAGGTCACTTGTATGAATTGATCATAAGACAGTGTTTTTAGTAAAATAATTAGCTTTCTTAATTTTGAAGTCAGTTGACATTTTTAGTTCCATCAGAGAGAAACAACAAAAGGACAAAAAGAATACACATACTCGATCTTTTATTGAGTAATACTATTTCATTTTCTGTTACCTTAAACCTCAGATTTTCGAATAATAAATACTAGAATAGTTCAACCTAGATAATTTTATTTTGTGAGCATTAAGTATATCCGATATTATAATTTTAGTTGTTTAATTCGTTAATTTGAAGGTGCAGAAGTTTTACAACCTTGCATATCTTTTCTCATTTATTTTTAAAACAACAGTATAGCATACCTACAAGAGTGTACAAATAATTAAAACTGATTAATTATTATTTTCTCATCATTAGCCATATAATAACTATTGGGTATTATTTTACAGGAGACTTTGCAACAGTTGATTGTGATGTCATTGCCAAATGTCTTAATCATTGGTAAAAATCCCTTTTCTGGTAAGTATTGAAATTAGTATAGTGTGATAATAATGTCTTATTTTCATGTAATACTATCATGTTTACCAGGAATTTGATTATTTACATTGACTCACTAGGTTTTTCACAACTCTGTAGAATTTGGAAGTGATGTTCCAGTGTATAGATAGAAAGCAAATTTGGAGCTGGACCTGGTGGCACACACCTGTAATCCCAGCATCTTGGGAGGCTGAGGCAGAAGGATCACAAGTTCAAAGCCAGCCTCAGCAACTTAGCAAGACCCTGTCTCTAAATAAAGTGTAAAAAGGCCTGGGGATGTGACTCAGTGGTCAAGTACCTCTGGGTTCAATCCCTAGTACAAAAAAAAGGAGAAAAAAAAAAAAAAAAACCAAAGAAAGCTTAGAATACTTATAAATTGTAGGTGAGACCATCACACATTTAACACTTAACTGTTTTTTCTACTATACCATACTGATACATTTTGGTGATGATTATGGCTTTTAGTGTCTTATTATAAACAAATATAAAAGATGGAAAGAAATTACTTTGAAATAATTTTCCTTTTTTACTTATCTACTATCTACTCTTGCCAAATTTTTTCAAAACTAAGGTTTTACTGATGATATGTTTTAATATACCATTAAACTACTGAATGGAAAGTCAGGAAGCAGTTTCTTAGGTCATTTAAATTTTCTTCTTCAAAATTCTTTACTCTTGGGCTGGGGAGATAGCTCAGTCAGTAGAGTGCTTGCCTTGCAAGCACAAGGCCCTGGGTTCAATCCCCCGCACCACCAAAAAAAAAAAAAAATTCTTTACCCTTTGCCATATTTTAAATATTACATGTTCAGAGTTTTTTGTTTTTGTTTTTTTTCTTGGTGCTGGTGATTGAACTTGGTACCTTGCATATGTTAAGCACACACTCTTATCACAGAGCTGTATCCCTAACCCTCAGAGTTGTTGAATATTTGTGGAAATCAGTATCTACTTGTTTCTACAAAGAACTTAATTCTTAGAGGCTTCGTGGTATCCAAATGGAGTGTATTTTCTTCAATCCTACCTCCACTGTCAGTTCAAATAAACCAAAATAAAAAACAAAATCAAGTAACTTTTTATAGAGAAAGCTATCAATTAATGGATTAGGAGTAAATTTAATTAGTAATTTGATTAGGTGGATTAGGAGTAAGTCTGTAAAGATATTCCAGGATGTTTAATTATGCACATGAAAAAAACGGAAAAAATTTGCATGTAGAATGATATTTTCAATTCCATATTTATTTAGCAAGTCCCAACCAAGTTTTAGGAACAAGGAATATAAACAAATGATCCTTGTTCTGGAGGATCTTGTGGTTCAATGAGAGATACACAAATTACTGAGAAATTGTGTAATAATTAGCATGAAATAGAGATACATACAATAAAGGCACATAAATTATAGATACATTAATCATCCTTAAAGTTGGCATACTAATGAAGGTTGAGGGCCATTGATGATTGGTGGATGATAGGCAGCAGTCCATAAGCAGTCCGCACTTAAAAAGCAGGCGATATACTGGCAGAGGTGGGTGATGGTGGTGGAAGAATGGGGCAAATAGCAGGGATTGGTGGGCAGCCACGACTGCCTCACAGAGAAACAGTATTTCCGCTGCTTGAATGCTGAATTAGGGAGTGACAAGGAATGCAGCCTCCCTCTAATCCGCTATCTTAAATCTCCTGATGAATGGATCAGGAAAGACATTACAGAAATGTGTTAGAGCTGTCCCTAGGATAATGATTAGTCAGTGGTTCACTATGGCGATGAAGAAGTGAGGGAAGAAAGGCAGAAGGAGTAGCCAAAGTTAGGGCAGAAGAGAGTTTATGCATGTATGCACTTGAGAGAAACAGTGATTAACATGGCTGTTTGTGGCTAGAAAGTTTTTTTTTTTTTTTTTTTAATGGAAAATAGGAGAAAATGTCTGAAATGAAGGCTGTTCTCACAGACAGTTTAACCTAATAGTGAAAATTCAGCCCAAAGATATAGATATAACCAGCTGAATATTTTAAGAAAATCTTCATTGAATGCTATTGAAAGGGGGTAGTCTTGCCAGTTCTATTATAGACTGTTAACTCTTACCCAGCTTGTCATATATATTTATTTTAGCATCACTCTTATAGAGAACAGTAGGCCTGGGGTTGTGGCTCAGTGGTAGAGTGCTTGCCTAGCATGCATGAGGCACTGGGTTTGATTCTAAGCACTGCATATAAATAAATAAAATAAAGGTCTATTGACAACTAAAAAAAATTTTTTTTTAAATAGAGAACTGTAATAGATACTTAAGGTTCTGACCCTTATGAGCCTACACAGTGGAAATCCATGTAAATTTTGTAGGTAGATAAATCATGTTTGTGTTTCCATAAGATTTCATAAGAAACCACTAAGAGGAGCCAGACCTATTAGAAGCCATCTTGACTTTGTGGCATGTCCCTATATCTGCGTAATTTGGTGGGTTCTTCATTTAGTAGCCTAGTGTAATTTAATTTACGGAAAAGGAGTATTTTCATAGTTAGTATATTTATTATATAAAGCCTTGAAGCATATTTATCTGTATTATAACCCTCCAATATGCAGATCCTTGTCCATTTCTTCTTGTAGTACTACATTGCACCTACAGAGTTGGTTTTTTTTTTTTGAATTGTCAACTATATTTATTTATAGAATTAATCTTTTGGTCAATTAATTGTGAATATTACCTGTAGAAGTGATTCTCCCACAAATGGTATGACTCTACTTCATGTACAACCAGAGAAATAAGTTTTACCCTATTTAAATAAATAAATTATAAAAAAAAAAAAGTTATTCTCCCAATACAGAAGAGTAGAAATAGAGTTAAATGTTGTACTTAGTTATTGTTTTTATTTCAGAGCAAGGCACAGAAGAAGTTAAAAAACTGCTTTTACTCTTACTGGGGTGTGCAGTTCAGGTAAGTTTAAATATTTCATATTTTCATTTTAATAACCTTTGTTTTTTCAGACTCAATTTCTTAGAGACTTTAGGATTTTGGGGTTTCAAAGTCTGTGTGTTCAAAAATTTTAAATATCTGTATAAACTCCTAAGGAGATTATGTTAAAGGAAAATACATTATTTCAAAATTTAGTTATATATTACCATAGTCATATTATTAAAAACCTTCAGGTATTATTATTCTCATTCTGAGACTTCCAGTGGCCCTGTTTTACAAATTTTTTCAGAAAGATGTCTTTAAAAACCTATTTCCTAAATTTTTATGATTTATGTTTTCATTTATGCATGTTTTAGGAAAAGGGAAGGAGGATTAATAATAAAAAGGATGGGACTGGAATTGTAGCTCAGCAGTAGAGCACTTGCCTACCATGTGTGAAGCACTGTGTTCAATCCTTAGCACCACATTAAAAAAATAATAATAATAAAAATAAATAAAATAGAGGTATTGTGTCTATCTACAACTCAAAAACAAAGAACATGAGATTAATTTAAAAATAATAAAAAGGAGGCAGCATTTATGAAAAACATGTGAGGAGTCTGGGTTGTTTTAAATTGCCCTTTGGTTAATGATTATCCTAATAATAATAATAGCTATGATTCTTTGAATTCCTCCTTTGTGTTATACTTTACATAGGTTTTCTCATGTCTTTTCTCAGATAAAAAGATTAGTATTTAGATAGGGCAACATTTCAGTTATAAGTTATCCAAATTAGGGCATTTCTCAAAGTCAAGGAAGGTGCTGTTAATAATTACAGTGGAACTGCATGTCTGAGGCAAACTGAGATAGTTAATTTAGATTTAGGTCATATTGCTAGCCCAAGAACTGAGATTCAACTCTGGTTTGACTTCTGAACCATTAATACTGTGTTGACTTTTAATTTAATCAGTTCTTTTTTTTGAGTGAATTATTACAGTGCTATTTTAAACTATCTTGATTCTTTTTGGAATTAGGTTATTTATAAACAAATGAATAATGAGACCTCTGACAATACACTACATTCATATACCTAATATTATACATCCCAGAAAGTGTTAGAAGCTGACTGCCTGGGAGCTGTATTCTTTTAATTTGACACATAGTAATCATATATTTATGTGGTATAATATGAGATATATATATATATATGTGTACATTTATGTATAGATGTAATGATAATATTAGGGTAATTGGCATATCTGTTGCCTCAGAACATTCATTTATCATTTCTTTGTGTTGGGGATATTCAAAATCCTTTCTCCTAGCCATTTGGAAAGCTCAACTTAATGTTGTCTTCTGTTGTTATCTTGCTGTGCTATGGACCTTTAGAAGTTACTCCTCCTATACATTAGCCAAGTCAGACTCTTCTGTTTCTGCCACTAGGTGTTTCCTAAAGAAATTTTTCAAGAATTCTTATATTTGAATGATTATTGATATTTATAACATATCATTTTGCTTTTCCACTGAAGCAGAGCTGTGCAATAGATATATTTTCTTATAACTTCTTTTATGTATATATATTTAGTTGTAGATGGACCAAATACCTTTATTTTATTTATTTATTTTTATGTGGTGCTGAGGATCGAAAGCAGTGCCTCACGCGTGTTTGACGAGCATACTCTACTACTGAGTCCCAACCCCAGCCCCTTCTTATAACTTCGTACTGAAGCATTGCCCCCAAATCAGCTACCATAGTATTACATATTCCTTCTTATTGATACACAGAGCTAAATGAGGCATAAAGCAAAATTATATTTGAATAGACCTAGCCTTGTAAGGAGCCTATCTTCTAAAATAGTTTAATGTTGGCATGTAATTTAAACAAGAGGGTATTCTAGAGATCTTAATTTATTCTCTGAAATTTTTATGTAAATATATGAGCTGCTTTATTATCTGCCTATAGACTCATATGATCCAGATTCCTATAATCTGGAGACATAAGGTGGGCACATTTCAAGGTCAGTGGAAAAGAGAGGAAGAATCTTGGGTGGACTAAGGTAAAAAACAGAATTGGAAATTAGGTTGTAAAAGAATAATTATACAAATATGCATGGGTATAATGATATAAAATATGCAGGAAAATAAAAGTGATTTTGAGATGTTTAGAAAGGATAGGGCACTGTGGAGGTAAGTTTTAAGGCTGAAGGGAGGAATTTGTTAATTTTAGTTATTTTAACTTAAGGAGAATAGTTTGAAAAGCTGGTAGACAAAATGTCAGGGAGTGACTTTAGGGAAGCGTGACTAGTCTAGTCAATAGTGCTATTTGGAAGATGTCCAGAACCCAAAGTAATAAATTTATTTCAGAATAAAGAAAAATAAATATAGGCCAATTTATTTTTTCACATCAAAAGAGGATACGTTTTATCAACCATAGAAACAGTAGAATAAATCTAACATAATTTCCCTATATACACATTTGAAAATACCTAGGTGAATCCCACCATCATGCCCACCCAAAAGAATGGGGTCCTAATTAGAATAAGATATATTCCATGCTTGTATAATTTTACCAAAACAAACAAACAAACAATCCTCAAGGAGTTTAGACTCAGAGAGACCATTGTTCTGAACTGTGTCAACATTTAAGGTTTTTATGTAAATGAGGTCATCTTTGATGTGCTATGAGCTTAACAAGAAACTTAGAATCCAGTCTTAGTGTATACTTTGTCTTTGTAGTCATAGCAGAATTCTTTTTTTTTAAACTTGAAAGCCCTTGATACTTACATCTGTTGTAGTGCCAGAATGGCAAGTCTACCAAGGAAGGAGGAGAGAGCCAGTTTTGAAAAATAATGATTTGTTCTATATTTTAGCAATGCTAGTGACTGGATTATTTTACTTATTTTTTAATGCTTACTGCATATTAGGTGCTGTAGTAAAAGACAGGCATAGCACTTTTAGAAAAAAAAAAAAAAGTTCATAAGAGTTTAAATTTTAGAGGCAGATAGACCAAACAGTAACTGTAAGAGTTGATAATTACCATAATGCAAAATATATATTGTTGCATAGAGGAAGTATTAAGTCTGTTTGTAGTGTCAAGGAAGGCCTTTGATGAGTAATATCTGAAATAAGAGAAAATATGGCTTGTTCAGGGGACATAAAAGTATGGCTGGAATGTAGCATTCAAAGAGGAGCAAGCCAAGTGACTAGACTGGAAAGTTGACAAGAATTTGGTCATGAAGGACTGGATTTGCCACTTTGAGTTTAGATTTCATCCTGTAGGCATTTTGGAGCCACTAGGGCTAATAACATCAAATGTGTATTAATGAAAAGCTCCTGTTTTCCTTCATCTGTGACTATACGAATAATAAGAATTCTTTGTTGATATTGAAGAGCCAAAATGTACTTTTAGGATAAGAAATTGTTAAGAAAAACAGTCTGCCAAAAGTATTGTTGGAATAGTTTCTAGTATGTACTATTACAGAAAAAATGTGTTCATTCATCTAGTAGTCAAACAGGTTAAAATCCTAATGTATATAGTATGAGATATGTAATAGTAATAAGTGACAAAGATATTTTCCACATCCAGGTCAGTTTTATCTGTTTGTTACATTTGTAATGTGTAGGTAGAAGTAGCTAGATAAATCAAGGAATTAAGTGAACTACAGGGTTGAAAAGATGTTATATTCATAAAAAGAAAGAAAAATAAAAGCAAACATTGGGGAAAATCTTCTTTTGAAGAAAAAATTATGCAATTCTTAAGAGAAAGCAACATTCAGAAGCCACAGAAATAACTTTGAATGTGAAGAATACTAAGGGATAAGGCTTGGGATTTTTTATTTTTGGATGACTCAGACGAGTCAAGTTGCTCTAGGATTTTTTTTTGGTGGATAACACACATCTCCTGATCCTGTTCTGAGCATCAGTTAGAATTTTTATAGATAATGTGGTTCACCATAGCCCTGATACAGTTGGGAGATTTCCTAGGCAAAGTCAGTTTACACAGAAGGAAAAAATTTTGCAGTTTGTTTGGAAATTTCTTTAAGACCATGTAAAATTCATCCTTTTTCAGCAGAACTTAGATATTATATTGGTGCTGACTGTTTAGTATCCAGAAATATTACTTATTTGGGGGTTTGGCCAGGTAGTGCTGAAAGTAACTGTCAAGTGTGGTTGGAATAAAATTTTGACCAATATGTATTACTCCCAGAAGCAAATACATTGCTCAGTTTGAGAGCTACAGTCTATTGTTTACCCATCAGTTTTTTTAAAGCGTCTTAAAAGTTAGCATTTTATAGAAGGGAGTTCAGGGGAGTAAGGAAGAGAATAAAGGGGGAGAAAGAGAGGACAGGAAAAGAGAGGAACTGTGGAATGAAATTGACCAAATTATGCTATGTACATTTATGAATGAATATACCACAGTGAATTTTACCTTTATGTATATCTGTAAAGTACCAATTTAAAAAAAAAATGAGGGACTGGGGAGATAGCTCAGTTGGTAAAGTGCTTGCCTTACAAGCACAGGCCCCTGGGTTTGATTCCCCCCCCCCCAAAAAAAAAAGAGTAGGACACTCTTGCTTCTCCCTGGTGCACTGTACTGGGAATTCTGAGTCTTTCACCCTCCTTTTTAATAAAATTCCTCCTCACTTGCTTACAAAGTAAGTAAATAAATAAATAAATAAATAAATAAATAAATAAATAAATAAATAAATAAATAAAAGACCATTAGAATAGAAGGAAGGGATCGGGGGAGGAAGGAGGGAAGGGAAAGAGGAAGTACTGGGGATTGTAATAGAGCAAATTATAGTTCACTCATGTGTGATTATGTCAAAACGAATCCCAATGTTATTTATAATTTAATTTTTTGTAGGTATCGTCTTACTCTTTTCCAGTGGTTGCCATTTTACTTTCCCATTAGCAGTATCCAGGGATCTAATTTTCCCACATCATCATCAGCATTTGTTATTTTTATTTGATAATGATCATACTTTAAAAAGGGAATTTTAATTTTTCTGTTTTTATTTTGTGACTTATTTTGGTCTTTGGTAGGATTATAACTTGTTTAGAACTGTGGTTATTAGTGTTCTTGTAAGATTTTATTATTCTTTGTTTTATTATTTTCTTGTCAGTAACTCGTTCAGTGTGCCCTTTCCTCTATTTTTCCACACAAACTTCTTTTTAATGTGAGAGATCACTGAGTACCAAGTGAAAAGTTGAGGACTGTTAAGCTCTCTAGTGGCAGATGTACAACTTTAAGGTTAATGCAGTTCTCCTTCCCATCCAAATAACTTTTTTTTCCTTTCCCCCATATCCCAGCTTCCATATCCATAGAATATTGTGGTAATCTTCTAGCTTAGAAATCAGTTACTGTAACACAATTAAAAGTAATTTAGGGACTGGAATTGTGGCTCAGTGGTAGAGTACTTGCCTGGCATGTGTGAGGCCCTGGGTTCTATGCTCAGCACCACATGTAAATAAATAAATAAAATAAAAGATCCACTGACAACTAAAAAAATTTTTAAAAAACTAATTGTATGCCCATGACAGTTTGATAACTGTATGTAAAGATAAAAGAGCTTAATTTTAAGTGAAAAAAAATGATTTGTTGATTTGTTCTTAGTATTTTTAGCTACAATAAAAATTATTTATTTATCTATTTTTAATGCCAAACTCTTTTAAATGCTCTGAAGCTGTCGTAGCCACTAAATTTTCAGTTGCACCAGGTACATTTCAAGTACTCAATAGCTACATGTAGGTAGTGACTATCATGTTGGACAGTGCTGATACATAATATTTAGTTTGAATTTATCCAACTTCAAATTTTAAATCTTAATTCTCTTTTCCATCATGACATTCTTATTCTTTACTATCCTTTATGGTTCTATGAAATTCATAAAGAAAGCCTAACCTATTTATAAAATATTTAGAATTCTTAAAATTTTTAGTGTTTGAATTATGGTGAGATTTAGTAGAACTTTGTGTATTTTAAGGATAAAGGGAATTTTTATTGTGTATTGAAAATGTGCTAAAGGGTGAGTTCCTTAAAATAGTAAGAGTGAAGAAACGGTGACTCTGGGGCTTAGAAAAGGGAAGTATACCTGTTTTGTTTAAACTAAAGGCAAACAAATACAAGACAGTTGAATTGGGAACTTTATGTCATAACTTTTTATAATAATACTGCCATATATGCTAAGGGTGTACAATTGGAAAAGTAACTCATAATTCTTTTCACAAGGCCTGTCAAATATTTACTAGATAAAATTTTTCCTTCCAAGATCCGACATCCTATTCATATCTAGTAATTGTACATTTCAGGTAATTCAACTTTAAATATTATGTCATTCTAATAGTTTTGTTTTTACAAGAGGGAGAACTTTGTGCACTGGATGACAATATGTTTGAATTGTATATTAACAGAACTTGAGTACTACAATTTGAAAAAATGGACATGTAGAGTATAAATTTGGACTTTGTAAGTTTCTTCATGATCAAAGAGCTAGTTTTTCCTTTTCTGAGTGTTTTGTCTTCTGGTAGTTCAGTAATTGGCCCAGGAGATTCATCTAAGCTAGGCAAGGCATTGCTGTCTGTTTTGTATGCACTTCTCATTTGGTAGCTGCAAGAATACAGTTATACTTGCAGTTGGATTGCAATATAAGAGATGTAGACAGTGGCAAAGATTAAGATGAATGTTAAATATTATTTATTACTGGAAGGGAAAATTAAGTTTGTAGCTTAATATTTGAATTTTTATAAAGCTTTTAAAAAGTTACACAATAAAGAATTGATGCCTTTATTCCATTTGATTACATGTGCATTTTTTTTTATACATTCTTAAGTTTTGCCCTTGGAACTCTATATTGTGTTAGAAGCAAACCAACTATTTATTATATTACCTTATAAATGTTGAACTGGGCCACAAAAGTGAGTTTCTTTTTATTAAGATTGATAGGATGAAGATATGAGAATGAATTGTAAGCCTGAAGTAAAAATTGCTTGAAATTTTTTTTTTTTCCCCAAGAAGAAAGGCTGTGTTGTTTGGTGATAGCCAGGGACTGACTGAGCTTTTTGGCTGTATTCCGAATTCTGCCACTGACTCACTGTGTTTTTTGGCAAGTAACTTATCCTCCCTGAAACAAGTTCTTGATTCTTTACTTCTCTGTTTGTAAAGTTAGCATAATAATATTGTACTGACCTCAAATGGGTTGTGTAATGGTTTCCCACTTTAGAACTTGCCAACTTAAAAATAGTATGAATTTTCAGTGCCTTGCTTTTTTAAATAAATATTTCTAAATCATTATCTCTGTATTAAGTGTATTAGACACTTTAAATGTAATATAAAGTCTTTACTATTCAAAGCATATACAACATTTTAAGGATGATACCCTACATTGTATAAAAAATTATTCATTTATTTCAGTGTCAGAAGAAAGAAGAATTTATCGAAAGAATTCAAGGTTTAGATTTTGATACAAAAGCAGCAGTTGCTGCACATATTCAAGAGGTAATGACCTATATAAATTTGTATGTTCTTTTTATAAAGTTTCTGGTATTTTTACTTATATGTCTCCTAAAATATTTTGTCACACACAGGATGGTGAACAAGATTGAGATAAAATGTAAATGAATCCTACTTTTATACATACATTTTTTAAAGAGATAGTTCCTCAAGGGCATCATCTTATACGTGGCATGGTGCTAACTACAAATGTACTATTGCCTTTGTCTGTGAGAACATAGGGAGAAAGTGTTACTTGAGGAATGAAGTGTATGTCTTTGTTAACCCAGAATGAATCATCAATAAGTGGAAGAAGCACAAGGTAGAACACAGCTTGTAATTCAAAATTTTAATACCTTGATATTTGGTAGCATCCATATAAAAATTTAAATCTAGAGTATAATATACAGGATCAAATAACAATTATTTGTTAATATTTATTTCAAAAACTACTATTTCTGAATCCATGTACTCGTGGACTTTTGATCTTATAAAGACTTTGTAAAATCAGAATATTAACTTTACATGTTAATTAGAAAAGGGGAAGGAGGGAATTCTGAAAAGACTGAGCATTGGTAGTGTTTGAAATATTATCTATTTAGATAACTTTGTGTTCCCTATATAATATTTTATCTTAGTTAACATTCGTAGAGCCCAGATTTCTTTTCAGTAACATTATGTTCAATAGTAAGTTTAATAGTACTTTACAAAATAGAGTGTTATTTGTAGTTCCCCTTTACATTTATGTTTTACTACCTTTGTGGTTTTATTTCATTTTGAATAAATGTAAAAGTTGCTGAATTTGCCACCATTCTTGAAAGTGTTATTTTTTCTATTTGTTGCAGAAGTTAAAGCAAAATACCAGAATCATGGCAAGAAATGGAAAGCAAGAAATATTTTCATTTTTTTATTCTTTTTAAAAAAATCTTTATAGAGAGTCCTTTCTCCTAAGATTCTTATGACCATGTCATCTTGAGAATCTACAAAGACTTTTCAAGTATAAAAATTTACGTGCAATAAATTTAAAGTCTTATCTAAAGAAAAGTACTATTGATTTTGGTTAGCTGTGTCCAATATATCAATATTAGCTTCTCACAGGAATTACTGTGAATTAAATTTTATTTTTCCATTGACTGGAAAATGAATATTAATTCATTTGAAGATTACATTTAGTTTAAAATAATTTCAGTTGTGTTTTCATTAATTTTCAAATATACCTTTATAGTCAGTGTATTGGCTTTTCATTATATGACATATATAACATTTGAGCTAATATTATACTAAAATAAAATCAGTACTTAAATATAAACCTTTTTTTATTGTTTATTTTGCTTGTCTTTCTAAAGGTAACCCATAATCAGGAAAATGTGTTTGATCTGCAATGGATGGAAGCAACAGATATGTCTCAGGAAGATATAGAACCACTCTTGAAAAATATGGCATTGCATCTAAAAAGACTTATAGATGAAAGAGATGAACATTCAGAGGTTTGTAAATTTCAGTGTGTTAAAGTTTGCTTTATAAGAACAGAAAATAGTTTCAGAAGTTTTCTAGATTTGATATTCTGTTTCAAAGGGAAGGGTAGTAAAATAAGGTCATCCATTGTATCCATTGGGATTGTTTCCAGGACCCCAGAGGATACCAAAATCTGTTAATGTTCAAGTCTCTTACATAAAATGATGCAGTGTTTCCATATAACCTACCCATAACCCAACACATCCATGGTATACTTTAAGTCATCTCTATGTTACTTATAATTAATGCAGTGTAAATAGTTATTATACTGCATTGTTTAGGGAATAATGACAAGAAAAAGTCTGCACATACTCAGCACACAGTTTTCTTTTCTTCTCTGAATATTTTCCATCCACATTTGGTTGAATCTGCAGATGTGGAACCCACATGGAGGGCCAACTGCACTGTTTTGTGTGTGTGTGTGTGTGTATTCGTGTACGTGAGAGAGAGAGAGAGAGAAACACAAACCAGAAAGGAAATATAAGAACCTCAAATTGTTAGTTAATGAATTACAGTTAAGTTTTCCTTTCCTTTTAAATTAGTATTATTCTGATTTTGTTCCTGTGTGTTTTTCAAATCATCCTCACAGCTCTGGCAACAGTACAGAAGTGTGAAACTGAAAATATAGTTGATGTAAGTGGAAAAATCATTGCCTTGAAGCATAAGAATTTGCTTAAGGTTAATTTCTTAGTTTTATTGCCACATTTTGAAGTTGGAAAAATAAGTATTAATAAAAGGAGAATAACAGGTGTTCTGAATAAAAATGTCCCACAAAGATTTCAAATTTTTGTAGTCAATATTATGAAGTGTGATTTTTAAAAAAAGAATTATTATAAGCTCCTTTAAAACAGAACTTTGCTTTTTAAAAAGAGTAAAATTACACTGAAGTTTTTGTCTGCACTCTCTGAAAAAGCAAGTTGAAATTTTGGAGCACTCTAGACTTTAGTGCATGCAGTGGTGAGTATTTTCTTACAGCAGACAAAAATACTTTTCCATTCAGGAGAATGTATAGCTTTGTTTAGTTGTTCCATTTGCATGTGACAGACAGTTTTGAGCTTATTTATAGAGAATTTATAGGATTACTCTTGGGACTAATGAAAGACTACATAGAGGAAATTCCAAAGGAATTCTTTTTCTAAACAAAACTTTCATGCCCCTATAAGAGTATTTTCAGTTTGGTTGAGAATTTTCAATTTTTTAAGCATTAAAAGAGAATTAGGAACTAAATATTTTAGAGCTATAATTAAATGTTTTAAAAAGCTAGGACAGTGAGACCAAAGGAAGGAAAGAGACAAGTCATAAAATATCCCTAGTGTATATCGTTTATCCTAAAATACTTAGATCATTCGTTTTTTATCTGATTTTTTTTAACCACATACTGTATCTTCTTTCAGTTTTAGTGTCTTTTTACTGGTGTATCCATTATCTAAAACATTCCTCCATTTGTATTTCAAGTTTTTAAAGGTGTGTCAATATGGTGCCCTCTAACTTCTGAGAAGTTACTTTAAAAAATGTATACTGTGGTGTCATATGATTGATGGGCATGTATAATTTGCTTTATCTCATTTACCTGAAGTGATTAATGTAGGTTGAACAAAAATTCTTCTCATTTTGTGACTCTGTGGTAAATCTAAAAGGAAGATGAAACACGACATGAAGTGATTGTGTGGAAAACCTACCCGATAAAGCATTTTAATTGAATTACTTTTTATAACAAGGAAAATTAAAAGCAGCTATACTCCTCTTTCAGATATTTGGAGAACAAGTTGCTAGCTGGTTTAAATACATTTCTATGGAGATTCCCCCCCACCCCCCCAGTTTGAGCCCACCAATAGACAAATTAGAAAAAGGCCATTGAAAATAATTGTGAAAAATATTAAACAAATATAAAATAGTAAATAAATACAATAATTCTGTATCTAAATATAAATAGTCTATATCTATATTTTTTTATTTTGTGAGAAGGTCTAGCTAAATTGCCCAGTCAGGCCCTAAACTTGTGGTCCTCAACTTCCTAAGTAACTAGGATTAGAGGCATGCATCATTGTGCCCAGCCCTAAAATAAGTTCTTATCTATATTTTACTCATAACTTTTTATGTTTTGATTGATTTTTGTCATAATTGTTTCACTTCATCCTAAAAAACTTATTTGATCACTGGTTTTAATTTTTTTATTTTTTTTTTTATTTTTTTTTTGGTGGTGCTGGGGATTGAACCCAGGGCCTTGTGCATCCGAGGCAAGCATTCTACCAACTGAGCTACATCCCCAGCACGGATTTTTTTATTCTTAATGCCAAGAAACAAGTATGTTTTCAGTCTTCTTTTACTGTGTACCCAGTAGGAGACTTTAATGAATTTAGTATGTCTTTACTGTCATTGTTTCTTTTATGCCAGACTTTGTATTGCAAGTTTAATATATACTATCTTATTAAATCTGCATAATAACCACATTTTATAGATGAAGATCTCATCTTCTGAGAAGTTAAGTAACTTCCCAGGTCTGTCTAACTTAAATGCTTGTGTTCCTATCCTCTAGAATGCCTTTGTTTAAATCCACGATTATGCTGAAAACATCTCTAATTCTTTATCTTAATGATGAGTTCTGTGAGTCAAAATATTGAGTTACATGAGGTTTTTTTCTTAGCATTGATGTATTTTTTATGTTCATTCTTTAACATATATTAATAAACACCTGTTTTTTCCCCAAATCTTGTGCTGAAGTGCTTGGGAGCAACAGAGTGTTATACTGTTTCAAAAAAGGATCAAAGATTCTTACAATCTAATAAAAAAGACTTTTAATAAAATAATTAATTGTAATAAAAATTTAGAAGTGATAAGTAGCAAAAATGATATATATATCTAAATACTATAGGAATTTAAAGGAAGAATATCTGCAACTGCTAGTTGGAAGGATTAAGCAAAGCTTATGAAATTAGAGTTGTGCTTTAAAGATATTTCCCATCAGATTGTTTTGAAAATGTATGAGAGACCTTGAACTTATAAGGCTACCACCAATAAAGGAAAGTCAAAATCTCTAATAATCTTTAATGAAAAATAAACTGTTAACACCGTTTGTTTCTCTCTTTTTAAAAACATTTTGCAGCACAAGATTCTTCTGTGCTCTGTTCATTGATAACTGAAAACTCTTGTTATCTCCATTTTACCACCTACAAATGATATATGTGTCTTTTGTACTTTCCTTGAGTTCTACATTTTAGTTGAATATTCTTGTGCATCTCTTTTTGTGCTCAGTACTATGCTAGAAAAGATGAATAAGATACAAAGATAGTATAAGAAATCTTATATCTAGTTTATTGTGAAAAACTCATGTTTGTACTTGAAAAGTATAAATCTAGTGTATAATTAGATACCAGTTTATTTGTGCATGAATCAAATACTTATACCTACCATGTACTGTTGTTAGAAATGTCAGCAAGATCAAAGGTGATTGGGATAGTAAGAAAATAAACAACTGAAAGTTTGACTCCAAGTCTGGGTTACTATGGAGATAAATGCCACTATTCACAGAGACAGGAAAGTTGAGAAGGACATACTGGGTAGGCAGATTGGGTTAGAGTACTGTCGGTGGACATACAAACTACCCTTCAAAAAGTAGCAATAAAGACATTTTTTAATATGAAAAAGCTTTGCATGTATATCTTTGAAGAACAAGGAGAAGAAAACAGTAATGAGGAAGAAATTGAAAATGTTTAAGTAAAGGATATAGGGAGCAAAAAAATGCTTAGAAATGGAGGTGTTAATCCCAGGTGGTTTTGTTTCTTGGGTAAATTGGAAAAGAAGTTATTTGTTGTAAATGATAATATTTTACAGTTGGAGACTTAAGCAGAGAAAAGGAAATATATTTATAACAGTCTTTTGGGGGAAATTTGCCAGGATATCAAGATCTCAATACAGGAATTAATGGATAATGGAAAGAGTTTCATTGGACGTGGATGGCAAAACCTGTAGTAGGGGTGTGTAATTTTTTTTTCTCTTAGAGCTCTGTCACCTTAAAAAAAAAAAAAAAAAACTGACGGTAGATAAGGAAAATATTGTTAGATTCAAACTTAAATTTTAATTCCTGCTATACTTATCATTGGCTATGACTTTGGTTAAGTTATTTACTTTATATGAGTCTGTTTCCTTGTGTCTGAAATACGTCTATTGCAGATTTTAGTATTGTATGAGATCTTGTTTAAGAATTCCCTAACTGGAAAGTCTCTAAACATAAAAGAGTGGTCCATCCTCAGACAGTGGCATGGTAGTACTAAATGAAAAGTGAGAGTGACATTTGAGTGCCTATTCAAACTGAATAGGAACTCTAGAGTAGTGAGGAATAATCTGTTGGGCAAGAGGGGAAGGAGTTTAGTAATCAGAGGTTCAAGCATAGGTATGGTGGCTTAGAAACAGTAATAGTAAAGGAAGCATGCCAAAAAAAGAATCATTGGTTCCTTTATTGGAGAAACCTACATAAATCAAATAGGGAGTGGGCATGGAGTTGAAGAGAGAAAAGGAACTGGTAAGTCATCTTCTGAGGTTTTTCAACATGTGTGTTAGAATTTGTGAAAGCAGTAGTTGCAGGCAGAATAGTTAAGACATATTGATCAGATGCTAAAATATATACCAATGATTAATGACTTCTGGTAGATGGTTAAACCAAAACAAAGTAATGATTCCACATGGGTGGATAAGACTTGGTGATGAGAAATGAGGATGGTGGTTTCATGGTCCCATGGTAGTAACTTCACCCACTCCTTCTAAAGTGGTAACTCAGTTGAAATTGTGTAGAAGATAATTTGTTTGCTTGAGAAGTTTGAAAGAAAAAATGAGAAATTCGTTTAGAATAAGAGAATTTACCAATAAAGAAAAGGAAGACTAAGGGAATGGAAGAACTATATTTGGTTGCATGAGGTATATGTAGCCCTTGAAGTTTAGAGAAGGAAAAGTTGGTTTGCAGAGCTTCTCTAGAGAAGGGAGTAAAGAAAGCATTGAAGGAAAGCAGATTAGAACTAGTACAGTATTGTAGGAGAGAGACAGCATGATGTGGAGTCAAGAGACTGTTACCTGGTTGTATAACCATAGGCAAATCAATCTGTGTGCCTCAGTTATTTTAACTACAGAAGAAAGATTAAACCTTTGAGTTCTTGTTAGTTCCCTCTAGAATGAAATTCTAGAGCAATATTGTCCAATTCTGCTATGATGGCAGTATAGAATTTCTGGACTGTCCAATACAGTAATCACTAGCCACCTGTGGCTGTTGTGTACTTGGAATGTGGCTAGTGTGACTAAAAAATTGAATTTTTAACTTTTTAAATATTTAATTAAATAGCCACTTGTGCTAGTGGCTACTGTATTAGACAGCACAGTTCTAGACAAATAATTCATAGGTAAATTTCTTTCCTATGTCAACCTTTCCAACAGTTCTATCTAATCTAATTATTGCAATTGATATTTTTTTTAAAAAGCTAGGGAAGCAAAAATATACTAAATCTCATTCAAGTGTTATCTACTAAATAGCCCATGCATGAACTGTTTGTTGAATTAAACCTTTTTTTCTTTATTTCTTTTTAGTTATACATTGACAGGAAAATGTATTTCGACATATCATACATACATGGAATTATAACTTTCTATTCTTATGGTTGTACATGATGTGGAATTAAACCTTTAAAAATGACAGCTAAATATGACAGTCTTTTGACCAATGAATTTTTTAAAATATAGTATAAATCTTAGACCCAGTGAACAGTGTCAGTATGTTTAGTTTGCTGATATGTAGAATAATAAAAGTGATTATGTGTTTCTTTCTATAATTCTTAGACTATCATAGAGCTCTCTGAAGAGCGAGATGGTCTTCATTTTCTACCCCATGCCTCTTCATCTGCACAATCACCTTGTGGCTCTCCAGGCATGAAGAGAACAGAAAGTCGACAGCATCTATCAGTAGAACTGGCAGATGCTAAGGCCAAGATAAGAAGGCTTAGGCAGGAACTGTAAGTTGCTGGTTTTCAAAGTTCATTGAATTTATATTGTGACCTAAACAATATTTCTGGGCTTATAGAATACAGATCAGTGGTCCACCATTGTGAGTCTGATTTTTTACTAGTATTTGTCAAAATGAGAAAAACAGATTCACAAAAGGTTTTCCCAGTGTTAACTCTTACCAATTTAAAGGATGACTTTATTCTGGATTTTTTTTCCCTGTCCGTCTTTCTAGTGTTAAAATATCATTTCTTTTATAAAATAGTGTCCTCCTTTGGAAAATTGGGGGATGCCTTAATTTTTAAAATTTTTATGTTCCTTGAAATCTGGAATTCTGGGTATCACTGATACGGATCACTAAGTTCAGTTATTTTAAAATTAATGTTTTAAATTATTGGCATATAATAATATAAAAACAAATTTTTGCATGTATCTTCTGTGTTAAGTAATTGAGATGCCTAAGTCATTTGTTTAAGTGAATCAAATGTTCTGATTTGGTTAGAGTTGATAACATTATATTTGTTCACATTTCTAAGATACTATAGGAACATTGATATAAATGTCATGTATACGTATCTTGGTGAAACACAAGTCAAATCTCTGCTGTTGATTTTTTATTTGGTACTTTAAAAAGAACAAAGGATTTTTATTTTAGGGACTTTTTCCTCTTCTCTGATGTGTTCCCGGAATTTAAACTTCAGAGTGTAGATTGTAAATTTAAAAACACAATATAGCAATTAAATTTATTTAGTGGTAATTTAAAGCTGTTAAAGTGATTTGAATATGCAAGGTAGAAAAAAATATTAGTCTATAAGAAAATTTGAAAACAAAAAAAAATACAGCTTTCATTTGTGGATGTCTGCATTATTATGTGTCTATTGAAGTGAACACGCCCAGGATATTCTGTAAACAGCTGCACCAGGAAAATTAGGGAAAAGATTGCTGTTATTAGTTTGACTGGCAGTTAATGGATAGCCTAAACAGTGAACACTAGTTCTTTCCATATAATTTAGCACAATCTTTGCCAGTCTTTAGATAAAGCATGCAATTAGAACTACAGTGATGACTGTGAATTCATTTAACATTTTGCTCTATAGTAGAATTTAATTTTTAAATAAAATTTACTTGGCCATGGTGTCTATTAAAATCCCAAACAGGGATTGACAAAATTTGCTTTCAGATATACTTATGGAAAAATGTAAATGAGTATTTTAATGGATAAATAAATATGCCAGATATAAGCAAGTACTTCCAGTAACTAGCACTTCATCAGTTACCATTTAATATCTTTGTTCTTTGAAAATGTATTTTTTTATGAATTCCTTAGCTTAACATTTGTTTTAAGTCTTTTTATTGGAACAGATTTTTACTAAAGTGAATCAGTCGGCTTCAGAATTCATTATGCACAAAAATAGTCCAGGTAGTTTTATATCTAACAAAAACCATACAATAACTAATGGTAATTATAATATGCAAATTAAGTAATACCATATATGGGTGGTACATTGTAATATAATTGCTTTTATTTATAAACATTTAGAGTAAAAATATGATTTATCATTTGGTTAGAAGAAGAAATTCCTTGTAAATTTCACTTTAATACATTTGTTACACTTTTCAGAGACTCCTTTTATTAATGTGTGTGTGTGTGTGTGTGTGCATGCATGTTGTTGCGTATTTAAAAAAAAATTTTTTTTTTGGTACTAGAGATTGAACCCAGGGCTCTCAACCACTTAGCCACAATCCCCAACCCTTTATATTTTTTATTTTTTATTTTGAGACAGGGGTCTCACTAAGTTGCTTAGGGCCTTGCTTAGTTGCGGAGTTTGACTTTGAACTTGGAATCCTCTGACCTCAGCCTCTCCAGCTGCTGAGATTATAGGGGTGTCCCACCACATCCAGTCCTTAAATAATTCTTTATTTGGTGGGGGGGCATAGTGAGGATTGAACTTAGGGGGGTACAACCACTGAGCCACATTCCCAGCCCTATTTTGTGTTTTAGTTAGAGACAGGGTCTCACCAAGTTGCTTAGCACCTTACTTTGCTGAGGCTGGCTTTTTGAACTTGTGATCTTCCTGCCTCAGCCTCCCAAGCTGCTGGGATTACAGGTGTGCACCATCACACCCAATTTTAATAATTCTGAATGCCTTGTTGAGTCCATGTTTTGAAAGCTTCTATAATATAAATAATATTTTAAAAAGGTAGTCTATTGAGATATAATTCAGGATCTGAAAATTCATTATTTTAAAGTATATAGTTAAGTGATTTTTAATTTCTTAGTAGAATTGCTCGGTGACCACCCAATAATTTCAAGACATCTTTATTTTTATAATATTTTAAAATGTTTTTTAAAAATATACCCTATCCCTCGCCCCCTTTTCCCTCAGCTCCTGGCAACCACTAATCTGTTTTCTGCTTCCAAGGATTTGCCTATTCTGGACCTTTCATATGAATGGAATCGTATAATATGTGGCTTTCTGTGCTTGGCTTCTTTCACTTAGCATAATGTTTTCCAGGTTCATCCATGTTGTAGCACATAATTCAGTTTTTAATGATTGAATAATATATACCATTGGATGATTACCCTACATTTTGATTTTTCATTCATCAGATGATTAGTGTTTGAATTGTTTTCCACTTTGACTATTATGAATAAAACTGCGCTTTAAAATGATGAGATCAGCTGCAAATAGTGGTGCATGCCTGTAATCCCAGTTATTAAGAAGGCCGAGGCAGGAGCATTGCAAGTTAAAGGCTAGCCTGGGCAATTTAGAAAGATCTGTCTCAAAATAAGATTAAAAGGGTAGGGTCATAGCTCAATGGTAGAGCACTTACCGAGCATGTGCAAGGCCCTGGGTTCAAGCTCCAGTAAAACAACAAAGAATTAGATTGTCAGATTTTATGTTATATATATATGTTAACCACAATGAAAGAACTAATTTTTTTAAAAAAAGCACTCAACAATAAAAAAAAAATCTTTGCAAGAAATATTATTAAGAACATGAAAGATAATAACTATTTTTTGGTACCAGGAATTGAACCTAGGGCCCTTAACCACTGAACCACATCCCAAACCCTTTTTAATATTTTATTTAGAGACAGAATCTTGCTTAGGGCCTCATTAAATTGCTGAGGCTGACTTTGAACTCACAATTCTCCAGCCTCAGCCTTCCAAGCTGTTAGGAATTTAGACCTCTGCCACCGTGCCTGGCTGATAGTAACTTTTTAGCTCAGAAAAATGTAAACCATCTAGTAGAAAGTTAGAAATAAGACATGCTCTAATAATTCACAAAATAGAAATTTTGATAGCACAAACATGGGAAAACAGCTTTAGTCTTTCCTAGTATTCAAAGAAATACAAATTAGAATAATGTATAATACAACAATTTTCAGTTGTTAAAATACTTCATATCTAGGTACTTTTATCCTCTGCTGTTTGGTGTACTACCCTTTCTGTAGAGCGGTTTCACAGTATGTGTCAAGCACCTTTAAACTTACACTTTTAGAAATTTGTCCTGAAATATACAGAATTTCATGTGTAGTGAGTTTCTTTACTAAATCATTATTTTATTACAATGAAAAATGGAACGCACTTAATAAATTATGGTTGCTCTAGAAAAGAGAGTACTTCTTCACCTTTGAAAATTAGGGTTTTGATAAAAAAGGAAGCATACAAGGAGTGAATAATAGGTTGTTTATATAGTGACCTTTTATTATTATTAAAGAAGAGAATATAGGAAAGTAGAGATAATGAGTGGAGGCTTACTTTGAGCAGATTTGCTCTGAAGGGGAGATAGAAAAACAGTTCAAAAAAATAATAGAAGAAATTGAAGACATTTTAAGATACATTGTAGAAACCAATTAGAGAAGTCTTTAGAAATCTGTATGGCAAATAGTAAGTGTATAATTTCCTTTAGGCCATTGAAAACCCTTATGAGTCTCTACCTCAGATAGTATTACATCAATAAAAAAAAAACTTCGAGCTTAATTATCTTTGACCATGCAGGGTGAGAGAGAGAGAAAGAAGAAGGAAGAGAGAGGGAGGGAGACTACATTATGAACTGTGAGAACATTAGTCATTGAAGCACATTTAGGTGGGATTTTGATGACATTAGTTATATACATTCCTAATATCTATCTTTACCTTTTTCCCCACTGGGTTGGGATTATGGCTAATACTATGTTCAGCTGGTCATTTAGAAATAGTTCATTTGTATTAATGCAAATGATTATCACAGTTTTTAAAAGTTTTAAGTTTATTCTTTAATAAATGTCTTTTTGTGTTTATAAGGGAAGAAAAGACTGAACAGTTGTTGGATTGTAAGCAGGAGCTTGAACAAATGGAAATAGAACTTAAAAGGCTGCAACAAGAGGTTTGTACCTGGAACTGTTGTTACATAAGACCATCGAGTCATTAGAAATGGTTTTCCTCTTGTAATTTTTAACTCTGCCCTTAGTACTTTAAATAATTAAGTAAGGTAACCAAGGCTTAAAGAAATTGGTGACTTTTTTAGTTTCTGTCTTCAAAAATAGCAGAGCCAAAAAAAGAGCCTGTTGGGGCTGGGGCAGTTCCAATTCTTTTTTTACATTTGACTTCTGTGGTCTTGGAAGCTGGAATACCTCTACATATTGTGAATTGTGCTGTTTATGTGTATCTCCCTGGGTCTTTGTTCTCTGATGGTGCGTTATATTGACGTATATATGCCAGAATGCTTTTAAGTTTCTATTTTATTTATTTTTTTGTCTTCTACTATCAGTTAAAACTAAGTGAAACTTAAAACTGGAAAACTTCTTCCCCAGCTTCTATATAATTGTGTTTTTTCCCCTTATTGATACATAATAATTATACAGAATGGTGGGTTTCACTGTGGCATTTTCATATATGCTCATAACATTGAGCAATTTCATTCCCTAATACCTTTCCTTGCCCTCACCTCATTCCTCTCTGTTTTTACTATTTTTCTATTAAATAAGATAAATACTTTTTACTTTTTAAAATTATACTTTTATTTTACTTAAAGCCTTGTGTTTTTTGTTTTTGTTTTTTTATCTTGAACCATGAGTGTTTAAGAATTTATGTCTTTTAATTATTCTAATTTTTTTTCAGTAGGGGGGGTATAAGAGGCTTGGGCTAAGCCTGAACAATTCTTTCTTCCCCCAGCTTCTCCTAATCTGCGATCTTAAATGTAGAGAATATTCCATTTATAGGGTTACAAATTGGGACCTTCCTAGATGAATGAGGCTGAAAGTCCTATTTCTAGATAGGTCGTGGCTGCCATTCTATTTCTTGATGGTAGAGGGATTTTGTTTTGTTTTGTTTTTTAATTTGTGTGTGCCTTCAAAGTGGTTTCCAGCTGTGCACAGTGGTGTATGCCTATAATCCCAGTGGCTCTGGAGGTTGAGGCCCGAGGACCAAAGGTTCAAAGGCAGCCTCAGCAACTTAGTGAGACCCTAAACAATTTACTGAGACCCTGTCTTTAAATAAAATACCAAAAAAAGACTGGTGATGTGATGCAGTGGGTAAGTGTCCCTGTGTTAAATCCATAGTACTCCCCCTGCTCCCCCCAAAAATTGTGGTTCTCCAAAGCAGCAGTAACAAAAAAAGAAAATTAGAGGGAAAAGTTCTACTATTTTATATTTTTGAAGGTCTCTTTAAATGCCTGATATAGTAGTACACTGCTAGATTCTCTTCTCTTTCTGCATTCAGTCTGTTTAAAGTGTCACATGCCATGTAGCCTCTGGAAAACTTTACAGCACGGTCATGAGATAATGAGAGACAAAAAGATAAAATGCCTTAATCTTTATTTTGAATTCCCTGAAAAGATTTCAGGGACCCAAAGAAATCCCTAGATCATGCTTTGAGAACTACTGTTCTAAGGATTACAATGGGAGTTCTAAGAGATTTAAAATTTGACGCAAATGGTATATCACAATATTATCTGAATAGAAACATTTCTCTAAAATCACTACTAATATGCCTAAGTAATATGGCCTGTCTTTATTATTTTTTTCAGTACTAAAGATTGAGTTTAGGGGTACTCTGTCACTGGGGAACATTCCCAGCCACCCCCACCTTTTTTAAATGTTTTTTTATTTTGAGAGAAGGGCTCACTAAATTGTCCAAGCTGGTCTTGAATTCACAATCCTGCTGCCTCGGCTTCCCAAGTCTCTGGCATTACAGGTGTGTACAACCACCCTAGGTATCTTCTGTGTTTTTACTGTCTTGTATTTTAAAGTAAACTTTTTCTACCTTAAATTACTTGCAAATGATTTTATTGAAGTTATTTTAAAATATCTTGATTTTTTTTTTTTTTTTTTTTTTACATTCCTGAATATTCTATAAGAATTTGTATATAAATGTGTTTAAAATTCTTTTCTGTTTCTTGGTTTAAGAAAAAAGTCTTCGGGGCTGGGTAGATAGCTCAGTTGGTAGAGTGCCTGCCTCACAAGGCCCTGGGTTCAATCCCCAGCACTGCAAAAAAAAAAAAAAAACTTTAAGTGTGCTGGGAAGATAGCTCAGTTGGTAAAGTGCTTGCCTTGCAAGCACGAAGCCATGGGTTCCATTCCCAGCACCACAAAAAAACAAAACAAAACAAAACAAAAAAAACTTTTAAGATTCAATTTACACAAAATTCCCCTTTTAAAATTATTTTTTAGTAAATATTTCAAGGAATAAAATGTTGAAAATAGAAAGTAATATTAGAAAGTATTCTATTTGTTTATATCTAGAACATGAATTTACTTTCGGATGCTCGTTCTGCTCGAATGTACCGTGATGAATTAGATGCACTTCGAGAGAAGGCAATCAGAGTTGATAAGCTTGAAAGTGAAGTAAGCAGATATAAAGAGAGGCTACATGATATTGAATTTTATAAGGCAAGAGTTGAGGTATGTTACATAATTAACCATTCACAATATTATTTTTCTTTAAAAGTGTTATGATTTTCAAAATGCATGGAAAATGCACTTGACAACCAAGGAACTCTAGAAATGTTGAGCAAACAGCATATAACTTCATTTAAATTTATGGTAGATCAGCATTATTTCTTAGACTTTTACAAAGAGATTTTCAGACATTTTCAACTCTTTGGGGCTCTTCATTCATTCTTTTACTTAGCATCATAGGTAAAGCAGACTTTTCAAGTCCTTCCCTCATAATAAAAGAAAAATTATTTCTCTACTAATCACATTTACCCCAGAAGTGAAAGCAAAACACATTTCTGATTGCTACTTAACTGAAATTGCTAAATTTGGATCAGTGAAGGCTATGTATAGATAAGTAAATTTTTAAGAAGCAACTTTTTGTCCTTTGTATTTGTGGTTCAGTGTTACAGGAATTCGAGAGTAACAGCAAGAATTTGACAGTCCTTGCATCATTTTTTTCTTTCTCAATTTCTTTATTTTCTGTTAGCTAAATCTGAGGAGATTTTTGTCAGTTTCAGTATGAGGATAAGAAGAAAGAAGTATGCAAAATCAAGAAATAAAAACATAAGAGAAAATAGAATACTTTATCCTGAAAATTACCAGTAACTAGCCCCAACAGGACTTCAACACAAAATTCATGTTAATTCTTTGCCAGTTATTTAGATGTACATATGCAAGGCACTTTTAAGGTATTTCATGGATGCCACTGTCTTTGTATATTTTCTCTAGGATGTGTAAACCACAGGCATAAAACTTAGCGAGATAGAATTGTGAATACCCATCTTCAAATCACATAGGGGGATTTTTAAGGATTTCCTCAGGATGTTTATATAAGTTATTTATTGATAGAGACTTGTTTAGCATTTATGTGAGTGTTAGTTTAAGTCTTGGTATTTTACTACAAAAACCTAAAACCTTTCACTTTCAAGTTATATCTCTAAGTGGAGAGAAATTTTTAAGTCTATTTCAGTCAATAAAGGAATCCCTGATTCTGTGCAAATTTATTTCTTTTAAATATCTGAAAGACTGCTTATACTTTGTTCTTTAGCCTTGTGATTAAGGAATTTAAATATGCTCCCAACATTTTCATGTGAAGTTGTAGTAGTAGTACTCATTCTAATACAAGGACTAAGCATTTTGATTGCATAATAGCTTAAATTTGCAGAGAGGGGCAGGAAATGAAGCCAAAACACTTGACTGTATTTGTTACTCATTAGTTTTATTCTTGCATAGAACTCTCAATAAGGATGACTTTTACGTTTTAGTTTACAATAAATATTTTTTATGTTTTGTAACTTTCAAAAATTAACAGACATTAGCACATTGGTGATAAATAAGACTTTGAAATGTTTATAGGAATTAAAAGAAGACAATCAAGTTTTATTAGAAACAAAAACAATGTTGGAAGACCAACTAGAAGGAACTCGAGCTCGTTCTGATAAATTACACGAATTAGAAAAAGAGAATTTACAATTAAAGGCTAAACTGCATGATATGGAAATGGTAAGTTTTATGGGGTAGATCAATTACATAGTCTCTAAGAAAAAATTATATGACTGATTTCTCTATAATGGCAAGGATCACTAGAGTCCTTGAGGCTTTAGCAGAAGAAATAGCTAAATAATTTAGATGCTTCCAACTTTGCATACACACATAAGTATGCTTTTATTATAGATGAGTATTATTAATTTTGTCATCTACCTTTCAGAACCACAGTAAATAAGCTATTGTGTAGGCATGTCTTTAAAAATACAAAAATAAATCTATTGCTAAAATTTAGCATTGGATCAGAATACTTTTGTTCTACCACTGAAACTATACCTACTGTGAAGAAGTATTTTCATTGTTTCCAAAGATCACTTTAAAAGGATATCAAACACCTGATCAATTAATGACCAGTAACAATTATAATAACTGATTATTGCCTTCAAACTATAAAAATTTTGAGGAACTTAAAATTTATCCTCATATTATTTAGTTTCTAAGAGAAATTATGAATAATAGAACAGTGGCTTGAAATTGTACTGTTTCTTAGCTTTTTTTTCTTCCTACTTCCTGCCAATAAAAAAGGAACGAGATATGGATAGAAAAAAGATTGAAGAATTAATGGAAGAAAATATGACTTTGGAAATGGCACAGAAACAAAGCATGGATGAATCGTTACATCTTGGCTGGGAGCTAGAACAGATATCCAGAACTAGTGAACTCTCTGAAGGTATTCTCAATTTTGTTTTACTTACAGAGATGAATGAAAGTTGTATTTGTTTATATTTTTGGATATTTGATTGCAGTTCTTTATTTTCCCTAGCTGGAGATATCTTAGAAGGCCAGCTGACTATGATCTCACATAGTAATATATTGATTACACTGTTCAGGTCTGATTCTTAGCTTTTCATATCTTAGAATTCAGTGTTATGTATGACTGCAATAGCAGATTTAATTGGTGGTTTAGGCACTATTTCATGTTAATCTCACAAGAGGCTGGAATGATAATTTATTGATTTCTTTTGAGAAACAATAGTAAATGTTTTAACATTTTGTGTATAATATTTATATATTTAATACATAATTAGTAGTAAATAAAACAGAAAAGTTGTATTAGCTGGTCAGCATGTTTTTTGACTATATACAAACTCAAATAGGAAATCAAAATATAATGTGAAGATTCTTATGTGAATATGTAGTTTGGGTAAGAGAAGTTAAGGATTTTCATGGCTACTTTCGTAATATTTTTAATTGCCATTATAGGATTATATCTGCTAACCTGTCCAGTCCAACCACTGATGGTTACAATATTACTCCTGCCAACCCTCTAGAAATGAAAAGAATAAGCCCCTCAGACAAAAAATTTTTATAGTTGACTTTCTTTTCCTAGGCTTCACATTGACTTGTCTTTCTTAAAGTTGGGCCTATTAACATACAATATAGTTGCTTGGATTATACATTTGGATATACTATTGCTGACATACTTTATTGAGATTATAGCTGGGTCACTCACATATATTTAATGTAGACTACTTTCATAATTTCTCTTACCCAATATTGGATTATTCTTTGCATTTTTTTAGCAAATATTAAACACCCACCAAATGTAAAACATTATACCTAGCCCTGAGGATATAGTGTTGAGGTAATATAATCTTTGAGAGAGTTTATAATTAGATAGTTATAGAATAATTACTTATACAGATGACTTGCACCACATGTACTGACAGTATAAATGATGACATTCAGTCAGTGAACTTACAGAGATGAGTTAATTAGAATATTTGTTTAGCTTTTTTTTCCCTACTCCTTGGGAATTGAGTTGCAAAGAGTGATTCAAACTAAATGCTTTTTATGAAAGTAGTTAAAATTACAGTTAAGAGCAGTGGCACATGCCTGTAATTCCAACAGCTTGGGACACTGAGGCAGGAGGATCAAGAGTTCAAAACCATTCTCAGCATAAAGCATGGTGCTAAGCAACTCAGTGAGACCCTATCTCTGAATAAAATACAAAATAGGACTGGGGATGTGGCTCAGTCAGTGGTCAGGTACCACTGAGTTTAATACCTGGTACCAAAAAAAATAAAAAGGGTAAGAGTTTCTTCATCTAAGGATGGGGGGCAGATGTTAACTACCTTGTGAAGTAGTTGTGAGGATTGTGAACATTAACTTTGTTGATACTTCAAAATCCTTAGAACAGTGCTTACTAAATAGTAGCTATCATTGTTATCATTATATCACAGTTATTTTTGTAACTGATCTTAACTGGAGTTGTATACCAGAATATTTGTTTTAATGTGGTGTAGTAGTTGTTGTCTTCAAATTATATGAGGTTTTTTTTCTATAAAATTAATTGTATATGGAAAAGTGCAAAGGAGGAAATTAAAATCAATAATTGCTTATATTACTTTTACATTTCAGAAAACTTGCTTCAGAACATTTCTGTACACATGTAATTAAACTTCACAAAGTCAACATGTGTATAAAATTCAGATTCCTTTTTTTACTTAACGTTACAACAGACACTCTCCTATGTTGCTAAAAATGTGTTGTAAGCATCCTTTTTAGTACTGCATGATCTAACATGAAGCTTCAGTGACGCACAGTCAGCATTGGAAGTATTAATACATACCATGTTATATCATAATCTTGTTTATTGAAACATCACTACAAATTGTGACTGAGAGTTGGTCTGACTGAAGCATAAACAGTATAAGTAATGAATAGATCAATAATGAGTAAGGAGATGGAATCATTAATTAAGTCTTGTATCACTGCTGAATGAACCATTTAAAGAACTAGCATTAGTCTTTCTCAAGCTCTTTCAGAAGAGTTGGAGAGAAAGCTTACAAATTCATTTTGCAAGGCCAGCATTACCCTAATACTTGAAAACCAGACAAGAACTCTATAGGAAAAGAAAATTGTAGTCCAGTATTCTCAGTGAACTTAAGTGGAAAAATTCTCAACAAAATAATAGTAAACCACATTCAGTGGCATCATTAATCATGATCAAGTGGGATTTAATCTTGTAATACAAGATTGTTTCAACATGTGCAAATCAATAAATGTGATAGACTGCATTAATAGAATAAAGAACTAAAACAATATGATCATCTCGATATGAAAGGTATTTGACAAAAAAATTAAACCTCTTTTTGATAAAAACTCTCAAGGTAGATATAGAAGGAATGTACCTCAACATAGTAAAGGTCATAAGTGACAAGCCTGCGGCCACCTCACAACCTAACCAACATTGTTACCCATAACTGGCATCCTCTAAGGTCAGGAATAAGACAAGGATGGCCATTTTTACTACTTCTATTCAACATAGTATTAGAAGTCCTAACCAGAGCAGTTAGGAGAAAGAAAGAAAAGGGATTCATATCAGAAAGGAAGTTAATTTGTATTTGCAGGTGATGTAATTATTTGTATATAGAAAGTGCTGAAGATTTTACTATAAAACTGTGTGAATTAAGAAATGAATGTAATAAAGTTGTAGAATGCAAAATCAACATAGTAAACTAGTAGCATTTTCATATACTAACAGCAAACTATCCAAAAAATAGAAAGAAATCAAGAAAACAATCCCATTTACAATAGCTACAAAAAAAATCAAATGAAATACTTAAGAAAACCAAGGAAGTAAAAGATTGCTACACTGAAAAATGTTTAAAAATTGATGAAAGAAATAAAAAACACTTAATAAAGATATCCTATATCCATGAATTAGAAGTATATTGTCAAAATCCCCATACTAAGCCAGGTACAGTGGCACACACATTTAGTCCTAGGGACTGGAGTCTGAGGCAGAAGAATCTCCAAGCTCAAGGCCAGCCTCAGCAACTTAGCAACCCTGAGCAATTTAGCTGGCTCAAAATAAAAAATACAAGGGACAGGGGATATAGCTCAGTGTTCAAGTATCCTTGGATTCAGTCCCTCCTAATGGGGGTTGGGGAGATGCCTTTACTACCCAAACCGATCTAGAGATTCAGCATAATCCCTATTAAAATTTCAACAATATTTTTCGCAGAAATAGAAAAAAAATCCTAAACTTCTTTGAAACCATAGAAAATCTTGGATAGAAAGAACAAAGCCAAAGCCATCACACTACCTGATTTCAGAATCTACTACAAAGTTATAGTAAACAAAATAACAAAATTAGCCAGGGCATGATGGCATACACCTTTAATCCTGGCTACTCAAGAGACTGAAGCACGAGGATCGCAAGTTCAATACCAACCTCAGCAATTTAGCAAGACCTTGTCTATAAATAAATAAATAAAACTAGCATAAAAACATGCACATAAATGAATTGAACAGAATGGAACACCCAGAAATAAACCCACACATTTGTGGTCAATAGATTTTTGACAAACGTGCCAGGAACAAGATGATGGGTAAAGGTAAATAAATGGTGTTGGAAAAACTGAACAGACACATACAAAATAATTACACCCTTATTTCAAATCCTAAAATATCAAGTCTAAATGGATTAGAGAATTAGATATAAGACCTAAGAGTGTAAACTACTAGAAGAAAACATAGAGCAAAAGATCCATGACATGGTCTGGACAACAATGATTTTTGGTCAAGATTCCCAAAACACAGCAGCAAAAGCAAAAAATACACTTACAGGATTACATAAACTTTAAAACTTTCTGCACATCAAAGGAAACCATCAATAGAGTGAAGAGCCAGCTTACAGAGTGGGGAGAATATATTTGTAAAACATGACATCTGATAAAGGGTCAATATCCAAAAGATACAAGAAACTCAACTCAATATTAAGGAAACAAATAGCTTGATTTAAAAAATAGGCAAAGGATTTGAATAGACATTTCTCCAAAGAAGACATACAAGTGGCTAACAGGTATATTAAAAAACTCTCAGTGTCACTAACCATCAGGGAAATGTGAATTAAAACCACAGTGAAATATCATCTGAAATCTCTTAGAAGGGCAGTTCATGAAACAAAGGATTCATATGTTGGTAAGGATATGGATGAAAGGGAACACCTGCATTCCAGTTGGTACAACCGTTTTGGAAAACAGTTTGGAGGTTTTTCAAAAAATTAAAACTAGAAATACCAGGTGATCCAGCAGTCCTACTTCTGTGTATCTTCTCAGAGAATATGAAATCAGTGTGTAAAAGATTTCTGCACTCCCATCATAATTGCAGCATTAGTCACAATAGATAATTGTCCATTAGTGGATGAATGGATAAAGAAATTGTGATTGGAACATTATTCAACCTTAAAAAACAAGGAAAATGTCATTTGTGACAACATGAATGAACCTGGAAGACATTAAGTGAAATAATTCAATCACAGAAAGACAGATGCTGCATGATCTAACTTAATACATGGAATCTTGAAAAGTTTTGTGGTTACCAGAGGCTAGGAGATGGGAAGATAGGGGAGAGATTAGACAGAGATGCAACGTTTTCAGTTAGTTAGGATAAGTTCATGAGGTCTGTTGTACATCAGTGTTCACTATAGTAAATAAAAATCCTTAGCATACTGGAAAATTACTAAAAGAGAATTTAAATGTTCTTAGCACATACACAAAAAGTATGTGAGGTAATAAAATATTAGCTTCATTTAACCAAAATGTAGTTAAAACATCATATTGTATACCATAAATACATACAATTTTTGTCAACTAAAACCAAATAACTGTATCAGTAAGTAATTACAGCATGAAAACAACTAAAATTTTTATTAAATGAAAATGTGAATTTAAGATTAATAGAATTTCTGTAATTATTTTTGTTGGTCTTCTTTATAACTGAAGAAAATTGTAAGTGAATTAGTGATGTCCTAGATCAAAAAGTTATAGATGCTTTCAAAATAATGCCTATTAATATTTTCATGTTTTTAATGTGACAAATGAGCTTGTTTTTTTTTCTTGTTAAAATATCTAATCCAGATTGTTTGCCTGGTATGTATGAGGCCCTGGGTTTGATACTCAACACCATGTAAGTGAATAAAATAAAAAAGATCTATTGACAACTAAAAATATATTTAAAAAAAAAAAAAAAAAAAACTAATCCAGAGCTAAGTGTAGTGGAACATGCCTGTAATCTCAGTGACTCAGGAGACTGAGGTGGAAGGATCACAAGTTCAAGGCTAGCCTCAGCAACTTAGTGAGACCCTGTCTCAAAAAATAATAATAATAAAAAGTATAGGGGATATAGCTCAGTGATAAAACATCCCTGGGTTTTGTCCCCAGTGTTAAAAAAAATAAAAAATCAAATCCAGGTTGTACTGACTATAATGCTATACTCAAGAATGATGTATATCTAAATTGTTTTTATGCTGTTTTTAAAAAATTTTTTAGATTTTTTTAATTGTAGATGGACACAATACCTTTTATTTTTGTATTTATTTTTATTTGGTGTTGAGGATCAAACCCAGTGCCTCACACAAGCTAGGCAAGTGCTCTACCACTGTGCTACAACCCCAGCCTCTCCATGCTGTTTTAATATCATTTATAAGATGGAACCAGATTTACAAAAGGCTGATAATAGAAATGGAAATGGGAAAAAAAGTAGGTTTGAGAATAATTTCATCAAGTCTAGGGTATATATACCACTTTTTTTTTTTTCTCTTACCTAAATGAAATAAGTGGTGTATTTTCAAAATTCAATTTTATTGTTTCTTTAGTTGCCAGTTAGAACAATATATCCTGTAAGTTTTCAGTTAAATCATCTTTTTCTTCTTTTTTCCTGATTTTTTATTAGTGCATTATAGTTATACGTATTATTGGGGTTGTTTTGACCTAATCATTACAAGTATGTAATATAGTTTGTTCCACTTCATTCCCCAGTATTTTCCCTTTCCATTTCCTCTTCACTCCTCCTGTTCCTCTTCCTTTACTCTGCTGTTCTTTTGATTGAGTAAATGGATTCCCAATCAAACTAAAACAAAAGAGACTTGGGAAACTAATGGAATTGTGGTATTATCCAGCATACTTTTTTAAAAAGTATTTTTAGTTGTAGAGGACACAATATCTTTATTTTATTTACTTATTATGTCATGCTGAGTATCGAACCCAGTGCCTCACACATGCTAGGCAAGTGTGCTACCCCTGAACCACAACCCCAGCCCTCCAGCAAACTTTTAATAAAGATCAACAACGCAATGAATACAACAAAAGCCAGACATAAAAATTGAGGTTTTCTTTTTTTGAACTATAGGGTTATTTACTGTATGTAATATTTAAGACAATGTAAGAAAATGTATATTTAAGAGGTATATGCTGTGTGAGTATATTTCTTTGCTTTTTACCAAGAAAGTTTTAATAACACAAAATAGACCTGGAAATATTCTACAGTAACTTCAAACATTTCACTTCTTGGAAGTCTAGGATTTTAAAAAAGTTCTACATATCATATTTCACTTGTAATTCCTTTTATATTTTTGAGATGTAGTCTTACTATGTTTTTCAGATTGACCTTGAACTTCTGGGCTAAAGTGATCCTCCTGCCTCAGCCTATCCTAATACTTTCGCATTAGCAAATTAGAGTATTATGGAACCCCCTCCCATCCCAAGTACAGAGGATTTAACCCAGGGATGCTCTGCCACTGAACTATATCCCCAGTCCTTTCTATTTTTTATTTTGAGACAGGGTTTCTCTAAATTGCCCAGGCTGATCTTGAACTTGCAATCCTCTTGTCTTACCTCCAGAGTTGCTCTGATTATAGGTGTGTGCCACCATGCCCAGCCTACTATAGGGTTATTTTAAAAATAATTATTTTGGCTTACTGAAGAGCATTTACAGAAGTAGACACCAGGTTTTCTTATTTCAAAACATGTAAAGCTAAAATCTGCTATAAAGATGCTCTCTTGGCAAAACAGATTTATTCTCTGCTCTTAAGTTTAACATGAATTCTTTTTTTTTTTTTTTTGGTTCTGGGGACTGAATCCAGGGGCACTTAACCATTGAACCACATCCCCAGCCCTTTTTTATGTTTTATTTAGAGACAGGATTTCCCTAAGTTACTTAGGGACTCACTAAATTGCTGAGGCTGACTTTGAACTTGTAATCCTCCTGCTTCAGACTCCTGAGCTGCTGGGATTAGAGGCGGGTGCCACTGTGCCCAGCCTTGAATTTTTAATTTGGAAGAAAATGAACCATGTATACTGTCTTGACTTTCTCCATATCACATTTGGATTCCCCTTTTAATTTTTGAAGGTGTTGCATAAATATGCTTTATATTTCTTATTTGGGTCACACAGTGACCTTGCAAGATTGCCAGGCAGTACCTGTATTTACAAAAGTAACCTAGAATTCATTGAGAGTGAAGTAAATTGGCCATTGTCAAGTGGTTAATTTCTCATGGAACTAGAACTGGTGCTTTCTACTCTTTTTTAGTACCAAGGATGTTTGACTACCCTGGTGTTTAAACAATGTTGTTTAACATTCATCCCCAGTCATTTTTTAAAAAATATATTTTATTTAGAGAAAGGGTGTTGCTGAGTTGCTTAGGGCCTCGCTAAATTGCTGAGGCTGGCTTTGAACAAGTCTTCTGCCCTAGCATTACTGGGATTATAGGCATACACCACTGTGCCTGACTCTTTTTGCTCTTTTAGGGCTAAATTCTGTACATTAAATGTTGCATGTTTTAACTGCCTATGTCTGGATTTGTTTCATTATATATAGCTTATATAACTTAATTTTTATTGATTTTTTTTTTTTTTTTTTTTTTTTTATAAAGTTAAAAACCAAGTTTCCTGGGTTTGGGGCTGTATAGCTCAGTGGTAGAGTGTTGGCCTCACACTTGTGAGGCACTGGGTTCAATCCTCAACACAACATAAAAATAAATACAGAAAAAGATATTGTGTCCATTTATAACTAAAAAACAAACAAAAAAAAGTATCCAATGCATTAACATTCAACATTTTTTATATAAAGTGTAAACATAGTTTTACTAATGGCATATTTTTCAATTTTATAGCACCACAGAAATCCTTGGGCCATGAGGTGAATGAGTTGACATCAAGTAGATTATTAAAGTTAGAAATGGAAAACCAGAGTTTGACAAAAACTGTGGAAGAGCTCCGGAGTACTATGGATTCTGTGGAAGGTAACACCTCCAAATTTCTGAAAATTGAAAAAGAAAATCAAAGACTAAGTAAAAAGGTAAATAAGTTTATTATAATGTTACTATAGATATTAGATATAAGTATCAATAGACAGCATCTTTGACACAACTTAGCACTCCTAAAAAAGGGTTTCTTACTGTATTCCATGACAAAATGTTCTAAGTTCATCTTCTACATTTTTTGTCCCAGACATGGAAATAGCTGTTTCTCTAAAAAGTCTTTTTTTTTTTTTCCAAATGGGAAATGGTATTTAGAGACCATAATTTATCATCATGAAACCTGAATTTTAATTAGGCTTTAGCTGAACAGAAATATTCAATTTTGTAGCAGTTAGACCCATTAATTAATTTTTGTATATAGTTTTGTGCCTCCCCACACACATAATTTTGCATAAATAAAATCCTTTCCTAAAAAGGTTCTATGTGATATTCATCATGATGTCCTGAAACCGTGTTTTGAGACCACTGCCTTAGATTATACAAATATATTCCATGATTTGCTTGCATAATTTTTACTGTTTTAAAATATTTTTGGCGACACATGCCTGTAATCCCAGTGCCTCTCAAGGCTGAGACAAGAGGATTGTGAATTCAGAGACAGCTTCAGCAAAAGTGAGGTGCTAAGCAATTCAGTGAGACCCTGTCTCTAAATAAAAACTCAAAATAACGCTGGGTATGTGGTCAGTGGTTGAGTACCCCTGAGTTCATTCCCTGGTAATGAATGAATGAATGAATGAATGAATAAATAAATAAATAAATTTCTTTTTGTATTGATTGTATTTAGTCTATTGACCAAATAATCTTGATAGCATCTGGCAACTGATATAATATTAAAGTAGAAAATGTCATTTAGAAATTGGAGCAGTTGTATGTTGGTTATCACTGTAATTGAGCCTGTAAGTTATAGTTACATTTTGAACTTAGCTTTGGAATCTAGTAAATTCTTAATGATTCTAGCAAGTTTTGGTCAGTTGATTATATGATAGAAATTTTTTGTAAATTTAATGTTTTGTTTGAATCCCATTTATGTAAACCAACAGATGAGTTTAATTAACTATTATTCGTGTATTTCCATCTATATTGGGAGAACCAGATTAATTAATTAGTAATAACTGTACTTCCTGAACATGTAAATTAATGTTGAATTATTCAGTAAAATCTGACTTGAAGCTAGGTATAGGGGCACATGCCTGTAATCCTAGCTCCTCAGAAGTTTAAGACTAGAGGATTGCAAGTTGAGGCCAGCTTGGGCAACATAGCAACACCCTATCTCAAAATAAAAGTAAAAAGGAATGGAAATGTAGCTTGGTGGTAGAATACTTGCCTAGAATGTGCAAGGGCCTGGGTTTAATTCCAAGCACATAAAATTTTTTTGTGTGTGATTTGATGGTTTTTGAGGTACTACTTAAAAATTATATTCTCTGTGTAGTTATATCCCACTGTTAATAAGCAGAAACATTCAACTTGTTCTAGAGTTCATTATTGGGTTTTTTTAGTTGTAGATGGACACAGTACCTTTATTTATTTATTTTTATGTGGTGCTGAGGATCAAACCCAGTGCCTCACACATGCTAGGCAAGTGCTATACCACTGAGCTATAACCCCAACCCTAGAGTTCACTATTGAAATAAGAATTTAACATTTAAACCTAAAGTGGCATATTTCACGAAGTCTATGTTAGTAAACTTTCTGTTGCTGTGACAAAATGCCTGAGGTAAACAATTTATAAGGAAGAAAAGTTTATTTGGGCTCTGGTTTCAGAAGTTCCAGTTCCTGGTAAGTTGGCTCTATTCCTTTTAGGTCTGTGGCAAGATAGAACAAGGTGGTAGGGAGCACATGGTGGAGCAAAGTTGCTCACCTTATAGCAACTAGGAAGCAAAAAGAGAGGAAGGAACTGGGTTCTCAATTATCCCTTTCAAGGGTACACCCCAAATGACCTAACTTCTTTCTACTAGGCCTACCTTGTAAAGGTTCCACCACCTTCCAGTTGCTCTACAGGTTGGCAGCCAAGCCTATAAGACATGAGACTTTGGGGAACTGTGTAGATACAGGTTGCTGTGCATTTTCTTTTGTTCATTTTTAAAAAGTGTCTGATTTGAATATTTTATATAATAATATCATAGTTTGGAATATTTTAGATTGAAATTGCTATCCCATACTTATTAACCAACAATATTATTTTATCTTTAAAATGTATCAATCAAAATAAATTTAAATCAGCTGGGCATGGTCACCTCCTAGCCATTCAGGAGGCTGAGGCAGAATAATTGAAAAAGTTCAAGGCCAGCCTCAGCAACTTAGCAAAATAAAAATATAAAAAAGACCTGGGATGTACTCAGGAGTAGAGGGACCCTGGGTTCAATCCCCAGTGCGCAAAATAAATAAACCTAAAATAAAAGTGTTTGCTGTAGTTTTGTTCAACCCTTTTTCTCCTTTTCCCCCCTTTTTACTTTGAAGTAATTCCTTCTTGTTTTCTCCTTAAATTTATACCATTTTTCAACTCTTCCTTCATACTTTTTATTTTCTTTTATTTTTGTTTGTTTATTTTCTCAGCACTGGGGGTGAAACCAGGCGCTGTACCACTCAGCTACATTCCCAACCCTTTTTTTTTAAATTATTTTTAAATTTTGAGACAGGGTCTTGTTCAACTGTTGAGGCTAGCCTCAAACTTGCAATCTATCTGCCTCAGCCTTTGGAATAGCTAAGATTGCAGACATACACCACTGCACCCAGCTCCTTCATGCTTTTTATATTCTCTTCCTCTTTGCTCACTGAAATTCCATGACTATAATTAAAATTTTATATTACTAATCCACTTAAGCTAAGAGAATCTTTCAGTAAGATTTGTATAATCCTTACGTAGTGTGTCATTATCATTTATTCAGTTCGATTTGTCTTTGTGTTTAGAAATAGAAATTTGCACTAAAACATGCAGAGGATAAGGAAGATAATCATGTCTGCTTATTTTATAAGCTATTAAAATTAACATGGAATGCAGCTAATTTTATATACTAAATTCTTAAATTTCACCATTTAGATATTGAAATGGTATACTTAAATCAATCATTTTATTTTGTTCTGATATGTTTCTTAATTTGGAAAATATTTAATATGTTATTTTGTGATTTAATTTTCTCTAGGTTGAAATTCTTGAAAATGAGATTATTCAAGAAAAGCAAACTCTTCAGAATTGTCAGAATTTAAGCAAGGATCTAATGAAGGAGAAAGCTCAGCTTGAGAAAACGATTGAAACACTTAGAGAAAATTCAGAGAGACAGGTTCATAAATTTCTTACTTAAGCAATGTGTTTAAAAATATATTAACAAGTTTTAAAGTATATGCAAATGTTTATATAACATTAAAGAGAAGTATTTTAGAATTTTTTAGATTTAAAAATTAACTGTAGTAGCCCCCCCCTTTTCCACAGTTTTATTTCTGCAATTTCAGTTACCCATAGTCAGCCACAGTCCATAAATTTTAAATGGTGTGCCATTAAAAGTAGCATGATAAACTCTTATGCCATTCCTTTTCGACCTGCCTGGGATATGAATCATCCCTTTGTCCAGCATATTCCTGTTATTATGTAGTAGCGCTTCCATTATCAGATCAACTTTCCAGTTGTAGTATCACAGTGCTTAAAAAATTCAGGTAACCCTTATTTTACTTAATAGTGACTCCAGATTGCAAGTGATGGCTACAAATTCAGATATGTCAGAGAAGTTGTTAAGTGGTTCCATTAAATATAAAGGTGAAAGTTTTTGAATTAATAAGGAAAGAAAAAAATACACTGAGATTGCTTAGGTCTACAATAAATTATTATTAATCCCTTATTGGTTAAATGGTTAACAAAACTTTATCTTAGGTATGTGGATATAGGGAAGAAGAGTACACACAGGGCTCAATACTGTGGGTTTTGGGGGTCTTGGAACGTATTCCCCACGGATAAGGAAGGACTACTGTGTAATTCTTCATTTTCTATACCTTGTATTTTAAGAAAGGTGAAAAGAAAACTTAGAATTTTTTAAATTGCCTGTGTGCTTAATAATAATCTAGCATAAAATTTTGCAGTACCTGTGATTTCAAATGTCTGTGGAATAGAACTGCAGATTTTGAAATCTGAGTGGATATGGAGAAATGCAGCTGTACTGTGACCTTATTTAAAGAGGAAGAAGCATGGCAGCCACAAACATCTTGAATACTGTCAAATTTGCTTTTAAGTGTTTATTGGTCATTCTTATTTTTTAGATCTTAGGAAACTGAGAACTATCTTGGCATTTTGAAAGTTTTAGTTTTTACTTGCTTCTTTTATATCATCCAGGCAGTAGTCCTGAGACCACCAATAAAAATTTGCATTTCTTTAGGGCACAGAACAAAAATTGTACAGCTAAGTATGAATCTGTACTTCTACAAGTTTCGTAGTAACATTTAACACACTAAGTTTTGAGACCCATTATATTAGGCTATACTATAAATTGGATGAATTGGTTATCAAAAGTTTCAGGTAATTTTGTTATTTAGGTGTTTACTAATTGGAATTTTTTATTTTTTTAGGAATGAATGTACACATGTACACACATATATAAGCAAACATAATGTGTATGTATTTACTGAGGACCCATTAGGTATAGGCATTGCAAAAATGATTACATGAAAGTAAAACTTCCTGTCTTCAAGGAGGCGTGTTCACATTATTTCATCTATTTTATATCTGAATTTGAAGCATAAACAATCTGAAACAATCTGAAGATTATTTTGATTAATGCATAACTTACTGTATAATGATAAATGCCTGTATCTTAACCATTCATTTAGATTGTCCCTAAAGACATGAACTTTAATAACTTCACAATATATATACATAGCAGTCTTTCCGTAAATATTGTCAGAATTTAAAGTAAGACATAAATTCTGTACTCCTTTGTTTTTTCTCCTGTTCATTTTTAGAAGGTAAAAATTATGTAATTGAGAATATTTGCATTTTTGCTCATTATAGTTTAAATTTTTCTTTTGTATTTTTAAAAATTAGGTTAAAATATTGGAACAGGAAAATGAACATCTGAATCAAACAGTGTCTTCCTTGAGGCAGCGCTCCCAGATAAGTGCTGAAGCAAGGGTGAAGGATGTAGAAAAAGAAAATAAAATTCTCCACGAATCTATCAAAGAAACAAGTAGCAAGTTAAGCAAGATTGAATTTGAAAAAAGGCAAATTAGGAAAGAATTGGAACATTATAAAGAAAAAGGAGAACGAGCTGAAGAACTTGAAAATGAGTTGCATCATCTTGAAAAAGAAAATGAATTGTTACAGAAAAAAATAACTAATTTAAAAATTACTTGTGAAAAAATTGAAGCCTTAGAACATGAAAATTCAGAACTAGAAAGAGAAAACAGAAAATTAAAAAAAACATTGGATAGTTTTAAAAATCTTACTTTCCAGTTAGAATCCCTAGAAAAAGAGAATTCCCAACTTGATGAGGAAAACTTAGAACTTCGAAGGAATGTGGAATCTTTAAAGTGTGCTAGCATGAAAATGGCTCAGCTACAATTAGAAAACAAAGAACTGGAAAGTGAAAAAGAGCAACTTAAGAAGAGTTTGGAGCTCATGAAGGCATCTTTCAAGAAAACAGAACGCTTGGAAGTTAGTTACCAGGGATTAGATACAGAAAATCAGCGGTTACAGAAAGCTCTAGAAAATAGCAATAAAAAAATTCAACAGTTAGAAAGTGAACTACAAGAGTTAGAGATGGAAAATCAAACATTACAAAAAAACCTAGAGGAATTGAAAATATCTAGCAAAAGACTAGAACAACTGGAGAAAGAAAATAAATCATTAGAGCAAGAGACATCTCAATTAGAAAAAGATAAAAAACAATTGGAGAAGGAAAATAAAAGACTCCGTCAACAAGCAGAAATAAAAGATACCACGTTAGAAGAAAACAATGTGAGGATTGGAAATTTGGAAAAAGAAAACAAAACCTTATTCAAAGAAATTGGTATATATAAAGAGTCTTGTATTCGTCTAAAAGAATTAGAGAAAGAAAACAAGGAGCTTGTGAAAAGAGCAACTATTGATATAAAAACTTTGGTTACATTACGTGAGGTAAATACACTTACCTAAATTTAAGACTTGTATTTTTTATATTTTTAACTCAAGATTATTGGATACCATCAGTAATTTGCATCATCTTTTTTATGGTTTAGTAGAATTTTGGAATTAAAACTAGAAACAGCTTCCAGGTTTCCTACTTTTATTTAGAAGTACATATTAATTGTATTTTTAAAGATTTGCAGTAATTCCTCTTTGCTGCTTAATACTTTAAGTCTTGAGATTTATAATTTTTAATAAAACTTACCAAATGGGTAGGGAAAAAAAGATTTGCAGTAATAAGATAGCTTTGGGGTATCTGATTTATACATTATAATTTTAAACTTTGTTTTCAAACTAATATTAAAATATTTGATCAAGAAGCTCAGGCTCTTACTAAATGCTAAGTATAATAGGAAACATGATAGATACTATTTATTGAGAACCTTGTGCCGAGTACTGATCTAAGTACTTGGATGTAAGTATTACTTAACATGTATTTATATAGCTTTTATAACCAATCCTTATAGGTATTATCTGCACTTTTCATATTAGAAAACAATTTTTAAAACATTTAGTAACTTACTCAGGATTACACAGCTAATAAATGGCAGAGTTGAATTTCTAGATTCAAACCCAGATTTTTCAGGCTACAAAACCCCTGTGAGCCACGTGAATTTTAAAGAGCAGGACAGTGCAAATCAGGTTCAACTTAAAGGTCAGCATTAAATAACTGATTGTTGCTTGGATTTGTGTATTAAGAATTCTAAAATTTTTAAGTATATTGGCATTGTGTCCTGTGAAACATGGTTGGTGCAAATCAGTAGATAACATGTTTGGTTCTTTTTTTCCCTTCCTGTGCAATATGATATGTGATAACCCTTTAAGTTCAGTTAAAACCTGCCTTAGCATTCTGGCAAAAAGTCACATTGTGCTGTCTGTTTCCCTAAAGAGACTTTGAGAAGGACCTTTTCAGTTTTTTCTTTCTGTTGTTCTGTAGTCTTACATGAACAACAAGTTCCTTGTGCCTGAACTGCTTAGATTGTTACCTAGTTCTTCAGGTCAATATCTTAGACCTCTTCTACTAGAAGAGGTTTTGTAGTGGTGGAGGAGTATCGTATCCAGTATATATTCATAGGAAGAAGTAGGCACTAAAGTTTTTGTTCATTAAAGACTAAATGGATATGTGATTTATTTATCCTCATAGTTGCTCCTTTTTCGTTTTTAACATTAGGGTTTAAGAAGCATTAGCACAAGAAGAGAAGGGAAAAGATTGTTTCAACTGAGTTATAATTTTGTTGCTTAGTATTTTTTAATGATGGAAGGATTCAGTGACAACATTTCTGTCTTTCCTGGTTCAAGTTATGTGTATTTCTGGATGATAGTAATTAGAATCTTGGCTGACTTTCTAGATATTTATGTTCTTGACACTTAAGTGAGTTGTGCATTCCTTTTGAAATAAGGATTTGGTGAGTGAAAAATTGAAGACTCAACAAATGAATAATGATCTTGAAAAATTAACTCATGAGCTTGAGAAGATAGGGTTAAATAAAGAACGACTCTTGCATGATGAGCAAAGTACCGATGACAGGTGAGTGAGTACTAAGTCTGTTTAGCAAACAATTGGAATTATTATTTTGCCCAAACATTAATTCCTTCCTGTACTAGGTACAGAAAACATTAATGTATTTCATCATTTCTGATCCCTTTGTTCCCTTACAGAAAGTTCTATAAGAAAAAACAGGCTGGGGAGATAGCTCAGTCAGTAAAGGCCCTGCGTTCAATCCCCAGTACTGAAAAAAAAAAAAAAAAAAAAAAAAACAGAGACAAGCTAATAGAATGTAAGAAAGAAAAAATTATGTTATTATATAAATGCAATGAAAAGATAGAAAAACAGGATACCACCCAGGTAGAAGATCAGGGGGATATAATCATCTGTGAAAGTAGAACAAAACAACAAATAGAACTCCCTGTCAGGAAATGCACACAGTTAAGTAAGTTATTTTTCATTTGAATCGTGCTTAAGTACCTCAGGATTTTTTTTTTTTTTAGCCCCATCTTCCCTGCCGCAGTTCTTTAATTTATTTTGTTTGCCAAATTGTGAACTTAAAAGGAACTGGAGGAAAACTATGAAACAAAAGAAAATATACTGAGAAGTAATTAAAGTATAAAAATGATATGGAAAAATGAAAGCTTTACAAACAGTATAGGCAATTACTTCATATCTCTTTAACTTTAAAAATTATCAATATAGATTTAAAGAAAATTTCTATTCTTCCATGGAAATGACAGTCTATTAGCTGGGGTTAATCTCATTTTCAAGTATTCTAGTATCCAGCATCCAGTGGGCTGTATGATTCCAGACAGAACAGTAAAAATATTTCCTTTTTTCATTAAAAATATTTCCTTTTTTCTTTCTTCTTTATTCAGATGCTAGGGATCCAACTCAGGGCCTCAAATGCTTGGCAAGCTGTCTTAACACTGAGCTATACCCACAGCCCCAAGAATATTGTTTTATATAGATTAGATTTTAATTTATTAGAACTTTTATGGTAATATAATTTATATTTTATGATCTACCCATTATTACTGTTCTAGTATTAATATTTTATACTAACATACATAAAAATATATACAAATTATGAAAAAATAATGCTTATTAAATGGGATTTGCTAATGTAATTTTGAGAATATTAAGAAAAAAGACACTTAAAAACAGTTAGCTCTACCATAACAGAGAGAAGTAGTTTTTGATATTTTTTTTGTCAGTTCAAGTCAGACAATTATATTGTGTTACCATATGGCAACACTATAGAAATTTATCATGTTGAATAAATACTACAGGTATTTCATGAGGAAAATTTTTTTATTTAATCAGAAAATTGTCAATCTAGGTGGATAAGGGTATATGTTGAACTGAAATTTTTAGGAAATGAAATTGAAAGCGATTAATAACTATGATTATATTTAAGGAAAACAGAAAAATGTCTTAAGCCACCTAACCTGCTTCTTTCTCATGAAGTAAGCCTTTATGTCACAAAGAAAAGAAGAGCTCAAAGACATAAATTTCTTTAATCTTTCATCTCCTCCATTTTGGAATTTATGTATATCAGTTTCAGATGATGCCTGTAATTCCTTTATTAGTCTAGTCTTCCTAATGTTTTTTCTTCTGACCTTTTTGAAGATACAGGTATTATTAAGACATTTGTCCTAATGAGGAATATGTAGGCTCGTTGTGAATCAAATATATAAATAGATAAAACACAGCAGAGTTAGAGTTGATAAAACAGCAGAGCTAGAGTTATAAACAGACGTGATCATTCTTGACTTTTAGCAGCTCTTCATCCTATCTTCTCTTTCAATATAGTTGTTTCTTAGAGTTAATTTTCAGACCTCTTACCATTAATTCTGTGTACTTATCATTCCCAGATATCCATCATCTCACATGAGATCTTTTTCTCTGCTTAATATACATTATTGTCAAGATCACCCAGAAGTAACTCAAATATCACAAATTCAGCATATCCAAAATCAGACTCAATACATTTCATTAAGAGTTTTTGTTGACTCAAGTCAGTGCCAAAATGAATGAGATTTGTTCTCTATAGTAAGTGAACTTAAGATCTGAACAGAAACTACATACATGCAAATTAATTATAAAATGTGATAAAATTTCACACATATAAACCCTTTAGCTTTTTATTTGGTTTTATCTTTGTCTTCAGCAACTTAAATATAAGAAATAGATTAATCATGATCTTTGGCTTATGATACATTCTCAAATTGTGTTCCTGTGCCATCCTTTTTGTTAAAATCCATTTAATAATTTAATTATTCATGATTTCATCATTCAGAAAGGCAAATAGAATATTTGACAGTAACACATATTTGCCTCTTGGCATCTTGTATCACACATATGTCATTACCTTTTTCACTGTGTCTACTCTGTACTCTAAAGACAGTCTTCAGTGAATTTTATATCTTAATTGTTCATGTGTCTTTGTAATGAATACTGTATTTTACAAATTAATATCATAGGCAAATATTTAATGATATAATGAATCCATTTACTTCCTTTCTCTATCAATTTTAGTCTTATAAAACTGAAAGGAATATTTTGGGGAACTAGGTTTTCCAGATTCCTTTTTTAAGCATTAATTACTGCTTTTGACAATCCAGGTTGTAATCTGGAGCTGTGTTCACTCACTGATATTTGTTGGTTAATGACAGGGAAAGTTTTAAAGGGGGAGTGGAGCAGTAACAGGAACTTAATTGAATTTGCCTCTTAAAACTGAAAGAATTTGGTAAGACTCATTTATTTATGGCAGCAGTATTTGTGGTCATAAATTATCTTTAAAAATAATTTTCTACAGTTATGGACTGTGTTACTTTTGTACTTGGATAGTAGGTACAAACTTTTGGAATCAAAATTAGAATCCACTCTTAAGAAGTCCCTTGAAATAAAAGAAGAAAAAATTGCTGCTTTAGAAGCTCGATTAGAAGAATCCACAAATTATAATCAGCAGTTGCGTCAAGAACTTAAAACAGTAAGTGATTTTTCTTGGAAGGAATTTTAATTAATTTGTTTTCTAAATATTTGGACAGAAAAATATAAAATAAAGATGCAGACATCATTTTATTAATATTTAGTCTGTTCTTTCATTCTAACTGATATAAAATTGTAAGTTCCTTCTGAGAGTATTCTTAAATAGATCTTATATGAATATCCTATAATTTATTCAACCCAATTTCATGTATGTAATATCCCTCATGAAGTTGGAAACCTCAGAATTGTATGGATGGGATGAAGAAGAGGCAGGCATATTTCACTGAGGAAATTCTGAATGTGATAATGGTACTTCAATCTGGCATTCTTTTCCTATTGAGAATACAGATAAAATTTTGAGAGGCAAAGATATAACTGAGAATATGAAGTAGAAGAAAATCATATGTATGGTATAAGAAAAGCTGATCTCATAAATGAGTATTTCTCTAGATCTGTTTTCTTGTGACATTTGTAATTATCCAGTGAACTCACATTGTTATCCCTAAGTGTATAAATTTAAATGTAAGGGGTCTGTCCATTCCATAGGGTTAGTGGGTGGTAGAGGATAGTTCTGGTTTATTCTTCTTTTATTATCTCTGCATTGCCCCAGGAGTGGCTTTAAGGTCAACTAAACATTTAGACTGACAAGATTACTGAAGATCACGTTTAGATTGATCCTATTCAGAACACCTTAGGAAATACAATAGCAGGGAAGTGTCAGGTTTCCCTCTTCACATTGTTAAGCATAAGAGTCATCTTTCTGCCAGATAAAAGTTTAGGTATAAGATAAGATTCACATTGGGGGTGTATAGGAAGTACCTCGGCTCTGAGATCTTGTGTTCCACAGCAGTAATTTCCTTTTGCAACAACAAAGGCATAGATTTAAGATCTCTATAATGCCCAGACCAGTTAAAGAGTTGCTGAACCCAGAGAAGTTCAGAGATATGACTTTCTTTTATTTCTAGTTCTCCCAGTCCAAATACAGTTTAACAATCTGGGGTCATTTTTCCCGTAAGTAATATTACCTAGTAACATAGAATGTTCCAGTTTTAGCAGGTTTCTAGAGAAACAATTAAGCAAATTTAAATTTCATCCAGAAAAGGAAATGGTTTTGTTCACCATTTGCTACACCATCATTACTGATAATTGTCACAGATTTTGCTGTAGAACATGTATTGTTGCAGGAATTTTGGAACTTTGCTTAGTTAATGTGAATGATTATCCAAAATACAAAGTGAAATTTGGTGCCAAATTTTATTAATCTGATTCATATCCTAAATTTTTACCCCATTAAACAGTGGGTTACAAATAAAATTTACTTTCATGAAACTACTCAGCCTGAAAATAAGTGACTTTGGGTATGGGTTGCTATATGTGTGTTTCAAGTCTAAAAGGTAGAACTTTAAAATTCTGTCATTGTCTTCCACTTTCAGCCATTTTGACATAACTTCTATTGATTAGCTAGCTTCCTGTCATTCATATCAGTTGAACTGAAACTATTGTTCTAAGCTTCTAATACCATGCATGAAGAGGCATATCACTTGATGACAGTTTGTAAAAGTTAAAGATAAGTAGTATATGGTCCAAAGTAACCACCCTAAAGTAATTTGACAAAGAAGTTTAGCTAATATGACCTCTAAAAGATAAACTAGAATCAAAAATAAATTAAAAAAAGAAGAAACAGGGTATAAAGAATAGTTTAAACATAAAAACAAACAATAAGAGGGCAGTTTTAAACCAGCTATATTAATAATCACATTAAATGTAAGAGGTCTGTAAGCACCCCAGTTAAAAAACTGATTAAGTCAGAAAAAAAAAAAAAAAAAAAAAAAGGCAAGACTCACTTATTTGCCACCTCAAGAAACTTTGAGGAAAAATCATATAGCATTTCAATACTAGTGAAAGAATGCTATTATGGTTATAGTAATATTAGACTAAGTTGTTTTAGGGCAGTGAATAGTGACTGGGCTAAAGAGGTTCACTTTCCAATAATAAAGGGGTCATTATTTTAGCACAAAAATATAAGATTACATGTTTTTATACCTAATCAATGCTTCAAAATACATGAGACAAATGTTGATAGAGCTGCATGGAGAAAGACAAATCCACAATTGTCATTAGTGAACCTAATACCAATCTCAACAAGTAAAAATGACTTCATCAATCAGATAAAGGGCTTTTATGGATAACCTACAGCAAACATCATCCTTAATGGGAGGGACTAATTACTCTTCCCTTCAGTCAGAAACAAAGCAAAAATAATTGCTCTCACTCTTTCTATTAAATGTTGACCTTTTGGTCTTAATGGGTGTCTTAAGATAAAAAAGGCAAAAATATACAGATTTGAAAGGAAGAAATAAAAATGTCTTTTTTGGGTGCTAGGATTTTAGCTCAGTGGTAGAGTGCTTGCCTAGAATGTGTGAGGTTTGATTCTCAGCACCACATATAAATAAATAAAGGTCCATTGACAGCTAAAAAATATTTTTTAAAAAATGTCTTTATTCACTTTTGATATGATTTTATTCACAGAAATCCTGAGAAATGTACAGAAAAATCTCTGTAGCTAAAGTAAACTTCTCACTGTCATAGAATAATGGTCAATAAACAGTCTATTGTATTTCTATATATTAGCAATGAAAAGTTAGAAAATGAAATGTTTTTTAAAAAGCACCACTTATAGTACCATAAAATAACACAACTTCTTAGGGATGAATTTAAGGAATTATGTTTAAGAATTTTATACTATAAATTTAAATTTTAAAAAATTTTAAAAGAAATTTAATAGAAGCATCTAAAGAATACCTTAGTAAACGGAAAGGAGTAACATATTCATGAGTTGGAATACTCGGTATTGTTAGAATGGCAGATCTCCTTAAATGAATCTCTTGATTCAACATAATTCCAATGAAAATCCAAATAAGATTAATATATAAGTTAAGAATCAGATGGTAGAATAAGACAGACATTATTACCCTATATACATGTATGAAAATACTTTTAAAATAATAAGTTAAAAAGAATCGGATTCTAAAATTTATCTGGAAATATTGACCACATGCTAATGAGAATTTTAAACAGCTGGAACTAACATACTATTGGAAATTTAAGATGGTGTAACTAATTTAGAAAGTTTTTTATGGCATTTTCTCATAAAGTAAGACATATACTTAGCCTATGAAATGACAGTTCTATTTATGTTTATTCAAGGAGAATAAAAACATAACTGAGGGCTGGGGTTGTGGCTTAGTGGTAGAGTGCTTGCCTGGGTTCAGATAAATAAATAAATAAAATAAAGGTCCAACTACAACTAAAAAAATTTTTAAAAAATAACTGAATTTTTATAATAACTTGATCTGTCATATTTTATTTTAAAAACTGGAAATAACCCAATGGCCATCAACTGGTAATTGAATAAGCAGTTTTAATATATTCATGAAGTGGAAGACAATACAGCAATAGAACAGAAACTACTGATGCATTGAGCACATGGATAAAACTTAGAAATATGCTAAGAAAAACACACACAAAAGATTATTTACTGTGTGATTTCATTTACATGGAATTGTAGAATAGGCAAAACTAAACTTCGGTGAAAGAAATCAAAATAGTGGTTGCCTATTTATTGGTGATCTTTCTAGAGTGATGGAAATGTTCTGTCATGGGTATGTGCTGTTCTCAAAAATCACCACATTTCACTTAAAATCTGTATATTAGTAACTATATATAAATTGTACTTTTTTCTAAAGATTACATTTTCTTTGGGAACCATTAAATTGAATTCATAAAACCTAATTCACAATACTGTTTTAATTAAGCTTTGACTAATTTTTAAATTAACCAAATTACTTTGCTACATTAATTATTTTATCTTTACTCAGTTTATTCATTTCTTGTTTGAACACAAATTAAACATTTAAATTAACTGTACATAAGGTAAAGGAAACATTTTTATCTTATTTTATTATTTTTGTACTAGAGATTTAAATACAGGGGCACTTAACCACTGAGCTACATTCCCAATCTCTCTCTCTCTCTCTCTCTCTCTCTCTCTCTCTCTTTTTGAGACAGCATCTCACTAAGTTCCTAAGGCTGGCCTTGAACTTGGGATTCTCCTGCCTCCGCCTCCCTAGTCACTGTAATTACAAGTGTCTGCCACTGTATTTGGCCTAAAGGAAACTTTTTTGGCAGGGGTGGTGGGAGGTATTAAAGATTGAATTCCAGGTGCACTTACCCACTGAGCCACATTCCCAGATCTTTTTAATTTGAGACAGTGTCTTGCTAAACTGCTTAGGACCTTGCTTAGTTTCTGAGGCTGGGCTCAAAAATTTGTTATCCTCCTGCCTCAACCTTCCAGTGGCTGTGATTACAGCCTGTGCCACCATGCCCCGCTAAAGGAGACATTTTTGTTTTAACAGTAGACTAAAAATAGAAACATTGAATTTTATTTTCAGCTCTCCTTAATAATTGTGTTTATCTATAATCTTTCTAAACCTAGAAAAGAGTCCCTATAGGAAATTAATGTACAATAGAGACTAAAATGATGTCACTCCTTGTTAAAATGGTGTGGAAAGAAAAAAAAAAAAAACCTCAAAAGTCAGGATACCAGAACCCCAAGCTTTACGTTCTCTCATGTAATCTTTTTTCTTCATTTTTCATTATTTTTTTAACTCACGGTAGCAATATTAATTTATTGTTGAGCTTAAGTTTTACAAAAAACTTGAGGTATTTCAACTATTTATATCCTTGACTTAGAACAAACTTTGGGGTTAATTTTAAAATTTATGATAAACATCTAAGATAAATTAGTAAATCAGGATAAGAATAATAGTATAGAGAGGCACTAGTAGTATAGCGAGGTACCTTAAGTCTGATAATTTTGTCTGTATAAGATGAACACATTGCTAATATTTCAATTAGCAAACAAAGACTGTAACTTATTCAGTATTTTCTGGTGTTTTTACAGCCTACTTTAAGAGAGCCAACCCAAAATCCTGGATAAGATTTATCCCTAGATTACTTACTTTTTATAAGATGAATTAAAGTAATTATGTGTGAATCAAGATCTTAATGAAGTAACTGATTAACATAATCCATTCTAGGTAACACCCTTTTTGAAAAAAAAAAAAAACAACTTCCTAATCTTTAAATATCTTTTTAAAATTATTAATGTGTCAAAGTTTTATTTATTCTTTACATAGGGTTCTCTGTGAAATTTCTAAATTGGTTATAATAGCTCTAAAAGGAGTTGTTATTATTTAGCAACATATCTGTCCCATTGATCTATTCTTAAGAGCCATTTTCATCACACTATAATCTTTGAAATTATAAAATAGATTTTAGCAGCAGGCATAGAAGCAAATTTCTAATATTTCTAGAAGGAGCAATTTATTTGCATTTTAAAAAGTACAAATTGTGATCATGTTAATAATGGTTTATCACATTTCTAAATAAAATGTATGTCACATTCTCCAGACTAATACAGTCAAATTAATTGTGAGAATTATAACTTTGGTGTTTTTTTTCTCATAAAAATAAAATTCTAGGTGAAAAAAAATTATGAAGCTCTCAAACAAAGACAAGATGAAGAAAGGATGGTGCAGAGCTCTCCTCCAACAACTGGCGAAGATAACAAATGGGAGCGAGAAAGTCAAGAAACGACTAGAGAGCTTCTAAAAGTTAAAGACAGATTAATTGAAGTAGAAAGAAATGTAAGTATTTTTTTTTTTATTGTAAACAAATGGGATACATTTTGATTGTACTTTTAAGATTTTTAAAAAATGAATAGTGTTTTTAGAACTAAAGGATCATTGGCTGGGCGCAGTGGCACAAACCTATAATCCCAGCAATTTAGGAGGCTGAAGCAGGAGGATCATAAGTTCAAAGCCAGTCTCTGGAAATTAGCAAGGCTGTCAGCAACTTAAAATTCACAATAAAAAATAAAAAGGACAGGAATGTAGCTCAGTGGTAGAGTGCCCTAGGTTCAGTCCCCACTACCAAAAGAAAGAAAGGATCATTGAATATATTTATGTTATATAAATTAGAAATTTTAACTGGGTTTTTAGTTTTTTCATTTTATACTTTCTTCACTGATTTATTTTCTAATAGAAAAAAGAATGAAGATCTAATAATTTAATAATCATCTCTCATCATTTTAACTACTGGAATATCTTCCTAACTGCTCTTCTGCCTGCCCCGCTTTTTTTCCACTCTTATCCAATTCTCAATGCAGTATCCAGAGTGATCTTTTTAAACATAATCCAAACCATGTCACTTCACTATTTAAAACCCTTATGGCTTCCAGTTTCTATTAGAATAAAAGTAATATTCCTTACTGTGTCTTGCCCTGTCTATATTCTACTATACTACACTATACTACACTGCACTATATACTACTCTACCTAATCCACCCTCTTGTACTGAAATTGAATCAGAACTTCAATACCACTTTACCACTGAGCTCCATACTCAGTTATTTTTATTTTGTTTTGAGACAGGGTCTCACTAAATTCCTGAGACTTCCCTTGAACTTGTGATCCTGCTGCCTTAGCCCCCTTAGTCACTGGGATTACAGGCATGCACCACTTCACCCAGCTCCCCTTTTAATATCTGGGGATAATTATATTAAACAATGCCTGACACATAATAACTATATTAATTCTAACCATATTGACCTTTTTCTGTTTGTATCTTCCTTGAGGCCTTTCTCTTTGTTTGCCCTTCTTGAACACATGGCTGGCTTCCCTTAGCATTCATATGTTATATCACATATCCTGCAAGAGGTCTTCCCTGACCTTTCCCCTGATGAAGTAGATCTCTGTAACCTAAACCATTTACTATCATACTACTATGTTAGTTGTTTCTTTATAGTGTTCTTCACTAATGAAGTTATATTTTTCATTCATTTTTTTGTAGTTTGTCTATTGAAAAAAATTTCACCATGGCAGATAATTTGTCTTTGTTTCATCAATAAGTATTTTACCTTCAAAGATGATTGAGCCTAAGGAACTTAACATGCTAGCAAGTAAAATAATTGTGGTTGTTATTTTTTAAATTTAATATAAATGTAATATACTTAATTAAAAGCTTAAAGCTATAAATTAAAAATTAGTCCTAACACCATTGATTCCTATTTTGTCATCCAAAAATAATCACTGTAAATGGTTTTATCTTCACAAATGTTTGTGACTTATCTGTGTATGGAAGTATTTTTTTAATAAATTTATGCCTTTAGGGTCGTATGATATAAAATTCTTATTAGCATTTTTCAATTATGTTATCTTGGAGATTTTACAATTTTAGCAAATTTAATTTTATCTCATCTTGTTTAATGACTGCATGAATTATCCCATAATGTGAATGCTACCATAATTATTTTAAATAAATTCCACATTTATGGACATAGAGGTTATTTTTTAGGTTTTGCTGCAGTGAATATCCATGTATAAGTGTGGGATGCTGAATTACTAACAGTGGAATTGTTAAACCAGTGGTTTTACATACATGTGTGTATGTGTATGTGTGTTTAATTGATGTTTTTGTAGTGCCAATTTTCATTCCCACTGATTGAGTACCTATCTTTAAAGAACTTTGGGTATAACCAGCATTTTAGTTTTTGTTAAAGTGATAGAAGAGATATTTTAATTTACATATTTTAAATTATGAATCAAGTGTGCATCTTTTCATATATTTATTAGCCATTATAAATATGTAATTATTCAGGGATATACATATAGTCATACACATGTATATACATATACTTCTGTCACTTGGATTCATAACTAGATTTTAGAAAATTGGGCTCACATGTAAAGTTCTTTTTTCTATTCACTTCCTTAATAAATTTTCATTGGGAAAAAAATTACTTGGTTGTCTCATTTTTGCCATTTGATATCATGGGATTATAAAGATGGTTAGCCCTATTATAATCAGGTAATTTGTGTGCATTTGTCAGTATTATGTTGGCTAACTTTGTACTTTTTTATTCTAAATTTTTCTTGTTCTGATATATCCTTTCTTCTCTCAGTTATCTCTTCTTTTCATTATAGTCTAGAGATTTTTCTTATTTCTAGAGATACTCAGCTGAATCATTAGAGCTAATACAATTTAGTTCCTGAAGTCCTTTTTGTTCACCTTTATGTGCCAAGATGGTATGTAAATACATCAGTGTTTATACTATTTTTCCAATGTAAATTTCTATCATCCTTTTTTTTTTTTTTTTTTTTTTTTTTTTTTGCGGTGCTGGGGATTGAACCCAGGGCCTTGTGCTTGCGAGGCAGGCACTCTACCAACTGAGCCATATCCCCAGCCCCTCTATCATCCTTTATATGAACAAATGAACAAAAGAACAGTACAATATCAAAAAGCATCTTAAAACATTTTGCTTCCTCAACTTTCACTTTATGGTATAATATATGGATCAAATAATGATCTGTCTTTTTTTTTTTTTTTTTTTAATTGTACTGGAGATTGAATCCAGGGGCACTTAACCACTGAGCCACATCCCCAGCCCTTTTTTATATTTTATTAGAAACAGGGTCTCACTGAGTTGCTTAGTTGCCTTAGCAACGTCGCTGAGGCTGACTTTGAACTCTCTATTCTCCTGCCTCAGCCTCCCAAGCAGCTGGGATTACAGGTGTGTGCCACTGCACCCAGCTATGATCTGTCTTTTATATAGTGACATGAAGTATATATGATATGAAAGTAAATATTATCTTTGTCTCCTCATATATGTTAGAGTAATCTGTTGTGATTTGGTTGCAACTTTTTATGCATATTGTAGTGATAAACCAATTATGACCTTTTTATGTATTAAAGTTTTATTTCTAATATCTGATGGATTGTTCATTTATGCTTTTTAAATTTTTTTATTTAAAAAATTTTTTATGGGATTGAACCCAGGGGCACTTAACCACTGAGCCACCTTCCCAGCCCTTTTTCATATTTTATTTTGAGACAGAGCCTGCTAAACTGTTTCAGGCCTCACTAAGTTGCCAAGGCTGGCTTTGGAACTTTCGGTCCTCTTGCCTTAGCCTCCCAAACCTCTGGGATTATAAGAGTGTGCTACCACACCTGGGTTTATACTTTTTCATGGCAATTTTATTTTTTATGAAATTTGTAAATAATCTTAATCATGTATTATCCGTAACAAGCATTTTAATGTTTGTCACGTTAAATATAATGATTTATGATTTGTGTAGTAATTGACCTTTTAACTATTAAATTAAAATATGGCCATTTGAAAATGGTGTTTTGTTTGAATATGGTGCAGAATTCTGTATTTAAACAGTTTTACTAAGTGTTTTTATACTGTCTGTTATGGAATCAATTTTTTAAGTAGATGCTAACGTTGTTCCTGTAAACCTGCGTTTTTCTGAATATTTGTGTTTGAAAAATACTTAGTTTTGCTGCTATCCCCAGGACCATCACTTACCTTGAGTAAATTAGAACAGGCACACTCTCTTAGCTGGATACAGCCTAACTTAGTACTTTTGAGCAGTATTAAAACTGTTAAACTGACAACCTCATTCTAGTTTCTTGGGTTAAATATATTTATAATGGAATATTTTATTTTTAGGACATTATAAAGCAGGTAGAACAAAGGCAAAATAGTATATTAAGTTTTTATTATTATTGCCTTCTTTTTATTAGATTAAACGTTTATTGTACAAAATTTCAGTGTCCATTAAAGAAATAACGTATGATGTTGCTTTTATTTTTATTTTATTTTATTTTTATAAATGTTCTTATATTTTTAGTGGTTGATGGACCTTTATTTTATTCATTCATTTTTATGTGCTGCTTAGAATCGGACCCAGTGCCTCACACATGCTAGGCGAGTGCTCTACCACTGAGCCACAACTCCAGCCCCAGCCACAACCCCAGCCCCTTGCTTTTATTTTTAATGTATGTGATGGCTTTTTCTTTTTTTTTTTTCTTAAGAATGCTACACTGCAAGCAGAGAAGCAAGCTTTGAAAACTCAACTGAAGCAACTTGAAACACAGAACAATAATTTGCAGGCTCAGATTCTTGCTCTTCAGCGGCAAACGGTGTCATTACAGGAACAGAATACCACTCTTCAAACACAGAATGCCAAACTTCAGGTTGTAATGTAATATTTTTGGAATATGTAACCAAACTCTTGAGTTACATTATTAAAATTAGGGAAACTAGATGTATTTTCTTAGTGAATGAATTTAATGATTAAATATAAAACACTGGTATACCAGTGTTTCAAAAAGGATTTTTTAAACTTTAATTTTATTTACTTATTTTTATGTGGTACCTAGGGATTGAGCCTAGTGCCTCACATGTGTTGAGGCAGGCGCTCTATCACTGAGCCACAACCCTAGCCCTCAAAAAGCATTTTTTAAAATGTCAGAGCTTCTGTATATTTATAAATTCACTCCAAAAAGTTATGTAAGTGACTCTCCTTTGGGTTTTTTTGTTTGTAGTTTGTTTTTCTGTTGGGGATTGAACCTTGGGCCTTGGGTGTGCCAGGCAAGCACTCTATCACTGAGCGACATCCCAGCCCACCGAAAATTAAATAAAGATAAATTTTCTTATATTTATTTTAAGACCTTTCCATAATTTAAGTAAATTGATTCTAATTAATGAGATAGAAGTCCTTGCTTTAGAGTGTGGTTGTAGGACACTGTTCCTTATTCATTTTACAACTTTCTTATCAATAGTTAAGTTACTGGAAAGCATGCAGCACTGGAATTTTGTCATTAGTCTTGTCTTTGGTTTGAAGGATCCATTCACTTAACACTGCCAGTGTCTTCTTTTTTGGTGGAAGTAGTGGGCAGTACTGGAGATTGAACCCACGGCTGCTCTACCACTGAACTATACCGTCCTTCCTATCTGTCTGTTTGTTTATTGACAGGGTCTCACTAAGTTGCCCAGGTTGGCATCAAACTTGCTGTCCTCCTACCTCGGACATGTCAGTTATTGAAATTACAGGCATCCAGCTGTCATTGTGTTTTCGTTTTTTGTTTTATAGTTGTAGATGGACAGAATGCTTTCATTTTATCTGTTTTTATGTGGTGCTAAGGATTGAACCCAGTGCCTCACACATGCTAGGCAAGTGCTCTGCCACTGAGCTATATCTCCAGTCCCTGTCATTGTCTTTTCTAACAGACCAATCCTTTGGAAAAAGTACAACTCTTATCAAAACTTCTTAAAGAGCAAACTAGGCATAGTTTGTACATCTATAATTCCAGCAGCTTGGGAGGCTGAGGCAGGAAAATCACAAGTTCAAGGCTAGCCTCTGCAACTTACCTGTGTCAAAATAAAAAAGGCTGGGCTGGGGCAGTGGGCAGTGGCTCAGTGGTAGAGTGTGTGCCTACCATGTGTGAGGCACTGGGTTCGATCCTCAGCACCACATAAATAAAGGTATTGTGTGCATCTACAATTAAAAGAATGCATACACAAAAAAAGAAAGAAAAATAAATAAATAAAAAAGGCTGGGGAATATAGCCCAGTGATAAAACACTCTTGGGTTCAATCCCAATACCAAAAACTTTCTCCTTTTTTTTTTTTTTTTTTTTTTTTTTGGTGCTGGGGATTGAACCCAGGGCCTTGTACATGCAAGGCAAGCATTCTACCAACTGAGCTATATCTCCCACCGCCCCCCCCAAACTTTTCAAAGAACAGAAATAATTTCCCTCATAATTTTTCAGTTCTGTCAACTTTCAGATTCTAGAAGTGATAAACTAGCATTTCAAACTATTTATTTTTTCAAAGTTGAATAAACAAACAAAGCAAATTCAGAATCCCAGCACTGCAAAAAAATATGAGGCATTTCAAACAAATTCAACTCAAAATATACATATAATACACACATGTGAATTTATACATATGTATATGTATGTGTACTGTATCTTGACAACTCCAAAATAAAAATTAAGTGGCTTTTTCTTTGGGAAGCTAAATTCCAAAGTTTTCTAGTATGATATGAATATACCTGCTATGATTAAGTTAGAGCTTCCCTAAGTAGCATTGTAATTTTTTGTTTTCTAAAAAGAAAACATTAACTAGTTTTCTTATGTCTGTTGATAATATACATTCTTACAGGTTGAAAATTCTACCCTTAATTCCCAAAGTACCTCACTTATGAACCAGAATGCACAACTCCTAATCCAGCAGTCTTCCTTAGAAAATGAAAATGAATCCATAATCAAAGAACGAGAAGATTTGAAATCTCTCTATGATTCTCTAGTCAAAGATCATGAAAAGCTGGAACTTCTTCATGAACGGCAGGCTTCAGAGTATGAATCTCTCATCTCTAAACATGGAACTCTAAAGTCTGCCCACAAAAATCTTGAGGTGGAACATAAAGACCTTGAAGACCGGTAATTAATTATATTTCATTGTGTTGTTAATTTAAACCAGATTATCTTTGGGTAGTATGATAAATTTACATATTAAATAAATCTAAGAGGTACTATATGAAGGAAATGTATATAAATTGACCTATGTTTTATTGATACTTATATTCTCTTTCATTTCTAAAATATTTTCTTTCTTTCTTGGAAATATTACAAACCAAATACCTAATTTTTTTTTCCAGTTACAATCAGTTATTAAAACAGAAAGGACAATTGGAAGATTTGGAAAAAATGCTCAAAATAGAACAGGAAAAGATGCTGCTTGAAAACAAAAACCATGAGACAATAGCCACAGAATACAAGAAACTTTGTGGTGAAAATGATAGGTAACAAATATTTATATATTTTACTTTTGTTTTCCTCATATCTGAAACTTATACTCCTACTCTGTGATACCAACATAATGTGGACTTAGAATTTTATAAAACAGACTCGTTGGTACAGTTCCTTTTACAGTTAAAGAAGGAATGGAGGGAGGGTAGGAAGAAAGGAAGAAATTCTTAAAAAACCCCTAACAAAATCAGGCAGCTATGGAATCACTCAGACAAAAACCTAGTTTTCCTGTTTTCACACACTGTTCTCTCTTGTTTTATTCAACTAATTAAATTTTAAAGTTCATTATTTAACAAAATTTCTATACTTGATGACATTTGAATACTTTTCCTTTTTTTTTTTTTCTTTTAAGCTACAGTGTAATTAAACCTGATCATTTATGTCTTTTTTCACTATGCTGGTATCCTGATTCTTGTCTTTTGAAATTGCTGCAAAGATGGGCCTGGTAGCAGATACCTGTAATCCCAGTACTTGAGAAGTTGAGGCCAGGAGGATTGTAAATTTAAGGCCAGCCTCAGCAATTTAACAGACCCTGTCTTAAAATTGAAAAATGAAAAGGACGGGGCCTATTGCTCAGTGGTAGAGCACTCCTGGCTGGGTTCAATCCCCAGTAACACACACACATATACAAATTGAAATTACTACAAATGAGCAACCTCATTATTTCCTGGGCTATGTGAAGGTTTTTCAAAAACCTCTAAAAAATTTAAACAGCTGTGACATTTGCACTACACTTACACTGCCATACTGGAGGGACTGAAAGGTAGCATTCAAAATTCAGATAGGAATTGTTTATAGCTATTTGTTCTATTTTGAATTCAATATAGTCCATTTATAGAGTTAAACTTTGTTTTCCCCTTAAAAAAATCCCTAACTTCTAGAGCCAACTTCATTTTCATGCTCAATGGGGTTTTTGTGTGTTTGTTTTGTAGTACTGGGGATTGAACTCAGGACTTACATATCAGTAGTGTTTTTTTTTTTTTTTTAATATTTTTAATTGTTGATAGACCTTTATTTTATTCGTTTATTTATATGTGGTTCTGAGAATCAAACCCAGTGCCTTATGCACATGAGGCAAGCGCTCTACCACTGAGCTACAACCCCAGCCCCAGTAGTTTTGAATTTAGTTTTCTGTGGTTAAAACTAGAAATTCTCTACTACAAATTTGAACATCAATAAGCTCAATACTAAGCTAGAATAAAAGATTGTAGTTTATAAAGAGAATGTATATGTATAGTTTATATAGTAAAAGACTGTGACAAATTATGTGATATAAGTTCATTTTTATTACTTGCCAAATATTAGGGAATACGTTTACTGCAAAGTTTAAATCTTTTAGCTAATCTTTTTCCATTGCTGGAATTTTAACATAACTGGGACAGTTCATGGACCTATGTGGGCCTTCCAGGAATCTAAGTGTACATTATATAGGAGCCTCATGAGAAAGAACTTAGCCAAAATGAAGAAATTTGAGTATAATGAGTTTGACTTAGAAAATTATCTAAGGTTGGAGGGAAAGAATGAACTTGACTTAGAAAATTATCTAAGGTTGGAGGGAAAGAGTGATTCTGAGTATTTTCTCTTTCTCAGATTTGCCCTTGCCCATATTTTATGGATTCATGTCTGCATTCTAAGGAAAGAAAAGGCTTTAAGTAAAACATGAAAGAGATGTTTCCTTCAGTAAATATACTTATGACAATATCTGATGGATAATAATTCATCTATTCCTCTAGTCTGTTTAATCTTCAGTAATGCTAAACCAAGAAAGTGTCCTTAGATTAGGTTTTCTAGGCCTCTTTAGAATAATATTCACAGGTTGGGTGCAGTGGTGCACGCCTGTGATCCCAGCTGCTCGGGAGGCTGAAGCAGGAGGATCGAGAGTTCAAAGCCAGCCTCAGCAACAGCAAGGTGCTAAGCACCTCAGTGAGACCCTGTCTCTAAATAAAATACAAAATAGGGCTTACAAGGGGCTGGAGTTGTGACTCAGTGGTAGAGTGCTTGCCTAGAACATGTGAGGCACTGGGCTCAGTTGCCAGCACCACATAAAAATAAATCAGTTTAGGTATTGTGTCTACCTATAGCTAAAAAAATAATTTTAAAAAAAGGACAATATAGGTATTGTGTCTACCTACAACTAAAAAAAATATATTCAAAAAATAAATAGGACTGGGGATGCAGCTCAGTGGTTGAGTGCCCCTGAGTTCAATCCCTGGTAGCCAAAAAGAAAAAAAAAATTATATTCACTTAATTGCATTTTGGTATTAATATTTTAAAGGACAGTACAAAAGCTCAAAGAGCTCATTTTAACATTTCCATAGAGATACGTAATCTCTTGTACATAATCTCTTTATATTACCCATCCCCCCATTGAAGCACGAGTAGGAAATTTTTTGATGGCCATAGTTGTTAATATACCATGTAGCTGTCCACATGTCTCAGGTTTGACCAGCTGTTTTACTTATAGCATGTATTTGTTAATTGATTTAACCGATTTGTTGCATGTTTCTAGTTTTGCCATTTTGATCTTTTTACCAAGTCTTAATTTTATAAATATATTATTATTTATTATTTATTATTTTTGTAAGCTGGCTTAAATTCTTTGAGGAATGAGTTGAGGTAAACTGTTAGATGCTTTGAACAAGGACTGCACTGAGTAAGTTTGTTTCATTTGGCAGTACATTCCTTTTTCTTGGGTTTCTGCTCTTAATAAGATAGAGGTTGGCAAAGTACAGCCAGCTAAGCATGCCAAAGTACATACCAAATTCAGACTGCTCTCTGTTTTGGTACAGCCCCCAAACTAAGAAAAGTTTTCATATTTTAAAGGGTTGGTGGGATGGGAGGAAAAGAGCATGCTACAGAAACTGCATGTAGCCTACAGCTTAAGTATTTACTCTCTGGTCCTTTACAGAAAGTGTGTGAGTTCCTTTCCTTAGAGATCAGTGAACCTTGTTCTGAAGGGGAGAAAAAAAGAAAAAGCTATAGTTCTGAGTTTTACAAATAATAACTGGGGGTTGCATAATATTAATGCTTTGTTATAACTGCAGAAATATCAACTAAAATTTGGTTTAAATGTGTATATGTGTTATTAGCCACTTTATTGACATTCCTTCTTTTAATGTAATCTTTGTTTCATGTTGAATGTTAGAATCTGAATTCTCTGAAATCAAAAGTGAATTGGTCAATTCTTTTATCTTTTATTCTAAATGTTTTTATTAATACTTTAAATTTTATGTGACAAAATTGTGACATCTTTATTTCTTCAACATATTTAAAGGCTACAAGATTCTTTTCTGGAGAAATGTACTCAGAATTTTTTTAATCTAGTTTTCCCAGAAAAGAAACTGATTCTTGATCAGTTTAGTTAAACTGGCAAAGAATTTTGTATATTCTTGAAATATGTCTCATATTTACAGCATTTTTACAATGTATAAATTACATGAAAGCTATTAAGAGAATCTGATACTATTTCTGTTGTGATTTCTAATTTTAGGTTGAATCATACATATAATCAGCTTTTAAAAGAGACTGAAGTTTTACAGACTGACCATAAAAATTTGAAAAGTCTTCTAAATAATTCCAAACTGGAACAAACAAGATTAGAAGCTGAATTTTCAAAGCTGAAGGAGCAGTACCAACAACTGGATATCACATCCACCAAGTTGAATAATCAGTGTGAGGTGAGATTTAACAAGTTAAATCACTATTTACTCCCTATGAATATCAAAACATGCCTAAAAAGTGAATAATCATAATGACAACAGCAACATATAATTAGTGGTATGTTTCTAAAAGAATTGATCACAAGTAATTGAAATTCACAAGTGATTCAGAATTTCATCCATTTTTACTGTTTGTTTAAACTTGTCCAGATGCTATGAATTGTAAAGTTATGTGTTTCCTTAAAACATGAAAAAATGTTTATGGTATACCTAATGTGATGTTATAAACCAATTGAAAGGAAAATTAATATGAAAGCACATACATTTAATTACCCAACAAAGTTAAAAGGTTCATTATGGGAAGCCACCCTTATCTAGCAGAATCAGATGGTTCCCTGTTTAGTTCCCCTAAGAGAATGGCTCCCCTAATTCCACCCTATCCTGTCCATCACAGAAGAAGCTCCTTCTCTGGTCTTGGCCCCCTTTACCTGTGCGTCTAAAAATAAAAGTTAGGCTACTCCATGTTGTTGTCGTTGTTTTAGAGGCCAAAGCTGGTATGGCCAGACCTGTAATTGCCCCCTCTCATTTAAAAAGAGTATTGATTGTTGTGTGATTATTGAGTAGATAAGTTTTTGGGCAATGAATTGATAAACATTCAACATCATCCTCCAGCAGTTAACCCTTTTCTCATCCATGTGGGATGTGACTGAGAGGCCCCCCACAGTTCAGACTATTCATTCTACCTGTGATTTATAGAAATCTAAATAATATATAGTTAGGTTGGTATACTTGATAAATCAACTCCTCAAGAAATAATAAAATTGGATAGAACTGTCAAAAATAAAAAAATTTTAGGACTTTAGAACTCAAGCGGTGGCATACTGAAAGGTGAGAGGCACTTAATTAGAGAAAAATTGCTCAACCTTGGAGAACAATTGTGGTTGGTTGGTTGAGGCATTTTTATCTTGTGGCATCTCTTTCCTCTAGTCCTGACAGAGCACTAATAGCATCATTGCTATTAGAGAAGACTGGCTTAATTTTGAACAGAGCAGAGAAAAGCTCCCAGCCCAGATAGCCTGAGGTTAAAATACATTAAGGCAAATAATTGACTAGCAAACTAGTCAGAAATTTAACTAGGAGATCCAAGAAATGAGACAACCACGTGAGTTTTGATAGGTCTCACCAGGTCACTGGTGGTCTGGTAGGCAGTCACAAGAGATCAGAGAAGGCCTATTCCTGACTGGCTGATTGTCACAACTTGGGTTAAATGTTAATCTTTGGCTAGGGGTGAAGTCATGTAATAAAATGATTTGGAAAAGGTAGAAATCTAAGGTGTAAGAAGTTGGGGATGGTAGTTAACCTTGGTGGGAAGGGATGGTGACTAGAAAGCACAGCAGTATTACTAGAATACAATTAATGTTCTGTTTCTTGATCTGAGTGCTATCTTAACACATATGTTAACTTTGTGTTAATTCATTGAACTGTATTTACACACTTAAAATTTGTTCTCTTTTCTGTATATGTGTCTCACCAGGCATGGTGGTGCACACCTGTAATCCCAGCAACACAGAAGTCTGAGGCAGGAGAATCTCAAGTTCGAAACCAGCCTCAGCAACTTAGGGAGACCCTGTCTCAAAGTAAATAAAAAGGACTGGGAATGTTGCTCAGTGGTTAGTGCCTGCGGGTTCAATCCCTGGTCCTGAAAAAAATTTTTTTTTTTGTACATATGTCCCATCCATTGTCTTTTGACACAATTATGCTATTTAATAACCATAAATCCTCAGTGGTAATGGACAGTAAACATCTCTTTTTGCTCAAGAGTTTGTGTGTTGGCCAAGCAGATGTGCCAGTCCATCCATTAATGTTTAGGCGAAAGGTTTGCTTCTGCATTTGTAGTTACCTGGCAGATACACTGGACAGTCTCCTGGGATACCTCTTTTCTGTTTTATGTGGCTTCTCATCTTCTAGCAGGGTTTCAGTAGACTAAGTGGAAGTACACAAGGCCTCATGAGTCCCAGGTTTGGAACTTTCACACATCATTCCCACTTTTTCTTGGCCAAAGGCATTCCAGATTTAAGAAGAGGGGAAATAGATTCCACTGCTTGTGGAAGAATGAGAATTCATATTGTAAGAAGGTGTGGATAAGGAAAGAAAATAAATGTGTTCTGTTTTTCAGTGGGTCTACCACATATTTCAATATTACAATATATAAATAAACCAGTCATGCTACAATATTGACAGTTCTTTTATCTAGATGATTATTTATGATTATTCATAGTAAGTTTCATTGTTCCTGATTTTATTTTCCTTTTGAGAATTTTCATTATCTACTATGACATACTTTACATAAATTACTTAATTCTTTCAATAGTTATAGCATGGTAAGAGCTATCCTCGTTTTATAGGTTTGAGAATTAACTAACTTGTCCAAATTTTCTTAGCCACTTAAATAAAAGACCGGAGATTCGAATTTAGCTTTTGGACTGTAAGTAAAACAGTTTTTAAGATAGAAAGCAGTATTTTGGAACAGATCATTTATTATATATTGAACCCAGTATTTGTGGGAATTAAGAAAATACATGTGTACAGTGTGTAACCCAGGGCTGTTGCTGTCATTATTACTAAAATAATCATTCATGTTCTGACTAAAGTGCAGTCATCTAATTGTTAAAACAGCGGAAGACTTAAGTCTTTGTGAAGTACTTAATATATTGATGAGTTATGTTAAATGTAAATGTTTAAAAAAGTTGTTTTGTGTGTGTTTAAACAGTTGCTTAGCCAACTTAAAGGAAATTTGGAAGAAGAAAATCGACACTTACTAGATCAAATTCAGACTCTAATGCTACAAAACAGAACACTTTTGGAGCAGAATATGGAAAGCAAGGATCTTTTTCATGTTGAACAAAGACAGTACATGTAGGTATCAAATAATTTCATGCTCTGAAATAGTAGTCATGATGTGATCATTGCCATACCCAGTGGCAGAGAAAATTTCATATTCATTTTTCTTTATTTTCAACGTATTTGAATATGTATTTTTGAGTGCTTATATTCCAGAAACACTAACATGAAAATATATGGTTCCTGCTCTAAAAGAATCAGTAATATAGGCTGGGGGATATAGCTCAGTTGGTAGAGTGTTTGCCTGGAGTGCACAAGGCCTGGGTTCAATCCCCAGCACCATACACACAAAAAAAGAATTAGTAATATAAAGCAATAAAGACAAGTAAATACTTTTTAATACATTAATTCTAAAGCTAGCTTTGGTGGTGCTTGCCCAGAATCCCAGGTAATTGAGAGACTGAAGCAGGAGGATTACAAGTTTGGGGTCAGTCTGGGCAATTTAGCAAGATATTATCTCAAAATAAAAAGGGCTGGAGATGTGGCTCAGTGGCAGAGCACTTGCCTAGCATGTGTGAATCCCTGGGTTCAGTCCCCAGTACTGTCAAAATAACAAACGCATACACACACACACACACACACACACACACACACACAATGGAGGTATGTGTAGGGGACCCTGGTTTCCAAAGATGAGACTTGAGCTGAGCTGAGATGTGAAGTTCCAAGAAAAGTTTGCTTGAAGTCCATGCCAGGCCAAGATAGCTGCAATGCAAAAATATGGAGGTACGATGAGTGTGTTGTAGGAACTAAAAGTTAATTATTATTTCTGGACCCAAACTAAAGAAGGAGGAACACTAGAGAAGTGGCTGAACAGTCAGGAGCCAGTTCACAGAAGTTTCTTTATGCCAAACAGTGGAGTTAAGATCAAATTACATGGGACTGGGGAGGTAGCTCAGTGGTAGAGCACTTGCCTAGGATGTGTAAGGCCCTAGGTTCAGTTGCCAGCATAGCCCCCAAAAATAAAATAAAATAAAAATCAAACTACATGAGAGATATGAGAGGCAGAATTAGCCAGCTAAATTATTGAGAAGTTAACTCCATTGAGAATGGAAGAATTTAATAAGACTCAGAGATTTGGACCTGGGCAACTCAGTGGACAGTCTTTGCATTTTACCATGATTCACCTGTAATAAATTCTTCCTTTCCCTTTGCCCACTAAAATAAGAAGCACCATAGTGTAATAGAAACCACCAACTGTTGGGCTGGGGATATAGCTCAGTTGGTAGAGTGCTTGCCTCGCGAGCACAAGGTCCTGGGTTCAATCCCCAGTACCACACACAAAAAAAAAAAAAAAAAAAAAAGAAAAAAAGAAAAGAAACCACCAACTGTTGAAATCAAACAGCTCCTAATTTATGTCCCACATTTCCAGTTTTGTCTGAAGACTACAAACGAGTCACTTAATTTCTTACATCATTAGCTGCTGCTTCTCTAAAATAAAGATAACATCTACTTCCATGATTATCTTAAGGTGTAAATGAAATACTGCTTTTTCAGACTCGTTCATGATGGTAGGCCAGGGCACATATGAAACCAGAGTACATAATACATTGTTTTCAAACACCTATTTTATTACAGAGTTTAGGGTGGGGAACATTATTTTGCTATTAATGCACAGGTCTGTCATGGAACAAAGTTTGCATGAATTTATTTTTGTTATTTTTAGTTTTTTTGTCATCATACTGAGAATTGAACTCAAAGGTGCATGCTAAGTAAGCACTCCACCACTGAGCTACATTCCTAGCAGTTTTTAAATTTTATTTTGAGGTAGGGTCTCACTATGTTGTCTTAGGCTGGCTGCCTCAACTGCCCAAGTAGCTGGGATTACAGGTATCTGCCACCATATCCAACTCAGAGTTTGCATGAACTTTTAAGACAAATGCAAAACCTTAAAGAAATTTCACATTTGTTGCTGGCCACTTTGGACTACAACTTTGTTTTTTTTAGGAATATGTGTTCCTTTAGTCTCTGCCATAGGAGGTATTGATTTTATTTATTTATGTGGTTCTGAGGATTGAACCCAGTGTCCTGCGTATGTGAGGCAAGTGCTGTACCACTGAGCCACAATCCCAGCACCTAGAGGTTTCTACTGATCTTTCTTCCTTCCTTCCTCCTTTCTCCCTTCCCTTCCCTACCCCCCACCCCTCCCCTCAGCCTCCCTTTCCTTTTCTTCCCTTCCCTTCCCTTTCCTTCTTTCTACCCAGGGGCACTTTACCACAGAGCCAAATTCCCAACCCTTTTTATTTTTTAATTTTGAGACAGGGTCTCACTAAATTGCTTAGGTTCTCACTAAGTTGCTGAGGTTGTCTTTGAATTTGTGATCCTCCTGCCTCAGCCTCCCAAGCTGCTGGGATCACAGGTATGCACCACTGTGCCCAGTTATATTAGAAATTTGAAGAAAAGGAGAAACATGCGGAAAAAAGCCATTGTACTTCCTAATAAACTTAACAGTTGTCAATCATAGTGACCATTTGTTTACATTTGGGGAAGAAGTAATATCATAGTCTCAAAATAATTTAATATCCTTCATAGCTGTACAAAACATGATGATGCATGTCCTAAAACATTATTTTTATTTTTATAGCGATAAGTTAAATGAATTAAGACGGCAAAAGGAGAAATTAGAAGAGAAAATTATGGATCAATACAAATTTTATGACCCATCTCCTCCTAGAAGGTACCATTAATCAAATTTTATGAATTTTTATTTTGGAAAAAATATTGATTTTTCAAGTATTTGGAAGACTTCTAATTTGTGAAGGATTTATGTGTTGAATTTTAGACTAAGAATTTTTTGAATTATTCTATTAGGAGAGGCAACTGGATTACTCTAAAAATGAGAAAATTGATAAAGTCCAAGAAAGATATTAATCGAGAACGTCAGAAATCTCTAACATTAACGCCAACCCGTTCAGACTCCAGTGAAGGGTTTCTTCAGCTGCCCCATCAAGATAGTCAAGATAGTTCTTCAGTAGGATCAAACTCTTTAGAAGATGGCCAAACCCTGGGGACCAAGAAAAGCAGCAGTGAGTGCTCAAACCTTTAAACTTAGTATTGATTTAGAGTTCTTTCTAAAGATAAAAAAAAAAAACCAACAAAAAACAATCTTTTGGGAGAATAATATGATGTATGGTGTTTCTTTTTAATCCTATGATAAAATTGATTGCATATTGCAATAATACACAACCACATAATTTTTTAAGATATATTATGTACAGAGATACTATCATTTGACCTGGGAGGTAAAATATTGTAGAAAAACATTGAAATAAGAACCAAAATAGCTCTGCCACTTGCAAGTTCTTTAACATGGGCAGACCTTTTACCTTTGCTTTATACTTCACAGAATGATTGTGAAAAACAAATAATAAATATGTATAAGATTTAATTTTCATAAATATAATAATCAAAATAAGGCATTTATAATTGGGGTTTGCTCATATACTTTGATGGTTATCAAATTGGAGCAAAGTCATTACATTTGTGACTCAAAAATAGGTATTAATTTGAAGAGGTATTAAATTACATAGAAATAACTGAAGGTTAAGAAAAGTATTGAGGGATGCTTGGGAAAAGTTTATTCAAATGAAATAAAGATAGATGTAAGATAATAAAGATGCAAATATGCATATAAACTTGTGATTTATCTTTTTATTACAAATTTTAGAAGTATCACATTATAACATGCCCTATGCAATTTGTAGCCTTTTTATTTGTTTACTAGTTTGCTTAAACAGCAAGAGCAAAATAAAAGCCTAAAAAAGCATATTTCAAGAGAAAAGAAATTTAATACTAAATCCTCTGAAAATATCCAAGAATTTAACTCTCAGAGAGTTCTTAAAATATGTAAACCAGGTACTTTGAATCCTCACATTATCACCAATTAGATGACTAAATTTTTAAATTTTAAATGAGCACACACATACTTATACCACCATTCTTCAGAAAGAAATAATCAAAAGCAGCTGCTTCTTCAGAACCCCAGAGATAGGATCTACACAAGTGACTCTCAGAGTACTCAGAAAATTGCAATGTTTTGGCCTCAGGTGAATTATCTCTGAAAGGGAACAGTATTTTAGAGTGAGGATATTAAATATTTATAACATGTATTTCAAAATACAAGTCTAACAGCCTGGAAACTAGAATTCATAGGTAAGCAACAACAACAGAAAGTAAACATATGCATACTTACATGTAAACATTAATTATCTAGAAAGCAGTCTGATTCTATTTCTCCACATAAAATCATTGCCTTCCTAGGTCTTTTGCCATCTACTCTTGTCCACAAATTAGTAGTTATTGTTTTGGAGGCATCATAAGTTTTCCTTTAAAAGATAACAGATAAGTGAGTTTTATCTGCCTCCTTTAGATGTAAAATACCTCATACTAAGTAAAAAAATGGAAACACATCTACTTTTTTTTTTGTAGTTAAAGATGTTTTGATTCAGGTATGAGAGCATATACAATAAAGGCACAACAATCTTTTTTTGAGGTCATCCTCTGTTTGAAGTATAAATCTGTCATTCTTTTATGCTCTCTGTCAAAACATTCAGAATTAAGAAGCAGAAGGATTCTTGCTTCCCCTTTCCTGTAGTTGTTCATTTATAGAATTTTTAAAACAGACACAAAACCCAATAGTACTACTATTCCTTTAATTTTAAGTGTGCTTTGGGAAAAGAATATTGTATATTTCCAAGCTAACTGCCATAAGAAGAATCACATTCCATCCCTGGCAAATTTAAAACTTTTATCCATTTTGGAAGAGTGTCTGTCTGTCAGTAGAGCAGTCTTTGGAAAACAGTTGAAAACAGGAAAAGAAAAAAGTCTAAATAAGACAACATGTGCGTGCATGCATGCTACAACCACCCAGCTTTGTTTTAGCTAAGTGTCCATTTTTACATTGTTTTCAGTCCATTTTTTTTAATCATTGAAAACAGCTGTGTTTATTAAGCTTGAGGAGAAATAGATCAGATTAAAAAGCTTAAATGAACCACGACTTACAGCAGTCAAACAAGTTAAAAAACTGCATGTCCATTGCATTCTTTTGATACTTGTCAGTTTATTAAAAGAGCATTGATGCTTTACAAAATGATAGCAAACCCTGAGAAGGGTGTGTGAATGTTTTTAAGTCTTTACAAGTTGTTTTCCTAACTCTTAAACTACATTTCTGGGATCGTAATTTCTTATATTTAAATCTTAACTGAAATGTAGTTTAAGAATGACTAAGTGACTCCTATACGTGAGTGATAATCCCTTCACTAATAAAATTTTTTTACACGATATTTTTTAAAATAAACTCACCCAAAGCACCCTTCAAAATGTTGTATTATATGTATTTTTATTTCATTTTGCTTACTTTAGGGTGTCTTATTTTTTTCTTTTTTTTTTTTTTTTTTTTTTGTGGTGCTGGGGATCAAACCCAGAGCCTTGTGCTTGCAAGGCAAGCATTCTACCAACTGAGCTATCTCCCCAGCCTCCAGGGTGTCTTATCTTTTTCACTTTATCAGAGCTTATTGCTAATAATAATTATGCTATCAAAATATTCTTTTTTCCCCTTTTTCCCAACCAACTTTTTCTAAAATTAACCCCATATAATTGCTTGTTTCATCTTTAGACTTTGCTCGAAAGAATAAATATTTCTATGGTACTGCTAAATGATGCATTAGAAGCCAGTTTAGACCAATATTTTCTTCATTAAAGTTTAGGAGGAAATGAAAGGTTTTAAGATGACTTTAAAAGTTTCTTTAGATCGTTTAAAACATCTTAAGGAACCCCTAATTTTGTGTTGATGCATATTACAGTAGAATCTAAATTACTTTTCTAAAATAAAGCCTTTAACTTCAAAAGTTAAAGAAAATAAGGGCTTGAAAAGCCTTGTACATTTTCATGTACCTTACAGAACACCAATAGCCTAATTTTAAAAGTTTGCCTTTACAATTTAACTAGGAAAATTTGTCCCTTCACAAGTAATTCTAACCCGTTCCTGTTTTTATAGTAGTTTAGCCAAGTCAAGCTTTCCAATTATGTTCCTCATCATTGTCTTCAGTGCTTTTCCAAGTATTTTAAACTATCAAAGTACATATCTCATATTTCATTATCATTCAGCAGCATGAGAATAAGCTTTAATATAGCATACATAGCTGAAACTCAAAACATTCATTTCTGTCCTTAATTTCAACATTTAACTCCCATCTGTTCTTCTCCCTTTTTTCTTTCATTTCCCTGTTTCTGTTTTTCCCTCATGCTCTGACATTAAAGTGGTTGCACTGAAAAGACTGCCCTTTTTGAGGAACAGACCGAAGGATAAAGACAAAATGAAGGCCTGCTACCGTCGTTCCATGTGTAAGACTTTATGACAGTTCAGCTTCTTTCGAATGACTACACTAGATTCCATTACTAATTTTTCACTAACCTTTCTCTGGACTGTGCCAATTTATTATTTTGCAAAGTGCAGTCTTCCTTTAACACAAGGAGCTGGAAGAATATTTTTTTCAAAGCTTGCACTGAGTTTGCATTATATGTATGTCTACTGATACATATACATGCATATGTTTAGTAATACATGTAATATACTTAAAATTTTCCAGTGCTTTTGAAAAGTTGGCAGAAAAAAAGAACATTAATTTTATATGCCATGGAGATTTTTTCCCTCAAGAAATATACTTAAGGAAAATATAACAAAATCTTTAGCATTAGGTATTTTTTTCCTTAATGAACCTGGTTAAATAAATAAATAAATAAATGGCCTATAATCCTTGAAAATGTTTGTCATTCTTTATATAATAATATTCTGGGTTTCTTTTTTTTTTTTTTAAGTGGAATGGGTAATTACATAATCACATTAAATTCTATCACTTTGGACATCATCTCTTTCAGGTTTTTATTCAGTGGTATACTTATTTAATTTGTAAAATGAATAATTTCTTCAGTAACCTGCTCTGACCAAGGACTCCTTCATTTTCAATAATGATGCTGTATAAGAATTGCTCTCCATCTTAATTCATTCCATTTTTGTCACCACACAACTACATTATGAAGGCTTCTAATTATATTGCACATCATTGCACAAAAGCATGGCAATTGGACCTAGTAAAATTCCTCTTTGTCTTTTTAAGGGGGTGGAGGTGGGATAAAAATATTTACTGAAACTTATCAGCCTTTGGCTTCCTCATTTCATTCAACTGAATGCATGTCATAATTTCAGATGACCTCATGGTTATAGTTTTTTTATGTCCATTTGCATTAGTTCATAGACAAAAATCAGATCATTTTTAATACAAAATAGAAATAAGAGCAAATACATTAACCATGCTGATTCATTTGCTTTCATTTGCATCCCAGCCATGAATGACCTGGTGCAGTCCATGGTCCTAGCAGGAGGACAGTGGACAGGTAGTACTGAGAATTTGGAGGTTCCTGATGATATTTCAACGGGTAAAAGGAGAAAAGAATTGGGAGCTATGGCCTTCTCTACTACAGCCATCAACTTTTCAACTGTCAACTCTTCTGCAGGCATCAGATCCAAGCATTTGGTTAATAATAAAGGTATAGGCCGTCTGCTATTTGCACTGTGGTGTAACTGTTAACAACAGGAATTTTAATTTGACTTTCCCCTGTGTTCTTTTTTCAAACAACCTTAATAATTATCAAAACATAATCTGAATTTAATTTGGAGGAATTTTCAAATCATTTCAAAAATTTAAAACATTACACAAATAATTAAAATCCACTTTAGGCCTACTTTCATAATAAACAGCTGATGAACTAACAATTGAAAAGGAGAAGTAAACCAGGAAAAGAGTGAAAAAAGGAGAAAGAAATGTAAGTTTAAAAAATAAAACAATGTAGAAGTACTGCAACTTTGTAGAACCACATAGAACAATCTAGGTTCTTGTTTTGCTTTCCAGGGCCATGGGGGTGATTGTTTCATTGCTTCTGACATTTTCCCTAAGCAAGTCAACTCTCATCAGAACTACTTGGTTTCTTACTCCTAGTTCCAATTTCTGGCTGAGTCTGTGAAATATGTTTAATCAATATATATGTGATTGAAGAAGAACTTCCATGTTCTGTGTAAATAACATTTTGTAGTGGGATTTTTTTTACAAAATATGTTTATATTCATTTTGCTATTTTATGTAGATGCTACATCCTTTGAAGACATAAGTCCACAAGGTATTAGTGATGATTCTAGTACGGGATCAAGAGTTCATGGTAAGATATGGTCCTTTATTTAGAGAGTACACATTAAATACTGAATGGGAATGCTGACACTCTTGCATTGAATAGGTGAATGTGGCATTGCCAGCAAGCATGTTTTTGCTGTTCTGCATCTCATAGTTACTTCTACCATTTCTTCAAACTTAATCCTCCCTTTTGTCCTTTTTAATATTATAGTTTCATCTACATGTTCTCTATTTTAATTGAGGTCATTTATAAAATATGCCTGCATAACTCAAAGGTGATTTTGTTTCCATTTTTATATAAGGCTAGTTATAAGAGTTACATTTTACCATTGATTTAAAAATATCTGTTTTGGTAAAGGATGAACTTTACCAGAGGTTTTCCAATTGAATATTTTGGATTTTTTCAGTTCCATCTGAAATCATATCTTAAAAAACCAAATCATTATTAACAAACAAATGAATAACATAATAGAGGAATTTCATGGAATTTAAGCAGAATTTTAAGAAGTAGTAGCATAGGGCAGTGTAAACTGTACAGTTGTTTCTCTTGTATACATAGACAAGACAGTGACTTATCAAGATGCTTATATTCCTTCTCTTTTGGCATCTCTGCAGTGCGCAGTATTCCTTGTCTTATCTATTGTAAGTGAATCACTAGCATTTTGTCGGGGACTGGGAAAACACATTCAACTAAAACAGTTCTGGTATACATCTAGAAATTATTTTCAAAAATAAATATGTACTTTTTCTCTCTTCTTTGAATCTCAACTTTTGTTTCAGAAGTGTCTTGTTCTCAAGTGTCTTAATGAACTATCTGAAAATATCTTTGCTTTCTAAACTGTAAGATTCACCTGTCTGTGGGCATGCTTAGTCTGTGAAAGTATGCATGATTGCTTCCTCAAAGCATTCTGTGATCAGAATGTACAATTCAGTGTTATCAGCTTAGAAGTTTTATCACACTGTCTCCTGATTTTTTCATTTAGCTTCAAGACCAGCCAGCCTTGATAGTGGCAGAACATCCACTAGCAATAGCAATAATAATGCTTCACTCCATGAAGTCAAAGGTATGCTGTAGGTAAATTTATCCATGTAATCCATCCATTTCCAGTAATAATTAAAAGTTTGGGAGGGGCTGAGCCTATAGCTCGGGGGCAGAGCACATGCTTAGCATGGAAAAGGCCCTGTTTTCAGTCCCCAGCACCAGTGGGGATCGAAGTTGGAGATGTGATGAAGTTTCCAGGAAAAAGTATGACATATAAATCTGTGTTTGGAACATAGTTCTTTGAGCATTTATACTTTTTTCATTGTAATACATCTGTATTTCAATGAATACTAATGTAAAAACAGGAGCAATTATTTTGGTTTCATTTTTTCATCTTCACAGATAAAATAATTGTAATCCTTATACATAAAATTATCCATTGGTCCTTATTTTATGTACATTTTGTTTGACATTCAAGTGATTGTCCTTAATTTTCTTATGCATGTACATTAAACTTTAGAAACATTTTTAGCTTAATTATCCACAAAATAAGATGAAGCTTTGTTATTTTTAATTTGAGAAGCAATTGTGTATGTGTGTGTGTGTATATATGTTGCACAAGAGCTGTAAGGATGCATATTGCTTATAGAAATAATTATTTTAAGACTAATTCCTCGATTCTTAAATATGCATTAAAAGGTGAGGCTTTTATGTAAATGTATGGAAACTTTGACTAAAATCTTTATCCTTTAAGATACACTGCCTTTTCAGATGCTGGAATTGTTTAACCAATCTGTCATAGTTATTCTCTGTAGTCCAGAATTGTCAAATTATATAATGAACACATTTATTCTGTTGCTTTGAGGATTATAGAATTATTTTGTCTCAGTTGAAATTTCATCGTTAATGCTATAACATATTGCAGTGATCTAAAATATCTGATTTTGAGGAGGAATTTTTTTTTACAAGCATATTATGTCTAGAAGGAAAACAGTCTAAACTATGAAGAATTTCTTTTGATTTGAAAATTTAAGACAATGTTATTGCTGTAAAATGTTACATAAGTTGGGACAACTTCTTTGATCTGTCACTTTATTCTCTATAATTAGGAAACCATGGAAAGTGGCATTTTCTGTTTTGATATATCATACAGTTTTTTATTGATCAAAACAAATCAGTACTCTTGAGGAATAGCATCAATTTTAGGGAGCTTTATTCCAAAACTAACTAATTTCCATTCATATAGTTCAGCTTCAGCTGAGTCTTATAAGGCTATATAGGAACATACCAACAGTGGACAGTAGGAACAATAAGATGATTCAGTCATTAAGAAAAGAATAAAACAGCAAATATTTTATTTTGTATTTTACTGAATTTTCTAATTGTATCATATCTCCATTTGACTTACCTTATGTATATAAATTTTTTAATTTAAGTTATTCAGTTAGGATGAACAGCACCTTCAAATAAGTAAAGGGAACTTAATAGAGAAAGAACTAGAAAAGAATCTCTTTTCTTTCTTTTTTTTTTTTTGCATTCAGAACAGTTTGGGTTTTAACATTCTGAAATAATTTAAAACTCATGTAATAATGTTCTTGTTCTAAATTTTATAATTATTTGGGCCTTAATTTTTAAAACTGTATTTATTCACTCATCTGTTTATTCATATATTTAGTCATCAATATGTTGAATGCCTTCTTTGTCAGAGGTTCTCTTTAGGCTCTGAGTATTATGGTAAAAGCAAATTTTTGTCCTTGTGGAACTTAAAATACCTGTCATTTTGACAAAATAAGGAAGCAAGCTGTGACCAACAGTTGTTAAACTGATGAAAAATTAACATGATTTACTAAGTATTTATAAATAAAACTTAAAAGTAAGATTGGCTGTTCGTTCAATGAGAGTCTAGTCAACAAATATTACTGCCTATATAGTATTAATCTCATCTCTATTACTGAGGTCTCAACATACCATTTACTCCAAAAGCAGGTGCAGTTAATAACCAAAGCAGGCCACAAAGCCACAGCAGTGGAGAATTTAGCCTGCTTCATGATCATGAGACTTGGTCCAGCAGTGGTAGCAGTCCAATCCAGTACTTGAAAAGACAGACCAGATCAAGTCCAGTGCTCCAGCACAAAATGCCTGAAACACTGGAAGGTCGAGCACATCACAAAATCAAAACTGGTTCCCCTGGAAGTGAAATTGTTACTCTACAACAGTTTTTGGAAGAAAGCAACAAGCTTACCTCAATACAGGTTAGTTTTATATATAATGACCTTAATTAAGATGATTATTGCCCAGTGCAGTGGCTGTAGTCCCAGTAGCTCTGGAGGCTGAGGCTAGATGATTGCAAGTCCAAAGCCAGCCTCAGCAACTTAGTGAGGTCCTAAGAAACATAGTGAGACTCTGTCTCAGAATAAAAAAGGGCTGGGGATATGATTCAGTGGTTAAGTGCCTCTTGAGTTCAAATCCCTGGTGCCAAAAATAAAAAAGAAGAATATCACAAGTTAAGTATCTGAACTTCATAGCTTTAAAAAAAATTTCTGGAGTGTTAAGAATTACCTGCATCTGTATATCATATAGCTCAGTATATCAGGAAAATCAAAACATGACTGTATTTACTGATCTGCTTTAATTTTTTTTTTTAAACAGTTAAAGTCCTCAAGCCAAGAGAATCTTTTAGATGAAGTAATGAAAAGTTTGTCTGTCTCTTCTGACTTTTTGGGAAAAGACAAACCAGTTAGCTCTGGTCTTGCCAGGTCAGTAAGTGGAAAAGCCCCAGGGGACTTCTATGAGAGACGGACAACTAAGCCTGAATTTGTGAGATCTGGTCCTCGAAAGACTGAAGATGCATACTTCGTTAGTTCTGCAGGAAAAACTACACCAGGCACTCAAGGAAAGATAAAATTAGTAAAAGAAACCTCTCTGTCACGACAATCAAAAGATAGCAATCCTTATGCCACTTTACCTCGTGCAAGTAACGTGATTTCTACTGCTGAAGGAACTACACGAAGGACAAGCATCCATGATTTTTTGACCAAGGACAGTAGACTACCTGTATCAGTTGATTCACCACCGCCTGCTGCTGATGGCAACATCACTGCAGCATCTAGTGAGTACCATTTACACCAGTGGTCCTCTCATGCACTTCATAGTTCAACACATGCTGTAGATTCTTGTGTCCAAAATGATTTAGCTACAGATATGCCTGAGTCTCTCTCTACCCTGGCTAGAAGCTCAAGAAGAGAAAAGTCACATTTTCTAAACCAAACTTTTGCCACTCTGACTATATCTAATGAGGCATTTGGAATATCCACTAAAGATGACATAGGATCATTTACTATGATTCATTCATCTCAGCCATTCTTATCCCTCAACACAGAATTAGTTAGTAACATAAGTGGGTTACCTCTCAGATCAGTCACCAGAGATACTGACCATGTTTCTGCCCCTTCAGATAAAGCTGCACAGAAAGATAATGAACAGTTTTCTGATTGTCAGAATCCTAGTAACAGTAACTCACAGTCCTCTATAGATAGCAATAACCTTATCATTCCTGCATGCCTCTATCCTGATGACACAGAAGCTGCATTGTTGGTTTCTGAGGATAATCAAACCGTTTGGTATGAATATGGTTGTGTATGATCAAAATTGCATAATACTGTGATGTTATTTAATATGCACTGTGCTTCTCTCATCTGAAGAGCTGCTATTGAAAAGTATCATTTGGCTAGGTTTTTTTTTAATTTAAAATTGTGTTATTGTCTTCAGCTGTATGTGATGGCATGTATATAAACATGAATGTGTAACCACACCAAAGCCTGCACGAAATATTAATTACATTGTACATTTTCTGCATGACTTTAAAAACCTCAACTATATGTGCTCCTCTTTCGCATTTTTTGTCACTTGACAAAAAGGTTATTACATTGATATCCTGTGCATGTTAAAATAGTTGCATGTTCTATTACCAATAGGGCATTTTAGTCATATTTGTTTTGTTGCTTCCAAAAAGTGATCATTCACTCACTCTCCTTCATCTTCTGCTCCTACTTTTCTCTCACTCTTGTTTCTTTTTACATCCCAGAATGTGCACTTTATATTGCACATGTACAGTATTAATAAGGAAAATGTTAAAAAATAATTTTCTAATGTAGTTTAATTATGCTGTTGTGCATACAAAGAAATAATTAATAATGCAATTTAACATTTTGTGTAGCAAATTTTAATGACTGCCCATGTTTATAAAACATTGTTCAGACTTAAAACATTGTTAATATTCATAAATTTTTGAAAACCCCTTCAAATTTAAATGTCATTTACACAGTGACTAGGAGCAGTTGTATTAATTCTTTGCATTTTCCTTCATCTGATAAATACAACAGTTTAAGTATTATCGTTCCTTCAAGATGATTTCTTTTCTTGGAACCAGTTAACACAGTAGTTTTTCTAGTTCTTTTTTAATAGAGAGTCAAACAATAAACAAAATCATATTCAATATGTTGGAAATTTTGTATTTTTACTTCTATTGCAAAAGGGTAGCAAGTTTACAAAGTGGTAAAAATCATTACTTCTATAATTAATGATTAAAATATGTATGTATATCCTTAGAACAATTTTTTAAAATTAATACACTGTGCTGAAATGTACAATTAGGACTTGTAACCATTTAAACAAACGAGTGTCTTCATAGGATAAATTATAGAATTAAGAATAAATACAAATGTTAAAGCAAAAAACACCATATAAGATAATATTTACAAACTCTAATTCCATTGTCATAAACTTTTTTTTAAAACTGTAGATGGAGTCAATATCTTTATTTTATTTATTTTTATGTGGTGCTGAGAATGGAACCCAGTGCCTCACACATGCTAGGCAAGCGCTCTAGCACTGAGGTACAATCCCAGCCCTGTCATAAACTTTTAAATTATCTTCCTATGTTCACATTACTTTCAAAGCAAATCAGATAAACTTGAATTACTAATTCCCAGAATATTTTTAAAAATATTATAATCCCTATTCACTTAAATCTGGAGGAATATATCTTAGCTCTGTCTCTAGAATATGTTTGCCATTTTGATTGAGCCTAACTATTACTGATAATAACTCAGGCTGGAATCTGGAAGGAATGCCTTGAAATGTGACTTTTTTTGCAGGGGGGGAAGTACTAGAGATTGAACCTCAGGGGCACTTGACCACTGAGCCACATCCCCAGCCCTGTTTTGTAATTTATTTAGAGACAGGGTCTCACTGAGTTGCTTAATGCCTTGCCAAGTTGCTGAGGCTGCTTTGAACTCAAGATCCTCCTGCCCCAGCCTCCAAGCTGCTGGGATTATAGGCGTGCACCACTGCAGCTGGCAAAATGTGACTTTTTAAGTAAGAAGGAATTAATTATTATTTTATATTCATTATTATTAAGCTGTTATTGTTGGAATAGAGGAAAATCTGCAGAGAATCTTTGTTTAATGAAACTTGTATCCTAAGTTATCCTCTGATACTTAACATGAGATCTTTCACAGGCTAGGCCCCTTCCATTTTTACCATTAATCATGCTTTTTTTTTTCATAACTGTTACTAGAAAAGTGGTCTAGCACAGCTAATCAGATGATCAAAAGCAGAAATTTTCACCTTTTTTAGTACAGTTTCTGCATGAATACTTCGTTTTATTTTACTATTAGTTTTTGCTCAGTTAGTCCTAACATTCCAAAATTTGGGGTGCTAATATTCTTTTTTTTTCCTCTCTCTCTTTTCTCTTCATCCCTTGCTCTGTCCTTCCCTCTCCCCCCCAGCCTTCTCTCTCTCTCTTCTCTCTCTTTCCTAGGGATGCTGTACTACTAAGTTGCATCGCCATTCCCCCTGTTCTTCCCCCCTGTGGATGGGGTCTCACTGAGTTACCAAGGCTGACCTCAGACTTGCAGTCCTCCCTCAGCATTCCAAGTCACTGGGCTTATAGTCTTTTCTCTTTTTTTAACCTATTATCAGTTTAAATGGTAAACATAGCTGAGATTAGATGGGAATCATATGTCATACAAATATAATTAGTGTTGTTTCTTTTCTACATTAAGTCAAAGATTATTTCACAACTATTTCAAAGTTTTTAGATATCATAAATCTGCCCTTAATACTTTCAATGTAGAATATTAACTTTATTCATTCAAAATACATTTAAAAATCATATGCTGTTATATTAAATATATTTAAAAATCATATACTGTTATATTAATGTGGTCATTTTACAAAATTAAACTTAGAGGAAAGAATTGTTTCTTACCAAATAACCGTAGGTGTATAGATATATAGCACATTTTCAAAAAGGATATATACACTATGCATGTAGGACAAATATATACCATGTTCATGTGTCCTGGAGATTGTCTGAGAATGCAGACTAGACTTCCTCCAGAAACCATCACCTGCCATGGAATGATGAAATTTCAAGACAAAACTATGTTTCCTATGTTTCTTCAGAGCAGTTGGAGTAAAATTTTTGTGGTGGGGGAAAAATACTTATAAATCACACAGAACCACTGCTTCCAAAAATTTTGTTTAAATTAGCATAATACTTTCTGTAAATGAAAATTTACATAGATGGCAAAAAAGTAAGATAAAAGCACATCAGTTTAGACTTAGGTAAGTAGCTACACTTATTTTGTCTAAGACACCTCCATGAATATCTACAGCTTCACAAAGGTTTACTTAAAAACCATTTGAAGATTCAGTACCTAGTTAGGTTTCTAGAAGTTATACACATTATGATTTGTGCAATATTGTACACATAAGATCATGCTTTAGGTCCACTTTGAGCAAAGCAATTTTAGCTATAATCAATGTAAGTGTATATATTATTTGCCTGAAAAATATAACTTGATCCTGGTTTTCTTAGTAAGTAAAAACAAATATTTCATTCTGGATACTTCTGTTATATGCAATATTATGTTTTACTTTAAAAACTGTATGTAACCATTTAGTAAATAAACATAAATATATACTAAATAAAGTATGTGAGCCTGACACAGAAAAATTTAATTGTTACAGGTTTTTAAATAATAGTGATGGCTTTTATTATGTTTGTAGCTTAAAAATATAAAAATCAAGGGCTAGGAGTGTGACTTAATACAAGAGCACCTTGCCTGGCATTTGTGAGGCCCTGTGTTCAATCCTCAGCACTGGAATAAGTAAATGAATACATAAATTCATAATTACATAAATGAATAAAGTATAAAAATCAAGCCAGACCTGTAACCCCAGCAACATGGGAAGCTGAGGCAGGAAGATTGCAAGTTCAAGGCCAGACTTTTCAACTTAAGTAAGGTCCTATGCAACTTAGTGAGACCCTGTTTCAAAACAAAACAATAAAAAGGGCTGGGGATGTAACTCATTTGTAATGTGTCCCTGAGTTCAATCCCCAGTATGGAAAAATTAACTAATTAAATGTGAAAATCAGTCTTTAATGTCTATCCAGTTAATAAACTTCCCAGTTACAGATTCTTTCTCCTTTCCCTACTCAATGAGAACTCTTTAGTTTCTAATCTTCATGAAATTGTTTTATGTTTAACTTTGAATAAATAACATGAACTGCTTTTCTTCTGCAGATATGGACAAAGTACAAGAAAGCAGACATTCAAAAAGCAGGTCTAGGGAGCAACAAAGCTCCTAATTCTATTGCCCACTACATGACATGTGGGCCAAGTGGTGAGTTTACTGCTTATAATGTAAATGAGATTAGTCTCATTTATATAAACTAACCAAGTTAAGTTTAAGAACAAGTGCATATTGCATTAACAGATGTAAATATTGCTTGCTTAATTGATTGATTTTCTGTTCTGTTTACTAGTAAAACAAGATTCGTTGGTTACCATAGGTTTTTGCCTGTCAGGGCAGGGAACAAACCTTTACAAATTCTTTTTTTTTTTCCCCCTCAATTTAAATTTAATTTTGCTGGCAAGTAATGATAGTCTTTTATGGTAAGAATACAGCTTCCTCACTGTTTGGTTGATAACTAATGAAAATAAACTAGATGCCTGTTCTGTGAAGAGCTACTCAAAGAAAAGTTGTCTCTGATTTTCTGTCACTTTCTCATTCCCATTGAAGTATCTGGTGCATGCTGTTCATAGTGGCTGCTCTGTAGTTAGTACCCCTCTTATCTTCAAGCTTTTCTTATATTTTCTTTCTTCTTTCTGCCTTCCAACTAAATACAGAGAGAAAAGTGTCCTTCAGTTTCTCAGTATGAAGCCTTTATTTCTGAAGTAACAAGACACCTAGCAACTGTAGGAACCATTTTTTAAAAATCATTAAGGAGACTTTAAACAATCCTTCGTGAATAGAGCAGGCAAGAAATAAAAACCTTCATTCCTTCCTTGAATCAAGGAGCACTACTGGATTCAACTGCCAAAAGTTTTAGAAGGTTTTAGGACTTATCTATACATTGTATTGTTAAGCTCTACTGAATAAAGAACGTTCTCTCACTAAGGACCAAGTGTTTTAAGGTCAAGTGTTAAAAGAAGTACTCCAGGAACAATCTACTTCTCTCATCATTTGTTTATGAATTTATCTATGTTTGCTTAATGCTTCTGCTAAGTATTAGCCAAAATCTAGCCATTTATATTTAGTTGTGTAAATCTAAATTAAATGCTGTAGTATTTTGTGGAATGTACTATATATGAAGATGCAGAGAAAATTGTTTTGGCATGTCAGAGCCTTTTTTGGTTAGACTGCATGTGTTGGTACTTTTTTTTAAGTCAGTTATCTTGATGCACTGCAAAAAATTCAGTTTATAAGATAAATCTGAAAATTCATAACAAGATACTGAAGTTAAAAAATATTAATCTTCCATATTCCCCACTAAGCTCCACTAAGCATTCATATGTGGATCCAAGATAAAAGTGTTTTTCTGAAAAATTTTTAAATAAGATGGTTTTTCACTAAATAGCATTTCCAAGGTAAAGCTGTTGTTTTAACTTGTTTCACTTCTTTACTGTTGGGCTATGTATGTGTCTTTTTTTTTTTTTTTTTAACTTGAGAGCTGACTGTTGCTTAAGAAGTTTTCTTATGGCAAAAATAATGTAAATAATTTATTACGATCTGCATTTTGCCAGGAACTCACTTATTATTAAGGTTATCATTTATTAATAAGAATTTTTCTGTTTTTGTCCTTTATAATATTACATTAAAGTTGAATGAATAACAGGTACTTTTTGAAATATTTTTATGCGTTTGTTACCTTAAACATTTGGAAGAAGCACAAAAAAATAGATTCAGTTAACCCAGAGAAACATCATTTTTTTAGTAGTTCCAATTTTTATATCACAGTTTTATTTTCTTATAAAGTCCAAAAAACTGCATTGATACTCATTAATACAAATTCATTACTTAACAATAAATATCAGAATAATCTTCTGAAATAAGAAGACATTGACTTTTTTATTTTAATAGCACACTTCTTAGGCTCTCGTTACCAGCTCTAAAGGACTTTTTGGAATAATTCCTTATTCCTTCATATGTGATTTATGAACTGTGTGTATCATCACTAACCCAGTAGCCATGAGAATAGTCTCTCCCCACTCTGCCTATCCCTCTCTGTGTCTCTCTTTTTGGTAGGCCAGTAGCAGTGTTGTGTTTATAGTTGTCTTGGAAAGACCATCAATAAAAAAGAAAGAGAGACAGCATGTTTTGTTGACCAGAAATAGAAATGGAAATTAGAGAACTTGGATTTATTAACTCAGTGCCATCATTAACATAGGTTTGTCACCAAGTAATGCTGTAAAGTTAAATCACTTTGAAATTCTTGGATGAAAGGTGCTATGTAAATGTAAATACAAAGGATTCTTACTGAAATACAAATATTGCACAACAGAAATATTTAAAATCTATTCTCTAGACTTTGAAATCTCTCTCCATCATGACTCCCTGGATACAAGTATCAAATTAGTCAATGGGTATCGTGACAGTCTAGAGACACTTGCATGTAAAAAATGTAAATTTATTTTTTGGTTGGGTAAGTTGAAAGTAAATGTAGAAATTATGTTTTAGCTAAATACAGTAAGTGGGTAAGTTAGATTTATATTAACTAGCATCTAATTTGCACAACTAGGACACATCCCAGAACAGTTACCGAAAAGTTGAAATTTAATGAGTGTGAGGTGGCCCAGTGAAAATGAATATCACACTTTCACCTCTCCAGGATACTAGTATTCTAAAATAGAGAATCTACTGAATTAAGCAGCACATTAGTGCTTCTACAGAAAATGCTGAATGACAGCCTTTGAAGTAATAAATTTGACAAGGCTGATCTGAAAGAACAATTGAAAAGAGACAAACAAGGGAATATATTTCGACTGTAAAAATACAAATATTCTCAGTTATATTCATCACCTTTTGCATACCATTTCAAGAAAGGACTAGATAATAACCACATGAATATTTCACTTTTTCCAAAAGCTACCATTAGAAGCAAATGTGTAGGAAGCCATTCTTTTACCTTATATAAACTTCTGTCAAACAAAATAGTAAAGCCAACTGAAAACTAACCAGGGCCTATTCCTAATGGGCCTGACATGCTTTTAATTTTCTGGCTCTACTCTGAATCAATACCTAAACCCCCCCACCCCCAAGAAAACTGAAAAATTCAACATACAGGGTAATAGCTTTGGCCCAGAGCTCTAATAGTGTACTTCAAATCTAGCCATGTGGAAATGTTTTGGTCCAAGTTTTTGAATTGGTGGTTACCAAAGAGTTCACAAGACAGGTTCATATGTAGCACCTTTCATGCAAGGCATGGTAAGAGCCTATTTAAAAACCACCGTGCATATTATAGAATTTACAGCCACCTCACAAATGAAGTACTACAGCCTGTACTGTCTTAAGAGATTATGTCAGGAAATGAAAATGATACTGTACCAAATCTGAAATTATAATGGGAATAATAATGTATGCTAAATTACTTTTGTATTTTAAGTTACTTTTTAAGAGAAAAGTGAATTTTGTGATTTTCTTTTCAACTACTTAGTCCCAAGATGTATTTTTTTCAAGCCTTGAATGAATAATACGGAAGGAACCCATTTTAGAACATAAAAACTTGATGTACATGTTATTTGGATAATGAAATGCCTTAAAAGGAATGCTTAATGGATAATGTTGCACTTATAATACCCTTTAACAAAACCTGATTTAAAATGGTCTTTTTCTTTTCTGAGAGTTCTCTTTTCATTGTACTTATAACTGCTATTAAATACCAAATCAAATAATATATAAGCTGTAACATTTCCTTTAAACCTAATGCTGATGAGAATTTGGAGTTGAACGGCAAAATGTTTATTACTTGGCAATATTTAATATCAGCCATAGGAATCCAACTTGTGATAAGAGACACCATCGTTTGATTTGTCTTTTTAAAACATTCATTTTTCAATTTAGCTTTTAACTTTTGTTTCGCCTTTAAAAAGTTGGATTAACATTCACTTTTCAGACTGATATATAAAAAATAAAAGAGGTGATTTTTTACAAGAAGTAGTAATCATTTTTAAGTCATAATTTTAACCAAGTGTCATTCTGTACCCTGGAGAACTATTTTCAGATACAACCCCTAATTTCAGATTACTTTGCCCTAATCATTCTGGGATGAATATTAGGTTTCGGGAAAAAGTGAAGAGTTTGTCAGTTCTGTCAGTCCCAGAATAGGTTTAAATAGCGTTTACATATAGGCCCCCTTATAGGAGCAAAGATATGTTCCAAGACCAGTGGATCCCTAAAAGCACAAATACCAAATCCTGTATGTACTGTTTTGTCCTATAACGTATAAAAGTTTATAAATTAGACACAGTAAGAGATTGATGATGGTAACTAATAGAACAATTATAACTATGTTACATGAATGTAGTCTCTTATTATTGTACTGTATTCACTCTTGTGAGATCTGAGATGATAAAAAGGCCTACTTACAATGTGATAAAGTGAGGTGCGTGAGGACAGTGATACAGGAAATGTGACAAAGCATTACACTACTACATAGGAATTACTTGAACAGCAATACTACAGTTATACCACCACAGTTGACTCACTTGTCAATCTGGTAAACAAGAGGGCCCCTAAATGACTATATGGGCTGGTACAGCATAGATACACTGGACAACAGAATGATTCACAGCCCGAGCTGGATGAGTGAGATAAAGTGAGATTTCATCATGTTACTCAGAACTGCACCCAGTTTAAAACTTGTGAATTATTTCTGGAATTTTCACTCTCATGTTTTGGACCGTGGTTGACCATGGGTAACTAAAACCTCAGGAAGCAAAACTGCAGATGTGGGGACCAGTGTAAAAAAACTGCACAAAATCTTTCATTTTCATTTACAAAATTTGGGAGGCAATTCACCTGGGTCCTTGGGCAAATCAGTCCTCCTAGGCCTGTTATTACCATCAGATTAGCTACGCAAGGTCCTCAAATTCCGATTTTATTCCTTCATTTTATATTCTAAACAACCTAAATTACCAGTGTCTTAGACATATAATACAGACTAGGTAGAAACTAACATGGAACCTTAGAGTAAGATAATTATTTTACCTTTCAGTAACATCCCATTTGATTATGTATTAGAGAAAAATGAGAATTTTGATGACTCACAGAGGAATTTTTGTAATCTAACCCATGTCAGATCCTCAGTTAATGGCTTTTTTTTAAGTATTTTTAGTTGCAGATGGATCTGATATCTTTGTTTATATGTGGTGCTGAGGATTGAACCCAGTGCTGTACACATGCTAAGCAAGAGTGCTACTACCACTGAGCCACAACCCTAGCCCTAGTGAAAAAAAATGTCAAATTTTGTTTTTTTAATGCTTCTGTATGACAACTGACTACATTTTCCTAGGCTTTTATACTATTTCAGATGTCATAACTGAAAGAGAATGAGTAAAATTATCCTAGAAATAGTATAGTAAAATAACTTAAACTTGCAGAAGTATGTTTGCATTTGTAACCTCTGAACAGATTAAATAAATCCTTTTTAATGGCATAAAGTAGCTACTTAGCTTTAAAATTTAATTGTATGAGAATATTTTCTACTCCTGGTTTTTCTAATTAAAACCATATTTTTAGTAGAAAGTTACTGTTCACTGAAAAAAAAAAAAAAATTCACTGAACACCAAACTAGGGAGTTTTTATCCTTCTCCCATGTTTACTTATCTTGCTGGGAAATCCTTATTCCTTAATCCCCATTTCCTGAAATAACGGTTTAATATTATTTCCATATTTTTTCCTTGTATTATGTACATTATCACGTAAACTTTACACCCACTGTTTTTCAGCTTGCTTTTTCCAACAATGAGCATTCTAAAGATGTAAGCTAGTTAAGTGTTCCCAATTGTTGAAGGCATTCCTGTAATGACTTACTGTAATAGGAGATGGAAGACAGAATCTGAGTTGACTAAAACTACCTCAGTTCATCTTTTATTTTTCGGCACTGGGAATTTAATCCAGGAGCACTTTACCATAGTGTTACAATCCCAGAGCTTTTCTTCTTTTTTTGTGGGGAGGTTGGGGGCAGAACAGGGATTGAACTCAGGGGCACTCAAACACAGAGCCACACTCCCAGCCCTATTTTGTAGTTTATTTAGAGCCGGGTCTCAGTGAGTTGCTTAGCACCTCACCAAGTTGCTAACTGAGGCTGGCTTTGAACTCACCATCTTCCTGTCTCAGCCTCCTGAGTCACTGGGATTAGTTATGTGCCACTGCACCCAACTCATACATCTTTTTAAAAGAGCACCAAAAATACTACTACCACTTTCATTTTTTTATTAGTGTATTATAAATATAGAATAGTGAATTGTTATATATTTGTACATACACGCAATTTAACTATATAATATGGTCATTTTTTCCCCTCCCATATCTTCCCTTTCTCTTCTTTGTTCCCTCATCCTAGTACCCACTTTCAGTTCTTTTGAAAATTACCAGGAAAAAAAGTGTGTGTGGGGGGGGTATAAAATAGGGTGTACCAAAAATAAAATAAAAACTTGATGTCCTTACTTTCACCACCCAGGCCCATTTTCTTCTAGGCCTGAATTCTTAAGAGAGTCAGTAAATCTTACTGTAATGTAAATATATTTTTTAAAATATAAAATTACAAGAAAGCTTTCAGAAATACAATTATTCTGAACATTAATTTTTATCAAAATTTAGTATTATGGGATCATGTCCTGTCATCTTCACAAATCTGAGGAAGTCTTCAGGGCTCAATCCCATGGTTGCAGCATTGGTCATTGGATGAAAGTATACCTTTTCATGTCCACCCTCCAGAAAAGCAGAATCCAGAACAAATTTTACATCTCCGTCATCACAGAAGAGTGCCAGAGGTGTGGCACAGCCTTGACCAACTTTCAGTTTTTCTAGCATGACTGTTTCATCAGCAAATCGCAGACCTCCACTCCCAACACCTAACTTTTTGGCAAGATCATTTAAATTAATTTGTCTATCATGAAGAACTGTCACCAGCCAATAGTTTTTTTTCTTTTTGTCTTTAAGAAATAGGTTTTTACTATGTGCTCCTTTCAAATGCTGGATATGAGGCATCATTTCTTCAACTGTAAACACCTAAAAAATAATCACATGAGAAATTTAGAAATTAATATGCATATATAAACACATTTGAATGTATTTTGATTACTAGGTGAAAACAGCAAGGTTAAGTTATACTCATTGCTCTGAATTTAACTGGTAGAGATCCATCTTAGCCCATTATGAAATATTTATAATCCATTCTCTCAATTCCTCATCTTAGGATCTCAGGCAGTTTCTCTTAGACCAGTTTTCCATTCCAATGTCTCTCACATTCCCCCCAAAAAACTTTTTAACTTCAAACTTTAGGTACTAAAAGTCAACAGCTGCCTTAGACTCTTCTTCCTTCGCATTCCATTACAATTCTGATCATGTGACAACCTCCACTCTACAAATATGTAACCACAATGAAGGTGAGAGGACAGTGAACAATACCTGGAAACTAAAACATAAAAAGCATAAAAAATTCTGGCAATATTCACAGGAAAAGCGGGGAGAGTAAGTCCGGCATGGTGGCGCACATCTGTAATTCCAGTAGCTTGGGAGGCTGAGACAGGATTGTGAGTTCAAAGCCACCCTCAGCAATTTAGCGAGGCCCTAAGCAACTCAGCGTGACCCTAAGTAAAATACAAAAAAGGCTGGGGCTGTGGCCGAGTGGTTGAGTCACCTGAGTTCAATCTCTGGTACCAAAAAAAAGGAAGCCAGCCTCAGCAACTTGAGACCCTGTCTCCAAAAAAAGGTTGGAATGGGGCTCAGAGGTTAAGCGCCAAAAGGGGGTGGGGGGGGGGGTGGGTGTGTGTGTGTGTGTGTGTGTGTGTGTGTGTGTGTGTGTGTGTGTGTGTCCCCCCCCCCCCCGACCATAAGGGAGAAAGTTCAGAGAAATCGTTTTTATATGGGGGAGAGGAAAGTCTGAGAGATATTTTTTATAAAGGAGAGAGGAAAATCTGATAGTTCTGATGTTGGATTTGTAAAGGTAAGGGATAATAACTGTATTCTGTTTCTTGAAGGTCGCCATTTTAGCTATTATCGACTGTCGCTCAAGTTTTGGGTAAGCTTTATGTCCCTGCACCACTCAGTTACACTAGTCTCAGAAAACGTGCAAATAAATCTTTCCATTAGCACATTAAACCATATTAAAATGTACATATTCGCGAGTCTTTTTGGAGGGAATGGTGATTTTTGACATGCTAGTAAAGTGTAAAAAGTAACCTGTGAAAAATTGATCAAGACAGCAAAATATCCTATCAACCCCTCAACCTCAATCTCCTGCCGTTCCCGGAGGCCTCACACATCGTAGCCACAGAAAAGGCGCTTTGGTGCTTTCTACCCCTTGACGTACACAAAGTGGGCAAACTGGCCGACATCCGGACCGGTTTACACAAGTTCTCCATGTTTTGCCCTAGTTCTCAACATAATATGTGATCAAATCACTCCAAGAAGACAACCTCACAGTCACAGTCCTCCGCCATACTACACCCCTGGGCCACCTGATCTCCGCGGCTTCGCCGGATGAACCCTCAGTGAGCACCCCGTCTGGCTGGGGCTGTCCCTGCGGTCACGTCTAACGCGGAAGCCTCACCTCGGGGTGCTCGACGACCTCCGTGCGGATGGCAAGGGCGCCGAGCCGTTGCTCCAGCGCCGCACGCAACTCAGAGCCCGCCATTTCGCCGCCACGCCGACATCCTGAGGCGGAAGTCCTGGAGGGGTGGCAGCCGAACTGGAAGCGCAGTACCGGTGCCTTCCGGAGGCGGGGCCGCGCCGTCCTGTACCGGTGCCTTCCGGAGGCGGGGCCGCGCCGTCCTGCCGCTCCTCCGCCGGCCGGCGCCGGGACGCGGCCTGTGATGCGCGGAGCCCTGTGATGCGCGAAGCCCTGCTGGGCCTCGTCCGACGCTGGGGAGGCGCCTGAGTTCTCTGGGCGCTCCCTGACCTGCCGCAGGTTTGCTGGGCCCGCACATCTTCCGTGTAAACAGAATCCACTTCCGTTTGCACGTTCGAATTTTATATTTTACCTTTCCTGATAGTTTCGGTTATTCCGGGAATACCTAGCAGTGCTAACCGTGACTTGCCTTTTGCCTTGGTAGTTTGAGCACAACTTAGTGCCATGTTTTCAGCTATACTGGGAAACCCGCACTCACCACTTGAATGAGGCCTGGAATTCCACGTTAGGGTTTCACTTAGAGATTTAGGTTAAGTCTCAAATCTCATACGAATCCTGGGAATGTTTAATGTTTGTGTGAAGGAGTTTGGGTAATTTCTCTCATGACGCGCAAAATGAATCCTTTGCAGAAGCCTTGGAAGAAGCTGCAAAAGATAAAGAATTCAGAGTTGAATTTACATCTTCACCCAGAACTGACTCTGGATAACACGACTTTGAAACTTCTCAGCTTTACCTACTCTCAGACTGTTAAGCTGTGTTTTCCTTGAAAAGTTTCATGCTTGCTTGCTTACTTTCTCTTTCTCTTTCTCTCTCTCTCTCTCTCTCTCTCTCTCTCCCTCCCTCTCTCACCCTCTCTCTCTCCCTCTCTCTCTCTCTCTCTCCCTCTCTCTCTCCCTCCCCCTCTCCCCCCCCCTTCTTCCTCTCCCCCTCTCCCCCTCTCCCCCCCCCCTCTTCCTCTCCCCCTCTCTCCCTCTCCCCCTCCCCCCCCCCTCTCTCTTTGGTGCTTGGGTTAAACTTAGGACCTTGTGTGCATGTGCTCTACCACTGAGCTACATTGCCCACGCCCATGCACTTGTTTTATTTCTGATTATAGAAACAACAGCAGGCCATTTCCCATGCCCTCAGAAAATCCAGATCAATTAAAAAAGCAACTTATAGCATTACAGGGCATTTGGAAAACCAAAAAAGATCACTCAAAATCTAGTGTTCATATAGTGCTATGCCATTTAGACTGTCCAGTCTCGTGTGTTTCTTTATTCTTACTGTTTTGTATATACATAAGTTTTTCAGATAATTGAAACCTTCATATATACACAATTTTGTATCCTGCTCTTATCACTTATAAGCATTTTTCTGTTTCTACACTGTCTTCCTATTTTAATAGATATGTACTGAATCATAGTTTTGTTAGAGTTTTTAATTTTTTTTATTGTTATTTTTGAGGTGCCAGGATGGAACTCACGCATGCTAGGCAAGCCCTCTTCCCCTGAGCTACATCCCCAACCAGTGATCATAATTTTCTTAATCATTTCTGCATTGGTGGACATCCTTCTGTTAATGAATCCTAATATTCTAAGTTGCTTCCCAAAATAGTTATTATAATTTATAATATATTAACATATATGAATTAACCCACTTTTCTGCATTTTGACAGATATATAATTTTAAAATTTTACAAACCAAAGGGATAATTTATTTTTAATATGTATTTTTCTGATTACTACATATACATAGTTTCTAAACTAAATTTTGTTGTTTTATTATGTAATTTTATTTACTTTTATATATGTATATATATATTTTTTTCAGTACTTGGAATTAAGCCCAGGGGTGCTCTACTATGGAATGGTATCTCTTTTTATTTTTTATTTTGAGACAAGATGTCACTCCACTATGGAATGATATCTCTCTTTATTTTTTATTTTGAGACAAGATGTCACTAAACTGCTGAGGCTAGTTTTGAATTTGTAATCCTCCTGCCCTACCTCATGAGTTGCTGGGATTATAGGCTGTGCACCAAGCCCAGCTGGAATTCAAAAAAAATTTTTTTTTTTTTGTAACAGGAATTGAACTCAGGGGCACTTAACCCTGAGCCACATCCCCAGCCCTTTTTGTATTTTATTTAAAGACAGGGTCTCACCAAGTTGTTTAGGGCCTCACTAAGTTGCTGAGACTGACTTTGAACTTGTGATCCTCCAACCTCAGCCTCCAGAGCTGCTGGGATTACACTCATGCACCACCACACCTGGCTTGTAATTTGAAATTTTAACAGATAAAGGGACACTTAAATGTTTAATATGCATTTTTTCTGATTACTCAGGACATGGATATGTTTCCATGTTCAGTCTGTGGCTATATCATCCTGAATGCACCTGAACACATCTGTTTCCATGTTTATTATTTGATTTCCCCAGTTGTGAACTAGTTTTGTTCCTTTCTTGGCTTATTTATCCACTGTATGAATATTAATGGGTTTGATACTGATATAATTATCTGCCTTTCATTTGTCATATATCCTCCAAATAGTGTTTCCTTCCTTCTAGTTCCATCTACAGAAGTAAACTCACTTTTGTGAAACCAAATATCATTCTTACCTTTTAAAGTTTTTTTTTACTTAAGTTTCTAAATTAGGAGTTTAAACTCCAGTAACAGTCTATGTTCTTTTTTATTTTCTTAAGAATATTGAAGTAGGGGCTGGGGATGTGGCTCAGTGGTACAGTGCTTGCCTAGTATGTGTGAAGCACTGGGTTTAATTCTCAGCACCACATTAAAATAAATAAATAAACGTATTGTGTCCATCTACAACTAAAAAAAAATTTTTAAAGGATATTAATTAAAATGTATTTAAATTTTGCTTTGGCACATTAGGTGTGGTGTGCTCACTTTTTTCAGTAAGTTTCTCTAAGAATGAAATAAAAATAGGAAAGATCACCCATTCATAGAAATGATCACCCATTCAAAGAAATGGCAGCCAGGGCATGCCTGTAATCCTAGATCCATGGAAAACTGAGACTGAAGGATTGCAAGTTAGAGGCCAGCCTGAGTATTTATTGTAATAAAACCCTCTCTCAAAATGTTAAAAAAAAGGACTGGGAATGTGACTCAGTAGGTAGAGGTCCCCTTGGGTTCAATCCCTAGTAACTAACACACACACACACACACACACACACACACACACACACACACACACTTACACATACAAACACACAAGGAAGAAGAATGAAGGAGAAGGGGAGATGGGGAAGATAAAGTAATGGCATATCCCAGATGGTTATCCTTAATATCCATCCGTAAGTGTTTGGAGTCTTTAAAGGATACTCAAATTTCATCATGGTGACCTGAGAATAAACAGGGAGAAGAACTGAAATCTGAGTGTAACTGAGAAATTGTAAGTTGTTTTCAAAATAAGAAGGCATTAACCAAGAGGAAGGTCTCCATGGTAGCTACAAAATAGGGACCCATCACACACACAGACACACACACACACACACACACACACACACACACACAAAAAAGACATCTAGCATATTGTCCAGATAACAGGTTGTACTGACCTGGAAATGTTTTTGGAAATGAGCTGTCATCTAACTATGCAAGCCATGAACCTTCATGGCTAATCCATCACATTTCAATTTCTGTAATCCTTCTATTTCATATCATCTCTTTCACCCTACCCAAACTACTACTATTTTCCCCCTAATGGTTTTGCTTTTTGTTGTTTCATTTTGTTTTAGGTACTGGAGATTAAACCCAGGGTTGTTTTACCACTGGGCTACTTCCGAGCCTATTTGTTTTTTGTTTGTTTGTTTGTTTGTTTTTTTATATTGAGACAGGGTCTTGCTAAATTGTTCAGGCAGGCCTCAAACTTGTGATCCTTCTGCCAAAACTTCCTGAGTTGCTAGGATTATAGGTGTACACCAACATGCCTGGCCACTACTCGCTTTTTAAATTTTAGGTACCTGTGATTGAACAACCAAGTATCCTGCAGAAACACAAAGCTAACTAAAACAAGAAGGATATTCAAAAAGGTTAGTTGAAAGTTGAAATATACCAGGGACCATGAAACAAGCTACCCACATTTTATATCTACTTAAAGTGAGGAAACAAGTACAAATAAGTTTCCTAACAACACCCAGAGAACTGGGCATCATTGCATTTATTAGGTGAAGAACATTAGAAATCCCCACTATTGAATGAAATAAAGGACAATTCTAGAACAGGTAGTTAAAATCTAAAAGGCTATGCATACCCAAATGGCAAATGGGAATATCATCATAAAGGGGTCCAAGGAGTTCCCTCCAAGGGCCAATGGGACCTCAACTTGGCCCAGGCAGGTTCTTGATTTATGCCATTGGAAAACATCAAAAGCAAGGCATAAGCAAAGATTTATAAAAGGACAGCAAAGGCATACACACCCAAAAGCAAGGTGTGGATACCCCCCACCTCTCAGAGAAGACGAGTGATGCATCCAGGGTTGAGCTTTCTGACTAGATGTAGGATTTTCCTGGGAAGAAAAGTAGAGGTTCTCAGGTAGGCTTTTGTGAAAATCAAATCACATGTCAATCATTTGATATTTGGGGTTCAGAATATTTATTTTGAATGCAGGTTAAACAGTCTAGCCATAAATCAGTTGTGGACACACTGTGTAGGTCTTTGAATCTGGTGACACTTAAATTATTGTGTTTTTGTTCTAGTTTATCTGGTACAAGTATACACTGGAGATTTTGTTCATTTAACTATAAAGAGAAAAGCATGTCTGGACATGCTCATATATCTGGGTCTCCTTCTAGTAAGGATCTCTTTTTCTCTCTCCAAGAGCTCACCTATCTGAAAACAATATATATTTTTAAATGCCTGCTGCAATCCATGTCTCTGCAACAAATCTTTTAGAATATCTCCATGTCTCAGGTATGCTATATGGTGCAATACAAAAACGTATGGTTTCTGCCCTCAAAGACCTTAAAATCTTGCAAAGAGGACTGAAATGTTTAGGGGATAGATTGAAGATAATGTGCCTAGTGCAACGTTAGTGGCATGATGATGCTTTGGGAGCTCAGAGGAGAGTCACTAAGACCAGACTGTGGTGGTGCATTAGGGGAAGATGATACCAGGAGAGTGCCAGAAAAAAGTGGTTCAGCTAAGGAAGGGAACTCCAGGGATTGAGGAATGGAGGTGAGAAAGCCTGACCTATGTATCCTGGGGCATTGTGATCTATTACCATAGTAGAAGGGAATGAAGGGCTGTCAGCAGAGTCAAGGCTAGAGCTAGGCACAAAGGATTCTAAGTGTTATGCTGAGGAACCCGGAATGTCCTATTATAAAAGGGCATGTTAAATAAAATAACATCTTCCTAGAAAATTCTATATTCTGTCACATTTTCAATATTTAAGGAGATGGAGCTGGGTGTGGTGGTGCACTCCTGTAATCTCAGCTACTCCAGAGGCTGAGGCAGGAGGATCACAAGCTCAAGACCACACTCAGTAACTTAACTAGGCCCTAAGTATAGTGCTCAGAGGGCTGCTCGGTGGGCTGCCTGTAGGGTGGTTGCGGCACAGCAGGTCCGCAGCTGCCAACGCAGCACTCTGCCCACGTGAACCCGCCGGGTGTCGGCTGGCTGGGCAGGCAGCAGGAGGGTGCTGGGTTTGACCTGCAGCCTGGCTCTCACCTAAGACCAGCACACCATACGACCTCGTGGGGCTCCTTCCTGGGCTGTTGGGCACAGTACACACCTGCAGGAAAAGGTAAGGAGGCATGACAGCACCCCCAGCTGTCAGCCAGCCATCTAGCCAGCCAATGATCTTAGCCCGGGAAATTCAGCTATTTAAGCAAAGCTCCCGTCATGCTCTCTTGCACATTCTCTCTCTCTCTCTCTCTCTCTCTCTCTCTCTCTCTCTCTCTCTCTCTCTCCAGGGCAGACACTGTTACTCTGCCTAATAAAATCTCTTGTGTGAGTTCCCGTGTCTGGAGTGGTTTGTCTGGGCACATTAAGGACTTAGCAAGAACTTGTCTCAAAATAAAACATAAAAAGGGCTGGGAATGTGGCTCAGTGTTTTAAGAGTCCCTGGGTTCAATTCCTGGTACCAAAAAAAAAAAAAAAAAAAAATTAAGGTGATGGAGATATGCTCACAATTTAGTAAATGGGGAAAATGTATAGGCGAATAAATGTTGGGAGAAATCCTAGTTCTTGGCTGGCAGCAGTGAACATCTCAAGTGTGTAAACCTTCGGGAGGAGTGTTCCACTTCAGCCACCTAGGAAAGTAAACAACTGCCCCAAGTTGACTCAGTGTAACCCAGGGAACCCATATAGGAGCCTGGTGGTCTGAGCCCTGGTAGCACATTGTGGTTGGGCAAGAAACCTATAAAATGTATAGTTGTTCCCGCAATAAACGAGTTTGCAGGCTGCTTGCCACAGCCTGCTTCCACCCAACTCCTGGAGTCTGGGTCTTGACTCCACACCCTTACCCCGCATATGAGCTAGCCTGGCACACGAGAAACTGCAAATAAATGACTGCAATTATGTTTCAGAAATACAACTAAACAGCAGAGTGAGTTTTTTTAAATTAGTATTTATATCTTCTTTCCCTAACCCCACTCCCAGGAAAATCAGTTTATAAAGATCCATGTAAATGGACGCATCTCAGATATAAGATGATAGAGATTAATTCCTAGAATAAGGGAAGGGGAAAGGAGCTGGATCTAGGAAGAAATTGCAGCTTCCTCAGAGTCTGAAGAAAGGGTGAAATCCAGGGTAGGGGGTTGGGAAGTAGAGAACAACCCTGTTTGGCACTCTGTCTCTCCAGAGGGTAGCAAAATGTGAACCTACTATCAGTAGAAGAGAGTCCACTGGGGCATCACTGCCAGAACAGAAACAGGTATCCTCTGAAGTACCATTGCTTATGGAGGTACTGTGATGATAACTCTTCCTGGCTGCTCCTAAGCCTCAGGTTCCTGGGTGATTCCATGGAGAAAGAAGGAAATCTCCAGCTCCAGCTATAAGGACATAGGCCCATATTAAACTCAGTTCAACAAGACATAATTGAATATCAGCTAATTGCTGGAGGGATAATGGTGAGCAAAACCTGAGACCCTAGCTGGGTACAGCGGTGCAAGGTGGCGCACGGTGGCTCATGCCTGTAATCCCAGCAGTTTAGGAGGCCAAGGTAGGATTGCCAAATTTAGGACCAACCTGGGAAATTCAGCAAGACTCTGTCCTAAAGTTTAAAATAAAATGAAAACTGCTAGGGATGTACATCAGTAGAGCACCCCTGAGTTCAATCTCCAGAACTAGAGAACAAACAAAAAACGAGCCCTTGCCCTTGTGGACCAAGGATCTATCAGAGGTGACAGATTTTAATCAGATTAATCACAAGGACAAATAAGTTGCTTGGGTGGCAAAAGCTAAGAAAAACAGTTTTACAGTACTATGAGAACCTATAATAGAGAATTTCCTGGACTGGAGGAGGGAGGTGTGAGAATGAACTGAGCAAATGAAGCTTAAACAGATCTAAAGTTGAGTAGGAATTGAGAGGGCAAAGACGAGAGAGAAGAGGTTCAGGTGGAGAAAACAGCATGACAAGGTGTGCAGACTTGGGCAAAAAAGGCAGTGGCACTGAAATATGGTTAGTGTGATTGGCTTGCAGGGTGGGCAGGGGGATTACTATGTTCTCCATACACAAATAGTGGGGGTTAAAAATTCTTACCTGCTGCATACATATTTGTTGAGGCAGTTATATCAGGATGATGGAACTGTGGGAATTTAATTTTTTCTTTATATTTTCTATATTTTGAAAGCGGTTATGTTAAATATCTATTTTTATAATCAAGGAGGAGGGAATTAATAAAAATAGAGAAACAAAGTCAGAAGATAATAAAAAATATTATTAAACAAAAAAATATCATTTAAGTCTCCACAATTAAAGTAGGTCACATGAGGGTGTTTTCAACAAAGACTTTAAAAGTTATGGTGAAAAGAAGTTAACTGGACAGACTGAATATAATTACCTCCAACTTGAACTGTGAATTGATAGAGCACATTGTTTTCTTGCCTGGGAAAATACTGGTTTCATATAAGAATAAACAAAACTCCTGTGGTAGACAACAACTGGGTTAAGCAAAGAAGTAGCACATTTCTTTCTCTTTTGTTCACTTTAAGCCCTTATTTAAAACCGCATGGTAAGAAGGAAGCTTTGCAAACAACTCTTTACAAAAGAATGCTGTGAGTCCCAGGTATGGCAATAAACACCCAATTGAGTGAGTGAGGGTAGAGCAGCAATTACAGCAATTTGAGAACCTCTACAGGTGAGTGGTGCAAGACCTGCTCTAGAGTTGTTTTTCAAATCACTCATACCTTTCTGGGTCTAGTGAACCCTAAACCACTAAATTAATGAATAGAGCCTTATAGTCAGGCTATTACGTGCTCTGCTCGTGATTTTCATAGTAACCGAAGAACCTTCAAGAAAACTGACTTCAATACAAAAGTACTACTATATAACAAATTACACACAAACACACACACACACACACACACACACACACACACACACACACACACCACCACCACCTTCCTCCTTTGCACAGGGCTTAGGGATTATTTTCTCTAAATCTAGCATTTCAGACTGATTAATTTGATTGGATTAGGTTAATGAGAACCATATCAGAATTTCTGTTCTAGTCTTACTGGCTAGAAATCCCCTATGAATTTAATGCATTAAATTAACCTGCAAGAGGGGCATATTTGCATAAATTTTATTTAAAATATAAAGTTGAAGACAAAACTAACATATTGTCCTATCCCTGTAGAATTGACATACGTATTTATGGTAAATGCTGATTTCAGTAAATATATTTTTTAAATGTGTAAGCTATAATGTGAGGACAAAAAAAAAAGGCCAATTCATTCAGAAACAAACGCATATTTAGTATTTTCCAAAATATTAAATAGCTTTCTGTTTCTGAATAGAAAAATATCATTTAATGTTTTTTAACAATTTGTAAGAATTAATTTGCTTTTTTAAATAAATGTTTTTACATCATACTTTAGAAATAAATATAAAAGCCAGGCACAATGTGCATGTCTATAATGCTATTCTGGAGACTGAGGTAGGAGGATTCCAAGTTCCAGGTCAGCCTGGCACCCTGACTTAAAATAAAATGAAAAGGATTGGGAATGTAGCTCAGTGGTACAGCACTTACCTAGCATGTGCACAGCCCTATGTTCAATCCTCAGTGTTGCAAGAAAAAAAAAAAAGCTTACTATTAAAAAAATAAAATAAAATCAGACCTCATGTAAATATGCCAAAAAAGGAAAGAAATTGTCACAAGTATATACAAATATTCACATCAAAGATATATATACTTTATATAATACTGTTTATTTTTAACTTTGTCTAATCAAGACAGAATTATATAACATGATACTTTATGGTTGCTTTTCTTTTTCACCTGTTAGGCACCTTTCCATGTCAATAGAAATCTATATTATTACTCATAATGAGTAATAATGGTATCCCATACACATACCCAACTCCAAATTTGGAAATATATAATCTCCAATAACTTAAATGTAAATCATTTCTAAAATTTCCTTCTTATTATAAATAGTTATCATAAATGCCTATATTTTAGCTCTGTCTTTTCATAATTATTTTATTTGTTCTGTAGAATAAATCCCAAGAATCTGTGAAGTTACTGTTTGCACAGTTAAATTCTTTCTTTTTTCTTTTCTTTTTTTTTTTTTTTTTTTGGTACGAGGAATTGAACCCAGGGGCATTTAACCAATGAGTTCCATCCCCAGCCCTTTCTAAATATTTTATTTAGAGATAGGGTCTTGCTGAATTGATTAGGGCTCATTAATTTGCTGAGGCTAGCTCTGAATTTGTACTACTCCTGCCTCAGCTGCCCAAGCTGCTGGGATTATAAACATGCACAACCATGCCAACCTATACATTTAAAGTCTTGGTAGCTCTTGCTGGATTATCCTCCAGAAAGTTTTCAACAATTTTTATTGTTTTAGTGAGCAAATAGCCTATTTACCACATCTTAATTAGCTATTATTTGATTACCAAAGTCAAAGACATCAAATAGGGAAACATGTTTCACATTGTATTTTTAAGATTTAGGTAAAACAGTATCACTTTTATGTCTACTAGTATAAGGATGATCTATGTTTATCACTTCAGTTACCTTTAAGCAGTACTTTACACCATGCAGATAAAATGGAAACTTGTCTACTAGGAGGTAAGTTCTTTGAGCAGAGATTTTGTCTGCTGTATTCACTGATGTCAGACAGGCTTGAGAGGGAAAAGAAACAACCTATGTTCATTTTGTCTCAAATTTTGAAACTGAACCCATCTCCTCAGAATCTGAATGAGTAAAGGAACAGAAAGAGGTAAAAAATTGCATGAAATAAACTCCTTTCACAGAAAAGAACTTCAAGAGTAGAGAAGAAATGTCCCCGATTTACACCTTGAATTGTTCATAAATTGCCAATTATTTCGTAGTTGTTGATTTTAACTTTGTTTTAGTATCTTGACAGTACTGAAATTTAAAATCTTTATGTGGTCTAAAATGCAGGTTTTCAAAGTGTAGTCTCCAGTGTCATTGTCATTACCTGAGAACTTAATAGGTACACAAATTTTTGAAGCCTACCTCAGATTTTTGAATCAGAAACTCTGGAGCTGTAGGGCAAACCCCAAGTGGCTATAGTTAGGCTTCCTTCCTGAGGGTCCCTGAGGGTTGTATTTTAGAATGCAGTCAAGGTCATGAACATATGTACTCACTTCATAAACATTTGCTTGTGAGCATGTACCCACGATGTAATCTGTTGGCAATGTCCCTTTTTTTGTTTGGCCTGCATATAAAAAAGGCCCATGGAAATGGCTTGGGAGGGTGCTAAATGGAACTGGCTGGGACAAAAATGGAGCTGGAGGCTGGGGCCTGTTTCCACCTCTGAATAAAGAAGGTCTAATATCCCAACTGCATCTTGCATCTTGCTAGGATCCTGAATCTGTTTCCCAGGGTCTGAGCCTCCACTCAACAAATGGCAAAGTCAGCAGGATCTTCTGTAGATGAGAGATGCATCAACCCTGGCAGATGGAGGGACTTGTGGCCACCAAGCAACATATAGCACTCGGTTGCTAAGGTCCTATTAGCAGGGACTCCTGTGAAGAGTTGGGATATGGTGGATGGTTTCCCATTAGCACAGAGAAAGCTTTACAGCAGTTAGCTCCTGCCTATGAGATGGTACCACTTAGGAGGCAAATGTTGAACTTCTGATTGCCCTGCTAGTGAACATGAACCCCGTGGGGCACACTGTGAATGGAGTGGTAGAGCCCAGGCACTGACCCTGAGGAAAGGTGGCCAATGGGGCTGTTGGATGAATGTTTCTTACAGCTTTGAGAGCAAAAACTGATGCGGTTTTACTAGAGACTGCCAAGATGAGGGAGTTGCCAGATAAAAAAGAGGACTTGGAAGCCAAAGTATGACCTCTTTTGTAGTGGTGGTGGAATATGAGAAGGAGGAAGATTAACACCTGCAAGCCTGGCCAGTGGCAAACAGTGGAAATGCAGAAAATGAAACAACAGCAGCTGATGGCTCTTGTGAACAACCGGAAGGGCCAGCCCAGGTAACCAAGTTCACCACGCTCCTCCTGTCAAGTGAAGATGGTGGACTTGGGAAAACAATTAAGACAGAGGCTGGGAGAGCCCCTGGCACTTTGTCATTATGCCTGTGAGGTTTAGGGGTGCTGAAACTCAACAGGGGAAGACACCCCATGTGCTGATCGTATACAACCTAATTACTTAGATGTGCTAGAAACCAGTAGGGACCAAGAGAGAACCCAGTGTGCTGGGAGCCAACAGAGACCAAAAGAGAGACCAAGTTTCCAGGAGCCAGCAGGGATGAGAGACTTTAGGAGGTGCTAGAGTCTGTTACCTATGTACGTGAACCAGAAACAAGCCCATACTTTGGAATATATACCTGTACTGTCTGTCCAGTGCTTGTTACACTGATGGATCCAGCTGTGGGCAGCTGCTTGTGTGGATGGCAGTGGCTGTAGAACCAGAGAAAGACACTGACTGGTTTGATAATAGTGCAAGACAAAGTAGCCAGTGAGCTAAACTATACACTGTTGATACTGATAGCAAATGAAGCATTCCCCATATGATATGTACTAACAGCTGTACTGTGTACTGGGGGCAAGTTCTGTGGCAAGAGTTCTTGGAACTAAGCCACTAGGAATGGGGCATGTTACTGGCCATGCCCCCTTGAACTAGCCCAGAGAATGACAAAGTAGGTCCTCTGGCTAGGGTATGGTGGTTAGGGTGGGCACCTCCCACTAACCTGGTGGCTTGGTTGCCCCACTGCCTACAGCATGCAGATGTGAAAATTACGTGGAATGTAGTCAGACAATGGGGCCTGTGTTTAACCTGGAGTGGCCTGGGAGAGGCCTACCAGGCATGTGTGGTTTGTGCTCACATACCCTTGATGCCTTGGAGCCATGGTTGGTCAGGTAATGCACAGACACTGCCTCTCGACATGGTGGCAGGTTGACTACAAGGTCAGAAGACAGTGTTTTCCTTGACAGCAGTCAATATGGTTACAGGCTTGTTGTTTGTCTGGCCCAGTGGTCAAGTGAATCAGCATACTATGACTTGTACCCTGACATGTTAATGGCCTTGTGCAGCTGGCCCATCACATCAGAGTGATGAAGACACCCATTTCATAGGTCAGAATGTACAGCAATGGGCAACTCAGTTACAGATTCAATATAAGCTGCACATCCCATATCACCCACAGGCTGCAGGCATGATAGATATAATGGACTGCTTAAGCAAGGACTTAGGACAGCAGTCAATCTACCTTCTATGAAGGAGTAGACACAGCATCTGTGGGCAGTTATGAAAGCTCTGAATGAGCATCCCCAACAAGGAGGACCAGCTCCTGTGGAGGGTTTGCTGCACTGCACAGCAGCGCCAATTCAGGTCCAGATGACAACAAAGGCTATTGTACTTAACCGAGGTTTTGGGGAGCAAGGGGATATTCTTTTGCCTGCTCCCACTGATTTGAATCAGGGACAAACTATGGATTGGACATAACCCTGGACAATAACCCCCAAACTCCATCTTTGGAGTTTGGCCCTGTTAGCCCCATGGGAAAAAGGTGTGGGGGCTGGGGCTGTAGCTTAGTGGCAGAGCGCTTGCCTGGCATGTGTGAGGCACTGGGTTTGATCCTCAGCACCACATAAAAATAAAAAAAATAAAATAAAGGGATTCTGTCCATACACAACTTCAAAAAAATAAAAAAAAGAAAAAAGTTAGAACTCCTTGTGACACCATGAGTGACAAGTGACTACTCCCCCCACCATGTGACCTGGCCAGGTTCCACAGATGGGACACAGATGTTGAAGGGCATGTTTGTTATTTCCCTTTGGCCAATTACGAGTCCCCTGGTGCTGGTACACACAGAGCATGCTGAAGCTCAAGACCAAGCTGTGTGAGTGTAGTATCACCACACAGGGAAACTGCCATAGGCAGCCACTTTGCTTTCCTGGGACTGGAAGCTGGCATGCATTCTTCCAGGGGGACAAGACTTGCCTGTACTAGTGCCTATAACTACTTTGCCCTTTTGTCCACAGGTGTATCCTCACCAACACCATTGTGAACTGGGCACACACCTATGAAAATACCTCTGCCCTGCTGGGTATTTGCCAAAGTTCCTGTAAGTTCTGCCAGACCACCCTGGTAAATACAGACTGTGTCCCTGGACAATTGGACATGGCTGAGAAACTTTTGTTGTCACCTCAATATGGGATGAAACTGGCAATGGTTTTTAATAATCCTAGGTGATGGTACTTGTTTTCTGATTGTATGTTGTTGCAGCTTATTTTGTTGTTATGGCCTATGGATGCAAGTCTCTATTCTTCTCACTAAAGGATCAGTGTGGAAGATTTCAGACATCATACAATGAGGAATACTAAAGGAGTAGGTTTTGTAAGGCAGGCCCCCAAATGGCTATAGGTAGGCTCTCTCGTTGAGGCTTCCTGTGGGCTGTTTTGATTATGTAGTCAGTATCATGAACACCCTGATTCAGCATGTACTCAAGGTCATAGACATTTGCTTGTGAGCATGTGCCTACTAATGTAACCTGTTGCCAGTGTGCCTTTTTTGGCTAAATGGAACTGGCTGGGTCAAAAATGGAGCTGGAGCTGGAGGATGGGGCCTGCTGCCACCTCTAAATAAAGGTCTACTATCCCAAATGCATCTTGTATCTTCTTCAACCTGATAGGATCCTTGAATCTGTTTCCCAGGGTCTGAGCCTCCATGCAACCTTGGGGATCTAGCAATCTGCTTAACAAACAAATCTGCTTAACAAGCCAGGTGCCAGATATGATGGTGCCTGACTGTAATCCCAGAGGCTCAGGAAGCTTAGGCAAGAGGATCACAAGTTCAAAGTCAACCTTGGAGACTCAGTGAGGCTTTAAGGAACTTAATGATACTCTGTCTCTAATAAAATATATTAAGAAAACTGGGGGTGTGACTCAATGGGTAAGTGCCCCTGGGTTCAATCCCTGATATCAAAACAAACAAACAAAAAGAAAACAAAACAAAAAACAAGCCCACCAGGTGATTCTCATACATATTTAAGTTTGGAAACCACTGGTCTTATCCGATAATAGTATCTTTTCCTAGTGGTTTCTAGTTTTGAAATCATGATTAGAATGGTCTTTTCTTCCCAAGTCAATGAATCACATAATTTACATTATCATCTTATAGTCAACATTTAAATACTTAATCCACATGGAATTTCCTATATGATAAGAACTATAAACTTCTTGAGGACATGAGCCTTATCTATCAGGCACCCCTCAGAATTATATTACTTTCCAGGAGTGAAAGTCTTTGGGGATGAAAAACTTTTCCTTACTCTCTTAGTTTCATTCACAGAAATGTTCAAATTAATCTAACAAAAGACATTATCAGAAGAAAAGACACACAATCTTTTATTAATATTTACCTGAATGGAAGTTCACAAAAAAGAAATCAAACTCTAGGAAGCAGTTAGATTTGGGGGCTCACATAGCCTTTTAACAAAGGGAGTTTGATCTGAATAGAACTGTCATGTGCCATAATTTAAAATATCTCTAGAAAGAAATCCTAATAAAATGGACTGATTTCCTGTTTCATAACTGCTTCGCTAATTAAAATTTTAAAAAGGAGCTATTTCCTGACAGCTCAACATGGGGATTAAGAACTTATGCTGGGTGCTGGGGTTGCAGCTCAGTGGTACACTACTCGCTTAGCACGTATGAGGCACTGGGTTCCATCCTCAGCACCACATATAAATAAATAAATAAAAGAGGTACAACAAAAAAAAAAAAAAAAAAAAAAACTGCTGGTGTCACCACCCAATATTTTGAGCAAACATTACCCCCAAACAAAACAAAACAACAACAAATATGTTACCACCATTCTATTTCTGTAAATATTCCCTGTAAAGAAGGACTCTCTACCTAGTTACCACCCAGTTAATTCCTATCAGAGAATTAATGTACTAATTTGGTTAAAACTCTCACAATCCAATCATTTCACCTCTAAAATTTCTTGCATTATCTCACACATGAGCTTTTGAGACTTTTGGGGACACCTAATATCTAAACCATAACAAGGTCCTTGAGAAAAGAGTTCATTTTATTCATCTTTGTATCCCTATGACATAGTACATTTTATTTTAAATTATATTTTATATTATTCATTTTCCAAAAGAACTAAGAGGACATGCAAATTTGAGGTTTCAAAAAAATTATTATTGAGCTCTATGTAAGATGAAGGCTTATTAGAGATAGGTAAAATAAGCTGAAACCAGAAGTCAAGTTAATACTTGAAATACATGTTATCTGCCTTAAATCTTTTTTTTTATTAAATGTGTCCCTAGGACTGGGGATGAAATTCAGTGGTAGAGCCCTTTCTTTTTTCTAGCATGTTTAAGGTCCTGGGTTTGATCCCCACTACTGAAAAAATTAAAAAAAAAAAAAAAAAAAGTGGAGACCTCGTCAGCTATGTGGTTCTCATTTTCAAAAGAAGAAATCACCTCCAGCTGTTGAACAGCTGTGTCATGATTCCTTTGAGTAACACTTGAAAGCATTTTGTCACTGGGTCCTTTAAGAGTGTATGATATGTAATTATAATCTATTAAGCAATAGCCTCAACAGTCACCTTTTAACAATATAGATTGTGTTGTACCTTATAACTTCCCTTATTGCAGGGCTGAGAAACACCACCATAGGTAATTCAGTACAAATAATTCCATGGCAGTGAAGGAAAGGTGGAGTAATTTCTTCCAATCTCACAAATTAATCCAAGAGAAAAAAAAAGTAAAAATGTATAGGAATATGCATACTTTAAATGCTTCCTATCTTTTGTATTCTTAATAAGAAGCTGAAATTCAAGAGGAATTGAATAAATTCATAAATTTAAAACTATAATAATGCAATTATAACACACATCAGGTTGGAGGAGATTCCAGCACCATAGAAGTTGAGGTGAAGACATTGCCTCAGTTATGGAAGCAGGCTCCATGGTGAGAGGCCTGAGACAGTGTTGAGAGGCCTGGTGTGCACGTCAAAAACAACAACCAACCCTCCACCTCCAAGTGTCATTCATCATAATGAGTAACATCCCTATCCTATAGACCATGCGAACACAGAACAAGAAGCAGACAAGTGGCTTAGAAATGGAGAGGTCTTCCTCTTGGACTAAGAGAAGAAAGCCTGAACCCTGCTCTAATAAGAATGAGGCACCTCCCAGTACAGTGTGAGAAGCAGGAGCAGTAGCTGGGTCTTTGCATTGTAGACCTGGAGAGTTGATAATTTAAAACTCGGCACAGTGGTGGGATAGAAGCTTTTAATAATATTTTCCAAAAACTGGATTCAGGCAGGGCATGGAGTTAACTTAAAGACATTATCTATGGGTATACCAAGGAATAAAATCTAGGTTAAAGCAGAAGCCCACAATAGTGTTAGAACTTAAGGACAGACATAAACTAAAGACATCAGTAAAACACATGCAAAACCCCCAAACCAAACCAAACAACAAAGAAAGTAGAAAAGGGTCTAGTGTTATGGGTGAAATAACGACTGAGTCAGGCTTTCCTGAAGTGTTTTTCTAGAAAGGTCTAAAGAAAGGAAGAAAAATATCATTAGTTTTCTTGGAAAGAACATTCCAGAAATAAAGCATAGTGGCTGCAAAGGTTTTGTGTGGATTGAATAGAGAGATTGAAGATGAGCAAGAGGAGAAAAAAATCAGGGCACAACTAAGACTCTGTGGGGTCTTATTTTATGGTTAAGGCTTTAATTTCTCTCTGGGTGATAAACCATTAGAGAGTTTATAGCTGAGCAGTACTATGAACAGGGTCTTTTAGGCATCTTTGTTGAAGACAGATGGTATAAGGACAAGGGCACAAACAGAAATACCAGTTTGGAGGCTACTAGTATTACTCAGACTTGGAATTTGGTATATTAATATGAATCCACAAGATCTAAAGTCTCAACAAGTTTGACTTTCCACGGAGAATAGAAAACACATTATTTTTACAACTTTCCTTATAGGAATTAGTTGTTTATTCACTAAATTATTTTGCATGTCATATATCCATAAAAAATGAGATGCTAAAAGAAATGAAGTGTTTGGGATATGCTGATTTCCTGAGGTTGTATGATGACAACATAGTCTCACCTGGTCTAAAATTTTATATGTATAGTAAGTAGGGAAAAATTCAGAAGGAAACAATTTGTTGTGTCATGAAATAAAGCTTTTTTAGGAAAATAAACATCCAAGTTAAATATTAATTGTTACAGGACCCACTTGCTTATGTTTTTGTTCGTATTTTAAAACCCGAAGAAGTGTTTGAATTACCTCTTAAAAATAGGAATTTAGTGCTGGGTGTGGTGGCACATGCCTGTAATCCCATCAGCTGGGGAGGCTGAGGCAGGAGGATTGTGAGTTCAAAGCCAGCCTCAGCAAAATGAGGTGCTAAGCAACTCAGTGAGACTCTGTGTCTAAAAAAAAAATACAGAATAGGGCTAGGGATGTTGCTTAGTGGTTGAGTGTCCCTGAGTTCACCCCAGGTTGTCCCCCCCCCCCAAAAAAAAAAAAAAAAACACAGGAGTTTAGGGACCATGTTATATTAAACAGTAGTTTTTCATCTATTGGTTCATTGTTTCAACAGTTATATCTTGAAAGTGTGTTGACATCAAGCACCAGCTAAACATTAGGGATACAGTAGTAAATTAAAAAGTAAAAGGTTTTTTCTTCATAAAAGTTACACTCTGTTGGCAGGGAGAGAGACAATAAAGTGATAATTTCTCAGATGTTGATGTGTTATAGAAGGGGAAAAAAGCAATGAAGGAAACAGAGAGGCAAAAAGTTGGGGAGAGAGAATTTTAAAGGGGTTTTCAGAGATAACTTCCATAATCAGGTGAAGTTGGAAGAAACCATGGAAATGTCAGGGGACTATATCAGCATACTAGAGGAATAGTGTGCACACATGTCCTCGGGGGAGCATGCTGGTGTGTTAGAAGCACAGCGGGTGCTGCATTGAGTAATCTAGTAATGTGCCTGGAACATTGTAACCAGCTAAGAAATGAACGTATGAATCTCCTGTGTTGAAATCTATTAACACTCAGGTTAAATTCCAAAAACCTTACCCCTGAGGGCCTGCATGGTCCTGTGTTGTCTGCTTCCTCCTAATTCTCAAGCCTCTCCTTTGACATCTCTGCCCTGACCTACTCTGCCTCCCACACTCTGCACATTCACCTTCAGCTTCTTTGAGCAAACCATACCCGCTTCAGGACCTGTATGCAAATATTGTGCTCTGTTCCTCCTAGGACGTGGACTCTGGCTTTTGATGTGGCACCTCATTCCTGTCTTTCAGGTCTTAGCTCATACAGTCCCCTCCTTGCAGTTGCAACCCTGAACTTCCATTTTACTATGTTTCATTCCATTCATATAATTTATCACTATCTGAAACTATCTTGTGTATTTATTTACTTGATTATTTCCTTTCTCCCATAGGAGAAATATATATACTTATCACATATGCTTCTAGAAATCAAGGACCTTGTCTCCCTAGTTTAACCCTTCATTGCCAACAGTGTATCTGTGGACATAGTTGAGTCACAGTAAATATTAGCTGAATTTTGTTGCATGAGTAAATATTCATTTGAAAATTTTTGTTTAATAAGGTAACACTATTGTATAATTAATTGAACACTTTGTATACAGAATTAAGAATTTTTAAAGAACAATAACATGTTAGCCAAAGAAAACAACCTTAACTGTAGCAGTCTTGAGATAGCCAACATATTCAGATTTAATTTCCTGAAAATATTTTTACTACTCAAAAACCTAAGGCATATATAGAAACTTAATTTTAAAAAGATGAGAACAGCATTTAACTATGTATATGCATCAAAATAATCTGATTAGCAAAGATTGTTTTCCAAAATATTCAATTTTAGTGTCATATGCATACCTTTGCATTAATGATAACTTTGGGAACACACAGAAGCAAATATAATGTAATGAGAAAACTAAAGAATCCCAAAGTTTAAATGGATACTTGAAAATTGAAAAAGTTTTGAGGATATCTCTTTCTCATTTTCAGGGTAGAATTATTATTCTTGATCCCTTTGTAAAGTTTAATAAACTTATGTTTTTCTCCACTAAAACTTAAACATAACATCAATATAAAGGATAAAACAAAATGAAAAGAATAAATAACATGCTAATAGTTTTATAATTATGTATTTTTCTAGCCTCTTTATTAAATCTATGCACACTATACACAAACTTGTTTCATACATGAAATCATACATTTTGTGGAGTATTGCCACTGTTTTAACACAGTTGTATGTCCAACTGAAGTTGTTCTCTTTTATTACATACATTATTCATGCATGCAGCCAATCAATAGTAAGTCTTATAAATACAGTTTACCAGACAAAATAGGGGAGTCAACTATGAAAACATAGATATGATTCTTCACCCAGGGATACAATGACATTCTGGGTATGCCTGTTCCTCTGTCTTTTATACTCTCCATCTTAACCTTAAGATTTATTGCACTGCAGATCTAAGAACAAAATATTCTTAATACTCGCCCTCAGGCTTCTTTGGACCCAAAAGTTGGAGGAAGTTTAAATAAGGTCCAACCTGATGCTTGTGTTCTGTGTTTACACAAGTTGATAAGATCAGTGATTGAAAATCACTTCACCAGCAGTAGTGTAAATGAGAGAAGCAGGTAAGGTGCAGGACAAGGTGGATGGAGACAATATTGTGGAAAATACATGTCTTCTGAAAACAATGCTGTCACTCAGCTCCAGATGACTTTTAATTACTTAATTTGGGAGCTCTTCCAATAAAAAATGAAATAAAGTTATGGATAAAATACCAGTTAGACCAAAATCAAAAAAAGCTGAATCTGAGCTGCTGGCTGCGTCTTGCCATTCTTGTGTAAAAGATGAAATGTTTATCTGAAAATCCAAATAAAGTGGCTCAGACATCAGTCTCTGATGACCCTGGAGCTGCAAGCAATACATCCACCAGGAGAGGGCAGTAGTTCTGGAGCAAGGCTTGGGGGCTGTGCTCTATTTCCATGCTATACTGCAGGACATTGCCCTTTTGCTCTCTCCCTGTCCTGTTACTCAGTAGATCTAAAGGAAATGTCTACAGTCCGTCAGAAAGAAACTCAAAGCTAAGTTATTACAAATGTTCCCAGGGTCTTCTTGGTCACTGTGAAACTGCTTTTCCCCTTTCTGTCTTTCTCTATTTCTCTCTTGATATCGGTTTCCCTCTGTGATCACACACTGCCTGAACTTCTCTGAGACACTCATTGCAGATTTCTTCCCTGATATTTTGATGCCACCTGTCTCATTTTGCTGGAATCTGGATTATCCTCATGCCATGCTGTCTTCTCAGTTCATTTTGTTTGTGATTTTTGCTTGATTCTGAATTTTATACATGCGAGAAATGCATATCCTTTGGGAGTAAAGGCAAGAGCATGAGGTTGTGGGAACTGTTTATATTCAAAAACCAGCCAACCTCATTCTCTGTCCATTTGTGCTTACCTTGCTTTATTCTCTCACATGGCCCTTCCCCCCCACCCACAGCCTTCCTGCAGCTAGCAGCTCTGTATCAAAAGCTAGGATTTAAAGGGAACTACGTGAAAGTAGACCTTCTGTTTCAACTCAAAATTTGGGAACTCTCACAAACTGCATTAAATGTATCTCACAAACTGCAATTAAAGGTATCTCAAATGTGACAATATTTTTCAAATAATCTAAAGTCTTAAGTGACTTTTTCTCATAAAATCAACTTAAAAGATCAATGAAACCAAAATCGTCTTTTACCTTTACAAATATGATGCTAGAACATATTTTAATTGAATTGAATTGAATTTGGCTTATATTTTATTGTGCTGAATAACATAATATATATTCTTTGGTAGCTGAGAACATTGTAACTTATAGTCTTCTTGTAAATTCAAATAGTTCTATTAAATAAATAGATACTAGTAAGTGGAACTACAATATAGTGATAATGATTTATTTTATTTCACTACTTATGGAAATAGAACTAAACAACTCTACATAAAAATCTAACTAGAAGTCACAAGGGAATCCTTTTTAAAAACAATCTTAGGATTGAAGAGTACCAAGAATTAAAAGTGCATTGTAAGAATTCTCTTATTAGTTCTTTAAAACAACCCTTATAGGTATATTATACAGAATTTATTGTCCATATTTTGAAACATAGGCAACAACCTTCAGAGATATAAAATGTAAATATCAAATGACCTGTCTAAGGTTATGTTCATCATCTAGCAGAGCCAGAATGAGAAGCCAACTATGTCTTCTTCCTTCTATATTTTTGACTTCCTGTTTTGTGACACAAGAGGCATGGATTCCTTCTCCCTTCTTTCACGTCAGCACATTGCTTTAAAAAAGCAAGCAGCATCAATCTGTAGCCTGTAATATCTTTAGTTCTCAAAATTAAAGTCATTTTCAATAGTAGCAAACTCCAATATTTCTGTAGTTATATACAAACACCTGAAAAATGTCAAGAATGTACATGTAAAACATTCAAAATATAGACTAGAATCATTACAGGAAATTCAGTGTATTTCTAAAAACAAATGATACTTAGAGCTTAATTAGCTTGATTCGAACTTAATATAATTTATTTGTGTACTTTTCATAAACTGCAAAGAAAGAAAAGTTTCAGAGTACTTAATGCCAAACTAAGTGCATGATATAAAATATTTTTCACCCAGAAATATTCTCCATAGAAAGAGAGAAGGATTGAGAGGTGAGGGAGAGGTAACCTTGAGAGAGAACAAGCTTTGATGGAATTATCAGTGAAAGACAAAAATAGAACAATGCAAGGAACAGCAAGAAAAGATCACAAGTTTTGAAAAATTAGATTATTGTTCATGGAGAGATGAACACAATTTGAATATGCACTTAACACCTGGATATATAGTCAACCTACAACATCTTGTTTTGAAGACCAAATACTGATGAACTATCTACCAATTTCTGCAACTTATATTGTTTCAGCTAGGTTAATCTATAAACTATATTTTCCAGATAGGTTGCAATAGGTTTAATGAGAATAATAGTACTGAAATACTTTATAATTGGCAATAATATCCTACTTTTCTTTGTTTATTTCTATCTGCTGCCAAGAGGTTTATTAAGTTATTTTTAGACATCAGTCAATTAAATGTGCACTTGAAAAATATTTTATTTTTATTCTAGGAACAAAATGAAAAAGAATTCTAGGAAAGAAATGTAGATGTTATTACTAGTTATACACATTCTGATTTCATAATGAAAACCAACATACCTGTTATCTTTTTTAATGATAATTTTTGTCTTTTCCTTGTACAGATCTATATTTAATTTTATTGGAAAATTTTTGCAGAATAAAATATGAAATACAACATATTTTTTTCCCAAATCATAGAAAAGATCAAGAATGCCTGAGGAAAGAAAAAAAAAAAAAAGAAAAGAAAAGAAAAGAAAAAAGACCTGAGAAATTCAGACTCTAAATAGAACAAAATTATTGTGATAAATTAGATTAATTATTCATATTATTCCTACTTCACTCCCCTACTTTCCTGGAAATAGTGTACTTTTCTACCCTTAAACTTTCTGTTAGTTCATATCACTTGTTTTGATCAATGGGATCTTGGGCTTTATCAATCAGGCAAATAGAATGTGTGTCCATGGTGGAGTGTGCTAGCCTGTATTCATCCTGTGCACGTGTGTGGATGGAATTGCTGCAGTAGACCTGCTATGGAAAACATCTGCCCCACCTTCCACAGTCTGAAGATGTTGCCCTGCTGAACTGCAAACCATTAGCTAAAAGAAACTAATTGCTGTTATTTTTAAATCACTGACATTTGAAGCACTTTGTTATATAACAATAGCTGATCAATAGTTATAATTAATTCTGTGATACAAATTTCCCATTTGCCTTTTCTTGACACATACCCTCACTTATCACCTAAAGATAGTCAACCAACCTGAACATTTAGGGGATTGTATCTAGTGATGCCTACTGTATTATGAATCAAAACAAATTTTAAATATATATTTATTTACTAATTAATTTTTAAATAACTGTACTAGAGTCATTGAATTAACATAAATAACATTTTTATGAAAAATCTGCATGATCCCTATCTAAATACAGTTTTAGCTAAAGAGTGGCATCATTTTATATTTTCTTAAAATTTCTTTAGATTTTTTGCTTAATAAAATGTGAATGGGAGGAGACTTTTTCTTTACTTTTCTTTTTTGTCCTTAGCAGAGATTTATTTGTTTTTTCAAAGAAACAGTTTAGTCTTTGTTGACCTTGCATTGTACTATTCAATAGTAAATTTTTTGACTTTGAAATTTCATGCTTAGCACAGATATTTTCAGCCTTTCCTCTTTTTATTATAAGTAGTTAATATAACTAAGTTCCCTTCAAAATATTGGCTTTGCCTCAAATCATAGGTTTTATAGGTTGTGCTTTTATTCAGTTTGTTTTTTAAACATGTATTTTTTTATAAGTTATGTAATCTATTTTAAAATTTGCACATATAAGACTTTTCAGATATTTAACTTTGTTATTCATTTATAACAAATTTTTGTCATAAAATACAATGTCTTCAACAATAATCATGTTGAATTTATGTCTTGCTTTCTGGCTTAGTATATGATCTGTTTTTGTAAATATTCTATATGTGCTGGAAAAAACATGTAGTCTCTAGTTTTGGGGAAATGATATGAACATGGCTGTTTAGATTTTTAATTTGTGTTTTTCAGATATATATCTCTATATTTTAAAATAGAAAACAAAATTGAGAGAGTTGCATAAATCTTTCACTTTGATAATAGAATGCTTATTTTTGTTTCTATGGTTCTAACATTATTGCTTTTTATCCATAAGGACATTTAGTATGTTTACATAATTTACTTGTCAAGTCTTTCTAGGAATGAAATATTTTACTACAATGTAGGGATTCTTTTTACTCCTAACAGCACATTTTTGCGTTAAGGTTTTATTTGTGTGTGTGTGTGTGTGTGTGTGTGTGTGTGTGTGTGTGTGTGTGATGTATTTCATCTTTCTTTTCATTTCCTTTTTTCCTGAATATCATTTTTACTTTCTTTTACTTTGTTTATTGTTATGTTTTATTACAGCATTATGCATGATAGCTGGGTTCAACCTGACAAAATTATACATGCATGGAATCTGACCCACTCCATCTCACACTCCATTTCACTCCCCATTGTTCCTACTCATCTCTCCTTCTCCCCACTCCCCACTCCACCCCATTGATTCCCTCTCCACTCATTTATTTATCCATGCTTGATTTGTGCTTTCAACACGTACATAAAGGTGAAAGCCCCTGTGGTATATTTTATATATTCACATAGCCTAATTTTATTGAAGCATTCTACATTTCCTCCCTTTTCCTGTCCTTCCTCCCTCCCACTTAACTCCTTCTTCTACTCCATCATCCCTATAGCTTTAGGATATCCTATTTAGCCCTATCCCACCCATTCAGGTTTTTAATTTTACTCTAGCTTTCACATGAGAGAAAACATTCCACACTTGATTTTCTAAGTCACCTTATTTCACTTATCATGATTTTCTCCATTTCCATCCATTTACTCATAAATTTATTAATTTCATTCTTTATGACTGAGTAAGATTCCCTTGTGTATGTTTTAGTCAGTGTTTTTTCTTCTGTGACCTAAAGACCTGAAAAGAAGCATTTTAAGAAGGAAAAGTATATTTGGGGGCTCAGAGTTTCCGAGGTCTTAGTCCATAGTTAGCCAACTCCATTCCTTGGGGCCTGAGATAAGGCAGAACTTCATGGTGGAAGTATGTGTCAGAAGAAAGTAGCTGGAAACAGCACCAGGAAGCAGAGAGAGTGAGCTCCCCTCAAAAAGGACAAATATATACCCTGAAGGCGTGCCACCAGGGGCCCATGTTCTCCAGCCCCATGCTACCTTTCTAGTTACCATACAGTGAACCCATCAGGGGAGTAATGCATTAATTAGGTTAAAACTCATTACCCAATCATTTCACCCCTAAACTTCCTTCCCCACATGCTGCTCAGTATTTCTTATTTGTGTTCTTGATAATTGTTATTGTGACTAAAGGGAGATAAAATATTAATGCAGTTTTTTAAAATTTTTTTATTGTAAACAAATGGGATACATGTTGTTTCTCTGTTTGTACATGGCGTAAAGGCATACCATTTGTGTAATCATAAATTTACATAGAGTAATGTTGTTTGATTCATTCTGTTATTTCCCTTCCCCCCACCCCTCCCACCCCTCTTTTCCCTCTATGCAGACCTCCTTCCTCCATTCTTGCCCCCCTCCCTAACCCTAACTCTAACCCTAACACTAACCCCTCCCTCCCCCCATTATGTGTCCTCATCCACTTATTAGCAATATCATTTGACCTTTGGTTTTTTGAGATTGGCTTATCTCACGTAGCATGATATTCTCCAATTTCATCCATTTGCCTGCAAATGCCATAATTTTATCATTCTTTATGGCTGAGTAATATTCCATTGTATATATATACCACAGTTTCTTTATCCATTCATCAATTGAAGGGCATCTAGGTTGGTTCCACAATCTGGCTATTGTGAACTGAGCAACTCTGACCATAAATGTGGCTGTATCTCTGTAGTATGCTGATTTTAAGTCCTTTGGGTATAGACCAAGGAGTGGGATAGCTGGGTCAAATGATGGTTCCATTCCAAGTTTTCTAAGGAATCTCCACACTGCTTTCCAGAGTGGCTGCACTAATTTGCAGCCCCACCAGCAATGTATGAGTATACCTTTCTCCCCACATCCTCGCCAACACCTGTTGTTGCTTGTATTCTTGATAATCGCCATTATAATTGGGGTGAGATGGAATCTTAGGGTGGTTTTGATTTGCATTTCTCCTATTACTAGAGATGTTGAGCATTTTTCCATATGTTTGTTGATTGCTTTTAGATCTTCTTCTGTGAAGTGTCTATTCATTTCCTTAGCCCATTTATCGATTAGATTATTTGAATTTTTGGTGTAGAGTTTTTTGAGTTCTTTACAGATTCTGGAGATTAGTGCTCTATCTGAAGTATGATTGGCAAAGATTTTCTCCCACTCTGTAGGCTCTTTCTTCACATTGCTGATAGTTTCCTTTGCTGAGAGAAAGCTTTTTAGTTTGAATCTATCCCAGTTATTGATTCTTGCTTTTATTTCTTGTGCTATGGGAGTCCTGTTGAGGAAGTCTGGTCCTAAGCCGACATGTTGAAGATCTGGACCTACTTTTTCTTCTATAATCTGCAGGGTCTCTGGTCTGATTCCGAGGTCCTTAATCCATTTTGAGTTTAGTTTCACGCATGGTGAGAGATATGGGTTTAGTTTCATTCTGTTGCATATGGATTTCCAATTCTCCCAGCACCATTTGTTGAAGAGGCTATCTTTTCTCCTTTGCATATTTTTGGCCACTTTGTCTAGTATAAGAAAATTGTATTTATTTGGGTTTGTGTCCATGTCCTCTATTCTGACCACTGATCTACCTTTCTATTTTGGTACCAATACCATGCCGTTTTTGTTACTATTGCTTTGTAGTAGAGTTGAAGATCTGGTATTGCAATACCCCCTGCTTCACTCTCCTGCTAAGGATTGCTTTAGCTATTCTGGGTTTCTTATTCTTCCAGATGAATTTCATAATTGCTTGCTCTATTTCTGTAAGGTACACCATTGGGATTTTAATTAATTGGAATTGCATTGAATCTGTATAGAACTTTTAGTAGTATGACCATTTTGACAATATTAATTCTTCCTATCCAAGAACATGGGAGATCTTTCCATCTTCTAAGGTTTTCTTTAATTTCTTTCTTTAGTGTACTGTAGTTCTCATTGTAGAGGTCTTTCACCTCTTTTGAGGATTGATTACCAAGTATTTTATTTTTTTTGATGCTATTGTGAATGGGGTAATTTTCCTGATTGTTCTTTCCAAAGATTCATCACTTATGTATAAAAATTCATTAGATTTATGTGCATTGATCTTATATCCCGCTACTTTACTGAATTCACTTATGAGTTCTAAAAGTTTTCTGGTGGAATTTCCTGGTTCCTTTAAGTATATAATCATATCATCAGCAAATAGGGATAGTTTGAGTTCTTCTTTTCCTATTCGTATTCCTTTAATTTCTTTGGTTTGTCTAATTGCTCTGGCTAGAGTTTCAAGGACGATATTGAATAGAAGTGGTGAAAAAGGGCATCCCTGCCTTGTTCCAATTTTTAGGGGGAATGCTTTCAGTTTTTCACCATTTAGAATGATATTAGCCATGGGCTTAGCATAAATGGCCTTTAAAATGTTAAGGAATGTTCCCACTATCCCTATTTTTTCTAGTGTTTTGAGCATGAAGGGATGCTGTATTTTATCAAATGCTTTTTCTGCATCTATTGAAATAATCATGTGATTCTTGACTTTAAGTCTGCTGTTTTGGTGAATTACATTTATTGATTTCCTAATGTTGAACCAACCTTGCATCCCTGGGATGAAACCCACTTGATCATGGTGCACTATCTTTTTAATATGTTTTTGTATGCGATTTGCTAAAATTTTGTTGAGAATTTTTGTGTTGATGTTCTTTAAGGATATTGGTCTGAAATTTTCTTTCCTCGATGTGTCTCTGTCTGGTTTAGGTATCAGGGTGATATTGGCTTCATAGAATGAGTTTGGGAGGGTTCCCTCCTCTTCTATTTTATGGAATACTTTGAGAGGTATTGGAATGAGCTCTTCTTTAAAGGTTTTGTAGAACTCCGCTGAGAACCCATCTGGTCCTGGACTTTTCTTTGTTGGTAGGCTTTTGATGACCTCTTCTATTTCACTACTTGAAATTGGTCTATTTAAGTTCTGTATGTCTTCCTGGTTCAGTTTAGGCAATTCATATGTCTCTAGAAACCTGGTAATGTCTTCAAAATTTTCTATTTTGTTGGAGTATAGATTTTCAAAATAGCTTCTAATTATGTTTTGTATTTCAATCATGTCTGTTGTAATATTTCCTTGTTCATTCTGAATTTTAGTGATTTGGGTTTTCTCTCATCTTCTCTTTGTTAGTGTGGCTAAAGGTTTATTAATTTTGTTTATTTTTTCAAAGAACCAACTATTTATTTTGTCAATTTTTTGTATTGTTTCTTTTGTTTCAAATTCGTTGATTTCAGCTCTGAGTTTAACTATTTCCTGTCTTCTACTACTTTTGGTGTTGGTCTGTTCTTTTTCTAGGGCTTTGAGCTGTAGTGTTAGGTCGTTTATTCGTTGAGTTTTACTTCTTTTATTAAATGCGCTCCATGAAATAAATTTCCCTCTAAGTACTGCTTTCATAGTGTCCCAGAGATTTTGATATGATGTTTCTTTGTTCTCATTTACCTCTAAGAATTTTTTAATTTCCTTCCTAATATCTTCTGTTATCCATTCATCATATAATAGCATATTGTTTAATATCCAGGTGTTGGAATAGTTTCTGTTTTTTACTCTTTCATTTATTTCTAACTTCAATCCATTATGATCTGATAGAATACAAGGTAGTGTCTCTATCTTCTTGTTTTTGCTAACATTAGCTTTGTGGCATAATATATGGTCTATTTGAGAGAAGGATCCATGTGCTGCTGAGAAGAAAGTGTATTCGCTCTTAGTTGGATGGTATGTTCTATAAATGTCCGTTAAGTCTAAACTATTGATTGTGTTATTGAGATCTATGGTTTCTTTGTTCAATTTTTGTTTGGAAGATCTGTCCAGTGGTGAGAGAGGCGTGTTAAAATCACCTAGTATTATTGTGATATGGTCTGTTTGGTTTCTGAAATTGAGAAGGATTTGTTTGACATACATGGATGAGCCACTGTTTGGGGCATCGATGTTTATGATTGTTATATCTTGCTGATTTATGCTTCCCTTAAGCAGTATGAAATGTCCTTCTTTATCCCTTCTGACTAACTTTGTCTTGAAGTCCACATTATCTGAAATGAGGATGGATACTCCAGTTTTTTTGCTGAGTCCATGTGCATGGTATGTTTTTCCCCATCCTTTCACCTTTAGTCTATGAGTATCTTTTTCTATGAGGTGAGTCTCTTATAGGCAACATATTGTTGCATCTTTCTTTTTACTCCAATCTGCCAGTCTATGTCTTTTGATTGATGAGTTCAGGCCATTAACATTCAGAGTTATTATTGTGATATGATTTGGTTTCCCGGTCATTTGGTTCATTTTTTAAATTTTATTTATTTATTTATTTATTTATTTATTTATTTATTTGACACGAATTGGTTCCTCCTTTATTTGACAATTCATTTAGGATAAGTCCTCCATTTGCTGAGTTGCTTTTTTGTTTTTCATCTCTTCCTCATGGAATATTTTGCTGAGAATATTCTGTAATGCTGGCTTTCTTTTTGTAAATTCTTTTAGCTTTTGTTTATCATGGAAGGATTTTATTTCATCGTCAAATTTGAAGGTAAGTTTTGCTGGGTATAAGATTCTTGGTTGGCATCCATTTTCTTTCAGAGCTTGAAAAACGTTGTTCCATGCCCTTCTAGCTTTTAGGGTCTGGACTGAAAAATCTGCTGATATCTGTATTGGTTTCCCCCAGAATGTAATTTGGTTCTTTTCTCTCACAGCCTTTAAAATTCTGTCTTTATTTTGTATGTTAGGTATTTTCATTATAATGTGCCTTGGTGTGGGTCTGTTGTAATTTTGTGTATTTGGAGTCCTATAAGCCCCTTGAACTTGATTTTCCATTTCATTCTTCAGACTTGGGAAATTTTCTGATATTGTTTCATTGAATAGATTGTTCATTCCTTTGGTTTGTTTCTCTAAGCCTTCCTCAATCCCAATAATTCTTAAATTTGGCCTTTTCATGATATCCCATAATTCTTGTAGATTCTGTTCATGATTTCTTACCATCTTCTCTGTTTGGTCAACTTTGGTTTCAAGGTTAAATATTTTGTCTTCAATGTCTCAGGTTCTGTCTTTCAGGTGTTCTATCCTATTGGATATGCTTTCTATGGAGTTCTTAATTTGGTTTATTGTTTCCTTCATTTCAAGGATTTCTGTTTGTTTTTTTTTCAATATCTCTAACTCTTTATTGAAATGATCTTTTGCTTCCTGTATTTGCTCTTTTAACTGTCGATTGGTGCGATCATTCAATGCCTGCATTTGCTCTTTCATCTCCTGTTTCAATGCCTGCATTTGCTCTTTTATCTCATCGTTTGCTTCCCTGATCATTTTAATTATGTACATTCTGAACTCCTTTTCTGTCATTTCTTCTGCCATGCTGTCATTGGGTTTTATTGATGTAACATCTAGATTTTTTGGGGGCATTTTCTTCCCTTGTTTTCTCATGTTGTTCGGGTATCAGTGGACCATTGAGATATTGCAGATATCCTCTATTGACTTATAATATTCCTGGAGATTTCTAGTATATCCCCTCTTATCCTTCATTAGCCTGAAGTCTTGGAGGAAGTTGATAGTGCGGTGCTTCACAAGGAAGCTGCCTCTCTAGTGGTGGTAGCCTTCAGGTGTGGTATATTCCCTGCTAGTGGGCAGAGGTGCCTCACTTGTTGACCGATGGTCATCCAAAGGGGAACTAGGCTGTGGGCTGAGGCAAGGCCTGTTTGGGCCTGTGTCTCTGGTTTTACCGTCCTTGTGGGAAAACCTCACCCGGCAGGGAAGACTCACCTGGTGGGGTGGTCTCGCTGGTCAGTTCCCCTCCTAGAGGTTCCCCTCAATCTACAGCTACTGCCTGGGCTTGGCTGCCTTCCTCTGCAATGTTCCCAGGGGCCCGGACCTACCTCCTGGGCCTGAGAGCCTCACCCTTCGCAGACGAGTCTCCTTAGGCTGCCTCTCCTCAGAGAATCTGCCCGCAGTCCTGGAACCTTCGCTCTGCCCCTAAGCCTGTCTCTGTGCGGCTCTTCCACCAAGAAGCCTCCTAGGTCCTGGGACCCTGCTCTGCTCCTAATCGCCTGGCTATGCAGCCCCTCCTCTGAGCAGCCACCTGGAGCCTTGTGCAATTGCTCCAAGTCCCAGTGACCCGCCACACGCCTCTTCCTCCAGACAGCTGCCCAGTGTTCTGGTGCGGTCACTAGGAGTCCAAGCAACTCACTGCGTGCCTCCTCCTCCCGCCAACCGCCCGTAGCCCTGGGCAGTCACTCTGAGTCCAAGTGACCCGCCCCGTTCCTCCTCCTCCTCCTGGTAGCCCCCCAGGTGTTCAGGAGCGGTCACTCTGAGTTGCTCTGAGTCCACGTGACCTGCTGCACGCCTCCTCTGGGCAGCCGCCCAGAGCTCTGGTGCGGCCACTTGAGACCAAGCGACCCACCGCGCTCCTCCTCCAGGCAGCCCCCGGTGTTCAGGAGCGGTCGCTTTGAATCCAAAGAACTCACCATGCACCTCCTCCTCTGAGCAGCCGCCTGGAGCTCCAACGCAGTCAGTGTGAGTCCAAGCGACCTGCCACGCTACTCCTCCTCCTCCTCCGGGCAGGCCCTGGCGTTCAGGAGTGGTTGCTCTGAGTCCAAACAGCTCGTCAAGCAGCTCCTCCTCTGGCAACCGCCTGTATCTCTGGTGCAGTTGCTCCGTGTCCAAGTGCCTCACCGCGCTGCTCCTCCTCCTCCTCCTCAGGGCAGGCCCCGGTGTTCAGGGGTGGTCGCTCTGAGTCCAAACAGCTCTCCTTGCAGCCCCTCCTCTGGGCCGCCGCCCAGAGCCCCAGTGGTTGCTCTGAGTCCAAGCGCTGTGCTGAGTGGCCTCCTCTACGATGCTCCCAGTTGTCCGAGTTCACTGCTCCAGCGGGGGGAGGGGTGTCTCGCCGGGCAGCTCTACTTCACAAAGTTCCCTGCGTTCCGGGACGACCGCCCCATCTGGGACGCCTCCCCAACAGGAGAGACCCACCCGGCGGCTTTGAGTTGGTCCCAAGTCTCTCAATATCTCCCCTTTTGAATCCTGAGTCCTGGAGCAACATGAAATGCAGCCACCCTCTAGTCCGCCATCTTGAAACCTTAATGCAGTTTTGATTTACATTTTTCTGATTGCTAAAGTTGAACATTTTTTCATGTATTTGTAGTTCATTTGTATTTCTTTTGAGAAATGTCTATTTATTTCTTTTGCCCACTTATTAATTGGACTGTTTATTTATTTGTTTTTTAGTTAGTGTTGAATTCTTGAGTTCTTTATATATTTTGGATATTCATCTCCTGTCAGAGTAACTGCTGGCAAAGATACTGTAGACTTTCTTTTTCACACTCTTTGTTTTTTTTTTTTTCTGTACAGAAACTTCTTAATTTGATGACATCCCTCTTATTGATTCTTGGTTTTATTTCTTGAGCTTTAGGGGTCTTTAAGGAAGTCATTGCCTGCACCAGTGTGAGTGTTGACCCTGTGTTTCCTTCTGGCAGTTGCAGTGATCTTGACTTATTCCTAAGTCATTGATCCATTTTGATTTGTGCAGGGCAGACATGATTCAGTTTCATTCTTCTATTTATGGATATCCAGTTTTCCCAGCACTGTTTTTTAGAGAGACTATCTGTTTTTCTGACATATATTTTTTGCACCTTTGTCAAGTATCAGATGGCTTAAGTATGTGGATTTATTTATGTGTCTCTTATTCTATCCTATTAGCCTTATGTCTATTTTGATATTAATACTCTGCTATTTTTGTTACTAGAGGTAGAATATGCACAAATGTTTTCAGGGGAGCATCTTGGTGTGTTAGAAGCACACAGGAATGCTGGAATGCATTTTCTAGCCCTGTCTCTGCAGCACTGTAACCAACTAAGAAATGAATGAAATTGTATTGAATCTGTATAACGCTTTTGGTGGCATGGCCATTTTGACAGTATTAATTCTGCCTATCCATGAACATGGGAGATCTTTCCATTTTCTAAGGTCTTTTAAAATTTCCTTATTCAGTGTTCTATAATTTTCATTCTAGAGATCTTTCACCATCTTGGTTAGATTAATTCCCAAGTACATTTATTTTTGAGGTTATTGTGAGTGAAATGATTTTCCTAATTTCTTTCTCAGCAAAAACATGGTTGGAGTATAGGAAAGCTGCTACTTTGCTGAATTAATTTATCAGTTCTAGAAGTCTTTTGGTAGAGTTTTTTGCCTTCTAGATATAAGATCAGGTCATCAGCAAACAGACAGATTGACTTCTTTTCCTATTTGTATTCCTTTAATTTAATTTTCTTCTCTGATTGCTCTGGCTAGAGTGTTGACAACTATAGTAAATAGAAGTGGTGAGAGTGGACATCCTTTTCTAGTTCCTGATTTTAGAGAAGATGCTTCAATTTTTTCTCTGTTCATCTTGATGTTGGTTTGGGGTTTGTCTTAATCTTAATAATGTTGAGATAATTTCCTGCTATCCCTAATTTCTCTAGCATTTCAAACATGAATTGGTGCTGGATTTTATCACAGACTTTTTCTGCATCTTTTGAGATGATTGTTGTGATTCTTGTCCTTAATTCTATTTATGTACAGAATTACATTTATTGAATTGAGTATCTTGAACCAACCTTGTATCCCTGGAATGTAACTCAGTTGATCATGGTGTATTATTTTCATGATGTGTTTTTAAATGTGGTTTGCTAATATTTTATCAAAGACTTTTGCATTTATATTCATTAGGGATAATGGCCTATAGTTTTCTTCACTTGATTTGTCTTTGTCTTTGGTTTTGGTAACAGAGTTAAACTAGGTTCATAGAATATATTTGGGAGTGCTCCCTCCCTATAAAATTTCATGGAAATATTTGAGTAAGATGGTGTTAGTTCTTCTTTAAAAGTGTGGTAGAACTCTGTTGAGAATTTATCTGATCCTTTACTTTTCTTTGTTGGTAGACTTTTGATTGCTGTTTTAATTTCATTACTGGATATTGTTGTGTTTAAATTTCCTATATCCTACGGGTTCAATTTGGGCAGGTCATGTGTATCTAAAAATTTGTCAGTGTCTTTCAGATTTTGCATTTTATTGGAGTATAAATTTTCAAAGTAATTTCTAATGATCCTCTTAATTTCACAAGTGTCTGTAGTGATATCTCTTTTTTATATTTAATTTTGTTGATTGCACCTTCTCTCTTTCTTTTGGTCACTTTGGTTAAGTGTTTTCAATTTTATCTTTTTGATGAACCAACTCTTCATCATTGAATTGATCTTATATAGCATTATTTATATTTATTCTTAATTTTATTAATTTTGGCTCTGGATCTGAATTATTTTCTATCTTTTATTGATTTGGGGATTAGTTTATTATTTTATAAGGTCTTGAGGTGGAGCATAATCTTATTTATTTGGAATCCACTTTTTTAATATAGGCACTCTATGCTATAAATTTTACTCTTAGAACTACCTTCATACTGTATCAGATATTTTGATATGTTGTGTCTCTGTTCTTGTTTGTTTCTGAGAATTTTAAAATTCTTTCTCTCATATTTCTATGATCCTTTCTTCATTAGAAAGCATATTTTTCAAGTTCCATTTGTTAATGTTGTTTCTATCATTTTTCTTGCTGTTGATTTCTAGATTCAGTCCATTAGAATATGATAGCATGAACAGGATTGTAGCTTTTTCTTTTCTTTGTATTTGCTTTGACTTACATCATGACCAAGAATATGGTCTGTTTGGGAAAAGGTTTCATGAGCAGATGAAAATAAGGTAAATTTAGCTATTTTGTGATGAAATATTCCATAGATGTCTTTCAGGTCCATTTTATTTATACTACTATCTAGGTTGGTAATATCTTTATTGATTTTGTATTTGGGTGATCTGTTCATTGGTGATAGAGGTATGTTTAAATTACCCTGTATTATTGTATTAGGGTCTATCTTGGATTTGTCAAGAAGTATTAAGAAGTGTTTTTTTAAATTATTTTATTTTATTTCTTTGAATTAGCTGTACATGACAGTAATGACAGTAGAATGCAAGTATACATTTTGATAAATCATACATAAATGGAGTGGAATCTCTAAGTTTTCTGATTATACACATTGAAGGATCACATCAGTCATGCAGTCATATATGTAAATGAGGTAATAATGTCTGTTTCACTCCACTATCTTTCCTTCTCCCATACCCCTTCCTCTTTCTTCACTCCCATCTACCTAATATAAAGTAACTCTATTCTTCTGTATCTGCCCCCCTTATTGTGAATTAGCCTCTGCATATCAGAGAAAACATTCAGCCTTTGGTTTTTTGGGTTTGGTTTATTTCACTTAGCATGATATTGTTGTAACTCCATCCATTTACCAGCAAATGCCAGAATTTCATTCTTCTTTAAAGCTGAGTGATATTCCATCATATATATACACCACATTTTATTTATCCATTCATCTGTTAAAGGGCATCTAGGTTGATTCCATAGTTTAGCTATTGTGAATTGAGCTGCTATAAACATTGATGTGGCTGTGTCACTGTAGTATGTTGATTTTAAGTCCTTTGTGTATAAACCAAGGAGTGGGATAGCTGGGTCAAATGGTGGTTCAATTCCAAGTTTTCTGAGGAATCTCCATACTGTTTTCCAGAGTGGTTGCACCAGTTTGCATTCCCACCAGCAATGGAGTGTACCTTTTTTCCCCACATCCTTGCTGACATTTATTGTTGCTTGTGTCCTTGATAAATGCCATTCTAGTTGGAGTGAGATGAAATTTAGAGTAGCTTTGATTTGCATTTCTCTAATTGATAGAGATATTGAACATTTTTTCATATATTTCTTGATTGATTGTATGTATTCTTCTGTGAAGTGTCTGTTCAGTTCCTTAGCCCATTTATTGATTGGGTTATTTGGTTTTTTGGTGTTAAGTTTTGTGAGTTCTTTATATATCCTAGATATTAATGCTTTATCAAAGGTGTATGTGGTAAAATTTTTCTCCCAACCTGTAGGCTGTCTCTTTACATTACTGATTGTTTCTTTTGCTGAGAAGAAGCTTTTTCATTTGAGTCCATTTATTGATTCTTTATTTAACTTCTTGTGCTTTTGGGGTCTTGTTAAGGATGTCAGGTCCCAAGCTGACATGATGAAGACTTGGGCCTACTTTTTCTTCTAGTAATCACAGGGTCTCTGTTCTAGTGCCTAAATCTTTGATCTACAGTCAGTTAAGTTTTGTGCAGAGTGAGAGATAAAGAGTTTTATTTCCTAGTTTTACATGTGACTTTCCATTTTTCCCTGCACCATTTGTTGAGTAAGCTATCTTTTCTCCTGTGAGAAAAGCTATCTTTTCTCCTGTTTTTGGCACCTTTGTCTAGTATGAGATACCTGTATTTATGTGGGTTTATCTCTGTGTCTTCTATTCTGTACCATTGGTCTACACGTCTGTTTTGGTGCCAGTACCATGCTGTTTTTATTACTGTAACTCTGTAGTATAGTTGAAAGTCTGGTTTTGTGATGCATCCTGATTCACTTTTTTTGCTAAGGATTGTTTTGACTATTTCGGGTCTCTTATTTTTCCAAATAAATTTCATGATGCTTTTTCTAGTTTTATGATGAATGTCATTGGAATTTTAATAGGAGTTGTAAAAATCTGGAAAGCACTTTTGGTAGTATGGCCATTTTGACATTTTTAATTCTGCCGATTCAGGGGCATGCAAGGTCTTCCCTCTTCTAAGATCTTCAATTTCTGTTTTTAGAGTTCTGTAGTTTTCATTGTAGAGGTCTTTCATCCCTTTTGTTATATTGATTCCCAGGCATTTTTTTTCTTTGAGGTAATTGAGAATGGGGTAGTGATCTTTATTTCTCTTTCAGTGGATTCTTTACTAATGTATAGGTATGTGTTTGATTTATAGGTAATGACTTTATATCCTGCTACTTTGCTGAATTCATTTATTAGTTCTAGAGGTTTTTGGTGGATTTTTTTGGATGTTCCAAATATAGAATCATATTATCAGCAAATAGAGTTATTCTTTACCTATTTGTATACTTTTAATTTCTTTCTTCTGTCTAATTGCTCTGGCTAGAGTTTCAAGGACAGTGGAAAATAAAAGTGGTGAAAGAGGGTATTTTTTGTCTTGTTCCAGTTTTTAGAGGGAACACTTTCAATTTTTCTCCACTTAGCATATGTTGGCCTTGGGTTTAGCATATATGACTTTTATGATGTTGAGGTTTGTTCCCACCATCCCTAGTTTTTCTAGTGTTTTGAACATGAAGAGGTGCTGTATTTTGTCAAATGCTTTTTCTGCATCTATTGAGATGATCATATGATTCTTGTTTTTGAGTCTATTGATATAATGAATTACGTGTATTGATTTCCATATGTTGAACCAAACCTGCATCTCTGTATGAACCACACTTGATTGTGGTGCACTATCTTTTCAATATGTATTTGTATGCAAGTTTCCAGAATTTTATTGATAATTTTTGCATCTCTATTCATCAGGGATATTGGTGTGAAGTTTTCTTTCCTTGATGTGTCTTTGTCTGGTTTTGGTATCAGGATGATACTAGCTGCATAGAATGAGTTTGAAAGGGTTCCCTCCTTTTCTATTTCATGGAATAATTTGAGGAGTATTAGTGTTAATTCTTCTTTGAGGATCTTGTTGAATTTGGCTGAGAATCTGTCTGGTCCTGGGCTTTTCTTAATTGGTAGACTTTTAATGCTGTTTTCTATTTCATTACTTGAAATTGTTGTTTAAATCACATATGACCTCATGATTGAGTTCAGGTAGGTCATATGTTTCTAGAATCTTGTCAATGTCTTCAAGATTTTCTGTTTTATTGGAGTATAAATTTTTATAATAGTTTCTAATTATCTTTTGTATTTCAGTTGTGTCCATTTTGATATTTCCTTTTTCATAACATATTTTAGTAATTTTATTTTTCTCTCTTTTCTCTTTGTTAGTGTGGCTAAGGGTTCATCAGTTTTACTGACTTTTTTTTCAAAGAACCAACTTTTTGTTTTGTCAATTTTTTCAATAGTTTCTTTTGTTTCAATTTCATTGATTTCAGCTCTTATTTTAATTATATTCTGTCTTTTACTGATTTTGTTATTGATTTGTTCTTCTTTTCTAAGTCTTCAAGATGTAATGTTAGGTTAGTTATTTTTTGAATTTTTATTCTTTTAATAAAAAAACTCCATGCAATGAACTTTCTTCTACGTACTGCCTTCCTAATGTCACAGAGACTTTGGTATGCTGTATACTCATTTACCTCTAACTATTTTTTTTTTTTTCATTTCAACCTTGGTTTCTTTTACTGTCCATTCATCATTCAATAGACTTCCCTGTGTTAGAATAGCTTCTATTTTTTATTTTATCATTGATTTCTAATTTCAGTCCATTATGATCTGATAGAATGAAGCATATTATCTCCAATTTTTTGTATTTACTAAGAATTGCTTTGTGGCATAAGATATGGTCTATTTTAGAGATGGATCCATGAGCTGCTGAGTAAAATGTGTATTCACTCATTGATGGATGAAATATTCTATATATGTCTGTTAAGTCTAAATTATTGATTGTATTATTTATTCCTATAGTTTCTTTATTTAGTTTTTGTTTAGAAGATCTGTCCAGTAGTGAGAAAGGTGTATTAACATCACCCAGTATTATTGTGTTGTGGTCTACTTGATTCTTGAAATTGAAAAGAGTTTGATGTACTTAGATGCTCCAATGTGTGAGGCAAAATGATTTACAAATGTTATGTCTTGCAGCTGTATAATTCCCTTCAGTAGAATGAAATGATCTTTTTTGTCCCTTCTGATTAACTCTGACTTGAAGTCCACTTTAAGTTGTATGAGGATGGAAACCCCTGCATGCTCGTGCAATCCATGTGAGTGTTTATCTTTTTTCCCATCTTTTTACCTTCAATCTCTGGATGTTTTTGCCTATGAGGTGAGTGTCTTGAAGACAGAATATTATTGGGCCTTGTTTTGTAATCCAATCTGCAAGTCTATGTCTTTTGATTGATGAGTTTAGGCCATTAATATTCAAGGTTATTACTGAGATATGACTTGTGTTCCTGGTCACTTTGGTTTATTTCTGGCTTTTAATTTGATTTAGTTTTTCTTTTGACTATTTCTTTAGTATAGATCCTCCCTTTGCTTGCTTTTCACTTCATTCTCATGGATTATTTTGTTGAGAATGTTCTGTAGTGCAGGCTTTCTAATTGTGAATTCTTTTAACTTTTGTTTATCATGGAAAGTTTTTATTTCATCTTCAAATCTGAAACTTAGGGTCTAGGTATATAGCTCAGGGCCTTGGGTTCAATCCCCAGCACTGCAAAAAACAACAACAAAATCTGAAACAATTTTGCTGGATATAAAATTCTTGTTTACATCCATTTCCTCTCAGAGCTTGAAATATGTTGTTCCATGACCTCCTAGCTTTGAGGGTTTGGGTTGAGAAATCAGTTGAAATCCACATTGGTTTTTCCCTGTATATAATTTTTTTTTTCTCTAGCAGCCTTTAAGATTTTACCCTTATTCTGTGTTTTAGTCATTTTCATTATTATGCATCTTGGTGTGGGTCAGTTGCAGTTTTGTACATTTGGGGTCCTGTGAGCCTCCTATATTTAATTTTTCATTTCGTTGTTTAGGTTTGTGGAATTTTTGATATTTTGTCATTTAAGAGCATGCATTCCTTTGATTTGTAACTCTGCTTCTTCTTCTATCCTGATAACTCTTAAATTTGGTCTTTTCAAGTTATTCCATAAATCTTGAAAGTTCTGTTCATGGATTCTTACCATCTTCCCTGCATGGTCAAACTTAATTTCAATATTACATATTTTTTCTTCATTGTATGAGGTTCTGTCTTCCAAATGGTCTAGTCTGTTGGTGATGCTTTCCATTGGATTTATAATTTGATTTATCGATTCCTTCCTTTCAAGGATTTCCTCTGTTTTTTTTTTTCATAATCTCTAACTCTTTATTGAATTGCTCTTTCACTTCCTCTATTTTCTCTTTGACTTCATTATGCCATCCTTTACTCTGCAGATCAGATTAACTATGTACATTCTAAACTCCTTCTTGGACATTTCTTCTCTTGTGTTGTCAGTGGCTTCTCTTATTGGGGCTTCTTGGTTTGTTTCTGGCATTTTGTTCCCTTGTTTTTTCATGTTGCTTGTGTGTTCTCCCATCTAGTTGTATGAACCTGAGGCAATGCAGATTCTACCCTGTAGACCTATAGTGTCCCTGAAGATTTCTAGTATTCCACATTTAAGAGGGAGACCAATATCGATAGCACTGAGTGCAAACAATATACAACCTCAAATTTAATAGCTGCCAAAGGTGTTCAGTGCTCTATTGTTCTAAACAGCAATAATGAGTTCAAAAACTGTCCCCAATAAAAACAGAAAATTTGCCAAGCAGATTTATAATCTCAAATAGTAAACAAAGAAATAACAGAAACAGTGCAGAACATTGTGTTCATGAGGAAGAGAGAAGGCAGAAGCAAAAATCCATAAGAAGAGTGGAAGAGGAACTGACAGATACTGGCTGTTAGGTGCAGAAAAGTAGAAAGGGAATCTAGGAAGACAGATAAGTGAGAGGAAGAATACTATAAAGAGAAAAAAGTCAATAAGAATATACAGTATAATTGCAAAACACCATGCATATATCACCATCTTCAACAAACTGATGGACAAAAACACCCTGCTCCAAATATGGTAGAGAAAGATGCCAGAGAAGAAAAAAATAAAAATATAATAAATCATGGTGGAAAATTGAACAACTGTTTCTGCCAGTGTCCAAAAGCTTCTTAGTCCTGTCTCTGCCTTTCCACAAGACTTCCTCTCCCAGACAGGGCCTGGAAGGCCCAGTCACTGTCTCACCAATCTGGGACTCAGATATCCTGTGTTTGGCTTCCTTGCAATCCCAAGTTCTCAATGCCACTGGAATTTGGAGAAAGACCACGAGGGATGAGCAAACCTGACAGACAGTATCTAGATGGTGGCAACCTGCACTCCCAAGAGGAAGACGTCAATTGCAACCAAATCTGTAGGTACCCTGACTGAAGCTCCAGGGCCTGGCCAGTGTCCCCAGACAGGGGTAGCTGTGCCCCAAAATGGCAGTGGCAGCAAACCCACGGGCACCCCAAATAAACCTCAGGCTCTGACCAACATCTCAAAATGGTGTGGCATGTGCAACCAAACCTGGAGTCCTCCTGGCAGTGGACGTCTGGGCTTTAGTGGAAGCATTAGTAGCTGGAGTCAGTGGCAGCAGATAGTGGCTGTAGCTGCAGCAGCACCCAGAGAGGAGACGTCTGGGTGACTTCCAGGGAGCAGCAGTGACTTTGGCAGCAGCCGCGTGGTGGTAGCAGCAGTGTAGGGGCATCAGAGGCAGCGCTGAGGGCAGCAGACCTTCAGGTGACAAGACTGTAACAGGGTCAACAGCAGCAGCAGAACTTGCAGAAAAGGCCTTCAGGCACCTGTGGCAGTGGTATCAGGAGCAGCTGTGCCCCAGGAGAAAATCTCTGGGCAATGGCAGCTGTGCCTTAGGCAGCAGCGCCCAGGCAAAGACCTCTGGTTGTCTGTAATGGCATGAGTGGCAGCGACACCCAGAGAATATAACTCTGGGCATCTGTGGCAGCTGCCTCAGGGTAAACTGTGCCCTGTCCCTGAGAGAGGACCTCTGGGCAGTGGAGGCATCTGTGGCAGTGACAGTATCTGCCAACAAGTTTTTTTTTTTTTTTTTTTAATGTAGTTAGGTACACTGACATTTGGGGTATATATATTTACTATCATTATATCTTTTTGTTGGATTGTTTCTTTACCAGTATACAGTGGCCTTTTTTGTCTCTTCTGATTAATTTTTGCTTGAAATCTGATTTGTCAGATATGAGAATAGCTACTCCTGCTTCTTTACAGACTTCATTTTCATGGAATTTTTTTCCCCATTCTTTTACCTTCAGCCTCTGACTCTCTTTATATTCAGTATTATTTACATTCAATATCATTATGGCCATTTCAGTTTGTTTGCTGCATTTATTTCTATCTTGGTTTTCATTTGGTTGGTGGCTCTTTTGGTGATATTAATTATTTGGGAGCTTTGGGGTTTGGTTTTGAGTTCTTCTGTGTGTAGTTTATCTTTGAGTGTTCTTTGTAGTTCTCACTTTGTAGTTATGAATTCTTTTAGTTTATCCTTGTCATGTAAAGTTTCTATTTCTTCTGTTTTTTGAAAGATTGCTCTGAATATAGTAATCTTGACTGGTAATTGTTTTATTTATTTATTTTTTGTTTATTTGGTTTGTTTTTGTTTCTGTTTTGTTTTTTATTTACATCTCAGAATATTTCCCTCTAGGCCCTCCTTGATTTTAGGGTCTGAGATGAGAAGTTAGAAGTAAGCTTATTAGCTTGCCTCTAACTGTGACATGACATTTTGTTCTTGCAGTTTTTAATATTCTTTCTTTTTTCCCCCTATATTAGGCATTTTGATTGTGGTTGGAGAGGTTATGTTCTGATCTTGCCTATGTGGAGGTCTATATGCTTCCTAAATGTGGATGTCTATCTCAATTTTAACCTGGGGAAACTTGACTGTTACTACCTCATGGAAAATGTTTTAATGCCTTTAGCCTGTATCTCCATGTTTTCTTCTATCCCAGTGACTTTCAGGTTTGTTCTCTTGATATTGTCCCTGTGTTCTTATATATCATGATCATGATCTCCCCACCACTTTATAGCATACTGAGTTCAAGTTCATATTTCCTGTTTTAAATTCTCACATTTGTTCTTCAAGGTGTACATAATCTAGTCTGTGGATGATTTCAAGTAAATTTTTAATTTCTTTTATTGTGTCCTTCATTTTCAAGAGTTCTGATTGCTTTCTTTTAAATATCACTATTTCTTTATCAAAATGATGTTTTATCTCCTGTATCTGCTCTCTTAATTTGTATCTTAAAACTTCTTTTTGTTCATTGAACATTTTAGTAATGAGTTCTTTAATATTTGTCTCTGGAATTTCATTCACTTCCATAACTGTGAGATTTTTTTTGTGAGAAATTGTGCATTTTGGGAGATTTGTTTGCCACTCTTCTGATGTTTTCAAAGGTCTTGGAATTTGACATCAATTGAAAGAGATTCCTTTTCCTCTTTTGTATGTACGTTCATATGTGTGTAGTTACTTTTTATTTTTTTAATTTTTTTTTGTTCTGGGACTTCAGTCTGTTTTTGATGTAGTAGATGTCCAAGAGTGGAACCTGAGCACCCCTTCTGGTTGTTCCTTCTTGGGGTATAACTGATGGTTTGGAATTTTCCTCTTCCATATTCCATGTGTTCAAGTATTGTTGAGGCTCAGGTGAGGTTAAATCTCATGTGGGGTGAGGTTCACTGTTCCTTGCCTGAGTTGTGAGTATTGATCAGCAACTGAATTCCTGTTCTCTGGACTTGAAGGGTCCCAATCACTTTCCAGTCCCTCTTAGAGGAAGTGGGGAGACAAGAATAGCACCAGTGTTAGCAACAGATGTACATCCTTAAACTAATGTCCAGTGTCTATGATATCCATAACTCTGATTGCCACCAGTATAGGAATGGTGGGGTCAGCACTTAATATTAGCACCAACAATTTAAAAACCATGAACTAGATCAGGTGTTAAACAACAGGTGTCTATTACATCATCCACTGTATTAAAAATTATAATAACATAACTATGGTAGGAATTACATAAACCATATAATTCTATTAGATACTGGAATTACAGTTTTTTAAGTAAAGAGAAAATAGAGTAAGAAGATGAGTGAATATTTGAAATATCTGAAAATGTGAAGAGGAGTGTCAGGAGATAGGGAGCAGATGCTGGCTGCAAAGAGAAGGACTATAAAAGTAACCAAAAGTAATAAAAAAAAAAATAGATGAGGGAACAGAAAATTTGGCTATTAATGGGGAAGAGAGCGAAGAAGGGGCAATAAGTGGAACAAAAAGCAAGGTATGAACCAACAAGAAAATGTACGATCAAAACAATTCAAATGAATGTATAGTTATATTTCACCTAAGTCAAACCAAGTTTAAATAATAAACAGGTACATAAGAAAGCAATTAAGATGAAAGCAAAATTATATGAATATATAATGTATGTAATATATATACATATGTATATATATTTCCACATATATGTTTTCAAACTTATCTGTACAGTGAGAACATTTTTATATATTTTTATATATCATTTTTATATTTGCTTGAATCATTTAGAGAAAAATATTTTGTGGTATGTAATATTAAAAACAAAATGATATATGACAACATATGTACAAATAAACAATTGCTGCAAATAACACTTCACTGTCTATTGATAAAGGACATGTTGTATAGTGATTTTTTTCAACTACACTACTGTGAAACATTGATGTCCTTTTCTAATGTTGGTGAGAATCTCTTTACAGTCTAATCCACCACCTCTGTAGAAACTTCAAGCTTTCCCTTTCAGTTGTAGCTATTTCTCCAGGTGCAAATAAAATAGTTTCCCTCTTAGCATAAAAATAACCAAATATATAAGCAAGCAAACAAAACTTGCCCTTTTCTCTTTCAGAGATACCACACACTTTGTATTCTCTATTTATAGAGTGATTTCATGCATTCATCCATTCATATACTTATTTATTCTGAAATATTTTCAGAATATCTCAATTGGTCAATGATGATGCTTGATGCTATAGAAACAGAGAAAAAACATATTTGTCCATCATAAAACACAACTTGGGGAAGTGTAAATAAACAGCTTATTACTAGTCAGTGAGGAAAAGTTGCACACAAAGAGCATGTAATGCAGGATATGGACAACATAAGGAAAGTAAAATTTCCTTGCAGCTGACATTTTACTAAAAAAAAATCTAGGTTTTTCTTGGACTGGGTTTATGACTCCATGGTAGAGCACTTGCCTAGCATGTGTTGAGGCACTGGGTTCCATTCTCAGCACCACATATAAGTGAATAAATAAAGGTCTATCAACATCTAAAAACATTGTTTTAAAAAACTAGGTGCTTCTGCTCATATTATTGATGCCACTCATTTCTTAAGCTTTTGTGTCCATTATTGGAAAGCCACTGTTTTTTAAAACATCTTATAATGACCTTGATGGCAGATCCAGTGACTCTTCCTCAAATACCCAGCAATTAAATTCTTGGATCTCTCTGATCCAGCTCAAAAGCCAACTCTTTCCTGACTGCTTTCTTCCTTTATCATCGAAACTCAACTTTTGGAGTTTAGTTAATCCAAACATAAGAAAGAAATGTTGACTTATTTTTTCATATTGTGGTATGTTTTTGAAATCATCATATATCAGGTCTAAATTTTCATCATTCTATGGTTACATTATCTACAGATCCTAACATATAACCTTGATTCCACACATAGTAACAAAAGCACTAACTTAGTGAATTTTTGGAGAATAATCTAGGCTCTAAGATTAATATAAAAACTGCACAGTAGCAGTTTTACACATCAGCTTGAATTAATAAACAATCTAAGTAATCAATGTGTATCCACAAATAAGATCATAGGATTCAATTAGATATGTCATTGAAAGTAAAAACAACTTCAATATACGTATGTGCACACATACATTACTCAAAGAACCCAGCCATTTATAAAATTAATTATGGATTATTTTGAATAAATTATCTTTTTATGTTCTTGAATGTAGTGGCAACAAGTTGGCAACTTCCAGTGGTGACACTACAGTTAAATTATGAGACCTCCTTAAAGGTGATTGTCTTTTGAGCTTTGAAGGATACAGCCATAAAATATGGTCCTGAACTTGGCACACCTGTGGCAATTTTGTGGCTTCTGCCTCACTGGATGCAACTAGCAAAATCTGGGATGTTAATAGGTAAACCATACTTTAAACATTAGTCCTTTATGTTGATATGTATACGTAAGAAAAATTGTTTTTTTCCTCTCCATGATACCACTGTGAAACATCAAAAGAAACTGTTAGTTCATAAGATTATAGACAGCTACTTAAATAATCTTAGTGAAATCCATTTCTAACTTCATTAATCTTTGTTGATATAATAATTCATTTCTAAATGTAGGTAGCAAAATCAATCTTGTGTAATAAGATTAGAATTGTTTCATTGGGAGCTTGTTTGTTTTAAATAAGATAGAAACAAATACTTTTTTTAGGACTTAGAATTTTAGTTCTGCCTAAGTTCTTAAGCAAGTTCTGGCTTGCTGTCTCTGTACTGTTGAACTTAGTTTTAAGTCATCCGTAAGTTAGAAATAATTACTTGGCTTATGCTTAATTTTGATACATTGTAATGTTCTTCCTAATTAAATGCTTTTTGGCAATTGAAAAATTATAAGAAATGATACAATTCATTGTATGCAAAGTCCTATACAATATAATGGATGTAGAAGCTTTATGCTTTGATTTTAATTCAAGATAGAAAAATGTATTATGTTTAATGTATCAAAATTGATGCCATCCATATTATTGTAAATGGTTATTACATTTTGTTAGGTGTGCAAATATGATACAAACAGGTAAGTTTAGCTATTATCAAATATCCTAATTGTTTTAACTAAGAGATTATAAATCATCTGCCAAACATCTGATCACTTTCATTATTGAAAAAATGCAAAGGTTCCAATATAAGGATATTCTTGAAAATTTAGGTCCCAATTGTCACAGATACTATGTTATTCATTTTGTAAGAGAAGGATGGAGTCTCTTTAAGAACAGGGACGATTGACTTAGTGTCTGTGAATCAGAGGTATCTTGAACAATCTTTTTCCATTTTTCCTTGCAATATACTGACATCATAAGAAGCAAGGACAAATAGGAATCCTTTACCTCTTTTTTGGGAGGGGTCAATGAAAGAGTATGCTGAGTTCTATGCAGACTGGACTATTTCCTAAGGTAATCTGGCATTATTAAGCTCCTTGTCCTGGCACCAAACTCATCTTTCTATTCTCTGCTGTTGCGATACTGTAGCTGGGTTCTGAAGACCACACTGTTGCTTTGCCTGCTGCATCTTAGGCTTTACCAATAGGGGTGCTTGTAGGAGACTGCAAGACTCGAGGGGCTATAGGGACTTGTTTCTTCCTGTCTCCTCTCTATGGGCTCCTGTGGGCCCACCATTGTACTGAACCTCACGCCAGTTCCTTCACCTCCACAGTGCAGTCTCCAGGTGCTGGGTTTCTTCCAATACCTGCACAAACAGCCTCACTATGGCATCACCAATGACAGCAGCCTCAGCAAGCTGATGTCCCATTGCAGCTGTCTGTGTTCCCAGCTCTCTGAAGCCCTCACTCTGAGAGAGGACTATCAGTACCAGCAAGCACCAGTCTTCTTTCCAGAGGGCCAAGTTTCATCTTAGTATCTCTCTTCAAGGTTCTTGAAATTAGTTTATGCATTTTTGCTAGTAATGTAGGAAATGAACCCAAGGCAAGGGCCCTACCACTGAGTCCCATCCCTATCCCTAAAAGTATGTTAGTAGTTCCACCTTATTCCCTTTGTTCTCTCAGTTCTAGGGTTAGTAGATCTTTCTTAAAGCTACTTTCTTCACCATACCTCCATGTTCTCTTTTTCTTTTTATAGTTATTTAGTTTTTTTCTGGCATACTTAATAATTTTGATAAGTTTTTATTATTAAAATGATAAGTGCAGGTTCTCTTCCTGCCTGGACCACAGCAGATTCAAACAGGTGGGTAAGTAGGATAATGCACTAGAGTTTGAAAACTGCAGTTAAATGTTTGGCACACTGAGAAAGTACGGCTTGGAATGATGCTTTTTTAAAAATAGTTATTCCTGTCTATAACAGTGATATCTTAAGACATGTTTTAATTCATAGATGGGTAACATTATATCTGAAATAATTGGTCATATATGATTTTACATTCTGGGTAAATGAAACCTAATATTAATATGGTTACCACCTGTATTCCCTACCTGACATACACTGAAGGAAAGGCTTACCTTCACTTGAACCAGGATGAGTTTCAAGATTTCATTGAGTGTAAAATTCCTAACTGTATTAGGCTTCTATATTATGTGATCATATTTCATATCTGTTTATTTTTATAGGCTACTAGAATTTTAATTAATTTTATTTTTGTCTCTTTAGATTTTAGACAAAGTTTCTAGTAGAAGACTATAGTCCATACCTTCAACTCTCTTAACTATTTAAATGCTTAAAGCAAAGCATAGCTAAAAAACTGATTCCCAGTAGACATAGCCCTACTTTGAATGATTTCAATTGCCTTGACATGACAACTTTCCCCCATGACCCCCATATTCAAATACTGTCCTTCCTATTGATGTCTGGTAGTTATTGATGATACAGATCAAAACTGCTCCTGATTGATGCCAAAATCCTTTAAATTTCAAATTTCCCATCAATGTCAAGAGCTCATCTTTATCATAAATTACAAAAATTATACCAATTTTGAAGATGAAGTAGTGGATAAATATTGACATAAGAGAGAGAAATTATTTATGGAGTGACTATCTTTCAAAGTTATAATCAAAGCACCAAGTTCTAATTTTTAATTGCTCATGGATCAATACTATATTAGATATATCCCCAAACAGTGTCTTACTTTAATATTTCACAGAATGTTTGAACTCACTTAAGGACTGAAAGGAAGAGGTTATTTAGTTTGGTAAGATGGGTGTTGCTAGAATCTATGCTTTGATGGGTTCTATATTCTTATCTTGATGCCACATATTTCCTCATGAAAAATAATTTATAGTGGTATATATGCTGCTGTTCACCAGAGAAGGATGAGTTTAGAATATATTCTTTTCTGTTACCATCTACCCTTCCCTTTTGAACTCCTGGTGTAGTCTTGAATATCCATTAGTTGCTGTCATGTTCCTAGTACTGCAACTGTTCCTAAATTGAACATTACTTGACAAGACCATCCGTTCAGTTTCTCACCAAAAAGTTGATCATTGTGAAGCATAATCAATGTAAATTCAGATATAGATCCATATTAAATGAAGTGCTAATAAAAAATTTCTGAGCAACATCAATGATGCTCTTAGTCTAGAGCAGTCCACATTCTACAGAAGTCTACAAATAATTAACAGTAGCACTTTGGAGATCTTCTGAATGATCATACATGTGAAGCAGACATGCATGTGATAAGTAATTTAAACTTTCAAATATATTATTTAAAAATCAGTCCTAAAGCACCTGTGTACTCTTGAAAATACATCACACACACACACACACACACACACACACTGCAGAGTGTGGTTGGCACAGGTAGTGGTTTAATTGCATAAATGAATGATGAGTGAATCCTCAGGTACATATGAAAATGTATTCTAAGTGTGCCTGTCCTATCCTCATCAAAATCAAACTATAATACTGTAATACAATTGTAGCATGTTATCCTACATAAATCTATAAAATAATAAAAATGGATAGGAAGTCAGAAAAGATCTCAGTCAACTATTAAAAACTAATCTGTTTCTGGGTATTTGTACAAAACATTGATCAATAAGTGTTCATGAAATGATTTAACGGTGTTGGGGTGTGTCACTGACAGAAAATTTTCAGACTCAATCACTGCCCATGAGATTATAAATAATTAAACAATGTAGCAATTTTGAAGCAATCATGGAATATACAATGCATTTGTTATTTATAATATCACATTGAGTATTCTGATAGATTCCTGACTGCTTTTCTTCCAAGGTAATGGACATTTGGCTGAGCAGTCATATCATACTGTCACTCTGTATTTGTAAAGGAAACCATATGCCTGCTTAGCTTTTAGCTTGAGAGAAAGAGACTGGAAACAGTCAAAATTTTACTTAGAGTTGCTGTCCCAGCTGCTTTAACAAGGTATTACACAGACAAGAATTTTGTGGCATGTAACAGGATAAAGAGAATGAGAGACATGCAAAATTTAACGAATTCTAGATCTTAAATGATGAGAGGTAAATCTGTTGGCCTTATATCAAGTGTGTTGTTTCAGAAGCTCTTGAAATTATGTGGAGAAAGTAAAGCATGGTTAAAAACTGATTTTCTTTACATTGTTGTTTCTGTTGCATCACATTACCTGAAAGAAACTAGAAACCTACCAAGGTTTTGAGTGAATTGTATTGACAAGAAAACCTTGAGCATATTCTTGATAGCTCCCTGAATTTTCAAACTTTAAAATACTCCTCAGAGTTCCAAATTTGTCATCAAAATGCAATGCTTGTAGTGTTACACAATTCATAAGGAGGGCGAAGACCACAGCACCCACCTCTGATATGGCCACAGAGGATAACAGACAAGGAAGAATCTGCCCTAGAACAAAGCTAGAAGCCACTAAAAACAATAAGCAAAGGTGGGTCTCTTGTGAGCTTGCCATGGTCCAGTTGAGGAACTGTCTTCAGTGCCTGGCAAAGTTCTTTATGATGCCTTTCCGGGCTTGTGTCACGATTAGGACCACTAATGCTTTTGTGTTTCTCACTTTTCTATTTTCTGTATTAAAGATTGCACAGCATTTATTTGTCTCTGCTCATCATTATGCATTGTGTTTGTGGTGGTATTTGTGGGGAACAAAAAACTGTGTTTTATTTAGTTGGTTATATAATACAAGTGATAACTCTGAACCCAAAGGAGCAGATTGTATCATCCAGAAATAGTGGACTCAGATACATGCAGTAAATAACTGGGACTTTGGGTTATCTTCTTTTTGGGGTGAAGGAGTTAGTGAAGGCTCTAGATGTGGAAGAAAGGATGGAACAGATATTTGGTAAGCAAAAGAGTGTGGCAGAGACTGTTAGCCATTCACTAGAATCCACTTTGTCCTGTGTCCACATTGGTTTGGAACCTTGCCATCTAAGTGGTACTTCTCAGCCTCCCAGTTAAGTGCTGCAATGTCAACTAAGTTCAGTATCAAGAAATCATCAAAGTGATAGGCATGTTCTTTCCCACTTGTGGTGGGAAGGGATATCAATATCATTGACAATTAATCACAGTAATCTTAGAAGCCAATTATTTAAAATAACAGAGAGATTGCTTGAAGTAAGGCTGCCCCCATTCCCTACCTCCAGTTAGCCTACAAATTTCTCTGAACTCTTCAACAATGAAGAAATAAACTTCTATTTTGTTTAAGACATTATGTTTCCAGCCTATTTGTTGCAGGACTTTTGCTCTCCCCATCCAATTCAGGATACCCATGACTGTTTTTCAGGTGAAATATTTTTCCTTCATGCACATATTACGAAGGCAACTAAGACAAGTTCTGAAATGTTCTCAAAACTACTTGAATGGAAAAACAATGGGAATTTCGTGCTGATAATAAATGTCTATTTAACTGTCTCTACTTTTTCTTCATTTATCCCTTTTATTTCCTAACCTTAATGTCTCCTACAACACTCTTGGAGCCTATGAAGTTCTATTTGCCAGCAGCAAGTAGAATAATTAGTTTGCATGGAGGTTAATGCCATTAAGAGTGGTTGCATAGTTCCACCAGTTAAAGAAATGCAAATTAATACTACACTGAGATGTCATCCCATTTCCAATCTCACTCCAGTCAGAATGTCAATTATCAAGAATACAAGCAACAATAAATTTTGGTAAGGATGTGGCGGAAAAGGTTCACTCATACATTGCTGGTGGGATTGCAAATTGGTGCAACCACTATGAAAAGCAGTATGGAGATTCCTCAGAAAACTTGGAATGGACCTACCGTTTGACTCTGCTACCCCACTCCTCAGTTTATACCCAAAGGACTTAAAGTCAGCATACTACAGTGATACAGCCACATCAGTGTTATGGCAGCTCAACTCACAATAGTTAAACTATGAAATCAGCCTAGGTGCCCTTCAACTGATGAATGGATACAGAAAATATGGTATATATACACAATGACATATTATTCAGTCATAAAATAGAATGAAATTATGGCATTTGCTGGTAAATGGATGGATCTGGAGGATATCATGCTAAACAAAATAAACCAATTCCAAAAAATAAAGGCTGAATGTTCTCTCTGATATATGATGCTAATTCACAATAAGGTGGGCAAGTAGAGAAGAATAGGAGTATTTTGGATTAGACATAGGGGAATGTGGGGAAGAGAGGGAAAATGGGAATAAGAAAGATAGAATGAATCAGACATTACTTTCCTATATGCATATATGACTACATGACCAATGTAATTCCATATCATGTAAAACCAGAAGAATGGCAAGTTACACTCCATATATGTATAATATGTCAAAATATGTTCTAATATCATGTATAACTACAAAGAACAAATAAATAAATAAAGAATGGTTGAAAATTATAAGAAAATATATGACTATATGTGTCCTAATCAGTAGTACACTGATTCAATAATGATTATTTCATTTAAGTCATTTAAACTATTAAAAACACCAAAAATTTCAATTTTATAATAGCATTGGCCTATTTACAAATGAGAATCAGATTTACTATTGTAGTTATGCTGATGAAATATACTGACTTCCATGTGGTTGTCCTTACAAGTTTATTTATTTGTTTATGGTCCCAACAAACATGCATTGAGCATTTCATTTATGCATTATTCTGATCATTAAGCTATAGCAGTGAGCTAAATAGACAAATGAAGATGGCATTCTATTGGTAGGCACAGAATAAGCCAAACACACAAAAATAGCATTTTAGATAGTAGGTAAAGAGGGTGTATTTTATAGAAAAAATAAATCATGGAACATGAAATGGAATGGTGGGCAGTGGAAAAGATTGTGGTTTTAAAGAGGAAGGTTAAGAAATTTTTACTGTAAAGTTGACATTGGTTTAACATAAATAAAGTGAGGTAACACACCAAGTAGATATCTTCAGGAGAATAATCTAAACTCTTCTGAGCTTTTCTATGGTCACAGCAGGGCTCATATGAGTGGTGAAGAGCAACGAGATCAGTATAAGAGCAGATGAGTGTGTGCATAAAACAAAGGATTTGAAATGCATCCCATTTCAAATCTCAGTGAAATGGAAACATGCTGTATGGTTTTGAGCAGAAGTCTCAATATGTTTTACACTTTAACAATATAGTTCTGGTTACTGTTTTAATATTAAACTGTGGTAGAAGAGGAGTAAAGGGTAAAAACTGGTAAAAGCAAGAAGATTGACTTGAAGGCTATTGCAACAATTCAGGTAAATGATAGGGAAATTTTGAGCCATGACAGGACCAGTGAATAGTAAACATTATTTGTGTTCTGGATGGATTTGCAAGATCAAGCCAACAGGAATTGCTAAGGTATTGTGTGTTTTGTGAGCAAAAGAAAGGAACAAATAACCTATTACATTTTGAGATGACTAAAAGGCAAAAGGCTCATTCTCTTTGTATTAGAACATCACTGTAAGCTTAAGAAAAGTTTTTATCCAGCAGGGTGCCTCAACTCACATTTCAGAAAGAGCTGTAGAATGAGGAATGCCTTCTTCTGTTCATATAACATTTCTATTGAAAATAATTGAGTATTCCTTTCTGATCACTAGCAGCATCTCTTTCTTAGATTAATAATTATTTGGTCAATCAAAACTCCTGGACTGAATGAGATGAGAATAACACAAGGCTACAGAAACTAATTAAAATTAGAAAAAGGAAACATGGAATATTAAGATTCTACAGCAGTGAGTTATCTTTTGTTAATGATATGTAATATTAATTTATTTTGGGCAAATAATGCACCAAATTGGACTCCAAAGTGAGAGAAATTTCTTTATTACAAAACAACGTTTCTTTATTAGAAAAGTAATAAAAATAAGGTTTAGTATCTATAATATAAAACATTCCCTTAATATATTTCTTGTTCTTTATGATTCATTTGCAAAGTTGGTTATGCTAGCAAAGAAAGACATATTGTACAATATTAATGGTTTTAAAACATAAAAATGTAAGAAGTTTTAAGACTCAAGGGCATGGATTATTGGTATATTAATATCTGTCTTGTATTGTGAAGATCTCCAGTTTGCCTTCCTATGCTTGAAAAGGCACCCAAGGTATATATTAACATACTGCTAAAGTAATGCTTGAAACATAATTATGTTACATCATAAGAAATGATGATACTTAAATTGACCTCTTGTGATTAATTTATCTTGTTCCACCAGGTTAATAAAACAACTATTGCTTATTTTTGAATTTTTATTTAAAAAGTAAGTAGTTTCCCCTTGAAAAAGAGGCTTGAAGTGATATCTAAATATTGTCGAACATAAATACATTGAATAAGCACAGAACACGAAGAAAACGTAGGATTTTTTTTTTCACTTTCATTTCTCCTTACGCAGTACATAGTTAATGAGTATTATTGAGTGAAGAGACATATATCAAGGATAAAGTTCATATTTTATGTAACAAGTACTACTATGGTTTTAAGTTTGGGAAGTTCCCTCATAACCAACAAAACTATGTGTGTGTGTGCAAAGTGGCTCAAGTGAGGGTCCACCGTGGTAACCTTGATGTAAGTGCTCTCTCACTCACATCTTTTGACCTATAGATAAAAGAGAGAGTTGTCATAAGTATTGTAAAATTATTAACCTTTATGTAAAAATAATATTTAAAAAATGTATAATTTCTAATTTGTGCTAACCAGGGCACATTTCTGTTTATGTCATATACCAAATAAACTGAATGTTAGAAATAATTTGAGTGAATATAAATGAAACTAAAGGTACTTCAACCTGAGTGAATAATGTGTTCAAAAACATGACATATTCTTTGCTCTGTTATTACCAATCAAAGCAAGTATTTTAAATATAAAGTACACAACTCCCCTTTTCCATTCTTATGAAAAACAATCCAGTTAATATATGAATCTTCATCTACCTTACTGGTAATGACTAAAAGGGTTTAAATAAATTTCTTCACTAATATATGCTGAAATAAAATGAGATTTAGCCATAGTCAACATGAGATGAAAGACAAAAATCACATTTTTTTATGTTTAAGGTTTAATTTTATATGTATGCAGATAAATGAATACTCAAGGTGTTATGGTTTGGATCTTTACTATCCCCTAAAAGCTCGTGTGTTAAGCAATGCAGGAAAGTTTAGAGGTGAAAGGATTAGGTTATGAGAACTGTAACCTCATCAGTGGATTAGTCCACTGATGGATTAATAGTTGAAAGGAATATTATAATTATCTAAACATGCATTTTAAAAAGTGCAACATTTGTGCCTTGAAACATAAGACATACTTTTATATAAAAGTATAACTACCATAAAAGAAAGTGAGTATTTAACACTTTCTTGACTAAATGCACCCAGATAGTGGACAAGTCTTTAAAAGCACTTAATGTGTCCAATTTTAGAGGTGACCTACAATTTATTTCATTGCATATTTTCCTAGTTATAAGACAAAGTAAATGTATTTTTAGAAAAAAATTAATGCAAAATAAATATACAAAATAAATTTAATTTGACTATGTTATATATATATGAATTAATACGGGTATATAAATTATAATAAATTTGTCTGCAGTACCAAAATACTATGTATTGCTTAATAGTCATTATAAGTTGTAAATCTCTTAACACAAATGACAAACACATTTTATTTATATAATATGCAATCACTTCTCATTCCTTGTTTTATTTCCCCTTAATACATTTATAAGCTCACCTTAGACTACAGGCTTTCAGTGATATTTGTGACAATTCTCTTCATTATCTGAATTTAATTGACTCCCATCATGTATGTTTATATCCTTACCACCTTAAATATCCTAAGGACCCAGTCCCCAAATGAAACTGATTGTTCACATTCCCCTAAAAGGACATTAGGATTAATTTCATCAGAAAATAGCCTTGTGTGTCCAAGTCACCACAAAGATGCTACTATTACATTCTAAATAGTGTCCATTTATCCATGAATCAGACTTTATTTCTCCCTTGTCTCTGATCTCCCTTTCACTATGTTCTTTGGATTTCAATGCCTGTAATCAGAAAAATATTTCATATACTCTGTCTCTTCAATGTACAATTTATCTGATTGCTTAAACTGCTATCCCTTGAAGGTATTGATTCCCTTTTCTAATGGAGCCTATAACTACTTTCTTTCAATCCTCCTCAATAGATTTACAACTCACAATGAATATTAAGAAGTAGAGATTGTCATTGAGGTGCATACATAGAATTTGTTTTAGAGTTTTCATACATTTATCATATATTAATTCAATTCACACATAGATAAATATAAAATCGAATTTATTCTTGAAGTACTCACACAACTTCCATCCTCCAGGGCATGGAGGTTTGTTCACTAGTATGCTACCAGTGACCAGAATAGATCTTGAAATATACTGGGAAACTAATAAACACTTGTTGAATTAAAATGTAAATTAATTATTATAATTATTCTTTACTCTTTAGTGTTAATCCTTGACCACAAACCATAGCTCTTTATAAGTGCATGCTTTGAGACCATACCATTTATCAGTCCTCCAGGCCATCCCCATCATATTTTGACTAATTTACCCCTTGGTTTACTGTCCTCATTAACTGTAACATAAATATCCAAGCAGAAAATCTAACAGACACCCTTACTTCTCAGCTTACTTACTCCCTTATTTTCAATAACTTTCAATTCTTGACTTTAGGTAGTACCATTTCTCTTCTCTCCAGCTGGTAATTTTCAGTGTTCGATGGGTAAAAATTGCACATAAAAGTGGACTGTTGTGGTTGAGTGGTGCCCTTGCCCTAGAAAAGATACACAATGTTTTACTTTCAAATATGCATTTGTTTGTACTGTGAGGTCTTTGGTACTCAACCTTGCTCATCAAAGTAAATAAGTTTTGACTAGAGGATTGAAAGAATATTCTCACTGAATATTTAACTTCAAATATTATTTATCATGCCCACATGTGTCCTTTATTTTGATTGTATAATGAAACATATGAAAGAAGATTTGAGTCTGATAAAATTAAATCCACTCAAAAACTATGTACAGAGATGTTTGTGACCTTATGTACAGGTGACAAAATGCAAAGCAACAGATTCGAGTTATTTTCTACAACTAACATTAATTAAAATGACTTCTTTCTGCCCCAGCAGCAAATATTTGCTGTATAACTATACTTCACTGAATACAAACCTTACATATGTGAGCAAAATGTAGCCTTTATTCAGATGACATTAAAATACATAATGCTGGTTTAGAAGTGATTGAAGTCTCCTTACTGCATATATCTAAGGTTAGGTGACACAAAATGGCATATATTTCTTATTCATGAGTTCTATTTCCTGAGAGGAGGATTCACCTGAATCCTAAGCTGTTATGAACTGTTAATATACTGTAGCTTGGAATTAGATAACCTGGTCACATTACATAAAGTGAAAAAGTTTCATGCAATGGCCAACTCTTCTCATTTGGATTCTAGTTTCTGTGGCCTGCACCAAGATTTGCAAATGCATTATTATTTCCCTATATTCTTCTAAGGGGCAAGAAAAATGAGATTTTGAAAAAAATCAAATTGCCAAATGACCTCTTTTCTCTCCACAGAGGCAGGATTCCTGCTCTAACGTGTCTGTGCTATTGGTGCTATTGCATGCACAGGCACAGTCATCTTGTGATTAAGCCTTTCTTCTTCATCTCTGGTCTACTTCCATTCAGTAGCATTGGAAACGGTCACATATCCCTTAAACAATGGCACCCCCATTAGAAATGTCTACAGGGCATTTCACTAATATTAGTAGTTTCCTAATTACCTTTGTACTTATCAAGATACTTTAAAGGCACATCAATTATTTTTGTGTGTGTGGTGCTAGGGATTGAACTCATGGCCTTGTGTATGTGAGACAAGCATTCTACCAACTGAGCTATGTCCCCAGCCCCACATCACTGCTTATAGCAGCAAATTCACCACAGTCAAGTCATGGAACCAGCCCAGATGCCCATCAACAGACATATACATATATATATATATATATATATATATGTATATATATACACACACACACATACACACAAAATAGAATTTCATTCAGTCATAAAAAAGAATGAAATTACGGCATTTGTCAGTAAGTGGATGGAACTGGAGAACATTATGCTGAGTGAAATAAGATCTTCAGAAAATCAAGGCTCAAATGCTTTCTCTCATATGTGAAGTTAGAGCAAAGTAAGGTAAAAGGTGGGGATCAGATATCCCCAAAATAGAAGGAAGATCAGTGGAATAGATGAAAGGGATTGTGAGGGAGGGAGGGATGAAAAATGAGAAAGGGGAGGAAATGCGGAATGAATTTGACAAAATTATGCTACATATATTTATAAATACAGCACAGTGAATTCCATATTTATGTATATCTATAAAGCACCAATTTAAGAAAATAAATAATAGATAAAAGATCAGTAAATTAGTGGAAGAGGAATAGGGGGAGAAAGGGAAGGAAAAGAGACACTGGGGACTGAAAGGGAGAAAATTAGATTCTATGCTCATATGTCAAAATGAATCCACTATTAGGTATAACTTAATGCATTAATAAAAGCATTTAAAAACAATGTTCAATCTGGGCACCGTGGCCCACTTCTATAATCCCAGTAACTCACGTGACTGAAGCAGGAGGATCACAAGTTCTATACAGCCTCGGCAATTCAGAAAGACCCTGTCTCAAAAATAAAAAGGACTGGAGATATAGCTAAATGGTAGAGCACCCTGAGTTCAATCCCAGTAACATAAATAAATAAATAAAATTTAAGAGAGCACTGCTTTAGGAATGAGTTGTTCATTTCCCCTTTGACATAGTTTTCATTTTTTAAAATTTGTTAATAAAATTTAAGAGAGCACTGCTTTAGGAATGAGTTGTTCATTTCCCCTTTGACATAGTTTTCATTTTTTAAAATTTGTTCTAATTAGTTATACGTGACAGTAGAATACATTTTGACGTATCATACATAAGTGAATTATAACTTGTCACTCTTTTGGTTGTATGTGATATAGAGTTACACAGGTCATGTAATCATATATGCACATAGGTTAATAATGTCTGACTCATTCAACCAACCTTCCTACCTCTATACTCCCTCACCTCCCTTCACTCCCCTCTAATCCAAAGTACGTCTATTCTTCCCTAAACCCCCTTATTGTGAATTAGTATCTGCATATCAGATAAAACATTTGACTTTTGGTGCTTTGGGATTAGCTTATTTTGCTTAGCATGATTTTCTCCAGCTCCATCCATTTACCAGCAAATGCCATAATTTCATTTTTTATGGCTGAGTAATATTGCATTGTGTATACATTATACATACCACATTTACTTTATCTCTTCATCTGTTGAAGGACATCTAGGTTGGTACCCTAGTTTAGCTATTGTGAATTGAGCTGCTATAACCATTGATGTGGTTGTGTCACTCTAGTACAATGATTTTAAGTTCTTTGAGTATAAACTAAGGAATTGGATAGCTGGGTCAAATGGTGATTCCATTCCAAGTTTTCTGAGGCATCTCCATACTGCTTTCCAGAGTGGTTGCACCAATTTGCAGTTCCACCTGCAATGTATGAGTGTATCTTTTTCCGCACATCCTCTCCAACATTTTTTTGTCACCTGTTTTCTTGATAGTTGCCATTCTTACTGGAGTGAGCTGAAATCTCAGTGTTGTTTTAGTTTGCCTTTATTTATTGCTAAAGATGTTGGGCATTTTTCATATATTTGTTTCTTTATAATGCATTTGGTATTAGTTGATTAATATTTATCCTTTCAAATATTTTTACTTTGATCCAAGATTTTAAAAATATGATCCTGATATTAAAACTTGCATGATATCATCAGTCAAATTCTCCTATTAGAAATTCAAGATTTTATAATTTGAGGATGACTTTTAAACTAAATAGATAAGAAAATTGAGGATAATTTTAGAGTGTATAAAATGTACTTTCCCTTATATTTACAAGAGCATGTAGATTTAAAATTTGGCTATGATGATGGCATAAACTTGACCTTCAAATAGAAATATAAATTATAAATTAAAAAAAATTTTTTTTTTATTGTAAACAAATGGGATACATGTTGTTTCTCTGTTTGTACATGGCGTAAAGGCATACCATTTGTGTAATCATAAATTTACATAGAGTAATGTTGTTTGATTCATTCTGTTATTTTTTCCCTTCCCCCCACCCCTCCCACCCCTCTTTACCCTCTATACACTACTTCCTTCCTCCATACTTGCCCCCCTCCCTAACCCTAACTCTAACCCTAACACTAACCCTTCCCTCCCCCCCATTATGTGTCATCCTCCACTTATTAGCGATACCATTCGTCCTTTGGATTTTTAAGATTGGCTTATCTCCCTTAGCATGATATTCTCCAATTTCATCCATTTGCCTGCAAATGCCATAATTTTATTATTCTTTATGGCTGAGTAATATTCCATTGTATATATATACCACCGTTTCTTTATCCACTCATCAATTGAAGGGCATCTAGGTTGGTTCCACAGTCTGGCTATTGTGAATTGAGCGGCTATGAACACTGATGTGGCTGTATCTCTGTAGTATGCTGATTTTAAGTCCTTTGGGTATAGGCCAAGGAGTGGGATAGCTGGGTCAAATGGAGGGTCCATTCCAAGTTTTCTAAGGAATCTCCACACTGCTTTCCAGAGTGGCTGCACTAATTTGCAGCCCCACCAGCAATGTATGAGTGTACCTTTCTCCCCACATCCTCGCCAACACCTGTTGTTGCTCGTATTCTTGATAATCGCCATTCTAATTGGGGTGAGATGGAATCTTAGGGTGGTTTTGATTTGCATTTCTCTTCTTACTAAAGATGTTGAGCATTTTTCCATATGTTTGTTGATTGCTTGTAGATCTTCTTCTGTGAAGTGTCTATTCATTTCCTTAGCCCATTTGTCGACTGGATTATTTGAATTCTTGGAGTAGAGTTTTTTGAGTTCTTTATAGATTCTGGAGATTAGTGCTCTATCCGAAGTATGATTGGCAAAGATATTCTCCCACTCTGTAGGCTCTTTCTTCACATTGCTGATAGTTTCCTTTGCTGAGAGAAAGCTTTTTAGTTTGAATCTATCCCAGTGGTTGATTCTAGCTTTTATTTCTTGTGCTATGGGAGTCCTGTTAAGGAAGTCTGATCGTAGACCAACAAGGTGAAGATTTGGACCTACTTTTTCTTCTATAATCTGCAGGGTCTCTGGTCAGATTCCAAGGTCCTTAATCCATTTTGAGTTTAGTTTCGTGCATGGTGAGAGATATGGGTTTAGTTTCATTCTGTTGCATATGGATTTCCAATTCTCCCAGCACCATTTGTTGAAGAGGCTATCTTTTCTCCATTGTATATTTTTGGCCCCTTTGTCTAGTATGAGAAAATTGTATTTATTTGGGTTTGTGTCCGTGTCCTCTATTCTGTACCATTGATCTACCTTTCTATTTTGGTACCAATACCATGCCGTTTTTGTTACTATTGCTTTGTAGTAGAGTTGAAGATCTGGTATTGCAATACCCCCTGTTTCACTCTTCCTGCTAAGGATTGCTTTAGCTATTCTGGGTTTCTTATTCTTCCAGATGAATTTCATAATTGCTTGCTCTATTTCTGTAAGGTACACCATTGGGATTTTAATTGGAATTGCATTGAATTTGTAGAGCACTTTAGGTAGTATGGCCATTTTGACAATATTAATTCTTCCTATCCAAGAACATGGAAGATCTTTCCATCTTCTAAGGTGTTCTTTAATTTCTTTCTTTAGTGTTCTGTAGTTCTCATTGTAGAGGTCTTTCACCTCTTTTGTGAGATTGATTCCCAAGTATTTTATTTTTTTCGAGGCTATTGTGAATGGGGTAGTTTTCCTACTTTCTCTTTCTGAAGATTCATCACTTATGTATAAAAATGCGTTGGATTTATGGGCATTGATCTTGTAACCTGCTACTTTACTGAATTCACTTATGAGTTCTAAGAGTTTTCTGGTGGAATTTCCAGGTTCCTCTAAATATATAATCATGTCATCAGCGAACAGGGATAGTTTGAGTTCTTCTTTTCCAATTCGTATCCCTTTAATTTCTTTGGTTTGTCTAATTGCTCTGGCCAGAGTCTCAAGAACGATGTTGAATAGAAGTGGTGAAAGAGGGCATCCCTGCCTTGTTCCAGTTTTTAGGGGGAATGCTTTCAGTTTTTCACCATTTAGAATGATATTAGCCATGGGCTTAGCATAAATGGCCTTTACAATGTTAAGGAATGTTCCCACTATCCCTATTTTTTCTAGTGTTTTGAGCATGAAGAGGTGCTGTATTTTATCAAATGCTTTTTCTGCATCTATTGAAATAATCATGTGATTCTTGACTTTAAGTCTATTAATATGGTGAATTACGTTTATTGATTTCCTGATGTTGAACCAACCTTGCATACCTGGGATGAAGCCCACTTGATCATCTTTTTAATATGTTTTTGTATGCGATTTACTAAAATTTGCTAAAATTTTGTTGAGAATTTTTGCGTCGATGTTCATTAAGGATATTGGTCTGAAATTTTCTTTCCTTGATGAGTCTCTGTCTGGTTTAGGTATCAGTGTGATATTGGCTTCATAGAATGAGTTTGGGAGGGTTCCCTCCTCTTCTATTTTATGGAATACTTTGAGAAGTATTGGAATGAGCTCTTCTTTAAAGGTTTTGTAGAACTCGGCTGAGAACCCATCTGGTCCCGGACTTTTCTTTGTTGGTAGGCTTTTGATGACTTCTTCTATTTCAGTACTTGAAATTGGTCTATTTAAATTGTTTATGTCCTCCTCGTTCAGTTTAGGCAATTCATATGTCTCTAGAAACCTGTTGATGTCTTCGAAATTTTCTATTTTGTTGGAGTATAGATTTTCAAAATAGCTTCTAATTATGTTTTGTATTTCAATCCTGTCTGTTGTGATATTTCCTTGTTCATTCCGAATTTTAGTGATTTGGGTTTTCTCTCATCTTCTCTTTGTTAGTGTGACTAAAGGTTTATCAATTTTGTTTATTTTTTCGAAGAACCAACTATTTATTTTGTCAATTTTTTGTATTGTTTCTTTTGTTTCAATTTCATTGATTTCAGCTCGGAGTTTAACTATTTCCTGTCTTCTACTACTTTTGGTGCTGTTCTGTTCTTCTTTTTCTAGGGCTTTGAGCTGTAGTGTTAGGTCGTTTATTTGTTGAGTTTTACTTCTTTTATTAAATGCGCTCCATGAAATAAATTTCCCTCTAAGTACTGCTTTCATAGTGTCCCAGAGATTTTGATATGATGTTTCTTTGTTCTCATTTACCTCTAAGAATTTTTTAATTTCCTTCCTAGTATCTTCTGTTATCCATTCATCATATAATAGCATATTGTTTAATCTCCAGATGTTGGAATAGTTTCTGTGTTTTACTCTTTCATTTATTTCTAACTTCAATCCATTATGATCTGATAGGATACATGCTAGTGTCTCTATCTTCTTGTATTTGCTAACATTAGCTTTGTGGCATAATATATGGTCTATTTGAGAGAAGGATCCATGTGCTGCTGAGAAGAAAGTGTATTCGCTCTTGGTTGGATGGTATATTCTATAAATGTCCGTTAAGTCTAAATTATTGATTATGTTATTGAGATCTATGGTTTCTTTGTTCAATTTTTGTCTGGAAGATCTGTCCAGTGGCGTGTTAAAATCACCTAGTATTATTGTGTTATGGTCTATTTGGTTTCTGAAATTGAGAAGGATTTGTTTGACATACATGGATGAGCCACTGTTTGGGGCATAGATGTTTATGATTGTTATATCTTGCTGATTTATGCTTCCCTTAAGCAGTATGAAATGACCTTCTTTATCCCTTCTGACTAACTTTGGCTTGAAGTCCACATTATCGGAAATGAGGATGGATACTCCAGCTTTTTTGCTGAGTCCATGTGCATGGTATGTTTTTCCCCATCCTTTCACCTTTAGTCTATGGGTATCTTTTTCTATGAGGTGAGTCTCTTGCAGGAAACATATTGTTGGATCTTTCTTTTTAATCCAATCTGCCAGTCTATGTCTTTTGATTGATGAGTTCAGGCCATTAACATTCAGGGTTATTATAGAGAAATGATTTGGTTTCCCAGTCATTTGGTTCATTCTTTAAATTTTGTTTATTTATTTGTTTGACACAACTTGGCTCCTCCTTTATTTGACAATTCCTTTAGGATAATTCCTCCCTTTGCTAATTTGCTTCTTTGTTTTTCATCTCTTCCTCATGGAATATTTTGCTGAGAATGTTCTGTAATGCTGGCTTTCTTTTTGTAAATTCTTTTAGCTTTTGTTTATCATGGAAGGATTTTATTTCATCGTCAAATTTGAAGGTAAGTTTTGCTGGGTATAAGATTCTTGGTTGGCATCCATTTTCTTTCAGGGCTTGAAAAATGTTGTTCCAGGCCCTTCTAGCTTTTAGGGTCTGGATTGAAAAGTCTGCTGATATCCGTATTGGTTTCCCCCTGAATGTAATTTGGTTCTTTTCTCTCACAGCCTTTAAAATTCTGTCTTTATTTTGTATGTTAGGTATTTTCATTATAATGTGCCTTGGTGTGGGTCTGTTGTAATTTTGTGTATTTGGAGTCCTATAAGCCTCTTGAACTTGATTTTCCATTTCATTCTTCAGATTTGGGAAATTTTCTGATATTATTTCATTGAATAAATTGTTCATTCCTTTGGCTTGTTTCTCTAGGCCTTCCTCAATCCCAATAATTCTTAAATTTGGCCTTTTCATGATATCCCATAGTTCTTGTAGATTCTGTTCATGATTTCTTACCATCTTCTCTGTTTGTTCAACTTTGTTTTCAAAGTTAAATATTTTGTCTTCAATGTCTGAGGTTCTGTCTTCCAGGTGTTCTATCCTATTGGATATGCTTTCTATGGAGTTCTTAATTTGGTTTATTGTTTCCTTCATGTCAAGGATTTCTGTTTGGTTTTTTTTCAATATCTCTAACTCTTTATTGAAATGATCTTTTGCTTCCTGTATTTGCTCTTTTAACTGTCGATTGGTGCGATCATTCAATGCTTGCATTTGCTCTTTCATCTCATCGTTTGCTTCTCTGATCATTTTAATTATGTACATTCTGAACTCCTTTTCTGTCATTTCTTCTGCCATGCTGTCATTGGGTTTTATTGATGTAACATCTAGATTTGTTTGCAGCATTTTCTTTCCTTGTTTTCTCATACTGTTGAGGTATCAGTGGACCGCTGAGATATTGCAGATTTCCTCTATTGACTTACAATGTCCCTGAAGATTTCTATATATATCCCCCCTTAGCCTTCAGTAGGCTGAAGTCATGGAGGAAGTTGATAATGTGGTGCTCCACAAGGAAGCTGCCTCTCTAGGAGTGGTGGCCTTCAGGTGGGGTATAATCCCTGCTAGTGGGCAGAGGTGCCTACACTTGTTGACCAATGGTCATCCAAAGGGGACCTAGGCTGCGGGCTGAGGCAAGGCCTGTTTGGGCCTGAGTCTCTGGTTTTACCGTCCTTGTGGGGAAACCTCCCCCAGCAGGGAAGACTCACCCGGTGGGGAGGTCTCGCTGGTCAGTTCCCTCGTAGAGGTTCCCCTCAATTTACAGCTACCGCCTGGGCTGGGCTGCCTTCCTCTGCAAAGTTCCCAGGGGCCCGGCCCTACCTCCTGGGCCTGGGAGCCTCACCCTTCGCAGATGAATCTCCTTAGGCTGCCCCTCCTCAGAGAATCTGCCCGCAGGCCTGGAACCTTCGCTCCGCCCTAAGCCTGTCTCTGTGCGGCTCTTCCACCCAGAAGCCTCCTAGATCCTGGGACCCTGCTCTGCACCTAATTGCCTGGCTATGCGGCCCCTCCTCTGAGCAGCCACCTGGGGCCCCGAACAATCGCTCTGAGTCCCAGAGACCCGCCACAGGCCTCTTCCTCCAGACAGCCGCCCAGTATTCCGGTGCGGTCACTAGGAGTCCAAGAAACTCACTTCGTGCCTCCTCCCACCAACCACCCATAGCCCTGGGCAATCAATCACTCTGAGTTGAAGTGACCGTCCCCGTTCCTCCTCCTTCTCCAGATAACCCCCCGGGTGTTCAGGAGCGGTCGCTCTGAGTGGCTCTGAATCCACGTGACCCGCTGCACGCGTCCTCTGGGCAACCACCCAGAGCTCTGGTGCGGCCACTCAAGACCAAGCGACCCACCACGCTTCTCCTCCAGGCAGCCCCCCTGTGTTCAGGAGCTGTCCCTTTAAGTCCAAACAACTCACCACTCGCCTTCTCCTCTGAGCGGCCGCCTGGAGCGCTAATGCAGTCACTGCGAGTCCAAAGGACCCGCCGCGCTCCTCCTCCTCCTCCTCCTCCTCCTATTCCTCCGGGCAGGCCCCGGTGTTCAGAAGTGGTCTGAGTCCAAACAGCTCGCCACGCAGCCCCTTCTCTGGCAACCGCCTGTAGCTCTGGTGTAGTCACCCCGAATCCAAGTGGCCACGCTCCTCTTCCTCCTCCTCGTCCTCAGGGCAGGCCCCGGTGTTCAGAAGCAGTTGTTCTGAGTCCAAACAGCTCGCCGCGCAGCTTCTCCTCTGACAACCGCCTGCAGCTCTGGTGCAGTCACTCCAAATCCAAGCGGCCACGCTCCTCCTCCTCCTCCTCAGGGCAGGCCCCGGTGTCCTGAGTCCACACAGCTCTCCTTGCCACTCCTCCCCTGGGCAGCCGCTGGAGCCCCAGTGGTTGCTCCGAGTCCCAGCGCTGTGCCAAGCGGCCTCCTTTACATTTTTAAAAAGCAAACTTAATACTGACTTTTTTCAGCTCGTCAAATCTTGCATGTCCTTAGCAAATGGGTCCATACAAATTCTAAACTGGGGGTGAGAGCCGCCGGCACTACTTCCCTAAATTTAAAAATTAATCCAAATATTGTAGAAGTTATAGAGTGGACATGAATTCAGAGTCACCATAGTATCAAGTCTCTTCAAGGAAGAGAAACATTCAAGGTAGAAACATGGCAAAGGCTGCCATAATTTCTCCATTTCTTCTTTTACATAGCTATACTGAAGACAAAAACACATGAAATAAAGAAAATATGAATAAAAGGCAGTAGAATGCCTGAAACAGTCTTAATTTCCACTTTTAATTTGATTTATATATATTATTTTTTCCAGAAGAAATTTAAATGAGTTTACGAGGATAAATAAAATATGACAAGAGTATAAGTTGGAAAAAAAAAAGATGGAATAAACATTAAAAAGATGAAATGGAGCCAGGAATACACCCCAATGTGCCTTGTAATAACTCATCAGCTAATACTGATTCATACATCCTTATTCAGGCTTTGAAACAACCAACCAAAGGACATATTTCTTCTCATTTGTGTGACTGAGAGTGTCTTGAGAGGTGACTAAAACCAAGAATTTAAGATAAAGACGTAGGACTGTCTTGGTCCTATGACAAGACATTGACTGGTGTACTTCATCAAGAAATGTAGGCAGGTGCATCAAATGATGATCTTGCCCATCCTCCAGTGATGGACGCACCAAGGAGATCGGGGGTGGCTTCTCAAATACATTCTCACAGACTCAGTCATGGGCAATGATTCAGAGATAAGCCAAAGGACTCCCAACTGGAGGTATAAGGTTCTCCTCAGAAAAATTATTTTGAATTGACTTTAGACTATAGATGATTCAAGGAAATCTAAATATGAGGGATTACAAAATGCACTTAAAGTGAATTTAAAGCTGAAGTAACATTGAATAAAACCTAAAGAGTGATATGAAAGACACATACTAAAGGACCTGACGTAATACAGGAAAAAAATTAAAATGATATTAAATGTTTCAAAGGATTATAATAAATAAGTGAAATAGATGGTTGAGTGCCAAGTTCTAGAAACAGATCTTCTCAAGGAGAACTCAAAGGAATTTTCGAATGAATATCAATCACCTCTGGCCAATTATTCAGAGATGACCCAAAGGATTACCACTTTGTGTTCTCTTCAGAAAATTATTTTCATTCATCTTAGACTTTTCCTTTTTGTTCATTGTTTTTTATTGTTTTATTGTTTTTATTCTTTAACTGTTATTGGCTGCCTCTGTGTCAAGGAGCATCCTCATGTGTAAACTTAAGGTCTTCTCACGTCTAAGCCTGTGCCTTTTGCTTGGCATGCTTTCTAACTTCCTCTTCTACACAGCTGCTTTTAAATGTCCTAATCTTTAATACATGGCTCCCAAGAGGGAAAAAGGAGATTATGAAGTGGTAGAAAAGAGTCCTGGCCTTTTAAATGCCCTAAAAATGATTATGGTGTGTGATAGAGGGAATTGCCCCAGTGGAGGGTGGTGTAGCAGCAATGGTTACCCACCTCTTTCTGCACATCTATGATCAGATGCATCCATCAGCGACGAGAAAGCAGAACCCTAATATTTAGAAAAGCGGGTCCTTTGTCCTACCCTAGCTCTCACAAGCTGTATCCTGGCTACCTCAGAGACACGTGCAATGCTACTTGCTTTGTGAGAGGAGGATCTATAGCTGCCTATGTGCTAAATGGTAAAATTAACTACACTTTATCGCCCAGGCTTCTTTCCAGGTGTATCGTCATTCTTTAACAGATTCTAGAGTTCCAAAATAGTTTAACTGTTATATTCAGGTAGAAAAATTTTCTAGGTGAGAAGATGGGTTCCTGTTGCTTTCTACCCTCCTATCTTCCCTAAATCCGTTCTTCAGTTGATTATTGTACATCTATCCTGAAACATTGCTGATCTTATTAATTAGTTTTGATAATTTTTCTGTGGATTCCTTAGAATTTTCTATGTATTTGATCATATAACTTGCAAATATAGAAGTTTGCTTTATCCTTTTAAATCTGATACCTTTTATTTCTTCTTGGTGTGTACCTTCCTGGGTTAGTACAATGTTGAATACAAATGGTTAGATCAATCATACTTTCTAATTTCTGATCTTAGGGTGAATGCTTTCCTCTTTCACCATTAAATATAATATTAGCTGAGATTCCTACATAGATGCATAGATTGAGAGAGCTATGTATTTTTTTTTCAGTTTATTTTTTTAAAAGAAAGGATAATGGATTTGGGAAAATTTTTTGATGTACATTTAAATGATTGGGTGATATTATCTTTTATTTATAATATTCTATTACAATTATATTATGTTTTTGATCTGTTCAACTATCCTAGCATTCCTGTGGAAAATCTCACTGTTCCATTGTACATAATTAATTTTTTATGTTGCTAGATTTAATTTAAAGCTTTTTTGGTAATTTTTGAATCTTATTCTTTAGGGGTTTTGATCTGGAATTTTCTTGTCATGTCTTTATCAGATTTTGATGTAAGTATACTGCTAATGTAATAGAGTGAGTTTGGACGGGTTCCTTTCTCTTCTATTTTTTGGAAAGTTTCTGGATAATTAGTATTAGTTATTCTTTGTAAGTTTGGCAGAACTCATCAATGAAGACTTCTGGGGCTGATCTTTTCTTTGTGGGAAATTTTTAAATTACTAATTATTATGCTCTGAAATGTGTTTCCCCAAATCTATACATTAAAACCATAATCATCAGGTAGTTCTAGTTGGAAATAAGGCTTTTAAAGTTGTAACTAAGGTTAAATATGATAAGGTTATGTAAGATTTGTGTTTATGTAAGGAAAGGAAAGAGTATCTGTGAATACACTGAAAAGACCACATGAGATCATGAATATGACCATGTACAAACCAAAGAGGGAGTTCTCAGGAGAGACTAGCAACATATTGACCTTGGTCTTCTGAATTCCAGAACTATGAGGAAAAAATTTCTATTGTTTAAGTTCATCCAGTCTGTGGTAATTTGTTATGGCAACCCTAGCTAATTGTTCAATCTCCTTACTCATTGCATGTCAATTCAGATGTTTTATTCCCCCTTGAGTCAGTTTCAGAAGTTGTGTCTTTTCTAGAAATTTTCTCATTTAATCTAAGATATGTAATTTGTTGACATATAGTTCATAATACTTCCTTAAAATCCTTTTAGAAATTTCTATAAGATTGATAGTAATGTCTCCTTAAATGCCCATTTTGTGCCTAAATTTTGGATGGCTTTTGTGGGCCCCAGTAATGTGAAAAATAATTGTCTTTGTTTCTGATGTACCAGGGTTATGATATTATTTTATAGCAATCTGAATGGACTAAGACATTGTGTCATTGTCTTATTGCAGTTCAGCTTTGTTCCCACTACCTTTTGATATAAAATATATTTCATTTCTACATGTAATAGGGCCAACAGGAAAATTATAGCTGACCCCCCTTAATAACAATTTCCTTATTTGCAAATTTTCTTACACATTAAATTTTATTTTAACCCCTGACCAATACTTGTTGAGCTTTCATAGCCTTTCACATATATAGACAAAGCAGGGAAAAGCCCAAGTTTCCTGGTATGCATGTATTCAGCTGAGATAGAACAATGTGATGCTCTACCTCCTTGTTTCAGCTTTTATGCTATAAGCAGTACCTGTTTTGTAGCATTCTCAATGCTACATTTTTTAATTTTTATATTTTTATTAGTTAATTTGCTATTTAAAAGGGCTTCTAAATGGGGACTTAAATGTTGTTGGCCTTCCTAAACACAAAACAACTGTGAGATGCCTTATGGAGAAAATTCATGAGATAGGTAAATATATTAGTCTTTTTTGCATTGTTGTAATAAAACACCTGAATCTGGGTAACGTATAAAGAAGCATATTTAAGTTGCAGTTTTGGAAGCAGAAAGTCTTCAGTCAGTGGCCCCATTAATGTGGCCTCTGGTGAGTGTCTCCTTCACTTCATTACATCATGGCAGATGGCATCATGGCAAGAGTATGGATGAGGGATATAGATCACAGGGCAAATAAAGATGCCAGAGTATGAATAAGTGGGCTGATAGGTACAACACCTGAGGCCTATCAACATGGTTTCTGTTAACCTTTTATTTTCTCTTTTATGGGTCACACTGTTCTGTATTTTTGTGTATCTTATATATTTTTTTGCTGGAAATTGGACTTTTTATGATATAGTGCAATGCTGGGTATTGATTTCACTCCTCTCCCCCAGGCTTACTGTTGGCTTTTGTTTTATTTTAGTGTAGTTGACTTTCCCCACAGAATACACTACAGAGTCACTCAGCAGAGGATGCAGTGTTGGGCAAAGTGTGATTACCCCAATCCTCCAAATGACAGCTATTTCCTTCTGGTTGTGTTTTACTGTATATTTCTCTAATCTTACCTCTAAGTTTCTGGTTGGTCTGTTTCTCTTGGTATCATACCCAGTTATTAGCTTCTGCCAATTTATAGCTCATTGCTTTATTATTTTATACAGTTCCTCAAGACATAAATTGTCCCACAGTTTAATACAGTTACCATCAGTCGCTTTGAAGATGTAGTCTTTAAGGCCAATTTTGAGCCTTTCTCTGATCCTGGGTGTTCTCATTTTTGACATCCCTTTTCCCTGATTCTCTATGTTACAAGTTTTTCTTTTGGTTATCTTTTGGTTACAAGCCTCCTTTTAATTGCTCATGACCAAAATCTCCATTGTTTTCTATAACACCCGTATCCTTGGACATTTCCCTGATTTGTGCTAAACAGTCAGTTCCCTTAGGGAGAAATGTGGAGTCTCTCTCCTATGGCATACCTCTCTCCCTGAGCTGAATGGCTAGCTCCAGAGAAGAGTTGCCTCCTCTATTACAGCAATGTACCCGTTCTGGGTTAGGATGTGGCTCCTCTTCTCAACTTTCTTTTGATACCTCCGTCTCCTGAAGGAGATGGGCCAAGAGTGATTTGGGCCCAGAATTCTATTCTATTCTATAATACAGAATTATATAATAGTCTAGAAGACTACTGCATTTGGAGTATAGCTTCTGCCTTATGAGAAATCCAAAAATTGTGCTGTGTCATCTAAGATGAGTAACAACTTGCTGGGGGTCTCAGCATTGCTTGCCTATAATAAGTTTCTGCAACATGGAGCAGGGGTGATAGGTAACCTCCCCATCCTGGGAAGAAGACTGGCATCCAGGAGGAAATGATTTGCCATTTTCTTTTTTGAAGCTTCACAGAGTAGATTTTCTATTGTATTGAGCCTCAAGGTTAGAGAACAAGCTATCGAACAAATGCCATAATCTGTCACTGTTATTACTGAAATTTAATATATTTCTTGAAAATAAAATAAGTGTTTCTTTATTTGGATTAGTCCTTTTGGAGACCTTAACTCATTGTCTTTAGTAATTGTTAACATTTATGAATTTTTTTTGTGAGAGGTTGGGAGAGAATAGGGGAATTTCTTACATCATTCCAGAGTCAGTTTTCTCCCAAATTTATTTTTAAAGCAAAATACCCTAAAGGTTTAAAAAAAAAAACCCAAAAATGAACATACAGATGCATAGTAAAAGTGCATTAAAATGAGCACACCCACCCAAATGTTTATACATACAAATATTGTGTTTCAGATGATCCGTATCTCTTACCAAAAATCTAGGCAGATTAATAGTGGAAATATAGGAATGAGAGTTTGATGAAAAGCATTTATGCCTAGAATTGATTAAAATGTGTTTTTATTCCCTTTCTAGATATTTAAAAACTATGAGAAAGTATAATTCCAAACAATGAAAAATTTTAAAAGTAGAAAGTAAAATTGCTCTTTTGACAGATATTTCTTATGTTCCTTGGGATGGTCACTGTTAATATTTGCTTATATCCTTATAGAAATATAAAAACACACATAGTTTTCTTTTGTAACCACAGAATATGTGTTCATAGTTTATGTCAATTTTTATCATTTAATGACACGTGGTAGATATTTCAATATCTGAATATAATTCTGACTCATTCTATTTAATGATCTTATAGTTCTTTTTAATTTTTTTCTTTTAATTTTTTTAATTGTAAACAAATGGGGTACAACTTGTTTCTCTGGTTGTACATGAAGTAGAGGCATATAAGCATACATTTACATTTACATAATGATGTTTGATTCATTCTTTTTCCTTCTCCTCACCCCTCCCACCCCTCTTTTCCCTCTATAAAGTCCCTCCTTACTCCATTCTTTCCTCCCACCCACCCCCCATTATGTATCATCATCTGCTTATCAGCAAGATCATCTGTCTTTTGGATTTTTGGAATTGGCTTATCTCACTTAGCATGATATTCTCCAATTTCATGCATTTGCCTACAAATGCCATAATTTTATTATACTTTATGGCTGAGTAATATTCCATTGTATGTATATACCACAGTTTCTTTATCCATTCATCAATTGAAGGGCATCTAGGTTGGTTCCACAATCTGGCTATTGTGAACTGAGCAACTATGAACATTAATATGGCTGCTTCACTGTAGTATGCTGATTTTAAGTCCTTTGGGTATAGGCCAAGCAGTGGGATAGCTGGGTCAAATGGTGGTTCCATTCCAAGTTTTGTAAGGAATCTCCACACTACTTTCCAGAGTGGCTGCACTAATTTGCAACCCCACCAGCAATGTATGAGTGTACCTTTTCCCCCACATCCTTGCCAACACCTATTGTTGTTTGTATTCTTGATAATCACCATTCTAATTGGGGTGAAATGAAATCTTAGGGTAGTTTTGATTTGCATTTCTCTTATTACTAGAGATGTTGAACATTTTTTCCTATATCTGTTGATTGCTTGCAGATCTTCTGTGAAGTGTCTGCTTATTTCCTTAGCCCATTTATTGACTGGGTTATTTGTAATCTGTTTGTGAAGTTTTTGGGTTCTTTATAAATTCTGGAAATTAGTGCTCTATCTTAGGTATGTGTGGAAAAGATTTTCTACCACTTTGTAGGCTTTCTCTTCACACTGTTGATTATTTCCTTTGCTGAGAAAAAGTTTTTTAGTTTGAATCTATCCCATTTATTGATTCCTCTTTTATTTCTTGTGCTTTGGGAGTCATGTTAAGGAAGTCTGGTCCTAAACCAACATGATGAAGATTTGGACCTACTTTTTCTTCTATTAGGTGCAGGGTCTCTGGTATAATTCGTAGGTTCTTGATCATTTTGAGTTGAGTTTTGTGCAGGGTGAGAGATAAGGGTTCAGTTTTATTTTACTACATATGGATTTCCAGTTTTCCCAGCACCATTTGTTGAAGAGCTATTCTCCACTGTATGTTTTTGGCTCCTTTGTATAGTATGACATAACTGTTTTTATGTGGGTTTGTCTCTGTGTCCTCCATTATGTACTATTGGCCCACCTATTTTGGTGCCAATACCATGCCATTTTTATTACTATTGCTCTGTAGTATAGTTGAAGTTCTGGCATTGAGATATCACCTGCTTCATTGTTTTTTTTTTCTTTTTTGTGGGTGCCGGGGATCGAACCCAGGGCCTTGTGCTTGCAAGGCAAGCACTTTACCGACTGAGCTATCTCCCCAGCCCCACCTGCTTCACTCTTTATGCTAAATATTGCTTTGGCTATTCTGGGTCTCTTACTCTTCCAAATGAATTTTATGATTGCTTTCTCTATTTTTCTATTTCTTTGAGGTACATCATTGGAATTTTAATTGGAGTTGCATTGAATCTATATAGCAATTTTGGTAGCAAGGCAATTTTGGCAATTTTAATTCTGCCTATCCAGGAACATGGGAGATCTTTCCATCTTCTAAGGTTTTTTTTTAATTTATTTCTTTAGTGTTCTATAGTTCTCATTGTAGAGGTCTTTCACGTCTTTTGTTAGATTGACTGCAACATCCCTTCATGCTCAAAACACAAGAGAAAATAGGGATAGTAGGAACATACATCAACATTGTATTAGGCTATCTATGGTAAGCCCACAGCCAAAATCATTCTAAATGTAGAAAACCTGAAAGCATTCCCCCTAAAAACTGAAACACAGCAGGGATGCCATCTTTCACTTCTATTCAACATCATCCTTGAAACTCTAGCCAGAGCAATCAGACAGATCAAAGAAATTAAAAGGATATGAATAGCAGAAGAAGAACTCAAACTATCACTATTTGCAAATGATGTGATTCTGTATTTAGAGGATCCAAAAAGTTCCACCAGAAAATTAGAACTCATAAATGAATTCAGCAAAGTAGCAGGATATAAAATCAACACTCATAAATATAATGCATATCTATTCATAAGAGATGAATCCTCTGAAAGAGGACGGATATTATGTAACATGCTGGAACATAGATGAACGTTAAAGACTTTATGCTGGGTGAAATAAGCCAGTAAGGAAACCACAAATATTGTATGATTCTATTTATGTGAATTGTCTACAATGGTCAAATTGATAAAGATAAGAGAATTGTATTTGCTTGGGAGAAATGAAGAATCTTCATTTAATGAGTGAGATAGAGTTACAGTTTTACAAGATGAAGACTGTTCTGGAGATAGGACTGCATAATCATGTGAATATGCTTAACACTACTCAACTATACTCTTAAAATGGTTAAGTTGGTAAATTTTATGTTATTTGTATTTTACCACACTTTAAAAATATATATCACTTTTGATTAAGAGAAACTAAACCTAGATTAACTAATAAAGGGTAAGAGTTTATTTTTGTAGGAAAGAATGAAGAAAAGTACGGATTCATCTTCATATTTGCCAAAATGGATGAATCCAATTTAATACATATTCCTGATTCAAAAACAAAATAATTCACAAACAAGTAATTGAGGAAATGCTATTTAACAAATATAGGACTGTCTAAAATTTATTGCTAATGTCTTTCTTGGTAGTCAAACTTTAGAGGTTTCCTCTTAAAATCAGGCCTATATAAAATCTATCATTACCCTAACTATTGGGTTTCAAATCATGGAATTTTTAAATTATAATTTGGATAAGATAGATTTAATATCATTTTAGATGTATGAAAATGAAAAAATAATTTTATAATGGGAAGCAACAGAGACTGATCCATTGTATATCAAAACATACAATATACTGAGCATATAAAATGTATTTAAACATATAATAATTAAATTAGAAAAAATTAGGAAATGTTTAGAGGAAAACAATATAAATATAAATTGAGTATATAAGCCCAAATTTCAGGAATTATAGAGTGTATATATTTATATACATAAATATGTATAAAATAAAATATATACATCTATATCACAAACATTAATTCATAACAAGGAAGTGTTCCTAATAACCAACAAAAGGAATCTAATAACCAACAAAAAAGTGTCCCTAATAACCAACAAAAAAAGGAAAGCAGAAACAAAGTTTATATACTGTATAGTCCCTTTAAATATATTAATACAAGCATAACTTAGAGAATAATAGGTTAAAGGTAATTTTCTTAAATTTGCTAAAATGTAAAAAAAAAAAAATTTAAAATAATCATTTGTGAGCCTTGTGATTAAGGGTGACTTTTATTTTCTTCAACACAGTTTTGCATATTTTCCAAATCTCCTACATTCTACATTTAATTCTTTGATAATTGGAGAAATAAACTGTCAAAAATGTGCCTGTTATAGGCTGTCCACTTGGAATTTGTTAATTGCTTGTTGGTTCTTGCTCCATCCATTTTCCCCAGTCTTCTGACTCTGCCTTTCGCTGACTCTGGTGTTTCATCTTGATTGCTGTGGCATGTGACCTCCTTAGCCACCTCTGTTCCTCCATTCATTAAGAGAAGTGTGGAGTATGGTGAGATTCAAACCCAGACAGTATTTCTTCACCTTTTTTTTGCGTCGAGCTGCTATAATTCTTGCAAGTCACATGGAGTTTGGAGAGATTCAGAGTTGAGCTTTGGATCCCAGAGCTGACGCAGACTCTCCAGGAGGTTCTCAGGCTGCTTCACCTTTTGAGTAACTTAGTTCAAGTCAATTCCACTTATTTGTTTGCCTGTACATTCAAGTCTTCTTCATTATTCATGTGATTTTTATTAAAACCTGTTATATTCAGCATCCTTAATATACTTATTTACATACTCCTATGAGAACATAAAAATTATGCTATGTCCTACCACTATTTCACCTCAAACCATATTCTGTCTGACATAAAGTGCCCATCAGCACCATCTTTATGATGAACTCATAAAATATGGTAGTCAACAAATCTGTTTTTCTCCCCTTAAGTATCCATTAGGGAATTGCTTTTGTGTCAATTGCAATAGAACTAAATATTGTAGGTAAAAAAAAAAAAAAAAAAAAAAAAAAAAAAAAAAAAAAAAAAGAAAGAAAGAGAAGCAAAGAGAGACATATGCTAAATTCACAGGGAAATAATTAAGATTTTAAAATATTCAGTTACTACTGTAGCTCTTTGAGAGGAAAAAGGAAAATACCTTTTTATTTGTGATTCTATGGTCAATTTTAAATAATTAACTTCAACTCAGAAAAATATATAGACGTAAAATATTTAAATGTAAACTTTTGATAAAACACTAAGATAAAAATTCCACTTTAAGCTAAGCTATGATTACTAAAAAGTGAAATAAAAAACTATAAATAAAATTGTCAACTTTTATGTTTTTTAGAACTAGTATTTTAAATTTTGTATATATTGTAGGAGTATGGTGTTTTACAAACTTTCTGCACATTTTATGGAATATTGAGACAGTTTGCATAATCACTGTGTATACTACATCCAGGTCATTTTTATGGAATTTGAAGGACAATAGAAGTACTTTAAATGATAATAGAGGTTTATAATGTTTGTGCTTCCTTTTATGGCACATCAATGATTTTTTTTTCTATTTTTAAAATTAAAATTTATTTTTATTTGATACATAAAACAAAATTATACATATTTATAGAGTACCATGTAATATTTTAATACATTATATAGTGTTTAAATTGGGTCAAATATACTTATCTCCTCAAATGTTTATCATTTCTCTATGGTGAAAATATTCAAACTCCTTTCTACTAATTCTTTGAAATAAATAGTACATTATCATTTTAAACTGTCACCCTATTGTGAAATAACATACCAGAATGTGTAATCCAACTCTAGCTTGGTACCCACTCATCAATCTTCCCCCATCTTGACTCTCCTGTACTCTGCTCAATCTCAGGAAACCTCCAGTTTACTCTCAACCTCTATAAGATGAACATTGTAAGATTCCACATGCCAGTGAGATGAGGCAGTGCTTTTCTTTCTATGCCTGGCTTATTTCACCTAACATAATGATCTCTAGTTCCATCTCTATTGTGTCAAATGATAGGATTTTCTTATTTTTTTATGGCTGAATAGTATTCTATTTTGTGTATGTACCACATTTTATTTATTAAATTAGCATTTGATGGATATTGAGGCTATTTCTGTTTCTTGGCTATTGTAAATAGTGCTTTAATAAATATGGGAGTACAGATATTTCTGACATACTGATTTCTTTTCCTTTGACTCTATGCCTGGTAGTGGGATTGCTAGATAAAATGGTACTTCCATTTTTAATATTTTGAAGAATTCCTATACTATTTTCCATAATGGCTGTACTAATTTACACAGCTACCAATGGTGTGCCAAAGCTTCCTTTTCTCCACATTCCTGCCAGCACGTGTTATCTTTAGTCTTCTTGGTAATAGCCATTCATATTAGAGTGTTTCTCACTATAGTTTTAATTTGCATTTCCTTGATGATTAGCGATTTTGAACATTTTTTTCATATACATGTCCACCTTTGATTTATTTAATGGCCAATTATTAATATATTTCAACTTGTAAATGTCCTCTTCTATAATGTACAAAATATTGTGTGAACTCTTCACAGAGCTGTCTGAATCCATTTATTTATCCACAAATCAAAATTTTTACCTACTGCTTTTAAACATGCATTGTCAGGCTACTGATGAAATAGAAAATTCACTAGGCTCAGAATCAGAAGAGCTGAATTCAAATCCTATATTTTGGGGCAATGATTAGCTAACCTATTTGACTTCCATTCTCTAAATTATAGCTGAAAATTGAAGTTGAAAATTGTAGATTTAAATCTTGGCTCTGTTAGATGTTACTAGATATTTGGCATATTTCTTAAACAAATGAGATTTATAATACCTATTACCTTGAGATAAAAAATTGAAATAACAGCTAAACAATGTTTTATAAACCAGAGAGTTTTATTCTAACTTTTGAACATAGCACATAGATATTTAGCATCTATTTTTATGCTGAATGTCCTTTTAATTTAAGTACTCATATCTTAGTGGAGGAGACAAATACAAATAATATTCATACAAAGTCTCAGAGAATATATAGATGTGCAAATATTATAGGAGGCTGTCAGAAGAACAGCTGTTTAAATGAACATTGGAGACTTGTTTACAGAACTGGAATTTGAGAAGGGGTTTAAAGGGAGACAAAGAAAAAGAGTGCAAAACGAAGATACAAACATGATCCAAAAAATGGGAGTTAGAAGTAGCACAGTGTGGAGTGAGTTGAAATTGTCTTAGGATATGGTAGGATATAGTAGGAGACATAACTGAGGTTTGCACAAATATTTTGAGGCAAAAGGTAAAAGAGACATGGAGACCAACTTAGGAGTCTGGACCTTTTTCTGTGTTGATGGAGGAGCCATTAGAGCTCATTAATAATTCATCTAGATTATAGCCAATTGAGATCTACACCTTATACATTTTGTAATTGAAATCTGATGATAGTAGACAATGCCAAGTAGATAAACTATGCTATGGTTTGAATGTTTGTGCTTCCTGAAGAATTCATGTTGGAACTTAATATCCAATGCAACAATATTAAGAGGTGGAACCTCCAGGAGGTCACTGGTCTTGAGGGCTCCTCCCTTGTGAGTAGGATTAAGTCATTTATAAAAGAAACTTTGCACAGGGTTTGGCCTTCCTGTCCTTTTTGCCATGTATTTAAGGCAGTATGTTGGACCTTCACCAGACACTGAACTTTGCTGATATCTTGATCTTGGATTTCCCAGCCTCTGGAACTATGATATATAAAATTCTCTTCTTTAAAAATTACCTAGCCCTCAGGTAATTTGTTATAGCACTACAAATAGACTAAAATAATTCCGAACACCTGAACTCACATGTCACAGATGAATGAACTAAAAGTGGGTAAAATAAAGAAGAAAAAGCATACCTTAACCATTAAGATTATGATTTTTTAATGATACAAATTGCACAGTAAGTATCTCAGTCCATTCAGACTGCTGTAACAAAATATCTTAGACTAAGTAACTTACAAAATCAAAAAATTATTTCTCACAGTTTTGGAGCCTGGAAAGTTCAAAATCAAGGAGCCAGCAGATTTGGTGTCTGGTGAGGGACTTTTTGCTTCAAAGAATGCAACTTCTGCTGCAGGGAGTGATAGTGCACATCTGTGATCCTAGTGCCTTGGGAGGCTGAGGGCAGAGGATCCCAATTCCAAAACCAGCCTCAGCAACCTAGCAAGACTTTGTCTCAAGAAATGTAAAGGAACTGGAATGTGACTCAGTGATTGAGTGCTCCTGGGTCAAATCCTTAGTACAAAACAGACAAACAAACAAACAAAAATGCACCTTCTTACTGTGGACTCGTGTGATTGAAGGAGCAGAAATATTTCCTCAGGCTTCTTTTATAAGGGCCCTAATCCTGTTTGTAAGAATTCTAGTCTCATAACCTAAACTCCCAAAGGCCCCACCTATTAATACTACTGCATTGAAAATTAGGCTTCAACCTATGAAATGTGGGGGATACAAGCATTCAGACCTCAGCAGTAGTGAGATATTGTTAGTCAAGCAATACTATGACTGTGTAATAGTACACGATTGATGAAAATGGCTGGACATGGGTCCCGAGGCACAATGCTTTAGGAAAAAGTGCAACCTGGTCTCATGAAATAACTTGTACATGTCCTTCTTCCAAGCATATGGATGAACAGAGACAATTTACATAGTATTACATGTGTAAGTCCATCATACAGAGGTTAATGCTCAACAATATGTGTGCTGAATGATTTGGTAGAAAAAAAGCATTTGCCCATTTAGTTTATATAATTACAACTTTTGCTCATAATATTGACAGAATTGGCCTACTTTTCATTAAGCATGACTACAGTTTTCTTACACTAATCATATTAATGTCATACTTGTTTAGATACCAAAGAAAGTAATTAGGGTTTTTTCAATGATAATGTAATATATACATATACATATTTCATTATGTTATATATATGCATATATATATATATATAAACAGGTATATGTTTCATTTCATTTTATATTTCAATTTAAATGAAATAATTGGATAGTGATCCTACCTGACATTCTTTCTCCAAACTTCTGTAGTTTATGGTATTTTGATAAATTTTAGGTGAAAATTAGTAATTTTCAAAAAAAATTAGGTTGATACTTTAAATCTAAGAATGTATTGAAGTTCATTTTAAAATGTAACTATTGCATCATTAGTAGAAATTGCATTTTGCTAATTATTTTTTTACCTTCATGTTGGATGAATGATATATGTTAAACTCTTCTTAAAATAATTATTTTTGAAATATTCATGTCTTTGAAACTGAAGTATGAGGTTCTTAGAAATAAAAAACAACTTCTGATTGTATAAGTACTATTCTACTTGAACATAATATTAATTATATTTTATTATAGTAAAATATTTATAGCATATAGCATAAAATTAGTTATTTTAACCATTTCCATGTGTAATTTTCAGTAGCATTAATTACATTTGCAATCTTATAGGAGCATAAGAAGAATCTATTTCAAAATCTTTCATCATCCCAAGCAGAAACTGTACATTAAAAAAAAGTTAAGCATAGAATTGCCATATAGTTCAGCAATTCCACTTCTAGGAGTACACTCCAAAGATTTGAAAGCAGGGATTCAAATAGATACATGTTAAACTTTTTAAGAAACCCTAAATATTTTTCATGATGTTTATATTACTCTATATTCCTACCAGCAATGTATGATTCCAGTTTCTCAACATCCATTCCAACACATGCTATTTTCTTGTTTTTTTTTTTAAGCAGTCATTCTAGTAGGTGTGAAGAAGGATCTCATTTTGTTTGTTAATTCTTTTTTCCTGATGACTGACAATAAATTTTTTTCTGTGCGCTTGATGCCATTTGCATATCTTCTTTGGAGAAATGTCTGTTTGTATCTGTCTTAATAAGAGAAACAAAACTAAAATGAGATATATAAAAATATATAAAGAGAGTTTTTAATGGGGGATTGGCTCACACAACTATGGAGGCTGAGAAGCCCATGATCTGCTTTCTTCAAGTTTCATGCACAAAAAGATGGTGAAATAAAACTCCATTCTAAAGTCAGAGTCCTGAAAACCAACGGCTCTAATATCTGAAAGCAGGAAAAGAAGGCTGTTCAACCTCAGGTAAAGAGCAAATTTGCCCTTCTTTCTTTTTGCTTTATTTAGACCCTTAACAAGTTGATGATGCCCACTTGATTTAACAAGAACAAGTCTATGAACTCAAATTCCAGTCTTCCAGAAAAACCCTCATAGAAAGACCCAGAAATAATGATTTATCAGATGTTTGGACACACTATAGTAGTCATGATAACACAAAAAATAAATCATCACAAAGTATTTTTTTCCATTTTAAATGTAGATTGTCTTTATGTTATTGAGTTGTTAAAGCGCCTTGTATTTTTTGGATATAATTGTATAATTCTTTATGAGATATATGGCTCACAAATATCTTCTTCTAGTCTGTGGATTATCTTTTCACTGTCTTGCTGATGTCCATCTTGATTCATTTATTTCCTTTACCTTATATCCAACAGCATTTTGACAGACAATTCTTTGAATTTTGTTCAGGAACTTAAGAAAACAAAAATAAAACAAAAACACAGGGGAACAATACAGCCAAAGAAACAAAAAACAACACTTAGTATTTGAAGACTGACTCTGTGCTGATCACTCCTTTAAGGTTTAACCAACTCATTTAAAACTGTCTCAGCCTTTGCTTCTGACTATGCAGAGCCTACAGACTAGACAGTGAAGAAAGCTTATGGTTTTCTTGGAAATTAGTTGGGCATGTGTCCTATCCTGGGCAGGCTCTTGGTTTCTAAGTCCCTAAGATACACAGACACTGTTTTCCCAAAGTCATTCTCTCTTGGCTTTTGCTCCACGGTCTTGTATATTGTGATGTAATCTTTTACCCCAGGTAGCTACAGGTTTTCCATTCTCTTTACCTTTCTGATTGATACCTGTTGCTTCTCCATCTTAGTGGAATCCAGGTAGATGAAATAGAGAAAAGTGCCTTGCCTGGTACTCAGGCAGACCCCAGACAAAATAGAACACATAAACACAATATTTTTAAATAAGCCTCACTCTTCTCCCTTCAGCAACAGGAGCCCTGGTTCCACACTGTGAATGAGGGCTGTCATCTTTAGGGGTGCCAAATGTGGAGGGAGCTGGGTAATGGCAACTAAGAATGTCACAACTTTCTTCTATCATTTAGGAGAATGTCACAACGTATCTTCCATTTTTCTTGATTCAGCAGTCACATGGTGGCTTTGTATCTGACTATTTTCTAGAGTTCTTAGGAAGTTGGTTTTGACAGTTTCAGCTTGTAGTTCAGTGTTGCTTTGTGAAGCAACGTATTTGGAGCTACCTACTCTGCTATTATGCCACAGCTCCTCCTCTAATTTAGTCAGTGGATTTAGTGAACAACCTGTAAACTATGAGACAGGTATTGTACAAAGTACTGTAGAAGATAAACAGGTGGAAGACCAAATAAAACAAGAATAGAAGAAGAAAACAAGAATAGAAACAAGCACATAAATATCTATTATATGAAATAGTTTATGATCTACAATAATCTTAGGGAGTCAAAATTTATTAATAATGATAACTTTCAAGGTAAACGTTGATACTCAAAGTACCAAATAAAAGGGTTAAATGGAAGGTTTATAGTTGATGATAATGGGGAAAGAACATTCAGTTGGAAATTTTAGCATAAGTATAACATAAAGAACCAGAAGCAAAAGAGAGAAGAGTCCTATATAAGGAGTGTATAGTTCATTTGTGAAGTCTGGGTGGAGGATGGAGCCAAACAATGGTAGTTCTATATTTCATCCAGAAGGAAACAAATTTAAAACTTTAAGAAGATGCTATGAATGAAGCTACTGCTTTATAAGATTAGTTTCACAGTGATATATGGAATGAATTGAGAACACAAATGTATATATGTATATATCCAATTGAGATGACCCTTTCTCTTAGTAGCTGAATTCTTATATTTTATATGTGAGTAGTTAGGAACTTTTAATTTTCAAAATTTAAATTGGTAGCTTAAAATAAAGCAGTGCAGTTTTAAGTATAAAAAACAGTATTTTTTGTTGTTTAGTGATCAACCTATGGCAAACTTTATTTTACAAATAAATGTCATAGTTTTCAATAAAGATTTAGATTTTCTATTAATGAATAAAGATGGTTCATAGTAACAGGAGACATATTACCTCCAACCATGTAATAATTTTTATCTAAAAATGCCATAAACTGACTTTAGAGGTAAAAATTGAAATATATTCAGTGACTTCTAGTTACAGTATTTTAATTCCCTATTTAGAAGTAATTAGTACTGTCATTCCTCCATATCCAGGGGTTCTTCATCTGTAGAGTCAATAAAACATGGATCAAAAATATCCAGGAAAAAAGTTGCATCTGTATTGCACAGCAGAATAGTTCTTATTCCCTAAATCATACAGTGTAACAACTATTCACATAGAATTTACATTGTATTAGCTATTGTAAGAAATCTAGAGGTGAACTTTTAGAGGATGTGTGGAGGTTATATGTAGATATTATGCCATTTTTATACAGGAACCATGTACTTACAAATTTTAGTTTCCATAAGGAATTCTGGGACCACCCACAATGGATACCAAAGGATGACTCCTATTTTCTGTTTATTCAGATATATTAATTAATTCTTTTACATAGGTCTACGCTGATTAACAACAGGCTTTACTTAAGGCATGCCTTCTAATTATTTATCATGTATTACATACACTAGGTAATTAATGTCATTTTCTGATATCAAATATTAAGCAACTTTGTTACTAAAAAATTCCCTGTAGTTGTAGTAAAAATAATTTACTCTGATTTAATCCTTAAATTTCTATTAATTTTAGTATCCTATAAATGACCTCTGTTCGAAGTCTTTATTGTACTAGGTAGTAGGATAGGACTATAACAACAAAAATGTTCAATATCATTTTAGATAATTAGAGAGGGTTGCCTATATTCTGTGGCCATCTCATCTCTAGGAGTTTGTGCCAATAGCAAATGAAGTTTCAAATGGATCAATATCTCCCTGACCATATTGACAAAAATTTTTCAAGTAGTGTACTGTAGAGTCAACAAGGCTCTCCACACATTCAAAACTACTAGAATGTGTGTTTGCTGTTTTGCATCTTCAATAGTTAACATTACTGAAGTGCACTCTAGAGACTGACACTTGGAACCTAACTAGAGATAACAAATGAGTGCATAAACCAATATATCTGGTAGTATCTCAGAAGTCACATATGAGTTATTTCCAGTCTAAGATACTGATCTAACCTACAAACATTACTCTCTCTTCTTAAAATTTATTATTATGGCAAGAAAGGAAAAGGAAAACAGAATGGAAGGTTCACTACTCCAAATTAGAAAAATGCATCTTCAGTTATAAATACTGAGGCAATTTTAAAAAAAAAGTTCATTTAAAATCAGACTGAAAGAGGAGCAACCAGTTGAGATTATACAACATAAAAATAAATAAATAAAAGAAGGCCATGAAAATTCAATTGTTGGGGACTCAGGTATTATATATCCATTTCTTGAGAGCTAAAATTTACACTTATTTCTCTCAAATGTATTTAAAATTATTCCAAATAAAATATTTCCAAATATTTTAAAATAATGATTAATTTACTAATTAGTAATTAGTTGAAATTAAGAATTAAAAAACATGAATGAAACAACATGGTTTATGGAAATGAGAATATAAGTTCATATTAATTATAAATATTAACTTTGAAAAATATTTGAAATACTCTAAGAGAATAAAAAGATTTAAATAATTATGTGAATCAAGTGTCCAAGATTTCTGAAAAAAATTGGAGGAATTTATGGAATTAGTAGAAAAAAGATGTAAAACAAAATATATATCTTATTCCATAAAGAGAAACCAATAGATAATATTTTGTTCTTGACTGCAAGTTAAACAAAAGTATCATTTATATTTTATAAATTATGGTAAAAGAAGGAAAACAAAACTAGAGTCAGATAGCAAGAGTAGAAAAGATTTTAAAAATTTATAAATATGAAAGTACGAAATAAAATGACAAGTGATAGCATTAAGTATTATAATGAAAGTCATTATATTAAACCTTCTTAAAATTCATTTGCTTTATGTCAGTAAAAACTAGATTTGCTCATTTAAAAGTCCATCTAACTACCATGACATCTAAAGTTTCAAAATACAAGGCAAATTCAATTAAAGACAAATTTTGTAAAAATATCATTATCAAAGTATATTTCAAAGAAATATAAATAGAAAGATAATTATATAAACACAATTAGTCAAGGCTTATCGTGTGATTCCTATATGCCAAGAAATATATGGTAAGTTATTCTTGGTGCTTTAGATGTGACTGCTTATGGTAGCCTATTAGGTACCATTTTTATCGTCATAGCCATTTTATGAATGAAGAGTCTGAGACCTAAATAAATTAAGGAACTTGTCTTTCCACATAACCAGAAAGTGGTGGATCTGGAATTTGAATGCATTCATTCAGATTCTACAGTCTTTAACACTGTTACATGTCACTGTAACCCCTATAACACTCATCAAATGTCATAATTTCATTATGACAATATCAAAATCTGCACAGAGACATTAAGTAAACTACCATCACAGAGAGAAATAGCTATACTTTATTTTCTAAATCCTCAATAGATTAAAGAGAGAAAACAAAATTCATTGACTATAAATATGATAAATACTAATGATATATTCATACACAAACACATGTAACCCAACTTGTCCTCTAAAAATCAAACACTCATTTAAATTCTCATAGAATATTTTAAAATTGATAAACTTATAATATCCTAGGGCCAAAAGTTAATGTAAAAATATATTTGAAATGGGTGTGCCACATTCTGAGTTCTTATTGACACAAAATTAGAAATGATTGGTAAAATGTTAAAACTATTTAATGATTTAATTATTTAATTGTCAAATTAATGATAATTTCCTAAAATAAATTCAAAATTAAAATAAATTCAAGAGAATTTAACATGGTTAATTAAGGGAAATGTGATATTACATTTTCAACTGCAACTGATGATAAGGAAAGAATTCTTAAAGAAATACCTTAAAGGATTTTATACTTAGATAAACTATAATAGAAATAGTTGAAGAGCAGTATATTCATTAATGCATAAGAGAAAACAAGAAAATTAACATATTAATATATTAGAAAATTTTAAAATTAATGAATTTAAGAATGACTCTGGTAAGGTGAAGAAAAATTCTATCACAATAGGATTAAAAAAACCCTCTGAAGTATCTACTAAAGAAAGGGAAAACAGAGTGAGCAAACCAGTACCCACACAAGCATGTGCAAACATGCACACCCAATGAGGAAACACTGTACCTTGTTCTTTGGAATCCATGTGATTTGTTCCATGCAGTACCTGTAAGTGGAGTATTTGCGTATAACCTATGCAAGAGCTATCCTCCTATAACTTTACCTCATCTCTAGATTACTTGTAATACCCAATACAGTCTAAATGCCACATCTATAGTTGTTAAACACTGTTTGGTTTGTAGAATGATGATGAGTTAAAAAAATAATAAAACTGTACATGTTCAGTATAGACAATTTTTTTTCAAGTATTTTTGTTTTGTGGCTGTTTGAATCCAAGGATGAGGAAGCAGCAAATATAAAAGTCCTATTGTATCAATTATCTATTGACTTAAAATTTTATTCTAATATTTTGCTGCTTGAAATAGCTATTTTTATTTCAAATTGTTTCTGAGCATTAGGAATCTGGAAGCACTGCATCCAGGTGGTTCTGGATAAGGGTCTCTTATGCGGGAGTAGCCAATGTTGTTTGTGCTGCACATCTGAAAGCTTGGTTGGAGACTGAAGATCTACTTCCAAGCTTCCATGGCTGTTTGCAAACATCTTCAGTGTCTCACCACATGAGTGTCTTTATATAACTGCTCAAGACATGATGTGTGGCTTTTCATAGAGCGGTCTGAAACAGGGAGAGAGGGGATGAGAGGGAAGCAAGGAGAGGGAGAGAGGGAGGGACACAGGGTGGAAGACAAACAGAGGAAGAGGAGAGTTAAACTATTTGGTAACAGTCAAAACCAGAATGGCTCCCTGAAGATGTCCATACCAAAATTCCTAGATCCTCTAGATGCATTTATTACATTTCATTGCAGAAAGTATTTATAGATGTCATTAAGGTTATCAATCAGTGGTTATGAAATAGAGAAATTATTCTGGATTATCATGGAAGGATATAAAATCTGACACATAAGCATAGAAACATTCTCTTCCATTGGAGCAACAGAGGTACAGAGGAAGTCAGAGAAATTCCAATGTGAGAAAAATTTGGGGTGCTATTTCTGGCTCCTAGATACAAGCGTCCATATGTAAGGCTGATGATTGTCATTCTGACTGAAGTGTGATATAAAATTTTAGTGTAGTTGTGACTTACATTGCCTCATTGCTAAGGATGTTGAACTTTTTTTCCATCTATTTGTGGGCCATTGTATTTCTACTTTTCAGAAATATCTGTTTAGATTACTAGCCATTTATTGTTTGGGTGTGTTCTGTTTTTAAGTTTTGTGGTTCCTTTTAGATTCTGGATGTTAATCCCCTGTGAAAAGAGAGAGCAGACAAAGATTTTCTCCTACACTGTAGATTTACACTTTATGCTCTTGTTTCTATAGTTGTAAAAAATATTTTAAATTTAATGCCATCCCATTTTTTCATTTTTGGTTTTATTTCTTAAGTTTTAGCGACTTATTAAGGAAGTCAGTGCTTGAATCAATCTTTTGGAGCACTGACATGTTTTCTTCTACCAGTGTTACGGTTTGGATATTTGGTATCCCCCAAAATCTCATGTTTGAGACAATGCAAGAATGTTCAGAGCTGAAATGATTAGGTTATGAGAGATATAACTTAATCAGTGGGTTAGTTCACTTGAATGGGTTAACTGGGTAGCATACTACTTAGGCAGTTACCGTGCGGCGGAGGAAATTTTCACTGGAAGTCTGCCGTGGGATTTATATGTTGTCTCTTAGTGACTCGAGCTCTCTGCTTTCCTCTGCCATATCCTTCTATCATGATGTTCTAACTCATTTTGGACCCTTAACAATGGAGTCAGCCAACTGTAGACTGAACCTCTGAAAAATGAGTCAAAATAAATTTTTCCTCTTCTATGCTGTTCTTGTCAGACCGTTTGGTCACAGCAACAAAAAGCTGAGTGTAACAGTTTCAGTGTTTCTGGTCTAATTCCTGGTTCTTTGATCCACTTGGAGTTGTTTTTTGTGCACAGTGAGAGATAGGAGGCTAGTTTTGTTCTTCTGTATATGGATATCCATTTTTCACAGCACCATTTACTAAAAAGGCTATCTTTACTCCAACATATATATTTGGCACCTTTGTCAGAAGCAGATAAGTTTATCTATGTGGATTTGTATCAGTGTCTCTTATTCTATTCCACTAGTCTTCATGTCTGTTTTATGCCAATACCATACTATGTTTATTACTATAGCTCTGTAGTATAATTTGAGATAAGCTATCCTGATATCTCTAGTATTTCTTGTATTGCTCAGGATTACTTTGTGTATTCTGAGTAGTTTATTCTTCCATATGAATTTTAGTACATTATTTTCTGGTTCTTTGAAAAATGTCATTGGTATTTCAATGGGATTGCTTTGAAGCTGTATATTGGTTTTGGTAATATATCCATTTTTGGCACTAACATTTCGGCATATCCATGAACATGAGAGGGCTTTCAATATTCTAAGGTCTTTATTTTTTTCTTCAGTATTCTATAAATTTCATTAAAAACATCTTTCACCTCCTTAATTAAATTTATTCCAAATTATTTTATATTATTTTTTAGTTATTCTGAATGGAATTATTTTCTCTATTTCTTTCTCAGAAAATTCATTATTGGATTATAAGAAAGTATTGATATTTGTATGTTGATCTTATTTCTTGATAGTTGGCTTAATATGTTTATCAGTTCTAGAGGTCTTCTTGTAGAGGTTTTTGGGCAGTCTAAACATAGAATCATAACTTCTGCAGAGATAATTTCAATTCTTTTTATATTTGTGTTCTCTGATTAGAATTTAAAGAACTGTATCTTAGAGAAGTGCTGAGAGAAGACATTGTTATATTCTTGATTTGAGAAGAAATGCTTTTAGTTTTTCTCCAATCACTATGATGTTGACTTAGATGGCAAGGATATGGGTGAGGAGGTATACTTATACATTGTTTTTGGGAATACAAATTAGTTCAACCACTTTGGAAGGCAGTATGGAGATTCCTCAAAAGACTAGGAATGAAACCACCCTATGACCTAGCTATCACACTCCTTGGTATTTATCCAAATGATCTAAAATCACCATGCTCTAGTGATACATGCATGCCAATGTTTATAGCAGTGCAGTTTACAATAGACAGGTTTTAAAACCAAAGTGCCTCAACAGATTATTGGATAAATAGAATGTGGTACATATTTCCAATGGCATTTTGCTCAGACATAAAGAAGAATGAAATCATGTCCTTTGTGGATAAATGCTTGGAACTGGAGAACATAAAATAAAATTAAGTCAAACCTGGAAATTCAGGGGTCAAATGTTTTCTCTCTTATGTTGAAACTAGAGAGAGATGGGAAAAAATTAGTTAAAAAAGGGGGGGGGTGTATTAGTCAGAATTCTCTAGAGGAACAGAACCAACAGGAGGTATGATTATAAAAAAGGGGAGTTATGAGATTGATTTACACAACCAGAAGCTGGATAGTCCACAATGGTCATCTGCAGGCTAAAGAGCTGAAGGAACCAGAATCTGTGTACTCCAAGGTACAAAAGCCTCAGAACAAAAGGAATCAACAGCGATGCCCCATCCTAAATGAAAGCAGAGTCCTCTTTGGAAAAGTAAAAGTGGGAGAGTTTAATATTCTCAGGTAGTCTCAGCAGCAATCAAAAACCCATTCAAGAGAATCAAGCTTGAATCTGCTGCACCTTATTGTTTCTTCTAATTTTTATTCCATCCAACCTCCAACCTATTGGATGGTGCTGTCCATGCTTTGGGAGGGTATCCATTTCAATTTGCTATCCTACATGCCACTCATTCCTTGACACATCCTCATCTAACACACCAGAAACTTCTTAATCTTTGGCATATCTTAACCCAATCAAGTTGACAATTCAAATTCACCATTACAGGGGGGTTTCATAAAAATAGAAATAAAACCTAGAGTAGAGAAAGATTAAGAGGAAGGGAGAAAGAGAGACCATGGGGTATAGGGGAAATACTAGGGAATGAAATCTACCAAGAGGTGATATGTCCAAATATATGATATATGTACAAATATATCATAATTAATCATATATATAAATTTTAACTCTCTATATAATTTCAATAGTAATAATAGTGATATCAGTAGAGTAGAACAAGCAGATGGGGGGAGAGGGGGAGTAGGAAAAGGAGCATTACAGGGGGGTGAGTCTGATTAAATTATGTGGATACAGGAATATGGCATAATGAATCTTACTGCTGTATGATTATAATGCACCAATAAAAATAAATGAGAAGATAAATTTACACTTATTTTCATAAGGGAATTGTACAGCTATTTCTATGAATGGTGAATGTTGTCCCAGTTTAACATCTACTTCCATTGTACCAACTTGGCTGCTGAAGATGGCACAGGAGAGCAGTGGAGGATGACATAGGCTGCTCATTTTATAGTCAGCAATCCATTGTATTCTGCACCTCCACAATGGTATTTGACCATTCTGCAAATGGATGAGCTTGAAGGATAAATTGTGATCAGTGTTAAAACTGGCAAATCTTGATTATTCAATAAAACATAAATAATAAGATCATTCTGAGTGAGAATAGGACCACTCTGTGGCCCATCCCTAGGTTTATAATACCATATTTCTTACTCCAGTGGTTACTTGATTTTGGTGTTACAGATCTTATTGAAGTGACAGATTGTCCCTCGATGATTAAAAGACAGGCCTTAGTAATATTTTTTTAAAATTTCTATGTCTTGTTCTAGTGTCTTTGTCCATGGACCTAGGAAACCACAGCATCAAGACCCTATTTGCCATATCTATGGCAAGCAGACCATATGGGTCCCCTGTGGCAGGTCCGTGGCAGCAGTAGAGGCAGCAGCATTAGCAAGTGTGCTACCATTTGTGGAGTGAAGGTGTTCTTCTTAATTAAAATCATTATTTTAATCCAGATGGATTTATCAGGTACTTATATCAATACCATGCAGGTTCTGGTGGCAGTTCTATATTCAGAGACTAATGTCTTTTCCTGGAAGCCACCTGAGAAGTAAGAAAAACTGTGATGGAATTGGAGAATATCTTGCTAAGAAATAAGCCAAGCCCAAAAAACCAAAGGCCAAATGTTTTCCCTGATAAATGGAGAATGATAATAATGGGGAAGGGGGGTGGGGAGTGAGAGAATAGTGGGGGACTCTAGAATATGTAGAAGGAAATGAGAGGGAGGGAGTATGAAAAATAGTGGAATGAGACAGACATTATTACCCTATGTACATGTATGATTACACGAATGGTATGAATCTACATTGTGTACAACCATAGAAACGAAGTGATGCACCCCATTTGTGTACAATGAATCAAATTGTAGTCTGTAAAAAATTGAAAACTAAATAAAAAAGTTTTTTTTAAACTGTGATGTGTTACATTAGAGTTCTATTTCAACCTGCTTGCTATTTTCCTGTGTACCCTCTAATGATACCCCTGTCAGATCTCACACTGTATTTACCTATAAGTCAATGCCATTTCCTGCTATCTGACCAGACCTTGAATATGATTTTTCACCAACCGTGGTCAAATTCACAGAACGATAATCGCAACCTTGGTCATCTGGCCTTTCTTATTGATTCCCACCCTTCATCTATGTTTCATTTCTGCCTTTGAGCTTTTATGACTGGCTTTTAAGTTGACAATGTACTTTTTATATGCTTTTCCTTGTAAAATTTTAGGTATTTTTACTTTGAAAATTCAAAAGTGACATTTGTATTGTTTACAGTTGGATAGATCCTGAAGATTTACTTTAATTTGGTAAGTCATCTTTATTGCCATGTTAGTTACTAATATTTTCTTTGAAATTCTTCAGAATGATTTCCTTCTTTTTTTTTTTTTTTTTCTGAATCAGCTTCTGCATCTGTATCCCCTGTTAGTTCATGGATAGACTCTAAACAGAGAATCAAAGTAGACTTCTTACACCCCATAATTTGCCCTCATTAAAAGCCAATTTCTGTAGCTATGTAGATTCATGTACTTATTTCAATTTCTCACATTCGTTGCATTTCTATGGGCAATCTATTAGGTCAGATCCTTAGAATGCCTCACATTCTTATTTCAGGGACTTTTATCTCACAACCTTCAACATTTCTTCTTTCTCTTCCATCTAATCTCTTCTTTCCACTTAGTGGTAGCCAAAGATATAGGAAGTAATCAAGTGATGTTTGGTAAACTGAACCAAACTTCCATTCTATTTAAAATCTTCATTTTATATCTATGATACGATATTTTAAGCTGTACTCTCCAGTATTTTGGTATATATTTTGTTTTGTGATAGTATGAGGATCATACTGATTTGAAATTCACTTACAGTTATAATATCCAAACCCATGCTTATCTATGTGGGTCAAAATTTTTGACTTCTAAAAGCACAGCAGAAAGGGTCCCTCTTCACTTACACTCATGTAGCTTTGTATGGTTTTGATTTGTTTGTTTTGTTATTTTTGTCCTCTTGAGATAATTGGAAAAAAAAGAAAAGAAAAATTTCTAATCATCTGAGAAATAAATCTCAGATTGGTCTCAAAGGGGAAAAGAGCAGATGTGTATAAGATGTGAACAAAAGAAAGAAAGGAAACCAACAGGATAAATCAAGTTCATTTTAAAAAATACAAGTCCATATAATTGAGCAATAAGTCATTACACACAGGTGACTTACATAGCCTACAGAGATTCATTCAAGATAACTTATGACTTTTAAGTTTTTTAACATTGTTCATTAATGAGTAGATGGGGAAAATATACTAAAGCACAATGGGATATTTGGGAATTCCTAGAATACAGAAAAAAGGTTTTCTTTTTACCTCTCTTCTAACAGTCATTGAAAGTGGTTTGCAATTGGGAAACCATCTACATGAGGACATTAGGCCAATCACATATTCACATCAGCAAGTGGATAGAACAATACATGTATTCTGAAAATGTGATACATATATTTGTATATGCATGCACATGTGCACCTGTATAGACATATATTCCTTCCTACATTCATTTATACACACACATCTATATTATAGGAAATTCAGCAAGTTCTCTAGAGTCTGTTTGATATCTTCCTAGGTTGATTTTCAAGTTCTTGAAACAATGATATACTGAAGTAACAGTGCCAGTAAAATCTGTAAAATGACTAAGTCAACCTATTTGCCATCTGCTATAAGCATTTTTGTTACAAATATGGTAAAGAAAGTATCATAAGAATAAAATGAATTAATGATGCTTTTGTTGATGAATATAGGTAAGATTAATGTGGAAATTCATGACATACTGCACCCAAAATTTAGAATAGCATAGTTCATGCAGGTAGTTCATGCAGTAGTATTTGTAGTGATAGTTTTTATATTTTGAAAAACCATAGAACAATAGCAAAGAAAAAATAGTTTCAGTAATACAGTTGTGTGGAATGATAACTACAGTACCAGATGAAATAAAGTTATGAATAAAATTACTACAAATATTATACTTGAAGTAACATTAATTATAAATGTCAAATAGAAATACATTAATATATTAATACATTAATATAAAAGCATTAAATCATTCTACCTTAAAGATTTAGGGCTGTTATATGTATATGATATTAAGAAATAAGAGTAATATAATAAATACTATTAATATGATGTTGATACTAGTCTAACAAATTAAATTATATTAAATATAATATATAATTAAATGGTGCTTTCAAATTAATTTTTCATATTAATTAGCACATATTTATTTTTTATTTTAAGAAATATATAAGCAAAAACCACCAATAAATTTTAAAAATATTAAGTGATATGATTGTAGAAATTCATACTTATAAAACTGAAAACCTTTTTCTTGTCAGTTTTCTCTGGTGTTTCTTTGCTTAACAGCTTAAGATGGAATGACTTAAGGTTCATTCCTTGATGGTCTTCTCTCTGCCTTTTCTCTCCTCTTGTAGCTTAACTAGTTACATGGCATTAATATCATTTGTGGACACAAAAGTCATATATCAAAGTCCTTAATCAATTAATCTTTTATGTGTTCCAGGTTGCTATATTTGACTTCATGCTGGAGAATTGGAGGAACCAATAGATGCTCAGTGCAAGAAGCTGGAGTCTTAAAATAAGAGGCACCAATGATCCAGCCCCAGTCTTGAGAGTTGGAATCCATAAAGTTCCTAGAGAACAGCCACAGGGTTCAGGCTGGAAGAGTGAAGAAGCTGGAATCCAGGGCATGAGTGATGGCCATAGTACTAGATTTACCCACTCAGGAAGAATCCTGCTGGCTCCACTGAAGCTTCCTCCTCCTCCTTTTTGCTCCTTCTGGGCCCCAGCATCTTGGACACTGCTGCCCACATTCAGGTCAGGTTTCCCCTCTCAGTTTGCCGTTCCACACACTGTTGTCTTTGGGTACGCCCTCATAGACACATCAGAAGTCTCCTAGGCCTAGACTTCTCCCAAACCATTCTAGGTGACAATAATGATTAACCACCACATTTGACTCTTCACCACACCTGGTATTTTTGTCCTCAGACATTCTTTCACCTTCTTCCATGTTTCAGTCCTGCTTACTACTCAATGATGCCAACTTGACTTTCCTTTAAAAACTGTAATTTCTATAAGTCCAGGGATTTAAAATGATGTCTAGCAGTGGTGGTGAGGTAGTAAATTTATTAAATGAACAAAGGTTTCCCAAAAGAAAAGTAAGCCTTTTGAAAGTACCTAAAAATATAATGTTTCTTATTTTCTTGACAGAAACATTAGGGTAAATGTTTGTTTCAAGTAAGCCTAAAAGTGTTTTAAATTAAAAATGTAACCATAAATTTAAGTGAGATATATTGATGTATGTAGTCATATAATTACACATAGTCTTAAGAATATGTAAATATGTATGCTTGAAATTATAAACTAACACAAAACATCAAAAGCATAGAGTTACATAGAGTGTTCAATAGATACAAACATATAGGTATATATTTAACAAAAACTATGTAGTTACCCAAAATATCATATAGCAAGTTTATCTGGTGTTTTGGAATGTAAACACTTTAGGACTTTCTTCTCTAGTTGCATCAATTGCCACATGCTGTGCACTCCTAAGTAAAGTAGTAACACAAAATGTTTTCTTCTGAACTGGGAATTTACTACTCACAAAGTTGGTTTCTTCCCCCAATGGATGCATTTAATCATATCATCTCCCACATCCTAAAAATAGTAACAATAGCAGTGTAATAGTAATGAAAATAACTGCTCATTCTTACCAATATGTCAAAAACAAAAATAGAATTTGGGTTTTACATGAGCCTGCTGCAAGGAATTACACTCTGTATTAACCAGGGTTCTCTAGAAAAACACTGGGGTGCCTTTCTCGCTGCCTTCTGAGCTGGTGGCTGTGTGGGAGGTGTGTGATGCTCCCTGGCAGCTGAGTGCCACAGACCCTGCATGAAATCTCAGCTGCAGCAAATCCCTGCCCTGCAGACCCAGCAGGCTGTGGTGACTGAGCGGAGACTTCCCCTCACCTCCCTTCCCTCATTTAAGCAAATTCATTTCACTTTCCTCAGTTAAAAGTTCAGAGCCACTGTGGGGTGGTGGTGCAAGCCTCTAATTCCAGTGGACTAGGCTCAAGAGGCTGAGCCAGGAGGATGGCAAATTTAATGTCAGCCTGGGCAATTTAGTGAGGTCCTAAGCAATTTAGTGAGACCCTGTCTCAAAATTAAAGTAGATGCATAAATGAAAAGGGTTGAGGATGTGGGTCAGTGGTTAAATGTCCCTGGGTTCAATCCCCAGGACCAAAACCACACAACCACACAACCACACACACACACACACACACCAATAAAATGGGCAGCTGTGGTGTCCCAACTGTCCCTTGCTTTAAAGGTACTTGATTGGGGGCTTTCCCAGCATCAGACATTGCAGGCTTGTGCTGAGTTATTTCTAGGAACTTACAACTTGAGTTATTACTAACTGACATTATTCAACTCCCTGCTTTACTCCTACCATCCCTTCCCCTGCTTTTGGACTCTTCAAAGAATTGCAGGAGGCCTGAAACCCCTGAAAATAATAAAACTTGGAGACAGAATGAAAAAAAAAAAAAAAAAAAAACTGCTGATTTTGCTTTGGAGCTTGACTATCTTTTCCCTTTTTGCACTTAATTTCCAAGTAGATAAGAGATACAACTTGAAAAATTAGTGAAGAATTGGATAATCCCTACTCTGTAACTCCTGCTACAGATCTGCAGGTGAAAACTACAGAATTGAGTATGAAAGTGTTTTTTTTATCTGTTCCTTAATTGCATTTTTGAATGTGTTTATTATTTGATTCTTAAATGAGACATTCATTTACAATTCATATGCCACTTGAGTAATTTTTAATTTGTTTAAGTGTATGTAGCAATTAGCTTTAAAGCATATGAAGAAAAATAATTAAAACATGAATTTTAAATTGTTTTCTGAATATAGTATGTAACTTCTTTGAATATAACATTGTATGCAAAGTCTAAATTTAAGTTTTCTTTTCTCCACAAAGGCAGACCTGACTTAGACAAAAGAAATTTAATACGAGGGATGAATAGTGCACAAGACTGTAAGCAACTTTATTCCTCCATGAAATGGAAATAAAAATGGTCCTCAGCTTTCTTAGGAATATTATAAATGCTGAGAATAGCTGTTGTTTGGTATTTAGTTAGATACAATATAAATCCCAGGTAGTTCTGGAATGTAAAACTCCTCATACTCGCTTTCATAAAAAAACTCACTCTACACACAGCTCCTTGTCATAAAAGTTTGGGGGCACTACTATTAAGATTTGGTATGTAAAAGAGTGTAGTGAATCTGTGGGTTCAGAGGTAAGGAGTGAAATGAAATTCAGGAATAGTAGGTTATGAGATGCATAACCCTGATCTCTGGGGCACAAGCTTTTTCACTTAGAAAAATCAGACATTAAAGCAGATGATTTTTTTTTTATCAGAAAACTCAAAGATTCTTCTCCCCATGCCTTTTTGTTGTTTTTGGTGCACTGTAGTTGTTCATGATGGTGACATTTGTTGTGGCATGTTTTTGCATGCACACAGTGCAACAGCAGAATGTGGCCAATATCATTCCCCTCTACTTCCTCTTCCCCTCCTCTCTCACCCCTCTGTGGTCCCTTTCCTCTGCTCCACTGGTCTTTCTTTAATTTTCAAGGGAACCCAACCACGTCTTTCTTTTCCTTTTTTCTCTCTGGCTTCCATGTATAGAAAACATGCAGCTCTACATTCTGAGTTTGGTTGCTTCAAATTGACATGATGGTTTCAAGTTCTGTCCTTTTCCTATGAATTACATGATTTCATATTTTTTTAATGGCTGCATAAAACTCTTTTGTGTGTACATACCACAATTTCCTTAACTGTTATCTGTTGATGGACACCCAGGCTGGTTCCATAGTTTGACAGTTGTGTATTTGCATGTGCCACTGTCATCTGATAACTTTAATTCTTTGGGATAGACACCAAGGAGTGGTAAAGCTAAGCCAGATTATGCTAAGGACTGTGATTTATATGACTCGGTAAGTGGGGAACAAGTACTTTCCTGGGATATGTCTTTTCTCTCACTGAGAAAATTTCCATTTTGATTTTCTAGAGAATTTCTAAACTTCTGAAACTATATAAATGAAAATAGACTGACATTAACAAGCTGTTAAAATGAACTACATCTAGGTAAATTACTATTGGTTATCCTCACCTAATTTAGAATGAATTGGTTTGAAATGTTTGCAATAAGAACATGAAAGCTTTGATTTTTGGAAAGGTTGTAGATTCAAGCAATTTTATGGACTCTAATGAGTTTTGAGGAGTTAAAAGTGTCTTATATAGTTAAAGTCTTACTTAAATAAGATGCAGGGTAGAAACATGATCAAAGAGATGAGAGTACATAACGTTTGTTTACTTGAAATTTGGTTAGGGCTTACTTAGTCAATGAAGCTCACTATGGAGGACTACATTTATTTTAAAATGAATACTAGCTTTATAGAAGGAACAAGCATTTCTTAGTGTAGGCTGATTGTTTTAAGGACCAAAAAAGTGACTATGTGGGAAATGTTGGTTATCAGTGAGGCAATGGAAACAATAACATGGTAACATGCAGGTGTTTGTCTATGGAAAATCAATGCCAGTGGATTTAAGACACAGCAGTTCTAGCAGGAAAAATTAAAAAAAAATTTTTTTAAGTGTTTTTAGTGTAAATTTAAGCCATAGGATATACACACTAAAAAGACAAATCAAATGCTAAACTTGGAATTTAGAAACTAGGAATGTCAAGAGATTCTCTTTGGTATACAAAAAAAGAGACTGGATTGGTCATACTCAAACCAATTATATATATATTCATAAATAAATATATATATGTGTGTGTGTGTGTGTGTGTGTGTGTGTGTGTGTGTGTGTGTATTATGGACATGATAATATGAGAAAGTAACAAAGAAAGCATTCTGATAAAGTTTAATACCAAATAAAATACTTCAGGATTAAACACTGTACCCTACAATTATAGTTTTCTACATGTTTTGATGCAACTTAAATTCTGGCATGTATTTCTTTCCATTTTTTTAAAGTAGAAATAGTGGTATTTGTTAATGTTTTTAAAACTATGAAAACCCTTACCCAGGGAAGATACCAAAAAAATAAGCATTTTTGTATTCTGAAATTGGTGTCCTAGTGCTGGGAAGGGATGTTAGGAGTACAGCAGGGACCTCAATAACAAGACCATTAAGATAGTAGTCTTATGATCATGATCATACTTTAAGGGGAAGAAAGTATGATAATAGGACTGGGAAGTAAAAGAAAAGATCAACATACTTTGAAAACAGTCATAAAGAAACTGAGAAAAATCATATCATTTCTTGAGATTTGGAGCCAATAGATAAATTCTCAAACTAGTATTTGGGTGATTTGTTTGATTAATATTCCAGAAAGTAACCTCCAAGGTGATATCTTCTGCTGCATCCTGTTCCCAGACTTGAGTCACCAAATTGATATTGCTGAGATACTAATTATATCTGGTAGAAACAGAAGGAAAGGACATTGCAAGATATTTTGGTTAAATTCTCATTTGAAGAAAAGATAATAATTTCCTGCTGCATACTCTCTACATCTAATTGAGCTGGTGGTAAAAGGATAAAATTGGCTCTCACATCCTGCAATAGATAGACCTTTTTAAGCTAAGGTTGCAATGAGTGTCTTTACATTTTATTGTCTCTTCAAAGTTATATCTATGTTTAACTACTAATTTAAGAATACTACTCATTTAAAACGAGGTTTACAGTTTTAAGAGAAAAAAATAACAGAGATGAGGTATCAAATGGGACATCTTTTGAGAGTATAAATAAATGTAAGAACAATGTAGACTATTAAATAGTTTTGCTCTCTACACTTTAAGGTTTTACAAGTAACTCTGATAAGACATACTATTCATCTGTGTATTTTCCTGATGTTCTTAATGTGTACTACAAAGAAAAACTACTTCATAGATTTCTCTTACATTGACTCTAAGTAGTATCTATTAGTACCTTCAAAGATCTGACACACCAGGATATTAGTAGTCATTTAGTGAAAGTGAGACAGTTCTCTAATATTCCTAATGCAATATTCAGTTTCAGACTCTCCTACACAAAAGTTGCTATTATCAGTTAATCATTAAATGTAGCCCTTCTGTTCTGTTTTAGTTATAAATGCCTTAGGAATAAAAAATATTTAAAATTCTTTTTTGTTTCAAAATACAGTGAGTTCTGAAACACATCATAGATTTCAGTGATTTTTGTCTCTAGTTTTAGCCCCTTATTTGGCATTTGGCCCTTCTTATAGTCTTCCCTAACATCACTGTAGAGTCAGCCCATTTTATTAGTGTTAAAAGAAAAGTTGTGGAAGGCCATTGTTTTAGAATGAGCTCCTGGACTTGGCCCCAGTAGATAAGACAAAATTAAAATGGAGCCAATCATGTTAAATGCTGAATCATCAGACCGAAGCATCAAGGAAGCAGAAAATCCCAAACAGACAAATTGTTCCTAGAAAGAAGTAATTCCAATTTGTTCGAGCCAGTGTAATAAGGAAATCTCCTATGGTTTAAACTTTATAAAATGGCAATCTGAAACAACTTGTTCAACAATCAAATAGGATCTTTTTTTTTTTTTTTTTTTTTTCATTCCTTCCTTTTATTTACCTTACAAACCCACTATTCTGCCATTACCTGTTGAGAGGTTTTGTTTTATTGGGTAGAATTGCAACTATCCTGATTCATGAAATGTACATAAAAGCCAACTAGAAATTTAACCAAATTTATTTAGTACTGTCTTTTGACTGAATAAGTTTTGGTGTATTTTTATTGGAGTGAAGTGTTTGAAAATCAAGATTTGCCTGATAAGTATACTCATGGATACTAAGATTTCATTTTTTCTGGGCACTAGCTGTCAAAGAACTAGGAAATATGTGTATGAGCAAAAACCCATATGTATAATCATTTTGTATGTATCCATATTTAGATAACCACAGTTCATACTTTTATGTGTGAATTTTTAAGGCATTAGGTACGCAAGTTAAACATTATTTCTGTGAGGATATTTTCTGATGATGTTAGCATGTGAATCAGTGGATTCAGGAAAGTAGACTTCTTTTCGTAGTGTTGTTGGGCATTATCCAATCCACAGAGGGCCTGAAAAGAGTAAACAAATAAGGGTAAAATTATTCTCCTCCTCCCCTTCTTCCACTTCTTCTTCCTTCTTTCTCCTCCTTCCTCCTTCCTTCTTGCTTTTCCTGTTTTACTGCTTAACTGGGACACTTCAAATCATTGTCTCTTGCTTTAGAAATGTACATTGGATCCCCAGTGGTACACATTTAAATAATAAGAATGAGTTGTGCTAGAGTATTTCCTGGGTTACAAACTTCCAGAAAATTCAGATGATCATGGTACTTCTTAGACCCCATAATTACATGAGCAAATTCTCATGTAAATTTATACAGATGATAGATAGATACATAATACAGTTATTGATATAGATATATAGATACATATGTATGTCTCTGTGTGTACACACATATTTATGTGTTAGCAAGTGTTCTGTCGCTATGACCATATATTTGGGTAAAATAACTTAGAGGAATGCTTTATGTATTTTGGTTCTCAGTTTCAGAGGTTTCAAATCATGGTCATTTGGACCCATTATTTGGGCCTATGGCAAGGTATAAAGCATGGTACAGCAAAGAAGCTCCCTCATGGCAATCAGGGAAAGAGAGATAGAGACAGAGATAGAGATAGAGATAGAGATAGAGATTATTGAGAAAAGTAGAAGGTGGGGAGGAATACTGAGATTGAGAGGAGAGGAGCTGGGCAGAAGATATAGGCTTCAAAATCTTACCATCCAGATCTTTGCTCACCAACTAGGCCGCAACTCAAAGGTTCCACCTCCTTCCAATAGCCCTTAAATTATGCATACTTCAGTAGAGTAATCCACCTATAAAGTTAGAGCCCTCATGACACATTCACCTTTCAAATGCCCCTCCTTTTCTGAACACTGCTGCCTTGAGAAACAAGCCTTGAACACATGAGATTTGGGGGGAATATTTAAGAATTAAAGAATAACAAAACAACACACACACCACACACACACACACACACACACACATATGCACACACACTGATTCTTGAGAGTTGCAGCCTGTTTTTTCTTTATTTCATAGGTCAGGAGCACCTCTTCCACCCTGCCATTGGGGACACTTATATCATGTACCACTTTCAAATCTCAGGAAGGAACTATATTCTAGAATTGTGAATCAGCAGGACTTTGCTTTATTCCTATGACTGCTCTGTGTTTATGCTCAATTTGCATCCTATTAATATTTTGGTCTTTCTTTGAACACTTGTATGACTTTAAAGAGTCCATGTTGAAGGGCAAAATGGAAAGTTGTATTCATAACAACTTCTTGATTGGAGGTTCATGTATGTTTCATATTCAAATATATCACTCCATTCATTAGTAATTTTTATCTTGTTTATAGTAGCCTGTTTTTCAGCATTCTCTTTAGAAAGCAGCTTTTGATTTTTATTACAGGGTGAAAACACTTATTGAATGGTGCTTTGCTTAATAAAGGAAGTTCAAATTCCTAACTGACCCAACTGATATAAACAGAGTTTTGCCAATTAATAGGAATAAATTTGCCAAGGAACACTCCTGTTTATTATATTTGATATTTTAGTATCTACAATTTTGCTTTTCTTTGTACCCCTTAAAAAGTGTGATTGTTTTGTATATTGTTTTGCCAACTTAACTGTATCATTCAGTAACTCTCAGCTACTAGCAGTTTTACTGGGGCTCCTATGAGATTCTGGTTTTAAGATATTTTTGTCATCTACTTATCTGTGATGGAAGAAGAAATGAATATTTTTATAAACTAGCTTACACATCCAAAATATTGTGTTTCTGTGCATGCACACATTCCTGTCATCACAAACACAAATTTCTACAAATCAGTCAAATTGATAAAATTGGTGAAGAATGTTCACTGCAGACTATGACATCTAAAGCCAGGTCCTCCTCTATCATTTTGTTGGGCTTAGGTCTCACAATCATTGAGGCCCACAGACTATATGTCCAAATGTTTTTAACTTGCAGCCAGGCACAGTGCCACATGCCTGTTATCCCAGAAACTTAGGAGGCTGAGGCAGGAGGATCAGGAGTTCAAAGCTAGCCTCAGCACTTTATTGAGGCCCTAATTAACTCAATAAGACCCAGTCTCAAGAGAAAATAAAAAGGGCTTGGGATGTGCTTCAGTGGTTAAACACCCTTGGTTCTATCCCTAGTGCTAAATAAATAAATAAATAAATAAATAAAACAATACTTTTAAATTGAAAATTAAATTCGACAAATGCTTGTAAGACATAAATTTTAAGAAACTACGTTCTGTTTTCCTGATTTTCAAATAAGCTTTCCTGACACTCAGAGAGCCACACTCCAGATTTGCATTCATTTAACTTTTGAGGGTTTCAAATTTTACTCGGTATTTAGGGTACAGAAGGTAAGAAAGAAAATGGCATCCAGCTTATACATTCTTTTCCAACAATAACTATTTTCTACTGATACTTTAATGAACATTTTGGGCCCTTTTACATAAGCAAATAGTCACATCCCTTGGCTATCTCTTGACTGCCAAAGTGGTGTTGGCCACCCTCACAGTTCCCTAACTGGCAAAAGCTTAGCAATTTGTAGTTCTTCTCATGTAAAGAATTCAAAATACCAACATCATTCAAGTAGACATGTCTATCAAGCCTGCCTTGCGTGGAATCTGATCAGTCCAGTTAAAGCTCCAAACATCAATCTTTCGTAAGTGTTAAGCTAGAGATACCTTTTCTTTTGTACCTGGAACCACAGGTGTGGGAATAGAACAGCTGAGAACAAGAAGAGCAAAGCAGATTCCCTTCTGAGATTGCTTATATCCTGCTGGTGTGATGGGCTGACAGATCTGACTCCATGAGAATTTTATAGGCCAGACTCTACGGGAAATGACTAAACAGACTCCATTTTGCTCTGAGACTCCATGTTATGTAGGAAATAAGCTTCTCCCATGGGAACACCCCACCTCTGTGCCCATCATAACTTGGTGTGATATGTTTAATAATATACAATGGCAACTCCTATGTAGTAAAGAATTGCTCTCTTTTGATTCCTATTGCTCCTAAACAATGTACCATGTGAACAGTGATTGTGTGGGTGTTAGCAACCATTCTTTAGTTGTACCTAGGTAAGGGTCATTTTGACCCACTTCCCCCTCTGTCGATGATCTCATGATGTTAATGTGTAATTTTGAATCATAGCAACAGACACTTATGATTAATGTGATTTTTGGTATAAGAACCCCTACAAACCTGTGGTCGGGGCTGTTCTCCCAATAGTCATTTTTTGGGGCATTGTGTGAGACAGTCAGCCGGTCAGCTTAATAAAGACTCTCAAATTTGGACTTCTCAGTGGTGATCGGTCTTCTTAAGTTGTGCCCTTATGGGTTACTTAGGAATATCAGTGCTGCCATTCTCAACAGCAGAGATATCCAATTTCTCACCAACATTTCATGCAAACCCTCAGTCTTACTGATACAAAGTACAAAACTAGTACAAACTGCAACACTGTTCTTTACAACACAAGTCACAAAAAACAGCACATTGATCAGCATGTTTTATGCCGACCAGAGGTCAAAGTCATGCAGGTTCATTGCTTATTTCAGCAAAACTGCTGAAGCCAATTCCAGCCATGGTGGAAGCAACAACAGCACTTTGCATTTTTATTTCTCTATGCAAGTGGCACATCACATTTATTTCTCTAATTACTGCACTATTTGATAAGATTATCACATTGTCTCTAGCAGTTCACTGGTTAGTCTCCACATCTTTCCCCTTTTTAGTCAATTTTAAAATTAGATAGGTAAGTTGTATCACCTCAAAATGTAAAGTAAGCACAAAAAAAGTAAAACAAATACATTTGGAGTTTAAGGGAAGAAAGATTGAAATTATGGCTTAATTTTGGGAGACTGGACTTTTTTCAATATTAAAGTTTTTTCACATTTGTCTAAATCTTTCTTAATTCATTCATTAATAACTATACACTTCTGAAAAAAAAGGCAAAAAAAGTCTTCCATTGGTTTATTCTTAGGTGCTTCATGTTTCTGTTGCAATTAGTATTATTTTGGAACACAGTTTAAAAAACAATATTACTAAAATATACAAATATGACTGATGAATATTTACATTACTAGTCAATTCCATAAACTTGCCAAACTTTCTTAGGAATTCTAGTATTGTATCCTGGGATTTCTACATGAGCATTGACATTATATGAATAGCATGAGGTTTTTTTTGTTTTCCTTTTCTCCTTTTGAAAATGATCATTTTCTGTACTTGTTCCTTCAAATAACCATATAACTTGAAATACTTGCCAGAAGTTCCATCATAATATTGAAATGAAAATATAAATTAATGATGGTGGATATACTTGGATTGTATTTATTCTGAAAGGAAAATCTTTGTTTCATAATTATTTTATTTTGTTTACTTTAATTCTATACTTTTAGACAAATATTTGTCTAGAGAATTCATTTGTATTATTGGATTTTTTTCTACACTTTTTCCTTCAGTGCTTGTGATATATTATTTAATTGAGTATTTTTCAAAGGGATGTTACCAATATACTTTCAGCAAAACAGAAAAAACAAAAACTAGGTATTTTTTTTTAAAGACCTTAAGAGTAGAATTGACATATGGTAACCTGCACATATGTGAAATGAAGAACTTCACACAATGCCACATTACACCTGAGAAAGCATTATCACAGTCAAGATGATGAATATATTTCTCACTCAAAGAAGACTTTACTTGGACAATTTTGACGTCTTTTTATCTGCTTCTTACCCACCATTTTGTTACATCTCCTGGGAATAACTGTCTCACTAGATTAGTTTACCATAACCCTACTGATAGAAAATCAGCATGTGATAATTACCTGTTTTCAAAACTGAGTACATCTACTCTGGCAGGACACTCTATGACTAGAGACACCATCTTCAGAGGATGACACTGTGGGAACAGACTAGGGGCAGGTTTGGGTGGGCCAGGGCTCCATCTACAGCATGACATCAGGACATTTACTCCACATGATGGCCCATTGTTTCACTGTGTCTAAAGATTAATCTCACTTCAGAGGCAGTACTGATTATACTTTAGAGGATGTAGATAAATACATTTTCTAGTGAATAGTCACTATTTCAGAGGGTCTGGCAACAGATCCTTCTGGAAAAGACCTGAGGAAACTTAAATATTGCTTTTGTATCTTCACTGTACACTGACAAATGGGTAATATGAACAAAAGTTATAATTCAATTTTGGGCATATTTGATTTTACTATGCATCCATTTATTTAAATTTTAAAATGGTGCTCAGTTTTAATTTAACCACAAAGGGATTAAAAAATATTTTTCTTTGATAGCTCTAAAAACAAGTGAAATAAAAATAAAGGAAGCATGATATGATGAAATATTATAAACAATGAGAAAGTAAAATGAATTTAAGAAGAAGAAACATGAGTAATAATGCAGTAACGTAGTGATAATTGATTACATTTGTGGCAGGCAAGACCTGGGGCCCAGGGTTACACCACATGCATCCAAAGATGGCGACTGGCAGAGAGCCAAACAGCATGCTGAATGCGCCTTGAGAAAAACAGGAAGTGTTTACCATTGGCTGTATGATGATTAGTTCAGCTGCCTAGGGTGTGGACAGATATATCTTACATGTATGCTTGAGCTCATGATCTCTTGACCTTTAATAGGATTGGATGGACATATCTGGTTACAATTGCATATGCATGAGACTGCTTATATATTGAGGGTGTTATCCGAATAAAGCGGAAGCTGCTTCATGAACCTCTGAAGAGTAGTTGTTGTTTGTCCCGCTGGTCAGCAAGCGGCAAGTGGTGGCCCGTTCAGGGAGTGGTGAGCGCTCAGGTAAGTAAAAGTCAGTTTTGCTAGCATAATTAACGAGAAGGTTTCCCTATTTGAGGAAAGGGTTACCTTAAGGTTTTAACGGAAGATTCCCCTAGAGAGGGAATGTAATGAAAGGCTGTCCCAAGAGACAGCAAAGGACTTCCTGTAGTAAATAAATACGTGTAAGGTGTTATTTGTGTTACCTTTTCTTGTTTGGTTTCTGTTTGCTGTTGTTGTGGCGATATGGACATTAGTTCGTTTCTGTCTGACTTCCAAAAAACCAAAATTTCAAGAACGGTTAAGAGAAGGGGAAAGATATTAGAAACTGTAAAAGAAGAACAATCAAGTCGAGCTTCTGAAAGAGAAAGTAGATGTTCAGACCTCTGTGCCTCTGCCAGAGCAGTATTAACTCCAGAGATGGGAGTACAACCAATACCAACTTTGGTTGTCGGCCTATTACCTAAAGGAACAGTGGGACTAGTTCTGGGGAGCAGTTCTTCTGCTTTAAAAGGATTAAATATTGTCCCTGGAGTTATAGACCCTGATTTTATAGGAGAAATAAAAATCCTTGCTTCTTCACCAAGAGGTGTAGCAATAATAGCTCAGGGTGATCACATAGCACAATTGTTGGTCTTACCCAGCTGCCATGATCAATATCCATCAAAGAATATTATTAGGGGAAATAAAGGATTAGGTTCTACTGGCCAAAATATGGTCATGTTGACATTGGATTTAAAAGATAGACCTATGACAAAGTTAGTGATAGAAGGCAAAAGTTTTGAGGGCTTATTAGATACGAGGGCTGACAAAAGTATTATCGAAATTACAGAATGGCCCAAAGCCTGGCCACTTCAACAGGCAGATCAGACTTTAAGGGGATTGGGTATGGCTTCCAATCCTAACAAAAGCACAGCCATATTAAAATGGAAGGTGGCTAACCAGGAGTTATGTTCTGATACTGCCCAATGTAATGCAGTTGTGGGAAATCCTCAATGGAATCTAAACATGCTGACAGGCCAAGGACCATATGAAGGGCAAGATAATCAGATTAATTTCCACCCTGGTGTGTATCAACAAATTAACCCTCAATTTTTAATCTATCATCATATGGATGATATTTTGCTAGCTCATAAGGAAAAACCTGTCTTAGAGCAATGTTATAATTCCTTACTAAAGTCACTGGAAAGATGGGGCTTACATATTGCCATTAAAAAAGTTACAAATGACAGACACCAAAAACTTCCTGGGATCTATCATAAATGCAACTATGGTTAAACCCATAAAAATTACCGTTCAGGTGGACAAACTTAGAACTTTAAATGATTTTCAAAAACTTTTGGGTGATATTAATTGGATTAGACCTTACCTTCATTTACCCACCTCAAGTTTGGGCCCCCTGTTTGATATTCTTAAAGGTGATTCTGACTCCCTTTCTAAGCGGGTGCTTACCCCTAAGGCTCAAACAGCTCTCAAGCTTGTTGAAACAGCTATGGAAAAGGTTCATCTTGATCGTATTGACCTAGCTAAGTCTTTATCATTCATTGTCTTGGCCACAAATAAGTTACCCACAGGACTGTTTTGGCAAAAGCATCCTATTCTATGGGTTCACATGAATTATACCCCTAACAAGGTCTTACCTTTGTTTACTGAATCTGTGGCAGAATTAATCCTTAGGGTGTTAAAAGTATCCCTTTCCACCTTTGGTATTCAACATGTCACAGGAATTCCCTATAATCCGACTGGACAAAGCATTGTTGAGCGTGCCAATTTAACACTTAAAAACATGCTTTATAAACAAAAAGGGGGAATAGGGGCATCATACAGATCCCCAAAAGACAAATTATCTGTTGCCTTGTTCATCTTAAATTTTTTAAATCTCGATTCTGAGGGCCAATTGGCTGCTGACCGTCATTCAGAGCCTAATAAAAAGCATCTACCTCAAGTGCTCTGGAAGGACACTCTATCGGGACAATGGAAAGGCCCAGATCCGGTATTAATCTGGACCCGAGGGTCTGTTTGTGTTTTCCCACAGGACGCACAATCGCCAATTTGGGTGCTGGAGAGATTGGTCAAGGCCTCAACAGAGATCCAAAAACAGGAAGAAGATGAGGAGACTTCTCCCACTGATGGTGCTGGCGAATTCTCGCCAAGTTAATGGAGGAGACTCGCGTGAACTATGGGGGATAGTGAAGATGTGGCCCTATCCTGTACCCCTTACCAACTCCTCTATTCCCTCCTATTTTTACAACAATTGGCCACATTTCTCCAGTCTGCTGTTCAATGGGGAAAAGAATGGTTTGGGTTTTTGTCCGGGGGAGGTCTATTGTGTGTTGTATCTGTTCTGTGCATATAGTGTTTATACAAAATGAGTATACATTGGCACAGAGAAACAGCCATTATTCGCCAAGCTCTCATCACAATTGATGCTGGCTCATCCCCGCAAGTCTGGTTAAATATGCTGGACTGGTAGTCAAAGACGGGTAAGATTCATGGGGAGCTCATACCAACCTAAGACAGGAAATGAGGGCTAGAGCCTCATTGTCCAATGACAGGTAAGGATGTTGCTCTGCCGTGGACTACCTAAGGCACGGTCTCTTTTATAAACAGAAAGGGGGAAATGTGGTGGGTGACAACCGGGGCCCAGGGTTACGCCACATGCATCCAAAGACAGCGACTGGCAGAGAGCCAAAAGGCATGCTGAATGGGCCTTGAGAAAAACAGGAAGTGTTTACCATTGGCTGTATGATAATTAGTTCAGCCGCCTAGGGTGTAGACAGATATATCTTACATGTATGCTTGAGCTCGTGATCGCTTGACCTTTAATAGGATTGGATGGACATATCTGGTTACAATTGCATATGCATGAGACTGCTTATATATTGAGGGTGTTATCCGAATAAAGCGAAAGCTGCTTCATGAACCTCTGAAGAGTAACGTGTCGTTTGTCCTGCTGGTCCACGGCAAGCGGCAAGTGGCATACATTTAATTTAATTGAAACATTAACCTCAAATGGAGAGATAATGAGATAAGACATTACTACCAAAATTCTAAAATTATCAAAATTGAAATGCCTTGGAGTTTCTAATGAGAAAGTATAGATAAAGTTTGCAGTTGATTTATTGTATGTAAAAAAAGTTATATCAACAGTACATTGTGTCCCAAAAATACATACAATTGCTATTTATCAACTTAAATTTTTTTAGAGAAGAAAGAAGAATCCCAGATTTCCTTTCCTATCTTAAAAGGAGGCACAGTTCACAACCACATTCTAGCAAAGAACCTTACATTTATTATCAGGAAAGAATTAGTACAAAATAAATAAATAAATAAAATTTAAACACTGAACACATCAAATATTTTAAATGTATGGAAACATTCCCTAAGAGGAACTGAGAATGCTCCAATCTTTAGTTGACTCTCTGGGGAGAATTTCTTCCTTGGGTAAAAGATTTTAACATACATAGGCTGATGCCATGAATTTCCCTGTACCCCTGCACAGTTACTCATTTAGATGTTTCAGAACACTGGAGAAAAATCTTGAAATTTTTCCAGCAGGGGAAACAAATGTCACACATAAAATTTCTGGAATCACAAGTATTTTCTTATTTTCAAAAGCAAGATTAGAATCTTGACAATATTGGAAGGAGGTGACATTGCATGTAAGTCTATTCACATGAAAGTTACTAATCACATATAAATGTATGTTCATTCATAAGTGACTTCAAAATAATATATTCAGTAGGCCTTTGTATATAGTTAATGGATGTGTTTAGTAAAATGTAGGAATAAACTAAGAAAGGAAAAACATGAAATAAAGGAAATGTAAGAATCATTAAGATAATCTAAATATTGGCAAGATGATAAGCAAAGACTGTACTTAGTCTTTGCCTACATTAGAACTCATTAAATGGATTGTGGTAGAAGAATGCAAACATAAAGGAAAGAAGGCCATAAAATTGAAATGAAAAAAAAAGTGTTAGCTAAAGCATGCATTTTGAGTATACTACAAAAAGTCTTACACTGGGAAATTTTTGGAAATAAAATTGTAACATATAATTTGGTCATAATAAGAGGTGGAAATACACAGGGACAGCAAGGAAGTCAGTCTGATGCTATAATAAAAGTAATTGAACATAAAAAATAAAAATGGAATTTATCTTATTTTAGTAGTATAAGTTTAATATAAACATTTTTAAATTGAAATGTGATACTTTATTATTAGTAAATATGAGAATAGGGGAAGCTTACAGGTGTTTGATTATGGGTTCCTCCAATGTTGAGGAACCAGGAAAAGGATGGATGGAGAGCTGAGTCATAATACAAATCTAACTAATAATTCAAATAAATGCTTAATGAGCAAAATTAATGAAGAAGGAAGCACAAGTATTCACATGTTATTTATAAACATAGAGGTATAAAAAAGAAGAAATTACTGTAGGAAATGAAACTGTGTTTTCTTTGCAAGTATTAGAAGTGGAAGTGGTAGAGGGTGAAACTATTGTTTTATGTTAGAATTTTGCAGCATTTTGGGGGCGGGGACAATTTCTGGGGATTGAACTCAGGGGTATGGGGCCTCTGAGCCACAACCCCAGCCCTATCTTATTTAGAGACAGGGTCTCACTGAGTTGCTTATCACCTGGCTTTTACCAAGACTGACTTTGAACTCTCCCCATCCTCCTGGTTCAGCTTCCTGAGTGGCTAGGATTACAGGCAGTGTGCCACCAGGTGCTGGCTTGCATTTTTAACTTGGATGAATTTAATTTGGATAGAATTGACCTGTTAGGAAGATGCAGCAATTATGTGTATTCATTATAAGACTTTGAAAACATCCGTATATCTACATATAAGCCTCATTTTATGTTTAGACATTGTCTTTCTCAAGATGACTAGTAAAAGAAAAATTACCTTGTATTGTTTTTATTCATTTATTTAATAAAAATAGAGAATAATTAATGTATCAATTGTAATTTAATGTGAACTATCTATTCCTACTCTTTTCATATTTCCTGTTGGATTATTGTTCTCAAAGTACTTATGAGGTTCTTTAAATATTAAATAATATCATCATTTCATCATATACTTTTTTCCAAAAGCAAAGTTGAATTCATTATTTTATAAAAACATTATGTAAGTCAAAATAAAGAGAATAATCAAGTTGTTTCATGGACTAGATGGTTACTTATTAATTCCCTTTCATTTCCAAACCTCATCAAGCAGTCACTGAATTTATGAGGTAATTCAACCCATTGCTTGACATATAGATAAATTTTAAGATCTTTGATCTGTATCATTGAATATTCCCAATATTGACATAAATAAATCACTCCAAATAAATGTGAATTTAAATGCTTGCAATATTCCAGCATACTTGAAAAGCCCTTCCCAAAGCCATCAGAAACATGAGGAAATATTTTATTATGTTCAGTAGCAACATACTGTTAATCATTTATATGATGCCCACTCCAAACAACACAGATGTGACTTGCAAAGAAGTTCTTCCATTTGTTAAAGGTAATTTTGCTTAAGAGACTGTACTGTCCATGATCTCCATTGCTCATTGCTATACTTTTTGCTTAATTCTATTAATTTACATGAATGCTCATTTACCACAGGGCTATGCAAGCCTTCTGGATCATTTGTTCTATGTTCATAGAACTGACACAGTACTGTTCATCATAGCCTTGCTCCTGAAAATGTAGTTAGAGTTCACTGCTTGAAGAGAACTGCACATCACACTGCTCACACCAACAGGTGGTGGCTAAAGTGGGTGTCTGCAATGTGCTGGTTGAGTTTCTTAAAAATTACTGTACTGTATTTGGAGTATTTGCAAATGGAGAGATCTTCTTCATGTAGTTTGGCCTGTTTGATTAGAAGCATGTTGGTAAAGAAGCTTTCCTTGCACACTTGACACACATTTGAATCAGTGTGCTTATGCTTCAAGGACCATGTACTATTTTAAGTCAGAAAAATACTGACTATAGAATTCACAAAGTTCACATTTATGGAGGCCACTGCTATTAGATTTCAGTAAAAGCCATTTTTGCTAGTCAGTCCCATTCAAAGCTTTGCTTTTGTCACAAATTTTACAAAGTTTAGCTGGTGGCTTTCCTCAGTTTGGTCTTGGAGGATCATAATCCTCAGAAATCACATGCAATGGGAACATCTTTGGTTGTGTGAACTTCTATAGGACTCTCCTCTTGTGTTTGCTGGTTGATTGATTCCAATAAGTAACATTCTTCTCAGATTTCTACATCAGCAGATTTTTCTGTAGATAAGGCAGTGTGGTCTATAATTCTATGTACAGGAGTAGGAACCAGATAGTTTTGATTTCTATTTCTGGCTTTGATTCCATCTGAAAATTTTGGCATGTCCTTTGAGGTCTCAGTATCAGAAGAATCTTGGTTGTCAAAGTATTTTAAGTCTGACTGTTTCAGAACAGACACTATTAACAATGATTGGGGGAAAAAAAAAACATTTAACCCATCTGCATTTCTGCTACTTCCTGAAGAATCTCAATAATGAGAAAGGTATAAAGTTGTCCCTTTTCCTTTTTTAGGATACTCATTCAATTTGGTATGATTCTTAATATTGCAGAGAGAGAAAAATGAATTCCAAAGTTTACACAGATAGGTTAAAAAAAAAAACTCAATGTTACTGATGAAGAAACAGTGAAAGTCAAGTCAACTAAGAAATGACAAAACCAGAGCTATCACTACATATCTTCTGATTCCTGGGCATTGAATAACTAAATATGGGGTACGTGGGTACATACAACTTCATGACTAAGGACTGCCACCATCAAGTTATATCTTGTTTCCAGTTCTTAGTCAGCAATTGGAAGAAGGGGAAGACAGTTACTGTTATCCAGGGACCCCTGCCAGCCCGTGGACAGCTGAGGGCACATGGCTGCAGGCAATGCTGCCCAGGCCCTGGTGCTCCCAGGCTCTCTGCTGGACTGGCCCTTTACCTCCTGCATGCCCCAAGTCCAGCCCCACAGGCCCCAGGACCAGTTTGAGCTGCCACACTCACTCCCTGTCTTGTCACCTGCACCCATTATGTCCTTTTTATATATGATTTAGCAGAAATTCAGTTTCCCTAACATGTGAGATGTGATACATTTAATATATTCTATTTGTGGCTAATAATCCATCCTAAAACCATAACTATGTTACTTTGTGTTCTTTAAGATTGGTCCAAATACAGATTTCAATTTGGGAATGACAATATTCAATTAAAGTCTCTATTGACAGAGTGAGAAAGAATAAGAGAATACAGGGGAATAAAACATGGCATTAAAATAGATATTCAGATTTTTATTTTGAGTATAGCTAATAAAATGATTATTAAAATGTTCAATGAACTCAAAGAAGTTCTAAGGAATTAAGAAAGCAAATACAAAATGTGCAGGGCCAAAAAGAAATATAGTTATTGAACAAAAACTAATAACTCCTTGGAATAAAATGATGAATCAAATTTAAAAATTCACTGTAAAATATCACCCACGAAATAGATTGCATATTCACAATAACCAAATTATATAATCAATCAAGGTACTCTTCAACAGATGAATGGATAACAAATGTGGTATATATACACAATGGAATATTATTCAGTTATTAAGAATGAAATTATGGCATTTGGGGGGATTCAAGATGGCGGACTAGAGGGTGGCTGCGTTTCGTGTTGCTCCAGGACTCAGGACTCAAGAAGAGGAGATATAGAGAGACTTGGGACCAACTCAAAGCAGCCGTGTGAGTGCCTCCCACTGGGCAGGCGTCCCGGACGGGGCAGGAGTCCCAGACGGGGCGGTAGCCCCGAAAGCAGGGATCTTTGCGAAGTAGAACTGCCGGCGAGGCGCCCCTCCCCCTGCCGGAGCAGTGATCGCAGACAGCTGGGAGCATTGGAGAGGTGGCTGTTCACCACAGCGTTTGGACTCGGCGCAACCCACCCGGGCTCTGGGAGGCTGCCCAAAGGAATAGGTGCTTGGTGAACTGTTTGGACTGAAAGCGACCACCCCTGAACACAGGGGGCTGCCCAGAGGAGAAGCAGAAATACGGGCTCAGCACGTCGCTTGGAATTGGAGCAGCTGCGCCAGGGCTCCGGGCGGCTATCCGGAGGAGCAGCGTGGACTCAGGACACAAGAAGAGGAGATATTGAGAGACTTGGGACCAACTCAAAGCAGCCGGGTGAGTGTATCCCACTGGGCAGGCGTCCCGGATGGGGCGGTAGCCCCGAAAGCAGGGAACTTTCTGAAGTAGAGCTGCCGGCGAGATGCCCCTCCCCCCGCTGGAGCAGTGATCGCAGACAGCTGGGAGCATTGGAGAGGTGGCTGTTCACCACAGCGCTTGGACTTGGCGCAACCCACCCGGGCTCTGGGAGGCTGCCCAAAGGAGAAGGTGCTCGGTGAGCTGTTTGGACTGAAAGCGACCATCCCTGAACACAGGGGGCTGCCCAGAGGAGAAGGAGAAATACGGGCTCGGCAGGTCGCTTGGAATTGGAGCAGCTGCGCCAGGGCTCTGGGCGGCTATCCAGTGGAACAGCGAGGTGAGTGGTTTGGACCCAGAGCAACCGCTCCTGAACACAGGGGGGTTGTCTGGAGAAGGAGGAGGAGTGCGGCGGGGTGCTTGGGCTCGAAGTGACTGCACCAGGGCTACGGGTGGCAGTCGGGACAAGAAGGTGCACAGTGAGTTCTTGGGACTCATGAAGCACCAGATCTCTGGGTGACTGCCTGGTGGAGAAGGAGGTGCGTGGTGGGTCACGTGGACTTAGAGCGACCGCACGGAACAACAGGTGGCTGCCGGAGGAAAAGGCGTGTGGCGGGTCACTGGGACTCGGAGCGATTGTAAGGGGCTCCAGGTGGCTGCTCAGAGGAGGGGCCGCATAGCCAGGCGAAAAGTGCAGAGCAGGGTCCTAGACGGCTTCTTGGTGGAAGAGCCCCACAGACAAACTGAGGGGCGGAGCGAAGGCTCCAGGACTACAGGCAGCTTCTCTGAGGAGAGGCAGCCTAAGGAGATTCGTTTGCGAAGGGTGAGGCTTCCAGGCCCAGGAGGTAGGCCCGGGTCCCTGAGAACATTGCAGAAGAAGGCTGCCCAGCCCAGGCGGTAGTTGTGAATTGAACGGAACCTCTGGGAGGAAAACCGACCAGCGAGACCTCCCCACCGGGTGACTCCTCCTTGTCGGGTGAGGTTCTCCCAAAAGGACTGTAAAATCAGAGACACAGGCCCAAACTGGTCTTGCATCAGACCACATCCTACTTCCCTTTTGGATGACCATTCATCAGCAAGTGAAGGTACCTCTGCCCACTAGCAGGGAATATACCCCACCGGAAGGCCACCACCCCTAGGGAGTCAGCTCCCTTGTGGAGCACTGCATTATCAACTTCCTCCAAGACTTCAGGCTACTGAAGACTAAGAGGGGATATAATAGAAATCTTCAGGGATATTATAAGACAATAGAGGAAATCTGCAATATCACAGCGGTCAACTGATACCTGAACAATATGAGAAAACAAGGAAAGAAAATGCTGCAAACAAACCTAGATGTTACATCAATGAAACCCAACGACAGCATGGCAGAAGAAATGACAGAAAGGGAGTTCAGAATGTACATAATTAAAATGCTCAGAGAAGCAAATGACGAGATGCAAGAGGAAATGCAGGCACTGAATGATCGCACCAATCGACAGTTAAAAGAGCAAATACAGGAAGCAAAAGATCATTTCAATAAAGAGTTAGAGATATTGAAAAAAAAAAAACAAACAGAAATCCTTGAAATGAAGGAAACAATAAACCAAATTAAGAACTCCATAGAAAGCATAACCAATAGAATAGAACACCTGGAAGACAGAACATCAGACATTGAAGACAAAATATTTAACCTTGAAAACAAAGTTGAACAAACAGAGAATGGTAAGAAATCATGAACAGAATCTCCAAGAACTATGGGATATCATGAAGAGGCCAAATTTAAGAATTATTGGAATTGAGGAAGGCTTAGAGAAACAGACCAAAGGAATGAACAATCTATTCAATGAAATACTATCAGAAAATTTCCCAAATCTGAAGAATGAAATGGAAGATCAAGTACAAGAGGCTTATAGGACTCCAAATATACAAAATTACAACAGACCCACACCAAGGCACATTATAATGAAAATGCCCAACATACAAAATAAAGACAGAATTTTAAAGGCCACAAGAGAGAGGAATCAAATTACATTGAGGGGGAAACCAATACGGATATCAGCAGATTTTTCAATCCAGACCCTAAAAGCTAGAAGGGCCTGGAACAACATTTTTCAAGCCCTGAAAGAAAATGGATGCCAACCAAGAATCTTATACCCAGCAAAACTTACCTTCAAATTTGATGATGAAATAAAATCCTTCCATGATAAACAAAAGCTAAAAGAATTTACAAAAAGAAAGCCAGCATTACAGAACATTCTCAGCAAAATATTCCATGAGGAAGAGATGAAAAACAAAGAAACAAATCAGCAATGGGAGGAACTATCCTAAAGGAATTGTCAAATAAAGGAAGAACCAAGTCGTCTCAAAATAAATAAATAAATAAATAAATAAATAAATAAACTGAACCAAATGACCGGGAATACTAATCATATCTCAATAATAACCCTGAATATTAATGGCCTGAACTCATCAATAAAAAGACATAGACTGGCAGATTGGATCAAAAAGAAAGATCCAACAATATGTTGCCTGCAAGAGACTCACCTCGTAGAAAGAGATACCCATAGACTAAAGGTGAAGGGATGGGGGAAAACATACCATGCACATGGACTCAGCAAAAAAGCTGGGGTATCCATCCTCATTTCAGATAATGTGGACTTCAAGTCAAAACTAGTCAGAAGGGATAAAGAAGGACATTACATACTGCTTAAGGGAACCATAAATCAGCAAGACATAACAATCATAAACATCTATGCCCCAAACAGTGGCTCATCCATGTATGTCAAACAAATCCTTCTCAATTTCAGAAACCAAATAGACCATAACACAATAATACTAGGTGATTTTAACACGCCTCTCTCACCACTGGACAGATCTTCCAGACAAAAATTGAACAAAGAAACCATAGATCTCAATAACACAATCAATAATTTAGACTTAACGGACATTTATAGAATATACCATCCAACCAAGAGCGAATACACTTTCTTCTCAGCAGCACATGGATCCTTCTCTAAAATAGACCATATATTATGCCTCAAAGCTAATGTTAGCAAATACAAGAAGATAGAGACACTACCATGTATTCTATCAGATCATAATGGATTGAAGTTAGAAATAAATGAAAGAGTAAAAAACAGAAGCTACTCCAACACCTGGAGATTAAACAATATGCTATTACATGATGAATGGATAACAGAAGATATTAGGAAGGAAATTAAAAAATTCTTAGAGGTAAATGAGAACAAAGAAACATCATATCAAAATCTTTGGGACACTATGAAAGCAGTACTTAGAGGGAAATTTATTTCATGGAGCGCATTCAATAAAAGAAGTAAAAATCAACAAATAAACAACCTAACACTTCAGCTCAAAGCCCTAGAAAAAGAAGAACAGACCAACACCAAAAGTAGTAGAAGACAGGAAATAGTTAAACTCAGAGCTGAAATCAACGAAATTGAAACAAAAGAAACTATACGAAAAATTGACAAAATAAATAGTTGGTTCATTGAAAAAATAAACAAAATTGATAAACCCTTAGCCACTCTAACAAAGAGAAGACGAGAGAAAACCCAAATCACCAAAATTCGGAATGAACAAGGAAATATCACAACAGACACGATTGAAATACAAAACATAATTAGAAGCTATTTTGAAAATCTATATTCTAACCAAATAGAAAATTTCGAAGACATCAACAGGTTTCTAGAGACATATGAATTGCCTAAATTGAACGAGGAGGACATACACAATTTAAATAGAACAATTTCAAGTAATGAAGTAGAAGAGGTCATCAAAAGCCTACCAACAAAGAAAAGTCCAGGACCAGATGGGTTCTCAGCCGAGTTCTACAAAATCTTTAAAGAAGAGCTCATTCCAATACTTCTCAAAGTATTCCATGAAATAGAAGAGGAGGGTACCCTCCCAAACTCATTCTATGAAACCAATATTACCCTGATACCCAAGCCAGACAGAGACAAATGGAGGAAAGAAAATTTCAGACCGATATCATTAATGAACATTGACGCAAAAATTCTCAATAAAATTTTAGCAAATCGCATACAAAAATATATTAAAAAGATAGTGCACCACGATCAAGTGGGTTTTATCCCAGGGATGCAAGGTTGGTTCAACATCCGGAAATCAATAAATGTAATTCACCATATCAATAGACTTCAAGTCAAGAATCACATGATTATTTCAATAGATGCAGAAAAAGCATTTGATAAAATACAACACCCCTTCAGGCTCAAAACACTAGAAAAAATAGGGATAGTGGGAACATTCCTTAACATTGTAAAGGCCATCTATGCCTAGCCCATGGGTAATATCATTCTAAACGGTGAAAAACTGAAAGCATTCCCCCTAAAAACTGGAACAAGACAGGGATGCCCTCTTTCACCACTCCTATTCAATATCGTTCTTGAGACTCTAGCCAGAGCAATTAGACAGACCAAGGAAATTAAAGGAATACGAATAGGAAAAGAAGAACTCAAACTATCCCTATTTGCGGATGATATGATTATATACTTAGAGGAACCAGGAAATTCCACCAGAAAACTGTTAGAACTCATAAGTGAATTCAGTAAAGTGGCAGGTTACAAGATCAATGCTCATAAATCCAATGCATTTTTATACATAAGTGAGGAATCCTCAGAAAGAGAAATTAGGAAAACTACCCCATTCACCATAGCATCGAAAAAAATAAAATACTTGGGAATCAATCTCACAAAAGAGGTGAAAGACCTCTACAATGAGAACTACAGAACACTAAAGAAAGATATTAAAGAAAACCTTAGAAGATGGAAAGATCTCCCATGTTCTTGGATAGGCCGAATTAATATTGTCAAAATGGCCCTACTACCAAAAGTGCTATACAGATTCAATGCAATCCCAATTAAAATCCCAATGACGTACCTTACAGAAATAGAGCAAGCAATCATGAAATTCATCTGGAAGAATAAGAAACCCAGAATAGCTAAAGCAATCCTTCGCAGGAAAAATGAAGCAGGGGGTATCGCAATACCCAAACTTCAACTTTATTACAAAGCAATAGTAACAAAAACGGCATGGTACTGGTACCAAAATAGACAGGTAGATGAATGGTACAGAATAGAGGACACGGACACAAACCCAAATAAATACAACTTTCTAATACTAGACAAAGGCGCCAAAAATATGCAATGGAGAAAAGATAGCCTCTTCAACAAATGGTGCTGGGAGAATTGGAAATCCATATGCAACAGAATGAAACTAAACCCATATCTTTCACCCTGCACAAAACTCAACTCAAAATGGATTAAGGACCTTGGAATCAGACCAGAGACTCTGCAGATTATAGAAGAAAAAGTAGGTCCCGATCTTCAACATGTCGGGCTAGGACCAGACTTCCTTAACAGGACTCCCATAGCACAAGAAATAAAAGCAAGAATCAATAACTGGGATAGATTCAAACTAAAAAGCTTTCTCTCAGCAAAGGAAACTATCAGTAATGTGAAGAAAAAGCCTACAGAGTGGGAGAATATCTTTGCCAATCATACTTCAGATAGAACACTAATCTCCAGAATCTATAAAGAACTCAAAAAACTCTACTCCAAGAATTCAAATAATCCAGTCGACAAATGGGCTAAGGAAATGAACAGACACTTCACAGAAGAAGATGTACAAGCAATCAATAAACATATGAAAAAATGTTCAACATCTCTAGTAATAAGAGAAATGCAAATCAAAACCACCCTAAGATTCCATCTCACCCCAATTAGAATGGCGATTATCAAAAATACAAGCAACAGGTGTTGGCGAGGATGTGGGGAGAAAGGTACACTCATACATTGCTGGTGGGGCTGCAAATTAGTGCAGCCACTCTGGAAAGCAATGTGGAGATTCCTTAGAAAACTTGGAATGGACCCTCCATTTGACCCGCCTATCCCACTCCTTGGCCTATACCCAAAGGACTTAAAATCAGCATGCTACAGAGATACAGCCACATCAATGTTCATAGCTGCTCAATTCACAATAGCCAGACTATGGAACCAACCTAGATGCCCTTCAATTGATGAGTGGATAAAGAAACGGTGGTATATATACACAATGGAATATTACTCAGCCATAAAGAATGACAAAATCATGGTATTTACAGGCAAATGGATGAAATTGGAGAATATCATGCTAAGTGAGATAAGCCAATCTCAAAAAGCCAAGGGATGAATGATATCGCTAATAAGTGGAGGATGACACATAAAGGGGGGGAGGGAAGGGTTAATGTTAGGGTTAGAGTTAGGGTTAGGGAGGGGGGCTAGTATGGAGGAAGAAAGTACTGTATAGAGGGTAAAGAGGGGTGGGGGGGTGGGGGGAAGGGAAAAAATAACAGAATGAATCAAACAACATTACTCTATGTAAATTTATGAATACACAAATAGTATGCCTTTACACCATGTGCAAACAGAGAAACAACATGTATCCCATTTGTTTACAATAAAAAAAAGAATATAAAAAATAAATAAATAAATAAATAAAAAAGAAATTATGGCATTTGTCAGTAGATGGATGAAATTGGAGAATATCATGCTAAGTGAAGTAAGTCCGTACCCCCAAAACAACTGTTGAATATTCTCTCTCATATGTGGATGCTAACTCAAAACAAGGGAGAGTAGGGAGGGGAAGTATAGAAATTTTTTGGAATAGACAAAGGGAAATGAAGGACAGTGAGGAGGATGGGATAGGAAAGACAGGAAAATGAATTTGATATAACTCCCATATGCTTATATATCAAAACACAACCAGTGTTACTGCAGTTCATGTTCAATCACAAGAGTGGGATTAAAATCATAATGGGATGCACCCTGTATATGTATAATCTATCAAAATATACTGTCATGTATATCTAAAAACAACAATAAAAAGGAAGAAAAAAGAAAATATATTGTATAGAAAAGAGAACCTCAAGTCTCAAAGAGAATTTCAGGCTCTGCAGATGGTATATAAACTTGAATACTCAGTATACAATAAAGGAATGAAAAATAAAAGATTATGAACAGATTACACAAGAACTCTGCAACAACATCAAGAAACAAAACTTGGGAGTCATTCTGATAGAAGAGAATATGAAAATACAGGTGAAATGCATTAAGAACCTCTTCAGTGAGATAGCATAAAAATTTCCCCACCTTAGAAATGAGATAGACATGTGCATTTAGGTTGCATATAGTGTCCCCCATAGTCAAGACTGAGAAATGTCCTCTTTAAGGACATTTTAGTCAAAATGCCAGAAGTACAGAATAGTGAAACAATATAACTGCAAGAGAAAAAAACATCAGCTCACATTTAGAGACAAACCAATCAGGTTCACTTCTGGCTTCTCAACTCAGACCCTATAAATCAAGAACCTAGAACGAGATATTCCAGCCTCTAAAATAAAACCATTGCCAATCAAGTTTGCTATATTCAGAAAAGCTATCTTTCAGAATTGATGAAAAATAAAAACTTGATAAGGATAAACTAAAAAAAGTTATGACCACTAAGCCAGCACTACAAAGAATATTTAAAGATACACTGCATAAGGGTGAACCTACTGCCAAAGAAAAACCCCAATACCCTAAACATATGAAGCTCACTCACTGAACAACTAACTAAATGAAAACCAAGGTGGAATTAAGTACAGCAAACTAACTAAAATGGCATTAAATAACAAGAGTCTATCCACAATCACTTTGAACATATATGAATGCAACTCCTCAATTAAAAGTCATAGATGGGCAGAATGGATTAAAAACAATATCCGAGTATATGCTATTTATAAGGACTCATATTATAGTCAAAGACATTCACTGAATAAAAGTTATAGGGAAAAATATCCCATGCAAAAGGAGTCTGAAAGGAAGCAGAGGGAGTTCATTTTACATCTGAAAAAGCAGATTTCAAACAAAAATTAATGAGAAAAGACAAATAGGCTATGTACTGTGAAAGGGAACAATCCTACAAGAAGATATAACAGTAAATATTAATGCCCTAAATGTCAATGAACTTAAGTACAGTGAAAAGAGAAAACAACAACAACAAAAACACTTCTTCACATTAAATCTCAGACCCCAATGCAATAATACTGGGTAATTTCAACACACCACCATTACCAACAGACATATCATCCAAATGTAAAATTCATAAAGCTATTTATTATTTTAATAATAATATAAATCAATTGGATCTAGTAGACATTTAGAGAATATTTCATTCAAAAACAGCTGAATTCACTTTCTTCTTAACAACTTATAGAACCTTTTTTGAAAATAGAACATATTCTACATCACAATGTCTTAGCAAATTCCAAAAGTGGATACAATTCCATACATCTCATTAGATTATATTATGTTTTGGATGTGAGGTGTCCCTCAAAAGCTTACATGTGTGGAAGAAAGTTTGAGGGAGAAATAATTGGGTTATAACCTTAACCTAATCAGTGAATTTGTCCCTGATTGGATTAACTGTGTTTTGACTGGAGGCAGGAAGAGTGTGACTAGAGGAAGTGGTTTATTGGGGGATGGTTACAGGGTATATATTTGTGTCTGGAAAGTGATGACTTTCTCTCTGCTTTCTAATCATCCTGTGAGCTGTTTCTCTCCACCACACTCTTCTGCCATGATGTTCTGCCTCAACTTGAGTCCTGAGGAATAGAACCATTTTTCTATGAATTGAGATCTCTAAAACCATGAGCCTAAATAAACTTTCCTCCTCTATACTTGTTCTAGTTGGATCATTTAGTCACAGCAGTGAAGAAGCTGACTAAAACAGATCATAAGAGAATAAAATTAGAAACTAAAAGCCAGAAAACTCATAGAAGTGATGAACACACAGAGAGTGAATAATGTTCTTTTAAATGAGAAATGGATCAAAGAAGAAATCAGGAGAGGAATAAAAATTTCTTAGAAATAAATGATGAGAGATATACCATATCAAAATCTCTGGGACAGCATGAAGTCAGTTCTAAGAGAAAGGTTTATTGCATTGAGTGCCTACATTGAACACATAGAGAAATTCCAAGTGAATAAGTTAATGCTCCACCTCAATGGCTAGGAAAGAAAGAACAAATTAATTCCCAAATCAGTAGAATGCAGGAAATTATTAAGATCATTGTTTAAATCTATAAAACTGAGAATAAAAAACATAGATCAATGCAATTAAGAATTGGTTCTTTGAAAAGAGAAATAATATTGTTGAACCCTTAGCCAAACTAATCAAAAGAAAGAGAGAGGGAGGACAAAACTAAAATTAGAGATGAAAAAGGAGATGTCAACACACATACTTCTGAAATCCAGAGAATCATTAGAAATTATTTTAAAAATTCATATCAAATAAACTGGAAAATCTAGAAGATATTAACAAATTTCTAGATACCTATGACCTGTCCAAATTGAATCAAGAGGAAGATAAAGAATCTAAACAGACCAATAACTAGCAATGTAATAGAAACAGTAATTAAAAGCCTTCCAACAAAGACAAGCTCAGTACCAGATAGATTATCACCTGAATTCTCTCAGAACTTTAAAGAAGAACTAATGCTAATGCTTCTCAAATTAATCTATGAAACAGAAAGGAATGGAATATATGAAAATTCACTCATAAAATCAGTATTATTCTCATACCTTAACCAAATAAGTACAAATTAAGAAAACTACAGATTGACATTCCCTGATTAACACAGATGTAAAATTATTAACAAAATATTAACAAACCATATCAAAACACATTAAGAAGATGGTATATCATGATTAAGTAGGTTTTACTTCAGAGATCTAAAGTTGGTTGTACATACGCAAATCAATAAATGTAATTCACCACATGAATAGAATTAAGGTACAAGAAATATATGATCATCTCAATTGATGCATAAAAGACCTTTGATAAAAAAAATAGCACTCATTCATGTGAAAAATGCTGAAGAAACTGGGAATAAAATTAAATTACCTCAACATTATAAAGGCTAAATATGACAAACCCAAACCTAAGGATATACTGAAATGGAGAAAAAGAATGAAAGCATTTCTTCTAAATTCAGGAACAAAACAAGGATGTTCATTCTTACCACTTCTTTCAATAGAAATTTTGAAAGTCTTGTCAGATAAGTCCAACAAAATAAGGAAACTATCGGGATACAAATAGGCAAGGAAGAAGTCAAATTATCTCTGTTTGATGATGACATGATCCTATAACTAAAAGACACTCCTCCCTGCTAAAAAAAATCCAACAGGAGAATTCAATAGCTGATAAATTAATTCAGCAAAGTAGCAGAATGTGAGATCAACATTCATAAATAAATAGATTCCCTAGAATATAACAGTGATTCTACTGAAAAAAATATCAAGAAGACCATTTCACTTTGAAAAACCTGAATGCAAAAGAAAAAAAATACCCATAAATCTAAACAAGCAGGTAAAATGTTTCTATAATGAAAAACATAGATCACTGAACAAATATATTAAAGATGACCTGAGAATATGGAATGACCTCATATCTTCTTGAACAAGACAAATTAATATTGTCAAATTGGCCTTACTACCAAAAGGAATATAAATCCCTATTAAGATACCAATAACATTCTTCAAAGAACTAGAAGAACTCGTTCTTAAATTTATTTGGAAGAATAAGAGATTCAGAATATGTAAAGCAATTATGAGTAAGAGAAGTGATGCAGGAGACATCAAAATGCCTGATCTTAAGTTATACTACAGAGCCATAGTATCAAAAATTGCATGGTGTTGCCATCAATATAGAAGTGAAGACCAATGGAATAGAATAGGATACAGAAAGACCAATCCACATAGACACAGTCATCTGATACTTGACAAAGTTGTAAATAGTATGTATTGGAGAAAAGATAGCCCTTTAAACAAACAGGATTAGGAAAACTGAATGTAGATATATAGAAGAATTAACTAGATCCCTCTCTATCACCCTGCAAGAAGCTCAAATGAAAGTGGATCAATGACTTAGGAAATAGACCAGAAACTTAACAAATGCTAGAAGAAAACAGATTCAACACTCAACATATGGTGCAGGCATCAACCTACTTATCAAGAACCCTAAAACTCAAGAAATAAAACCAAGAATCAATAAATGGGATGCCATCAAATTAAAATCTTTTTCTGCAAAGCAAAGAAATTATTAAGAGCACAAAGAAAGAGGCCAAGTAATGGGAGGAAATCTTTATCAGATAATCCTCTGACAGGGGATTAATATCAAGACTACACAAAGAATACAAAAAGCTTTACGCCAAATAATAATAATAATAATAATAATAATAATAATAATAATGGTGCAAAAGAACAAAACAGAAACTTCTCATAAGACATAACACAAATAGCCAAGAAATACACAAAATACAAGCCAAATCAGCACTAAGTGTTCTTCTCATTAGTTAGAATAGAATTCATCAAGAATACAAATATTAATAAATGCTGACAACGATGTAAGTGAAAGGGTACACTCATACATAGTTGGTGGGAGTAAAAATTAGCAAAACCACTCTGGAAAGCAGTGTGGAGATTCCTCAAAAACCATCTGTAACCTCACTTGTGGAAATTTCACTCTAGCTTTTTATCTACTGCATTATCTTTGGAATTAGTTACTAGAAAGTTATGAACTTTTTGAGGAGTTATATAACCTTTGCCCCCCATATGTCTGCTGCATGTATGTTGAGATTTGTTCATATGTGGGAATGTTTATTTCTTCCACTTTTTTGTAAAAAAATCTCTTACATGATGTGTCATAAGATATTTGTTTTTTGTGTACTATAGCATTCAATTCCAAATGGAGTTTTAGTGTAGTTTCCCTATAGCTTCTCTAATTGTGAATTGAGTTTCATACAGTATGTATTCTGTCAGAGCCTTCAAAATGAATGTTCCTTGTAGGTTTTGCCAAAGAGGAGTCACTTTAGTGGTACAAGTGTTGTGGAGATTGGAGTGTGTGGAATGCGTCCTGTGTGGTCACTCCTCCAATCCTGTTGATAACATGCTTTCTGAAAGGTTCGGGCGTGCCCCAGGCTCAGGATACTCATGGGTTCAGTTTCCATAAAAACTGTTTTTCTAGGAGATGTGTATCCAGAAATGGGGTTTTTGTGCCCATATCTCCCTACTTACAGGTGACCATGCCAGCTGGGGGCTTTATCTCCCCTGTCTAACAAGTTGAAATATCTGCCAAGGTTTCAGGGGAACTAGAACTTGACTAAGCTACAATTTAAACACTAGATCTCAAAACTTGCTGTGTGGTATTGTTTAGGTTTAGAAATGATGATCAAAATGACAAACTCTAATTATGAAGAAGGTCAGTCAAGGTAGAAGACACAAAAGATTTTTGACAAGTTACTAGGTAACCTCAGGCAGCAAGACAATGAGATCAAGCTGACTTTAAGGTACAGTAGAGGCAGATCACCCAGTAATTGTTGAGATGGGTGAAGATGAAAAAAATATAAAGAAGGCATAAGACATGTGCATAATTCACCCTTCTTTGTCATTGTCATTACCATAGGTGTAACACTTGGTGCTTGATTATATAAAGGCTATATATCACAAAAGCAAATACAACATCATACCGGGGGGAAAAAAGGAAAGCTTTTTCTGTAAAATTGGATATAAAACAAAGATGTCTAAGTTTACCATTCCGATTCAATATAGTTCCTGAAACTCAAAAAAAAAAAACCAAAACTATAGTTTACACCTAGGAGATATTGACAAATTTCTAGACCACACATAATCTGCCAAAATTGAATCAAGGGGACATAAAAAATCTAAACACACCAATAACTAGGAATGTTATATAAGCAGTAATAAAAAGCTTCCTTACAAAGCAAAGCCTAGTACCAAATGGACTCACAACTGAGTTCTATCGGGTTTTTAAGGGAACACTCCCAAATCCATTCTATGGAGTCACTATAATCCTGATATGAAAACCAAAGACATATCCAGGAAAGAAAAGAACAGACCAATATTCCTTATGAACATAGGTATAAAAATCTTTAATGAAATATTAGCAAACTGCATTCAAAAATACATCAAGGAGTTAACATACCATGAACAAGTTGGTTTCATCCCAGCAATGCAAGGTTATTTCAACAGAGGTGAAGCAATAAGTGCACTTCACCACATAAATAGAATTAAGGACAAGAATCATACGATCATCTCATCAGATGCAGATAAGGTTTTGATGGTAATTTAGCACCCATTCATATTAAAAATGATAGATAAACTAGGCATCCAGGGAACTTACCTCAACATTATAAAGGCTATATATCACAAAAGCAAATACAACATCATACTGGGGGGGGGGGAAGGAAAGCTTTTTCTCTAAAATTGGATATAAAACAAAGATGTCTAAGTTTACCATTCCTATCCAATCTAGTTCCTGAAACTCAAAGCAGAGCAATCAGGCAGGAGAAGGACATCACAGAGTTATTAATAGGAAAATGAGAATTCAAATGATCTCTGTTTGCTATTGACATCATCCTATATCTAGAAAACCCAAAAATCTCCACCAGAGAACTTCTAGATCTGAAAATGAATTCAGCAAAGCAGCTGGTAAGAAGATCAACTTTCATTAATCAATAGCTTTCCTGTACACCAAAAGTAATTCTGCTAAGAAAGAAATCAGGAAAATTATCTCATTAAAAATAGCATCCAAATTTAAAGTGCTTGGGAATTGTTTTATTTAGCTTTCCTCACTGTGACAAAAAGATATGGCAAGAACAATGTAGAGAAGGGAAAGTTAATTTGGGGCTCAACTTTCAGACGTCTCAGTCCACAGACTGCTGACTCTATAGGTCTGGGCCCAAGGTGAGGTAGAACATCATGTCAGAAAGACATGGGAAAGGAAAGCAGCTCAGGGCATGGCCACCCACCTGGAAGCAGTGAGAACTCCACTCAGCATGCAGTCCCCAAATGACCTACCTTCTGCAAGCACGCCCTATCTGACTATGATTACCACCCAGTTAATCCATGTTGATGAGCATGGAAAATGGTACAAATATTTTGAAAAATAATTTGTCAGTTTCTTACTAAGGGGATATAAAGGAACATGTAGAGACTTTTATAAATTTCTTAACTATCTTGAGTATGGTGATTAAACATGTTTAATACCTATGTTGAAACTTGTCAAGTTGCACACTTTTTAAATGTGCAGTTTACCTTATGTCAATAATATCTCATTAAATCTTTTGAAAACAAAAAGCAGTACTGTAAGAAGAGACACCTTAGCCAGTGATTGGGATAGAGACCCAGGAAAAATCTAGAAGCTTGAGGTCTTTAATTCTATAGCAAAGAAAAGTAATACTTGGGTTTTCAGGAAGGGATAAGCATTAATAGAAATGAATTTTTTAAAAATATATCATTATGGTTGCAGAAAAGAGCATAGTTTCAGGGGGTAGCTGGGAAAACAGGTCTAAGGTTACTACAGAATTCAGGTAGAGAAAATGTTAACCTGACATGATAATCCTCAAGGCACAAGGAAGAAAACTGAGCCAAGAAAAGGAGTGAGAGTGCCATTCACAAAGAAAAGTGCAGTGGGAATGATCCAGGTGTAGCCACAGTTCTCATTATATTTTAATGCAAAAAACATTTCTGAAATGGAGAGTATTGAAACACATCAGTGTCGTATGGTGCAGTGCCAAGCAATGTGTGCATCTACTACTATAGGATACATCAAGTTCCTACCTTTACATGACATGCTTGGTAGTTTGTCTAGTATCCAAATACCTTTATAATTAGGGTAAGCCACTTTAGAAGCCTATGAGGCTGTTACATAAGACTGTGATTCGTCAAGGTCTTCCATAGCATTTATTTGTTTTTTGACCTATAAAACAATAATGCAATATCAAAATGTACTCCAAATATATATACCACATACTAAATACATGGAGGTGGCAATTCACCTTTTTATATTAGCAAAAGCACAGGTAGTTTTTTCAAAGAACTAATTTCTGTCAAAAGGAAAACTTTATCAATGGTTATTCTTACCTTTTTTGAGATGCAAAACATCTATTTTCTCTTTTGACCAATTACAGATAGACAGCTTCATTTGATGTCATCAGCAATTAAATTCACACAACATGATTGTCTTTCATGTGTAGGTGGGTTTATTCAGTTACATCTTACAATGGTCCTGTGTGAAGTGCTGCTTTTAAAACTTCCTCTCTTTCCAGTTTCATTCTCATTCTCTCAAGCTGTCATTCTCAAACATTCATTTTTCTTCTCTATTGTGTTCTACATTTTAAAACTCTACTTTCAAAATAAGACCCAAGATGGATCCAGAGTGTTTCAGGTATGGGCATGGACAAAAGTGTTAGCAACAGAGCCCTTGGTTAAGAACAATATTTTGAATAACAAGAATCTCAAAACACGTATTTAAACTCTAACAGTCATAACTTCACAGTAATATTTTTTCTAAAGCTTCACATCAGTAAAGGTTTCAGTTCATATAAATATACTCTAAGGATTCTTCTTTTGTTTACAGGCAACATTTTCCTTGCTGAGCTTTCTCATCACATCTGCATGAATGATCCTTGCTGTCCCTTGAAACACCACTGGATAATTCTCCTGCAGGTATTTGGCAAATGGTCTCACATGGGGCTCAATGGGGTTTCCATTTTATGAGTTAATGGCAACATGACCAGTGGCCCTCTGCATCTGGCACAGATAAAGTGTTCAGTGTTCAACAAGTTGGTGTAGCAGCCAACCCTGGTTTTGACTGAGTATATTCATAATTAATCCTGTAACTAATCATATACTATGGCAACGAGTGGTTCTGGGCAGCTCAGTGTGTCCTGAATTGAATTTTCTCACATAATACTTCCATGCATCACCATGAGAATCTTTGACACTGTCCAAGAGCTAGAGGCTGCATGGCATATTTCATGGATCAAAGTATCAAAGAGGAAGTCTGCAAAGTCACAGAGTCAGAGAAATCTCGATCTTGGCATAATGTTCCCTTTTGGGGTGTTGTTTCTCACTAGTTGTGCATAAGCCAGCAGTTCTCAGCATCTTTTATTCCAGGTGATCTCTCTTTTATCCAGCAGTTTTTGATCAAAGATGGTGCTATTAAACAGTTGGTAGATTTTCTGAACCAACTCATCTTTATTTTGCTTGAAATTCTTTCCAGAAAATTGCTTTGACTTTTTAAGGTCAGGCAAGAAACATCCAGGTATTTTGCACATGGATTTCCCAGTCTCCCATTTTTCAACTTTTACTGCACTGGATTTTTTCTTCACAGGTCCATGATTTTTCTTCCACTACCAGCAGGTATTGCATATATATTTTTGGTTTTGTACTTCCTTTTCTTTGGTTGTTCCACCAGAGTTGTGGGTTCTTCACTTGGTAACTTTGTATCTATAATTTCTAGATTAGCTTCAGGATCATTTGGTGGTTGGTCAACATTTTTACCAAAATTCTGCATCTCATCAATATTATTAGTTGTGTTGCTCTGAGAGATAGCAAACTAATCAACCTCTTCTTTATTAAAATAAATTTGGCCCTGATCACAGCAACCATCTTCAATTATCTTAGAACCCTTCAGTTTGTTATTGATGCCATCATCATCATCATCATCATCATCATCATCATCAATAGTAATTGGAGGCTCCTGGGTGGCTTCTGCTCCTCAGTGTCAGAAAACTCTTCCAACATCTCATCTTTACTGCTTATTTTGCCTGTTACCTTTCTTTCCCTTATGGGCATACCCATCATCAGACTCTGATTCAATCACTACACAGCTGACCTGCTTTTTCTGTGCTTTTGTTTTGGCCTTAAGGGACTAATTTTTATCATAATGCTTGAGTCCATAAAAAGAGCACATCAATCATTATCCTGGATGTTCCACTGGCCAGGTTGGCCAAGTCTTTTTTCCAGACTGGACATGTCTGTTTTTTCAGCCAGGCGTGGATGATTGGAGCTCACTTCTAAACACTTAGAGGTGCACAAGACCCAGAACAACTGCCTGTTTCTTAATTATTTTCCAAGCTAAAGTCTGTAGGTAGAAAATCTTCTCTGTTCTTTACCTTTTACTATATATTTTAATATGTATTCTTGTGTTGTATTACTTTGTCTTTCATAATGCACTTTATTAATAAAATATTATCTTGTATTATTTCTAAAGATACCTTGCTCTTTTCATTAGATGTTTTTTGGTGGGCCTACAATAGAAAAAAAAAGGAATAAAGGAGAAAGAAAGAAAGAAAGAAAGAAAGAAAGAAAGAAAGAAAGAAAGAAAGAGAAAGAAAGAAAGAAAGAAAATTTATTTTTCAGATAAATGCCAAGTATTTAAAATGCATTGACTATTCTCTTTTATATATAAATTCTCTATATTTTTAATTTAATGTAACCATAAGTTTTACAATCTTTTTCCACAAGGGTGATTCAAGTGAAAACAGAAACAATAGCATTAAGAAACCAAGAATAATACTACTAATAGAATCAAAACAAAGAATTAAATTCAGATCACACTTTCTGACAGTCAAAGCAAAACATATAACATAATGTTACTTGCAATATTTGATAGACATGTGATAATGTTATTTTGTTACCATTTGCAAAAAATAAAACTCATACAAAGTTACTAAAACTCATTTGTAAAATATTATTTAAATCCTTATATGAGGGAAATCCTTTTGCAATAACACTAGGGTTCTTGTTTCAGGACCTGCAGTGCGATGACTGTACACAATTCTAAGCAGTGCACATATGCCAAACTTGTGTTAAGTCTCATTCTCCCAACAATTATGTTAGGTAACATTATGTAAGGCCAAATAACATGCCGAAACCTATGCATCTGATTAGTGGCAAACCCCAAATTTAAACCTAGGTTTTCAGTCCCATAACATGTGTTTCACAATGCTCTGTGATAGTAATATTTCTCATCAAGTTTCTGAAAGAAATGCAATAGAAGGTCAATCTATATTATCACTCTGTATTGGGATACAATTGTAAATAATTTCTTCAGCTTGCCATTATTTAAAAAATAAAGTGACTTCATACATAGGCAATTTTGGAAACCTATTTTTAATTAATTAAAGGTTCATTTTTTTCCTCAACAAATTCATCATCAGGCATCATTTATATATTCAATAATTTACTCAGGCACTCAACAAAAGGAGTACACAATGCATATTCAATTATGTTGTTGGAACAGGGAAAGGTTCTGATACTTTAAAACTTCATAATCCAAAAGGAATAATCTCAACTATATTGTCAATAGTTTACTTTTGTATTGAACACAAACACAGCACTCCACTTTCCCCCAGATTCTAAGTACCTATTATATTGATACTTCTCATAATTTAGAGTACTATACAAAATCAGAACAACTGATGATGATACTGTCAAGACAGAAGGCATGATTATGTTCTCTTGAGTATGAACTGTGTGGTTGTGTATTTACTACTACATATTTTTTTTAAAACATCTATCTACCATAGTTGAAAATTTGGGTCATCATTTTCATGTTAAATTATTTTAGGATATCCAATAGCTGAACCAAAACACAATGAACTACAAGCCTTACCACAGAAAATTTACAAGTAAATAGAAATTCTAAGAACCATTAGAATTTATAATTTTATAAATGAATTATGTAGACAATTCACAACATTTGTATAGGCAGTTTAATACAAATCCTAAAAGGTACCTTATGAAGTTTTCTAATATTGGATATGCAAACCAAAGTAATTGAATAAGCTTGTCCTTCTCTTATAGATAATTTCCAAGGGCATGTGAAATATACTAAACACTTGGATTTTTTTAACGCTTTAATTCCACATTCTTTTTTAGTTATTGTTCACTTTCCTATTGCCCTTCCCTGGAAAAATTCTCTAAGGAGTTTCCTACAATTATCCATTAAGGTCAGGCTTTCATGGTGACAACATATGGAAACTATTCCTTGTCAAAGTCACTGGTCTTTAACTTTGTCAACTCATCAGCTGCATTGATATTACTGAATATTACCTTCCTCTGCCCTAAACTACATTATTCTGTCTTATTTCCATGGAAACTATTGACTCAGTTTTGGCAGAGAGCATTGATGAGAAATGGAGCCTGGCCTGCTTCCCCAGACTTCTGGGCCCTCAGGCACCATGCCAGCAGATGAGCTGGGATGCCCTGTGACAGGCCTCAGCCTCTGCCCTGTAGACACCTGGAGCTCCTGCTGTGACTGCCCACTAGCTGACCCAGGCCATCAAGGACCAAACACTGGTTCCTCTTTTCCCCAAGTCTGGAAGGTTTGATGGTGGTGGTTACCAGTCCTGGCCCAATCCTGTCCGTCCCAGCCAAAGCCACCATTGAGGACCTGGTGCCTTTGGGTGGCAGTGGGTGTGGTGTGCCAAGAATAATGTCAAATGTGGTTCATCTTAGGAAGGGTTCTTACTCTACTTAGAGTGAAATGGGGCCACTAGCATGCTATGAGCAGAGAGATAACATCACCTGTCTTGATCAAATTGGTCAACTGTGAAAAGAATGGATGGAAAGAGGATTTAAAGAGACAAAGGAGACCAATTTGCTATTTACATTTATCTAGACAGGAGATACTAGTAACTTGGAGATGGAAGATATTACTGACTTTGAAGGCAGATCTGACAAGATTTACAGACACATTCAAGGTAAGGCATAAGAAAGGTGAGTCAGAAAGACACCAAGGTATAGGGTTATTAACTCAAGTAGAAATAAGGTGTGGTATGTAGAAATATTTTAGATTCATTTTGGGCCTGCTGAGAAAAGAATTGCTAAGAAAGCAATTTATTATAAAGATCTAGAATTGATTAGTAAGATCATGGCTTCAGAGGGACATTTGGAAATAACTAGTATATAAAAAGTATAAGAAAAAAATGATAGGGTGTGAAGAGAAACAAATAAAACAGACTAAACTGGAGGGACTCAAAAGGTGGGAGGAAACTCAAGGGGATGAGTGACAGCCTGAAAACCAGTTGAAGAAATTATGCTGGAGGAGTTTTCCAGGGGGTCCAATACTGCTGAGAGGTTAAGTAAGGTGATATGGAAGAAATGATTCCTAGATTTATTCAAGTGAAAACTGGAAGTAAAATTGGGAAAACCAATTTTGGAGGAAAGGCTGGTGAAAATTACTGGTGTGATTTCAGACACAGATGGAGGGCTGGGGATGTCCACAATGGTAGAGGGCTTGCTAGTATTCTCAAGGTCCTGGGCTCGATTCCTGAGATTACAATGAACAAAAGTTTTAAAAAAGGGAAAAGGAATGTAGCTCAGTGGGTACAGATCTTTCTTTTAATAGCCTTCTAGCTCAGTAGCATAGTTGGCTATGATCTGATTTTTTTTTTTCTAGTTTCACTGCATTTTTCAATCCTCACATGATGATTTGGTAGTATATTTGTGACCCTTTAATTTTTTAAAATTATATATGTCCCATCACAATGCACTAAATGAAGTTATGAAATCATTTGTTCATAAAACTATAAACTAAAATAAAATGACCTTTAAACTATCTTAGATATATATTATATAAACTGATTTGCATTTGCTCATATTGATAGATCATTACCACTGAAAGCAAAATATTTCAAGGGAAGTAATTCTTATTTCAAGAAAATCTTCTATTTTTAGGATACTTTATAGAATGCAAGTACAAAGTTATTGGTCATACTAAATGAATTCTATAATAGTAATAAAAATATAGCAATTTCAGACATAATCAAATTTATAAACACAATCATTGTGTTGTACGTTGTCACTATAGAAAAATATAGTGTGATGCGTGCTCCCATATATTACCTTTAAAAAAGATGATTGCATACATACAATCCACCTTTACAAGGAAGATTCACTTCATTAGCTAACCTTGGATTTAGCAGGAAAGTTAATAAATTAGTGCCTTTGAGACAAATCCATCATTTATTTGCATACTTTTCTACAGAAAATTCTATTGTCTTGTTTTTATTTTTTGTGGAGCTGGGAATAGAAGTCATGTTCATGTTAAACAAATACAAACCCATAGGTATATTTCAACCCCCTTAAACAAATGCACCCCACACTCGTCCACTAGTGACTATAATGTGTTTCAGACTATAATCACAAAGACCCTGTGGGGCTGGGGATATAGCTCAGTTGGTAGAGTGCTTGCCCCACAGACAAAGCCCTGGGCTCAATCCCCAGTACCAAAAAAAAAAAAAAAAAAAACCTCTGGTTCACAAAGGCTAAAATATTTATTGTCTGACTGCAGAAAAAGTTTGCCAATGCTTACTTCTATATATTGAAGATTTGATGGAAGTTTTAATAGATTTTACCCATGTCCTTAACAAATATGTATATGTACAATTGTCCATCATGTTTTCCTGTTTCAGAAAGATACAGTAACAGAAGTAAAGCTATTAGATTTATGGAATAACATTTTGAAAGTCTGGTGCATGTTATTAAATCATTCTTCCAAAATTACTGACAAATTTCATCTATCAATAGGACATGAGAATGTCTTTATCCCCATAATTGCCAACCTTGGTTATTATTTATAATTAAACATGTATCAATATATAGGAAAATGTCATCTCATGGTTTATTTACATTTTTTTCTGATGACCCTGAGGATGAATATCTTCAGTAAAAGCATAAATATGTTAATCTTGAATATTAGTCAAAAGTTATTTTTATGGGACAATAACAGCTATCTATTGGGAGTACTGCCTTTGTCATACCCATCATGTGCTTCGTTTTTCTTAAGAAAGCAACCATCAGTGATCAATAATTCTGTTCTTTCTTTGTTGAATGAATTCATCGCCATTACATCAATGTCCTCATCACTATGATGCAGGATTTGCGACACTTCCATCTTGTCGATTTTCTTCTTCTTCCTTTTTATTTCCATCTTTCATCAAAGTTCAAAGCCAAGAATAGTAGTTATCTTTAAGTAAGAAGAATTAATTTTGTTCTCATCACTGATTTCATCAACTGACTTAGTTTGATTGTCATGACATTAGTCAACAATAATACCCTTGGTTTTAATTTTATACAGTCATTGAATTTTTGTCATTTCTTTTTTGTATTTTTTTTTTATTATTGTAAACAAACGGGATACATGTTGTTTCTCTATTTGTACATGGAGTCAAGGCATACCATTTATGTAATCATAAATTTACATAGGGCAATGTTGTTTGATTAATTCTGTTATTATTTTCCCTTCCCCCCACCCCTCCCACCCCTCTTTTTCCTCTATACAGTTCTTCCTTCCTCCATTCTTACCACCCTCCTTATCCCTAACCCTAAACCTAACCCTAACCCTAACGCTAACACCTCCCACCCCCCATTAAATGTTCTCATTTGCTTCTCAGCGAGATCATTCATCCTTTAGTTTTTTTGAGATTGGCTTATCTCACTTAGCATGATATTCTCCAATTTCATCCATTTGCCTGCAAATGCCATAATTTTATCATTCTTCATGGCAGAGTAATATTCCATTGCATATATATGCCACAGTTTCTTTATCCATTCATCAACTAAAGGGCATCTAGGTTGGTTCCACAATCTGGCTATGGTGAATTGAGCAGCAATGAACATTAACGTGGCTGTATCTCTGTAGTACGCTGATTTTTAAATCGTTTGGGTATAGGCCAAGGGTGGGATAGGTGGGTCAAATGGTGGTTCCATTCCAAACTTTCTGAGGAATCTCCATACTGCTTTCCAGAGTGGCTGCACTAATTTGCAACCCCACCAGCGATGTATGAGTGTACCTTTTTCCCCACATCCTCGCCAACACCTATTGTTGCTTGTGTTCTTGATAACCGCCATTCTAATTGGGGTGAGATGAAATCTTAGGGTAGTTTTGATTTGCATTTCTCTTATTACTAGAGATGTTGAACATTTTTTCATATATCTATTGATTGCTTCTATATCTTCTTCTGTGAAGTGTCTGTTCATTTCCTTAGCCCATTTGTTGATTGGATTATTGTATTCTTGGTGTAGAGTTTTTTGATTCTTTATAGATCCTGGAAATTAGCACTCTATCTGAAGTATGAGTGGCAAAGATATTCTCCCATTCTGTAGGCTCTCTCTTCACATTACTGATAGTTTCCTTTGCTGAGAGAAAGCTTTTTAATTTGAATCTATCCCAGTTATTGATTCTTGCTTTTATTTCTTGTGCTATGGGAGTCCTGTTAAGGAAGTCTGATCCTAAGCCAACAAATTGAAGGTTTGGACCTACTTTTTCTTCTATAATCTGCAGGGTCTCTGGTCAGATTCCGAGGTCCTTGATCCATTTTGAGTTGAGTTTTGTGCAGGGTGAGAGATAGGGGTTTAATTTCATTCTGTTGCATATGGTTTTCCAGTTTTCCCAGCACCATTTGTTGAAGAGGCTATCTTTTCTCCATTGCATATTTTTGGCCCCTTTGTCTAGTATGAGAAAATTGTATTTATTTGGGTTTGTGTCCATGTCCTCTATTCTGTACCATTGATCTACCTGTCTATTTTGGTACCAATACCATGCCGTTTTTGTTACTATTGCTGTGTAATAGAGTTGAAGATCTGGTATTGCGATACCCCCTGCTTTGCTCTTTCTACTGAGGATTGCTTTAGCTATTCTGGATTTTTTATTCTTCCAGATGAATTTCATAATTGCTTGCTCTATTTCTGTAAGGTACATCATTGGGATTTTAATTGGAATTGCATTGAATCTGTATAGCACTTTAGGTAGTATGGCCATTTTGACAAAATTAATTCTGCCTATCCAAGAACATGGGAGATCTTTCCATCTTCTAAGGTTTCCTTTAATTTCTTTCTTTAGTGTTCTGTAGTTCTCATTGTAGAGGTCTTTCACCTCTTTTGTTAGATTGATTCCCAAGTATTTTATTTTTTTTGATGCTATTGTGAATGGGGTAGTTTTCCTAATTTCTTTTTCTGAAGATTCATCACTTATGTATAAAAATGCATTGGATTTATGAGCATTGATCTTGTAACCTGCTACTTTACTGAATTCACATATGAGTTCTAAGACTTTTCTGGTGGAATTTCCAGGTTCCTCTAAATATATAATCATGTCATCAGTGAACAGGGATTGTTTGAGTTCTTCTTCTCCAATTCGTATCCGTTTAATTTCTTTGGTTTGTTTAATTGCTCTGGGTAGAGTCTCAAGGACGATGTTGAATAGAAGTGGTGAAAGAGGGCATCCCTGCCTTGTTCCAGTTATTAGGGGGAATGCTTTCAGTTTTTCAACATTTAGAATGATATTGGCCTTGAGTTTAGAGTAGATGGCCTTTACAATGTTAAGGAATGTTCCCACTACCCCACTTTTTTCTAGTGTTTTGAGCATGAAGGGGTGCTGTATTTTATCGAATGCTTTTTCTGCATCTATTGAAATAATCATGTGATTCTTAACTTTTAGTCTGTTGATATGGTGAATGACATTTATTGATTTCCGGATGTTGAACCAACCTTGCATCCCTGGGATAAAACCCACTTGATCATGGTGCACTATCTTTTTTTTTTTTTTTTTTTCTCTCTCCTCTGTCTAATTCAAAGTGCCTCTATTCTTCCCTAGCCACACCCCTTATTTTGAATTAGCATTCACATATGAGAGAAAAAGAATTGGTCTTTGGTTCTGTGGGACTGGCTTATTTCACTTAGCATGATATTCTCCAGTTCCATCCATTTACTAACAAATGCCAAAATTTCATTCTTCTTTAAGACTGAATAATATTCCATTATGTATATATACTGCAATTTTGTTATCCATTCATCTATTGAAGGGCACCTAGGTTGGTTCCATAATTTAGCTATTGATAAATTGAACATTTATAAACATTGATGTTTCTGTGTCATTGTAGTATGCTGATTTTAAGTCCTTTGGGTATAAGCCTAGGAGTGGGACAATTGGGTCAAATGATAGTTCCATTTCAAGTTGAAATATTTTCTTAATTCTACTTTTATTTTTGACCCATGGACTCTTTAATATTGTTTTGTTTAATTTACAAATATACTCTTTTTTCAGTTATCTTATTGTCAATGATGTTTTCATAAAATGTTTATTGAGATGAATTATTTACCATAAAATATGATCCCATATTCTGAAAGTATAAAATTCAGTGCTTTGTTTTGTTCTTAGTGTATTTACAATGTGTTGAGAAATAAGAGAAAGAAGTGGGGGAGATTGGATATTAGAGGGAAGATCAGTGGAGTAGAAGAAGGAGATTGAGGGGGAGGGAGAAACAACAGGAAAGGGGAGGAAATGCAGAATATATTTAGCAAAATGACATTATATGCATATGTAAATATATACAGGGTCTTTCACCTTTATATGTATGTGAATAAATGAATGAGTCAGGGTAGGATCACTGGAAGAGAGATGAAGCTCAGGGGAGGAGGAGCAAAAGTACTAAAATGGAGTGGATCAGATGCCGTGCATGTATGATTTGGTCGGGACAAACCCAGCTACTATGTACAACTGTCATGCTACACTACTGTGACGACGACTACTACTACTACTACTACTACTACTAATAATAATAATAATAGTAATAAATAGCCCTTCCATTTACTAAGAATGGTACTTCTACATGAGATTTGGATTATTTATCCTTGAACTTCCCCAGGAATCTTATATAACAAATTAATCATCTGCCCCTTCATAGACTTCCTCTCAACTATTTAGTTTTATGAGACCCAAGTAATAAATGGCACCCTCCTTAAATTCAGGGATACAATTAGTCCTTGAGTTTACAAACCCATTCAATGTTTATTTCCCCAGTCCCATGGGTATTCAGTGTTCACTTCTCCAGTCCCATGGGTATGACCGAAGTTAATGTACTAGGTAATATGGAATAATCCCCATAATCGTCTGTAAAGTAAGAGGTGTCCTTGTGGAAAAGTCAAACAGAAACCCTCCGAAAATGGCCCTCACTTGTGAAAGAAAAATACACAAACAAACAAAGGTAATATCCTGGGGATAATAATGCCACCATTAAAGCTCTAAAGAATGCAAGATTGGTGATTCCTATGATATCTGTATTTATATTGCTTTATATAAATTAAAGAAACTCAATGGATCCTAAAGAATGAGGGTAGACTGCTGAAAATTCAACTAAGAATTAGCTCTCATTTCAGCTTCCATACAGGATGTGGTATCATTGTCAGAACAAATTACTAAGTATATATTCACTGATTTAGTGAATGCATTTGTTACCATTCCTATTAGAAAAAGAATATCAGAAGCAATGCACATTGACATGGATTAGAACATAATATTCATTTACATTTTTTTCTTAAGCCTGAATTAATATCTCATAATTTGAAATAATATTATCCTGAGATATCTGGATCAATTGGACATTCCATAAAACATTACATTGATCCATTATATGAGTAGCATCCTATAGCTGAGAATTAGCATACAAAAGAAAAAAATTAACATATTCTTAATTATATGCTCTTATATTTTACAGTAATTTTTTCATTGTGTGTTAGTTTGACTCTTCCAAAAAGGAGATCCCAAGGAGATATTAAAGCTGCAAGATTTTATTAGAGTAGAATTCATCTCCCATGTTACATATAGATGTCTTACCAAAGCCAACCCTTGCTTGCACTATCTTTTTAATATATTTTTGTATGCGATTTGCTAAAATTTTGTTGAGAATTTTTGCTTCGATTTCATTAAGGATATTGGTCTGAAATTTTCTTTCCTCGATGTGTCTCTGTCTGGTTTAGGTATCAGGGTGATATTGGCTTCATAGAATTAGTTTGGGAGAGTTCCCTCCTCTTCTATTTCATGGAATACTTTGAGGAGTATTGGAATGAGCTCTTCTTTAAAGGTTTTGTAGAACTCGGCTGAGAACCCCTCTGGTCCTGGACTTTTCTTTGTTGGTAGGCTTTTGATGACCTCTTCTATTTCATTGCTTGAAATTGATTTATTTAAGTTGTGTATGTCCTCTTCGTTCAGTTTAGGTAATTCATATGTCTCTAGAAACTTGTTGATGTCTTTGAGGTTTTCTGTTTTGTTGGAGTATAGATTTTCAAAATAGCTTCTAATTATGTTTTGTATTTCACTCGTGTCTGTTGTGATATTTCCTTGTTCATTCTGAATTTTTGTAATTTGAGTTTTCTCCCTCTTTCTCTTTGTTAGTGTGGCTAAGGGTTTATCAATTTTGTTTATTTTTTCAAAGAACCAACTCTTTATTTTGTTAATTTTTTCGATTGTTTCTTTTGTTTCAATTTCGTTGATTTCAGCTCTGAATTTCACTATTTCCTGTCTTCTACTACTTTTGGTGTTGGTCTGATCTTTTTCTAGGGTTTTAAGCTGTAGTGTTAAGTCGTTTATTTGTTGATTTCTACTTCTTTTGTTGAATGCGCCCCATGAAATAAATCTTCCTCTAAGTACTGCTTTCATAGTGTCCCAGACTTTTGATATAATGTGTCATTGTTCTTGTTTACTTCTAAGATTTTTTTTATTTCCCTCCTGATGTCTTCTGTTATCCATTCATCATATAATAGTGTATTATTTAATCTCCAGGTATTGGAGAAGTTTCTGTTTTTTATTCTGCCATTTATTTCTAATTTCAATCCATTATGATCTGATAGAGTACAAGGTAGTATCTCTATTCTTCTTGTATTTGCTAACAGTAGATTTGTGGCATAAAATATGGTCTATTTTAGAGAAGGATCCATGTGCTGCTGAGAAGAAAGTGTATTCATTCTTTGTTGGATGGTATATTCTATATAAGTCGGTTAAGTCTAAATTGTTGATTGTGTTATTGAGATCTATGGTTTCTTTATTCAATTTTTGTTTGGACGATCTATCCAGTGGTGAGAGAGGTGTGTTAAAATTGCCTAGTATTATTGTGTTGTGGTCTATTTGATTTCTGGAATTGAGAAGGATTTGTTTGACGTACATGGATGAGCCAATGTTCAGCACATAGATATTTATGATCGTTATGTCTTGCTGATTTATGCTTCCCTTAAGCAGTATGTAATGTCCTTCTTTATCCCTTCTGACTAGTTTTGGCTTGAAGTCCACATTATCTGAAATGAGGATGGATACTCCAGCTTTTTTGCTGTGTCCGTGTGCATGGTATGTTTTTTTCCATCCTTTCACTTTTAGTCTATGGGTATCTCTTTCTATGAGATGAGTCTCTTGCAAGCAGCTTATTGTTGGATTTTTCTTTTTAATCCAATCTGCCAGTCTATGTCTTTTGATTGATGAATTCAGGCCATTAACATTCAGGGTTATTATTGTGATATGATTTGTATTCCTAGTCATTTGACTCATTTTTGTTTTTTGACATGATTTAGTTTCCCCTTTATTTGACAATTCCTTTAGGCTAATTCCTCCCGTTGCTGATTTGCATTGTTGTTTTTCATCTCTTCCTCATGGAATATTTTGCTGAGAATGTTCTGTAATGCCGGCTTTCTTTTTGTAAATTCCTTTAGCTTTTGTTTATCATGGAAAGATCTTATTTCATCATCAAATCTGAAAGTAAGTTTTGCTGGGTATAAGATTCTTGGTTGGCATCCATTTTCTTTCGGGGCTTGGTAAATGTTGTTCCAGGCCCTTCTAGCTTTTAGGGTCTGGATTGAAAAATCTGTTGATATTCTTATTGGTTTCCCCCTGAATGTAATTTGATTCTTTTCTCTTGCGGCTTTTAAAATTCTGTCTTTATTTTGTATGTTAGGTATTTTTATAATAATGTGCCTTGGTGTGGGTCTGTTGTAATTTTGTATATTTGGAGTCCTATAAGCCTCTTGTACTTGGTTTTCCATTTCATTCTTCATGTCTGGGAAATTTTCTGATATTATTTCATTGAATAGATTGTTCACTCCTTTGGTTTGTTTCTCTAAGCCTTCCTCAATTCCAATAATTCTTAAATTTGGCCTTTTCATGATATCCCATAATTCTTGTAGATTCTGTTCATGATTTCTTACCATCTTCTCTGTTTGGTCAACTTTGTTTTCAAGGTTAAATATTTTGTCTTCAATATCTGAGGTTCTGTCTTCCAGGTGTTCTATCTTATTGGTTATGCTTTCTATGGAGTTCTTGATTTGGTTTATTGTTTCCTTCATTTCAAGGATTTCTGTTTGTTTTTTTTTTCAGTATCTCTAACTCTTTATTGAAATGATCTCTTGCTTCCTGTATTTGCTCTTTTAACTGTTGATTGGTGCAATCATTTAATGCCTGCATTTGCTCTTTCATCTCCTCCTTCAATGCCTGCATTTGCTCTTTCATCTCCTCGTTTGCTTCCCTGATTGTTTTAATTAAGTACATTCTGAACTCCCTTTCTGACAGTTCTGCTGTGCTGTCATTGGGTTTTATTGATACAGTATCTAGGTTTGTTTGGGACATTTTCTTCCCTTGTTTTCTCATATTGGTCAGATTTCAATGGGACTCTGAGATATTGCAGATTTTCTCTATTGGCTTATAGTGTCCCTATAGATTTCCAGTTATCACTTCCCAGCCTTCAGTAGCCTGAAGTCTTAGAGGAACTTGATAATGCAGTGCTTCTGAAGAAAGCTGCCCCTAGCCCGCTACTGGTTCCAGGGCTTGGAGCTGGCTCTGTGTGGAAAGGCTCTCACTGGGGGGCCTGCTCCGAGAAGCTGGCTGTTTGGGAGGAGCCCACTGCCGGAGTGAGCAGAGCTACCTGGGGAAGACTCTAGCTGCCGTGCCCTGTTCTGATAAGCCGCCGGAATCTGGGCCTGCCACCCGGGCCGAGCTTCACCCCGTGGCTCTATTTTAGTCCCAGTCTCTCAATGCCTCCCCTTCTTGAATCCTGGGTTCTGAAGCAACTAGAGATGCAGTCACCCTCTAGATGCCATCTTGGATCGCCCCATGGAAAGAGTCTGCGGCCAGAGGGGTCAAGGCTGCCTGGAGAAGTCTCTGGCTGCCCTGCCCTGGTCCCAGAGGCTGCCTGCAGGTCGGAGCTCTCTGCTGGCTCAAGGACTTGTGGCTGGCTCTGTGTAGAAAGGCTCTCACTGGGCGGTCTGCTCTGAGTAGCTAGTCTTGAAAGGCACCTCCTACCAGAGGGAGACGGGCTGCTTTGGGAAGTCCCTGGCTGCCCTGTCCTGGTCCCTGAAGCTGCCTGCAGGCCTGAGCTCACCGCACTGGCTCCGGGACTTGGAGCTGGTTCTGTGCAGAAAGGCTCTCACTGGGGGGCCTGCTCTGAGAAGCTGGAGAAGCTAGCCATGTGGGAGGAGCCCACTGCCGGAGTGTGCAGGGCTGCCTGGGGAAGACTCTAGCTGCCCTGCCCTACTCTGATAAGCCGCCCCTATCCGGGCCTGCCGCCCAGGCTGAGCTTCACCCGGTGGGGGAGACTCACCCCGTGGCTCTATTTTAGTCTGAGTCTCTCAGTGCCTCCCCTTCTTGAATCCTGGGTTCTGGAGCGACTGGAGATGCAGTCACCCTCTAGTCCGCCATCTTGGATCGCCCCCTTTTCATTTCTTTTTGAGTCGAACAAACAACCTTTGTCAAAAGTGCAAAAAGAGCAATTCTTCATTCTGTTTTTTTGTTTTTCTCTACTCTTTGCTACCTAACATTGCATACCATATGACTGGAAGAAGTAAAAAGAAGACCCAAGATGTGCCCCCGATTTTACAATGAACCTCTAGGTTTAGGGAATGTGGCATTGTGGACTTTGATAGCAGAAGGAAGATTCCCCCTTGCTGCGCCGAGCTCTTTTTCTCCCACTGTCATTTGGTGTTCTTTTCTCATTTGAATCCTGGTATATCAAGAGTGAAGATGCTCATTCAAATACATAAACCAAGTTTTACCACAACAGAAGAAGCAAAATAAAACTACTGTATTGCTAGAATGGATTCTGGAAACTGAGCTGCTTCCCAGATTTCAATTTCCATAACCATAGCAGGATCTATAAGCAATTAGCCCTATTATCTACATGAGAGTAAACCCAATGTATCCATGGTAAATAGGAAACCTCTTCTACTTTGATTTTTTCACACTTTTTATTTGGTGCACTGTAGTTGTACATAATGATGGGATTTGTTGCACATTCATACATGAGCTAAATATAAAAACATAATTTGACCCATATCGCTCCCCAGCCCTTCTCTCCTTTCTCCTAACCTTCCTCCTTTCCTCTATGGATCTCTCTTTAATTTCCATGAGATTTCCTCCCATATTTATTTTCCTTTTTTCTCTCTAGCTTTCACATATGAGAGAAAAAATATGCCCCTTGACTTCTCAGAGTGACTTAATTCACTTAATATATAACATCAATTTTCCTGCAAATGACATAATTTCATTTTTCTTTGTGACTGAATAAAACTCCATTGTGTATATACACCATGTTTTCTTTACCCATTCATCGATTGATGGAAACCTAGGCTTGTTCCATCATTTGGTTATTGTGAATTGTGTTGCTATAAACATGGCATGCATATTTCACTGTAGTGTGATGACTGCAATTCTTCAGGAAAAATACCAATGAATGGCATAGTTGAATGGCATATGGTGGGTCCAGGCCTAATCTTTTGAATAGCCTCCATACTGATTTCCATTATCTATCTATCTATCTATCTATCTATCTATCTATCTATCTATCTATCTATATCTATATCTATATATGGAATCATATTTTCTTTACCCATTCATCCATTGGCAGCTATCTATGCTGATTCCACAGTGTGACTATTGTGAATTGTGATGATCATGGGTATGCATGCACCATTATAGAATGATGTCTTTATTTTTTAGGAAAGATACAAAGGAGTTGTAAGCTTTGTTACATGGTCATTCTATACCTAGTCTTTTGGGGAGCCTCCATGCTGATTTTATAAAGGTTGCAGTAATTTACAACTCCCCAAAATGGATAGAATGTTCCTTTATCTTCCCATCCTCTCCAGTATTTATTATTATTATTTATATTCTTGATGACTGCCATTCTGATGGTATGAAATAAAATCTCAGTGTAGTTTTGATTTGCATTTCCTGAATTGCTATAATGTAGGGTATTTTTTCATATATTTGTTGGCCAGTTTTATTTCTTCTGAAGAGTTTTTTTTTTGAGAAGAGTTTGTTTAGTTCACTTGCTTATTTATTAATTGGGTTATTATATTTTGTGGTATAAAATTTTTTGAGTTCTTTCTATGTTCTAGTTATTAATCCTATGTCAGAAGAGTAGATAACAACGTTTTTCTCCCATCCTGTAGGTTCTCTTTCACATTCCTCTTTGTTTCCTTTCCTGTGCAGAAGCTTTTGAATTTGATGCCATCCCATTGACTGATTAACTCTTGGCATCATTCCCTGAGCTTTAGTGGTTCTAGAGAGAAAGCAGTTGCCTCTACCTAAATGTTGGAGTGTCGACCTGATGTTTTCTTCTAGGAGTTGTATAGGTTCTGTCCTACTTCCTAAATCTTTGATCCACTCTGAGTTGATTTTTGACCAGGGTATGAGACAAGATACTAATTAATTCTTCTACACATGGAAAACCAGTTTTCCCAGCTCCTGTTGTTTAAAAGGATGACTTTTCTCTATTATGTTTTTGGCACCTGGGGCAAGGATCAGATGCCTGCATGGGTATGTGTATGTCTCTGTCTTCTTTTCTGTACCATTGGTCTGTGTGTCAATTTTTTAATGCCAGTACCATCTGGTCTATTGGACTATGTGTCTTTTTTATGCCAGTTTTGTTACAATAGCTCTGTAGTATAATTTAAAGTCAGGTATTGTGATGCCTCCAACATTGCTTTTTTTGCCTCGGAATTGCATTGGTTGTTCTAGGTACATTTTTGTTCCACATGAATTTTAGAATTGGTTTTTCTGGTTCTGTGAAAGATGTGATTGGTGCTTTGACGGGAATTGAATTGAATTGGAATCAATTGCATTACTCACATAAAATTGCATAAAATTGTTTTTAAAACGATGGCCACTTTAACATTTGTTTTCTTTCTTCAGTATTCTAGCTTTCATTGCAGAAGTCTTTCACCACCTTGGGTAGATATATTCCTTGGTTTTTGGTTTGTGTGTTTCTCTTTGGCAGTGATTGTGAATGGAATTGTTTCCCCTAATTTCTTTCTTAGCAGATTCATTGTCATTATGTAGAAAAAATATTGTTTTTATGTTGATTTTGTAACCTGTTACTTTGCCAAATTTCTTATTAGTTTTAACCATCTTTCATTGGAGCTATTTGGATCTTCTAGTCAAGGATTATAACATCTGAAAACAATGATAATCTGATTTCCTCCTTTTCTATTTTTATGGCTTTTATTTCCTTTTCTTGTCTAATTTCTCTGGCTAGAATTTCTAGCACTTTGTTAAATAGGAGTAGTGAAAATGCATATCCTTGTCTTGTCCTGGACTATAAAGGAAAATTTAAAAAAATTTTCCCCATTATTTATGAGGTTGGCTTTGGGTTTTTATACTTAGCCTTTATGATGTTGAGACAGGTTCCTTCTATAAATACTTTCTTCAGTATTTTTATCATGAATGGGTGCTGAATTTTATCAAAGGATTTCTCTGCATTTATTGAAATGACTAAGGGACTTTTGTCCTTGAATCTATCTATGTAGTGAATTGCCTTTATTGATTTATGCTATTAAACCTTTCTTACATTTCTGGAATACAATCCAATTCGTCATGGTGTGTAATCTTCATAATCTGTTTGTTAAACATAATTTGATAATATTTTCTTAAGGCCTTTTGCATTTAAATGCTTCAGGGATATTGGTCTGCAGTTTTCTTTAGTGTGTCTTATCTGGTTTGAGAGTGAGTGTGACACTGGCTTGATAGAATAAATTTGCAAATGTTTTGTCCATTTCTATTTCAAGAAATAATTTGAGAAGCATTGGCATTAGTTCTTCTTTATAGGTCTGGTAGAAATCATCTGAGAATTCAACTGGTAAAGGGAACAACCCAAGAAAAAGATAAAACAATGGTAAGTACTTGCCCCAAACTTGCATGTGGATGCAATAAATTACATAAAAGAAATATTACTCAAGTTAAAGGATCAGATATACCCCGATACAATATACTGGGTGATTTCAACATACCTCTCTCACCATTACATAGATCATCTGGACATAAACTCAGTAAAGACTCTTAGAACCTAAAATATATTACAAATCAAGTGAAAAAAGACACTAATAAAATACTTCACCTATTAACAGCTTTGTTCTCATCAGTTTATGAAATCCTCTCCAAACTAGACCACATTTTAGGCCACAAAGCAACTTTTAGCCAATATGAAAAACGATTTAATATCTTACATCTTACCAGATCATAAGGGAATGAAACTAATAATCAACATGACAAAATCTTATAGAAACTATGTAAAACCATGGAGATGAAACAATATACCTTTCAATAATGAATGGGTGGTAGAAGAAATCAAGGGTTAAAATAAAAATGCAACCAATATGGAGGTTCCTCAGAAAATTTGGGATGGAGCCACCATTTGATCCAGCTATCCCACTCCTCAGTTTATACCCAAAGAACTTAAAATCAACATACTACAGTGACACAGCCACATCAATGTTTATAGCAGCTTAATTCACCATAGCTAACCAACCTAGATGCCCTTCAACAGATGAGTGGATAAAGAAAATGTGGTGTATATATATACATATATATATATATATATATGATGCAATATTACTCAGCTTTAAAAAAGAATGAAATCATGACATTTGTTGGTAAATGGATGGAGTTAGAGAATATCATTCTAAGTGAAATGAGTCAAACCCAAAAAACCAAAGGCTGATTGCTTTGTCTGATATGCAACTGCTAATTCACAATAAGGGAGGGTAGGAAAGAATAGAGTTACTTTATATGAGATAGAGGGGAGTGAAGGGAGGGAAAGGGGTTTGGGGGTAGAAATGATAGTATATGACTGCCTGACTGATATGATCCTACAATGTGTATAATCAGAAAAATGAGAGATTATACTCCACTTATATATGATCTATCAAAATGTATAAATGCATTCTACTATAAAATACAGCAAAATAGAATAAATAAAAAAAATTAAAAAGTAGAAACCTTAAGTAAAATAAATTTGAAGTGGCTGATAATTCTCACAAACTATAGTTGCTAACTAACCTCTTTGCAAATTGTTTTATTCTCTGTCCTAATCAGGTCTGTTTTTGTTTGAATATAAAGTGTTCTCCAAGACTAATGTGTTGAAATCTTGCATAAATATTCCAACATGGAGATTTGGGGTAGTGATTGGATCATGAGGCCTCTGACTTCATCAATGGATTAATCCACTGAGAGAATTATACCTGATGGCATTATTGGGAAATGGAGGAAGCTGTAAGTGGTGGAACCTAGTTGGATGGAGTGGGTTCTTGGTGGCATGCACTTGAAGATTATATCTTCTCCCTGTCCACTTCCTGACTCTCTTTCTCTCTTTTCTTTCTGGCTGCAATGAAGTGAGCGGCTTCCCTCTATCAGGCTGTGTCATGGTGTTTTGCCTTGCCTCAGGTCCCAATCAATGGAGCCAGTTGACCATGAACTGAAACCTCTGAAACCGTGAACCACAATAAATATTTCTTTTATTCAAAGTGAACCTTAAGTTATTTTTATCAGGCATTTTCCACAGTTCCCCTAAATTTAAATGTACCAAAATCAACATTTACATTGCCAAAGACTAAAATATTTCTGTTTTTATCTTCATTCCCCAAGGTATACATCACACTTGATTGACTATTTTACCTTCTTGAGATTTCTTCTGTTTTAGATTTTTTTCTTTTAAGATGTATTCAACTTTTTTAAAATTCCTTTTATTTTCAGAGTTCTTCTCATTTATTAATGATATTCTTCCAACTGACCACAAAATTTTAGGAATACTACAGAAATCAGAGCTGGCAACCCCAGTTGTCTTCAGTATGTCTTCACCAACCTAAATTTTAATAGAAAGACAGAGAGAGATTCTCCAGTGAATAATTATATTCCTTTGAAATAGCAGATTATTACAATGGGACTACCAGGGCATTTCAATGGGAATACACATGGCATAGTGAACTATGAGCAGAGTCAAATAGGTTGAAGCAAGGGGGAGTTTTAGAGGCAAAATTTCAGAGAATTAAATCAGATATTTTGAAATAATAATCTTTTGTCACTGTGTTTTAATAACAAGAGCATTTTTTAATTGGCAGTTGTCCTCACAGAAGTACTCTTTATGAGTGTAGTGGCCTCTGTGCAAGTTTGTATTTCTAGCAGAGTATTTTGTAATACTTAGTGTCAGCAATCATGCACATGAACCCTTCCGACATAAAGTCTCAGTTTTACTTACTTTTTTGGTAGGGTTGAAAAAACCTCACTCTTTGATTCTGACAACTTCCACATGTTCACATCCTTTAGCACTCTTAAATAATTTCTTCTGGAATGGGGGCTGTAGAAGACATTGATAACCTGATAATACTAAACAAATAATATGAGCTCAGGTTTTTCCTAAGAATTCTAGGTTGGTATATCTACTGTCTTCTTAAAATCTCAATTTAAATGTCAGGTAGATAAATAAAAAAATTAAAAAATCATAAGACAAATTCTCAATACTACTGATTTTTTTCTTTACACACTGTTCCACATTTATTAGATTGCATTACCACCCACTGAATGGTTCAATAAAATTCCACATAATCATTTTTCCTCACTCCAACATCAAGTACACTAGCAAGTGCTACAAGTTTGCTTCTATCCCCAAGATACATTTATTTTTAAAAAATTCCTCATCTTTAACAGCATACTGAATCCAACTACAATCATTTTGTCAATGAATTGTTTGCCTTCAACTTTGTATTATCTTGAAATAATTCATGATTTCAAATTTTAATATCTATTTCACCTTCCTCCCTAAAATCACTCATTTTATTTCTATTACTTAAATTTACATTGATAATTTTCATTATGGACTTATCTTTCTGTGAAAAATGGATGACTTCTTCATGGGTAATCCAATACCAACAAAAAATATAACATGTTCACACATTAAACATGTAGTGAAAGAATGATAAAATTATTCAAGCAATAACTGTCAATACTATAAATATTTTGAATTAAATATTTTCTAGAGAAACTAATTCATAGGCACTTCAACCAAATGATTAACCAGGCCCAATTGACCAGTGTTGAAGAGTGGAGGCATATGTGGGCATTCACTTTTTGCACATCACTAAGCACAAACTCAACATACAATTGCCTAATTAAATTCATTCACACAAACACACAGAAAGAGAGAAAAAGATGTTTTACTGTTTTGCAAGAATCTCATGACTGATTTGATCTAATATTTATACGATATTCCTAATTCATAATTTATCTCCACCTCCTCAGAATTTTTTGTCCTCTCCTACCCACGTAATTATGCTTGTAAAACAAACAAGCTGATGTGTGTGTGTGTGTGTGTGTGTGTGTGTGTGTGTGTGTGTGTGTAGGTCAAAAACAATAGCCAATATGGATATCAAGAAAATGCAATAAAGTTTTTTACACTTTAGCTTGTTTTCTTTAACATACAGGGTATATATATTATGAATCTGGGAATTGGTTAGGTTATAAAATGTGTACTCAAAATTGTGATTCTTTATTACTTTATGTGAATTTAAAGAATAAACATTGAAATTGAAATATTACACAAATATTGCTTTTCTGTAAAAGATTAGGAGGAACATCATTAAGACTATAAATTTTTCTACACACAGTATTTAGGTGACTTAAAACCTAATTTTTCTCTACTTATGTAATTGCTCTATTTTAAATCTTCTATTTTATAATTTGTATTTAATGATCTGTTTCTAAATTAAACTGAATTATAGAAATGTTTAAATAATCCCTGTTCTTGTATTACTTTTAAAATGAGCATTCTAAACTGAGTTTAATAGCATTTTATGCTGTTGGTTTTGTTTGTTTGTTTGTTTGTTTGTTTGCCTGTCAATAAATATTTCAATTTTGTTTCAGTTTTATGAAGACAAATCATTTTTAAGTTTCCTTTTTTTGTTTGTTTGTCTACTTAAATACAAAGCTAAAACCATAAATAGATATGACCAAGACATTTTATCTCACATTTAAATACTCCTGTTGGATCCTTCTCTAATTTGCTGACCACAGATCAGTCTAGTGTGGGAGGGGAGACACTCTTGGGTAGCACCGTTGTGAGACCCAGGGTAGGGATAAAGATGAGGACAGGTTCTCACTAACTGTCTCCATTCACATTTCCCTGAGACCAGGGTGGACAGAGGCCCAGCCCCATGACTGATGGTGAACAGTGAGTAATAATCAGACCCTAAGTCCATGGCTAATATCATTCTAAATGGTGAAAAACTGAAAGCATTCCCCCTAAAAACTGGAACAAGGCAGGGATGCCCTCTTTCACCACTTCTATTCAATATTGTCCTTGAAACTCTAGCCAGAGCAATTAGACACACCAAAAAAATGAAAGGGATTCGAATTGGAAAAGAAGAACTCAAACTATCCCTATTTGCTGATGATATGATTATATACTTAGAGGAACCTGAAAATTCCACCAGAAAACTTTTAGAACTCATAAGTGAATACAGTAAAGTAGCAGGTTACAAGATCAATGCTCATAAATCGAATGCATTTTTATACATAAGTGATGAATCTTTGGAAAGAATAATTAGGAAAACTACCCCATTCATAATAGCCTCGAAAAAAATAAAATACTTGGGAATCAATCTCACAAAAGTGGTGAAAGACCTCTACAATGAGAACTACAGAACACTAAAGAAAGAAATTAAAGAAAACCTTAGAAGATGGAAAGATTTCCCATGTTCTTGGACAGGAAGAATTAATATTGTCAAAATGGCCATACTACCTAAAGTGCTATACAGATTCAATGCAATTCCAATTAAAATCCCTATGACGTACCTTACAGAAATAGAGCAAGCAATTATGGAATTCATCTGGAAGAATAAGAAACCCAGAATAGCTAAAGCAATCCTTAGCAGGAAGAGTGAAACAGGGGGTATTGCAATACCAGATCTTCAACTCTACTACAAAGCAATAGTAACAAAAACGGCATGGTATTGGTACCAAAATATACAGGTAGATCAATGGTACAGAATAGAGGATACGGACACAAACCCAAATAAATACAATTTTCTCATACTAGACAAAGGTGCCAAAAATATGCAATGGAGAAAAGATAGCCTCTTCAACAAATGGTGCTGGGAAAATTGGAAATCCATATGCAACAGAATGAAACTAAACCCATATCTCTCACCATGCACGAAACTAAACTCAAAATGGATTAAGGACCTCAGAATCAGACCAGAGACCCTGCAGATTATAGAAGAAAAAGTAGGTCCAGATCTTCAACATGTTGGCTTAGGACCAGACCTCCTCAACAGGACTCCCATAGCACAAGAAATAAAAGCAAGAATCAATAACTGGGATAGATTCAAACTAAAAAGCTTTCTCTCAGCAAAGGAAACTATCAGCAATGCGATGAAAGAGCCTACAGAGTGGGAGAAAATCTTTGCCAATCATACTTCAGATAGAGCACTAATCTCCAGAATCTATAAAGAACTCAAAAAACTTTACACCAAGAATACAAATAATCCAATCAACAAATAGGCTAAGGAAATGAATAGACACTTCACAGAAGATAATCTATAAGCAATCAACAAACATATGGAAAAATGTTCAACATCTCTAGTAATAAGAGAAATGCAAATCAAAACCACCCTAAGATTCCATCTCACCCCAATTAGAATGGCGATTATCAAGAATATTAGCAACAACAGGTGTTGGCGAGGATGTGGGGAGAAAGGTACACTCATACACTGCTGGTGGGGCTGCAAATTAGTGCAGCCACTCTGGAAAGCAGTGTGGAGATTCCTTAGAAAACTTGGAATGGACCCGCCATTTGACCCAGCTATCCCACTCCTTGGCCTATACCCAAAGGACTTAAAATCAGCATACTACAGACATACAGCCACATCAATGTTCATAGCTGCTCAATTCACAATAGCCAGACTGTGGAACCAACCTAGATGCCCTTCAATTGATGAGTGGATAAAGAAACGGTGGTATATATATACAATGGAATATTACTCAGCCATAAAGAATGATAAAATTATGGCATTTGCAGGCAAATGGATGAAATTGGAGAATATTATGCTAAGTGAGAGAAGCCAATCTCAAAAGCCAAAGGATGAATGATATCGCTAATAAGTGGATGATGACACATAATGGGGGGAGGGAAGGGTTAGTGTTAGGGTTAGAGTTAGGGTTAGGGAGGGGGGCAAGTATGGAGGAAGGAAGCACTGTATAGAGGGAAAAGAGGGGTGGGAGGGATGGGGGAAGGGAAAAAATAACAGAATGAATCAAACAACATTACTCTATGTAAATTTATGATTACACAAATGGTATGCGTTTACGCCATGTACAAACAGAGAAACAACATGTATCCCATTTGTTTACAATAAAAAAAAATGCTTATTACATATCAATAAAAAAAAAGAAAATGTACTTACTTTCTTCAGAAGAAAGTTATTTATTTTGGAGGGACAGTACTTTCATGATATTTAATGTTCACAATTACATGAATAATTCTATACTTTCAGCAGGATCTTATGGCCACCTAAGATATTCCCTCTACATTATGCCTGTGCCTACGGACAGGCAGAAGTGGTGGCTCTTCTTTGAGAGAACAACTGTAACATTTGCCTTTGTGAGAGTTACTGATTAAGGTAGATGTAGAAAAGGATTTCTGCAGAAAATGAATTCAATTGAAATGTTTAGGATAAAAATTGACTAATGTCTTTTAAATACATCTCCTTAGTAAAGGGATGTTTTCTTGAATCCTTGAAAGTTACAATCTATTCTCGATACAAAACCAATGGGCTGTCCAACAGCAGGAAGAGGAATGTACAGCTATTCTTGTAGCCAATAGTACTGATCTAAAATGTTGGAAATTACAGGGGTGGAACTCCTCTCCACCATATTCTTTTTTTTTCCTTTTTTTATACTTTTATTAGTGCATTATAGTTATGTGTAACCATTAGATTCATCTTGACATAATCATACAGGTGTGAAATTTAATTTGCTCCATTTTAGTCCCCTGTGCCTCTCTTTTCCATCCCTCCCCTTATCCCCCTTTCCCACTCTAGTAGTCTTCCTTGTATTTATTTATCTATTTATTTTTAATTGGTGCTTTATAGATATACATAAAGGTGGAATTCAATGGGGTATATTTATACATGCATATAGTGATGGTGGGGGGATTGGATCTCTTAGGATAGTGGGAAGGCCAGTGGAATAGGAGACTGAGAGGAAGGGAGGAAGATCAGGAAAGGGGAAGAAATTTGAAATGAATTTGACAAAATTCCACCATACTCTTTTGCAAGGACACATCAATGGTAGCAAAACTGTATTCAGGCATTGAAAATCTTGAAGTCCCAAAGAAGGTATATATCAACCACCTTTATTTCAAAACTATTTGAAATATATCTGATTTAACAGTGACATAGTTGAACAAATGTTGTTTATAAGCAGTGTTTTCTTGATTAGAGCAGTAGTCAATGTTGAAACATCTTTTTTATCTTACATATATATTTAGTTTATATAAATTGAGTCAATATTAAAACTTCAGGAAACTCATAGAGAAATCTGGATTTCAAACTTCTCTTGAAGAACACTTGGGGTCTCCTTTGAGCCCCTGTCACTGTGTGGTACACAGGGTGCCCCTTCATAATGAGCCTGTGTGTTCTTCAGTTTTCTGCAGGCACACTGCAGCTTTCACTCAGAATCCTGCACTTTGCCTCTATAAAGGAGTTTACGAGTCCTGTTTTAAAACATAGTTTGACTAAAATTTTGTGGTTTTCATGATAAATTCTATTTAATTTACCATGATACCAGCTATGGACTATATTAATCTCTTTGGGAGTGAAATTGAATTTTAGAATTTAGAAATGAATGTTTTTCAAAGTTTTCCCTTATATATACTATAAAAATCATATTCCCATTAAAATTTCTGTAAATTTCTTTAGGTTACTCTTGGTTAGAAGTGGACAACATATACATATTGTAAACAACATTGTATTTTTTACTTCAGTATTGCCCCTTAAAGAGCAAGTGATTTAGGGTCTTTCATGATGCTAAAAATAATCCATGAGTATCAGGATAAAGTATTTTTTGATATACAAAATTTCTGAATTATATTTAACCTCAAATTATAAATAACTTTTGTAATTAAAGTGGAACCAGGGTAAAAAAGAATTTGGGAAAAGCATGTGCATTAGAGCCTCAGTATTATCATTTTAAGTGAGAATACATTTGGTATAGATTTTTCTAATACACATAATAGAAGACAGGTACCAATTAGGAATAAGCAATCAAATTTCATTTGAAGTCTCTCTTTTAACTCCTGCCCCCTATGGGTCCGACCCAATAATGGTGTCTGGGATCCTGACATCATAAATAGAATCAAGAGGGTTTGTGTAGCATGAAGGAAACTAGAATGATATTGGAAAGCTCTCAGAGATATCTCCCTACTACTCTAATTCCCCAAATGTGAATATTTGCTATGAAAATGTATTCTCAACTGGACGTTAGCAATGGTAAAGAGATGTCTTCAATGTTGGACACATAAAGAACAGTTTAATACTTCCCTGACAGTGAATCAAGAAATTTTTCTGATGAGGCTTGTTATTTCTGGAAATGTTGACATTCTTCAGAAAATCCGTTGATAAGCTCTACTCTACTGATCAAAGTTTAACTCATTAATTCAATAAGATACTTAAATCCTTTTTTTTACTGTGTTTTAGTTTTGGAAGTTTTTGAGAATAAAGTTACAGTCCCTGTCCTCAAGAAGGTTTTGGTTTAGACAGGGCAGCAATTACATATCTCCAAAATATCATGACAAGGGCTATGACAGAGGCAAAGATTCCTGGAAAGAGTAACATTTGAAGCAAGTTTTGGAGATGACTGGAGGTCATGTGGCCACTCTAGGCAGAGGAGGACATTGTAAAGTGAAAGAGCAGTTCATGTAGACATGCAGTGTGGTAGGAAGAAGAGGCTGCTCTTCATTTTCTTTATATATCATATGTTTTTTGTTCATATGGTCTGTTATCAGATTTTCAGTTCAATTGAGTGATCTTGATAATAAATTGTTTTTGTTTTCCAGAAAGGGCACACACCACTTTTACTTGCTCTGACAAGAATCAAACAGCAGATGGCAGAATTTTTAATTCAGATAAAAGCAAATATACATGCTGTAGATAAAAAGGGAAGGTATAGCAGGTTGATCTTATTTTTTTAAAAAGACAATGGTGTGGTAATAGTCACTTGAATCAGAAATATTAAATTAATTGGAAGGAGAATGTCAACTTATAAGTATTGAGAGAGAAATATGAGCACAAACCACCTTTTATGTTGATATGTAATTTCTTGGACTGGGCCTTATAAAGATATGTATACAGTATAATTTTTTCCTTTCAAATATTGCCTGTTGTTTTTTATTTGTAAGTGGATTTCATTGGCCACATGATTTTATGTTAGCCAAAGGGTTTTTATGGAAGTGTGGACTCAGTTTATTTTTAATTTAATGCTGAACTTCTTAACCTTTCTATTGTGTTTTTAACTTCTGTTTCTTACATACTTTCCCTTTCAAATTGCTATATTAATCAAAAATCATTTTTTCATTTGGATGATTGTTTGCTTTAAATTACTTTGTTTTTTACAGTAACTGATATTAGGTTATTCCTAAATAAAAATTAATTACAATTCTCATATGCTGTTCTTTTTTTTAATGTATTTTGATGCTTCAGGTTTGTTTGGCAGAAAAAAAGAAAAATAGGTTTACTGGTATAAATATTTTCTTTAATGAAGAAAGGCCACAGGTGTCTGATGAAGAAAAAGGAGACTTTAGATTCACGTATGACTGGGTTGCCTTTATAGATAACCTAGTTGCAATGTGTGTCACCTTGGAAACATTACTTATCACTAAATATGTTTCTGGATATGGAAAAGGGATAAATAGCTAGGCACCTTGGTGCATGTCTGTAATCCCAGTGACTTGGGAGGCTGAGGCAGGAGGATTGTGAATTTGAAGCCAGCCTCAGCAAATGTGAGGCAATAAGCAACTCAGTGAGACCCTGTCTTTAAATAAAATTCAAAATAGGTCTGGGGATTTGGGTCAGTGGTCAAGTGCTCCTGAATTCAATTCCCAATGTCCATGCACCAAAAAAGTAAAAAGAAAGGAAAAGGAAAAAGGATAAATATGTATTTACTTCTTTTGAGGGTTGAGTATGAAATCAGTCTATACTTATTATCACAGCACAGATATCTTTTAAAACTATTATTATTTCAGTGCTGTGGATTGAACCCATGGCTCATGCATGCTATGAAAGCACATTAAGCACTAAGCTCCATCCTCTTTCCTAACTACTTATCGTACATTCTGTCTCATGGAAAATGTCACAGAGTCACATTGTTATTTTGTTTCATTTCATAGTTTACATGAACTAGAGAATTGTTTTCTCCCACTAGGGAGAACCAATGGGTGGGGCATTCTGCAAACTTGAGTGAGTTAATAGTGATATTGAAATATTTTCTCATACCAGTTATTACTACTTGTCAACTTACTGCTACCACCCTTGTACTTCTTTTTAATCTTCTCTATGACATTGATGCCTGGATCAAAGTGTATAAGCTCCCAAGGATGTCGTCTTTCTAATGGTTCTTTCTGTGGGAGGTAAAGCCTTGTTTGCACTGCACACAAGATAGAGAAATTAACTAGAACTAAAAGATTTCATCTTCACAGAACAGCATTAGTGAGGGTAAGCACATTGATTTCTAATGAGCTTTTCCCAACTTTAAGCTGGAATGTGTGTGTAAGCATTCCAGTCCCTGGTTTGTTGCCTGTGTTTTTGCCATATTGCAAAGTGCAATGCTCAAAACCTGCTGAAGATAGTTTATTTATTCTAAACCAAGCAGTATGAGTAAAAATCTGAAGATGCTATATCATAATAATGTAGGTATAATCTCTTATAATTGTTCTTATTGCCATTAACCCAGAAAAATCATGCTATTTGCTTGACACTGTCAGTTTTATGATACTGAATGTGCTAATAATCTTACTTTCTGACAGTTTTCAGTTAGAACTGTGGTCATGGAACAGAGCAGTTTACATTTACCTACCAGAGTTTGATAAATTCCATGTTCTTTTATTCAATAAATACAAAGAAAAGGGACATAGGAGCTCTTGATGCTTTAATTGCCCATTGGCAGTATAATTAATATTTATTCTATAATAATCTCCCTGCATGGTCGCAAGGGAATACTTTCTAAGAAAGCATCAAGCATATATTTTAATATTTTATATTACTTACTCATTAAGCATTCATTTTACCATTTTCTTTAATAGTGAATGAGATTTCTAAAGATGGCACTTTAGGTAGGATTTTTATAGATTTGAAAAATTTATATTGATTAATCAGGGACTGTATAGTAAAGGAACTAATATGTGTTGAGTGTGCTACTCTGGAATACAAACCACATTAGGTGTTTAACACTTGTTACAGTTATCACAATAGCTTTAAAAGTGTCTGTTCTCTTATAACCCATTATTTACCAATTAAGCTACTATCATTGAGAGAGGTTGACCAACTGGCCTATGATCTCTTAATTAATGGTAGTTGTCTTGTGATTAGATTGTCAGCCTGCCTAGCTTTTGATGCCATTCTCTTGATCCACTGAAGAGATCTATAGGAATCTGTGCAAAATTATGATCAAGATTCAGGCCCATATCAGATCAATTCAGAAAGACAAAGTTTGTTACATGTTAATTCTGATTCATGCTTTACCTGAGAAGCCTGGTGTTATGGTTTGGATGTGAAGTGTCTCCTAAAAGCTCATGTGTAAGACAATGCAAGAAAGTTCAGAGAAGAAATGATTAGGTTTTAAGAGTTTTAAACTAATCAGTTATTTATTCCCCTAACAGGGATTAACTGAAGTGATAGGGTGTGGCTGGAGGAGGTGGGAATTGGGACATGACTTTGGGTAATGTTTGTAACTGCAAATAGACTCTCTCTCTCTCTCTTTGCTTTCTGATCATCATTTGGGCTGCTTCCCTGTGTCACACTCTTCCACCATGATGTTCTGCCTCACCTGGAGTCCAGGAATGGAGCCTGCTGTCTATGGATTGAGACCGCTGAAGCTGTGAGCCCTCTAATAAAACTTTCCTCCTTTATACTTGATCTCTTTGGGTCCTTTAGTCATAGCAGCATAATATCTGACTAAAACACCTGATTACAATCTAAGAGTTTGTTATGATATTTTTGACAGTTGTACTGGTCATCAGTACCTTTTTCATCCATCAAATCTTTTAGGAAAAAAATCTCATAAAGCTATGATCAAAGAACCACTGGTTTTCATAAGTAAGATCAAGCAATTCCTGGGGAGGAATTATTTTACTGGAAGTAAAGAATACATTTATGTAGACCATATTATATTAATTGCATTAAGCTTCTATTTAGATGATATTTCAATTGGTTTCTGTACTTACTGATTTCCCAGTTTGGTTTTCCCTTCAGGTTCCTACTCCTACCTTAGGAGTAGGTGTTATCCTAGTCTTATGAAAAATGTTCTTCTTTTATGGTCTTTTTTCTTTTTCTTTGATTGTAAACTTTTTTGATCTTTTGTTTTTACTTTCTGTTCTTGGTGTTTCTTCAGTTTTTTTGGTTTGTTTTTAAACCTGTCAACTAAATAATCCGGTTTTTTTGATAGAATGCAAAGCACCGAGAATTTCAGAATTATAAAGAATTTTAGCCACTAAACAACAAACACTCTAGTACTTCAAAACATGTTTAAGATGCTGGCCTAGTAGTGGTTATGATAATGAAGATGACTTTTCTGGGTCTAGAATGTGCCAGCAATGAGATTTGCCCTCAGGTTCTTTATTTCTAAGCCAGTACTCTTTCTTATTATCATTCTGTAGGTGAAGGTTTTGCTAATAGAATAGGGAAGTGAGTCTAGAAACCCAAATGAAGAGGATAAGAATGGAATCAGGAAGTGAAATCAATGGTGGATCATCAGAATGGAACCAATAGAGGAAAGTCAAGGTTGACAAATAATGGCTCTGTGTTGGGTAGAAATGAGGGTTTTGGAAAAGAGATCAGAATATTGGGGTTTATGACCAGTTCAATACAGACAAAACAAGAATTAATGACACAAGATATTGGGAGCTATCTAAAAAGGCATATTCAAATAGGGCATTGAAGGCCATCCTGAACAGGTCATCTTTCCTTGTTTGTTTAATTGGAGGAATTGACAAACTCAAGGTTTCTGTTAAAAGAGGTTAAAATAATTTGAGCCATTGGGCAGAGTATCAAGAGCACACAGGAGTGTGTGGTTTAGGGATTCTCAAGCACAAGGGACTAGAATTTGCTGAATCTGTGGCCCTGAGCAGGTGTCTGTTCACCTTCCCTTAGTTCAGCAACTCACTGATGTCTTCCCTAAGTACATGTAGGGTGGGGCATGGGAATGACTGTTTGGCAGTCATCACAGAGTTTCGGTTGGGTAGCTGGTAATGTGCTTATGCTGATGTCAGAGATTGAGATTCCATTTAGTTTGTTTACTAGGTGCAAGGAAAGAGAATTCCGTCTCTTGGTTTTTGAACCCAACTTTGTGTCAGGAATCTGTATTTTATAAGATGTAGATTGAAAGGTTGGAGTCCTTCAGATGAGGAACAGGGAGTGGAAGCCCACAGGAAACAGGATATTTATATAGTACTTAGGAAAACAGAAAAACAACCAGCAGAACTTGCTTTTCTGGCAATCTTTCCCCTTGAGTGTCTAAATGCCTACAAAGTGTCTGAATGAAGTACTTGCTAATTTATATGATCTAACAAGGTTAGACCTATACAGGAAAAATAAGTTGATTTTCTAATTTATAATATTTTAATCTGACAAACGTATTCCCAATAACGAAATATCTCTTCATCCTTTGACTTTATTACTTTAAGCTTTCAAACATTTAAAATCTTTCAGGGAATTTCCTGCGCTGTTTGTGGGTGAAAGGAAGCAATGAAATTTTTTAGTAGGTGGTTTTTATGCTGAACAACCAAGACTATCATTTTCTAGCTGTCCAACTTATTCTTTAATGTAGGGATACACAAGGGAGAGGGGACAGTAATATCTTTCTGCCTTGTCTTGTGTTATCAGGGGTTTGTTTCAATTCGGGTTACAAAAGTTATATCAGTCATTTTTTGGATTAGCTTTCAAAACAGGCAGCTTGAGAAGATAAATTATTCTTACATTTTCCCAATATATTGGTTGTCACTCTTTGAAATGGAATCAAGTGCCTTCGTTGAATATTTCATAAATTAGGAAAAGTGGGGTCAATTAAATGTTAACCAGAGGTTTTTTAAGATTTGAGTTCATATTTTAATTATATTGGTCAAGAAGCATCACTTAATATAGTCATATCAAAACTCTCACCAGAGTTTATTTTGGTAGAAAATGACTAACCCTGTTTTGTATTTATATTTGCTCTAAAGTTTTTCCAACAAAGCTGGTCCTGGTAATTCCCGGTCTATGTCAGATGAGGACACAGTCAATCTGATGTCAAGGTAAAGTGCTTTTTTTGTGAACTTAATTTTACTGCTCTGAACTTTGGATTTTGAGGGGTTAGCTCATAAAGCTGAAAAATTGTCTTTCTATTATTTTATATGGAAATTTTCTCAGAAAATCCATTCCATAAAACTAGGCTGACATTATTTATTTTACCTTTTGTAAATATCAATATTCTATCAAGTACTTTAGGGTAGTGGGGATTGGAAAAAGGAAAGGGTTGTTAAATACATAATGAAAGAAAAATTACATTAGGAACAGCTTTTCAACTGCAGAGGAAATAAGAAATTTGGTCAAGAATTGTTTGCATACATTTACATTACCATGACTTTAAAATCATACTTACATGACTTGCAATACTCATGCCAAAATTAATCTTTAATGGATTAAATTGATTTTTTTATAGAATCATGGGATTTCCCTGATGCCTTTAGTTTGAAATCTGTAAAGCACAATGCATGTAGTTTCTTCTTTGGACACTTTATATTTTGGTATCATCTCATTTTAGGGCATCTTTTTCTGTGTTACTCTTCTTAGTTCTTTATTTATACTTAAATATTATTAAAATTGGGGAAGTGTAGAAATTCAGAATCTGTTTCACAATGATTGCATTACAATGGGATTACACTTGTTTTCTGAGCCTTTCCACTACAAGCATATTCAAAGCTCCTGATTTGATTGAAGGGCAGGTGCTTTGTACAAAATAATAACCAGTTCTAGAAGCAGATGCTCTCAATAACTCTATGGTGAGACTTCAGTTTCAGAGTTTTTTGCATCGTATTGTGTTAAAATATATGCTCACATTCTGAGATTTCACATTTTAGAACATTTTTTACCGAGTTATTTACTCATTTTAAAGCTCTTCTATGGCTAAGAGGTATTGGAGGTTAGGAAACATTTACATTTATCCTGGAGGAACTAGATTTAACTTTTTAATTGAAGAAATTTCTTAAAGTTTTTCAATATGAGTACATGTACAGAAAAATGTGTTCTAAGTACTATGGTATGTGTGATAGAGCTAATAATTAAGATGACTGATGTTCTCATAATATACACATTTTCTCTTGAAGTTTAGGATGTAAAAGTTCAGGTGAAATATTTTTTGAATTAATATTATAAAGAAGTAGCAAAGAATTTAGAGAAATATCATAAAAATGAAAGTAGGAACCAAAATTCCCATAATATCCTCCAACCAGGAACTCAGATTGGGATCTGAGATTTCAATTTCTCATAAATTTCTTTTGAGCCCTATCCCATTTGCTATTGCGCACATCTTTACAAGCTGAACATTACTGTTTAGGATTCTTATACTAAATTTCTTTATCAGAGAAAGTGTGGGAATTTTTCCATTTTTCTTTTTTTTTTACCATTAGAAATTGTTCAGATTTTAGATAGTAGTTTCTAACCATATTTGGTTGAATTTTTTTATATAGTAATAATATTAAATGTTTTATATTAGAAGGATTAAAAACAAATGTAGTACAATACAAATTAGTACTATCTGTTATTACTATGAGAAACATTCTATGTTATTTTTCTTATTGTGATCTATTCTTCATTCCTTTCCTTTTCTTTGTAGGCTTAAACTGACATTCATTTGAAATGTCATGTCTTTTCTTGTTTGTTTCTTCCCACCTTAATTTTACAAAAATGATTTTCTTCTGACTCAAAATCTCCTTGCAGAAAACATTTCTTCAGTCACTGTTCTTTCAGCTATCTTTGTTAACATTCTTGGGTTATTTAGCTAATCTTCTATTTAGTAACTATGCAATTTTCTTTCTTCAATCATTGCCCCACAAGGATATTCTTATCATTTCTTCTTCTCTTTCTTGGAAGCAGTGGAATTCACATTACTATTTGTGTTTAACTGTTTGACCCAAGGACTGAAAGCAATTTATACTGTGTGTGGTTCCAACCCATCTTATTCATAGGATACTCCTAACATTCTGGTCTCAGGTTTTGCTTTTAAAGAGGTAGTTTGTGCCAAGACAAATTATGGAAATACATTCAAAATATCACATATAATTAATTTATTATTTCAAGTAGTTTTTTTCAAAAGGACTCTAATATACAGATGACTATAATTTTTATCCTAGGTTATTTGCTTTAAGAAAACAGTTGACTGAATGTCAGTGTTTCCATAATAATTAGTTGGCAGTATTTGGAGCAACATTTTGCAGATCTCTATAATCTCTCATAAGCCTCAACACATAAGAAGATGTAGTAGCAGAATTTGAGTTTGTACATTCAAATGAATTTAAAACCTATGCTTTTTATGTTGTATCCTGTGGTAATAGGGAATATTGTGATTATTTTATCAAATTTGATGCTTTATAAACCTACAGGTTTTTTCTTAACCGCCTAGAATATGGCAAAAGGAAAAGGAAAGTTGCATGATGCTTTTCAGCAATCCAAAAAAGATGGCAATTTATTGAATACTACTGTTCTTTGTGCTGCTCAATGGCTTGAAATTGAAAAAGTTTTGAAGTAATCTTTTTCTTTGTTTTTATTGTCCCAGGAGCAAAATATGGCATTGGGAGATCAGAAAACAGAATCTTGTTCATCAACAGTGATTCTGAGAGTCAAAAGGAAGATATGAAGGATCTCTGGTCTTATTTCAAGGTCCTTCATCCATTTTGAGTTGAGTTTTGTGCAGGGTGAGAGGGAGGGGCTTAGTTTCATTCTGTTGCATATGGATTTCCAATTTTCCCAGCACCATTTGTTGAAGAGGCAATCTTTTCTCCATTGCATATTTTTGGCACCTTTATCTACTATGAGAAAATTGTATTTATTTGGGTTTGTGTCCATGTCCTCTATTCTGTACCATTGATCTACCTGTCTATTTTTGTGCCAATACCATGCCGTTTTTGTTACTATTGCTTTGTAGTATAGTTGAAGTTCTGGTATTGCAATACCCCCTGCTTCACTCTTCCTACTAAGGATTGCGTTAGCTATTCTGGGTTTCTTATTCTTCCAGATGAATTTCATGATTGCTTGCTCTATTTCTGTAAGGTACATCATTGGGATTTTAATTGGAATTGCATTGAATCTGTATAGCACTTTAGGTAGTATGGCCATTTTGACAATATTAATTCTGCCTATCCAAGAACATGGGAGACCTTTCCATCTTCTAAGGTTTTCGTTAATTTCTTTCTTTAGTGTTCTGTAGTTCTCATTGTAGAGGTCTTTCACCTCTTTTGTTAGATTGATTCCCAAGTATTTTATTTATTTATTATTATTTTTTTTTTTGGCTATTGTGAATAGGGTAGATTTCCTAACTTCACTTTCTGAAGATTCATCATTTATGTATAAAAATGCATTGGATTTATGAGCATTGATCTTATAACCTGCTACTTTACTGAATTCACTTGAGTTCTAAAAGTTTTGTGGTGGAATTTTGGGTTTCTCTAAATATATAATCATGTCATCAGCAAATAGGGATAGTTTGAGTTCTTCTTTTCCTATTCTCAGCCCTTTAATTTCTTTGGTCTGTCTAATTGCTCTGGCTGGAGTTTCAAGGACAATGTTTAACAGAAGTGGTGAAAGGGGCATCCCTGCCTTGTTCCAGTTTTTAGGGGGAATGCTTTCAGTTTTTCACCATTTAGAATGATATTGGCGAGAGGTTTTTCAAGATGGCGGCCTAGAGGGTGGCTGCATTTCATGTTGCTCCGGGACTCAGGATTCAAAAGAGGAGATATTGAGAGACTTGGGACAAACTCAAAGCAGCCGGGTGAGTCTCTCCCGTTGGGGAGGCGTCCCGGATGGGGCGGTAGTCCCGAAATGCAGGGAACTTTGTGAAGAAGAGCTGCCGGTGAGACGCCCCTCCCCCTGCTGGAGCAGTGAACTCAGAAAACTGGGAGCATCGTAGAGGAGGCCGCTCAGCACAGCGCTGGGACTCGGAGCAACCACTGGGGCTCCGGTGGCTGCCCAGGGGAGGAGCGGCAAGGAGAGCTGTGTGGACTCAGAACACCGGGGCCTGCCCTGAGGAGGAGGAGGAGGAGCGTGGCCGCTTGGATTCGGAGTGACTATACCAGAGCTACAGGCGGTTGCCAGAGGAGGAGCCGCGTGGCAAGCTGTTTGGACTCAGACCACTTCTGAACACCGGGGCCTGCCCAGAGGAGTAGGAGGAGGAGGAGGAGCGCGGCGGGTCGCTTGGACTCGCAGTGACTGCATTAGAGCTCCAGGCGGCTGCTCAGAGGAGGAAGCGATTGGTGAGTTGTTTGGACTTAAAGCGACCGCTCCTGAACACAGGGGGGCTGCCTGGAGGAGCGTGGTGGGTCGCTTGGTCTCGAGTGGCTGCACCAGAGCTCCGGGCGGCTGCCCAGAGGACGTGTGCAGCGGGTCACGTGGATTCAGAGCCACTCAGAGTGACCGCTCCTGAACACCCGGGGGGTTACCTGGAGGAGGAGGAGGAATGGGGAGGGTCATTTCGACTCGGAGTGATTGATTGCCCCAGGCTACGGGTGGTTGGTGGGAGGAGGAGGCACACAGTGAGTTGCTTGGACTCCTAGTGACCGCACCGGAATACTGGGCGGCTGTCTGGAGGAAGAGGCGTGCGGTGGGTCTCTGGGACTCAGAACTATTGTACGGGGCCCAAGATGGCTGCTCAGAGGAGGGGCCGCATAGCCAGGCAATTAGGTGCAGAGCAGGGTCCAAGGATCTAGGAGGCTTCTTGGTGGAAGAGCCACACAGAGACACGCTTAGGGGCGGAGCAAAGGTTCCAGGACTGCAGGCAGATTCTCTGAGGAGGGGCAGCCTAAGGAGATTCATCTGCAAAGAGTGAGGCTCCCAGGCCCAGGAGGTAGGGCCGGGCCCCTGGGAACTTTGCAGAGGAAGGCAGCCCAGCCCAGGTAGTAGCTGTAAATTGAGGGGAACCTCTAGGAGGGAACTGACCAGCAAGACCTCCCCACCAGTGAGTCTTCCCTGCTGGGTGAGGTTTCCCCACTTGGACGGTAAAACCAGAGACACAGGCCCAAACAGGCCTTGCCTCAGCCCGCAGCCTAGTTCCCCTTTGGATGACCATTGGTCAACAAGTGGAGGCACCTCTGCCCACTAGCAGGGAATATACCCCACCTGAAGGCCACCACTCCTAGAGAGGCAGCTTCCTTGTGGAGCACTGCATTATCAACTTCCTCCAAGACTTCAGCCTACTGAAGGCTAAGAGGGGATATATATAGAAATCTTCAGGGACATTGTAAGTCAATAGAGGAAATCTGCAATATCTCAGCGGTCCACTGATACCTGAACAATATGAGAAAACAAGGAAAGAAAATGCTGCAAACAAATCTAGAATGATATTGGCCATGAGCTTAGCATACATGGCTTTTACAATGTTAAGGAATGTTCCCACTCTTCCTATTTTTTCTAGCGTTTTGAGCATGAAGGGATGCTGTATTTTATCAAAAGCTTTTTCTGCATCTATTGAAATAATCATGTGATTCTTGACTTTAGGTCTGTTGATATGGTGAATTACATTTAGCAATTTCCAGATGTTGAACCAACCTTGCATCCCTGGGATAAAACCCACTTGATCGTGGTGTACTATCTTTTTAATATGTCTTTGTATGTTATTTGCTAAAATTTTGTTGAGAATTTTTGCGTCAATGTTCATTAAGGATATTGGTCTGAAATTTTCTTTCCTTGATGTGTCTCTGTCTGGTTTAGGTATCAGGGTGGTATTGACTTCATAGAATGATTTTGGGAGGGTTCCTTCCTCTTCCATTTCATGGAATACTTTGAGAATTATTGGAATGAGCTCTTCTTTAAAGGTTTTGTAGAACGCAGCTGAGAACCCATCTGGTCCCGGACTTTTCTTTGTTGGTAGGCTTTTGATGACATCTATTTCATTACTTGAAATTGATCTTTTTATATTGTGAATGTCCTCCTGATTCAGTTTAGGTAATTCATATGACTCTAGAAACCTGTTGATGTCTTCAAGATTTTCTATTTTGTTGGAGTATAGATTTTCAAGATAGCTTCTAATTATGTTTTGTATTTCACTTGTGTCTGTTGTGATATTTCCTTGTTCTTTCCGAATGTTAGTAATTTGTGTTTTCTCTCTCCTTCGCTTTGTTACTGTGGCTGTTTATCAATTTTGTTTATTTTTTCAAAGAACCAACTATTTATTTTGTCAATTTTTTTGATTATTTCTTTTGTTTCAATTTCATTGATTTCAGCTCTGAATTTAACATTTCCTGTCTTCTACTACTTTTGGTGTTGCTCTGTTCTTCTTTTTCTAGGGCTTTGAGCTGTAGTGTTAAGTCATTTCTTTGTTGATTTTTTCTTCTTTTATTGAATGTGCTCCATGAAATAAATTTTCCTCTAAGTACTTCTTTCATAGTGTCCCAGAGATTTTGATATGATGTGTCTTTGTTCTCATTTACCTCTAAGAATTTTTTATTTCCCTCCTGACATCTTCTGTTATTCATTCATCATACAATAGCATATTATTTAATCTCCAGATGTTGGAGTAGTTTCTGTTTTTTATTCTGACTTTTATTTCTAATTTCAATCCATTATGATCTGATAGAATACAAGGTAGTATCTCTATCTTCTTGTATTTGCTAACATTAGCTTTGTGGCACAATATATGGTCTATGTTAGAGAAGGATCCATGAGCTGCTGAGAAGAAAGTATATTCGCTCTTTGTTGGATGGTATATTCTATATAAGTCGGTTAAGTCTAAATTGTTGATTGTTTTATTGAGATCTATGAGTTCTTTGTTCCATTTTTGTTTTGAAGACCTGTCCAGTGCTGACAGAGGTGTGTTAAAATCACCTATTATTATTGTGTTTTGGTCTATTCAATTTCTGGAATTGAGAAGGATTTGTTTGACCTATATGGATGAGCCACTGTTTGGGGCATAGATGTTTATGATTGTTATGTCTTGCTGATTTATGCTTCCCTTAAGCAGTATGAAATGTCCTTCTTTATCCCTTCTAACTTTGGCTTGAAGTTCACATTATCTGATATGAGGATGGATACTCCAGCTTTTTTGCTGAGTCCATGTGCATGGTATGATTTTCCCCATCCTTTCACCTTTAGTCTGTGGGTATCTCTTTCTATGAGATGAATCTCTTGCAGGCAGCTAATTGTTGGATCTTTCTTCTTAATCCAATCTGCCAGTGTATGTCTTTTGATTGACAAGTTCAGGCCATTAACATTCAGGGTTATTATTGAGATATGATTTGTATTCCCGGTCATTTGACTCCTTTTTGTTTTTTGACACAACTTGGTTTCTCCTTTATTTGGCTATTCCTTTAGGGTAGTTCCTCCCGTTGCTGATTTACATCATTGTATTTCATCTCTTCCTCATGGAATATTTTGCTGAGAATGTTCTGTAGGGCCAGCTTTCTTTTTGTAAATTCTTTTAGCTTTTGTTTATCATGGAAGTATTTTATTTTGTCGTCAAATCTGAAGGTAAATTTTTCTGGATATAAGATTCTTGGTTGGCATCAGTTTTCTTTCAGAGCTTGAAAAATGTTGTTTTAGGCCCTTCTAGCTATTAGGGTCTGGGTAAAAAAGTCTGCTGATATCCGTATTGGTTTCCCCCTGAATGTGATTTGATTCTTCTCTCTTGCAGACTTTAAAATTCTGTTTTTATTTTGTATGTTAGGTATTTTCATCATAATGTGCCTTGGTGTGGGTCTATTGTAATTTTGTATATTTGGGATCCTATAAGCCTCTTGTATTTGGTTTTCTATTTAATTCTTCAGATGTGGGAAATTTTCTGATATTATTTCATTGAATAGATTGTTCATTCCTTTGGTTTGTTTCTCTAAGCCTTCCTCAATCCCAATAATTCTTAAATTTGGCCTTTTCATGATATCTCATAATTCTTATAGATTCTTTTCATGATTTCTTACATGTTCTCTGTTTGTTCAACTTTGTTTTCAAGGTTAAATATTTTGTCTTCAATGTCTGACATTCTGTCTTCCAGGTGTTCTATCCCATTGTTATGCTTTTATGGAGTTTTTAATTTGGTTTATGGTTTCCTTCATTTCAAGGATTTCTGTCTGTTTTTTTTTTCAGTATCTCTCACTCTTTATTGAAATAATCTTTTGCTTCACGTATTTGCTCCTTTTTTTTAAAAAATGTGAATGTGCCATGAATATTTATTTTGGAGTTACATATGTATGGTCTCTTGCAAAAAAAGATGCTGTGATTGGTATGACTTAAAGCATAAAAATAGATTAGCATACAATTCTGTGGGATGAATAGATTGGGAATGACGTACAGGAGAAAATAATGTTTGCCTTTTAAAGAAGAGTTTTTTCAGACATTTCTTAAGATAGAGAATGGGAATCATATCTCTGTTGTACTTAGATTCCATTGGGTATTTTTGTTCTTTAAAGATGTAACATTAATTTTAAAATGACATTGTCAGAGTCAGAAATTACATCCTTTCCAAATATTTAGAATGATAAAATTCAGATATGAATTACATATGTGTATAATATTAGAAAATTCTTCCAGGGCGGAGAAGAGCATGATGGATGAGGCGGCAGCTTTGGTTTTTCTGTTCTACTCATCTGAAAAAAATAAATACGTTCAGCGTGGAGGGAAACATGTTAGCCCTTTTTCCTCAGGACTTTCCAAGCCTCTCTTTATCTCTTATGGCGTCTTATTGATACCGTTCTTCACCGGTGACGAGTTCTGCTTCCTCAGGTGTTGACGTATAACGCCGGAGAAGCACTCCGAGGCAAATGTAGAGTGGAAAATGCAGCTTTATTAAAGAAAAGTAAAAGCAGACTTCTCCCGGGTGGAAGAAGGGGACCCAAAGGCGGAATCCGTGGATGAGCAAATCCTGTCCTTTTTATGGGTTTTACTCTCCCATTCTCTCCCCCTTATCTCTTTCCTTCCTGCCTACGGGATTAGGCCTGGTTTTGCAGGTGAGAAGTGAAAAAGTGAGAAGCAGATGGGGCAGGGGGAGGGCCAAAGTGATTCAGGCAGGTAAGGGCCCAGGGGGCATTAAATAGCATCTTCCTGCCTGCAGTCTCTGACAAGGGCAGGTAAATTTGGTTATCAATGGTTCTGCAGGTCCTTGACATTCCATTCTCCCACGGCAGTCTCCAACTTCCAGAGGCAGATGGTTTTATGGCCTCCATTTCCTCGATCCGACCTGATTCCCTATTTCTACACTAACTGCCTGTCCCCAATTCTGGCTTCATTATGAATTCCTTGGTTTTAATCTGTAATTTTAAATGACCCAGACACTCTGCAATGCATCCACAGTATTTCTGAGACCAGCCTGATGGAATGCTGAGCTCTTCCCATATGACAAAAGGTCAAAACGCCTTCAATATCTTCGATGCTAGAAGTCCACATGATGCATAAGTGTAAACGGCAAGGCTCAATTCTGACACAGTTCAGGATGGAAAGGTTCTTATTTAAAAATGATCCTTAGGTTCAAAAGCGACAGGCTGCTATGATGTCTCGGGCTTCCCTGGCCGTTCCCGGTTTGCTGGCTTTCAGGTCATGGGGTCAGAGCCAGCTCCACGGGCACCTCGGCTCAGCTGGGCAGTCACAGAAGGCAGCTGCTCGGGCTAATCGTCCATGAAGCAAGCGGCCATGAGCCCAGGTGAGAACGCAGGGGGTCAGGGACGCCTGGACCACTGTGGCCGTCCTCCCAGTCCCTCCAGGCAGGTGGCATCCACTCATCGACACGTGTGGGGCAGCCGGGTGTGGGGCATGCTGGCCCGGGGAGCCAGCGAGAGGCGCAGCTGGGTGAGCGGGGACCTGGCACCTGCTGCTGTATTTTCTCTTTTAACTGTTGAGTGGTACAATCATTCAAAGCCTGCATTTGCTCTTTCATCTCATCATTTGCTTTTCTCATCATTTTAATTATGTACATTCTGAACTCCCTTTCTGACATTTCTTCTGCCATGCTGTCATTGGATTTTATTGATGTAACATCTAGGTTCGTTTGGGACACTTTCTTCCCTTGTTTTCTCATATTGGTCAGGTATCTACCCCTCTAGTAGTGAAACTTTATTGACTTATAGTGTCCCTGTAGATTTCTAATAAATCACCTCCTACCCTTCAGTAGCCTGAAGTCTTGGAGGAACTAGATAATGCAGTGATACACAAGGAAGCTGCCCCTCTAGGGATGGTGGCTTTCAGTTGGGGTATATTTCCTGCTGGTGGGAAGAGGAACCTCCACTTGTTGACTGATGGTCAGTCAAAAAGGGGACTAAACTATGGGCTGGGGCATGGCTGGTCTAGACCTATGTCTCTGGTTCTACCGCCCTGGTGGGACTGCCTCACCCGATGGGGAAGACTCACCCCGTGGGAACGTCTTCCTGGGCAGCTCTCCTCTGAGCAGTTCCCTTCAGTCCAGAACCACTTGGGCTTGGCAATCTTCCTCTATGATGTTCCCAGGAGTCTGGAATTACCTCCTGGGGCAGGGAGCCTCGCCTTGTGATTGAGACTCAATGGGCAGCCCTCCTCTGCGACGTTCCCTGGGGCCCAGGACTACCACCTCATCTGGGGTCCTGGCCCTGTGCAGGACTCCCTCTGAGTGGCCCTCCTCTACAGTGTTCCCTGGGTACTGGACTTACTGCCAAGTCCTGGGAACCTCACTCTGTGCCGAAATCTCTTGCTGGGCAGTCCTACTCTACAATGCTCCCAGTTTTCTGGATTCATGGCTCCAGTGGGGAAGTCTCACTGGGCAACTCTACTCCATGAAGTTCACTGCATTCTGGACTACTGACCCATCCAGGAAGCCTCGCCCAGTGGGAGAGACTCACCCGGCTGCTCTGAATTGGTCCCAAGTCTCTCGATACCTCCTCTTCTTGAATCTTGAGTCCTGTCAAAGGGCCTCTAGTCTCCTGTAGGTGTCTCAGGAGGGGAGCCGCCCTTCCAGTGATGACAGATTGAAGAAAGACCAATATACTAATTAACATAGATGCAAAAATTCTTAACAAAATTTTAGCATATGGCATACAAAGGCACATTAAAAAGATAGTGCACCATGATCCAGTGGATTTCATCCCAGGGATGCAAGGTTGGTTCAACATCCAGAAATCAATAAATGTAGTTCACCACATCAACAGAGTTAAAGTTAAGAATCATGATACTGGGGGGATAGCTCAGTTGGTACAGTGCTTGCATTGCAAGGAATAGTCCCTGGGTTTGATCCCCAGCACTGCAAAAAACAAACAAAAAAAACCCAAAAGAATCATATGATTATTTCAATTGATGCAGAAAAAACATTTGACAAAATCCAGCACTCCTTCATGCTTAAAACACTAGAAAAAATAGGAATAGTAGGAACATACCTCAACATTGTGGAAGCTATCTATGCTAAGCCCATGACCAACATCATTCTTTTTTTTTTTTTTTTTTTTTTTTTTTTTTTTTTTGTGGTGCTGGAGATTGAACCCAGGGCTTTTTGCTTGAGAAGAAAACACTCTACCAAATGAGCTATCTCCACAGCCCCACCAACATCATTCTTAATGGAGAAAAACTGAAAGCATTCCCCCCGCCAAAAGTGGAACAAGGCCAGGATGCCCTCTTTCACCACTTCTATTCAACATCATGCTTGAAATACTAGCCAGATCAATTAGACAGACCGAAGAAATTAAAGGAATACAAATAAGAAAAGAAGAACTCAAACTCACTATTTGGTAATGACATGATTCTTTATTTAGAGGATCCAAAAAATTCCACCAGAAAACTTCTACAACTCACAAATGAATTCAGTAATGTAGCAGGATATGAAATCAACACTCATAAATCTAATATATTTTTATACATTAATGATGAATCCTCTGAAAGAGAAATTAGGAAAACTACCCCATTCACAATAGCCTCAAAAAGAAAATAAAATACTTGGGAATCAATCTCACAAAAGAGGTGAAAGACCTCTACAATGAGAACTACAGAACACTAAAGAAAGAAATTAAAGAAAACCTTAGAAGATGGAAAGATCTCCCATGTTCTTAGATAGGCAGAATTAATATTGTCAAAATGGCCATACTACCAAAAGCACTATACAAATTCAATGCAATTCCAATTAAAATCCCAATGAAATAGAGAAATAGAAATAGAGAAAGCAATTATGAAATTTATATGGATATTCTTGATGGTTGCTATTCTAACTGAAGAGAGGAAATCTCTGAGTAGTTTTGACTTGCATTTGACACAATTGCTAGATTTTGAACACTTTTTCCTATATATTTGACCATTTGTGTTTTTTGTTTTCAGAAATGTCTATTTCTAATTAGTTTAATTGTATTTATGATGTTAAATATTTGAGTTCTTTATATATTATTGTTATTAATGCTCTCTCAGAGAAATAGTGGTCCAAGATTTTCTCCTATTCTGAAGATTCTCTTGTCATGCTCTTTATCATTTCCCTGGCTGTCAGCCCCTTTAAAGTAAAAGTTGTCTTTTCCCACACATATGTTTTTGGCACTTGTGTCCAAGAATCATATGACTGCAGTCAAGAGGATTTGTATCAGTATCTTCAGTCAATTATTGTTTGTATTTCTGTTTTAATGCCAGCATCATGCTGTTTTCCTGACTCTTGCTCTGTGTTATGCTTTGAAATTGGGTTTTATGATGCCTTCTATTTTTGATCTGTTTTTCATCCATATGGATTTCAGGATAATTTTTTTTCCAGTTGCATGAAGTATATCATTAGAGGTTAAGAAGGGATTACATAAAATCTGTGAACCACTTTCTGTACATGGATACCTTCCCCATATGAAGGTTGCCTCTTCATGAATACAAGAGGCCCTTATATTGTCTTCTGTCTTCTTCAATTTTATTTTTACCATTCTGGGATTTTGTTTGCATAGTTATATCACCGTGCTGATTTGGGTTATTCCTATGTATAATTTTTCTTCTATTTTGGGTGAAGTTATCCAGATTTCATTCTCATTTGGGTTGTTTTTATTGTATAGATGTATTAGTTAAATTTTTATATTGATTTTGTTTTCAGTTATTTTATTAAAATTTTATCTCATCTTAAGTTCTTCTGGGGGAGCCTTTAGGATTTTCTCAAAGAGGATCAGATATTCTGTAAAGAGGGATAATTTGATTTCTTATTTTTATTTCCTTTCCTTGTGTAATTGCTTTGACTAAAACTCCAGATGCTATTTTTGGGCAGGAATGATGAGCATGCACATCGTTTTCATGTTTGTTTTTAGAGGAAGTTCTTTCAATTTTTCACTATTCCGTATGCCATTGGCTTTGGATTTGGCATACATTGCCTTTGTAATACTATAGCAAGATCCTGCTGTCCCTAGTTTCTTAAGACTTTTCTCATGAAGGCCTCTTGAATTTTTTCAAAGATTTTTTTCTACATTTATTGAGAAGATCATGAGATTTTTTGTCTGTTTCTCTTTGTGGTGAGAAACAGACAAAAAAATCTCATGATCTTCTCAATAAATACATTTATTGAATTGCATTTGTTGAACCATCCTTGATTTTTGGAATTAAGCCAATTATATGCTGTTGTATGATCATTTAAATGTGTTGTTCAAAATTGCTTTGAAGTATTTCATTAGGGTTTTTGCAAATATGTTCAAGAACATTATTAAATAAGTTTCTTTGTTAGTTTTTTCTTGTGCAGTTTTCCTATAAGGATGACATTGGTCTCATAGACTGTGTATGCCAGTTTCCTCCCTTTTCTATCCCATGTAGTATTTGAGAAGCATCAGTGTTAGTTCTTGTTTGATGGTTTGGTAAAATTCTGCCATGAATGTGTCTGTATCTTGGCTTTTGTTTTTGGAATGCTTTTCATTAATTCTTAAATATAGTGGCATGCTATTGTTGTGTTTAGATTTCCTGTATCTCTTGATCCAATTTGTAGGTCATACCTGTGTAGAAATTTATCCATTCCTTCTATATTTTCTAACTTTTATAATGTAAGTCATCCTGATGGGCCCCTGGATTTCCCATTTATTGGCATTGCACTTTTCAAAACAGTCCTTAATGGTCCTCTGGATTTCAGAAATGTGTCTATTATAAGATTCACTTCTTTTATATGTAAATTTAAGGATTTATATCTTCTCTGACTTTAACCTTAATTTGATTCAGGGTTTATTGATCTTGTTTATCTTTTCAAAGATCCAACTCTTTGTTTTATTTTTCCTTTGTATTGTTCAATAATTTTCCATTTAATTAACTTTAGCACTAATTCTTATCATTTCTTCTTTCTTTTGAATTTGGAGTTGAATTGTTCTTGTTTCCCTAAGACCTGCAGATTCATCTATAGGTTATTTAGTTAAGATCCCTCTGATTTTTTAAGGTATGTAGCCATATTTATAAATTTCCTTCTTAGCACTGCTTTCATTGTATCCCAGAGATTCTGGGATGTTTCTCTTTTCAATTGATTCTAAGGGTCTTTTAATACTTACCCTGATTTCTTTGATAACCCATTCATGCAAATGTGTACTGTTCATTCTGTAATTGCTTGTATTGTTTATTTTTTCATGATGTTGTTTTGAGATGTTATTTTATTATGATTAGATAAAATATTAGGAATTATTTTGATTGCTTTGTAGGTTTGCTAAGGATAAACTTTATGACCCAATAGAGAATTTTAGAGAATTCTATGAAAAGAATGAGTATTCTGTTGCCTAAGGAAATATTCCATAGACACCTGTGAGGTTTGTATGATTGAGTTACAGTTGAACACTGTAGGTACTGTTGATTTTTTGTCTGGATGACATAGCAATTGGTGATAGTGTATATTGAAGTGATCCACCCTGATTTACTGGGGTCCATCTGTTGCTTTACTTTGAGTAGTTTTTGTTTCATGAAATTGTGGGCACTGATGTTCAGGGCACAAATATTTACAGCCATTAAAACTTCTTGTTGGAGTATTCCTTCTGCCTTTTATAGGTAGGGATTTTCTTTGTCATTTCTGACTCATGGTGGTTTGAAGTCTTTTGGCAAATATAAGAGAGATACTGCTTCTTGCATTTGGCTTCCATGTGTATGAAATGGAAATACCATTTTCTTTCCTTTGATTCTGTGAGTTTCTTTCTCTGAATGTGATGGGTGTTTCCTACATTCAACATGTAGTTGGGTCTTGAGATTTTTCATTTCATGTTCCAATTAATGTCTTCTAATTGAGAAAGGAAGCCCATTTACATTCAGTATGAATGCTAAAGAGGTATGAATTTCTTCATTTAATTTGTTCTTTTTTACAATTGGATTTCCTCATAATTTACATTTCCTTACCTACTCTAGTGAGATTTATTCTTTGACATGCTCTATGTCTGATTTTTATCTTCTTATCTATGTAGGATTGTTTTGATTACCTTCAGTAGTGCTGCCTTAGTGGCCTTGAATTTTTTAGTTTACTCTCATGCACATGACTTACAGGTGTTAATTTTGTATCCTACTAGTTCGCAGCATTTGTTCATGAGATCCAGAATTTTTCTGGTGCAGGTTTTGGTTCTTCTAAATAGAGAATCCTTTTGCTAGATTTAGTTCTTATTTCTCTGTATGAATCCTTTTTCTTTCTCTTATTTGCCTAATAGTTCTGGCTACAGTGACGAGGACTATTTTATACAGAAATGTTCAAAGAGGGCATCCCTGTCTTATTTCAATTTTTGGAGGAATACTTTCAGTTTTCCTCCATTTAGCATTATGTTGGCCTTTGTTTTAAAGTAAATAGCTTTTGAAATGTTGAGGTATGTTTTTACTCTCGCTGTTTTTCTTATGTTGTGAAGCTTCAAATGCTTTTCCTGCATCTACTGAGACAATCACATGATTCTTGTCATTATGTGTATTGATGTGGTGAATCACGTCTATTGATTTCTGTATGCTGAACCAACCATTCATCCCTGAGATGAAACATACTTGATCATGGTGCGCTATCTTTTTAATGTGTTTTTGCAGGCAGTTTATCAGTATTTTGTTCAGAACTTTTACATTTATGTTCATCAGGATTATTGCCCTGAAGTCTTCTTTCTTTGATGTGTGGTCATCTTGCTTTGGAATCAGGGTGATTCCAGCTTCATAAAATGAGTTTGAAAGGATCCCATCCTTTTCTTTTCCATAGAATATTTTGAAAATGATTTATATTAGTTCTTCATTGAAGGTCTGGTTGAACTCAGCTGAGATTCTATTGGGTCCTGGGCTTTTCTTTGTTGGGAGGCTTTTGATAGTATTTTGAATTTCATTGTTTGAAATTGATCTGTTTAAATTTTCTATGTCTTACAGGCTCAATTTTGGTAGGTGATCTTTCTCTAGAAATCTGTCAGTATTTTCATAATTTTCTATTTGATTGGATTATAATTTTTCAAAATAATTTCTGATTATCATCTGTATTTCAATATTATCCATGGTGATATTTCCCTTTATATCACATATTTTAGACAATTAGGTTTTTTTCCTTCTTTCTCCAGTTAGTATGGCCAAGGGTTTGTCAACTTTGTCATTTTTACCCCCAAAGAATCAATTTTTGTGTATCAGTGATTCACTTGAAACATTTTTGTTTCCCTTCATAGATTTTGGTTCCGATTTTCATTATTTCTTGTCTTGTGCTGCTTTTAGTTTTGATTTTTTTCTTCCTTTTCCATGACCTTGAAAGGTAATGTTAAGTTACTTATTTGGAGACTTTCTATTCTTTTAAGCATGAGATCAGTGCTATGAACTTTCCTCTGAGAACCACTTGCAAGTGTCTCAATGATATGCATATGTTGTGTTGCTATTCTCATTTACCTTGATGTATTTTTAAATTTCATCCATGATTTCTTCTGCTGTTCATTGTTCATGCAGTAGTGCATTCTTTAGTCTAGAGGTGTTGGTGTAGCTTCTATTTTTCATTATATTGTTGATTTCTAAATTCATTCCCTTATAATCTGATGGTATGCAAGGACTTACCTCTAATGGTTTATATGCACTAAGCATTGCTTTGTGGCCTAAGATATGGTTTATTTCAGGAAATGATCTGTATGCTGTGACTTATTTTATTTAGCATGATATTCTCCAGTTCAATCCATTCATTGGCAGATGGTATTAATTCATTTCTTAAGACAGAGTTACACTTTTTGGTGTTTGTATACCACATTTTACAATCCATTCAATATGTCTTGGCTACTCTGATTTGTGTTGCTATAGACATTGATATAATTGTATCGCTGTTGGTCTGCTGATTTTAAAACTTTGGGATATATGCCCCAGATAGGAATTGCTAGATCATATGGTGATTCCATTCCTAGTTTTTTGGGGAATTTCCAAATGGCTTGCTAGAGTGGTTGCACTAATTTGGGGTCTACCAACAATGTGTGAGTGTACCTTTTCCCCTACATCCTCACCAATATTTATTATGAATATTCTTGATGATTTCCATTCTTACTGTGAATAGAAGAAATCTCTGTAGTTCTCATTTGCATTTCTTTGACTACTAGATATTTTGAACGTTTTCTTCATGTATATTTGACCATTTGTATGTCAAGTTCTTATTAATTTGATTGATTATATTTATGATGTTAAGTGTTTTGTGTTCTCTATATATTCTTGTTATTAGTGTCCTCTCAGAGGAATAGTGGAGAAAGATTTCCTCCTATTTTGAGATTTTTGTATTCATGCTGTTTATCACTTCCTTTGCTGCCAACACTTTTTGAAAAAAAACATTGATTTTTCCCATATATATGTTTTTGGCACATGTGTCCAAATATCCGATGACTACCAAGTGGGTTCTTCTCTGTATCTTCCATCAATTCTGATTTATGTTACAGTTTTATTGTCAGAATCATGCTGTCTTCCTGACTTGAAATTGGGTATTGTGATGCCTTCTGCATTGCTCTTATGTCTCAGGTTTCCTTTGTCTATTTTTGGTCTGTTTTTCATCCATATGGATTTCAGAATAATTTTTCCAGTTGCATGAATAATATTGTTGGAGGTTTGATGGGCATAAAATCTGTGAACCACTTTCTCTACATGGATATCTTCCCCATATTAAGGTTGTGTTTTCATTAATATATAAGGACTCTCTATCTTCTTCAATTTTTTTCATCATTCTGCAGTTTTCCTTGAATAGTTGCATCACCTCCTTGGTTTGCTTTCTTTGTATTTTTTTTTCTTTGCATCTATTGTGAGTGGCATTGCTATTCTGATTTCACTCTCAGGGGGATTTTGTTTTTTTAATTTTTGTTGTAAATGTACAGAATACTTTTATTTTTCTTATTTATTTTTATATGACACTGAGATTTGAACCTGATGCCTCACACATGCCAGGCTAGTGCTCTACCACTGAGCCCAAACCAGCCCTCAGTGGGATTGCTTTTGTTGTATAGAAATATTATTTATATTTGTTGATTTTGTTTTCTGCTACTTTGCTAAATTTGCTTATGGTATCTTAAAGTTTTTCTGGCAGAGCCTTTAGGATCTTTCTTAAAAGAGTCTCCAATAATCTGTAAATAGGGATAATTTGACTTCTTACTTTTTATATCCTTCCCTTGTCTAATTGCTCTGACTAATATTTCAGGTGCTATTTTATATGGGAGTGGTGAGCTTGCACATTTTTTACTTGTTTCTGATTTTAGAGGAAATGCTGTAGATTTTTCATCATTAAGTGTGTCATTGGCTTTGGGGTTGGCATACATAACCTTTGTAATAGCAAGTTCTGCTATTCCTAGTTTATTTTTTTATTTATCTTTTAATTTTTTACAGACTGCATTTTGATTCATTGTACATCATTGGGGTACATCATTTAGTTTCTATGGTTGTACATGATGTAGATTCATACCATTTGTGTAATCATACATGTACATAGGGTAATGATGTCTGTCTCATTCCACCATTTTTCATAACCCCCTCCCTCTCATTTCCTTCTACATAATCTAAAGTTCCCCCATTCTTCTCTCCCTCCTCAACCCCCCATCCCCTTGTATATCATTCTCCACTTATCAGGGAAAACATTTGGCCTTTGGTTTTTTGGGATTGGCTTATTTCACTTAGCATGATACTCCCCAATTCCATCCATTTACCTGCAAATGCCATAATTTTATTCTTCTTTATGGCTGAATAATATTCATTGTGTATATATACCACAGTTTCTTTATCCATTCATCTGTTGAAGGGCATCTAGGTTGGTTCCACAATCTAGCTATCGTGAACTGAGCTGCTATAAACACTGATGTAGCTGTGTTACTGTAGTATGCTGATTTTAAGTCCTTTGGGTATAAACCGAGGAGTGGGATAATTGAGTCAAAAGGTGGGTCCATTCCAAGTTTTCTAAGGATTCTCCACACTGCTCTCCAGAGTGGCTGCACCAATTTGCAACTCCACCAGCAATGTAAAAGTGTGCCTTTTTCCCCACATCCATGCCAACAGACTTTTCTCATGAAGGAAGTTTGAATTTTGTCAAATGCTTTCTGTACATCTATTGTGATAATCATGAGGTTTTTGTCCTTGACTCTCTTGTGGCGTACTACATCTATTCGAATGTGTTGACTTTTCCTTACATTTTTAGAATTGAACCAATTTTATGATGTTGTATGATCGTTTAAATGTGATGTTAAAATTGTTTTCAAGTATTTTGTGAGCATATTGGAAAATATCTTCCTTAAAAATATTATTAAATAAGTTTCTTTCCTTGGTATTTCTTTGGCAGTTTTCCTATAATGGTGATATTGCCTTCATAGAATGACATTTTTGTCAGTTTTCTCCCTTTTTTTTTAATCCCATGTAATTTTTTGAGGAGCATCAGTATTAGTTCTCTTTTGAAGGTTTGGCAAAATTTAGTCTTGGGCTGCTGTTTGTAGAAAGATTTTCATTACTCTTTCAGCACAATGGCATGCTTTTGCTCTCTTTAAATTTCCTATTTCCTCCTCATTAAAATCTTGTAGATCATATCTGTCTAGAAATCTAGCAATTTCCTTTCCATTTGCTAGTTTTTATGATGTAATTTATCCCAATAGGCCTCTGGATTTCCCATTTATTGGCATTTAACTTTTCAAAATAGTCTCTAATGGTCTGCTGGATTTCAGAATGATATCTGTTACAACATCCAATTTTTTGTCTGTATTCATTTGTATCTTTTCTCCCTTTTCCTTGGCTAGTTTGGTTCAAGGATTATTAAGCTTGTTTATCTTTTCAAAGACCCAACTCCTTGTTTCATTTATCCTTGGTATTACTCATTCTTTTTCTACATTTTAGCACTACTATTTATCATTTCTTTCTTTCTACTGGGTTTGGCATTGGATTATTCTTGTTTTTCTGAGCTCTCAAGATTCTTGTATAGGTGATTTAGTTGAGATCCCACTGATTTTTTAAGGTATGTAGACATATATATAAATTTCCTTCTTAGCACTACAGTGAAAATTGTATCCCATAGATTCTGGGAATTGTTTCTCTTTTCAATTGATTCTAAGGGACTTTTAATACTTCCCCCAATTCCTTTGGTGATGCATTCTTCATGCAAAAGTGGCTTTCTCACCTCTAAGGGATTGTACTGTTTCTGTCATTTTCTTGGTATGGGTTTGAAATATTCTCTTATTTTGATCTGATAATATGCAAGGAATTATTTTGATTGCTTTGTGTATTTGCTAAGAATAGCTTTTATGGCCTAATTTAGAGTCTGCTTTAGAGAAAAATTCTATGAAAAGAATGATTATTCTACTGTTGTCTGAGGAAATATTCCATAGACATCTGTACAGTCCTTTTGATCAAAAATACCGTTGAACTCCATAGTAACTGCTGAATTTTTGTCTGGATGACATAGGTATTGGTGAGAGTGGTATATTGATATGTAAGTGTAACTTATGTTACATGGCCTATCTGTCCTTTTACTGTCAGTAGTTTTTGTTTCATGAAATTGGGAGCACTGGTGTTCAAGATATAAATCTTTACAGTCATTAAACATTCTTTTTGGATTTTTCCTTTACCAGTAGGTAGTGATCTTCTTTGTCATCTCTGGCTAATTGTGGCTTTAAGTCTGCTTTGATAAATATGAGAATACCCAACCTCTCCTTGCTTTTGGCTTCCATTTGTATGAAGTGGAAGTACCATTTTCCATCCTTTCATCCTGTGAGTCTCTTCGCATGTGATGTGTGTTTCCTGCAGACAAGATACAGTTGGGTCATGATTTTTTAATTCACTTTTCACTTAATGCCTTTAATTAAAGAATCAAGCCAATTTACATTCAATATGAATAGGCAAGAGGTATTATTTCCTCATGTCCTTTTGCTTCATTTTTAATATTAGACTCACTACTTTTTCACATTTGCTTACCTACTTAAGTGATATTAGTTTTTACATGCACTAGTGTCTGATTTTCATCTTCTTCTTTTTAGGTAGGATTCTTTTGAAAACCTTCTGCAGTGCTGCCTTATTGTCTGTGAATTGTTTTAGTTTACTCTTATGAAATTGATTTATAGGCATTAATTTTGTATGTTGCTATGTTGCTAAATTTGTTTAGGAGTTCTAGAATTTTTCTGGTGCATTGTTTTTGGGTCTTTCAGGTATAGAATCATGTCCTCATCTGATGGACCTAGTTTTAGCTCTTCTTTCCTATATATATATATATCCCTTTTCTTACTCTCTTTTACCTAATAGCTCTGGCTAGAGTTACATGGACTATGTTGAACAGAAGTGGTAAAAAGGCATCCCTATCTTGTTTCAGTTTTTAGAAGGCATGCTTTCAGTTTTTCTCCATTGAGAATGGTTGGTATTAAGTTTTTTTTGAGTTCTTTATATATCCTAGAGATTCATGTTTTATCTGAGGTACATGTGGTAAAGATTTTCTCCTAATCTGCAGACTCTTTATTCACATTACTGATTTTTTCTTTTTTTGAGAAGAAGATTTTTAGTTTGAAACCATCCCATTTATTGATTCTTGACTTAACTTCTTGTACATTAGGGGTCTTGTTAAGGAAGTCAGATCCTAGGCCAACATGGTGAAGATTTGGGCCTACATTTTCTTCTAGTAATCACAGGGTCTCTGTTCTAGTGCTTAAGATTTTGATCCACTTTGAGTTGAGTTTCATGCAGGGAGAGAGATAAAGGTTTAATTTCATTTTGTTACACATGGCTTTCAATTTTTCCTGGCACCATTTGTTGAATAGGCTATCTTTTCTCCATTGAATGTTTTTGGCATTTTTGTCTAGTATGAGATAACTGTATTTATTTGGGTTTGTCTGTGTCTTCTATTCTGTACCATTGGCCTACATGCCTGTTTTGGTGCCAATATCATTCTGTTTTTTCACTATAGGTCTGCAGTATAGTTTGAGGTCTGGTAATGTGCCTCCTGCTTCAGTTTAAAATGGCAGTTATCAAGAATACAAGCAACAACAAATGTTGGTGAGGATGTGGGGAACTCATGCACTGCTGGTGAGAGAGCAAATTGGTGCAACCATTATGGAAAGCAGTATGAAGAGTCCTCAGAATCCTTGGAATGGAACCAGCATTTGACCCAGTTATCCCACTCCTGGGCTTATTACCCAAAGGGCTTAAAATCAGCATACTACACTGATGCAGCCATATCAATGTTTATAGCACCCCAACTCACAATAGGTGAATTATGGAACCAACCTAGGTGCCTTTCAACAGATGAATGGATAAAAAAAACTGTGGTATACACACACACACACACACACACACACACACATTATATACATACATACACACATATGCACATGTGTGCACACACAATGGAGTATTACTCAGCTTTAAAGAAGAATAAAATTTTGGTATTTGCTGGCAAATGGATGGAGCTGGAGAATATCATGCTGTTCAAAATAAGCCCAAAGCAAAAAACCAAAGGCCTAACGTTTTCCTTGATATGCAGATACTAATTCACAATAGGGGGGGTGGAGAAGGAAGAATAGAGTTACTTTATATTAGGTAAAGGGGCGTGAAGGGAGAGGAAGGGTTGTGGGCTTAAGAAGCATAGTAGAGTGAAACAGGCATTATTTATCTCATGTACATATCTGATTTCATTACCAATGTGATCCTACAATATGTAAAATCAGAAAAATGAGAAATTATACTCCATTTATATATGATCTATCAAAATGTGTAAATGCATTTTACTGTCATGTACAACTATTAGAACAATAAAAAAGAATGGTTTTGGCCTTGAATTTAACATAAATAGCTTTTACAATGTTCTGATATATTGTTACTATCTGTGTTTTTTTGTTTTGAACCTTTATTTTTTCAAATACTTTTGCTGTATCTATTTAGATAAACATGTGATTCTTGTCTTTATGTGTATTGATGGGGTGAATTACATCTATTGATTTCTGTATTTTGATCCAAATTTGCATCCCTGTGATAAAACCCACTTGATCATGGTGTGCTATCATTTTAATGTGTTTCTGTATGAGATTTACCAGTACTTTATTCAGAACTTTTGCATTTATATTCTTCATGATTATTGGCCTGAAGTTTTCTTTAATTGATGTGTCTTTGTTGGTTTTGGAATCATGATGATACTAGGTTCATGGAATGACTTTGGAAGAGCACCCTCCTTTTATTTTTCATAGAATTGTTTGAGGAGGACTAATCTTAGTTTCTCTTTGAAAGTCCAGTTGTACTTGGATGATATTCTATTGAGTTCTGGGTTCTTCTTTGTTGGTAGGCTTTTGATGGTAACTTTAATTGCATTGTTTGATAGTGATATGTTAGAATATTCTATGTCCTCAAAGCTCAATTTAGGTAGGTAATCTTTCTCTAGAAAATTTTCAATGTCTTCATGATTTCTATTTTATTGGAGTATAAGTTTTCAAAATCATTTCTGATTATCCTCTGAATTTCCTTGTATTCTGTGGTGATATATCCTTTTTCTTCACAAATTTTAGGAATTTGAGTTTTTTTTTCTTCTTTCATGATTCAGCTAGGTTAAAGTTTTATCAACTGTATGTTTGTTTTAAATAACCAATTTTTGTATCATCAATTGTTCTGAAACTTACTTTCAATTTCATTGATTTTTGGCTCTGATTTTAGTGATTTCCAATCTTGTTCTACTTTTAATGTTCATTTGTTCTCTTTCCAGGGCCTTGAGATGTAATTTTAGATTATTTATTTGTTGACTTTCTATTCTTTTAATGAATGAGGTAAATGCTATGAACTCTTTTCTCTTAGAACCACCTTCAAAGTATCTCAAGATTTGAATATGTTTTGCTGCTATTCTCATTTACCTTTAAACGTTTTAAAATTTCATCCCTGATTTTCTGCTATCCATTGGCCATTCAGTAGTGTATTATTTAATCTAGAGGTGTTAGAGTAGCTTCTATGTTTTGTTATGTTGTTGCTTTCTAAACCATCCCATTATAATCAGATGGAATGCAAGGTATTATTATCTCTAATTTTTTATATGTACTACCTATTGCATTGTGGACTAGGATATGGTCTTTTTGAGAAAATTATCTTGGTGCTGCTGAGAAGAAAGTGCATTTCATGCTTGCTCATTACACTTACCATGTTTTTTTTTTCTTTCCTAGAATGTCTGAGAAGGAAAAGGAGAAGCATGTGAAAAATTTCAGCAATCCAGGAATGATGGCAATCTCTTTGAAGACTCCCCATTTGTGCTGTTTATTACCTTGAAATAACAGATTTTTTAACTTTTTACTTTGCTTCATTACCATTATGGTAAAATGAGACCCTGAGAATCAAAAACATTGAGCCTTGTTTGATAAGAATATTTCTAAGAGTGAAAGAGAACGTATAGTTTCAACTGTTCATATGGGACATATCAAAGTAGGGAGCTTGTGAGATGCTCCCCTGTCATCACCTGACTCAAGGGTAAGGTGTCTTTTAATACTTGTTTCCCATCCCTTCTTTAAACTTATTGTCTCCCATATCCTCATAATGATGACAGAGATCCTAAAAAGAAATTTGAGGCCCCCTACTAGGTCACAATAGAAAATAAGTGTAGCACCAAGAGAAATACATGTACAGTATGAAGATTTGTATAAGTTGGTGGGAGTAAACAACTCTCAGATATCCTTATTGTTGAAGGAAAGAATTAAAATGAAAATTAAATGAATAGCTAGTTGAATCTGAAGGTGAGAAGGGAAAAAATGGAAGTATTCTTTAAAGAAGAGCAAATATAAATATCTAGATTGCATAAGAGAGTGAAGACAAAGGATGTAATGCAAATCTAACAAAAATAGTGAAGGTAAGGATAGCAGGAACTGTAAACTAGATTCCTCTGAAAGGCTTAAAATTCATTATAAGAAGAGGAAGAAAATATAATCTCACCTCTTTTATATTTAAAGTGTTTATATATGGTTCAGAGGTGGATAGGTCTGCGAGGGAAATTCTGGAATTAGTGAAAATTATTCTAGCTATGACATTTAAGTTGACAAGTAAAGGTGGGGAAGAACCAGACTCATAAATGTATAAGAGAAGGACCTTCTGGACAGAGAGAAATTTATCTTCCTTTGTTCTCCTCACATTCTGGAGTGACTGGGAAGCAGGGCATAAGATAGCATCACCAAAATTATTTGATAATCATCAAGTATAGAAACATATACAAATATGTGCCTACCCATTTTAGATACTTAATAAATAAGTTTCTTTACTTCCCTTCTTATTAAGACTTAGAATAGCACTAAGGAATTATAGACTGAAAATGATTATGATGATCAAAGTTTTGTACCAGTGCACATTTGTTATATAGAATAGAGTGTTTCACTGTGGCATATTTGTATCTGTGTATAACTTAGTTTGATGAATGTCACTCCCAAAATACAGCCATATCCTTTCCTCTGTCTTCCCACTTATGGTCTTCCATCAAATTTCATGAGGAACATTTCCACATATGACATGTTTATTTCTGAGTCTGTCTTATTTGTTTAACAGGATACTGTGTAATTCCATGCATTTTTCAGCACCTGACACCATTTCTATGGCTGAATAATCCATTGTGTGTAGGTTGACTATAATTTTTTAGTAAATAGTAGGGAGCAGTATAGCTGCGCCACTTGTAATTTTATTTTTAATTTTAAGAGTAACCTCCATCCTGCTTCCCATAGTGGAAGTAATAATATGTGTCCTCACCAACAGTGCTAAGGGATTCCAAGTACCCACATCCTCATCAGTGTTTATTTTGTGTATTCTTGAGTGCCGGGGTCCAGCCCTAGCAGGAGTCGATGGGTTCCACACTGGTAAACGGGGCGTGGGGAGACAGCGTCGGTGATAGATGGAGAATGAAAGACACAGACTCTAGTTCTGGTGCAATGAATCCCACTTTATTCTGGGGAAGGCTGGGTTTATACACATTTTTCTTCAGGCTTTGATGACAGGCTTACGATTAATAAAATCAAAGAAGTTTCCAAAGCATAGGCAGAAATTGTTTTTACCGAAAGATTATGAGAAAACAGTAACCTTACAGATTATCCTTACTTAATCACAATTATTTTAAGAATATCTAACTATGTCAATGAGCTAGTACAATGTTTATTTCCTTAATATCTAAACTCTATATGACCTAAGACTATTTTTATTATTTTTGCGGTAAAGCGATAGACAAATAATGTCATGTGACCATCTCTACTAGGTCCTTCTGGTTAATATCTAAATTGCTGAGTTAAGGGTTACAGGAGGGCAGCAGTCCCAGTGGTTATTATGTACCAATGTTTATTACAGGGGTGACATATTCTTTGTAGGAAGGAAGGAATGTTGTGAAACCTTTTTTTTTTTTTAACCTTACCACCACACATAAACACAACCATCATCTGGATAAAACCACCCTGTAGGAGACATGGGGAGATCTATATCTACCTTCTCTAAGGGCTTGCCTTTAGGGGGGTACCAGGGCTTGCCATAGATATAATAAGCTAGTCCATATCTAGTAGCTACTGTGGGAGGTGCTTTGTGCTTAGAACTTGGGGAAACATTGTTATCTATAAGTTTCTGTGCCCCAACAGGTTCTGGCTGTGCCAGTAAATGCAGTGTTTGATTTTTAACATAATAAAAACATTCTCCTGTAGTGAGGTTAACATCACAGGGTTCAACATGTGTTTTGTCTCCGTGATGTTTTTCTGGAAATTTGTAGAATTATTCCCATCACCTCTAGCAAGATCCTCAGACTGAAGTGAGTAATATATTATTAGGAAAACTCCACCGAATAACATCCAAGCTACGGAGGCATACATCTGGCTAAAATCCTTTTAGGATGAGTCTTTGCAATCATCCTTGAGTGGAACTCTGTATAGAAAAGAGAACCTCAAATCTCAAAGAGAATTTCAGGCTCTGCAGACAGGGTATATGAACTTGAACACTTAGTATACAATAAAGGAATAAAAAAATAAAAGTTCATGAACAGATTAAAAAAAACTCTGGGACAACATCAAGAAACAAAACTTGAGAGTCATTCTGATAGAAGAGAATATGAAGATACAGGTGATATGTATTAAGAACCTCTTCAGTGAGATAGCATAAAAATTTCCCCACCTTAGAAATGAGATAGACATGTGCATTTAGGTTGCTTACAGGGTCCCCATAGGCAACACTGAAAAAGGTCCTTTTTAAGACACATTTTAGTTAAAATGCCAAAAGTACAAAACAGGGAAACAATGTAACTGCAAGAAAAAAATGGCTCACAATTAGAGGCAAACCAATCAGGTTCACTTCTGGCTTCTCAACTCAGACCCTAAAATCGAGAAGAGCCTAGAATGAGATATTCCAACCTCTAAAATAAAACAATTACCAATCAAGTTTACTATATCCAGAAAAGCTATCTTTCAGAATTGATGAAAAATAAAAACTTAACGATGAGGATAAACTAAAAGAATTCATTACCACTAAGCCACTACAAAGAATACTGAAAGATACACTTCATAAGGACAAACATGCTGCCAAAGAAAAACCCCAATTTCCTAAATATATGAAGCTCACTAACTATATGACGATCAAGGTGAAATTAAATACAGCAAAACTGAACTAACTAAAATGGAATTAAATAACAATAGTCTATCCACAATCACACTGAACATATATGGTTGCAACTATCCAATTAAAAGTCATAGATGGGCAGAATGGATTAAAAACAATATCCAAGTATGTACTGTTTGCAATAGACTCATATTATACTCAGACATTCACTGAATGAAAGTTATAGGAGAAAGTATCCCTTGCAAAGGAAATCTGAAAAGAAGCAGGGGGAGCTCTTCTTACATCTGAAAAAGCAGACTTCAAACAAAAATTAATGAGAAAAGACAAGGAGCCTCACTATGTACTGTGAAAGGGACCAATCCTACAAGAAGATATAACAGTAAATAATAATGCACCAAATGTCAATAAACTTAATTACAATGAAAAGAGAAAAGAAGACAAAAACACTTCTTCACATTAAATCTCAGACCACATTACAATAATACTGGGTAATTTCAACACACCACCATTACCAACAGACATATCATCCAAACGTAAAATTCATAAAGCTATTTATGATTTCAATAATAATATAAATCAATCCATACATATCTAGTAGACATTTGGAGAATATTTCATTCAAAACAGCTGAATTCACTTTCTTCTTAACAACTTATAGAACCTTTTTTGAAAATAGACCATATTCTACATCACAATGTCTTAGCAAATTCCAAAAGTGGATACAATTCCATACATCTCATTAGATTATATTATGTTTTGGATGTGAGGTGTCCCTCAAAAGCTTACATGTGTGGAAGAAAGTTTGAGGGAGAAATAATTGGGTTATAACCTTAACCTAATCAGTGAATTTGTCCCTGATTGGATTAACTGTGTTTTGACTGGAGGCAGGAAGAGTGTGACTAGAGGAAGTGGTTTATTGGGGGATGGTTACAGGGTATATATTTGTGTCTGGAAAGTGATGACTTTCTCTCTGCTTTCTAATCATCCTGTGAGCTGCTTCTCTCCACCACACTCTTCTGCCATGATGTTCTGCCTCACCTTGAGTCTTGAGGAATAGAACCATTTTTCTATGGACTGAGATCTCTGAAACCATGAGCCTAAATAACTTTTCTTCCTCTATACTTGTTCTAGTTGGATCTTTTAGTCACAGCAGTGAAAAAGCTGAATAAAATAGATCATAAGAGAATAAAATTAGAAACCAACAGCCAGAAAACTCATAGAAATAATGAACACATAGAGATTGCATGAGAAATGAGAAATGGATCAAAGAAGAAATCAGGAGAGGGATAAAACATTCTTAGAAACAAATGATCAGAGAGGTACCATATCAAAATCTCTGGGACAGCATGAAGGCAGTTCTAAGAGAAAGGTTTATTGCATTGAGTGCCTACATTGAACACATAGAGAAATTTCAAATGAATAAGTTTATGCTCCACCTCAAGGGCTAGGAAAGGAAGAACAAATTAATTCCCAAATTAGTAGAGTACAGGAAATTATTATGATCAAATTTGAAATCAATAAAATTGAGAATAAAAAAATAGATCAATGCAATTAAGAATTGGTTCTTCAAAAAGAGAAATAATATTGATGAACCCTTAGCCAAACTAATCAAAAGAGAGAGGGAGGACAAAACTAAAATTAGAGATGAAAAAGGAGATGTCAACACACATATTTCTGAAATCCAGAGAATTGTTAGAAATTATTTTAAAAATTCATATTGAATAAACTGGAAAATCTAGAAGATATTAACAAATTTCTAGATTCCTATGACCTGCCCAAATTGAATCAAGAGGATATAGAGAATCTAAACCAACAAATAACTAGCAATGTAATAGAAACAGTAATTAAATGCCTTCCAACAGAGACAAGCTCAGTACCAGATAGATTCTCACTTTATTTCTCTCAGAACTTTAAAGAACTAATGCTAATGTTCTCAAATGAAACAGAAAGGAATGGAGTACATTAAAATTCACTCAAAAGTCAGTATTATTCTCATACCATAACCAAATAAGTACAAATAAGAAAACTACAGATTGACATTCCCTGATTAACACAGATGTAAAATTATTAACAAAATATTAACAAACCATATCAAAACACATTAAGAAGATGGTATATCATGATTAAGTAGGTTTTACTTCAGAGATCTAAAGTTGGTTGTACATACGCAAATCAATAAATGTAATTCACCACATGAATAGAATTAAGGTACAAGAAATATGTGATCATCTCAATTGATGCATAAAAGACCTTTGATAAAAAAAAATAGCACTCATTCATGTGAAAAATGCTGAAGAAACTGGGAATAAAATTAAATTACCTCAACATTATAAAGGCTAAATATGACAAACCCAAACCTAAGGATATACTGAAATGGAGAAAAAGAATGAAAGCATTTCTTCTAAATTCAGGAACAAAACAAGGATGTTCATTCTTACCACTTCTTTCAATAGAAATTTTGAAAGTCTTGTCAGATAAGTCCAACAAAATAAGGAAACTATCGGGATACAAATAGGCAAGGAAGAAGTCTAATTATCTCTGTTTGATGATGACATGATCCTATAATTAAAAGACACTCCTCCCTGCTAAAAAAAATCCAACAGGAGAATTCAATAGCTGATAAATTAATTCAGCAAAGTAGCAGAATGTGAGATCAACATTCATAAATAAATAGATTCCCTAGAATATAACAGTGATTCTACTGAAAAAAATATCAAGAAGACCATTTCACTTTGAAAAACCTGAATGCAAAAGAAAAAAAATACCCATAAATCTAAACAAGCAGGTAAAATGTTTCTATAATGAAAAACATAGATCACTGAACAAATATATTAAAGATGACCTGAGAATATGGAATGACCTCATATCTTCTTGAACAAGACAAATTAATATTGTCAAATTGGCCTTACTACCAAAAGGAATATAAATCCCTATTAAGATACCAATAACATTCTTCAAAGAACTAGAAGAACTCAGTTCTTAAATTATTTGGAAGAATAAGAGATTCAGAATATGTAAAGCAATTATGAGTAAGAAAGGTGATGCAGGAGGCATCACAATACCTGATCTTAAGTTATACTACAGAGCTATAGTATCAAAAATTGCATGGTGTTGGCATCAAAATAGAAAGCCAATGGAATAGAATAGGATACAGAAAGACCAATCCACATAGAGGCAATCATCTGATATTTGACAAAGTTGTAAATAGTATGTGTTGGAGAAAAGATAGCCCTTTAAACAAACAGGATTAGGAAAACTGAATGTAGATATATAGAAGAGTGGAACTAGATCCCTCTCTCTCACCCTGCACAAAGCTCAAATGAAAGTGGATCAATGACTTAGGAAATAGACCAGAAACTTAAAAACTGCTAGAAGAAAACTTAGATTCAGTACTCAACATATTGGTGCAGGCATTAACTTCCTTATCAAGACCCCTAAAGCTCAAGAAAAAAAAATCAAGAATCCATAAGTGGGATGCCATCAAATTAAAATCTTTTTCTGCAAAGCAAAGAAATTATTAAGAGCATAAAGAGAGAGTCCAAATAATGGGAAAGAATCTTTACCAGCTAATCCTCTGACAGGGGATTAATAGCAAGACTACATAAAGAATACAAAAAGCTTTACACTAAAAAACAAACAAACAAACAAACCACAATTTATAATGCAAAAGAACAAAACAAACTTCTCAAAAGAAGAAATGCAAATAACCAAGAAATACACAAAAATGCAAATCAAAACTGCACTAAATGTTCTTCTCATTAGTTAGAATAGAATTCATCAAGAATACAAATACTAGGCTGAGCCTGCCCCCCCAAACTGAAGTTGGATGCCAGCACTGAGTCTGCCTGCCCCCACCCACCGAGATCAAACGCTGTGGCTGAGCCCACCCCCCACCATGGATGGACCCAGTGCTGAGCCTGCCCACCCATCCCACCCCAAGATTGGATGCCAGCGCTGAGCCCCCTAACCTACTCCCACACCGAGTACGGATGCCAGAAGCTGAGCCTGCCCGCTGCCTCCATACTGACTCATCACACCCTCGCTGGTGCTCCCTAGTTTCTTTGGAGGCTGGTGCAGGCATTTTGAATTATTCCTGAGGGCATGGCCATCATCATTGAAAGGGCAGCTCCCTTCCTGAGACACCTACAGGAGACTGGAAGCCCATTGACAGGTACCTCTATTTGCTCACGTCCTACATCCTTCACCATCCTCTTGTTCACAACTGATACTGATCATTACAATAATGTTAAAGTCTTTATAGGGGCTATCTGGTTGAGGGCTACATTTTCTCTGTATTGGGTGCTATTGGTATTGATCTCCCCTTCAAAGGAGAGGTAGTGGAAAACTGCAGGATAATAATAAGCCTGCAAGGGGGGAACTTCTATATCTCTGATCTTCGCTGCTAAAGGGGAATATATAGAAACAATATGAAAAAAAAAAGGGGAAGAAATTGCCCCAACAAACCAAGATGCTGTTGTGATAGAATCCAATGACAGCATGGCAGTAAAAAATGACAGAAAAAGAGTTTAGAATCTGCACACTTAAAATGATCCGTGAAGCAAAAGACAAGAAAAGAGAACAAATGCAGGCAATGCATGACCATTCCAGTAAACAGTTAAAAGAGCACATGCAGTAAACAAAACAACACTTCAATAAAGAGATAGAAATTCTGAAAAAAAAAAAAAACCAAATACTCAAAATGAAAGAAACAATAAATCAAATTAAAAATTCAATAGAAAGCATCACCAACAGAATAGATCTTATGGAAGACAGAACCTCAGACAATGAACACAAAATATTTAATCTTGAAAATAAAGTTGAACGAACTGAGATGTTAAGAAGTCATAAATGGAACCTCCAAGAATTATGGGATATCATGAAAAGACCAAATTTAAGAATTATTGGGATTGAGGAAGGCACAGAGATACAAACCAAATGAATGTACAACCTGTTCTATGAAATAATATCAGAAAATTTCCCAAATATGAAGAATGAAATGGAAAATCAAGTACAAGAGGCTTACAGAACACCAGGTGCACAATATTACAGCAGATTCACACCAAGACACATTACAATAAAAATACATCACATACAAAATAAAGATAGGATTTTAAAGGCTGTGAGAGAAAAGCATCAGATTACATATAAGGGGAAACCAATACAGATATCAGCAGATTTCTCAGCCCAGACTCTTAAAGCAAGAAGGGCCGGGAACAAAATATTTCAAGCTCTGAAAGAACATGGATGCCAACCAAGAATCCTATACCCAGCAAACTTACCTTCAGATTTGATGATGAGATGAAATATTTCCATGATAAACAAAAGTTAAAAGAATTGACAAATAGAACGCCTACCCTACAGAACATTCTCAGCAAAATATTTCATGAGGAAAAAGTAAAAAGCAACAATACAAGTCAGCAAAGGGAGGACTTAACCTAACTGAAAAGCCAATCAAAGGAGAAGCCATGTCAAGTTAAAAACCAAAAATAAGCCAAAATGACCAGGAATACAAATCATATCACAATAATAACCCTGAATGTCAATGGCCTAAACTCAATAATTTAAAGACATAGACTGACAGATTGGATTACAAAGAAAGACCCAACAATATGCTGCCTTCAAGAGACTCGTCTCATAGAAAAAGACACCCACAGACTAAAGGTGAAAGGATGGGAACAAACATACCATGCACATGGACCCAGCAAAAAAGCAGGGGTCTCCATCCTCATATCAGATATAGTGGACTTTAAACCTAAGTTAGTTCTAAAAGCTTTCTGGTAGAATTTCCCAGTTCCTCTAAATATAAAATCATGTCATCAGCAAATAGGGATAGTTTGAGTTCTTCTTTTCCTATTCATATCCCTTTAATTTCTTTTGTCTTTCTAATTGCTCTGGCTAGAGTTTCAAGGACAATGTTTAATAGAAGTGGTGAAAGAGGGCATCCCTGCCTTGTTCCAGTTTTTAGGGGGAATGCTTTCAGTTTTTCACCATTTAGAATGATATTGGCCATGGGCTTAGTGCAGATGGCCTTTACAATGTTAAGGAATGTTCCCACTATCCCTATTTTTTCTAGTATTTTGAGCATGAAGGGATGCCGTATTTTATCAAATGCTTTTTTATTCATGTATCAAAATAATCATGTGATTCTTGACTTGAAGTCGGTTGATATGGTGAATTACATTGATTGATTTCTAGAGGTTGAACCATCCTTCCATCCCTGGGATAAAACTCACTTGATCATGGTACACTATCTTTTTAATATATTTTTGTATGTGACTTGCTAAAACTTTGTTGAGAATTTTTGTGTCAATGTTCATTAAGGATATTGGTCTGAAATTTTCTTTCCTTGATGTATCTCTGTCTGGTTTAGACATGATTATACATTTAGAGGAACCAGGAAATTCCACCAGAAAGCTTTTAGAACTCATAAGTGAATTCAGTAAAGTAGCAGGTTATAAGATCAATGCTCATAAATCCAATGCATTTTTATACATAAGGGATGAATCTTCAGAAATAGAAGTTAGAAAATCTACCCCATTCACAATAGCTTTGAAAAAAATAAAATACTTGGGAATCAATCTAACAAAAGAGGTGAAAGACCTCTACAGTGAGAACTACAGAATGCTAAAGAAACAAATTAAAGAAAACCTTAGGAGATGGAAAGATCTCCCATGCTCTTGGATAGGCAGAATTAATATTGTCAAAATGGCCATACTACCAAAAGTGCTATATAGATTCAATGCAATTCCAATTAAAGTCCCAATGATGTACCTTACAGAAATATAACAAGCAATCATGAAATTCTTCTGGAAGAGTGAGAAACCCAGAATAGCTAAAGCAATCCTTAGCAGGAAGAGTGAAGCAGGGGGTATCGCAATACCAGAACTTCAACTATACTACAAAGGCATTGGTACCAAAATAGACAGATAGATCAATGGTACAGAATAGAGAACATGGACTACCAACCCAAATCAATACAATTTTCTCATACTAGACAAAGGTGACAAAAATATGCAATGGACAAAGATAGCCTCTTCAACAAATGGTGCTGAGAAATCCATGTGCAGCAGAATGAAACTAAACCCCTATCTCTCACCCTGCAATAAACTAAACTCAAAATGGATCAAGGACCTTGGAATCAGACCAGAGACCCTTCATCTTATAGAAGAAAAAGTAGGTCCATATCTTCAACATGTCAGCTTAGAATCAGACTTCCTTAACATGACTCCAATAGCACAAGAAATGAAAGCAAGAATCAATAACAGGGATAGATTCAAACTAAAAAGCTTTCTCTCAGCAAAGGAAACTATCAGCAATGTGAAGACAGAGCCTTCAGAGTGGGAGAAAATTCTTGCCACTCACACTTCAGATAGAACACTAATTTCCAGATTATATAAAGAACCCAAAAAACTCTACACCAAGAACACAAATAACCCAATCAACAGATGGGCAAAGGAAATGAACAGACACTTCACAGAAGAAGATCTACAAGCAATCAACAGATATATAAAGAAAATGTTCAATATCTCTAGTAATAAGAGAAATGCAAATCAAAACTACCGTAATATTCCATCTCACCCCAATTAGAATGGTGATTATCAAGAATACAAGAAACAATAGGTGTTGTGGAGGATGTGGGGAAAAGGGTACTCTCATATATTGTTGGTGGAGTTGCAAATTGGCGCAACCTCCCTGGAAAGCAGTGTGGAGATTCCTTAGAAAACTTGGAATGGAACCACCATTTGACCCAGTTATTCCACTCCTTGGCCTATACCCAAAGGACTTAAAATCTGCATACTACAGTGATGCAGCCACATCAATGTTCATGGATGCTCAATTCACAGTAGCTAGATTGTGGAATCAACCTAGATGTCCTTTAATTTATGAATGGATAAAGAAACTGTAGTATATATACATACAATGGAATATTTATTACTCAGCCATAAAAAAGAATAAAATTATGGCATTTGCAGGCAAGTGGATGAAATTGAAGAATATCATGCTAAGTGAGATAAGCCAATCTCAAAAAACCAAAGGGCAATTGATCTCGCTGATAAGTGGATGATGACCCATAATGGGAGGTGGGAGAGGGGCAAGAATGGAGGAAGGAGGAACTGTATAGAGGGAAAAGAGGGGTTGGGGGGGGAAGGAAAAAACAACAGAATGAATGAAACACCATTACCCTATGTAAATGTATGATTACACAAATGGTATGACTTTACACATGTACAAGCAGAGAAACAAGATGTATCCCATTTGTTCACAATAAAAATAAATTTAAAAAACCCTAAGTTGTCAGAAGGGATAAAGAAGGACATTTCATACTGCTAAAGGGGAGCAAACAGCAAGATATAACAATTTTAATATTTATGCCCCCCAAAATGGAGCATCTATGTATATCAAACAAACCCTTCTCAATTTTAAGAATTAAATGGCAAAAACACATTAATAGTGGGGGACTTTAACACACCAACTTCACCAGTGGATAGATCCTCCAAACAAAAACTGAACAAAGAAACTATAGAACTAAATAATACAATCAATGATATAGACTTAATGGATATTTACATAGTATTTCATCCATCATCAAATGAATGTACTTTCTTCTCAGCAGCTCATGGATTCTTCTCCAAAGTAGACCATATGCAATGCCACAAAGAAGCCATTAGTAAATACATAAAAATAGAGATCCTACTGTGTATTCTATGAGACCATAATGAAATGCAATTAGAAATGAACAATAAAATAACAACAAAAAAAAAAACCACTCATACACCTGGAGACTAAATAATATGCTATTGAATGGTGCAATGATTACAGAAGACATCAGAGAAGAAATTAAAAAAAAAAAAACCTCATAGAGGTAAATGAGAACAAGGACACAACATATCAAAATCTCTGGAACACTATGAAAGCAGTACTAAGAGGAAAGTTCATTGCATTGAGCCCATACATTAAAAAAAAAAAATGAGAAGTCAACAACTAAATAACCTAACATTACATCTCAAAGCCCTAGGAAAAGAAGAACATATCAACACCAAAAAAAGTAGAAGACAGGAAATAATTAAAATCAGAGCTGAAATCAATGAAATTGAAACAAGAGAAACAATTCAAAAAAATTGGCAAAACAAAAAGTTGGTTCGTTGCAAAAGTAAACAAAGTTTATAAACCCCAGCCACACTAATGAAGAGGAGAGAGAAAACTCAAATTACTAGAATTTATGATGAAAAAGGAAAGACACCATTGAAATACATAATATAATTAGAAGCTACTTTGAAAATCTATACCCCAACAAAATAGAAAATATCGAAGACATTGACAAATTTTTAGAGACATATGTTCCTCCCAAACTGAATCAGGAAGACATACACAATCAAAACAGATCAATTTCAAACACCAAAATAGCCATCAAAAGCCTACCAACCAAGAAAAACCCAGGATCAGATGGATTCTCGGCCAAATTTTACAAGACCTTTAAAGAAGAACTGATACCAATACTCCTCAAAGTATTCCAGGAAATAGAAAAGGAGGAAACCCTTCCAAATTCATTCTACTAGGCTAGTATCACTCTGATACCAAAACCAGACAAAGACACATCAAGGAAAGAAAACTTTAGGCCAATATCCCTGTATGCAAAAATCCTTAACAAAATATTGGCAAATGACATACAAAAATATATTAAAAAGATAGTGCACCATGATCAAGTGGGTTTTATCCCAGGGATGCAAGGTTGGTTCAACATCCAGAAATCAATAAATGTGATTCATCACATCAATAGCCTTAAAGTTATGAATTATATGATTATTTCAATAGATCCTGAGAAAGCGTTTGATAAAATATAACACCCCTTCATGCTTAAAACACTAGAAAAAATAGGAATAGTGGGAACATACCTCAACATTGTAAAGGCTATCGATGCTAAGCCCATGGCCAATATCATTTTTTTTTTTTTAATGGAGAAAACTAAAAGCATTCCCTCTAAAAACTGGAACAAGACAGGGATGCCCTCTTTCACCACTTGTATTCAACATCATCCTTGGAACACTTGCCAGAGCAATTAGACAGACCAAAGAAATTAAAGGGATACAAATAGGAAAAGAAGAACTAAATCTGTCACTATTTGCTGATGACATGATTCTATATTTAGAAGATATAAAAAACTCCACTAGAAAACTTCTAGAATTAATAAATGAATTCAGCAAAGTAGCTGGATATAAAATCAATATGTGTAAATCTTATGTATTTCTATTCATAAGTGATGAATCCTCTGAAAGAGAAATTAGAAAAACCACTACATTCACAGTAGCCTAAAAAAAAAAAAAAAAAAAAAAAAAAAAAAAACTTGGGAATTAATCTAACAAAAGAGGTGAAAGACTTCTACCATGAAAACTACAGAACATTAAAGAAAGAAATTGAAGAAAACCTTCAAAGATGGAAAGATCTCCCATGTTCTTGGATAGGTGTCCAGAGCCGGCAGGCCACACCCCCGCCTCACCATATGTTGAGCTAAGTTGGCGCCTGCCAGATGCTGGCAGGGCGTGCCTCTCCTGCACATGTAACTGTCAGACAATACCAGGTGTGTATCAGGCTAGATTGTGTGGTGCTTCATGACTGGCCAAGTATTTTTCCTTGTTCGAGCTCTGGCACGCGGACAAGTTTTGCCTTCATGTGCTTTCCCCTGATTGGCTTTTGTACTTGATATTAACTGGATTTATTCCCTCAATAAATGAGACTTGATCAGGCTTTTGTCCTGTCTCCATTTCCTGTGTTTCTTGTCTCTCCCAATCCCCGCTCCCCCCTCCAGGTTCCCATTGCAGTCCTGCGGGTCGGACAGTTGGCGTCCAATGTGGGGCAGGGATATGGGGGAATTCACGAGGGAAGAGGCGTTTAATTGTTTGGCTGAACAAAGCAGAAGTCAGTTCAAGGAAGATCTCCGCGGGAGCCTGCCGCTCTTAAAGGTACAGTAATGCCTAACTATGAGACAAGAATTAAGCATAAAGTTTTTGTTAAGCAATTAAAAGAAGCTTTAAAGACACGGGGAGTAAAGGTTAAGAGTAATGATCTTTTTAAGTTTTCTGACCTTATTAAGGACACCTGTCCATGGTTCCCACAAGAAGGAAGCATTAATATAAGAAGCTGGAATAGGGTAGGGGATGCCTTGGGGGATTTTCAGAGAACGTTTGGCTCAGATAAAGTTCCTATTACACCTTTTGCTTACTGGAGTCTCATAAAGGAGCTTTTAGAACATACAACAAATGATTCTGATATAGCAGCAGCAGTTACTCAGACAGAGGACATTTTAAAAGCAGCATCAAAACAGGATCTTCAGGGAGAGTCCTCCAAGGATAAGGGGGAGGTAGATCTTATTTCCCTTGAGAGTGAAGATCAGGAAGTTACAAGTCCTTTTCCAGAAGCAGGCAGCACAGATGGTAAAAAGAAAACTCAACATCAGAATGAAGCTCCACCTAAAATTTATCCTTCATTGACTCATTTTAAAGACCCTTCAAATGAGAATAAAATAGATAATGAGGAAGTTGATTGGGACTTCATAAATGAGAAAGCCTCAAAATATCATAATCCCGACTGCCCGCTTAAACAAGGACAGTCTGTTTTCTCATATCCACCTCCCTATCGCACACCCTCTGCTCCTATGGAAATGGCGGTGATAGATCCAAAGGAAGACCTTAAAGAAAAAATTAAACATTTAGAGGAACAAATAAAACTAGAGGAACAATATCAAGCTCTAATTACCAGGTTACAAAAATTAAAGACAGGCAATGAGTCAGCGCCCAATCCTGATGGATTTAAAAGGGATATTCGCCCCCAAATGCTACCTGGACAACAGTGTCCAAGAGGAGGAGTTCCCTTAATCAACAGAGATTTAAAACCCCCTCCTCTAAGTGCTTTCCCTGTTACTGAGACAAGGGATAATCAGGGACAACCCTGGAGGCACCACACTGGCTTTGATTTTACTATCATAAAAGAATTAAAAACTGCTGTTTCTCAGTACAGGGCTACAGCGCCATACACCCTTGCTATTTTAGACTCCATAGCAGAAAATTGGTTAACACCACAGGATTAGAATACTTTAGTCAGAGCCACCCTGACTGGAGGTGACTTCTTGCTTTGGAAGTCTGAATATTTGAAAATGGCAAAGAGACAGCTAAAAGAAATCAACAAGCAGGAAATGGGTGGACTTTTGATATGCTCACTGGAGCAGGTGATTATGAAACCACAGACAATCAGATGCAGTACGACCCTGGAGCGTATGCTCAGATACAGGCAGCAGCCACTAAGGCCTGGAGAAAATTGCCTGTTAAGGGAGACATCAGCTTGTCTCTTACAGGAGTCAAACAAGGCCCCAATGAGCCCTTTGCTGACTTTGTTCAAAGACTTATAACAACGGCTGGTCATATTTTTGGCAGTTCTGATGCAGGTCTTGACTATGTCAAGCAACTTGCTTATGAAAATGCCAATCCCGCATGCCAAGCCGCAATAAGACCATAGGGAAAGAAGACAGATTTAACATGATATATTCATCTGTGCTCAGATATAGGACCTTCTTATCAACAGGGCTTAGCAATGGCAGCTGCTTTTAGTGGACAGACAGTGAGGGACTTTCTTAATAATAAAGACAAAAACAAAAGGGCCTGTTTTAAATGTGGCAAGGGTGGACACTTTGCCAAAGACTGCAGATCAGATTTACAAAAAACTCTTGAGGCCAAAATACCTGGTCTCTGCCCTAGGTGCAAGAGAGGAAAACATTGGGCTAATGAATGCAAGTCCAAAAGAGACAATCAGGGAAATCCCCTTCCGCCACATCAGGGAAACGGGAGGAGGGGCCAGCCTCAGGCCCCAAAACAAGCATATGGGGCAGTCAGTTTCATTCCAGCTGACAGCAGCAACAACAATCCATTTCAAACCTCAGCAGAGCAACCCCAGGGAGCGCAGGATTGGACCTCAGTTCCACCTCCCATATCCTATTAACTCCTGACATGGGCCCTCAAGCCTTGAATACTGGAATTCTTGGCCCATTGCCCTCAGGTTATTTTGGCTTAATTTTAGGAAGAAGTAGTTCCACTATGAAAGGTTTACAAGTACTCCCAGGAGTTGTAGATCAAGATTTCTTGGGAGAAATTAAGATCATGACTAAAACAGATAACAACATTATTACTGTTACTCAGGGAGAAAGAATAGCACAGCTGATACTATTACCATTAGTTCCAACCAAACACCCAGTTTATAATCCTAGGAGAGGAAATAAAGGCTTTGGATCTTCTAATATATATTGGGTACAACACATAACTGATCAAAAACCTTCTTTGACCTTATGGCTAGATGGCAAATCCTTTACAGGTCTAATAGATACAGGAGCAGATGTGACCATAATTAAACAAGAGGATTAGCCTTCTTCTTGGCCTACCACAGAAACTATGACTAATCTTCGGGGTATTGGTCAAAGTACAAATCCAAAGCAGAGTTCTAAATACCTCACTTGGAGAGACAAAGAAAACAACACAGGTCTCATTAAGCCTTATATCATACCTCATTTGCCTGTTAATTTGTGGGGAAGAGACCTACTGTCTCAGATGAAAGTAATCATGTGCAGCCCCAATGAAATGGTTGCTGCTCAAATGCTATCTCAGGGATATACACCAAGAAAAGGGCTAGAAAAGACCTAAAATGGTATTTTACATTCCATTCCCAATGTAGGACAGATAGACAGAAAAGGCTTGGGAAATTTTTGATTTCGGCCATTGACATGCCTGCACCCCAACTGTGTGCAGATCCAATAACTTGAAAATCAAATGAACCAGTTTGGGTTGATCAATGGCCGCTAACTTCTGAAAAACTTGAAGCTGCTCAAATGTTAGTGCAGGAACAGCTAACAGCCAGACATATCATAGGGAGTAACTCTTCTTGGAATACTCCCATATTTGTAATTAAGAAAAAATCTGGTAAATGGAGATTACTACAGGACTTAAGGGCTGTCAATGTCACTATGGTGCTCATGGGAGCCTTACAACCAGGGCTGCCATCTCCTGTAGCCATCCCTCAGGGATATTTTAAGGTAGTTATTGACATCAAAGATTGGTTTTTTACTATCCCTCTACATGTAGATGATCAAAAAAGATTTGCTTTTAGTCTACCATCAATAAATTTTAGAGAACCTATGAAAAGATATCAGTGGAAAGTATTGCCACAAGGAATGGCTAATAGTCCAACTTTATGCCAATAATTTGTTGCTCGTGCCTTACAGCCAATTAGAGATTATTGGAAACAAATGTATATTATTCATTATATGGATGATATACTCATAGCAGGACAATCAGGAGAACAGGTATTACTATGTCTCACACAGCTTAAACAGCAGCTGTCTACAGTAGGATTACAAATTGCTCCAGAAAAAGTTCATCTACAAGACCCTTATACTTACCTAGGTTTCCTGCTCAATGGTCCTAGGATTAATCATCAAAAGGCAACAATCAGGAGAGACTGTTTAAATACACTTAATGATTTTCAGAAGCTTCTAGGTGATATAAATTGGCTTTGACCATACCTTAAATTAACCACAGGGGAGTTAAAACCACTGTTCGAGATATTAAAAGGAGACCCTAATCCACAATCATCCAGGGTTATAGCTCCTGATGCATTAGCTGCTCTTAAAAAGGTGGAGGATGCTATTGCAGGTCAATTTGTTACCAATATTGATTATTCTCACCCCTTGACACTCATTATATTTAATACTTCCATCACTCCAACGGGTCTTTTCTGGCAAGATAATCCTATTATGTGGATTCATCTTCCTTCCTCACCCAAAAAAGTGCTATTGCCTTATTATGATGCAGTAGCTGACCTGATTATCATGGGGACAGAAGATTCTAGAAAATATTTTGGAATAGAACCATATAAGATTATTCAACCCTACACTTGATCTCAGGTCAATTGGCTGTTACAAAATACACATGGCCTATAGCTTGTGCCTCATTCACAGGTGATATAGATAATCATTATCCACCAAATAAATTGGTTCAATTTTGCAAACTACATCCTTTTGTGTTCCGTCATATTATTAGAAGGGAGCCCTTACACAATGCTCTTGTTTACTTTACTGATGGGTCATCCACAGGAACAGCTGCTTACACCTTCCTTGATAGAATTGTCACTTTCCAGACGAAATGCACATCTGCCCAACTTGTTGAATTACAGGCTCTTATTGCAGTTTTATCTGCCTTTCCCAATCAACCCCTTAATATCTACACAGACAGTGCCTGCTTAGTGCACTTGGTGCCACTCCTTGAAACTGTCTCTCAGATCAGATATGTTTCTAAAACAGCATCACTGTTCCTTCAATGTCAGACACTCATCCATAATAGAGGGGAGCCTTTGCTTATTGGACACATCAGAGCTCACTCTGGCCTTCCGGGGCCATTGGTTAAGGGCAATAAAATTGCTGACACAGCCACAAAAGTGGTTGCGGTAGCCTTTTCAAATAATATGAGGCAAGCTCAAGACACTCATAACCTACATCATTTAAATGCCCGCTCTCTTAGGTTACTCTATAAAATCACTAGGGAACAAGCAAGGCAAATAGTAAAAGGCTGTACCACGTGTGCTACTCATCTACCGGTTCCACATCTAGGAGTTAATCCTAAAGGCCTTGTTCCTAACATGGTGTGGCAAATGGACATTACCCATTTCTTAGAGTTTGGTAATCTAAAATATATTCATGTCTGCATAGATACATTTAGTGGGTTTATATTGGCTACACTTCAGGCTGGAGAAGCAATGAAACATGTAATTGCCCACCTATTACATTGCTTCTCAGTCTTGGGCATACCTAAACAAATTAAAACAGATAATGGACCTGGATATACAGCAAAAACCCTCCAAAAATTTTGTGAAAAATTACAAATTCAACATGTCACCAGAATTCCTTATAATCCTCAAGGCCAAGGGATGGTCAAGAGAGCACATCTTTCTCTTAAAACTACTATCGATAAAATTAAAAAGGGGGAATGGTACCCAATCAAGGGTTCTCCCTGTAATATACTCAATCATGCTTTACTCATTCTCAATTTTTTAAAAATGGATGATCATGGGAAATCTGCCACTGATCGTTTCTGGCACCCAGAATCTCAAAAGCATTTTGCCATGGTAAAATGGAAAGATCCATTGGATGGTTCATGGCATGGCCCAGACCCAGTCTTGATCTGGGGTCGAGGCTCAGTCTGCATCTTCTCTCAAAAAGCTGATGCAGCCAGATGGCTGCCAGAGTGCCTTGTACTCCAAGTTAATGAAGTTATCTCCTCCAGGGATAAAAATCATCCCTGAGAGTCTTTTCTTCTCCTTCCACAGGTATGAACAAAACATTGCTTCTGTGGATGATGGCTGCCTGTTCACTGCTCTCCTACAGCCATGCAGGGTTTGAGGACCCTGCTAAGGTTCATGAGTATTTACTGGAACTCAAAAACCAACCATGTAAGTGTGAGGGAGGATTTATATTGAGTACTGATGAGGCAAGTTACAAGCCATCATACATCAGTAATCTCCTGAAACAACGCATAGAGATAGATTGTGGCAGTCACATCGCATTTTGGAAGACACATACTCTGTGGTACTGTATCGAAAAACCACAAATCATTTCCCCAGTTAATGGCAAATCTGCACCTTGTTCTTGCACGACCTTTCACACTTCCTTCCATAGCTCTTGTTATTCCTCAGCTCAAACCTGTTCTTCAGGGAACAAAACCTATTTTACTACTGTCTTAATAAAGTCCCATCCAGGATCAACTGGAGGGGATTGGTCTAATAACCCTGGAAAATTAAGTGTTGCCTCATGTCCTGCAGACCTAGTGGGGAAAACAGTTTGCTGGTCTACTATGGCTCCCCTACATGTGTCTGATGGAGGAGGTCCCCAAGATTCTAATAGAGCCAAACAAGTCCATGAAAAAATTCAATGGATGTATGAGGAACTGCATCCCAGTCTGTTATATCACCCACTAGCATTACCTAACCACAGACCTTCTGAGATAGACCCTGCCACTTATGATATCCTTGAGGCCACTCACGCCTTGCTTAATTGGTCTAACTCTCCCTTGACTGTAGATTGTTGGTTTTGCCTACAGCAAGGATATCCTGTTCCACTAGCTATCCCAATTGATTATAGAAATAACTCTGCTACCGACCTCACAATAATAAGTTATAAGACTATGACCAATCTTGATGCATCATGGTCCAGTTTTACCTGCAGAAATTGCTTACCGACTCTACCATTTCTAGTACAGCCATTCATATACTCCAATACTACTTGCTTTTTCTCACCTGGCTATAATAATACCTGGGATTTAGATGTAGGGACTATAACATTCAGTGGTTGCTCTCAGACATTCAATCTCTCGCAGCCATTGTGCCCCCCTAATGGCACTGTATTCATTTGTGGAGGTAATAAGGCTTTTACTCAACTGCCTATCAACTGAACTGGACTATGTGTCTTAGCTGCCTTAATCCCAGGAGATGAGTCTGTCCCTATACCAACAATTGATTACATTACAGGGTGACCTAAATGCACTGTCACATTCATTCCTCTACTTGCAGGACTTGGAATAACTACAGCAATGGCCTCAGGTACTGCTGGTTTGGGGGTCTCTCTTACTCAATATACTAAATTATCCAGACAATTGATTTCTGATGTACAGATACTCTCAAGCACCATACAAGATCTTCAAGATCAGGTAGATTCCTTGGCAGAAGTGGTCCTACAAAACAGAAGAGGTTTAGACCTTCTAACTGCCGAACAGGGAGGCATTTGTTTGGCTTTGCAGGAGAAGTGCTGTTTCTATGCCAACAAGTCAGGAATCATTAAGGACAAGATCAAACATCTGCAAGAAGACCTAGAAAAATGCCAACGAGCACTGGCTGATAATCCACTATGAACTGGATTCAGTGAACTCCTTCCCTATCTCCTTCCCTTCTTAGGTCCCCTCCTTTGCTTGCTGCTCATCATATCTATAGGTCCTTTGATATTCAACAAGATTATGGCTTTTATTAAAGCTCAAATTGAGGCTATACAGGCAAAACCTATTCAGGTTTATTACCATCACCTGGAGATGATGGATTGTGATGATGCAACATTTGATCAATATTAGATCCTAATAGACCATCACCCCTGTGAGCTGAACTGGACAGCCAATGACAGGTAAGATTCATGAGAGCTCATACCAACCTAAGACAGGAAATGAGGGCTAGAGCCTCATTATCCAATGACGGGTAAGGATGTTGCTCTGTCACAGACAACCTAAGACAGGCACAGTTCCCGAGGGACTGTCACTCCAGCTCTATAAAATAAAAAAAGGGGACCTGTCTGGAGCCAGCAGGTCATGCTCCCACCTCAGCACATGTTGAGCTAAGATGGCGCCTGCCAGATGCTGGCAGGGCGTGCCTCTCCTGCACATGTAACTGTCAGACAATACCAGGTGTGTATCAGGCTAGATTGCGTGGTGCTTCATGACTGGCCAAGTATACTTCCTTGTTCGAGCTTTGGCGCGCGGACAAGTTTTGCCTTCGCACGCTTTCCCCTGATTGGCTTTTGTACTTGATATTAACTGGGTTTATTCCCCCAATAAATGAGACTTGATCAGACTTTTGTCTTGTCTCCATTTCTCATGTCTCTTGTCTCTCCCAATCCCCGCTCCCCACTCCAGGTTCCCATTGCAGTCCTGCGGGTCAGGACAGATAGGCATAATTAACATTGTCAAAATGGCCATTCTACCAGATGTGCTATACAGATTCAATACAATTCCAATTAAAATCCCAATGACATTCATCTTAGAAATAGAGAAAGCAATCATGAACTTCATCTGGAAGAACAAGAGACCTTGAATAGCCAAAACAATCCTGAGTAGAAAGAGTGAAACAGGAGGTATCACAATACCAGACATTAAACTATACTACAGAGCAATAGTAACAAAAACAGCATGGTATTAGCACCAAAATAGACAGGCAGACCAATGTTACAGAACAGAAGACAAAAATACAAAACCACATAAATACAGTTATACTAGACAAAGGAGCCAAAAACATACAATGGAGAAAAGATAGCCTGTTTAACAAATAGTGCTGGCAAAACTGGAAATCCATATGCAGTAAAATGAAATTAAACCTCTATCTCTCACCCTGCACAAAACTCAACTCAAAATGGATCAAGGACATAGGAATTAGACCAGAGATCCTGCACATGATAGAAGACAAGGTAGGCCCGAATCTTCATCATGTTGACTTAGGATCAGACTTCTTCAACAAGACTCCCAAAGCACAAAAAATCAAAACAAGAATCAATAAATGGGATGGACTCAAACTAAAAAGCTTTTTCTCAGCAAAGGATACAATCAAGAATGTGAAGAGAGAGCCTACAGAGTAGAAGAAAATCTTTTCCACATGCACATCAGATAGAGCACTTATCTCCAAAATTTTTAAAGAACTTACAAAGCTTTACATCAAAAATATAAAGAACCCGGTCAACAAATGGGCCAAGGAACTGGAGAGACACTTTACAGAAGAAGACATACAGGCAATTAATAAATATATTAAAAAGTGTTCAACATCTCTAGTAATTACAGAAATGCAAATTAAAACAACTCTAAGATTTCATCTTACTCCAATTAGAATGGCTATTATCAAGAACACATACAATAATAGATGTTGGCGTGGATATGGGGAAAAAGGCATGCTTTTACATTGCTGGTGGAGTTGCAAATTGGTGCAGCCACTCTGGAGAGCAGTGTGGAGAATTCTTAGAAAACTTGGAATGGACCCACCTTTTGACTCAATTATCCCACTCCTCAGTTTATACCCAAAGGACTTAAAATCAGCATACTACAGTAACACAGCTACATCAGTGTTTATAGCAGCTCAGTTCACGATAGCTAGATTGTGGAACCAACCTAGATGCCCTTCAACAGATGAATGGATAAAGAAACTGTGGTATATATACACAATGAATATTATTCAGCCATAAAGAAGAATAATACTATAGCATTTGCAAGTAAATGGATGGAATTGGAGAGTATCATGCTAGGTGAAATAAGCCAATCCCAAAAAACCAAAGGCCAAATGTTTTCCCTGATAAGTGGAGAATGATATATAATGAGGGTGGGGGGTGGGGAGGGAGAGAAGAATGGGGAACTTTAGATTATGTAGAAGGAAATGAGAGGGAAGGGGTTATGAAAAATGATGGAATGAGACAGACATCATTACCCTATGTACATGATTACATGAATGGTATGAATCTACATCCTGTACAACAATAGAAATGAAATGATGTACCCCAATGATGTACAATGAATCAAAATGCAGTCTGTAAAAAATGAAAAGGTAAAAAAGAATACAAATACTAATAAATGCTGGCAATGTTGTGGAGGAAAGGTACACTTGCACATGGTTGGTGGGAGTACAAATTAGCACAGTCACTCTGGAAAGCAGTGTGGAGATTCCTCAAAAAAAGTAAGGATGCAACCATCATATGACCCAGCAATCTCACATTTTGATATTTATCTAAATGAACTAAAATCAGCATACCATAGCAATATAGTCATGTCAATGTTTATAACAGCACAATTCACTATAGCCAAGTTATGGAACCTGCCCAGATGCCTGTCAATAGATAAATGGATAAAGACAATTTGGTATACGTACACAGTAGAGCCTTACTCAACCATAAAGAAGAACGGAAATAAGCCATTTTATAGTATGTGGATGAAACTGGAGAATATCATGCTAAGTGAAATAAACCAGACTCAGAAAATCAAAGGTCAAGTGTTTTTTCTCATATGTAAATAGGGGTTGGAGGGGTAAATTGGATATCATAAAGATGTGGGGAAGATCAGTGGTTTAAAAGAAGGAGAATGAGAGGGAGGGAGGAGTAAGAGGAAGGAGAGGAAATGTGGAATAAATTAAACAAAATCATGCTACATATACAGAGAATATAACACAGGGAATTTCACATTTATGAGTATGTAGAAAGTACCAACAAGAAATAAATAAACCAGCCCAGCTTGGCAGGCACATGCCTGCAATTCCAGTGGATCAAGAGGCTGAAACAGGAGAATTGAGACTTCAAAGCCAATCTTAGCAAACGTGAGGCACTAAAACTCAGTGAGACCCTGTCTCTAAGTAAAACACAAAATAGAGCTGGAAATGTGACTCAGTGGTTAAGTGTTCCTGATTTCAATCTCAGGTACCAAAAACAAACAAACCAGCAAAAGGATGACAGAGTAGAAAAGGGGAATAAGGAGAAGGAAGAGAGAGAAATGTGGGAAACAGAAACTGAAATGGAGTAAATCAAATTTCTTGCATGTATGATATTGTCAAAATCAACTGAATTACTATGTATCGCCATAAGGTTCTAATATAAAAACCTGTTATTCTTCTGACAAGTTTGTCTGTGTAAGTGATTTGGACATTCTCACTTGCAGCTTATAATATACTTCCCTATTTTGCAATTTGGCAATTTTATTTAATAATGCCTGGAGAGTTTCTTCTCTGGTTCTCTTCACTGAAGTTCTAAATGCTTTCTGTACTTGATGTACATTTTCCCCAAAGTTATGGGAAATTTCCTGCTATTATCCCAAACCCCAGTTCCTTTCTATATACATATGATTCATTTACTAAATTAATACACATGGCCCCATAGGCCATATATATTCTGATAATTCAGGTTTTTTCTTTTTCTTTCTTTCTTTTTTTTTTTTTTTGTTGTGATAATTCATCAATATTGCCTTCCAACTCTGATATTCTTTTGACCACTTGATCTAGTCTATTGATGTAACTTCAACTCAATTTTGGGGGTGACTGAGCTTTTATTTCCAAGATTTATGTTTGATTCTTTTTCAAAAACTCTTTCAATTTTTTAAAAAATATCCTACCTTATCTTCCTTAATACATTGTCATTTATTTATCTACTTTGAATTAATTGACCATCTAACCTCATTTTTGGAAATTTCACTCTAACTTTTCATCTACTGCATTATCTTTGGAATCATTTACTATAGAGTTATGAACTTTTTGAGGAGTTATATACCTTTTTCCCCCATATGTCTGCTGCATGTATGTTGAGATTTGTTCTTCTGTGGGGATGTAAATTTCTTCCACTTTTATGTAAGAAATCTCTCACATGATGTGTCCTCAGATAACTGTTGTGTACTATAGCACTCAATTCATTCCAATTGAAGTTTGTAGTGTAGTTTCCCTATAGCTTCCCTAGCTGTGAACTGTGAGTTTTCATACAGTGTGTATTCTGTCAGAGCCTTTGAAATGAATGTTCTTTGTAGATTTTGCCAAAGAGGATTCACTTTAGTGGTACAAGTGTTGTGGAGATTGGAGTGTCTGGGATGCATCCTCTGTGGTCATTCCTCCAATCCTGTTGATAATGTGCTCTCTGAAAGGGTAGGGGATGCCCCAGGCCCAGGGTACTCTTGGGTTCAGTTTCCACAAAGACCATTTTTCTAGGAGATGAATATCCAGAAATGGAGATTTTTGCCCTTCTCTCTGCCTACAAAGGGCTATGTCAGCTGGAGGCTTTTATCTCCCCTGTCCAACAACTTGAAATATCTGCCAAGGTTTCAGGGGAACTAGAACTTGGCTAAGATACTATTTAAATACTAGATCTCAAAACTTGCTGTGTGGTATTGTTTAGACTTAGAAATGATGAGCAAAATGACAATCTCTGTGCAGAAGGTCAGCCAAGGTCAAAGACCCAATAGATCTGTGACAAGTTACTGGGTGACCTCAGGCAGCAAGACAATGAGATCAAGCTGAATTTAAGGTACAGTACAGACAGTTCACCCAGTAATTGGTGAGATGGGTGGAGATGAAAAAAATATAAAGGAAGGTGTAAGACTTTTGCATAATCCACCCTTCTTTGTCATTGCTGTAGGTGTAACTCTTGGTATGTGATTTATGGCAACCCTGCCTACATTTTACATCTAGAAGATATTGAAAATTTTCTAGATACATATGACCTGCCAAAATTGAATCAAGGGGACATAGAAAATCTAAATAGACCAATAACTAGGAATGTGATAGAGCAGTAATAAAAAGCTTTTTAACAAAGTAAAGCCTAGTAACAAATGGACTCACAACTGAGTTCTATCAGGTTAAGAAGAACTAATGCTGGGAGAACCAGGCCCAAGCCAGTGCCACTGGGAGACTTCCACTCCAGAGAGGCAGACCCAGAGACCCAGAACCAGACCAGTCTGGCCCCAGTCTACAGTCTAGTGCCCGTGCTGTGGTTGACCATCTGTCAACACGTGGAGGTGCTTCTGCCCACTAGTAGAGATTATACCCCACCTGGAGGCCACCATTGCTAGAGGGGCAGCATCCTTTCTGGGTCACTGCATTATCAAGTTCCTCCAAGACATCAAGCTACTGAAGACTATGAGGTTTGAACAGTACTGTATAGTTTTATTGTAGATTTTTTATTAGTAGTAATATTATATTTATTCCTACAATACCTACTGTTATTCCTACTTTTATTTTCTTCTATTAATATTTTTCTCATCCTCTCTATTCTCCTCTTTTCTGTCTCCTTGGAGACTCTTTCTCCCTTTTCACATGCTAACAACCAATTTCTTTTAATTTCACTTTCACTACTCTTACGACATAGTACCTCTATAGACACACATCTTATCTTGTTAACATTGTATCCTACACTCCTCTGCATACACTTTGTCCACCTTTAGAAATTGTGGTCCATATGCCAAACTTATTGGATAAGCTGTAGATAATAATTAAACTCATAATTTCTGTTTATTAAGACAATATGGTTAATATAAAAGGGGACTATGAGTTAAGGACGCATATTGTTTGTATGGCATGCTGCTAATATTGAACTCTCACTTCAAGGTGAGGTATTGGAAACCTGCAGTGACACTATAAGTCTATGAGGGGAAACTGCAATAACTCGGATTTGCTCTAATAGAGGGGAAGATACATGAACAACATGAGAAAACAAGGGAAGAAATTGACCCAAACAAATCTAGATGGTACATCAATAAAATCCAATGACACCATGACAGAAGAATAGTCTGAAAGGGAATTCAGAATGTACATAATTAAAATTACCAGAGAAGCAAACGATGAGAAAAGAGAGCAAATGCAGGCATTGGATGATTGCACAAATCAACAGCTAAAAGAGCAAATGCAGGAAGCAAGGGATCATTTCAATTAAGAGATAGAGATTCTGAAAAAAAAAAAAACCAGAAATTATTAAAATGAAGGATACAACAAACCAAATTAAAAACTCCATAGAAACATAGAAAGCATAACCAATAGACTAGAATACCTGGAAGACAGAACCTCAGACATTGAAGACAAAATATTTAGTGTTGAAGACAAAGTTGACCAAACAGAGAAGATGGTAAGAAGTCATGAATGGAACCTCCTAGAATTATGGGATATCATGAAAAGACCAAATTTAAGAATTATTTGGATTGAGGAAGACACAGAGATACAAACCAAAGGAATTAACAATCTATTCAATGAAATAATATCAGAAAATTTCCCAAATTCGAAGAATGAAATGGAAAATCAAATACAAGAGGCTTACAGGACACCAAATGTACAAAATTACAACAGACCCACACCAGGCACATTATGATGAAAATACCTAACATACAAAATAAAGACAGAATTTTAAAGGTTGTGAGAGAAAAGAATCAAATTACATTCAGGGGAAAACAATACCAATATCCACAGATGTCTTTCAACCCAGACCCTAAAAGTGAGAAGAGTCTGGAACAGCATTTTTCAAGCTCTGAAAAAAAAATGGATGCCAACCAAGAATCTTACACCCAGCAAAACTTACCTTCAGATTTGATAACTAAATAAAATCCTTCCATGATAAACAAAAACTAAAAGAACTTACAAATAGAAAGCCAGCACTACAGAACATACTCAGCAAAATATTCCATGAGGAAAAAATGAAAAACAATGTTGTAAATCAGCATAGGGAGGAATTACCCTAAAGGAATAGCCAAAAAAAAGGACAAAGTCAAGTTAAAAACCAAAAATAAGCCAAAATGACTGGAAATACAAATCATATCTCAATAATAACCCTGAATATCAATGGCCTGAACTTATCAATCAAAAGACATAGACTGGCAGATTGGATTAAATAGAAAGACCCAACAATATGCTGCCTTCAAGACTCATCTCATAGAAAAAGATACCCACAGATGAAAGGCAAAAGGATGGGGAAAATCCTACCATGCACATGAACACAGTAAAAAAGTGGGGGTATCCATCTTCATATCAGACAAAGCAGACTTCAAGCAAAAAGTAGTTAGAAGGGATAAAGAAGGACATTTCATACTGCTTGAGGGAAGTGTAAATCAGCAAGACATAACAATCATAAATATTTATGCCCCAAACAATGGCTCATCCATGTACATCAAACAAATCCTTCTCAATCCCAGGAACCAAATAGAGCACAACACAATAATACTAGGTGACTTCAACACACCTCTTTCACCACTGGACAGATCTTCCAAACAAAATTTTGAACAAAGAAACTATAAATCTCAATAACACAATCAATAATTTAGACTTAACAGACATATATAGAATATTACATCCATCAATGAGTGAATACACTTTCTTCTCAGCAGCACATGAATCCTTCTCTAAAATAGACCATATGTTGTGCCACAAAGCTACTCTTAGCAAATACAAAAATATGGAGATAGTACCTTGTATTCTATCAGATCACAATGGAATGAAATTAGAAATCAATGACAAAATAAAAAACAGAAACTACTCCAACACCCAGAGACTAAATAATGCGTTATTGAATGATGCACAGATAACAGAAAACATCAGGGGGAAAATAAAAAAATCTTAGAGGTAAACAAGAATAAAGATACAACATATCAAAATCTGTGGGACACTACTAAAACACTACTAAAAAGAAAATTCATTGCATAGAGCAAATTCAATAAAAGAAGAAAAGCCAACAAATAAATGCCCCAGCATTACAGCTCAAAGCCCTAGAAAAAGAACAGATCAACACCAAAAGTAGTAGAAGACAGGCAATAGTTAAAATCAGAGCTGAAATCAATGAAATTGAAGCAAAAGAAACAATCAAAAAATTGACAAAACAAAAAGTGGGTTCTTTGAAAAAATAAACAAAATTGATAAACCCTTAGCCACACTAACAAAGAGAAGAAGAGTGAAAACTCAAATTACTAAAATTCATGATGAGAAAGGAAATATCATGACAGACACTATTGAAATATAAAACAAAAGCTATTTTGAAAATCTATTCTCCAACCAATATAAAAATCTTGAAGACATTAACATATTTCTAAATGCATATGATCCACTCATACTGAATCAGGAGGAAATACACAATTTAAACAGATCAATATCAAGCAGTGAAATAGAAGAAGCTGTCAAAAGCCTACCAACCAAGAAAAACCCAGCACCAGATGGATTCTCAGCTGAGTTCTACAAGACCTTCAAAGAACCCATTCCAATACTTCTCAAAGTATTTTAGGCAATAGAAAGGGAGGGAACCCTACCAAACTCATTCTATGAAGCTCACCCTCAAACCCAAACCAGGTAAAGACACCTCAAGGAAAGAAAATTTCAGACCAATATCCTTGATGAATATAGATGCAAAGATCCTTTTAAAAATCCTGGCAAACCACATCCAAAAACATATTAAGAAGATAGTGCACCATGATCAAGTGGGGTTCATCCCAGGAATGCAAGTTTGGTTCAACATCCATAAATCAATAAACGTAATCCATCATGTCAATAGACTTAAGGACAAGAATCATATGGCTATTTCAATTGATGCAGAAAAAGTGTTTGACAAAATACAACACCCCTTCATGCTCAAAACACTTGAAAAAATAGGAATAGTAGGAACATACCTAAACATTGTAAAGGCTATCTATGCAAAGACCACAGTCAACATCATTCTTAATGGAGAAAAACTGAAAGCATTCCCTTTAAAAATGGGAACAAGACAGGGATGCCTTCTTTCACCACTTCTATTCAACATCATACTAGAAATACTAGCCAGAGCAATTAGATGGACTAAAGAAATTAAAGGGATATGAATAGGAAAAGAGGAACTTAAGTTGTCACTATTTGCTGATGACATAATTCTCTATTGAGAGGATCCAAAAAACTCCTTCAGAAAACTTCTAGACTTCATAAATGAATTCAGCAAAATAGCAGGTTATAAAATCAGCATGCGGGCTGGGGAGATAGCTCAGTCAGTAGCGTGCTTGCTTTGCAAACACAAGGCCCTGGGTTCTATCCCCAGCAACGAAAAAAAAAAAAAAAAAAAAAAAAAATCAGCATGCATAAATCTAAAGCATTTTTATACATAAGCGATGAAACATCTGAAAGGGAAATGAGGAAAACAACTCCATTTGCAATAGCCTCAAAAAAAAAAAAATACTTGGGAACCAATCTAACCAAAGAGGTAAAAGATCTCTACAGTGAAAACTACGAAACATTGAAGAAATTGAGGAAGACCTTAGAAGATGGAAAGATCTCCCATGTTCTTGGATAGGCAGAATTAATATTATCAAAATGGTCATACTTCCAAAGGCACTATACAGATTTAACACAATTCCAATTAAAATCCCTAAGACATTTCTTATAGAAACAGAAAAAGCAATCATGAAATTCATCTGGAAGAACAAAAGACCCAGAATAGCCAAAACAATACTGGGCAGGAAGAGTGATGCAGGAGGTATCACTATACCAGACCTTAAACCCTACTATAGTAATATAGTAATATAGCAATAGTAACAATAAATCGATCAATTTCAATCAATGAAATAGAGAAGTTTTCAAAAGTTTACCAACAAAGAAAAGTTCGGGACCAGATGAATTCTCAGTCGAGTTCTACAAGACCTTAAAGAAGTGCTCATTCCAAACTCCTCAAAGTATTCCATGAAGTAGAAGAGGAGGGAACCCTTCCAAACTCATTCTATGAAGCTAATATCACCCTGATACCAAAACCAGACAAAGACACATTGTGGAAAGAAAATTTCAGACCAATATCCTTAATGAACATAAATGCAAAAATTCTTAACAAAATTTTAGAAAAGCACATACAAAAACATATTAAACAGATAGTGCACCATGATCAATTGGGTTTCATCTCAGGGATGCAAGGTTGGTTCAACATCCAGAAATCAAAAAGTGTAATTCACCACATCAACAGGCTTAAAGTTAAGAGTCACATGATTATTTCAATAGATGCAGAAAAACCATTCGATAAAATACAGCACCCCACTAGAAAAAATAGAAATAGCAGAAACATTCCTCAACACTGTAAGGCTATCTATGCTAAGCCTACAGCCAACAGGCTTAATGCAATTCCAATTAGAATTCTAATGTCATTTCTCATAGAAACAGAGAAAGGAATCATGAAATTCATCTGGAAGAACAAAAGACCCAAAACAGCCAAAGCAATCCTGGGCAAGAAGAATGACACAGGAAGTATCACAATATCAGACCTTAAACTCTACTGTACAGCAATAGTAACAAGAATGGCATGGCATTGGCACCAAAATAGATAGACCAATGGTACAGGATAGAAGACACAGAGACATACCCACATAACTACACTTATCTCATACTAGACAAATACTGTGCCAAATACTTACAATGGAGAAAAGATAGCCTCTTCAACAAATGGTGCTGGGAAAATTGGAAATCTGTATGTAGTAAAATAAATTAAACCTCTATCTCTCACCCTGCACAAAATGCAACTCAAAATGGATCAAGGACTTGGGAATTAGAGCTGAGACCCTTCACTAAATAGAAGAAAAATTAGGCCCGAATCTCCAACACATTGGATTAGGATCAGACTTCTTTAACAAGATCCCCATAGTCCAGGAAATAAAAGCAAGAATCAATAAGTTGGATAGATTCAAAATAAAAAGCTTTTTCTCAGCAAAGGAAACAATCAATATGTGAAAAAATAACCTACAAAGTGGGAGAAAATCTTTTCGTCCCACACTTCAAACACAGCACTAATCTCCAAAGTTTATAAATAACTTAAAAAAACTTTACACCTAAAATGTAAAGAACCCAATCAATAAATGGGGTAAGGAGTTGGGCAGACACTTCACAGAAGAGGATATACAGGTGATCAAGAGATATATGAAAAAGTGCTCATCATCTCTAGTAACTAGAGAAATGCAAATTAAAACCACCCTAAGATTTCATCTAATTCCAATTACAATGGCTATTTTCAAGAACACAAGCAATAATAAGAGTTGGTGTGGATGTGGGGAAAAAGGCACACTCATACATTGATGGTGGAGTGACAAATTGGTGCAGACACTCTGGAAAGCAGTATGGAGGTTCCTCAGAAAACTTGGAATGGACCCACCATTTGACCCAGCTATCCCATTCCTCAGTTTATACCGAAAGGACTTAAAATCAGCATACTACAGTGATGTAGCCATATCAATGTTCATAGCAGCTCAATTCACAATAGCCAGATTGTGGAATCTACCAAGATGTACTTAAGTTGATGAATGGATAAAGAAACTGTGGTATATATACACAATGGAATATTACTCAGCCATAAAGAAGAATAAAATTATGACATTTGCTGGTAAATGAATGAAGTTGGAGAATATCATGCTAAGAGAAATAGACCAAGCCCAAGAAACCAAATGTCAAATGTTTTCTCTGATAAGTGGATGGCAATACATACTGGGGGGGGGGGGGTGACAGGGGAGAGGAAGAGACGAATGAAGGAACTTTGGATGGTGTAGAGGAAAATGGGGTGGAAGGGGGTGGGGGAAGGAAAGATAGTAGAATGAGACAGTATTATCTTACATATATGTATGATTACATGATTGGTGTGAATCTACATTGTGTACAACCATAGAAATGAAAATTTGTACCCCATTTGTGTAGAGTGAATCAAAATGCAGTCTACAAAAATAAAAAAAATTTAAATTAAAAAATTAAACCCCTAACTCTTACCCTGCACAAAAGTCAAAGTGGAATAAGGGGTTAGGCATTGTAACAGAGGCCATGCACCTAATAGAAGAAAAAGTAGGCCCAAATCTACATTATGCTGGCTTAGGAACTGACTTCCTTAACAGCCTCTAAAGTGCCAACAGTAAAATGAAGAGTCAATAAATGGGAGAGAATCAAACTAAGAAGCTTCTTCACAGCAAAGGAAATAATTGGTAATGTGAAGAGAGAGCCTACAGAATGGGAGCAAATCTTTGCCAACTGCACTTCAGATAGACCATTAATCTCCAGCATATATAAAAACTCAAAATACTCAACACCAAAAAAAAAAAAAAAATCCCCCAAATAACTAAGAAACTGAGCAGATTCTTCAGAAAAACAGAAATACCATCAATCTACAAATATATGAAAAAATGTTCAACATATTAGCAATCAAAGAAGTGCAAACTAAAATTACACTGAGATTTAATCTTACTCAAGTCAGAGTGAGAATTGTCAAGAATAAAAGCAACAATAAATGTTGGCAAATATGTGGGGAAAAATAGACTCATCCATTGCTGGTGGGATTGCAAATTGGTGCAATCACTCTGGAAATCAATATGGAGATTCCTCAAAAATCTTGGAATAGAACTAGCATTTGACTCGTTATCTCACTCCTCAGTTTATACCCAAAGGAATTAAAATTAGCATACTATAGACACAACCACATCAAAGTTTATAGCAGCTCAATGCACAGTCAAACTGTGAAACCAATCTAGGTGCCTTCAACAGATGAATAGATAAAGAAGTTGTGGTATATATACACAATGGAATATTACTCAGCCATGAAAAAATGAAATTATTGTCTTTGCTTGTAAATGGATGGAACTGGAGAATATCATGCTAAGAAAAATAAGTCAATCCTCAAAAATCCAAGGTCTGAATGTTTTCTCTTTGTTTAAAGGGCTATCTTTCCTCCAACATATACTGTTTACCTTTGTCAAGTCTCAGATGACTGTGTCTATGTGAATTTGTCTTTGTGTGTCCTATTCTGTTCCATTGGTCTTCATTTCTATTTTGATGCCAACAAAAGTGCAGTTTTTGATACTGTAACTCTGTAGTATAGCTTAAGATCAGGTATTGTGATGCCTCCTGCATCACTGTTCTTACTCAAAATTGCTTTACATATTCTGGGTCTCTTATTCTTCCAAATGAATTAAAGAACTCTTTATTCTAATTCTATGAAGAATGCTAAGGTATTTTAATAGGGATTTCATTGAATGTGTATACTGCTTTTGGTAGTATGGCCAATTTGACAATATTAATTTGTCTTTTCCAAGAAGATAGAAGGTATTTCCATATTCTCAGGTCTTTAATTTCTTTCTTCAGTGTTCTATGATTTTCATTTTTTAAATATTTCACCTGCTTGGTTAGATTAATTTATATGAGTTTTTTCTTTTCTCTTTTTTTTTTTTTGTGATTTTTTGAAATTGAATGGTTTTCTTGATTTCTTTATCAGAAGAATCACAGTTGGATTGTAGGAATGCTATTGATTTAGAAATATTGATCTTATATCCTGATACTTTGCTGAATTAATTTATGAGCTCTAGAAGTCTTCTTTTGTAGTTTTTTTTGGGGGGATCTTTTAGTTATAGGATCATGTTATCATCAAACAGAGATAAAGGACATCTTCCATTCTTATTTGTATCCCTTTAATTTCCTTACCTTGTCTGATTTCTCTGACTAGAGTTTCAAATTTCTATTGAATAGGCATGGTAAGAATGAATGTCCTTGCTTTTGTCCTGATTTTAGAAGAAATGCTTTCTTTCTTTTTCTCCATTTCAGTATAATCTTGGGTTTGAGTTTGTCATATTTCTCCTTTATAATGTTGAGGTAAGTTAATATTATTTCCAGTTTCTTCATAATTTTTAACATGAATGGGTATGATATTTTATCAAAGGCTTTTTATGCATTGAGATGATCACATGATTCTTGTCCCTTAATTTTATTCATGTAGTGAATTACATTTATTAATTTGCATATGTTGAACAAACTTTACTTCTCTGAAATAAAACCTACTTGATCATGGTGTACTGTCTCCTTAGTGTGTTTTGAATGTGGTTTAATATTTCATTGAGAATTTTGCATCTATGTTAATCAGAGAAATTGGTCTATTGTTATCTGTATGTCCTTATTTGGTGATGGTATGAGAGTAATTCTGACTTCATGAGTGAATTGTGCTGTATTCCATTCCTTTCTATTTTGTGGAGTTATACTACACCTTGGTTTATACACAAAGGACATAAAATCAGCATACCACAGTGACAGCCACATCAATCTTTATAGCAGCTCAATTCACAATAGTTAAACTATTGAACCAACCTAGATGACCTTTAACATATGAATGGGTAAAGAAAATACACACAATAGAATATTACTCAACCTTAAAGAATGAAATCATGGCATTTATAGGTAAATGGATGGAAATAGAGAATATCATGCTAAGTGAAATAAGCTAATACCAAAAAAACTGATGACTGTTTTCTGTGATAAGTGGATGCTGATCCATAGTGGTGTGGTGGGGGTGAGGGGAAAAAAGAAGGAACTTTGGATTGTGCAGAAGAAAGTGAGGGGAGGGGTGGGGTGGTGGGGACAAGAAGGACCATAGAAGGAGGCAGATATTATTACCCTATATACTTGTGTGATTATACTACTGGTGTGACTCAGCACCATGCACAGCCATAGGAATGAGAAGTTATTCTCCATTTTGGTATAATATGTCAAAATACATTCTTTCATGTATAACCAGTTAGAACAAATAAAAATAAATAAATAAAACATAAATAAAGATTTTCTACATCCTATTGATTCAGTTTGGGCAGGTCATAGGTGTCTAGAAATTTGTTAATATCTTCTAAATTTTCTACTTCATTGGATATAAATATTCAAAATAATTTCTAATGATCCTTTGAATTTAAGAAATGTTGGTATTGACATCTCCTTTTTCATATCTAATTTTATTTTTTCCTCCCTCTCTCTTTCTTTTGATTAGTTTGGCTAAGGGATTATCAATCTTATTTATCTTTTCAAAGAACCAGTTCTTCATTGCATTGATCCTGTGTATTTTTTCTCAATTTTATTAATTTCAGCTTTGCTCTTAATAAGTTTCTGCCTTCTACTGATTTTGGAATTAATTTGTTTTTCCTTTCCTAGCCCTTGTTGTGGAGCATAAGCTTATTCATTTGGAATTTCTCTGTATATTTTAATGTAGGCACTCAATGCAATACATTTTCCTCTTAGAACTGACTTTATGCTGTTCTAGATATTTTGATACGGTACATCTCTGTTTTAAGAAATTTTTTATCTCTCTCCTGATTTCTTCTTTGATTCATTCATCATTTAAAAAAACATTGTTCAAATCTATTCAATGAAATAATATCAGAAAATTTCCGAAATCTGAAGAATGAAATGGAAAATCAAGTTCAAGAGGCTTATAGGACTCCAAATACACAAAATTACAACAGACACACACCAAGGCACATTATAATGAAAATACCTAACATACAAAATAAAGACAGAATTTTAAAGGCTGTGAGAGAAAAGAACCAAATTACATTCAGGGGGAAACCAATATGGATATCAGCAGATTTTTCAATCCAGACCCTAAAAGCTAGAAGGGCCTGGAACAACATTTTTCAAGCCCTGAAAGAAAATGGATGCCAACCAAGAATCTTATGCCCAGCAAACCTTACCTTCAAATTTGACGATGAAATAAAATCCTTCCATGATAAACAAAAGCTAAAAGAATTTATAAAAACAAAGCCAGCATTACAGAACATTCTCAGCAAAATATTCCATGAGGAAGAGATGAAAAACAAAGAAGCAAATCAGCAAAGGGAGGAATTATCCTAAAGGAATTGTCAAATAAAGGAGGAACCAAGTCGTGTCAAATAAATAAATAAATAAAATTTAAAAAATGAACCAAATGACCGGGAAACCAAATCATATCTCAATAATAACCCTGAATGTTAATGGCCTGAATTCATCAATCAAAAGACAGACACAAACTGGCAGATTGGATTAAAAAGAAAGATCCAAACAATATGTTGCCTGCAAGAGACTCACCTCATAGAAAAAGATACTCATAGACTAAAGGTGAAAGGATGGGGGAAAACATACCATGCACATGGACTCAGCAAAAAAGCTGGAGTATCCATCCTCATTTCAGATAGTGTGGACTTCAAGCCAAAGTTAGTCAGAAGGGATAAAGAAGGACATTTCATACTGCTTAAGGGAAGCATAAATCAGCAAGATATAACAATCTAAACATCTATGCCCCAAACAGTGGCTCATCCATGTATGTCAAACAAATCCTTCTCAATTTCAGAAACCAAATAGACCATAACACAATAATAATAGGTGATTTTAACACACCTCTCTCACCACTGGACAGATCCTCCAAACAAAAATTGAACAAAGAAACCATAGATCTCAATAACACAATCAATAATTTAGACTTAATGGACATTTATAGAATATACCATCCAACCAAGAGCGAATACACTTTCTTCTCAGCAGCACATGGATCCTCCTCTAAAATAGGCCATATATTATGCCACAAAGCTAATGTTAGCAAATACAAGAAGATAGAGACACTACCTTGTATTCTATCAGATCATAATGGATTGAAGTAGGAAATAAATGAAAGAGTAAAAAACAGAAACTATTCCAACACCTGGAGATTAAACAATATGCTATTATATGATGAATGGATAACAGAAGATATTAGGAAGGAAATTTAAAAATTCTTAGAGGTACATGAGAACAAAGAAACATCATATCAAAATCTCTGGGACACTATGAAAGCAGTACTTAGAGGAAAATTTTTTTCATGGAGCGCATTTAATAAAAGAAGTAAAACTCAACAAATAAACAACCTAACACTACAGCTCAAAGCCTTAGAAAAAGAAGAACAGAACAGCACCAAAAGTAGTAGAAGAGAGGAAATAGTTAAACTCAGAGCTGAAATCAACGAAATTGAAACAAAAGAAACAATACAAAAAATTGACAAAATAAATAGTTGGTTCTTTGAAAAAATAAACAAAATTGATAAACCTTTAGCCACACTAACAAAGAGTAGATGAGAGAAAACCCAAATCACTAAAATTCTGAATGAACAAGGAAATATCACAACAGACATGATTGAAATACAAAACATAATTAGAAGCTATTTTGAAAATCTATACTCCAACAAAATAGAAAATTTCAAAGACATTACCAGGTTTTTGGAGACATATGAATTGCCTAAACTGAACGAGGAGGACATACACAATTTAAATAGACCAATTTCAAGTAATGAAATAGAAGAAGTCATCAAAAGCCTACCAACAAAGAAAAGTCCGGGACCAGATGGGTTCTCAGCTGAGTTCTACAAAACCTTTAAAGAAGAGCTCATTCCAATACTTCTCAAAGTATTCCATAAAATAGAAGAGGAGGGAACCCACACAAACACATTCTATGAAGCCAATATCACCCTGATACCTAAACCAGACAGAGACACATGGAGGAAACAAAATTTCAGACCAATATCCTTAATGAACATCAACGCAAAAATTCTCAACAAAATTTTAGCAAATCGCATACAAAAACATATTTAAAAGATAGTGCACCATGATCAAGTGGGTTTCATCCCAGGGATGCAAGGTTGGTTCAACATCAGGAAATCAATAAATGTCATTCACCATATCAATAGACTTAAAGTCAAGAATCACATGATTATTTCAATAGATGCAGAAAAAGCATTTGATAAAATACAGCACCCCTTCATGTTCAAAACACTAGAAAAAATAGGGATAGTGGGAACATTCCTTAACATTGTAAAGGCCAGTTATGCTAAGCCCATGGCTAATATCATTCTAAATGGTGAAAAACTGAAAGCATTCCCCCTAAAAACTGGAACAAGGCAGGGATGCCCTCTTTCACCACTTCTATTCAACATCGTTCTTGAGACTCTAGCCAGAGCAATTAGACAAACCAAAGAAATTAAAGGGATACGAATTGGAAAAGAAGAACTCAAACTATCCCTGTTCGCTGATGACATGATCATATATTTAGAGGAACCTGAAAATTCCACCAGAAAACTCTTAGAACTCATAAGTGAATTTAGTAAAGTAGCATGTTACAAGATCAATGCCCATAAATCCAATGCATTTTTATACATAAGTGATGAATCTTCAGAAAGAGAAATTAGGAAAACTACCCCATTCACAATAGCCTCGAAAAAAATAAAATACTTGGGAATCATTCTCACAAAAGAGGTGAAAGACCTCTACAATGAGAACTATACAACACTAAAGAAAGAAATTAAAGAACACCTTAGAAGATGGAAAGATCTTCCATGTTCTTGGATAGGAAGAATTAATATTGTCAAAATGGCCATACTACCTAAAGTGCTATACAAATTCAATGCAATTCCAATTAAAATCCCAATGGTGTACCTTACAGAAATAGAGCAAGCAATTATGAAATTCATCTGGAAGAATAAGAAACCCAGAATAGCTAAAGCAATCCTTAGCAGGAAGAGTGAAACAGGGCGTATTGCAATTCCAGATCTTCAACTCTACTACAAAGCAATAGTAACAAAATGGCATGGTATTGGTACCAAAATAGAAAAGTAGATCAATGGTACAGAATAGAGGACACGAACACAAATCCAAATATATACAATTTTCTCATACTAGACAAAGGTGCCAAAAATATGCAATGGAGAAAAGATAGCCTCTTCAACAAATGGTGCTGGGAGAATTGGAAATCCATATGCAACAGAATGAAACTAAACCCATATCTGTCACCATGCATGAAACTAAACTCAAAATGGATTAAGGACCTCGGAATCAGACCAGAGACCCTGCAGATTGTAGAAGAAAAAGTAGGTCCAGATCTTCAACACGTCGGCTTAGGACCAGACTTCCTCAACAGGACTCCCATAGCACAAGAAATAAAAGCAAGAATCAATAACTGGGATAGATTCAAACTAAAAAGCTTTCTCTCAGCAAAGGAAACTATCAGCAATGTGAAGAAAGAGCCTACAGAGTGGGAGAATATCTTTGCCAATCATACTTCAGATAGAGCACTAATCTCCAGAATCTATAAAGAACTCAAAAAACTCTACTCCAAGAATTCAAATAATCTAGTCGACAAATGGGCTAAGGAAATGAATAGACACTTCACAGAAGAAGATCTACAAGCAATCAACAAACATATGGAAAAATGTTCAACATCTCTAGTAATAAGAGAAATGCAAATCAAAACTACCCTAAGATTCCATCTCACCCCAATTAGAATGGCGATTATCAAGAATACGAGCAACAACAGGTGTTGGCGAGGATGTGGGGAGAAAGGTACACTCATACATTGCTGGTGGGGCTGCAAATTAGTGCAGCCACTCTGGAAAGCAGTGTGGAGATTCCTTAGAAAACTTGGAATGGACCCTCCATTTGACCCAGCTATCCCACTCCTTGGCCTATACCCAAAGGACTTAAAATCAGCATACTACAGAGATACAGCCACATCAATGTTCATAGCTGCTCAATTCACAATAGCCAGACTGTGGAACCAACCTAGATGCCCTTCAATTGATGAGTGAATAAAGAAACTGTGGTATATATATACAATGGAATATTACTCAGCCATAAAGAATGATAAAATTATGGCATTTGCAGGCAAATGGATGAAATTGGAGAATATCATGCTAAATGAGATAAGCCAATCTCAAAAAGCCAAAGGACGAATGATATCGCTAATAAGTGGAGGATGACACATAATAGGGGGAGGGAAGGGTTAGTGTTAGGATTAGAGTTAGGGTTAGGGAGGGGGCAAGTATGGAGGAAGGAAGCACTGTATAGAGGGAAAAGAGGGGTGGGAGGGGTGGGGGGAAGGGTAAAAATAACAGAATGAATCAAACAACATTACTCTATGTAAATTTATGATTACACAAATGGTATGCCTTTATGCCATGTACAAACAGAGAAACAACATGTATCCCATTTGTTTACAATAAAATAAAATAAAAAAAGAAAAAAAAAGAGAGGTAACAGCAGATCAACCTACATTATCATTTCTTATCTGGTTATAATTATAAACAATAATTTCTGAATCTTGCCAATATTTTTAAAATAAAGAGTTTAGACCAAATCAATTTTGGACACCGAGTTTAGTTTCAATTAACTAAAGATTTATTTTTTCTAAAGAAATATATCAACAGGCATCTTTATCTATTCAACAGTTTATTTATACATTTCACATATACTTTCTCAGCACAGAATCCATTTTTAATGACACTGTTGGTATGGGGAAACAAGGCGTGTATGCTTTAAAACTTTAAAATGCCAAAGCAATATTGGGTAGTAAGTTGTCAATTGCTCACATTTCTGTTGGGTACAAACAAAAGCTTCCATTTTCCTCAAACACCTATTAAGTTGATATACCTAGTATTTTAGAGTACAAAATAATCATAGCTACACATGATGATACTCCCAAGAATTTGAACACAATTTGTTTAAGAGGTGTCATCAAACTCTTCTAAATATATTTAATTCTGAAATTATCAGTATGATATAGAACCAACCTCATTATTAAAATGAGTGCATACTACATTAATTTATGGATATGACAATTTATTTCCTTATTGATGAGTATTTAGACTAGTTCCAATTTAATGATATGACAGTGCTATAATAAACACTCTTAATAGTCATATTTATGTATATATTTGTATAAATGTCCTTAACATATATATATTGTATATTTAATGTACCTGTTATGCCTATTAGATATATTCACCTACTGTTTATTATGTACAACATGTAATGTTAGTCCTTAATATATGTGTGTCAGTAATGCATTTACAAGTCAACTTTTCCATTCCAAGAAGGCTCTAGTAATAGATGTGAAGCTTTTAGTTTTGAGGAATAATATTTTGAATCTTTGGTACATGCCACTAATGTACCTTCCAAAAGTGCTGACCAACTTAATGTAGGAACAGTATATGAGAATGTCTTCTTCCTCATAGTTCCCAATGTTCATCATTTTTTTACAGATAAAATATTCATTAACACATTTGTAATAAAATCGTATCTCATTGTTTATTTTCATTTTTCTGAAAACCCTCCAAGGTTGAATATCCCCAGTTAAAGCTTAATGTGCCTTAATCATGAACTATGAGACCAAATGAGAATGAGATTTAGAGAATAACAATTATCTACTGTGAAATACTGCCACAGGCTTACCGGTCATGTTCTTGAAACTTCCTAAGAGAAAAGCACTCATGGTCAGTTTTTCTGCTCTCTTTCTGTTCAGTTGATTCATCATGATAATCATCATCATGATCATCATCCTCTTCAGCACCTTCACATAGGTTTTGTGATTTGTCTCTTTCAGTTGGGTGCTCCTTGTTTTTTTCCTCAACCTTTAAGGAATGTTTGATACTAAGGATAACTGCTACTTTTCAATAAGAAGGTTTCTTTTCTGTTTTCATCCTTGATTTTACCACCTGATTTAGTTTAACTGTCACTTCAACCCATAAAATATTCTGTGCTTCCTTTAATTTTCTAAAATGTCATTGAGAATTTTTGTAAATTCTGCTTTATTTTTGTTCAAGTGGAGACAACAGAATTTTCCAAAATTTCAAATAGAACAATTGTTCATTCCATATTTTCATTTTGATCCATTCTTTGCTATCTAACATTTACACTCCCTATATGACTAGTCTTTACTACCTGGATCTTACATGAATCATCTAGTTTCAGGGGCTGTGTCATTGTTGTCAGTAAAGACAGGAAGATTTCCCCTTTCTGCACTAGTCCTTCCCCATTGCCATTTGCAATTCTTTAGTCACTTGGATCCAGGGAGAGCAAAACAGTGAAGGTGCTCAATGCACTGTATGAACTAACGTTTGCTGTAACAAAAGGAATAGGACAATCCTGCTGCTTTGTAACTGGAGTGCTGGAAAATGAGATGCTTCCCAGATGGGTTATCTACATTAGCCCCATTACCTACTTGGGAGTAAATTCAAGAAAGATTTAATGAGTCTGTCCAAGCTCCCAAGTGGCACTACCTAGCATCTTGGTGGCAAGGAAAGATGCCACAATTTCATAATGCTGGTTCAGATAAATTATCCAGAATTGCATACTAAACAGATATGTTAAGTGTGACCCATGGAAAGTAAAGCAATGCTTTCTTGGGAGATGGGAAGCCTCCCAGTTTATACACCACTACATTTGTTTTAAAAGGATATCTCTATATTTTTGTTTATGTTTGAAACTTGGTGATTTTCATAAGCCCATGTTCTACATTAGTGTCAAGTCCAACATTTGGGACTGAGATTTAATGCTTCATTATGGAATAAAATCATATATACCAAAATTAACAAGTTTTCAAAAAAAATCTTAAAATAAAGGACGCTGAAACAGAAATATTAAACAGTAGTGATATAAAAAATGCATAAGTATTGCAAGCACAAGGCCCTGGGTTCAATCCCCAGCACAACAACAACAACAACAACAACAAAATGCAGAATTATATGTACTTATCAAGAATGTTTAAAGTCCTTATACTAGAATTTTCAATACAAGTTTCAATGGTCTGAATAAAACAGACGAATTTAAACAGATGAAAGCACAATAAACAGATTAGTTTCACTGGAAAAAAAATGTTACACCTCCCAAAATGAGGCTATGGATATATTCCATCTCAGTCATGACTTCCTTACCCTGACATTTCCATTTTTTTGTTTAAATAAATGCCAATTAATCTTAGTTCATAGGAAAAACCAAACAAAAACACTTTAAGCTTATTACATTCCTCTATTCCTATTATGGTTCAGAAGATCATATGGTATAGGACTAAATCTTCCAGTTCATATGCACTTGGAAGACTGATTGACTTAAGCTGATGAAGAAGAAAGATCATGAGAATATTTTCCTGAATCCTATTTATGGAGAGAGCAACAAGCATCTATTTCTGATACAATTTCATATTTAGATAACCCCATTTAATACACGAGCTTTTTAAAAGCAGGAAATCAGAATATAATTGATAGTGAGAAAAACCAACAGTAGCAACAAAAGCACATCTATCTCATTCTGAAGGTGAAATTTTGCTTTTTCTATTGCCAAGACCTCTACTTGTAACATGCCTATCTCATTCCTAAACCTTCACTTGCCTTGCAGTAATTGGTCATCTGGACATTCTTTCATTAATCTGTCACTTTGTGGTAGATAGAATCTTACCTTTTCTAATTCAGTTCCCATACTCTTATAGCTATCAGCACTGCAATGATCACATAGTAGCTTCTGGAACATAATTTGTATTGATTTTGTTTTCTTATAAGTATCTTTAACAGTATAAATACTGTGACTTTTAATTTGAGTAACGTGATTCACTTCTTGGGAGTAGGTAAGATTCATATCAAGATAGCTTTTTGACTTACTACACCTAGGCATTTGTCCAACATTTAAATTTCAACTAGGAGTAATTATGTTCATGGTTGGTTTTATTTGCAGATCAAATTCTTGGTATTCTTTCATTATAACTATAACAGCTTCTGGGTTCCTTGCATTTTTATTTTCTGTATTATTATAAAATTCTCCTCCTCAGTGTTAGAAGCATGTTTGCTTTCTAGTTGATCATTTTCAGTCTCTAATTTATTTTCACTTAGATGCATCTCAGAACATAATTTGTGAGAATGTTCCAGAGCATGTATGAGAAGGACATATATTTTCAAGACTGGGTTCTTTTTTTTTTTTTTTTTACTAAAAATCATAAATTTACATAGGGCAATGTTGCTTGATTCATTCTCTTATATTTTTTCCCTTTCCCACCTCCCACCCCTCTTTTCCCTCTATACAGTCCTTCCTTCCTCCCTTCTTACTACCCTCCTTATCCATAATCCTAACCCTAACCCTAACCCTAATGCTAACCCCTCCTACCCCCCTTATATGTCCTCATCTGCTTATCAGCGAGATCATTCGTCCTTTAGTTTTTTGAGATTGGCTTATCTCACTTAGAATGATATTCTCCAATTTCATCCATTTGCCTGCAAATGCCATAATTTTATCATTCTTTATGGCTGAGTAATATTCCATTGTATATATATATGCCACAGTTTCTTTATTCATTCATCAACTGAAGGGCATCTGGGTTGGTTCCACAATCTGGCTATTGTGAATTGAGCAGCTATGAACATTGATGTGGCTGTATCTCTGTAGTATGCTGATTTTAAGTCCTTTGGGTATAGGCCAAGGAGTGGGATAGCTGGGTCAAATGGTGGTTCCATTCCAAGCTTTCTGAGGAATCTCCATACTGCTTTCCAGAATGACTGCACTAATTTGCAACCCCACCAGCAATGTATGAGTGTACCTTTCTCCCCACATCCTCGCCAACACCTATTGTTGCTTGTGTTCTGAATAATTGCCATTCTAATTGGGGTGAGCTGGAATCTTAGGGTAGTTTTGATTTGCATTTCTCTTATTACTAGAGATGTTGAACATTTTTTCATATATCTGTTGATTGCTTGTATATCTTCTTCTGTGAAGTGTCTGTTCATTTCCTTAGCCCATTTGTTGATTGGATTATTTGTATTCTTGGTGTAGAGTTTTTTGATTCTTTATAGATCCTGGAAATTAGCACTCTATCTGAAGTATGAGTGGCAAAGATATTCTCCCACTCTGTAGGCTCTCTCTTCACATTACTGATAGTTTCCTTTGCTGAGAGAAAGCTTTTTAGTTTGAATCTATCCCTGTTGTTGATTCTTGCTTTTATTTCTTGGGCTATGGGAATCCTGTTAAGGAAGTCTGCTCCTAAGCCAACAAGTTGAGGGTTTGGACCTACTTTTTCTTCTGTAATCTGCAGGGTCTCTGTTCTGATTCCGAGGTCCTTGATCCATTTTGAGTTGAGTTTTGTGCAGGGTGAGAGATAGGGGTTTAATTTCATTCTGTTGCATATGGTTTTCCAGTTTTCCCAGCACCATTTGTTGAAGAGGCTATCTTTTCTCCATTGCATATTTTTGGCCCCTTTGTCTAGTATGAGAAAATTGTATTTATTTGGGTTTGTGTCCATGTCCTCCATTCTGTATTATTGATCTACCTGTCTATTTTGATACCAATACCATGCCGTTTTTGTTACTATTGTTTTGTAATAGAGTTGAAGATCTGGTATTGCGATACCCCCTGCTTCGCTCTTTCTACTGAGGATTGCTTTAGCTATTCTGGGTTTCTTATTCTTCCAGATGAATTTCATAATTGCTTGCTCTATTTCTGTAAGGTACATCATTGAGATTTTAATTGGAATTGCATTGAATCTGTATAGCACTTTAGGTAGTTTGGCCATTTTGACAATATTAATTCTGCCTATCCAAGAACATGGGAGATCTTTCCATCTTCTAAGGTTTTCTTTAATTTCTTTTTTTTTTTTTTTAGTTTGCAAAACTGAACCAATTTATTTGGTGGATAATGATTATCTATATCACTGGTGAATGAGGCACAAGCTATAGGCCACGTGTATTTTGTAACAGCCAATTGACCTGAGATCAAGTGTAGGGTTGAATAATCTTATATGGTTCTATTCCAAAATATTTTCTAGAATCTTCTGTCCCCTGATAATCAGGTCAGCTACTGCATCATAATAAGGCAATAGCACTTTTTTGGGTGAGGAAGGAAGATGAATCCACATAATAGGATTATCTTGCCAGAAAAGACCCGTTGGAGTGATGGAAGTATTAAATATAATGAGCGTTAAGGGATGAGAATAATCAATATTGGTAACAAATTGACCTGCAATAGCATCCTCCACCTTTTTAAGAGCAGCTAATGCGTCAGGAGATATAGTCCTGGATGATTGTGGATTAGGGTCTCCTTTTAATATTTCAAACAATGGTTTTAACTCCCCTGTGGTTAATTTAAGGTATGGTCGAAGCCAATTTATATCACCTAGAAGCTTCTGGAAGTCATTAAGTGTATTTAAACGATCTCTCCTGATTGTTGCCTTTTGATTAATAATCCTAGGCCCATTGATCAGGAAACCTAGGTAAGTATAAGGGTCTTGTAGATGAACTTTTTCTGGAGCAATTTGTAATCCTACTGTAGACAGCTGCTGTTTAAGCTGTGTGAGACATAGTAATACCTGTTCTCCTGATTGTCCTGCTATGAGTATAGCATCCATATAATGAATAATATACATTTGTTTCCAAGAATCTCTAATAGGCTGTAAGGCACGAGCAACAAATTTTTAGCATAAGGTTGGACTATTAGCCATTCCTTGTGGCAATACTTAACACTGATATCTTTTCGTAGGTTCTCTAAAATTTATTGATGGTAGACTAAAAGCAAATCTTTTTTGATCATCTACATGTAGGGGGATAGTAAAAAAAAGTCTTTGAGGTCAATAATTACCTTAAAATATCCTTGAGGGATGGCTACAGGAGATGGCAGCCCTGGTTGTAAGGCTCCCATGAGCACCATAGTGACATTGACAGCCCTTAAGTCCTGTAGTGATCTCTATTTACCAGATTTTTTCTTAATTACAAATATAGGAGTATTCCAAGGAGAATTACTCTCTATGATGTGTCCGGATGTTAGCTGTTCCTGCACTAACATTCGAGCAGCTTCAAGTTTTTCAGAAGTTAGAGGCCATTGATCAGCCCAAATTATTCATCTGATTTCCAAGTTATTGGATCTGCACACAGTTGGGGTGCAGCATGTCAATGGTCGAAATCAAAAATTTCCCAAGCATTTTCTGTCTATCTGTCCTACATTGGGAATGGGATGTAAAATACCATTTTAGGTCTTTCCTAGCCCTTTTCCTGGTGTATATCCCTGAGATAGCATTTGAGCAGCAACTATTTCATTGGGGCTGCACATGATTACTTTCATCTGAGACAGTAGGTCTCTTCCCCACAAATTAACAGGCAAATGAGGTATGATATAAGGCTTAATGAGACCTGTGTTGTTTTCTTTGTCTCTCCAAGTGAGGTATTTAGAACTCTGCTTTGGATTTGTACTTTGACCAATACCCCGAAGATTAGTCATAGTTTCTGTGGTAGGCCAAGAAGAAGGCTAATCCTCTTGTTTAATTATGGTCACATCTGCTCCTGTATCTATTAGACCTGTAAAGGATTTGCCATCTAGCCATAAGGTCAAAGAAGGTTTTTGATCAGTTATGTGTTGTACCCAATATACATTAGAGGATCCAAAACCTCCATTTCCTCTCCTAGGATTATGAACTGGGTGTTTGGTTGGAACTAATGGTAATAGTATCAGCTGTGCTATTCTTTCTCCCTGAATAACAGTAATAATGTTGTTATCTGTTTTAGCCATGATCTTAATTTCTCCCAAGAAATCTTGATCTACAACTCCTGGGAGTACTTGTAAACCTTTCATGGTAGAACTACTTCTTCCTAAAATTAAGCCAAAATAACCTGAGGGCAATGGGCCAAAAATTCCAGTATTCAAGGCTTGAGGGCCCATGTCAGGAGTTAATACGATATGGGAGGTGGAACTGAGGTCCAATCCTGCGCTCCCTGGGGTTGCTCTGCTGAGGTTTGAAATGGATTGTTGTTGCTGCTGTCAGCTGGAATGAAACTGACTGCCCCATATGCTTGTTTTGGGGCCTGAGGCTGGCCCCTCCTCCCGTTTCCCTGATGTGGCGGAAGGGGATTTCCCTAATTGTCTCTTTTGGACTTGCATTCATTAGCCCAATGTTTTCCTCTCTTGCACCTAGGGCAGAGACCTGGTATTTTGGCCTCAAGAGTTTTTTGTAAATCTGATCTGCAGTCTTTGGCAAAGTGTCCACCCTTGCCACATTTAAAACAGGCCCTTTTGTTTTTGTCTTTATTATTAAGAAAGTCCCTCACTGTCTGTCCACTAAAAGCAGCTGCCATTGCTAAGCCCTGTTGATAAGAAGGTCCTATATCTGAGCACAGATGAATATATCATGTTAAATCTGTCTTCTTTCTGTATGGTCTTATTGCAGCTTGGCATGCGGGATTGGCATTTTCATAAGCAAGTTGCTTGACATAGTCAAGACCTGCATCAAAACTGCCAAAAATATGACCAGCCGTTGTTATAAGTCTTTGAACAAAGTCAGCAAAGGGCTCATTGGGGCCTTGTTTGACTCCTGTAAGAGACAAGCTGATGTCTCCCTTAACAGGCAATTTTCTCCAGGCCTTAGTGGCTGCCGCCTGTATCTGAGCATACGCTCCAGGGTCATACTGCATCTGATTGTCTGTGGTTTCATAATCACCTGCTCCAGTGAGCATATCAAAAGTCCACCCATTTCCTGCTTGTTGATTTCTTTTAGCTGTCTCTTTGCAATTTTCAAATATTCAGACTTCCAAAGCAAGAAGTCACCTCCAGTCAGGGTGGCTCTGACTAAAGTATTCCAATCCTGTGGTGTTAACCAATTTTCTGCTATGGAGTCTAAAATAGCAAGGGTGTATGGCGCTGTAGCCCTGTACTGAGAAACAGCAGTTTTTAATTCTTTTATAATAGTAAAATCAAAGCCAGTGTGGTGCCTCCAGGGTTGTCCCTGGTTATCCTTTGTCTTAGTAACAGGGAAAGCACTTAGAGGAGGGAGTTTTAAATCTCTGTTGATTAAGGGAACTCCTCCTCTTGGACACTGTTGTCCAGATAGAATTTGAGGGTGAATATCCCTTTTAAATCCATCAGGACTGGGCACTGACTCATTGCCTGTCTTTAATTTTTGTAACCTGGTAATCAGAGCTTGGTATTGTTCCTCCAGATTTATTTGGTTCTCTAAATGTTTAATTTTTTCTTTAAGGTCTTCCTTTGGATCTATCACCGCCATTGCCATAGGAGCAGAGGGTGTGTGATAGGGATGTGGATATGAGAAAACGGACTGTTCTTGCTTAAGCGGGCAGTCGGGATTATGATATTTTGAGGATTCCTCATTTATGAGGTCCAAATCAGCTCCCTCATTATCTATTTTATTCTCGTTTGAAGGGTCTTTAAAATGAGTCAATGAAGGATAAATTTTAGGTGGAGCTTCGTTCTTATGTTGAGTTTTCTTTTTACCATCTGTGCTGCCTGCTTCTGGAAAAGGACTTGTAACTTCCTCATCTTCACTTTCAAGGGAAATAAGATTTCCCTCTCCCTTTTCCTCGGAGGGCTCTCCCTGAAGATCCTGTTTTGATGCTGCTTTTAAAATGTCCTCTGTCTGAGTAACTGCTGCTGCTATATCAGAATCATTTGTTGTATGTTCTAAAAGTTCCTTTATGAGACTCCTGTAAGCCAAAAGCTGAAATAGGAACTTTATCTGGGCCAAACGTTGTATGAAAATCTCCCAAAGCATCTCCCACCCTATTCCAACTTCTTATATTAATGCTTCCTTCTTGTGAGAACCACGGACAGGTGTCCTTAATAAGGTCAAAAAACTTAAAAAGATCATTACTCTTAACCTTTACTCCCCATGTCTTTAAAGCTTCTTTTAATTGCTTAACAAAAACTTTATGCTTACTTAATTCTTGTCCCATAGTTAGGCGCTACTGTACCTTTAAATGCGGCAGACTCCCGCTGCGATCTTTGTCGAACTGACTTTCACTTTTTTCTTCTTCTTCCACTGAACACTTAGACACCTCTTCCCTCGCGAATTCCCCTGTATCCAAAGCCACACCATTGGGCGCCAATTGTCTCGACCCGCAGAACTTCAATGGAAACCTGGAGGGGGGAGCGGGGATTGGAAGAGACAAGAGACACGGGAAATGGAGACAGGACAAAAGCCTGATCAAGTCTCCTAATTTCTTTCTTTAGTGTTCTGTAGTTCTCATTGTAGAGGTCTTTCACCTCTTTTGTGAGATTGATTCCCAAGTATTTTATTTTATTTTTTTGATGCTATTGTGAATGGGGTAGTTTTCCTAATTTCTCTTTCTGAAGATTCATCACTTATGTATAAAAATGCATTGGATTTATGAGCATGGATCTTGTAACCTGCTACTTTACTGAATTCACTTATGAGTTCTAAGAGTTTTCTGGTGGAATTTCCAGGTTCCTCTAAATATATAATCATGTCATCAGCGAACAGGGATAGTTTGAGTTCTTCTTTTCCAATTCGTATCCCTTTAATTTCTTTGGTTTGTCTAATTGCTCTGGCTAGAGTCTCAAGAACGATGCTGAATAGAAGTGGTGAAAGAGGGCATCTCTGCCTTGTTCCAGTTTTTAGGGGGAATGCTTTCAGTTTTTCACCATTTAGAATAATATTGGCCATGGGCTTAGCGTAGATGGCCTTCACAATGTTAAGAAATGATCCCACTACCCCAATTTTTTCTAGTGTTTTGAGCATGAAAGGATGCTGTATTTTATCGAATGCTTTTTCTGCATCTATTGAAATAATCATGTGATTCTTAACTTTTAGTCTGTTGATATGGTGAATGACATTTATTGATTTCCGGATGTTGAATCAACCTTGCATCCCTGGGATAAAACCCACTTGATCGTGGTGCACTATCTTTTTAATATATTTTTGGGTGCAATTTGCTAAAATTTTGTTGAGAATTTTTGTGTCAATGTTCATTAAGGATATTGGTCTGAAATTTTCTTTCCTCAAAGTGTCTCTGTCTGGTTTAAGTATCAGGGTGATATTGGCTTCATAGAATGAGTTTGGGAGGGTTCCCTCCTCTTCTACTTCATGGAATACTTTGAGGAATATTGGAATGAGCTCTTCTTTAAAGGTTTTGTAGAACTCGGCTGAGAATCCATCTGGTCCCAGACTTTGTTGGTAGGCTTTTGATGACCTCTTCTATTTCATTGCTTGAAATTGATTTATTTAAGTTATGTATGTCCTCCTCATTCAGTTTAGGTAATTCATATGTCTTTACAAACTTGCTGATGTCTTCAAGGTTTTCTGTTTTGTTGGAGTATAGATTTTCAAAATAGCTTCTAATTATGTTTTGTATTTCACTCATGTCTGTTGTGATATTTCCTTGTTCATTCCAAATTTTAGTAATTTGTGTTTTCTCCCTCTTTCTCTTTGTTAGTGTAGCTAAGGGTTTATCAATTTTGTTTATTTTTTCAAAGAACCAACTATTTATTTTGTTAATTTTTCTGATTGTTTCTTCTGTTTCAATTTCGTTGATTTTGGCTCTGATTTGAACTATTTCCTGTCTTCTACTACTTTTGGTGTTGGTCTGCTCTTCTTTTTCTAGGTCTTTGAGCTGTAGTGTTAAGTAGTTTATTTGTTGATTTCTACTTCTTTTGTTGAATACACCCCATGAAATAAATCTTCCTCTAAGTACTGTTTTCATAGTGTCCCAGAGATTTTGATTACGGAAAACCGCTGCTTGCCGCCGGGGCTGCTCCAAGCAGCTCTGCTTACGGAAAACCACGGCTTCTTTGCCTGACTGCTCCAAGTGGCTCGGCGCCGCTTCTCGTGCTTATGACTCGACCAGCGGGACAGAAGACACGTACACTTCAGAGGTTCATGGAGCAGCTTACTGTTTATTCAAATAACACCCTCAATATATAAGCAGTCTCATGCATAAGCAATTGTAACCAGATATGTCCATCCAATCCTGTTAAAGGTCAAGCGATCACTCGCTCGAGCATACATGTAAATATATTTGTCCAGGTGCTAGGCGGCTGAACTGATTATCATACAGCCAATTGTAAATGCGTCCTGCCATTCTCCATGCATATTCAGGACGCTGTTTGCTCTCTGCCAGTCACCATCTTTAGATGCACATGGCGTAACGCTGGGCCCCGGGTTCCGCCCGCCACAACTCCCCCTTTCTGTTTATAAAAGGGACCATGCCTGTCTTAGGTTGTCCATGGCAGAGCAACATCCTTATCCATCATTGGACAATGAGGCTGTAGCCCTCATTTCCTGTCTTAGGTTGGTATGAGCTCCCCATGAATCTTACCCGTCATTGGCTACCGGTCCAGCATATTTAATCAGACTTGGGGGGATGGGCCAGCATCAAGTGCGATGAGAGCTTGGCGAATAACGGCTGTTTTTCTGCGTGGATGTATATGCATTTTGTACATGCACAGAACAGATACAACACACAAAAGTCCTCCCCTGGACAAAAACCCAAACCATTCTTTTCCCCATTGAACAGCAGACTGCAGAAATGTGGCCAAATGTTGTAAAAATAGGAGGATATAGAATAGAGAAGTTGGTAAGCGGTACAGGATAGGGCCACATCTTCACTATCCCCCATAGTTCATGCAAGTCTCCTCCATTAATTTGTCGAGAATTCACCAGCACCATCAGTGGGAGAAGCCTCCTCATCTTCTTACTGTTTTGGGGTCTCTGTTGAGGCCTTGACCAATCTCTCCGGCACCCAAATTGGCGATTGTGCATCCTGTGGGAAAACACAAACAGACCCTTGGGTCCAGATTAATACCAGATCTGGGCCTTTCCATTGTCCTGATAGAATGTCCTTCTAGAGCACTTGAGGTAGATGCTTTTTATTAGGTTCTGAATGACGATCAGCAGCTGATTGGCCCTCAGAATCAAGATTTTAAAAATTTAAAATGAACAAGACAACAGACAATTTGTCTTTTGGGGATCTGTATGATGCCCCTATTCCCCCTTTTTGTTAGTAAAGCATGTTTTTAAGCGTTAAATGGGCACGCTCAACAATGCTTTGTCCAGTAGGATTATAGGGAATTCCTGTGACATGTTGAATACCAAAGGTGGAACAAAATTGTTTAAAGGCCTGGGATGTATATCCAGGATCATTATCTGTTTTAATTTGTTTGGGAACTCCTATGATGGAGAAAGAGTGTAAACAGCGTGTTATTACATCTTGGTTTTTTCTCCAGTAAGAGCAGAGGCCATAATCAATCCTGAAAAGGTATCAATAGACACATGAATGAATTGTAGTTTTCCAAATTCTGAATAATGAGTTACATCCATTTGCCAAATATGATTGGGCTGAAGCCCTTTTGGATTGACTCATAATGAGGGGTTAGGAATAAGTGTAACACATTTAGCACAAGACTTGACTATGTCCCGAGCTGTTGCTTTAGTAATTTTAGAGCGTGTGCATAGAGTGGAAGCATTTCCGTGAAATTTGGAATGAAAAGTTTTTGCATTTTCAAGCATATTAAAGATGTGTGGGTCTCTGGTGGCCATGTCTGTCAAATCATTGTGTAAACTTAAAGGACCTGGAAGGCCAGTATGAGCCCGAACATGCCCAATAAAAAAAGGATTTTTTCTGTCCCAAATAAGTTTTTGTAAACTTTGTAAATATTTAGTAATAGTGGAGGTGAGGGAAATCAGACCAGTTAATTCTAAATTTTGAATAGCATTAACAACTTATTTGCTATCAGAGAAGAGGTTAAAAGGCTCATGGTGGGTTTTGAATACTTCTATAGCTACTAATAGTTCCATTTGTTGTGCAGATAGAGTATTAAACAACAATGTTTCTGTAACATTATCTATAGTAATAGCACCTGTACCATTTTTTGATCTGTCAGTAAATATAAGGGTAGCTCCTGTAATAGGTTCTTTTCGGGTGACTTTAGGAAAAATTATAGGATGTTGACTCCAAAATTGGAGAAGAGGATCAGATGGCATATGATTGTCAAACATAGCAGAAGTACTAGTAAAGACTATAGCCCATGAATTTGAATTATTAATAAGATATTTTATCTGATCAGTAGTATATGGAGTAGTGATAGCTGAGGGATATGATCCAAAGGTGGAAAGGGATACTTTTAATGTCTTAAGGATTAATTCTGCCACAGATTCAGTAAACAAGGCTAAGACCTTATGTTAGGGGCATAATTCATGTGTACCCATAGATTAGGACACTTTTGCCAAAACACTCCTGTGGGTAACTTATGTGTGGCCAAGACAATGAACGATAAAGGCTTAGTTAGGTCAATACGATCAAGATGAGCCTTTTCCATAGCTGTTTCAATAAGCTTGAGAGCTGTTCGAGCCTTAGGGGTAAGCACCCGCTTAGAAAGAGGGTCAGAATCACCTTTAAGAATATCAAACAGGGGGCCCAAACTTGAGGTGGGTAAATGAAGGTAAGGTCTAATCTAATTAATATCACCCAAAAGTTTATGAAAATCATTTAAAGTTCTAAGCTCGTCCACCTGAATGGTAATTTTTGCGGGTTTAACCATAGTTTGATTTATGATAGATCCTGTCGGGGTCTTAAGCCCCCTTGCCCTTCTCGACCAGCGGCAAGGGAAGGGGACACTCCCCAACAAGGTCAGACCGGGATAGGTAACGCCAACTGACCGCCCGCTCCCAGCCCTCCATGCAGAGGACAATCAGACGCCTCAGGGAGACCCGTCACAGCAGGAACTCATTTATTGAGGAAGTCACACAGCTTTTATGTAGGGTGGGGGCTAGGCGGGAACCAATCAGCTTAAAGGTCAGCAAGGCATGGGGTGTTCACACAGGCAAGAGTCCCATAAGACTATATGGCAAGCACGAGCTGATCACATTCGCGGAACTATTGTTAACCAATCCCTGACGGTGGTCCAATTCATCGTCATTAACTATTGAAACCGCCTTTCAGGCCTTGATCTTGCTCACTCACCAGGAAGTAAGGAGTCAGCCTGAGTTAGTTAACGTGTCATTAGTCCCAACATATCCCCCTTTTTTGTTTTATATTAAGGGTGTGTCTGTCTTAGGTTGCCCCTGGAAGGGTCTTACCCGCCATGGACCATCACCCTAGCAGTTTGGGGGTCCGCCTTACTCGAAGGTGTGCCTGTCTTAGGTTGTCCACAGCAGAGCAACATCCTTACCCGTCATTGGACAATGAGGCTCTAGCCCTCATTTTCTGTCTTAGGTCGGTATGAGCTCCCCATGAATCTTACCCATCATTGGCTACCACCTTAGCACTTCAGGCGGGACCCTCAGGAGGAGCAGGGCTTAAGAGAAAGACACTTAGACTCCAGTGTCCTGATACGAGTGATCCATGATCCTATAGGGCTCCCAATCATCATTATGAAGGGCAGTATAATGCTGTCGGACCACCATGAGCTGCACAGACTTAGCCTAGCTCTTCAGGAGATGAATAAGCTTATTGATTATGCAAGGCCCAAAGGTGAACACAAGGATAATGGTGATTAGCAGTCCCATAAGCGGGAGGAGGTAGGGGAGCCACCCATGTAACCCAGTCCAGAGGAAATTAGAGTGGAGCTCGTTCCTACGATGTTCCAGATCTTGTAAGTTTTTGATTTTATCTTGTACAATGCCAGAGCGGTCGGTGTAGAAACAGCACTTCTCACCAAGGAACAGGCAAAACCTTCCTTCCTTCGCCATTAGCAGATCCAAACCACGACGATCTTGCAGGACAACAGCGGCCAAGGAATCAAGTTGAGCCTGTAGATCTAAGATGGTAGAGCTGCAAAGTGCAATGTTAGGAGCTCTGTGTAGCTCTCAAAGAAGTCCACTGTCCAAAGTCATGAGGTCAGAGACCCCAATCTCAATCACTGCTGTCCCATTTTGCTACGGCGCATTACATTCTTAAATGTCATTTTAAGAAGTTTACATATATTGACTTCTGAGTCTATATGAACATTAGTTAACACAATTTAACATTGTATCTAAACATGAATTTAAGAAATGCTGAGAGCTTTTAACTTTCCTTTTGTATGACGAAGTGTCTAAATGCTTTTATGTTTAACCTTTAAACAAATCAGGATCTCAATAACCTCCAGAAATGCATTTAACAAATTTTACATATGCCCTATTGATGATAGGTCCTATAATAGAACATTAAATGATAGAAATAAATCCCCAATAAAATTTACTCTTTTTTAAGTTTAAAATTACTATTACAGACAAGCTTAGTTTAGAGAATAGCAGCTTGATAAATTCCCTGCTTTAAAAACTTGTATACCTGGAAAATATGAACACATTTAATATATAAAGAGTGACTATTTCACAATTACCTTGACATTTTTATCTTACCAAATTTAGTTTTTTAAAGAAAAATTTAGACTCTGTAACATAGTACAATACTCTTAACAGTTGCTTAACCATAATTGTATATCCCAATTTTTAAGACTAATTGTTCTAAAGAATAAAACTTAATAGACACAAAGTTAAGAGTAAATTAGTGTTTCTAAGAAATCCTTGTCATTTTACCATATAGATTAAACTTTGGTTTATATCAGAACATTAGTATTTCACCTTAGGAAAAAACCTTAAATAGCTTTAACTGTGTCACATACATACAACCAACTTAGTTACATGCAAACTTATTGAAACTTGCCCTTTACAGACTTTCTTAGCACTTATTTAGACCCTCATGTATTTTATCACATAAGCACTTTCTTACCCAGAAACATTTTGTTTTTCACTAAATATATTTCCATATCTAGAACCTTTTATTTTTTTTTCTGTTGACCCCTTTTTGTTCACATTCTGAAACAACTCTTATGAAATTTCTTAATTTATATAAATTACTCCATTTTAATAAGATTAAATATTTTGTTATTTATAGTACTCTAATTGAAACACAGTTGAAATCTTTAGAACCCTTTGTATATAGAATTATACCTGTTAGGACATAACTCTTAGTAACCTTGTTTTTAGTTTAGTGATGACACAAAACAATTTTCTCTACAAACACATTTGAGTAATCCCATGCATGTTAACTCTAATTCACTTATTTTGTAAAAACCAAGATATCAGACAAGTGTCCTGAACAGTATTTGCCATCTTTTTCTTGTTGGAGGAAAGTCCTAGAAAAATTGATGTTAGACATTTTATTAACATCAACATTTTTAATTTGACCACCTAGAGACTTGCGAGTTATTTTCAAGACATTTTACTTCTACTAGTTTACCCAATTTAAATTGAACCTTTTTAAATCATGTGAATTAAAAGTATTTGGATCCATTTTTAAATTTTAATTTTAGGAGCGCTCAGTTTTGATACAGACAAAACATGACACCAGACAGCACGACATACACATAACACAACATCAAAAGCCTTGTAACTTATAGGTGACTCTCCATTGCAATGTAACAGATGTTCAAAAACTTTAGTTGAATAAAAAAAAAAAATAGAACTGATCAAAAAATCATGAGCTCAAAAAAAAAAAAATGTAGAATTCAAAAAAAAAAAGAGTCCTGGGAAAATGATCCGTTGGTTAAGTACTTTAGTAAATCACCATAAAATTTACTTTTGCTGGAGTTCAAGAAAGACTCTTTTTGCTCTTTTTTTTTCCCCTTGGGTTTGAGACCGGTCTTCTACTGAGGCTTCAGGCTTTCTCTATTTATATTTCAATGTAAGCCTTGACTGAGATTTGGATCTGAAAGGGGCTAAAATGCTCTAGCAGAAACTTGATGCCTAGGGCATTTTAACCCGTATTCCTGATTAGTAATCAATTCAGGTTTGGATGCAGAAAATTGTGAAACAATTATCTCCCAATACTTGTGGGGACTGGGGCTACTATATCATACTCCGTATTAGGACATGCCACTGATGGTTGGGCTGGTTACTCCCTCCACACCAGTATATATGGGACCTCATGGCCTGGGGAATGGAAGCAGGAACAGCTGAGTCAAAGTTGGAGGAGGAGGAGGGATTTTAGAATACTTGCAGTAAACATACCTCAAGAGGGTAGTTGTTCTTGTACAATATTTCTTAAATGTTGAAGCTTATTTTGGGGTAATGGCCACTGTTCCACCCATATTGGGGGACCTGGGAGCCATTGGATGGCTGGTGTTATTGGAACAGTGGCCCTTAGGATTGGGGGTGAGGGTTTACCCGGGGAGCTGGGACCTTCTGCCTAGATGCTTCAAAAGAGTGTCTCCTCTGTAATTGCTAAAAGGGCCAGATAGATTAAATTGCTGTTCATATTCCTCTTGCTCAAGGAGGTCATCATACACTGCCTTGTGATCAGTTGTTATATAGACCTCTGCTTCCCCTAAGATATCCTGTCCTAGTAAATTTGCAGTAAGACCTGAGGCCACGAGGAGGCGCACATCTCCCTGGGCACTGTCCACATCCCGCCATTTGAGCCAATCTTTGGTCTCTTCTGATTTAATATTACCTCCTACCCCAAGCGACTGGGGGCCAGGAATCAACCTCCATTGAGGTGGAACTTCCTCCTTTCTTAACACAGTCCTATCTGCTCCAGTGTTGATGAGACAGCGGAATTTCTTTCCTGCTATAAAAATGTCCATTTTTGGCCTGACCCTGGGGACAATGGGAACAGTCCAATGTGCCTCAGGGGGGCTTTTGGGGGAGAAACCTCCTTTGTGTGACGGGGCTGGAGGGTGCCCCCTGATTAGTTTAAAGGTTTCCCCTCAATGTCGAATTTAGATTTGCAATCCTTCTGCCAATGAAATCCCTTTCTGCATCTTGGGCAAGGTATTTTGGGGGTGGCCAGCCTTTGAGCTGAACTGGCCGGACTTTGAGCTGAACCCCTAGAGCATCTGGGCAGAGCCTCAGAATACACCCGACCAGTGGGGCAATCCCTCTTGAAGTGGCCTGGTTGCCTACAGCCATAACATATTCCTTTGCCCTTAGCCCCGACTGGTGACAAGGCTGCCGTGAGAGCCTCAGCAAGTGAGGCAGTTTGGGCCTGTAGGGCTGCAACCAAGGATTGAGACTGATGTGCTTAAGTGCCAATATCTTTGGTAGCCACTATCCACCTTCCCATGGAGTGATCTTTCATCCCTGCACAGGCCAATTTGTGATCGGTAGTCATTCCTTCCCAAACTAACATTTTAACAAATTGATCTCTTGGGGCCCTGGAGGAAATTTGCTCTGAAGGCTTCTTTCTACCCTTTCAATGAAGGTTGCTAGGTCTTCAGTTGCCTTCTGAGTAATTCCTGAGATGGGGGGTTCTGAGGGGCCCTCTTCTAGCTTTTTCCATGCCACCAACCCTAGGGCTCTTACTTGTTCTTGATATGGGGCTGGGATGGCAGCCTGTAAGAGGCCAGTAGAGAATTGGTCACTGGACCCCGAGAGCATCCCATAAGTAACCGGGATGGGAGGGTTAGCGGCTAGCGGCCTGGTTCCGTTCAGCCTGAGCATGACATTCTTCATTAAAAAAGGCACACCACTTTAGATATAAAGGACCAGGAAGGACAGCTTTAGTTAGGTTCTTCCAATCCTGAGTGGTGCACTGCTGGTGGGCGAGGCCCTGGAGAATGGTTTCAGCCCAAGGGGAATTGGGCCCATCCTCTGAAACAGCTTTCTTTAGTTCCTTTAAATCTTGTGTCTCCCATGGGTACCATATAGCAGGCCAGCTACCCCCTGGATTAGCATTTACCGGGAAGGCCATACAGGGAGGGGGGAGGGTAGAGTCAGTGCGTTCTCCCCCAGTATCATAAAATGGCTGCTGGGAAGATTTCCCGTCATCCGGAAGGAGGAGGGCAAGGGCTTTCATTGGAGTCTGATGTGGCCCCAGAATACAAGAAATTTTATTTCTCCTATAAAATCAGGGTCTATAATTCCAGGGACAATATTTAATCCTTTTAAAGCAGAAGAACTGTTCCCCAGAACTAGTCCCACTGTTCCTTTAGATAATGGGCCAACAGCCAAAGTAGGTATTGGCTGTACTCCCATCTCTGGAGTTAATACTGCTCTGGCGGAGGCACAGAGGTCTATATCTAATATTTGATGATATCTCTGATTGTTTTGATCTTCAAATACTGGGAGTATTGGGAACACTGATGGAGATTCTACATCAGCCCACTGTCTGGGGGCCTCCCCTGTGCTGTAATTACATGCGCACTTACAACTTGAAAAAGAGTGATGATCTGGATTATACGCCAGAGGGCGTGGCACAGTAGGGGTTAAATGCCACTGAGGTAACTTCTTTTCTGGCTCTGTCTCAGATTGCTCCTGTTCCTCAGAGTCTGAACATCTACTTTCTCTTTCAGAAGCTTGATTTGATTGTTCATTTTCTACAGTTTCTAATATCTTTTTCCCTTCTCTTAACTTTTTTTGAAATTTTGGTTTTTTGGAAGTCAGACAAAAACAAACTAATGTACACATCGCTATAACAACTACAAACAGAAACCAAACAAGAAAAGGTAACAGAAACAGCAATTTACACATATTTGTTATGGGATGTCCTTTGCTGTCTCTTGGGACAGTCTTTCAATATATTCTCTCTCTAGGAGAATCTTCCATTAATAATCCCTCTCTAGGGGACTCTTCAGTTAAAAATAAGGTAACCATTTTCTCAAATAGGGAAACCTTCTCATTAATTATGCTAGTGAAACTGTCTATTATTTATCTGAGTGCTCACCAACTCCCAGTTCGATCCTCCTTTCATCCCAGTCTGGACCACCACTTACTGAAAACTGCCACTTGCCACCGGGGCTGCTCCAAGTGGAACCGCTTATGGAAAACCACGGCTTCTTTGCCTGACTGCTCCAAGCGGCTCGGCGCTGCTTCTCACGCTTATGGCCCGACCAGCGGGACAGAAGACACGTACACTTCAGAGATTCATGAACCAGCTTCCTGTTTATTCAAATAACACCCTCAATATATAAGCAGTCTCATGCATAAGCAATTGTAACCAGATATGTCCATCCAATCCTGTTAAAGGTCAAGCGATCACTCACTCAAGCATACATGTAAAGTATATCTGCCCACGCGCTAGGCGGCTGAACTGATTATCATACAGCCAATTGTAAACGCATCCTGCCATTCTTCATGCATATTCAGGATGCCGTTTGCTCTCTGCCAGTCGCCATCTTTAGATGCACGTGGCGTAACCCTGGGCCCTGGGTTTCGCCTGCCACATTTGATATGATGTGTCTTTGTTCTCATTTACCTCTAAGAATTTTTTAATTTCCCTCCTGATGTCTTCTATTATCCATTCATCATATAATAGTATATTATTTAATCTCTAAGTATTGGAGAAGTTTCTGTTTTTTATTCTGTCATTTATTTCTAATTTTAATCCATTATGATCTGATAGAGTACAAGGTAGTATCTCTATCTTCTTGTATTTGCTAACAGTAGCTTTGTGGAATAAAACATGATCTATTTTAGAGAAGGATCCACGTGCTGCTGAGAAGAAAGTGTATTCATTCTTTGTTGGATGGTATATTCTATATAAGTCGGTTAAGTCTAAATTGTTGATTGTGTTATTGAGATCTGTGATTTCTTTACTCAATTTGTGTTTGGACGATCTACCCAGTGGTGAGAGAGATGTGTTAAAATCACCTAGTATTATTGTGTTGTGGTCTATTTGATTTCTGGAATTGAGAAGGATTTGTTTGATGTACATGGATGAGCCAATGTTCGGGGCATAGATATTTATGACTGTTATGTCTTGCTGTTTTATGCTTCCCTTAAGCAGTATGTAATGTCCTTCTTTATCCCTTCTGACTAGTTTTGGCTTGAAGTCATTTTCTGAAATGAGGATGGATACTCCAGCTTTTTTGCTGTGTCCGTGTGCATGGTATGTTTTTTCCCATCCTTTCACCTTTAGTCTATGGGTATCTCTTTCTATGAGATGAGTCTCTTGCAGGCAGCATATTGTTGGGTTTTTCTTTTTAATCCAATCTGCCAGTCTATGTCTTTTGATTGATGAGTTCAGGCCATTAACATTCAGGGTCATATTGTGATATGATTTGTATTCCCAGTCATTTGACTCATTTTTGTTTTTTGACATGATTTGGTTTCTCCTTTATTTGGCTATTCCTTTAGGCTAGTTCCTCCTGTTGCTGATTTGCATCATTGTTTCTCATCTCTTCCTCATGGAATATTTTGCTGAGAATGTTCTGTAATGCTGGCTTTCTTTTTGTAAATTCCTTTAGCTTTTGTTTATCATGGAAGGATCTTATTTCATCATCAAATCTGAAAGTAAGTTTTGCTGGGTATAAAATTCTTGGTTGGCATCCATTTTCTTTCAGGGATTGGTAAATGTTGTTCCAGGCCCTTCTAGCTTTTAGGGTCTGGATTGAAAAAATCTGCTGATATTCTTATTGGTTTCCCCCTGAATGTAATTTGATTCTTTTCTCTCGTGGCCTTTAAAATTCTGTCTTTATTTTGTATGTTAGGTATTTTCATAATAATGTGCCTTGGTGTGGGCCTGTTGTAATTTTGTATATTTGGAGTCCTATAAGCCTCTTGTACTTGGTTTTCCATTTCATTCTTCAGATTTGGGAAATTTTCTGATATTATTTCATTGAATAGATTGTTCATTCCTTTGGTTTGTTTCTCTAAGCCTTCCTCAATCCCAATAATTCTTAAATTTGGCCTTTTCATGATATCCCATAATTCTCGTCGATTCTGTTCATGATTTCTTACCATCTTTTCTGTTTGGTCAACTTTGTTTTCAAGATTAAATGTTTTGTCTTCAATATCTGAGGTTCTGTCTTCCAGGTGTTCTATCCTATTGGTTATGCATTCTATGGAGTTTTTAACTTGTTTTATTGTTTCCTTCATTTCAAGGATTTCTATTTGTTTTTTTTTTCAGTATCTCTAACACTTTATTGAAATGATCTCTTGCTTCCCGTATTTGCTCTTTTAACTGTTGATTGGTGTGAGCATTTAATGCCTGCATTTGCTCTTTCATCTCCTCCTTCAATGCCTGCATTTGCTCTTTCATCTCCTTGTTTGCTTCCCTGATTGTTTTAATTATGTACATTCTGAACTCCCTTTCTGACATTTCTTCTGCTGTGCTGTCATTGGGTTTTATTGATATAGTATCTAGGTTTGTTTTGGACATTTTCTTCCCTTGTTTTCTCATATTGGTCAGATGTCAGTGGGACTCTGTGATATTGCAGATTTCCTCTATTGGCTTATAGTGTTCCCGTAGATTTCCAGTGTATCACCTCCCAGCCTTCAGTAGCCTGAAGTCTTGGGGTAACGTGATAATGCAGTGCTTCCAAAGAAAGCTGCCCCTAGCCCGCTACTGGTTCCAGGGAGAGAGACCTGGAGAGATCTCTGGCTGCCCTGCCCTGGTCCCAGAGGCTGCTTGTGGGTTGGAGGTCTCTGCTGGCTTGGGGGCTTGTGGCTGGCTCTGTGTAGAAAGGCTCCCACTGGGCAGTCTGCTCTGAGAAGCTAGCCTAGAAAGGCGCTTCCTACCAGAGGGAGCCAGGCTGCTTGAGGAAGTGCCTGGCTGCCCTGTCCTGGTCTCTGAAGCAACCTGCAGGTGGGCCAGAGCTCACTGCGTGCTGGTTCAGGGACCTGGAGCTGGCCCCGCACAGAAAGGTTCTCCCTGGGGGGCCTGCTCTGAGAAGCTGGAGAATCTGGCCCTGTGGGAGGAGCCTACCACCGGAGTGCTCAGGGCTGCCTGGGGGAGACTCTAGCTGCCCTGCCCTACTCTAATAAGCCACCCAAATCTGGCCTGCTGCCTGGGCCAAACTTCACCAGGTTGGGGAGACTCACCCCGTGGTTCTGTTTTAGTCCCAGTCTCTCAATGCCTCCCCTTCTTGAATCCTGGGTTCTGGAGCGACTGGAGATGCAGTCACCCTCTAGTCCGCCATCTTGGATCGCCCCGTGGAAAAAGCCTGCAGCCAGAGGGGGGCAGGGCCACCTGGAGAGGTCTCTGGCTGCCTTGCCCTGGTCCCAGAGGCTGCTTGTGGGTCCGAGGTCTCTGTTGGCCTGGGGACTTGTGGCTGGCTCTGTGTAGAAAGGCTCTCACTGGGCGGTCTTCTCCGAGAAGCTAGCCTAGAAAGGCTTTTCCCGCCAGAGGGAGCCGGGCTGCTTGGGGAAGTCCCTGGCTGCCCTGTCCTGGTCTCTGAAGCAACCTGCAAGCGGGCTGGAGCTCGCCGCGCATTGGTTCCAGTACTTGGAGCTGGTTCTGTGCAGAAAGGCTCTCGCTGGGGGGCCTGCTCCGAGAAGCTAGAGAATCTGGCCCCCGTGGTTCTATTTTAGTCCGAGTCTCTCAATGCCTCCCCTTCTTGAATTCTGGGTTCTGGAGTGACTGGAGATGCAGTCACCCTCTAGTCCGCCATCTTGGATCCTGGGTTCTTTTTATTTAAGACATTTCTGCATTATTACAGAGACGGACAACTAGAAGCAATCTTTCCTAACAATCAAGTACAGGACTTGTCAAATTTGAGTGTGTTTTCTTTGACATTATCATGTATTAAGAGCCAGTATTAATAGGCATCAAATAAGGCAGTGTGGTTGTGAAGGACCTGAGGAGCAAAAGCAGTTGGATTTTACTGTATGTCAGGAACATTGGCTTGGCAAGGTGAGCTGGGGGCCTCTCTGCCAGCACAGCTTGGCAGCCCCTCCACAGTCCCTTCTCACTCACATGATTATTTCACTAGATGCAGGAAAAGCATTTGACAAAATAAAGGTTAAAAACACAAGAAAAACAAGGGAGAGTAAAAACATGCCTCAACATTTTAAAATTTCTTTTCTCTGCAAAATGGCCAACATTATGCTAAAAAGGAGAAAAACTGAAATCATTCCCCCCAAAATTGGAACAAGACAAGGATGCCCTCTTTTACCACTTCTTAATAACATAGTCTCTCATTGCTCTAGCCAGAGCTTTTAGGAAAATAAGAGAGAAAATTAATTCATACAGGAAAATAAAACTAAACAGCTCACTTTGACAACAATATGATTCTCTCTCTAGAAGACACTAAAAATGCACCAGAAACATTCTAGAACTCATGACCCCATGCAGCAAGCTAGCAGCATACAATATTAACACCCATAAATCAATTGCATAAGAGTAAACTCCAACAACTCATGACCACTAACACAGCACTGCTGAAGGTACTCAAAAGAATCCTACATAGAAAAGAACAAGACAATGAGACAATAGAGTATGTGAAAGAATAAATATCACAAGAGAAGGGAAGCAAATGTGAATTAGGGGCAAATGCAATATTAAAAATAAAACAAAATGGCACAAAAATATATATACCACTCTACCACTTATACTGAATGTACATGGAATTGATCCTTCAATTAAAAGACATTGAGTGGAATATTGAATGCAAAAGTCAACACCCAACTGTAGCTTGTCTACAGGAAACATGTCTCATGTGAAGAGAGTCACAGAATTAAAGGATGGAAAATGTTATGTGCATTTCATACAAACAGAAGCTCAAAGCAAGGAGCAGTGGCTCGTCTCATATTTGCCAAAAGACTTCAAACCACCATGTGCCAGAAATAACAAGGGAGATCAATGTATTGGTGAAACAAATATTCCAACAAGAAGCATAAAGGGTTATAAGTAATTATGCCATGGACTTCAGTGCCCCCAAATTCATGGAACAAAACCACTCAAAGTAAAGGGACAGATGAGCCCCAGGAAGATCAGGATAGGTCACTTTAATATACCATGCTCACAAGCAGCTATGACATCCATACTACAAATCAGCCATTACTACACAAATTAAATGTACTTTGGATCAAAAGCACTTTGCACGGTCTATGGAATATTTCTTAGAGACAAGTCAAATACTCATTCTTCTTATAAAATTTTCTCCATTGATGTGGCTGTATCTCTGTAGTATGCAGATTTTAAGTCCTTTGCTGCTCAATTCACAATAGCCAGACTGTGGAACCAACCTAGATGCCCTTCAATTGATGAGTGGATAAAGAAACTGTGGTATATAAATACAATGGAATATTACTCAGCCATAAAGAATGATAAAATTATGGCATTTGCAGGCAAATGGATGAAATTGGAGAATATCATGCTAAGTGAGATAAGCCAATCTCAAAAAGCCAAAGGACGAATGATATCACTAATAAGTGGAGGATGACACATAATGGGGGGGAGGGAAGGGTTAGTGTTAGGGTTAGAGTTAGGGTTAGGGAGGGGGGCAAGTATGGAGGAAGGAACTACTGTATAGAGGGTAAAGAGGGGTGGGAGGGGTGGGGGGAAGAGAAAAAATAACAGAATGAATCAAACAACATTACTCTATGTAAATTTATGATTACACAAATGGTATGCCTTTACTCCATGTACAAACAGAGAAACAACATGTATCCCATTTGGTTACAATAAAAAAATAAAAAAATAAAAAAATTAAAAAAAAATTTTCTCCAAAGCAGGCTCCATCTTGGATATCAAAGCTATTCTCCTCAAATACACAAAGCAATCAGAATAATTACTGGCATAGTATCTGATGATAATAAAACAAGTTTTCAAAACTACACAATCCAAAAGAAAACAATCAGTACAATCACTGTGAGAATGAACAGTATACTTTTCTAGTATGAATGGCTCTTCAAAGAACTCAGGAGAAATATTTAAATACCTTTAGAATCAATTGAAAAGAGAAACACATCATAGAATCTCTGGGATACAATGAAATCTGTGCTAAGGTGGAAGAGTATAAATAGGACTACTTAACAGCAAATCTGATGGAAGGCAACTAAAATTAACTAGAGATAAGTCTTGACATCATAATGAAACAAGAGAAAGAATGAAATGATAACTATTAGTGCCAACTTAATTGAATTAGAAAATGAATAAGTAATACAAAGAATAAATGGAACAAAGAGATGGTTCCTTGAAAACATCAAGAAGTTTGATAAACACTAAACCAAACTAACAAAGTAAAGAGAGAGAAGATATCATTGATAAATTTGCAGACAAAAAAGTGACTTTTGAAGAGAAACCTTTCTGAAATCCACAGAACAATCAAGAACCATGCTGAAAATTGCAATGCCAATAAAACAATTCTAGAGGCCTGCTGGAAATAATTTTACAGTATATAATTTTACTATAAATAATTTTACAGTATAAAATAAGAAAATGTAGAAGAAATGAATGAATTTCTAGATATAGAAAGATCAAAATTTTCACATTCAAAATATAACACAGAGCAATAATCAGGAAAACAGCATCATGCTGGCAATAAAATACACACAAACCAGAGTTGATGGAAGATACAGAGAAGAAGCCACTTGGCTACAGCTTTTGCTTTTTCTTTTAATGAAGCAAACAGCAAGAGAAATGATAAAGAGCCTGAAGAGAGAATCTAAAGAATACTAGAAAAATTTGCAAACTATTGCTCTGAGAGGACACTGATAACAAAAGTATATAAAAAACTGAAAATGCTTAGATTAATGAGTACAATTAACCCAATAAATTAGGAATAAATGGACACTTAGCAAAGGAAGAAAAAGAAATATTCAAATACATATGGAAAATATGTTCAAAATGTTTAGCAGTCATGTTAAATGCAATTCAAAGGAGATGCAATACTCAGAGATTTCCTCTCCAGTCAGAATGGAAACCATCAAGAGTACACAGAGTAAATGCTGCTTAGGATGTGGGGAAAAATGTATCTCACAAATTTTTGGTGGAACTACAAATTAGTGCAGCCATTCTGAAAAGCAATATGGACAATTTTCAAATAACTCGAAATGAACAACCATATGATCCAGCTAATCACTTCTGGGCATATGTCCAAAAGTTGTAAAATGAGCCAATGGGGATATCAATAGGGATAGAAGTACATAAATAACTTCACCAGCAAAACTCACATTATCCAAGACATATTGAAAGGGTAAAAAATGTGATATATATACATAAAGATGTATTCATGCATACTAAAGACCTTATGCCATTTGCCAAACATAGATGGTAAAATAGGATATTGCGCTAAGTGAAAAAAGGCACATGAGAAAATCGGTTTTGAAAAATTTACTCTCTGAGGATGAAATTAAAGCAAGTGAAAATATACAATATCGGCTGGGGAAAGGCTATCATAGAGTTACAAGGAGATTATGAGTAAATTTTGATGGGGATGGAAGATGAAAGGGGGAAAGGAAGAGATTGTGGAATGAATCTGATTACAAAATAACTATTTGCAAGAATGAGAATATCATATTGAACCTTTATGCACATCCATGAAGCATCTATTAAAACTTAATAACTAAAGGAGTTGATGTTAGACCAGCAGAGAAGACAAAGGTGAGATTGAACACAAAGGGATGGGATGGTGGGAACAAGGGTCTGAAATCCTGTAAACAACATTCAGCCATGACAGCATCAATATGCATCCAACTACCTGTACAAGTTAACAGTTTACTCCTACCCAATCCTCTGCATCTCAGTCCTCCACATACCTCTCCCTTGGGGATATATTTATTTGCTATTGTGAACTAGTAGGGGCCTTGTGCTTCTTTCTAGGATTATTGTCATCATTAAAGGACTATGGGAGGTGAGGTGTCAAAAAGGGGTGGGGAAAAGTATTAGAAGGCACCTTACATTTTCAGGCCAGGACGATGGAGTCAACTCAGGCAAATAGTTTACCCTCAGGCATCTAACATGAAAGCTGGAGAACACAGGTTCTGAGTCACTCTCAGAATTATCCATGTCATGCAAGGCTTGATTTTCCCCTTGTTTCCAGGTGTCATAGATTCCTTTGATAATAATAAAACCAAATAAAATACACATGAAACATTTTATAATTTAGAATCAATAAAAAGCACAGGGTGGGGGACCATTTTAAAACACATTACCATTGCTCCAGAATTCAAAGAAATTTCTACACACTTCTCCTTTTCCTCTACGGATATTCTAGGATGAAGAAAAACATGATAATTGTAATGAGCAAGCATTCAATACTATTTAAACTCAGCAGCACACAAATCATTTTCTGAAATGAACCATATATTAGGACACAAAGCAATGTTTCATACCAAGGAAAAAATCAGAGAGAATAACTTGCCTTCTGTCCGATGATAATGTAAAGAGATTAGAAATCAGCAATGTACTAAAAAGTAGAAGCTACGCTAACCTCTCCAGCCTAAACAGTACACTAGTGAATGACCACCGCAGAGCAGAGGAAATCATGGATGAAATTTAAATATATTCAGAGACCAAAGAGTTTATCAAAACAAAATATCCTTATCACTGATAGGCTCTGCAGGCGGTTTTCAGAACAAAGGGCATACCACTGATCTCATTCATTAAAACAACAGAAAGTCTCCAAATAAATAACCTAACATTGCACATCAAGGCCCTGGGACACGGAGAAAAAATCAAAACTACAAGCACAACAAGACCTGAAATAATGAATGTCACAACCAAAATCAATGTAATGGAAACAAAAGATTCAAATGTTTCAACGAGACACAGAATTAGGTTCCTTGAAAAAAATAACAATCCAGGTGACAAACCCTTGGCCTTCATAAGCAGGGAAAGAAGAAAAAAGACTCCATTGTCTACAATATGGGATTTAAAGGGAAATGTCACCATGGACGAGATCAAATACGCTGGATAATTGGAAACTGTTTTGAAAACATCTTATCCAATTAAAGAGATTATCAGGAAGATATTGGCACAATTCTAGAGAAAGATTTCCTACCCACATTGAGCAGGGAAGACACAGAAAATTTACAGAGATCGAGTTCAAAGAATCAAGTTCAAGATACTAGAAATGCCTTCCAACCAAGAAAAGCCCAGGACCCAATGGAATCTCAGCTGTGTTCAACCATACCTTCAATGAAGAGGTAATAAAAATCCTCTCCAACATATTCTATGGAAAAGAAAAGGAAGGGATCCTTCCAAACTCATTTTATGAAGCTGGCCTCACCCTGATTCCAAAAGGAGAAGAAGACCCATCAAAGAAAGAAAACTTTAGACCATACCCCTGATGAACACATCATGTCAATAATAACATTTTATCAAATAAAAAATAAATAAATAAATAAATGCAAAAGTTCTTAAGAAAATGCTGGTGCATCACACACAAAAACACATTAAAGTGATAGGGTACCATGAAAAAGTGTGTTCCTTTTCCAGGGATGAATGTTTGGTTCTATTGATGGGATTCACCATATCGATACACATAAAAAGAGATGCACATGATTATCTCAGAGGATGCAGGAAAAGCATTTGACTAAATAAAGTTTCAAAACACATGAAAAACAAGGGGGAGTAAAAACATGCCTCAACATTTTAAAAGCTATGCTCTCTAAAACAAAGGCCTACTTCAATCTAAATGGAGAAACCTGGAAGCATTCCTCCAAAAGTTGCAAGAAAACAGGGATGCCCTCTTTTACCACTTCTGTACCACATGAGGCCCATTGCTCCAGCCAGAGCTATTAGGAAAATATTAGAAAGGAAAAGAGTTCATACACATAAACTAAGAGCTTAACCTAGCTCTCCTTGCCAATATCTTGATTCTGTATTTAGAAGACCCAAAAATTACACCTGAAAAATTCTAGAACTTGTTACCCCTTGCAGCAAATTATATCCCAACCTTTTTTATAATGCAGGGGTCTCCCTGCTCCAAATGAGAAGTAATCCCATCAAATATCTAAGTCACAAGTTATTAATCCTGATGAACATAAATGCAAATATTTTTAGCAAAATACTTTTAAATCACATTAAATTCATAGCACACCATGATCTAGTGTGTTTAATTTTGAGGATGATTGTTTCGTTCAAGAGATATGAATCACCCCATCTAAACATAAAGACAACAATCACATGATTACCTCAATTTTTGCAGTAATGGCATTTAACAAAATAAAGGTTCAAACCCCCAAAACATGAGGTAGAGAGAAAACATAACTCATCCTTTTAAAGTTCAAAACATGGCCAACACCATTTTAAATGGAGAATAATTGAAAGGGTTCCTTCTAAAAACTAGAATAAGACAGAGAAACCCTCTTTCTCCACTTCTGCCAACATAGTCCATGTTACTCTAGTCAGAGTTCTTAGGCAAAGGAGAGAAATAATATAGATATAGAAAAGGGATACATACAGAAAAAGAAGCACTTATACTAGCACTGTTTGATGACAACATGATTCTCTCTTTAGAAGCTCCAAGAAAAAATATTCTGCTACTTTTTTTTTTTTTTTGCGGTACTGGGGATCGAACTCAGGGCCTTCTGCTTGCGAGGCATGCACTCTACCAGCTGAGCTATCTCCCCAGCCGAAAAAATATTCTGGATCTCAGGAACAAATGCAGTAAGCTAGCAAGATTCAAAATTATCACCTATAAATCATTTGCATATGAGTAATTTAAAACAATTCATGGCCACTAAGGTAGCAGGCCTGAATATAATCAAAACAATCCTGCATATAAAAGAAAGTAAAAATCAGACATAGAGCATGTGAATTAATAAATCTCGCTACAGTACATAAGCAATTATGAATTATATTGAATTCAATTATTTAAAAAAGAATAAAATGAAATGAAGAAATACATACCTCTCTATCATTTACACTGGATGAAAATGCACTTCCTTTTTCATAAAAGACATTAATTGAAACATGAAATGATGAAAGTCAAGACCCAACTATATGTTGAATGCAGGAAACAACCATCACATTCAAAAGGTCTCACAGAATAAAAGGATGGAAAATGGTATTTCCATTTCACACAAATAGAAGTCAAATGCAAGCAGCAGTAGCTCTTCTCATATTTGCTAAAACACCATAAGCCAGATATTACAAGGAAAATCACTACCTGTGAAATGTAAAAGGAATAATCCAACAAGAAGTTTTAGTGACTCTAAATATTTATGCCATGAATATCAGTGGCCCCAATTTTATAAAACAAAAATTGCTCAAAGTAAAGGTACAGATGGGCCTCTGTGAAATCAGTTTTGGTCACTTCAATATACCATTCTCAACCATACCTATGTCATTCAGACAAAAAAATCAACAGTTCCTACTAAGTTCACATGTACCTTTCATCAAATGAAATTAACATGTCTATGGAATATTTCCACATACAAGAGTAGAATTCTTTCCATAGAATTTTCTCTAAAACAGACTCTATATTAGGCCACAAGGGTTATTCTTAGCAAATACAAAATGCAATCAAATTAATTTCTTGCATATTATCTGATCATAATAAAATAATATTTCAACAGCACACCATGAAATAAGAGAGAGACAGTACAGTCACTTTCAGAATGAGCAATACACTTTCACATTATCAATGGGTCATTAAAAAAATCAGTGGAAGTGCTCAAAAGTCTTTATAATCAATTAAAAAAAGAAATATCCCACAATCTGTGGTATACACTAAAAGCAGTTCTAAGGTAGAAGTTTATTATAAATGTGGCCATATAACTAAAAGATCAGAGGGATCTCAACTAGATATATGACACATGAATCTCCAGGTTTTAGGGAAAAAAGACCAATCTCATTCTAAATGCAGTAGAAAAAAGAAATAAATATAGTGCCAAAATTAATAAATTAGAAATGAATGAAAAATTAAAAAGATAAATAAAACAAAGAGTTGGTTCTTTGAAAAGATAAACAAGAGAGATAAAGCCAGAATCACACTAACCAAAATAAAAAGAGAGAAGATATAAATGGGTAAATTTCCAGACAAAAAAAGTATATCTTATAACAGACAACTTTCTGAAATCCAGAAGACCATATTAAGGACTATTTTGGAAAGTTCAATGCCAATAAATGGGAAATTCAGAGGACTATCAGAATTACTTACATTATAAAAATTAGAAAATGAAGAAGTAATGGATAAATTTTTAGACACATATGACCCTACAAAATGAATCAAGAGTATACAGGAAATCTAAACAGACTGATAGTTTGCCATTATTGTGAAGCAGTAATGAAAAGCCTTCCAAAAACAGAAGACCAGGACCAGACATATTCATGGTTGAAATTTCCCAGACCATCAAAAACAGCTAACACTGATGAGCCTCAAAAAATTACATGGGAGAGGGAAGGGAGAAAACTGGCAAACACATAATTTGAAGTCAATATGAACCTTATATGAAAAACAAGAATACAAAAAGAAACTTATTTAGTAATATTTCCGGGAACACAGTTACAAAACACCTCAAGAAATGTTTGAAAACAATTTCAACAACACATTTAAATGATCATACAACAACATAAAATTGGTTTAATTCCAAAAATCAAGGATGGTTCAACACATGCAAATCAATAAATGCATTACACCACAAGGAGAATCAAAGATAAAAACCTCATGATCATCTCATTAGATGTACAAAAAAGCCTTTGACAAAATTCAGCAGACCTTCAAGAGAAAAATCTTAAGAAAATAGGGACTGTGGGAACTTGATAGAGTATTACAAAAACTGTATGCCAAATCCAAGGCCAAGGGCATACTGAATGGTAAAAAATTGCAACATTCCCTCTAAAATCAGAACAAGGAAAAGATGAACATGCTCACCATTTCCATACAAAATATAACTTGAAATTTTAGTCAGAGCAATTACACAAGGGAAGGAAATACAAAGTAAGAACTCAAAGGATCCCTATTTACAGATTATCTGATTCTCTGCTAGTTAGAAGACCTGAAAGGCTCCACCAGAAAAAGGTAAGATGGGATAAGGGATAAAAGAATTTTGTGAAGTAGCTGAGAACAAAATCAACATAAAATATAAATATCTATATGATAAAAACAACCCCAATGAGGGCAAAATAAGGGTAACAACTATTCTGACAATAGAAGGAAAGTTTTAAATAGAAATAAACCAAACCATGAAGGTGTTATAAATATTCAAGCAAAATGTGGAATGACACAAAATTGTAGAAGATACAAGATTGTAGAGAAACCTCTGTTATTCATGAAAAGACTGACTTAGTATTGGGAAAATATCCACATACACAAGGTGGCTCACTGATTTTATGCAGTCCCTATAAAACCTCCAATGATATTCTTCATGCAACTAGAAAAATTATCCTGAAATTCACATGGATGAAAAACAGACCAAAAATAGACAAAGGAAACCTGAGACATAAGAGCAATGCAGAAGGCATCACAATACCAAATTTCAAAGCATAACACAGAGCCAGAGTCAGGAAAACAGCATGATGCTGGCGTTAAAACACAACCACAAAACAGAATTGACAGAAGATACAGAGAAGAACCCACTGAATGACAGTATCAATATGAATCTAACTATTATGTGCAAGTCTAATAAACAAGAAAAATTTAAAAATGGCAATGGGTAAACTGGATATCCACATGCAGAAGATTGTAACTACATCTCTACTGCTGCCGAAGTACAAGACATCACCAAGGGGACAGAAAACCTAGATAAAACATAGAAACATTACAACCACTTGCAGAATATGTAGGGGAAACACCTCAACATATAGTCATGGACTAAGACTATGTAAAAAGGAATATAAGAGCCGTGGAAAAATAGCAAGTTGGAGTGCATCAAAATAAAATCAGAAGAGTAAAGAAAACAACTAACAGTATGGAGAAAGTGCAAAGCATGGAGACATTCCTTGCCAGTTTCTCTGACAGATTATTAGCATACTAAATAATTAAAGTGCTAAAGGATTCAACTTTCATTTAAGCAATGACACGAGCAGATAGTTTTTCATTGTCTTTAACCATCAGGAACATGCAAATCAAAATTTATTTCAAAGTGCATCTTACAACATTTGGAAAAGAAACATTCAATAGTATAAGTAATGAATACTGATGAGGATGATGTGGGAAATAGGAATTCCTCTACATTGCTGGTGAGGATGCATATTATTAAATCTACTATTGGAATCAGGATGGAGGTTACTCATAAAAGTAAAAATAGAAATATCATATGGCCCAGCTATACCACCTCTCCACTATACGCTGAAAAAATATAGGCCACATACACACAATGGATTCTTATTTAGCCACAAAAATTATGTCATGTTCAGGAAAAATGATGGAACTGAGCAGCATCATGTTAAACAAATTAAGGAACACTCAGAAGGAAACATGTAATATGGGGAAATGTACATTATAACAGTGGAAGGAAGACCAGAAATGGGAAGGTAGAGAAATGGACAGAAAGAGGAGGGAATGGTACGGCCGTGTTTTGGGAGTGACATTCTTCAAACTAAGTTATATGAATATAACTTATATATTCACTGTGGTATATTTGTATACCACAGTGAAACCCTCTATTCTTAAAAAATGTGCACTGGTATAAAACTTTGGCCAACTTCAAACTTTTCAGCCTATAATTCATTAGTGATAATATCAAATGATTATTAAAAGTATTAATACAAAGAAATTTATTTAAGTAATATGTATAGGCATAAATTTGCCTATATTTCTACACCTTATAATCATAAAATGATTGTGGTCATGTATTCTGACACCCTGTTCCCGTTCACTCCAGAATCTCAGGAGACCAATACTAGAACAATGTTCTCTGTCTACAATGTTTTTCCCCCTAAACATTTATGTGGCTGGCTCCTTCCCTTCTATACTTCTCAGCTTAAATGCCACTCTTGGAAAGATCTTCACTGATTCCATATTCTGCTCACATAACTATCCACATCAGAACTACATAAATACTCCATGAATTTAAAAGAAGTGAGAATTACATTTTCTTTCACTTCTTAATTAAAATGAATTTCCAGTACTTCAGAAGAATGAAGTCTACAGTTCCTGCTATTCTTAACTTCACCATTTTTGTTGTGTGCCTTACACTCTCTGTCTTCATTCTCTATTCAATATAAGTATTTATATTACTCTTCTTTAAAGAATACTTTCCATTTTTCCCTTCTCACCTTCAGATTCACCACTATTCATTTGGTTTTCTTTCTAATTTTTCCTTCCCCAATAGCATATCTGACAAATGATTTCTCTTACCAACTTCCACAACTCTCAATCCTGCACATGTCTCTCTTGGTGCTATACTTATTTGCTATTGTGAACTAGGAGGGAGTTTATATTTCTTTCTAGGATCACTGTCATCATTATGAGAATATGGGAGATAATATGTAAACAATGGGGTGGGAAAAAAGTATTACAAGGCACCTTACCTTTGTGTCAGTTGAGGAAGGAGGAGTACCATGCAAGCTCTTTACTTTGATAGTTCTTACATGAAGGGTTGAAATCACACATTTCCTTTCACTCTCAGAAATATCATGGTCCAAAAAGGTTTGATTTTCCTGTTTCTCAGGATGACATTTTGCTTTATGATAAAAAACAGTAAAATACATATGAAACTCTATAATTTCAAGTATTGTTATAAATACTACTTGAAATCTGTTGACATTATCAGGAGAGATAAAGAGAAATAGAAAAAGAGATATTTCATGTATTTCCCTCTGAAAGAAAGAACTGGCCATCAGAATTCTAAAATGTATGTATAGCGGTAAGAGATACCTAACAGCACATCAGTGGGATGTCAAAAATGTTTAAGATATTATAATCTAAAAAGCCAACCAAAACTCAAAATAGGAAGAATCTATTGACATTCTAAAATCTAGTTTAATATATTTATGAAAATTCTCTAATTTTTATTTCTAATTTGTGACATTATTTCAATATAACTCACCTGAAATGATAACTTCTATAATGTAGAAGAGAATATAAATTTAAGTCACATTTTAGAAATTCAATAACTGTAATTATTAGCTACTTCCTGATTATAATATTATGTAGAAAACTTTATTAAGTAGAAATCTTATTTTCTGCCCATTTGTTCATGTCTAATGTATCAATCTTTCTTACATTCAAATCTGTAATCTAAATGTTCCAAGATACACGAAACTGTTTCCTAATTTTCCATAACACTCAGTGGCAGAAGACATTTAAAACAAACATTTAAATAAATAAGTACAGAAACTTCTAAAATTTGAATTTTAGAATGTGACATGAGGTCTTGGAGTGGATATTTGAAAACACAACAATGCAAAAACAGTCTGAAATTACTGTTATACATTATGACCACTGAGTCTTTTCTTCTAGAACTGGTTATTTTGTAGAACAAATCCTTCAGATAGATTTAAATACTCTTTCAATGGAAGCATGAAGAAAACTGGGGCAACACCTTTGCAATACAAATTTTGAAAAACATTTAAAATTTCTAAATTTTCATAGTTCCTAACATTATTCTAGTGTAAAAGTAGAACCAAGGATTAAAGTAGAGAAAAAGCTCTTCCCAAAATAAAATGATACTAAAATATAAAGTGTATCAGAGAGAGAAGAAACCAAAATTACAGGCAATGTGCCATACAGCTTTCAAACAAAAGTCATCATGATAATTATCAAAACTAATTAATTAGAAATTAATTTAGAATTAAATATTGTATAATTAACATCACTAGGACTTAGGTAAGAGTAAGCTAAATGAAACAAAAGAATCATTGACCAAATTTCATTATCTCTCTGCAGTTGGAAGGCTCTATCTAATGCAATTCTCCTATTATTACATATTTTCTGGTATGTTATTTTCCAGGGGCTACTACCCTTAAATGTTTGAAGACTATTTACAATAAAAAAAGAAAAATATAAAGTCCACATAAAAGGTTTCTTTTGCAAAATTCCAATAGAAAATAACACTGCTAATTTTAATGGTACACACTTCACAAAATTCATACCAAAAACATTAATTTCACAAATGCACACCTTATCTTGATATAAGATTTATTGTTGCTCCCATAGGATGTAGGCCCAGGTTCAACAGGTCCAGATTTCCTTGACAATCATTAGAGGAAAAATGAATTTATAAAATGATTGAGCCCAGGTTTCCAAAGAAATAAAAGTTGGTAAATATCTGGATATCACTATATTAAAGAGGTTTCTAGACAGATATAATTAACATATGACCTCCTTTTTAAATTAATTTTTAGTCTGTTCTAATTAGTTGTACATGACAGTAGAATGCAATTATACATTGTGATAGATCATACAAAAATAAAGTGTAATTTCTCATTTTCCAATGGTAAATATTCTAGGATGACATTGGTCATGCAGTCACATATGTACATGATGTAATAATGCCTATTTCACACTACTGTCCTTCCTACCTCCATACTCCCTTTACCTCCCTTCACTCCACTCTTCCTAATAAAATTAACTCTATAATTCCTTAGTTCCCCCTGACCCTTATGGTGAATTAACATCCACATATCAGGGAAATCATTCAGCCTTTGGTTTTTTAGTTCACTTAGCATGATATTCTCCAACTCCATCCATTTACCAGGAAATGTCTCTGTTTTTAGAAGCCTTTTTTTTTTTTTAACTTCTCTCTACCTCCACTTTTCCCAATCTATGGAATGTGAAATGAAGGCATTCTCCGTTCCATTTCAAAGGTTATGGCCAATATGTTGGCAGAACCTGAGAATAAAACTTTAAGAGAAAATTGTCCTGAAGGTTGAACTGAAAATCCAAGTGATGATGGAAATCACTTTTATTATCTGAAATGAAATAAAAACTGATAACCCAGATTAGGTAGAAGATACACTCTCCATTCATTTTTCTCCCTCCCGGGGATCAAAGACTAACAGATTAACTTGAAAATGGCAGATTCAGTTTTTCAGCAAGGAAACTACCTACTGAAAAGAATTTGTTCTTCCCCTTACCCAGAAATACCATAAGGAGTTACCCAATCCATTTTAATTGTTTGAAAGATGATTGTAAAATAGTGGAAAAAATTTGTATACTGTTACTGAAAATAATTTTCTCTGAGAGATGGAGACACTATACATTATAAAATCCAACTCATTTTCCTATTCAGAAAAATGGCAAGTAATTCTGTAGGAATGCAAAAACTTAAGGGGACATACTACTGGAAGCTGCATCTCTGTTTCCCTAAGTACAATCTAAGTAACTTCCTTCATGTGGGCTCCCACTCTAAAGACACTGTCCTGTAGGACTCAAAGGCAATCCCCTACTTTGTAATCTTCATCCTAAAAAGATGAAGATTTCTGACTCAAGGTTGTGTTCGAAGGACCAAGAGCAGGAGTTCTATCTCCTGCTCTGGGAAAACAAACTAAGTGACATCTCAGTCAATGACCTAAACATGAACATGTTACCCAACTACCCAACTGAAGTTTCATGATGACTCTGTCAACTAATTGTACTACTACCCTACCCTACATAGGAATGGTATCAGTGAGCTGGATGAGGGAGAGCAGACATCTATTAGGGGCAATACAACCATGGACTTCAGGAACTTCAAGTCCCATGGTACTTGAGGGACTCTAAGCCATTCTCACATTCCTCTGCTCTGAGGACTCTTCCCAGTGGCTCAAATTATTTTAACATCTTTCCACAGAAATGTGGATTTTGCCCACTCTCCAATAAAGCTTAAAAGAAGGTAAAAACCTATTCAATACTCCCTGGGGCACCAATTTTTAAATAAGTCTATCTAGATAGCTCCCAATGGTCTCTGTCATTAATGTTTGCTTGGTCTTGATCAAATTGACTACAGAACCTAATATTCTGATCGCTTTCCTCAAAACCTATGCCTCTAAAACTTGGTCTTGTTCCTTTGCAAACTTGTCCTCCTTACTTACATTCTGATGCTCTAGATGGGGATCATGCATAACTTCACTCATATACTTTTCAGTTTGGTTCACTTGACATGCTCTCCTATTCTATTGTTAAAGCAATTAAAATTACACTGTGATTCCATCTCACTCCAACCAATTGACAATATTTGGGAATACCAGTGACAATAAAGTTTGGCAAGGATGAGGGGTAAAAGGTATACTCATACTTTGTTGGTGGGACTGCAAATTGGTACAATCCCTCTGAAAAGCAGTGTGGAGATTCCTCTAAAATCTAGGAATGAAACCACCATTTGACCCAGTTATACCACTCCTTGGTATATATACACAAAGAACTAAAATCAGCATATTACAGTGAGGCAGCCACATCAATGTTTATAGCAGAGCAATATCTAGGTTATGGAGCCATCCTAGGTGCCCTTCAACAGAAAATGTATATTGATACAATGGAGTATTACTCAGCCATAAAAAATGATTTGATGATATTTTCTAATAAATGGGTGGATCTGAAAACTATCATTCTAAGTGAAGTAAACCATTCCTATAAAATCAAAGGCTCAATGTTTTCTCTGGTATGTGAAACCTATCCAAAATAAAGGGAGGGAAGATGAAAAACAAGAATTGAATTTCAGTGGAATAGACAAATGGGAGTGAAGGGCAGGGACAGGGATTAGCAAAGGGGGAACACTGGAATACAATTGGCATAATTTTTCTATGTAAATATACGAATACATCATAGTGAAGCCATTGTGCACATCTGAAAGAAATTAATTTAAAAAATATCAATAGGCAAATGGTAGAAAGATCAGTGGAGTAGAACAATGGGAGCTGGGTTGGGGGGGCAGGGATAAGAGACACTAGGGACTGAATTAGAACAAAATATATTCCATGTTTTATAATTACATCAAATGTCTCCTATTGTCATGTGTAACTCAAAAGAACCAATGAAAAATAAATGAACAAAAATACATACAGAATAGTAAAATTGCAGAATACTGGGCTAATAATTAAGGAATCTGAGTTCAAATCTGACTGTGACCACTTACTTTATACAGAAAAATCACTAAAATATTTTTAACTTGTAGGTTGTTGATCATAACAATTTGGCCAGATGATTAAACACATTAGGAAGTACTACATGTATCTTTGATTGGTTGCTAAGATTCCTTGAAACCCTGAAATTTCCTGGGTTCTTGATTCAGTATATAGAAGAAGAATCTTAGCTGATGGAATTTTTTTACTATATCAACAGAAATGCAAAAAATAGTAGAAGAGAAACTAAAAAATGACAACAATAAAAGAACAAGAAAAGATTATAGTTGTATAAAAGCAAACAGACTATAAAGAAAGAAGAGTCTAGATAGAACTAGATAGGGGTTGTAACTTGAAGGGAAATCCAAACTGAGCAAACCAAAAATAGAGATATTGATTAAAATATATTCTAAAGAGATTCCAAAAATAATTAATACAATGTGATATAACTTGGCCTACACATGAATATTTCACACTTCCAATAAAATAATTATTCTCCAAGACTTGCTTGTTTTTGTTCATTAAAATCCATGGTCATATAACTACAGATCTGTTTGATTCTTCCCAAAATATTCAATCTTATAAAAGGTACTGGTTACCAACACATCTATAGAAAATATTAAGACAAACTGGCACTATATCCAGGCTTCCCAGGTAAAGTCTGAATCAAAATGTGCACAAAACGGAGATTGAATTTCTGAATACATCTGATATGAATCTACATCTTGATCTTAATGCCACATTGTTCTCTATCACAGGAGTGAGAGAATGGATTTGTCAGCAAAGCTTGCAGAATGTCAAACCACAGGCCACCTACTTGTTAATTAGGAAATCATGGGACAATCAGTCAAAATCTCTGACAGTGGCTTCATCAGTAAATAATAGGTAATAATAATGCAGATAATTTCAAGCTTCTGTGATTACGATAAGAAAAACAAGTGGTTGGAGAATGCCTACAATTCCAGTGACTTGGGAGACTGAGGCAGGAGGGTCACAAGATGGAGACTGGCCTCAGCATCTTAGGGAGATCCTAATCAACTTAGCAAGACCCGGTTCTGAAATAAACAACAAGAAAGAACAGGGATGGATTACTTGCTAAGTGTTCCTGGAACCAAATAAAAAGTGCCAGACACACATGATAGGATCTCTAGCCCAGAACAGAACACTCAAAACTCCTTTTCTCTGTGTGCTACAGTATTTAAAAATACAATTTTTAAACCTATAAAACCCTAACTGGTTGAAGTTTCATTTTTAGAATTCTCATCTGTTATTAAAGAAAACAGTAAATTCAATAAAACAGTATAAAATAAAAATTAAAAATATATGACACTGATATTTCTTACAAAGTATTCCTTTGGATTCCTGGATAGTCTTCTTGAATTAATATTATTTATTTTAGGGGCAGGCAATTAAGGCATAAAAACTCTTATGTACCCTTTTTTTGGATTTATCCCATGAAAGGAGAAAGAACATTTCTCAGTGTTTGATTCATAAACTGATGTGTTCATGCCCATAATCCTAAGTGAATGCTGAAACACCGACAAGAAAAATCATTAGTATATAACTGATAGTGCCAGACAAATACCAGGAATTTTCTGGAATACTGTCAGTAGAACAATTATAAGGAGTATACTTATTGGGCCATGGTACAAAAGTCTCTACAGGTTTTCAGTCAAAACTAGTTAGGATGAAACACCTCACCACAAGGAAGCTAGTTCTGTGAGCAGTATACTAGGTAGAGTGGCAAAATGAGGGAAGCAGACCAGGGACAATTACTTACAAAGAAAATTCAGTTTTCCATTGAGAAGTGCTTGATAGAAGTTCATGAGGTTATTCTCACTAATCCTCTTTTGCTAGTCTCTTAGTTCCAGCTATTTTTCTCTCTCTCTCTGTGATGCAAACAAGGCTTTTTCTCCCACAGAAAAAAACACTGGAAAGATGACTTATAAGTTTAATTACTCTGATTCTTATGTAATTGTCTTACAGAAGATTACAAGGAACTACTGAGGAGACAGTAGCAAGTTGTCAAGGAGGAATACTTGATATGCTAATAATCTTTAAATAGAACCATTAATAAACTCAAGGAGAAGGAAGAGGAGGAGATGAATAAAAGAAAAGGAGGAAGTGAAGGAGAAGGCAGGAAAGGACAAGGAATAGGAAGTAATTTTCTTATTCTTGGAAGGGTAGTTTTAATATTGTCAAAATGGACATACTACAAAAATATTACACAGATTCAACTCAATTTTCACCAAAAACCAATGACATTCTTCACAAAACTGGAAAATAACAGCTCTAAAATTCATTTGTAAGAACAAAATATTCAGAATACTCAAATCAATACTAAAACATAATGGGAGAAGCTAAAAGCATTGCGATATCTGATATCAAATTAGACTACAGACCTAAGGTAACAAAAACATCAGGATATTGCATCAAAACATGCATGAGATCAATGGAATAGTATAGAACATATGGAGAAATCCACAGTCACCTGATACTTGACAAAGATGAAAAAAACATACATTGGAGAAGAGATAACCTTATAACCAATGGTGCTGACAAAACTCTATGTCCATAACCAGAAGAAATATCTTTTGACCTGGACAGAAATAAATCAAAGTTGATCAAAGATAGGAATTAGACCAGAAACTTAGCAACTGCTGAAAGAAAAGACAGCATCAATACTAAAAGTTGACTCGACTCCTGGACTCCTGGGTGAGTCATGAGTCGGGTCCCAGCACGCTGGAATAAACACCTCTTGCGGTTTGCATCAAGTGACGCCTCCTGTGGTTGATTGGGGTTGGCGTCGATCCATGGGACAGAGTTGGGGTTTCCTTTTTGGGGGCCTTACATTTGGGGGCTCGTCCGGGATAAGACGGCCCCCCCTCATCCGCGGAGTCGACCTTGGAGGTAAGAAGGGGTACCCTGAAGTTGTCTGTCTTTGTCTTGTGTTTTGTTAGTTGGTCTGGTTCTGTGAGCGCGCTTTCGGTTTCGGTGGCAGCCGTTCGGTGACTCGTGAGAGTGGCCGAACAGTGGTCGGTAGACGTGCCTGGGGGGCCACAGGTTGCAGCCCTGGGGGACGCCCTAAGGGTGGAGGAGAGCCAGGGATGCCTGGTAGTCTCCGTCGGTAAGGGCGCTGATGGGGTTCAATTGGTGGATCAGAGATTGGCGCCCGTCTGTATCTGGTTCTGTTGTGTGTTTGTGGCGGAGGTGGAGGAAGAATTGGAACAACTGCGGGGTTCTCGGCCCGGGCTACTCTCGGGTGGACCCCAAAGGTTCCTTCTCTGGACTCCCCCTCCTGACAGCCCTGAAGGGTAACTTAGCAAAGTAGCTTCAGTCTCAAAAGTAATGAAAAATAAGGTCTCATAATTTTAACATCCAACCTGTCCTGATGAGATGGCTAAAATGCCTTAGACACAAAGTTTCTGTTAAAACCTGTTAGATTGTTACAGATCTCAGTCAAGGCTTACATTGAAATATAAATAAAAGAAGCCTAAAGGCTCAGTAGGAGACCTGTCTCAAACCCAGGGAAAGAAAAGGTAAAAAGAGTCTTTAAAACTCCAGCAAAGTAAATGCTATGGTACTTTACTAAAGTAATTAACGACCATATCATTTTTCCAGGACTCTTGTTTTTTTAATTATATGTTTTTTTTGAGCTCATGATTTTTTGATCAGTTCGATTTTTATTCAACTAGAGTTTTTGAACATCTGTTACATTGCAATGGAGATTCACCTATAAAGTTACAAGGCCTTGATTTTGTGTTATTTGTATGTGGTGCTGTCTGATGTCATGTTTTGTCTGTATTAAAACTGAGCGCTCCTAAAATTAAAATTTAAAAATGGATCCAGATACTTTTAATTCACGTGATTTAAAAAGGTTCAAATTGGGTAAACTAATAAAAGCAAAATGTCTTTGAAAATAACTCAAGTCTCTAGGTGGTCAAGCTAATAAAATACTGATGTTAATAAAGTGTCTAATACCAATTGTTTCTAGGACTTTTCTTCAACAGGAAAGAGACAGCAAATACTGTATAGGACACTTGTCTGATATCTTGGTTTTTACAGAATAAGTGAATTAGAGTTAACATGTATGGGATTACTCTAATGTGTTTGTAGAGACATCTGATTAATTTACAAAGTTAAAATGCTAATTGTTAAATAACATCGAGTACTTTTAACTCCTTAAATTCCATGGGGTGTCATACTTAAACATTATTGGTGTTTTCATAGGTTGGTAAATAAAAGGGTTTAAACTTGCTTTGTGTCATCACTAAACTAAAAACAAGGTTACTAAGAGTTATGTCCTAACAAGTGCAATTCTATATACAAAGGGTCCCAAAAGTTTCAACTCTGTTTCAATTAGAGTACTATAAACAACAGAATATTTAATCTTATTAAAATAGAGTAATTTATCTAAATTCAGAAATTTCATAAGAGTTGTTTCAGAATGTGAACAAAAAGGGGTCAACAAATAGGAAAGAGAAAATAAAAGATTCTGGGTATGGAAATATATTTAGTAAAAGGAAAAAGGAAATGTTTCTGGGTAAGAAAGTGCTTGTGTGATGAAATATATGAGGGTCTAAGTAAGTGCTAAGAAAGTCAGTGTAAGTAAAGGGCAAGTTTCAACAAGTTTGTGTGTGACTAAGTTGGTTATATGTATGTGAGACAGCTAAAACTATTTAAGGTTTTTCCTAAGGTGAAATACTAATGTTCTTATATAAACCAAAGTTTAATCTATGTGGTAGAATGACATGGTAAAATGACAAGGATTTGAAACACTAATTTACTCTTAACTTTGTGTCTATTAAGTTTTATTCTTTAGAACAATTAGTCTTAAAAATTGGGGTGTATACAATTATGGTTAAACAACTGTTATAGAGTATTGTACTATGTTACAGAGTCTACATTTTTCTTTAAAAACTAAATTTGGTAAGATAAAAGTGTCAAGGTAATTGTGAAATGGTCACTAGTTGTATATTAAATGTGTTCATATTTTTCAGGACCACAAGTTTTTAACGCAGGGAATTTATCAAGCTCTGCTATTCTCCAGATTAAACTTGTCTGTAATGGTAATCTTAAACTTATAAAGAGTAAATTTTATTGGGGATTTATTTCTATCATTTAATGTTCTATTAAAGGACCTGCTATCAATAGGGTATGTGTAAAATTTGTTACTTTTTACACTGAGATAAAGAATTTCAAATGTAAATGTATTTCTAAACATTAGAGTCTGATTTGTTTAAAGGTTAATATTGTGAAATATGAAAGAAACATGAAAACATTTTGCCACTTAATCACACAAAAGGAAAGTTAAAAGCTCTCTCAGCCTTTCTTTGATTCATGTTTTAGATACTATGTTTAATTGTGTTAATTATAAAGTTTATATAGGCTCAGGAAACAGTATATGTAAACTACTTAATGATATTTAAGGAAGAAGCAAAGATCAACATCAGAATTAGAACACTTAAGATCTGTAAGAGCCCTGCCTTACCTGAGATAAGGCTCTGCCTCCCACCTTACTGCATATTAGAGTGACTCCAAAATAAGTCAGACTTCAGCTTATTTAAAGTTATAGTCAAAAGATTGGTTCTTGTTGTAAAAGCACTGTGATCTCAAATAGGGGATAGAATGTAGTTCTCAATAAAAATTCAAGATAGCTATTATACAAGCTGAATATATTTTAACTCTTGCTAATTTCATTTTGTAAAACTGTTACCTGTTAATGTTTTGCAGAAGTGGCTGCTTCAAGAACACACAACCTAGGTAACTTGTGATAATAAGCCATCACCTATAGAACAGATAGTGGTAACTTCCAGTACTAATACAGACTCCAGTTAGATAAAAGGGTAAATAACTGTAAAGTTATAGACAATGAAGTTAAAGCCCAGTACTCTTATTTTATGACTGGTGAGACTGGCTTGCTGGATAATTAAGATCAAACTTAGAGATTGGAGTTAAATACAGAGGTCAAGAAAAGTCCATATTTTGGTCTTGCCCTCAATGTCAGCCTGAACCCAGGGAATAAGAGAACTTCTCTAAGGAGCGTTGCAACTCTGGGTCACACAACCTCCTGATCAAGGAGATTGTTGAGACTAGAGGATGAAAAATCACCCAGTGCATCTGCTGCAGAGGAGGGTCATGGAAAAAGGGAAACATCCCTTGATGCTTCTAAAGGAAGTCACCTCATCAAGAGACCCTGCCTAATCAAAGTCACTGGTGGAGCTAAGGAGCCCACGAGTGACCCCTGTGGGAACTCAGCTGACTCTTTAACAAGACAGGAACCAGGTCAATTTGACCAGCTTGATCTTAGATACCCAGCAAAACAGTTAAAACCAAAATATAGCCATTCTTGGGCATTTAAAGGAAATAGTTAAATGTAACTTAAGATGTACACTTGTACTAGCCCACTAGAATAGACTAGAAGCTACAAATGAGAGAAAGATTCTTCAGCAAATGTGCCTGATAACTATCAAGAGAAACTGCCAGAGTCAGAAGTTTTTAGTCAGTTTAAGGCCTGCAGACCTTCCTAAGCTACACAGGTAGACTTAATCTATGTTTGCTAGTATGATTATCTATTCCTAAGTAACAGAAGTATAGAGATCTCTACTAAACACAGGTTATACCAATAAAGGAATATTTTACAAAATCAGATGACATTAAGTAGCTTAACTATATTTTCTGGGGACATCTATGACATTAAGAGTTAAATGTTGTGTTTACATTCCTGATAACCTGGACAATGTTAAAGTCCCCAAATAAAGGCCTTGTCCTCTCCTTGTCCTTTGCTAGGCCTAGTTATGGGAACAATTTCTCAGTTCTTTCACCTCCTGGTGAGAGATTAACTTCTGTCATTTTCATGATACTCAGTGCATGTTTCAGATGCTGCAACATTTACTTTGTACTAATCTCATTTCAGTACTCATGTCTTTTTGTCCTTCTATCATAGAAGCACCCACGCCCAGATGACTTTACAACCTGCTCTTCCCCAACCAGGCTTCTTCCTGGGACCCCTCGATTGACCTGATTTTTTTTAAAAAAGAAGGAACTCCAAACTGCTTGCCCCTCACTGCCCCCATTCAGCTTCGAAGCAGCCAGAACAACCGACGCCCCTTTTCATTTCCTTAACAAGCAGTTATGGGTTCCTAAAGCTAAAGGGGGGAATGAAGCCAGAATTGGGAACAGGTAGTTAGTGTAGAAATAGGGGATCGGGTCAATTCGAGCAAATGAAGCCATGAAGCCATCTGCCTCTGGAAGTTGGAGACTGCCCCTGGAAGAATGGAATGTCAAGGATCTCCAGAGGCCATTGATTACCAAATTTACCTGCCTTTATCAAGGACTATTTATCAAGGACTGCAAACAAGGGGCTGCTAATTGGAGCCGCCTGGGCTCTTGCGTGCCTGAAATCGCCTAGTCACCTTCATCAGGGAAAGAGTAAGTGCTGTACAGGTACTAATGCTCAGGCAATAATACCAGTCCCTCCGCCAAGGAAATAGCTTTGGAGAAGAGTATATAGAGACAGAAGTTCCATGATTAGAACTTAACAGAAAAGAAAATGGGAAAATGAAAGAATGGAATTTTTTTTAAGCTGTCTGTTTTATCTTAACTCCCTAAGGTCACCCTCCCAGTTATCTCAACTCCCTAAGATCTCCCTCCCATTGTCTCAACTCCCTAAGGTCACCCTCCCAGTAATGGGAACAAAGCCCCTAAAGCTGTTCCAGGAATCAGCCCCAAACAGAGAGTAAAAGAGTAAATTGAGCCAGATAGCCAGATAGTGCTCAAACAGTAGGATTACCAGAAACTATTGACCAGAATCTACGCCCAGTTGTAAAACACTGTGAAACATGTTGTATGTTATCAGCAAACCCAGACCCCCTTTGAAATTTCCTGGCAGCTTTGTTCCCCTTTTCCCTTTCACATGCGACCCCTCCCGATGTGTGGTCTCTGCCTTTATAAGCCTACAAGATTTTCTGCTAGGGACTCAACTCCTGGACTCCTGCGTGAGTCATGAGTCCGGTCCCAGCACATTGGAATAAACACCTCTTGTGGTTTGCATCAAAAAAAAAAAAATACTAAAAGTTATTTACTCAGTTACCAAATGACTTAAGAAAACCTTAAACTCAAGAAAGAAAATCAAGAATCAACAAATGGAATGACATCAAATTCAGCATGCAAATCAAACAATTAGATCATGAAGACTGAGCATACAGAATAGGAGAAAACCTTTTCCAACTGCTCCTCCAACAGGGGAATAATATACAGAATATTTAAAGAACCCCAAAAGCCTAACACTGAAAAATAAACAAATAAACCAATGAATAAATGGGCCAAAGAACTAAATGGGTACTTCTCAAAAAAAAAAAAAAAAAAAAAAAAAACACAAATGCCCAAGAAACACATGGAAGAAGTTCAACATCTCTAGTAATCAGGGAAATCCAAGTGAAAACCACATTGAGATTTTATCTCACTTCAATCATATTGGCAATTTTCAGGGATACAAACAATAATAAATGCTGGAGAAGTCAAGGGGAAAAATGTACACTCACACATTGTTAATGGGGACTTCAAATTAATAAAATCATTCTGGAAAGCAGTATGGAGACTTCTCAGAAGCTGGGAATGGAACCACCCAGCTATCCCACTCCTCACTCTTTATTCAAAAGAACTAAATCAGCATACTACAAAGATACGGCCTCATCGATTTTTCAACACTGCAATTCACAAGACTATGTAAGACCCCCAAAAAGGAGACCCTAACTCTGTCCCACGGATCAACGGCAACCCCAATCAACCGCAGGAGGCGTCACTTGATGCAAACCACAAGAGGCTTTTATTCCAGCGTGCTGGGACCCAACTCGTGACTCACGCAGGAGTTGAGGAGTTGAGTCCCTAGCAGAAAATCTTACAAGTTTATAAAGGCAGAAGCCACACATTGGGAGGGGTCACACATGGAAGGGAAAAGGGGAACAAAGCCGCCGGGAAATTCCAAAGGGGGTCTGGGTTTGCTGATAACATACAACATGTTTCACAATGTTTTACAACAGGGTGTAGATTCTGGTCAACAGTTTCTGGTAATCTTATATCCTGGAACAGCTTTAAGGGCTTTATTCCCATCACTGGGAGGGAGACCTTAGGGAGTTGAGATAAAACAGACACCTTAAAACATGTCCATTCTTTCAACTAAGATATGGAACAGGCCTAAGTGCACATCAGTAGATGAACAGATGAAGAAAAGATAGTATATAGACAACAGATTTTTACTCAGCCATACAAACTAATTATGGCACTGCTTGTAAATGGATGGATCTGGAGAAGATCATGCTAAGTGAAATAAGTTGGACTCAGAAAGTCAAGGGCAGAATGTTTTTCTCTCATATGCAGAAGCTAGAACCAAATTAAGAAAATGGGGAGAAGTCTATGAAAATGGAAGGAATATCAGTGGGATAGAAGAAAAGGATATATGGGGAGAGAAGAGACACAGGAAAAGGGAGCAAATCTGAAAGAAAAGAAGTTGATTAAATTATGCTGGGCACATATATGAATACACCACAAAAAAATTTACCTCTGTGTCTTATGTACAAACACAAATTTTAATGATGGTAAATAAAGAGATGGATGGCCAGCAGATTTGAGGAGGAAGAACAATAGAAGGGATTAGGGGAGGGAAAGTGGTACTAAAAACTTAAGTGGAGCAAATTATATTCCACACATGAATAGGTATGACAAAAATAAACCTCAATACAATATAGAGTTATAATGTGCTGAAAAATAATTTTAACAAAGGTTTAAATGTAGATGCATCTAAGACAAAGGTTAAATATATAAAAAATCATTTTCCTATGCTCAAAAATATCACATTTAAATCATGGCCACTGACTTTAACATTTGAATTTTTTTGGTGAAATCATACCATAGAATTTGGAAAGAAAACAAGGACTAAAAGATTGCTTATAATTCAATAGCTTAATGTAGTTCTTCCCAGAAAATTTGTACAGCAAAATTTACCTGGTTTGAATGTCCTTACAGCATTCACTTCCAATGCCTTACTTGCTTCATTTGTGTCTTCAATGGCAGGCTTGATGGGTTCAGAAACAAGATATTATATTAAAATTGTATATATCATACAACATATAGTTAATGATTCTATATAAAAATGGAAATATTTTACCCTGTCTTGAGGACATTTCTTTTGAAATACTGAAAAGTAAAAGGGACATATTGTCAAAGCTGATGATAGAATGTAACAGGATATGTCATTCATGAAACACTCAGAACCATTTATATGATTATATGGCATGTGTGTATACTGCTCCTAAAATTGCCTCCAATTGATTAAGTAAAAATTATGACATTTGTTGGCTTCTCAATGTCACATTTTGCTTCTATCTAAATTAAACAAAATAAAGAATATGTGAAAATGTCGATAATTGCAACTCAATAAACAGCACAAGAATGAGCAGACTTCAATTACACTACCATCATTCTTGGATGGCTGAAAATCTCCACATACTTCTTTTTTTTTTCAGGAACATTCTGGGGAGGATGAAAAAGCTTTATGTGTAACAAGCATAACATTTAATAAAATGATTGTAATATTCAGCATTACTACAAGACACATTGGAAAGAACACACGTTTCTGAATCATTCCTATGTACATTCAAATCCCAATTCTGCCATGTAATGACCTGCATTTTCACATGGGTTGAGAATTATAAGAAATAAGAGAGACAATTCCAAATATTACTCTCCTTACCTCTAGTTAGTTATTACACAAATACTGTGATACCCAATGGATTTTTTTCTTGAGCACAATAGCGTGGGGTAAAACTTTGATCCATCTGTAGCTCAGCATACTTGTAAAAATATGACATTTTAAGAAATCTGAAGTAATTACTTGTGATGTTCTGAATGTTTCCATGGTTTTTATTTGCACAAACTACCTCTTGGGGGAAAAAAAACACAAAAGCTGAGTTTTGAGGACAATTTGTAACTAAGATGGGATAGGGTCACAAACAGTATGTAAGTTCCTTTTACCCTGTATGTCAGACAGCTAAAGACATATGATTACATATATTTGGTCCATCCCAGAAAGGCAAGAATAAATTCTGTAGGACAAAGATGGATGAATGAAACCACCCACAGCAAACAGAAAACAGGAAGACTAAGTAATGAAGTCATCAAGGAGGCACAGGTGACTGAAGAGACTAGACTCTAAAGAAATGTATTCTAAAAAGAAATACTGAGTCTAGGGGTAAAACATTTTTAGAAAGGTAATGGAGGAGGAAAAACCAAACAGAAAGATAGAGACATGACCAGTAACATGCATTTAAGCCAAAGAAGAAGGAAAGGAAGGAAGAGCAAAGCATGAAAAGAAATACAACATAGAGTTTTGACCAAAATATTAATACTGATAATATTCATTTCTATTACACTATCATTTTTTGCATAAAAATTTGTATAAAAAAGCATTCAGTTTTATTAGTATAAAAGGAATTCAATTTGTTAACTGTAGTAATGAACCACTCTCTGAAATCTGTAACATTATTAGTATGGAAAATAATTTTCCACAATTTCCCTCTGAAAGAGAAAACTGATAATCAGAATGCTAAAAAGTACATAAAAATAAAAAGATATATTTAATAGCACATGGGTTGGGCCTCAAAAAATATTTTACAAATTTTGATCTAAACTCCAATCTTAGCTCAAAGCTGTGAGAAGTGAGGGATATTCTACTATCTAATTTCATACTTGTTACATGTTCTTATTTGCTTCTTATTTATGACATTAGTTTAGGATAACTCACCAGAACTTTTACCTCTTGAACTTTAAAAGAGAATGTAAACTTAAGCCATATTTTCAGAAATCCAACAGCCTTAATATTTAGCTACCTCAGGTTTATTACTTAAAACACTTCATTATATAGATATCTTATTTTCTTCCCATTGATTCATGTTCACAATGTATGTAACAGTCTTTCACATCAAAACACTCTTCTCAGTTTTCCAAGAAATACCCACATGTTTCCTATCTTGCAGTAGCACAGATGGACAAAAGACATTTAAAATAAATATTTAAGTAAACTAAGTACACAAATTTCTCAACCTGAAATCTGAGTATGACATAAAGATTCAGAGTGTATATTTTAAAATGTTACAATGCAAAAAGTTTTCTGAAATTCAAATTGGGCCTTGTGGTTTTTAAGACTTTCTGCTTCAACAACTAGTTTTTATTTGCAGAAAATATCTAGTCTTCATTTAGATTAAGAAATTTATATGTACTTTTAAGAGTCAGGTCCAGGGAGGTTTCAAGATGGCGGCCTAGAGGGTGGCTGCATTTCATGTTGCTCCAGGACTCAGGATTCAAAAGAGGAGATATTGAGATGCTTGGGACCAACTCAAAGCAGCCGGGTGACTCTCACCCTGTGGGGGGGCATCCCGGATGGGACGGTGGTCCCGGAACACAGGAAACTTTGTGAAGTAGAACTGCCGGCGAGACACCCCTCCCCCCGCTGGAGCAGTGAACTCGGACAGCTGGGAGCGCCTTAAAGGAGGCCGCTCGGCACAGCGCTGGGACTGGGAGCAACCACTGGGGCTCCAGCAGCTGCCCAGGGGAAGAGTGGCGAGGAGAGCTGTGTGGACTCAGGACACCGGGGCCTGCCCTGAGGAGGAGGAGGAGGAGCGTGGCCACTTGGATTTGGAGTGACTGCACCAGAGCTGCAGGCGGTTGCCAGAGGAGAAGCTGCGCGGCGAGCTGTTTGGACCCGGAGCGACGCTTCTGAACCCCGGGGCCTGCCCTGAGGACTAGGAGGAGGAGGAGGAGCGCAGCCGCTTGGATTCGGGGTGACTACACCAGAGCTACAGGCGGTTGCCAGAGAAGGGGCTGCGTGGCGAGCTGTTTGGACTCAGACCACTTCTGAACCCCGGGGCCTGCCCGGAGGAGTGGGAGGAGGAGGAGGAGGAGTGCGGCGGGTCGTTTGGACTCGCAGTGACTGCATTAGAGCTCCAGGCGGCTGCTCGGAGGAGAAGGCGAGTGGTGAGTTGTTTGGACTTAAAGTGACAGCTCCTGAACACGGGGGGGCTGCCTGGAGGGGAAGCGTGGTGGGACGTTTGGTCTTGAGTGGCCGCACCAGAGCTCCGGGCGGTTGCCCAGGGGACCCGTGCTGCGGGTCACATAGACTCAGGGCCACTCAGAGCGACCGCTCTGGAACACCCGGGGGGTTATCTGGAGAAGGAGGAGGAACGGGGAGGGTCACTTCGACTCGGAGTGATTGATTGCCCAGGGCTACAGGTCGTTGGTGGAGGTGGAGGCACGCAGTGAGTTTCTTGGACTCCTAGTGACCGCACCGGAATACTGGGCGGCTGTCTGGAGGAAGAGGCCTGTGGCGGGTCTCTGGGACTCAGAGTGATTGTTCGGGGCCCCAGGTGGCTGCTCAGAGGAGGGGCCGCATAGCCAGGTGATTAGGTGCAGAGCAGGGTCCCAGGATCTAGGAGGCTTCTTGGTGGAAGAGCCGCACAGAGACAGGCTTAGGGCGGAGCGAAGGTTCCAGGCCTGCGGGCAGATTCTCTGAGGAAGGGCAGCCTAAGGAGAGTCATCTGCAAAGGGTGAGGCTCCCAGGCCCAGGAGGTAGGGCCGGGCCCCTGGGAACTTTGCAGAGGAAGGCAGCCCAGCCCAGGCGGTAGCTGTAAATTGAGGGGAACCTCTAGGAGGGAACTGACCAGCGAGACCTCCCCACTGGGTGAGTCTTCCCTGCTGGGTGAGGTTTCCCCACAAGGACGGTAAAACCAGAGACACAGGCCCAAACAGGCCTTGCCTCAGCCCACAGCCTAGGTCCCCTTTGGATGATCATTGGTCAACAAGCGGAGGCACCTCTGCCCACTAGCAGGGATTATACCCCACCTGAAGGCCACCACTCCTAGAGAGGCAGCTTCCTTGTGGAGCACCGCATTATCAACTTCCTCCAAGACTTCAGCCTACTGAAGGCTAAGGGGGGATATATATAGAAATCTTCAGGGACATTGTAAGTCAATAGAGGAAATCTGCAATATCTCAGCGGTCCTCTGATACCTGAACAATATGAGAAAACAAGGAAAGAAAATGCTGCAAACAAATCTAGATGTTACATCAATAAAACCCAATGACAGCATGGCAGAAGAAATGACAGAAAAGGAGTTCAGAATGTACATAATTAAAATGATCAGAGAAGCAAACGATGAGATGAAAGAGCAAATGCATGCACTGAATGATGAGATGAAAGAGCAAATGCAAGCATTGATTGATCGCACCAATCGACAGTTAAAAGAGCAAATACAGGAAGCAAAAGATCATTTCAATAAAGAGTTAGAGATATTGAAAAAAAAAACAAACAGAAATCCTTGACATGAAGGAAACAATAAACCAAATTAAGAACTCCATAGAAAGCATATCCAATAGGATAGAACACCTGGAAGACAGAACCTCAGACATTGAAGACAAAATATTTAACCTTGAAAACAAAGTTGAACAAACAGAGAAGATGGTAAGAAATCATGAACAGAATCTACAAGAACTATGGGATATCATGAAAAGGCCAAATTTAAAAATTATTGGGATTGAGGAAGGCCTAGAGAAACAAGCCAAAGGAATGAACAACCTATTCAATGAAATAATATCAGAAAATTTCCCAAATCTGAAGAATGAAATGGAAAATCAAGTTCAAGAGGCTTATAGGACTCCAAATACACAAAATTACAACAGACCCACACCAAGGCACATTATAATGAAAATACCTAACATACAAAATAAAGACAGAATTTTAAAGGCTGTGAGAGAAAAGAACCAAATTACATTCAGGGGGAAACCAATACGGATATGAGCAGATTTTTCAATCCAGACCCTAAAAGCTAGAAGGGCCTGGAACAACATTTTTCAAGCCCTGAAAGAAAATGGATGCCAACCAAGAATCTTATACCCAGCAAAACTTACCTTCAAATTTGATGATGAAATAAAATCCTTCCATGATAAACAAAAGCTAAAAGAATTTACAGAAAGAAAGCCAGCATTACAGAACATTCTCAGCGAAATATTCCATGAGGAAGAGATGAAAAAGAAAGAAGCAAATCAGCAAAGGGAGGAATTATCCTAAAGGAATTGTCAAATAAAGAAGGAACCAAGTCGTGTCAAACAAATAAATAAATAAAATTTAAAAAATGAACCAAATGACCGGGAAACCAAATCATATCTCTATAATAACCCTGAATGTTAATGGCCTGAATTCATCAATCAAAAGACATAGACTGGCAGATTGGATTAAAAAGAAAGATCCAACAATATGTTTCCTGCAAGAGACTCACCTCATAGAAAAAGATACCCATAGACTAAAGGTGAAAGGATGGGGAAAAACATACCATGCACATGGACTCAGCAAAAAAGCTGGAGTATCCATCCTCATTTCCGATAATGTGGACTTCAAGCCAAAGTTAGTCAGAAGGGATAAAGAAGGTCATTTCATACTGCTTAAGGGAAGCATAAATCAGCAAGATATAACAATCATAAACATCTATGCCCCAAACAGTGGCTCATCTATGTATGTTAAACAAATCCTTCTCAATTTCAGAAACCAAATAGACCACAACACAATAATACTAGGTGATTTTAACACGCCTCTCTCACCACTGGACAGATCTTCCAGACAAAAATTGAACAAAGAAACCATAGATCTCAATAACACAATCAATAATTTAGACTTAATGGACATTTATAGAATATACCATCCAACCAAGAGCGAATACACTTTCTTCTCAGCAGCACATGGATCCTTCTCTAAAATAGACCATATATTATGCCACAAAGCTAATGTTAGCAAATACAAGAAGATAGAGACACTAGCATGTATTCTATCAGATCATAATGGATTGAAGTTAGAAATAAATGAAAGAGTAAAACACAGAAACTATTCCAACATCTGGAGATTAAACAATATGCTATTATATGATGAATGGATAACAGAAGATATTAGGAAGGAAATTAAAAAATTCTTAGAGGTAAATGAGAACAAAGAAACATCATATCAAAATCTCTGGGACACTATGAAAGCAGTACTTAGAGGGAAATTTATTTCATGGAGCGCATTTAATAAAAGAAGTAAAACTCAACAAATAAACGACCTAACACTACAGCTCAAAGCCCTAGAAAAAGAAGAACAGAACAGCACCAAAAGTAGTAGAAGACAGGAAATAGTTAAACTCAGAGCTGAAATCAATGAAATTGAAACAAAAGAAACAATAGAAAAAATTGACAAAATAAATAGTTGGTTCTTCGAAAAAATAAATAAAATTGATAAACCTTTAGCCACACTAACAAAGAGAAGACGAGAGAAAACCCAAATCACTAAAATTCGGAATGAACAAGGAAATATCACAACAGACAGGATTGAAATACAAAACATAATTAGAAGCTATTTTGAAAATCTATACTCCAACAAAATAGAAAATTTCGAAGACATCAACAGGTTTCTAGAGACATATGACTTGCCTAAACTGAACGAGGAGGACATAAACAATTTAAATAGACCAATTTCAAGTACTGAAATAGAAGAAGTCATCAAAAGCCTACCAACAAAGAAAAGTCCAGGACCAGATGGGTTCTCAGCCGAGTTCTAAAAAACCTTTAAAGAAGAGCTCATTCCAATACTTCTCAAAATATTCCATAAAATAGAAGAGGAGGGAACCCTCCCAAACTCATTCTATGAAGCCAATATCACCCTGATACCTAAACCAGACAGAGACTCATCAAGGAAAGAAAATTTCAGACCAATATCCTTAATGAACATCGATGCAAAAATTCTCAACAAAATTTTAGCAAATCGCATACAAAAACATATTAAAAAGATAGTGCACCATGATCAAGTGGGTTTCATCCCAGGGATGCAAGGTTGGTTCAACATCAGGAAATCAATAAACGTAATTCACCACATTAATAGACTTAAAGTCAAGAATCACATGATTATTTCAATAGATGCAGAAAAAGCATTTGATAAAATACAGCACCCCTTCATGCTCAAAACACTAGAAAAAATAGGGATAGTGGGAACATTCCTTAACATTGTAAAGGCCATTTATGCTAAGCCCATGGCTAATATCATTCTAAATGGTGAAAAACTGAAAGCATTCCCCCTAAAAACTGGAACAAGGCAGGGATGCCCTCTTTCACCACTTCTATTCAACATCGTTCTTGAGACTCTGGCCAGAGCAATTAGACAAACCAAAGAAATTAAAGGGATACGAATCGGGAAAGAAGAACTCAAACTATCCCTGTTCGCTGATGATATGATTATATATTTAGAGGAACCTGGAAATTCCACCAGAAAACTCTTAGAACTCATAAGTGAATTCAGTAAAGTAGCAGGTTACAAGATCAATGCCCATAAATCCAATGCATTTTTATACATAAGTGATGAATCTTCAGAAAGAGAAATTAGGAAAACTACCCCATTCACAATAGCCTCGAAAAAAATAAAATACTTGGGAATCAATCTCACAAAAGAGGTGAAAGACCTCTACAATGAGAACTATACAACACTAAAGAAAGAAATTAAAGAACACCTTAGAAGATGGAAAGATCTTCCATGTTCTTGGATAGGAAGAATTAATATTGTCAAAATGGCCATACTACCTAAAGTGCTATACAAATTCAATGCAATTCCAATTAAAATCCCAATGATGTACCTTACAGAAATAGAACAAGCAATTATGAAATTCATCTGGAAGAATAAGAAACCCAGAATAGCTAAAGCAATCCTTAGCAGGAAGAGTGAAACAGGGGGTATTGCAATACCAGATCTTCAACTCTACTACAAAGCAATAGTAACAAAAACGGCATGGTATTGGTACCAAAATAGAAAGGTAGATCAATGGTATAGAATAGAGGACACGGACACAAACCCAAATAAATACAATTTTCTCATACTAGACAAAGGTTGCGGGGGCGCCTAGCACATAAAACTCATGCCAGGGAAGTGTGCCTGGCGCATAAAGACCCATGCCAGAGGTTGGTAATCTTCCTCTGGAGGATGATAGCAAGGACTCGTCATAAGTTGGGTGCTGCCAAGGACTTCCCTGGAAGACGATAGCAAGGACTCGTCGTAAGTTGAGTAAAGCTGGAGCCCCTTCCTCAGAGTGTTAATCTCTCTTCCTTTTTTGTTTTTCGCCAGAACTCACAATATTACGCGGATTAATCATGTTTAATAAAGTTCTTCGGTTGAAGGATGATGGGAACACAAACAGTTCATATGAGTTAACTCAATTCCAGTAAAATAAAGTTCATTTGTTTACACAAAGCACTAATATTCCTATAGGGAATGGTGGACATTCTGAAGCAATATGTCTTGTGATGTTTTTGCTAACTTTTACAAGATTCCCAGACATCTAGTTGCATATAAGTGATTCTCTTAGCTTCAGTGATCAACATATTTATTACATCTGGTTTCTTCTGCAAAGTAATGAGCCTCCCACAGAAATACATTATATTTAGTTCAAAAGAAAAGTTTTAGTTCTTTTAGATGAAGATTTTTTACTCTGAAGATAATAACTTGGTTCTTAATAGTATAATATGATTTAACATAACATAGACATGTAATTATAGTCATGAAAAATTAATAACAAATTACTAGAAGTTATAATTAATCTTAGCAGTAAGAAATCAAATAAAAGTTAAACTTCAAGGAAAAACAGGTGGTATACATCAACTTGCTTTTGTAAGTTTCGAGTCAAGGATACTTCATTGTGGGGAAGTGTCAAGTAAGATAAGATGTTACCAGATGGCACCTGTTGGCTAAATGCCCAAATCCTTCTTCTGTTATCTATGCCCTTGAAACTTCCTCCTTAGTAAGTTTGTAAAGGGTATAAAAATTGTTGGTGAATTCAATAAACTTGTCAGCAACCTAACACTGACCTGAGTCTGTGTGGTTGCAGTCCATCGCCGACGCTGCGCCGCCTAATCACTCGGGGCTTTTACATTTCAGGCCATCAAGGACCCCTGGACTCTGCTGCTTGGGCTGGTCCCCGGCAAAAGGTGCCAAAAATATGCAATGGAGAAAAGATAGCCTCTTCAACAAATGGTGCTGGGAGAATTGGAAATCCATATGCAACAGAATGAAACTAAACCCATATCTCTCACCATGCACGAAACTAAACTCAAAATGGATTAAGGACCTCGGAATCAGACCAGAGACCCTGCAGATTATAGAAGAAAAAGTAGGTCCAAATCTTCACCTTGTTGGTCTAGGATCAGACTTCCTTAACAGGACTCCCATAGCACAAGAAATAAAAGCTAGAATCAACCACTGGGATAGATTCAAACTAAAAAGCTTTCTCTCAGCAAAGGAAACTATCAGCAATGCGAAGAAAGAGCCTACAGAATGGGAGAATATCTTTGCCAATCATACTTCAGATAGAGCACTAATCTCCAGAATCTATAAAGAACTCAAAAAACTTTACTCCAAGAATTCAAATAATCCTGTCGACAAATGGGCTAAGGAAATGAATAGACACTTCACAGAAGAAGATCTACAAGGAATCAACAAACATATGGAAAAATGTTCAACATCTCTAGTAATAAGAGAAATGCAAATCAAAACCACCCTAAGATTCCATCTCACCCCAATTAGAATGGCGATTATCAAGAATACGAGCAACAACAGGTGTTGGCGAGGATGTGGGGAGAAAGGTACACTCATACATTGCTGGTGGGGCTGCAAATTAGTGCAGCCACTCTGGAAAGCAGTGTGGAGGTTCCTTAGAAAACTTGGAATGGACCCACCATTTGACCCAGCTATTCCACTCCTTGGCCTATACCCAAAGGACTTAAAATCAGCATACTACAGAGACACAGCCACATCAATGTTCATAGCTGCTCAATTCACAATAGCCAGACTGTGGAACCAACCTAGATGCCCTTCAATTGATGAGTGGATAAAGAAACTGTGGTGTGTATATACAATGGAATATTACTCAGCCATAAAGAATGATAAAATTATGGCATTTGCAGGCAAATGGATGAAATTGGAGAATATCATGCTAAGTGAGATAAGCCAATCTCAAAAAGCCAAAGGATGAATGATCTCGCTAATAAGTGGAGGATGACACATAATGGGGGGGAGGGAAGGGTTTTGTTAGGGTTAGAGTTAGGGTTAGGGAGGGGGGCAAGTATGGAGGAAGGAAGTACTGTATAGAGGGTAAAGAGGGGTGGGAGGGGTGGGGGGAAGGGAAAAAATAACAGAATGAATCAAACAACATTACTCTATGTAAATTTATGATTACACAAATGGTATGCCTTTACGCCATGTACAAACAGAGAAACAACATGTATCCCATTTGTTTACAATAAAGAAAAAAAATGAAAAAAAAAAAAGAGTCAGGTCCAGTAAAGTACAATACCTTTACAATAGAAATGTTGAGAAACAGATTTAAATTTCTCCTTTTTAACAAGTTCTCACAGTTTAAATGTAAATATGGAACCCAGGATGGAAAAGAGAAAAGTTCTCCAAAAAGTTTATGAACTAAAATTTAAAGCATCCAGGAGAAAAAAAAAAAAGTATGCAGTGTTCTTTATAGTATTCAAACTAAGGCATCAGGAAAATTACATGACTCATAAATACTTACCCAAACCATTAAAGATTTATTTAGTCCTGAGTATAATTAATTAAGTTCATTTACAAGTCACAGTGAACTTACCCAAATAATCCTTCCCAAATCTCATATTTCCTGTGCTATTAGAATGCTTCTCCTGGGCTGAGGTTGTGGCTCAGTGGTGGAGCACTTGCCTACCTGTGAGGCACTGGGTTCACTCCCCAGACCACATAAGATAAAATAAATGTATTGTGTTCATCTACATTTTAAATATTTTTTCAAAAAGAATGCTTTTCCAAATATAATTTTGTTTCTGTTATGGATTTTCAAAAGTCCCTACTTCCCTGAAGTAGTAGATGGAACATTGATATTTACAAAGGTAAAAATAAAAATTCAACACAATTGTGCAAAATAATTTCTCCTGAGATAATTTCCAAATAAGATGACAAGAAAAGCATTGTTAAACTGTAAGACTAAGCATTTCACAAACAGAATTCAGAGCAAGAAAATTAATTTGACAAGAGGGCATTTACCTTGATATCAGATTTATTGTTGCCCTTTTCTGAAGTAGGCTTGATATCATCAGGATCAGGTCTCTCTGCAGAACTTCTGAGCAAAAATACATAACAAAAATGGGTGAGTCCATTCCAGTTTTTAAAGTAATAAAACCTAGTGAATGTTTGGGTATCACTATATTAAATGAGGGTTTGGACTCATAGGATTAAAATATGACTCCCATTTTAAGAAAACTTTTGTTTCCCTCATTCTGCCTCTGCTTTTCCCATTCTATAAATCATTCAGTAAAGTCACACTTGGCTCCATTTCAAAGAGTGATGGCCAATACAAAGACAGAAAACTGAGAATAATGTATTTTACAAATCTCTCTGTCCTGAAGACTGAACTGAAAAATCCACTAAGTGGCCAACATAAACTTTGTGGCCTGACTTGAAACAAACCTAATAATCTAACATGAGGTAGGAAGATATATTGCTTTTGCTCCATTGTATCTCCCTGGATCAGAGACTAAGATGGCTAACTCGAAATTTCAGCCTTGGTGTTTCAGCCTGGAAACCACCTGCTGAAGTGTCCCTCTTGATTCCCTTTATGCAAAAGTAGCACAGAGATTTCCCTGAAACATTTTAATGGTTTGAAAGATGAAGACCCAAAGAAAAAAACAACAAATATTTATGCTGTTACTGGGAATCCCATTCTTAGAGAGATTGAAACATTACAAATTTTAAAATTCAATTAATTTCCCAGTACAGTTCCTGCCTTATTCAGGGCCACAAAAAATATCAAGCACTTTAAAACACTCACAGACACTCACTCAATGGAAATGATTGCCTATGAAGTAGAGGAATGCTACTTGGACTTCCGTTTCCCCAAGTACTATCTAAATATCTTCCTTCCTGTGGGTTTGCATTCCCATGGCCATCTTCAGAAGGACCTCTAAATCTTCATCCTATGAAGATGCAGTTTCCTGAAACAAGGTTGGCTCCAAGGACCATGAGTGGGTGTGGCTCTTTCCCTACTCCATTAAAACAAGCTAAATGGAGTCTCAGTTACTGGTCTCAGCATAAGCACATTACCAACCATCCAACTGACACTCCATGATAGCTCTGTCAAATTGTACCCTGTCCTACCCTACCTGTACATAGGAAGGACATGAGAGACTTGGCAAAAGGGGTGGAAGTGAGCATATGCCTGCTCTGGGCCATAGATCATGCGGTTTAGCAACTTCTAGTCTTTGGTGCTTGAAGTTTGATATACCACCATCACATTCCTATATGCTCTACAGATTCTTCTCAGCAGCTTAAAAGTTTTTAACATCTTTCAACAGAAACCCTGAAGTCTGTCATTCCTACAAACATGAAAGCAACAACATGTTTTGGACTCCTGAAAACTCCCTTTTAATATGATTTTCTACATAGTTCCCAACATCCATGTCCCAAATTCTCATTTTATCTTCCTCAGACAAGGTTAAAACCCCAATATGTTGATCTCTTTTAGAAAAAACAATGATTTCTACACAATTAAGTGTTTTTCCTCTTCAAACATGCTCTCCCTTTGTTAGTTCTATTATGATTCTCTAACTCCAGGTTCACTTAATAATTCTCTTCTGATCATCTATATTTGGGTTCACTAGACTCACTCTCCCATTTTATTGTTGAAACTCTCACATGATCTAAGACAATATAGGAGAGTTTTGGCCTCCCATTAAGAAACATATGTTCAAATCTCATTGCTGCTACTTTCTACAACCAGATAATATCCTTTAATATATTTAAGTTTCATGTTAACCATCAAAACAACCAATTAGGCAGAATACAGAAAATATTTTGAAGTATTAGAGACTTTTTGACTAATTACTAAGATTCTTTAAATTTCTGTTATTCTCTGTGATTTTGATTGTATATACAGAAAAAACGAGGTACAGAGCTGATAATAACATTTTAAAAGTCGAAAAGAAACACCAAGAAAAGCAGAATAGAAATTTTTAAAAATTCAAGAAAAGATTACAGCTATAGAAAAAGCAAAAGTGATAAAAAAAATAAAAATGTTTATGGAACTATAGACAGTGGTACTAGCCTGATGAGAAAATCAAACTGGAAAGTCAAGAACTAGAAAAATCAATTAAACTATTTTCTAAATATGTGTTTAAGAAGATTAATGCAATTAATACTATGTATTCATATATATCACAGTTAAGTCATAGGTATTCTTCACCAATAATTACCTAACTTTGCTTATATAAAACCCTTGCTCCTATGACCCTAGCTATTTGAGATTTGCCCTGAAAGGTTTGAAGTTTAAAAATGTATGGTGTGTCACTGCAAATTTCAAAAATAGCACAAATTCTTCAAATATAAACATGTTTTTCGGGAATGTCTAATTTAAATGTTAAAAGACAACTGTTTGAATTAACAAATTCATCTGATATGGACCTGCATCTTGATCCTTTGTGCCACACACATCCCTATCAATCTATGGGAAAGGGCAAGAGAATGAATTTGTCAATCAGGCTCCTGATCAAATCATAGGCCAGCTACTTATAAATTATGAGATCATGGGCTCATTAGTCAACTTATTTGAATGACAGTTGCTTAATCACTGATTAATAGGTTGTAAGAGCACAGCTTCTTTCAAAGATGCTGTGATGACTATAAGAAAGTTTTAAGCACATATTATGATGTCTGGATAGGACTAGAACATCCAACAAATTTTATTTCCTTTTGTCTGCATTTCCTCATTAACTTTATTAGTTTCATTAGTTTTCTTTTCTAATTGTAAAAATCATACCTGGATAAAGAGTCATCACTCTCTAAAACAGAAAAGGGTGAAATAAATATGTTATTAACAACAGAAAATATATAATAGTAGAAATAATGAGTGATTATTTTTTAAATACAATCCTTTGGGACCAGTCCTGAAGATTATCCTACACTGGATATCAATTATATTACTGATAGGCAATTAATGCAATATGAATCAAGGTTACATACAAAGAAGCACAGGTATAGACTGTAGGATAGCAAACTTTTTCTGTAAAATAATACCAGAAAATGTACCATGTCTTCAGAAAGATGTTGACATCCAAGTTCAGAAAGTATTTAGAACCCCAATTGAACCTAACCACAAAAGTAACTCTCCACATCATATTATTATACACAATTGTCAAAAACACAAAACCAGAAAGAATATTGAAAGTTACAAGAGGGAATAGTCAAACCACTTATACAGGCAAACCTATAAGAAGAACACAGTTTTTTAAACTGAAAATTTAAAAACCAAATCAGTACACAATGATGTCTTTCAAGCACAAGAGGGGGAAAAATGGAAAATGAAAGGGCATTTATCATATAATGCAGAATAAACCAGAAAGTCAAGTATCATGTGTTTTCCCTTACACGTGCAGTCTGGAAAATAAATAAATAAATAAAAGGATACTCTGAAAAGAGAAGTGATGACTAGGGAAGAGGAAGAAGACTGGGAGAGGGAGAGAGAAGGGAGAGGTAGAAAGTAGGAAGAGAGGTAGGATTCAAGTATGATATCCTTGCTTGGAAATGTTAGAGTGGAATGCAGTCATTTTTACAATAAAAACACTGTCCATTTTTATAGCAAGCCCAATTTACTATAATGTAACTATAGAAACAACATACAACATACTAATTTTAAAATATTATTTAAATAAAGGTAATATGTCTGAGGCTAAATTTTAATTAACGAAACATTTTTTCAGAAAACAGATTTAAATTTTAGATTATAAATTTCAGCTTTTAAATTTTCTACAATGTAATAATTCTAAATTACAGGATATTAAGAAGAAAATTAAGAAAAATATGAATGCCATATACACATTGATTTGTTGCCACTCCTTTCTGATCATACTTTCTTATACAGGGTAGGAACACTAAGAGTAATTCACTATCAAAAGGAACTAAGTTCCATACTCTGCACCAAATAAAAAAAAAATAAAAACATTGTATCCATCTACAAGTAAAAATATATTTTTTAAAAGGTTTAACCTGCTTTCCTGGTTTTAATATGTTCATATGCTTCCCTAATAAGATCCAAAATTAATTTCCTATTATAGTTTATGAAAAAGTAATGAAATTAGTATCAATGCTGATAAGAGAAATACTAACCAAACAAATTGTGAAAAGTATTTTAGATAGCATCAAACCTAATATCAGTACTTGACCCCATGTATTTCAAATGTGCAAGTTTTCTCTACAGGTTTTTAACCTTACAGTTATTTTTATGTTGTTTGGAGAGGGGGTGTTTGTTTTGTTTTGGGGATAAGGTTTCCCCACATTGCCCAGGCTAATCTTGAAACCCTGGGCTCATGTGATCCAACTGCCTCAGCATCCCAAGTAGCTGAGGTTGAAGCACATGCCACTGCACCCATAAGTTGTAACCAAAGAAGAAAGAAGTAAGGTGAAGTGAATTTCACCTACTCAAGACTCAAGACATTAACTAGAATAGCCTGACATAAAGGAAAGTATCCTGAATTCAGAAGATGTCCTCTATGATCAATAGCTCTTTGTTCTTGCACAAATCATTTCACTTAGGCTCAAATTCTCCTCCTAAAAAATAAGGCTTGTACTGCTTTAGTTCACCAGGTTGTTTTGTTATGAAGATTTAATGAGAGAATATAAACTATGCTGAGAGAAATAGTAAAGTAATGGAATAATTTGTACATTAATGCTGAACTCTGAAACCTGAGTAAAATCCAATTTTTCACAGGTTCAAATATTACAATTGTTAACAAATGCTAATGAGTCTTAATTTGCGCCACGGGCTGTGATATTCTCTGTGCTTTCTTGTTTAGGACAAATCACCTATTTAATAATTTGTAATTTGATTTATTTTTAAATATAATTGAAAGACAAATATCCTCTATAATTAAACTAATCAATCACTGGGCTTGGACTATTACTATTACAGCAGATCTTTGTTCAGAATGAGGTTTAATTTCCATGTTGATCTCTAACTAACTTGAAAGAAGCAACCTTCTTTTATATGTGGATGCTGATGTGTCATAATGAGGCTTAGCTCTTTTAGATGCAATGAATCTACTTTAATTTCTGAGAATTCTGTTTAAGAAAGAATTGAAATATTCTGTAAAATGAGAAACAGATCCTAGTAGCTGGGTAAATTTTCATTTGCAGGGAAAAAAATCATGTGAGGTAATCAAAAGTTGGCAACCTCACTGGGAAACTCTAACCTGGGCCTCCCACAACCAAAGAAACTGTGCTTCACAAGATATAACGAGGCTTTGTGGTACAGATCTGTTAGAAAAGGTAAAAGGGAACTCTCAACTCTTCCTGTAACATTTTTTGAGGCTATCCCACAGTTTTGAATGATGCCAAATGATATGTGTTGGCCAAATGACAAACAAAAGCCTCAGAGGACCACTCATCATGAAGGTCTAGGCTAGCATGTGAGCTCCACATAAGGTTGTAAAGCTGAAGGGCAGGATCAGTGTGCTCACTGTGGAGTGGATAAAACTGGGAATCCTGAACCAAAGCAGAGTGCCCATTGAGAAACAATGGCTGTACGTGAAAGGAAAAAATGTAACTTTTAAGTGTAAGTGGGTATTACCATAAAGACTCAGGGATCTGGGTCAGTCAGGACAATGTAGTAGTAAAGTTAATCATTATCAGACTGCAGGACTACTTCTAATTGCAACACTGTAGCAACAGAATTAACAGAAACAAAAGAATGATTGAAAAGTTCTTTTATTCCCACCCTCTGGTGAAAGAAAATTTTCTTTGTTAGACATAAGAAACTCCTCAGAGAAATTAGAATTGCTACTTCCCAGCAAAAATAAGGATATCTTCTGGTAAACTGACATTGCAAGACCCGAAAATTCAAAAATAAAAATCAAAGATATGATGCTATTTGTGCCCCACATGCAGGGGTTATACTTGAAATGTAATGGATATTGCTGGGATTCCTAAGGATAAAGGTTTTAAAAGTCCTGAGACAGACTGATGGCTCTAGCTCAGTACTGGAGTGCTTGCCTCCCATGCCTGAGACCCTGGGTTCAACCTCTAGAACCAAAACAGAGAGAGAGAGAGAGAGAGAGAGAGAGAGAGAGAGAGAGAGAGAGAGAGAGAGAGAGAGAGAGAGAGAGAGAGAAAGAGAGAGAGAGAGAGAGGTCCTAAAATAAACCCTGCACACATTTTTCCTTCTAACTAGTCTAGACTTTTGCAGGGGTCCAGACTGAGGAAGAGGACAAAGTCACTGCATTCCAAACATATCTGAGCTATGAAATCTCATTGATGTGTAAGATGCAATAGTTGTAAAAATTTTGAACCTCCGTTTAATTAGTATGTTAATGTAGACACTTACACATTGAAACCACTTGCAAGAGCATAGGATAACGCTCTCTTTCCAGAATGATCTTCTGCTAATCCATCAATACCTCCATGAAAAAGAATCTCAATTACATCTTTTGATTCATATTTTGCAGCCAGCATGAGGGCTGTTCTAAAATAACAAAGAGATAATTTCGCCCCTTAGATACTTTAAATGATGAACTGTCTTTAAAAGTTATTTAAACAGATAATTTGATATATTTTTTGAATTTGGTTGTGTAGAACTAAATCTTTACATATATTAACACACATAAGTATCTTAAAGTATTCATCTTTACATATTGCCTCCAAGTCAAATAGAAAACCCAAAACAGGAAACCTCTTGTTCCAATGGGGTATTACATAGAAGAAGTTGCAAATTTAAAGTCCTTTGATGGACAATAACTATGAAAAGGTCATTTAACTAATATAGGTAAAGATTTAACTGAAGGATAATCCATTTTTCCCTAGTCTAATGTAATATGTTGTAACTCAGTTACCTAAAAAGGTCAAATATGTAAAAGTTATTTGCTGGCTTAACAATAGGAATAAATATGGTGATGATAATAGTCATCACAGTTTCAGATATTGATGATGATAAGCATCTGCTAAGCACTGAAATTGATGCAATCTACACAGTCTTTCAACCATCCTTCAAGCTTATATTTTCCACATTTTTATGTTAAGAAACATATTTAGTGATGAGTAATTCTTCCAAGGTGACACACCTCACAATTAGCAAAGGTAGGAATCCAAACCAGTCATGTTTGGATCCACACCTATCACTTGAGTCCTTCTCACCCACTTATGACTTATGTTTATTAGCAAATATTTATAACACTAAAGCTATTTTATTTCCCTTTGCTCAGGTCCATCAAAATTTGTTAGAAATCAAAAGGAAAAATTGAACATAATCTGACAATAGCAATTAACACTCAGAGATAACCAAAAATCCATGTTCTTCAAAGAAATTTTAAAGCAAAGGGTCATCTAAAAGTAAATGATTTTCAATGCCTACTTATGTTCAATAGAGCACACTATTTTTTTTTTTTTTGAGAATTGTAATTAATTTTTATTTAGGGATAACCTAATATCAGTTACTATAAAAAACAAAGTAATTTAAAGCAAACAATCATCCAAATGAAAAAATGATTTTCAATATCTATATTTGATTAATATAGCAATTTGAAAGGGAAAGTATGTAAGAAACAGAAGTTGAAAACAATAGAAAGGTTGGAAGTTCAGTATTAAATCAAAAATAAACTGAGTCCATACTTTACATGAAAACCCTTTGGCTAACATCAAATCATGTGGTCAATGAAATCCACTTACAGATAAAAAACAACAGGCAATATTTGAAAGGAAAAAATTATACATATCTTTGTAAGGCCCAGTCCAAGAAATTACATATCAACATAAAAGGTGGTTTGTGCTTATATTTCTCTCTCAATACTTGTAAGTTGACATTCTCCTTCCAATTAATCTAATATTTCTGATTCAAGTGACTATTACCACACCATTAAGGCTTTTTAAAAAAATAAGATCAACTTGCTATACCTTCCCTTCTTATTGACAGCATGTATATTTGCTTTTATCTGAATTAAAAATTCTGCCATCTGCTGTTTGATTCTTGTCAGAGCAAGTAAAAGTGGTGTGTGCCCTTTCTGGAAAACAAAAATAATTTATTATCAAAATCACTCAATTGAACTGAAAATCTGATAACAGACCATATGAACATAAAACATATGATATATAAAGAAAATGAAGAGCCAGCCTCTTCTTCCTACCACACTTCATGTCTACATGAACTGCTCTTTCACTTTACAATGTCCTCCTCTGCCTAGAGCGGCCACATGACCTCCAGTCATCTCCAAAACTTGCTTCAAATGTTACTCTTTCCAGGAATCTTTGCCTCTGTCATAGCCCTTGTCATGATATTTTGGAGATATGTAATTGCTGCCCTGTCTAAACCAAAACCTTCTTGAGGACAGGTACTGTAACTTTATTCTCAAAAACTAAACCACAGTAAGAAAAGGATTTAAGTATCTTATTGAATTAACGAGTTAAACTTTGATCAGTAGAGCAGAGCTTATCAACGGATTTTCTGGAGAATGTCAACATTTCCAGAAATAACAAGCCTCATCAGAAAAAAAACAATTTTTTTTATTGTAAACAAATGGGATACATGTTGTTTCTCTGTACATGGAGTAAAGGCGTACTATTTGTGTAATCATAAATTTACATAGGGTAATGTTGTTTGATTCATACTGTTATTTTTTCCCTTTCCCCCACCCCTCCCACCCCTCTTTTCCCTCTATACAGTCCTTCCTCCATTCTTGTCCCCCTCCCTAACCCTAATTCTAACCCTAACACTAACCCCTCCCACCCCCCATTATGTGTCATCATCCACTTATTAGCGAGATCATTTGTCCTCTGGTTTTCTGAGATTGGCTTATCTCACTTAGCATGATATGCTCCAATTTCATCCATTTGCCTGCAAATGCCATAATTTTATCATTCTTTATGGCTGAGTAATATTCCATTGTATATACACACCACAGTTTCTTTATCCACTCATCAATTGAAGGGCATCTAGGTTGGTTCCACAGTCTGGCTATTGTGAATTGAGCAGCTATGAACATTGATGTGGCTGTGTCTCTGTAGTATGCTGATTTTAAGTCCTTTGGGTATAGGCCAAGGAGTGGGATAGCTGGGTCAAATGGCGGGTCCATTCCAAGTTTTCTAAGGAATCTCCACACTGCTTTCCAGAGTGGCTGCACTAATTTGCAGCCCCACCAGCAATGTATGAGTGTACCTTTCTCCCCACATCCTCGCCAACACCTGTTGTTGCTCGTATTCTTGATAATCGCCATTCTAATTGGGGTGAGATGGAATCTTAGGGTGGTTTTGATTTGCATTTCTCTTATTACTAGAGATGTTGAACATTTTTCCATATGTTTGTTGATTCCTTGTAGATCTTCTTCTGTGAAGTGTCTATTCATTTCCTTAGCCCATTTGTCGACAGGATTATTTGAATTCTTGGAGTAAAGTTTTTTGAGTTCTTTATAGATTCTGGAGATTAGTGCTCTATCTGAAGTATGATTGGCAAAGATATTCTCCCATTCTGTAGGCTCTTTCTTCGCATTGCTGATAGTTTCCTTTGCTGAGAGAAAGCTTTTTAGTTTGAATCTATACCAGTGGTTGATTCTTGCTTTTATTTCTTGTGCTATGGGAGTCCTGTTAAGGAAGTCTGGTCCTAAGCCAACATGTTGAAGATCTGGACTTACTTTTTCTTCTATAATCTGCAGGGTCTCTGGTCTGATTCTGAGGTCCTTAATCCATTTTGAGTTTAGTTTCATGCATGGTGAGAGATATGGGTTTGGTTTCATTCTGTTGCATATGGATTTCCAATTTTCCCAGCACCATTTGTTGAACAGGCTATCTTTTCTCCATTGCATATTTTTGGCACCTTTGTCTAGTATGAGAAAATTGTATTTATTTGGGTTTGTGTCCGTGTCCTCTATTCTGTACCATTGATCTACATTGATCTATTCTGTACCATTGAATTACATTTATTGATTTCCTGATGTTGAAACAACCTTGCATCCCTGGGATGAAACCCACTTGATCATGGTGCACTATCTTTTTAATATGTTTTTGTATGTGATTTGCTAAAATTTTTTTGAGAATTTTTGCGTCCATGTTCATTAAGGATATTGATCTGAAATTTTCTTTCCTTGATGAGTTTCTGTCTGGTTTAGGTATCAGTGTGATATTGGCTTCATAGAATGAGTTTGGGAGGGTTCCCTCCTCTTCTATTTTATGGAATACTTTGAGAATTATTGGAATGAACTCTTCTTTAAAGGTTTTGTAGAACTCAGCTGAGAACCCATCTGGTCCCGGACTTTTCTTTGTTGGTAGGCTTTTGATGACTTCTTCTATTTCAGTACTTGAAATTGGTCTATTTAAATTGTGTATGTCCTCCTCGTTCAGTTTAGGCAATTCATATGTCTCTAGAAACTGGTTGATGTCTTCGAAATTTTCTATTTTGTTGGAGTATACATTTTCAAAATAGCTTCTAATTATGTTTTGTATTTCAATCCTGTCTGTTGTGATATTTCCTTGTTCATTCCGAATTTTAGTGATTTGGGTTTTCTCTCGTCTTCTCTTTGTTAGTGTGGCTAAAGGTTTATCAATTTTATTTATTTTTTCGAAGAACCAACAATTTATTTTGTCAATTTTTTCTATTGCTTCTTTTGTTTCAATTTCATTGATTTCAGCTCTGAGTTTAACTATTTCCTGTCTTCTACTACTCTTGGTGCTGGTCTGTTCTTCTTTTTCTAGGGCTTTGAGCTGTAGTGTTAGGTCGTTTATTTGTTGAGTTTTACTTCTTTTATTAAATGCGCTCCATGAAATAAATTTCCCTCTAAGTACTGCTTTCATAGTGTCCCAGAGATTTTGATATGTTGTTTCTTTGTTCTCATTTACCTCTAAGAATTTTTTAATTTCCTTCCTAATATCTTCTGTCATCCATTCATCATATAATAGCATATTGTTTAATCTCCAGATGTTGGAATAGTTTCTGTGTTTTACTCTTTCATTTATTTCTAACTTCAATCCATTATGATCTGATAGAATACAAGGTAGTGTCTCTATCTTCTTGTATTTGCTAACATTAGCTTTGTGGCATAATATGTGGTCTATTTTAGAGAAGGATCCATGTGCTGCTGAGAAGAAAGTGTATTCGCTCTTGGTTGGATGGTATATTCTATAAATGTCCGTTAAGTCTAAATTATTGATTGTGTTATTGAGATCTATGGTTTCTTTGTTCAATTTTTGTTTGGAAGATCTGTCCAGTGGTGAGAGAGGCGTGTTAAAATCACCTAGTATTATTGTGTTATGGTCTATTTGGTTTCTGAAATTGAGAAGGATTTGTTTAACATACATGGATGAGCCACTGTTTGGGGCATAGATGTTTATGATTGTTATATCTTGCTGATTTATGCTTCCCTTAAGCAGTATGAAATGACCTTCTTTATCCCTTCTGATTAACTTTGGCTTGAAGTCCACATTATCGGAAATGAGGATGGATACTCCAGCTTTTTTGCTGAGTCCATGTGCATGGTATGTTTTTCCCCATCCCTTCACCTTTAGTTTATGGGTATCTTTTTCTATGAGGTGAGTCTCTTATCGGCAACATATTGTTGGATCTTTCTTTTTAATCCAATCTGACAGTCTATGTCTTTTGATTGATGAATTCAGGCGTTAACATTCAGGGTTATTATAGAGATATGATTTGGTTTCCCGGTCATTTGGTTCATTTTTTAAATTTTATTTATTTATTTGTTTGACACGACTTGGTTCCTTCTTTATTTGACAATTCCTTTAGGATAATTCCTCCCTCTGCTGATTTGCTTCTTTCTTTTTCATCTCTTCCTCATGGAATATTTTGCTGAGAATGTTCTGTAATGCTGGCTTTCTTTTTGTAAATTCTTTTAGCTTTTGTTTATCATGGAAGGATTTTATTTCATTGTCAAATTTGAAGGTAAGTTTTGCTGGGTATAAGATTCTTGGTTGGCATCCATTTCCTTTCAGAGCTTGAAAAATGTTGTTCCAGGCCCTTCTAGCTTTTAGGGTCTGGATTGAAAAATCTGCTGATATCCGTATTGGTTTCCCCCTGAATGTAATTTGGTTCTTTTCTCTCACAGCCTTTAAAATTCTGTCTTTATTTTGTATGTTAGGTATTTTCATTATAATGTGCCTTGGTGTGGGTCTGTTGTAATTTTGTGTATTTGGAGTCCTATAAGCCTCTTGAACTTGATTTTCCATTTCATTCTTCAGATTTGGGAAATTTTCTGATATTATTTCATTGAATAGATTGTTCATTCCTTTGGTTTGTTTCTCTAGGCCTTCCTCAATCCCAATAATTCTTAAATTTGGCCTTTTCATGATATCCCATAGTTCTTGTAGATTCTGTTCATGATTTCTTACCATCTTTTCTGTTTGGTCAACTTTGTTTTCAAGGTTAAATATTTTGTCTTCAATGTCTGAGGTTTTGTCTTCCAGGTGTTCTATCCTACTGGATATGCTTTCTATGGAGTTCTTAATTTGGTTTATTGTTTCCTTCATGTCAAGGATTTTGTTTGGTTTTTTTTCAATATCTCTAACTCTTTATTGAAGTGATCTTTTGCTTCCTGTATTTGCTCTTTTAACTGTTGATTGGAGTGATCATTCAATGCCTGCATTTGTTCTTTCATCTCATCATTCAGTGCGTGCATTTGCTCTTTCATCTCATCGTTTGCTTCCCTGATCATTTTAATTATGTACATTCTGAACTCCCTTTCTGTCATTTCTTCTGCCATGCTGTCATTGGGTTTTATTGATGTAACATCTAGATTTGTTTGCAGCATTTTCTTTCCTTGTTTTCTCATATTGTTCAAGTATCAGTGGACTGCTGAGATATTGAAGATCTCCTCTATTGACTTACAATGTCCCTGAAGATTTCTATATATATCCCCTCTTAGCCTTCAGTAGGCTGAAGTCTTGGAGGAAGTTGATAATGCGGTACTCCACAAGGAAGCTGCCTCTCTAGGAGTGGTGGCCTTCAGGTGGGGTATATTCCCTGCTAGTGGGCAGAGGTGCCTCCACTTGTTGACCAATGGTCATCCAAAGGAGAACTAGGCTGCGGGCTGAGGCAAGGCCTGTTTGGGCCTGTGTCTCTGGTTTTACCGTCCTTGTGGGGAAACCTCACCCGGCAGGGAAGACTCACCCGGTGGGGAGGTCTCGCTGGTCAGTTCCCTCCTAGAGGTTCCCCTCAATTTACAGCTACTACCTGGGCTGGGCTGCCTTCCTCTGCAAAGTTCCCAGGGGCCCGGCCCTATCTCCTGGGCCTGGGAGCCTCACCCTTTGCAGATGAATCTTCTTAGGCTGCCCCTCCTCAGAGAATCTGCCCGCAGTCCTGGAACCTTCGCTCCGCCCCTAAGCGTGTCTCTGTGCGGCTCTTCCACCAAGAAGCCTCCTAGATCCTTGGACCCTGCTCTGCACCTAATCGCCTGGCTATGCGCCCCCTCCTCTGAGCAGCCACCTGGGGCCCTGTACAATCGCTCTAAGTCCCAGAGACCCGCCACACGCCTGTTCCTCCAGACAGCTGCCCAGTATTCCGGTGCGGTCACTAGGAGTCCAAGCAACTCACTGTGTGCCTCCTCCTCCCACCAACCACCCGTAGCCCTGGGCAACCAATCACTCCGAGTTGAAGTGACCCTCCCCATTCCTCCTCCTCCTCCAGGTAACCCCCCGAGTGTTCAGGAGCGGTCACTCTGAGTGGCTCTGAATCCATGTGACCCGCTGCTCGCGTCCTCTGGGCAACTTCCCGGAGCTCTGGTGCGGCCACTCGAGACCAAGCGACCCACCGCACTTCTCCTCCAGGCAGCCCCCCTGTGTTCAGGAGCGGTCGCTTTAAATCCAAACAACTCACCACTCGCCTCCTCCTCTGAGCAGCCACCTGGAGCTCTAATGCAGTCACTGCGAGTCCAAACGACCTGCCGCACTCCTCCTCCTCCTCCTCCTACTCCTCAGGGCAGGCCCCGGTGTTCAGAAGTGGTCTGAGTCCAAACAGCTCGCCACGCAGCTCCTCCTTGTCCACGTTCACTGCTCCAGCGGGGGGAGGGGTGTCTCGCCGGCAGCTCTACTTCACAAAGTTTCCTGCGTTCAGGGACTACTGCCCCATCTGGGATGCCTCCCCAACAGGAGAGACTCACCCGGCTGCTTTGAGTTGGTCCCAAGTCTCTCAATATCTCCTCTTTTGAATCCTGAGTCCTGGAGCAACATGAAATGCAGCCACCCTCTAGGCCGCCATCTTGAAAACCCCCTTTTTGAGTTCTTTATAGATTCTGGAGATTAGTAATAGAGCACACTATTAAAGAAAAAATACAAAGAAGTAGAGGTTGAAATACACTGAAGGGTTAAGCATTTCAGTATTGGATGAAAAAGTAAACAAAGAGTCCATATTATATAAAATGGATGAAACTAATGTGAAACTCCTTTGGCTAATGGATTGATGCTATGACCAATAAACTCAGATTACAAATAACTAACACCAACCAATATTATAATAAAATCTGAATTGTACTACATAATGTTATTTGTATTACCTCATCACAATAATTACTTTTCTAAATGGTGATTTGTGTTCATATGATTCACTTCATCCCAATAATTATAAGTTAATATTCTTCTTCCCATTAATCTAATATTATTTACTTCAATGATCATTATCATTCCATTAAACTTCAAAAAATATCACCATTTTACCTGTTTACCTTGTTGACTACATGTATATTTGCTTTATTCTGAATGAGAAGTTCTGCCACCTGTTGTTTATTGTGCTTCAGTGCAAGTAACAGTGGTGTGTGCTCATCCTAGAAAACAACAAATTATTCACCGAATTTCTCAACTGAAGCAGAAATCTTATAAAAGACCTTCCAGGTTCCAGAAATCTTGGCCTTTATCATAGTATCATAGGACCTTAAATTTGTGTGTTTGCAACTTCCATCTAAACCAAGAACTTCTTGAGGACAGGAACTAGGTCTTTTATCTCCATAACCCCAAACACCAAAACATAAAAGGTAAAGGATTTAAGTATTGTTGGAATTAATGAGCTAAATATTCTTTTCTAGTGTGCTGATTATCCATCTGTTTTTCAAAGAATGTGTACTTTTCAAGAAATACCAAACCTCATCATGAAGATTTCTTGATCCATTCTCAGAGAAATATTATAATGAAGTATAATATTTTATGAAGTCCTTTGTCATTATTAATACCAATTTGACCAATTTTTGTGTCTCAAACAGTCACACTGGAGGAAATATAAGAGTCGAAGGGAGACAGCTCTAAAAGCTTTCCAATAAGGAGAAAGCTTCCTCCATGTAGTACTAGCCCTCTTGATTCCATTTATGGTGTCAGGATCCCAGATACCAATGTCAGGCACTCCTCCTCCAAGTGGGTCACTAAGGAAATAGGTTTTGAATTGAAAGAGGCTTCAAATAACTTTCATTTCATTTCTGATTGGTCCCTGCATTTACTTCCATTATTAAATGAAAGCTATTTTTATTACCTGTTATAAAGCTCAACACAAAATATATTCTCATTTATAATGATAACCCTGGTTTATCATTATTATCACTATCAGAGTGCACATGTACGTTTTAGGTTCTGTTTTACTCTGGTTCCATTTTAATTGCAATTTAAAGTTATTATTTCAAAAATATTATGAATCAACAAAAATTTATATTGATATTTGTGGATTGATTTTACTATCAAGAAAAACACTAACTCACCCGCATTTTAAATGTTGATTTAATGAATGAAGACAAATTAAATATATCCATGGGTTACATTGAGTCTGAAGCCCTTGATTTTTATCTTTGCTGTGGATATTCCAAATTGTCATGTACAATACAAGTATTTGCATGCAAAATCTTTCCTTTCTTGAATATCATTTTTCAACCAAAAAAATGATGTCTTAAAATGTAATACAAAAAATTCATATCTTCATTTAAAAATTTTTTCCAACACCATCTATGATCTAATACTCCATTTGTTTACTGTTTTCCCAGACTATTATTTTAATAAGATTTAGTTGCATAGGAATGCTGACACTAAGTAATTAAGAGGATCCCCCATGGTCTTACTACATGGTTTTGTTTTTTTTTAACTGCTAAGCTGATGAAGCTGGAGCCCCAGAAACACAACAGATCTACTGAGACAGTCTAGCATCCAGCCACTGCTAAAAATGTTCAATACTTGCTATTATTCTAACCAAGAAAATCATTCTTAAAGTCAGCATTTGTTGACCCAATGACCTAAATGGTAAAACTCTTAAAAAGTCAGTCTTCGCTTATTGAAAGACTAGCCATCAAAAATTTCTCAACACCTTTTAAATAATGGTGGATGATTACTGTTGTTGGAAGGAAAAATGTATTCTGTAAGTCAAAAATGTATCACTAATCCTACTTCTTTTAATTTCCCAGTCATGAAAATAGAGAAAAACAACTGTCAATTAAACTAATATTGTCAGAAAACGGAGATTGGAAGAAAGTCAAACTCCAATTCTCCCAAATATTTCTTCAGTTTCAGAGAGCTGGGAATTTCTATATTACACTTCTTGATTTAGTGATAAGTCTCTAGGAGTTGGGTGGGAATCTCAGGATCTATTTGAAAATATCTATGTCCAGAACCTACTGGATTTACTGAGTATAAACCTCCAAAGAAGAGGGTAGGTTTCTAAATTGCTAAAATCTTCCCCACGTCACTTTGAGATACTATTCTAGTAGAGAACTAGAGGAGCAGACAATCATATCTTCATCTCATCTCTCATTTACAGGGATGAATCCCTTTATAATTTGGACAGTTGCCAAACCAAAACAAAGCCAAGAGACAGGAATTTACCAAAGATTCTATGTAAGCTTCCTAGGCAGTGAGAGAATATGGACCAATAAATTCAAAATGCATCTTGGGATTCAAGATGGCAGATTAGAGGGTGGCTGCGTTTCGTGTTGCTCCAGGACTCAGGACTCAAGAAGAGGAGATATAGAGAGCCTTGGGACCAACTCAAAGCAGCCGGGCGAGAGTCTCCCACTGGGCAGGCGTCCCGGACGGGGCAGGAGTCCTGGATGGGGCGGTAGCCCCAAAAGCAGGGATCTTTGCAAAGTAGAACGGCCGGCGAGGCGCCCCTCCCCCCGCCGGAGCAGTGATCGCAGACAGCTGGGAGCATTGAAAAGGGGGCTGCCCAGAGGAGAAGGAGAAATACGGGCTCGGCTCGTCGCTTGGAATTGGATCAGCTGCGCCAGGGCTCCGGGCGGCTATCCGGAGGAGCAGCGTGGACTCAGGACTCAAGAAAAGGAGATATTGAGAGACTTGGGACCAACTCAAAGCAGCCGGGTGAGTGTTTCCCACTGGGCAGGCATCCCGGACGGGGCGGTAGCCCCCGGACAGGGCGGTAGCCCCGAAAGCAGGGATCTTTGCAAAGTAGAACTGCCGGCGAGGCGCCCCTCCCACCGCCAGAGCAGTGATCGCAGACAGCTGGGAGCATTGGAGAGGTGGCTGTTCACCACAGCGCTTGGACTCGGCGCAACCCACCTGCGCTCTGGGAGGCTGCCCAAAGGAGAAGGTGATTGGTGAGCTGTTTGGACTAAACGTGACCACCCCTGAACACAGGGGGCTGCCCAGAGGAGAAGGAGAAATACGGGCTCGGCACGTCGCTTGGAATTGGAGCAGCTGCGCCAGGGCTCTGGGCGGCTATCCGGTGGAACAGCGTGGTGAGTGGTTTGGTCCCAGAGCATCCGCTCCTGAACATAGGGGGGTTGTCTGGAGAAGGAGAAGGAGCGCGGCGGGGTGCTTGGGCTCGAAGTGACTGCACCAGGGCTACGGGAGGCAGTCGGGACAAGAAGGTGCACAGTGAGTTCTTGGGACTCGTAACGCACCAGATCTCTGGGTGACTGCCTGGTGGAGAAAGAGGTGCGTGGTGGGTCACTTGGTCTTAGAGCGACCGCACGGAACAACAGGTGGCTGCCAGAGGAAAAGGCGTGTGGCGGGTCACTGGGACTCGGAGCGATTGTAAGGGGCTCCAGGTGGCTGCTCAGAGGAGGGGCCGCATAGCCAGGCGAAAAGTGCAGAGCAGGGTCCTAGACGGCTTCTTGGTGGAAGGGCCCCACAGACAAACTGAGGGGCGGAGCGAAGGCTCCAGGACTGCAGGCAGCTTCTCTGAGGAGAGGCAGCCGAAGGAGATTCATTTGCGAAGGGTGAGGCTTCCAGGCCCAGGAGGTAGGTCCGGGTCCCTGGGAACATTGCAGAAGAAGGCTGCCCAGCCCAGGCGGTAGTTGTGAATTGAACGGAACCTCTGGGAGGAAAACCGACCAGCGAGACCTCCCCACCGGGTGACTCCTCCCTGTTGGGTGAGGTTCTCCCAAAAGGACTGTAAAATCAGAGACACAGGCCCAAACTAGTCTTGCATCAGCCCACAACCTACTTCCCTTCTGGATGACCATTCATCAGCAAGTGAAGGTACCTCTGCCCACTAGCAGGGAATATACCCCACCAGAAGGCCACCACCCCTAGGGAGTCAGCTCCCTTGTGGAGCACTGCATTGTCAACTTCCTCCAAGATTTCAGGCTACTGAAGACTAAGAGGGGATATAATAGAAATCTTCAGGGATATTATAAGACAATAGAGGAAATCTGCAATATCACAGCGGTCAACTGATACCTGAACAATATGAGAAAACAAGGAAAGAAAATGCTGCAAACAAATCTAGATGTTACATCAATGAAACCCAACGACAGCATGGCAGAAGAAATGACAGAAAGGGAGTTCAGAATGTACGTAATTAAAATGCTCAGGGAAGCAAACGATGAGATGCAAGAGCAAATGCAGGCACTGAATGATCGCACCAATCTACAGTTAAAAGAGCAAATACAGGAAGCAAAAGATCACTTCAATAAAGAGTTAGAGATATTGAAAAAAAACCAAACAGAAATCCTTGAAATGAAGGAAACAATAAACCAAATTAAGAACTCCATAGAAAGCATAACCAATAGAATAGAACACCTGGAAGACAGAACATCAGACATTGAAGATAAAATATTTAACCTTGAAAACAAAGTTGAACAAACAGAGAAGATGGTAAGAAATCATGAACAGAATCTCCAAGAACTATGGGATATCATGAAGAGGCCAAATTTGAGAATTATTGGAATTGAGGAAGGCTTAGAGAAACAGACCAAAGGAATGAACAATCTATTCAATGAAATACTATCAGAAAATTTCCCAAATCTGAAGAATGAAATGGAAGATCAAGTACAAGAGGCTTATAGGACTCCAAATATACAAAATTACAACAGACCCACACCAAGGCACATTATAATGAAAATGCCCAACATACAAAATAAAGACAGAATTTTAAAGGCCGCAAGAGAGAGGAATCAAATTACATTCAGGGGGAAACCAATACGGATATCAGCAGATTTTTCAATCCAGACCCTAAAAGCTAGAAGGGCCTGGAACAACATTTTTCAAGCCCTGAAAGAAAATGGATGCCAACCAAGAATCTTATACCCAGCAAAACTTACCTTCAAATTTGATGATGAAATAAAATCCTTCCATGATAAACAAAAGCTAAAAGAATTTACAAAAAGAAAGCCAGCATTACAGAACATTCTCAGCAAAATATTCCATGAGGAAGAGATGAAAAACAAAGAAACAAATCAGCAATGGGAGGAACCATCCTAAAGGAATTGTCAAATAAAGGAAGAACCAAGTCGTCTCAAAATAAATAAATAAATAAATAAACAAACAAATAAATAAATAAATAAATAAATAAATAAAATGAACCAAATGACCGGGAATACTAATCATATCTCAATAATAACCCTGAATATTAATGGCCTGAACTCATCAATCAAAAGACATAGACTGGCAGATTGGATCAAAAAGAAAGATCCAACAATATGTTGCCTGCAAGAGACTCACCTCGTAGAAAGAGATACTCATAGACTAAAGGTGAAAGGATGGGGGAAAACATATCATGCACATGGACTCAGCAAAAAAGCTGGGGTATCCATCCTCATTTCAGATAAGGTGGACTTCAAGTCAAAACTAGTCAAAAGGGATAAAGAAGGACATTACATGCTGCTTAAGGGAACCATAAATCAGCAAGACATAACAATCATAAACATCTATGCCCCAAACAGTGGCTCATCCATGTATGTCAAACAAATCCTTCTCAATTTCAGAAACCAAATAGACCATAACACAATAATACTAGGTGATTTTAACACACCTCTCTCACCACTGGACAGATCTTCCAAACAAAAATTGAACAAAGAAACCATAGATCTCAATAACACAATCAATAATTTAGACTTAACGGACATTTATAGAATATACCATCCAACCAAGAGCGAATACACTTTCTTCTCAGCAGCACATAGATCCTTCTCTAAAATAGATCACATATTATGCCACAAAGCTAATGTAAGCAAATACAAGAAGATAGAGACACTACCTTGTATTCTATCAGATCATAATGGTTTGAAGTTAGAAATAAATGAAAGAGTAAAAAACAGAAGCTACTCCAACACCTGGAGATTAAACAATATGCTATTACATGATGAATGGATAACAGAAGATATTAGGAAGGAAATTAAAAAATTCCTAGAGGTAAATGAGAACAAAGAAACATCATATCAAAATCTTTGGGACACTATGAAAGCAGTACTTAGAGGAAAATTTATTTCATGGAGCGCATTCAATAAAAGAAGTAAAAATCAACAAATAAACAACCTAACACTTCAGCTCAAAGCCCTAGAAAAAGAAGAACAGACCAACACCAAAAGTAGTCGAAGACAGGAAATAGTTAAACTCAGAGCTGAAATCAACGAAATTGAAACAAAAGAAACTATACAAAAAATTGACAAAATAAATAGCTGGTTCTTCGAAAAAATAAACAAAATTGATAAACCCTTAGCCACTCTAACAAAGAGAAGACGAGAGAAAACCCAAATCACCAAAATTCGGAATGAACAAGGAAATATCACAACAGACAGGATTGAAATACAAAACATAATTAGAAGCTATTTTGAAAATCTATATTCTAACCAAATAGAAAATTTCGAAGACATCAACAGGTTTCTAGAGACATATGAATTGCCTAAATTGAACGAGGAGGACATACAAAATTTAAATAGATCAATTTCAAGTAATGAAGTAGAAGAGGTCATCAAAAGCCTACCAACAAAGAAAAGTCCAGGACCAGATGGGTTCTCAGCCGAGTTCTACAAAATCTTTAAAGAAGAGCTCATTCCAATACTTCTCAAAGTATTCCATGAAATAGAAGAGGAGGGTACCCTCCCAAACTCATTCTATGAAACCAATATTACCCTGATACCCAAGCCAGACAGAGATAAATCGAGGAAAGAAAATTTCAGACCGATATCATTAATGAACATTGACGCAAAAATTCTCAATAAAATTTTAGCAAATCGCATACAAAAATATATTAAAAAGATAGTGCACCATGATCAAGTGGGTTTTATCCCAGGGATGCAAGGTTGGTTCAACATCCGGAAATCAATAAATGTAATTCACCATATCAATAGACTTAAAGTCAAGAACCACATGATTACTTCAATAGATGCAGAAAAAGCATTTGATAAAATACAACACCCCTTCATGCTCAAAACACTAGAAAAAATAGGGATAGTGGAAACATTCCTTAACATTGTAAAGGCCATCTATGCTAAGCCCATGGCTAATATCATTCTAAACGGTGAAAAACTGAAAGCATTCCCCCTAAAAACTGGAACAAGACAGGGATGCCCTCTTTCACCACTCCTATTCAATATCGTTCTTGAGACTCTAGCCAGAGCAATTAGACAGACCAAGGAAATTAAAGGAATACGAATAGGAAAAGAAGAACTCAAACTATCCCTATTTGCGGATGATATGATTATATACTTAGAGGAACCAGGAAATTCCACCAGAAAACTGTTAGAACTCATAAGTGAATTCAGTAAAGTGGCAGGTTACAAGATCAATGCTCATAAATCCAATGCATTTTTATACATAAGTGAGGAATCCTCAGAAAGAGAAATTAGGAAAACTACCCCATTCACCATAGCATCGAAAAAAATAAAATACTTGGGAATCAATCTCACAAAAGAGGTAAAAGACCTCTACAATGAGAACTACCGAACACTAAAGAAAGAAATCGAAGAAAACCTTAGAAGATGGAAAGATCTCCCATGTTCTTGGATAGGCCGAATTAATATTGTCAAAATGGCCATACTACCAAAAGTGCTATACAGATTCAATGCAATCCCAATTAAAATCCCAATGACGTACCTTACAGAAATAGAGCAAGAAATCATGAAATTCATCTGGAAGAATAAGAAACCCAGAATAGCTAAAGCAATCCTTCGCAGGAAAAATGAAGCAGGGGGTATCGCAATACCCGAACTTCAACTTTATTACAAAGCAATAGTAACAAAGACGGCATGGTACTGGTACCAAAATAGACAGGTAGATCAATGGTACAGAATAGAGGACACGGACACAAACCCAAATAAATACAACTTTCTAATACTAGACAAAGGCGCCAAAAATATGCAATGGAGAAAAGATAGCCTCTTCAACAAATGGTGCTGGGAGAATTGGAAATCCATATGCAACAGAATGAAACTAAACCCATATCTCTCATCCTGCACAAAACTCAACTCAAAATGGATTAAGGACCTTGGAATCAGACCAGAGACTCTGCAGATTATAGAAGAAAAAGTAGGTCCCGATCTTCAACATGTCGGCCTAGGACCAGACTTCCTCAACAGGACTCCCATAACACAAGAAATAAAAGCAAGAATCAATAACTGGGATAGATTCAAACTAAAAAGCTTTCTCTCAGCAAAGGAAACTATCAGTAATGTGAAGAAAGAGCCTACAGAGTAGGAGAATATCTTTGCCAATCATACTTCAGATAGAGCACTAATCTCCAGAATCTATAAAGAACTCAAAAAACTCTACTCCAAGAATTCAAATAATCTAGTCGACAAATGGGCTAAGGAAATGAACAGACACTTCACAGAAGAAGATGTACAAGCAATCAATAAACATATGAAAAAATGTTCAACATCTCTAGTAATAAGAGAAATGCAAATCAAAACCACCCTAAGATTCCATCTCACCCCAATTAGAATGGCGATTATCAAGAATACGAGCAACAACAGGTGTTGGCGAGGATGTGGGGAGAAAGGTACACTCATACATTGCTGGTGGGGCTGCAAATTAGTGCAGCCACTCTGGAAAGCAGTGTGGAGATTCCTTAGAAAACTTGGAATGGACCCTCCATTTGACCCAGCTATCCCACTCCTTGGCCTATACCCAAAGGATCTAAAATCAGCATACTACAGAGATACAGCCACATCAATGTTCATAGCTGCTCAATTCACAATAGCCAGACTATGGAACCAACCTAGATGCCCTTCAATTGACGAGTGGATAAAGAAACTGTGGTATATATACACAATGGAATATTACTCAGCCATAAAGAATGACAAAATTATGGCATTTGCAGGCAAATGGATGAAATTGGAGAATATCATGCTAAGTGAGATAAGCCAATCTCAAAAAGACAAGGGACGAATGATATCGCTAATAAGTGGAGGATGACACATAATGGGGGGGAGGGAAGGGTTAGTGTTAGGGTCAGAGTTAGGGTTAGGGAGGGGGGCAAGTATGGAGGAAGAAAGTACTGTATAGAGGGTAAAGAGGGGTGGGAGGGGTGGGGGGAAGGGGAAAAAATAACAGAATGAATCAAACAACATTACTGTATGTGGATTTATGATTACACAAATGGTATGCCTTTGCGCCATGTACAAACAGAGAGGCAACATGTATCCCATTTGTTTATAATAAAATAAAAAAAAAAAAGAACCATATGGAAGAACAAAAAAAAAAAAAAAAAACAAAATGCATCTTGGTTTCATATGCAACCCTCCTAAAACTGCTCTTTAGACATGTTTGCAACTCTGCATCTTCCTTTCCTAAATTAAGCATTGTTATTCCCCAAATTGACTAGCACCTCATCCATATACAGAAACTGGGAAAAGATTTACAAAAAATAAACTCATCCTGCTATTTTTTCTTAATTATCTAATTTCCACATTGGCCTGAATATGGTTTACATTCTTCACTTTTCCACTGCTCCTGCTCAAGCCTTACCACAGTGAGGATAATTAACTCTTATGTACCTTTTCCCACAGCAATGAGATCACCATTTTTTTTTAAAATAGAAAACAAAATTTTATTAGATGAAAACCTTTTAAAAGTTCCAGTATGAAGTAACAAAACCAACAACCTACAAATCTCTCAGACCTTTGCATTTCAAGCAAAATATTCTCTTCAGAAAAATGACCATTTCATAATATATATCCCTTTCTGTAGGCTAGAGGTGTATGTGTGGACAAATGGATATAAAATTTAAGAGAAAAAAATGAAACTATTTTAAAAATAAAAATCTGAACCCTCTCCTTGAGGTGTATTGCAATATGGTTACCAACATATTCAGCACCTTATAATCACCAAGTTACTGATTTAAGTCCTGGAACAAACCCCTGAAAGGAAAGAACAAGAGATCCTAGTTGTTTGTGAAGTTGGTTGGCAGAAGAAAACCTGACAGCAGCTAGAGAGGAGCTCAAATACATGAAACCCACACTTCCAAAATATTTAACACTTGCTTCAAAAATATAATTGTCTATATGGTAACAGCTCAGAGTTTAGAATGCAGAGAGTGTCCTCGGAGTGACCTGGGCATTCCTGATGCATCTTCAAAGCTGTTATTAACATATGTCGCCATTTGAAGGACCAATCAAGTATCAAAAGATTTCCCTGCAGATTACCTTGGGTACAGAAACTTTGGATGCCACATGTTCTTTTACTCTATCCCTAAACCAGGTTTATTCTAGACTTACAGGAATCTTCAAAGACTTAAGGTTCTTGTCAATGTTTTATTCTAACACATCAAGTCAGAAAAGTCAAGAAGGAATCAATGCACTAAGTCACCCATTGCACCAATAGAAAAGACAGGTTTTTTTGAGTCTATTCTCTTTTGCCTCTTTATTGAGAATCCTGAGACAGTTAATCAGAAAACAAATGAGGCGAGCAAGATACTGCTATTAGTGAAAGAACTACTAGATTCAAAATAATTTTTAAATGAGCTTTAACCATTAGCAAAACCTAGAAATAAGCAGTCCCCAGTTTTTAAGGGCGGACAACACCTTACATCTTCATCTTAGGAATAAAACTATCTGTAACAAATATCTAGGGATCAAGTTATAAATCACTTCATGCTTAAGTATTTCAAATCTTGATGCTATTAAGTAAATTTGTTTCTGTTTAGAAATAGTTGTGAATTTTTGAATTTTATGAAACTTTTTGTCCAGATTGTTTATATACTCTTAACTTTAAAAGGGCAATGATCTGTGCTTATCTGCTTATGTGTCTGAAATCGCCCATGATAATCATATATAAGCTTATTTACTAGAAACTACAAGGTTATGCTTTGTACCACAAGATCTGTTCTATTAACTTAGACACTGAAATCTTCCACTGTCGTAATGCAGTCCTGTAGGTAAGCTGTATGGATAACACCGTGCTGAGAACTTAGTGGGTCACTCATTCCCATCGTAATCACTGTAGCCCTGGTAGCCACTGTTCCTTCTTTCGTGGATGTTGGACATCTTTTTCCATGCTGAGTCCTGATGGAAACTAGCACTGAAGGACCAGCCCAGACACCCATGCTGCTTCTTGGAAATATTGTCTTCACTCTCAGATTTAGCGATTCCCTGGGCATGTGCTGGAGGTTGTGATTCTTGTCTGATGGTTCCAAAGGGAAAGTTCCAAAGCCCAAATCTTTGCCAGTGAAGTCTCCGGAAGGCTAGGAGGCAGTGCAAATTTCCCCCAACCTTCTTTGTTTTTCGAAACTGCAGCCCTTTCTCTAAGTGCCGGATATCTAGGTACTCTGGATTTTGGGTGTTTAGATCAGTAACAATATCTGCCCATTTTTTACAGTGGATGGCAGGATGTTTTCTACTTGATTCTCCAATTAAGATCCAGTATTCTACTTCCTGTGGTGAGAGAGGACCCCTGAATGCCTTATTTGCTTTAAGGGGAGTTGCTTCAAAGCCAATTGGACAAAAATAATGATTTTGGCAATGATAGATATAAGCCAGTGACTCATCTTTCAATCCACGTGTTAACTTCGACAAGGCTCCTGAAGCTGTTTCTCCAGCTGTTTTGTTCTTTCCATGAGGCTTATATAGAACATAGGAACATCCTTTTACATGGACATGGTCATTAATTTGTCTAAACCATCTCATGAGTGTTGTGTTTCCAGTGAAAGGGCCAAACCTGATATCTTCAAATGGGGGTTGAAAGCCCAAAATATGTAAAGCCTCTTCTTGTGTAATAGGTGGAAGACTTCCAGCTCCCATTGTGCTATATAAGAAATTCCAACAAGAAATTAATGAGGAGATGCCACATGAAGTCTTATATTGTGGTCGGCTTATGCAGTACCATCGTCTGAGGTCTAATACTTTCCGCTGTTTAATGTCCTCAGGAGGAGAATGCTGAGGACACTCCCTCTGATGTCTTCCTTTTTTCTCTGAAGTTTTTTTCTTGGAAACTTGTTTCTTCACATTGCCTGATTTGTGTTTCAAATTTGTAGTCACCCCGTCAAATTCTGATTTATCAATTTCCCATGCGAGAGGTAGCTTGCCCAGCCTGTTGGATAAGTTTTCCAAGGTATTTTCTTCATTATAGATGATTTCTGATGTACTCGTTGGGATACCAATGTACCTTGACGAATTATTTCCAGAAGATAATGAGGTACTATCAGGGAGGCAAGAAGAGCGGGCAGGTTTTGGGGTTTTATAGATTGAGATTGCCTGGTTGAGAAAGGCATTGTCTGAACAGATGGCATAAATTTTTTACCGAGTATGAGTCACAGGACAACTCCACGGATAATGCCCATCTCCTTTGGGACCCAAGGGTGCTTCTGAGGCACTTGTGCAGAAAGATTTGACAGCACCTTGTAGATTTTCTTCCAGAGACTTCCTCTCAGATTTGTGTCCACCATTTCCAGAATCATTGGACCTTTCGGTTTCCGCAACGTTAGGCATTGAATGCAACTGTGAAAGTTTCTATTACTATGAAAAAGTTGCAAGCCTTTCTGTTTCTTGAAGAATAACTTTGGCAATTATTTACAGCATTCTGTAAAATCTTGATAGGCATCAAATGGGATCCTCTGGCCTGTTCACCGGGTTGGGTCGCTGCAGCCCTGGTGGAACCCTGCGTCGGACCTGGATCACAGCTGCCAGTGCGCCGCTGCCCGCAACGTGCCTCCGGTTACCCTGGGGCTGGCGTCTCTGGTCCCATCGGAGCGCACAGGGACAGCGCTTTGGACTGCGGTGGCCGGCCACGGGTCGTCGGACATCAGTGACAACACCTTCCTTCTGCCCTCCTTTTTATATCTAACCTTTGCACGTGCTGAGGATGTGGTGACCAAAGAAATTAAAAATCTTAGCTGTGACTCCAGACCCTTGTGCCCCTCTATTAGGCATCTGTAGTGATGACCTCTGTCCGAAAGCGATGACCGAAAAGTAGAATATGGGTGAGAGTTGTTTAAAAAAAAAGAAAAAAGAAAAAGGGTGGGGGGAGCAGGGAGGAAGCGGGGAAAGGAAGAAAGAAAGCCAGATCACCATTTATTGTGAAATACTTTTGTTTGAGTTTTAAGATACAGCCTATTTCCAGGGCAAAATTTGTTTCCCTGTTTTATTTTACACTACTTAGAAAAAATCTTGGGTGCAAAACATAATTTGGAAACAGGAAATGTTTTACCCTTAAAAATTCAGTGTTTTCACAAATATTTGCAATTGGTGCATACAAGAAAGCTGTGCCTTCTAATACTTCTCTTATAGTATTGGTACTTAGAGTGAAGTCTTCCACAGCTCATTGTTTTCAACACATTTTCCTGCAGTGAGTGCTTAAGTTTCTAAATATGGAAATGGACACTACATATCTCACTATTAAAACAAATGTATTTCAAACAATCTAGAAATAAAATCAGAAAATGTGTACCTTGTTTTGTAATTCCATATTGGCATTGTATGAAAGCAGATTTTCAGCCATTGCTGTGGTCTGACAAAAGACAGCACAGTGGAGAGGAGAGTATCCATCAATATCCTGAACATTTGGGTTGGCACCATTATTTAGAAGAATTTCTACACATTCATCATGCTGGTGTTCTACTGCCTGTTGGCATTTTAACAAGTAATGTACCATAAATTCAAGATATGCAAGCCAAACATTTCACAAGTTTCACAAATTAGTTATATTTAAAGTATATTAAACACTTTTTATTCAAGCATTTCAAGCCCACCTCCTGTAGAAACCCTAGGCACTGGGGTGTTTCAACACTTCTGAAACCAAGAAGAGTTCACTTAGTCTCGCCAACGAGTGGCCACCAAGTAGGGGCTGAACCGCTCAGCCTCAGTTATCCGTCAACAATGGAAGAATGATTACCTAGCAACCCTTCGTGACAGTGCCTTGAGTGCAGTGCGCATGCGCAGCTCGCTTGGAACCTATGCAGACAGTTTCAGCTACCCTGCTCAGGTTATGGAAGAGCAGGCTGGATGGTTGCTGACTATGCAGATCAGGAAACCCCACACCTACCTGGGTGATGGACAGCACCTATGTGGCCACGGGTGTTCAGTCAGCCCCAGGTTCCTCCACCCAGGAGTTGGTGGAGGTTTAGGACATGAGGTAGTGGGGAAGGTGCTAGAAGCCGAACTCAAGGTGCAAGGCTCCAGGTCTCATTGTAGGAGAGTTCCTCCTCTAGAGGTCTTGCAGTACGGCTCAGGTAGAGTTGAATGAAACCAGATGCCTTCTGATACAAGTCCAAGAATCCTCTGTGAAGGGCAAGAAGTCCTTTCCGAGCTCCTGGACTACCAGTACCAGCTGCCACCCAGATTCAGCACCATCAAGGACCCAGAAAAGGTCATTTTTGAGGATAACCACAGCAGACAGTGGAAAACCTCATGCATACTGGACACTCCATGCCACAAAGGGAATTACATTGCACCACCCCACAAACACTATCCACCTCCCACTGTGCTCAGGTTCAAGTGTACTGAGCGGTGACCTGTGCACCCCAGAGGGCAGCAGCCATATACCGCCCCACCCCATGGGCCACCCAGCATCACATCAAGCAAAATATCTCCACCTTACACTGCCACACCTCACACTCTTCAAAATATCCACTGGGTACCACACCCTGGATTTGACAGCACTGGATACATGGAGTTCTCTTCAGGAGGGAACAGAAGACACCACCTCCTAACGGTATAACCGGGCAGCTTAGTCACAGAAAATTACACATCCTCTCTTCCAAACTGACAGGAAGCTCATAGGTACCTAGATGTAGCAAAGATTGGAGGGACTCTCCTAGAATTGTTTTAGAGTGAGCTGGTGTGATCACTATTGCCATGCCCAGAGAAACATAGACTTAAAGCTGAACGTTGGTGGGCATGTTCTAAAGGTCCCAAATCCTGATGAAATCCACACAAGCAAGACTCAATAAGAACATTTTTTTCGCTTTGGCCTGGATTATTATATGTAGCTCTAATGTCAATTTTGACCTTGTATTTTACTTTTTATTCAAATCAATAAATGTTCACCTTTTATCAATATTATATCCTCAACCCATTTGACTGTACTCTTGTAATATTTTAAAACAGTAACTGGAAACCATTCTATTTTTGCTTTTCTAGGTCAGATTTACACTTGCTCCTCTTAGTCACTCTTTTCCCTCTAACATTAACTGCTACCAACAAATCCCTCCATCCATCTTTTTCTACTTTTTAATTTGGTTTGGATTATTCATTTCTATTTTTCCTTTTCTCTTTCATTTTTTCATGCCCTTTTTAATTCTTTTCATCTCCTACATAATGTAAGAGTAATTTTACTATTGTTAATAACTCATTTCTCAATCTATTCCATGTTACTACAATTTTATTCCAAGCATATGGAAAGAGCAGAGAATTTTTTCATCAAGTCCCCTGTGCTGTAACTTTTACTAGTGCATGAGTTTGCTCTGAATCAATTGTAGTAAATAGGGTTTAGTATCTTCTGCCAGTAATGCTGCAATTGGGAAAAGCAGATGACACATGGTGAGTGGAAGTAACAATACCTGGATATTCGCCCAGTCCAGGGCACTTACACAAAAAAGATAACTAAATTATCTCTTGTATAAAAGGAGAAGTAATTGCCAGGTGTGGAGTCTCGTGCCTGTTAGGTCAGTGGCTCAGGAGGTTTAGCAGGAGGATCACAAGTTCCTGCCCAGCCTAAACAACATACTGAGACCATAAGCAACTTAGGGAGACTCTGTCTCAAAATAAAAAAAAAAAAAAAAAATAGGCCTGAGATGAGTCTCACTGTTGGTTAAGCACTCATGGGTTCAATCCTTGGTACAAAAAAAAAAAAAAAAAAAAAAAAAAGAAAAGAAAAAAAAAAAAAAAAAAAAAAGAAAAAAACCTGTAAAAGTAATAATCATTCCAGAAGATGGGTACACACAAAAATAGTATGAAAAAGCAAGTAAACCATCTACCCCAAGCAGTCCACAACACATCAACAACTGATCCTGTTGACACCACAGTAAAGGAAATGTTGAGAATTTTGAAAGTTTATAGCTAAAATATTCACTGAACTAAAAGATGATGTAAGGAATTAGAAAATACAGGAAGTGAAAGAAGATTTTTAAAAAGAGAAATTCTAAAAAAGAACCAATCAGAAATCCTGGAAAGAATCAGTAAATTAAATTAAAAATTTAGTGGAAAACATCACCAGTAAACTAGACCACTTTGAAGACAGATTCTCAGACCTGGAAGACAAAGTATATAATCTTTTTTTAAGTAATAGGCTTTTTTCATCTTTTATTTTTTCATTTTGTTTGTTCTAAATAGTTGTATATGGCAATAGAATGCATTGATACATTTTGATAGATCATACATAATAGAGTGTAATCTCTCATTTTTCTGATTATACATATTGCAGGATCACCTCTGCTATCATTCCTTCCCCCATAGCCCTTCCCCTTTCACTCCCCTCTACCTCATATAAACTAACTCTATTCTACCCTATCACCCCCTTATTATTAATTAACTTCCACAAATGAGAGAAAACATTCAGCCTTTGTTTTTTTTTTGGGGGGGGGGTTGGCTTATTTCACTTAGCATGATATTCTCTAACTCCATCCATTTAATGGTAAGTGCCATTATTTCCTTTTTCTTTAAAGTTGAGTAATATTCATATATATATATATATATATATATATATATATATATTATCCATTCTTCTATTGAAGGGCATCTAGTTTGATACCATAGTTGAGCTGTTGTGAATTGAACTGCTATGAACTGCTGTGTCACTCTAGTGTGTTGATTTTAAGTGCTTTGGGTATAAAGCAAGTGGGATAACTGGATAAAATGGTGGTTCTATTCCAAGTTTTTGGAGGAATCTCCATTCTGCTTTCCATAATGGTTTCACTAAATTGCATACCCCCCAGCAATGTATGAGTGTACCTTTATCACCATTTCCTTGCCAACATTTATTGCTGCTTGTGTTCTTGATAATTCTCATACTGATTGGATTGAAATGAAATCTTAGATTAGTTTTGATCTGTATATCTCCAATTGTTAGAGATGCTGAACATTTTTTCATACTATACAATCTTAAAAATAAAGGCAGCAGTAAAGATGTTAAGAGACCAAGACCAGAATATTCAAGAAATCTTAAATAACAAAGGTAAGAATACACAGTACAGGAATGTACAAACTTTTCAATAAATATCAGAAAATTTTAAGAACATTAAGAATGAGATAGAAATCCAAATTCAAGATTCTCATAGAACCCCTCATAGGCAAGATCACTAAAGATCCTCTCCAAGACATGTTATAATTAACTGCCTTATATACAGACTAAGGTTAGAATGTTAAAATCCTCAAGATAAAAAAAAAGGTAGTCACATTTTGAGGTAAACCAGTTAGAATTTCAAGTGGTTTCACACTCCAAACCATAAAAGCAGGGAGGCTTGGAATTATTTATAACATATCCAACAAAATTATTTTTCAGAATTGAAAATGAAATAAAAACCTTCCATGCTAAATATAAAAGAATTTATATAACCAGGAAGACTGCACTACAAAGCTTACTCAATGAAATATTTTATGCTGAAAAAAAAATAAGACTGAGAGCCAACAGGGGGATGAAACTCACTAAAAGGATACTCAACCAAGGAGAATTGAGTCTAAATTAAGCATTAGAAATAAACAAAAGTGGCAGGAAATAAATATCATAGCTCTATATTCACACTGACTGTAAATAAGAATCCTTTGCATGGCATTTGCTTTGATCCTGAAATTCTATAAACAATACCACTGCAGTTTGCTAACACAAAAGAAAAATTAGTACAAAACTAACTGGCAGGGACGCCAAACCCCATTTCTCTCTCCCATTTCTCCAAATCTCAAACTCCTCCCCCATCACCATAACTCACTTTACTGCAGAGACCAATGGGAGCTCAAGGTGTATGAACTTAATCCTAGTGGCCCCAAGGTGTTTGCCAGGTATCTCCTTACTCAGAATAAATGGCATCTGCTCTACCTGGTGCTACAAGGTAATTACAATGTTGTTTTGGCTTGTATTTTCTTTTCATGTAGCATCCTTAGTTGGTGTTCCTGCTTAGGATGGGTAGAAAGAGCAGTCAGTCTATTGCAGTGTTGCAGGGGACCATGTCCTGTGATGAGATAGCCTTCAGGGATTGTTATGAGGTTCTGAGGGTCATTGGGTGTGGTGGGTGTTTCCAGGTGAAACTAGCCCACCATTTCCTCACTGGGGCAGAGGTAGTGGTAAAAGACCTGTCAAAGGATAAAGGAAACATCTTGGTCCACTCTGAACTGAATATGGTGATGGACCTGGAACATCCCATGTGACCCAGCTATTTCAGGTTACTAAAATAGGTAAACATATCTATATCATGATGGAGCATGCTGGTGAGGGAGGACAGCTAGTTGACCACATCCAGTTTGATGGCATGCAAGGGGAGGATGCCTGGAGAATGTTCAGGCTGATCTTGTGTGCAATAGACAATTGGCACAAGGGCATCATGCACTGAGACCTGAAGTCAAGAACATTGTGGTGGATGCTAGAGACAACCTCAAACTCCTTGATATTGGCATATGCGTGAAGTTCACACCTGAGCAGCAACTGATCTGGTTCCAGGTCACTCTCCTATACCATGCCCCTGATATCATCCAGCAGGAAGAATACAAGACTCAACCCACCCCCAAGGATGTTTGGAGTCTAAGTGTCATTCTGTATTTTCTATTGTCATGGAGACACCCATTTATGAAAATCTTTGGGAGCTGGCGACACAGATCATGGAAGCAAGATACCACATTCCTGATCATGCTCCCATCAAAAAAGGATGGCTCATCCACAAAATTCTGACCAAGAACCTCCATGAAGTGGACTGCATTAGAGTAAAACTTTCAGCACCCATGGCTGAGTGAGGGTGAGGAGTATTCAGCCCATCAACTTATTGAACCACTCCCCAAACACCCAGACCCCAGAATAATGACAGTCCTGTTTGACATGGGTTATAACCCACACGACACCTGGGTGTCCAGCCAGTAGAAAGTTCGATGATGCAATGGTTATCAGATGATACTCCAGTCCCACATGCACCAGAGGCAAGGCTGCATTTTCCAGGGGAAGCTAGGAGGTCAGAGTGTTGGGCCTCAACGATGACCTACGGATCATTCCAATTTCCCAGTTCTACCAAATAAGTGTGCCAGTGACTGTGCACTCCATACCTTCTCCTTGTGCTATGAACAACTCCCTGTAGAATCCAAGCAGTCAGGGCAAAAGATTACCAGAAGGTTAAGCCTGCATGTCCACTCCCTGCATGCAAAGACCTCTGCTCCCTAGATTACCTTCCTGCCTGACCCTGAGTCCTACATGCTCAAATCCAGGAGGATCCTCAGGGACATTGCATCAGCAGACAGCAGCAATTTCTCCCAATATTCCACCAAAAGGCAAATTCAGGACAACAGCAATGTCTGCAGGAGTGTGAAAAGGTGGACCACTGCCTTCATTTAACACCTGTGTTTTATATGCTGTGTGTCAGTAAAAGTGACTCTTATCCAGGGAGAACTGAATATGCTAGATTCAGACACTGGGCAATTCCAGTATAAATGCAGACCTGAGACAGACAAAACAATGGATGGCCAGTCAGAGGACCTATGCTCTGTGGATTCTTACATCACAAGATGAGCATGAGTCACATAGACTCTAAACAACTGCAGGAGCCAGTTGTGCATATTGGCTCAGGCTTCTCTGCACAGGTTTCAGCCAGGAGCATCTCTGGATCCACCTGGACATCAGGAGTATCCTCTGCCCCCACCTGTGAGAGAAATCAGAATCTGTTTCCCCTGGGACACTGCCCCTGCCCTACACTTCTCTGTCCTTTCCCCCGTGCTCCAATGATGATAGCAATATTTCTTTAAATATTGCTTCCTTTTTTATATAATAAAATTGATGTTCAAAGACTAAAAAAATATAAAAGTGTGGTTAAAACATAAAGAGAGTGCCTCAGGGTGAGGGCACGAGTACAGGATCCATCCTCTGCACATCTTGGACCACTTAGCCTCTCTCTCCTATTCAGGGTAGTACTTCCCTTGAGCCACTATAGATGAGCACTCAATTGGCTTGACCTAGTGTGACCAGAGATTCACTCCCCTTCTTCTAGTGTGGGTGGAGATTCTCCCCTTGAGCCAGTGTAGACATGACTTACTGTGAACTGGTAACCTTGAAGGAATCCCTCTCCCAGTCATCAGGCCCTTCCCTGAAATATGTGGAAAGGGCGGGTGGCAGCAGTTGGAAAAGTCATATCTGAGAAGATACTGGAGCACATATCATCTCCATACCCCATGTGGCTAGCCTGCAGCAGAGGCTGGCTGCACCACCACCTGCCTACACACCCCAAATCTCCTCATGGTTTCTGCTAAACAAAGTAGAGAAGGAACACATGGGATTTCGGATGTGGAAATGTCAAACCATCTCATGCTATTTACATAAAAGTAAACTGCACCAACGTGGAATTGTTCTTATCTTTGGATTCTATTAACACTGAATTTTGTAGTGCACATAAGGAATGAGTAAGAAATGGTCAGGATAATCAGGAGGGGAGGCTTTGGGTACCTTCCATCCCGACATCTCCACAGGGTTGCAACCCCAGAGCTGGTCTGGCAGCTTCTTACTGATCTTCCCCAGAGTGGTAAGAAATGAACACATTTTAAAAAAATGTATGTCTCTATAGTTTTCACTGTAGAAGTCTTTCACCCCTTTGGTTTGATTTATTCCTAAGTTCCTTTATTTTCTGTTATTTTGACATTATTGTGAGTAGAATAGTTTATCTAATTTTTTCCCACAGATTCATTATTGGAATAAAGGAACGTGCTTGATTTGTCCTGCTCTTGTATCCTGCTAATGTTGCTTAATTGATCAGTTCTAGAAGTTTCCTGTTGGAAATTCTTAAATAGAGGATAATGCCATTAGCAAATAAATAATTTGACCTCTCCTTTTCTTATTCTCTATCCCTTTAATTTTATTCTCTTTCCTGATGAACAAGAGCTTTAAGGACTTTATTGAATAGAAATGGGAGAGCAGACATGCTGGACATGTTCCTCATTTCAGAGGAAATTCTTTTAGTTTTTCTCCATTCAGTATGATGTTGGCATGGGTTTGTCACTTTACAATGTTGAGAAATGTTTCTTCACTCCCTCGTTTCTCTAGTATTTTAAACATGAGTGGGTGCTTCATTTTATCAGATACTTTTTGTACATTCATGATGTATTCCTGTGATTCTTGTCCTTAACTCTATTTAGGTAGCGAACAGTATTTATTGATTTGTGTTATGTCTTCTACTGATTCTGGTGTTAACTTGTTCTTTTTCTACAGCTTTGAGGTGTATGTTAGAACATTAATTTTGTATCTTTCTGTTGTGTATAAATATAGGAACCTGGTGCTATAAACTTTCCTCTTGGAACTGCCTTCACACTGTCTCACAGATTTTGATACATTCTCTCTCCGTGTTGTCACTTGTGCTAAGACCTTATTTCTCCTCTGATTTCTTCTACAAACTCTGGTCTTCTTTAAAGGTGCATCATTTAATCTTCAGGTGTTAAGAGTATTTTCTTGTAAAAAATCTTGTTGATTTTAGATTTCAATCAATGACAATCTGATAGGAAGAAAATAATTCTGATTTGTTTTTATTTGTTAAAATTTTCATTGTACCCTAGAATATGGTCTATATTACAAAATGTTCCATGTGGTATTGACAACAAAGTGAATTTGGTTGTCAATGGATAACAAATGGCAGTAATTCTTATAAACAGATGGAATTTTGAGAAAAGAAATTAGGCAAAATACATTATTCATGTTATACTTCCAAGCAGGTCAATTTTTTATGGTGCTCCACAGGGTTAGAGAGTATCATCCAACCCAATGTAGACCTATATAGTAGTCCCTGTTATCTACAAGGAATATGCTTCAAGATCCCCAGCACATGTCTGGGACTGCTGACAATTACAAATCCTAGCTATTTTCAATGTAGTTTTCCACACATACATCTATATAATAAATTTTAATTACTATAATAAGCAGAGTAAGAGGCTATAATTCACAAGTATAGATTATAGTTATGTACTGTGATAAAATTTATGCAAGTGTAGATTTTCTCTGCCCCTCTCAAAATATCACAATTGTTCTGTACTCACACTACTTTGGTTGATTGTGGGTAATTGAAACAATGAGAAGTAAAATGGTGGGTAAGTGGGGACTGCTGTAGGACAAAAAGTTGGAGTAAGGTTCAAATAACTGCCTGATTGCTTGAGGTAAGAAAGTTGTCTCCTCCACTCTTGGTTTTTAGGTCTTCCGAGCCAACAGTCTACTTTTGGCTCTGCAGCTCCAAGACTTTGAATTATACCACTGATGTCCCTGAGTCTCCACTTGCAGACATCAGATCAAGGAAATGCTCAAGCTTTCTACTCATATGAGGTAATTCACCACTACAAATCTGTTTCTTTGGAGAACCCTAAATTATACAGACATCTTTTGGAAGCAATTAATCTGCCTTTTGCAAAGTATGTGCAATATGTATGATACAAAACATGTTATAAGTGATGCATTACATATACATACATCTAGATTTAAAATAATTCAATATTGAAAAAAGCATAGAGAATAACAGGATGGGTGTCAGCATGCATGGTGTGTATGTGTAATTTTAAAAAAGAGGTAATAATTATTATTAAAATTTTAAACATTGTCAAATCTTTTCATTTGATACAACTTAAAAATCCATATTTCCAGATATAATCACTACACTGAAGACAGTGAACATATTTCCCACCCAGGCCATATATTCTCCCTAACTATGTAGGTTAATAGTATCAATAATTCAATATCTGTTCTAGTATCTGTTCTTTTATAATTTGTTAAATATCTAGATAGTGGATATTAAGATTTACAACAGGTTTCATGAATAGGTTTATATATTTATTTTAAGCAATGCATTTTCTTTTATAACAACATTCCACACTAAAATATGTATTTCATTTTTACTGAGCATTTAATGTTTATTTCTGAAATTCTTATCTTCATTAACAATGGTCTGCCTATTTACACGACTTGCTTTCATACTTACAAGTTTTATTGACAGCAGTTGTATGTGTAAATTCTGAGTTATATTTAATATGTTCAAATAAAATTAACCTCATCAGTTTTGCAAAATATTGCAAAAGTTGTATGTATTGAATCAATTAAATATTATTTCTCTGTATTTCTCCTGTTTAAGTGTAAAAGTCTGAGTAACCTTGACCCCATTAAGTAAGACATATAATATCTAATTTGATACTTGAGTATATACCTTTGCAATCACCTCCCATTTGGTGGTGAAGACAAGCAAGTAATTAGTAATTCGTCTTTAATTTTTCTTTTGGTAGAAGCAATAAGGCATACTTTTAAAGAATGAAGAGAAATTAATCAAGTCAACAGTATTTCAATATTAACAAGAAACAATAATTTTTGGGTCTGGTAATACTTCAGATTTTTGAAAATTATAAAAAAAAATTCTGCCCCCTTGATATACTCAGAAATCATATACTAAAAGCCTCAAGATCTCACACCATGATTGATTGCCCCATGAAATTTCTTTTTAGTAAATGGTATTAAAAATATATTGAATACAAATATATTTCCCACAATTTGACATAGTTTCCAACAGTCTCCAACCCTTAGGTACTGGTGAAAGGTTTCATATATTTCTGTTACTCTTCCATCATGAGTTATTTGTGTTATTGTGTGTAATAAACAGGAATTCAAAAGTGCATACTAATTTTAGCATTTACAACTTAGTATCCGGTGGGAAACTGCTTCCATTCAAAGAACACATTTCCATGAAAAGAGGGACCATGGACTGATACTCAGTATCGTTACACTAGTATTTCTCCCTTCTCCTTCAGATGAGAGCTTGTCTCAGAAACAGAAATGAAAATGTCTTGACCCTCAGGGCTGCCTGGGCCTGCACTTGGTGTTGTGGCTGATGAGTCACCCTGGTGTCCGCCGCTGTCAGGTGGGTCTGGAGCTCCAAACCCTTTGAATATTTCCAGCAGCACAGAACATTCATCTGCCCAGTTTCCAGCAGAGTCCTGTGGGTGTTTTAGGCCTGAGGTGTTTTGCTGCTACCTGGAGCAGAGTTTGTGAGCTGGCAAATGAATTCCCTTGAAGTGAAGAATCTTTTGGAAGCAGTTTTCTATGCCCGTACCAGACAGTTACATGAGTAACCCGAGCAGGGAATGATGGAACCCAACACCACAGATTGATCTGAGCACCTCTTGGCAAAAGGTTTAGTCTCCCGCCAAACCTTCAATGCGACCAGTCAGGGAAGGAAGGGTACGTCTGGCATGTCACGGTCACTCCTGTTGATGTCATTAAAAATACAGGTAGCTGACTGTCCCAGTAGACATCTACCCAGCGCCCCCCGCCCCCGAACACCACATCAGCTAACGTGGAGACCTGCTCCTGGGGAAAGCAGATCAGTTTTTGGTGGTCTGTGCTCACAAATTTCCCCTTAGCCAGTGAACACCTACCTCAATTTGAGGTTTAGCGACACCTTTTCAACGGATTCAGACTCAAGCCTGTCTGAAGCTTATCTAGCTCACCATGGCCTTGGGGTCAGGAGCTGACCTGTGTATTTGCATTGCTGCGATGAAGCGCCACAGGCAGGATGGCGTATAAAGCACAGACCTTTCTTTTCCACAGTTCTGGAGACTGAGGCCCAAGGCGCCGACAGCTGGGGTGTGGCAGAGCCCACAGTGGGAGGCGCTCCCTCGCTGGGCAGCCTCTGATGGAGGGCCAGGCAGATCTTGGGCCCTTAGACAGTGGCTACTCACACTCACAAGGACCCCGCCCCAGGCCTGATTGCTGCTGCGGTCAGTGTCATCCTCGCTGTGATGTCAGCTGCCCATGTGATTGGGGGACACAGATTCAAGTGGTAGCTGACTCACACCTCTGCAAGGTGCTACTTTTTAAACAGCAGAGTCGCCCGACGAACAGCATGAAGGTGTGAAAAACATGCAGGAAGCAGACCGTGGAAGGACCCCAGGGGCAGGAGAGATGCAGCAGTGCAGAGGCACCCCCTCCTGCTCCAGCCAGATCCGCCTGGCAGGAGGCCCCCAGTTTCCGCTGCTCAGTACTAGTCAGAAAATGACTGCGAAGGCCCTCCAGCACTGACCTTGCAGGTGCGAACGGATTCTAGCACAGAGCCCTGAACACTGGGAGAGATGGCGTCCATGCAGCCAGTGCAGAGAGGCCATGCCCTTCTTGCCTGTTGCTGAGCAGCCCTGGCTTGACCGAGGCCTCATGGGGAACCAGCGTCCAGGAACCATGCCAGGACTGGCCCTAACCTAGGTTCCCTCAGGGCCTCTCGGGCATGGTCAGGGGACATCAGGCTGCTGCCTGTGGGCCACATCCAGACACAGGCTGTTTTTTCACCATCCACAGATAAGAATGCCTCCCCCCGCCCCTTTTTAATGGTATGGGGACCTTTCATTTGACACATTTGATGAAATTCCAATTTGGGGAATTGAGGACTGAGCTCAGTGGTAGAGTGCTTATCTAGCATGCACAAGGCCCGGGTCATCCCTAGTTCAGTAAGTAAATAAAAACGGCATCCATGAAAAGCTTTATTGGAACATAGCCAGGTCCTCTCATTTACATATTGTCAGTGGCTGTGTCATGACTTGGATGTGAGGTATCCCCACAATGCTCCTGTTAATGCAGATGTGTTGGAGGTGCCATGATTGGACTGTGACAGCTGTGACCTAATCCTTCCATCCTCATCCAATGGACTGACTGGGTGATCACTGGGGCAGGCAGGGCCTGCCAGGAGGTGGGTCACAGATGTGTCCTGGAAGGGTGTGTCTTCCCATGGCCCCTTCCTCTCTGCTTCCAAACCCCGTCAGGATCTCAGTGGCTCTCCTTCATCACTCCCTTCTGCATGATGTCTAGCCTCATCTTGGGTCCAGAGCAATGGAGTCAGCCTACCATGGACTGAGACCTCTGCAACCTGGGTCCAGGGAGGTGTTGGAGGGTTCCCTGCTGTACCTGGGTGTGAGGTGATGGAGGTGGTGAGGGTCCACGCTATGCCTGGGAGTGGGAGGTGGAGGTGATGGAGTGTCCCCTACTGTACCAGGGTGTGAGGTGATGGAGGCGGTGAGGGTCCATGCTGTGCCTGGGAGTGGGAGGTGGTAGAGGGTCCCCTGCTGTACCTGGGTGTGAGGTGATGGAAGCAGTGAGAGTCCACACTGTGCCCAGGTGTGGGAGGTGGTGGAGGTGGCTACTGCCTGTGCTCTGTATGGGAGTGGGAGGACGTGGAGGAGGTAGAGGGTCCATGCTGTGCCTGGGTTGGGGAGTGAGAGAAGGGGAGCCCTACATGCCTGAGTGTGTCTCAGCTCTGCTCTCTGGCTATTCCCAACCTCCCTGCTTCCTGGCCTTCAGTGGGTTGGATCCACTGGGCAAGGTCTGTTTTCTTCTCCTCACTTCAGTGAGGGCCACCATGGCAGGTGAGGGCATGGGAGAGCAGAGCTGAACTTTCCCAGGCCACTTCCCTCCTTATTTCCACTCTGGATATTTTCCTGGACCTTCCCAGGGTTCCTGTGCCAGCATCAGATGGCCAGGGGTGTTACTCACCTCCCTCGTACCTTGAGTTCCACTGCTCATTGGGATCTACCATTTTCCAGAAAGCTCCCAACTGTCCTCTGAAGTTCTTGTCAATTAGACCGTGGGCCAGACTGGAAGTAGGTTACTTGCTTAGGTCCTGGAAGGAAGCTGTGAAATAGTCATTCACGGTAGGGGTTAGATTTTATTGGGCTTTTCACCACTCAGGTCCTGCTCGGGTGGGGGCTGATCCACACAGAGCAAGTTTAACTCAGAGACCTGGGGACCCGCATGGACCTGGACTGGAATCCTTTGCCCTGCAGTTGCTCAGTCAGTGAGCTCAGGAAATCTCGTCATCTCCTGCGCCCAAATTTCCTCCAGTGTGAGATGCCAGCTGCTGCTGTTGGGGAGGAATAGGTGTGAAATAATGTGAGGTACAATCACAGCACCGGGCACACAGGACGGGCCATGGGCGGAAAGCAGGCAGCTGTTTTCCAGGGTGACCCTTGCCCTCTGTCTGCTGCACAGGCTTTTGATAATAAGGGGTTCTGCCCCTTTAACAGGGCCACAGCCCTCTGAAGCCCTTCCTGGGATCACCTTCTTGGTTAGCTCCAGCAAGTCAAACCCCTGGACCTGACTTAACCCCAGACATCTCTTCCCATCTCTTGTCTGCAAGCTCCTCTCTGCATGTTCTGCATGGAAGCTGCCACTTACCACTTTACCCCTGGTTCTTGACCTGGAATGGCCTCCCCCTCATTCCCACATCCACATTCTTCCATGCCATCCAGGCGATTCCATTGCATGTGTCCAGTAATGGGCACAGTGGGTTTGCCAGCCCAACTTGCAGGTGAAAGAACCCCAACTTTCCTGAGGGCTTAGGTAGGGCCGTCTCCCCTGGTCCCCACCCCAGTGTCAAGGTTGGGTATGGGATTCAGGCATGGTGGGTCAGAGTCAGCACATGACACCTGAGGGGCAGGTACCTGGAATTATGGGACAGGGACTGTTTCTGAGAGGTTGCTCCATGCCCCAGCTGGCAGCCTGCACCGAGAGTGTCCACCCTGGCTCCATTGGAGGTTCTGTAGGACAAGGAGGTCAGCAGTGAGGAGATACCACTGAGGCAGTGGGAGAGACAGAGGAGCCTGTGCCCAAAGCCAGCGCCTTCTCACCTGCTGCTCCTCCAGCCCTGAATTCCCCCTCCCCGTCTTCTTGGGTTGATTTATTCCTGCTGCAGCCTGTTCAGGTGGGTTCCTATCCTGTAACTAAAGTGTTGTCTGAAACTGTCTCTTTTCCATTCTAAAACTCCCTCAATCCACCCCCAGTTTATTTCCAGGGAATGTAGATCCACTTGGTGGCTCTGAGCTGTGGCACTTATGCACCCTGTTTTCCTCCTGGTGTCCTTTGATCTCTGGCACTTGGCACAATTGACTTCATTTGGAGCATGTGTGCTTCTCCCATCTCTGCCGAGCTCTGGATGATAAAAACTCTGCAAATCTAGTGTGTTCATCTCCTACTGCAGCATAGCACAACAGTGCCATTTTAGTAGCTTGAAGGATGTGCACATGTGTGTTATCTCACAGTTGCTGTGGATCAGGAATCTGGACATAAGTATGTCTGATCCTCTGCTCGAGGTCCCAGCAGGCTGAAATCAAGGGGTCTGTGGGGCTGTGATGTTGCTGGAGGCTCAGGGTCTTCTTGCAAGCTGCTGTTGGAATTCAAGACCAGAGCCTCTGCTCCCGAGGGCCACCACGGTCCCTCTCATGTGGACCCCTCTGCAACAGGGCAGTTTGCTTCCTCAAGACAGTAGAAGAACCTTCTCTCCAATCTGCTACAGTGGAGTAATCACAGGGTGGTGACTCCTCACCTTTGTAAATTGAGGGCAAGCTGATATAACATAGAGAGTTAGTATCATCTTCCTAGGTTAAATGTTTTCCTAAAATCATCATTGTACTGTTCTTTACATTTTCTTTCTCCTGTTTGTTCTGTGTTCTAGTATCTGTATTTAATTGTGAGTCATCCATTTCATTCTTTATCAACTATGAGTTTAAAGACCACTGTCCACTATACAGGCATTAGTGAAGATGTAGCAGTCCTTTTTAACTGATGTTCTTTGTCTTTTCTACTTATCCAGTATTGGCTACCTCTGACCTGTGTGTTCCACACAGGAACTGTGATCAAGGCTAATGCTGGACTTCCCTGGCAGTTGACTATTTGGGAGACAATATCCACTTTTTTGGCAAGGGAGAATACCAGGGATTGAACTCAGGGGCACGCAACCACTGAGCCACATACCCAATACTATTTTGTATTTTATTTAGAGACAATGTCTCCCTGAGTTGCTTAGTGCCTTGCTAAGTTGCTGAGGCTGGCTTTGAACTTGAGATCTTCCTGCCTCAACCTCCCAAGCCACTGAGATTACAGGTGTGTGCCCCTACTCCCAGCAATAATATCCACTTTGAATGGAAGAGTGCAGACTCAGTGGTATATTTAAAAATCATGTTCTACAAGCACAAAAGGATCTAATAAACTGGGCATGTTGCTATGGTTATTTTGTGTTAAATTTTTAAAATAAAGTGAACAATTAAGAGGAATGACTTAATAAGACTGAGAGGATGAAAATGAAAAGATAAAAAAATGTGATTGACTTGCTTATGAAACTGCATAATATCTCAGAACAATGTCAATATACAGAAAGCTGCTGGATGCTTTCATTGAAATTTATTAAAATCTCATGGTGCATAGAAGAAAGTTGGATAGCTGGGACTTCCTCATTGTGCTTTGCAATGGATCTGCCAGTGCCAATTTGCCCTCAATCAGTTCTCAAAGTCATACATCTGGATATCCTGAAAGAGCTTTGCATTAACTTCTCTCTCACCCTATTAGTGTCCTACTGGGGGGTTTACTGGACTACTTACTGATCAGATTCATCAGCCTATGCACTCAAAGTATGCTCATATTCACTGCTCATATTACTAAACAATGTACAACCAGGTTGGTAATAAATAAAAAAGAAATTAGAAAATGACTTGCAATGATGTATTGAATTTGGGCCAGTAAAAATTTCACATCAATAAGAACTGAATCCAGAAACTGATAAAAAAAAAAAAAAAAAAAAAAAAAACGAGGATTCAAAAATGATATATAAAATTGGAAAACATACCATTTTAGAGGTCACTGCAGAAGACCTAAAATAATCACTATCAGGAAAAGAGTAACACTATGAATAATATAGATACCAAATGACTAAGAGAACTTGAGGAATATTATAGACTCACCAATCACAAAATTTAAACAATGTTGTTATGGTTCTTTTAAACCAAAATTTCAAATAGTGACACAAAATAAGATAGAATCCTCCAAATACTGAAGTATTGGCAAATGTCATTAGAGCCATTCCCACAGAAAAAGGGAAAGTAGAAGGACAAACAAAACAAAAGCTCATGTCAGGTGACTATACTGTTGAATTGCTCCACAACTTTAAAAAAAATAATCAGTTTAAAACACAAATCATTCTAGATGATACATAAAGGGAAAATGTCTCACCTGTTTTATTCAGTCTAACATAATCATGTACGTGGCAAAAATACTTCTAGAAAGAAAATTACCAGTTAATCTCTTTCAGAAATTGAAGGCAAACTTCCTTTAAAAAGCAAGCAAAACAGCAGGGTGCAGAGGTCCACACCTATAATCCCAGCAACTCCAGAGGCTGAGGCAGGAGGATCTTGAGTTCAAAGCAAGCCTCAGCAAGTTAGTGAGGCCCTAAGCAACTCAGCAAAACCCTGCCTCTCTATAATATATAAAAAAGCACTAGGGATGTGACTGGTACCAAAAAAGAAAACAAACAAAAATCCAAATAAAAAAACAAAACAAACAAATTCAAGTCAGTCACAGGGAAATTTCACAACTAAGTTGTCCTAGAAATGAAATGATATGATGATCATATAAAATACAGTGCAATTCATCCAGTTTTTAAAAAAATGAATGAATTCATGATCATCTTAATAAATATAGAATATAATTTGATAAAATTCAATATAAAAATCTTGCTAAATTATAGAAATAAGTAACTTCTTTCGATCTTCTAATAAAATATATCTTCGGTAAAAAATACCTAGTATAACCATAATGATGAAATATGAAGCTCGTCCTCTGTACTTAAGGGAAATGTTCCATTATCAATTCTTATTCATAATACTAGAATTCTGTCTAAGGCCAAGAATGAAAAAAATGTGTACTGATGAAGAGGAAACTCTAACAATATGTACAGGCAGACTGATGACATATGTGATTATAGAAAACATCATAAATACCTAAAGTTTTTAAATTTGCTATAAGCAACCTAAATATAGTGACTTTCAATTATATTTCATGTATCATCCATAGAAAATTAAATATTTAAAAAGCTATTTATATTCCCGCCAGGAAAGAAAACCAGTATGTCAAAGAGATGTCTACACTCCAATGGTTCACTGCGGCCTTATTTGCATCAGTCAAGATATAACACTAAAGTATCCACTGACAAGGGAATTCATTGTGACAATGTGGACACAATGGAATACTAGTTAATGTTCCCAAAGAGGAAAACCTCTCACTTGCAACAACACCATGGAAGACTCTGTAGAACATTATCCTAAGTAAAGTAAACCATGCCTACAAAGATCAAATGATCTCACTTATATGTGGAATCTAATAAAGTCAAACTCATGTAGGGAGAAAATAACAAAACTGTGGGAGTGAAAGTGAGGTGATAAGTAGTTCATCAAGGTATAATACTTCAGAGAAAGAAGAGCATTAAGTTTTTGAATCTACTCCATATCAGATAACTATGGACAATAATAAAGTCTATTTATTTACAAATGATTTACTAATTTCAAATTTCTCACCATAAAAAATGATAAGTAAAAAAGTAGGAATAATAATTAGCTTCACTTAATTAAGAGATGTTGTATAAATGTATCAAAATTTCACATTATACTCCATAAATGTATGCACTTCTGATTTGCCAATCAAAAACAATAGTGAAAAATTTTACACTTACTGATTTTTTGATTTATTAAGAATATTATTTATTAAAAATCAACATTTATTGTCAGTGAGGAAAAGGTACATTCAACATTGCTGGTAAGACTGCAAATTGATGCAATCATTATAGAAGGCAGTATGGAGATTCTTCAGTAAACTTGCAATGGAACCACCATTTACCCCAGCTGTGAGACTCCTGGGTTTGTACCCAAATTACTTAAAATCAACATACCATAAATGACAAGGCCAGATCAATGTTTACACTAGCCCAGCTCACAAGAGCTGAACTATGGTACCAACCTCGGTACACTTCAACAGATGAAAGAATAAAGAAAATGTGGTATTTAGCCCAAATGGAATATTACTCAGCATAAAGAATAATTAAATTATGGCATTTGCACGTGAACGGACAGAGTTGGAGAATATAATGTTAAGGGAAATAAGTCGAAGCCAAGGAACCAAAAGCCCAATGTTTTCTTTGATATGTTGACACTAATTCATAATAAAAGTGGGCTAGGAAAAAACAGAGGTATATTGCCTTGGACGGGGGGAGTGAAGGCAAGTGAGGTGGAAAGGAGATAGGAAGGATACTACAATGCATTGGACCTTACTACCCTCTGAGCACATGTGAGTACATGACCAGTGTAATTCTACACCATGTACAGAAAGAAGAATGAGAGTTATACTCCATTTACGTATGATGTGTCAAAGTGCATTCTACTTTCATATATAACTAATTAGAACAAATAAAAAAATGAATATATGTAAATACAAGTAAAAGTGGTACAGAATAGAAGTCACAGAGATGAACCCACACATTTATAGTCATCTGATCCTTGACAAAGGTGTCAAAATACACCTTGGAGTAAAGATAGCCTTCTAAACAAATGGTACTTGGAAAACTGGTTATAATTATGAAGAAGAATGAAACTAGAACCTTGTCTCTCACTCTGCACAAAAATCAACTTAAAGTAGACAAAAAAGTTTTGCAACTTCTAAAAAACAAAGTAGAGTCAATGGTCCAGCATATAGGCCCAGGAAACACCTTTCTCCACAGGACCATTCTAAACCTCAGAAAATAATGCCAAGGTTAAATAAATGGGATGGCATCAAATTGAAAACTTTCTACATATCAGAGGAAATGATAAAGACTGCAAAGAAGCAAACTAATGAATGGGAGAAAATCTTTGCTTGCTATTCTTTTGACACAGAAATAATACCTGGAATATAAAAAGAACTGAAAAATATTTGCACCCAAAAATCAAATAACCCAACTAATAAATGGTCAAATGAATTCAACAGAAGCTTCTCAAGAGGAGAAGTACAAATGGCCAACAAATATGTGAAAAGATATTCAACCTCACCACCCATTGGGGAAATACAAATCAAAACGACACATTTATATGATCATTATGGAAATCAGTATGGAGGTTCCTTGGGAAAATAGGCATGGAACTACCATATGACCCCACTATATCACTCCCTGGTATTGATACTAAAGAACAGTCATTACGCTATGGGGATATATTCATTCCAATGTTTATAGCACCTCCACTTACAACAGGCAAATGGAGTGATTCTGTCCAGCAAATATAAAATGTCTATTATAAACAGCAACCCAAATAACATGGCAAGAAATGCAACAGACCAGGATTATTATCTGCAACATAAAGTCTGGAATCACACTGAAATATATAATGGCGATTCAATGGCACTTTCTAGTAAGCTGTGATAGTCTCATTGGCAAAGTCTAACAAACACTTAAAGAACAAGATATCAGAATTCTGTGCAAATATTTCCAGAAAATTAAAGAGGTGTGAAAACTTCTCATATCTCATATCTGAATTACAATGTTAATCCAAATGTTTGTAAGATAATGTAAGAAATATACAGATCAACACCCAAATGAGAAAGGAAAGAATTCTTAACAAAATTTAGGAATAACAATATCAATAATGGATACAAAAATGCATCAGAACAAATGGGAATTTAGCCCATAATAGAAAGTTGCTTTAACATTTGAAAAAGCAGTCAAAATCATTCACAATCCTGAGAACCTTACCAAAAGAAACCAACAAATAATCTCCACACCGTAACAAACTGACCTGCCAACAATCTTATGCCCAAATCATAATTTAAAACTCTTGGCATACACAACTTGGAACCTTTAGAGTCAGATCCCACCCTCAAGAGAACATCTCTAACAGCATATTTTCTGCTAAAGAGAGAGACATTTTCCCCATCAACTCAGGAACAAAGCTAAGCTATCTACTCTACTTCTCTTCAACACTTCACTTTAGGGATTAGCCAATGCAAATAATAAAGGCAAATATGTTTGAAAACAGATATACAAAACATAATTGTCCCCATAGGAAATTTTCAGCATCCCACAAAAACTCATACAATCGATGTGTGCTTTGTAATAGTCAAAGATGTCTGATGGCTATAGATAACCTCATTTTATTCTTATTCAGAGGCAATCAAATTCACAAATTAAAATGAAAATACCTCTTAGAATAAATAATATGCAGGAATCCATTGATGAAAGATGTGAATGATTTATATAATAAAAACCATAAATGTTCCTCAAATTACACAAATACCTGAATATGTTGAGATATATGCCATAGTGATGTGTCAAATTCCTTTTCTTACAAAATGCATTTTTAAAAATCTACACAATCTTAACATTCTTTGTACATATGTCATCATCCAGAAACAGTAGATATTTCAAATAAGGAAGTCAGTTTGTCCACTATGTACATGGAACTGTAAAATAATTTACCCATCAGGAGTCTGGTAGAAGACCTTCTCTTCCTCCTCCTCGCAGTCTTGTTCTCCTTGTCCTCTTCTTTTCAAGGTTAGGGGAAAGCGGAGATCAGGGTGTTCTTCTATGATAGGCATGGGCCTTCTCCAAATGGGCAGTAAATCTTCCAAAAGACTTGGGCATTTGCAACAGGCAAAGGTGGCAAGTCCCTCTGGCCTTACCCTTTTGGGTAGAACCAAGACCATGCACCATAGACAGGGACTTCTTCACCTTCCAGAAGCAGTAAAGGCCTTTGCCTGTGGTTGTGGGCCAATGTGGGTGAGCAGGGCCCAGGTGTGGGGGCTCTGCTGGCTCCCACTGGCTGAGTGCCTGCCACTCTTCTCAGCACAAGTCCTGGGTGGCAGCTTCGCCTAGTGGAACAGGATTAGGCTGGAGAACAAGCACCTCGCAAGGTCTGGGCTCCCACAGGTCATAGTGCCTGCCACCATCAGGTCGCCCAAGCCAGGCAGAGCCTTCCTTGACCAGCAGTGTGCAGCTGCACAAGGCATCTGGGCATTCACAGATCAGGGGTCAGTGCCTGGCCCTACCCCCAGAATTTACGTGACTCTGATTGGTCAATCAGAAACAGTCACAATACAGTTTTCTTGCTTATTTTTATACAGTAATAATTTCACTGATTTAAAAACAAACGAGGCATGGTGGTAACATTGTGGTGGAAAAGGTACGCTCCTGCACTCCTGGAGGGACTTCAAATAGGTGCAGCCATTTCAGAAAACAGTATGGAGATTCCCCGAAAAACTTGCAATGGAACCACCATTTGGCCCAGCCACACCACTCCTCCATTTAGACCCAAAAGACAAAATCAGCATAGTACAGTGCCACAGCCACATCAATGCGTACAGCAGTTCCACAAGAGCTAAACCAGGGGATCAACTGAGGCGCCCTTCAACAGGTCAATGGATGAAGAGAATGTGGTATAAATACACAATACCGTATTATTCAGCTTTCAAGGATAATTAATTTATGGCATTTGCAATTAAATGGACAGAGCTGGAGAATATCATGCTAAGAGAAATAAATCAAGCCAAAGAACATATGCCGATGCTAACTGACAATGAAGGAGGGCAGATAGGGGAGAAAGGAGGTCCTTAGCATTAGACAGAGGACAGCGAAAGAAGAGGAGGTGAATAGGAGTAGGAAAGATACTAGAATGCCTAAGACATTATTACCCTAGGTCCATATATGATCATATGACCGGTGTATTTCTACATCATGGACTACCAGAAGTATGAAAAGTTACACTCCATTTATGTATGATATGTCAAATGCAATCTCCTGTTGTGTATAACTAATTACAAAATAACAAATAATGAAAATCAATATATATTTGAAATTCCATGTAAAAGGAGGGGCAGAATAGAAGACACAAACCCACACCTTTACAGTCATCTGATCCTTGAGAGAAGTGCCGAAATACACACTGGGGTGGAGATAGCCTTCTAAACAAAAGGTGCTTAAAAACTGGTTCTCCCTATGCAGGAGAATGAACCTGGAACCTTATTTCTCACCCTGCACAAAAAGCAACTCAAACTGGATCAATGATCTAAGAATTAGAGGGAAAATGATGCAACTTCTAAAGAATAACGCAGAGTCAACATTCCAGCCTAAAGGCCCAGGCAACACCTTTCTCCATAGGACCCCTAAACCTCAGGAAATATGCCAAGATTTAACAAATGGAATGGCATCAAATTAAAAACCTTAGGCACAACTGAGGAAATGATTAAGAATGTGAAGTAAAAACCTAGAGAATGGGAGAAAAACTTAGCTAGCTACTCTTCTGACCAAGGATAAATATCTGCAATACAAAAGTCCCGAAAAAACGTTACAGCCCAAAATCAAATAACCCAATTAATAACTGACCAAATGAATTAAACAGAAGCTTCTCAAAGGGAACAGAGTGAGGGAACATGGCCTCATTTTTAAAGTCACTGCGTGTTGAGTAGAGGGCTCAGAGAATATCCTAAGATTAGTCACACCTCTGTGATGAAGAAACCATCTTTTGAGAAATGTTTCTTTTTTTTCCCTGCTCACCAAATTTATTTAGTTAGTTTTTATTTTTTACAGACTGCATTTTGATTCATTGTACACAAATGCGGAACATCATTTTTTATATATGATTGCATGCTTCTCTAGAGAGTTGTAGTGAGGATCATACTTTATTTCTAGGGAGTTACAAGATTGATTATGGAATAGTTATTGTTCTTAAGAGTTCCTGGGTTTTTTCCCCAAGAAACTTTAATGTCATGTAAAGGTTATATTAGAAGAAAGTAGAAGACTGTTGTGTTAAATTCATTTCAGGAAAGTAAAAATTTTAAAACCCAAGTGTTGAGAACAGGGTTCATAACCCAGCTTCTGCTGAGACAGTGTTAGAAATAAAGTGCTATCCTGATTGTATGCCTCTGTATCTGTCTGGCCCTCCTCTCCTTGACCATAGTGTGGGGTTTTTCAACATTTTAGGACAGAGAGAGCAATATTCATGGGGAAGGAAGTTTGTACTGGGACAGTATTCTCCTATGAAAACCCACATGTCCTTTCTTATAGTAGATACATCCTTGCCTTCAGAAATAATGGTTGCTTTCTCTCAAAAATTTCTCTGGTTCCCATGACCAGGCACTCCATGCTGTCCAGAAGAGCTGTGGCAGTCCAGTTCTGCTACATGATCAACCCTCCTACCACTCTTTCTGGACATTCCTCTCTAAAGTCATATATCCAATTCAATTCTATCCCATCTACCCTCTCCTGCCAGCTCCTCATCCTGCATTCTTATTTTAGAGTGTTATTTTTCTGTCTTTGTAGGTGCCATCTCAAATTTTTTTTCATAAAGTAAATACTGGCATAAATAATTTCAAACCTTCTTTTAAAATAATCCTAAAAACTATACAGGATAGGATATTGCCTTTTACTTCTTCCAGACTACATAAACTAAACCTTTCTATAAAGAGAGGTTGCCTGCTAAAAAAAACAGAAAGCCAAAAATTCAGTTATCCTGATACAGTAAATGTATCTTACCTGGTTTTACGTATTTATTTTAGAATCATTCCGAAATCAGAATTCAGTTTTTAGAAGAAAGAAAATAATCTAGGGCTGACTTGTCACGTGGTGAGAGGTTTTCTGAATGTAGCATCAGAGTGAATTCTTTGAGTAACTCAAGACAGGTGTTCATGGAGTCAAGCAGGCCCTCTGAACAAGTATGGGTCACACTCTCCTCTACCCAGGGTTCCCGGGGAGCGCTATTGCCAGGAGATGCTGGCACAAGGTGGGGTCAAGGAGCCCATGCTGATGGTTCAAGGTAAAACAAAACCAAGAGTAGAAACTTTTCTTTGTGTGTGTTCTGTTTCTTTTTAAACATTTTATGAGTTATACATTTTGGTGTCCACTTTCAGAATGTTACTGAGATACTAATAGAAAATTGTTAAATTAGTTCTAAATTCTCAAAAAACATGCTCTTAGATTTTGACAGGTTACAATGAGTATGGTTTTGTTTATTGTTTTCAGCATAGAGAACTCATTTGCTTCTTCATTTTTCTTCTGAAAAATGCCAAAGCTTCAAGATAGATGTTTTTACCTATTGAAAAATAAAACCTAATTAAATCATCTTTTTTGTGATATCATAATGTTTGTTTTACTATAAACTTTGAGTAGTTTTTTTAATTTAAATATTTTTACAGAAAATTTAACTGTAAATTGAAATGGCCATCATAATTTTTTATGGAATGTTTGCACAAATATTTCTAACAAGATCCAAGTATTATTGAATACTCTCAATATATTAACAAACATTTACAGCTGAACCTTCTGAATGTTGGACAAAATTGCATTTAGGAAATAACTCCCAATATTGGGGAAGTGTAATTTTCGTTGTAGCAATGGAGTGAGTCCTGGTAGTAACTGGTCTAACTTAAATGTGTCCTGGCCTACCTATGTTGAATCTAATGACTATTACCCTTTTTAGCATTCCTCCTGATCCTTGCCTTCAACTGTTCACTTATACATCTGGTCTTGCTGTGTTGCATGGACTGGCCTCCATCTCCTGGGCTAAAACAATCCTGCCTCACCTTCCTGAGTAGCTGGGATGACATGTGCATGCCACCGTACCCAGCTAGAATTGATTTAGATCATTTTTATGTATTGGCTAATTTAATCTCAGTAGCTCTTTAAGGTAGAAATTATCATTATCCCCATTTACAGATGATTGAGGGGGTCAGGTCCCCCACCTGTGCAGAAGGCAGCAATCTGAATGAGCTTACTGAGAAGCCTGGTTAAGGTGGTATTTCTATCCTGTTAAATTATTTTCTGCTTTTTGTACTGTCCTTTGGCAGCAAGTCACTAAATCCAGTACATGAAACACACACACACACATAATTAAACTCACCTCCTATGGAGGTTTTATATATATATATACATAATTTGGAATGCTGTAAGGAAGGCTTGTCCATTCTCCATTCTTTGATTTTTTTTGAGAATTTATACCAGTGCGCATTTATATATATATTTTTTCCAACACTGGATGGAAATCCTATACTGTGTTATTTTGCTGCTCAATTGTTTCCAGCTTAGGGGCTGGGGGCATAACTCAGTGGTAGAGTGCTTACCTAGCATGCACAAAGCCCTAGGTTTGATCCTCAGTACCATCAAAGCTTTGGCTATTGGGAGCACTTTCAAGTTGGCTTTCTGTTCCTTTAACTGTCCTCATTTTAATTGCCATTTTTCCTATACTTTGTTGTATAGCTTGAATTTTTAGAGCATGATTATAAAATTACATTATTTTCATTTTAATATTGGCAGAGGAGGAGATATAACTACTACTTTGGTGTTCTACCAACCTATTTCTGCTTTTCAACTTCTTTGCAAGGTCAGAGAGCACAGAACTACTTCTTGGAGAACGTGAACTTCACTAGATGTTTGTGAGTGGTAGGTCCAATGATAGTAATTGGAATGAACTTCAACAATTTTCAAATAGATGGGTGTCAGGGTTAGGTTTAAATTAAAAGATTCCCAGGAGCAGGGGTGGGGGTAGGGTTTACATTCAATCATTCAGCAACTCTTTTTTTTTTTTTTTTTTTTTTTGGTGGTGGGTGCTAGGGATTGAACCCAGGGCCTCCAGCTTGCCTGTGCTCCACTACTGAGCCACATCCCCAGCCCCAGGCAGTAACGCTTATCACAAACCTTTGTGGTAGGTGCCCCAAGCCCCACCCCCCCAAAAAAAAAGATGGGTAGAGGCATGAATTGGGAGGTTACATTATAGGAAAAAGATAAAGGAAAGCATGCTTTGAGTAAGAAACTCTTCTATACCACACCATTAACCTATAGCACTGTTAGATCTCAAACTCAAAATCAGAGGGATGGGCCCAAAGTCAAACACTCCTCAAGGTGAGGCAAATGACTGGGAGGTGGCTTAAAAATCACAACAGTAACACTTAGTGAACCAGGCGCTATTATCAACACTTTTTATCAAATCACAAAACCTTACTGCGGTCCTGTGAAGTACCTTCTGTCGTTACCATACTACAGATGAGTAAGGTGAGGCACAGAAAGTTGACAAAACGCCTCCATACATATGGGAAATAAAGCAGGTTAAGAGCCCAAGCTCCCTACAAATTCTGTGCGAAATACTTCCGAAAGTACTCCTCGCACAGTACTACCATCGTCACCTTTCCTTGCGCTTTTTCCTTTTTGTTAGTTACATGCGTCTTTGAAGGACACAGCATTCTCTCACATTTCCTCGTTTAGTTTTTCTTTCAGTGTGGACACCGAGTCCACTCACAGTCCTGGAGAAGCAGTAATTTGTTAGAAACGGAAGCGTGCTACAGACGCGATAAACGACACGCAGCTGACCCTGGGAGGAGATCGAACCATCGCCACAACTCTGACAGCCACAGTTCAGTCAGCGACAGCGACTATTCTGAATTCGGGAAAGAACCGCTTCCGGCAGGACCGGAAGTCCGACGGGGACCGTTTATGGTACGGACCTCCAGATGGAGAGTTCCTCTGGGTCCGGAAGGTGATCTCCGACTGGGATCAGAATCGAGGTACTCAGAGGCTCAAGTAGGAGTGGAGTGAGTCGGGTTTATTAGCCAGGGTCTTCCGGGTGGCGTGTATTTTTTGGCTTAATATGTCAATGGCATAAATCACGCGAATTCATTAATGTTGCTCTTTCGGAAGCCTTTCCAAGACGCATTTCATCCCTGCGTGACCTCCACATTAGGCATTCACCAAAGCCCGTGCACCGTTCTCCCGGAAGCCGCCGGCGTCTTGCTTCTTCCTGGGGGTGCCGGTCTTCACTCCCCAGCCTTCCTGTGGCAAAAACCTTTCTGAATTCGAGTTCAAGGCGAACCATCCCGCATTCTTAATTATTCTACAGTGACTTCCTTTTCCTTTCAGTTAAGCTCTCTAAGCTTCCAACTCTTAATTTAGAAGTTTCCACTTATGCAGTTACGTATGTCCACCATCCATTTCCCCCCAGATTCCTCACACCAGTACCCTTGCAGCAAAACAGCTCCGAACTGGGAGTTAGAAAACCTGGGTTCTAGTCCCGACTGCCATTAACTAGCGGTATGACATTGCAGAAGTATTTCTGACCCGTCTGGATTCCAGGTTCCTTTGCTGTAAAAACCAGGGTCTTGTGGTATCTAACAACCAAGGTTCCTTCCAGTTTGACGTTTGGTTTATTGCCTCCCATGTGTCTTTCTAATTCCTGCCTCAATTACGTATCAGTACTTAGGTTAATATCTTGCAGAGTCTTTCCTCTCACTCCATGAATCAATGCCCATGTAAAATCTGTTTTCAGACTAATTTAAAAATAATTTCCTAAGGAATACTGTGCTCCCTGAGCATTTTTTACTTCTTAGATTAGAGGCACATACCTAAATAAGGTTTTCAACGTGCAGTTCTTGAAGTGTTAAATATGAATGAATTGCTAAGTTTTATTGTGTTTATATCTTTGAAATTGTCAGAATTTGTTTTGATCTGGACTTGAATAAATCTTCAGGTAACCTGCTAAGTTCAGCACACACACACAAAAAAACCCTCAGAATTATCTGTAAATAAACAAGATAATGACTTGTGAATATTTTTAACTTACAAGTAATGAATCCTTAAGGCATATAAGCCATCACTAAAACAACATATAATGTAGTCAAAAATAACATGACAAATTATATACATCACCTCATTTTTTTTTTTTTTTTGTAGCCTTGTGGTAGGAAGGACAGACATTTAAACTCTTTACTTTTTGTTTTACAGAGATCAGAAAAAATGAGGCTCATAGGAAAGAAGTGATTTTCTCAATCAAGATGACACTTGCTGCTAAGTATCAGAGGAGGTATCCACCCAAGATTCTTTTGTTGTTTAGTTAGGTCTTTGTTCACTATACTATGCCTTTTTCAGTTATCATTTCTTTCCTTTTTAAAAAATATTCTGGGCTGGGACAGTGTAGCACACCTGTAATCCCAGCATCTCTGGAAGCTGAGGCAAGAAGACTGCAAGTTCAAGGCCAGCCTCAGCAACTTAGCAAGGCCCTAAACATCTTAGTGAGACCCTCTCTCAAAATAAAAAATAGAGGTGGGAATGTGAAGCAGTGGATAATTGCCTCTGGGTTCAACCCTCAGTACAAACAAACAAACAAACAAAGAATTCAGTGTACTCTATTTATTATGTCAGGAACATAAAGTACATGTTGGGAAGATTGGTTAATATGTAACATTTTATTTTTAATTTATTGTCCATTTATGTAACAAAACACACTTGCTCAGGCCCCAATTTCTTTGTTCATATCTTCTAACAATCATTTCTGAAGAATCTTAAAGAATATATAATATAAAATATAAATATATAGCAATAATAGATGTAACTTCCAAGTAAATGTTTTATAATTATATTTTATTGTAATTCTGTAATAATAAATATATAAGCAGATTGTAGAAATACCATATTTTGAGAGAAACAGTTAAAAGTTTTTTTTAAACACTGTTTTTGAGATGGGGTCTCACTGTTTTGCTGAGGCTGACCTCAAACTTGTCATCTTTTTGCCTCAGCCACCAGAGTAGCTGGTGTTATAGGCCTGCAGCACCATACCCAGCTAAAAATATTTAAAGGCAATGTAAAAGTTGAGAATTTTGTTCAAGAAATTTTGTTCATTGAAATATTCCATAATTTTATTTTTTATTTTTATATTTTTTATTTTTTGTAGTACCAGGCATTGTACCCAAGGCCTCTCTAAGCAAGCACTCTATCACTGAGCCATATCCCTGACCCTTTTTTAAGATTTTATTTTGAGACTGGATCTCCCTAAGTTGACCAGAACTTGTTGGCCTCAAACTTGCAATCCTCCTGGCTCAGTCTCCTGAGAAGCTGGTATTCCACTGTGCCTGAAGTTTCCTTTTCTTTCTTTCTTTTTTTTTTAATGTTGAAGAATAATGTTTAATGATATAAAACACTATTGTTAATATATTCTTTAGTGGAAAAAATTATAAACATAGTATGGCTTCATTTTTTAAAGTAAAATAGATATAAGCACAGAGAAAAGGCTTGAAAAGATATATATATTAACATGATTTTTTAAAGTTTTTAGATTGTAGATGGACACAATGCCTTTATTTAATTTATTTTTTTATGTGGTGCTGAGGATCAAACTCAGTGCCCTCCATGTACTAGGCAAATGCTGTATCACTGAGCTACAACCCCAATCCCTACACGTTAAAATGTTAACTGAAGTTATTTCTTCATTTTTCTTTTTCTTTTTCTTTCTCTCTCTCTCTCTCTTTTTTTTTTTTTTTTTTTTTATGCTGGGGATTGACTTCAGGGCTTTGTGTACACTCCAGCATATGTTCTATCCCTGAGTTATACTCCCAGCCCAGGTTATTTCTGAGTAGTGAGTAAAAGAAAGTCTGTATTAAAAAGTCTGAAAGCAAAAAAAAAAAAAAAAGTCTGAAAGCCCATATTCATTACTTGAAAATTTACACTCTTTAAGAAAAAAAAAAAAAAGAAAAACCTTGAAGTGAGTATAATTTAGAGAATCATACATATTATTACAATGAATGTGCTACTCTTGAGTTGTAATCAATCACCACATCTGGTATACTTGAAAATCATATTGGAAAGCTTTAAGGACAGTGAACTCTTTGTGGAAGGCTTATTAAACTTTGCATCAGCAACATTAAGCACAATGCCTGGCATATGGTGCTAAGGAAATGTTTCCTTACAAGAAAAAAATCTACTTTCCTACATTATTTTAATTGCTCTGCCCTTAAAAATTGTAAAGCAAAGCTGTAGAAATACAACCTTGAGAGAAAATAGAGGATTCTGAAAGGAAAAGAACTATATTTCTAATGAGTTCTGTTGTAGCTACCTCTCATTAAACGTCTTTTTTGTTCCAAGAATAGTATTCAAAAGGCGTTATTCAGTGACTATCAGGTGCCTTCTTAAACTGTCAAGCATCCATTTTTGGCAGGAGTAAGGTGGTTGGGGGGAAAATTGTTAAGAGTTGAAAAACCATTCCAGCTACAGGAAGCATATATAAAGGTTCAGAAATTAGAGGACGAATGATTGGAGATTATAGGTGGGTCAGAATATCAAAAGCTTGGACCATGGGGCTGGGGTTGTGGCTCAGTGGTAGAGCACTTGCCTAGCCTGTGTAAGGCACTGGGTTTGATTCTCAGCACCACATATAAAACATGAATAAAATAAAGGTTTATCAACATCTTAAAAAGTTAATTAAAAAGAAAAAAAGCCTGGGCCAGATGGTGCACACCTGTGATCCCAGTGTCTGCGGAGGCTGAAGCAGATGGATTGCGAGTTCAAACCCAGCTGTAGCAACTTACAGAGGCTCTGAGAAACTCAGCAAGACCCTGTCTCTAATAAAATATAAAAAAGGGCTGGGAATGTGGTTTGGTGGTTAAGCACCCCTGGGTTCAATCTTTGGTTAAAAAAAAATAATAGAATATCAAAAGTTTTGGAGAGCCCTTCAACAGATGAATGGATAAAGAACTGTGGTATATATATATACACAATGTAATATTACTCAGCCTTAAAGAAGAATGAGATTATGGCATTTGCAGGTAAATCAATAGAACTAGAGAATATTTTGTTCAGCAAAATAAGCCAATCCCAAAGAATCATAGGCCGAATGTTTTCTGTGATATGTGGACACTAATTCACAATAAGAGCCTGGGAGAATAGTGATATTTTGGACTAAACAGAGGGGAGTGAAGGAAGGGGCGGGGGCATGAGGGTAGGTATGATAAGAGAATGAATTAGAAATTATTTCCTTATGTGCATATATGATTACATGACTTGTGAAACTCTACATCTCATGTACAACCAGATGAATGAGAAGTTATACTCCATTTATATATGATGTGTCAAAATGCATTCTACTGTCTTATATAACTAATTAGAACAAACTAACAAAAAAGCTTGGGAGATACAAGTGGGGAAATTTCATGAGTGTAAGAGATGGAGAGGTTAGCAGAGGGTAGAAATGTGTCCTTATATAGGATGTTAGAAAGCTATACATTGAATTGGCTAATGGGGAGCCATTGGAGGGTGTTTAGCAGAGGTGATTGACTTTCAAGTTTAGAAAAATCCTTTCTCTCTTGACTTGACTGAACTCTTTTAGGGCAGGAACCCAGTTGTACTCACTGTTTTAGTCTTGTACAGTGCTTTGCATGTTATAGATACTAAATTGATATTTACTAACTTGATTTAAATGTTAACCCAGACATTATTTTTAAGTCTTTCTCTTTAGGAAAAACATGAACCAGAAGCTACTGAAGTTGGAGAATTTGCTACATTTTCACACTGTGTATAGGTATCTGCACAGCCTGGGTCAAAGAAGAACATTACTACAGTGTACACATGGATTTTCATCTGCTTACCCAGTGTGGACAACTCAGCTGTGTGTCTGGCCTTGGCAGACAGATGTGTTCATTGGGGCTGCTTTATCACAATACAGGCTTCTAGTAACAAAGGAGGTAATTACAGATTTCTACCTCTTATTGTATTATTTAGCTTGATACTAAAATACTTAGAATGATGAGTAGAAATCCATTTTTAGTATTTTATCATTTGTAGAATCTTTATTACTTATGCTATACTCCAGGCAAGAGATCTTTGTGAGGAAGGGAAGTTCTGGTTAGTTGTTTGGTAATGTTCGTGAATTTGATATCCGAGAGATCATAGTAAAATAGTGAATAAAGGATGCAGGATTTTAAAATTTTAGTTTTAAGGTTTAACTACTTACGGAAGTGTTTATTGGTGGTAGATATTCCAGAATAAATCTCTAAATTGTTACTTAATTTTTTTTCTTCTTATTTGTCTATTTTTTTTTTTTAATAGGAAAAAAGACCATGGAAATCTCAATTATCTTCAACAAAATCTAAAAAGGAGGTAGAAGTATGGATTGGAATGACTGTTGAAGAACTGGCCACAGCAATGGAAAAAGACATAGGTGAGCAGATAAGTTTACAAGGAAAAATATGGGAACGTGGAAAAACTGGAATCTTACAAATTAGATTCAGGTAGTCAGGGATTAAAAACTAGACTGACACGTTAAGAAGATAAGTCATTCCAATATTTTTCACTTTAAGTCACAAACCTTTGTAGTATTTTTACTCTTTATCAAATATAGTTCTCTATGCTTTTGCTTTTTGTTTTTTTTAATATTTTTAGTTGGAGATTGACACAATAACTTTATTTTTATTATTTATTTTTGTATGTGATACTGAGAATCAAACGCAGTGCCTCACACATGCTAGGCAAGTGCTCTACCACCGAGCCACAACCCTAGCCCTATGCTTTTGCTTTTAATAAAAGTGGGAAATAGGGTCTGGGGTTGTGGCTCGGTGGTAGAGCAGTTGCCTCATATGTTTGAAGCACTGGGTTCAATTTTCAGCACCACATATAAAGAAGTGAATAAAAAATAAAGGTCCATCAAGAACTAAAAAAGAATTTTTTTAAAGTGGGAAATATTTTCTTATCTGAATTACTTCTTTTCAGAAATTTTGTGGGTTGTTAGAATAAGTCCAAAGAATGCTTTTGCACTAAGGGGTATACTTACACTTTGATTTTTTCCCTTTGTTGTATAATTCTTTTCTTTTCTTTCTTTTTTGTTTATTTTGTTAATTTTTTTAATTTTTATAGACTGCATTTTGATTCATTATACACGAATGGGGTACAACTTTTCATTTCTATGGTTGCACATGATGTAGATTCACACCATTCATGTAATCATACATATACATAGGGTAATGATGTCTGTTTCATTCTACTATCTTTCCTTCCCCTACCCCCTCCCACTCCATTTTCCTCTGCACTATTCAAAGTTCCTTCATTCTTCTCTTCTCCCCACCCCCACCACTGCCTCTTGTTATGTATCCTCATCCACTTATCAGAGAAAACATTCGAACTTTGCTTTTTTGGGCTTGTTCTATTTCACTTAACCTGATATTTTCCAACTTAATCCATTTACCAGCAAATGCCATAATTTTATTCTTTTTTATGGCTGAGTAATATTCCATTGTATATATATACCACAGTTTCTTTATCCATTAATGTATTGAAGGGCATCTTGGTTGGTCCCACAATCTAGCTATGGTGAATTGAGCAGCTATGAACGTTGATGTGGCTGCATCACTCTAGTATGCTGATTTTAAGTCCTTTGGGTATAAAGTGAGGAGTGGGATAGCTGGGTCAAATGGTGGATCCCTACCAAGATTTCTCGGGAATCTCCGTACTGCTTCCCTTCCAGAGTGCCTGCACCAATTTGCAACTCCACCAGTAATGTATGAGTGTGCTTTTTTCCCCACATCCACGCCAATACTTATTTTTTGTTTGTGTTCTTGATAATAGCCATTCTAATTGGAGTTAGATAAAATCTTAGGGTGGTTTTAATTTGTATTTCTCTAATTACTAGAGATGATGAGCACTTTTTCAGATATTTGTTGATCATCTGTATATCATCTGTGAAGTGTCTGTCCATTTCCTTAGCCCATTTATTGATTGTGTTATTTGTATTTTGGGTGTAAAGTTTTTTAAGTTCTTTATAAACTTTGGAGATGAGTGCTCTGTCTGAAGTGCATGTGGAAAAGATTTTCTCCCACTTTGTAGGTTCTCTTTTCACATTATTGATTGTTTCCTTTGCTGAGAAAAAACTTTTTAGTTTGAATCTATCCCATTTATTGATTCTTGCTTTTATTTTGTGCACTATGGGGGTCTTACTAAGGAAGTCTGATCCTAAGCCAACGTGATGGAGATTCGGGCCTACTTTTTCTTCTATTTGGTGAAGGGGCTCAGGTCTAATTCCTAGTTCCTTGATCCATTTTAAGTTGAGTTTTGTACAGGGTGAGAGATAGGGGTTTCATTTCATTTTACTGCATATGGATTTCCAGTTTTGCCAGCACCATTTGTTGAAGAGGCTATCTTTTCTCCATTGTATGTTTTTGGCATCTTTGTCTAATATGAAATAAATGTACTTATGTGGGTATATCTCTGTGTTTTCTATCCTGTACTATTGATCTACCTGTCTATTTGGTGCCAGTACCATGCTGTTTTTGTTACTATTGCTCTATAGTAAAGTTTAAGGTCTGGTATTGTGATACCTTCGGCATCACTCTTCCTGCCCAGGATTGCTTTGGCTATTCTGGTCTTTTGTTCTTCCGGATGAATTTCATGATTGCTTTCTTTATTTCTATGAGAAACATCACTGGAATTTTAATTGGAATTGTGTTAAATCTGTATAGCACCTTTGGAAGTATGGTCATTTTGATAATATTAATTCTGCCTATCCAAGAACATGGAAGATCTTTCCATCTTCTGAGGTCTTCTTCAATTTCTTTCTTTAATGTTCTATAATTTTCATTGTACAGATCTTTCACCTCTTTGGTTAGATTGATTCCCAAGTATTTTTTTTTTTTTTGAGGCAATTGTGAACAGTGTTGTTTTCCTCATTACCCTTCCAGATGATTCATCGCTTATGAATAAAAATGCATTAGATTTACGCATATTGATTTTATATCCTGCTATTTGCTGAATTCATTTATTAGGTCTAGAAGTTTTCTGGTGGGTTTTTTTGATCCTCTAAATATAGAATCATGTCATTGGCAAATAGTGACAGCTTGAGTTCTTTTCCTATTCGTATCCCTTTAATTTCTTTGGTCTGTCTAATTTCTGTGGCTAGTATTTCAAGCATGATGTTGAATAGAAGTGGTGAAAGAGGGCATCCCTCTCTAGTTCCAGTTTTTAAAGGGAATGCTTTAATTTTTTCTCCATTAAGAATGATGTTGGCTGTGGGCTTAGCATAAATAACCTTTACAATGTTCAGGTATGTTCCTACTATCCCTATTTTTTCTAGTGATTTGAGCATGAAGGTGTGTTGTATTTTGTTGAACACTTTCTCTGCATCTATTGAAATAATCATATGATTCTTAATCATAAGTCTATTGATATGATGAATTACATTTATTGATTTCCAGATGTTGAACCAACCTTGTATCCCTGGGATAAACCCCACTGATTGTGGTGCACTATCTTCTTAACATGTTTTTGTATACAGTTTGACAGAATTTTGTTAAGGATTTTTGCATGTATATTCATCAGAGATATCGGTCTAAAATTTTTTTTCCTTGATGTGTCTTTGTCTGGTTTTGGTATCAGAGTGATACTAGCTTCATAGAATAAATTTGGAAGGGTTCCCTCCTTTTCTATTTCATGAAGTACTTTGAGGAGTATTGATATAAGTTCTTCTTTGAAGGTCTTGTAGAACTCAACTGAGAATCCGTCTGGTCCCAGGCTTTTCTTGGTTGATAGGCTTTTGATGGCTTCTTCTATTTCATTGCTTGAAATTGATCTGTTTAAATTGCGTATGTCCTCCTGGTTCAGTTTGGGAGACTAATATGTCTCTAGAAATTTGTTGATGTCTTTGATATTTTCTGTTTTGTTGGAGTATAGGTTTTCAATGTAGCTTCTCATTACTTTTTGTATTTCAGTGGTGTTTGTCATGATATTTCCTTTTTCATCATGAATTTTAGTAATTTGAATGTTCTCTCTCCTTCTCTTTGTTAGTGTGGCTAAGGGTTTATCAATTTTGTTTACTTTTTCAAAGAACCAACTTTTTGTTTTGTCAATTTTTTGAATTCTTTTCTTTCAATTTCATTTATTTCAGCTCTTATTGTAATTATTTTCTATCTTCTTCTACTTTTGGTGTTGATCTGTTCGTCTTTTTCAAGGACTTTGAGATGTAGTATTAGGTCATTTTGTTGTTGACTTTTTATTACTTTCTTGAATGTGCTGCATTCCTCATAGTACTGCTTTCATAGTGTCCCAGAGATTTTGATATGTTGTTTTGTCATTCTCCTTTACCTCTAAGAATTTTTGTATCTCCACCCTGACGTTTTCAGTTATCCATGTTTCATTCAATAGCATATTATTTAGTCTCCAGGTGTTGGAGTAGTTTCTGTTTTTTATTTTGTCATTGATTTCTAATTTCATTCCATTATGATCTGATAGAACACAAGGTAATATCTCTATTTTTATACATTTACTAAAGGCTGCTTTGCAGTATAACATATGGTCTATTTTAGAGAAGGATCCATGTGCTGCTAAGAAAGTGTATTCATTCGTTGATGGATGGAATATTCTATATAGGTCTGTTAAGTCTAAGTTATTGATTGTGTTATTGAGTTCTATGGTGTCTTTGTTTAGTTTTTGTTTGGAAGATCTATCCAGTGGTGACAGCGGTGTGTTAAAGTCACCCAGAATTATTGTGTTGTGGTCTATTTGATTCCTGGAATTGAGCAGGATTCGTTTGATATACATGGATGTGCTGTTGTTTGGGGCATAAATATTTACAATTGTTATGTCTTCCTGATATATGGATCCCTTAAGCAGTATGAAATGTCCTTCTTTATCCCTCTGACTAACTTTGGCTGGAAGTCCACATTATCTGATATAAGGATGGAAACCTCTGCTTTTTTACTGGGTCCATGTGCATGGCAGGTTTTTTCCCATCCTTTCACCTTTAGTCTGTGGATGTCCTTTTCTATGAGATGAGTCTCTTGAAGGCAGCAGATTGTTGGGTCTTTCTTTTTAATCCAATCTGCCAGTCTATGTCTTTTGATTAATGAGATTAGGCCATTAGCATTCAGGGTTATTATTGAGATATGATTTGTATTCCCAGTGATTTGGGCTTATTTTTGGTTTTTAACTTGATTTGGTTTCTCCTTTGATTGGTTTTTCCTTTAAGGTAGTTTCTCCCTTTGTTGACCTACATTGTTGTTTTTCATTTCTTCCTCATGGAACATTTTGTTGAGAACATTCTGTAGTGCAGGGTTTCTCTTTATAAATTCTTTTAACTTTTGTTTATCATGGAAGGATTTTATTTCGTCTTCAAATCTGAAGGTTAGTTTTGCTGGGTATAGGATTCTTGGTTGGCAACCATGTTCTTTCAGAGCTTGAAATATCTTGTTCCGGGCCCTTCTAACTTTTAAGGTCCAGGCTGAGAAATCTGCTGATATCCTTATTGGTTCCCCCTATAAGTAATCCAATACTTTTCTCTTGCAGCCTTCAAAATCCTATCTTTATTTTGTATGTTAGGCATTTTCATTATAATGTGCCTTGGTGTGGATCTGTTGTAATTTGCATGTAGTGTTCTGTCAGCCTCTTGTACTTGATTTTCCATTTCATTCTTCAGGTTTGGGAGATTTTCTGATATTATTTCATTGAATAGTCTGTTCATTCCTTTGGTTTCTATCTCCATGCCTTCCTCAATCCCGATAATTCTTAAATTTGGTCTTTTCATGAAGTCCCATAGTTCTTGGAGATTCTGTTCATGATTTCTTACCATCTTCTCTGGGCAACTTTATTTTCAAGATTAAGTATTTTGTCTTCATTGTCTGAAGATCTGTCTTCTAAGTGACCTAGTCCGTTGGTGATGCTTTCCATTGAGTTTTTAATTTGGTTTATTGTTTCCTTCATTTCAAGGATTTCTGTTTGTTAGTTTTTTTCAAGAATCTCTCTTTGTTGAAATGATCTTTTGCTTCCCGCAGTTGCTCTTTCAACTTCATTTGAAATCATTCATTGCCTACATTTGCTGTCTTATCTCATCCTTGCTTCACGAATCATTTTTAATTATGTATATTCTGAACTCCTTTTCTGACATTTTTCTACCATGCTGTCATTGGATTCTATTAATATAGAATCTAGGTTTGTTTGGAACATTTTCTTCCCTTGTTTTTTCATGTTGTTCATGCTTCCCCTCTAGCAGTGCAAATCTGGGGTATTGCAGTTTTCCCCCTGTAGGCTTATAGTGACCCTACAGGTTTCTAAAACTTCTTTTTTAAGGGGAAGATCAATATTAGCAGCAGCCAGTACAGGCAGTATGCAGCCGTAATGGGGATCAAACGCAGGGCCTTGTGCCCAATCCCTTCTATATTTTTCCTATTTCCTTTTTTCATTAAGTTTAACAATATCTATAAGAGTGGTGAGAAATATTTGTAGTAATAACTACAACTTTTATTCTGCTGTGCTGGGGGTTGAACCCAAGGCCTTGCCCCTGCTAGAATAAAGATAAAATAGTATGTTGATATTGTATACATTTACTGTAGAAGGAAAAGGATTATTGGTTAATACCAGCTGCCTCTCAAAATTGCAGGATAGGGACTGGAATTGTAGCCTAGTGGTAGAGCACTTGCCTTGCACGTGTGAGGCACTGGGTTCAATTCTCAGCACCATATAAAAATAAATAAATAAAATAAAGGTATTGTATCCATCTACAACTAAAAAATATTTTTAAAAAGTGTTGGATAACTTATTGGAAAACTGTAGTAATTGGATTATTAGGTATTTTCAGCATTATTGAAAACAGCATTGCCACCACTCATGCTTGTAATCCTAGCAACTTAGGAATCTAAGGCAGGATAGTGAGATCCTGTCTCAAAATAAGAAATAAGCTGGATGTGGTAGTACACGCTGGTAACACCAGCAGTTCGGGAAGCTGAGGCAGGAGGATTGAAAGTTCAAAGCCAGCCTCAGCAACTTAGTAAGGCCCTGTCTCAAAATAAAAAATAAAACGGACTGGGGATGTGACTCAGGGGTAGAGTACCCCCTCAGTTCAATTCCTAATATTGCAAAAAACAGGAAAAAAAAAAAAAAAAGCATTGTATTTGTAATTTTATATTTTTGAAGGAGTTTTGTAATTCTCTGAGCATATCCACATAGAGAATTTGAATTGTATTTTTCTTAAAATGTGTGTTTTTTTTTTCCAGAACACTGTAGCAATTTATTAATCAAGGTAAACAGAACCATGTTAACTGTCAAGTTTTTTTCCAAATTAAAAATACATGTTTTCCCCATGATCACTAATTAAGAAAACCATATTCTAAACAGTCATTTGCTTGGCACATCTCCCTCTGGTTTCTTCTAATTTACAATAAAGCAAGCAAGTCTAGAATGATGAGGGCCCAATTTGAAAGGCAGTAACCTCTGCGATGTAACCTCTCCAAAACCTCTCCCTCTTACTTCCTCCCTCTCTTTCTCTCTCTCTCCATCCATATACCCTCCTTCTTTTGAAAAAAAAATTCATGATGACACAGAAAGAAAACCCAGCAATGAAACACATTCCGAAGCTTCTGGGCATTGGGAGCAGGCATAGTGGGAAAAAAGGGAGGAAAGTAAACAAGCCAGAATCTTTGGTTCCTTACTTTATGGCACTGATAGTATTTATTCCCTTTCTCAGCATACATTGGGCACCTATAAGGCACAAAGCTCTGTAGTAGACCCAGGTTTTCAAAAACAGAGCAATTTACTCCTCCTAAATCAAATGAAAACAAACTATACATTATCAGCATTGCTCTTTGACACCCTCCTTTTTTTGCACACAAGAAGATGTAAGTTCCACAGAAAAGTAAATGTGTCCTAAGTGACATAAATTTAACAAAGTTTTATAAAATTAAAGAGTCTGAGCCTGATATTACATAAATAATGTTTGTAAGTAAGTTGTTTGACAACAGATTACCCTCCTAATTGCAATTTTATAAAATCCAGCCAGCACAAAGTTAGCATCTTAAGACAAGAGTTTCATAACCCCACCAGCCTCTTTTTGGCCACTTTCCAGCACTCTAGAAATACAGCCTGGAGAATTTAGGTATTATAAACTTCTTCTACATAAACAAGTTTCTTTTCCGGTTTTTAAATATTCAATTTAAGTTTCTTTCTTTCTCTTTTTTCCTTCCTTTCTTTGTGGTGCTGGGGATTGAATCCAGGACCTGATGCATGCTCGGGACCTCCTATCATTGAGCTATATCCCCAGCTGTTTCAGTTTCTTACACTGGCATCTGAGCTATGAACACAAATTTATCAGGCAATCACAAATTTTTTTCCATGAAATTAACTCAGGATAGATGGGAGTGCCTGCTCCTTTGGAAGTGGAATATATTCCTTTTCTCTTCCCCAGTGCTTGCTTCTAAAATTCCCTCCTAATTAGTTTCATAAATTTAAGGCAAATTTTCAGGTCACTTGATGGTATAATTACTAAAGGCTTTTGGTGTATATGTACTAGGAGTATTATCTTAAAACCTTTTGATAGAAAGTCAGTTATTAAAAAAAAATCAACACACATCTATCACTTTTACCTCTATGCTTAAAGCAATGATGTGAGTTGAGAAATTTGGTCCTTGTTCTCTTGGCCCCCCAGAAGAAGCATTCCCTAAATATGGCTTTGAATTTTCCAGTTGCATACAGAGTTTTCCTGGGCATTGTACCCTGCTATAGTTTTCTTGTTAAGGACATCCTTAACTTTAATACAATGTTTGTGCTCTGTATTTTCTTCTTAAAAGAGGAATAAGATGAACACAGTGCAAGTTATGGCCCTTGTATGTTAAGATGAAACAGTTTCCATAGAAACTCCAGTATGAGGCTCTGTGGTCCCTCCTGACCTAGACACTTGTGTTTCTCTTTCTTCCACCTCTCCCTCTGTGACTACTACAGCATCTACCTCAGCTACCTCTTCAACCATGGTGAATTCAACTCCATTGGGCTGTTGTCGGGCCATAGCCTCCAGTTTAAGGCGGTACTCTTCTGCTTCTTGCTCTTTCTTTAGGAGTTGGTGTCGATATTCCTGCACTCTTCGATTGGCCTCCTGGAGTTGCTGCTGTAGTAACTCTCTTTCTCTGCCTTCCTTGCCTTCTTCCACACTGTTTGTCATCTCTTCCATCCTTGGTTTCTTTGCCAGTGGTAACTTCTCTACTACTTCTTCTTCTTCAATTACAGTCTCTTCTGCAACCTGACCAGCAGGTACAGTTAGAACTTGCTGTCCATCTTGCATAGTTACAATAAATGGTTGGCCAATGGCTCCAGCAGGGATTGCAGTTTGGATATTACCCAGAGGGACTCCATCAGTCACTATGGTGATGACTCTTTGGCCTCCACTCCCTACCACTTGCTGGATCGAAGAGTCAACAGAATTTCCTTGTATGATTTCCTCTGAATTAGCTGAGGTTGTTTTGGTGCTGGTTGAAGAAACAAGGCTAGCAAAGTTAACAACCTCTCCGGAGGTGAAGATGAATGGAGCAGCCACAGTCACAGGGTTAGTCACAGAGTTGGCTCTCTCAGGATTAGCATTCACCTGATTCTGCATTGCTTCCTGAAGGATGACCAAAATCTCAGCATTGTTTTTCTCCAGGGCTATGTCAAAGGCAGATTTATCAAATTTGCTGAAAGCATGGACATCAGCTCCATATTTGATGAGTAACTCTACCACATCCCGATGGTGGCGCTCTGTGGCCCAATGCAAAGCTGTCATCTTCAGCATGTCCTTGGCATTCACATCTGCTCCATTCCTAACAAGCAGTTCCACGATGTGTGCATGTCCATCAGCTGCAGCCATGTGCAAAGGGGTCCTGTCCACTTTGGTCCGGGCATCCCTGCTAACGCCTGCTCTAAGGAGCACTTCCGCTGTGGAATAATGACCATACTGGGCTGCAAGATGGAGGGGTGATGTTCCAAGCTCCTCGTCCGGGACGCTGCCGGCTCCACTTTCACCGAGCCCGCCAGTTTGGTCTCATTTCCTTCTCCAATTAAGACTCCCTGTCAGTGACGGTTACTTTTTGGTCTTTTCATGTATGCATATTTTGGGGGCCTTTACCCCCCCCCCCCCCCCCCCCGTCGTGGAGAAATGGAGGCAACAAAATGGCCAAATGTGTTGTTTTTTGGGGGAAAGGATTTGGGAGGTAAATAGGAAATGGTTTCTTGGCATTGTTATGGAATAGCAATGGCTGACTTGTACTTGCTGTGGCTGACTTGTACTAGTTTGTGAGCCCAAACTGGTACCATCTAAATCATAAAGAATTATGTGAGCTACTTCTTACACATAACCATTTTTTCAAATAAAGTCATAAAAAGAAAATAGTAAAAGCTTATTAAAGTCAGGCACAATGGTGCACACCTGTAATCCTAGTGACTCAGTAGGCTGAGGCAGGAGTATTAAAATTCAAGACTAGCTGAAGCAACTTAGCAAGAGCGTGTTTCAAAATAAAATAAAAGGGCCTGGCTATGTAGCTTAGTGGCAAAGAGCTCCTGAGTTCAATCCCTAGTACTTCTAACAAAACAAAACGAAACTCAACAAAACCCTTTACTTCCTAACTACTTAAATGCCTCTTACTACTTACTATTTTTAATTGCTTTGAGGTTATTTATTCTTATCTGTATGGTAGAAATACTATATAATAGTGTGCTATTATGATCTCTTCCCATCTCTGCATTCATCAACTTCATGTTGGTAGATTAAATGAAATCTAATTGGAATCTTTCTACATAGAAATTGGGAAATATTATAAAACAGGGATTTTAATTTTTGGAGAGCCTCACTATTAAACATTTATCAGCACACCATGAAACTGGATGTTTTTTAGTGTAATGCTCTTATTTGAAGATATTTTTTTCTATGATATCTCCTAAGTATGTTTATGGAATGACTGAAAGTCTTAAAATATAAAAATATATTTTTTCATCATCATCACAGATACATAATTTATGACTGAGATTAAAACACATTAAATAAAATGAGTAAGAGAATAAGTAAATATTTTTCCTCTATTTCAAGACTTTTTTTCTATTGGAGATTGAACCCAGGGGTGCTTTACCATGGGCCTACATTTCTAGTCTGTTTGTTTGTGTGTTTGTTTATTGAGACAGGGTCTCACTAAGTTACTGAGGATCTTGCTGAATTGCTGGAGCTGGCCTCAAATTTGGGATTCTCCTGTTTCAACCCCTCAAGTCACTAGGATTATAGCCATGTGCCACCATGCCCGGCTATTTCATGACTTTTTGGAAACCCTAAATAAATACATAAACAAGTAAATAAATCATGGGTGAATACATTCAGAAATGTGTGTGTGTTTGTATATCTGAATGTACATACAGGCAATGCTCATTTTTTGTAGATACTGCATTTACAAATTTGCCTACTTGCTAATATTTGTAGCTTAAAAAGCAATATTCAGGGCACTTTTGTAGTTATCCTGGACTTGCTTGCTGTGAAAAATGTTGGATGCTGCATGCATATGTGCCCAGTGAGATAGAGCAAGGAAATTCTCTTCCTTCTTGCTTCACCTGTTATGCTGTAAACTTTTAGAAACTGTTCTGTTTCAGGTCATGTTTTCAAATTTTCGTGCTTTTGTGGATGATATTGCTCTTTAAAATGACTCCTTAGTATAGTGATAAAGTGCTGTTCAGTGTTTGTAAACACAAGACTGTGATGTGTATTATGTAGGAAGTTTATGTCTAACACAAGCTTCTTAGGTATCAGGTATGCTATTAGCTGTGAGTTTGATGTTAATCAACAATATGTATTTTTTAAAGTGTCTTTAGATAGAAACACACAAAGTAAGTTTATATATTGATCAGTTGATAAAATATGATTAGAGGCTTGAAGGAACCTACCCTGTATTTTCTCTAAGAGCAGTGGTTCAATATTTGCTAATTTAGTATTCATGGCAGCTCTGTAGAGTATAACTGTTGTAAATAACAAGAGATGATTTCTGTATATACACATACACATAGGTCTATGCATGACATATGAGCCTACAAAGTTTTCAAAGAAATAGACTGATCAACCACACAATGCTAAATATATACAACATACAACTTAACGTTTTATTGATGTTTCAGAAGGTAAATAAATATTTATGAATATATAGAAATGTCAGTTAATATGAGTGCATTATTTTAAGGAATTAATTTGTTTCACTTTTGTACTTTGTTAACATTAGAGAAAGTTTATATACTTATATGTCCCATTTATACATCCCATTGAGTATACTGTTTATGTAGACTTAGTAATAGAGGTCACTTTCTTAAGCATTTAATGCATGATCCTAAAAGGTTTTGTCTTATTTCGACCAGATTATATATATGAAGCTTTATTGAATACTGCTATTGATGTAGATTCACTGGAAGCACACTCACAGTTGGATGAAATGTGGATCAAAGAAGTAATAAAGAAGGCAGGGATGAAGTTGAAATGGAGCAAATTAAAACAGGACAAAGTCAGAGAAAATAAAGATGCTGTAAGAAGGTAAAACTTACCTATATATTGGAGGAAGGAGACCATATATAGTTTTATTCACACACCTTAATGGGAAGATTTGCCTTAAAATGGGATATGAATATAGGGTAAACTTTTTTTCAAAGTGCTTAAAGCATCAGAAAGTACATTCAGGTTATAAAACTCTAAAGGTTATTTTCCATAGTATGTTGACTGTGTGTATTAGCCCGAATTTTAAAATTTGATTCATTTCTGTCCACTGTTATGAAGATTCCAAATATAGGTAAAAAGTCATTAATTATTCTGTTACAAGTAGTTATATGTAGTGAAGAGAAAAATAATTGTGTCTAATTAAACTTGAATATTGGGTTTTATGGTTAATGGTAGCTTGGAGAGATAACTGCAAACCAATTCACAGGTTATGAAATGTTTCTGGTATTTAAGAAATGAAACTCCTTTGCTGTTAATTGTAGGCCCCAGGCAGATCCAGCTTTATTAACTCCAAGGTCCCCTGTTGTTACTATAATGGGCCATGTTGATCATGGGAAAACGACGTTACTTGACAAACTTCGAAAAACTCAAGTGGCAGCAATGGAAGCTGGAGGCATCACTCAACACATTGGTGCCTTTCTGGGTATGAACACAGATTACCTTACAATGTGCTTGGGAACCCCACTATTTTCTTTAATCAAATATTATGATATGAAATATACAAATTCAAGGTAAAAGGGAAGCCATTGGATTGATGAAATGTAGAGTGAGTGGTTAAAATTATTTTGTACTTTCTCTGAGAAATTTATGTTACTGTTTTTTCTTGGTTGTTCTTAGTTTGGTTTAATGAGCCTAAATTTTTTACTCAATTAATTAATTATGCTTATATAAGCTCCTAAGATAGGTTGTGATAATGTTGGTAACGATAATTAATAACTACTGCTTAGTGAGCATTTAACATGTGCCCAGCACTGTGCATCTTTTTTTTTTTTTTTTTTTTTTTGCAGTGCTGGGGATTGAACCCAGAGCCTTATGCTTGCAAGTCAAGCGCTCTACCCACTGAGCTATATCCCCAGCCCCAGCACTGTGCATCTTATATGCTTTATCTCTTTTATCTTCACAACAGCATCATGAGGTAGGTATTAATATTTCTACTTATAGCTGAGGAGGCTGAGACGACTTCAGATTAAGTAACTTGCCCAAAGTACATAGTTAGTAAGTGGCAAAGATGAGATTTAAACCAAGGATCCTGAGCTACTATCTGTGTACTAAATTGCCTTTTTCTGGCTCAAGTCCTTTGTGCAGATGTGGTTTGCTAATGTGGGGTATGACTGACTATACCACTATTGGTCTGTTCTCACTCCAGAATGAATGTCAGTTGGTACATTTATGAAAGGCACTATATTCTAGGAGTTTGAAAATGTTACATGAAATAAAAAAAACATAAAGGTCTCTCTGGTATTTTCTAAATTTTCATTGTGAAATTTCAATCTGTGTGGTTCTAATTAAGATTAGTGGAAGGAATACAATTATTTTAAAGAATTGTTGATTGTATTTGATAATGTCATATATACATTCCATACATTTGTTAAGGAAGTTCATATTTGAATCTTTGGTGTTCTTGGATTTCTGTTTCCACAGTCTCTCTGCCTTCTGGGGAAAATATAACCTTTCTTGATACTCCAGGACATGCTGCCTTCTCAGCAATGAGAGCTAGAGGTGCTCAGGTCACTGACATTGTTGTGTTGGTTGTGGCTGCAGATGATGGGGTGATGAAACAGACCATAGAATCTATTCAGCATGCTAAAGATGCTCAAGGTATTGTGTGGCTGACTTGTATGTATTATAAAGAAAGTTGTTTATTATTTATTGATTTTTTTTTTAAAGGATCTCTTCCATAAAGTTGCAATTCTGGAGTCATTTACATGTAACTCACTTAATTGTCACAGCAGCCCCAGGATTGTTATACCTGTTTTACAGATAAGCTTCAAATATAGTTAAATTATTTTCCCACTGATATATAACTAAAAGAAAAGGCCTTAGCAGGATTTGGCTTGGGTCTTGTGATCACAAGTAAGTCTTTCTTCCACTTTAAAAAAAAACAAAATTTTTTTATTATAGAAAATTCATATATATGCAATGTTAAGAATAGGATAATAGGGACTGCGGTTGTGGCTCAGTGGTGGAGCACTTGCCTTGCATGTGGGAAGCACTGAGTTCAGTACTTGGCACCACATGGAAATAAATGGATAAAAATGAGAATATTGTGTCCATCTACAACTAGAAAATATATATATTAAAAAAATAGGATAATGAATTCCTATTTATACTTTATCCAGATTTATTGCCAAGAGGTGATATGCCATTATTCCTTGTTCACTTACCTGGGATTCTTCTCTTAAGAGAAATATTTTCTTCATTTGCTTTATTTTATTTATTTATTTATTTTTTTAATTTTGCGGTGCTGGGGATTGAACCTAGGGCCTTGTGCTTGACAGGCAAGCACTACCAACTGACCTATATCCCCAGCCCTTCATTTGCTTTATTTTTTAAAAATTTGTCCTTTTTAGATGTACATGACAGTAGAGTGTATTTTGACATATTAGACATACATGGATCTTCATCTGCATTTAATAAGTTCTTATTTAATCAAAGGAATAAAATTGCAGGCTTTGGAAAATAACCTGATCATCTTCTCCCTTATTTCTCTTTTTTTTTTTCTCATTTTTCTTTTTTCTTTTGAGACAGGGTCTCCCTAAGTTGCTTAGGGCCTGGCTAAGTTGCTGAGGCTGACCTTGAACTTTGTGATCCCCCGGCCTCAGCCTCCGAGTTACTGGGATTACCAGCATGTGCCACCATGCCTAGCATCTTCTCCCTTATTTCTTCATTTAAAAACTATAATAAGTGGAGCATGTCTGTAATCACAGTGACTCCGAAGGCTGAGGTAGAAGGTTTGCAAGTTCAAGGCCAGCCTCAACAACATAGCAAGACCCTGTCTCAAAATAAAAGAGAGGTGGGGATGTAGCTGAGGGGTAAGGCATCCCTGGATTCTGTCTCCAATATTTGGAAATTATTATAATAAATACTTCATATATGTAAACATATATACTCTATACATTCATTCTTATTGTGATATGATAGCCTGTACTTGCCCCCCAATGAGAAAATATGGAATGCTGTATTCCCCCCAGGTATGTTGACAAGACAAAACAAACAAAAAAAAAAAGGTTGAGAATTACTCTTCTAGGCCCATTCTTTCATCTTATAATGTGAAAACTGAAACCCAGGCAGCAGCCAGAACTCTCCCCAATTATATATAATTACATAACAAATGTGTGACTTGTTTGAATTTGGGATCTGACTCTTCTAGCTTCCAGTATTATTCTCCTTTTCTTTTTGTAGTACTGAGGATTAAACCCAGGAGTGCTCTACCACTGAGCTACATTCCTAGTCCTTCTTATTTATTTTATTTTATATTTTTCCAGACATGTTTTTAAATTTTGAAACAGTATCTTCCTAAGTTTCTGAGGCTGGCCTTGAACTGACAATTCTCTTGTCTCAGTCACTCAAGTAGCTAGGATTACAGGCATTCTCTTTCCTTTTTAACTCCTCAAAACTGTGTTTGTATGTTGATCTTAATAATTCTAGGCAATACATGGGAAAAAGGAGAGAGGTATAATTTGCCAGGGATCCTATAATAAAGCAGTTGGTTGAGATAGAATCAATTCATTATATCATGCTTTCTGCCTATATTCTTTGGATCCCTGTTAAGTTCAAGCTTATCAATATAGAAAATGCACTTTTTCACAATAGTAGGTTATAGGTTGAGAAACTTTTTGTCTCTTTCTGAAAGGAATCACACAGAGACACAAGCCAAAGCCAAAAGCGGGAGCAGTTCTGTTTTATTTTAAAAATGCACACACTTATATAGGGCTGGGAAGAGGCTGATTGGTTGGGGCATGAAATGGGGTGAGAGTTGATTGGGTGAGCCTTGTTGCTAGGGTTCTGGGCGGGGTGTCAAGCGCAGATTGGGAAAAATGAGAGCGGTGACCTTATATTTCTCCCTTTTTTTAATATTTTGGAATGGGGTGTCACTCAATCTGGCTACTTCCTGCTGGATGGGGGCAAAGTCTGGGAAGGGGTAGAGGGTTTTGGGAGAAATATGGTCAGGAGACCCCATAACAAGACCGAAAAGGGAAGGTTTCTTGGGGGTGAGGTTGGTGAATGTCCCTTGTAGTGGCCTCGGGTGGAATGAGCCAAGCGTTCTGGTGAAGGGATGTGAGGAAAGAGTTCCATGAGCTGAGTAGTTTTTCCTTAACAGGTGGTGGTAAGATGTCCCTGGGGGGATGTGGGGACGTCATCTGTAGCCAGTGGTTGATAGTACCTGAGAAGAAGCTGGTTGAAAGTTTGGTTAGAAATAGTCTGAAGTTGACGTTGAAGGAACTTTAACAAGCAGGGTAAAAAGAGACAGGTGAGAAAAATGAGGAGTATTGGATCCAGGGTTGGGAGTACCCATGCAAAAAATGAGGAGTATTGGACCCAGGATTGGACCCAGGATGCAGGGAGGGAGGACTAGAGCCAAAATGAAAGAGGGGAACTAGAAGTATGTCCTCGAAGCCCCGCAGCTAAATCCTGTAATTTAATGATGTTCTGTTCTACCACCCCGGATTCATTTATGTAATAACAACATTCTTCTCTGAGAAATAAACAAGTACCTCCTTTTTCAGCCATAAGAAGATCTATGGCCCTGTGGTTTTGCAGTGTTACCTGGGCCAAAGAGGTCACCTGTTTTTGTAAGGAGGCTAGGGATTCAGCTGTTGAAGTGAGGGTGCCTTCAAGTTTGGTGTTCAGATCTTCCGTGGCCCACAGAGAGTGACCGAGGGCTCCGCCCGAAAGAGCAACTCTGGTGATAGAAGAGGTTAGTGATAGTCCCATGAGTATAGGTAGGAAGGCAGCTCGTTTCTGCTGTGGGTAGGGAAGGAAAAAAGATTGAAGCTCGGAGGAACTGTAGAGGGTCAATTGAGGCACCAGTGTGATAAGGACACAGGGAGAAGTGGAATAGACGTGGAGCTGGTTACTGACAGTGGCATTGCACCGGAAGAAATGTCCAGGGTGGTTATTATATACAGAGCTTGTAAAAGTGGTATAAGCGTGGCAAAGTATAGCTGAAGGATATATTGAGGGTGAGGATGTAAAAGGCAATGAATGAAGTGATCTGGTTCAGGTTCCCATAAAGGGACAGCATGGATAGGTGTCATTGGTTTTGCAGAGGTTAGGAATGAGTAGTTAGAGGAGTTCAGGGGGACTGCTGCCAGAAGGGGTCGTTGCAAGGAGGCACATAAGAAGCAATTTTTAGGATCAACGGAGGTGAGATTTAGAAATCTAGCTGTATCTTGGATAAGGTGTAGCCAAGAATAGGTAAGACCAGAAGGTGAGGATGTATCTTGTAAGGTCTGGATAAGAACCTTTTCTGAGTGTTGTATATCTGAAGCAACTTGAGAGATTTGTGACCCTACGGGTGTCAGTTCGCGAGAGATGTGAAGGGTCCCATGAGGTTTGGACCAAGTTCCGTAATAAATGAAGGCCGTCTCTCTGGTTGCCCAGCGAGGGTCCCAGGGGTCTTTGATAGTGAGTGAAATTGAGCCGTTGTCCTGTTTTGGAGATTGTTGGAGGCGGAGGTGTGATGATGCCCATGGGTGGGGTGTCCCAGGTAGTGAATATTGCATGACCAATATGGACAACCCCCATAAACATCAAGCCACCAATGACAGTAATCTTTAGTCTGGTCATATATGAAGCAGAGGTAGGAGAGAGGAGGGGCTGACTGAAGAAGACCTTGGTTGATGGTGTGAATATAAGGGTTTTTGGAGCTGAACATCCTGTTGTTGGACAGGATGCAGAGGTGGGAAGTAGATGAGTAGTTTTGGTGCTATGTTCGGTGTAGGTCTCTCTGATTTTGAATGTCCAGACGAAAGTTGTGGCATGTGAGGGGAGACTTGGGAGAACTAGGAGGAGTAGGTGGAGCAACATTTTTGTGTATGGTTTGAGTATTTTGGGGTATGGGTTCAAGAGTGAGATGTGAGAAAAACGTAGTTTTAGAGGGTTTTGGGGGGAGGAAGGACGGGAGAATTTGGGATGAGCTTCATGAGAAGGAGTTTCTTGATGAGCTTCTTTTGGATCGGTGGGGCAGGAGGCTGGTTTGAGCCTAGAAATATGAATCCATGGGGTAAGTCGGTTGTGGGGGAGTGCTAGCTTAGCAGCTGGAGTACATAAGATGACTTCTACAGGTCCTTCCCATTTGGGTTGGAAAGGGTTTCTTTCCCTTGGAGGACAGTAGTAGACAAATTGCCTGGGTGTCAAAGGAAAAAGGGTTTTGAGAGAGACTGGGATCAGGAAGGAGCCAGTCCTGGGGTTTCCATAGTTGGGATCGAAGGTGGAAAAGAAGGAGTAAGGCATATTTGTCAGAAATAGGCCAAGGCTTGGGTGAGAGTCCAGGGGGAATGAGAGGGCGGCCATACATGACCTCGAATGGGGAGAGAAGGGAGGGTTTCTTGGGCAAGGCTCGCAAGCGTAAAAGGGCCAAAGGGAGTAATTTAACCCAAACTTAATTCCATAGCTAGTTAGTTTAGTGAGGATATCCTTAAGGGATCTATTTGTTCTTTCAACCTTCCCTGAGGCCTGTGGGCGATAGGGGCAATGAAAATGCTGTGGGAAAGAGAGGGCGTGAGTGAGAGCCTGAGTGACTTGGGAAACAAGTTCTGGGCCGTTGTCGGATTAAATGGAGGTGGGCATCCCAAATCGAGGGATGATTTGAGCCATTAGGATGTAAAGGACGGTAGAGGCCCTTTTGTTGGATGTAGGAAAAGCCTCGACCCATCCGGAGAAGGTATCCACCAGCACTAGTAGGTACTTCATGTGTTTAACCCTAGGCATATTGGTGAAGTCAATTTGCCAGTCAGCTGTGGGGATGTGCCCTCGAGCCTGATGGGAAGGGAAGGGTTTAGGCTGTAGGGCTGTGTTGAATTGGTTCGTTGACAAATATGGCATGTTGAGGAAATGCGCTGTAAGAGGGCTTTATCATCCCCAGAGAGGGTGAAAAAAGATTGAAGAAAGGTTTCAAGACTTTGGGGGCTAGAGTGAAACATGGAATGGAGAAAATGGAAAAGATGTTGATGATCTTGTTCAGGCAGTCTCCGGAGAAGTGAGTGTGAGCATGTGAGCATTGGAGAGAGATTGGAAGTTTGGAGGGCTGCCGATCATGCGGCTTGATCAACTTTGGAATTGCCCGCTGTGATAGGGGAGGAGTCAGTTTGGTGAGCTTTACAGTGTGTGATACCAAGTTTAGATGGTAACTTTGAGGCTTCCAATAGGTCAGAAATGAGTTTTGAGTTAGTGACCGAGGTGCCCTTGGTTGTTAGGAGTCCCCTTTCTTTCCATATGGCTGCATGGGACAATAGAATATGAAAAACATATTTGGAATCAGTGTAAAGAGATAAGGTTTTATCTGTAGCTAGTTCACAAGCCCTGGTGGCTGCTATGAGTTGGGCCTGTTGGTTTGTAGTGTTTGGTGGAAGGGGTTTTGCTTCAATTATAGAGGAGAGGGAGACAATGGTATATCCTGCCACTTTGACCACATCCTGCATAAAGGAACTGCCATCAGAAAACCATGTGAAGTTGGGACAAGACAAAGGCCCCTCAGAGATCCTTGTGGGGAAGGGCAGGGCAGAAAAGCCTCCAGAGCTTCAGTACAGTTATGGACTGGGGGCTCTGGCAAGTTAGTTGTAATAGGGAGTAAGGAGGCGGGATTTAAAGGGGGACAGGGTTTGAAAGATATTGTGGGGTTCTGTATTTATTTATTTTTATGTGGTGCTAAGGATCAAACCCAGTGCCTCACAAGTGCTAGGCAACCACTCTGCCACTGAGCTACAGCCCCAGCTACTATTGAGGGGTTCTGAAAGAATGTACCAGTAGGGAAAGAATCCTGGAAGGGGGGAGAGATTGCAACCCTTTGTAGGTCAGGAGATCTTTCAAGTGATGTGGTGAGAAAATCGTGAGGGGAGACCCAAAGGTGAGTTTATGAGCTTCCTTTTGAAGATCATAGCTGGCTGCCAAGGCGCGTAGGCAGGGAGCCCATCCTCTAACAGTAGGGTCCAACTGCCTGGAGAGATAGGCTACTGGGGCAAAAGTTGGCCCATAGTTTTGTCCAAGGACTCCTAAACTTTGGCCTCCCTTTTCATGAACATAGAGAAGAAAAGGTTTTTTTAGGTCCAGCAGGTGGAGGGCTGGGGCCTGGAGGAGTGCCCTTTTTAATATGTGGAAAGGCCGGTTGGGAGTGGAGGGTAACAGCTCATTTTGAGGGCCCGTTGTCATGTCATATGAAGGCCTTGCTAGGAGGGAATAATTGGGAATCCATGCCCTAAAATATCCTGCTAAGCCCAGGAAGGATAAGATTTCAGCTTTAGTTTTGGGAATGGAAAGGAAGCTAATGAGATGTTTCCTGTCGGTAGTGATGGCCTTCCTTCCGTGGGAGATGGAGAACCCGAGATAAGTGGCTGTGGGACAGGACACTTGGGCCTTTTGAGGGGAGGCGGGGCAACCCTTGCAGGCCAGAGAGTTGAGTGGGGATATGGTGTCATGCTTTGAGATTTCCATGGAGGGGCTGCAGAGGAGGAGGTCATCTACATATTGAAAGAGAGTGGAATCAGGGCAAGTTGAGTGGAAGTCCTTTAGGTCTGTTGCCAGGACTTATCCAAAGAGATGGGGACTATCTTTAAAATCCTGGAGAAGGACTGTCCATGTAAGCTGTTGAGAGTGTCTGGTTTCTGGGTCAGTCCAGGTGAAAGCAAAAATGTCTTGGGATTCAGGTGCAAGGGGAATAGAAAAGAAAGCATCCTTGAGATCTATTACTGAGAAATGAGTGGACGTAGCAGGAATTTGGGAGAGAAGGGTGTAGGGGTTAGGGACTAGGGGGTGGATGGGGATAATGGAAGAGTTCATGAGGCGAAGGTCTTGTACTAAGCGGTAAGAACCATTAGGTTTTTTAACTGCTAGGATAGGGGTATTGAAAGGAGAGTGAGTGGGTCGTAAGTATCCCTTTTTTAGGAGGTCCCGTATGATGGGCTGGAGGCTAATTAGCAAGGTGGTGGGTAACGAGTGTTGGGATTGATTAGAAAAATGAGTGGGGTCTTTGAGTCGGATCTTAATAGGGGGACAGGCAACTATAGAAGGGTTACAGATGTTCCAGACAATGGGGTTTACAAGGGAAGTGGGGATAGGGAAGTGCTTGCGTTTGGGGTGGTCTTGGGTAGGACCTACACAATCGGAGAAGAAAGGGTTTGTGAAATCATCAGCTAAGAGAGCTATTAAAAAGTGTGGTGTGGGGGATGATGGAGGCTGTATAGAAATTGTAGCCTTGAGGAGTGAGAGGATATCCCTACTGAGAAGTGGTACTGGACATTGGGGCATTACAAGGAAAGAATGGGAAAAAGGGAAACTCTATAGAGCAGGTGAGAAGAGGTGTTTTTAATGGGAGTATGACTTTTCCCTCCTACCCCAACAGTTGGAGAGGATGAAGGCAGCGTGGGTCCCCAAAACTCCCTCAAGACCGTAAAGGTGGCCCCTGTATCTAGGAGGAAGTTGATGCTGCGCCCATTTACTTGGAGTTGCACCCTGGTTCCTGCCTGTTGATAGTAACGGCCAGGGAGGAGGACCCAAGGCCCCGTCAGTCATTGAGCACAAGACCCAAGAGGTCACTACTGGGATTTTTGGTCACAACTCCCCTTCAGGAGGTGGGACAGTCTGAACCCCAGTGGCCCATTTGCTGACATTTAGGGCAAGGTGTGTTGGGGGTCCTAGGAGTAGGGCATGCTTTAGCCCAATGACCCTCTTTGCCGCACTTTAAACAGGCTCCCAGGGGATTGGGATGTTGCAAAGGTTGCTGACGTTGGCCATGAGGGGCCCTCTGTAGGACCTGGGCGAGCATCTGAAATTTGTTGCTTTCTGCCTTTTTGTACCTATGATACTTACAGCATTCTGCTTCCTCATCCCGGTTATGGAAAACCTTAAAAGCCATAGCCAGAATTTCCATCTGAGGTGTTGCAGGCCCTTGTTCAAGTTTCTATAATATAGCCTTTATGTTGGGGTAGCTCTGGGACAGGAAATATGTCATAAGGACATGCCTGCCATCGGGGGCTTCAGGATCTAAGTTGGTGTATTGTTGGAGAGCTTTAGTGAGGTGATCTAAGAATTCAGAGGAGGTTTCATCCTTTTTTTTTTGGATTATCTCTTGGATTTTTTTAGGCCAGCAATTATACAGGCAGCAAACTAATTTCTTAATTGTAGTCTGGCTGTGGTGTTATAGTCCAGTCTGGGTCTTGTTTGGGGACTGCATGGGGGCCGGTAGGGTGATTGGGGTTGACCCAGTGAGTGTCATCTGTGTGAGCTTGAGCTAGATCCCAGACCTGTCTGCATTCCTCAGGAAGTAGAGTGTTAGCCAAGAGCATGTCAATGTCATGGTGAGTAAGACTATAGGCCTGTAGGACCCATTGGAATTCACGGATGTAAGTAGTAGGGTCAGTAGTGAAAGAACCTAGCCTTTTTTCTAATTGAGTAAGGTCAGTCATAGAAAAGGGAAAATGGACCTGAATAACACCTTCGGGTCCAGCAACTTTTCCTAAGGGTGCCATTGTATGAGGCTGAGTAATTTGGTTGTGGGTGTGGGACCTGGTGGCTGGTGGACTAAAGGAGGCTGAAGCGGGAGAAGATGGCACCGTGGAAGAAGAAGAAGATGGTGGTGGAGAGGAAAATCATGATGAAGCAGAAGCAGGCGAAGAAGGGGCAGGGGAAGTGGGAGTGGAAGGAGGGGAATGATAAGGAGGGGGTTCTTCGGCTGGGTCAAAGGAGGAGGAGGACTCAGAAGAGGGTAGTGCGGGTTTGCAGGCTAAAAGAACTTGGTGAGGGATACAAGGGGTGCAGAGGTCAGGGTGGGACCAGAGGAGGGAGAAAGCCTCGATGTAGGGAATCTCCTTCCACTTTTTTAAGCACTAGCAATAGTTGAAAAGATCTCACAGAATTTGAAGGTCAAGGGAGCCTTCAGGAGGCCATTTATTTTGATTATCTAAGTAATAAGAAGGCCAGTCCTGAGTACAGAATTCGATGAGAGTTTTTGGCTTGATGTCTGGGGTCAGTGAGAGGCGAGCCAAATTGGAGAGTAAACATTTTAAGGGGGAATCGCTCGGAAGGGAAGAAGAGGCCCCCATCGTCCTTTGAAAGTAGAGAGAGAGAGAAAGAGAAGGGGGAGAGAGAGAGAGAAAGAAAGAAATCTCCAGGCCAGAAAAATGAATTAATGACTCACTTAGGCATCCCCAAGGAGAAAAATCATTCACAGGACCCAGTAGGGTTGGGGGCAGAGGGAAAAGTCAGGTCGTCAGGATTCCCTTGCCAGGCAGAAATGCTGGAGGCCGGGGGCCGGAGGTTGCAGAGAACCTAGTGCTAGGTTTTTTCTGGAAAATGGAGGAAGGTAGGAGAAGGTAGAGAAAAAGAGAGAGGGAATAAGAAGGGGTCTATTGTTCCCTCCCACCTGATTGGATAACAGAAGAGGCACCTAGGAGTCCACTGTGGCCATAAAGACCGAGGTGGGGTGTGATCTCCTCCCTATAACCAGACGTCAGGGGCTGCCTGATGATTACGGCCAGACACCCTGTGATAGTCAAGTTAAGGGCAGCTGTCTCCCGAGGGGTGACTCACCTAGAAATTGGCCAGTGGTGGTTGCAAGGTAGCCAGCGCTCAAGAAGGCAGACGAGGGCGAGAAGCTTTGACCTGGGGAGATGGAGGGGGTCCTCGATATTTGAGGAGTTTCCCCTCCCGGGTTTCCGGCACCAATGAAAGGAATCACAACGGAGACACGAGCCAAAGCCAAACGCCGGAGCAGTTCTGTTTTATTTTAAAAATATACACACTTATGTAGGGCCAGGAAGAGGCTGATTGGTTGGGGCATGAAACTGGTGAGGGTTGATTGGGTGAGCCTTGTTACTAGGGCTCTGGGCAGGGTGTCAAGCACCCATTGGGTGAAGTTCACGCCAGCGGGAGAAGGTCGGTCAAGAGCGGTGACCTTATACTTTGTTTCTGTTCCTTTGACCCTGAGAAAATGGTGGAGATAGTGAAACTCAACTAGAATTATATCCTAGAATTTTGTGTGATATCTCTAATGAGAGGATATGTTTAGTAATGATGAATGATTTTAAGATTATTCGGTTCATTCATTAAGTGTATACTTATTGAGAGTCCACTATATATTGGTCACTAAAGTAAGTATATAAACAAAGAGTTGCTATAAGTCCCAAAAGAAAATTTGCAATAATGATACTTAGATTCAGCTGAAGATGGGATGCTGGGTTTTATCAATGAATAAATTTTTTCTCATGTAAGGTGTCTGTTCTTAATTCAGAATTTACTTATAATTACAGTTTTAATATCTTATATATGAATTCCTTCTTTATGTGTAGAGAGAGGGGTGATGTGAGTCTGAGTGCACCTTTTAAGCCTTTCTATAAATAAGTACATCCACTGAATAAAAAGAAAGCCTGAACAGGTTGTTGTCTCAGTGTGAATTCAGAATTAAAGGTATTCTCATTTACATTTTGTCTCTTTTAGTTCCTATTGTCCTTGCAATAAATAAATGTGACAAAGCTGAGGCTGATCCTGAAAAAGTGAAAAAAGAGTTGCTGGCTTATGATGTGGTGTGTGAAGATTATGGAGGTGATGTTCAAGCAGTGCATATCTCTGCACTCACGGTAAATATGGGTACCTCAGAGACAGATATGTGCAGATGAGTGCTTTACATCATGCACATGGTGTGTTATACCTAAAGAACATGTTGACATGCGTGATTTTTATTGTTTTAAAAAATTCTTTGGGCAGCCAGGGAACCTTGGCACACATTTATAATCCCAGCAATTTGGGAGGCTGAGGTAGGAGAATCACAAGTTCAAGGTCAGCCTCAGCAAATTAGCAAAACTCTCAGCAATTTAGTGAGACCCTGTCTCAAATTAAAAAAAAAAAAAGAAAGAAAGAAAGAAAAAGAAAAAAGGGCTAGAGATATAGCTCAGTAGTAAAGTGCCCCAGGTTCAATCCCCAATATTGAAAAAAATATTTTTTTAATTTAGGAAAAATCCTTTGAGCACCTGGCAAAGCTCATATTAGTCTGATATGGCAGATTAGGAATTGAACTCACAAAAGTCAGTTACCAGTTCATGGTGGCATAGCTGATTGGTGGGGAGTCAGTTCTAAATCTAATGCTTTTTAAATAATGAGGTACTTAAAATAAGGGGAATAAATGGTAAATGATGTGAGGATAGGAAAACAGAAGGCTAAAGAGTATTTTAAACAAATGAAACCCAGTTGATAATAAGAAAGGCTTGCCCATGCCTTTTATAGGTTAAAAAAAAAAACACCACAAACTATAAAATAGGGCTTTGGACATTTAAGAGAAATTTAAACAAAAATTTCACTAATACAAGGATTAACTATTTGGGTTGATTTTGTTATTGACTTACTGTTTCTGTGGATTAAAATGCTGTCAGTTTTATAATGTTATCTATGGTGAACTCTGTTTTCCTTTAAATTACCAATTATCCTTTCTTGGATGAAAAACACAAGGGAGGTCTTATCTTGTCTTATATGAGCATCTTCCAGTTCTCTTATCCTACAGAGGGTGCTACCAAGTAATGATTTCCTTTTTTGTCCTTTCTCATCATATTCCACAGTTGCTCATGATACAGACATTATCCCCCTGATTATTCATTGGAGGGATGGTGCTGTACTCCACTGCTTTTCTCCAACTAAATTTCTTTTCCTCCTTAATTTCCATAAATCTGTTATCTCCAGGTTAGAAAATATGCCATTAATAGGAAAACCATGCCTCTTTTTCTCTGAAGTTCATAAAACGCCACCTTATTTTATCTTTCCACTTTACCTCAATTGTTACTGCACTATGAAAGCCAAATAGCACACGTATCTCAATAACATTAAAATATTTGAAGACTTAGCCACTTTTTCTGCTGTGATACCATCAGATGAACAGATGGGTAACAGCTGCTGAGGCAAATTTAGAGACATGGCAGAGATGATACCTAGGGAATAGAAGGAATTGGGGAAGAATGGCAGGGAATAAGACAGGTCTTTTCAAAGACACAGAGGGTTATTTCATGCAAATAAACAACCTCAACTCTGCTTTTTTGAAGTGGTATTTTTTAATTGGAGTAAATACTAGGTATAATTTGTTGGGAAAGCAAAGTATTTAGTCAGTTTTTCACATTTGTTGCTTTATACTCTATAATTAGTATGAACAATCTCTTAGCTGACAGAGTGTGAAAGATTCCTTGTCCATCAGTTCCAGTTCCATCAACAGTTAATTAGCTCTGTGATCTTGGAGTCCTAGGGAGCATTGTAAACATAAATCATTAAAGATTAAAGAATAATCTAACCTAGCTCCTTCATTTTCTGGTTGAGGAAAAGGAGATGCAGAGAGATGAAGTGATTTTTCAAGAATACATAGATGAATGGTTGCAGGGTATGGCTTAGAGCATTAGTGTAGTCAGTGCTTTTTTCCTCATTTATTTAATAATGCTAAGTAATGCTTGATTTACTTACAGGATTCTTGAGTGAGTCAAATGAAATAGTAGATATGCAGGCTTATTAAATTTTATAAAACTTGAAATGCAAAGTGGCATCATTAGTAGTGAGAAGAAGAAAACAATTGTAGAGGCAGATGGAGGAGAAAGAATTAATAAGCATGTGTTTACGAAAAGGTATTAGCAAAAAAAAAAAAAAAGTCAAACTTTAGGGCTGGGAATATAGCTCAGTTGATAGAGTGCTTGCCTTGCAAACACAAGGCCCTGGGTTCAATCCCCAGTACCACAAAAAAAAAAAAAAAAAAAAAAAAGAGGTATTAGCAAGGACCACCAATGACCAACCTATTAAAAATTCTATTATTCCTTGCAAGACCTGTACCTGGGTCAGGCTTTCTTGCTGATTCTTCCTTCCTTCCTTCTCCCCTTCCTTCTTTCCTTTTAAAAGTTTAGTAATTCTTGCTTTAAATGCTTAAAGAAAAAGTATAACTGTCAAGGATAATTTGGTTTTTTGACCCTAGTATTTATATTCACAGATAGTATTTATTAATGTATATTAACCTTTGTTGTTATTGTTGTTAAAGGGTGATAATCTGATGGCTTTGGCAGAAGCAACCATGGCTCTCGCAGAAATGTTAGAATTAAAAGCAGATCCCACTGGTCCAGTGGAAGGAACAGTAATTGAGTCTTTCACAGACAAAGGAAGAGGGTAGGACTGTGCTATAATGCTTCTTTTTGATAATTTTGTTCCATGATTTTTGTGACTTGATTATATAACAATGCATGTTTTTATTGCATGTTATTTATAGTTCATGAACAATATTTTCAAAGCATTTGTTTTGGAAAGTATTTATTGTACTGGCACACAGAACACAAAAGCAGTTATTGTCAATAGACCATAGCAACTATCTGTATACACCTAGTCATACTTCAATGACTTAGGTAATTCAGTTTTTTCCCCCTGACTAGACTTAACCTAAATTGAAAGGAATATCAATTCTAAATTCTTTATGACCTTACCATTAATACAATATATAGAAAGGTTTTTGTTTTTTTTTCCACATGAGAATTTATTAAGCAAACAGGCAGAGTTTCTCCCTGCAGGGCAAGAGAGAAAATGAGAGTAAAAGAGAGAGAGAGAACACGCATGCATGAGGGAGTGAAAGCCAGGAGGAGAGAGCATCAAAGCAAGGAGGAGAGAGAGAGCAGGAAGGTTTTTGAAATGGTGTTCTCTTCTTGATCTTCCTATATGCAAGATTTTGTCATTGTTTTATATACTATACCAACTGTGAGCAGTCTCTTAGTTGACATGAACAGTGGCATAAAAAGTAGATTAGGATGGTGTCAAAACACTGTGCTCTTTGCTTCCTCCCTTAACATAACTTTGTAGGAATTGTTTTTTATTATAGTAAGAAATGTGTCATTAAATTTTCTGTGTTAAACTGGGCATGATGAAGCATGCCTGTAATTCCAGTGACTTGGGGGCCTGGGGCAGGAGGATTGCAAGTTGAAGGGCAGCCTAGGAAATTTAGCAAGAAAGACTGGCTGGGTGAGGTGGTTCACACCCGTAATACTAGTGGCTTGGGAGGCTGAGGCAGACAGATCGTGATTTCAAAGCCAGCCTCAGCAACTTAGTGAGGCCCTGTCTCAAAATAAAATATAAAAAGGGCTGGGGATATGGCTTAGGTTCAACAGCCCTGGTTTCAATTCCTACTACCAAAAAAAAAAAGAAGAAAGATTCTGCTTCAAAATAAAAAACAAAAAGGACTGGGAATGTAGCTAAGTGGTAAAGCACTGCTGGATTCAATCCACAGTCCTGCCAAAAAGAAGAAAAATTATAATATGTTATCCTTTTTTATTTTTATATTTTTGGTACTGGGTATTGAACCCAGGAGTACTTTACCATTGAGCTACATCCCTAACCTTTTTATTTTTAAGTACAGTTTAATAGTATTAAATACATTTACATTATGCAGATTTCTAGAACTTCTTTATTTTGTAAAACTGAGACTATAGACCCATTAAACACTAATTTCTCTTCCCTCCTCTCTCCAGTCCTTGACAATCACCTTTTTATTCTGTTTTTATAATTTTAACAACTTTAGATATTTTCAAATGGAATCATACAAGAGTTATCTTTTGTGATTTTATTTTTCCCTGTTGTGGGAATTGAACTCAGGGGCTCATGCATGTTAGATATGTGCTCTACCACTGAGCTACATCCTCAGCCACCACTGACTTGTTTTCTTTAGCATAATGTCTCTTAGGTCCATGCATGTTGTAGCCTGTGACAGGATTTCCTTCTTTACAAAGGCTGCATAATATTTCTTTGTGTGTATGTACCACATTTTCCTTGGACAGTTTATCCATTCTTCTGTTGATGGATGTTTAGGTTGCTTCCACTTCTTGGTTATTGGGAATTTTTTTTTTTTTTTTCTTTTTGTGGTGGGGCTGGGGTTGTAGCTCAGTGGTAGAGAACTTGCCTAGCACATGTGAGGCACTGGGTTTGAGCCTCAGCACCACATAAAAATAAATAAATAAAGGTATTGTGTCCATCTACAATTAAAAATATTAAAAAAAAAAAAAAATACTAGGCAAGTGCTCTGCCACTAAACTACAGCTGCAGCCCAGGATTTTTGTGTGTGTATGTGTGTGATACCGGGGATTGAACCCAGGGCTTTGTGCATGCTAGGCATATGCTCTACTACTAAGCTACATCCTCAGCCCTTTTTATTTTGAGACAGGGTCTCCCCAAGTTTCCCAGACTGGCCTCAAACTTGTGATCTTCCTGCTTCAGACTCCCAAGTAGGTGGGATTACAAGTATAAACCACCATGCCCAACTTAAAAAAACTGTATTTATAGTAACAAAAATTGTTTGGTAGTTGAGAAGAGAATTAACACATAGGTTTATATATATTTCCCTGCATATAGATATCTTTGCTATAGTTAAGAAAGTGTAATTATATCTTTATTATGGCATTAAGTACATATATATTCCTTTTAGTCCTGTTACTACAGCTATAGTTCAAAGAGGAACTTTAAGAAAAGGCTCAATTTTGGTTGCTGGGAAGAGTTGGGCAAAAGTACGCTTAATGTTTGATGAAAATGGAAAAACAATCAATGAAGCCTATCCCAGCATGCCAGTGGGAATTATAGGCTGGAGGGACCTTCCTTCTGCAGGAGATGAAATTCTTGAAGTAGAATCTGAGGTACATCAAGTTTAATTCCTACATATTGGATATGATACAATGATTTTATTTTTAAAATTTTTTTCCTTTTTATTGGTGCATTATAATTATGCTTAATGGTGAAATTTGTTACATATTCATAAGTATATACAAGTGATTTAATGATTTTAAATATCAGTCTACAGTTTTATCAAATAAGTGATTAGTGTTAAATAATTCTAGTTTGTAAGGGGCCTTGAGGGAGCCAGTTGTGTTATTTTTAAAATTTGAATAGCATTATTTTTAAATTTTGAAAGAAAATTTGAAAATTAAACTAATTATTTTAATTATTTAATTACTTAAATTATAATTTTATAATTTAAAAAATGTAATTATACAAGAAGCTCCCAAATTGAATTTTAGAAGTTTCTTGAAACTTATAAAAGTAGTGGTTTCAGACTAATTAATTTCATAATGGGGGAAAATACAAAACTTCTCGGCTAGCATGTAGCAGTGTCTGTTTTATTAAATAATGCCAGTATTTCCACTGTAAAGTCAAGGGCACGTGAAGTTATTGACTGGAGGAAGTTCGAACAAGAACAGGAGAAAAGTAAAGATGATCTGAAAATACTAGAAGAAAAACGAAAGGAACACCAAGAAGCATATCGGAAAGCCCGTGAGAAGTATGGCACTTTGCACTGGAAGAAGAGATCATTTATAAAGTATCTAGAAAGAAAAGAACAAAAACCCTTAAAGCCAAAAGAGAAAATAGAAAGAGATTCAAATGTACTACCTATAATTATTAAAGGTATATTTTGAAGATTTTGCTTTACAACTCACCTTTGAATACATGTATATCTTTATTCTTTATTCTTCTCAAACTCCTCTGGGAGTTTGGACTCAAAAATTGAGTGAAAATTTGGTATTTTGAGGGACATTTTTCTAAGTGAACATATTTCTTACTAATTTAGTTGTAAGTGAACATTTGGTTCATTATACTTTATATAAATTCTTTTAAATTTTTTTTTCCTTTTTAAATTTTCTTTCTTGTCAGTGCCTAATTCTTAACACTAACAATTTTAAACTTGCTGTATTTAGGTGATGTTGATGGTTCTGTTGAGGCCATCTTGAACATTATGGATACCTATGATGCTTCACATGAATGTCAGCTAGATTTAGTACATTATGGAGTGGGTGATATTAGTGAAAATGATGTTAACTTGGCTGAAACATTTGATGGTAAGGTTTCTACTTCCTGTTTGTCCGTGTTTCTCAATCCCATTGTGACCATTTGCTTGTCTTTTTTGGCCTGACATACCTGGCATTCCCATTATCATCACCCTTCCCACAGTAGGGTTAGATGTCACTTCTAATGAAAAGGTCTTTTTCAGTAATGCTGATGAAAGTATTTGTTAGGCACTGATTACTAACCTAGCACTATTCTTTATGAGTAAGTCTAGTGAAGGATTTTTTTTAACCTTTATTTATTTTTATGTGGTGTTGAGGATTGAATCCAGTACCTCACGTGTTGTAGGAAAGCACTCTACCATTGAGCTACAACCACAGCCCAAGGATTTCTTAATGTTAAAACTTTCAGGGTGATCGGGTTTTTCTTTTAAGCTGTCTTTCCCTCTTTCTTTCTTTCACTCTCTCTGTTCAAGGTGTTTTTCCTTGTTTCTTCTCCTTTTTTTTTTCCTGTATCAGGGATTGAACCGGGGCACCAAATCAGTGAGCCACATCCCGGGCCCTTTTTCATTTTTTGAGACAGGGTTGGGTCTTGCTAAGTTGAGAAGTTGGCCTCAAACTTACAATACCCCTGCCTTACCCTCCTGAGTTGCTGAGATTACAAGTGTGTGCCACCTTTGCTTTTTCTTTCAAAGTATTTGCAGTTAAATATTATTATTCTTTGGTAAAAGGGCCAATTCTTGAACTTTGCCAGTTAAGTAACTTTTTGAACAACTTTTGGCCAAATGGATACCCAAATATAAACCACAAAACTTGTAGGCAGTAGAATTACAATTTTTAAAATTTTTTTTTAGTTTTTTATGGACACGATACCTTTATTTTATTTATTTTTGTTCGGTTTTGAGGCTCAAACCCAGTGTCATACATGTGAGGCAAGTGCTCCACCACTGAGCTACAACCCCAGCCCAGGATTAAAATTTAATAATGGAATTATTACTAAAATAAAACAATATATTAGCCCTGATTATTTTTTGTTTTGTCTGGCATAAAACCAAAGCTTTGTTTAGCATACTGCCTTGCACATTATAGGCACTTAAAATAATGTTTCTTAATAATTTAATATCATGAAGAAAATTTCCTTATTGAACAATTTATAAAATTCAATGATTTGAAAATTTACTAGTTTTTGTGAAAAACAAACCACATTTTTTTATTTCCCTGATTGCTTTTGCCATTTAATTTATATAGAATAAAATTTGAGTTCTGCTTGAAAGACAAATGATAATATGTTACTTTATTATTTCTGCTTTCCAGGTGTTATATATGGTTTTAATGTGAATGCAAGCAATGTTCTCCAGCAGTCAGCTGCAAAAAAGGGAGTAAAAATTAAACTTCATAAAATCATTTACCGTCTTATTGAAGATTTGCAGGAGGAACTGAGCAGCAGATTGCCCTGTGTTGTAGAGGAACACTTAATAGGTAAGTGTTCACTGCGTGTTACTTTTATTTTATTGTGGTACTGGGGTTTGAATCCAGAGGCACTTTACCACCGTGTTACATCCCTGGCCCATTTTATTTTTGAGACAGGGTCTCACTGCATTGCTTAGGGCCTTGCTGAGATGTTAAGGCTGGCCTTGAACTTGTGAGCCTTCTGACTCAGCTCCCCTTGTCACTGCGATTACAGGTGTATGCCACCACACCTGGCCTGAGTGTTACTTTTAACCATTCATACCTTAGGTATTGTAAACAGCATCTGCAAGCAAAGTTGAAGGCAAATACATTCAGTGCTTCAATAAATATCTATTATTCTAGAAAAACTGATGATCATAAGATGAAAATTCCTGGTAACCTCATATGTATTATAAACGTGTCCTCTAAAACACATTGTGCTTCATTTAAGCCCTGAAAATACAAAGGCTAATAATAATGCATTAAAAACTTGCCCTCCAATATAGACATGAACAACTAATGGTAGTACAAATTTGACTAGGATGGGCAGCATAAAGATTAACAGTGTCGCCAGGTGCTGTGGCACATGCCTGTAGTCCCAGCTGTTTGGGAAGCTGTCAGGAGGGTCACAAATTTGAAACCAACCTCAGTAATTTAGCGAGCTGTCTCAAAATTTAAAAAAGGGATGAGAATGTAACTCTGTGGTAACTCTGTGGTTAAGCACTCCTGATTCAATCCCTGGTACAATATATATATATATATATATATATATATATTAGCAGTGTTTTGGAAGGAGCCACTGATTTTGTCCGGGGACTGGCAGAGAAATTATACCAAAAGAAAACTTACTTTGTTAAGTATTATCTAGCACATCCTTTAGCCAGATTTAAAGGCTGAATTTATATTGTACCCACTTGCCTCTAATTATGGACATTAGCTAAATAAGTACACAGATGTTCTTACAAAACCAGTGATTAAATGATATTCTCTAGTTCAGTCTATATTCAAATTTTGTCTGTTGTCCTCACAGTGTACTTTGTAGATACATGTTTTACCTCTAATCCAGCGTCATGGGTTATTTCATTGTCCTATCTCTTTTTAGTCTCATTTAATCTGGAATCATTCCTCAATCTTTCTTGACCTTGACCTCTTTGAAGTGCATAGGTTGGCGGCTGTAGAACATACCTTAATTTTTAATGTCTAATGTCTCCTCATGATGATATTTGATTTTACATTTTGGTCCATATAGTTTCTGACCTGCTTAAACATGATCGTGCAGATATTTGTATGTTCTTTTACAAGCAGCAATTTGGAAAGTCATATTATGAGGCTTTTTAGAAGTGAGCAAACACTAGTCAAATCCCACTAACAAGTAACACCAGTCAAGTGACACCCTAGACAATTGGTAAGTTATTACATTATGGGAACTTAACTTTCAGAGGAAAAAGTTACAGAATGTTTATAAGTAGATATAAAAACATTTAAATGACTTAAAAATAGATCAGGTAATGACAGATGATCTGCTATAGAAAATATATTGAAGTAGGTTTTCATACCACAGTGGCAATACCCAAGGACTTTCATGTTTATTTTTTGAGGTAGAGAGCCTCATATGCTAGGCATGTGCTTTCCAAGCTACATACATCTCCAGCCAACTTGCCCAGTCTAATCTTGAACTTGGGATACTCCTACCTCTAACCTTGGTCCCCAAGTTCATCTGTTATTCCTTTAATTATTGGACAGGGAAATAGTTGGGTGGAAAGAAACCAGGACATGCAATTTTTATACTGTAAACTTTTTATACTATAGAACAGCAGGCATTATTTTTCAGAATCACTAACATAATTTTCTTCCTAAAGGTGAGGCTTCCATACTAGCTACCTTCTCTGTAACAGAAGGAAAGAAGAAAATCCCTGTGGCTGGCTGCAGAGTCCAAAAGGGACAGTTAGAAAAACAAAAAAAATTTAAATTAATCCGCAAAGGACAGGTTATTTGGAAAGGTAAGCAACATCCTATGATCTCTGCAGTCCCCAAACCTGATTGCATAACCATCTGAAATCCACTGATCTTTCACTGCCATAACCCTGTTTTAGGCCATTCCTAAATTCTCTGTAATGATAGTCCCCCTCTGTTACTTCTTACTTTTGGAGACTTGAGTACGAGCCTCACTGTTATTCAGGCTGGCCTTGAACTTGAGAAACTGTCACCTCAGCTTCCCAAGTAGCTGGGATTGTAGGCATGCACCATTGCATGCAGCAGTTTTCCAACCTTTTAAAATATGGTCTACCTTTTATCTCCAACACTTACACATTCCACTCCTCTACTCCCATCTTTTCATAACTTGACCTCCTACCTACAGTGTGTGTTGATTTTTCTCATTCAGGCTCTGAGTATAATGATCTTTAAATAGTAGACTTTAAAAGTCTTTTGGGCTTTCCTCATATAAAATTCCATTTAATGACAGGAACGTAACATTTCTAAGTATTTCAGTGTGACTCCTTTTAACACCAAACTACGTAACATTTAATACTTCTGAAGCTGGCCTCAAACTTAAAATCATCCTGCCTCAGCCACAGAGATTGCTGGGTTTATGGGTATGTGCCTTCATGCTGGTCTTTACAGTATTTTATATTAATCTTAAAATTTTTCTTTTTTTAAGGCTCATTGACCTCATTGAAACACCATAAAGATGACATCTCAGTTATCAAAACTGGAATGGACTGTGGTCTCAGTTTAGATGAAGAAAAAGTGGAATTCCAAGTGGGAGATGAAATCGTTTGTTATGAAGAAAGGGAAGTTTTACCTAAGACTTCTTGGGATCCAGGATTTTAACTCTATTAAAAATGCCAATGATGAAATGTCTTTGCTTTATTTTATATCAACTAGTTTTGTTATATTAAAGGTAAAAATTTGCCACTAAACGATCAAAAGGTATACCATGTGTATTAGAGCATGTCAGATTGCTACAGAAATAAACTGTTCAAGGATGTCTCCAATGAAATTCTCAAGTGGGAACATAAAAAAAAAAAAAGAATTGGTAGCATTACCACTGAATATAAGTTTAATAAACATATTTCAGTTAAGATTGGCACCACAAACCAATCCTCCCTGAATTGAATTCCATGGGTAAAATGACACCAACATGTACTGCTTAAAATTGTCTTTTTTGTTGTTAACAGCACTAAAAAGGATTCATCCTGAACAGAACAATTTCTAAGAGTTCATGCACAACATTAACCAATAGTGTGTTCCCTTGCATTGCAAACAGCAAATATCCCACTAGTACAGATACATCTTTGAATTGGTAACTTGAACTCAGTTTTAAAATTTCCTGTGTCTGGAGTAGCTACATGCCACACATTTTAAGACAAAGTCTTAATGATTAGGGGTAGCCCTGTCATTAAGTTGAGAGGTAAGGGATCCTGCTCACCATCCTATGCTACAAGTAACAGTTCCTGACCCAAAATGCCTTTAAGTGCTGAAGCCCAACTGGCTCATATTTAGACAGCTAATGTTAAATTTCTCCTGTCAAAGTATAGGAAATTTAAGAACTTACTATATAGTGAAAATATCAATTAGTTGACCCAGAACCACATGGGTCACATAATGTGTGAAATCAATATTCACATGCAGGCAATAGCACACCAAAAACTTATAAGGATGACAGGACCATCAATTTGATGCTCAAAAGTCTTTAAATTTGCAATAAAATTCAACAATTAAATATTAGTTTATGTCTTTTATTAGCTCATACACATTACTTGTCTTCTGGTTTGTTGAAGCAGTAAGTCAGACAACACTTGCCACAATAATGTCTGTCAAAGTGGCTGGCCATAAAAACTCCAGCACCACATTCATCTGAAGGGCACTCCCGGCGAAGGCGACTAATTTTTCCATTTTCATCCACCTGAAAATACAAACTTGCTATAAGGATTATTTTACAAAACATTATGAAATCTGATTTGAAAGACTCGGGAGTATTTAACTTTTTAACCCCAACAATACTGGTTTTAGTGCTTATAAACTGAAGCACTCCAAATTATTACCAATACTATACTACAACAAAAGTTTGTAAGTCATAGGATATTTGTACATTAAAATCCAGCTTTGTTTACTGGCAGATTAAGTCCTGAATCCAGATCTTGCCTCAAATTCAGAACCCTATGGAATAAGCACTAGAGCTAAACTCCATTAATGTAAGTATATTCAACTACCAAAGAGGAAGACTTCAGAAACTGTGAACTTTTCATTTTCAGAATACCTTGTTTAAAACAAAATAGGCTCATTTAGGTATTTACTTTTTTCCATAAGAAAATGCCAACAAGTTACGAAGGCTGTTTACAAATAAATAAGTTTTCTGTATTCTACTCTTCATGTAAAACTGGCTTACCTTATAATATTTCAGGACAGCCAACTTAACCTTCTTTCTCTTATGCTTGTTCTTCTTGGGAGTGGTGTAAGACTTCTTCTTCCTTTTCTTAGCACCACCACGAAGCCTCAGCACAAGATGAAGAGTGGACTCCTGATAACAAAGGATGAAACATACTTTTATGCTACAGATAAGGACAACCAATATCATGCATCTCAAAAGTTAGTGTAGGAAACACCCAGGAATCTACTGCCAAAAACTATTGCTGTTTTCTTTATTTTTAATGTGCCCAAATTTTAAGGGGATGCTTCTTTCCCCCCAAACAAACCTTCTGAATGTTGTAGTCAGACAAAGTACGTCCATCTTCCAGTTGTTTACCAGCAAAGATCAGTCTTTGCTGATCAGGTGGAATTCCTAATGCAGACAACAAAAACCCCAAATTAAGTCAGCAGAACAAGGTATATATGCTCCAGATTTACAAAATAATCCAGAATCAAATATTTGCTATTTATGTCTGAGTCCTTTCTACAGAGCTACACAGAGTTCTGAAGGTTTACACGTTAGCTAGTTTAATAGGTGTCAACACAATAATCGTTTTATGTATCAAAACATACAAAATTAATGCTAGATGCAGGTGGTCTATGCCTTCAATCCTAGTGGCTCAGGAGGCTGAGGCAGGAAGATCACAAGTTCAACCTCAGCAACTTAATGAGCCTGAGTCCATGCTCATTGTTATTATTTAATTCCATTAGTATTTTAGTTTGTCAATCTGACTTCTTCCCACCCTAGGAGAGCAGACAGGCTAAGGGCTTACAGGTAAGGAGTGTCTGTACAGGTTAAATTTCCTAAACTTCAAATATTACTTGCCTTCCTTATCCTGAATCTTGGCCTTTACATTTTCTATAGTGTCCGAGGGTTCAACCTATGTTTTAAAATGAAAGTACATTGGTTACACTATAAGAAACTAGAACGAACACTGATTTAATTCAATCTGACAGTTTCCACAGGACCAAACTCTGCTAGGGGTGCTGAAGCCTACCCAATAAAGCTGACCCAGTGGGCAATCGCCAATGGATGCTACAAGTGAGCACGATTTCCCTCCCTATCCCAGGGCTGCCGGCGGCTGCTGGGCCACACGTGCCCGCCCAGCGAGAAGCATCTCCTTCCCCGTCCCGGGCTCCCTGCTTTCGACATTTGGCCAGAACCACGCGAGACGAGAGGCCTGGCCCTAGACGCTTGCTCCGCAAACCACCCTCAAAATTCAGGGCCAGGTTTCAGAACGCAAATTTGGAGTCGCCTCCTAAGGGTTGGAAAGCGGCGCGGGTATCCAAATACACCTCACCACCATATTCAGGCCTTGGCTTCCTCACACCACCTAGCCCGTACCTCGAGCGTGATGGTCTTCCCCGTAAGGGTTTTTACGAAAATCTGCATCTCGGCGGTGGTCCCACCTGAAGCCAAGGAAAAGGGAGACACAGGTTAGACGTGGGGGACACCGGTTTGGGCGAGTTAAGAGCCGCCCGCCGGAGGCCGGACCCGAGCACACACTCACCGCAGATGGCGGATTGGAAAGGAAGAGCGCGGCGCTGGCCCTGGGGTTTCCCGGCCAAAGGTCCCTCCCCTTAGGCGACCACAGCAGATGCCTGGCTGCTATCACAGCAGCTGTCTAACCCAGTGCCGGACTAGGTCGCGAGACTCGTTTTCTCCTTTGTCTAAGTCGGAGCTTATTCCTCACGTTAGCCTGCAGAATGCTCTCGAAATGGTAGATTTCAACAACTTAAAGATGTTTTTAAAAGACCGTTCGCATGCGGTCGAGGTGGCTAAAAGGGTCTTTCAAAGTGGCTATTGAGATTGCGGAAAGGGAGGAAATGAAAGTGTGTTCTGGGAATTGTAGTTTTCCACTGCTTTTTTTTTTTTTTTTTTTTTTTTTTTTCTCGTCAGGACTACTTGTCCCGAGATGCAATTCCACACCCCAGGCTCCCTGGTTACGGTCTCTAACCACTAGAGTCGGGTTAGGAGAAGGGGATTCAGGTGAGGGCTGAAGAAAAGAAGCGGAGTAATGGTTTCTGGGAGGGTGGAACTGTGTCGGGAATAACTAGAAGGGAAGGTTCAAGAGGCGTGAGCCTGAAAGTGTCGCTGATCCTCTTACAGAGTCGCAGGGGGAGGGAGGGAGGATTAGGCGTCGTCTTTCAAACCTCCAGGGGAAGGGAAAGGGGCAAAGCAGAACGCAGATGAAATCTTGAAAAGTGGGTGATCAGCCGTTTCCGTAGCCCGCTTCCTGCGTTCAACCCCCCAAGTCTCCTAGCCGGAGGAAGGTTCTAGGCCTGGTATGTCACTCCTTGATGTGAAAGGGTTTAATTGGTCGGAAGTTTCAGGAGTTTTACAAATTTGAGAATGGAGTCACATGGTAAAACTTTCAGAAGGTAGGTTGTAGAATATACAGGTTTGGACGTGGCATTGGCGAAGATCCTGATTGGGAAAATTTTGGAGTACGTATAGCAAGTTATGCCCTCTCCTTGCCCTTTCTCTACAAACCACGGAATCCTTTCAAATTTTCTCTCTCTCTCTCTCTCTCTCTCTCTCTCTCTCTCTCTCTCTCTCTCTCTCTCTCTCTCTCTCTCTCTCTCTCTCTCTCTCTCTCTCTCTCTCTCTCTCTCTCTCTCTCTCTCTCCCTCTCTCTCTCCCTCTCTCCCTCTCTCCCTCTCTCTCTCTCCTAGGAATTGAACCCAGGGTTACTTTACCACTGAGCTACATCCACAGCCCTTTTGTATTTTTTTATTTTGAGTCAGGGTTTAAGTTTCCTAGGTTGGCCTGGAACTTGGGATCCTCTTGCCTCAGTTTCCTGAGTAGCTGAGACTACCAGGAGCATGACACTGTCCAGCTTTAAGAAAATCTTCTTTCTTCTTTTGCAATACTAGAGTCCTGCCTAGGGAATTCACATGCTGGAGAAGCGTTCTACTATTGAGCTACACCCCCAGGCCTTTTTAAAATTTTTTGAGACACAGTAAGTTCCGAGACTGGCTTTGAACTTTCATCTTCCTTCCTCTTTATGTCTTATGTCTGTTATCTCCCCACCCTCAATTCATGCTTCTTGTATTTTCTCCTACAGGGGTTCCTTATCAACCTCCGTCTTTTTTCCTTCCTAACCAACCTCTATTGCCTCAAAAATATTCATTCTAAAAAGTAAACTGATTGTCATTGTTTTACTTCAAATGCTTTGCCTTCCCTCTAAAATCCAAATTCCTTAGTATGATTTCAGCCTCCGCCTCTTTTACAGTCTGATCTGCTAAACCTATCTCTCACTTCACATTTTAATAACACTGAATTGATTGAAGTTACTGACTTACGCTGTCCAAAGGCTTTGTCACTTCTAAAGAATTCATTCTGGAGCTGGAGTGTGGCTCAGTGGTAAAGCGCTTGCCTGGCATGCATGAGGCACTGGGTTCAATTCTCAGCACCGCATATAAATAAATAAAATAAAGGTCCATTGACAACTATAAAAATATTTTTTAAAAAAAGAATTCATTCTTTCCCTCTTCTTGGAATATTCTTCATCCATATTGTGCTAACTAATCTCCACCTTTACAACAGAACTCTTAAAGACTTGTTTATACTCATTGTCTTCAGTTTTTTCTCTTCATTGAGCCTGCTGTTATCTGGCTTTTGTCCCACCATTCTGTTGGAGTAGCTCTTGTAATGGGTACTAATGTCCTCCATGTTGCTAAACTGGTCATTTCATCTTTGATGAAAGCAGCATTTAACACAGTTGATCACTTCCTCTTTTTTTAAAAAAAAATTTTTTTTTGTAATTGTAAATGGACAGAATGTCTTTATTTTATTTGTTTATTTTTATGTGGTGCTAATGATCGAATCTAGTGCCTCAACATGCTAGGCAAGTGCTCTGCCACTGAGCTACAACCCCAGTCCCACTTCTTTATCTTTAAAACATTTTTATTCACATAACTTCAGGGTATCTCTTAACACTTCTATCATACTAAATGCTCTTTTCCAGGCTCTTATGCTGCTTCCTTTTAATTGATGAGACCTCTAAACTTAGAGCACCCCTAGTCTACAGGTATCTCCTTTATTTATATTCCCCAAGTTATCTCATTTCAACAATTTTTAAATACCATTTATATGCAGAAGACTCATAAACTGTCACTCAGACCACTTCCCAGAGCTTCTGATTTACATATCTAGCTGTGTATTTAACCTCTCTAAAAGACAAGCCATAGACTCTGAATCTCATGAAATTGCCCTTCCCACCTTTATATGTGAAAGTTCTCATTTTTCCATATGCTAAGGCCAGAAATTGTATGGTCATCCTTGACTGTTCTTTCAAACCCCATGTTTAACCTCTAAGGAAATCTTGGCTTTGTTTTCAGAATATGTGCAGAGCACTTCTTACCACCTCCACTATTACTACTTGGTTTTAATGGACCATCATCTTTTGCCCAGATTATTGCCTTCTAAAAATACTCCAGCTTTGACCCTTGTCTCCTAATAATCTATCCATTCTTCACAGAGCAGCCAGAGCAATTTAAATGTAAATCAGCTGTCATTCTGCTTCCCATCTCACCAGAGCAAAGCTTTAGTTTCTTTAAGTGAGATTGTTGCTCCAGCATAGGAACAAGTGGAGGTCACAATCCATTCAGTGTGGACTGGTAGTAGTCCTGCCAAAACTACCCAGAAAAAGGGGTGGTCCTCTTGCCAAAACTACCCAGAGAAATGGGCACCGCATGGACTGCCTCCATAGCCCTGTGTCCTGCATGATGTGACAGCTATCTCACACCTTCTCTCTTCTTTCCCTTTCTCATTCTCTTCAAGTCCTACATGCCTTCTTGTTCCTTAAACATACTGTCCCACCCTGAGGCCTCTAGATTTCCTATTCTCTGCCTCAACCACTTCTCGAAGGAATCTGCATGACCTACTTTCTGAAATGTTACCTGGTCAGTGAAGGCTTTCCTCTTTCTTGGCTCTGCGTTACCCTCTGAACTTCTGTACTCAATCTCCCATATCCCCTGTCTTATTTTTCTTCATACAACTTGCCTCATCAGTCATTCATTTTTCACTTGTACGTTGTCTGTCTCTACTTTGAATTAATTTCTGAGAAGTTAGGGATTTTTAGTCATTGCTATATCTCTAGTGGCTAGAAAGTGGCAGACACACAGTAGATTCCCTCAGTATTTATTGAATAAGTAAATATAGCATTACCCTAGATATTGTTCCACTGGATGTTTCCCTTAACGTTTCCCTGTCCTCTCTCACAGGTTAATGAAATGGGTATGGGCATCTGTATTGTATTGTACTCATTGCTTCACACTGCATTCTCTGGTCTGTACCAGTGGCTCATTTACTAGACCCAACAGACTTGATTAGGAACCCTGGTGACTTGTTTTTAGTGTATCCTTAAGCATCTAATATTATTGAACAAGTGAATGGCAATCTTAGTTGATATGTGTAATTCAGTGACATTTTGAATATGCTATGGAATGATTACTTTAACTGTCTTCTGGTTTGAGGGCACCATAAGTCACATGTCTTCTGAGAAGACAAGGTTATTGCTTAGTGATTCAGCAAATACTTGTTGAATACTCACTCTGCCAGAAACTGCTATGCACTGGAATGCATGTGGGTGGAAGAGGGGTAATGGGGATAAGACATATTGGTTCCAGATCTTGTCAGATTTACATCCTTACAGGAGAGGCAGAGAATAAGAATAGAAAATCTAAAATACAGTGTGACTGAGTGATAATACTGCGATAGGGGAAGTGGATAGTACTATAGGAGAACATGCCAATGGCACGTGACCAAGTATGAGGGAATTCAGGGCAGCTTTCCTGAAACTATACAGGCTGAGATCTGGAGAACAAGTGAATGCAGTGTGCTTGTGTGGATTTTTTTGGGGGAAAGGGAAAGATGAGTGTGAGATGATTATTGCAGGAAGGGAGAATTATACAAAACCCTAAGGTAAAAGAACAAACTCATGGGGAGGATAGAAAGGGTATGAGGAGAAAGACAAAAACATGAAAAGGATAGATTTTATCAGAGAGAAAAAGAGTTGTTGGTTCCTAAAGGGCATTAATAGGTCAAATAAAGGAATTTGAATTTTATCCTAAGGGTTATTGGATGCCACTGGTATTCTGATGTGACCACTACTCCCATGTGATTAAATCTATTCTTTCCTCCTTTGATTTTTATCTTTTGCTCTTTAAACTTACTTTGTTTTTAGTTTGTCTCCCCTGCTAGAATTTAAGCTCCACGGAGCCAGGGGCATCATCTTATTTATTGTTGAATTCCTAGCTATGAAATACTACTTGGTGCTAAGTAGACACTCAATAAATACTGGTTCAATGAATTAATAAATTAATTGATTTTTCATTTATGAAAACTGTTTATCCACTATGGGTTATTACCTTGTTGTAGTTTATGTTCGTTTATAAATTGACTTTTTTGTTATCCAGTTCATCAGTATAAGATCAATTTTATCTCTTAAACTTCAAAATTATTTTGATGACTGCCCTTTTTTTTATGACCTGTAGTTATATAGGAAATAAATCCATTATTTCAGATAACTAGGTGTCAATTATGTTGCTAAAACATCATAAAATTGGTTTAGACATTTATCAATCACAGCATTATTTATAATAGTGAAAATATCCAACAGTAGGGGAGATGGTTAAACAAATTATAAAGTATCATACTATGAAATACCTTGCAATCATAAGAAGTTGTTTTTTGCAGGGGCAGGGGCGGTGGGGGGTGGGGAGGCGGCAGGGTACCAGTGATTGAACTCAGGGGCACTCAACCACTAAGCCACATCTCCAGCCCTATTTTGTATTATATTTAGAGAATTTTTATTTAGAGTCTCACTGAGTTGCTTAGTGCCTCACACCCGGCAGAAGTTATGTTTTTTAAAAATTTTTTTGTGGTTGTAGATGGACAGAATACCTTTATTTATTTTTATGTAGTGCTAAGGATCAAACCCAATACCTTACACATGCTAGGCAAGTGCTCTGCTGCTGAGCTACAGCCCCAGCCCCAGAAGTTATGTTTTAAAAACTATTTAACAATGGGGTTGGGGCTGTAGCTCAGTAGTAGAGCACTTACTAGCATGTGTGAGATACTGGGTTTGATCCTCAGCACCACATAAAAATAAACAAAATAAAGGCATTCTATCTACAACTACAAATTTTTTTTAAAAAACTATTTAAAAAAATGGAAAGTGCTTTTAATATTAAGTGGAAAAATTAGAATATACAACTGAAATAGAATTTGAACCAAATGCTTATAAAGATTGGTAGGAAATATAGCAATTATCTTTGGGTAGTAGGATTCTGGATGATTTTTGTTCTCTTCACTAATTTTCTTTAGTTTATATTTTCAGATTTTATTCCATGGATATATATTGCTGTAATTGGGAGAAAAGTTAAAATGTTTTGCCTAGCCAGACAAAGCCAGTCAAGCATTCTGTCTGATATAATTCTGTATGTTTAATATAATGACAGTATGCTTTTTTTCTTTGTTTTGGTGCTGGGGCTTGCACCCAGGGTCCTGCACATGCTAAGCATGAATTCTACCACTGAACTACACCCACAGCCTAACTCAGTGTGTTAATGTGGATGGATTTTAGGAACCACCTTCTGTATCAATTTCACTTGAATAATGATTCTTTACGAAAAGCCATGTAAAAAGATGTTTGAAAACTATACTGTCCAAAATACTGTTATCTTTGACATTATTGATGGATGGATTTTTTTTTCCCCAGTGTTGAAGATCAAACCCAGAGCCTCACACATGTGAGACAACAGCTCTGCTGCTGAGCTTTATCCCCAGCCTTGATGGATGGATTTTAACAGAAGCCCTCCCTCTTAATTTTTGGTTAGTACCTTCATATCAAGGATAAGATTTATAATAAAATCTATTATAAAAATTAATTATTCATAGGTACTATATGCTGGATGACTATGACTGGGCCAGGTAGGCATTGGGGTAGAGGAGTATCTGACCTTGTTTGTGTCATCAAGAGACTAGTTTTTCCACATGAAACAAAGTTTTAAACCTTCTGTTAAAAAGTGTGTGAGTTCTAATGATTTTCTAGCCACTTATGGTATCCTTATAATTATTCAAATGTGATATGAGAATAAATAAGAGGAGCTGGTATATAGCTCAGTGGTAGAGCACTTGTCTAGCATTTGCAAGGCTCTGAGTTCAATCTCAGTACTGCAAAAAATTTTAATAAAGTAAAAAAAGTGTTGAGTTCATATTAGAAAACATTTATTATATGAGAGGAATTGTGTGTGGCTAATAAAGGAAGAGCTCCTAATTAACTAGTATTTGGTACTTCTATCCCAGAGATAACTATATGGCCTAGAACAGCATAGACCTTTGTGTGTGTGTGTGTGTGTGCTGCTGGTCAAACCCAGGGCCTTGCACATGGTAGCAAGCACTCTACCACTGAACTACATTCTACCCTCTAGCATAGACATTTTAATTTATAGATCAAAATATTTTTATTAAGAGACAAATCCATGGGAATTTTTTTCTGAAATAAATATATGATTTTTTAGATTTATATTCAGTTTATAATTTTTAAAGCCTTTAGATTAATCAATGTTCTTTTTTTTCTTTCAGGTTTATCAAAGTTTTGGCTTTGTTGCAAAAGCAGATCAAGATTTTACTTTTCTTTGGTGACTAAGTGTGCAAACTGTGACTTATGTCCGTCCAAGAAATAAATAAACATGCAGTTCTTCCTCCTATCATTAGTAGAAGTGACAAGGAATTTTTGGAATGTATGCAAAGATACATAATTACTGAAATTGAAAAAGTGGGCTGTAATGAGGAAGGACCTGCTGATGAATATTACATCATATACCGAAATGTTTTTAATAAGGTATCATAATGCTCTTAAGGCAATGAAGTTTTCATGAGACTAGAAATGTCCTATCTTGACATACTTAAAAATATCCTATCTAAAAATATCCTTGTCCTATCTTAAAAATACTGCTGTTTGTTTGACCTCATTGTTTTTTTCAGTTTTTATAAGTTCGTCTAGTTTGTCAGAAAGGAATGAATGAGGAAAATGCAATACTGAATTTACATTATCTATTAATGAATGTTGTAGCTATTTTAAGTCAGCAGGTTTTTTTTGCGGTACTGGGGATTGAACCCAGGGCCTTGTGCATGCAAGGTAAGCACTCTGCCAACTTAGCTGTATCCCCAGCCCAGCAGGTTGTTTTTGATCAACAATTGGCCCTGTCTTCTTATAATCATTTTGATCTCTCTTTCTGAAGGCATCATCTAATTTCTTAGGAATTGGGTTTTTTTAATTTGTTCTATTTAGTTATACATGACAGCAAAATGCTTTTCGATTCATTATACACAAATGAAGTACAACTCTTCATTTCTCTGGTTGTAAACTATGTAGAGTCACACCATTCATGCAATCATACATGTAATAATGTCTGTAATAATAATATATAATAATATAATATAATAATAATATTACATTATTATTACAATATTACATTATTAATAATGTAATAATGTCTGTAATAATATAATAATAATGTAATATAATTACATTAATAATGTAATAATGTCTTTCCCACTCTTTCTCACTCTATCTCCATCTCCATCTCCATCTCCCCTTTTCTCCCCTTATTCTGCTCTATACAATCCAAAATACCTCCATTCTTCCCTTACACCCCCCTTACACCCCTTATTATGTATTAGCATCCACTTATCAGAGAAAACATTTGGCCTTTGGTTTTTTGGGATTGGCTTATCTCACTTAGCATGATATTCTCCAACTCCATCCATCTACCTGCAAATGCTATAATTTTATTCTTCTTTAAGACTAATATTCCTTTATGTATACATACCACAGTTTCTTTATCCATTCATCTATTGAAAGGCATCTAGGTTGGTTCCACAATTTAGCTATTGTGAATTGAGCTGCTAAAACATGCATGTGGCTGTGTCACTGTAGTGTGCTGATTTTAAGTCCTTTGGGTGTAGGCCAAGGAGTGGAGGAATGGTGGAGGAATTGGGTTTTAATCAAGAGCTTACTAGTTCCTTGTTGTTTGGGCTTTGTTTGTGGTATCGTTAAATGTTGGTTTAAATTTGATGTAGCATATTAAATTTAGACCTTCTGAGCCTGGCATGGCATATACATGTAGTCTCAGTTACTTAGGGGACTGAGGCTGGAGAATCCCTTGAGGTCAGGAATTTGAGGCCATCCTTAGTAACAGCACCCTGACTCTAAATAAATAGGCAAACAAACAAACAAATAAAAGACAATATAAAAAACATGATACCTCTTATAGTTAATGGTCTTGATAAACATGAGCTAGAGATTTGACTGGGCTTAACACTGGAAGTAATAGAGGTTAGATTAGAAAATGTTATGACTAACATTTAATTTAGGTCCTTGAGATTTTAGAAATAATTGTTTTTCCTTATAAACAATTACAACTTGTACATGGATCCTAATTTTTTGCCTGGCTTTTTAAAATTTTTTTAAACCTCCTTTGGAAGATGCCCTGATAATAAAATAAGTAAAATTAGCATCCTTTCCTTTTTATTTAGAGGAAATGCTCACTTTAAGCTTCAATGAACTATTGGTCTCTGGGTAAAATAGCTATAGGCAAAATAGGAATTCAGTATTTTACTTAATTTTTAAATGTTAATGCACTATGAGTCAATTATTTCTCCTGTAAACAAAAACTTAGTGCCTCACTTTACAGAAAAGCGAATTAAGAAAATTGATACATATGTATAAGAGTATAGAGAAAATCTCTCTTTTAGAACTGGTTAAGGTTATCTTCATTCTATATGTTATGATCATTGATATTGCTGTTGGTCTTTTAGTTAGTGATTAAGAAATGTTTTGGGTCAGTGTTTTAAATAAAGGTATTACCTTGAATAGGTTTCATAAATATAAGTCATGCTGAGACTATTTGGTGAAATCAGCAAAGAAAAGTTGTGTGACCTACTTATCTTTGCACGCTCAAATGCTAACACTATCAGAATTTTTCTTATCTGAAGAGCAGTGTTCTAAATTAGTATAGTTAAAGTGAAATCATTTTGGAGTTGGTGTTGGTAAATGTAATTCTTCTTCTTTTTTGGGGGGTGGGGGTATTGGGGATTAAACCCAGGAGGTTTTAACTACTTAACCACATCCCCAGTCCTTTTTACTTTTTATTTTGAGACAGGGTCTCTTTAAATTGCTGCGGCTGGCCTTGAACTTGTGATCCTCCTTCCTGAGCTTCCAAGGTTGTTAGAATTACAGGTGTACACCATCATGCCTGGTGGTAAATTTAATTCTTAGAAAAGCAGATGGGATTAAGTAAAAAATACCATATCTATAGTTCATGCTCTTTTCTTTCTGTTCTTCAAGATTTCCATCTAGATTGTTTACACATTATATAATTATAAATTGTACATTTACTTCTATGTTGTAAAGAATCTGTTTTCAAGATTGAGAGGCAATTCTGAAATGGAAATCATTTGATACTTTTAGCAGAAAAGAGAAACTTTTTTCTTAGCTTCTCTTTCATTTTTCACATTATTCCAATACATTTGATTATTAATGATTTGTTTTGAATGATTTGATTGCCTCCCCCAATTCTTTCTCTCTTGGAAGGATCTGATTGGACAGAAGATAAAAGTGTCAGCGTGCATCTCAGGTTCTTGGAACTGGAGAACAAATACCAAATTATATTTAAAATGATTTGACTTGGAAACTTATGCCTGAATCAAAGCAAAAAGGGCCTGAGACTCATATATTAAGAATTGGGGGTAGACGTAGAGTGAATTAAAGAGCTGGTAAACAAGACAAAAGCCAGAAGAGTGAGTTTCCATAGAAATGGGTGTCTTACAGAGGTAACTGAACTTCAGAAAATGTCTAGAATTTTGTGTTCCTGTTTTTCTCCCTCAGATTCCTGTACCAAGGAAGTATAGTTGTGGTTTTCTTGGGTTCAGTGGAAACCTTTTTGTTGGTGGTGGTCAGGGGGGAGTACCAGGGATTGAACTCGGGGGCACTTGACCACTGAGCCACATCCACAGCCCTATTTTGTATTTTATTTAGAGACAGGGTCTCACTGAACTGCTTAGCAAGCCTTGCTTTTGCTGAGGCTGGCTTTGAACTCAAGATCCTCCTATCTCAGCCTCCCTAGCTACTGGGATTACAGGCATGCACCACTACACCCAGCCATACTCTTTCTTTGTTACCCTTTCTTATGTTATTTTCTTCAGTTATCTTTCCTGAGATATTCTTTAACACCATTAGAAACCATGAATATATAGTGATAAAGGGTTTTTAAAGTTGCATTTGACACCTTGAGAATAGAAATGCATTAGGAATTCAGAGTACTGATTAGCCAGGAGGAACTGATAAATTAGAAAAACAAAGGTGAAGGGAATTCAAGATTTTAAAATCTAAATGAAGGGACTAAGAGAAGATATGTGAGTAAGAGATTTAGGATTAGGGACTGGGGATGATATAGCTCCATTTGTAGAGTGCTTGCCTTGCAAGCACAAGGCCCTGGGTTCAATCCCCAGCACCCAAAAAAAAAAAGATTTAGAATTGGGAAATTTTAACCTGGTATTAGATTTAACTGACATAATATGGTTTGTATTAATAACAAGTAGAACAGAAATAGTCTTTTTCCCCCTCTTTCATACTTAAGATCACAATATCTACTGTAATGATCCACAAGGAGCATATATTCAATAAATATTGTCTTAAAGTGCCCAATCATGTATGAGCTTTCTGTAAAATTTTTAGATTTCTAATTGTTAATCATGTTTCACTTAAGAAATAATATATAAGGCTATTCACAAGAATTTTGATCTGTAGTATTCTAGAAAAAATTTCAGTACCATAGGCCGAAAAATCATATTTCAGGTAATAGACTATGTCACTGCATACAAATCCATTCTTACTTCAATCAAAAAAGAATATGATACCTTTATTGAGACACTAAAGAAAGACCGAAGAACTGCGTTTTTTCTTCATGGAAAACTTAAAGTTTTGGCAGCAGAGCCCACAGCTTTTGTATATTACCAGAGAAGAATTATCCAACTTGAAGCAAAGTGAGTATATTAGTAGCTAGCCCAAAAGGTTATATTTGTTTATTTATTATAATAAATAGCCAATATAACTTTAATAAGTGGTTCTTAGTTTTTTAAATTTCATTTTAATTTTAAAAGTCAGGTTTTTATGCTATTCTTTTCTATTAATTATATTTTTTTTACATTTGAAGTAAAAATATTAATTTTGTTTGAGAACTTTATAATGACCAGAGGTACATTGTGGTATCATAAAATGAAGGATGCATAAAATGATTCTCTAGGTAATTTCTTGCATGGAAAATTTGATAATACAGTTTCATGATTATTTCTGAATTAGAGCACTTAATCCTCTGAGGCACAAAAGTAAGTAACCTACTATAGAGGAGAAAATACTTTTGTTGAGTAATCTTATATTTATAGTATTAAATTTGGCAAATAATTGATAAAAATGTTTTTATAGACAATTTCAAATCAACTTAAAAATTATGCAAAGTTTGACCTTTCTGGGGTAATATGAGTAGCTAGATGTTGGAATAGACATTGCTCTTGAGAATCTATCTTTTTAAAAAATTTTTCAGTATTGGGGCTCAAACTCAGGGCCTCATGCATGTAACGCAAGCATTCTACCACTGAGCTAGCTACCTTCCCAGCTCATTTTTATTTTGAGAAAGGCTCTCACTGAGTTGCCCAGATTGGCCTTCCAATTGCAATCTTTCTGCTTAAGCTTCCTGAGTAGTTGGGATTACAGGTGTGTGCCACCACACCAAGCTTTTATAATTTTTTTTTTTTTTTTAAATATTGGGAATTGAATCCAGGGGGACTTTGCCACTGAGCTACATCCCAGTCCTTTTTTCCTTTTTCTTTTTTAATTCTATTTTTCATTTTTATTTTTTGATACAAGGGATTGAACTCATGGGCACTCAACCACTGAACCACATTCCCAGCCCTATTTTGTATTTTATTTAGAGAGAGAGTCTCACTGAGTTGCTTAGCACCTCGCTTTTAGTTTCTTTTTTTTTTTTTTTTTTTTTGGGTGCTGGGGATCGAACCCAGGGCCTTGTGCTTACAAGCCAAGCACTCTACCGACTGAGCTATCTCCCCAGCCCCAGCACCTCGCTTTTGCTAAGGTTGACTTTGAACTCACAATCCTCATGCCTCAGCCTCCTCAGATGCTGGGATTACAAGTGTGTGCCACCATGCCCATCCCATCCCAGCCCTTTTAATTTTTTGATTTGAGACAGGATCTTGCTAAGTTGCTTTGGGTCATGTTTCAAATTTGTGGTCCTCCTGCCTCAGCCTCCTGCATTGCTGGAATTACAGACATGCACCACTATACCCAGTTTATAAGCTAAACAGAAATCTTTCCAGAAGCATCAGAAAGCTGATGAAATAGTAAGAGATTATCGGGGCAAAAATCTAACAGAAAATAAAAAGATAAGCAAAGCACTGAAAATACTTTGGCCCTGAGAACATTTATTAAAACTTGTGACCATGTTTCAGTTTTTACTATGCAATATGTGATAGAAGACAAAGCCTAGGATCTGCCCAAGGGGATAGCCCACTGGGAAGCCTTCCCCACAAAGCTGGAATGATAAAGGGCTCCACTCCCATAGAGTGGAACCACACAGGTCAACTGCTTCATGCTGGGGACTCGATGGAAAATTGCTTTCTGCTCAGCACACTTCTGATGGGTAGAGGGATTATTTTTTTGGATGATGATACATTCTGGCATTAAATAGTGTTGATGGTTGTACAATTGTAAATATATTAAAATTCACTGAATTATACTCTTTATAAGGGTGAATTTTAAAGTATCTGAACTATTTCCCAATTGAACTATTAAAAGATGTGGAAGATAGGTCATATTATTATGTCTAATTTTAGCTCTAAAAGAAAATACTATAGGACAGAAATAATATTTGAGGAGATAATGATTGAGAATTTTCTAGAACTGGTGAAGGATACCAGTTCACAGGTTCAAGAAACCCAAGTGTGAAAATGCTAAGAAACACTCAGCTAGATTCATCATCATGAAGTTGTAAAAAAATAGACCATAAAAGTAACATAGAAAGAAGCAACACTTAGATACTTTTTCATCCATGTGGTAGCATGAATTGGAATGTCATTATTTTCTGATCAAATAATATTCCAGTGTATATATATATATATATTACATTTTGTGTTCCATTCATCTATTAATGAATTCTTGGGTTGTTTTCACCTTTGGCTATTCCACTATGAACAGTCATATACCAGTATCTGTGTGAGTTCCTGCTCTAAATTCTTCTGAATGTCTGTTTATTTTTAATGTAGCTTTCTTCCACAAGCATAAATTTATTTGGAATAAAGCCAAATAAATTTTATTTCCACAATCCCTTTTTCATAAATACTTGGCTTTTACTCTGAGCCATCTGTACTTACGGAGGATTCTGTATAATAATCAGAAGTGGACAGCAGTTATCTGAAAAACTGGGTTTTAATTAGCAAAAAAAGAAAGAAAAAAGGAAAAAATGACATTTTTATATTGACAAATATTCTTTCTCTGGTTTCCCTGAACTCTTTTTCAAATAGACTTGACTTTTAGACTTCCATATTCACCTAAACACTGTATAGTTACAGCAAGAATCCTATCCGATTGGTTTAGGCAGAATCCTCAACCCTATACCTGATCATCCTCAATGTCTGACTAAACTCCATGTCTCATCATGTGGGGGATAGTGGAGCCTTGCTGGCCTACCTTCAGCAATCCTGTTTGGTCTTATCCAGAGTCTTCCCTTACTACTTCTTTTTTTAAATATATATATATATATATATATATATATATATATATATAAATTTTTTTTTAGTTGTAGACGGACATAATATCTTTATTTTTACGTGGTGCCGAAGATGGAACCCAGTATCTCACATGTGTGAGGTATGTGCTCTACCACTGAACTACAGCCCCAGCCCCCTTCCCTTATTTCTGATGTATCCTCTCGGTTATTTTCTTTCCACTGACCCACACTCTTGCCCCAGCTTCTTGATTATGAATTCCCACTTGCCAAACTATAATAGGAATTGAGACTAGTCTTTCTTACTGCAGATCCCCTGGTCCCAAGATCTTGCCATGTTCCTCTTGCTTAATTTTCCTACAACCGTATCTAACTTATTTTAGTCTTATTTTTCCCCCTGGGCCATCAAAGCCAGGAAATAAACCTCAAATCATCCTTAATAGAAATTTGTAATTAGGCTGAAGCAGGAGGATCTCAGATTCTAGCCAGCCTGGGCACTGTAGCAAGATCCTGTCTCAAAAAGTAAAGCAAAACCAAAACAGGCTAGGGATGTAGCTCAGTGGTAGAGTGTTTGCCTAGTACATGTGGAGATCTAAGTTACTTCTTAAACTAAGTTTAGCAACTTGTTAAACTAAAAAGTAGAACAAGTTTCATTTCTTTCCTTTTTTCTTTTGGTTTCCTTGGAGTACTGGAGATTAAACCCAGGGGTGCTTAACCACAGAGCCACATCCCCAGCCCTTTTTATTTTGAGAGAGGGTCTTGATAAGTTGCTTATGCTGACTTTGAACTTGAAATCCTCCTGCCTCAGCTTCCTAAGACTCTGGGATTACAGGCATGAACCACCATGCTCAGCACTATATATCCCCATTTCTGAATGTGCTCAGTTTTACCTCAGGGATGTGTATCCTTCCTCTAGCTTTAATACCAAAATTTCTGCAGTAGATTGAATAATGACCCTTATAGACATCAGGCCCTAATTGCTGGAGCCTGTACATGTTTATCATTGTTTGGAAACAGGGTTTTTGCAGATGTGAATAAATTAAGGCTTTTGAAATAGGGAGAATATTCAGTAAGCCCTAGATACTAAGAAGTGTTCTTAGAAGTGGGAGGCATAGGAGCGAGCAATGTGACATGAAGGCAGAAATTGAAGCTTTGCAGCTATGGAATTCTTGCAGCTCCCAGAGGCTGGAAGAGGCAAGGAACAGATTCTCTCTTAGAGCTTCTAGAAGAAGCATGGCCCTCAAAACACTTTGATTTTGCAGATAGTGATACTGATTTTGGACTTCTGCCCTCCAGAATGGTGAAAGAGTAAGTTTCTGTTAAGTCACCAAATTTGTAGTAATTTTTACAGTAGCCGCAGGAAACCAAAACAATTATTTACAAAAATAATATTTAGGGCTGGGGTTGTGGCTCAGTGGTAGAGTGCTTGCCCAGCGTATGTGAGGCACTGGGTTCAATTCTCAGTACCACATATAAATAAGTAAATAAGGTAAAATGAATAGAAATTTAAAAAGAAAAAAATTGTGTCTGCCCTGAACATGTGCAGACTTAAAAAAAAAAAAAGATATTTAAATTGCAAAAGTCATTTTTTACTAAAAGAAATAGATGATGTTTTGTGACCAGAATATGTTTAATACTTACTAGTTTCTATTAGGGTTAATAATCATAGCCAGTATTAGATTAGATTTTATTGAAACTCTGAAAGAAAATTTTTCCTCATTTGTGAGATTAGTTAACTTTTTCACGGCATGTTTTTCTGAATTTCTACCTAATCATAATGGTTCAAAATGATTATTAGCCAAAATAAAATAATGATTTAACCTGTGTTATTTTAAATCTTATGATTCAAGAATTAAATTAATTGAAAGAAACATAAGAATTTCTGTTTTTTAGAATTAGGATTATTGAAAATAATTCCTTGAAGATTCAACTGCAGATAGATCAAATGAGACAGCTTAAAGCAGAGTATGACACAAAAGAAGCAAAATACTATACTTTCTCCAAAGATCCTTCAAAACCTATTCCAGGTAATGTATTTTGTTTAAAATGTTTGAGAGAAATCCCAACTATTTCCAGTTATTACCTATTACACAAATTTATATAAACTTGCTGACATGTTTGTATCTTATCAGTTGTATGTTGTATAAACAACTTTAATCAGGGTTCCAGGCAGATTCATTGAAAATAGAAAGCTCTAAACAACTCTAAAACATTTTAAGTATTCCAGTCTGTCAGGGTTATATGAGTATAAGGCAGTGACTCAAAGTATGGTTCTTGTTTCAGTATCAGCATCACCTGGAAACTGGTTAGAAATGTAAATTCTTGGGCCTCACTCTGCAGACTTACTAAGTTAGAAACCCAGTGATTAAGTCTAGCAGTCTTGTTTTATCCAGATCTGGTTATTATGATGTATTCTTTTTTTGTGGCGGGGTGGGTACCAGGAATTGAACTAAGGGTACTCAACCACTGAGCCCCAGCCTCAGCCCTACTTTATATTTTATTTAGAGAGGGTCTCACTGAGTTGTTTAGCACCTTGCTTTTGCTGAGGCTGGCTTTGAACTCTTCCTGCCTCAGCCTCCCACGCAGCTGGAATTACAGGTATGTGCCACTGCTCCTGGCATATTATAATGTATTCTAAAATTTCAGAACCACTGGTATAATACATGGAAAAACTGTAGGATATTGTTTTGGTGAATCTTATTTGTGTTTATGTCTGTATTCACTGGTTCCACATCTTAGTATAATACTGCTGCTATATTTTAAGAAATTGGAATATATCCTAGAATTCACTAGGAGTTGGAGAGGTTTCTATGGTGAATGTATAAAGTAGTCGCAAATATTATTCTGGAGAAAAAAAAGACTTTGAAAATAATTAATGATATTCAAAACTTATATTTGGTTGGTAGTATCAATAGGTAGAAATTATAGGATGCCACATTTGGTTTGAATGGAAGAAGCTCTTCCTTGAAGTAATAAGCTATTCTATACTAAAGGATTTTAACTAACTTTGAATGATCATTTTGTATTTTGTGGAAATAAAGACTAAATTCTCTTTTCTATTTTTTGTCTAAATTCAGTTTCAAATATAAAATTGTGACTAGCAAACTTCAAATAAGATACATATGATTAAGTATAGAATAACTGACAAATTGACAGATGAGAAGATATAGGACAAGGAAATGATTAAAATCCAGTAGGGTTAATTTAGAGGGGTTCTGGAAGAGGGGAATTTTGAGGTATATCATAAAGTTATCAGTTGGCCCAGATGAGAAAGGAGGTCATTTGAAGTGTTTGTATTAGGAATAATGAATTCAGGGACAGCATGAGAGGAAGAGACAACTAGAGTTTTGGCAGGCATTTGTAAGTTTTATGTTGGAAAAAATAAAGTGATTATCCTGGGGTTAACTTGTAGAATAACGGGAAATGGAATCTGTTGATTAAATCCTCAGTCATTAGGCAGAAACTCTTGGTGATATTTAGGGACTTTCAGGCCATATTGATGAGGTCATTAAAAAAATTACTGATGTTAAGATTTGTGTGTTCTCAGAACAAGCAATTTTAACTGGGTCTTCAATGGTGATGTTTAAAACTGCTTGCCTTTTGCAATTTTTCACTAATTCTGCTTATGTCAGAAGCAGTAGGTACATGCTACCATTTCTGAATTATTTCTTAGCATTGGAATAATCTGATCTATTTTGCTAAGACACTGAGCACAATAGTCCCACAAATTGCTTGGCCTGTTTGATTTATTTCCTCTTCTCATAGGCATGACTCTCCAAGATTCTGTCAATCTAGATGCTCTCAGGAAATACAGGAAACGCCTTGAAGATAAATACAGAGAAATTAAGCAAGCTATGTTGGTAAAATATGTACCAATTCAAAGGATGGCTGATTTTGATGAGGAAATGATTGTGTTATTAAAACGGCGAGATATAGCTGAAAATCTGAATGAAAAATTACAGTTTCGGTATGAAAGTTGATTATATATTTTTAAAGTTTAAATTTAAGATTTTGTTTATTCTAATATTCCACCATTTGATTTTAGGCTTAGTATATTGTTGACGTTTTATTTTTATAGTCATCAAAGACTACAAATTATTTCATATGCACTTACTTCATGGGTAAAATCTGATATGAGCACCTCATTTCAAGACTTCGTGGAAGAAATTCAGAAAACCAAAGATTTACATGGTAACTTATCTACATTTTTTAATTAGCACAAGTAATAAAAGATATTTTTCTCCTAGAAAGCCTTAGCTTAAAAAAAGCCATTCATGAGACTTCCCTAGATTGAGTTTAAAGAAAGCAAAAATATACTTACCTCTACTAGTTCTCTGACACCTTATGGGTTTCAGCAGCTGACAGATAATTGTGAGCCAAAGAGGGAATCCTTAAAATGTACCCAAAAAATAACGAGGAAAGGGACAGGGAGGCCACTCAGTTTAGGAAGGTTGGTGCTGTTTGAAACCAAAGCAATAATTGTTGGTATTAAATGTATGTTTATTATTTTTTATTGATAAATAATCTTAAATAGCTTGTGGTGGTCCTTTTAGTATTTACAGGTGACCAAGGCTTTGTTGAAGAACTGCTTGAAGACGATCCAAGCAGGACAAAAAATGCTGATGTTATACTCTACTACATTGAAAGGCAAATATTTTAAAAACTTTGATTCCTCACATTTAAGTGAACATGTTTACCATTTATTTAGTATCTTGATGACCTGTAGTCTCTAGCTTTTGTATCTTTGAAATTCTATTCTAGTTGAAAATTTAGAACATAAACTAGACTAGAATTTCATTTTTTCATAGATTCTTTGTGGAAAAAAACAAGCTTATAGCAGACTTTTCAGAGGAGATAAGAGGATTGTAGTGTTGTTATAAATTTTTATTTATATTTTTCTTGTATTCCCTGACCATCAACTTATTGGTCTTAAAAGTTTTTGAGAATTTCTTCTTGATTCAGATTATCCTAGCCAGTTCAGTTTTTTTTTTCCCCTCATTTCTATTCTATGACATATTAAGATGGCTTATTTCTCCCCAATATTAAATATTGTATTTAATAGAGGTATAGAAATCTGAGACTACTCTTTGAAAGTTCATTCGTAGGCTCTGAGGCCAATATGTAATGAACATGTAAATATTCCTAGTCCAAATGTTAAATAGTTTTTTACCTGTTGATTTGCTTGTTATGGTACAAAGAAGTGGATAAAGATAATTTAGGGCCTGGAGTTTTGACTCAGTGGTAGAGCACTTGCCTGGTATGTGTGAGGCCCTGGGTTTGATACTCAGCACCACATATAAATAAATAAAATAAAAAATCCATTGACAACTAAAAAAAATATTAAAACAAAAAACAAATTACTTTAAAAAAAGATAATTTGGAGTGGGGGCACCAAAGCCTATGTTGTTTCCTTATACAGTATGGTGCTTTTCTGAGTCTATCAACTTTGATATGAGAGAAAATCCTTGCTGAGATTGAAAGTTTTATGTATTTTACTTAATGTTGCTTTGATGGTTCATTCCCCTTGGGGTTCTGCTTTCACTTGCAACACTGTGTAAACCCTGATTATCATCAGGTTGTTTTTTTTTTTTTTTTTTGATTCATTGTAGTCATTGTTTTATTCATTATGAGATAAGAACTGATTTGAAGACCTTTTGCTGTAAGAGGAGTAGGGGCTTAAGCTAACTATTTTTAATATATATTTTTAAAGTTTTTGATGGACTTTATTTTATTCATTTATTTATATGTGGTACTGAGGATTGAACCCAGTGCTCTACCACTGAGCCACAACCCTAGCCCGTTCTTAAGCTGTCTTAACTATTATTTCTCCTCCTTGTATTAGTTTAACATTTAATTGGGAGTCAGATGCCCAATAGAGGAACATAGGCTTCTGAATACCCAGGACAACTCTTGATTTTCAGTTTGGCTATCTCTACATTCAATTAATATTTACCTAGCCTGAGCTTCTAAACAGATTGCCCTTCTTTCCTCTGATGCCCTTTTACATGTGGAGATATGAGGAAAAACTTCTGAGCTCATTGTAAATTCAGTTTAAATTCCCTGGGTGTGGTGGTGCACACCTGTAATCCCAGGACTCTGGAAGTGGAGGCAGGAGGATCACAGGTTTGAAGCCAGCTTCAGCAATTTAGCAAGACTGTAAGCAACCTAGTGAGACCCTGTCTCAAAATAAAAAAATTTTAAAAAGGGTTGGGAATGTGACTCAGTTGTTAAGCATCCCTGAGTTCATTCCTTGGTACCAAAATCATCATCATCATCATCATCATCTTTAAGTTCTCTCCATTTTCTCTTACTCCCTTTAAGTACTATGGGAATATGTATAGGATCAAGTTCAAAGTCAACTTTGTTTTATGAGACAAAACAGAACACCCCCAGAATATTAGAGAATTGAATGAACATCCTGTATGAAATAAATCTAGTAATAGTTCATTAGAACTATTTTTTGTTTTTCTATATTATGCTACTGTATATAGTTCATATTAGATATTTCTAACCAGTTTTCTTACTTTTTTTGTGTACCATTACAAAATGCGATGGCTATAGGTTCAATGAATTAATCTCACTTGGTGAATATGAAAAGGCAGCTTATTTTGCAGCAAACAGTCCTAGAAGGATTCTTCAAAATATGGGTTCAGTGGATAAATTTAAGGGTAAGTATCTCTCTCTGAACCTTATATATGTGTGTAAATTAGACTTTTTTTTCTTGATAGAATAGAAAGAATATTAAACTGAGAAACTGGAGATCAGATCTAGGCTCTATCTCTATCATTAGAGATATATCTAGCCCTATCTCTATCATTTACTGTTAAATTAAGGACTCTGGACAGTTTTTCTAAATTAAATTATGGTATATTGCAAGTATATAGAAAATATGGAGAAATGTATTAACACTCATGTGCTCACTACCAGAATTTAATAAATGTTGGGCTAGGGTTGTAGCTTAGTGTTAGAGCACTTGCCTAGCACATGCAAGGCACTGAGTTTGATCCTCAGCACCACATAAAAATAAATTAAATAAAGGTATTGGGTCCATCTACAACTAAGAATATTCTTTAAAAAGTTAAAAAAAAAGATTTAATGAATGTTAATATTTTGTCAGATTTACTCTATATTCTCTTTTTTTTTTTTTTTTTTTTTTTTTTGGTGATACTTGGGATTGAACCCAGGGATACTCTCTGTGTTTTTAATTTTTTATTTTGAAAAAGGTTTCACTAGGTTGCCAAGACTGTCTTTGAACTTGTGATTCTCCTGCTTGCCTTCTAAGTAGCGAGGATTACAGGCATGCACCTCTGTGCCCAATAGGCACATCCTTTTTAAAAACAACTTTCTTGTTGTAAGTTGACATACATACAACAAGTTGTATGTATTTAAAGTACACAATTTGGTAAGTTTTGACATCCGTATACATGTGTGATGTCACCCAAAAGATCCCTCATGCCCCTTAGAAATCCTTCTTTTCCATTACTCCTTCCCTAATCATCTCTCTCCACAACCTTTCTTCCCCCAAGCCCTAGGTAATAAAATCACTAGACTGCTTTCAGTCACCACACATTAGTTTCCATTTTCTATAATTTTTTATAAATGGAACCATACAATAGATACTGGGTGTTTTGTTTGTTTGTTTTGGGTTTTTTGGCACTGTTAATTGAACCCAGGGATGTTTAACTCCTGAGCCACATCCCTAGCCCATTTTTATATTTTATTCAGAGACAGGGTCTTGCTAAATTACATAGAACCTTGCTAAGTTGCTGAGGCTGGCTTTAAACTCGCAGTCCTTCTGTCTCAGCCTCCCAAACTGCTGGGATTATAGGTGTGTGCTGCAGAACCCGGCTAGGTACTGTTTTTTGACTGACAACTTGTACTCAAGCATAATTATTTTGAAATTCATGTTATTGGGTCTTTCAGTAGTTTGTTCTTTTTTATGGATGAGTAGTTTTTCATTGAATGAATATAAACCAGTATTAGATATATGATTTGCAAGTATTTTCTCTCTTTTCATTCTCTTAACAGTATCTTTCTAGGTGTAAGTTTTTTATTTTGTTAAAATTCAGTTTGTCAAATTTTCTTTTATGGATCATGATTTTAGTGTATGATCCATGATTTTAGTGTTAATAACTAAGAAATATCTGCCAAATGCATAATTCTGTAGTTTTAAGTTTACATTTAGGCCTGTGATTCATTTTGAGGAAGTTTTTGTTATGGCATAATATATAAAGGCTTATTCTTTTGCTTATGGCTATCTAGTTGTTCCAGAACTGTTGATTTATTTATTTATTCCTCCCTCCCTCCCTTTCTTCTTATTCATCCCTCCCTCAAAATTCCCCCCTCTGATTTTTTTTTTTGGGGGGGGATGCTACTGGGGGTTGAACTCAGGGGGCACTCAACCACTGAGCCACATCCCTAGCCCTATTTTGTATTTTATTTAGAGACAGGATCTCACTGAGTAGCTTAGTGCCTCACTTTAGCTGAGGCTGGTTTTGAACTTGTGATTGTCTTGTCTCAGGCTCCTGAGCCACTGGGATTACAGGTGTACACCACCATGCCTGGATCTGTTTTGTTTTTTGAGATGGGGTCTTGTTACCCAGGGTGCCTTCCAACTCATGATCCTTTTGCCTCAACCTCCTAAGAAAATGGGATTATAGGCACATGCTGCTATGCCTAGAACAGTTTATTAAAGAGACTTTCTCCACTGACTTGCCTTTTTGCCTTTGTTTAAAATCAGCTGTCCATATGTGTGTGGGTCTATTCTGTTTCATGAATCTATTTCTTGATATGAATACTATACTGTCTTGTATGTGACTTTAGAAATCTTAAAGTTGAAGAGTGACTGACTTCAAACTTTGTTCTTTATCAAATTTGATTTGACTGTTCTAGGTCATTTGTATTTCTATATACATTTTAAAATCAACTCTTCAATTTCTACAAAAAAGCCTGTTGGGATTGGGATTGCATTGAATCTATAGATCAATTTGGGGTGAACAGGCACTAAACAATATTGAATCTTCTGACCCAGTGAACTCATGAATATAGTATAACTCTCTATTTGTTTGAGTCTTTGAAAATTTCTCTCAGTAATATTCTGTAGTTTTCAGTGTTCAGATCTGTAACATTTTTTTCAGATCACTAAGTGGTTAACAATTTTTATGCTATTGAAACTTTTATCTCAATTTTCTAAATTGTTATCAGTATATAGAAGCACAATTGAGGAACATCTATATTGTTTTTCCATATGACTTTATCAATTGGCATTTCCACCAACAGTGTAAGAGTTTCCCTTTTCCAAATCCTTGCCCTTTTTATCTTTTTGTCTTTTTCATAATAACTATTCTAACAAATGTGATGTGATATCTCATGTTTTTTGTGTTTTTAATACATGTATACATATTTACTTATTTGTTTTACTGGTTACATTTAAGATATAAAATATGTTTTTATATATCTATATATATAATATCTGTCTATACATAGTGATTATGGCAATCAAATTACCCCACCCATTATCTTTCATAGTTACTTATTTTGTGTGTGTGGTAAGAGCACCTAAAATATACTCTTTCAGCAAACTTTCAGTATACAATACATTATTATTATCAACTATAGTCTCCCTGCTATATATTAGATTACTAAACTTATTCATTCTATGTAACAGCAAATTCATCCCCTTTGATCTACTCCTTCACCTCCCATCTTTGCTAAGCACCATTCCACTCTCTATTTCTATGTATTCAACATTTTCTAGGATTCCACATATAGCTGAAATCATGCAGTATTTTTCTTTGCGAGTCTGGCTTATTTCACTTAGCCTAATGTCCTCCAGATTCGTCTATGCTGTTGCAAATGACAAGGTGTCCTTTTTTAAGGATGGATAAATATTCTCTTTCTTGTGTTAGAATGTGTTTGTGTGTGTCACAAGTTTTTTATCTGTCAATGAATGATTTTTTAAAAAATGAAGGAAGATACTAATAAATGGAAAGATCTCCTGTGCTCGTGGGCTGAAAGAATTAATATTGTTAAAATGTCCATACTACTCAAAGCAACATACAATTCAATACAGTATCAAAATTCCAATGGCATTTCCACAGAAATTGAAAAACCAATTCTAAAATTTATATAGAAGTACAAAGACCTTAAATAGCAAAATCAATCTTGAAAAAGAAGAAAAAGTTGGAGAGGTCACACTTCCTGTTTTCAAGTTACATTACAAAGCTCTAGCAATTAAAAAGTATGATGCTGGCATGAAAACACATACACACACATGGACCAATGCACAGAATAAAGCTCAGAAATAATCCCAAGTGTATGTGGTCAACTAATTTTTAGTAAGACCACTAAGAAGACACAGTGAGGGAAAGGATGATCGTCAACAAATGGTGCTGAGAAAACTGGATATCCACATGCAAAAGAATGAAACTAGACTCTTAAACCATACATAAAAAACTAACTCAAAGTGAATTAAATACTTATAAGACCCAAAAAAATAAAAATCCTGAAGAAAACAGAAGGAAAACTCCTTGACTTTGTCCTTGGCAGTGATTTTTTGGATATCACATGAAAGCACAGGTAACAAAGCAAAAATATACAAATAGGATTAGATCCAACTAGAAAGTTTCTGTATAAGGAAGGAAACAATCAGCAAAACAAAGGGAAAAATATTCATAAACCATATATCTGATAAGGGATTAACTAGCCAGGATATATAAGGACTTCATGCAGCGTCATAACAAGAGAAAAATCTGATTTACAAACAGGCAAAAGCTCTGAATAGACATTTTCTTAAGATATACAAATGGCTGACAGGTATGAAAAGGTGCTCAATCTGACTAATCATCAAAGAAATGCAAATAAGGACCATGAGATATTACCTCATATATATTAGGATTGTCTCACTAGACAGACTTAGGGTCCACCTATGTAAGGGACAGGAAAGGTCTTACTCAAGTGGTACAGTGGTAATCTGGTCTTGGTGTTTCTTGAATATGGTAGATTCCCCATTTTGGCTAAAAGAGACTTTAGTTTTTGCCTTTGAAAGTCTTCCCACTGAACCTTTTATTTATTAAGTATTGCTTCAGCTGACTTCTTAGGATCCTCTCCTCAGCTACTGCTTCTAATGATGTATAATCCCACAAAGACTCTCTTAACTGGGGTTACTGTCCTATATGTGACTTTTTTTTTTTTTTTTTAATGCTCACTACATGGACATGTAGTATAATCCATAAATAACATTTAATATTTTGCTTCGGGAGGACACTTCCAAGACAATTCCAGCCGACTAGAAACTCCGTGGAGTTTCCTTCATCCTTGAGAAACATGCAGTTTTATGGAAGTTGAATCTGTCCTACCTTAACTAACTCTGTTTTCTCACCTGAAAACTTTCTAGGCAAACATTAGGTACTTGTCTCTTTGTTTTCTAAATTCCAAGATGCTCACATCCAGCTGTATTCTTAAAATTTTGAAGATGGAGTCAAATAAAAATCTGGGAAATAGGTTTTTTTTCCCATTCACAAAAGGAACATAACCTGATGAATTAATTAGGAACTCACATTGTCTTTCTGTCTTGGAAGTTGAAGCATTTAAATAAAAAATGAATTGTAGTCATGGTAATTTTTTTGAAGTTATGCTGATTTGAAATTGAGATACTCTTTTTTGGTCATTGGCTGAGTCTATATATAAATTTCAAGATCCCAATTTGTGATGACTCTGCAAGTGAAAAGTAAGGACCACAGGAGAAACTATATTCCAAGGAAAGAAAGAGGAGAGTTCCAGGAATAAATAAGAGATGACAGAGATCTAAAAAGCACCCAGAAGCAGAAAGGCAACTGAGAAAAGTACAAAGCAGTCTACAACTCCAGTTCGGGTTGGGGAAGGAGGACTAACACTGTAAACGTAAGGTAAGCCTGGAGAGTGCAGGCAGCCCCAGTGTAGACAATGAACACTCCTTCGTATCCATAGAAGAAACCCATGATTCTTGCAAACTTTAAATCCAGTGCAGGAAGCCAGGCACCATGGTGCATGCCTGTAATCCCAGCCGCTGAGGCAGGAGGATCTTGAGTTCAAAGCCAGCCCCAGCAACTTAGCAAGATCCTATCTCAAAAATTTTAATTTTAAAAAAGTGAGGTTGAGGGGCTGGGGATGTAACTAGTGGTTAAGCGCTCTTAGGTTTAATCCCCAGTACAAAACAAACAAACAAACAAACCACAGGAATTCAAGCCAAAAGTGATTCCTCCTGCTAACTTTGGAGAAGAAATCCATTGCAGTGCTGGCTGTATCTCCAGGAGCCATCATGAAAAGGGGCCTGTTTGGGACTGAGCTGCTCTGTGGATCAGAAAACAATCACACTTCTGGATCCCTGATACAGTGACTGCAGAAGATGGCCCCTAGACATTCATGGGGAAGAGGGAGGGTCAGTCACAGACCCGCTGAGTTCAAGCAGTAGCGAGCTGAGCTCGGGCTGTGGAAGGGAGCATGGGCTATGAAGGGCACAGTGATTGTTGGCATTGTCCTCTGTGGTGAAGAGTGAGACCCATTGTGGTTTGCTGAGGGGGCTGGGTCTGAGTGCTTAAACCAAGGCCAACAGATTGCTTAGTTCCTGTGGCTGCTCCCCTTTAGCATAGAACTTGGTGGTCTGTTTGTTCCCCTACTATCCAGTGCATTTGGGGATACACGTTGGCCTGGACATTTGCCATGTCACTGTGTGGATAGACTGGGTAGCTTTGAAGCAAGTGGGCACTTGCCTGACCCCCATGCCACAAAACTGTTTGCTAGCAGCTGTGCACATGCACATTTTTTAAAAAAAAACCTCTGGAGAGAATACAGTCCTTTTGCAGACAGTGTTAATTGGCCCAACCTAGTGGGAAACTTGGGGCAGGATTCAACCTATGTACTGTACCAACCTGTTTTGTGGGAGTAGAAAGGAATTGCAACAAACCTTGACTGTGACTACCTTGTTCTCATACCTGATAAATTTCAAAATAAGTCTTCTTTAATCTAAGACTCTTAGCTTGAAGAAGTTTTTTGGACTCATTTTCCTTTTTCTTACTTTTATGTAATATTTATTTCATTCCTTTTGCTTTCTTAAATCTCTCACTTCCCCCTGCTTTCTCGTTTTCTTTTCCTTTTTCATCTTGCTTCTTCCTTTTTTCCTTTTCCATAGCCCCTTTTCATTGTTTTGTTATTATTACTTTGACCTTTACTAATTTTTAATTTTCTAGTTTATTCTATGATATTTTTGCCCTTTCCTATTGTTCTGAGTGGTGTAGTAGTTGGTTTAATTGACTTTTACAGTATTTCTATATTGGGTTTATCGCTGTGTTGTTATCGGGGTTTGTTTGTTCCTTTCTGAGTGGTACTGGAAATAGAGCCCGTAAGAGAAGACTGCTCACGAAAAATACCCTCACGTAGAAGTGGAAGATAATCCATCTCAACAGAGGTGCAAATCCCAACAAAACTACAAGGAATATGAAAAAACAGGGCAACATGACTCCTCTAAAGGTTTATAACTCTTCAGTAACTGAATCCAAAGATACTGAAGTGGATAAAATGGTGAACAGAGTATTCAAAAGATTTGTTTTTGAAATGATCACTGACTTCAGAGAGGATGCAAAAAAAAAAAAAAAAAAGTTGAATGAATGAATTAAGGAACACAATAAAGGATATGAAAGAGCAATTCAATAAAGAGATAGATATTCTTAAAAAGAACCAAACAGAAATTTTGGAAATGAAAAGCTCAATAAGTCAAATAAAAAACTCAAGTGAAAGTATCACCAATAGATTAGATCAAATAGAAGAAAGAATATCAGGGCTTGAATTATCACATTGAGAGTAATAAAGAAAAAAGTAAGAAATTATGAACAGAACATGACCTATGGCACATAACTAAGACACCAAGCCTATGAATAATCAGTTCAGATGAAGGAACCAAAGTACAGGCTTAAGGCATTAAGACCCTATTCAGTGAAATATAGCAGAAAATTTCCCCAGTCTTGGGAAAGATATAATAGACATTCAGGTATTTAGAAAATAGACATGACCAGAAAAGAACCTGTCCATGTCATATTATAGTTAAATTGCCAAAAGTACAGAACAAATAAAGAATATTGAAAACCTCAAGAGACTCCGAATCACTAAAGGCAAACCCCTCAGAACAAAGCAGATTTCTCAGCACAAATTCTAAAGGCCTAGAAGGCATTGAATGATTTCTTTCAAGGCCTGAAAGAAAATACTTGTCAACCTAGAGTACTATATCCAGCAAAGTTATCCTTCAGAATCAAAAGTAAAATAACCACCTTCCAAAATAAGCATAAAATGAAGGAATTCATAACCACTAAACCAGCAGTGCAAAAGGTATTTAAAGAGGAACCTAGGTATACGATCATGAGAGCATGGTAAAGAATAACTTTATTTTTTTATTTTTTTTTATTTTGCGGTGCTGGGGATCAAACCTAGGGCTTTGGGCTATCTCCCCAGTCCAAGAATAACTCTTACTAGAAGAGTTGAAAAGCAAATGAGACTTAAGGAATATGAAAGCCATCAAGCCTCACTGAATAAGGGAGAAAGAAATGAACATAGATCGTTTAAATCAACCAGAAGATAACAAAATGACAGGAACTGGTACATACTTTTTTTTTTTTTTGCGGTGCTGGGGATCCAACCCAGGGCCTTGTGCTTACAAGACAAGCACTCTACCAACTGAACTATCTCCCCAGCCCCCATACTTTTTAATAATTACTCCAAAGCTAATTGGTCTGAATTCTTCAATTAAAAGACATAGACTAGCTGACTGAATTAAAAAACAAGACTCAATTTTTTTTGCCATCTGGAAGAAACACCTCACCAGAAGAGAGAGACATAGACTGAAAGTAAAATGAAGAATGATATTCTAATCAAATGGAACCTGAAAGCAAGAAACAAATAAGAACAATTCATTAAAAGAAGTGGCTATTGTAAATATATATGCACTGAACATCAGAACTCTCAGTTTTACAAAACTGTAGCCATAGAGACAGGCTCCAGTACCCTAAAGGGTAATAAGTGGGTAACTTAAATACCCTACTTTTACCAATAGATAGATCTTCCAGATCCCCCACCCCAAAAAAAGAAGCATCAGAATTAATTTACATTATTGATCAAATGAACTTGACAGTCACAATAGCTGCAGAATATGCATTATTTTCATCAGCACATGAAACTTTCTTCAGAAAGAGATATTTTAGGCCATACAGCAAATCTTAACAAATACGAAAACGATTCAAATAATTTCTTGCATCTTATCAGACTATAATATTGAAACTAGAAATCAATAGCAAAAGGAACTGCAGAAAATGTACAGAGAGATTGAACAATATACTTTTGAGCAGTGGGTTATTAAAGAAATTGGGAATGGGTTTTTAGAAATTCCTAAATCAAATGAAAACACTACCAGAACCTACAGGACACAGCAACGGAAGTTTTATGGGGGAAGTTCATAGCCATAAATGCCTGCGTTAGAAAAACAATCTCAAATAACCTAATGCTGCAACTCAAGGCCTTAGAAAAAATAAGTCAGGCCTGGTGGTGCACGCCTGTAATCCCAGTGGCTCAGGAGGTTGAAGCAGAAGGATTGAAAGTTCAAGGCCGGCCTCAGCAATTTAGTGAGGCTCTAAGAAACTTTGTGAGATCCTTGCTTAAAATAAAAGAACTAGGAATGTAGCTTATTAGTTAAGTGCCTCCGGGTTCAATCCCCAGTAGGCTCCCCCTTCAAAAAGAAAAGAAAAACAAAACTAATTAAGCCCCAAAATTAGTAGAAGAAAAGAAATAATACATGTCAGACACAAAGAAATGAAATAGAGACAAAATAAATAAATAAATAAAATACAATGAAACAAAGAGTTGGTTCTTTAAAAACATAAAATTGACTAATCCTTAACCAAACTAACCAACAGAGAAGATCCAAATAAATAAAACTAGAGATGAAAAGGGGGACATTACAGTAGATACCAGTGAAATCTAGAGGATTGTTAGGAAATATTTTAAAATACTACATGCCAATAAATTTTTGGACATATAGGACCTGCCAAAAATTGAACAAGATGATATATAAAAATGTAAATAGGTCAATAACAAGCATTCAGACTAAAGCAGTAATAAACTCTTCCAGCAAAGTAATGCCCAGGACCAGATGGATTCACTGCTGAATTGTACCAGACTTTTGAAGAACTAATACCAATGTTTCTCAAATTACTCCATAAACAGACAAAAAGCATACACAGGTACTCTCCCAAACTCTGTTTTACAAAGCCTAAATGGTAGTAGGGTTTTGGTAGGGCTACTACCAAAGCCTGATAAAGACATATTAAAAAAGGAAAACTATACACCAATATTCTTGGTGAACATAGATACAGAATACTCAATAAAATATTTGCAAATTGAATTCAATGTCACATTAAAAATATACACTGAGATCAAGTTGTTCTTATTCCAGGATGTAAGACTGGTTCACCATTTGCAAATTAACAAATGTAATTCACTACATAAACAGAATCAAAGATAAAAATTACATGATCACCTCAATAGATGTAAAATAAAAAACCCTTTGATTAAATTCAACATCCCTTAGGATAAAAACTTTTAATGAATTAGATATACAAGGATCATGTCTCAGCAAAATAGAGGCTATCTATGACAAATCCACAGCCAACATCATACTGAATGGGGAAAAACAAAGAATTTTCTTTAAAATAAAAAATGAGACAAGGATGTACACCCTTAACACTCTTATTCAATTTAGCACTGGAAACTTTAGCAGAACAATCAGGCAAGAGAAAGAAAAGGATTTAAATGGAAAAGGAGAAAGTCAAATTAACTGTAGATGATATGATTCTATACCTAGAAAATCCTGGAGAGAGTATCATAAGTCTCTTAGAACTGATAAATTGAGCAAAGTAGCAGGATACAAAATCACCATACAAGAATTGGTAACTTTCCTGTACACCAATAATGAAATCAGGAAAACAGTCCCATTCACAATAACCTCAAAAAAAAAAAAAAAAAAAAAGGAATAAACCTATCTGAGGAGTCGAAAGACCTCTATAATGAAAATTATAAAACAAAAAAATTGAAGGAAATATTAGAAGATGTTCATGGGTTGGGAGAATTAATATTGTTCAAATGACTATACTACTGAAAGCCATCTACAGTTTCAGTGCATTCCCCCATCAAAATACCCATGGCATTATTCACAGACTAGAAAAAATAATCTTCCAGTTCATATGGAAGCACAAAACACCTGAATAATCAAAGCAATCCCAAGTTAAAAGAACAAAGTTGGAGGAATCACAATACCTGATTTCAAAATATGCCATAGAGCCATTGAAATAAAAACAGTGTGGTACTGGCATAAAAATAGGTACATAGAATCATGGAAGAGAATAGAGGATCCAAGAATAAACCAACATATCTATAGTCATCTGACTATTGATAGAGGAGTCAAAAACATATGCTGGAGAAAAGAGTCTTCAATAAATGGTGCAGGGAAAACTTGGTATTTGCACGTAGAAGATTGACACTAGATCCCTCACAAAAATCAACTCAAAATGAATCAAAGACCTTTAATGTAAGACCTGAAAATTTGAAATTATTAGAGGAAAACAAGGGAAACACTTCAAGATATTGGTATGGGGCTGGGGATATAGCTCAGTTGGTTGAGTGCTTGCCTTGCAAGCACAAGGCCCTGGGTTCAAATCCCCAGTACTGCAAAAAAAAAAAAAAAAAAAAAAGATATTTGTATGAACAACAGTGTTCTGAACAAAAGTCCAGTAGCTTAGGAAGTAATAGCAAGAATGGACAAATGGGACTGTATCAAATTTAAAAGCTTCTGTACAACAAAGGAAATGATCAACAGAGCAAAGAGGCTACAGAATGAAAGAAAACTTTGTCAGCTCTTCATCTGACAAAGAATTAATATCCAGAATATAAAAAGGACTCAAAAATTAACACAAAAAGAACAAGAAATCCAATTAATAAATAGGCAATGAGCTAAACAGACATTTCTCAAAAGAAGTACAAATGGCCAATAATTATATGAAGAAATGCTGAACATCTTTATCAGGGAAATGCACATCAAAACTGCATTGAAATTCCATCTTGTTCTAGTCAGATGCTCTCAAGGCTGCAGGGGGAAAGGAATACACTGTTGGTTGAACTGTAAACTAATATAGCCATTTTGGAAATCAAAATATTCTCAAAAACACACAAATGTAACTACCATATACAATAGAGATACCTGCATGTGCATGTTTATTGCAGCACTATGTACAATAAGCAAGTTGTGGAATCAATCTAGATGCCCATAAACAGTGAACTGTTTATATATATGTGTGTGTATGTATATAAATATATATACACATATATTCTCTATATAAATATGTGTGTGCATCTATGTATCACATTTTTATCAGTTTATACATACACATACACACAGTGGAGCATTATTCAGCCCTGAAGAAGAATGAAATCTTTTCATTTGCAGAAAAGTGGATAGAACTGGATCTCATTGTGTTAAGTGAAATAAACCAGACCCAGAAAGACAAGTATCACATGTTTCTCTTGTGTAGAATCTGGAGTAGGTGAGGGAGGCAGCATGCAAGTAGAAAGGGTACTATTAGGGAAGGGGAGAGGGACCAGGGGCAGGGAGTAAGTGGTAAGAGAGGGTAACAGGATGAATTTGATCAAAATATATGCATGTATGAAAATGCCACAAAGAAACCCATCATTTTGTGCAATTAATACACATTTTTTTAAAGATTCTAATTTGTTATTCTCATTATTTTCAAAGTTAGGGTATATATATACTCTAGCTACATATGTAGTTCTGAATATCTAGTTTTGTATTTGTCTCATTTAGTCATAGAGCAATATAGTTTACATGAGGAATTTTATCCTCAATGTATTTGTAACTACATCTTTTGTTTTCTGTATTCAAAACAGTTTTTCTTTGGTCACAGCATTAATGATTTGCACCATTAATGGGAGACTCCTGTGACTTGAAACAAAATAAATTTGTAAATTTATTTTCTCACAGTTCTGGAGGCCAGAATCTGAAATCAGAGTGTCAGCAGGGTTGGTTTCTTCTGGAGATTCTAAGGGGGATCACCTACCTTCTATTCTGTGTTAGCAATTTTTCTGCATATCTTGGCTTGTAGATGGATCACTAATCTCTGCCTCATCTTCACGTGGTATAAAAAATGATATTTAGTCATTATCTAAAATATAAAGTTTAATCTATATGTATTACTAAGCTTTTAGAAAATAGAGAGATGGAAATAGTAATATGACATAAGAAAAAGCAAACTATTTCTGAAAACATTTGACTCAATTTTTTTTCTTTTTGTAGCTATTGGAAAAATTAGAGGAAAAACTCTTCCATTACTCTTATTTTTTGAGGCTATATTTAGCACAAGCCATGCCTTTAAACATCCTGTTGATGCAGATCTAACCCTAGAAGGAATCAAATGTGGATTATCTGAAAAACGGTTGGATTTAGTTATCAACTGGGTCACCCAGGAAAAGTAAGCAAAATTTAACTTCCTTTAATTGTGACATTTTGTTAACAATGTTGTTTGGTCTAAGAATTATAATAGTTTTCTTATCAGTACATTATCTGAGCATTTACATCAGGTCCCTATTGCAGTTAATCAGAAAGTATTCACTAAGCATTCATAGAGTAATGAGGTCTAGTCACAATAAACCTAAATAAAGAATTGATTCATGGCACTTCATGAGATGATTTATGAGAACCTAATAGTAATGTGTTGGGGACTGTGCCATCTGGATGGTGCCAGAACGGTGCCTGATCACATCAGCAGCGAGGAGGTTAATTGACATAAGCCACTCAGATGATTTATCATCCATGCACACAATGTATGCGCATGTGTTCTCCAGCACTCCTAATCTTGCTTAATCTTTGCATAAGAGGCGTGGCCCTGCCCTCCGCTTCCTGGAGGTGATATAAGCGGCCGTAGGCAGAAGGCGAGGACAGCGGAGCAGCAGCTAGCAGAAAGAAGCACAGAGAAGCCATTAGCAGAAAGGAAGAAGAAGAAGCAGCAAGCAGATAGAAGCAGCGAGTAGGGGCAGCGGCAGAAGGCAGATCGCAGAGCGGAGAACTGAGAACACATCTTTAGGTTGCAGATCACAGATAGGCAGATTGCAGTACGTGGGACACATCACTAAAGCACCTTAGGTAGACGCACCCTTAGTTCACAGGATGCAGGATGCATCTTTAAGAAGCAGCAGAACTATGAAGATATAGATATCTCTGAAGGTGTAGTCTCTCTCTTAAGCAAAGTCTCTCTTTCTCTCCGATAAGCAAAGCCTCTCTCTCTCTCCTCTCAAAGCAAGTAAGCCTCATTTCCTCTATCCTCTATAAACAAGCAAGCAAGGAAGCAGTCCAGAGATAGAAGTAGCTCAGTTTCCAGTCCACCTTTGATAAATACCCGCGCAATTGTTGCTGTGGGCGGTAATAAATATCCGCAGATGGCAACAGTAATGGAAGTTGAGCAGTACAGATAGAGAAGGATTGGTCGGTATCACACTGATTGGGAGAGAAAAGGCAGATTTGAATCTGGTTCTGGATAGGCTGTGGGAACTTGTAAAGAATAAAAACCAGGAGACAATGTACAAGCAACAATGTACAACATTCAAGAAGGAGGACCAAGGTAGTATTTATAAGAACACACAAACCAGGCAAGGTTGACAGGCAAGAGGTGACTTCTTGAAACTGAATCTTAGCACAGATTAGCAGGTTAGGTTCCCTGGAACCAAAGCCTGGAGACAAGAATTTGGGAGCACATGGTTAATAGAGGGAGGGCTTCTCAAGAAATGTACTAGGGAATGAGTGAAACAGAAGAGGGAAGGGGAAAGAGTCAAGCAAGGATATGGCCTCAGGCAAAGTCTGCTTGGCCTAATTTGTTGCTCAGGAGCATAAACCACACTATAGAGCTGTTGTTCTATATTTCTCTATCAGTCAAGAGCTGTGGGCTACCTGGAGGCGAGGGAGCACATAGATTCCCAGGAGGCAGAGAGGTACCTGTGAAGGACCAGCAGCCAACACACAGAGCAGTGAGGGAAGAATATCCTGGCCCTGAAGGGAAAATTTGGGTGGGATATTAGAGTGGCATCTGTCCCAGTCAATCATTTGCACAGAGTAGTTCTATTTGCCTCTTACATTAACGCATACTTTATTCAGGCACAACTTATGCAGGATTTTGTGGTCATAATTCTTAGGGAAACTCATAAGAGGAGAGTTAGTGGAACATATTGCAGCTCCTGTTACTATGTAGAGTATTAGGTCTCTAATTTGTTTTTTATAACTTTATTGAGGTAAAATTTACTGTTACACATATTAAGAGGATATAATTTGATGAGTTTTTATAGAAAATAGCTTTAATGGGATATAACTGACAAAAAACTCATTTAAAGTATAGAATTTGACAAATTTTGACGTAAGTATATACTCACGAAATCTTCCCCATAATTAAGATAATAAACATATCCATAATTCCCAATTGCTTCCTTATGCCTCTGTTTTGTTCCTTCCTTCCTTCCATCTCCTTACTCTGCCTCCCTCTCTACCCCCAGGTAACCAGATTGACTTTTTATCACTGTAGATTAGTTCATGTTTTCTAGAATTTTATATTAATGGAATTATACAGTTATGTATTCTTTTTTCTCCTTCGATTGGCTTCTTCCACTTAGAATTATTTTCAGAGTTATCCATACTAATCAGTACTCATTATCGTTCTGTTCTGTCATCTAATTTAAATTTTTCTTATTCTTATACATCTGTTGGTTTTGATGACTTGCCTGGTAGGATGACCTTGGTTGCCAAACCTTTATCAAACAGAAATGAAAAGTGATATCTTTAATTATACCCAAATGTTCTTACTGCTCATGCTGATGATTTCTAGGTAGAGTTTTGTGATAGTACAGATGATTCACTTCAATTGCATGTGAAGATGACGAATTAAAATATGATGACAACCAGACATGATGGTGCAGGCTCGTAATCACAGCTGCTCTGGAGGATGAGGCAGAAGAATTGCAAGCTCAAAGTCAGCCTCAGCAACTTAGAAAGGCCCTAAGTGAGACCCTGTCACAAAATAAAAACTGAAAAGGACTGGAGATGTGGCTCAGTGTTAGGTGCCCCTGGGTTCAATCCCTAGTACAAAAAAAAAAAAAATCTATTCTATCAAGCTGTCTCAACAGAACTGATTCTTCAGTTTCAGACTCTCCTAATAGGCAGTTATGTTTTTTCTCCCATTGCTTCTTATAAATCTATAACAAATTTTAAAAGTAACAATCCTGCATACTTTGTTTTCTTTTTAGTATAGATGCTTGCAAGATCTATTACTAATTTTGAGGTAAAATCTTTATCTTTAGCCAACAATTACTAAGTTATTTTTATTCTATAGAATTTAGAATCTGAACTCTATGTAGCTGTTGAGAATATTGTGACCCCCAATTATAAGAGAATTTTTGTTTACCTTGTAATTTTAAATCCTGTCTGTCTTTTCAGGAGAGTTTTAACCTTGTTTATAGATTTTTGTTTTTGTCCTTTAAATTTATTTTCCTTTTGAGACAGGGTCTCACTAAGTTGCAGAGGCTGACATCAAACTTGTGATCCTCTACTCTCAGACTCCTGAGTCACTGGAGTTTGTAGATGTTTTAAAAATTTGATATCAGTTTCACCAAAATATCTTCCCCCCAAATAATACTTGTTCATTTTGTTGTTGTTAAATCTCAGATATATTTATTTTATTTTACATCAATTGTCTACTGATTTGGAATCATTATAAGGTATAGAGAATCCATTTCTACTATGCTGAATTTTCAAGTATTTCAGTCTCAGCTACTCATCAAGAATTCTCTAATGTGTGCCCTATTGATCTGCTTGCTCTAGGCTGACATTTTCAGAGAAGGCTGGGGATGTGATTTGTGATTACGGGGAACAAGATACTTTTAACAAGTCCAAGTGCCTGGCTTTAGCTCAGAATATCTACAGTGAATGTGGCCTCCATAAGAAAGCTCTTTTTTGCCTATGTAAACAGGGTCAGATCCATGGAGCTGTGGAATACATACATCAATTCAAGGACTTTACTTCTGGTAAATAAAAGAGCTTATTTGTGTGCATTCAAATTCTAAACTTTAATTGTAAGATCACTGATAATAGCAGGTGATATTTTAAACTTATATTATAAAATCTATTTTATACATACTGATAAATAGGATATTTCTTTTGTAATTTTTCATGAAAATAGTTAAGATGGAGTTTATTGACTTTCATTGTAGATATTAACATTCATTATGCATTTTCTCAAGACTTTTAGTAAATTAGATAATATTGGAAATATGTAGTCTTAAAGATAAATTTAATGGATATGCAACATAAGGGCTTTTTTAAAATTACTGAACTTATCTGTCATGTATAATATTCTAAACTATAAGTATTAAAATTGAAAAGATTAAGGAAATAATGTTCATTTCAGAATTTTTAAAACACTTAGGTTATATCAGGATGCTGAGATACAGTTTTTCATTTTTACTTTCAGATGACCTGATAAAGCTAATAACATTATGTCCTCAAACTGAATTAATTCAATGTCTCACTGAAGAAAAGAATGGGAAACCACCATTTTTATCTTTTGGACTTGCCATACTTCATCTGTTCTCTGTGAATATGGAAAAAGTTGGCATTAAACTACTTCAGGAAGTAAACAAAGGTGGGAAAGGTAAGTAGAGGAAAATGTTATGAAAGAAATATTAGTGGATTATTCAGGGAAAGGTTCAAGATAATTATGTACAAGTTAACTCAGATTTTCCTTAGGGTTCCTTCTTAACTTGAGACTGGACACAATGGCACATGCCTCTAATCCCAGCTAGTTGGAAAGTTGAGGCAGGAGGATTTCAAGTTGGAGGCCAGTTTGGGCAATTTAGTAGGACCCTATCTCAAGATACAAAGATAAAAAGGGTTAGGGGTATAACTCAGCAGTAATGTACCCCCAAGTTCAATCCTTAGTATTCCCTGCAAAAAGAGAGTTAACTTTAGGAGTTTATAAATATAAAAATTACCATGTCAATAAGAGTCTATTGGCATACTATATGTGTGTGTGTGTGTGTGTGTGTGTGTGTGTGTGTGTATTAGTTGTAGATGGACACAATACCTTTGTTTTATTTATTTATTTTTTTATGTGGTGCTGAGGATTGAACCCAGTGCCTCACATGTGCTAGGCAAGCAATCTACCACTGAGCCACACCCCAGCCCCAATACTATATATTTCTTCAGAGAATTAGAATGAAGAGAGAATCTTTTTAAAGCCCAAGGGAAATGCACTAACAATTAATTATATAACTAATACTTTTATAAAAACTTTACATATATTAACATATGTGTACTTTTAGCAATATTTTATGTGTATTTTAAATGTTATTTAGATATAAACATGAATTTTAATTCCTAAACCAAATGTGTGCATATTTAATATGATAATCATTCTGAATCTAACTGCAGTGGGATGGAGAATTTTTAAAATTCCCTTTTTTCTCTTTCATTAATTTAACATAGGAGTAGAGTAAGCAGCTTGATTTTATTTTTTATTTTTATTTTTTGGTACTGGGATAAGTAAAGTACAGAGGTGCTTTACCACTGAGCCACATTCCCAGCCCTTTTTATTTTTTATTTTGATAGGATCTCACTTAGTTGCTCATGGCCTCACTGTGTTGCTGAGGCTGGCCTCAAACTTGCAATCCTCCTGCCTTAGCTTCCCTAATTGCTGGAATTACAGATGTACACCACTACATGTGTCTGGTGACAATCTGGTTTTAAATTATTGTCTATCATCAAGGAAAGAAATTGCCTGAAAACATATTTGTAAAAATAATTTAATATTTTTAAATTCTCATTGCAGATATCATCTTAAATATTTGAGGACTGGAACGTAGCTCAGTGGCAGAGCACTTGCCTAGCATGTGTGAGGCACTGGGTTTGATCCTTAGCACCACATAAAAATAAACAAATAAAGTGAAGTCATGCTGTCCATCCACAACTACAAAAAAAAATTGTTTTTAAATAAAATTTAAAAATATTTGATAGGAAAAAAACAATTGTGGTAGAAATAAAATAATAGCAATGATTAATCCAAAGAGAAATCCTCTTTTATGAAGTATCACTAAGTGATGCGGGTAATTGGTAAGAAATTTGTTTAGCAGAATTCCACTATTACGTATAATTATAATGCACTAATAAAAAACTTAATTACATAAAATGATAGATCACATAGTGAGTCACTGTCATTGAATTTCAAAAGTAAATAATGTCATTATATTTCTTTTAAAAATAAAATTGTTGGTCTGGGGGTATAGCTCAGTTGGTACAGTGCTTGCCTCACAAGCATGAGGCCCTGGGTTCAATCCCCAGCACCACACACACACACACACACACACACACACACACACACACAATAAAATAAATTATTTCATTTCCTTTAGAAAAACATTTGTTATAGAAGTTACATCATTAAGAGGCTTCTGTTTAGGGAAAGGATGGAGGATTTGCCTAAGAGTTTCTGAAACCCTTGGGACAGCACTCCTTAGGCATTTACTGAAGTGCTTGAAGAATCATGAGAACTCAAGCAAAGATACTTAGTTATTTGACAATTTCTAGTAGTGAATAAGGAAGAGCCAGCACTCTTCACTTTCTGAGCTCCCTGCCTTCCAGCCTTCCGTGTCTGCTACCTTACCAAAAAGAAGATGAGTGGAGTAGTGTGGAATGTGAAAAATGGTAGAGGGTTGAATTGAGATATGAAAGGGTAATGATAAAGGGGGAGAAGGAACTAACAGTTGAAAACTTACCCTGACCTAGTCTAAGCATGCTACATTATATCATTCAACTTAATGGAAATCAGGTAGAGTTCAACAGTAACTGAGTTCAAATTATGTACCTTTTTTTATTTTTGAAGAATCACTGAGCCCATCATAGTGGCACATGCCTGTAATCCCAGTGACTTGGGAGGCTAAGGTAGGAGGATTGTAAGTTTGAGGTCAATTTGGGCAATTTAGTGAGGTCCTAAGCAGCTTAGTGAGACCCTCTCAAAAAATAGAAAGGACTGGGATGTGATTCAGTGGTTAAGCACCCCTGGGTTCACTCCCCTGTACTTAAAAAAAAAAAAAGAAGAAGAAGAATCATCATCACTAAGTGTGGTTTGCCAAATAAGTATTATACTGTAATACTGTATTTTTCTTCTCAGATGCCGTAGAACGTCTTGTGATAAGTGACTCATATTGCTCCATAGAAAATTGGCAAAAATTGGCAAATATATGTTTACAGAATGGCTTTGACAAATTATCTAATGACATCATGTCTATTCTTCGATCTCAGGCTGGAGTTTCTGAAATTTTTGAAGAAGATGATACAGTCAATTTAATGGAACATGTTTTTTGGTAGTTCTGTATTTTAGCCAGTTGAGGGAGCTTGTACAACATTTTGCAGGCAAACTAGTTTTGGCATAACTAACTTACAAATAAATCTAGTGTATGAAGCTCACGGAAGTAAATCACACTTCTTTTGTTATGATTTCAAGTTGACTTCTTAAAATCTTAAAATTTAAAATCTTAAAATTTTTGAATTTTTGAATACTTGATATTTTTAGGAAAAAAGTCTGAGGTCCTTTTTCTGTGTAATGCAAGAAAAAGCAGGATGATGTTTCAAGGTTGACTCGTTGACAAAAAGAGTACAATAATTTTGTACTGCTGATTTCAAGATGTGTCCCATGATTTGGCATATATAAATATGGCAAAGGTTAGGCTTCTACTAAAGTTGGGCATCTTGATATGTTTCTTACTTAGAGGGAAGACCAGCCAAGGTTTGCACTTAAGTAGACCTGGGACACCTATAGGAATAGAAAATGTGTCATAAAAAGTGTTATTTTATGACTTTCAAATATGTAAATATTTGAAGTATTTGAGAACTCAAGAGTTCTGTACCTTGTACAGGTGTGAAAGTCAAAATTGTTAATGATCAGTATGATAGGGGCACCAGTCAAGCAGATCAGACATTCAACTAATCAGAGTAGCTTTCTGTCCTGTCACATCAGAACATAACAGTTGAATGTCAGCCTTGACCACGGGATATGGTAAAAATTAGCTGATATTACATAGAATAAGAACAAAAAATCATAAATTTTTTTCCTCCTAAATTTTTTTATTTCACAATGGAAAGAATGTGAACTTGGAGTCAGTCTTATATTAAAATTCTAAAACTGTGTCTTACTCATTTGTAAAATATGCCTGATCTAGGTTTGTTATGAGAATTAGTGATAATTTGTATGTATAGTATAAGTATATAACATAATGGAGAAATTTAGAAGATGGCTATCATTTCTATGTAGTAGGCCCCAGAAGCACATATTCTGTTTAATAAATAATTAATCCCACATTTCTGTCCCTTTGTATGCTGTAATTATAATTTTTTGAAGTAGTTGACATTAGTTTAACTTATTGCCTAAACTCATATTTTGGTTGCCTGGCATATATTATAAATCCAGAAGTGTACTGGCTGAGTTTAATTTTTCCTATAGTGCCAAATGGTTATGGATAACTATACTTCCAGTTTTCTAAAATTTAATATTTTTACTAAAGTAGTATGCATAGTGTAAAAACCAATATATTATTAAGATATTTATAGATTAGTATATTTTCATATATTAACATATATTCTTATTTCTGATCTTTCATTAGCTGTAATTTTTTAAAAGAACAAATGAAGGACTGTGACTGTGGCTCAGTGGCAGAGCACTTGCCGAGTACACATGGGGCACCAGGTTTGATCCTTAGCACATATATAAAAATAAGCAAATAAAATAAAGGCATGCTGTCCATCTACAGCTACCAAAAAAAAAAAAAAGATGAAGGACAGAAAAAAAGAGAAAGTAAGAGAGTGTTTCAGTCACATCAATTCTTTAGGTCCCAATGGTTTAAGACCTTTTTTCCTTTGAGACTTGCACAACTGATAGCAAGCTCCTGTTCACTGACAGAACTTAGGAACAAAATGTGACCATGAAGTCCAGGGGGATGAAATAGGCATATAAATCTGGAAAAAGCTTATTAAGCAGCAGCTGTTGTTGTTTTTCTCTTAATTTTACCTTGATTTTGAAATGTTTTTTCCTTTGCTCATTATGATTCCTTCTCAGTTATCATTACCTTTGGCAGCTTTCCTAAGGAAAGTGAAAATTGTCAAGTGAATATAAATTATGCCTGGAGGCATTTTAAAGTCAAGAGGAAAAGTGAGAACACAAATGAAATGGAGAAGGAGAACGAATTGAGTTGTGAGCTATGTAGTGCTTGGAAGCTATAAGAACCTTCCGGTAATTTACGCTGAAAGACGTATAATATGGTCCCACCACAGAACCTGCCTCACGGACTAGCTCTACCCCTACTGAGCTTTGTGTTCTTTTCCTCATGCTTAAGATAAATTTATTTATTTTTTAAAAATATTTTTAGAGAAGGAAAAATTTATTTAGGGGTTCATGGTTTCAGAGGTCTCAATCCATAGACAGGCTCCATTCCTTGGGGCTCAAGGTAAGGCAGGACATCATGGCGGAAGAGTATGGCAGAGAGAAGCAGCTCACATGGTGATCAGAAAACAGAGAGAGCAAGACGAATTTATTTTGACTGGATAATTTCTCTTGTCATTTCAAAACTCTAAAATTCAGTAATCTGAGGGCTGAGGATTCAGCTCAGTTGGTAGAGTGCTTGCCTTGCAAGCACAAGGCCTGGGTTCAATCCCTAGCACAACAAAAAATTAAATAAATAAAATAAAATTCAGTAATCTGAAAAGATACAAATTATTTCTCAGTGCTTTTTGATCTTCTTCCTAAATTTGAAATACTCAGATTCAGCATCAGCATTGACCAGCATTACATACAGTTTCTGCTATCGAAATCACAACTTTAATGGAAAGGCAGCATATTTTTAAAGTTTTATAACAGTAATTCCTTAATATCATTAGTAGTACATTCAAATTTCACCAATTGCTTAAAAGTGCTTTTTTAAAAAAAGGCAATTGAGTTGTTTGAATAAGCATCTAAACAGTGTTCCTGAGTTCTATTTGATCTAGTAATCTAGAGTATATCTCCTCTCCTGTCTGTTTTTTCTCTTGTCAGTGACTATGTGAACTGACTTGATTGCTACTGAGAATGTTCCACATTTTGGATTTCTCTGATTATTTCCTTATAGTATTATTTTACTTGTTCTTCCATTTCCCATATTTACTATAAACAAAAGTTAGCTCTAAAGGATCACCTAGATTTAGGATCAACTCTTTTAACAAAGATACTCAAAGGTGATGCTGAGTACTTCACATTCCTTCATGGTATGAGGCACCCAATGTTTGGTTGTCTCATGCCAGTACTTTTTGAGATAAATTCCCAAATCCTTAACATGACCTGAAACCCCTACATAATCAGGATTTCAGCTGCTTCTTCAGCCTTATCGCCTATTGTGCGCCTCACTTTCTTTGAACTACATACTTGCCTTCTTTCTGTTCCTCTTGTAAGGGGATTTAAAATACTTTCTTCTACCTAGAAGTCTTGTTCCTTTCTTTTTACTTTAAAGCTCAGCTTAGTTAAAAACTTCCTCAGATGATCAATGTGTTATTTGCATGTAAAAATATGCCACAGTGAAACCCATTATTCTGTGTAATTAAAATGCACTAATAAACAGGTAAAAAAAAGAAGATCTTTAAAAAAATTTCCTCAGGGAAGGAAACCTTTTATGACATCCTTAATCATTCCCGTTTTCCTTTTTATAGTCTTTCCCTTATTGCAGTTATCATCCTTGTAGTCAAGGATATTAATTTTTATTAAGGGCAAGAATAGCTTTTTAAGGGTCTGAGGGATGGGGAGGGCATCATAGTAGTTTTCTATGGCTGTTGTAACAAAGTACTACATACGGAGCCATTTAACAAGCAGAAATTTATCATCTCATACTTCTGGAGGCTCGAAGTCTTAGCTCAAGGTGTCAGCAGGGTTGATTCCTTCTGAAGGCTCTCTCTTTGGCTTATAGATAATGAACTTCTCTATGTATTTTCACATTATCTTTCATTTATATGTTCCTGTATCCAAATTTCTTCCTTTTATACCAGTCATATTGGGTTAGGGCCTACCCTGATGATGTCATTTGAACTTGACCCTATCTCAAAATAAGGTCATATTCTAATGTACTGTGGGTTAGAACTTCAACATATGAGTCTTGGAAGGATATACTTCAACCCTTAACAATTATCATTATATCACTGAAAATATAGTACTGGACACAAAATTGATAAAATTATATCATGTGCAAGTATGAACATGTCAGAATGAATCCTATTATGTATAATTGTTATGTGTCAAAAAACTAAAAAGCAGTAACAAAAAATGAATGTTCAATAAATAGTTGCTGAATGAATAAATACCTGAATGGGTCTAATATCTTTAATATTTAATGCTAATTTTATTAATTAATTTTTTGCTAAATTTTACTGTATGTACACGTCTACAATTATATCACATATTCTAAAAAATGCATAAATTACAAATGTAGAGCTCAATGATTTTTCACAAAGTGAACATATCTGTGTAACCAACTCACAAAGAAATAAAACACCAGTGGAATGTTCCAACCCCTACCATCCCTCTTCCCAAAGTAGCTACTCTCCTGAATTTTTACACCATAGATGAGTTTTGTCTGAATTTTATACAAACAAAATAATGCATTTATTCCTTTCTGTCTGGCTTTTTCTTTGTTGTTGTTTTATTTGTAGGTGGACACAATACCTTTATCTTATTTTTTATGTGGTGCTGAGAATGGAACCCAGGGCCTCAGGCATGCTAGGCGAGCTACCACTGAGCCACTTCTTTTACTCTTTATTATTTTCGTGAGACTTTCCTTGTTGTATGTAGTTGTAGTTACTCATTCTCTTTGCTATTTGTTAGTCTATAGTATGAGTATACCACACTTCTACTATAAATGAACATGTTTCCAGTGTGGGGCTAATACATATAGTGCTCCCATGAGCATTCTAGTACATGTCTTCTATGCACGTATGTGTGCATTTCTATTGGATAAGTGATCATGTTATTCTCCTCTGAGCTACTAGGAAATATGTGTAATAGAAATTTTGTGTATTTTTGTATATTTTTCTTTCTGAACTTAGGGCTTTCTTCATTTCTTATATAGGGCACTTCTTTGCTTCTCATATAAAGTCAAGAACAAAATTCTTTCAGTGCTCTTGGGTGCCAGACACTGTGCTAGCAATTTAATATATGTTCTAATAAAATTTTCTTAACAATTTTTACAGTAGATATCATCTCCATTTTTACAGACTCCAAAAAATTATTCTCAAGTATATAGAGGTCTGATACTACTGTAAACTAGTGAAATTATCACACTTTCACATAGGGACATCTGACTACTTTTTTAAAGGGACAATGGTGATAGATTCCAGCCAGTTTTTATTAGGGAGGATTATGGACTTGGTACTACCCTCTCAGAAGCTAGAAATATAGATTTGATGTATGTAGTCCTGATTTTCATAATACTGTGTGAGTCAAACAAGATACTTGTACAGACCAAGATTGACCTATAGACCAGGTTTAATTTTTGTGTTTATCAACTTTAAAAACTTTTTGAGTTGATAATGAAAGTTTAAAAAAATGCTTTTTTCATTCAGAAAAAGCTGCTGTAGAGTACCCAATTTACTGATGTAGTGGCACTAGAAGAGGGGATAAAATGTAAAGCAAATACGTGTATTGCCAATCCCGTATGGAGGCCATTTTGATTTTTAAGGTCAAGGAACTTGGAAGGTAGCACACTTGTAATTTTTGTGTAGAAAGAAGAAAAGATACACAAATAATGTTGACACCTTTTTCTCTAAATAATTTATCAGTATCCTTCTCCACGTATATTGCCAGGAGAGTGGTTAGGAAGCAACATTACAGCCGGGTGTGGTGTCGCAAGCCTGTAATCCCAGCATCTCTAGAGGCTGAGGCAGGAGAATCTCGAGTTCAAAGTCAGCCTCAGCAATAACAAGGCACTAAGCAACTCAGTGAGTTGACTCTAAATAAAATAAATAGGGCTGGGGATGTGGCTCAGTGGTTGAGTCACCCTGAGTTCAATTCCTGGTACCAAAAAACCAGAAAGAAACAATATTACAGTTTCTTAAAAGAGGCTACTTAGATACAGCTTGAAGATTTCCCTACTTGATTCTTATGTCTATTCAGTTACCTCTTTAGTAGAAATTCCATTGTGGCTGTGAGGGTTTGCCATTACCATGTTTATCAAAATACCTGCGACAGTAATCACCACCAAAGGGCTGGGGTTGTGGCTCAGTGGCAGAGTGCTTGCCTGCCACGTGTGAGGCCCTGGGTTTGATCCTCGGCACCATGTAAAAATAAATAAATAAAATATAGGTATTGTGTCCCTCTACAACTAAAAAAAAAAGTGTTAAAATAAATCACCAGCATTTTCAGCCCTCTACTGGGTGCAGACACTACCTTTAGCTCTCATCCGTATTAATGTGTTGAGACCACTGGGGAGAAGCCATATTTTTAATCCAAGGAACAGTTGCATGGGTTATATTCTGTTATTTAAAAGTACTGTAAATAGGGCCAGAGTTAGTTAGATATGGGCTTATGTGGAGTGCATGTCACCCCCTTATGGTTTGAATGTGTCTCCTAAAGTTCATATGATGGAAACTTGATCCACAGTGTTGCACAGCTGGAAAGCAGGCCCTCATGAATGGGTTAATGCCATTATCAAGGAAATAGGCTTATTATTGAGGTGGTGGGTTCTTAAAAAATGACAGGTTTGGCCCTTTGTGCTTTCTCTCTCATGTCCATGTGATGCCTTCTGCCATGTGTATGATGAAGCAAAAAGGCCCATACCAGATGCCAGCACCTTGGTCTTGGACTTCCAATTTCCAAAACTGCAAGCCAATAAATTTCTGTTCATTATCAATTACTGGTCTGTTGTTTTCTATTATAGTAACACAAAGTGAACTCTCCAACTCTGACTGTATAAAGATTAGGATTCCAACAACACAGCCTATTCATGTTCTCCTACAACTCTTTCCTCACCACGCATATTCACATTCACACTTTTTGTTTTGGCATAGGGGATTGAGCCCAGGGCCTTGCACATGCTAAGCTTATGCTCTACCACTGAACTGAGGAAATCATATCACCAGTAGCAGGTACAAGAAAAAAGCACATATCTGTTTTTTAAATTAGAGTTTTATAGTTATACATAGTATTTGAGTTCATCCCTACAAAATCATACGTTCATGGAAATCAATTTCAGTTCATGATTCCTCCTTTTCCCTCCCCTTCCTCCCATCCTCCTTTTCCTTTCCCATTTTCCTTCCTCTACTTGACTTCCTTTTGCTCATCTATTAATTTATGTTTGATTGATTCTTTATATTATCCTATCCTCCCCTACCCATTTCCTTTATTTTACTCTACCTTCCACATATAAGAGAAAACATTTGACTTTTGAGTTTGAGTTTGGCTCATTTCACTTAGCATGATATTTTCCATTTCCATCCATTTACCAGCAAATGCCATAATCTCGTTCTGTTTTACGGCTGAGTAGAACTCTATTTTGTGTGTGTGTGTATGTGTATGTGTGTGTGTGTGTGTGTGTTTATATATGTGTGTGTGTATACATATATATAAAAAACAATTTGATTGATAGTAAATTTTATTATCAGTCATATACATATATTTATTATGCATATTTTACTACAATGAAAATATTAGGAATCAGTAAACAACATGAATGAAACAAAGCAAAAGTCACTTTAAAGACAATAATATTTCAGGCCAGGAAAGACCTGGCTATAGCCTGATTAGTGATACTAATAGTAGAGAGAAATACTCAGTTTAAAAATAAAGAAAAAGAAAACTTAGATGCTTTCACTATTTATCAATGAACTTTATCCTGTTTGGCTATGAGGGAGGGAGAGTGATATTTAAATCATAAAGTTCCGTAACTGCAATTGTTTATTGTTGGGTCATCATTGTTAAGGGTTTTGCTGTTAATTTTTCATATTCATCAAGTCAATCTTGAGTTGATCAGAAAGGGAAACTGACTTTAAACAACCAGAGAAGGAAGAATCTGAGTAAACTAGGATACCATCTCATTAAATTACAAAGGGTAAGCTTTCTTTTCAGTGATGGAAATTATACCTACCTGTTTTACAGTGTGCCCCCTAACCAAGCACTCTGCACATCAGCACTGAAATGAATCACCAACTCCTGGTAAATGTAAGGTTTGCCTAATGCAAGGTATGTCTGTGTATACTTGTGTATACTCGTCTCTGCCTAAATGCTAATTTGAACAATGGAAATAATTTTGAAGCATCACAATAAGAAAACTACTATAAATTTCGAGCATGTGTAGATAATGAAGACAAAGAAAAGTTGAAGGAAAGGGATTGTTCAGTTTTGAAAGAAAACAAAAGTATAATCACAATCCATTCTGCTTTTGAGTGTGTAAAGGCCCTTACATTAAAGATACAATCAACTTTAATCCACATCAGGTGAAGAACTAGGAAATAACCTTTTTTTTCCAGTGTTGGGGATGAAACCGAGGTCCTTGAGAATACTAAGCAAACACTCTTATTGCTGAGTTACATTCCTAGTCCAAAAATAAACCATTTTTTAAAAATACATATTTTTAATTGTCAATGGACCTTTTTATTTTACTTATTTATATGTTGTGCTGAGAGTTGAACCCAGTGCCTCACACATGCTAGGCGAGTGCTCTATCACTGAGCTGCAACCCCAGCCAAGAATAAACCATTTTTAAATTGAGACAAAATTTTGCCAAAGGTGGAGACTGTGAAGACTGACAATGGGTAAATGAGGAAAGTTGTAGGAGTTTTTGTTGTTGTTGTTTTGGTTTTGGTACAGAGGATTATACTGAGGGACCCATTACCACCAAGCTACATCCCCAGTCCTTTTTATGTTTTATTTTTAGACAGGGTCTCTAAGTTGCTGAGGGTTTTGCTAAATTTTTGAGGCTGGCCTTGAACTTGCAACCCTCCTGAGCCACTGGGGTTATAGGCGTGTACACATGGCTCAGGAGTATCTGTTCTTATGGAATTTAAAATAAAATTGGTTTCCTTCCTCTGTTTCATATAATCATGGTAGTTCTGAAGGTTGGAAGAGTAGCCCTCAAGAAAGTTCCTTGAGCTAGTCTTTTTGGTCAAGGACCATGGAAGACCACTTAATTCAATAACCATTTCTTGGTTACCTACTGCAAGGTTAATAATACATCCTACATATCTGTGGGTACTTGCAATCTAGAAATACAAGTCAACACAATTGTAACACAAACTGGGAAGTGTTAAAATGGAAGCCTAAGGATATGAGGACTTTTTCTTTGGTTGGGACTAGAATGTAGTACCGACTAGACTCAGTAGATGGCAGCAAAATTGCCAGTGCCACCAGCAATGAGGATTGTTTGGGGGAACGAAATAGAGCTTTTGATTGGTCTTATTGTTGTTGGCTATTTATTTTTAATATTGGTGTTCTGGTGGGAAATCTCGGACAGCTTGAGGACCATTCTTGGGGATTTGTATTCTTAGGAAAATGGCCCTTTAAAGAAAAAAGCTACTCTATGTTAAAATACTTTTAAAGTTTTAGTCCTTTTCTTTTGAGCTTTTCAATAGAAGCAGGGACTTTGGTGGGATGAGTGGGGTGAATGGGGCCTCAAGAGGAGGGCTTTGTTTGCTAGACATAGGATTTCTTTTTAGGGCACTTCAAAGGCTTTATTGTAGTAGATCCCACACTGTTAGATGCTTGACCAGATCTTCAAGGTTTGGCTGACTTTCTATTTGTGCTGCTTTGGGTTGAAGCACAGACTGGTGAAAAGTTGTTGCTCATACCTTAACTGTAGCAGTGAAATAGTTTGGCCTGCCTAGTCTGTTATTCAGGAAGATAAGAAATATAGATATAAAAAATATCCTAGGCTGGTCAATTAACTATCAGATTGTGAGGAGTCTTTTTCCCCAAAACTATAGAAATGGTTTTCAAAATTAATTGAAGAAGGTATCTGCTCATTCTGTTTGCCCAGTGTCCAACCCCGGATTCAAAATAGGAAAACGAGATTATTAGAGAATTGAAAGCAAGAGTCCTTTCTTTGTGCCTCTGAACAAGACCCTGACCTTGGGACTAATTCTGAGAATTCCTTGTTGTTTTCTGACTAGGCCAACCAGCCTTCAGATCCCCCAAATAACACATGGCTTTTAAAGGGAGCTTATGAGCTAAAGCTAAGCTTGGTTTCACCTCACAGTTGGGGCTTCCTTTGTTCCTGGCTTTGCCTCCATCTTAAAAAGCACCTTGTAATTTCTCCAAGAGTATCTAAAGGAGGAGAAACAACAATGCCTGAAGCTTCTTGAGGAAGTGAGTACATTTAGGAGGACATGAAATTTATTCATAAGTCAAGGTTTCTTAATTTCTGAACTGTTGACATTTTGGGCAGGACATTTGCTGTATGGGGCTGTCCTGTGCCCTGTAGGAGGTGGAGCAGCATTTTGGCCTTAATCCACTAGATGCCAGTAGTTTTTCTAAAGAGTATAAAAATTCCACCAATCTACAATTAAACAAAGAGGGTCAAAGATAGAAAAATAAGTGAATACGCCTTCTTTACCTTTTGCATGCATAAATCGCTATTTACCATGAAGATCCAGAAAGCACCATGAGTTAAGTGCAAAGAAATAAAATGGGGCTTACCTTACTTTTAACTGATAATTCAAAAATCGAAATATCTCAGGGATAGTCATCAAGAAAGAAGTAACTGATGTGCTCAGATTTCTCGCACAGGCAAAAGCACATCACCACCAAGCATGAGCTGTTTGCTTTCTGAGCTCTGCAGAAGTGTTCCCACCACCGCTCTTGTTTTGTGAGGTGCCGTGTCTTCTGTTTTACTTTTCTTCTTCCTACCTCTTGATCTCTCCCTGTCTCCTCAGTTAGAATCCCAGTCAGAGTTTTCAGGCTGTGGGAATGCCCGCTCTGAAGAATGGAAATGAAGGAAAGTGCCCTCGGTGGCTTGTAAATGGTGACTTGTTGTACTGAAAACTCCTTTGATAGGAGATGATAGAGGTGACTCTTAACAGGTGAGCAATTGGTAGAGCCATTAAACCGACAAACATCCAAACCAAGGTTTGAAAGAACCTCTGTGCTCTTTACAGAAAGCTCGGAGATGATGATGGGATTGAAAGCATAACCCTTACAGAGACGCTAATAGAAAATGGGATCATTCATTTGGAAGAATTGAAGATGAACCATGAGGGTCACTGTTTATGTTTTCTGCATAGAACCTTATAAATGTTTTCTACCTCAGCCTATGATAACAAAAATAAATTAACATGGGGTGTGAGGACTTTAAATTATTTCAAAGGAACATTTTTGATGACTAAGGCTCATAAACTTTATATGGGGTGCCAGTACCAAGGGTGGTTTTGGAGACATCTTTAAAGATCTTTAAGAATTGCCTGCAGCTATATCTGGCTGCCTGGTTGAGGCAGGGTGTGGTCCTGTAAGGAAAGGATAGTCTTCCTTTTTTTTTTTTATTGTAAACAAATGGGATACATGTTGTTTCTCTGTTTGTACATGGAGTAAAGGCATACCATTTGTGTAATCATAAATTTACATAGGGTAATGTTGTTTGATTCATTCTGTTATTTTTTCCCTTCCCCCCACCCCTCCCACCCCTCTTTTCCCTCTATACAGTACTTCCTTCATCCATACTTGCCCCCCTCCCTAACTCTAACTCTAACCCTAACACTAACCCCTCCCACCCCCCATTATGTGTCATCATCCACTTATCAGCGAGATCATTCATCCTTTGGTTTTTTTGAGATTGGCTTATCTCACTTAGCATGATATTCTCCAATTTCATCCATTTGCCTGCAAATGCCATAATTTTATTATTCTTTATGGCTGAGTAATCTTCCACTGTATGTGTGTGTGTGTGTGTGTGTGTGTATATATATATATATATATATATATATATATATATATATATATATATCACATTTTCTTTATCCATTCATCAATTGAAGGGCATCTAGGTTGGTTCCACAATCTGGCTATAGTGAATTGAGCAGCTATGAACATTGATGTGGCTGTATCTCTGTAGTATGCTGATTTTAAGTCCTTTGGGTATAGGCCAAGGAGTGGGATAGCTGAGTCAAATGGTGGGTCCATTCCAAGCTTTCTAAGGAATCTCCACACTGCTTTCCAGAGTGGCTGCATTAATTTGCAGCCCCACCAGCAATGTATGAGTGTACCTTTTTCCCCACATCCTCTCCAACACCTGTTGTTGCTTGTATTCTTGATAGGATAGTCTCTTTAGTTTTGCTTTGGTGCTTAGATGCCCAGTACACATGTTGTCGTCGACAGTGAGGTATCACCTACCAATGTTCATTCTCAGGTCTGAGTTACCTGACCAGACTCATGGACGAAGATCTCTCTGCTTTCAGTGGGGCTCTGACATTTATTTAAGCAGTGTTGTGGGTTAGGCTCCTCCAAAAGCTGACTTCGAGATGATTCGTGCACAGGTTTTTCATCAGGAAGAGCTCATAGTGTCAACACTGAAAGGCAAGGGGAGGAAGCAGGTTTGGGCTGGGAGAAGGTTGAACCCTGAAGAAGTCCCCACAAAGACCTCAGCTGATCACATGCAAAGCTCTGAAGTTGGGAGGGCCCCTCTGGGGTGTCCCAGATGGACCAAAGGGACTGGGTCTTGATACTTTGATGAATGCATTGCTAGATGGAGATTGGCACCCAAAGAAGGCATGACCTTAGCAGGGCAGCTTCCTTCAGCCCAGGCATTCCCCTGGGAGTGCTGATGACTAGGGTCTTCTTCCAGCACCTCTCCCACCACATGGGGGAGTAAATCCTTTCATGAAAGTGGAACATCGCAACATCCACCACAAGCAGCTTGCACTGTGTTCTACTGGATTCTGAGGCTTTCCCTCACCCTTTACTCATCTATAAAAGAAGCATTTTCCCTTCTTCAGGAATGTATTTCCCTTCTCCTCATTCCCATTCAGCTCTTTATCACCCCAGTATATGGAGTAAATGCAGAATCCCATTGAGTCTTCCTTCTCTCTCTCCATCCTTCCTCATCTTCCTTACTTTCCTCCTCTACATTAGGCAGATCACTAGCCAGATCATTAGCCAGCCTAGCTAGCAAGCTAAATGTCAATCAGATTTCTCCCTCTGGAGTTTTTCCATTATTCCCTTATTGGCCACGTGTTCCCTCTGCCCTCTGCAAATACCTTGTGGGTGAATTCCCAGGGCAGTAGTGATGGACCAGAGTTGGGTTAGCTCAAGTGCTAACTGGCAGGACCTTGATCAAGGCCTGTTTCCTTGATTGCCTCTCTAAGATAGGGAGAGGCCATTGGACTAAGTGACCTCCAACTTCTCTTCTAACTCCAACATTTAATAACTTTTTGATTTGAAGTATTTTCATAAAAGGAAATGGAAACAAAAGGGACATCTTTTGCCATTTTTGCATCTTACACACACAGAATACCTTGGAGCCTCCATCCCCAAATAAAAGCAAGATGTGAAATTAGGGGGGGGGGGGCTAATCTGAAGTATTTGGGGAGTGAAGTTTTAGAATGTCCCAGAACATTTTAGAAACCATTCTGAATTGAAATCTGCAAGTTCTTAGCAGCCTCCTAAGGCTGCACTTTGCTGGTCTGTGAGCCTCTTGTGTGAGGTCAGATGAAGGTGAATCAGGTTTGCAGCATTTGAAATGTGAAGGGGAGCACACGCACCAAGAGCAGTTTCCTGCTCTTCTGGTTTTACTCTATGGCCTCCCTCTGCTTTTCTTAACGTAGCAGGTGTTTTTGTTGTTGTGTTTTGTTTTTTACGTTTTCAATTTTGGTGTTTTTTTGATTTTTGTTTTTTGCTTCTTTTTTTGCACGAGATTAAGCTTGGATAAACATTGGCCCTTGAAAGAAACCCAGACTCAGGGAGACCAGGTAAAGATCCTTCAAATAATTCTTTCTGTTCTGGGCTGGTTATTTCATTCAGGAATGACAGACCATGATAAATGAGTTGCAGAGTAAATATAGCACAGAGCGTAGAAACTGGAGAGAAAAGTGAACTTGGCTGTTCAGACAGAAAGCAGACCTGAGCTTATTTGCATAGTAACTCAGGTATGGTTACTTATTTATGAAGCACATTTCCTCTGAGGTGTGGAAAATAGACTTACTGTGAACCTGATCTCTGCCCTAGGATGCTCAGGTTCAGGAGGTAGAATTCGCAGGGACTCCCCACCCACCCCTAATTCTTCCCATCCCACCTTCATAATTTCCTGCTGAAGTGGCAGAACTCAAAAAGTCTATTTACTTGTCTTGAGATCCTGCAGAGTGGAGAGCAGAGACAATGTTTGGTCACCCTTGTTTCCTCTGGCACATCACAAGCCTTCAGAAAGTGAATGTGTAGTGAATAGGTGTAAAGTAACCTGCTGACTGACTTGGCAATGAAGGTTGCAGCTACCTGGAAGGGGGAGGAAGGTAAATACAAAAGAGGAGGAGAGACCTTGGAACTCCCAAACTAGATACCCACCCTGCAGTGAGAGGAGGAAGTAGACTGAGGGAAAGACTGAGGGACTGAAGAATCACCATTTTGAAAAAGGGGTCAGTTGGAGACCTGCTGTAGGAGGAAATTCCAAATACACTTGACACTTGTCCAAGTGTATAGGTCTGAGTCTTCCAGAACAAGGCAAAAATTTAAAGCAAAGAGAAAACCCTCTCCTTCCCCCACTCAAAAACACCTACCTCAAACAGATACTCCCCCAGACTCTTAGCGGTGCCCTAGTCAAACAGCAGAAAGAACAAAGAAGTGATTTAAACATTTTGAAATTGAAATAACGATTGCCAAACGCCAGAGGATCAGCAGAATCATTACATTCCAGAGAATGCTGAACCTCTGAGGCCTCTGTATTCTTCCATCCTGATGTCAGTGCTGGCAGCCCACGCTGCGCTGCTTTATAAGAATGTGCTGCTCGGCCACTGCCTCCAGAAAGATGAGGGGAGGAAGGAAGAGCAAGCCCCCTTTGCCTGGAATTTGGAAGCTCTGCATGGAAGATGAGTTAAAAGGCATTGGACATAATAGTTGCTCTGCCCCCAGTGATGAATGAGGATAAGGCCAGTCTTTTTAGCTGATCAGATGTGAACGCAGATGTCCCTGAGTATATCAGTCGGGGTCCAGACAGGAACATGGAATTTATCCATAAATTCCATAAATAAATAAATTAATCAATAAAGGGATTATAAGCAGATATTATAGATTATTCTTAATAAAAAAAGGTAGGATACCCAGGGACTTGTATTAGTGGGGAGCCATTACCTCCATAAAGCAAAAGGACAAAGGAAGGAAAAAAACCTGTACAAGAACCAATGAGAGCTGAAGCTGTGGAAGGTGGAAACTTCATGGAGCTGTCATCATACAGGGACACAGGGACATGGCCCTGGGGCACCAGATCCAGGGAAGCAGTGGGGAAGAAATGCCCTGCCCATTTTTCCTGTTGGGCGCCTCTCCTTGGCCAACTGGAAGCTGGTCCTCAAGGGTTCTCTGGATGATGCATTTCTCAGGGTTCAGCCTCCTTCAGTTAAGTGTACATGAAGGTGGCCAAATGGAGAATAATCAGTAGCAAACTGACCACTAACGCAATTACCATAAATCATGTATGTTAAATATTTCATATAGCTTCCTATGTTATCTCATTTAATCCCCAAAATTACTCCATAAAGAGGCTGAGTCAGGGACTCCATAGACTACCAGAGGCAAATGGGCATAGTGCACACTCACCACTCACGCCCCATTGCATGTTGAAGCTAATGAGCTGAGAAGAGGGGAAGTACATTAAACCCCTCATCTGGAGCTGGAGGCCAGTGGGACAGTGGCTGCGAGCACTTTGTCCACTCTCTTCAGCCTTTGTGATTTCCCCATATTTGTGTTTCCTATCCTGAATGTAGAGAGGTAGTGGAGCTGATAGTCCTGAGAAAAGCATGTGGCCTGGGCACACAGGAGCATGGCCCAGACTCTGTGTCTCTAGCTCCTTGGAGTATGAATCTCCTCTGGCTGCTCTGTTTCCCTGACTGAGGGGTTGGGACAGCTCACATGCATGTGCGAGTGAGTGACCCTCTAAAGACTTGATGTCAGCAGGCACTGACATCAGGTCTACTTCACTGTAAGGTAATCCAAGAAAGAGTGGACATTTGATCTGCAATGCCAGGTCTTATCACCAAATAAATATTTCATCATTCAGGTCCCCACTGAGCTAAGGCAGGGACAGGGCTTTGGTGTATGCCCAAGTCTTCTCTCTCCTCTTAGATGTTCAAGGACTCCCATCTAGGGAAGGGGGAAGTGGGGGCCTGAGGCTGAGTCACTAGAGAAGGTGGGAGAGGGTTGGGCCGGGAGCCAGGGGCTGGAGCTCTACTGACCTGCTGAGTCACTCAGCTAAATCACCTTTCTTTGCCCGAGTTTTCTCAATTGCAAAATAGAAATGATTTCTCATCCCAGCTCTCGTGCCCTTTTCTTGTTGCAGAGATCAAAAGTGATAGCATATGAAAGCACTTTGGAAGGCAGAAAATGTTATAGCAAATGTACCAATTATTAATACTGACCATGTCTTTTCAGAAAATGTCCCTGAAGGGGCCTAAACCATAGTGAGCTGCCTTTATTCGTTTATTTAACAGATATTTATTAAGCACTTGCCATATGCCAGAGGCTTATTTTCTGCCTTATGGATTGGCAGAATTCTTTGTATATTCTTATCCACTCACCAGGCCTGAACTTCAGAGGTTTTATTTTAACCTCTGCTCCCTAGAGTTGACAGGGAATATAAAAGGAAGTCAAATGCTTGTCAAGTGGTGACAGGGACAGTGTATGGTAATCTCAGCCTGTAATCCCAGCTACTTGGGAGACTGAGGCAAGAAGATCCCAAGTTCAAGGCTAGCCTCAGCGACTTAGAGAGGCCCTGAGCAACTTAGACCCTGTTTCAAAATAAAAAAAATAAAAAGGGTTGGGGTGGTAACTTAGTGGTAAAGCATCCTGGGTTCAATCCCAATACCAAAAAAATTAAAATAATACAAAATAATTTAAAAAATGGAGACCAGTGGTGTAGCTCAGTAATAGAGCACTTGCCTAGCATGCACAAGGTCATGTGTTTGATCCCCAGTACCAAAAGACAAAACAAAGGGGGTGATGGGAGTATACTGACTGAAATAAAATCTCAACACCCGCTGCTCATTACTTCCAGCCTTATTGACATTCTGCCTTTTTGCCTAAGGAAATTCAGGCTGGGTCTGCGGAGGGAGCAGGGACACTGAACAGCCTTGCAGGGTGCCATGGCAACCACACAGAACTGCCACCAGGGAGTTCATGTCAGGTTGCACCTTAAAGTGAAAAGAAACCCTTTCCTATTCTATGAGGTGGAGATAGGGGGAAAAGAGAGGTGGGTGGGATGGATATAGCTCAGGCAGGATTCTGTTCATAGAGATGCATTCATCAGAGGGGACTTTGCTTCGTGGGAGCTCAGGAGGTCAAGCCCTAGCAGAGAGAAAGGCACTAATGCTTGACTTGGGTTATTAAATGCTGAGACATCTTCTCAGGATGTTAATCTCACAGCAAGAATCAGAGTTAGGGCGCTGGGGAGATAGCTCAGCTGGTAGAGTGCTTGCCTGCCTTGAAAGCACAAGGCCCTGAGTTCGATCCCCAGTACCAAAAAAAAAAAAAAAAAAAAGAGAGGACTCTCTCCTGTGGGGCAGTTCAGGACGTCTGAGGTGGCACCCTTCTGAACTGGTCCTAGGTAAACCACACAATGCCTCCATGTCCCAGACCTCTGGGTAGGTAATATTTTGTCATTCCTTTTGTTAGTTAATAAACCAATCCTCCCACAGCATTCCTAATAGTAGGTCACCAGCTGATGCCTGGATGATCTCATGAAACCTGAAGAAAACTGTTTGTGAAGTATTACTAAATAAGCATAAAATGGTGTCCTTATTGTAACAGAAAAGGTGAAGAAATGTGGGGAAAGGGTCTTGGGAACTTGATTTCTCTTGGCACTTTCAAAATGTGCCCCTATTCTGAGGATCCAGGGAAGAAGGCGAGGGAGACAGGTGCAGAGCACTAGCTTCAGGCCCTCACCACCTCACTTTTCCCAGTGGGAGGTCAGGGACTCATCTGGAGTCTCAAATACTTGGCAGTGGGCCCTGTCTACTAGGATTTGTGCTCTGCATTTCTCTTTTTATGCTGCTTTCTGGTCATCCCCCAAATCAACATCTTTAAACACATCCGGCCTCCTTACTTACCTTATTCGCCTGCAGGCATGCTAGGAGGCTGCGTAGGAGATGTGTCTGTAGTTAAGGTGGGTCATTGTTGGATGATAAGATGATGCAAGAGCCTCTTCCTCCTACTCAATATCATTAATAGGGGCCATAATGATGATGTTTCACAGTCCTTCAGGGGATTTATCTTATTTTAGTTTCTCTTTGCAGAGTTGCTTTCGGTTTTTTGTTGTTGTTGTTGTTGTTGTTGTTTTTGTTTTGTTTTGTTTTTTTGCGTGGGTGGGTACTGGGAATTGAACCCAAAGGTGCCTAACCACTGAGCAAAATCCCCAGCCCTTTTTATTTTGAGACAGGGTCTTGCTAAACTGCTTATGGCCTCACTAAGTTGCTGAGGTTGGCCTCTAGTTTGCAGTCCTCCCACCTCAGCCTCTCAAGTCGCTAGGATTACAGGCATGCTCCACCATGCCTGTCATACTTTGGGATTTTCTACAAAAGACTCCCAGATCTCTGCAGATTTGTCTCCCATTGTTTCTCAGACTCTGGAGACTATGTTGGTTTAGAAAGTTCACCTATTTGGGGCTCTGTGTGTGTGTGTGTGTGTGTGTGTGTGTGTGTGTGTGTGTGTGTGTGTGTGTGTGTATGTGTGTGTATGTGTGTGTGTGTGTGTGTGTGTGGTGTAGGGTGGCTGCCAGATTCTTAAAGGAGAGATCCATTGCTTGGCTCTTTTCATAGGTGCTGTGTCGGCTACTCAGTCAATATTGATTTTTAGATTGCTCCTTCTGATCACACTGCATTATGCTGCACTGGCCCAGGGCCTGTGAAGAGATTTTAGTTTGAAATGTTTGTTCTCTGGAAGCTGCTGACCCTCTCTCCTTTGGCTGCCCCATCAGGCCTGCTGGGGCCCCCAACTAGTTTGAAAAGGTGAGATCATTCACACTCATAATTTGCTAAGCACAACAATTTGGCTTTGACTCCTAAAGTTGCTTTGGTCTTAGAATTTATGGTGGGAGAAGCTGAGCCAAGGAAAGTTCCTTTTATTCTTTTTCTTTTTTTTAGTTGTAGATGGACATAATGCTTTCTTGCTTTCTCTCTCTCTCTCTCACACTCCCCCCGTAATACAAAACCGATACTCCTCACTTCCAGGTGTAGCCATTTTTCCCTGCCTCCCAACCACTCGTCAATGTGTGCTCCACCGCCTCTTAGTTACAGGAATTTCCGGCCTATGCTATAGCCATTTTCCTGCTTCCCACTTTATGTCCTAACATGCTAGCTAGCTATTGGTTCATCAGTCAGCTTGCAAGTATTCTCCTCTGCTATTGGTTCCTTCCAGCCCGGGAGAGTCCAATATCTGGGAGGACCGTCCAGGCCATCTTTCTTTTTCCTTTCTTTTGACCTCGGATAGGGAGTGCTAGTGGTCCGCATAATAAAGTCTCTTGCGTGAGGCCTTGTGTCCGCTGTGGATTTTTCTGGGAGCTATTGCTGAGCCGCAACAGAGGGGCGCAGGGAGCGGCAGTTCCGCCAGAGGGGCTGGAACTGCCGAGTCCCGAGCTGAGCTGTATTTTTCCTTACCCCCCCCCACCTTCTGTGGTGCTGAGGATCAAACCCAGTGCCTCATGCATGCTAGGCAGGTACTCTACCACTGGGCTACAACCCCAACCCCCAAGGGAAGTTCTTAAAGAAAGAAAAATATATTAACATCGGAAACCAGCAGAGGAAGACTTCGAAACACTCTGATGAGAATATATTGTGCATTTGGAAATAGAAATAAAGGTTAGTAGCCAGGTTTTCCTTTGCAAAATTAGCACTTGATGCATACTGTTGGGCTGTGGTGATGAAAGGGACTGTGCCCTTGAGAAACAGATTTGTGAAGGTCTTAGAAGAGTGCTGAGTATGTAGTAAATACTATATAAATGCTCAATAAAATATACAGCAGAACTGAGGGCCAAGTGGGAGAGGAGGAGCTTTAGATAGAAATATGCTGTTGACACCAAGAGAACCACATTTGGAGTTTGGGGAAAGTTGTTATTGATGGTGGACAACAAATCTAGGAGGGGCTGAGGGCTATGAAAATTCAGGAATTACTGCTGGAAGAAGACACAGTTTCTTAGTTGAGTACCCATCACATGGGAGGTGCTTCACAAATGTTATTTAATCATCATTGGGTGAAGAAGGTGTTGCTGCCATATTTTTACAAATGAGGAAATTGCCAAGGGTCCAATAGCTATTACACCAGGTCAACTCTTTCTCTCCAAGGAAGGACTAAGAGCAGAGAAAGGATTTGGGCCTGTTCTCCCTGGATACTTTGTTGAGGGGAGGGGCAGCAACCCTCCCCCATCTTTTTAGAAGGTTCAGGATCATATTGTGGGAAGGGGGTCCCTGACCAATTGGAGGTTGAAGGGAAGCCAGGCATGGTGACCTTGCTCTAGTAGGAGCTCAGAGGGGCTGAGGAGAAGCCCTCCCTGGGGCCTTTCCACCCTGGAGACTCCTCTAAATCTGCCCCTGACTCCTCAGTCTTCCTCTCCCTGGGGACTTGGCCAGATGCCCAGGCAGTGCTGATAGAGTACTGACACATTTCCTAAAATAGGAAGCCTTTGTCACCCGCCCATTCTCTCCCTTTGACTGAGCTGGGTGGGGTCTCCTTAGAATAAATTTCTTCTTGCTAGGTTTGTTTTACCAGAAGAAATTTTGGCATAAAAGGTTGTGACTTTTGGGTGCCTTTGGCCTGAGGGCCAGTTTTCTGGTCCTGGAATTTGCAACCATTGATGCTGAGGGTCAAGTGAAATAATAGGGTAGGTTTGGGGGTTGGGCAGAAGTCTAGTTTTTACTTCCTGTTTAAAAGGGAGAAAAGAAGTCCAAGGAGCCTCACTAACTACTCAGTTCAGTCCCTGCCCTTCCTGCAGCTGCTCAAGTCGGAGCTCGAAGCTTGGCACTAGAAGAACCACATTCGAGTCCAGATTACATCATTTTTCTAGTCAGAAGGGCCTGGAGAAGATCTTTCTGATACTGGGTTTTCTTGTCCCAGTCTTTGCCCTACCTCCTCACTGGGCTGTAGTCTGGGCCCACAGGTGTGGCCTTTGTGTGTAGCAGGCGCTGCGTCACTAGACTTCTCAAGCTGATAAGAGAGATTTTGTTTGCTCAGAGATAACAGGCATACAGGGTCTGGAACAGGAAAGGCGAGCCCCAGCCGGTTGTCTGCCCAGAGAGCTTCTTTTTCGAGCCTGGGTCAGCCTCTGTTTCTTCCCACCCCTGCCTCTTTTGTATTGATTATGACAGTCACCACACACCTCCTTGGTCTGCTGTTTGAGTTTTATGTGGCTGATCTAATTCACTGTCTGAGCACAGTTCTCCCCCTGTACTTGGTAGTTCTGAAATTGGATTTCAACGATAGAGCAGACTTCCACCCTCTTTTGTTTATTAAAGTGTAGATTCGTTTCATTATTTTCTTTTTCTTTTCTTGTGTGTGTGTGTGTGTGTGTGTGCGTGCGCGCGCCCTTGTGCATGGGATCAAGCTGAGGGCCTTATTTATGCTAAGCCCACACTCTGCTGCTGAATCTCATTCCCAACTTGTCTCATTTCTAAATCTTGTTTTTATTGTTCAGAACTCACTTGAAAAAAGAGAAATACAAAAGAAAATATAATCCCCCTGATACACTTGGTTTTCCAGCTTCTTATGTGATTATAGAGTAGGAGACCACAGTAAGAGCAGTGAAGACAGTAACTTCCCCTTCCTCTATGTGTCATTTTGCCTTGAAAATTAGTAAGAAAGGAGGAGGAAAAGACCCATTCTTGGGTTGAAGTTACACTTCTACCATGTCCATTCTGTGTTGCACTCTTCAGAGGTGAGTTTGGTGGGGCTTGTACAGGGTCATAAACATGAGCCTTGATCTTTTTGCAAATGGTGATGGGAATAATTCCCAAGGGTACAGTTGCCACACAAACACACCCATTAGAATAGGCAGTAACTTGGGGAAGACTTATCAGAGGGGACCCTGCTTCTCTCTGGACATGGTTGGCTTTGGGTGTTTTGAGTCAGGAAGGAGAAAGAGATACCACAGGAAACAAATGACAAAGGCTCAGTGGCTAAAGCAGGAGGTGTGCAGCAACCCTGGCCAAGCTGGAAGCAGTCTTGACCAGAGCCCCTTGTGAGCAGTGCAGTTATACCCTTCATGCCCAGGTTAAAGGCTGGAACCAGACAACATTCCTTATTGCCAACAAAAATAAGTAAACAAAGTAGGTAAAGAAGGAAGTTCTTGTGCTTGAGGAGCTCAACATCTACTAGAGATCAAAAGATCAAAACAATTTCTAAAGGAAGAAAGATGTGGCAGTTATTACAAGAAGATTACATATGAGAGTGGCAGTGAGGATGGCATTTTACCTGGGCTCACTTTGACCTTCTGAACTAGCAGAGGGGAGTGAATTAATAATCTGCTTGTTTCCCATCTTCCCTCCATGCTTCTTTTCTGTCTCACTGAAATTCTGCTATTTGTATAGCAACATGCTGGGTTCTGGGTAGGGATTGATGTATCACAATAAGGGATTCAACAGTGTTTATGAAGGGATGTCATTGCCAGAGTTGGGGAGCACTGCTGTGAGGGCCAAGTTATGCTGCCTGAAGGGGACTGGGATCTAGACTTCCAAAATCCATGTTGAGGCAAGCAAGTTTCATCCAAGGGCATCATTCTGGACTGACCACATCCTAACCTCAACTTTTGCACTGCAGGGAACATTCCTCAAGCTTATTTGACAGCAGTTGCTGACACCATGGTTTAAATAAACCTAACAGTCTAGATGGAGAAACTGAGGAAATGGTAAAGACTCGCCATGGCTTGTAGGCCTTTGCAGTTACTGAGGCTGAGCCACGAGCTGAGGGAAAGCCTCACTCAACAGGCATCACGGCAAGTCGTGATATGAGTTCGCCAGTGGTGCCTCACCTCATGCTGTGTGCTGGAACTTGCCCTTCCTCCAGTCTTTTGTCTCAGATTTGTTGCCAGACAGAATCACTTAGGGATACTTGGTTTGTTTACATTAGTACGACATATAGCTTACCTATAGGTTGGTTTTGTTATGTTTTAACAAGCATCTTAACCTGATTGCATAATGTGCCTATATATGTCTTGTACAATCTTAAGTAAAATCAGATCTGTGCCTTCCGAGCCTGGTCTCCGATGTCTGTGTTTATTGGAAGACATCGCTGTCTTCACCCTCAGTGGACCCCTGTCCCAAGTACCTACATTGCACCTCTTCTGTTCCTTTGTGCTGGTGTTTGAAAATGAATCATTGGAATAGATTAAACATGAGTGTCTTTCATTTAACTGTGTCTGATTTGGAAAGACCCCTGGCATCACCCCTGAGGCAAGGCTTTGGTACTGGGCCTCCTTTTTCATTGTGGCCAGCTTTTGGGTTTGGGTCCTGGCAAATTGCTTCAACCCAGATGTATCATGGAAGGCTTCAATGTAACTGAGAAGTCAAGACCTTGACTTTTTTTTTTCCCCCAAAAGTATGTTAATTGTCAAGAGAACAGGGTTATGTGAGATCTCAGAGGGCTTGATTTTGGTCCTGAGGGACGGTCAAGATTTGCATAAATGGAAAAGAGTGAGGAGTGAGTGCATTCTTGGCAGGAGGCAAGGCTTCAACAAGGACTCTGAGAGGGGAATGTGTCAAATGCATTCAGGGAGCAAGCAGTAGACTGGCTTGCTAAAAATATTTATCAAGCACCTCCCATGTGCAAGACACAGAGCAGATACAAAGGGTAATAAGTGATCTTTGTCCTCAGTAAGTCTATAGACTGATTCCGAAATGCCTCCAACAGAATGAAAAACCAGGGAGAAGTCTAAGGTATAAAGCTGGAGACAAGAATCGAGGGTGCAGGAGAGTGTCAGCTCTTCCAACACAGAGATTCGGATGACGACGAAATGTGTGCTCGGGACATAATCTTAGTAAAGCTGCAGATTATGTTTAAAGCAAACATTTACAAAGAGAATTGGCATGAGGAATGTGCAGAGAGAGTGAGCGGTCCTGTGTTGCAGAGCTTCCGAATTGCTGCAATAGAATTAGCCAGCGAAAGTGGAAAGAAAAGAAATCAGGGGTCAAGCATAAATTATTTTAATAGCAATCCCTGCAGCCTGGGGCTGATCTTCTGATGTTGCTATGTTGCTATTATCTTGGTGACTGTGGCAGCAAAGTCTTATAGGGCCAGGCAGACTTTTCCAGGTTGGTAGATTCTTTGGCTTTTTGAACTTGTCCCAAAAAGTTACTTTGGTTTCCTCTCCCTGAATAAGAGGAATGCTTGTGGTCCCTCAAATAGAGTAATAGTTGAGAGAGCTTTATGTTGTTTTAGCAGGAAAAACTACAAATGAGACAGATAATTTTGGTCCTTTTTTTTCTTCTCCTGAGCATGAGCTGAATTCTAGTGGTTTCTCTAAAGGAAATTTGATCCGTGTAAAAGCTGGTTTATAATAACTTAAGGTATAATTTTAAAAACAGCCAAGAGTTAGGGATGTAGCTCAGTGTAGAACCTTATTTAGCATGTCTGAGGCTCTGGGTTCCAATTACTAGAACAGACAAAAACAAAAAAAACAAACAACAACAAAAACCCCACACACATACAAACAAACAAAAAAACCCAGACATGACATAAGAGCACAGGAGTACCAACGATGAGAATTCATTCAGCAGTTATTTTTGTCCCTACTATGTTCAAGTTACTCTGCTGGCAGAAAACCAAGTGCCTACTTATAAAAGCACCCCTTGAACTAGCCTCCTCAATATTCAAGATCAGGACACTACCCAACTGAATGAACTGGAATTCCAGACACTACTTCCAATGGAAATATAATGTCCACATAATGAAAAGGATGGAGACAAGGGAATTTTTCAGTGGATTTTCCATTTGGCCAGAAGCTTTAGCCTCATTCCCCAGAAGTCTTTGTGAGGCTACCAAACAAGTTTCAGCAGAAAAGGCCCTTGTTCAGATCTGGGTATGGAGGAAGCATTAGATCAAGAGAGGTGGGAGAATCATCTGTGAAGTGGGGAACAAAACCAACGTGGAGTCTTGGAAATGGGTGGAAACAGGCCCACTTCTTCATTGCTACTTTTGTTGCTGTGGATTGAATCTAGGGCCTCATGTATGCCAGGCAAGCACTCTACCACTGAGCTACATCCCCAACCCGTATAGGCCCACTTCTGATGAAGCTGGTCTCTCATACAACAAGCAGTTTTGACCCCGGCTCAAGGAACCTCATCTGGATTAGTCTGCTGGGTGGAAGGGTGTGTTTCAAAAGTCAGCACAGATGCCAGGCCTATTGGCATATACCTGTAATCCCAGTGATTTGGGAGACTGAGGTAGGAAGAATGCAAGTTTGAGGCCAGACTCAGCAACTTAGTGAAAACTTGCCTCAAAATAAAAAGTTAAAAGGGCTTGGGATGTGGCTCAATGGTAAAGCATCCCTGGGTTAAATCCCCAGTACCAAAAAAGAAAAAAGAAAAAAGAATCAGGACAGGTGGACACAGGCCACCATTGGTTGAGTTTGGAAGGCCTTGCAGAGGAAGGGGTATTGTAGGACTGAGTCCTTTCGTGCTCCTGCTCACTCCTGTGACAACCAGATAACCAAGGACGGACAGATTGACACAGGATGGTGTCAGAACCTGTGCTGTGGGAGACTAACCCCAAACTATGGCAAGTTTCCTTCCAGATTGCCCAAAACAGGGATCTCTGTTGTAGGTTAACCTCTTCCCTCCTCCTTCCTCCCTGCTCCTCCTCCTTCTCTTTCAAATTGGGGTTTCTGTCAATATGAATAATTTGTTAAAGCAGTTCTAGGCCAGAAAGCATGCTGTGTTGCTCCTGGGTTTACTCTGGGAGGTGCCTCTGACTCAGAGTTGGTTGATCCTTTGTACCTCAGTTTCTCCTACATATGAAAACAAGAAGATACTTGCCTGCCACAGACCACAAGACTGTGGGAAACTCACAGAGAATAAGGAATATTTACATTCTCTTAATACCTTTGAGGAAGGCAGGATTTGGGCCCAAACATTTTCTATGTGATAGCTATATGTTGACCTTTAAAATCTTTCCAAGCAAAGCCCATTTCATTGTTTGTGCCAATATCTCTTTTCTTTTAATGTCTCTTCTAATCCTTTCTGAATACTAATTGATTCCACATGATAATTTGATAGTTTGTTAGTAATAATAGCTATTATTTATTGAGCAGCTCCTATGTATTAGTTACTCTACTAGATATTATATTATCTTAGATTCTTAAAGCAGATATGAAAGATGGCTATTATTAATTCCCCTTTATACTTGTAGAAACTTAGGCTTAGAGAGGTTAGGGCATAGGCTACCCAGTAAATAAGAGCTATAGCCAGGATTATATGTCAGAACTACCTGGCTCTGAAGCTTACCTTTTCCACTCCACCCCACTGACTCCTGGCCACTCTGCTTGAATAGAATCTGCCCAAGAAGGGCAGCTCCTAGCAGAATAGGTGACTACAGAATGCTTGGTACTGAGCACAGGTGCTGACAGTATCATCATGCAACCCAAAGTGTGCTTAGGCTGGTGTGGTGGGCACAGTATAGAGTCCTTTCTTTCCTTTTCTCTGCCGTTAGCTGAAACGTCATCTGAAATCGCCATTTCTTATGCAGAAGGCTATATGTTCCTGGCTCAGAGCACCATGGAGGACAACAGAGTTCAAAGAAGAGAAGAATTTGCCTGGGGAAAACTCATAGCACACCTCCTGGACTTTGAGCATGCACCAAGTCCCTCTTGCTCCCATCTGACACTTCTTTAAAGAAATAAAGGCAAGTGGCTTCACAGGGTGCTGCAGATTTTACCCCTGCACTGCTGCTTCCAGAAGGCCCAGTTTTCTGACAGCACAACTTACCTGGAAGCTGTTAACTTTGCCCTAGTTCATTTTATTACAGGCGTCCTTATCCTTTCTGTGATGCTTTGAGAAAATGGGTGTGGTGGCTGATGAGTTGAAACCTGTCTTAATTAAGTGCTGAGGCAGGCTTTAGGGATGCTATTACTTGCTTGACGATAGCAGCTTGCACAACAGTTTCCATGGCTCTAGCACCACCATGTCTGCACTGCCATACATCTGCTCCCAAAAAGATTTGCCATTTGGAAATGCAAGCATTTGGCTCTGGCAAATGGCACCCAGACAATGCCCTCTAAATGTCATTGCCTCGTGATCAGTATTGATTTGAGGGGTTCTTTCAGCTGCTGGGCTGCGAACAACTGCTTTAGGGGATCACAGTCTTTGATACCTGGGGAGTATCTGCTGGTTTTATTGATGTGTTGCCAGGACCAGAATTCCCCAGGGCCTGTCATTAGCCTGAGTTGTTTTTTTTTTTTTTTTTTTTTTTTTTTTTGCATACAACATCCAAAATACTTGTAAAATCAAAAATACTTGTAAAATTTTGTGTTATGTAATCACTACCAATATCGCATGGATAAGACTTTTTTGCCCCATTTGTGCTAATTACCATCTTGATAGTTATTTAGGCCAAGATGTACATACAGTAAGGCATAAATTTAAAGTCCTTCTTATATATAGTTGTATTATATTTTTCCAACTTTCTAGCCTTCTCAGAGAATGATGTATTACAAGTAATATATATATATATACACACATATATACCATATTATTTTATTTTAATTAATTAATTTTGCAGTGCTGGGGATCAAACCCAGGGTCTCGCACATGCTAGGTAAGTGTTCTACCACTAAACTACTTCCCCAGCCCTAAATAGTATTTTTTTTCTAGTATTTAAAATTTATCCCTGTCGGGCATGGTGGCATACACCTATAATCCCAGCCATTGGGAGGCTGAGGCAGGAGGATCACAACTTCAAAGCCAATCTCAGCAACTTAGCAAGGTCCTAAGCAATTTAGTGAGACCCTGCCTCTTAAATAAAAAGGGCTGGGGATGTGGCTTCACGATTAAGTGCCCCTGGATTCAATTTCTGGTACCAAACAAAAACAAAACTTATCCCTTGAAGTAAAAAATTTAAAGATTTTAAACTTTTTTTGATATAGCTCTGGTTTCTTCATTATTACACATTTAGTATAATGTAGGTTTTTATTTTAATGACTAGGGCAACTAATATCAGAGATGATACAATACAGTACTGCTATCATTCAATAACCCTCTCTCAGCACAGTTGAGATACACGGGGTTGGCCCTTTGTCCCCTTCTGTCCCTAATAGCTATGCTTTGTGTTTGTTTATCTCCTTGGGGTCTTTAGCCCTCTCTGCTTTCATTTCTCCTTGTCACCTGTTCTATGGCTTCTAATTCACAGCCTTATTCCTCACACAGTGGAAACAAAGAATTGGAAGCAGTGCTTCTTTCCTGGAGAGGTTAAGCACAAGGGTCTAGTTGCTCAGAGGTCCTCCTTGTTTATCCAGAATTCACAGCTTTGGCACAGGTGGTAGATGTGGAAGAAGAGGGAACCTCTAGTGTGGGAAGAGTTGCCACTGAGTCCTCGTGGGTTATGAACTCACTATCCAAGTGATAAAGATGGTGCCCTTTGTTTCCTTGTGGGTCTTTGACAGAAGCCAATGCTCTGACTTATAGTTTACCAAGTAGCTGGGTTGGTAGCAGAGCAAACTATTTTTCTCCTCCAGTCTCCAGAGGGAGATGTAACCTCTTTTACCTTAGGTGGGCAGGAGATGCCAACATGATATCTTAGCAGAGAATTGCCCTCTCTGAATTGAAATCTCTGAACTTCTAAGCATTTCTGAGGATCCTTTGGCAACCATCATGACATAGGTAATTTCTTGTTTAAACTTGTCTTCCATAATAGACTATGAATCTCAAAAAACTGGGAACTGCATATCTTCTCACCATAGCCCTAGTGCCAGCAAAGTGCCTAACCCGCAGTGGGCACTTGGGGAATAATAATTAGATTAAGGTTGAAAGGGCACTTCATTTTCTTATCTGAACAGCCCTGAAAAAAAATTAGTAAACAGAAATATTCTTTGACCTCGGGATTTGAGCCTAAAGAAAAGATTTTTTGGTGGCAAAATTTGTGCTCTCCCCTAAAAAGAAGATTGGAAACTCTGCCCTGTCTTTCTAGATTTTGGTCTGATTGTAGCCCAGTTAGCAAGTGTCTTCCCTATGGTGCTACAGTGCTGTAATGGCTGGAGAGGTATTGTGAGTTATTACTCTTGTCATGAACAAGTTTATATCCTAGGTAGGGAGGCCTAGCAACCCTGTAGGTAAAGTATGTTAAGTACTCAGAGAGGACAGATGGATGGAGACCAGAGCTAAAACTAGGACTTCCATGTTAGATTCTTAGATATTTGGATGATATAACCTCTTAACTTTCTGCCTGTCTTTAGTGGATATAGTCCTTTGTACAGAAATCTTAGATCATTTTTTATTTGTGTATGCTGAAACTTCTTCACCTTGGTCTTCTCTGGTGAGCTAGTTGCAGACTGAGCAAAACAGGTATTTAGTATCTTTCCACCAAGATTTCTTTTTTTAATATATTTTTAGTAGTAGATGGACACAATACCTTTATTTTATTCATTTATTTTTATGTGGTGTGGAGAATTGAACCCAGTGCCTCACACATGCTAGGCAAGCGCTCTGCCACTGAGCTATAGCCCCAGCCTTACACCTTGATTTTTTTTCCTGTCTCATTTTCCCATGTCATTGTTTCCCTCTTTTAGTCCCAATATAGCAATTTTCTTCACATTCTCTTCTGCACATTCCCAGTTCGCAGGTCTCTAGTATCCTTAAGTATTTCCCCAAGTTTGATGCTCGTAGAAAACAAAGATCATGTAAAGAAGGACAAACTGTGGCCCTTGCTCCTATAAAGAATCACAGTGTGATGGCATGTTTAGGAGAGTGGACACAAATACACATAATAGAGGGGAATAAATAGAATTGGGGTGAAGGGTAAGGAGAGAAAACACTGAGGGTGAACTGAGTATGAGATTGGCCAACCTCAGCGATCCAAATGAGAAGAGTGGTCTTTCTTCCTTGGAAATCCACTCAAATGATTGATTGTGCTTGTTCTTTGTGACCCACATCTCTCAATAATTGCTGATGAGGAGATAAGGACCATATGTCCTTCATTCATTATAGTCCAAAGAGAGCATTTTTTCCCACAGAAGAAAAAGCTAATGCCACCAGGTAGTTAAGGTTTGCAGGGTCCAGGTAAAAACCAGTTGTCCAAGGAGGTTGATTCCATGACCTCAGGACACTCCTGTTCCATAAAGATGACTTCAACACACGTGGTGCAAAATTATTGAGGACCAGTGATGGTGGGGATCAAACAGACAACAACACCCACATGATGACTTTGCAGCCCAGAGAAGTTAGGCGCTTGCCCAAATTCAGAATTTCAGAGGAAAGGATCCTCCTGCAGAGGGGTCAATTCCTCTGCAGTGCAGCATGATGTTCTTCAGCTGGGCTAGATTAAGGCTCTCACATCCGGAAGTCCCTTGGTAAAACAGAATGAGCTATGCATTAAGCTCCATACTTGAGTGTGCATAGTGACAATGTTTTACATCCAGAAGACTGGTAGTATAGGATTCAATATGAGCTTTCCCATGGTTACTAGTGGTGAAAACTGCCCCTTCTTTCCTCCCTGTACTCTGGCCTAAAGGAGATGCTCACCTCATTCAGGGAGCATCTTTGCTGATAATTAGCCTAGAAAACCATGCTGATTCTCTTGTTTGGGGTAAGGGCCAAGTGGTGATTTCCTAGACAAGGCAGATCTTTGGACTTTTATTGTGTTTTTCTAGTTGTAATTTCCATAATGGAAGTGAAACTCAGGATGCTCCAAAATAAATATGATCACTCATTCCCTCTTCACACCCAGGTCAGGAATAGAGGAGGAAAAGCCTATTAACTATTGATGCTCATAGAAAACAAAGATCATGTAAAGAAGGACAAACTGTGGTCCTTGCTCTTCTGCCATCCATTAGGATCATTGATGACTAAAATGATAACTGTTTTTAGAAAAGGTTGACACCAAGAAAATGCATTTTTGGGGGGTATTAAAAACTCTATTTAGAGCTTTATAAATGACACGATGATTTTAAAAATGTTAGATGTTCCATGTTCTGTGAGGAACATGGGTTATGTGGTTTGCTCCCCTAGCCCCCATTGGCATCTACGTCAAAAGTGAGATGCTTCGATCAGATCTCACTACCGAACATGTAATCACTGCCTGGATTAAATCCTTCTCTTACAAATTTCCTTCCCTACCTATCTTCTCATAGAATCACTGGCTCTTCAGTTTGGTCCATTAAAGATGGCTAATGCACAGTTCTTATTTTCTCTACTCTAAACTATTTTCAGATGCAGAATGACTATACCTATGATTCACAAAGAGTGGTCCCTGGACGAACAGTGGGGACTAGCATCACCTGGGGACTTGTTAGTAATGACAATTATTGGGCCCCACCTGAGACTCTGAATCAGAAGCTCTGTGGGTGGCCCAGTAAACTGCTTTAACAAGCCCTCCTGACGACTCTGATGCACATTTAATTTTGATAAACACTGGACCACAGGGTGAAGGGCTCTCTAAGGCTTACCATTGAAGGGACTTTGTATTATAGGTCCACCCTGCTCCACCTCATGTTCTGCCTGGTACACATTCTGTGTTCCATTTCAACAGAAGAGACCCTTCATTTTCAAACCTTCCTGCCTTTACTCCAGTAAGTCCTCTCCCTGGAATTATTTCCCTTTCCATTCCCTGTTCTCCCAATTCTTTTTTTTTTTTTTTTTTTTTAGGATAGTAGACACGCTTTATTCAGTGGCTTCAGCTATAGCCCCGAGCCTGTTCCCAGTAACCCCTTTCACCCCAAGTCTTTTCTGTAAGCCCTTTTTTAAAAAAATTATTTGTTCTAATTAGTTATACATGACAGTAGAATGCATTTATGCATTTTGATAAATCATACATAAATGGAGTATAATTTCTCATTTTCTATTTGTACATGTTGTAGTATCACATCGGTCATGCAGTCATATATGTACATACTAATGTCCCTTTCACTCTACTATCCTTCCTACCTCCATACCACTTCCCCTCCTTTCATTCCCCACTACCTAATCTAAAGTAACTCTATTTTTCCTTAGTACCTCCTCCTGGTTATTGTTAATTAGCATTTGCCTATCAGAGAAAACATTGGGCCTCTGGTGTTTTGGGTTAGGCTTGTTCCACCTAGTGTGATATTCTCCAATTCCACCCATTTGCCAGCTAATGCACAGTCCCTTTTTATATACAGTAGAAGGCACTGCCAACAGGTCACACAAGTGGGTGGGTACTCACAAGTTAATGTTTATGACCTGAATATATATGCCAAGTCCGGGTGTTTTTGGCCTTGATTCACCACAACATTAGTCAGTTTCCAGTCCTGGCTACACACTAAAACCATAACATAGCCCAATGGAAGTCTTGGTGAGGGAGCATAACTACAGTCATTTGGGGGTCTGCCCTAACATCCTCCATGCTTTGGCCACTGGTGCTTTATTTCCTCCTCAAATCTTAAAAGAGCAAGGTATTGGCCAGGGAATGCCCTGGGGACTATGAATTAGGGATTTTTGTTTCTTTTTAAGAAAATTACTTGCACTTGCATCTGCCCAATTTTTTACCTAAAAACTTTGACTGCCTTAAATACTGGCAGACATGTATCTGATGTTTTTCAGTTTGAGAAGACAAGATGACTATCTCCAGTTATTCACAAGCCCTTGATCACCCTAATAGAACTTCAGCAATCCTGTTTTCTTCAGGTGACAGTTTGCAAACAACCTCTAATCAGCATATAAGTTAACTATCATTGCTTTTTGTTTCCCTTCTGGGAGCTTTCAAAGGCAAGTGTTGTGACAGAAGAGGGGATGATTCAGTCCAGACATGATGGGAAAACAGGATATAAAATCCAATACCACTGATGTGAGCCACGAACAATAATGACAACCTATATTTAAGTGGCATGAGCCTTGGTAATTATCTCTTACAGTATCTACCTCCCAGGTTCAAAGCATCCCCAGGATGCGAAACACATTCTAATATGTGAAGTACTGGCAGGCTCACAAAAAGTGTGTATTTGTTGGGATGTGACTAGGAAGTGGAAAGATTTGAGAAGAGGAAGTGGACTTGTACACTGATTTTCCCAGTGTGGTCCTCAGGTTGGTTTCTTGCTTACAGAATCATGGGTTCTTTGAATTGGAAGGACTGTGGAGTTGAGTCCTCAATTGGATATAGTTCAGTGGCTAAGCACCCCTGAGTTCAATGCTCCATACCAGGAAGAAAAAAAAAAAAAAAGGAACCCAGCAGTAACTAACTGAATCTTCAAGGTCCGAAGCCTCCAACACAGTGATCTTGACTACAGGCCTGATACTGTCTGATGTAGAATGAATTCACTTGATATAATTCCTACTGATCATCTCTTTATTCAAAGTGGTGGGATTCTTTCTTAATTCTGTAGAAATGGTTAAGGAGCAGACAGTATAGGAAGTTGGATGCAGGGATAAACTGAAGAGACAAATCAAAGTTCAAATATGAATTCAGATATCTACATTTGACTTTACAGCTCTCAGTCTCCATTTTCTCATCAGTAAAATGAGGATGGTCATCCCACCTTATGAAGTTGATGTGAGAGCTAAATGCAATGACGTTTTCAAACCAGAGCCTGGCTCACAGTGAGTACACCCTGATGTTCTTAGCACATGCTCTTTCTCCCTTTGAAGCAATGCAGGCAAAGGTGTTTGATGTGGCGAAGAGAGCCCTGGGGATCTGAAAGCAGGGATTGGCAAAGTTCTTTTTGTCAAGGGTCAGTTGTAATGATTTTAAATTAACTAGCCACATACGTGTGTAACCACTACTGTACTGAACACAGCGATCTTAGAGCATGTAATTAGAATTGTGGTACATAAGGCAAACACCAAGTCTGTGCACCAAGTGACAGACTAGGGGGCAGTGAGGAAATGTTTTGAGTTTTCTAGGACAAGACTATCAAGAGCAGAAATGTGGAGAATATTAAGATGACTAATGGCTGGCACCCTTGTGCAGGATAGATAGGAATTTCAACTGTGTGGATCATACGGTCCATATCACAACTACTCAGCTCTGATGTTCCAGTGCAAAAGCAGTCACAGACAATTCATGATTGTCCAATAAAGCTTGACTTATGAAATGGGTAGTAGTGGATTCAACCCAGAGGCTATTGGTGGTCAATCTTGGATTTAAACTCTTATTTTCTCCTCTCCTTTCCTTTCCTTCCCTCCCTCCCTCCCTCCCTCCCTCCCTCCCTCCCTTCCTTCCTTCCTTCCTTCCTTCCTTCCTTCCTTCCTTCCTTCCTTCCTTCCTTCCTTCCTCTCTCTCTCTCTCTTGCAGGAAGAACAAGTAGTATCAATTTTACTCTTTTAACAATTTTTAAGTGTATAACACAATATTGTTAACTTGTAGTCACAATGTTGTACAATAGTTTTCTAGAATTTATCATGCATAACTGAAATTTTATAACTACTGAATAGCAACTTCCAGTTTTCCCACTTGCAGGCCCTGACGGCCACCATTCTAGCCTTGGCCTGTAGGAGTTTGAGTCTTCAGGTTACTCATGTAAGTGGAATCCTGTGGTATTTGTCCTTCTGTGATGAATATATTTCGCTTAGCATAATGTTCTCAAGGTTCACTGATGTTGCTGCTTATGGCAGGATTTTCTTCTTTTTTAAAGCTGAATAATATTTCACTGAATGTATTTACCAGGTTTATTAATTAATCCATTAATGTACATTTAACTTGTTTCCCTAACTTGGCTATTGTGGATAACACTGCAATAAACATGGAAAAGCAAATATCTTTTCCATATCCTGGGGTATTTATCCTGGGATGAATACCTTGGTGGGATTGTTGAATCATCTATTTTAATTTTTTGAGGAACCTCCATACTTTTTCCACGGCAGCCGTTACCATTTCACATTCCCACCAACGGTGTACAAAGTTTCTCATTTTTCCACATCTTCAACACTTGTTATCTTTTCTTTTTCTTCATGATAATCATCCTAATAGGTATAAAGTGGGTAGAATCTTACTTTGAAATCTCAGCTCTAGAGACCTACTTCTGGTGATCTTTCCAAGACCATCTCTCTGGGATCCCTTCAATGATCACCTGGGCTCATAACCCTAAAACTTTCTCTGAAGATTTACTTTAAGTACTTGTGGTTCCTAGAGAGGCAGGGACATTTGTCCACCATTCTTGAGAGAGAGGAAGAGAGAGATTTTGTGCAAACCCCTCAGGGGAGGCCCCCTGGATTCTTCATCATTGCTGAGAGCAAAGTACTTGTATCCCATGTTTGTTTTTAAATCATCTATTAGGTATACAGAACACCTGGCTGTGTTCCTCCATAGCACCCCATACCTCAGCTTTGTAACATTTAGATGAACTATGATTATTAGTGTGATGATCAGTATAATGTGTCTCTCCATCCTCCAAGAACAAAAGTTCCATGAAGGCAGGGTCATGTTTGGGTTGCCATCATGGCTGTACCCCTAGCATCTAGCAGAGGGACCTACACACAAGACACACCCAACAACACCTACCAAATGAATGAACGTGAAAGTTTTGACGCTCAAGTCACCCACAGAACTTTTTTAGACTGTATCTTGAAAGTTTTCTTGGATTGGCGCACGCTTGTAGTTCCAGCAACAGGGGAGGCTGAGACAGGAGGATCACAAGTTCAAGGCAGGCCTGGGTGACTTAGTGAGACCCTATCTCAAGATTTTAAATAAAATAAAATTTTAAAAACCGCTAAGGATATAGTTTAGTGGTAGAGTCCCTGGGTTCAATTCCCAGTCTCTCTCTCTCTCTCTCTCTCTCTCTCTCTCTCTCTCTCTCTCTCTCTCTCTCTCTCTCTCTCTCTCTCACACACACACACACACACACACACACACACACTGACATGGTAGCTCTATGTATTTACACAATTGGTGGCGATTTCTTGGAAGTGATATGAAGAACTTAAGGATCTTTTCCTCTGCAACTTGGGAATAGTCATCCATTCAAAACCAGTATCCTTCTCTTTCTCAGACAGCATAATTTTAGAATTTTTGTTCCTTGTGTACCTTTCCTGACCCTTCAATTAGATTTTGCTATTTGAGGTTTTTCCCTCTTCCTCTCTCCTCCTTTGGAAACATGAACAGCAGCAGAAGGAAGTTAGCTGCCGAATCCTGTACTGAGGTACCAAATGGAAGTACGGTCACTTGAGCAGTCTGAGTGGGCGATGTGGCTGACCTCCACAAAGTGCTTCCCAGAAAGGCTGTTCGGAGAGTTGATCCCAGGGGCTCAGCCCAGGCTGCTGCCTTCTGCAACCCCTAGAGGGCAAAGCACTGGGCTAGCCATGGGTCTCCCAGCAGGGGTCAGTGACATGCGAGGATGTGGGGGTGGGTGAGTGGGGAAAGATACTGATGACGGGGCTACTTCCCTGGACCTTTGTCAGTACAGCCGTCTAGTGTGCTCTGTGAGACTCAGTGGAAGGCAGATCCCAAGCCCTTCCCTTCCTTTGACAGCTATGCTGAAGGCCCATGAACACCTCACTGAGTGTTTGCTGCCATAATTTAACTGAATAACTCCTGTCTCTATCTTGTCCCATGAGTTCTTACAGGTTTAAATAGAGCTCAGTGTGATTTTCTCAATTTCCCCTTCCCCTTTGTTTGGTGAGTTTGATAGCAGCCCTGCAACATGTCCAAGTGCTAACTCCCAGGACTTATGAAAGTGCCCTTTTTAGTAGGTGGGGAGAAGGTCTTTGTAGATCTAATGTAAAGATCTTGAGATCATCCTGGACTTAGAGTGAACCCTAGATCCACTGGCACATGTCCTTTCAAGAAGAGGAAAGGACACACAGACATGGCGGAAAAGGCTATGTGAATTGGAGGGAGGAACTGCATTGAGCCATAAGCCAAGGAGTGCCAGAGATTGCCAGTAGCCATCTTTTCTGCTAGAAACTAAAAGAGAGGCATGAAGCAGAGCCTCCAGAAGGAACCAACCGTGACAACACCTTGACTTTGCAGTTCCATCATCCACCAAGTGTGAGAGAATCAGGGGTTTTTTTTTTGTTTTATTTTAAGCCATCCAGTTTGTAGTCATTTGTTACAGGGACTCTAAGAAACTAATAGGGTGGAGCTATGAGTGTAATTTGAAAAATTCCTTTAAATTTTGAGCATATTGATGGACACTATTGTCTTTTCCACAGTCTTGTCTAGGCTGATGGGACCAAGACTGGAAGTGTTGAGGAAAATAATGCTGGGTCTTGTGTTGGTAGGCCCCAGCCTCCAAGTTCTCCTCCCCTAAAGCTGGAGGCTGATCATAGTAGATAGCACTGCTCTTATTCTTATCAGCTGAAAAAAGGAGAGACCAGCTCCTGGGAGTCCCCAGCTGGGTGGGGAGGGTGAAAAGGGCAAGCCTTTGAGCAGGTCATAGGACTTTCCCATTGCTTCTGTCTCCCCACTCCTCTTTTGTCACTAAGAACATAAGTAGGAAAACAACACCATTCCTGTCCACAGTAGCAGTCATCAGTTAGACTACAACCAGTCCATTATCTCAAAGATGGAATCTTAAAGCACAAAGCAGTACAACACTTAAAATTAGAAGCTAGGTGAGGTGGCGTACGCCTGAAATTCCAGTTGCTCAGGAGGCTGAGGTAGGAGAATCACAAGTTTGAGGCCAACTTCAGCAACCTAGTGAGGCCCTAAGCAATTTAGTGAGACCCTGTATCAAAATTAAAAAAATAAAAAATAAAAATAAATAAAGGGTTGGGGATGTGGTTTAAGACCCCTGGGTTCAATCCCTGGTATCCCCCAAAAAAAATTAGAGAAAAGAATCCTCCCACCCTCCCTGCTGTCTTTGGTCTTTCCCTCTCCCAGGCACCTGCCCTTTCACTTGGCATCAGAGCAGCATGGCTGAAAATCTCTTATTTCATTTGAGTCTCCCAGTAGCCTGTGAGATGAGTAGAGCAGGGCTTTCTATCACATTTGAAAGTGAGAAGTGGTAGCTTGTGAGGCTTAGGGGATGTAGATGACTGTGGAGAAGAGTAGAGAATTCCGAGTGGGGGTAAGGGGATAATGTGAAGAAGCCTGGAACAACCTCCATGGCTGGACAGCAGGGCACAGGGGTCAAAGACAGGAGGAGAGCTCTGCCATTTGGAGAGGCCCCTCGAGAGGCAGGTGTGGGTGACTAGAAAATCCAACCAAATGGTGAAAGAATGAGGGAAACCTATGGTCTGTAGGCTTCCTTACAGAGGAAGAGCCTGAACATTCAACAGAGGTGGATTTGGGGAAAACTATCTCCTCACCCCAATAACTTCCCAGCATGACATTGCTTCGTGATATTACAGTGAACAAATCATGTCCTCTGCAGTAGAGTGGAGGCTGGCCTCCTCAGTGTACTCTATGAAAGCGTATCATTGAATCCTGGGCCTGGGTGTCACATGGGGTCCGCCTACACAAAGCAGCAATTGGGGAAGTGGGTTCTCTCAGGCACTGGCAGGCCTGGGCTGGTGAATGCGACCTTTGGGTTGTTAACCCAGCCAGCCATGGTGAGCTTTGAGAGGGCCTTGGCACCCCAGCAGGAGGTCTGTCCTCAGCTGGTCTGACATACCACATTTGCTTTTTGATTTGCACACATAGAATGAATCTCCCTAACGATCCTCTCCCCAGAGTCCCGTCAATTAGAGCTGCTTTTGTCCTTAGCATCCTTTTGTTGACCAGCTTGGAAATTAGTTAGGAGGGAGAAGAAAGGGAAGTTGTCTTTGCGGGCAGTGGCACTGGAGAGCTGGCTGCTAATGAAGGAGCCCTGAATGGTGCGATTGTGCTGCTGTTTATATAGTTTTTATTTTAATTTGCATCCGTACCAGGCTCGGATCCCAAGAGTCATTCAGCCGTGTTTGGAGCTTTTATCTCCTTCCATGGAGCCAAACCTGCCAGCTTATCATTTGCCTCTAGGAAATTAATGTGGATCTTCCCTCCCTTCACTTTTGTCATGTGCTCTTGGATTGTTTATAGATCTATGGAGAGAAAGACTCCACAGAACTCTACAAGATTTCTTTGCTCACGTTGCTAGATCAGCTGAGACTTAGATCTCTTGTTAAAAGACTTCTGGATTCACGGTCTCAGAGAAAAGGGCCTAGAATTGAGGCAATGACATGGAGGTAGGAGTTGAAAAGAGTTGAGTTGAATCTCTTAAGATGTGAGAGAAACTGTGTTCCATTTCCTCTTAGGTTAACTCTGCATGAGTGTATATTCCTTACTCTTCCTCGACTTTTCCCATACGTGTCAGCAGAATTTGACTCAAGAACCAGCCTAGCCCACTAGTCTTTTTTAAAGTAAGTTGCAACTCCTCAGCACAGTATTTAAGATTCCCCAAAACTTAGTCCATTTGGTTTTTGCTGATTGCTGATGAGAATTCTCAGTTCCAGTGTATCTATTTCCTAACCCAGTGGCTCTCCCCACCTAAGCTTGACTCTGCTCCATGCCTCTGCTCTGGCTCTCCTGCTCCCTCGCATGCCCTCTCCTGCCTGGCCCTGTCCACCCTACCTTCAGGCCCCAGCCCTTCCTGTCGATGGAGCCTTTCCTGAGTGCTCCAACTCTTAACTATACTCAACATTTGCTAAGGTTCTTGCCCTTCAAAATGGTGTTCCAGACCAACAGCCTGGATCTCCTTTGGAAACATGTAAGAATTGCAGGATCTTGAGCTCCACCCCAGAACTACTGAGTCAGAATTTGCATTTGAACAAGACTTCCAGGTATTTTGTGGGCACAGTGAAGGTTAAGAAGCCCTGTTCCAGATACCTCTGGCATTTATCAACTGGTCCTCTCCACCAGGTGATCTACTTAGCTCTGCATGTCCTCATACATATGGCTCTTGCTTCCCCAGTAAGATGTTACCACCTGAAGAAAAGAACAGGAGACATAAGGTTTACTTGTGGTACCTTTTATAGCTCTAGGGCAATACTTAAGTACATTGTAAGAACTCAATAAATACCTGTTGGTCATTCCATTTGCTGCTCCTTAAAAATGTTTCAGTGTCTTTTTTTGTATGCTTGTTCTGTCTTCTTCATCTTAATTATTAATATATTAAAGACAGAGATCTGTTTTTTTTTTTTTTTAATCTCCATATAGCTTTTCCCTTCTTTGACAAAATAAGTATCCCCCAGGACTTTCAGAGTAGAGACTAGAGTAATGATTCTATTTGGGAAAAAATCACCTTAGACCTCTTACCACATTGTGTCGGGTCAGAATTCCTGGCGGTGGCTGAGTGCCGTAGTGCATGCCAGTAATCTTGGTGACTCAGAAGGCTGAAGCAGGAGGTTTGCAAGTTCAAGGCCTACCTGGGCAACTTAGTGAGGTTCTAAGCAACTTAGTGAGACCCTGTCTCAAAATCTAAAAAAATAAAAAGGGCTGGGATGTGACTCAGTGATAAAGCACCTCAGGGTTCAATCCCCAGTATCAAAAAAAAAAAGGAAAGAAAGAAAGAAAAGAAAAATCCTCGCGGCGCATAGGACTTTGTCTTTGGGGCTTTTCCTTCATCTTTATTTCACCTTTCCTGAAGAAATTATTGCCAACACCATATTATTTAAATCTCTGTATCCAGCACTCCAGTTCCAAAAAAAAAAAAAAAAAATAGTTTCATGAGCATGAAGAAGGTTATAAGAGCAGTGCACAGTGTGATCTGGGTCTCAAGGGGTCTAAGGCCTCAGAGAAAGGTCCTGGAGAAGGAACCTCTAAACCAGTCCTGGGAGGGAGGAAGCTTTTGTGTTCAGTCTAGGTTGAGCCATGTGACAAACCTCACAGCCTGACAGAACGCGGAGATGGAGGGCCCATGCGCTGCTGCACATGGTGTGTGTGTGTGGTGGGGCTTGGGAAGAAGGAAGGGCAGCTGGGGAGAGCCGCTGAAGCACACTGGACTGGCAGGACCAGGCAGCACAGGACTGCGGTAGGCCCAGTTTACCCGGCGCTTTGGGCCCATGTAAGGGAGGGGAGATTTCATTTTACAGCTGATCCAGGGAACCCTGAGCTGGTAGGAGACAGGGTGTTTAATTCTCTCTATGCCAACAGTGGAGAGGGTGGCCTGGCCAGGGCAGAAGGGATACCTGTGTGGATGCTACAGCCAGAGCAAGAGAGGATGGCATCCGCTCAGGAGCAGTGGCCACAAGGTACCCCAGAGTTGTACTCATCCGCGTGCCCTCCATCCAGTTAATCACCACTGCCTGTGCCCAGTCTGCTTCTGAACTGTTCAGAATTTGACCTGTGCTGTCCTTCCCATTGGTAATGTCCGCGTTCTCATCACTCTTGTGTTCTAAAGATCAGTTCTGGTCTGGCTTTGGCAGTGTCACTGTCCAGAGGACAATGTGTAGCTTCTCAGTGTGGTATGGCACATCCCGCAGTCGTGCCCCAGCTGGCCTTATATCTAGCCTGCTCTTCTGCCACCCGCATCTCACACCCTCCTTTCTGCTCACAGTTCCTAGCTCTTGGAGCCTGCATTGCCCGGAAGCTTTTGTGCTCGGTCTAAGTTTAGACATGTGACAAGCAGTTCAGTGCTTTCTCCCACATTTAGAAAGCCTTCTTCCCTCCACTCTGCTTGGTGAATTCTCATCCTCTAAAGCCCTGGCATGCAAATAACCTCTCTGGGGAACATTTCCCTGCTCCCCAGATAGAAGTGAGTGCTTCCTCCTCTGTGTCACCAGAGCCACCCTTTGTGTATCTCTTCCTGGCTTCTCTTCATGAATTCTGGGGGACTATTAATGCATCTGTTTCCTCCACCTAACCACCAGTTCCTTGAAGCCATGCCTGGTAAAAGCTGGTCTGAGGGGCATAAATGGAGGATGTACCAGTAGCCATCATCCCCTCCCCAGACCATTGTCCTTTTTTTTTTTTTTTTTTTTTTGATACTGGATATTGAACCCAGGGTCACTTAACCACAGAGCCACATCCTCAGCCCTTTTTTTTTTTTTTTTTTTTTTTTTTTTTTAATATTTATTTACTTCTTTTTATGTGGTGTTGGGGATCAAACCCAGTGCCTCACACATGTTAGGCAAGCACTCTACCAGTGAACCACAACCAACCCCAGCCTTTATTTATTTATTTTTATGTACTGCTAAGGATTGAATCCCATGCCTCATACATGCTAGGCAAGTGCTTTTCCACTGAGCTACAACCTCAGCATCCCCAACCCTATTTTGTGTTTTATTTAGAGACAGTCTCATTCAATTGCTTAGGGCCTCACTAAGTTGCTGAGGCTGGCTTTGAACTTGTGACCCTCCTGCCTCAGCCTCCCAAGCCACTGGGATTACAGGCATGTGCCACTGTGCCTGGGGATCATTATCATTTGTATCAATAGCTCCCACTGTATATCTAGCCCAGGGTACAAGTATATTGAATTAAAGTCAATTAAGTGGGCAGTTTGCCTGTCACAGGAAAATGGAGGGCCCAGAAGAGAATCTAAATGTACACTGCCCAATAAAAATATGGGAGCCATATTTTAGATTTTCTAATAGTCACATTTTAGAATATTAGAAGAAGCAGATAAACATATCAATTCGTAATAACCCCAAAGTGGTAAGCAACCCCAAGTCTATCAACAGTGAGTAGATAAACCAAGTATGACATATTCATTTGGTAAAATATTACTGAGCAATGGAAAGGACTGAAACACTGATGTGTGCAACAGAATGAATGAAACTCACAATAGCTACACTGAGGTAAAGCAGTAAAAAGTAAATAAGGAATCCCACGGAAACCACGCCTGACACGAGAAATCACATAAGGGAGTTTATTAAGCAAACAGCGTGTCTCCCTGCAGGGTAAGAGAGAAAATGAGAGGAAAAGAAAGGGAACAAGAAAGGGCACGTGCAAGAAAGAGTGTGAAAGCAAGGAGGATAGAGAAAGTGAGTAGGAGAGAGAAGGATGAGAAAAGGTGGTGGGGTAGCTACAGTAAAGCCATTGACCAATATCGGAGAAGGATACTTGGAAGCTGACTGATGAACCAATAGCTAGCTAGGATGTTCACAGATTGACAAGTGGTTGGGAGGCGGGGAAAATGGCTGCACCAGAAAGAGCGAGGGGAACAGCTTTGTAATTACAATAATAGTATATGATTCCACTAACATAAAATCTAGAAAATGTAAAGGATTCTGTGGTGACAGAAAGTAGGTCAGTGACTATCTAGGGATAGGGGTGGTAGATAGTCTGGGAGGAGGAGATACCAAAGAGGCATGTGAAAACTTTTAGGGACATTGAATATGTTCATTATCTTGATTGTGATGATGGTGTACACCTATGTCAAAACACCAGATTTTATGCTTTAAATCTGTGCAACTTATTGTGTATCAATTATACTTCAGTAAAGTGGCAAAAATGAAAGAGAATGGGGCTAGGGGTATAGCTCAGTTGGTAGCATGTTGGCCTGGCATGCACAAGGTCCTGGGTTTAATCCCTAGCACCATGAAAAGAAAAAAAGGAAACAGAATGATTACTTTTAAATATATCTTAATGCCATATATCCAAAATATTATCATTTAAATGTACAAATAATATTAAAATACTAAGATTTTTCACATTCCTATTTTGTTGTTTTTGAACACTTCGTTTTACTTTTGTTCTGTTTGTGGTTCTGGAGATTGAACCCAGGGCCTCGTACATGCCAGGCAAGCACTCCACCACTGAGTCACACCCCCAGACCCACATCTCACTTTGGTCCTCACATTTCGAGCACTCAGTAGTCTCATATGACTAGAGTCTACTGTGCTAGACAGCAGAGGTGGAGGACCTTTAAGTGAAACAAACCCCTGACCTAGAATGGTTTTCTCCTTGGGAGTGGGCAAACTCTGGACAAACAACTCCTCCCATCTACTCTAGAATGGTTTTGACCTGATGTGAAAGCCCCTTTCTGAAGCCCTTAGAAAGCTTGGGCTTGGGGACTGTGGGCCAAGAGGCTGGCTCTGGAGAGTTAGATGGTAAACCCAGAGCACTGTGTAAGCTCCCACCTCCTATCCCACCCTCCCTTTCTTCTTTCTCTGTTTAAACTTGGAAAGTAACATTCTCTTTGCATATTTGTTTGCTTTAAGAGGACAGTTTCTTATTTCCCCCTTTGTATCAGGAAGTCAATTCTGCTTCACTGACTGTGTGTAGGAGGATGGTGTGCAGTCAAAGGTGGGGGATGTTCCCAGCTAAGAAGGGCTGAACTGAGTCTGGGAGCTGCACCTGAACTTTGCACCTGTACCAGTTCTAGTGTCAGCAGCATTGCTGATTCTCCAGGCTGGGACCTGCCCTCCCATTTCCCTGGCCACTGTCAAGGAGGGGTGAGGGGCACGTGGGTGCCGATGGCAGGACAAGCAGGAGCTCACCGTCCTGGGGTTGCTGGGTCCTCTTGGGGATTACCAGCAAAGGACGCGTTAGGGATAGCGAGAGCTATTTCTAGTTCCGCCACTAACCAGCCCAGGAAGCTGAACCAAGTTAGCCTTCTCCTCAGGCCCTCAAGTTCTCCCATCCATAAAATGAAGGGCTTAGGATAGAAGGTCTCCTCACAGCCTTGGGAGAGGCAGTGACTAACCATGCAATGGAGCCCATGCTGGGGCAGGCAGTGACTTGCACGGGGAGTAGGGGACGAAGACTACAGATGACACATCCCTCCCCTGTATTAATGGGAAGTGCATTTATAGCTTTGTGTGGTGTGTGACATTTTTTAAAAAAATTTTTTTTTGTAGTTGTAGATGGACAGAATGCTTTTATTTTCTTTGTTTATTTTTATGTGGTGCTAAGGATCAAACCCAGTGCCTCACACATGCTAGGCAAGCACTCTGCCATCACAGCCCCAGCTCTGGTGTATGATATTTTTAAAGCAAGTATTTATTACTTTTGGGAAAAAAAAAAAAAAAAAAAAAAAAAAAAAAAAAGGCAGGGAGAGAAGTAAAAACAAACAGAAACCAAGCCAAAAGCCAAAACAAAACAGCAGATGAGGTAGAGAACTAACACCTAAAGTGATCAGTATATTTACTTTTAACTTTTTGTTTGAATGTGTCAAGCATACATAAAAGCAGAAAGCATAGTACAATTGATTTCCTATGTTCCTGTCACCATCTTTTCCTCCCCACCTCCACTTTGTCTGTTGGGGTGTTTAAAGCCAATTCCTGATACCACGTCATTACTCCCGTAGGACCCCTGCTTCAGTAGCTGTCTCTAACAGATAAGGACGTTCAACAAAAAAATACCATGAGGACAACATGACTAATAGTAATTTTTAAAATATCATATGCTAAATAATGTGTTCAATTTTTCTGATGGACTTCAAAATACCGTTTCATGATTGGTTTGTCTGAACCAGCAAAAGAATATTTGGGCCTTTAAAAATGTCCTGGTATGACCCTTGAGCTGTGCCGCCTCAGGTCATTTCCTGGGTCCACCTTATCCTGCACAGTGCTCATCCGCTCATGGACAGTGAAGTGCTACATGGTGTCAGGGTGGTTCCCAGGGAGACCACACAGGAACCCTGAAGTTCCTCAAGATGCCAAGAGGGAGGGGAAGTAGCATCCCAGATACTCAAGCTTCTTAACGGAATGGACCGCTTCAGAAATTCAAGTGTCACTGGCATTTACCCCTGAGAGCAGGGAGGACCGTGCCCCTCGTTTCTGGTCTTTGCACCCTCTTCCACCACGCTCTGAACAGCAACTAGCTCCAAGCACTTCTTTTTATTGTTATTATTATTTTGTTTTTAGTTGTTGATGGATCTTTTAATTAATTAACTAATTAATTTGTATGGAGTGGTGAGGTTCAAATCCAGTGCCTCACACATGCTAGGCAAATGCTTTATCACTGAGCCACAACCCCAGCCCCAAGCACTTCTGCAATTAACTCTTAGGAACAGGAAGCTGGGTCATCTAGAGTCCAGGGGAACTAGAGGTGTCCTTAGGCATTCAGAGAGGCCTTAGGGGTGTAGGGGGCAGACAGAGTCTACATATGTGGCAATGGGAAGCCCAGTATCCTGGGCCTCCCTCAGGGGAAGGTTGTTCTACAACCAAGGGGCCCCAAGGATCAAGAGAAGCAGGAGAGCAAGAGGTCTTTATTATAAGACAATAGGTCTTTATTATAAGACATATGTCATTAGAATAGGCTGAAGATTTGGCAGGTGGGCAGCTGACTGTCGTTTCACACTCTCAACAGTCTTTATTAAAGACTTATTGTAGATGAAAAGACGGTTGAGAATGCAAAGGACAGCCACCCATGACAAAGAAACATACTAATATTAAATGATAGTAAATAGACTACATAGTAAATATTTCCATGTTTCTAAAATTGCCAGAAACATCATCATGCAATATGTAGATTAAATAGTTGATTTCCTTTGCCCAGTGAAAATAAATAGAGTCTCCCGCCTCCGCCTCCCCCGCGGCTCGTGGACGTCCCGCCATGGCACTGTCTCGGGGGCTTCCCCGGGAGCTGGCTGAGGCCGTGGCTGGGGGCTGGGTGCTGGTGGTGGGCGCGGGCAGGATCGGCTGCGAGCTCCTTAAGAACCTAGTGCTCACCGGCTTCTCTCACATCGACCTGATGAGGAAAGTGAGATGCAATGGGATTTAGTAACTTACCCTGGGTCAGGAAGCAAGTGGCAGGACTCCTTTGGGGCTCGCGCTGAGTACAGCATAGATTGATCTGGATACTATTGATGTCAGTAACCTGAACAGGCAGTTTTTGTTTCAAAAGAAACATGTTGGAAGATCAAAGGCACAGGTTGCCAAAGAAAGTGTACCGCAGTTTTACCCGAAAGCTAATATTGTAGCTTACCATGACAGCATTATGAACCCAGACTATAATGTGGAATTTTTTCAACAGTTTATATTGGTCATGAATGCATTAGATAATAGAGCTTCACGAAACCATGTTAATAGGATGTGTCTGGCAGCTGACGTTCCTCTTATTGAGAGTGGGACTGCTGGTTATCTTGGACAAGTAACTACTATCAAAAAGGGTGTGACCGAATGTTATGAATGCCATCCTAAGCCAACCCAGAGAACTTTTCCTGACTGTATAATTCGTAACACACCTTCAGAACCTATTCATTGCATCGTTTGGGCAAAGTATTTGTTCAACCAATTGTTTGGGGAAGAAGATGCTGATCAGGAAGTGTCACCTGACAGAGCTGACCCTGAAGCTGCATGGGAACCAACAGAAGCTGAAGCCAGAGCCCGAGCATCTAATGAAGATGGTGACATTAAACGTATTTCCACAAAGGAGTGGGCAAAATCAACTGGATATGATCCAGTTAAACTTTTTACCAAGCTTTTTAAAGATGATATCAGATATCTATTGACAATGGACAAACTATGGCGGAAAAGGAAACCTCCTGTTCCATTAGACTGGGCTGAAGTACAGAGTCAAGGAGAAGAATCCAATGCATCAGATCAACAAAATGAACCCCAGTTGGGTCTGAAAGACCAGCAGGTTCTAGATGTAAAGAGCTATGCAAGTCTTTTTTCAAAGAGCATTGAGACTTTGAGAGTTCATTTAGCAGAAAAAGGGGATGGAGCTGAGCTCATATGGGATAAGGATGACCCATCTGCAATGGATTTTGTCACTTCTGCTGCAGATCTCAGGATGCATATTTTCAGTATGAATATGAAGAGCAGGTTTGATATAAAATCAATGGCAGGGAACATTATTCCTGCTATTGCTACTACTAATGCAGTGATTGCCGGGTTGATAGTGTTGGAAGGACTGGAGATTTTATCAGGAAAAATAGATCAGTGTAGATTCCTGCTATTGCTACTACTAATGCAGTGATTGCCGGGTTGATAGTGTTGGAAGGACTGGAGATTTTATCAGGAAAAATAGATCAGTGTAGAACAATATTTTTGAATAAACAACCAAACCCAAGAAAGAAGCTGCTTGTGCCTTGTGCGCTGGATCCTCCTAACCCCAATTGTTATGTGTGTGCCAGCAAGCCAGAGGTGACAGTACGACTGAAAGTCCACAAAGTGACTGTTCTCACCTTACAAGATAAGATAGTGAAAGAAAAATTTGCTATGGTAGCACCAGATGTCCAAATTGAAGATGGGAAAGGAACAATCCTAATATCTTCAGAAGAGGGAGAAACAGAAGCTAATAATCATAAGAAGTTGTCAGAATTTGGAATTAGAAATGACAGCCGGCTTCAAGCAGATGATTTCCTTCAGGACTACACTTTATTGATCAACATCCTTCATAGTGAAGACCTAGAAAAGGATGTTGAATTTGAAGTTGTTGGTGATGGCCCAGAAAAAGTAGGGCCCAAGCAAGCCGAAGATGCTGCCAAAAGCATCACCAATGGCAGTGATGATGGAGCCCAGCCTTCCACCTCCACAGCACAAGAGCAAGATGATGTACTCATAGTTGATTCAGATGAAGAAGGTCCTTCAAATAATACTGATGTCAGTGAAGAAGAGAGAAGTCGCAAGAGGAAATTAGATGAGAAGGAGAATGTCACTGCAAAGAGGTCACGTACAGAACAGATGGAAGAGCTTGATGATGTCATAGCATTAGATTGAGCAGAAACCCTCTTACTACATTAGTTCATCTGGGCAGAACCAGGTTGTTTGTTATGTCCTTTGTTCCAAAGGGAAAATCATGACAACGGTGACTTGAAAATGATTCTGCTCCCTTTGAAAGCATTCATTTTGCTAGAACTATTAGAACATTGAAGTATGCTGTATTGAAAGTAGGAGTATAGTTTTAAAACCCTTTGAACAAAGTGTGTGCATAACCAGTCATGAGATGAAACACCACAATGCATGTTTCATGTAAATGTAAATACCCTTAGGTATCATTTAATAGTTCAAAAATATTGTGGTTTAGTAAAGTTGATACCTGGTTATAAATATTATGCCTTTATTTTTGGCTAGAAGAAGAATTATTTTTAGCCTAGATCTAACCATGTTCATACTCTTAACTGACTGAAACAGATTCAAAGAAATATCAAGTGCTATGCATTGAAACTTGTTTTTAAATGTTAATTGGCACTATGTATATTAATGTAAAACAATGTTAATTTACTCAAATTTTCAGTTTGTACTGCCTGGTATGTCTGTGTAAGAAAACCAATTTTTGTGTATTGTTACAATTTCAGGTTATTTATATTTGATGTTTTGTAAAACTCAAATAATGAATATACTGTACTTATGGACCAAATAAATGGCATCTGCATACTTGTTAAAAAAAAAAAAAGATAAATAGAGCGCTCATGACTTTAATATGGCTCTGGGACACGCTGTTTTGACCTATTTCTCAGAAGAATTTTACTAATCACCTTATTAATACCTTCCCATTGTGATCTTCCTCTCCCCTGCTCTGGCTAACCTTTATGAGCCTTTGCAAATCAACTCCCTTCCTTGTGGCTCTAAAGTCAGACACAGACTGAAGTCTCTATGTTACTTGACAGTTCTGTCACCTCAGGAAATTTATTTTACCTCTTTGAGCCTCAATTTCATCATCTGTAAAATGAACAATATTAGTACTTGTAAAATGGATAATATTGGTGCTCACCTCAGAGTTGTGAGATTTAAGGAAGACAATGAATGTCAGGGGCTTTCTACAGCCATAATATCCTGATGGATATTATTACCTGATGGAGTCTGAATGTTAGGGGCTTGGCTCTGGACCTGCCGGACAGTAAGAGTTTGAGAAATCAAATATTTTCAAGCATTGTCCTTGGGATTAGTCCTTTGTTTTGCAATCTGACTTTTTTTTTTTTTTTTTTTTTTGTACTAGAGATTGAACCCAGGGCACTCTACCACCAAACTATACTACCAGCCCCCCCCCCTTTTTTTTTTGAGATGAGGTCTCTGTAAGTTGCCCAGGCAGGCCTCAAACTTGCAATCCTCCTGCCTCAGACTGAGTCACTGGGATTACAGATGTACACCACCACGCCCAATGCAACTTGACATCTTTGAAAGTATTGGATCCTTTTGATTTCCCCCCCACTCCACTCCCAGTGATTTAGAACTGTCCAATAGAAATGTGAGGTCTAAAGCGATGGTCAGGGTTGTTCAAAGAAACAGAGACAGAGAGGTGATAGCTAGTTAGATAGATAGGTAGATAGAAATATAAGAAGAGGTTTATTATGGGAATTGGTGTTATGCAATTTTTGAGACTGAGAAGTCCCATGATCTGCTGTCTGCAAGGTGGAAAGTCAGTGATGTAATTCCAGTTGGAACACCAGGGAGCTGATGGTGTAAATCCCAGTCCAAGGGCAGAAGATATTCAGGGAGGTAGGCAGGAAGCAAAGTGCAAATTCCTTTTTCCTCTACCTTTTTTCCCATTAGGCCCTCAATGTGGGGTTAGATAATGCCCATCCACAGGCACCAAATCAAATGTTAATCTCATCCAGAAAAATCTCACCGATGGACGCCCAAATAATGTTTAATCTAGGCACCCTCATAATTAATCTTAAAATTAACCTATGTGGTTTTCTTCATGAATCCTTCAGAGGGTGTTGACACAGAAGGCCTGGTAAATAGGCCTGGGCCTATGCTGCCTTTATTGATGAACTTCCAAGACATATCTGGAAGTGTCTCCGCCTATGAACTGGAGATCAAAATGTGTAGTTGTTAGGGTCCTCTCTGCCACGACCTGCGTGGAAGAGGAAAGGGTTAACTGCCAGAAGAGGATGTTGGTGGTTTTTCTGTTACCCAAAAAACTTATCTACTCAATAAACACACGAGAGCCAATGCTCTTTTTATGAGAGAGGGTGTGTGACGAATCTGGTCATACCAGCTCTGGCCTCTTTACGACCTTGAACTTGGAGTAGCCCAACTCTTTTTTTATTTATAGACACACAGGTAAAGAGGGCAAGAATGGGGAGGAACTTCTTCTGTGATAGATAGGATAGGGTGGAGCTAGGGGAGCCATTCTCTTAAGGGAAAATTCCAGAAGAAGGCAGAGAACCACTTCCATGCAGCACCACATACTTCCCAACAGTTCCTAGAAGCCAGGCCTCTGTGTCACATGGCTCAACCTAGTCTGATTCTACTAAATAAGGACACCTTCCCACATGTAGTCAGTTCTCATTTCCTAACTCCCAGAGATAAATGCCTATCTTGTCCCAGATTCCTCTGGACATAATATACTTCCCAGATTCCCCTTCAGGACTGAGGTGTTCATCCCCCAACTGCCACCATGTTGGTAATCAGTGATGCCCACAGCTGTGTCTCTCCCAGGACTGCCCCTCAGCTGAAGTGAGTTGCTTGGGCCCAAGCTATAGCTCCTTCTCAAGGACATCGGATGACAAGTCATGGGAGGTACAAAGGTACAGCACCCTTCATTCTAGGGCGCTCTGAGGAGCCCTCTCAGACCCTGGGCTCTTTGGTGTCCACTGAGGTTTTTATTGTGGCAGCATCACAACCTAACTTCTCCCTGTGCTCCATCCTGTCTTCACTCCCCAGAGGTGGTGTTCCTGAGACTTTTGTTTTCCTTTGGTACTGGATATTGAACCCAGGGCTGCCTTCCCACTGAGCTACAGCCCCAGCCCTTCTCATTTATTTATTTATTTTATTTTGAGACAGGGTGTTGCTAAGTTGCTGAGACTCTTGCTAAATTGCTGAGGCTGGCCTTGAATTTGTAATTCCCCTTTCTCAGTCTCACAAGTTGCCCGGATTACAGGTATGTGCCACTACACTCCCACACCCAGTACTTTTTTACTCTTCTTAAGAAGACCTTCTTTACCCTGTGGATACAACTTGCGAAAACTATTTTAAGGTTGCAACAAGTTGGGACTGTCCTAGGGGATAGAATCTGGTTGGCCTTTGAGACTTAGAGAGAAGCCTGATTAGAATGAGTGTATTCCAGGGTCCTAGAACCCAGTTTCCTCATCTCAGGGCAAGGAACAGAAGCCATGGGCATGAGCATCATTACTGCCCCTGGGAAGCAAGCCTAGACAGAAGGCTTTAAGCTGCTGCTGATGCTCATTCCATCTCAGAGGGTTAATAAGAAAAGTGAGACTACCCTGAAGGTCTTGCTTTTGGATAGTTCTGTCCCTCCTTTGATATGCAGTCCTGGAATAATGCAAACGGGTATAATAGGAGGCAGTTTGGAGGACATGCTCTGTAAAGGCAGCTGTTATGTAGTAGAAAAAGCAGTCATAGTGTTGTGGTTCTGATACCAAATGTGAAAACGTTTATTATCACAATTCTTGCTGAATTACCTGTATTTATAATGTAGCAAGCTAGGTAATATACAAAAGAGTGATTCTAGTGAAATGTCTGCCATTTTAGAGATGACCCCCTTCTCGGGGGGTGCAGCAGAACAGAATCAGGGATCTCTGGTGAAGTCCTAACTCTGCTTTTTAGCTGCTATGGAACTATGGGCACATTAATGACCTTTTTGAGTTCTTGATGTTCTCCTCTGTGAAATGGAGTTATCAAGGCTGGTGTGAGATACTGTGAGGACTGATGACTTAATGGGAAAGCAGGTTGATAGGGCTCTTGGCATAGTATCATTGTTGTACCTGGTGTTTGAGGAACAGGGACAGAAGAGGATATGTTTTGTGTCCTCGAGGAGCTTGTGCTGTACACAGATAAAAACAGCAAACATGCCAGGAAATGATCAGGTTGTCAAATTGTATGATAATAGAGGTTGGAGACAGATCTAGGGATATGAGCACAATCCTATCCATGGTATGTTTTTATATAAGTTACTCTATGTGTAAAATGAAATAATCCCAAAGAGATCAGTTTGTTAGTCTTAATCTGTCCTGTCTTGTTCTGAAGGACAGTAGAGCACAAGTCAGCGCAGCTTTCAGTCCCCAGCCTCCAGGCTCTAAAGGCTGACTGTCTTTCTTTTCCTTCCATTTAGCCTTATATGCCTATAGGACTTTTATCCACTGCAGAGACTCCAGCAGCCAAGGTATAGAGATCCTGGCTTCTGGGTATCTGACCAGGAATCTCCAAACAGGAGCCAGCCAGAAAGGCTAAGCAATTGGCTGTTTGGGTTTCAATATGCTCTAGACCAAATTCCTTCCTTGAAAACTCAGTCTTGTTCTATGGTATGTCCCCTCAGAAATGCAGAGGTGCATCAGAGAAGGAAAAGATAATTGACAAAGGAAAGGGGTTTGGACTGGTGCTATCAGTCAAAGCTTACTGTGTAGTCTATATATGGGGAGGCTCCACTGTGGTCCATCGAGAAGAAACATGTGACTGGCTTCTGTGTTACATTGCCTTTGTTGAGCTGTGGGCCAGTACAATGAGGATACCAAGTACTCAGTCCATCTCTGAATGGGCCATTTCACTTCCCAAGACCATCTGCCTTATAGATAGATTCAAACTTTCTTTACACAGGGAGGTGGTAGCTGGGCCACCTCTGGAAGGTAGTGCAGGGTCTTGCTGCATAATTTGCAGGGCCCAGTGCAAAATGAAAATGTGGGGCTACTGTTCGAAAATCAGAAAAGTACTGTTAAATGTACTTTACATGGCCTTTTTAAAAAAATCTTGTTAGTTACAAATGCAGTAAGTGTAATAGTGTTACATGAGTAACAACATGAACTTATAAATGCAAAAAAAATTTGGTATCATATATAACACAATAAGTGATAATACTTGATCATAACATTTTTCTAGCTTGCTTTTTTTGCAAATTCATTTATTAGGTCATAAAAAGTTTTACTTTTAGCCACTTTCTTCTCAATTGATGTAATTGAAAGTGATATTAGTCATTCTTGACAAATATAAGATCTGAAATAATTTTTGGTAATGTTTAATTTTGAGAAGGATCTTTCTTTGATGCAACTCTTCCTGGAGCTATAAAGTATATTTTATGGGTTACAACAGCACTGGGATTAATTTCTGATAAGTTATTTAATAATATAAATTTTAGTACATTTAGAGTTGATGTTAAGTCTGAATTTAATTTCAAATATAAATTTATACAGTGGCATTTTCTCTGGCATTTCCTGTAACTTGTAGAGGTCATATGACAATTGAAAGTGGTTTCATGCTTTGTATATAATTAAAAATGCCTATTTATGCATTCTATTGCTTTAGCTCTCATAAGAAAAATTAATTTTAGATTGTCTTTCTTGTTAGTAATTGGCCCATGTGAAATTTTTTATGAAAATAGCATTCTTCTGTTGAGTGCCAGTTTTAAAATTTAATTACTGTTTTTAAGCCTGTGGATATTGGCATTAGAGTGCTGTAACAATTTTCAAAACCAGAGGTTCTAAACTCTTTGGAAAATTCTAATAACTCTGATAGATCTGTTGCAATGACCATGTGCATATTTTTGTTTTGTAATAATTTATTGACAAACTTGACTGCCTGAGCACTGACAGTTCCTGTCCCAGTGTTCAAATTGGAGAGTTGTTATTTGTGCAAATGCTGCAGGGATAGGCAGGAGGGACGATGGACATGCTGGCCTCCCACCACAATCTGGGCCCTTCCACGTAAAGCTTCTCTTTCTGGGGTTGTGGCTTTTGCTGCCTCCACCACCCATCACTAGGTCTGGACTCGGACTGGTCCTGACTGTTCTGTCTGCACACTGCTTGCTGTGCCCTCAGAACTGAAGCAGCATGTGCACACCCTGTGGTCAGTTTATCTCCTCTGTTCACATACCTGTTCCATCACTTATCAGACTTCACACACAAACCACAGGTTCAAAGATAAAATTGTTAAGAATTTCAAGACAGTGCCCACAGAACATTAAACCAAAGGTGGGCTCTTTCTAAGAGTCAGGACTGTGGGACTATATGGGTTGCAGGCCCATGGAGCCAGCCCTGACCCAAGGCAAGTATGCAGACTTTAGCTGAGAAGCAATAGTCCCTTGTGCTACAAGCCAGACAGCACTCTAGGTCAGGGAACCAATACAACCCGGGAATTTGTTCTAAAAATGGAAACCCAGCACATCCCACATTGTAAAGTACACCCACCACACTGATAAACAGTTTGATTTATTTTCCCAGAGTGGAGAGGAAACCATTATTATTATTATTACTCATTCCTTCTTTCCCCCGCTGCAAAATATGGTGACCTAGGCCTAGTGAGAGATCAGACAAGCACATGAGGTGATCATTGCCAGGTATGTGCAACCAGTACTTAGCTATCATCATGGTGCCCATGCCATCAACAGTGCTAGGGTAGTGGGCTGTCTTCCCAGCCAAATAGGTAAATGTACATTAGACAGAGAAGTAGGAAATGCCGAAAATCAGACCTAGCCTCCTGTCTCGGGAGGAGGACTGCCACTTGTTTTGACTCAAAACGAGTACATTCAGGATAGCATTCAATATCCCTGAAGATAGTGGTGGGATTTATCTATTTATTTAGGATTCCAAAATATAAAATGTGTTCAGTATTTAAGCTAGTGCCTTGGAAAGTTTTTATAGCTTTATTTTCGTTACGAAATTGACTTACATTCTTAGAGATAGATGTTGATTTAGAAAATACAGATAAGCAAAAATAAAAAATCTACTGCTGTAGTTTGGATCCTAAATGACCTCTAAAAATCATGTGTTAAAGGCTTAGTCCCTAGACAATGGCACTATTGGGAGGTTATGGAGCCTTTAAAAGGTGGGACCTAGTGGGAGGTCTTAGATCACTGGACATGTGCCCTTGAATTCTAGTCTCTTTGCTTCCTGGCCATGAGGTAAAAACTTTGCTCTGCCATGTGTTTCCTGCCGTGATCTACTCTCTCCTCTAAGGCCCAGAAGCAATGAGGTCAACCAACCATGGACTAAAACTCCAAAATTGTGAGCTAAAATAAATCTTTTGTTGTTATAAGCTAGTCATTTCAGGTATTTTGTTATGGTAAGAGAAAGCTAACACACCCACCTAGTGTAAATAACCACTAACTTTGGGGATATGCTCTAGAAATCTTTTTGTTTTTCTATATGTGTTTTGGAAAAAAATTAAATATATAAAAGTAAAGGGAATCATATAATAATTACTCATGTACCTAATATCCTGAATGAATATTTATATTTAATAATATTTAAGTCAGAATCTTTTATATAAATGAAATAAAATATTACTGATAAAGTTTATGTTCCCTTAGTAGCTCCTTCAAATCCCATTTTTTCCCTTCCTTCCCAAAAGATAACTTCTATTTTTAAGGTGACTTTGTCCAAAAGCTTTATCTCTTCTAGTCTGAATTGTGAAAGAGAGTAAGAAAAGTTATAATCCCAACCAGGAGTTTTTCCAGGATGAAATTGGGTGCCAACAATAATTACCCTAAAACAATAGAAATAAACCAGAACAGTCCCAGGCAAACTGGGACATGGGTGAGCTTAAATTTAGGTTTCTTCAATAAACAAACAATAAACCTGTTTGCTGAAGTTAAAAAAAAAAAGATTAACTTCTATTGTGGGTTTCGTTTGTTTGTTTGTTGTGGAACTAGAGATGGAACCCAGGAGCTAATCCCTATCCCCCTGCCTTTTTTTTTTTTTTTTTTTTTGAGAACAGGGTCTCATTAAGTTATTGAGTCTGGCCTTGAATTTGGAATCCTTCTGCCTCAGCCTCCCAAAGTCATGGGCATATGCTGCCATCCTAACTTATGAATTTATATGTATCCTTTTCACATGTTTTTTATAGATTTACTACATATATGTATTCATAGCATATTCTGTGATGAATTAAAGATATACCTAAACTCTACATATTTTTCTGGAATCTGTCCCCCCACCCCCGCCCACCTCTGGTTGTTATTTAAGATGTATTTAAGTTGAAACACATAGAACTAGCTCAGTAATTTTAACTGCTATATAGCAAGAGTTGGCAAACTATGGCTTGAAAGCATATTCAGCTTCTGAATAAATTTGTTTTATTGTGTGTGTGTGTGTGTGTGTGTGTGTGTGGTACTGGGGATTGAACCCAGGGGCACTCTATCACTGAACTATGTCCCCAGTCCTTTTTATTTTTTATTTTGAGACAGGGTTTCACTAAGTTGCTGAGGCTGGCCTTAAACTTGCTATCCTCCTGCTTCAGGCTCCTAGGTCACTGGAATTGCTGTTGTGCACCACTATGCTTGACTAAGTTTGATTGTTTGTGTACAGTTAAGAATGGTTTTATTTATTTATTTATTTATTTGTTTATTTATTGAGCATTGAACCCAGGGGCTCTTAACTGCTGAGCCACATTCCCAGCCCATTTAAATTTTTTTGTCATTTTGAGACAGAGTCTTGTTAAGTTGCTTAGGGCCTCGAATAAATTGCTGAGGCTGGTCTGGAATTTGCAATCCTGCTGCCTCAGCCTCCTGAGTTGCTGGGAATACAGGCCTGAGCCGCCATGCCTGGTAGTTTTACATTTTTAAAGGTCGTTTTTAAAAATACCTGCAACACAGTGTTGGAGTTGTAGCTCAGTGGAGGAGTGCTTGCCTAGTATGTGTGAGGCACTGGGTTTGATCCTCAGCACCACATAAATAAAATAAATAAAGGTATTGTGTCCATCATCTACCAAAAAAAAAAAAGTTAAAAGAAATCTGTAACACAGACTTAAGTGATTTTCAAGACCTTTAATATTTACTTTGTGGCCCAGAAAATTTGCTAAGCCCAGTTGTATAGAATTCTTTTGTATAGGCATATAACAATCCATCCCCTTTTGATGAACCCCAAGGTTGCTTCCAGTGTTTCACCCTTTTGTTCATAAGAACTTCTTCACATGTTCTCCTGTGCACGAGCAGAGGCATTTCTTTAGCACAAGTAGAATTGCTGAGATGAATGGTGCATGTATTTGCAGTTTTACTGCCAAGTTTCCCTCCATAGTTGCTGTACAAATTTAGACTCCCAACTAGTGATAAAGAGCAGGTCTCAGTTTTCTAAAATTTCATATCTACTTTTAAGTTGATCAACTTTTTCAACTCCTACAATTTGATGGAGGTGAATGGCTCATTTTTTTTGTTTTGTTTTCTAGTGAGGTGGGGCAACTTTTCCTAAATTTACTGGCCATTCAGTTTCTTCCTTTGTAAATTATCCTTCTGGTTTCTTTATGCCTTCTTCCCACTGAGATCTGTTTTAGTATTTTAGGAATTCTTCATACATTCTGAATTCTAATCCTTTTTTGAGGAAGATATGTAAAAAATTTCTATCCCAGTTTATTGCTTAAAACAAATAAACAAACAAAAAAAAATCCTTAAGTTTATGGTATCACTTCTAATCAAGTTTCCTATCTTGAATCCATAAAGGCAGTCTCCTATATTATGATTTGAAAACTTCTCCATTATTTATTTATTTATTTATTGTACTAGGGATTGAATCCAGAGGCATTTTACCACTGAGCCACATCCCCAGCCCTTTTTTATTATTTTTTATTTTGAAACAGGGCCTTACTAAGTTGCTTAGGGCCTTGCCAAGTTGTCTGAGGTTGGCCTCGAACTTGCAATCCTCCTGCCTCAGCCTCTCCAATCATTGGGATTACAGGCATGCACCATCATGCCCGGCAAACTTCTACTTTTTATATGTAGCAAATCCAGCTAGAATTTGCTTTGTTAGGAATTGAATTTTGTTATTTTCTACAACACCACACTCTGTGTGTGTATGTGTGTGTATTACTGGGGATCGGATCCAGGGCCTTGCACATGCTGGGTTAACACTCTATCACTGGGCTACATCCCCAGCCTCAAATTTTGTTATTTTGCATGTAGAATACTCCAAATCCCAATACCATTTATTAATTTTTTTTTCCTTTCCCAACTAATTGATTATTAATTCAGTCAATGAATGTTTATCCAGTTTCTCCTAAGTGCTAGACACGGTTCTAGACACTGGCAATAAAGCGGGAAAAACACCTCTGTCCTCAAAGAGTGTATAATCTAGTAGGAGGGACAGATGATGAAGTGCAGTGTGTGAGACAGTGACACTGTCTCTGAAGGTAAGTAAAGCAGAGAAAGATGAGGACAGTGGGGGGAGCATTGCTGTCAGAGATGGTGTCACTCACAGCATGACACCGAAGCAGCTGAGAGTGAGGAAGTAGAAGAATGGAGAACGCAAATGCAAAGGTGCTGGGAGGGAGTGTGCTCAAGTGCTCAGGGAAAACCAGCAAGGAGACACTCGCGACTCACTCAGAAGAGAGCCAGGGGAGCTTCATAGGAGAGGAAGTGAGGTAAGGATGAGCTGGACTCCACAGGCCCTTGTGAGCCTCTGCCAGTACTTTGGCTTTTAGTCAGGATAAACGGGGAAACTTCAAGGTGTTCTGAGCAAAGAACACCCTCTGACTTGGATTTTAGAAGGTTAACCCTGGTTGCTGTGTCGGCAAAAACCAGTGAAACTTTCCAACATCTCACTTTTTCTGTCCAGGGGTGAGGGTACCTAACCCACCTTCTCCTCTTAGCTGATGGGGCTGCCTATATAATGCCACGAAGGGCTGGACCTCCCTGAAAAAAGACTCCTGGTGATTATCATGGTCAGGAAGAGTAAGAATAATGGCAGATGACAAACGACATGATAATTACAATGCCCTCAGTAGATAAAGGGGTCTGTCATGCTTCCTGAAGAATTCTGGATACTTTGATGGATGCTCTGTGATTGTAATGATCTTTTTTTTTTTTTTTTTTTTTTTTTTTTCAGAGTTTTCTGTTCAAGACCCTGGTAATGAAATAGAACATCAACCAGATGGGTAGATATTCGCTAAAAGTTTAATTAGCTAAAGGAAAAAAATAATTCCCTGTCAAGGTAATTTCCTGTGGTTGGTTTAGATTTCCCCTGTGACTGTGCTTGTGACTCCCAGAACTTCCCCTATCACAACACTCACCACATCTCCTGGCCAGTGGTGCACATCTATAATCCCAGTGACTCGGAAAGCTAAGGCAAGCGGGTCACAAGTTCAGTCAGCCTGGGCAACTTAACAAGACCCTATCTCAAAATTAAAAATTTTAAAGGCTGGGATGTAGCTCAGTAGCAGAGGGACCCAGGACTGTGAAGAAACAAACAAACACCCTAAAACATCACATTCATCACATGGTAACCAATATAATTGCTGGTGGTTTCTAGAAGACTATATGCTCTGTGAGAGCAGGGGTCAGGACTGTCATTCACTGCTTTATTCCTAGTCCTGTCTGTCAAAGAAGGCACTAAGTATTTGGTGAATGACTGAAAAAGTCTTGGACATAGCTATTGTGTGGGATTCACAGCTGGCCTAGGTTCTTGAGTTTCCTGATGGGGAAGCCATTCTACATTGCACTTTTTTTATTTGGAGTGTGTGGTTGGGAGGCCCCAAAGGAATCTTCCCAGCTGTCTAGTGGCCTCTTGTGTTTCCTTGTTGGCTGAGTCATTCCTCAGTAAAGACCCTGGGGACCCCCGCAACTGAATGCAATGTCTGCAGCAGCCGCTGCCTACAGCTACGTGGGTGTGAGCTGGAGACCGGATCTTGTCTTAATCCCTGCACCAGGCTGCTGACAATAAACAGGCTTTCCTCCCAGCAGCTGTTGACAGTTGCCTCCCACATGGCCCACTCGGGCCCTGCCCGGTGATGGCATGGCTTCCTCCCAGTTGCTCTAATAATAACAGCACTATGCTGTTAGCCAGAGCTTGAGGGCTTCACTCAGATAGACATTTTTTCACTTGCTTTAGAATGGGAGTCAAAGCATAGCAACATAAAAAAAAATAAAAATAAAAAATAAAAAACCTCATTTGGACATTTCTTTAGCCATCTCCAAGTTCATTTGATCAGGTTCAAGTTCTCTAATATCCCCTCTGGTCTTCTGTGGAGGAAAGTGAGGCCAGTATGCTAGCTCCAGGCTAGGGAGAACACACCTCAGGAAGCCTGGGCAGCTAGCAAGACTGCTAGACCCTGGACTTAGTTTCTCTGGGGCTCCCAGGGTGCTCAGCCAGTAGCCTCTTCCTATCTGTGCATACCCTGCTGAGCCAGGGATGGGGAAGGCCTGCTGGCAAAAGCTACTTTAGAAAGCTGAAGTATGAAGGGCAGGAAGGGCTTTTCTTCTAAGAATCTTTTTTTACTTCCTCTGCCAGGGGCCCATGTGGGGTTGCTCTCTACCAAGACACGGATGTACTACTTGGCTCTCCTCATGCACTACTGAGGTGAGACCTGAGTGTGCAGAGTGGGTGTGGGAATTGTTCATCATCCTACCTCTCAGTGACATGGGCCAGTCCAGGCTAGGCACAACCCACACTGAGGAGTGAGTTTGCATTTTACAACTACTTACAATTATTGCACTTTTTTCCAGTTCAGGAGAACTAATGGAGAGTTTCACTGGGAATTCCATCTGCATCCTCCTGCCTCTGAGACTGGTGAGCAGCTAAGAGAACAAGAATGAGAAGCTGACCAGACAATGGTCTGACTCCTATGCCCCTGCAAATTATGGGCTGACCACATGATCAATCTCATTTTCTCAACAGCCCTGTGACAGGAGTGAGGAGGAGGCAGTTGGATTGCATGCTCTGGATCCTAGTGATGCTTCATGTGCTTAGGAGCAAGGCTGCCCTGGGAGAAGGGTAATTATTTACTTCTCTGCTTTATTTTTTATTTTAGTTTTGATTTGAGTTTTGCTGCCTCTAATACTTCTATAATTTTCATTATGAAGGAACAACATTCCAAGTTGGGCTGGTCACTGTGCCCAAAAAGAATACAAGTCCTATGAAGAAAAGTGCTCTACAAATCCAAAGCATTATTATATTTACTTTCACCATAAGGTTTCCATTTTCATATCCAGTAAGTCTGAGACATGAGGCCAGCCAGCTATCACGAGCTCCCTGATCTTAAAAAGATTCAAGGCTTTGTTCAAAGATTTGGAGATGAATTCATTTGAAATTGCAAGCTGTAGGGCTTGGAGTATAACTCAGTGATAATGTGCTTGCCTAGCATGTGCAAGGCCCTGGCTTTGAACCCCAGCACTGGAAAAACAAAATTTAAAACTGCAAGCTACAGTATAAGAAATTCATCATATCCACCATCAGTCAGATACTGTTGAGTGCATTACTATTATGCACAGAGATCTAGACTGTAGTTCCCAGTGTAGAAACCAAAACTTTGTATGGAATAATTTCAGGAAACTTTACTGCAATTCACTAAGGATATATTTTGATGAATAAGGAAACATTTTAAAAAATAGGTCAGGGTGCTTTTAGAGAACCAAAAAATCCCACAAATATTCTCTGCAGGCATAATAATCGGGTAGTCCATCCAGCCTCCCACCCAGTTCCCTTTCCCTTTCTTTTTCTTGCTGCTGTCTGTGACAGCTCAGGAAGGGGCCCCAGGCAGCTCTCCTCTGAATCCTTCACTATGACATCTTGTCTCTGCCTTCTCCACACACAAATCAGCCTCACTATCAGCTTCTAATTTTAGCTGCTGTTTTGCATTTTGTTTAGTGTCCTAGGAAATATAATGCAGAATTTAGACAGGAGAGAAGTCAGGCTGTTTGGTTCCTGCTGTATTTGAACCTCCAATATTTGATGGTTGAAGGCTGATAGCAGTCAGAACAACAGGGAACAGAATGGTTGTTCCCTTTTTGCACCAGAGAACAGTCTCTTTTCAGGGTTCCTGTGCTAGAACCTTTCTTCCCTTTTCCCTCTGTACTGAAGGCTGATTGCCTGGCTTCAGAAACCACTAAACTTACTTCTGGTTTGGTAGGAATTCGAATTGACACCAGTAATTGATGATGTTGAGAGGGAAAGGGTATATGTGCATGTATTTTGGGGTGGGGATTAGGGAAGATTTTTTTCCTCCCTGAGGAACATAATCCTGAACTAGATTCAATAATCTGTCCAGACCAGAAGCTGGGTAAATCTACATTGTCAAACAGGCAGATGATCATATCTTATATCCTGTATCATGTGGAGTGTTTCCTTGGGTATCTTTTAAAGGGTGGGGCAGGGCTAGGGAGGTGGCTCAGTGGTAGAGTGTCTGCCTGACATGCATAAGGTCTTGGGTTCAATCACCAGCACCACACACACACACACACACACACAAGTACAAAATAATAATAATAATGTTTTAAAAAAAAAGATGGGGCAAAACTTTGGGAGAAGACTAGATCTGTGCTATCAAGGTGTGGTGGCATCGACATCTGGGACCTTGCTAGAAATTAAATCTTAGTTGGGATTGCTAGAGATTTCAGTAGTGAAACAAAACAAAACAAAACCCCAGAATGAGACTGCCTGTGGTATTGTGAAATATTGTGTACTTTGTAGTACATGGGTGAATTATTTAAAAGGAATACTATAAAATTAAATGGAGTAAAATAAAAGGAATCCTGGCCATGTGCGATGGTGCACATCTGTAATCCTCAGCTCAGGAGGCTGAGGTGGGAGGATTGCAAATTCAAAGCCAGCTTCAGCAACTTAGTGAGACCCTGTCTCAAAAAAAAAAAAAAAAAAAAAAAGACAGGGGATTTGGCTCAGTGGTTAAGCACCTCTGGGTTCAATCTCCAGTAACAACAACAACAACAACAAAAGAACCCTGGGTCATTTCTAACCTGGTCAGGGAATAAGAACACTGATAGAACCCCAGAAAGTCCCTCTTCCCATTGGAATCTAACTCTTTTCCTCACCCCGAAAGTAACCACCCTCCTGCCTTCTGTGGTAACCAATCACTTTCTTTATATTTTTACTATCTAAAAAACACATCCCTACATAGCACAGGGTAGTTTTCCTGTTTGTCTTAATGGAATTAACAAGTCATACTCCTTTGTGTCTGGTTTCTTTTGCTCAACATTTTGTCTCTGAGATTTCATTAGGTTGTCAGTGATTCTTGCCCTGTGTAGAGTTGCCGTGTCCTCCCATTGTTTAAATTCATGGCATCGCCTCAGAGAAACGTAGATTTTCATCTAAAGTTATATGTAATTAAAATTAATTTGGTTAATGAGGATTTCATTATGTTCCTTGAACCAACCATATTTTTCCCCCCAGGATGTTGCCAAGTCAGGATTGGGAATTACTGCTTCTAGGCTCCAGCTGTATCTTCTCTGTGCTCTTTTCCTGAGGTGTCAGAAGGCCTTTCAGGAGTGGGTGCTTTGTTGCAGGAAATGCTCAGAGATATTAACTCCCAGGAGCTTCATGACCCAACAGTCAACTAGTGTAGTGTGTGGTCTTGGATCTGGTCTGGGATGAGCCAGGACTATTGCAAGTAACATGTGACTGTCTCAAACTTATCTCATTGAAGTTTTCTCATCTATCACACAAGCCACTGCTCTGCATAAGATGGAGTGCTGCAAAAGACAAAAGAGATGGGACATCTCGGGCACAGTTACTGTCAGTCTTTTCCCCTAGCTTCTTGTTCCTCACAGAAGTTAGGAGTATGGACTTCGAGTCTGAACCAACTTGGGTTCTGGTCCTGGCTCCATCACTTATCAGCTGTGTGACTACAAGCTTATCCTCATCTTAAAAATGGAGATTCTAACAATAGTACATACCTCATGGGGCTATTTTGATGATTCATTAAGAAATGCTTGAAAAATGCTTAGCATAGCATCTGACTAATAATAATCCTAGCTAACAGTAAGCAAATGCTTCCAATGTTTCAGGATCTGGAATTATGTGATTGATTCTATGAAGAAACTTGCCCCACTACATGGTGAAGACCATTTAACTCTTTATTTATTTGTTTGTTTGTTTATTTATTTATTTATTGTACTGGAAACTGAACCCAGGGGTGCTTTTCCACTGAGCCACATCCCCAGCCCACTTTTATATTTTATCTAGAGACAGGATCTTGCTAAGTTGCTCAGGGCCCCACTAAATTGCTGAGGCTGACTTTGAACTCACAATCCTCCTGCCTCAGCCTCCTAAGCCTCTGGGATTACAGGCGTGCATCACCACTCCCAGCAACAATTTAATACTTCTAATCACTCCATTGTACAGCTTAATAATTGTGAGTTATTTTAATCATCAATTTATGTCTAGGCTTTGATATTTGTGATGTGGTTCTACCATTATCTGTTTTTAACCTCTCATGTGACTTAGCACAGCTAGTGTCCTATCAGCTGCTGGTCCCAGATCAGTGAGATGAAATAATTAGATATAAGGTTGGTCATAAAACTTGAGGATGGTCCCTGTGGGGGTTTCAGCCACATCCCACGTGGATGAAGGAAGGGTTAATTGCCCGAGGATGGTATTTTGGCAATAAATCAATTACCAATAAATTTATCTAATCAATTAACACACAAGAGCCACATAGGAGAGGGGCGTGACAGATCGGGCCATACCAGATCTGGCCTCTAACAACATGGAGTAGCCCACCTCTCCTTTATTTTATAGTCACACAGGTAAAAGGGCCCCGGACCAGGAGGGGCTTCTTTTGTAATGGGGTGGAGCTAGGGAAGTCATTTGCTCAAGGAACTAGCATATCATTCAGATGGTAAACCACTCCCACACAGGGCCATCTACACACACACACACACACACACACACACACACACACACACCGTGATCTGGAACAGTCCCTCACAGCTGCCAGTTCCTGGGAGTCAGGCCTCTGTGTCCCACGGCTCAACCACCTCTGATTCTCCTAGATATGGATGACTCCGCACAGGTCCCATCTCTTTATTGTATGATATTTGTTTATATATTTATCGTGGTGCTGGAATTGAACCTAGGTCCTCATGCATTGGTGGTAAGTGCTCTAGCACTGAGTCTTTGTTATATGATCTTATTTCTGGGTTGTCCCTCACAACAAAAACTTGTGGTCACAACAGTAACCATGTCGATTGCATCTAGAGGGGGCTTAGCTGTCAATTTGCAAAGCACTAGCTTACCCCAAAGCCTCATGTCCCACTGAATTGGCATTCCGCAGAGTCCACTGAGTTGGGATTCCACGGCAGTGGGTAGCCAGAATGTTTCAAGGGTTGAAAAACGATCCTGGGAGGATAGCATAAAGGACTTTAGGGAGATTGGGAGATTGGTAGCAGCATATTAGTGATTCTAAATTTGAATAAGAAATACAAGTTGACAGCTTACCCTACCCACATATAGCAGGAAAAGAAATAACTTAGAAAAAGGAATGAACTAGACAGAGTGTTTTTCTTCTGTTGATGACATAGACTTAGTGCCCTAGAATAGAGCACTGAGGGACTATTGGAAGCAGGCTGTGCTTTCCTGGGCAGTAGCATCAGCTGCTTGAGACAGGGAGGTGGACCCCCTCCCTTCTTTTCCCACAATTTTATAAAGGTATTATCCATCAGATTTCTAAACACCTTCCACTGTGTAGTAGGCACATGGTCCCCAAAGATGTCCACATCCTAATCTCTGGACTCTGTGAATATATTGATGGGCCCAATATAATCACAAGGGTCATCTAGGAGAAAGAGGGAGCCAGGAGAGTCAGTTTCATAGTGATGCAGTGTGAGAAAGATTCCACCAACTATTGCTGGCTTTAAAGATGAAAAATGGGGACCAAGAGTCAAAGAATATGGGAGCATCCAGAAGCTGTAAAAGGCAAATAGATAGCATTCTAGAGCTTCCAGAAAGGAACACAATTCCATCATTACCTTGATTTTAACTTAGAGAGAACTGTGTTAGACTTCTAGTATACAGAGCTGTTAAGATCATAAATGTGTATTGTTGTAAGTCATTGATTTGTGGTAGTTTGTTACAAAAACCATAGAAAATGTAAGTGCAGTTTGACCCATATGGTAAAAATACAATTTGAAAAATCAAGTAGGCTAAGAGGAGAATTTTTAAATTTTCTTTTTAAGCCTTGGCTTCTATATTCCAAGCACATGAAATTTTAAGCCCATGTGCTAGTATGGAGTAAATAGTGATTATAGTAAATAAGTACTTTTAGATCATAAACCATCTTTAATGCTGCCTATCATTTGGTACATATTCTTGTGTCCCTGTTATTAACAAGGGGAAGTGAATGGGGGTCACTACTCATCATGCTATGGCCATTCATTCCTGAGCCTTTGCTACCAAAGAAGATTCAGAGAAGGCAAGTAGTAAAACAGCTATTTGAAGGCGGCCTGAATGGGTATGCTAACTTTCTGTGGTTCTGTGGATTGCCTTAGTCATGATTCATCAATCATGACCTGGACTGTGGTCTCTTTGTCCCCTCCCATCTCTGGCCCTGGCCTAGACAAGTGAGTTTCTCCCTGTGCTGACTCACTTCTCTTACTGCAAAGTGGAGCTGCAGACTAATTCATAAAAGAGGGAGGCAGAACAAACCAATGCCATCATGTGCAAAATATACACTAAGTCCCAGAATGAAAAAGTAGCATCACAAAATATTCTAAGTGTGCTTGTCTCATTATAGATTAATGTAAAGGCACACAATTCCAAACTGCTGATTGGGTAAAAAAAAAAAAAAAAAAAAAAAAAAAAATCTAACAATATTTTCTATAAATAGTATATTTAGCATTTTTAAAGGTAAATAAGATTTTCAAAAATACAAAGAAAATCAAGTTGTAGAAAAAATACAGTTTCCCCAAACAAGTTTGTAAAGCCATTTCAGGACCCAAGAGGCCCAGCATAACAGTATCTTTCACAACTCAGCTTAGTTCCAGGGTCCAAGTTCAGAAGTAGTTGATATTCTATTTTTGACTGCGCTTGGGTGGGTGTGGTGGCCAAGACATCCCCAGGAGTAGAGAAGAGCCTACAATTTGTACCAGATGGATAGCAAGAGATTCCTTGGCCTTTTGATCCCAGGCTTGTCAGTCAGGCCCTCCATCACTTTGGACAGGAAGTCACCTCCCTTTCACCTTCCTATTACAAGGGTAATAGGTGCTTCTGGCCACTCTCAGTGGGTAGAATGGGGACCACATGGGGAATAAAACTAGGTTGATGAGCCAATTTATCTAGGTTGAGATGCATGGGTTGAGGTCAGGGGTGAACGAGCAGTCAAAAAGGGAAATCCATAATGTTGTTCAACTTGAACAAGGGCCATTGCAGCAGCTTCTCCCCTCCAAGCAGTGACTTCTGCCCCATCTTTTCTTCTTGTTGTTGACAGACTGACAGAAATTTCCAGAGGAGGACTGAGCCTTCAGGGATGCTAAAGAGGAAGAAGGTAGCTACAACCTCGTCTGAGATCTTAATCTTAATCTTTGTATTGCTGAAGCTTGAGTTAATACCACTCTGGCCTGACCATATCTGACCATATTCCAGACTGCAGAAACCATAGGACTGGGGCTATGAACATCCACTTCTCTAAGTAGTCAAGGCTTCCACCAGCAGAGAATCTGGCTTCTTCTACCCCAAGGATCCTTGGACCAAACCACTTCCTCTCCTCCCAGAAGAAAGGAAGGGATTCTTTTTTAAAAATATTTTTTAGTTGTAGATAGACATAGCACTTTTATTTTATTTATTTATTTTATGTGGTGCTAAAGATTGAATCCAGTGCCTTACATGTGCTAGGCAACTACTCTACCACTGAGCCACAACCCCAACCCAAGGAGGGGGTTCTTTCCATGGGGACCTTTTTGTTTTTCTAGGGACAATACAGCTCAATCTTCTCCTCCTCACACCAGCCCAGGGGCTTCATCTGGACCTGAAATCACAGTGTGGCCAGGGCCTGCTATCTATGGACCATGGCTGCCTATATTCTGGTTGCATATTTTTCTTTGTTCTCCTGTGTCCAGTGACCAATTTCCCCATCTTTGTAAATGTCAGACTTACTACTTCTTCTTTTTGCTTTTAGCTGTTTTATTACTTCATAAGCTCCAGCTGAAGGTTAGCAGAAGAAATAAAACATGGAAGTCAGTGCCCTGAGCAGGTCTGATGAATTCTCTAGCAGGGGAGAACTTTGATTCTATAGATTAATGTAACTCTTATTGAATGAGAGTTGATAATTATCTGTCATTTTAATTATCCTAACCACTCCAGTTGCTATTTATTCAGTTATAGAAGTGCAGGCCTATCTCTGAATCTTCGAGGTTTATCCATTTGGAAATCTGTTTTCATAAAAACAGTTTAAGCTGCAAGGCTGGGCTGGGAGCCAGTGGCAGCTTGGATGCAGGAACTGCAAGATCAGGTTCTGGAAGATCCTCGGAGGGTTGCTGAAGACACAGTTGAGGCAGCCTGGCTCCAAGTTCACTGGAGAGCCAGTGTCTGGGGTGATACTGTTCTATATAAAGCTCAGAGGTCAACTTGAGGCTTCCTATTTCTTCTTCTTCCTGTGCTTAGATTTAGAACAATACTAGTGTAGAAAGTATAGCTTTTCTAAGGCCTGTTGTGTTGAAATGGCTGGGAATTGGGCCCCTGACCCCACAGTCTGGGCTCTAATCTTGCTTAATCACCACTTGACTTTGACTCTGTGACCTCTGACTTCCTCATCTGTAAAATGAGATTTTATTGTCTATCATCCAGTATTGCTGTGGGGGATACATGAGGCAACATATACCAAGCATCTAGCAAATAATTAGTGCTCAATGATAACTTTATTAGTGGTATGGTTTGCTGTTATCACCATCATCATCATTGTCACAGTTCAATGTACATCAGCTGGTGAGGTGGGCCTCGGATAGTCCTAAGCAAACTAACTTACAAGGGAGCTTCTCAGAGCCTCTGAACTTTTCACAAGGACAAGGCACACTCTTCTGAGTTTCAGCAACATTTAATTGGAAGTTACTGTCCTAGTGTTCACTCATTTTGAGCATCACTATTGGAGCAGAGTCCCCAGAGACTCATTGCAGTCAGCTGCTGCTAGTAGTCAAAGCAGGTTTGAGAGCTGTACATGTCCACAAAGCCAAATTTCAACACGCTGAGTCATACTGCAGGGTCTGCCAGCACAGCCAGTCACCAAGGCAAAAGGAAAGCAGTAATCAGAAGGACCAGCGGCTGTGATGCACAGAATATTTTTGAGGGGATTTTAGTGACTATCTGATCAATGTGTCAGGATGAAGGAAGGGAGGGTGAGTGTTAATATTTACTAGACACTTACAATCCACCTGGACCCTAATCAGGCTTTACTTTTGTTGAGCACCCCAAAGTACTCAGTGGATACTCTCTCCCCTTAAATAGCCCCAGACACCCTCCATGCTGTGTGCTTGGAAGGAGTCTCTGTCTCCCAGTGGAGGGTGGGAGGTGGTCGTGGAAGGGAAATCTACTGTCATGGCCCTAGATGGGGTGATGTTATGAGAGCATTTATTTCTCTCTGGGGCTGAGTGAGATGTCACAAAAGGAAGTGACTCGCAAAAAGGGCTACACAAGAGATCTGTTTTCCACAGTTGCTATGGCTACTTAGTTATTTCTGTTAATACGACTGTCTCTGTAGGTCTAGGATATAAGGACATCTTTGAAAAAGGCTTCTCAGTTATCTCTGCACGCATTCTGGTTTAAAATCTTGGAAGAGAGATGGGTTCCATGGTGCATGCCTGTGATCCCCACTCAGGAAGCTGAGGCAGCAGGATGGCAAGTTCAAGGACAACCTGGGCAACTTAGTGAGACCCTATCTCAGAATAAAAAGGGCTGGGGAAGTGGCTCGTGGTAGAGTGCTCCTGAGGTCCAATCTCCAGTACTGCTATATAAATAAATAAATACATACATCCATAAACCTTGGAAGGGTGAGGTTATAGTGGAGAGGTTTCTTTCATGCAAGTATTCTACTTTTCTCTTATAAAATATTGGAAAATAATTCTGGGAAATAAGTTTTGGAATATAAAAAGCAAATTTGCAACAAGCAAATTTCTCAAAGTTATCAAACAGATTAGTAAAAAGAGAGATGATATACATATATATATATATATATATATATATATATATATATATCTTTCCTAGTTTGAGATTGGTTTTCAGTTTTATTTCTGGAGTGAAAAACTTTGGCATTTATTTAAAGAATGAGACAAATAATTTAAAAAAGGATCCAAACGGATATATATGCCTCCTAAGATAAATTGATACTGGTCTGCATTATTGATAAGTCATCAGGAAATCCTGTTTGGGGACATTTGTTTTCTTCATCAGCAAGAAAATTTTGAGCCTTTATTGGCTGTGATGCATCACAAAGTGTTCCTGATTGTTCTGTTTTGATATTATTGTAACTTAGAATGAATATCTACCATAAGAAAATGGAGGTGAGAAGAGTCTCAGAGGTCATCTGGTCGGTGTCTCTGAAGAGGCAAGCAGTTGCTCTCCAGGGAATAACTAATGCCCCCCATGAGTCTAAGATTTCAATTGGGTATTTCTTCAGAATCTTCTTTCCTTGGCTGGATGATCCTCATTTTCAATATTTAGAGGATATTTACTCTGCTTGGAGATCCTGTGTGCTGCAGGTGCTTGGGTCAGCCTGTGTTCTGGGTCATTAGTTGTGTGCTGCTTTTTCCTGGACAAATACTTAACACAGAGCTTGCACGGTAACCTCCTCTTACTCCAGAGTGTCCCTGCAAAATAATCATACTGCTCAAGGTCTTCCTTTTCTAGAAGTTTCAACAGAGTCATGGGGGAGTATTCATAATATTTTCAGAGGACAGAAATTCCATGGATAAATGTTCTTACCAAAGCTGAGTTATTGTTTTCCTATTCAAGGTCCACCTAGCTCTGTGATATTGAATCTGTTGTTTTTTTCTATACAGTGGAAGAAATTTGAGGTATTTGCTTTTGTAAGCACCGTTAATACCAGAAGTGATCAGTGGTGTAGAAACTGCTTTTGAGTCACCCTGGGCAATTTATTATCACTGTTGACATTTCCTTAACTTTGCATCTATTATTGAAGGGCTCAAGCTGTTCAGTGGCTTTCTCCCATACGGACCTCCACTTGCTAGGTTTCTCATTGTAATTGGGATCCTGGACATTTGGTGCTATATGAGCCATCCCTGGCTATTCCCTGGTGGAATTCTAGGTCTACTCTCCATGCTGGAAATGAAATGGGCCAATTTTTAAAAAATTTTTAAAGGCTTAATCACACTTCTCTAAACTCTGTCTTTATCTATATTGATCTACATTTAACATGATAGGGAAAGTATGTCTTATATACTTACTACTACAGGTCTCTAAGGTAGTTGAGGGCATGATGAGGCTGTCCAGAATCTAGTACACATTTACCCATACCACTAAAGTCTTTCCGAGTCACACAGAAGTACTTCACAATCCCTGTTTTTGTCATCATAGTTGACCAAGGGTGAGAAACCCTGTTCTGGGATCCCTGTTTGCCCAGGGAGTGGCACAGACATTCCTGATGCTCACAGATATGAGGGATGCCCAGAGAGCCCTTTATCTACCCAGAGCATGACTGACATCTCTGCTCACTTTGTATCTGCTTAGCCCGAAGTGCGTGACCTCGTTCTATAAATACCAGCCTTGTTGTTCAAATAAGAGCTGCCTTACATTCCCGGTCACCACAAAATCCCCCAGATGTCCCATGCTGGCTGTGAGTTTTCATTTCTCTCCCTCTAGGAGAGGGAGCAGGGTCTAGGGGTTTAGGGCCTAGAGCTACCAACACTTACCCTTTCTTTCCATAAATGTGTAAGGCTCTGGATGAGGGGATACAAAGATAAATAAGATTCAGTCACTGCTCTCAAGGAGCATATAGTGTGGTGCAATAGAAGAGATATACATAGATATAATAGGAGAATGACAGAGAAGCCATGGGGAAGGAGGAAGAGGAGGAGCTGTGAGGAATTCAGGGGAAGGAGAGCCTGCTTTCAACTGGGGGTTCCTAAAAGGCTTCCTGTGGGGCATGCACTTAAGCTGAGAATGAAGATTAAGTAGGATTTCAATAAAGTAAAATGGGTGAGCTATTTAGAAAATCATTGCTTTGGATCCCTAGCTTATACATCAGACTGAACTCCAAATCCTGACAGTTTAATATTTAAAAGTATAACCCTCCAAATAGTAAAAAAAAACACAATTGTTTATGTAATCTTGAAATGGGAAAGTTTATCTGAAGTGTAAGAGAAAAGAAATAAGATACAAAAGAAAATAAAGCTTTTGAGTACAATAAGATTATCTATCATAAACATGAACACAAGATAAAAGAACAAAGGAGAATAAGAAAATATTTGTCATTTGATATTAAGTAAGGGTGGTATTAATACAAAGAGCTTATATGAAATAAATTAGAAAAATAAACATCTTAAAAGAAAAATAGGTGAAAGACAATGAGCAGATTCTAAGTACCAAGTACTGGCCTAGGGCTGGGTCAACAACCGACTCTGGTCAAGTCCAGCCTGCCACCAGACTTGTGTGAAGTCAGCTAAGAATAAATTTTGAGTTATTAAATGAATGAAAAAATCAAAGGAAGAATATTTCATAATGTGGAAATAATATAACATTGTAATTTTTAGTGTCCATAAATCAAATTTTATTGAAACACAGTCATACCATTTGCTTACATATCATCTTTGGCTGCTTTTACCCTACAACAGCTGAGTTGAGTCATTCTGACAGACAGTGCATGACCCACGGAAACTTAAACATTTACCATCTGGCCCTTTACAGCAAAAGTTTGCTGACCCCTGGCCTAGAGTAAGGGTGGATATGGCATCTTCAAGGAATTTCAATTCTACACATACAAGCTCAATGCAATTTCACTTGACCTTTTCGTCTTTTCTACATTTTCCCCCTAAATCTTCATCTGTTTCAAAGAAAGGACTGCAAAACATGGGTAAGATCTGGAATTAAGGTTATGAAATAAGAATATCTTATCTTTAAGGAAGTTGGTCTTAAAATTTGACTTATCCTTTTTTTTTATGTCTTTAGAATTCAGATTCACATCTAAAACTGAAATACCAGTAGGAAAGAATAATAAGCTTTCACATCTACTTATGTTCTTCCTATTTTATATTTGATCTAGGGATAAAAGATACATGAACAGATATCCTACAGTGAGTGATGATTTAGTGAAATTTGAAAATGCTATTGAAATATATCATCTTTTCAGTTACTTTGTTCTTGTCACATGAAAAATCAGCCTTAGTAATAAAAATCTGAACAGAAGTATAATTAATTTGCTTATAATTTATTCATATGCTCATATACAGTGATTCTTCTAGTTAACTTTGAGATGTTCTGGAATATACACAGGGCTTGTTCATAACACAAAATGAGGATAGAAACTAAGTATATTATTTTCATCTCTATACAGCTACATGTCTAGCACATTGCCTGGCACATATGATACAACAGAAATATGTTTAGTGAATGAATGTGGTTGGTTGATCTAAAGTTATCAAATTTAAATTCCATATAGTTTTGTATAAAAATATAACTAGGGCTGGGGAGATAGCTCAGTCAGTAGAGTGTTCACCTTGCAAGCACAAGGCCCTGGGTTCGATCCCCAGCACTGCAAAAAAAAAAAAAAAAAAAAAAAAAAAAAAATATATATATATATATAAATAAAAACACACACACACTAAAGTATTTTGAATCCAATGAAGACAGGGTAGTCTGTTTCAATACTTCATTTCTTTAATAATAACTTCTATTTCCATAGATGTTTACTAATATTATACAACTTGCCTGAGAAGCAACCATTAAAAATCTCATTAAAATTATTATTACAATTGGTAATGTGTTCTGTGTTCTGAACAAGTTATTACATTGATTTTCAAAATAAATACATATATATTTTCTGACTGAAAAAGTAATACTCAGAAGTAAAATTCAGACTTTAAAAATATATAGGAAAAGTCTATAATAATTTCATCCCTGAAGATAAACCCTATTAACAACCCGGATTATCTTCAGATTTTTTTCTGTGTATATGGCAACATGTATAATATTATTATCTTATTAAAATACAACCCTACTATACATACTGTTTTTTGTAAAACCACAGAATCTTTTTTTAAAAATATTTTTTAGTTGTCAATGGACCTTTATTTATTCATTTTTATGTGGTGCTGAGGATTGAACCCAGTGCCTCACATGTGCTAGGCGAGTGCTCTACCACTAAGCCCCAGCCCCAGCCCTTCGTACTGTTGTTTTAAAAAAAAAATATTTTTAGTTGTAGATAGACACAATACCTTTATTTTATTTATTTATTTTTATGTGGTGCTGAGGACCAAACCCAGTGCCTCATGCATGCCAGGCTCTATAACTACAGCCCTATTTTGAAACTTGTTTTTTTTTTTTTTTTTCTGTCAAAAGTAAGTTTCTGTGTTAGTACTCAAAGATTCACTGTATTATTTTTAGTGACAGAACAATAGATATTACATGAATATATCATTATCATTTATCCACACTTTCCTATTGACAAACATCTGGATTTAACAATTATATTTTGAATTGCTTTAGATGCCAAGTAATCTTAATGACAAACAAAAATACTGAGTGCTTGAGAGAGAAAGAGAGAGGGGAAAAAAAGAGTAAAACAAGTGAGTAAGTTTTAAGCAATAATAGGCCTTCGTGCATCCTGGGAATTTTTAGCCAGCAAGCTGCAGACAGTTTGGCATGGCTGATGCAATGACAGCACAATTATATGTCACTGAGGCAAGCATGTGAAACTGCAAACAAATGCCTTTGTTTTAAAGAAGGCAAATCATAACCACTGTAGAGAATGTTGTTGTTAGAGCTCTGCAGGATTTTCAGGTTTAGAAAAAAAGGACCTTGAAGCTTTGTTGGGATCGAATGGGCCACCAAAGAAAGCCCATAGGGCTGCTGCTTACATTCCACTGCCTTTACTCTGGACCATTCAGTGTCTGCAGTTCTGAACTCTTTTAAATGCTCCCAGCAGGAATTGTATGGCAAAGGCTAATAGATCGAGGTTGGATAATATCAGTAGGCTTCCAGACAGGACAAGCATCAGGATTTGTGTGATCCGGGATGTGTCTTTTGTCTCTGCCAATTTGATCAGAAAGGGAGCTGGAGGCTCTGGGAGAATGCCACCCCTGATAGCTTCCTCTGTTCAGCTAGGAAAGACACAACAAATATGACTTGGCAAAGACCCCAGTGCAAAGTAAAACCTTAACTTCTTGCTTGCGTTATTTCCAGCCAGATTTCTGTCAATTTGCCCCTTTCCACACAAAGAGAAAAAGCAGGAAGTACATTGGCACTTGGGGCCCTTATGAATGCCATTAGTTTTGTTGAACTTGGATTCCTTCATAGGAAATGTTCTAATATGTGTGTGTGTTGCATCATTTTAGAGCAGCACATTAGTAGGACAAATGTTGCAGATGGCGCATAAGAATAGTTAAAAAAAAATCAGTGTGTCACTAGGTACAAATAAAGTAAAAGTCACATCACTCACTAGATATGAATAAAAGTCCATGTTGCATATCAGATGACCGACAGTGTGAACAGGCAACAGTGACAAGGCTAGAAAGAGACTCATAGTAGGAATAATAATAACCGTCTTACACATCCCTATGTGCCAGACCCTATTCTAAGCACTTTACATAAGTTGCCTCATTTAGACCTCACCAGGATCCCAGGAATTTTAGCACTATTACTATTCCTATTTTACAACAGAGGAGCACAGATAAATTGATAAACTGATCCCATGTCACATGCTTAATAAGTGGTAAAGCAATGATGCAAACCCAAGTAATCTACTTCTAGAGCCTGTGCTGTTAGCTACCAGTATGTCTGAAAAATCCCAAACTTCAAAGTCAACATCTAATCAGCTCAGAAGCAGTAAATACACCCAGAGAACTGACCAAGATATAGCAATAATATTTTCCATCAAAAGGAGGCAGGCCACCTGGAGAAATGGCTGATTCAAGGTCTGGGACAGGAAGCAAACAAGAGAAACCTGAAGCATCTTGTCATATAGATGGTGAGGAAGCTATTGAAGACTAGTAGGGTTGTTCCAAAAGGCCCTGCAAACCTATTTAAAGAGGCTCTGGATGGCCAAAGAGAAGACAATTTGAGCATCAATCATGATTACAGATAACACAGCAAGTATGTTTAAACCTGTGAGTTCATAATGATGCTCAAAGAATTTGCCAATTGGGAACTAATTCATTACTGAATTGAAAACTGGTAAATAAATGCTACCATGTTTTTCTGCCTTCCCAATGTGAACTATATCCCTGGGTAACTAAATTGTACATGAGGTAAAATTCCTTTTTCTAGAACTGATCCAGCTGGTAAATACAAAAGGATAGGGTTAGAATATAGGTTGATTCTTGTTTACCTGAAATTCGTAGGACCAGAAGTGTTTTAGATTTTGAATATTTTTAGATTTTGGAATATTTGCATATACTGTACATAATGAGATATCTTGGGGATGTGACCCAAGTCTAAATATGAAAGGCACTTATGTTTCTTACACGCCTTAAACAGAGAGCCCAAAGATAATTTGATACTGGATTTTAGTGTGTTTGCGTTTTAACTGTGACCAGTCACATGTGGTCAGGTATGAAACTCTCCACTTGGATTTCAGAGCATTTTGAACTTGGGGGTTTGGGGTTGGGAATGTTCAGTCTGTGCCACATTTTCACAACCCCTAAAAAACTAATGAACTAATTGCTAACAGGAGAAAACCAGAGACAGCCTGAAAATATGTGCCTCCTGTTTGTCAAGGGAAGAATATGCCCCACTTATGAAGACTTGCCAAAGAAGTAAACTTGAATCTCATCAAACCTCTCATTCCAATTACCAATTTCAGAAAATTTAGAGGACAGAGAAACATATTATACTATGCTAAAGGAATGCAAATGACAGAAAAGCAGACTGTAAGAAACTCTATAGAACAAATGACCCGATCTCTTTAATAATTAATTTGCAAAAAAGGGAGAGGACCCTATAGATCAAGAGATTTAAAAGCATATCAACACCATTTATATATGATTTATCAAAATGCATAAGTGCATTCTACTGTCATGCACAACTAATTACAACAAATTAAAAATTAAATTAAAAAAGCATATCAACCAATTGCAACCTGTGGGCCTTATTTGGATCTTAATTTTTTAAAACTGTGAAAGAAATTACATTTATGAGAAAATTGACCATTTGAACAGTGACTATATATTTGATGACTGTTAATTTTATAGATTGGATATTAATACTATGGTTATGTTTAAAAGCCTTCTATTCTGCTGATGAAATGATAAAGTCTCCAAGATTTGCTTTAAAATAAGATGCAATGAGGTAGGGGGGTGGAGATGAGCAGAATTGTCCCCGGGTTGATGATTATTGATGTTAGATAATGGGTACATGGAGGTGTATTATTATTATATTATGGTATTAGCATTAAAATTTCCATAATAAAATGTTTTAAAAAATCAAATGCCTAATTTTTTGATTATACAAAGTACACACTGATTCTGATAAAAGATTAATTTTGTCAAAACATGTTAGATATTAAGCTGGATGCAGTGGCGCATGCTATAATACCAGTGACTCAGCAATAATTTATAATAGGTCAGTAGCTACCATTTGAATAAATTTATTTGTACTTCAAGCATTAGAATTAAAAGTACAAAATAATGAATTATCCTTAAATCTTCACCATGTCACAAACATTTATTGAATGCCTCCTCTGTGCTTGGTGCTAGGAATCCAGACATGTCGCTGCCTCTGGTGGGTTAAAAGGCAAGTGGGTCACCAGCCTTCATCCAGAATGATTGGAGATTTGATGGAGAAGAGGACCAGTAGATGCCATAGCTCAGGGCCAATGTTAATTGTGTCTAGGTGGTGAGAGTTGGGGAGAAGGTCTTTTGTAAGATGTGTTAGGCATGAAAAGAGACAGAAAAGGAAGGAGGTTGAAGGTTGATGAGGAGAAGCAGTGAGTGCTCAAGCCCTCCATATGTCATGCTTGGCCCTTTGGACTCCACCTACTTTCCTGGGGAATCTCATTTTTTATGATCTAACCTCCCTGCTAATGATTCGTAAATTTTTATCTCTGACCCTGACCTCTATCCTATAGTCTCCAGAACTGTGTGTTCACTCCACATTATAGATTTTACCTCAAACTCAACAAGTCCAAAAACAGCTCATTATTTTTCTTGGAACCTACTCTGTCTCACATTCCCAATGTCCACAAAGGCATTCAGGAGACAATCCTTTAAGGCCTAGGTGCTCCTGTGTCCTGCTGCTCCACTGTTTGACAGTCTGCATCCTAAAGACCTCTGAGGCTAGCTTCTTCTCTGTCTCCCCTTGCTGTTTGCCTTGGTTCAAGCCTTGCTGTCCTTTAGGCAATAGCAATTATCTTCCACCTGCTCTTCTAGTTTCTTCTCATTCTAATCTATTTTCTGTTCTGCTATGAGACTACCAGGTCCCAAAGCTCCCCTCATAAGGGTGCCCATTACTAATGCAAACTACCAGGCTTCCCTCTGGAAATTCTGACTCTATGCATCTGGGTTGGGACCAAGGAATTTATGTTCTAACAAGGATGCTGATTTGTTACTATCTTTAAGAAGGTTTGAGAAACACTGTTTGAAAACATATCCTTGCTAAACATACTTGCAACACCTCTATGCAGCAGTATTTTCCACACTTGTGTAAAGGTGATTCAGGTTATAAAGTATGACTTATGTTGTAAACCAGGGAATAACAGACATTTTTATATGTGGTAAAAGAAATAAAATTTTCTCAAGACTAATTTTCTCCTCTATTCTGTCTCATTTAAAAATAATCACAGCCAATAATCACTCACTGAATAGATTTCAAGACCTGCCGCTTAAAAACACTCTTCCGTGGGTTAAAATCCAAGTTCCTTAGCTTGTTTTGCCACGATATAGCTCTTATTCCTCTTTTGCCAATACTTACCTATTAAATTGCTTAATGGCCATGCCTCACTCCTTAGCATGCTGTACCCTCATGCCTAGACATTCCCTTGGGCTCTTGTTGATGAACTTTTGTCTTTCTCCAAATCTTTGCTCAGATAATACTTCCTTTGTGTACTCTCCCCTAAGTTCTGGGGCTACAGTTTCAGCCTAAATGCCCCCTTTGCAATTTGTACTTGTCCAAATTAATGCTTCTCATCTATCTCACAGCCCTGCAATTATCTGGTTACTATGTTTCTCATTCCAACTGCACCATACTCCTTGAGTGCAGGGGACCCTTTCTTAGTAGTTTTTGTGTGACTGGACCTAGAAAATGACTGGCACAGAAGAGAAATTTGATAAACAGTAATCAATGAAGCGTGATGAGTGAAAGGTGTGAGCAAGAAGAGCAAGTTGGGTACCTAGAGCTCAGGATTGGAGACAAACTGGCAAGTAGCTTGTGTTCAGATTGAGGAAAAGGGTCCAAAGCAATCCTGAAAACTTTGGGCCTTATTTTCCAGCTAAAACAAAGATTTTGTTCCTAAGTGGGGATATTTGACCAGAGATAGAATATAATTATGGCTTTGTTTTCAGAAACAACTTTGATGGTGTGGTGGAGGATGCTGAGAGGGGGCTGACAGCTTAGAACTGAGACTGTGGGGATAATGCTAATGAGAAATGGAGTCTGGGGGAGGGCCCCGGGAGGCATATTAGGTGAAACCTGATGTAGGATGCCAGAAGTGAGAGTGAGAAATCAATAAATGACTTGGAATTACAGCCAGGAGATCAAGGTCAACATCAGCAGTCTAAGTCAGGTGGGTAGCATACACTCTTCCATTATGTGATAAGAATCACTCTTTACTTCTGTGGTCTTTCTTCCAATAATTCATAATCACAGTCGAATTATGAGAAAAACATCAGAGAAATTCCAGCTGAGGAACATTCAAAACATACCAGGCCAATACCCCTCAAAATTGTCAAGGTAAATTGACAGGCAGGCAAGGTGGTGTATGCCTGTAATCCCAGTGGCTTGGAAGGCTGATGCAGGAGGATCATGAATTCAGAGCCAGCCTCAGCAACTTAGCAAGGCCCTGACTCAAAAAAAAAAAAAAAAAAAAAAAAAAAAAAAGGACTGGGGCTGTGTAAGCGCCTCTGGGTTCAATCCCTGGTACCAAAAATATATAAATAAAAATAAAAAATAGGGAAGTCTAAGAAACTTAAAGCCAAGATAAGCCTAAAGAACATGGCTACATGTGTGATATCCTGGCACTAATCCTATCACGGGGCTGCACTCTCATGATCTCTGCTAAACCTAATTACCTCCCAATACCATCACTGAGGAATGAGGCTTTGAAAGATGAAGGGACTTGGGGGGGGGGACATAAATCAGTCCATAATAACACTGTTATAGCTCCATCCCCTGTGACACCCAGATACATTAATGTAGGATATTAGCGACTGGGAGAAAATGGTATTACTATTTTATAGTATTTTAATTTCTCTCTCATATTCTCTTTATGAAAAGAATAAAAGCAAGAAAAACTTTTCCTTTAAAATTTCTTCCCCAATTCTGTATTCCTCTTAGAAAAAGCAAGCTATTAAAAAAAAAAAAAAAAAAAAAAAAAGCAAGCTATTTAAGCCACGGAAGTCAGCATATCTAAATGCAATACATTTTATCCTTGCCAGACCTTAAAAGGGAGTTAATTAAAAGGCCCTCAGGCTGCCTTCCTCTAACTGTAATTAGGGAAGGGAAGAATTGGCTCCTGTGCCCTTTTCCTCTTAACAATTTCTCTTCCTTTCCTTCCCTCCTTCATCTCTGCCTCTTCTAATTCTCCTACCTGGATGGGGGAGAGCTGGGAATGCCCTTTTACACTCCAGATCTCAGAAGAGATACAGGTAATGACTCAGGGTGTACTCTGGGAGAAACATCACCTCTAAGCTGTGCTGAGGAATCACTTGAGGGTTATGGGTACAAGGATCTCCCTCAACACAACAAATACCTTTCTGGTCTAACAGAAGAATGGAGAACACTCTCTTGAGGCCCAGGGTCATTACACATCCACATATACATGCATATATAATGTGTCTATGTATGTACATGTATGTGTGTATAAATAATTAAAACATACATGTCCATTTACTTTCAGTCATTTAGAGTTTGATGACAGTTCAGTTGTGTTTTTGTGTATATCCGCTGCAGAATCTATTGAACTAAGGTACAAGTATTTACTTAAGAGCAAATACAAAATCTATGGAATATAAATAATAAACATGCTGCCTTGTATACACAAAGCCCTGAGTTCAATCTCCAACACCAAAAAAAAAAAAAAAAAAAAAACCCACAGAGACAAATAAACATGCACAACATCCTTTCACTACAAGAACTATTGCTATAATTTGTAGGCCCTTGAATGTGCATCATGGACTATCAGAACACAGCATTTCCAACAACGAAAAAGTCCAGGCCCTCATCATTGCTATACACACACACACACACACACACACACACACACACCAACTAAAAAGTCCAGGCCCTCATCATTGCCATACACACACACACACACACACACACACACACACACGTGTGTGCGCACATTTATGTCAGTTATTAGAACTCAGTGAGCAATATTGAAAAGATAAGTAAAAAACTAATGTTAGTCACTAAAAACAAAAAGGTTTCTCCCTCTGGGAAAATGTTGATGAAGATAAAATGAAATGGCCAAGAGCAGAAACTGGTTATTTCAAAAGAATGAAACTTCCCCCTTGTGTAAAGTTTCCTCAGGCCTCTACCAGCTCTAGTGAGGCCTCTGCTTTTTCCAGGGGAACTGGCAAAGTTAAACTGGAAAAAGGCATCGACATGGACCTGTGGTCCATTTTACCTGACTTGTGGGAAAGAGTTAAATGACAAAATTCTAATAAGTAAGGCTTGAATTCTAATAAGTGAAGCTTCTACCAGACGCCATAGTCTGGAGTAGCCTTAGGTAGAGGGAAAGCAGACAGAGGTGAAATTCAAATGCATTCATTGTACAAATTTTTATTGAGCACTGTTTTTGTTTGTGTCCTTTATTCGTGTTAGGTAGTGCTGAGGATCAAACACAGGGCCTCAGGCATGTTAGGCAAGACCTCTACCACTGAGAGAAATCCCCAGCCTTCTTGAGCACTGCTCTGTGCAGGTTACTATTCTAGGAGCTGGGGTGAAAAATCTCTACCTTCATGAAGTTTGCATTCTAGTGAGGAGAGAAATATGAAAACTATGTAATTAAACCATGAATAAGGGTCACAAGGAAATAAAATAAGGTAAAGAGTAGAGAATAACCACAGGGTAAATATTTGGGGGTCGGACAGCTATGCAAAAATTCGAGGGAAAAGTATTCTAGGAAGACAAATGAAGAATGGCAACTAAAAAGCCTCTGAAGCATGAGGAGCTTCGTGTGTGTGTGTGTGTGTGTGTGTGTGTGTGTGAGAGAGAGAGAGAGAGAGAGAGAGAGAAACAGAGAGAGAGAGAGAGAGAGAAACAGAGAGAGAGAGAGAAACAGAGAGAGAGAGAAACAGAGAGAGAGAGAAAGAGAGAGAGAGAGAGAGAGAGAGAGAGAGAGAGTGGGGCTGGTGTGGCTGACATTGCATGAACGATGAAAGGGTAGAAGGAAGTGAGGTCTGAGGGTCAGGCAGGACTGGGTGTCCAGGCCACAGAAAGTTGTCTGGATTGCAATGAGAAACCATGGACGACTGTAAATGGCAGTATGGTCTGATCTGAGTTGGACTCCCAAGCACACCTCTAGCAAGCTGTTATCACTGTGTACTAAAAAGGGCTTTGGGGGCCAGTTTAGAGGCAAGGCAACTAGTTAGAAGATTTTTACACTAGTTCAATTGAGGAGCAGTGGCTGCGACCTGGGTGGGATCAGTGGAGATGTGCAGAGAAGATGAATAGTGTCCAGACTTGGGAGATGTTTTGGAGGAGGGACTGACAATGCCTGCTGATAGCTTGGGTGTGGAAGATGAAAGAAAGAGAGGATGAAGGATGACTTGTAAATTTGGAGCTTGAACCTCTGAATAGATGTGGGGCTATTAACTGAGGTGGGGAAGATCGTGAGAAAGGAGCATGTTTAGTGGGTGGAGTCAAATTTGGTTCTTGGCCATTTTAAATTAGTGTTACTTATTAAACACTTAAGAGGGGAAATTGAGTAGGCATTGGATCCAAGGTTAGGGCTAGAGACAGATCTTTGAGAATCAGCAACTGTAGTGTCCCTTCATCCTTAGAGCGAGCCCAAAACCTAATTCCACATTTCATGCAACTCCAAAGCTCTTAAAATGATTTGGGGGAGTTCCAGGTAGACAAAAGGGAGATGGTGATTTCATTCTTTGTCTAGTTTCAGTTTCTTTTATTGAATTAGTGCTGTTTATGGTATTTCTTCTTTCTTCGGCCTCACCCAGAGAGGGAATTCAGCCATTTCCTTGATGTTCATAGGCAGCCAAGATACTGAGTGTGCAGGAAACTGCATTAAAGATTAGCTGGAGGCAGAGGGGAGTGTGCATGCTTGAAGAGTGGGAGGGAAATGCCATAATGATGTAAGGTAACCGTGTGTATCTATAGGCATACACATGGTTAGGGCTGCTAAAATTGTTAGGGCTGTTAGGTCTTCTCCATGGACCCCGGGGTTAAGGACTTTTTTCCTAAGGGGCTACACAATGGCTGCAGGGAGACAGTCATAAACTCTGGATTATAATTATGAACGATTGCTAGAGAAGTGACCTTGGAATGGGGACATGTGGTCACAGCCTCACTGTTGGTCCCTGGCCAACTCTGCTTTTTGATGTATCATCTATAAGCACAGCACATCCACATATTTCCTTTTCTATAAACTGAGGCACTTGGGTAGATGATTTCCAACTATGATTTCTTGTTTATCCCTCCCGGCCAGCATCTGATCATTTACCAGTTTCAGAAAGCACCTTTCTCTGAATGTATTCAATGCATATTTCTTCTGAGAGAAAATGCTATGCAATGGAAGGCTTTGATATATCATTATGTCCATTTTTATATGTCATTATGACATTATGTCCAAGTTGGAAATTATTTGTGTATAAAGAATATTACCAAGTTACCTTATCCAAAATACATATCCAAAAGAATATGTGCATGACTTGCATTTTTTAAATAAACAAACTTCATGTGTCTCCAGACACTTAAGCTCTGACGCAGACTGAGCAAGAAAAAAATTGTCATTCCTACTTCCCTTCCTTCTTTATATCCTTGAACACTCATTGAGTTCTCTATGTGACCTGGGTCCTAGGGATACAAAACTGTGCATAGAATTTGTCTTTGCTGCTCAGCAGCCCATGTTCTAGCTGGGGAGAACATAATAAAACCACTAAATATACTTAGGATAACTGTTCTAACAATGATCTCAAGTACATGCAAAGCACTGTGGCCACATTCCTCAGCACATGATCTTCAGACGTCTGCATGCATCAGTAGGCAGATTCCTGAACCCCTGTTAGATGAAGAATACTAAGGATCCAGAACCACAGTTTTGTGGCAACTAAGAGGTAAATGAATTTGTCTTTCTCTTTGCAAATATAAGTATTTAGAATCTTATTTAATAGCTCTATTAAGAACATTACACACTCTCTGATTGACAAACTTAAAAAAAAAAAATCTAGCCAATAGCTGGGCATGGTGATACATGACTATAATCCCAGTGACTTGGGAGGCCAAAGCAGAAGGATCACAAGTTCAAGGTCAGTCTCAATATTTTAGTGAGACCATCAGTAACTTAGTGAGACTCAGTCTCAAATAAAAAATAAAAAAGGTCTAGTTATGTAGCTCAATCATAAAGCACTCCTGGGTTCAAACCCCAGAACAACAACATCAACAAAAAATTTAGCCATACAAATGATTGACAAAGTTCTGGAATAACGGACCTTCAGAGGATGCTTGTAGCAGCATATGTTGGTAAAACGTTGTGGAAAGCAATTTTGGCATGATCTAATATAATTGAAGATCTACATATACTATGACTGAACAGTTGCACTCTTGAGAAATCCTCACACGTGGGCACAAGGAACAGTCTATGCATCATTGTTTATAATGATGAAAAATTGAAAATGTTGTGTAGCAGTGAAAGAGAATAAATTGGAACCATATGTATCAACATAGATAAATCTCAAAATCAAGTTTAGAATATTTCCAAAAACTGTGAGGGATAGTTTTGTTTGGATTAAGAGAATTTCTAGAGAATTGGCAAAGCATTATTTCTGAATGTGTCTGTGAGGGTGTTTCCAGAGAAGATTGGTATGTCAATCTGAAGACTGAAGGGGAAAGATCTTCCTGGGTTATGGGTGGGCACTATCTAATCAACTAGGGACCCAGATAGCTACACAACAATAATAACAACAAAGGCAGAAAAGTGGGGTTAGGAATATAGCTCAGTGATGAAGCACTTGCTAAACATGCATAAAGCCCTGTTTAAACCCTAGCACTGAAAAAAAAAAAAAAAAAAGAGCAAAGAAAAGACAGTTTCCTTTTTTCTCTGTTCTGGGGCTGGAGAACTCTTCTTCTGCCCCAGAACATCCAGGCTTTCTGACCTTACTACTCTAGGACTTACACCAGTGCCCCCACCAGGTTCTAGGCCTTTGGCCTCAGATTGAACATTACGTTGCCAGCTTCTCTGGGTCTGAGTCCTTTAGATTTGGACTGAGTCACACTATTAGCATCCCAAGGGTTTCAAACTGCAGACCACCTGATATGGGACTTCTCAGCCTTTATAATCACATCAGCCAATTCCTGTAATAAATCCCCTTTCATTTCTATCTACTTATCTATCTATCTATCCATCCATCCATCCATCCATCCATTACCCCCTTTTGTTCTGTCCCTCTGGAGAATCCTGACTAATACAGAAACCAGTTACGTACTTCTTATGGTTTCATATACAGGTTAGGTGAGAGAAAGAAAATAGGAGAATGAAATTAGGTTTGTTTGCTTTTTTTTTCTTTAATAACTGTTACGGGAAAGATGATCTAGTGCCAGGTGTGGTGACCCATGCCTATAATCCCATTGACTAAGAGGCTGAGAAGGGAGAATTTTAAATGTGAGGCCAGCTTCAGTAACTTAGTGAGACCCTGTCTCAAAATAAAAACTAAAAAAGGCTGGGGGTGTGGTTCAGTGTTTAAGTACCCCTGAATTCAATCCCCAGTACAAAAAAAGAAAAAAGATGATCTAGTGCCCACTAAACAAAACAAAAACAAAAAAACAAAACAAAAACAAAGACAAATTTTTAAGACTTGTTTTCTCTGGTTTATATACAAAAGCCCGTTTTTTTCCCTCATACTTCAGGTGCAAATTCACATCCTATTTGTATTTTTATTTTATATACAAGCATTTTTTCTGTGTTGTGACAAATTGTCACAGATATCACTTTTAATGACTGCATATCCAACTTATTGATATTAATTTATTTATGCCTTCCTCTATTGCTTATATTTGATGTTTTTGATGTTATAATGTGGTTTAGTAAGTAAAGCACAAAATTTGGAGACATTTAGCTCTGGATTTGAGTCTCAGAAGTGTTTCTTAGCTGTACAATTTAGGGCAAATTACTCAATCACTTAAGTAGGAGAAGCGAATAGTACTACTTGTACTTTATAGGCTATAATGTTAAGTGAGATAACATATAAAATGCTTAGTAGAGTACCTGGCACATAGTAGATATTCAGACAATGACAAATATAGGATTTCTGGTCAATTTTAAAGTCCCCAAGAGCAAGCAATGACTTTATTATTTTCAATATCTGACATGGTTTATAATGCATAGAATTCAGTACAGTACCTGTAACTGACCTGTCAACCATTTTAGTGAACTTTCTGGAAATTTAGGATTATACTTTACATGGAATGACTGGGTCATAGAGGATCAACAGGTTAGGCTCTTGAAACTTATTGTAGATTGGTCTATACCTAGCCAGGAGTGGGTGAAATTGGGCCAATGACCTCAGTTGAGCTTGCTAGGGCAGCCCATGGGAGGATTGACTATTTTAGAAGCACATTGGGGATTATGGTGGTTTAGGTTTTAGTGGCTGCTTCTGATTTGGTTCTTCTTGAGTCCTTGACTTTTGGGAGATAATTCTATTTATAACATTATTTTAGTTGTGATATAATTTCTGAATATGTACAAAATAGTTATAGAAGTGGTTATTTAGTATTGTTTTTGTAGAAGACGGCCTTCTACAGGGACTACATGTTGGTTGGCTCTTTGGATACAGCTCTATCAGTCTGATCCTGCACTCCATCCCTGGAAATGGTATAGTCAATGAGAAATAATCTTTGTAGTTACAGTCTTAAGATATACAAATGATCACACATTTATGCTGTGATTATGTCAAATACTGAAATTTAGTTTGGGCTTTCTACCAAGTAAAGTAACCAGATGGTTACTGGGAAGAATAAAATGACTATAGCATTTAAAGGCAACATGAGGGAAAAGACAGAATTTAAGTGTGCAGAGGCTCTTTGTTCTCATATTGGATAAAAATAAATTAGCAATCTTGATTAGCAAAAAGGCAGGAACCCCCACCCCTTTTAACTCTTATTACTGGGATGAAATAACTTCTGCTTAAAAGAGAGCAAAGACAGCACACTTCTGAGAAATCTGAATATAGAAAAAAAAGTATATGTCATTACCTTTAAAAGTTTTTTTTTCTCTTTCTTTTTTAAGATCAAAAGATTTTTAAAAAGATAAAGGTTGCATATTCCCTGTGTAGCATAAGATTAAAATCAATTTAATTAAGCCTGACTAAAGAGATTGTTCCCAATAACACAGTTTTTGTACATGCATAATGTGTGTATGCATCTGCAAAAACACTTATTTTTTTCTTTTTTGAGGGGGGTACTGGGAATTGAACTCAGGGGCACTTAACCACTGAGCCACATCCTCAGCCCTATTTTGTATTTTATTTAGTCTCACTGAGTTACTCAGTGCCTCACTTTTGCTGAGGCTGGCTTTGAACTCTCTATCCTCCTGCCTCAGCCTCCCAAGCTGCTGGGATTATAGGCATCCACACTGTGCCCAGCCACAAAAACACTATAATCTGTTGGATTCTTGTGAAAGATAGATGAAGGGTCATATGCCAAATCAGTTAAGAAAGAGAAGGTGTTTAAAAAGAGAATAGAGAACTTATCTTAATAAAAAAGTGGTTTCAGTTTACTCCATTTTCTCCTCCCTTTCCTTTCAATAGAAAGTTGTTATTGAAAATGTCAAAACCAGGGCTGTGGTGGTAGCTCAGTGGTAGAGCATTTGCCTAGCATATGTGAGGCACTGGGTTAGACCCTTAGCACTACGTTAAAAATAAATAAAATAAAGGTATCATTTCCATCTACAACTAAAAAAAATTTTTTTTTTAAAGGAAATGACAAAACCTGTTCTTGACACTGGTAACTCTTAGGAATTCACATGGAAGAAGGGTCTGAAAATTATAAGTCCAAATAATATGGAGAGAAATACTATGATGGAGATGAAATATGACAACAGAATCATGGTAACTTTCTCTTCGACATTCAGATACAAGGAATGTCAGATTTCTTTTTTTAATATCATATTAAATTGGGCTTAGCGCTTTCACCTACCCAAGATGATTGGAAATCCAGTGTCTGGGCTGGGGAGATGGCTCAGTCAATAGAGTGCTTGCCTTGCTGGGTTTGATCCCCAGCACCACAAAAAAAAAAAAAAAAAAAGTGGAAATCCAGTGTCAGTTACCTTTCAGGGGTGGCCCTTTCTTTTCCCTTGAGATTCAACAAAAGTCTCCAAGGGAAGTAGGTCACAATTTTATTGTACTCGTTTTTAATTGAAGAAATTGGGTTCAGAGAGTAGCTTACACTGCACCTGGCTAGATGACCTGGCTAGAACGGGGCCAGGATTTGGACATGGGCCGTCTGGTTTGGGAATCTGTGCTCTTTAACTCCACAGTCTACTATGGAAGTAGACTACTATACTAATGCCAGAAGTAGTCTACTATACTAATGCCAGAGATTATGCATTTCAGGGGCATTGGGCCAGGGCTATTGGGCCCTTCACTACTAAGCACCATCCTTTGTAGGAAAGTCCAGAACTGTTGCTTCATGATCTGACATCTGAAGTCAGAAAATTGGTGACCTGCGGTCAAATCTGACAGCACACACATTTTATTCCATGAGTACAGTTACTTTTTAACACTCTGAATTGACATTCAAATGTAGACATTTCATTTAAAAGTTGAGATTTCTAGTTTTAATTGAAAGATCTGAAGATTTGGCAACACTGCCATTGTTGCTGTGGACCATCAGCTGAGGCTCAGCATCCCCTGCCCCTTTCCCAGGCCTTTATGCTCCAGTTGACCTGCTCTTTTTATCCTTGGAAACTTTGCTCTTCTGGGTTGCTGAACAGACTCAGGTCAGGCTTGACAAAACAAAGCTCTTTCCTAACAAAGCTCTGTCTACCCTCCCAAGAAATGGAAGAAATACCACTTGTTCCTTCCTGTTGAGTCAACCCCCTCAGACACAATTAATTTTTCATTAGCACCAGTATGACTTTTTGCTTCCATTAAGGCTGAGATTCCCCCTTCATCTTCCCAGGGACTGATAATTTGAAGACTTGGAAACCTCTTTGGTTCTTCCCTTGTCTTCACAATTCAATCAGCTGCCAAATCCTTGATTCTACCACCAAACCTCTAGTGCCCACAAGCTCCTCTATATTCCCCATGCCCCACTACAAAATACAAACTTAATGCAGTCTTGGACTTGTCTGAACTGTTTTAATTCATGACCTCTTAACAAGTCTACTGGCTCCAGTTTATCTTTACTCTTTTTCATTTCCCATCTCACATCCTTATTCCCAGTGCTCAGATGACCAGTTTCTCTTTTTCTCCAGCATCTGTCCTGGATTTTTCCATTTCTGTGATCCTTCCATTCTCTCAGCTTCAAATCCTTTCCTCTCATCCCCTACTTCTAATTCTACTCCTCTTTCAGTAGCCTCAAAGTTTACTTTCTCCATCTTTCCATAATCTCAATTAGAAACAATTTCTCTCCTCTTTTTAACCACTTACCACTTTCACTGTTTACAACTATTGTCCTTATTTGGTAGTAAATTTATGGGAAGTGGGGTTTATGTTTGAGTCATTTTTTTATGTCCACATGTCCCAGAATGGTATCTTGCAATACCATTAGTATTCAATCATTTTTAAAGGAAGGTTTTCAATGGTTTTTGAAGGCAGGACAAATGGAACATAGGCTGAAGTCTCCTGCAAAATAAAAAAAGTATTTAATAATAGGAATAATGTTTGTTATTGTTTCCTCTCCTCTGTAATGCAGAAAAAGAACTGGAATGTAATTTCTAAAACATTGGCTTTCCCTTATCTTGTGACATTCATCTATAAGCTAGTTTTAAGAGTCACTATCAATTTCCACAGCATCCTGTAGATTTAGCAAACAAAATTGGGAATATCTGAGAGAGAAGACCAGAAATTTATGCCAAGGGTAGATTATGTTATGTAGTTGCCTCCTGATTTCATTTATGAGGTAGAGCAAGTGAGCTGCTTCTGGGATATGCTATGGCTTTGGCCCAAGTTCATAATGAATGTGACCCCATGATGTGACATTGTAGGTGGCCCTGAGGGACGGTGGTGACATGGGTGATGCACTAGAGCTCCTGCAAAAGCTGAGCTCAGGTCCTGATGCTGCCACTTACCAATGAGTGATGTAGACAAACTTATTGGTCTCTTTGCCTTTAAGTGAAGAAAATTGTGCTCTATCTTTAAAGTTTTGTTTTTCAGTTCTTGACATCTGTGCATCAAGCTGTTATATTATAATTTTCAGTGCAGAGAATCAGAAAATGTCCCTAGAAAGCCATTGATGTGAGCAGTCTAAAGATAAATGAGAATACTGAAAAGTGTATTTAAAGTGGCACAAATTCCACATAATGGAATTTTGCACATTGATGTAGTGCTATTGCTTCATATGGATATAATCTATTCGTATTTCTGCTGTAATTCCCAGAATTATTTCCAAAAGGTCCTGGGGTCGGTCATTAGTCATCCCCTTACGTATGCCTACCTGCTGCCCAGGTCCCCTTTCTCCTTATGTTCTTAGCCCATGGACAACACATACAAGTCCAACTATTGCTGCCCATCTTCTGGTAGTCATCAAGTGCTGTGCTACTCCATATTAGTAGACAATGATATTTGTAGACAATCTAGTAAATAGATATGATGGGATGCACACTGAATGAATGAAGAAATTTATACAATTGTTTGATATTTATGAAGAGGGAGAAAAATGACATTGATCTAAAAGTTATCCCCAGCAGGAAAGAAAAAGGTCATGAGTCTGCATAGTAGTGAACTCCATTTAAGAATGGCTAGATAGAATTGTCTTTTTGTGTCATTGTGAACTAGTGTGTACACTAAAACTTCTTTTCTTGCTGAGGATCCAACCCAGGGACTCACACATGCAAGGCTACTACTGAGCCACAATCCCAGCCCTGTAAAAGTTTTCTTTATAATTTATTTATTTATTCTTGTTAAATAAATTTTTAAGTTGTAGATGGACACAATACCTTTATCATATTCATTTATTTTTATGTGGTGCTGAAGATCGAACCCAGTGCTTCACACATGTGAGGCAAGCGATCTACCACTGAGCTACAACCCCAGTCCCTATAATTTATTTTAAAATATATAAAACTTAGACCTGCCTCTTAACAGAATTACCTAATAAAAATGTCAGAAATACATACTGTATTGGGTAATGGAAACTACAAGAGAGAATTGAATAAGATGAAGAAATGCTGAAACTGAGTGACCAAAGAAGCATCTTTACAAGGAGTGAACTAGCAGAAAGAATACTTTAACCATTTCTTTTAATTACTTACACATGATACATTTAAAGAAGAATAAAGCACAAATCATAACCCTGATAAAGAAGACAAAGAAGAGCTATAATTGTGATCTTTCTATTTAGAGATTTTCCAAATTTGAAGAACATGTAAATATTCCTTTGAGGATTGTTTATATAAATTGTGGCACACTCATATAGTGGAAGAATATTTTAATGACTTGAGTTTTTTATGGGAGTCATTTAGTACAGGAAGCAGGAAGGGGAAATGGTGAATATTTTGACTTTCTTGTGCTCTATAAATTTTTCAGATAATTGAAGTTTCTTTCAGTAATATTACAACTTTCCTTTCTGCTCTTCTTATCTCTCATGTCTTTCTTCTGGTTATAATACCTGCACCCTAACTCAATCATTATAACATCTCTATGTCATACAAAGTAATTTGGACTCATCTCTCCTGTTTATGATCTTTAAGACATTCCCCATTCTTCATTAATAATTCCACAGAACAAAGATTCAGGTTTTTGTTTGTTTGTTACAGTCACTTGTAGCAAGGCGTGGGCTGTGTTGCTAAGAAGAGGTGATGGACAAACTGAAGGTCTGAAGTCACTGTAAGTGGCATTTTTCATAAAATCAGATCTGATTCATTTTCTGCTTTAGTAGTAGCAAATGACTGGTATTTTTAGTGGCAAATTGTCCCACTCCTACACTGGCAAAGCAAATCATAGTAAGTTAAAGTAGAAAAGAGCATCAAATACTTTGAGGTTCTTTGTTAACATGTTTCTGGTTTATTTGTTTATTAGAAAAATAATAGTGACCTAATTATGTTTAGTTATATTTTCTTTTAACTATTCAAAGACGTTGCTTTGTATCCTTATAATAATCTGATATTAGGTAGGCAAGGAACTATTGCTCCCATTTGAGAAATGATAAAACGAGACACAAGAGGTTAACTGCAGAGTAATAGGACCCAAGACTCTGAGCTGGCCATTAATCTTGTAGATCACAAGCAGGAAGCCCCTACCCCCACCACCAGTCTATTACTGTAGAAGCTAGGCAGACTATGAAACCATTTTCAGCCTGGGCTTAGAGATTTTTGTTTGTTTGGTTTTGGTTTTGGTTTTTTCATGTTTGCTTTTGTTTTTGTACTAGGGATTGAACCCAGGGGCATTTTACCACTGAGGTCTATCCCTAGTCCTTTTTATTTTTTATTTTGAGACAGGGTCTTGCTAAGTAGATGGCTTGGCCTTGACCTTGTCATCCTTCTGCCTCAGCCTCCCAGAGACACTGGAATTATAGAAATGCATGATCGGAGGTGTGGATTTTGAAATTCTATTAAAAAAAAAAAAAAAAAAAAAAAAAAACAGAGCAAATATTTGCCCTTGAAAGGAGGGGAGAGTTTTGTGTGTGGTACAATACTACATCTAGACCAATAGTTCAATAGTTTTTCACCAGAGGGAGATCATGCTCACCCTCACCCTCACTTTATCCCTCTCCCCAGTGACATTTGCCAATACCTACAAACATTTTTGGTTGTTCTAAATGGTAGGGAGTATTACTAGCATCCAGTGGGCAGCAACCAGGGGTCTGCTAAACATCCTACAGTACACAGGATGCCCCTGCCATTGCAAAGAATGATCTGTCTCATAAAGTTAAGAGTGCTGAGATTAAAGAGCAGTGCTTCAGACCGCCTCTCTGCTTTGGTAAATGAATTGGCAGACTCAGTTTGTCTTATATATTGTCTCTGCCATCAGAAACATAAACTAGGACTGCAGTTATGGCTCAGTGGTAGAACGCTTGCCTAGCATGTGTGAAGCACTAGGTTTGATTCTCAGTACCACATATAAATAAGTAAAATAAAGGTCCATCAACAACTAAAACAGTTTTGTTGTTTTTTTTTTTTTTTTTAAAGAAAAAGAAATGTGTAAATTAGGCTGGGTGTGGTGGCGCATGCCTGTAATCCTGGCGAATTGGGAGGCTGAGGCAGGAAGATCACAAATTGGAGGCCAGCCTCAGCAATTTAGTTGAGGTCCTAAGCAACTTAGCAAGACCCTGTCTCAAAATAAAAAAAATAAAAAGGGTTGGGGATGTGGCTTAGGGGTTAAACCCCCTCTGGATTCAATTTCCAGTACAAAAAGGGCTGGGGTTGTGGCTCACTGGTAGAGTGTTCACCTAGCATGCATGAAGCCCTGGGTTTGATCCTCAGCACCGCATAAAAATAAAATAAAGGTATTGTGTCCACCTACAACTAAAAACAAAATATTAAAAAGAGAAATGTATAAACTATTACTGGCAAAAATTTTTAAACAGTTGAATAATGTGTCTCCTTCATACCCCCTATGTGGCGCTTCCTCTCAATTGTTCATCTCTTCTCTCAGTCCTTGTCCCTGGTTGTCATCATCCCCGCCTCCCTGGCTACCATTTGACTTACTTCCTATTCCCATGTTTCCCAAGGCAGTGACTCTAAAGTGTACTATTAGCCATGTATTCTTTACCTCTACACACTCACAGTAAAAGGAAAAGCCAGTTTCACTTAAAAAGGTTCTAGTTGAGTAGTAAAAGAAAAAATTAAATCTTGTTCCTTGAGTACCCACCTTCCTTTTTACTATTCTCTGTGGACAAAACAAAATGGCAAGTAAATTTAAAACACAGTGACAGCATACTGAAGTATAAAAATGCAATGGTTGTCTTGAGAAAATGCACTTATGCAGTTGTTTGTGTTACAAGCTAAATTAGCCACAATTTTTCATAAAACAAAATTATTACCTGAAAGAACAACTGTCAGACAAACAATGGTTATTCATACTTGAATATTAGGCAGACCTCTGATCGAAAATAAATGAACCAGGTGCTAGGGTTGTAGCTTGGTTGTGAAGTGCTTGCCCTGCACATGTGAGGCGCTGGGTTCAATCCTCAGCACCACATGAAAATAAATACATAAAATAAAGGTATTGTATCCATCTACAACTAAACATTTTTTAAAAAAATAACTACTAAATAAATTAATAAGGCCGGCACAATGGTGTGTCCCTGTCGTCCCCATTACTTGGAGGCTGAAGCAGGAGGATCACTTGAGGACTCAAGTTCAAGACCAGCCTGGGCAAAATAGTGAGATCCCATCTCAAAAAATAAATAATAAAAATAAATTAAGTGAATAAATAAAAATAAATGAAGTGTCATTTTTAATAGAAAATAACAGTATTCTGCCAAGATAAAATTTGAGTTTTTGAGAAACTATTAGAATTTTGGAAATTTATATTCACCATTATGAGTTTGGTAGTTTCCCAGTAGTAAAATACTTTTCTGGTGAGATGAATGGTGATATTATGAATGTGATTTTTTTAATAGTATACAAGGAAATGTGTCAACTTGGGGTCCATATAGCGATGTTTTTTGTGTGTGTGTGGTGTTGGGAATTGAACCCAGGGCCTTGTGCATAATAGGCAAGCACTCTACCAACTGAGCTATATTCCCAGCGGGTGAGATTTTTTATAAGACCAATGAATGACATTACTAACTCATGTGTAGGTGAAAGATCCATTCAAAGTGCAAGATAGACCAATGTATTTTAATGTAGCCTGGTGGAAAAAGATATTTACACAATTTGAGTTCACATTGCAAATAACCTTTAAGGAACTATACTTGTTGAGTTTTGATATGCTTCAAGTAGCAATACCAACAATCATCTTAAAAAGGCTATTAAAATATTTTTTCCTTTTCCAACTACGTATCTATTTTAGGCCAAGTTTTCTTCATATACTTCAACCAAAACAACATATTGTAACAGATGGCAGAAGTAGATATCAGAATCCAACTGTCTTGTATTTAGGTAGACTTCAAAGAAATTTACAAAACTGTGAAATAATGCCCCTTTTCTAACTATTTTGTTGTTGTTGTTTTAGGGAAAAATATCTATTTCTCATAAAATATAATTTATGCTAACACATAATGGATTTATTAATGTTATTTTTAACATAAATACTTAAAATATATTTTTAAAAATTTATAATACAGCAAATACTAACACCTAAAATCCATATCACAAAGAGTATAAAGGATCCCTGAAATGAAAGGTCTGAGAACCACTGATCTAGAAGAATATGGATTGCAGTATGGTTACTGCAAACTTGATCCTTTCAAAGCAAATATGGGTTATTCTCTTTCTTCATTTAAAGACATTAATGATTACATTTGGATGATTCTTCGTACTCTCCAAAGTGCTTTTACATGCATCAACAAGTTAATCCTTTGAGCGGTTTGATAGGTCAGGTATTATTTCTCCCATGTTACAATAAAGAAAATTGAGGTTCAGAGTAATCATCAAGCAGCTTATTTCTAGGTCTGAGAGCAATGACAGAACTGGGCTGCAACCCCAAATTTTCCAATTTCCAATTTCATCATATTTTTATAATAATACTTTTGAAATAGGTTCGGAAACCATTAGAAATTGATTAGTATGTGAATAGTACAAATATAAAATTTTAAAAGACTATATTAGACTACTTTTGGATAACAACATTAAACTCAAATACACATCAAATCATATTGGTTTGAGAAATGCTCTGTATGTCGGACATATAACCCACTTAAAATTTTGAATCAGTAATGTCTAATGACTGTTTTTTCTAAATAATAATTATCTCTATTCATCTTAAGAGATTAAACTATCTGATTATTCTCTCAGCTTTTACTTATGAAAATGACAATTTCATATGCTCAACCTTATTCAATTTTAAAAACACATATTAGTGAAACCTTTTAAATTAATTTAAAAATTACATAAAAAGTATTTAACTGAAAAAAAGAGTCCCTGTATAAACTCTGACCCTTCATCTTTTTTAAAAAATATCTTATCCTTTAATTTTTCCAACGATTAGTCTTATACTCCAGTATTTTGAAGTAGCTACTACCAACAATTTCCAGTATGTCCTTTCAGAAATTGTCCAAGCATGTATAATCATATATAGAAACACATACATACAAGGTGAAACTAAACAAACTACTTTGTAAGTTGCTATTTTAATTTAGTATGTTTGGATATCATTCAATTCAACTCATATAGTTTCTGTTCCTTTTTAGTTCTATTAGTTTATTTGAGGATATATCATAATTTAACACTGAATTTTAAAAATAATTGAAGTATAATTATCCATAGGAAAATGTACTAATTTTAAAGTTTAATTTCCACACATATATATGCATGTGTAGGCACATTATTTCCATGTGTGTATGTATCTCTGTGTGACCACCACCCAAATCCATCAGAGTACAGAACATTTCCAGCATCCCAGCAGACTCTATTAAGCCCCTTCTCAGTCAATAACAACTCCTCAATTCATCCACCATTGTTCTGATTTTTTAACCATAGATGAATCCTGCTTGTTCTTAAACTTCATATCGGTAGAATCATACTATATATTTTTTTCTGTATATGTGTGTTTCTTTGACTCAGCATTAGTTCTCTGGGGTTCATCTACATAACTGTGTGTAGTGCTTTGCTCTTTTTGATTACCATATAGTATTTCTGTGACAAGAACTTATCCTCTCTAATGATGATGGACATTAGATTTTTTTTTAATGGTTTAGATATTATGAATAAAGCTTCCACAAACATTCTTTAAATGCCTTTTAGTAGAAATACCCATTAATTTTCTTTGGTATTGTAGTCAATTTTATGTCACTATGCTGAAATACCTGAAATATACAACTTGTAAGAAGGAAAGGCTTATTTTGGCGCAAGTTTCAGAGGTTTCAGTCCGTGGTTAGTGGTCTCCCTGTGTTTAGGCCTGTGGCAAGGCAGAACACAGTGGCAGGAGCATGTGGTGGTGCAAATTGCTTGCCTCATGGCAGCCAGGAAGCAGAGAGAGATGAAAAGGGACCAGGGTCCTAATACCCCCTTCAAAGGCATTCACCCAGTGATCTAACTTTCTTCCAGTAGGCCCCCGGTGCTAAAGCTTTCACCACCTCCCAGTAGTGCTGTGGATTGGGGACCAAGACTTAAAACACATGAGACTTTGTGAGACATTCAAAATCCAAACCACAGCAAGCACATTCTTATTTGATTTCATTTCAGTTTCAATGTTTCAATATGCTTATAAAGACAGCCCAGTACAGAGAAAGTATAATATACCAATCACATTACAAAAATAGTGGTGGAAGGCAGATGGGATGGAATACAGAAATTATGAGTGAGATTTAAGAAAATCTTTTAGTTCCAGAAATGGAAAGAAAATGTGGTGTAAATAAAAACAAATGATCTGGTAAATTGCTGTTTATCTGAGTTAGATGTTAGGGTGATATTCAATTCTGATATGAAGAAACTCCTTCTGTAGACTGCTGGATAAAGAACATACTCTGTAAGGATAGAACTGCTGATTTTTCCAGGCTACAAATATCAATCAGTAATAGAGTAGCTAAACTTATCCCTGTGATTTCATTTGCTTCTTCCAGAAATTACTTACTGGCTTACTTTTAAGTATACTATATAAAAATTTAATATATGCATCCCAAATAGAAAAATTAAAGTTGTTGGCCTATAACAACTTTAGTCTTACATGTTTAGTTAAATATATACTTTCATATGAGAAAGTCTCAAGTAACTGGAATTTTACATTAATTTCTGGCTAAAAACTAACTCATTTTATTACTCTTTTTTTTTTTTTTAAGCACTGGGGATTGAGCCCAGCGCCTCATGCACGCTAGGCAAGTGTTCTATCACTGAACTACATGCCCAGCACTCTTTATTCCTCACTGATGAGTATTTAAAAGTAAATTGATATACTTCTTAAACCTTAGTATCTTGTTATATAAATCCATTTTATTCTTTGCTGATGAAGATTTATGTTGTCATCTTCAATAGTAATTATTGTTTCAAAAGTGTTATATTAGTCTAAATCTGGGATGACCAGAATTTTTTTATTTAAAAAGATTTTTTTGTTCTCTTTTGCAGTACTGGGGATAGAACCTGGGATGCTTTCCCATTAAGCTACATCTCCAACCCTTTTTATTCTTATTTTGAGACATTGAGTTGCTAAGTTGCCCAGGTTGGCCTGGAACTTGTGATACTCCTGCCTTAACTTCCCAAGTAGCTGAAATTACAGGCATGCATCATGATACCTGACTTTAAAAATAAATTTGTACTATCAAGTGTAAATGGTAAGAAAATACATGATGGTACAAAGTGGAATGCTAAAACTAGTTATTTGAGCGTTTTAGTTAATGGTTTATCTTTGTTTTGTTGAGAATCAAATTCAGGGCCTTGAGCATACGAGGTAAGCCCTCAACCACTGAGTTATACTCCAGCCCAATAGTTTGTCTTTAGTTAATATTTTACCTAATTCAAATCTTTAAAATTGGATAGTATTTACTATTTCATGTAGTATGTCTTAAGTAAAACAAGTGAAACTGAAATGTACTATATTACTTTATTTTACCAAACAGATACTCAATAATGGGTTGTGGCCCAGTGGCAGAGCGCTTGCCTAGCACTGGGTTCGATTCTCAGAACCACATATAAATGTGTCCATCAACAACTAAAAAAAAAATTTTTAAAGAATGATGCTCAATAATAATTACAATATTAACAAATTATGTTTGTTTTAATTTTTAGACAAACTACAGAAGAACATGTACTTAACATTTAGAACATTCTGAGTGAATTTTTAGTCACTGCTTGAAACCATTATTAATATGCTAATAATAGTGTTAAAATTATTAAGTGAATGGCTAATAAGAAAATGTCATTCATAAGGTGTCACAATAGTTCTACACAGATTACTTTTTGTCCACAAGGAAAATAAAGTAGCTTACAGTGGAGGTTTTAGGCTGGTATCTGTTCAATCCAGTGATCAAATGTTCTTGTTTTCTGTGACTGACAGTATAATTTTGCCAAACGTCTTTGAATCTAATGAGGTCTTTTGTCATAATTTGCAGCTTTCCAACTCTTGCTTTCTCCCCGCTCACTCCCCACCTTCTTCCTTTCTTTTTCCATCACTACAGTAAGATAACAAGACTCACTGCTGATTGTGGTGCCAATCCACTAGCCAAATACATTCCAGGAGAGTTTTCCTCTTGCATCTTTAATCAAAAAGTATAAATTAAATTTTTGCTATATTTATTAAAGTAATAAAAACAGAAATACCAATTGAATCTAAATCATAGAACTTGTCCTTGGGGAGTCAAGGTCAACACAAGTAAAAGTAAAAACCCCAAGGATACCTTATTTTCCTGTGGTGCTTTACATTTACCAAAAATTCTAATAAAAATTTTATTTTTTCCTGAGATGAATTCTTGCTCTAGGCTAGATTTTTAGAAATTTTGCTCAAGGTCATCTCCCTCTTGAGAGAGACAGTGGTCTCTTGAGAGAGAGTGGTTTTAGATCCCATGTTTTTTGAAACCTCCCATGTTCTTTACATATCACACTACCTTCTGAGAATCAAAACATTTTCGACTGTGCAAAGAGCCAAGGACAGCTAATGGAGCTACGGTGTGACTGACTGAAATAAACTTTAATTGTAGAGATGATTTCTAAAACTTTGTCATTGCTGTGATTTCCTCCCATTTTTCTGAGCAACCTGCCTATGCTGACTCCAGCAGCTACAGACCCCATATGATTCCCAACAGCAAAAGCAAATCTCTGTACCACCAAGCATGCTTAACACAGAACATTTTGGATTCTACTATGAGAACTTCCACTAGAATTTCAACAGTTCAGAAGCCGTGAGTCCTAGACAAGGCTGAAAGTGGCTGGTAGCTGGCATCCATACCATGGAAATTCCGTATGGATAAAAAAATGAATCTGTGATTTTGTGTGGTATATTTAACATCATCACCACCTACACATTCAGTTAAAAGCTGTTCGTGGCTGAAGAGAAACCCCTGATTCCCTCCTACACCACATCTCAGCTTAGCTTTGGTGTGAACTGTGGGTGGCTTTGTGGAGAGCATTTGCACTCTTTACCCAGAATGAGCCTTCCAATGGTGCAACACTTTTAAGAGTCTATAAAATAGAGTAATTTAGTGATACATTGAACAAGTAAATAATAACACCACAATAAATTCAAAAACATTTTCTCTGACTTTTCCCTTTCCATTATCCCCTGTATATCATTATCCCTGAGGTATATCTTTTTTTTTTTAAGACCACCACTTATGTCCTTTATTTCCACTCTCACCATGCTGGTTTAAGTTTCTTCTCCTTTGGATACTATAAAACTTACAGAACTATTCTTACTACTCATTGTCTTTTTACTTTCTCCAAGCAATTCTTTACATGTTCCAAATAGTTTTACTGAATCAAGTGCTTCTGCTCAAAAGTACAATGACTTGGGGAGTCTTAATTGCTCTGACGTCCAAGATCCTCAAGAGTATGGCCTATGCGACCCTATCCTGATCTCTTAATAATACAATAATAATAAAGATTACTATTTATCAAATGCCCAAGTGCCAGACTCTGTGATGGATTCTTTCCATATACAATTTGCTAACATAAACCGTCATCCCAGTTAGACTTGTACCATGGTTTCCATACACGCTTCAAACTTTTCTAAATTAAATGTATGTTCTATTTCATTAGCTTCTTTTTGGTAGTGGGTATTGGGGATTGAACCCAGAGGCACTCTGCCATTCCAACCCTTTTTATTTTTTATTTTGAGACAGGGTCTCACTAAGTTGCTGAGGGTCTCCCTGAGACTGACTTCAAACTTTCAATCCTCCTCAGCCTCCCAAATCCTTGGGATTACATGTGTGCCCCACCATGCCTGGTCAAATACCACTAATATTTTAAAATTGATATCATTTTCAGCTTCTCCAAAAATTTCCTTAAATCATTTTGGACCCATTGATCTCATTCCTATCTGACTGTTTCACACTTTTTTGCTATCCTATATACTTAGATTCTTAATATCACTATATGGTTATTTTGTTGTTCCAGGTACATAAATTCATTTTCAGCTAAACTGGAGATGAATTTAAATTTAAGTTTATTGGCAGTTAAACTCATTGGCATCCAATGATGGTCTTCAAAGGATGCATGCATGAACCATTTAAAATTGTATGTTTTGTGTTTGTACAATGTCTGCTTCTGTCTTCGCATGGCCATTTTCTCTGTATGTCTGTCTTTTCCTTACAGACAATACCAAATTGGAGTAAGAGCTCACCCTACTTCAATATGACTTTATCCTAACTACTTACATCTGCAACAAGCCTATTTCCAAATAAGTTCATTCTGAGTATGGGGGATTAGGGTATCAACATATCTTTTTTGGGATTACAATTCTACCTATATAATAGTACCTAATTACTTATTAAGAGATCACATATAAGTTTTATGGAATATAGGCATATTCATTTAAAACTGTAACTTAATAGATTCAAATTTGCTATTTGAAATAGAGAAAAGAAACAAATGAAAATATCTATGGTGATAGAATTTTTGCTTGTCAATTAGGTCTTTATGGGAACTCTTCATTTTTTACTTCAGTGAAAGCTCTGTGGGCAATATTGTTTATCTAGCTGAATCATGGATTTTCACATCGTTTTCTTGAATACATTTGCAAGTCAATTAGTTTTCTACATCAAGTCTTCATATTTGCTTCTAGAAGTAAGAAAAATAAGGAAAAGAAGTCATCTAAGTTAAACATACTATGCAACCATCCTCTTTCTTTTTATTACTTTGAAACATGTAAAAGGAAATGGTTTTCTTTCAAGAAAGGCTGTAAAGGATCTCATAACATTTATAAAGATTTCTGAGTACCGAATAAGCCTGCCAGCAGCATCAGAGGATTGTTGCAACTGTTCTATTGTAAATTACTTCAGAGTTCCTCATCTCAATATTTGGTGGTAGGGCTTAAGAGAAATTAGAGGTTAAAAAACCCAACTAACTAAAATGGTTTTGAAGATAGATCAGCATTAGGGATTAACAGTCATCTAGTCTTACCCCCTGATTTTATAGGTGAGGATACTGGAGACCAGAGGTTACTGAGGGTCTCCTAAAGAGGGTATGGCAAAACTGCATCTAAAATCTTGTTCCACATTGTCTTTCCTTCTATATCCTATTCAAAAGTTACACAAAAGATAAATGACTGGCATTGAATCATACACTTTAAAAAGTATGAATTGCATGGTGTATAGATTATATCTCAATAAAGTTATTGGAAAAAAAGATGAATTTGCAGGGTTTCCAAAATACAATAATAAAAGTACAATATACTTAAGAAACACTGGTTTTAAATAGTAGTTTATGTTTTTTAATTGTATAATCATACACAGTTTCCTGAAAACAGCAATTTACCCCAATTCTAAGGTCTAAATAACAACTTAGAGTAGTTTTGGATTTTTATTTATAGCACTATCAATTTCATAGAGGTAGAGGGTGATTTAGAAAAGGGAAATTGTTTAAGAAATAGTCTTAAATCTGCACACATTTAAGTTAATATATAAACTCTTAAATGATGCTCTGTCATGGAGCACAGAGTACTGTATTGCAAGTTCACCTTTCTCAAGGACAAATTAGATTAATAGGAAACTCAGTGTTTTCTCTGTTCTCTCATTTTGAATCTCTTATTAGTGACTCATAGGCCTCACAGACAGATCTTCTAGTTTTCTTATCATTTGTCTTCTATATTAATCCCTTAATTTTAAAAAAATCAGTTTTACTGAGGTATAATTTGTATCCAATAAAGTTTACTCATTTTAAGTGTGCAGTTCAATGAGTTTTGATAATGTGTATAGTCATGGAACCATTACCACAATCAATATATAGATGATTTCTACCACTCCCAAAAATTCTGAACCCTTCCTCACCACCCCACATCCCTGGCAGTTCTGAGGGTCACCTAGATAGGGCAAGGCAAAACTGCATTTAGAAAGTCACATAAATAGAACCATAGTTTGTAATCTTTTGTGTCTTGCTTCTTTCATGTAACATAATCCTTATGAATTTCCCCCATGTTGTCATATGTTTTAGTCAGCTACTTCGCTGCTGTGACTAAAGGACCTGACGAGCACAAATGTAAAGAAGGAAAGGTTTATTTGAGGGCTCACGGTTTCAGAGGTCTTAATCCATAGAAGACTGGCTCCATTTCTTGGGGCTCAAGGTGAGGTTGACCATGGTGATCAGGAAGCAGAGAGAGACTCCACTGGCCAAATACAAATAAATATACCCAAAGACATGCCCCAATTCCCACCTCCTGCAGCCACACCCTCCCTGCCTCCAGTACCACTTAGCTAATCCAATCAGGGATCAATTCACTGATTAGGTTAAGACTCTCAAAACACAACCATTTCTCTCCTGAACCTTATTACATTGACTCACATGTGAGTTTTGGGGGGATACCTCACATCCAAACTATAACATTATATATATCAATATTTTGTTTCTTTGTATTGCTGACTAGGATTCCAAAACTATAATATGTTTATTTATTCATCAGTTGATGGTCACCTGGATTGTTTCCAGTTTTAATTTCCCTTGGATAAATATCTATGCATGGAGTTACAGTGTCTTATAATTGGGGACATTTAACATTATAAGAAGCTTCCAAATGTTTTTCAAAGTGGTTGTACCATTTTACACTTTCAACAACAGTGTTGACTTGTCAAGATTTTATTATATGTTTTCAAGAAATTTTATAGTTTTGACCATTCTATTAAGGTGCGTGGTTCATTTTGAGTTAATTTTTTACTATGATATGAGGATGAAAGTTGTGTAGTTTTTGCATATGAACATCCAATTGTTCTAGCAACGTGGTAGTTAGCTTTCTGTCACTATAAACAAACACCCAAGATAATCAACTCTGAAAGAGAAAAGGTTTATTTTGGCTCATGGTTTTAGAGGTTCTAGACCACAATCAGGCAAAGTCAGTGCTTTTAGTTCCCTGGTGGGAATGCTGGATGGCAATAGCAGGGAGCACATGGCACTACACGGTTGAGCAATTGAGCAAAACTGCTCCCTTCATGGCCAGGAAGCAGAGGAGAGGAAGAAGAAGAGGTTGGGGGGGGGGGGGTGTCTCACTATTTCCTTTGAGGGCACACTTCTAATGACCTAAAGTCCTCTAACCGGGACCCTCATATTACAAGTTCTGCCATCTCCCAATAGTGCCTCCCTGGACCCCAAGCCTTTAACACATGACTGTTAGGGATATTCCAGATCCGAGCTATATAGCAAGCACCATTTGTTAAAAAGATTATCTTTTCGTCACTGAAATACCTTAATGTCTTTGTCAAAAACTCTTTGGCTGTGTATGTGAGTCTATGGGTTTATTTCTTTATTCTCTGTTCTGTTTCATTTATATCTCTATCATTATAGTACTACACTGTCTAATGTGTGGTTTTTATCATAAATCTTGAAGTCAAGTTTAAGTTCCTCTGACTTCTTTATGTTTTCTCTCTTCAATGCTTGTAGTGTGCAGTGTAATGGTATTGGGCATGTTTTGTTAAATCCACTCTTCAGTATTTCATGTTTTCTGATGCTATTGCAAATGGTATTATTTAAATTGACAAATAAAAATGATATGTATTTACAACATGATGTTTTGAAATATGTATACATTATAGAATGACTAAATTGAGCTAATTAATATATGTATTCCTTTTTTTGTGATGAAAACACTTAAAATCTCTGCAATTTTCAAGAATACAGTACATTGTTATGAACTATAGTGACCATGTTGAGCAATAGTTCTCTTGTACTTACTCCTTCTTTGTAACTGAAATTTGGCATCCTTTCTTCAACATTGATATGGCTTTTAAAAAAAAAAAAAACAACTTTAATTTCCACTTGTTTGTTGCTAATATATCATTTTGTTCTTTTTTTCCTATTTCTTGGGAGGCTTGTCATCTTTTAATACCTTTATTAGTTTAAGAAAATAAAGAACACATTGCTATTAAATTTTACATGACATAAAATTTACCATTTGAACTATACAGCTCAGTGGCATTAAGTATATTCACATTGTTATGCAACCATTACCAGTACACATCTCCAGAAACTTTGCATTATTCCATTCTGAAACTCTGTACCCCTTAAACACTAACTGCTCATTCTTTCCATCTCCTTGTACCCTATCCTGACTATTCTACTTTCTTTGCTATATATTTAACTATTCTAGGTAACTCTTATAAGTAGAATCATAAAATATTTGTCCTTTTGTGACTGACTTATTATACTTAGCATAGTGTCTTCAAGATTCATCTATGTTATAGCATATATCATATGTGTATACCACATTTTGCTTAACCATTTGTCTGTTGAAGTACATTTGGTTATTTCCACCTTTTGGCTATTAAGAATTTGTTGCTATGAACATAGAATTGATTTTAAAGTATGAACTCTTTCATATTCCCTAATTTTTAATTTTTACTTAATTTTTGTTTTTGTTTTATGGAAGTGACATTTTCTTTCATGTCCCTCAAAATATTATAGTTTACTTTTTTCTCCTGTTCTTTGTATGTCTCTGGTCCCTTAAATTTCTTTTTCTGTTAGTTTTATTTTTAGCTTTCATTCAAAGCTTTTGTCAAATGTCTGGTGATTCTTTGTTTCATGTGTAAGAGGGTAGCATTAAAAAATGCTGGAAGCTTTGTGGGGAGAAGCGGTTAGACTGGTAGACTTGAATGTGAGATTGATCAGGTCTTTTTATTGGAGTACTCCAAATGCCAATCTTGTGAAGAATTTTCTCTGGGGCCATTTTTCTCCACGTAAGAATTCTCATTTCCTGTCTGGGGAAAATGGGGCACAGGAGACAGGCAGGGTTTAGGGAAGCAATAGCTGTGGGTGACAGGAATATGAGTAAGCCTTGTAGTAGGGTTCTGAGAGCAGAATGGGGAACCCACTCTTACTTACTCCATCTGTTTTTAATCCTGACATCTCCAATATTGAGTCTCTGAGGAGTTCTATGCCTCAAAATGTCTAGCTTCTAGTTACTATTATCCTTTGAGATATTTAATGTGTAATTTTACCCACTCTGCTAGTCAGTAATTTTTACTTCATCTGCTTTTTCTCTTCCAAAAATGTATTGAAATATTTTATCCACTGTTTTTCCTCTATTGTTCTTCTTTGTCCTTGTTGGTTAATACAATTTTTATTGCTTTACTGACATTTTGATTGGGGTTTTAGATGGAGAGAAAGCAAACACAGAATACATCATAGTTAACTCCTTAGAGTAACTAGAATTTATCATTCATAAATGATTTACAACATTTCTTTCACCTCTTGACAGCAAAATATTTTTACTCAGGGCAATAAATAAAACTAAGATATCATAATAACTTTTTTAGTAATAAAGGGTTTTGAATAGTCAGGTAATATCCTATAGCATTTCTAATGATTGTGTCTAGGTATCCTGAGAAAAGATAGAAAATAAGATGCACAGGATTTAAAAATCTGTTGATTTTTAAAAATCATACAGCTCATAGAGGCATTATATAAAAGAAAAATGTATTATCTAGTTAATTTTGTAACATAATAGAGCATGCTTAATCTCATATTGCTTTTCTTTCAGTCATTTTCTTTTTAGCTTCATTAGTAGATAGTCACAGGAAGAGGTGAAAGTCCACAAGGCAATTCTATACTTGTTATGGGCTAAGAGGCCAGAGCTACCAGCTTAAGCTGAGAGTTTAAGGATTATCTGTAACCTTACGTTATTGGTGCTGTCCCTATTGCTATAGATTACCTAGTGCTAAATATAATTATCCTGAGCACTTACTGGAATACTATTTTTGAGTTCTAAGTTTCATATTTAATGTGGATAGAAAAGGTTTTTTAAAGCACTCATTCTAAAACTGAAGAACTGAACCTACAAAGAGAAGCAAAAGAGAGTTTTTGTTTGCTTTTTGCTTTATTTTGGTTTGATTTGCTCAGAAAAGTAGAGTCTAAATAGAGGTAAGATTGTAAGAATGCATCCTGGGCTGGGGATATAGCCCAGGGGCAGAACACTGGTTGATGCCTAGCATGTGCAAGGAAGTGGGGTTAATCCCTAGCACAAACACACTTATAAAAAAGTACATCCTGAGATGTTACTTGTTAATGTCTTCTAAGGCTCCATTCTTGACCATTTTCTCCTATAGGTAGCAGAAAGTATCCATCAACCTTTTCGGCCATACCTTCTCCCCACCTCATTTTCCCGAAAACCTTGACTCATGAAACCTAACATAGATTCAGGTACCTGCTGTCCAGATTAGACCTCTATTCTAAACCTTGCCCTGATTTTCCAGCAGCTTTCTGATTATTTCTAATCCAATGTTCTGCAGTCAATTGAAGTACAAGTAAAAGCATAGTTCTATAATCTCTCCAGCACATTACTCAAACTGTACTCCCTCTATTGACTTATTTTCTTTGATAATGGCAACACCAATTTTGTCTTGTCACTTAGTCTTGAACCCAGAATCAGTTTTGCTTTCTTCTTTTCAATCAACCTCTATCCTATTAGTTGCTAAATTCTCTGAGTTGATCTTCTTAAATATTTTTCAAATTTATCCTTTCTTCTCTATCTCCTATGCTATTAGTTTAGGCTCTCATCAAATTTTGCCTACTATAAATGGTAATTGTTTCATTTAAACCACAGTAGCTATAATAAAGTTATTGGGCAATGATTAGTTGACATATTGCAATTGCATCTTTAATATTCTGTTCTTTACTCTGGCACCCACAATACACCCTCTGTCAGTGTTTTCTTTGTAACTTACCAATCAGATCATCCTACAATTGTGCTTAAAAGTCCTTTAAGAACTCTTAGAAAATAATGCTTCCCCTCTTTAGCATGGCATTTGAGTTTTGTCACTGTTTGCACTTGGTTTATTTTATTGGTTTTGTCTTCAATGATTTCCTACCTCTCTAATTATACCAGATGTCTTTCTATGCCTTGATTTTCTGCTGTTTTGTTCCTTCCTGCTTCTGTAGCTATTATTCCCGCTCTTTAAATGTTTTTTTTTCTTTCTCTACCTTTGAAAATCAAATATCAACTTTTATCAAGTCTTCCCTAAATCCTGCTAGAATTTGCCTCTCGCTCTCTCCACACAGAGATACACACAGACACACACACACACACGTTTATGTAAACTATGTTCTTTGACATTAGAAATTTATTCTTCCTTACCAAAGCCTAGTTGCACAGTAAATTTTAGTTGAATAAATGAATCATGTTTATTCTAAATATAGTGACCATTTGGTTTCTTTTTCCATTAAAGATAAAGCATCAGAACTTAACACTTCAGTCATTAGGAAGAGTGGGTAAGGTATTGGAATGAGTTATATATTTTGTGGACTCTTCTTTAGTTCTTTTGCCTTATAAGGGCAGCTTTTTTTTTTTTTTTTTTTTTTTTTTTTGTCTAAGGTAGCACAGCAATTCTTTTGCTTGAATTTGTGCTGTGCTGCTAGGTCAAAATTATATGTATTTTGCTGGCTCAAAGGTAATTTTTTTGTTAGATCAAAATAAAATTTTCCAGAGAAATGATACATATTTAAATATCCTAGAAAATACAGTGATAATGTAGAGGATCCAAGAAAGTTAAGGTAAAAAGATTAGGTACATTTTAAATATGACTTCCGTGCCTATTATGTGAATTTTTTAGGATTCAACATTAGATTCAATTTTAGATTCAACATTAATTGTCAAGGTTTTACTAGCATGGCCAAAGACATTAACCTTTAGTATTTATATTTCTATTCTTATTAAGGAATGAATTTAGTATTTAACAAAAAGGTACAGTTAATGAAGTATAAAATCCCAGTGAATTGGTAGGGATAACAATGTATCAAGCTGCTAAATTTTTCACTGAAGAATGCCAAAACGATGTTTGTCTTTTTAGACTAAAATGTTTGAATGTCATTCACTTGTGCTCCTGAATACAGGCAAGTCATTTTCAGTGGATGAAAAAGCTGTGGTTGAAAGTTCTTGAAACAGGTTTGTCTGGAATCTACCTTTCATCATTCTTCCATGACTGCTGAATCCACTCTGAAGTCCTCACCTTTCAATATGGAGACAAGAACATTCCCATCCAAGGTCTTTTAACTTTTTCAAGGGGTATACATGATGCAAGGTTACTTAACCAGTTCAACATATACCAGGCTAGATATCAATTAAGCATTTTTGCAATAAGGTATAATATAGAAATGGAATGGGCTATATCCCTAAGAAGTGAGTCCCCCTGTCCTGAACATGTGTATAAGCACATTTGTGTTTGTTTAGTGCATACTTCTGGAGAATACAATTCCCCTGAATCTTGAACAGGGCTTGGTGCAGATTTATGACCAACAAATATTTCTTGTATGAATCAATAAAGCATAAAATGGAAGCACAAAATGGATGACATTTAACTTTTGCTGGGTAATGGACCATCCTATAGGTAGTGGCTTCAAACAATGATTCCTTATTTTTCATGACTCCATGGACTGGATGGATACTCTGAAAGTCTCATACTTCTGAGATCCCAGCTCTATGGCAGGGACAACCGGGTGTCTCTAATTTTCCTGGAGCCTGTTCACTGGGCCTCAGCATTCCAGGAGAGTGAGCAGAAACTGCAATGCCTCTGCCTTTTGGGCTTTGAATTCACTTCTAGGGCATTCTACTATTCAAGAAGATTACAAGGCCAGTTCAGAAGTAGGGAAACTGACCTCACTTTTGATGGGAATTGTTGTGAAGCGTCTGTGGCTATTTTCTTAATTTATCACAGATGACCAACTTTAAAAAATCCTTTGTTAGAGAACTCTTACAATAGGAGGGAGGTTGGTCAAGCTGACCTTCAAAATCCCTCCAACCCTGATTCTCACCAAGCTGCATCTTACTGTGTTTACACAACAATTACTAACTGATGGTATTTGGAAACCTTAATCTTCCCCTGGTGAAGTATTTTTAAATATAATTCAATGGAAAATTGTTTTCAAACTATATTCTTCCTTCAACCATTTGAATGAGCACAATTTCATTACTGGTGATATTTATATCTTGTGATAGTGATGTTAAAATAGCTGTTTTAAATTCTAGTATAGTAGCAGCATTCTCCTTTCTTTATGCTTTGTTGATTGTTCTATAAATACTAGGTAAACTGTTTTCTCTTATTCGTCTATCAAATACTTAAAGACATCTCTGAGAAAATATTGTCTTATTTTTATTCTGTATCAGAGGAGAATGCTTCTATTACTGCTTTGATATTTACTGTTATTTACTATTAAAGTTACAAATCTAATACTTTTTTACATTTTTAATGAAACTTTATTAAAGATATGCCCTTGAGACTATTTTAAGCAATGACAGCTACAGAGATATATGATGCAGAAACATCAGTGACTTACAAATAATATATGAAAACTCTGTGAAACTTTCCATTAAGAAATTTCAGAACAATCATATTAAAAAAACAGTATGAGAAAGGCTAAACTGCTGAAAGTTTAAGTATGAATAGAAAAAGTTCATGCAGTAACATGTTAATACATTTTTGTAAGTGGATGCAATTAGTTGAAAATCAGACACATTTTGGGTAATTTCTGACAAATTTTTGACAAAGACTTCAAAAACAGCCATTTTGGTCATCACTGTAGGAATCTATTTTTAAAATAAAAAAAAAATTGTAGTTGTAGATGGACAACATGGCTTTATTTTTATGCAATGCTAAGGATCAAACCCAGTGACACACATGTGCTAGGCAAGTGCTCTGCCACTGAGCTATAACCTCAGCCCAATTTTTAAAAAATTTTAATGTGACATTAACTTACTTCCCCTGAATTCAACATCCACACTTCTTTCATCCAACTCTTACAATCCTTCCAACCCCCTCCCCCCACAACACACTAAACTGGAATCAACTCATAGCCCTTTTAAAGAAAGCCAGTTCATCTCTGAAATTCATGTGCTGGCTCTTGCATAGATTAATAATAAACCTGATATGGTAACATTGCCAGGAAATCTTGTTCTACTTTTTCTTTAAAAAAAAAAAAAAGAACTTTGTATTTCTTAGCTATTTACCTATTACCATAATTAGAAGTAAATAATATTCTCATTAACAACTTCCTTTTTAAAATTTTTAATTTTGAGGTAATTATTTTTATTTTTTAAAATTGTTTGTTCTATTTAGTTATACATGACATCAGAATGCATCTTGATTCTTTTTATACAATGGAGTACAACTTTTCATATCTCTTAGTTTTAGATTCACAGAGTAGAGGAAGACACAGTCCAGAGTTCCCAATGCTTTCGACCCTAACGCTCAATTAGTTTCCTTTCTGTTAACATCTTGCATTGATGTGGTCCATTTGTTGATGAGTCAGTTGATAATAAAAATAGCTATGTGTATATATATATATATATATATATTTTTTTTTTTTTTTTGCAGTTCAGGGGATCAAACCCAGGGCCTTGCACATGACTAGGGAAGCACTCTGCCACTGAACTATATGCTCAATTCCATATAGATGATTATTAACTAAAGCCCATAGTTTACATTAGGGCTTTTTGTGCTTGTTACTGTTTGTTGTGTAGTTCTAGGGGTTTGCTAAGTGTATGTTATATATCCACCATCACAATATTATGCAGAATACTTTTACTGCCCAAAAAATATTTAGCGCTTCACCTATTCAACCCTCCCCCCAAACCCGACTTCTCTTTTTTAATATTCAAATTAAGCCTAGGGTAACATTAATTAGTTGGAACTAAGAATTTGCTTAAATAACCAGTGATTCCCCATGGCAATCAAAATGTCTTAATCATTAAGGTACACTAGCACTGCCCAAAAGAAACATTTAAAATTTTCTAGGAGCCTATTTAAAAACTAAGAAGACACAAATGAAGTTAACTTGATGCTTATTCTAATATATTACAATATTACTAATTTCAACATGAAACCAATGTGAAGATTGATATTTTTACTTTTTTTGGCATCAATTCTGGAAATTCAGTATGCATTTTACACTTACTAAACATCTCATTTCAGGCATTCTGAGTACTCAGTAACCACAAGTAGCCGATGACTAAGGTATTTGACAGCAAAGATGCAGTCTTGTGAACAACCTGAATGTAGGTTATCCTCTTCCAGGCCTCTGGAGCAGGCATGCAGCCAATCTATCTTAAAAATATTGCTGTTTTTATTGGTGCATTATAATTATACATAATAGTGGGATTTGTTGTTACATGCACACAGTACAACCACATAATTTAGTCAATTTCATTTTCCAGTACTTCCCCCATCCCCTTCCTCTATTTTGCTGGGCTCCCTTCTATTTTCATGACTTCCCCTCTCTCTCTTGCACACGTGACAAACAGGACTCTTGACTTTGAGTTTGGCTTTTTTCACTTATCATAATGCTCTCAAGTTCCATTCATTTTCCCGCAAGTGATTTTTCATTCTCTTCATGGTTGAATAATGCAGCTAATATTTTTTAAAGGTATACTAGAAAGATAAAAGAGCTCTGGGTGGTGATTCTTAGATGTTCTGAACCACTTTCTTTAAACTCACCAGTTTTGGAAAAAGTAGATTGGGGAACATGCTTTCCCCCCCCTCCCCGCATATCAAACCAGTGAGTATTGGGCTTCCTGACTCCCAGAAAGCCTGAATCATCTGAAATGTTGACTCCAGGCTTAAGGTGATTAAAATGTAACATGAACCAAATTTGCACTTCCAAGGCATCTTGCAGTTACCCTTCCTCTTTCCCCTCTCTTTTTGGGTGACTCGTTCTCCTACCCTGTAAGTCCAGCAGCGAGCAGAGCCTAAAACACCCTTTGGGAGAAGAGCCCACTTTCGGATGATAGGCCCGATATTCCCAGATAATCTAGCATAACTGTTTTGCCTACCTCATTCAGGGTCTGCCGTTTAGAATGGGAATGAGCCTAAAACTGATACCAAAAAAAAAAAATTTTTTTTTTTTCTTGAGAGTAGGTGGTGGTTGTGATATGGTTAGGAATTTAAGTTTAAAAAAAATTTATTTCCCCAAATCTTTAAAAATCCTTACGGCCTACTTCACAGTCCTGTTAATACCTTTCTTCACTTTGGTTTTTTCCTTTCGGGGAGGAAAGTTTCCACCTCTAGTCCCCCAGGATAACGCCCTTCCGGAGGCCCTCTGGGAACCTCTCCAATCCCTCAGGGCAGGCAGCCCGCCCCCTGTCGCAGACTGACCTCAAACTGCAGGCATCGCCAAGACCCCACCCCACATCCACCCAAGTCGGGTAGGTGGGTGGAGTTCCCTGATCCAAACTCCGCCCATCGGGCTCAGCACCAGCCGGTAAAAGAGAGAAAAGGAATAAGTCCCACCCATTTTCATCTCCTTCCCTTTCTGTTGGACCGGCGGATTGCCCATCTTCTCTATCCCGCAGCCGATTGGTCCTCTCTCTCCCGCGCCAGTCCCTGCCCTCCCTGTTGGGGCGGGTGAGTCACGCCAAACTGGGCGGAGAGTCTACTGGCCTCTCTGCTTCTCTCGTCTGGGCGGCGGCGGCAACTGGGGACGGGGCGGGTGGCGCATCACGGGCGCGGAGGCAGGAGGAGCAGTCTCATTGTTCCGGGAGCCGTCGCCACTGCAGGTCCCTCGGCTCGATTGGCCCGGCCCCTCTTAGTCCTCCCCAACCCCCACAACCGCCTGCGGCTCTGAGGAGAAGCGGTCCGGCGGCGGCAGCAGCTGCAGCATCATCTCTGACCCGCCCGCCATGGAAGACATGGACCAGTCGCCTCTGGTCTCCTCGTCCGCGGACAGCCCGCCTCGGCCTCAGCCCGCGTTCAAGTACCAGTTCGTGAGGGAGCCCGAGGACGAGGAGGAAGAGGACGAAGAGGAAGAGGAGGACGAGGACGAAGACCTGGAGGAACTGGAGGTGCTGGAGAGGAAGCCCGCCGCCGGGCTGTCTGCGGCCCCAGTGCCCCCCACCCCCGCAGCACCCCCGCTGGACTTCGTGGCCCCGGCACCCCGGGGACCCCTGCCGGCCGCGCCCCCCGCGGCCCCGGAACGGCAGATGTCTTGGGACCCAAGTCCCGCGTCGTCGACGGCGCCCGCGCCATCCCTTCCGTCCGCTGCGGCAGTCTCGCCCTCCAAACTCCGCGAGGACGACGAGCCTCCGGCGCGGCCTCCTCCTCCTCCCCCGGCCGGCGTGAGTCCCCAGGCCGAGCCCGCGTGGACCCCGTCCGCCCCGGCCCCTGCCGCGCCCCCCTCCACTCCGGCCGCGCCCAAGCGCAGGGGCTCCTCAGGCTCAGTGGGTGAGTGTGCGCCCTCCCGCCTCGCGCCGCCCCTCGCGCCCCTCCCTCTTTTGTGTGCAGCCCCAGACGCCTTGGGCAAGGCCTCCTCTCCGCCCGGAGGGGGCTTTGTCTGCCGACGTCGGGGCGGTGGCGCCCCCCCTTGGTGGGAGGCGCGGGGGAGAAGGGTGGGGCGGCCACGGCCGCCTGGACTTGTTCTTTATTGTCTGTCTCGGTTTCGGGGACACGTGCACCCCACCCCACTCCTACGTTCTTTCCTCTAGTCCCCATTTCCCGGGAGTTAGGCACCACCCCTACTAGGAGCTGGGTGTGTACCGAGGAATTAGGTTGTGGATTCGTTGGGTTGACTTGGCCTCGAGGTGAGGATGGAAAGGCCATGGCTCCTTAATCTTTTTAGGGGAGGGGCTTTTGTTGACTAGTCTGTTTCTCTGGGGGTCTGTTGGCTTGTATTTAGCCCGGCTCCGCTCCCCACTCCCTGTCTGGCGCGAGGCTCCCTTGCGCTTCCCCCCCAACTCCTTTTGCGCTTTTGGGGAGCTGGCTTAGTGGAAAACGTCCACTTTGACCCAACTGCAGTGAAGGGAGAGCGCCTCCAGTGGTGTAGTGAGAGGAGAATTGGGAAAAAGAGACTTCTGGCCAAGTCCTGCCACCGCCCAGCTCTGCCGGGTGTTATGTGGAGACTCCCCACCAGCTAAACCGAGCCAGGGAAGCGGGATCGGGGCGTAGTGTACTGAGGGGGCGCAGTTTTGCCAGGGTCTTAGCTGCAGGATGAGAGGAATCGCCGAATGTTAGTGTGGACCGGCTTAGCCTTTGATGCATCATTAATTGGATCTTAGAGGAGCAAGCAAAATGGTTGACATTTTTAAGGGAAAACCTGTGGACTCATTACCAGGGACTGGCTAAATGAATTTGTGGCAAATTACCATGAGACCTAATGAAATATTTTTTTCTTTCTTTCTTTTTTTTTTTTTTTTCCGGTGTTGGGGATCGAACCCAGGGACTTGTGCTTGCAACGCAAATACTCTACCGACTGAGCTATCTCCCCAGCCCCCTAATGAAATATTTTGACGGACGTTTTCATATATTGTGAGAGATACTATTTTTTAGAAGTATACGTTTTTTATGGACTAAAAACACGTCTATTGAAATTGTTTCAGATCTCTTCGTTCACATGAGTACTTGATTGTATATTACTTAAAAAAATTTTAGGAACATTGTTTTATTTCATGTATCTAGGGAAATTATTTCAGAAGGAATAAAGTTAAGTTTGTTAGAGATTGAGAATGCTTCAGAGATGCATATGGTTAAATAGTTTGTTGCTTTGGGACATAGTGTCCTATTAGCAGTAAGACCTTTATGTATAAAGGTCAAGAAGGAAGTGGTGTAACTGCCTGCTGAGAGATCCTAGTAACCTTGTAGGATTTGGGAGGTGGTTCTTTTCCCAGAAAAAGAATTTATCAGTCTGAGATCATAAAATTTGTTTTCTTCTATTCACTTGTACACAGTGGGGAAAATAAGCCATTTGTAATGCCTTTGAATAACATTTTGATACTAACAAACTGGAAGGCAATACTTAAAACACTAATTACTATACTAAAGATAGTAGATCAGGAGTAACTCAAGGTTTTTTTTTTTTTTTTTTTTTTTTTTTTAGCATGAAAGACATTTGAGGGAAATTAAGGTAGAAATGTCAGGAAATGTAATGATTGACAAAAGAATATTCACTTGTTCTATATACCTTCCTAGGAACATGGAGTTTTGTTTTATGAACACTGGGGATTCAGCATTTTCTTGAAGTCTCAATTTGTTGGAATATTAAGTTCAGAAGACAAAGGAGAGATAATAGTGCCTATTCAGGGATTCTGTACAATTTCGTATCCATGATACTTGGAAACTCATATTCTTCTAGTAAATGCAAGGACAGTGATAACGGTTGTGGATATTTAAACTGTTTCAGAGCATCTAGATTTCTTAATGAACTGAAGAGTTTGTTCATTATTACCCTCATTATTGATTGCCTTCTAAGACAAAGACACTGTTCTTTGTAGGCTTTAAGGGCATAGCAATAAGCAAGACACTTGTTCCCCAGGGGAGCGGAATACAGATAATCAGCACATGAATAACTCAGAATAGTGGTGTTATGAGGAAAGTAAACAGAATGAGGGCATAGGAAGAATAATTGAGATGTGTGGGACCTTTCTTATGTTGGGTGACACTAAGAAAGATCTGAAGAATTCAAGATTTGAGATGCAGAGATAAATTTCTAAGCAATGCAAGGGCAAAATCCCTGAGGCAGTAATGAGCTTTGTTAAGTGTTTGGATATCTAGTAAGAATGGTGAGAAAAACCTGTGGAGAGTGGTGACAGGTGAGTGTGGAGCTCTGGGCTGCCCCCAGATTATTTGGGGCCTTTTAGAGACTGTAGTAAAAAGTTTGGTTTTAAACTACTTATTTTAGGAATACGCTTCTTAATTATATTACAATTTTGGAGTTAAAATATTGTCTTGATTCACAGGGACTAAGAGGACTGTGAGTAAAGACAAAAAGGAGGTGAGAAATGTGCACAGCATGGTTAGAAACAGGCTAACCTAACTGGAACAGGGTTTATAAATTCCTAGCATTTGTGCATTTAATATTGCCATTTATGTTAGTTTGTTTGCTATTGTCCTTGTAGCATCTCCACTGTACATTAATTCTGAAGTGAGATTTATGCATCTTATTCTATGACCATTTTTCATAAAGAAATGTGATTTCCATTTGAAAAGGTGGTTGGCCAACTGAGTCTTGGATATGCAAGGGAAACTGAATAGAAATTGATTTGAGAGAAGTTCAGATGTTTTAGAAACGATTTTGAGCTGGTCTCTGGACATATTCTGAACCATTATTAAGACTTAAAATGTGCGGCGGATCTGGATTCTGAAGCATATATTGAATACCAAATTAAGGAATTTGGAGTTTATCATTCCTGTTTTCATCCATGCTCTGCATTTAAAGTTGACCTTGGTTTTGCTAATTTATATTTTGAAACCAAAAATGTTTTTATTGCAGTTATTTCTTAAGTATGAAGTTACTTCATTATTTTTCATTCCTCTCCTAAATTGCTGCCTTAGTAGGCATTGGGAAGCCATTGAAGATTATTGAACTGAGGCAAGGCGTTATGAAAGCATTGTTTGAAAATTGGTAGCAATATTCAGGATAAGTTGGAAAAAAAAACAGGTGAACTATTTAGAAAGCTTTTGCAGTAATTCTGAGAGGGGTGAGTAGGGTATGGATTAGGTTTTTACTGGTTCATTAATGAAAATGAAATAAATGGGTGGGTGGGTATGAGGGACTATAAGAAGCATGATTTCTTTAATTGGCTGTGATGCTCTATAGTTAGGTTATATAGAGACTTGATGAAAGAAGAGTTGATAGATCTTAGAGGCCATGGTTATAAATACAAAGAAAAAAATATTAGTGTCTGTTAAATCACATTCAGCGACTGTCCAAAATTTCTGTTTTGCCATGGAAATGTGTATAGGATTGAACCTGGCTCATAAGTGTTTAAGACGATTAGTCTTTTATTTTAATAAGTCATTTATTATCTGTTCTTAATATAAAGTTCATGTGAACAGTGATGTAACATTCCCAGGAAGTAGATGCCTCTAAAAAAAAGAATGTCATGTTCTGTACATTACCTCTGCCTCCTCTATTTTTATCTAGAAGAGGATGGAAAGGAATAAAAGTGGTGAATGTAGAGATTCTGAATCATTTATTAATCCATTTCTGATTTTCTGACTGGTTAAGAAAATTTAAGAACAAGTGGTATGCTTTTTATGGATAAAGTGAATTATGTTTCAGATGCTTCCTAAGAAGCAGATTGTCTTTTATAGTAAGTTGCAAATCCCCTCTTCATAATGAGATAATGAATACAGGTGGAAGCTTTGATAAATAAGTGGAATTGTATTAGAAAACATGCTATTTTAGTGCTATAGCACTGTAAACTTAGAGTTTACTATAGCTTATATAAAACCTTTCTAAGAAGGAGCATATAATCTTTGTTCATTAGTTGGCTCTGTTTTTTGTGTAGTTTCATAATACACTTAAAAGCAGTTTGTTTGAAATACTATTTATTCAATGCCCCCAATTTAAATGGTACATTTTAAAGGTACTTTGTTAGTCTAGAATGAAAGTACCAGCTGAATGGTTATGGTTATTTTTCTTTTTTTTTTTTTTTTTTTTTTTTTTTTGAGCAGGGTAGGGGTCGGGGGTAGTTGCTTGGGGACTGGACCCTGGGCCTTACACATGCTATGCTAAACATGGGCTCTACTGCTAAACATGGGCTCTACCATTGAGCTACACTTCCAGCCTCTCTCTGATGTTTTTTGGAACTTCTTATATAGAAGTAAATGTTGCAGAGACACCATATATGTAGTACTTTTTTGAGATGTTTTGTTCCTTTTTCTAAATATACAATTTGGAATGTTCATTTAGGGTGACAGTACCAGGAATAGAAACTAGTCGAAGAACTATAGTTCATCAGTAGTGTTTAAAAGCCTGAATGTGACCTTTATGGCTACCTTGTGTAAGGACACAGGCATGCACAATGGTGAGACCCAGCTTTAATGATGCCAGGGTTTTCTTAGATGAATGCCATCAACCTTTTGATTCCTGGAGGAGGAGTTGATAATTTCACATATAAGTTTCTGGGTTTTGTTTCTTGGAATGATTATTATTGAGAAGCTGTTTTCCTCATTTGTTCTCATGACATTGTATTCTTATTGCTTCATCATAGTATATATCATACTCTGTATATGGCAATGATATATTTACTCATTTCTGTTCTCTTACCACACCATATACTCCTTGAGGAAAAGGATTATATGGCATTGTGTCCTAGTTGTTGAATGCACTGCCTTAGATGTGATAGGGACTCAGTTACTTGATGAATAAGATGCTACAGATGGATGTTGATTGTATTAGTCTCTTTTCCTTTACTATAACAAAATACCTGAGGCTGGGTACTTTATAAAGAAAAGATTTATTTAGCTTACAGTTCTGGAGACCCAAAGGCATAGAACTGGCTTGACGTGGCTCTGGTAAGGACCTACAGTGGATGGCATCATAGTGATGGGGAGAGATCATGTGGTGAGATCTGGATAAGGGGGAACAGCTATAATTTATTTAATCAGTTCTTTAATGATCTAAATATATTCTTTGCTTTTTCTGTTACAAAGATTGCTGTGAATACTCATATAGTTACTTGGGAATACTTGGTATTGTATGTGTTGTAGAATAAATCCATGCAAATGGAAGTACTAGTTCAAAGGGTATTTGCGTTTAAAATGTTAGATAATGCCAAATTGTCCCACAAAGAGTTGTATTTCCCACCCACTGTGCTGAGATACATTTTTCCTTATGCCTTACCAACAGTGTTTTGATTGGTACATTACTAAGTGGTTTAGCAAGTTGTTCTTTTAAATTATATTTGTATATTTTTTTTCATAGGTTTAGGTTGCCAGTGAATATTTTCCAGTTACTGCTTTTGCCTATTCTTTTGGTTTTTGGTTTTCTAGATGTAGGATCACTTGAGCTTTTATAAGAAAATTAGCTTTTTGTCATGTGTCTTTCTTGATTTATTTGCGTTTTAACCATATAGTGTGTTTTTCTGTGCATAAATTTTTAGGTTTGTCATTTTTTTTTTATAATTTTGAATCATAAATGGTATGAATTGTGCAGGTTGTAGAAGAACCTTCTCTAGGATCATAAAAATTTTCTTCCATGTTTTGTCTCTGTATTTTTATGATTTCATTTTGATTATTCTTCAATTTATTTGCAGTTTATTTAGTTCTGAAAATGAGGTAGTGATATAGTTTTCTATTTCAAGACAATTTCCCATATGTATCAACACCATTTATTGAATCATTGAACATAACTATTTTGTAATGCCACTGCTGTCTTGTACGAGTGAAATATTTTCTGTTGTATTTGTCTGTTCAGACTGAAGTCTTTTTTTAAATATATATATTGTTTAGTTGTAGATGGACACGATACCTTTGTTTTATTTATTTATTTTTATGTGGTGCTGAGGATCAATCCCAGTGCCTCACACTGCTAGGCAAGCACTCAGCCATTGAGCTACAACCTCAGACTGGAGACCAAAGTCTTTTAATTGCTATAACTTTAGAGAAAATACTAGCTAATAGGGTTTTTCCAGAATTATTTGTCCTGGTTTTTTGTGCATACATAATTTTCTACCTGATTTTTAAAAATTGTTTATCCAGTCTTCTCTCTGTTGGATTTTAGTTGATTATATTACATTTATAGATTAATTTTGGGAAAATTGATAATTTTAGTATTGATATTATGTATTTCCATAGACACAGTTTTTATTAATGAGTAGCTCTTAAACATTTAATTGATGATGTGAAAAATAGCCTTTTAAAAAATATTAAGTATTCTAGCTTGCTTCGTGTGAAATACAGGATCATACAGATGTTTGGCTCTTTTTCAGGTGATTATAGATAGACTGGAAAGTGAAGATAAATCTTCCTGTTTTTTTCACTTCCAAAAATTTTGTGTCAAGAAAGAAAATTCTCTGTACTTCTGCCACTCAATTTTCTTGTTTTTCTTTCTTTGCTGTTTTTTTTTTTGTACCAGGGATTGAACTCAGGGGTGCTTAACCACTGAGCCACTTTTTCAACCTCACTTTTTCAACCTCACTGAGCCACTAAGTACAACCTTTTCTCATCCTTTATTGTCCCATATTCAGTCCTAAGCCTAGTTTAAAAAAAAAAAAAAATTGTTAACTCACTCTGAACCAATGTGGAAACACATACCACCAATATAGTCAGACAACAACTTTTTTTTTTTTCTTTTGGTACTGGTGATTGAACCTAGGGGTGCTTTACCACTGAGCTACATTCCCAGCCCTTTTTATTTTTTATTTTGAGGTAAGGTCTCACTAAGTTGCTCAGGGCCTTGCTAAATTACTGAGGCTGACCTCAAACTTGTGATCCTCCTGCCTCAGCTTCCTGAGTCTCCGGGATTACAGTGATGAGCCAGCACCTTGCCCAGTTAACTTCTAAGTCTTGTTTCAACACAAAAATGTCATAAACTTTCTTTATCTGTGGTAGCAGTTTCATCAAGGAGAACAAGCCATTAAAGAACTAATGATTTGTAAAATGTAATTGGCCAGTAAAAGATTTAGAGAATGAGCTGGGTGTGGTGGCACACAACTTATCCCAGCCACTCTGGAAGTTGAGCAGGAGGATCACAAGTTCCAGGCCAGCATCAGCAATTTAGCAAGGCCCTGAGCAACATAGTGAGACCCTATCTCAAAATAAAAAAAAACTAAAAGTACTGGGAATATAGCTCAGTGGAAAATAGCCCCTGGGTTCAACCCCCAGTACTAAAAAAAAGATCATCTGGTTATATTGGTGGTCTGTGTTCCAAATTGGTTAAGAAAGAGTTAACACTTTTCTTTTTTCCTTTTTAAACTTGGCTTAGGGCTGAGTATGGGATAGTAAAGGATGAGAGGAGATTGTACTTAGGAAAGGGACAAGTAGCAGATAAAGGGAAAAACACAAGTCCTGTATTGTAAAGAATTTTCTGCTTTTAAAACCAGGGATGTTTTGTAGTTGTACTTTAAGAATAGTTACATGTTACATATCTATGTACTGCTTTTATGAAAATAACCTAACTTAGGGTTCTGTGTCTGCCTGCAAATTTTTTTTCCTCCCAACTTTGGGTTGATTTGTAAACTTGGCTAATTAGAAGTCACTGTTGTTAACTTCCTTTATCTCAGTGTTCTTATGGCCTTAGACGGAACTGACCTAAAGCATTAAAAAAGTTTTTTTAAGCTATCTGTGCATTTTATCTCAGAAAATAAGGGAATTTACTTTTTTTAATTCTGTTCTTTCTTCTAGGGAGATTATTAAAGATGCTTAAACCTATCATATGTATCCCTTTTCATAGTTATCTCTAGGTCATTTCAGTCTAAGTTTATCAATATCATTTTAAAATTGGGATTTTAACTAGAGTAATTGTTTTTATTTTTATTTACTTAATTATCAAATTCTGATATTTTAATTTTTAATACAAAACAACTTGTTAAAAACTTGATTAAATGCTTTTGCCTTGCTTAAAGTAAATTATAAAAATCAGAATTTAGATCAGGGATTTCATCCTTAAATTTTATTGGTTATGTATATACTACACACAGGTCTATTAAAAGGATAAGGACTGTAAGACATCACTTCTGAATGAAGACTGAGATATGGGCACCAACCAGCATACCTAAGAACATGCCATCTGTCTGCTTCACTAACATTTTTGTTAGTGAAACATATTGTGGGGCCGCAGTTAAGTTTAGCACTGATACAATAAAATGTGTATTTTAATTGTCTGCTAAGAATTGTGGATAAAACTCATGGCTTTGATACAGTATAATATTAGTTTGTTTCCCTTGCCTTATCTCTATTGGGGGGGTTCCTTTTTTTAAAAAACTTTCATTATGAAAAATATCAGTGAAGAAATACAGAATAATGAATGAAACCTGTGTGATCTCTAATTTAACTTAATTCAGACAGTACCTATCTTTAGTTCAGTTGCTAGTTGCAAGTCTAGTCCTCTGGAACTTGAGACTGATCAGGCTATAAATTGTGGTTCCCATGACCCCCTTCTTGGGTTCCATTAATAAGCTAGAGCAGCTCATGTAATGCAGGGAAACATTTATGCTTTCCCATTTCTTATAAAAGTTATTACAAAGAATACAGAAAATAGCCAGATGCATAAGCCAACACATAGGGGAAGGGAGTAAGGTAAATGGGAAGGGGCAAGAACTTCCCTGCCCTCCAGGGTACCACCATCCAGGAACTTCCACAGGTTCAGTTATGAAGAAGTTCTCTGAACCCAGTTCTTTTGAGTTTATATGGGGGCTCCATTATGATGGCATGCTTGATTATATCATGGCCCTTGGTGATCAACTTAAGCTTCAACTCTTCTCCCTGGAGGCTGGGACTGGAGTGAAGCCTAAGTTTCAACCCTCCAATCATGTCTTGGTCTTTACAGTGGCCAGTTCCCATACTGATGCCATCTGGGGGATCCCCAACCACCAGTTGTCTCATTAGCATACAAAAGACAGTCTATCACTTGGGAGAAGAGTCCAAGGTTTAGGAAATGGGATGAAGACCAAATGTATATTTTTTCATAATACCACAACCTTATTTAGCCATTGTAGCCTTAACCCCCATCAACCATGGTCCATATGCCATTTCCGAATGCTCATAAATTCGTCCTTTTGTGTCTTGCAAACTATAAGGACTACTTTTAGAAACATAACCACAACGCCCTTAGTCTAGTATTTATTTTACAATGCTCATAAATACGTCCTTTTGTGTCTTGCAAACTATAAGGACTACTTTTAGAAACATAACCACAACACCCTTAGTCTAGTATTTATTTTAAATCAGAATCCAAGCAAGATCCTACTGTTACAATAAATTGATTTGTCTTTAAATCTGAGGTTCCCCTGGTTTTTCTCTTTGCAATTTATTTGTGAAATACTTTTCAATGTTTTTAATAAGATATAATTTACATATAGTAATGCGCAGATCTTAAGTGTGAACAGTTTTACATTTGGCAAATGCATATATTCTACAAATGCATACATTCTTTTAACTTACACCTCTGTCAAGATATAGAACTTCTTTATTATCCTAGAAAGTTCTCTTGGGTCCTTGGCAGTCAGTTCTTCAGTTTGTTTCTTGTACTGGTTTCTTTTCCCACAACTCTATCCCAATCAACCAGCTTTGATTTCTTTTACTGTAAATGAGTTTTATTTTTTATAGAGCATCACATGGAATGATACAGTACATACCCTTGTGTCTGACACCTTGTATCTGAGAATGATATTTTTGAGACTTATCAGTGAAAATGCAGATATCAGTAATTTGTTCTTTTTCACTCCTGAGTAATATTCCATGATCCAAAGATACCACAATTTAATTATTCAGTCATTTTTTGTTGGACATTTGAATTACTTATACTTTTTGCCTATTATGAACAAAAAATGTTATAACATTCTTATATAGATTTTTTAATACACTTTTTTGATATAGATAGACACAATACTTTTATGTATGTGTGTGGTGCTGAAGATTGAACCTGGTGCCTCAACATGCTAGGCATCACTCTACCACTGAGCTACAACTCCAGCCCCACATAGATCTGTTTGTAGGTAAATGTTTTTGTTTCTCTACCTAGGAGTAGAATTGCTGGCCATCAGGTAGTTGTATATTGAATTTTATAACAAATTGCCAAAGTGTTTTCCAAAGTGATTTCACTTCTACCAACAACATATATGAGTGGCTCCATATTCTCACCAACATGTCATTTATCAACTTTTTTACTTTTAACTAGTTGGGTATGTAGTACTTTCTCATTGTGGTCTTAATTCAAATTTCCCTAATGACCAATGAATTAGACCATTTTTACATGTCTGTTAGATACATGCATATTTTGCAAAGTATTTTTTCAAGCAGTTTGCTCATTCTTAAATTGGGTTGTCTGTCTTACTTACTGATTTGTAATTTTATATATGTTTTAAATACATGACTTTGTTAGATGCATTTTGAATGTATTCTCCTAGTCTATAGCTTGCCTGGTAATTTCAGTTGATGAGTTCTTTTAATGAGCATAAGTTTTAATTTTGAAGAAGTCTTAATTTGCCTTTTTGTTTAGTGCATTCTGTATACTAAGACACCTTTGCCTGCTCCAAGGCTGTGAAGATATGCTGTGTTTTCTTCTGGAAGTTTTAATAGTTTTCATTTTTATGTTTAAGACTGTGTACCATCTTGTATTAATTTTTGTTTATGGTATGTATTAGAAATTATTTTTTCCATATTTTTTCACTTGTAGTATTCTCTTTCTGATAATTGCTTTGTGCCTTCATCAAAAATCAGTTGACCATATAAAGTATGTCTTTGTACATCTGTTTTGTTCTAATGGTCTGTTTATTACTATAGCTTTAGAGTAAGCTTTAAATCAGATAGTTTGACTATAAATGTTTAATATTTTTCAAATTGCTTTGCCTCTTCTAGGTTCTTGGTATTTCTTTGTAAGTTTTAGAATCAGGTTGTTCATTTCTATAAAATGTCTGTTGTGAATTTAATTGGAACTCTATTGAATCTGTAGGGAAGAATTGACATCCTTGAGGTTTTATCCTATTTATAGGCAATCAAGTTAGCCTGTTATCATTTTGTGGATGCTGGCAAAAGACATAGGATGCCTAGGCCAGAGACAAAGGCAATGACAGTAGCTCAAATAGCAGCATTTTCTTGTTCTGGTTTCCTGAGCCCCATTTCCCAGAGTTAACACTGAGAGGGACATCTGCAGCTGCAGTGTGTTTTATTACAGGAGATAAATTTTGAACTCAGGGAAACTGAGGCTTTCATATTATATAATAAGCATGCCTGCCTGTAACTCAATAGGAAGATACTGTTGCTGTTTTCCAAGGTCTGTTCACCAAACCAACAGCTTTGAAACACTCACTGTTCCTAAGATGTGTAAAAACAAGAAACACAGGAGTTCTGTTTCTTGACACTCAACAGTATTAAATCTTCCATTCCATGAACATTAATATATCTCTATCATTTAGATCATTATTTTTTCTCAGCAGTGTTTCTTAGTTTTGTGGTTTGGAATTTTGTACAATTTTTTTTAAGTTTAGGCCTAAGTATTTTGTTTTATGTAGCTATTATACATGGTATTAAAATTTTCTAATTTTCTATTAGTTGCTGTTGTTCCAAAATACAATTTGAGTTTTGTATATTATCTTTATATCTGTCTTACATTCTTGCTAAATTCACTATAAACTTAATTAAGGTATATACACCTCACACATCACTCATAGGATTTTTTTAACTACACAGTCCTGTTGTCTGCAAGGTAGGATAGTTTTTGCTCTTCCTTTCAGATCTTTTTGCTATCTTGTGGTGAAAAGGCTACTGGATGGCTTGTTTTATTCTGGATTTTGAATGAATTTATTTATGTTTTATGATTAAGTTTGTTAGCTGCATACTTTTCCTATATGTCCTGACCCCTTCAGTTGGTAAAGTTTCCTTCTATTCCCACTTTGCTGAGAATTTTAATGATAATGGCTGTTGAATTTGGCACAAGCCTTTTTTGACATATATTGGAATGATCAGTAAGACCACTGAGACTCATCCTCAGCCCTTTTAGAGACAGGGTCTCACTGAGTTGCTGAGGGCCTTGCTGAGTTGCTGAGGTTGGCTTTGCACTTGCGGTCCTTCTGCCTCAGCCTCCTGAGCTGCTGGGATTACTGGCGTGCAATACAAGGCCGGGCAGATTTAGTTATAAGTTATTTGACATTATGAAATTAGATCTCTTTACATTATCAAGGAGACCCACCCAAGTGCATATTCATGAAAACTACATCTCTTTTATTTTTATTTTGATCATTCTTGTCTAGCTTGACTTTTCCAGATAGAAGTGTCTAAATTTATTGGACTGTCTACCATAGGAACACCTCCTAGTTATCTCTCATGCTATTTCAAATTGCCTTAAGCTTACACCTTCTAAAGTGTGAAAAACAGAAAATCTTTAGCTCAGGATCTTTCATCTGCAGGTACAAAATGAACTTGTCCAAAGTTACTATACCAATTTATAGTGTATTGTCTGCTTGGGCTGCCATGACAAAAAATAAGTGACTTAAACAGCAAATTTCTCAAAATTTTGGAGATTAGGAAGTCTAAAGATCAAGGTGCTGGCAAAGTAGGTTTTATTCTGAGGCCTTTTCTTTTGACTTATTGGTGACCTTCATCCCTGTATGCTCTGTGCTTAAGGAGAGAAGCAAGTGGACAGCGAGCTCCCTGGTGTGGCTTCTTGTAAAGGCACTAATTGCATTGACCAGGGCATTGACTCATTACTTCATCTAACCTTAATCACCTCCCCAAACCCCATTTCCAAATACTATCACGTGGGGTTAAGAATCCAACTTAAGAATTGGGGAGCAAGACATAAACATTCGATCTCTAACATCAATAAGAAATTCAGCTCTGAAGCTGAATTACCTGAGTCACTTACTAGTTGTTTGTACTTGAGTAAGTTGCAGTTTTTCTTTTCTTTTTTTAAAATTTAAATGTGTTAAATGGGTGATGTATTAATATCACCACTTAGGACATAAGGATTAGGAGTAAAATGAATTCTTCCATGTAAAGCATTTGGAATAACAAGTAGCCCTCAACCATTGTTAATTTTAAACAAAACAAACAAGAAACATTTCTAATGATGATTAGGTGGGGGATTTTTGTTGTTAATTTTTGGTATTTCTGACTGGCATTTGGACAAGGGCACGCAGGATTAATATTCTGTGTGTACAATGACTCATAATCTTTTTCTTTGAAGATAGACAACCTAGGATGTGGGAGAAAATTCTCAAAGTGTATTTCTGAATTGAACATATGCCAGTAACAAAAGATTAAATAGAAGTAGTTATTAATTTCATTCAAATCTTTTAAATTTTGGGCTTGAATAGGACAAGATAATTTACCTAACTGAAAATGTGAGTAAAAACCTTGGGTGCAGTATGTGAAATGAGAACCCTGTCTTAAATTTGCTTTGGTTCATAAGGTTTCTTTAACATAAACATGTTATGTTTCCTTTTGATAGATCCTATGGATAGAATTTAGTCAACTTTATAATATGTGGTGATTTGTCTGAATTAATGGTACTGTTATTTCTAACTTCCTTTCTATCTTGGTTTTTTCTCTGTAGATAAGTTTTTGTTAACTTAATTACAAACTGAATCCTTGCTTACTCCTCTTTTATCTTTAGTCTCCTTCCAACCTGTCTTTATTTCTGCTGAGGTTATATTCTATTTGTTTTTCAGATGAGACCCTTTTTGCTCTTCCTGCTGCATCTGAGCCTGTGATACACTCCTCTGCAGGCAAGTTCTTTCTGCCAGCTTTTATCCTCTGTGTATTCTAACTTTTAACTCTTTAGTTGTGTTAACTCCATACAAGAGTAGTTTGGATTTACTGAAAATTAGCATGGTTCCAAGAATATTTTTCTACTGAAAAAGTTGAAATTTGCATTTTGTATGCTCTGTCCAAAGGAGAAATGGGCAGAGCTTGATTAATAATTGGAAGTGTGTAAGAAATTCTTGGACCCTTGATTTATTTACATATTGACCAGCCCTTTTCTCACATAGTTTACTTGTGATAGCCAACCTTAATATAAATGAATGCCAGTCTGTGGCATTTAATTATTTAGTGCTCCTTCTGTCAGCCAAACTCTATTCTCAAATCTTCTCTTTCTCAAAAATCAGCTAAAAGTAGCTTTTTTAGTTAATAATACTTTAGATTTTTCTCAGATTTGTGTCTTTGCATAGCATGTAATTGCCTTGGAAGCCATGCATATGTTTGAGTTTTTTAAATTGACAAAAAATTTGTGAGGTACAATGCGATGTTTTAGTACACATATACATTGTGGAATTATCAAATAAGTCTAACTAGCACGTCTGTCTCCAGAATTTTCTATTTCTTTGAGAATATTTAAAATTCTTTTGGCTATTTTGAAATGTATGATACATTGTTAGCAACTGTAGTCACCATGCTATGCGATATCCATGCATGTTTTACTGACAGTAGTACTATTTTCAGTAATTCAAGTCTACTTAGATTTATTAAGTAAATGGTATTAACATATCATTTGAGTTAATAGTGAGTCTTCACTAACACTGTTTTTTGAGTCTGTCATAAAACTTGCATTGACTCTGAGAACACTGGCATTCTCTAACTTTCCTTTCTGTCCATGGCCACAGACAAAATTATGGACTTGAAGGAGCAGCCAGGTAACACTGTTTCGGCTGGTCAAGAGGATTTCCCATCTGTCCTGCTTGAAACTGCTGCTTCTCTTCCTTCTCTATCTCCTCTCTCAGCTGCTTCTTTTAAAGAACATGAATACCTTGGTAATTTACCAGCAGTATCACCCACACAAGGAACACTTCAAGAAACTTTAAATGAAGCGTCTAAAGAGTTCTCAGAGAAGGCAAAAAACCCATTTGTAGATAAAGATTTAACAGAGTTTTCAGAATTAGAATACTCAGAAATGGGATCATCCATCTCTCCAAAAGCAGAATCTGCCATGCTAGTAGAAAACTCTAGGGAAGAAATAATTGTGAAGAGTAAAGATGAAGAGGAGGATTTAGTTAGTAATATCATCCTTCATAAACAACAAGAATCACCTGTAGCCCTTTCTAAATTGGTTAAAGAAGAGGACAAAGTTATGTCTCCAGAAAAAACAAAGGACAGTTTTAATGAAATGAAAGTTGCAGTAGAAGCACCTATGAGGGAGGAATATGCAGACTTCAAACCATTTGAGCGAGTATGGGAAGTGAAAGATATTTGTAAGAAAGACAGTGATGTGTTGGCTGGTGGAAGTAATATAGAGAGTGATTTGGAAAGTAAAGTGGATAAGACATGTTTTCCAGATAGTCTTGAGCAAACAAATCATGAAAAGGATAGTGAAAGCAGTAATGATGATGCTTCTTTTCCCAGTACACCAGAGGCTGTAAAAGACAGTTCAAGAGCATATATCACATGTTCTCCCTTTGACCCCAAAACAGCAGACAGCATTGCACCAAGCATTTTTCCTTCATTAGAAGATCATACTTCAGAAAATAAGACGGATGAAAAAAAAATAGAAGAAAAGAAGGCCCAAATTGTAACAGAGAAGAAAACCAGCACCAAAACATCTAATCCTTTTCTTATAGCACCACAGGATTCTGAGACAGATTATGTCACAACAGATAATTTATTAAAGACGACCGAGGAAGTAGTGGCAAATATGACTGAAGGTCTGACCCCAGATTTAGTACAGGAAGCATGTGAAAGTGAATTGAATGAAGCTACAGGTACAAAACTTGCTTATGAAACAAAAATGGACTTGGTCCAAACATCAGAAACCATGAAGGAGTCACTTTACCCTATATCACAGCTTTGCCCATCATTTGAAGAATCTGAAGCAACTCCTTCACCAGTTTTGCCTGACATTGTAATGGAAGCACCATTAAATTCTGTAGTTCCTAGTGCTAGTGTTTCTGCAGTACAGCCCAGTTCATCACCATTAGAAGCTCCTCCAGTTAATTACGACAGCATAAAACTTGAGCCTGAAAACCCCCCACCTTATGAAGAGGCCATGAATGTATCAGGAATAAAAGAAGACATTAAAGAGCCTGAAAATACTAATATAGTTGTTCAGGAAACAGAAGCTCCTTATATATCTATTGCATGTGACTTAATTAAAGAAACAAAACTTTCTACTGAACCAAGTCCGGATTTCTCTAATTATTCAGAAATAGTAAAAGCTGAAAAGCCATTGCTTGATCATTCTGAGCTAGTCGAAGATTCCTCACCTGATTCTGAACCAGTTGACTTATTTAGTGATGATTCAATACCTGAAGTTCCACATAAACAAGAGGAAGCTGTGATGCTCATGAAAGAAAATCTCACTGAAACTTCGTTTGAATCAATAACAGAACAAGAAAATAAGAAAAAACTCGGTGCTTTACCACCTGAGGGGGGAAAGCCTTATTTGGAATCTTTTCAGCCCAGTTTAGGTACCACAAAAGATTCCCTATTGCCTGACGAAGTTTCAACATTGATCAGAAAGGAGAAAATTCCTTTGCAGATGGAAGAGCTCAATACTGCAGCTTATTCAAATGATGACTTATTTATTTCTAAGGAAACAAAAATAAGAGAAAGTGAAACATTTTCAGATTTGTCTCCAATTGAGATTATAGATGAATTCCCTACATTTGTCAGTTCTAAAACTAATTCTAAATTAGCCAGGGAATACACTGACCTAGAAGTATCCCACAAAAGTGAAGTTGCTAACATCCAGGATGGAGCTGGGTCATTGCCTTGCCCAGAATTGCCACATGACCTTTCTTTTAAGAACATACACCCTAAAGAGGAAGATAAAATCCAAGTCTCAGATGAATCTTCCAAAGATAGGTCTGATATATCAAACGTGCCCTTACTGCCTCCAGATGTTTCTGGTTTGACAACTCAAACAGAGATAGGCAGCATAGTTGAACCCAAAGTTTTTGTGAAAGAAACTGAGGAAAAACTTCCTTCTGATAGAGAAAAAGAGGACACATCACCATCTGCTATATTTTCAACAGAGCTGAGTAAAACTTCAGGTAATGAATTCATGTACTGTTTTGTCCTTTCACATCACTTTTTGACTTGGTTTAAAATACTTCTTTGCATCACCTATTATGTTTTATAATACCTAATATGTCACATTGATTAGAACTTTTTCAGTGTTAGTGCTTTTTCTATCTATCTTGTACTCACCATACACTCTTGCTCTTAATTTTTCCACATAGTTGTTAGTCACTTTTATATTGCTTCATGGAACCAGACATTTTTAAATTAGAATCATCTTCAAAATCTATTTTTTCTCCAGTGTTTGTTGATAACATGATGAGCAAGAGGTATTAAAAATATTTTCAGATGTTTATTTTTGTTTTAGAAATGATTTCATATTTATAAAGAACAGTTCTGTGGCATGTTTTTAATATTTCAATATAGCACATTATTTTTCCAGTGAGAGGTATAAGGTCAGGCATATTGAATGGAGAAATTTTCCAGAAAAGTGTAAACTGAGGTCTATCAGGAATTCTGAAAAGTTCTAAATCTCATTTTTTCTTTTGACTACATTTCCCATATACCTGATTTGCATCAAGTGATTTTCCCCTTTTTAGAAATTTAATGTTCTAATTTGGCTGATTTCTATTACACTGTGTAGGAGTATGTTTATGAATTGGAGATGGGTAGCACTTGCTGTCATCAGACCAGTTTAGAAAGTGTTGCAGTATTACAAGAAAGAGGAAATTCTAAATATTCAGGTAATGAGGTGTGAGCATGTAGACTTGGTGTTTGATGGATATGAGAGTCAAAGATGACTCGAGGAATTCTAGCTTCCTGGCATGTGCGTGTATAGAGAGCAGTATGAGAAGTTCTGAGGTATAGGGAACATGAAAAAAGTTGACTTAGGAGAAGAAAAAAATTCAGTTTTGAATATATTGGTCTTGGTACCTATGAAATAAATACCCAAGAAGTAATGGATATTATATATACCTATATACATTGCCATGGACTTGAAGGTAGAAATTAAAGCCACAGATGCCAATTATGGAGAATCAAGAGAAAAGAAAGATTGTAAAGGTGAAAGAAATGATCAGCATTTCTTTCTAGAAATCTAGAGAGGTCAGTTAAGGATTGAAAATTTGTCAAAACAGAGGGCAAGTATTGGTTTGATAGCAGCAAATGGTTGAGTGGGCAAGGCTACAGTTGAGTGAATTTTAGAGCAAATGGATGTAAATGTTGACTATTTTAAGTCTGAGAACATGAAGGAAAATGTTAGCAAGCAGGAAAGAATGAGGTTGAGGAAGGGCAATTTTTTTTGAGGAGGGAAATTGTGATTCCAAGTACTGGTGGAGTCTGAGGGTGGGCTGTGGAGCCCATGTGGAAGAATTAGTCTTAGAGAGGAAGAATGATACTGCTTTGTAGGGAATGGAAAGTTCGGGTGTTGATACTGCTGCGGATCTGTGGCTGGAAGTTGAATTATTTAATGGTTAACCTTTATTGTTCAAAGCAGTATGTATGTTAGGTCTTTTGCTGAGAATGAATTGGAACATACTTGGGTGAAATAGGTGTGAAATACTTTGGGAATAGAGAAACAAATACTTTGTGTTAAGAACTTGTGAAGAATGAAGGGTGCCAAATATCCTGGGTATGGGTTCAGAGAAAGCAAATGGTTGTATTGATTTAAAGTTGTGTTTTGCTCAGTGGAAGGGACAGTGAGTCAAGAGAGTTAGGAAAGAATAGTTGAAAGTGGTGGACTGTGGCATCTAAGTTGAGGAAATGAAGAAAAGAGGGAGTTGATAGGAGGAGAGTAGAATGTCAGTGAACTTGAGGTCCAAATTTGGTCTAAGAACCTAAAGTAGTAGGAGTAAAAATGTGACTGCCAAAATGTGGTCAATTTAGGATTATGAGTGCATGTGGGTGAATGTGTTGGATGTTGACTTTGGAATTTTAGAGCAATAGCTGTTCAAATTGATTATAAATGGTCAAGGTTTGCCTATGAGGCAAGGCCTCCAGTGGAGTTGGGTGAAGATTGCTAGAGGTGAGGTTAAGTAAACTATAGCAATCAAGAAGTTGGAAGTTAAATTTTCCACAGCATCGAAGTCACACATGATAATGACAAAACTTCAGATGGAGAGGAAGATTAGGAAATAGGGAGGTAAGTCTTTGGTAAAGGACAGTGAGACAGCTGATATGGTAGTAGATAAGAGCAATAAGGAAGGATAGAGAATGACATAACTAATAGCCAAGGTCTGTTTAATAATTGTCTGGAAGCAGCAATGGTGAGCAGAGGGTTCTACCACTCTCTCTCATGTAGGAGTAGAATATAGTAAGAGTACACAGCCTCTATTTAGAAAGTTCTACAGGAAAAGCAGTATCCTCAAGTAAGAGCCAAGTTTTGAAAGTATGATAATGGCAGGCTTGTTTAGTAAAGAAGTTGAGGATTAGGATTGCTGGTTGATGTGGAATGAGGTTTTCACAACCATGGTAAAGTGGTTTGGGAGGGATCAATGGAGGGACAATACCTGAGAAGCCCAGAACAGTGTGGTATTGATAGCGTGGGTAAAGACCAAAGAGAAACCAGGATGTTAGCAGTCCTGAAAGGCTTCTGATGAACCCCTCCCTCCCTACCCCAACACTGCCCTAAGAACTTAAAGCTACCAGCCCTTGGTAGATGGAAGCTCCCAGGAATTTCAGGAATCAGCTATTTCTTAGATTGATTTTTACTAAACCTAGAGATCTGTGGCTTAATAGGTCAGAATTAAGGGAAGAATAGGAGTCATTACCTAGGAAGGTTTACTGGTATTGACTGAAGAAAGTTTAAGTAATGCTTTGGGCTTTTTTTTTAGGAATATATTTATGCCTTTTTTCTGAGAAGATGGTTATTCATGACTCTTACTCAAGCTGTTTTTATTTTTTAAACTCATTTCTCTCCCTCCCTTCTCCTACCCTCTCCCTTTTCATCCCTTTCTCAGATTAAATTGTATATATTTATAAGATACAATGTGACACTTTGATAAATATATATATATATAATGTGTACTGACTGAAAAGTGTAATTAGTGTTTTAAACATTTTTCTTCAGTCATTTTTGTGTTTTATCTTAACTTATGGCAGCTCACTAGGGAATAGAGAATTATTTGGATACACTAAATGTGTATATTCTTCAGAAGCCATGTTGGTATAATGAAAACAATATGGGTGACATGAGTTCTAGTCTTGGCTGTACAACCCACAATCTCTTCATCTCTCTATATGTCACTTTCCTTTTCTACAAAAGGGGTGGGGTTAGGTTAGATTTTTACAACTTGATAATTTCCTTCTTTGTAAAGGCATCTGTTTAAAATAGGTGAGTATTTCCTTATTTCAAGCATTGTGCTAGATTTTTTTTTTTTTTTTGGTGGGTGGGGAAGACGGAAAATGAATACAAAATCTTACCTTCATGTAACTTTAAATTGGGGGAGACTGACTGGTAAGGACAGAGCTGAACATTGTGATACATGTTATAATGGGTACATTTATTTCCCTGTCTTCCCAAAAGTGTGGGCTAAGTGTACTGGAGTCAATGTACCAGCAAATATACCATTAGACTAATAATAGAGGCTTTGTCCTCAAATGGCTTAACAACTTTATAGCATTCCTAATTATGATGTATAGGAAGTTTGGTTTTGTTTTTTGCTTTTTTGCAGTGTTGAAGATTGAATCTAGGACCTCATACATGCTAGGCAAACACCTTAGGGTTTTTGGATTTTTTTTTTAAATGTCCAAGTCTTATTACTGTTTATATATTTAATCATTAAAACATTGATAGGTATTAGATAATAAAATGTCAGTTTCCTCAGATCATTTATTATCTCAAATTCTTGTTTTCTTAAAATGACATTTTGTAGGCAGAATTCAGTTTTAATTTTGGACAGAAAGGCATTTCATAAGGGAGATGAACAAGATATTATGGTGCATACTTTGTTGCTTTGTTAATTTTTTGAAGTAAAACTTGTAGGCGGGGGTGGGGGAAGAATACCAGTCCCTTCCCTCCCCTGTTAAGGAGTTTGTAACAAACTGTTCTTTTGTTTTTAATAATTTTTGGTTGTAAATGGACACAATGCCTTTATTTTATTTATTTACTTTTATGTAGTACTGAGGATGGAACCCAGTGCCTCGCACATGCTAGTCAAATGCTCTGCCACTGAGCTACAGCCATAGCCCGTTCTTAATATTGAAATGTAAATGCTGATTTTTTTAGTCTGTGAGTATCAATGTCCACTCTATTTTCACTTGCACTATACCTCCTCATTCAGAGGCAGTTTTTAATGATCTAGGCCCAGCATTTCATACATGTTCTTTATTTAAATTTTTAAAAGTCCTGGCTAAAAATTTATGCTTTTGATATTTATTTTTCCACTTTTGTTTTTAAAATATATTTTGATTATTATTGGCATTTTAAGTTTTCAGTTTTCACTCACTTTTAAAAAATAAGTAACAAAGTAGAGAGTAAAATACTCTTAATACTTCTATAAATTTATTCTACTGTATAGCCAAATTGGTAAAACTTCTGAAAAGAAAGTTAACAGTCTGGAACTGTCACTTGAAACTTGAAATGTTTGTCAGATGATGCATGGAATCTTAGTTTAGCATAGGAATAATGGTTTATGGATATCAGTGTAAAAGGGTTGTGTGTGAAAAAGCATCAGCACATTGGAAGGGGAAATAAAGAGACCACTGGTATATTAGGAATAGCTTCTCAGAAGAGATGATTTTATGAAAGTTACAGATTGCAAATGTGAGTAAATAAATATAGACATTTATATATGTGTATACTCACACACACACACACACACACACACACACAAAGTTTTCCAGATTCTTTTGTGATAGATATGTTCAGTACCTGATCCTACTCATTTGTAGCTAGGCAGAGAGGTGGATTTGTACACTGGCCATGTGTGACTAATTGTGAAGAAACATTTAGGTTTATTCAGAATTAAACTGAAAAATCAATCTATGCTAGAAAATGGTTTGTGGTACATAAGTTGCTAAATTATCTCTGGAATTAAGCAATAAAAACACATGGTATCGTTTATGGTTTGTTCTCTTTTAAAGCTAATAGCTTTTAAGTTAGCTTTTTATTGGAAATAACTTCAAACTTTAAAACAAAGTTGGAAAAATAAACAGTACAAAGAATGCCTTATAACCCTTTATTTGAATTCATCTGTTTTACCCCATTTGCTTTATTATTTGTGATTTCTCTCTATGGGTGTGTATACATACATATACATTTATATATTTGTGATTTCTCTTTCTGTATAAACTAGATGTGGACATCCTTGTTTTTTCTGAGTCATTTGAGAATAAATTATATCTTTGTCTTTTTACCCCAAAATACATCAAATAGAGATCATTCTTTTAAAACCTCAGTATAGTTTTTAACTTTCTAAATTTACATTGATATGCTTTTTTCCAATCTGTCCTCCATATTCCAGTTTTGTTAATTCTCCTCATAATGTCATGTATAGCATATTTTCCCCTCTAGTACAAGATCCAGTCTAGTTGTCATGTGTCTTTTGACTCCTTTAATCTGGAACATTTCCAATATTTATGTCAGAATGTTAACAATTTTAAAGAACACAGATCCACCCTCTCCCCCTTTTTAATACAACAATCATTTTGGATTTGTCCAGCGTTTCTTAAAAATTAGATTGAGGCTATGGATTCATGGTCTAAAATTCTGTGTAGATGATATAGTGTCCTCATGGTATTATATCTGGAGGTACCTGCTATAAACCAGTCTTTCATTGGTGAGGTTAATTTTTACCATCTGATAAGGTGGTTCCTGATTTCCTAATTCTATAATTATAGTATTGTCTCTCTTCCTCCCTCTAAACTAATAATCATTCTGAGGGCTGACACATACTTCAAGACATTGCAAATATCCTGTCCCCATCAAAATCTGTCCCCTTAATTTTGTGTCTTGATTTTTGTTTGATCTGGTCTTTACCATGATGTTTGCAAAATGATGATTTTTCAATTCCAGCACTCCTTCCACATTTTTCAGTTGACCTTTGTCTTACTGTGAGCAAGAGTTAACTTACCAATATAGGTCCATGAATTTCTGTTTTTCTCTCAATGGTTTATACTTACTTGATTTCTATACTTTATTATTTTGGTGGTAAATTATCCCAGATTTGAAGGCATCTTTTAGTTTGACTAAAGGACATATAGCCATTTTAAGTTTGTTTGAATGGCAGCACTTCTTTTTAGCATAACAAAATGTATGCTTATGCCTACTCTGTCCCAGTCTGGAGTCAGCCATTTCTCCAAGAGTCCTAATTGCTTCTAGTATGGAATGAGATCAGTTTCAAAAAGGTTTTAAAAATCAAGAACTGGATGCTAGTTGTTTTGTTTGTCCTCTGGGAATCTTCCCATTTTAGTTCTTTCAGTGTACAGAGCTAGGAAATGCTTATATACATACATATGAATAAACATAGGCACATACCATATGTTCACACAGGTATCTCCAATCCTAATCCATTCCCATGGTGTTCTTTCTTTGGTCATGTCATATTTATCTTTTCTTTTTATAATGAGAGCCCTGGTTCCTAATACTATCAATAACATTTACTCATTTGTTTAATCCTTTAACACATGTGAAATAGTTGTAGGATATATTTTTTCATATCACTATAATAAGGATTTGTTCGAATATCTCTCTCACACAAACCTCCTCAAGATTGTTGGGGGTTGGTGGGGGATATGAGTACAACACACATACACCACACACATATGTATGTGTATACATCTATGTGTATATAGTGTCAAAGACCAGCTGATAGCATTTTTGTTTGTTTAGGTGGTGTTTCCACATTATTTAAATTTCAACAACAACAATGACAGTTTTCTTCCTGTTTCTGTTGCCTGTCCACCTCATAGTCTTGCCGCCCAGTCACCTTTTGGACTTATTTTCTTAAGTATTCTTCTAGATATTTTATACTTTTTTTTTCTTTTTAAAAACATTATGTGTGATCTGTTTTGACCTTTAATTATTAGTGAATGTGAACACACTTCCCATATTTTTTTTGGCTATTTGTATTTTGTGTTTTACAAATTGCTTTGCCCATTTTTTAAATTCAGGAGTGCTTTATATATATGAATAATATATATATATTTATATATATGAAAGATGCAAACTCAGGTTAAGAGTTTTCCTGCAGTTTTCCAAAAGATTTTTATTTTATTTTACATTTTGGTGGACATTTTTACTTTTCACAAAGGAAAATCTGTCTTTTGATTTTCTTCCTCTATAGTTTTCATTTTTACACTTAATTCTGATCTATTTAAAATGGATTTTGGAAAGAAATCATTTTATCTCACATGCTTTTTTCTGGTAGAGTTATTTGCCTGTTTCCATTGTACTCTGATCTAGTTCTTTATTGCCAGGAACAATCTGTGGAAGTGCCAGAAAAATTGAGAGTAGTCTTTACTAGATTGTGTCCTTGATTGGGCAAGTCAACTATAGACTGTAGGTGTTGCTGCCATCTAGTGTTGTTGATAGAAAACCAGTTCTGTGGAGTACTTTGTAACTTTTGACCATAGGGAATAAATTCAATCAGCAGAGAAATTTAGTAACGTGGAAATATCTGTTTCACACTTATGAATGACATTAAAATGATTTTATAAAAATAATTTTGAATTTTGACATCTTGTACTGAATCATACGTTTGAATCATGTTACTATAAACATTTGAATGACCCTCAAGATTTTCCCCGAACTGTGTACTTTAATGAAAAAAATCTTTAAAAGGTCTGTACAGAGCCTAATGATTACAAGTTAATTTTTGAATTTTGAATTTAGAAATGCTTTGGGCCTTTGAGAGTATCTGTGTATTTATTTTAGATTTTAATGTAATAGCATTTAATTCTCATTGAATAGTATCACTTTCAATTTCTTTGTATATTTTAGTATTCATTTTGGCAGCCTATGCAAAATCATTTATAGACTTAAGAATGCTCGTTTTTTGGCTATGTTAAAATGACGTTCATTTCGTACACTTTCATTTCTTAAGATTCAGTTAGGTAATGTTGAAGTGCTATAATTTAGTCTATAGAGGGCATTATATTACAGTACATGGTAGGGTTTTTAAGTGTTTAATATCTCATTATGTATGTTTATTTTGTACCTTTTCTTAGCTCAGAATAATTATATAGTTTTAAAGTAAGTTTAAAACTACACTGTAGCCATAATCATTGTTTTAAAAAACGATTAATTAAAGAATTCCTGTACTTTCTGACCAGAAGTAGATATAATTATTTTAGCTATCAAGATAGTATACAAAGCAGCTAACTTAGGGTGTTGTACTTTCAATACTAATGACTACTTCTTTCTCCTCTTATTTCCTTTTTATCTCTAAACATTGTGAAGAAAACAAAGTAAAACAAAAATTGGAGTTTTTCTTATTGATGCCTAAAATGCAGTTCTCTACTGCCTGAAATCCTTCCAATTATATACAAGTCAGGAAAAAAATCACACTCAATTTCTGAGAAGGTTATAGAATGGTTATAGAATTTTTTTATATTCTTTAGTAGGAGTTGATTTAATCATTTTCTTGTGAACTACATACAATAAGAAAATGAACATTTTGATTTGAGATGTAATTACAAAGGTAATCTTAGAGCATAAAACCCTTTAGAAAGGAGTTAGGTATATTTGGAGGTCTTCATGTTCAGGAGAGAGGGATATTTAGTGTGAGGATATTGAGAAGTGGGAAACTGCTGAATATGAACTTTGAACTTTTATTTCAAAAGTTCTGTAGAAGGCTGATTTTTTTAGATGAGTGAAAGAATATTTTTCACCCTCCCTACTTCATACCTTTCCAATATGGAGCAGGACTTAAAATTCACACTTAAGTTCTCTTTACTCGTGTTATAAATAAAGGAACCTTCTGTGGTTCCCCCTTTGGGAGTCTTTACTTTTAAGGGAAAATGGGGTTCTGTCTTGGTGAAACTTTGCAAGTTGGGATGTGCTCTATTTGAAAATTCCTTCGTTATTAAAAAATAAAATGATGAAAAAATAAAGATACATTTTAGAAAGATATATACTTTATTTAACTCATTAAGATGGGGTTTAATGTGAAATAGTACCAGTAAACTATGCATATATAAATTTGGTCTCATCAGTTTTTCAGATTTAAACACTTTTTTGCTTAGCTAGCTACACTTAACTGTAGTTTAAAAACTTTCTAACAAATAAATGGACAGAATGGCATTTGACTTCCATGAGCTAGTTTTCACTATACACTTAGTACCCTAAATTGCAAAGAATATAAAAATTAAAGAACTAGATATCACTGTTCAGGGTTGAAATGCTTACTGAAACCTATGTTTCCTGTGTTCACTTTTTAATATTCCTGGAGCACAGTGGTTAAGCATGTTTAATGTTTAGATAGGTGAATGTGTTTTATTTCACATTCTTACCACTCTCAGACTTTAAAAAAATTATTAAGGTAATACAAAAGAGGAGAAAAAATACCTTTATTTTAAGAAACCCTTTTTCTCCTCTTTAGTAATCTCTTACTTGAAATAGTGTTTGAGTACTGTTTCTGAGTACTTCATTTTCATGCTAAGTGTTTATTGACTTTCAAGTTTTTGTTCTTTGCAGTACTGGAGTAGAACCCAGGGCCTTTAGCATGCTAGGCAAGTACAACATTACTGAGCTATACTGCTAACCCCTGGCTGTCAGTTTTAATGGACTTATTACTAGAAGTATTTTCTTGGAATTTTAAAAATAATCTTTCAGATTTCATATTCAGCTAGCATTTTTATTTTTATTTTTATTTTATTTTATTTTTTTTTTTGTAGCTCAACCTTTATTTATTTATTTATATGTGGTGCTGAGGATTGAACCCAGTGCCACACACATGCTAGGCAAGTGCTCTACCACTGAACCACAACCTCAGCCCAGATGTATTTTATACTTAATGAATTCATTTTGGGATTCCAAACTCACATGAAGAAGCCATATATTTTCATCCATGATCAGACTATATAACAGGGTTCTCAAATGCAGTGCTCCATTGGATAAAGTTTAAATATTAACTCTTGAACTGAGAATACTGAATTCTCTTTCAGAATGACTTTATTTGTAACTGGAGTTAGGTAGGAAAAGAAATGAGTCATTGGTATGCCAGCCTTTCTGATATGAAGGATTTTTCAAGGTTTTGCAGCCCATAGTTTTACAACAAGTTTCAGAAAATAGCCCTATTTAAGTGTAGGTTTAATCTTAAGATGAATATATTTTTGTATAAAGACTACGTATTTTATAATACTTCATATGCCATGCATTTAAAGATATTTTAGCTGATTTGTCATTATTGTTTTTTTTTTCTGCTTAGGCAGACAATTAGCATCAGGTAAACCAGTTGTGGAACATAAAAACATAATTTTATACCCTAGAAATAATGCCAATTTTATGAAGTTCAAAGAAAAAAATGTTAAAAATGCTGTAAATAAATTTGGTTTTATGTTTATCAATAACATTCTATAATTTGTTCATGTTATTTTCCCAAGGCAAATGATATAATTAGTACTTTCTCCACAAGATAAAGATCTAATAAATATTGAATGATAACATTGGAGTAGTTGATAATTAAGTGTCTGGCTTTTCATAATTTTAAGAGGAAAATATTAGAAGAATTAGATTGTTGAAATTTTGTCTATTGAAGTAATATAGGTTTAGTAAACATTAATAATTTTACTTTGATTCTTGTTTGTTCCCTTATAAGGGTGCAAAATGCTGAATATATAAGCCTTAATAAACTTAGAAGAAAGTAAGAAGAGACTCAGCATTTCCCAAGCTTGAAATTTAAGCTATTACCCTTTGTTGGATCAGTCCATTTTTATCTTAGTGAGCAACTATTGATTTTAGAGTTTGAAATTAAACTGTAAGCCAGCAGCATAATTCAACCATCTGTCAAAAAAGGAAAAAGAAATAAAATGGAAAAAACACACACACCAAAAACCCTGCATATGGCTTTATGGCTTTATATTCAGTTTCTGGTCAAAGAACAACCCTTTTTTTCTTTCTTTTGGTCGTCTACCTCTTCCCCTGCAAATGCTCATTTGGTATGAGCAACAAGCAAATGACTAGAACAATAAACAGATAGAAGGAAGGCATTAATGCCTGAGTATTAGTAGCCTAGTTACAGATTGCACTGCGTCAGACTGCTCCACACCCAGAAGACGTCAGGTGACTTCAGTCCTGCTGCATTTGTGCAGCAGAGGAGACTGCAGACTTGAGTTGAGGAAACGGGTATTTCATGTCTCAAGGAGTAGATTTTTGCAGTTACAGCTTTTTTGTTGGTATGCATAATTGATAATTGCAGCTGGAGGGCAGATCGTGACAAGAGATGGACGGTCAGAAGAAAAATTGGAAGGACAAGGGTATATCTGCTTTTTAATCTTTTATTCAAATTTTGTATGGAACTAGTATACATTTCCATGAGTAAGCTTTGCGACTTAGATATATTTGGGGTTGAAAGTGAAGCCTATGGAAGGCTTAATGCTGAAGGACTAAAACAGCAGCTATCTTGTTTTTACCAGTTGGTTGTGTACTAGAAAATGACATGCTGTTCTGTTTCACTGGTGTTTGATTTAGTCTTTTCAGTCCTGTCATTTAGGTTTTGTTCTCTAAACCTTGCACATTGTAAACAGATTTCATTTGTTGGTCATGTTGATATAATAAATTTACATAATTCTCTTGTAGTCCAGGATGACATTTTCTGTGACTATTTTAAAGAAGCTTATTTTTAGTTGAAATTCTATCCAAATGTTTGTAGGTAGTGAGATAACTGCGTCTTCAGTAAGCCTCTTTTCTTCTTTGGGAATCTGACTTGAACCTTTAAAATTTTGACTGCCTTTTAATGTTTTCCTGTATTGTGAAATTATTCAAATATATACATAGTTTTAAATGCATGTCTGTATTTAAATCACTAACCTTTGTCCTTGTAATAACCAATCAGTGATCTTGATCCCCTTCCTCCCCCTTGAAAGCCCAGATCCTTTCAAATCTCAGTGGATCATTGTGTAAGAATTTAAGCTTGTAAGTGGTAAAATGTTGACTGTAATGAATATTTTAACTGTATTTTAAGGTGGTTAAATGCCATTTTTAAAAAAGAGAAGGTGGTAGGCCATATATTTGACTACTTAGAAAAAAAATGTCTTAAAATTGTTAGAACTGCTTTTAAGTATCCCAAATTGACATTCCACACAGGCAAGCTTTTTTTCTGGCAACATTCGAGTTTTATAGTTCTTTTTGAATGTTATTTTCTTCTAGAACAGCTTGTTAAGAGGATGGGGATGTTTCTAAAAACACTGTCTAGAGCTAATAACACTAACATTCACAATGTCCTTTAAAATATTTCTCAATAGCGAAATGTGGGGAAAAGGTGAGTTTTAAGATTGAGTTAATATTAACATATTGGAAGTTTTATATTTAATGTAAAGAATAGAGAACAATGAAGCTTTGGGGTTTTATCTGTTTGGTGTTTTCACATGTGAACTTAAGAGAAGTTTTTTTATCCTTCAAGCTGTTAATGTTAAAAGTGAAAGATGAATTGATACACTGAAGTTTTTGATAAATAAAAATGACACTGTGAAAAGTCACAATAGGGCCTATTCTGCAACTTTTAAGACTCAATGTTAATAATTTAATAATTTAAACCTTAGAACATTAAGATTGTAAGTTCTTTATTTGCTAAAGTAATTTTAGGAATGTTTGAGATAGAAGAAATTAAGATCCATTTTAGTTCATATTTTATCAGAGATCTGTTTATTTTTATCAAATATAGAATCAAATTTACTCTTGAGTATCTCTGAGGCGCCTACTTTGTATGTAATTGGAATGGCCCAGTAGTTTATATTTTTTATTGCTTGTTTTTGGCTCTTTTGTAAGATCAGCTTTATTTTTCTGATTTAGTGCACTTGCTCCCCCATACATTAAAGTATATATTGTATATTTTAGTATAAGAATAGGATTTATTGAAGAATAGAAATGGGAACAGAACTCTTGCATTGCAAGAGGGGACCCGATAGCAGGTTTTCTCCTTAAATTATATTTCTTTTGTCAGCAGCTAATTTTAATGTGGATTATGGAGTAAGATTTAATTGGAAAACACAAGCTAAAGCTGCCATAAGCTGGGTTTTTCCTCATTTTTTGAAAAGTGTTGGACAATAAAAGAGTGATCCTAAACTAGGGTCTAGGTAAATTTTAAAAACATGCTAGGTCCCATTTTTCTTTTTCTATTTTTGCATTATTTTCTCCCAATCTGAGAAATTCTTTGATTTCAATGTTTAAAAAAGGGTTGTTGGTTTTTTTTTTTTTTTTTTTTTTTTTGAGTGTTTTTGTTGTTTTGGTCATTTTTTTAAAACTTTTTTTAAAATATTTTTTTTAGTTATAAGTGAACGCAATACCTTTATTTTTTATTTATTTTTATGTGGTGCTGAGGATTGAACCCAGTGTCTCTCATGTGCTAGGCAAGTGCTCTACCACTGAGCCACAACCCCAGCCCCATCATTTTGTTTTTGTTTTTACTGATTAACTAATTTAAGACATGTGATCTTCCAGACCAATAACAGTGTTAACAATTTGTATTCCTTTATATGTAAGTATATTCTTAATTATTTTATATTGTTCCTTAGCAGGGTACTTAAGACAAATGAAATGAAATCTATGTAGTGGTTTGTCTTTCTTTCTTTTCTTTGTTGTTGTTGTTGTTTTGTTTTTGTTTTCTTTTTGGTACCAGGAATTGAACTCAGGGGTGCTACTGGGCCATATCCCCAACATTTTTTACTTTTTAATTTGAGAGAGGATCTTGCTAAATTGCTGAGACTGACTTTAACTTATGATCCTTCTGCTTCAGCTTCCCAAGTCACTGAGTTTATGGGCCACTGTGCCCACTCCATGTAGTATTTGATTATTGGGGTTATGTGAAAAACTTGGATTAAGACTATCAAAGGATGGGTAAGTTAGAGGGGTTGGGGTGGGAGAATGGTGTAATCATTAGTAAGATATAATTGAGTCAGTGACGAACTTTCTGATGAACAGAATATATAGCACAGCAGTTGGAAGGTAAGATTGGTGTGGTCAAAGAGGAAGATTAGAAGATGTAGGTCAGGTTTTCTCAATTTTTCTGTTGCTAGTGCTTTGTAAAAGTACACATTCCTCTGTTCCTAACCTACCAAATCAGATTTTACAGGGCCTGGTAATCTGTATTTTAAGCATCATGTAGTTCTTTCAATCAGGCACATTTGAGAAACAGAAATCTAGTATTTTGACCTTAGGTTCTGGTGATTTTGTTTAGACTAAGAAACTTGCCCTTGTTAGTCTGTAGTTTCCTTATTTGCTTGATTTTGTAGGGTTCCAGTTTTAAGGTTCTCTGCTTTTATGAAAAGATTCCCTGGACCAGAGAGTGGAAGATATCAGGATTGGGATTTTATCTTAAAGGAAATAAAGAGCCTTTGGAAGTTTTCAAGTAGGCAGTAATAAGTGATAAGAGATTGGTTTGGGGTTTAGAATATTGGAGAAGAGCATAGAGGCATATCAGTAAAGGTGAATGTAGTTATACTGAGGTTTTTTGTTTGTACCAGGGATTGAACCGAGAGGCACTTAACCATTGATCCATATCCCCACCCCTTTTTATTTTTTTATTTCGAGAGGGTCTTGCAAAGTTGCTTAGTGTCTTTCTGAATTACTGAGGCTGGCTTTGAACTTGATAATCCTCTTGCCTCAGCCTCCCAATCTGCTGGGATTATAGGCATGTGCCACTGCATCCCACTATACTGGAATTTATTAAAGGCCTGTATCTGGTGAGATAGGAATGAAAAGAAAGTGACAGATTTGAGAAACTCAAGGAAGGACTATTTGGCATTGACCAAAGATTTGCAGGGTGAGAGTGGTGGGGATGATAACTCAAAGGACAGCATTAAGTTTCAACCTGAGTAAAATGTTAACAATGATGTCAGTATCATAGAAATAAAGTAGATATAAAGTAGAAATAAAGTAGATAGAAAACATGCCAAATTGGATTTTAATTTTGAATTTGAAGTGATATAGAACTTATCTGAATTTTCAAGAAATGACAATTTAATGATAAAGAATTTGGAGTCAAATGCAAAGTCATACAAATGAATACTCTGAGGAAGTTTGCAATGAAAGAACTGAAGATTAAGGAAGAAAAGCCTAAAACCTACATTGTGGGAGTATATATAACACTAGGAAAGATCAGGAAGTTATCCTCGGAGCACAAGAAGCAGGAGGTTAGTATAGTTTCACTGCTATTAAAGGGCTAGAGAATTTTAAAGAATTGGGTGACTAAATTATATATAGAAGCTAGGTAGTATGAAGAACATAAATGATTATTGACCCTGTTAGATTTTAGGAGTAAGTGCAAGGCTGGTCATTATTATTACAAATAACTTTTTGGATTGGGCAGTTAATATGCTACGGGTGACCTTTGAGAGAGGTTTTTCTGTAGGACAATGGGAACAAAAATATTCCTAACATTAAAATTCAGTTACACTTTAAGACCAGCTGGCTTTGGATCATATTGGGAGCATACTTTCGTTCAGATTCTTGTTTGGTTCTCTGAATATTATGTGTAAGCCTCTTTCAGTTTCTTTGAAAGCCTAAGGTTACGGAGTGTGTGAGTACTGGGCATACTCACACACTCCTTTCAGGTAGAAAGGAGCAGAGGTCCTTTTGCTTAAGATGCCTTATTTCTCCTTGAGAATACCAAAAAATGCCTGAGAAGGACATTTTGGCATTGACAGATTGTAAGACCTACTGATGAGGAAAGCCCCTACTTTTAATTTTAAGCTTAGTTGAAACCCAGTGTTTGATAGGCATTTATTAGATATTTCTTCTAACTTTTGGTTAAGTAGTGCAGCATTTCATATTATATGTGTTATAGAAAATTTAGAAGGTATGTAGAACAACTCGTCACAACACAGAAATGGTTTGGGGTATATTTATAACAGGGCGTACTTGTTTGGGAGGTGAATATACATTTTGTTCTGTTTCATCTTCCTCCACTAAATGGGGAACTTTCTTTTTGAAAGTGTTCTGCATCATTTTAATGACTATGATAATCATATATGTGCTGTTAATCCCAAATGGTTAAATAAAGCATTCCTCAAGTTTTCCAAGTATAAATGCTAATATGAATGTAATTGGATATAAATCTTTGTTCTTATCCATGATTATTTTTGTATTGCTGGGTTATAGTATTTAGGTTTTTGGTGCATGTTGCAAAACTGCTCTCCAGAAATATTGTACATCTTATTATTTAAGCAATGAATGAGTGTGTTGTGGAACCATGACTAAGATTAAATACTGTATATGCACATCTGATGATTTTTAACTCCTTAGATAGCTATTTTGTCAGTTTTAAGTAATTTGCTTTACAAGAACCAGGTGTGTATTAAGAAAAGCAAATGTGAACATGTTTTCTATATGTGTCTAAGATTTGTGACTTTGAGTCTTCTGTGGTTAAGTACTGAGAACATGGGTGGAAATAACCTGTTTTATTTACCTAAATCTTGTTACCCCTAATTTTTAGCCAGATACCTAACTAGTCTTTTCCCTAAATCCCTTGTCTTAGCCAAAGTAAAATGAATCTTCCTAAAGTGCAGTTCTCATCTTCACACTGAGGGGTTTTCCTTTCCTTTTCAACTTAAATTCATACTGTCTTTGTTTTCTGTCTATACTGAACTTTTAAAAGGCATTCCATGGCATAGTTCCAACCTTTATAATCTCATCTCTTGAAGGACTCGTTCCCTAAACATGCCTGTTCTTGCATTTGCTTGCGTTTTTCTAACTAGAATGCCCTTCTTCCCATTTCATTTTGCCTAAGTAGTGTTATCAAGACCCCAGTCTTCCCAGGTGGAGGTGATTCAGCATTCTAGAACTCCCATCTCAGCTTTTCGATTTCTGCTTTTCATTACAGTTGTAAAATGTAAACTTTCTCTAGCCTGTAAATTCCTTGAAGGCAGAAATGGTGACTTCATCACTGGGTCTCAGAGTTCAACCAGGTTTACTCCTGGCCTTGAACACTATATTTTTAGGAGTAAAAAATTTTACATATTTTTTCAAGTAGTAAAAATATTTAGAAAAATAATTTTCTACCTTTCCCCTTCTTAAAGGAACAATTGAGTAACTTATGCAATCTTATGAATTCAGGATTTTTAGATATACCTTTACACAGCATTTTATTTTATTTATTTTTATTTTTCAGACTGCATTTTGATTCCTTGTACACAGTTGGGTACAACTTTTCATTTCTGTGGTTGTGCACCATGTAGATTCACACCATTTGTGTTATCATACATGTATATAGGGTAATAATGTATGTCTCATTCCACTGTCTTTCCCTCTCCCACTCCTTCCCCTCCCCTCATTTACCTGTACACAATCCAAAGTTCCTCCAGTTTTCTCTTACCCACCTGTGGTCACCCCCCAACCCCCACTATGTATCAGCATCCACTTATCAGAGAAAACATTCAACCTTTGGTTTTTTGGGACTGGATTATTTGCCTTAGCATGATATTCTCCAGCTGTATCCATTTACCTGCGAATGCCATAATTTTTTTTCTTTATGGCTGAATAATATTCCATTGTGGATATATACCACAGTTTCTTTATCCATTCATCTGTTGAAGGGCATCTAGGTTGGTTCCACAATCTTGCTATTGTAAATTGAGGCACACAGCATTTTAATAGTCATTTATTCTATATTTCTCATTTTAAAGTTAAGTAAACCAAGCAAATCAAACGGTTTAGATTATGTGCCTAGGACCACATAGCTAGTGGTGTGAGGCCTTTTTATTTTGCAATTTGTTATTTGTATGTGAACAAAACTAAAGATTGGAAAATATAAAAGCTAAATGATCCATGTTTTTTTATTTGTACATGGTCTGACTGGTATCTTACTGAAAATGGTGTTTGTATATATACATATATATCGTATGTGTATTTAGATCTGCACATATTTTATATACATGTTCGTATTGTATATGTGTGTATATCTTTTTTTGTATGGTACAAACTCTGTAATGAGAGAGGCAGTAGAGGCAATAGTCCTTATCTCACTAACTATGGAAGAAGGTAGGTATGGTTAGTAGTAGTAGTATTGTTAGAAGGTTAAGCCTAGTGAAAACTTCCCAGGCCCCGGACATAATTTCTCTTTGTCCTTTAAGGATTAGATTACATGCTTGATTGTAGGAGAATATTTAAGCAAGGAATAGAATTCTGTTCTCTGAGTATCCCTATGTTTTATTGATTCACTTTGTCTTCTCCTAGAATTTGGGCTAAAGGATGTTTAATTTAGCCAGTGCTGTTTTTTGCATGCTTGGAACAGTGCTTTGAGGCCAAATCTCTGCTGTTTATTTCTCTGCATTTTTATGGGTAATGTTGATTTGTATTACTGGATATATATATATATGTATACATATACATATATGACTTCAAATACATGCTTTTTGGCTTTAATGTTTGCCACTGAGGTATGTGTGAGGTGTGGTAGACATTAACATATTTTTGCCTTTGTTTAAATACTTATCACCACTATCTTTTTTTAAAATATATTTTTTAGTTGTTGATGGACCTTTATTTTATTCATTTATTTGTATGTAGTGTTGAACCCAGTGCCTCATATATGCTAGGCAAGTATTCCACCACTGAGCCGCAACCCCCAGCCCACCACCATCTCATTATAAGCTTTTGCTTTAGGAGCTCAAACCAACTTAAAGGTTAAGAAGTATTAACTATTAATGATATTCCTACAAATCTGTTGGTGAGAGTTGGGCATTGAGATAGACTTAAGAATTTCTACTGCTAATATTTTTATTTTCCATAAGAATGTGAGGAATTAACAACTGTTCTTTGAGATGTTTATTCTGTCCTTTACAAATAGAGATGTTAAAGTTTATGCATTCTGTCCTTTACAAATAGAGATATTAAAGTTTGTACAGGGATGCCACTTAAAGATTTATGTTAAAAGAAATGGGATTTATGGGTTTTCCTTTGAAGGAATAATTTTCATGGTGTAGAAGAATCAAAAATGGGAAGTTAGAATTATTTTCTGCCCTGCTTTTGTATTGGAAATTACATAAGATTAAATTGGTGATTTTAATTATAAGTGAGGCATGTGTGGTAATGGTTGAATTCCACTGTTCTCTAACTTACAAAAGTGTATATTATATTATACCTAGAAGGCAACAGAAAAGGTTAGGTTTTTTTTTTTTTTTAACTTTCCTGCAATGTAATGAGGCATTTTCTACTTGAAGACACTTAAAAAAAAAAAAAAAAAAAAAAGACCACTTAGTGAACCCAAATTTCATACCAACTAATGGAGGTAAACATGATTTTTATGATTTCATCTTGAAACATAAAATCAACAATTAGGAATAGAAGTTTGTTTTGGTTTATTCCTAAAAATTTTAGTTTATAATCACAGCTATGCATAAATTCTTAGAATAAATAGAGGATGAATCAGGTTTTTGGATTTTGTTGGGAGTATAATTTTGCCACAAAATTGTATGGTAGCACAAAATGGCATCTTTTGTGGTTTAATTTCACAGTGAATACGATGGTACATAATGATCCCTTTACAAGGGTTTTATTTACTTTCCCAGGGGCTTCTCATAATGTTATGAGGTCAGATAGTCTTGCTTTGAAGTGCCTGTTAGACTGTCAGTGTCTCAGAACAATTCTCCAACATCATTCACAATAACCACTCATAAAATGCTGCATTATTAGGAAGATTTGCAGATTCGCACTATGATTGATTTGTGTTGTATTATGTGACAAATTTAGACAATGGGTGAAACTGGATATTGGTGTTAAACATGTGGGATATTTAGGAGATTGGATTAATTTTGAGGTTGTTGTTTAATGTGTTTTTTCACATACAGTGCCTTGTTTTCATGTTCATCTTCATTTAATATTAACCTTAGATTGGAGCATCCCATTGTATTCCTCAAATACAGTTAATCACCAGAGGGCTAGAAGTAATTTTTAAAATTACTTTTTAAAGTAATATATTAATTGCCTTTTAATTTTAGTATGTAGGAAAGGAGTATGTGCATGAAAATGTCCGCAACGTTGAATACAATTTTAATTGTAAAAACCACGAGTTCTCAGGAATAGTATGGAAGGTCTCACCTTGGTGTAGGATTAATTTTTTATAAAATGAAACATTGATTATAATTAGTTACATAGTTACTTAGTCATAGTTTTAATTGATACAAATAAAAAATACTGGATAGAACTCTGATTAGAAGTAATGTGTGCAAAGGACTTTGCTCAGAATAGGGAATTGCTAAATAATTACATAAAAGGCATTTTATTATGCTATTTGTTGCTTTCCTTAAGTGTGTGGTGGTTGATCAAAGCATTACAATATTGTCAGAACTAATTCAGGAAAGAGTGAGTGATAAAAGGATAGAATCATTTCCATAGGTAAAATCTCCTATTTCAAATAACTTCTTAGGTAAATATCATTTTTTTTCCTAATTTTTCATGGGGAAATAGAGGTTACTTAGTCTGTCTACTTCAATACACTGATGGTAAATTGAAGGACTGTCTTTATGGAAAGAACTTAGTGCCCCCATCTACAGATCCATTTTCTGGACCTTTACCAGTCACATATTTGCTGCACAAATACTTAACTGTGTGCAAGTAAAAGTTTACTATGTTTTAAATGATCAGTTTTTAATTCCAATCACTCTTCCTGGCAGTTGGGAAGAATTTAAGAATTGCAATTCCTAATAAATATTTATTAATATAAAGATTATGGTGAAAAATACCTTAATTTTATGCCATTCTTGTATATATTTATTTGTTAATTTCCTGTTGAACTGTTTTTCTCATTCTTGACCTGACTTTATTATAGAGAACTTACTATTTACTTTTGCTCCAGAAATATTTTCCTGCCTGCCATTCCTTGCCCTTCTGGTATTTTTAGGACTAACTACTACTTTTTTTTCCCCCTAGACAAAAGATTTTAAAACTGAAACATGACTTTAGGCTATTCAAGGAAGAGCATCAGTAAGAATTTGATTTGAGGCAAAATGTAATAGGATGACTTCTGCATGTAAGGCATGTGGGCTGGCACTATTTTTAGCTATGGCAGATGACAATTTGATTACTAAATGTAGGCGACTCTTCTTAACTCATTGGATCCGAAATTTTTATTTTAAGAAAATATTATAGTTCACTGAGTTATTTAAATAAAAATTTTAGTTTGATAAAGATGATGCTGTTCTGTGCACTACATAAAATACAATCAAAATTAAAAATTTTTTTCAGTTTTTGTTTTGAACATAACTGCAGGGAATAAATCACTTTTTTCCTAAATTACAAGAATTTATTAAAATTGATCGACATTATTTTAGTAATCCATAATCATTCCCTGCAATTACAGGAGGAAAGACAGTGTTACATTAATTCAGATCTTTAAAGTGGTGTTTAACGAATATTTTATATGAGTAAAGTTGAGGCCTCGGTAGAGTTACCTTGAATGATTAACACTGTTTTTCAATGTTGAAGAAAACTTGAACCATGAAAAGTATAGTTTTTCTTATACAAGCCTTTTGTCTTAGCTTTGGTTTCTCAAAAATAAACTAACTCTTCACTTGTATGTTAAAACAAAGGTTTTTATTTTTTAATTTTTTAAATTACACTGATTTTTAGCATAGTACAAAATTACATAGTTCTGCCCATTAACAGTCATCCTCCTTCCTCCCCTTGTTCCATGCAACAATTAATCTACTTTTTGTATCAGTAAAATTGCATATTCTAGACAGTACATATAAATAGAATCAACTACATGGCCTTTTGCGACTTGCTTTTTTATTTAGCATGTTTTCAGTGGTCCTCTGTATCAGTTACTTCTTTCCTTTTTATGGTGCTCTAGTTTTCCATTAAATCACTATCCCATATTTTATTTATCTGTGCAACCTTAACTTTTTGAGGAACTGCTAAAAACTCTTTTACAGTGACTAAGATTTATATTCCTACTAGCAGTTCTATAGAGTTCTAGTTCATTGCTTCTGACCAACACTTGTTATTGTCCATCTTTTTTATTATAGCCATACTAGTGGGTATTCTCACTGTGGTTTTGGTTTTGCATTTCCCAAATGACTTAAGTGTTGTTGATTATCTTTTCATGTACTTTTTGGCCATTCGTATATCTTCTTTGGAAAATTATTCAAATGCTTTTTTTTGTACTGAGGATTGAACTCAGGAGTACTCCAACCACTGAGCCACATCCTCAGCCCTATTTTATATTTTTATTTAGAGACAGAGTCTCATTGAGTTGCTTATTAGGGCCTCCGCTTCCAGAACCACTGGGATTATAGGCATGTACCACAGTGCTGGCTGCTTTGCCCATTTTTACAAGTCCCTTATCAGATACTTGATTTGCAAATACTTTGTGGGTTGACTTTTATTTTTTTAATTTGTTTTTTAGTTGTAGATGGACACAATTGCCTTTATTATTTATTTTTATGTGATGCTGAGGATCAAACCCAGTGCCTCACACATGCTGGGCAAGTGCTCTCCCACTGGGCAAGTGCTACAATCCCAGCCCCCTATTTATTTATTCTTGATTTTACTTCTTGAGCTTCAGAAGTCTTTTTGAGGAATTCAGTTCCTAAGCTGACCTGATGGAAATTTGGCCTGCTTTTTCTTGTAGTAGGTGTAGGGTCTCTGATTTAACACCTAGACCCTGATCCACTTTGAGTTTTGTGCAGGTTGAGAGATACAGGGGTCTAATTTCATTTGTTACATATGGATTTCCAGTTTTCTCAATACCATTTGTTGAAGAGGCTATCTTTTCTCCAATTATGTTTTTGGCTTCTTTGTCTAGTATGAGATAACTGTATTTGTGTGGGTTTGTCTCTGTGTCTTCTATTCTGTGCCATTGGTTTTCCTGTATGTTTTTGTGCCAGTATTATGCCATTTTTGTTACTATAGCTCTGTATTATAATTTTAGATCTGGTAGTGTGATGCTCCCTGCTTCACTTTTCTCACTGAGGATTGCTTTGGCTACTCTGGGCCTCTTATTTTTCCAAGTGAATTTCATGACCGCTTCTTCTATTTCTATGAAGAATGTCATTGGGATTTTAATAGGTATTGCATTAAATCTGTATAGCTCTTTTGGTAGTATGACTGTAAATAGCAATATTGTGGGGCTGGGGAGATAGCTCAGTTGGTAGAGTGCTTGCCTTGTAAGCACAAGACCCTGGGTTCGATCCCTAGCACCCCCAAAAAAAAAACAATAGCAATATTGTTGGCAAGTGTCAAGACAACCCAGCTGGCTAAAAAGTTAATATTTTTTCATTCTTTCTACTTCAGTAACCAGCTCTCAAATTCCTTTACAAAACAAACTTGAAATCCTCCTATACTTTTCACGGTGCCTTTGGTAGTAGTATTAGGTTTCCTCTCAGATCTTCCTACTCTAGAATATTTTCATTTTTTCTTTTGTGTGACACTCAGTGCCTCATTGTCTTCCTTCTTTTGCCTTCAGTGCTCTAAGGGCCTGATGGCTCCACTAATAGCATTTGTAGGGCTTATTCCAACATTTCTGTAATGATACCTGCCTTGTGATAGTTTGTCTACCTCTTTTCATGTATAGGCTAGATGTATGATTTTCAGAGTTCCTGCATTTTTTAAATACATGTTATTCCTAGGAATTATGTGACAGGAGGAAAGGAAGTATTAAGTCAGGGCTTATTATATTTTCATGTAGTTAAATTTATTTTGGACTCTAATAACTGATTAATATCAGTTTTGGGGGAAATTGACTTATTTCAACCCAAAACATCAGACTATGTTGAAAACATGGATGCTCTTAAAAATTCTAACTGTAAGATGGACCCATATATTGCTTAATCTAGCAGACAGTATGGTCTCTTCCCAGTAGAAAGGCTTTCTGAGAAAATTGCACTTGTGTTGTAAGATTTTGAAAGTGTATTATATTATTGGGATAGAAAGGGTATTTTTTTTCCTGTGTATTATTGTAATTCATACTTGCCATTGGAACAATTTCAGATAGCATAGAAGAGAATAAAGAAACACGTAAAACTAAAAATCCCACTACCTAGTGGTAAAAAGCGCTGTTTAATAGCTATCCTTTTAGACTTCATAGATAAAAATGTTTTAATTTTTGAAGTGGGATTTTACTTGTATGAGTCTTTTTATAACATTGTTTTCCTGTATCATTTGTAGACATCTTTCTATGGTAATGTAGATCTCTGTCATTTTCTTTAATTTTATTGCATAGATTTATCTAATTGTTCAGTCAAATTCTCATGAATTTTAAAAGACATTTTTAACAACTTGATTAAATTTTTATACTATGGGAAAATACCTTCAGATATATTGGAGTAGAACTCAGACTAAATGAAGGTTAATATTCACATTAAAATTTATGTCCCTTATTAATTAACCCATCTTATTAATATCACTTAGATTTTCTTCTTGGCTTTTGTGATTCATCCCACAAGTAATTATATGCCTACACTCCGCCTGTTCATTAAGCAAACAAATATGTAGTATTTTGAGGAACTTCAGTGTGCTGAACCTTCAGTTTGATATCATTCATAGTGAATGAGTTTCTCAATAGAAAATCTGCGTTCTTATTCCATTAGTAAGTGCTCTGCCACGTAATAATTATGTTACCTGGGTCCAGTCATGTAAAAGCTGGGTTTCACTTGTTGGAAAGCCTGCCTCTCCTTGGGTTTTGAGAATTGAAACAAATAGGTTACAGTGTTTGGCATAATGTAAACAGGAGAAGGGATTATTTTTAAATTATATTTGGTACAGATTAATACTGGTGGTAAAAACCTCATTGATCTGGATCCACTGAGGGGAATTTGAATGTAGGACTGATGTGTATCTTTGTGCTGATTATGATTCATATTAATTTCTGAAGGGAAAAGAGAAATTAGATGACCAATGTCTTTTATGAATTATAAAACTGAAATCCAGGAGAGGTAGGAATCTCATCCAAAGTTACATAATTGCAGAGCCTACTAGGATGTGAGTTTCTAGAGTCCTGGTGTGTGTTTTTTTCGTCTGCATTCATTTATATAGAATGCATAGATTAGATGACTAATTCTTATCTAGTCATCAAGCCTCTTTGCATAGTCTCTGGTTAGACATTAATTTTATTTTTATATTAATTTTTATATGCCTCTCAAGCCTAAAGTAAGTGATTTCATAATCACTTTTTAAACTGTGGCCAGGAGTAGTGAATACATCTGCATTTATTTTAGCTTCTCACCAGTTATGATTCTGAAGATTAATGAATATTTTTGAGTACCGTTTTTATAAAGTAGCATTTGTTCATATTAAAATAGATTGAAGTATGCCTTACCTACTGATTCATTTAGGCTGTCAACTTTTATATACCTTATAATAGTGAAAGCTTAGATGTGAGTTTTAAAATCCTTTTTTATTAGTGGTTACAGTGTAACACAGAAGATCATTAATTTACAAGTTAATCATAAATTTGAAATTTTTAAATGTATTTATTACTTAAATAACCTGGATAAGAAAATTGACATTCAACAGTCAATCTTAATTGGCATTAAGAATTTATTATATGCTACGAACTACATTAAGTGCTTTCTATTAATTATCTTATTAATGAAAAAAATTCATAATCTTACTAAATGACATCTCATTAGATTTTATTTATTTATATATGTATTTTTGGTGGTGCTGGGGATTGAACCCAGGGCTTCATGCATGCCGAACAAATGCTGGGCCCCATTCCCTGCCCATGATTTCTATTTTTATACACTTTTTTTTTTTTTAGGGTGAAGAGGCTGAGGTATAGAGAGTTTTAGTGACTTACCTGAGGTTATGAAGCCACAGTTGGGAGTCCAGGAGATCCACCTCTCAAGCCTAAGTTCTGTGTTTGTCTGTTACACACAAATCACGGTTATGTGATATGGGAGACCTTCACTGGAAAGAATGATCTTTTGTGTGGGGGTTGAGAGGATTGAATCCAGGGGCACTTTACCACTGAGCTATATTCCCAACTTTTTAAAAAAAATTAGTTTGATTATTTATTTACTTTTGGTACTAGGGATTGAACCCAGACACACTTTACTACTAAGCTTCCATCCCCAGTTCTTTTTATTTATTTTGAGACAGATCTCACTAAGTTACTGAGGCTAGCCTCAAATTTTTGGTCCTCCTGCTTTAGACTCCCAAACTGCTAGAATTATAGGCATGTGCCACCATGTCCAGCAACAGTTTTCTTACCAAGGGCAATCTTGGTAAGATAGCCTCTTTGTGCTCAGAAAAAATGACATTAATTATCAGAACCATTGTTGGCAGAAATTAGTCCTGTCCTTTTAGGTTTCCTAGATCCTACTCATTATTACAGACCAACTCAGTTTCTCTTTATTCCAGTCTTTTGAAATTTCTTCCAATTTTTTCCATTCCTAAGTTCTTATCCAGTGCAGTTCTTTATTTTATTATGCCTTTATTGACTTGTTTTTACATGTCTTACCATCTTTCCTAGACTTATACCATTCTAGAGTTGGATAGGCCTTTAAGAAAAGTCTGTATTCCCATTGTCAGGTTTTCTAACCCATTCTACTTAGTTGAGTTTCTTGAACTGTATTACCTCAGTGTTTGCTGAATTTCAGAAAAAAAAATTAGCATTGCTATTACCTTTTTATTGAATATGACATTGTTCATAATGTCATTTTGACAACATAGACTACTTCAAGTTCTGGTTGGTTTGGGGTATGCTATTGTATTGGTATATTAGGAGAAACTAGTTGCATACATCAAAACCGTTGTGGATGTTTTAGGCAGGGTTGATAACAAATCAGTTGAGGAAGGCTTGAAATCAAAAGTCTGGAAACTTTTTATTCTTTTAATGCTATAAATGCTGCTCTGTGCTAAAACAGAGTGATGAACACTTAAAATACCAGAGCTGTACACATGCTCGGAGTGCATTCTACCACTGAGCTACGTCTCCAGCCCCATTTAAAATATCTGCAACAAGCACTTGTGATGTATACTCACAGGAATTAAGGACTTTGTGATTATATCTAACATTTTATAGTTCACATATATAGTTTTCTCCACAAAAGTACCCTTAACAGTAAAGGGAGGTCATATATGCCTGGGAGACCTGGGGATCAAAGCCAAAACAGTCCTTAAAAATGTGATTTTTTTTTTTAAATGCCACCCCCTTTATCTTAAAATTAACAGGTATTAAACATTGAGTATATCTGTATTTACTGTAAAAATGTTAATTGATCAAATTGTCATGTGCATGTATGAATGTCATAGTGAATCCCATTATTGTGTGTAATCATAAAAATAAATGAATCAGAAAAAAATTGTCTTCCAGTTACAATCTAGAGAGAGATGGTTTCATTTAGCCTGTGAATTCAAGAGCCCTTTGGCATACTACAGAATTCTTCTTGGGTCGAGCATAACCTGATCCAGAGAGCACAAGCATATAGTTATTTGATCCTCATAGTTACCCTATGATTGTGGGCCAAGAGCTGACTTGCTAAGTTAGGCTTTGTCTGTCTCCTTACTATTAATAAGTGTTATACAACAGTGTAACATTTAGGGTTTTTCTTTTGATTTTTTTTAGTTGTAGATGGACACAATGCCTTTATTTTCATGTGCTGCTGAGAATTGAACCCAATGCTGTACATGTGCCAGGCAAGCGCTCTACCACTGGGCCACAACCCCAGCCCCCACATTTTTCTTTTTTCTTTGACCCTAAGTTTTTATGCTGTTGTTTTTCTTGGAGGAAAGTAGCTTTTCAAGTATCTAAAAGGTTGTTTCCCTCTCTTTACTTTTTAGGAAACTTTGTGGATAGATTGAGTTATAATTTTAACTCATAGAGAGATCATAAAAGAAGAGCTGTAAATCTCAGATGTATAGATTTAAGTAAGGGTTTGATTTTATTCATTTTTTCACCATTTTTTGAATTAGAGATTTTCTACATTTTTGTATCACTGGAATTTCTCATTTTAGTATTTATTAATATTTTTCTATTATTTGAATATATATAATGCATTATATGAAGAAAAACCTCAAGATGATTTTAAGTAACCTCATTTTGGATTAGAACTCTGCTGGGCCTCATACATTGAAATCTTGAATACTTAAAATGATTTTGTCATGCAGGAAATAGATTGGAATGAAAAAGATTTTATTTTTTTGTGGAACTAGGGATCAAACCCAGGGGTGCTCAGCTACTGAGCTACATTCTCAGCCCTTTTTATTTTTTATTTGAGACAGGGTCTCACTAAGTTGCTGGGACTAGCCTTGAACTTGAGATCTTCCTATGTCAGCCTCCTGAGTTTCGGGTATTACAAGTGTGCACCACCATACCCAGCGCCTTTTTATTTTTTGTAGGTAGAGTGAATGACTATAAATGTGCCAAATTCAAATGGATGAAATAATGTTCTCATGTCAAATTTCTTTTTCCATTTTAGTTGTTGACCTCCTCTACTGGAGAGACATTAAGAAGACTGGAGTGGTATTTGGTGCCAGCTTATTCCTGCTGCTTTCACTGACAGTATTCAGCATTGTGAGTGTAACAGCCTACATTGCCTTGGCCCTGCTCTCTGTGACTATCAGCTTTAGGATATATAAGGGTGTGATCCAAGCTATCCAGAAATCAGATGAAGGCCACCCATTCAGGTGAGATGTCTGGAAAAATGAGGCACATATTGGCAACCTTGTAAATAGGATCAATATGAATACTTTATTCTACTACCACCTGTATATTCCAGGTGTGAGTTCTTTACAGCTTAAAGGTAATTGCATACTCTTATTTTAGAAAGTTATATTAAAAGCATCTGCTTTTTTGAGATTTCCTAAAGTTCACATTGAAAAACTTAATGGTAAAAAAGATTTGGTTTAAACATGATTAGCTAAAAATTACACTTGTTGGAAAATTTATTTATTAGAAGTAGATGTTTGGTTATATGCCTACTTTAATGGAAATTGTATACTTTAACACAATTAGGACAGGTAAGGATTATATTTTCTTTATTGCTTTTTTTTTATGCTTCCTGATATCATACCACTATCTAATTTTTCATACCTTTGCCATATCTTTTCTTACCATACATTCTCTATCTGATTTTTTCTCATTCCCCAAGGCATTACTTCTTTTTATTTTTTTGGAGAGTTTTTTTTTTTTTTTTTTTCCCCAACATCTTGTCTCAACTATTAATCTTCTGCCCCTATTTTCACAATTCCACCTAGCATTATATATCTATAGTTGCTATTGAAACACTTCTTGGCTTGAGTGTTCTGTTCTCAATTGATACTTCACATTTTCACCCACTTTTTAAGTTGAGATATAACTCAGGTACTATAAAATTCAGTGGTGTTTTATTTTTATTTATTTAGGTACTAGGGATTGAACCCATGGTCTTGCAAATGCTAGGCAAGTTTTGCCATTGAACTACATCCCCAGGCCTCAGTGGTGGTTTTTAATGTATTTAGAGTTGTATAATCATCACCCTCTAATTCCAGAACTTACTGGTAAAAAAGACTTGGTTTAAGCATGATTAGCTAAAAATTACACTTGTTGGAAAATTTATTTATTAGAAGTAGATGTTTGGTTATATGCTTACTTTAATGGAAATTGTATACTTTAACACAATTAGGACAAGTAAGGATTATATTTTCTTTATTGCTTTTTTCATCACCCTAAAAAGAAACTTCATATTAGCAATCAATCTCCAACTACCCCTTGTAACTATTAACTCATCATTTCTTTAACTTTTTTTCTTCAAACTTGTTAACTTGTGTCAGTAACACCACTGTCACTCTAGGTTTTAAGCTCCCACTTTTGATGTTATCTTTGTTTTCATCTCATGTAAGGAAGATTACTATAATATCTGTTTTCTGCTGCTCCCTCAGTCTAGAGTAGGGATCTGAAAACTATAGCCATGGCCAAATCCAGTCTGCAGCCTACTTTTAATAAAGTTTTATTGGAACACCACTATGCTCATTCATTTAGTGTGTTTCGGTAGTTGTGATGGACACACATAGGGACTTCAAGGCCTAAAATTCTATCTGGCCCTAAAAGAAAGTAAGTTTTCCTACCTCTGGTTAGACTACTCTTTTTAACAGATTGACTTCTGGTTACTTCAGATTATTTTAACTCTTAATAGATGTTATTAGGTTACGTTTTTGAAAATACAGCTTTTATCATATTTTTAGGCACAGGGCTCTCTCTTCATCAGACATTGCACTCCAAATATCTTTGTTATGTTTATCCCTTCTGGGTTTTTGTGCCCATTTCATGTTGTTGTTCTTAGTTTTCCAATGTGCCACACTTTTTTTTTTTTTTATTCAAGATCCAGCTCTTCCCTAACCTTGACCCAAAAATAACCTGAGAATTTTCTATTGTATTAACTATGGCTTTGAAATGTTCTCATTGTTTTGTACCTGGACAAAAAAAAATTTTTTTAATAGATTTTGAGCATTTAAAAACTACTTTGGTGCTGGGCATGGTGGCGCACACTTGTAATCTCAATGACTTGAAAGTCTGAAGCAGGATGATCACAAGTTTAAGGCCAGTCTCAACAACTTAGAGAGACCCTATGCAACTTAGACCCTTTCTCAAAATTAATAAAGGGCCAGGAATGTGGTTAAGTGCCCCTGGGTTCAATCCCCCATACAAAAAAGAAAACAAATTATTTTAAATAAATTAAAAAAGTAAAACCTATCTGAGTCCTGGTAGGGAATATTACAAACTGGTAATCCTTAATACTCAGGAGGATGGCAAGTTCTAGATCAGCCTGGGAAACTTAGTGAGACTGTGTCTCAAAAATTTAAAAGGACTGGGAATGTAGCTCAGTTTATAAAGTGCTTGTCTAACATGCACAGGCCCTGGATTCAATCACTAGTACTGGGGAAAACCAAACAAAAAATAACATAATTTAGCAAGGCAAGTATTCATTTGGGTATGAATGAATATGTTCCTATCTAATATTAGTGGGTAAACAAATTGATTTTCAAACATTGAAAGCAGACCTACTAAATTATTTTGCCAATTACACAGATCAGTGATATATTTTACTCTAGCTTTCTTTTATTGATGAAGTAATGATGTTATATAAATTTGAGGGTGAGAGACCAACTCTGATTGAATGGCTTCTGCTACTTGCTTTTATAAATAAATGTTGTTTTAGTGGAACATAACCATGCTCATTTATTTAGTGGGTTTCATACTATGTGGTCTTTTCTGTACATACTTAATTTTGTGACAACTCTGTAGAATAAATGGTATAATTGCATTTTACAGAGAGGGGAAACAAAATTTGGTTACTTGAAAATTTAGCTTCAAAATAGCAGAGCCATATTATACCACCAATCATTAATGTGTGATTTTATTAGTTATATAGAAGAATATAAAAATGTTGCCAAGCCAAAACTTCTAAATTAACTTTTATTCCTTGTTTGATTTTGAAGATTTTTGGAAAAGACTAATCATTTCTTTATATTCTTATTAGAAACACTTGATTCTTAGTTTGACTGCTTTTATAGAGGACGACCCCTAGTTTAAGCTTGCTGGACAGCTTTTCCTAGTTCCCCAGTCACACAAGTGAAGATCCCTATGGTCGTTGGAAAATAGTGTTTCACAGTGTAGCACTACATTACTATCACACAAATGCCAGTTGAATTAATGTAAATGACAAGATGCATTTGATGGACAGTACTTTTTTTCTGTCTTCTGGTCAGGCATCTTGTCTTTAACAAGAACCACCATCAGTGGTACAAAGAAGCAGCATTCCAGCCAAGGTTTTATCAATCAATTTTCTATATTGCTCAAAACTGTATAAATTATTGGTGGTTTAAAGATTGGTGTGACTTTTTTGAGGGTTTTAACTTATTGACTAATAAATAACAATGGTTTAACAGTGTTCCAGACCATTGTACTACTAAAAATAGTCATTTTTTAAGTGGTTCTCAACAGTTCATATGCTATGGGGAAAAATATGCAAATATATGCATATCTATATTTCAGAGTTGGTTATGGTAGATACAGGTAGGACTAACACAGAAGAAAGTCTCATCCAGGATATATAGGAATGAAAAACTATATTAGGGTCTTAGGGAATCAAGTATCAGATGAGGCTTCCTGTTTGGTGGGATATGAGATGAGCCTCTCTGACTCAATAAGCTTATCACCAAAGGTGAGGAAAGCATTGTGGATTGGGAAAGCTGCATGATGACCTAAAGACATTAAGGTTAAAATGTATTTAGTATATTGGTTGCAATATACAGAGTAGTGGGAAGAAAGGTTGGAAAGACATATGTTGACTCTGAAATGTTAGAACCATAGAATCATAGAATGTTTGAGCCTGAAGGAACCTAGAAAGATCTGCTCCTTTAATTTCCTGGGTTGGAATCTAACCCAGTGAAGTTAAGTGCCTTTTGCAAGATTATGTAGCCAGGTGGTAGCAAATCTCCTAAACTACCACTGAGACAGCACTCTGTGGATAGCTTGCTCAAATAAGGCTACATCTGGCATGGGCTGATAGTAAAGATTAGGCTGGCGACCACTCAGACTGGTTTGCATACTGATAGAGTACTTCAGTTTGTAAGTAATAAACAGAATGGTGACACTATAAATAAAAACAAGGAGACATATTTAGGGCATACTGCAGAAACAAGACTATGGAACAAGAAGTTGTCTCAGAGGACTGTTATTTCCAGTGTAAACAACTGGTGTCCCATATGGTGGGAAGAGATAAGGAGGGATTAAAAAAGGAGCTGTATCCAACAGGTAGGAGGAAACATTTCACACTTCTGATTGGGTTGCACTTTCCAAGATTAAAAAGGCTTCTTTGAAACAATAGCTAATGAAACAGGTTCTTACATTCCTGTGGACTTGACTCCCCTCATCTCTTACAGTTGTCTTCTTAAATTTAATAATTCCAGCCCTATTGATATTATAAATTAGGACATTTAGAAGGACAGTAAACATTTTTTACTGGGATTGCTACTGTACTTTAGCAGTCATTTTACAATCTGATACTTAACGTTTGGGGGCAGTTGCTCATAAAGAATAGGCCAAGACAATGTAGGATTTGGAAACAAATAGGATCTTTGAAAGGAAAATTTGTTGACAACATGATATTTAGTTAAAAAAAAAAAATCAAACCCATGCTAATAAGTACCATTTACCGAGTTACTTTTTGCCCAATTGTGTTAAGCATTTTATTCATTGAGTCCTTATTTTGATAATCTCCATTTTTAAATGTAAAGGTTAGAGGGAAGATCTAATAAAGACTAAAGTTAGATAGCCAAATAAACAGCAGAGCTTGATTCAAGCTCAGATTGGTCTGGCTTCAAAGTGTATGTGTATTGTGCTTACTGTGGAAACAATGGGCCTTTTTTTTTTTTTTTTTTAATCTTTTTTGGTGGTACTAGGGATTGACTAAGACCTTGCACATGCCTTAGATTTTTGGTGGTCCTCTCTATCTGGGATTTTAGGTATATATGACCACCAAGCCTAGCAACAATGCAACAGGTTTTTATAGTAAGATTTTTTATTATTCTTTTATTTTACAGACATAATTGCTGATTTGTATTTGAAGACAAATTAGTCAGTGACAATTGTGTGTTTTGTTTTCAAGGGCTTATTTGGAATCTGATGTTGCTATATCTGAGGAATTGATTCAGAAATACAGCAATTCTGCTCTCGGTCATGTGAACTGCACCATAAAAGAACTCAGACGCCTCTTCTTAGTTGATGATTTAGTTGATTCTCTAAAGGTAAATTTAGTTTGCTTTTTATTTTTGACATATCCAAAATTTAACATCAAGAGTTGAGTATAAAATTTTTTCTGTATTCAAGTAAATGATTCAGATGTAATGAAATTCACATTACTATAAACTTATGTTTTAAAATTCAGTATCCAATCACATATTTTGAATGAAGAAAGTGCTATGTCTTTTTCAAGAAAAATTAATTATAACTTCATGCTTTTGGAAATTAAACGTATTAAAAGTGGGGAAGTAGGATTTTGACTAAAAATAAAGATTGTATTAGTCTGTGAGAGTTTAGCACCTTCTATTTCTTTAGTTTTTATGGGATATACACACACACATAAAGTACTTCATATCTTAAACTCTTGAAGTGTTTATTCTGGAAAATATTTAATATTCTAATACACCTCAACTAATTTTGGTTGAATTGCTGGAAATTCTTTAGTTTTTATATCTTGCTACATACACATTAAGAGTCTCATCTTACAAATAAACTCTCCCAAAGTTATAACTTACTTGAAACAATAAATCACAGTCATATAACAAACCCCAAGTACTGGAACCATTATGTTTTTCCTTCACATAGAACATGTTGTTTGTATTTCGTGTGCTGTTGTCTATAACTCTGCTTAAAACAAACTGAATCCTTTTCGATCTAAGCCTGAATAGAAATGTCGTATGGTGTTAACTCTTTTATTTTCAAGAGAAATACTCTAGTATTTCTATTGCAGTTTTACCATGCAAGTCATGAATGTTGGACGAATAGGATTGGGGCTTTATACTCAGAACAGTTTCTGAAGTGGTCAGAATAGGTTTAAATGCTTAAAGTGCCCCCCCCCCCTTTTAAACAAACATTTTAGCCTTCATAAACTTGTAGATGATACATTATTTTCAGCTGTGTACTTCTCATTTTAGGCTTGGAATCTAAGTAATGATATAAGCAATAAATTACTTGATTTTCCTTTTATCGCATGTTATCTCTTGTTTATTTAGAATGGTTGCATTTAGTAATGTTTTGAAATGATCTGATGGGAGTCTGTAAATAAAAAGATCACAATTATGTCATTTATCATGTTTGATTAATTAGTTTCAAAACAGGATTAAACATTTTTTGGAGTTAAATACTGTGGAACCTTGTACAAATGGTCTAGAAAATCTGGTATCTGTCTATCAAAGTGATATTTACTATACATGGTTTGACTGCTAGGGTGGAATGTGGGTGAAAAAATCATCAAGGAAGTACTGGTGCAATTTAAGATAGAGGGTTTGTGGGTAGGAATTGACTGAGAAGAAACTGTATAAACAGCAATACAGAAATATAAACAGCAAAAGTCCTTCTCTGAATTTGGCAGTTGAAGGTTGGGAAAGGTGACTTCAAACAATGTCATGAAGCTTGAGAGAGGAGACATAGCCATTGTCTTTATAGGCTTTGTTTGCCCAATATAGTAGTAAAGGCAACTATATGTCTGTAATTTAATGTTTTTCTTGGGGGGTGGGAAAGAGTCATTCTTGAAGAAAACTATTTAAAAACCAAGTAAAAGTAAATTGACCAGAGAATGATTTTTATATTTTCCAGTTGTTATAAGTTAGAGAGTAAAGTTTCCATGTGTCTTTAATCAATCAAAAGAAAACTTACTTTGTTCTTTTGGAGAAAGTTTGTTGTCATCTATTACACAGTCCTACCTTTAGATAGTTCTATAGGCATGGAAGTATTTGTTTAAGGAAATGAGAAAATGTTAAGGGAAGACTGATTTAGACACTTATAGTTGAAAACAGAATATGAGGAAGTTTTATGAGTAAACTGCATGGGATAGTTTCTTTTTGCTGTTATTTATATGTGGTACTGAGGATTGAACCCAGTGCCTCACATATGATAGGCAAGCGCTCTACCACTGAGCTACAACCCCAACCCTAAACCCCTTTCTTACTACCATTTTTGTATGTGAATAGTACAGATTCTGTATTCACTGAATAAGGATACTATATATAAATACAGAATTCTTACTTAAGATCTTTCATATTAAAAAAAAAGGTGAAGGAAAACATAGCACTCTTGACTCTACCTTTCTTAGAGAGATTTCTTTGCCTTCTGATAGCCATACTTATTGGAGTTTATTTGGAGAGCATTTTGAAAAGCAAATGATTTTCCTTCTGAGAGTAGAAACAATTATTTTTTGCTTTTGAGCAACAACTGGTAGAAGTAATAATCTCTTATCCTAAAGCAAATAAAATTTTTATTTTACTTTTTTTTTTAATAACATTTTGCTTCAGAATGCTTTAGAATGCTTCACATTCTAAATCTGGGGAAAGTTTGTTAACGTAGCCTGGTCTCTAGTTTCTAGATGAATTTTTGGTCTTGTTTAATAACACTAATTTTAAAACTCATGTATCAGCTTTTGATTGGAATTCCTTTGACTTTTGTATGATTCCTAAGAAAAGGGAAACCATTCTGCTTTCTAGAATATGTAGTGAAAATTCATTTAGAAAATATAGACTATCATTTTGTATGATTCCTAAGAAAATGGAAACCATTCTAATTTTTAGAAAATATAGTGGAAATTCATTTAGAAAATATACATTGTATCATGCCCTGTGGCTTAGATAAAATAATAGCTTTTAAACAAAAATTTGAAAGCAATGTCTCTGTAACTCATTGCTTTCATAAATGCAAGATGTTTTGGCACCCTCAAATTTATATAATCTGCATTTTTAGATTCTGTGTTAGTTACCACTTCTGATTAAAATCTTCCTCAGAAATTAAATTCTTCCTACCGTGTGAAACTTTTTCATATCTTTCCCCAGAAATATGAGGGAAGAACCTGCTCGTCTGATCTGTTATGAGACTTGACATTAATTGGTAGGCATCAGTGTGCTGGGAATAATTTTCCTTGTACATAAAGGAAGGTTGACTTGAGCACATAAAAATAATATGTGTTCTGTAGATTTCTTCTTTAAAATTCTTGTGTGATAGTTTCATTTGTTTTGTTCCTTTGGAATTAGCTACAAGCTTCTAAGTCCTAGAAAAGATTTGAAGTGTCCAGAAGTTGAGCAATAATCCATTTCCTAGTCAAACATCATGGGCAAAATCACTGGCAAAATATTTCTACTTCCATTCAGAACTTAGTTCAAACATTTGTTAGTATAAAATTTTACTGCAACTAAATGTTTTGATCAGACTTCAGGATTTGTTTTAAAAGTTATATTTCTTAAAGTGGGTATGTTCCATTAATTGCCAGGCAAAAAGTAGTGGGGAAGTGAATAATGAAAGGGACAAGTAAAGAAGGATAGTAATAAGTTAAGAAAGCTGTATATGAGTTCCCATTCTAGAGTCTAATGTATATAGTTAGTCTCTGAGAAGTTGAAAAGAGACTGGATAACTTTTGACCTAGTGATATATGTTAACTTTGTTTAAATAACACCTATAACCACCAGGAGAGTAGTATAATCTGTGATGCACTGGTGAGATTTAAATGGTATGGTAGTTGGAACAAATTTAAACCACCTACTAAAGTTTAATCCATTTCCTGTGATTAATCTGTGTAAGGGATCTTTGATAAGGAATCTGTTTAAAACAGTGGTTCTCAGTGTTGGCTGCACATTAGAATCACCCGGGACCTATAAAATTTAATAACTGGGAAGATGGGAGAGGAGAATCCCATTCCCTGAAACTGATTTTCTCTGGGTGTACTGTCTGGAGAATCATTGTTTTAGAAAGTTGTGGCATTAAGCTGTAAACCTGGGTTATTCCACCAACCAACCCCCATTTTAAAAAGATGAGTCCCTACTGGACTCTGCTTGGGTCTAATTAAGGGAGGCTATAAGCTTTTTAAGAAAGTTCATGCCTCTTGAAAGCCCAAATTCCAAGAAGTCATCTAATAATTTTACTACAGACCAAGACTAGGTGTTTTCTGTACAGGTTTTTATGTTTCTGTAATGTAGTTTTGGATGATAAAGATTAGATTCTGTATGGTAGTAGTTCTATACTTTTCATTGAAAAATTATGCTAAAATTATAAGAAAATTTCTAGCTATATAGTTCTACTGTAATGTTTTAGGATACAATCTGAAATCTGAAATCAAGCAAAAGGTCTGAGCTCCAGAAATAGCTGACCCAAAAGAATGTTAAAATCTAGCCCTTGGGCACTTATGCAGCTGTTAAGGTACACATTTGACAATTTCCTGTGAGATTTCTTTGGCTCACAGAAAAATTAAAAGAGAAATGAAGTGTCAGTGTAGAGAAAAATACTAATGAATGAGTCTGAAGTTTCATAAAAGGTCAAATAATTTTTGGTGTTTAAGAATGAAGAAAAGTTTTAGAATGGTCAAAGCAATATCTGAAATTAACATCTCCTTCCTCCATTTTCTTTAAAATTTCCCCCTCCCCCCAGTTGAGACATCATAACTCTGCAGACCTCTTAATCAGTTGTGTGATACATAGTTAATTACCGTACTGCCCCAGAAGAAAGGCAAATAAGACACTGGAGCAGCCCCTTGCCCTTTTTCTTAGATCTTCATTGTCTTTCCTATAATTATTACCCAAAGGAGAGGTGAGCTTGGACTTCCACAGGTAGTGCACATTTGGCTATAATGGGGCTAAGTATTTACATAGCCTAGAATCAGTCCATCCAAAATGGTTTTTTTTTTTTTTTTTTTTGGTACTGAGGAGTGAACTCAGGGGCACTCTACCACTGAGCCACGTCCGCAGCCCTATTTTGTATTTTATTTAGAGACAGGGTCTCACTGAGTTGCTTTAGCATCTCTGCGTTGCTAGGGCTGGCCTTAAACTTGGGATCTTCCTGCCTCAGCCTCCCAAGCCACTGGGATTACAGGCGCGTGCCACCTCACCTAGGTCCAACATGCTTCTTTAAAGTTGTATTTTTTGAAATTTTTTTCTGCCTCATTATGGTAGTATGTACATTTGTTATGGATTCTCACTAACACTGGTTACTCTGTAGGTGACTTCCAGACAGCAGGTTCTGGAATCAGATATACCTGAGATCACTGTGACGTGGCTAACAACTTTCTGCCTTGTCTTTTTCTAGAGGGAGAATGATACTATTTAATGTTTGGGGTTATAATTATGTTAACTGATCAATGCATCTAAAGCACATCACCTATCTTAAAAATGTTTAGAAAAAAGTCACTTGTTAATATGTAACAGTTCCAGTAATTATGCAAATGATAGAATGCTAATTCTTAACTGGAACCCACTTTTTCTTTTGATAGTTTATTCTGGAAACCCTTACCTAGTGTTTTTGTTTTGGGACCACAGAGAGTTAAATTTTCTCTAAATGTAGCTACAACATTTAAAACTTCAGTGATAGCATATAAAAATGTGTATTTCTGGTTTCTTTTCTTACAATGGGAAAATTTGGCAACATTGGTCTAGAACACTTGGATGTCCACAGCATGTGGAGCTGGATGTGGATGCTCCTTGATAAGGAGAGTACATGTGCTCTCACCCAGCTTTCTTTGTGCATCTGGGTTACTTTCCTGGAACCAAGGGCTTTTGAGACCTCTGATTTTTGCCTCTGGATAGCCTGGTTTTTAAAAAAGAGTGTCCTCAAAGTGGCAAGTAGCATTTATGGATGACCTAGGTGGGAAGTCTTTGAGTTTCTCTCTTTGTGGAGTTGGAGTGCAGCCTAGTCAGTGACTGTGATGATCAAATTGGTAGCACACACAAGCTAAAAATAAGCCCTATCTGAATTCTGTCATGGTAAAGGTATTTGTATTACTAAAATAATTTCTTCTAAAATGTGGAAGGTTGATTCTTTCCCTTTAGCATTATGGACTGTGGTGGATGAAAATAGCTCTCTAAGTCTATAGTAAGCTTGCCCAGGTGAAAAAGTTGTTAGTTTTACAACTAAGTGAGAGGGAAAGTTGCTAATTATCATACCTCAGATCTTTCTACCTTTACCAAAGGTAGCTAAGAACAGGGAGGCATTTTCATTATTTTCAGTTGACAGATGAATGCCTGACATTTCTCACTTAAATATTAGTTAAATTCAGTTGATCAGTGTGTTACTCTTGGTAGAACTGACAGTTTGTAGAGGAATCCAATGGGCCTTCCTAACCTGAAGTGTGATTACTAGAATTTGAACACCTTAATGCTCAGTGCCCAACTCGTAGTAGGCAGTGTTGTTGAATGAATATGTGACAAAAGATATATTTTAGATCAAAGGTTAGAAACTAGTGCCTCTTTATCCCAGTGTATTGTTTTGTACAGCCTAGGAGCTAAGAATGGTGGCTCACATTATTAAAAGATTGTAAAAAGAACAATGATACAAAGAATATGAACTGGAGACCCTATGAGACCCATAAAACCTGAAGTTTTTGTCTGGCTGTTCACAGAAAAAGTTTGCTGATTCCTGGTTTAGATAATGGAAATATTAACTATTCTCCTTTTTGTTTATACCATGTTAGATTCACACAAAAATAATCAGTGTAGATGGTGGCATCATTGTGATGTTTGTCACCTACTAAACAGGCCAGAGTAATTGCCAGATGCAGGAAGCCTTTGAATTAGGAAGCACAGTTAATTGTAGAAGATGCATGTTTAATGAAGTTCAGGCCGACTTGTGCTTATAAGTCTTCAAGAACTATTTTGAACATGTCATTGAACCTTTGTATTATATGATGTCATAACTTTAAAATTTTATCTAACCATTTATAGAGTATGGAGGAGAAAGGAAATAAAGGATTTCTCCAAATGAAATTGCTTTTTAGAAGTAAAGGCTTTAAACCCCAACTGTTTCAGTTGATGATTTAAAAAAAAAAAAAAATCATATTTTGAAAGCAGGATTACTAAAAATAGAGTTTGGTCAGTTCATTGAAGTCTTCAGCCTTTGGGAAAGATAGTGGAATCTAATTGCTATAATCAGACATCAGACACGTTATTAAACATATATTCTATTTCCTGTATCAGCTGTGGTAATGGTAACTATCTCATAAGGTTAAGAGAGATAAAGAAGTTTGTAAAGCATTTAAAGTAGTAAATAGTAAATTTTTTTTAATTAAAAATCATAAATTTACATAGGGCAATGATGTTTGATTCATTCTGTTATTTTTTTTCCCTTCCCCCCCCACCCCTCCCACCCCTCTTTTCCCTCTATACAGTCCTTTCTCCATTCTTAGCACCCTCCTTATCCCTAACCCTAAACCTAACCCTAACCCTAATGCTAACCCCTCCTATCCGTCATTATATGTCCTCATCCGCTTATCAGCGAGATCATTCGTCCTTTAGTTTTTTGAGATTGGCTTATCTCACTTAGCATGATATTCTCCAATTTCATCCATTTGCCTGCAAATGCCATAATTTTATCATTCTTCATGGCGGAGTAATATTCCATTGTATATATATGCCACAGTTTCTTTATCCATTCATCAACTGAAGGGCATCTAGGTTGGTTCCACAATCTGGCTATGGTGAATTGAGCAGCTATGAACATTGATGTGGCTGTATCTCTGTAGTATGCTGATTTTAAGTCCTTTGGGTATAGGCCAAGGAGTGGGATAGCTGGGTCAAATGGTGGTTCCATTCCAAGCTTTCTGAGGAATCTCCATACTGCTTTCCAGAGTGGCTGCACTAATTTGCAACCCCACCAGCAATGTATGAGTGTACCTTTTTCCCCACATCCTCGCCAACACCTATTGTTGCTTGTATTCTTGATAATCGCCATTCTAATTGGGGTGAGATGAAATCTTAGGGTACTTTTGATTTGCATTTCTCTTATTACTAGAGATGTTGAACATTTTTTCATATATCTGTTGATTGCTTGTACATCTTCTTCTGTGAAGTGTCTGTTCATTTCCTTAGCCCATTTGTTGATTATATTATTTGTTTTCTTGGTGTAGAGTTTTTTGAGTTCTTTATAGATGCGGGATATTAGCGCTCTATCTGAAGTATGAGTGGCAAAGATATTCTCCCACTCTGTAGGCTCTCTCTTCACATTACTGATAGTTTCCTTTGCTGAGAGAAAGCTTTTTAGTTTGAATCTATCCCAGTTGTTGATTCTTGCTTTTATTTCTTGTGCTATGGAAGTCCTGTTAAGGAAGTGTGCTCCTAAGCCAACAAGTTGAAGGTTTGGACCTACTTTTTCTTCTATAATCTGCAGGGTCTCTGGTCTGATTCCGAGGTCCTTGATCCATTGTGAGTTGAGTTTTGTGCAGGGTGAGAGATAGGGGTTTAATTTCATTCTGTTGCATATGGTTTTCCAGTTTTCCCAGCACCATTTATTGAAGAGGCTATCTTTTCTCCATTGCATATTTTTGGCCCCTTTGTCTAGTATGAGAAAATTGTATTTATTTGGGTTTGTGTCCATGTCCTCTATTCTGTACCATTGTTCTACCTGTCTATTTTGGTACCAATACCATGCCGTATTTGTTACTATTGCTTTGTAATAGAGTTGAAGATCTGGTATTGCGATACCCCCTGGTTCACTCTTTCTACTGAGGATTGCTTTAGCTATTCTGGGTTTCTTATTCTTCCAGATGAATTTCATAATTGCTTGCTCTATTTCTGTAAGGTACATCATTGGGATTTTAATTGGAATTGCATTGAATCTATATAGCACTTTTGGTAGTATGGCCATTTTGACAATATTAATTCTTCCTATCCATGAACATGGGAGATCTTTCCATCTTGTAAGGTTTTCTTTAATTTCTTTCTTTAGTGTTCTGTAGTTCTCATTGTAGAGGTCTTTCACCTCTTTTGTGAGATTGATTCCCAAGTATTTTATTTTTTTTGATGCTATTGTGAATGGGGTAGTTTTCCTAATTTCTCTTTCTGAAGATTCATCACTTACGTATAGAAATGCATTGGATTTATGAGCATTGATCTTGTAACCTGCTACTTTACTGAATTCACTTATGAGTTCTAAGAGTTTTCTGGTGGAATTTCCAGGTTCCTCTAAATATATAATCATGTCATCAGCGAACAGGGATAGTTTGAGTTCCTCTTTTCCAATTCGTATCCCTTTAATTTCTTTGGTTTGTCTAATTGCTCTGGCTAGAGTCTCAGGAACAATGTTGAATAGAAGTGGTGAAAGAGGGCATCCCTGCCTTGTTCCAGTTTTTAGGGGGAATGCTTTCAGTTTTTCACCATTTAGAATGATATTGGCCATGGGCTTAGCGTAGATGGCCTTCACAATGTTAAGGAATGATCCCACTACCCCAATTTTTTCTAGTGTTTAGAGCATGAAGGGATGCTGTATTTTATCGAATGCTTTTTCTGCATCTATTGAAATAATCATGTGATTCTTAACTTTTAGTCTGTTGACATGGTGGATGACATTTATTGATTTCCGGATGTTGAACCAACCTTGCATCCCTGGGATAAAATGCACTTGATCGTGGTGCACTATCTTTTAAATACATTTTTGTATGCGATTTGCTAAAATTTTGTTGAGAATTTTTGTGTCAATGTTCATTAAGGATATTGGTCTGAAATTTTCTTTCCTCGATGTGTCTCTGTCTGGTTTAGGTATCAGGGTGATATTGGCTTCATAGAATGAGTTTGGGAGGGTTCCCTCCTCTTCTATTTTATGGAATACTTTGAGAAGTATTGGAATGAGCTCTTCTTTAAAGGTTTTGTAGAACTCGGCTGAGAACCCATCTGGTCCCGGACTTTTCTTTGTTGGTAGGCTTTTGATGACCTCTTCTATTTCATTGCTTGAAATTGATTTAATTAAGTTGTGTATGTCCTCCTCGTTCAGTTTAGGTAATTCATATGTCTCTAGAAAATTGTTCTAGATGTCTTCGAGGTTTTCTGTTTTGTTGGAGTATAGATTTTCAAAATAGCTTCTAATTATGTTTTGTATTTCACTCGTGTCTATTGTGATATTTCCTTGTTCATTCCGAATTTTAGTAATTTGAGTTTTCTCCCTTTTTCTCTTTGTTAGTGTGGCTAAGGGTTTATCAATTTTGTTTATTTTTTCAAAGAACCAACTCTTTATTTTGTTAATTTTTCCGATTGTTTCTTTTGTTTCAATTTCGTTGATTTCGGCCCTGATTTAACTATTTCCTATCTTCTACTACTTTTGGTGTTGGTCTGCTCTTCTTTTTCTAGGGCTTTGAGCTGTAGCATTAAGTCGTTTATTTGTTGATTTCTACTTCTTTTGTTGAATGTGCCCCATGAAATAAATCTTCCTCTAAGTACTGCTTTCATAGTGTCCCAGAGGTTTTGATATGATGTGTCTTTGTTCTCATTTACATCTAAGACTTTTTTAATTTCCCTCCTGATGTCTTCTGTTATCCATTCATCATATAATAGTGTATTATTTAATCTCCAAGTATTGGAAAAGTTTCTGTTTTTTATTTTGTCATTTATTTCTAATTTCAATCCATTATGATCTGATAGAGTACAAGGTAGTATCTCTATCTTCTTGTATTTGCTAACAGTAGCTTGTAAATAGTATATTTGTAAAGCATATTAATATTTGTTAATGGCAGCAGTGGTTAAAATAATAATGGTCACTTTTATTGATAGGTATAAAAGTTTGAGGAGTCCTCCTTTCCAGGATTAATTATGGCCCTTAAACATTCAGCACTGGGCAGACAAGTGCCTGATCCTTAAAATTCTAGAGGTAATATTTTTGGTACCTGAAATCTAGTTTCCCAGATAAGTATTCCCTGTCCCATTATTGCTCATTAGATGCCTGAGATTTTAATATCGAAATTTTTACAGTATCTTCAAGCACTTTTGTTAGTACTTTAAAACCAGTTTTAATAGTTAATGCCTTGTCGGTTTTCCCATTTAAAAGCTAAACAACTTAGAGGTAAATGAGTATTAGAGCTGGAGGGGTAAGGGATATCTTTGGCATGTTTTCTGATTTCAGAGGAAACAGATCAACTATTTTGTATTGTACTCCAAAAAGAAAAAAAAAAAAAAGGATGAAATTAGGTTTCTGAAATTGCATTGAGGCTGGTGACTTAGACTCATTGAAATATTTGTATTACTTCACCTTGTATTCAAGGTATATGCTATACCTCTAGTAAATTGACATTTTAGATGAATGCTTTTTGGGAAAATGTAATTATTAAAACTTTACTTGAATTATGTTTATAATAGGCTGTTGTTTTCTTATAGTTTGCAGTGTTGATGTGGGTATTTACCTATGTTGGTGCCTTGTTCAATGGTCTGACCCTACTGATTTTGGGTAAGTCTACAAAACCACTGGAATCAAAACTTGCAGTACAAGAAGCTTAAAAAGACATTTTAGTGGAGAATATTCTTAAGGAAGATATTGAGGTTGTGATATCTTTAAACAGGTGAATAGATACCATGTTTATTGAAATACTGCTTTAGTTCCTGAAGACTGCTGCAACTAACAGTGTAAACCAGAAAATGTGTAGCCTTACCCGATGGTGCAGTCTCAAGTCTAATTGGGAATGCCTATGTTTTAAAAAAAAAAAAACTTGTGGTATGATTTGGAACTAGGCATAGTTCCTGCAGCCTCACTCAATTAATTTGTTCCTCTGGAGTGGCACCTTAGATGTATCTTGTGTATTCGTTTGTTCATTAGGAACACTGCCTGACTGAGTGTTGCCAGTTCGATAGTTTAATGTTTTTTCCCTAAATTGTTCCACTCTAAAGTTTTGAATTTCCTTTTACAGCTCTGATTTCACTTTTCAGTGTTCCTGTTATTTATGAACGGCATCAGGTAATTTCTTAATTGTAACTTCAGAATATAGAACTCATTCAAAACTTACAAAAGCCTTTGTTGGCACTTGGTAATCAGCAATAGTAATTATCTCTTCATCCTTTTTTCCTCTTTCAGGCACAAATAGATCACTATCTAGGACTTGCAAATAAGAATGTTAAAGATGCTATGGCTAAGTAAGTATAATCTACAACTTTTCTTTTTAACTAAGGATGAAGTGTACTGGATTGAGAATAGTGCAGAATTTCATGTTACAGGCATGAGTAGCAAATCTCCCATCAGTGTGACAGAGTTGGCAAAAGTGTTTTCCTAACACTTAACATCATTATTTTCTCTGAGGCAAAGGTAGGAAAATTATAGGTAGTAATTTGGCAGCTTTACAACTTCCTTTCTTGTATAAGCTAGACAGTATACAAGTATCTGTGGGGATAAGTACCCAGTAATAATATTCAGGAAAACGCAAAAGCCATTTTTTTTTTTTTTAAATCCCAGTTAACTCGAGGTACTCTAATGAAGCACTCAATTGCACTATGACCTCCTTGAGTGATGTGCAACTGGGTGCCTCTCTTTTTCATTTCTTTTTAATATGCAAATGAGTGTGTGATCTTCAGTATGTTTGCATAAGCTAATTTCAAATGAATTTCTATTGAAATAAATCACTTAAAAATTTTTTAAAATGATAGCATTTTAAAAGCAGAAAACAATAATTACACTATTTACCTTGACTGTTTTTCCCCTTCTTTTCATTTGTAGAATCCAAGCAAAAATTCCTGGATTGAAGCGCAAAGCTGAATGAAAAAGCCCAAAACAATTAACAGTAGTTCATCTTTAAAGGGGATATTCATTTGATTACATGGGGGAGGGTCAGGGAAGAATGAAACCTTGACATAGCAGTGCAGTTTCACAGATCTTTATTTTTAGCAATGCACTGTTTGAGGAAAAATTACCTGTCTTGACTGCCATGTGTTCATCATCTTAAGTATTGTAAGCTGCTATGTGTGGATTTAATCGTAATCATATTTGTTTTACCTATATGAGGCACTGGTGAATAAAAAGTGATCTGAGAAAACTGTATATTACACTTTGTTGCAGGTAGTCTTGCTGTATTTTGGGGAAGTTACAGAGAAGGTGGAGCAGAAAAAAACCCTTTTCACAGTTTGTGCACTGTGTATGGTCTGTGTAGATTGATGCAGATTTTCTGAAATAAAATGTTTAGATGAGATCATACCACTAAAGCAGGATTGAAAAAGCTTTGCCTTTTTGGTATGTTCTAGGTGTATTGTGAATTTTACTGTTATATTAATTGCCAATATAAGTAAATATAGTTTATATATATCTATATATAGTGTTTCACAAAGCTTAGACCTTTACCTTCCGGCTGCCCCACAGTGCTTGATATTTCAGTCATTGGTTATACATGTGTAGTTCCAAAGCACTTAAAATATATTTCTAGGCGCACTACCATCTGTTTTCATCTTGAAACAATGCCACACACATAGAACTCCAAAATAAACTTCATTGCACAAGACTTACTGTAGTTAATTTTGTCAGAAACTCTGGGTCTATGGACTGACTCTAATGCTTCCGAAAATGTTGTTTGCAAATATCAAACATTGTTATGCAAGAAATTATAAATTGAAGACTTACACCATTGTGGTTTAAGCTGTACTGAACTAAATCTGTGGAATGCATTGTGAACTGTAAAAGCAAAGTATCAATAAAGCTTATAGACTTAAAAAGATGTGTTTGTTATTTTGGTTTCATAAAAGTGCAACAGATTGAATGTGTACATGAAGGGCAGATTTTACTTCAACCAGTGAATGGCAGTTTGTGCTTTCAGAAAGATTTTCAGCTATATTTACTTTAAAACAGAGGTCAAAGAACATGTTTACATAATCAAATTTATTTGACATCAAAATGTTTTTAAATTTTATACTTTGAAAATAAATTCATGCACCAATATTTTAACATGTAGAATACAGTGCAGGATTTTATGAACATACATAAAATTATACCATATAAATGTTTACAAATAAGATGTAAGAAGTTTTCTTGACACAGACACTATTGCTCTTCAAATAGTTGTACATATCACTTATCAGTTCATTTTTTTGTCCACATGGTTATTTGAATACAAGATCCAATTTAGTATGAAAGGTCAGTAGTACAGTATAATAGGCAGACATGGTTATCACTCAGCATCACCAGTCACATGGTTACAGAAAACAATTAGAACTGCATAGGGACGCTACTGTGGGCCCAACAACCTATTAGTGGATTAATGTAAGGCATTAATAAATTGGCATATAAAAATAACTTAATGAATAATCTAATCCATTTAGAATGCTGAAGCACTTTTGTGGTAAATGTTAATCTATTCTTTAATTGAAAATGCTTCATTTCACCTTTTCTCTAAACTGACTGCAAATAGCCAGGAACTCAAGTTCCAGAATTTTGGTGCACTGACTGGCAGGACTAGTTGGTGTCTGTGCTTAGAGCCACCTTTCCTCTCAGTGAGTGCTGTCAGCCCCATCCGACAGTGATTGACTACGTAAAAGTATGACTTGAGGGGCTTCAGGGATGACTTCAAGTTAATGTCCAAACACATTCTGTTGGACAACTATCTCAGGAACTCCAAGCTGTTATTTTCTTTCATTATTTTGATTCATCAGATATTCTTGGGACTTTTAGGAATTTGTTTTGCAGAATTTGAAAATCTGGACTTGACATAGTTCACCTAAACCAAACCAGTGGAGTTGCCTTGACCCCACTCCAGCAATGGTAAACCAAGGTGTAGCTTCAGGTCACCTCATATGTTACCATTTTAAGATTTAATAAGACAAATCAGCTTATCCACTTGGTCATACTTGAGTTTTGTTTGTTTTCCTTTTCTGTTTGTAGTAGAGGTTTGTTTTATTAGATTTCTAGTTTGGATTTTATAGGTTTGGCACTAACATAATGAAAATTCATTCTACTTCTTGCAGAACTTAAGTTCCTTTGCTGCTCACCTTCCTTATAACCATTTTTTTCCCATGTAGTTAACTAATGTCTCTCATTTACAAAGCCTTGACAAACACAGGACATGGGTGACAGAATGAATCTGCTAAGGGTCCTGTAGCCCTCCTCAGTTTTGAAGTTTTAGCACCATATGTAGAAAGGAGATAACTTTGTGGGAGGTGAGACAGCAGCCCACACACTGGAAACTTTCAAAGGCACTTAATGGATATAAAACTGCAAAGGAAACATTAAAAAATTAAGTTTCTCAACTTGTTTATAACATGGCTCATTTGGTATTGAAAGCTAGATGTGGAGAACAGGCTATTTCTAGTACTTCAGTGCATCTAACTTAAGCTGTGTTCAAATTATTTGTAAAAATGAACATTCTTGAAGTATTATAGAAATAATAGCAAAACATCTTTTGTAAAAGTTTTGATGCAAATTAAAAGCTACATATTGGTTAGGGTAACTGAGGCTTTAAATTTTGTTATTGGGCTATACCATCAGGACTTGTCAATGTAGTTAGTACTTATAGTTTTTAATCTCACGGAGAGAGACTAGCAGTCTTTACATTTTAGAACTTTACCTTCCCTCTTGGCATCACAGTTTTGGAGAGTCCAGATTATGGGAGCAGTCATATGACTGGACTAGCATTTGGAGCTTGTGCGTGCCCGCAGCATCAAAGATAGGCATTTCCCAGCAGCTTAGCATCAAGGTGCAGCCTCGGCACTGCCTCTGCGTTTGCTGGGTGGTAGCAGTAGCAGCAATTGTAACTATTATAAGAGATATCTGGCATTTACAGACATCGCCACACGAATACACTGAAGAAAAAAAAAAAAAGACAGTCATTTTTGTATGGCTGGACGTTATGTCAAATGGCAGCTAACAGTCTTGCGGGGTGCTCAAGAATCAAGCTCAGGTGATGTGTTGAACATTTTGAATAAACCAGGAATCTTTTAGGACCATAGTTTTTAATTTTTTAAAATTCTTTTCATGGCTCTTTTGGTTTTTGTTTGGGTTGGCTCTTTCAGCAGCTTGAGCATGGTCAGTGAGAACTTTTGACAACTTGACTTCACACTCTTTCGTGTGACTATTGGAAAGGTTTTTATCAATGCCACTTGAGTTGGAGAGCTCTTTTAAGAGTTTAGCACGGAGACAGGGACCATGGTGTACTCATGCCTACAAAGGCCTGCAGGCCCTGCATTTTTAAAGTTACTTCTAAAGAAGCCTTGTATAAGAAACAAGTCACCTATCTCCTGCACTGGGGTGACCAATTCACTTAGGTCTCTTGTTCCTAGCTTGTTCAGTCTGACTGGTGTTCTGGATGGGTGTTTACACTCTGTAGCTGCCAGTACTATCTCAAGGGTTCTAAGTGCCAGCAACAGTTGGCACAGCATCAGAAAGCCTCCTTGGTGCCATGTTCTACACAATGCTTTCAGGTGGGAAGTGGATTGACGTTTTCTGTACGTACATTTACCCAACCTAACTTAGACCACTAAAAATATCAGAATGCAGGTGTTCTATATCCCCCTTAAGAGTTTTGCTTGGGCTGAATGGAAACCAGCATTCATGCTACAAGAAAGTTTTGTGACATTAGATAGAGAAAATCTTGAGTTAGAATGACCTAGTCCTGTTTCTCCATGCTCTTATGAAATAGCCTCGGTGGAGAGACAGAAGGTGGCTGCCTACTCTGAAGTACTTAAGAGGCTAGTACTATTTGGATCAGGTTGGTAGGGAGTCTTCTAAATTCCTGACTTCCCCAGTCACACCTCATGTAAAGCCACATGCCTGTTTCACACTAAGGTCAAAAGCTGCCCTAGTTTGTAGTGTAAATAGCAAGTTGGAGTTCTACTGTCACTAACTAGCACTGGGCCTTTGTATTCTCATGTCAGACTGGCTAGCACTTGCCCTGCTTGTTTCTTAGGGCAACCATGGCACAGTACTGTATTTTGAAACTTCACTTGGCTGTGGATTAATCATGCATCTTGAGTGCACTGGCAACTGGGAGTTTTTAAAAAGACATGGATGAATTCTAGCCTAATTGTTGTCCCATGATGCCTGCCTGCTGTCCAGCCATCTTGGATCTCTAGCCCCTTTGCCCCTACCCCCAGTAGTGCTCAGAGTAGCTATCACATGATAGATTTGGGTTGAACGTCCCAGAAACTGAATGCCTTCTGCTTGGAAAGTCCTTCCTTTCATTAGGACTCATGGAATTTCCCATTTACTATCCCACATCATCAGCTCTTAGCCACAACCCTGGCAGAGCCGGCCCACAGGATACCTAGAGGTGGAGAGGGAGAGAAGGCAGGCCTGAGGGGTCAGGACCAGATTAACCATGTTAGTACCTGCAGTCGTCTCCTCCAGTGCTGACCACATACTTGTCATCGTAAGAGAAACGGATATTTGTCACGTGAGCCGAGTGACCAAAGTAACGTTTATGTTTGGCCTATAAGCAAAAGCAAATGGAGATAGCTAAGAGATCCTGCTCCTCCTGGCAACTGCAGAGTACTTTGAAGACTCTCACACCCCCACCCCTCCAGAACCTTCTTCGCTTTGGGGATTCCCACTTGGTCTAGACAGCATTAGCCAGCCTTTCACTGACTCTCCCGCCTCATCTTGTTCCACTCGTGACCATTTTGTTCACCTTCCATCATTCCTTCTCCCAGTTTCCAGAGAGAGATGAAAAAGGTTAGTCACTGCCAGATCTCCACAGGGCTGGGACAAGATGCCTCTCCCCCAGATGGCCACCTAGAGATGGCCACTATTCTCCCACAGACTGCAGAAGAGCCCAGAAGCAGTGGAGGAAGGTTACTCAGGAAGACTCACAAATTTTTCTGTGCATGGAAAATCAAACAGCTTCACCAGCCCAAAATCATCTCCTGTGACAATGTTCAGGCCAGCATGAGTCACACACGCACAATTGACATCAGCCTTGTCTGCATTTCTTGGCCAAATGCCAATGACTTCGTCTCCTAGGATGCTGTTCAACAGGAAGAAGTGTTAGGGGGAAGACACACCTGAAAGTGCTGTGGTCAGTCATCCCCTCCTGGGGACACGAGGGACATTCTGTGTAATTCAGGATGGTCATGTGGCTCTTCTTTCGAAGCACCCATCCCCTCCCCTTCTGTACTCTTGGGCCAGCTTACACCATTACTTCTCTGCCTCATTCCCCCACACACCAGAAAGAAAAGTTAGCCCATCCTTGATTCTCTTCCTCTTCCCCCTAGTCCTGAGTATGTAAATGATGAGGAGAAAGGAAAGGGGCTCCTTTGGACTCAAGCTGGATGTCTCCTGTGTCTTGAGTGGGCTAGGCACTGTTTCTGATCCTGCTGGCAGCGATTCTAGCCCTCCCATTCCCTTACCCAGGTGACTGGAGGTTTCACTGTGTACCTCGGCTTGGCCAAGAGACAGGAGATGGTTGCCTTTTGAACTTCTTGACTGGGATTAGGAACTTGGAGTGAGTACATAAATGGCTTCACATTTCAAAAGCCCTGATCAGATCAAGCCATCAGCCTACACCAGTGCCAAGAAGCCTCCCTCCTTCACCCCCAAAACAAAAGAGAGCTCTGCCTCTGAGCTTCTGCAGATCCTGGCCATCACAAACGCAGTGGCAGAGCCAGTGACAAAAGACACCCTTATGAGCTTCCTCAAGAAGTGTTTTCTTCAGTTACCTTGTCCAGGAAGCCCAGGTGATCTTCTCAATGACCACGGCTTCAGTTACCTGTTTCCCCAAGGGAACTTCATGTACCTGGCGCTTATAGGCTCCTGTTGACACCTGCAAGTGGAAGGGAAACCGTGTTCATCCACTCTCTCAGTCCAAAAGACTTCCTTTTTTTGGTATACTGCTCAGAGGCCCAGCCTCTGAATCCATAGGACTTTTCTCAAAATCCAGGCTCAGCTCCAGGCCACGAAGCCTGGGACCAGCCCATGGCAAAATTCAGAGCACAGGGTGTTTTTCCACCATTGTCTCACTGTATCCCAAAGTCCTAAGGCAGTGGTTCTCCAAGTGATGCTGATAGCATCATCTGGAAACTTGTTAGAAACATGAATTCTCAGACACCACACCAGACCTGCCAACTCAGCCACTTTAAGGGTGGGGCCCAGAAATCTGTTTTAACAAAGCCTCCACGTGTTTCTGAAACAGGTATCCCTGTCCTCAGAGAATCTGTGGTACAGAGGTAAGGCAGCTGATGAAGGCGATTTTTTTAATTGTCTAGGACCTGACTCACTTCTCTAGAGTCTTCTATAGGAAACTGACCACCTTTTGCACAGTTAAGGTCATCTGCCAGCACTTTTCAGTTCATGACCACTGCCTACATCTTTAGCCCCTCTTTCCCCAGGGTGCCTCTACCCCAGCCGCCCAGGCTTTCCTTCTGTTCATGGAAATGAGCAGGGCTCTCATGCAGATGGCCTGTTTCCACCCCTCTGTTAGCTAATTCCCACGCATCCTACAGTCCTCAGCTTAAATATCAATTACTCAGACAGGAAGCAAATCTAAATTCAGTACCTTGTTAAATGCTCCCCAGCACCCTGTACTTCGCCTTTTTCTCAGCATGCAATCACAGCTTATAATTAGATGTATATTTTGTAATTGTTTATCGCTTTATCTTCTCCATGATTGAGAAACAGGGACCAAGCTTATTTTGTCTGTCCAAACACCTAGCATAAAGCCTGGTTCAGTAAGTAGTTGATGGATGAATGAATGCATTCTCTCACTTCATGGTGAATACCCAACAACAGGCCCACAAATACATAATAATATTTGTTGAGTGCTTGAGAAATCTTTTGATTTTAGCTGTCAGTCCCAAGACTGGGAACGCTTTCAATTTCAATCCCTCCTCACTGGTCATCTTCCTGGGGACCCAATGATGAGATCTTACTCCAGATCCACCATCTGCAATCCAGGTCTCAAGCGTGGTGGGCCAATACTACCCAGGAGATTTTGGAAATAAAATGAGTAACCATAAGTGATACAAGCCTTAGTATAGCCCCAGAGAACTAGAAAATTAGGAAGCTTTGAAAGGGAGATGGTGAGGGGAAGCGAGAGATTCATGGTTTTTATGTTTGTATATTTTTAACTGAAGAAAATAAAAAAATACTCTTTACTTTTTAAATTTTATTGCTTCTAAATTTCTGTAAGCCTCTGTTTCTACATTTATCAAACAGAAAAAATAAAAGTACTTAAAGGTTTCCTCTGAAGAGTAAATTAGCAAGTAAATAATATAAACTATTATTATTATTACAATTATTTTTGGTTGCCCTTGACATAAGTAAACCCCAGGCATACCTGAATGTATTTGCTATCCGCAGAAAAGTCCATCTGAAGGACAAAGCTTGGGATATCTCTGCAGTAGCCAGTGCGGTTCAGACTTGTGCCCTGAGTGAGGTCATAGAAGTCAACTGTGTGCTCAGAAGAACCAACAGCTAAGAATCGGTTGTCTGGGCTGATTCTAGAAAAAGCAATCCAAGAGCATGGCCCATGAGGAGGCTGCTTAGGGCTGATCAGGCATGGAGGCTGCTCTTCGACAGGCCTCCCAGGCCCAAAGGCAGTGAGATCCTCCTCGTGACCCATACGTGGGCAGCTTCTCCCTGTAATCTATGGAATTCAACAATTTTTTGGCTCAAATCTCACAGAAGGAAATGACTCTGTGTGGCCTTTTGTAGAATGGTATCATACCTGACAAGTAGTTTTGCCACATCCTGTGGAAATAAGCAAAGACACATCCAAGAATGAACATGTGCGGGGACATCATTTTTTAGTTGGCTTATGAAAGTGGCCCTGGCACATCTGAGCTCTTCATTCCAGTCACAGCCCTTCTGGAAGGAAACCCACTGGTAGGAGACTGCCCGCTTCCGTACCTGATATCTTGGATGGCAGATTTCCGGTCTCGTTTTTTCCCCCAAACTTTCAGGCTGTTCACCAACAAGATGACAAACTCTCCATTCTTCATGCCAATGGCCACCATCTCCCCATCAGGGCTGTAGGCTGCACATCTGGCTGCATGGCCCAGGTTCACCTTGTTGAGCAGTTTCTACATTGATAAAAGGAAAGTCCCCTGAGCCCTTGCCTCCTCAGCGGGTCTCCAGGGATAATTCTGCACCAGGCCAGAGTGGTCAGGCTGATCTTGCTGCTGCCGTAGGCCACCACACCTCCTGCTTCTCACAGTGAAAGTCCCTGAGTAGTCAGGGTAACAGTGTGTTTGATTATAGCATCTTGGGGGACAGGATGTTTTAGGGCAGGGTTTGGCAAACTTTTTCTATAAACACAGCTAGTCAATATGTTAGACTGTGAGCCACATGGTGTGTCAAAACCACTCAACTCTGCCTTGCAGCACAAAAGTAACTGTTGATGATACATAAACAAATGAGAGTGGCTTAGCTATAGAAACAGGTTGCTGGCCAGATTTGGCCGTTGGGCCTTAGATTGACAACCTTTTGCTTAGGGGAAAGAATGTGAGCTTTAGCACATGCTAGCATGAATCCTGAACTCTGTCACTTACTAGCTGGGTATGTTTGGGGAAGTCACTTCCAAGGTTTCCTATTTACTAGGAGATTATAATAATATTGGTCTTGGAAGGTTTTTATAAGCATTAACAACAGTGTACATGATGTAGCTGGTACATAGTAGGTATTCAATAAACAACAGTTGTTAATTTAAAAACTGTCAGGAGTATAACAACCACATTTATGCATTTGCATGTCTATTTGTTGACCTTTGTACTAAAAAACAGGATATTTACTAGCCCTTTTGAAATAAAATCAGGTATTTTAATCATTAGAACTTGAGTACTTGTTTTGGATTAAATGAAGTGGGAAACATTTTTTTCCCCTAGAGTATTCTTTGCTATTTTACCTTTGCCTCAGATGAACGTTAAATTTATTTTTCCAAGTTCTAAGAGAAACCTTCTTGTGATTTTGATGGAAATATATTTGGGAACATGTGACATTTTAAATTATTTTTAGTCTTTCCATCCAAGGAAGATGGGATTTTATTTTATTTTATTTTAGATTTTGTGGGCTCTTCCATATCAAGAAAGTCATCATCTCAATTAGATTATTCCTGAACTATAAAAGTTCATATACAAATACAAAACTACAGGATGGGCTGAGTGTGTGAGGGACTTTTATTATCAGGCTTTCTCTAATTTAATTGCTGACTTCTGGCTGAGAGTCAGCCTCTGCCTTAACACCAGCCCTCTCCTCCCTCTGCTCCCACTTGTGGGGTCTCTGAGCAGGGCAGAGCAGGCCCCTCACCTTGTCAGCCAGGTCCCAGATCCGGGCTGTACCGTCATTGCTGGCAGAGATGAAGATGTCCTTTGAGGGGTGTGTGGCCAGTCCCCAGATCTCCCCCTCCATGTGCCCATCAATCAGGACGTTAGAAGCAGCGTTTTTTTCACCAACTTCAATTATTTCTCCATCTTTGGTTCCTACTAAAATTTTTCCCTGTTGTAATCAGAACACTATTAGAAAAAGGACAACTGTATGATGCCACTCCTATGAGGAACCTAGAGACGTCAAATCCATACAGATAGAAAGCAGAATGTGGTTGCCAGGGGCTAGTGGGAAGAGGAGTTGGTGTTTAATGGGGACAGAGCTTCAGGAGATGAGAAGTTCTTGCGAATGGGTGGTTGCACAACAAGTGAATGTACTCACCATTGCCAGACTGTAGCCTTTAAAATGGTTAAAATGGTTTTGTGTATATTTTGCCACAATAAAACAATTTAAAAGCCACTGTTAGAGAAACTTGATAAAGTTGCTTTACTATGTTGCTATTAAAATAGGAAAAGCTGCAGTGCTGGCCGTGTAGCTCCTCTCGTAGAGTGCCTGAGTCTCATGCTGGAGACCCAGGTTCGAGTCCCCAGCCCTCTGTGATTGTGCAAAATAGGAAAAGCTGAGAGGTGACTTGCTTTTCACAAGTAAACTGTCCCCTCAAGTGACCTCCTCCATTCTTCTTGCTTTGCCTTTTCTTCATCAGCTACCTTGGGTGGGTTGAGCCCAGAGTTCCCATCATCCAACTGCTGTTAGAACATTCCAGGGACTACAGCAAGCTCACTACAGGGTGGGGCAGCAATCTCTGTTCTTGGACAGCTCAAACTTAGGAAGTTCTTCCTTGAGCCGAACAAAGATCTACTTCCTGACAACTTCCTGATTCTGGGGCCTATTCCTCCCTACATCTCCCATAATTACTCTTCCAGATGATTGTCATTTAGCTGTTTTTGTTGTTCTTTTTAGTTATATATATATGATAGTAGAATCTATTGATATATCTTATTATATATATCTTATCTTCGGGAATATATCTTATTCTAATTAGGATCCCAGCCTTGTGGATACACATGATGGTGAGATTCACTGTGGTGTATTCATATATTTACACAGAAGAGTCACGTCGGATTCATTCCTCTGTCTTTCCTATTCCTATCCCCCAACCCCTGATTGTCACTTAACTTTAAAAACAAAATTCCCAGTGTGTGGATTCCAACTGAGGTTTGCTTTTCTCATGAAGAACATCTAGAAAGCAAATTCTTAGGCTGACACCAATTAAAAAATATAAACACAGGCTATTAAATAGAGGCTAAATGATTTGTTTACAAGTGCATCAAATCTCCTGGGGTGGGGGGTTAAAAAAGGAGAATAAAGAAAGGAAAACACACAGGTTGAGGCCCTACCCATGAGATTCTGATTCACAGCTCAGATGTTTTTGATACTTAGCCAAAGAACGAGTTGAAAACCACTGGCCTGGAGCCAGACAATTTGGCCCCAACATTTTTCCTACTGGCCTCATAACTAGACCTGAGCAATTATTTAAACAGTTTGTAAGAATATAATCTATAATAGCAGCTGACATCTCCTGGATGACCACATGCCAGGTGTAACGAAGGGCACTGATGGATGATGCGCAGTCCTCACAACAATGGCGGGTGCATGAAGGTTAGGAAACACACCCAGGGTCACCCAGCCAGCTCTTCCTGAGGAAGTCACAGTTTACCCAGGTCCATCTGACTCAACTAAGCTACACCCCACTGCAGTACAATCCACACCTTGGAGGCTTAAGGATTGAACCAACAAATAAGGAAAGTGACTGGATGGGAAGGTGCTCCCAGGCCCCACAGGGCAGCTCAGGGAAGGCCAGCCATGCTCACCTTGCCACGGCACACAGAGCGCACACACTCCACCAACTGTCCAGTCTCCAGCTGGAAGGCCCGACAGCGTTTCATCTCCTGGTCCCACAATTTTACGGCACCTCCTTCTTTAGTCCTAAAAACCATGAAGCAGCACTCAGCCTGTTGTCCTAAGATTTCCCCATGACCCTCGCTCCCCTTTCTCTCCCAGTCATCAAGGTCATGGGCACCCAGGACTGGCAGGGTGTCTCCCTTCTTAGTTCCTGCTGCTGAGCCATCACAACCTGAAATGCCTTCAAATGTACTGTCTTTTGCAGAAAAGAAATCTGGAGAGTCAGTTTATGCTTTCATGACACCAACTAAGAACATTTCTCTTATCTTCATGCCTCATTGTCTGATCTTTCCTGTGCCACTGGAATTTCTGTCCCTTCTTCTCACTTCTCCTTCCTCTCTTCCCCTAAAGAGTTACTAAGAGTAGCATTTGAAACAGCAGAGCCCCTGTCGCTTGAATAGCCCCAGTTTATTCAAGAATACCTTCCACATTTTTAAACTACCAGTAACCCACCTCTCTGCTTCTCTCTTTCCTATGAGGTTTTGGATCTAGGGCCCCCTTGGAGAGCTGACAGACTGAACTGCCCAATGCAGAAAAGACAGGAGAGCAACAATCTGCATTTTCCCCAAGTTAAGAATGCTTTTGTCAGTTTCTCCCAAGACATTAACAGAGGACAAATTATTTGCTGAGGAGCTTCTGCTTACGGTCGCTCTTTCCCACCAGTCACAATGAGTCCATCCCGGAGAGTGGTGTACATTGTGAACACAGGGCCTGTGTGTGCCTTGGCCACCAGCCGGATAAGAAAGTGGTCCTTCCAGACATAGACATCTCCATTGATGGCACCCGTGAAAGTGAGGTTGTTCTGCAAACAAAGGGACATCTTCCACACCAGGAGCACACTCAAGAGGGTCTCTTCCCAAGCCACCTGCTTCCTTATTAAGAGAACCAGACCTGCATAGTCAATTTTATCTTAATTAAGCAGGAAAATCACAAAAAGCATAAAGCAATTACCGGGCTTTGAAATTCACCCTATTTAGTTGGTTTAGGGTATTTTATTTCCCCACTGAACGCAGCACAGCATAAACAAAAGCATGGCCCAGGGGACAGCAGGGGAAGGGCCAGCTTCAGCCCAAGAGGAGTCTTTCCTGGGGCTCATCTATAAAGTGGATAAACCCACACCTGGAGGACCAAGAGTTGACTGCATTCCAAAACATCCCCAGGAGCCTGCATAGGCTGAGGGACTCTAGAGTCACTTAAGGGTGGCAACTGAGGGATGTGTGGAACAAGAGGACTGGGAAGAAAAAAGATCAGTGCCCAGCTCTGGGAATTGTTCCCAGCATCCTCAGAGTTATCTATTCCAGGTCTGCTAGGCGTGCATGTCAGGGTCTGCCTCTGGAATCACCTCCTTGGGAATTGGTGTGTGTGTGGTGGTGGTAGGGGTCCTACATTTTCTGATCAATATTTTGAGAAGAAAAATGGGAAAAAACACAGTCAACTCACCCTTCTATACTAAGAAAAGGGACTAGTGGTTGCTAAGAAGTCAGGAGAAGGTAGAAATGGGGCTTCTTGGCCAAATCCCCATCCATGCCCATATCTGGAGGAAAGAGGGGAGAGGGATCCAGGGTCCCTACTGGGGAAGCATCAGCCATAACTTACAGCACCGAAGGCCACTGACAGCATCGTCTGCATCTTGGCAGCCTCCATGGACCCAATGACTCCTTTCTTGTAAAGCAAGGCGCTGCCTGCCAGGGTCCAGAACTTCATGTGTTTGACCCCGACAGATACAAACTGTGTGTCTGAGTCAGGGCGAAATTCCACCACAAATATGCGTTCCAGGTGACCCCCGCGGCTGGCAACCTTGGCACCTGTGTGGGTGACAGCATCCAGTGAGGCCAGCCCTTCCTCAGTGCATGAGCTAGGCCACGGATGGTACAGCACAGACTAGTTCCCATCCCAGTGGGGGCTCAGGCCCACCTCAGTGTTCCTTCAATAGCACCCTCGCCCCTTCAGACAGTCCCCAAAGATTGGGGAGAAGGTGCGCCTGGGAAGTTTCCAGAGCAGTAGGAACTGCAAATAGGACCCCACCCCACAGCTCCACCGAGGTGTCCAAAAACAGAGCAGAAAAGGATGACCCGTGAGAGGGGGGCTCCAAGGTAAGAGGACAAGAGGAATGACTTAGGGCAGCCCCAGTTCCCTGCTCCAGCTTCACCTCAGGAGTCAACCCCCACAAGGCCAGGTCCCCTCCCAGGGTATCACTGGGGACTCACTTAAGAAAACTTTTATTTCTCTCCATTTCTGTGATTGTTTTCTTTAAGAAAAAAAAAAAAAGTTCTCTGTATTCTTCTTTATTTTGTGGACTTTAGGTTTAATTTTTTTTCCTTTCATATTTAATTGATGTTTTTAATTTTTTTCTTTTTTCTATTTTGCTTCATTTTTATTAAATGAACAACAGATATTTTCAATACTTTTTTAGAAAATACTTATTTTAATAGATATAAAATTTTTATGTACATATAATTTTTCTTGACAAATACCAATTACACATTTTTATGGACTTCAGTGTGATATTTTAGTACATGTATATAATGCATAATCAGATCCAGGTCAACTGGTATATCAACCACCTCAGATATTTTGCTTTCAAATATTGATCATTTCTTTTTGCTGGGAACATTCAGAATCTTCTCATTTTGAAATATCTATCAATTGTTGTCAACCATAGTTATTCTGCTTTGCTATAGAACATTAGAAGTCATTTTTCCTATCCTGCTAATTGCTGATTTTTTTCTTCAATCCATTTTTATTGTCTCCTGAGTTTTATTTAACCTTCGTCTTAATCAAATCCCAATTCTACTATTCATTTACTTTTGTGACTCAGTTTCCTCGCCATAGATTTGGGATACTAATGGTTTCATTTTATAAGGTGTTGAGGATTAAAAAGGGATTTACATAGTGAAGCTCTTGGGGAAGCTATAGTCATCACTTCTTTACCTCTTTTTAAAATCTCTTGGTCTGTAGTTTAAATCTATCTCTTGATGTCTTAATTTTTATTTTAAACTTGTTACCTTTTCTTTCAAGTTTCAAAATTTAACTTATTTTCAGTGTTTTTATTCCAATTTTCACTGTCTCCCGTCCCTTAATTATTTATACTAATCTTTCCCCCCTTTCCTCCTGCCATTTTGTGTTTATTTGCTTTGACAATGGTCTCTGCCAGAGTCGGGTAGGGGGGTGTTAAGGCAGCTGGGCCTGTAACTGTCCCTCAGAGGCTCCCTAAAGGAAGCCCTTCCCAGGAGAGACTCCCAGGGCACTTCTCGCTATCATTCTCTCTCCAGTTGGAATCCAGGACTTACTGTAAAATTCATCTCACTACCTCAGGCTCAGAAAATTGTGAAGTCCCTGATATCCAAGGTTATCATAAATAGTTAAAAGACAACAGCCTGGGAGAAAGTGCTTGCAACTCTTAGCAGAGTCAAAGGATCAACATTAATAATTGATGAAGCGCAACGAATTGTGAGAAAAATCACCCTTCCACCCCTCATAGAGAATGTATTTGAAGAGGTGAATTAAAGAAGAAACAGAACGAGTGGCCAAAAAGCCATGGTAAGAGGATGAGATAAGATGCATGTTTTTTAAGCCACTGTTCTTTCCTTGTTTGAATCTCGTGGATACTTCTAATTGTGGCGACATCTACATTCCTCTTTGCATTGGCTTCTACTCTGCTCAGAGCAAATTACATAATCTTGTTTAGGACCCAAAAACATGCATTTTATGTAATAAGTGAAATATGTAATTTTAAATGCCATTTTATCCTATTCTATATACTCATCTTCCCCCAAGTAATCCTCTAACAAAAGAGGAAGATATAATATGCTCTATAGTGATAAGAAAAATGCATATAAACCTCTCCAGACACATTAATTTGTAAATAGGACTTTATGTGAAGGAAAAGGCACACTAGAGAAGTAAGGGAGAGGAGGGGACCTGTCCACAGTCAACTGGGAGGAGGTGGTGGCTGGGGACAGGCTGGGGGATGTCATCACTGGCTCAGAATCCTTCTGCACAGATTGATTCCAACATTACCAAAGAGCAGCCTTCTCTTCTCTCTGGGAGCTTGTTTAAAGACATGGGTCCTCCAGTCCTCCCTCAGGAGGTTAGAAGGTGCTCCTGAGCAAGAATCTGTGCCAGGGCAGGGCCAGAGCAGGTTCTGCCTGGAGGGACAGATGGAGGAAGTAGGACAAGCCTGTGTGTGTAGGGACCCTGCTATCACTTCCTCTCCAGGATCTGGGACTAGGGTCAGCAGTGTAAAGAAAAGCATCACAAAGCCCTAAGAAAGGGCTTAATAATAAGGGATTTCCCACAATACGTGGGCTCCTCTGGAAGTGAAGACAGCCATGTCCTTGGAAATGTCTAGCAGAGGATGGGAAAAGACCCCTAAAAACGGCATTCAGAGGAATTTCTCCATGGGATGTACCCTGACTGACTGGAAGATATCTCTAGTCCTTCCAGCTCTAGGATGCTCTGAGTCTGTAAGTTAGACTCGAATTCTCATTTGAGTGGATCAGTTGGCCCACTTGACTCACAAGGAATGAATCTGCATTTACAGATGATCTACAGATCAATTACAGGGCTACTTGGGCACAATGTACTGGTGAACAAGAAAATGAGAAGGGATAGTTTCCCAGGAACACTGTGAATCTAGCTATCTTCCATGAAATATAAGACATAATTCTCATTCTTAACATCTTTCTCAAATGGGACCTCAGAAGTACTGGAACTGTCCTCTTAATGTGCCCATCTCTTTATGCCTCTCCCCTCCCCCTCCATGGGAAGATGAAGAGATAATGGGACTCTAGACCTCTGAATTGGAGAAGTGCCACCTCTCTGCTTGCCTGCTCAGCGTGTCCCAGATAGCAGCTGCAGACAGACCTCATTAATGTCCTCACTAATTGGATTTGCTTTTGCCAGAGCAGTACCTGACCTGAGGATATACTCAGAAGTCTGCACATCTTTAATTTTAAGACCACTGTAAATTTAGTAGTAGTTAGTTTGTGTGTGCCTGTGCATGCACATGTGTTGGGGGAGAGTAAGAAAGAAATTCATTAAACATAAACCTTGATTGTAAAATGAATCCCTATTCCAAAAAAGTTAAAATGTAAAAAAAAAAAAAAAAAAAAATTAAATTCAATTTGCTTCGGGAACTAAGATAGCAATAGCCACTCCACTTCCTATAACAAGGCAACTAAGGGGATAAGGCTGTAACAGAACCAGAGGAGCCGAGGAAGGAAGATTTTGGGAAGGACAAGGAAGATTTTGGGAAGGCAGAAACAGGGAGGATGCTCCCGGAGGAGGCTACCAATAGGTGTACTTCACCCAACCGCCCAAAGATCCTTCACTAACCAGCCCAGGGTTCCCAGGCCAGCCTCCACCTAGCCATGGGGCCGAGGGACACTGTGACATCTCAGGAGCATCTACCCGGATCCCAAGAGCCCTGGATGCTGCTTGCCTAGCAGCAAGGCCTATGGTGGACTTTGGAGTGAGGCCCAGCTGGAGCTGCAAGCGTACCCCCTGGAAGGTACAGAACAGACCCACTTGGTTTACCTTCCTGCCATCGCCAGACAGTGATGGTGTGCTCAGGGTCCACTCCCACAGACACCAGCAGCTTTCCAGTGGCACTGAAGTTGACATAATTCACCCCCTTGGAGTGGAAGCACCGCAGCATGGAGAGAGTGTGTTTGGTCATGGCGTCCCATATGTGGATTGAAGGTGTTGTTCCTGGGTGTGGGGAAGCACAACAGAGAGCGATGGAGCCCAGGCAATGCTTGCATTCATTTCAAAGCCTTCCTTAGACAAGTTTCTGGGGGCATTACTGCTAACAGAGTAAGAGTCTTACAGTCTGACCTGGCCAGAAAAGACAATGGGAATTGCTGTTGAAGGCAAAGCCCTGTGGATGCTTACATCTGACACACACACGCTTGTGGAGGATTTTATACAAAGGAAACCGGTGAGGTCAGTGATTTGTATCTGCAAGTCAGCCAGATACAATCAGCAAACATAAGACGTTGACATGAATTTGCTGTGCAGATTCGAACTACTCACGGACGGAGCGGCCTTACCTGGGGTTTCCGTGATATCACCTGCATTGGGTGGGCAATGGCAATGAGGAAGCATCAAGGGAAAACAATAGCTAAAATAAGTCACGTTTCCAATAGCGAAGCACTCAACACCAGCATCAAAAAGTTCCAAATTAAATTTAAAAATGGACATGGGTTCAATGGAAACAAGCAGAAAGGTACTTTTGTAAAAACTGCCTTTGAAATGACAAATTAAAAACAAATGTTTTACAAATGTGACTCGGGTCACATTTGTCCTCGGCAGCTTCCGAGGGTACAGAAGAGCAGGGCACACATACTACAATCTACCCTTGCTGAGCACAAAGCACCAGGCTTCAAGGCATACGAGTCTTCAACACCTGGGGCCTGAAAAATTATTCTTGCAAGTCCACAGAGATGGGGACCATTCATTTATTTAGACTCTCAGACTCTGATCTGCCTTTCCCTTTTTTTCAGAATCACCAATCACTGGATGTGAGAACTTAGTAGACAAAGATACATTTATGGTTGAAAAAAATCAACAGCAACATCCACAAGAAAGGGTGAGCGCCAGCTACACACTCCCTCTCCCAATAACTGCTACTAAGGCGGCATCCCAGGTCAGCTGGGTGAGCCTTTGCTGCTGCACGGCTCCTACCTATCTGGCTGGTGGCCACCACATTTCTGTACTTGGGGTGCTGGTTCACTGTAAGGCAGAGGATGTCATCTGTGTGTTCCAGGTAGAAGCTCTGGCTGCCTAGGAGAGAAGTTATAGGCAGGTGAACAGTGGAAACTAAAGACCTTTCAAGAAAACCCCAGAGCTTCATGTGCAGTTTTTGGAAATTGTAAAAGTGACAGCTTAAAGTACCCCCCACTACCAATTCTTATTTTCAAAATCATTCTTGGAAAGATAAGAGTTTTTATTCTTCTTCTTCACATAATCTACCAGGGCTCAGAGAAGAGCCAGTGTCTGTCATCTGACCCACTCAAGCTCCACCTCAGTCCCTCCCACTACCCTATGTGGGTCCAGAGCACAGTCCAAGTGCAGAGGCTTCCAGAGCCCAGAATAATGAGGGTGAGAGTTTCCTCCTCTTCATGGCACAGGGTTGATGGCTTCTCCATGTCTGCTTCTAGGCAGGGCAGGGTGAGGGGCCTGGAGATTATCCTCTGCTGCACCAAATGGCACAACTTATTCATCATGAGGGAAGTCTGTGGATGAGAAATACTGAGGGAACCCTTTAATCATGTTTAGTTGCCAAGTAATAAACCCATTGGTGTGCCCAGGTGATATAGGTCAAGGCTTTACCCCCCAAACCTAACTCAATATGTTGCAACAAGTGGAAAATGGGAAAGAAATACTTTGTCCTTCACAGTAAATGGATTTGATGACTTCCAAAGTGGTCACTTTGAAACCACTGTATACCCAAGAACAAAAAAAGAGTAATACAAAAAGAAATAGCACATGGCCTCTAAATTAATATGTGGCTATAAAATTGAGAAAATATGTAGAAAATTTCAAGACCTCTTTCCCCAAAAGTGACACAAATCAATATGCTCACAGTGACTTCACTGTCTAAATCTAAGCATGAACAATTTTACAGAACTAGGAGGGAATATAAAAACTTGGAAAAAGGTTTGTTTTGAAATATGAAGACAAAATGTTAACATTTAAATTTGAAGATAAAGATAATGAATAACTATTAAATTAACTTCTAGATGTTTCTTTGTTTGAAATGTTTCTTATTTTTTTTACCTATTTTTTATTTTTATTTCTACAGACTGCATTTTGATTCATTGTACACAAATCGGGTACAACTTTTTGTTTCTAAGGTTGTACACGATGTAGATTCACACCATTCATGTAATCATATATGTACGTAGGGTAATGATGTCTGTCTCATTCCACCATCTTTTGTACCCCTGTCATTATGTAGTTAAAGGACCTTTTGGGTATTTTTGTTTATTGTTTTTTATTCTCATTGTAAATGTAGCTCAGAAGTCAGCACAAACAAAACTTGAAAAATCCAACTGCTAAAAAAATTGGTCATGGCTAAAAACTGAGAAAAGTCGCTCTATGCGGGAATCTCTTGGCTCCATGTTCTGTTCTGACTGGCTTCTCTCCACACCCTTCACCTTGGCTGCTGGAAACATGGATGGCTCCCTCCTGGGCCTACACCAAGTCAGGCTGGGCGCAAGCCAGAAAGGACGAGCGCCTGGACTCCCAGGACTCTGCCTGGGCTCTTCTGGGACTGAATGATACCAGCCTTGAAGTGAGTGAAATGGCTCTAAAGGGAAGGAGGATGGTTGAGCTTTGGGCATGAAACAGTGGGAAATAGGTATCAGGGCAGAGTGAAGAGCTGGGTTGAGAAGGTGGCTCCCACCTGTGGAGAGGTTCTGGACGATGCCAGCCGCTGCTGTGTGGAAGATGATGTCGGCCCCGTCGTTAAGGTAATGTAGGTTGTTGCGGCAGTCAAATCCTCTATAGCCAAACACATGGTCCAGAGCCAGCTCCTGTGTACACACACGTTAAAGCCACTCTTGGAGAAAGTAAGAGCAGAAGAACAAACCCATATCCAGGAATAGCCATGCGTGCCATAGGACGGTATGGCTAGTGAGGGCCACCCCTCACTGAAAGCATTTTGCTTATTGACGGAGGATAAAATGTAGCCCTTTACTTAGTTCCCTGAAATGCTATGGGTGGCACAGAATTTTAGTGACTTTTCAAAATAAGTCAGATTTACTTCCTGGCTTCTTTAGTAAGCTAAGGTGCACTGATCTGATGCCCTGTCAAGGTGACCCACATCTGCACGTGGCCTGCACTTGACACTCGAGGTGAGCTAAACAGCGGCTCAGGTTTGTTTTGAGAAGTCCCATAGATGCAGCTGGGACTGGCAGAGCAGAATACTGGGGCAAATGCCATGCTCATTCTGTCAGTTGGTACTTGCCCTACAAAGCTTCTCCACATTTAGATCTTTTTGCCCCCCAGTGACTAGATACTATTCTGGGTTTATAGTCTTCTCTCCTTCCTGTCTCGTCTTCTATGACAAAGAGCAGTGACTGATTCAGATCAGTTCTCAGTTGCATTCAACACACATGCACTCGGCAGCTCCTCCATGCCTGGCACTGTGCTGGTTGATAGCATACAAGGTTAACAGGATGTGGGTCCTTTTCCTCCAGTTTCTGATTCTGGCCTTTACTCTTTCCAAAGTTTATCAATTGCAAATATCAGATTAATTCTCCTAAAATACCATGGCACTGCTAAAACATTCACTGTCTTCCACTGTCCATGAGAGAAAGCCCAAACTCCTGAAGTTGGCACAGTTGGCCCCATGCTCACATATCTGATTGACTGCTGCGCTCCTTGGTCAACTTGACTCTTAACCCACATATTATAAGCTTTCTTGTGTTATGATTTTACTTTTTCAAATTCTCAACTGGAAAGCTCTTTTTCTCCTTTGGACTCAGTCAATATCCACCCCTCAGACTTCCTGCAAGCTGCGTCCCAGAAAGCGTGCATTTCATAGATAATTCTGCTCCTGGAGAGAGTGGACAATGGGTCCAAGCTGGGCCGGTCTCCCCCAGGCATTTAGAATTGGGGGAAATGAGTTTGATTTGTGTTCTGGTGGGGAATCACAGGCAATGAGCCTGGAAGGTGGCTCTGGGTAAGGTTCCTGAAACCATGAACTTGAACCCTACTGGCAGTGTGGGAATCTCCTGAGTCTTAAAGCTGACCGTGGCAGGAACAATTTAGACTTTAAAGAAAGCGCTCTGGGTTAGCAGGTCTCTGTGAAAACAGCAGGCTCACCAGAGTTGATCCTCAAGTCTCAATGACTCAACCCAAATCCAATCACTCACTGGGCTTGGTAATCCTGGACCTGAACTCCCTCAGCTTTCCTGCACCACAGTGTCCTCATCTGCAACAGTACCTACCTCATACGTGAGAGGCTCGTTTGAAATATTTCATGGGAAGTATGAAGCATAGTGCCAGCACATGGGAAAGTTCTCATGCCACGTTAGAGACAGTAAATAAATTCTCTTGTGCACATGCTCATGTGCTCTCTTTACTTTCTTCCTTCTTGTCTATCCAAGGGATGCTGAGGGCCTGAGTGGTAGGAGGCATAGCATAGGGCAAGGGTCAGCTAAGAAGGACACGGGGCATTTCATAGTTAGTACTGATGGGCCTGGTAATAGGGCTGGGGATGAGGAAAGTGACCTGGATGTGAATCTGGTCCTGGGGATGGTGGACACAATGCCATGTAGAAGGGAGAGGGGACTAGAGAGAGCCAATGGGTTCGTTTGATGGAATCGGTGAGATAGGCAGATGAAGATGTCCACCAGGCAGTCTTAGAATGTTGATATCAGATCAAAAGCACATAGCTTAACCTCCTCACCTCAACCAGCTTCTTTTTTTTGGTAATATTGTTCTTCTGGAGTTTCTCAGGCTGGGGAGCTGCTCGGCTAACAGGTGGTCTGAAACAGAGAAGTCAAAGGAAGTACAATGTTGAACAAAAGGCTGCTTGCCGGTGGTTGGTGAGGCCAGGCTTCTTGCTCTTCTCCCTGGCTGGAGGACATTCTGTCTGAGGTTGTTCAGTCCTGCCCCGCTCCCTTACCCACTCCTAGAAAAAGTAGCTTTTGACACACACGGTACCACGTGGTTCCCCTGGGTTTGTAGTGCTGAGCTCGGTTTCTGCACCCTGTTCAGCAGCTGTCCCTCCTCCTCCACCTAGCATTGTCCGGGGAGTCAGGAGAACCCGTGAGCTAGAGGGGCTTGTTTTAAAATTAAGCAGGAGCCTAAGCAGGATTTCACTTACTGAACTCATTGGCCATTTCCAGACAGGGATGTGCCAATGCTGTTCACAATCAGATGGTCAAAGATCACATCATGATGTGAGATAGGACTCACAAGCCACGCTTTGGAACAGGCCCTAAGGCCACTTGCAAAGTGCCCAGGCTGGTCTGGCCACACGAAAGGGCAAGAAGGAAGCAAAGTGCTGACAGAACTTTGCTCTTATCCTGCCCTATACCTCAGGGCAATGATCTGCCTTAAGCTGCTATTACCACACCAAAGGCTGCTTTTCCCTTCTCAGTTTAGGGGATTGAGGTCTCCAGATTCAGTGAAGAGATTTTATAAGGAGGAAATCCTAATGGACTCTTGCTTGAGTAGGCCAATGCTTTGTGGTTCCCTTAAATAAAACTTCTCTAAGTTTAGAAAATGGGGATGGGGTGGGGGAGGTGGGAGACCTGCACGAGCTCCTGCTGCTCATTCCAAATCCATTAGTTATTGTTCTGGGGAAATGCAAAGAGAAAGGATTACCTTGATCCCCTTGGAAGCAGCAAACAAAGCCAAGTGAGAAACTTAGTACAGTTTAGAGCAGCATTAGCAACCACCTCATTCATGCACAAGCATTTTCCAAGTGAACACATTCCTGTGTGGCACAAACCATGCTTCCCCAGCATGCCAGCAAAGAACTAAAACAGAAATGAAAGAGTGCACCAGTCTACAAATTCAGAAAGCTCATACCCTGGCGTCTCTGGGCAAACTCTGCACTAAAGCGCCTACAGAATGGGGAGAAAAAAGGAAGCTTGTCAATGCTTCCGGCACGCTGTCCATGGCTTTACAAGCCTGGGACTCTGCTTATTTTAGAGTGTGCTGGGGGAGAAACTTGTCCGAAAAACAATGACATCCTCCTGGATGTTGTGGGGAGTTACGCACAATGGGTGCTTTGTTCCCAAATTAAGTTCGACTCATAGTTTAGCCCAATCTTCCCAGTGTTTCTCGGCAGGTCAGCCTGCCTGCCGAAATAGCTTGAGGACTTTTTGTGCAGGAGAAAACAAGATACCTTTATTTTCTCAGAAACTCTTCAATCAAAACATGTTATGTAATCATAAGTGATAATTGGACCAAATGGTATTATAATCACTACTGAAGGATGAGGAGAGCACACACCCCCGCCTGACATCATCGTCACCAAATTGAGCAAAATCTCGAGGCTGGGGCATGCCAGTTCTCACAATTAGACACTTCCTGCACATTAATTATCACTTCCCAGGACATCTGCTCTTTCTTCTGTTTTAGTGGGGCTTTCAAATGAAATCCGTGGGTTTCTTCTTTCACCTAAAAATGTTTTAAGTGGATGACAAAAGCAAGCCAGGGGCTGTGATGACAGCAAGAGGTCACTGAGCAGCAGCCGGTTCGTGAGGCTTCATTTGAGATTCAACACAGGGCTCGTTCCCAGGGTGCACACGGTTGTATAATATGCAGCATATTATACAGTGTAGAGAGAGTATGCATACGAGCACAAATGCTGTGTACTTATATATACACCAGATTGTATATATACACACAAAAGGCAATCCGATGCTTTTTTCACCTTGATTTTCAGTTAAAAAAAACTGAAAAGTAAAGCAATCTCAGACCGTTTCTTTCATATTTCACAAGCATATGTTTATAGCTGTATTGCTTCAAAACTGAAGATGAGGGGAGCAAGGGGGAGAAACCTGCGTTGTGGCAAATTCAGCGGGTTCTAAGGAGGGACCTTCGCGCGTGTGGATTCTGCATGAGCACTAGTACCGGATGCTCACCGAACACCTGTGCTTTTCCAGAGTGGTGAGGATACTTACTTGACAATTCCCTGCCTCCAGAGGAAAGCAAGTTAAAACACAATACAAGTATTAAAGGCTTCTTTCCGAGCATCTATAAACAGTGTTCGTAACATCAAACGTGGGAGGAACTGCCAAGAGTCTCAAACACTGGAGGTTTAGCATTTTTCAGCAGATCTAAGTCCTTCCAGATTTAGATTCCACTGGAAATGTGATGCCGAAGAGCTTCGCTGAGGTAGGAAAGAGTGGAGGGTACAAGGACATTCACTCACTTTTCAGACCAGCAACTCCTTACAGTTAGTTGGTTATTCCCACTTGGCCCAGGATGGGAGAACCAGGAAGACAGTGAGCACTACTGGAGGTTGGCAGGAGACCCAACAAGGTTAAGCACCCAAAGGTGAGAGGGCAGAGAATCCAGGTAGGAGGTGCAGGCCCAAAAGGAAGTAGGGCTTTGAAGTGATTCAGGGAAACAAAGGGGGAAAGCAGCTTCCATTGGGCAAGAAATTAAAGGAGGGAGTCTCGAGAGAGAGCAAATTAGATAAAAGAGAGAGGGTGGTGGACAGGCCTGAACTCCAGAGAGAGTAGGAGAGAGGCTCTGCCAGGGAAGAGAGGTGATGGCAAGAAGCCCAAGGAGAGGCCTGTGAGCCCGAATTGTGACCTGGTGCCGAGTAAGGAGGCAGCCCTGCTCTTGGGCTCAATGCTGGGGGGCAGAGGGCATACAGAGTAGAGGTCACTAAAGATCACTCCACATCTGCCGGCAGCCATTACCTCCTGGCCATGGAAATAGGTGGCGTGCTGTGTGGGCAGTGCAGGACCATGGAAGGGTCAATCCCTGCCATTCTCCCACTGCCTAGCAGCCAGGCTCCTAAGAGAAGTATAGACTCAAAGACGTGTAGAGTGTAGCCCTAATGCAGGGTCTCACCCCGCCAAGGCCCACAAGGGTGGCCCATGTCCTGGTTTCTTTCCTATCTACTCGTCCCCTCCCCAAGATGTTGGACTGGCTGAGTGGGAGAAGGAGCAGAGTTCACAGCAGCCTGAAAAGCACAGGGAGTTCAGAGCCATGGATCTTCGGGAAGCTTCTGTGGTGGCTGAGTTACAACCCAAGAAGGGGCACCATGAAAACCAACGGGGGGTAGGGCTTGATCAAGGGTTGGAGAGACAGAGCAAGAAAGTTGCTGCAATCAGTTCTGATAAAGAGGGGTCTGGCAGTGGGGAAACATTCCAATGAGCCATGAAATAAATGTAAGTTCTAAGTTGTTTTTAGTGGTAAGTCAGACGATGTTTAATGTTCAACATGTTTTTGGAGGAAACAACTTTGTTTAGGTTCCAAAATGTGCCTGAAATGCTTAAAGTGTTTTCAAAATGTCTTGGGAAATGCAGCTACCTTTGGATGATCTTAGGTGGAAACTAATACATGACCCGAACTCTATTTTAGACATGTTCCCTAACAAGATCTGTCACCCCATAGATGAACTTCTGGGATTCAGTGAACCCCCTGACATATACAAAATTGTGTTTGCACATGTGTGGAAAATGAGGCATGTTTTAATTTGATTTTCAAAGAAGTCTGGGATTTAAGAGAGAGAAACTGACTTAAGATCTGCTGTTCTAGGATAAATCCAGGTTTAGGAAACATCTCCAAAGCCATGGGGCACTCTGATATCAAAATGAATGGACTTGGCTTCTGTTAAGTATACTCCTATGTCTTCCAGAACCATCTACTGAGTTGCTTCATGGAAAAGTAGAGTTAAGGGGAAAGTTTCAGGCAGGAAAACAATGGAATATCCTGAAATAAGCCCACCATGTTGAAAATGCTTTTGACAGAAACCTATGACAAAGTCTTGGGTTTTTGTTTTGTTTTGGTTTTGGTGGTAATATAGCCTCAGAGTTGGTCATTTTAGGTGAATATAAAATTATCTGGATGAAAGATGGAGGGCATAAAGGATAGAGTGGAAGGAACTAAGAGTTAAAGGTGGGTAGATTAGTGAAGAGGTCACTGCAATAATCCAAGGGAGGAAGGATGAGCTTGATTTGGAACAGTGGTTGAGGAGGAGGAAATAAGCAAATATTCAATGAAATATTTGTGAAATGGGCTTCACTGCACTTTGTAGGGGATGAGTAGGAAAAGTAATTCAAGTGGAATACCAACTTTGGCTGGGGGTCTGGGGGGATGATGGTAGCATTGACAGAGACAGGAGAAGAGGCTTTATAAGGAAGATGGTGGCTTCAGTTTTGACAAATCATACTTCAGACATCTGCATGATGGCTATACTAATAGGAAGTTCAGCTGAGAGATGGGACTCAGAGAAATGGCTGTGGGAATCATTAGTTGATGGAGAAGACATGAGACTCATCAGGGACAGAATACAGATAAAAAGAGAAGCCAGTCAAAGGTGAAATCCTGAGGACCAATACCACATGAGGGGCTGGAAGAGGAAGCAAAGGGGGACATTGAGGAGAGAGAAAAGTAGGAGGTGGGCCAAAAAAGGTGAGTGAAAGAAGAATGCCTGTAACTTCACTGTGCAATATTGTAGCCAGTGCCACATATGGTTATCTAGCACTTGAACTGTGGCTATAACAAATAAAGGTATACTCTGTGAAACACAGATCAGATTTTAAAGACCTAGTAAAACTAAATTTTAAAAAGGATATAAAGTAACTCATTTAAAATATTTATTATAGGTTGATATAATATTTTAATACATGTGTTAAACAAAATGTATTATTCAAATTAACTTCATCATTTCAACCTTTTTAATGTGGCAGCTAGAAAAATCACACATAGGGTTCACATTATATTTGTATTACATGATGCTCATCTGAAAGAAAGAGTTGACTGGATTAGAATTTGAAAGTATCCATGTCAGGAGACTGGCAGGGACAGAAGAGACAGAAGGGGGACAGAGAATAAAGGAAAGACTTTGTGAAGCCTGTATGAGAAGGGGAGAAGGGAGGAAAGAGAAGCATTGGCTTCTGTTTTCTCAGTGACAGAGGGGAAAGCCGCTATCCGCCAAGTATATGGGGCATAAGATGGAGGAGGGGGAAAAATTTTTGCTGACTACTGGGAGGGTGGTAAAGGGAGCCAATTAAAGAGAAGAATAAAATGAACCAGCAGCGTACAACCTACAGGTGGCTGGCAAAGTGGCATCTCTGTGGTGGCAACCTTTACCAGTGTATGGTTTCTCTAGTGGAAAAGTAGGAAGTAGAATACAGGGGTAAAGAGCCCAAGGGACTGCGAAAGTGACAGTAGGCAGGCAAAATAACAAGGCTACAAGGGGGGCTAATGTATTCAGGGGGCAAAAAAAATGGGAGGTGTCTAGGCACTAGATGTCTTCATGAAATTAGAGATCATGTACACTCAGAATGAGAAATCCAGAGAGAGAAGGTTAAGTCACTGAGGGAGAAAGGATGGGTGAAACCAAGGCCTGGCAGGAGCTGGGGTCATCTAAGTGACATTAGCTGAACCCCTCAGACACAGGAAGTTGATAAATGAAAAAACAGGGAGGAGCAGAAGATGGCAGAACATGAAGTGAACTTCATGGAACAGGATGGAACAGATTTAGGAGTGTGCCAAAATACTTTAAATATGCCCACAGGAGCATCCCAACAGTCCCCGCTATTCAGACCATTAACATCATTTGGGGGGCATGAATTGAACATCCAAACAATTGCTTCTACAAATGCCTCCTTGGTGACCACATTTTGACCCACACAACTGTAGAAAGAGTTCAATGATCCTGATGGCATCCACTCCCTCCAGAGTATCTGTGAGATTTTCAGAGAGCTGACTGAAATAGTGAAACATAATCTGTCATAGTCTACAGGATGATCCCTTTTGATAGAAAAGTGCATATCTATTTATCATGTGTTTTAAAAAAATCTCCATAAATAAATAGGTTTGATTCGACTGGTTTGGTTGCAGGAGTGTGATTTAAAGAAAAAATTATTTTCTAGCATGTTACCTCTGGATTTTTATGCCCTGACGCATTCTTTGTGACAAAAGATAAACAAATCATCTTATAATGAATGGCAGTTTAATGCCTAAAATTATCAGTTATATAGAAGTCAGAGCTTTGCTTCAAACTTAAACAGAAAACCAAGAGGTTGAATAGGAAAAATCACTTATGAAAACGGCATTAAATTCACTTAAAATATTAATTATTTGGATTTTGGTGGAGTTACCCGGCTAAACAAAGGCCTTTAAAATAATTTCAGCGTTTCAGGGTTTAATGGATATATGATTTCAGTTCCTCCCACCCACCTTCATAAAAAGAACAGCTCTGAGGGCTGAACCCTCACAGAATTACGGCGGGGAGCGAGGGAGGAGAGAGCAGCTCACGTAGGCTCTGGAGGGCTGGCAATGCAGGTCCAGCACCCCTGCGCATGCGCAGTCACACTCTCCCACAGGGAGGGCCGAGCCCCCAGACACCACGCACGCGCAGTGACTCTCCCACCATGAGGGTGAGCCTAGCGTTTCTGAAACATAGAAGCCTGTGCAGGGCTCAATACTAACCCCGGGCTCTTGGACGGTCACTCCATCCTCACAAATGGGATGGGCATGTAGGATTAAAGCTTCGTCCCCGTTTACTAGACCAAGCTTTAAGTCAAGATTGAACGGTTCTGATAGGTCTCCCTATGGTGAATTGGCAGCACTTGCTCAGCAAGATTGTCATTTCTTAGCAACTCTAACAATACAAGCTTACAAAGCAGCTATTGAGCGGGGGATGACAAAGGGCCTCTGTCAGGCCCAGAGCAAAGGAAAATGTTGGGAGAGCAGGCTCTTCACTGGCCCATTGACATGGCCTGGAGGGAGCATCGCAGTTTTCATCAGCCGCATCATGCCTCAGGCAAGCTTCACACAAAACGTTCGCACAAAACTACTGATTAAATAAAGCATTTTTCAAAAATTGGGGGCAGGTTCTCCCAGAAGATTTCTGTCTCCAAACATAGCATAAAAGGTTAAGAGAAAAACTGGGATTGCCTATATATGGTGGTGTGTTTTAACTCGAGGAAATCTGTCTAAATCTTCCCAATTTTTTAAACATGCTGCCACTTAAGAGCCTGTTGTTTCATTATAAATTTGCTGACAATGAAGCTTTGTATGTAGAATAAGTGTGATGGCAACAGTAACACAGAATTTGTTCAGTTCCTTTTACCTGGGGTTAAATAGATTTAAACCAAACATTTCAATTCCTAATGGACAGATGGTGTAAAGCTAAAGAAAAACCAAAATTGTTCAACCAAATGTTTTTTGAGTATTTCCATAGCCAGATGGGGCATTCTCAGATTCTAAGTGCGACACATGGTTTCCCACAAAGATAAGGCCACCCACAAGTGCTAACAAAATGAAGGTGAAAGTCATCACTGACGAGGAATGAACTTGCACAGCATTCTCAGGAGAAATTTAGCTATTTATTAAGAGAAGCAGTCTAGGTAAATCCTTCCATTCACCTACTCATTCAGGAAATATTTACTATGTCCCATGTGGGAGGGGCACTGTTGAGCACACAGTGGAACTGTGACCCTCAGGGAACCCAGAGTCTTACAAAGCCTGCATCTGATAGAATTTTAAGTATCTTGATGCCATGGACCCCATACATTACGAATTATAGAAGGCTATTAATTTGAGGCTAAAAAAATCAAAACTGGAACAAACAAAAACCCTATAACATTTCTTTATAAACCCATGGTGTACTGTTTTCTATATAGGACTTGCTTTTAGCTTGGTTCATAAATCTATTCAAATGAACTCAGAAAGAAGAGCTAGAAGATAAATTTTAGGGACAAATCCATTGAGCCATAGGCACAATTTAAGATAATGGGAAGTCTTGGTGAAGCTCACACCAGACGCTTCACAAAGGCACTGGCACTTAAAAAGTCTCAAAATCTGCTTCTCATTTTGGTTTGGTAAAAGTTCCTTGGTTTCCTAAGGAACATATGCCTTTGAGTGAATATGTACCAGAAGGACTGAAATATTAATGTAAGAATATTCGCAGATCCTTTCTCTATAATCCCCTGCTAAGAATAATCCTGGCACTGCCATCTCCATGCTTCCTCATGCTGGCAGCTGAGATGGAGAGGGAACTGCCTTGTGGTAGAAGACGGTTTGTGAAGTGTAAACTGTTCCCTTCCCCAGTCCCCACCATAGAGGACTGGAAAAAGGACCCTACTTACATCAGTATGAAAATTGTTAGCCCCTGTTGTTGCTGGGGAGTGGGAAAGGGTACGGAGAGAATCAGCAGAGTCCTGCAGAGAAGGGAGAACAAGGATTACCCTTCAGGATCACATTTGGGGGTTACTGAAAAGACGATGAGCTGCTGATAGTTGGCATCAGCCAAATGTGGGTAAGTACTGCAAGGGGCCACTGGTTCCTGGAAATGAGTCCCTATTCCTGGGGACTATTGGAGGCACCAGTCATCCATACATATGAAAAGAAGCTTTCAGCATGTACGAGAAAAAAGAGTTGCTGGGTACCCAAGATCCCTCCTGAACACCCAGCTGTCCAAATACCCTACCAGAGAAAGGTGGAAATCACTTGAATGCCACCGAGATGCATCCTGGAGGTAAGGGCCTTTCCACTTCTAGCCACTGTTTGGATTTCCCTAAAGGTAGAAGCCAGATGGGGACCATAATCTAAGGGCTGGAAGGATGGGCAGGGGTGCCAATTCTTAGAGGCAGCAATTTCCATCCTGAATTTCTGAATTTTAAAGACAAGTTGTCGACAAGATCTCAGAATTTGATATCTACTCCAAGTATACTGGACATGAACTTAAATGAACTTGGTTAAGTGTTAAGGTATTTATTCACTGAGTACCAACAGAATCTTGGTTTTGGACATGAAACAGTTTATAAATCATATATTTTGTTTTCAGAGTTCTTCTCAGGGTACAGAAATGATACAGCTAGAGGGATGACCAGGGAACCATCCGACTGTGCTGGGCCTGCTGAGGCATGATTCTGCTGAAGCTAAAGTCAGCTTCTCTAACCTCATGGTGGATGTGTTGACATGTACTAGAATTGCAATGTGGTACTCATCCCTCCTGGGCTATTAGGCACATAGTTAGACTCTCCTAAGCAATGTGTTTGGGAAAGAGTTAGACAGTAGAAAGATACAGAATATGATCATAGGAAAATAGTAAAGAAATCCTATTATGCTCGTGAAAATCTTGTAATTAACTGCAATAATGGTAATGCCATTGTGTCTTAAGCCACCCTGTTTTGGACTGGCTCTTATTTTGTAAATTGCCCCTTGTAAAGTTATTGTTTTCTTTTTCCTTTGCCCAGAGTTGTACATTTTAAACAGAACTACCTTTGAATGACTTAAGACATTAACTGCTGGTGTCAGGTATTAGAGAAAAAGGAACTAGATAAACACTGACTCTAAGGCAACCTAATCAGTGATCTTTCTTTAGTTTTTCAGAGTTCATGACATCTGATGGTTTTCAGATGACATCAGACTGTGGACAAGAATTTGCAAATCTTATACTTTAATTAAAAGTGGAATAATGTTTAACTTGCAGGGAAATAATGTGCTTATCTAAAGAATTATGGGGATGGTCCAGGAGATAAAAGTTGTTTTTTATCTCAAGAATATTCTGACAGAAGAAGAAAAGAAAATGCAAGCCTCAGATCGTGAAGACCCTGCTCAACACATAGCCTTCTTTCCTGCTGTCCCCTGTCCCCTCTTTCTCCCCATGAACACCCTTTTACATGCCTTAGCTCCCCACCATGGTCTTTGTTTGGGGGATGACAGCCCTGCCCATCTTCTCAAGGCTGGCCCTTGAATAAATCTGATTGCCTTCTCACCACCTCTCACCTCCTAAGTATTGGCTTTTGGGTAGTGAGCAAATGGATTTGGGTTCCATAACAGTGAGTATGATTATGTTTTACTGGAGCATTCTGGGGAATTCAAAAACCATAATTGTGCTGAGGAAATGCACTACTAAGTGCCTGATTTATGTAACCATATCTATTTTCCATACACTCTAAAACTAAATAAAATTTACAATCTCTAACTTTTGTATGGCCACCTTTCCATAGTTTGCATTACTATCCTATTATGTGGATTAAGAAGATTGGTGTCAGAAGTGGGATTAAAAAAGGAGTTGTGTTTTATTTTAACTCTCATTAAGTCAACTTTTCTTATAAAATCAGAGATTCTAGAACTAAGTCACAAGGGGAATTGAAAGATGCCAAAGTCTTCAAATTTTGGAGAGGTAATAGTTGATATGAATCCTGTCACTGATTTTTGCTTAAAAAAATGGCCAAGAGGAGACTAATTTCAAGTTTAAAGTTTTAACATTGAGGATTTCTAATTTAAAACATGTACTGTTTCCCTTTATAAGTAGCTGGACCTTAGAAATGTCATTTAGAAAAATAAATTTTAAAGATGACATTCAGAGGACAGAAATTTTAAAAATGGTTTTCTAATTGTATTAGGGACCCCATTCCTGGAAAACAAATAGTATTCAATTAATATACAAAGTTTGAATGATAATGTATGTAAAAACATTGTATCTTAAAACTTCTTTTTAAGGGCTGGGGATATAGCTCAGTTGGTAGAGTGCCTGCCTTGCAAGCACAAGGCCTTGGGTTCAAACCCCAGCACCACAAAAAAAAAAAAAAAAAACAACTTCTTTTTAATCAAAATAAGTCTCTGTATAGCAAAGGAAACTATTAGGAGTGTGAAGAGAGAGCCTACAGAATAGGAAAAGATCTTTGCCACCTGCTCCTCAGATAGGGCAATAATATTCAGGATATATAAAGAACTCAGAACTTTACCACCAAAAAAACAAAACCCAATTAATAAATGTGCAAAAGAAATAAACAGATGCTTCTCAAAAGAAATAAAAATGACCAAGAAATATATGAAAATATGTTCAACATCTGTAGTAATTACAGATTGCAAATAAAAACTACGTTGGAATTTCATCTCCTTCCAGTTAGAATGTCAATTATGAAGAACAAAAACAATAAGTGTTAGGGAGGATGTGGGGGAAAAGGTACACTGTTGGTGTAACTGCAAATTAGTGCTACCACTCTGGGAAACAGAATGGAGATTCCTTAGAAAACTAGGAATGGAAATACCACATGACCCATCTATCCCACTCCTTGGTATATATCCAAAAAGATTTAAAACCAGCATACTATAGGGATGCAGCCACATTAATATTCACAATAAGCAAGCTAGGAAATCAACCTAGATGCTCATCAACAGATGAATGAATAAATGTGGTATATTTACAAAATGAAGTATTACTCGGCCATTAAAAAGAATAAAATTATGGCATTTGCCAATAAATGAATGGAACTGGAGATTATTATGCTAAGTAAAATAAGCCAGACCCCAAAAGTCAAAGTTTGAATGTTTTGTCTGATATGTGGAAGCTAGTCGAAAATAAGGGGTAGAGAGGAAAATAAAAGGGGGGCATTCCATCAAAATAGAAGAAAGGTCAGTGGAGTAGATGAAGGGGACTGAGGAAGAGACAGTAGGAACAGGATAGGGAAGAACTGTGAAATGAATCTGACCTAACTTTCCTTGTACACATATGAATATACCACAGTGAATCTCATAAAATCCCACTTCTTTTTAGAAAATAAGGTGGTTGGGGTTGGGGCTCAGTGGTAGAGCACTTGCCCAGCACATATGAGACTATGGGTCTAATCTCCAGCACTGGGAAAAATTCCGAATCCCTGTGCCATATTATAATTCATCTAGATATTCATGGTAGGTAACATGTATACAACATTGAATATCTAGATTAATTATAATTGATAAATTGGTAGCTAAAATAAGTATATTTTCTACAGTTTTGCATAATTCATTGGTAAGCTAAATTAAACTGGTGCCAAGATAATACAACTTAAGTGTTAAAAATAACTTTTCTACTTTTTTTTTTTTTTTTTTTTAAGGGAATGATGACCTTTAGCCTGAGATAAAGCAGGAGAGGCTGGCAGCAAGCCCAAGGACTTTCTGAGGAAAGAAAAAGAGACCTTAGGTCAGTGCAGGATTTTAGTTTGTAGCCACAGCTACGCAGCTTCTGAGATAAGAAGACTTGAAGTTAAAAATGCTGTATTAAGTAAAATAACATTGTAAAGATGATATAGAAATAAAGTGGAAGTCCTCCATTCTGTGGATTGAACTCAGGGGCGCTCAAACCACTGAGCCACATCCTCAGCCCTATTTTGTATTTTATTTAGAGACAGGGTCTCACTGAGTTGCTTAGTACCTCACTGTTGCTACAGCTGACTTTGAACACAGGATCCTCCTGTCTCAGCTTCCTGAGCCATTTAATTCATTCCTGGGTGGATAGCCAAAATCTGTAATCAGTGCCTGTTAATAAAAGACCTTGAAAAATCCAGTCTTCTCACTCAGGTTCATGGAGAAAACAGTACTAAGGATTGAACCTAGGGCTTCATGAATGCAGGTGATCACCCTACTGGTAAGTTACATCCTCAGCTGGAGAAAACAACCTTCAGCTAAGGTAAGGAAATATTTATATGCCAATTTTGATAAAAATAGTTCAGTGGGTATTTAGTCTGTATTTTGTCATCATAAAGTTAGAATTCTGCCTGAATGCAGGTTCCAACTGAATACAGTAAATAAAAAACTTCCATTATTTTTATGCCCCAGGCAGATGGTTAATCTAAGCAGTTAGGAGACACCTGTGCTCCATAGTATACATTTAAAAATAAATTGCTAAACCATGTCCCCACCAAATGTAACTAGGAGGAATAATGCCTGTCAGTTCACTGGGACTGCAGAAAAACACACAGGTAGGTCCTTTTAGAGCCTATCTTTATATTATTAAAAAGAAAGTACCTTTGTGAGTCACCTCTGTGATGATCACACCCACCATGCAAAATTGGGGCTGTATGTTAATTTGTTGACAATAATCATTTCTGTAGTTTCTAATATCTGTTATTTTCTTCACATGAAAATAAAAACCTCTGGAAATGAGCCAAAGATGTTTCAATGTTCTTTTTAAAGACATCTGGGAATGCCAAAATGTAATGTGCATGTAAGATTTTAGAAAGGAAGACTCCTCAGTGTACTAACATCCTTTTTAAGTTGATTCTTGTGGTATCCCCAGAGAGTGGTGTCAAAACTATGACTCGCCAAACTGTTACACTGGGTGAAGTTTTAAATATCTCCAATGATTCTTGATATTGATTTGGTTGTATTTTACAGGCTTCTCTAATTGATTTTTCAAAAAATTTCAGAGACAATATTAAGTAAGAACTACCTACATATATGCAAAAGCATTTACAAGTGACAGTAATTACTGCTCAACAATAAAATAGCTTCAAGTTCTTTTCTGTGATATCAGTTTCCACAGTTTCCACCAGAAACAAAGGATGAGCAAGATATTTTCTTTTCTAAAATAATTGTTATGGTACTAACGGTTGAACCCAGGGCCTTGTGCAGGCAAGCGTTCTACCCACTGAGCAACATTCCCAGTCCTTTTTATTTTTAATTGTGAGACTGGCCTTGAACTTGCAGTCTTCCTGCCTCAGCCTCTGGAGTCCCTGGGATTACAGACTGAGCTAGATATTTCTGTGTGCCCCTTCATATCTTCTCCTGCTGTGCCCTGCAATGCTGGTCTCCGTGGGTCTTCTTCCTGTTTCCCTCTGACTGGCTTCTGCTAAGGGGAGGCACTAGCAGACCACAGGGTGGGTGGAGAATGTAACTGGGGCTTTTATTCTCTCAAGGCCTCCTTGCTGGGACTCAGGCGGGTGACCTCCAATGCTCTCCCACAGGTGCCAGCTCTGGTCCCAGTGACCTCTGGCAGAGTTCCAGCTCGTTTTCTCCCTCTGGCAACAGCTTCCTTCCTTTTCCCCTCAGTCCCAGGGTTGGTAATGGCATCCAGCTGCACCAACTCCAGGGTACATCCCTTTCCTTCCCCCTTTCTCTTAAACCTGCCCACCCCTTATTAAATACCCTTCATTAAGGTCCCCTGATTACCTATTTTTTGGAGAACTGTCTCTTTCCTGGGGCCACAAATGACACACAAAGTTTAGGCCAAATCTGAAAGACTTAGGTTCTCTCTTTCACTGTCTGCCAATTTTACAAAATTCTGTCTAAGCTGATAGATGTTTCGTATTTTTGTTTTCTTTGAAGCCAATTTAGGAGCTTGAGCGGAGAATGAAAGTCAGAAAAGGAAAGATTTCTAAGTGTGAGACAACAGTATAAAACATAATTGAATAAAGCAATTGCTAGAATTTAAAATTATAAAATGTAACATGGTACCTCATAAACAGTGGCAAAACCTAAACAAACAAAAGCCACTATTAAAACGAGGTGATATAGTTGGGATCTAAAATGTTCCTTAAAGGCCCATGTGTTAAAGACTCAATTCCTGGCTTGTTATTGGGAAATGGTGGGGGGCCTCGTGGGAGGATTTAAAGTGTGTGCGGTGGGTGGGGCGAAGTCCTTGAACGGAATGGGACCTTGGTCCTTCTTCCCTTAGCCATGAGGTGGGCAGCTCTGTTCTATCATGCCCTCCCCAGCAAAATACTCTTTTTCTCTTTAGAGTCAGTTATCTGGGGTAATAGCAATAGAAAGCTGGCTAGTACACAAGGCAAAAATAATAATAATAATAATAATAATAGCTAAATTTAAAATATCAATATAACCTCATGATCTTTAAAAAATTCTTTTTCTATTTTGCGTCTATAATTTCTGCCCCCAGTGATATCATGGATTAAACCCACAGGTGTTCTAAGCTACATCCCCAGTCCTTTTCACTTTCTAAATTTTGAGAGAGGGTCTTGCTAAATTGCCCAGGCTGGCCTCAAACTTGCAATCCTCCTGCCTTAGTCTCTCAAGCAGCTGGGATTATAGGTGTGTGCCACCTTGCCTAGTGTGTCTGTGGTAATTCAAGCTATCTCTAATAGTCCTGGGGGAAAACACTATTCATAGAGCTCAGATGCTATTCTTGGGAAAGGAAATCCAAATTTGAGAGTGGAACCTATTGTGACAAAACAAGGACAATTTCAGAGTACTCTAAAGAAGACATCTACACCAACCCAAAGGAAAGTCTGTTAAAGACCAGACAGTAAAAGTTTAAACATGAAACAATGATAACCACGAATTAAAATCAGTTGAGCCTAAAAAAAGCTTATAACATTACTTCATGAGACGAACTGGTAAAAGAGGAATATTTGCCAATAGCAATTGATTGGTGTTTAGTTTATCACCAAAAAATGAGAATAGAGTGGCAGATGATTTAACTGACCTTCCATTTATGAATTAAGCAGTTACTTGAGATGCAAAAGATATTTTCCTCCTCACTATGAAACGCCCAATCTTAGGCCAGAGAATTAGATGATAAAAGTGGAATTTAGACTGACCTGAAATGTGGGCCTCCTGGGAAATGTCTCTGAAAGTGAACCCGCCCCTCCCCATCTGGCAGCCGGTGTGCACTGGTCACCTGCATCTGGGGAACGGCCAAACCTGAAGCCAGTCTCTCAAAGATCAGGGAGGAGCCCGGGAGGTGAGAAGGTATATTTTCCCATGCATATGATGAAGCATAAGCACTATTTACATCCCAGTGGGAATTTGGGAGAATTGAGAATATTGAGTCACTGCCTACTTCAGGTTTTCGATTCTGTGCATCTATGAACAAAACCTTTACACCCTGTCAGCATCTCCCGACATTCATATCACTCTCCATTGTGCAAAGCATGTACATGGCCAGGGCAGGAATGCTCAACAGTCCTGTCCAGTTGAGGATAATATGGCCATAGAACAGTGACCACTGCATATCGTGTCTTATTCTTCCTTGTTCAAAGTGATAGGTTAAAAAAAAAAAAGCAAAAAAACAAAAACAAAAACAAAAACCCTCATTCTGCCTTCTCTAACCACAGGACAATGAGAAGTTTTATTTTTATCTGGACCTGGATGAGAGGACTTCACAGAACCTAGAGATGTTGGATGTAGGGCTGGATGCAGTAACTTTGGGATCTCTCTCTTAGGCAGGTGGTAACTGCATTTGCAATTCATTTGGTTCAGGTGGAGGTGATTACATTGCTATTCTATGGGTGGCATGTGATTATATACTCAGGAATAGTCTCTTTTATTCTGCACCATAGAGACTGGTTCAACAGTAATCATGTGACCCACCTGAGTCAACAAAGCATCACAGGACATTTGTGCAGACTTGTGAATCAGAGATAGTACGTTCCTGTTGGTTTCGTCTCACAGAGACTAGAAGGTCTAGTTATTGCTGCCATTTTTCTCCTTGGAGAATTTCGATAAACCAGAAGGAGTAGAATTGAGATATGGGGCGATAACACAATCCCTGCAGCAGGATTTGAGTCTTCATATCAAGAGACATCTGAAGTTGCTCTGTTCCTGTGCTTTTAGGTGTGTGAGCCAATAAAAGACTAGTTTGGGTTGGGTGACTCTTGAAGAGCCCTATCTTATCAATCAAAAGCAATACATAATCTAGATGTGGCTTTGGTGATATACTGAAAGAAACTTCTTAGTTTTTTTTTTTTTTAACTTCTTAGTTTCATAGGCAACTCTAGTAATTTGGTACTAAGCAAACATTAGGGATTTTGTCATTGAGTGAGATTGGGAGGACTGAAGTCAGAAACAGAATTTGAGTACAGTTCTTTGTGCTGTGATGACGTAAGCATTTTATTCCTTAAACTTCTGTGAAAAACTGTTTCCCCCTTTCTTTTTTCAAAAGGTATTTCCTGACATTTTAAATATCTATTAAATAATTCAAGTTTACAGATGGACAAAATAGCCATAACCTTATGAGAAAACATGGCAAAGGAGGAACTGAGGTCAAAAGTTGAGAGTAAGATATGTGCCAGGTTGGAGTAAGGAACCTGAGAGGCAGGGGAGGTTTGGAAAGGTTCCTGTAGGCCAGAATTAGGTCTGAGTCAGCTGGGGATGAAGGAGAGCAGTGTGGGGCAGCCCTGAGTGTCCAGATGACGTGCAAAAGCATGAATTTCCAAAACTGGGAAAGACTTCAGGACTTGTCTCAGCCATGTGCCACACACAGCAGTTGAACAACAGGTTTACCCGAGGTTGGGGACTGGCTAAACAAGTCAAAGTCAAGGAAAAAAGCAGGGTGCTGGAGCAAAGTTGAAGTGGGTGATAAACACCTGTACGGGATTATACATTTGGCGGGTACTGCCCAGTGTTCTTATGAAAGCAATTACAACTTTGTTCTCAATTTTCTCTCTTCTCAAAGACTGGAACCGAAGATTATATGCCTTCTGAAGAATAAGAACTTACAACGTATTAGAAACTGCACAGAAAAGCATGATCTCAAGTCTCATAGCTATTTTAAAATCCAATAACTGAATCTAATTAGAAACAACCCATAACTATCTTACAATGTAGGCACTAGGCACTGGGTTGGTTAAAAAAATGATTGATGCATAGTGTGCAGCTGTCTTCAAGGCATTTTTCTCAGTATGACAGATGCTCTATTCATCTCAAAGTTTCCAACTGCTTTTAGAGGTGAAAAGGGATTTAATTAGAGATAGAACTGCCTGAACCATTGATAAGAGACAAATTAGGTCCCTGCATGGGACAATTGTTTCAAATGCTCATCTCCATCTAAGTGCTTGTCACTCAGTAGTCTCACTGGTGTATGTTTTGGCCTAGGTGCTTAGGAAATGCACCCAGGTATCTGCTGGTATTGTGCACCAAGGAAGGGGACAGTGAAGGAAAAGTCAAAGGAGAGCCCCCGCCTCTCAAATCAGCAGGGCTTGAAACAGTAAAAGAGAGCAGCGTCAGGAGCTGTTGGCTGATAATCCTGAATATTCCCAGTGAGGCACTGGGTGCTGCTTGGCTTCATGCTCCTGATGTCTGAGGCACTCAGCATTTTTCTGTCTCTCCCCTAATTTTTTAGGGTGCTAAAGTCCATGCAGTTTGTTATCTACCTAGCTGAAAACTCTAGAAAAACTAAAGCATTCTGTCATTTATTGTCAAGAGTTCCACCCAGGGCTGGAGATGTAGCTCAGTGGTAGAGCACTTGATAAGGGTAGCATGTACCAGGCTCTAGGTTTGAGCACCAGAACCACAAAAAAAAAAAAAAAAAAATCCCACCCATTCACCTGGCTCAATCCCGCCCACCTTTCATCACTCACCCTGCTTTCTCACAAATGCCCTGAATGTGGTTCAGAAGCTGCCTGCAGCCTGATTTCTGAGTTCAGGCTCCCCTCCCAGCGCAGGTAGAGACTGCTTGCCCTTGGTCCTGATTCGCCTCCACGGAGGCTGCTAAGTCAGGAATCATCTACCGCTGTGTACGTCTGCCCAGGCTGGCGTGGGCATGCTGTGCTCCCAGCATGCTATGCAGCTGGCATTGTCTCTCTGGTTACAGCTCCTTCTGCAAACTAATGCTGTCAAGGCTTTTTAAGTTATCAAGGAAGTTGCTCTCTGTAGAAAACACTTGATTATTCCTCCAGACCCTATACTTATCTTAAAATTTTTTTCTTCACTGCATTCTAGTGTGAATTATTTTTAAATTGCCAGTTGAGTACCAAACTGCCTACCTCTATATCTCATAATAGTATGAGGTATTTTTTTTCTTTTATTAAAAAAAAGAGTGAATTCAGTGTGTGCTAAGGTATCACAAGTCCACAACTGCATGATGAAGTAAGGTAACTTCAAAATTATGAATTTTAAAATTGAAAATTCTCAAAGTTCTCTCTACCCTTACCCCTCTCACCCTATACTAAATTGGACAGTGCAACACTTCTATAGCCCTGTCCTTAGAGATATAAGACAAGGAGGGATTTAGATGAGCTGTGGATTAAGTTTGAGATCAGCTGTATTGTTGGGGAATGAAGACTTTGGTTAGTTGACTGTATTTTAATCACTGGTCTAAATCTCAGCATGAGACACCACTGCATTTTGTAGAAATCAGCCAGAAACAACCTTGGAATAATAGCCAAGTCAACCCACTTCACAATGGAATGTGCAATTGGAAAGGCTGGATAATTTTTTTCCCCAAAGAATGCTTAATTTAGACCAAAGTTTTTTAGAGTGGATTAGTTAAGTGGGAGGCCTTCTCATGTACTTATGTGCATATGGTGCATATGGCTCATTTTTTCCCCTTAATTCTTAGAACTAAGTCCTTTAAAGTAATTTTGTCTTTGTGGCCACTTTAAAACCATGTTGCAAACAAAATAAACCACACTTCTATACTTTACAGATCATTGCAAAAAAAAAAAAAAATCTGTGTTTTTAATTAAAAGAGAACTCTGAACCATCATAGCAACGTCTAATGAGGATGCTAGGGAAAAATTAGTGCTTTTCTGCATCAGATTTCATCTTGCCAGCAGCACACCCACTACTTATCAAGCTTATTTTAACATCTGGCATTGAACTGAAGCAGGAGGTTGGGAGTCACATTTTATTTCTTTTTATCTAGATCCCCATCTAATATAAGAGGTGACATCATATTTATTAATAATTATTAGGCAGAAAGTCCCATCAAATGTAAACAACCCGATTTCATGAATATATATCACAGGACTAACGTAGTTGTGAACACTGAGTTCACCACAAGGTGAAGCGCCATGGAGAATTCTTAAAGTATCTTTGAGATCCGTGAAATTCACTTTAGTATGAGAATCTTTATTCAATATCATCCTAAGTACAAATATGGTCAATTATGTAATTATGAGTTTTGCTTTTTAGAATTCTACAATGTTTGACAATTTATCAATACTTAAAATCACTCATCAAAAAGGTATCATATGGTATTAGAAACCTTTCACACATAGCATTCAAGCCGACAAAATCAAATGGCTTAGGTGTGGAATTACTAACCCCACTGAACAAATCTGGACAAGTGAGGACACAGTAAGAGAAAATATACCAAGTGACTGGGTGTAGCAAAATGAGTAGTTAAGATGGAAGATGATCTTTCACAACTCCACAAATACTGTTCAATGCTGGAAGACTGACTTCACTCCTACCTCGCTAATCGGCACTTTCCGGACAACCATCACATTCAGGACAGCTTCTGGGCTAGCCTGACATCCTCTTCAGACCCAGCAAGGCAAGGGAAGTCTAGTCCAACCAAATTTCATTTCTGTTCAAGTTGTACCCATAACCAACTTCTACAAACAGTAATACACCTTTGCTATGTCGTGAGAGCTATCAGCAATTTCTCCAGCTTGAACCCATTTATAGGTTAATACTAAAGATGATAAAAGACTTACTTAAGACTTTGCTTAATGCAAAGAAAATGCATTCTGGTTTAAATAAGTTTCTGGTCAGGCACAACAGAGAGACAAACCTTGCAACACCATACCTTTCTTCCATGGACACTTCTTTCATCTGCTGGTGTGGTTTGGTGCCTTCCATTTCTCTGATGCTCACGGCATAGATCTTGGTGGTATAGTCAATGGCCTTCTCTCGAGCAACATCACTGTCATAACCTCAAACAACACAAAGACATTGGGGAGTGAGTTGGTTTGCAGTGCCTCAGGAGGGGCCATGGAAGAAGGTGCGGCGGCACGAGAGGCATGTGGCTAATTAGGACTCACCTCCATCCTCCTCCGCATCAGTGTCAGACTCCTCACTGTCTACCAGCTTGCTCTCCTGGGTCCCCACAAACTCCCTGGTCCAGATCATCAAGGCTGTGTCGGCGCCGCCCACCGTGAGCAGCACAGAGTCATTGTGCAGCCATCTCACGTTAGTGACATGTGCGCTATGCCCCACGTACTTCTTGAATCTTGCATGCTGCCCCTGTATATGAAGCCACACATTGGTACCTACCCCAGCCAGTGGCTTGTTATTTAGTTGTTTTCTAGATGGACTCTACTGGAGTGATAGAGCAATTCATTCAAAGGAGCAGTTTTCTCACATGTCATCAGAATGCATGTTCCACAAGGGCAGGGATAAAGTCTCTTTGTTCCTGGCTCATAATAGGTTCTCAATAAATATTTTTTGAGGCAATGAATGTTTCTGGGAGGCTATAGATGTATGAAAAGCCTGTTTCTGTCTCTGTCAAATAGCAAATGTGCCATCTCCACAGGTCTCTAAGTGTAAACTCCCAATTGAGAGTCTGCCTGATATTTGAGATCAAAACTGTCTTCCCAGCCATCCCTTATGGTGGCTTTTGTACCACAGCCTGACAATGACAGAAAAGCGAGGGATCTGAAGTTAAGATTTAAAACAAACACAGCAGCAGTTTCTGCTGTGGGCACTGGAAACCATTTCTAACACTAGAAACACTCAAAACACTGATTTTAAAACAAAACAAGCTCCTGATCAACACATAAAACCGAATATGTAAAACCCAATTTAGTAGTAATTACTGGAAGCACCTGGAGTGGGGTGCCCAGGCTACCACATTGATCCCAGGTGGCAAGGGGCCGAGCGTGGAATGCAGTCAGCTGCTCCCCCCAGGGCAGTCCTGACAAGTGCTGGGAAGCCAAAGCTGGCACCAGAAGAAGCTTCCATTTTAGGCTCATGAGACACAGCCTGGCAAAAACATCTCCAGCGGGAGCCATTTATAAAGAGGTAGAGTTTTCCATCCTCTCAGTGGCTCCCAGGGACTGCCTTATGCAATGTGGGAAACCACATGAACTCCGAGGTCGTCAGATGGCCACGGGTGTCCCAGATGAAAACTTCAATAAATAACTGACAGGAGGCTTCCACAGGGCTCTGGAAGGCCTACTAGAAAACCTGAAACCAGCGCAGATTCACGCAGGAAACAGGTGCTGCAGTGTCTGTGACTTTGAAGTATTCTTGGTCAAGATCTATCTGGTGGACCCCTAACTGACAGTGTAGTGGAGCTGCTCACTCCCCAGCAGAGTACTGACGCTAGAAAGATCAGTGAAGCAAACAGGGCAGGCAACAGTTCCAGGAGGCCTCCAGAGTCCTTAGTTTGCTAGCGCACAGGCAGAATGAAGGAAGAATTCCCAAGGGAAACCGTGTAACCATGTGAGATCTGTAGAGCAGGACACTCACAGTGGCTGCAGTCATGTGTCCTGATGGTCTTCCTGCTGGAAGCCCAAACCCACCCCAGCATATGTGATCTAAGTTGTTTTTTTTTTTGGGGGGGTGCGGTGAGTACCAGAGATTGAACTCAGGGGCACTCAACCACTGAGCCACATCCTCAGCCCTATTTTGTATTTTATTTAGAGACAGCTTGAGTTGCTTAGCACCTTGCTTTTGCTGAGGCTGACTTTGAACTCATATTCCTCCTGCCTCAGCCTCCCAAGCCACTGGAATTATAGGTGTGCACCACCATGTCTGGCCCAAATTGGTTTCTTTACAGGAGAAGAAAGTAAAAGAACCTGAGAAATGTCTTCCTGCACCCTAACTTATTAGAGGGGACACAGGGTTTATGGATAGGATGTGAGAATTAAAAAAGAAAAGTTCAGAGGAAAAGAGATGGTAAAGTCATCAGAGTCATGTTGTAGAGAGAAAGATGCAGGGTAGGGAAAGAGGAAAATATTATGGGCCACCGAAGCTATTTAACAAAATCTGAGATCCTTCCTGCAGAGGGCAATTCAAAATTCTCATAAGAGGAAACAAGGTCAGTGATCCATGGAACAATAAAGGGAATTCACAGTTACTAGAAGGCCCTGCTGTGTCAGAAGGAGGTTGGCAGGGATGCTGGTTGCTTCCCATTAGGGCACATGGAAATGGCCTCCTGAAGACCTGGCATGGACAGTCAGATGAGCCGCCTCAGTGGGCCACCATGCCCAACTGCATTTCTTGACTACTTCTCCACAACTCTCTTCTCTCAGTGACTCATGAGTGAATAATGAGCCGGAAGAATCTGGAATATGTCACTAGAGCACTGTTTTATTACTATTATTATTTTTGGTGGTACTAGAGATTGAACCCAGGGTGCTTAACCACTGAGCAACATCCCTAGCTTTTTTTTTTTTTTTTTTAATTTGAGTCAGGGCTTTGATAAATTGCTGACAATCCTCTTACCTCAGCCTCCCGAGTTGCTGGGATTTTACAGGCATGTACCACCATGCCTGGCTCAAGAGCACTGGTTCTTAAACAATTTATAGGTAAGAGTTCCTGAGAATCTGATGACTTTCTCCCCATAGCCACAACATTTTATGTAGTTTCTCTGGCTATAAAATGTTGATGTTCTGAGAAGGAAACTTGAGGACTTGAGAACATGAAGGGTTTGTACAAATGCAAGCTGTATGGTAGTCTTTTAGCCTCTCTATCCAGTGGAAAGAACTAGGTTTGAAAGGGAAATGAGGCTACGAGAAGCATTTGGTTAGCTATAAAGATGGCGTCAAAGAATTTGATTTCCTGGATGGAGGTTTAAGGTATTGGGAAAGTGGGTGGGCTCTGGCAAAGGGTGTAGTCTTTTGCCTGGAGTCTGGGGACAAGATGACTGTCAGAGGACCAATGACCTAACTGGGAAGGCTTTAAACTGTAAAACCAAATATTAACAAGGATGTATGTTTGCCATAAAAAGAAAAATGCCTGGAAGAGATGCCTAGTAATTCAAGGGAATGGAGAATGGGGGAAAGGGTCAAGAGGAAGACTTGAGAGCTTAGTAGATAATAAATGGAGCTTGAATTTTTGGATGAAGAGACCTATGTGATGGTAATAAGATCTCACAGGTATCATCAAGACTTGGTAACATGGAACTCAGTGCCAGACTGCAGCAATGGTATAGTGTAGGAATGTGCTTGGGCTCTCTTCCTGACTTCGACAGATCTTTGCCAAGTGTGAGCTTGTTAGACTTTCCTCAGTGTCTATGCACAAACATTTGCAAAGAAAGTACACTCTGGTGCCTCTTTTTATAAGGACACTAATTCTGTCAGGTCAGGGCCTGAACCTTAGAACTCATTTAATCTTAATTACTTCTGTAAAGATCCTATCTCCAAATACAACCACACTGGAGTTAGGGCTTCACATAGAAATGTGAAGGGAGGACATAGTCACGTCAGAAAAGAAAGTGAACTTTGTTCAAAAGACCCAGGATGGTTGGAGGAAATGACACACAGGTAGAAATATTCATTGGCATGGGGTCCACATATTGGAGAAGGAAACTGAGCTGAACAAAGCAGATTAAAAAAAGAGGAGGAAGAAAGGTTATGCTACCAGAGGAATGCATATTGGCCACTGGCTTTCAAATTCTTTGAAGAAATATAACTATGAAACTATTTCTTCAAATATTATACAGTAGAACTATCAAAAGCAGCAATTCAGCTTAAAATCATGGGCAAAAGATCTGTATAGATACTTCGCAAATAGCCAACAGATGAAAATGTTCAGAATCGTTAGTTATCACAGAAATGGACCTTAAAAACATAATCCGTAGCACCACTGGCCACTCAGGACAGCTAAATTTTATGTGTCTGGTGACACAAAATGTTGGCAACCAGAATTCTTACATTTTGGGTAGGAATGTAAAATGATGCAACCACTCTGGAAAAAGATCTGGCAGTTTCTTAAAAGTCATACGTTTTCCCCTATGACCCAGAAACTCCAGTCCTAAGTATGTACTCAACAGAAAGTGCATGTCCACAAACACTCGTTTGAAAATGTTCATAGCAGTTTTATCACAGTCCCAAACTGGAAAAGTCTGTGCCCATCAAAGCATATAAACAAACCCTGTTATAACTCTGTTAGACAATGGACTTCCACTCAGCTATAACAATGAACAGACTTATTACATACTATGTGGCTAAATCTCAAACATTATCTGAGTAGAAGAAGCCAGATGCAAAACAGTACCTACTTGATTATGTTAACATGGAATTCTATAACAGGTTAAATGAATCTACCATGAACAACACTGAAAGAGCTGTTTTACCTGAGGGTGAAGAAGAGGGTGGGGACTGATGATGGAGGAGTTTCTGAAGCGCCCTGGGGTGAGAACAATGCTCTACATCTTCATCAGAGATTGGGTCATATATATATAAGTATGAACTTTTAAGCTCATCAAACAAACTTCAAAATTTGTGCATTTCAACTACATAAATTATATTAAAAATACCATGAAACAAATATTGACATGCAATTAGGAATGTCCTGATATCTATAATTTACCTTTTTTCCAGTTTTATCAAGATATAATTGACAAAAATTTGCATATATTCAAGGTGTACAATTTGGGGATTTGCTATATGTATACATTATGGAATGAATGCCACAATGAAACTAAGTAACACATCCAGTTCCCTATATGGTTACCATTTTGTATTTGTGTATGTTGAGGACACTTAAGACCAACTCAGCATATTTCAAGTAAATAATACAGCACTGTTAACCATAGTCGCCATGATTTAGATACTCAGAACTTATTCATCTTAACTAAAAGTCTATACCCCTTTATCAGCATTTATCCCACCCCTGGCAACCACCCTTCTGTGTCTATGAGCTCAGCTTTTTGAGATTCTACATATAAGTGAGATCTTACAAGTATTTAGACTTGGGTCTAGTTTATTTCACTTAGTATAGCATCCTTCAGTTTTATTCATGCTGTTGCAAATGGCAGGATTTCCATTGTTTTATGGTTGAAAAAGGTTCCATTGTAACTAAGTTTACCACAATTTCCTTATACATTCATTCATCAGTAGACACTTAGGTTGTTTCCATATCTTGGTTATTGGGAAGAATTCTACAATGAACATGGGGTTGAAGATATCTCTTTCAGATACTGAATTCATTTTCTTTGAATATATATTCAGAAATGGGATTGCTGGATCGTCTAGTAGTTCTATTTATATATTTTTGAGTAACCACCATACTTTTCCAGAACGACTACCAATTTATATGCTTACCAATAATGTACAAAGTTTCCCTTTTCTCCACACTCTCACCCTGCTTGTCCTCTTGACTGATATAGTAATCCTAACAAATGTTAGGTGATATCTTATTGTGGTTTTGATTTTAATTTTAATTTCCCTGATAAGCAAAGTTGAGCACATTTGCATGTATACATCTGTTTCCCATTTCTATGGCCTTTTTTTTTTTTTGAGAAATGTCAATCCAGGTCCTTTATTTATTTATTTTTTTGTTAGTGCTGGATATTGGCCTTTTGCATGCCAGTCAAGCACTCTATCACTGAGCTATATTGCCAGCCCCTTTGCCCAACTTTTAATCAGGTTATTTGTTTTGTTTTCTTACTATTGAGTTGTACAAGTTCGATATATATTTTGATTCACAAACATTTTCCATTTCCTCTCATTCCATAGGGGTATTTTTCCTGACTGCTTCCTCTGCTGTGCACTTTTTAGTCTGATGTAGTCTCACTGGTCTTTTGCCTATGCTTTTGGAGTCATTTCCAAGAAATCACTGTCAACACCAATGTCAAGGAGGTTTTCCCATTTCTGAAATTTCTATGGTTTTAGAGCTACATTTAAAAGTTTAATCCACTTTTAATTACTTTTTAACATGGTATGAATAAGAGTCTGATTTCATTCTTTTGCATGTGGATATCCAAGTTCTTCAGCATCATTTATTGAAGATTCCTACTGTGCATTATTGGTGTTCTTGTACTTTAATTAGTATGTTAGTATATTCATGGATCCATTTCTGGGTTATTTTGTTCCATTGGTCTATATGTCGTTTTAAGGCCATAATCATACTGTTTTGATTACTGTTAACTTCGTAACATTGTTTAAAATCAGAAAATGTAATGCTTACAACTTTGTTCTTTCTCAAGATTGGTTTGTCTATTCTTGGTCTTTTTGGTTCCCTGTGAATTTTAGGATTGCTTTTCAATTTCTGTTGAAAATGTCCTTGGAATATTGATAAGGCTAGCACTATTAAACCTGTATATTACTTTGGGTAGTATAGAAATTTTAAAAATACTAATTCTTCCTATACATGAACATGGGGTATTTTTCCATTTGTTTGTCTTCAATGTCTTATTGTTTTCAATGTATAGATCTTTCATCTCCTTGATTAAATTTCTTTTAAGTATTTTATTCTTTTTGATGTTATTGTAAATTGAATTATTTTCATTGTAGTTACTATATAGAAATGCAACTGATTTTTGTATGTTGATTTTGTATCATGAAACCTTGATTTTTTAAAAATAATTTCTAACAGTTTTTGGTGGAACCTTTGCATACGTAAGATCATTGTTATCTGTAAACGAATAATTTCACGTCTTCCTTTCTGATTTGGTGCCCTTTATTTCTTTTTCTTGCCTAATTAGTTTGGTTAAGACTTTCAGAATTATACTGAATAGAAGTGGTGAGAGTGGGATTCCTTGCCTCATTCCTGAACTTAGAGGAAAAGCTTCCAGATTTTCACCATTGAGTATTATGTTAGTGTGGGCTTATCATTTATGGTCTTTTTTATGTTGAGGAACACTACTCCTGATTTGTTGAGAGTTTTTAATCATGAAAGGATGTGGAATTTTGTCAAATGCTTTTTTCATATATATGGAGATGATCATACATGTTTATTCTTCATCCTGTTAATGTGGCATATCACGTGAATTGATTTGCATATGTTAAGCCATTCTCACACCCCAGGGATAAATCACACTGGATCATGGCATAAAAAGCTGATAAAGCTTTTAATATTCAAATTTGGTTTGCTAGCATTTTGTTGAAAATTTTTACACCTATGTTCACCAGGTATAACTGGTATATAATTGTCTTTTCTTATAGTGTCATTATCTAGTTTTGGTATGAGGATAATGCTGACCTCATAAAATTTTAGAAATGTTCCCTCATATTTAATTTTTTTTTTAAAGAATCTGAGAAGTTTTGGAACTAATTCTTTTTAAATGTCTGGTATAATTCACCCATGAAGCCATGATTCTGGACTTTTTAAGGAAGATTTTGATTACTGATTCAATCTCCTTACTCATTATTGGTCTGTTCAGATTTTCTACTTCTTCATCATTTAGGCTTGGTAGGTTGTATGTTTCTAGAAATTTATCAGTTTATTCTAGGTTATCCAATCTGTTGGCATGTTTATAGTCAACTTATGATCCTTCGTATTGTTATGGCATCATGTAATGTCTCCTCTTTCACTTATAAGTGTGTTTGAGTCCTCTTTTTTTCTTGGTTAGTTTAAAGCTTTGTCAATTTTATCTCTTAAAAGAATAAACTCTCAACTTTATTGATCTAGTATCTTTATAGTCTCCATTTCATTTCTTTTCTTTTTTGGCAGTACTGGGGATTGAATCCAGGAACTTGCACACTTTACCACTGAACTACAACACAGTGGCCATCACCCCCCAATCTTTTTTTCCCCCCTGAGAAGGGATCTAAGTTTCCCAGCCTGACCTTGAACTTGTGATCTTCCTGCCTCTGCTTCTGCGGAGTTGGGTTTACAACTGTGTGCCACCAGAGCCAGCTCCATTTGTTTCTGTTGTAATCTTTATTATTTCCTTCCTTCCTTTGTTCTTCTTTAAATAGTTCCTCAAAGTGTAAAGTTGAGACTTTTTAAAATTAATTCCACAATTTACTTTTTTTAATTGTAGAATGCAGTTTGTGGGTTTCTAGGAGTTCATCGTTATTTCATTTTACCTGTTTGCTTAAAATTTTTCACAATAAAATGCTGGCGGAAAAATTCTTACACAGAAGCTCTATGAATAAGACACAAAAACAGTGATTCTTACTGAAGCAGGGGTAGAACCCAGAGCCCCCTTCACTTGGACCCTGTCTTCCTTCCTGAGGTAGTCTCTAGGACACCTCCCTGGAACTCTGTGAGTCTGAGAAACATAGCTTAGAATGACTGCTATAGACATCCCACCCCATCAGGCTGGGGAGTGGATGATGAAATCCCAGACGAATAATAATCTTAGAACAGAAGAGATAATAGTACCACAAGGGTTTCTGCTGTCTAAATAGCTGCCCAAACTGTAGTCTACTAAAACCACAGTATCAATTTATTTGTACTTGTCCTGCAAGCAATTTCATTTATTTTTCAAAGAAGTATCAAGGAGAATGGCTACTTAGAACTGAATTCTGATTAAACAGGAAGTGCTGGTAAGTGAAAGAGAAGTGATAGATCACTGAGCAAAGTTCACCAGGTGACTCTGGGACTTGGGATGGACAATGAAGAGAATACTAGATTTAATCAAATGTGTGTCTTAGGGCTACTCAAAATAATAACCCAGCCAGATATTAACAAGTGAAGAGGAAAAACAAAAAAGCATCCAAAGAAACCAAAGTGCCTGCCAAGGGAACTGGAGTGTTCGGGTTTGAAAAGTGTGACTGATAGGAGCGAATAAACATGGAGGAAAGCATGGAAAAACAAAACAAACAAAACACCAGTTACAATAAAACACTGCTCGTTGTTAAAAAAGAAAAGAAAAGAAAAAAGAAAGAAGTCTTGCATGAACCCTTTGGTGTAGTTTCATGAAAGCTATCGTAAAAAACTAAGAAGAAAAAATAGAAAAAAGTTAGGAATACTTAGATTTGCTGGCTTAATATTAACAGAAAGTAGATGGACTAATCTCTGCCAAAGAGAAGGCTCTTCAAACCAGAAAGGGCAAACCCGCCCATTTACATGATGATAGATGTCATCAAAGGAGACCCCAGAAATAGTAACAACAATAGCTGAGGAGTTGAGAAATCAAGAGAGGTGGCAAATAGGCAAATATTGATTCACGATCTGATGCAACTGGTGGGAAATTCTGGGATGAAATATTACACAGAAGTTCAATAAGCCCTTGTGAAAGGAATCAAGTGATTACCAGGCAGGAGTAGGGCTTCACTGTGAACTAACTTCAAAATCTTTTACAGGGTGTTTTATTAGAAGGACAGATTAGGGGTGCCAGAGACAGTCAATCTGGCTTTTTAGCTACTATACCAAATATTTTAATGAAGTCTTGTTGGCCTATGCTGCATGATGATATAGTCAGAGTGATTTAAGTATCTGTTATTTATCAAAGAACTGTAACTAAATGTGTGGATTAATAAATGAAATGTCAGAATGGGGTTCCTGGTGCAGATGTTTAATATTCTAGTTCATCTATTTGTCTTTCTGTGATCTAGAACTCAATTGTGAAAGCAGAAGATCACATGATGCTGGAAGGGAGAGTAAATATTTCAAAAATTATTTAAAAGACATTGATAGGATGAAACAATGGGATTAAATAACAAGATAAAAAAAGATAAAATACAATAAAAAATAATGAGAAAAAGAAAAACAAGATAAAACTTTTTTTTGAGGGGGACAGGTGTAAAGTTCTATACTCAGATTTTAGAAAATCAGTTGCATAAATACAGGATGGGGGATAAATGGGACAGTTTTAAGACTGACATCTATAATTTATGATTTTAATTCAGTTGATATCATTTTAGTTTGATCGAATGCAAATGTAAAACCAAAACCAAGAAGGTCACAGTGCTGCTTGCAGTGAGCTGGTCAGATTATATCTGAAGCACCAACTTCAGTTCTAGATGAGAAAGTTTAAGCAGGAACTTATAAAACAAAATGCCAATAAAGGCAGGGGACAGCTGCAAACCATGGCACGTAGGAAATGGCTGAAGGAACTGGAAAGGTTTAGACTGGAGAAAATGAGGCCTTAAGGGGTCAAATATCATCCTCCTACTTACAAAGGCTGTTAGAGGACTGGATGATGGTTCAATGCTGGTTCAGAAGGCCAGAGCATCGGCTGAGGAGAAAGGAATTCAGCTCAACTCAGAGCAACACTTAACAACTGGAGCTATAGAAAAAGAACTGGGCTGCTTTGTAAGGGAGTGATTTGCCTATCCCTGGAAGTATGCTAGTACGAGTCAGAAAATAGTGGTCTGAGATGTCATGAAGATGACTCATCATTTAAAGTCTATGAGATAACCACTAAAGATCTTTCGAGGAGAAATTTTAAGCCATCACATCAGAATTTCACTTAAGTTAATCACTCAAACACAACGTCAGGGAGGTTTTTATACAACACAAATGATACTGTAAATAACATTATCAATTGCCTATGCCTTCAAAATTTAAAAATCCACTTATCTATAACAGATAGATCTGGGGTTATTAATGAGGCCGAGTAAGTACATATAACAAACATGAAATATTACCTTGACAGGATATGAAAAAAGCTTAACAAAACCAAAATCATCTCCGGTGGCCAGGAGGGAACAGTCTTTGGTGAGACTGGCAGCATTGACATCCGTCACATCGCTATGTACCGGCCAGATTCCCTCACAGGTGGGCCCCAGAACACAGGTCCACGAGTCCCATTCTATCTTCTCAATCTGCAGAAGGAAGGAGGAAAATTACAGTTTTGCACAGCCTCATTTCTTTTGTTTTCAGAGAAATCATTTGCAGCTGAGTGGTTGACCATGCCAACTTCAGGAACTTGAGTTGTGTGCTGAGGTGCACAGACACCAAGTTACATATTTAGAGTCATATCTGCATTGTTTTACAAGTAACCTTACAATCAAATATCCAAATATTTTTCTCTAAATCAAAGGCACATTTTGGAATTATAGAACTCTGACAATAATAAAGATTCTTAGTTTTTAACCAGACATGTATCATCAGATAGGCCATAAATAGGGCAGGTTTTCTCAATCGCAGCACGGATGCTTTAGGCTGAATAATTCCTGGTTGTGAGGGAATGTCCCATATCAGGTAGGATGTTTAGCAGCATCCCTGGCTTCCATCCACTGAGTCCCAGTACCACACCCTTGTCCACTGACATTGCCAGATGTTCTTGGGGGCAAAATTGCTCTGAGCTGAGAATTACTGAGCTAGATTGGCCAATGGGAAGATCATCTAGCAAATTATTTTTAAAAATTATACGACATAACTTTCCTTTTTAAAGGAGCAAGTTTTTTTCCTTGGAGGGAAAAGTAATAAGATTCTGCAGCTTGCTTAATATCTTTTATGCTCTACAGAGACTATTCCAAAAATCTGAAGAGCTGTTCACATTGCATTGCCATGAATATACTTTCTTTTATTCTTTAAAACTGTTTTGTCTGAAATTCATGGCTAGATTTGCAATTTGTATGTTAAATCCTGATAAAATCGAGACTTCTGTTTTAGGGCAAAACAATAAATAATAACTACACTATGTTTTTGGCTTTCATTGGGAATTTTTATCTCATTTACTTTCATTCACGATCTGCTAGTACATCTTAGTTTCTTTAGATAAACACTGTCTAAAGAATATTAAAAAATCATAAAAGAATCATAGTTAGAGTCCAGACCACTCCCTTTGGATTTTGAAACCGCTCTGCACACTGCTAATGCATTTGCCTCCAGTTCTTCTGTTTTTTGCTTGCTATTATTGCTTAGAAGAGAAATTAAGATAAGTATGCAGTCAGGGTTTTAGTCACGTCATAAGGTGGCATACACTTTTCAATCACTCACATTTACCCTCATTTAATATTCTGTGCTTCTCTTGAACACATGCAGAACTGGAACCAAAAATGTGCAGTTGGTCCAGTGATTTGGAGAGTCCCAGACAGGACCAGAGGCTGAAGTGATTCAAGGTAGGCCACTCAGCAATTACTTCCATTTTCTGAAGCAGAAGTTGGAGTCTTCCAACCCCTCATGACATTCTACACTGACCTTCACAGGAAGAAAAGCAGGCAACCATTCCCTGCAGGTTCTGGAAGCAGGTTTTTCAGCAACTGACTTTCTTCCAGGTTCTTTTTCTAAGACCCTCCTTGTCCATTCCCAATCCCTCACATTGGTGCTGGCCTTGTTAGATGGACAGAAGAGTGAGCTGGTTCTGCTCACCCTGAAGTGATCCCCCCGCCCTGCAACAGATCGCTGTTTGCCAGATCTGGACACTGTTCTCCAGGGGAAGCACAAGCCTAAGCTTGTTGAAAGCTAAAAATATTGCATTTAAAATGGAATATTAAGAATGACTTGGCCCAGCGCAGTGGTGCACACCTGTAATCCCAGCGGCTTGGGACGCTAAGGCAGGAGGTTCACAAGTTCAAGGTCAGCCTCAGCAAGTTAGCAAGGCCCTAAGCAACTTAGTGAGACTCTGTCTCATCTCAAAAAAAAAAAAAAAAAAAAAAAAAAGGGCTGGAGATGTGGCTCAGTGGTCAAGTGCCCCTGGGTTCAATCCTTGGTACAAAAAAACCCTGTAATTCATAAAACTCCAAAAGACTATGTAAACTTGTTAAAAACTCTGGTCTTCCTTAGCACCTTGAGTAAGAAGTATTTTTAATTATGTCATCCATTCACTTAACATTTGTTGACTGTGCCAGATACTTTATATCACTACATTTTAATCCTCCACACCCGGCTTTAGGTGCGAGTTGACAATCTCATTTTACAGTTAAATTTCACTTTACAAAAATCAACATCATTTTGTAGAGAAGGCAACTGAAGCCCATGGAGAGGTTACATCCCTTAGGCGACAGCATGCGTAGGAAACAGAGGGGCAGTCACACTCCAGAGAGTTTGCCTCCTAGTATATTGTTATGTTAACCCTACCATTCTGCATCAGATGGATTTTAAATGAACGTTTTAATATTTGTCATATTTAACATCTTTCCGGGTAAGCTTTATGTTAGTTTCATCACTGGTACTTCTTAAAAAGTCTTTTCGAAAAGATTTTCAAAGCCATTTATTTTCAGTTAAAGGGCCTGTTGATGTCTAAACCGATGAGCTGCCTCTTTGGTGATCATAGTACTGATGCCACCAGGCTGGTTGTCCTAGAAAACATCGGCGGGGAGGACTCCGAAACCAGCATGATCAGAAATCAGTCTCTGGAACAGTAAGTGTGCACCGCTGATAGCAAATTAACTCTTCAGAGCAAGAGCCTTCCATTTTAGTCAACTTTATAACACAAATTTGCCTTTTGTGCATATTCTTTCATGTAATGATTGCTTATCTGTTCCAAGCCAGCCTTGTCTTTCCTCCACCATTTGGTTAAATTGTATTTTATTTGAGTATACTTATTTTGGGGTACTAGGGAAGAAAGGGAAAATAAATCTGAAATGATGTACAAAGATGCTTAGTACACAGGAGAAATCGAGATGCCTCACGGTCCAGGCACTTGTGGAGTCACAAGTGAACCCTCCAGATTGGACCACAACTCTACAGTTCTCACTTTCTCGGAGCCCCAATTTCCTTATCTGTAAAGTGAAACTGTTGTGAGGATTAAAAAAAATAATTATGTACAGTACTTGGCACATTCAACAAATGTTCAGTGAATGAATGAAAAAAATCTTACTCAAGACTATGTCTCTTCATATGAAAAAGTTAAAATGAGAACTAGTCAGAGATAAGGCAATTGGAACTGGGGAGTAAGATCAATTCAGCAATCATCAGTTTCCATAACACAATGTCATCACCTATGACAACTTGTATTTCTTAAGTACAACATGTATATTCCCTTTTTAAATAACAGAAACATTGTGAATGTACCTATGTCCCACTGCCTTTAGGAGTGCTTAACAATACTGGGATATTTTATAACACTTGCCAACTAAGGCCAGAGTGAGGCAAGGGCTTGTCAATTAGTAGCATACTCTTTTCTCCTACTCCTCAAAAGAAGCAATATTTCCTATTCTTTCATCAAAGGTTACTTAAATAAATCACTCAGCTTATCTCCAAGGACCAAGAGGACTTCCTTAGTGTTTAATCATGGAAAGACCTTTTGATAATTAGGATCATTATGTGAAGACCCTGAAAGAGGTACTAGCCCATAAAGCAACTTAGCTTCCAGGAACACATGTTTTTGGATTCAAAATTCCACAGAGGCTTTGATTTCAACAATTAAAAAATTACCTATGAGGATAAGAACATGAGAAAAACATGAAGAAACAGTTGATACATTGGAATGATCAAGCTGTGGATGGTTTCTTTCAAAAAAGAATTTGTTATTGTTGCATATAATATTGTTTATTATTACCAATAGACACTAAGAAAATATTTCAAAAACATATGTTTATACACAAAATGACATGATGAATGGAAAAAATCATAGGTATCCAAAGTGTTAACTTATTGTATAAAGGCAAGAAAAATGAAGCAGAATGCCAACTCTACCCTCCTCTGTCATGGGTACAGTGAATTCATATCCTTGGAAATTAGGAAACCAGATTAAGCAATGATTCAGATTCAAGAAATGATCAAACTTAAAGGTAAGCTAAATGTCACCCATGCCAGTAAAGATGGATAGGTTTTTAAAAAATAACATATTAAACCTACACAAAATACTTTTTAATAGCTTTGTGTATGATTGTTACCTCTGAAGGTCTTATAATATGCCTTTTGCCTCTTGGAGCTTCAAAAAAAAGCTGTTCTTTGGCACCAGAATTAACTTGCAATAATTTTCCTGGGATGACAGAAAGGAGACAGACAATTAAACTGTGTATTTATCTTTTTTACTATAAAATGATAAGTTACCACTATTTTGATTCATTTTAATCAAAGTCTCATAAATTGAGTAAATGCATGTTAAATTATTCAGAAGGGCATGTAAAAGAAATAACATGACAAGGTACAAGACCCAAATCTATGATTTTTGGAATATAAACCTCATAAAATTCGACCTTGCATATCCTTCAAATAGAAGAATCAAGCTTGATATGTTTTACTCTGTTGCGCTAGAAAATAGCTACAAATTTTCAAAGACTAATAAAAATCAATTTATTTGCACTTTTCCCCTGTTGTTGCTTAGCATATAAATGAAGTGAAGTAAACTGCTTTCGCAAGAATTATGGCATTTGAGGCAAGATTCTTGTTGTGAGCATTGTGTTCACTCAGGTCTAAATTCTAAATCTGTCTTTAAAGTTAGAAACAGAGGGGCTGGGGATATAGTTCAGTGGTAGAGCTCTTGTCCAGCTTGCATGAGGCCCTGGGTTTGATGTCCAGCATAGCAGCAAACAAAGTTAGAACAGAAAGGACACATAAAACAAACTATAAATGCTTTCTTCTGGAATGAAATAGACATCATTACCCTATGTACGTGTATGATTACACAAATGGTATGAATCTATATCATGCACCATTGAAACGAAATGAGGCACTCCATTTGTGTACAATGAATCAAAATGCAGTCTGTAAAAAATAAAAAATGCTTTCTTCTCCACCTTGTCTTACTCGAAAGTTGGAAAATACAAGACTTTCTGCAAACAGAATGTTAAGCAAATATAATCTTTCCGTCTGACATAGAACTATCATCTTAATTTTGATTGATGTTGAAAAAGATTAGATTTCCTAATTTCCCTTCTACTGTGGCAATAATCCTTTTTGGCTTGAAAATCTTAAAGACTCAAGGTATACACATGGTCTGTTATTTTTCAGCATTTTTTCTTAATTATGGAAAATTTCAAACAGATATTGAAGTGAGAATCGTAAGGAACCCTACGTGTTCATTGTTCAGTTTCGACAATTAGAAACCCATGACCAGGACTGTCTCATAAGCTCCTCTGACCATCTCACCCCAGATTATTTTGAAGCAAATCTCAGACATCATAATATTTAATCTATAAGGACCAGCGTATGTCTGTATAAAATAACTTTCTCCTTTCTTTTTTCCCCCACATACCTAAATATGTCTTGTAGTCTTAAATTGTCCTTGGGGGGAAAATGCTCCAAAAAGAACTTTGCGGTTTATATCACATTCTTTAATGTTTAAGTAGGTACCAGCTGGGTCTGAAATCTAGCTCAGCTAACCTTAAGGAAGTGATGAATTAAAAGCAAGTTTCTTTCATTTCTTTACTGACAATCTTGTTTCTAATTTGGTAAGTTAGCAAATGGCTGATTGGGGGCTCCCTTGACTCTGAGGAGCAAAGCAATCTGAAAGTGTGTCCTCTAAAATGGATATTGTTTTCTGACTTCATGGCTGAACATACATGAATGAGAAAAAGAGGGACTTAAATTAACTTTCGCTATTTAGCACTTGAAAAAAATGAGTAATCAATACCTTTCCAAAGAACTAAGTATATTTGTAATTATATTTTCAGGATGTTCAATAGTGATTGCAGATAACAAAGCATGTGGGAAAAGGATTAAAGGATTCAGTAAAGACCTTCTTTGAATGTGGCCAAGTTTTGGATGAATTTTTAACCATGAGATACTAAGAGAACTCAGAGAATCATAATTCTCAGATGATCCCAACTCACTTTACACTGGTTTTTAAAGATAATACATCACTTAAAAAACTAATATCTGAATGAACAACAACAAAAGACTAAAATATCAGAGTAAGGCACTTTATGATTATAAGAATATTAGACTTTAAACACAGAGCAAGCACCAAAAGTGCCACATGGTGTCACAGACACCTTGTGGGGTACCTACCTCTGCACTTCTTTCCTGAGAACTCGCCCCCATTGAAGGACAGGCCCCTACAGTCAGGTTTGACTCTGGAGGCAGACAGTGACCCAGGAGTGTCCAGTTGGGATGAGATGTGGCTTTGGGATCATGAATGCATTTGCGGGCAGCTGAGACTGGGCTGTGCAGAGAAACCAAAGGCAGACACAGGCCCAGAAGAGTAGTGGGTACAGAGACTAGCTGCCACAGAGCAGGAGAGGAAAGGGGCAGGAACTTGTTGCTTAGTCTCTATTTTCTAGTTCATTCCTATAGCCAGTTCCTTGGGAGATGCTGCTTCCTGTTCTAGATTCTACCCAATATCCCTAAATCTCTCTGGTGAACCCATTCTTCATTATTATTTTAAAATTTAAGCTAGTTTGGGTATCTATTCCTTAACCTAGGATGTGAATAATTAAAAAAGAACTATTCTTGTGTTAGGAAGGCAAAATTATGGGTACCCTTACAGCCCCTTGAAATTTACTCCTGTTATTATTCCACTTTTTTTTTTTTTTTTAGCATAGAGAAAATATTTAGGTCACTATTCTTCTCTCTCTGCTCCTTTGAATTCATATGTATATCATATAGGCTATAGATACACCACCACTGAAATCTTCTAAGGGCAGAGAATAAGCAAAGAAGAAAAAGACTGGATAATCCCTATATAATTACTTCTGAATACTAGGAACCCTATTCTTTCAGAATTCTCAAGTCTTTATTCACTAGGAATCTAATGACACAGAATGAGAGGACTGAAACAAGCACTGTGCTCATTACTAAGAAGGTAGAGTAGATCAGACATCTGTCAGGCACACAGTTTTATTGTCCACAAAATGAGTCACATACGTTATTCCAGTTGCCACATAATATACTGGTTAGAATAATTCCAAAAGTGGTATTACATGTATCAAACTTATCAGGCCATTCGCAATGAAAACAGAAATGAAATGTCCTATGATGGCTCACACTGTTAATTGGTAAAAGATCTTAGTCCTGACATTTCTAGAAAAGAACTTGTAGCATTTAGAATACATCCTTCCATGTTTTGTCTCTCTCCATATTTTATTTCTCTAGCAGTCCACATAGGAACTTTCATGCAGAGTATCTGATGTTTCTGCAAAAGCCTGATGCACTTTCCGGTTTTCCTGGGACCTGCGGCTCAGGCTGGCAACCACGAAAGGCTTCTGCAGCTGCGCCACCTCTGCCCTGACGAGCCAGCTGGCTCTGGCAAATGCTTTCACTATTTCTGACAGGATCAAAGGAATGAAACAGATCTCTGCTTCTAAATTCTGCTCGCTGCCCCTGCCAAACCCTCCAGGCCCCCTCTGTGGAAGGGTAGGCTGGTCTTGAGGCAGCATGAAACATTTTCCAGGCATTTGGGGACCTGGATATCTGGATGACATGTCTCATAGCTAATGGGACTGGAGTTAAACCATGGAAGATTCATGGGCACACCTGTTCTTTTCTCCAAATGATATAATCCTTCTCTAAAAATCACAAGCATTCTACTTTATACTCAAGTCATAGAAACTATTTGGTCTGACACCCTCACCTGACTGAAGGAGCCCTGAGGAAAAGAGACCTTCAAGACCTTGGCCGCCTCCTCCTTATTCCCAGTGCCCTGCCCATGGGCCTGAGCTCCAGGAGGCTGGGCTTGGGCAGAATTCTGGAAAGAGTGAATTTTGCTTCTCTCCCACCAAGTGATAGCTCCAAGATGAGGGACCTGACATAGATCCTTATCCAGGACCATCCATGGCACTGACACACTGATCTTAGCCAAGATCTTGTGCTTTCATCCTGGACTTACTCCACTTTAATCCCCAGTATCTGACACAGAACTTACACACTTGCAGAATTTAAAAAACAAAAATAAAACAAAAACCAATTCTCCAAATGCACATCAAAACCACAGTGAGCCGGGTGTGGAAGTGCACATCTGTAGTCCCAGTGACTTGGGAGGTTGAGGCAGGAGGTTTGTAAGTTTGAGATCAGCCTCAGCAACTTAGCCTAAGCAATTCTGTGAGACCCTGTCTTAAAAACAAAAAAAAAGGATGTGGCTCAGAGGGCAAGCTTCCCTGGGTTCAATCCCTGATACCTCCACCCCCCAAAAAAAAATTAGATACCACTTCATACCCATTAGGGTGGCCACTATCAAAATAAAAACAGAAAATAACAATTGTTGGCAGGGATGTAGGAAAGGTAGAACCCTTGTGTACCGTTGGTGATGAAGTAAAATGGTGCAGCTGCTATCAAAAATAGCACGGTGGTGCCTCATAAAATTAAAAATAGAACTATATATGGTCCAACAGTCCCCTCCCTGAATATACACCCCAAAGAATTGAAAGCAGGACCTTGAAAAGATATTTTGCACCCAGGTTTGCAGCAGCATTATTTACATTAACTAAAATGTGAAAGCAACTCAAGTTTCCATCCACTGGGGAACATACAAGCAAAATATGGAATACACACCCAGTAGGATATTATTCAAATTTAAAAAGGAAGGAAATTCTGACACATGCTATAGCATGGAGGAACCCTGGGAGTGTTATGCTAAGTAAAAAAAGCTGGTTACAAAAAAATAATACTGTGCGATTCCACTTCTATCAGGTCTGAGAATAGTCAATTTGTTTAACTGTTTTACAAAGCAGAATGGTGGTTGCCAGGGAGGGACTGGAGGAATGGGCAGCTACTGTTTAATGGGTATGGTGTTTCAGTTTTATAAGATGAAAAGAGGATGGTTGGTGGTGACGGTTGCCTAACAACATGAATGCCTTAAACTGTATATTTAAAGATGATCAAGATGATAAATTGCATATGTATTTTGCCACAATTAAAAATAATTTTAAAAATCCTCCCAATAAGAAATTTATCTTGGGGCTGGGATTATGGCTCAGTGGTAGAGCACTGGCCTCACGTGAGTGGGGCACTGGGTTTGATCCTCAGCACCACATTAAAAAGGGGCTGGGGAGATAGCTCAGTCAGTAGAGTGCTTGCCTTGTAAGTATAAGGCCCTGGGTTCGATCCCCAGCACCCAAAATAAATAAATAAATAAATAAATAAATAAAACGATGGTGTTGAGTCCATGTACAACTATTTTTTTTTTAAATTTGTCTTCATATAACCCATTTTCTTTTGTCCCTTCACTTCCTAATAGAAGTGTAAGTTTTAGCCCCTAATAGTGATTGTGGTGGTGGGATTTCACATCTGTGACAGATGTCATGCTTGTGTGTGGTAGATTCCAAACGAAAGTCATCATACCCTATCTTAACTAGCAGGAGAATAAAAGGGGGGAAATCACTGATTTTTAAAAATGACAGAACAGAGAATATCAAAGAAGGGGTTTGAAGAACAGCTGCTTCTGTCTACCCCGCTTCTGTCTACTGGCCTCACCAGTTCCTAGGTGACTCAGGCACCCATGTCCTGCCTGATCATAAATTTCAGCCTAAGTTGCACTGCTTCTGGATGGCACTGCCCTGAAATAAAAGCAAGAGGGACTTATCTGATCTCCCTTTGCCCTTGTTGGGTTCTTATACCTCTTACAATAAACCTCATGCCTTCCTCCACCTAGTGTGCACTATAAAACTCCTGCAGGCTGTAAAGCTAAAGCAGCCCAAATTCCAGTAGGGTAGGTCCAGCCACAACTGAACACCCACTCAGCACAAGGATTGCTGAGCCCTACTCTGTGACTATTGTTTCAAGAAATATTTTAAACAAAGTACTCTTGGGTCTCAGAAGTAACCTCTTCTTGGTCCAAGCCCTTGTCACCTTTTTCTCTGGTTTATATTAGTTGCTGTCTAACTCTATGTTCTCTTTCTCCTTGAGATGGTAAGGAACGCCCTGCTCTAAATAACCTGGGGTCACTTAGTGGCTGCGGAATAAAGTTCAACATAAACTTCTTAGCATGAGGCAGGAGTTCCTTTTTACTGCCTTTCCACATTGCTTCCCCTCCACCCCGGCCACGCAGCATGACTCACTACTTCCTAACCCCCTGTTCCTTCCACCTTCAAAGATTTACAGGCCATATTCCCTCTGCCTGGAATGTTCTTCCCTGACTTTACTGTTTGGTGAGTTTCTGCACATCTTTAAAGATCCACCTGGAAGGTCTTTCCTTCTCAGAAGGCTCCAGAGATTCCCCTGGGAGTTTCTTCCTCATTGCACAGTGTGCGGGTGCTTTTCTTCTAAAATGGACTACAACTTCTTTGAAAGCACCCACTCTGCCCATTCCTAAATGCCTGTTCCAGCCTTTAAACATCAGCCAAGTCTCTGGAATAGGAGCTAAAAGTTACCCACCCTATAGCATTTATATCCTACCCCAGTACTGACTCGGCCCATCTTGAGCCCAGGCTCACCACTTCCTATGACTCACCACCTCTTGCTCCCACGCCTCACCCAGTTTATGCTCTTGTGTTAGCGCAGCACAAGCATGTCTCTCACTAAATTGTAAATTCCGCAGAGAGGAGTCATGTCTCACTTCTGGATCCTTCACATTTTCTGGCTTACATCTTTGCAAATGGCAGACACTTGATGTATTAAATAAATGTCTTCATGGCATTTGTGGGCATGACTTGGATGAGGCAGAGGGTAGGCTGCGAGCTTGGGACAGCAGATACTTCAGGCAAGCTGAGTATAGCTTTCTTTCCCCATGGGAAGTTGAAAATTGCTGGAGCCTTTGGGGGCAGTTCTCCAGGAGGTGGAGAAAAGGGGAAAGCAGGAAAGAGGAAGAAACCCTGGGCAAGGACAGAGATGCTCAACCCAAAGGCAAGGTCATGACTTCTGTGGTAAAAGGTGACACTGTGCGTCTTCAACAGTCTTAAAACTCAATGACCCAAATCAGCAATGATGATAATGGTAATGACAGCTGCTTCTAGGCTACAAACTTATAACCATTACATTATAGTGAGTCCCCCTTCCCAAACTTTTCTCTAAAACTCAACTGCCATTTTCTCTGGAAACAATGTATGTATGGACATTGATATTTTTTTTTTTTTAACAGAAATTATACCTTAAAAGTCACACATACTTTACCTCTAGAATCCCAGTCAATATGTGTAATGTAACTAGAAGCTCCTTTACAGATGCCAACCCTCTTGCTCGTCAGTACATTGTAAATATCCACAAAGTTATCATGGGATGCCACAGCTAGGTATTTTCCTGTATCTATGAAAACAAAGGTGCAGTTAACACCAAAACACTTTCTATGGGAATTTATTTCCAAGAAACTAGTAAAGTGGGAACAAGGTCAAAGAGACATTTTAAATAGTTCATTCTTTGGTTTTTGTTTTTTTGTTTTTTGTTTTTTTTTGGTTTCTAAGGGCCAAATGTTCTTTCTGGAATGCGGATGCTAACACACAATAAAGGGGGTGGAGGGAAGATTAGAAGTTCATTGGATTAGACAAATGGAAATGAAGGGACAGAATGGGTCAGGAATAGGAAAGACTGTAGAATGAATTGGACATAACTTCCTATGTTCACATGTGAATACGCAACCAGTGTAACTCTACATCATGTACAATCACAAGAATGGGAAGTTATACTCCATGTATGTATAATATGTCAAAATACATTCTACTGTCATGTATAACTAAAAAGAACTAATAAAAATAGCTCAAACAAGGAATTATAAAAATAAATAAAATAGTTCATTCTTAAATTTTTTTTTGCTCCAAGACTATGACATTTCTCAAAATCTGCACTGTCATTTTTACCTTTTGAAAATTTAATATCAGAGATCATTTCTTTTCTGTGATGGAAGGAGACCATGTCTTCAACAGTATCAGCATTTACCACCAAGAAACTCCCGTCATTCAGGCCCACCGCTAAGGCTTTCCCATCAGGGGAGAAGGCACAGCATCTTCCGCCTATAAAAGAATCCACAAAGAACACTTGCCAGCCAGCACTGTCTGTCAAGCAAACCAAACGGAGAGATGGAGAGATGGATAAACCTGCAGCGGGCATTACAAATGGACACGTGACTGGATCTTAACTGCTACACTTGTGAGAACACTAAGTTCGTAATTTAAAACATCTCTTTCCTTCAATCCAAGGACAGTCATCATAATGTCAAAAGACATTTCCAATTTCCATAAGGTTTACCCATTTATTTCTCAGTATCTGAACACCTGGAGTTTTTAAAAGACAAGTTGGGTAAACAGCAGAAAGGAGGAAAAGATTAATATAGCCTCTACTTGGCTAAGGAAAGAGGAAATGTTTAAGAATGTAAGTTCTGCAATAAAATTTCTAGAGACCACTTTTTGGATATTGTACCTTATGTACAAATGTGTTGTATTTTTAAAAACCTCATTATTCACTCCCACTTCTCTGCCTCATGGATAATGCACAATTCTAGAGGTGGAAGAATCTGGACCAGCCTCTCTTGTCACGGGAAGAATGCAATCTGACAACATTCTCTCAAGGGGTCTTTGTGAAACTAACTGGCATGAGGACGGTGGTGCTGCATGAGCCATACTTTCTGTTGCTTTGTGTGGCGTTTTCAAGTGAGGAGTATGGAGTTTGTGGAGGTATGTTTAATAGGAAGCCTACTTAGGAATATACCCATCTCTGCCACCATTTTTTTTCTCCAAAGAGCTTTACTGAGACTTAATTTATATATCATACAACTTACCCAATTATAGAATCCACTAGTTCTTTTTTTTTAAAAAAATATTTTTTAGTTGTCAATGGATCTTTTTATTTTATTTATTTATATGCAGTGCTGAGGATCAAACGCAGGGCCTCACACATGGCAGGCCGGTGCTCTACCACAGAGCCACACTTCAACCTCTAATAGTTCATAATATGATCAAAGAGTTGTGCAACAATCACCACAATCCATTTCAGATCATTGTCACAGCCACCATTATTGCTGTCATAACTGTGGTGGGCACAGCCCAGGGATATAGCAGCCATGCAGCCTTGTGCTGAGGCATCTCAAACTCAACTACCATTCAGACTCCTGTTGCTGTTCATAGTATGCTGAAAGCTGTGGTCATGCTGATAACTTCAAACTGGCTCAACTAAATGATATCTTGCTTCTTTCATTCACCTGGCATTTATTTGCCTACTGTAAGTCAACCACAGTGATGGTACTGAGACAATGAAAAGACAAGCCTGCCCTTAGATTAGGTGAACCATAATTATACACACTGGGGAACTTTTGAGAGTAAAAAGTAGAGTTGTTAATAATTATACCAAGATAACTGGAGTAAACCAGGTTGACCTATCATCCTATCTGTGTTGATACTTGTTCTTTTGAACTAATTTTTAACCCAGGGAATAAAGTCCATTGACTAACATTTGAGTTCTCCACTCTGAGGACCTGTTTTCATTTACCCATTGTAAATCAGAGGTCAAACCATTCAGTCTTGCAGTAATTAAAACCATGCTTGAGACTCACACGTGGGCTGGAATCCTGCCTCCACCACTTACCAAGGCCCAGGCATGTAGGGTAAAGAGACAACGTGGCAGAGGGAGACTGCATCAAGAGGTCGCCACAGGTGTGCTCTCTGGGGCTACCCTGCCTGGATTTGAATCCAGTTCCACCATTTACTAGCTGTGTGACCTTGGGAAAACTACTTAAGTACCCTGTGCTTCAGTTTCCTATCCACAAGTGGTAATGAGAGAGGCCTCAGTTGCTGGCCTTCTGTGCAGACTAAATAGTGTCGGGGCTGCTGTCTCAGCCCTAGCTTTCATTTTACATATTCCTCCAGAACACTTTCCCACGTCTCTCTGCTTATAAGACTACCCAGTACAGATGTTGTAAGGTCAATCTCATCCTTTCCTGTCTTAAGAACTTTTATAGACCCATTGAGCCTCAGCTATTGTCACCTGCCTGATGAAGTCGTCCCAGGAAGCAGGTTTGTGTGGGATAGCTTCAATTTACCTTTCACGTTTGCTTTTTAACCCTTGCCCACCTGCTCTGTGCTTGAAGCTGGCCTGGGAGGACTGCATCTGGGGCTCCCTTGCCCCCTGGTTTCTGATTTTTTGTGGCCACGGAGGAGCATGGCAGGTGACTAGAGGGATGGAGGAAGACGGGGAGGCTGGGGAGCTTGCTCCCCCAGCTGCCTCCTTCAGGGTCACTGTGTGCTGGCTGTGGTCACTGGCTCTCTTGGCTGACAGTCACAGCTCCTCTCAGGTTGCCATCTCACTGCTCTCACTTTCAAAGTTCTAGCAATGCCTCCCTCCTCTCACCCTTCAACCCCAGGGCTGGCGATGGAAACTGCTGGTACTAGCTGCATAGTGCTGCCCCACCCCCAGTCATTTCCTACCCCCTCTTTGTAAAGAGTCCCATTTTTAGACTCTTCTCAAATTACCCAATTTGAATGGGCCATCTGTTGCTGGGACTCTGTGCAAATCTGTCCATCTCTGACATTAGAGATGAGTCCTACTACCTTGGGGTCCCCAGTGTCTGCACACAGAAGGCACTCAGCAAACGTTTGGTTACTTGGTAACTCCTGGTGTGCCTCTTAAATTCTAGTGCACAGATAGGTTCAATGCATATTTGTTCATCTTATAATATTAAGTATTATTTTTCTATTATAAATGACCTTCACTTTTCAGTAATAAGCCCTGGAGACTGTTAGTCACAAAGATAAATAGCATTCTTTACAAGCCTACGTGCTTCAACTGACTCCCACAGCTCTCGATGGGAAGAGGAAGGACATATTGCCCCCAGGTGGCAAATGTCTGTGCAGTACGAGGAAAATGCAGTGAACAGCAGAGCTGGGGCAGCCTTCTGGAAAAACTTCATGTGCACTTAGTTTTACCTGCACGGTGAGCTCTGAATTCCCATTGCTAGCATATTTTTTTTTGGGGGGGGTGCATATAACAGGAGCTCTCAATTAATATTAGTTGAATAAATGGATGAATTCAACATATTCTGTTGCTTGTAAATACTTTTATGATGTGTAAAGGTGATGCCCTGTACCTTTTTTGAGTTTCCGTACTGCCAGCATGCGGTGCTGTGAGGATAATTCCCAGATCCGAAGCGTTTTGTCATCGCTCACTGTTGCACAGATGGGCAGGAGAGGGTGAGCTGCCAATCCCCACACTTCTCCCTCCATGTGCCCCTGTAGGAGAAGAACCAAGGCAAAAGAAACTCAGCTCACGCTTCCTACAAGGCCTTCTTCAGGCCTGTCCAGCATGTTGTGCAGCCCAAGAATATAGCACACAGGTTCATGTATGAATATACACAGAGCTTCCCTAAGCCAAAATGATTGCACTGAATAATTTTTTCACTTGAATATGAATTTAAAGCTAGGGCTACATGATACTAAAGCATTCTTTTGGAAAGCAAAAGAGACTCATTGCTTACAGGTTATGTCTGTATGAGGCTAAACATCTTCCCATTTAGAAAGAAACATCCAGGTGAATTGTGAAATGCCCACCTTTTATTCTCTTACTCCGAATAAACACAGTGTGTATGTACCTCCTAGTTAAACAGCTTGATCACAAACACACAAACCACTTCCTCCAATAAAATTGTATTCTAACAGAGGTAAGTACCACCAATATTTTTTTTTTGGGGGGTTGCTGGGGATCGAACCCAGGGCCTTGTGCTTACAAGGCAAGCTCTCTACCAACTGAGCTATCTCTCCAGCCCCAATATTCTTGTTATTTATACAATGTTAGTCCTTTGTATAGCACTTGAAAGAAAAGAAATAAATCAAAATTTTCTTTTCTTCCCCCAAGTATAGCTCAGAATCAGCATTTGTTCACAAATTGCTTTCTACATGTGCCAACAATAAACATCAGAAAACTGAAAGGTGTTTAACATGCACAGGACCAATTCCATAACCTGTATGTTACACTTGACTGGCTTAGAATAACAACTGAGAGAAAACAGTATTTAAAAAAAACAAACAAACAAAGACAACAGGGAGAAAATAAATTCGATTTCTATAATCTATCACACAATAAAGCAATGTAAAGGAGAGATCAGTTCTACTGAGCAATAGACTAGATTTTTTTACTAAACTTCTGATTTTAATGACTAATTATAAAAAGACGTTGCATAGAAAAGCAAATGGGAAGACCATGAAAGGCAGCTGACAGGTGACTGGAGCTGGAATGCTTAGCAAGAACAGGTGGTGTTCCAAAGAGAAATTGGATGATTTCAATTTAGCTGGAAGACTATTTGAGCAAAACAATAATTTGGTAGAATATGGAAAAGTTCCAAATACAACTGACATTCAAATATCTGATCAAATGTGCAGCTGAAGGAGAAATAGATTGTTTTCTTATTTATTATCCTTGGAAGCACCTTGCATCCCATGTTTCTTATTCTTCAAAAGCCTCCCACCCTAAGGCACAATCAGAAGAAAGCTCCGGTGTTCCTATCCCATATCCTCCCAGACTGGCTCTGCAGGAACCTCTCTATGAGCCAAGTCCCTCTGCACATTTTACATGAGGACAGGATTGCAGACTTGGAAGCCCTTTCAAACTGCTACCTCATGCTGTTTTCAAAATCGTATTTCCTTAATCTGATCATTTTAATTCCTGTATAGCACAGGAGTAGATAGTGAGTGAGACAGGCCAGAAGTATTTTGAATGATGTAAGGAAATGGGCCCAGGATCTTATTTTGCTGCTAATTACCCATCAAGTTTATCACAAACTACATAATAAAGAGTTGATTATATTCAAAAAGTGTGCACAATGGGAATTTCATACTTCGATGCATATCACTTATTCCCTCTTCTCCAAACTAGCTTTCCTTCCCTGAAACAATAAATGATCCTTTCCAAGTGTAACTGGAAATTTTGAAATCTTCTCACTGCAGGGCAGATGGTGATCTTAAGCTGCCTCATGGTTTCTTAACTTTCCCTTACCGTCTGTCTTTCCCCAGGTCAGCACTATGACCCTGAGGGAGCAGGAAACCCTATTCCACCACGCATACCACAAAGCCCAGGGCAAGCCTCAGAAGAAGCTCCACAGACACTGAACTGAACTACTGAGTTCTACCTAAGAGGAAACAGCAAATGAGAGAACAGATGAGGACAGAGATGCTGGGGGCGGAAGGGGCAGAATGGTTCATAGGTAAGGTGAGAAGATGGTGGAAAGTGATGTCTGAAGGGTCTACCTGCTCACTGGCCACCCACAGCTCAGAGGACTGAACCTTCTGCATACTTTCCTGCAATGTCCATGGCCAAGACACCTGTGGCAACAGCCTGGAGTAGTGGAAGAGAAGGGGCTGGTGTCTGACAGGTCTTAGTTTGAGTTCTAGCTCTGCAGTCCTCAGCTTGTGGCTGTGGGCTTGTGTTGGCCTTTGGTCCCCCACTTACAAGACAATCTTAACTGAGCAAATCTGTACTGGTGATGAGAGGAATGCCATACAGTGGCACTGCCTGACGCATACCAGGTGCTCAGTAAGTGATGGTGAAGGTTGATATTACAGCAACAGAAGAATAGGAAAGAATAGAATTTTAAAGAACCAAAAAGTGAAGAACCTTTACCATCAAGTTCAAAACATATTTAAACAAAATAATCTCAATTATAACAGAATGCTTCATGAAATTAGGAAATGGTTTAAATCTTAAGTTTCAAATCATGTTATAGTTGAAATCTTCCAAACTATTTTTCCAAAGTATTTAGCAATAGTACGGATGGAAACAAAACTCTCAAACATTTGGAGGTCAAAAACAGATGCTTTTCAACAATATTAAATAATAACTTATTATGGAACCAGCCCAGATGCCTGTCAACAGATAAATAAAGAAAGAAAATGTGGTATATACACACACAATGGAGTTTCACTCAGCCACAAAGAAGAAATGAAATTATTATGTCATTTGCCAGTAAATGGACAGACTGGAGAACATCATACTAAATGAAATAAGTCAGACTCAGAAAATCAAGGGTTGAATGTTTTCTCTTCTACAGGGAAGCTAGAGCAAAGTAAGGGGAAAACAAGGGAGGGGCCAGATCTCATAAGATTAGAGGGAAAATCAGGAGGAAGAGATTGAAGGGAAGAGGGATGGGAAAAAGGAGGAAATGAGGAATGAATTTGACAAAAATTACACTCTGTGCACATATAAAGATATCATAGGGAATTCCACCTTTGTATGTATCTATAAAGCATCAATTAATAAAAGTAAATAAATAGAAGGAAGAAAGGAGGATTGGCAAAGTAGAGAAAGGGAACTGGGGGGGGAGGAGAGGGAAAGAGGAGGCACTGGGAATTGAAACGGAGCATTAAACTTCATGCATGTATGATTATGTCTAAAGAAACCCAACTAGTGTGTATAACTATAATGCACAAGTACAAGCATTAAAAAAATAAGAACCTATGACCAAAAAGAAAAAGATGTTAGTTTGAAAGGAAATAACAGAAGCAAGAACATCTGATAACAAATAAGTGAGGCCTCAAGGGGCCTCTCCAGTATGGTTTTCAGCCTGGCTATCTGGCTCAATTAGCTATAGAGGTTTTGAGATTGGATTAAATGGCTTTTTGTTTTGTTTGCTTTGCTTTTGGTAAACAGATTCTTATTTAGGATATTCAGGGTGGGCTTGGGCATATGTATTTTCAAAACCTTGCATGGAATTCTGAGCCATAATGTGTATACGGACTGTTCCCCAGGATGCAGGCAGTCAGAGGGACTCTCTCAGTGGGATTTTGGGGCTAGCCCCTGACACGGCAAGCCTGTAGGCATGGATCCGATCAGGGGAATGAGGTGAAGCTCCCCCACTGGGCCTACAGAAATCTTCAAGTTCATGTCATCAGGACATATCCTTTTCACTCTGGTTTCTGAATGCACACCCTTCACTTGTGCCTCTTCACCCATAATTAAGTTTGGTTTGGTCCATGTGTCACCAGACTAGGAGGGACTCCCTCCCATCTTCCATCCCTGAGGTGAGATTTTATCATCTGTTCACTCTTTGAGGACTCTGCTGATGTTCATTTTCATCTGATTTTATATAGATATGATTTTTGAGGGGGAGGGACATTAAGGACAACGTAATGTATCCATGGGAAAGAAGTCCAAGAACTAAACAAGGCACATTTGAAGGGAGTGGATAACTTGTCTCCTTAGTTTTATGGCTAAACAGATGGTGAGAACCTTGTCCATACTTGAGCCTGATTTGGATGATGAGTGCAGGTACTGTCATGGCATAAATCTCTCACAGGGGTATTGTGTGTGTGGCAGGGTGGACCTTAATGGACAGACTTGTGGGGGGATCCTTGCAAGCCTCCTGGTTTCCACCCACTAGCATAATCACCTCCAAGTATGACATGACCTGTGGCTTATTTTCAACCAACAGAACATGGCAAAAGTGACAGAATGCTCATGATGAGATGAATGTGCTGATATGATTGTTATATAAGATAACACACACACACACACACACACACATATATAATTTTTTCTTGCTTGATGGCTTTAAAAAGGCAAGTGGCTATTGGAAATCCTATATGCCAAGGAACTGTGGACAGTTTTTAGCAGCTGAGGATAGCCTCTGGTCAAGAGCCAGCAAGAAAAGAAGTGTCGGTCCTACAAGCACAAGGAACTGAATTCTGCCAACAATCTGAGTGAGACTGAAAGGAGTTCCCTCCGCCCCTTGAGACTCAGATGAGACCAGATCTCTGTCCTTTACTGGCAAAGCCTTAAGGAGAGGGCCCGGTTCAGCTGTGCTCAGACTTGTAACCCACAGAAACAGTGAGATGACAAGTGTGTGCTCCTGCTTGTCCGGGGCCATGCATTCCACAGCAGCAGGTATCTGGCACGGCACAACCCTGGGAGGTGCTGTGCAAGCTTTAATCCTAAGGAGCCCTCTTGCCTTAACCTAGTACCAATCCTGTTGTCAGCTGTGACTTATGACATGTACAAACGTGGTACCTGAACCAGCAGTGTCATTGGGCCACTCTTATCGATTTCCAGAATCTCTCCATTTTTTGTTCCCACCAGGATGTGTCCATGTCCCAGAGTGATGGCACGAATGGAAGGGTTATCTTCCAAAAGCAGGCCTGGCGGGGTGGGGAGGGAATATTGCATTTAATACAATGAGAAGGCTGACACTTACTACACATTTAATTTTTATAGTTCCACAGTATTAGGTACTGGACAATCATCCTTGATGTTTCTACCAGGGGCTAAAAGCCCTACCCATGTAAGAAAGAGAATTGACTGGGCTATGAACTATTATTACAAGAAGTTTAGTACTGTCCTCTCCATTCCCATGAACAGATAGGCTTCTATTGCATATTCAGGGGTGGCACCTTTTGAGCTAGTTGACAACGCTGCTCTTTTAATGGCATAAGTCTTCAAGCATCTCTCAAACATATCATCCCAGAGCTCCACGATTCCATCTTTTCCACCCGTTACAAAGCCCTGTAAAGGCACACATGGCAGGAATATCATACACGGCAAAATGACCACTCACCCACCTGGCCCCAATGGGACTGCCTCTTGGGTAAGGCAGTTTTGTGTATGTTTCCTTCCCAAGTATGAAAAAAATCTGGCGATAAAAATCTTCATATCACATGTTCTGGAAGCATCACTCTAGGAAGATTAAACACACTCTCATTGGGTGTCGACTACTTTTCCTTAGACCACTGGTCAACACTTGCCCACTGGATTTTGACTGGCTGGCTCTGTGTCCAGGATCCCCAACCAGAACTTGGGTTCCCATGGGACAAGAAGAGCCTCAAAACCTAGGAAAGCTCCTACCAAGTGGATTGGGATTAACATCGCAATTAAAAACAATAGTTAGGGCTGCCGATGTAGCTCAGTGGTGGAGTGCTTCCTAGCATGTGTGAGGTGCTAAGTTCAATGCCCAGCCCCAGGCAGAGGGAGTTGTTAAATATTTAAGAATTAACTAGGTACTTCCAAGAAAAAATACTATTTGTTATTAAGAACAATTCAAGTACTTGATATTATAAAGTCATTTGCTGTTTTGTTCAATAATTTCCATAATAATTAATATCCAGATTAATTTTTACAAAATCTGGAAAGTAAAAAGCTTAATGTGCTGAACTTTCTTTTGAGAGTGATCTTCCATTCTAGTTCCAGCTTATGATTTCTTGGCTTCATTAGTTTTCCTTTCTGGCAATTTATCATATATACCAAATGTTCATGGAAGTTTCTTTCTTTCTTTCTTTCTTTTTTTTTTTTAAAGAAAAATATTGAGTTATTTTCTTAAACTTGTAATTTAATGCACTTCAATGAAGCTCACAAGGAAATACTACTTTGAGGTTTATTACATTAAATATCCTTATTAATAATTAGCCCACCACATCTGTGAAGGATTGAAAATACAAGGGAAATAAAGGCATTGTATCTGTAATGCTTTTCTTCTTGTCATTATTCCCTAAACAACACAGAACTACAAGTACTTACATAGTATTTACAATATTAGGTATTGTAACATATACAAAAGGTATATGTAAATACTATGCCATTTTATGAAAGGGACTTGCGCACTCTTGGATTTTGGTATCCACAGGGATATGGGCTCTTCAAAGCCATTTCCCATGCTACTGGGGACAACTATATAGAATTTGTAACCAGGAAGGTTCAATCTCCAAATTAAATTTAAGTGGACTATTTTATATTGTGATATCCTTGTTTTCCCCCCATGATTTTGCAACTTAACTTCCCAAATAGTAAAAAGTTTGACCAAGTTATACCATATCAACTTTTGGACCTACACAATTTTGCATTCTGCTTTAATCTTTTCTCCCATCTGCAGCTTAACCTAAAACAAATTTGCTAACAGAATACAGCTTAAGCACTAAGACCACTACTGTAATTGTGCATGAACAGAACTGACTTCTGTTGTGGGATCAACAAGTGCCTGGGACAGGTAAGTGAAAATGAGGCTTGGCCTACTTAAGGGTGGGTTGGATGGCTTAGACTGGAGGTCAAAGAGCACAGAGGAACTGGGACCACCAGCAAATTAGAAATGAATGAAAAAACTGGTAATTGCAGGCAAGTTGACTATGAAGAATATTTTTAAAGAACTGAAGGTGAAAGGTCATCTTCGTAAAGGAACACTGCAAGCAGGTGGGTAGCTGGGCAGACCAGACTAAGATGAGCTGGAGTGGAATCACATCCCATGAACAGACTTTAACACTCTTAGAAAAGCTAAACCTATCTACACAGAAACAAGCTGGTCATGAACATAACATTTTTGGTCATAACTAATGGATGTGTAAGGACACTATTCCAACTACTTGGTACTTCCTGGTCTCAGTCCATTGTGTCACTGAAGAGGCAGCAGCGCTGAAATACCTCAGGATTCTTCTGCTATTGTGTTCCCATTTATCCCCACGCTTCTCAGGGGGCTCTTAATGGTGAAAACTAGGAAGTGCAAGTGTGGAAAGAGTGGAGGAATTGTACATGAACAAAGAGAAAGTATAAAAACGTTTGCATGCTCCTTATCTTCTTTGACTACAGCTTCAATGGTACCTACTTCCTAATTCAGACAGGACTACGTTCAGATCCAGGCATCCTCTTAGCAGGCTTTCTGAGACTACCTTATAATTTTAGAGGGCTGACGAGGAAAAGAATTCTGAAAATCGTACCACACCTTATCCAGTGCATACATAGCAAACACAGGCCCGTCGTGAGCTTTCACTGTCTTCAGGAGTAAGACATCTTTCCAGATAAAAATATCTCCAGTGGCTGCTCCTGAGAACACTAGGTCTTCCATCCGTCCATAAGAAACGCACATCATTGTTTCCAGTTTTCCGACACTTCCAAAAATTCCTCTTTTAGAGGTGAAGCCTCCACCTGGAGTAGACCCGGAGGAAACAATACTTTTAAAAAGTTGGTTCCTTCTGTAAGCATATGGGAAGACTATTTTGTTCAATGAAAGGCTCAGAGTGTGTGTATCATGTGTATGAAGATATATAAAAATGATGGAGAATATCATAAACAAAAATTACATAGGAGGGTTTCTCACTCATTCATTGATTCACTACTTACTGAGTATTTTGTGGCAGGCAAATTGACAGGCCTCAATGCCAGGGAATATAAAGATGAAAAGCAAGAATTCCTGCCTTAAAAGAAGTAGGGTCTGTCTAGAGAAAGGACACAAATATGTATCTTGGACTAAGGCTCTTATCTAACCAAGGCTCAATGTAAGTTCTATGCCAGCCAGAAGAAAGAATGACTAAGTGTCTTAGGGCACAAGGACAGCCTTCATGAATGTTAATTGGGGCTGGCTGAACATGTAAAATGAAACATGCTATACAAGTTCCACCTCAATTTTTCTCAATTTTTTTTTGGGGTGAGAACCAATTGTCACATCGGAGAAGGTGTATATACTGGAACAAACCGTCAGGTTTGCTCCCTTGGTGTCCCCATTTCCCTGTGCTCCCTATCACTGAGACATCCAGCCCCATTCAGGACCCCTGTACCCAGGCTGGCTCTCCACACCTACCACCAATTCTCCTTCCTTCAAAAGTGAGAAGCATTGGAATGCTAGCCTGTATATGTTTTGTGCATTGTAAGGTTAAGTTTGGAACCAAAGCTCATACTGAGAATTCAGAAACAATTGCAATAATGAGTCTGGCTTATTGGTGAGAAGTGTCAGATACTCTTCCATGTCGTGTCATGCTTATTTCGCCATCACTGTTGTCAACATATAATTCACAAATACTGTGTGTGGTACCAGGGTTTAATTTGTGTACTAAATTCAGTGATAGATTAATAATAGAACCCTCAAAATACTGAAAACTTTATTCACCCAAAATGATTATTTCCTGTTCACTAGTCCAACATAATTATTGCTTTCAGAACAGATGACTAAATATAAAAATCATTATTTTCATAGCAGAACATTTCCCAAGCTTTCTAGACACTGATGAATATGCACAGCATCATATAGTGTTTTAAGCTTCACAGCTTAGACATTAATCCAATGTAAATTTGGGAAATGATATTTCTTAGGCAGATTTTTATATTAATTTGCAGAGAGACAGGTCACATAGTGTCAATGGTTCTGTATCCTTATTCCCTGGCTTGAGGAAAACTTTCAACTACATGAATCAGCCCAAATGACAGTACCTGCTTGTTGCCAGAATTTGATGTGCTTCATCCCAACTGTAACCAGCTTGTCAACATGGTGTGGGTTACACTTTACCACAAATATTTTATCTTTATGTCCTCTGTAAGGAACAAATTAAAAAAAATCTAGTTTGGATTGAAATGTTAATAGCATGCATATGGTCTAACTTTCATTAAGCACATTTAACAGAATGACTAAATTAGAAAATGATTTTGAAATGCACCTATGGGTCTACATTAAAATAATGAACTTTGGCTTTTCTGTGAATATTGAATTTCTCTTCTTATCTTAATATTGCTGCCAAAGTCTACTTACTTAAGACTTAAACAAATTAATGAAAGATTTAATATGTATCTGAATGTCTTCATAATGTAAAATTAATGCCACCATCACAGGACTACAAGTAATTCTGGGGATATCAAGATGTGCCACAATAGGATGGAAAAGGTACTGCACTAGTATTAATGAAAAGTTTCAAATATATCATTTTTACTGTGGAGGACATCACTTTGGCTTAAATAGAATTTGGTTAAAAATGTATTCACTATAAATAGAAGCCCCTGGCCAATCACATGAAAAATGGTGTCACCAACTGATTCAAGGCACTTTAGGATATTATTATATGTTCAGAAATTTAGGTTTATAACCGAGAGGCAGAAAGATAAGTATAAAAGTAAGGACTGATTATAGACCTGAGTTATGAGACCCAGCATTAGGGAAATTTCTGTTTTAGAGTACAAAGTCATCACATTAGAGTCTATGTCCTTTTTTTTTTTTTCCCCCAGGGGCACTTGACCACTGAGCCACATCTGCAGCCATATTTTATATTTATTTAGAGACAGGGTCTCAATGAGTTGCTTAGCACCTCACTTTTGCTCAGGCTGATTTTGAACTTGGGATCCTCCTATCTCAGCCTACCAAGTTACTGGGATTACAGGCGCGTGCCACCACACCTGGCACCAGACTTCCTATTCTTAATGGACTATTAGATTGTCTTCTCTGGTGTATTAGCAGATAATTTTTGTTATGTTAAAAAATCCATTAACAAGAAGAACATAACTGATTGATGTCCCTTATGTATATAAAACCTTAAATAAAATATTACCAAATAGAATCCAAAAGCATAATAAAAATAAATTATGATCAAATGCAAGAGTGGCTCAACATTAAGGAATCCAATAATATAACTCATCATATTAATAGATGTAAGGAGAAAAATCATATTTTCATTTTTAGAGGCTGAAAAGTTACTTGTCAAAAATCTAATATTTGTGAATTTTAAAGAAACTGGACACTCAATAAAGTAGGAATTAAAGGATGTTTCAGACTTAGCATGATTTGACATTCATATTTCCCTGTACTCCCTGTCCTTGAGAAACCCAGACAGGCAACTGTACACAGGCTGGTTCTCTGAACATGTTAAATACCATGACAGCATCCTATCTTTAAAGACAGGACATGTTAGAACAGCAGCTTATTCATGGTATGTGTGTGCATATACCCAAAAGTTAGATTTTTTTACTTACTGGCATTCCCAACAGAGTCAGGAACAAGACTCTTACCACTATCATTTAACATTGCATCAAACACATTAACTAATGCAATTAGACAAGATTTTAAAAGTTGAAGAAGAGCTGGGACAGAAGAGGTAAAACTACTCATATTTGCAGATAATACAATTGTACAACTAGAAAACTCAAAATAATGTAAAAGTGACTACAAACAAGATAATTTAGTAAACTTGCAGAATATAAAATTGAATGGGTAAAACTTCACATATACAAAATATGTTAGAAAGGACTATTTATAAGCAACAACAAAAATATCAAGGCATAAATTAAACAAGCAGTATGTAACATATACCTGCAAGGAGATATGTTATATACTAACAAACTTAAAACAAACCAGAACTATATCCCATCTCCTGGGATAGATAAAGTAGATCTTTTAAGTCAGTTCTCCCTAATTTACTTTATGAGTTCAAACTGATTCCAATAAGAAGACCATTGGGCATTTGTTTTTTAATCTGGAGTTGGATACCTTGATTTTTAAGTTCTTACAGAGAATAAATCAGAAATAACAAATGGGAAAACTTTGAAAAAGAACCTAGTGGAAAATGTAGCCATCCTGAATATTTTTTTAAAAAGTTGTAAAAGCTCCACAATGAAAACAGTGTGGCAGGTAGTGCATGAATTAACTGACAACTGGTAAACAGAACATCCACCAAGGGACCTACAGGAATCTAAAACGGTAGTATATAATAATAACACAGTTTTAAATCAGTGATGAAAAGATTAACTTTTACAATAAGTGATATCTGACACCAAATACTGGCTGGTCTACAAACTTACAGTTAATTGCTGGTGGGAAAGCAGCGTGGTACACATCTTTCAAAGACATTTGCGGTTTCTTAGAAAACTTCATACACTCGTCATACAACCTAACAATTCCATTCCTTGGTATTTATACCCAAATGAGCAGAAAACTTAGGTCTACACAAATTGCACATGGATGTTGATAGTCTCTTAATTCACATATACCTAAATTTGGAAGCAACCCAGATTTCCTTCAGCTGGAAATGGAGAAACTGTTGTAAATTTAGATAATGGAACATTATTCAGCAGTAAAAAATGAGATATAGGAGGGAGGGGGGCCGGGGGTATGAAAGATGGTGGAATGAAACAGATAGCATCACCCTATGTACACGTATGATTACATGAATGGTGTGAATCTACATCGTGTAAAACCATAGAAACGAAAAGTTGTACCCCATTTGTGTACAGTGAATCAAAATGCAATCTGTAAAAAAAAAAAAAAAAAAAAAAAAAAAAAAAAGCTATGGAGCCATACAAAGACCTGAAGGAGACTTAAATGTATACAACTGAAATCTGAAATGTATACAAATGAAATCTGAAAAGGCTGCAGATGATACAATTCTAACCATATGACATTCTGGAAATGACAAAACTATGAAGACAAAAAAATTAGTGGTTGTCAAAGGATGTAAAGGAGGGAGGAATGAATAAGCAGAACATGAAGGATATTAAGGGCAGTGGAGCTCGTCTATATGGTATTATCACTGTGAATGGATGCCAATGTACATTTTTCCAAACTTGCAGAATGCAGTGCACTAAGTGTGAACTCTAAGTGAAGTATGTACTTTGGGTGACAAGGATGTGTCAACATAGTTGATCAGTTTATAATAAACGTGCCACTTTGGTGGGACCGGGGATAGTGGAGAAGTCTGCGCATGTGTAGAGACAGTGTGTAGATGGGAACTCTCTGTACTTTCTGCTCAATTTTGCAGTGAACTAAGACTGCTCTAAAAAAATAAAGTCTTTTCAAAAGGGAAAAGAAAGAAGTGGTGTTTGCAACACCTTGATATGGAAAGATGGTCAAGTTGGAGCTCTTTCTTACAATAAATACTAGGATAAATTCTAAATGGCTTAGAGATCTAAAATGTAAAAGATTAAGTCATGGTCGATTAGAAGAAATTATAGATGGTTTCTTTTTAATCTTACTCAAAATCCCAAAGCAACAGAAGGAAAGATTGAACGGGCTACATAAAAATAAAACCTTTTTGCATAATGAAAAGCACAAAAGCAAACTTCAAAGACAAAGGAAAAATGGAAAAATATTTGCAAGGTATAGACAAAAAGGACAAATTATCCCAATACTCAAAGAACTACCTTCCGTGTGGATTGTATCTTAGAGAAATCGAAGAGTCCACGAGGGAAACCTCTTAACAGAATTCTAGCTCATATGAATGAATGACAGAATTTGAAAATTACCATTTTCAATCCCTACTTAAATAATCAATTTAGCCCACGGTTGTCAATGGGTATCCGTGAGCTAATATGTAGATGAAAAGCTGTCTAGTGGAAGGACCGGGCTGATACTACCATAACCAGTCAAGCTGAGTAGGACAACTAGGCATTTTGGGGGAGTGGGACAGCCTGGAGGGAAGAAATTCACCACTGACATTGTTTGGAATCGCCAGTGAGTGGGAAAAATAAAAAGTGGCTTTTAGTAGGATTCATTGTTTTCAAATTCTCTACAGACAATACCCGTCTTACCACTTGCACCTGGGTGAGCCACTTCGATCACTCCCACTCTCTACTATGTCACTAATCACCTCTCTTCTGATGAGGTGCAACCAGATGTATTTATAAAGTGTTCTTGTCTAAAAACCTGAACGAATGAGGAAAATACGTGCAAGGCATATGTATGATAAGGGTCGGTAACCCTATTGTAAATGGGCACTGGGCCAGGGTTGTGCTCAGTGGTGGAGCGCTTGCCTTGCACGTGTGAGGCACTGGATCCATTCCTCAGCATCGTATAAAAATAAATAAAATGAAGGCATTGTGTCCATCTACAAAAACTAAGAAAAAAGAAATTTTTTTAAAAATGAGCACTGGGCCTGAATAGCCATTTTCACAAAGAAAATACACAAGTGGTCAGGAAGCACATGAAAAGATGTGCCCCATCCTAAGCTGTTAAAGAAATGAAAACCAAAAGCAAGTGAGATGCCACTTCACATCCAGTAGGACAGTGATAACAAAAATGACAGTAAGAAGTGTTAGGAAGGAATTAGAGAAATTGGGGTCTTTTTATACTGTTAGTATGAATAGCTGCTTTAAAAAAACTTTGTCAGTTCCTCAAAATGTTAAAATTAAAATATGACCGAGCAATTCCACTCCTAGATATACATACACATGCATATGCACACTCTAGAGAAATGAAACTTTCCCTCAAAACCCTATACACAAATGTTCCTAGCAATATTATTCATAATGGTCAAAAAGTGGAAACAACCCAAATATATATTAACTAATGAATAGATAAATAAAATGTGGTATATATACATAAATTATTCAGCAATAAAAAGTCAAGTACTGAACTTCTATGACATGGCTGAACCTTCAAAAATTATGCTAAGTGAAAGAAGCCAACCATACTATAAAATTCTATTTATATGAAATGTCAAGAATGGACAAATTCCTAGAGACAGAATGCAAATTAATGTTAACAGGTAAGGGGTTTCTTTTCGGGGTGATAAAAATGTTCTGGAATTAGTGGTGATGATTGCACAACTCTGTAAATGTGAAAAAAAATCACTAAACTGTATAATTTAAATGGGAAATGTACATGGGGATATGAACTATTTACCAATAAATCTGTTTTTTAAAAAAATCAAATGTGAATTTAATCAAGTCCATGGAAGTGTTATTTATAGGAAGTGCAGGACAATGACTGAAAGGATCTCCTGAAAAGTTAGCAAAGTCCAGAAAGTGAAACATTCTATAGGTCAAACAACTCAGTTCCTCATGCAAACATGGTGGGAAAAAGATGGACATGGAATGCTATAAAGTGAAAGAAAAGTGATATAACCACCAAATGCAACACCTGGGCCTAGTTTGGATGCTTATTTGAACAAACCAATTCTCACCTTTGAAATAATCAGAAATTTTTGATTATGGATTGGGGAATAGATGCTGCTTGAGTTAGTTGTGATAATGCCATGGTGATTTCTAAAAATGCACCTTTTTAGTTAGAAATACCTAAGGAAATATGTGGAGACTGAATGACATGATGCCTTGAATTTTAAATAGTCTTGAAAAAAAATCAAAGAAAAACTAATGGGGAAGAGATGTGCACAATTTGTAGGAGGTTGATAAGTGTTGCAGCTGGGTGATGAGCACAAGGGGATTCTTTATTGCTCTTCCTTCTATTTTTGTGTAACTTTGAAAAGTTCCATAACAAAAAGCTGAAAGAACACCCTCCTCCCACCATTTTCTGACCCATTAGGGCTACAAGAATGTGGGCCCTACAGTGAAAGGTGGGGAGAAGAGATGAATTGATTTGGGGACTCTCTCCCTTTCAGAGTCAAAAGTCGAGATGGATGCTAGAGCCATTATACAACACCAGATATATCAGGAATAATTGGGACATAGAGAAAAGATTTAGATAAAAGAGAAAAGGTGTTTAACACAAAGAGGAGCAATGGACCAGATAACATAAATACTTTAAACATCCAAAGATTTCTTGATTGGCAGAAAATCCCCACAGACTCTAAATCATTAATACATACTTTGGAAAGAAGCTAGGAGAATCAAAATGAAAACTAAAAGCAAATATAACAAATTACATTTCCTAGAGAAAAAAAAAGAAAATTTTGTTTGCTTGTGTCTGTACAATGGCAAATATTCAGAAAAATCTTTGAGGGCAACTGTAGTTTTATGTAATTTCCCATTGCCATAGAAACACCAACATTGTTGTGGTTGTGACTAAAGTTCTGAACTGGCTAATGATAGCACATAAATGTTTAACAAATGTCAACAACTAAATAAAGAACACTGATTTACCTGACATTTTTCCTTTAGATGCTTATTAGATTTGCAGAGAAGTGGCCTATGATTGTGTAAGAAAAAAATGCAGAGTTTCAGTCCTAAACTTAGAGATATGTAGATATGTAAACTTAAGAATGTAGAACACTGTATTCCTGCCCTGCTACCAGACAATTCCTCATGCCCGAGTCATAAGTAACTTATCACGATGGGCCACATATCCTTCTCAGCAAGCACAGGAGAGAGGGGAAGGAATGAACTTCTTTCAGTAGCCAAGAGCACACTGGGTAGCTTGGATTCCACATCTTCCATGTGTAACACTTTCATTTGCATAGACAGTGCTGTGTATGATTCTGTTTTCTCTTTTTCCATGAAGGTTGTCCATAATGGGAAGACTGAATGAATGTTTGATTTATACCCCATCTCCAAAAAAGATTTTAAATGGTTTATGGTATAGAATAATCATGTAACACAGAAGATAGTGAGATGATATGCTAGTATGTGAAAAAAAAAGCCAGTTATAGAGCTTACACATGAATAAATCTGAATACTAGAAGAATGTATATTAAGAATACACACTGGGGTTAGGGTTGTGGCTCAGTGGTAGAGCACTTGCCTAAAACATGTGTGGCACTGGGTTCAATCCTCAGAATCACATATAAATAAATAAATAAAAATAAAGGTTCATCCACAACTAAAAAATATATACATATTTATATATTCATATATATATTTATTCTTTTATATATGTATAAAAGAATACATGTTAAAAGGGTTATGGGTATAGCTCATTGGTGGAGCACTTGCCTAGCATATGTGAGGCACTGGGTTCAATCCTCAGGACCACATAAAATTAAATAAGATAAAGGTATTATGGTAGTGGAGGCCAATATTTTGCAAAACCATGAAACCAAGATGGCTATGGGGTTCCGCAGCAGCAGTAGCTATGGCAGTGGCAGAAGGTTTTAATGCTGTCAGGAAACAAAGCTGAGCAGGAGAGGAGAGCCAGAGAAGTGACAGGGAAGCTACAAGTTACAATAGATTTGTGAACTCAGCCAAGCACAAAGGTGGCAGGGCCTAGCTGCTACAAAGAAGACATGGTTTAGACAATACTCATGTATATGGGCAAAAAAATTCAAGGACTGTATTTGTGACTAATTGTATAACAAGTTGTAGAAAGTGTAAAGCATTCCAACAAAGGGTTTTTTTTTGTTTTTTTGTTTTTTTGTCTGTTTGCAGATGACATGATTTATATAAAACCCTGAAGATTTCATCAAAAATTGTTAGAACTTACCAGAATTAACAAATGCAATAAAGTTGCAGCATACTAAGAATGAACTGTATAAATAAAAAATTTAAAACTCAATTCCATTTATAATACAATTAAATGCATAATATAAATACAAATCAATTTAATGGAAGAGGTGAAAACTCCCCAACAAAGGGTTTTAATGTAGACTTTTTTTTTTGCACCCATGTTGTTGATTGCTAAATGTAATAGTCCAATTATGATGCTGAATAAATGTGTCTTTAAAAAAAAAAAAAAGATAAAGGTATTGTGTCCATCTACAACTAAAGAAAAAAATATTGAAAAAAAAGAATACATGCTAAAATATTGATCATGGCTGTCTGCGTATTAGAATTAGAGACGATTCTTATTTTCTTCTTGGTGACTTTCTGTGCTTTCTTGTTTTCTATAATGATTATGTTTTATTTTGAAAACAGGGAAAATGTTTTTTTAAGAAGAGATATACATTTTTATATTTTTTATCTTTTATTTTTAAAAATTTTTTAGATGCTGATAGACCTATATTTTTATTCCTTTATTTATATGTGGTGCTGAGAATCGAACCAAGTGCCTCACACATGCTAGGCAAGCACTCTACCACTGAGCCACGACCGCAGCCCAAGAGATGTACATTTTTAAAATGCACATTTTAAATTTGTTTTGGAGATGGGGTATAAGGCAAACATTCATTCAGCCTTCTCTTTATGGATGACCTTCATGGAAAGACAGGAAACAAAATCACACACAGCACTGAGCATCTGTGCAAAAGAAAGGGTTCTGAATGGAAGGTGTGCACTTCTAAAAGGTATTTTTAAAGTGCCAATACACTATGCAGGAGGCTGTACCATATCCATTAATATATGTAAGGCAGGCACCTAAAATAGATTAGGCAATGAAGCTAATACAGAAAAGGCTTTCTCTGAAACTGCTGATCAGAGAAAAAAAATTCTGAGAAGTCCTAAATTTAATGACAAGGGCTTAGAGGATGGAGGGGAGGACGGATGGGAGAGGTGAATTGGCTAACAGCTAAGGGACCAAAAAACAAAGACCATTTCACATTCTTGAACATGAGTTAAAGCATTACCTTGAATCCCATCATGAGCCTCTAGGTGCCACTGCAGCAATGGCTTTTCCTTATGGACAATCCAATCCTAGAGCCTTTCCTGCTTCCTGTCATCCACCTGTCCTTACCTCATCAAGAGCCAGTGGAGGTTCAACGTAAGCAACTTGTGCTTTCCTTCCCCAAATTTTTGTTATAAAAATGCTCTTAGCTCTAAGTCCAGTGGACATTTTTCTATCTGTGATTTAGTCTCATCTGAGGACCTGGTCCTTTTTCTGGTTAGCATCTGCACTAGTTCTATAAGCACTTTTATTTCAGAGATCCCTCACTCTAAAGAGTTTTGGTATAACATTGCTGTATGTGGACCTGCATTCTGTGCTTCAGCTTTCTTAGCAACACCATTTCAGATTAACATTTGAAATATTTTTGTTTAGAGCTCAATAATTGTATGCTTTTGCATAAGATCACTCTTGTTCAAACTTCTGAGGTAAAGCACATCAAAAATAATTAGTCATGGAACCCCAGTCATGTTACCAAAGATGACAAATCCAAGTAAAGGAGCACAGAGGAGCCTGATTGTCTCATGATTCTGCTACAGTGGCCACTGACATGAGGTCATTTAAGTACTGCCTGTAAGAAACTGGCCTTGGTTTCTGGATGGGCTACTTGTATATTAGTCTATAAAGCAAACAACTTGTAAAAGAGAAAAAAAGACTAAAAACTCCATTTGTAATGGAGATGCTGGAACTCACTTATGAAAATTAGCAAAGATACAGAGTTCAAATTGATTGGATCACTCTCATGGAGCTCTCAGGAAGATTCCCATGCGCCAATTCTGAATTTCTTTGAGCTGATAAAGAGTAGATTCATATAAACATTTTCACCAATGTGGGGTTACTTGCAATCCTGCAGCACTGTGCAGTAAGCCTGGGCCCCGGCAGCGCTGCCTGCAGTACCAACTCAGGCAAGGATGGCTCCCCTCCCTCCAGGGAAATCCCACATCCTGCGTGGTGGTGCTGCTGTAGAACAATGTCCTGCTGGAACAACGCAGCCTGCCAGAAGCAGGTTTGTAGCTAAGCCTGGCTGGAGGCAAGGCTGCCAGTGACCAAGACACAGAAGTGCAAAAAGGGATGTCAGAATCAGCCTCTCTCAGTGTAAATTAGGCCCTCTCAGTTTCACGAAAGCATCACTTCTGTCACTTCTTTAAAGTTCATAGAAATGATATTCTACACCAAGCATATGATATAAGCTTTCTGTTTTTAAAATTTCTATCTAGTTCAGCACACCAAGTTAAGGCCATAAATAGAATGTTTACTTATTTGGTTGGTTATTTACATATTTATATTTAGATGTGATTAATATTACATGAATAGGTGTTTGTATACATATTTTTATTTATTTATTATTTAACAATCTAGTACTCTTACAGAACTTGAGCAATCCTTGACATTCTCCTAGGAAAGAGCACTGGCCTAACGCCACAATTACAAGAATGTTCTCTGAGGGCAATTCTGCAGGTGTCCTGTTTTGGGAATGGGTCATAATGCTTGGGAACAACTCCAAATATAAATTCTGTTATTAACATAACAGTGTTAAGACTATGTCAATTACTAGAAATGAGACTCTACACCAAGTATATGATATATGCTTTCTGATATTAAATATTTCTTCTATTACTGGGCAAGATTTGTAGTTCAGTGGTAGAACACTTACCTAGCACATGTGAGGCACTGGGGGTTTGATCCTCAGCACCCCAGAAAAACAAATAAAGGTACAATGTCCATCTATAACTAAAAAAAATTTTTTTTAAAAATATGACTTCTATTTCTATTAATGTTTCTGGCATATAAATGGTGAGCCACTCATAGAGGGTTTTCCAGTGGGAAAATTACATTTCTGTTGCTTTTTAAACACGGACATGTTTTTCCTAAGATTATTTGTAAATGCAGATAGTAGTTTCTGGGAATAATAAATTAAAGTTCATAATTTGGTAGTTTAAGAGGAAAATGAAGTTCTGATTAGGAGCTGAACCTGAAATTTAGAATGGAATGTACAACAGTGAGGGTTTCTAGAAAGACAGAGAAGGCACTTTGGTGGACAGATTTATTAATTGCCATTGTTGCCAAGAATTCCATCCCAATAGCAGTCATCAGAAAAGCTTTTCTTTTTCTCGTAAGAAGGTCACCTGGAGTCCTTAAGACTCCATCTGCTCGGTCTCTAGCAATCTGCAGATCTTCATTCATTAAACTGAATTGCCAAAAAAATTCACCCTATTTAACATTGTATAGGACAGTATTAATTTGAAGAGTGAGTATTGGGGTTCAAGGCCATTAACTTAAAAATGCTTTTATTCTGCAAGACAGACAGGTTGTTAATAATGGAAAGAAGGGCCTGGGGAGGTACAATGCTGTGCCTGGACCAGTTGCATTGCTGGGCCTCAGCTGCCAACTATTCTGACCTCTGACCAGGGCTAGGCACATGGCTGAGCTACAAGAAAGTAGGGTGGAAAGTAATGTTCAGACTTTGTGCTGATTCAGCAGGGAGAGAGGCCGGGGTAAGGGAGGACAGGTGGTCTATAAACAGCAGTTGGTTCTGAAGAGTCTATTTATAAGATCGGGAGATTAGGGAAACAATTTGCCTGCTTGGAAAGCGCGTGGCAGATGCACACGATGGGGCCTCCTCTCCAGCAGGCCCCAGCCTCTTGACAAATGGTGCTTCTGACTCCAGTGACATTGACAATCCTTCACAGATGCTAAGATAGGAAAAACAAGAGCCAAGGCACACGCCTGAGAAAAGCTGCTTTTCTGCTGCTGGTAAAAAGCTTTGATAGAGATAACACAAAAATTACTAAAAACTGGAAGTGATAAGAGCTCTCTGGGAAGCAGTTCAGAATTTTCCAGTTCCCCACAACAAACATTAACTGCTCTGCGTCAGGTCTGGCACCATGAAACAGAGCAATATTTTCACTTGGGTGTTAAGCTTTCTAAGTGAATTTCATCTGAGATTGAAGATGAAATCTTACCAGAAAATGAAAACTATGGACCTTTACTGAAGCGTGATAACAGCAGGAGCCCGTCAGATCACGGCAGCTTCTTACCTTGTGGTGGCTATCTTTTCTCCCTTTTTCCAGTCCCAAAATACAATACTGTGAAAATCGTCTAAACCAACCGACACCAGACATTTTCCATCAGCTGTGTGAAAACAACACAAATGTCAAATGACTTGTTTCTTCCAGGACAAATCAAAATATTTTACATACTGTGAAGAGGAACAAGAAATTGACCTTACATTCTTTGAGCTCAAATACATTAGAAATATCATACAGCAAAGGGACATCAGAGAACGAAATATATGACCAGCAATAGTGGAACTTTCTAATGAATAACTGGTTACTGAAGTCCATCGCTGATTCTACTTTCCAGTCTGAGACACAAAGCTATGGCAGAGCCTCTCAGGTAAGTAATAAAAACCTTGTCTGTTTAGTGACAGACAGGTCTCCTGACATTCACTGGAAGAAACATTTGGTTTTGTGACTCTTGGTCTATTTTCAACTCTAAAAAATTGGCTTTGGTTTAACCCTCTAAAGCAAGAACATTATAGAAACTATATTTAGCTTCTAAATTTCTCTCAAAAAATGATTTTATAATTAAAAAGTCTTAAGTTCTCATTTTTCCTATTTCAAATATAATGTGCTTATTACAAGACACTTAGGAAATATGGATAAAGAGAATGCTAATGTCTTCCCAATTTCTAGGCCTACATTTGATATACATCCTACCACTCTTTTTGTCTATATAAATGTGCTTTGAAAAAAATAAAACCAGGATCATACTGCACCTATAATCTAATCTTTTTTCACCTATCATGTCATGAACATTTTTCCTTATTAAGTATTTCAACATTTTCAATGATTTACTAGAATTTGGACACAGGCCATTTTAATAAAAAATTTAAATACAGGGAATGTATAATTAAATTTGAAGTAAAAGCAATTAATTTGCTTTTTCCTTTCAAGACAGAAGAAGAGGTACAGTCAATAAGCCATTTATTTGTTGCCTGCTTGCAAGGCTAGATTCAAAGGAGAAGCATCACAAGGTCAACATTCCCCCCAACCCAGCTGTGCGGTTGCTAGGAGATGGGTGATCTAGCTCACTCTGCATCAGTTTATCAGGGTCTTGCCTCTAAATACCATCCATTAAGGTAAAAAAACAAGTACATGATGGACTGCTTCTTCTGGGTCTACTGGTCCACTCAATGTTAGTTTCAACAGCAGGCCTGGGGTATATTCCAAATTAGGTTTGCCAGGCAAAATAAAGCTCTGTGAAATTGAAATTTCAGATACATAATGAATAGTTTCTTAGTATAAGTACGTCCCATGCAGTATTTTATATCTGTATTGTATATTTAAACTTATATTGCCTGCAACATGCTTATGTTAAAAATTATTCATTGTCTGTCTGAAATTTAATTGAGCCACCTGTATTTTTATTGGCTAAATTTGGCAACCCTACCTCAAGTGCCAACCAATGCCCCCCTTTCTGAGTGCTGTTACTTATGCCAGAGACCCTCCTCTAATCAAATGGAAATGGTGGGCTGCTCCTCTTTGCCTGGAGGAAGGAGGAGAGTAATTGAAAAGAAGAAACTGCCTTAAACCAGATCCCCACAACCTTCAACTAAGGATGAGGCAAGGATTTAAGGGTTAGGTTGATCCTTTCAAGCTACTAGGCAAGAGTATTAGGTAAAAACATTAATATTTTCCTAAAGGACTAAATCATTACACAGCAATCACTGTAAACAACCGACCCTGAATCCTTATGCTTAAATGTTATCAGGCTTTAAACTGGATAAGGTCTCTCCATGATTTGGGAGAAGGGACTGGTAATGACATCCTATTCCTTACCAACATCAGGACTTTTCCCATATCTCCTGGTATGGCCTGGTTACGTTTCTATGTTAGTGTACCTCTGTATTTGGCGATTTTATTTTTGTATCTTCTCTCTCCCCTTTTAGATCATAATTTGTTTTAAGGTTCATAGTAACTGTATCGGGTTTCTTTCATAATTGTCACACTGAGCTGGTTTTCAGTGACTGCTGATGATGCTAGTGACATTGATGACGAGGAGGAAGGTAAAGATGGAATATGTCTGTGGGTGGTATGGGAATGTGTCACCTTATAAGCTATAAAAACTGTAATTATCATTCCTTCCAAAAATACTGCACAAATATTCAATGTCTTTTTTTTTTTTATTCATTAGTTCTATACTTTAGGCTGTCTTTGTATGTTGGCAGGGGTGGGGGTGTTGCTGGGGATTGAACCCAGGACTTTGTTTATGCTAGGCAAGCACTCTACCACTGAGCTAAATCCCTAGCTGTTAGGCTGTCTTTTAAAATTCATGGAGCTATATTAATATGTCCTTCTTGGGATAGAAGCATCAACATATTTAAAATAACAATTTTTTAGGTTTTATTGTGAAGAAGGTTGAACAGGTAAGCTAATTTGGAGGCAGCAGGGGGGAGATTTTTAGAATTTCTAGAAGGCCCCATCAGCTTATCCTCACAGTTACGCTACCTTGACCTCCACAAGAGTATTCTGAATATAGGTAGCAATGGGAGAAACAGTACCCATCCAGAGGTACCTCAGTAGCCATACCTCTTTTTAGAAATGGTGACTTGTTCTTGAATTTTACAGGCATAAACTATTACTGCATGTCACAATTTAGAATATTCTTTTCTTGGTTTTCATTTCCCCTGCAGAGACTTGACCTTAGCTTTGAAAATCTATTGTTCCCTGACCAGTTGGTTTTTTATTTTTGGCCATATTTTCAGAGTCTAGGTAATGTCCTCTCAAATCTTTCCAGTCACAGTGTGTATTAATTATGGATGGTTGTAACATAGTCCAGAAATAATTCTAAGGCACTTAATGTCAACAGTAAAGGGCAAATTAGAAAATTTTACTCAATTACAAGTTGGTCCTCCTATTCAGAGCTTATAAAAAATGCATAGGTTTTCACAAGTGAACACAATGAAATCAGATTAGTCTTAGATGTGCTTTCATGGAAGTCAGTATCAGTTCATAAATGTTTTTAAAAATACATATACACACATACATATATGTATGATAGGCTAGAAAATATTTATGTAGCTGAATTTTAATATGGTCTTCTATTCATGGGGAAGCACTTTTGCTACCCGTTAGCATAAAAACAAAGATGGATTTCCCTTTCCCTAGAAAGTGATAATAAATTCAAGAGTTAAAAAAGCTACTCCATTAAGTGAGCTAATCATAATTCACTTCTTGTCCATGTAATCCAGAATTATGGATTATTTTGTGAGAAATGTTGAAAATGCCTTCTTTTGTTTGCTTTAGAAAAGTGGCAAGAATAAACTAAATGCTTTCATGTAAATGTTTATTATCTTGTTTTCACATCATTTGTCTGCTTTATATTTCCAGGATAATTTATGTCTCTAATAAAAGGCAAAGTACTATTAGCAGGTCTCCATGAGACCCCCAAAAGGAGATGACTCATAAAAGACAGGTGGCTGTATGGCTACTGAGGCACACAGATGGGCTACCAGCCAGAAAACCAATGAGCGTTCTGATGGTGACTCATTTACATGGTTAAACAGAGCAATCTAAACAGTCTCCTGTGATTTTTACTTAGCTATTCACTTTGTCTATCAGTTTCCAAAAGGAAGGTAGAGTTGCCCCTGCTCCTACTTCAGATTAGTGTGTGATTCAGGGCTGTTACAGAGCAGGGGTCTCTTTTCGTGGGGAAAGGGGGCTGTTCCCGTGGTAGCGTCTATGCTCTGTGCTCCTCCACGTTTAACCTTGAGGATGGAAGGGACAGCTGGAGACACCTGCTGGTGGGTATGGGAAGTGGTGAAGTGAGTAAGCTCACCCACTCTGGTGGAAGGCAGGGGCTGGAGAAGTCCCAGCGACCAAGGATAGAGAATTTTCTGCATACCTCTTGCCAGCTGACAACTCTGAGTCTGGTGGATATCACGCTGGACTGAGAGCCAGGAGACCTGGGTTCTAGCTCTGGATCTACCACTGTTGACTGTCACCCAGGGCATACCACTAAACTCACCATCTTCAGTCTTGACTAGTAAAGTGGTATAGAGGTCTAAGTCTAAAGTTACACTGTTGTAACACAAAGTGCTATTAATAGAAAAATTAAGCCAAAGAGACCGCCACTCTTTCAAGCCTTGCCACAGGGACCACAAGCATCCATGAACTATCTGTAATCATCTGTATGAATCCATTCATGTGATGGATCACACACAACAGACATTAGTGGAAGCTCTCCTGAATAGTCCTTAATACTAGTGCTTTCTAAAACCTTTAACTGGATTCATTGCTACCATAACCACTAAAACAAAAACGTAATTTTCCATGATCAAAAATAATATATTTGCTGAATAAATGGGCTTTTCCCTAGTGATTGTTATCTGAAATAGACTGTATTACTAAAACTGAAATGCTCCTCTTATGCAGAAATATTTCACATCTGAGAATTTCTTTATTTGCTCAAGATAGGAGCAGGGAGAGAATCAGCTTGTCTCTCTTCATGGGATATCTGGTTTTCCTTATCCAGGCAACCATTTGAAGGGCAGCCTTCTGAGGGAGGGATTTCTAAAGCTCTTGTTCTTTCTTCTCCAAAGCTAATAAGCTCAGGAGAGGGGTGAACTCCCTGGAATGCACAGGCAAGTACTGGGTATCAGCTCATCACTATCAATTCATCTCATAATTAATGTCTTTGATCAAGACTCTGCTCATCGTTTTCTCTAAAGACATTGGAATTCTGTGTTCTTTTGATTCTTCTAAATATAAAACCCAGAACACTAATCAATTCTATAGAAGAAATAAACTAATAATGTTCTATTTATTTTATTCAAAATTTGCCTCTATTAACACACACATTTTCATATAAAATCAGTGATAGACGCTATTTTGAGTTCATTCTTTTACTTGATACACAAAAATATGCTAGAAGTACAGTTTGCATACTTGACATTGTAAATTACAGTTCTTATTAAATACTGCCCAATTGTTTGCTAGAAATAGTGAGTCAATTTCCAATGTCACCAAAACATAGACATATTGGATTTTCACAATCCTGTGAACATTTAGGTTCTGCTATTAATTTTTGATCCTGGGGACTGAAACCAGGGGCACTTTGCCATTGAGCTACATCCCCAGTTCTTTTTATTTTTTGAGACAGGGTCTTGCTAAGGTACAGAGACTGGCCTCGAACTTGCAATCCTCCTGCCTCAGCCTCCAGAGTTGCAGGGATTACAGGTGTGTGCCATCATGCTCAGTTTGTTAATTTTATTTATTTTTGCTACTTTAATGGGTATCGCACTACTTTTCTAAAGTATACTTACTTAAGTATACACATATGTAGCCAATACCAAAATCAATTTTAGGAAGAGGGTAGTTCAGCCATTGAAGAGTAAGATATTGGGGGTGGGGGAAGCAGAGGGAATTCATCTGTCTTTGGGATAGAGCCACATACAGACCAAAATTATAGTTTCTTTTTGGATTTTACTGCCTTATCAATGATACAAGCCATACCTACTTTAAAACTGCATGTCCATCAAACTTAAAAGGTTAGGACTTTGTATTCACTGTTAATCAAGGGTGTCACCTGAGCATTAAGCTTGCAGGTGGGTATGACTGGGTAGCTGTCCCCTCCACACTCCTGCCTCCTGCTGTCTCACCAGTGATATACCTACCAGTATAGGCACAAACTAGTGAGCCTTGATTTTACTAATTTAATAGTCATAAAAGTTAGTGAATAACTTCTAACAATGATATGAAAACTCAGATTTGTTGAGCAGTTTGGAGGATGTGAGAATGTGCATGTTACCTTGTGTGGCACTGGTCAGGGAATACAGATAATTGTCATCCAACATGGTTTACAATGTGAAGTTCTAGAAGGAATAGTGAGAGGCCAGACAAAGCTCATTAAGCAAAATCTCATTTGTTCATTCATTCACAACATTGTTTGAGTGGCTTCTATGTCCACAGTATTACAATGTGTGTGGTGGGGAACAGACAGAGGGCTCTCCTGTCTTGTGTGTGCAGGTCAAAGATAACACAAATTCGGTATCACATGAACTCTGGCAGGTGCTATGAAAGCAATGACAACAATGAACTCAGGTTTACAGAAGGGCCAGGTTGTTTCTGCCTTGAAGAACGCAGGGGAAACATCAGTGTGGTCTTAAAGGATGGTAGGATTTGAACAGATCTATGAGAAAGGCCTGATGGAAGAACACAGGCAGGAGGAGGACTGGCATGCACAGAGGCTCTGCATGGAGGCAGACATACAGGAGCGTGAATGAGTGAATGGGTGAAATGTGCAAAAGAAGGCTGAGACCAGATCAGGAAAAGTTAAGCACTTCCAACCAGGGGAGTCGATGGCAGCAGCACTAACAATGCTTCCAGAAGAAGTGGGAATGGAATCGGGGACTATGGCACTACTATGGGCAGAGGAGAGGAGGTGAGTGCTGGGCCAAGGAGAGCAGAAGGGAGGCACCTACTGGGGAAAGAGGTTGTAGAGTCATGGGATTTAGTGACTAACCAGGCACATGAACAGCAGCAGTTCTCCAAACTTAAAACACCTGACTGGTATTTAGAAAAATCTTTTTATAAAGAAAGTTTAGGATTTCTTCCTTGCTGATCTAATTCCTACAATTGAGATTATTAAAAATGTGTATGCACTGACACCTTTCATGATAGACCCTCAATCTTGAATTCTAGCTTAAAGAACACTTAAAGAAAATTGCATGTTGGCATCATCCCGTTTTTCTCTTTTGGGGACATAAGAAACAAGTTAATTATTTTTTCCGTCTTTTTTCTTTTGCAAACTTTTATTTTTTCTTAAATGACTGAACAGGGCTTTAAAAAACTCCCACTTGAATAAAAGAAAGAAATTGGGTTCATCAATTAGTATTTTTATAAATACTGTGTTCAGATTTTAAATTGAGGAGAGAAAAGCTATAGCTCTATTTTTCCAAAATGAAATTTATTTCTAAAACACCAATATCATAAAGTGCCTCTCTGCAGAAGATTTGCAGCCTTTCCTCTGGTTCTTTATATTTCAAGACAGACAACATGCTCCCACTTATCTGGAGATGAAATTGATGTTCTGAGTCACTGCCAGACATTTGCAACTAAGACTTCCAACAGCAACAGCTGCTCTGGATTTCAAATTGCTCAAGCAAACGCAGTGTGAGCTCTGGGTAATGACTTGGGAGAGGAAATGAGGAAGACAAGGAAAGGATATGTAATCTAAAGGCCATATTTTTTAGTGAGGTATCACACACAACTCCCAGCCTCAGATTGTGTAGTTGACATATGAAGGGCATACCTCATTACAAACAGAACGCCAAGTAGTTGAAAATAAAATTAAATGTAGACTCATCTGTCAATGGCTCTAATGAGAAACTGGTGCTTACCTGAAAAATCAAGTGCACACACCCCTCTCTGATGTTGTCCTTTCAAGAGTGACAAACATTTTAGAGTCTGTGTGTCCCACACATGAATAGCAGCATCTCTTCCAACCTTGAATAATAGGATGATTGTTATTAACTATTTATGAAATATAATTTGGTTCCTTAGAGTCAAGTACTGCTTAGAAATCAAATGCATGTTATTTAAAAAATGAGAAGATATTGTAAATAATTTGGTTCTCCCATTATTTTCCAGAAAAGAAACTGAAGCCCGAAGCACCTAAGGCTTGTTATGGCATCAAGCTGGGTTCCTGTTCTGGTGTGTGGTTCCAAGTTAAGGGACTTTCAAGACTCTACTTCAAATGTCCACTTGTACTTTTTTTTTTGTTTTGTTTTGTTTTTGTCTTTTTTGAACTCAGGGACACTCTACACTGAGCTATATCCCCAACCTTTTCTATATTGAGATGGGGTCTCGCTAAGTTTCTGAGGCTGGCCCTGAACCTGTGATCCTCCTGCCTCAGCCTCCCAGGTACTGGAATTACACGCGTGCACCATTGCATCCAGCCACTTGTGCTTTCTGTCGGTTATTTCTACCTTTCCCTCTTCTGCCTTCTCAATGCCTCACAAAAGTCCACTTATCAGGCAAGGAAGTCACCTGAGTGCTGTCAGGGCACTATAAAGAGTTCCTTTACCAGGCTGGGGCTGTAGCTCAGTGGTAGAATGCTTGCCTAGCAGTGTGAGGCATGGGGTTCGATCCTCAGCACCACATAAAAATAAATAAAATAAAGGTATTGTATCCATCTACAACTAAAAATATTTTTTTTTTTTTAAAAAGAGTCCCTTTACCCATTCTCAATGATTTCACCCACCTCCAGAAGGGCTGACCCTGCCCCTCCTCCTGAGAAATAAACGTTTCATGGTGCCGGGTGGGGTGGCGCATGCCTGTAATCCCAGCGGCTCAGGAGGCTGAGGCAGGAGGATTGTGAGTTCAAAGTCAGCCTCAGCAAAAGCGAGGCCCTAAGCAACTCATTGAGACTCTGTCTCTAAATACAAAATAGGGCTGGAGATGTGGCTCAGTGGCCAAGTGCCCATGAGTTTAATCCCTAATACCAAAAAAAAAAAAGGTTCATGACTTCACTATGTGTCCTTAAGATGGAATTTCCTTGCAGAGATACAATCTTTTAGCATGTGAAGTTCAACAACAGAGCAAATTATAATAGCAAAGTAGTTTTTCTCACTTACAATACATGGGGGTTGGGGGGGGAGCCCCGTTGAATATGATGACTCCAAAAGAGAAAACCAGAGGTTAAGCGCTAGGCATACCTGAGCAGAACCCAGGCAGCTCCTGCTCTGCCTGGGGAGGTCCAGCCCCCAGCCTCCAGCAGTGGCTGCTGGCTTCCTGTTAGCCTCCCACCAGTTACAATATTGAGTGTTCTACCTCCTCACAGGCGTGTGCCAAGAACCAGTCTCTGATTCTTACTTTCAAGAGTAAGTTATTAGGGCTGGGGAGATAGCTCAGTTGATAGAGTGCTTGCCTTGCAAGCACATAGGCCCTGGGTTCAATCCCCAGCACTGCCAAAAAAAAAAAAAAAAAAAAAAAAGTTATTAAATGCCCATGAACCAAGCATCATCCATCTGTGAGAAAGACACGGAAAACAAGTGCCAATGAGAGGGCAAAGTAATGCTCAATCACTTGTAAGATTTACTAATACCAGCTAACTCAGAGCAGAGCTTCTCCAATTTGCAGCTGGAGGGGCAGCAAATCAGCATGGAAACCAGTGGCTCATCCCTCTGGGGGGACTATAATCTCTTAACAAAAAACATTAAAGCTATGGATGGTTCTCTCTCAAAAATGGACATTTCTGGGATTTAATTCCCTTCATGCTCTCCATTTCATCCATGGATCTGTCCTATACCCCAGGATGTGGACCACATTTGAAACAATCCTGTGTTCACTGAATCTTCAGCTTCCTGTCTCATGTTGACTTCTACCAAGTATTTTTTGCATTTCTAACATGGAAACTGGATTCATAGTGAAATGCCCTCTTTCATGGGTGAGGCCCTCAGTCTTGGAGGAGAGATACACACCTGTCCAGTGGCCACATAGTCCTTCACCGGATGGATAGTCAGGCTAAGAATATCATCGTCGTGGCCCAGGTACAGCCTTTGGGAATGTTGTTGCCTGTTGTAGACGACAGCAACGGCAGCAATGTGGTAGACCACCTCCCCAGCTTGTGTGTAGAACAGATTGTTTCTACAGTCGTAGCCTCTGTAACTAAAGCACAAGCCCAAGACACACGCAGGGTTGAATGAATGGAAACTGAAGAGATTAGGAGTTATCAGAGGCAAACCAAACATACAGGTGGTGCAAGCGAAACCCAGCTGTCTCCACAGGCGACAAGGGTACGAGGACCTCTAATGGCCTGGGATGACTTTCTAGGAGGCAAAGAGCACGGATCATTTTAACAGAGCCTGCTTCAGGATCCTCAGCTACTCTATATGCTCTTAAAACTGGTCTGAGAACAGGCCTGTGGTTAGGCGCAGGCCTTCCCTCCCCATCTCCCCTTTCACGACGCCCTCCTCCCACTTCAGGAAGCCATTTCTCTCCTCCATCCGGAATCTTAGCATTATATATTACTCTGGGACATAGAAGCTTCTGGGGCACCAAAACGGATGATTCAAAATACAAGGGAAAACCCTTAATTATTGCTAAGGGATCCTTTTGCAAGTCAAGTGATTTCCAGTGTTTTTGCTTTATAACAAAATTGAACAGAGATTTAACTGAATTTTAGCTGATGGGTTACTATTTTTTGTGATAAGTCAAAATCAAAATGTGATTTTGGGGACCTATAACACAGGAGGGAGTTTAAAGAACTGAACAACATTGCCATGATAAAATCACTTCCATTCTCATTTTGAGAATAAACTCTCAGTGTTTACATCTATAAAAAGACAAAACCTGGGGATAGACTCAATACTAATCTCTGCCACATTCTAACAACGATTAATCTATATGCACAGATAACTGAACAAATAAAAAACAATTCATCATTGAAATAAACCTAATCAAAGTTTTCAGTGCTTAACAATTATAATTTATAATAAATTTATGTTGATTTGGTTATTTTTACTAATAATTATAACAATTCAATCTAAAAAAGTAACAGAACAGCATTGTGTAATAGAAATATAATGCAAGCCACATAGGTAAAGTTTTCTAGTTGTGACATTAAAAAGAATAAAAATAGCCAGGTGTGGTATCACATGCCTTCAATCCCAGAAACTCAGAAGGCTGAGGCAGGAGGATCACAAATTTGAGGGCAGCCTCAGCAACTTAGTGAGACCCTGTCTCAAAATTAAAGAAGGGAAGGAAGGAAGGAAGGAAGGAAGGAAGGAAGGAAGGAAGGAAGGAAGGAAGGAAGGAAGGAAGGAAGGAAGGAAGGAAGGAAGGAAGGAAGGAAGGAAGGAAGGAAGGAAGGAAGAAAGAGGGTTAGGGTTATAGTTCAGTGGTAAAACACACTTGGGTTCAATGCCTAGTACCATACACACAAAATTTTTTAAAAAATGAAATTTATTTTAGTATCATATTTTAACCTAACACATTTACATTAAACATATGATATAAAAACATTTTAATGAGATATTCTACATTATTTTTTTCACCCTAAGCCTTTAAAATAGGTGTCTTACCCACACAGCATTTCTCATTTCAGACTAGCTATATTTGAAGTGCTCGCTAGCCATGTGGGGCAGAGGATACTGTATTGTACAGAGTTATGGTCACGAGAAATGACGTTTTAGTTGAACATGTAGACTTTTTTCTCTGTATGGTACACTGACAAAAGACTCAGTCATAAAAATATGTTAAGGTAAAATTTTATAGAATTAGAATGGAGATAGGAGTATAAAGAGAAATATGAATGATATTTCTGTGGTAGAAGCACTTGTTCATGTACTTTTTTTTTTTTTTTTAGTTGTAAATGGTCACAATACCTTTATTTTATTTATTTTTATGTGGTTCTGAGAATCGAACCCAGTGCCTCACACATGTCAGGCAAGTGCTTTACCATTGAGCCACAACCCCAGACCCTGTTCATGTACTTTTTAAATTGATAACAGGGGGAAGTAAAGTATTTTGGCATTTAAGTTCCATCGGGTTCATTTAAATGACTAATGTGAATGTTTATGCTGTATATATTCTTCTCAACCATTTAAACTTATGTTGAAACATTTCAGGTGTCGACTTAAAATGGGCAAAGTTGTAAATAATTTTACAAAATCTAAAATTATTTTAGGCATCTGTGAGAACAATATTTGAAGAATTTACTGTCTTAGGGTAAAGCCAGCAAAACAGGAGGGGAGGGCACTTGGGGAAAAGGAAGCACAGATGGTGATGACATGGCAGTGAAGCAGTGGCAGCTGCCACAGATCTATAGGAAGAACACAAAGCCTAGTGACCACCAAGTGTGATGGCCTCCACACACTGAGGAGTCACAGTTACAACATTAGCCCCAGGTCTGTGAGCACACTGGGGACAAGAGCACCAGGAGGAACCTCTTTGTCTTGGAGATAAGGCCAGGATCACAGGCTCGGCAGAGAGAACAAAGGAGCACAAGGTGCCCAGGACAGGCCACCCACCCGTGTATGAACTGGAGCTTCAAGCTGTCCTCAGGAGCCTTCTCCCGTTTGAGGAAGGGCACTGCATGGTTTTTCTCCTTACTTTGTTGCTTTAGCTGAGGTAGATCTTCTTTGTAAACCTGAAAAGTACAACAGAGGCATTCAGCTAAGGTGCCTTTTCAGTTTCCAAACATTAACATCTTGACATGGTTGGATTTATTGAAGCTTCAACAGTACTTGAAAACATAAGACATAGTATTGAATACTACTTCCTCTTAATGAACAAAATAACATGAAATGTTTTCCAAATGACTGGGATTTTAAATAAGTTCTTCCTCCTTTATTTGTTATTATTTTTCTTAGGTAAATTATATCCAGAAAAATATACTAAAGTTGGTATATTAGTAAACAAGAAAATAAATTATCAATAAAATATATTTTTACTTCTTCAAAGATAAGAACTCTCTTGATTCTGATATTTGCAAAATGGGGGCTTTTTTTCCCCTAGGATTGCCCTTTGGAATTCTCTTTCTTTCGTGGCCTCACACATCCTGACAGACCAGATTCTTAGAGCAACGCTCATTCTCTTGACCTTACCTAAGAACTAAAAGCTGCTAAGAGAACATTTTCTATAATTTGATTTGAATATACATAAAAATCGATCTTTTTACCATATTTTTATGCTATAGTTCCAAGAAATGTCAATTTAACACACTGAAAACAAAATATGATAATTTTTTATCTTCATAAAGAAAATTTTTCATTTGATCCACATTGCTAAAAATTTTATGAACTATTCCTATAAAGTCCCTGTTTAGAATTTGACCAACAAACCATTAAAAAATGGTTTATAATATACTGTTATATCTAATACAGATATAACAAATTAATCTTTTGACTCTAAAGATAATTATTCATCTGAATTCTTGATGCTTTTACCAGATCAATTATTTACTTCAGAGCACCAAATTCTGGGTTATTTATGCCGTTTATTTGATCAAGTCTCATAACTTCTGTGGGCCTCAATTTCTCATCTGTAGAACAGAATCAAAGTCCCTGCTCAGGAATAACTCAGGAATGCCAAGAACATAAAACCAAATAATAGATGAAAGTACCGACAGCAAGAAGTCAGGAGAATCCGTAAGTCCTGGGCATGGATTTCAGCACCATTGTGCTTTTTCATTTTTTACTAGCATCATTTCATTAAACAAAATCTTTCTGATTAAACAAAATGGCTTTGTCCCCTAAATCTAACATTCACTTTGCTTAAATTTCATTACCCCTTGATACCAGGGTATATTGTTTAGTGGTTGCCTGATAGTCCCACATTAATCATTTCCTTTCAAACCTGTCTCTTTGGTGATCGTACTGCATGATGCATCCATCAATACATAATCCAACTGATTTAATCGTGAACCTGACTGGAACCGTAAGTTGGACTGCCTTTATACTAATCCAATTTCTCAAACATGAAATCAATGAGTGATGATTATAGGCAGGAAAAAGTGTAATCACCTGAAAAGCAGGAAATCAGTGCTGATATAGAGGCAAACCAAGAACTGCCGAGAATGTATGCTCTGGGGAGAAACCTAGATCAGCATTCTTTTTTTTCCCCTTTCCACATTTTTTATTGGTGCATTACAGTTGTACATAATGATGTGATTTGTTGTTACATATTCATATATGCACACGAAGTAACAACAGAATTTGGCCAGTATAACCCCCCAGCACTGTTATCTAAGAGGACGGTGATGTGGAAGTGGGCAGATCCCTAACCTCACAGTAGCTGCCACAGGCCTATCTAGACAATTCTGAAATCTGACATCTTATTCAGTCCACATTCATGTGCAGAATCTTCACATACCTTTAAAAATGACAGGGAAGAAAACAAACCCTACGGTCAACACCATGAAACGGTGGTGAGTGTCTAGATTCCTCTGAAAGATTGTTTTATTTAACAATCACTCTTTAGTGATAAACAACAAGGAAATGTCAACTTCCAAGAAAACTGCAGGCAACTGACCAACTTTTCTCCTAGACATGATTTCTAACTGGAGAGAGAATGCACACTGTAATTTGGCTTTTACTTTAATTAAGTGGATAGTGGTTGCCATAAGTTAGGAGACAAATGTAGATAACAGCCCACATACAAAGTAACATAACCTGCAGGTACTTATCCTGAAAATATAAGCTTTCATAGTTTGCTAAGAAAAAGAAAAACTTGTAGGTTAAATGTATGGTCTTTTTCCGCAAAAAAAAAAAAAAAAAAAAAAAAATATATATATATATATATAAGTTTTAGATGGCAGACACTGGACAAAAAGCCCAACTATTATGGGCTCAATTTTGGAACTTTGCATCTATCTTCCACTTAACTTTTTAAATGATCTAACAAGGGAGATGCTTTACTTTAAACTTGCATTGAAAGGCAAGAAGTAGGCAATTTTTCTTATTTTTCCCATAATTCTCTTCTACCTATATACCAGTCATTTTCAGCAATGTCCACATCCAAGGAGATCCACGTTCCAGGTTATGCTTTTCATTGCTCTCTGCATACTGACCTGGCGATCATAATTGATTTGAGTTTCTTGCTCAATATCAGAGTCCAACTCGGGCACATCAGATAAATCTGAATCAGATTCTTCACTGTAGGAATCAGTGCCACCTTCTGCAGAAATATAACCCACAATAAACAAGTAAAAGTTCTGAGATTTTAAATAGCTAAAAATATTATTTGAAATATTTTCTTTCTTCTATCCTAGTTAATAAATATCTGCACTGTAGTTTTAATACAGATTCCTAAAAACATCTCCTCTTTTGGCTAACTTTGGCCTGCCCTTCATTCCTGGAAGTCTGGGAAAATAGTGTCCCAGGCAGACAGAACATATTTCCTTGATTTTATTAGATAGTAGTATTCCTGGATTTTAAACCTTGCTTTAAAAATGTGAAAGGGGCAGGTTTTACCAAGGACAAGCTGGAGCATAAGGAAATCCAACTCCTGACTTCAATAAAGATCCTCTTCTGCTTAACATGCCACAAAGTGCTCATAACTGCCATGGTCAAAACTTCTGCAGAATCCTTCCCAATAAACACATTTGCTCAATTGTTGTTCATTGGGTCACCTGCTTACTCTGCTGACATCACAGTAGATGTAAATAAAAAAATGACACAATCACTAAACTGGAACACAAAGGTCCCCAAATTGTGGACCATTCTTTGAACCCCATTCTGTAACAGCTTCCATTCCAAAGTTACCTTGCCACCCTGCATCCTAACGGAGCAGGCCGACTGTCCATTACAAATGTACCAAGGAGGTGGCCAAGTGCACTTTCGTCCTCTCTTCGAAGGTTAGTTTTTCACATAAACCTTAAGCCTTCAAATTGCATTTGGAATAAGCAAAGTCCTTTGAAGGAAATCATTTGACCTATATTAATCTCAAAAGTTTTTCTTTTTTTTAAACAAATTTTAAAGTTATAGGAATGAATTTTATCAAAATTGCTTTGAACCCTTTAACTCCAGAACAGATGTTAGAACATTCCTTGAAAAGTTTATTGAAAAATGAACACACATGGAAAAGTTATGACTGGTTTTACCCTGGGGAGCGGTTTCCAGCATGCCGTTGCTGACACCTTCTGGAATAAACCTCCACTGGAAAACCGAGTGGTCGGCCCCTCCCGTACTTAACACCCACTGACAGTCATGGGACCAGCGGACGTTTGTGACATGTGCAGAATGGCCCACATACTTTCTAAATTTGGCTCCTGAAAAAAGATTTTTTTAGAAGATCAGTTATGCCAAAAACATATCCTGGTTAAAAAAGAAATCACATTCCTATTCATATCAAGCAAAATTTTTAAATACATCATAGAGTTATTTTCAGTCTTACATATTATAACAAGCAAATGCTCTGAAGGACACCTTAATTTTTCCAATACGCATCAATGTGAAGCTGGTTCTTAGATTTAAACTCTATAACTAAAACCTGTTCCAAATAATGCTTACATTATTGATTCTGAAAATAAGTGATCAGGAGTGAACATCTTACACATTATTTAAATGGTAGATAAAATAGGTAGTCCTTTACAATGGGGAAACAAGAAATAATTCTGTGGAAATAAGAGTAAAATTATTATTACTGGGGCTAAAGAGACTTAGCTGTGAGAATGAATTTTTTTCTTTTAATTTGGTTGCTTTACTCAGTAAACACCAGCCCCAGGTAGTGAATGCAATAGAAAAAAACTATTTGAAGTATATTTGTGGTTGAACTTTTGTGATGAAGTCTCCAGCATATGCTTAGAACACAGCAGGATAAAGGCCCTGTGGTAATGAGCAGGGTCCACCTCATGTGGAGGCCTAGAACTCCAGACTATGGGAGATTTTAGAAGATCATCAAGTTCTCTCCATCCCCACTTTGAAAACACTTCTAACTCTTGAAGATGCTCTAAATGAAATCCTTTTCAGAGGAGGGAAAAGGTCATCCATTCTACTGTCACATGCTGAAAATTCAAATATCCACTGGAGATACAATAACTTCATTTTACACATAGGTGACAATGACTCCTCCAGGTCCTTTTCTTGAGTATATGCCTGACCAGGGAAGCCCTATTTTCTCAATTAGGGGAATATTGCCACAGAGGGAAAGAAAGCATTGTGTCTCAAAAGCAAGCTTGCCTAGTTTAAACAGCTGCCTCAGTCCATTTTGGCAATAAAGTCAAACTGAGTTCAACTAGGGGCAGCTGGAAATGCTGGATGATCATTCGAAAACTGGGGGACAGGGCATATCCTTCCTGTTCCTCTGTAGGTCCTACAGTGAGGAGTTATCCTTTGCTACTCTAAAATCTGTACACTTTTCAAGAGATCATTTAATCTGTCTTTTCAGAGTGGTTTAAAAATATGTTCAAGAATTCTTTGATACAAGTAAAAACAAATGGAACATGGCAAAGTGAGGCTGTGTGACATCCAAGAGGAAGCCATCAAAGGCACTGCAGATTCCTGCACTATTGTTCTTGGATGATGCCATGTCATAAGGACACTCAAGCAGTCTATGCAGAGGCTCCCGCAGCAAGAATTGAGGCCTTCACCCAAGAGCCACTTGAGTGAGAGGAAATGGATGCTCTGGTCTCAGTCTAGCTTTCAGATGACTGCAACCTCACGAGAGGCCTTGAACTTGAACCACCCAGCTAAGGGGCTCGTGAATCCCTGATCTCTCCCCCAGTCACTTGTGATATCATAAATGGTTTTTCATTTAAGCTGTTAAATTTGAGGGGGGAGTTGTTAGGCAATAATAGATAATACGCAACTGAGAATGATAGATACTTAATAAATAACTTGTGGCGGGCTGTAACGAGAACCTGCGGAGGCATTCGGATATCAGTATTTAGGTCTTACCTCTCTGATCCCATCTTCTCTCTCCCTCCCTTGCCTACTCTGCTGCAGGCACTCTGGCCCCTGTCCTATTCCTCCAGAGTGCCAGGCACTCTTCCTCTAAGCCTTGTACTTGCTATTTCTTCTGTCTGGAACACTCTTTGCATTTGTTCTCAGCCACATCACCTTTTAGATGGGGCCTCCCTATTCCTAACCTATTTCACACAATATAGAGTGGTCTTTTAAATACTTAAATTGGTCCTGTCTGGTCTCCACTTAAAATTCTGAGTGATTTTTCAATGACACACAGTGAGACCCAAATTTTTAGTAGTGGTTACAGGGCCCTTCACGACACAGCCCATGGCCCTCTCCATCTTCATGGTACACAACTCTGCCTCATTCACTGTGCTCACGCCATTCTGTTTCTGCTCTAAACCAACCCCATCCAAGCTGTGGTGAAGGCCGACATTTTCCCCTCCAAGGTCCCAGGTTTCTACGAACCATAACTCACATGGGCCATTAGCAGGAGAGATTGGAAGCTTGAATTAGAAATGTTGAGGTAATTTTGTTTAGCCTCAAGCATTTGAAACTGATGACCATTTTGTCAAGTGTAAGGGACGGTGGGTTTGCTATGTGTTTCATGTTCCATTTTGTACCATAATTGTCACTGCTTCAAAACTGTCAGTTAGCTGACAATGACTTTCTGATTACATTTTTCAATTCCTTTCCTTGCTTAATTTAAAAATCGATCAAGTGAAAGAGTTTTCAGGCAGCAGCATGTCCCTGCTGATTACTTTTATAAGATCGTATTTTCAGGAAACAGTAGAGGAATCTCAGAAGAGCCTCTGTGAGGGCTTTGTCTAAATTTGCAAAAGAGGATGGGGTCAACACATAGTTAATTCATTTAAAGTCTACAGGGGCCACATAATTGAAGTGACATGATTTCAACAACTAAACATGACAGGGAAGGTGGTTTTGAACTCAACTTCTCTCTCAAAAATTCATCATAGTTTTGCAAATCTGGTTTGCAAAATTAGTGCTGTGACAAGGGACAAAATACACTGTCACTAGAACAATAACTTTCAGATTTTGATTATGTTTAAAAGATTTGATTTCCCTTTCCATATGTATGCATCAGTAGCTGGGAAGCATAAAAGAACTTTACAATATTTTAATTGAATATATGGAATTTAAGTTATGAATATTTACGTAAGTACAAATAAAAATAAGATTGTCAGAATTGTGAAACACAAGGTTTACGAAGCACAAAATGGTATTAAATCAATGAATTCCAACTTAAATTTGCAAAAGCATGTATCTTATGATGGTAAGCAAAGATGATCTCAACAACTCACCCTCTCTTAGCTCTATGAAAAACTGCTGAAGAGTAAATACATACATCTGAGAGAAAATGAGTCTGCTAAATAGACAGCAATAACATAAGCCTTAATTGTATGGCATTTCCAGTCCAGAGGAAATCTCTATCCAATGAAACACCCCTCTTAGACTTACCTTTCTTGAGACAAGGAAATTTAAACAACTTGACCAGTCCAAAATCATCTCCAGACACCAGCACTGAACTATTATAATTTGCATCCACTGAGTTGATGTCAGTGACCTCAGTGTATTTAGGCCAAATTCCACTCACTTCAGGCCCTTTTACACATGTCCAGGATGCCCAGGGAATCCCTTTGATTTCTTCTTTACTTGTTAAAGGCTTCCCAGCTGAAAAATAATAAATGCTACATTTACATCAAAAGCACACTCTAACTTACTTTGTTCGCTTTTCTTTTCATATAGAACTGTATAACCCTTTTTTAAATAAAATCTAATAAAATCGAGGAAACTACTGGTTCTAATCTAAAGAGATTAGAATCTAAAGACCAAATTTATGATTTTTGGGGGTAGCAAGGTTTAAAGAAAGCACATGCTCAAAACTTACCTATAAGGAGAATATAAAATGACTATTATACTAAATGTAATTTCTCAAAATACTATTTACTTGTAATTACTTAGACAGAGGTGATGTTACGCTTTGTATTGTTGGTGAAATTAGTAAATTATGTATTACCACACTGAGTCAACAACATTTTGATGGATTTATCCTAAACTTCAATTTTTCATTCTTTAATGATGCTTACAAGTGATTTTTAAAAAACTGATTCTCCAAATTAGTTTTTAAAATAATAGGCTTATTACTTAAATTGAAAATTTCCAGGTACTAAAGCCACAAAATATGATGAAATAAGTGTTACTAGTCAGGGGAAATAATCTTGGGAATCATTCTGGATATGTCCCCAAACTTAAGGAACAATCATTTCCAGCAGCAGCTGGTAACATGAAGTCTACAGAGAGCACGCAGGGGTAAACAACAAAGCAATGCTTGAGAAATACTTAGCCATACACCATCTTAAAATTTAGAATCAATAAAATTAGGCATACTTCTCAATATCCTCTCAAATATTTTCAAATAAAGTAACTGAGTACAGATGCCCTGGATATTATTGGCACCCCAAAATTCTGATCATAATCTTATTACATAAAAATTCATTTTAATAGACATTAGAATCTTCAGGTACAGGGAATGCTACTTGTTACAGTTTGAATGTGAGGTGACCCCCCCAAAAGCTTATGTGTGAGACAATGCAAGAAAGTTTGGAGGAGAAATGATTGGGTTATGAGAACCTTAACCCAATCAGGGAATTAATCCCCCTGATGGGATTAACTGAGTGGTTAACTGAAGGCAGGTAGGGTGTAGCTGGAGGAAGTGGGTCATTGGGGGTGTGGCTATGGGGTTTATATTTTATATCTGGCAAGTGGAGTCTCTCTCTCTCTGCTGCCTAATCATCACGTGAGCCGCTTTCCTTCACCATGATATTCTGCTTCACCTTGAGCCGGAGGAATGGAGCTGTCTATGGATTGAGACCTCTGAAACCAGAGTCTGCAAATAAATTTTTCCTCCTCCAAAATTGTTCTTGTCAGGTCTTTTAATCACAGTAGCTAAAAAGCTGACTAAAACACTACTTATCAGTAACCTTAAAAACAATTATCCTGAATTCAATATCCTACACAACACTTTTTGCCTGCAACAAATATTTGCTTATTTGATTTCTTTTGCACTTTATGATTATTAGTGTCAGTTGGCCAATTTCTATAAAATAACATTGAGATTTTGACCTAATTATGCTGAATCTGCAAATACACTATGGAATATTGTGATTTTAATAAAATTAAACGTTTGATCATTGAATACTAAAAAAACACAATGGAATTAGTTTATAGTTAGTTGGAACATAATCTTTGGCCCAGTGTTCTTTGCTTTGGAGAAAACACTTCCAGGAAGTAACTCAAAAGAGAAAAATCACACATATACTAAAGGTATTTGGAGCTGTACTATCTGAACTAGCAAAGAAACCAGAAATAGTCCAAACACCTAATAATAAAATGTAAAAGTAAATAATGATATCATCACTGAGAAGAATGTTATTTTGCTATTGCAAATGACAAATGTGTTCCATATTTCCACAATATGGAAAAAATATATGTGAAATAATATCAAGCAAAGAGTGCAGTCACAAAGAAACACTCGCCTAGTAATGGTACACTGATGAATTTGCTAAGACAGAGACTCGGTTATACGTTATACATTATTTTATAGTAAATAATTTTTCAATAAAAGAGTTAAGACAAAGTGTAATTATTTGAGGTCAAGATTAATGCTAGGGCTGAGGAGACAGCTCAGTTGGTAGAGTGCTTGCCTTGTAAGCACAAGGCCCTGGGTTCGATCCCCAGCACCCAAAAAAAAAAAAAAAAAAAAAAAACAAAGATTAATGCTAAATTTTTTCTTACATTAAAAAAAAAATCAAAGATTATAATAGAGAAATTCACCTTTTAAGACATAAGTATTACAAACTTAAGTGCTACTAATTAGCATTATGTAAGTCAGACAAATCTCTTATAAAATTTAAGTGGTCACAAATAAAAATTGTGATTTTTATAATTCCCATGAGCATATTTCACCAAACACTCATATAATAAATGATCCCAATGATACAAACACATATTTGGGACTAAAGCAATCACAGTAATGGAGACTATGATCCTCAAATCTTTGAGGATTCATAAAATCTGGAGGTCCTGTGCATGAGTTCTAGCCTGACTCCAGAGACAGTTTCTAATTTCCCAGGGTCAGCATTTCTAGAGTTTTAATAGGCCCTTCTGCTCCTCTTGGATCCTAGCTTTCCTAATGATTGCAGAGCCAACTACCCTCAGTATCTGGGTTATGGTGGGGTGCCGCTATCTGGCAACTAAAACCCACAGATTACAACTTGGATAATTTCCATTCATTTCTTATCCTGTTGCTGAACTGTGTGCCCTAACAGAGATAGTACAACTATTTTGCATTATTGCCATTTATTCAACGTTTTAGAGATTCATTAATGAAAAATGAAATTGGTAAAGAGCAGGAACAAAGAAGGAAGAGGGAATAGCAGGTAAAGCCAAAAACTTGGATAATGAACTAAATGGGTCATGAACCTTTGATACTGGGAAGTGGACCGTACAATTATTTCAGATTGTCTCTAGTTTAAAAAATGATGAAATATTTCAAGTATACAGAAAAGCACAGATTAATACAATGAACAAGTGTGTGCATCGCCCATTTTCAACAAATCTTAGTATTTTGTTTTTATCAAAAAATTTTAAAGAAAATACTGTAGACAGTTAAAATCCACAAAGTGCTCCCCAATCTCATTCTACTCTCTTTTCTTAAAGATAACCAGCACCCTGAATTAGGCATTTATCATTACCACCCATTTCTAAAACATTTCACTAATATGTATATGGCCAAATATCAAATTTGTCCTAAAATATATTTATATGTCATCACACACTGCACATATCATTCTGCCACTTTCACTTGCTCAGCAGTTTATTTTTGAGATCTATCTCATTGACACAAATAGCTCCAGTTTAAGTTCTTTCTAGTATTCTACTATGTGACTGTCCCATATTTAATTAAACCCTCTCTGTGCTGATCATCACTTGGGAGCTGCTCATTTCTGGCTGGCATGCACACTGCTACAACAAACATAGGGTGCATATGGCTTTGTGCATGTTCCCACCAGCAGTGCATGTGGTTTCCATTTCCCCTCTTCACATCATTTAATACTGACTTTTTTTTTTTTTTTTTTTTTTGACCAGTCTACATACATGATTCCTCACTGTTGAAATTATCACGTCCCTGATTCCTTATCATTGAGCATTTAAGAGTTGTGGATTTTTTTCTAGTATTTTCCCTTAGCTTTTTGGGGGCAGGCAGAGATACTGGGGATTGAACCCAGAGGTGCTTTACCTTTGAGCCACATCCCCAGCCCTTTTTATTTTTTGAGACAGGGTCTTGCTAAGTTGCAGAGGTTGGCCTTGATCTTGCGGGCCTCCTGCCTCAGCCTCTCAAATCACTGGTTTTACATGTATGTGCCACGCCCGGCCCTTTCACTTAACTTTATGGCATTCTTTACATCTTCTAGACATATGTTCCTTGCCCATTATAACAATTTCAAGGATTTATGCCTCATCTAGTCCTTGTTTTTAAATTTTATTCATGGTCGCTTTAGTTGTGTAGTTATTATTTTTTTAAATTTTAATGTGTTTCAATTCATTAACCTTTTGAGGACTTGTGATTTGGAGATCTTATTTAGAACATTCCCTGCCCTGAGATCATAAGGATATTCTCTTACATTTTATGCCTGTGGTTGAAAGTTTGATTTTCACAAATACCCCATGACTATGCACGACTTACATGGCATTTTGTAGAACAATCGCTCTCCTGCACCATCATTAGTTTGTAAGTATTTGCTATCCAAGGACCAGTCAATGTGCGTAATAAAGCTAAGGGACTTGTTGCACTCTCCTATTTTCTTGTACCGCTGGGCAACCGCATAGATGTCCACTGGGCCATCATTGGATCCCACTGCTAGGTAAGAACCATCTGGAGAAAATTTCATTTCATGAATGACTTCTTTCCGATCTTTGATATGAACCACTTCTGTCATATCTCTGTAAGAATAAAAAAGCGAAGTGATAAGCAGAAAATCTAGTATTAGAAAATCCAAGAGATATTTTAAAATACATGTCAAAAGGAAAAAAAGTTTTGAAAGGGAACTGAAATATTAACTTCTGAGGAAAGATATGAAATATAATTTAAAATCTATAGCCAGTTTATGAAAATTAATAAATATTGAAACATTTTGGGTTTTCAGAGTAAATACAGAAAACTTTAATACAAAATATATTTTCTTTTATGTTCAGCTATATATTATTTTTCCCAAAACTTTTGTTTAAAACACTGGGATTTAAAAAAATTTTTAAAAATATGTTCTGGAGAAAGGCAAAATATATCAAGGCTAGCATGAAAAGAAAACATCTTTTTTATACTTGAAGAATGAGACATTCATGACTGTTAAACTTGATAGTTATTGCTGAAAAAAGTAAGTCCAAAATCAGAAAAAATTATCTTTTTAAATGTTAATTGTTATGTAATCATTTAATGTTTACTATGAAAGGTCAATAATGAATACACTGAATCACTGGGCTCTTTTGTATGTTTTCTGTTAAGGTTCTTTTAAGCATTTCTGCCCACATTTGAAAGCTCAAATGTGGTTTTTTTCCCTCCAACCATGAGACAGGATTGTGACTGATGGGTCTCCTGAGCCAATAAAGATGACTTCATCAACTCCAAAACAAACTGAATACACAAATAATAACAAATATTTGCTTCCATATAATAATCCCTGCACTCATTTATTAGTGGCACTACAGTTTACTATAATGTCATAAAATAGATTGTGTAGGTTTTCTGGTTTTTGACTTGGGAAAGCTATCGTAATTAGCCATCTTATCACTAAGCAGAAGAAAGAAATGTCGCCCACCAGTTTGGTAATGAGTTATATGTGGCTGGCAGTGAGAATGCAGTGTGATCCAAGAATGTCCAAGAGCATTCTTCAAGGCTATATAGCATTCTCTATGTGCAGAACATGCAGTATTTAACTTACAGATGCATTTCTTTTCTATAAGCACAAAATGTGTAAGTCAAGAGAACAATTAATGCATTCAGAGAGCTTACAAGGTTGGGTCATAATTTTGTCCAGTAAAAATAATGTAGAACTTTAGCAAATAGGAAATATTACATTTTAGTGTCAATTATGGATAGAAATAATCTTTCATTCAAGTCCACCTATAAAAATCAAGTGCTGTTAGTTAGATGCTGCTTTGTTCTTCCTTCCTCTTTTGTTGGCTTAACTACAAAGCCCATGATCTCTTATCTGAAGGCCCTTGGGATCAGATGTGCTTGGAAAATTGTTCTTTGTTGGATTCTAGAAAGATTCACATACAATATGCTGGTCTGAGGCAACACCCTGGGTTAAGTATTTTTTTCAGCAGATAACATGATGCATTATTATTTCTAGAGACTGTAAGCAGCCTCATATCAGTTCATTGGATCAGGCTTTGCCACCGAATAAATTAACAAGAAATTTGGATTTTCAGAGTGTTTTGGACTTCAAAATGACGGGTAGGGGAATTGAGGCAAAATGGTACCCCTATTTGAAAGGGTAAATATGCTTCCTCAAGTCCTGCCACATATTATGACCAGAAGAATTTTGGCTTCTAACAAAAGAGCATCTCTAAATACCATTTTCAGAATTGGCACATACCTGACTCGGAGAACGATGAAAGAGCCATCCTTCATGCCCAGGGCCAGCTGAGACCCGTCAGGGCTGAAGGCGACACTGCGAACTGCTTCCTCCATGTTACAGCGGGCTATCAGGGCGTGGTCAGCCAGGCTCCACAGCCTGCGCAAAGAGCAAGTAAGGGTAAAGCCAGACCAACCTCTCAGAGTCAGCCCCAGGTGGGAAGGCCTGCCCCCACGCCACCGACCACTGAGGATAGCAAGAAAGGACGCAGGAACTTCCCACCAGCATCTTGGTCAGAGCCTACTGGGGAATCTGTGAAGATGTTTTGTTCATCTTTGGGTCGCTGTCATCATTTGAAAAACCCGGCAACAAGCACAAAATAGCATTTCCAAACATTTTGAGATTCATCAAAGAGGGAAAATGCCACTTCACACAAGATTTCTCATCTCTTTGGAAATAAAAAAAAAATAAATTGCATTTGCTTATACCAGTGGTTGTTAATTACACTTAGAGGAAAGGAACTACTAATGCTATTATGGTTAGTTTAAAAATAATGTGGCCAGGGGATATAGCTCAGTGGCAGAGCACTTGCCTAGCATGCGTGAGACCCTGGGTTAAATCCCTAGTACCACTTAAAAATAAAGTATATGTGAGTACCTTTCTAGTAACTGATATTTAAGCACATACAGACTGAAACACACATTTGCTGGCCTCCCTGGAAAGAAAATATATGAGATAAGAATGAATGGTTTCCCTTATCCAGGATAGCTCCAAATTTGGCTGTATACAGTCATGACTGTCACTCAAGGTCCCTGGGTGCCCCACTGCTGAAGGGTCCACTATTTGAGGGGGGACACTCCATGGTGCTCATGGCCAGTGAGCATAGCTCCTGCTAGAGAAATGGCAAGGTCAGCTAACAGATCTTTCAGCAGAGCCAGCTACACGTGTTCCCAACTCCAGAATAACTAATCCAGGCATCTCAAACTAAGTGAACCAGAGCAAAATGTTCATGAAACACAAATAAAGGTTTCTATGTTAGTTGTAATTATGGTACCTGACCTGTCAGGACTTCGTCTTCTCTTCACACACAATGTCTGCTAGGGGGATGGAAACCCTAAGTCCCACATCACAAGGGCAAGAGTGTAACAGGTGGCACTTTCCCTAAGTACCTTCTTGCCACCAGGAGAGACAGGCACACCCCCTATGATGTGGAGTTGCGTGAACAGTTCACAGGTCCTGTAGGCAGTCTGTACTGTTTGGCCTAAAGCTTATGATATTCTCTCAATACCTCATCCATTATTCATAAGGCTGGTTTCAGCCTTGTACTATTTTAAGCAGTGTTAGCTCTGCTTTCCTGGGCTGAAGAACCCATTTCTCAGTAAATGGTATATAAAGCCCTAGAAAGCTGCTAAGATAACCCTTCAAGAAATTTGGCTTTTCCCCTTCCTAAATTTGAAAACTCCAGGTAACACAGCATTTAAAATTTTAGCCAAATTAATGGTGGAGGGGAATAAAACAGGTTCTGCAACCAGGGCTCCTCAAGGAGTTCTAAGACTCGATGCAACTCTTAAAATACAATAGCCATTGACCTTCCGAAGTGCCTCCTTTCTGGACGGGCATGAATAGAGTTACACAGGTATTTCAATAAATTCATGGCATTGTTCTGCTACTTTGGGAAAACTCAGAGTGAAGGAATAAAAAAGAAGGGAGTCGCCAGTAGCATAAGTCAAATAAGCACTCATGTTACATGAGTAGCTGTTCCACCAATTCTGAAATGAATGTGGCTTTCATGTTTGGTAGATACTATAAAACAGAAATGAGCAGAATGTATCTCGATTAGAATCATAAACACACAGAATAAATGGGATAAAGCAGTGACCGTTAGTCTAGTTGACAAGATTCTGTTTCAGCTGTTAAAATCCAGAACAGCAATCAATCGTTCTCTTCCTCTCCCTCTCTGTAGCCTATTGTTGGGCACATTTAAAGCGCATAATAAATACCAAAACACTGAAATCAGTGTAATAATCTTCATCTCAAAAGTTTAAGTCATATATTCATTTCTTCAATAGTCATCAGGATCCTGATGGCATATTAATTTTACCCAACACTGAGCTCTCAAAGAACAGATGAACCCCAGCAAGAACTTTGGAGGCACTAATAATATTGTGCCTCTTTTTGGAAATTAGCCTTCTCTCTGAATTTGAAAACAAATTTCATCTGAAAATTTACAAAGAAATAATAATTTACTCGTGTGATGGAGACAACTTTAAAAATCAGAACTGAAGTTCTGATGGTGAGGAATGAGAGTTTCTACACTGGAAATTGACTGTGTAGTCCCCTGCAGAAGACCAAGTGTAGAGGGGGAAACATGGTCTCCTCACATAGAAGCATGCCTGGCTTAGATCTTGAACTCGAGAGAACTGCAAGCCAGCCTGAACAGCGTTCAAGTATTTTCACTTCTAAGAACATTCCCATTAAGAGAGAGTCAAAGGAAGATAACAATGGTGAAAAGCCAAGAAACCAACCTCCTAACATTTCATTTAGTAAGCGTGCAGCTCTATACTGCAGTTGATCCGCTTAAGTAACAAATTTGGGCAAAAACCCCGCCAGGGACTCTCCTGGGATAAGCCCCAGGTGCTGGCAGCTGTAGCCTCACCTGACAGAGCGGTCGTCGCTGCCTGTCACAGCCAGAGGCTTCTTGGGGTGCAGGGCCAGGGCCCAGAGCTCCCCCTCACAGTGGCCCTGCAGGATCAGCATTGGCTTGTCTCGCTCTCGCACGATCACTTCAAATATCTCACTGTCCTGGGTCCCAGCTAGAAGGCGGTCTGCTCTCCAGCACACGCTCCGGATAGAGAGGCCTAAAAATATATATATACAAGCATTTCTCGCACCATTCAGCACTGAAAGGAAAACACCTGAGGTAAACATCCCTTCACCAAGTTGGTATCTGGGCAACACATCTTGAAAACTCCGGGAGGTGCAGAATCAATTCCACGCCCCGTGGTGTCTCTTTAACAAGTATAATACAATGTACTTTTACATCTTCGCCACCCTGCATGACCTCCTCTGCTAGAATGGCCATTCTTGTCTGATTCAGGAAAACCGTGTGTTTTTACAGTGGTATGTACTACATCTGAAAATGAATATAAGAGAAGAAATCACTCCTCATGAAACCCGACTGAATTGCTATGAAAAAGTAATCACTTCAATCTTAAGATGACATTGTATTGAAATTACACGCAGGCAAAACTAGAGAACAGTTAATTATCATATTAGGCAGGTTTAGTGTGTACTTGAAAGGAACCTAGACTCATTCTACTGGAGAAACAGATGTATTATGTCCCAGGAATATGCAAATTAAACTAATCTCAGTCTCAAAATACCATGGAACACTTGTCAGTGAAGATGCTATTCTTCCTTGTCTGAATTTATGGATTCTTTTCTAAAAACACAGTACTCTTTTTCAGTCTGAGCTTCTACTTCCATAGTATTTCATACTTTCTAGGCAGGTCCTCGCTTCCCTGCTGAGGTGTTGATCTCCGATTCTTGTGGTCCATTCCAATCCTTACCAGGTTCATTTTTTATTGACTTATGTAATGAATATTCTTACATCTGAGCTAGAAATGACACAAGAAATTCTTAACTCCTTTAAAAGTCAGCCAGGCTGCAATAAGCTTTGCAATCTGAGTTGCCTGTCCAGCCAGCTTTGTGTCTTCGTAATAGAGTTTCAGAAGCCCACTTCCTAGGTTTCACTCTTGTGCTTTATCTGGTTGGCCAGGTATACCAGGAAGTCCTTTCCTCTCTGTGGATCAGTTTTTCTCTCTTTATGGTATAGACTGTAATTATGGAGAATATGTAATTTATCATCCAAATTTGAGATCTTTTGAAAGTAAGCTCTATAAGTAATTAAGTTTACAAATTTTTTAAAAGAATATTGACCAAGAAAGTACTTTTACTGTGTTGAAAAGTCAAACAGTTCTATCAAAAATGTTTCAAATACAAAATTCTAATGACACTCTTACAAGATGGATACTTCAGGAGAGAGGAATAAAGAGAGCACAGGAATTTTAGGGCAGTGGAACTATTCTATAGGACACTATGACGACAGACACATGTCATTATGCATCTGTCAAAACCCATAGAATGTACAATACCAAAGGTGAAGCCTAATGTCAACTATGAACTTTGGGTGATGATGTATCAATGTAGGTTCATCTACCCTGCACTGTGGTAGGGGTGTGGAGAGTCAGGGAGGCTGTGTATGAGTGGGGAAGGGGTTTATAACTTTTGTTTCCTGGGTTTGTGTGGGTTTTGTTTGCTTTTCTTTGAGGCACAAGGCTATTTGTATGAGATGATGCTCCTTATTCCTCCCTTTGAATTTGTCATTTCATGTCCTGAAGTGGGAGGATAAAAGCACACAGGCAGGTGTTTTATTCCTGCTATGAGAGGAGATACCTTGGCAACAGCTGGTTCAGGGCCACTTAAAATCCTCCACTGTAGGCATCAGGATGGACTGTGAGGATGGGAAGGAAGATGTGCGGGGAAGCGGCTAGGACAGGCCAACAGCACCCAGCTCTATGGTGCTGGGGCCACTGGCCCACAGAATGTTTTTGGTCACACACCCCCATCCTTATCTCCTTCCTTCTTCTTCATGGGTTTTGTTTCCACTAGTGAGTCAACATGTTCCTGCTTCCTCCCTGGTGTTTTGTGAGTTTCTGCAGGGGGCCGAGAGGAGGGGGCTGGATTTGATACCTAGCTGGTTTTGCATTGGATTTTATAACAGAAAGGTTATCACTTACTCTTCAGAGTTCTCAGGAAGTAAAGAGTTAATGATATTCTAACATCAGTGAGAAACAACACATCACTCACTCATTGATTCCTCCCACTAGAATAGAATTTCCGTGAAGACAAGAGCTTTCAGTTTTATTTACTATTGTATCCTCAGTACCTAGCACAATGGCTGGCAGGTAGTAGATGCTCAATGAGAATTACTGAATGAATGAGAAAATATAAAAATCGCAAATATTTTTCAAGTCCTCAGTATATCAAGGAATAAAAGATACTATTCTTGTTCTCAGTGAGAACAAAGGAAGAGGGATTTATTCATTAAAAAAAAATTTTTATCAAGCCCTTACTATAAGATTGACATTGCAGTTCAATATTGAACAAGTTAGGCTCAAAAATATCCTATGTATTTTAACTGATATTGAATATTCAAACCACAGTCCTTTAAAAATCCCATTAATTGTTTCAAAGCCACTGCCTTATTCCAAGCAGGCCTGGAATCCATGGCTTCACTGTAGGCACAAACATACCTAATCTCCTTCTGGACTCTAAATAAACATGTCTAGATACATAAGGCTAAATGGCTTGAAAACAAACTTCTCCCAAGGACCTGATGGTCTAGTTGGTTCAAGGTACAAGCATTATTCTCTCTACCACTCCACTATTTTTTAGCCTTATTTGTAAGAACAGATTCAGAAAAGTACAAAAAAACCCCAAAACTGTCACCCCTGGAATTGGCAACTATTAATATTTTTAAAAGTTTTGCTCATCTGGGCACAGTGGCACACGCCAGCAATCCCAGTGGCTCAGGAGGCTGAGGTTGGAGGATCGCCTGTTCAAAGGCAGCCTCAGCAACTTAGGGAGACTCTGTTTCTAAATAAAATATTAAAATGGGCTGGGGATGTGGCTCTGTGGTTAAGCACCTCTGGGTTCAATCCCTGGTACCAAAAGGAAAAAAAAAAAAAAAAAAAAAAGTCTTGATTTTTTTTTTTTTTTTTAAAGAAGCTCAGGAACAAAGATGAACCTTCCAACTCAGCCCAGACCCATGTGCCACTTAGGTAACGTGGCATGCATCCTCTTTAGCCTGCTCCTCAGAGGAGCTCCAGGGGCCTGCAAGGAGAGGGCTGGGACCCAGGAGATCAAGAAGCTCCCACCCTGCTCTTCAGGAGATATCCCTTGAAAAGGGGCTTCTGGTGAAGAGATGTAAGAGGGCCATTTTCATGCTTAAAAATGGCAAGGAGGTTATACTAAAAGAAGCGCATGGAGTCACAGTCCAAAGCAAATCACCGGAGAAGTCCTATTTTATTTTTAAAATGCACACACTTATATAGGGCCGGGAAGAGGCTGATTGGTTGGGGCATGAAACGGGGTGAGAGTTGATTGGGAGAGCCTTGTTGCTGGAGGGCAGGGCGATGGCTGATTGGGTGAGCCTTATTGCTAGGGGTCTGCGCAGGGTGTGGAGCGACGATTGGGTGAGAGTTCGCACTGGCGGGAAGAAGTTATGAGGAGTAAAATCAGGAAGAGAAGCTCGGCCAGCACCATGTTGGCACCTAAGGCGGGAGTGACCTTATATATACCACCAGGGATGGCTGAGTATGGGGGATAAGGGGGGGAAACACAGAGAGAGGAGGGGAGTGGGAGGTGAGGAGGAGGAGGAGGAGGAGGAGGGCTACATTTTTGTCATTTTCAACAAGCTTAGTGAGCTGTGAGCATTTGAGACCAACTCAGGTTCTCCACACACTTCTGATCTTTAAACGGATAATTTATCTTTTGTCCCATCCGACAAGTCAACCCTGGAGCCTACCTACCAGGCAACAGATGAGACACAGGGTCATTCTTATTCTTAAGATAATAATTTTAAATAGGAATTACTTCTTTAAGGCACATCAGTGAGGAGAGAATTGCATTTCAGGCTTCCTAGTGACACCCTGGTTTCATTATTCTAAACCTAATTGCTCCTCTGCATGCAAGAGTCATGGAGAGAAGCACAGTCTCTTCTGGGCAAAGTCTGAAGACACCCTGCAGAGTGACAGGTCCCTGATGAGGTTCTGACAGTATTTCCCCTCTCCTGTCTATGGAGGCTTGGTTTAACTCCCCTAACACAAACACAGAGAAGAGGAAGATGATTGTGGTGCCCTAGCCCGACTGCCAAGACCCTCATTACACTAGGAAGTAATCGAGCTGTCTTTGCTTCTTTATCTTCTGTTCCAGGAGTCAGGGAAACTCAGGGTATGATTTGTAATATGATTAGAAACATGCCAATAGTGAAGAGAGGCAGAAAAAGTCATGTAATTATGTAAAGCCTCAGCAACACTCTTCTTCTTAAAAATGCATACTGCAGATATTTCTGACAGTATGGTGAGGCATCCACAGCTTGGATCCTATGGCCCTTCTTCATAACTTGCTGTAAGAAATGTAGAGCTTCAGCCTGAGCTTGGTATACATAGTCAGCAGATGGCAGTCGGGAGCAAGCCACCCATTTGAGCTTGAAAATCCTTTTAAGGCCAGAACCAAACATTCCTCCCCATCCCTTCCTCCACCGGGCTGGGGATGGTCCCCGTGGTCCCGCACACGCCAGGCAAGTGTTACGCACCACTGAGCTACATCCTTAGCCCAAGATCAAATTCTTACCAGCACGTTGCCCTGGATTTTACATTCAGACCATGAAGTAGAAAACAGCATTTTTCTAATCCTCTCTGCTACCGTCTTAAAACCTGGGCTTGGGGAGATCTCGTCCATGAAAATCAACAGACCTCATTACTGAGGGACGATGCTTATTCTCCACTAGTTGATTAAATAGACTGAATTTGTATCCCAGCCCCAGCCCCTCCTAGGGACACATAGCAAGTTATTTAATTTTCCAAATCTTCAGTTTCTCCATCTGTAAAGTGAAGATAACATGAGCACTCCCACTTTCACAGCATCATGAGGATTCAATGCAGTAACACTCTACCCACGTCTGGCACTGAAGAAATTAATCAATATAAATGGTTATTTTAACCAGCAGGTCTTGGTGCCTTGTCAGGGGTGTGTGTGTGTGTGTGTGTGTGTGTGTGTGTGTGTGTGTGTGTGTGTGTGTGTGTGTGTGTGTGTTTTTTGAGATTCTAGCCCCCTTAGAGTCAGCGGGAAGTTTTGAAGATGTTGCCACTGGTACACTCCCTTGAGTCTCAGCTACTTCTGGTGTTACAACTCGTTTGTGTTGTTGTTTTAGAATTTTAATGTGATAGCACTCCAAACTCTCAGGACAGGAGCTGTCCAACACACAAAAGAGAACAATTATGTGAATAAAACGGCCTCCTGATTATTTGGCCTAAGGAGAAAACTGGCAGCTGGGCAGAGTTTGGAACTTAATAATGTTCTGCAGTCTGCTGCTCCAAAGCCTGAAAATATGGTAAAGATCTGAGAACAGTTGTTCCCAACACTTACTGTGTATCAGAATCGACATGGAGTGTTTAAAAAATACAGATGTCTGGACCCCACCCAGAGATTCCTCTCCACTGGTCTGGAGTTGGGCAAAGCATAGTTATTTTTAGGTCACCAGGGCTGAGCACACTGCCTGCCAAGCCCAGTTACAGTGTTCTAGGACTTTAGCCAGACTGGTGAAAAGGTAGAGTGCCAGGCGATGCTCAGGCGATGGCTCCTCAGCTGTAGCTGGCCACGTCCACTGCAGCAGGATAGGAGGACTGAGGCCTGATGCACAACAGGCCACAGATGATGCAATCCTGAAAAGCTGATTCTTTTATTTTTTATTTTTTTAGTACTGGGAATTTAACCCAAGGGTGCTTTACCATTGAGCTACATCCCCAGCCTTTTTTATTTTGAGGGTCTCACTAAGTTGTTTCAGGCCTTGCTGATTTGCTGAGGCTATCCTCGAACTTGCAATCCTCCTGCCTTAGCCTCCCTAATCACTGAAATTAAAGGTGTGCAACACTGGGCCAGGCTAAGAAGCCAATTCTGAATCAACAAGCAAGTTCTGAAAGTGGGCAGTAAGGACCCCGCAGCACCAGTACTGAGCCCTGAGCCCATGAATGCTGGTGGTGACTTAGGAAGAGCTGTTATCATTAATTCCATGGACAGTGCCTGGCATGAGATGTAAATATTTGTTGAAAAAATGAGGAAATTTACAGCATAGAAAGTTTATATTTCTTGCCAAGTCATGGAGCAAGCAAGCAACAGAAATGAAAGATTCAGACAGTTCAATTCTGAAGCAAATACTCTTCTCCACAAAGGTAAACTTCCTGTCTCTGTGAATGTGTACCCACGGCATGCAGAGAGTCCACAAGACGAGGTGATGGCTGTCCCCTTTCAGCCTATCATCATTAGAGATGCGACTCCAGGGAGTGTCTGGAGGGTGAGAGAAATAAGAGGCACTAAGAGAACAAGAATGAGATTTTCTCCAGATGTAGGAGTGAGTGTTAGGGACCTTTGAACCCCTTTTTAAGGATGAGAGAGACCACCTAGGGAACCTGGATGCAGAAGTTCCTGGCCCTGATGGGATGTCTCAAGGGTAATGCTGAGGGCAGAGCTTGGGAACCAGAAGGAAACAAGAGCGGGGAAGACATGCATCACCCCAGGGACTGAAAGAGAGGACAGGCCTCAAGAATTTTGAGATCCAGTACAAAGTAGAAGCATGGAGCCCCTCGTTTAAAAATGTCAAGAATTTTACATAGAAGAATAAAGATGCCCAACACCTACCTTCTCCACAAAGAAGAAATAAAGTAACAAGAGTATGACTGACTGCATGTTGAGGTGAGCAACATGGGAAATCAGTACGAGAGGCTAGGACTTTGTAAGATTCGAAGACTTGGGACAAAAGCATACAAACAGAAAGCACTCCAATATCTGCAGCTCTAGCTCCATAGACAGGGATGGGGAGACTTCCCTTTGTAGGGATAAGGGTGCAGAGGAGAGTCCCAGCAAACTATCAGTTCAGACACTGGCAATCCTAGCTACTGGAAAGTTCCACAGTCCTCTGGGACCCCACGACATTCTACTCATTGCCTTGCAAACCCAGCAGAGCAACTGAGGCACAAACCTGATGCTTGCACTGTACTGTAAGGAATGGGTATTACCACACGGAAGAGAAGGGACTATGACAGGCGATTGTGGGGTGCTACCCTTAAGAACTGGAAAACCAGGGGCTTGTCCTCTGATCAACAGCTGGGTCAGCCACATGTAGACTCAGGCCAGTGCTGAGACTGAAGGCAGACCCTCTACATAACCGGTCTCCGCTAGCCCTCCCCTGCCTCCACCACGGTGAGGTGCCTGTTGTTGACAGGGAGGGATTGGGGGAAGTTCCCACTGCTGCTCTGCCCATAGCAGTGCACTAAGGGAGTCCTGAGCAACTCCACAGTGCCAGCCACCACCTCACCCACACACTGTACTCCAACGAAGCAACAGGGGCACACTGGAACTCCCACTGCCACCCCAGTGCCCACTGCATCTAACTATCCACTGCTGTCAGGACTGGGTGCAAGTGCCACCAGAGAGGAGGTGATGCAGTTCTTGCCACCACTTCCCCCGGGGAATGTCTGGCCTGTACTATTGACCAGAGGACAAGGGCTTCGGGCACTTCACACTGTCTGGGCCACCAGTGCCAGAGACCCTTGCTAGCAGCAGAGCTAGCGCTAACAGTGCCTGGGGAAACCTCTACTGCCCCATCAAAGCTATCGGCACAATTAGAGTAGCCACATAGTGAGCACCCCACACTCATGCTGTGTGCCCTACACCTACCTGAACCGCAAGAATAAAGTGCCCCATTTTGTGTGACCTATGGAGATGGTGGGTCTCTCCAACTCTACTGAGGTATTCACTGTGCCCAATATAATTAATTATAGTCAAAGGGGTTACAGAAAGACTACATTATGGTGCCCAGCTGGAAATTTGGTTGGCATTGCTTAACAAACCAACTCTCCAAGACACATCTTCTAGAGAAAGCTGCTTACTAAGGAGGTCACCCTGTAAAAGTAGCAGGCTTAACTGACCCACTAGATATATAAATCTCATTTCTGGAGTATCAGAAATATGAAAAAAAAAGAGACAATATAATGCCTCTAAAAGAACACAGAAACTCTCTAGCAATGAATGACAAATAAATCAATATAGATAAAATCCCTGATAATTTAAAAGAATGATAATAAGAAAGCACAATGAGGGGAATGAGGGGGGAAAGCACTAGGGAGGGATATTGGCCAAATTATATTGTTAGATTGTGTGCATGTGTGAACATGTAACAAATATTATAAAAATATACAACTATAATGCACCACTAAAAAATATGGAAAAAAAGCACAATGAGATCCAAGATAATATCAATAAATAGTTAAATGAAATTAGGAAGACAATGCAGGATATCAATGAGAAATTCAGCAAAGGAATTTTGAAAAAGATTTGGAAATGAAGAGTTCAATAGGTCAAATAAAAAATAAAGTTGAAAGCTTCAACAACAGAATAGATCAAGCAGAAGAAAGAGGATTTGAACTTAAAGACAGGTCTTTTGAGATATAGTTAAAAGAAGAAGAAAGAAGAGAGTATTAAAGACCTATGGGACCCCATTTAATGAACAAATATCCATATTTCTGAATATACAAAGGAAAAGAGAAAAGGTAAGGGCATAGGAACACTATTAAATAATAGCAAAAAATTTTCCTAATCTTGGAAAGAAATGGACATTTGTGTATAAGAGTCTTATAGGATCCAAAAAGACATGATCATAAAAAAATATCTCCACCATAGCATATTATAGTAAATCTTTCAAAAGTATAAGACAGAGTTCTCAAATCTGCAAGAGAAAACTGCCAAGTCACATTTAAGGGAAACCCATTAAACTAACAGAGAAACATTACAGACCAGAAGGGAATAGAATGACAAATTCCAAGTTCTGAAAGAAATATTATAAGCAGGTGCAGTGGCACGCACCTGTAATTCCAGTGGCTTGGAAGACTGAAGGAGGAGGATCATGTTCAAAGTCAGCCTCAGCAATTTAGTGAGGCCATAAGCAACTCAGGGAGACCCTGTCTCTAAATAAAATACAAAAAAGGGCTGGGGATGTGGCTTAGTGGTTGAGCACCCCTGGATTTACTCCCCAGTACCAAAAAAAAAAAAAAAAAAAAAAAAAAAAAATATATATATATATATATAAAAAAAAATATTATATCCAGCAAGATTAACTTCAGAAACAAAGGCAAAATACTTTTCAAGGCATATAAAAACTGAGGGAATTCATAATCACCAGATCAGCTTTATAAAAGATGCTTAAGGGAGTCCTACTCTAGAACTGAAAGAAAGATAACTACCACCATGAAAGAATAAATTCCATTAGCAAAGTAGATATGCAAAAGAGAAATAGAAAAATCAATGCAATAAACCAAACCATAAAGATGAACAAGGAGAAACAGAGAACAAAGAATATTTGAACCAACTGGAAGAAAGTCAACAAAATGACATGAATAATTCCTTACCTATCAATAATCAATCTGAATGTAAATGGACTGAATTTTCCAATTAAAGATACAGAGTGGCTAAATGAAAAATAGCTGGTTGAAAGTAAATAAGCAAAACAAGACTCAATAATATGCTGCCTACAAAAAAAAACTCACTCCTCCACTAAAAACACACAGACTGAAAGGATGGAAAATTATATTTATGCAAATGAAAACCTAAACAAGCAGGAATACTTGTATCTGACAAAGTATACTTTAAGAAAAAATTGTAAAAGGAGACAAAGGCGATCACTATATAATGATCAATATATCAATTTGACAAGAAGATATAATGATTATAAATCTATAAGTACCTAATGTCAGAGTACCCAACTTTATAAAACATTATTAGAAAGGGAGAGTCAGGCTCCAATAATAGTGGGGATTGTCATCACCACACTTTACCAGTGGACAGTTTATCCAGGACCCCTCCCCCAAAAAAATCAACAAAGAAACATAATTGTTCTATAGATCAAGTAGACTTCAAAATTAGCAGGAAAAAAAATAAGTAGAAATGAACAAAATAGAGATTAAAAAATGTTAAAAGATCATTGAAACAAAGAATTGGTTTATGAAGAGATAAATAAAATTAATAAACCTTTAGCTAGACTAACTAGGAGGGGAAGGGAAAATAATAAATTTAGAGCTGAAAAAAGAGTGATGTAACAGAAATACAAAGGATCACTAAGGATTATTATTGTCGTTGTGCTAACAAACTGGAAAAACTAGAAAAAAGGGATAAATTTCTGTTCATATATGACCTGCCAATATTGAACCATGAGAACATAAAACACCTGAATGGACAAATAACAAGTAGTAAGAGTGATTCAATAATAGAAATATTTCACATAAAAGAAAAGCCCAGAAACTCATTCTTCACTGCTGAGTTTTACCAAACTTTTAAAGAACTAATGCCAATTTTTCTCAAACTCTTCCAAAGAATTAAAATGGAGAGAACCTTCCAAATTCATTCCATGAGACCACTTTATCCTACCTGTTATCAAATCCAGATGAACACAACTGAAAAAACAAAACAAAACTGTAGACTGATATCTCTGATGAAAATAGATACAAAAGTCCATAACCAAACACTAGCAAACTGAATTCAATAGCATATCAAAAAGACTATTCACAGACAGGCATGGTGGTTCAAGGCTATAATCCTGCAGTGTGGGAGGCTAAGGCAGGAAGACTGCAAGTTCAAGGTCAGCCTCAGCAACTTAGGAAGGTCCTATGCAACTTAGCAAGACTATGTCTCAAATTAAAAAATAAAAAAGAACTGGGGGAAAGTAGGTCAACTCCTAGATCTCCCCACAAAATGAAAATAGAACATCATTCACTTACTATGATCAGGTTGGTTTTATATCAGGGATGTAAGAATGGCTTGACATACACAATTAAAATATGTTACATCAACAGAAGGAAGGATAAAAATCACTATCATATGTCTTTAGAAATTTGTTGATGACTTTGAGATTTCCTATTTTATTGGAGTATAAGTTTTCAAAATAGTTTCTAATTATCTTCTGTATTTCAGTAGTATCCATTGTGATATTTCCTTTTCGATCATGAATTTTAGTAATTTGAGTTTTCTCTCTTTATTAGTGTGGCTAAGGGTTTATCAATTTTATTTTTTCAAAAAAACAACTTTTTGTTTTGTCAATAAATTCATCATATCAATAGACTTGACAAGAATCATATGATCATCTCAATAGATGCAGAAAAAGCATTTGACAAAACACAGCACCCCTCATGTTCAAAACACTAGAAAAACTAGGGATAGTAGGAACATACCTCAACATTGTAAAAGCTATCTATGCTAAACCCAAGGCCAATGTCATTCTATATGGAGAAAAATGAAAAGCATTCCCCCTAAAAACTGGAACAAGACAAGGATGCCCTCTTTCACCACTTCTATTCAACATAGTCTTGGAAACTCTAGCCAAAGCAATTAGACAAAAGAAATTAAACGTAAATGAATAGGAAAAGAAGAACTCAAACTATCACTATTTGCTGACAACATGATTGTATATTTAGAATACTCAAAGAATTCCACTAGAATTCAGCAAAGTAGCAGGATATAAAATCAACACCCATAAATCATACATATCCTATACATCAGTGATGAATCCACTCAAAGAGAAATTAGGAAAACTACCCTATTCACAATAGACTCAAAAAATAAAATACTTGGGAATCAATCTAACAAAAGAGGTGGAAGACCTCTACAATGAAAACTATCAAACAGTAAAGAAAGAGATTGAAGAAGACCTTAAAAGATGGAAAGATCTCTCATGCTTTTGGATAGGCAGAATTAATATTGTCAAAATGGCCATATTACCAAAAGTGTTATACAGATTTAATTCAATTCCTATTAAAATACCTATGGCATTCTTCATAGAAATAGAAAAAGCAGTCATGAAATTCATTTGGAAAAATAAAAGACCCAGAATAGCCAAAGCAATCCTTAGTAAGAATTAAAGCAGGAGGTATCACAATACCAGAACTTAAATTATACTACAGAGCCAGAGTAACAAAAATGGCATGGTATTGGCACCAATATATACCAATTGTACAAAATAGAAGATACAGAAACAAAACCACATAAATACAGTTATCTCATACTAGACAAAGGTGCCAAAAACATACATTGGAGAAAAGATAGCCTCTTCAACAAATGGTACTAGGAATTGGAAATCCAGATGTAACAAAATGAAATTAAACCCCTATATCTCACCCTGCACAAAACCAACTCAAAGTGGATCAAAGACTTAGGCATTAGAACAGAGACCCTGCACCTAATAGAAGAAACAGTAGGCCAAAATCTTCACCATATCAGCCGAGGACCTGACTTCCTTAACAAGATTCCTAAAGTGCAAGAAGTAAAATCCAGAATCAATAAATGGGATGGATTCAAACTAAAATGTTTCTTCTCAGTAAAGGAAACAAGAATGTGAAGAGAAGGGCTACAGAATGGGAGAAAATCTTTACCACATGCACCTCAGATAGAGCACTAATCTCCAGGATATATAAAGAACTCAAAAAACTCACACCAACAAACCAAATAACCCAATCAATAAATGGGGAAAGAACTGAAGAAGAAATACAATTGATCAATAAATATATGAAAAAGTGTTCCACATCTCTAGCAATTAGAGAAATGCAAATCAAAACTACTCTAAGATTTCATCTCATTCTGGTCAGAATGGCAATTATCAAGAATATAAGCAACGATAAATGTTGGCAAGGATGTGGGGAAAAAGGTACACTCATACATTGTTGGTGGGGCTGCAAATTGGTGCAATCATTATAGAAAGCAGTATGGAGATTCCTCAGAAAACTCAGAATGGAACTACCATTTGACCCAGCTATCCCACTTCCTGGTTTATACCCAAAGGGCTTAAAATCAGCATACTATAGTGACGCAGCCACATCAATATTTATAGCAGCTCAGTTCACAATAGCTAAACTACGGCACCAACCTAAATGCCCTTCAACAGATTAATGGATAAAGAAAATGTGGTATATAAACACAGTGGAATATTACTCAGCCTTAAAGAAGAATGAAATTATGGCATTTGCAGGTAAATGGATAGAACTTAGAATATCATACTAAGCAAAATAAGTCAATTTCAAAAAACCAAAGGTGAATGTTTTCTCTGATATGTAGATGCTAATTCACAATGGCAGGGGGCAGCTAGGGAAAAACAGGTACTTTGGATTAGGCAGAGGGGAGGGGAGGGGGTCTGAGGTAGGAAGGATAGTAGAATGAATCAACATTATTACCCTATCTGATATATGACACAACTGGTATAATACCACATCATGTACAACCAGAAGTTGTACTCCATTTATGTATTATGGGTCAAAATGCATTATACTGTCATGTATAACTAATATAGAACAAACAAAAATAAAGAAATAAAATAAAAAGAGATTCAGGCTCATGGAGCTCTACCATCTTCAGCACATGAATTCTAAGGCTTCCCTAAGAGCTGACATCCAACCAGCAAACAGGGAGCGAGAGAAGATCATACATGGGAAATTCTTTTTTGGGCAGGGAGGGGGTTACTGGGATTGAACTCAGGGACACTTGACCACTGAGCCACATACCCAGCAATCCTATTATAAGTTTTTATTTAGAGACAGGGTCTCACTGAGTTGCTTAGCACCTCGCAATTGCTGAGGTTGGTTTTGAACTTGCAATCCTCCTGTCTCAGAGAAATTCTTAATGTAGACCAGGAAGTGGCACCAATCATTTCCATAAACATCTCACTAATTTGAACTCAGTCATAAGGTTGCTTCGTAATCTACTATACAAATGGTATAGTACTGTCTATCATCCTGTATGAGAACCTAAAACTCCATAATAGCAGGGGTTTTATCTTCTTTTTCCCATAGTTATATTTTCTCAGTGCCTGCTATAAATAAACAATTTTTAACAAACATTTTTACACTGAAAAAAATCATTATCATCTTAACAGATGCAGAAAAGGCATTTGATAAAATTCAGCATTTCTTCATGAAAAGTCTTGAACAAATTAGGTATAAAAGAATCATAACCTCAACACAACAAAGGTTATGCAGATATGATGAACCTACAGCCAGCATCATACTGAATTGGGAAAAGCTGAAAGCATTTCCTCTAAGTACAGGAACAAGGCAAGGGGGTCCATTCTCACCACTCTTATTCAATATAGCATGATAAATTTTAATCAGAGAAATTAGGCAAGAGAAAGAAATAATAGGTATACAAATAAAAAAGGGGAAAGTCAAATTAACCCTGTTTATAGGATAGAAAAGTGCAAAGACTCCACCAAAAGGCTATTAGAACTGTTAAATTCTATAAAGTGCCAGGATACAAGATCAACCAAGTCAGTTGCTTTCCTATATAAAATACCAAATTTGCTGAGAAATAATGAAAGTAACAAAATAAGTAAAATTCCTAAGAATAAGTTTGACTAAGTCATTTTCACTTTCTACAGTGAAAATTACAGAATACCAGTGAAAGAAATTGAAGATGACACAAAAAGATGGAAAGAGCTCCCACATTCATGGATTGGAAGAATTAATGTTTTTAAAATATCTATTCAACCTGAAGAAATCTACAGATTCAATGCAATCCCCATCAAAATACCAACAAAAGCCAGAGGCATTACAACACCTGATTTAAAACATAGTGCAGCGCTGTGGTAATAAAAACCAACCTGGCATGGGCATGAAAACAGATACATACACCGATGGAACACAAGAGAGATTCCGAAAATAAACCCATGCATCTATTACCAAGTGATTCTTGACAAAGGTGCCAAAAATATACATTAAAGATAGCATCTTCAATAAAATGGCACTGGGAAAACTGAATATTTACATGCAGAAGTCTGAAACTTGACCTTGTCTCTCACCCTGTAAAAAATCAACTCAAAATAGATTAAAAAAAAAAAAAAAAAAAAAAAAAACCTGAGATAGATAAGACCTGAAACTCTGAAAGTACTAAAAGAAAATGTAGGGAAATAGTTCATGACATTGGTTCAGCTGATTATTTTCTGGAGAGGACCCCAAAGCACTGGAAACAAAAGCAAAATTTGACAGATGGGACTATATCAAACTCAAAAGCTTCTGCACAACAAAGACATCAGTCACAGAGCAGAGACAACCTACAGAATGGGAGAAAATATTTGCCAACTATTTACCTGACAGAGGTTAATATCCAGACTATCTAAAGAACTCAAAGAGCTTAAAGAAAAACCTAAGTAATCCAGTTTAAAAATGGGTAAATGATCTGAAGAGACACTTCTCAAAAGAAGAACTAGAAATGGCGAATATGAAAAAATGCTCAATAGCTTTAGCCATCAGGGAAATGCAAATTAAAACTACAATGAGATACCATCTCACTCCAGTTAGAAGAGTTATTGTCGAAAATAAAATAAAAACAACAAATGCTGGCATAGATGTGGAGGAAAAGGAACTCTTATTCATTGTTAGAGGGCATATAAATTAGTAAGACTTTATGGAAAACAGTATAGTGATTGTTTAAAAACTAAAAATAGATCTACCATATGATCCAGCTAGCCTACTTCTGGGTATCTCAAGGAAATGAAATCAACATACCAAAATACCTGACATCCACATTTACTGAGGCACTATTCACAAGAGCTAAGACAGGTAACTGGCCTAGTACCCATCATCCAATGAATGGATAAGGAAAATGTGGTATATGTGCACTGTGGAATACGATCCAGTCATTAGAATGAAATTCTGCCATTTGTAGCAAAATGGAAGGTACTGGAGGACAAAAAGTGAAATAAGCCAGACACAGAATGATAAGTACCACATGTTCTCTCTTATATGTGGAAGCTTTAAAAAAAATGTAACTTGAATAATAACTGTGGTTAATAAAGGTGAGTAAAGGCGTACATATGTGGGGGGAAGATGGATAAAGAGAAGGTGGAATTGTTCAGTGCATGTGGTCACGCGCATGGAACCACACTGAACCCCATTAATATGAACAATAGATGTTAACCAAAAATAAAAAAATAAAAAGATACAAAGCTGTACTTGAAGTTCATATCCCTAGTTTGACTTAAAAAAGCAAAGATTAAGAATTTTAAGGCAATGATAGCAAAGCACTCAACCAAACAGAGGGGTGGTTCTGTATATGGTGCCCTGTATAACTATCCAGATTTTGGGTCCAGAAAGCCACACTGTTTGGGGACCCCAGGGCTGTTTGAAGGTTTAAATAGAACCTGTGTACCAAGTGTGTGGCTGCCCCAGAGCCAGCCTTTGATGCTGGGCCTTGCTGTGGGAAGGTGGCTAGTTGTCAGTCTACTGCTCCAATTTACAATGGCTCTCTGCCTCAAAATTTCCAGCTGAATTCATAGTAAAAGTGGTTCCTGAAAAAAATCCCTGACTATTTAAAAAAAACCCACCCCACAGGACCCAAGATCCTACAGGCGTAGGAACTCAAGGATCTATACAACCAAACTCGACTGCCGAAGATAGAAACCTGTAGTCTCCCACCCAGAGAAGGAACAGCCAGGCTGGCTCTCATATGAGGCCGATGCAAAGATGTTTACAGGGGAATTAGGGGAAGGGACAGTGAGCCAGCCCTCGGCTGGCCTGACACCACGGTAGTGCAGAGTCTGAGCAAACACCGCTGTGCCTCCTGGCTGCATGCCTCACTGTCCCCAGTTCCCACACCATATGCCTCTGTGCCACCTTCTCAGCAGGAGGACAGGGAGACAGAAAGGCCTAGCCCAAAGGAGAATGGTGGGCACACAGGGAGAGCGTCAGAGGCCAACAGGAGTACAGGTGAGTAATGAAGCCACCCGAGAGACCAGAGCAACAGGATGGGCTGGTTAGGTTTCTATAAACAAGGCTGTTCCCAGATTTGAGAGTTGGTCTTTGGATATTTTATACCAGGGCTTCTCAACTGCAGCACTACTAACATTTAGGGCGAGATAATTCTTCACTGTGGTGGCTATCCTGTGCATTGTAGATTTAGAAGCATCTGACCTCTACCCACAAGTGCCAGTCACACCTATAGACAATGCCAAAGGTTCTCCAGGAGATGAAATCACCCCTGGCTGAGAACTGCTAGGCTATACGACCCTCATGGTACTTTGAGAGAGAAAAATGGTAATAAGTAAATAACCAGTAGGGAAGTATAACCTGGGCTCCCACCTCCCCCGTCCCTCCCTGTCCACGCTCTGCCTCGGAGGGCGAGAGCTCTGAGATGAGACCTGACCACGGCACTCGCTTCCTAACCCTGTTCTACGCCCTCCTATCCTGACCCTTGGGGGTCAAGCTTGAATGCAGCAGGTTGACACCAAGGAACAGTCATCCATTCCCCCTCCTGCACGGCTGTCACTTGGATCCACAGCAGGGCTCCGCCCACCCATCACAGAATGCACCCTTCACTCATCTGACAGGTATTTCAGGGCTCCTGCTGTGCCAAACTGCAAATGCTCTGGAGTATCCGAGGACTGAGAGACCCTCACCCTGTGGAAACAGAAAAGGGCCATCGACACAGCGCATCAGTTCTACTGTATGTTGAGGAGAAAAGTAGATCTGAGAAGGGATGAGCGTCCAGCAGGTGGAGGCAGAGGGGGCTGCGACTGCAGGAAGGTCATCAGGGAAGATTCACCAGAGCGCAGGCCTGAAGATGAGGAGGGAGGTTATCGTTCAGATTCTTGAGGACCGTGTTCCAGCAGAGGGAACAGCCTGGGAATGCAGAGAGGGGAAGGTGTGAACCAGCCTGGCCTGACAAGGAGGAGCCAGCAGGAAGGTGGCCGTGGTAAAAATTTGAGCTTTTTGAGGAAACAATGGGGAATCATCACAGCGTTTTGAGGACAGGAATAATGAGATCTGACTCGTGAAAACTCAGAACAATCCCTGTAGCTGCTGTGCAGAGAACAACGGTCAAAGCAGCAACACAAATTATAAAGCAACTGCTGTAATCAGCGTAGGAAATGATGGTGGTCCAGGCAGGGCCTAGGCAGGGGAGGTGGTGACAAGTCTGAGAAGGAAAATCTTCTGCCCTGGGGGCTTCAGCCTCTAACTCCAGCGTAGTGATCAGCCTAATGCAGGATCTCTCTGGACCAGAGTTTATAGTTTTAGACACAGCAACAACAATTCAATAAATACACATTTGTACTTAAAACAAACACTCCCCCCAAATAAAATGTAATAATCACTAGAGCAGGCTTTTTAGAACTGCCTACCCAGTTCCTAGGAACATATCTGGCATTTGGTGATGTTTAATATTTACCAAATGTATAAATAATACATCTTATGCTGTGTGACTAATTACTGTATTCCTTTAGACATACTCATTTATAACCATTAACTCAAAAATATTTTATCACCATAGAAGTAAGTCATTTTGGTTGACTTACCTTAAGGATTATTTTTGGCTTCTCTTGCAACTACTATAAATCATTTTAAACTTCATTATTTTACCCAGCTGAGCCATTAGCTTCTAAAATGATCAGATTCAAAATGCATCATTAGTAAGCTTGGTGAGATATGAGCAAGAGCCCTAAGTTTATACTTAGCTTGATGCTAATGACCCTAAGCTTCTTTCTACTCATCTATAAGATGATAAGAGTTCTCCCCGACATCCAATGTCTCTTCCAGCTTAGAAATTCCAGAATTTGATATTCACTGAAACATGTATTGGCAGTCCATCGTCCTAGACATCTGAAATACTTTGGTACCAGGTGCTTTAGAATTTAGAAAAGTTTGGACTTTGGAATCATATGAGTCCACTGGGATCTGCGACACCACCTTGAATCTAACACTTCTGTAGTGAAACCTATGAATATTCACATGTATAAGACACCAAACAGCCTTATAACAGTTCAGGTTGGATTTTACTGACAAATTTTTATTTGTCAGCAAAATTTTTGTCAGAAAAATTTTTATTCTAAACTATTTCACTTTCAGAATTGCAGATAAAGGATCCTCAGTGCCATAGTTTGGATATGGAATGTCCCCCAAAGGCTCATGTGTTGAAAGCTTGGTTCCCAACGGTGGCACTATTTGGAAGTGGTAGAAATTTTAGGAGGTGGAGCCTAGTTGGAAGAAGTGGGCCACCGGGGGTGTGCCCTGGAAGCATGTATCTTGTCCCTGGCTCCTTCCCCTCTTTGCATCCAGTTTCCATGGAGTGAGCAGCTTTCCTCCTCCATGCCCTCTCTGCCATGATGTTCTGCCATGATGTTTGCCATGATGCCAAAAATAATGGCATCGAGTGATCATGGAATGAAACCTCTGTAACTAAGCCAAAATAAATCTTTCCCTCTTTTTAAATCATCTTTCTCAAGTATTTTGTCAGTGACAGAAAGCTAACACACTGCATGAATTAGGTTGTGATTCATATCATGTATAACTGGCACTAGAAAAAATTTGAACACTCAGCAAAACTCTAGTAATTCACAAAAGATGTTCAAATCACTGTTGTAACTAAAACACTACAATTCCCTTGATTGAGAAATACTTGTCCTGATTATGTGAAGGCCATTTTCTTTGACTAAGCTGTGGAGTGGGGAGGAAGGAACCACAAGAATCAATCCTGGCCTTACTGATTCTCGTTGATGCGAGAACATCAACAAGATATGTGACCCATTTCTAAGTTGATTCACCCTCAATCTAAAGTAGGGTTAATTGTTTTTTCTGGAAGTCAAACGTCTTAATTTGACTTGACTACAAAGATGTAAGAGAATTAATAGTACCTCTTTACAATGAAGCCATATAATTTTTTTCCTAAGCTTAGTATTTATCACAGTTCATTTAAAAATCATTCTTTCAATGTCTACAATGCTTATTAGAAAATGCAAAGGTATGCAAACCTTGTATTAAAAATACTTGGAAATTGCCAGATTAATTTTATAGATCTACAGGTCTACAGGAGGAGCAACAGAAGTCTTTACAGGTAGCACACTGTGTTTATCATAAATACACTTGGATTTCTAAATGTTGATAAGTTCAGCTTCTCAATTTTACTTTTTTTTTTAATTTAACAAACACAGATAATTAGTACCATGTCGTAAGTATTGAGATATGACCATAATTCTGTTGCTAAATTTGTTTAGAAAGTCATTTGGGCAAATTGAGAAATCACTATATCTCCATAGAAATGAAATTAAGAGTCACTGTTACACAAACAGCAAAAATACGCAAAGAAAGCTGGTGCATATGGAGAAGTTCTTATAAAACCATCCATACATATAGATTCATGTCCAAACTAAGAGCATGGACATTCTAACACTGCCTTCCCTGGATCTGCTCCCTTCAAATGTATTTCATGTCCACTTTTAAAACAAAACATAGAACAGAGGGTCAAGGTTTCTTTCAGGGTGTGATGAAGTATCCAAAACATCTTCTGTCCACTCTGTCTTCTTTCTGTTCTGTCCTTTCTTCACCCTCTTTCCTTCCCTCTTCTTTAACCCCACACTCACTAAAAGGAGTGTGCTTAAGGGGTCAAGGCTGTTCACCTGTTCGTTACTTCTGATCTCCTCCTCAGATCCTGCGTGTTTTCAGTCTTACACCCGCGTTGGGACTCCTGCCTCACTGTGGTCTAGAGGGCCTGCCCTTGTCACAGGGTTGCCTAGACAGCTGGTTCAGCTATCACAACAGGAGGCCTATTCAGAGACTCTCTGGGAGTTTCAACTATGCAAAAGCAGCTTCCAAATCCAATGACCTCTTTGCCTTCTTCAGTGTGAGGATGGCACCAAGCCCTGGCTCAAGACCTGCACAGCAGGTTTCCTGTCACAGCCCAGGTCATGAAGGCGGGAGAACTTCCTGAGTTGGGGGTGACATGTGGGTCGGATTTGGGAGCCTCTTGTTCTTTTCACTCTAGATGTGTATGGTTCTTCCAGTGAGAACTGGAATGGACACGAGCATCTACTATGAAGCTCAAGGTCCACAGTAGACTTGTGCAATGGAGCACCCTAAGTAGGTCATCCCAGGCACCATGCTGGGGGGTGTGATTTTAAATGGGTGCTATATGGATAAAATTTATTTCAATAGTTAAAACGTAAATGAATTTTTAAAAAAGTACATTAAATCCATGTTTCATAGATACTCTTACCATAATTACCATAAGAAGTCTTATTTAAAAAGGCATTAACATCAGTTTAAAGTAAGATATTAAGTAGACACGAGTATTGGCTAGGAGCAGTAATTTTAAAAATTAAGAAGACGGCTGGACACTCAGTATCTGTGAGTTCTCAGCAGTCCCCACTCCGAATGTCCTGGGAGCTCCTTCCCCCTCCCCACCCCACTTCTGACTCCCTTCTGCTTGAACAGGAACATAATCTTAAAAGCAAAGTCCATTTTTCCTCCTGAAACATAGGCTATTGTCCCATTAGCCATCCATCTAAACAGGCCTGAAAGACCCTCCCCAATACACCTCCAGCCCAGGTACCACAGACCTCATCTCACAGGATGCAGGCTTAGTTCAGGTTCCATCTGTCCACCATGCACCACCCAGATCTGCTTTGATACTACCAAGGCAGGTGTGTGGGAATCTGCTGAGATGGATACAAGATAAAGGATATCCCTGAGTGTCCTCCTTGGACTTGGGAAACAGGAGTTGGCCATGGGATCGACTAGGTGTGATTGATATAAACCCCTCAGTACATAGTTGCTCATTTAGAACCAGTTCCTAAACTGGCCTTGGAGAGTCTGGGTCAAGGACTCCTTATCAGGTTAAAAAACTATATAGTAGGGTGAGTTAATAATGGCTTCTGTACTGATCTCCATGCTTTAAATTTTACACTTTAATTATAAGGCACATTTTTTGAAAGAAGTAAATGAAGTGACTGCCAAAAGGAAGTCATCATTTCAAGTCAATGTTCTCCCAGCATTTAGCCAGTTTATGGTTAATAATCCCATCTAGCAAGTTAATTCATCAGTTAGCTAAGTATATGTTTTGGTCTTAGTTTATACCTTGAAGGATATGTCAAGAAGGTTCAAGGTTAAATATTTTAACTGCTTTACTTTTTTCTTTTTTATATTGCTGTTACAGGGACTTGCTTGCTCATATCTATTTGAAATATTTTTCTTGTAACTGAATCATGCTCTGGGCCCTTTTCCAATCTCTCTTTGTCCACACACTGAAGTAAACATCAAATTCTACAACTTCCTAGGAACCTTCCGTGCCTTGTATGCAGAGGTATATACAGACCAGGATTCTCAGTTTCTCTAAGAAGGAAACAGTTCCATCTCTATAAAAGTTGACTGTCAAGACACTTTTTTTCATGTAATGGTTATATAAAGAAGTGGGCCTCCGGGTACAAACAGGAAGTGCAATGTCCAGCTCACTTTCCAGTTGCTCAATTTTTAAGAAAGCATGATTGAAAATCCTATTTAAGGAGAATGGCCTGAGGGATGTGCAGTCTCTTCCTTCTTCTCTCAGTCCTCTGAAATCTACCCCAGGCAGTAGAGAGTAGGGCACATGGCAAGACGTGGCCTACAGAACATGTGTGGCAGCTCTACCATCAGCCCACGTAGATGGACTCCGTGATAAAGGACCATGAGGAATAACTCTACTGAGGCCGTCTGGGACTGTGGACCTCCATGTCAAGGGTCCTTACTAAGAAGACTCTCAGGAAATTTCTCTCTGATCTCAGACTGGAAATGACCCCGTCGCTAGGACAATGCTAAGGTTTTCATCTTGTGGACCCTAGGACTCCTGGTACTGAGCACTCCTCACTCAGCACTGGCTACAGCTTGGGTCAGGTCTGGAGACCATCTGTGCTTAGAATATTGATGTATTTCTGTGACTGCATTTTAGCTTTCTGATTTGTATTTTCTACTTTACTATCTCTGAGCTTCAAATTCTTTAATCTATGAAAAGGTAATAGGCGTACCCTGAAAGTGTAAAAACATGTATGAACTGCTTTGTATTCTACACACATACACACTATATGCTGGAATTACAGCCAACCCTTACTGAGTGCTGACTAAACACCATGATTTATCCTCAGCACCATGCAAGTGTATTTAATTCTCATGGAACTCTGAGTTCACTGCTAATATTACACCCATTTATGAGGAAACACAGGCCCAAAGATGTTAAGAAATTTGACCAAGGTCTCAAATCTAGAGTTAAAACTTGGACTTTAACCCACGCCCCCTGACTCTGAGCTCATGTTCTCAACCTTTACTATGATGCTATTAGTTTAAAGCTATTTTTTAAGAATAATTTCTTTGTCCCATTTTTCCTCTCATTTGTTTCTGTTTTCAGAGGCTGAGCACAGTCACCTCTAGGGTAACCAACTTGCCCAGAACTTCTTCGTTTTATCACTGAAAACTACTTCCTGGAAAATGACTCAGCAAATTTACCATAATGTTGTTTATCTTTGCTGCAGGGTCATTGCTGGTATACACAGATATCTTTGTGCCACTTAGGAAAAAGGATGTCCACTAATTTTTAATGTATTGCAGATCTTATTCGATATATTTACATAAACTTCCTTAAATCCTTTATAGAATAAGGTGAGGTACAGAGAAATATGGGACTTCACATTATATTTAACACCTCTTATACAGAAATACAGAACTCTGCATTGTGTTTAACACTGAGTCACAGATAACCATTAATACGTATATTACCTTTATATCCTTGTTCTGTCTCCCTGAGATCAATTTTGGTTATTGGTTTGAAATCAGTATCCCATAATCGTATACACCCATCTCGCCCACCAGTGGCAAAGCCTTCTTCACAAGCATACATGCTAAATATTCCAGCCTGTTGATTAATAGATAATGCTGCAGTCATTACAGCTATCACAGTTGCATCTTGATTTGAAAACACAACAAAGTAAAACAAAACAAAATAAAATAGCTTGTTTTCTACTGAAATCCTTACAACAGGCCTAGTAGCCATGTGTAATATTCTTCATCTCAGCTAAAAAAAAAAACCACTAGAAAACAATCTTCAGAGCAGTGGTGCGTGCCTGTAATCCCGGCTACTCAGGAGACTGAGGTCAGAGGATCACAGTTTGAAGCCAGCCTGGGCAACCTAATGGGGCCCTGTCACAAAATAAGAAGGGTTAGGGAAGTAGTTCACTGCTTGCCCAGCATGTGTGAAGCCCTGGGTTCAATCTCCAGGACTGCAATGATTATAATTATAACCACTGCCCAAAGTAGTTCTAGTGCTCCTTAACCATTTCTAAACTGACCATAGATTTTAATTTTTCAAAAGCAACCTTTTAGGAACACAATGGATCTCTCTACATTTTAGGAGCCTGTGACACTGATATGGAGGTGACACCCCAGCACCTCAACAGAGTGAGGAAGCTCTAGTTTACCAATTAGCATGAAAGCAAGAGCTGTCTTTGGCCTTCCTAGTCCAACTGTGGGCCACAGAACAGCAGCAGCATCTCAGACCCACTGAGATGGAATTAAGTTATTATGAAATATTTTTTTCTCTTAGATGAACAAAAATATGTTGGGAAATCTTCATGGATTTAGAAGTGTTCAACAGAGTTACCTGATTCTAAAGCAAAGGAGGGGAAATGCAGGGATTTGTGATCTGAACTGATTAAGTCATTCCCAAATTTCCATATGGTAATACTCACACTGTGTGCCCCTTGAATGGTACGGACTAAGTTGAGCCCTTTCCAGACATAGATGTCACCGTTTAAAGCACCAGAGTAGGTGACGTCTTCTTTGGCACATGCAAGGCAAAGGATGGTCTGAAGGTCCCCCGTTTTGCCAAATATTCCTCTTTTTGCAGTCAGGGCATTTCCACATAGTGTCCAAAACTAGAAAGTAAGAGATAAAATAAGTGGATCTAAAAATAGAGAGCTCTGATGCATTGCATTACTGGTATTTTATGTTTTAGTGCATATTACATAATTTACAATATCTGCATTAGGCACAAATTGTTTCATAGTGACAGCAAAGAAAACATTTCAGCCTACTTCTAGGACAATGAGAAAACCTTGTAATGATATTTTTAAGACTCTCAAAGTTCCAAAATTTCAAAACTTTGCATAATATTTAATGGCAATATGATAGAAAATGCCAATGTTCTCAAACTTGGAATAAAGTAGATCAATCTCTTAAAATCAGTATATTGTAGTTATGTGGCCATATGAATGTTCACAGTAGCTAAATTCACAATAGCTAAGTTATGGAATCAACCTAGGTACCACTCAACAGATGAATGGATAAAGAAAATGTGGTACACATACACAAGGACTATTACTCAGTCATAAAGAAGAATGGAATTATGGCATTTGCCAGTAAATGAATGGCACTAGAGACTATCATGCTAAGAGAAATAAGCCAGTCCCAAAAAACCAAAAGGCCAAATGTTCTGATATGTAGATGCTAACTCAAAGTAAGTGGGGAGTGAGGGAAAAGAACAGAATTTCACAGGATTAGACAAAGCGGAATGAAGGGAAAGGAGGGGGAATGGAAATAGGAAAGATAGAAAGAATTGGACATAACTTTCCTATGTTCTTAAATGAACACACAATGATTGTAATGCCACATCACGTACAACCACAAGAATGGGAAGTGATATTCTATGTATATATGATATGTCAAAATACATTCTATTATTATGTATAACTAAAAAGAATTTAAATTTTTTAAAAGGTAGATGAATCATGTTTTTAACTTTTTGTCAAATGATAAAACTAGTTGTTGTGGTTTAGGTAGGTGTCTGCCAAAAGCTTATATGTGAGACAATGTAAAAACGTTCAGAGGTGAAATGATTAAATTATGAGGGCCATAACCAAATTAGTGGATTAATCCACTGTTTTGGATTAACTGGGTAGTACTGCAGGCAGGTTGGGTCTAGAGGTAGGTCAGTCACTGGGGGTGTACCTTTTCTGTTTATATTTTGTTCTGGGTGAGTAGAGGTCTCTCTGCTTCTGGGTTGCCATGTCCTGGGCTGCTTTCCCCTCCCATGGCTTTCCACCATGATGTCCTGCCTCACCTCAGGCCCAGAGCAATGAAGTCAACCGATCATGGACTAAACCTCTGAAACTGTGAACCTACAAACTTTTCCTCCTCTTAAGGTATTGTCAGGTCTTTTGGTCACAGCAGAAAAAAGCTGACTATGACACTAGTATACTTTTATTGAAGAGAGGTTTAGAAATACAAATAAATATAAAAAGGAAAATTATTTATAACTTCCTGTTAGCTTACTGATATATTGCCTGGGCATTTTTAATGTGTGTGTATATATATATTTAGAAATAATTGCTTTCTAACCAAAAGCTTTATAACTTGACACGGCAGAAATATTCCATAGAAATAGGTTTCTAAATATGAGTGATATTTCCATATAGTCAAACAATTGAATAGGTTTTTCCATTTTAGTTGCACAGTTCAAGGGAGGACCATTAGCATAAAGTCTGAGCTACTTTATGGATGGCAGTTGGAACACTCATCATTATATAGAAATCCCACATTTTCTTTGGTATAGTTTCTAATGTATGAACTGGTATAATTTCACTGCCATTTATATAGTGCCTCACAGTTTATAAAGTTTCTCTACATGCTATTTGATCTCCCAAATAACAAAAATGTTTCATAATAACTTAGTATGCTTGTGAATTGGCCAAAGACTGATTCTATTAACATCCCCATTTGGAAGTGAGAGAAAGGAGGCCTAAGTGACGTGGCAAAAGCACAGGTTAAATGGGGGACTACATGAGAAACCAATGAAATCTTGATCTTTACTTTGAGATCTTTAAGTCTAATGAAGATACATATTTTTTAAATGAATGAGAATTTTAAGACAGCACATTCAGGCTATACACAAGTGACAAGGAAATTCAAAGCTAGAGGAACCCGAGTTATAATGAATGGAATAACAAAGATAGGATTTAGCTCAGTGGTGAGGAAGAAATTCCATCGGGCTCAGGAGAACAGGATGAGACAACTCCAGGTGGCAGCAATGTGTGAGGAAGGGAAAAAAAATTCAATGACAACCCTAATACTTTGTGCCTGCAGGAGAGGAAAAAGGTGGTCCTCTCAGGGTAGCTGGGTTCAGGGGGAGGCAGTTCTGGGACACCTGCACCAGCAGTAGCAGGGTGGGGACCGTGGCAGCCCTGGGGGCAGCAGGAAGAGAAGCGTGCAGCTCTGTGAAGTGACACAGGATGCTCCTCTAGGTGGTGTTTTTGTAAAAGGGTGATGGTATAAGCTAAGGAAAACATTTAAGTTTATATATATAATTGTATGTATATTATATCTATGTATATAATTATTTATAGGCAGACACAATACCTTTATTTTATTTTTATGTGGTGCTGAGGATCGAACCCAGGGTTGCACACATGCTGGGCAAGTGCTCCACCACTGGGCCACAACCTCAGCCCAACATTTAAGTTTTAACTCTGAACTTGTACAAACTATTGGACACAAATAATCACTGGTTGTACAAATATGACAAAGAACTTGCTGTTATGGAGATGCTCAAGGCAGGTGATCCTTTCTCATGTCTCCTCATGAAAGAGGATTAAACAGAGTATTCTGTCCTTGGACTTAAGATGTGCATTGCCAGTCTCAGTTAATTATTATTTGGTGAACAACCACACACACACACACACACACACACACACACACACACACACACACAAAAGGCCAATATCCTCAGATGTGATCGTTTTCTGAATAAAACAATCACCCAGTCAGTTTGTATAATGACATGAAACATTCTAAATAAATCAAATGATTCTCTTAAAAGGCATATATAGATATGATGCCAGAATAAGATTTTCTGCAAAGAATGGAAAATACCTGAGATATCATCTCTTCTTAAGACCATTTTCTGTTTGGAAAACAGTCCCATGTCAGGGTAGTGCTGGCATCATTAAATCCACATCAAATTGAGAGACACTGTTTATCTTCTCCAATCTCCATTCACAAATTGCAATGCAAATTTTGTTAGAACTGGCAGGTGCCTCGGAGTTCATCTGGCCCTAGGTAGTCCCCCAGGCTTCCTGGGTCTCTAACTAGAGATTGGAGAAGGCTCAGCAGTATTCACAAACCTGTAGGCTCATTTGCTGTAAAACCAATGAAGCAGATGATGCTCAACTGTTACTGTTTTGCAAGCATTTGTTTCAGATAATTGTTATTTGCCTGTTTGCCAAACACAGAACTTACAAAACCAGAAAGGATTTTACCCTAGCTACAAAAACATCACATAAAAATATTTTCTTGAAACACAAAGATTTTGTACTCAACTTGTGACTGGAATCATTCATTCCATGTTAACACAGGTTGGGGGGAGAGAAAAAGTGGGGGAATTCTGCAACCTAATACAGAATATAGGTAGTGAAGGTAATTAAAGATGCTCCTTTTTGCTTAGGAAAAAAAATGCTCACATCTGCTACAATAATTAAACAGGATAAGCAGCTCTTAGTATTTCAAATAAAGTTCCAGAGTTTTATCTGTCTCTGCTTTTAGAACTAAGAGAGTTAACCAAGGATGGAAAGAAATAGAGAGGAATCTGGAGAATTCCTTCAATTAAACAGCTCATCTAGTTAGAACCCAATAAATGTTATGATTTGGAGAAAAGTTAAGCCAAGATAGACCATTAAAGAGAAAATTGCTCAGTGAGAAGAACTCTACACAGGGAGCCAGAGAATGTGTTTAAATCTCTCTACCACCATTTCTGTGATCCTAGGAAATGCGGAAAAATTAACATTGTTGTGCCCCTACTGTACCAAACACTTTTTAATGCAACTCAGGAATTCAGAAGGTAGCAAACCCCATACTGGGGGGTGGGGAGAGAAGAAAGTCTCATGGAGATTAAATAGTTTGTCCAGGATCAAGAAAGAGGAGACAGACTCAGGATTCAAAGTCAAGTACCCCGCTGGGTCTCAGCTTCCTGTGGAGTGTGCAGGTTGGATGGTGGCTCCCAGGTTTCCAGGAAACCACCAGAGCCTAAAATCAGATCATGACCTCTTGTTTCTTTACTTATGGCTGAAAAACAACTCAGTGCTTCTTCCTATCTTAGGTTGATCAGAAACTCATGCTGCAGATTCACATCTTTGATTAATAAAAGGTTGCTAAGGGAACTATTCTTTAATGACTATTTTGTGCCAAAAATCTTTCAAAATAATGGTTCTTTTGGAAAGCAAATTACATAAAGAAGTTCTTCAATCATGCAACCATTGGTAATCTTGGCAACACATCACCAGCCAAGGTCCTTCCCAGCTCCCCGGTCCCATGACTCCATTGGTGACCAAAGACTCACTAACTCCTGACTTACAGGGAAATCCTCCCCTGGGGTTCTGTGGCCTCCAATTCTGTACTACCAAACTCTGCTGCCTACCACGGCTCCACTTAAGTGACAGCAACTCCAGAAATAACATGCCTCACACCACATGGGATCTCCTTTATACCCGGAGAGGGGTTTGGTTTTGCCTTTCTTACAGGATGTTCTGTTCCAACATTTTAACCTCTAAACTTCAGGTAATTGAAAACAGGGTCTGTGTTTGCTCCTTCACATAGTTCAAACTCAGCAAGTATTTATTAAATGTCATGAGATTTTTGGTCTTTCGGGTATACTGTACCAAATGTAGGGGAAGGAGCTTCCAATTGCCAAACATAGGGGAAGGAGCTTCCAATTGCCAAAAGCAAAAAATGCACGCCAGCAGACATCTTCTTGCGTTGAGGAAGCGGTCTCTGCACAAGGACTATAAAATGTTTATGAAGCCTTAAGGTCTTGGTTGAACACCTTATACCTTTGAGTAGTAGAACCTCTACCCTTAACACTTTTAAAATTTTTTTCATGATTTTTCAATCTCAGAAGTAATACCTGATATCTCAAGAAAACTTTAATATAAAATAGAAAAGGGAAAAATTGGCTGGGCATAGTGGCACATGCCAATAATCCCAGAGGCTCAGGAGGCTGAGGCAGGAGGTTCACAAGTTCAAAGCCAGCCTCAGTAATTTAACGAGACCCAGTCTCAAAATAAAAAATAGGGCTGGGGATATAGCTCAGTGGGTAGAGTGCTTGACTCACAAGCACAAGGTCCTGGGTTCAAATCCCCAGCACCGCAAAAATAAATAAATAAATAAATAAATAAATAAATAAATAAATAAGGCTGGAAAAGTGCCTCAGTGGTTGAGCACCCCTGGCACCAAAAAAAAAAAAAAGGCAGGGAGTGGGCAGTAGAGTTTTAAAGCCTCCATTAACTCACTACTCAGAGATAACTGTTTAACATTTGGGGATATCTTTCCAGTGTATTGTCTACACACAAAAAAAGTACATATATATTTTAAAGAAAAAAATCGAAACCAGTAACAACCAGAAACCAGTAACAGATTGGAATTTTGCACTTAAAATATATCTTGAATATTTCCCAATATCAGTAAGTAACCTCTAACACACAGCTTATGATGATTATGCTGTTTCATAATGTGAGTATACCATATTTTATCTAACCACCCAGGGCAGTTGGGTTGGTCTCTGAAAGTAGAGTATGTTGATGGCATTAATTTTGCCAGCTGTAAACAGAAAGAAGCAAGTGTTGGCCTTGCAGGAGGCAGGTTCAGCCTGTAGAGTCTACCGAGCAAAGCAGGGGGCATTTAAAAACCAATGGCCTGGGCTGGGGATGTAGCTCAGTGGTATAGCACTCGACCCTAGGTTTGATCCCCAGTGCTGCAAAAAATTTTTAAAAACCAATGACTCAGGGGCTGGGGTTGTGGCTCAGTGGTAGAGTGCTTGCCTAGCACATGTGAGGCACTGGGTTCAATCCTCAGCACCACATAAAATACATACAATAAAAGTTAAAAAAGGTTAAGGAAAAAAACCAACAATGACTCAGGTAGGAATGTATCATATCCCTATGTTCAACACCTCTCTTCTAAGAGAACATACCAATGTGTCAAAAAAGGTTTCACATGCAATATTGATAAATATTCATTATCATATAAAAGCTTAATTCATAATGTTAAAAGCACAACTAATTTAAAACACACAATCCTAGAAATATCAGAAGTATTCAGTTGAGTGTTGAATTAACAAAGTTTCCTTCTCAGCTGCCTGCTGAGTACTTCACTTGATAGTCATTACTTTGTATTTCTGAAAAAGCCCTATCAGCTACTGCTGGCTAGGTTCAGGATCAGGGGGACAGGTCATCAGGGCTTCATATTTAAGGGGAAAAAAAAGTAAACTCAAGCAGCCTCTCAACTTCCAATTTTATTGACACTGAAAATTCTTTTCATACAAGGTACAAAAAAATTGTTTAATATACTTTACCTTTATATGTTTTACTCCACAGCTAACCACTCTGTTTGGCTGATATGGATCCCAGGAAATATCAAAAATCTGTCAAAAAAAATGTTGATCATTTTATGTGTTTCCACCTTCTTCCAGCAGCCAGACCAATTGCTAAGTCCCTACCCTAAAACACTTAGAATACAAAGTAACCTCCACAGAATGAAAAAGTAGGATTCGGCTCTTGGAACAGTCAGGGACAGCTAACTCATCACTGCCTCATGTCTACTTACCTTTGGCCTAACTAGAGAGGTAATTAACCCCAGCACTAAGAATCAGTATCATATTTTATTTTTGTCCATCTGGGGTAAACAAATTCTGATGATTTATTTTTTTAATCAGATTTCCTAGCACTATTTGCAGTGCTGATAAAACACTTTGGAGCTGGCTTTTCAATAAAAATTAAAAGAATTATAAAATGCTTCCTTTTAGCTAGGAAAATTTTTGTCAACCACAACTTAATGTGGCCAAGAGCTTTTAATCATCACAGAATGTGAGACAAAGTTAGTTATCTGACACTAATTAGCCCACCTAAAATAGTCCTTTAAACCCTCATTTTAATTTGACCCAAAATACATTTCCAATTCTCCAAGGAACTGAAAACATGTGAGCTTATCCTATCCTATTTGTCATTCGGTAAAAGCTACCAGAGTCTGTAGGGAGCTCCATTTTCATTTTGGAGACAGGGAAGAGAATATTGCCAACACTGTAAGTCAAAGTCCCTATCCTGATTGTTTAAAATGTGTATTTCCAGGATCCATTCAAGACACTCTCAGGTAGTGGTTCTGGAATAGAATCCAGGAACCTGAATTTTTGAACAGTCTCCAGGAGATTCTGATGCAGGTTGTCCACAGACCACATTCTGTGAAGTACTCAGAAGGGGAAGAACCAACTCTCAGGGACAAAGTCTAGACTAGCAAAGGAACCTAGGCCACTAGCTTCTCATCACCAGAAAGGAGCAATTATGGGCTCTAGAAAGCACGCTAAAGAAAAAGGACTTGGTCCAAGTATTCATTTTAGCTATTTGAGCTCAATCTCCGCATCTCTAAACTTAAATTCCTTTTCTCTAAAATAGATAATTCCACCTCAGTCTGGTTATAAGATCAGTTAAAATAAATGAAATCACTTTGCAGGTTATAAAGCGCTATTATACAAATGTAATGGATTAAGTATTTTAGCAACTAAAATAATCTTGAAGTTAATCATAAGCAACCAATAACTTATACTGGCACCAATAATAAAGGCATCAGGAATAAGGAACAAAACTATGTGATACAGGGCCTAGGACAGTGTATATTATTTCATTAAAGCAGTCTGGACTCATTTCTCACTAGACTAACACCACACTTTTTACAATTTACCCCTAATTGGAAGGTATAACAGAGCAAAAGGAGATAGTCATTGAGATCAGATAAACGGGTTACATGACATTCAGTAGTGCTAAAAGAAGCAGCGTAGAGAAATTGTATTTCACTGAAGACTTTGCAAACTGGGCAACTCTCAGAACCAGCATAGATTCAGGAGCTCCTCCATGCAACAGTCAGGCAAGATATATAAGTCAGGTACAAACAGTGAAGATGATGCTAGAGCTTAGCATTTGCCTTATTTAGGCATGGTCTGATCAGTTGGCAGCCTGCAATTCGCTGATGCTCAGCTCCTATGATTGGCTGAGCCTCAGCTATATGTTACAAAAGTATACTTCCAAGTTAGGCTTTTGGCTTGTTTACCTACCAAGATAGATTGGTAGGGACTTAAGACAGGTTCAGGCCACGTTTAGTTTAACAGGGATTTAACAAAGCACTTTAAATGCAAGCAAAGGTATAGAAACTTTGTATACAAAGGTCTACACATTAGGCTCTTTTGCTAAGTAAGGAGATTTTAATGACTATAAGTATTTATAATATTTTTTCTAAGGTGATAGTCCTAAGAGTCTGACATATAGTATATTAAATCAGACTAATACAGTATATTAGATCAGCCTATATAAAATGATTCAGAATTAGTAGTAGTAATTGCAGAATTACTTAGATATTACATGGAGTTTGTTTTCAGCAGAGCTGGTTAGGGCAGCCCAATCCTGTGTACTGGGTCTCAAGTCCCCTTTTGGAAATCACTGGCTTCATGTATTAATCCAGTCCAACACAATTTACAGTAAGATAAGTATAATAGGATCACAGTAGGTGCAGGAAAAGTTACAACCAAAACTTAAGAACTGCAATATTTCAACCTAAATATTTCATTAAGAATTAAGTTAGAGGGCGCTGGGGAGATAGCTCAGTCAGTAGAGTGCTTGCCCTGGGTTCAATCCCCAGCACCCCCAAAAAGAAAAAAAAGAATTAAGTTAGTATCTATAAAATTCAGATCCCTGGGGCCAGGGGTGTGTAATTTAGTGAGACTGTGCTTGCCCAGCATGCACAAAGCCCTGGGTTCAAACCCCAGCACTGAAAGGGGAAAAAAAAAAAAAAAAAAAAAAAAAAAATTCAGATCCCTGAGAGTAAAGTCCTATTGTTACTATGCTGTGAAATCTCCTTAGGGGATTCTACATGCAGCTAGGGTTGATCCACTGGATCAAAGGGGCACTAGTCCTTTTCCAACACTTAAATTATATTGCTTGTCTCTGCTAGGTTTTGTGAAGTCTTGTTCCCAGAGAGGAATTTGCAATAGCTGTGAGGTCCTTTCATACTATACATCTCTACAGATGAATATAACATTTTTATAAGAATTTTTCAGAGTTAAAGCCATGCAAGAGATAATGAACTTAATGTTTAATTATGACCTCATTCTATATAGAGAGATAATTATATCGTACAGTAACACAAAACAACTAGAAATTCAAGGTAAGATATTCATGCAAGTTCATTCTTCTTTTAAATGAGAAAGCAAGACAATAAAGGAGTCAAATTCTTCAATTATGCAAGACACTAGAGAAATCAAATTCTGACCAGTTATGTGCATATAGCTGTTCCAGTCCCTACTCTGCCAGCTGTAACTACATGGAATTATCATTTCTCATCACACTGACTTCAATATGAATGGTAAGCAGGCCACAATCTTCATTCAACATTCTCAAATATAACAATCACAGAATTATCATTACATTCATTTGCAATTAAAATGCATACTCTTATAATCATGAATATTTCTAGCAATTATTTCCATGTCTAAATGAATACATCTAAACTACACATATAATTTAAAATTCAATTCTATTTTGATTTTAGGAAGAAGTCAAATGCCAGCATCAACGGTTTGCTTTTCCTCTGAAAAGCAGTAGCAATTCAAAGAATGTGATCACTACAAGCAATGATGCTAACACAGCTATAAATCATTAGTAAAAGAAAGAGTACATTTATAAATTGACTTTGTTCAGAAAAAAACCTACATGTAACGCATTTATTTTTAGAAATATACAAATCTGAGAAGCAGTATCACAATTACACTACAGTTATGAAAACCACACTGTTTGATTCAATAAAGGTCTTACCCGGTCCGAATGGCCAGTGGCTGAAGCCAGAAGTTTTCCCTTCCTCCAATCCCAAATGCAGACAGTGTTTTTGGCATCCAGTCCCACAGAGGCTAAACGCTAAGAAAAGAATAATTTAATATCTGAAAGTGATGCGAAGACTTCCTATTATTCAATCTTTCAACAGTGATTACTTCCTGTGGATGAGGCATTGAATTTCTTACCAACTGATTTCTTGAAATCCATCCTAAACACAGAACTAAAGGTTTTATAATCGATGTCTTCCATTAGGAGGTACCAAAATTTTAAAGAACTAAAAGCCACTGCTCATGAGTCCTTTTTAAACATAAGAAAAACAGATTCAAACTCTCATGAGGTCCTGACATATCAGCAGAAGTAACAGGAACAGAACTTGAAGGCAGGGGTTAAAATTAAATTTTTTAGTTTGAATTCAATGTCAGATTTAGGTAACCTCAGAGATTTTAAAACATGTCCTTAAGAAAGGTCTTTGCTGTAATTTTTTATCAAGGATTTCAGCAATGGAAATAAGACATGGTTGTATTTTTTTTTTTATCTATATAAGAAAATTAGAATGGGTAAATTCCACTCCATTTTTTTTAATAGTTAAAAAAAAAAAGGCAGCTAAACATGGGCAAGGTAAAATTCCTATTACAGTGAAAAAAAGTCAAAAGAAATGGATTATGTTCTTTTGTAGTGATAAGTCCCATAGCTACCTGGAAAAGCATTTCTACTGCCTATTGTCAATTGTGAGCTAATGGGCCATTTGTTATTTTCTAAATATCATTCGGTTCCAGTGAACTCTGTCCAGGGAATATAGCAGACCTGAAGCAATAGGCATCAACAAGCCATGAAATCTATAATTGTAAACAAATAGGAGGTTATTTTTCTCAATTGACAGTTACATACCCGCAATCCACCCCAACCCACCCTTCAAAATAAAATCATAAAGGAGTATCTAGGATTTTAAAATGAAATAACATGTACAAAGAACTAATAGTTAAAGCTGGATTACTCTCCACTGCATTACATTTTCTTGTGATGCTTCGGAACAAATTTTAGGTGTTTGCTTGAGTAATAAAGTCGGATTAGAGAATGTGCATATAAATACATATATAAGCACAGATTTACACTTACTTATTCATCCTGACATATTCATTAAATTTAATCAGGAAGTCAATATAACTGTAAGCCTGGACAAATTATCACTACCCAGCCGTCACTGCTCTTTAGACAGGGTGATATTATGCATTGTATGCATCACTCTGACAAAACTGAATGATTACCAACTAGTAAAATTAAAATCACATATACCAGGGGTCTACATGTATAGTAAATCTATAGTTCTAGAAAGAAAAATGAATAATGACTAAACTAGCAGAAAACACCAAGTAAATGTTAATTACTTAAAAAGAAGTCAAACCTGGTCAACTCCTATAAGCGACTGAATGAATAATTTCACAGATCATTCCATGGCTCTGATTTACAAAACCAACTCCATAATTTGCCAAAAACTGAACTGAAGGAGTCAGCTGACAGATGAAGGATGAAAAAGACAGAGGAAGGGTGGCAAAGGAACATGGAGAAGCACAGCCTCAGCGGGGAGTGGCAGTGGCAGCCAGCAATGACCCCTCTGTTCCAGTCCCCTTTCCATAACATTTTCACATCTTTTCTGGCAGGGAAAATGAAGGAGGGAAGTCTTTGTTGTAGGGACCGGGAGGGTTTCAGGAACACCTTTGAAGTATCTTCAAAGAATAGGTCTCTTTGAGGGGCCAAGCAGGTGAGCCAAGCACTCGGATGAGAACAACATGAGAAAGGGCATGGAGGTGCAAAGCAGAAGACCTGGTAGAGGAATCTTGCTAACTTGTCCCATTCGACTACATTGGAATGTGGAGCTAAGGCTAGAAACATTGGTTAATCTAGAAGGTCGATCTACAAAGTGTGGAATTCATTCAGTGGTACCTTGAGCTTGTGCTGGTTTTCAAGAATGCTTTGACACTTCTTCAGTTGATGAAAAGCATTATCAAGAAACCAAGGGACCAGAGGTTACTTGAGTACATTGAACATGGCTCTAACCTAGAACTTAATGGGCAGGGCCAGTGAGAATGGGAAGGGGAGAACGAATGTCAGAGTTACTGTAAAGAAACCTGAGACTGACAAATACACAGGCACTGATGACTGCTCGAATTGGGAGTGGTGGGGAGGAGGAGTCAGAAATGACCTCAAGATAAAGAGTCCAAGAGAATCTTCTCAATGGATTATTAGGTGATGTTACCTTCTGAAAGCAAGGGGTATAACACGATGCTCAGGACTTGAGGTCTGAGAAAATGGCTTGGTCCAGCCCTTATTCTAAGGAGGAAGCTACAATGGGTGACAAAGTGGAAATCCTGAATCATGGTGGGGCCACCTTCATAAGTTCATGACTTCTTTTATGGAGGTTTTTTAACCAGAGAGTGGGAACGGGGGAACCAACACTGGTGCTTACACAGAGTGGGGTATCAGTACAAGCTTGGAAAAGGGTCAAAGTTGTGAGGAATTTGAGAAGGGAGGCTGCCAAGAGGAGCTAGCAAAGGCTGGCTATTTGCCTTATAATTTTAGGTGAACTGTAAGAAGTAATTAAGGAAAACACAAATGGAAAAAGATACACACCTGTCCATCTGAGTCGAAAGCCAAGCAGGCAACTCCATGTGTATGAACATCTTTGAGAATAGACACAGTCTGGACATTATAGGAATCCCATATGCATATATACGGCTCCTTCCCAACTTGGCCAGTTGCAATGAGAGTTTTATCTGGGTGTAAGGCAAGGCTGAAAGAGAAAATGGCCTTTTTTTTTTAAACATCTTCCAGTTAAATAAAAGACAGACATTGATCACCTTTTATTCAAATTTATTTCTCATTTTAAATCATCTAATGAGCTGATCAAGAGAAAGAATGTAAGGTATCACAAAGTAATCAATTACCTGATGGGTCTAAGTTGATATGTTTTAGCTTTGGTAAAGAGAAGCTTAGTATGGTTTGATGATTTCATCTGATCTTACCTATTTGGTCACCTTGAAAATCAGACACGATTATAATTCTCCAATTAGAAAAGCTATATGAGTCCATAATACTTTGTATGATGATATGTACTTACAAAATATTGCCCAGGTTTCAAGCCAGCTTTTGACTTAAATTTGGTAGGGGGAACATTGTTGCTAGGAGAATGTTACGTCTCCTGTCAATTAAACCTGCGTGCTGGAGCACCGAATGCTGTCCTCATTAAGATTTCAAAGCATGGACAGGTCCCAAAGTCAAGGGCTGTTTCTGGGTCTGTTGTCACAGATTATGCATTTTAAATGAAAACTTCCATTTTACATAAATCACTATGACACCAAGAGAACTGCACATTACTAGCCTGGTGGTTTGTGTAGCAATTTTCCTCTGTAGTCCAATCAAAATAAAACTTTGTCAAATACCAAGTAGTATTTCAAGGAATCTGTAGCAGTCGAGAGAGAAAGGTTATCATCATTAATCCTCCATGAGAAATCACTATAATGTTTCAAATTCATTTCATGAAGTGGTGCCTTCTAAAAACAAGTGTTGAAATTTTAAAAAATAAAAAAAGAGCACTTTGCCTATATGTTATATGATAATTCTGTTCACACAACAAGCAGAAGTATAATGTTTCACAAACTTCCAGTATCTGCACAGTGAAGAAAAATAGACTCTTACTCCCTTTCATTTTTCATAATGTTAGTAAGTATATGCTTTGGAATCTGACACATGGATTTGTCTATTGGCTGCCCCTTACTACCTCTGGTTTCTATGGACAAATTAATTTTTTATGGGCAAATTACTCTCTTTTGCTTGGTTTCTTCATTCACCAAATAGAGATAATATATAAAAGTAGATGACATAATTAATCTAAAGCACTTACTACAGTGCCTGGCAAGACTGAGCACTCAGTACAAGTTTCATCATCATCATCTGTGTGACTGGTACTATATAGATATGAGCAACACATGCATGTCTGTTTGGGTGCAGCCTTTCAAAACTGAACAGCTTTAAATGCCAGTTAGACATGTACAAATGCTTTCAAGAAAATGTATTCTCAGGGATCTTTATAAGGAAGTAATATTAAAAAAAAAAAAAAAGAAAGAAAACCCACACAAAAGAAAACTCATTCACAACAAGTGAATGCCAGGGCCTTTGAAACTTTCTAAGTTTGTAGTACATTTTAGCATTTAGAGTTGATGAGAGATGATAGACAAGTATAAAAGGAGCCTCCCAGTCTCTCTTTTGTTGGGCTATATCTGATATTTCATGGTTTATAAATGCATTAGTTTTCCATTACTGAAACAACTGAGATAATCAACTTATGGAGAAAATAAATTTATTTTGGTTGTCTCAGAAATTTCCGTCCTTGATCAACTGGCCCTATTGCTTTGGCCAACTGCCTGATGCAGTAGCACATGATACACAGTGACACATCATGGTTGGGAGAAGTGAACTGCCACCTCCTAGTTGGGCTCTTCCACTTCCTCTTTCCCCAGTGATCTCCTACCAGACCCCCATCCTTCCAATAGCCCCCATCCCAAGGAGCAGGCATGTACCACCTGGACCTTTGGGGAACACTTAAGATGCAAACTATAGCAAGACGTATCCTAGAAAACTGCAGGAAAATTAGAAATGTCATGCATGTTTCATTAAACTAAATGGATGGAAGCAGTCTGTGAAAACCCTGTGACAAACTGGTGTATTTGAGTACATTATTTCATTCAACAAAACTAAAGGTTGGGTATGTGAGATACAGTACAATAGAAACATAAACAGAAAAGATACTGTCTGCATTTCAAGGAGCCCGCCTTAAGGAAGACAGACATATAAACAAATAATTATACAGTATCATACACATGCATGCATACCCACACATACATTGACACAGAAAGATGGAAGATGGAGTGACTAGATGTCCAGGATATTAGAGAGGACTTAACTTCATAAAAAGATAAGGTACAAAAGGGCATTCATGGGAAAAGACAGAAGAGCACAAAATGAGATGGGTCCAGTAGGCAAGAGCAGCTTATGAAAGCCCATTTAACCAAGTCAGGAAGTTAGGTTATCGCCAACTATGAGAAGCATGTCTCACAGTGAGATGCAAAGAACACATCTGTGAGGGGTGTTAATGGGAGAGGCAAAGAAATCAGCTAGGAACTCTGCGGGAGATAGTGAAGTAAGACAGGTAAGATTAATTAGGAGCTATTTTGAAAGAGAGAAAGAAGGTCTAGAATGTTTGAGGCTAAGGAAACATAAGCATGTCAAAGTTAATATACGTTTTTGGCTTAGGCAACAGGGTTTTATGGTCCAAGAAGTATGACAGAATTTGAAGCCTGTGAACCTGACTTTGGGAAAAATGGTCTCAATTCTATACAATTTTAGTGGGGAAACCATGGAGACTTCCTCAGGTCAGAGTCCTAAGGGCTATAAAGAAGATCTGGCAGGGTGCAGTGGCACACACCTATAAACCCAGTGGTTCAGGAGGAGGCTGAGATAGGAGGATCGAGAGTTCAAAGCCAGCCTCAGCAACGGAGAGGTGCTAAGCAACTCAGTGAGACCCTGTCTCTAAATAAAATACAAAATAGGGCTGGGGATGTGGCTCAGTGGTTTAGTGCCCCTGAGTTCAATCCCACTCCCCCCACAAAAAAAAGGAGAGGATTTGACTGGATTGCATGTTTAATAACAGCAGTTGTTTTCCAGCACTAAATTGTTCCTGGGATGTCACATGGCAGAGTAAGCATTAAATACTTGCAGAAGAGAACAATATGGTACAATAGAGTCACCCAGAAATTGTCCACAGGACAGAACCAAAGCAACAGGTGTACAACCATACATGGAGGTAAGTGGCAGTGGGCAAGTACAGAAGTCAACCAAAGAGAGATCAAACCCCGCTGAAATTCAGAGGCTAGGAATTATAACAAGAGAAATGGAGAACCCCAGCACCTGGTGGAAGCACTGCATCCAGGAGAAGGGAACTCTCTAAAAGTTAAAGAAAAGATTGCAGTATGGTGCAGAAATCTACACCCTACAGACATATAGACCAAATAAAGAAGAGACCTGGAATCTGCACAGGAAGTTTGCCTTAGAGAAATTCACTGCAACTCCCTTGAAAAGGGTCCTATTGTGTGAAACTATACTGCCTTGTGGCTCAGAAGCCCCAGTATATTCACCTCTTAGACTCTGTGGACACACTACTACATTGACTGAGCAGTGGTGGACTCAAGAGAGTCTTGGCTCAAGGGAGTGAGTGAAACACAAACCTGCTGGGAGTTCTATTCTGCAGGTCTTGATACAGAGGAAAGCAGAGGATACTGCCCTTTGGAATCAATGGACAGAGGGACTGCCCTCTGAGATGTGCAGCAAGAATAGTCGGCTGTGATTTTGCACAGAGGCCAGGACTAAAGACACCAGGATTGAGAGTGACAGATCCTGCAGTTCCTTTACCCCCACTCCAGCACAGAATTTGGTTGCCCCCTCTGCCCTTGAAGGCATTGAGGATCTGCCATGGTGTAGGCAGGAGAAGTCACATTTAAAGTCAAACCCATTAAATTAACAGCAGATTTCTTAGAAGAAACCCTAAAGGCCAGGAGAACATGATAGATGCATTTCAAATACTGTAAGAAAACAACTGTCAACCAAGATTACTATGCACAGCAAGGTTATCCTTCAGAATCAACAAAGAAAAGTCTTCCAAGATAAGAATAAACTAAGGGAATTCATGACCACTAGACCAACATTACAGAAGAGGCTTAAGGAAATTTTACACCCAAAAGAGGAAGAAAGATAATCACTATCATGACAGCACTTAGAAGAATAAACCCCACTAGAAGAGCAGATATAAATGAGAATCAAGCATTATAAATAAATTACCAAATTTAAAAGACAAATAGAAACAAATATTGAAAATAACCAGAAAAAATAAATCAATAAAATGACAGGAAAAATCTATACTTTCCAATAATAACTGAATATAAATGGTATTAATTAGCTAAAAGATCAAGGTGGTTGCATACACCTATAATTCCAGCAACAGAAGACTAGGGCAGGAGAATCATAAATTCAAGGCTAGCCTTGGCAACTTAGCAAGACTGTCTCAAAATAATAAGTAAAATGGACTGGGGAGGTAGTTCAATGGTACAGCATCCCTGGGTTCAATCTCCAGTACCTCTGCCCCAAAAAAAAAAAAAAAAAAAAAAAAAAAAAAAAAAACTGGATGAATGCGTTAAAAATAAGATTCAATAATATCCTATTAGAAACTTGCCTTATCTGCAAAGTTATTCAGACAGAAGGTGAAAAGATGGCATATTAGTCAGCTTTTCATCAGTGTGACCAAAATATCTGACAACAACTTAGAGGAGGAAGAGTTTATTTGGGGCTCAGTTTCAGAGGTCCTTCCATGGTCAGCTAACTCCATTGTTCTGGGTCTAAGATGAAGCAGAACATCGTGGCAGAAGGGTATGGTGGGAGAAGGCTGCTCAACTCACGGCAGCCAGAAGCAGAGAGGCAAGAGAAGAGCAAGAAACAAAATATAATCCCCAAGGGCACATTCCCCAAGACCTACTTCCTCCAGTCACACCCTGCCTGCCTACAGTTACCACCTAGTAATCCATACAAATTATTAATCCATCAGATGTACTAATCCACCAATTAGGTCATAGCTCTGATAATCTAATCATTTCACCTCTGAACATTCCTTCATTATCATGAGCTTTTGGGGAGATACCTCATCCAATTAACAGATGGAAAATTGTGTGAATGGAATCCAAATGTAAACAGGAGTAGCTATATTTATACCTAACAAAATAGACTTTAAGACAAAATCAGTAGACAAAGAAGGTCAGTATATATTGATTAATGGAAAAATTATCAAGAAGATATAACAATTATAAATTTATATGCACCAAACATTGGAGTATCTATTCATATAAAACAAAAAGTACTAGTAGGGAGAGAAAGGCCCCAATACAGTAATACCATAGTGGATGATTCTAATACTGCATTTTTACCAACAGATCATTTAGGATCCCCCCCAAAAAATATTAACAAACATCAGAGTTAAATTATACTACAGATTGAGTAGACTTAATAGACATCTGCAGAATATTCCATTCCATGACTGCAAAGAACATATTCTTTTCATCAGAGCATGAAGTTTTTCTAAAATATTAGGCCACAAAGTCTTAACAAATTTTAAGAAACAGAAATAACATCCTGTATCTTCTCTGATCACAATGAAATGAAGCTAGAAATCAACAAGTGGAAAAGCAGAAATTATATAAACACATGGAGACTGAAGAACACATTTTGAACAGTTGTTCATTGAAAGTCAAAAGAAATTTAAAAATTTGTTGGATCAAATGAAAATGAAATAGAATATAGCAATCCAAATGTGGGATACAGCAAAAGCAGTACCAAGAAGGAAGTTTACTGCAATGAATGCCTACATAAAAAACAAGTAAATCTCAAACAGCCTAATGATGCATCTCAAGGTCCTAGAAAAGAAATAACAAACCGAACTCAAAATCAGTAGAAGGAAAAAAATAAGATCAGAACAGAAATAAATGATATAGAGACTGAAAGAATAATATAAGAAGATCAATAAAAGAGTTCTTTGAGAAAAAAAAAAACAAAAATTGATAAAAATTTCACTAAACTAACCCAAAGATAGAGCAGACCTGAAAAAATAAAATTATAGGTGAAAAGTAAACAGACATTTCAACTGATAGCCACAGAGATTAAAAAGATCATTAAGGAATATTTTGAAGAACTACACGCTAATAAATTGGAAAGTCTAGAAGATTGAACAAGTTTTTAGACATGACCTACCAAAATTGAAACAAGAGAATATAAAAACTAAATAAACCAGTAACAAGAAATGAGATTGAATCAGTAACAAAAGTCTCCCAACAAATGAAAGCCCTGGGGCACTGCTGAATTTTATCAAAACTCTAAAGGAGAACATCAGTGTTTCTCAAACTATTCCATAAATAAAAAGAGAAAGAATGCTTCCAGACTCATTCTATGAGGCCAGAATTACCTTGCTACCAAAACCTGACAAGAACACACACACACACACACACACACACACATACACACACACACAAAACTACAGACCAATATTCCTGATGAACATAGATGCAAAAAACCTCAACAAAATACTAGCATTTATAATTCAACAGCACATTAAAAAGATCATATACCATGATAATGTTGGTTTCATTCCAGAGACACAAGGACGGTTCAACATATGTAAACTGAATAGATCACATAAACAGAATCAAGAATAAAAATCACAAAATCATCTCCATAAATGAAGAAAAAAGCATTTGATAAGATTCAACACCCCTTCATAATAAAGGTCCTGAAATTAGGTATAGAAGGGTCATGCCTCTTGTTATGGTTTGGACATGAGTTATTCCCCAAAAGTTCACGTGTGAGACAATGCAAGAAGTTTCAAAGGAGAAATGATTGGGTTGTGAGAGTCTTAACCCAATTAGTGATTTAATCCCCTGATAGGGATTAATTGAGTGGTAACTGAAGTGGTAGGGTGTGGCTGGAGGAGATTGGAATTGAGGTGTGGTTTTGGGTATATATTTTGTATCTGGAGAGTGGAGATTCCCTTTCTCTCTGCTTCCTGATGATGTGAGCTGCCATACTCATCTGCCATGATGTTCTGCCTCACCTCAAGTCCTGAGGAATAGAGTCGGCCTTCTACGGGAGGAATGGAATCGGTCTTCTATGGACCTCTGAAACTATGGCCCTCAAATAAATTTTCCCTCTTCTATAATTGTGGTCAGATCATTTAGTTACAGCAGTGAAAAAGCTGACTAAAACACCTCTATATCATAGAAGCTATATATGACAGACTCATAGCCAAAATCATACTGTAAGAGGAAATGCTTTGTTTTCTCCCCAAAGATCAAGAGCAAGAAAAGTCTGTGTCCATTCTCATTGTTCTTATTCAATTTGGTACTAGAAATTTTAGCCAGAGAAATTAGGCAAGAGAGAGAAATAAAGGCAAAGAAATAGGAGGTCAAATTATCCCTATTTGCAGACTCCACCAAAAGTCTATTAGAACTGATAAATTCAGTAAACTCTCAAAATATAAAAATCAACATACAAAAATCAGTAACTTTTCTACACACCAATAATGAACTCAGAAAATGTCATGAAATTAATCCTCTACATAATACATCCCCCTACACACACACACACACAAACACACAAACTTGGATGAAACTTAAGGACGTAAAAGATCTCCATAGTGGAAATTATAAAATACTGAAGAAAAAACTTGAAGGAAACACTGAAAGGTGGAAAGACCTTCCATGTTCATGGGCTGGGAGAATAAAGATTGTTAAAATCACCCTACTCCCAAAGTAATCACAGATTCAATGTAATTTCTATCAGAATATCAATGATATTCTTCACAGAATTAGAAAAAAAAAATCCCAAAATTCATATGGAAGCACAAAAGACCTGAATAGCCAAAGCAATCCTGAGCAAAGACAAAACAAAACAAAACTGTAGGCATCACAATATCTCAAAATATACTGCAGAGCTGCAACAACGAAAACAGTCTGGCATCATCCTAAAAACAGATACATAAAAACAGACCAATGGAACCAGAATGAAAGTCCACACATTTTTCAACCAACTGATTTCCAAGAAACTGCCAAAAATATCCATTGAAGAAAGAATAGCCTCTTCAACAAATAGTACTGGGAAACTGGATATCCACACATGTAAGATTGAAATCAGGCCCCCATTTTTCACCCCATACAAAAATCAACTCAAAATGAATCAAAAACCTTACCGTAAGACACAAAACTCTGAAAATACTAAAGGAATTCACAGGGAAAACACTTCAAGTTACTGACACAGGCAGATTTCCTGGATAGGACTCCAAAAGCATAGGGAACGAAAGCAAGAACTGACAAGTAGGGTTACATACAATTAAAAAGCTTTTACACAACAAAGTGGGGTGTCGACAGAGTGAAAGGACAACCCAAAGAATGGGAGAAAATCTTTGGCAGCAGTGCATTTGACAGAATATCCAGAGTATATGAAGAACTCAAAAAACTTAAGTAGTCCAGTCAAAAATGGGCAAATGATCTGAACTTCTCAAAAGAATACAAATAGCCAAATAAAAATGTAAGAGGATACTTAACATTTTAGTTAACAGAGAAATGCAAATTAAAAGTACAATGAGATTCCTTATGGTCCCAGTAGGAATAGTAGGTCCCATGTATGATAAACAACAACAAGAAGCACTGGCAAGGATATCGAGAAAAAGGAACCCTTATACACTGCTGGTAAGAATATAAATTAGTAGACACTATGGAAAATAGTATGAAGGTTCCTCAAAAAAAAAAAAAACAAAACAAAAGAAACTAATAGTATACCATATGATCCAGCTATCCCACTCCTGAAGGTTTTGTTTTTTGTTTGTTTGTTTGTTGGTTTGTTGGTTTTGGTACCAGGGATTGAACCCAGGGGCACTTAACCACTGAGCAACATCCCCATCCCTTTTTGTTTTATTTTGAGACAGGGTCTTGCTAAGTTGCTGAGGCTGGCTTTGAACTCACGGCCCTCCTGCCTCAGCCTCCCAAGTCGCTGGGATTACAAGTTTGCACCACCATGCCCAGCATACCCATGCTTATTGTGTCACTAGTCACAATGGCTAACATGGAATCAACCTAGGTGCCCATTAACAGATGAATGGATAAAGAAAATGTGACATATACACATAAGGGAGTATTAGCCATAGGAAGAATGGAATTTTTTCATTTGCAGGGAAATGGATGGAACTGGAGGACATCATGTTAAGTAAAATAAGCCAGACAAACATAGCATATTTTCTCTCATATGTGAAAATGTAAAAGACCTAAAGTAGAAGAGGGACTATTAGGGGCAGGGAAGTGGGGGCAGCTGGAAAGAGGAAGAGGAGAGGATAGAATAAGATGAGTAGACATGATCAAAGCACAACATGTACATGTATGAAAATATCACAGTGAATCCCAGGGTGAGGGGTAGATCTCTGTATCCAATCAGGAGATCATGATGGAGAGAATCATATCACCTGAATTCCTGAGTATGTGGTAATATTTTGTGAGCTACAGCCAGCTACTACGTACTTCCATGAAGGAAATTATGCATGTGGAGAGTACTATGATCACACAAAATATCTGTTCCACCCTGGGTTTCTCATGACACACTGTTATGGTTCTGTGACTAGAAGTACTGATATTACTTATATGTCAAGTCTATCTGCCAGTTCACAGTTCATAAACCCAACTCTTTGCTAAGAAAGCTTGTGCAAATTTTGCAAATTATTATAGCTATAACAGTAATGTCACAATATTAAAATCTTAAACACTGACTCCCTTTCATTAAGGGTCTCAATAAAATGGAAGACTCATTCCACAGCCACAGAAACAGATTTGGTGCCATTCTCTTTTTCCTTTGGCCCTCAGTTTATTGCATTTATTGCATTATATACATGGCAACAAAAAAGGGATGGAGCTTTGAAAGAGCTGCTTTTCTCTGTATAAGTCTGGTTCCACTGGGAAAACCCATCTTTTGTTACCATAGCAATAGAAAGCACTGCGGAGAAGGACTTTCATAAAATATCTGGAAGAAGAAATTGATTTGTTTCTGTAACACGCCGGGAGGGCAAAACTATGTCTTCCTGATGTCAAATGGGATCAGGAAGATTTCCAAATATGTTGAGTATGAGAGAAGATGAGAATTAATAGGGTGGTAGAAAGATGTAGCCTTGCTTATGAGGTTGGACAAAAACCACTAATCAACACTAATCATTCTCAACTCCCTAAGGCAAAAAAAATATTTGAATACTTTTCAAGTACAACACTTAAAAAGTGTTGATTCTAACTTTACTTTGTGCAACCTTATTTCATTGTTGCCCCGGCTGCTTCAGTGAGTCTTTGAATAACTCTTAGTTGGGTTTTGTTTTGTTTTGTTTTGTTTTTAATGGTCCCACCAGGAAAACTTCTTCCCTCCATTTCCCTGAAGATAAACCCTGAGCAGAGCTTTTTAGTGTTGGAGGCCTGCGTGCATCAAGGTTTGGGCTGGATAGTTCAAGGACAGAGGGAAGGCTACTGCTTCATGGTTGAACGGGTGTGGACTGACCTCAGGGATGTACAGATGTGAGGCATAAAAGGCAAAGGAGGTTTAAGCACCGTGGCCTTGAAGTAGTGGAGCCTCAGACAGGGATGGGTGTGGTCCAGCCCTAGTCCCCAGGGATGTGCTTGTCCCTGGAGTACAGTACCACCACCCGAACTGTGAGCTGTCCTAACAGGGAGGTGGCCTCCCTTTCCGAGTGGGCCTGGGCAGCACAAACGGGAGCAACAGTAACTAGGAGAGACCAGAATCCAGTCCATTTTCCTGAACTGCGTAAGTACCAGTGCACTAGGATAGTCCATGGTTGAGTGGTGTCCCTCAAACTGGACTTCTCAACAAACACAATGACTGGTACGTCTACTGAAAATAAACATGATTTAGAAAAATTATTATCTTGATGCCGACTGCATCAGTACGGAACTATATTTCAGGAACACCTTCACACCATGTAAGAGTAGTTAAGTTGGGAGTGGTCTGGCTGCCTGAGATTAGAGCACACTGCATGGCGGAGGCCAGCTTGGACCAGCCAGCAAGGACTGAGTGTTAAATTACAGCAACTCTGAACCAATTGTTCAGCAACCACCGTTAAAAATTAAGATACATAAGCTTACAATTAAATAAATGGTATTAAAAACAAAAGTAACATATTCAAAATTCATCATTTTGTAGTTTTTACATTTTAGTGTTATCTCCCTAGCCTTGAGATTATTTATTGCTATCCCATTTGAATGAAATATCATAGAATAACGTGTTATTCTTGCTCCTCTCTTCCCAACTCCATTTTCAATGTTATATTGGTGGCTTGAAATAAGCATGCTAGGAGAATTTACATCATGGAAGTCAACAAAAGCTATGAATAAGGGCTTGGTTTATTATTCTATTGATTGTGTAGACTTAGGAAATAGGATGTTATCAGTTACACCACGTATAAAATTGAGAAAATATTTGAGTATTGAAACACCATTCAAAGAAGTTGCTCATATCACTGGCAAATGATTTAAATCATTTAATCTTTGATTAAAGTTCCAATCAAGTATTTATTCTTCATCTGATTTTGCCAAATCATGGTTGAACTGCAACTATAAGTTGACCAGACACATAAATTCTGCAAAAAATCAATGAAAGCATTCTATAGGAATTGACTAGTTATGTGGAATTTATAAGAGTATTAAAATTTATAATACAATTCCATTATTTATAAATTGCATGCCATATATCATTTATATCAGTAAAATATATAATACATTTATGAATGTGTACTTTTTTCTCTTAAGGGGTTGTTAAACAGTTGCCAGTACATCACTAAAGCATGTCTTCTCCATTTGCTGGCAAAACATCTTATAAATCATCTTTGGCAAATATCTTTGGCAAATTATTCAACCTATCTGTGCTTATTTTCTTGTCCATAGAACAGTATCTACCTTGAAGAAGGTAGTACATGGATTTAATAAATCCTAAGTTGGTAATTAAAGTAGTTCTTAAAACACAGTGAGCAGAATATAGGTGATATTATTATTAATTTTCACATGTAGAGACATGTGAAACATACCCCTCACCCCAAGAACTGACATTCAAAGTCAGGGAAGCTCATAAAGAGTTAGCTATATGAACTCAAGTACCCAGCAAAACCTTAAAGTAAGACTACCTTCCTTGAGTTAAACTGATTAAAAAAAAAAAAAAGAAAACTTGAAAAAAAGACAAGATGGGTGTTTTAGTCAACTATTTTGCTGCTGCGAATATAGGATCTGACCAGAACAACTTTAAAGGAGGAGAGGTTTATTTGAGGGCTCATAGTTTTAGAGGTCTTAGTCCACAGAAGGTCGGCTCCATTCCTTGGGGCTTAAGGTGAAGCAGGACATCATGGCGGGAGAGTGTGGTGAAGGGAAGCGGCTCACATCACGATCATCAGAAGGCAGAGAGAGACAGACTCCACTCTCCAGATACAAGATATGTACCCCATAGCCATGCCCCAATTCCCACCTCCTCCAGCCACACCCTACCACTTCAATTAATCCCATCAGGGATTTTCGCTGATTGGGTTTTAAGACTCTTACAAGCCAATCACTTCTCCTCTGAACCTTCTTGCATTGTCTCACGTGTGAGCTTTTGGGGGACACCTCACACCCAAACCATAACAGTGGGTTACCTAAAGATGCCACACTAAGGAGAAAGCAGTTACAGGAAAAAAGACAGAGTTTGAAAATCAAATCCAGTCATGAATGACTGGAGAGAACTGTACTGCCCTCCTGAAATCAATAAATCTGAGTAAAATGTTAATGAAAGTGGAATTCTGCTAAAAGCCTTATAAGAAGGAGTCAGAATTAAGACGTATAGCACTGGTATAAGGATAGCTGAATCTAGAAATAAACCCACACTTACAGAGTCGATTGATGTCCAACAAATTGGAGAAGCAACTAAATGGGTTAAATACAGTTTTTCAACAGATAGTGCTGGAATGACTGGATATCCATATGGAAAAAAAATATGTCAAACCTCACTCAGATCTCTCATATATACAAAAATGTTCTCAGGTGGACCAACAAGTGAAAACTGAAGTATACAAGTAAAAGAAAAAAAAAACATAAGGAAAACCTTTGGGACTTCGGAAAGATAATAGTTTCTAAGAGGAAAAATGAGGATAACCATAAGAAAAATATGGATAAGTTTGACTTCAAAATTCAAAATTTCTGATCTTTGATAGATACCATTATAAAAATGTAAAATGTAAAGACAAACCACAAACAGGGAGAAAAAAAATCACCAAGGACTTGTTCCCAGAGTATACATATAATGATTACTACTCAATAACACAACCCAACTTAAAATATGATCCAGTTACTTGAACATGTCAATGACAATTAAAATAAAAAAGACTGACAATGTCAAGTGTTGCTGAGGATGTTGATCAAGTGGAATACATGTACATTGCTAATGAAAACACAATATGCTGTCACTATGGAAGATAGCTCCTATTTACCCAAGAAAAATAAAAGAAAATGACTAAATCAAGATTTGTTAACAAATTTTTGTGACTTTATTTATAATAGCCAGAAACTGGAAATAATTCAAACGTCCACCAAGAGGTAAATGGATAAACAAATTATTGTATATTCATGCAATAAAACTGTTCTTTATGATAAAAAGAAATGAACTACTGATGAATCTCAAAAACATACTGAACAGAAGAAGCCTAGCACATTCAGAACAATCACATCACTACAATCTTCATCATAAAAAGTCAGAACTAAGAGATGCTATCTCTAGTTAATAAACCAAAAAAAATAAAAAGATATGAAAAATGTAACTTAAAGATATAAAGATACATTTTAAGAGAATAAAAGATAAAACCACCCTTTAAAAAGGAGGAGGAAAAAGGATTAAGAATGGTACATGTAAGTTCTACCTTCGTGTGTTTTAAAGGTCAAACATGTCTGAAGTGGGTAAATCAAGAACAAACCATCAATCATACTGTTCTGAGATGTGGAAATAATCATCAGAAAGAACAGTCACAAAAGACTGAAAATGTTACTTTGAAAAGTAGGTGAGGGATGGAAAAGGGAGGGGGCAGGGACAGCTTTTCATTATAAGGCTTCTGTAATTTTTGAATTGTATGTCTATATTGCTTTGATAAAAAATTAAATCAAATAAAAGTGATCCTAAAGAAACAAAAATACTGCCCCTAACACACTCACACAAGGCATCTGGTGATTGAGAAATCTTCCACGGGCAGGAAGTCGGAAGGGAGGTCTGATATCAGATTTATCTACCCCCAGATGTTCTCATCAGTATAATTGTCACTGATAAAATGAATTTGATCAGCATGGTTAGTCTCACAGTACATTCTTTGAAAAGGGAGACATACTGCCTAAGATTGTACACAATTTACTAATGAGAAGTTTCACTAATGAGAGGGGTCTATGCGAAACCCAGCTTTCCAGAGCTATTCATTTCTCTTTTCCCTTCTTTAAGCAAGGAGCATGACTCAAGCTCCTTGAGTCATTGAGGGTTATATCTGGCAGAAGTCCTGTTCATTTAGAATAATTAAATATGCCAGTCATGTGTTTCAGTAAGGTCTGATTAAGTACCGTAGAGAAGTCATTAGTGAATCCATCTGGTCCAGGGGCTTTGCCAGATGGCAAAACGTTACTACCTCTATCTGTTCTGCTCCTGGAATATTGTACCTCTATTGTAGAGTAGCATGTAGTCATTTTCGGGGTAAGTCTTAATTTGCTTGTTTACATTATCAAGGGATTTGGAAAGGAGAAGGCAAGCTGAACAACTGCGTTAACACCACACCAACTGAGCAACAAGATTTCAAGGTTGTATTAAGTGGCCTAGTGTGCTACTATTGAATTCGAAATTATTTCATCGTGTGTGCTTCCTCATAGTGTTCTGGCAAACATTGTGGATAGTGCTCCATAGGAGAGCACTGGAAACAGAGAACAACTACATTTCACACCCATGAGATTATTAGACTCCAAGACAAGAAGAATCCTGGAAGAATTTTCTCCCTGTTGGTAGTCATTTAAATGGAAACATGGCCACATTTGATTTTTGAGGGGGGGGCCGGGAGGGGGTGCCAGGGATTAAACTCAGGGGATTACAAGCACTGAGCCACATCCCCAGCCCTATTTTGTATTTCATTTAGAGACAGGGTCTCACTGAGCTGCTTAGCACCTCACTTTTGCTGAGGCTGACTTTGAACTTGTGATCCTCCTGTCTCAGCCCTCCAAGTCGCTGGGAATTCAGCCATGCACCACCGAGCCTGGCTTGATTTGTTTTTAATTACAAGGTTGCATACACTTGTGAAAGTGCATTAAAATGACAATTTTAAAGTTGTGACAGTACATTGATCAGGTAGAGTTAACCTTTGACTTACCAACCCCCTAACCAGCTAGGTCAAACACAAGATTTTCTCCAAAGCACTGACAACATCGACTTTAATAGAATCATTTCACCAACTTGTGCCAAAGATAAATGCTGAAACCCAAGTGGATGTGGGGGTGTGGAGCTGCTGAACGAGTCTGGGGTGGTTTCATAAAGGCATGAGCAAAGGTGAAGCCTGGAACAGAGCTCACCTTTCATTGCACCCAACCCCTCAATCCTAATCCTTCCATTAGATTGGCTTCCCAAGCTAAGCATTAGGTTAAACTGAAGCCCTACTCTTTTCTAATAAAGCCAGACTCAACTACCCAATGGACTGGTTTGACTTTGATCAGACAACTCACATTCAGGACACTGCTTCTGAGGGCTCCCCTGGCCACCTGCTAACTGCTAACACACTATGGCAACTCACACAGCTCTGGGTTTTGTTTTGCTCTTGGTTACTAGCATCTCCCCTTGTGTTTTTATTTGCTCCTCTGTTTTCTCCTTCCTATTTCCTTCCCCAAGTTTCTTTCTTTACAGGGGGTGTTGTTTTATCTAGAAGTTCCATGAGTGTGGGGGTCGGGGAGGGTGAGACAGTGTATACTGCATCACTTCAGTCTCCTGGATTTCCAACTGAAAGTCCACGCTCAGCTCTTGACCACCACTCTTGAGAGTCAAAAGTTTGGTTCTGTTACCATGAAACTATCGCTGTGAACTTGGCATAAGTGACTATGAAAATCTTTTTAAGATTCCATATGTGCAAGACCATGTGTTCCTGAGTAGAGAGATTTTACAGTTTCTAACATAAAAATTTCAGGGTCAGACATGGTAGGCTCTCAATACACATTAGCTATAAGTAACAAGGCCCTTTATCAAAACAACTGAATTTATGACCAAGTGAAAAAACATCTAAACCCTTCGACGTACCAGATGAGTTACTTATTGTGAGTTTTATATGTAGAAAATGAACATGGAAATTATCTTTTCTCATTCTTTCTCCTACTGGAAGCATTAGCTCTAATTCTTCCTTATTGGGGGTTTTCTGTTTGGGTTGTTTTTTCCACTGGGGATTGGACCCAGGCATACTCTCACTGAGTGACATCCCCAGCCTTTTTTATTTATTGAGACAGGTTGGCCTAAGATTTGCTATTCTCCTGTCTCAGCCTCCAAGGTCTCTGGCACACATTACAGGTGTGCCTATACCACATCTGGCCTAATTCTGCCGATATTGGTATTTTAAAGAATGTTAGCTAAAAGAGGGTTGGGATTTTAGTCTTCTTTCATTAATGATACATAAAACAACACAGTGCCTGTCATCGAATGGATGATTTTATAAATACATGTTGAAATAAGGAAACAAGTAAACAAAGCTCCTGATTCTGAATAGAGTAAGTTAGGTAAAAGAACAAATTTTAAATGACAGGGCAGCCTTCATGCATCTAATCCCTGTTATGACTTCTACAGACAAGAAATGTCATGAAAAAGAACATTTGCACTTGACAATAGTCCTACCAAAATATTTGAAATTACCCAGAAGATGAAAATTCAATTTTTAAAAGTGCCATTTAGATTGGTAATGGCATAACATTTTAATTCATAGGGCCTCACATTTTTCTACCCCAATTAGATACAACAAAGAGAAATAAGTAGGTTGGTGATATTGGTTTTGAAAAAAATGCATATTAGATTCCTTACAATAGTTTGCTCAGAAAGAAAATGTTAAATGGAAATAAAGAAAGGATCTTTGCAAGCCAAGAACACTGGGAACAAGTGTAATTCAAGGTCACCGATTTTCCTTTGTGTTTTGGTTCAGTACATGTGGTTTCATAAGGAAACAGAGCTTCATTTACATTCTATTATTCTGTAAAAAAGACAACCCTGCCTTCCTCAAGCTGTGGGACAGAGGAGGTCCTCTTCAGCCCTTGACATCACACTGGGGAGCATGAATAAGCCTTCACTGTCAAGCAAGTTTCCCAAGTGATGGGAATTAGGTAGGCATCTCCTCGGTGCCCAGGCCCACCTCACCCACTCCATAATACTTCACGTTCTTAGACACATCCTAAGAAATAACTTTCAACAATAATGAGAATTTTTTAAAGAGGAAAATTAATGTTTGGGGCTAAGTAAATTCAAGGAAAAAGGACATGAATAGTAATAACTAGTCTAGCTCTTTAAAACCTAGTGTCAAAGTTAATCAAACCCAGGTCTCTTGATCTCGGTCATATTGTTAACCTAAAGCACACTGAATTTCAAATGAACAACTTGTTCTCTGGAGAAAGGTACCATATAGGTAACTAGTTAGTGAGCAAGGGATTGGGCCAGGAACAGTAACAACCACTGATATTGCCAATCCTTAGCATAATCTCAGAAGAGAGTTATTAGTCCCATTTTATGAATGGGAAAACTGAAGCTAGGTACAAGGTGACCTGCCTAAACTTAGACATATGTTATCCAACTATGACTAGTATAAATTTGCAAAGAGAAGTCTTGCCAGATCCTTTGTGCTAACATAAACCAAAATCTTGGCCACAAAAGGAAACGGTCGAGTCCCTAAGGTGCACAAGCTAGTTTGCTAGCTATTTTCACATTCCCCATCCTTTTAAATAATTTCTTCTGAAGGTCAGAGAGCTCCACGTAGTAAGGGGTGAGTAAAGATTCAAACCAGTTTGTTCATCCACTTAGAGCTGATTAATCTTACCTAACTCCAGGTTCACTTCCATTATAGTGGAGTTGACAAACTTTTTCTGTAAAGAATCAGATAGTAAATATTTCAGTCTTTGCAGATCATAAGGTCTCTGTTGCAACTACTCTGATCTGAGGGGCAAGTATGAAAGCAGCTGTAGGAAATATGTAAGTGAACGAGTGCATCTGTGTTCCAGTAAAGCTTCATTTATGAGCATGGAAATCTAAATATTATATGATTTTCAGATATCATGAAATATCATTCTTCCTCCAATTGCCTAAATTGAATTTTAAAATGTTAAAAAAAAAAAAAAAAAACAGCGGACCATAGAAAAAAAGTGGCAGTCTGGGTTTAGTCTGTATATCATAGTTTGCCAACCCTTAAGTTATACATCCTATTTTAATGTCTACCTGCTGCCTACAGTTGAAAAGTCCTCTTAAAAATCACATTTGTGGCTGGGCATGGTGGCACACACCTGTAATCTCAGCAACTCAGGAGGCAGAGGTAGGAGGATCATGAGTTCAAAGCCAGTCTCAGTAATTTAGAGAGGCCCTGTCTCAAAATAAGAATAAAATAAAATAAAATAAAAACTATAAAAAGGGATGGGACTTGGTTCAGTGGTTAAGCACCCCTGAGCTATTTCCAGCACCAACATCCATGATTTTGATCACTTGTAAAAGAGTTCTACCTAGCCACAGAAGAATAGATGATGCTGTGGTGTATTCATTCAATGGAATAATAAACAGTGAATTTAATGCAATACAGAGTCCTAATTTTAAAAATTGAATTCTGAATAAAGAATCTATTTTTTTAGAAATAAATGCCAAAATTCTTTGAACAAAACTATATCTGCTGAGGGGTTATCAGTTACAAAAATGATTTCTATACATAAGGTTCACTGATGGAGAGAGACACGGAAACTGAGTGAACTCCTGTGGAGAGAGTAATGCTGGGGCTGGAGGAGAGGGAGCTGGATTTTTGCTCCCTGAAATTATTTCCTCTTCTGGAAAAATGTGCCATGGAGGCCCAAATCTAGCTGCTCAGAGGTACATTTGTGAATCATAGATTTTACAGGGGAAAAAAGAAATCAAGGATACAAACCATTAGTCTTCTCAAGGCAATAAAATAAACAGTTCTATTAACACTATGGAAACTATATATTTAATTAGAATGACTCAGATCTTTTGCATTCTTTCATTAAAAAAAAGTTACCTCTATAAGTTAATGTTAAAAGAGACATCTTGCCAAAAAATCTAGGAAAAATGCTGCATTAATTCATGCCAATGATTTTTAAATTTATTGTATATCACTGACCTATGAAAAATGCATTTAGAAATACAAAGCAAAAGAAGAGAATATGGCACTTATGTAATTTCATAAGCACATTGTTAAGATAAAGCTAAAGCTTCAAGTGTCCTTCTAGAACTTGTTTGCTAACGTTAAAAAGTATAGAGCCAACATTTCCCAGTGGCCAGGCAAGCCAGGTGGCGTGATGTGGCAGTGAACTTTCTCCATGCTGCTCCCTCTAGCTCTTCCTCTCTTCACCCAAGCTTTTTCCTTCCAAGGTTTGAAATAGGATATTTACTCTAACATGTATTGTGTATTACTCACTCCTGGCTCTCTCCAAATCAATTATTGTTCTTCAGTGCAACACTCAAAGATTCAAATAAAATTATTTGGAGCAACCAGTAAGTTCATGGAGGTTTAGGAATGAATGTGGATAAAAACAGATTTGGACCCAGAGCCTACCTTTAAGGTAACCCAGTGAGGAAGACATGCCTGTAAAACTGTAGAAACTAGGCTAGACCACGCTGTGCTCACCAAGAGCCCCACAGTCTCAGCATTTGACTTCTTCCTTACAACATATATGTATCATGTCAGCCAAGGAGCTCTCTCAGGGACTTATTGACTGGTAGAGTGAGCACCACCTTGAATGTACCAGAGGAAGATGATCATGGTGAGGCATGTGTTGGCTTTAATTAGTGCATTACAGTTATACATAATATTGGGGTTCATTGTGACAATCATACAATCATGGAAGATAATCTCTATTTCAGTCCCCAGTACTTCCCTTTCCTTTCCCCACTCCCTTCCCCTTTACTCTACTTTTCTTCCTTCTATTTATTTATAATTGTTTTAAGTTAGTGCTTTGCAGATATACATAAACGTGAAATTCACTGTGGTATATTCATAAATGTACACAGGATAGTTTGGTCACTTTCATTCCATCATTGCACACTTTTCCCATCCCTTCTTCCTCTCCCTCAATCCCCTTCTTCTGCTCCACTGATATTTCTTTTAATATATTGGCTTTTGAAGCTCAAGCAACACACATGCTACTACTCCTTGTATTTCATTGGCTAAAGCAAGTCACGCAGTCACACCTAACCCTCAATGGGCAGGGTGGTACAATCCCACCATGTGCCAGGAATGAGAGAACACTGAAATATCTGTGAATAGTCTTAAAAACAGCACAAGAAACACAATTACTGTATAACAGGGAAAATAAGGAGGTGATGGGAACAAAGAATGATTAAATCTGACTGGGATACAGGGGTCTTTGAGAAGACCAGTGGCACTTGAGATGGATCCAGAAAGATTACATCAGGTCAAGGATGTGAGGTGGGAGACAATTCAGGTTGAGAAACAAGACAGCAAAGGCACTGACGTACACGCCTGCAGGGATACCCAGAGTGACCAAGAAATGGAAACCAGGAAGCACACACAGAATCCAGAAGGGCACAGGCCAGGGAAGAAAACCTACACAGCTATTTATAATCCAACCATGCCAAACATGAATATATTGGCCAATTTCAATTTAGAAAGCAGGAGGCCACTGCAAAAGTGACTTGTACATTAACAACAATTTAGCAGCTTGATACTTCTGTCTGATGTTATCTACATTAAATTTTCACACTAACTCTTAGGAAGCACAGTAGCCATTACAAATATGAGTAAGTTGAGGCCTAGGTCACAGTACAGGGAAGGAGTGGCTTCATTAAAATCTCATGCTATATTCTAAGTCACATTACCAAGACATGACTGTGCTTTCTTATTTGTTCAAATATTTACTGATCACCACTGTGGTAATGCTAGGCATATACTGATGAATAAAGACACTGTAATCCCAGAGGGGTTAAAGAATCCTTGAGGAGAGAATAAAATTATGGCATTTGCAGGTAAATGGATGGAGCTGGAGAATATCATGCTAAGTGAAATAAACCCATCCCAAAAAAACAAAGGCCAAATGTTTTCTCTGATATGTGGATGCTGATTCATAATGAGGGGCAGGGGAGGGATGAATGGAAGAACTTTGGATTGGGCAGAGGGGAGTGAAGGGAGGGAAGAGGGCAGGGGAGTGGGAAAGATGGTGAAATGAGATTAACTTCATTACCCTAGGTACTGACATGATCGCACAAATGGTATGACTCTACATCATATACAACCAGAGAAATGAATAGTTGTGCTCCATTCATGTACAATGAATCAAAATGCTTTCTGATGTCATGTATAACTAATTAGAATTTTTTTAAAAAAAAGAATCCTTGAGGAGACAGAGAAGAAAATACAATGAGTTTGGGAATGCACATATCAAAGAGGAAGCAAAAAAGGATAAAAGCAAAAGGAGGAATAAGAACATTCAGGAAGCTACTGAGAAGCAGTGAAATGGGGCAGTGAGAGAACGGAAGCACAGGGGAGGATGGATAGGGACGTGAACCCCAGAGATGGGATCAGCCAACCTACAGGCTAGCAGATCTATGAATGCTGCAGCGGAATAGCTCCCAGGGTGAGTCTGGGAAGGAACCAGGGGAAGTCGGTGGAAAGAGAATATGAACTGTGGACTCACTGAGGGCTGAATCCTTGCCCTTTATGTCCCCAGTGCCTGACACAAAGTGGGTTTGATGGATTGACGATTATTCCCATCCTGGAAATGTCAAGTTTCAGGCAGCTTTAGATGTCCAGAAAGGGGAGTGGAAATTTTTCTGGTGTCTAGAAGGTTAAGATTGAGGACACAGGTTCAGAAGTTACACATTGCAGACCACGTCAGTGCTGAAGTCAAAGGACACGTCCCCATTCTCATTCACTTGCCTTCCAGGTTTTAGCACTCTCAGTGGCCTCTACATTCCTGGGTTTCCTTCCCTTCTTTGTGGTAATCTTTTACAAATCTGTGTAAGTTATGCTACATCGTACTCTCTTCCTGATCTTCAGCTACCCTAGGGCCCTGTTCTTTCACCCATTGTCAGGCACTGAGGCAGTTCAGCTCTGGAGGACATACGTCCTCATTAACCCAGAAGATGATCCTATGTGGTGAAATGACAATGGTAAATTCTTCCTCCAAAAATGGGCACATACAAACTGATCAATTCTTATCAGGATTATTACCTTAAGTGTTATGAGCCTGTGTTTGCCAAAAGAGTGGATTTGGTAAGACAACTATGTTAAGTGTTAACACTTGGGGAGAAGTTATTGTAACAAACACCGTGTACACTAATTTTTATGAAGAAAAAAAGATTTATCACCCAATACAAATCCCCAAGAGATGGTTCTGCTTCACATAATAAAAAAGCTAAATAGACAACATTTATTCCATACCTCTTTTGGGTACAAATATCAAATGCTTATACACCTGACAAAATTCTCAAATTAAATTCAATATGCATTAAAAGATCACAGAATCAGTACAATAATTTTAAATATTTGATACACTTTAATTTCAAAGAGTACCATAGATTTCAAAATTCTAAAGTTGCACAAGTAGTTTGGAATAATCATTTCTCAGGATATTGCAAAGAATCACTATTTACTTAAAGAACAGGCAGAAAGGGGTGGAACTGGTCTGGGATTTCCAGAGATGAGCCAGGAGCTGGGCAGAGGCAGCAGCAGAGGCTCACAGTGGGGTCTAGCAGGCAGGGAAGAGCCAGGTTCCCTGGGAACTATGATCTGGCAGATGGGAGAAACAGAGCAGTCAGTGTGCTGCCCCAGATTCAAGGCATACAGACAGAGCTGAAGAAAATAACCTTTTACAAAGTTCCAGACACTAGGTGAGGCCTAGGAGCAAGGTTCTAGCATGGAGGAGAACAACTAATCTGAATATAATAAAGCTCCAGTCGTCCAAAAGAATTATAAAATGGAACACACAGCCAGGCATACAACATGCCTGTAATCCCAACAACTACAGAAAATGAGGTAAAGGATCACAAGTTCAAGGCCAGCCTTAGCAATTTTGTGAGACTCTTACCAACTTTGCAAGACCATGTCTCAAAATAAAAACAAAACAAAACAAAAAAAAAATTAAAAAATAAAAACAGAAAAAGGGACTGAGAGTATAGCTCAGTGGTAAAGCACCCCTGAGTTCAATCCTTAGTACAAGAAAAAAAAAAAAAAAAAATGATGGGCACACACAGTTAGCAATCTCGATTCACATGCATGGAAGAAGGGAAGGGTGCAAGATCCCACAGGTGGAGGGATCAAGAACTGGGGAAAGAGCTAGAACAATCTCCATCAGAGTTGCCTGGGGAGCTAAGCCCCAACAAAGTTTGAAGGAAAGCATTCAATGGACTTAGATCTGGTCTGTGATGTGCATACTGCAGAAGCAGGGTAAAGAACTGCTGCCATGAACTCACAGATTGATGGTTCTAGACTATTGCTTTAGGATACCAAATAATCACTAATGTATAAAAGTATTTATAGTTCACCAAGTTATTTTCACACATACATATGCAAAAAAAAGGTCAATTATTCATGGTGAGAATGTTTACAGTTGCTTTTGAGATTCTTATTTTGATATATTCACTGCATTGGGAAGGGGAATCAATGCAGTCAGTTTTGCTTTCAAATGACAAAGATTTCCCCAATAATACAAAAGCAAAAACAACAACAACAAAAAATCCCTACAACACAACCCAAGATTTTTAGCCTAAGTATGGATAAGCACTTATAAAAATAAGAAAAACAAAACCCTTAGGTGTTCATAGAAGAGTGTGGTCGTTGCTGAGGCAATCGTGTCTCACCTGAACTACCCCCAAGTGAAGTCAAGTAGTTCAATTTCATTTATATTACTCTAAACCAGTGTTGTCCTAATGCCAATGGTATCGTTCAAATTGATTTTGCTGGGTCATGACCAGCAGCTTAAAAACACTCTCTGTAAAATAAAGAATTTGGCCTTCCTAAAGAGATGGTATGGCCTCTGCCCTCCATACCTAGTGGGTACTCCCTGGGCCCCTGGAATGTCATACCTAACTGGATTGGAATGTCTTCACTAACCCGAGGGTCTTAAGTGAGTCAGATGGCCTAACAATACAATTCGGAGTGGGGGCTGACCATGTCCACAGAGACCAAAAATGTGACTTTGAAATCACACCATGTGTCAGTGGATCTGGAGGTTGAGATCAAATAGATGGACAATCAATCAATCATGGAGCCCCAGTAGAAACTGAACATGATGTGTAGGTAAGCTTTCTAGTTACCAATACGGAGTGTATTTTCCTACATCAATACTGGGAGGGTAAGGAATGCAGATTCCTTGGGAAGGACAATGGAAGTGCCGTGTTTGGAACCTTCCTGAACTCTACCCTGTTACATGGCTGATCCTAATCTGTACCCTTTCTTTGCAATAAACCATAATCCTGAGTAGAACAGCTTCCACTGAGTTCTATGAGTCTTTCTAGTTAATTATCAAAACTGAGGGTGGTTTTAGGAACCGAAACTCAAAATTGGTATCAGAGGTAAAGGCAATCTTATATACAGATGTGCCCTCTAACTGTAGCTGGCCCTAAAGCCACATGCTCCCCAAAGCAACCATGCTCAATGATACAATTAGATGTGAACAAGACCAGAAATCCTTGAGACAGTCATTAAGATACTTTAGTACACTGACAAACAGGCTTTAGAACACCTCCAGAGAAAATTCTAAGTAGAGCCTGGCACGGTGGCGCTGGCCTGTAATCCCAACAGTGGTCAAAGCCAGCCTTAGCAACTTAGTGAGGCACTAAGCAACTCAGAAAGACCCTGTCTCTATGTAAAATATAAAAAAGGGTTGAGGGGGCTGAGGTTGTTGCTCAGAGGTAGAGGGCTTGCCTGGCATGTGTGAGGCACTGGGTTCAATTCTCAGAACCACGTAAAAGTAAAAAATAAAGGTCCATTAACAACTAAAAAAAAAAAAGAGTTGGGGATATGGTTCATTGGTTAAGTACCCCTGGGTTCAATCCCTGGTATCAAAAAAAAAAAAAAAAATTCTAAGTCACTAAATGATTTCCTATGTACTTAAAGATCTAAATTCACCAAATCTATTATTTGTTTTGTATTGCAATGCAAAAATGTAGATGTAAAACGATCGAAAAAGATTTAAAAAAAAATAAGGAAATCAAATACCATTCATCTTTAGAAAGTTAACTCAATCTGGAATTCACTTCTATTTGTAACTGTTCCATGCTAGAAAGTTCTTATTTTACATAGGTCTTAACTTTTTACTAAAGTTTTGCAATTTTCCTCTAAAATTTACCCTCCAAAATCCATTTCTAGTAGTCCACCTTAGCCATGATTTTACTTTCCTTAGTTTCAGTTACCTGCAGTCAATCTTGATCCAAATACACACACACACACACACACACACACACACACAAATATATTTAAAATTGCAGATATAAACACTTGGAGATTTTATATCATGTGCCCCCAAGTAGTGTGATAAAGGCTCCCGCCATCCTGCCTGACACAGGAGTCAGTCATCCTTCAGTCCATCCTATCCATGCTGCACAACGACACACCTGTCAGTCACTTAGCAGCTTTGTCCTTTATCCACCGACAGCTGCCTATGTTCAAGTAACCCTTACATAGCAGCCTAACGCTGTGTCATAATGGTCCACGTCACTGCCTTTTATCTTATCACATCAGAATTGAATCATCTCACATCAGCACAAGAAGGGCAGGTACAGTACTAAACTAGAGACCACTTTTGCATAATCTTTGTTACAGTATTTTGTTATAAGTTGATCCATTTTATTACTTAGTTCTTAATTTTTTACTGTGCCTAGTTTATAAATTAGGCCTCATCTGAGGCAGGGGTGCACAGCGATAATACAAAAATCAAAATGGCTGCAGAATGGTTCAAGAAAAAAAGCAAAAATCCTTTTCTGAGTCTTAGAGATTTTTCTGACATGGGTAAATTACCACAGAAGCATCATGTCTGGAACTAAATCCACCAGGGGGAACAATTTTCCAGAATCTAACAATATCTTGCAAGGTTTGAAAACCTCCAGATTGGCTAGTTTGCTTCTTGACCTGAACATTCCAGTGCACTTACAAAATTTATGACCACTCTGGTTTGCTTCACTGTTCAAGTGCTGGAGTTACCTCAATCCTGCTTATCTCTCCCAGAGCATGCTAAGCTTCCTTTTTGTTACAAAAGCCTCAGTACTGCTTAACCTCAGTCGAGCTTGGTTTCTAAACTAAGCCTGTGTTCTCCCGATATGCAAATTTATTCTGCACCCAAATAAAACTGTCTTTGCTTTTATTTTAGCATCATTTACAATTTTTTGGTTTGCGTAGGTAAAAGCATAGTGTAGGGTTCAGTACTATTTGTGGTTTCAGGCATTCACTAGTGGTCATGGAACATACTCTCTATAGATAAAGGGGAGAGATGAGCTACTCCTAAGACTCATCAAGTAGGGGTATATATAAGATCACAATGCCTTAATGTGCTTAAGATGCATGTGTATCCAAAGCAGATGAATTAAGACATGATTGTTTCTATTACCCATCGTAAGAGGGTTAGAGAGGTCTCCATGCTAGACCACATTCATTTCTCATAGCTCCTATGGTTATTAATGCCTATACTCATTCAATGCCACTCGGTGTGGTGTTCAGACCAGTAGCATCCTCCACAGGCAGGGTTTACAAACGCACAGTCTCAGCCCCACTTGGGACCTAAAGGATTAGAGCTTACCTTTTAAAAGGTGTCCCTGTGGCCAAAGGGGAGAAGCACAGCAGGGTGAGAAGTTCCTAACTGAATTACCTACTGCTGCACTTAACCCTACCTGGCCTGGTGGTGCTCCAAAAGGTTTATTCTGTTTTCACTTCATGTCACCAGTCGACTGAAATGTTCTTCTAAGTAGGGGCGGAGGAGGTCACCAAAACCTTTACTGAATGCCAGGTATGCTTAAGTCGCTGTTATGCTAAGTCATCTGGCCCTGAGTCAATGACACCCACTTAAATGTGAGCATATTTAATGTATCCAATTTTTATCATAAAAGGATTTAGTAAAGGTTCCTTTAAAATAGTGAGCTCTCAAACATTTAACATAAGATTCAATTTACCAAAGGGAAAAAAAAGAAACCCTTACTTTACTCACTGCTCTTCAAAAAGACATAAATTATATAAATGTGAATTCTTCATGAAGTGGGAGTATTTCATTTTACTTTAAGAAATAGATTCGCAAAGAAATAGGTCATTTAAGCTTCTTATGCTATTGTGTTATTTTGAGTAGAATGAGTAAAGACTGAACAGAATAGGGAAATTCAGGAGAAGATATTTTCTTTCTCATCAGTCATTTTTAGAAACCATTAATCAGACTGATTTCCAAAGGGATTTCTTTTGGTTAAAATTAGACAAAGACAAAGAGATGTCATATATGGATATGATATCTCAGGATTTTATTTGTACACTGATGAGCTCTGTATCACCACTGCCTTTTATTTCTTACAGAAATTCTTTGACATCTGTTTCTAGTGTTCTCATAGAGAAAGATGATAGTTTTGTTTATCTGTATCATTTTATCTAGCACTTGATGTTTTTAATAAATGTGGATGAAAAACACATCTCATCTAGATTTTGGTGCTGGCTTTGTGTGCTTATAGTTGCAGCCTATACTTAGCATACAGACTTTTCCTTATTATTCCCTAAACAAAGCCATATAATAACTATTTATGTAGCATTTACATTATATTAAGGGGCTCGGGAGATAGCTCAGTTGGTAGAGTGCTTGCCTCGCAACCACAAGGCCCTAAGTTCTGATCCCCAGTACTGCAAAAAAAAAAAAAAAAAGGCAAATAAATACATTATATTAGGTGTTACAAGTAATTTAGAGATGATTTACACTACGGGAAGATGTGCATAGGATATATGCAAATACTCTGCCATTGTATATAAGGGGCTTGAGCATCCACGGATTTTGAATCCATGTGGGGTCCTGCAACTGACCAATTCCGTGTGGACACTATGAGATGACTGTACTTATTCCAGATGTTTCTGACAGAAAAGGATGGAGAACTGATATTTTAATAATGAAATCACATGGTCAGCAAGTGGTAAAATTAAGACTTCTGCCATGAAAAATCTGTACAATATAGAAACAATATTCAAGGATAGAGAAAGAGGTGATAATAGGAATCCATGAGGCTGATTTAATCTCTCTGAATAGTCTTTGGCAACAAGGGTTTAAATGAAGATGAATGGGCAGGATAATGTGCTGGAAGCAAAAGGGCCTCACCCAGCTCCCCTGTCAGCAAGCAGTAGTAGCTACCCAATAATCCTAGCCTTCTGTTAATCCTTATCTGTGCAATGCAGGAATAAGAGGACTGACTTTGTAGAGGCATGAGACTTATAAGGTATGGAAAGCACTAAGCACACTGCTGGGAAGTGCAAAATGTTCAGTAAGGGTCAATTTTCATGTTTACTGGACCAGGCCAGTCAAGTGGCCTGACCAAAGAGTCATTTCAGGGAAACCAGTAAAAACTATTCTCTCAAGGGGTAGAAGGAACCATCTCTTAGTGAGCCATCGAAGTGGTGGGAGGGAAGAAAAAGGACTCAAGGCTGGAGCTCCAGTAACCAGAGTGCATTCCAGGCACTGGGAGGTGGGGTGGGTAGAGGCCCCACCAACCAGTGAGGCCAGCTGTGTTCACTGTCTTCCTGCAAGTCCACACAACACCAGTCACCCAACCACACCTGACTCCAAGCTGGGACATACAGCTTAAGGGGCCCATTGCTTTCCTGAAAATATTAGGGTTCTACTGCCAAGAAAGGGGAGAACTGGTCTTTGGTAGATGTCTGGCACATGAAATGCCAGTTGCCTGTGTGGGATGCATGTGAGAAAGTTGAAGAGAATTTAGTGATCACTGTGATCACTTACATTCCTTGAACTACACAGAAAATTAAATATACATAGATCGCATAATGTTTTTTGAATGGGAATTGTCAAAAGTAGTTATTATATGCTGAAGTCAAAAATTAATTCATAAATTAATTAACCTTGAACCTTTTCAGGAAAAAAGATTGATCTTATTTTATTATTTAGTTCTCCTCCTGCCTCTTCCCCCACAAACATTAAAAGATCATAAACTTCAAACCAATATTTTTAAAAAACAAATGCTAGCTCAAAAAATTTTTTTTTATTTTAGCTTTTTCCTTTGTTCAGTTGGCTAAGAAATAATTGCTTGTAATAATTTATCCTAACATCTTTTTCAAAATTCTAAAATTCAATCTCCTTAGAGTTATCAAGTTCCTGTGAACAATTGTCTTATTCCTATAAAGTCTCTTTATTTCATCCCAAACTTCCCAGCAGAGTATTAAGTGTAAAAATACTTAATACTTGAAATTGTGTTAATCAGCTTTCTATCACTACACCTGAGGTACACTTGGCTCCATGATCAATTGTCTCTCTTGCTCTTGGGCCTGTGGCGAGACAGCATATCGTGGCAACAGCTCACGGTAGAGTAGAATCACTCACCTCATGGTCAGGACCCCAAAGAGAGAGAGAGTAGGGTTGGGATCCCACTATCCTGTTCAAGGACATATCCCCAAAAACCCAAGGGCCTCCCACTAGCCCCAACTCAGTTTCCACCACCTCCCAAATACCCCACATTTGCGATCAACTTTTCACCACACAAACCTTTGAGGAACAACTAAGAGGTAAACCATAGTAAGTATAACATAATTTTTAGAGGTATAATTTACATACAGGAAAATTCACCCTCTTATGTACAGTGCCGTGAGTTGTGATTGTAGTCACATGACCACGACTATAATCCGGATAGATAACAGTCCTACCACCTCCCCAAATTCTCCTGTGCCCCTTGTATCTGGCAATTTACAAATGCTGCTGCTAAAAACATTTGTGTAGAGGTGTTTGTGTGAATACAAGTTTTTATTCCACTTGGGAAATATCTAGGAGCTTAACTGCAGGACCACCAGATACTTATTCAAAGCCTTGAATTGAGAGTTAGTTTAGCTACCTAGTTTTTATTTAGTGCCTTGACAATCATCCCCAAAGATCTGCATAATGACTTACTAAAAAGAGAAATTGGCACCAATACTATAGGAGATAGCCCAAGGGGCTGTAGTAAAGTAGGCTAGAATTGAAGGGACAAAATACAACTAGATCCATTTTTCATTCTGCCCAACACAAGAAAAAAAAGAGGAAATGTTAAATGTGAAAGAGGGACAGGGAAATATATGGCTTCAAGATGAATGTTTTCCCATTGCCCACTGTAATTTACCTTCCCTTCTATTACTCCTCCTACAAATCACATTCCTGAACTTTTAAAAGACTGAAGAGAATGGGGATGGCTTTGGGAGGTCCTGGTGCATTCTGATGTCTGCTTATGTGTAGCTTCTAAAGAGAAGCTTCCTGGCATAAATGCTACAATAAACCTTAAAGACATCTGTTGGCATTTTCTGAGTCAAACAAGACCTATTACTCCTTCACAAAAATCAGGGTTAAAAGGACACTAACATTATCTCATCCCACCCTCTCAGTTCACAGATTTGAAGGGAAGTCAGAAAGGAGAAATGACTTGCCTAAAGGCACAAGGGACTCTGGTGTAATCCAGGGTTGGACTTCACACAAAGGGAGGGTAAATAGAAGGGAGGTCATTTCCTGAATCTTTAATGTAGCTCGCTTATATAAATCTTCAACTCTCAATGATTCTAGCACACAGGTTAACATCACAGGATGTAATGTTTACTTTCCCGGGGACATGGAGAGAAAGGAACAAAAGAAGTACTGTATGGCTTTATTTGTTTAATGTAAATATTTTATGATAGCACCTCAGCAATTTTTCCTTCTAATTATAGAATACACTGACTGGAATTAGAAGTAGAAGCAAACGGATCAGCTGCAGGGTTCACATTGCTGGACAACAACAGATAAAACCTATCACAGGTAAAGAGGGAAGGTGATGCTGCTACATTTCTTTTCATTTTGAAGGTACAGAAATTTCACTTTGAAACTAGGATTCATTCTCATCTTGACAAACAACCATTAACATCTCTAACTGGAAGAATGTAGGCACCTCTCTAACACAAAGTCTTAAAAGGAGATGAGAAAAGGCCCCACTTGTATGAGCAAACCAGTTGGACCCTCACAATGCCATTTCCCTGGCTGATACTCACCGGATCACCTGTGTTTCCAAGCACAACTAAAGGAAAGCATGAAACAAAGCTAAAAACCTCATACTCTGCTCTGAATTAATTTCAACACCTAATTTGTTTTGTAATATTTATTCAGAACAAATTTCGATGGTAATGCAATCACTTGGGCCTGTGGTAAATGTTTGATTCAAAGTTTAAAAATTGAATTACAACTGTCCATTATGCATTATGAGGTTGTATGTGACCAATCAACCATGGGAAATCCTGGTGTAAGTTTTTGTTTTTGCTTTTGTTCTTTTTTTTTTTTTTTTTTTTTTTTTGGTACCAGGGGATTGAACTGAGGGACACTTAACTACTAAGCTACATCCCCAGCCCTTTTTATATTTTATTTTGGACAGGGTCTCACTAAATTGCTGAGGCTGGCTTTGAACTTGACATCCTCCTGTCTCAGCCTTCTGAGCTGTTGGGATTACAAGCATGTACCAGCACCCAGTCTGGTGATAAGATTTTAAAATATAACCAGTTTTGGCTTCCAAGTCTTAGGTCCCTGGCTAAATTCTTGCCTGAATATCATAATGCAAGTTAAGAAAAAGTCTTCAGGCTGGGTAAGGTGACACACACCTGTAATCCCAGTGGTTTAGGAGGCTGAGGCAGGAGGATGGCAAGTTCAAAGCCAGTCTCAGCAACTTAGCGAGATCCTGCCTCAAAAATTTAAAGTGACTGGGGATGTGGCTCAGTAGTTAAGCTTCCCTGGTCGTTGGAATGCAGAGTGACTCTGAACAGCCCATGTGGCAGTTACACTCGGATTCAGTGAATACAACATGAACGTTTCCTACTTCCAACTAGTCAGAAGTTTATTCTATGATTCAAAGCACAACTCACAATGAAGGTGCTTTTCCACCCAACAATGAATCAGAAATCAACTAAACATATTACTTAAAAATTCCTAAATATAAAACTTAACCTGGTTAACTCGCTAAAACTTAACCTGGTTAACTCGCTAATCAATGAAAGCAAATACATGTGGAAAACCAGTGGGAGATAAAATATGAAATAGATGGCCTGCCATTGTGCCCACAGCAAAGTACCCAACTTCATTTTCAATTAGCTCATAAATTTCTGCCCATTATTCAATCTTTACCATTATGATCACTGGCAATTAATGAGTTTTAAGGTCTACGAATGGGGTCTAATATCTTGGGAAAAAATTCTTTGCAAGAATATTTACTGAATCCTGCTTAGTCTTAGGTGTTCCTCTAGCTAGACATTATAATGTACAGATACCACTTACATTTTTCATCATTTAAAAATACAAACATGTACATGACTTTTCAAACAATTAGGTGAAAACACACACACACACACACACACACACAACCATAAAGCTTATCCTAACATGAGAGTCCAATTATCAGAGAAGTCAAACAGCATCTGTAAATATCCTGTGTTCCACAGCTGTCCTTTACCTTACTGGTTAGACGTACAGGTAGAAGAAAACCTGGTAAGGAAATTGGCATGTGTGTTGAAGTTAAACAGACCTGGGTTCAAATTTTATCTCTAGAACTTTTTAAGGAGAATGTCTCTGTGCCTGAGTTGGCTTATCTGTGAAATAATCCTAAACACCTTTAAGGTTGTTGCAAGGATAAAAAAGCACCCAAGACGCAGAATACCCAATGCAATCATTGAAGATATAAGCCTGGGTGAGCCAGTTACTTTTATCCCATGTCTACTCTGGAGAACACGTTTTCTGAAGTCCACCATTAACACCTATTAAAAGTGAGAATTTTTCCTTCTGTTTTATTTAGGTATTTTCTAAAAGTTATTATTGGAATAAAACTACAGTGCTGAAGGAATCGGGCAGAGAGAATATATGAATGGAAAAAGATAAAAAATAATAGACATAATATAGAAAGCAAAAAGAGAGAGAGAGAGAAAGTGCACAAACCTGTTTGGTTTTATTAAGAAATGTAAGCAAGGCTCAAGGGCAGGAGTGGATAAAAAACCAAGGTAAGTAAACATTTGCAGCTGGCATTATGACTACCCTACACCAGCCAGTCAGAAATGACTTTCATTTTCATTGGCAACAGGAAAAATGAAAACATATATTTTTAAAATGATACCATCATTAAAACCCCAGGAGGAAATAATTTTTCAACTTCTGAAGTAAATGTTTCAAAAACTTTGGTCATATCCAGTCAAACTTCATCACTATTTCACACCAAAACAAATGCAAAAATAAACACCTGCAGGAATTTCAATAATGTGGCCCATACCTCAGTCCGTTCAATTATAAATTAGTAAAATCAGCCAAAAGGATGTTGCATTTCCCCCTAATTTGGTCCTGAGATCTCTCTCTCTCTCTGAGAGAATCAATTCTCATCCTTCCTGAATGGATGTTCACCTATGCCTTTCATGGGACAGTCTAATGACTAGCCATCTGACACATGACCAGGTATCCCTCTCCCAGGAACCGTATTTACTGGCAGATATTCCTGTAATGCCTGTCTGACCTGGACCCAGTCTTGACAGGGAGAGAATGCAGATTTGGGTGTGTTGATCAAGGTGATACAGAGGAGGCAGGTCAACAGAACACATGGCACAGCAGAAGCCATATTTTACTTACAGATCCCATGGAGAAGAGGATGGAACATCTCTCAGGGTCACCAGGAAGATGGAGCCACCTGGAACCCATGCCATCAACCAGTGAGTGAGGAAAGAGAAGACCCATGAGCACCCACCCTCCAGGAGGTCACCCCATGAGGGCTATGCATTGGCTGAAGAACACATGTAAGGCAGGGGTCTTATTTACTTGACTCTGGTGTTGACCATTAGGATTATCATGGCCAGTTGCTGTGGGGTGTGCTGGGTTAGGGTGTACAGGAGAGACACAAGCAGACTATAATGCAAACCACTACGCATGGGGAGGGAAGTTTTAACTAGGACAAAGATGACGTGGTTCACATAACTGGGTTTCAAATAACTTGCATCAACACAAAAATTGGATGTTGACACAATGGGTATACAAACCAAATCTACGACGTAGGATATTTATGCAAATTTCATGTAAACACAGGCTACCTTAGACAAGTAAAGCAAATCTTCTATAAAATCTGATTTGAGAGACCTGAAGGAAACCCCCCAGAGCTAAAAGACATCTCTACACATGACTATCACCAAGTTGCTCTATTTCATCATTGAAAACTGCATTCAATTCCATAAACATTTATTAATTACTGAATGATTACTATCTTCTATGCATAGATCAATATAACACATAGGTGTTACTTTACACGACTCATTTGATCCTCAAGAGCAATCCAGTGGGATAAGCAGACTTATCCCTGTCTACAGACAAGCACAGAGAAACTTGGGTTAAGGAACTACTGGAGTCACAGAACTGGTAAATGACAGCCAGGATTCAGACTCAGGTCTGTATGACTTCAAAGTCTTTCCACAATTCTGTCTTTCTGAGTTTCTTTTTTTTTTTTTCTTTCTAGTAATGGGGATTGAGCCCAGGTCCTCATGTATGCTAGGCAAACTCTCTACCACTGGGCATAATTCCCAGTCCTAAGTACCTTTAAAAATATAAATTCTCATAAAAACCTGACATCCAAAAGGGGAGGTACTAGAGAATAAAATTGACCAGATTATATTGTTTTATTGTGTGCATGTACACACATGTAACAAAAATCCTATTACATGTAATTATAATGCACCTTTTAAAAAACCTGACATCTAGGCACAAAGTTTCCTTACTCACTGTACCCCCAAAGACAAGGCTCACAGCATGGGAGAGCCAAGATTCACATAAAAGTTGGGGTATTGATGGAAAAATAAATATTTGGCCAATTTGAGTACTACCAGTTCCTGCACTATCTGCCAGAGCCCCCTCCCCCACCAATCTGTACCACCTGAGTCCATGGAGTCCAGGTGCCTGCCTTCCTTGGAGTCCTCAGTGGGCTCACCTGAGGCACTTACCTTGAAAATGGGAATCTAAGCCTCCTCTGGTCCCACCTCCACCTGCCTCATTCTTTCCAAATCCAGAATCAGAGTCACACTTCTGCTGCATTCAGGATCAAATAAAGAATCAAGGTAAAGAGAAAACAGCAATGTTGAAAGATTTTAACCTGGACTTTAAGACCCTGGCTGTCTCAACAGAGTTTTGGATTCAATGTCAAAGCTCAAGCAACTGGGAGTAATTCTAATTGATGACTCCATTTCTTTGAAATCTGGACTCAGTGGTCTGTCCCTCAGTGCTCTCCAGAAACTTCTTAGTAAAATGGAATGTGTGTAGTTGCTTCTGTCTTGTGTGAACTGTTCACGTACCCTCCGACTACATCCCCTGAGAAGGTAGAACAGACGCTTTGTTCACCACGACATGTTGGGGGTAGCAGGAGGCCCAGTAGCAGCACCTGAGGAAAGTGGGCAGCCCAGCGTGGCTGGGCCATATTCTTGGTTGTGTGGTCCCTTGGCTCTCCTAGAGATCCTGTGTATATCCCAATGCCCTTTAAATAAAATAAAATAAAAATACTCTTCTGGGGCTGGGGATGTAGCTCAGTGGTAGCAAAGTTGCCTAACATGTGCAAGGCCCTGGGTTCAATCCCTAACACTGGAAAAAACAAACAAAACAAAATAAAAAAACCCTCTTCTCTTTTTACTACCTACAGTAGATTGTTCGCTGCCAAGAACTTGAGGCCTGAGTCTGAAGCATCTTCTGCTATCTTAGGATGCTCAAGACAAGAGAAATTATGAAAGGCTGCAACCAGAGACTAAACATAAGAAAAGATTTTCTAGCAGATGAAACAGATTTTCTCCTCTTAGGGAGAAGAGATTCTCAGGGAACAAGCAGATGAACACAAGGTCCAGCCATCTCATCCTCTCTACTGCTGACCTTGGGAAGTCCCACATTGATTAAGGTAGAGAAAACAGAAGGTGCTCTACAGTGGGTGCTCTCGGTTAACTCCTTTGCTAGCCACTGCACCTCTTCCTGGCTGTAACCATACCCTAAATTGCAAAAAATAATAAATAAAATAATAATAACAGCATTGGCAAAGCTGGCTATAAATATTCATTATCAGTGCTATAGTAAAATATTATAACACTTATGGAAATAATATGGTAATATGTAGCAGAAACTTCATCAATATTTAAACATTTTTACTTGGTAATTCTACTCATAAGTATTTATCCTAATGCAGCAAAAAATAATACAATAAAGATAATTGACTTAAAAGTTTACAACTACATAAAGTTCTAATAACATTAAGGAAACAATTTACTAGATTATGGAATATAAACATGATAACCTAGTGCATATTTAAAATGATAATTATGTTGTAATGTGGATTTACTTATATTAAGAATAATAGCAAAATACCAAATAGCATGTACAGTCTCATTACAACTATACTAATTATACCTATACATATTATTCTGTAAAAAGGAAAAATAGCTTTTAGGGTTGTGAAAATGAATGATTTTAATTTCACTTTTTAAAATCTTGTCTTCCTAAAATCTCTGTAAAAAATCAGGCCTCACCATTTTTCAGTGGATATAATTGTTACAGGTGAATTAAACTAGCCTTCAATTAAGCATAAATTTCAGCTACCTGTACGTGGGACCATATTTCTTTCTATGCAACACCAGATACCAACATTTGAGTACATTTTTAAAATTAGAATGAGAAAGCATCTTTGTGTCTATTTCACCTCCATATCTAGTTAAATAAGCTCCTAAAATTAAATGCAATTGTGCTCCAGATGTGGAAAGGACTTTAAAAGCTATATACAAATTGACCATATGGTAATATACAAAACTATTGGTGATGTTCTGAGGATTATATAAAGCATTAAAGGAAAGATTTAAAAGCATAAACTAAAAATCTGGACTTATATTTGGTTTTTGCTTGCAATGTAGCACAGTGTTTAATTACTTATCTGACATCTGTAACCATAAAAAAAGAAATATACATATCCATCAATTGCCATGGGAAATGAGTAATTTCTTATTTCATGAAATGGATATGAGGTTAGTGAGTGATATTTCCCAGGCATTGTAATAAAGCATTTTCCACATTGGATGTGACATAGCCTTGTGTGCCTTTTATTCATTACTATTTGCTGATTGACATAATACTGCAGGCATACATGCATACAGAATGACCGCAGGGACAAAGCTAATGGTAACTGACAGCAATAAAACAACTATAATTTACAGGGTCCTGCTATGCACCGAGCAGGACGCTAAGCCCTTTACAGGGATCATTCCATTAAATTTAATCCCAACAGCCCTAAGACAGGCGCTAACCTCATCATCTGTTTACTAATTGGACACCTGGGGCTCACCATAGGCCACGTGGCTGACAGGTAGCGCAGGTCTGAAACCCAGCGTTCTTTTTTTACTCATTTATTTATTTATTTATTTATTTATTTTTTATTGTAAACAAATGAGGAGACTATGGCCAGTAGTTGGGAGTAAGAGGTTTACAAGACAGGGACAGGGTGAAGATGAGCAATGAATGAGGGTAGGAATGTAAAACATCTTGGAGAGAAAGAGAGAACTTAGAAAAAAAACCCAAATTGGTCCAGTAGCATTATTTACACCAGTTTAGGATTCCCTAATTATCTGTACAGTCTAGATAATATTATACGTCCAAATTTTCAGTCAGGTGAAGTGGAGGGAAACTGCCATAATTTGGGTGTGTGTTTACAACAGTTTAAGCATAGTGGTACTGTTTTAATTCCTATATGAGTCAATTACCCACAGATGAAAATGTTTTCTTCTCCACAGCCAGAGGATGCTTCTTCTCATCTCAACCACTGATTTTTCCAAATATTATGCACCTTATTAGCCACACAGGGGCCTGGACAAGAATGTAAATGGATTTACTCACTGTAAATCCATCATTAGTACCAAATCCATCATCAGTACCAAAAAATTTCTTCATACTTATACCAATCTTGCTCCTCACTAGCCGAGTATCCTTGGGCAAGACACTTGCCCTTTCTGTGCCTCACGCATGAAGTGGGTGCTATAGACTGGTTGCAGTGGTGCACACCTGTAACCCCCGTGGCTTGGGAGGCTGAGGCAGGAAGATTGCGAGTTCAAAGCTAGCCTCAGCAACTTAGCAAGGCACTAAGAAACTCAGTGAGACCCATCTTTAAATAAAATATTTTTTAAAAGGGCTCAGTGGTTAAGAGCCCCAGTACATCACTCCCCAAAAAAGTGGGTGCTATAGTTTGAGTATGGTTTGAGTATGTTCATGAACATGTGTTGAAAATTAATCACCATGGTGAGGTATTAAGAGGGTAGAAAATTAATCTGACTATGGTGTTTAGAAGTGGAGTCTTTAGGAGGTTATCAGGATCAGATAAGGTAATCAGTACAGAGCCCCCATGATTGAATTACTGGCAGATTTATAAGAAGAGAGGACTAGATAATATACATATTTACACATGGGCACTCCATGATTCTTGCCATGTGATTGCCCATACCATCTCAGGACTCCACTGCCAAGAAGGCCAACACCAGATGTGGTCCTTCAACAATGGAATTCCAGAATACTGAACAAAAATAAGCCTCTTTTCTTTATAAAGCAACCTGCCTCAATCATCTTGTTATAATAACATGGAATGGACTAAGGCAGCAGGGATAGTAGTAGTGTAAGTTGAGATTATCCCATGTGCAAGTTTCAGCCCTCAGAACAATGCAGGCACACAGTAAGGACTTAACAGTAAATTGTTATTTTTTTATTATTGAGTACAATACCTTCATATATGGAAAACCATATACTAATATTGGCTTTTTAAATTTTATATACAAACCCAAAATGCCAGAGCTAAAAATTCCTTTCCTACTAACCACATAAGTAAGTATGGGATTTGAACCTTCATAACTAAGTAGCATGTTAAATGCTTAAAGGTAAGAATGAACCATTGATTATACTAATACAACAATTCCTGCATTCACAAAATTCATTATTCACATAACATACAAGCAATATGCAGCTTATTCCTAAGCAGTGCACTTTTATTGTGTTTCTATGAAAATATCTTATTCAGGTTATCATTTCATCTTTATAGCCAGGTTGCAATTAATCCACAAAAAACTGTAATGCAAATGAGGTATTTCCCTAAAGAATTAAAATTATTAGATCTCATCCCAGAAAAATGACATGATTACTGTGTGTTTATTTTTTAACCTCAACTTTTCTGCAAGATCGCCAATGTTATAGACACAGTTTCTTTAGTTACTGAAGAAAATGAGTAGAGAATAGAGGAAGAAATGAGAGGTTTTATTAACCAATAACTCCAGTGCAGCCCTCTTTGGAAAGCAAGCACATGCAAAGAAGATCTCTGCATTAGTAGGTCATTTATTTTCTTGGAGAGTCAACCATCTATCTGTGCAAGTCTAAAGTTACAAATGTCATTTTTGCCAATGCATTCTAAAAGTTAAGGAATAGTAATTCACTCTGGCTCTTAAACTTTTAATCAAGACAATCTAGAAAATTGTTTAGGTTTATGTAAGACTACAGAGTAAAAGTAGTTTTTACCATATCCAATGAATTATTCATTTATAAGTACTTTTCAATAGCATTATACTAGTTGGATAAAAGGGTATTGAGTCATGTTATTATTTAAAATGGTGAAAAACTGTATAAACAATTACATGTCTCCCAGTTGTTTAAATGCATACATGTTAGCAGGAACATCTATTAGTATCTGTAAGGATATATACCCAACTGTGAAGAGCAGTGGCCTTTGGGAAGCAGAATTAGTTAGAAGTATTGGGGGAGAGGGGTCTCATTCCACATTGTACAGTTCTGTATTATTTGAAGGTTTACAACCATCTTGTTCCACTTTCTAGACATAAGAGATATCTCTCTCTCCCTGCCCTGCCTTTCTCTTTCTTTCTCCCCTAAAAAAAAAAAAAAAAAAAAAAAAAAACACTCTAATGTCATCTCAGATAGGGTTAAGAGAAACTGAGATGTTAAAAATCTTGATTCTCCCCCTGATTTCTACCAGTGACCAGTTCACAAAACTGCCACCCTTCCTGTTGGTTCTTTCATTCAAAATGCACTCTTGATGTCATTAACACTGTACTTAAATCAAATTCTGAAACTGCCATTTCTCAGGTAGAAGCATAAAGCATTCATTATTGCTATAATAATTACAGAGTATAAAGTAAGATAGTTTGTGTACTTTAGATACATTAATTTTACTCTTCCTAAAAATGCACTTCTAAATATATTTTAGTTCTTTCTCTTTCATAATAAAAAGAAACATGTGGGACTAGATTTAGTGTGTGGCTTCAACATTTCTCACAAAATGGTAAGACAGGCTATGATCAAGAACTCATTTGGAAATGTAGCCAATTTAAGGGATCAGTATTATGGTTCTACCCCACCTATGAGGGGTGCTTTCTCATTGTCCTAGAGAGAAAACTCATTTCTTTTTCCTTTCCTTTCTCTTTTTTCCCTCTCTATGTATATGTAGTACACACTTTAAAGCCTTCTTTAGTAGTAAATCTTGACATCTTAATAAGACTTATTGGAATCTTATACAAATCCTTCACATATAACATCATACCGATGATATCTCATTTTCTTTTGAGAATTAACTCTGGATTTGCACACTCTGACATAATATCAAGCAAGACATTTAGAGATTCATGGGTACTTGTAAGTGAGAAAGAACTCTTACCCAACATGTTTAAATGACCCTTCGATGGTTCAATGTAACCCCCAATGTTCATGTGTTGGAAACTTAATCCCCAATGCAATAGCTCTGGGAGGTGTTGCCTATGAACAGGTGATTAGATCACGAGGGGTCTGCCCTCATGAAAGTACTGAAATTATTATTACAGGAGTAGCTGAGTATTGCAAGTGTGGGCTTGTTATTAAAATGATTGTGGCCCCTCTTGCTCTCTTGCCCTTCTGTCTTCTACCATGGCAAGATGTAGCAAGAAAGCCCTCACAGAGGCTGACATCTGATATTAGACTTCCCAGTCTCCAAAACTAAGAAATAAATCTCTGTTCCCATCTAATTACTTAGTCTCAAGTATTTTGTTATAGTAGCAGAGAACAGACTAACACAAACCCCAAACAGGTGGAGAAAAAACAGAAAGTCTAGTCAAGTCAATGTTTTTACTCTATGAATGTCTGGCTCACAAACAGCTACATCTCTCTTTGGGCTTATTTGTCTTTTCTTTATCCTTTTCTTCTTTCTCCTGTATAAGCTTAGATTTGAAAATGGAACTATGATATTTGTTCACATCTACAAATTTCTCAATAATTAAATTTATTTTAGGAAGTCTATTTTGAGGGCAGTGGAAATTTGCTATTAATAAATCATATTATAAAATGATTTGCTTCTGGAGTTTTAGGATGGGTTTTTTTTTTTTAACCAAAGAAAACATGGGTGCTTTCAATCAAACTCTGATTGAAATATCATTTCATGCCTATTTGAAATATACAAGCCTGGAAAGGGCTCTTCCTACACCTGGGGTCTCTGAGTTGAGGACAGATGATCACTCTATGGGGAAGAAAGGATTCTAGGTCTGAGCAGAACTTGAGTTCCATCTCTCCCAAATGACCAATTAAAGGTCTTGTGGGTTACATGAGGTCCACAAAGACACACCAAGACAATAATTATGTTTCTGTTTTCCAGAGATTTTTTTTTAAACCAGCAAGATCATGTTAGAGTTTTGTTCCACTGAAAATTTAAATACTGAGAAAGGATAGCAGATCAAAATTTTTGAGGTATATCTGGAAGATAGAAGGCAGACGACTCAAATTTACATGGAACTGAAAGCAAAAAACATTCAGTTAAAAAAAAAAAATGGACCTCAGAATTCAAACTTTAGAGTCAAATATAACAAGCAGGGAAAAAAAGTCATCAGGATACTCAATCCTGTAGAAAAGCTGGGTCAATTATAGGTACTTCTTTATCACCTCACTGTCCCAGCTTCACCCCTACCCCAAATAATTAGCTGGCAGTAAAAACATTTTGGCTACATGTGAAAATCTTTAAAATTTGAACCAAATGAAGTATCCAGGCCTGGGAGATTTCCTGTCTGAAGGTGTTGAAGTCAAAGAGAAGCAGGTTTGAGTATGTGGTGCCTCCAGGCCTCACGGGGTGGAACAAGAAAGCTGCAACCAGGAATAAAGCTGTCTTTGCTTCAGCAACTGACATAGAATAAAAAGAGACCCTGATGAAATAAGGAATAAAACAACCACAAAAGCAAACCAAACTGGATGGATAAAAATCAAAGGATTAAAAAAAAATAACAATAAAGTAAATGAGAAGCATGATTAAGATCAAGGAACAAAAACACAAATAAGTACGATTAGGAAATAGAGATATGAGATTTTAGGAGCCCCTACTTATATTTTGAAATCCAGATAAAATGAAAAGCATTTCCAAAAGATGAAATTATAGATATTGAATCAAGAAAAAGGAAATAATTAAATACAGCAACAATCATAAAGAAAATAAAGATAATCAAACTTTTACCCAACATGAAAGTACCAAACCCAGACAGTTTATTATACTATTTTACTAGTCTACTAAACTTAGACTAACAGGGATTCTACTGTTATTTAAACTGCTCCAAAGCACAAAAATAGATAGCATGCCAAGTCCTCCTGTGAGGTTGGCACAACCATAATAAGGTTTATGGTTAACCAAATTAGACAAAGATGACAGAAAACTACAGATAACCATTCCTACTTGTCAAAACTAGATAAAATACATAGTAGAGAACTGGATCTTAAGAACAGTATAGTAAAAGGATTATATGTCATGACCATGTAATATTGTAATAAGAAGCCAGGTATGGTGATGTATGCATGTAATCCCAGTGACTTGGGAAGCTAAAGCAAGAGGATCACAAGATTAAGACCAGCCTTTGCAATTTAGTGAGATGCTATCTAGAAATAAAAGTTAAAGGGGGTTGGAGATGTAGCTCAGTGGTAGAATACTCCTGGGTTCAATTCCCTGTGCCCCGCCCACCCCCCCCACACACAAAACTTATAATAGGAATGCAAGGATAGTTTAATATCAGAAACTCTGTATTCACTACTATAATATATTAAAAGAGAAAGCTCCATAATTTTTAATGTATCTTGTTGGGATGGACCTTAGTTGTAGACTATTCCACGAGGGACTGGTGCACAATTCTCTTAGTTATCACTGTATTCCCAGAAACAACTAGCACACTTACTCCTGTATTCACAAAAAAAAAAAAAAAAAAAAAATGTGCTGAGTGCCTGCTCAGTGCCAGGCACTCTTTCGGGACTACTGTGATAGGCAAAAACAAAGTCCCTGCTTTTTTCAGATCCTATATCTGGTTGGAGAGATGGATAATCCACAATAAGTGAGGAAACAGTTTCAGGTAGGATTAAATGCTATGAACAAAAATAAAGTAAGGTGAGAGAGAGAGTGACAAGTGCTGACACTTCAGAGAGAGAGAGAGGTCAGGGAAGGCCCCTGATGAGGTAACAGGGGTACAGAAACCAGAACAAAGGAAGAGAGTGAATCAAGACCACGTCTAGGAAAGAGTGTTCCAGGTGCCAGAAAGAACAAGCTCCAAAGTCCTGAGTCAGACACTTGCTTAGTCAGTCTGAGAAACAGTAAAGAGGCCAGTGTGACTGGAACAAAATGGCTGGGACTGAAGTGAGGTCAGAGGGGTGGCAAGGTGCCAGAGCACGCAGGACCTGGCAAGGGACGGCAAGGACTTTGAATTTCACTGGAAGCTATTGGAGAGTTGAGAATAAAGGTAGTGACAACACTGATTTAAACAAACTGTACCCACGTTTATTGCAGCACAATTCACAATAGCCACTTTATGGAATCAGCCTAGTTGCCCGTCTACTGATGAATCAATAAAGAAAATGTGGTATATAAACATAATGGAGTATTATTCACCCATCAAGGAAAAAACAATGTCATTTGTTGGAAGATGGATGAAATTGGAGATCATTATATTAAACCAAATAAGTCAGATTCATACAGACAAGTATGTTTTTTCTCTTATGTGGAATCTAGGAGAAAAAAAAAAGATGACATGAAAGTAGAAGGGAGATCAGAGAAATGAAGGGTATCAGAGGGAGAGGGGAGGATAAGAAAGGCAATGGGGGTGGCAATGATTAAAGTATGTTATATACTATGTATGTCTATGGCACATTGAAACCCATTATTAGGTGAATAAATGTCAAAAATAAAGACTATGTTTCCTAGTTTCCCTTGGAGTCAGTTGGGAATCGCAATCAAGCTCTGGCCCCTGGGACAAAAAACTGAAGTCATGTGTGCAACTTCCAGGAAGTGTTCTGAATGGAAGGAGAAGGGCCCTTCTCTGTGCCCCCTCTCCTTCCTACTGGCTAGAATGTAGGCATGAAGGCTACAGAGAGAGCAGTCATCTTATCAAGGATTGCAAAGCAGTAGGAGGAAAGCAGGCTCTGTCCCTGTCATTGGTAGAGGCACTAGATATTTAATCCTGTGAAGCAGGTCATACTGCCCCTCATGACAAATGAGGAAACTGACCCAGAGTTAAACAGCACGTCCTAAGTCAAACTGATGGTAAGCAACAGAATCAGACTTACATCCAAATATGACTCCAAAGTTTATGTTCTTATACTACACTGAGCAGAGATCATTTTGTTGGGAGAAGTACAAATTATGATTATCCATTTCTTCTAGACACTGAATAAAGAGACGTGGAAGTTCAAGTAAAGCATGCAAACTTTAACTTAGCTGCAAGAAATAAGTTCCCAGTTGTAATATTGTAGAAGATTAAAGAGGAGAAGACAGATTTGACTGCTTCCATGGAGATCTGAGAGACTAAACAATGTCAACTGGAAATAATTACCTAGTGATGTTTTGCCCAGAGATATAGATGTCAGCAATTGATAAGCTCATGAATCTCCCTTTAGCTTTGCAATTCCTTTCTAAAAATGAGCAACGCCTTCTCCCGACTTGAGTGATGACAGGTGGAAGAAAGCATAGCCCTTCAGGCATGATCTGCTAGAACAAGGAAGAAGAGCCAGCAGTTGTTCCCAGGTGTGCCAGTTGGGTATGGACCCAAGAAAGGAGGACAGGGCTAAGTCTGGGGTCTGAGACAAAGTGATAACCTGGCTTAAAACGCTAACAAAAAAGAGGTGGGCACACAGGAAACATGCAGGGGGAGCAGCTCTGATGCTTGTCTCAAGTGTCTTATCCTCCCAGCTTTGGGCAACACCTTGTTGCTAAGTGGTACCATCTGATCCCTAAGGACCAAGGTCACTTACTCCAGTTCCTCTCAAAAGAAAATACTTCTCCTCACATAGCCAGAGGCCCTTGACACTAGCCGCTGGAGGGAGAGCCACAGTCTCTAACCAGACACCTAGCTCACCCCCTACGCCCACATGACGAGGGCTCCTAAGGCAGCTCACATGGAATCATCAAGGGACTCAGTACTCTCTTGAGTAGCTTGTCTTAGTCTCCAAGATTCAGCTATCCTCTGACATGGGGACAGCAACACAGGACAGGGTTGTCCTGCCCTGGGCCTAACCAGCATCTAGGCTCTCAGATTACTAAACCAACGAAATAGCAAAAAGGTTCTGGTTCCAAGACTTGTCCAAATGTAGCACCTGGTTAAATTAATCCACAAGACTCTATATGGACTAGGCCAATGTCACCGCCTTCATCAACCAGCAATCAAAGTTGTCAACAGTCCTATGCAAAAGAGGCAGTATTCTAGTAAGCGCATGGCTCTGAAGTCGAACCCACCTGGGTGTAAAGCCCAGCTCTGTCATTTATCAGCTGCGTAAGCATGTGCAAGCCTCTTAACCTCTCCTTAAATCATGAGGATGATATGAACTACATTGTCAAACTGTGGTTCTAACAGTGTGACAAAGGGACACAGGCATCTAGCACATGGTAGGTGCTCAATAAACATTTGCCATTCCTACATACAGGAGAAGGAGATTTGGTTGAGGGGAAATTGTATCTTAGAATGAAATTATCTAATCTCCTTAAAGGCAAGCCAATAGTTAAAACTGAATTAGTTCCATAGTGTTTAACCTTAGATGAAATGTCTCCTAAATTCCACAATCCTGGGTGATTGTTCTCTGCCCAGTAAAATCTATCAAAGTCCACATCTACTGTCACCTATTTTCTTCTTGCCCAAACCAATCAGATGGCAACAGTCAACCTCTCTACCCATATTTCTATAGCTCTCTTCTCATCACTAAGAGAGTCACTTTCACTTAAGCCTGGTTTCATGTATGGCTCTTTCTCCCACCAGATTAGAAGCTCTTTGATGACAAGAATCACAAATTATTTATCCTTAAACCCAAATGCCTCACACAATGTCTGGCACAGAGTAGGAATTCCATAAATACTTGGTAAAATTGCACCACTTTAACAAATGCCATGGCTTCCATGGGTTTCATGAAAACCGTTCTCAGTTCCATATTCCTGATGGCAGCTGTGATCCTGGAGCATAAAGCATTTCAGAAACTATTTAGTGCCAGTACATTTCACTGGAGAAAATATCATTTTAATGAGAGACTGTCAATTTAGTTTGTATAGCCCACAGGATCCTAGTTAACACCAAGTAGGAGAGATCCCATTTTTTATTACAAATCTGAAATTAATTCAATTTTAAGCTTTGCTTGTCTTGTCAATTTAAATTTATTCTTGAGGAGGTAATACAAATGAAGCTATTAGAGTAGAAAAATAAGCTGCAGTTCTCTGCCCAGTGTATACTCATTTTATGCTTCAAAGCAACTGTACAGATACTGTATCAGTCAACAGATTATTGGACAACACACACACACATAACATATTATACAGATATTTCATAGAAGGCACTTTGTAGCAAACATTCTAAAAAAGGCATCAGAATTCATTTTCATAGAAGACATCCTACATCCAGAATTTCCTGCTCTGCATTCATCTATGCAATTAGCAACTGAAATAAAGCTGATAAACAGTTGAAGAAGAACAGTTGAGGCAGAAAAACTATATAAAGTTAAGACTGGCTTTTGAATAAATGCAAACGAGATGCACAATATGCATGGTAAGGTATCACTTGGTCTAAGTAAGGAAAGGTGGCTTGGGGCATCATAGGTGACATGATGAATGAGCATGATGAGAAAGAATGAACCGGAACAGAGTACCAAGGGACACTGACAGTCCAGCTTAAAGGCTTTGAAGCTGATCTGGTGGGACGGCAATGAGACTAAGCTCTACTTAAAACTGCAAAAATGTGTAGCATGCCATTAAGATTAACTTCACAGCAAATTACATAGGTTGCATGACAGGACTCTTCAGTCCCAATCCTCCACTGATCTCAAGACTCTTGCATCTAACTGCCCATGTGACATCTTCATCTGGGGACATACCACACATCTGAAGTCCAATATGATTAAAACAGAGCCTTTACTCTTCTCCCATCCCTGTCCCACCTTAAACCTGCTCCTTCCCCAGTCTTTTCCTCTCAGGGCATGGTACCACCGTTCACCAACATGAAGATGCAATTACAGCCTCTGAGATTATGGGTAGGGGAGCAATTCAATACCAAGAGGTCAAGCAGAGAAGCATCCAGGAAACTATACTAAAAGGGCAACACTGGAAAATAGACAGAAGCTGGAAGAATATCAGGGTCACAAAAATAAAGGGAAGAACACATTCTAAGAAGGAAGGAATGACCAGTTGTACCAAATAAGGGCAGTAGTGTGATGATTCCCTACACTTGTGAACATAGAGGTCATTAACAGCATTAACAAGGGTGAGTCTGATATAGTGGTGGCAAGAAAAGTCCAGCTGGAGGTGACTGAGAAGAAAACAGGAGGTGAGAAGTGGAAAAGACACATATTAAAATACTGTGGAATTAAAGGACCTGAAAAACTAAACAGGGGTGTTGTCAGTTTCCTCTGAGAATTACAGCATAGTTGCTATTCGAGAGACTGAAGGGCAAAAAAGCCATGAGTCATCAACTATGCCTAAGCCATGACTTAGGGCCAGTGGCCTGCCTTGTAAGCCAATAGGAATGAGGAATGAAGGAACAGAATAGGAAAGCAAGTAGCCCCAAGTGTGCTGATGTCAACCTTTGAAGTGACCTACATTCAGACAGTCCCAGTTCACACCTGTTGTCTCAGTGTAATTATTATGGATTCTCAAAGAATCCCAGTTTGAATGACAAATCATATTATCCATTTTTATCTTGTAAGGAGTTCATCATCTGGATAAGTGCTGTATTACTTAGATGAAGAAGGCAAGATCACTATTTAAGTCAAGAAACTGCCCATGACTGGTCCAGGGCAAGAAGCTAAGGGCCAATATCTGGGTATCAGTAGATTATCAATTTACATGGTGTTTTAGTCAGTTTTTTCGTCGCTGTGACTAAAGGAGCCAACCAGCACAATTGTAGAGGAGAAAAGTTTTACTCAGGGACTCACAGTTTCAGAGGACTCCATTCCATAGACAGCAGGCTTCATTCCTTGGGGCTCAGGTGAGGCTGAACATCATGGTGAAATTGTGGCACAGGGAAGCAGCTCACATGATGATCAGGTAGCAGAGAGAAAAGTCTCTGCTTGCCAGATACAAATATATACTCCAAAGTCACGCCCCAATTCCCACCTCCTCCAGCCACACCCTACCACTTCAATTACCATTCAGTTAATCTCTATCAAGGGATTAATTCACTGATTGGGTTAAGACTCTTATAACCCAATCACTTCTCCTCTGAACCTTCTTGCATTGTCTCACATGTGAGCTTTTGGGGGACACCTCACATCCAAACCATGGAAAATATTGAAGGACTTTCTCATAACATTTCATAGAATGCAAAATCACCTACATTATGTCAAGTATTAAATGTAAAATTACACTACCATAATATAGCAATTAATATCAAACCAACAGTGTATTAAAAATAGTGGTATATTTACATAAAGGCCTAGAAGGATCTATATCAAATTGTTTAACATGGCTTTCCAGGATCTAGAGGAGAGGATATGGGGGGAATTAATCAAAGGGTACAAAGTTTCAGTTATGCAAGATGAGCAAATCCTAGAGATCCACCATACAACCACTGTCTTCAGTTAACAATAATGTTATTGTTAACACTAACAGGATAGAACTTATGTAAGTGTCCATCTTAGTCCATTATCTGCTGCTATAACACAATATACAGATTGGGTAATTTATAAACAATAGAAGTTTATTTGGCTCACAGTTCTGGAGGCTGGGAAGTCCAAGAGCATGGTGCTAGCATCTGATGAGGGCCTTCTTGCTGTTACATAACATGGCAGGAGGGCAAGTGAGCATGTGTGCAACAGAGAGCTGACGGAGCTCAATGGGTCCTTCTTATCAGGAACCTGCTCAGGTGATAGCCAACCTAAACCATGATAACATCTCTAATCCCTTCATCAGGACAAAGCCTTCGTGTCCTAACGTTCTCTTATGGATCCCACCTCTTAACACTGTTACAAGGGGAATGAAATTTCAACCTGAGCTTTGGAGGGATTATTCAAACTACAGCAGTGTCACCATCACCCTCAAGAGAGAAGGCAGGCTGGGCATGGTGGCGCACACCTGTAATTCCAGTGGCTCAGAAGGCTGAGGCAGGAGGATCGCAAGTTCAAAGCTGTCCTTAGCAACTTAGCAAGGCCCTATAAGCAGCTTAGCAAGACTCTATCTCTAAATAAAAAATAAAAAGGAATTGGGATGTGACTCAGTGGTTAAGTGCCCCTGGGTTAAATCCCCCATACCCCCCCCCAAAAAAAAAGAAGAAAAGAAAGGAAGGAAGGAAGGAAGGAAGGAAGGAAGGAAGGAAGGAAGGAAGGAAGGAAGGGAGACAGGAGGAAACTTTTGGAGGTGATATGTTAGAGCATTGATTGAGTGATGGTTTAACAGCATATACTTATCTCCAGATTCATCAAGTTATACACTTTAAATATGTACAGATTTTCATATGTCAAACGTACCTCAATGAAGTGCTTTAAAGACTGTTTACATGGCTGTCCTTGAGGAGAGAGGGTATGGGTAGAAGGGGTTAAGGATTATTATTTTTTATTGAATACACTTCAGTAGTTTTTTTTTTCTTTTTATGATAAATGTGTCTTACTTTTGTAATACAATTGTTAAAAGATTTTTAAAACATACCTATTCATTTCTCAAAAGTAGGAATTCATCATCAACCAGATACATGGTATTAAAATCTATTTCTCTGGGGCTGGTCCCTGCAGTACCCAATGTTGTTGGCTCTGACAGATAAATTGAAGTGAAACCAGACATCCTTTGTGGCATCCTTGTGGCAATATTCAAGCCTAGAATTATGGTGAAGCCTTCTGATGTCAGGACCAGTTCATCAAAGTCTCCTGACAACCCACCAGGTGCACACTACAGCCAGACTGCTCATTTAAATCTGCCAGTTTATTTTAAAAGTTCCATCCAATTCTGGTTTCTCAACCAGCTTGGATGTACACTGTATTTTGATTAATCAGAATAAGTCATTTTCCAGCTTCTTAGTATGATTCTTAGTTATCCTATATTCAGTTTAAAGCTGAAACCCAGAGTCAAAATCTTATGTAAAATCTTCATTATCCACATGTGTTAGCATTATGTAGAGATATATATATATATATAATGTATTAAACTGGAGCCAGTAAATCACAGATTTAGCATTTTTGTACAGTTTTCACTAAAAAATCCCATTTATTTTCTGATAAAAATAATTTTGAAATCGTCCAATTATGTCAATATATATATATATATATATATTGAACCAGAAAATTTGAGTTATTCAAATCCTTAGTGATGATCTGATCTGTTATTTCCACAAATAAAAAAACATACTCAGGGGAAATAGCTTGCCCAAGATCACATAGAAGGTTGATAGCAGATCTTGGGAAGGAGGATGGGCCTGCTGATTACCACCAGCATCTCCAATACAGTGTTTGCCATGAAGAAAATAAATTCTCATGGACATTCCACAAGATACACATTTATGTAAATTTAATTAAAAAATGAAGAACTATAACCTATTTAATATAAACTCTTTGCAATTATTCTTGTTGTTGTGTTGCCTGCCACCCGGAACTTTACGAAACAGTCAATTCCTTTGCTGACACTGGGAATGAAAATAGTGGGGAAAAATTAGGAAAGGTCCTTACATGTAATCCTTGAGAGGCTTCATTTGTTAGTAGGTTCTAGCAATAAGGTACCAAAACATTGCTAAATCAGTTTGACTCTTTAACAGTTGCTGAATCCTTTTAATTAAAAAATAAGTACATACATGAGTATCATCTCTGAGATTAGCTAAGTCTGAAACAAAGTGTTTTCTCTGTTTTTAAAGACCAATGAATCATCAAAAAAATTGTTTTTCTGATCTGTTTACAACTATGATGAGAACTGAAACAGGATACCAGGAAGCAGTCTTGGAATATGATCTCATCCACAATAATGCCTTTCTGAAGGCCATGCCTGAACCTGTGCAAAAAGTTACCCAGAAAAAAAAAAGAAAAAACTTACCCAGATGATAAATGCACAATCTCTTCAAAACTGGAAAGTCGTTATTCAGAATGGTATGCCTTTACTCCATGTACAAACAGAGAAACAACATGTATCCCATTTGTTTACAATAAAAGTATCTCCTCCAATATTTTTTCAAAAGTTACCACTACTATGGTAATATGTGTATGTTATATATTATGCACACATACACAGGTATGCATGTATGTGTGTGGGCATGTGTGTACATATATGGAGATATGTGTATATGCACATTTGTACAGGTGTGTATGTACATGTATATGTCTATATTCTCTTTCCATATTACCTAATTACTTCACAGGCCCTGGCAGGCTACTCAATTAATTTCTGTTATACAAAACTTAATTGAAATAGGCACAGTAGAAATAAAATAACAACCCTGTGAAATATCATTTTAGATTGAAGATTAAAAGTATAAGCTTTGTTATTTTTTAACATAAAATACAGGATCCAGCTGGGCATAGTGGTGCACGCTTAAGCAGGCTAATTGAGAGTTCAAAGCCAGCCTCAGCAAAAGTGAGGTGCTAAGCAACTCAGTGAGACCTTGTCTCTAAATAAAATACAAAATAGGACTGGGGATGTGGCTCAGTGGCAGAGTATACTTGAGTTAAATCCCCAGTACCATCCCCCAAAAATATGTGATCCGATTTTGTTAAAAGTACTTACATGTTTTTCTAGTAGATTCTACTTTATTACCATACAATAAACCACAATGCTCTCTCTGTGTTGATCCATCAGAGTCCAGATTTCGTCAAGCTATAGGTTCTTCTCTATTGATACAGCATCCTCAAAAGATTAAGGATTGTTCCACTGTCATGTGAATACTGAATTAGGTCCTGTTTATGCTGCATTAATTAATACTTTGTCATAACAACTGTGTCAAAGCATATTCAAGATGCTTCAATGACACAGAGACAGAAAATAGACACTTATAAAAACCTACCTTGAATACCTCATTCAAGGAAAGTAATTTTGACAAAAAAAAAAAAAGTGTGTATTACTAGAAGTTATATTTCTTCCTCTAAAGCAATGTGAAAGCAGGCTATTCTGCTAATGATATTTAATGCATTTGGTATACTTAAGCTGCAATTGCAAATAAATGGTAGCAGATCATAAAAAGTATTTGTTATGCAGTTATTTATGCGAAATAAATGTTATTTATTGACAAATAGAAGAAGGCAAATACTAAGAACTTGGAAAATTCTGAAACTAAACAAAGCATACATATTAGAAAGTTTTCAAAAACCTAATGTGACAACTATTATATTAATAGTTTATTAAGGAATGAATCATCAGTTGATGCTAAAACTCCTGGGTGAATGTTTGGCAAGAAACATGTTTACCTAGTCTCAGAGTGTCTTCCGACAAGATAATTATTAATTACAAAGAAAAAAATAGTAACTTTACAGTACAGAAAATTGGCAGACCACACCTAAACCAACTGGCCAAAGTTAACATCACCAGTAACAGGACAAATTAACATCATGTACCTCCTGATATTAAGTACTGAGAAGCACGCACCACTTCTATGATATTCCTGCCAAACCAGATAATCCAAATCATGAGGAAACACTGGACACACCCAAATTAAGTCAATCTACAAAACAACTGGCTACACTCTTCAAGAATATCAAGGTCATCAAAGACAAAGAGTGAAGCTACATTAAAGAAGACTAAAGAGACTTGATAAATAAATCTAACTATAACCTGGGATTTTCTTTTGCTCTAAAGGACATTATTGGGATAATCGCCAAAATATTAGTCAGATCTATAGATGAGATAATAATATTGTTTAAATGTTAATTTATTGATTTTGAGGACTGGACCATGGTTATACAAAAGCGTATCCTTATTTTTAGGAACTGCAAGTTACAGGGGTAGTGATTTGGTCTGCAACTTACTCTCAAATGGCTCATCAAAAAAAGTACATGTCTGTATACATATACATGTGCAAAGACAGATGGTTGGATGGATGGACAAACAGGTAGATGAAAAAAAGGAAGAAGGGGAAGGAGGAAGGAATGAGGAAGTGGGAAGAAGGGAGAGAATGTTACTACAAATATGATGAAATATTAATATTTGGAGAATCTGCGTGAATGGTATATGGGCATTCTTTGTACTAGTCTGGGACTTTCCTATTAGTCTACAACTATTTCAAAATAAAAAGCAAAATAAAAAGCCATACTGTAATCCCAGGGGCTCAGGAGGCTGAGACGGGAGCATTTTGAGTTCAGAGCCAGCCTCCGCAACAGCAAGGCCCTAAACAACTCAGTGAGACCCTGTCTCTACATAAAATACAAAATAGGACTGGGGGTGTGGCTCAGTGGTTCAGTGCCCCTGAGTTCAATCCCTGGTATCAACAAAAAAGGGGGTGAAGGGCTGGGGCTGTGACTCAGTGGCAGAGCACTTGTCTAGCATGTGTGAGGCACTGGGTTCAATCCTCAGCAACACATAAAATAAATAAAATTAAGGTATTGTGTCCATAATGTATATACATAGGAAATATTAAAATATTTATTAGGAATTTTAAAATAATGGACTATTAATTATGTATCTATTAAGTAATACAGATAATGCTAGGTATTGTAGGAAATAAACTACAAAGAATAAAAATTTGGGGGTTTAAATTTATTTGGAAAAGAGGATTAATACAATTTGAAAATCAGAACAGTTTAAAGGTGTGGGTATGTAATTAAACACTAAAATATCAAGGATGCATAATTAATTCTTAACAATTTGGGACCACTGTTTACATGTCCATAAGATCAATCAGCATTTCTTTCTTACAACAGAATCGATAAAACTGTAAATAAATTCTAAGATCTATTTATGTGGGCATATTGTTATAAACAATCTAGAGGCTGAAAATAAAAATATTTACTGCTTCTAAAACTTTTAGAATCACTTGGATTTGAAATGTAGGTAGTTTTTTAACTCAGAGTTATGATATTCAGGAACTATTATTTTTATAAGAAAGTAGATGAGGTTGTGGCTCAGTGGTACAGTATTTGCCTAGCATGTGTGAAGCACTGGGTTTGATTCTCAGTACCACATATAAATAAATGAATAAAATAAAGGTCTATCAACATCTAAAAAATTTTTTTAAAAAGAAAGTGGATGGTCACCAGCACTGAAAAAAAAAAAAAAAGTTGGAAGTAGAGAAAGACATAATAATGAAAGGAAAAGAGAGGTAGCAAGATGGAAAAAAAATTGAAAGGTAAAAACATTAGCTAACTATTAATATGTGTGACTTAACCATTTCCCACTAATCAAATGTCAGCAACCCCAGATGAATCTACTAAAGGCCTTCACAGAAACACTCATGGCTCAATTTGAGGGTAAGAAATTTTGTAAACGGAAGAGTTTAAATACTAGAACTTGCCATCTTCTCCACTCATATTCTGAATAGGAATAAAGCTGAAAAGGTCACCTTGGCCTTTTACTGTCCCACTTCTCCAACTAGGGTTTGATTCTCCCTGAGTAGAATGTTTTTTAATTAGTCACTGTGCTGATAGGTAATATCTTTAAAAATCAAGTACACCTTTCAACCCATCCTTCTATTAACTGATCCTGACACGATTTAATTTTGTCTCTCCAGAATTAAAGCAAGAGGATTTCACTCTAGCCACGAAGGAATATTAATATAAGCAATGTGAATAAGCCCAGGCAAGCAGCAAGAGGCAGACTTTCAGTTAAGAGTACAACTTTCCGTTAGCGCACCTTGAATTCTGCATATGGGTGGAGTGTCCCCATGCTTTACAAGCCATAGAGATAATGAATTTAGATTACTTTAGGAGGATCAGACGTTGAGTTAATTATCAATTTTACTTTTTCCTCTTGGTCTGATCTCATGAATCAATATTTACTTTAAATGGCTCTCATGGAGTTTTCTGATTTCATAATGTGTGACTGACAATATTCCCACTCACTACTTGGTGCCAGTTTGTTTTGCATTAGGAAATTAGTGGATTTGATCTTATTTGATAGGCAGGCACACAGCATACATGGATGCTCTTTACTACACTTCTCAAATGGCATGATAAAAGTAATTAGACAGCTCGGGGTTTGAATGATGGCTCTGGACAGGTTACTTAACACTCGGCCATTTTTTGCCAACCTAAACAAAATAAAATATTGACTAGAAAACAACAAAACAGGAGAGCAAAGGGAGAAAAGCCCAGAGACCTGAAAATGCCCCTTTCTCTCAACTTCTACCTGATTCTTGGTTCAAAACCATCAGAGATGACACAGAACCGTCAAGATAGTTTGGGGAGGTCTGGGGATCTTGAACCTCACTTCCTGGCCTCAGTCTGGCAGAGAAGGGGGCTGAGAGGCACTATCTGAGCCAATAAGTCCCTAGTGTCATACAGGGAAAGCCCCATGGCCTTCTAAGCTCTGCTCTCAGGGTTACTGAAACTTTTTCCAATGAAATTAATGTTATCCCCGATCTGCTCCTTAAACATTTTGAACTACATTCACTCTCTTCAGTCCCTGGTAGGAGGAAAACTATTTCATTCCAGGTATCCTCCATGCCTTGGAGAACAGACACCGATGTCCCTTACACACCTACTCATCCAAAAACACAGGCATTCAGCCATATCCTATGTTTGATTTTAAATAATCAATACTCATTAAAAGCAGATAGTTAGCTTTAAAATAACAAAAGAATCTTATAATATTTCTCTAAACATATCCTTTTTTCTTTCTTTCATTTATTTTAATTTTGGGGGGTAGTCTCAAGGTTTGGAATTATGTTAATGTTCTATAAACATTCAAAAATTATGTTAAGGGCTGGGGATATAGTTCAGTTAGGTTGGGGATATAGTTTAGTTGGTAAAGTGCCTCAAATGCACAAGACTCTGGGTTCAAACCCCAGCACACCGGAAAAAAAAAAAAAAAAAAAAAAAAAAGTTAAACCAACAAGCATAGGGGGAAGACCCTAAAACTGAATGTAAGTCAAAATAAGTGAACTCAACTATATTTAAAATAAGTAACATAATCATGCTAAATTCTAAAAAACAAAACTAACCTAACAACTTTTACTATTTACTCTTAGCCTAAAGAAAAATAAAAGAACTTCAACTTGTCTCAGTAGTTCTGTTTTTCATAGTCAATGAGTCTAGCAATACTTAGACTATTTTATGTGTATTGCAGGATTATCAGGTGGGTGTATATATTTATATTTTTGTGAATCAGCCTTCTCACTATGGAAGGAGAGAGACAAATAAGAAAGGCAGGAAGACAAAGAAGAATTTGGGGTGAAAAGGTATGTTGGAAATGGGAGTATCAGTATAATCCCATGTTTTTTTTTAATTTGGCTTTTTACCAATATCTATGGTGTGCATAGGTACAGTTGTCCCTCAGTACCCACGGAGATTGGTTCCAGGACCCTCAGTACACACCAAAGTCTGCAGATGCTCAAGTCCCTCAAACAAAATGACATAGGGATGCACATATAACCTTTGCACATCCTCCCATACACTTCAAATCATCTCCAGATCATTTATAACAACTAATACAATATACATGTTATAAAAATAGTTGTTATGTGCTGTATTGTTTAGGGAATAATAACAAGCAAAAAAAATTATGTACAAGTGCAGTACAGTTGCAATTTTTCCATGAATAGTTTCATTCCAGGGTTGGTTAAATCCACAGTTGGAATCCATGGACATGGAAGGCCAAGTGTACAGGTATTTCTCAGTTCTATCCACAGAAAATGCCAAGAAACAAATGACATCCCAGTATAAGACAGACCATGAATAATGGTTTTTAAATACCAGTCACACTAAAAGAATCAAGGCTCCTTGGAGAAAAGGTAGATTCCACTTCTGGGGAAGGGAAAACACAAGATGAATCTAGAATGGCTAATTATGCCAAGAAGCAATAAAATGTTTTAAAAAATCATAAGCATCTGTCAAAAGGACAAAGGAAATCAATTTAAGGTTCTCCTACTATCCCTGGGGATAATATGACCATCAGAATGAAAAAGGGTAGGAAACACTTCATTATAGCAAAATGCTGATTAATAAATATGGAAGGAATTATTAAACTTCTTATTTTTTTAAGTCATTGTTATTTTTTATTGGTGCATCATAGTTGTACATAATGATAAGATTCACTGTTACATATGAGTTATCTTGTCTCACAAGCACAAGACCCTGGGTTCAAACCTCAGCACAGCAAAAAAAAAAAAAAAAAAAAAGAATACATATGAGTTATCAAGTTTTTTAAAGCCTAAAGTAGCAACAGACACTAAATTGGTTGTTGGAAAAGCTTGATGAGGAATAATATATTTATATAGTCTTATAGTATTTTTCCCAAAAATTACTTATTAATTATAAAAGGAAAAATAATAACTGTATAATGAAAAACTCATAAAGCTTTAATGACCGATTTTAACACAATCAGATTTAATATCACCAATAATGGGCAAATAGACATCATGCACCTTCAGAGTTGAGGTTCTATGGAGGAAACATTATCACTTTTGAGGGCTCCTGTCAAACAGGCATATCCTAAATCTAGTCATGAGGAACCATCAGAAAAACCAACTTGATGAACATTCTGTAAAATAACTATATTCCTCAGAACTCTCAGTGCCCTAAAAGATTGAGACTGAAGCACTTCTCTTGACTAAAGAAACCTAAAGATCATGACATCAAAGTAAAACACATGATCCAGGTTACATCCTGTACTGCGCAACAACTGCCCTGAAGGCAAACATTGAAATGACTTGATTGGTAGACAAGGTAACAGTATTAGGTCATTATTAAACTTCCTGAATTTAGTAACTGTACTGTAATTATATAAGATAATATTCTTGTTCTTAAAATTACATGCTTTAGTATTAAAAGTAAAGGGGAATAATGTATGCAACCTACTTTCAAATGATCCAGAAAAAAGTAATATTAATATGTATCTACAAAGAGAGAGAATAAGGCAAATACGTCCAAAAAAGAAGAGATTAAATCTGTGCACTATTATTGCTGTTTTTCTCTAAAATTCTTCCAAAATAAGTTGAAAAAGACCCTATGTTTGGAACTTAAAGAATAGATACTAATGACTAGGCTTGTTTGTTTGTTGGTTTTTGTTTATAACATCATAAAGATTGCCATATTATAATGCAAATTGATGTCAAGCTATATCCAGTTTATGATTTATGTTAATGAAAAGCTCTTTCAACCTAACTGCAAATGTCTATTTTTCCACCCTCATGATTTTCAGAATGATTAACCAAATATTTGATATACATTCATATATTAAAGCATACTTTAAATTAGTAAACTACTACAAAAATGGAAAATGCCTGTTTGACTTCCTTCTTAGTAACTGTAAACATGGAAGTACCAAAATTTGCTTAATTCCTGGTATTTCCCCCAAGCACTTTTTTTTTTTTTTTTTCACATAAGGGAGTTTATTAAGCAAACAGAGTGTCTCCCTACAGTGTAAGAGAGAAAATGAGAGGAAAAGAGAAAGGGCACGCGCTAGAAAGAGTGGAAAAGTGAGGAGGAGAGAGAAAGCAAGTGAGTAGGAGAGAGAAAAGCAAGAGAAAAGATACTATAAGACTATATAAATATATTATTCCTCATCAAGCTTTTCCAACAACCAATTTAGTGTCTGTTGCTACTTTAGGCTTTAAAAAACTTGATAACTCATATGTATTCTTTTTTTTTTTTTTTGCTATGCTGAGGTTTGAACCCTGGGTCTTGTGCTTGTGAGACAAGATAACTCATATGTAACAGTGAATCTTATCATTATGTACAACTATGATGCACCAATAAAACATAACAATGACTTAAAAAAATAAAAAGTTTAATAATTCCTTCCATATTTATTAATCAGCATTTTGCTATAATGAAGTGTTTCCTACCCTTTTTCATTCTGATGGTCATATTATCCCCAGGGATAGTAGGAGAACCTTAAATTGATTTCCTTTGTCCTTTTGACAGATGCTTATGATTTTTTAAAACATTTTATTGCTTCTTGGCATAATTAGCCATTCTAGATTCATCTTGTGTTTTCCCTTCCCCAGAAGTGGAATCTACCTTTTCTCCAAGGAGCCTTGATTCTTTTAGTGCGACTGGTATTTAAAAACCATTATTCAAGATCTGTCTTATACTGGAATGTATACTGGAATGGTAGCTATCCTTAAGCAGTTGAATTCTGTGGGGCTAACAGGGGACCAATAACGGAGAAGGATACTTGCGAGCTGACTGATTAACCAATAGCTAGCTAGGATGTTCAGACTGACAAGTAGTTGGGAGGCGGGGAAAATGGCTGCACTGGAATGGGCGGGGAGAGCAGCTTTCAGACTGATAAGCTAGGTTGTGATGCAATGGAAATCCCCCAAGCACTTTTGCTTATGCTTTTCTTCAATTAAGCAGTCATAAAAAACAAAGTATATTTCATGTATAAACATAGAAACAAGTTGTACCCATTTGTTTACAATAAAAAATAAATTTAAAAAAAGGATATTATTTGCTATTCTATTGTCTAGTTCACAAACTATACAAAATACAAGTTTATAATACTGAACAAGTCCATTTCATAAACTGTGAGTAGTGACATTTGCAATCCATTTAAAATCATATTCTTGGATCAAATAATGGTAAGGAAAAATTTTCTCAACAATGATGAGACTTGTCATTCAGTTGCACTGCCACTAAGAATAAAGTAGGACTTAAATCATGAAGCAGAGAAGCTAAAAATCTAGTTTCTAAAATGCCTTGGGATTAACTCCACTAGCATAAACCTCAAAGGCACTGATTACCAAACTCAGCATTTCCCAGATTAATAAAAACATCACTGGTCACCATTTATCATGCTAAGCCTCATCTGTCTGTATTCAGAAGACCTGTATTACCCAGACACGAAGGGTAACCTCCCTTCTTTTGATCTGTCCCAGATTCCTTTTCTAGTTAAGAACTCTCTTAATTTTAAAGCAGAGGTGGGAGAGAAAGAATCTCACGTACACCCCCAACATCTTTGAAGTCTTCTAAATTCTAGGGCAAGAGCAGCAGTTATTTGTCAAGGTTTGTTCATGTGAAGAAAAGATGGAACATTCAAAAACTTACTTCTGCATATAAAAAAGGAAACCCTGTTTGAATCACATTTGTCAAAAAAGAATTAAATTTAATAGTGTCATGTATTGTCAAGGTTATGGTAACACAAGTACTCTTCAGGCTGCTGCCTCTGGGCAGTGCAGGTCTGCAGAAGATATTAAAATTGAAAATGGGCATCCCTATGACCATCCAAGTCCACCACTAGGTCCCTAGAGGGACACTTCCTCATGTGTATAAATATTCACTGAAACACTATTTGAAACACAAAAAAACTGAAAGAACTTATAAGTTTATCAATGGGAAATTATGTTAAATAGGAGAAGTACAAAGCAGTATTCTGTATGATCTTGGGTAAATATGTGAATATAAAGATCTGAAAGGATATTCATCGAACTTATAGCAGGGAGTATGGAGGGTAACCAGAAAAAAAAAAAAAAAAAAAAAAAACCCAAAAGCTTTATCTGAGATGTTCTAAATTTTCTATCAAGTAATTAAAAATTAGTTTTCAATGATTAAAAAAGTATGAATCAAATTAAAAACTAAGTAAAAATGTACAATAGATCAATTTGACTATAAAATAATGGATACTGAGTAATAGTGATAAAGAGGCTAAATTTAAAGTGTTAACATTTTAATACATCAGAGCCATGTCCCAGAATCGGAGCTGGAGGCTTGATCCGGTAGTATATAAGGAATCCTACTGACACCTTGAGGGAGATAACTCTGATTTCCTCCTCTATATTCAAGCCCCAAAACAAACAAAAATTCAGGAAGGAAAGAAGTTTCCCCAAGTATTATATATAATTTTATTTGTCTGACCTCAAACTTTAATCCTGGATCATGTATAAGATTCAAGGGAGCCAGGCACAGTGGCACAGGCCTGTAATCCCAGAGGCTGAGCCAGGAGGATGAGGCAGAAGGATCACAAGTTCAAAGTCAACCTCAGCAAAAGCGAAGTGCTAAGCAACTCAGTGAGACCCTGTCTTTAAATAAAATACAAAGTAGAGCTGGGGATGTGGCTCAGTGGTCGAGTGCCCCTGAGTTCGATTCCTGGAACCAAAAAAAAAAAAATTCAAGGGATGAGAAGAGGAATGCCAAAAGAAAATCATCTCAAAAATCTTTGGTTTAAAATAAAACCAAAAGAGAAGGGGGAAGAAGACATTCTACTCAAGAACCCTTGAGTAAGTGACTCTAGAGAGTTGGAAACCTCTAATCTTTTTCAGCAGGGTGTAAAAATGACTCCCAGAGTCTAGTGGAATACATTTAGGACATGCAGGCAGTTATCAAGATGTAGAAATCCATTTCTTAATAATTTCCACTAGGAGACAATGGATGCATTCATTTGCCTCTTGGTCTGAACCTAATTAGTAAGACTTGAGGTACCATTTCTTCACATATGTATATTTATTCCTTAAGTGCAAAAAAAAAGTAGCACTAGGAATGCATAAGAGGTTAGCGATGCCGGTGAATTTATTATCAAAAGTGAGAGACTTATTTCGTAAACTAGTTTGTAAATTCTTTTGCTGGTTACTCCAGAAGTTAAACATATACCCTTAATTTGTTTGTCTGTTTTGTGGTACTGGGATTGAACCCAGGGCCTTGCCCATGCTACACCAGCACTCTACCACTGAGCCATACCCACAGCCTTATACCCTTTACTTGTAAAAACTTAAAGTTAATCTATCCTTCGACACTTTTCTCAGAACTTAGGACATCTGAAGCCCATTTAGCCCCTTTCAACTAAAATGCTATTGTTGTTATGCATTTTTAAATTTTTCATATTTTTTAAAAACTTCGAAGCTACTATTACTATTTTAATACATTGTTCACTTATCCACATATTTATCACTAGACACTTCCACATCCTTGAATTCCCTTCTGCTGAAAGAATATCCTTTAGACTTTCTTTTAGTACAGTTCATTGGCAGTAAATCCTCTTAGGGTTTTTGTTTTGCTTCATCTGCCTGAAATGTCTTTATTTCTCCCGTCTTTCTTTCGTTGTTCTTGTTGAGAAGTCAGCTATCAGTCAAACTGTTCCCCTAAGAAGGTAAAATCTTTTATCTCTGGCAGCTTTTCTTATTTTTCTCTTCATCTTTGATTATCTGCAGATTAACTATTATATGTCTAGGTCTGAGTTTCTTTTTGTTTATCCCATCTGGGATTTTTTTTTTTTTTTTTTTTTTTGAGTTCTTAAGTATGAAAGTTGAAGTCTTCCCTCACTTCTAGAAACTTTTCAGGTACTGTATCTTCAAATACTGCTCCTACCCATTCTCTCTCTTCCTTTTCTGAATCATTAAATATATGCTACATATTTTTGCTGATTTTTGTTCCTTTTGTTCCTTCTGTCTATTCACATACCTAGGCATCTCTGACCTCAAGTGGATACTGTATGTGAAAATGTATTTGAAGAAATAACTTCAAATGTGAATGCTATTATTCTCCAAAAAGGATTTTTGCTTGCTTTCACCAGGCTCCTGAAATCCCTGAATGCTAATTTTGTCAACTTGACTGGCCCACTGGATGCCCAGATAACTAAACATTATTTCCTGGTGTATCTGAAGGTGTTTCCAGAAGAGATTAGCATTTGGATTGATGGGCTGGATAAAGCAGATGGCCCTCCCCAATGGGCGGGCATCACCCAAACCACTGAGGCAGAGGAAGGCTGAATTAACTCTACCTGTCTGCTTGAGCTGGACATTGACCTTCTCCTGTCCTCCATGCTCCCAGTTCTCCTTCCTTGAGACATGACTCAAGTCTATACCATCAGCCCTCCTGCTCTCCTGCTTTTAAACTATGCTTCTGGCATTCCTGGGTCTCCAGCTGTAGATGGCAGAATATAAGGCTTCTCAAACTTCATAATCCCATGAGACAATTTTTATTCCAATAAATCTCTTTCTAGATAGATACAGACATAGATAGATCAATAGATAGATACTTGGATAGACACAGACATAAATACTAGTCAATAGATGAATATAAGTCTATTACTTTTTTGATGCATTTAGATTTACAAAAAAAAAAGAGTAATAATTCATCCAACCTTTTTAGTTACCTTCACTGGGAGAACTAGTCCAAATTACCTAATCTGCCATAACCAGGCATTACTAGAAATTTAAAAGTAAGTTCACATCAAACTGTCAAAGAATTATGGCAATAGATATCACTTTATCACAATCTAATATTTGGAATGTAATTAAATTATATTTCACTTTGGACAAATTCTGAATGCTATCTCCCAAGTATTCATATAATAACTGGATTATAAAGATTTACTGATGCTACCTCAACATTTCTTTTGAATTAAGTGAGTTGGTACATGTCAAGTTTCTAGAAGAATGTCTGGCATGTAATAAGTGTTCAATAGATATTAGCAAATACTTGCTATTTCCAGAATGAGTGAAGTACAATATTTTCCCACAATTTTACAATGGTTACTACTGCTCTTCATTCTAGAATTACCATAGTAATACTCCAATAAACTAAAGTCACTCATTCATTTAACTATAAAAAAGTTATATTTAGGCAGTATTCCAACTACAGTTTTGAGAGTAATACAAGAAATATCAGTCAAAACTACAATAAACTTCAGGCTTAATTATTAAATGTACATATTATTTACTTATATAACTTGTTATTTCTTATTATCCATAAAGAAGGCTCTATTGACACAACAGAGTGTTACACAGATGTTTCATAGTCACACATTTCACAAACAAAAAAGAGAATTGAACACGTTCACTTAATGGAAGCTGCTCCATTTTTAGATTGGAGCCACAGCAAGCCTGCACCATAAACTACGCACCAAGTATTCCATGATTTTTTGTTTTCAAACATGTGCCCCATTTACATGATATATGTGGAAGTGATAATTAACTGGAAGAACCTGGATAGCTCCATTAACAAAGTGTATAAAAGGCCATTATTTTGGATTAGTGTCCTGCACTAGGCCCCAGCAGACTAAACCAAACCAGAATGGAAGCACATAACCAAACTGAATTTTGAAACAGACAGTTTAAAAAATAAATTTAAAAACCCCTGGCCAGGAGCCACTGTAATTCCAATGGCTCAGAGGCTGAGGCAGGAGGATCAAGAGTTCAAAACCAGCCTCAGCATAAGCAAGGCCCTAAGCATCTCAGTGAGAACCTGTCTCTAAATAAAATACAAAATAGGGCTGGGGATGTGGTTCAGTGCTTGAGTGCCCCTGAGTTCAATCCCCATTCTCCCCCCACCACAAAAAAAAAAAAAAAAAAACCCCTGGAGATTCCAGCCTATGAGTCATTATAATAACACCCCTCTCTTTTAACTCCAACATTACCTATCTGCTTTTTGATCCCTGTTTTTACTTGCTTCTGCCCTTTTGTCTATAAAGTCAGCTTCTTCTGCTAAACTCATCAGGACATCCATTCTACTTTACAGAATGAAAGGTGGTCCAATTCTAGAATCACAAATGAAAGCCAATTAGATCTTAAAATTTGTGGCATTTTACCTTTGATAGCTCTACAAAGCAACCTGTGAACCATCTATACCCTCCACAATTTATGCTTGCAGAGCATCCTGCATTATCCCACATTGTTTATAAAAGAGGAACCTGGGGCTGGGGATATAGCTCAGTTGGTTGAGTGCTTGCCTTGCAAGCATAAGGCCCTGGGTTCAAATCCCCAGTACCGCAAAAAAAAAAAAAAAAAAAAAAAAAAAAAGAGGAACCTGAAATATAGAAAAACCAGGGCAAAAAATAATGCTCTCAGAACAATCTGTAATCCATCCTTGCAAAGCTTCTTAAAACAAGATACAACATCATATTCATTTAGAAAATATTTACTTACACCTAGTTGGGGCCAGGTACTTTGGTAGGCACTAGGTATTTCATGATGAGTAAGATACCATTGAGACTGGCTTCCCAGAATTTAGCCTTCACACAGAAGAGAGAGGCAAACAAATGGAGGACTATGCTAAAGGGTAATAGGTACTACAATGGAAGAAGCACAGGGCACTCGGGGAGAACACAGGGGATCAGCAAGTGTCCCAGAGAAAACCACTTCTAAACAAAGATCTAAGAGATTAGCAAGAGACAGTCAAGCAAAAATGAGAAACTAGAACATTCCAGAATCCATGTAAAGACTCGCAAATGAGAAAGACTGTAAGGAAGACCACTTTCTGGCCATGCATACACAAAGACAAAAACCTACTCTGTGGGGATGTCTTCATGACCGGGGTCCTCAAGACTGGTCCACATTACATAGAACCAAGGACTACAATGCACCATGAGGAAGAATCGGGACACACGCGAACAAGAAATCAGCTCCACTGACTCCCCACTCCCTAAAAGACTGGAAATAATAGAACAATTTGAAAGACCTCAAATATATTTAAATCAATAAAAAGATAAAAGAAGGAAGGCATACCAGTAATAGAGGAAGGGGAATAGCAGGAGGAGGAGGGGAGGGAATGCAGGAACACCGGGGACTAAAGGAAGTAAACTGAATTCCATGCATGTACTGTGATGGGCTGACGGATCTGGCTCCATTAGAATGTTATAGGCCAGACTCTAAGGGGAATGACTAAACAGACTCCATTTTGCTCTGAGACTCCATGTTATATAGGAAATAAGCTTCTCCCATGGGAACACCCTGCCTTTGTACCCATCATCAGTTACTTAGTGTGACCTGTTTAGCAATACAAAATGATAATTCCTATGTCATGAAAAATTGCTCTCTTTTGATTCCTATTGCTCCTAAACAATGTACCATGTGAATGGAGATTGTGTGGATGTTAGTAACCATTCTTTAGTTTGTACCTAGGTAAGGGTCATTTTGACCCACTTCCCCCTCTGTTGATGATCTCATGATGTTAGTTTGTAATTTCGAATCATAGCAACAGACACTTATGATCGATGTGATTTTTGGTATAAGAACCCCTACAACCCTATGGTCAAGGATGTTCTCCCAATAGCCATTTTTTGGGGCATTGTGTGAGACAGTCAGCCGGCGGAATTAATAAAGACTCTCAAATTTGGACTTCTCAGTGGTGATTGGTCTGTTCTTAAGTTGCACCCCATAACAGTATGATTGTCAAACTGAACCCAACTATTATGTACAACGACAAAGCACTAATAAAAGCTGAGAATAAACAAAGGATAAAAGAAGGTATAAACACTAATGTCAAGAATAACACAGAAGAACTACCCAGTGCCTACCAAAGTACCTGGCCCTAACTAGAGCAAAGAAAACTAAAAGTAAATAAAACTTCTAGAAATGAAAAAGATAGTCCGTGACGTTCAAAACCCAATGCAAGACTTTCAGTATTAAAGTCAGAAGTTATCTAAACTTCTTACCAAAACTAAACTGGAAGGATAAGGAGTTATTTTAAAAGACACAAACCCACAAAGACAAAGAGAAGGCGAAAGTATAAAAAACTTTAAAAGAAGAAAAGGAACTGGAAGGCAAATGAGTAAGTGGTGACTGATTATTTAGAGTCCTAAAAATCTAAGCAACCAGGGCAAGTTTGAAGCCAGAAACCTGGAAGGGCTCAGGGCTGGAAGACGTGAGATAAGGGGGGGGGGGGGGGGGGGGGGGGGACACTAGTTGAAAGCTTGTATAAAGAGTGGTTAGTTCACCAGGGATCCTCCTCCCCCCGTGGAAGTCTGAAAGACTTCCTCTCTGGGAAGAAGGCCCTGCTGAGGAGAAGCTAAAGCCCCTTTTGTGGGTAGAGAGTCCACCTTCTGAATTGTAGACCCCTTCCTAGTGGCCACTATAACATTGGCTTTCAGGCCACTACAACCACCAGCCAAGAGACTGGAGCATTCCTTTCTAGAGAAACTGACCAACACAGGAGAAAGTCCCTCTCACTGCTGACATTTTGGCATCCCTTATTTAAAAAGCTGGCACACCACCTTAGTTCCCCAGGAAGAAGTCAAGCAACAAGCCCTGTCCCCTTCCACAGAGCATCCTACCAGCTTTACAGTGTCTTGCTTTTATATACAAAAAGAAATCCAAAAGCTACCCGCTTTTGAAGAAAACTGTGAACCTAAGTTGAAGTTAAAGACCAATATGAATAGGAGGAGAAAAGAATGCCCCGTAGCAGAGGCAGTGAAGGAACAGAAGAAAAAAATAATAATTAATATTCTCAGAAGAATAAGAGAGAATACTGTAATATATTGAAAAAAGAATAAGAAACTACCAAAAAAAAAAAAAAAACCGCATTCTGGACATTTAAAAGTTTCTAAAAATCCAAAATATAATAACAGAAATAAAATTAAAATAGGAGGTTTGGAAGAGAAAATTGAAAAATCTACCAGAAAACAAGAAATATAACAATGACATGTAAAACAAGATTACAATTACAGATCCAGGAAATGCCCAAAAGACTCTGAGATTTAAAAAAAGCAGAGAGAATGGAAGACAGACATTACAGCAACAATGTTCCAGAACTCAGCTTCATGGGTTTGCAGGTGGAAAGGGTAGAACAATGGATACAAAGAGACCCCAGCAAAGGCACATTACTGGTAAATTTCAGCATGCCAGGAATAAAGAGAAATTCCTAAAAACTTCAGAGAAAGCAATAACAAAAAAAAATCAGTAATCTACATTTAATAATCCCAAATCCAGAAAAACCTTTTGTAGAAGAACGTTCACAAGAGAACCATTCAGGAAAAGAAAACACCCCACTGTTCAACTGTTGGACACCACCATATAAAATTAGAATCCAGACTTGTATAAACAGCATATTCACAGTCATAAAAATATAAGTAGTTAAAAGAAACAGAATGGGAATCCACCAAAATGTTAGCAGAGACATCCACTCCAACTTTTTTGGAATGTTTTTGCTTTCCTTTTGCAGTACTGGGCACTGAACACCGGGCCCTAAATGCTGGGCAAGCGCTCTACTACTGAGCGACATCCCCAGTCCTCCAACTCATCTTTGACAAAATGGATTTTATAATACCAACCTTTCCACTGAGAACTACTATCAAAGCTAGATAAAATTAGACAAAGCAAAGTCAATTGAAGGCACTCAAGAACAAATCCACCCAAGCAGAATTTCGGGGGCTGAAAATCCTCTTAGAAAGGCATTGCACTGAGCATTGAAGGAAGCCCTGTGTTGTACTCACTTCTCCTCCTTGGAGACTTCTAGAGATCTGTGGTGCAGAGCACAGAGGTTAAAAGGTAAGCAGCCGGGCTGGGGAGATAGCTCAGCTGGTAGAGTGCTTGCCTTGAAAGCACAAGGCCCTGAGTTTGATCCCCAGGACCGCAAAAAAAAAAAAAAAAAAAAGGTAAGCAGCCACAAGTGATTGTGTCCTTGCTGGACTGGGAAATATAACTTAGAATTCAGGGTTTCCAAGGCAGCTTGAACTTGAGGAAGAGAGGCCAAGATTCAGAGAAAAATGATACTGTAGGGGGGAAAGTTTTCTTAGCTAAGCAATTAAAATCCTAAGCAGAGATTCAGGCAGTCTCACAGTGGGTAAGAGCTGGAGTTCAAGGTCCACCAAAGAGCAGGCCATGGTAAACCCCAATTGCTAATGAATCAAGATGATCTGCCCCTACAATGAATGCCTACCAAAAGAAAATTAAATCTCCTTTGGAGAAAAATAACATCATCTAAATCCTTTGAATTTTTCATGTATAATGTTGAATATTTTATCAAAAATTGCCAGGCACAAGGACTAGGGACACAGCTCAGTGGTAGAGCACTTGCTTAACATGCATGAGGCCCTCCCTGGGTTCAATCCCCAGCACTGCAAAACAAAACAAAATTGCCAGGCACATGCTGGTATGTGACAGATAGAAAGGCTGACACAATAGAATAGAAAATCTACAAAAACATCCAAGTGCATAGGAAAATTCAGTATCGATAAAGTGGCATCTCAAATCACAGGAGAAAAGAAGGACTTTTTAAGAAATGTGATTCAGGGACAATAATATAGCCACTTTAAAAATAAAATATTGGGTCTGGTCTTCATATAATACAAAATTATAAATTCTAAATGGAACAGAGAGCTAAGCGTAAAAAAAAAAAATGGAAGTACACAAACACTGGAAGAAAATAAAGGTGAATTATTTTATAGCCTAGGTATGAGTAAAGAATTTCTCACTAGATTTAAAATCCATATGTGATAATGTAGCTGGCAAATGAAAAAAAAATATTGCAAAGCAAAAACTGCCATAAGAAAAGTCAATAGAAAAATGATAAAGTAGGGTAAAGGAATTAATATCACTAATATACAAAGAGCTTTTATTTTACTTTTTTACAAGGAGCTTTTAACAGTCAATAAGAAGGAACAGAAAAATAGAAAACTGCATAAAATATAAGAGAAGAAAATTCACCAAAAAGGCATAAAAAGGCTTCTCTGTTGAAGTTAAAGATTCAACTTCACTGAAAATAAGAGAAATCCAAATTGAAACAGCACAAAAGTATTATTTTCCACCTACCAGACTGGCAAAAAAATCAATTTTTTTGGCAAAGGTGTGGAAAAACAAGCACTCTCATTCATTGCTGGAGGGAATACAAAATGTCATCCCAATGGAGAGGAATTTGAAAACGTCTAACAAGCATGTAACTACTTAAGTTTTAACACAGAAACCCCACTCTTAGAAATTACCTGAAGATACATCTAAGAATTCACCTGAAGAAACCTCTCCAAAATGCAAAAATACATAAGAATAAAGTTATCCCATATAGCATTATTTGTAATGACAAAATGTTGGAAATAATCCAAATACCTTTATAGAGAACATTAAACAAATTATAACACTTCCATAAAATGGAGTACTATAAAGTTGTTTTTAAAAAGTAGAATTAGTGAAATCCCCATGAAATATGAGGTGATTTCCCAGATACACTACTAAGTGAATAAAGGAAAGTAAAAATGAAAATATAGCATGCTACCTTTTGTGTAAGAAAGATTAATAAGAACCCATTCATCTGCTTCCACAGTAAAAACTATCAGTAAACTAAGAACAGAAACATCCTTAAAAAAATGATAAAGCTTTTCTATACAAAACCTACATCAAACACCATATTTAATTGGAAATATTGAAAGACTTCCCACTAGGGTTGGCAAGAAGAAAAAATCTTTGGTGTTGCTATTTCCATTCAGCATCATGTTGGTACTAGCCTATGTACTAAGGCATGTACCTTATTAGAAAATCCATAATAATGTAGTTGGCAAAAGGAAAAATATTGCAAAGCAAAAAATGCCACAAGCAAAGTCAATAAACAAATGCAAAGTAGGGTAAAGGGTCTTAAAACTTATAGAAATATAAGCTTTTAAGGACTGAAAAAGATCTTTAAGACTGTGCACATAGAATATCCAAGAATCTGTTGATAAATTATTACAGTTAATAAGTGAATTTTAAGCAAGGTTGTTGAATTCAAAGTCAATAATCAAAAATCAATTATATTTCTATATACTAGCAAAAACAATTAGGAAATGAAAAGCAAAACTATACCATTTACAATAGCATCAAACCCCATCAAACACCTAAGGGTGCACAGCAAAAGACAGACAAGACCTTCCCAGAAAATGATCAACCATTACTGAAAGAACCAGATATATAAAAGGATATGTTGTTTTCATGGTCTGTAAAACTTAATATTATAAAGATGTCAATTATCTCCAAACCGATCCATACAATTAATGTAATCTCAATAAAATCTCAGCAAATTTTTAATGGAAATTGACAAGTCAGTTCTAAAATCAATACAGAACTGCAGAAGACCAAGAATGCCCAAGAAAATTTTGAAGAAGTACAACGAAATTGGAGAAGTTATATTGTCAGATTACAAATTACAGTAATTAAAACAGTATAGTATCGGAGAAAAGACAAATACCAATGGATCAGAATAGAGTCCAGAAACAGACTTATAAATGGTCATCTGATTTATGACAATGAAGCCAATCATCATCATTGGGTTTTAAAATGATCTTTTCAGTAGTTAATCTGAGCTAACTGCAAGAAAGAATTGTTACTCACGACCATAACCTCAATGGTAATTCCGGTGGATCACAGTCCTAAATTTCCTACATTTAAAAGGTAAAATGATAGTTTCTAAAAGTATGTTATCCTTTACAATTAGTAACTGCTAGCCAAGTATGATTATTTACATTTAAACAGTTTGCACTAACCACATTTCAAGTGATCAACAGCCAAAGTTGCCTGGTGGGTTACCACATTGGACAGTACAGATACAGAAAATTTCCACACTGCAGAAAATTCAACTCGAAGTGCTCTTCAAGAAGATGACACCTTCATAAACTTGAAGTAGGCAAATATTTCAACAAGACACAAAAGCACCTTTAAAAGTTCAAGTGCTTTACAGGATTAGAACTTTACAGGATGAGAGAAGATATTTGGAATATAGGTGTTACAAAGGACTCATATCCTGTATGTATTGTATAACAATGTTTGAGTCTAAGACAGAACACATATATGATGGTATATACCATACGGCCTAGGTGTGTAGTATACGACACCTCTAGGTTTGGGTAAGTACACTCTGTGATGTTTGCACAAAGATGAAATCACAAAAACATGCATTTCTCAGAATATATCTCCATCATTAAGCAACATATGACTATATAAATAACTCCTATATATTGATAAGAAAAAAACATAGACTACCTAGTTATTGTAAATGGCCAAAAAACACAATAGGCATGTAAAAAAAGAAGGGCATCCGGATAGCCAATAAGCATATGAAAAGATGCTTGCATTAGTTCCTATTGAAGCTGAAATGGGAAATTACCACAAACTTAGAGGCTTGAAATAACGTAAATCTATTATCTTACAGTTCTGAAAATTTCAAATTGAAAATGGGTCTCAGCAAGCAAAAATAAAGATGTCCTCAAAGCTGTGTTACTTCTGGGATCCTTAGGGGAAATAAGTTCTTTGCTTTTTCCACCTTCCCAGGGTTGCCCACATTTGTTGGCTAGTGGACCCCTTTCATCTTCAAAGCTCACAATGGCCAGCTGATTCTTTCTCATGCTGCATTGCTGCTTCCACCATGATATCTCCTTATCTCCTGCCACCTTCTTTCATTTATTAGGACCTTTATGATTATACTATTCCCACTGAGATAATCCAGGATAATCTCCATTTTAAGATCCTTAACTTAATCGCATCTTTAAAGTCCCTTTTGCCAAGTAAGGTCACATATTCACAGGTTCCTGGGATTAGGGTATGGGAATCTTTGGAGGAATATTATGCTTTCCACACAAGTACTCAACTCTTATTGATTACTGGAGAAAACCAAATTAAAACAATGTGCTACTCCCTACCAAGTTGATTAAAACTGAAAAGAAAAAACTGTGGAGAAATTAGAACTCTCATACATTGCTGGTACATAAAATGGTACAACCGTCTGGGGAAAGTGTCTGGTAGTATATCTATTGAAGCTAAACATGTGCACTCCCTTTGATCTAATTATAAACCAACAGAAAAGCACAAATTCATGTACCAAAATATATGTATAAGAATGTTTAAAGAATTATTATTTAAAGTAACCCTAAACTAGAAACAACTTAATTGTCTAAGAGTAAACACAAATTATATTCATATAACAGAATATTATACAGCAATAAAAAAGAATGAACTACTGCTACATGTAACAATATGCATAAATGTCATATACAAAATGTTGCTCCGTTTAAACACCACACAAAAGACAACATACTGTATTATTCAATTTACATAAAGTTTAACAGCAGGTAAAACGTACCTATCTTAAGTGGAGTCAGCATATGTTTCTTGTAAAGAGGGGGAAACAACTGGTAGGTAGGTAAGAGATTCTGGGGCAGAGTGGCGTTCTATTTCTTGGGGACTATATGGGTATATTTGCTTTGTTAAATTTCATCAATTTGTGTGAACATTGACAATTTGTGTGCTCCATAATTCAGTTTAAGTTTATAAAAATATAAACAGATAATTGGTGTCCAACCATGGTTTTTTAAATTTATTTTTATTGATTCTTTTTAGTTATACATGACAGTAGAATCCATTTTGACATAATTATAAAAGCATGGAATATATGTTGTTCTAATTCGGTCCCCAGTACCTCTCCTTCCCCTCCCTGGCCCCACTCCTGCTCTCTTCCCTCAACTCCAGTGATCTTTTTACCATTTACCCATAGTTTGTTTTTTTAATTGATTTCTTGTGGATATATGCATTTTTTCCCCTTTCAGGTCTTCTTTTCAAAATTTTGCTTCATGGGAAAATATATATATTATGAGAAAACATAGATGGTATAATTGGAGCAAAAAAGCGACTTTTTTAAAAAAGCACAACTGAGATTCTGTGAGGTTCCCAACAAATCTAAGTAGAGTGTGTAATTTAAACACAGTGTAATGAAAAACACTGGGTCGCCAGACACGCTGGAAACCATGCCCTAGAGTGAACTCCTTCTTAAGGTGAGGAAGAAGGAAGACTATTTTGGAAGTCCAGGTTACAAATAGAGGATGTTCGAGTTTACCTTTGAAATAACTAAACATTTAAAATACAGATCTTGAAAGCATTCCAGATATCATTATGAAACCCAGAAGTCTATTGCCTTTCTTTCTTGCAAATGGATTATAAAAGTCTTATCCTATTCTTAATGATCTCTTACTGCCTTTGTTTTTGGAAAGCATAATGAAGACATTTATTAGCCAGAAAGTAACAATAAATGGCACCTATACTTTGCATAATGAACTATGCACAATCAATCAAGAAAAGTTTTACCATGCTGTGTGCCAACATGGAAAAACATGTTCTGTCTGAACTACAAAATTAATTTTGCACATAAGCCCACAAAATAACTTGTGACATTTTAGAACAGATCTAGTTTAATAAGGATATGGGGTCAGAAGGGAGGGGGGTGTCACTGTGTCCTTCCTTTTGTGAGTTTCTCTTTTTAAACATAATCATTTTTTTTTTTCCTTTTTCTGGAAGTGGAAGTTCTAACTTAATTGCCTGTTCGCTGTGTTATGTGTAAAATAACTGAACTTCCTTGGGAATCTTCTACTCAGAAGTTTTCACTTTCTCTATACTCTCGTTAGAGTCACCCACCCTGCAAGGTAAGAACAATCTTCTGCCTAAACTCCCTTACATCTTCATGTTTCCAGGAATCAAACCAAGGAAGTGATCCCTGTTCTCCACATCAGTAATCCAACAGGAAGTTTCACACTTGCCAAAGAAATAGGAAATAGGAAACTACTGTTCCTTGGACTCGTCTATTCTCTGAATGATACTTCAAGCTCCACACTCTCTTACTTTCCAGACTTTCTTGTGACTTGCAACTTTGAAAAATGTATGTGGTTTTAGTAAATCCAACATTTCTTTCCCCTTTTAGTAATAACTCTTCTCCCTTTTCATAGGAATTAATCTTTCCCTATCTTGTGGGCACTGGGAGGACTGTGGTTGCAATTCCTCGCACTTGGCAAGATATCTGTGATACCCATTCTTACTGTCATGGCCAAAGAATGGTCACATGCCGCATGAGGGCCAATCAGAGTGTCCTTCCCCAAATTTTACCGCTGGTGCTGGAAAAGCTCCCAGGTTCCTCTAAGGTATCTAGTTGGAAGGCTGGAAACCAGAAACCAACCGTGGCATTTTACCACCATCCTGCCCACCCCCAGAGCTTAAAAGAAATCTGCCAGGAGAAAGAAAGAAAGAATAAGGCCTTTGGTTTTTTTGAGACAGGCTTATTTCACTTAGCATGATACTCACCAGTTCCAAATTATACTTATTCTATGTATGTATAATATATCAAAAATACACTCTGGTCATGTATATCTAGAAAGAACAAACAAATAAATAAAAGAATAAGGCCAATGACCAGAGAGGAACACAGCCGAGAGATGGAGAAAATACTGGCACTGTCCTCTGAGTCCCTCTAAGCCCTGTAGGTTTCACCAATCTGGAACTTTCCAGTGACTTAAACCAAATTCCTTTGTTTCCTTGAGGTCCTGTTAATATGAACCAAAAGTCTTAAGTCACCAAAAAACTGCAGTAATAGAGATGCCAATAGCTAACTGCTCTCACCAACTCCTTCTTGCTTCTCAGAGGAGGAGTGTACCTTACAGTAGGACAGGCTGGTAAGTGGCCACAGAGCTATCTGAATGGCAGACTTCCAGGTCAGTCATTCCAAAGTACAGTCCAGTTCCAGGAGTTGAAGATTACCAGTCTGCACATATCACCTGAATTCTTTTTGAGCCATATCCAAAAGCCAATCTCAAGGATCTCAGGCTGGGCAGCCAGGGTGAGGGGACATGGTAAACAGTGAGCCATGGGCAGTCTGGAGCTTGCCACGGCAGGACCCTATGAGTGCTGAAGCACACAATGATACTGTCATAACTTATGTCTTTTCCACATAAAGGAACTGATCTCCCCTTGTTCAAGAAACAGGTGATGGGGACTGTTACCTTTGCTTTTAGCACATCTGCCAACAACAAATGTTGAACTGGCCCCAGCACCAAGCAGAAATTCTTAGAAGAGGCTCAGTGTTTTCAATAGGGAGAGCAACAAATGCATAAACTTTGATGGGTATTCATATTAGATTATCACTAATTTTCCTTGAGATATATATCCCTAATTCTTACCTTCATATGACAGTAACTGAGTAAACAGAAGGCCAGGCAATTAGGCAAGTTAGGAACTGGGGTCTGGGGTAAAAGAGGACTGGTTTTATTTATTTATTTATTTATTTATTTATTTATTTATTTATTTATTTTTGTTATTATTAGCACAATTGTACAAATTAATGGGTTTCATGGTAACATCTCTATAAACGCATATATCATCATTTGATCATATCAACCCACCTCCTTTCCTGTTGACCCCCTTCACCTTCCCCTTTATTCACTTTCCCCAGTAGGTTCTTTTCTACTTTCTAGGATCTTTTTATTTATTTTCTAGATTCTACTATGAAGAACAAGCATTATTTGTCTTTCTGAGGCTTACTTTGCTTAATATGATGATCTCCAGTTCCAGCAATTTTCCTGCAAATGACAAGGATTTGATTCCTCTTTATGGTTGAATAATACTTTGTTGTGTATATGTCACATTTTCTTTATCCATTCAACCAACTGATGGCTATCTAGGCTGATCCTATAACTTGGCCATCATGAATAGTGCCACAATAAACTTGGGTAGGCAGGTACTTTTTTGTATGCTGACTTTGATTCCTTCAGGTGGTACAGTGGGATCATAGTTGTAGCTTTTTGAGGAAGCACCTTACTGTTTTCCATGGTGGCTGTACTAATTTATATTCCCACCAACAGTGTATAAAGGTTCCTTTTCTCCCACATCCTCACCTGCATTTATGTTTCTTTTTTGATGGTAGTCACTCTGTCTGGGATGAGATGAAATCTCAATGTAGTTTTGACTTGTTTCCCAGATAGGCAGTGAGATTTAGCATTTTTTTCATATATTCATTGGTTATTTGTGCTTCTTTTGAGAAGTGTCTGTTCATCTCATTTGAGGCCTAAGTTTAAATCAAAGCTTGACAGTTTTAGCTGGTTGTCTTCAGGCAAATTAGTTAAGCTTTCTGGGCCTCAAACTTCTTCTTCAGCAGAAGGAGAATAACATCTACCTCAAGGACATTTTGTGAGGATTAAGTAAAATAACAATCAAATTGTTCAGCAAAGTGTTTAGCATATAATTATATATTATTAATCAATAAAGAACATATTCAAAATGTTGGTTTTGTCTTCTCTCTGCACCAACAATATATATTAACAGAACCATTCCACAGAAAATGTCATAAAATGAATCCTATTTATATTATGATAGCCATTAAACTATCACATGTGAAATCATCGAAGATATTTGTATTTAATATTTAAGAGGTTCTATTTCAGTGAGTCTTCACATAGGTAAACATAGGCATCACCATTAAAGGAACCAATGAGAAAAGAAGAATATGTTTACTTTTGCCAATAAATGCTTTACTTTCTTACATTCTAAAATGTCTACATTCCTTCTGACATTGGGGGACTTAAAATCAATCTGATACCAGGTGAGCAGATGCTGTGGAAAAACACCACTCTCCTACATGTACACTGTACATCTCTTCTCAAAAGGCAGTCTGCTAGTACCTATCGCAACATAAAATATCCACATTCTTTGAACATTCTACTTCTAGAAATATCTGTTATACATGCACATATTCTAAAAAGCATATACAATAAGGATGTCCAGAATTCAAATGTCCATCAACAGGAATGCTTAGACAAAAACAAAGACTGGGCTGACAAACTAGAAGTCCAGGAGTCCTTCCAATAGCCCAAATACAGGTAAATGCTGGCCTCTGAGTCAAGTCAAGTCGAGTGTCTTCCCTACTCCAGGCCCACAGTGATGATAACAGACTAGCTCTGGCCTTTAGCCAGAGGAAGAAAAACCATAGCCAGTTTCCTTATTCTCCTAATCCAGGTAGGTTCTTAAAGGATTCTTTTTAATAACATCTGTGATTTTTCTATTATAACTTCAACTAAGAATCGTAAATATTATGCCCACCAAAAGGACTGGGCAAAATCTGAGTGAAAAGGAAATAAAATGCTACTGAATTTTTCTTTGACACCATATAATCATAGTTTTAATAATTTCCTCTGTTATCTTACTGTTTATTTCTCCTGGGTTTCCTGTCGAATAGCTATAATTTCTTTTTGGTGGCTTGCCAAAAATCAATGAACAATTTTACCCTTTATAATTTTTTCAATAAACTGCACTGAAAGAAACCCATTTTATCCAAAATGATTGGAAGACCACATACATATTCAAATGAAAATTTGTAAACATATAAATTATTACAAATTTAACCAGGCACAAAATTAGAATGAAGAATAATGATTCAGTTTTGTGGTCTAAATGTTAATGTAACGTAATAATCTTAGATAAATTTCTTCAACACAGTCAAAAATAAAGAAGATTAAGATGAGTACACTAATAAAAACAAAAGCTGTTTAACATGTTGTCACACATTTCCCAAGGTTTTTTTTTTTCATAATTTCATATATCTTAAAGGAAAAAGAACAAGCCATAAATCAATCATTCTAATTAGTATAGCGATTTTTGCTTAGGACTTAAGATAGACAAAAAGCCCAAAGTAAATTTACTTGAAGTTCTAATTCCCCCTACAATTGCCACTTATATTGCCATTTTAGCCTCAAATGATATTTAAGTTCATTCTTTATGTCCCCTGGAAATAAACCCAGGGCCTCACACATGCCATATAAGTGCTCTACCATGGAGCTCCATTCTGGCTTAAGTTCATTCTTTATGTGGCTTCAAACACACATACTGTTTTCCTCTGGTGTAGTGACAAGTAAAGGGCACGGCAGAATGTGTAGTGTTAATGATTCAGTTTCCAGTGATTTCACAAAGATTTACTTAGTTTCTGTATAGGGTTTTTGAAACCACTGAATAAGGATAATCTAAATGAAAGAAAAAAACTCACTATTCTGAATTCTGAGATCTTGTTCTGTTGTAGTATATTTTCTGGCTCCCTATTGTCACTTGCTACCACCAGAACATCAGTGTAGCAGACCTTTTATCTTATTATCAAGAAAGCACAGATGGCATGAAAAGAAGGGGACCTTTTGACAGATTTGCTTTCCTTGTGGTTGAAAAGGTAATATGGCCTCTCACCATATAGTGTGGTTTAAATATGAAAATAAATAAAATGTCTTGCTGGGGATGTAGCTCAGTTCATAAAGTGCCTGCCTGTCAAGCACAAGGCCCTGGGTTCAATCCCCAGCACCCCCTACAAAAATAAATAAATAAAATAAAAAATAAAATATCTTACCCACCAGCAGAGTGGTGATATTTGGGGACGTTCTAAAATCCTTAATTAATTATTACTTATACCTTAGACATATATGTCAAAATGTTCTCTATCTCCTTGATATTTAACGAAATGTTTTTTGAAAGCCTATAGTTAAAATTCCTGTGAACACTAAGGGAAAAGGTCAAATGAGGATTTGTGTTCACTTCAAATGAGTCAAGGCTGTAGGAAATCGCAATGCTCACTCTGTAGTCTCTGAAGAGATGCATCAGGGCAACTCAGACATCCCATAACATGTCCGCTACATCCATAACCACTTCTGGGATGTCTCCTGAGTAGCCGCCTGAGTTGGCCCCTCTGAGGATCACTCCGAGCATAAAATTGCTCAATATTTTCATTGATTTATTGCTGGAAATTTGATTTCTTTTTTCTTTTCTTTCTTTTCTCTCTTTTTTTTTTTTTTTTTTTTTTTTTTTGGTGTCACTTGAAGGAAAATGCTGCTAAAAAAATTAGCTTCTGAGATTTGAGTGACATTTAGATGAATCTAGGACACACATGGAATTAGATATTACTCTAAACAGATCAATCATTTTCCATTTAAATCACAACAAAAAAATTATCACTTGAAGAAAAAAGCTGCCCTAGTGCAGAAAATTAAGCTCTGAATTATGTGAAATTCAAACTGATAATTCGTTCTTTGTAGTTTGGCATACTCTAAGAATAAACAAAAAACAAACCTGTTTTCTCTCTTCTCTATTTTGCTAAACACTTAAATAGAATGTTGTGTAAGTCTTAAAAGGGAATAAATCAGTATAAAACCAGATAAAACCACAAACCTGTGCTCTAGGGAAACAATGGATTTTCAAATCTCTGTTTTGTTGCTCCATTAAAGCAGATTTGCCCTCTTGGCAAAAAAGAGATCACTTTGGGAAGAAGAGACAGACTTGATGGTCACCTTGCACCTTCATTCAGTACTCCCTACTGAACAGATGGCATCTCGGGGGTGCTCAATTTCCCAGAATAGGTACTTATGAGCAAGACGACTCAGATCTTCCAGATACCAGGAAGTGCCTTGCCCCCATATGTGGGAACACAGCCCTAATTAGGCTACACACTCCTGTTTCCTCCACATTTTCAATTCTTACTCATTGTTCTAGCAATCTAGATTCTGCCCCACAGCACTGGAACGAAATCACTTGAAACCGTTCTTCACTTGACCTCTTTTGAGTCCCAGTCCTGGTTCATCTTTTTGCAAAGCTCAGTTGTTAACCTCTCCACCATCAGCCCCACCAACATGCAGAAATGTTTGCTCTCTCCTAGGTTTCCGAGACCCTGAACTTGTCTAGCTCTTCCTGTCTCTCTGCTCCTTCTCAGGTTCTTGATGTTCCCTTTCCTCTCCTCCTACTTAAAGGTCAGGATTACCCCACGGTTCTAGCTTAAGCCCTCATCCCTTTTCACTTCACGTGTTTTCCTTGGACCTCAAACATGTGGCAACCGGCAAGAGTGACTCCTGAATGGCACTCAACAAATGTCCGCAACGTGCATCTCACCTCATCCCTCTGATCACCACTCATACGAAGACCATCTCATCTGGTTCTTCATCCACCCACTCTTGCCTGAAGCTCAAACCTGCTGTTAAGATTGATGGTTTCTCTCTTCTTGGCAAATTGCCCTCAACAGATTGGCTTGCCTCAAGACCAACTGACCTCAAAATTGAATTCACTGTTCCTATAACACCTCTTTGGCCCACCAAAACCAGCACCACAAACCCACTCTGGAGTCAGAAGCAGGGGAACCATCCTAAATCTCATGTACCTGGAGAATTCCTCTTTCCTTAAGATTCTCCTCTGGAATTCCTCCTCTCATCAGGTCCTCCCAGACTCCTCTCTGCCTTCACATGGCCTTGCTCTCCTCATTCCCTTAATGGGACTGCCTCCAGGGGAGGCTGTGTGTGGGCGGGGGGCGGGGGCGGGCAGTGTCCTATACATGCATCCCCATCCTTCTACTAGTACTCAGTGACTGGCACCTGGAAAAGCACTCAGAAAATATTTTTTGACTAAAGGGACAGGCAGAGTCTCTTCTGGGCACTTCCAATTTCTAAAGTCAAATTTTCAATAGGTATCTCATGCCCACAGAGGCCACCATCCTCCTGCCCCAGAACCTACTCCTGTCCCCGCTCCCTCTCCCCCAGGAGGACCACTGTCCTCTCAGTCCTGACGCTCACTTGCCTCCTCTCTTGCTCTCCTTCTCCACACCATCAGGGCTCCCTTAGCCTCTGTCCGCTGCCTCTGATCCTGACGACCCCCTCATTTCCATGTCCATGAAACTTTCATATATACTCCTACCTTCCTAAAAATGGGATCAATCATAGTCACTGGCTTGTTTCAAAGTTGTAATGGCTCTCTTCTGCAACTAGATTTTTATTCTATCCAGATACAGGGAAATCGCCTACGTTTCTGCAAATGTATCCCTCAGTGTCACTCTACCACCAAAGGTCATTCCCATGGACTCATATCCCTTTCTCCCTAGTCCTGTTTTCTTCTGAGCTATCTTCAGCAATCATGGGTCCCTCACAATAGACTGATGATATAATGCAGGCCCTCTAGCACAGAGGGCCACTGGCTCAGTGTGGCATTCTAAGTATGACACACCATTATTATACAGATTAACCCCCACTATTCTCCTCTGGCCCAATTACTCATTGTTTAGTGCACAAACGCTGAGCTGTCCAATGCAATGTCTTCAGTCTAACTATGACCTCTACCTGTAATGCTTTCTCCCACCCTGTTTACCAGCTCAATGCCCAGCACCCTCCTAGATACAGCTCAATTCCCAGTACCATCCTAGATGAATACCCCCATGCCAGAAAAGGTTCCAGAATGGGCTTCCAAAATCTCTCTAGTCAAATTTACCTTCTTTCTCCTATTTTCCAGCACAGTGGTTTTTTAATATGTTGCACAAAATAATTGGGGATGGGGAAGGTGGTAAGAAGAGTATTATTTATATGTAAAGTTGGTATTTTACACGTTTTAAACATGTTAATGCAGTAGAAAGAGTATATAATTTATAAGCACAAATAATAAAATATTGGGAGATTCTCAAAATTATTTTACTGAGAGGTAAAATCAAAAACATCTGGAGACTATGTCTCCAGCCTAACATTTTTCTCAAAGGGCTCCTTACTTAAGATAAATGTGATTCTCTCCATCTCTCCCTCCTGGCTTATGTATCTCCACATAATAGAAAGAACATGGCTTTGGAGTCAGACAGAAATGGGTTAAAGTTGGACCTGTCAGTTACTAGCCATGTGACTGTATCTCTGAATTTTAGCAAGATTACAGGGAAAAATGTATATGCATAAAATATTTGCATGCATATTTGTATCTGCATATATAAAAAACCTTACTCAGGGCCTAGAGGGGTTTCTTCCTCTTTCATGTCATTCTCTTAACTCGCTTCACAAAGCTCCTTACATGCTTTATTTAGTTGCATTTCATAATAACCAACCAGGAGGTCTAAAGGGAAAACCTGAGGCTGTGTAGGGAAACAGCTCCTAAGTGGTAGAATCAGAATCCACCCTAGCTCTGACTGGCTCTGAAGCCCCAGTTTTTCTCACCATATGAAGCACCTTCAGATACGGAGGGGCCAGTGGCCTGATGCTGGAGTGGGAAGGCACACGAGTGGAAAGTAACCGCACAATTTGAAATTGCTCTAAGAGGTATGCAGAAAATACTATGGCGATAGAGAGGAAAGCGACTTTGATTCTGCCTCAAGATGTCTGAGGGTTTCACAGGGATGGTGGCACAGCCGCTGTCTCTTGGAGTCCATGAATCTGCCCCATAGAGCAAACTGGGAAGGCATGCTAAGCAGCAGGGCCCTGTGCATCCACATGGGGAGAAGGGGAGCCCCATAGAATCACTGCAGGGAGTACAGTGTAACGGGAGCAAAAGCAGGGAAGGACAGGAGGAGAACTGTTCTAGGAGATTATGATATAAAGGCAGGTGGGACTGATTCCAGAAGCACTAGCGCCGGAAGTAGTCTTTAAAGGACACAGGGGACAGGTTAGACTTGTTCTTTAGAGGACGGATCCGAGGGCTAGCAGAGTGCAGAGGTTCTGAACCTAAGACCATTTGGGAACACTTTTTTTTTTTTAAGAATTGGTTTGTCCCATTATTGTAAATGTTAACATAGAATTTAGTTAAGCTGGCCAGGTTTCCCCACAGTGGTTATAGTTTGTCCTTTGTAATTAGTAAGCATCTTATGGTGAAGTACCATATAAATAACATGGTCCTCAACACACTCTCACTCCTAGTTACAGCATCCACTGATTTTCTACCTCCATCTTTCCATCTATACTTAACAACTGGCTTTCTACACAAGGAAGAGCTTCCCCCTCTCCTGGCTGAGTTATTTGTATCACTATGGATGCATGAGTTTTTATTTTATTCAATGAATTACATTTCATGCCTAAATGATCCCAGATGTGACCAGTTAAAGTTCCTTCAAGCTGACTCTTGTATTGTTTGAATATCTCCCTTTATTCTTTAAGTATTCTTACACTTTCTAACACAAGAAGATATTCCTTGTGCTCTCCCTGCTCCAGCTCCAGAGGCAGCCTTTCTCTAAGGAGTTCTGGTCTTTTTGTGGGGAAGAGTATTTAGAAACAGTGTTAGGTGTATTCCTGCTACTGATGTGTTATTACTTCTTGGTCAACAAATTGACAGAACAAGGAAATGCATGTGTGCATCTTTAGGTCTGTGTATTCATTTATATAGACCTTATCTATATTTCTATTGGGAGTTTTTTTTTTTTTTAATACAGCTTCATCTTCAGGTCTACTGAATCAGAATCTTTAGGAGTAGACTCAGAAATCTATAATTTTTGAAAGTTAAGCCAGGCAGAAGATGGACTAGAAGAGTGATAATGGAGGCAAGGAAACCAGTCAGGAGGCTTCTGTAACCATTCAGACAAAAGCTGATGGGGTATGAACTAGGGCAGAAGCAGTAAGTTGGAGAGAATAAGATCAACTGGACAGGGGGCTGACTGGACAACAGAGGTGAGAGTTAAAAGGAGGATCAGGCACCCTGCATGGATAGCAGACATTGGGATGTGCACATCATCACTGACACAATGACACTAAACATGTGTTTATTTATCTTCTCACTTCTCTTCTACAGATTACATAAAAAGTCAAGTGACATTACAGGGAGGAAATAATTGTAAAACATTCTGAAATTTATCCCTCTTTCATGATATTTTTACCATATGAACTAGAAACTGAGTTTTACTCAAGGCAAGAAGGATGACTTAGGAATTCATTGTCAGTAGGCCAGGTTCTCACATATACAAACATGACCTGGCCAAAATGATTGTGTTCATGTCTACTATGCAGAGAAATAGACCTGCAAGGCATTTTACCAAGAAGCAATGTCTATAACAATATAGCTTATTGTCAAAAAAGAAGATGAAAAAAAAAAAAAAAAGAAGAAGAAGAAGAAGAGGAGCAAGTCTGCTGGCAGTAGAAGTCATTAAGCTGATATGCTGCTTGCTACCACTGCAGCATAAAACTCATTGGAGCATGAGCAAAATATATAAAGGAGATGTAACAAGAAAACTAAAAGGAAATGACCCTTGGACATTCCAACTGCTAAAACAGAAAGTTTAAAACCCAGATAAAAGCATAACCCACAGAAAAATAATATTTTCAGTGCTTAGTAGTAAAAGCAATTTATCAATAATCTCCTCAGTGCAAAACCCACTGGGCCCTTTTCCAGAGATACCTGATTCTATTCTACTAATACAGTTGCATCTCCTCCCTGATCTTGGTTTCCAGAGCTCTCCATTTTCCTGGTTTATCTCCATTCTCATCTTTCACAGGCACCTCTTTTTCTGCCAGTCTTCTAAAAGCTATCTTCCTCGAAGTCCTGACCCTGACCTCATCTCTTTCCTCCCTGCATTCTCTGGGTCATCTTATCCGCTCCTGCACATATACTCCAATTCCCATGGCTCTCTCCTGACCCACCTAGATGTATAGTCACCTCAGGTATGTATATCGCAGACTCAAATGTAAATACAGTCTTGTATCACTTTAACAACAGGGATACATTCTGAGAACTGCACTGTTAGGTAATTGTGTCACTGTGCCATCAACAGAAAGCGCATTTACAAAAACACAGATGGTGTAGGTCAATCACTCAACATGGCCTCTTGACACAATCGAGGGAGGTAGTAAACATGAAATGTACAAAGCTGTTGCTGGTGTCACATACCATTTTACACTAACTTTTTTTTGCAGTAAGTAGGAGTACGAGCTAAAATAACAATAAATATTATAATACAGGATATATATAAACCAGTAACAGCCATTTGTTATTATCAATTATTATGTACTGAACTGTACGTGCTATGCTTTCATTTGATGGGCTGCACAGCAGGTTGGCTTTACTAGTATCACCATGAACACGGGTAAGCTGGTGCACTGCATCACACAGCCGTGACATCACCAGGATAGCAGTCCTTCAGCTCCATTATGAATCTGACAAGATCACTGTCATTTATGTGGTCTGTCCTTGACCACAATATCACTATACAGAATGACTATGTTCAAAACTGAACTCAGTTTCCCCTGGCCTTGCACCTACTTCTCATTCTATTTCAGTGAATGAGAACCATCATCCCTCCAGCTGGTCATGTCAGAAACTTGAACATTACCTTATACTTGTCTTCTTTCTGCCCTCCCCACCCTCTCTGGCTATATCCAATCAGTCTCCAGGAGTGTAGAATCTTCATAAAACATCCGTTGTCTGCGTTGAGTACTGCCAAAATTACCTTACACCTGCACCACTTCAAGTGCCTCCAGACCTTCTCTCCTCCAAGCCACTGTCCACACTGCAGTCAGAGCAACTAGTCTGCAACCTAATCTAATGGTACTCCTTCTTCCAGAAAGAATTCTCTGATGTCCACCCCTCCCAAGAATGGTTTAGGGCTATGTCCTAAAGCTCTCATATACCTGGGCCAACTATCCTACAGTTGATATCTAGCTACACAGGTATGTTTAATATTGTCCTTGTGATTATATATTCCTTATGATAATATTTCTCACTTTTGGGTCCCCGATACCTCATGCAGTATAAGGAATATAATTGGCACTCAAGAAATGTTTGTTGCAAAGCATTTTTTTTCTCCTAAGCCAAGGTTTCTTAATACATGGTCCCACAAACAAATTTCACCTGGTGCCCCAATACTGTCCTTTATAAACTCCTCCTCACCCCAATTCAATGCACATGTGACACTTGTAGTATCTTTTTCAACTTTTTAAATTTGGACATTCAATCTGCTTTTGTCTTTTTTTTTTTTTTTTTTTACACCTTTATTTGATTTATTTATTTTTATGTGGTGCTGAGAGTTGAACCCAGAGTGTCACACATGCTAGGCAAGCACTCTACCACTGAGCCACAATCCCAGCCCCTTGTTTTTTTTTTTTTTTTTTTTTTTTTTTTTTAATGAAGATGAAATTTTTTGCAAAGGATAGGCTAGATATGTTGTTAAATGTCCCTCAATTTGCTTTGGTTTATTTTCTTATGATTAGTTTAAAGTCATGAATTGTTGGCAGAACAACCTGATAAGTTGGGGAGCCCTGTATGTAAGAGGTGAATTGGGGAGAAGAGACAGGCGATGGCAGTCAGGCAGTAAGAGAAAACCAAGGGGCCACAACACCAGGGCAGAAAACAGAAGGGTATTGATTATAAGGTGGTCAACTGTACCCAATGCTGTGAAGAGGATAAGGAGGATACAGCCCATATAGCACTCAAGGTCACCTGAGAAACTCCAAAGAATGATTCCAGTGGCTGGCAGAAGTAAAAATGAGTTCACTATGTTGAAGAATAAATGAGAGAGTTAAAAAAAAAAAAAAATGAGGCTGTAAATAGAGACAGAATCTCAGAATTTAGAAGGGCTCTTAGAAAAATCATAGAGATCAGAGACTCAGTCTCTTCATTTTTAGATGAGGAAACCAAGGCCCAAGAAGTCACCTGTCTGGTTAGAAACAGCTAGGGCAGAGTTCTGTCCCATGGAACCTAATCCCCATGCACAGTGCCATGTTCCCTCTTCAGAGAAGTTAGTATTGAAGGAAGAAAGAATAAGAAAGAATCCTGAAGATTAAGAAAGTAGAAGTCTCCCACATTTAATGATCTTCCTACAGTGTCAACTGGCCTTCTCTTGCCCTTTTAAGTCCCTTCACTGGTCCCCACTGTAATGTATAAAGCTGCTCTCCTGACCATCAAGTACAGTCATTTTGCCCGCCTCCCAACCACTTGTCAATCTGTGAATATCTTAGCTAGCTATTGGTTCATCAGTCAGCTTGCAAGTATCCTTCTCCGATATTGGTCCCGTTAGCCCGGCGGAATTCAACTGTTTTACTGTAGCTTCCCCGCCATCTTTTTTCCCTTCCTTCTGTCTGTCCTACTCACTTTTCTCAATCCTCCTGGCTTTCCACTCTCTCTAGCGTGCGCCCTTTCTTTTCCTTTCTATTTTCCTCTCATTTTCTCTCTTACCCTGCAGGGAGACACTCTGTTTGCTTACTAAATTCCCTTATGTGATTTCCCTACACCCACAACTTGTGGAATGAGTTGTAAATCCCTTAGTGATCTATTCCCTACCCCCTAATGCAGTTCATATCCCTTCCTTCTCTCCAGCAGTACTGAGCTAGAGCACTCACTCTTCCTTTGGGGCACGCTGCTCTGACAAGTCCCTGAATCTCTGTACAAGAGTTGCCTCCTGGTGTTCCCTCCTTCCTCTATTTCCTTTTTACTCACCCATAAAGCTGCTTTTCATTCTGCAAAAGTGATGTTCTCCAATCCCCTGCCATAGAACTTGTACTTCTATACCTTTGGGTGAAACTCTCCTAGGCCAGGAAAGAACTTAAACTTATTTAGAGCTGGCAAGTACTATATTACAATCTCTGTACACACCTAGACTTCATTACCCTCTTACAAACATTCCATTGTATTTTCAAGTTACTTCAAAAGATCATGTTTCCTAAATCAAAAGGGATACAAGGGCTGGGGCCGTAGCTCAGTGGTAGAGCACTTGCCTTGCATGTGTGAGGCACTGGGTTCAATTCTCAGCACCACATAAAAATAAATACATTTTTAAAAAGATGTGTCTATTTACGACTAAAAAAAATTGTTTTAAAAGAGGATACAAATCAATATTGTCCTTAAAATACAGCCAAGAAAAATCAAGTAATTCAAAAGGAATGTTTACAAAATACTATGTTAGGGTTTCTTTCTCTTCCTCTTTCCCTGCTCCTCCCTAATCTCTCCCCTTCCCTAATCTCAGGAAGAAAGGAAACAGGATTAACTTTCTTCCCCATCCTAGGCAGAGTTATCCATCCACCATAGGAATCCTGACTTTGGGGATGGTACCAGATCTCAGAAATGATCATCTCCCAAATTAAGTGAATTACCACTGCAGACAGAGAACACTTGGAATATAACCTTTGAGTCGCTCCTTTAAAAACCCCCTCCTGTTGATGGGCAGAATCACAGCCTTTGGGACAGGAGTCCCCTAAGTTTCTCCTTTGCTAGCAAAGCAATAAACCTTCTTTTTCTTTTTTCCAAAAAAAAAAAAAAGAAAAGAAAAGAAAAAGAAAACACTATGTCCTCAATGGCTATATTTTCCATTCAGACCAGCAGAGCAGTAGAAGAAAGTCAAATGGAATTGCTGTCACATTTAAGAGCACCAGCCTAATTGATCATTACTGCCATCCAAATATTTCTTTTAAAAATTCTGAAGTCTGCCTCTCAGTGACAGCTCAGAATATTTTCAGGATTTTCTTCTCACAAAGTATGCATAAAATGAGTTCTACAGAAAGCTCACCCCTATTTCACACCTTGATCCTTCTAGCCAATTTGAGATATGAAGAACAAAGAACAAATAAAAATATATTAGGCACTTAGTATGCCCATGAACAAGGTTCTAGGTGTAGAGATTCCAAACATGGAACTCAAGAAGGTGGAGAGGTGGTAAGTCAACAAGTGCAGCATGAAGGAATGAAACTTTAAGGAAGGCTTTGGCATAGTGGTCTAGACACATAGAGGAAGAAGGGCCTAAAATAGTCTGGAGCTGTCAGATAAGGACTCAGAGAGAAATGACCCTTGCTTTGAGGTTGAAGAAAAGGAAAGACTCTGTAAGCAGAGAAATGAGGGGTCACGCCAGGCAGCCCAAATGGCATGTACAGGGATGAGCCAGCACTCCCCAGAGACACCCTCATGTGGCCTCTTGTGAGAACTGACAATTCCATGACACAGCATATCACCCATATTGTAAATTTAAGCCCTGTTGATTTCCCTTTCCTTGTCCTCAAGTCAGTATTTCTCATCTCCATCCTTGTTTCTAATGAATCATTTGCCTCTTCTTCTAGGCCAGCTTCTACAATACAGATGCCATTCATTTCTCCTCAGTCCCTAGCCCTTATTAGATGATTTTCCTTAAAGGGGAAGCCCTCTGAAACATGGTCTCACCCTCTAGACTACGAGTGATTGAGCTAAGTGCACATAATAACGCATGCTAGGTCGATTAGATTCTCCTTCCTAAGAATTTGGAGTTAGGACTCACAAGACTGATCCAGCTGGTTTTCTAGGACCAAGCTGGACAGTCACGTGTACTGAGGGACTGACACAGATTTGGGTGGGTGGGAGAGGCGTAGTAATTCACATACAAAATTAATTGTTGAGTTAAGCAACCAGTATAAAAGCCGGGGGGGAGGGGGGAAGCAAATATTTTATTTAGAGAGTAGATATGTGAATCCCTGTGATGCATGAGGACATGAGCAAGACAAAGAAGTAGGAAAAGACCAGCTATAGGGCCTGAGTGGCAGTCACACTCCCTGCAATTGAGGTCCAAAAATTTTCTTATCACCTTGTAATTCTTGCCCTGATTGTGCTTCTTCGAAAAAGTTTTAATTTCTTGCAACTGATGAGCCCTTACTTAGAAGACACTCCATTATTTGCAGGTCTTATTTTATTATTATCTATAAAATCAATTCACAATGAACACAGAATGTTTTAATAACATTATTAAATAGGAATTAAACTAAAAAAGAAGGCCCAAACCTTAAAATAATTCCTAATAGTCTTAGAAAAATTCTCAGACCAGCCTATTTATGTACAACCAACCCAGAGAGATATTCTTCCATCTCCAGAAGGTAGAGCTGGGTTGCCGCTCCCTCCTCTATGCTGATGGGAAAGGAGTGATAGCGACCTAGCGTGAGATCCCAGAATCCTTCAGCTTCTCGGTTGAGGGCATTCAGATACTTACTTCCCCTTGGGGAAAGAAAGGAATGAAATAATAAAGAGATAGAGACAAAAGACTATCCTCTTTTACAACTCCATCTATTTTTTATACCACCACCACTACCACTGGGCTCAACAGACCTGTCTCCAACAGCAAGGTTGAAGTTTGCAAATCCTTTTGTTTTGTTTTTTTCCCCCCTTTAACTTGTGCATTGCACAAGAGGGCTGGGCTGTAGCTCAGCGGTAGAACACTCGCCTAGCATGTGTGAGGCACTGAGTTTGGCACTGGCACCACACAAAAAAATAAAATATATCGTGTCCATCTACAGCTAGAAATATTTTTTAAAAAACAGATTAAGAGTAAACGAATTAAATGTGTACACAATTTCTGGTCCATAAGTCACAGTTACTAAATAATACATTGGTTCTAAAAGGTTTAAATGGTTCTATTTTATAATATATAAAATTTGTATGTTCTTTATAGGATCTACAGCATCTTTACAAACACAGGGCAGCAAATTAATCTTTTTAAAGCTTATTTCCATTCTGGGTCCCTAAATGTTCAGCATCTTCTGTATAGAGAAAGGGTACCCTGCTAGCAGAAAGACTGTGGGTATCTAAGACTATTTCATGGGGGAAAATAATCTTTTCAACAAATGATGTTGGCACAATTAACCTTATGAAAAGTCTGAAATTGGAACCATATAAAACATTAACTCAAAACAGATCATCAAACTAAATGTAAGAGCTAATACCATAAAACCCTTAGAAGAAAACATAGAAGTCTTTATGATCCTGGATTAGGATCATACTGATTTCCTAGTTATGACATTAAAAGTACAAGGAAAAAATACATAAATTGGACATCATCAAAATTAAAAACTCTCACAACTCAACAAGAAAAAGACAAGTCTACTTCATTAGCTTGCAATATCTTCTGGATTGAAAAACACTGGTCTACTGAGCTCTGAAACATACCAAGGAAGTCCTTAAAATCCTGCTGCTGAAAATGTGCTCTGTGGATTAGCAACATCAGCAGCACCTGGGAGCAGGTTAGAACTGCAATATGTCAGAGCTCACTCCAGACCTACTGATATACATCTGAATTTTAGCAAGGGTCCAGATGCCCCTGAAACAAAATGATATTTGAGAACTATTTGCACTTGGAACTTCAATTACATTTAAGACCAATCCACACATGACAAGCTCAAGTTAATCTTAAGCCTGGTCACTGAAGGTGTATAGTCCACTGGTTAAAGGATGGACTTCTGAATGGTTTTCTGGAGGAAGAGTCAGCAAGTCAGCTCCTAGAAGCTTCTTTCCTTTCTTGGCAACAAAATGTCACCTCCATTATAAAGGTGTTCCGACCCACATCCGAAGGGATAGAAGGGACCTAGGGTGGCCTGCTTGGAGATGCTTCCATAGAACAGTTTCACCACAGTGAAATCTACTTCTCTGACTGACCACTGGGCTGATATCATTCCTTATAATGTAGTACCGTTCAGGGCAATGTTTTCAACAGTGATTCATTACATGCTAACTAAATTTTTCAAATAAAAATGTGTTCATATTTCTTAATTAAAAATTGAAATCCATGGTGTGGCAAGGAAAAGTATACCCTTGACAATAACTGAATGGAGTATTTGTGACTGTCCTGGGAAATCTAGGATTTATGGTACCAAAACCCATGAGGCATTAATGACCTGGATGGGAATTATGATGACCTTGGTCTTTCTCTGGGTGTCTATACCAGAATTCAGGGCACACCAAGCTTTTTCCCACCCTAGCACCTTTGCACGTACTCTCTCCTCTGCCACCACACCTACACCTGTCTGCTCCTTCTTGTTTTTCAGTTCTCAGTTTAAATGCCACCTCCCTAGGGAGCTGCTCTGCAAATCTTATCTAATGTCACTTCCATACCCCTACTCAACAGCAGACCTTAGCTTTTACCAAAAGTTTTTGCTTTGTGCTCTTGCCAATGCACAGAATAAGGGAGATTCAATGAATACTGGGATGATCCCAATGAGCAATTCTGCTTAAATCTACATCCCTCTCAGAACCATACCTGTAAAATGAGGCTATATCCCTGAGTGGGATAGGGGGAGCTCAATAATAAGACATAAAGTGTGCGGTGGAAAGCAGGCACTCAACACATACAGACTTGATTCTGTGTAAGTACCTCCACACTTCCCATATTAAAACTGATCAAGCAACTAAAAAAACAATAAAATCATATCTCTAAGGCCTCATGTGAACCTGCTTTCCCTATAATCCAGCCCCCATCTTGGCTGTTAAACCACTCTCTTCAAACCCAACAGGTGAAATTGCATTTGCCACACTAATCTGTTTTATCCATGTCACAATTTACACTTTAAATTTTTAAATTAAATTTCTCCAGTAGGTCACTATTTCAAATAATTGTTTCAAAGTGGGGATGTTCTAAAGTGAACTTGAACATGATTCCATTTCTAGACTGAGTTCTAGCAATCTGTTTCAAGTACTCTTAAATAAAGCCCAGGATTTATAGACCAACAGATGATAAATGAAATTAAAATGAGCTTACTGGGTTGTAGCTCAGTGGTGGCACACATTCTTAGTATGTGTGAAACACTGGGTTTGATTCTCAGTACTGCATATAAATAAACAAAATAAAGGTTCAAAAAACAAGTTCAAAAAAAAGGAAGAGCTTACTGAGTTCTGGTTAGGAACAGGCACAGTGATAAGAACCACAGTGACTAAGAAAAATAAGAAGCTGTAAACCAGTAAAGCAACAGTACTGAGCTTTGGAAATCAGACTGATCTGAGTTCCAAAGTCCATACTACAGTCTGCCAGAGGGTGACACTTCAACTCTCTGTGCTTCTGCTGCCCCACCACTGGGCTAGAGTTTGAAACACTGCCTCCATTGCAGGGTTACTGAGAGGATGCATGAGACAAATCTCATTTAGCTCTGAGTCTGGGGCTCGGGAAAGGTTAGCCCTGCTTATATTAAGATTCATCCTCAGTATCAAGGACCCCAAACATATTTACACATGAAAATACTCAGAATGAAAGAATGGCACTAAATACACAGCAGCACTGGTCACAAGCTAAGCAAAACGTCAGGAATACTTGGCATTCCTTTATCTGAGGATGGTAAAGTCTCCTGGCAGACGTGAGATGGAAGCAGATGGAATCTTGCAGGATATGGCTACCAACAGGACCCCTGCAGTGGGCACCTTGTATGTAATATTCACAGCACACTATAAAGTAAATACCTGTAAGCCTTATTTTATACAGTAGCTGTTTTTCTGATGAGATAGTCACCTAACTTGGAGCAGACCTAGGTTGGACAGAGGGAGGATGGGAGATGGGGGAAGATAATTAATTCCTGTATGAGGCAGGAAACAACAGAGTAATTGTATTATATGGCAAGTGGGAGGCAAACAACTTGAGTTGTTTTTTTTTTTTTAATGGAAAATAAAGATAGAATAGCAAATTAGGGTTCAAAAGAATGGAAAGCTAAGGAGTCTGGACTTCTGCCTGTGTGCAATGAGAATCATTGTTCTGCTTTTGATGTGTACATGTTCAATTATTTTAATTAAATATTTCACTATTACTAAGAACATTATTGAACACCAACTAAGGGCCAGGCCCCACATTAAACCTTTCTATATGTTGTTTCTAATAATTACAACAACTCTGCAATTTAGCTATTGTCACCCTCATTTCACAAATAAATAAGGCCCTGAGAGGTCGCACCATTCACTCAATGCCTCCTGTAAATGGCAGAGCAGGTTCTGTGTGTGATGTCAAAACCAGTGTTCTTTCCCCTAAGACAGCACCGCAGATAAACCTCCCTTGAAATAGAAAGCCATAAAATAAAGGAGAAGAAAATAGAGACAGGGAACTACCCAGAAGCAGTATAAGGACCCAGAGTAAGGACATTAATGTCTCAACCAGAATCACTGTGAAAATGGAAAACAGGGTTATGAGAACCAACGTGTTCACGACCTTTTCTTTCATTTACTCCCTTTCTATGTCATGTTCTGCTACCTAAGGTAGAAACCAAGTTAGTAATTATTCCAGCTTCAAGCCTGATTCGAGTCCTGTTGCTAGCCCAACAGCAAATGCTGCTTTCAGCATTTCCTTGTCCCATCACAATCTTATCAGAGCTAAAATTCAGCTCCATTCTATAATCTGTTATCTGCATTGAAAGGCAATCATTCTAAATAATACAAGTCTCCACATCCAATAAATCATATTATGCCTCACATACCAACATTTTAAAAAATCTGAGTTAAATACATAGCCTGTCACAGCAAGAAGACACATATGCTGAGCTCTAATGAGCTCTGCCGAATCCTACATCATTATTAAGGTTCATCATGATCTCAGAGAGCACATGGTTTTACAAAAATGGACTGTGTTACCAATATTTTTCAGGCTGCCTTCTATGTAATATTTTGGGCAAAGATGCACAACAAGTAAAACAATAGGAAATGTATGCACATGAATATATCTTTCAAACTTATGTAAAAGATAAGTACCAAGTGAATAATAACTTGCACTATCTCATTTGACTGGATCAAGAGTTAGAAGTTTTAATGTTCATGCAATGATTCCAAAAAGCGAAAATATTTTTGCATTAAACCTTAGCAACAGTCCTCTCCATTCAATGATGAACTCAGTATTTCAAGTGGGAAAACAATAGTATTCTGGGATATACAGAAATGCATAAAGATAAAAGACTGTGCATTGTGGTTTGTGTACTGCCCTCACCAGAAAAAGAGACTTACATATGTAAGATAAAACAAAATAACAGCATGAACATTCCAATTTTATAGTTCTTAATTACATAATGATCTGTGGTCTGTGCTTTTGAACCCACTGGACTTAATTTTATTCCAACATGCAACGATATACATGGATGTTAGGGAACTCTTCTCACCTGTACACACTCAGACCCAATCAAATATCCTTGAGAATTTAGTAATCAAGTCCTTTCTCTGTAGTCAAGCTTACTACTATGTCAGTACAAACATAAAGACAACTATTACCTTAATAAATAGAACAAAAGATAACTAAACTGTCTTTTTTCCCATCAAGTAAGGGTCCCTGCAAACCCAGTTATATAAATAACTCAATCACCAATTCTGTTTCTGTAACCATCTAAGCCTGATATCCTCACAACCCCACGAGCCCAGCTGTTCATCATAACAACAGTTTACTGCAACTCCACCCTTTTCCCACCTTTAGTTTCAATGGTGCATTTAATTTTCCCCTATTAGAGGAAGAATAAGGATTAAGAGTTCAAATTCTCCAAGTAGTTCATTGAACTGTCACATTAGTATTATTTAACCCCAGGGAATTTTCTGCTTGCCACTCTCTCCCTTCTCCCAAAGGACTACATCTTATTTTGATGCTGTAATGGAAAGTACTGCATTAAGACAGAGCAAAAACATAATGGGTTTAAATTTTTAAACATCTAACCTCTTCATGAGTCACTGTTAATCATTTGCACCTGTGACTTTAATAATCAGCCTGGCAATTAGAGAAGCAAAATCTGCAGGACAGAACTAAGTAAGGATGCCTCACTCACAATTATTACCACATCAGAGAGGGAAAGAAAAAGCTATTTTGTCTTATGTGACATGAAGAAAGTTTTACTCAGTGCCACCAAATCTCAAGAACATTAGAGCTCCAAGTACTTAGAAAGGATTTACACACACACACACACACACACACACACACACACACATACCTGTAGTTTCAAATATTAAGATTTTACCTTCTGTAACAAGTTTTCAACTTTAGGTCTCAGGAGGAAAAAAAGCTTAGAAATATAAGCACAATATTAGAATATTGGAAGGGGAGAGCTGATTTTTTAAGTCATTTTCCCCAAAGAAAAATTAGGACTATTGATGTTACAATACTTTATCACTTATTTCACTGTGAAAAATAAACAGTAAAAGTGGCAATATTCTGATGGAAGTTGCTCTGCATGAATAAAACACATAAGTTTGGAAGGTAAAAATATGGTCTCTGTCAGTTGTAGTCTATCTTCAGCAAGTCATTTTCCTTATGAGCAGAGGTTCCCGTATCATGGAAATCTTAACAACTAAAGGTGGCAAAGGATTGATTCCCTGTGAACAGCATCTGAACCACACCTTGTTTGGCCACAAAAAAAGCTGACAAGGGCAGGAGGAAAATGTGTCTGGTCCAGAGAGAGGACAGGGCCAAGAATCAAAATATATCCCCTTCAATTTAACAAGAAGGGCCCCTAAAATGGTTATTCATCCAATGCAGTTCTATCAGTCAGTCCTGGACCATGTCTGTGATGCATGGTAGGGTTTTGTGGTCTAGCAGCTGCCAGCCTTTTATAACCTCAGTGATGTTGTGGAAGCATCCATAGTGTGTAAATATGCTTTTGGCATTAAAGCACTGCCAAGTGAAATAGTAGAGAACAAACTTCCCCACCCACTGCAGAAATTTCCAAGGTCCAGAGCATCTGGGATGAAGATTCCAAATTACCTGTAGCAAAATTTCTTTGTGGTTTCTTTTTTCCTTTTTTTTTCTTTTTTAATCCACTTGCTGATGAACCTATTGAGGGGCCGCCCAAAGATGATACCCACGGTTAATCTATTGGTCCTACTATTTACCTAGTTAGCAGGGTAAGAAGTGTTTAATAGTTACCCAGTTCTTCCACTTGTAGCAGGAATGAACCACCAAAAAGAAAAAGAAAAGAAAAAAAAAAGCATCAGAACACTTAACTCCGTAGAAATTAAAAAGACTTCCGGAAGGATAAAGAAAAAAGAAACCTCTCCTTCCCCACCTGCACCACCCCACCCCCGACACACACACACACACACTGTTTCTGCCCTAGCCCTAGAACCAGCAGCCCTTCTGTAATTCCATGAAGCTCCAGAGAGAGTCTTTTATTTCATGGGGCTCCCTGATTAGACCCTGGGAAAGTCGTTCCTCTTCCCACCCTTCCATCCTTCACACCCAACCCTTTCCCGCTACCCCAGTCCACCCCCTTACCTGATAATGTCGTCGTTGTGTCCCAAGAAGAATTTTTGGCTGTGCTCGCGGGTGTTGTACACCACGCCGACCCCAGCCACAAAGTAGACCACCTCCTTGCCGGCCGTATAGTACAGGTTGTTGCGGCACTGGTGACCCCGGTACCCGTACACCCACTCCAGCCGGAGCTGGCAGCTGGGAGCTGTCCGATCCGCCATGATAAGCCGACCCCACTCGCCCCCTGGCCCCCCTGCGCGCAGGTCCTTGGTCCCTGCGTGCCGGGTCTGTCCTCCTCAAGGCTAGGGCTGCTGCGGACCTGCAAGGGTTCAGTGTGCAGCGCCGGGCGCTGATTTCCGCGGCGACGCACAGGCACAGCCCAGCGCGCCGGCCGCCACCATCATCCGCCGCCGCCAGAGACGAGCCGCCGCCGCCGGTGCGCGGCAGCCAGACCCCGCCGGGCGCCCCGGCTCCCTCCCCCGGGGCGAAGCGGCTTCGGGGGAGCCAGCACCCGCGCGCGCGCGCGTCTCACTGCACCTGCGGGCTTCGGCCCCTGGGAAATGTTCTCGGGGGGGTCACCCCGCCTTTTAAATCAGAGAGCTGCATATCCAACCACTGATTACCCAGTTCGCTCACTAAGTTTGCAGTGCACAGGGGCTTCACAGCAGGCAGCGGGATTTAATCTGTGACAGTTTGTGTTTGACAGGCAGCCCAAGTAAGCTTTGCCATCACCGTCCTTGGATCCGAAACTGACAGTCTATATCCAGGATGCGAGACCGAGGAAGAAAGAAACAGATATTTTTTTTGCATAAGTCACCTACTCCAAGAAAATGATCCCCGAACTAAACCAAGTTTTTTGTTATTGTTTTTGTTGGGTTTTTTCCCTAATTGCCAAATACTCCCCCTTTCTCCCTTCAGATCCATTTGGATAATGATGTGAAATATGCCCTAAATGCTGCTGGCTGGTAGTTGTTGATCTATTTGAAAGAACATTTGTTGTTTCCCCATTAAGCCAGATGAACATGTAATGGTCATCTTTTAGATGCTCCAGTTAGCTGTCATGTATGTGATTAAAATTCATATCCTCCTTGAACCTTCTTTTCACCGAGAAAACCATAAAGAACTTAGAAGTTCTCCCTAATCAGCAACTCCAATCTTAAATTATAAAAGATATTCTTAATCGGAGGAGGAAACAGGCACTAGTGCACTTGGAGGAAGGAGAGTGCTACCTACAAATGTCCTGGGTCCAGAGAAATTTAAAAATTAACAAGTGGCAAAAAATCGTACACCTTTTCTCCGGAAGGTCTGCCTATAGATTAGGGGGCGGGGGCGTAGGACCACTGGGGATAGCCCGCCGGCCCCCAACACACACACACACACACACACACACACACACACACGCACGCACGCACGCACACGGCGATGCCATGGTCTGAGAGATGCCCGCCCGCAGGGACACCCCGACCCGCGCCCGCTGCCGCTCTGGCGGCGTTCCGCAATCCTCCCACTCCAGATCCTGCCTCGCGCGGAGCATCCCAGTTTTCTCCGCCTCTAACCTCTGCTGCTAGCGAGTGCCGCCAGCGCGTCCGGGATCCCGCACCGGCGAGCGAAATCCTCTGCCTGCGCTCCCCTACCCTCCCCGCCTCCCGCACCCGGGGATGGGCCTCGTCACTAGGGCGCCGCGGGAGACAGGTTTTCCTCCAGCCGGGGCTCCGGGGGCGGGGCCACAGCGCGGCTTGCGGGGACAGCGGCGACGGGTTACTAGGCGAGATTGCGGCGCTAGGAAACGCAGACGCCGGCGAGGGCTGGGGCCGCCCCTCCTTTCTCCGCCCCGGCAGCCCCTTCCCTGGTGCATACTGGGAAGTGTAGTCCTCTCTTCCGCGGCAGGCGGGGGGAGCGCACAAAGAGGACCGCAAGTCCCAGGATTCCGCGCGCCCGCCCTTGTGGGCCAAGTAGAGGCCGGCGCGGCTGTGCGCCGAGCCTGCGGTTCTCCCTCGGCAGGGGACCGCGACTCTCTTAAGGCAGCTGCTTGCGGGCACTGGCGTTCCACAGGGTCTGAGACGGGAGACCTGACGGCGAGTCTCTGGAGGGAGCAGTGGAGTTAGGGTGGAGACAGTCTCTACAGCCCATCTCAAGACTCTTAGGCCAGTCCCAGAGGGTTCCCGCAGCGGGCATCCTTCTCTTGCTGTAGCACTTGCCCCAAGCTCATTTGTTTCCTACTTCAGTTTTTCCATTTATTCAGATGGATTCTAACTTGTTCAAGTGCAATGCTGCCAAGTTTGAGAAAATCCTGGCATGTGGTCTGTGAGACCTGCCTCCTAAATTAGAGGGCGTGGCTATTTAAAGATAACCAGATTTGGAAGCAAGAAAATGTTCTTACCATGAATAACTTAACTTTGGCCCTGAAAGGCAGAAGCCAGTAACATTTTTTTCTAAAACTGCCTGAGGTAAACTACGAATCTGTGGTGTTTTGAGGTAGCCTGTTTTTAAACTGGGGCCACAGCCAGCCTTTGGGAAGAGATTTCAAAATCCCAGTGACTGAGAGCATGCAAAATGTTGATAGATTTGAACATCTGGAACTTGCTTTCCAGGCGCATAGTGAAATTGCTTACTCAGTTCTTCAGCCTACCTCAAGCCTTAATATAGTCCTTTGATCTGGTAAGAAAGGTTCCAGAAGCTTAAAAGCACCAGCTTAGATGAGAGTTGCTGCCTGCAGCAATGAAGATGTTAATTGATCTCATCTTCCTTTTTAAGCAGTCTACAAATATACGATGGCAATGCCTAGGCAATAAGAACACTACCAAAAATAAAAATAAACTTGGTCAGAAAAAGGTTTGTGACTGTCTTCACCTGCTTTTTATTGCTAAAACAAAGTACTGAGGGGCTGGGGAGATAGCTCAGTCGGTAAAGTGCTTGCCTTGCAAGCACAGGGCCCTGGGTTTGATCCCCAGCACCGCAAAAAAATAAATAAATAAAGTACCAGAGACTGGATTATTTACAAAGAATAGTTTATTTGGCTCATAAGCCTAGAGACTGAGAAGTCGAAGAACTGAGCCACCTTATTGCATAATAACATGGCAGAGGGCAACCCATGGTTAAAAGAGCAAGCATGCTAGCTAAGAGCTCTTCTTATAAAACCACTAATGCCATCATGCGGGGCCCACACTCATGTCTCATCTAACCCTAATTACATCCCAAATGTAATGGCATTTGGCACCTCCAAATGCCATTAATATATGAATTTGGGGAGTAAATTTTCAACACATGAATTTTGGGGAAACACATTCAAACTATAGCAGAGACATAAGAAAAAAGAAAAGAGAGCTGATAATACCATGCTATAAAACCATACCAAATGAGCTATATGAAGACATCAATTTCTATGTAGGAATTCAGGAGAGAAAGAACTTTTCCAGATATAAAAAGTTAGGAGAAATTTCATGGAAGAAATAGGAAGGTGATTGGTGCACACCTAGGATCTCAGCTATTAGGGAGGCTGAGGTTGGAAGATTACAAGCTCAAAGCCACCTGGGAAACATAGTGAGACCTTGTCTCAAATTAAATTTTAAAAGGACTAGAAATGTAGGTCAGTGATAGAGCACTTCATGTGCTAGGTTCAATACCCAGTACCAAAAAAAGAAGGAGGAGGAGGAGGAGGAGAGGTAGAATTGAGATAAGTAATAAGTTGGAAGAGCATTCTATCTGGGTCTATTAAATTTTTTTTCAAAAAGTTGGTGGGGGGCATAAATGCAAAGAAATAAAGATCTAGAAAATACCCAGTTTGGTGTAAAAGAAAATTCGTGTGAAAGGGGATATAAGTTTGCTAGTGGAGCTGAACATAAAGGTTTGTACTATGTTTTTAAAATAATGAAGAGCACTTGAATTAATTTTTGAAGAGAGGAATAACAATAAAAACAGTAGTGATCAAAACACAAGGTATGCCAGGAGTGGTGGCATACACCTGTAATCCTGGCCGAAGGATCATGAGTTCTAAACTAGCAACTTAGCAAGGCGCTAAGCAACTCTGCAAGACCTATCTCTAAATAAAATAAAATAAAAAAAAAAATGAGACATTAGAGGTCTGAGGTGATACTTGAGATACTACATTAAAGATAGTGGCAATGAACCAGAAGGAAAAGGACTTATTCCAGGGAAAATATGAAAGTATGTTGAAAGGCTTCTCCTAAACAAATGGAAATTAATGGAAGATGCACATTTCCTAAGTTATCCTTAATTTAACTAATGACCACCATAATAGATTGTTAAATGAATGGGGAATAAGTTCTAGACATTAACTTCTTGAAAGTCTGGAAATAAGCAGTCTAAAAAATCACCAGTAAAACATTATTATAATGAATGGCACTTACTATATTCCAGTCACTATAATTGGTACTTTGCGTGTATTAAATAACCTCATCCCAGTACTATTCATGAATTAGTTCCTTATTTTCTTATTTTACAGATGAAGAAACTAAGGTAAAGAAAGCTTAAGTAACTTGACCAATAATGCACATAGTAGTGACAAAGGCTGGTTTTGAACGCAAGCATTCTGGCTCCAGGGGCGCTTAATCACTGAGCCATATCCCCAGCCCCTTTTACTTTTTATTTTAAGACAAGGTCTCACTAAGTTGCTCAGGATCTCTATAAATTGCTGAGGCTGGCTTTGAACTTACAATCCTCCTGCCTCAGCCTCCTGAGCCACTGGAATTACAGGTGTGCCCCATTGTGCCTGGCTAGGGTCTGTTCTTAACCACCAAGAATTATGAAATAGGTCGATAAGATGCTAGAGTAGGTTCACCTCTGAGTGACAAACCCCAAATAGAAGTAATATGCCTTGATAGGATTTTATTTCTTGAAAAAACCTGGAGGTAATACAGATTTTACATGCTGCCTCTACTTAAAAATCCTCTCATACTCAGCTACTCCTAGTATGCCAGCGTTCTACTCTGCTGTCCTGAGACCTCATGGTTCAAGATGGAGCACCAGCCATCATATGTACATTCCAAGTACATTTCAAAGAAGAGAATAGGTATGTGGCACATGTTGGGCTGCCTTTAAAAGGGGGGTCCTCAAAAGCTACCCCTAGTCTCTTGTGTTTATATCTTATTGGTGTCAACTTAGTTACATGACCATATATAACTGCAAGGAGATTTAGCAAGTAGTCCTTATTCTGGGCAACTATCTGCCTTCCTAAAAATAGAGAATTCTTGGCAGGGCCTGTTAATGCACACCTGTAATTCCAGATACTCAAGAAGCCAAGGCAGGAGACCACAAATTTGAGGCCAACCTGGGCAACTCAGCAGGACCCTATTTAAAAATAAAATAAAAAAATAAAAAGGGCTGGGGATGTGTCTCAGTGGTAGAGCACTTGCCTAATATATGCAAGGCTTTGAGTTCAATCCTCAGTAACCCCCCATGCACACACACCCTATATCATCCTTGTACAGTAGATATCCTTGAACTTTATCTGAGTTCTGATAAGGTGCAGGAGTGTTGAAAGCATCTGCCAGGGAAGGACAGACTCCGGGATAGTGTAGAAGATGGTGTGTGTGCATGGGGAGTTACTGAGGATTGTGTGTATATGTGTATACATATATATGTGTGTGTATATACACACACATATATACACACACATATATATATATGAACATACATATATGTACATATACACATATTTCTTATACTGTTGGAATGGGAGAGAGGGCATTTTATATTCCTTATCTCTTTTAATCTTTGCAACAACCCTATGAATAGATAGATGTCTTCACTGTAATGTGAGGAAACAAACACAGAGATAATAAGTAATTTAACCAAGATTATACAATATAAGTGCCAAAACCAAAGTTAAACACGGGTCTTTCCGACTACAGAACTTGTATTATTAGCCACTACCCCAATACTTCCCAACCCAAGACATAGATCCATTTATTAGTAAACAACTGATGAGAAAAATACTAGCAGAATAAAGCAAAATCACAGGATTTTTCTTCTCAAATTTCTGTAGGAAAAGATTCTCAAGAATCAATACTAATCACAGAAGGTAAATTGAAAAACTCATGGAAATTCTCTCAAAATTCTCCAATTTATAGAAGTCAAATAAGAGAGGAAGTATGCAGTTCCAGGGGTGGAGATGGAGAAAGGGTACTTTTAGAGAAGACCTACATGGTACCTGGCCTTTTCAGCAGAAACAGTTTTATCAGAACCTGCATAATCAGGGTACTATGTAGTAAAAGAAATAATCCAGAATTCATGAGATTGAGATACGTCAGTGGCTGCTAGGAATGATCCGTGGAACTGGGCCTTTCTTAGGATCTCAAAGAGCAAAGGCCTGTTCCTTAGCAGAAGCTACTCAGTCCTGGTAAGTTTTCATCTTTCTCTCTACTCCACCCTTTTCCAATATTAGGTTACAGAAAAGTAGATAAAAAGCAGTACCAGCCACAGAATCATAGCTATGAAATCAACTCATTCCTGGATAAGGTGGAAAGAATAACATATCAGAAAGATAAATGATCTAGGAAGAGCTGCCCCTATCAAACATGAGCAAGATGAAAAAAAAAAAAAAAAAAAAGGACACACCAAAAGCAAACTAAAATCCTGAAGGAAATTACATTGTGTGCAAAAGGTGGATGAGGCTCTTTCTGTGGAATAAAATTTGTCAAAGAAGCGAATTCTCTACTACAGAAGAACTTAGTTACAACATGGATTTAAAATATCCACAGTTTAAAGATCAATCCTGAAAACAAAAGAAAAACCAACCTAAAGAAATAATTCAAAAATGTTAATACAATTTAGGGATCTAAGGGATAAATTTGAAACAACAGAGAAGAATCAGAAAGCGAACTTCCAATATAGAAGACACTCTGGAAATTATCACAAGGAACAAAGGGAGAAAGGACAAGTAGTTTAAAATAAGAGAAGATGGTTGATAGAGCACAAAGTTAACCCAATGCACAGATCATTCATAAATTAAAGAAGCCAACAAATGGAACAAAAATTTCAGAAATAAAACAGAGGAATAATTGACACACCAGAAAAAAAAAAAAAGTTACAGTCTCCATGGAGACATAACCTAGCTAAATTATCTAATTTCAAGGAAAAATATTTTAAAATCCTTTGTTTTGTTCATTATTTTTTTGTACCAGGGATTAAACCCAGGGCCCTGTTCATGCTAGATAAGAATATTCCCCCTGAGCTACATCTCCAAACCTTTCTTTTAATTTTTATTTCGAGACAGGGTCTCGCTAAGAATCTAATCTCAAACTTGCAATCCTTCTGCCTCGGCCTTCAGAGTAGTTGGGATTACAGGTAGCTAGGAAAGTTCGTTTGTTTGTTTGTAGGAACTGTTATGGTTTGGATGTGAAATGTCCCCCAGAAGCTCATATGTGAGACGATGCAGGAAGGTTCAGAGGAGAAATGATTGGGTGGTAAGAGTCTTAACCCAATCAGTGAATTAATCCCTGATGGGATTAATTGAAGTGGTATCTGAAGTGGTAGGGTGTGGATGGAGGAGGTAGGAATTGGGGCGTGGCTTTGGGGTATATATTTTGTGTCTGGACAGTGGAGGCTCTCTCTGCTTCCTGGTGATGTGAGCTACTTCCCTCTGCCACACTCTTCCCTCATTGATGTTCTGCCTCACCTGAGCCCTGAGGAATGGAGCCTGTCTTCTACAGACTACAACCTCTGAAACCGTGAGCCCTCAAATAAACCCTTCCTCTTTTACAGTTGTGCTGGTCGGGTCATTTAGTCACAGCAGTGAAAAAACTCACTAAAACAGGAACCCCAGCAGAAACAAAAGTGGATATGGGTGTGGAAATCAGGCTGGTCTTGGCTTTCTACATTTCAACTGGCACTGCCAGGAAAAAAAAAAAAAAAAATGGAGCAGTATCTCTAAGTACTAAGAGAAAAGGAAAATGGGTGTGGGTTATTTTTTTTTTTTAGTTGTTAATAAACCTTTATTTTATTCTTTTATTTATATGTGATGCTGAGGATCAAACCCAGTGCCTCACACACGCTAGGCAAATGCTCTACCCCTGAGCCACAACCCCAGCCCAAGAAAAGGGATGCGTACAATAAGAATTATGCAGCTCAATTGTTTAGGTGGAAAAGCAGCAGACATTCTCAAGCATTAAAAAAAATAAGGGCATTTTGCAGCATGATGATTATGACAAAGGTCAATAGTAAAATGAGTAAAGGCCCTAAATAAAGAAGGGAGAAGTTCCTGTCACATAAAGTCTGGAGGGAGGCAGTTCAGGCCTTGCACAGCATCTTCAGAAAATTGTCAGATACTCACTCAGAAGCCTCCTCTCTTATACCACATTCAGAATCCATCATCCTCCTCATGGTCTAAAATGACACATCTCACTTCAGCGATTACATTTGCTGTTCCAGTTAACAGGAAGGAAGATGGAAGATGGGCTGTAAAACTTTTCCATAAGTTTCATGCAACACCTTTGTTTACATCTCATTGGCAGGAACTTTGTCACTGAGCACATGGACCTGTAAGGAAGGCTAGAATTGTACAAAGCATTCTTGGAGATAATATGTGTATTTCAGAAGGAAAGGGGACAGTAATGGTGTTCCCCAGAAGTTTCTGCTGCCACACTCGTGTATTTTTTTTAAAAAATCACCTGAAAATGATATTAGTTTACCCAAGAAGTGAACAAAAGATTCAGAGGTGGAGAAATCATAAAAAAGATGGAAGGTGAGCATTGAGTTAATTTAATATGGAAACAAGTTTTCACTCATTCTTCAGTTTCATTGAAGATTTTTCTGTTGTCTTAAATCCAGATAAAATTAGTTGAGATGAAATTTTTTATTTTTAAAAGAGTAGTATAACATAATCACATTCTCATGAAATTATTTCTATCCATTCAGCCATCTATCCCAGCATCTAATGGTATCTATGCATCAACTATTAGTTCACAAAAGCTAACCTGGTTATTTCTGGAGCAGTGAGATTTAGATTACTTTCTTCTCTAGATCATTTTGATGGTTCAAAATATTTGAAATGAGCTTGTACTGTTTTTGTTAAGATAATAAGTTATTACTCTAAAAAATATCCATTGATGATAAATTGTGTTTTTGTTGAAATGGTATTTGGAGTCCTTGGAATACACCCTTGGACTGATCCATCCACTCCTTGACAACTGGCAAGACCGAGAGCTTATCAGAGCATTACATAGAGTTAGTGTCTAGCATTACATATTGTTAAACAGCATTCATAGCTGTTTAACAATTTTCTCTGTACAAACCTAACCAATCTATTTGGAGCCAGAACTGGTAGCCTTAATTTCAATCACACCACAACTTAGATACCATTAATCTAAAAACTGACAATGATATTTCACCAGCTAGCAACTAATAGGGTTAGAGTCCATATTTTAACTAAATAAATATAGTTCTAATCTATCATCCAAACTTGTCCTATGTTTAACATTTTTATAGGAATATTAAACACTTTGAGTGAACTATACAAGTCACATTAGAAGACATGAGATACTAGTGATAAAAGGAATAGGCAGTTATCAGTCATTTGTGGAGGGAAGATGTGTCTCGTCCAGCAAGTACAATGAAGACTCGGCTCTCAGATGAAGTTTTAAGGTCTTTATTTTTATGGGAGAGCTTCTGAGCTGAGTGCCTGGTTCTTCCTCCTCCACCGCCGCCGTCTTCTTCTTCTTCTTCCTCTCTTGTCGCGCAGCTCTCTCTCTCCTTCTTCTCTCGTCGGGCCGCCGCTGCCTCTCTTCTTCTCTCCTCACGCAGCTGCTGCCTGCCTGCCTCCGCCGCGCAAAGTGCGCAGCTTTATGGGATGTAACAGCCAATCACCTTAACGGGTCAGGCGTTTGGCTTGTGGAGACTTAATGGTGGGCAATGAGGACATGTACTGATCACGAGCTAAGCACCGATGTGGAGGAGATCAGTCAGCCAATAGAAAGCACTTCCTTAAAGTTGTTTTTCTTTGCAGTTGGGCTTCTCGGCGCCATCTTAGGGCGAGGCCAGCCACCACTGCGGGCCCTACAGGGCAGCGGCCTCCAGCAAAGATGGACAGTTTTTAATCTTCCTTCATCTCTTTTCCAATATTTTCAGCAAAGGAGAAAAAGACTCTGTGTGTTGAGCTGTGGCCAACAGTTCAGTCTAGGAGATCATATCAAGAAAATGTTGCCAGAATGCTTTAATGAAGATAAGATTCCTCTATATTCTCTCTTCAATACAGATAACATAAAAGACTCAGGTCAGCTAAGGGAGAAAAATTCTCTTTAATCCATGTTTCAAAAAGACCCATTCTAAACTCATAATCAGACAGATGTTCTCTTTCAGTATCACTAGCTGGGACTACTACATGTCTAGTTTGCCTGGGGACCAACTTGCCATGTATGGACATTGATAGCTGCAGCAGGCACATCTTTTGATATTTCTTAATCCAGATTTTAGTCCTGGCAGTAATTCTTTTTTCCTACTCCTGAGAAAATTCCAGTCATGGTGATCTTTTCTAATAAAGCCCCTATTGAAACACTCACATGAGAGCTCAAAAGAAGCATATAAAATATTATTACTACTACTATTAATAGTTATTGATAATTTTGTGTTACTTTTGGGTATATATCCCAGAATATTACTCTAGTTTATACCAAAGAGAAAATTGTAATAATCTCCAACTAAAAGTCAGAATTCTAGACCTGAAAGATATCTTAGAGACATTTTAATTCTACTATTAAAGGAGACTCAGGTGATCACTGACAATAAACAGAATCCATAATAACCACTTTACTGAGTGTTTGTATATTCAGAGATATAATGCCTGAGTGTGGGAGGGATTCATCATGCACACACAGAAAATATGAAACAGTGTGATGGGAAGTCCTTCATTTCAGGAGACGAGGCTCTGGAGTCAGACTTCCCAAATTGTAATCCTTATTTTGTCACCTAGTAGTCTTTTGGCCTTGGACAGTTTTCTTCATCTCTCTAAGTCACAGTTTCCTCATCTGTAAAGTGGACATAAAGGTACCTATCTCATTGGATTGTTTTAAGGATTGAATGAGTTAAATAAATACAAAGCAACCCAGGACCCCATTTTGACTCCCCTTTCCTGTGGGGCAAAGATTGCATCCTGCTAAGGAGACATACCCACCAGAGCTCCCCCCACCCTTGTAGATCATGTTTAGACCCTGGAGTGACCTGTTCCAATGGCCCAGAACCCACTTACAGGGCTAGCTTCCGGAAGGGTCTGCTATAGAGTGCTTGCTTAGGCCAGAGGTTGTCCTGAAGGGACAGCTATTTGTGGGGGAGCATGTACATATGAGCTGAGTGCACACAAATGTAAGATCCCTGTGGTGGGAACAGAATGATGGCAGGGAGAGAAGAGGGGAAGCTGGAGGCAGAGCCATTTCTCCTCCTCCTACCACGTTCTGGCATGGAACTCAAGGGAGGCAAGAACTCCACACCTGAATCTGCCCTTCCAGTTTGTTATGGAGGCATATTTAACAAGGTAGGAAGGGAGAATATTTCTAATAGATAGTTTGCTTAATATTTAACTTTTAAGTATGTAGACACATGGAACATGGGCCATCTTCAGTGTCTGGCCCTGACCCCACAAGTGTTAAGAGACCCACAGCTGTTGTTGTTATTATTAGTGTAAGAAAGTGACTCTTTTCAGTAATGGTAGAAAATAAAACCTTTCTTCTGCTGACTGGAGAGAACACAGTCTGCCAGGAGGAGACTGACAGACAAGCTCTCATGCTAGAGATTTCCCAAGGCCCAGCAGAGGGGCCAAACCACTTTTCAGGCTAGTGAGTATGACAGAGCCCTGGGCCAAGACTGGTGGACAGAGATTCTATACTGCTGGACAGAGATTCTATAGTGAACACGAAGCCAGCATTGACAAATGCAAGGAATAAGACACTCCCAGCACAGAGTGGTATGGGGTGAGAACTCATGGGAGAAGACGAAGCCAGGCCTGAGAAGAGCAGAGTGTGAACTATGCATGTGGCCTCAGGAGCTAGGGATGAGCCCCAGTTCTTCAGTAAGAATGAACTGGCAGTGAAGAGCACAGCAAAGTCCCACTGTGGTCCACCTACTTAAATTATGCCAGAGAATGCATCTTTGGTCATACTGAACAGACTCGTATGTTACCTTTATAAAGACCTGAAGGAAAAAATAAAAATTAAATTTAAAAAGACTTGAATGTATACTGGGCCTGACCCCTACAATCCCAGTAACTTGGGAGGCTGAGGCAGGAGGATGGCATGTTCAAAGTCAGCCTCAGCAACTTAGTGAGGCCCTAAGCAATTTAGCAATGCTGTTTCAAAATAAACAAACAAACAAACAAAAAACATAAAAATGGCTGGGGATGTGGCTCAGTGGTAAAGCACTTCTGAGTTCAATTCCTGGTACCAAAAAAAAAAAAAAAAAAAAAAAAAAAAAGAAGACCTGAATGTTGAAACCTATAGCAAAAGAGATAGAATGTGATTTATTTCTTACACATGACATGTAGATAAATTTCAAATGGGTCAAACTTAAAACCATTAAGTACTAAAAAAAATGTGAGTAAATTCACCTACAACTTGGATTTGAGAAAAACATTCTCAACTATGACTGGAAATCCAGAAGCAATGTGTACAACACTTGATATATTTGATTACCAAAAAATTAAGGATCATTTTTCATGGCAGAGACTCTCAAAGTGAAATGAAATAAAAAATGACAAACTGAAAAAAATATTTATAATCAATATTAGAGAAAAAGAACAGTAATATCTAAAATACAAGAGCTTTCTTTGATAAAAAGATTAGTAGTTCTAGGAAAAAAAGTGATCAAGCAGTTAATATTCAAATAAATTAAAATGGCCCTTAACAACATGGTAAAAATTCTCAAAATAAGAAAAATGCAAATTCAAACCATGCTGATTTTAAAACATGGAAAATTGTACATCCCTGAAGGATATACCTAAGGACAAAAAGAATTTTAAAAAAAGATGTGTCCCTAAGGGTAGACCCTAAAGTAAAAAATAAAAACTTCAGCATTTTTCATTCATCGTTTTGGAGCATATTAAATAACACCACAGGGCAAAATTCAGATTTGGGAGAATTCTAAAAGACAGCCTGATTTTTATTACTCAAATAAATGATAGGAATTAAAGATAAGGATTGAGGGAGAAATGGTGTAGTAAAAGATATTTTAAAACCCATACCAACCCATCTCATGGAGTTTATTTGGATCCTAATTTGAAAACTATTTTTGTAAAAATGAACTATGTAATAGCAATGAAAATATGAATAGTCTCTTAATATTTGATGATGTTAAGGTACTATTAAGTTGTAGAGCTATACTGATATTGTGGTTATGCTTTTTAACAAGTCATTATCTTTTAGAGATACATGCTTAATATTTACCTATGAAAAGTTTTAAGGTATGAGTTTGCTTAATTTGCTTTAAAGTACTCTGGAGAAAGTAGGAAGCAATGGGTAGGGTGATAGATAACGCCAGATTGGCCTTGAGTTGATTAATAATCAAGCTGGGCTGGGCACAGTAGGGCATGCCTCTAATCCCAGCAACTCAGGAGGCTGAAGCAGGAGGATCACAAGATCAAGGCTAACTTCAGCAATTTAGCCAGACCCTGCTTCAAATTTTTTTTGAAAGGCTGGGCATATCAATGTTTATAGCCATGCAACTCACACTTGCCAAGTTATAGAGCCAGCCCAGGGATTATCAATGGATGAATGGATAAAAAAAATGTGATATATGCACATAATGGAGTTTTACTCAGCCATGGAGAATGAAATCATGGCCTTTGCTGGTAAATGGATGGAACTGAAGAACATCAGAATAACTAAAATAAGCCAGATTTAGAAAATCAAGGGTCAAATGTTTTTTCTCACATGTGGAAGCTAGTGCTAAGTAAGGAGGGAAAGGAGGAGGAAGTCAGATATCATAGAGGGAAGATCAGTGGAGCAGAAGAGGAGATCCAGGGGGAGGGAGGAGGGACGGGAAAGGGGGGGAAATGCAGAACAAATTTGACAAATGACACTATGTGCATGTATAAATATACCCTTGTGGGTTCCACTTTTATATATAGCTATAAAATGTCAATTAAAAATAAGACAAATAAATAGAAGGAAGACCAGTAGAGTAGAAGGGGAATGGGGGGAGGGAGGAGGGGAGGAAAGAGGAGGCAGCAGACACGGAAATGGAGTAAATTAAATTCCATGCATATATGATTATGTCAGAATGAACCCAACTATTATGTATAATTATAATGCACTAATAAGATCATTAGAGAAAAAAAAAAAAAAAGGCTAGGGAAGTGGCTCAGGCGTAAAGCGCCCCTGTATTCTATACCCAGTGCCACCAAAAAGCAAACAAACAAACAACTAACTAACTAAGCTGGGTAATGGGTACATGTAGGTTCACTATACTATACTGTTTTTTTTTTTTAAATATGTTTGAAATGGACCACCCATTTCAGTTTTACCAATTTTTAAAATAAATATTTTTAAAACTGCCCCAAATACTGTTAGACCCTCAGTCCTGGACTGGTGTGTTTTTCTTTTTCTTTTTTCCAGGAGGATGAACCCGGGCGCTGTAGAGTACTTTTTATTTTTTGTTTTGAGATAGGGTTACACTATATTTCTGAGGCTGGTCTGGAGTTTGAGAGCCTCCTGCCTCAGTCTCCCTGGTAGCTGGGATTTCAGGTACGCACCAGCACACCTGGCCAGGATGTATCCTTTCTGACAACTGCCAAAATGCTAAGTGGCACTATCTGAAAAGCAGCACCTCCTACATAACCTTCTCTTGGACTTATGCACATCTGAAAGTATTTATTCATTATCCTTGCAGTTTTTTATTATGGTTTCATTAACAAGGATCAAGGAAAATCATGGTTTATTATTTTCTCCAGTGAGAAATAGGAAGGAAGTGCAGGTAATGGTTAGGGACTAGGGCTGTAGAATCACTCACACACGAGACCAGTTCTACTGCTATGGTTTAGGTGTTGAATATCCCCCAAAGGCTCATGTGATAAAGGCTTGGTCTTCAGCTTGGCACTATGGGGAAGTGGTGGAACACTTAAAAGGTGGACCTTAAGGGGAGCTTTTTGGTCATTAAGGCATGCCCTCAAAGGGGACTGAACATGGGACACTAGTCTCTTCCTTTCTCTGTTTTGATTCCCAATGCATGAAGTAAATAGGTTTTCTCCATCACATACACCTATATGATGTGCTGAGTCACCAAAGGCCCAGACAATAGAGCCAACTGTTCATGTACTGAAACTTCCAAAATTGTGAACCAAAATAAAACTGTTTTAAAGTTTATTAGCTCAGGTATTTTGTTATAGTAACAGGAAATTGACTAACTATCATCTGGATATATAGGACCCTGGACTTGTTACTTATCTCCCAGTATCTCAGTTTCTTCATCTTTTAAAATGAGATGACAAATCAATCTATAGTGATGCATGCATACCTGTGTTTATAGCAGCATAATTCAGAATAGCCAAACTATGGAACCAGCCTAGATGTCCATCAACAGAAGAATGGATAAAGAAAATGTGGTATATATACATAATGGAGTTTTATCCAGCCATAAATAAAAATAAAATTATGTCACTTGCTGGAAAATGGATGGCACTTGAGACCATTATGTTAAGGAAAATAAGTCAAACTCAGAAGGTCAAGGTTTGTATGTTTTCTCTCATATGTGGAAACTAGAGAGGAAAAAGGAAAAGAAAGATGGGGGCAGATCTCATGAAAATCAAAGGGAAATCAGAAGAGGAAAGGGACCAGGGGAAGGAGGCACCAAGGGAGTGGGAAGTGCTGGAGAATGATCTTGGCTAAATTATATGTTCTATTGTGCACATGTACAAATACGTAACAACAAATTTCATCATTATCCATTACTATAATGGACCATTTTTTAAAAATGTGGAATGAGAAGGAAAAAGAGAGATGACAATAAAAGAGAGGTAATGTGACACATTTCATAAATGTCATGAAGAGTCAATGAATTAAAAAACATGTAAAGTGTTTTCTATGCCTAACACATAGTAAATACTCTAAATACTCATTATTGTTAATTAATCATATATTATCTTTTAAATTCCCTTTCACAGAATTCTCCCAAAGAGTATAAAAGAAGTATTTATGAACATGTCTAATTAATTGTGCATATCTATGTGATTGCCTGAGTTACTATTGCTATGTTTATATGCTGTCTGGCCATGAAATTGGTGTCTGATCGCTGGACCAAAGTTTTCCAACAAAATTCTAGAATATATTAGAACTGTGTTGCATTGGACTAAAAACTCTACAATCTTAAAAAAGACTCAACATCGCTTAAATGCAAAAACTTTAATGAACTAAATAGTATGTCACCCACTCATTAAGTCACTACCTTTAAGATGCATAGGTGAGTAACTTCAAAACTGCACACAAAAAACACAGTATAATGGCATCAAATGAGTGATAATACAAAGGCCTCAACATTGGTCATGCTCCGGTGTAAAAATAACCACAGAAACACTTTTCCAAATACCTTTTCCCCAGAAATTTTGAAGTTTTATAATTCCCACTTCAGTAGTGGGAAGAAGATTTTTTAAAACTTTCTTTTTTGAACCCTACTGCTGGTATCCGCAAATACCTAATCTGCCATATTTGCAGGATATTTGCTTCCCTGACTACAAGTGAGCAATCTGATCAGAGAGGGACTGAATCATAGAGCCAAGGGCACATGAAATTAAAACAAGGCCTGAGGTCTAGCCCTAAACACTTTCTTTATGACTTTGAACAAGGCAATCTTCTTAAGTCTTAGTTAATTCAACTATAAAATGGAAAAGTAAATGTATTATCAATTAATAGCATTAACTTGTTATTGGCAATATACATTCCAAATAAGCAGTATAACTCAATCACACATCACTTTTATAGACCCTACTTCTAAGAGTGGTGCGAACAAGGCAGAATCAGGGCTACTTACTCCCAATCTGGGGCTCTTTCAAAGGATGGGATGAACTTTGTGAAAATACTGAAAAGTACTGAATTGAAACATTATGTAGTGAGATTTATGGTATATGACTCATACCTTGATAAAAATTGAATTAAAATAAAAGAGATTGTGTTCATCCCCTCAAAGCTATCTTCTGTCATCTAAAGAAGCTTAAACAGTGATGTGGTCCAAGAGTTTTAACTTTTAGATAAATGAACTAAGGAAACTTGTACAGCAATTTAAAGAGTTACCCTTTACTAGGATTGGCTACATAATTTGCACAACACAGCAAAAAAAAAAAAAAAGAAAAAAAAATGAAAATGCAGGACCCTTGTTCAAATATAATTGATAATTTCAAGACAGAGTAATGAACCAAATGCAAATCAGGTCTGACCTCAGTCCTGTCTGAATGCGCAGGTCTCCTCCCACAAAACCAGCTGTGTTTACTGAACTGCTAATATTTTCTAGGTTCACGGTCAAACACTTTACAGATCCCTCATTCAATTTTCACTACTACCTTGCAAAAGTAATGTTATCTCCACATTACAAAGGAAGAAATTAAGACTTAATAAGACTAAATAATTCATCCAGTTCTCATAGCCTTTAATTGACAGAGTTGAACTTTAAGCTTAGGCCTGACTAAGCTTATGTTTTCACCAGTTGTGTTCAAACTCATTAGCCAAAATTTTGGTGTGAACATCCCAACACATGTGTAAATATGGTTGGTTATGTACTGCGTAGCAACATTTCTGTCAGTGATGGACTGCATATACAATAGTGGTCCCATAACATTATAATGCAGGGACTGGGATTGTAGCTCACTGGAAAAGCACTTGCTTAGTACATGTGAGGCACGGCGTCCCATCCTTAGCACTGCATTAAAAAAATGAATAAAAAATAAAGGGGCTGGAGTTGTGGCTCAGTGGTAGAGCACTTGCCTAGCACGTGTGAGGCACTGAGTTCTATCCTCAGCACCACATAAAATAAAAATAAATGAACAAAATAGTCATAAAAATACATAAAAATAAAGGTATTGTGTCCATCTACAACTAAAAAAAAATTATTTAAAAAATTATAATGCAGCTGAAAAATTCCTATCACCCAGTGACACTGCAGCCATCAAAATGCTAGAGTACTACATAAGACTAATGTGTTTGTGATGCTGTAGCTGCAAGGAAACCTACTGAGTTACCAGCTGTGCATCAGTGAAGCACATACACTTATGTGTAGTAGTTAATACTTGATAATAACCAATAACTATGCTATCAGCTTATGTATTTACCATTTTCCTTTTCATACTCCTTGTGCTCAAAAAAACAAAAACTAAAAACACCTTAGTGTAAAACAGTGCACTGGGTTATGCTGGCAGCAGCCTCCCCTGCATCTTGTGTTTACTACATCTTTTGATTGCTTCAAGGGGCCATCCTGAGAGACTGACCTATACCATCAAGGTCTGCACAATGATGATAACACCTAATGGCATATTTCTTAGAATGTATCCCTGTTGTTTAGCAATCTACAGCTGTACCTAACAATAAATTATACACACGTACTGCTATATTTAGTTATATGCCTTATAAACATACAAAACAGATATTTTAAAGATGTAATAAATAGGCATTTTCTTCCTGTATTAGTCAGGTTTCTGCTACTGTGATGAGGAACCTGAGATACTAGACTTAAAGGGGGAAAGATTTATTTTGGCTCACAGTTTTGAGATTTCAGTCCCTGGTTGGTTGGCCTGTTACTTTTAGACCTGTGGTAAGGCAGTTCATTGTGGTGTGAGCACATGCAAGAAGAGGCTGTCCTCCTCATGGTAGCCAGGAAGTGAAAGAAAGAGAGACAGGAAGAGACTGGATCCCAATATCCCCTTCAAGGCCACAACCCCAATAATCTAAATTCCTCCCACTATACCCAACCTCTTAAAGGTTCCACCACATTCCCATGGTACTATGCTAAGGACCAAGCCTTTAACACATAGGTCTGTGGGGGACATTCCAGACCTTCCCATATTCCAACCAATCACTTTTCACTATTCCTAGAGTACTCCTGATGAATATCCCTTAACGCAGCCAAGCTTAGAGTTAATAACTCTTAAGATATTAATTTTCCTATAAAATAAAAACATTTTTAATAGGAGACCCTTAAAGAGTACCACTCAAAAAAGGGGATTTTTTTTTTCATAAGGAAATTTTAGGACTTGTGAAAAGAAAAGGTCATTTATTTATTTTAAAATCTTAAAGGCTGACTTGCCTTGGAGAAAGCTCGTTTCCCACATTGAGAAGATAAGGACAAGCTGGTTGGGGCTGATCTGAATTTTTGATTTAATCTAGGTTATCTGATTGATTCGTTATGGAACAAATGAAGGAAAACAAGTGTTTATTGAATGCCTAGAGTGAACCACAAGCCTTGTTGATTGGTAGGGATAGATTAGAGTCCCTGTTTGCAAAGAATTTGTGTGTTCTGCAGAACTCTGGGGTGAGAGGGAGTTCCAGGCCAACTGAAATAATCTTAGAAAGAAATAAGATGCAGCTTGTCCTCTGTTCTTTGAGCACAAGCCTTTAGAAAGCAAGGACTGTGCCTAACAGATATATTTATGAATTAACAGTTCCATACCGGTAGAGCTTGGTGAAGGCCCCACTCTTCCTTAAACATATCAGAATCGACTTTTCAGAAGACTCTTCTCTGTCTGAGCTGTAGTCTGGTTTTTATACCCTCTTTAAATACTGGGTTTCTGCAAAGTATATTAAGAGATTTTTTTTTTTTTAAGTTTTGTTTCATTTTATTGTTCATACTTAAGTCTTTGGTTGACTCACGAAGTTACTAAAAATGGACAGTGCAAGACAGAGGAGAGGTTTATATTTCTTCCTGAAGATGGCGACACAGGACCGTGTCTTCTATAGAGGGACACCTTGGGTACAAGAAGTTGACATACATGGTTGAAGTGGAAAACACCAAAGTTCTGTCTTTACTACAAAAATTTTTTAAAGTGTAAATAAGTGATACTTCTGGGCTCCAGATAGTTTTCAGGGTGGACGACTTGATTAGCTTTGTTTGCTTTGTAATAGTAGGAATAGAAAAAAGGGGGTGGGGTTGTGAGAGAAAGAGGAAAATGGGGGTAGCCCTGAGCTGGGCAGACAGCAGGCTTTCAGGTCCCTTTCTTCAGTTGCTATGGCTACTGCAGGCATATTTATCCCAGCCCTTGTTTTAATACAGTTTCCACATCAGTGGGCTGTCCCAGCTGCTGTCAGCTGGCCTTGTTAAAATCTCATCTCTACTAAAGGACTGACTCAAGTTTTTGAAAACTCGGAGTCCTTAGGTCCTCATCTGTAATATGGGACGACGATGAACGGAAGCCCTGCAGAGGAGCACTTGGCACAGGTGCCAGTGCGCACTGTGCCTTCAACACACGGAAGCTCTGGTCACCACACCAGCACCAGGGCCCTGTCCACGTGAGAGCTGAGGACTGTTTGAAACATTTCTTTCACCATATTTTAGAAACAGGCATAGTTATTAGTATTGCCCAATCCTAGAGAAGGAAACATACTTTGAGAGCTAAACAATATAATTTGAGTATCTTTGGCTTACTATTTAAAATGTCAAATTGTTCAGTCTTGAGCTGGGGTGGTGGTTGTGATAGAGTGCTTGCCTGGCATGTGTGAGGCCCTAGGTTTAATACTCAGCACCAAATATAAATAAATAAAATAAAAGATCCATTGACAACTTTAAAAAAAAATGTTTAGTCGATCCTTTTGATGCTATCAAAATGCAATCAATCTGATTGATGAGTTACTTTTTTTTTTTTTTTTTGGTGCTGGGGATTGAACTCAGAGGTGCTTTATCGCTGAGCTACATCCTCAGTCCTTTTTATTTTTTATTTTGAGATGGGGTCTCACTAAGTTGCTTAGGGTCTCACTAAGTTGCTGTCTGGCCTCAAACTTGGGATCCTCCTGCCTCAGCTTCCTGAGTTACTGGGATCACAGGTGTGCATAACTGCACCCCGTGAGCCACTCTACTTTAATTGCCACTTAGAATCTTTTTTAAAAAAATATTTTTAAAATATTTATTTTTAAATATCAACATCTAAAAAATATTTTTAAAAATAGTTTTAGTTGTAGATAGACACAATACTTTTATTTTATTCATTTATTTTTATGTGGTGCTGAGACTCACACCTAGTGCCTCACACATGCTAGGCAAGTGCTCTACCACTGAGCTACAGCCCCAGCCCTAATCTATTTCTTCTTTTACGTATGTTTTTATGTATATTTGAAATTCTAATTCATGTTTCTATTTCAGCATTTACTCTAAAAATTGTAAGAGAGAAAAAAAGAAAATTAAGTTCCAAGTTATCTGACTTTAATGAGCAAGTTCAATCTACCTATATTTGCAGGAGATGCTTGGTTATGTTGTACTATCCTCTCCTTTCTTTTCCTCTTTGATATTATTTGGGGCTTGAGCAGTTCATTCAACGTCATCCTTTTAATGTCATTAATTTTCTATAATTGTCAGAATAATTTTCCACATTAGCAGTTGAAATGCCTGCTCCCAGTTAGTCTGTTGATTTGATTGGTCCGTTTGTTTTTTCTATAGGAAGAGCTTAATTTATCTACAAAATCCCAATTTTCTTGCCACTGCCCTGCAACACTCCTGGCATTACTCTCACTTTATGCAGCATCTTTCTTTGAGTTGGAATGCTTTGCTTTTGGTGGACTCATCCTCAATTGGGTCCACCTGCTGCCCTTGGGTAGTATCGAAGGCTGGCATTGCATGGACCATGTGGTTACACTCACCCCTGCTTCAGCCTGATAACAGGAACTGTAGAGAAATCGGGGGCCACTAGGAGAGATTCTCTTACATCTGGGTAAGGAGAAGGACCAAAGCACCCACAGAGGTAACCAAGCTCGCTTCCCACGCCCTGGATAAACTGGCACTTGCTGAAATCCTGCTGCATCACATGCTTCAGCTTTATAATCACCATTACTCGGTTGTACTCTGAGATTTGGGGACAATGTCTGCGAGGTCAGAGAAACTTCCCTGTGTGTCTCCTCTGGCCCTATTTCAGTGTTTACTTGCTTCAGCCTAGTGGCTTTATCAGAGGGAACCAGCTCATTCTTACAAACAAAACATTACAAAAACATATGGGGTGCTAGTCTGTTACTTTGGTACCCCAATGAAGCATTCTTCCTGCCGTTCGACCCTTGGTATCCACACCTTTGACTCTGGTCTTGGTTATGGGTTTGCTTTGGCCAGTGGGACATTATCAAGTGATGTGCAAGCGGAGGCCTCATAAGCATTTACACGTAGGATCTGGTCTTTTTCGAATGCTCCACCTTAGAGCTAGACCACCGAAGGGTGAAAGGTCAAGTTGACAGAGATCCTGGGGGCTGATAGGCCATCTGGACATTCCACCTCCAACCAAGCTGCCTGGTAACACATCTCATGAAGCCCCTCTCAGGGGAACCTGATCGACCCACAGAATCTTAAGAAATAACTCCTTTGCTACCTCCCTTCAAGATGGTTAACTGCTTAGAGAGCTGGGACACATCATATTAAATTGCCTTCTTAATTACGCGTGGTGTTTACGATGGCAGGAAAGCATTGCTGTGTGGACACATTTCATTTTGATAAGGATTCAACTCTAAATTTATATTCAACTGAAATGTCAGAAGGGTGCCTGATACCCGTGATGTGCTAGATGCCAACCTCTTGCAGCCCTGTCCCCACCAACACCTCTACCAGGAGCCTGGCTGGCTGGGGTTGGGTACTGCGAGTCATATTTCTGAAAGTGCTGACAGATTGCTTCAAGGACATTGTTATGATGTCATCTCACTGAATCTTCAGTTGCCTTCACAGTAGCAAATTTTTGCAGTGATTAGTTTTCTCTTTTTAGATCTCTACAAATTTAATTCCTGAAATTAGCAATACAATATTTCTGAATTATAATTAATATCTACTGATTTTGACAGTTTTAATAGTCTTACCAATAATTTTAATGATTAAGTGTATTAATGAAAGGTGAATCCTTTTGTATTAAAGTTAATTATGTAGAAAAAAATAAGAACATTTACAGTAGACTGGTTAAATAAACTACATTGAATTCACACAAGGGAGCACTATATAACTAATAAAAAGAGCAAGCTTGCCAGGCACAGTGGTGCATGCCTGTAATCCTAGCAGTTTGGGAGGCTGAGGCAGAAGGATCATGAGTTCAAAGCCAGCCTCAGCAACAGCGAGGCACCAAACAACTCAGTGAGACTCTATCTCTAAAAAAAATATAAAATAGGACTGGGGATGTGACTCGGTGGTGGAGTGCCCCTGATTCAATCTCCAGTAACCACCCAACCAAAAAAGAGCAAGCTTTCTAAGTACGGATATGGAAAAGGCTCTGAGATATATTACTGTCTCAAAAAAAAAAAAAAAAAAAAGTGTCAGAACAACATTGCCACCTTTTGAGCTAAACGAGGGAAATCTCTATTTGTATTTGCATGTGCACATAGTAGTTTAAATACCTAAAAAATAGGAGTGGGAAACTGGTACTTGGGGAAAGAATTAGAAGGAGACCTTCCATGGTATACTTCTTATGCACTTCTTATGCTTTTTTTTTTTTGTTTTTTTTTTTTGATGCTGGGGATCAAACCCATGGCCTTATACTTGCAAGGCAAGCACTCTACTGACTGAGCTATCTCCCCAGCCCTATGCTTTGTTTTTAAAACTGTGTGAATGTACTACTGTTCAAAATATACAGTAAGTTTATATTTGAGAAGACACAAACTAAATCATTAATAGTAATTGCCTCAGTGTATGATTTCAAATATTTTTTTCTTTCTGCTTACTTGCATTTTCTTTTTTTATTGGCAAAAATATGTGTCACTTAAAGAATGATATTTAAAAATTATTGAATCAAGGAAAAAAAAGCAAATCAAGTCTCACCATATGATAGAATCACTTTTTAAATATTTTAGATAAAGTCTTTAATAAAAGTATAATTATAAAATGAAGAAAGATTTATTCAAATGAGGTAAAACTTGATGAATAATATATGAACTCTTTTATATTGGAAACTATGTTTTAAAAACAGAAAATTAGGATACATGTACTTTTCAATTATTGACTCAACTAGCTCTGAAATGCTCAAAACTTTGCAAAATAGAAGGTGATACAAAAGATGCAAATATTTTACAGGTATTATAATATGTAGGAACTCCCGAAAATGTGATCATCAAAAATATGTAAATTTGATGCCCAGGTGTTTGTAACTAACATGATCTAATTCCCCAATCCAGGTCCAACTAGGTGGGCAAATAGTCCTTTTCCCTTTGAGCAGGAAGCCCTGTTTCCCATGCTTCCAAATACTAGTCAGTAACACAAGCTTTGCTCCCTCTTGTCCCTCCCCGCCATGTGTGGTCATTGTTAAAGACTATTTCTCTAAGCCAGTCCCAAAAATCTAAAGCCCAAATGTCTTCTCTGCTGAGTGGATGCTGTCCACAGTGGGGGGTAGGTAGGGAAGAATGGAGGAACTTTGGATTGTGCAGAGGGGAGTGAGGGGTGGGGTGGTGCGGTGGGGATGGGAAGGTCGGTGGAAGGAGATGGACATTATTACCCTATATACATTTATGAAAAAAAAATTTTAATAAAAATAAATTTTAAAAAAAGACGATTTCTCCATTGATTGCCAGAGACTCTTCCTCATGTGGCGATGTGGCAGGCAGGAAGCACCACTTCCCGAATTACTTCAGACCAATATGGACATTATTGCAAGAGGGCAAGTTTTTCCTACTGTCCTGGTCAATTGTTAATTCCACCCCTTTCCTTTGAAGGTGTCATAATTGGGGAAAGAAATTACACAGTTGCCTTAGGGTTAAGGCCACTGTACTATTAATTGGCACTGAAGCTATCTCCCCTTTCCCCCAATTTTATTAACTTGAGTAGTTTTTGTAGCTTTGGCTAGACTGAAATCAGACCTTAAACATGTGGGTCGTTCTGTATCATAAACTTTGGCTTCTTCCTTCCTCGGCATAATATTATTTTGGAGATGATTACTGCTCTTATTTTTATTTGTTCTTTTTTAGTTATACATGACAGTAGAATGTATTTGGCATATCATACATACATAAAGCATAACTTCCCATTCTTGTGGTTCCACATGATGTGGAGTTACACTGGTCGTGTATTCATATATGAACATAGGAAAGTTACGTCTGATGCATTCTGTCTTTCCTATTCCATTCCCCCTCCCTTCCCTTCATTCCCCTTTGTCTAATCCAATGAACTGCTATTCTCCCCACTCCCCTATGTGTGTTAGCATCTGCATATCAGAGAAAAATTTGGCATTTGTTTTTTTTTTTTGGAATTGACTTATTTCACTTAGTACGATACTCTCCAGTTCCATCCATTTACCAGCAAATGCCACAATTTCATTCTTCTTTATGACTGAGTAATATTCCATTGTGTATATATACCACATTTTCTTTATCCATTCATCTGCTTAAGGTCATTTAGTTTGGTTCCATAGTTTAGCTATTGTGAACTGAGCTGCTATAAACACTGATGTGTCTGTGTCACTACAGTGTGCTGATTTTAAGTCCTTTGAGTATAAACTGAGGAGTGGGATAACTGGGTCAAATGGTGGTTCTATTCCAAGTTTTCTGAGGAATCCCATACTGCTTTCCATAATGGTTGCACCAATTTGCCTTCCCAATAGCAATGTATATGTACCTTTTTCCCACATCCTCACCAACATTTATTGTTGCTTGTATTCTTGATAATTGCCATTCTGACTAGAGTGAGATGGGATCTCAGTGTAATTAATTTTAATTTGCATTTCTCTAATTGCTACAGATGTTTAACATTTTTTCATATATTTGTTGACCAATTATATTTCTTTTTCTGTGACGCATCTGTTTATTTCCTTTGCCCATTTATTGATTGGGTTATTTGTTTTTTTTGGTGTTAGGGCTTTTGAGTTCTCTATATATCCTGGAGAATAATGCTCTATCTGAGGTGCAGGGGGCAAAAATTTTCTCCCATTCTGTAGACTCACTCTTCACATTCTTGATTGTTTCCTTTGCTGAGAAGAAGCTTCTTAGTTTGAATCCATCCCATTTATTGACTCTTGATTTTACTTCTTTCCCTTTAGAAGTCTTGTTGAGGATTTGGTTCCTGAGTTGACATGATGGAGATTTGGACCTACTTTTTCTTCTATAAGATGCAGGGTCTCTGGTCTGATTCTCAGGTCCTTGATCCACATTGAGTTGAGTTTTGTGCAGGGTGAGAGATAGGGGTTTAATTCCGTTTCGTGACATTTGGATTTCCAATTTTCCCAGCACCATTTGTTGAAGAGTCATCATTATTTTTTATGCATAACTTTGTAATCCCAAATATATATGCAGTCTGGAATCCCTTCACTGGACACTTTATTATATTCTTTAAGAAGTAATGATGGGGGCTGGGGTTGTGGCTCAGTGGTAGAGTGCTTGCCTAGCATGTGTGAGGCACGGGTTCAATTCTCAGCACTGCATATCAATCAATCAGTTGATCAATCAATCAATAAAAGTTATTTAAAAAAAAAAAGAAGTAATGATGTGCGGCTTGGGTTGTGGCTTAGCAGTAGAGTGCTGGCCTAGCACGTTTGAGGCAGTTGGTTAGATCCTCAGCACCATATAAAAATAAAATACACCTCCCTTTCTTTAGATACCATTGATCTCTGTTTCCCTGATCCCTGGCTGGAGATTCACTCATTTTAAAAATGTGGTGGAAGCTAAGGCTGTGCCTAAAGCACCACCTGCATTCCTGGAAGAGATGGCCCAGGTTACAACTGCTAGGAGGGCTCCAGTTCTACCCAGGCTTTGAGATCTAGGACTGGCTGGGAATCAGAGATGGATTTTATCAATTTTAGATTTCCATTTATTTGAACTTCAACTCTGAAGAGCAAGCTAATTTGATTTCAAAATTTTATTTCTTTGGATCTCCCTGTCTTTGGACTTTACCATGCAAGAAGTCTAATCTTTAAATTTTTATGTCTTCCTGAGATTTATAATGGAAGAGGGGTTTTATATTTACATCTGGGAACTTTTTAAAATGTTCATGTTTTATTTTTGGAGTATTTTAATGTTATTTGCTCTCATTGCAGAACCTCTGGTGATAAACCATGTGACTGGACCTAAACAGGAGAGGGGGTGAATTTTTAGCTTGTGTAACAGCGACCATCAAGCTGACCAGGCTGTTCTGATTCATTTCAGAATCTCAACTACCCAGCAAATTCAGTGGAGCTGGCAGTTTATACAATTTGCAGGGAGGAAGTGGCTTAAGGAGAAAGAGAACATAAAATGATGGAAACAAAATTAGGTATAAGGTCTTAATAGGGGCTTTTGCAAATAACGAGTCATGAAGCTTCAGTTCTGTGATCAGTCCACCTTGTGCTGGTCAGCATCTGTCTGGAAGACACCTAAATAAACAGTGGCTGTTCCATATACATGGCAAGGGGACTCCCCCAATAGGAGGGGGAATCTCTTTCCCCAGGAGTGCCACACCCCTTGTGGGCTTAATGATGGCTATTGCAAACCCATCTGAGACAATTTGGTTATCCACAGTGGACTTCTATGAATGTCTTTGACTTTCATAATAACCAGGTTATAATGAAATTTATGTGAATTATAATGAATTATTCAAGCTGATTCCTAGATTGATTTCTGCTGCACATATAAATGTTTATTAGCAAGAAAGCACAAAACAGCCTTATAACTGGCTCTGGGGACTCTGGGAAGTCCCAGCTCTGCTCTGTGCATAGAAAACTAACTAGATGCTCAGGTGACAATACTCTGGTGGAAGGCACACAGAGTCAGGCACAAGAATCTCCAGAGCCAATGGCTGAACACTGGACAGTTTGGGAACCAAACCTCGGGAGCCATATCAAAGGGAGTTATTAATTTTAATTTTGTTACTTTTATTGTACAGGCTTTTTGGGGGACAACTTTCAATTTTGATGTGATTTTAAATTTTAGAATAGAAATGTCAGTTGCTGACATTTTTCTGTTATCGTTCTTTCTATGCATATTTTTTTCTGATCACTCGAGAGTATGTTAGAGATATCCTGCCCTTCATCACTAACTATTTCAGTGTTGTTTTTATAGGAATAAGGACATTCCTCTACATAAGAACAGGGTTAATATAAAAATCAGGAAACTTACCATTGATGCAAACTTTTTAATCTAATCTCTAGTCCATATTCAAATTTTGCCATTGCCTCAGTAATGTCCTTTGTGGCTCCCCAACCCCTGTTCCAGGATCCATACCAAGGTTACACATTGCATTGTTATCAAACCTCTTTTAATCTATGACGACTTTTCAGTCTTTTTTTTTTTTTTTTTGTTCCCTGCCTTTCTCAACCTTGACATTTGTGAAGAATAAGGGCCAGTTATTCTCCAGTCTGGAGAATGTTACTTGTTTGGTTTAATTGTTTGGTTAAATGTTTTAATTTCCTCATAAGGTTATGCATTTTGGTAAGAATACTCAAGAAATAATGTTTGTTTTTCTCAGTACATCATATCATAGGCATGTGAAATTGGTTTGCCCCTAATTGGTGATGCAAATATTCATGGTTTGGTTGAGATACAACCCTCCAAGGTTGTACCAAGTTCCTATTTTCCCCCTTTGTGAATTACTAATAAGCAATACCTGGGAAGACACTTGAAGGCTATGTAAATATACCATTTGTCACAAAATTCTCAGCCACTATTTTGGGCAACACTGATGATTTTCTAATTCCATTGTTTCTTTTATGTTCATTATTGAATTTCTATTATAAGAAATTTCCCTTCTTATTTATTTGTATCAGTATGAATTCATAGAATTTTATTTTATTGGTCATAATTCACTCTAAAATTTAAAATTTTTAGGAGTAGAATTGCCTGTGATTTCCAAACACATCTTGAATATCATTCATTTGGACTGATGACTTCCATTTGGCTAATTAACAGAGGTGCTCTACTGCTAATAATCAGAGATAAAGATAGCTGAAGTATTTTTAATAGTCTAGTGAACATGAAGTGCATATTTTTTTTTTTTTTTTTTTTTTTTTTTTTTTTTTTGGTACCAGGGATTGAACTCAGGGGCACTCCACCACTGAGCCACATCCCCAGCCCTATTTTGTATTTTATTTGGAGACAGTGTGGCCTCACTGAGTTGCTTAGCAACTCACTTTTGCTGGGGCTGGTTTTGATCACAATGGTCCTCCTGCCTCAGCCTCCCAAGCTGCTGGGATTACAGGTATTTGCCACCTTACCCAGCTGTGAAGTGCATATTTCGGAATTAAGACAATTGAATGAATACTTATAGATGGTAGATTGAAGCAAACATGCATATTTATGGCATACTGTCTAGGTTGAAGAATTTAAAGTAAATCAGTGATTACATAATAGTGGTTAAACCTGGTAGGTCAACAGAGAAAAAGTTGGGGGGGCTGAGGTTGTGGCTCAGTGACAGAGTGCTTGCCTAGCACGTGTGAGGAACTGGGTTGATTCTTAGCACCACATAGAAAACTAAATAAAGTTATTATAAAAATAAATCCACTTTAAGAAAGCCCAATTATCTTAAAAAAAAAAAAAAAGTTGGGTAATGTTAAGAGAAAAGGTACCTGGTCCCTCTGGAAGCTGAATTAGCATGGCTTCTGCTGCTGCTGCTTTTTTTTTTTTTTTTTTTGTACCAGGGTTTGAACCCAGGGGTGCTTAATAACTGAGTCATACCCCCAGCCCTTTTTATTTTTTGAGACAGGATCTCACCAATTGCTTAGGTCCTCGCTAAGTTGCTAAGGCTGACTTTGAACTTGTGATCCTTCTGCCTCAGTCTCCAGAGATGCTGGGATTACAGGTGTGTGCTACTGTGCCTGGCAACATGGTTTCTCCTTTCTGTCCCCATTTACTTAATCCATCCTGAGAAAGTACAGTGGTATGTATGATGTTTGACTTTGTAGGATTTTATGCATGTATCCTACAAAGAATTAGAATTATTAAGGATACTTTTATTATACTGTCTTTCCTATTAATAAAACTGTTGAGTACAACCCACTCTGAACCTCTCCCTTTTAGGAGCTTTGCTTTCTGTTTCAAAAATAAACTGTTACTTTACTTAAAAAATACATAATAAATATCATATCTATTACCAATATTTCACTAAAAATTTATGAGTGAACCAGATGTTTAAGAAATATAATTTTTTTTTTTTTTTTTTGTGGTACTGGGGATGAAACTCAGGGCCTTTCGCTTGCGAGGCAAGCACTCTACCAGCTGAGGTATCTCCCCAGCCCTAGAAATATAATTTTTTTTTTTTAAACGAGGTATCTCCCCCAAAGGTGTCCCTTAACCTGTTTCTTTGGAGAGTCCCAAATGGCTGCATTAATGGCCAGAGCATCAAATGACTGGAAAACAATCCCTGTGGGTGCAGATGGATCTTGGGGTGCAGTTCTCTCATCACTCAGCACTCTATTTCTTATCAAGTCTCTATCACCAACAGATTTTGAAACGCAAGGACACTTAACCCTGGAAGTGATGATCAGGCAGCCAGAGTTTAGCCTGTGGTCTTGGTCAAAAGGTCTTTTTGAGCTGGAATGTGGCTCAATGGTAGAGTACTTACCTAGCATGTAGCCAGGAAAGGCGGTAAGCTGGGGGAGAGCTGGAGAGTGGGGAAAGCGACTGTTAGAGACCTGCAGGAGGAGCCAGCTGGGTATCTGAGCTTGGCTGGGTTTCAGGAGATGACAAGTAGTTCAGAGCTTAGAGGAGACGGAGACACAGGTGCCGAGGAAGAACGTCCATGTCTAAGGTGATGGAGAGTGGGGAAAGCCAGAAATCAGAGGAAAGAGCAGTGAAAGAAGGCAGAGAACAAAGGAGCCTGCCATCGGTTCAGGGGACAAGGATGATATTCTGACCTAACTCAGCTGGAGCCCATCAGTTCCTGTGGCTTGTCTTGGTATCCTTTGACCAGGAAGGAGATTGATGGAAAACTTTTCACATAGGTCATGGATTGGGTCCCTACCCCACTTTTTTAAAACACCAAACACAGGGCTTGGATCTTATGCTGAGCCATGATTTATTTTGCCACTTTTCTGAGGCTAGAATACCCAGCTATATTGAAGGATTCTTCCATTCTTCTCTCCTTCCTTCCTCTCTTTCTTCTAAATATTTATTGTGCTTTCATCATGAATTCTTTATCTGATTTTAAATTTGATAAAAAAAAATTCAATGTATATTGACGGTTCAAAGCTGGGCTATGGCCAAACCCAGGTACCTGCCAGTCTCCAATTGCATTGGACAAGACTTCAAGAGCAAAGCTTGCACTTGCATGTCTAGAACAGCATGGGTGCAGAGGAGTCACTGAAAAGCTGTGACTTTGAGAACCTACATTTGGGTGACTATCAAATGGACATGACATGGGTTTGTTGTTCTTTCCCTAAAAGCCCACCATTAGGGAGAGTGTTTACACACATGAGCCTCCCTCCTGGCTGGCACTGGTCCCATGACCATTGTTGTAAGGAATTTCCACGGAACCATGCCAGACACGGGAAACCACATAAGGGAATTTATTAAGCAAACAGAGTGTCTCCCTGCAGGGTAAGAGAGAAAATGAGAGGAAAAGAGGAAAAGAAAGGGCCCGCGCTAGAGAGAGTGGAAAGCCAGGAGGATAAAGTGTGTAGGACAGACAGAAGAATGGAAAAGATGGTGGGGAAGCTACAGTAAAACAGTTGAATTCCGCCGGGCTAACAGGGGACCAATATCGGAGAAGGATACTTGCAAGCTGACTGATGAACCAATAGCTAGCTAGGATGTTCACAGATTGACAAGTGGTTGGGAGGCGGGCAAAATGGCTGTACCTGGTGGGCAAGGGAGCAGCTTTATACATTACAATTGTTTCTCAGCCGACAGAGGAGTGCAGGAAACAATCTCTAGTGGGGAACATGAAATGAATGGTCAGTGGTCTGAGTGTGGCCTTTGGAAGGTTCTGTCAGAATTAGGACGCCTGTGTGCTATTTAAACAAGTGCTCAACTCTCTGCACCTTAGTATCCTTCTCTGTAAAATCAAGACATTACCTCACAGAATTGCCAGGAAGATTTGATGAGATAACACAACCCAAGAGCTTCATGCACTGCCTGGCACAATGTTATAGCCAGTGTTATCTGTTATTAGATAAAGTCATTCTGTCTGGAGAAGGACAAAGGGTGGAAACAAGTAGAACCAGTTACTCAGGGTGCTGTGCTCTCACTGGCTGACTTCTTCCAATGTTTCAGCTCGCTGGGATTCAGCTGGAGCTCCTCTTGCTCAGCAAAGGCCCTCTCCCTTTTGCTGTGGGGTATGTTCTCACTCCCACCCCTACTTACACAGAGTCTGGGCTTTGTCATGAAGAATGCCAGTGGATTCTGACAAATATCCTCCTTCTAAGCTCCAGACATCAAGACAGCTGAATGCAGAGGAGGCAGGGAGCCAGGTTGGTCACGGGGTCAGACTAGTAGAAGCTTCAGGCACTCTGAGACACTGTGGCCTGGGTTCCACCTGTTCTGGTGTGACTCACTGTCTTCCATTTCCTATGGAGGCAGTTCTGGTCTCAGCTCTAATAGTATCTCAGGAATTATAGTATCTACTATACAGGTTCACTGAAGTGAGGTGAGATGACATGAGCACAGTGCTTGAGGCAGCATCTGATGCATGTGGTTAAGTGCTTGCAATTCTGACTTTTAGTCGCATCCAGTGCAGTAATGGTGCTCCTCTTGGTTGAGCTTCAAGTGCCACAAGGACAATCACGGGGTGGGACACTCAGGTCCTCCCCAAACTCTGAGTCCAAGGATCTGAGACAAGGGGGCAGGGTGGGGGGCAACTGGTTATGCTCCTCTTCCATCCAGCTCCCAGAGCCACCTGTGACAGAGAAATGATGGAAATGTCAAACGCCACAGTTAAAAAGACAATATAAGGACAGGTTCATCTCTGCAAACTGTTCTTATAAAATTTAAATTCTTTCCCTCTTGACAAATGTCAGACATTCTGTCTTCTTTTTCCAAGTACGACGGCTCCCTCTTCCACAAAGCCCTCCCAACCTCAAACGCGGAGCTTCTTGGACCCTCAGCCGTGTCACCCTCTGATCTACCAGGAAGCACGCAGGCACACGGGACACACTTGGCCATTATGTCATTAATTCTCTCTGTAGTTTCATCTCATCAGGGATGGAGAGTTTGTAAGAAACAAGGTGCTGAGTAATGAGGAAGCTGCACTCACACAACAACGCGGGCACCCAGCATGCACCAACACGGTTTGTTTCTTGGTCAAATGCTGATCTGACCATGAAGTTGGGCACTTGACTCCTCAAAAGAAACAGATAGTTAGCATCTTTTGAATTAATGTTCACAATTTTCTAACTCCTTTGATAGGCATTTGGTTAAGTTATAAATTCGTAGCATCCCAACATCAGCACTTTTCACAGCTGAGCTGTACCAGTGTCTGAAGTGACCCAATGATTGCCAGATGAGGGAGCTCTGCAGTTGGCAGGAGATGTGACAGGACCCCCGAGGCTCTTCTTACTTTTTAATGGTTGTCTGCTCTTCAAGGTCAGGTGTGCCCCCAAAGCAGCACCTTTGAGGAAAAATAAGGTGACATTATCAAGACATGCAAAATCGGGGCAGCTTTGAATATGTTTGCAAATGTGTTTCAAAATAAAAGACTCCTGCCCAGGAGAATACCATGGAGGGATGGAAGTGACTGATGGAGCACAGTGTCCATCACTGTCACTCCATCCCCCTTTAAACAGACTGGCTCAGGTGTGGCAGACGGGAAGGAGTGCAGCATTTTGTAGACTTCACAAGGGCTGCTCCTCCGAGTGGCTGGTGCACAGAAGGTGCTTGGCAGAGGTGACAAGGGCATGCTTGTCCTGGGGCTGGCAGCTGAAGAGTCACAGTTCTGTCTGGCCTTGGAGCCCACATTCTTCTCCCGGGTGAGTAGAGGCTGGGTAAGCCAAAGTAATTAAATCACATGCATCCAGGAAAGAAAAGGCACCTAAAACCCATGAGATGTGAGAGACGTGTACAGATGGCAGCAGGAGAGGGTTTGGTTTGCAGACTTGTGAGCCCTGGTGCAGATGAGTTCTTTGTGGCCATTTTAATTAAGGGTGTAGGACAGTCCCTTAAGATGGAGACCCTGGATGGGAGATTAAAACCTTGAGCAACTGTTTCCTTCACAAAAATTAAGCTTGAAGAACAACAACAATGAAAATAATTCACTGTGACAGGGAGACGGAAAAGGCAGTGAAAGCTGAGCAGATTCTGGGGGAAATGCAGTGAGCCAGGACTTGGCCTTAGCTCTAGCGGAGGCTCCCAGGTTCCGCCCAGGCCAGATTCTGGAATGCAGGATGCCCCACCCTATGGAGAAAGTCCCTGTAGGCTTATGTAAGAGAAAACTCCCTTTCCCTTTAAAGAGTCAGTTTCAGGAAACTCCACTCATGTTCTGCCTTCTCCATTCCCACTCCCAGACACAGTGAGCCTCCAAAGTGTGGTAAATATCAGAAGGGACTGGTGAAGGCCACGTGGAAACTTACACAAGGCCACTTGCCTCTTGTGTCCCAACATGACTGCCCTCCAGGATGTCTGTGCTGGGATCAGCCCACACAGAACCAGGGCTCACCAAAGAGCAGACACAGGCCTATGGGCACAGGGCAGGCCAGGGAGTGAGGGAGCACCCTCCCCAGCTTCTCCGAGTCTCAGTTTAGGAGTCCTGTGCCTGTGTGTCCTCTTCCAGCTGTGACTTGGCTCGGATCATAAGAAAAAAAAGCCCTGATAACTTGCAGCAGATTTGAAAGGCACAAGGACAATGAAGGCAGCCCAGGGGACTGGGGAAACCTGTCTCCCAAACTTCTGCAGGGAAGGGTCAAGATAAGGTGTCACCTTGGAACAACTTGAATTTTACCAAATGAACCCACTTACCATCACTAATTCTGTCTAGTCAGCCTGGTCCTTGAGCATCAGGGGTTGGTGGTGCTTCCTCAGCCAGAGTGGAAATACCCTGGACGGCAGTGTAGAAAGGACTCTTCTCACACGTATTCATCTCAAACTTAAGCCAAAGGGGAAGACCAGGCCCCTCTAATGCTGCTTCCTGAAAGCTTTCTTTTAGAAGGGTGACCTTTCCGGAACATCATTCGAAGCTCCAAACAGGATATGACATTCTTTTTTTTACAGCCAAGCCAGTTGCATTTTTCTTTTACAAGTTGAAAAAGTCAAAAAGTGTTCTTTAAAGATGAATCTAAACCTTGAAAGATTGATTCACATTCATTTCTTCCTTGGGAAATTTTTGTTCAGGTCTAAAAGTAAAGAGCACTTCTCTTTAAATGCTTGAGAATGGACCAAAAGAGGTGGGAGCCTCAAGAACACACACACACATACACACCCCCGACCAATATACTCAGGAGCACCACAATCAGACTGGTTAGATATACAACCTCAGATCCCCCTCAACTTACAGTATCTTCATAGACCCATCTTAAGCTGAAATTATAAAAATTGCACTTATACTCCTGACCTATGGAATGTCATAGCCCGGTACCGCAGTACACCATAGAGTATCCGTTGTTTCCCCTCCAGAGCTCTCTGCTGCCGAGGAGAAAAAGAGAGAGAGAGAGAGAGAGGGGGAGTGAGAGAGAGAGAGAGAGAGTGAGAGAGAGAGAAAAGCCATTTGTGCAGTATTTCAGATACAGTAAAAACTACCTAAAAATGAGACTGCAAGGGAGAAGGAAGAGACTACCTAACAAAACATTTTAAAAAACTGTTCTCAGCACTCTTGGGCATTTCTTTATTCTAGAACAGTGATCTATGTTCAAATAAAACCTCACACATTAATGTTCATAGCAGTTTTACCGCCAAAATTGTTAACAACCCAGATGGCCTTTTGTAATGAATGTCTAAACAAACTGGTCCATCCATACCATCCTTTGTTATCCAGTAACAAAAGGAACTGTTGACACACCAAGTATTACTTGGATGAATTTCCAAATAATGCCAAGTCGGTGTGTGTGTCAGGGGGAGCCAATCCTAAGAGGTTTCATTCTATATAATTCCATTTATACATTATTATTATGATTATTATTGTTTGGTGCTGGGGATTGAACCTAGAGGCACTTTACCATTCTGTCACATCTCTAGTCCTTTTTATTTTGAGACAGGACCTTGCTAAGTTGCTAAGGCTGTCCTCAAACTTGGGATCCTCCTGCCTCAGTCTCCCAAACCACTGGAATTACAAGTGCATCTGGCCATACAATATTCTTGTTTGTTTGTTTTTTGTGGTGCTGGGGATTGAACCCAGGGCGTTGTGCTTGCTAGGCAGGCACTCTACCAACTGAGCTATATCCCCAGCCCACAATATTCTTAAAATGAAAAATTTTTAGCCATGGAGAAGACTGGTGGTTGCCAGAGATTAAAGAGGGGAGCGAGGGTGGAAAGTAGATAGATTTGTACAATGTGACGATGAAGATATTCTGTATCTGACTCTCAATGTCAATATTCCAGATGTGACTCTTTTTTTTTTTTTAACTGTGTTGTGAGAAGTTAGCATTTGCAGAAATCTGGGTAAAGGGGACAATATTATTTCTTACAACTGCACGTGAATTGCAAATTAAGTTTAATTAAAAAAAAATAGCCCGACACGGTGCTATATGACTGCAGTGCCAGCACTAGGGCTGGGCAGGTTCGTCACTTGAACTGAGTTCAAACTGGGCAAAACACTGAGACTCCCATCTCACTGTTAAACACACACACACAAATAAAAAATAAACACTGTCCTCAGTAATAAAATTGGTAGCAGCTGTACTGGTATTGCTATCCTGAGTTTACCTATATAACGTGGGATAGAACTGAACATTAAAGGATATTCTAGTTTTATGCCCCTATATCCTTGAGTTAAAAAAGGAGATGTTGATACAATATAGATATTAAGTAAAAACCAAAACAAAACACCCCTGCAATCCTGAATGTAAGTATAAACTTATTTTTCTTAAGTTTTGTCTAATGATATGGTCTAGAAATAAAGACAAATGCAAATAAGGATCCATTGTGGTCCTGAAATTCCATATCCCACCATAGGAAATTGGGTTTTTAGACTGCGGGTCTTAACTAGATGGGGCTGGGGCTGTAGTTCAGAGGTAGAGCGCTTGCCCCGCATGTGTGAGGCCCTGAGTTTGATCTTCAGCATCACATTAAAAGAAAATTGAATAAAATAAAGGTATTGTGTCCATCTACAACTAAAAGTACTTTAAGAATCATACTATACGAGCCTGGAGCATTGTGTCATTCCAGATAGGGAGGAAGCTGACAAAAGACCACTAGGGTTGTTCCGAAAGGTCTCTGAAGCCAACATGAGGACACTGCCAGCAATAAGAAGTGGGGCATTCTTAAGTTTCAAAAAGAATAATTTCATCAATGGATATTGCTGAGAGATGTACAGAAAAAGATTTCACCATGACCTTCAATAGTGAGAGAAATCTTCAGTGTTCACAGACAAAATGTTCTTTCCTCTAATGGCTTTTTGGATTAGGGGCCATGCTTAGGAAGGCCAACTCAAAATTATAAAATATGTTTGGTTTAAAAAAAAAAGAGGGTAATTTCATTTGAACAAAACTTGGCAAATATTTTTAAGCCCACGAATTATTTTAAAAAACTTTACTCATCTTTAGAGGATTATGGAAACACTCCATAATAAATAATGGAAATCATGGAAAAGTAAATAGAAAAGACAAGCACTTATTCTGCCTTTCCTAAAGGAACTGTATCAGTAGATGAAGAGAAGTTATGCATGCATGCATGTTTTTTCCCTTTTCTTTTTTTTCATACTGGGGAGCAAACCTAGGGCCTCATGTATACTGAGCAAGTGCTCTACCACTGAGCTGTATCCCCAACCCCTGTTATTTCTTTATGTAAGAATTCCAACTAACAAATGTAAAGAATGTATCCAAGGACAATAACACAGGACATATAACTGATTTTGTGACAGAATTTTAGTGAGATGACAATGTGCCCATCGTCCAGCCTGATAGCTATTTCATCTATACAAGATGCCATGGATTATAAGAAACACCATTGTCCTAAATACCCACAAGAAAGCCACAGCCATTTCAACTAGGACACAACACTGAAGATGCATCCCAACCCAGGGAGTTTAAATGTGATAAAAGGCACCCTTGTCTCAATTAAGGGTGCCATTTCATATGCAATAGATTTACATTTCTCGACTCTTTAGATTTATACTCAGGCCTGGTGTATGTATCACCCATACTGCAGCACTAAAAACAGAACATTATAGGAATAAAATGAATGGGTACAATCCTAAAAATATTAGTGAGAGAATAAGAAAAAATAATCCATATTACCCAGACAGGATTGGTGATCATGACCTTGTATGGGCTCTCCTTCCTGGCAGTGAATTTGTCTGGATGGGTGTCTCCTGATGCTGGTCTTCCTCTTGCTGTCCATAATCTTCCACCTTTAGGCCTAAGTGGATTCTCTGCAGGTGCACCAAGAAAGAGCCAGTACCACAGACCCAGGTTCCATAATCAGGGATCTGTGGACTGCTCACTTCATGCACAAGGTGCTCCATGTGTATGTATTCTAATAGGCTTCTTAGATTACTGATATGGACTTCTGTCATCTGCATGGCTTTATCAAGAGTAAGCTAGAGTTAATCACAACCATTTCCAAGATGCTTTTTCTTAACTGAACATTTTGATTTCTGAGAAACTAAACTTAATCCTGAGTAAGGCTAGGGCAAAGGAATATCATGGTAAGATAAATGGCCTTGGATATGTGAGATGAGGGGGAGAAGATGGTAAGGCCTGTTTGCCCAGAGATAAGAGTGAGCTTTGATGCCATTCAGCTGTGAAGCCCAGGACCAATGCACAGTGGGCATGGACTTCATAGAATAACTTATTGGGTGTACATGACACTAGCACCCACTGTGCTTTATGCATATAAGAATTTAAATAGACAAATGGTATGGAGTCAAAACACCCAGGCAAAACAGGACAAGCATTTCCCATGAAAAATAACCCATGACTCTACGCTGTGGTCAGCAAACTACAGCCCATGGTCCAAGTCTGGCCTGTTGCCTGTTTCTTGTATGATCTGTGTAAAATTGATTTAAAATGTTTAAGAAACAAATCAAATGAATACTGTGTGGCACATGGAAACTACATGAGATTCAAATGTTTCCGTCAGAACAGTTTTACTGGAATAGCTACACCCATTTGTTTGCATCCTATCAATGACAGTCTTTGTTCTACACAAGAGTTGAGCAACAGAGACATTATGGCCTGTAAAGTTTAAAATATTTACTATTTCTGTCCTTTTATAGAAAAAGTTTGCCAACCTCTCAGAGCTCAGGGTTAACAAGCTTTCTCATAATTCTTTCATAAATAAAAGATAAAATGTGGAGGTGTCACTACAAAAATTCACATTTATTATTCTGTTTGCTGTGGCTTTCAAAGCTGGCAAGCTATACACGCACAAAAATGCCAAAGGGTAACCTAGATGGACTGCATGATGGTTTCTATTTGCTATTTCTTCTTGTGCAATTTCCCTGATTGGCACGCATGTGCAGAAGAGGAAAAACAACAACTAGTCACCATGCTAGATTTAAAAGCATTTAATGACATAGCATATATTTAACAGATAGGGCAAAAGTTGAGAGGTACAGGTCGTACAATGGAGCACCAGGCCTGAGCGACCACTCCCTGTTCAGGCCCAGCCTCTAGAGTTCATTCCTATCAATGCCATTTTGATTGTGCAGTAAGATGAAAATTTGTCATTACAATAGTTACAGTGACAGAGAAATGCACACTATGTATCAAATAGCAAGGTAATGAAGCAAATTATAACACAGTGTGGCAACGCACAAGCAAGTAACCATTAGAGTAACATTACTTTGTCCAGTAAATGCTTCAGTTCCACTTGTACACTTACCAATGATTTAAAGGGTTTATTATACATCTAGTTTTATTATACTTTGTACTAGAATTATCTCAAACATACAATATAATGTATTTCAGCAAAAAAAAAAAAAAATTGAAATTACAGATTTTTTTAAAACAGTATCAGTTTTCTATTCCTTCTTATATACCGACATTCTTAACCGTCGTCGCAGTGGATGCAGAAAAGCCATATGTCATTTGTTAGTAAGTGATGCCAAGTACAAATGGTTTGGTCTGTAGTTTTAACATGGAGCTGCACAGTGGCTGCAGCAAGATCATAATACATGATCTGTTTGATAAAGGTTAGATCCATGGTGGGCACTTCTAATAGTCAAGACTCAGGGTAACCACCGGAAGTAAATGAAGAGAATGGTGTCAGGAGATTGGTACATTTTGTTTCTGGTGAGCACAGGAAATATTGTTTAAGCACCGCTGCCTTGCCAACCAACAGCACGAGAGGCGGGTTATTTCCAACACAGCCTCACAAAATTGAGGAACAGTTTAAATATTGAGATCTAATCTATATAATTTTATTAAAAAAAATCTGGCCTTCCCTCTGCACCTCAAACTTTTGTAACTTGGAGTTAAAGTGTATAGGTTTTATTTCCCCCTCCCCCCGAAATGCTCTATAAATTAAAAAAAAAAAAAAAAAAAAAAAAAAAAATCGACCACATTGAGGAACATTAGGCACAGAGAGTAATGTGTTGGTTCTGTGCTTGCATGCTGGAATTTCACTGAAAAGGAAAGAGAAGGGCAGGAGGTGATGGATAGGAGTTCATTTCTTTTTGCCAAAAAGGCTGAACCGCTTCTCTTTGTCTTTCTCTTTGTCCTTCTCCCGCTTGCCGGGGCTGGACTCGCTGGTGATGGTGACAACGCTGGTGGGTAAGGTCTGTGCCCGGCTGGATGCTGGCGTGCTCTGGGTGCTGGCAGACAGGTCGTGTTTATCAGAGGAGATGGCGGAGGAGATGGCCTGGATCCACGTGTTCATTTCCTCCTGGAGAGAGGAGGGGACATGGGTGAGATTCAACTGAGGGGCGTGGGCATCAGGTCTCTGGCTCCACCTGGATATCTGACCAAGCTGCCATAACCCAGAAGGCTCAGAAATGGCACCTGAGGCACTGTGCCTACAATCACCTCTGCTTTCTCAGCGTAGGGGAGTGAGCATGGCTCACCTCTCAGGAGTCAGTGTTACAGTACCTGGTGGGTGTTGTTCTAGCACTTGGTCTATAAATCTTAAAGACCTGAAAGAATGGTCTCCATCTGTGGGTCTCAGGTCTCACCCTACAAAGTATTTTCACTTTCTTTTTAAGGATATTTATCTCACTTGGTAAAAGGTTCTTCAAATTTAAACGCTGCATATGCTTCCTCTTTCCTCAAGGTGGAGAATGCCACGAAGAGCCGGGTAAAGGTCATGGGGAGCAGCAGGGAGGCTCCTGACTGCACCAAGGTTGTCTTTCCCAGATCCCAGTGGATCTTGCACTAGCTACCCTCCCACGGGGATGATCTTCACTGTTTTCTAGAGACAAAGAGAACTGAATGCCTGCCAGTATTAGCAACTGGCAACCATGCGAGAGTCACTGCTGATGATTATTTATATGGATAAAATTACAAATAAAGCTATCATCCCATAAAACTTGCATACTCCTAGGCACGTAAGAGAGATGAAGCTTAGCAACTTACATCGTCTTTGGCTTGGAAGAGGTACTCATTGCCGTCATTTAGTCTGTAATTTCAAGGAAGAGAGCAAGTCACAATTTAACTTCAGAAAAATAAAAATACCCAACTCTCTGTCTTATGTGGGACACAAGGAGGCCTCAGAATCTCTACATGCAGCACCAGCCATTCCAAGAGACCCATGTGGCCCTGCAATGGCCCTAGGGACATCAGAATTCACAATTAACTGCACCAATCTAATAGACACAGGCAACTTGGAGCTTCAATTCATAGGAGGATCTGTGGGGTCCACACACAACACTTGGCTTTGTTATGGCAAAGAGCACTAGATTCCTGATCACTGATCTAAAATGAACTCAAAAGAAAGCTCTACAGAAATGAAGAGTCCTGGGCTGGGGTTGTGGCTCAGTGGAAGCACTTGCCTAGCATATGCGAAGCACTGAGTTCAATTCTCAACACCACATATAACTAAAAAAAAAAAAGAGTCCTTCTGAAATTCTGCTACTGAGTTTATATTCCCCCAAATTTATACATTCTAGATTCTCTGACAAGACACAGAAAAAGACTCCTAAATTTTTCTTATGTGTGCCTCAGAATGAAGGGCCCCACCTGTGGGCTACCAGTGGGACATGGAGTAGTGCCTATGTTCAGAGGGTTCCATCATTCGCTCTGCGGCCATCAGCAGGAAGAGGGGGCTGTCACTGTAATGGTGGGCACTCCTCTTTGCCAACAGCCTTACTCCTGGAAGTGGCATCAAGGATGTACAATGGGGGAAAGCAGCTAAGGGGTCAAGCTATCTGGGCCTTGTCTGACAAAACATCAAGTATCCCAAGGCCCAAAGAGCCCACACTGCTCACTAGCAGAGTGTGACCAACTGTACATGTGTAACTGCCCTCTGCAGTCCTTGGCCACCTCCAATCAGCTCAAAACACAACTAAGAGCACGGCTGTCCAGGTCCCAGAGCAACAGCACAAAACTAGCACAAAACGAGCAACTAACCACTGAAACACATACTTTTTACATTTTTAGAAGATTATTAAAATAGTTTGCCCATTTCCAACAGGAGAACTTTTTTGAGGGTGGATCCACTGTGGGGAGGTGTGTGTCCTACTGGGAAGAGGCATTTGGAACCAGATGGCTCCAGGGGAGGGTCATGGGAGGACAGGCCCAGTCCCCACCCAGGCATTTCCTGTTTGTCTTCGTTCAGCTCCAGGCTAACTCACTTGACAGTCTCCAGATAACTCAAATGCAAGTAACAGCGAATCCAGGGTCTGCATAAGCTGAAAAAGTGGGGAAACTCTTTCTAGGCTTCCCTTAAACTGTGAGATGTGAGCAACCCACCTCAAGTGCTACAGGACAGTAAGCTCCACACATAAAACAGAAACTCCCTTTCCTTCCACGCTTGGCTGCATCATGAAACACAGGGAAGCTGGCGGCTGGCCATGGACCCCAAAGCACCCAGAGATCTTAATAGAAATGGGCGCCACATAGGTTTTTCTTTTTCTTTTTCTTTTTTGAGACTTAAAATGGCACAGAGAAAACTGACTGATCGCAATATGAGGTAAGAAAACCAACCCAAGTGAAAATAAAACACACATCTACTCAGACAACAGGGAAGCATGGGGGCAAGGCTCACCTGAGCTTGAACACGTGTTTCTTCTTTTTGTAATCAAGGGCCACTTCACAGATGGCTTCTTTCAAACTCACAGGGACCTCACTGTGATATGGGATTCCAGAAGCAGCGGTCTTTGCATCTTTATAGAAACCCATTTCTTGGTTATTTATGACACAATAAACATTGTGCCAGGACCTGGGCATGGTAAAGAAAGGGAAGTTAAGTTTCCACGTCACACTCTTACAGAATTAAGAATCTGACCACATAAAAATGATCTTTGTATAACCTTTTATTAAAAGCCCTTCCTAAAATCTGCTAACACTGAACAGTGAACACAACTACTCCAGAGACTCCCTAGGTTGAGTACCATGCTGCTACATCGGTACGTCTTTTTTTTTTTTTTTTTTTTGCGGTACTGGGGATCGAACTCAGGGCCTTGTGCTTGCGAGACAAGCACTCTACCAGCTGAGCTATCTCCCCAGCCCCATCAGTAGGTTTTTAAGGGCTATGTCTCTATCTGATTTTGATGGAAAACAAGGTGCCCTCTTCTATTAAGTGAAGGTACACTTGCCTCTGATGGGAAAGATTCTGATTGGTGTCTGATACTTTCCTCTGTGGTACTGGGCTACAGGGCTGGCTCCTTACTTGAAGCATAGCTATTTTCAAGCAGGGGCCCCTCCAGTCTTAGATTCATTCTTTATGTGGCTCAGCCACTTGACAAGAAGGCAGATCCAGGGCCACAAGCACTTATGAAACTTAAGGTGGCCTCTCTCCTATGGTATGGTTATCTAATATGCTAATTTCATTAAAACATCTGCTTGTGTTAACATATAAAAGATGTGAATGGCAGAACTCAGATGGCAAACCGTCTAGTGTTGTGTACAACTTGCAAAATTTAACATGGCTGCCCTAGGCAGTCTGGTTTACTGGCTTAGCATACAGGTTTTGGAGTCAGATATGATTTTTACCCCATTTTGCCATTTACTGGATTTCTACAGAAAGTGAGTTTCTCTAGCCTCTTGGCCTCCTTTTCCTAATAAAAGGAATCTAGGGCTATGGGGAGATAAGGAATATGAAGGTTGATATGGAGATGTGGCCAGGGAAATAATGAAGTCCTGTAATGAATCACTTCACTTAAGGAGGAGAAGACACCTTGACCTCAATGGAGGGAATTCCCTCTCAGGATGAACTGCGGAAGCTCCTTCTTGCTATTCCTATGGGCACTTACCTCTGCCTTCTCTATGAACAACAAACGCTCTTCCTTATTTTCCAGTGCCAGCCCCAAGAAAAATGCAAAGTCAGGAAGCTCTGAGTGAGAGAGCCCACAGGGGCACGCACTTCACCCCAGGGTGTGCTGGCTTCTCGCCTCCCCACTTCTGCCTGGGCTGTGGGTACCTGCTGGAGGCTTTCTTATTGTGGGCCTCCCACTCGTGCTTCCGGTTCAGGAAACCTTCCATCTGGGCTGAGGGCGTCTCCTGGGTTCTGGCTGGTAGGGTGGCGGCACTCTGGGCTGGGAGGGCAGACTTGGCTTTGCGGTCAGAGGTTGGGGAGGGGATGGGGCTGGACTCCTTTGAGCTCGTCCTCTGCTCTGCAGCGCCATTGACCATTTCGCTCGTGTCCACGGTTTCTGCCATCTAGGGACAGTAGAAAGGCCATTCAGCTAGCCCTGTGAGCCGTGGGGGGCGACCACATACGCTCTGACTCGCACACGTGGCTGTGTATAAATGCCTGGCACAGATCGAGGCAGTACAGTAAAACCATCGCACACCCCACAAAGCCAGCTGGACACCAAGGACATTAGAAGGTGGGAATGGATTAATGCCCCGCCCGCTTATGGGGAAACGAGAAAAGCGAGATGCCAGTATGCGTTTTACTGCACTCTTACTCCTCGGATCAATCCATTTTCTCTAATATAGCTCAGACCATCTCCTCTTATGGTTACTTTAAAACAGGACAACGGTGACAGTCACACATTAAATATTGAGAGAGAGTGGACGTTATACAGCAGCCACCTTACAACCAAGGGTGCCACCAGAGGGCTGGAAGTTTAAGCGAAAGGGCATTCACAAACAGATGGATAGACGGCCCCATCAGAACTACACGGCATTCCCCCAAAATAAGACAAGGAAAGACCTGGGGTTTCTAAAAGTGCTCTCTGGTTCTCCGCCCCCTCCCCTGAACATATCGTCATAAACACATGCAGAAATTAGGACGACAATCATGCACTTCACATCTACCATCCCAGTTAGACTTTGGAACTTAAGAGCTGGAAGGAAATGAGGCAAGTCAACAAACATCAATTTAACCGCATCTGCCGAAGTTGGATCGTGAGTGGGTTGTAGTTTGTGTTAAAGGAGCTGGAAAAGCCAATCACAGTCACTCAACACCACACAGCTATTTACCCCCAAACAAAGACAGAACCAGGGCCTTCCCCATCACGGGTTGGTTGATCGCGGTGCCTTGCCGCACTGAGATGAGAAAGCCCAGAGGCAGCCAGGCTTCCAGCGGCTCTGACCCTTCAGGCTGCAGACGTCTTCAGGAGCGTTCCTTCCCAAGCTCATTTAAATTGTGACCCTCACGGCTTTTCGGCTTTGGAAATGTAGTAGGGTCTTGATTCATTATCGCTTTCAGCCTGTGTACCATCAACTGTGTACCATTAACTGCAGCGGCCCCTGGCTGATGTACACCCAGGGTGTGGGATTAGCAAGTTACAAAAGCTGGGTGTGGCTGACGCTTTAGTGGATTACAGACAATTGGCACCCCTCGTACACGGACAAACATGGAGGTGTCAATGGCAGGCTCATTAGCTATGTCCCCCACCACTGCTGCTGAGAATCCAAATGACACCAAATTAGCAGCAATAACTTTGACAGGATAAGCGGTAGACTGGCCACCACCACTGGACCACTCAGATCTGTCAACTCTTGGGAACTGGACCTCTCACTTAGGTCTTACCTAAATGTAGGCTTAGTGCTTGATTTTCAACAAAATTAATTTTTTTAGGAAAAGGGATGGTGAAGACTCGAGGGATGGAGAATCACAAATTTATGTTATGTCTTTGCAAACCATTGCAATTTAACATTAGGATTGAGCATATGACTGGATGCAATTTAAGGCTGTTTTTGATTGAAATCCTTTACTCTCAAAGCAATGGAAAATGTATGATTAGGGCAGAAAGACACTGGGTGTGTGTGTACATGATTATCCTGGCCTTCTGAGTGACAGCCTGTAGACCTGTTCTTATGAGCAATATACTATTTAAGCTGTTTTCACTTTTTTTTGAGCTGGGGTTTCACTATGCTGCCCAGGCTGCTCTTGAACTCATGACCTTCCTGCCGGGATTATACAGGCATGTGCCACTGTACCCAGTCCCTCTTTTAAGGGAGAATTCTAGGAGGGGAAATGACCAAAAAATAAAACCCTGAGTCAAAACAATATGCATGATTTTAAAGTTGACAAATCTCTTCTAGTGTGAGACTTCAGGAAACTTCTGGTGAGGAGGAATTGTGAGTTTGGTGTGGAAGGCCTGAGCCAGGTGTGAGTCCAGAGAGACATGGGGTTAGTATGTACAGAAACCAGGTTAAAAAAAAATTTAGTGCTGCAGGTTTGACTTGAAAACTACTAGTGACAGTCATGACCTGGACAGAGAGATGTTTATGAGAAAAATGCTACAATTTATCATACTTGGTCAGACTTCAAGGTAGGTGAAAGGTCAGGAAGTCTCTTCTGAGGGAAATTCTGCAGCAAAAATTTTTTCTTTAGAGTTAGAAGGAAAGAGAAAACCCCAAACCAGTATGCAGAGATAATTAATGTTTATGCAAATGAATCACTAACCAAGAAAACAAGGAAAATAAAAGGAACAAAATGAATTTTAATGGACATGTGCTTTAAGCATGCCAACAGACAACACACTACTAGAGACAAACATTAAAAGCAAATCATAGTGCTATGATCAAACAGTGGGTACATGTGAATACAACTCCCTACCCCATGTTGCTTCTTTTTAGCAATTAGTCCAGAGTGCTTTAGTGGCCCGCACATCTGATACTTCAATCAGGAGATGAACACAAAGGCAACACAACTAGAAGCACAGGAAACACCTGATTGCTTTTCAAAGTGCAAGAAGCAACACTATCTTCAAGTTCATTAACTTGAGTCTCTGCATCATCACTCAAACAAAATGGCCTTTTCTTCTTCCAATACAATCCAATTGTTGGTTAAAAATTGGTTCTGGCAAGCTACAATTTAAAAATCTAGATAAAAATAGGCATGAGAGCAAATGCTAAAAGCATAGCACTCCCTTCTCATGTGCTTATGTGGTGGGTTTTTTTTTTTTTTTGGTCTTCTGAATACAAAAAGCATTAAAATTACGTATCCATCTTGATGATACAAAATTTAAACACACACACATATATATATATGGAAACATCACATATATACATATAGATCAGTGACACACATCACATAATTTGGGGCCAGAAACACACACCAGGGCTCCCTAATGACCAAAGACGAAGCAGTAGCTTTTTCTGAAATGAATTTGGGTGTGTTTTAAGGCAGAGACCCAATAATGGTGCAAACCACCCCCAGAACATAAGAAGCTTGGCATCTATCTATATACCCATCTACCATCACAAGTAGATAGATATGTACATAGAAATCAGGAAAAACAAACAAGATGCTACATGATGTTATCCTGACAAAAGAAAAAAAAAAAAGACATGCATCATGAAATGAAAAGACAAATTAGACTTAACTCATGAAGAACACATATCAAAACAGGTTTCTGAGGCCACTGACACATCTAAATATGGCAAATGAGCAAGAAATGTCTCATAAGGCTTGCATGTACTATGGATCTTATTTTGTTTTGGTCAGTACCAGGAATTCACCTCTTTTATCAGCTCTTATTTCTAAGGAAAAGGATTTCTGTTAAACATTTTCAGTCCTTGCTAGTGGCCTGATACACACCACCCTACGAGATTCCCAAAAAGTTTTGAGAAAATGAATGAATCAAAAGATCCATCTGAAAGGAACATGGTTTCTGTCTACAAGAGACCCTCGGGGGACCTCTAAAGCCAGGAGGCATGCAAATGCTCCTAGGCATGGTCCATCGAGTGCATCATTCAAGTAATCAGGATGAACCAAAATGGCTTATGTTCCACGTGTATGAAAAATTATAATAGTTTGACACCCCACGTCACTGACTGAAATGGAAAGGCCTTTAAGTCTGGTAGGCAGGTTCCCAAAACAGGCTGAAAACTGCTGTCACCAGCCATGCCAAGTCCCAGTGGGGCTGACAGTGACCAGGACAGAGGTGGCCAGCAGTAGTCAATAGGCCATTTACTCTAGAGGCCAGCTACAACACCTGCTGTGAGGAAGCCTGTGGTGCTCAATTTAGGGCTTGGCAGAAAAAAGAGAGTAACTAGTTTGTAAAAAAGTAATAAATGACCCAAGGGTCTTAAAATGTTTGAAATTTCTGCACCTAAAATTCAAATAGCTTCCCAAGTAGATCCAACTTCCTATTTTTTTTTTTTTTTGTCATCTTCAGTGAATGAATGCATCCTTCAATGGAATGTTACACAGCTGATTAGGTTTTAATCTTAGCAGTGAAATGTCTCCTTCCTTATAGACCAGTCTTCCTAGTTACTAGTAACTACTGCAGGTTAATAGCATCGGTAAGTAACACAGTACCTATACTGCAGTACTGTGCCCTGTTAGTATAACTGGATGTGTCATACCTGTTAGATTCTAGTTTTCTTCTTCATTATGCTGTAATCTCATTTAATTTCAATTACTCATGTAAGGATTTCGCTGTAAAATCTTAATAAAGTAAAAAGCTCACAATAAATAAACAAACGATAAGTACTGTGCTTTAAGGCAATGAGCATCCATCAGTTAAGAGACTCAAATAAACATGAATTAAATGCAAACAAATATGAAACCAAGGAAGGCTATGATATGAATTAAGTAAAACATAACACTTTGGGTGAAGTAGAAGCCAAAAAGTTAAAACCAACAGGATTTGGAAAGAATGGTTCTTGACAAATGGTAGTGAACTTCACAGTCCAGACCATGGCTGGTCACTGGCTGTCCGTCTGCTATTAAAGTTTTTGTAGTTTTGGTAGGTTTGAGAGCGGTAACTAACCCGTGGAGATCCCTGTTCAGTCGGCAAACCATTCTGGGAAACTTGCTCTCCTTTTGAAGTATCCCTGTTAAGTAAGGGCGGGGAAGGACAGAAGAGGGAAGAAGATGAAAGGGAAGGGGAAGGAAGGGAAAAAGAGAAAGAAAGAAAGAAAAACATAAGCAACCCTCCTTTACATCATTTGATTTCTTAAAAACTTGAATTTGCAAGTGTTCCACAGACACCATACAGAGAGGGAGACTACAGGAGCAGCTGGCTCCCCACTCTCATCCCACCCACCTTCCCACCAAAGGCTACAGTAGCTGTAGCTCCTACAAGTGAAGCAATTAGCCTTCTACAAACAGAATAATGTCTATCCTTCATGTGAAGTTGCCAGGACTTTCAGAGTTTCACTACAAAAATCAATGGCCTAAAATCTGGGTGGTGCATGCTATACACTGAATCACATGGAAATTCCTAAGTGTATGTGCATGCAGATATGGGTGTTCACACAGCAGAAAGGGCACTGTTTGTATTCCACCTCTGCCACCTAATAGTTATATGACCTTAGTCAGTGTCCTTGGGTGTTACTCAAGTCTGATTACACAGATTCTAAATCATGTGATGAAACATTTAATACGAAGGGCATGTGGCTAGGCGTGGCTAGGCCTAGCAAGGCCAAGCTTAGTAAAGATGCTCCATGAACCTCACCTGCCATCAAAGGTAAGCTTCCAGGTTCCCAGGTTGCCCCTGACTCACCACTGCTGCTGGGACTCTGCCTCCTCTGAAACCTTCGTGCTCGGCTCGGGCGAAGGTGGTCGCCTCTTCCTTTCCTCTTCCTCTTGCTGTCTGCGCACTTCCAGTAATTCCAACTGAGGGAGAACGCAATGATGTTGAGCAGAGCCCCAAACTTGCATCTTTTAAAAACAGGGCTTGGGGAGCCCAGGAAGCCCTTCCGCCTCCTTCCTACATTGGCTCACACTGCACAGGGTGAAACTCTAACATCCTGAGCAAAAGGGAAGTAAATTCATATGAACTATATCTACAACTTAAACCTGTAGGAGATGAAGGTCTACACTAGTTGCTGGTGAAACTCTCTGGGAGAATGGATTTAATTTCTAAATTACGCAACTCTCAACTTTGCTAAGTAGGAAGAGTATCTGGGCCATGGTCCCCGTGAGAGCTCAGACAACACCAACGACAAATGTACAAAAATACTCAGCAAAGACTCCTGTGCTGTGGTGGGGATGTGTTCAGCCCAAACCCCAAAAACACATTAAAAAGCCCCAGAATTGTCCACCCGAAATGAAGCCAATTCACAAGCAATGTGCATGCACTGGAAGTACTGTTTTGACACAGAAGTACACAGGGACACGTTAAATCCCCAGGCTTGCAGAATTACAAACACCAGTTCATAAGCCCTATTCCAAGACCTTTATGTTTGAGGGACAGATTATCAAGAATGGGGAGGATTTCAAAGGTCCAGGATCAAGCTACTATTTAATGGGCATTCTAATCCTGAAATGCAGAAGAAAATTTTAAGGTCATATCCCCTAGAAACCAGAGATTCTACAAAACACAAGAGGAAAAAAGACATTGAAAGAGAAACACAAACATCACCAATTGGTTCCTAGGCAGGAGGCTATTGTAAGAGATCCTGAATCCAGGTCCTTTGGAGGTGACTGAGGGTGGCACCTTGACCTCCTCCCCAGGTCCTGTTCCAAGAGAACCATCAGCTTCATAAGACCCTCACAAACATGCCAAGCACTGCAGCATCCCAGGGCCACTCACTGTTGTCAGCCTCTCCAGGGCGGAGAACCTCTCATCCCAGGTTGCTGCAGACTTTTCAAATGCCTCATGGCGCTTGATGAGCTTCTCCACCTCATCCACGCTCTGGCCGATTTCGCGACTGGATAGGTATGGCTCCTGCCCCAGCAGCCAGGCCTCAGCCACGCTGGCATCCCTTGAGAACTGATGGACCTCCAAAACTGCACAGGGTACCAAGAGTGAGTGCTGGCCACCGGGCCACCTGGCACTGCTACCCTCTGGTGGCAGCTACAGTCACAACCAGTTTATGATAAATACAACATGAGCCACACAAGCAACTTTATCTTCTCCAGCAGCCACATAAGTAAGAGTAAAAACAAGTGAGACTAAGTTTAATAGGATAGTTAATTTAACCCAATATAAAATATTATTAAACATGTAATTACTATAAGACACTTATTATTACTACTATTATTATTACTTGGTACTGGGGATTGAATCCAAAGGTACTTTACCACTGAGCTGAATCCCTACCCTTTTTATTTTTTGAGTCAGGGTGTTGCTCAGTTGCTTAAGGCCTTGCTAAATTGCTGAGGATGGCCTCTTAATTTGTGATCCTTTTGCCTTGGCCTCCCAAATCACTGGGATTACAGGCATGTGCCACCATGCTGCTAAAAAAAATTATCAAGATCTTTTAGCATTCTTTTTTTTCCTTCTAAGTCTGAATGCAAGGCAGATTTGACTGCATATCAATTTGAGAACACTTTAAGTTCCCAAGAGCCACAGTGGATCAGGGGCTACCAAACTGGACAGCATAGCTATAGAATGTACTCTGTTCACTGAGCCCTGCTTCCCTGAAGTAAGTGCTCAGTCCTGCAGGGATTCAAACTTGTGCAGGCCACGGTATAGCAGGCATTCTCATATTGCCCTTCTGTCAGGAGAAGTTTTCTCTTGGGGAGTTGAGGGGTGGGGAAGATGTGATGCTAGACAAGATGTGGGGACCGGTGGTGTGGGCTAATGCTCTTGCTGTGCCTCCTTCTTTTCTGGCAGGTGAGGAAACAGCACTCCTTCCACCACAGTCATGAGGGGATGGGTCAGAAACTGGTGCCTGGGGTGGGTGGGTAAGAGAGGGCCTGTGGGCAGCATTAGTTTCTAGCATCACCAATAGCACCTGACACCCGCTGCCATCCTGCACTAGGGGCTCGTCAGCTCTTTGAGGTGGAGACTATGCCTGTCATCACTGTGTTCTGAGGATAACCTGGTGTCCAGTTCACGGCAGTGTGGGATATAGGTTCTGTTGAATTGAATGAAACTAACCTGAAGTTCTCAAAACTTACAAACCAAATTCTCATCCAAATAATTGCCAAAAATGCCAAACATGATGTGCCCTCATTCCCTACACATGTTTCAGAAAAGGCCCCTTGGAAATCAAGCCATGGGTGAATGAATGGGGTCATTAGAATTTAAGGACAGAGCCCAAGTTCCAACATAGAATGTCAAAGTATGGCAAATAATGCTTGAACTGGACTACTTTGTGTTTGTAATTATGAGATGCTATTTCTAATACTATTGGCTATAAATTCTGATGGCTTCATGAGGATTAAAAAAAAAAAAAAAAGATTTTACCTCAGAGAGAGTAAATACAGAAATATATTTTAAAACACTTAGAACAATGCCCATTTCATTCCAAACCTTAACAGATGTTAGCTTTTACTTTGTGATATCATAAACCTTACATCAAAAATACTAGATATGAGACTTAGGCCAACTTTACAACTTACTGACTCTGAGGTGAGAATCTTTTTAGATGATGATTGGGGAAGTTCTATCTCTACTCTCCCAGAGGGATGCTGAATTGTCATCTTCATGATTTTCCTAAAGAACTCAAACCCCACTGACAGCTCTGAGATCAATCATGGGGTGAAAAACAGTAAATTCACCACACACAACATCTTTGAAAATAACAATAATATTTAGCATGCAATAATGAAATAGGACATAGCAGCATCCAGAACTTCAAAAATCATTAAGTGATAACATTGCATTGATTAAAGCGGGAGTATAGACTTGCATAATTTTCATGAATACCCAAAAAGAGCAGAAAGATAAATATAAATATGTGCTTACTCAGTCTTAACCACTCCCATCGGTCTTCCCACTTGTCAATCATTTCTTTTCTTTTTTCAGTCAACTGCAGTAACTTTTCCTTGATCTGTATGAAAATGAGAACCCCAAGATATTTTCATAGAACACATTAAATCCCTTTTGTTTCCCCCTACCATGGGTCACTTCATAGAAGAAACATACTTATTTTCTTAAGACGTTTTCCACTAAGCTTGAAACTTATCTGCTGAGTCTTGTCTGTCTGTCTTGGGAGAGGAGAGAAACACATGGCTAATCTTTCAGACCAGACTGAGAGGAAGGTGGGTCTCTGCTCAAAGATGCTTTGTTGTGAGGAGGTCAACAAAGCACTGGGCCACACTGGACTCTGGGGCTCACTGCAGCAAACACATTCACCAAGAGAGGGACAGGAGTAGGGGCACAGCTCTGGCCTGAGAGGACATCCATTCCTATGAAGGGATGTTCCTACACAGTGAACTCATTTAATTACTCATTACCATCATCCTAACCAGAATCTACAACCATCTACCTGAAAGTGAAGGGTCCTAGGAGATATGCAATGGAGAGGGAGTGCCAAGCAGAGAAGGGATGGAGGAGGTGGGAGGCACTTTTTCAACCTGGGACCCTCAAAATGGTCTTCTGTGCCACAGACATTACTGGCTCTGGGCCTAGATATAATTAAGTACATGCATGTGTGTGCATATGTGTAGTCAGCCCTCTAGCTTCAGGTTCTGTATCAAGAATTTGACCAACTGGAGATCAAAAATATTGAAAAAAAAAACTGCATATGAATGGAACACACAGACTTTCCCCTTTGCCATTTATTACTATTATTATTTTTTTGGTTCTGGGGATTAATCCCAGGGACACTTTACAGCTGACTGACATCCTCAGACCTTTCTTATTTTAAGACAGGGCCTTGCTAAATTTCTGAGGGTGGCCTCAAACTTGTGATCCTCCTGCCTCAGCCTCCTGAGTTCCTGGGATTATAGGCATGTGCCACCATACTCAGGCTTTTGCCATTTCTTAAACAATATAACAACTATATACATTATATCTACTTCATAGTTACAAGTATTACAAGTTTTATAGAAATGATTTAAAGTATACAAGAAGATGTGCTTAAGTTATATATGGATATTATACCACTTTATAAGAAGTACTTAAACATCCATGGAATACCCTGTGGATACTGAGGGACAATTGCACACACTTCTGTCTGCATATGTGTGTACGCATGCACGTGCACACACATGTACACACATAGAATAAAGTCATTTTATACCTGAACACCAGTGCATTTGTCCCATGGTTCCAAAGCAAAGCAGTATCATTACCTCCTCAGAAGCGTAGTGTTTTCTTGCAAGCAGGGATTTCCCCAATTCAATGCAGGTGGTGAAACTGTCATTACGAGCATCAATTTCAGCTTTGATACCTTGATGATTATTCATTAATAGTTCAACAGATGATACATCCCTAAAATTAGACAAGTGACATTTCCTTTACAACAAGCTTTTCAAACAAATGTATAGGTTTCAAAACATAACTGGAAGGAAAAGTGTCTAATGGCCTAGATGGTCTTTTACTGCAGATTCAGTCAGAGCTCAGGCTGGGTCACTGAGGCTAACTATAGTAACAGTGAAACTCAGGACCAGCTCTACAACCAAACACTCAGAAGAAGGCTCCTTATATTTTTATATGTGTGCTTAAATAATTAAAAACAATTGCTAGGTGTGTGCAAAAAAAGCACTAGATTTCTGCTCAAACTTTTATCTTGAAATGCAATTCAGAAAGACTCCCTTCAAGAAGGCACAGAGGCAATAACAGGTACCTCAAGGCATTCTCTACCACAGGCTCAGGATGAATACCTCAAAGAGCAGCTGATAGTTTCTCTATACTTACTCATGAGATACACATGAGGGAACTGGCTTTGGAATGAAGAGAATGGAAGCTATGAGAGCTTCTTGGGGATCAAAACCTACTGGCCCTGGCCCAGGGAACATAATTGTTTTTTTAACAACATAAATAATGATAAAAACATTTCTTCAACTGAAGCACAGTTCATTTCTCAATCATAGGGGGCCTGGGGTGAACTGGAGGTTACATACATATCTGCTCATCTATTAACTTCTCTTCACTGCTTTATATGAAACAGGGAAAGCAAAGAACTAATACTAATTGCTACATGACATCAGTAAGGCTGATGTTGACGGTAAGGGACACCTTTGAAAGTGTGTATGGAAAGAGAGTAGTTTTTAGTCCAATTAAGAGACACAGAAAAAGGAACTCAGTCATCTCTTTCTAAAAATAAGGCAGTTAGCTGGCTGTGCCCAAGGTACATGGCCTGCTTGAACCATGAATTTCCCAGATGTGGGCATGAGGGCTTGGGGGACATGGGAGCATGGTGGAGCAGAAGCCAGGAAGGTCTCACATTGCTGGTCCTTGTTTCCTGGTGGTTGTGTGGGGGAGAAAATTGAAGCAGTGGCTACAAGCATTACCTTGGCTTCTCCTGGGCCTCAATCTGCCGGATGACATCCTCCATCCAGAGCATGAGGTCACGCACCATGCTGAAAAAGCGGAATTTGTCCCCTGTGTCCACCAGCCGTACCCTGCGGCCCTCGCAGGCATCTAGCAGGGACTTCCAGGCTTCCAGGACCTCGTTCTCGCGCTTCTGGATGTCATCGGCCTTGTCCCCTGCATAAGCTGCCTGGAGGCGGGCTGCGTCCTCTTGCAGCTGCCTCACCTGTGAAGCCAGGGCAGAGATGAGCCAGGTTTGATTGCTATGACCTTCCTCATCACCTCCTCCCCTCAATACTCTGCTTACACACTAAAGGGAGCAGCAGGGCAAAATAGGCCATGTCCGCTCAGAACTCTCAATTTCATTGAGATCCAAGTCACAAAACCTAAGTTTTCTATAACCCTATTGAACTACATTATTAGGTTCTATACAAATATGAAAATAAATGTAAGACGATAAGAATGCAGGCAGGAAACTGAGGATAGGAACTGAGGACAAATCCTCTGGAGGTGGCCTGGGATATGAAGATGGTGGGACACATTCATATTCCAAAAAATAAGTGCCATATCTGTTCAGAGTAAAGATAAATGCTTGTTACCATGAATGAGAAACTGCCACAAAGAACAAATACGTTTTACAAAAGCCTTTCCACTGCTGTGTGATGGTACTGAAAAGAATACCCATATCTCCTGTCAGTTTTCTCCATGAGACACTTACACTTGAAAAAATATAAAAACAACATACAACGTGGTTAAAAGAACCAACAGATGTCACAGAAGGTGAAATCTGAACTAGCCAAACATTAGTAAAAGCTTTGTGGAACTGAAAACTAATGGTGAGAATTGTGATCTGGTAAATAAAATCGAGTGCACTTATGCTGGGCACAGTGGTGCATGCCTGAATCCCAGCAACTCGGGGGGCTGAGACAGGAGGGTTTTAAGTTCCAGGCCAGCCTGAGCAACTTTGTAAGACACCATTTCAAAATAAAAAGTAAAAAAGGACTGAGAGTGTGTTTCAGTGGCACTGTACCTGGGGCTCAATCCCTAGTACAGAGGCGGGGTGGAGGCAGAATGCATTTGTACTTATAGCTACTTGCTTTTTGTGCTTATCTTTTCAGCAACAAGAGCCACCAAACATTTTAAAAAATGCCAACCAACAGAAAAAGTGGCACAAGAAATTTCAGAATAGGAAAATCAAATGGGTCTTAAATATGAAAAAAATGCTATATGACAACACTGATTTGTCCTTGAATATTTAGGAAATTAAATACGTGATTATTTAGTATAGCACTGTTTACCAAGAGATCTTTAACCAAAAGATCAAAAGTAAGGTGCATCAATGAGGGATCAGTTAAAAGAATGTTATTACATCCTACCAGAGACTCCTATGTAGCCAGGAAGGGGGAAAAAAAAAAAAAAAAAAGGAAGCATTCTGCATACTCATATGAAAAGTGCTCTAGGAATATGGCTAAGTGGAATAAGCAAAGTACAGATGGTGTGTATAATATTCTTTTTGTGCAAAAAAGGGGAAAACAATAGGTTCTCACTCTTCCCTGGGCTGGAGGGTGCATATGCCTTTATAACAGAAACTGGTAACTGAGGCTATCTTATATTTCCTTCTCCTTATATATTTTATGTGAGGTACTTAGCATATCAGCAGAGCCACAAGTGTAAGACAATGTCTAATCAAAGATATACACATGGGAGAATGGACAATCATTACTTACTGGTGAGACTGTGATCAACAGTCCTTGGCAAATGAAAGTGTGGCAATGTCCATGAGGGAAGTGTCTGAAGAAATGCCACATGGGGCAGGGATGCACTTCCAAGGGAGGGGTGGACAATGCTGGGGCTTGTAGGGAGATGGATTACTGACCCTCAACTGCACAAAAGGACTTTAGGTGGTGGTGTGTAAAAAAATGAAGTATCTATAGAAGATGCAAAGAAGAATCAATGGGGTTTGATTTCCATGGTAATCTGATTTTCATATCCTAAGAGATTTGGGGAAATAATCTTTGATATTTGAGTTATGGCTCAGGCATAACTCAAATTACCATGAGCAAGTTCCTAGGAAGTTATGTGAAAAGTTAATTTCCTATATGACTAACCACATCTTTCCAAATGCCTTTTCTTATGTCTATGGTTGGTTTTCATGGGCTCCAACAAAGTGGAGGACAGCACAAGTGAAAATCCCCACAAAAATCAACCCCTGCTTTGTGCAATCACTTGAGGCTCTTAGTGGTCATCCTCAAATCCCACAGCTCCATGCAGAATGGAGGGTGGTGGTGGTTCAAGTTGGCACAAGAGGAACTAGTCAAGCAGGAGACAACCCCTGCTGATTCTGTGATAATAAACCTGGAATGGATCAACACATCTTTTTTACAGCTGTAAATGGCCTAGGGCAGCAGGGATGGTAAGGTAGGTGGAGACCATCAGACCTGAAGGAGTAGGTTCCTGTCCTGGACAGCCCTGGATCCCCACTGGCCCTCACCTCTCCAAGTCTCAGAAGTAAATGAATTTAATGAAAACACAAGGGAGCAACTTTAAGGTCTCCCTAGCCTCTTGTAGTTCTAAAAAGCAAAAAACCTTAATGATTTTACAGGTGCACAGGAAGGACCTGCTGTTGTCAAGATGTTTCCTAACTGTCTCAAGGCAGGCCCTAAGTTTCTCTGAGCTTTTGTTCTTTTTTTTTTGGGGTGCTGGGGATTGAACCCAGGGCCTTGTGCTTGCAAGGCAAGCACTCTACCGACAGCTATCTCCCCAGCCCCAGAGCTTTTGTTCTTTTGGAAAACCTTCAGAGAACTCTTATGATGGCATATGTTTTGCAAGCATCACCTCAAAACTAAGAGGACAATGACAGTCACAGTGGTTGCTCCAAAGAACAAACCCTAAAATGCCAAAGCACAGTGAGTCTCCTGGGGCCAAATCTGGGTTCTTTTTGTAAACAAAGATTTACTGTACATAGTCACACTGTTAATGTTAGCACTCTCTGGGGCTTTTTTATGCTAAGATGGCAGAAACAAGTATCTGTAACAGAAATTGTATTTTGTCACATGAATCCAAAAATATTTACTGTATGACCTTTAACAAACAACACCTGTTAATCCTTGCACTGGATAATCAATACACTCTCAATAGATAAGAATAAAATCCCTGACATGCTCAGGGCTAATATTTCTAATAAAATTGGTTTCTTCTCCATGACCATGAAACTCGTTTTTTTTGTTTTTTTCAACTAAAAAACATTAAGATTAAAACAGGAAACTATGCAGAGAGTAGAAAGGAAACTAGAGAATGATTATACTAGATTCTTACTGTTATATTTTTATTGCTTTGTCAAACACCTTCTAGACAAAACCTCAGTGCTTAGCAGGCATTTTATACTGAGGGTTAAAAAGATGAAGCATATCAAACTGTTAGAATCCTGCTTTCTCTCTTTTAGGATGACTGATGGAAAATAATAAGGTATTATTTTGAATATTGCTCTGGATGGATATACTAACATAATATAAACTCTAAGTAAGGCCTATAACTTGCAAATGTTTGTGTGTGCATCTGGGTTTACTTATTTAAATCATCTAACTATGTTTGCAAATGTGGCAAACTTAGAATTTTATGGACTGAAAAGCTCTCCCAAATGGAGCATTGTAACAATGTGTGTGTGTGTGTGTGTGTGTGTGCACATGTGTGTTTAACTTGGGCAATCCTCTCAGGCCAAAGAACAGAGAGACACTCAGAGATGCACAAAGACACTGTAGAGAGAAACCTCCTTCTCCACCCACCTGAGTGCCCAGAGCCTGGATATCATGCTCAAAGGTGGTGTGCATTCTCTGCAAGGTCTCCACAGTGTTCTGATCTCTCCCAAGTTCCTCAGGGAGTTTCTTATGTTTATCCTGGATGCGCCCAAAGATTTCCTTGGCATCATGGTAAAACTTATGCAGTTCATAGGAGGCAGCAAGAATCTGTGTCCTTGTGTCAATGAGCTCCAGGAGGTCAGCCCAGGCTTCATTGAGGCCGTCCTTCCACTCAGCAATGGTGGCAGCATCCGAATGTCCAGAGTTGATGAGTTCATCAGCCATGTGATTGACTGTGTCCACGCGCTCCTGCCCAATGTTTCCAGTGTCTCGAGCAAATTCCCGGAATCGTTCTTGTAACATCTGAAATGGGGATGTGTGTAAAGAAATCAGTGAGGCCATTGTAAACACTGTACTTCTTGATCACATGAGTTGTCATCTGGGAAGAGAGAGACAGCCTCTAAATGGGAGGCAACAAGTAATAGAATGATTTAAGAACAATAGATCTTTGCTACAAAACCTTGTATCAAGTCTCCTTGCTCAATGCAGCACTGCTTTGTCTCTTATAATTACTAGAGGAGCAGACACAGAGAGCTGGCCAACAGAAGTCAAAGTCACCAGATAAGAAATCCAAGTTGAAACTGAACCCCCAAGCCTAATTCAAGTCCCGGGCATTTTATCTGCTCACAGACGAGGAAGGCCAAGAGGCTCCCACACCATCACTCATGCTCTGCCCAAAGTACTTACTGTGACATGCTCATAGTCTTGCCCCAGTTCATGGGACCCTGCAACCACCTCCCTCTCGGCGATCCACTGCTCCAGGTCGTCCACCTCCCGGTTGAGCTGGAACAACCTGTGCCTTTCGTCCAGCTTGCCTCTCCTCTCCTCTGCCAGGTCCTTCAGGCCAGCATACAGCTTATCCACTTTGGACTGCCGCATGCTAATGCGCTCACTGAGAAGGGGGCAGGAGGTTGGGGAGAAAAAGAGATCTTAAATGTCAACCTTCTCCAAAGGGAAAAAGAATGAGGCAGAGATAATGGGAGAGTGTGCAACCTCAATTTTCTCTAAGGAAGCTTCTGGTAGCCTATTTAACCTGTAAAAACTCTGTAAACCATGATCTTGATTTTGAATGATGAAGAGCTAATATGTAAACCAAACACAATAATTAAGGTAAAGACCATCTAGAATATAATGACTGTGGGGAAGGGAGCTTAACTCTACACTACTGGCTCTGCAAGTTAGGATTTCTTGTGATGTGAAAAGTTAACAAAATTTTGTAGTCATCTTCCATTCTCAGGTGCCATGCTGCCAGAGGGACACACCTGTCAGTCACACACTGTTTCTAACTTTGGTCTGAACGCTCTTCACTCCTAAGAGGGCTGGATCTTGCTGCTCATTTCTTGGGTCCTGGGTAAAGAGACTGAATTCCCATCCTTCCTATTTATTCCCAGAAGGACAATCTCATAATAGTATACAACAGACAAGCGCTTGCTGGTTCTTGTCCCTAGAGACCAGGAAAGCTACTTTCTTGGGAATGTGATCATGCACAGTTTAAGGACATCATACACCAACATAGCCATTGACCTCATCTCACTCAACCTGCCTTGGTTAAACACAAAGAGCTGATTCCTTTCCTATCTCAGTCACAAAAGGCAGTTAAAACAGAAGGCTTAAAATGCTTGCTCTCAAAGTTAACATGGGGGTCAGGTATACAGTCAGTGAGTACCACACCCTCACCTGCTTCCTTCCCTAAACCATTCTGAGCACTCAATATATGAGTTAGGAGCTGAAATCATTTTGTTCTTTCTGGAGTCCTTTTATGGATCCACGTATTCTTATTTATCATTACTCTTAAAACTAATAATTGCTCTCCTAAACTGGATAACTTTTTCAATTCTAGGATAAATGATCTGATTACCTGTGTTGGTGCAAATCGACCTGTACTTTTTTGACTCACAAGATCAATAATCTTTCAATGGGGTCTCGGCTAACAGGAGATATTTAACCAAAAGAGTAATTTCTGAACGTAACAGTTTACCCTTCTTATTCACCACGGATAATTTGATCTGTTTTAGAAATGTTTCCCACGGTTCTAGCTCACCACTAAGTTAAGATGAATACTGCCATTTTCTTTTTGAGTGGGGTAGTAAGAGACCGGAGCCAAGAATCCACAACCACATCTCATCCTTAAAACATGGCACTCACCTTTCAGGGTGGCTGTCGGCCACCAAGGCCCGACTGGTCTTGGAGAGTTGGTGTACTGTCTCTGCATAGTCCTCAACAGCTTGTTCCAAGATTTGGTGCTTCTTCAACATGGAGACAGCACTCTGCTCATCCTGCAAGGAGGAGGCCTGTCAAAACCATAGCCATCTCCTCTGGTCTGATAACACTTTGTGAGGAGGGACAGACTAACTGCACAGTGGGGCAGGAGGATCATCAGAAAGAAAAACACTAGAAATGTGATGGGCTGGGAATAAACAGCTTCTGAAGCATTCTGAGAGCATCGATATGACCACAGGAGGCTTCTGTCAATGAGAAAGTTGGGACACAGAGGGACTAAGACCCCACTGAGGCACAGAGTTAAAGTCTGGCAGGTCAAGTGCATTTTGACTAGTTGAAATTCGACTAGTTGAAATTCTACAGATTATCAGATTTGTTGATAAAAATACTAAATATACTAAAATACTTTGAAAAGGTCTCAAAGGCATGTTGTATGTTGTAAAGTTATAGGTAATCGTATAAAGAATTCTGGCAAATTTATGTATTAGAAAAAAAATAAATAAAAATGACAGGACAAATCTTAATGGCACACCAGAATCCAGGCGAGAAAATGTTGTGTCAATGGGAAACAGAAGCCTGATTTTATAAACCTTTGCGAACCACGTGCTCCCTTAACATTCCAAGACAGCAGGTAAAATGTCTCACAAATTCAGAGCCACCAGCGAAAGTGAGGGTCAGGGTCTGAGTTGGAGGCTCTTCTAGGGATGCTTCCTGCTTCCTCTCAGGGAGGGCTAGGATGCTTGCTCACCTTGGCCTTTTCCTCAGACATCATGTATAGCTCCTGCTCGCTCATCCACGCCTCAGCCTCAGCTGCATCAAAATAGTACTGCTGGGCCTTATGCGCCTCCTCCAGCCGCCTGTGCCGTTTCTCCGTCTCCTCTATAAGTTGGCCCCACAGCTGCTTCAGGTCAGCAAGCCTCTGTCTGATGGCCTCAGCATTGAGGCTGCTGCTGTCAGTGACTATGTTTTGGCTCCTCTCAAAGATGTCATCGATTCGAGGCTGGTGCCCCTGGATTTCTTTCTGGAGGGTCTGTGTGGGAACAAAACACACACACAGACCCTTGCTAAATGGCCACAGCCGGGTGCTTTATGTCAAATTTCAGAGTCAAGAAAGAGTCACAAGCCCTGAAAGAACTCTTACTTTCTCTGTGATTTGGGAGTGACTATTTCTCAGACTGAACTAGCCCAAGCAGAGATGCTTACCTGATTTTTCTTTATTAACAGCTGCACAGTCTGAAGGTTGTGGCCATGATCTGTGGAAGTCGCCAAAGGCATCCTCTCACCAACCCACAACTGGAAAGAATTGAAAATAAGTGCTCAGGAACACGCAGAGGAACACATATATGAAACAAGGGCAGCAAGGATGGCAGGGGGCCAGCTCCCTTCAAAGGGGTTGCCAGGGGACGCATACCCTTCTTCAACACATGGCAAGAGTTAAGTCTTCCAAACTTCACTTCATCCTCAATGTAAGAGTCACTGTGAACCCTCCTGGTTATTTTTAAAATCACTGTTCTAAGGGACATTAAAATCCTGGCATACCTTTAGAAAACCAGGGAGAACATCTTGTATATGTAGGAGGGAAAGAATCCCTAGAACATGCAGAGTGTGGGCTGCAAAAGCTCACAGATGTGGCCCAACATGAGCACCAAAGGGGAGTGAGAACATGAGCTTTGGGACAGGCACGGCTGTTCGTGGAGAAGCATCGAGTGCAGTGACAGTCTACTCACGATCTCATCCTCCACATCCCGGTTGAATTGATGGATCTCTTTGGAGGCCAGGAGGTTATGTTTCCTTTCATTCAAGGGTTCCAACAGCTCCATGAACTTGGTCTGTACAGTGAGACGCTTGCTATCCACTTCATCAGTGCTCTTCCCCTCCTGACTTAGTGCCTGGGCTTGGCTCTGGAGTTCCTCAATCTCCTTCTTCCGCACCTCCATCTGATTTTCCAGCATCTAAGGGTGTAAGATGGAGAGACCTTCACATCAGAGACAGGGGAAACACAGATGGTCCTATGAAATGCTGGGCACTGGTCAAAGTGGAATATTGGAAAATATGAACTTATATAGTGGAAAACCCAAGAAATGGTTCTTACATTAATCAAATGACCAACTAACACTCCAGCTTCTCATCCCTTCCTAGTACTTTAAAGCTTGGAGTAATGTTTAAATTTATTCAGGAATTTGGGGAAGGAATGATACAAGAGACAAAGTTAATCATGGGAAAAGAACAGTTTCATCATTGGAAAGGACTGAAAATCTTGAGGTTCTAGTTCTTATAGGTAGAAAGATAACATTATCTTCATTTCTCTAATTGGAAAGCTGACACATACTAATTGTTGACTTATAAAGAAAAAGGGCAACAGTGAAAGCAGAGGTGTCTGGCTCAGGAAATTATAACACCAAGAAGACCACAGATGGACAGTTTAGAGACAAGGGATCCACACCTGGGAATGGACTGAGCTCCCTGAACCCCTGAACCCCAGGCCCAGGAGGTAAACATCTATGACTAAAAGACACCTATGAAAAAAAATTCCATTATGCACAGTTTTATCTAAGATCCAATTAAACAACCACTTATCAAAAGGCTGAGTGCCACTCTGGATGAAAGAAGCCAGCCTCAGCACTTGGCCACAACTATCTTGTGATTGGTTCTAAGAGGGATTGCTGGGTCCAGGACTCACACATGTTGCAAAGCCAGTCAGGGAAGCCACTGGAAAATCCTGCATCAACTGCTTTCTCAACCTCAGTGTAACTTTTCCCCATTATTTCAAGGTAAATTCATTTGCCCTCAGAGCCCTTTACTGTGATATAAAAACTTGAGATTTCTTTTATAATCTATAAAGTATCTTGTACAGTAACTGCACAGACACCTAGCACTTCGACAAATACTGTATACCATTTCTGTTGATTCTGGAAACTCCCAGGATGCTATTAGAGCAAGCACTGCTGGGTATTAAAATCCCTTCAACATAGTGGCAGATGGCTGAAAACATGGAGGGCAAGTAAGAATGGTAAGATCAAGACTGTAAAAACAGATGCAGGCCCAGGTATGAGGCTGCCTTGTCCACTTGCCTGTTGCTTTTTCAGCAGGATATTGACACTGGTAAGGTCTTTGCCATAGTCATCAGATTGAATCTGACTCTCCAGGCCATGCAGCCACTTGTCTAGATCTGCACAGCTCTGGGTAAAAAGTTCAGCCTTGTTTGCATCAAAGAGCCGCTGGGCCTTGGTCTGGGTGGTGGATTCAAGGACTTCCCACATTTTATGTAAACCAGTGAGTTTCTCCTTTACCACAGCTTCAGTCTCAGGCTTTTCTGATATAAGCTGCATTCCTTCCTGGAAAACACAAACCAGCAAGGTTATAAATAAATACAGTTAGCTAGAGAGTAAATGTCATTGTGGAAAACAAACCAATGATATGTGATCTGTGATTTACCCATTTATTCAACACTCATAAACACACATTCATACTGTATTTCCACAGGAAGTTACTGCTCAATAAAAATCACCAATGGCTTATTCCACATATCATATACGTTTTGTGGGACTTGGGCATCATGTACTGCAAGCTGACAGTTTCAAGTGGAGTAATGAGACATTTAATGTTAATAACCTAAGACTTGATCCCCCTTCCACTCTATGCTCAAAAGACTTCACATGTTATTTTAACCCTAAAGAGAATGACATAGTATAAAAAGTTTGAAGGGAGAGAAAGGATGGGGAACTCACACTGCTCAGTTAAGATACACAGAATCTCTCTGTGCAGAAATTACACACTGTGGCAATTAACGTAATGCCTGATGAATAGTAGTTACTGAGGCAAAATGGAAAATTTAAAGTGCATAGCATTATAAAATACCAAGAAACTGTATCTAATAACTGGTCACAAGGTACACACAAAAAATGATCAAGACAGTGGGTACCGCATGGAGGTTCACAGTTCATCAACAGCTGCAGATGAGATGCACAACACAGACCAAATTCCTAGGATTTGCTAGAAGAGCAATCAAACATTTTGGACCACCTGATTGGTTTTCTGCCTTTTTCCCTTATGGTGGGTGAAGTCAAGAACTGTTGAGTGCAAGGGGGACTGCCACTCACTGTGTAACTTTTGTAAATGATCAGTTAGAATTCAAACATGCTGGAAACATGTTCTAAATAAAATGGAGTTTGCTTCCCCCTATTTTTCCTCACCACAGCCATGACGTGGAAATAGCTTAACTTACCTTCTCAATCTTGTCAAGCCATTCTTTGTTGGATGCAAGTTCCGCCATGAAGGCTTGATGTTTTAGCCATTTACTGTGCAGATTCCTGGCTTCATCATAGGACATGTCCTGGGCTGTGAGCATCTTTTCATTGATCCACAGGGACAGCTAGGGAAAACATCAGGAAGGTTTCAGAGACCATAATCATAGGCATCAATCAACCTTCTTTGCTGCTTGGAGAAGGTTGTGTTTCTGTCATAGTATGCATATTGCATTTTTCCATGTCAACAGCCAATTGAATATTCAACTTCACAACTCTTATCTGTCATGACAGGTTATCTGTTACCAGGCATTTGTACCTGTTCCAAACTGTCCATCTAACATTAAATCCAGAAGTGTAAGACCCCTGAGCCAGCTTTCAAACTGTCTGGCAATAAACTTTCCCCCCAAAGCTTGGGTTTACACTTCTGCTCTAACCAGTCTGAGTCACAGCCTTTTTTCTCTTCTGAATACCATGTCAGCTATACCATGTTAGTCATGGTTAACTGTCTTTCACTTCATTCAGCCACTTCACCCTTTCAGTTCTTTCTATGAAAACAAAACGAAAACAACAACAACAACAACAACAACAACAACTAAAAACACCAGACTGCTCCCTTATCCACCCCTCCCTGCTTCATTGGTGCATGTATGGAAATACTGAAAAGCATGAGGGACTTGCTCACTGCGGGGCTAAGTTAATAGTGATGCCCTTCTGTTTCCTTCACATCTGAATCACTTTCACCTCTTCTACAGCCTCTAGTTCACCAATGAACTTTCATTTAGACTAAGAATACTCCAAGGGCTTGATTCTAAGACCCTAGATGTCTACTTGGGACAGAACCCTTGAAAACCATGCAAAGCCTGCCAGCTGCTGGCAGACTGAAACGAGTTCTTAGGAGGTTTGGGGCAAGAGTCAGCCAAATACCAGGCACCAACTCACACCTCCTGTTGCTGATTTAGCCCTGCTCATTACTGCCTGCAGACCAATGGCCAGAGCCCTGATTTCTACCCCATTCACAGCTATTTTGTTTGCTCAGGCAGGAGATACACAAAGAAACAACCACACAGATTAGCAGCAAGCATCTTCAGGACCATGTCCCTTCTCCTGGGAGCCTGCAAGAAGTCTGCTTTCATGCCAGTCACTGTCACATGTTTATACACAAATATCTTCATAGTTTTATCTGTCAAGGTCTAGAAATGACGCAGAAGACCAACAGAAACACTTTTGGAATCAACATGCCCAAGGCCACTTGCTCTCACTTGCCACTGCTGAGAAGGACTTCCCCATAAATTTGCTGCAATAATAGAAAGTCTGTTCTTTAGAAATATCGTGGAAGGGAATGAGGGCCACAAGAACACTCCTGGCTGTGACAGTGGGTGAACTCAGGCACTGGCCCTACCTTTCTCAGGCTATTCACCTTGAAGGAAAACTGAAGGGGGCAAGGTTCAAAGTAAAAGGTAGCAAGACCTCTGATGTCTCTTTACTGAGGGAAAAAAACTAGTAAACCTCACAACTTCCTCTGTAATCATACCATTGATCTGTCATACAACAAAGACACTAAATTTCTTACTTTAATTACTTGTTTTCTAGTTATGTTAGTGGCTAAAATTTGAAATACTATGGTCATTCATTCAATCTAAGATGGGAAAAGGTTAAAAGGAAACCAAATACTACAATAGAAGGTATTTATTTATTCAAATTGCTAAGAAGAGTCACATATTTTTGCTATTCATAACCACCTACCCAAGGGGGATTAAGGGAGAGAGAGCACTACATAAAATCAGAGGCTTATAAACAAATCTGCTCTTTGCTGAACACATCATCCTACAGATAAAGCATCGTGCGACACAGCACAATGCAGTGGGTCTATGGAACTTGCCAGTTCATCAGCAATGTGGAACCAGAGCCACAGTCAGTATTTGTGGGCATTTACAAAGGTCATTTAAGAATACACTCATTCTCTGCAGAAAAGAACACTGTGCAGATTGGAAAAAGATAAGAAAAATGCTTTAAGCATTGATTTAAGCCCAAAATAAAGCATTGCAATCACATCCCTGTGCCACACATCTAGGCACGCTGCCTTACCCTAAATCATGTTTCATAAAACAGGAGTTGCTCATGGTATGAGAGAATAAAATAAGAAAGCAACAACCTCGTAAATCAGTCATCATTTTTTCAGGACACCTCACTAAAATAACACTACAAAGATCAGGATGCTCTTTGCAACCCCATCTGTAAATGGGAACAAAGGTGTGGGTCCCTGCTCACTCCCACTACAGCACAAATTTAATAGCTGCCCCTGACCAGAAGGTGTTCACGGGGGTAGCAACCAGCACAGATCTCACAATCCATGCCTCTTCCAGCCAAAGCACCCAGGAGGAAAAAGACAAACTCCAGAATTTCCAAGAACTCAAAACACCACTAAGAGCCAGCCAGGAATGGCATTAAATCTGACCTCTGGGTGCTATGTCATTAACTACCAGCATAGTAGGTAGGTTTTCAAATATGGCCTATCTATACAAACTCCATTCTCAGAAATTCAGGCTCAAAAAAGGACATATTGGGCTAGGGTTGTAGCTCAGTGGTAGAGTGCTTTACTAGCACATGTAATGCACTGGGTTTGATTCTCAGCACCGCATATACATAAGATAAAGGTCTACTGACAACTAAAAAAAAGGATGTGTTTTACTAAAGCTGAGTGATGGAAATTCTAATCAGAATAATATATATCACCACTTTGCTTGTTATTTCTCTACCAAGGGTTTTGAAGTTCCCAAAGCTGACCTGCAAATGCCTTATCCTTCTGACTCTCTCCACTGTGAAGGGCCTACTGGGGCTTGGTGCAGCGCAACATGCGCTCTTCACAGCCCACTTCAGACTTTGTATGCTGGCACAGAACACCTGACATTAGCCTACAACCACACATTTGCATGCAAAGTATTGTGATGATCTGAGCTATATTCTCAGCTCATGTCCTGATCTTGCCCCCACCCCTTGATCCCCAAGGTCTTTTCTTGTGGATGTTCCTTATGCTGTGTCTGCCTTGAAGGGTATTTAGTCTAGCAAACCAGAGAGAACTAAGTCTTACTGTTTGTTCTCTAGCTGAACAGAGAAGCATGATATGCTCATGTGTTCACACCTGTGGAGTCAGCTAGATGCTTTTCTCCAACCAGCTTGCAGAGAGACTACATTTTTCTGGTCAACTTTAGTTTTCGAAGTTTATTTGGGCATGTATCACGGGAGCATGAAGTAGCACGAGAATCATCAGAGTAGTATCACGTGTTAAAACTTGGTGCCGGAAATCAGGATTACTGCTCTTGGCATGTTAGACACATATCTAAGGAGTCTGAAAGATGAATATCTTAGGAATACAATCTAGTGAGTAAGAAATCTAGTTTATAGCTTTTAAATCTTTGCTTCTTACTTGGCAGCCAATTTTTGTTCCTATTAGTTCTTTCCTGCCATATAATTTAAATGCACCTAACTTTATAAAGAGTTAATACCTACATGAAATGACAAAATGCTTTCAAGTTGTGCAATATTTTTGGACATCACTGTCCAATAAAACCTTCAACAATGATGGTTAAGGCTCCATGTCTGTGTGGTCTGCTTTAGTAGCCACTGATCTACATTTGGCAGCTAAGGACTTAAAATACAGCTAGTGATGAAATTATATTCTTTTGATTAACTTAAAATAGCCACATGTGGCTGATAGCTACTGTAATGGACCGTATAAGTCCTATAATATTCTATATTACAGAAATCTAGTTCCTCTAAATGGCAGCTTGTAGGTTGGAGAATTGACAAAGTGCCATATCTCTCTACCTAAAAATCAAATGGTTGATAGGAATTTCCAGCCTCATTCATCAAGGAGATTTCTGACTTAACCCTGGTTGGCTATTATTGAACACCAGGAAAGAAGGGACTGAGGAGCAACATACCTCTTGACAATCTTGCAGGAATTTCTGAAGATCCCTGTTGTCCTTTAATCTCATCAGGAGTTCACTGGCTGCCTCACGATTCTTCCTATGTCTATTAGAATAATAACAAAAATAATCTTTTAAGAAGAAATAGAGAATTTATAAGTCAGTTTCTTTCCAGGGTTTCTATATATGCCAACAAGAGTTTATGGTTCTCCAGTAGGTGAAGGTAAGATGAAAAGATTTTAGTATTCTTCAAATGAGTAAGCCATTGTGTAAGAGAGACCAAACACCTCTCCAAGCTACATAAAAGGCCAATGACACAGATGAGCTGCATTAATTTGGTGCTTTCTAATCTAGTGCTAGGGAAAAAAATCTAAGCATACAATGTGCACAAGCTCCCATTAAAAGTACTGTTGGAGAATCTGAAACTCATCTTCCAGAAACTCCTAACTGTAATACAGACAAGGTTAAGAAAATACATATAATCATGAAATTGGCTTATAACAAATGTTTCCTGACAGATTCCCATCTTGAGAACACTTAAAGAAAAATACAATTAAAAAACCCAGGAATAAAATTTTTTTAGACTTGTGAGATTATATATTTACTCAGTCCTACTTTTAAAAGATGAGAGTAATTATGTTTAAAGAAGTTAAAGCACAAAGCCTTTGACAAAAAACCTGTAAGACTTAGAAGCTGCTGAACTCAATGAACGATAAGGGAAAGGAGGTGCTTGCTCCTCAGCTTGAACACTGCACTTGCTGGCAAATTTCTTTCAAGCACCAGTGGTGCAGGTCCCCCCACACTGTAAGAACGGCAACACGAATGCAAGGGCAAAGACCAAGACTATAAGGAGGCAGCTGTCCAACCCTGAGGATCAAGGAGTACCCCCACCAACATGCTCACCTGGCATTCCCACATAACCTGCGATGGAGTGCCAGTCTGCTTGCAGAATATTAACAGCAAAGGAACAGTGCAAATAGAGAGCTGGGTTTTCACTCTTACTGTCAAACCAGTTGCTGGCTGCATGTGTCTGGGGGGGGCAAGGACTACCCATCCCAACAGCCCCCATGGCAGGAGCGAGGAAGAGACCCTCAGAAACATGTGCGGCTAACTTTGAAGACCTTTCCCCAGGAGAAAGTATCTTTAGTGTCACACAGGCCCTTGGCAAGTGCAGATGAAACAAACCACAGTAGCAGCACTGCAGCTACCATCTGCTGGGTGAACCAGAAGTCCCCTGCTTCTGTGGCTCCTGCAGTTGACAGCAGCTGTAGAACTGCAGGGCTATTATAAATGGAAATAAATGGTCATGTACACGTTAGATACACACAAGATTTTTAATTTTTTTTTTTCAAGTTGAAAGAGGTTCCATAGCTTCAGGAAAGGGAATATTAATGTGCCCATGTCCTTTCCAGAAAATGCAAGCATAGAAACATACTTATTTTATAATGCTAACTGAAAAGAACTTGTACATCCTATATGCTGTGAAACCCCAAGGCATAGATTAGACAGAAAAAAACAGCACATGCTAGTGATGGGATTAAGGGTAGTAGTTCCCCCTCAAAATTTTAGACATTTGTTGGAGTTTTAATTTACTGCCTTTATAACAAAAAAAATCAATAAAGGCCAAAGTCACTTTGTCATTGCTATCCTTAATCAGAAACTAAAAAATAAAATACTATTCTAATAAATTTGGGCTAAAAGGAATTTGTCATCTAAAAATGTGGATGGGTAAGGAATGTCAAGAAAAGTTCTTGAAGTTCCCTACCATCAAAATCTAGCTCCGTTTCTGGGGGAGTGTAATCAAATAAAGCAAATCTTCAGAACAGAGGTAATCTAAGTTGGAGCTAGTGACCAAATGCAGGAGTCCTGCCTTTTTAAGTCAAATGCCTTGAATATAAGATTCCATTTGCTTTGGCATGACAACTCACACAAGTGCTCCAGTGGCAAGGAAGACTCACAGATACTGGTATTCCCATAGGATATGCCCCCTTGACACTTGTGGAAATAATGGGAACAAAAACAACTTCAGACTCTGTCTAAAACATTCCTTAAGGGAGAAATACAACTAGACAGAATGTGAATGTCTTTCTCAGATATACATTCAAGTCTCATGCATGCCCTGCATATTTCTCTGCTCAGGTAATCTTTCTCTTATAAAAACAGGACCATGAAGAAGGGGAAAAGGAGGCTGGTGACTTAAAAGTTCAAATGACTCTACTCCAGGGGCATGTGTGCTGATGGCCTTTGCATGCTGTGTTCTGAGGGGTCAAACAGCAATGTAGGCAGTCGAAGCTGTTGTTGTCTCAGAGAACACTGGAAAGAAGTGAGTGTGGCTGAACAGGTTCCTAGCAGCAAGACCCTGAAAGCCTCTCAAAGTTGGGTCATGGATTCCATTACCAGGAGGACCCAAGAAGGACCTTCTAAAACATAGCTGTAGTCCTAAGAGTGCTCTTTGGACAAGGTTCTCTGGCTTCTATCTTCACCTCCTGCCCCCCAAACAAGACTCAGAGCTCCCTTATCACATGAAGCATAAAGCAGATGCTGGGTATAACTTGGCTTCCACTGAAGAGTAAAGAACCTCAGATGCCAGCAAATAGTTTGGTAATTATATTTTTTCCCTTTCTGAAGCTGAATGTGGGTCTTGGTTCTACTAGGACTGTGCTGTGGCTGAAATTTTCCTTTTAGGATCCTTCTCCCATCCACATCCCTAGACAGGCTGCTGGGCAGCAGGATGGTTTCCACCCAGCCTCAGACACTCTGAAGACCACATGTGCCTTACTTGCCATACCCACGTGTGTTAGAGCTAGTCTTTGTTCTGGTATCTCCCTCAACAAACTAACTCTGTAGTAACTGCTGGAATTTCCTGAATATGAATGCTTGCCTTGTAAGCACAAGGCCCTGGGTTCTATCCCCAGCACCAAAAAAAAAAAAAAAAAAAAAAAAAGGATATCTAGTTGGGTTGTATACCTACAACACCTGGACCTCACTTCTTTGTATATTTTTACAATAGACAAGGATCCTTTAGGGTTAGTTTCAGATCTTAAGTCCTCTGGGGGTATTAAAATGAAATCAGAATTTAGTTAAGAAATTATAGTTATCGAGGGCAAATCAATGGAAAGCCCCCCTCTAGCATCTTTCTCATGCTTATCAATAGTATAGGATTCTTTTTCTATTTCTTTTTAATACTATGAAGTCCTAAGAAAGTTTGGGAACTCCAGGAGCCCAGGGCAAAAGTAAGGGTAAGCCAGAAAGGAAGACTACTAATGCTCTCTTGGACCCAGCAGCCGCTGGTCTTGACAGTCTCACCTGCTCCCAATATTCCCATGCAGCTGCAGCACTGGGGGACACATAAATAAGTCCAGGAAGCAGCAGGGCAGCTGTACTTTTGTCTGAATGAGTCTAAGGGTCAAGCCTGCCTTGAGGAAACCAGCTGTGTGTATCTAACATGGAGGAACAAGAGGCACCACATTTACAAAACAATGATGGAGATAACATTAGGGAAGAGGAAAATTGTTTTTCTCTAGGTTAAGAATTGCTCATTCTCTGTTTCTTATACTCATTTAAGAAGGCTTTGGTGAAGGATATCTTTATTTCTTGTAGCTGTTTTAAAAGCAACAAATACAAAATTATAATTAATAAAATTATTCAACAGTCATCCTTAAAATTTAAGGTTTAGGTTCTTAATTGGTACAGAGACTGGAAATGCTAATTCTGGGAGCTCAAAATTTATGGGAATAATAAGTTGCCTTTTTCCCTCACATCTTATTTTAAGACGACCTGATCCAGAATCCCAGGAGACCCTTCTGGACGTGGTAAGCAAAAGAACACTTCTTTCTTCTGAACTGAACACCAGGGCCACAGAGGTCTTGACATCAGTCTCAAATGAGCCCTTGAATCTGGCCTAAACTGGGACCAGAGGGATGGCTAGAACAGAGGATAGTGACTGATCCAGATGGGCCAGTCCAGGATTGAACTGGATGGCTCAGAACCAGTTTGTGCTGCTGTATCCAAATTCTGATCTGGGTAGGGTGAGAGGGTTAGCCAATAGGGTCAAATGGCTTTTAAGAGAGGGAGCAAATTTTTCAGAAAAGAAAATAATAATGCAAACGGAAAAAAAGTACCCAATCCTAGAGATGTCCTGATCAAAGAGAATGGCATCTTCTCTCATCATGAAAAAGATCCTATTACACCATTATCCAAGCCCATTTTCTAAGGAAGGCAAGATAATGTTGCTCTGTGGCTCTGCCAGATAATAAGAACAAAGAAACCTCGCCCTCTCTTCCTTTCTCTTGACAGGCATCAGATAAGTCTTGCATGGATAAAGGCGAATGTGGCCTAGGCTGGGAAAGTCTGGTTCTCAAGGTCTCATTGGGTAACAGGTGGTGAAGAGCATGGCTTATACCTGACTGCTCTTCTGCACTACAGCTCTTCTAGATCTTTTGTTGAGGATTAGCTTGGCTTCTCAGGCTTTCTTATCTTTGGTAGACACCTGTATGTATCTTAGAAGAACCACAATCTGAGGCAGCCATGTGTTGTATAGGTAGATATAATTTTGGTAGGGGCCCATTCTGCCCACTAGGAAAATTATACCCACAGACCCAAGACTTTTGGTCACTGACTCATAGCTCAGGAGTCCTAGGGTGCAAGACTCCCTTTAGAATCTCAGAAAACTGTACCTGTCATCAATAGAGTCCACCTTCTCCTGGATGCGATCGGAGTTGATGTTCCCATCGCTCACCAGCCTCCGGCCCGTCTCCACAACAGCATTGATCTTCTCCTCATTGGCATCCATGGTGGTCATGAAGTCCTCTTGTTTCTTAATAGCTGCTTCAGCACCTTCCAGGGTGGTGGGCATTTCAGTATGAGCCAAAACATACTCCTTATTTTAGAAGAGAAGAAACCCACAGTAGGATGACATATTAACAAAAGACCTCTTATGTTCTACATTTCCATGTACCACACGTCACACCTGCTTAATTGCACTGTATCACAAAAATCTACTGAGTCAGATAAAATTAAATGGGAGGCAAAAAATCCCAATAGTATACCATAAGTGGCCAAACTTTCTAAGTGGTTCAATGTGCTGAATTTATTTTTCCCCCAAAGTAAGGAAAGTAATCAAAGTTCCCTGAGTCAGCAACTAGGGTCCTCAACTCATCAAGGCAACTGCAGCATTCCCTTCATTCTCTCTTGGAAGAGAGATCTACAACCCTGATGTAGGTGACCACCCTCAGTTGTTTTTCATTCCCTATTCTCTGCATTGTGTCCTTGGGTGAAGTCTTTGATCCTTCTAGATCAAGAAAGAGCCCTTTGGTTAAAAAAAACAAAAAACAAAAAACAAAAAACAAGCCTCACTGAACTCTTTAAATTGCACTGACACTCACAGAATGTTGCCAATTCAATCAGATACTATGAGAGCCATACCCCAAGAGATCTCAATTGTAGCTGAAATGGAAACGTACTTTACAAGGCAAGACAGTGTCCTCAAAAATCTTAAATCCTGTCCCATACACTGTGATGGATTTCAATGTCATAACGGTCAAGGAAAATATGTCTCTGAATTATCCATCTAATTTCATACAGGCGTGGCTTAAACCAGCTGCCCTGGTCAAAAGGTTTCAGAGGGCAGTCAGAACCTGTTCTAACAGGAAGAAAGCAGAGGCTGCAGTGACTGTTACCTGGTTGTTAAGAAAGGCTTCAGCTTGCTTTGTGTCCCTAAGGAACTGCTGGTAGGCATGAGACTGAGAGAGGAGATTCTGCCTGTTCTCCCACATTTTGTGGAGCTCATTCCATCCAGTGTCCAAGGCCTGTAGTCGCTGCCGGAGAAACATGTACTGGGCATCTGTTTGTCCCTGTGTGACCATCTCACCCATGTCCCTCATCTTCTGGTAGTCCTCCTCGTAGTTGTCAATCTCGTTTTTGATGTTTTCGTGCTGCGTGAGAAGCTTCTCTGCCTCGGTCAGGGTGTTGGGCATGTCCTCCGAGGCGATGGCTGTCTGTGTCCTGGAGAGCCAGGACTGGAAGTCGTCCAAGTCCCGCAGGAACTGCTGCAGCTTGCTGGCCTCTCCCAGGGAGGCCTCTCTGTTCTTCAGGGTGGTCTTCATTTCCTCCCACACGTCGCTGATCTCAGCCAGCCGGGACAGGATGGCTTGAGCCTGGTCAGGGTGTTCAGACTCCAGTTTCTCTGCTTCCTTCTGCAGGTCACTCAGCTTCGCCTCAATGGCCACCAGATCCCGCTCCATGCCAGTCAGCTTGCGCTGCAAGGCCATGACACCAGCCAGGTCATTGCCCAGGTCCTGCGTAGACTCAATAACTTTGGTCTTTTCCCGAATCCAAGATTTGGTTTCATTGCACTCAAGGTGGTAGTTCTGGATGCTCAGGGCAGAGAGAAGAGCATCTTTCTTCCTGTCCACCAGTTCTCTGAACTGACTCCACCTGTGAGTACAAGGACATTAGAAAGAGACATGAAAAAAGGAGACTGGATTGACTGGTGGCTAGATACTAAAATAACCAGTGCTGTTTTTCACCCTTCGTCTTTGCTTTGACTACCTGCTTTTTGGAAAATCATGGCACTTAGTAACTGGGAAATGATATTAATCTGGAAAAAGCCTGACACAAAGAGATGTGTAACAAGACCAACATGAGCACACTATGCCACAGAGTCCCTTAATTCAGATCTGCTATATACATTCTAAACATCTCTGAACTGCTCCTAAGTGATATTTCCCAAACCCAAAGGCACATGGCAGCTTTCAGAATCAAAGTCAGGTGTCCACCACAACCAACTCAAACATGTTTAGTCAACACGAAGATAAGATGAGAACAAGGTCTCTCCTGACAATCAGAAGTTTCAGAAATTATTCCAGAAATCATTTAAAAAGGGACAGATGGCACAAATACCACCATGCTGCCTTATACCACACTAGGTGTAATCCAAACCCAAGCCCTGACCTCCGTGTGGGGAAGGGCAGGTGCCAGGCTGACTTATCCTCTTGCCTAAAATGATGTCACCCCACCTGAGTCACTTCTTGCAAACAACGATGAGGACATGTCGAAAGGCAGATGCCAATGTCATGACATCACTGCTGCAATGCTGGCGACTCTGTGCCAAGAGTTCCTGACAGCAAAGCTCAGTCAGTGACCTCACCCGCCCCAGTTCTATACACTGGGCACGCTGCTGAACACGTGCTCACCTTGTGTTGAGCTTGTCCTGCTGGGCTTTGATTTCTTTCTCACTGGGGTGGCCACTGTGCATCAGCTGGCGTGCAATCTGGTTCACCACGGCAACCCGGGAGGCCTGGTTGTTCATTTCTGGTTCTAGGCTCTCAAATCTGAAAAGGTGATTCAACAGAATGGTCAACTCCATGGCCACTGGTGGTTACAAGGGGGTGGGCCAGCAATCCCTGTACCCAGGCAGTGACCCTACTCACCTATGCTGGATGACCTCCAGGTCCTCCAGCTTCTCTGGGATCTGCATGTTGTTGAGCCACTGCTCCTTCTCATCAATCCAGAGCTCACAGGCGTCAGCCTCACTGAACATCTTGTACAGGGCCAGGGTATCTTGCAGCGCCTGCTTCCTCAGCCTTGTCAGCTCTGCCACCTCCTTGTACCGCTCCTCAATGCCTGACAGCCTGCCCCTCACATCTGGAGACTCTGCATGCTCCTGGGGGAGGGCGCTGGCTTGCTCATGCAGTGAGTCAATGGTGGGCCTGTAGTTGGTGATCTCTTCTGCCACATCCTTGTGTTTTTTGACCAAAGACTGTGTGGAGTACTCATCGTGGCCCACGTCGCTGCTGGAGACAATCTTGAGGATGTCCAGCATCCAGGCGTCAATGTCATCAGCATCCGCCTGAAACTGGTGCAGCAGCGAAGCCTCTTCCAGGCGCTTCTTCCGAATGGCTGAGAGTTGCTCCAGATTGGCCCACTGCTCCCGAATGTAAGTGATCCTCTCACGGATCTTTTCTGATCCGAAGTGTTCCTCTGTGATCATGTCTTCACCTTCCTTGATGGCCTGCTCGAAGTGGCCACTACGGCCACTCATCTCATCCTCGAATGCCCGGTGCTTGCTGAGCAGGCGCATGACACTGGTCAAATCCTTCCCATAATCATCAGAGGACAGAATCTTCTCCTTTTCCCGTATCCAGCCTTCCTCTTCTGCCATTTCCCAAAAGAACTTCCAGAGGCGACGGGACTCCTCGAGACGGGCTCGGCGCTCCGCCGCCAGCTGGCAAAGCTCTTGATAGCAGAATTCCATGTGGGCCACACGGTCTCGGATCACCTGGGGGTCGCAGGGCTTGTAGCCTGTTTCACACCAAAGAAGGATTATGGATGGGTGTTTGATGGTTTACCCTGGTTTTCTGCTCATTTTCAGGCAGTAAGTTATCCCAAGTTTTAACTGCTGATTATGAGTTCAATGCTAAGGGCAAGACAGTGTTGAGCAGGCAATGGGGCCCCTTTCAGGAGCCTGACTGGAATGGGAATGGGAGCAATGATACACACTTGTCCTTTTGGCCCAAATGTAGACAAACTGATCATTTATGTACAAGAAAGCATATGAAACATTTGAAAGAAGGCAGCAGCACTTAGCTTTTTCTAAAAAATATAAGCAGCAATGGTAAATCTTCCTAAACATCCTCTAAACAGAAGATGTGATCAGGTGTGAAATCTTGCACTACGGAACAGCCACACCAGGTTATTGGTGCACATCTGTACTGAGTGTGGCCTGGCAGTTTCACTGACAAATGTTAAACCATTCAAAACCAAGCAGCAGCATTTGAGTATTTAAGGAAAAGATATTTCAGAAAAATGAGAGTTAAAGCATTCAGAAGGTCACTGCACTGCACCTCATGACAGACGAGAACAAACCTCCTAAGAACCTACAACAGTACAGCAACTTTAAAAGCCCCATCGCCACACACAACTTGTATACTCCTATAGAGACAGGTTTCTGGTTTCTAGGAAATGTGTGGACAGGTCTATTCCTACCTTCCCCATCTGTTGCAAACTTCTGGGCGGAAGCATTGACGCCTCTCACACGCTCTGCCTGGATTCCAATGTCTGCTTCAACCAGAGCATGTTTCTGTAACAGGTCTTCCACGCCGAGTAGGTGTTTGCCGTAGTCTTGAGACAATAATAGCACCTGGACACAAAGGCAACAGAGAAGAAACCTATGAGTACAACCTTGACTTCAGCATCATATCATCTTTGGACAAGCAGAGAGTCAGCAACCAAGTTATAGCTTTCCTCTGGCTTGCCACAGACCCCCACCTTTAGGGGAAGATGATGGTAAACAAACCAAATCCAAGTACAGTGAATCCCCAAACCAGCATTAGGAGAAATATAGTAAGACACAATAAGGCATTCTTTTCTTTCATCTACCTTGAGAGCAAAGAGGCCAGACCCACACTAGGCACAAACAGAAAGAGGGATGAGGACTTGTATGAAGGATTCTAAAACGTGCACTGAGGCTTTAAGAAGAGAGTGCTACACTAACGCTATTCAAGAAGAAAAGATAAAGGTGACAGATTTGTTCACACCAGAGTTTAAAGGAATCTCTTAGATGTTGCAGACCCCTTGAGTGAATAGGTTTCCTCCTCTAAAAACTTAAATTGGTATGCCTCCATGATACTCATATATACATCAGTGAGAGAAGAATCTGGCTTTCACAAGCCACACCTTCAACCAAATGAGGAGAGTAGGATCAGGTGGCTGTCATGTTTGGTAAAACCCAAACAAGGTCTGGGGCTTAAGTTTAAACCCATTAACATTTAATTTTGTTTCTCCCATCAATAAGTCAAATTATTTTCCATCAATTGTCCAATATTCTCTATTCTGTCTTACCTTAGGCCCAGAATGGAGCTGGCTGATCATGGACTGAAACTGTGAGCAAAATAAACCTTTCTTCCTGTAAATTGTTACCATCAAGTATTTTGGTCACAGTGAAGAAAAGTTGATCAACACAACCATCTGGCCCCATCCTACAATCTGTATGTATGTATGTATGTATTTATGTATGTATGTATGTATGTATGTATGTATGTATGTATGTATGTGTGTGTGTGTGTGTGTGTGTGTATATATATATATATATATATAAATAAAATCTCCACATTCCAACCTCACATTGACCAGATGAAGCAGATACTAAGAACAAGCTCCAATTACAGACAAAAGTAAGTACAAAAGAGATTAGGCAACTCAGGCATTCATGATCTGAACTCAAGATCCCTGCTGCTGGCCCATACTTTGTTCAAACTGCCCACGTTACCTTCTCAAAGCAGTAATCATTCATGCATAAAAAAAAAAAAAAAAAAAAAAAAAAAAAAAATCAATGGAACTGAAATCTAGTTTAACTTTAAAGAATTAAAAACAAAACCACAACTTGATTGATTCTCAACACTGGAATATATCTAGGTTGGCCCTAAGTCATAGTAACAGACCACTCGCTCACTACTGAACTGGTCTTTGTGACAACAGTTTCACACTTCCAATCTCATTTAACTTGTGAACTGTCCATCTCTCCATGGGTAGTGTGGCACCCCCTGGCTTTACAGTGTGGGCAACAGACACAAGGCACAAGCATATGAGGGACCAGTGGGTGGGTCCAACAAAAAAGAAAGGCATGGTTAGATAAGCTCTGGTCTCATTGGCTTTCGGTTAAGTGTTACCTTCATCTCATCCATCCAGTCCATAATGTAGAGCATTTCCTGGAATATCTTCTGTAGCCCTAGGTTCATCTCGAGACGCTGTCTCCGAGCCCTGAGCAGTTCCAGCAGGTATTCCCAGAGCCGGATGACATTGTCCTTCCTTGCTGTGATGCGTTTGATGTCATGGTAGTTCTCTGCCTCGAGCTCCCTGGCCACAGCCACCACAGCCTGCACACGCTCCTCATAGGCAGCAATGTCTGTCTCAATGGCCTCATGCTTTTTTGTGGCAGCCTCAACGGCAGGAAGGTCAAATCCAAAGTTGTCCTACAGTGAAGAAGAATGAAAAGAAGCACAAAGTCAGTCATCCAATCAAAAAAGAAAGAAAAGAAAAGAAAGAAAAAAGAAACAGAACAGAGTCAAATCCTAAGTCTCCCACTGCTCTCTCTGCCCTCCCCCTAGGACCCTTAAAATTCCCTGTTGGAGCTCAGATGCCCTCCCTAAAACAAATCAACAACTTCTCCTTTGAAAGAAGGGGCCCAGCTCATACCTAGCAACTAACTTAAAGAGACTAGAGCAGGTGGTCATTGATGTCAAACCAAGGAAATGAAAGCCACTTTCATTTATTTCATGACCAGTCTCACATTATTGCCTTGAGGTTGGTTGGTCAGACTGAGGAAAAGGGAGACATTTTAAAACCTTACATGTAAATGTGAATGGTTCACACACACACTCATTGGCTTTAAACAAACTCTGAGCTGTTTCCAAATATATGACGAGTTAGATAAATAAAAAGGAAAGTATATCGGAAATTATAAACATCCTCTACATGGGAAGTGGGCAAGATGGCTGGACAGGCACTTCACAACACTGAGAGCAGATGAGCAGCTGTCCTGCAGTCTTGGGCCCCTGGGTACAGTCAATATTTCTAGACTACCCCAGGAATGGTTTTGTTAATAATGTCGAGAGCAGAACCTGAGACACCAGACGCTGGTTTTCGCTCAGCCAAGTCTCCCTCATAGCTGCCTTGCGATCAAATCTGCGGGCAAGCTGTTCCAGTTTCTCCTGTCTTATGAGCTCGTTCCGCAGAGCCAGTTCTCTCTCATGTTCTGCTTTTTCCAGTCTTTCCCAGGCCTGCAGAAATGAAAAAAGAATGTTTCCCTGCGATGTTGAAGAAAATTTCTTTGTCTAGAGCCAACAGCTAGTATTTCTCAAAATGACCCAAGAACTTGAAAGGGAATTTCTCGTTCCCACCCTCACGAACTCCTAAGCTTTGAGAAAAAATTACTTTTCTCTTGGTGTAGCCTCCTGGGACACTCGCCCCTATGGAAATCCAAAAACCCTGTGTTGTATTTGGAATAGGAAACAGTGCAGATATGGAGTGAACACAACTAAATTATAAATCTCTTGTTTTAAAAGGAAACCAAGTAATTATCTTAAATAGCTCTGATCACATAAAAAAGATAAATTATTTTTCTCAGAACAAAATAGGGTTATGAATCTCTCATTTACTCTATCTTGTGCTACTTATAAAAAATTCCTAAGTCTGAATATTTCTTTCAAAATCCTAACCTACTGTCCACATTAATCTCTATAATGTGTCTTATTCACATTTAAAAAAAGATCCAAACATTCCAAAGAAATTTAAGTGTGTACCACTAATCAGAGTTCTGGAGTTTTCAAATTTCCCACTGTGAAATTCTATAACTGCAGACATAACTGTATATACAATAATGGAAACTGTTTATCTGCTTCTCTGATGAAAGGAGTCAACTTCTCAAGCCCACAACCTCTAGATTTCGAATACATGAAGTAAGGTTTCAAGTTCTCCTTTGTGTAACCTGAAGATATTCGAGTTAATTGCCTCAGATGGATGAGGGATAAACTGAATATATCTGAGTAACAAAGAAAAATGGCCTGGACCATAGCTGGTTTGATAGAATCTGACACTGTCCCCCGAACTCCAATAGATGGGCCTATTACAAATAATCCCTGGAGCCTCCACCATGCTTGGCATTCGTCAGCGGTCATTCATCAGTTCAGCAGGCCAGGAAAGATCCTTCTGTTCTTCTGTCCTCTAAGGCATCAAGACCCAGAGACAGAGCCTGAAGATTGAAGCTCAGGGCTGACAAAGGACTGGATGGAGGTTTTACCTTGTTGATATCAGAGATGAGCTTCCCCTCTCGGGGCATGTAGACCTTCTGATTGTTGGCCCTCATCTTGCTCTGAATAGTGAAAAGCAGCACTTCCAAGTTCCCCTTCTCAGTAAATCTAAGCACAGAGAAAACAGCTATGAACATGATTTAGTGAATTTTGTTTCTTCAAGGGGGAAAATTCATTTGTTACTGGAGGAAAAAAAACATTTCACACAGTCACACAATTTTAAAAGCTATTTATCGCTCATCTAATTTATGTGAAATGTGTGTTAGACAGCAGTGGGCTGCGTTAGTTGTTGGTCATTACAAACCTTGGAATATGCCAAACTGTATAGGTTATTGTTTCTTTCTTTGTTTTGTGGTTGTTTGCTGTTGCTGAGATTTATATTTGAGGGCGTTAAGGGCACACCATACTCTTATTAAACACCTCAAACAAGGTTAAGTCCTGCACAGTAGACTTATTTCATTCAGAGAGCCCAGTAAATGTACTCAACTAGGATTACTTCAAACGTCTACCAAATATTTTCAATGAGCTTCAGAGACCTCACCAAGAATTTTACAACTGAGTTTATAGAAAAGTGAACGACTTCAGAATGAGAGTAAACAAGAGATAAAATTCATGATCCTTATTTGAGAACTGTGAACTTAAAAAAAATAAATATATATGAAAAAGTTAAAATTGTTGGGCAGTAATACTGGATGTGAAAGACTATGTAATGATTTACTGTACTTCTTTATCTAACATCATGTTAATGTTTATACATTTTGTTATAGATTTAGTAGGCTAGCTATAGGTTACTCTCTCAGACACACCTTAGGTTTTATAATACACAATAATTGTGCTACTTTTCTAAAATCCAAAAAACATGGTATTTTGAAAGACATTTGACAAAGGGTTTTGGAGAAGGAATTGGGAACCTGTATCAACTCTTAAGATTCTCACATATCCTGTATGTAAAGGACACATTTCTGTTAGAAAGGGCTGAGTAGGAGGCACGATTTACAATAAATCTCAGCAACACAAACTCAAAGGAAGAAAGGACACTGGTGAGAGGTATTCAGTTAAGAGCTGAGATCACTGAAGTCAGAAAACAGGGGTCTACTGGATGCTATAATCTCTCCTGCCATGTTAATGGTAATACATGACGATTTTCGTCTTACTTGGGTGGTTTCTCCACAGTGCGGTAAGTATTGAATGCCTGAAGCTGCTGTTGAACCCCAACCAGTGAATTGGCAAATTTGCGATTGTTCAGAATAATGATGGTTTGTTCAATCCACTCCAGAAGGTCAGAGGCAAGTGATTCATATTTTTCAATCATTTTTTCTGTTTCAATAGCATTGTCAAGCACCTGTAAAAAAGGGTTAGAAAAGCTCAACATCAAGATCATATCACCATGCAAGGAAAACATGATTGCAAACCTACAACTAGCATGTGCATACTTAATGACTGGCTTTGAAATGGTTCTGTGTTGCTTTGGCACAAGCATTTTTTAACTCAAGGAACCATTTGATAATAGGCAGTCAGACAGTGGCTATTACTTGTGAGCCATGACAGCAGAACTCAACTGCAATTGGTTCTGTAAACTCCCAAGCCCCAGGGAAAGATTCTGAATGACTTCTACAGTCCAACCTACAAAAATTCCTAGAGAAGCAAAAAGGGCTTCATTTAGCATGATCCTGTCCCGTTAATTTTCTGTTTCACTGCACTGGTAGGACAATGTCATCTGATCTCAGGTGTTTTTGAAAAGATACAGCAGGTGAACATCAGTCACATGGGAAGTAAAAAGCCTAAGACTGAGACCTTTTCTATTATGGTCAGCAGGATTTCATGGCCATCACATTAACAGACTCTATGAGACTTTCAATACCCAATTTTTTAGAAAGGTTGAGGGGAGAAGTGTTTGTGTCTGGGACCCCCCCAGTTCCCTTCCTAGATAATTCAACCATCACCCTGACTCCCACCTCCCATTGCCCTTTGGGAAGAAGAGGGTTCTGCCCACCTCCCTGCCTCAAGCTACTGGGTTTGCCATCACAATTGTGATGGGCTCAGAGAAGAACAAGGTGCTCGGTGGCAGGACAGAAGACTCAGATTTGAATTATACATTACAACTTAGAATACTTGTGTGAGCTCACCTTTCCAATTCGTTTTCCTTCAACAGCCAAGGCCTTCATCTTAGAGAAGTAGTGGTAATAAGTCACCACGTAAGTGATAATGGATTTCTCATCAGGGTGGTCCACACTGATGTCTGTAACCCAGAAAAATACTCTGTTCAGAGTGCTGCCAATCAGGCAGGAGGAACAACCTGAAACAATTGTGCAACTACACTGAATTGCCTGGTACCTTCCTTTCTTTACACTTGAGAGTTCTGTCATAACTCCATTATTATAAGGATGAGGATGAAGCCATATTACTGATTGTCATATGATATGAATATTCATAAAATGCCTTCTACAGGTGGTGTTTGGCTCCCTGCCTTACCACATACCCCTAACTCCTACCACCAAACTGGTTTGTGTTTCTTAGAGTTCTCATCTCTGCCATGGCCCCAGAATCTCTCCAAGTCACTCGGTCTAGACATCTTTGTCTCCTTGTTACCCATATCCAGTTAGCCACGGAATCCCTGCTATCACGTGACCAGACCAGAAACACTGGCTCCCTTGCTGGGTTTCTCCCTTGCTCCACTCACTGCGCACAGTGACTGCCCTTCCAGAAGGACAGCTATGAACACATTTTCTCCTAGCTCAAAAGTGCCATTCAGTGTAAAAATTACAATATAAGCCCTTTGGTCCTCCAAAATCTGGCTGAAACTTTCCTTCTCTTTTTATTTCATCAATACATCCCTCAAATATTCAATGCCAAGCATTGTCCTAGACATTTCTAATTCTTTAGCCTATGACTATATATCTGAACCAAACCTGACTCGTCACCACTCCGTACACATGTCCCCTGCTTTCTAATACGCCTTCCTTTCCTCACAACTTCCCTTTCCCTGAAATGGTCTTCCTCACTTATCACTTATTATTATCTTTCAAAATCCAGTTCAAAAGTTATAACCCCAATACAGCCATTCCTGATTTCTCAGCTGGAATTATTCTCTCCCCGTCTTCTCCCTTAGGATTACATACATGGGCACACAGTCCACTTTCCGTTGGGTATTATTTTTATTCATTTGCCTCCAAGATTCATTCTCCAATGGTAACCCTGTCTTAGCCCCTTATGCCACTCAACTTCACAAATTCCTAGTGTGTTGCCCTGTAGAAAGTAAGTAGTCAGTAAATATTTACTGAGCAAGAAAGCAAATGGATGAATATGGCAAGTCTTTAGTATGGCTATACTGAGGGAAGCACTATCCTGGGTCAGATTAAGAACACACAGGACAGTTCTCAGCAGATGTATCAGGCTCTTTTTCAATGTACACTCATACATATACTTTAATTTCATTCTCTAAATAGCCTGTGAAGCAAGATTGTTTCTCTTGTTTTAAACATGAGAAAACTACAGCACAGGGCTAGGATGCTCCCAGTACAAGGTCAACAAGGCAGCCAAAGACAGAAAGTGCCAGATTATAGCTGCTGTTTTCACCTGAGGGCTCCTAGGTCTGTTCAGCCCCATCAAAGTGTGCCCAAAGGGGAGAGAACTGGAGGATAGCCCAAATAAAATGTCAGACATGTGCGCAATTTAATAAACATAAAATGCTAACATAACTGGAAGGATTGAACAGGCAAAAAAATTCTTTTTTAATTTGTCTACAAGTATCTTTTAACTGATAATCTTTGGGGCATGGACAACTAATAATAGTTGGGTCTAATCTCAGTTTGGGACTAGAACTAATAATCAAGATAAAACCCACACATGCCTATAATCCCAGTGGCCTGGGAGGCTGAAGCAGGAGGATTGTGAATTCAGTCAGCCTCAGCAACTTAGCAAGACCCTGCCTTTAAATAAAATATAAAAAAGGGCTGCAGATGTTGCTCTGTGGTTAAGCACCCCTAGGTTCAATTCCCAGAACCAAAAAAAAAGATATCGAACCCACAGAACACATATCAACTGCCATTTTTAGCTTCTGTCTTCATGATCTGAGAAACATCAATCCCCTTTTTACAGGGTGGTGATTAGAAAAAGTAAAGAATAAGTTAATAAAACATTTTGTCAGTGTGATAGAAAAAAAAGAGGTTCTTTGTAAAGCACAAAGGGCTAACACAATTCTCCTTTCCATAGTAAAGTAGGAGTTAAAGCATGAAGATTTATCATGACTGAAGGAATTTTACTTTTCTGTTTATATTAAGAAATCATTTAATGGGTTAGCACAAAGATAATTTTATCTCAGCTTCCTGTAGAGAACATATCAGTGAATCTGATGCACTGGAAAATAGCAGCAAACCAGCCTGGCAGCCTCATGACCTCAATCTGCCCTTGGGGAGTTAAACTTCCTGTTGTATATTTATAAGAACTTTAAACTTTCACTCACATACCCATAGTTTCTCCAATACTTGCTGCTCACAGCTAAGAGAATCTATAAAGCCCCAGCACTACAAACAAATCCTTATATATTTTAAGTGTTTTTCAAAATCAGAAAACATTGGTCTGAGAGACCACACTGAAATGAAACTTGGAATTAGGATTTTGTGGACTGTCTCACACAGGCCAGTTCTGTGCCACCTGCAGCTGGGCTTCAGGCTGCTACAGAGACCACAGTGCACAGCGTTAGTTCCATGAGGAGAATGGGGTGCAGTAAGTCATAAGAAAAAACTGAGTGCTGCTGCTGCTGCTTCTACCCACATTCCCTTTCCCAGATGCACTCTCCTCATTTGTAAGTTATTTGCTCACTAGCAAACAAAGCTCAGTGTGTTTCCCAGTCTCCACCCATCCCAAAGCATCCACCTTCAGATGAATGTCAGCCAGCAAGCAATCACTGAATGCCTGAGCCAGGTTGTGTCCTATGCGCACAGGCAATAAAACCCTTCCATGACTCCCCACTACCTGCTGAATAATCTCTAAAGGCATTAGCTTGTGAGGCACCCAACCTTTTCCAGGGGTATTCACTACTGTCACCCTAACCACCATTCCAACTGATCTACAGTGCTCAAACTCTCCTTCCTCTTTCCTGGTTCTGTACCTGTTGCATGTGCTTCCCTCTGCCTAGCACACCCACTCTTTCAGACTGTTAAATCATAATCATCTTTCAAAAGCCTTTTCCAATGCCACCCTTCCCACAAATCTTCAAATAATTTCCATAACCAAAATTAAGCTCCCCTTCCTTTGATAATTCCTAAAGCATATTGTATAAATAGAAGATATGGACATAAGACAGGTTTTGTACTATCCCTTTGCTGCTAGTTAAAGTCCTACCTTTCATCCTTGAGTCCTTACCTTCAGGGTCCAACAGTTTAGTGAGGCCAAGATGCTGCTCTGCCAGGTTAAATGCATTCTGCAGATTGTAGTGTGCATTGGATTTCTTCAGTTTATCAAAATCTATCAGATCAGGTCTATGTAGAACAACAGCAGCCAAACAACAAAAATCATGATTTGGAAGCAAATTATGTAACTAATGAGTCATGATCATTACTCCAAAAATGTTAAAATAACCACTTAGTGGAGTTAAATTACAAAATCATGTAATTATTTAACAATGACACCTAATTTTTGAATAAACACTTTAAGAATTTATTAAGAGAATGGAAGATAAAGGGTGAACTTGTTTACTTTGTTTGGGAGAATTTACATATTCTCCCATATTTTTCTCATATGGAATGCAGAAATTTCCACTGTGGTGTAACATCTAAGGCAATGGACTTGAGAATCATAAGTCACCAAGATCTGCTATGAAAGAATGGCAACATTCTACTCCACAATTGTTAGCATGATTTCTTCAGACTTACCTGTGTTTGTGTATCAGTGCATTGAAGGCCATGCCATCTCTCCAGCTAGTGGTGAAATTGTGAATGTTGACATTGGGGTACCTGCCAAGGACAAAGTACAAGAGAAAAGTAACAGAATCACCAAATAAAGGTTTACACTTTTGCTAAATGTAGTGTTAAAAAAATGTATGCTTATAGCTAGGCACAGTGGCACATGTCTATAATCCCAGCAATCTAGGAGGCCAAGACAGGAGAATGACAAGTTCAAAGCTAGCCTGGGCTGGGGGGGTATAGCTCAGTGGTAGACCTCTGGATTCAATCCATAGTGCTACAAAAATAAACAAAAAATATGTCTGCTAAGTCCTGTAAAATCCAAGATAGTGCCCATCCTTAAAGTCAATTATGTCACAGCATGTATCCCCTCAACTTCAATTTGCTATAAAATATATACTTATGTAACTTCTCCTGTGTGGTAATGCAATCTCTCAAAAGGAATAATCCTAGATTTAAAGCACTACTCTTACTTTGGAAAAAAAATGACCATAACCTAGATATGGCTGAGGCCTCTTGCTTCCTTTGGGTTTTCTACTCCACCTAGTAGGACACCAGCACCAGTAGTCACTGGAAACTGAATAAACACACCACTCTGAGATACAAGGCAGATGGAGCTACCTCTTCATGTGATACTCGGCTTTTCTTTATTCCTTATGTCATTTAATTGGATGAAGTTTTATAATACATTAAGTACCTCCCTTTAAAAACTTGCCTATGTTTCAACCTCATCCCCAGTAAGCTATTCTGTACCATTCTGGTTATTAATAAGGTTATATCTGTGGTTGATTAAAGGCTCATTACCTGACTTGACCTGCTTATTAGGTCCTAAGCTCTTTATAGTTTCCATACTTCATATTCATTAGTTATAGCTACATGTAGTATTGACAGTAACTCTCCAATTTACTCGATATAAAAATCAAATCTCATTAAGAACCTATGACCCTAAAATATTTTGATAACTTTACAGATTTAGTATCAGTTGAGCCCAGAGAACTTTGGTGACAACGAAAAAGATGCAGTTTTCTACAGTTATCTTCACTAAAATTTCAGTGAAAGAATAAAAGAAAGGAAAACCGGGACTTAAAGATTACTCTTAAGTTTACTAAGCAAAGTTCCCCCAAACAGAAGTTAAAAGGAGAAGAAAATGCACAACAGCATTTTAAAAATATAATGGGTGTGATTCTTAATAATGCTTCCAGGATTTTAAAATTCAAAATATAATAGACTCTGGAGCTTCTTTGAAAAAGTGAAGGCAACTGATTGAAGAACTATGACAGGTCCAAACTGTAAATCAGAACTCCTTCCATTCAAGAGCTAGCTGAAATGGCAACACAGCAACTGCTTATGTGTTAACAAGCCCCCTCAATGGAAGCCATGGAAAAGACACTTGTCAATGCCTTAGAAGTGATGACTAAAGCAGAACTCAGTCCTGGGAGAAGCAGCCCTGATATCCTTTGCTCACCCAGCTGTCTTCATCTGGCACCATAATAGCAAGGCATCCTTGGCAGACTTCTTCTCTTTGTTATCTTCTGTTTCCACACTGATGTCCTGGATCTAAGATTTACAAAGAAATATTAGACAAACAGATGGGTCAGTGGTCTAACAGCCACTGAAGACCAGGTCTGCATTTATATAAAAGTCAAATTTAGATCAAAGCCTTACCCTGCAAACTACTTGCTCATATGTCAATGAAAACTGCTTCCTGAAGTCAGGGCTCAGCTCAGAAGCACCAGCCAGAGCTGGGTTTCCTACTTATACAGAGATAGTGCTGGAAGGAAGACAGCTACCTGTATGATTTCCTAGCACCATTAGAGTTGTTTCTGCCTGAGACCTGGTCTTCTAACTATAAGCGAGCACAGTGGTTCTCACAGCATACTTGGAACCTTATCACAGCCCAGAAAAATATTTAGTTGGGTTTTTCATAACCATTTTTTCAAACAAATATGTGGACTTCATTGATGAGAATACTATGGGCACCACTTCTCAAAAAAAGAGAATGCTTAAATGCCATGCTTCCATGGTCTGCATCTGTAAGCTCCTCATAAACAATGTGTGTTCAATAGAAAGTCTCATCTACTGGCACCAAAGTCACCCACACTACCTGGGTCTGAACTGAGGCTCTACCATCCAAGTACCTCAATTTCCTCATCTGAGGAATGGCAGTCACAACAGCTACCTCACAGCGCTGCTGTGTGTCTTAATGAAGTAAACAAGTGCCGAGCTCACAGAAAAGACTGGTAAATAGCAGTTCTTGGGTTAGGAGCCAGCTCCCAGTTATGATGTTAAACAAGTGCTCCAAATACCCTTCTGGTTGTAGTTTCTTTCCCATAATTAAATTTGGGATGTGGGCTGGAACTGGATGGATCAACCCAGGAGATCATCTTTCACCTTCCACCTCTAGCCATCCCAAGTTTCTCTGTCCTACCTCCTGTCAAACCCCTCCATTAAACCTAAAAATATTTCCCAGAGTTCTTTTTCAAAGAGATACAAAGCGGACAACATATCTAAATACAAAATTAAATGTTGTAAACTTTTAACTAGGAAAAAATATCTAGAAATTGAAATATCTGCACTTAAAAAATAAAAAACTTCATTTTTAATTGTGGTAAAAATGCAAAGTCTGAATTTGCAAAAACCTCAAACTCTTCTATTAGAATCATTAGCTCACGTGCAAAGTGAACAAGAATAATCTTCAACCACTGAGTGACAAAGACTCAGGCTGGAACTTTATACACTAAACACTGTCAGTTTTCTCACACTTCTGTATGAAGAAGGGCATCTTTTTCCAGATTTGCCCATGTAGCACTGGGTTCAATTCTTAGCACCACATAAAAATAAATAAAGTAAAGGCATTGTGTCCTTATACAACTAAAAAAAAATTATATATATATAAAAAGAAGTTCTAGCTATCTTTCTGTGAGACTAGGCAAACTCAAGACTTCCAGTTTCTCTCACCATCTTTTATTCTCTTTAAAGGCATAAAACCTGTGTTGCCATCAGTAATTAATGGATTTCTATTATACACATACAAGACAAAACATGTCCTGGGAACAACAGGGAACACACACAAGCACTGGGAACTTAAGACTGCATATTCAAGAGCTGGGGGAAGGAGAGATCTCTGTGGACACACAGGGATGCTTCACTGCAGAAGCTGAGCCTTGGCCGATGCAGAATTAATCCGTATCTATAGAACAGGTAGAAGAGGCTGAGTCATGTAAGAAACCAAGACCACAGACCATGCACTAGCATCAGCAGCCTTTGTATCTCCCCTCAAAGGCAAAAGGTTTGTATCAGCATTCACAGGTTGAAGTACAGAAAAAGGAAAGCTGGCAGGAAGCTAATTAGTCAACAACTCAACCCAATTCATGCTGAGAATCCTGAAAAGGGCTGCGTGTGCCAGCTCCCTGACATAGGAACAGTGGGTCAGTTATCAGGAACAAGATAGGCCACAGGAATTTTCCTGGATATATGTCAGTGACAGAATTAAAAAAAAAAAAAAAAAAAAAAAAGTAAAAGAAAAAGAAAAAAGAAACAATTGTAAATAAAGGTAATATTTATTAAACTGAATGTCAGTCTTGCATGAATTTAGCACAATTTTTAAATGAATTTTGTTGATGCATTAAAAAAAAAAAAAGATAGGCCACAATCAGGATGCCCTCCCGTGCTCTGATCACCACTGCTCAAAGGCAACAGACACAGAATGCTTTCCTCTGCAAAGCTGGGGCCAACCTCAAGGAATGTCTTGTTGATTTCACATCTACTGGCGTAAGACATGAGAGCAACGATTAGTGAACCTGATGGCATTCGTTCCATTTTCAATAATTCAGGAACTAAATGACAGAAACCTACATGAAAGTTGTGCCTGGGGAAAAAAATGTCCTTGGTGGTTGTGATTAAGTCTGTTAAGCTATGCCATCTTCTATCATGATCCCCTCCTCAAACCTACTTAATGAGAATCATGTGGGCTGAGCTCTGAAAATCTGAATTATTAAGAAGTTTTCACAATGGTGGCAGATGATCAGCCAGGTTTGGGAAACAGCTAGTCAGGGAGTCCTTTCTAAATGTGATTCCATTTTAGCCTCTTGCCCCCTCCTCACACATAGACACCCAGAACACTGGAAACTGAAGCCCAATCCTAGGCACAGTGAGGAGGAAGAGGGATTGGTGTCAGTATGAAAACATAAGATAGCTCTAATTTGATTTTTCACTTTCCCTTTTTGTGTTTTTATTTACCCAGAAAAAAAAAAAAAAATCAATCAGATCTTTATCAAAGGGCACAACAGGAAGGAAAGGCATGCAGTGCACAGTCACCCAGGAGACAAGACTGTTAAGATATTTGTTTGCAGAGTAACCTGACACCAGGGTAATAAGTCCTTCTTGCCTTTCAAATTTTAATTGAAGAGCCTGAGAAGGAAGCACACACCTGGAGAAGGAGTCCCAGGCCTCAGGCTGGAGGTCTTGAAATACCGAGCTCTTTCTTTTTTATGAGTCAGAAACCTGAGCAAGCCTACAAAACTTCTCAGGATCCTTGGTTTCCTCAAAAAGTAGAATTAGACAAAATGACCTTGAAAGTACATTCTGACTTAAAAAATACTTCTATACTCGGTGAAGTTCACAGTCTACTGCTAAGTAGACTCACATCAGCCTCATCCTCATACTTCTGCTCTGGAAAGTGAAATGGCAGACACCAGACAAGGTGTTGGGGAAGTAGTGGGGCAGGGGATGCAGCCTGAAAGCTACCACCACTAAGTCACATCTGAGAAGAGAGCCAAGACTGTCAGTAGCAGTGAAATGTGGGAGGATACAGTAGCTTCTATATGGCTCCAGGGGCAGCACTCAGTCCTGAGGGACAGATGTGACACCCCTGACTCTGAGATGCAGTTTCAAGCTGTTCTTCCTGGTCCCTCTGGCATGGGGAGGTCACCTCCACCAAGAGACCTGAACTTGGAAGATTAGCCTAAGTTCTGAGCATCATGTCAGCATCCTGGGTTGAGTCACTTACCTGGAAGCGAAGGATGATGGTCCAGATGAGGCCAAGGGTCAGCCGGTGATTCCCATCCACAATGTCATGGGACCCCATGTTCTCAAGATGAACTCTCTGCTCTTTCAGGAACTGAAGGGCCTTGTCCACATTCTCCAGACAGTGGATGCGCATTCTTCCTTTGGTGGGTTTAGGCTAGAAATGAGAGCAGAGGTGGAAAGAGATCATCCAATAGGGCAGAGACAGCCTGTCGTGCAGTGCTCCCCCAACCTAAAACACTAAAACTCTTGTGTGCTCATCTGTTCCAAAAACACATTTATCTAACAGTCTTGGAAAAGAAAAGTTTACTTAAGGGGTTGTAACCGATTACTTTCCAGAGGTCTGTTTAATTGTGGAAGCTACATAATTTACAAATGAGGACAGAAATGGGAAATTTAGAGAGACGCAAATCCAATTTTCATAGAGAATTTCAGTGCTACTGCTGCCATCTACACAGCTTTTTGCAGATGCATGGCCAACAACTGTGAGGATTTTCTAATTATTTTCAATACAAAAATAGATTTGTGGGCTGGGGATATAGCTCGGTTAGTAGAGTGCTTGACTAGAATTCACAAGGCTCTGGGTTCAATCCTCAGCAACACACATATACATACACATACACACACACACTTGCCACCTGCTGGCTTGAGTCATTTCCTAAGGATGGTACAAAACAAAGATGGACCACACCATCAAGTCAAGAGAATTTCCAAATGGTGGTTTTGTGAGGCGAACAGGGAAGAGGTTAAACAACAGGGAGTGATTTACTGAAAAGAAAGAAAAAGGGGGAAAATGAGAGTAGCCTAATTTGAATACCCCAAATGTTTCTTCCTTTCCCCTAGTTCCTTCCTTTCCCCCAGTTACATCAAAATCTAAATAAGGCCCTTGGAAGGTAAACATTCAAAAATAAACAAAAGATATATACATTTGTAACACACACACACACGCACCTACCATATGTATCTCCACAGTATCCGCTATACACACATACATATTTACTATAAATATTTATTTTATCTACCTACCTAATGTATGTACATACACTTCATTAGGTCACTATTACCAACATGACAAAACCAAGTTCATACTGGACTCCTGCACCTGCTCTTCATTTCCCATTCATTCCCCTCTGGTCCAGGGTGCACCTGGGGCTGATGTCATCATCTCAAAAACACCCCAACAGGAAGCACACACCCTCACCTGTCAGAAGAATACATTTTGCCTAGCTGACTAGTGGCTGCTGTTGATCCCTAGCATCTTCTTGGTCATCGCACCATGTCCCACCTATCTTCCAAGCCTCAGGGTCAAGGCCTGTCTTTCCTTCTTGGAGACATGTATAACTACTCTAATTCTCAGAGGTCTCTTCTCACAATTCTGCATATTGATTATGTGGACAGAGTCCAAGAACTCATCATTGCCTTGTATTTTTTATGATACTATTGTTTCTTATATTGCTCTTAAACTACTTCTAATTCAACTGCTGGCTGATTTTACGCTGCTATATTCTTAGGGGGTCTCTGGTTTGATTCTGAGCATAGGGTATGTGCACAAGTAATCTGAACACCCACGGGTGAGGTGACCTCCAGAGAGAAAAGGAGGCCAGGTGTGCGGCAACCTAGGCAAAACTAGGTAAACGCAATAGCCAGTCCTATGCCAATATATTGGCCATTTCCTGCTTTTTTCTTTTTTCCTCTACAGTTAAGATCTTCCTGACTTACTAGCTGGAAAACATCTGAATGGAAAGATATTTGGGTAACAAGTGGTCATTTCAGTCTACTCTGCCCAGTTTCAGATTAGTATTTTATACTTCCTACAGAAAAGGACATATAAGAATTGAAGAATTGGACTTTGACATCAAAGAAACAAAATTACAAGCAGAGGCCTTATCAAAAGTGGTAAATTCTTGCTTAGCATGCATGAGGCCCTGGGTTTGATCCCCTGCATTGCAAAAAGAGGATGAAAACTGAGCACTCTAGGTAGGCAGAAAAAGATATGATTGTAGACACTGTCTGAGGCTGCCACTGGCGCACGCTCTCTCAGAGGCACCCCCACCAGCCTCCTGAGTCACACTCAGTGTCATTACACAGGGATGGGGTTAGCTCCAAGTGAAGTGTGTGGATGCTGGTACAGGGGCTTCTGACCTTCCTTCCTGCTGCGGAGAAGACTTCTTCTCTTCTTGGTATATGTGTGGGTCAGTGCTTCCCAAGGTGAGGCAGATAGGGCTACCTCCTCCTGGTGAGAAGTGCAGAACTCCGCATTTGTTTGTTTTTTCCTGATCATTTCTTGGGTTAGCTATCATTTCTCACTACTGAAAACGTAACTATTCACAGCAGCCCCTTGCTCTTCTCATAGCCAGGGGCTTCGGGATGGAATGAAGCTCCTGGTTAAAACTCTGCTCCAAGTTGAGGGATAGAGATTTAGCTGTCTCTAAAAAGAGGTGTGTGAATTCTGTACATTTCTTCCTGCTGTTCAGAGGCCTTTTTTAAACTCCTCTCAATGTTTGTGTGCCTGGCTAGTGAGGCAGTGAGTGGTCTCTCTACACCTACAGGTGCTATTCCCTGCAGAGCAAGGAGGTCTGAAGCATTCTGTGAATCCCAGCAGAAACTCTCGTCTTAGTTCATACAGGCAGAAAAGGTTATTTCCTAAGTTGGGGTGAGGAGAACAGTATGATTAAAGCGAAAGGACTTAGGAAAAGGAGAACAAGGAATAGATGGGGGCTTCTGGTACCTTCCCAGCAGAACAAAACCACAACTAAAAAAACTATTCAGCAGAACAAAACCACAACTCTTTCAAACTTTGTCCTGAAAACCCAGATCTCAAATGATCACTTAAGTCTGGTTCACATTCAAACAAATGCAGCAAAGAGTCCTCCGAGAATCTCCTTTCCTCAAATGGGAAACTTCAAAACCTCAGTGTAATGTATGCACATTTGTGTGGACAACAGGGTGTGAGGCAGTGTGTAAGGGAGGATGAAGGTGCTTTCCTACAGGCTGAAGCAATGTGATGCACATCCCAGGGATCTCATACTAATTGGCCATGCCAGATGACCATAAAGGTGGTCCACTCCAGATCTGGATGCAACTCAAGTACTTGGGGCAAGGGTCAGTCATCAGAAACGGTGGAGCATGGGGCTGGGGATGTGGCTCAGTAGTACGGCACTTGCCCAGTATGCCAGAGCAACCCCCAGCACTACAAAAAAAGAGAAAAACAAACAACAAACAAAATGATATGGTAGTGTGCACACCTGTACTTCCAGCTACTCGGAAAGCTGAGGCAGGAGGATTGCAAGTTTGAGGTGAGCCTCAGCAACTTAGCAAGACCCTACTTCAGTGGTAAACTATCCCTGGGTTCAACCCCAGTACTCCCAAAACAACCAAACCAAACCAAACCCCACACCAAGAAGCCAGAAGAGATGGAAAACTGTGTTTTTTTTGTTTGTTTGTTTGTTTTTTTGCATTTTACCAGAGGGGAAGGGATGTGTATCTGCTTTTTTCCCACTAAAGTTGTACAAATGTGTATGTGTGCTTGCTTGCAATTTTCCTATTGCTCCTGGCCTTTACATTGTACAGGATGATGATATCCAAACAATCTCAATCAATAATTTACTTCACAACTATTTATCAGTAAAATTGGAATAGTATCGACAATTATTTCAAAAGGCTGCTACAAAATTAACTACTGTGGTATTCTCAAACCTAGAACCTCTCTACCAGCAAACGACACCTCAAGTATTTTCCTCCAAAAAGAAATTCTACTTTGAATAAAATGGGGAACTCCCCCTCTCCCTATGCCAGGGAGTTGGAACTGCTAAGAAGTAGCACAGCTCTCCGTGGACATGGGAATGTTTAGAGTATAGGACTCTCCCAGTGAGAGCCAGAAAAGTTGACCCTATCAATCGAAGGGCACGTTTAAAATGGGAAGAGAAATGTGCCCTAAGTACAGCAATGGCAATGTTACTCTTTTAATCCTGACACCCCAAACTGAATTCTAGCCTGAGAGAAAGATTTGGTGATAAGAGAAAAAAGTGGTCAGTAGTATCCCAAAGGAGCAGATAAGATTAAGGTGGGAAGAGGATATAAAAATATAGAAATACTGACCTTTGGGGGCTTCTATATAAAAACTCTAATTCAAAACTTATTGAGAAGTACCAAAAGTGTGATTTACAGAGATTTTAAATAAATATTATTACTGCCATACAGCAGTAAAGAATTCAAATTGGGCAAAACATTGTGTGATAAAAGTTATTGGGAGGCTTGCTTTATCATCTTATTACCCCACCTTTGTGATTTAAATCATTTTCCTGTATTTCGAAATTGAAGTTCGCCCATCTTCAGTGCAATATTAACCCCCTGTACAACAAAAGAATAAATAAGACAAGGCAAGGTCAGAGGATGTACTGGACACACACGAGGCAGAGCGAGAAGCAAGACTAAAGCTCAATAACGGGGCATGGTGGTGCATGTCTGTAATCCCAGTGCTGAGGCAGGAGGACTACAGCTTGGGCAACTTGATGGGACTCTGTTTCAAAATAAAAGGTTAGGGATGTGGCTCAGTGGGAGAGTTCTTGCCTAGTATTTTCAAAACCCTAGGTTCAGTTCCCAACCCCCACCCATAGAAAGACTAAAGCTCAAGTATGCCAACTAATTTGTCTTAGTTTTATTTGCTTCAGAGAGGACTTCTCAATGTTTTAAGGCACAATACTTGGAGGCAAGCTCAGGAAACATTACAAAACATTAATTTCCAGAGATAATAATGATATTCCATAGCTATACATGGAAACATATTGGTCAACTACATAGCTTCCAAGATCTAAAAATTCTCAGCTGCCATTTACTGAGCAACTATTGTGTGTTCACCTCTCTGTTAGGTGGTTTATAGCTGTGACCATAGTTAATCCTCAAAACATCCTGATTTATTGTAATTATTCTTTTCATTTTACAGATGAGGGCACGCTGGCTCAGAAAGATGACATAATCTGTCAGTACATGGCAAACCAAGACTCTAAAAGTCGTTCTTTTTATGCTACACTAAGAACCCAGAATACAGAATACAAGGAAGAAAAGTACACATTTCTCCGAGAAAGGAAGGAAGAGACTTGGTTCCCATCTGGTGAATAGCTTTCTTTTCCTTTAGAAGCTATTTTTATATTACTGAACTTGATCTTCTCAAAAGGAAGAGATAACAATGGCAAAAACTAAACACAATGGAGGAGGGGTGGGGGAGAGCACATCACTCAGTTATAAACACTTTCTGAAGCCTCACCCCCAGAGTGGCTAATTCTGCCAAGGAAAGGAGTGTCCCCTCTTGCTTCCACTAATTATCATCAGATTCCTAGTGTGACATGGGCATGTTCCCAAGGTAACATGTACATTTCTGTTTTGTTATTTCTGACAGGACAGTCTGAACAGGCTTTCACCCAAAGACAAGGATCAAGACAAGGCTTATGGGTCTGAGATTTCAGGGGGGCTCTGAAGGCAGGGAGACTTTCTCTGAGAACATACTTACTTTTACTGACCTTCTCTTAAATCATTTTTAACAAGCTTTCCTTCGCCTCCTACACTACTGTCCTGTGGTTTTTCAAAGGTGCCTTTTCTGTTTGCCTTTCCCCAAGGCCTCTCTATTCCAAATCTTTACCAACTGCTATGGTTTGGATTTGAGATATTCCCCCATCAGAAAAGCTCTTGTGAGAATTGATGCAGGAATGCTAAGAGATGGAATGATTAAATCACAAGAGCTGTTGGATTAATCCATTTGATGGACTAATAACTTCAAAGGACCACTGCACTGGTTAACTGTAGCAGGTGGGATGTGGCTAAAGGTGGCTAAAGGAAATAGGTCACTGGGAGCTTGCTCTTGGACTATATTTTGTCTCTGGTTCCTTATGTGAGTGTGCAACACACACACACACACACACACACAACCATCCCCTGGTTTTGTTGCTATCATGAGCTCAGCAGGTTTCCTCCACCTAGATGCTCTGCCTTGTCATCTCAGGCTCAGAGCAATGGAGTTGGCTGATCATAGACTGAAACTGTGAGCCCAAAATAAACATTTTCTCCTCTAAGCTGTTGTTGTCAGGTACTTTGGTCACAGTGATGAAAAGCTAACACACCAACCATAACTTTGTCCCAAATCCATGATCCATCTGCTTTATTAATCTAAGGGAGAAGTCTCTATGGTCTGAAAACATAATTCTAATTGCTCACTACAGCAGCCAGTCCAAGCTCTACCTGAAACAGTGTAGCCTTGGACTAATTACCCTGCATGGTTCCATCAGAGGCCCTTGGTTCTGCCTGGACAGCCCGATGGGCTGTGCAGCCTTGAATCTGTGTCATTTATACCCAGCAAGGTTTTAGGATTTGTAGAGCTATGGAATATATTCCCAAGATGGAAAAGAGAAAACAAATACTTCCTAGAGCCAAGCAGATCTCCTTTTTGAATAAAAGGAAGACACCAGGGACAGTTCTTTGCAGGGTGCTTTGGGAGGGCCCTGGGAGGTAGGCTGCCATGTCCCACTTTAGAAATAGCCACTCTTTCTCCACAGGTAGCCAAAGAAGCCCTGAAGCCACCTGGAAAGACAACTCTGCAGTGCTGGACACAGCACAGTTCTGGGAAGAATCCTCTGGGCCTTGAAGTGACACACACTGCTGCCTGGCCCTGACAGCCCCTTGGTTGGAGTTACAATGTCTACAACAGGAAGTGGTCACTTCCTGCAGTAAAACACAAGCTAGGGACTGTGGGGCAGAAGACTGGCCAACATGCAAGATGAATTCTAAAGAACCTGCTAATCCTGTTCAGGTGAAGAAGTAAGTAAAGACACGAACTGGCCTCAGGATACCTGTTTGACCAACCTTTGCTTATGTTTCTATCTTTTAATCAAAAGTGAATTTTACTACAGAGACAGATACTAGAGATGCCTCTCTAGTATCACTCAGGGTAGAATGGGAGGTACTAATTCTAAAGTCTCCTCTTATAGGTTATAAAGCCAAATTCGTTTCACACTAGTGTCCAACTTTCTCCCTACACATCAAACTTCAAGCTTTCAGAAGAATATCGGTGATTTTTACCCAATTAAAACTAATCAGGTGTGCCAGGTGCGGCGGCAGGGGGCACACCTGTAATCCCAGTCACTCAGGAAGATTGCAAGTTTGAGGCCAGCCTGGGCAACTTGGTGAGATTCCTGTCTCAAAATAAAAAAGTAAAAAGGACTGTCAATATAGTTCATTAGTAAAGCATCCCTGGAGTTAATCCCCAGTACTAAAAAAAAAAAAAAAAAAAAAAAAAAAAACCAAACAATTCAGGTAACACCACACTGAGTCCTGTTACCTCCTGCCTATCTCTTCCCTGGTCAGGATCTACTGATAAGAACTCAGTGGGAAAGGAGGGTACAACAGACAGGGTGGGCCACAGTCCAAGTTACATGACATACAGCAACACTAGCCTTGGGCAGGTTACTCTAACTCTGCTAATGCTGTCTACAAGGCAGAGGAAATACAGGTTGTCCACTTCACTAGACTCTAAGAACTAAATAACATGTGTGCCAGTATTGTGTAAATCCTAAAAATCAGACAGTATATACTGATGTTATCATCATCACTCCTTTCAAAAAAGGAACTCCAGTTTGACCAGGAAACTTGCCCATCAGGCAGCACCCCTCACCTGGGTCCTGTGGATACCATGGCCTCTCGTGGGCTGGCTGAGCCCCACACACTTCTAAGGTTTCTTGGCACTTCACTCAGAGGCTCCTTTCCTCCTCTCAACTCTAGGGATTTGAGGTCATTCATTTGCTACTCCAGCACACAGAACTCTATTATTTCGTTCTCTGTTTGTACAATTAGACCCCAATTCATCAGGGAATTACGTTCTTCCATGGCTGCTTGTTTGGAATAAAACTAAATTCTCCCATTTCCCAGTGATATTTAGAAAAACAGTTAGGTTCTATGGGCAGTCCACAAAATCCTGTTTCAACAAATAATACATGGCTGCTGTGATCTATAAACAAGGGTTTTATGAAAAAACTTGCTCAGAGTGGTTCAATATAGGATTTAAGGCTTAAGAAACCTCAATGGTAAATCTATCTTCTCCATCTCGCTAGCTCAGCTTGTTTTAGAATTAATGGTTGCCAAAAAAAAAAAAAAAAAAAAACCAAAAAAACAAAGCAACAACAAAAAATCCATACACACAGAAAAAAAAAAAAATCCATCTTTTTAGTTGCTTTTAATTCTTAAAGAGACTGATGAATGGAGTAAGATGACAGACTATCAGCAAACGACAAGCCAGCAAAAACCAATGGCATCTTGTGATTGGTAACACCTGGGGTTGGGGAAGAGCTCTCTCAGGGACAGGGAGAGCTCAGTGTGGCAGGGACAAGGCAGAAAACTGGCCACCCTAACTTAGAATCATTCTTTGCTATGGAGGCCCAGGAAAGGAAGGTACAGGCACAGGTAAGCCTCCAACCTTTATGACTTTGGCCATAACTATCAAAGTACAGGTTTGAGGATATTATGCCAGGGGCCCCTCTTGCTCCCAATGTTAGTGCTGCTATGGGTGAACCTTCACCCCTCAAATTCTGTTCTTGTCTGACACTGAGATCAAGGTCCAATTGCAGAGTGACCTGCACAGGTTTTGTGCTCACACTTTTACGTGTCAATATGACACTGAGGTAAAGGGTGGTTCCATATTTTTAGAGAATTTCAAAGTAGGACCTTTATGCAGAGTTGTAGTCCACAGTGATTTCAGAGCAAGATCCTGGAAAGTAATTTGTCAATTCAATCCCAAAGAGCAACAGCAAAGCCCCATGGTGTTCTCATTGCCCCAAGTACCTGAGACAGAGAGGGAGTGGACACTCTGGACACACAGTCTGCCCAGGCCAGGGATGAAGATGGGAAATTCTGTTCCACAGTGGATCAGAATCAAGTTCCTTGATAACACAAATGCCTGCCTAAAACTTGCTAAGTTTAACTCAAAGTCTATTGGGCCAAAATCCAGAGTAGAGTTAGGGTGAAATTTGCTGGATCATTCATCTAATATTTCTTTAAAGTTCACTAAGAAACATGCACGTGCACACACACGTACCCATCTCCTCCTTTGTAAAGGATTCTAAGAATCTATCAGTAAAGTAAATCTGACTGAGACGGAGCTCCAGATGGAGTGCAAACATTCGTGTTGCCAGGGATCCCTGGTGCAGAAACCTCAGCTCTGACGGAATGTTACCTGATGACACTTTAGCTGTGTTCATTAACTGATCCAGGCCTGGAAGCTCTAACCACCTCAATAGTTTTGGAACCTGAATACACGAGGATCCCTTGGGCAGCCCTCAGGGAGTTCTCTTCCCTGCTGGGAGGGTCTCTAACTTGAGGCCTACAGGCCTCAGCAGCAAAGGACAGAGTGTGGTTTGTGTCTGTTCCATAAAGTTCCTTAAACTAAACACCCTGAGGCCAAAGAGACTGAAAATCTCCAGTCCAAATGAACAATTTTACTCACTCAATGGTATCCTTACTTTTGGAATACAAATAACTGGACTGTTCAACCTATAATCCCGGTTAGCTGTGAGGAAAGGATAATAAATGAATTAAGGCAACTGAGGATTTTACAAAGTACCAGCTAAAAGTTTCTGATACTGACTGCTTAAGAGGGTGGAAATGGTGACCATCTCCATTCTTGGCCCCTAGTCTCCTAGGTCTCTGGGTCACAGTCTACAAAGTTATTGCTAGTGGCAAAAAAAGAGTAGGAGGTTTTCACACATAACTAAAAATTATGGTTCACTGGTTGGATTTTCCCTTCCTACTAATATTTTTGTTGCCCTGTTCAGGATAAACGGCAATAGGCCTAATCCCATTTATCATATGGACATTATCAAGGGCATAATCTTCTTGGTATAAAAGAATTACAAGCCTTCAAAGGTTTACAATTCACTCTTTACCTATACGATTTGACCACATTGGTAACAAAAATAAACGACTAAACTGATTCCTATCCATGTGACCTTTAATGAGCTTTTTAGCTACTTTCAAAACATTTTTAAAAATGAATAAGCAATTTTATGAGGCCCCAAAAAAGCACAGAGAGGCAGGGGGAAAAAAAAGTCTGGTTAAAAAAACTGTATTTTGTAAGCTGCATATCATAGTAATTCTAGCCTAGGCTCTCAAACAAATTTCACTTCAAGAAAACAAATCGAAATGCAATAAATGACTAGCCTGTCTGCCCTCTCCATGTGGGCCCAATGCTCACGTCACACACCACCTTCCTTTTTTTTTTTTTTTTGCGGTGCTATCACCACCTTCTTTTATAACCATAATGATTTTGAGTGAGGGGTTCTTTTCTCATCTAATCTGACCCACAAACTCTCACAGAAATTGAGGCAGTAGGACCTACATGTTCAGACAACAAACAGCATGGATAGAACTCAGTTTAGATGAGATGGGACTTCACTATCATATAGAGGAAAAATTCCCATTCTTGAACAGAGAGGCAACGAGGGAAAATGTTGGCTCCATTTTTACTCCAGCTCAGACACAATTTTGTCAGTGGGCTAATAATAGGGCAAGGTACAACCTTGGCCCCTTGCCTATGGTCAGAGGTGTATGGGTTCATCTACAGAAAGATCTGCTGTGGATGTCAAGTTACAGGGTGGAGATCAAGTTAAAAATAAGGCTTTCTGGCAGACCTGCCAACCACCATCATATTTTCCTAATGATGTCAGTGCAGATGTGGGGTTCTATCCCTGGGCATCAGCTCTTGGCTCAGCGGCATCACTACCTATGGAATTACATGTGCTCTGGTATAAAATATAGCATTTACTTTCAAATCAAGGCGAGACAAAACCTGTTGGGTCAGTCACAGAGATGGTTTAAGTTTCTCTGGTTTAAGGTGTATAAATAAAAGTCACATCAGAGAGGGTCACAGCAGCTCTGAGAAACAGAATGAGGACAGAGTTCTTACTGCAGGCTGATAACTTTCCTGCCAAAAACGGCAGGATGAATTCATCGGATGCTCTGTTTCTAAGGAGACAAAAATACCAGCTCTCCCTCCACCCCCAGAACAAAAAGGGTGCAGGGAAGAAAACAAAAACATCAGAACCCACTGAATTCAATTCTTGCCACCTTGAAATGAAAGCTCAGATTTTCCAGAGAATCAATAAGACCACAAATTTAGAAATCATTCCATGATCTCATGTGGGATGCAGATTCATCCTTGAGCCAGCATCCAAGCCTGGCTCTTCAATTTTCGGCACTATGCTCTGCTTAACAGGAACACCAGCCAGGATCTTTCTGACCAAAGGGAGCAACCTCACAAGTTACCAGAATGAGGCTGCTTTATTATAGTTCGAGAATGTCACCCAGACTCAGAATGTGAAGCTGGGGCTTTCCCTAAAGCATTTGCCTCACACATCGAAAATTCTCCTTTGCAAAAATATCATTAATTATAGAATTCAACAATAGGCAAATCCACACTTGAATTTTCAAAAATATTTTCCTACCTATGGTACAAGACACTACCATTTCCACTTACCAGTCTCTCTCCAGAGAGGACCTCCAGCAGCTTGATGAGCATCCGTCCATCTCGAAGGTCAGTGTACAGGTCTGTGATCCGGCAGGACACTCGGGCAAGGTGAGAATTGACCCACTTGGTGAAGGTCTTCTTTTGCACAGCTTCACGCTCATCTGCAAGAGGAGAGCTCACTTTAACCACCAACCACAGCACTGGCAGCAGCAGGTGCATGCCAGCAGGGCCACGAAAGTCCACAAAAGGAGTGGGGGTCAACCAAACCAAACTCCAATAGAACCTCTACTTACTTTAACTACAGTCATCGCTCTGAGAAAAAAAACTGGATAATCCTTGAACATGTGAGCCCCTTAGACATGCTGCCAAGAGAAAATCCTTCACTTCCTTTTCTCCCATCCCTGCTCAAGAGGCATCAGGATGCAGGAAATGATGATGGGGTGTGTGTGTGTGTGGGGGTGTCTTTGCAGTTCTGCCCAATACTGTAATATCTGACTGGCAGAGTTTCTAGTGTCATGTTATAGCTACTATTCCCCCAAAAGGAAAGTGTGGGGAAACGCACAGTATATGAAAGAATGTGGAATAGAAGCTCAGGAACAGCAGGAAACTGCTTCCCTTGTGTACAAAGACTTAGGCAATACCTGACAAGTTAAATTTACTCATGACTTTGATTGGCAATGGTTCTTTCACAGGTTCAGTCACATGCTCTGGGGACAAGAGAGAAAAGGGCAAGCAACAAGAGTACAAAGAGATCTAGCCAAGCATTAGGAGAACAGAGGCTGAGCCCAGGGCCTCAAGAAAAGTGTAGTGAGACCCTGGTGGCTCAAGTATTCTATTCTACAAACTAGTAGACTCCAACTTCAACCACACTGAAAAGGCAACTGCTGGTTTATGGTTTAAAGTATGGTAGTTGTATATTCAAGTTATCCAGAAAACAGCAATAACTTTTTCAAGTTTTGGTAATCCAAATTTTCTTCAATTTGAACCAAAAAAACTCTACAGACACTTAAGCCGAGAACTGCACCTCCACAATTCATATGAACAGGTTTCCAAACTCCTTGGCACTCCAGAACTTTCTAAGTGAGAGAGCTGAAAACCTTCAACAGACATCCACAGAGGGTGGACTCACACACTCATCCTCCCTGACTGTTCTCTACAGAGCTACTCTGCTCTTCTGCCACTAGAGTAGCTATTATTTCTAGTTCCACCAGAACCCAAACCCTACTTCTCCTAGGGCAAACCCAAACACATGGAGATGTTTATGCATGACTCTACAAAAGCTATGGAGAACTCAATTATTCCTTATGTATTTCAAAACTATTGGGTGACAACTAAAAAGCTATCCCACTTGATGGGGTATATGCCCAGTGGCCTGAGGGTATTGGATTCCCAGATTGGTTACAGGGTCAGCAAACAGTCTGGTATCTAAGATCTGCCTGAAAGCAAAGTCCCTTGCCAACCCCACCACAGGGAGGCAGTTAGGCAGAGACAACAGTGGATAAGCATTTACTAATGGCAACCTGGCAGGTGAGCCAGCAGAAACCAGCAGGGCACCTGCCAAGACAGCAGGCCACATGCTGCAATCAATAGCTCCTTGAGGTCCAGCTTCTCCCCTAAAAGATTCAGCCCCTCCAGATGGAAAGTGGGCCTTTCCGCAGGGACAAAGGTCAACCAGAAACAAAGGCAAATGGGGAGAAGGAGAAAAAGGCAGTAGGGGTTCACTGCAACCTATGAAGGAAGTTGCACCAATGACACTATGACAGGTCAGGAGGAGACCACTCACATTCATTATTAACTGCAAAATCATGGGGGATGGTGACTTTACCACTACAGTGATATGGGGAGCTGCATTTTTTGGTTTAGGTTGGCTGCTTTGAAAGAGCAGGTCCACAGTAGAATCAGAAGACTTTGCTAGGAACATTTCACAGATGGTCTCTACCCAGGAGGCAAGTAACTCTCAATTCAGATGCATTTAGGGTCAACTAATTTCTTTTTTCACTTGTAATATCCTTTATGTGCTATACTAGGGTAGGAAAATGTCTTTAATAAAACCCTTGATGGGTATCCGAGGCTGTTAATGAAGGGTTTGGGGCTCAAAGTTACTGCCGCATCCAGTCACTCAAAGGAGCAAGATCAAAACAAAAACCTGCTTGGATTACGGCATTTCTAAATAAACAAGTACAAAATGAGTTCCTCAGTCTACTGTCACTCCTTTGAGTGAATCTCACATTAAAGTAACATTCCCGGCTTTTTAAAGATTCTTTTACAAGGAAATTCCAAGGATTTGCTTCAGACTCCAGTAAACACACTCCCTACTCAGCACTCGGCCCCGTTACCACCCAACCCCAACCCTTCCCCCATAAAGAGGCAAACAGAGAGGTCAAGGGTGGGAGCAGAGAGACTGAGCTGAAACTAAACAGACCAGGATCTGTGCAAGGAGGACCCAGAAACTCTAGGAAGAAGAAAGATGAGGCAAAGAAACTAAGAACACGAAAGAAATGAGAGCTAGCATTGCATTCCCGTCTGCCCCTCCCTTCTCCTCACAGATTAAGAAGGAGAAATGCAGAAAAATCACAGGGTCTCAGCTCCTCAGGTTCACACCAACAGTGGAAAAAGCAGGAAGATTCTGCCCAGGGACAGGATCCGATAAACACCCTTTTGACAACCAGGCGCAGGGGCAGGAAACTCACTCAGCAGAGAGACACAAAGCCTGGCTGGCTAGCTGCCCTCTCGAAGGCAGCTTGGTCAATGACAAACACTTCTGAAGTGGAAGAAGGGAGAGGGAGGGACAAGCTACCCTGTGCTCCAGTAGAGGATGAGGCTCCTGTCCTTGGGGACCCGGTCCTTTGTTCCACCCTTCCTAGGAAGGCACAATATCAACCTCACAATCCCAGCAAGGAGGGGGATGGAGGTGCAGATAGGCCAGGAGGCTCTTGGCACATGTAGTGTGAAGACAACCCAGAGCCTCCTTCCAGGTTTCCAGGCTCAAGCTTATTGCCATCCTGAGCTGTCAGAGAAGGTGGAGAAAGCAGTCCAGGGAAGAGGGCCAACTTCCAATCCTATGAGTATAAAGCAGTGGTGGTGATATAGAAAGGAGTCCTTACAAGCTTCTACTGATCTGATTTTTTAGACCAGAGATTCTCTATGGGGGCAATTTTGGCTTCCAATCCTCTCCCCCAATGGGAGAGGCTACAGACATTTTTGATGATCATGAATGGGGAAGGGAACAGGAGCTACTGGCATCTACCGGGGAGAAGCCAGGATGCTGCTAACATCTTAACACAGAACACTGGGCTTACACCAATTGGAGCTTGCATTCGTGGCGCTCAGACCGCACTTACAAGATGCCAGAGTCAGGGTGTTATTCATTCCTCATTCTGTTTGCCTATATCAAAAGCTTTTTGACACTGATGGTTTGCATATCCTCCATGGCAGCAGGACATCTCTGCTTTCAGACTCACTCATTCCACAATGCAGAGGAGCAGAAGCATGCCTGGGAGAACAGAGCAGCCTCCATCTGGGACAGTGTGATGGTAGGCATTTCTGTCCCCTAGGCCATTTCCATTCTTTTCAGGGCCTGTTATCAAGTCAACTCATGCCTGTGTCTCCCCTCAGTAGGGGGTGCATGGTGAGGCAATCCACATGGCCAAGGAGGAGTGAGGTTAGAAAGGACAATTCCTGATGCTGCTCTCAAAAAATAAACTTCCAAAACAAATTCCACCAACATGTCCCTGCAGCTCTGAGAGATCCTAGGAACCAGAAGTAGTTCCCAGTGCAAAGACCTAATCAGGTTGTAGTTAATTCCACAAACTCAGAGATATACTAGCCAACTACTGGTCAATGAGAATTACCAAGAGGCAGATCAAGAAACACATCCTCAAATATGACAACATTTATAGTTTCTGATCCATGAAGGAGAGAAGTGCAAGTGACATTCCATTACTGGTACTCTTTCCACCAAATGATTTTCCAGGCACACCTGCAATAATGCCATTGTGCCTCAGAAAAGCAATTTATACTTCCTCAAAGCTCACTAGACCCTCACAGCAACTGACAGGAAGGCAGAACCTAACAGTTCTCTCCAGCAAAGCAAGAGGCTCAATGAGTCCACCAGACTGCAGTGGTAGGGCTGGCACGTCTGGGGTCCCTTTGGGTGTTGCTCTGTCTTTCCCATTCTTCAGTCACATAAAGGGATTTGTAGCTATGACTTCTCTTCAAAGTGCCAAGATTTGCTGTCCTTTGTTATCTGATTTCTAATTTAAAAAACTTGAAATTTTCAGTGTGTCTTTAAAAGGGGGGATATTTAAAGCAGAGAAACACATTTGATTGATGCTTAGGTCAAAAAGGTTGTGGATAGCCTCTTTATTATCATCCCCTGTAGAAGCACATAATCTATCTTTCTTTGCAGGGAATGGTTATTATAAATAATGGAAAGTTGCAATGCTTCAATATTTATTTATTCTGAAGAATGTATTACAACTGGAAAAATGAACATTATGTTAACATGAATCAAATTTCAGGACATAGGAGGAGCTTTGATGAATGGATTGTTATGGTTTGGATGTGAGGTGTCCCCCAAAAGCTCACATGTGAGACAATGCAAGAAGGTTCAGAGGAGAAATGACTGGGTTGTGAGAGTCTTAATCCAATCAGTGATTTAATTCTCATAGGGATTAACCGAATCAATAGGGATTAACTGAATCGTAACTGAAGTGGTAGGGTGTGGCTGGAGGAGGTGGGAATTGGGGTGCGGCTTTGGGTATATATTTTATCTGTTGAGTGGAGGCTCTCTCTGCTTCCTGATAATGCAAGCCATTTCCCTCTGCCAGTCTCTTTTGCCATGATGTTCTGCCTCACTTCAAGCCCTTCTAAGGACTAAAACCTCTGAACTCATGAGCCCTCAAATAAACTTTTCCTCCTCTACAGTTGTGATGGTCAGGTCACTTAGTCACAACAGTGAAAAAACTGACTAAAACAGATGGGTATCATGCTATGGAAACTATTGGGCAGCATTTTCCTGCAATACCCTCTGTAAAAAGTACTAAACACAAGCATGTTCTCCACATGCCATAACGCTGGCTGTGGAAAGAAACCAGAGGGAAGGCCTAAAAGGTATGGAACATCCTGGAAGGAAAGTGACGGAGAAACATCATGTGCAAGTTTTGCTAAAGCACAGATTAAGTTAGGTGTAGACCTCGGTGTAAGCAGGAAAGGAGTTGTAAGAACGGAAGCTGAGAAGAAATCAAAGGAATATATAAAGCAATCATTTTACAGACATTCCCATGACTGGCTGACTAATCAGAAATTGAGAGTATTAAAATAAATTCCAACATTACAAAGTGCATACTATACACAGACCTCTAAGATAAGGTCTCTTGAACTCAGTGAACTAAAAGTCTAACTAGGAAAACAAAACAAGAAGTGAGAAGATATTATGAAGATATTACAGAGAAGTTTAGGATCAAATGCAAAGAGAATGATTTTGACAACAGATTTTTGGGGTTGTTTGGGAAAAAATGCTCACCAGTTAAGATGATTTCAGGTCCCACCACCGTCAGTTATGAGGTTTCCCCCTGCCCTGAGCCTCTCTCCCCAAGCTAACCCCCCTGAAACATCACTGCCATAGTCATCCTCCCCAAACAGCAGCTTTTCAAAGCTGTACGACTGTACAATAACGTCCACATCCCCAGCCTTCATCTAGTTCTCTAAACCTAGTATCTGAAGGTCCTAAGATTCTCTCCTAAGACACCATCTTCATCTGGGACGCTCCCTGGCACACCATCTGGGTGCTCCCACCCAACAGGTCTTGCTCATGCTCTGAACTCTCCCTGAGCACATTCATTCTTCACATTTACTTACATCATTCTTCTAACCTAGAAGGCCCTTTCTCTTCTCTCACTTTCTTTAATGTGTAGGCTAAGATTCGCTCTCCAGGAGGCCGGGCTATCACCATTTGATGGAATATGGTCTCTCATCTTTGTATTAGGTATCCAGTGTCCTATCTCCTTCACTAGCCTTCAGCTGCCTCAGGGAGAGGGGCTCAACTCCACACTTGTTTAGAGCCTTAGCATACACCAAGAAGTGAATGGACATACAATAAACATCTGCTGAACCTATCAGCAAACCCCCAGTTCCAATAAGGAAGCTCTCAATAAAGCTTGCTGCTGCTAGTGTTCCTCCAGAAATTAGTGGGGGCGGTGCTGGTGAAAGTTTCAATCATATAGATATGAACACTTAAATGTTATAATTGCACAACATAAAAACTTTTCAAAACAATTTTTTATGTAATTATTTCTAAATGTCTGAAATATGACAAAAATGCCATTTTGTGGTACTGTCTTTCAGATTAAAGAGTTTGACAATTTTGTTTTGTTTCATTTGGGGGCAACTGCCACCACATAATTGCACAGTAAAGTTGCAGAATACACAAGGGGATAACTACAATGTTACATGACCCAAACAAGTGAATTGTCACAAGACTTACTTTATACCAATTTTAGTAATTTATCCACTAAAGCTAAATTCTTGAGTTTAAAAAAGAAAAAATCCTAATTCAAAACAAAAGAATACAGTGGGGTGGAGTCCTTATATGTGCCTTAGCATGAAAAAATAAATAAGCCATTTCCCAGGAGAAGCATGCAAAACACACAGAGCAGGAAACCGGAAACAGGCAACTGACTGTATTGATAATAGAGAATCAAACTGTTATCTTGAGGCAGCAAGAGGAAGGAAACTAATCTTTTGACTGAAGGCCTCCCTGTGACGGATTAGTCTGGGGGCCCTTAATTCACTGCTGATTTGTATATAAATAGAACTTGAGTTAAAATATTTTCCTAACAGTTTAACAGGCTTCATGGACAAAACACACGTAAACATCTGTCTAAATGCATGTGCCCCAAATAGCAATTCTCTGCTGATATTTATAGCCTGATGTGCAGACTATATAAAACCAACTAAAAACTCTGTATAACCCTGCACCGACCACGAGCACCAAATGAGAAGCCCCTGCTTGTGTTGTCTGAGTAACAAGGCTCCAATTCTGCCAAGGTGGAAACTGAGGCACAGAAAGGGAAACACAAGAGGACACCTGCGGTCCTGCCTCTCTGTCAGTCATACTTGAGGGTGAGCCCCTTAAAGACACAATCCAGGAAGCTAAGGCTATGGAAGGGGCTGAGGTTGGTGAGGATTCCTCTGAAAACAACTGAAGACAAGAGCCAGGGTAAGAACCAGTGTGGATTAACAGTCATGTAGAGTACAAAAACCAGGAGGAGAAAGTAAAGGCCTTTAAGACAGAGAAACAAGACCCCATTAAAAAAAAATTTTTAGACACTATATCTATTAATCTCCATCTCTGCAGGACAGGGCAGGAGGAAATAGCTTGGAATCGCAGTCAGGGAGAATATGGACAAAGGATGAAATGGGCCCAAATCTCCTCCTATACACTAATGGATGCTGAGTTTGGATCTTCACTAGGCTTACCCTGTTTATTAAAAACTGTTTTTAACTATATGAGGCACATAAAAATTTTGGTGACTTACTTAAGGGCATGCTGCTAGCAAAGATACATCCAGCATTAGAACCCACATCTATGTGAACTCTTAAGAATATCAAAGCCCACCACCACTACCACCCTACCCTGCCTGAGGAAAACAAGATATTACCTCCCCCAAACAACAGGGAAAAATCATGATCATTCATCTTAGGACAGTTTTTTATGATTAAAAAAAAAAATTTAAAACAGTAGTCTGCAAACTTCTGCCTATAGCCTAGTTTTATATTATCTGGAAGCTAGAATGCCTTTTATACATTTTAAGAACCTATGTAGCCTGCAAAACCTAACTTAGCTACCCTCTGGCTCTTTACAGAAAACGTTTGCCATTTTGAGGTTTAAAACATTTTCATAGTATCACTTATAGCATAACCCATTTGTTAGACTCTACTTTCCAATCAGTATCAGCGTAGCAAATGTGCATTGAGTGCTCATTATGAACAAGGCAGGGAACAAGGCACCATACCAGGCACCAATTTAACCTCCTCTGGTAAGTATGTTGCCAAGCTGGTGTTCAGAAGCAGTTTTTTTTTTTGTTTTGTTTTGTTTTTGGTACTGGGAACTGAACCCAGGGGAACTTAACTACTGAGTTATATCCCCAGTCCTTTTTATTTTTTGGAGATAGAGCCTTGCTAAATTGTCCAGGCTGGCCTTGAACTTGTGATCCTCCTGCCTCAGTCTCCTGAGTCCCTGGAATTCCAAGCATGTGCCACTGTATCCAGCATAGCATGACTTTTCTTTTTAAAAGTTATGTTACTAGGACTATGCCCAGAGGTCCAGCCAGGCAGGGAGAGAACATAGGACCCCTTTTCTCTCCCCAGAACCTCATTTGGTTACTGTGACATAACAGGATGAATAGTGTGCTATCCCACCTGTCAGAACTCAGGGCTGTACCTTTACCTTCTGAGGACTAGAAAGGGTCCTGGACTCAGGACTGGATTTCTCAACTTCTCACTGCTCTGCACATGCTGCAGGCTACTCTGCTAGGTTCTTACTTTGATGAACACTGCATTTACCATCACCTCTCCTTCCCCAACCCTCCCTGCAAGAAGGCAAACTGAAGATAATCTTAATATCCTTAAAGTTAGAAAAAAGCTGGGACTAAACCAATATCATAATTGTAATTACTAAACTTCTATGGCGGAATGTTATAATGCAGACTAACACTAATACTGAGTAGTGGGAAATAAATTGTTTTTATGGATTCCTTTTTCCTGTGAATAAATTTTCATTTATCTATTTAGCTTTGATCTCACTGTGTTGCCCAGGCTGGGCCTGAACTTCCTACCTCAGACTTCCAAGTAGCTGGGATTACAGGTGGTGTGCCACCATCCCAGCTAAGGAAAGAGATTTGTTAAAGGCAACACCTGGAGTGGGCTGTGTGGCATTTTTTTCTAAGCAACTACTAATGAAGCAGTAAATGTTATATTAAAAGTCTATCATGATAGCTCAGTTGGTAGAGTGCCTGCCTCGCAAACACAAGGCCCTGGGTTCAATCCCCAGCACCGAAAAAAAAAAAAAAAAAAAAACGTCTATCATGGGGCACACGAATTCACTGGTTAAAATTCTCTATGGTCACGCGTGGCTTAATGCCAAGGATTATGTTTTAAGAAATGTCCTTGAGCAATGGGGTCATTGTGTGAACATCATAGAACAAAACTTAAGACAGGCCCTGAAGGTATGAGCCCACTGCACACCTAGGCTATATAGTATAGCCACCATCATGTATGCAGTCCAGAGTTGATAAAAATGTTATGCAGAGCATGACTGTACTTCATTTTTCAGGGCTAATGATAGGTAGTCTTTTATTGTAGGAGCTTGGGAATTAAGTAATAAAAGATATTTCAAATTTACCATGTTTTCTTTTCATGCAATGCACTAATGTAGGGGAGGTAGCCATACTATTCTGTGGACCATGTGGCTGGTCTAAAAATCAGAGTGTGTACCCTGACCCCTGCTTATGATTTTCATCCTTCTCCAGGTCTCCAGAATTCCTAAGGTCAAAAGAATTTGGGTCAACAGTGCAGGGAGGAAAAACAAAACTCTTTCACATTACCTGAGACTTTCAAGATACAAGACGATTCTGCTCTACTTAAACATTTCTGCACAGATGACCAGAGAGGCCAAGGCTGCCTGTGAGATAATCACACCAAATGCAGCGGTTGCTGTAGTAGTTCTGACAGCTTTAGTTAATGAGGATGTCAAAATTAACTAATTCACAGACTCCAAAAGGTTAAGACCCCTGGGACTTTTTTTTCAAACCAGAGAGACAGAAACAAAAATAAATAAATAAATAAATAAATAAAGGGACATCACACAAAGTTAACTACTTTTCATAGACAGTATATCATCTACTAAAATAATTACTCCCTCAATAAAGTAATGATGGACACTCTCATCTAAAATAATCTAGTATTACAGAAGTCCTCCAAATAAGGTTATATGTAAAAATTTGCTCTGCAAAGGATTAGTACTGTGGAATAAAGAAAGCCACAGCAATGACAAGTTATCACTTCCAACTACAGAATTACACCAAAAGTCCACTTAATGAGAAGAGGAATTACATTTAAAATAAAGGGACATAAACAGAAAAAACATGTTTTAACTGACTTCTGTTTTAGTGAACTGTATACAAATTTAGTCAACTAAATCCCTTTTGGCCAGTGACTATGATCCCGGCAGAAACTATCAGGATGGAAATAACAGACTGATAACTAAGACTGTCTCAACTTCAATGCCAAACACCAAAATCCCAGTTGTCTATACAAGTAAGTCACAGACTTCATGTGTGTGTGGGGGGAGGAGGGGTGAGGTGTCCAAACCATACTTGGATTCCGAAATAACAAGTGATATGACAAGACTAGAAAAGAAACATATAATTTTACAATGGAGATTTACTTCCTAAACTAAGGAATTTTTAGAACTTAGCACTATTTCTAAGTGATATCCTAGTGCATCAAACCAAAATTTCACCTCAGAGTATTCTTCATTGAGAGAGTAATTCACTGAATGACAGAGGCTCTAAACCAATCAACAACTACAAATTTAACTCAGCCAACTAATCCATTAACTGAAAAATTATCCCATTTAGAACAGCAAATGTTATAAACACTAATACTTCACAGTCATAAAGGCCTCCTGTCATTTTTTCCCATCATGGGTTAATTAGTTAGTCAATGAGCAAATATTTACTTAATAACTAGTATGAAGACACTGTTTTTGGAGGATCTGTCCATCCTCCAAAAACATTAAAAAAAAAAAAAAAAAAAGTTAAGAAGCAGGGCTGGAGTGTGTAGCTCAGTGGCAGAAGGCTAGCCAGCATGCATGAAGCCCTGGATCAATATCCAGTACCTCAAAAAAGAAAACAGAAAGAAAAAAAAAAAAAAAAAAAAAAAACAGCTAAAAAGCAATTTCCAAATCCTTGAGAATTCACAGCATTAGGTAAGTGATATACATATTCATCTGCCATTGGTCACTTTTAAGATAACCTAAAATGAAAAGAAAGTTATTACATATAGCGCCACACTCTGAAAAACAGTTCTAACTTTCTTTGTGGATTCCTTAACCTCACCCATCCTATAAATGGTCGCACAAGATTTCTTTTTAAGTCAAATAGTGCGGAGTTTTGGTGGGCAGATCCTATTAACATACAATGTACACTGCCTTGTTTTAATAAAGGGCAGAAAAACTGGAGGTAGAAATACCTTACATTCAATCCCCTGTGACAACTTAAGTCACCAAGTAAGGAGGCAGGACAGTTGATGGTTTATACTACCTTTTTTTTTTTTTTTAAACCAAAACCTATTTTTCATTATTAGGAGCACTAATCAAAACTTTAAACCCACCTTTGTAGAAGCCCACTTTTACAGAACACATGACCAGGATCATAATCTTACTTAAAACTGTTTTTCTACCTAAATTTATTTATTTTTCAAATAAAAAAAAACAAACTTTGAATGAAGGGCTAGAAAGGGGAAGGTTTCTGATGTTTTGTTTTGGACATGTAAACCCACTGCCAAACTCATTAGCTCCTACAAAAGAGAACACAGACCTTCACAACGTTCTTGAGTGTGTACCCACTGCAGACCTCCCTACGCCATTTCCCCCATCCCCACACGCAAAGCTTAACTCTACAAAGTCAGGCGCTTCCAACAGGTGTAGGGACCTGGCTGTTTATAGTTTTGCCAGTTTGCAGGTGGGGTGGGACAGCCTTGTCATGGGAGGAGTATTTTTGCCTGGGTAGACTATTGCTCTACCGACTTACTCTTCAGGGGCATTTTATTGCTTAATGATTACCTTAGCTGTTTCTTTTCAACAAATTCTATAAAGATAATAATCCTGTATTTGTATTTAAGTGGGAAAGGCCAGAGACTCAAAGATATTCTGCTGGGGCTGCAGACAGAAGCTGTACTTTTAGCGGAAGTAGGTAAAAATAACCTCACTCCATTTCTTACCTAAAAGACAAATCCTTTCCGTTACAGAAGGCACAGAGAAGTAGCACACGTGTATGCGGTTGGTGAAAAGGTAAGTGGCAATATCGAAATTTAGAATACGTACTTCCTCCATAGTTCAGTCACGCCTATAGATATTTACCTTCCAGAAATATGTGCACTCCAGGATTTTTAAATAATTGCACAAAAGAATAGCAACAATAGCAAAACAGAAAAGACTAGAACTAAGGATATATTAATAGGTTAGCTAATGAAAATATGGCCATCCATATAAAAGAATAGTATGCATGCATTAAAAAGAGTAAGAGAAATCTGCAGTACACTGACTGGCTCTCTGGTCATCTGTGTTACTGAGGGATAAATAGTGGATATTTTTAGTGGGATCTCAAAAATATTTTAATGTTAGTTACTCCAATAAAGGGTATGGAAGAATATGTTCTAAACTATTAACCAAAATTATCTCAAGGGAGTCGAAGCAAAGAAAGGAGGCATTTCCACTTGTGTATTTCGTTGGCTTTTTTCTTCTGTTAAAGTAATACCAATTTTGAAAATTTTAAAGGGCATTTCCATTTGAGGGGAAACACACAATTCAATTTCATTTGATGACAGAACTGGGGTTCCCATCAGGTCTGAGTCTGATGGGAAGTAATACAAAGGACACTCACTGCAGAATGAATTCTCTCTGGGCACCGCGAAAGATCATACGTGAACTGCTGTCTTCAATGAGAACTCAAAAATAGATAAAACACCACCCTGAATTTTCATATCTTTCTTCTGAAGAATAATAAATGAATATTTAGCCTTTTACAACATTCGTACATGGAATAAGGTAAATGAATGCTAATACTTGCTTTTTTAAAAATTTTTTTGGAGTTGTATATGGACAGAATGTTTTTGTTTTTGTTTTTTTTTTTTTTTAAATGTGGTGCTAAGGATGGAACCCAGTGGCTCTCCTGTGCTAGGCAAGCGCTTTGCCACTGAGCTACAGACCTAGCCCCCAATACTGCCTTTTAATGGTTTGGAACTGAGGATATTAATAAAAAAATAATAAGTGACGTTTACTGAGGTCTATAGGATGCTGAAAGAGTAGTTTCCAACCATCTTTGCATCAAGGAATACAAAAGAGGCAAAACAGAAGCTTATACATGAAATACCTTCTCACCTGCATGTTGGACAGAAAAACTCCCATTTTAATATCCTTTATTTACTAATGTTCCACCTCAAATTTCATCTAAGGAAAATCAAATTCCATTCTTAAAAAGTTTGGTTTTTAAATTGTACTAAGTAATGGGAACTAAGGACAGGTGCAGTAGTTTCTAGTTTACTGAGACACTAACTTCCTCAATGGGTAATTTACGGCACAGAACAGGTACAAAAGAGAGGGCCAGGCAAAGCACTGTGGGACATTGACCAGAGGTGAGTCAAGGAGAGCTTCAGAGCTAATGTCTGAGTCCAGGTGACATCACCAATCAATGGCAGGGATAAGACCAGAGACCAGTGGGGTGGATCTACCAATGCTTGAGCTACCCATGTGAGAAGCACTCTAGATGTGATCCCAAATGATGGAGGAATTAAATCATCTCTCACCTCCACCCACACATACTGTAGGTTTACTGAATGATAACCAGGGCCAGGCGCTCTTGGAAGCACTTCACTAAGACTCATTTAATTCTCACAAGCGCTGTGTGAGGTAAGTATTCATATACCATCAAACATCTTGCACAAGATCAAATGAAGTGATTTGCCCAGTCACAAAGTAGGCACAGTCTCAGGAGTGTGACACTGAAATCCCCAACTCTAAAGAGTTCTACAATAACAAGGACTTGGGTGCAACCGAGACGAAATGGGGTTTGATTTTGAATGCTGAATAAAGTCCCTGCCGCCCTGCTGTCCACAATGGGCACACACTGAATTCAACCTCTTAAAAAGTTCTGCAACCAAAATTCATAATTCCCAAATTGCAGAAGTCCTCATGAGAAAAAATCCTCTGAACTCCCAATTGTTCTTTCTAGTCCATCAGGTTCACCCTTCCAGTCCCATCAAGGGAGAGGTTCCTCTTGCTGGTCTGGCACCCAAGAGGCTTGTATTTACCCTGCAATATTCAAGGAGCCCTTGCTTACAGTCAACGCACATCCAGACCCAAGACAGGTATCTTCAAGAGTTACCATTAGCCACAGCGAAATACCCCTTACTCTCTCTTCCACCCAAACGTCTACCAAAATAATTTTTAGATTCTGGAACTACTGACTCAAGAAAACTAGCTTTATCATTGTTCTGCCATCATATTTTTAAATGAACAGATGAAACAATTTACTACTGCATCTGTTTAAAACAAACATAAGTATAGACTGGAGGCTGTGAGCAGGTCTAAGGTTACACATAACCAGACTTCCAGATCTGTTTTCCTTTACCTTGGTTTCCAGGGCCACCCTGTTCTTGGCCCTGAAAATTACAGGTACCCCATGCACCAAACCAGAGCAGCATGCCTGCAGTCAAGGAAGAGTGAAACACCTATTGTATGGAATGGGGAAAGTTCTTCATTAGGATTCCGAGGCAAACAGTGATTAATTAATAAAAAGTATAGCTTGGGGTAATTAGCAGCAGCAACAAAAATGTTTAGCTGAGCTTCCTCTTTTTATCTTGAGGCAGTTCCTATAGACAGATGCTTAGGATTAGTGAAGTTTAATGAGACCGGCAGTGGCTGCCTAATTAGTCAGCGAGGAGGAAGCAGTCAGTAATGACAGGGGGAAAGGCTTTTACCCCTGTTATTAGTTTAGGCCTAGGACAGCATTTCTTCGACTGGGCTATACCCTCAGCCTCAAAGTGGTCCCTAGGCAAATAAAAAGTTAAAAAACAAAAACAAAAACACCCCCAAAAAAGAAACCAAAACATGAGAGCTGGGCTTCCTGAGGGCTGGCTCTCCCGTCTAGAGGAGAACCATACTGTATCAGCACTAGGGCTGCGGCAGCTCAACCCCAGCCACAGCTCTCCTGAAAGCAACACCAAATTCTGTGGCACCAGAGAATACCTGTGTCCTGGGTGGGCAGGATAGCTGCCACCTTATGTGGTAGATGGCACTGAAAATGAAAGGTGCCTGCTGAAGGAGCCAGAGGCCTCTGAACATCGCTGGCTTCCTGAAAGTTTCAGGTGCTAATCCATATATAGTTAGTTCTACCTTTAATCTCTACCACTTGACACATCCCTAGGAAAAAAGAGATCTCCTCCTTATGCACCAAGAGTCACCCCATAGTAAACTTCAAATGGAGTTTTTCTCTGAAGAAAAAGAGCCAGGCCACCATCACTGTCATGAGGACATTCCAGGGTTCCCTCTGACTATTTGGAAGCGTGAATTTTTCAGCACTGGCTTCCTTCCCTACAAAGGTCAGAGGTTGTCAGAACCAGCCCAGAAACCTCTTTCACCTGTGGCTGCAATGTAAATGAAACTAAGCCCCTGTTAATTTTTTACAGAAGGAAGGCCATCAGGTTGGCCCTACACCAGAAAGCAGGTCTCAGCAGCAGTTTTGCCCTGGGAATGAAGAAAGGAAACACTTACTTAAGCTCAGCATAGAAATCTGAATTTAGAATCTGTTTCCAAAGTCAACAGAGTTGACTGCTGTAGGCTACTTACTTCTACAGTTTTGGGATCTCACTGTAACACTGGACTTTCTGACAAGGTCTGACAAACAATACTGTCATTTTAGTCTTAACGCACTGGCTTAAACCGGTTCCCACATTCTCATCAATTCTGTAAGACATGCATTCTACCTAAACCCAAAGGTCAATAGTTAGGAGTTTCTGGGACTCACAAAGGTACTTTTCAGAACTCCATTCAAGCAGACAAACCTTCGAAATTCAAAGGCAGGATCAAAGAGCATGACTGATTTCCCCTGATGTACCCCACCTGCAGCCACGTGCTTAAGTTTGTAAGAAAGCAGGCAAATTGTTCTCTGGTACCCTTACACCTGAGTATGTCACAGGTTGAAGGCATTGTGACCGATGTGCTTGTCATTGGTCCTTCTACATTTTATATCTACTGCAGCTCAAAGTAAAAGTAAAGGAGACCACTGGAACTATATAAATCTACAATAAGCTTCATTCTCAAAAGAGAAATGGGAATACATAACATACACATTAATGTAAGAAAATTTTTCCAAATTTTCAAAAGAAAATTTCTTGAAAAAAACGCACAGCAGTGACAAAGCATCTTTCAGTCTGCAACATCTGTCCTTCCTGAGAAAGGTACTCTCATTTTTCCCGATAGAGAAACCAAAGAGAACAAACCCAGCATTCTCTAACCCAGAAATCCTATGACAAGCCTGTGATCTGAACTCTCTGAGCAGTAGGCTTTTCATAATATATACAAACAAAAAACACCACCAGGAGACACCTGCCCAGGCCAAATCATTTCTGGAACTAGGCAGGGAATAAACAATAAATACAAATAATTACTTTGCCTCTTTGATGCCATATTTAGAATGGCCAGTAAGTAAAACGAAGCTTGTGGTTTTAGGGTAATAACAAGAAGTGTGGATGCAGTGGTGCTCCCTTACAATTTTTTAATTTTAATTATTTTTATTTTTTGTACTGGGGATTGAAAACCCCAGAGTGCTCTAACACTGAGCTACATCCCCATCCTTTTTATGTTATTTTGAGACAGGATCTCTCACTAAATTACCTAGGTTGGCCTTGAACTTTTGATCCTCCTGCCTCAGATGTTTGGCCCTTTTGCCCCCTTGAAAGCTATTTTTAGGCCTGCCATGGGGAAACTCGGAAGATGGCAAGAAAAAAAAAATGCAAATAGCAGCTAGGATTCTTTACTTATACCAGGCTGCATCAGCAACACCAGAATTGAGATTATCTACTTTATTTGTACATGGACACACCAACAAATAGTTCAGCAGCCAAAAATACCTGAAGTTGAGAAAAATCAGCAAACTCCAAGAACCAGAACTTAAAAATGTGTTTGTCTGTTTTTTCCCCCATATTCCTATGTAATGCTAACATCATCTTTGACAATTGCTCGACTTACCTTCTATGAAGTCAGTGCCTCAGGAGTGAAGACCATACTTTAAACTCCAAAATTCTACTTCAACAGTAATACCCTTTATCCTAGGTCCTGCACCAATGATTTTCTATACTGGTGAACACAGACCAAAAGAATGTATTATCAGCTGAGTCCATTTATTCTGTCAGAACCACCAAAGCAGACATCAAAGGAAGAAAGTAAGGTCTTCCAAGATGAGGCAAGTCTTGAATTTTTACATGCCATTTACAATCCTGCCCTTTGCCACTGCCTCCAATTATGAGTGAGTTTGAGCAAACCCTTTAAGGTTGGAGCAGAATCAGGAATTTCCATCTCTCAGCAATCACTTTTGCCAAATCAAGGTTGTCCAGATCCTTAAAAAATGCTAATGTGATAGTTACAAAAGCACAGACATAGCAGTTTAGGTATTTTCTTTTTCTTTTTTTGGCGGTGGGGGGGGGGGGGGTGGAGGGACGACCAAGGATTGAACCCAGAAGTGCTCAACCACTGAGCTATATCCTCAGTCCTTTTTCATGTTTTATTTAGAGACAGGGTCTCACCTTGCTTAAGGCCTCGCTAAGTTGCTGAGGCTGGCTTTGAACCTGTAATCCTCCTGCCTTGGCTCCTGAACTGCTGGAGTTTAGGTGTTTTCATAAATTACCATACAGAAATGCCCTTGAGGGGCTGCACAGCAAAATGGCTAGAAACCAGGGTCCCAAAGCAAAGTGCCTAGGTTGGAATTTCAGCTCTGTCTTTATTAGTTAGTTAGGCATCTTTGGGCAAAGTATCCTTTGTGCTTCGATTTCCTCATCCTCAAAATGAAGAAAACACCACGCAGGGAAGTTGTGAGGACCAACACTGCAAAGTACTGAGAACTGTGTGTGCAGAAGGGGACCTACGTTCCTGCTCTCTGCGTAAGGATGTGCCTTTTCTTTTCCTTTTTCAGTCCCTGGAAGCCCTTCAGTTTCCCCATATGACTCATTCTGTGAGCTTAGAAAACCAGAAGTAAAGTGTGTGTGTGTGTATGTGTTTTGCAGTGGGCATCTACCCATCCGAGCTTTATAGGAGCATTCAGAGACATTAAAGTGCTCATGGTAGAGTCATGCATTTATTTGTGGGAGTGTCTTCAAATTTGTTATCAGATGACCAACAGTCCTTTCTAACAAGCAAGAGAACGGAGATGCAAGTCACTTGTCAAGGTCATTTTGCCAACATCAGATGCTAAGCAGCTGATTCCCTGGACATGTGCCAAGATTAGCTATTTGTTGGCTTACAAAAAGGAAACAAAAATCCCAACAAATAATAAGCATAAAGAGTTGAAATGTAAGAAAAAAACATGCCCAGGTAATGCTTAGCTATTACCCCAATAATGCTCCATGATTTTGAGACTCCCTCTGTTCATATCTCACGATAACTACCGCCTCATAAACTAATCTTCCAAAATGCCTTACACATCCCACAAACATGAAATGTATTCAGGTTTTGGAGCACTTGTCACTTTCTACCTAGTATTTTCTTTCAGAATATAATTTCAGACTGGCTGCACTGTGGTCCCAGTGTGCTTAGCACTGTAACCTGCTCACGATATCTACTATGCTTGTTAAATGTTGACTGAATGGGTAGATGGGTTTGATGGCTTCTTCAGAAATCTCAGATCTATAAATGTGTTCTAAAAAGTTACCCTGCCTTAATCCACAGCACTTATTCTTGGTTAATTAAGAGGTACATGCTAGTGTTCCAACAGTCAGTCTGCAATGGTGCATCAACTAAAGCACATTATAAGTAACTGGCTTGGAGGCTTTGTCAGTTGGGTTTTGAGGACATGAACTAGAAAGCACTACTAAAGTACAGAGTGAAAAAACTAAAGCAACTAAAGTCAACAGCTCTCTTCCTGAGTCTAAATATACCTGCCAACAACATTTTAGCTTTAAAAAAGTCATTAACACAGCCAAGACAGCAGAACAAGGATGCGTATCGGGACGACACAGGAATAAAACACAGCCTTAAACAAATCTGGGTACTGTCCTAAGTACCCGCCCATGAAACATGTTTCTCTTATGCTACAGGTTAATTTCTGTCTCAGGAGAAAGGAAGATAAGGTCCTCATGATTGTCTAAGTAGAGGCATGTTGGGACACAGCTTTCCAAATGTATGTAAACACATACATGGTTTCAGAGGTTTGTGGGACTGATTCAAATGAGTCCTTAATACCTTGAAGTGGAGCCGTCATGCAGTCTGGCTGCCACTGACTCACCACTTCATTGAATCGCAACAGATATTCTAGTTGCAAGTATTTTATCTAGCAGCCCAAATCCAGAGTCTTGCAATCACTGCCAGTGTGTATACATCCATGTCTCTATGTTCGAAGGATCCCAATTCACCAATCTTCAGAATCACCTCAATCGAGGCTATAGTATGACTCAAATTACATCACCCAAATATCTTAACTGCTTTTAAGTGAATGTCAGTTCTGCCCTTGAAGATATGCTGAGGTAATACTCAGCCCTCTAATGCTATGCTTACAGTATCAAAGATAAGCAAATTAGCTGATGGCATTGTTTTTAATGGAAGGATTTACTCATCAATAGCAACAGCTTTATCAGAAAGTGACATTTGAGAAACTTGAGTGGTGTGCCTTGTTTTCCAGCTGTTTATCCATTCTGTTGCTGGGTTACTTACTTTTTTTTTTTTTCTTGCAGTACCGTGGGATTGAACCCAGGGAGCTCAACCACTGAGCTACATTCCCAGCTTTAGGTTCTTGCTCAGTTGCCAAGGCTGGCCTTTAACCTGCAACCCTCCTGGCCTCAGCCTTCCAAGTTGCTGGGATTACAGGAATGTGCCTCCATTCCTGCCTAAATGTGGCACTTCTGAACACTTGTGACTTTCACCAATCTCTAGTAAGAACAATCAAAAATACACAATTCTTTGGGTTTAAAATGAAAATTAAAATCAATACAATCTCTACACAGGCTGATGGATGTGTACACCACACCTTGCTGTGTGTCTCCACCTATTTATAAAATGCACTTTCAGTTTGAAGACATACTGAAAACAGCTCCCTCTTTGCAGTAGTTTCCCAATTTGTCACTTGCTGTCTAATCCTCTCAGGAGACATCTCACCTCTGTGAGTCTCAGGTTCTTCAATTTTCACAGCAGACAGGACCCCATCTACTTCAGAGAGTGACTGAAAAGATATACTGTGTATCTGGCTTATGCTGAAAAGCCCCCACAAACGTTTCATACTGTCACATTCAATGCAAAAGAAGCCGCTTGTGGTTTGGCTTTTATATCAGATTATCAGCAGAGTCTAAGCAGTCTGGTGGGAAGGGCGTGACCCCCAGCTGCCCTGACTCTCACCACACCACTGGTTACTATGAGGATGGCACTGAGTGACTCAAGCAGCAGCTTCTCAGTAACTGATGATTTCTGACCCTGGGTGAGAAGAGCTGACCCCTAGAGGCAGGAGGAAGGAAACCATATGGTAAATTACCACACTCTAAGAGCAGGATGATTTCTGAACACTCAGGCTGAGGAAGTTGCTTCAAAGACAACCCAAGTAACTGCTGGTGGCTGCTGCTAGACAACTTCCAACTGCCGGCTCCACACCCAGCCACACCTAGATCCTCCCAAGAAGATAAGTATCTCTGGAGGGGCAGTGTGGGCATGGTTTAGTGCTGGGGCTTCATGAATGGTCAGGCAGCTGTGAGGGCAAGCTCCACACTGAGCCAGTTACTTCATCTCTCCTCATCTGTGAACAGAGATAGCTTCTCTACCTATCTCAAACATTCTTCTGAGTTTGAAGACAGTAATGCATACAAATAAAAGCAGAGTCTGGTAAACACTCCATAAATGTTTGCTGTTGTCACTGGAAAAGTGTCATTTTCCTTCATCAGCAGGTACCAGACCAGTTGAGTGAACCTGAGAACAAAGACAGCCTTGACATTTGTTCTCTCCTCCAAAAAGAATTTCTTATATTTGATTATGAATTTGTATTTTTCACAGAAGGTTCACAACCATTATTTTTTATTTTAGAATGTTGATGGACCTTTACTTTATTCACTTATTTATATGCAGTGCTGAGAATCAAACTCAGTGCCTCCCACATGCTAAGCAAGCACTCAACGCCTGAGCCACAACCCTAGCCCCATAACAATCATTTTTGTAACAGATTCTCACAGCAACCACAGAGGGGTAGGGAGGGCAGGTGTTCTCCACTTACAAGGGCATAAAGCCACCCTTTTCCTATGTACAGTCATTAAAACCCTGTTACAATAACCCTATCTATGTTCCTGTCTCTTGACTTGTTTGTGAGCTTCTTGAGGGCAGGGACAGAAACTCTACCCCTGTGACCCCAGTACCTAGCCAAGAACTGCAGACAGAGGCCCTTCATAAGGCAGAATATTAACCAGGGGTTGAGTCCTGCCAAGGACCATGATTATTTATTTTAATGACCAGGTCTCCTGGTCCAACAGGAGTTTGGTTTGTTTTTAATGCAGAGAACCTTGACAAGTAAGCTACACTGTGAATTCCCAGTGGAGGGGGAACAAAGAGATCCCAAATCGACAGCTGAATCACTAAGTGACCTGTGCCTCTCTTTCCTCTTCCTGAAACACTGTGCAGAAAGCAGAGGTGTTCCTTATCAAACAAAGAGGGAGCAGGCTCAATGACATAATTTATGATCTCATGGGAAAATGAGGTAAGAAAAGTCATTTTGGAATTACTTGAGGACAATAACTGGTGAGATGGGTATCAGCTGGGCGCTGAGTTGGCCTCCCCATCGGACTCCAGCACACCAGTTGGATACTAACAAAGGAGCTAGCTAACTCCCAGTCCTTTTCTATGCCCTTCACCTGGGGCTTAAGTCCAACAGGTCACTGCCCTAGTGCCCCTCCAACTTCAACCCTTTCCCCCAAAAGCCACATGAATTTACCACCCCGATAAAAATGATAGTATGTGGTTCTGTGGACAAGTACTGGAGTCAAGCTGGCAATAGTCAAGCCCAGGACTGAAAAAGTATAACTTTGAAAAATTGCTTCCTTGTATTTCCAGTGAAAAAAATAATCTATCTCAAAACTGAAATCACATATATTTGCAGAGGAAAAAACAATTTTAAAAAACTTTTTTTTTTTTTTTTTTTAAACTGGAGTGGGGCCTGGGAAGGACCAACACTTGGGAAGTAGTTTTTGGGCCAAAAGTAGTTTTCCTCCTGATATTCTTTTCAGTTGAAAAGGCCAAACATATTAATATGTTATCTAAATTTCTGAGGCCATGCCCTCTATTTGCTCAGTGTTATTTAACTGCAATACTTCTAGAAAAAGTATTGCTCATGCTGGATCTATATGAGCAAGGACACATTTGCAGTTAGAAAAGCTGTATTTGCTTTATGGGTCACGCAATGTAATATGTGAATGGCTACCACAACTAGAAAAATGGATCCCAGTTTCCTGGGGTATATGTTTTACATTTTTTTCTTGCTATGCAACTAGATTACATTAGTGTAATCCTTAAACCGTCTCATCTAACTACTCTTAACCATTCCACTCAGAAGAAAGAAACAATGAGAGACAATCTAATGTCTAATTCCTAGGGAGCTACTTCTACTCTCCAAGCACTTTAAGGTACTTACTGTGTGGGGACTTCCCTTCCTCCACCCCCAACAAAGTTAAGTTCCCCCAAGACCCTGTAGAGTTCTAGGGAGTCCATTCACAGGAAATCCCTAAGACAGAGTTATAAGCAGGCTGTCACTAGGTTCACATCAAATTTCTTATCAGAAATGAAACAAGTTCAGCCTAAACCCTCCCTGAAGTTATCATATGTCCACATCATAGAGACAGATTCATTATCAAACATGATTTATTATTTCATTCGACACAGTATTTGTGAAGTAGCCACCTCTCTATTCTCAGGGGAGAAGTGGTATTGGGAGGAGGATCAGTTAACTCACTTTAAAACAACTACCTGTGCATTTCTGCTTCCTTTACTCACTCATCCATCCCCCTAACCCAGAGACATTTATTTACGTGCTAAGTTCTAGGAAAGAATACAGAGATGAGCAAACACACACAAGATGTCCTCTTGGGAGTTCATAAATCTTTACGGTTATACACATTATTAGGTACCTTCATATATAACTAGGGTGCCTGGATTGAGAGAAATTCCCAAGAGGTGGAACATTTGGTGCCAAAACCCAAAAGTTCTCTGGCAAACCAAAATGAGTTGGTCACCCTACTAATACAATATACCTAATTTAATCTCCATAATCACCCCACGAGCTATTGATTCCTCCTAGTGGAAGAAAATGAGGCTCAGGGAATCCTGGTCAGTGTGCTTTGCAGCACCCCATGTTTCTGAAATGAGATATAATACCCTGGACAGCCCTCTTCACCACCACCACCAGGTTCTGAATCACTCTCTTCCACCCTCCCCTAGCCTCCACCACAGATTTCACAGCTGAGATTTCATCTCTGCAGTTGTCTGCAGATAATGCATAATCTCCCCTCTAACACTACAAGACTGAATTACAGTAAATTGTTTAAACCTCTGTAGGAATAAACGTCTCCCTCAATAGAAATCAGGGCACCAGTTTCAAGCACCAGAAACACACTCTGCATTAGATTTATATTCACATCTGGGATATTATACACTCAAGCTAGTGAACTACGGAAAGTCATTGGAATTTAACAGTTCAACAGACTACAGACTTTCAAAAGATGCTGTATTCTTTAAAATAGACCTTCAAAAATAAAAAATAAAAACAAAATAGACCTTCCAAGTTTTCTTACTTAAAAGAAACCTAACTAAAAAATGTGGAGGCAACACTTCAAGATATTGTTTTCTACCATCTTTGCTATAACCACCAATTACATATATCAATGCTACCAAAGTACTATGATTTAAAGGATCTCAGGCAAACATACACTTGCAATTGATCTGTGCTTAGAACGATCTTCACTCCAAAATTCCATTGCAATTGTGCTCTGGGGGAGAGAGAGGGTGGACTCACCCAAATAACACAGACTATGTCATTTCCTTGCCACCAGAGAAGAACAGAGTCTCCAGACTTTTTATTTATGTTTTGCTCACATTCTTCATGAATAGTGTGTCTCCGTGATCCTTAAATTAACTTTCCACTTGCATCATTTCAGCATTAAAAAGGGCCTATATGGCCAAACCCTTCACAAAGCCTTTGTGAAACCAAATATAGACCAGCCTGTTGTCTCCATGCTACTGTGATTACTGTATTTGCTACTTAAAGGTCTTGTGCCTCTTGAAAACTGGGTTGGGGGGAGAGAAAGGCCTTTCAAAAGCAAACACAGTGGAGGCATTCAATGTCTCCATGGAGGGCGGTCAAGGCTAGTTTGGACACAGTAGTGCTCTCTGACAAAGGCAGCTCTCTAATCTAGGGCTGGATGCTCTGGCTTCAGCAGTAACTGCTCCAGATGCTTTTCATGCACCTGGCAGAGGTACCACCACTGCAACCTTCAATTTACACCAAAAGTCACCTGGCTCAAGTGATAGTCATCAGATTCATGTTCTTTCTAAAGCAGAAAGGGGGTGTTTCAGTCGAGTGCATTTTCAGGCAAACCAAACACTCTTCTAACCCAGTGAAGGAAACCACACCCAGAGGTTTCAGGAGTGGGGGTTGGGGCACTCCACTGAAGTTCAGAAGACTCACTGCCCCCCAACCCCCGTCCTTGCTTTGCCATTTAACCAGGATCCACAATAACAATGGTTTGCTGTGGATCAATGAGCATTCACTTATGTACCAGCAACAGTACAACCAAATATAGTTCCTACAGAGAATCTCATCTAATTCTTAGAAGAATCTCATTACACAAAATTTATATTAACCCCCATCCTAGAGATGATGAAAAGGCTAAGACTGGTAAATAAATTGCTCTGATTTGCAAAGAGACAGAGTAACCACACATTAAGTAAAAAGCCAGGTGTAGTGGTAATTCCAGGGGCTTGGGAGGCAGAGGCAGGAGGATCACAAGTTTGAGGGTGGCCTCTACAATTCAGTGAGACACTGTTTCAAAATAAAAACAACTGGCTGTGTAGCTTCATGCTAGTGTCCCCAGTTTTAATCCCCAGTATAGCAAAGAAAGAAACAAACAAAAAACTTTGGTCATTAGTGTTAAGTTAAAAAAAAAAAAAAAAAAAAAAAACCAAGAAGCCTAGACAAAACAATCTGCACAATGATTATAATAGTGTTAAACTGTATGTACATATATAAATATTAATAGAAAGTTAAATTTGCTGGTATTGTATAATCACATAAATCATTCTTTCATTTTTCTTTTGAGGATGTCATAATACTGCTAGTATAATAAACATTAAAAAGTTTGGAATAATATAAAGGAACAGCTAAATATTTAATAACTGTCCATTAATTACCTTCGACCCAGCCTTTCAAAGACCATCACCCTCAATCACCTCCTGACTTGCTACAGCTTCTGCTGTCAACCCCTCCCATCAGGGAAGATCTGGTGAGTTGGCAATCAAGACCAGGGGTCACTTACCTTCCCCAGCCTTTTCCCTCTTCTCTAAGGGGCAAAAACTTCAGACAAGTTTTAACAGGTGCTTTTTCTCCCCTACCTGATCAATACCGGTCATTTTAGATTTTTACTTGCAGACTGAGGAAATGGTCACTTATCAAAGAACAGATATTTAGTGCATTTCAAATCCTCTTTTATCACCCAAACCCAAAGGCAATGTTGAATAAGTATGATATGCATGAAATGAAAATGGGAAGAAATCTAACCAACTGGAAGAACAGCATCATTGATTTAACGTAGGTTGATTCTATTAACATGAAGCCTGAAGTAAGGTGGTATTTTTGCTTTATTTCTTTAAAACAGTTTAAGAATCAGGACATAGCTCACTGGTAAGAGTGTCTGCCTAGCACGTGCAAGGACCTGGCTTCCATCATCAGCAGTACACAAAGTTTAAAAGTATTTAAAAGATTTAAATCATAAAGCAGGTATGGATGCCTCTATTTCCCTGGATACCATCTTGTAATTCTGGAAGAATTCAGACAAATTAGTCCAGAGTACTTTTGTAATTCTGTTAACAACAAATGGATAAATATAAAGAAACTTTTTTTTAAAAAAAAACCTCACAGATTTCTACAACTGCAGAATTGGCAAGTAGGAAAATCCTAGCCAAATTCTAGTAAGACTTAACAAAGTGAGGAATTAGTCAACCATGCTTTAAAGCCCTGTAATACTAAACTTTTTTAAATTAACTTTTATACATTTGCACACTCAAGATTTTTTTTTTTTTTTTTTTTTTTTTTGGTAAGGAGGATTGAACCCAGGGGATCTTAATCCCTGAGCCACAACCCCGGTTCTTTTTTATATTTTACTTAAAGAACAGGGTCTCATTGAGTTGCTTAGGGCCTTGCTAAACTGCTGAGGCTGGCTTTGAACTCACAATCCCCTGCCTCAGCCTCCCAAGCGGCTGGGATTACAGGCATGCTCTACCATGCCCGGCAAGATTATTTTTATAATTAATTAAAAATAATACACCTTACTTTAAAATACCCCCTCCCAAAAAACCCTACTACATTTAGTATGAATGATGTATAAAATATTAAACCTCAGAAAGCCTTTCTGGCACCATTTCCTTCTTTGTTCACAGGAGTAGAACCCTGGGCAGTAGAGATTATTTCCAAGGCAGTGCTTCTTAAACTAGAATATGCAAGAAAACACTTGGGGATCTTGTTAAAATGAGGTTCTGACTAAGGTCTGGGGTGGGGCTGAGGAGCTGCATTCTTGATAAACCCCAGGTCACCTAGAGAACACACCAAATAAGAAGGTTCTATCTGCCTTTGAAGTCCAAAATTCAAGGATATCATGTTTCCAGGTTTCTCAGCCCAACGAATGCAGCCTGGGCCTTCTGCCTCCTGACCACAATTCAGGAGTCAGATGAATCTTTCTTTAAAATTATAGAAGAAAAGAAGGGGCTCAAACAAGTCATTTAAAACCCTCTAGTAGCGTCCCACTGAACTGATTTAGCAGCCCAGCGTCTATCCAGAACCCCTCCTACCACTCTGCAGTGGAGCTCCAGCCAATCTCCACCCGCCTGAACTTCCCCACCTGGTCCCTGCCCCTAGACTGGAACAACTTTATTTGCTTGCTTCTACTCCTTGGTCAGCTCAGCCAACATTTCAGCATAGTTCAAATGAGTTCCACACACTTCTAATCAGAGGACCACTGTTCAATGAAAAGCGGGTAATCAATAGACATGTTAATAATAAAGAAAAAAACTAAAGAGCAAGCTCTGTGTTAACTACATTTTATTTGCCTTTTAATAAATAGAGTCACTTTTGCGTCTAAGATAGGTTATATCTTACCTTACCCAGTCTTTAGGCTTCCAGATGTATAATATGTAGGAAAAACAAAGAAATACTGGAATTGTAACAAAATGTCATATGTGAATAATCACTGGAAAATGACCAAGCACTGAAATGTTCAATCTTTTTTTTTTAACCTATTTATATTTTAGTTGTTGATAGGCCTTTATTTTTATTCATTTATTTAAATGCGGTACTGAGAATCAAACTCAGTGCCTCACACAGGCTAGGCAAGTGCTCCACCACTAAGCCAAAACCCCAGCCCCCAAACTTTCAATCTTAAAGGGAATGCAACCAAGCAGGGACTCTGATCCTTGCTCCCTCTGGCAATGCTTAGAATAAGTGGCATAAGAAATGAACCACAAAAGAATGATCCTGCTGAGCACTAAAGCACATGCCTGTAATCCCTGCAGTTCATCAGGCTGAGACAGGAGGATCTCAAGTCCAAAGCCAGCCTCAGAAATTTAGCAAGAACCTTTCTCAAAATAAAACATAAAAGGGCTGGGGGTGTGGCTCAGTGGTTAAGTGACCTGGGTTCAGTCCCCAGTACCAAAAAAAAAAAAAATAAGGAAAGGAAAGATCCTGATACACAACTGCCCAGTTGAAGAAACAAGAGAGCTGGGTCTGGAGGGTAGGGAAGTAAATGGAGGACAGACCTAGTGAATCTCAAGTTCCACTGGAAATGCTCGCTGGACTCAAATCCCAATTAAGTCAAAACCCTAAAGATTTTGCAAGGAGAGCTCTTACGGAGCCTGGCTTTAGGTACAGGGCAGAAGCAGAAGGGCACTTAGGAAGCCAGAAAAAGACGAAACAGAGGAAGAGGCACTGGAGCTGTGAACAGCTACAGCTACCTTTTGGGCTGAGAAGAGATGATGATGTGGAATGGTCATCCAGGAAGTTTTCCGGCTTTCTATAAACCAGGAAGTCTACAGTCCCATTATTTCACTCCCCTAACAGAAATGGTATCTCTTCCTGTAAGGCCAGTATCTATCAACCTCCCTTCTGACATGTCTGGCCTCCAAAAACCCTTTTAACACTCTTTCCAAACATGGAATAAATGGATTAAAGTTGAACGAACTGGTGTTCCCTTGACTGCTGGTGTTCCTAGCCCACCAAATCTGAGCAGCTTTCTGAACACACTGATTTCCCACATCAGCAGAATGTTTTCCTGATAACTGGGCAACAAGTGCCATGGCCCATATCTAACCCACACTATGTGGTACCAAATTCAGTCAGAAAGTCTGGATTATGGAGAGCTAGCCTCATTCTGACTGATCTTAATCCAATTATCTGTTTCTTCATAAAAAGGGAAAGACTATCCACTACACAGGATTATTTGGTATTAAGGAAATGTACATTTATTTATGATTTACTAAGTACTAGATCCCATGAATAATCTCATTAATTAAGCAAGATGATATATGTTATGTTTCTATACTTAGAAATAATAATTACTATATCGTTTAAAAAGGATTCTGATTCACAAATCTGATAGGAACTAATTTTGAGCTGAAGTTGGTAAACTGGTGAAAGGAGGTTTAATTTTGCTTGGTTTGTTTGGTTTGGTATCCTACAAAGTTGGGGCTTATAAAAACCACAGTATTAGCATGCATTTAGACCAAGAGTAGGAGGGATTTTATTTCATTAAACCCAAAAAATGTTCTTCTATAAAACTTGCTTCCACCAACTTCCCTACAGAAAAATTATTACTCATCAATTCTTTTCATTATCACAATGGAAAATATTAGAAGGTTATTACTTTCAATTTAAAAAGTTAAGAGTAAATTTTCTTCATGACAAGCAAAGGTAAACCTAGAAATCTTTCTCTAAGGCTTAGGAAATGAAGCAACACAAACATTTAAGAAGAGCAACAAACTAGAAATTTACTAAAAACTTAAGAATAAATGTTCTTCGTTATTCATGGGTATAAAAATCAACACTAGTCTTTCCCCTAAGTATTAAGAAATTAAGAAATTAGAAGGCAACTGTCAGACGGGGATGTAGCTCAGAGGCACAGTGCTTTCCTAGCACATGTGAGGACCTGGGTTCAATTCTCCAGAAACACACACACACAAGAAGGCCACTCTCAGCATGTAATAAATTTGGGAATACTGCATTCTCATGATCTGAAATTCTTTACAGTCCCTCTATAATCCCAGAGTCAGGGCACTCCATGGTTCTCTCCTGTGTACTCACAAAGCCAGAAGAGCTCGAAAAACCACCTGACCACCTCCAGAAAGTTCAGATACTGAATGTCTCAGTGGGATGCAAAGAAAAAGTACCTTTTAATGCTCTTCAATTAGTTCTAGTTTTCATTACAAACTCACTGCTAGAGACAATGGTATTAGTGGTCTGCGTTCGAGATAGACAGACAGAAAACCAGTTAGGCCCTGCTGGCCTGGAAGGTTTGACCACAGGAGTTGGAATAGGAAGTATGGGCGGGGGGCAATTTGGGGGAGTCTTTGAATGCCACGCTAAAGAATCTGGAATTTCATTTACACAATAGGATAGCATGACCAGTATTTTCCCATAAGGAGTTAAGCTGGCAGATGTGGAACTGGAAAGAAGGCATCATGAACCTCTGTTACTACAAACACATTTTTCTAAACATAAGAGGCTGAGTTTTAATATGTTTCAAGATTCTTCTTATTTAAAAAATACCAAAAAAATTCAACTTTATAAGAAATATGAATGATTCAAATTAAGAAAGTGCTATCTTAATTTTGCACATGAAAAATGAGAGGAAAAAAGTGTGCTAGTGAATGTTAAAGTGATGGGAGGTTAAAGGGCCTGTCCCATCTTATGCCAGAAGCCCTTCTGTGATAAAGATATCATTCTATATCTCTCAATTCCTTAAGTCAATGAAGTTTTGTTTTTATCACATTTATATACTGGCCTATAAATCTCCACACACTACTTTATCTACATAGACCAGACTCATTTTAACATATTTCCCCTAGTTTGAACAGTAAACTTCATTCTATGGTTCCTTCTGGAATTCTTAGGATTCAGTGTGGAAAAAAAAAAAAAAAAAAAACACAGAAATAATTTCCACAAAATTATAGTACACTCAGGCACAGGTATTAAATTAATATAGAAGGAGGCATTAAAAAAACCAATACAGGTTCAGAGAAGCATTTTACCAATATTGGGTGATAAGTGCTAGCAAAGATTATAACCAGAAGGGTATAAAAAGCATTTACGAAATTAAATCAGCAGATAGAATCTAAATGTTATAAAAAATACGCAATGAGCCAGATGCAGTGGCACATGCCTGTAATCCCAGCAGCTTGGGAGGCTGAGGCAGGAGGATCAGTTTCAAAGCTCAAAAACTTAGCTAGGACCCTGTCTCAAAATAAAAAAATAAAAAGGGGATGTGGTTCAGTGGTTGAGTGCCCATGGGTTCAATCTCTGGTACAAAAAAAAAAAAAGTGACGTTTTAAGAATTGCAAATACTAAACAAAGTACCAAGCCAGGGATGGGGAGTGAGGAAAGGTTTTATCAAAATTCTCATAAGGTTGCTTAAAATGCAGTTGGGTTCCATTTCTTACTAAGGATGCTGTCAATAGTTAGTGTTCTCTTGTAACTTGAAAGTAAATTCACACTTTCTCAGTTCCTGAACATAAGTGGTTTTCTGTTATAGAAATACCAGCACTAAACTTGTGCAACTCCAAACCACAATATTTAAAAAGAAAGTCATCTACAGCTAAATTAAGAGGTCAAAGGTTGTTTTTAAAAATTGTTTTAAAGTCACCACACTATGTGAAGCCCACCTCTTTTGAAGAGATTTTGAGAAAAATACACGAAATATGAGGGGCACATAGTGATTTTCTTTTTAATTTAAATGTTTCCTTGTCCAGAGAGGACAGTTAAGACATTTCCTGTGTGTAAGCGCCACCCTGCTCAGTGAGCAGTTTACAACCAACCTCAACCCTTTTAGAATAACAGCCTTTTGTTATGGGTGGGTCTGGAGTGCATTCCTCCCCACACCTTTTTACATTCTCTCCCAGTTGGGCATTTTTGCTGAGACTACAAGGAGTGAGCTGGTTGGAAACTGGTGGTGGGTTTTCTGGTTGAGACTCCCTGTGGGAGCTTTCCCTTTGGCAGAATGACATAAAAAAGTAGGGAGTCTGGGCCATGGGAAGAGGGGAGCTTTCTCAGATCCTAAAGCTGCGGGGCTGCTAACATAGGCTGAAGAACAAACACTCCTCTATTTTATCACTTGCAAGTTCCCCTCACCTAAGTTTTAAAAAAGTAAATCCCACCTACAAAGACTCAAGAAGAATGAACCAAAAACTCACAACCATTCCCAAGACTGAATGAAGTTTCCTCTCAGTTAACTGCCCAAGGAATACGGCACAACCTAGCAAATGTTTAAAATCACGTCCTGTTCTACCTCTTGTTTTCCAAAAATGTGTCATTACTGTCAACTATGTCACAAGACAAATAAACCAATGAATGAAATATATCCTCACCCTCTTCCTAATGAAAACATTCTAGGACTGAGCCGCTTCCTTCCTTTCTCCTCCTCACAGGAACCACATCTTTACCACCAAGAAGAGTTAAAATAAGAAACACAGTCTTTGAGTACTACTCTTTACAGTACTAGAGCCATTCCCCACCCATTACTGTTTCCAGGGGCTTCCAAATGGAAGGAGCTGTTTTCAGTTATGAACCTTTTTACATGTATAAACTGAGATCCACTGGCCAGGGCCTGCTGGCTGGTCAGCGACAGCCATGGGCTGCAGGCAGGAATACACAGTACACTCAAGCAACACAGGGTCCTGCTCTTTAAAATATGTACAGCAAAATATTGGATGCATTCACTTCTCTGAGCTTGATAGAGACGCCAAGAAACTTGTAATTGATCCAACTAATCCAACCCATAGCACTGGAATGCCAAATAACTGGCTTTTATTATAAATTACATAGCCCACTAAACTGATGGGAAGGTTCTTCCCCAACACAATACATCAAAAGAGTTAAAATTAAGCTTAGGAATCAAAACTGTAATTTACTGATGGCTTAGGAACAAAAAGACCACTCCCTCCTCCCCTCTATTGTTCTACAGGACTGGGTCTCCGGTAGTGCACTTTACACCTTTAAGGCTTCCCAGAGGTAAGAGGCTGGGGGCTGGGAACCAGAGGCGACCCGGAACCAAATACTTGCATGCTAATGGATCTATTAGCACCGATCTCCTGAGATAAAAAGACAGATAAAAGAAAGGAAGAAAATGTGGGTGTAGTGGCAGCTGATACCTGACAACCAAGAGCCAAAAGGGATCTGAAGCGAGCAGGACTCCAAATGGTGGCTTTTTTGAAAACCAGTGTGAGCAACTGCCGCCTGAAGTCGTGAATGGGTGCTCGTAGTCAACCAGAGGCTTTGGGGCCGTGCTGAGCGGCTGCAAGTCTTCATTAGGGTCAGGTACTATATGGCAGAAATAAAGCCTCAGAACCCACGTCGACCCGGCCCCACTGGGGCCTCAGGAAAGGTGCTTACCTTGGAGCTGCTTGAATCTCCCTTCCAGCTGGTTGTAGTTGTACGGCACCTGCCCTGTGTATGCAGGCGACAGAGGCCCAGAGATGCTAGAAGTCCTCTGCAATTCCATTATGCCCGACGTAACGCCCGGGCCGGCTGCACGGTGGAAATCCCGCTCCAGCCCCCTCCGATCCCCATCCAACACACAGTAGCTTCCGCGCGGCTTGGCTCCCGGACCCAGCAAAAAGGGCTGAACCTCAAGAGAGTCGCATTCCGGTCGGAAATGGGTGCTGGGTGATCTGATAGGAAGTTGGTTAGAGTCCACCTTAGCTGGGCGAGGAGTTACCACTCAGGCATCTAATTCCTTGTGGCTCTCCTTCCTTCTGTGGCCCTTGCCTAGAAGCTTGAGGAAGGCACAAGTCCTACTTACAAATGTTTTAAATATGGCCAATCCTAAGCATGCCACGGTCACCGAGCCCGGGTGCTCGCGGGAGCGGCGCACACACCTCCTCCCGGCTGCCCGCAGCGGCCGCCCGTTTGTAATTTAATCAGGAGCCACTCGCCGTGCGCTGGGCGGTGATGTCACCTGATTAGCATAACAGCATTGTGGAGGAAACGCAGGCTGTACCACGAGGAGGGGCGCGGGGGAGGCCGGCTGGCCCGCGACCCCACGGGACCGCGGGACCCGCACGGCCCGGGTGGCCCCGCAGCCGCCGCCCCGGCCCGGGTAGCGCCGCCGACAGGCGCCGCGGTGGTACCTTCCTAAACAAAGCTGCTGGAATTACAATCTTTTGTTGCGCGCCTCATGTAACGGAAAAGTCTCCGATTACTATCACAAGAAAAGGAGCGCACGGCCGCCGGAGGCCGCGAGGGTGGCGAGAGCCCCGCAGGTCCCCGGCCCCCGCGGCTCGGCCGCTGGGAGCGTCAGCGGAGATAACGCGGGCCGCGCACCTGGGCGCTCGGCAGCCACTGCGCGGGCGCCAACCACGCGGCCGCCGCGGCCCGCCACCGGGAAAGTTCAACAGAGTCGGTCTGGGCGCCACGCAGGACGCCGCCGGGGCAGGCGTGAGGCCGGGCCCACGGGGGAGTCTTCCCGGCAGACGGCTGCCTTCCTGGGAGGTGAAGCCGGGGGTTTCCTGGGATAACGCGCGCCCCGTGCCGGTAATTCCAGCCAGGAGGATTTATGGGAGCACCGAGGTGCAGGGCATTGTGGGAGAAAGGTGCGCAGGTAAACACCAGCAGGAGCCCTGACCCCGGGGGCTTCCGATTCCGTGGGGAGACGACGGAACAGAAATTCCCCTTAAATCCTGCTTCGAGTGGTTAAACGAGACCTCAAAACTTTTGGTTCTCCAAATTTTTTAAATCTCTCCTCACTGTTTCTCCCACGCACCTCAACCAAAAATAAACTCCTCTACGTAGAAAGTCTTAGGCTCAAAGTGTCTCCTTGGTAAATAACTGACTCTAGTCTTGCCCCCTCCCCCTTTTTTCCTCACTGAAGTTGGCAGACAACAAATTACAAATCTGGCATTCCGGGTTTAGAGCCCTGCAGCAATACTGAAAAAGTTAATTTCTTCATACCTAAAAGGATTCCAATCTGCATCAAAGAGGTGGGCCCCCATCCCAGATTCACTTTAGTCCCCAGGACAATTGTAATTCAAAGGGCTGCACCTGTCCAGCGCTATAGTTAGAACAAACCCAGAGCCTAGCTAAATGCTCAGCTTCCAATAAACCCTACTCCTGCCACACAACTGGGTTTTTAATACATTCAATATCAATCTTTGGTTTTCAGGATAAACCCAGCCAGGGTGAGAAGATATTTCTCATCATCCCAGATGTAGAGCATATTCTAAAGCTCTCTTAGCTTTACCAATTCAGAATACTGAACAGGTGTTAGGCAGGAAAATGGCAAGATGCTGGGTCTTAGGAAAAAACACCTGACTTGGATTCCCAAGACCTGAGTTTCTAGTCCTGTCCAAGCCTCTTCATCACCCCATGACCTTAGAAGGAAACCCTGGTTTCTTTCTAAACCCCAACTGTCAGAAATAATTAGTGTCTATCTCTACAAAGTCACTAAAGGAATAATGCGAAAATGCCCTAAAATTTTTCACACTCTTTAAAATTGAGTATACTTTTCAGAGGGCATCTTTCCTTCTATTTTCCCCCACATGAGTACAAAGAAAAATAGAATGTGGAATTGTCTCAATCAGAAAGAATCTTTTCAACAGGCCCTTTTTCACTATTAAATACACTAGTGAAGTGATGAGTCTCAGTGACCAGCTACGGCACAGAAAATGAGATTACAAAGTGCTTTGCCAATTTATAACATTTTATTTTTAATATTTAAGCCATTCAGTGAGGAGAGTGTGAGTCACCACTGGGAATATCTCCCTTTCAGCTCCCTCTGGTATGAGGAAGTACATGAAATAGCTTTCCAATTCACCAGGTTACATACAGTGCAATGGGAGAGGCTGGGACTAGTGCAGCTGTACTCAATCCTAAAAAGCCAAGGCTGAACAAACCAGGCAGAGTGAACACATGCACGTATTAGAAAGGTTTTGAGGTATCAGAAAGGTTTCTCACCCCACAGGGATGGGTGAGAAATGGGAATGTATTTGGTGTGATGGGGCCAGGGAACAATGGAACAAAACCCTGAAAGCCCATCAGACTACCTGCAACTCAGTAGTGGGAAGGAAAGTGAAGGACAGCCAAAGGCACTTGTTCTTTATTTCCTCAGTGTTTACTGAGCTATATTTACAATACCTAAGGTGGGCAAGGCAATGATGTTTCGGAGGATTCAAAGGAGACTGGAAGAGTTGCTAGCCAAAGGAGATGGGACAAATTATGTGCAAACAGTTAAATACCAAAAGAATACAAAGACTTCAGAAGACATGGAGGCCACATCTGCCTAGGAAGGCAGGTGGGAAGAACTCCAGGAGACACTGGCATTTTGACCAGACTTTGAAACACAAGCAGTTAACAGGCTGGAGAGAGGGAAAAGCTGCCTCACCTAATTGCCCAAGGAGTAGGACCACAAAGTGCTGCAGTTTAGCTGGTTGGCTGGCACATAAAGAACTGTCAGGTTGAGAGGGAAGCTATGAGAAGCAGGTTAGAATTAAAAATGAACTGGGAACCACTGGAGAATTTTTGAGCTAGGCACCAGGGATGATTAATCTGGCAGAAAAGAAACAAGGCAGCAAAGTCAATTGGGTGGTTACTACAAAAGTCTAGGTCAAAGGACCAATCAGGGTGTGGCAACAGGAATCAAAAGGCTGATGTAAGAGTTAATCCTAGGACTTTGGTAACCAACTTTATGTGGGAAGTTCAAAGGATAGGATCAGGAAAGACTGGCAGGTAGAGCTGGCAGGGGGTATGTAGGAGAGGACTGAACATTCCCTTTACACAGGCTGAATCTGAGTCACCTGCAACACCACTAGGTGACATCTCCAGAGTAGTCAGGGATGAACAGCTAGAGCTCAAAGCTATAGTCCTGGGCACAGAGGTGGCAGCTGAAAGAGTAGTGATGTTACTATTCCCATGAAGGGAATAACAAGGCAAGAGTCTAAGTAGAGCCCTGGGGATGATGGGTTTGGAGGAAGAAGAAAAAATAATGAAGAGTTATAGAATAAAAATCCAATGGAGAAGAGAGATACTCAAGGAGGAAAAAGGAGGTGAATAGCATCAAAAAGGTCAAGGAAGTATCTCAGAGAAAAGGTAAGTCAGTGTGAGAATTAGGAGGTCAGTCAATGGGTTAATAAAAGCAAAAGCCAGGTAAAGGAGAACAGAATAAGGAGAAAGTGGGGTGGGGGGAGGAGGCAGTTTGGACTAGGGAATGGCGGTTAGAGGGCCAGGGAAAGGGGTTCTGGAGTAGGGCCCAACTGAGCATGTCCTCTGTGCACAGGTTTCAGCCCTGGGTTGGCCTAAGTAGGGAAAGGCCAGTAGGAAAAAAGGCTCAGAGGTATGGGTGGTAGTCAGCCTCAGGCTAGAGGAGGTCCAATCATCTTCAGAGGCAGGGAAAGGACAGAGACATTCTGAGGAGGAAAGAAGGAATTTAAAGGAGCTTAGTTAGCCCTATCTTAATAAATGAGAAGTCGGCATCCTACCCACAGTTTTATTTATAGTGATATCAGAAGAATCATGAAGACACCTATGCAGATACATGTGGCATGTGACTGGGAAATTAAAAGAGGGAGACAGTTTTCTTTTCATAATGCTTAACAGTCAACCAACCTTCCTGCAGAAGGAAGCTTGGGTTCTGTCACTGTGGCCCATCCCCTCCATTTTCTAATCTACTCTATCCCTCACCCAAGCCAGGGGACCAACTCAACAAGTGGGATTATGCCTGCCTTCAAGCTGCATCAAGATTCCAAGGTGTGAAAGACAACTATGACTTACTGGAAAAGCAGTTACAATGATGTCGAAAAGGTAAAGCCAGGTCTCTGTGATGATCTGTAGGCGGAACAAATTAGAAGAGCTATGTATGGGCTGTGGGTAGGACCCAAGTCCAGTGTTGGTCAGGTACTCAGACTCATCCTAACTTCTGGGTGCCACCAATAGGATACCTAATCTTGAGCATGTGTCTAACCTTCCTGCAGCCTTTTATAGAAATCACACAGGTTGGAATCAAACACCATAAAAATTCCTTCTGATCCTAAAAGTATCAGTGATTTAGATGCCCCTTGCTTGGGTCCCAATTATAACTGCAGTCCCAATTATCAATCCCCACATAAACAGAATGGCCATAATAACCATAACATTATCACACTTTGCAGTTTAGTAAATGTTTTCACATATATCAAGGAACACTATAAGGTAGGTATTTTCTGCACTTTGCAAATAAGACAACTAAGAGTCAAGGAAATACACTGCTTTCCTTGCCAAGGTCTACCCAGCTTGATGAGTAGCTCAGCCAACAGGTGGATCCCAGGCTGACCAAGTCCAGCACTCTTTGCACCTCTCCATCTCTGCCATTTCTCAAGTGCACTTAGAGTTTATCTAAAGAAGGATTTTTGAGTTTATCTGAAAAACTGTAAACTCAAATAGTATCGAGGTAAACCTAAAACCCAAGCAAGCCTCCATGGGAACCCCTACGACAGTTAGTTTGGGACAAGATTAAGTACATTCTCTGTTAATGCACATAAAACTTGATACTTGGAGGGTTCTTTTGTTGAGAATGGGTTCTGTTTGGTCTTGTTTGGTTTTATTCCTCTTCTCATACTTGTGGACCTGGTCACTAAGATTCTATGGCATTCAGCATGTTGGATGTGAAATGGGGTGAGAGTACAACTGTTTGTTCTAAGAGCATCTGTACAGGCTTAGGGATTTAAAAAAAAAAAAAAAAAGAAAAGATGAATGCTTTTTCTGCATTACAGAAAGCTTGAAAGGGTAAACTTTGGATGTTCGTTTCCTGAACATCCAAACATTAGTAAGATTGAAAATGTCCGGGAGAGGATGGCCAAAATGCTAAGATGTGATGGGATTTGTACACATTCAATCCCAGGACTTGAAAAACCAGTCTAAGAGCTGGGAAAGAAGTGGTGGGAACAGGGAGACACAGAAAAACAACAAAGTTTCACATATAAACTGTTTTGCCGAGTTTTCTGCTGCTTTCCACTGCCAATTCATCATTCATCAGTGTCAAATCACTTGACAGTTGGATGAGCACAGCCAATTTCTCTTGGGCATTTTCTTATAGGAAACCAAAATACAATGACCAAAATAATCCTCTTCCATTTGCATGGTCAGAGACAGAAGTGGGCTTCAAATCATACCTGTATACTCCACAAGGCATTCGTTTATTTTACTTTTGTGACTGTGTCTCTGGTTTTTGCTGTGTCTTTCCTCTTACCCATCTATTCCATTCTCTAAAAGCCTCTTGCCCGCTTCCATTCTTAAATCCTTAAGCATGATCACTCTTCTTTTCTTTCTACTATCTAAAGCCCAAAGAGACTCCTGCCCCCCTAACTACCTACTTGCTACTTTCTTTTCTCCCCAAAGCCTACCTCATTATGTGTCTCCTGTTAAAAAACTCATCCCTTCGTCAATGGAAATTTTCCCACATAACAGAAAACTCACAACCCATCACACTATGCAATAACAGCCAAAAATAGTAAACAAGAAATTACACGCACGAAACCTCCTTTTTCTCTCCAAAGTGCATTTTTCAAAAAGGCTCACTAACAGAATACATTCAACACTGGCATTTCTGTGTCAAACTTTACCTGCTTGCCACCCTCCAGAAGGTCTCCTTACTCCCCAGTGGCACCTTGCACTTGAGGACCTCAGCCTGGGAGCTGGAAGCAGCACTTCTTCCAACCCATACTACTCCTAGAAGACCAGGGGTGAGTCCACCCCTTACCTTCTCCAGAGATAGCTCATGTAACGCTGTAAGGGTTTCAATACGCACCACTGGGGGAGGAAGGGTAGTTAAAAGCAGGCTTTGGATGTGGGAATCTAGCTCTGCTGTTTTCAACCTTGTGATTCTCTACAACTAATAAATGATGAAACCAACCTCACAGAGTTGTTCTATAAATTAAGTGAGCTAAACATCCATAAAGATGCCAGAACAATCCTAGATGCCATGATTACCAGTCTTTAAACTTGTCCTAGGGAATATTTCACAGGTTAATTCTCTAGTACTTCTGGTGGTCTCTTATTTAACCATGGAGGCTATCAGCTACATGATGTTGCAGGCTTCACAGAAATGCTGACCCCAGGCTGGGACCTGAAGTAGTCACTCCTGTGAATTTTGGACAAGGGCAGTAGTACGTGGTAGTACCAATTCTCCATTTGACAAGTACCCACATATTCCATTCTCTTCTCTTTAACTCACCCCATTATACACTGGGAAATGCATATTCAAATTCACATGGCTAGAAAGCAGTAACACCTCAGAGATAGCAAGGTTACAATATGCACCATGAAACAAATTACAAAAGGCCAATGTTTCTTCTAATTGGGCCTATCAGATTTGATACTTCAGGATTCACAACAACTAGAAGAAAAAAATTAAGGGAAGACTTAAGGTCAATAGAGATTACTAGCCTTGTTCCTTGGAAGACACAGATGTTTATCTATATATAAATCTGCCCCCACACACATAACCAAAATCATCTAGTTATATGGCAGAATGTGAAATATCATTGTATACCTAATTTCCATTCATCTGCTTTTCTGGTTTTTGTCCTACTGTTCATATCAGAACTGAATACAAAGCACCTGACATCAGTGCTGAGGAAAAAATTAAAAAAGGAAGTTACACTCCTAACAAGCACCCAAGATCCTGGGGAAGGAAGGAATGCAGTTTATTGAATCTTCCTCCCCAGCAAAACCTTATCCCTGCATTTGAATCATATCACATATTTTATCTACACAGGCAAAGTTTCCCTAAATGGAAAAAGAATGCCCTAGTCCACAGGCCCCACCTCTGGCAAACAGGTGTTGCTATGCCTATGAATGTAACACCAGCCAAAGCCCTGAATGGGCTCCTCTGCTATAGGTAGAGTAGTTTAAAGGAAAAGAATATCTGAGGAATGCAACTGGGGCCAGGCCTGCTCTTGCCCAGGGTTTTTGGTTCTGCTTTCCACCTCCAACATGGAGGAAAAAAGACTGATAAACATAGGTATTCAGAGCTGTCTTGCCAGAGTTTTATGAGAGGTTGGGGGATAGTAGAAAGACACTGTTGGGGATGGGGCTTGGAGCTAGCACAGCTCCATGATGGTAAAGGAGGAAATACAAATCTATTCTTTGTGAAAATAAGCTTTTGGACCCTGCCCTCAGGCATTCACACCCATGTTATTTTTTCCAGGTGAAAAAAGCAAAAGCAAGCACCTAAAGAAGGAAGGAAAAAGGGAAAGAATGGAGGAATGCAAACTTCGTTATCGAGATGGGTTCCATGCCTCCCGTCTAGAGAGCCAACTCAACCCATCCTATGTGCCACCCGTGAGTACAGGCCATCAGAGAGACCCAGAGGTTATGCTTTCTTCTCTGCAGGCACCTTCAACCTAGCTGAAACATGGTTATGCACATGCAAGTACAAAGATGTAAGCACGTGATCAATGACAGGTTAGTGACAGATAAAGTCAAATGGATCAACAACTGAATTTCTCTACTTGGTTGGGAAATACCAGACAAGAGTGGGGTTTCTTCCACATGAATGCTCTCTGTTCCTCTACCATCGAATTCATGCAGTTTTAATGTTGCATCTAACTAAACCCCTGCCAATCTGTGTCATACTAACATCAAAGTGTGGACTGTTGTACTTATTAATTGGGGGATGGGAGGTGTTATTTCTTGCTCTTTGAAAAAGAGACCCAGTTGCAGGGATAGGGAACACAGACAGCTCTGGCACGTTAGCATGTGAAATATTTTAAGGGTACAGTCATATCTTCCTCCTCAGCACCTGAGTGTCTGCTGATCTCTCAGTGAGATAAAACAGCCTCTTTCCCACAGGACTTTGCTAGGCAGCCACTCACTGAGCACAGGCCTGAATAATTCATAGATGACGCAGTCACTCAGGAGCACCAAGGCCCACCAGCTGCCTATGAAGTCAGAGGCTTACCATAAAAGAATGAAATAATATGGGCTACCTCTGAGACCTTCCTTATACAAATACACAATCCTTCCATTTTTCCTCCCCATTTCAAGCCAAATAATTTCCTGCTGGATCAAAATGCAATTGATTTTACTCGAAGTGGGACAGGTCCCCAAATACAAACCCAAGGTGGGGAGAAAGTGATGTCCTCAAACAGGTAGCAATCAGGATGTCATTTCCCACACTCAGGATGCTGAGATGAAATGGGTAAAGCTCCAGATCCTGTGCCTGGCACAAGGCAGATGGCTGCATAGATGTCAACCAACCCCTCCTTCCTACCTACTGGTCTGCTACAGCCAAACTGATCAGCATCCCACCACCTGTGTAGGGCTTCTCATGCCTCTGCTCTTGATGCTCCCCCTTCTCCATCTACATTCATCCATCCTTCAAGTCCATCTCAAAACCTTCCCTCCACCAGGAAGGCTTCCTAGATTATCCCAGCTAGGATGATCACTCCTTCTTAGAAACTTTATACCACTACTGCCAGCCTCCCTCGTCTGGCACCTATCACACACTGTCTTAGAGTAGTGCTTATCTCTTCTTGTGCACTAGTCTTATCTACTTAATTAAAATAGTAGACTGTGTACCAGTTTCAAACTCAAGAGAAGTAAAATGTGGACTCCCATTCTCAGCTTTGACACTGACTGGCTTACACCCATGAGCTGTGTCCTTTAGCTTCCCCAATGCTTCCCTAAAAATCTAAAGGACCGAAAAGAGAAAATCTCTCTGATTCTCTAGATATAATGGTCTTAAAAATACATAAGCTGCTTTAAGGCAGATGTAAGTCTGTAATCTTCTCCCCACCCTCCCAGCCCAGTACCTAAGAAGTGTGGTAGCCATTTCAGAAGCCTAAACATTGAGGAAACAAAAGCCCTGTAGGGAAGTTGGCCTCACATAGTAAACTACAGAACTTAGTCCACCTTATGGAACACCCTCAGGCAACACTTTAATCTTTCAGGTTTAGAAGATGACAGCTAGAACTCTGTAACAGGTGTCAAAAATTCCTTTTTTCAAAATGTATGTATTTAAGCCATCTATCTCAATAAGAGGCACAGAGATGTGCACCCAGATATACAAAGTTCCTGGCATACTGGAGATTAGAAAGTAGTCTTTCTGAATTCCTGCGCCTTTTTAATTTCCAGGACGAACCTGAAGGTACAGGTAGCTGCAGACAAAGGAAGTGGCATGCATTCCTCATGCCTCTCTGTCAGTGAAGTAGGGCCTGGGCTTGAAACCAGAGAAAGCCTCATTCTAACGTCCTCTCCCACCTGCCTTCCAGCATCCAAAACCACTTGTACCACGGGAGCCAACAAACTTAGACCAAGCGGTAGATGACCAATATCCTTCCATGTTCTGCAACACCCCTCTTGCACCAGCTCAGAGAATGGGAGCCCGCACTGTGGGACTACCTCATCTCCTAGTTTAGCAAAGAGCACAGAAAGTCCCAACAGACTGCTATTCTAAGACCCTTTCTCTCATCTCTGCACTGACTACTCCTTTATAATTCTTATGATATCCTGAACGGCCTATCAAAAGGCATCTTCAAAACAATAGTTGACAAATGATTCATTCATTGCAACTAGAATTTTAATGACAAATGAGGCATGAAGTGAGAGAAGAAAGGACTAAGCTATTTTCTAACACATGCCACGTATGACCACCCATAACCACCTCTACACTTACCCACTCTCATTACCTTTCAGTCGACCCTTTAAACTGGTTTTCTGACCCGGAAAAACACAGTTTGAGATCACAATGATGCCTTTTCTCTACTATCCCTTGTTTTAATAACATTATGAAGCCTCAGTAAAGGATGTGGAGAAACTGGAACCCCTGTGCACCATTAATGGAAACATGATGCAGTTGATAAAGAAATAATATGACGATTCTTCAAAATATTTAAAATAGAACCATATATGCTCCAGCAATCCCACTTTGGGTAATCAAACAAGATTTCAAAGAGATATCTGCACACCCTTGTTCATTGTACCAGCATTCACAATACCCAACACATGGAAGCAACTCTAACACCCATCAGTGAATGAATGGAGAGATCTGGATATTATTCAATCTTAAAAAAGAAGAAAATCTTGCCACATGCTACAACATGGATGAACCTTGTGGGCATTTTGCTAAGTGAAATAAGTCAATCATGAAAAGACAAATATTACATGATTCCACTTACACGGAGTACCTAGTTGGTCAAACTCATGGAAACAGTAAGTAGAATGGTGGTTGCCAGGAGCTGGGGGAGGGGAAACAGGGAGTTATTGTTAAATGGGTGTAGAGTTTCAGTTTTGCAAGATGAAAATGTTCTAGAGATCTATTTCACAACAACGTACATATAGTCAATACTGCTGAACTGCACACTTAAGAATGGTTAAGATGGTAATGTTTATGTTACTTTTTTTTTTTTTTTTTGCCACAAATTAAAATGAAAATTTGAGGGGCTAGGGATGTAGCTCAGTGGTAGAGCCCTGGTCTAGCATGCTCAAAGTCCTGAGTTCCATCCCCAGCACCACAAACAACTAAAAATACATTTAAAAAAATAAAAATTTGAAGGAAGGAAAAAAAAAAAAAAAGGCACCAGTAAAGACTGAAGAGAAAAGCACTCCTGTGATGGCGAAAAGACAGCAGATCTAGAGCTGCAGGTTCCATGCCCAAGACTCTGGAGCTGAACAAAATGTTCTCAAATGCTGTCAACCAATGCACCTGTCCCTGGTCCTCCCTTCCACCTGCAGGAAAAAAGAAATTTACAGGGAATCCTGCCAACTCTTATTTTTATAACAAAAGTCCTCATAACTTAGTCACTGGCTCCAAATTGCCTCCATGCCTCACACTTGCATGCAGTTCTAGACAGGGACTTTCATTCCTCACCACTGCCACTTGTGCAGAGCGTGGAGACCTATATGAGGCTGACCTTCATGCAACTGCTTAAACACTCTGTTACAGTTTGGATGTGAGGTGAGACAATGCAAGAAGGTTCAGAGGAGAAATGGTTGGGTTGTAAGAGTCTTGACCCAATTCAGTGATTGAATCCCCTGATAGGGATTAACTGAGTGGTAACTAAAGTGGTAGGATGTGGCTGGAGGAAATTGGAATTGGGATGTGGCTTTGGAGTATATATTTTGTATATATTTGGAGAGTAAAGTCAAGTCAGTGTCTCTCTCTCTCTCTCTCTCTCCCCCCTTCCTGATGTGAGCTGCTTCCCTCTGTGACACTCTTCTGCCATGATGTTCAGCCTCACCTTGAGCCCTGAGGAATGAGGCAGCTGTCTATGGATTGAGACCTCTGAAACTATGAGCCCTCAAATAAACCTTTCCTCCTTTAAAATTGTTCTAGTCAGAGCCTTTTAGTCATAGCAGAGAAAAGCTGACTAAAAGACACTTTATTTTTCAGACATTATCTTTTGAGATTAAGTCCCCAAAACATACAGGAAATCAATATTTCAGACACAGCAACAACATATCATGTTGAAGCATGTGCACATTTACACAATGTAGGGGTGTGAGCACAATTTAGTGGTGAGGGAGTGTGTGTGTGTGTGCACAGGATCACCCTGGCAGATGTTGGATGAGTGTCCCTTGCTCTGAAGGTCCTGTGATGCCCTGTCATCAGTCACCCTGGAACATCAAGACTTGCCCACCCAGCTACAGAACACTGATGTCCTGTCAATGTAGCCACATACACAGCCTGCTGTTAAGGATAATTTTAGGGTATTAAGAGCTTGTGAAGCAACAGACCAGGGTTCTCACTGATCAAAAAACTGTCCTTATTGTTGGTCTATTAAGGAATATAGAAGGGCAAATGGCAAAAATCATTACACAAGAAAGAAGTCTGTAATTTGAAGTGATTATAATCAAAGTTACCCTAGTTTTTGTTAATAACACTGTGTAAGAGCCTGCATTTCTGACTCATCAAACATAAAACATTAACAAAAAATTAACATGAGACTAGGCCTTGAGTCAGAGTCACAGGGCATTTATTATTTACCACCAAGAAGGACAAAGGTTGCTATCATCCTATACTAACACACAGTCCATGTCTCACCATGCACACAGAAACCACAGTGAAAAGAAGCCAGAACTAACAAAACAATGTCAGCCTGTCACCTTCCTAGGATATATTTACATCGCCTTATTTGGTGGTGGTGGTGGGGAGTACGCAAGGAGGAATGCTGGGGATGAACCCAGGGCCCTGAACATGCTAGGCCAGCACTCTACCACGGAGCTACATCCCCAGCTGACCATATTTTATAAGATAATCCACACCACCATATCTTTTTAGTACACTATTTGGTATATAAATGTATGTTTGATCCTTTTTTTAAAAAAACATGTAGGCTTCCCTTTCTAAAGTGGTCATGCTTCTCTTGTGTTTTGACAGTCAGAAACAAAAAGAAATACCCTGTAAAAAAAATGATTGTCAAACCTCAGCCTTCCTGTTAAATACAGGTAAGGTTCCGGCCTCTTGGGAAAGGTTTTATCAAGCTCGATCACCCACTGGTGTCATAAGGAGATATCTAGTTATCTCAGTCTTACTCATAATTCTGTAATATGGAGTAATTGTAGGGATAGGTACAAGATTTTTCCCATGAATTAAAGAGCATTTGGAGACCAACAAATACTTAGGTGAAGGAAGGCAATTTCCAAGAGGGTTGGAAACGACAGTCAAAGACAGGCATCAGAGGCTTTCAATTAGCGCCTGGGAAGCCAGATGCCTCTGATTTATGCCACACTAAGGCTAGGCAAAGAACAACCCAATTCAGAAAAACAGATTGAAATCTGTGAAATGGGAGATAACTCCCCCCTACCATGGACTGCTATTAATATCACAGTAGTATTCTAGAATGTTCTCCAAGATGAAAGTGACACACAAATTTTAAGTATTATAAATAATCCTCCTGGAAATCTAGTAATATTTCTTCTTTATTATTCCTCCATACCAAACTACAGCTGTCCCAACAAAGAGGAACAGAGCACTAAAACTAAATAACCCCCACTAAGGACCAGTCCCCTTTTGGTTAAAGCAAGCCTGTTTGACTTGGATTTTTCTACACTGTATCCTTCTGCCTCCAACCTCAAGTCATTTTGGGGGAGGAGAGGGAGTGGGGAAAATAAATTTATCAACCGTTTTTAAATATTTTTATTGCATTTCTCCCTAAATCATTCTTTCAATAAATCTGGGATTATGCAGGATCATTTTAATGTGCATTGAGCGTAGATCTAAACCAGGCAAGTGCAGCAAGAGAATGCTCAAATGTGAAGATCGTATTTATTTTTTAAGTTCAAAAACAAAGTCTTTTTCAGTGCTTTTCCTGCCTCCCAGGAGAAGGATTGAGTCACAAAAACCCTCTAGTCACCATAACAAACAAAGCAAGCTGCAAGTCACCAGTATCTTTAGGTCATAGAGCATGTGCCCTTTGAATGTTCCTGCTCGTCCACCTTGATGTCTAACCTCCCACTTCACATTAATGTAATCTCAATAGGGAAGGACTCCTTGAAAGGGGAGAGAGGAACCCTCTCTTCAAAAGATTGGTTTTCATAATGAATTTACACCTCACAAGCATGCCTACTGTGTGCAGACACTGAGCTAGCAACTTTCACATTACTGTAAGTTCTCATGTTCCTGTAAGATATTGTTTTGTTTTTGTTTTCTTTCTTTTTGTTTTGTTTTGAGTACTGGGGATTGAACCCAGGGGTACTTTACCACTGAGCTACATTCCCAGTCCTTTTTATTACTTATTGTGAGATAGGGTGTCTCTAAGTTGCTGAGGCTGCCCTCAAATTTGCCATACTTCCTGCCTCAGCTTCCTGAGTCGCTGGGATTACAGGTGTGCACTGGGCACAGGCTAGACATTGTTCTCATCCTATAGGAATAACTTCCCACTATCTCAGAGCTAGCAAGTGGCAGAGGAGGGATCTAATGTAGGACTATAGGACTCTGAGGCCATTCTTCAATTCCTGTTATTGGCTCTGAGATGGACAGTCCTAAATAAATGAAACAAAACCCAGGAAGAACCAGATGCTCTGGCCCTAGGAGGAACTCAAAGTGCATGTAGCCATCCAGACTGAAAGAGCCTCTGGGCTACATAGAACATAGACAAATATAAGCTGAGGAAACCAGTATATAACCCTAAAACTGGAGGGCACATGGTACAAACACACACACACACACACACATACACACACACACACACACACTCTTTGCACATTTTGTGATCAAAAGACCCAAACAACTCTCATAAGCCCCAAGCATCTGACATGCAAAGGCTTCAGATAACCAACACCTAACTCCTTTTCCTTCTTTCTTGTCCCATACCCTCTACAGCCTCTTGAAGAGCAAGTTCTAGGGATCCTAATTCAACAGTAAAGTCCTCGCTCTTGCTCCATCAAGCCCAGTTTCAGGACCTGTCTCCTTGGAAGAATAGAACAGTCTCTTAAAATGCCTTGTCTCCTTCTTGCCTCTCCCATTTCTATACCGTCTGAAGACAAAAATCTGAACCCACCATTCCCCAAAACTCACAGTGGTTCTCAGGTTAGGTCAGGCCTCAGGATTCCCAGGGGTAGGAGTCTAGAGGAGAGCCCTCTGTTTCACCTAGGATAGCTCTAAGTTTGCAGTTTTACAGATTAAAATAAAAAGTACTTTTCTATTTGAAAATTTAAAATCTTCTGACCTGAATTTTGCAAACCAGAATGAAAAGTAAGAGCTAAATACCTTGGCATAGCACTCAAGGCCTTATTCACTCCTTTTGTTTTACATAGAGCTCTTCCTGCATATGGCTCTATTCATTTGCTTGGCCTGAACTTCTTTTCCATTTACTGATATCACCTCTCCTCTTTGAGGACAAAAAAAAATCTCTGCTGACCATGCGGACATGTTTTCCTGTAATCACCTATCTCAGTATTTCAAACACTAATCACAGAGCCTGGGACATAGAAATTGCTTAATGAATATTTTAGCCATTCACTCACTAATACATGATGAAAGTAAGAAGTCAATAAACACTCTCTCTAGTAAGCATGATTCACAAAGCTTAAAAATAAAGGGACAAGCCAGATGTGGTGGTGTACACCTGTAATCGCAGTGGCTAGGGAGGCTGAAGCAGGAGGATCTCGAGTTCAAAGCCAGCCTCAACAACTTAAGAAAGACACTAAGCAACTCAGCAGAGACCCTGTCTCAAAATAAAATGTAAAAAAGGCTGGGGATGTTGCTCAGTGGTAGAGCCCAGGTTCAATCCTCATTACCAAAAATAAATAAATAAATAAATAGACTCTCTCCAAATCACAAGGTAGTTACAGATTAAATCACCATGATTAATTAGTTTGAAGTTCTTCATTTGGTTTTAAAAACATGGAAACATTATCATCTTCCATAAAATTCAATGGGAAGTCCATTTTAAAATGGCTCCTTGAAAGGGAAAGAGTTAAAAAAAAAAAAAAAAATACATGTGGGCATGCCTGAAGATTACAGCTGATTAAACGCACAAAGAAAGCTGCACAAGCACACCTGTTAATTCAGTGTTGGAGTTTTAGGTTTCACATTAGTATCAGGTGCATCCTCCAGCCTGTATTTCTCCAGGCAGTCTTGAATACCTCTACATTATTTACAAGCATCCACACTAACACCGCCTACCTTCAAATGCCTGGGGACCATAAGTACAGTTCCATGGATGGTGTGTTTAGGGCTCAGGGCAGAAGAGGGAAGCACACACTAATCCTCGGCAGAGCAACTAGTTCTAGGTGTGACATTATGTGTTCACAGTAGACCTATAAAAGGTTAAGAGATATGGTCTGTAACTTATTTCTCCAATATTTCTTATTTCTGATGTACATAAAACAGCTTTGGGTCCATCAACCCACGGGACTGTCAAACATATGTCCCTAGTTAAGACAAAAAGGTACCAACTGACCACAGGGCCAAGCTGGATAAATGACATGCTGCCAGTGCTATGCATTTAAGAAAGCTGCTAGACTGTTTTCCTCCTTGTCAGACCAGTGTGTGTGTGTGGTAGGGTGAGGGGGCTTAACTTCAATATCAGCTAAAACAACAGCAGCGACAAGAGCACTCTGCTCCACTTGTAATCCAGTCTGAGGGAAAGACAAATGGTCTTTGACTGCTGTAGCAAAATGGAAGTATTCTAGGTATAAATACTATAACTTGTAACATCCCAGTCCTAGTCAGGGGTTGCCACTCCACTCAACCAAATGTCCTATGTCACTGTCACAAAAAAAGCATTCCAAGGGGAAAAATGAACCATTAAGTCCTCAAACTCTAACTGCTCACATCCACAAGGCTAAAAGTGACTTAAGACTGGCAAACTACAGGCACTTAGGAGTGAACAGTTCTTTAGAGATGCCCTCCATGAAGCACCCTTTTTCAAGAAACTTAGAAGACAGAGAAACAAAGAGGGAAGAGGACCAGAAACACCACACGGTGACCTGAAGAAGTACAAAAATTAAAAGAATCTTTAGCTTAGCTCTTGTGACCAAAAGGGATAAAAGCCTACAGTCAGACACTTGCAGCTCAATAGGAAGCAGGGGCCAAACTGATGGCATTGTGTGAAGGATATCTGACCCACTGTGCAATGGCTTGCACCAGCTAGCAGACAATGCCCCAAACTTCTAAGAGCATCTCTACTAAGCTGACTTCATGGTAGGTAAGTTAGATGCTACAAGAATGAAAATCTATGACAAATGCTCTTTAAAGGGAGGAAGATTAAACTCTAGGATTCTATTAATCAACTGGTCCTGCTTCTACTTTTTTACTTAAAAAAAAAAAAGAATGCCTACTTCATGTATGCATGTATGTATGTATGTCTTAGTTTAGGTTGCTGTAACAGAATACCATAGACTGGATGTCTTAAACAACAAACATTTGTTTCTCACAGCTCTGGAGGCTAGAAGTCAGGGTGTTAGCACAGTAGGGTTCTGGGAATACAAGATGGTTTACAGAGAACCATCTTCTTCTGTTCTCACACAGTGCAGAGAAAGGCCATCTCCTGTGCCTCTTGTATAAGGGCACTAGTCCCAACTCATCAAGTCTCCTTCCTCAAAGTCTTTCATTTCCCAAAGGCTTCCCTCTTAACACATCATATTGGGGCCAGGATTTCAACACAGGAATTAAGAAGGGGAAATACAAATATTCAGTACTTAGTCTTTTCATGTACACGGAGAAAGTCCCAAAAGACATGCATCAAATTTTTAAAAGGAACTATCTTTAGGGAATGGGATGAGAAATGGTTTGGGGAAGAAGACATTCATTGTCTACTTCTGTAGTGCTTGGATTTATTTTTCAGTTGATGCATTGTAATGTATAATGCAATGTGTTATTTTATGATTTTAATGTAAAACCCTTAAACATGCAGAACTCTCTCTTTAACAGGTATCACAAAAATTAGGGGGAAATTTCCCCCAAATGAAGTGATAATTAGCAGTTCTGACCACAAGTGACTTCTTCATTTTGTCAAGTACTAACTGACACTAAGTGCATTCAGACTTACAAAAGACACTGTTATGGTTTAGGCATGAGGTAATTTGAAAATCTATGTCTGAAACAATGCAAGAATTTTGAGAGGTGAAATGATTAGATTATGAGAGCTTTAACCTAATCAGTGGATTATTCAACTGATACAGATTAACTGGGTGGTAACTATAGGCAGGCTGGGTGTGACTAGAGGAGGCAGGTCACTGGGGGCATGTCTTAGGGTTTATATTTTGTCCTTGGTGAACAGAGCCCTCTCTGCTCCCTGATTGCCATGTCCTGAGCTGCTTTCCTCTGGCACGCCCTTCTGCCACGATGTGCTGCTTTGTCTTGGGCCCAGAGCTATGGAGTTGGCCATCTATGGACTGAAAGCTCTGAAACCATGAGCCAAATAACCTATTCTTCTACATCGTTCTTGTTGGGTCTTTTGGTTCCTGTTATGAAAAAGCTGACTAAAACAGGTACTACAGGAAATGCTGGAAAAAATGTTATCCATTGTTATTATCTCCAAGGAATTTATTAATCAACTGGAGGAACAATATGGACATACACACTTTGATCACACACATCAAACTAGTAATCCTTAGAAACATGGTACAGAATAACGAGGGCCAAATAAATTTCTTTAAGAGAAGGGGTCCAGCATGAACCACAGGCAAAAGGGCTCCATGATGGGACTAGGCTCAGGCTGGAGCGCTTGGGTTTCCTAAAGACTTATAGGGTGATCTAATAGGTATCAAGGAATGCAGGGAGGGCAAATGTCCCAGTGTCTTCCTTACTTCAGTCCAACTATTTCTTGAGACTCCTACAATTTTGTAGCTAATAAAGCAACTTCACATACACATTCAAGAAATCTAAAAAGTTTGCAGAAATTTAAACCAGTGTGGCAAAATTCTTACCAGCCTCACCCAACAACATACAACCATTACCCAATCACATTACTACCTTATTGAAGTTCTGAAAAATCACAGGCTTACAGCAAACCAGTCAAAATTAGAGCTTGGCAAATTCCCCTGAAGGTTGACTAATGGGAATATAGATAAGAATTACAAACATGCATATGTTTATCAACCAGAGGATGAACAGGCTAAGATTCAAGTTTTCAGGAAGTATCACTTTCTATAAAATACTGTCCCATTCACTGCTTGTTTTATAAACATGGTCTAGTTCTCCAAAATAGATTATATGTGGGTAAAGAACATGCTAATGTAGTACTTAGGTCACTATACTGCTAAAAACCCTAGAACAATGCTCTAAAACTGGGTAACTTCTAAAACTGGGTAACTCTAAGAATGGTGCTTGGGGCTAGGGATATAGCTCAGCTGGTAGAGTGCTTGCCTCTCATGCACAAGGGCCTAAATTCAATCCGCAGCACCACAAAAAAATAAAAAAATAAAAAGAATGGTGCTTGGTCTTTGAAAGCCCCAAAGAAAAAAACAAGGGATGGACTCTCTTCCCACATCACAAAACCACCATACAAATTCACAAGTTAATAACTTGGGCACAAATTAAATATCTTAGTACAGGCATATTCATGTGTGTGTGTATGTGTGTGTGTTACTAGAGACAAAATTCAGCAGCTCGTGCATGCTAAGCATATGCTTTGCCACTGAGATTAGAGGCCTATTCTAAAGAACTCAAATTCTAATGTTTGTTTCTATTTGTTAACTTGATTTTTTTTCAACCATCTTAAAGGAAACTGTTACTTCTCCTCTTTTTAAAGGAAGCAATTTATCAAAGGTGAACACCACCTTGCCATTTTACAAAATTTCCTTTACCTTTTATGCCTTCGTGAATATTGATTTACCGTCGTCTTCCCAGCACCCTCCCTTTTTGTGGGGAGCCGCTTCCTGAGATTCTGAGAAAGCTGCCATGTTCTCACAGCCCTCCACACACCATATCAGAGTTCACTAGTCCAGGCGTAGCCATTTGACCAGAGCCTAGCAAATTATTGCTTTGCTCCCAAACACCCCCACACCCCCCACATCCCCAATGGTCATGTTTCCAACTGGAACTATAAATATTGAAAGGAAAGGGATGAAAAGCCTAGGGGCAGAAGGAAGGTCACCTTCAGGAGTACAGACGGAAGCCCACTCACACGAAGAAGCTAAAAACAGACCAAGAATGAGAAAGCTTCATTTTTTTCTGTTCTGGCCCCTTCTTCAGATTGACTGTTTAGCTCTTCCCTCAATCATGCACGATACTCCAAGATCTTTCCCTAAGAGTTTTAATACGAAGGGCCTTCCTTCCCCACGCTACAATTCTGCTTCAGACATGCCAAACAGAGCCTCCAACCTCCAGTCACATACTCTCTGACCTGTGAATGGCTAAATGCCACTGGTATGTTTTGTACATGTGGTTTTCTGCTCTTCATCAATGCCCAGAGATACCTTTTCTAAAGGAATCATTCGTAAACACATAGCCGGCTATGACCTAATATGATATGTTTTCTGGGTCTTCGATTCCAACTACTCATGAGATGAGAGGATCAGGAGTTCAAGGACAGCCTGGGGCAACACAGCAAGACCCTGTCAAATAAATAAATAGTTAAAAATTATCTGAGCCAATCAGAACTCCAACACCATACTCAACCTTACTTACAGAAACACACCGAGAAAAAAACCAGGATATTAAGTCATTAATATCATTTAGTGGTGAAGTCAAAAGATAAAAGCTTGGCGAGAAGTAGAGCTAGAGCTGGGCATGGTGTTGCACACCTGTAATCCAAACCATGGGAGGCTGAGACAAGAGGATCTCAATTTAAAGGCCAGCCTCAGCAATTTAGCAAGGCTCTAAACAAGTGAGACCCGGCCTTGAAAATAAAAACATAAAAAGGCAGGGGATATGGCTTGGTAGTAAAACAAAAACAAAACAAACCTGGGTATGAAAAAAGAAAAAAAAAAAAAAAGAATTGGAACTAAAATATACCAAAGTCAGCTGTGGGCCACATAATGAAGGAAGATACACTACACTAAGTACAGTAACCTATACTCAGTCATAGTTTGTTAAGTAGAGGTCTGCAATGAAGAAAGCACAGGGACCTGCCCTGTAGCAGCCACAGTCAACGAGGATTTCCAAGTCTCATGTGTCTGGAACTCTGTAATAACTTTCCTTCTCTCCTCCCCTAATTCTACCATACACATATCTTTTTTTTTATTCAGAGAACTCAAATGAATCTCTGTTCCTTCTAACCAGAAAGAACTAACCAAAAATAATTCTCTGAATGCAGGAATCTTTTCCAAGAAGCTAATCAGTAGACACAGAGTAGATGTTTAGCACCGGAACATCTCCCCACTGGATTACTATTTAGGGTGATCACATCAAAACTGCCAACAAATCTATAGTTTAATAATCACAGCCATCTTCTTTAGTGGACTTGGTTTCAAAACCAAAATGTAATCGGAGAAACTATTTAACATCTACCCAGCATCAATTTTCTCTACACATTAAACAATTAAATTGAATGATATTTCTGAGAATGTTGATGAAATAATATTTTAGCTATCTGAATTCCACTGTTAATTATAAAATATACTTTGTGATAGTTTCAATATCCTAGGTATCAATATCTCATTTCTTGTCTCAATGATCCTATGTGCCATTTTTTTATTTTTAAAGTACATGGGACTTCATAGATGCCCTGCATATAAATTAAATTTCAGTGGGGCTCAGTGGCCACACCTGTAATCCCAGCAACTCCAGAGGCAGAGACAGTAGGATTGCAAGTTCAAAGCCAGCCTCAGCAACTTAGGGCCCTAAGCAACTAAGAAAGATTCAGTCTTAAAATAAAAAATAAAATAGGGTTGGGGATATGGCTCAGTGGTTTGCCCCTGGGTTCAATCGCTGGTACCATAAAAGAAAAAAAAATAAATTTCATCCTTTTATCTTCCTATGATGGTACTTGCTCACAGGTCCATTTTGGTAGAAAAGTGGCATAGGAGCTAAACTATAAGTGAATTTAATAAAGATAAGACATGACCATATGAGACACCAAACACCCACACTAGGCTCTTTTGATAACCACATTTGGATAAATGAAAAACTTCCTAAGACCATAGTACTTTTAGGTCTGCAGTACTACAAATGATCTGTCATCTGTTCCCAGGAAACCACCAAATAAAAGCTGGTAGCTTTTACAGAGTATTTTCTGTTCTTTCTCACTATTCCATTACTATATAAGAGAGTGAAGGGAGAAAGGAGATAATGATACATGCCACAAGCTGGATGAACCTTGAAAACATTTTGTTAAGTGAAAGAAATTAGTCATAAAAGGTCACATATTGTAAAATTTCGTTTATATGCACTATAAGCTTGTATGTAAACTTTGACAACTTTATGTTATATATTTTCTGATATCTCACTTGTTGAGAAAGTTCAGAACAGGCAAGGATATAAAGTCAAAATGTAGATTAGTGGTTGCCTGGGGCTGGGGGGAAGGGAAAGTGGGAAGCCGGGGCTAAGGTGGAGATTTCCTTTTGGAGTATTGAAAATGCATTGGAACTAGATGGAACTAGACAGTGGTGACTGCCGGTGACTGCCGTATGGCTTTGTTTTAAAATTACCAAATTGTATGCTTTAAAAGGATTCATTTTAAGAAATGTAATTTTTTAAATTATTGTATTTGAAATGTAAATTTTATCTCAATAAAAGGTTGACATTTGAGAGTCAGAGAAGGAGGCTGAGGGAGAAAGTGCAGGAATGAGCAAGTGCTGAGGTCAGTGAGGAAGGAGAACCCTGATATGTGGTTAAGAGGTTTCACGAAGGAGAGGAATAGTAGAAGACCATGGTAGCCGCAGCTTCCACCTGTTGGTCTTCCCAAGCCTGGGCCACTCCCCTCACCTACCATGAGATCTTAGCCATCACTGAGCAGAGAACAGAATCTGTGGTAGAATCTAGGAATCCTAGCTGAACTAAAAAGCAGGGAAGAAACTGGATCTATAGTAACAGAGAGAAAAGGGAGGGAGGATAAGAAATCCAGATGAAATGTACCAAAAAAAGGCAGAGAAGACTCCTGCCTTCCAATGATTAGAGAACTACTGAAGCCACTTGCATGTGAAAAACAAATTGAGGGTATAATCTGGGAATACATGTAATGATCTAAACAGACTTCCTCTTTAATGGTTTTCATGAACCTCATGGATATGGAAATGCTCTTTCAGATTCAGATTTCACAATGGTGGTCTCTTACTGTGTGTTAGGGACCACACCTCTCATGCTCCCCACAATGCATCATTTAGGGAAACAGATTCTAGAGTGGATTAGGGAAACGAGGAGCAATTAAATCCCTGCTAATCCTGATTATAATATTGTATGTAAGTACTGAAAGGTCACGTTCTACCCCATAAATACATGCAATTACTATATGTCCATTAAAATTTTTTACATTTATTTTTAAAATATCCTGCCAGGTGCAATGTGGCACAAGCCTGTAATCCCACCTTCTTGGGGAACTGAGGCAGGAGGACCACAAGTTCAACGTCAGCCTGGGCAATTTAGCAAGATCCTGTCTTGAAATAAAAAATTAAAAGGGCTGGGGATGTAGCTCAGTGGTAAAGCACCCCTAGGTTCAATCCCTAATTCAGGGAGGGGGAAAAAAAATCCTGACTGTAAACATTCATTCTACCATCCAAGGAGCTGTTCTCTTTTGTAATGTATAAAGGTGCTCTCCCCACCCTTTCCGATGCAGCCATTCCCCTGCCTCCCAACTACTGTCAGTCTGTGAACATCCTAGCTAGCTATTGGTTCATCAGTCAGCTTGCAAGTATCCTTCTCCATTATTGGTCCCGTTAGCCCGTTATTGGTCCTGTTAGCCCGTGGGGATTCTTAAAGATAGCTTCATCACCATCTTTTCTCACTTGGTTTTCCTCCTCCTCGCTTTCCTCTCTCTCTAGCGCCCGTCCTTTCTCTTTCCTTTCTCTTTTCCTCTCATTTTCTCTCTTACCTTGCGGGAGACACTCTGTTTGCTTAATAAATTCCCTTATGTGATTTCCCGTGTCTGGTGTGGTTTCGTGAGATTTCTTTACATCTTTCCCTTGGGGCATTAAGTGTTACATCTGAACAGAGAGGTAGGTATGTGATTAAGCAAAGTCCTAGTTGGATTTTGAGGTGATTCCAAGCATGTGATGGCCTATCATCTTGAACAGCCCAGAGCAGGCTTTCTGCTTCAACAGAGGGGTCCTGGGAGACCCACAGCCTGGCCTCTTTAATTTGCTGCAATGGTAACTGGCAGCCAGAACAAGACTCAAGTCCTGATGTGCCTTCCAGCTATGAGACACTAACATCTTAAAATGACTCTGGTGCATTTTTCCCTGTTTTGTGATAAATCTTTCCCTCTAAATTACTGCAGTACTAATTGCTCATAGTACTTTCTTGGCACTTGTACACACATGCAGTGGGTATGTGGGGGGGTTAGCCATTGAGGATTCATAGTCTTATTCTGTATTCTGTAATTTCTGAATGAAACCATCATATTAGAGGTGACCATCAAAAATATAAAGCCAATATCCAAACCATCTAATCAAAAACATGATTATAGGTAGAAAAAAACATTAAAACATATTTCAAAAAGGTAAACTTAAATATCTTTCATGATTTTAAAATAGTTTTCCTGTCATCTATGTGTAGAACTGACAATTGAGGATTAAAAGAATCTAAGCACATAAGTCTTCCTTTCTCTTTCTTCTCTCTTCATCCTCCTTTTTCGTACTGAGGACTGAACCTTGGAGTACTCTACCACTGAGCTACGTCCAGCCCTTTTTAACTTATTTTGAGACAGGGCTTGACTAAATTGCCCAAGCTGGCCTTGAACTTGGCCTCAGCCGACTCAATCAGTGGGTTTATAGGTGTGAGTAGCTCCACCCAGGGTAAGGACATAACTTTAATGCTAGCTTGAAACTTGCAGTCAAGTGGGAGAATGGGATGGTAAATTCTGCTCTAATTCTTGCCATATACAATCTAGTTATTTCTTCTGAGAAAACCCTGGGTGTGAATTTTTTGTCTACAATTGCAAAATTTTTCAGGATATACTTTTTAAGTTTTCCCACTCATTTTAATTAGCACTACAGAGCTAACTTCAGACTAGAGAAATTTTCTGTCCTAGAAATTAACAAATCACACAAGACCCAGATAGCAATGGAGCAGATGTGGACGCCCTCGTCACCGTCACAAAGGGTGGATCCATCCAGTTGGGGCTGCAATGAAGGCAGGGATTACAAGAATGTACTCCTCCTGCCAGGAGACAGCACAACACTCAGTGTGGGCAGAACATTAAGGCATCTAGATTCAAGATATCAAAACATAAACTGTGACCTACTTGTCAGGGGAAAGGTAGACTAATACGTTAAAGGAGAGACAAAAGTTGATTGTCACTTCAGCAGGAATGCTCAAGGATAACAGGGTTTCAATATTAAGTGAGAGCATTTAGGCAATGTCCTAAGAAAGTGTGTTTCAAACTGGTCTACATCACAATCACAAGAAGGCTGACTAAAAATGCTGACTTCCATGCACCACTCCGCAGGGGTGAATCTCGATTTATAGGGCAGGGGGACTTGGAGTAAGCACTGTTAACAAGCAAGCTGTTGAATCTTGTGCATCCAAACACAGTGTTTGACAAAAGATGCCTGGGTATTGTGCTCAAGTTTTCAGCCAAAAGAGAAGAATGTAGATGTTGGTAGAGAATCTATATTTGTTGCTACTTTGCATCTATTTAATGAAAGTTTAATATTGGAAAGCAGAAGAGAGAAGGCTTGATTTTTTTAAATAACTGTTCAGTTAGTACACTATTCCTTATCAGAATTTAAATTTATATTTAGCTAGAAGCCAACTACTTACTACTTCATAAATTCACCTATGACTAAATTAGTACTTTAAAGCCTTCATCTATTCTATAGATCTAAAAATTATGCAGCCAATAAAAAATGTCTACATGAAGGCACTTAAATTGCACAAATCAGTGCAAATCAGTAGCCACTGGTCACATGTCTACTGACCACGTGGTATGTGCATACTGAGAGGAGCTGTAAGTATAAAATACACAATGGATTTCAAAGACAGTAAAAAAATGTAAAAGTATTTCAAATAATGTTTTATGCAGATTAAATGTTGACATGATAACATTTTGGATATACTGATTAAGATATTCTACTTAGAAATTTTAAAACTCACATTGGGCTAGTCTTATATTTCTTTTGCAGAGCACTGATCTGGATATTTCTGCTTAGTTGATTAAACAATATCAAATTCTTCACCACTGCAGTCCATGTTTAAAGGCATCTGGCACATATATACAATCACTATCAATGCTATTTCCTCTGTGCATGTGAGACAGGGACACAATTAGATACATGTCATTTTCCCATGGTTGATCTCTGTCCTTAATTCCTCTATGATAATGCAAATTCAAGGTCAAATTCTCTTGCTATGTCTACATCTTAGTAAACAGGTAAATTCTGAACTCATAAATGTTGATGAGTGACAACTCCCAAAGTAATCTCTTTTTTTTTTGCAGTGCTGGGGATTGAACCCAGGGCCTTGTGCTTGCGAGGCAGGCACTCTACCAACTGAGCCATATCCCAGCCCAGTAACCTCCTTTTAAATATCTATCATTTTATTAAAATGCACATTTATATACAGGTTTTCGTCTACCACCTCTCTGTGCCATTATTTTTTGGGAAAAAAGTTAATCAAAATTTCTGAAGAGTATTAGATGCTTATGATACTCTCATGCTTTTTCCTTATTACAAAAGAGTTTATGTTTTATTTGAGGAAAAAACCTAAATATAGAAAATTCACTAAAAAAATAAACATTGGCGATTTTGGTATATACTCTCCCAACTTTTTTCTTTACTAGTAACAAGTATTGATAGAAAAATATTAATTCTAATTACTTTTATCAATATTTTCAAACTAAATATGCTGCACATTTTAAGGACTTCTTCCCCTACTTCCTCTAATTTGTGTTGATTCTACAAAATATAAGCCATAATCATAAACACCCTTCATTTAAAAATAATCATTTATAGAAATAAAACATTCACCTTTGACATTGCTTTAAAAGATAAAGAAGTCAAGAATGTGGACAAGCCATCTGATGGAATGCAGGAAATAAAGACATAAAAACCGCTTCACAGTGTACCACCTCAAAGTTGAGTGCCCCCATCTCTTTGCCACTCAACAGAATTCATGAATATTCTTATCTTCCTTCTGAACCAAAAATGGGAACCACGGTAAATACTGGGTAAGTACCCTCTACCATGTTTTCATTCCACATTCAGTTTTAAAGATGAGTATGTATCACACCAGTCCCTCATATACAAAAGAGATATGTGGGGACTGGGGTTGGGGCTCAATGGTAGAGAGCTTACCTAGCATGTGTGAGGCACTGGGTTAAATTCTCAGCACCACATATAAATAAATGAAGAAAATAAAGGTCTATCAACATGTAAAAAAATGTTTAAAAAAAGAGATGTGCTTCAAAGACAGTATAAACATGTAAAATTTCACTAATAAATTTTCATGTTGATAGGATTGTATTTTGGATATATGTATTTTGTGTATATATACATAAACTTTGAGTATATGGCAAGTCAGTATTAACTCTAAGTATTTTCTAAAATTATATGTAAATCTTAAAATTTTTACAAACCAAAGTGTTAACAGACTCCCCCTTCATGCAACTTGTGCAAGGAAGTGGCTTACAGAGGAAGCTTTTCTCTACTTTGAGGAAAAGCTGCTGGTTTCAATCCAGCAAGGTACTCCAGGTAGTTTCTATAGATGGGAGAGTGTAATTCTCTGTACTTCTTTTTGATCATTAGGCTGATGTACCAGCAGGCCAGTAGTGTCCCTTGGCAACTTATTTAATCCCTCTGTTTCCTCATTTATACTTTACAGATAATGGTAACTCTCTCATACGATTGTTACAGGATTAACTGTTAATATACGCAATGCATTTAGAACAGTGCACATATTTAGTAATAATAAAAATGAGCATTTGCTATAATACTTGTGACACAGTTCTTCTGGGACCTAGATAAATATCCTTAGAATATCAGGAAAAATGAACAATACAATGGGATCTTTCCTCTACATCTATAGAAAGATCACAAACAAAAAGCAAGTAACTGCTCTGCAGTTTGCAAGAAAAATTGAACTTAAAAGAAAGACAGGGTAGCTGGGCACAATAGCACACACCTATTATCCCAGCAGCTTGGGAGGCTGAGGCAGAAGGATTCCAAGTTCAAAGCCAACCTCAGCAAGGTCCTTTAGTGAGGCCCTAAAGGAACTTAGCTAGATCCTGTCTCTAAATAAAATATTTAACAAGGGCTGGAGATGTGGCTGGGGATGTGGTTCAGTGGTTAAGTGCTCTTGGGGTTCAATCTCTGGTACCAAAAAAAAGACAGGATAGCCTAGAACTAGAAAGTAAAAGTCTCATGAGCAAAGGTAATTGGTCACCCTAGCATGCTAGTCTTAAGGCTCAAATGAAGAGCAAGCAAATCGGGGAGGGGTGAAAGTACCAATCAATCCATTAGTACAAGCCAAAGATCATGGTTTCCATAAAGTTCCATGCTAATGGAATGAGAAGAAAATAAGGCCCCAACTCTAGAGTGAATGACCATCTAATTAACCATTCATTCAAGAAAGATCTTTAAATCACACCACTCAAGGGACACATTAGCCTAAGAAAGCTCAATAATTTTCCTATAGCATTTAGTTGGCTGTATTCTCTACATCCATTCCCCTCTTTCTGCTTCATGTTGTATTCCAAATTTTCTAGCCAAGCTGTCTGGTGGGACTGACCAAATGCTCACTCTAGGAGTGTACCCTGTTTAGATGAAGTCAAAACAGATATCCTGTTCTCCAACGAAGTCAAACAGGGCAATGAGATGACCCCTGGACCATGGGGATGCAGATGTGCCCTTTTCTCTCGGTGTCTGTAAGGTCCTGGAGGCCTAGGATCTGGGGCAGCCACTTTGAGACCACAAGATAGACCCTGATTATAAATGGAGGCTGCACTAACAAATAAAGCCAGAGTGGAGGGAAAGAAACTGGGTTCTGGCTGTACCAATTAAGTCCAGGAGCAGGTCTTGTTAAAAGGTTGATTTTGCCTACCAATTAGTCTTCTGTGTTACTTAAGCCTCTTTGGGTTAGGTTTCCTTTTGTTTAAAATCAAGAGAATCCTGAATGAACATGCTTCATAATAAAATTCTGTTATAAAAAATAATAGAAAAGTGAGCTATTTTCACAGTTAACAGTAAACTTACCTGACTTCTTGTTTATCATAATTAAAGGTATTGGGAGGAAAGCATAAATTTACTTTTCTCATTAGAAACAATTTCCTTTAAAGTCTCAAAAGTACAGAGGGAGGACCTTGAAAGCACTCTAGTTTGACTCCTGCTTTACACATATTCAGTACTGTTGAGTTCTCAGAGTGATGAAACTGCTTCCTGATTTTCAGGGCAATTTTAGGGTGACACACTCCCCACCCTGCCCAGGGTCACTGTCAAAGTATGCTCTAGGTATTCAACAGCAACGAGGGAATAAGAAAATACACTTTCCTACTAGTGTAAATGAACCAATGATAAATCTACCTGTTACAGTATTAAATGTACCCTTACCTAAATATTATACTACTGGTTTTCAGATCTAAAGCCCTTATCTGTAGTACTAACCAACCTTATGCAGTTCAGGTCAGTTAACAGGTCACAGGCACTAACTACACAGGTTATTTCAGATATTTTTGTGTATAAGGTATACTATGTTCCAATAGTTTGAAATGTAAGATGTCAGAATGAAATCTGACAAAGTTTGAGTAGCCCTTTCTGAATTACTATAAAAATCACTCTGTGCTCTGAATTATGCTGGCCATTAGGACGGACAGCTCTCGAGATACAGAACTAGCTCTTTACAAAATGTTCAGCTTGCTCTCATGGGACACGGCTAAGTGGAGATAAGATGATCTGTAAACAGGAGTCAGAACGAGGACAGGTGGACGATTTTAAGGAGGACCATAGGGCATCCTGGGTTCTTGACAGGGCATGACGGGGACTCACCTGCCAGAGCCTTGATGCGGGACCGTTCAAAGAGCCGCGCAGAGCTGTTCTCGTTGTCCCAGTCATCCACGTCCCAGCGGTTGTTGACGTCGCTGTACTGCTGTTGGATCTCAATGTTGTCATAGTCTGTGGCTACTGTGGTCGTCATCGTGAACTGTCTCAGCTGCTCCTCCACATCAGTTCCTTCTTAGAGTTCTGTGAGAAAGAAAAGGAAAAACATATTTAGGTGTCCAAAGTGTGTATATTCCCACAAACCTACTAGGATAAAGGTGAGTAGAAAGCAAAAGAATGAGTGCTTGTCCAGAGTCAAGTCTTCTGGAGTCAAGGCTGGTTTTGAACTTCAGCACTGCCTCTTGCCAGCCGTGTGACCTTGGTCAACCTACTCAATATCTCTGAGCCTCAGTTTCCCAAAGGAAGTAACAAGGAAGATAGTTCACAAGCTGTTGAGAGGGCTGAATGAGATGATGGATTCCCAAAAAATGTTTCTTTCTTCTTTGCAAAGTTTGAACTGCAATTTTAAAACTTTTATTATGGCTATCCCAAAACTATTTGGGGCTTCTGAATAAACATTTTGGTTTTTATTACATATCACCATAAACTATATAATCTTTTAATATAATAATATTAAAACTATATAATCATTTAATCAAATGTTATGTAAAAGAACAAATCAATTTTTCTATACATCTCACTTGTGTATCAGAAAACTGATGCCTAAGATTAAAATATAAGAATATGGCAGTAAGAACAGTATCAGTTTACAGTAGATGCTCAATAAATGATCGTAATTATTTATATTGTTGTTATTAAAATTTCCATGACCAACACCAATAACCACCCCTCAGGAACCAACTGAGGGTCACAGTATTTTTCAGGAATAAATATGACACAAGGATCTGGACCTCAACTTTTGGCTCATCGTTGTCTTCACTTTATCACAGTCCTTCAATGAATGAAGAGAGAGATGTTTAAGTGTAGCCTCTCCCTCAATACAGCCATTATTGATGCAGTCAACCCAAATACACTGAGGGCTTACCCATGCTCAGCACCTTTCCAGATGCCAGGGATAAATAGTAAATAAGGACAGGGCCTTGCTCTAGGAAAGCTCAAGTCCCACTAGGAGCTGGACACACACACACACAGGTAAGAGAGTTTAAAGAAAATAAAATACAAGCAGAATAAAGTGAGAGAGTGAGTAACTGTTTTAAACCTGGTAGTCCCGGAAGTACTGAAATTGAGATCTCAGTGTCATAAAGGAATGAGTCAAGCACAGACAGAGAGGAACAGCATTGCAGGCAAAGGAAACAACAAGTTAACTGCAAATTAAGAGCAGGAGAGAGAAGGATGATTCCTCCTACAGAGGTACGAAGATGTCCCAAGGGAAAAGATGTTTGTTATCCTCCCTCTTTCTTCCCATCCCATCCCTCTCCACATCCTAAAATTCAAAAGTTCTAATATTTTTGTACCTGGATGCTCACTTTGCAAGAGTCTCATCTGATGTGTACCAAAAACATGAACATGAACCATTCAGCAGGCCTCATCACTAGAGAGCCTGAACTGATGCAGCCAGACCTCCACCCAGCCACACAGAAGGACCACTAAGAAGACAATCTGCCCAAATGCCACCATACAAGGAAACAAAGCCATGTGTGCTGAAAAGAAACTTTTCTCCTATTGTACTTCAAATGTACATTTTCTCAAGCTCCTTCCCATAACCACATGTCAAATGCAACCAAATGTCCAGGTTAAATTAAATAATCTGAAATAAACAAAGGCTTAAATAGCATAATGATAGCAAATAATGATATGAATAAAAGCATCCTCTTTTATCATTAGCAGTTTTCTCAGAAGCTAAGAACATGACCAACACATCCTTCATGTTCCTCAGGAAGAAAGCACCGACTGCACCTGACAAGCAGCCCACAACATCTGTGATCAAATGGTCATCATCACATCACTCAAACAGAAATCCTGGAGGGGAGCAAAATTCCCAGACAGACATAACCAATCCCAACCATGTACACGCATTGGTGTATTAACACCTATTTTAGCAATGTATTCACAGAATTCCATTAAGACAAAAGGTTATAGAAAACTAATTCAGTAAGTATATTCTACTGAATGATCTTATAGTTTTAATATTCAGGGTCATCGTCCCCCTTTGAAAAGATGGAAATCAATATTGTTATAATACCATTTGATCCTGGAGATGATTACCTTTCATGACTACATCACAACATCAAAGGCTTTGAGAAAATTCAGTCTTGGAGGAATCTACCTCAGGGGGTAAGAGGATGTGAAGGTGCTACTCATCTCAAATTCCAAAGGTATAGAAAGTGTGATTTAATCCAGCCCAAAGTGAAAGCCAAGCAGTGTCTCTCTCCCAGATAAGTTTTGGCTATTTGGTGCCACCTGCTGACCGATGAGAACAAGCCGTACGGCAGCCTCCAGGACAGCCAAGGACAGCCAAGGCCAGTCAGTGCTCCACCTTCTACCACCTGGTTCTGGAGTCGGCAGACTCAACCCATGTTTGAATCCGTTACTCCCACTGACCCATCCCCAATCACAACCAAAATTCAATACATAAAGTCATTCAGAGAACTTTAACACATTTTTCCCCCTAAGTGTTCTTAATTAATGCTTTTCTTTAAAAGTATTGTGATTATTCCTTAAAGAGGTGAATGGGAAGCAAATGTATCTACCAGTCTGTACAGAAGAAATGTTAATGGTGTAAGTTATTATTTTATTCAATTGTTCCACTCAAGAGCCTAGAATTTGGAGCCAGGCATGGTGGCACATGCCTATAATCCCACGGTGACTCAGGAGGCTGAGGCAGGGGGATCACAAGTTCGAAGTCAGCCTAAGCAACTTAGTAAGGCCTTATCTCAAAAAATAAAGTACTATGGATGTAGCTCAGGGGTAAAGTGTGCCTGGGTTCAATCCCCAGTACCAAAAACAAACAAACAAACAAACAAACAAACAAACAAAAAGCCTCCAATTTGGGGATTGGGATCATTTTTCTCCATTTCTCTCAAGACATTATCAAACAGTTGAGTTTTCACAGTGATGAAACACTTCTTACATTTTCAGAGCAATTTCAAGGTTATTTACCCCCACCCCCAGCAGGCACACAGTGAAAGGGTGCTTCGGGCACTTAGCAGAAGCAAGGGAGTGACATCCAGCATGCCTCAAACCCATCACATCTAACTCACTTTAGCAAGGGGCCATGCCAGCTATCAGCACAGCTTACACCACACATACAGGTGTTCCCAAGAAATTATCCCAGAAGGGTTGCATTTTCCCAAGGTGCTGCCAGCCATAAATCACCAGAGCTAGTGAGGTAATTTGTACTTCTTCAATGGCTGTGGAAGGATGCAGAGGAAAGAAGGGAGGAACTCTGCCGGGCAGTTCCACCACTAGGGAAGCTTGAGAGGACTGTGTAAAGTTGGCACAGGACAGGACACTCTCTCCTAGGAGAAACCGCCTCCAGCACCTCTCCTAGCTCACAGAGGATGGATTCTATATGAATTCGTCTTCACAGTATGAGCTCATTAAGCAGCCCTTGAATGAGTAAAAATTAATACTATCCTAGGTGTGAAATGGGGCAATACCCGTGTTCTTTGCAACTAGGTTTTGAGAAGATAGTTAACAGTGCCTATCCACCTCTATACTTTCCCTGCTCTTCTCTATTCCATGTGTGTGTATAAAAATGAGAAATAGGTAAAAGAAAAAAAAAAATCAGCACCTTCCTGCTCAAATTACTCCTCTCTAATCTTGTGTTCCATGAGTTGGAATCTTCTAAAAGATACAAAGAAACTCCAAGTGCTTTACCTTTTCTGCTTCAATAGCAGACACTATTTTCTTTTCTTTAACTGATGGACCAAGACACAGTGGATGAGGAAACTATTTTCCTAGACCTACAAGGCAAAGGTTCCTAGATTTCTGCCACAGACTCCCACAGGTCATAACCAATAGGAAAAAACCAGAGCATTACTAGTGTTAGAACTCTCACTAGTTCTCTGTATTGGTTGAAATTCTGAAGTCAACATTTGATGCAGCCCAAAGAGAAAATACTTAAGATATTCTGTTACTTCTCAAGATGCCACATTATTTTCTATTTCATACAGGTAACAGATAAACAGGTTTTTATTCTATAAAGAAATCAAAGAGCCAGGTTCAGTGGTACATACTGTAATCCTAGCCACACAGGAGGCTGAAGCAGGAGGATGCAATTTCAAGCTCAGCCTGGGCAAATTAGCAAGGCAACCTCCTTCCTCCGTTGAAAAAAAAATTTTAAGTTTATCCCCAAGCTTCCTTCCAGCACCTCTTCTGATACTCTGCAAAACCTCCATGGGAGCCCACCAACTTCCCTGTGTTTGACTAGTAGGTGCCCTGTGCTGACAACTATTCCCTGGACAGTTAAGTACAAGAGAATACTCTACTCTTAAGGAAGTACATTTTTAGAATTAGCTGCTAATGGATGTGAGCACGTATATAATAAGGTGCATCACACCCTATTAAAATTCAGGTTTCCCTTTTTAATTTAGTCTTTACCCATGAAAATAAATTTTTTTGTCTAAAGTACTAAGATTTCACAAAACAGAGCAACAATAAGAGAATAAATAGAATTTTCACTGGCACTACACACAAGTACACACACACACACGAACACACTAGTTTAATACTCAACCTTAATAAAGGTTCAAATAGATAAAAGTCACCAACATTTGCCAATTCTCCTGAAGGAGAAAAATCAGATGCTGACAATTACTTTGGAAGCATTCATGACCCAGATGTTCTGCAAACACTGAAAGCCCTCCCACCTCACTCATAAAAGACTTGAAAAAATATACACTGGAGTGCTTATGTGCTCTATTTTTTAAAAAAATTATAAAATAAAAATAAGTCTGCTCAGGACTTCGAAGGGACCAGATTAAGTGTCTGAGAACTTCCAGTAATAGTTTTTCAACCCTCTCAACCATTCAGTCACCAGGAAGCAAGGAAGTCACCTCCTGTTCACAATTTGCCTGAGGGATTATACAGCATGTATAAAAATCACCAGTTACCATATTTCATCTTCTTGGTAGGTTGCTAATGTTATAACATACCCTTTCATCCCTATTAACATATGGATTCTATTTGACTGATAATCTATACCTAGTGTATATTCTTCCATTCCATTATTTCACACTTTCTAAAGTTAAACTGGATTGGGTCACATAGCTCTTTATCTCCCATATCTTAATCTCTCATATCTTTATCACTGTTGAATTCGGAGCAAGAAGCATGTAATCTAATCTTTAAAATGCAGAGCTGGTAAGTTAAGCCCTAACACAACTAAAATACCAATTCTTGATGGCTTGCTTGATATGAGGCTCTCCTTGCTTCCTCATTCAGTACTCCCTAGCAACCTTTTGAGGTAGGCAACTATTATTAACCTATTTTGCTAATAAACTAAGGCTTAATAAAGACAAATAACCTATGACTTTGCTAGTGATAACATGGCATAAAGATGAGGAGGGCAAGAGGATTTGAACCAGGTGTGAGCAACTTCAAAGTCCAAGCTTTAGGTAAACAACTCAACCTTCCATCAGAGGCAAAACCCTTCAGTAGGGATCCATATCAGAAAAATAGCTGAAGGACTTAAGGATCTTAAATAAATGAGGACATGGCTTAGCCCTCATCAAAGCCTAATGACTGCCTAGGGCAGCAACTCATCCAGCCAGGTTTCCCAGCCTGTGCTTCCAACGGGGATGATAGCCAGTGGACTGAAAATTCATTTGGGGAGGGGCTGAAAAACTCCTTTGGATGTAAGCACAGATACACAGCTCGTCTATGGTATTTATTTATTTTTTAAATTTTGATTCATTGTACACAAATGGGGTACAACTTTTGTTTCTCTGGTTGTACAAGAAGTAGAGTGGCACCATTTGTGTGACCATACATGTACACAGGGTAATGATGTCTGTCCCATTCTATTATTTAATGTCATGGGCTGGGCAACAGTGTCTAAGGGACTCCTGGTGGGGGATGGGGAAAACAAAAAGCGTGAGGAACCCCACCCAAGCTAAAGGGAAACAGTCATCTCCTTTCAGTATATGAAGACTTGAGAGAAAGCCCTAGAAGACAGGAAGGTGAAGAGCACGGAGGATCCTTTGTGCTGAAGAATCAGAATTTCATATACCCCATCCTACTCCTTGTGCCTCTGGCATAAAACCCCACAATGGGTTACTCCCACAACGCCAAGCATGTGTGCTTTGGAGAAGCAGTGGGGGGTTCGGTCATTGCCCCCTGCCCACAACATTTTCAAAGTACCCACTACAAACCTTCATCCCAACATTCAGAGATAAGCCTTTCCTACCAGATCAGAATGGCCACTGGAAACCTGGATCTACCTCTACAAACAACACAGATGGAGAGGGAGAGTTTTGTTTTGTTTTATTTTGTTTTTAAATCAAGTGGGCAAATTCAATTGGCTTCTACTCTTTGAAGGAACAAAATTACTGTGAAGGAAATTAATTATTTTAAAAGATGTCAGTAGTGGAAAAGACACTGACCATAATTAGTTTATTTTAAGACAGTCCATCAAAAAGATCTTGTCATCAAGGTTTAAGGACATATGTATTACAAGTATTACTCCCAAGTATTAAAGCCAGGCAGGAGGCATGGTGGCCTATGCCTATAAACCCAGCAACCAAGGAGGCTGAGGCAGGAGCAAGTTTGAGTCTCTGTAACTTAGCAAGAGAGAGGGAGGAAGGGAAGAAAGGAAGGAAGGAAGGGAGGGAGGGAGGGAGGGAGGGAGGGAGGGAGGGAGGGAGGGAAGGAAGGAAGGGAGGAAGGAAGGAAGGAAGATAAGAGAAAAGAAAAACAGCTGGGAATGTAACTCAGTGGTAGAGTGCCTAGGTTCCATCCCTGATACCATAAAACAAACAAATGAGAGAAAATGACCACAAATGTACTTCTACAAGGAATGATATGAAACGAGGCATTACTCTGACCTTCCTCCAAGTGCTCCACCACTAAGCTACATCCCTTATATCCGTACCCCTTTTTTAAAATTTCACTTTCAGATAGGGTCTTACTAAACTGCCCAGTCTGGCCTCAAACTTGTGATCCTCCTGCATCAGTCTCCCAAGTAGCAGGAAGATCATAGGACTGCGCCACCAGGCCCAGTTGTACGTTAAAATTTTAAACAGAGTACCTTATTTCTTTTCTCCACCTACATTTGATATATCTGAATTCCAAATACAATTTTACAAGTCCTAATCTTTTTTTTTAAGTCAGCAATTTTGAAATTAGACAGTAGAATGAGAAGGTTGGCTCTGCCAGTGTTCGTTTATAAGCCTCAAGATTGCCTAATATGAGCCAAACTTAAATTGTTAAAAAAATAATTCCCACTAACTAGATGGCTATCCTCATCTACATGGCAGTCAAAGGCTACCTTTGCTTCTGCTCCTCTTACAGAAAAGAGCAATTAAAATTGAAATCATTAACTCTGTACAGGTCTAACACCATGTTCTCATGGCCAAAGTGGGGTTTCTGAGCCACTGTAAAAATTGTCTTATAATTATTTCCAAACAGTTCTAATGGTACCACTGCCAAAATACCAATCCTGAATTTCAGAGAGTTTTGCATTTCGCTGCCTTCTTCCTTATAAAATTTCACAAGTCAGCATCATGTGTGCCTGAACAACAGAGGACCAATAACAGAGTGAGCTTTCTACTTGGAAGCTGACTTTTACTCCTAGAGCAGCCCAGTGCCAGAATCCCCTGTAAATCTATCAGGTGAAAATGCACATCTCAATTACCCCTACAGAATAGGGATTAAAAGAAAGAAACATGTAGAACTGCAATGAAAAGCAACACTATACCAACTGTTATGTCACACACACACACACACACACACACACACATGCACGCACAGGTCAGGTGCCTATATGTTCTATTCATCTTTATGCCACCAGCACCCAGCACAACATCTAAGCCATAGCAAGTGCTCGATTTTTTTTTTCCCCAAAATAATTGTGAAATGAATTGGCAGGTGGCAGGAACCATCTAACTCTGGAACACAATGCTTCTTTCTACATAATATGAATTCCCAGTAAAAGTCTCATTGTTATGTAAGAGGCAGCCTTCTCTATGTAGATTCAAGTAGCAAAAGGTGAATTCTTGTAAGAAACCTGTTTTCACCTGGCACAAAGCATGATGGTTCATATTTATGTAGGAATGAAAAAAAATCACCAATTTCATAATCTCATTTGGAATTGCATTATAACATAATTGTCATAATATAGACTGTTATAAGACCATTTCCCTTTACAAAATGTTCTAAATCCTAGGGTCTAGTGACTACCTAAATTTCCAGAAGTTTAAATTTTATTACTCAAAAATTTTTCAAAGAGCGGTTGGAACAACTCTCATGGCTTGGGTGAGCCCTTGAGTTGCAAGCCTGTTTCCTCTGTATGCTTGATGAACATCCAAACTTACTTGTATATCTGTAATCTTTCAGATCAACAAAATGAGTAAAGGTTGGTGTGTAATACTCGAAAGGAAGAAGTGACATCAACCCCAGAAAAACCAAACATGATCAACCTTCTATTACTAAAATTTGTTTAAACCTAATCACAACCTGAAAGAATTTTCAAATACAAAAGACAAAAATAATAAATAGTGCTTAGTAACATATGCAGTCTGCAATTCATTAGAATCCTGTACGTTAATGGTGAAAGGCTCATTTCCAAAGGTGCTCAATATTAAACTTGATATCAAAGCAAATGAGTATAATGATACAAAGTAAATGTGGATACACTTTGGCCTGAAGAGTATCTAAACACTAATATAAAAGAAATTTTAAAAAATGAGCCAGGGTACCTAAAATAGTGCCACAAGTTTGGGATCATGGAGGAGCTCTAAGGGAGGCTCTGACAGCGAGTAGCATGCTTTAACAGCCACAGGCTAAGGATGTCTACCAACAGCCAGACCATCAATCTAGCATCCAGGCTGGGGATGCCTTATCACATTTCCCAGAAAGTCACAGAACAATGCAGCTTGTCCAAGGCCACATGGGCATGAGCTTAAAATTTTAATGATCCTCACTCTTTTGCCCAAATGACTTCAAAATAAAAATAAGGTCTTAGTAGGTGAACTACTCAGTTCTATTAATAAAAGAAATCAACTTTCCTTATTCCTCCAGCAGGGGAAAAGAGATACAGAACAAGACCTGAGTGCCCAGATCACATCAAATGTCTTTTAAAATTCCCTGGAATGGGGAGGCTGGGAAATATGACTCAGTGGTAGAATGTCTGCCTAGCATGCACAAGGCCCAGAGTTCGATCCCCAGCACCACACACACATACACACACACACACACACACGTGGGGCTGGGAATGTAGCTCAGTGATAAACAGTACTTCCCTAATGTGTGAGGACTGGGGTTCAATTCCCCAAAAAAAAAAAAAAAACAAAGGTGAAAGCCAGGTACTGTGGCTCACGCCTATAATTCCATTGATTATGGAGGCTGAGGTGGGAGGACCGTAAGTTGGAGGTTAGTCTCAGCAACTTAGCAAGATTGTAAGTAACTTAGGAAGACCCTGTCTCAAAATAAAAAACAAAAAGTGCTGGGGATGTAGCTCAGTAGTAAAGTCCCAATTCAATCCCTATTAACAGCAACAATTAATTTGGAAGGACCATATTTCAAGACCAGCCTCAGCAACAAAAATTCCCTGGTGATGTCATTTTGGAAAATGCCTTTTCCAACTAATTGCTCAACCCAAATCAAGCTGATAACTTTGTTTCTCTGAAATGAGTTATTAGTACACAAGATTTCTTCTTCTCCAAATACCTACAACATAACATATACTTTGTTTTTCCTGTCCCCAAATGCCTTCAAAGCAGTCCCTTCTTTTCTCAAAATCAGCAACAGAGCAGAAAAATGAAATGGACAGCAGGGCAATCTGGAACTTTTGCAAAGAACTAAATGCTGTATTTATTCTATAATCCTATGCAGAGAGAGAAATCAGGGGCTGGACATCCAGTAGTAGAATGAATTTTTAATGGTGCCTAAGTGTTATGGATTAAACTGTGTCCCACCCCAAATTCACACGTGTCTAACCCCCAATGTGACTGTATTTGGAGACAGAGCCTGTAGGGAGAGAAGTTAAATGATATCATAAGGATGGGGCTCTAGCCCAGTGGGATTGGTGTCCTCATAGGAAGAGACACTATGATCTCCCCACCCCACCTTATCTGCACAGGAAAACCAGGTGAGGACATGGCAAGACTGTGCCCATCTGCAGGCCAGGAGGAGAAGCCTCCTCAGAAATGGCCCTGGCAGCACCTTGATCTTACACTTGTAACCACCAGAACCATGAGAAAGTAGATCTCTGTTGTTTAAGCCACTCAATCTGTAGTATTCTATATGGCAGCCCAATACACCGAGTGAGCCTCAAAGCTGTCTTCTGTGCCATTAAACCCATTGAAATTGGGGAATTTCAATTCACTCAAGGACCCTACAATTTAAGGAAGGCTTTCCAATCTCATGAGCAATGGCACTGCTCTCTCTCATACCTGTGGTTTTACAGATAAGGACAACAAATAAATGAACCAGGTTAGCTTAAACTTTCTCAGGGAGGACTCTGCTGAAGTCCCCAGGGCCTCCTGTTAGGTGCTCTTGTTGGCCTGGGTTTTTTAGTTTTTGTTTGTTTGTTTTTTATAGCCAGTACCACAACAGTATATAAATAATTACCTATGTAATTATTTGTTAAATTACCAACTCACCTTATATACTGTACTCTCCACGAATTATGAGGTATTTCTCTGTCTTTCATCAACACATCCCTAGATTCACAGTGCCAAGCACACCAAGAACAATGGGTAAACATTTAATAAATAAATTTTATAATGAAAAATTTCTCAGCTTCAAAGAGTATTAGAAGCACTTCCCCTACCAAGTCTTCTACTATCAAGAAGAAAAAAAAAAATCTCTATTTCATCCAATGTTAAATTTGTCTAAATGTAAACTATAAATATTAGAGAAAATGGAGAAAAAAAATCTGACATAAAACTGGGATAAATTTTTTTTTCATTTTTTATTTTTGGTACCAGGGATTGAACCCAGGGGCACTTAACTGCCAAGCTACATATCCAGCCCTTTTTATTTTAAGTCAGGGTCTAAGTTGCATGCCTGGTGGTATAAATGCTTACAAATCAAGAGTTACCTACATTTCATTTTATTTTATTTTTTTTGCGGTACTGGGGATCGAACTCAGGGCCTTGTGCTTGCGAGGCAAGCACTCTACCAGCTGAGCTATCTCCCCAGTCCCATTTCATTTTATTTTTTAAAACTAGATTTGAATTTTTACTCCCCTCACTGACAAAGGGAAAACTTCAAACAGCAACTTCAAATTTGAGGTTCATTCCTCAAGATAAACTTTCACTGCTGGCTGAACAGCCATACACAGACTGGGTGCTGACCTGAAGATTAAAGGATGGGGCAGATTCATAATACAGGACCCAGGTCCAGCCAACAACTTCTTCTCTACCTCAGCGCACTTAGCACAGCAAAGGCCCCAGCATGGAGAAGGGACTCACAAGTGTTCAAGCTTGCATATGGTCCTGCATTTATATTTTAAGACAAAGTACCCAAAAAGAAGAGATAAAAACTGATAGCAAGTCTCAGAAAGGATGGCAGGCGCACAGTGAAGCAACAGAAGGCAGGACGATAAGACACTTCGTTTTTAGAAACCAAGATAAATTGCCCCAGAATACCAACCAACTCAAGAGTGTCCAGAAGAGGGCAGCCAGGCTGTAAAACACCTAGGAATCCCAGCCCAGGAACTAGCACCACTCAGGGAAAAGCCCAGAAGAGACAACAGTGCAACCATCTTTTAGACAGCAGCTTCAGAAGTCCTCATGGAGAGCTGGCAGACTCCCCGGCAGGTGGCACAGCAATTTCATAGTGGCTCAGGGTTGGGAGCTGCTTTCTCATGAAGTTCCCCAGAAATGCAGGCAGGGTTGCCCACGGAGGCAAACCATTTAACAGGGTAGTTACAGAGGGGGCTGAGTACTGTGCAGGGAGCTGAGCTACATAAATTCCAAGATCCCTTTCAACTGACAGGCCTCTCTGATTTGATTAACCACAAAGTGTTCCCCATTCTTGCAAATCAACATAACAGCAAATCCACAGTACTCAAAACTCGGTTCCCAAGGTGAGTGTAACACTCTCTCTAATGGGGTTCAGAAAGCATTTCAAACAAATGGTTTTTCCATTCCTATTTTTAACTGAATCTGTTAATCATAACCATTCTTTCTTTGGGGCACTTTCATATTAAGAAAACCTTTGTATTCCTTTTATAAACAAAAGTATTCTTCAAACATTTACACACATTTTCACTGGGTTTCTCAACCCCACTGAAAATAATGGCGAAAGTTTTTGACATTTTTATGAAAACATATAAGTCTACCACTAGAAATATTTATCACTGAAGTAGTTATTTTACTTGGGAGTTTTATACTTTTTAAGTATCATAGCTACTGAGAAAAACATTTGTTGATTTAACAACAACAAAAAATCCTTCTAATTAGAAAATACTGCTTATGCTAATGTGACTTCTCAAGTCATCAGGGATACTGAGTCTGGGATTTTGTTCTTGCAAAAGATAAAGACATTCCTACTCAGTAGATATAAAATTACCAATGTTTTCTTTAATGATGTAATAAAGTCATGGAACATGAGAATGTATAAAGACTGTGCTTTGCATGTCCTTTGTTTACGCTGTTTACATGAGAGCACTTTGCCTCTTCAGGTTGGGGGACAGAGATGGCCATATCTCAGAAAGTTGTTTTCCTAAGAAATTACTCTGATCACCTGTCCTGATTTTTGCTCTAATAAAACGGATGTGACCCAGTCAGTCCCACCTAGTGCATTTACTGAGCAATGTGTACACACCAGCATTAACTGAACACCAGCAATGTCCTAACACAGTGAGGGGGATGCCCCGAAGGGGAGCTGGTGGCAACTAAGGGACCACACCAGAAGGCTGCAGAATTTGCTTTGTAATGGCTTGGTTTGTTATTTGTTAATGCAGTTCCCAAATGACTGATTTTCTAGAGACAGAATCACCAAAATATTTCTGAGCAGAGTAAACTGACATATGTGGAAGCTTCAAGAAAGTATGAAAGAGTCATTCACTGAAACCACATTCAGCTATGGGAAGGTAAAGAGTTAGGCGTTTAGCACGTCTTGGCCAGAGGTGGGCTGGTTTTGCTTTTGGGCAAGGGGCCTATGTTTTGAATAGTGCTGAGTTGCTTGCTATATCCAAAGACTAGCAAGGAAAAGGCCAGTTTGAGAGATGAGGGGATAAGAACATGAGTCAAAACAGTGACCTGGGCCCTGGGTTTGATCCCCAGCACGGCAAAAAAAAAAAAACAAAAAACAGTGACCCACAAGTCATTTTCATGTGCATGGAGATTTCTTATTCCTAACCTTGGGTACACTTTCAAATGCTGCTAAATTCTACTATGCCAGGAAAGAGGCTGGCTACACAGCAAGGAGCACTGGCTTTCTTCTTTCTCAGCACCACAGAGGGAACATGCAGCAACTCAAGAACATTCTCCCCTGAGGTTACTGCCTGATGTTAGCTCAGGAGTCTGTGACAGGCTCATTCTCAGGGAGAGGGCAAAGCCAACAAGGATCAGCCCTCTTCAACCAGACTGCTCACCACTCACACATTCCAGAAACTTCCATCTAGATGCTCCAGAACGCTTTTGCTAAAAACTCAAAGGGCTTTAAAAAAGAGGTGAGGTCAATCCCTTCCACGTTGCCTCAGTGCCCGGTCCAAAAATGAGGGAAAAAAACAACCCCAGGAAAGCCAGAGTTTGCCCTTGGTTTGGTACTGAGATAGATTTTTCATTAACACATCTCTTCTGACTTTGGGGTAAGTTCGTTAATCTTTCTCTACATGGAGATACCTTCAGCAGGAAAAGCAGGTAGCGAGCCATCACCCATGCATGCACAGCCTCAAAATGTATTCACTGAAGTGGATATTTATTTATCTTCCTGAAATGGCAGGAGGTATCTTCCATTTCTGCTGGCTGTTGCCAGAAATAGACAGCTATGTCAGGAGCAGCCCTTCCTGATGTAAACTGACCCCTCACAGAGGAGGGGGTGGGCAAGTAAAGCTAGACCCTTCTGACAGCCTGACCATTCCCACAGCACTAAATTGACGCCAGCTGCCCATTACAGTCTACATTCCTTAGGTCCTGTAACAGGCTCCTGACAAGACTAACAAATCTTCATTGGCTTCCAGATGATGGCAGGGCCGAGGCCTTTGGGACAAGAAAGCAGAAAATCACTGGCTCCCCATCATAGCTACAGTCTTGAATTCTTATGGAAGGGGGGTTGTATACAGGGATAGGGTGTCATTTCAGAGAACAGTGAGTGTTTTGGATAAGGAATGATGAATTCTTTGATTGACATCCAGAAAAGAAAAATATACACACTCTTGAGTTTCGTATTTGGAGATGGATTCTGTCATTATTACAAGAATAAAAAACAGGTCTGGAAATGAACCAAAGCCCTTTAATCCAGTCTTGCTTTACAATGCAAATGTTTTTCTATCAAATATTCCAAAATATGCTAATCATCACCTGCAACAGAAATTTTCAGGGAGCTAGAAATACTTAACAAAAATGTGATCCATCTTTTCTCGCAAAAGAAGTCTCCATGTACACAAGTTATTTCATATTTGGGTTCTGGCTTCCCCTTCTCACAGCTGCAGGCTCCTCCTCTATTCTCCCCTCTCCCCAGAGGCTCCAACCCCTAGATGGGGCTAGTGACTCTCCAGTGCCAGCAAGGGACACCCAGGTACCACCCTTCCATCAACCCAACCACCACACCAAGGAGTTAATGAGTAGAAAGGTGAACAGGTAAGGAGGGCATTCTAGAAGTCTTCAAAACATGAAGTGCTAGTATGGACCCAGCCAGGGTCTACGAAGTCCCTCCCCTCTTTCTAGATACCACACATGCACACCATGCATTCAGCCAGGTTAGCATTTAATGGGTTTAAAAGATCTTTAATGGATTTGGTAGCATCAGAAATGATCATTTATATCAAACACTGCCTAATTTGCACTATTCCCTAAAGGGGAGAAAAGGAGTTTCTACAACAGAGTTGCCCAGCTATGCTGAGAAGCTCTTTTGTAATAATAAGTACCTCATGAAAGTTGCCATCTCAATTTAGGCAATTACAAACCTATTTGTTTCTGGAAGAAAAAAAATGGAGCACTTGAGGCTGTTTCTCAGCCTGGAACTCCTGTGGGAAAAGGAAGGGCCGTTTCCAACAGGGTGTAAAGGCAGGAAGGTAAATACTCCTCCCTGTCACTGGGGAACCTAACCGTCCTGCTCTCTGCAGCTTCCTGGACTGGCCCCTTGCAAGACAGTCCACAGGCCTTTTGGAAGGTCACCAGAGATCCCTTCCAGAAGCAGACCATCCCATATTTGGGTCAGTATGAACAAGGAACATGGGACAAGTCACCTAGGTGCCCAGGGTCTCTGTTTCCTGTCTGTAAAGAGAGAGCTGGCCTAGAACAGTGTTTCACAACCCTGAGCAAACATCACAAACACCAGCGGGGATCCTGTGACTTAATTAGCTTGGCTTGATTATAGCCTGACTCAGTGACCATGAAGATCTTTAAAACATTCAGCCAAAGGCTGACAACTACCAATCAAGTGGTGCTCCGGCTAGTTTATACAAAACAAAAAACTTCGTTAATTCCCAAATACCAAGGGAATCACTGTACATTCACCCCCACTCACCCCCTGACTATCCACCTTAGCATGGTGAATCAGTACAGAAAAGGTATGCTCATCACCAAGTTCATCTAAGCATGCTGCCTGGTTCTGAGAACACTTGAAGCACTGAGTCTGAAGCTTACATAAATGATCTAGAAGCTTCCAGACGGCTCTAGAATTTGGACACTATTTGAGATTGAGATTTAGATTTTTTTTCCCTCTGCTGTGTGAAAGATGAGTCTCACAATAAGATATCTTAGACATAAATTGTTGGCTATTTAAAATAAACCTTCAGCCAAGAAATGTAACTACTTGCCATTTTTTTTTTTAAGAATGAAAAACTGCCTAAAACATTCTTTCACTTCCTCACTTTTAGTAGACAACAGACCACAGAAAAACACAAAACAAACCCTAAGAAGTGAACAATTACTATCACAAATAGTGAAAAGCATTACAATAGCAAGATGCCAAAAACACTGATTACATTTCAATTACCATTTGCACTTTCATCTGGAAAACATACCCCACCCCCCCACCCACCACTGGAAAGCACCCAGTGCAACAGCTGCACCGCCTTTTCAACTTTCACAAACACGGGAAAAGTTAGCCAAAACGTGGGGCTGGCTGGCATCCAGGGGTTTATTATGATGTACTATTAGTCCATAGTGAGAACTGTGGGCTAAAGCAAGGGGGAAAGAGAAGTAACCACAGGGACTTCATAACCGTGTGCAGATGTGAAGGTTTCCGAAGCTTTATCTGCCAGAAAATGCATTCCATATTACTTCCACTACCTGAGGCCTTTATCAGTTTAATTAGATAATTGCAAATGTTGTGTTTTTAGGATATCAGAGACTTAACTGTGAAACTATTTTTCTTATGTCAGTGCCTGGACCACTGCTAACATTTTAATATTTTTCACATGTGAAAGCAAACTGGACGATTCGCTCCCCCTTCCTCCACTTTTTAGCAAGTGCTGAAAGCAATACAACAGGCCAAAAAAGAAAATAAAAGTCACCTCCCTTCACTATGTCCATGTCTCATCAAATCATTTGTGGTTCAAAAGTCCCTCACTTTTAGTACTTCATGAATGTTGTGTCTTTTTGTTTTTTTAGTTTATATAAGCCAAATGGACTGGTACAGCCTAAGCACAGACTTTTCAATCTCGCGAATCAGTAAATGAATGAAGGGACTGATGTGGGTTTCAAACTTTCATTTAGTTAAGTAAGGAATAAAAATGAAAACACACACAAAAACCTACCAATATTGCCATTATTTTACAGTGAAGAGCCTAAATAAGCAAAGGATCACCATCATTAGAACTGAAAGATCAATCCTTCCAGAAGAGGCCAACTGGTAACCTACTTCAAGGCTTCTGCTGGGGACAGTGATTGCCCCAGGACACTCCTGACTCCACAGGTACAACAGAACAGTGTGAGCTAACAGAAGGAACTTGCCCAAAGTCGAAGAGGGAGTGGAGTTAAGATTTGAGCCCAAGTGGTCTGAGTCTATCCTGTGTAGTCCAGCACACTCCACACATGCCATGGGTGGCTATCAAAGCTAAATAAAATTAAATGAAATTTAAAATTCAGCTCCCAATCACACTACCCATGTATGTTCAGAAGATACATGTGGCCTGTGATGATCAAACTGAAGAGTGTGGATATACATCATACCCGGCATTACAGAAAGCCCTGCTGGAAGCACTGATCTATGCTCTTAGCTGCCCCTGTCTTGCTGCCTCTTGCTCTGAGTTTGCTTCTAGACCCTGAAGTTCCATCTCCATGCTGTGTCCGCAACTTAAGAAAATATAACACAATAGGCTTTTCAGGCAGGGCTCTCTAACACACATTCTTAAGGCAAAAGGTACTTAGAACAAGTCGACAGCAGCTTGATTCTTGATGGACTTCCTCAACAAGTATGCCAACTAGAAAGTTTGGGTTTTTTCCTTTGTTATTTTCTACTCTTCTCTTGGCAGGATGTCGGAGAAATGGTCTCTTTCCATGAGGTCACTGGTGTATACTTGCACCTGTCCTGCTGTGCAGAGCTGAAGCCCTATATTTATGGATTTTTCAGCAGAGTTCAGCCAGAGGCTAGCCCTTCCCAAAATCCAGTTCCCAAAATATTTGCAGATATTTTTCAAAATGTAGGAAGCATACAAAGTTCTTTCTGTAACCCAAGAAAAAAGTTTTTTGTTGGTTAATTAAGGTGGCCTTTAAATTCTGTGGCTTGGAGGAAGATTCAGGGCGAGTTGTCCTTGGGAGCTAACAGTGAGTAGTTATGATTTCTACAATTCCCAATTTAAAAAAGCAATCATTAAATTTCAATTATGTAAGGGTAACATATCAAGCCATCATTCACTATAACATCTGAATTCAAATGACCAACTTCTACTGCCAAGTACTCAAGGGGAAATGAGACCCGGGACAGGTAAACTGCTGTTAAAAAAAAAGGACATTACTAGCATGGAGAGGCAGTTAATAAAGAGGTAAGCAGAAAAACTCCTTGGTAGATGGAGTGAATCTTGGGGGAAGAAGGAAGGTACTCAAGCAATCTTGGCGGCAGACTTAACTACAACAGTCACCAATTTGTTTCTTATGGTGGTTGGATTATCCAGTTGTAAAATAGTTTCTGTACTTGTTAAACGAAGTCAATATTAAGATCTATAACAAAATATATTAATTCCTTCACTTCCTCTTCTAAGCCAGACATTTTTATGATGTTCTCAGAGCGTCTAGCTGGAATTCAAAGGATTCCTTGAGTGGACATGCATCCTGTGGGTCGACAAATTTTTCTGGCACCATTTAACAATAAAGGAAATCAGATGTGCTAGTTGGGAAGGGGACAGGCAAGACCAACAATCAGGAGCATACAATGTGCATGAACGTCACATCCTCACGTTCCACACTGCATGTTGATCTCCGTTTGCTATTTCCTGAACAACTATTTCCTTAAACATATACCAAAGTCACCATTTGGAACAGTTATGCTGCATTCTGTGGAATTCTATGAATATACCACAATTTATTTGACCAAGTCCCTACTATAAGCCACATAGATATTCGCTATTTTCAACAATATTTCCATAAGCATGACAATATCATTACAACCTTCATTTTTTTTTCTTCTTTTTTTCCTGGTATCAGAGATTGAACCCAAGAGCACTTACCCACTGAGCTACATCCACAGTCCTTTTTTATTATTTTAATTAGAGATCCGGGTCTCACTGAGTTGCTTAGGGCCTGGCTAAACTGCTGAGGCTGGCTTTGAACTCCCAATCCTCCTTAGCCTCCCAAGCTGCTGGAATTACAGCACCACCATGGCCAGCTCCATTTTCTTAAATTAAATTTCTAGAAGAAAACCTAGTACCCACAGAAATAGATCCTCTCACCAGCACTATGTGAGAGGGTCTGCTATAATTCTACCCCGAACTATACATCAAATATAGGATTAAGATCACTATAGTCTCTAAAGGAGTTCATAGTTACTTTAATTTGCATGACGGCTTACTAGTGATGATTACTATATTTTCATATACTACATAGATCATTTATTTGGGTATGTTACTAACACTGCTTTCAGTTTATGTACCTGCCAAACAGAAATAATAATGGAATCTGTATCTCAAAAGAACTGTTTAAAGGATTAAATGAGTTAGTTAATACATGCTTCTAGCAATGCATGGAACACAGACGAATTAAAAAATGTTCCCTACTGCTGTTATCTATACTTTTTTAATGTATTTCTGATATGGGGAAGAAATCTTCCTTTGGGAACAACAGAGCTCACATTGGTTACTTTCTGTGAAGAGCAAAGATGAAATAATCATCACTCCACAACAAAGAACCACTGTATGTGCCCAAGTATAATTCTAGAAAGGGGTCTCCCTCCCTTCATTTTGTCAACATGTCCACTAGACTACAGCTATTTTTCTGTGCTATAAATTTAAACACTATTATCTTTTAATAATAACAATTTTAATTAACAGTACATTCTTTGATTTCTTTGATTTACTTGCTATTAGTAAAGGAATTACAATTCTCCCAAAATTTTTAACAGAAAACAAATCCCAAGAAGGAGTTTGGTTAAATAAATCATGATACATGTAATATGTAGACATATGCATTAAGTGAAAACAATATTTTATGTGTCTGTGTAAAACATGGGACAAAGCTCAGACAAAACTGCTAAAAACAAAGATGTACTTTTTGCTGGAAAACATATGTATGTCTGAAATAATATACGCCAAAATATTAAAAGTAGTTAGCACTGGGTAGTGGGATGAAAGATAACTTTAATTTTCTTAACTATATTTCCCTTAGTTTCTTATACAAAAAACACTTTATTTTTTGAAATGACAAATTTTTAAGTGTTTGTACAGGTGGGATTCCAATGCAGTTCAGTTTTTTGGACTCAGCAGAGTCGCTTGGCAAGACCGAGCCCTCTTGGATAACAAAGTTCTCCCCAGAGGAACATTCTTAGGACAGTTTGGGGGCGAAGCATCTAAGGGCTCCTTGAGCTCTGAACCCGTGCTTCCTGTCTTCTCATCCTCCTGGAGACAGGTAATGGCCTTGAGATGGCTTTGTCCCTTGCTCACCACCCATCAGAGATGACCCAAGCTTTCAAAACAAAGCATGGAACTGTTGGATAAGCACACATGTCCAGCTTTCCTCCAGTTCCACCTGCTGCCACAAACCCTCATGTCCTTACCCAGACTCAGCAGGCCCACTGAAATATCCTCCCTCATGCTCACTCAAGCTCACTTCCTCCCGGGGTTCCTCCCTGCACACCTTTGTTCCCCCATCTATCCCAGCGTTCTATACATGAGTACAGTTGCTGACCCACTCCTTTGAGCAGGTTGGATGGGTTACAAGACAGCTGGGGGTGGATCCAGTAGAAAAGTCCAGAGAGGACTGGACTTAGGGCATTCTTAAATCAAAAATCAGCTTTATTTAGGCGAAACTGACATACAATGTACTGTGCATATATAAATTATATTTTGAGAACTTTTGACATATATATACAACCATGAAACCATCACCACAAACAAAAAAAATGAGCATATTCATCCCTCCAAAAAGCCTTATGCCCCTTTGGAGTCCATTTCTCCTAGCCCACCCACATATCCCCATCCCCTCCCCTGACAATAATGGACTTACTTTGTGCCACTACAGATTAGTCTGCATTTTCTATGTAAATGGAACCATACAGTTTGAACACTTTTTTTATCTGGCTACTTCACTCAGCATAATCACTGAGATTCACTGAGGTTGATACATATAGGAATGGGGCATTCCTTCATATTCCATTGTATGCTCTAACAGTTCATCCATTCATCTGAGCTGGACATTTGAGTTGTTTCCAATTTGGGGTTACTACAAATAAAGCTGCAGTGAACATTTGTGTACAAGCTTTTGTGTGGATATATATTTTCATTTCATTCCTAGGTTTTCTAAGCAAATATCTAGAAGTGGACCTCCTGGGTCATATCACAGGTCATATTAAGACTGCATGGAAGGGCATTCTAATTCAAATTCTGTTAACAATGGGTGGAGAAATACTTAAATATACCAGGGGAATAGCCTCTTAAAAGAATAAGTCCTTGTATTAGGGATGCTGAGTCATCTTACAATGGGAATAATTATTCTCTGTGACTTTAAAAATTCAATCTTCACATTTCAAGTTTTTTGAATATGTCATGCCTATATTAATTACAGTTATATAAAAAGTTGTGCTTTGCCTGCTGTCTGGGTCTACTACATCGCACCTTATGCTTCTCAGGATTTGGATAGTACATTAATTGCTTCTTTCTCTGTGGTATTATGAAAACAATCATGGCACTGAGATTATATCAAGAGTCTTGAAGGATTCTTTCTTTGTATGTGTTCCAACAAAGGTAGTTACCCACTCATGTGACTTTGGGGAAGTTATATTAACTTAATGTGTCTCTGACAGTCACCCTATCATCACCCACAATGAGATGGAAGATTTCAAAGGTCTCCTGTTTAAGAAGTTACTCAGCAATAACAACATGAGCTGTTGATGGAAAAGCAGTTTCACATGCAAATATCCATCTTAGCACTTAGATCCTGGATCTCTCCCCCAACTTCATTCTAGTTAAATTCAAAACACGTAAAATAATACAGTTTGTAGAATATATATGTAAAAGCAATCCAGAAGGCAGAGGAAATTACAAGAAAATCCAAAACATCAAGACACGCTCTTTCTTTCTATCTAAACTTTAAAAGGTTGGGTTTTCTGGTAAATACTGTATTCAATATTTTGTAGGCACATTAAGCTACACAATTGCAATTTTCTAAACACAGTTTTAAAAGAACTGAGTATAATAGCATAATAGAGCTAAAGAGAGGCTGACAGTTTTTATTATTTCTATTAACTTTTCTGGTCTAGTTTATACAAGCCAATAAATCTCATTCTTATTCCACATGAAAAGAAAGGAAATCCACCCAGTAGTCACTCACTGTAGGTTTGGACTGTCTTGGCTGAAGACACAAGACACGTGTCCATGTGTCCTCATGAAGACTGCTGTAATTTACATAAATGTTCCAAAACCAAACCTTTTAAGTAACAAAACCCAAATCCCATGTAAAATGTTACCAGCCTGCCTAAGTCTGGAGCCATCTATGTAGCAGTAAGTCAGGCAGCATGAATGAAAGTAGGTCAGACACCTGCCAGGAGGTCCAGGGGATGTACAGCCTTTGAAACAGGTGTTGAGTAAAACTCCTGAGATCAAAGAATTCCTCTTTTAGGAATCTAAGGGTAAAAGGTGAACCCAGATAAAAATTAGGTGCAATGATGCTCACCACTGTTTTTATAGTAGCAAAAAATCAAAGACAACCTGAACTTTCAGTAGTGGAGGACTGCATACCAACTTTATACAGTCATGGAATGAACAGTGTCTTCACAAAAGATTTCAGCGTGGATGCAGCTAATAATAAAATGAGCATAATTATACAAAAACATAAGTATGGTGTAAGTATGTGAATGCAGACCTGTGAGCAAGTGTGGGTTCATCAGACCAGGAAGAAGTTATCATGAAATGTTAACAAGGGTTAGCTTTGGGATTACAGGAAAATTCTTCAATGTATTAATTTCATAGTAAGAAATTATCCTTTTTTAATTACAGTAATCTTCAAAGCAAATATTTTCAAAGTTGTTTGTTAGTTTGCTTTTGAGAGCTGGGACTGAACCAAGAGCCTGCAGTACGCTAGGCAAGCGCCCTACCACTGAGTTACACCCTCAGACATTTTCTGTGGTTAATTTTGAGATGGGTTCTCACTAAATTGCCCAGGCTGGCTTTGAATTTCGTGATTCTCCTGCCTCTGCTTCCCAAGTAGCTGGGATCACAGGCATATGCCACCGTATTCAACCAAGGCTTGCTTTTGTTTTTTTTAAGATCTTAAAATACCTCATTTCTTCAGGAACATCTAAGCAACAAAATATGTTCACCAGTCATGCTGAATATGTTTAACAGGAAAAATCCAGATTTAGAGAGCAGAGAAATAAAAATTACCCAAAAGTAATTCTTTAAGTCATATGATTTTCAACAGGACTAATTTAAACATGTATGTCTATAAAGCATTTAAAATATGATATTCAGGGGCTGAGACTGTAGCTCCATGGTAGAGCACTTGCCTAGCATGCATCAGGTCCTGGGTTCAATCCCCAGCATCACCGAAAAAAAAAAGTTCCAAAGTTCACTTTACATGGTAACCTATCAGGAACACATTTACCCCAAGAACTGATTCCTACATAATATGACCTACACTTTCCGATCAGTTCTTCACCAAAAATGTCAATTACCACAATAGCTCAAACTACAATATGTAATTGATAATGAAAAGGTTTCTACCTAATTGTAGAATAATCAAAAGAGAAAATATTTGAAAACTATAAAATCCTACTTAAGAATGTGGGTGATCTTTGACCCCTGAATGTGAACTTGAAGACTTTCACAATCTGTTACTATGTGAGAGAGAAGGTATACCCTCACAGCAGCAGGCTGATCACCTGGGAATTTTCCTATCACTCAAACTTATTACTAACAATTTATATGGACCTAATTTTTTTCTTTCCTTTTTAAATATTGAGGATTGAGCCAAAGCCCCAGCCCTTTTTATTTTTTATTTTAAGACAGGATCTCACTAAATTGACCAGGCTGCTCCAACTTGCAGTTTGCTGCCTCAGCTTCCCAAGTTGCTGGGATTATAGGCATGCACCACCCTGCCCGCCCATTTTTTGAAATGTGACTACTAGTCCCTTAGTGTCTTTGACTGAATTACTGCCACAGCCTCCTGACTGGTTTCCCTATTTTTGCCCTACTGGAATTCATCCTCTTCCATACTGTAGTTCAAGTGAACTCTGAAAAACACACAAACTTGCCCAAAATCTTTTAAGGCCCTCTAGCTTCATCTCATGAGTCAAGCGTCTTTTGCGTTGCCTCAGTTCCCTTCGCTCCTCAATATGCCCCTCCGCCTCAGTCAGTCCCCAAAGTCTCTGCCAGACTTCATGCATGCAGTTCCCTCTGTATGTAACTCTCCTACGCCCTAATCTTTCCAGCTAGGAGGGATCATTCTTCCAGAGTCACCTCCACCTCCTTTACAGAGTTTTCCTTATCCTCCCATCTGGCACCTACCTGAATAAGACACACCCCTTCTGTAACCAAGGCAAGGACCAAGACACTACTGCATGCACCTGTGGAGAGTTCCCTGTTTCCCCGCTCTGAACACTTTCCCTGTCTCATGTTGTACCCAGTGTTAGCACAGAGCCCAGCATGTGGCATTATTCAACCTTGTGGCTAAAGCTCTCTCACCCTTTTCTGCTGCTAAGGGGACCTTCCCACCTTGTGCAGTAAAATATCCACCAAGGGGAAATTCAGACATGGCAGCTGAGTAAACTACCCAGTAACTTCAAAGTGCTCATGCCCCATCAGAAAGTTCTAGAGAACTGACCTCTGAAAGAACAAGAGAGTTCTTTCACCAGGTCTGCAGTTTCATGTGTTCAAATTTCTGTTTTCTCTGTTTTGTGCCCCCCCCGCCCCCCGCCTTAAAGCACCAGAGAAGACCCTTTAAATACTTTCTGAATTAAAAGATAGGGCTCGGGATACAGCTCAGATGGTAGAGTGCTTGCCTCACAAGCACAGGGCCCTGGGTTCAATCCCCAGCACAGCAAAAAAAAAAAAAAAAAAAGTTTATAAAATCCAAAAACTTCTTTTGTATCCTCTGTTCTGCCCCATTCCTGGGGGTAGCTCTATGAGATCGGCATGAACAGCAAATGCTGAGGTGTTCTTGGAAATGCAGCTAGGATTAAACATACCTTCGGCTCATATAGGTCTGCATAGATTCTTTCCTTGATCTAGAAAAATTCAACTGATAAAAACTATGGTGAGAAGTTAATTTCAAAGGACATTTTTCTACAAATCACCCACATACTCAGTAGTATTTTTGCAAAACATTCCCAATAAGAGATTTCTGTATGCATGCTCTTCATAAAAGCTCTCAATCTGATTACACCAGCTCTCAAATCAGAATTATGATTTTAAAACTCAATAGCTCACATCTGCATACTGCCATATATTTCTCAAAGTACTTTCAATTCTGTCATTTTATTTGATCCCTTTTTATCACTGATTTCTCAATGTCAACCCCAAACATTAAAAGTTCTTCTTCTTAACTTTTCCATTTCCAGAAAACTGGATTTTTATTTTAGCTCCTCATGGTAACAATACTCTTAATAATTTTTGCCACACTGAAAGTAAATATTGTATACAGTACATTTGCCGAGATTAGTCTTATTACAAAATAAGTGCTTTGTAAGATTAATAGCTTCATTAAAACTGAGAGTAGAAAAATAACTCATGGAAAAGTGTGAAAAATTCTGTTTTCTTCCTCCTATACAAAAAGTACCATCTGGAGTTATTCTGCAGCCAAAAATGTATCAAGAGATAAGACATTTTTTTTTTTTTTAATGGTGGGGGAAGGGGGAAACTAAATCACAAAGAAGACACTAGGATGAGATAATGCACAACACTGAAACCTGAGAAAAAAACGGTCCCAAAGATCACTCTCTAAGCTCACACCAGCTCAAGTGACCACATAGGACCTGTGACACACCACCCTTTACAATGAAGCAAGAGGCAGCACCCTGGGAGTGAAACAAGAGAGCTCAATTTGCTGCCAAAAATAAACTGAAAAGAAGCAGATTTTAGGAAGAAGACTGCAGTATGAGTCAGACGCCACAAGCCTAAGGTGAAACCAGAGAGCCACTGTTCTCAGGGGTGTGAGGGACCTGAGAAGGAGCCCCTGGTCTTGTCTTACATCTGGCTGTATCTTCTGAAGGCAATCAGTTCACCTCCCCAGTCCTCAGTTTGCTCATGTGAACAGTGAAGCACCATTAATAAGGCCCAAACTCAGCAGCTCACCTAAATCGCCTGGGAATTTTAAAATACAGATTCCTGGGCTCGTGCCTAGAAACTCTTATTCAGAGGGATGCGATATGTCCCAGAACCTATACTGTTTTTAAAAGTCCTTCAAGTGGTTCTGATGGTCACCTCTAGAAACCACCAAGCAAGATGATCTCTAAAGAACCACCTCATCCTTTCATTTTAACTGCAATTTAATCTCATTACTGAGAACCCAGGTCTACTTTTTTCTAAATTTTTCTGAGTACTCTACTAAAAACTGAAAGGCAGCACTTCAGAACACAAATGTCCAAGGGTAAGGAGGTAAGTTTTTTACTTGCCTTTAAAATTCAATTCAATAAAGGTATCTGAAATTCATAAGCAAAGAGGGCAAGCTGCACCCTAAAGAGTTGAAGCAGGATGGCTCTCAACTAAGGAAGAGGTTGAATTACAAATGCTTACTTTCCTATCATTCCACTTAGCCTGTTTTTCAGTCCTTCCAATCTTCCATTCTCCTGTTTGTAGGAGAAGTTAGCATTCCCTACCGAGAGAATATGGAAACTAATGAAAGAGAAATGGAATGAATAATTAAAAGAGAATATGGAACACTAAGCAAAATAAAGGTGTTGGACATTATTCAAAACAGCAGATGAGTGTTAACAAAAGCCAAAAAACTGCTGACCATGGGGAGGGGAGGGCAGGGGAGGGGCGGGGCTGAAGTGAGTAGCTAAAAAACACAATTCCTAAGTTTATGAAATTGGGGGCGGTTATCATTATCACTTACTCCTCAGAGTAGAGTAGGAGGTCAGAGTGTACAGTTATCACTTGCCATATTTGGAAATTTGGATACAACCCTGTGAAGAATGCTTACCTGACAGGTGGGACAAAGTGAGGAAATGGGGTCTGCAAGGGGCACTCATACTCCACCCTCAGTTAACTGCAGACAATGACAAAACAGGAAAAACTCTCAAGTGACTCACAGGACCCATTAAGCCACTGGAGCCTCCACTCTTGGACTAAGTTATGGTTTGGATCTGGAATGTCCACCAAAAGCCCATGTGCTGAAGGCTTTGTTCCCCAGTGAGACAATGTTTGGAGGTGGGTCTTTTGGGAAGTGGCTGGATCACAAGAGATCTGACCTCATCAACAGATTAATCCATGATAACCAGATGGACTACTGGGAGGTGATGGAAACTAGACAAGCAGGGTGCGGCTGGAAAAAGTAGCTCCCTAAGGGTGTTCCCTTAACTATATCTTATCCCCCTCCATTTCATGGCTGCTATGAGTGAGGAATCCTTCCTCCACCACACCTCTGCCATTGATATTCTGCTTCATATGGGGCCAAAAGCAATGAAACCATCTACCCATGGATTGAAACCTCTGAAACTGTGATCTCCAAATAACTTTTCCTCCTCTAAGTTGCTTTTCTCAGTATTTGTCATAGCAATGAAAAGCTAACACAGCATGCATTTGACCATGTATTCTCAGAGCTCTTCCTACCCATGCCTATGCCCATAAATACTTGGCACCTTCCCTTTCAGTAGACTCAGAGAAAACAATAGAATTGTTTCTGGGGAGGTGCTAATATCCAGTGAAATGCAAGAGAGAAGAGGCAGGGCACAGAATCTGAAGGTACTAACTGGACTGCCAGCCTCAAGAAGGCCTCTCCACAGGAAGCTGGCTCACTCCTGCAGGAGGCAGATTCTCCAAAGAGGACTGGCCTGAGGAAAGCACGGTTTAGAAAATCCAGTCTTAAGAATAGAGGGACTTTGGATTAGGCAGAGAGGAGTGAAGGGAGAGGAGGGGATGAGGGAGTAGGAAAGATAGTAGAATAAGTCGAACATTATTATCCTATTACATATATGACTACACGACTGGTGTGATTCTACACATGTACAATCAGAAGACTGAGAACTTACACTCCATTTATGTATGATGTGTCAAAATGCATTATACTGTCATGTATAACTAATTAGGAAAAGCTAAAAAAAGAAAATCCATATTCTTTAGTGTACTTCATTTTCCTCTAATCCTTCTCTTTTCCATGACCCCTCCTACTTGAATTTTATATGTATGTCTGAATAAACATGATTAAGTATCTCAATCCTCTGTGCCCCTGTTCCCCAAGAAAATGGAGACCCACAGTGAACATTATTTCATTGGAAATGTGTGCTAGCACTGTCCTTGTCACCCACACCTCCCTCACAAAAGTGAGGCCATAACCAAGGCAGGTTTTCTTCAACAGAAGGGATAAAATGCCCTCTTACCTAGTCTTACCCCAAATACTCATGCTTCAGGGCATTCCTCAACTCTGAAGGAATAAAGCTGCATTCTCTCTTCCTTGGTCCTGGCCTCCTCAAGTTCACCTTTGCCTGCCCTAGGTCCTTATCACTTTCCTTAGGTCAGCCTGCTTTTTTAAATGGGGCCTTTCTGTGAGATGTGACACATAATCCATTGCACCAACTGTTCCAAGGCTTCTGGTGCCAAGAAGACCATTGAGAAAAAGGCTGCTTTAAAAAGTATGTGGTAACTCAGACCTGGCAAATCTTGCTGGATTAGCTCTATTCCAAGCCTGCCCTTCCTGTGTCAGACTTCTCAAATGTTCACAGCTCCTTCTGTGTTGTGCTGACATCCTATAGCTAACCTAGATCCAGGTTGTCCAATGGAAACATTCTATCTCTGCACTGTCCAGTGAGCCATATGTAGCTTCCAAGCATATGAATGTGGATAGTATGACTGAGGAACTTAAATTTTTAGTTTTATTTAATCTTAATTAATTTAATTATAAGAAGCCATGTAGTGCTTATAGCTACCCTATTGGGCAACACAGAAGAGACCATAATTCTGAAAGCAGACTAAATGATACTATGCAACTTGGGAAGTATGTTAAAATCACCCAGAACCTCTTGACAGGTCCTGGTGCCTGTTCTACATCCCATACAATTAAATCAGATTCTCTGGAGGTGAGACCCAGATATCTATAATTCTTAAGGCTCCTCAAGTAATGTTAATGTACTGCCAAGGTTAAGAATCCCTGCTCCAAAATGTGGACACTTCTATCATTAATAGCAAATAGCAAAATGTGGACACCTCTATCATTAATAGCAAATTCCTATCCAACCAAACACTTCCAAGCACTATGCCATGTAAACAATTAGGTCAACTATTCCAGCCATCTTGCAAATCAATCATGGGACACGATGACAAACCGCAGGCTTGTTAAAAGTAAAACCACCTCCAAAAGGAATGGGTCACTAAAGGAAGTAACAAGAAAAAGAGTTCAGAAAATAAAGGAAAAAGAGTGTATCAAGTTAACTGTCAGCATCTAATGCCTAGCTAGCACAAGTATATACAAATAGTTTATTTTTTGGAGTCAGCAGTTAACAAAATACACCTCCAAATCTAGTACTTGGAACAAACAGCTCTAATTGGATCTTTTCCCTTGGCTAAGCCACCCACACACTATCTGTGCCTAATAGTAAAAATGTACTCTTACCACAGTGCATTTTTCTTCAAAAGATAATCTGAAACCTGTGTGCCCTTTCATTGGGCACATCTGATTTTTTTAAATAGCAGCAATTTAAAAGTAGTTTTGTTCCAAAATCCATTTGCTCTGGCTCACTCTTCTCCAGCAGCACAACCTCAACCTTCACTTGCCATTACTGATTTCACTGAGTGTATTGTTAACCTGGTGAAGCTTTTCCTTGGAGACTTTACTTAACAGAGGCATCATACCCAGAATGTAAAAAATGCAAATAGACACTCAGGTTTCTGCAGCTTTTAATCCTCCAATCAGCATTTCCCAAAGACAAGCAGTGCCCTTCAGGTTGACTGCTGGAAAGAGTTCCAAAGCTGATGCAAAAAGCTCACAAGTATTTTCTAGGCAGCACTACTGAAAGTCAAAAACAGGAAGAAGAGATTTTAATGGAGGAGTATTTGAAGGTCACTCTTAATGACAATAAAAGTTGTTCCCTCTGTCTTGATGAGTGAAATATAGATGATCCAAAATTAAACTCTCCCCAAAATTATTACTAAAATAATTCAATCACAAAACAGAACTGGAGTTGGCCAGGACTTCTATAAGTCACGTTAACCAATAGACTCCCCTCCAAGGAGAAAGAACTGGCTTGAGTCCATCTACATTCACAGCCAAGAAGTCCTCACAGAACAAATGTAATCCCTGCTACTGTGGCAAACCAGACTGAATTCCTTTTCATCTTGGCCTGAGTGGGCACCCAGCAGTAGGTTGTTACCCACTCAGTAACAACCTTTCAATGATCATCCTGATGGAGGGCAGAAAACAAAGAGTTTAACACAATACTTAAAACAGGATCCAGACTACACTGTTTTATATACATCTGAATGTTATATTGGATAGGGTAAACATGTTTTTAGAGTATACAACCAGGACTGTCAGTTAAAGTTGAATTTCACAATGAACTTTTTAGTATAGCAACATGACATGAGATGTTCATACTAAAGAAGATGTACTGTTTATCTGAAATATCTGATGAAACTGTTTTATACTGTTTATGTGTTTAACCGAGAATTCTAGTTTGATTTTCCTAAATCTGGCAAACCTATATATCCCTATGCTGGGGGGAACCCCAATTTTGGAGACAGATAAGGAGGAAGTCTAGTTTTGCCACTCCCAAACCACTCAAGCACTCCTGTATCAGCTATAAAAAGTGTGCTCTCGGGTAGTTACTAATTAGCTACAATCTGATAAACTAGTGCCCCAATGCCCAGCCTTCTCCACTTCATAGCTTCTAATTATATAACTGTCAGAAAAATAGGTAGCTGACAAAGCAAAAGTTAATTTTACCTTCCTAAGTAAAGGCTCAGATAGAGCAAGTAATTAAGTTTGATCAGGTGCCATGAATGGAAGAAATCATTAGTAGATGTTATCACTCACTCAATAAAATAAAAAACAAAATTTTCTTTGGACAAATGACATGAAGATAATAGAAAACTAACTGAATATATAAGTGGTTATTGTATGAATTAAGTATCCTAAGTAATAAATATTTTTTAAAAATGACTAAATCTATTAAAGAGTTATCACATGCCAAACATTCTAAATAACTATTTTACTGCATTTAACCCTAACTCCCTGGAAGTGTTATCATCAGGTCCGTTTTCCAATGTGAAAAAAAACAGGATATCAAGATGAGGTAATTTGCTAAGGCAAGGATAAATAAATTACCTGATTTGCCTCAGAGAGTCCTAGTTTATACCTGGTAGTACTGGTACAGTTATGACCAGTCAGTAACTAGCCGAGGCAGGCTGTATGGCTACAGAAAAAACTCTACCAATGTATTGGCAAAGCTCTCTCCCAAATCTTACCTTTCATGGAAGAAGGTCAGGATGATGGGATTTCTTTCTTTACTCTTACCTAGATTTCCTGTGTGATTACACAGATCAGTTCAAGGTACTGGCAGCAGGTGAGGAACATGCTTTCTAGGATTGTCCTTGAACCCCCTTTAAATCATTGCTATGCACAGCATAAATGATAAGTGGGCAGAGAGGACTCCTCCATCAACTTCCATTGATATCCCTAGGTCTCGAAAATTTCTAAACAACTAAGCAAAGTAATATTTAACCAGATCCTTCTATTTTGGCATGACCTTCATCTTCCTTCAGCTTCACTGGGGAAGCTAGGGCACACAGTTATTATTTTCATTAAGACAAAAGTAGATGTGCAGTATGTATGTACTAACCTTTAGTTCCAAACGCAATGGGCTTTTTTTTTCTTCCCAATATTTCTGTGAACTCTTTTTTTTTTTTAACCTTTGGTATCATGTATTTTCAAACACTTTGTATTCTCCCAGTAAATGTTTAACCATTAACTATAGCTTAACAACACAAAAACAGCAAACATGAGAATAAACCTGTAGGCTCACCTCATCTATAAAATTTTAAAATGCATTACAAGTGGTCCCAATAAGCAGAGATGAGATACCTTTCAGGGCTCAGCCCTTTGAAAATGGTCACAAGCACAGAGTTTAATCGACAGTGATGGTTTCATCCCTTCCACTTGTGTAATAGCCTCTCTGAGCTTTAGTCCCTTCCCTAATACAAAGGCACAGACACACAAAGATCTACAAGGTCCTGCCCAGCACTAACACCTCCATTTCTATGTATTCTCTACAACCTTTCTGACCATGAGCTGCAGCCTACAATGAGAAAGCACTGTTCTTCCACAAAACTTCGTAACTACTAGCTCCCTAACTGCTCCACATAGGTAGAGCAGGTGAGGGTACCTGCAGGCTATCACAGGTGAGGAAACAATTCTTTCAAAAGCTGATCTATACCAAGGCACCATCCCTCTCATCACCAGATGAAACCCTGTACTTTTAGAAGACACGACATAGGCAAGGGTCCTGGGACCAGGCCTGGATGCAGCTCTTTGGTGAAGAGCAAGTGGACCCATGTTTGTGATATTCCTTGATATAGAAGCTTAACTGCTACTGGCCCCAGGCCACTTGAAAGAATGTTTTTTAATGATGGTTTTTGTGAAGGGTCACAAATGCTTTTCCTACAACAATACTAAAATCAACGAAAAGGACGAGACTGGGAACCATGGCTCCAAAGGATTTCTCTGGCTCAAATCCTCAAGTTGCCTTCAAAAGGCAAGTGTACTAACTGTACTGACATAATGGCAGGGGGAACAGGGTGGGAATGGGGCAGGACAGGGAGCTGCTGAATTAACTGATGAATTTTTTTTTTAAAAAGTATCTCCTGTCAGGAAAGAGCAACTGCCCTTCACACATGTCCCCTCACAGAGGAAAAAACAAGCAAAACAGAAAACGAAAACTGAGTTCTCAGCGTAGAGTCTACATGATTTATAAGAAAAACTGAATTCATCATGAGGAGGGAGAAAAATTAATGGCACAAACTCAAAGGTCTGCAGAGTTGGTCATTACATGGTTTTACCCAAGCATACTTAATAAAGCAGGGGGTTGCTTTTTACCTACTTTATTACACAAGGTTTACAGCTGCTTTAAGTGAAAGCTTCCATTCTGAGATTTCTTACATATGCAGGCATGAAATCCCTGGCAACAAACACTGTATTTGAATCCAAAGGCTTTTGGTGGAGAAATAATACCTTTTGACAAAGACTGTCTCTCGCCTCTGAGAGCCTTAATTTCAGTAGTGTCTCATTTCAAGACTTCTAGAAAACTTTTATAGAGTCAGAGAAAACTTTTATAGAGTCAGAAGAAAAAATGTTGAAGGCAATTAAAAAAAATGTTTGGGCCATCCACTTAAACCAATTAATCTCTGATAACCACAACAACTGGTAGGCAGGGCTTGTGCACCTTTCTCCTGTCAATGCTAGGTTTGGAGCACAGAAACAAAAGAATAAAGAAAAGCCCTAAGGATGCAGCACAGGCAGGTAACTGACAGTGACTACATTTTAAAAACACTGCCTGCAATTTGATTTGTCATAGTAGACAAAAGATTAGTTTTTCGAATTATTAAAAAAAAAAAAAAATGCTTACTGCAGAATACTAGAAAAAACAAAAAAAATCAGACTCTCCAATAGTTAACTTTTCTAACCAACAAAAACAAAGTTTCTTCCCAATGTAAGTAATAAAGTGTAAATTCTATAATTTTTGCTTTTTGAATAGGCTAGACTAGTGCATATCAAGCATATTCTATGAAACCCCACTCTGACGAGGAGACTACCAAAAGTAAAAATTCCAAGGTCAGGTAAGCTTGGGAAAATACCACTCTCCCCACACAGAAGGCCTATTAGAATATAAAGTCTCAGCTTAAGCAGCCTATTACATTTTACTTAGCCAGGCACAGTCTCAATTTATTTGACCAGGAAATGCCCTTTATATATAACACATGTCAACAATACTGCAAAACTAGTGCTTCAAAAAAGTTAGTGGGAAACACTGAGTTAGACCATATTGTCTACATTGTTATTTACATTTAACTAAAAACTTCTAAGGATCACGCATGTCCAGACGCTGATCACATGAGAGGATTACTTCCGCCTGCTCCCCTTGTGGTGGGGTGGGGCATGTGGATAGTTCTGGTCAACCAATACAATTGTATACATCCCATTAGCCAAAGTAAAGAAACTTGGGGCAGGGACTCTGTTGTCCTGGGACATATTTCACGAGTGAGAAATACACTGTTGTGAGACAACACCACTGAGATATTGGAGATGTTTGTTGCTACTCTAGCACCAGACTCTTGCATGATACACCATGTGAGGAAAAGAATTTTTCTTAAAACATACAGACACACACATATACATATATACATATAGCTATATGTCAAGGACAGAGAAAGAGCAGAATAAGCACAAAAGAACAATGACCACTTTTTAACAAGGCCACTTTGGTCTAAAGAATCTTAAATCAAGCACTGAGGATCAGTGAGTTAGAATCAAACACCATTGTATTTGGTGACAAGCTAGAAGTGACCAAGGGGAGAGGGAGCAGGCAGTGAGGACAGTAACATCATTGAGGGCCTGAACTGTGCCAGACCCTGAGAAATGCTGTGCATTGATTGCTGCACTTAATCCTGACGCTATGATAGCTGGGAGGCCATAAGCACTGGTATCATCTCTTCCATCAGAAAACCAAAACCTTATTACATAATTTGTCTAAGGTCATATGGATTTCTTAATTTGCTTATGATCACATCAAATGGCAGTTGTGCACCTACTTCTCTGTATTCTTTTTATTACACTACCAGTTGGAATTAGTGGGAAAATCTAAATTACACTTTGTTTTTTTTTAAAGAAGTTTTGAGTTTCATTTCTGAGGCACTATGCAAGAACGTGAAAGCATTGCAGAATCAAAAGGAGGCAAAACTGGTGCCAGATAGAAGGCCCTGAGCCTATAAAGAATAAAATGCTCTTAATGATCAACCTGATCGTTGTTCACAAAGCACGTAGGTATTCCTCAAACCAAAATTTACTTTTTCAAAGTTGGAAGGACAAGCTTATTGTAAAATACTGAAGATACAGAGAAGCACTGAGACAAAAATAAAAATCAAAAGTAATTCCACTACCCACCTCCAAAATTTAACATTTGGAGTATTCCCATGTTTCTTTATCTTTTATGTATTTTTCTATATAGTTAAGATCTTACCATTATATAATCTTGTGTTCTGCTTTTTTACCCTTACGTTAAAAACTTTCCCAAATGATTAGATTTTCCATAATACTATTTTACGAACACAATATTTACATAATGTCAGACATAAGTCTAACCACTTCACTTACATTAACTTATTTAATCCTCACAATAAACGTATATAGTCTAAACTGCGATTATCCCCAGTTTACAAATAAGGTAAATGAGACAATAAGGGTTAGTGACTTGCCCAAGGTCACAAAGTGAGTCTATGGTAAAGCTGGGATTTAGACCTAGGCAATGTGGCTCCAGGGTCAGTCCTCTTCACTACGACACTGTACTGTCTCCATACATTCCATCCTCTAACTTACCAAAGTGGACATTTAGGTTATTCCCCATTTTTAAAATTATAATGTTATAAGACACATCTTTTAGGCATCTGAAGCATTATTTTATCTAAAACTATTCAGACAGCAAAACTCATACCATACCAACAAGTTCAATTTATTTTCAGCTAACTGACAACAGCTGTGGAAACATCTAAAATGGCTAGCATTTCATAAACCAGCTCATTACTCCACCTACCCATGGTATGACTCCCACGTGGTCCTCACCTGTCCACTCCACTGCCATCTGCGGCAGATTTCAGTGAAGTTTCCATCTGCCTTCACACTGCACAAAGAGCCAACTAAAACCCTGGGTCTGTTCTGTGCAATCCCCAACATATATAACCAAATTCCATAAATTTTTATGTCTGGAATATTTTAAGTGCTAAGCTTCCTTGTTCCTTGTCTTAGAAGCTTGTGTCAAAACAGGACACACAGATGAGAAGAGAGATAACATCCAATATGCGTGTGTAAAATTAAAAATGAATGTTTTTCTAATTCAGACAATAATTCAGAAAAGGGATATTCAAATATCTAATTTTCTGCCTGCTCATCTTAGACTGAACTCTCTTTCAAGGTTAAGGGGATACATATTCTAATCAAAGGATGGTCTGAGGTGAAAACTAACCAAAATAATTTCACATGAGTAAATCAGATAATGGCATGCAAAGCCAAAATGAATTGGTAGTTTGTAGTTCATGTCTTCTGAACTCTAATTTCCCAGTTACAGTATCCAAAGATGTGTTAAAAAACAAAACAAAAATATGGGACATATATCAAAGAAAAAGAAAAAAAATTTTAAGAACTGTAGAAGGCATAAGCTCAATAAAGAAATTTTCCAACATGTCAATATCATAGAGAATTCATTTGCCACCTAAAATGAAAACATTAAGACATCTAAAGAAACTATCTACATGTGTTTTCCACAAAATATTTTTCCATGCTGTAAAAACATAAAATGTTTCTTACATACTCTAAAAACATATCTAAAACATGCTCAACTTCAACTCTATTGACCAAAAGGCATAATAATTATAAATGAAAAATCTTTGCATAAGTCACTTACAAAGAGCCAGAAATAATGTTTCTATACAAGAAATGGATGAGCAGACCTTTGGGGTATATAATATACTGAAAGTGACAATGCAAATTTAGGTAGAACGTACTAAAAATATGAAGAAAGTGACCAGAAAAAAAAACCAAAAAAACAAAAAAAAACCCGACCATTTGCATGATACTCTACAAAGTTATAAAATTATTGCCATTTTTCTGAATTCAATTTTTTTTCCAGTAGAGGGAATTGAACCCAGGGTCTCATGCATAATAGTCTAGCACTCTACCACTGAGCTACATCCCCAGCCATAAATCCAAATTCTTAATGGACTTTGTTATGGGATAATTACAACATCTACTGATGCTGTCTTTTAGATTTTCTTTTAAGACATCTTTTTTTTTGGTGGGGGGCAGTTATTAGGGATTGAACTCAGGGGCATTCGACCACTGAGCCATATCCCCAGCCCTATTTTGTATTTTATTTAGAGACAGGGTCTCACTGAGTTGCTTAGCACCTCACTTTTGCAGAGGCCAGCTTTGAACTCATGATCCTCCTGTCTCAGCTTCCAGAGCCACTGGAATTACAGGTGTACAGTAGTGTACCTGGCTCTTAAGATATCTTAATTGGAACCTGGTTTGTATTTAAGCCCCTCAAAGTTAATTCACTGTTTTCAAATCATATTTGACATATAAATCCTTGGTTCTTATTTTATTTTCACTTATTAATCCAAATACTGCAGTTTATTTTTAACATTTCACCTTCAGAGAGCCCAAACTAATTAACTGTTTGCCTTAATCCTAAAGGTATCCAACCCCCAACTGTGATCACCTCACCATCAGGCTTATAACTATACAGAATCTATCCCAAAGACTGCCCCCTACTTGATTTGTTTATACTATCTCACTTTAAAATTTTCCCTTTCTATTGAAAAGAATTGAGAGACCACAGTTAGGAAGGTAATCAATTACACACAAGAATCAAGTACTACAGAGAAACAACAATGACCCTAAGAAGTTAAAAAAAGGGGACTGGGGTTGTGGCTCAGTGGTAGAGCACTTGTGTAGCATGTGTGAGGCACTGGGTTCAAGCCTCCGCACCACATAAAAATAAATAAATAAAATAAAGGTATTGTGTCCATCTGCAGCTAAAAATATATATTTAAAAAAAATTTTTTAAAAAGAAGTAAAAAAAGTGAACAATTTGGTTCCACAGGATAGTTCTCAATGCCTCTTACTCCGCCTCTACAGTTTTTTGGTGTCAAACATCAATAATCCATGTCCAAATGCCCATCAAACATAAAATACAGGACTTTTTGTTTTAAATCTTCAGAGCCCCAATTGAAGCATAAAAAGGGCATATTTCTCAGTGAGTAAAATAAGTGGGATGGAGGAGTCAAAAGTGAAGTTTGGGATAATGCCGTACTAATTAGTCCAGTAAAGCCATGCAAGGTAAGATGTTATAAAAGAACTATGTGCATAAACTTACAAGCTTTTTTTAACTGTTAGAATAAACAGACAAACAAAAACAACACTGAAATAAAGAGGAAAGCAATCATGTCCATGTCTTAGTAATACATGTAGAGGAACAATTTTGCTCAAGTGAAATGACAAGTTTCAAATATTTTTGTTAACCTGCAGCTAGTTATTTTAAGGCAGGTCCAGGCTGCATTAGTGCTTGTCACACAGCTTGCTCCCAATCTCTTGGCAGTTTTCCAACACATTCCAACTTTTTATGCACAGCCTTGCTGGAATCACATCCCATTTATCTCTAAAGACATATCAAGTAAGATGTTGCCACACTACACAACCAACCTGCCATTTCTTCCCATCAGGTCACTTTGCATAATGTCTGACTAAGGGAAAAAAAAAAAAAAAAAAATCAGACCACCACATCAGCTTGGTCTAAAGGATCCAACTCATGTTGGTCCTCAAAATAAATTAGCAGAATATTGGTCAAACTGGGGAGAAATGCTGTGCCTTCATTCTCAAAGAAAGATTAAATATTTATCAACTAAAGAACTGATAGGAAAGGAGAAAAAGATAAAATCCTCCCAAAAAGGACACCTGGCAACCTGGAACCTGGACTGCAGATGCTAAACCCTAATCATGCCACCACTGCCTACATTTTAAAACACATTATCAATGGGGCGTATTTTAAAGGATAATCCCAGTATTAAATGAGCTCCATTACCTCTGAGAAAAGAACAATTTAACATAGCAATACATGTTCTAAAAGTCAGAGGACTCTCTAAGTGTTAATATTTGGCCAAAAAAAAAAAAAAAAAAAGTCATCTTCAAAAGCAAACTGAAATAGTTAACCACTGGCTGTTACATTCCATTCTTGCTAAAAACATATTTAATTAGCACATTTAAGCCTCATGCTCGCTCTGCACAGCTGCACAACATTCCAGAGATAGGCCAGCTATCCATATACTCTTTACATTTATGTAATGGGGTTCTTTTAAAAGTAGAAAAGACTGAGAAGCAGTTCTCAAGCATGACCCACTAAAATTATATTTATTTCATGTAAATAAGTTTCCTTTAACAAGAGGGTAGTCCAGGGGAAATATATACTAATATTAGTAAAAAAATGCAAGCAAACACACACTAAATAATTCTATAAAGCCAGAAAAATACATATAAAAAATTCAAATGAGAAGACAAAAATAATAATCTTTCAAAACAAAAGGATAAATCAGCCTGCAAATTAAACTTTTACACTTTAACAATCAATGAGATTTTTAGAGCTAGGAGGAAACCTGGTGTTTAGCATGTCAGGAACTCTCATTAGGAAAGCAAAATAAGTCTTTCGAAATGAGAAATGATCCTAACTAGTATGGAGGAAACTCAGGAATTCCTTTAGTAGTGGGTACTGATTTTATAACAAGCAAATAGACAAACAAACGAAAACCCTACCTTTAAAACAAAATAAAATGCAGGTGTGTGCTGGTTTCTTTCCTTCCCAAATGGCACACAAATCTCTCTGCTTTAGGACTGAGGCACTTCCTCCTCTGCTCCACCCCCAGGAGATAAGTTGGGAATTTGAGGACAGCTGGCAGCAAGCAGAGTTGTCAACCTGCTATGAGAAGGACCAGGGCCCTCTCAGAAAAATCACCTGACTAATACCTCTGGTCACCACTCACCTCCCAAAATAGTGACAGGTGTTCTCATCCAGTGAGAGGTCCAGCTGAGGCCACATTCCAGCCCCCTGCCCTCCCTTAACCTGGGCCACCAGGACCCCATGGGCCTTGCCTGGGATCACTGCCATTTCAAGTGTCAAGGCCCAACATTTGCAGCTGCCTGGAGGTCAAGAGGCCTCCAACCCAGGCTCAAGACAGCCCAGCACAATAACCATCAAGCATTTCCTTTGACGCGTTTCCGCCCCCGGCAACGAGAATGGGTCCTATCAGGCTGGAAGCTTCTGAAGACTCCTTTATCTGGAGAAAGGAAGCCCACTTAGTGCAGCCCAACTCCATCACCCAGCCCAGCTCAAAGTTTCCCTCTCAACTAGCACAAGAGCTATCCTTTGCCCTGTAGTGTTTAACCCAAGAACACCATTTGCCACTTTTCCCAGGGGCCCACCATCTCAAAAGAGACTAACAACAACCTCAAAGTGCTCAATGGAAATTGCTGGAAAGGGTCTTCTTTCTCTCCCAGTGAAAGGGGGTGTCTATTCTCTTTTCCCTCCGTATGTGGGGAAATCCTTTCAGTACCTACCTCAGAAAGGGCCCAACTACTAGAATCAAGGAAACAAAGAAGGGTCAGTTTGTCACTTGCATTGTCCCATGGCCTAGGAATTAGAGAACTGGCTTGCATACTCAAATATGTATATTGCTTTTTCTTCTTGAAAGCTATTCTAGAACCAAAGTTAGAGTTTTAAAGAATTCAGATAATACAAAAGACCCTAAGAAAGCTAAGCTCTAGTCTACGCTTTTGACAATCACAACCAAACCCAGCTGAGTAAAATTTATTACACTGAAAAACCAAGATTATAATAACCACATCCATTCCATTTGTGACACATTATGGGGTAGCTATTTCAAAGACTCTCTAAAATCTGAAGACACAAAGTAAAATCAGATGTTGTCCGAAGCATACAGAGATCTCTCCTCAAGGGAATCAATCCAACTCTGATGGGAATTCCTTTCAAAACAAAACAGAAAGCACACAACACATTATCTAATGAGAACTTAATTTCTGGTATTTTTCCACTGCAAAAAGATTTTATTCAGAGAGAAGAAATATCTATAATAAACCAATTTGGGATTCTGTTTTTTCACCATTTTTCTCTAATACTCCTCACTTCTAAATAGCTCAGGGTAACAGTATTCATGTGACAGCTCTAACTATAACCAGTAATCAGATTTTATGTTTTGCCATGCTACATGTATAAACTGGAAGAGTGATAAACATCAACATATGATTATATAGACTGTTAAAACATTATGTTTTTAGCATAAGATTTGAAGATTGACCCTTATTATATAATAATGGTAAGATGAGAAATATGCACAGAAGGGGGAAAGACTTCAAGTACATTCACCAATATTAACTGCCTGCTGCTGGGGTCCTAGAATACCTAGGGATTTTAATTTTCTTTTTGTGTTCAGCTCTTTTTGTTGTTGTTTATATGCAATACTGGGGGTTAAACTCCAGGCTGCTCACATGCAGGAGTTCAGCCACTGTGCTACACCCCAACTCTTGTGTTCATCTTTATTTTCCACATGAGCTACAAAAAACATCTATTATTTTGGTAATAAAAGAAGATCTTTTCAAGAACTTTTTTTTGTATTTTTGTTACAATGATTTTAATGTTAATTTATGCCTGAAGGTATATATTTTTATAAACCATCCATGAAACACACACACACACACACACACACACTCACAGAACACATATACTATACGTACTATCAGACACTGTCAAATATTCAGGAATCCTAAAGTGATTTTTTTAAATGAGCATTTTAAGACTATTGTGGGGCAGGAGTCGCAGCTCAGAAGTAAAGCATTTATTTGCCTAGTATGTGCAAGGATCTGGGTTCAATCTCCAACACAAGAGGCGGGGAGGTACATGGAAACTACTGGGACTCACTATGAAAGTTCCCCCATACTTCAGGTTAAAAAATACAAAGGAAAATGTTTGCATGTTACAGAGCAAAATAAATAAGCATTGTTTTAGGGAAGAATCTGGGTTCTCCTTTCCCTTTAAGTAAATAATATACAGGAGGAAAAGGGCCATACAGCTGGTGAAGAACATTCCAGAAAAATGTTCAGTCTTTCAACATTCAGATTTGGCCTTGAGGCAAACATACTAGAACAAAAATTATCTCTGAACCAGTCACACAAGAGAGTAGGGAAACACGAAGAAACTTCATTCAGAGCCAAAGGCTATAGCCATTAGAGGCTGATGTCCTCCTGGACAATGGTTTAGTCAGGCTCCCTCGTGGCCCAGTTCCTACATCTTTTCCCACACTCCACGGAAATACGGAAATGCCAGAGCTCTCTCTAAATGCACATTAAATCAAGGAATGGAAAAATTCTTTTAAAATTTCAGTATTCTTTGTATTTTCAATATTAATTCTAATTTTCTGTAAGTTCTTGGTAGAAAAAAAATAATTTAGCTGATTATTTTATTTATTAGTTTTTATCCAGCTAAAGTGAAATTTGCTCTGAAATGATAGGATATTTTTGATAAAGACCAAGACTTTAAATACTTCTCAAGATCTGGAAAATATGAAAAGACTAAATACTGAGATGCCAAAACCTTCTCTATCCCGTCCCCAGAGATAACCACTGTTAACTGGCTCACAAACCTTTCTAAGCCTAAACATACTTCACTGAGCAAATTACATATATACTTCAAGATAATAAATTCTATTATATTTAAATACCACTCTAAATTTCATGCTGGTTGATTTGTTGGGTAAAAATCTACAGTTGTATTCTAATACATATTTTGCTACATAAATAGTGGTTTCAAATTTGCATGTAAAAGATTAAAATTAGTATGTGGAATATGGCTCAGTGGTAGAGTTCTTGACTAGCACGCAAGGGATCCTGGGTTTAATCCCCAGCACCACAGGTGGGGAAAAAACAGATTAGAATTAGCAGAGAACTGTAGATTCCAGAGCAGAACACCCAGTGGTTCTAAAAATCATTCAGGTACTTACAGTTGTGAATTTATTAAGAATAGAATCTTGACTTCTATAAATGAGTCAATTTTAAAGCAATCTTGAAATTATAACATCTGATTTTCCTTTTTTGTTGTTATTTTGCTTTGTTTTCTGTAGTATAGGAGTTAAACCCAGGGCCTCACACATATTAGGCAAGCACCCAACCACTAAGCTACACCTTCAGACCAACATCTTACTTTCATATCTCAAAGTACAATTAATCCTTGAAACATTCCTCAAACAACCATTTAGTTAAAGTTCATGGCACAAAAACAAAATTCATGGAAGTAAATAATTCAATTTTGTAAGCTTGCACTTTATAAAGTACTGATATAGTCAGCAACCCCAACCACAGAAAAGTACTGGGCCCTCCCAAACATCAAGGGCAATTTGACACATTCACGAGATTTACTTTCAAAATATGGCCCTATAATAATAACCCATTTAGAAAAGTCTTAAAATAGCCCTTTGCCTCCCTTCATGATAGAGATTATTACACAGATACACACACAAGACAAACATGATATATATGCATCATGTATCTACATGTTAACATATAACATTGCACAAGAATTTTCTTACAAAAAAAGAACAGTTATCACTAAAATTAGTTCTTCCCAATCTTAGCCTATAACATTCCCAAATGCTGAGAAAATTCATTGAAAATATATCTAAATCTTAAGTAACTTTTGTTTTAAAATGTTCACTTGGTATTTTATCTATATTTCTGACCATTTTCAATGAAATACAATGGTTTAATGGTTGTGAAATCAGCAGCAGTGTTTGGGCTTCCAAAAGTGAAAACACGCATATCAATAGAATTCCTCAAGTTTGCATACTGGAAATATTAAAGACTCCTACTTCTCCCCATGTTTAAGCTGACATAGGATAGTGTAGAGAATGAAGCTAGCATTTCAGTAAGTCCCAATGTCCTAGTTTCTCTCACTTATACCTTAAGATTCTTACTCATCTTACCACTGCTCTTAGAAAAGTCCAGAGAAGTACAGATAATACAGTCCTTTGAAATTGAAATTTTAAACAGTTCCTTCATAATGATCTAGAATTGGGCAGATCTACTTTTTCTTTCTATTTCAAAAGTTAAAATGTTCACGGCTTTTTTGATTATATTTTTAAAAAGTCCTGTTGGGCATAGAGGTGCACACCTGTAGTCTCAGTTACTGGGCAGGTTGAGGCAAGAGGATCACTTGGGCCTGGGAGTTGGGGGCCAGCCTCAGCAACATACCAAGACCCTATCTCTAAACAAAATATAAAATTTTTAAAAAGGTTCTCAATGTCAGCTATTATACTCTTTACTGAACCTTTCTGTATGTGTAAAATATTTCAAAATTTGAAATAAGAAACATTAAGTCATAGAAATTTTCTTTCATACAAGAAAGGAAATCACCCATCAACCCAACACCCAAAACAAACCATTAATATGTTTATGTATTTCCTTCCAGACTTTTATTTAATGTAACTGGGGTCATACTGCATTATGCAGCTTTGCATATAGGTATTTCCAATGGATATCATGTGGTCAGCATTTTTCCATTCAGTAGTTTTCTACCTAAACCACTATTTTAAGCACTATAACTAATAAAATAATTTTATTTATAATATAATTTATTTAATTATGCCCTAGTAGAAAACAATTTTTTGCAAGTTCAAGACTGGTGTTACTTTAAAAAAAAAAAAAATCCATGTTTTAAAAACCTCTGTCCTTATTTATCTATTTAGGTTAAAAAGCTATATGCGGGATTTTAATCCAAAAAAGTATAAACATTTAAGGTTTCCATTACACATATAACCCATTGTTTTCCACTGTTTGTAGTAAGCCAAATGTTTGAGTAACAAGTGATACAGAGTTTCCATCTCACAGCAGCACCAACACCATTATTTTTAATTTTTATTTATTTATTTTATTTATTTTGCAGTGCTAGGGATCAAACCAGGCCTTGCAAATGCGAGCCAAGGGCTCTCCCATTGAGTTCAATCCCCAGGCCCCAGTCCCTACATAATCACTTGAGAAGTTAATCTATTGTTTTAATTTGTGCTTCATATACTGTTGAGTTTGAACAGTTTAATATAATGATCTGCTTCCTTGATTTCTTTTAAGCTTTCTGCTCATATCCCTTCCCCAAATACAAAGATTTTAATGCTTTCTAGTTTTTCTAAAAAATCCTATATATTAATCAGATTTTTCTTTCTGGTTATTTAAATGACTAATATTATTTGCCAAAGTGTATCTTTTCTGAACAAATTGAATAACTTATTCGAAAGAAACAGAAAAACTAAGCAAAAATTCCATATTTTATAATCACTAACATTTATTATGATAGGTACTAAATTATCTCATTTAGCTTTTGCGGGGAAGGGGTGCCACTGGGGATTGAACCCAAGGGTGTTTTACCCTGGAGGGACATACCCAGTCCTTTTTACTTTTTTATTTTGAGACAGGGTCCTACTAACTTGTCAAAGAGGATTGAACTTCCAGTCCTCCTGCCTTGGCCTCCCAAATAGCTGAGATTACAGGAGTGTGCTGTCATGCCTGGCCCATTCAGCTTTAGTAATCGTAACCGAGAGCGTCATCACCATCACTTTACAGGTGAAGATTCTGAGGTACAGAGTTCACCCAGGGTCACAAAGTGTAGGCTGGGAGAATGCAGAGGGCAGAACTCCGGGACTGCTCCAAACAAAGGCCTCACCATCATATTTCACTGAAGGCTCTGCAACTTCGAACTTTACACCCAATATCTACCCATCCACTTCTGTCATCACCAGCCAGGCTCTTTGTCATCATTTGAATTACCTATATCTCCTTAGCTCCTCATCCACTAGGTCTGTCTCCTATTCGTTCACCCTACCACTGTTGGCAGGGGGCTGGGTTTTGACAACCCCTGCCTCATCTTTCCCCTTCCTCTCAATTCCCTAGGACTTGCTCCCTCATCCAACAGCTGTCTCCTGTCTCCTAGCTTGTAGCGCCTTCCTGTCTCACTGTATTCTAAACTGTCAATGTCTTGAGTTATTCAAATATTTTAATCACAGAATTTAGAAGTACACAGGATCTAAAAGCTGAGTGCCAAGCCTGAGGGTACAACAGAACCCGAGACCCTGGGTTTCATCCCCAGCATGACAAACAAAACAAAACAAAACAAAATCCTGAGTGTCACACTTAATCGATGGGTAGTTTCTGCTTAGAACAATGTTGAAAAAATTTCTGAGGCTCTCCTTCAGCCCCGTGGAAAAACACAACCATAACTGATTCACTCCACTCCCACCTCCAGTACTGGGGATTGAACCCAGGGCCTTGCACATGCTACATCTCCAGTTCTTTTTAATTTTTTGCTACAAAGACTTGTTAAATTGTCAAGGCTGGCCTCAAACTTGCGATCCTCCTGCCTCAGTTTCCTGAGTAGCTGGCATTACAGACATGTGCCACAGCATCTGGCCCATGACCATTTTTTTTTTTTTTTTCTTTTTCTTTCGTACCACTCAGGGGCTTACCACTGAGGCACATCTCCAGTCTTTTTTTTTATTTTTTATTTGGGGAGCTGGTCAGGCTCACTAATTTGCTGAGGCCAGCTTTGAACTCTCCATCTTCTTGCCTCAACTTCCCAAGCTGCTGGAATTATAGACATGTGCCACTCCACCACCTGGCCCCATGATCAATTTTTAATATCTGCCAGGAACCGGAGGCAGTGATATATGTGCCATGTTTTAACCTTCACTATGATTTACTTTTATAAAATTTTTTCATTTTATATAAAAAATTAGATTTAAGGCCAGAGGGCTAATGGTTTGCTGAAGTCACACATGTGGTAAGTAAAAAGTATTTTATCTTCTGTGTACAGTAAAGCATATATATAGTTCTTGGATTCAAGAACTAATTCTTATTCAACTTTAGGCCAGCCCACACCATTACTACAACTTCAAATCCTGGCAAGAGAATGTATCCAATAATTATTTATCAAACTGAAAATAATATTGCAAAGTAAACTCAGAGTAGCTACAAATGGAGATTATTAACAGTATAAATGCTTACTTGTAAAAAAGAAATGCTTATAAATACATGTAATTATACTACTATTAAGTACTGGAACCTAAATTGATGAAGGGTTTCAGTTTCTAGCAAGTGGTCATTACAGCCTATGTTAAAACATAAATTCCACTGGTAAGAGACTTTTAAGAAATGGAACTTAGGGCTGGGATTGTGGCTCAGTGGTAGAGTGCTTGCCTAGCACATGTGAGGCATTGGGTTCAATTCTCAGCACCATATAAAAGTAAATAAATAAAATAAAGGTATTGTGTCCATGTACTACTAAAAACAAAATTTTTTTTAAAAAAAGAAACAAATTAGAACCAGCTGTTTAATAGCTCTTCTGATATAAAACTGCTTAGGTAGATTTTCAAAGCACACCAAAATGGGTTTGTGGCTCATATAGATTAAGTGTTCCCGAGAAAGAGGAAAAGAACCATTAACTGAGCATGTACTATGTGCCTGGCACTGTATACTACTGTCACATAACAACAACATAAGGAAGTACATAATACTTGATTTTTCTGAGGAAAAAACTGGTCATGGGAGTAACCAATCCAAGGATAGTACCCAGCTGTAGTCACACAAGGCTAGTGTACAATGGCATTAGGATTTAGGCTTAGATCTTTTGGCATCAAAACAAAAGTTCTTTCCAAATTTTTGTGCAATAACAAAATCATCTTTACAAGCTTAAAGGACAAAAACTGACTATGACTCTACTAAAATTATAAATGACAAATAAAAAAAACTACAAATGACTATTCATCAAAAGAAACCACAAAATCAGCAAACACAAATTAGGAGATAGTTTTTACGACACATATTATCTACAAGGGAGGGATTCATAGGCAATCTCCCTATAGAACTCCTATAAATCAGTAAGAAAAAAAAAATCAGAAAGAAAAACACAAAAGACTTAACTGGCACCTCACACAAGAAGGAACCCAAATAGTTGATAATATAAATTAACATTACAAAATTCAATATTCAGGGAAGTTACAAACAAAAGGGTTGAAATAACATTTCACTAACAGAAACTGGAGAAGATATTAAAGCTGAGTAAATGAAATGCCAGCAAGGTTGTGGACCATTTACACACCACTAATGGGAACACAACTGGTACAATCACTCTGGAAAACAGTTGGGCATTATCTACTAAGGTTGACGATGCACATGCTCTGTGATCCAGCAAATTTCATTCCTGAGAGAGAATGTGTGTGTCTCCACATGTGTACCAAGAGACTTGTACCAAACCACTCACAGCAGCCCTTTTACAGTACTAAAAAACCTGGAACCAACCCAAATCTCCATATACAGCAAAAAGAATAAATAAGCTATGGGAGAATACTCTATGCAGCGAAAATGAATGAACTAAAGCAAAATGGATGAATCTTAGAACTATAACATCAATCTAAAAATGCAAGTCAGAAAAATACTTTGATTCAGCTCTACTGCACTAAACTAGTGCCTTACTGGGGAGGGGAGACTTTTTCAACTTTAGAGGTATTTGATAGAAGAACCTAAAACACTGATTAATCTAAAGAAATCTTTTTGATATTGAGTTTTCTTAACTGAAAGAGTGGAGCAGTTTCTTAATTTAATGTTCATACAAATCATTTAGGAATCTTATCTAAAAGATGAGGCTGATGGAGAAGGTATGGAGTGGGGCTTAAGAATCTGCATTTATAAAAACCTCCTCAGTGATTCTAATGTTGGTGGTCCATGAACCTCATATGACAGCAAGGGACGTTATGAAAATACCTTTTCCGGAGATGGTTAAAAACAGAAATATGGGTGTATCTGATTGGAATAACTTAGTTTTGCTCACCAAAGTAGAAAAAAGATTGATGATATTACTTCTACAATGTTGCCAGAAAAACAGAGCGCTAAACTAGCTCTAAGAAAATGCAAAGACTGAAAACTTTAAAAAGAGATCTACAGAGCTACAGAAGGAGCTTTTCTTGCAAGGATATTAGTCCTTTCCTCATGGAAGGATGGTTTGCCTTCTAAATAGTGTAGCCAGAAGAAACCAGGGCTATCATAAGGAAATTCACAGAACATTAAATAAAGCCTGAGTACAATAAAGATCTTGGTCAGGACCCAAAATAATTAAAAGAGAATCACATCACTACATGTAAAAAATAAACAGAATTTTTTTTTTTAAATTGGGCTTCAAGATTATCTCTAAAAATATGCTCTTAGCCCAATGTGGTAGCACAATCCTGTAGTCCCAGCTAATAGGGAGGCTGAAGTAGGAGAATTACTTGAGCCCAGGAGTTCAAGACCAGCCTGGGCAACATACCAAGATTCCATCTCAAAACAAACAAACAAACAAACAAATAAAAATATGCTCTTGGTTAGTAGCTGTAAAATCCTTCTACCTCAAAATAGTACCTCCACATGGAAAGTCAGACTTTTATACACTAGGACAAAGTAACCAAACTAACTCTTACAGGAAGCTCTGTCAATGCCAGACTTTTGCTCAGGATATGTCACTAGCAAGTGAGGTCTTCTTCCTTGCTCCCAGAACATCACAGAGTTGTTACTAGTCCTGCCCCCAAAAATCCTTTTTGCAGGCCTCAACCATGGAAGTCCACCAAGGGACAGCAGCTCCTTCACTGACCCAACACTTCTCATTGTCTCAGATGAAGGTTTTGGTCACTCAAGGGACAACAGAGTTACGAAGAGCTTAACTCAACAGAGTCCTGCACCTGGTGTGTAAGTCAGAACAGCTAAACCTCCTGTGACATCAACACAGGATATTTCTTACAACATAGTAAATCCAAAACGCCTGGATAATCCATGCAAACAATACTCAAAAAAACCTTTACACACATGTACGCAATACCATTTTATACAACCAGGACAATAATGAAGCACCAATCAAGAGTTCCATATTTTAACAGCCCTCTTTTAGAGAAACTTAAAATAATGCACATATGCCACAAAATTTACATGCAATTGTGTTCTGCACTGAGATTCATTAGAGATTTTTGTTTTTTAAAAGCAGACACGCCCTTGGCTTTGAAATGTTGACCTTCCCTTCCAGTTAGTACACTGAAATTTCCTTTTTCACCTACATGTTTTAGGAGCCTGGGATGACCTCGAAAATATATCCCATTTGCCATCCATGCTGAATAAGAGAAACATAGGAATAACATTTTGAAGGGAAATGTCCTGTGTACTAGCACAGACTTAAACAGATAACATTAGGAACCATTTCCTTCTGAGATTTGGCTGAGATTTCAGCCAAAGAGCCACTGATAGTCTGCCCTTGTCCACCCCCGCCTCAGTCACATCTGTAAAAAAAAAAAAAAAAAAACAAAAACGAAAATACACATAAACAAACATGCAGCCTGTAACCATCATAATCCCACTGGTCATGCCTGGAGACAACCTGACTATTAAAATCAATACAAGTATGAATACTAATTTATCACCAATCATGACATTCATCTACCCTAATAATCCTTTAAAAAGAATCCAAATATGTAGTTGTACTTAACTTGCACAAAAAGTGATGAAATCAAAGCAAAAACAGGTTAAAATAATCATTTACTATCCATCAAAAACATAAACTCCTTTTGAAACAACCTACCGAATGCTAAAATCCTTACAAATGTTCTCAGTAATCTAAGAACTAAGATGTATTAATTATTTCATTTTAAAATAATGGTTTCCTATAGGAATTTTTCATTTTCTTGGTACTGATCAAAAACAGAAGAGGTGAAATAATGTCAGAGCTGTTAAGGTCTAATTAAGAAACAACTTTTCACGAATGAAGAAATCCATGCACAGTTGGGTTGTGGTTACAGATTATGGGTGATGCACAGAAAAGCTGCGACTGCCACCCTGAATGCACCACTGCCTCCGCACACCACTGGGCCCTGTCCTTCTGCAGCCCCTCCCTAAGGCTCTGGTTCCTCAGTCGGATATCAGACTTTGGTCCGCAACCTCTCGCCGGCTTCTTGGGCCTGCATTAGTGCTGCAGGGCGCCCCTGCATCCGAGCACAGCCAAGAGGTGAGACAGGAGGGTTCACCCCAAAAAAAAGACTCTCTCCCCCTCCCACCTAGGTGACCTGGTCCTCCTGCAGCCACATCCAGCTGAAGCAGCATGACAAGGTAGAAGCAGCTCCAGGCGCCGGCCAAGGGCAGCTCTGGGCCTGGGTGGGGCCGGGCGGGGGCCGCAGGCGCCGAGTGGCCGTGCCAAGCCCCGCCAGCGAAAACCAGGGGAAGCTGCGATACTGCTGCATTGTGCTGCATCACGGCGAGGGCACCGCGAGCCATCCATCTTGCCAAAAACGCACATCCCCGCCCAAATAAATCCCACCGAATCCCTTTTCCTCCTCTGTCGAAGTACCCCCACACTCGCCCTCTCCTCAGTATCTGCTCTGGCTTTGACGGGAAAAATAATGGACAACGTTTTGTGTACTAAACCCCCACCCCATCTGATGGCACCACCTGGCACCTCTCCTATCACAAAAACAAAGGGAAGCCCCCCCCCTCCAAAATAGAGATATAAAGGGTGACAACGAGAAGGTCTGCCAGCCCACCTCCCCAAGGCAGGCATGAGGGTCCCCGCGCCGGTACAAACCTGTTGAAGAGAGGGTGGAAGGCGCGGAAGGGCGGGCGCGGGCGGCTCGGAGCCCCGAGGCGGCTCACGCCCAGCCCTGGGAGAGTGGGGACAGCAGGGAGGGCGGGTGGCCGATGCGGAGGGGGTGGTGAGCGCAAGGATGGGGCGGGAAAGCGGGAGGGGGCCGCGCGGCCGCCGCCTCCGGCTCAGCTGCAGCGCGGCGCAGCCAGGACCACGCCTGGCCGCATCCCCGGCACCGTTACGCGCACAGTCGGGCCCTGTCAACGCCGCCCCCGCTCCCCACCCGCCAGGCCAGGGGGAGAGCACCTGAAAACATCCCCTTCGGTGGCCCCTCCGTATCCACCCTCGTGCCAGGGGCCGCTGCACTGGGTCGAGAGGAGGAGATTAGGAGGAGGAATCGGCGCTGCTGCCCTGGGGATAGGGCCCAGGAAACGCGGTGCGCACCGCTGATCTGCGGCCGCCACACTGCGGAGCCCGCCGTCCCCAGCCCCGCATCACCCGAGTACTAATAAGCGTTGGAGACCAAGGCTCCCCGCGTCGCCCCCGCCCGGTATCTGCAGCCTCCCCGCCCCCACGCTGCTCCCCGGGCGCAGGGCAACAGCGGGCAGCAGCGTCCTTCGGCCCTGGGCCCGCGCCCCTCCTTCCGCCCGCCCGTCGCCGCTGCGGAGCCTGCCCGGGAGGCAGCCCCAGTGAGTTGGCATCTTCCTGCCTCGGGCCCCCTACCTACCTCCAGGGATGGGGTGGGGGCGCCGGGGTCCCGTCCTCCTCCCGCTCCTCGGCGGCCGGGCGGGTGGGCCGGGAGGCGACTCCGCGGGGCTGTCCGCGGCTGGGGCCGGGGCTCACAGGACGGGACCGCTGGGCGCTGCTGCGCGGGGTTGCGCGCTCGCTCCGGGAGGAGAGGCGGCCGAGGGAGGGACTGGAGGAATCCGCAGCCTGCACGGCAACAGCTGCACTGATTCCGGGGGCTGGACGGGCGCGCGAGGGGCGGGGGGTGGAGGGGAGGAGAAAGCCGGTAGGGAGGGGGCGAAGGGCGGGGAGAGAGCGCGCGGGCGCGACGCGGGCTCCGACTGCGGGCGCGCGCGCACACACACTCTCCCGCACGCCCTCCTCCGTACTCTCCCCCTCTATTCTCGCTCCCTCCCTGCCTGGAGTCCTCCCTCAGCTCCGGCTTACAGACCCGAAGCCCCGAAGCCGCCCACCCAGAGCCTGCTCGGCTCGGGAGCCCAACCTTGGGCGCGTCCATGCTTTCCCGAGCCGAGGTTCTTCCCCGGCCCAGCCCGGACCTCGTCCCTAGCGGCGGGGACTGGCTGGTCGGGGTGGGCATCGCTGCCGTCGCTACCCCAGCAGAAGGACAATGGGGGCTTTGTCCCCACAGCCAGCGAGGCCCAATTTCACGTTTAATTTGAGGCTAATTCGATTATCGCTATGGAAAAGGGCAGCCTAATTTTCTCCGTGACTTGTGCAGCCTCTTTTCGGCTGCGATGTTTGCGTTTAGAACCCGATGGAGAGTGTTGGGGAGGTTTGGGAACGTCATTTGCTTGGTTGGCTTTAGATCTGTGTGAGGATGCCTTATAGGTTCCGCCCAAGCTTTAAGAAAGATGACGGTGACCCTGTCCGTAGAAACTGAGTGTTGGGGGAAGCCGGGGTTCTTCCTCCAGGGTTAATATATTAAGCTCCTTCGTGAATGCTTTTGCACCCTTTCCCACCAGGGTAGTTAGGAACAGACCCTACAAGTGGTTTATCCAACTCCTGCCTCTCTTGCCTAAGCACAGGCTCAACTTTAACCAGAGGCCAGGTACTGGCCCCTAGACACTCAGGAGTGGTTTTGTCCTGCTGCAATGGAGGCCTCAGACGACTTGAGGATTTGGGTTTTTCCCTACCCACATTTTCTGACACAGACTCTGAAGGATTCCTTGAGTTTTTGTTAAGTGCCCATGCCCCTTTTCAAATGTCTGCCCTCCTTCCTATCACCCCCCCACCCGCTGCATACTGAGTACAATTTTGGAACTGCCACTGTAGGGGAAAAAAGACCATGACTACGAAAAGAAACCCTCTTTAGAAAGCAGGGTATGGAGAAAATGGCTTTCTCCCTGGTCTGTAAGGTGCCCAAGACAGCATTATGGACTTTCAAAGAGAAGACTGCCCATTCTGTTTGGAGAGGTCTTTCACCCTGAAAGATCTGATCACCTGGGTAAAAAAATAGAAATACAGGATAGTTAAGTAGCTTGGATCACGCAAATCGACAGAACCTGTCCTGATGGGTTTCAATTTTTGTATGTACTTTTAAAATGAATATTTTAAGATAAAACTAAATGAAATTGTCCCTGAAAACTGAAGATGATTCTTCCTTTTAGGCCTTCACGGCTAGTTTATTTGTACTAAGGTTTACTTTTGGCATATGTGCAAAAAATTGAGGAAAGAAAATAATAAAAAATAACATTTTTCTCAGAAGGTTGATCAATACAACCAGAAAGTAAATTCCCCAAGGACAGGATTTTTTGTTCTTTGTTCATCGTATAGCAGGAACTTAGGGGGTTCTCAAGAATTTGTCAAATAGAATTGAACAGAACCAACGTGGAAGCTGCTGCCCTCCGTAGGTAATGCAGGAAAGCCATGAAAAATGAAAGTTGTTTCCTTTCACTTCTTTATTTTTTACATGGTTCCAGCACCTCCCACCCACAATGTTAATGGAATACCAAAGAAAACAACAGGCAAAACTGGGAAATACCACACTTCTATATCGCTTCCTTTATCACAGATAACAGTATTTAAATAAATCTTCATTTCATGGATGACTCACTTCGCCTTACCCATTCCCCCCCCTACTTAAGTTTTTAAATTTTTCTTCAAAAAGGACCATACACAACCTTAGTGCTTTACTCTAGCAAAGCACCAATAATTATTCCAAAAATGTGAGACAAGTATTTAGAGTTTCACTGTAAATACTTGCTTTACAATTTCAAATTCTCATTCTTCAGTGAAAAAAAAAATGATCGCCCAAGAGAGTAGAGTGTGCCAATGACCAAAAAGAAACAATTCAAAGAATAGATATAATCTATATCTGGAGAGATAATTGGAGAAGACATCTCTATGAAAGGCAGAAATCTTCAAAAAAATGTAAAGCTTTATTAATGGTGGCAACTCAGAATAATTATTTCCAAATATCTCAGAAGCAACTTTGTTGAAGTTTATCTTTACATTAGAATCGAGGTTGATGTAAATGAACCTAAAATCCATCAATATCACGTCTGTAACATACTAATCTCACTTTTAAAACTGGGTGATTATACACAACTTTGTCTTCCATATAAATAGTATTTTGTTAAGAAAATTTTGCAAATATAAATTTTCATTTAACTTTCCATTTAAAATGTAGGGTGAAATCTTGTTAACATCTATATTAGTAACTACAGACTATATTATAAAGCTGTAACACACACAATTTCAAAATCTTATACAGGTACCCAAATCAATAAAGGTTAATTTACTGCTTTATAAAGTCAACTATAAACCAACCATGGTGGTGCATGCCTATAATCCCAGAAGCTTGGAAGGCTGAGGCAGGAGGATCAAAAGTTCCAGGTTAACCTAACAACTTGTGAGATCCTGTCTCAAAATAAAATAAAAAGGGGCTGGGAGTATAGCTCAGTGGTAGAGGGCCCCTGGGTTAAATCCCCAGTAAAGTAACACACACAAACACACACACACACACACACACACACACACACACACACACACACTGAAGTCAACTACAGTTCTAAGAGGTTCTCTGGAGAAGCTGTCTTCCCTGTGTCAGCTCAGCATCCCAGAATACTTCAATATTATAGTACCTCAATTAATGTTCTGGTAATCTTCATTATAAGGGAAAAATGTGATAGAAAGCTAAGCACCAGCAACTAAATACTCCTAGAAATGATACCCAGTTCTCTCACTACATTTCATTTGCCAAAGCATGTCACATGGCTAAACTTGAAATCAGATCTTGATAAACAATAGGATTATCTGTTATAATCTGTTTTATTTAGAAAAGAAAGAATGATACTTTATTTCCTTATTATATTACATTAGCCCATTTAGGATCTATCTGTTATTATACAGATAATAGCCTCAAACTTTAAAATCAAAACAGATTTTGAGAACTCAATGAAATTTTCTTAATTTTTATTTCCTCCTAAACTTGACTTCCTTTTAACCCCAAACTAGTCTGGGAAGTTTCCTCATAATAGAAATGTTTCATTTAAGGATTCACACAAAATTTTCTACTGGAAAAACCTATAGACTTAGGTGTTTAAATTACCACCATCTGAATGAATGCTTTTTAAGCACGAATAGCACATTTACTGCTTCATAAAGAAATGTATTCTTTCATTTAATCAAGAAATATGTCTTATATTGTTCTAGGTTCTGAAATAGAACAGTGGGCCAAAGAGTAAATAAATAAAAATGACTCCTTCATGAAACTTTCATTCTAGCAGGGAATACAATGGATAAATAAGTAAAAGATATGCACAATGATAAATCTGAATATATGGTAATCTGAATTCATAGAAATAATATTTATAAAATGATCACAATAAATAGTCTCAGCTTTCTATGAAGGATCTTTGAATTTTCTCTGGTAACAATAATAATGATCATTAATAGCAACTATTAAATGCTTTCCAACTTTTAAGTGTTTTAACAAGGGCCTAGTATTCAAAACATACAAAAAATTCTTCTAACCCAAGCTACAAAAAGACAACCTGATTCAAAAATGGGCAAAGGACTTGAATAGATTTTTCTCCAAGGAAAATATAAAATGTCCAAGAAAGAGATGAAAATATGGTCAACATCATAGTTATTTAGGAAATGCAAATTAAAACCACAATGTGATACCTCTTCACACCACTAGGATATCTTTTTTTTTTTTTTTTTAAGACAAAACAAGTATTGGTGACAATTTGGAGAAATTGGAAGCCTCTTACACTGCTATTGGGAACGTAAATGCAGAAGCTGTTTTGAAAATTTGGCAGTCTCTCGAAAAGGTAAACAAAATTAAAAAAAAAACAGAATTATTATAGAATTGAAAAGAGATACTCAAAGAAATCATATACACTAATGTTCATAGTAGCAATAGTCACAATAGCCAAAAGGTAGCAACAACCCAAATGTCCATCAGTGGATGAATAAACAAAGGGTGACATGTATCCACACAGGGGAATGTTGTTTTAGTTAGCTTTTTCATCATTGTGAACAAAAGATTTCACAAGAACAACAGAGGAGGAAGTTTTATTTGGGGCTCATGGGTCTCAGTCCATAGATGACTGACTCCATAGCTCTGGGCCTAAGATGATGCAGAACATCAATCATGGCAGAAGGACTTGGCCGAGGAAAGCAGCTCAGGATATGGCAGCCAGAAAAGCCAGAGAGCAATCTACTCACCAGGAACCAAATATAAAACCAAAGGTAAGTGCCCAGTAATGTACCTCCTCCAGCCATACCCCACCTGCCTGTAGTTACCACACAGTTAATCCATATCTATAGATTAACCCACTGATTATGCAACAGTTCTTACAATCTAATCATTTTGCCTCTGAACATTCTTGCATTTATCACACTTGAGCTTTTTGGGGGACACCTCATATCTAAGCCATAACAAATGCTATTCAGCTGTAAAAAAGAATGAAGTACTGAAACATGCTATGATATGGATGAACTTTGAAAACATGTTAAATGAAAGAAGCCAGATGTAAAAGATCGCGTATTGTGTGACTTCATTTATGTGAAATATATAGAATAGATAAATCCACGCAGACAGAAAGCAGATTGGTGGCTGCCAGAGACAAGAATCTGTGGGAAGAGAGAGAAATGGGGTATACCGTTTAATGAATACAGGGTTTTATTTTAGGATGATGAAAATGGTTTGGAAATAGATAAGGGTGGTGATTGTACAGCATAGTGAATATATGAAATGCCATTAAATGTTCACTTTAAAGTGGTTGTTTCTATGGTATGTGCCACTTTAATTTTTTCAAATCTATTTCAAAAGTAAAAGTCATTTTTATTAGTTCTTCATTCAACATGATCTTTCAATAACCCACAGGTCATTAGTTTCGTCAGATAAATGGGCTTCTGCTTGTTCTTGAAATTTTTCCTGCGTTCTCTCCTGAGAAAGAATTTACCATAATTTATCTCACAGATAGAAGCTATCCTATCCTACTTGTAAATTTTCTGGGAGCTTGATTCCAATTATCTCGCCACAGAAACGTAAGAGTGATTCTGAATCTTTTCTGTTGAAACCAAACAAAAATTTAAAAACAGTTTGAAGAATCTCCCTTTGGCAAGTAGAAGTTATGAATAAGGAAAGGAAAAGTTCTACCTCCTCCTCCTTTTTTATCAGAGCTTTATAGTTATACATAGTAGTTGGGTTCATCCTTACAAATTCATACATACATGAAAATTGATTTTGATTCATGATCCCCCTTTTCTCTTCCCCTTTACTCTCCCATTCTCCCTCCTCTCTCCTATTCTCCTTCCTCTATTCTACTAGATTTCCTTTCACTCATCTATTAATTTATATTTGATTCTTTATGTTATACTATCCTTCTCTCCCCACCTCCTGTTCCTTTATTTTATTCTAATTTCTGCATATGAGATACAACATTCTACCTTTCAGTTTCTGAGTTTGGCTTATTTCACATAGCATGATATTCTCCATTTCCATCCATTTATCAGCAGATGCCATAATTTTATTCTCTTTTATGTCTGAGTAGAACTCCATTGTGTATATATACCACAGTTTCTTAATCCATTCATCTATTCATGGGCATCTGAGTTGATTCCATAATTTACCTATTTTGAATTGTGCTGCTATAAACATTTATGCGGCTGTGTCACTGTAGTATGCTGATTTGGGGAAAATACCAAGGAGTGGGATAGTTGGGTCATATGGTAATTCCATCCCTAGGTTTTTGAGAAATCTCCATACTGTTTTCCAGAGTTTTACTAGCCTGCAGTCCCACCAACAATGCACGAATGTTCATTTCTCCCCGCAACCTTGCCAGCATTTATTGTTCATATTCTTGATCATTGCCATTCTGACTAGAGGGAGATGAAATCTTAATGTACTTTTTGATTTGCATTTCCCTGATTGTTAGAGATGTTAAACATTTTTTTTTTCATATGTTTGTTGGCCTTTTGTGTTTCTTCTTTTGAGAAGTTTCTGTTTAGTTCTTTTGCCCATTTATTTATTTATTTATTTATTTATTCTTGGTGTTAAGTTTTTTGAGTTCTTGGCATATTCTGAATATTAATCCTCTACCAGAGGAGTAGCTGGCCAAGATTTTCTCCCATTCTATAGGCTTTCTCTTCATGATTTTAATTGTTTTATTTGATGTGCAGAAGCTTTTTGGTGTGTTGGCATCCCACTTATTGATTCTTGGCTTTAATTCTTATGCTTCAGAGGTCTTATTAAGAAAGTCAGTGCCAGCACCTATATGATGGAGTGTTGACCCTACGTTTTCTTTTAGCAGTGGTAAAGTTTCTGGTCCAGTTCTTAAGTCTTTGATCCATTTCAATTTGAGTTTCTTGCAGGATGAGAGATAGGGGTTTAGTTTCATTTTTCTACAGATAGCTATCCAGTTTTCCCAGCACCATTTGTTAAACAGATTGTCTTTTCTCCAAAATATATTTTTTTCACCTTTGTCACCTTTTGTCAAATCAGATGGCAATAGGTATGTGTATCTCTGTGTCTTCTATTCTGTTCTGTTTGTCTTCATGACTATTTTGATGCCAATACCATGCTGGTTTTATTATTATAGCTCTTGTAGTATAATTTCAGATCAGATATTGTGAAGCCTCCTTACTCACTTTTCTTGTTTAGTATTGCTTTGGGTATTCTAGGTCTCTTATTCTTCAAAATGAATTTAAAAATTGTTTTTTTTTTTTTTTCTAATTCTGTAAAGAATGTCATTGGTATTTTGATGGGAGTTGCATTGCATCTGTATATTGCTTTTGGTAGTGTAACCATTTTGACAATATTAATTCTACCTACCCATGAACATTCTGTATTTTTCAGCATTCGGTAATTTTCATTGTAGAGTTCTTTACCTCTTTGGTTAGATTAATTCCCAAGATTGTTTTTTATTTGTTTGTTTGTTTTGAGGTCATTGTGAATATAGGATAGTTTTCCTGATTTCTTTCTCAACCAAATCACTGGTGCAGTACAGGAAACCTCTTGATTTATCAGTGTTGATCCTATATTCTATTACTTTGCTAAATTTATTTATAAGTTCTAAAAGTCTTCTGGTAGACTTTTCTATATATAGGATTATATCATCAGCAGAAATAGTTTGACTTTTTTTCCTGTTTGAATTCCTTTGACTTCCTTTGTGTGATCACTCTGGCTAATGTTTTTGAGGACTATATTGAATAGGAGTGGCGTGAGTAGACAGCCTTGTCTTGTTCTTGATTTTATTGAAATTTTTTTTAGTTTTTGTCCATTAAGTATGATTTTGGCTTTGGGTTTGTCATATATGGCCTATATGATGTTGAGATAAGTTCCTTCCTCCCTCACTTCTCCAGTGTTTTTGAATGATTGGATGTTGAATTTTATCCAAAGCCTTTTTGCATCTATTGAAGTGATCATGTGATATTTGTCCTTAATTCTGTTTAAGCTGTGAATTACATTTATTGATTTGCATATGTTGAATCAACCTTGCATCCTTGGAGTAAAACCCACTTGATCATGGTGTATTATCTTTTCGATGTGTTTTTGAATGTTTTGCCAATATTTTTAAGGATTTTTATATCCATGTTCATCAGGGATGTCGGTCTGTAGTTTTCTTTCCTTGATGTGTCTTTGTCTGATTTTAGTATTAGGGTTATACTGGCTTTATAAAATGTATTTGGGAGTATTCTCTCCCCTTCAATTTTATGGAATAATTTGAAAAAGATTGGTGTTAGTTGTTCTGTAAAGGTCTTGGAGAACTCAGCTGAGAATCCATCAGGTCCTGGGTTTTTCTTTTTTGAAAGACTTTTTATTGCTGTTTCAATTGCATTACTCATATTAGTCTGTTTAGGTTTTCTACATCTTCCTGATTCAATTTGGCAGGTCCTATGTGTCTAGAAATTTCTGAATGTCTTACAGATTTTCCAGATTATTAGAATATAAATTTTCAAAGTAGGTTGTGACAATCCTTAGGATTTCAGAAGGGTCTGTGATGATACCTCCTTCTTTTATTGCTGATCCTTTTGATTAGTGTCTTCTCATTCTTTCTTTTGGTTAGTTTTGCTAAAGATTTGTCAATCTTTTTTATCTTTTCAAAGAACCAACTCTTCTTTCCCTTGATCCTGTGTATTGTTTTCTTTCAACATCTTAATCTTTTCTTCACCTTCTTAACCTTTTGTCTTCTTAACCTATATTGTCCAATATAGTAGCCACTGGCCAACATAGTTATTGAGCATTAAAATGTGACTGGAGTGGCTAAACTTTTAATTTTACTTACTTTTATCAGGGACTTGGGCATGCTAGGCAAACACTCTACCACTGAGCTACACATCTACCCCTAATTTTACTTAATTTAATCAATTAAAATTTTGATTTAAAATTGGTTCTTGTTTCAATATTGATTCTTGGTTCATATTATCAAATATGTTTGGAGCAAACTGGGTGACAGATCTATTTGCTTTAACTGTAAATTTTATGAAATCTACCTACACATCAGATTTCAGAGACTTAGTTAAAAAGAATATAAAATATCTCAATTTTTTAAATATTGATGGGTTACAATGATACTATCTTGGACATAATGGGCAAGAAAAAATCTATTTTAAAAATTAATTTTACTTTTTTATTTTTTTTTCATGTGGCTCTTGTGAACTCTGGGGGAATGTGATTTCAATTTCTTATTCATCGGCCTATGAATTTCTGCAATTTCTTGAATGAATTCTTGGCATGAATCTGTCCCTTTTCTGGAATCCTTTATATTGACCAGCAAACTATGTCAAACTGGGGGAGGGTGAGGTGAGGTCTGTTCGAAGGCAGTGACTTTTCCTTGAGCTGCCTTCTGGTCTCAGAAAAGCATCATGACTTGCCACCCACAGCCACTGAGCCCATCGTCATGGGGCGCCATGAGAAGCCTGGGAAGTTGGGCCTTGTTTTGGAGTGATTGCTTTGTGGCACATTCCAAATTCTACTTGTCTTTCTTCAGTTTTCTTAAGCCTAAACAGTTAAGGTTTCCAATTACTGAGGACCTCACTGACAATGTCTGGAACAGCAATGTCCAAGAGAAATATGATGCAAGTCACATATGTAATTACATTTTTTCCCCAAGAGCCACATGAAAAAAAATAAAAAGGTGAAATTAATTTTTAAAATAGATTTTTTCTTGCCCATTATGTCCAAGATAGTATCATTGCAACCTATCAATATTTAAAAAACTGAGATATTTTATATTCTTTTTAACTAAGTCTCTGAAATCTGATGTGTAGGTAGATTTCATAAAATTTATAGTTAAAGCAAATACATTCATTACCCAATTTGCTCCAAACATACTTGACAGTATGGACCAAGAATCAATATTGAACCAAGAACCAATCTTCGAATTAAAATTTTAATTGATTAAATTAAGTAAAATTAGGGGTAAGGGTATAGCTCAGTGGTAGAGTGTTTGCCTAGCATGCCCAAGTCCCTGGTAAAATTAAGTAACATTAAAAGTTTCGCCACTCTGGTCACATTTTAATGTCAAATAACCATGTTGACCAGTGTCTAACCTATATTGGATAATATAGGTTGAGAAGGCAAAAGGTTAAGAAAATGAAGTCTAATAGGTCACTGGTTTGAGGGAAAATGCCTCCATCCAGATTAAGAACTTATTCTGGCCACTGTGCCCCTTTGATCATAAGCTTGATGTTGGGATAACTTCATTTCTCGTCCTTTGCCCTCAAATGTGGATTTAGATATATGATCATACCATAAATATTATGTTCTGTTCTCAGAGATAGGGATGTAAAAAAAAAAAAAAAAAAAAAAAAAGTTGAAACACCAAGACTGTCTGGGTATCCAAGTTCTTTCCTTACCTGTTTCTCATGATTTGCAGGCTACTTTCTTCTCTTGAGTTCTTCTGAAAAACAGTTTAATTTTAAAGAAAAGGTTCTTATTTAAGACTAAAATGGGCATCCTTAAAGTGTTTAAAAAATGAAGAAACATTACAAATTTCCATTGATAAGCATTTTCCTAAATGAAAGACAAAGTATAATAATTGTTATTATTATTATTACTGTTTGAACATTATTCTTTTTTACTATATATGTACAGACACTCTGCTCAGGACTTTACATGCACTCTTTAATCTTCACAGTTAATCTATATGGTAGATATCCCCATTTTACTAATAAGGAAACTAAGGTATAAAAAGAAGTTGGGTTATTTGCTTTAAGTCTTACAGGTAGGAAGTGAGGAAAAAAGAAACCAAATGCAGGTCTATCTGACATTGAAGCTATTTCCAAGAGTTTGAAAAGGAAAATGGGATCTTAAATATTTACTTACATAATTACTCAAAATATATGGTCAAAGATATTTTTTAAAACTACACAGTTTAAATAAATTTTTTAAAAATATGTTTTTAGATGAAGGCTGTAGGGATATATCAGAGTTTGAAAATTTTTAAGCACCTGGACTCTTGTGTACTTATGTTTCAAACAGCCCAACTTGAAAGTCATCCGCTTCTTAATAAGTGCTGCCAATATGGAATAAGAAAAAACAAAAAACTTTTAAACAGAAAATTCTCCTTGTGTTTGGTGAACAGAGCAGTATTGTTGTTTGTTTTCTGGAGGGGACAGGAGATGGGGGTGGAGGTGGGGGATGTTTGTTTTTATGAGCTCTGCTTTGAAGAGCTCTTCTGAAGCCTTCCCAGGAGCCGCCAAGCAGGAGTGCTAGGGTTTAATGCAACACATGCAGGGTAAGTATGGGCCTGTCTCAGCTGCAAGTCATTTACACTTTCAAGATTCTCTCCAAAAGAGGACCTTGGACCAAGCAAGCTGGAATCATTCACTGGATTTCAAATTGCTAGGGACTCTGTAGGAGGAGGAAAAATATTTATCAGTTCAAGTTTTTTTATGGGTTAACAGGATTTGAGAACCTGGGATTTCACCCATTGGGTCGGAAGATTTATGCTGAGCATAGATTCTATGGGAAAACTAAAAAAGTTACCCCAAAGCATTCTCTGAACTGTGTCTTCTTATTGATGTAGGCCATACCAGCTTTAGCCGTCCTTAAGAAGGGAAGCAACCTTCTCCAGTTCCTCTGTTTATTTGCCCTCCAAGAGATTTGAGAATTCGCTTGACTTGACCCTTCTCCTCCCTCCAACTGAGTGCTCCCAGATGGTCCAGAAAGAATAGGAATGCTGGTACTGCTACCACTGGCCTCTCACACAATCATCAGCTACATCCTGGGTGGATGGTGGCTTCCGTTTTCTGAACCATCAGAATCAGGAGGCAAGAACTAGAGAGCAATGTGGCCCACCTGAGAAGAAAACTCCAGTAATACCTTAACTGCCAGAGTTTCACCTTTCCAGGGACAACTACCATAAGAATTGTACCCTAATACAAAGCTGTAGCAATAAATTAATAAATCATTCCTTAGTTTGTCTCTAGCCCCTCTAAAAACTGAAATCAACAAGAGAAACATCTGTTTTGTTAAGAATACTTTCACAAAGATCTCCCTTTTAATTTTAGAGTTTTCTTTGACTAGACAATATATTCCCATTATTAAAAAATCAAATTGATATTAAGGTCAGATATGGTGGCATATGCCTATAACGCCAGCCACTCTGGAGCCTGAGGCGGAAGATCTCAAGTTCAACGCCAGTCTCAACAATTTAGCAAGCACCTCAGCAACTTTTATTTTATTGGCTAACAAAAATCTGGGGATGTATCTCAGTGGTAAAGTGCCCCTGGGTTCATCCCAGTACCCCCCCCCAACACAATATATTAAAAGATATGTACCCCATTCATCTCACTCCCATCCTGTCCCCATTTACCCTGCCCCTATTCCCTGTAGGTAACCACACTTTAAATTTTTTAAAAGATTTATGTACTCTTCCAGGGTCCAGTGTTTTGGGTTTTTTGTTTGTTTGTTTGTTTGTTTTTGTTTTTTGGATTTTTTTGGTACTGACAATTGAACCCAGAGCACTTTACCACTGAACTACATCCCCAGTCCTTTTTTCATTTTAAGACAAGGTCTCATTAAGTTACTGAGGCTGGCCTTGAACTTTCAATCCTCCTGCCTCAGCCTCCTGAGCTGCTGGGTTCACAGGCATGTTCCATCTCACCTGGCTTGTGTCCAGTGTTTTTTAGGCATATATAGACAAAACCAAATATTTTTATTATTTATCTCCATTCTGTATACAACAGGTAGCATGCTACAAACACTATGCTGCCCCTTGTTTTTCTCACTTAATACATCCTAGAGATCTTTCCTCATCAGCACTTGTGAAGTCCCCTCCTTCTTTTTTTTTAATCATTATAACTGCATAGAATTCCATTATATAGATGTTATGTAGATTGTATAATATATAGATAGATTACATTGATATTATTTCCCCCATCATTCAGATAAAGACACTAGCACTTGCCCAGTCTCAAAGCTATCAAGTGACAAAGAGTGTGCTGAGCCCCCTGGGTCTGATTGAAAAACCAGTGCTTGTGCTCAGGCCCACGTTATCTAAAAGTGGCCCACAAGTGCACAACCTAGAGGGGAACAGAGTTCTGTGGTCTACTAAGCTCAAGAAATATGAAGATAAGCAAAGTTAGGCCTGCCTTTAACTGTAGATATGCTTAGATACCTTAATATGCTTCCATACTACATAAATCTACCAAGAAGTGAATGGTGCATCTCTCATTTCCAAAGCTAATTTTAGCCAAAAACTTTCCTAAAAGCCTAAATAGATTGTACTGGAGAAAGGAAGGAGAGGCATATTTCCCTGTGTGTATTTGCATGCTTTACAGATGTATAACACCCAAATATGAGAGGGCACTTGAACCTTTCTTCCTGAAGGCAGCACAAAAGAGAAGTTATCCAGACTTCCACATCTCAGAAAAGTGGTGGGTTGTCTTGTTTTGTCTTTGAGTGCATGTGAATTTAAAAAAAAAAAAAAAATTTAATTTTTGCTTGGTATCAAATGGAAAAACCTGATTTGATTTCTAAAGTAGAAATCACCTAGTTTCCATCCTAATTTTTTCATACCCCAAGGTAAAGACGTTGGGAACCACAAAACATATGTAGGACAATTTGCCTATATGATGTCTGTGAACTTATCTTCCTGTTAATCAAATGTTGTAGCATATCACTATAAAATACAGTCTGTCCAAAAAAAAAAAAAAAATTTTACCCTCTTCCTCTGAAAGTCCTCAGGAAATGTAAAACTTCTACTACACATCATATGGCCCAACTAAGTAAAACCTTTGTTATTAAATAGGATTCTGAAAATCTTAAAGACATGAAATCATTATTCTTTGTCTACAAATTCTGTCCATTAAAGGACATTTTTCTAGGTAGTTATTATTGCATTTGATAAATTAGGTAGAACTTTCTTTTCAATTCCAGGAGTAATTTCAGAATTTGGGGGCATGGGGAAGAATATTGGAATGAGCAGAAATACTATTGGTAGTGGTTTTATTGCATCATAAAATGACCTCATTGTAAGGATGAAAATGATACTGATGCCAATTTTTATTTAGAAAGCTGAAATATGGGTAAAGACTTAGACACAACTCTAAACTCTTGCAAAAACATGTACAATCACTCATAGTAGGGTTAGTTCATAGTTTAGGAGATGTTTGATAGTGATCTTTTCTGATGAAAGATAGGATTGACTGCTAGGTGTTTTTCCTAGGAAAGTTTTTGCTTATACTTTGCTGCTGTTATTGCTCTGAAAACCTAATTTTAATCACTCAAAACTATGAACATACAGGCCTTCTATTTTACCAACTGTATTATGATTGGACAGTAAAATATTTGGGCTATCATTGTTTCATTTTTGCCTTAAGACTATAGTATCAGGAACTCAAAGGGAAAATTCAAATAAAAAAGAATTGTTCATTTATAATCTTCCTTAAACCACAGTGAACACTATATTAGTGTTACGAATGCTAGCAAGATAGATTGGAAAATAGAAGAGGGCAGGAGAATAAAGAATGATGCTAATTGCACATAAAATACAAATTAATTTAATTACTCAACTACCAACACAACTAGCAATACAAATATCCTTCTTTTGGGCGACATATAACATGTACGAATGCATTGGAATGTTTCTCAAGTAGAGGTAACTGGGTCCCCCAACCTGTGGAATATACCAACCTAGTGATAGGGTTTGCATTCTAGGAATCAGGGAAACTGAAATTCTGTGTGACTCTGATGACTTCCTAGGTTATTAGAGGATAAGAAATTCTGTGTTCAAGATCATGGATTAAAGGAGACTTGAGATGGCCAACCTGAATTGTAACTGTGGCACCACCTTCCCTGTGAGCTCAGACAAATGACTTCATCTCTTGCGCTTGTTTCTTTATCTCCCAATTTCTATTCCAGATCTTTCAGAAGCCCTAGGCATTCTGTGTGGTGTATCAGGAACAAAACCAGGAGGTAGAAAAGGGAGTAAGGGAGAGAGAGGCAAGTGCCTGGTTAGGAACATGAAAGTATAAACTTCTTTTAGCGTGTATTGAGGGTGTTTCACATTCTGGACCATTTCTTACCTCTTTATACATTTTCTCCTGGCTCTTGGAATACTGAAGTTTCCATGGAACATTCCAGGAATGATCATCAATTGTATAGTTCTATTAAAATAACTGGGGTCTATTTATAAACTACAGGAAATTGTCCTTGCTCAGGATACAGTCTGAAGAAGTACTTAAAATTGGAGAATGCTGTCAATCATCCATATGTTTTTCTCTATTTATAGTTTCCCAAACTGGCCCTGAGCATCCCTATCTCTCTACCTTTGCTCATGCTGTTCACACAGATTGGAATGCCCTCCCCACTTCTTCAACTTCTCCTTTAAGGCTCAGCTCAGGTTCCACATTTTGGGGAGTGAGGGTGGGTAGAAATTTCTGCACTTTTTTGGCGTGTTCCTCTGCCTCCCACAACTCAGGGATCTCGTTTTCTAAAGTGAGTCACTTGCAGCCTGTAACACATCACTTAACACTCAGTTAAGTCCCACCCTGTATTGTTCTCTCTTTTCAGCCACTGCATAACACTGGTCTTTCCAGAGAGAGACTCTAAACTCCTTGAGGAGGGGTTCCTGCATGATAACCATGATAGCATCAAATATAAAATTAACAGCATGGACAGCTTTGACCACTGCTGGTAAAGTGTGGTGGTTTTCCAAAAACCAAAGGAAAGAAAATCACAGAAACCCGATATGCGTCATAAAGACAAGTTGAGCTGAGCCACTGTGGTTGAGGTGGGGGTAAAGAGAGGCATACTGGCATCCCACAAGCTGGGCCCTGCTCCCTGCCATTCTGAGTAGACTCTGAAACACTGATAAGAGTCTCTCTTTCTCTTCTGCTCTGTTGGTGCCTAGAGTTCTCAGACTTCCTGCTGAGAACCCCTCCTTCCCTAGTACCCAAATGTGTTAGCCAGTTTTGTGTTACTGTGACAAAATACTAAAATAAACAATTTAACGAGAGGAAGGGTTTATTTGGGGTCACTGTTCTGGTGGTTTCAGTCCATGGTGGGTTGGCTCCATTGGGTGAGATGAAGTGAGGTGGATCCTCGTGATTAGGAGTGCAGTGTGGAGCAAAGCTGCTCACCTAATGGTGGCTGGGAAGCAAAGAGAGGGGACGGGGCTGGGGTTCTAATATCTCTTCCAAGGGCACATTTCCCATGACCTACTTCCTTCCATAAGGCACCACCTCCTAAAGGTTCCATCACCTCCTAATAACTCCCACGAGTTGGCAACCAAGTGTTTAGCATATGGGCCTTTAGTGGACACCCCAGATTCAAACTATACCACTGAGCTTCCTCCTTCCGTTTCCTTGGAGTTAAAGCACAAACGTGTCTGGGCTTAGCTAATAGGACTCTCAGCTAAGCTAACACTGTACATCCTTCCCCAAATTTAAGCTCCTTGTCTTACCCAGTCAGTTGGAGAGCTCAGTACGGCTGATCATGAAGTAATCCTTGTTGTTATATCCCTCCCTCTATACTGCCTCAGCATACAGGCTGTATGTTTAAAATTCTGGAAGTCTCCAATAGTATTTCCTATTTACGGAGACATACTCTTCCCATAAGCAAACTTCTTTCTGCTTTATACTTTCAGCCAATTGCAAGGAAACAGTAAATAAATTTCCAGTGATACTTTCATGATCACAAGATACATATACATTCAGAGTAGCAGGAACAGAATAAAGAGTGGCTGTACTACTCCTTGGTCTTGGTATCACTCTTCCTGTCCCTAGCCCCAGCACTGTACTATACTCCTGTAACTGACCAGCTTGGCTGACTATTCTCCCTAGCTTTCTGCTTAGATTCTTGCTCTGCCTTCAATTTGTCAGACTTGATGACTGGACCAACAATGGCTGTGTCAGTGACTTTATACTTTCCTTGCTCCCTCGGAGGTGAGGATGGAGTTTTTACTCCAGATGCTGGTGCCCTCAGCTGTGGTTCACTGATCTGTAGAGTCTACCTGATCCTAGCCATCTCAGCCAAGTCACGACGCCAGGCCCTGCTAGCCACAAATGGCAAACCACCCATGCCAGCTAGCGTCGGAGGCTATTTCCCAAGAGACTCCCTTTCCTGGCCCTAACCTGTATGTGCTATAAGCTCATTTCCATTCAATTCCAAATTCCTGACTTTGCAGCCCCAATCTCAATAGTCTTTAAATGGAGGTTGTATAAAGTCTTCCAGTTATTTAGACTTGGACTTACCTCCACAAACCTTGGTCTCGTTCACCTTTGGGGCTCTCTGCACTCTCTAGAGAGCTTTGCCTGCCCTACCCTCCAATATCTGTGCCACTGGGAGGCAAAGTCATACTCTGGCCATCAGCATTGGGAAGCATTCCACTGGCCCCTAAGGTGTGCGCATAAATTGTTTCGGGAAGAAGTGCTGTTTGATCTCTTATAACACACCATGTAAATCGCCAGATTATTCTCAAAAGAAGATAGAAAACAAAGGCTGTGTAAATCTGGAGTTTTCGTCCAATAGAGAAAGAGGTACACACATTTTATAAAGGCCAATTGATTTAATCTCTTCCCCCATCATTCTACCAGATAGGTTGAGGCCTACTGGGAATGAGCTATGAGGGAAATGTTTATTAGGAGGATAAAGAAATTATAATTATTTTCTTATCCATCTTCCATAAGCAGTCAGTTTGCTTTGTCTCTCTTTTTTTTTTTTTTTTTTTTTTTTAGGAGAAAAAAGTGTTGGCTTGAATTCCTTGTGCTTTCTTATGTAACAAAAAAGTCAAGCAAAGGCCATTCTTGGTTTGGCTTGGACTCGGCAGACTGCCTGCATGATTACAAGTGCTAGGAGCTGGAGGCCCTTTGTTCCTTGAGGATTATCATGTAATTCCTCCTCAATGTTAAGCCTTTTTATATCCAGAAGGGCCTTTCTCAGGGCAGGCCATTATGAGGGCTGGTCCATTGTTGATGTTCAGTAAGGGTTAAATAGATCTTAATAGTTTTGTGATAAGAGTAGTGAATATGATACAAGATTTCCAAAAACCAGTTCTCCTTCCAGCTGATTATGGGTATGTCACCCAGCCCATTGGTGTCCAATTACTCATCTGTAAAATGAGGGCAGTTGACCTCCTGTGATCTTCAAGATCTCCCCCACCTCAGAAATTCTCCACCTTTAAAATAAATCATAGTGGGTATCTAGTTAATAATTGGAAATCTGTGAAACCAAATAAGATATTCTAGAAATGAATATATTGGCATTCCTCAACAATCATAGAAATAATTAAGAGCTTGGCCTAGATAGAAAATCACATTCCTCTCCTATAAATAATCAAGATTAAATGAGATAATGTACACATGGGAATATCTAGCATGGAGAAGCATATTTCCAGTTCAAGAGGCACTTCTGATGCTAGCATTTCCTAGAATATAATCCTAGAAATACTACTCTGACACCTAGATTCATGAGTGCACTTGTGTCTCAATAAGGTCCTTCATAATGTCTTTTTGTGTTTGTGAATTCATAATGCAAAGATCACATATTGTATTTAACTGTCTGGTAACTTTAGCTTTTGTTTGTTTGTTTGTTTTTTGTTTTTGGTACTGGGGATTGAACCCAGGGATGCTTTACCACTGAGCTACATCCTCAATCCTTTTTATTTTTTTATTTTGAAACAGGGTCTTACTAAGTTGCTGAGGGCCTCGCTAAATTGTTGAGGTTGGTTTTGAACTTGTAATCCTACTGCCTCAGCCTCCAGAGCTGCTGGGACTATAGATGTGCACTACTGCACCTGTCTCTTTAGTTGTTTTTAATCTAGAACACTCTCCCTGGCTTCATTTTTTATAACATTGATAAATTTATAAAATATCAAAGGATTTATCTGACTGTTGTTTCCTATGTTATTTAGATTTACCATGTTTAGTAAAAAAACAACATGGCAATTATCTTAACATGGTTGTGCTTACTTTTAAAATTATTTTCATTTTTACCTTTGATATATGATCAACTATCATAGAAATGCATAGGGCATAAATGGAAGGTACTCTAAAATACCAACTCTTAGACATAACTAGTATTTTGAGACAGGGTCTCGTTAAGTTGCTTAGGGCCTTGCTAAGTTCTGAGGCTGGCTTTGAACTTGAGATCCTCCTGCCTCAGCCTTGTGATCTGCTGGGATTACCGGCATGTACCACTGTGCCTGGCTGCCATAAGACTTTTCTTGCTATGTATATAGCAAAAATTTTCTATGTCATTTTTATAACTTGCTCTCTTTACAGCTGCTTGCTGTATTTTGGAACGAAATACATATAGATCTACCACATTCTTTTTAGTGGTTTGCTTCCGGTTTTTAGCAGTTTTAGCAACTGTGGTGTGTGTACATTTGTCTTTGTGTTTTTAATTGTTTCCTTAGGTTACATTAGAAGTAAAATTTAGGAGGTCGATTTTAATGGATATTACAAAATTGCCAACATAAAACATTATACCAATTAACACTCTCACCAACCATGCATGAGTGACAGTTTCCTCACATCCTGGTTTTTCCATTCTTTTTAATCTGTGCCAACTGGAAGTGAAAACTGCTATCTCATCACCATTTGAACTTGAATTTTTAAGCTGTGAGTGAGGTGGGTTATATTTTCATATGTCTATTTCCTGTTTTTTTGTTCCTTTCCCTGAACTGTAAGTATCTTTTTGCCTATTTTCTTATTGGGTTGTTTATTCTCTTTTTATTGATTTGTAAGACTCTTTTTCATATTATAGAAATTAGCCATTTCTTCTCCATTTGTGTAATAATTTTTTTCTAGTTAATTGGAACCCAAAATAACATTCTGTGAAACATGTTCCAAAGTCTATCAAACTCAGAGAAAAGCGATGTTCAGACACTGCTCTTTGGATCTTCCATGTAGGAATCAGGGCCAAGACACCTGCTGGAGTCCAAGCTCTAAGTAAGGGTAAAGTATGTTATGCTCTCATACACGTATAGTTGCACAGTACACTGTATGTATAACCAGAAAGTGGTATTTTAAAAATGTTTTCTCACCATGTATAGTGGGCATGCCTGTAATCCCAGCTACTCAGGAAGCTGAGGCAGGAGAATCACAAGTTCAAGGTCAGCCTCAGCAAATACTGAGATTCTTATCTCAAAAATAAAAGGGGCTATAAGAATGTAGCTCAGTGGTAGACCACTTAATTAGCATACATGAGACCCTGGATTTGATCCCCAGTACTGCCCAAAAAGGGAAAAAAAAAAAAAAAAAAAAAAAGTTTTCTCTGTAGTAATTTTCTTTCAAGAAGATTAAAAAAAAAAAAAAAAAAACCTACATTAAAATACCTTAATATAAGATTCTTAAACTCCTGGGCTATGGTGAGTTATAAGTTAGAAGCAGAAATTGTTCTGAAGCTAGAAACAGGTTGCAGATAAGTAATGCCCACAGGTAGCCAAATATTTCCCCCCTATGGCTGTTCATAATTTGGAACTCATTATTCCAGAAGTTCTCAGAAAGCTCTGATAAGAAGACCATCTTCAGAAGGGTAGGCTCTGTCCACTTAATTTTCTCTCCCCCTGAGCTGCAGGATTCATTTGGATGGCTGCTCAGAGCCAGCCAGCAGGTTGCAATATTAGGTGCACAATGGGCCTAAGTTCAATCTTTGGATATCTTTCCAAACAAAAAGATTCTTTGTTTTTGTTTTGTCTGTCCTATCCTAACCAAGTTGGATTCCTTCTCTCATAATGTGGATCTTATCACTGCCTTTCATCTGAGCAAGAGAGCTGGCTCCAGAGATTCCTATATTTAGTGATAGTGAGTTATGTTCAGCAGTTTTACAAAGTTCTCCTTAATCATTTATCCTGGTTAATAACTGGAGGTTCTGGCTCTGTGCCTGGTACAAAAATTAAAGATTAGTTAGCTGGATGCACAAGGTACAGCACCCCCAGCTCCATTTAGGACACACAATTAACTCTTACCCCCTCTAAGTTCTGCCTCACACCCTGGCCCAGAAGTGATGAAGTTCTTCCTTGTTTAATATATGGACAACTCTATAGAAAGAAACAAGAGAATAAATCTTTGATTTCTGATCCCCTGAGGCTGTATTTGCCAGTAAACCTGGATACATTCAGTTTCCAATAATAAAGCATTTTCATATTTGCTTTGAGGGAGTTGGGATTTATTTTCTCAGAATTTGATCTCACCTATGTTTCATGAGATGTTTCATGAAGGTGAAAGTAGCTATCTATTCCCAGCCCCCAACATAGCCAAGAAATAGGGAAGAGAGAAATGAACTCACACAGTTAAGAAATGGGAGGTAGGGAAATAAACACTGAGCATTAAACTATGAAATCAATACACAATGGCACTGGGCAGAGATAATGTTTTAAAGGGGCAGAAATCAATGGGCTGTCTCAGATCTTTAAGGTTTGACTGCTGCTGGACTCAAGAATAAAATGCATATTCAAAGGGAAAAAAAAAAAAACCATGCAGTTATTTGTAAAAGGAAACACAAATGTCACATGGCAACTGTTATGGTTGTTACATAATATAGCCATATTAATTTTGTTTCACCATTGCTATTCTTCTCATCTGCATTTTTTCCCCAGTAGATGATATTAAATGGAATAAAAATCACCCCCTGCCAATTTTAAGTGCTCTAATTACTAATCGTGGATCTGCCTCAAAGTGTGCTGTAGATTAAGCACACTCTGACTTGGTTGGGGCAGATCCCTCCTATACACAGTCCATTTGTTAAGTTACAGCTGAAATATTATGATAAGAGAAACCGGAAAACAGCTCTACAAACAAAGGTGCATTCAGGGTGGAATCAAAACTTTTCCTCCACGGGAAATAAACTAACAATATCACTGTTTACTTCTGAGTAGAGAAAAGCTGGCACAGAATATGGTTTATTATACTGCTGATACATTCATTGAAATGGGGTATCATGGGTGGAACACATGGACTATCATAGTTTTTGGTTCAGCTCCTCAGTAACTAACTAATCAGGTTTCCTAGACAGAAAGTTGAGAAAACTGATTCTGCTGCCTCATGGACACACCCAGAGCACAGGCTTACAATGTTCCAGCCCACACACCCTGGACTTACAGACTCATCCTATACCACCCAACAAACAGTCAGTATTCATATATATGTTAACTTAATTGTACCACAAGGATATTCATCCTTGTCAATCATCTGTGTGGGACATCATTATTTTCTAAAAGGGTCTAATAACTAGAGATTTTGACTGAATCTTAATAATCAGATTGGATGTTTCCCTACTCCCACTAGTTATAAAATACAAAACAAAACAACCCTCAACAACAAAAATTTTTCTGATTTGAGTGCTTGTGCCATGATTACTTAATTTGTTTTTCAAATTTTGCAGAGGAATTTAATTAGCTCAGATGTTTAACTCTTTCAAAAGTAGTTACTAGTCACACATAGCAACTACTCCCATTAAGAAATGTCACAAGCAGTTCAGGAGGCTGAGGCAGGAGAATTGCAAGTTCAAAGCCAGCCTCAGCAACCTAGCAAGGCCCAAAGCAACTTAGTGAGACCTTGTCTCAAAAAAAATAAAAATAAAAAATAAAAAAAAGGCTTGGGCTGTGGTTCAGTGCTCAAGCACCACTGGGTTCAATCCCCAGTACGCATGCCACACCCACCCACACAAGAAATGTGTCACAAGGTTGTTTATAATTTATTGTGGGGCTTGTTCAACACAGCATGCAAACCAACATACATATTTACATCCTGCATCAAATATGATCTTAGAAACAATTTCGAGGCTCAAGCCAATCAGAGCAACACCGTGATACTGCTTTTCCTCATTCCTGTATGTAAAAACGGTCCCATTCCTATGGTGTATGAGTACTAGTATGTGATCAGAACCACCAAACACAAATAAAAGGTGGTCAGGGACCAGTCAGTGACCAACCCCAGAACTCAGAACTGTTGGCCATAAGGGGAAGGGAACTCCAAAGTAAAGGTGCTGATGGAAACCGTAGCCATGAGACAGTTAACAGTCACTGCTCATGAGTCCCACGGAATAGTTGTACAAACGGCTCTAAGCCACAGTGATGCCAGTGAACAAGTGAAATTGATCCCTAACATCATACATGAAGGCACAGGCCACAAAACTTGAAGACTGAAAAAAATGGATTCCAAGATGAGGGGACTTCAGAAAAGGACTGTCATTTCCCAGAACCACTCTCTGACAAAAATTTCCAAATTTAGACTGTTGTCTGAAATCACACAGGTAGATCTAATTTTCTTTGACTTAAGGCTTCCTTAAGGGTTTTAAAAATGAAAATATTTGAATAGGTGTAATATCATATGCTAATCTTACTTTTATCTTAATTTGAATAAGGAATATAACATTCCTAAGGTGAAATGTGCATACAGGGCTGGGGACCTGGGCAAACCTGCCTGCCACTGGTCCTTGAGGAGTGGATGCTACTGCAGGTGAGGGTCTGGGTGCTTGATGCTTACCAGTGGGCCAGTGGCCTCCCTGGTACCCTTCTTAAGTTTTACTCCAAGTTACAGGGAGAGCTCTGGTGTCTAAGCTGCCGTTGGCGATCCCAGGCATGGGGACCTTGGGTGCTGAACAGGAGACAGCTGCTGACCCACAGAGGCAGAGCTATATAGTAGAAAGAACCGGGGGTATGTCTGGGAAAAACTTCATAGCTTCTTATGGTTTATAGGTCTTTCTGTGTTATCAAGTCTCCTCTTAGGGAGGCTCCACTCTCTCTAGATATTTACAAAATTGATATTTCAAGTTAATTTCCAAACCCCTACCCAGGCCTGAGAGCCTGCCAATGCACAGGGCTGCAGAAATTCTTCCACAGTGAAGAATGGCAATCAGTGGATCTCAGGAGAGGAGCCAACACCCCTCCCCCATTCCTCACACTCTGCCACCACCTTGGCTCTGCCCAGAGATGTAAGATTTGTTTTGCACCTTTCTGAGTGGATCTCAAAGCCCTTTAGACACAAGAATGGGGGTTATCCCAGGACAGAACTCTTAGTTTGTATTCATCAGATTACACTTGGCTAAAGTAACAGTCGCAGTTGGAAGCAGGAACAGGGCTTCATGCTTCCTAAGAAGTCTGGTTGGGATTTTGTAATCACAGGATGTGTCTAGAGTATGAGGCAAATCTTAAATAAGCTCAGAAATATGGCAGAGGTATGCCTCACTCTGACCTACATGCTGCATATGCTGTTTCCTGAAATCCAGCCAGCCAGGTGGTGGTACTGGGTGGTGGACAATAACAACAATTACCACTTACATAGCATTTACTATGGGAAGACACTGTTCTAAGGTCTTTACATACATTAATCGATATCTTCCATTGGACAGATGAGAAAACTGAGGCCCAAAGAAATTAACTTGTCCAAAAGGTCACAATGATAATTACAGTTAATTATACTTTAAATGTTCACATTGCCATCCTCATTTTGCAGGTAAGGAAACTGAGGTTCAAAGACCCAAGGAACATCTAAGTTTGTGCAGTGTTGAAGTGGTGGGAAGATTCACTCGTAATATTTGGGGAGTTTGGGAAAGGCACACATTCTATATGAATAAATATGCAAAAGATATATATCAGGCTAACAGTCAAATAAAATTTGCCCTCTCCTTCTAATTTGACAGATGAATCTTCGTAACACCCTAGAAGGCCAAATTCAAAGGAAGAGTTTGCAGACTCCTTGGTGTAACCACAATGAAGATGTGTACCCCAGAGTCAGGCACTAGCTCCTGATCTGGTACCCTTCTGCACCCACCCCTGAAACTTGTGTATGGATTCTCCCACTTGTGTATGAACCATCCAACCCTTGTCCATACTCTCTTCAAACCACTGTTCCTAGGCTATCCTGAAATCTAAGGAAGATGAAATTGGGAAGAGCCTTGAAAGAGCACTGGAAATGGGCTCAAGGGCCATCAGCACAGCAAATTCTGAAGTCTCTGCTCCTGGATCATGGTCTTGAGGGGGAGATATGGACTCCAGGGAGATGTTCCTTTGACCCAGGGGACTCAGCATTTCATGGGCTAAAGTGAGTGTCAAGGAGGGTCAGAGCAGAGTCCAAAGAGGTTCTAATCAGGGCAGAGTCCCTCTTGTCTGGGTTTAAGAGAGGTACTGGTGAGAGTACCAGGGCTTTATTCACATCTATCCAAGTCCAGTGTCCTTGATGTATGTATGGAACCCCTGTAAATGTCATTCCCTACTTCTGCCCCTGCCCCCAGCTTTCATGTCACTGGAGCTTGACACGAGTAGAGGGAACTCCATGGGAAGGTGGGAACGCTAAAAGCAAGGAGTGGGATGGGTGTGGGGAACAAGCTGGAGAGATTCCCCTCACTCTCTCTCAGACTTCCGCTTTCCTGCTGGTCCTGCCTCTGACCATGGCTGCACACACTGTCCAGAGCAAATCCAAGTCACGTCCACACCCTTTCCTTGTTTACAGACACAAAAGCAGGGAGAGAATAGGGACCACCCTGAAAATGATTCTTTCAAAAACTGTTCATTCCTCCTACCCCGGAAGATAGTACTTTTGAATAAATGGGCTTATGCAGAGAAAAACTCTTTTTCTTCCTTGAGACTAGGCCAGCAAGGGGCCTGCCAGCCCTGCCAGCCCTGCCAGCCTCTGCTACTGCAGCTATGGGTACTTCCTAGCACCTGGCATGGGTTATTTACACGGACTTAGGAGGGATCCTGTCAATCTGTCCAGGCTTCTAAATTTAGTTTCCATACATAAATGCAATTTCCTGTGTTAGGTATCATAATTAAAATTTTCCACAGGCTTAATTTTGTATTGGTGACGTTCAAATGCCATCATCCGCAGTGTCAAACTTCCATTTTTAAAGAGCCAAATTAATACCCTTACTAATAAACATCTCCCAAGCTCCCAACATTCAGGGCTAAAATGCTGGGGGTGCTGCTGAGGCCGCTTCCTTTAGTCCTGTCACGTCAAATCCTTACTCACCTTTTTCTTCTCTTCTTCATCCTCTTTTGATGACAATGAAGAGGTACCAGGGGAGTGAAGAGGGACTTGCCTGAATATCAGAGCATGCAAGTCCTAGATCAGGGACCTCAGAAACACCCCCAAACCAATAAAGACAAAAACATGTTTGGTTTTAAAAATCAGGCCAGACTTGGGCAGAGACTGTATCAGATCTCAACCCAGGAATTGGAATCAGAACTCAGAAAGCTGTGGGGAACGGAGCTTTCCTCCTACCCCTCACCCCCAACCATAATAGTTTTCTGGATCTTTGCTTTCTCCATGCTGATCACTTCTTCCTGTGTTTCCACTCCTTTAGCCCCTAAATGGCTACCCAGGCAGCCTTAAGTCCTCTCATTTTGACCACTGGTTTACCTGTGGCTCAATTGCAAACTGAGAGCATCTTATCGGCTCAGCTTGAGTCGGTTATTCATGTCAGGTCCAATCAGCTGTTACTCAAGGAGATAGGTGGAGTCAGAACATTACAAATAAGCCTATTCATGGGGTGGGGGGAGGAAAAATATCCTCAGCTACGTGTGAGTGAACCAACACTCCAAAGAAGGGCCTAGTATATTCAGTTTAATATCTAGAGTATACACATATTTTAAAAGTTATGATACTAGTCTTTACCTTTGATTTAACTTTGTAGATGATAAGCAGTCTGAAGTCAGGTTTCCTATTTGTACTGTTGCACACAGTGCACCCTTATTTATCATTATCATCATCCATGACAACATCCTTATCATCCTACCTTCCATCATTAAGGCCTTTTCTGGCCTTTTTTTTCTGAGGGGGCGGTGCCAGGGATTGAACTCAGGAGCACTTGACCACTAAGCCACATCCCCAACCCTGTTTTGTATTTTATTTAGAGATAGGCTCTTATTGAGTTGCTTAGCTTTTCTGACTTTTTATTATGGAGCCTTAACAGAAGCCCCAAATTGGAAGTAGGAAGAGACATTGTTGGGAATCCATTGTGATCATTACTTAGCCTTGTGTCTAGCTGAAGCCTAATTGGAACATGCATAGAAAATGGCCCTTGTCAACCTAGGTCACTTTTTAGGCCCAGGGCCCAATCACAGTTTTCACTACATTTTCTTCACTTGTCTAATATGTAAAACAATAGCCAGCTCTACCCTCTGAAATAACACAAGCCTCTCAGTCTATAAATCCTAGACTGGGATATCTGAGGAATTTCTGGCAGATCCACCAAGAAACATGGCCAATCTAGATGTTAGAGGAATTCCTTGAGTCTCTAGCCAACGAAGAACATTAACACTTCACCCATATTTCAGAGGAATGCAATAATTTTGTACAGTTGGATAGTCTTTAGGGAATGGGCACTTTTACTATTGTGCATTTTAAGAAATATGTATTTGATTTCCTTAATATGTATATTCATGGAGAACAAAGAACTCATTGCAAACTAAATTTTGGGCATAGTATAGTCTGTGGTGACAGGTTAGTTTCCATTTTTTCAAAAACTTTTCCTTGCTAGAATGAGTAAAGAAAAATTCTGTACCAAAATCAAGATGTAAACTAAATTTCAGTAATCTCTTTATTTATTTATTTGCTGTTCCTTGGGCATTTGCTGTGTGCTGGGAGTGCACCAGATATTCTTCATTTCTACATGCAGAGATGAAGGATGCAATCCTCATCCTCAGACCCTCTCCAGTATGGAAGGAAAGACGGTTTGTAAACCAACAACAGTAATGCAATATACTAAGGGTTAAAATACACATAGAATGTTAAGGGTGATCAGAGAAGCAATTCATCTTGGGTTGTATGGGGTGAGAATGAGAACTTCCTGATGGAGAATGAAGTCTGAGTGGACTTTTACCCTTTAAAACAGTTAACACGCCTGTAATCCCAGTGGTATGAGAGGCTGAAACAGAAGGATGGAGAGTTCAAAGCCAGCCTCAGCAAAAGTGAGGTGCTAAGCAACTCAGTGTGACCCCGTCTCTAAATAAAATACAAAATAGGGCTGGGGATGTGGCTCAGTGGCCAAGTGACCCTGAGTTCAATCCCCTGTACCCTACCCCCTGCCAAAAAAAACCAGAGTTAATCAAGTAGACAAAGTGGGAAGGGTATTTAGGCCCTGGGTGGGGATGGTGGAACATGAAAGAGCATGATGCATTGTGGGTATTGGCAATGGCTTGTTTTGGCAGGGTTAGGTCAAGAGTGGTAGGGAGAGGCCTGGAAAGGTGGGCCTGGGGCCAGGTCACAAAGGGCCTTTGGCCAGGCTGAAGTACTGGGACTTTATTCAAGGATGATGTAGAGTCTACAGAGTCTTTCTTTCTAAAGGAAACTTTTTATTGAAGTGTAAAATGTGTGCAGAAACATGCACATATGATAAGTATTCAGCTCAATGAATTTTCATGAACTGAACACAGCTGTGTAGTCAGAAGCCAGATTATAAAAACCAGTGTCCCCGAAGCCCCCTTCTGCTTCCTTCTACTCACTACTTCCCTCTCCAAGGGTGACTGTGGACCTGACTTCTAACACCATAGATGTTTTTCCTGCCTTTGAACTTTATGTAAGTGGAATTTTAAAGTGTACTCTTTTGTGTCTGGCTTCTGTCAGTCAGCATTATGTTCATGAGCTTCATCTATGCTACCATATGAAGGGAGATGTAGTTCATTCAATCTCATGGTTGTATAATATCCCATTGTAAGAGCAAGCCATCATTTATTTATCCCCCCTATTATGTATCAACATTTGAGTTCTTTCAACTTAAGGTAATTATGAATAGTGCTATTGTGAGTGTTACATGTATCTTTTACTGAATATTTATATATGTATATGTATATATACACACATATATGCATTTCCATAGGATAAAACACCTAGGAGTAGACTCTCCAGGTCATAGGCTAAGGATGTATTCATCTGTGTTAGATTCTGCTAAGCATTTTTTCCCCTCTCTCCCTCCTTTTTTTTTCTTGTAGTACCAAGTGCTTAATGGTTTTGTAAAGTAAGGTTAAGGTGCCAGCATCATTGTATGAGAGTTCTTGTCATTCCAGTTTTCAACATTTGATATTGTTTTTCATTTTAGCCATTCTGCTGAGTTGTGTCCATCGCCAACCCTTATTCACAATAATTTCTTGAGTCTCTAACCTCCCATGTGACTATATTTGGAGGTAGGACCTTTAAGGAAGAAATGGGGTCATCAGGGTGGGGCCCTAATCCAATCTTCTTATACTAGCACCCTTACAAGAAAAGAAAGAAATTCCAGAGATTGTTCTTTCTTTGTGCAATCCTAGAAAGATAAGGTAGCTGTCTGTACACCTGGAAGGAACTTCAATAGACACAAATAAGAATAAAATAAAAATTTATTATAATAACTCACTTTAAACACAATGCAGGATCTGTCCTTTCTGTGACATTAGCTCTGGGAAGAACATGTGCTACACAGTCTGTAAACATTAGCTGTTATCATCACCACCATTATCACCACCACTGCCACCACCACCACCACATTATTATCATGGAGGTTGCTAGGATTATGTCTCCAGTAAATGGCATCAGTGACCACACTTCTCTGATCCTCCTTGTATTCACACTTCTTGGAATGTGACTTTGAAGATTTTCCATTAAAAAGTAGTATATATTTCTCCACCCCTTGAACCTGGACATTCTATTGGCTTTGTGACTTCTGGCCAATAGAATGCAGTGTAAATGATACAGTGTGCTAATTCTGTTCCTAGAACTCAAGAGGCCTTGAATGGTTTCTGCTTTCTCTCTTGGGACTCTGCCCATCTGCCATGCAAATGAACCAAAACTAGCCTGTTGGAGGATGAGAGACAACTTACATCCAGTCGTCCTAGTTGTGCTAGCTGAAGCTCCAGACATGTAGACCCAGCCAAGAGAGGCTGAGTCTGGCTCAGGTCAGCAGAAATGCCCAGCTGCCTTACAGACTTATGAGCAATAATAAATGGCTGCATAGTAAGCCACTGTTTTGAGGTTGATTTATTAGGCATATATAGATAACTCCTGTAACTTCCAGTCACAGACACTCATGGAGACAGAGTATATAGGAAGGAAAATGCATGTGGATATGGGAGTCTGATCAACTTTGGGGTTTATGATAGCTAAGAAACATCTAAGTGGTATTCTGTGGGGTATTATAAAGAGCAGTCTGATCAAGAAGCAAACATTTAAGAGAATTCAGTTTTAGGTAGAAGAGGCAATACCAGAAATGTGTACCTTTTCCCAGGAAGATAGAAAAGTGGGCTAAGTACTGACCTCTGGAGAAAACCGACATTTAATGGATGAGTAGAGGAAGATGGTGAGAAGGAACAACCAGATATGGGAAAGGAAAACCATAAGTGAGTAGTATAATGGAAGAAAGGCATGGAAATTCAAAATTACATTATTATGGTGAGGAGGAAGGTAGGAAAACTGTCCAAAGTGTTCTTCCATAGCTAGATGACTGGCATTGGATGTAGGAGGGGATTGTGAGATGAACCTAGAAAGGGAATTGACAGGAAGGCCATGAAAGATCTTTGGCAACACTCCAAGGAATCTGGATTTTATCATGAAGAATTTTTAGCACAGGTGTAACTCAATCAAGTTTCTCTTTGAATATCACTCTGTGGGATTGCAGTGGATAGACTGATTGGAAGGAACAAGACAGAGGTCAAAGGGACTGGTTGGGAGACTCTGAGAAAAGCAGGCAACATAGGATGAGGGCCTGAACTGAAGGAATGTCTATGAATATGAAGAGAAAAGATGGCTTCAAGAAAATGTCGGAGATAGAAGTGGTAGGACTTTGTGACTGAATGTATGTGGAAAGTCAGAAAATACAGATATGAGTCCTGGTTTGGGGGCTTAGGTGGCTGGTTACATTATCTAAAATAAATAGAAGTAAGTTGTAATCCAGGGGAACACCCTGCCCCCAGTAGCTTGTGACTTCATCCAATTATTCTTCCTTGGTATACTTAAGTTATTACAGTACAGAGCCTGCACTGGAGCTACGCATTGGAAATCCACACTTGTGGGTGTCCTATCAGCTGTTTCTGGGAGTGTCAGAGCGTCTCTCAGTTGAGCTACAAAACACGTTCCTTGGATTTTCACCTCTAACCTTCTCACCTTGCTGCTGTGCTACTGCTGCTGCTGAAACCCTTGAATCCCTCCTGAGATTCCCTGCTCTATAGGATCAGCTGCTTTTAGGATGACTGCTGCCAATGGATCACCATTCCAGCCTTGGAAAGAGCATATGCCCTCTGGAGACTAATCAGGTCCACAGTTGCTGTCTCAGTCCAGAAATGGGCCCTGTTTTGTCTTGACTTTTCAGCCTCCATGTTGTTGCTTGGTTGGATACCTGATGCTATCATTTGCAGCCTCCATGTGATAGCAGCAGTTTTGAGGGTAGTGGAATGACTCTAGGCTTCTTCATGTCTCAGATTCAACTCAGTTGATCTCAGTCCCTAGATCTTCTCTCCTCTAATTCAAAGCATGCCTATCTCCATTCCTTGTCCCAAGAGAAATCACTTCAGAAGATGACTGACAGCAGAAATATCTATTAACTGCAGGGAAAAACTTCATCCCCACTATCCAGCATGAGCTCTTGTTTCATTGTTCAAAAGGTATAATCACAATATAGTTCAAAGTTGACATTTCCCAAAGGCTGGGTCACTCACTGTTCTTCCTATGTGGAGAGCAGCTTGTGTCCTGCTCTGAGTTACTCCATGATAAGTAGAATAGTAGTTTTTAGATTGTGCCTAACTCTGAGTTGCTCCACTTTATAAAGTTGTAGTTAGACATGAGTTGCTCCATTTTGCTGAGGTTGAATGAATGACTCTACAAATTGTTCATACAAGTAAACAACAACTATCTTCCCAGCACAGCCATAAGGCACAAACTGATAAATAAATTAATTGTGCTAATAAAAATGACCACCTGTGAACTTATGGAATTAATCAGAAGCACATGAATACAAGGGCATATCAATCTTGTACCAGAAAAACCAACTCCATGAACTCATCAAGCTCTCCAGATGACTGAAAGAAGCAATCCCCTTACTTGAGGTCCACAAAAGGAAGACAACCCCAAGAATGGACCCAGCAGCACAGTGACCTTGTCATAAGCCTTGCCCAGGAAAATCGCCACAGTGATAAACCTCCAAATCTCTGCCCTAGGATTCAGCAGTGCATGGTTTTCCACAGCCCTCTCCAAGCAGACACCTCTAGTTGATATTCTGAAACTACCATCCATTTGGACCCTGAGAACTCTGTGCCCTGAACTATTTCTTTGACTGGTTTGGAATCTTATCTGACTAGCACCTATAATGACTCTTTGCATTCATACATTCATATCTGCTCTCTGCCTTCATTCTCAGTGCAGCCTCTTGAGCCCCTGTGGCTGCCTCAACCCTTTATTAGCATTTCTTTAATATATATATGTATATAAATATAAATGTACTTTTATATATATACATATATATAAAATGTGTAAAGTTTGATGTGTGACTTGAGTGTTATAGATATTAGTAGTTAAGATTGGAATTAAAAAAAAAAACTGTTTGCCCAGTCTATGACTATCAGATGACCCATTTGGTAAACTACCACCACTGAAAGTGGTGTAGCCTGTGAATTTATTGTTATTTAATAATTTCTGACATTGAGGAAAGACACCAACATGTTTGGCCTATGTTGATGACATACCTTGCTCATGACACCATAGTTACTTTGATAAACTGAGTTTACAGAGATGGTTCCTAGGAAGACCACGTGTCCATTTTATCCTCGATGATGTTCACAATATGCAACATTCAAGTGGATAGAAGTCTAGATCAACAGAGGGCAGGGAGATAAGTCAGCTGCAGATCAGCATGTAGGTGGTAATAGAGGTGAGGGCAGAGTGGTGTGCTGGAGCTGGCTCATGTAGTTGGTGAGGGCCAATTATGTGCATCTATTCCCAACTCTACGATCAATGACTGGTAACTTAACGTTGGCTATACAAAGAGTATTTATACCATAGAAATCAGCATTATACCATAAATCATCCCCTCCCCCACCAAGAGGTATTTGTTAAACATTAACTAGCACACCCTTGTTGGTTAGGATGAGATTATCCAAGGAGAGAGGAAAAAAGTTGGACAGTGAATGTTAAGGAAGTCACATTTAGCGAGTGGATAGAGATAGAGGAGTTGTAAATAGAAAAAGCAAACAAACAAAAAGAATCCAGGAGGCAGCAAAAAGTTGTGCTATAGATACTAAAGGAGCAGAATTTGCAAAATAACCTTGGGATATGTGTCTCAGTATATTCATAAATAAGGCTAGAGTATGTGATGGAGTCCATGTACTCAAAGATGGCTATTCTTATTTTGTTAAAGTTGTTTTATCTACAATATTTTTAAAGGCAATTTTAAGAATCAAAAGGGTGCTTCAGGGGGCTGGGGATATAACTCAGTTGGTAGAGTGCTTGTCTTGCAAGCACAAGGCCCTGGGTTCAATCCCCAGCACTGCGGAAAAAAAAAAAAGGGTGCTTCATGGTCAAGCCAGTAAGCAGTAAAGGTTGCAGAAATAACCAGCCAGTAGTGTTTCAACCTAGTTATCTTAGTCTTTTCAACAACTAAATTATATAACCCGTCTATTGTTGGACAATTTGTCTATTCAAACTTTCTGTCCAATCACATAGATTTAGCTATAAACATTGAATCATAATATTTTGGAAATAGAAATGAACTTCTAGATCATCAGAACCCTAATTAGCCAGCTAAGGAAATTAATGTTCAGAGAAGTTAACATGACATGGCAAGATCATGATGAACACACAACCCTCCAATAATAAATATAGGGCTGAATTCAGGTCTCCTAATTCCTCTCTCCTGGTCTTCCTACCTCTTCAGTCTCTTCTTGTGAGTAAAAGGACTAACATGAGCTCAAATGAACCAAAGTCTGGAGTGTCCCTAAGCTTTTTATTGAAATTCAAACCAACCAGGGTCATTGTGCCTATTTTCTTCTGCTTGGGGATATGTTTCCAATAATGCTCAGGATTTAACCCACCCAGGTTCTGACTTGCTGTAACCAGGGGAAACTAGAGTATCTGAAGCCATTTTGTGTTCAAGGTGTTTCGTTTCCAGGGTATTGTGTTGGCAGAAGTTCTCTGGTCAAGAAAGCTTGGTACTGGCCTCCTTTGCTGGTCCTGAGTAACAGGAAAGGATTTGACTGCTTATTGCATCATAAGATTAGGTTTTGAATCTGATTCTAAATGACAGCTAAGAACAGTGTTAATTTAAAATAAAAATAAACCTAATAGAACTAAGAAGAAAGAATAACGGGTTATATGATGAATTCAGCTCTATTCCTAGTACTGCTTTCTCTAGAGCTCTTCAGAGGACCTGGTGTTCATGGTATCAACTTACTGAACAGCCTCATTTCCTGACGGCTGTTCAGAAGCTCTGGAGATTCCCCTGTGGCTTAGGGAGTGTGTAGGAGAAAATTTGACTCCCTTCCCTCATCAGAGCAGGGCTGAGGGAGGATAGTTGCTAACTGAGTTTTCTTACTTTTTGATTTGAGTGGGGATGTGGATGTCACCTGCACAGCTAGCTAGTTCTCCAAACCTGGACCATTCTTTTTTTTTTTTTTTTGCTTAAAAAGATACAAATTTATTATCTCACATTTTCTGCAGAACAGAATTCTGGCTATGATCTATCTAAGATTTTTCTTTTATTTTTTTGATTCATTGTACACAAATGGGGTACAACTTTTCATTTCTCTGGTTGTACACGATGTAGTCACACCTATTTTTTTTTAGATGTTGATAGACCTTTATTTTATTCATTTATTTATATGTGGTGCTGAGAATCGAACCCAGTGCCTTGCTAGGCAAGTGGTCTACCACTGAGCCACAACCCCAGCCCCCAAACCTGGACCATTCAGATTCCCCTTATTACTACTGTTTATCTTGTGAACCAGACATCCAGTCCCTATTTACTGCCCTCTAGGAGCCAGTACCTCAATGAAATGACAAGAACACTTAGTCCTTTTTGTTACTCTCTTATAGGTCTGACTACAGTCACCCAGGGTTCCCCTTAGGCCCTAAATAATTAGCTTCTTAAAGTAGCATCTAATGGGTAGTGACATGCAGCTCAGCCACCTGGGCTTGTTTCAGGCACCAACTGGTTAATGCCCTTTGGCCCAGAATCTTTCTCTCCTTTTTCCTTTATAATTTTGTTTCTCATCACTGTCATTTGCATTCTGCATATTCTCTGAGAGCAGATTTTCCTCTTTTCAAATGAAGTAAGTCATCTAAGGAAATTATTCACATTTCCATTTTTCAAAATATATTCTCCTTCTCATGTGGGTGTTATTCCTGAATAAATTGGTTCAGCAGTAAGTGTGAATAATGCTTGATATCATCTGCCTCACTTGGTTTTGTGTCTTAGTTTCCCTAGTAGACTAAACATTTTTTTCAGTTACTCCTTATTATTTGTACCTTTTATCTTACTTTTAAAATATATTTACTTTATAAACAATGAAAAGAAATTCTACATTGTGTTTTATGTGACATACATTGTTGCTAGATGTCTTGGTCATTAGTTTCAGGAGGCACAATTAATCTTTTTACATATTAAAACTGTTGATCCATCAGTTTCTTCCTCCCCCCCCCCCCCCCCCCCCACTTGGAATTTATTTCATGTGATCTCCTCAGCAGGCACTTGACTTTCCTGGGGAAAATTTTTTTTCTTTGCTGCCCTGGTTCACATTATAAATTAATTTACAAATATAGAATTGTGCTAGAAACAATATTTATAAAATTTCGTATGCTTGATCGCATACAAAAATATCCATAGAAAGAGTTTTCTGTACACACAGGAGGCTAGGTAGTCTCTGGTTTTCTTTCTACATAATGGTTAAAAAGCAACGGGGTCATAATCTTTACTCCAAAAAGCTAATTTTTTTTCCACATACTCTATTTCAAAATAAAGATTTTTTAAAAAATATTGCATCTTAAAGAATACACATAAAAAAAAGGTTTTTTTTTTTTCACAATGTGCTTGTGATCCTATTTCTAAAAAATTCAAAACCCCAGACTAAAAATGTTCACAATCAAAGGCTTGAAAAACGTGACAGAAAGGAGACTCACTGGACACTGTCATCATCTGAGTGGACTACTGTCCCTGTAAATCCAACATTCATTTTTAACATTTTATAACTTGCTATTCAACAAATAATGGCCAAGTATTTGCCATCTAATATCCCAGGCCCCTGCTGGGCACAGGGAGCGGGGCCGTGAGAGTGCTTGAAGGGACCAGGCCTCTGAGAAGTGAAAGGGGTGCTAAGATAAATAAAATCATCTACTATTTTTTAAAATTTTGACCACAAATGGTTTATCATATTAAAAACTATGAAATTCCATTTTAAAACTATTTTAAACAAAATTTCAACAGTTTTTGTTAGGAAATGAAATACCCAGAACAGGAGCTGAGATCAGGATAGGCTGCCATGGTCAACTAGCTCAGCAGTCACCCCAGACCTTGGACTTGGGCAGCAGAAGTGAGCAGAGCTGGGGTGACCCCTTTCCTGCTCAGGGAACATCTCCAGGGACTGCTATTTCAATCAGAATCTTTGGTCAAGTGAGATCCAGCTCCGCTGCCCAGGGTGCAGTTTGTGTGAGCAGCTAGGATACAGGCTACCAGCACCAGCTCTGGAACCAGTGCCCAGCTCCACCATTTCCTCTCTGGGACCTTGGGCAAGTCACCTCTCATCTCGGAATTCTATATTCCTTGCATGGAAAGCAAATGTGGGCACAGGGCTCTCCTGCCACTCCTGTCAGGCAGGATTCTGGGGCCTAAAGTCTGTTGCGTCTAGAACAATCCATGGCACCCAGGGCTGCCTGCAGAGTTTTATTGCGATTAGTACCTAGTGGGTGCCAATCAGAGGTGACTGTGAGCTGGGCATGGCCAGTTTCTTCCTTAATACATCACACACACACACACACACACACACACACACTCCATTACTCTCTTTCTCATTTATTTCAGACATTTTACCTTTTTTGTATGCTAAAATTGGCTTTTATGTAGAGAAAAATTTAAAAAAAACATTTCAATACCAAGTTTTTGAGTTCACATAAATATTAAAATATTCCACTAGAGAGTATTTATCAGACAGCTTTAGTATGTCATAGACAATACATTGAGAAGTAAAGATTTGGGAAACTTGACGATGATTGCTTTTCAACCTTGACCCAGTCATCTAAGTCAGTGATTCCCCACAATGTCAGGGTGACATTTCCAAAGGTCCATGGCACAAGAGAGAAATAAGGTCAATACAGGAGTTTTCATAAAGCAAATTTATCTAATTTCAGAAAAAGAACCTGGGGAAGTTTATGTCTTGTCTACTTTTTGAAAGCTAAAAGTACTTTATTTAATGACATCATGGTAATGTGACAGTAAATGATAAATTTTCCCCATAATATCTTAACTTGGCAAAAACAAACAAAAAAATAATAATTTTTCTGTGTCAGTCTCCCTACATTTTTCTGGACTCTTAAGGATTATTGGGAACTCAAGGTCTGGAAATTAAACAGTTTAATTCCCTGTGTTCATCTATTTGCTATTAATCCCCCTGCCAACATCTCCTACTCTCCCAGCATCTCAGTGGAATTTACTATTTCCCAAATCAATTAAGAAATTCAAGGTCCTGCCTCAATTCTTTTCTTCTTTCTTCCCACTTATCATGCATGCTTTTTGTGATAATCACCCTCAGGTTTTATAAGAAAACAGATCCCAGAGATGCATTCGTGCATGCATGTATGCACTCAGTAAAAATTTGCTGAGTGCCTAAGTGGTGGAGAAACAGCAGTGACTAAAACAGATGAGTTTCAGCTCCCTTGAGGCTCATTTCCTATTGGGGTAGAGGGTTCAGCTATGTGTGGGGGTGAGGATACGGGAAGATTAATGATGAGCAAGTCATTACTTAAGTAAGCTCATTACTTAGTAACAGAACACCATGTAGTGATACATATGAGGTTATGGATCAGCTTCCCAGTTATCTTCCTGACCACCAGAATGATTGGTGGTGGGTGCTGAGGAAGGAAGGAGACATTTCAGATTGGGGGTGGGGTGTATTCAGGGACAACTTGAGGAGTAGATGTTTGAACAGAGATCAGAATGACTAAGAAGAGCTGTCCCTCACATGATTGGGGGAAGAGTGTTCCAGGTCCAGGGAACGGCATATGCAAAGGTCAAAGGTCCTGTAGAACATGATTTTGGGGGGACCAAGGATGAGGAATGAGGGCATAGATTGAAACATTCTGTTTTGAATATATTAAATGTAAGTTGTTTGCTGACATCCAAGTTGACATTTTACCATGTAGTTGGATGTATTAGTTCTAAGAGTATAGGTAAAATTTGGGAAGCATCAGCATATAGATGTCATGGTGAAGAGATAGGGTCAAGAAATGAATGACCCATGTGTGAACCCAGTATTTACACACTGAGGAATCAAGGATGAGCCATCATCAAAGGAGACTGAAAAGGAGCCGCTAGAGAGACAAGAGGAAATCCAAGGAATTTTACAGATGAAAATATTTCAAAGATGAAGAACAGCGGTGCCAAAATGTGATGCTGGTGGAGTTTTTTTTTTTTTTTTTTTTTTTTTAATACAAAAAAATCCTCTTAGTTCATATTATTTTTATTATTATATTTTTTTGAAATGTGTTCTCACTGTGTTGCCCAGGCTGGTCTTCAACTTTTGGGCTCAAGTAATCCTCCTGCCTCAGCCTCCTGAGTAGCTGAGACCATAGGTGTGCATCACATTGCCTGGCTCTATGTTATTTTTTTTTAAATGAAACTGCAGTTGTAATAACTACAAAGGTGGCTCCTTTCACTTGACTCAGGCACTGTTAATTTAACCCTGGTTCCACACCCACCTCCATTGCTTGCAGGAGCTCAGATCTTGGCTTGCTGCTTCTGCCTTCTTCCAGAACAAACTGGGCCCCAGGACGCTGAGCACCATGCTACTTTTAGTGACTTTCCCCATCTAGAACATAATAGTGAGTTCAGGCCCTGACACAGAGCTCCCTCTTAATCACTCCTCAACTCCAAAGGCTTTCTTTCCTCTCAGGCAAAGAAAAGAGAATATAAAGTTTTTGGATACCCTGGGTCTGCTCAGATTCCAAGATAGATTCAACAGTGTCTCCATCTAACTAACCACTCTAGATTAAATTTATTTTGCATAGAATACTTCTGAGTTCCTGTTCATCAAGTTAGTGAAAAATCAGATTCCCCACCCCACCCTTCTTTTAGACCACTGCTGTTTTGAAAAAGTGTTCCCTTTTTTTCTAAGGGGATGAAAAACACATTTAGAGAAGCAGAACATTTGGGAAGCAGCTTCATAGGATGCTTCTCACATTCCTCTATGATTGAGTGATGGCTGGAAAGTGCTAGAGCCTGCCAGAGGAGTTTTGCCTTCTGTTCTTTTGTATGACATTCTTTATTGTTATTATTTTTTTTCCTTTCTTTGTTTTTGTATATTGTTCGGGTAGAGGCAAAAGATGGAAGAGGTATTGCACTAAAATGTGAGATGACTTAATTCTGCTCCGAGCTCTGGGCAAAATCCCTTTGAGTTGCAGTGTCCCTCAAGCAAAAGCGGCAGCCTAGCTGATGTGTTATAGTTCTCAAGAGGGCAGAGTCATTTCTGATGAACACAATATAAATACATGTCAAAGATTTTGTTTATTGAGGGAAACATTAATATGTTAAAGCTCATCCAAAGAGTATTTGAGATTATGTGTTTAAACTTTTTTTTAAAATAATTTTTAGTTGTGCACAATACTTTTGTTTATTTTTATGTGGTGCTGAGGATGGAACCTAGTGCCTCACACATGCTAGGTAAGTACTCTATCACTGAGCTACAGTCCCAGCCCTATGTGTATAAACTTTTAATAAAGAAATATGTTTGATCAGTTAGATACAAAACTGGTTAATGTTCAACAGGATGACAAACTGCAATTCCTGTACTTACATGCTGTATTGGACAGAAATTATTTGCATCTGTATCAGAGAAAAATTTTCAAGTTAACTCCACATATATTTCTGTATGTAATACTGGATAACTTTCTTGAGCACTTAGTATGTGCTGGGCAACACTTAACATGCATTATCTCTTTGGATGCTCACTGCAACCCTCTAGAGATATGTACTTTTATTAATCGCTTCTTGCAGGACAGAAGACTGAGGTTCTGAATTGTTAATACAACAGTCAAAGGCCACAGAAAGCTCTTCAGTGATGGGGGTGGCAATCAAAGCCTGACTCCAAAATCTTTTTGAGCTGCTATTATTATTAATATTATCAAAGTCAAGAGGAATAATGAATGTGAAAGTAATTTATAGATTGTGAGTAGATTAGATTACATATTACAAAATGTAAGGTATTATTGCTACATCTGTATTACTATTAAAAAATAAGATAGTAAGAGTTCTTGCCATACCAGTGTGGAAGGAGAAACGTGAATCGTAGAAAAGGTGTGTTTACTGGGGATGCCTCTGAGACTCTGTCTTAACTGTTCACTTGATCTGAACAGGTTCTACTTAACTCAGCCTGCTTTTTCTTCTTTTTTCTTAGTGGATGGATTTCATTGAAGGGATTTTGGCCCATTTTTGGCCCATTTTTTATTCATTTCTGGTGAGGTATCCATTCTGAAATTCTTCTTCTCTTCTGTGTGTGTGTGTGTGTGTGTGTGTGTGTGTGTGTGTGAGTGTGTGTGTGTGTGTTTTCCTGGCTTAGTAGAGTGAAAAGATCACCATCCTAGAATCGGTATGCCCGAGTCTGAACTTGAGCACCACGGTTGACTATTGGAAGACTTTGGGCAGTAGCTTAGCCCAGTTTGTCTCAAAGCCAACTCCATCCAAATCACTTGAGGGAGAGGGGAAATTCTCATTGGTCATGAAGGGGAGGGCGCTGAAGAATCTGAAATGTTCCTCAGAAAAGCTATTACTGACAGCTACCTTGAAGGTGGGTTTGTGACTTGCTATCTAATAAGACATCAGAAATATTAGTTCGGTTCCCATCTTCTTTCAAGAAAGTCTTCCTAATATGTCACTCTTCTTTCCTCCTATCCTCTCTCACTTCTATGCCTTCTGCTCCATTCCCTTTCCTGCCTCTCCTGTCCCCTTCCTCCCTTTCCTTTCTCCTCTCCTCCCCTCCTGTGCCCTTTCCTTCTCTCCCCTTCTGTCCTTTCTCATCTCTTGTTATCTTTCCTTCAGCAGGACCCTGAGATCAGACATCTCCTAAACATATGACCTTCTTCTCAACTTACTAATTTAGGGAAACTATAGTATTTAAGTCTGAAAGGAATTTCTGCCGCTTCTATTCCAACCTTCAGTTTATTGCAGAGGGGACTGAGAACCAGGGAGGTTAAACCGAAACTCAGACGCCCTGACTCCTGGTCAGTGGTCCTCCCAACACATCACCAATTTTCTGTGTCTGTGGTAGCAAGAAAATGCTATGGTTCATCGACATCTCTGCTCAGCAGTGTGTTGAGGGACTTGGAAATACACCAAGGTGAATCCTTGCTGCAGTTTGTTCATGAAGAGTGAATTAAGCTCCTGTAACAGCTAAGGTGCCAAAGAGAATGTACCATGGTGCATAAAATAAAAAAGCCAGATTTCACCATCAACTGTGCAGTGTCCTCCTTAGCTGGTCAGGGAAACACAGCAAATACGAATTGCAAGGAAAATCATCCGTGTCCATTTCCACAGAGAATCACAGCTTTTACAGTTAACTCCTTGGGAAGGGAATAAAACAGGACACTGCTGGGCCTGGTGGCACACGCCTGTAATCTCAGTGTCTTGGTTGGCCGAGGCAGAAGGATCTCAAGTTCAAAGCCAGCTTCAGCAAAAGCCAGGCACTAAGCAACTCAGTGACACCCTTTTTCTAAATAAAACACAAAATAGGGCTGGAGATGTGACTCTGTGGTCGAGTGCCCCTGAGTTCAACCCCTGCTACCAAAACAAAAACAAAAACAAAACAAAACAAAACAGCATACTGCCAGAAATAAGGCTAGTGAGGAAGAAGAATAATGAGCTTGGTGAAGGTAGCCAGAGACCTGGCCGCCACACTAACAATGCTTTCTCTAAGTTCCGTAGTGGAAAAATTAAATGCAGTGCCAGATTTCCTTTGCGTGTTATAGCCAAGGAAGGTGAGCTTCCTGCCCCATCCCCATGGGTCCCACTGCCTTGGCCCTAGATGTCAAGGAGGGGAGCTGGAGCCAGCAGCTAAGATGGCATTCACCTCACCTCAGGGAGGGAGGGAGGGAGGGCCTTGAGAGTCCCACCAAGAAAGCTACGAGTTCTTTGGAAATAGATTCTTTAGTTTAACAAGAATTCTTGTACCTTCATGGAGTGATGTTAATTTGTATTCAGTCAATTTCCCCACCGGGGCCAGAGCATCAATAGGGTGTTGCCTCTGCTTACCTAGGCCTGGGGAGGACCCCAGAGGTTAGGAAGGGGAAGGGGGAAAGCAGGCAATTCTGTAGACAGAAGGTAGATTTGTGGTTTGTCAAAGACTGGGAGCAATGAGGAATGAATGCTAACAGGTTTCTTTCTAGAACAACAAAAACATTCTGAAATTGGGGAGTGGTGATGGTGGTACAATTTTATGAATGTGTTAAAACTACTGATTTATACATTTTAAATGGATGAATCTTGTACTATGTAAATTATATTTCAATACAAGGAATTTTGGATAAAAAGGGGGAATGGTGAGTTTTGGGGCAATGCTCAGTGCTGTCAGGACCAGCTACTTTCTTTCCCCTGGTATCCTGCCTGCATATCTTATATCTTTTCATAGTTTTCATTCCTGTGGTGGAATAATGTCCACAGTGTAGTACGATTCATAAAGAACCATCTCCAATGCTGATAATTTACCAATATTTCATTTTTTTGCTATTATAGATGTTAAACAAAGGGCACTCTGCCACAAATCTTGGTTTTCCTTAAACTTCCTCCTGGAATCTATATTCCCACAGTGTTGAACTACTTATCGTTCTGTGTTTTAACTCTGTTGTTTTCTCCCCTGTAATGTCACCTTGTTCCCTTAGCAAACTTTTCTTAACCCTGACTGCTTTCTGCTTATCTACCCCCCTTACCTCCATCATAAAAATCCAGCTCTTCTGACTTCATCTATGTTTCTACCGTAGGACCTACTGCATCATTTTGTAATGTATTTATTTGTCTACCTGTCTCCTTTGCTAGGCTGTGAGCCCCCAGAGGTCAGATACAGTGTCTTATTAATTTCTGATTCCCTGTTGCCTCTACTTGGCAGGTGGAAGGTGTAAAATATATGTTAATTGGATTTAATTGAATTGCTGAGGCTCTGAAGAGCAGTGCAGAGGGTGTCTCTGCTTCTGTTGAATTACTCTTCTTACTGCTAATTGGAAGAACTGGAATCACTGGGCCAAAGGGCACAAATGTTTCTCTGTGCTTGCCATATTGCTTTCTCAAAGGTGGTGCTAATTTGTAGTGCCAACTAAAATGAATGAGTGCGCCAATATTGCTGTCACCTTGCCAGCTCATCATTTTAAAAAATGCTAATTTAGTAGGTGTCAAATGATATTTCAAGGTTACTTTAATTTGCATTTCTTTGATTACTACTAGGGCTGAACATTTTTCTCAGGTGTCTATTTCCTGTTTCTATTTCTCCTTGAGGGCACTACTTTCTCATATTCTTTGACCATTTATCTATCCCAGTGATAAGATATAGCTAATACATTTAAGTAAGCTTCTTTTATATTTTATGAGCCTTTACTGCTATATTTGTATAGATTTTTCATGTGCAGTTTTTTGTTTGTTTTTGATGTTTTTCATTGAACAGAAGTTTAAAACCTATAGACGTATTTACCAATCATTTTCTTTTCTTACAATTTCTCACAAAGTTTCAAGAAAAATAAAGGTTTTCCTCATAGATGTGCTAAATCTTTCATTCTATGTTCTGTTCTTTCTTCACAATAATAAAAAAAATTCACTTGTTAATCCATCTGAAGTATACTGAGTACTCAGCTATTTTTTTTAAATGCTGTTAGTAATCTAATCTCTCTTATTAAATATTCCTTGAATCAGTCATGAGTATTTGACTCCAACTAACAAAAATCTAAGTGACATGGCTCAAGGAAATAGAATTTTAATCTCTTCACTTTATAAGAAGTCCAGAGGCCGTTGGTAGCTGCTGGATCATTTCAGTGTCTCTATGAGGTTGGTGTGGGAAACAAATTCTCTTGGCTTTTCACTTATGCTTATTACTTCACAATTCCAAGATGGTAGAATCTCTGCATTCAAAGCGAAGAGGAAGGGCAATTAGAGCCACACCAGTCTCTTTTATCAGGAAAATAAAAACTTTCTCAGAAATCTATCAGCAGAGTTTTCCCTTAGGTCTTATTATTGAGAAAGGTGTCATTTGGTCACACTTAGCTGCAATGGTGACTGGAAAAGAATTTGACTCTTCCTGTTTCTGTGGTAGAAAACATAAGAAGAGAGTTGGGAAAGATCATTCACTGAATCCGCCAACCAGACGTGTCTGTACACAGCTTCCTTCCTCCTTATATTCTAAAAAGTTATTTTGTGATAGAGACATAGATTTTAAATACATATTTAATTTACTTACATAGTTATACTTCATTCACAAAAAATGCTTCATAAATTACTAGGGTTTTTAAAGTCCCTTCATCTGGTTTCACTGATCTGTGATTGGGTCAGTGCATTATTTTAATCCTCATTTTATTGTATAGTATTTTTTTTTTTTTTTTTTTTTGTGGTGCTGGGGATTGAACCCAGGGCCTTGGGCTTGCAAGGCAAGCACTCTACTGACTGAGCTATCTCTCCAGCCCCCTGTATAGTATGTTTTAATGTCTAATATTGATAGAATTTTTTACTGCTTTTCTTTTCTACATTCTCTGTTAATGATTTTCTCACAGTTTTTACCCATATATTTTAGAATACACTTGTGCAGTTAAAAATCTTCATTGGATTTTAGATCAAAATAACATTAAATCTGTAAATTTAAGTAAATTAAAATTCTACTCTATTTGTTGATGCAGGCATTTTAATATTATTAAGTCTCTTCATCTTGGAAGTGACTCCATTTCTCCATTTATTTGAATAATTTTAAATGTTCTAATAAAGTTTTTAAGTTTTCTTTTTTTTAAATTTTTTTTCTTTTTAAAAATTTTGATTCATTATACACATACACACACACTTACCAGTTTCCAAACTTAGAATGACTGGGAACTATATAATGTGATTCTTAAAAAGAAAGCTTCAAATTTTATTAAGAAAGCTTCAAATTTTTGTGTATGGTGGGGGGGAGCTGTAAATCAGATCTCTTTTCTCATTATGTTATCTAACTGGTAGTTAAGGGAATATAGAAGCTGTCCTATATTTTATGGTCATCTTGAAAACCAGACTGCTTTGTTTAAATGTGCTTCTGTGAGTGATAGATCTGGTGCTTGCCTGCCCTCTCTCAAGGTTCCTGGCTACTCATTGATCAGATCTCACTTCTTTGTTAGGCTAGTTTGGATGGTAAGTAACAGAGAGCTGAAGCTACCGCCTTAGATAAGTGAGCTCTACAGTTTGTAAAAGTTCTGTTTCTTTTTAGTTTTTCACTCTGTGGGCAACATAACCTTCCTATTGAGGCTGGTGGCCTCGTGGTGATCAGATGGCCAATTAAAAGACAGTGTTTCTTTTCCAGCCTCCTTCTCCTCCCCCCTCCCCCAAAGAATCAGTCTCACTGGCTCAGCTTAGGTCCTTGATCACCATGATCCCATAATTATGCTTGGGTGGATGAAACCGTACTAATCAGCTTAGTCTTGAATTGGGCTGTGGAATCATATTTTCCTAAAGCATGTGGGTTTTATGTAGAAGGTATAAGTATCCCCACACCCACCTCCTCCACCAAATTAGGATAGTTACCAAGAGTTGAACAACGGGTGCTGAGGAAGCGACCATTACACCCACTATACTAACAATGTCACTTTTTCCTGGACACCTGCCCTGTTGCCCTAAGTCCAGGTTCAAAGTCCTTCCTTTGTAGTCCTCTAACACAGGGGATTAAACCATAGAACTTCATGTTTACTTATGGGACCAGAAGAAAAATAACTTATTTATAATCTCCTACTCATCTTCTAAGAAGGAATGTTTTGCTAACAGGAGGGTTTTTTAAATACCTGAGATATAAGGCTTAGTGGTCTCCATAAAGGAGAGACTGAGAGTGGGCTGAGGGGAGATCCTGAGCCCAGGATCTGTTCCTGGACTGAGAAACAGAGGGTGGAGCTGGGTGGGATAAAGATGTTAAGTACTGAGATGGTGGGGAGGACAAAGATACTTATGGGGAGAGGAATCAGATGTCATGAAGCATAACCTCTATGTCCTATAACATTTCCCTTATACCTTCTTCAGCAATATATCCTTTTCTTTCTGACCTAATAGGGCAGATTTATTTGTTTGTTTGTTTATTTTTGTGGAGTTGGGGATGGAACCAGGGTTTTGTACATGCCAGGCAAGTGCTGTACCACAGAGCCACACCCCCAATGGCAGGGTGGATTTGAAAGTTTTATGTTTAGGAGGAAGAACAAGAATGGGGAAGGGACTGGGGATATAGCTCAGTTGGTAGAGTGTTTGCCTTCCATGCACAAAGCCCTGGGTTCAATGCCCAGCACCCCACACAAGCAAAAAAAAAAAAAAAAAAAAAAAAAAAAAAATTCACAATTAAACTTCTATTTGTCAAATAAATAAATAAAATAGAAAGAATGGGGTGGGAGCTGGTTTTGGGGCTTCATGACCACATGGGTTTCACCTGTCTGTACCCATCTCTTTAAATCCTATGAGGGCAGGAGTAGTTCTATCCTCTACATCTAATTCATTTCCTACACAGGGACTTGGTTAGTATTTGGTGAATGAATGAAAAAACTTTTAAAATCAGAGAAAGCTTTGTTACATCCCAAGCCTGCCACTTTCTCAACTCTGGAATAGGGGGGCTGGTAATCACCTGTATACTTATCATGAGATTTAACTCTATTTATTAAATAGTAACTATGGTTATTAGTTCTTTCCAAATTCCACCAGGTAACCTATAAATACCAGTAATGACCACTAACGTTTAGTGAGCATTTTCTTCAAGAAAGACCTTTTGCTAAGCACTTTACAGGTGTTACTTCCTTTGTTTCTGCTCCTCCCAACCACCTTGTAATTGCCCAAACCTTAGCACTTCCTTCATAACATTCCATATGACCAGCATCCAACATTTCCTTACCACCCTAAGCACCAAAATCTAGATAAAGAAAGATAGAATTCTTTGCTAGTGTGCTTCTCACTACTTCATTCTCTAGAAATGCACAGCTCAGTTGTTCTGACAAGATTGGATAGAATGAAAGTGATGGATAATTTATTAAGAGCTACCCCAGAGTGAAATGTGATGGATTCACAGTTGTTGTAGCAACTGAGACCACATGACCTTAGAGTCAGGCAGAGGCTGAGCCTGCGGTCACTAGTGATGGGAAAAGTCGAGGGTGGATTTGTGAGCGTCAGGAATCAGTGGGCTTTCTTTTCTGGCAGGGTCTATTCCTGGAACAGCTGAAAATACAGAGGGCTAAATTCAGACTCCTGGATAGGACTCAAAGATTGACTGGTGAGAAGGACAGGGGAGAAAGGGACTTTGTTCCTGTTCATACAGGTCCTCTGTGCATATTTAACATTTTGGGATGTTAGTTTTCTCATTTCTAAAATAGGAATAATAATATCTGATTAGTCATCTCTCATAGGAGTATTTGGGGGTTTAATGAAGTGTTGTTCAGAATTTCTGTATGGAAAAATACAATAGAGTTCAAATTATTTCAATAAATAAATATATATGAGCTCCATGCAGACTCTGAGGAACTTAAGGAAGGTTAACAGTTACTCATTTAAAATTAATTAATCCATAAGTTGCAGATCTGCATTATGCACTAAAATATCCATAACAATACCTCTATAATTCTACATGCACATAATATAAATAAATGTATACTTATAATCATGGATGCTCTTATATGAAGAGTCATGTGCTTTTTGCTGTTTTTAACTCCTTGGATTTCTGTCCTTCCAGAGAATATCAAGTGATGAATTTGACAATATTTTAACACTATCAAATGAAATTGTCATTTGCTTTGCAAGCCAAAGGAACTTCTCAAAGTGTAAAGCAACTGATAAGGAATTAAGGTAACATGGAGAGCTTAATTTAAGATTTCAAATTCTCTAGCCTAGAATAACTCCGTTGTGGAGAAGCATTTTAATCAAAAGCAGAAGACTTTAATCTAAAGTAATAATGACTGTTATTAAGTTTTGGTGGTTAAAAGGAATAAACTTCATTTAAAAAAGATCCCCTGACATGGAATACTCAGTTCTCTACTCATGAAATTTACTGTAACTAAGTCCAAAGGACTCAGCTCTGGGAGACCCACACTCTGGTCTGAGTCCTATTGCTACCGTGGTGAATGACCTTGAGAAGTCACCCAATCTTTTTGGATCTGTTTTCTTATCTGCCAGCTGAAGAGAATGGAGTAATTTCTACACTCCTTTCAGCTCTAAGATGTTGTGATTACTTTCAATCATTTCCAGAAAACTTAGTGCTTATCTTTGGAATACTGCTAAGCAACAGCCTGAAATGAGAGCTAAAAATGAAGTGAGACTCACCAGAGTTGTGACTAAAGCTCACGCCAACATCATTGCGCGATTATGCTGCCCTAGACCCTGTGCCTCATGCTTTGCATTTATCATCCACTTAAGCCTCAATTTCAGGAATACCCAAGTACGACCACTAGAACATATCTCAAACAAGGAATGACAGTGCACTGTGGCACATCCAGGTCTCAGCCAACTGGTCCTTACTTACATAAAGATAGGTCTAAATCCTTTTGATGTCACCATGAAACAATCCAGGGAGAGATGATTGCTGGTATCGCTGTTTTTTTTTTTTTTTTTAATCTTATCTCCCTGAGGCATTTGGTAGTTTACCAAGGTCCACAGCATAATTAGGGACCAATTCTTGGTCTTCCTATTACTAGACTTTTGGGCAGCATTTGACATGGTTATTTGAAACAATTTCTGATCATGAGGCTTCAGGACCCCAAACTCACCTGACAAAGATGTGTGACTTATCAAGGAGGGTCCGAACAGGTCACCAGAACGTGAACCACCTAAGATAGGAATACAAAGACAAATATAAGCCAAGGCTGTTCACCTTGGTGAACTCATCCAGGCTGTAACTTTACATGCTGATGGTTCTAAAATTAAACCTTTAAGCCAGATCTCTGCTCTGAACTTCAAACAGATATATCCAACTAACAACTCAACATCTTCACTTGGATACCTAGTCTAATTTGAGAACAGAACTTTGATTTTTTTTCCTCTAAACTTACTCCTCCCCTAGTGTTCTAAAATGTAGCAAAAAGCAGTATCAATCACCTAGTTGCTTGGGCCAAAACCCAAGGGGTCATCCAATATTCCTTTCCTCTTACATGCAACACGTTTAATCTACCACCAAGTTCTCTCAGCCCTGTCTTGAAAAATGAGGCAGAATCTGACTACTCTTAGTCAGTCCCATCGCCTCTACCTTGGTCCAAACCTCTAGCACTCCTCACTTAGACAGTTGCAATGAACTCCGATTGTCTTACACTCCCGCCTCCAACGCAACACCTCCCTGCAATCTGTTCTTCAAACAGGAACTTGTGATTCCCTTAAAATGCAAAAGTTGGAAATTCCAAAATGAACTTCCTGGCTCCTTTGTAGCTAGTAGTTGCCTCCTCACCCGACCCTGGCCAGCGATCTCCAAGGCAAAGCCTGTTGGAGTGCTGTTGCAAAAAATTTCCTGCCTGAAAAAGAGATGAGAACCCCGAGAAACCTTCTGTGTTTTTGCTCTGCCTTTTTATTTCTGAGGACTGCTTCTGGGAACTGTGACAACCATCTTGCAATGTCATCAACTGTTTGAGGAGGGCAGATTGGAATGATAGATCCTTAGTGGTCGGTGGCATCGCAGGGTCACTGTTAGAACTCAAAGACAGAATGCCTCAAAACTTCTTAATAATTAAACACCAGACAATGGTAAGAGTCAACTGGCACACAGAGCTGTCCAAGTGTATAGAAACCACAAAGTGAAGGAAACATCACAATTAACATACAGATAATGTAAAGAATGCTCTATTTTTATAGAAGGAAGTAATAAAGAGGTAACTCATAAAGGACTTACTTCCTATAAGGTTCCCTGAATTTGTTAATATTTCTTGATAGAAAAACTGTTATTTAATATTTCTAATTAAAACAGAGCAAGGATCCAGTCACCCTCCAACTTGTAATCTTTTTCTAGTTTGTATGTCTTGGGAAGCGGTCTATTAGGTATGATATGTGGTTGTTTTTCTTTCTCCCTATATCCTCCACTTTCTTTCATTAACATAGAATACAACTAAATTACGTAAGATAGAGCTCTGTGGATTGAAGGATACACTACCTAGGGGCTGAGAATGTGGTTTGTTTATTGACCTACTATTGGGAGTCTCTTCAGCTCAGCTTCTGTCTCTGCTCAATATAAATTTGGTTCTGAAGATGATAACGAGTTATTGAATTTGCCGAGAAGGGAATTGATTGCCTAAAGGCTGGAGAAATTGGTAGAAAAATAGCTTGTTATAAATGGACTCTTTATTAAAAACACAACCCTCACCAAATTTTTTTTCAAATGGTAGATGATATAGGATGTTAGCTGACTCTGAGGTTAAAAAAGAGAACCAGGAGAATGGACTCTGTGATTATTTTCAACGAGGTGGTGAATCCTAGGCCTGTATAGTTAGTGAGTGGAATCGACACAGGAGTGGAGTGATAAGAATGAAGGAACAACTCTGCTGCTCGGTGCCGTGAGGTGAGGACGGGCGGGGGAGATGTGGCCATGGTGTACTACATCTCTGTGACCACCCGTGTTGGTTTGGATGCTCTGGCTCCTGGGCTTAGGCATCTTTTACTGCTTCTACTCAGGGTCCTCCTGAAGCTGTTTGGGGAGCCAGCATTGACATCAATTCAAATTGCAAGTATCTGAAAGTAACAGAAAACCCACCTGAAGGTGTCTTATACACATGTCCTTCAATTTCATTTTTGTCATCCAACATAACAAGAAACCCAGGAGTAGGCTAATGATTGTTTAGTTCAGCTGAGCCACAAGGCATCTAGTGTCTGGATATCTGCTGTCCCATCCTGAATGTGCCAAAGTTCACCTTTATCTTTGACATCCCATGACTGCAAGATGACTATAACTTCATCGTTTCCAAGCCAATGTAGGATGAAGGGAGTAGGAAGGGAAGACACTACCCGTTATTATTTTTTCAATCTGAAAATCAAAGTATTTTACAGAAAATCTCAGGAAACTTCTGTTTATGTGTCATTGTTTCCAGTTGTGTCCCATGGCTATCCCTTGATGCAAGGGGAGCTGGGAAAGAAAATACTTACCTTGGTACTTTGCAAAATATATTATACTTAATATTTAGCTTGAGTAAAATTGGGGTCTGTTAGCAAAGTGCTGTCATAAAAATATAAAATAAAATTAATGACACATTCTTTATTGCTTTGGCAAAGGTCACTCTTAGTTCCTTGAAATGTCCAGAGCTCCAGAAGTCACTGTTGTTCCTGGCAGGAGACAGCAGCAGAGATCAGGAAGGGTAACAGAAACCACATGCAGGAACTGCCCCAGTCTTTTACCCACGAGAGGAAGTGTAACTTCTGGGATGGGGTATTTTGGAAGAAGGAACAAGACCTTCTTAGCTCTCTCCCGCCCTCCCTCCTCTCCTTTGGGATCTCCTGACTCATCCATTTATGACCATGCAGAAAGCCTTGACCCTATGCACCTTATGTCCAGCTGTGCCTGTGACCCGGGCAATACAGTTAAGCCTATTGTCGTTGTATTATTAATCTCTGTCCTCTAACTTAGACTTTCTCAATAATAAAGCTGGTAATTTTTATTTTTATCTATTACCTGTGTCTAGCTCATTATTGGGTTCAGGTGGATAAGAGACAAGCAATAGGTATGAACATCCTAGCAGCCCTACAAACATGTACATCTCAGTCTGGCATGACCTGGGGATACTCAAGTCTCTAAAGATCCATACGGATAAATCTGATTATGGTAAATAACATTAAAAGATGTAATCTCCTTCACTTGGGTAATGTTGACTTCCATTTCTATGACCTTTCCCTGGTAGAATAGTACAGCTGATCACTTGTAGACCTGCCTGGACTGATTTGACTCTATTTACTTAAATTTGTGCAGGGTGAATCCAGCATAATTTAGCCAAGGTTTTGAGGATAATTAAAGCTGTAAGATTGCTCCCAACTTACTTCCAGGGTGGATATTTAGAATTAAAAAAAAAAAAAGAAAAGAAAAGAAAAGAAAAAGAAAAAACAGGTCTTCATCCGAGGAAAGAAAACATTTCTGAAAATATCCTTTCCTTCTCACAGAAAGAACATTGGCAATCTCCATTGTTAAGCAGCTGTGTTTGGAAAGTGCTCCTATTTATCTAGGTTTGGGGTTATTTAAGATCCTGTACAAGTCATGACCTGTATATCTAAGTTCAATCCAAAAGAAACTCTCATATTAAAAGAAAAAATAGGAAAGTCTGGCCCTGGGAACAATACTAAGAACTTCTTGAAGTGTGTTCTAGGTCTCATCAACTCTCTGCATAAGCAAGGATATCACCAAAATGTATTTTTGTGGCTTCTGGGCAACTCTTACAATTTAAAATATAGCCTTTAAAAATCAGCATACCCACTCATGCAGAAAAGTCTAATAAATCTTACTGCTTGGCCGTCCTAGGGTATTACTACTTTCCCTGAGAAGGCCTCTTCTTAATGTGTCTTATGACCTGTGAAGAGGCTAATGGGGTGGACCAGAGGGCACTTCCAAAGATATAGGTTATATCCTGGCTACCCAATATTCTGCTCGCCCACCTGGGCGTGGACTTGCTCATGTTCAAGAACCTAAAGCAATGCTGCTCAAAAAACCTTAAACTTCTCTGAGCCCTAGCCTGAAAGTCAATGGCACTGTTGGTCCTAATACCAGGTATTTGACCCAACCAGATATTTATAAACTTTTTGGGGGTTTTCCATCCAGTTGAGGCTAAGGGACAGTTAACAGTTGTAGCTTAACAGTTGTAGCTTAAATCCTTCCTCAATTTCACAAAATGTACTCAAACAAGTAAAGTGGTATATCTATCAGTTTTCTTCAAGAAGCAATAGTGAGTTAACTGTATGCAATTGTGGGAGCTAATGATATATTACCCTTTTCTGTGAGGCTGTTGCTTCTGCCTCTGATGCTACAGTTTGAAGCCAGCAGGACAGGTAGTCAGGAAGCAAATATGGGTTGAAATGGGGGAAGCACAGATGAACTGGAGCATGTAAGAATGAGGGGGAACCATGAGGATGGGGGGACCTCACACTGGACTCTCACCCACCTACAAACCCTTTCACCTATAAGATGGAGATGTCTTGCAGAAGGAGTTGGTGGCTTCTGTCCCATGGAGAGGAGTGCCCTGGCTCTAGAGTCACAAAAGCTGAGGGAGGAGACTCTGTAGCAATCGGAGGCCCAGTAGGCCCAGTTGGGGTCTCAAGCCTAGCAGTGGAGCCCCCAGATCAGCTACAGCACGTGTGAGTAGCAACAACATCCTGTGCCCACAAGGACCCTCTGAGCATAAAGTAATACGACTGTTTCATTTCTCTTCCAAAGCAAGCCAATTATGCATGGAAGAGTATTCTGGGAAATGTAGTCCCAGTGTAGCCAAACTGGCACAATATGCACCCACCACAGAGAAGAAGAAGGTGGCCAAGCAGGCTGTAGAAATATTAGTGTCTCATTGCTTTACGCTTCTACATGGACAACTGAACGGGCTTTGTAGTCAAGCAGCCAGATCTATTAATTGAGGATAGAAAACGTAAGCATTTTAACTTTATGTGACAAAAGAATCTGAATGGAGCATATAAAGCTAAAATCCCAGCATACATTATTCAAGCTATAAGAAGATACAGAGAAAAATTAATAGACACCTTGGGCAAACTAAGAATGCTAAAGACACATGACCCCTCCTCAGGGAAGGAAAGTTTTCCTGAGGAGTCTCTCAAAGCAGCAAAGTTAAAAGTGCTAGCTGAAGGACACTTAGATCTTTACTGACACTGTTTGAGTGGAAATCAGGGAGGTGCAGGTGAGAAAACTAGGGAGATTCTGAGCTTCACAATTCCCTATACAGGAAAGAGATTCAGCTCCCTCAGTTAATTCTCAGTACCTCTAGAGAAGCTGCCTCTGCTAACCTATGCAAAGAGTTAAGGTGAGCCAAGGTAAAGTGCCATGATCCATGATCTGTCAATATCATCACATCATTAGCAATTCAGGGGCCCCAATGGTGGATAACTGAGTGGGTTACTGGAATTTTTAACACACTCTCTCTTTCACATTTTTTGACTCCCACAATTTTCTCTAATGGCAAACAGGAACCTTGAGTCATATTCAGATGGGTAGAATGAACCAACAACTCACTTCTCTGGAGGGACCCAGCAGTTGTTTAAAGTCATCACGATGATAACTGCTAATGACAGACATTCTGAATGTTTCAGAGTCATTTGGAAGATGTCTAGTTAGTTAGAGAGGCTATGTTATTTGGAACTGTCACTGTTCTATACATCATTAGGCTGTGCATTCTGCTAATTGCATACGTACACTCACCCTCAAGTGCACTTATCCTTGACCTACCCATGTTATAAATATTTCAGTGCTTCTTGTCTGAGGAGATGATTGATTCATACTTCCTTCTGTGGATTGCAGACCAGGTTTCTCCTTACAATTTAAACAATCATTTATATTTTGGTTTTTGCAATATTTTAAAGGGAGAAGAATCTTAATGAGTGTGAGTGACATAAGATGCAAAGAATAACTGCACATGTGAAAGGGAAATTAATGTCGTGAAAACTTAACGAAGAAGAAAAAATAAAATAAATACATGATTTAATCAACAACAACAACAAAAACAGGCATCTTGTTGACCCTATAAAGAAACAATCTCTCCCTGGACATACCATATTACCCTCAAAATGTTATTTTCAGTGTTTGAAGGAAGTAGGGAATCTACATGTACAAGTACCATTTAGAGCGAACATATTTCAGTTCTGTAACTTCTGATTGATGTGAACAGGAAACATCTCCAGAGCAAAGAACACATTAATTTATTGAGCATCTCAGCAACATAAAAATATTGAAATTGCATTAGTACAGAGACCATAGTGCTCAAAGTATTCTGTGAACTATTTCAAGATGTATATAGCTTAAGTCAATTTCTGTCCAGAGATATTTGAAACTGAATACAGAATTTGAGGTGAGCGTCCACAAGGAATGGAGCTTTAACTGCTTGGGGTCTCTAAATTGAACAGGCATAAGATGTGGCAAGTTTTACAAGAAATGGAAGGTCCCTGAACAGGTCCAAAGAGTCAGACAAACTTGCCATTTGATGTGAATGATGCTATCTTTAAGGACAGCACCTTTCTGGGGTAGACTGCTCACAGCTTCCTTGGTAAATAAGAGCCTCCAACACAGGTCAGGCTTAGACTAAATCACTACCCAAATCCTTCATAAAAGTGGGTAAGGACAGGCAGGGAAAGGCTGTGAGAGGTGGACATGGTCCCTTGCTCCAGAAGTTAACTTATTTGTAAACCATTTTCTTTAAAGAAGAAAGTTCTTTAGAACAAGCTTGCCTTCCTTCTCCTCTGCTCTTCCTTCCTCTCTGCCACCAAACAGAAAAAAACAAAACAGCTGTGAATGAGTGCTTTGAATACCTCTTCTTTTACCTTTAGACATCACTATTTCCCCTTTTTCTTCTTTTCCTTAGCTCACCGCTGAAAAGAATCTTTATGCGGTTACTGATCAAATATTCATTGGGATTCATTGACCAGTCTTTAATAGAGTAGAGCACATTCATCCCAGAGTAAAAGCAAGTGGGTAGAGAAGGCTCTACACGATCAGGGAGGGCATCCTGGTGCCTGTGTGTACTTGCATAGCAGGTACACCTGCACAGGGGTATAGTACCTGCTCTCCAATAGTCTGCTCCCTACAGTGCCCTTGGCTTTGAGGAGCTTACTTGAAGAACTTGCACTCGTCCTGTGGATGCCTTGGGGGAGGGAAAGACACGGTATAAAACATTTCCAGTTCCCAGTTCCCTAAGTTTCCCTGGAGTCACCTATTTCTAATCAACCCAGGCACCATATGGTCTCCTGGGGGCCCTGAAATTGAGAGAGGCCTCCAGTTTCAGAAAGAATCACAAGCCAGTGTGATGTGGGCAGACCCCTTCCCTAGGGAAGCAGGTCTCTTTAGCATCCTGTTCTGCTTGCAGCCCCCACAGAACAAGAGAGCTAGGCCCTGGGAGCCAGGTCTTCTCCCCCCGCCCCCTGCACCCCCAACAACACACACTCCAAGCCACTGCTGGGGAAGGAGAGAAAAATCTTTGAATTCCTTATGGGATTAATTTGTACCAACTTTAATAACTAAAATTGACCCGAGAGAAGTCAAATCTGCTTAAAATGATACTAAAGTTTGGAAAGGGTGGTTTGACAGAACATGGTTGAAAGCAGTGATTCTAAGTATAGGGAGAACCATTTTCTTACATTTCCTCCAACAAGCTGAGTCTCCTGAATTAAGAGGTTACCGAAAAGGCATAATAGTTTAGTTTCTGTTAATTTTAAAGGTAGTGATAAAGCAACCCCACCGGGGAAAGAAATGGGTAAATTCAATGTTTTTGAGTTCTCTCCCATGAGGATGTTTAATTTGTTTATAAAAAAGAACACCTTGGCAGTCTGGGGTCTTGAGCACTCAGGGGGGAGTCCAGTCAGAATATGTGGCCCAGCTCAGTCTCAGCAGTGGAGCTGCAAGCTCTGAGCAAGCACCATTCCCTCCCTCATCTCAGTTTCCTCATCCAGCAGTGCCCCCTCCCCCCGAGTTCAGGTTCCCCAGCTGTTCCCAATTTCCTCTTGACTTGCTCATGGATGACTCAACCTGGCTTTTTATAGGGGCCAGAGCATTTGGAACATGTCAAATGTAGGTTAAATACCACTCAAAAAGTGATTCCACATATAACACCAATTATACAAACAAAAAGATTCCTTTACTCCTAGGTTTGTGTGTTACTCTGGAAGTTAGGTTTTAATCCCTCCCAGGTTCCAAAGGGAAGTTACTGAATGAATGTTGATGATGTATTAGGAGCTTGATGTCGTGGCTCTGGAATAGGTCACCTGGGATCCTGGAAGTCTCTGCTCTAAGTGGATCCTGGCTACCGGTGACTGGTGGAAATAGACAAAAACTGCTATAAAAGGAGACAGTCATGACTGCTTTCCCCCCTGTGAAATAGGTTTTTAGAAAGTTAATTATTAAACATTTCAAATATAAAATAAAATATAGATAAAAATAAAATAGCACATGGTAACCTATACTCAGGTTTTTAAATTGTCAACAATTGACCATAGATGCTTCAGATGAGAGAGAGAGAGAGAGAGAAATATCTTAGTTGCAGTTGAAATGCCTGCCCGTTGTCAACCGAGGAGTCATTACCCCTCCCCAGAGATAATAAATCTTTTATTGTTGCTGTGCATTTTTCCTTCCCATATTTTCATGCTTTCTCTATATATTTATTCATATATACAAGTGTTCTTATCCATTATCTATATATATTTTTAAAATATTTTACACAAAGATAGAATATCAAACATGACTTTTTCTAACTTACTCTTCATTCAACTTTATATTTTATATTAATCTGTGTTTAAAGATGTAGTTGTTCATTTTAACTGAGATATAATGTGTCATTGTATGATGATGAAACCATAATATTCTGGTTTACTATTGACTGATAGTAGCACTCCCCGCCTGTTCATGTTATAACAATGCTGCCATGGACAACTGTCTGAGCAGCATATGGCTGAAGGTGAAAGTTTTCCTGGAAGGATATGAGCATCATCAATGTCAACAGATATTGCAAAATTGCTCTTCTAAATGGTCATGCAAATTTACACCCTGTTGTATGGCAGACTTCCTATTCAACATCCTGGCTAGTGTTTGGTATTAACAAACTTCCAGATTTTAGTCATGCTGGTGATTGTGAAATACTACTTCACATGTGATTGTAATTGGCAATTCCTGGTTAATAGAGAGGGTGAGGATCTTTTCAGATATTTATTGGTCTTTAGAGGATGCTCTTCTATTAACTGACTAGTTCTACCCTGTTTCTCCATGGGGTTGTGACCTTTTTCTTGTCAATTTGTAGTATTTCCTTCTATTTTGATATACTAATCCTTTCTTTATTGAAAATAATGAGTTGCAAATATCTTCTCCTGCTGTGCCCCTTCACTTTATATATGGTGCCTTTCATCATACAATAATCTTGCATTTTAATGTAGCAGAAATTCGTCTTTTCCAACATGGTTGGTACATTTCCTGTGTTATTTAAGAAGTCCTTCCCAACTCATCAGACACAGAGACAGAGGCAGTTGTGTGACAGATGAGAGTCTATACTTGGAGTCAGAATGCTTAGATTTGAATCTCATATTTTATTAGCATCTTGAATGATGGGGCACTTACTCTTTTTGAATTCCTGAAATAGTTTGTATTAGATCAGGGTTATCTGTTCTTTCATGTCACCTGGGTCTTGTATACAGTTTACTGCTATTATTGTTCATAGATTCTTTGAATAACTTTACTGAAAATATCACTTATATGCCAGATAATTTACCCATTGTAAAGGTACAATTCAATGATATTTAGTGCAAGCCTTATTATAATTTAGTTTTAGAACACTTTCATCATCCCCCAAAGTTTCCTCATAACCTTTTGCTGTCAGTTTTAGCTCCCTCAGGCATAGGCCACCTGCTGATAGAAATGTCATATAAATGGAGTCCTATAAGATGCAGTCTTTGGTGTCTTTCTCGATTTTGAGGGTTATTCATGTATCATTAGTTTATTCCTTTTTATTGGTGAATAGTATTTTATTCATAGATATACCAATGTTGTCTCATTAGTAGTTTGTGGGCATTGGATTATTTCAAGTTTTTAGTTATTATGAGTGGTGTCGATATAAACATTTGCTTACAAGTCTTTCTAATTGTTATTATTTTGTAGGCGATTCATTATTTCTTTCTGATTGGTTTTTAAATTTCCTTTTTGTTCTCTGCTATTTCACTGCAAAATTTCTAAGGGTGGATTCATTTTTATTCATCTTTCCAATACTTGCTATACTTCTTGAATATAAGGACTCATGTCTTTCTATAATTCTGGGAAATTCTCAGTTATTATCTCTTCTAATGTTGGATATTTTCCATTTTCTCTCTTCTCTTTCCAGAATTAACACAATAAAAGACACACTTTTTCATTCTATTCCTCCCATCTCCCAACTTCCCAAGTTTGTAGTCTAGAAAGTTTCTTTGCATCTACCTTCTTGATCAAGCATTATTTTCTCTTCTGGTAGGTTATATTTTCTGTTTAACCAGTTCATTAAATTCTCAATTTCAATGACCATACTTTTTACTCCCAATCTTTTTGGTTCACTTTGAAACCTGTCTTTCCCTCTACTCATCATGTCTTCTTCTCACTCTTTAAAATGGAGACAGTTTTTACTCACTTTAAATATGTAATATTTATATATAATGGAATATTACTTGGCCATAAAGAATAATAAAATTATGGCATTTGCAGGCAAATGGATGAAATTGGAGAATATCATGCTAAGTGAGATAAGCCAATCTCCAAAAAAACCAAAGGACAAATGATCTCGCTGATAAGTGGATGATGACACATAATGGGGGGTGGGAGGGGGGCAAGAATGGAGGAAGGAGGGACTGTATAGAGGGAAAAGAGGGGTGGAAGGGGTGGAGGGGAAGGAAAAAATAACAGAATGAATCAAACACCATTACCCTATGTAAATGTATGATTACACAAATGGTATGCCTCTATTTCATGTACAGAGAAACAAGATGTATCCCATTTGTTTAAAATAAAAATAAATTAAAAAAAAAAAAAAAAAAAAAGAGGAAGGGACCATTATCACTGGAACTGAGAAGAAAACTATCAGTAGGGAGGAAGTTAAGGCCATGGCTGAAACCATCAATCATGTCACCCTGTTGAACAGGGGTTAAGAGTGATTTCCAATAGTACTAAATACAGAAACTTCCTTTGGTGAAGAGCCTGCTATGGGCCAAGTATTGTGTGGATATTCTTTTATCTGATCCTAATGACATCCTTTTAGAGTTCAGATTATTATTCCCATTTTCTGTAATAAAAATCAGACAGAGAGAGATTAGGGGGAAAAAATATATATATATGTAATATTTTTTGAGGTTGTCTTGTTACTCCTGTTCTAACAGTATGATTTCTCCCATGAACCGCCTCTTCTGACTCTCCCTTATTACGGTTTCTTATGTTGTGTGGCTTATCAATGTTTATCAGGAGACATGTTTAGCAGGTGCTACTTATCACTTTTGAGATATTTGTGCTTCTTGGCTTGTGGAGGTATCACTTTGGGTCAGTTTTGTGTTTGTTTCTGTAGAAAAGGAGTTTGAGGGCACCTAATCCAGTTTTATTCCTTAGCTTGGGATACCATACAGATAATGTAATCTGGACCTCATACTTCCATACACTTGTGGTTTTCTTTGTTTGACACTTTTTGTTTGTTCCCTTGATTGATTTTTTCCTACTCATTACCCCAGGCAGATGGCAGGCTTCCTCATTCCTTCCTTGGCCTAGCAGACTATTTTCTAAGACATTTAGAAGGAAGGGGGCAGCTCTTTGAAGGTCCTGGTTGTATATTGATGCCAGCTCCACACTGGTCTTAGGCCCCAGGTTGCATCTGTCCTGTCCTCATTGCCAGTGCAATAAGGGTTCAGTAGCTCCCTGGACTACTGTGGTATCAGCTCATGGGCCTGCTTCTACAGTTTCAGAACCTTCTTGGTTTCTAGCTTCAACTTTCTTCTTTTGAGTTTGCCCAGGTATCAAAATTTCATTTTGCCTGTATCTTATCCAGTTTTCCTATGTGTTTAGAGCAGTGTCAAGGTCAGCTTCAGTTTGGTGTGCCATGGAGCTGGATGTCTTTCTCTTTCCATCCCTGCTCCTGTGTGTCTGACTGGCTGTCTATCTAGCCAGAGCAGTGAAGGATTTGTTACCCTCTTTGGAGAGGCCTAGGTTTCTCTTCTGTCCACTGCCTCTCCTTGGCCTTAGTCTCCCTTTCTTTAGTAACTTGGAGTCTGACCTGGTTGCTTCTTTAGAGGAGCCCCATCTGTCTTCATGCTATCTTTTCTTCTTCAGGGATCAAGCAAAACAGTTCTTGAGGACTAGTGTCCCTTCTGCCCCTTTTCACGTCCTCTCCTCACTGTTTACCTGGAAAAGGCCCAGACCAGCACCACTCCAGGCCTTAAGAATGATTCTCTGTTTTCTCTTGTCTTTGTTCTCCCTCTTCTCATTGATGAGTGTGACTGTACTCTTATTATAATGATCAAGAACCAACCAGCCTTGGATTCAGAGTTGGGAACGGAGAGAAAGAACAAGCCTTTCAGTAGTTTTGGTTTGGGGCTATTAGACCTTAGTAAAAGCCTTTTACACTAAGTCCATCATAGGTCACTACAGTACTGCAGCCAGATTTGGGACAAAGTCTCTTGATGAACTGTTTTTTGTTTTTTTGCTTCTCTGTACCCTTATAGGAAGGGGTGATTATTGAGGAAGGACTCAGGATCTCAGTGATCCTGAATCTGTTAGACCTCTGCCTCTCACACATATCTGCATATTCAAATCCCCTAGGAAACTTCTAAAAGTAACATGGAAAACCTGCTCTTACCCCAGAATAATCAAGTCAGAATTTCTGAGGATGGGTTCTAGGTATCAGTATTTTAAAACTCTTCAGGTTAATCAAGTGTGCAGCCAGACCAGAGGAGTGCCAGACTGTGGCTTCAGATAAACAGAACCACCACCTTATTCATGTCCCATGATTATTTCCAACACTTTGAAGTTTAAGTCAAGACACCTGGTCTCTCTAAGAATGATAAATTAACTATGGGGGGAGGTTAAGAGAACGTTAAGTAGATATGAAATAACTGTTAGCACATGTATTTCAAAAAGCCAAGAGACTGATTACTATGTCTCTTTTATACAACAAAGCTTCCTAATCACATGTTATGTTAAGGTCAGGGAGCTAGGGGGTTCTATAGTCCGACTCCCCACCCCCTGGATTATTTGATCTTTGTTTTGGTCTCCTTGGAAGACAAAGATGCTCAGTCTGTAACATTTTTGCAGCTGGAAGGATGGTCCCTGGAGTCTGAAGCCCTCTCTTTATTCTGAGGGTTGTAGCGGTGACCCTACAGGGCTATGAATGTTTTTCTGTCCTGACTTCTTCCTTTTCCAGTTGCCAGCTAGTACCTCCACTAAGAATCTTCTCTGCTATGTTGGGCCACATTTTAGGTCCCCCAATCGGTCCAGCTAGCACTGGCTACCCTGGATCCCATTCTCCAGAATACCTGTGAACTTTCCTTGGCTTTGAGGCCTTTTTGAACATTGGACCAAATTTCTCCTACACACATCACAGGAGAGAATATAGATTTGTTATTCTGCATCTGAGTGGACAAACTGCTTCCAGATTTCCTTTGAGACCATTGGAGTTTCCTCTCCAGGGAAGAGGAACAAGATTTCCTTTTTGCATTAGCAGACTATTCAGATGCAATCCCAAGAATTCTTAGGGTAAATGAGCAGAAGGCAACTGAACTATTTCCAGAGGACATGTGACTAAACTCTTGAGAGGAAATATCTGTTGAAAGGAACCCCTGGGTGCTTGCTGTTTCTCTACAACAGTGGAAACTCACTGATCAAATATGAATGGTCTGAATTTTCAAATTGTTCCTTCTACCATCTCCTCAGGTCTGCATTGACTCACAGTTCTTCACTATTCCTACCTCAACAGCATTAATTTAAAAATTTAACTGTATGTTAGCTTTCCATCCCTGTAACAGAATACCTGAGAAATCAGTTTACATGGAGGAAAAATTTAGTTTGGCTCACTATTTTAGGGTTTTCAGTCCATGGTCTCCTGGCTCTGTTGCCTTTGGACTTGTGGCAAGGTAGCTCATCATGGTGGAAGCAGAGGAGGAAACGCTAACCTCATGGTAGCTAGGAAGCAGAGAGAGATGGGGGTGGGGAAGGGGTTCCAATCCACCCTTCACGAGCAAGTTCCCAGTCACTACTTCCTCCCACTGGGCTCCATCTCCTAAAGTATCCACCACTTCCCAGTAGCACCATCAGCTGGGGACTAAGCCGTTAGCACTTGAATTTGGGGAACACTTAAGATCCAAACCATAACAACCTACAGCCATGCTACTTGACTCTCTTTCGATGCTGGGGACATGAGTCTTTCCTTTATTGTGTTTGTCCCCTTCATTTCTTAATTATTTCTTTCCTCAAAAGAATGCTGTTCTTTATCTCATTCTCATCAGTTTGCTTTGAGTTTGGTTTCTATTTAAACTGTTTTTTAGAACTTTCTTCAGGAGGCTTTACCCTACGTACTGGTAAATAATGGTGTTAACCTCATGAGGGACATGGAAGGGGACAAGATTATTCACTTTTTCTTCATCAAACTTTGTTTTCTTTATTTCTTAAAATGGGCACATATTATTTCAGCAGCTAAAAATATTTAAAAAAATAACTTTGGTCACAGAGAAACTAAAAAGAGTGTTCCCTTTGTTGGGATTTATGCAACCTCTTACTATATGTACAACTTCTTTCTTTTTAAAAAAAATTTTAAAAAAAATTTTAGTTATAGATGAACACAATACCTTTATTTTATTTATTTATTTTTATGTGGTGCTGAGGTTCAAACCCAGTGCCTCACACATGCTAGGCAAATTCTCTACCACTGAGCTATAACCTCAGCCCTCTTTCATTCTTTTTTAGTATCAGGGATTGAACCCAAAGGTGCTTAACCACTCCAGCCCTTTTTGGTATTTTAGTTGGAGACCGTGTCTTGCTAAGTTGCTTATGGCCTTGCTAGGTTGCTGAGGCTGGCTTTGAACTCACATTTCTCCTGCCTCAGCCTCCTGAGCTGTTTGGATTACAGGCATGCACCACTGCATCCAGCTAAATGTACAATTTCTTATAAATGCACATGCTGACATATGTACCTTTAAAAACACATACATGCATAAGTATATTTATAAATACATTAGTGTTTATAAAGAACTTAGGATACCACCCTGCCTGTAGTAAACCTAGGACATAGTAAATAAAAAAAAAAAAAAAAAAAAAATATATATATATATATATGTGCTGTCATTTAACAAAACAAAGGACTTTTTCTAAATCTGTAAGTGAAAGGAAATTCCGAATTATGGGTGAAAATACAGTGCTCCGCCGAATGTGGAGCGAATGCACTGCTGGCGGATAACTTCTGATGTTTTCTTTGTTCTCTTTTGAGAAACTGGAATGAGTTAAAGTTGAGGAGCATGCTGAGGTTTAACTCATTCCATCGTTTCAGAGTGACACAAAACGTGATTTAAAGCCAGCAAGCCTGCCTGGGTTTTAGTTCTTAGTGGAAGTTGTCTTTGATTGATTACAGAGGACCAGGGGTTCTGAACACCTATTGGGACTGACCCAGGGCTGAATGCAGTCAGGCAGATGGTTTGCTGCATTCCTGTGATTTTTCTGGTTCTAGCCAAAGCCCTTGGACTTGAGTAGCTTTTGGATTGATCTGAGACTCTTCGACTGAACCCTGCACTGATCCTATGTCCTCATGGGGTCTAGATTATTTCTAGGCCAGACCAGAGAACCTCAAACTTCAAAACAGGAGAGTAGTAGTCTCTGAACTTGGCCAGGATCTTTGGTTGCCTATAGAACCGGAGGTGGGCTCTGATCTAAAATCATGGGGATTTGGAGGCAGAGTCAATCAGAGCATTCACAGTTCGGATGGCCTGAGACAGCAGACAGAATCCTACTCAGTCTCCTACCCAACAGGCTGGCCAGGCTGCCTTGACCTCAGCTTGGAGGGTTCATCCAGCCCTGAATCAGCTTTGCTGTTTGCCCGGATTGTCCACTGGTGTCAATGTGATCTTCCACCTTAAAGTTTTCCTTGAAGGCAACCAAAAAAACAAGAAAGAATTCCATTTGCAATGTATTTTTGCAAATATATTTTTCTGATCTTAGTGCATTATAGCTTTCTTTCTTTCTTATTAGAAAAAGATCTTTCTGAATTATAAAAATGCTGTTACTAATTATTGATGTTCTTGGTAAATTTAAAAAAAGGTGTAACTTGCTTTTATTGGAATGGGGAATTCCACAGAGACTTATGAAAGAGTACAGGGGTTTCTTTTGTGTTCTTAGGCACTAAGTCAAAGAATTCAATTGTTCATGAATTAATAATGCTAACTATTAAAATTGAGGTTTCTTTAAGTTTGGGAGAAAGTAATTTCAGGAGGAATTAAATGCAGATTCATCACTACATAGAGGGGAACAGGTCGGGCTTTTCCAATGCCTCCATTCCAAGTAGAGAAGCCAAATTCTGCCCCTGGGACTAAACACCAGCGTCCTTCCGGCTATTCTAGCTGTGGAGGGAAGTCCAGGAGAACCTCCTGTCCTGATACAACTGGTTAGGGTGGAGACCAGTCAGAACTTATGAGGGGAAAGTATCAGAAGCTTTCACTATCCAGGTCTAAATTTTTACTTGGCTCGTTAAACCTCTTTTAGTCCCGTGAATTGGAACCCTGTGAAGACATGGCTTTGCTGAAGGGGTAGGAGTTTATTTATAAAGCATGACAAAAATTAGTCATACTGGCAGTTAATTATGTGCACATTTAATTTCTAAGGTACCTAAGCATTTCAGTTTTATTCTCATTTCACTTCAGTTCTTCAAAGACATATCTTCACCAAAATATTGATTGTAACATTTAGAAATAGTCTGGCCACTTCTTTTACAGATCGTGAAGAGGTGTGATCATGGTTGAAGAGTCACTTATTTTAAAAGCTTTGTAAGCCTGTTGGTAGTAGGGATTTAACAAATATTTATTAAATAAGTGAAAAAAGAATTGAAGATTGATTCTCTTTCATGGCATTTATCAAATTCATTGCATGTTCAGGAAAAATGGGCATAAACACTTGCCTCCTAATCTGATCAATCTCAACGTTACATATGATGTGTCATCCAAACATTCAAAGGGATTACCACCCACTTTTTATTAATTAATCTGTGAGCATAACTTTAGGGTGAATTTCTATGTTGTAGAAATAATGTTGTAGAATATATGTTGAATATATGTTGTAGATATAATGGAGCCATTATATCTATATCAGGGCTTCTTAATATGAGCATTATTAAAATTTGGGACCAGATAATTCTTTGCTATGAGGGACCGTCCTGTGTATGAAAGATGTTCGGCTTTCTGGTCTTTATCTACTAGATGCCAGTAGGAACCTCTTCCCTTGCTCCATACCCAGTTATAACAGTGCAAAATGGTTTTAGATATTAGCAAATGTCCTCTGTGAGCAGGAAGGGAATCACCCTCAGGAAACATTCTTTTATATCCGATATAGAAGAGTAATATATGGGGTGGGGATGTAGTTCACTAGTAGAGCACTTGCCTAGCATATGCCAGGTCCTGGGTTCAATTCCCAGTACTGCAAAAATAAAAAAATAAAAAAAAAAAAAAGAATGATATGTGATTATGACATTTTAAGCAATACTAAAATTGAAAAAAAAAAAAAAACCAATAAACTTTTTGTTGTTGTGTTTTGTTTTGTTTTCTGCTTAGAGAAGGTATTCTGTAACATTCTGCTCAAAGGAACACATGCTGAATGGAGTTTTCTCCGAGAAGTAAGGCTTTTGTTTATGGGGACAATAACTTGTTTTGGAGCAGAGATTTATAGTTATGAAAGTTTCCAAAAATAATATTTGATTACTACTGAATCAGAAGAGTAGGAAAACAAAAACCCAAATGGTCATAATCCTCACCTTGATGAACTCTAAATATTTTGAAAGAAAAATTATTAAATGCACACAGTAAAAAATTGGTACAAGAGGATAAGAATGGAAAACAAATGTCTCTCTTCTGCTCCAATCCCCATTTCTCCCCAAAGTTAATTACATTCATCATTTTTCATTTCAGAAAAAAAATGTTTACAGTCAGGAAAATTCGAGTTTCCCTTTGGGAGAACTGGAATAGACATAGGTGTGACCCTGGGGTGGAGACAGGGTGGTGGCTTGAGGTTGCTGTCAATTCTAAGCAAATCAGAAAGCAAGACCTGGCTTTGCTTTCATTAAAAGAGTTAGAGATTATTCATTACTTATTCACCCTCCCTAGGAGGGAGAGTCTTCCTTTTCCCAGGGTGCATTGGCCACATATTTTGGAAAGTTAGCTGTTTTTAGCTTAAATCTGATAGAGTTTTTAACTCACAGAGCAAGCCTGCCGGGACCAGTTCTTTGGCAGAGAGCTCCGTCCGCATCTTTGTTAAGGCTGACCTGTTGTGTTGGCGCCAGGGACTCATTTACTGCCTTTTTCCTTGGTACACAGGGCACCCACTCTTTCACTGCATTATCATGTTGTTCTGGAGGGAACAATTCCTCCTTTGTCATGCTGCTGAGGTTCCCCAGCCAGGCTCCTGTGAATGGACACAGGTTCCTCCTGAAATGAGCACCCATGGGTATTGTCACTGTCCTGTCCTTAAAGGGTGCCTGTGGGGTCCAACAGCTTTCCTTAATGAGGCGGCTGTTCAGAAAAGTTCTGAATTTGTTTGATGTCCTGAAGCATTTGAGGCTCTTGATCTAAAAATGAAGAAATTCTTAGTATTCTGTAAGCATGCTTTTCATCCAGTGAATGAATCTCTTTATGCGTTCTAGTCACTAACACCCTAAAGTTCAGATGCATACAAGTAAAAAGGGCCATTTGTATGGGGGAAGAATATTTCAGGACAACATAATTTTTTGATTGTTTGTGAACTTTCATGACATTTCCCCTCAATATATTGCTGTTTGTTCATTCACTTATCCAAGTAGAAACAGACATCAATTAAGCAACAACAGTATGTAAGAGACTAAGGCACTGCGTAGGATATAGGAATAAGTGGGAGGGAGCATAGCAGAGTGACTAAGAGCTCAAGACTGGGAATCAGAATATTTGTCAGTTTTGCCTCTCGTGTGCTATGAGGAAGTCACTTAATCTCTTTCAGCTCAGATTCTGCATCTGAAGAATGGGAATAGTAATAGTATGTAATTTATAGGGTTATTGTAAGCATTAGTTGAGGTTTGACAAGGCATATACTGTCAAACATCTTATAATTACTAATTTGATGTTCATTTTAAAAAAGAAAGGAACTTGAAGACTAAAAGACAGTTCTACAAATAATTATATCATACATAGTAAAGAACAACAATACAAGCTCTGAGAAGTAAAAAGGAAGATCAATTGCAGAGAATAAGTAGCACTAGCTACTCTAGCAAGCAGGCCCCAAATGAATGATAGCGATAGTTTTCCAGGGTACTTAGACTCCAAGTGACTGACGGATCCTGGTTTCTTTCACTGTGACCTTCTAGAGTTTCAGAATCACTCAATTCAAAGTTCATGAATAGGAAAAAAGAGTTTGTGTGAAATACTGCATGGAATGTTTGTAGGCGGGTGTGGTGGCACACGCCTATAATCCCAGCAACTTGGACAGCTCAGCAACTTAGCAAGACCCCAAATGAGTAAGACTTAGTCTCAAAATTAAAAATGAAAATGAACTGGGGATGTGAGTCAAGGATAAAGTGGCCTTCGGCTCAATGCCCAGTACAAAAAACAAAAACAGACACAAACACAAACCAAAAAAACCCAATGAAATGTTTTGTAGCTAAGCCTATATATATTATTTATTTATAGATATTTATTATAATACTAACTTAAAACAACAAATATTTATTAATTCACAGTTTCCTTCGGTCAGGAATTCAAGAGCAGCTTAGCTGGATGGTCCTGGCTGTGGGTTTCTCCATGGCTGCAATCAAGGTTTGCCTGGCTGTAGTGACAAGAAGGTGTGAGTGAGGTTGGAGGACCTTCTCCAGGGGGACGCCTCACGTGGCCACCAGGAAAAGGTCTCAATTCTTTGCTGGCAGGAGGCTTCGTTTTTCCACTGGGCTGATGGAATGTCCTTACAACATGGCATCTGGCTTCCCTCAAGGCCAGGGATGAGAGAGGGGAGAGAATGGTAGCTGTGGAAATTCTGATGCCTTTTATGATCTAGTCTGAGAAGTCATTTGCTGCCACTTTCACTTTATTTGTGTGTTGGAAGAGAATCGCTAAGTCCAATTCACACACAAGAAGTGGGAGGGGGGAATTAAGGTCCCACGGCTCCTCAAGGAACAAAAAATTCGTGGACGTATTTTAAAACCACTACAGTCTGGAAGTGATGAATATCACCTCTGTCTACATTCTACTGGCATAAACCAGTCATGTGGTCTGATTAAATGAATGCCCAACTTGGAGTCTTTTAATTAGTTTTAATGTTTTATAATTATTCCTTCATTGTTTAGCTTTCCTGGGCATGTTCTATAATGGTGACATTATCAATGATTTTTATAAGTAAATGTCTTACTGTATTGGCACAGTCATACTTGACTTCTAGTCAATATTAATTCTTACAGCTCTCTGGATATTGATAATAATGTTGTAATTTAAAAATTGTGTTGAGCCAGGAGTGATGGTGCATCCCTGTAATCCCAGTGGCTCGGGAGGCTGAGGCAGGAGGATGGCAGGTTCAAAGCCAGCCGGGGCAACTTAGCCAGGCTGTAAGCAACTTAGCAAGACCCTGTCAGAAAATAAAAAATAAAAAAAAGGGGCTGGGGATATGTCTCAGTGGTTAAGCACCTTGGGTTCAATCCTTGGTACCAAAAAACAAACAAAAAAACAAACCAACGTGTTAAAATGAAAACCTAAATGGTTTCGATATTTAGAGAGATGGCTAAAAGAGAAAGGCAATTATGTTTGTTGTTTTTTCAGTCAGCTCTTTCAGTGCTGTGACCAAAATACCTGACAAGAACAGTTTTAGAGAAGGAAGTTTATTTGGCATTCCACAATTTCAGAGGTCTTGGTCCATAGACAGCTGACTCTATTGCTCTGAGCCAGAGGTGAGGCAGAACATGATGGCAGAAGGGTGTAGAAGAGGAAAACTGCCCAGGATGTGGCCATCAGGAAGCAGAGAGAGAGCTGTTGCTCACCAGGGACAAAATATAAACCCCAAAGGCACATCCCCAGTGACCTGCCTCCTCCATCCACATCCTACCTGCCTACAGTTACCTCTCAGTTGATCCCTATCTGGGCATCAATGCACTGATTAGATCAAGTCTCTCATAACCAATCATTTCACCTCTGAAATTCCTGGTATTGTCTCACACATGAGCTTTTGGGAGATACCTCATATTTAAACCATAACAATTGTTTTTCATGGGTTCAAATTTTTATAGTAAAAAATTGGTGCTTTGCAATCAGACTAGTAAATTCTGTTCAGTCACTTTTGGAATAAGTTACTTACCCTCTCTTGGCCTCAGCTTCCACCACTTATAAAAACAACTGCTAATACTTACTGTGAATATGTTTTAAGATGCAGATGAGATGATCTGAAAACCACCAAGGGACAGTTGTTGATATACAGCCTGTGCTAAATAAGTGACAGCTGCTTCTCTGTCCTTCCCTTCTTGCTTTCTACAGCTGAGGACCAGCTAGGACCAACCCTGACTTCTTTCCTCAGGGTTCAATATGGAGGGAACACCAAAGGAAAATCACAGGAAAATACCCAGTGGTTCACAAATCAAATGGAGTTCTGAGATAGGGAGATAACAGAAAAGTCATTCTAAGATTCCAGAGGGCAGATGGTTTATAAGCTGGGGGGAGCAGAAGGCTGGATAGATTATATAAAGTCACCAATTTCAGGATCGGAGAGGTCTTTGAAGAACAGCATTGCATGTCGTTGAAAGCATGGGGTTGGACATTAGACCAAGCAGGTTCTAATTCTCTCATAGCTCTTCACTACGTACCATTGGGCAATTTACTTAGTCTTGTCAGTGTCGTTTTCTCACCTGGAAGATAGGAACAATAGGTGTCTCCGTTAGGGGAATTTATTTGAGAAAAACCTGTAAAATACTTAGAGCAGTTAATATGGAGTAAGCCTCAGTAAGTGGTTGTGCCTACGGTTCATGGAGTCCAGCCTGGTAAGTGAGGAAGCAGGCCTAGAGAGTATTAACAACTTGCCCCGAATCACTTCAGCAGCTAGTTAGGAATTGGATTAGAACCTTACATTAGAACCAGCATGAACCAAGGCAGAGAGGTTGGAAATGTCACATGGGCCTAGGACAGAGGTAGCAAAAGACAGTTTGGGCAGAGAGGAATGGGGTAACACCAGCCCTTGAAAGCAGAGAAGGAGGCTGATCTGGATGCAGTGAAAAGGGGAATATGATCCTCACTTCTTAGGTAGGGAGGTATTTTTATGCAAACATATTCTGCAGAGATGAATGATAGAATTAATACAATAGACTTTGACTCAAGACCAGGAATACAGTCATTCAGTCACTGAGCCCAGCAGAGACAGACCTACCAAAAGGCACCCAGAGGCTTTGCATCATTCTCAATCTGTAGTCAAGGCAACAGGAGGCTAAAAAAGACTGCCACAGAAACACTGATTTGAAAATATCTACCAAAGAGGAGAACCAGCTATGTATTCTGTGCCCACGTTCCCATGGTAGCATATGTATGTACAGAATGCCTGGTAAGGCTCAGGTGTAATCGTGTGTGTGTCCGTGCATGCACATGCATGCATGTCGTGTGTGTGGTGTGTGTGGGTGTTGGTGCATGGGTGTGTATGTGTTGGTGATGGATGTGGAGGATACACAGCCCCAGCTCACACCTGAGAGAGTTGGGAGAGAAGGAATGAGCTCACAGTCCATCTATGAATGGAAAGGGAGTTCCCAGGAGCTTTTAAGTTTTTATCTGTTGTGCCAAATGAGCAGTGGCATAGCATCTTGGAGGTCACTTGAGGTCAATAGAAAAAAAAATCAGCTAAAACCTGGGTCTTTGAATGCATGCAAATGGGCAGACACTGGGTGGGAGTTGGGTGGGGGTTCTGATGTCATGGGAAGAACAGAGGCTGCGGGGTTAGGTGCACTTGCTTTGGAATTCAGGATTTATAGTAATTCATTGTGGAACCTTTGGCAACTTATTACACAAACAATTCAGTGTCTGAGACTTATCACTGAAAGACAATAATAAAAGCTACCCTTCAATGGTTTTGTGAAAATCATAGGAGGTGTCATAAACACATGTACCTGGCATAGAGACACTCAGCACATTTATTTCCCTAAGTGTCAAACCTTAGAGTATGTAAGAATCACCTGGAAGCTTCAGGCTTGCTTCAACCCCAGGAATCTGCCCTAAAAGTCTGTAAAGGGGGATCAGGATCATTCTAACTAGGGTCACAAGGGATCTATTGGGATGACCCAGCAACTACACATGAAGAAACTTTGTCCTAGAAGAGTGAGGAACTAGAGGGAAAATAGAAGTCAAAGAATGAAATCTAAAATAAGTACCAGGCAGTCCTTTCTTGGTTACTTTATTTTTCAAGTGGATGAGGAGGCATGGTTAGGAGCAGCCTGGTCACCTTCCAGAGATGTCAGTCATGGTGGCCCAGAGCAATAAACCACACTGATAGCAAAAACCTAGATTTTAAGTTGAATCAGCATATTTCCCTTTTATTAGACCAGGTGATGGAATGGGGCCCCAGAAGCTGTTTTGCCCATATCCATAGTTGCTTGCTCATTTGTTGCTTCACTGCCTCCTTTGTCCATTCATGAGTGCCTGTTATGTGAGGCTTACAGGACATGCTCACTGCCCTTGAAAAACAAGATGTGAAAATATGACACCTTAAATATTGACAGGGGACAACAGTTCAGAATGTGATGAAAGTACAGACTTGGTACCAGAGATAAGTTCTACAGCTGTGGGAATTCGGGAGACAGGGGTTCAAAAAGGCTTACTGGAGCCTTTGGGAACTAGGCTGGGACTTGAAAAGGCAGTTGGAGTCGAATACATAAAGCAAAGGGCAGGGCATTCCAGTTTCTTCCTTTCATTGAATACTTCTTTTTATAATCATTTTGGTGACTTGTTATATATCCTTTAGTTATTTTTGTTGGTATTCAGACTGGTGCCTCTGTACTTAGCTAATTATAACATGCTCTGTTTCCTAGGAAAGTGGGACACTCCTGTACTTCTTTACCAGACAATCCTTTGGTTAACTTCACCTGCATATTTTCCCAAATCCATTTTAGAACAAAATTTTAATATTCTAGAAAAATCTCCATTAACGTGTATAAAGCATATGACTTGATCAATTAATTAGGGAAGAAATTAAAATAGCTTGCAAAATAGTTTTTCTGTTGTTTCAAACTCTTTTGGAACTAGCTTAGGTGCAGGCCCAGCACCCTGTGACTTTTGTAGGGTGAGATTTCCCCCCAAAATGACCAGCACTGGTTATCTGCCCTTGGGAACCCTGGGCAATGTTGTCACCACTAAGCCAGGAGAGTTCTGTCTCACAGTGGCAACTCTAATTGAGTGGGTTAAACTACAAATTTCAACAGGCACCAGGATGATAGTGTTTCTCCCAGTCCAATTCTCAAATCAAGTAAAAAGGGGAGCTAGGTTCAGCCCATTTGTTCCCGATGCTGCTGGCCCTGTGGTTCTCTCCAAATAGCTCCTATCAATTAACTGGGGGTCTGTGGGATATTAGTGAAAGAGAAAGTACTAACAGGCACTAAGCACAGGTGATGTATATCTGTCAGTCCCTAAACCTGACACTTGCTCTGTGTTTAAGTTCATTCTCTACCTGCTTTATTTTATTCTTATTTATAGTGATCCCATACATAATAACTACTATTAAATTACTAAGGACCAAGTTAATTATTGAACTAAACTTGCACACTGACAGAGTAGTCACTTAACACCAACATTCATGACTTCTTTTGTATACCACACACTGTCCAGCTCTGACACCAAGTTCAAGGAGATATGAATGCAGACACCTGCTGTTACCATAGGAGCATACATATGCACTGTTAAAACATAAGGAAAGCTGAATTTCCATTAAGGAAATGATGCAGTTTTCCCAGGAAAACCAATATCCATAGCATCTTGCCATGTAGCCATCTCGGGGATGTGTTGCAAGCAGGTTATTTGTCATGCAAGAGCAGGTTGTTAAAGTTTTGAGGAATATTCTGAGTCAGTTGTTAAACCCAGCTATTAGTAGAAATTAAGTTATATAAACTTATGATTAAGCAGTGTTAAAAAACAAAGGTCATAATTATTCACAATCTGTCACTGCCTAACCATTTTCACTACACTTTACCTCTGCTCTTGAGATAGAAATACTATAAAATGGTACTATACACTGTGTGCATCTCTTCAAAGTGGATATTCAGAGGTGTTTCGTTGTAGCTTGAAATCAGCCAGGAGAATTGTAGCCACACTACAGAAATTGGCAAATACTATGAACCAGGGTGTTGTTCTTCCAGGGACCCAGTTGTTAAAACACTTACCAGCATAGCACAGGCAGTCTGCAGATGGGTGTTGTCATGAATTCCCTTTATAAGGAAATAGACCGTCCAAAAGGGCTAATGAATATCTTCTGTAAGCCCCAAAATGCCATCCTATCACCAGAGTCTTGGCTGAGAGAGCAGAAGTCAGGAAGACTGGAAGTGTCAAACTGTGGCTAAGCGCTAAAGACGCCCTACAAGACAAGGACTCTGGGACATTAGCCAAATTCTGGCATGTAGACTCCTGCATGAGCTTCCCCAGGATCCTGAAAGTAGTGCCTTTGCCCTCAAGGAAAGCCAAGCTGAATTTCTTGGACTTATCATGCCCAGCCAATGGAATCCCTGGTGTGTGACTTTTTCCAGAACACTTCTGCTTCCTGGGCCTCAGTGCGAATGGCCACGCAGTGGCACCCCTGGCTGGTGATGTGTATGAGCATGACATTCACAGAAGGCGGTAGGGCTGGTGCCTCACTGGCTTTCTTTCACTCTATGTTACTCCTTTTCTGGGCACTGCCAGCCCATTGCCCCAGTAAGTGCATTCTGCTTTATCTTGGGGAGCCATGATCACTGAAGTCAAATTCAGCTGTGGGAATCAGTGTCTGGAGAAAAGTAGGACCAAGTCATTGGGAAGAGGGTCAGAAATGAAAATTATGGCAAGAGAAGAGACTACAAAGTGAAGTTGAAATTTTAAGGTAAACATGAACTTTTAGGATCCTGAAAACTTGGTGGGCAGATACTCAGGACAGAAATATAGTTAGAAGGGCTGAGGAGATAGCTCAGCTGGTAGAGCGCTTGTCTTGTAAGCACAAGGCCCTGAGTTCAATCTCCCCCCTCCAAAAAAAATATATATAGTTAGAATTTCTTTGCACATTATTTTTTCTTCGATTCTTTAAAAAAATTTTTAAATCAATTTTGATCACAGTGCTGCATGCCTATAATCCCAGCAACTCAGGTGACTGAGGCTGGAGGACCATAAGTTCAAAGCCAGCCTCAGCAACTTAATGAGGTCCTAGATAACTTAGCAAGAAACTGTCTTGAAATAAAAAGGACTGGGGATGTGGTTCAGTGGATAAGCCCCAGGTTCAATCTTCAGTACCAAAATAATAATGATAATAATAATAATAATAAAATTTTAAATGAATTCATACTGTAAAAATATTGAAGAGGAAAAGATCTGGCCCATGTTTTATTGCATAGTAGAAAATTCTATTGTACGTATGTGCCATAATGTATTTAAAGAGTTTTCTACTGGTGAACAGTGAAGTTTTTAAAAATTATTTCCACTTAAAATAATTTTAAAAATGAATATCCTTGTACATATGTTTAGTTTACTTGTAGTTATTTTTGTAGGAAAGATACCAAGGAGCAAAGTTGTACAGTAAAAAGGTATGTACACTTATAATTTTAATAACTTATAAAATTTTAATTGTCAAATTGCCTTTCTAAAATGTTATACGTATGTATATTCCTACAACATTAAGATATCTATTTTTCCCCTCATTTTTATCAACATGGTGAATGAACATTCTTTTTCATTTTGGCCCATCTCATAACTGAAAACTTATATATTGTTCTTACTTTGTAATTATTTGACAGTATTTAATGTATATTTTTCCCGTGCACAGCCTGTTCATATCCTTTGCTAACTTCCTTTTAATTTGATTGGCTTTCTTTTACTGATTTGTATGAGTTCTTTCTCATTTGTATTGTTTTAAAAAAAATTTTATTTATTTTTTTAGTTATACATGACATATTATACATACATGGTTGTATGTTTTTTTATGTAAAACTTTTTATATCTTTATATATTAGGAATATTTATACTTTGTTGTGTGTTATGTTTTCTCACTCATCCATTTATCTTTTGTCTTTATTAAAGTTATATTTTTTACCATATCAACATTTTATATTTTTTTCATAGATGAAATTGCTGATCTAGTCCCTTCACAGTTTCTGGGTTTGGGGGTCTTGTTTTGGATATTTTCAAATATGGTAAGGTGACTATAAAACCTTAAGGAAAAAAAAGAAGCTTTATAAGCTTGATGACTGTCATAAAAAGAAACCAGCATTTATTTAATATTTCATTAAATATTCTCTTTTGTGTGGAAGCAAAACAAAAAGCATTTAAGTATTTTTCCAAATGAATAAATGCTTTTTGCAGATAGGGAAGAAAACTAGAGAAAGCTGTGCTGAGCCTTCTGCACACCCGCAGCAGGCAGGGGATGCAGCAAGGGAGCCAGCAGGAAAACCGGAAGTGTGTCTTCACACATACATTTCGTTACTGGCTCTACCGGCAACATTTAGCACTGGCTTATTCTGTCTTTATTTTGCCAAGGAGAAAAGAAAAAAAAGAAAAGAAAAGAAAGTTTGTCAAATGCTCGAGTGACCACTATATTCAAGCTCAGGCTTATCCCAACCAGGCTTTTCTTTCTATCACATATTTTATTTCGAGACAAAACAGTTTTTTTGTTTACTTTAAAATTCTTTAAAAAAATTTTGCAAACTGCATTTTGATTCATTGTATACAAATGGGGTACAATTTTTCATTTCTATGGTTATACATAATGTACACACCATTCGTGTAATCATACATGTACATAGGGTAATGTCTGTCTCAAGTCAAGTATCTTTCCTTTCTCCACCTTCTCCCGCCCCATTTCCCTCTACACAATCCAAAGTACCTCCTTTCTTCTCTTATCCCCACCTACCTTCACTCCCCCCCCATTATGTATCATCATCCACTTATCAGAAAAATCATTCAGCCTTTGGTTTTTTGGGATTGGCTTATTTCACTTAGCATGATATTCTTCAATTCCATCCATTTACCTGCAAATGCCATAATTTGATTCTTCTTTTTTTTTTTTTTTTTTTTTTATTGTAAACAAATGGGATACATGTTGTTTCTCTGTTTGTACATGGCGTAAAGGCATACCATTTGTGTAATCATAAATTTACATAGAGCAATGTTGTTTGATTCATTCTGTTATTTTTTTCCCTTCCCCCCACCCCTCCCACCCCTCTTTACCCTCTATACAGTAGTTCCTTCCTCTATACTTGCCCCCCCTCCCTAACCCTAACTCTAACCCTTCCCTCCCCCCCATTATGTGTCAACCTCCACTTATTAGCGATATCATTCGTCCTTTGGCTTTTTGAGATTGGCTTATCTCACTTAGCATGATATTCTCCAATTTCATCCATTTGCCTGCAAATGTCATAATTTTATCATTCTTTATGGCTGAGTAATATTCCATAGTATATATATACCACAGTTTCTTTATCCACTCATCAATTGAAGGGCATCTAGGTTGGTTCCACAGTCTGGCTATTGTGAATTGAGCAGCTATGAACATTGATGTGGCTGTATTTCTGTAGTATGCAGATTTTAAGTCCTTTGGGTATAGGCCAAGGAGTGGGATAGCTGGGTCAAATGGTGGTTCCATTCCAAGTTTTCTAAGGAATCTCCACACTGCTTTCCATAGCGGCTGCACTAATTTGCAGCCCCACCAGCAGTGTATGAGTGTACCTTTCTCCCCACATCCTCGCCAACACCTGTTGTTGCTCGTATTCTTGATAATCGCCATTCTAATTGGGGTGAGATGGAACCTTAGGGTGGTTTTGATTTGCATTTCTCTTATTACTAGAGATGTTGAACATTTTTCCATATGTTTGTTGATTGCTTGTAGATCTTCTTCTGTGAAGTGTCTATTCATTTCCTTAGCCCATTTGTTGACTGGACTGTTTGAATTCTTGGAGTAGAGTTTTTTGAGTTCTTTATAGATTCTGGAGATTAGTGCTCTATCTGAAGTATGATTGGCAAAGATATTCTCCCACTCTGTAGGCTCTTTCTTCGCATTGCTGATAGTTTCCTTTGCTGAGAGAAAGCTTTTTAGTTTGAATCTATCCCAGTGGTTGATTCTAGCTTTTATTTCTTGTGCTATGGGAGTCCTGTTAAGGAAGTCTGGTCCTAGACCAACAAGATGAAGATTTGGACCTACTTTTTCTTCTATAATCTGCAGGGTCTCTGGTCTGATTCCGAGGTCTTTAATCCATTTTGAGTTTAGTTTCGTGCATGGTGAGAGATATGGGTTTAGTTTCATTCTGTTGCATATGGATTTCCAATTCTCCCAGCACCATTTGTTGAAGAGGCTATCTTTTCTCCATTGCATATTTTTGGCCCCTTTGTCTAGTATGAGAAAATTGTATTTATTTGGGTTTGTGTCCGTGTCCTCTATTCTGTACCATTGATCTACCTTTCTATTTTGGTACCAATACCATGCCGTTTTTGTTACTATTGCTTTGTAGTAGAGTTGAAGATCTGGTATTGCAATACCCCCTGTTTCACTCTTCCTGCTAAGGATTGCTTTAGCTATTCTGGGTTTCTTATTCTTCCAGATGAATTTCATAATTGCCTGCTCTATTTCTGTAAGGTACGTCATTGGGATTTTAATTGGAATTGCATTGAATTTGTATAGCACTTTAGGTAGTATGGCCATTTTGACAATATTAATTCTTCCTATCCAAGAACATGGAAGATCTTTCCATCTTCTAAGGTGTTCTTTAATTTCTTTCTTTAGTGTTGTATAGTTCTCATTGTAGAGGTCTTTCACCTCTTTTGTGAGATTGATTCCCAAGTATTTTATTTTTTTCGAGGCTATTGTGAATGGGGTAGTTTTCCTAATTTCTCTTTCTGAAGATTCATCACTTATGTATAAAAATGCGTTGGATTTATGGGCATTGATCTTGTAACCTGCTACTTTACTGAAATCACTTATGAGTTCTAAGAGTTTTCTGGTGGAATTTCCAGGTTCCTCTAAATATATAATCATGTCATCAGCGAACAGGGATAGTTTGAGTTCTTCTTTTCCAATTCGTATCCCTTTAATTTCTTTGGTTTGTCTAATTGCTCTGGCCAGAGTCTCAAGAACGATGTTGAATAGAAGTGGTGAAAGAGGGCATCCCTGCCTTGTTCCAGTTTTTAGGGGGAATGCTTTCAGCTTTTCACCATTTAGAATGATATTAGCCATGGGCTTAGCATAAATGGCCTTTACAATATTAAGGAATGTTCCCACTATCCCTATTTGTTCTAGTGTTTTGAGCATGAAGGGGTGCTGAATTTTATCAAATGCTTTTTCTGCGTCTATTGAAATAATCATGTGATTCTTGACTTTAAGTCTATTAATATGGTGAATTACGTTTATTGATTTCCTGATGTTGAACCAACCTTGCATCCCTGGGATGAAACCCACTTGATCATGGTGCACTATCTTTTTAATATGTTTTTGTATGCGATTTGCTAAAATTTTGTTGAGAATTTTTGCGTCGATGTTCATTAAGGATATTGGTCTGAAATTTTCTTTCCTTGATGAGTCTCTGTCTGGTTTAGGTATCAGTGTGATATTGGCTTCATAGAATGAGTTTGGGAGGGTTCCCTCCTCTTCTATTTTATGGAATACTTTGAGAAGTATTGGAATGAGCTCTTCCTTAAAGGTTTTGTAGAACTCGGCTGAGAACCCATCTGGTCCCGGACTTTTCTTTGTTGGTAGGCTTTTGATGACTTCTTCTATTTCAGTACTTGAAATTGGTCTATTTAAATTGTTTATGTCCTCCTCATTCAGTTTAGGCAATTCATATGTCTCTAGAAACCTGTTGATGTCTTCGAAATTTTCTATTTTGTTGGAGTATAGATTTTCAAAATAGCTTCTAATTATGTTTTGTATTTCCATCCTGTCTGTAGTGATATTTCCTTGTTCATTCCGAATTTTAGTGATTTGGGTTTTCTCTCGTCTTCTCTTTGTTAGTGTGGCTAAAGGTTTATCAATTTTGTTTATTTTTTCGAAGAACCAACTATTTATTTTGTCAATTTTTTGTATTGTTTCTTTTGTTTCAATTTCATTGATTTCAGCTCTGAGTTTAACAATTTCCTGTCTTCTACTACTTTTGGTGCTGTTCTGTTCTTCTTTTTCTAAGGCTTTGAGCTGTAGTGTTAGGTTGTTTATTTGTTGAGTTTTACTTCTTTTATTAAATGCGCTCCATGAAATAAATTTCCCTCTAAGTACTGCTTTCATAGTGTCCCAGAGGTTTTGATATGATGTTTCTTTGTTCTCATTTACCTCTAAGAATTTTTTAATTTCCTTCTTAATATCTTCTGTTATCCATTCATCATATAATAGCATATTGTTTAACCTCCAGATGTTGGAATAGTTTCTGTGTTTTACTCTTTCATTTATTTCTAACTTCAATCCATTATGATCTGATAGAATACATGCTAGTGTCTCTATCTTCTTGTATTTGCTAACATTAGCTTTGTGGCATAATATATGGTCTATTTTAGAGAAGGATCCATGTGCTGCTGAGAAGAAAGTGTATTCTGCTGAGAAGAAAGTGTATTCTGATTCTTCTTTATGGCTGACTAGTATTCCATTCTCTATCACACATTTTAATTTATGTATATAATATTCCTCTAAAGACACTAAACAACTGGTTGATGATGAAATTCTTTAAGTGGGAACAAACTATCTGGTTATTTTGGAAAGAATTCATTATTCCCTGAGAAACTAAGGATACCTTTATTGGTTCATAGTATCATTTTACCCTTACTTGAACTATTAAAATCCTTAGGCTCTTCTTCCCCATAATTTTTCTCTTTCAAATATCACCAATGACTAAAGGAACTGTGAATATCTTGATAATTTTTAAAATTTCATTTTCCAATCAGATTTCTCAGATTTAATTGCTCAAAATACCTTGTTTTAAAAAGGACTCCCAGTACTTTGGGCTATATAGTTGCTTGAAAGAAAATGTCTTCCATTCTCAGCAGTTTAGAATTCCATCTGTATGAATTACAGGGTTGAACAAGAAGAAATGCTCAGCTAAACCTGGAAGATCAGTTACTATGGAGAGTACGGTGTAAGAGAAAGGAGCATCGCAGGAAGGCCTGTTGCACAGTGAGATCCAGGTCAAGTCATTGGAAAGGAGGCCAGAAACAATGGTGCTGATCTCAGGTGTCTGTATGCCATTGCTGGGACAACGGGTAACAGGTGAATTTGCCAGTCTAATACCCAGAAATAAATATGATCTCATGGACATCCCTGAGACTTGATAAAGAGACTCAATGACAAAATAGAGGAATAGAAGAATAGACTTCGTCTAAGAAACATAGGACGATAGATAAGTGAAGAATTCATAAATTGAAGATGGTGCTGTGCTGGAGAGTCAATGAATACAGACATGAAAAGAGAAATCAGGAACCACACAGAGGTGAGCAAGGCGCTAGCTCACCCGACTTATTGAGGGGCTTCTCTGTTTGACCATTTACTCAGTTTTCTCTTGTCCCCAAACCATTTGTGTATGTCATTGAAGTGATGCCTAAGAGTTCTGTCTTCATTGAAGGGGAAACCTACAAGAGTTTTTGAGAGACAGAACCTGTCAGAGGCTGAATTTTAAAGAAGACATTTTATTAGTGTGGTGATCACCTACTGAATGAGGTCAATAGAACCTGGGACCCTAGAAGCATTTATAGGCCACATGGTAAGGCCTGGACTAACAGAGCATAGAGACAAACAAGCACCTCAAAAATGACATGCAGACTTGGAGACAGAAATATATATGTGAAGGAACGTTTGTTCTGCTTGGGGTTGTTAGAGGGGAGCTGCACGGAGGGTAGTGTCTCCGTTAGATCCTGGAAGTAGAATAAAATGCTAGAGACTTGGGAGAGGCGTGAAGGAACGGCATGGGGAAAGGACAGAAACTTGCCTGGCATGTTCTGGGAAGAGTGGGTAGCTCCGCTGTGGGCACAGAAAAATAGGCTGGGATCATGGCGAGCTGGAGAGAGATAACCCAACTAAGAAGGCTGTGTAAGTCCTGGCAGCAATGAAGAGCCGTTAAACAAGGCTCAGGCTGATCAGACCGAGGTAGATCTGGAGAGACCAGTTCCAGCAGCAGTGCAGAGAATGAACAGCGTATGAGCCGGTAAAGGTAGAGAGATCACTCAGGAGGCCATTGCCTGTGGACAATGGAGTGGTGAGGGCCTCAGGAAGGTAAGGCTGGGCAGTGGATCTGGAAGAGAGGAAGCAGACGGAATAGAACTTGGTGGTTACTGATTGGTCATAGAGTTTGAAAGTTTCTGACTCATTTAGTGACCTAAGATGGCATTAACTGAAAGGCAGAACTATAGCAGTGGGGATATGGGGGGCAGAGGTGACTTGGGACATATTGTGCCTATTGTAATTCAATAAGGACCCCAAACATAGTGGCAAAAGCCGACCATTTTATTATGCAATGAGTTTGCCTGGCCTCTGCTCCCCAAACCAAAGTCTTAGCTGGAAAGACTGGGGGTGCCCCAGACAGCAGGCCGGAGCAGCTATAGCTGCAGGAGCCACTTCCAAGATGAATTTGTTTCTCAAGTGCTTGGCCCCTTGGTGGGCAAGAGTGGCAGCTGAACTCAGCCTGCACTGTGCTCGGGAGAGGTTGGTGCAGCCTTCCCAGCACAGCGGCCTCAGGGCAGTCCGACTTCCTACCCGGCTGGAAGACTAGGCGCCAAACCAGCGAACAAGGGCCTCTGATGACCCAGCTTTGGGCAACTCCTGTCAGCACTTCTGCCTAACTCTACTGGTCTAAGCAGCCACAAACCTTGCCCGTTCAAGCGGAGGGGACGCAGACCCCTTCTCTCAATATAAGAGCCCCAAAAGTTTGAGGCCATGTGTTAAAACTGCCACTGTAAGTGTGAGATTAAAAACAAGGACAGATAGGAGACGTTCATAGGGTTCTACAGATGTCAGAAACTAAATGACTATTAAGCTAAGGAGGAAGGAAACCTCAAAGATGAATATAGACATTGCAATTTCCCACATTAGATATTGGTGGTCGTGATTACGAAGGTGGGCTGTGGTTGAACAACAGCTCCATCATGTATTTACAGTTTGATCATAGGCAAGTCTCTTAACCTCTCTGTACTCCACCTATTTGTGACCCATTTTCCTAGGTATAATAATTTAATAATTGAAAGTTAATAATTGTATTTATTAATTGTAATAATAAATAAATAAATTGTTAATAATTGTAATTATTGTTTAATAATTGTAAGTTAATAATTGAAAGAGTTGGTGAGGATTCTAGTTAAGCTACATAAAAGAAGCTGGGGATGGTGGCACATGCCAGCTTCTTTTACATATCCTAACTAGAATCCTAATCCCAGCTACTTGGGAGGTTGAGGTAGGAGGATAGTGTGTTTGAAGCTAACCTGAACCACTTAGTAACCCTGTCTCATTTAAAAAAAAAAGACATATAAATTTCCTAGTACACAAGACACTGAGGCAGTAGGACTGTGAGTTCAGAGCCAGCCTCAGCAATTTAGCGAGGTGCTAAGCAACTCAGTGAAACCCTGTTTCTAAATAAAATACAAAATAGGGCTGGGGATGTGGCTCAGTGGTCTAGTTCCCCTGAGTTTAATCCCTGGTACAAAAAAAAAAAAAAAAAAAAAATCCTAGTACAGCACCAGGCACACATTATTCACACTCCATAAATGTAAACGATTACTGTTTACGAAACACATGCACATGCATTATCTCATTTATTCCTCACTAGGACCATCTGATGTAGTTTTTCACATAATTGCCATTTAACAGATAAAGAGCAATAACACTGAGAAGTTAGGTAACATTCTGGAAGTCACACAGCTGGGAATTGACAGAGCTGCAACTCAGAAACCTGCTTTCCTGCTTCCATAAACTCGGCTCTTCCCACGGCTGCACAGCTGCTCCCCAAACAGGAGCATGCTCGGGACCACTCCTGTACCCACCCACACTGTGGGATTAGCTTCCTGGCAAAGCCGCTGTGTTTCTAGCGCTGATGCCTTCCTCCTGGGAGACGCCACTGCGCCTGCCTCTGCCTTCGCCCACCACCGGCATGCCTGAAATTTACTAGAAACAAGATGCCAACAACTGTGACAGCAGGTGTGACGCCTGTGGGCACCCAACTCCCTCCTGAAATCTTCAGGCTGCTGCTTTTGCTCCAGAATCGGAGCAGTGTGGGAAGTAAGCAAGGCCAGGCAGAACCCAGGACTGGACAGGGCGACACACAGCCAACCATTCTCTTGGGACCAGCATCAGTGCAGAGGCCAAGCCCAGAGGTGCCTGCCCAAGATAGCTGTGGGAGAATGCTGAATGAGGATGGGCCTGCCTTTCCCATGACCTGTAGGGCCCTCTCATTTCCTGGGCACCCCTCTATGGCTGAGCCGTAGCTCCTCCCTATCTATCCCGCTGCATTTTTCTGTTTGGGGTGCTCAAAATCAAACAAATATTCACAACAGTGACACATTTCCTCTTACTCCCTGAAAAGCCTAAAACATGGGCACATCTGTGAGAATATTAATCTCAGACCCTGCAACAGCCCGGAAAGGAATAACAATGTCTGCTGCTTTCAGTTAAAGGTCACCCTCTAGGCTCTAAGGAATTTTTCCTGAATTACAAAGGAGGGACAGATCAAATGCCTGTCATAACACACTCAGAAAACAAGGAGCAATCAGAAGTTCCCATTCATCTAAGGAATCTTTGAAAATCCTGCCTTGGGTGGGGCAACATTTGCTAACAATAAAAACAGTTCACTTGGCAGGCAGCCCTGGGTATAGCCAAAGCTAACCAGCCCAACTGTCCCTCCAGGACTGTGTCTCACCTCTCAAGACTTCCAGGAAGTTCCTGAGAACGTCAGGAACTATGTCTTGGCTTTGGAGAGTCACAGCCCTCACCTCCATCCCGGCTTCCTCTGCACCCACGTCACAAGGGAAGCTTTCTCTAAAGAACAGTGGGGCTATTTCACCTTTCCCCGCAGTTAAGCTAACCAGGGTCAGCCTAGGCCAGAGTCACTGGGCAGAACTACTCACATATTTGTGTGATTCCAGCTGGTTACTTGGGTTCCTGCCCCATGAAGATTCTGAGTGATTGGATACTATATGGCAAAACCATATACATCCCATCCACCATACAGCTGCAGGGCTGTTTCCAGGTGCACTAGTCTTCTTTGCATGGGTTTGTTAAAAAGCACTAAAAAGAACAGCTAATATTTGTCATACGACGTCAAAGTAATTGCAAAGAACTTTTTATAATCAACATTTTGCAATCTCCACAACACTCTTATAGAGGTGACAGGGAATTCCACTGTCTCTTTTGTCTCTGAAAATGTGATTTTGACTTAATAAAAAAATGGATGACCCTGAAATATTATAGGACTAAAATTACTAAAGGTTTTCGTGTTGTGTGAAATCACTGAAGGAAGAAGCATCCTGCCTCGCGTTGTACAGTGGGGACACCCTTCATTACTGTCACTGAATTCTTGTAATAACTCCAGCAGCTTTGGTGTGACTGGTGTGAGGAGAAATGTCAGCATGACTCTGATCTACAAACCTCCCTGTGACCTGGGAGGACAAAGGCTACATGTGTTAGAAGACAAACGCACTCAGTGGTCTTCTTTCCTCCCTTCGAAACGGTGCTTCTCTGTAACCAGGGGATTGCCCTAGTTATTTGAACAATCATTTTCATTTGTCTATTAAAATTTTCGTAGGATCATGACTTCAAAGAGGAGAAAAGGAAACCCTACATCTGTCGATTTACTAATTTTAAAGCACTTTCAAATCAACCGCTGTGTCTTTCCTTGGTCCTTAATACCATCTGTGACTTGGGCAGAGCTGCTGTAATTGTTGTTGCTTCATGAACCAATTGTTATTGCTTTATAAACCGATGTTTATAAAGACAAGGTGACCTGCTCCAAGGCCTGCCTCAGTGTTACAGATTTTTCAACCTTTGGTTGCATTGGGTCCAAGCTGTATTCCCAGTGATTCTTAGGATTTTTAAAGTTCCCCCAGAGGGGATTACTGTTAGAGGAGGTGAGTCAAAATGTCTCCAAGTCCATAATCGTTTAATGTCAGACACACACTCACACCACCCAGACCCCACATAAAGTGCTGAAATGTTTTGCCTATGCTTTTTTTTTTTTTTTTTTTTTTTTTTTTTTTTAAATGAGGGTGTAAGTGCTTATTATAAGAGGAATGTTGTTCTATAACCTGGTGCAATGGTTGAAGTTTCTTGTGGGCAGGTGTGCTTCATGTGCATAATGTACACAGCCTCAATTCAAATTTGAATCCCCATGACCACTTTGATGTTTTATTATTTTATTTTTTGTTTTTCAGTACTGGGGATTGAAACTGGAGCCTTGTGCATGCTGGGCAAATACTCTACCACTGAGCTACATCCCCAGCCCCATGTTTGATAATTTGCTAGAAGGACTTCAGCAGTCACCAAATCTCGTACAGTCACTGTTACAGTTCATTACAGTAAAAGGATAAGTTAAAACAGCAAAGAAGAAGGACATGGACTGAGTCCAGGAGAGTTTCAAGCACGAGCTTCCAGTTGTCTCTCTCAGTAGAATCATGAACAGGGTTAATTTCTCTCAGTAAGGATATGTGACAGTATGCATCGAGTATTGCCAATCGGGGAAATGATCTGAGCCTTGGTATCCAGAGTTTTAGCTGATCTTTGTTATATAGACACAGTTAATTACCTATGTGGTGATTTTAGTCTCCAGCCCCTCCTGAGGCCAAGCTGAAACCATGTGGCCCAAGACCCCATCCATAAACATCATATAAATAGAATAGACTTTCTAGAATGGCCCAAGGCCCTAGCTAAATAAGATACTCTTACCAGGCAGGGCATTCCAGGATTTTAGAATTTACTTCACAAGAGCAAAAGGCAAAGGTCAGCCTCTTTTACTGCACAAGCATGTACTGGAGTTGCAGAGACTTAATATTAAAACAAAACAGAGGGGCTGGGGTTGTAGCTCTGTGATAGATCACTTGCGTGGTACGTGTAAAGCACTGGGTTCCATCCTTAGCACCACATAAAAATAAATAAAAATAGAACAAAGGTACTGTGTACATCTACAATTAAAAAAAAAAAAAAAAAACAGAATGGAAGAAACTTTGCAGGCAGATAGTCATATGATTTTCCCACTGTCCTTCCAGTTCAGTGATACTTCAGAATTACTAGACAGGAAACCGCATACTGGACATCATGGGCTGTGTAAGGGACTTTCAAGGGAATTTCAACTTTAAAGTCTGCCTTTACCCCTGTTCCCAGCACAGCTGAATACATAAGCTGCTGCTGCTACTACTACTATAAAGAAACAAAAACAAAAGTAAGCAAACAAAGCAACACCCCCCAAAAGAAATTGCTTTAATAGAAGAACTAAATCTGGAAATTCAATTTCTGTTATTGTTACAATTAATATTCTAGCCATGAAAACTGTGTTAGGTCATAAGTTTCTTTTGCTTATGATTGTGAAACAAAGAGTTAGGAACTTTGGGGACTATTTTTGGAGTGTTTAAAGTTGACTCAGTGATGAGGAAATTATGTGACCTATAAGGTTACTTAACAGTAAAATACAGCCTGCCCTCTATGTCCATGGTTCTGCATCCATGAATTCAACCAACCACAGATCAAAAATGTTTGAAAAATAAATGCATCTCTGCTGAGCAGACTGTCTTTTCTTCTCATTATTCCCTAAATAACTTAGTATAATGGTTATTTATATCAGCACTTACATTGTATAAGGTATTTTAAGCAATCTAGAGATAATTCAAAGTATGAGGGAGTATGTACATAGGGTATATGCAAACACTATGCCATTTTATATAAGGTACTTGAGCATCTGTAGATTTTGTTACTGTGGGAGTTCTAGAACCAATCCCTGATGGACACTAGGGATGATGATTTCAGGCTTTCAATCTACAGAACTTAAAAAAAAATCGTATACAGAGTAATTGGAGGAAATTTTTATAATAAAGAAATTAATACAAGTAAATAGCAACATTTTTCTCTGTCACAAAATCTGTCTTTGACATTGATGGGCATATAACATCATTGGGGGCTCTGTCTCCATGTTGAAATATTGTAGATCACCTTATATAATTAATCAACCAAAAGCATTCCATTCATAAATCTTAATAAGTTGGCAATAAATTTCTATGGTGGAAAGATGGTTTTTTCTCTCTTATATTTTGATTTATAGCATGCCCTTTGCAGAGACCATGCCCTGAGAACAGCAGTTCTAATGCTTTCATGCAACCTCTTTTCCTTATGTCACGAACACAAGTACCCAACAAAATATCCTATTACCAATAAGCATAGATTTTTGGTATGACACATTAGCAATAGATCTTACAAATCTACTTTTAAGAAAAGCTTTTTGCACAATAGATAGGATCAATAATTTCTAGACTAGGATTTCACAGATCAGAAAAATTATCATATTAAAGAAATATTTTTAGTTGTAGACGGATGCAATACCTTTATTTTATTTACTTATTCTTTTGTGGTACTTATTTTTATGCAGTACCTCACATATTTGAGTTGAGCACTCTACCACTGAGCCACAACCCAGCCCAAATTTTTTGGAGGAACAGACATGGACTTGTCTGTTGCCAAATAAAGACACTGTGAGGGGAAAAAAATCTCCTAGAATATTATCAGAATCATTTCACAAAAGAACAATTTTGCAGTTTACACACAGGTTAATCAATATGACTTAGTGATTTATTTGCCTTGTTTTTCTGCTTATAACCTACTTTTTCTCTCTAGATTTGACATCAGTCTTTTAGATGGCATCATTTAGTAGTTACTTCAATGAAGATCTGTGGGTAGCTAACTCTGTTAGTCATGAAGACAGAGTAACAGAGTGAATAACCATGGACTCTGGAGCCAAATGCCTGGGCTTGAGTCCTAATTTGGCTACAGACAAGCTGTGTGATCTAGGACAAATATTTAAATACTTAATCTCCCTATATCTTGGTTCTATCATCTCTAAGATGGCAATATTGTAGTATCTACAGCAGAAGGTTGTTGTAAGGATTATGAATTCAATTTATAAAGCAGGTACAACAGTGCCTTGTACAACTGTATTTTTTATATATGTGCTTGATATTATTATTAATCTGTGTATGTCTGAAAATGTTCATATTTTGCTTCCATTCTTGAATTATAGTTCAGTTTAGCAGGAGATTCTGTGTTGGCCATTATTACCTTCATTACTTTTGATATTACTCCATAGTCTTCTTGAATCTATTTTTATGGAAGAAGAGTCTGCTATCATGATTGTCTTTCCTTTATAAGTAAGATTCTCTTTTATCTCTGATTTTTTTTTTTACTTTTGATGCTTAGTAGTTTTACTCTGTGTGTCTAAGTGTGGATCTAATTTCATATTTTAGTTCAATATTCAGCTTACTCCTGAACAATATGAAGACTCATATCTTTCTTTAATCCTAGAAAATTTCAGTAATTATATAATTTAGGATGAGTTTCAGGTGTAATTTAAAAAAAAAAAAAAGCTAAATCAGAGTGATTTGTCTGAGATGGAAGTTTCTTTCTTGCACAAATTAAGTCACCCAGGTAGTGTACAATGACGTCAGGGAACCTTCCATTTTCTTTTCATTCCATTTTCAGGAAGTGAGTTAAAACCTTAAACCATCACATCTGTATTCCAGCTACCAGAAAAGAATAACTAGAGAGAAGGGTCTACCTCCTTCCCTTTCAGGACATTTCTGGATGTTGCACATGTTGTTCTGGTTATATCCCAGAACAGTAATATGGTCAACCTGGCTGCAAGGGAAGCTAGGAAATATTTTCTTTATTCTAGCCAAATTTCCAGTTAAAAATAGGTGATTCTATTAATAAGGAAGAAGAGGAGACTGGCTATTGGGGAATAAGTAGTAGGTCTGTCACAGCTATTTGTTTTCAAATTTCTTTTTTTTTCATGTTCCCCTATTATTTCCTTCTGGAACTTTAGTAGCATTCTATTTTGTCTTCTCCTTCTTCCCCTTCTCCTTCTTCTTCCTTTTTGTGGTGGTGGTATTGGAAATAGACTCTAGAATCCAGGGCATTGTGCATGCTAGGAAAGTACTCTACCACTGAGCTACATCCCAGCTTTTCTTTTTAATATTTTATCTTCTGTGTTGTATTCTGTGAGATTTCTTTAGTTCTATCTCCAACTTATTGATTCTCTTAAGTTATTAGTCTATTGAGTTATCTTTTAAAAATGGTATATTTTTATCTTTAGATACTCTCCTATGCCTATTTCTTCATGGTAGTCTGGTCTTTCCCTACAGCTTATATTATTTTAGGTGATGATTTATTAGGCATACTTGCTTTGTAGTATTTGTGCTCTTGTCTGTAATTCTTGAGGTATGAATTCTGCTAACTCCCTTCCCTGGAAGTTTTTTCCTTGCCTCTTATGTTTTTGTTTTTAATCATATCATCTTGGTGTCTCATGCATATGGGATTATAAAGAGTCATTTGGGACAGTTTTATATTTGTTTGGGTTTCTTACTGGGTTAGTCAGCTTTCTGCTGCTGTGACAAAATACCAGAAAAAAATCCACTTAAAAGGAGGGAAGATATATATTGGTTCACAGTTTCAGGAGTTTCATCCATGATCATTTGGCCCTGTGGCCATCATGGCAGAAAGCACACAGTAACAGAGGTTGCTCACCTCATGGCAACTAGGAAGAAAAAAAGGAAAGGATCCGGGGACTCATATTCCCTTCAAGGGCATACCCCAATGGCCTAACTTCCTTTCACTAGGCTCCACTTCCTAAATGTTCTACCACTTCTTAAGAGACTGGTGACCACAGGCTGGTGACCAGGCCCTTAACACATGAACCTTTGGGGAGCACTTCAAAATCAAAGCATAAAACCTGTACTACTCATGAAAGCACTTTTGGACCCCACTCCTGCACACAGCTGAGTTTGGTAGATGGGTCACCTGGTGGTAATCAGTCTGCTTCCTCCACTAATTCCCAGGCTAATGGGAGGATGTAGTCTAGGATCCTCTTCATGGCAGCAAAGCTCTTCCCGGATCCTAGCTCCATGATCAGTTCCAACTCCACTGCATATGCTACCTCCATTCCACTCCAGCTCAGGCATTAAGATCACAGTCCCTCCATTAATCTTCTGATTCTAATTCTCTACTTCCCTGTTTACCCTCACTTTTTGATCACTGCTTTTTTTCATTTCTGACCTGAGGATTTTAATTTGTTTTAGTGCTTGGCTATATATGGTTTAAATGTTTGTGTTATATTTTATCCAGCCTGTATCTGCCTTAGGAATGATGGGTTTTTCCCACAAACATTTAGTCATCATAGTGATAAGAAGTCTAACAGAACATTTTAAATTCCCCAAAGCAGTAAAATCAGTCTCTTAATAAAAATGTTGAAATTATTTGTTTTGATACTTCTTACACTGTCCTTGTTTTTTCATTTGTAATGGGCCAGCATTTTCCTGTGGGTTGACATCTGTGAGCTGATGAACTTGACTGGGCACTGAGAAACTTTGGTTCTGGTCCTGGCTCTGCTAACTATACAGTTAGAGAAATCATTTATATTCTCTGAGCCTATTATTAGCTGTCAAATTGGAATGTTATTATTTTCCCTGTTTCAAAACGATTATTTTAAGGATCAAATGAGTTAATAGATTTGAATATATTTTAGCACTTAAACCATATTATGCAAATTTGTTATTATTAATAGCAATGTTAGGGTGGAACACCATTAATACATTCACTAAGGTGTTTTAAAATACTAAATTATATGAAGGACCATGGACTTGGTTAGTTTTTTGGTTTTTTGATAACCAAAAAAATCCTATGTCCTTGTAAAGGCTATCATTCTATGAGGGAATTACATGGAGACATTCTTGTGAAATTTAACAGCATTATTTGTACTGACAGGCAGTTATGACTTTGATAGACTATGGAATTCATTTTGGAAAGAAACGCCCTTCACAGCTTAAAAAAAAAAAAAAAAAAAAGGAAAAAAGAGACTCGAACATGGCAATAATCACTATATTTTGTTATTAGGCATTTTCTCAAACTACAAATACTGAAAATACAATTACTATTTTGTAAGGAGTCATAAACCTTTTTTAATATAGAAAAGATGTCCTTGCTGGATGTGATGGCACATGCCTGTAATCCCAGTCACTTGGGAGCTGAGGCAGGAGGATTGCAAGTTCAAAGCCAGCCTCAGCAACTTAGCAAGGCCCCAAGAAACTTAGTGAGACTCTATCTCAAAATAAGAAAAAATATTTTTAAAAAGAGCTGGGGGTGTTGTTCAGTGGTTAAGCACCCCTGAGTTCAATCCTTGGTACCAAAAAAGTATTAGAAAAGATGTCCTCATATTTGGAAAGGTTGAGAACCAACTAAGGCTATGATAGTAGTTCACTAGCAAGAACTTTTTGGCACCAGGCCCTCCACCTCTCACTAATACATTCTCTAAGACAGAAGACTGTCAGTGTTAATCAACATAGAGGTTCACTGCAGATAATGTGTTAATTAAAGTGCTAAGTTTGCACATGATTTACTTAATAGAGAATTAGAGATTGACTCAAGATGGCAGACCGATCATGTACATTTGCTGCTTGGTGCCCCCTAAATCTTATGAAAGTGCCTGTAAGATAAATACAGATAATAAAATCCGTTTTAATAAAATTAGAGGACCAGGAAACTTATGATCAAAAAGAGTGGATTTTAAGGAAATTCTGAAAGATATTACAAGGAGAACAAATGTTGGGACAACCAAACTGAGGAAAACAAAAGCCCAACCTGTGGGCAGAGATGACTAATGGGGAGGTAGGGCTGGCAGAACTGCAAGCTTAGAGTCAACGGCCATGAAGAGATGATGGAAAGTGCTGGGGTGAGGAGGATTGATCTTCAATTTGAAAGTGTTTTGAGTCTATTATCTCCAGTTTTGAAGTTTGAATCATTCTGTGTACTGCAGACACTTCCTCTGTTTGCTTTTCTCCTTTGTATGTTTTGCAATTTTTGATTGTGACCTCATCTTGAATAGAGATTTTTTTTTCTGAGAATCATGGAAATATTTCTCTAGGGGGATCTGCATTTGCTTTTGTGAGGTACCTCAGAGGTATCACCAGCAGGATTTTTATGTTAATTTTTTGTCCTATGAGAAATCCTACATGTAAATTCATATTCCGAACTGGAATGCGGCATAAACAGGGTTTTACTTTCTCACAAAGAGTTTATTCACTCTCTATAGCTTCAGGCAGAGGTAAACTTTCTTGCTGTCTTGTGGAATGGAGCCTGCCTTGTATTGACAGATCAGTTGTTTGAGAGTTCTTGCTTCATGCAGGTTTCAATTTTCTCTCTCTACTTTGGAAACTATAAGTTTCTATCTTTGTTAAAATGTGGATTAAAATTCAAGTTCTTAGCCCTTAAGACCTTCTCCCAAACTGCTTACCTTCCGCTTCCCCTCTTCCCCTCTTCCCATGTCAAAGCTTGCATTCTTATTGTTGCAGTTTTATAGCAGTACACCTGTACTTCGAAGGCTGTAAGTCTATTAAAATAATAAGGTAGTCTGCATGTATTGACCAGGAAAGAGCTTTAGGATCCATATTGATATAGAAATAAGCAAATTCACTATTTTGGAACATGAAAGTTTTACTGATTTATGAGCTTGGCTATACATTCGTTTGTTGTTCAACCTTTCATTCAGCATTTCGAGGTGTTTATAATAGAAAAGATTCACTATAAGCCTTAGTTTGCCACGTTGTAAGAACAAGGAAACCCCAATATACAAATATATTCTGATGGCACTCATTCTTTTGCAGTCTACTAAAATTTCTTTAGTGGAGAGAGGATAAAGGGATAAAGATAAAGCTATAGTCTTTTCAGTATTGCAGATAATAGTGAGAAGCTGATACATCCCTTGGAAATCTGTAAATACTCTTTATAGCAGAGCAATAGTCCACTTATGTCTACTCATATGTATAGTAGACATACTATGGCACATCACACGCATCAAATTAGAAGAGCTGGTAGAGTTAATCCTTACCAAACTCATCAAAAAGTAAAGGTTGAATTAGTGTTACATATGATCCATGTAAAACAGAAAACCATTTAGGAAATATTTTGAAACCCTAAGTATCCATGTAATCTATAAAGTGTGTGTGTGTGTATCTTGTACTAGTAGAAATGATTTTAGAATTTCACACTCTTAATTGTATACATTGGAGTTCTAAGCTTTAGAATAAGGAAAACTTAAATTTATAGGAAAACTTAAATTTACAATTTACATTATCCTTTAGTTGAAATTTTAATTCAGTAATAGTAATAATGTGATTACATGACCACTTTTTGATCAATGTACATTATTGCCTCATGCTCAACAATTTTATGAAGTTGCTATTTTCCTAATGTTACAGAGGAGAAAACTGAAATCTAGAGAGGTTAAGTAACTTACTCTAGGTTACACAGCTTATACAAAGTGAAATCAATATTCCAACCCCAGTTTGTTTTGATTTTGGAGCTGTAACTAATGACTAATAGGATCTCTCCTTTAATGATTTTATATTATTTGTTAATAACATTAATTTTGTGCAAAATAAAGTTGTTTTGTTTATAAACACTATGATAGAAATAATGTCTCATGATCTGTCACTTACGGAGTCCACTCTTAATATTTGGAGGTATTTTGTCTTTGTTTTTTCTTTCCTTTTTTCCTATTTACATAACCTGTATATTCTGAAGTAATTAAAAAAAAAAGCAAGCACCAGGGCCTGTATGATGATTATGAAATTTCTTTACATTCCAGGGATTATGTTTTATCTAAAGAAGGCAACTTATCCTGATTTTTTATTGGTGGATTTAAAGGTTTTGGCCTGGTGAGAAGAGAACGTCCCATAGCTGTGTGAAAGACGCCTGCAGCCTTCTCTCCTCTCAGGGCTTCTGGGGCATGCCTTGGCTGCCTGTCTGACGTCTGTTTCTGATAAGTGAGTTTTAAGTCTCTAACAGCTCTTGGGAATTTTGTTGGCAGAGACCTGGTGAGATCATTCTTCTTCCCGTTGGATTTCCTTTCTCTGTTTTTTCGGACTGTTCTGATGAACACAACCCCGGAGCATTCAGTAATACCTCTGTTCCCTTAGGAACTATTGGCCTACTCCCTGGTTTTATCTCTCTCTGCACAAAAGTTCCATGTCTCTGGAAAGGAAAACAAAGTTGACATTAACTGGGGAACACGAATTACCGGAAGATGCAGCTGAGTTTGTGGGTTAGGTCAAATCCTGGTGATGCAGGCATGTATTTCATTGCTTCTTCCTTGGCTGTCACCCTAGTCCAAAACTGAAGACACCACCATAAAAATTATTGGCGAAACTTGTAAATAAATTACAAAATAGGGTGTGCCAGAAAATGAGCAGGAAGGAAAAAACAGTAGAAAATCAAATCTCATTATCTCCCATTTCTCAACTTTTCTATCGTTTGGGGATTGTTCAAGGCTGTTCGTATCAAATTTTATTTCTTGTTGTATAGGTTACTATGGATACAATAGAAACAGTTCATAGACCTAAGAATTTATGATCATGTCCCAAATGTCTACTAGTTCCAACAAAAGGTTTAGTTATAATGAAATCTAAAAGCAAACATCTGTAGCTGAAAAAACTCCAACCACTCACTATTATATTTCTACCTGGATTTACAAACATGACATGCATCCCCCTGCCACACATGCACATTAAGAATATCCAAAAATGTTATTAGCTGTTTTGATATTATCTTAAGGAAATGATTTTAATAATTTAAGTAAACTAAGTTCCCAAACTGTGATTCCAAATTATGACATCATTCCTTGATTTTCATTATGCATGTGGTTGGGATTCTGTCCTACTAACAACTATGTTTGTTTGTTTAAATAAACTTTTAGAAAGATGATTATGACTTGAAAGACTTTATGTTCTATCATAAATCTGTTCTTAAACATGTATTAAATAATTAATTCTAAATAAAGTCTTACCTTTCCCCAGATGGGCTCATTGGGAGTTTTCCTGGCATCATATTGGTGTATAAAAGACATGTATTCTTTAAACTTGTTTTGAAGCTCTGCTGATGCATCTGGACAGGCAAGTGGAACTAAAAAAGGAATAGAGATTTTTTGTGAAGTCAAAATAATGATTAGATTTGTCTATAGAATCATAACTGGTATTCATAATATCCAGGCTTCATAAAAATGCCTGCAGAATGATATTCTCTAAGTATGCAAGGTTACTTACCCAAATATAAGGACTCACCATTCTTTTTCCACGAAAAGGACCAAATCAAAACAACCAAATGAGACAGACATCATTTACCCTATATATGTATGATTACATGAATGGTATGAATCTACATCGTGTACAACTAAGAATGAAATGATGTACCCCATTTGTGTCCAATGAATCAAAATGCAGTCTGTAAAAAAAATGAATAAGTAAATAATTTAAAAAACAACCAAATTAGTTCCAAATGTGAAATTATTAATTTTTAAATCAAATATATTAATACTAATACAATTATATTAAGAAGCTATTGGTCTTAAAAATCTATTAGATATGCTCTTTTACACAGATAGTAATACATTTTAGAGAAAACATATGTATAACTTAATTGTCAAATTATTTTTTACTATCAGAAAGAGTATGAGAAATTTTTTTATGCTGAATCTGCAGTCCTGGCCAAGTGGTCACAATGATGGGCAAGGAATTCCATGCTCAAGTTCTTGCAAAAATTCAAAATCTCTGTCATTAGGTGAAACAAAAAGAATTTTGTAAGAATTGTGTAACATTAGACCCTTTAGAAATCATTTTTAAGTATCTTTTAATCAAGATGATGAATATATATTCATCATGTTAGTCTCTATTTCATGTATGTTTAACATTTTAAATATTTTTAAAAACTCACTTTAGTTTTATTTTTAGCAGGCAAAATTATTTAAAGAATCAGAGCAATTCCCAACTGCTGCTGACAATCACAAAAGTTTCATGAAGTAATTCTGCCAAGGAAAAAAAATTAATATACTTTTTAAAAAATATGAACTGGTATGAAAGGCAAGCAGCAGCTTGGACTGGAGGGTAGGAAGGTTCAGACTCTATCAAAAGAAAATAGGGTGGGAGAGAGCGTTTATAAGAGTTTACATATACCTAACATATCAGCGGAATGATATATGAGAAACTGATATCAAAGACTACTATAGAAGGGCTGGAGATACAGCTCAGTTGGTAGAGTGCTTGCCTAGCGTGTGCCAAGCCCTGGGTTCTAAGTCCCAGCACCACCACCAAAAAACAGACCACTATAAAGGAAAGACCTGGGTTACTGAAGGATAGAAGTAGAAAGAGGTAGATTCACTTTTCACTGCATATTCCTTTGTATTCTTTGAAATTCGTACTAGACGCATATATTAACTATTAAAAATAAAGTAAAATTTAATTTGTTTAATACCCCCCAGTTAGTAGGGAAAAAAAATGTTAACTGATAAAATTTTCTTGATTTCTAGTTGAGATCAGCTGCTCAAAACTCGTTTTTTTTTTTTTTTTAACCTAGTCAGTACCTTTCTTTAAGGACTAACTAGCACACAAAAGAACAGAAGGTGCTAAAAATTTAATAACTACAACACTGAGAAAATTCTGTCCATAATTCATATTTTTCTCCTTCAAATTGGGAAAAGACTACCATTTTTTTGGAAGAATAACAAGTTTTAGCTCACAGAACATTAATGTTTTCTGGAGCATAATTTGATAACTTCTTGAATAAAATAAAGCAACTCTAAATTTAAGCATTAGTCAGGTAGGTTTCACGGATTAAACCCATCCAAAGCACAGGTTTTGATAGAGGTTCCTTATATTTTCAGATTCTGGCACCCCTACATTTCCTACCCATGTGACCTTGGAAAAAATTACTTAACTTTACTGAGATACAATTTCCTCTTCTCTAAAATGGGGATAATGATAATTTGTTTTCAGAATTGTGAGGATTAAGAGCAATGTTTATGAAGTCTCTAGGATGTTGGGGTCAAATTATGGAGGGTCTCAGCAAGGGGCCAGGCCTTTCTATTCTGGGGAAAACACGGAAGGATGGGGAAAGCATGAATCCAATGACTCATCAAAACAAAACAAAACAAAACAAAACAAATAAAACAAAACAGACAGGCAGAACACCTGTGAGAAAGCCAAAGGCTTCAGTAGATGGGTATGAAGGCTTTAGTGAACTGGTGTGACCGGGAGCAGCAGTTTGAGTGAGAGGGTAGAAAGGTTCAAATGTGTGCTGGGGAGATAGCTCGGCTGGTAGAGTGCTTGCCTCGCCAGCACAAGGCCCTGCGTTCGGATCCCCAGTACTGCAAAAAAAAAAAAAAAAAAAAAAAAAAAGGTTCACATGCAGTTCAGGGACAACAGGTTGGGAGAGAACTTTTAAATTTGCTCCTGGCCTTGCCTCGCCTCACATTGCCCTGGGAAGATCATGACTTGCCCCAGTGCCACAGATACTGGCATTAACTGATTAGCCAGCCATCTGTTGTCAACACAGTAACATCAGTCAGCACAGCAGTCTCTTCAGGATAAGGGACTGATGGAAATGGGTGCATGCTGTCCCCTTGGGCATCTCTGCTCCACTCTTTCTCCAGCAACTGTCAGCACTGACGGATCTGAAACACCAAGAGAGTGCCTTCCCTCAGGGATGCCACTTTTAAACAGTTTAAGGGTGGTGGGGGTGAATTCCTGACTAGAGGTCTGGCTTAGTAGAGTGATAGCAACTGGGGATGGTCAAAGCTGGTTTTGTGATGTCTAAAGCTCTGCAGACTAGGCCTCGTTTTCTTTCCTTAAATTCACTGGGAGGTATGCAAACCAGACCCTGGTCTTAGCCATTTGCCCACATAAGGCCGCTGATCCCCTCAGGGGAGCATGATCTATGATGAATTACACACCCCGTAAAAGAAAGAGAAGTTTAACATATACCACGGGAAGCAGAATTATTAGAACCAATACACCAATAATTTAAAAGAAGCATAACAGATATCTTCAAAGATACATAGAAGTTGTCAGTAATGTGAGGCAAGAGTAAGAGATCATAAAAAAATCACGTAAAATGTTAGAGATTGAAAATAAAAACAATTGAAATAAGGCAAACAACAACAACAAAAAAAAAGATTTAATAAACAATGAGATTCACGAACTAGAAAATTAAATTGAGAAGATGTCCCAGAATACAGCAGGAAAGAAGAAAGAAAAAACAAAATTTAAGAGACATGGAGGGGGGAAATACCAACATCAGAATTCAAAAGAAATAGAAGGAAATATTCAAAGAAATAATGAGGATGAATATTTAAGAATTTAAAGAAAGATAAAAGGTCTCAGATTGCAAGAACTCACAGAATACTGAAAAAGCAAGGGAAGTACAAGGAATGTCAGATTTAAGGAGGGACCTTATGACTGGGGAGTGAGTCCCTCTTTAAAGTTTGCACCCCAGGTCTTTCACTAGATTCACTCTGCACCCAGTCCTACAGGGTGCATAAGGAAAACCTCACATCTAAGACACTTTAAACAGAAGTTTAAGATCATCTGAGACAATGAAAAAATTATAAATATTTTTATAGAGAAGACATATTGTCAGCAAAGGAGTAGGAAGCAGCTTAGTATCAAATATCTCAATAGCAAAGCTGGATATAAGATAACTGGGTAATATTTTGAAAATACTGAAAGGAAAATAAGTTAAAGCCTAGAATTTTAATATCTAACCAAACTATCGTTTAACTACGAAGACAAAATTTTAAAAAAATATTAGGAGGCAAGGAAATCAGACCTACTTGGAAGAATTTCTAGAGGAAGTTCTTAAGTAAGACTAAGTAAGAAATAAAACAAGGAGAATGCCTAAGATATATGAAAGAAAATAATAAAAGTTTTTATTTCCTGAAAAAGACAAGGACTACAGAGCAGAAAAAAATAGTATTATACCCATAAAAACACAGAACATATTATCAATAAAAATGGGTTGGCCTTGTGATTAGCTTTGGCCAAAACAACGTGGCAGCTTTATCACTGGGTCAGAGCTAGGCATAATCCAACTTCTGCCTTTTGTTTTCTTAGAAGCCTGGAGCTGCCAGGTTAAGATATCCAGTCAATCTGCTGGAAAAACCACATGGAGAAGGAAAACCCAGGCATCTCAGTGTCCTAGCTGAGTCCAGTCCTCAGACACCTGTCAATAGAATGCAGCTATACAAATGACCCCCATCAAGACCAAAAGAACAGCCCAGCTGAACGCAACAGAGTGAAGCACACTGAGCAAGTATGATTGTTGTTTTGAGCCACTAAATTTGAGGTAGCTTGTTTTACAGAAAACCGAAAGAGAAATAATTCCAAAGAAAGCCATTTAAGTAAATCAGAATAAATCATTTTTTAAATGGGAACCTAGAATCTCCCAGAATCTCAAAAATAATAACATAAAAGGATTCATTTCTTCATGGAGGACCGAAAGTACTCTGAGCTACGATCCATAGAAGGAAATTCCTCATCCAGACATTACACCTATGAGACATGTTCATTTATGCAAACACATGAGATTAAAAAAAAAAAACTTATAATAGTGAAGAATATCTAAGTGGGACAACATGAGAGAAGACATTCAGGTTCTTCGTGTTTACTTTACTTATAATTCAAAAGGACCCCAGTGATTACTTGAAAGAAGTGTTATTACCTGAGAGCTATAAACATAAAGCAAAGTCTGTGAAGAATGTTGGAAATCCACGGATTCTTGGAAACTTGATCTAATTAAAATAAGAATTTTCTAAAAAAGTTGGTATCTAGCCATTCAAATTTTATCAACAAAACCAGGATTCATTCAATCCCACAATTTGCTCCTCATATTGGTGAGAACTTAGCAGTTTTACTCTGAAAATTTTTCTTAACCTTTTGTTTGGGTCTGCTTAAGAAACATTTGCCAATAAATATTTTCTCTTAGAAACTCTACTCAATAGTATTTATTTTGATCTTATTTAAAAAGATTGTTAATGTAAAAATACTATATATCTTCAAAAACACTTCAAAAAAAAAAATCCAGATTAAAAACAAACATAACTATAGCAAGAAGTCATTCCTATACCACACCTTGGTACTAAAGAAGTAACATAAGCTAAAACCTATTTTAGAAAATTAATTTGACTACTGTACATGGATTTGCAATGCAGAAGAACATTAAAATATCAAGTAGACCGATAAATAGCCAAAGTTTCATTTAAATATGAAATACGCCCCCTTCACTAATTAGATCAGCTTTTCAATTTATAAAATTTTATTATATAAAATCAAATGTGAAGACTTAGTCTTACTGGACTCAGATATGGTGAAGCATAGCCATTTGTTAATTCACTATGGATGGCAGCCAGGAAATTGTGTGGTGGTACAAGACATAAAGGGCACTTTCATTGTCAGCACAAGATAAAATTGCTGAAATACCAAAGACCAGGCGTAATTAAGTGGGCTGATGGAACGGAATGACTATGAAATGACTTTTAATTGGTATTAGCACATGTTGATGTGCACATTTTTTCCTATTTAAATGCATATATTAAAATCTGGCACATTCAGACTAGTTTTGTACATATTTTAAAATGTTACATTAAAATATTTTCTTTTTAAAAATCTTTTTTATCTGGTATCCACACACCACCTAAATTAGGAATTAATTACAGACCTATGTTGTTTTTCCTGTTAGTTTAAATTACATTGACTTTAAACATTTTTTTGAGTAGTGTATAATTATCATTCAATTATTCAATAAATATTATTGAGTTTGGGCATTATACTAGGTCTTAGGATATAATAATGAACACAATAATGGGAAATGCCAATAAATGAGGAGAGGGAAGAAGGTGGGGAGGTCTGGAAGTCTGGAGGGAGGGAAAAAGTGAGGGAGAGAGAGAGGCTCCATGCCAGCTTGCCAAAGCTAAATTCCAACTGGACACCTAACTTAGTTGCAATTAATAATAGAAATAGCTACCATTTATTGCCTAATATGTACAAGAACTGTGGTAGGCACTTTTTATTTCATTTAGTTCTCATAACAGTCCTGCCAAGTAGGAATTATTATTCTCATTTCATAAATTGAATGAAAAAAATGATGAAGTTTAGTAAGGGGCCCAGGATCAGACAACTCTAAGTACTGAACCAATCCTAAATAGTGGTAATGGTAACAGTCAGAAGGCTGATTTCCAATCAAGAGTGGGAATGTCAACCAGTGCATTTCCTGTCATTCCTTCCCTAACACCAGGAAAACAACAATAAAGAAATCAAGAGGGCCTAAATCCTTAAGGAAAAAAAGAACTAAATGGGAACCAAGATGTTAACAAATTGGAAACTAGAAAGCGGATGAGTAAGTGGCAATTGACTTGAGTAGACCTCAGAAAACTGGAAACTAAGTGCATGTGGGGATGAAAGTGGGGTAAAAATCATGCCAGCTCATGCCCCAGTGTTGCAGTAACTTGGAGGTATCAGACACCTACCTGAGAAGGAGGGAGCATGGAGCAGTGGTACCAGGTGAAGTTGCAAACAGGATTGAGGGGTTCTTGGATAATCTCTCCTCTACCCCACACAGGGGTTTGGAGGGTTTCTCTCTAGAAAAGTTGATTAGCTCGACAGAGCAGACCCACAAACCCTAATTTGGGGAATCCCTTATGAAAGGCTAGACCTTCCTGACCAGTCTGGAACAAAGTCCATCTGTCTGGCTTCATCTTCCACCATTCTTCCACATCCCTTCAACCAGATTAGAAGTGACTCTTCCTTATGTGAAAAGAAAGAGTTGTTTAACCAAAAAATGTCAGTTAAAGCAAAGAATCATATACCATACTTATATGTTTAATTTTAATCAATTCATTCATCAAACTTTTATTGGAGTTCCAAGTCATTTTTCTTTATGTATGCACTGATTGGAATTCTACTTTGTTTCTTGTGCAAACCACATCTCTAATGCATCCTTTCCAGTTTCTGTTTCTTTAACACAGAATGAAATGTAAATATACATTTGAAGCAAAATGAGCTCACAATGCTTCAAGACTTAAAAAATTCATTCCAACTCCTCTTTTTTTATGGTTATCTTGCCCCTACCTAATCATCATTTTCTAAAGTTAATGACTGACCATTTCTCAAGTCTTTCCAACGTACCCAACTTTGAATGTTTTATAGAAACAACTGTTTTATTTTCATACTCAGTTTTAATTTATAAGAATATGTAATTAAATTTACAGAAATGCAATAACAAGTAAGCAGACATAAATTGGTTTGGAACAAGCCTGACTTCCAGAGAGTTTCTCGACCTCCTTGGTCTGTGATGTCTTCCCCATCCCTAAATCTCCATATTGTGTGCAATAGAAGATAAAGGCCTCTTTGCTTTTCCTCCTTCCCCCGTGCAGACGTGAATTCATCTGCACAAATAAATGGTTCCTTGTATGAGACCTGTATCTGTGGAGCGTGTCTGGGAGCTAGCGCCGAATCATATTGCGCGCCTCTTTTTCCAACCTAACATCTGGTGCCTAAGACTCGGGGATGGGTTTTTTTTTCACTGCCTAGCAGGCGGTACCCCATCTGCAAGCTCCTGTGTGCGCCCCCTTATACAGGTTCATCTTCCATTTACCGGGATGCCCACTTCTCTGCACACAACACCAGAATCCAGAATCTGTGAGTTCCCTTAGGCCCCTGACCAGAAACACATCTCCGCAGCCCGTGGCACCGTGGTCCCATTCCCTCTCGCTCGCCACCCGTGGCTTTCCCCTCCCTATCGTGGCTTCCGCCGCCTGGGCCGCAGCTCAGCCACCGGACTGCCGAGGTGTGGGAATAGCTGGTCCGAGTTGCTGGGTGGACTCCTGGGTTTTATGGTGCTGAGATTCTTTCTCAGAGTCTGAAACTCTCTCTCTCTTATTTCCTGCTGCGTCTCGCTCAAAATCCTGGCCAGGTATTCAGACTGTTCTCAGCATATGCCCGGTTAACATTCGTCTTGGTGATGATCAAGCCTTTGTGCTAACCTCTTGTTGCCTGGCATCATGGTCTCGGGATGCTGAAATCACTAGCCGGGTGGGTCTCAGTTTACCATGGGATTCAGAACATCCACCCCAGCAAACGCGCCCCTGAGATGTTTATTGAATCATCTCAAACCCCTTCACCTATTCGCTGAATCAGAGCTAAATTGTCCTTTAGATAGTAAGTCAAAATGGTCCATTTATGACACCCTAAATTTTAGTTTTGTACTAGGCATAATTATATGCCTAGTTGTACTAGTTATAATTAAATACATATGCGGGCAACCTGGTGAATGGAAAGGAACCTTTCCCTTTCATCTTTTTTCTTTCTTTCTTGCTACTTCTCCTTCCCCTTTTAATCCTTTCTCTTCTAAGTTTAATCCAGCTGATGAGTCATGTCCTTACAGGCCTCCTACTGCAGAAGTTCCTGTTCATTTCTCTCCTTTACCCCATTCTGTTTCTCCTTCCACTCTGCCATTCAGCTCACCAAGTCCCCCCACCACGTGGTCTCGTACACACATTCTAGCTTCTTTACGGGAGGTGGCTGGCGCAGAAGGAGTAACACCTGAACACGTTCTCTTGGCTAATTCCTTATTTTCAAATCTTTTCTTTCTCTCTCAGCTCTCCCTGCAGGCTCAAGAAATTAAAAGGACCTAAGCATCAAGTTTCTGCTAGAACATATTGGCCCCTTTCAGATTCAGATCTCAGTCAAGCGTTACATTAACATGTGAATGAAGAAAGGCGCAGTAGGAAACCAGTTTCAAACCTAAGGAAAAAAAAAGTGTAAAAGTGTCCATTTTAAATTTCTCCTCGGCTACAACTCAGAATACTTTTCTCCCTTTCAACTTTTCTCTCCTTCTCATTTTCTCATGCTTTAATTAATAACCATTATCATTTTTCTTCCAGGACTTTATTTTCTTAAATGCTGTATTTTTGAGCTCACAATTTTGATCCTACAGACCTAGGTTAATAATTTTTGATCAGTTCTTTTTATCCAACTCTACAGTTATTTTTGAACATCCATTACATTGCAATGGAAATAAATATTACAAGGCCTTTGCTTTTGTGTTAAATATAAGTGCGCATAAAAATTAAAATTTTAAAAATGGATCCAAATATTTTTAAGTCACGTGATTTAATAAGGTTCAATTTTAAGATTTAATAAGGTTCAATTTTAAGGTTTAAAAAGGTTCAATTTAAATTGGGTAAACTAATAAAAGTAAAATGTCCTTAAAATTAACTTACAAGTCTCTAAGTGGTCAAACTAATAAAATATTAATGTTTATAAAATGTCTAACATCAATTTTTCTAGGACTTTTTTTCAACAGGAAAGAGACGGCAAATACTAGTGGCACACTTGTCTGATGTCTTGGTTTTTCTACAATAAGCAACATGTATGGGATTACTCAAATGTGTTTGTTAGAGACATCTGATTAATTTATAAAGCTATTCCATGGAGTAACATATTTAAAAACATTATTCTTTGTATATTAAATGTGTTCATATTTTCCAGGTATACAAGCCTTTAAAGCAGAAAATTTATCAAGCTGCTATTCTCCAAATTAAACTTGTCTGTAATGGTAAACCTATCATTTAATGTTGTATTACCTGTCATCAATAGGGTATAACCTAATCTTTATATGCACAATCTTTATATGCACACATATAAAGATTGCTAAGATTGCTAACATAACTCTTTAGATCCACATTTCCATCAGAGAACAGAGCTCCATCTGATCTCAGCTTAATCTTCAAAATCTGTTTTATATACTCCTTTGCCCCTCACTGAAAAGCCCCACGTTACCTTGAGATAAGGCTCTGCCTCACCACCCTGCTACACATTACAATGGCTCCAAAGTAAGCCTGACTTTAACTCATTTAAAGTTGTGTTCAAAAGTTTAATGTTTGTTGTAAAGACTACTGTAATTTCAAATGGGAACCCAGCCAAAATTCAAAATAGCTATTGCACAAACTGAATGTTTTACTGTTGATGACCTCCATTTTGTAATTTTCCTTATAAACTCTAATTGTTGCCTGATCAATATTTTGCAGAAGTACTGCTTCAAGAGGAAACATCATAAATTAACTTGGAATAGTAAGCCATCACCTATAGAACAGATAATGTAAACCCCAATTAGATAAAAGGGGGTAAATAACTGTAAAGTTATAGACATTAAAGCCAAAGCCCAGTACTCTTTACTTTATGACTGGTGAGACTGACTTGCTTGATGGTTAAGATCAAACTTAGAAATAGAGATTTTAAATAGAGAGATCAAGAAAAGTCCATATTTGGGTCTTGCCCTCAAAGTCAGCCTGAACCCAGGAAATAAGAGAACTTCTCTAAGGAGTGTTGCAACTCTGGGTCACACAACCTCCTGATCAAGGAGACTGTTGAGACTAGAGGAAAAGCCACTCAGTGCACCTGCTGCAGAGGAGGGTCATGGAAAAAAGGGAAACATCCCTGATGCTTTCAAAGAAAGCCACATCATGGAAAAGACCCTGCCTAACCAAATGGCACTAATGGAGCTAAAAAGCTGCTCTTAAGTTCTCTATGAGTTACCCCTGTCTCAGCTGACTCTTTAACAGACAGGAACAGGTCACTTTGACCAGCTTGATCTTAAACACCTAGCAAATCAGTTAAAACCAAAGTATAGCCATTCTTGGGCATTTAAAAATAATAGTAACCATCTCTACTAAATGTTGTGTTCACATTCCTGATAACCTAGACAATGATAAAGCTCCCAAATAAAGGCCTGTCCTCTCCAGCCTTTGCTAGACCTTGTTATGGGAACAACTTCTCAGTTCTTCCACCCCCTGTCTTTTACTTCCATGTCAACTAATCAACTTGTATTGCAGAAATATCAGGATCTCACAAAAAATCGAAGCCTGGCTGCAGATGTGCCTCCAGAGAAACTATCAAGTCCCCAGTTCTTCCTACCACAATGATACCAGCTCTACATCCACACCCAGCAGGAAGTAATTACAGAAGATTGACCTTCATCCATGTACCCAAATAAGATTTTAAAAAATTTTTTATATAAAATGAAATGGGGGAATGTAAGATATAAGGCCATCTTTCTCTCCCGGATAGGAATTTCCCACCTCCCAATGACCTGTCAATCTGCGTTTCCCCGCCTCTCCGGTTACAGGAATTTCCCGTCCTCCCCACCACCTGTCAATCTGCGTTAGCCCGCCTCTCACGTTACAGGAATTTCCGGCTTACATTGCTTCCTGCCTCCAGCATTACGTCCCACTATGTCATTGGCCCATCAGTCAGTCTGTAAGAATTCTCCTCCGTGATTGGTTCCTTTCAGCCCGCGAAATTCCTATGTCTGAGATGAGCCATCTGCCATCTTCCCTCTTTGCTTTTCCCCGTCCCCCGTGCAGACGTGAATTTGTCTGCGCAAATAAATGGTTCCTTGTATGGAAGGAAAAAAAAAAAAAAAGAAGATAAAGGCAGATTTGGCAGATCCAGTAGTGTCAGGTGACTTACTGTGAAGAATTTGAAATTTGTTCTATGAACAATAAGAAGTAACTGAAAAACCTAAAGGAGGAGAGGGATTTCATTGGTGCTTTTCAAAGACCCTTCTGACGATGATGTAGAAAACACATCATGACAGAGGAAGAAAGGCAGCAGGTTGTAGTGGCTACAGTACATGAGGAAGGAAATGAACAGACTTGGAGCTAGAGGTATCAAGAATCACAATAGACTGAACATAGAGGAAGGAAAGGGAAAGTTTTAGAATGACTTCTTGATTATCAAACCATGAGCACCTGGAGGAATGGAGATACCACTCACTGAACATGAGGTATACTGGTAGGGGCATCAGTTTGGATGGGGGAAATGAAACTTTCTGTTCTGATCTTACCGAACTTGAAAAGGTGATTAGATATTCAAGAGGAAATGTTAAGTGGGTGGTGGATTATGTGAGGTTGAGCTCAGTGAAGAGGCTAGGGTTCTTATGCTGGTTCCTCTGACCTTTAAAGAGCCTCTCTCTGGATCCCTGCCTCACTGACGGTGCTAAGGACTGAACCAGGGGCCTCATGCATGGCAGATAAGCACTCTACCGCTTATATACCCCTCCCTGGACCTTTAAATTTCTCCTCTTTGTTTCATCCACAGTGGATAGTACCTCGATTACCCATATGTTAAATAATATTAACATATCTCTCTTCTTCTATTTCCCATCTTTATTTTTCCCAGTGCTGGAGATGGAACCCAGGGCCCCAGGTGTTCTAGGCAAGTTCTCTACCACTGAGCTACACCTCCAGCCTCTATTTCCCATCTTCTATCAACCGTAAATTTACTTTTCTTATTAAGGCCGTTAACACAAATTCTGTTATGTAACCATATTTATACTTCCAACATTGTGCAGACAGATTGACCCTAAAACTACTAAATAGCATTCATAATATTATGTAACTATATGAATCTTGTTCACTTAAAGGTCGAATAGTGTTCTAGGACTTCATTTCCTTCTCAGCAGGTTTAATGTCCAGTGCCACTTGAAGAAACTGGTTGGAGTATCCATGCCAAGTAAATCCTCTTCTCTAGGTTAAAAATTATTTCCCCTGGGAACTTTAAAGACATTTAGTCCATTGTTCCCTTGCACCAGTGCTGTTTTTTATTGATTCTTATTCCTTAGGTGGTGACATTTTTCTTTCTCTTTGTGGAAACTGTTAGAATCTTCTCTTGATGATTGTTTCACCATTTCATAATGATATCCAGGAGTGTATTTTTTTTTCATTCATACCTGAAAACACTCACCGGACCCTTTCAATACAGAGAAACTCTTTGACACAAGGAAACTTTCTCCTTATTTTAGAGGCTATGCAGAGAACTTGTTATGTGTACAGATACTCAGATCAGTCTATATGGATTTGAATAACAATCATTCACTGTGTAGCTTTGAGAAAGTTATTTAAACTTGGTGCTTTCTTTTTTTTAATGTGGTAATTTGTAGTATAGCTAATTTATTTTCTTAAAATTATACCCCAAATGCAAATGAAGTTGTATAATTCCTCAAAAATCATTTTGAACAATGTATTCCTTTATCTAACCAAATCAGCTAACACACACACACACACACACACACACACACACACACACACACACACCCAGAGACTTTTCCTTAAATATTTGGGCAATAAAGAATATTTTTACTTAAACACAAAGCCTTTCTGAATTCTAGATTTTGCTTTCAAAAATTAGTATATGGCTCTAAAAATAGTAGATGTTATCATTAAAAAACATTATGACCTAATTTTGTGACCTAATTTACATGCCTACTATTAATACTTTATAGCCATGCCTAAGTCTAATTTTTTCCACATTTGATTGGTGCATAATAGTTGAACATACAGGTGGAATTTGTTGTTACATATTTGTACGTACATGCACATAATATAATAATATAATTTGACCAATATCACTTCCCAGCACTTTCCCCCTTCCTCCCCACCTCCTACCTCTTGGTCCCTTTTCCTCTACTGATCTCCCTTTGATTTTCATGGGACCTGCTCCCATCTTTCTCTTCCTTTCCTGTCTAAATTCCATATATGAAAGAAAACATGTCCTTTAACCTTCTGATTTTGACTTATTTCACTTAACATAATGGTCTCTAGTTCCATCCATTTTCCAGCAAATGACATAATATCTTTCTTAGAATAGAATAAAAGTCCATTGGGTATATATACCACATTTTCTTCATTCATCTGTTGATGGACACCTAGGCTGGTTCCATAGTTTGGCTATTGTGAATTGTGATGCTATAAACATGGATATGCATGTACCACTGTAGTATGATGACTTTAATTCTTTAGGATAGATACCAAGGAGTGGTGTAGCAGGGTCATATGGTGGTCCAAAGCCTAGCATTTTGAGAAGCATTTATTCTGCTTTCAATGGTGGTTGTACTAATTACAATCCCACCAACAGTGTAAAAGTGTTCCTTTTTCTCCAAATCCTCTCCAGCATTTTTTATTATTTGTATTCTTGATGATTGTCATTCTGACTGGTATAAGATGAAATCTCAGTGTGGTTTTGATTTGCATTTTCCTAATTGTTAATAATGTTGAACATTTTTTCATATATTTGTCAACCATTTTATTTCTTCTTTTTTAAATTTATTTTTATTATAAACAAATGGGATACATGTTGTTTCTATTGGTACATGAAGTAAAGGCATACCATTTGTGTAATCATACATTTACATAGGTAATGGTGTTTGATTCATTCTGTTATTTTTTCCTTCCCCCCACCCCTCCCACCACTCTTTTCCCTCTATACAGTCCCTCCTTCCTCCATTCTTGCCACCCTCCTACCCTCCATTATGTGTCATCATCCGCTTATCAGCGAGATCATTTGTCCTTTGGTTTTTGAGATTGGCTTATCTCAGCATGATATTCTCCAATTTCATCCATTTGCCTGCAAATGCCATAATTTTATTATTCTTTATGGCTGAGTAATATTCCATTGTATATATATATACCACAGTTTCTTTATCCATTCATCAATTGAAGGGCATCTAGGTAGGTTCCACAATCTGGCTATTGTGAATTGAGCAGCTATGAACATTGATGTGGCTGTATCTCTATAGTATGCTGATTTTAAGTCCTTTGGGTATAGGCCAAGGAGAGGGATAGCTGGGTCAAATGATGGGTCCATTCCAAGTTTTCTGAGGAATCTCCATACTGCTTTCCAGAGTGGCTGCACTAATATGAAAGTCCACCGGAAATGTATGAGTGTACCTTCTTTCCCACATCCTCGCCAACACCTGTTGCTTGTATTCTTGATAATCACCATTCTGATTGGGGTGAGATGAAATCTTAGGGTAATTTTGATTTGCATTTCTCTTATTACTAGAGATGTTGAACATTTTTTTCCTTTTTTCCTTTAAAACAATTTTTTAAAATTTATTTTTATTGTAAACAAATGGGATACATGTTGTTTCTGTTTGTACATGGAGTAACAGCATACCATTTGCATATTCATATATTTACATAGAGTAATGATGTTTGATTCATTCCATTATATTTTTCCTTCCCCCCACCCCTCCCACCTCTCTTTTCCCTCTCTACAGTCCCTCCTTCCTCCATTCTTGTCCCCCTCCCACCTCCCATTAAGTGTCATCATCCACTTATCAGTGAGATCATTCCTCTTTTGGATTTTTGAGATTGGCTTATCTCACTTAGCATGATATTCTTCAATTTCATCCATTTGCCTGCAAATGCCATAATTTTATTATTCTTTATAGCTGAGTAATATTCCATTGTACATATATACCACAGTTTCTTTATCCATTCATCAATTGAAGGGCATCTAGGTTGGTTCCATAGTCTGGCTATTGTGAATTGAGCAGCTATGAACATTGATGTGGTTGTGTCTATGTAGTGTGTTGATTTTAAGTCCTTTGGGTATAGGCCAAGGAGGGGGAGAGCTGGGTCAAATTGGTAGGTCCATTCCAAGTTTTCTAAGGAATCTCCACACTGCTTTCCAGAGTGGCTGCACTAATTTGCAGTCCCACCAGCAATGTATGAGTGTTCCTTTTTCCCCACATCCTCTCCAACACCTATTGTTGCTTGTGTTCTTGATAATCACCATTCTAATTGGGATGAGATGGAATCTTAGTGTAGTTTTGATTTGCATTTCTCTTATTACTAAAGATGTTGAACATTTTTTCATATATCTGTTGATTGCTTGTACATCTTCTTCTGTGAAGTGTCTGTTCATTTCCTTAGCCCATTTGTTGATTGGGTTATTTGTATTCTTGGTGTAGAGTTTTTTATAGATTCTGGAGATTAGTGCTCTATCTGAAGTATGATTGGCAAAGATTTTCTCCCACTCTGTAGGCTCTCTCTTCACATTGCTGATAGTTTCCTTTGCTGAGAGAAAGCTATTTAGTTTGAATCTATCCCAGTTATTGATTCTTGCTTTTATTTCTTGTGCTATGGGAGTCCTATTAAGGAAGTCTGATCCTAAGCCGACATGTTGAAGATTTGTACCTACTTTTTCTTCTATATGATGCAGGGTCTCTGGTCTGATTCTGAGTTCCTTGATCCATTTTGAGTTGAGTTTTGTGCAGGGTGAGAGATAGGGGTTTAGTTTAATTCTGCTGTATATGGATTTCCAGTTTTCCCAGCACCATTTGTTGAAGAGGCTGTCTTTTCTCCATTGCATATTTTTGGCACCTTTGTCTAGTATGAGAAAATTGTATTTATTTCGGTTTGTGTCCGTGTCCTCTATTCTGTACCATTGATCTACCTGTCTATTTTGGTACCAATACCATGCTGTTTTTGTTACCATTGCTTTGTAGTATAGTTGAAATTCTGGTATTGCGATATCCCATGCTTCATTCTTCCTGCTAAGGATTGCTTTAGGTATTTTGGGTTTCTTATTCTTCCAGATGAATTTCATGATTGCTTGCTCTATTTCTGTAAGGTACATCATTGGGGTTTTGTTGGAATTGCATTGAATCTGTATAGCACTTTTGGTAGTATGGCCATTTTGACAATATTAATTCTGCCTATCCAAGAACATGGGAGATCATTCCATCTTCTAAGGTCTTCCTGAATTTCTTTCTTTGATGTTTTGTAGTTTTCATTGTAGAGATCTTTTACTTCTTTGGTTAGATTGATTCCCAAGTATTTTATTATTATTTTTTTAGGCTATTGCAAATGGGTTTGTTTTCATCATTTCCCTTTCAGATGTTTCATCACTTGTGTATAAAAATGCTTTAGATTTATGCATGTTGATTTTATAGCCTGCTATTTTGCTGATTCATTGATGAGGTTTAGAAGTTTTCTGGAGGAGGTTTTTGGATCCTCTAAATATAGAATAATGTCATCTGCAAATAGTGACAGCTTAAGTTCCTCTTTTCCTATTCGTATCCCTTTAATTTCTTTAATTTGCCTAATTGCTCTGGCTAGAGTTTCGAGGACAATGTTGAATAGAAGTGGTGAAAGAGGGGTTTTCAAGATGGCGGCCTAGAGGGTGGCTGCATTTCATGTTGCTCCAGGACTCAGGATTCAAAAGAGGAGAAATTGAGAGACGTGGGACCAACTCAAAGCAGCCGGGTGAGTCTCTCCCATTGGGGAGGCATCCTGGATGGGGCGGTAGTCCCGCAACGCAGGGAACTTTGTGAAGTAGAGCTGCCGGCGAGATGCCCCTCCCCCCGCTGGAGCAGTGAACTCGAACAACTGGGAGCATCGGAGAGGAGTCCGCTCAGCACAGCGCTGGGACTCGGAGCCACCACTGAGGCTCCAGAGGCTGCCTGGGGGAGGAGCGGCGAGGAGAGCTGTGTGGAATCAGGACACCGGGGCCTGCCCTGAGGAGGAGGAGGAGGAACGTGGCCGCTTGGATTCGGAGTGACTACACCAGAGCTACAGGCAGTTGCCAGAGGAAAAGCTGCGTGGCGAGCTGTTTGGACTCAGACCACTTCTGAACACCGGGGCCTGCCCGGAGGAGTAGGAGGAGGAGGAGGAGGAGCATGGCAGGGCGTTTGGACTCGCAGTGACTGCATTGGAGCTCCAGGCGGCTGCTCAGAGGAGAAGGCGAGTGGTGAGTTGTTTGGACTTAAAGCGACTGCTCCTGAACACAGGGGGGCTGCCTGGAGGAGAAGCGCGGTGGGTCGCTTGGTCTCCAGTGGCCGCACCAGAGCTCCGGGCGGCTGCCCAGAGGACGCGTGCAGCTGGTCACGTGGATTCAGAGCCACTCAGAGTGACCGCTCCTGAACTCCTGGGGGATTACCTGGAGGAGGAGGAGGAACAGGGAGGGTCATTTTGACTCGGAGTGATTGATTGCCCCGGGCTATGGGTGGTCGGTGGGAGGAGGAGGCATGCAGTGAGTTGCTTGGACTCCTAGTGACTGCACCAGAATACTGGGCGGCTGTCTGGAGGAAGAGGCGTGTGGCGGATCTCTGGGACTCAGACCAATTGTACAGGGCCCCAGTTGGCTGCTCAGAGGAGGGGCTACATAGCCAGGTGATTAGGTGCAGAGCAGGGTCCCAGGATCTAGGAGGCTTCTTGGTGGAAGAGCCGCACAGAGACAGGCTTAGGGGCAGAGCGAAGGTTCCAGGCCTGTGGGCAGATTCTCTGAGGAGGGGCAGCCTAAGGAGATTCATCTGCGAAGGGTGAGGCTGCCAGGCCCAGGAGGTAGGGCCGGGCCCCTGGGAACGTTGCAGAGCAAGGCAGCCCAGCCCAGGTGGTAGCTGTAAATTGAGGGGAACCTCTAGGAGGGAACTGACCAGCGAGACCTCCCCACCAGGTGAGTCTTCCCTGCCGGGTGAGGTTTCCCCACAAGGACGGTAAAACCAGAGACACAGGCCCAAACAGGCCTTGCCTCAGCCCACAGCCTAGTTCCCTTTGGATGACCATTGGTCAACAAGTGGAGGCACCTCTGACCACTAGCAGGGAATATACCCCACCTGAAGGCCACCACTCCTAGAGAGGCAGATTCCTTGTGGAGCACCGCATTATCAACTTCTTCCAAGACTTCAGCCTACTGAAGGCTAAGAGGGGATACATATAGAAATCTTCAGGGATATTGTAAGTCAATAAAGGAAATCTGCAATATCTCAGCGGTCCACTGATACCTGAACAATATGAGAAAACAAGGAAAGAAAATGCTGCAAACAAATCTAGATGTTACATCAATAAAACCCAATGACAGCATGGCAGAAGAAATGACAGAAAAGGAGTTCAGATTGTACATAATTAAAATGATCAGAGAAGCAAACGATGAGATGAAAGAGCAAATGCAGGCATTGAATGATCGCACCAATCGACAGTTAAAAGAGCAAATACAGGAAGCAAAAGATCATTTCGATATTGAAAAAAAACCAAACACAAATCCTTGACATGAAGGAAACAATAAACCAAATTAAGAACTCCATAGAAAACATATCCAATAGGATAGAACACCTGGAAGACAGAACCTCAGACATTGAAGACAAAATATTTAACCTTGAAAACAAAGTTGAACAAACAGAGAAGATGGTAAGAAATCATGAACAGAATCTACAAGAACTATGGGATATCATGAAAAGGCCAAATTTAAGAATTATTGGGATTGAGGAAGGCTTAGAGAAACAAACCAAAGGAATGAACAATCTATTCCATGAAATAATATCAGAAAATTTCCCAAATCTGAAGAATGAAATGGAAAATCAAGTTCAAGAGGCTTATAGGACTCCAAATACACAAAATTACAACAGACCCATACCAAGGCACATTATAATGAAAATGCCTAACATACAAAATAAAGACAGAATTTTAAAGGCTGTGAGAGAAAAGAACCAAATTACATTCAGGGGGAAACCAATACGGATATCAGCAGATTTTTCAATCCAGACCCTAAAAGCTAGAAGGGCCTGGAACAACATTTTTCAAGCCCTGAAAGAAAATGGATGCCAACCAAGAATCTTATACCCAGCAAAACTTACCTTCAAATTTCACGATGAAATAAAATCCTTCCATGATAAACAAAAGCTAAAAGAATTTACAAAAAGGAAGCCAGCATTACAGAACATTCTCAGCAAAATATTCCATGAGGAAGAGATGAAAAACAAAGAAGCAAATCAGCAAAGGGAGGAATTATCCTAAAGGAATTGTCAAATAAAGGAAGAGCCAAGTTGTGTCAAACAAATAAATAAATAAAATTTAAAAAATGAACCAAATGACCAGGAAACCAAATCACATCTCAATAATAACCCTGAATGTTAATGGCCTGAATTCATCAATCAAAAGACATAGACTGGCAGATTGGATTAAAAAGAAAGATCCAACAATATGTTGCCTGCAAGAGACTCACCTCATAGAAAAAGATACCCATAGACTAAAGGTGAAAGGATGGGGAAAAACATACCATGCACATGGACTCAGCAAAAAAGCTGGAGTATCCATCCTCATTTCCGATAATGTGGACTTCAAGCCAAAGTTAGTCAGAAGCGATAAAGAAGGTCATTTCATACTGCTTAAGGGAAGCATAAATCACCAAGACATAACAATCATAAACATCTATGCCCCAAACAGTGGCTCATCCATGTATGTCAAACAAATCCTTCTCAATTTCAGAAACCAAATAGACCATAACACAATAATACTAGGTGATTTTAACACGACTCTCTCACCACTGGACAGATCTTCCAGACAAAAATTGAACAAAGAAACCATAGGTCTCAATAACACAATCAATAATTTAGACTTAACGGACATTTATAGAATATACCATCCAACCAAGAGTGAATACACTTTCTTCTGAACAGCACATGGATCCTTCTCTAAAATAGACCATATATTATGCCACAAAGCTAATGTTAGCAAATACAAGAAGATAGAGACACTAGCATGTATTCTATCAGATCATAATGGATTGAAGTTAGAAATAAATGAAAGAGTAAAACACATAAACTATTCCAACATCTGGAGATTAAACAATATGCTATTATATGATGAATGGATAACAGAAGATATTAGGAAGGAAATTAAAAAATTCTTAGAGGTAAATGAGAACAAAGAAACATCATATCAAAACCTCTGGGACACTATGAAAGCAGTACTTAGAGGGAAATTTATTTCATGGAGCGCATTTAATAAAAGAAATAAAACTCAAAAAATAAATGACCTAACACTACAGCTCAAAACCCTAGAAAAAGAAGAACAGAGCAGCACCAAACGTAGTAGAAGACAGGAAATAGATAAACTCAGAGCTGAAATCAATGAAATTGAAACAAAAGAAACAATACAAAAAATTGACAAAATAAATAGCTGGTTCTTCGAAAAAATAAACAAAATTGATAAACCTTTAGCCACGCTAACAAAGAGAAGACGAGAGAAAACCCAAATCACTAAAATTCGGAATGAACAAGGAAATATCACAACAGACAGGATTGAAATACAAAACATAATTAGAAGCTATTTTGAAAATCTATACTCCAAGAAAACAGAAAACCTCGAAGACATCAACAGGTTTCTAGAGACATATGAATTGCCTAAACTGAACGAGGAGGACATACACAATTTAAATAGATGAATTTCAAGTACTGAAATAGAAGAAGTCATCAAAAGCCTACCAACAAAGAAAAGTCCGGAACCAGATGGGTTCTCAGCCGAGTTCTACAAAACCTTTAAAGAAGAGCTCATTCCAATACTTCTCAAAGTATTCCATAAAATAGAAGAGGAGGGAACCCTCCCAAACTCATTCTATGAAGCCAATATCACACTGATACCTAAACCACAGAGACTCATCAAGGAAAGAAAATTTCAGACCAATATCCTTAATGAACATCGACGCAAAAATTCTCAACAAAATTTTAGCAAATCGCATACAAAAACATATTAAAAAGATAGTGCACCTTATCAAGTGGGTTTCATCGCAGGGATGCAAGGTTGGTTCAACATCAGGAAATCAATAAATGTCATTCACCATATCAATAGACTTAAAGTCAAGAATCACATGATTATTTCAATAGATGCAGAAAAAGCATTTGATAAAATACAGCACCCCTTCATGCTCAAAACACTAGAAAAAATAGGGATAGTGGGAACATTCCTTAACATTGTAAAGGCCATTTATGCTAAGCCCATGGCTAATATCATTCTAAATGGTGAAAAGCTGAAAGCATTCCCCCTAAAAACTGGAACAAGGCAGGGATGCCCTCTTTCACCACTTCTATTCAACATCGTTCTTGAGACTCTAGCCAGAGCAATTAGACAAACCAAAGAAATTAAAGGGATACGAATTGGAAAAGAAGAACTCAAACTATCCCTGTTTGCTGATGACATGATTATACATTTAGAGGAACCTGGAAATTCCAACAGAAAACTCTTAGAACTCATAAGTGAATTCAGTAAAGTAGCAGGTTACAAGATCAATGCTCATAAATCCAATGCATTTTTATACATAAGTGATGAGTCTTCAGAAAGAGAAATTAGGAAAACTACCCCATTCACAATAGCCTCGAAAAAAATAAAATACTTGGGAATCAATCTCACAAAAGAGGTGAAAGACCTCTACAATGAGAACTATACAACACTAAAGAAAGAAATTAAAGAACACCTTAGAAGATGGAAAGATCTTCCATGTTCTTGGATAGGAAGAATTAATATTGTCAAAATGGCCATACTACCTAAAGTGCTATACAAATTCAATGCAATTCTAATTAAAATCCCAATGACGTACCTTACAGAAATAGAGCGAGCAATTATGAAATTCATCTGGAAGAATAAGAAACCCAGAATAGCTAAAGCAATCCTTAGCAGGAAGAGTGAAACAGGGGGTATTGCAATACCAGATCTTCAACTCTACTACAAAGCAACAGTAACAAAAACAGCATGGTATTGGTACCAAAATAGAAAGGTAGATCAATGGTACAGAATAGAGGACACGGACACAAACCCAAATAACAATTTTCTCATAGTAGACAAAGGGACCAAAAATATGCAATGGAGAAAAGATAGCCTCTTCAACAAATGGTGCTGGGAGAATTGGAAATCCATATGCAACAGAATGAAACTAAACCCGTATCTCTCACCATGCATGAAACTAAACTTAAAATGGATTAAGGACCTTGGAATCAGACCAGAGACCCTGCAGATTATAGAAGAAAAAGTAGGTCCAGATCTTCAACATGTTGGCTTAGGACCAGACTTCCTTAACAGGACTCACATAGCACAAGAAATAAAAGCAAGAATCAATAACTGGGATAGATTGAAACTAAAAAGCTTTCTCTCAGCAAAGGAAACTATCAGCAATGCGAAGAAAGAGCCTACAGAGTGGGAGAATATCTTTGCCAATCATACTTCAGATAGAGCACTAATCTCCAGAATCTATAAAGAACTCAAAAAACTCTACTCCAAGAATTCAAATAATCCAGTCGATAAATGGGCTAAGGAAATGAATAGACGCTTCACAGAAGAAGATCTACAAGCAATCAACAAACATATGGAAAAATGCTCAACATCTCTAGTAATAAGAGAAATGCAAATCAAAACCACCCTAAGATTCCATCTCACCCCAATTAGAATGGTGATTATCAAGAATACGAGCAACAACAGGTGTTCGCGAGGATGTGGGGAAAAAGGTACACTCATACATTGCTGGTGGGACTGCAAATTAGTGCAGCCACGCTGGAAAACAGTGTGGAGATTCCTTAGAAAACTTGGAATGGACCCTCCATTTGACCCAGCTATCCCACTCCTTGGTCTATACCCAAAGGACTTAAAATCAGCATACTACAGAGATACAGCCATATCAATGTTCATAGCTGCTCAATTCACAATAGCCAGACTGTGGAACCAACCTAGATGCCCTTCAGTTGATGAGTGGATAAAGAAGCTGTGGTATATATATACAATGGAATATTACTCGTCCATAAAGAATGATAAAATTATGGCATTTGCAGGCAAATGGATGAAACTGGAGAATATCATGCTAAGTGAGATAAGCCAATCTCAAAAAGCCAAAGGATGAATGATATCGCTAATAAGTGGATGATGACACATAATGGGGGGAGGGAAGAGTTAGTGTTAGGGTTAGAGTTAGGGTTAGGGAGGGGGGCAAGTATGGAGGAAGGAAGCTCTGTATTGAAGGAAAAGAGGGGTGGGAGGGGTGGGGGGAAGGGAAAAAATAACAATGAATCAAACGACATTACTCTATGTAAATTTATGATTACACAAATGGTATGCCTTTATGCCATGTACAAACAGAGAAACAACATGTATCCCATTTGTTTACAATAAAAAAAAAAAAAAGAAAAGAAGTGGTGAAGGAGGACATCCCTGTCTTGTTCCCGTTTTTAAAGGGAATGGTTTCTGTTTTTCTCCATTAAGAATGATGTTGGCCATTGCCTTAGCATAAATTGCCTTTACAATGTTCAGGTATGTTCCTACTATCCCTAATTTTTCTAGTGTTTTGAGCATGAAGGGGTGTTATATTTTGTCGAACGCTTTTCTGCATCAATTGAAATAACCATATGATTCTTATCCTTAAGTCTATTAACATGATGGATTACGTTTATTGATTTACGAATGTTGACCCATCCTTGCATTCCAGGGATGAACCCCACTTGATCGTGGTGCACAATTTTCTTAATATGTTTTTGGATACAGTTTGCCAATATTTTGTTAAGGATCTTTGCATCTATATTCATCAAAAATATTGGTCTAAAATTTTCTTTCCTTGATGTGTCTTTGCCTGGTTTGGGTATGAAGGTGATATTAGCTTCATAGAATGAGTTTGGGAGGGTCTCCTCCTTTTCTATTTCCTGGAATACTTTGAGAAGTATTGGAATGAGGTTTTCTTTGAAGGTCTTGTAGAACTCGGCTGAGAATCCGTCTGGTCCTGGACCTTTCTTGGATGGTAGGTTTTTAATGGCTTCTTCTATTTCATTGCTTGATATTGATCTGTTTAAATTGTGTATGTCCTCCTGGTTCAGTTTGGGAGGAGCATATGTCTCTAGAAATTTGTCAATGTCTTTGGTGGTTTCTATTTTGTTGGAATACAGATTTTCGAAGTAGCTTCTCATGTTCTGTATCTCAGTGGTGTCTGTCGTGATGTTTCCTTTTGCATCATGTATTTTAGTAATTTGAATTTTCTCTCTCCTTCTCTTTGTTAGTGTGGCTAAGGGTTTGTCTATTTTGTTTACTTTCTCAAAGAACCAACTTTTTGTTTTGTCAATTTTTTGAATTGTTTCTTTTGTTTCAATTTCACTGATTTTCAGCTCTGAGTTTAATTATTTCCTGTTTTGTACTACTTCTCTGTTATTCTGTTCTTCTTTTTCTAGGGCTTTGAGCTGTAATGTTAGGTCATTTAGTTGACTTTTCATTCTTTTCTGGAATGCACTCCATGCAATGAATTTTCCTCTTAGTACTACTTTCATAGTGTCCCAGAGATTTTGATATATTGTATCGTCGTTCTCATTGAGCTCTAAGAATTTTTTTAACTCCTCCCTTATGTTTTTTGTTATCCATGTTTCATTCAATAGCATATTATTTAGGCTCCAGGTGTTGGAGTAATTTCTGTTTTTTATTTTGTCATTGATTTCTACTCTCATTCCATTATGATGTGATAGAACAAGGCAGTATCTCTATTTTTTTGCATTTCCTAAGGGCTGCTTTGTGGCATAATATATGGTCTATTTTCGAGAAGTTTCCATGTGCTGCTGAGAAGAAAGTGAATCCATTTGTTGATGGATGGAATATTCTATATATGTCTATTAAGCCTAGGTTATTGATTGTGTTATTGAGTTCTATGGTTTCTTTGTTTGGTTTTTGTTTGGAAGATCTATCCAGTGGTGAGAGTCGTGTGTTAAAGTCACCCAGAATTAGTGTTGTGGTCTATGTGATTCCTGAAATTGAGAAGAATTTGTTTGATATACAGGGATGTTCCATTGTTTGGGGCATAAATATTTACTATCGTTATGTCTTTCTGATTTAGTTCCCTTAAGCAGTATGAAATGTCCTTCTTTATCCCTTCTGACTAACTTTGGCTTAAAGTCCACTTTATCTGATATAAGGATGGAAACCCCTGCTTTTTTACTGAGTCCATGTGCATGGTAGGTTTTTTTCCCATCTTTTCACCTTTAGTCTATGGATGTCTTTTTCTATGAGATTAGTCTCTTGTAGGAAGCATATTGTTGGGTCTTTCTTTTTAATCCATTCTGCCAATCTATGTCTTTTGATTGATGAGTTTAGGCCATTAACATTCAGGGTTATTATTGAGATATGATTTGTATTCCCAGTCATTTGGGCTTATTTTTGGTTTTTAAGTTGGGTTGGTTTCTCCTTTGAGTGATTTTTCTCCAATGTAGTTCCTCCCTTTGCTGACCTCCATTGTTGTTTTTAATTTCCTCCTCATGGAATATTTTGTTGAGAACATTCTGTAGGGCAGGCTTTCTATTTATAAATTATTTTAACTTTTATTTATCATGGAAGGATTTTATTTCATCTTCAAATCTGAAGGTTAGTTTTGCTGGGTATAGGATTCTTGGTTGGCAACCATGTTTTTTCAGAGCTTGAAATATGTTGCTTCAGGCCCTTCTAGCTTTTAGAGTCTGGGTTGAGAAGTTGTCTGCTATCCGTATTGGTTTTCCCCTATATGTAAGCTGATGCTTTTCTCTCACGACCTTCAAAATCCTATCTTTATTCTGAATGTTAGGCATTTTCATTATAATGTGCCTCGGTGTGGATCTGTTGTGATTTTGTGCATTTGGTGTTCTGTTAGCCTCTTGTATTTGATTTTCCATTTCATTCTTCAGGCTTGGGAAATTTTCTGATATTATTTCATTGAATAGGTTGTTCATTCCTTTGGTTTGTATCTCTGTGCCTTCCTCAATCCCAATAATTCTTAAATTTGGTCTTTTCATGATGTCCCATAGTTCTTGGAGAGTCTGTTCCTGATTTCTTACCATCTTCTCTGTTTGGGTAACTTTATTTTCAAGATTAAATATTTTGTTTTCATTGTCTGAGGTTTTGTCTTCCATGTGGTCTAGTCTTTTGGTGATGCTTTCCATTGAGCTTCTTATTTGGTTTATTGTTTCCTTCATTTCAAGCATTTCTTTCTTTTTTTTTTTTTTTTTTTTTTTTTTTTGTGAATTTCTATCTCTTTGCTGAAATGATCTTTTGCTTCCTGCAGTTGCTCTTTCAACTGCTTATCGGTATGATCATTCATTGCCTGCATTTGCTCTCTTATCTCATCCTTTGCTTTGCAAATAATCTTAATCATGTATAATCTGAAGTCCTTTTCTGACATTTCTTCTACTATACTGTCATTGGATTCTAGTAATATAGAATCTAGATTTGTTTGGATCATTTTCTTCCCTTGTTTTTTCATGTTGTTCATGTATCTTTCCCTCTAGCAGTGCAGATCTGAGGTACTGCAGATTCCCCCCTATAGGCTTATAGTGGCCCTATAGGTTTCCAAAACCTTTTCTTTAAGGGAAGATCAATATCAGCAGTGCCCAATTCAGACAGTATGCCATCCTAGACCAAATAGCCCCTATGAGGACATTAACAATATTGTCATAATAAAGAGAATGAGTTCAAACATTATCTTCAGTATAACAAACAGATTTGCAATAAGTCTGCAGTTTCTAATGGAGGACAGAGAGGATGCAGAGGGATGTAGGATGTAGCTGTTAATGGGATAAGGAAAGAATATACAGAAGTTCTAGATAATAGAAAGGGTGAGAGTATAATCAAAGAAATTGGATGTTAGCATTGCAAAAAGGGAGAAAGAAACTCTGAGGGAACAGGTAAACAAAGGAAAAGAGAGCAAGAAAAGTAAAGAAATAAAAACTTAAAATTGTTCAATAAGAAGAACAAAGAAAATCTACACTATAACAGTCATATAGTATTCAAGCCTCCCAGTCTTCAGTAGCCTGATGTATGAGAGGTACCTGACAATGAGCCTCAAGTCTCCAGGAGGCGTCTCAGGATGGGAATTGCCCCACCTAAAGATGGGAGCTACGGCTTCCAGGAGTATCCAAGATGGCCACTCTGGCTTCTAAATGTGTTGGCAAATGGGGAGCTGCAGCTCAGGGTGTGGACGTGGTTGGTTGGAGGTCCTGGAGGTGGGGTGCGGTTGGTCCGGCAGGGGTCCTGGAGGTCGGGAGTGTTTGGTGTGGTTGCGGGATCCTGGATGCTGGGTGCAATCAGTCGGTCTGGGGTCCTGGTGATAGGGCACAGTCAGTTGGTCTGGGGGTCCTGGTGGCAGGGAGCAGTCAGTTGATGTGAGGGCCCCAGAGGCAGGGAGTGATCGGTCGGGCTGAGGGATCCTGGAGATGGGGCTCAGTCAGTCTGGCCAGGGGTCCTACAGGGCCTGGCTGTTGTCTCAAAATCTTATTTCTTCTTTTGAGAAGTGTCTGTTTAATTCACGTGTGATTTATTTTGGTGTAAAGTTTTTTGAGTTCTTCATATATTCTAGATATTATTCCTCTGTCAGAAGAATAGCTAGCAAAGATTTTCTTCCATTCTGTAGGCTCTCTCTTCACATTAGTTGTTTCCTTTGCTGTGGAGAAGACTTTTAATTTGATGCCATTCCATTTATTAGCTCTTGGTATTATTTCCTGAGCTTTAGAGGTCCTACTGAGAAAGTCGTGGCTTGTACTTATATGCTGGAGTGTTGAACCTAAGTTTTCTTCTAGGAGTTGCACAATCTCTGTACTTTCTTTTGAAGGAGTTCAGAGCATACCACCCCAAAATATGCTGGTATATTGAATTAAAGGTACTTGAAAAACAGTGGGCAAACAAAACAAAACAAAACATTGAGCTCCTTTCTTTTTCTTAAAAACTAGAGATGAAATTCCTATGAAAAATATTCTACTTCTGCCAGAAGGAAAGTATCATTGTTATCATCAAGTATAGGAAATGAGCGTGAGGAAAATCTGTACAAATAAACCTTGTTAAACTAACCCTTCTCCAACAGTTACTCAGTTCTCTACGCATTTAACTACCCAGCCCAAATCCCTTTGCCTTTTTACATTTTCACAATTTACAACTCTGTCCAATTCAGTCTATAACTATAACTGCTCTTTGGATCTTCATTTCCTTATGAATGCACTTGTGCTACATAAAACTTGCTTTAAATAAATTTTTTTCTCTTGTTGATTTTTGATTCAATTTAATTCTCAGACACAGTCAAAATCCCCTAAGAGGGTAGAGGTAAAATTTTTTCGCCCTACATGTTCTTATCTGAAAAATGAGAATGATAATAGTATTCCTACACTATTATGTTACAAAGCGTTTGTGTAAGAATTAAAGTTTATGTTTAGAAAGTTCTGTAAAGTGCCTGAAAAATAGCATGTGATCAATAAATGTCATATTACATTTTGGTACTTACCTCATCTTCGTTTTTACGCTCCAGAAAAGTTAGATCTCCCAAATGAATCCTCTTTTTTGTTTTTCTTATCCCATACTTTCTAGGTTTCTGATTTTCCAGAATATAACTGCTGTGGTAGTTGAAATCTGGCTAAAAATATCAAGCCCTAATACTTTTTGGTTTTTATTTTTTTACTCTACCATCCAGGTACATCCACAAGCCTTTTAACTTTTTATTTTGGTATAGGGTCTCCCTAAGTTGCCTAAATTGGCCTTGAACTTGTGATCCTCCTACCTCATCCTCCTGGGATTACAGGTGTGCACCACTGCACCCAGCTCTAATAATCTTAATGTAAAGACAGATGGAATGCTCATGACTGAAGCTGCTACTTGAGACAGACTTTTGAGCAACCCTGACTTCCCACCTCATTCTTGTCTTCCCCTGTATCTGCCAACTGAGCCCACTAGGGGTTCAGTGAGATGAATTGGTTCTTCTTTGCTGAATTTCCTTTCAGGTATTATTTCTTTTTCTCTTTTATCTGTTAATAGGCTTCCATTCTTTTCCACGTTCCAGAAAGTTTTTGCTTCCATTTTCTTTACCTTTATCAATTTATTGATTTCCTATTATTTAATAGGGTCTTGGAGGCAGCAAATTTACATGTTTATGCCTAGTCCACTATCTTCAATTAGAAACTTTATCTTTCTAAAGGGGAAGTCATTGATACAGATTATTTAATAGTTAGCCCTCTTTGTAAACTACTTCTCTTGAGGTAGAAATCATGCTCAATAAACAGTTTTCTAATGTCCTGACCTTCAGTCTTGTTATTCTGTGTAATGAACAAATCATAGTGGTCAGAAGGCTAAAATTAAGTGAGGTACTCTTGATCTCTAAAAGTAAGCTTCTGTTTACTACTGTCATGTGTTACAGTACCTCATTTTAAGTTTAGTTTATGAACTTTTTTATGAGGTGAGGACTGGAGTAGATATTCAATGAATGAATTTTAATTTTGACTTCATTCTGGACTTGTTTAAGACTTACTAAATCCTACTTCAGAGGTACAGATGATTAGGATGTGGACTAACAAACAGATATGACTTTCATACAAGGTGACTTAGTTTATTACAATGACATTGTCAGGTAAAATTGATTTTAGATACAAAAATATCTACATAACAGTATTTCCTAAATTATGTTTTGTGGCTCACCAGCCATGAAAGAGGATGTTAAAAAAAAGGGTGAAATGATCAAAAGTAGGGAAAACACAGCATTCTTTACTCTCCTTGGAAATTCATCATGCTTATGCTTAGAATAAGGGTGCTAAGAGTGCTATAGGTCAAAAAATATTTTTTTAACTTAACTTTTACAAAACTTATTTAACCACTTCCCCTCTTCATTTGAGCAGTTATCTACAAACATTATACAAAACTAGTGTTCCTCGAAGTACACTTCAAGAAATACTACCATTTAGTGTTATCCACTATTTTATTAGTTGGGATTTTTAAAAATTTGGTGGCAGCAATGAGCAGAATACAATTAAGTTTCTGACTTGAGGCTAGTGTTATTAATAATTTGTACAATTGTCATTATGTTATATTAAACATGTTTGGAGATGAACTATCCACTAGGGAAGGATAACAAGCTTGTCAAGGGCTGCTCATTGCTGTGTGTATATCTTTAACTACTGTAGAGAAGTAAGTTTCTCAGGTGTTAGCATCTCCAATACATCTTAATTTGATAGTAGTAAACAGAAATAGCAAGAAAGAGGTTTTACTACTGCTAACCTTACCTATTCCACAAGAAGGCTTTTGCATCCTGCTGTGTTTGATTGGCAAAATCAATGGACCTGTTGGTTTTTGGAAGTCACTTCTCTGGGTGCTCTTAGTATCATAAGATGGTTGGAAGGCATGTTCCAGTGCTTCACCATGTGACCACCAGTCACTCTTTATAGAAAAAAAATTGGAAACACAAAATTGAATACTAGTAGGACATTTTCATGTGTTATTTTATGTCTAATTCAACAAGTTACTGGCTATTCCAGTACTAAAAAGGAGTTCTGAAATCTAGGAATACCTTTTCATAAGGACAGTATTTCTTAAAAAGTAGCTAAAAATAAATTATTATATTTTTAGCTAAAATACAGCTGCTAAATATATAAGCTACCTTCTATTAATAGATGAAGTGGTAAAAATCAACAAAATAGTTTTATCTCTGTTTTGCATATGATTTTATTTTAATATATACACATGTATATACATGGATATACGAAACATGATTTATTTATTTAATTTTGCCCTACTGGGGACTGAACAAAGGCCCTCCTGTATGCTAGTGCTATACCACCTGAGTTATATTCCCAGTCCTTAAACATGATTTAATCTAAAAGTTACATTCTATACTTTTTATCATGACAATACAAATAATGTATCATCATCTAAAATGGCAGCTTTCAAAGTTTTTAGTCCATGACCCACACCATGAAATACATTTTATATCATGCAAGAGTACACAGTACTACACATACATAAAACTGAAACAAAAAATTTCACAAAATATTTATTTTTACTATTTTGCAGAGTATTCAGTCATTTTTCTATTATTCTATGTCTCTTCTATTTCTTTCATAGTGCTGATTACAATTCACATTGATTTATAATTCACTAATGACTCAGTTTGAAAAATTTCATTGTTTCCAATAATACTGAATTTTTGGTATCAAAACCTAGGTATACAGGAAAGTGACAGATTCTTCATTAGCATATCCAAACCCTATTTGATCTCTTAGAAGTTGGGAAAGCAGGGAGGAAAACTGCTATTCAAGTTAATTTTGATCAAAAATTTAAAAACTGCTTGATGAGTAGAAAGGAAAGCTTGGGGAAAGGCAACTGTGACAACTGAGTTCTTGGGCATAGTTAGGGATGTGTCCAGTGCACACGTTGGGCTAAGAAAGTAGATCTGCCTGGGCTGGGGATATAGCTCAGTGGAAGAATGCTTGACTAGAAAGTAGATCTGCCTAAAAAAATCAGTGATGATTCCGTAATCAAAGACTTTGAAAATGTGATTTCAGTGAAATGAATATGTGATTCTAATGATAAAAGTTCTGATAATACAATTGAGGCTACATTGATTCAAAAAGAAGAGGCATCTGAAGAAACCTATGTGGCTTCAAAGGGAGTCAGCTCTCAAATGAGCTTAGTTTACAAAAAGACAAGCACATGTAAGAAGTACAATATCCAACTCAAAATAAAATGTAGTGGAGGGGCTAGGGTTGTGGCTCAGTGGTGGAGCACTTGCCTGGCATGTGTGAGGCACTGGGTTTGATCCTCAGCACCACGTATAAATAAATGAACAAAATAAATGTCCATCAACAACTAAAAAAAAATTTTTTAAATGTGATGGAGTCGACCTGTTAGAAGACTTGAACAGCTTATAAATAGAAGAAATTCATGAAATACGCTAAAGGCACCAAAAATAAGGTTTGTTTTAAAAAAAAAAATGTTTAGAGCAAGAAATTAAGGAAAGACTAATGATTTGGGAAGGAGTAGACTATTTAAAGCTGAAAAGTCAGAACTACTCAACTTGAGTTCCTTTGTTAAAGAAAATATTACCTTCAGACTGAAAAAGATGGAATGAACACATAATGAAGGGGGAAGTTAGAACTAAATAGTTGTTACTTTAATTTAGTGCCAGTTTTTAGGCCAATGACAAATTGTAACTAGGAGTAATGGACTAATGGGTAATTGTAAATAGGTGATTTCTGCAGAGATCACAGAAATTTAGGAACTAGGGTATTTTGGAGAACAGGAGAGATTGGTTATGCCTCATGTATTTTCAGAATGGGCTAAAAGGTGGATTTTTAAAATTAAGACAAATTGATATGGATCCTCAGAAAATTCTAGAGCAGATTACTAAGCAGATGGTGTCTTCTCACTATCTGGCTAAAAATAGTCACATCTTACTGTTGTCAGAGTGCCTGCTTCTCACAGCTCTCTCTCCTCCACAGCAATTCATAATTATGACAGTGCTTATTATGCTCCAAGGTATAAGATTTACAGGCCTTATCTTACCACAATTCTACAAGGTAGGTACATCCACTTTACGATGAGAAAACTGCCGGATTGAGTAACTTTACCAAGGCACATCACTAGCAGGCAGTAGGACTGCCGCAACTCAATCCCCCACCTATCTAGACACAACCCTAATCTCTGTGCTCCATTGCTATATCAAATCTCCCATAAAATACTAAACCAAAAAAGCACGAGCTTAATTATATTATTTCAAAACTGGCTTTAAGTAAGTGTCTTAGTCTGTTTTGTGCAGCTATAATGAATATAATTTTACTGGCTCACAGTTCTGGAAGCCCAGGAGCCTGATATCAAGGAGCCATGGTGTGGGCAGGTATTTTTTTTTTTTTTTTTTTCGATGCTGGGGATCAACCCCAGGGCCTTGTGCTTGCAAGGCGAGCACTCTACCGATTGAGCTATCTCCCCAGCCCTAGGTTTGACAATTCTAATTTCAGGTTGGCCTCTAGAATGCTCATGTAGTGGGGAAGTGTAAGGGTAAAAGGAAGGCACAAGGGAGTTGACCTTGCCCTTTTATAACAGAATTAATTCCAGTCATGAAGGTGAATGGTCTAATCACCTCTTGACTTCTCACCTCTTAATACTGTTACAATGGCAATTACATTTCTACATGAGTTTTGTAGGGCACAAACTTCCAAACCATAGCAGTTAGTATCCTAAGAAAGTCCTATGAAGGGGTTATAAAGCATACACTTTATAGTATAGCACGTCTATTTTTATTGATCAGAAACTTGTTTTGTTAATATCCAAGTTATTGGAAAAGGGATATTGGGTGAGCAAACTACTAGCGGATGCCTGGTGGACTCCAATTCTTTTTTCAAACAAGTGCAATGCAAAAACTATTCTTAAAGCAGAGATACCAGTTCATCTTTCAAGCAAAATTCTTTATATTGAGAATATTATCACAATGATCTCTCATAGATAAAAAGGAAATAATGAATGATTTTTTCCTAAAATTTGATTGATGACTTTAAGACCCTATAGTTGGTGAAAGAGTTCTGATGAATGTTAAAATTAGATGCACCTTACTTCAGCTAAATGAAATCCTACAGTCCAAAGAATATTATCTTTCCTATTTCTGGACAGTCTTCCTATGTCTGGAAAGTATAGTTTGTCCCTGAGGAGTGAGAGCGTGACTGCCATGCCTAGTCACGCAACTTTTTGGTCCAAGCATTTATGCATAAGAGTTTATGAGATCAGAGAAATGGATGGAGCTTGCTTTTGCCTTCACCTCACACTGAAGAGAGAGACTAATAAAATATTTACTGTTCTGTGGCTCATCACTAACATTGGATTTGTGAGGGGTTGACATGGAAATATTTAAGACAAAATAAGCCAAACTGGGAAGTCACCTAAGTGTGATGGCTAGGCCTTGGGGGACAGATTACATTTGCAGATTGTAAGAGGGGGTTTTGCCTAAAGAGATGGTGTTTGCAAATCAAAACTTTGGACCCAGAGAGAAAAAGAGGCCTCCACTCTGGTCTCTACTCTCCCCAATCCCCACACACACTTTAAGCCTTATCTCCTTTCTAACTCAGGACTGATAGTTACTAGGGTTCCCTGGTTAGAAAATTCCTGGAGATTCCTGGGTAGGGCTCCTTCTAACCCCTCAATCCTGAAAAGTCTAATGGCCACTGCACTGTGGGCCCATCAATTAAATTTAGAAGCCAGTGTGAGGGAGTCTATAATACTAATACTTCTAAGTTATCAGAAATGTTTTAGTAAACATTATTTTTCATTCTTTGGAAAATTGTGGGAGAATCCTCAGGAGAGATGTGGTAAAAACATGAGGAATATCCTGGAGAAACCAGTTAAGAAAAAGCAAGAGGGAGTAAGTTGGGCAGCCAGAAGCAGCTTGGCCAAGACGGCTGTGGTGACAGCAGTCATCTGTGATACATTTTATAAAATCCTCCTTTGGGGATTCCTAAATATAGAAAAACTAAAGTTGTTTTGCTATAGATACCAGGAATACTAAAAATGTCTCTTTTAAAGAGACATTTAATGTCTCCCATACGGTTACTCACCTGTGTACTGTGGAACACTAGATCCCTGGCATATTAGTAGATGTTATGCAAAAGAGCTTCCCATAGTTAAATAAATTTGGGAACTAGTCAGATAAACAAAGTTAAAAAGTTTATCACAGGATTTCTCATACCTTTATAAACCAATGTAAACTTAAGCTCTAAGAATGGTATATAAAAGTACATGTTTTACAACACATGTTTAATTTTGGAAATTTATTTTTTCAAGCCTGCAGGTAAGGGCTAGTGCTTTGAAAAAATGCACTTTGGAAAATATCGACTCACTCACTACAATTTCTTTTACATAATATCAATATTTAGAAAACCAAGATAACTTGTTTTCATTAGAAGTGACTAAGCTAAAATACTGTTTTACTTTTTCCAGTACCACTAATTTTATGTCCTTAGTTAGAAATGTATAAAGGACGATTTCATTTTAAAATCCCGTAAACAAATAAAACCAACCAATCTGGTGTTGAGTTCTGAAGATATTATCTTAGCAAAATGCATAAAACAGATGTCAGTAAATATATTTAGTCAACTTCATTTTATTTCTTCAAGACAGCTTTACTATAATTTTTTTAACCAAGCTAATTCTTAAAAAGAAGCCTGTCATCTTAAATAAAAGAACAAAGTTCACCTACATGCAAACCAGCATTCTTTATTGCTTCTTGGCTACTTGGAAATGAGTGCTTTAAAAAGTTCATTTTAATTTTGTTTTTGAAACACAAATGTTCCCCTTGATACTCACCCAAATCACATGACTTTAAGTCTGTGATGCACCTTGTTTTTCTCTGTAACCCTTTCTTCATATCCCCTATCAGCTTCTCTTACCTGTGCTCTTACTTCATTTCAAACTTCCTTTCACCATTTCTTAAGGTCTAACACATTTCTATTCTTGAACCAGCTTTTCTACAGTGTCCGCAATGTAGGGATGGGTGGAGTTGACAGTTTCCCTTAGATTCAGCCCTGAACTAGAGCTCAAGAAAGTTACTCATTAGCTTATGTAAGAAATATGAGAACTACACTCACCTGGATTTCTGTACCAGATTTATTTCCCTAGTGTATGTCTGGTCTAACAATATAATAATGGATTTCTTTTAAATCCCAAATAAAGGGTACAAGAACAAGTTTATAAAATGAAGTGCCTCAAACAATCCTTGCAATGGTTGCAACATGATATTAAAGCATATTTGACCATGAGAATTCTTTCCCTGAGATTTCATATTTGCATACAGTACCAATGCGTGCAGTTTTGTGACAAGAACAGGTGATGTCATAGATGTGGAGAGTTCACAAAAGGGATCTCCATTTAAATGTCAAGTAAAATCCCAACTCCACCTAATGCGCACTGACAGAGATGAGGCCAGTGGAACACAGCAAGACGGTCTGAAACCATTTGGATGGTACACATTCTCTTCTTCAAATGCTGGAAAACACCTATGAAAATCATGATTACCTCTCCGGTGGCATATTTTGCATACCATCTGTTGATCACTTCCTGAGCCCAGCATTGTATTAGGTCGTGTATCGTAGAATCCTGCTCTCCATGGGAAATGGTGGGCTTCTCAGTTCCCACAACTGTGTGAAGAGCAGTAGATTAGGATTCTACTGCTACCAAGAGCTAATGTTTATTGAGTGTTTCCTTGGTGCACCATGAATTCTCTTCTGCCAGGTTCCTATGTGGTCAAGCACCCAGACTCCTTCAGGTCTTCACTCAAATATCACCTTTTTGGTGACGCTTTCTCAGACTACCGATTTAAACTTGCGGTTCTCCTTCTTACCTCCTTTTCCAAGGTAACCCTTATTACCATCTAACATCCTAACACAGTATATTATGCTTATTTTCCTACTCGAATGTAAGCATTTATTTTATCCATTTATTTTTATCCATTTATTTTACTACTATACTTCAAGTACCTAAAATAGGACCTGACAAAAATCTCTCTTAATCCTCACAAAAACTCTGTAAGATGCCTACGAACTCTATTTTATAGAGAAGAAAATTGAAGTTTTGAAAGCATAAATTACTTGCCCAAAGTCACATGACAAGTGTGCAGTAGCAACAAAAAGGAATGAACAAATGGTATATGCAACAATCTAGAGAATTCTCAAAAGCAAGAAAAGGATTTCAAAAGCTCCACATTGTCTAATTCCATTGGTATGGACTTTCTAGAAAAAGTAAAACCTCAGAAAACAAATCAGTGGCTCCATGGGCTGAAGTAGGGGAAGATGATAACTACAAAAGAGCAAGGGAGAACTTCTGGGAATGACAGAACTGTTCCATAGCTTGACTGTGGTTGGGTAACATGACTCACCTTTACCAAAACTCACAGACTTGTACATGTTAAAAAAAGGTGAATCTACTGTGTAAATGTGATGGGCAGAAAAATGCTCCCCCATCTCCAAAGATATTCATGTCTTACTCTCCGAACCTGGAAATATGTTACTTTAGATAGCAACGGGACTTTGTAGATGTGATTCAGGATCCTGAGATGGAGAGATTAGCTTGGGTCTTTTGGGCATATATGTGATTACTATGAGCGCAGTGTAATCACAAGGGTTCCACAAGGAGGAGGCAGGAGAGTCAGGGCAAGATTGGAAATGCTGTGGTGCCAGCTTTGAAAAGGAAGGTGCCAAGAGCCCAGGAATGAGGACAGCCTCTGGAGGCTGGGAAAGGCAAAGAAACAGATTCTCTCTGAGGGTCTCCAGAAGGAACCTGCCCTGCCAATAGCCAGTGAGACTGATTTTGGACTTCTGAACTTCAGAACTAGAATAGATTTGTGTTGCTTTCAGCCAGTGTATAAGTTTTCAGTAATTTTTAACATCCACAATAAGGAAGCAAATACAATAAATCATACCTCAACAAATCTGACTTTAAAAAAAAGAAATGGAATATATTTAGTATAGTACAGCAAATAAGAGGGGTTTGGCTAAGGCAACAGTCCTGGGTCAGAACCATGACTGATTACTTGCTTGCTCTGTAACTGACATGTTAATTAACCTCACTGGAGTATGTATTATCATCTGTAAAATATTTCCAATAATATGTCCTAGAAATTAAATTCAGGGACTAAAAGATATAATTAATACAAAAACTTAGCTAATTCCTAGCATTTTATATGCTTTCAATAAGTGGTAGCTATTATTTTAGCTGATTGCCATGGGATATTTTCATATTAGTATATCAAAAATATAATATTATAGCAGAAATAAGCCTCCAACTATTACATACTGGCTATAATCTAGAAAAATCAGATTTGATTTAGAAAAATAATGATTTGGATTCCCTCCCTATAGACATATTGCTTGTATGCCAAATTTCTCTACTAAAACAGGTCCAAGTTATTTAACTATTGGATTATAAACAGTAGTACTGAGATGTGTCACATCTTTTTAAATAAGTCTGTGACCAAGCTGTCCTGCAAAACAGTTTCCAAAACTAAATCTATATTCGTATATAGCAAACATCTGTCCAACCTGTTCTTCTGTCCCTTTTTTGGGATCTATGTAGGGAACTGGTTCATAGTATGTTCTTGCATTTGTGTTAATAAATTTAGCATAAATTACACGTCCTCTCCTGACACACGGTTTTGAATGTTGTATGCTTTTCTCAGGTTTTTTCCCTTGGGTGATTTCTTCTTTTTTTGTAGTTATACATACTATGCCATCATCTTCTATTTTATGCTGTCTGAAAAACATAATTAAATAGTAAATAATTTTTCCAATAATCATACAGTCATAATTAAATAAGATTCAAATATATTTCAGGTATTAGTCAAGACAAGTTAAGTTTTATTAATAGTTTTTGATAGCTTGTGCTATTAAAACTTAGGGAGGCATTTTCTCATTCTAAATATATGAGATAAAGGAATTTGTATCAATAATGATTATTTTGACCATTGTAGAGTATAGACTCTCATTGGTCTGGAGTAAAGAGTAGTAATTTGTGCTTACAAATCATGTTTGCAGTATTTATACATGTGGCTAAGTTATATGCTAATCTGAAGACTTTTTCTTTCAAAATTTTATTACCAAGAGATACCTCCCTACTTTATATCATAAATTCAGCCATCCGAACAAAGATTACTACTTAATTTTAAAAGTTTATCCAGAAAACTTATAAAAGCTACCAAATGACCAGCAATATTTATCTTTTTAGGCAAAACTACTTTGTAGGCAAAATAATTAAGTCTCATCACTTTATACTTCTAATAATTATACTGCTATAAAAAGTAAAATTATTGAAATGAGAAACATTAAAGAGATGTTTAAAGTCTCTGGAATGTTTTCCATTTAAGTAAGGAAAAACATATTATAAAAGTCTTAAAATTTCACATATTTGAAAAATAAAGAATATATTAATTTGAATAATTTTTACGTAGAGGTTTTTAAAATCAAAGCTCTGACCCCACAAAAGGTGAATTAGGAAGATATCAAATTGATAGCCTTATGCTCAGTCCATAAACTATAATCCCTACCTTATTTCAAACCAGAGGTGGGCCCATCTCTTTTATCATGTCATTTTTCAATTAAAATCCGCAAGTAAAATAAAATACTGCTTTTTTTAAAATTTATTTTTATTGTAAAGAAATGGGATACATGTTTTTCTGTTTGTACATGGAGTAACAGCATACCATTTGAATAATCATACATTTACATAGGGTAATGGTGTTTGATTCATTCTGTTAATTTATCTCCCCCCCACTCCTCCCACCTCTCTTTTCCCTCTACACAGTCCCTCCTTCCTCCATTCTTGACCCCCTCCCACCCTCTGTTATGGGTCATCATCCGCTTATCAGTGAGATCATTCGTCTTTTGGATTTTTGAGATTGGCTTATCTCACTAAACATGATATTCTCCAATTTCATCCATTTGCCTGCAAATGCCATAATTTTATTATTCTTTATGGCTAAGTAATATTCCATTCTGTGTGTGTGTGTGCGTGTGTGTGTGTGTGTATATATATATATATATATATATATATATATATATATCACAGTTTCTTTATCCATTCACCAATTGAAGGGCATGTAGGTTCATTCCACAGTCTGGCTATTGTGAATTGAGCAGCTATGAACATTGATGTGGTTGTATCTCTATAGTAGGCTGATTTTAAGTCCTTTGGGTATAGGCCAAGGAGTGGGATAGCTGGGTCAAATGGTAGGTCCATTCCAAGTTTTCTAAGGAATCTCCACACTGCTTTCCAGAGTGGCTGCACTAATTTGCAGCCCCACCAGCAATGTATGAGTGTACCTTTTTCCCCACATCCTCTCCAACACCTATTGTTGCTTGTATTCTTGATAATCGCCATTCTAATTGGGGTGAGATGAAATCTTAGGGTAGTTTTGATTTGCATTTCTCTTATTACTAAAGATGGTGAACATTTTTTCATATGTTTGTTCATTACTTGTAGATGTTCTTCTGTGAAGTGTCTGTTCATATCCTTAGACCATTTGTTGATTGGGTTATTTATATTCTTCGTGTAGAGTTTTTTGAGTTCTTTATAGATTCTGGAAATTAGTGCTCTATCTGAAGTATGAGTGGCAAAGATTTTCTTCCTCTCTGTAGGCTCTCTCTTCACATTGCTGATAGTTTCCTTTGCTGAGAGAAAGCTATTTAGTTTGAATCTATCCCAGTTATTGATTCTTGCTTTTATTTCTTGTGCTATGGGAGTCCTGTTAAGGAAGTCTGATCCTAAGCCAATAAGGTGAAGATTTGGACCTACTTTTTCTTCATTAAGATGCAGGGTCTCTGGTCTAATTTCAAGGTCCTTGATCCACTGTGAGTTGATTTTTGTGCAGGGTGAGAGATAGGGGTTTAATTTCATTCTGTTGCATATGGATTTCCAGTTTTCCCAGCACCATTTGTTAAAGAGGCTATCTTTTCTCCATTGCATATTTTTGGCCCCTTTGTCTAGTATGAGAAAATTGTATTTATTTGAGTATGTGTCCGTGTTCTCTATTCTACCATTGATCTACCTGACTATTTTGGTGCTAATACCATGCTGTTTTTGTTACTATTGCTTTGTAGTATAGTTGAAGTTCTAGTATTGCGATATCCCCTGCTTCATTCTTCCTGCTAAGGAATGCTTTAGTTATTCTGGGTTTCTTATTCTTCCAGATGAATTTCATGATTGCTTGCTCTATTTCTGTAAGGTATGTCATTGGGATTTTAATTGGAATTGCATTAAATCTGTATAGCACTTTTGGTAGTATGGCCATTTTGACAATATTAATTCTGCCTATCCAAGAACATGGGAGATCTTTCCATCTTCTAAGGTCTTCCTCAATTACTTTCTTCAATGTTATGTAGTTTTCATTGTAGAGATCTTGTACCTCTTTGGTTAGATTGATTCCCAAGTATTTTATTTATTTTTTTTTTTTGAGGCTATTGCAAATGGGATTGTTTTCCTCATTTCCCTTTCAGCTGTTTTGTCACTTGCATATAAAAATGCTTTAGATTTATGCGTGCTGATTTTATAGCCTGCTATTTTGCTGAATTCATTGATGAGGTCTAGAAGTTTTCTGGAGGAGGTTTTTGGATCCTCTAAATATAGAATCATGTCATCAGCAAATAGTGACAGCTTAAGTTCCTCTTTTCCAATTCGTATCCCTTTAATTTCTTTGGTCTGCCTAACTGCTCTGTCTAGAGGACAATGTTGAATAGAAGTGGTGAAAGAGGACATCCCTGTCTTGTTCCCGTTTTTAAAGGGAATGGTTTCAGTTTTTCTCCATTAAGAATGATGTTGGCCATTGGCTTAGCATAAATTGCCTTTACAATGTTCAGGTATGTTCCTACTATCCCTAATTTTTCTAGTGTTTTGAGCATGAAGGGGTGTTGTATTTTGTCGAACGCTTTTCTGCATCAATTGAAATAACCATATGATTCTTATCCTTAAGTCTATTAACATGATGGATTACGTTTATTGATTTACGAATGTTGACCCATCCTTGCATTCCAGGGATGAACCCCACTTGATCGTGGTGCACAATTTTCTTAATATGTTTTTGGATACAGTTTGCCAATATTTTGTTAAGGATCTTTGCATCTATATTCATCAAAAATATTGGTCTAAAATTTTCTTTCCTTGATGTGTCTTTGCCTGGTTTGGGTATGAAGGTGATATTAGCTTCATAGAATGAGTTTGGGAGGGTCTCCTCCTTTTCTATTTCCTGGAATACTTTGAGAAGTATTGGAATGAGGTTTTCTTTGAAGGTCTTGTAGAACTCGGCTGAGAATCCGTCTGGTCCTGGACCTTTCTTGGATGGTAGGTTTTTAATGGCTTCTTCTATTTCATTGCTTGATATTGATCTGTTTAAATTGTGTATGTCCTCCTGGTTCAGTTTGGGAGGAGCATATGTCTCTAGAAATTTGTCAATGTCTTTGGTGGTTTCTATTTTGTTGGAATACAGATTTTCGAAGTAGCTTCTCATGTTCTGTATCTCAGTGGTGTCTGTCGTGATGTTTCCTTTTGCATCATGTATTTTAGTAATTTGAATTTTCTCTCTCCTTCTCTTTGTTAGTGTGGCTAAGGGTTTGTCTATTTTGTTTACTTTCTCAAAGAACCAACTTTTTGTTTTGTCAATTTTTTGAATTGTTTCTTTTGTTTCAATTTCACTGATTTTCAGCTCTGAGTTTAATTATTTCCTGTTTTGTACTACTTCTCTGTTATTCTGTTCTTCTTTTTCTAGGGCTTTGAGCTGTAATGTTAGGTCATTTAGTTGACTTTTCATTCTTTTCTGGAATGCACTCCATGCAATGAATTTTCCTCTTAGTACTACTTTCATAGTGTCCCAGAGATTTTGATATATTGTATCGTCGTTCTCATTGAGCTCTAAGAATTTTTTTAACTCCTCCCTTATGTTTTTTGTTATCCATGTTTCATTCAATAGCATATTATTTAGGCTCCAGGTGTTGGAGTAATTTCTGTTTTTTATTTTGTCATTGATTTCTACTCTCATTCCATTATGATGTGATAGAACAAGGCAGTATCTCTATTTTTTTGCATTTCCTAAGGGCTGCTTTGTGGCATAATATATGGTCTATTTTCGAGAAGTTTCCATGTGCTGCTGAGAAGAAAGTGAATCCATTTGTTGATGGATGGAATATTCTATATATGTCTATTAAGCCTAGGTTATTGATTGTGTTATTGAGTTCTATGGTTTCTTTGTTTGGTTTTTGTTTGGAAGATCTATCCAGTGGTGAGAGTCGTGTGTTAAAGTCACCCAGAATTAGTGTTGTGGTCTATGTGATTCCTGAAATTGAGAAGAATTTGTTTGATATACAGGGATGTTCCATTGTTTGGGGCATAAATATTTACTATCGTTATGTCTTTCTGATTTAGTTCCCTTAAGCAGTATGAAATGTCCTTCTTTATCCCTTCTGACTAACTTTGACTTGAAGTCTACTTTATCTGATATAAGGATGGAAACCCCCGCTTTTTTACTGAGTCCATGTGTGTGGTAGGTTTTTTCCCATCCTTTCACCTTTAGTCTATGGATGTCTTTTTCTATGAGATAAGTCTCTTGCAGGAAGCATATTGTTGGGTCTTTCTTTTTAATCCATTCTGCCAGACTATGTCTTTTGATTGATGAGTTTAGGCCATTAACATTCAGGGTTATTATTGAGATATGATTTGTATTCCCAGTCATTTGGGCTTATTTTTGGTTTTTAAGTTGGCTTGGTTTCTCCTTTGAGTGGCTTTTCTCTAATGTAGTTCCTCCCTTTGCTGACCTCCATTGCTGTTTTTCTTTTTCTCCTCATGGAATATTTTGTTGAGAACATTCTGTAGGGCAGGCTTTCTATTTGTAAATTATTTTAACTTTTGTTTATCATGGAAGGATTTTATTTCATCTTCAAATCTGAAGGTTAGTTTTGCTGGGTATAGGATTCTTGTTGGCCACCATGTTCTTTCAGAGCGTGAAATTTGTTGTTCCAGGCCCTTCTAGATTTTAGAGTCTGGGTTGAGAAGTCAGCTGCTATCCGTATTGGTCTCCCCCTATATGTAATCTGATGCTTTTCTCTTGCGGCCTTCAAAATCCTATCTTTATTTTGAATGTTAGGCATTTTCATTATAATGTGCCTCGGTGTGGATCTGTTGTGATTTTGTGCATTTGGTGTTCTGTTAGCCTCTTGTATTTGATTTTCCATTTCATTCTTCAGGCTTGGGAAATTTTCTGATATTATTTCATTGAATAGGTTGTTCATTCCTTTGGTTTGTATCTCTGTGCCTTCCTCAATCCCAATAATTCTTAAATTTGGTCTTTTCATGATGTCCCATAGTTCTTGGAGAGTCTGTTCCTGATTTCTTACCATCTTCTCTGTTTGGGCAACTTTATTTTCAAGATTAAACATTTTGTCTTCATTGTCTGAGATTCTGTCTTCTAAGTGGTCTAGTCTTTTGGTGATGCTTTCAATTCTTTTTATTTGGCTTATTGTTTCCTTCATTTCAAGGATTTCTGGTTTTTTTTGTTTTTTGTTTTTGTTTTTTGATAATCTCTATCTCTTGTTTAAATGATCTTTTGCTTCCTGCAGGTATTCTCTCAGCTTATTCGTATTCTCATTCATTGCCTGCATTTGTTCTCTAATCTCATCCTTTGTTTTGCTAATCATCTTAATCATGTATAATCTGAAGTCTTTTTCTGACATTTCTTCTAACATACTGTCATTGGATTCTATTAATATAGAATCTAGATTTGTTTGGATCATTTTCTTCCCTTGTTTTTTCATGTTGTTCATGTATCTTCCCCTCTAGCAGTGTAGATCTGGGGTATTGCACTTTCCCCCCTATAGGCTTATAGTGGCCCTATAGGTTTCCAAAACCCTTTCTTTAACGGGAGATCAATATTAGCAGTGCCCAAATCAGACACTATGCAATCTTAGACCAAATAGCCCCTATGGGGACAATAACAAAATTGTCATAGTAAACAGAATGAGTTTTTCAATATTATCTTCAGTAAAACAAACAGGTTTGCAATGAGGTCTGCAGTTTCTAATGGAGGACAAAGAGGATGCAGAGAGATATAGAATGTGGCTGTTAATGGGATAAGAAAAGACTATACAGAAGTTCTAGAAAATAGAAAGTGTGAGAGTGTAATCAAAAGAAATTGGTTATTAGCATGCAAAAAAGGGAGAAAGAGACTCTGAGGGAACAGGTAAACAAAAGGAAAAGAGAGCAAGAAAAGTAAAGAAATAAAAACTTAATTTTTTTTTAAAAAGGAGAAAAAAGAAAATCTGCAGTATAACAGTCATATACTAATGAAACCTCCCAGTGTTCAGTAGCCTGATGCATGAGAGGTACCTGACAGTGAGCTTCAAGCCTCTAGCAGGCGTCTCAGGATGGGATTTGCCCCACCAAAAGATCGGAGCCACGGCTTCCAGGATTATCCAAGATGGCCACTCTGGCTTCAAAATGTGTTGGTGAATAGGGAGCTGCAGCTCAGGGGTGGACGTGGTCGGCTGGAGGTCCTGGAGGTGGGGTGCGGTTGGTCCGGCAGGGGTCCTGGAGGTCCGATGTGTTTGGTGTGGTTGTGGGATCCTGGATGTTGGGTGCAATCAGTCGGTCTGGGGTCCTGGTGATAGGGCACAGTCAGTTGGTCTGGGGGTCCTGGTGGCAGGGAGCAGTCAGTTGATGTGAGGGCCCCAGAGGCAGGGAGTGATCGGTTGGGCTGCGTTATCCTGGAGACGGGGCTCAGTCAGTCTGGCCAGGGGTCCTATGGGGCCTAGCTGTTGTCTCAAAATGGCAGCAGCCACGTGTAATCAAACCTGCAGGTACTGTAACAGTGAACTTCCAGGCAACAGCAGGCAGCTGGTGCTCCAATGGCGGTCAGCGATCAGTTTGCTGACTGTTGTTGGACCATCTGGAGGTGAACCTTGTGCGCTGGGTGATGGATAGGTGTAAGGCAGGTGATGGACAGGCGAGAAGCAGGCAAATGGCAGATGATAGGCGCCTGACAGTGAGCAATCTGCACTCAAAAAAGACCAAAATACTGCTTCTTGATTGGAGCTCATGTGTGACCTGCTCATCTCTTCACCCTCATTGAAGCCTCTTTGCTTCACTCCTACAGCTTTTCATTTTCTTTCCTCCTCAGGGCCTTTGACATGTTGTGCCCCTGGCTAGTACTTCTCATCTCCAGCTCCCTGCACAGCTTGCTGGTTATCTTTTAGCTCTCAGTCTGCAAGTCATCCCCTCAGAAGCTTTTAATTTATTTCCTTCTCCTGCCTCTCTATATTCACTATTTTAATGCTTTGTCCATTTACTTTATGACCCTGACCACAATTTATAATGCATGTACCCAGTTTTTTATTTACTCATTTTTAGTAAACATGAGAAATACCCTAGTAGTCATAGTCAATAAGTTCCTGAGGTGGAGATTGTTTGACTTATTATTTACCCAATTTCTGGGCAAGGGGTTCTGTTCCCTGAAGGTAAACACGGTGCCATTACAATATTTACATCTTTCTGGTGAGTCTGCTGGAATTTTTCTTCACCCTGGGTTTGTTTTACCTGTGTATCCTCTACACTCCCTCCACTACATAAACAATACTGGATCCTTGTGATTGTAGTTCCCACTTCCCAACAAAAATTGCCTTCTGCAAAGGAGTTGAAAAAACTGATTACTGGTAAAATGTAAATAACTTCTAAGCCTTTAGTACTATCTTTCCAGGAACATAAGTATTTATTTCAAGATTGTGACTTTGGGGTTAATTAATTTATCATTGTAGAATTGTGGCATCAGTCTTTTCCCATCTGCTTCTCATGGTTGTAACCCAGCAATACATTTGTGCTAGAACCAGGTCTTTGAAGGACAACAGCTTTTTGTTTACACATTTATTCAAACCTTCAATTAAGCACTTGTGTGAATGGTTGTAGATAAAGAAATGTGAAATATATGACTCTTCAGTAATTTCTTATAGAAGGAAAATACAGATAAAAACCCTAATAGGCTCTGTAGCTAGTCAGATCTAGATTAGAATCACAACTCTGCCATTTAAAATCTGAACTGCAGTTTCCTTATTGACATGATAAGAACAATAGTATCTATTATGACAGATGTGAGAATAACACTGAATAATTCCTTCTTACAATAAATAGTTACTATGTGCCAAGTGCTGTTTGAAGCATGGAGGATACAACATTGCTGCCCTCATAGAGCTTACATTCTAATGGGGGAAGGCAGATGAGATATAACATAACCATACAATGCACAGTTCAGTAAGTGCTGAGGACCCATGTTAAGTGGTGAGAACAACAATAAAGCAGGGAAAAGGAGTGCATGCATGTGGGAGGTAGGCTGCATTTTTAGGTAGGGTGGAGGCTGCTTGTGAAGGTGGCAATTGAAAAAAGAAACAGGGGAGGGAAGAGATCTAAGTGGATATCTGAGGGAAGAGCGCTCCAAAACAGTGAACTGTAACTGCAAAGCTTTGCAGCAGGAATATCCCCACCCTTAGAACAGTACTACCTAAAGTGTGATTGCTGGAGTAGCCACATTGGCACCAATGTGATCTCCTTAGAAATACAACTTTAAAGGCACGTTTCAGTCTACTAAATCATTATCTCTGGGGCTCATTCCCAGGAACCTGTTTTAACCAGCTGTCTAGCTGACTCAGGCACGTTAAGGTTTGAGAACTACTCTTCTACCCACTAAAATGCTGGCACTGGTTCTGCTGGTTCCACATCACTCTTAACTAGCCATACTACCTTGATTCAGTGGATCACACAACATTCCGCATGTGGGAGGGTTTGTTAAAGCCCAGATTATTGCACCCCACAGGGATCCCCTAAGAATCTGCATTTCTACAAGTTCCCAGGTCATGCTAAACTGGTCTGGGAATCACTCTGAGAATCTCTGCAGAAAACAGCAAGGAGGCCTGTATACTGGAGCAGGGTCTTGCCAGAGGGAGGTAAGCAGCAGACAAGGCCAAATAAGGGAAAAGGGGCAAGTTGTGTAGGCCTCATGTAGAAGCCTTGGCTTTTGCTGTGCTATGCTCAATGGAGGACAGTGATCTAACTTACCTTGTAAAAAGACCATTCTGTCTGCTATGTTGAGTTGCTGCAGAGGGGCAAGGGAGCCAAGGCTGTAGCAGTATCCAGGAGTGGGAAGCTGGGACTTGGGACAGGGTGGGGATGATAGTGGAAATGATTAACAGGGATAAAGTCTGGATGATTTTAACAGTAAAGCCTACAGAATTTGCTAATAAGTTAAATGTGGGAAGTGAAAAGGAGTGATTTCAAGATGACTTCAAGAGTTTTAGGCAAGGCAATGCATGTGAAGTTGCTGACAAACAGTATGGTGAGCAGTAAACAGTGCATTTTAAAAAACTGTTACGTTAAGCATTCAGCCCCTAGAAATCACAATTAGGAAGGGGACTGGATGAGGTTTGGCCTGGATAGGACTGGGGACTACCCTTCGGGTTTCATCTAACCCTCCCTCTTAGGGAGGAAAATAATTTTCTTGAAAGGAGAAATAAAAATCCAAACCCCTGCACTTACTGCTGCTTTTCCTCCTTTCCCTCCATGGGCGCCTACGGCCTGGCACGTGGCAGCGAAGAGCCTCTACCAGAAGAACAGGGACATAGCCCTGCTAGGAAAGGAGCGCGAGAAAGCGCGAACTGTGACTCTTGCGTTGCGTTGCTAAGCGACAGCGGCCTCCTGGCAACAGCGCCGCGGAATGGGGCGGGAGGACGGGAGGGCGGGACCCGGATGCGCATGCGCAATGATCCCGGTCGGCTCCGCGGTGGCGGATGCGGCTGCCCGGCGGAGCGGGCGGGGCGGCTGGCCGGTTGTCTCGGCGTTTCCCCCGCCCATCCGCTGCAGGGTGGATACCCTGCGTTTGAACTTGCCCTTCCCCTGGTAGGGCCGGGACTGGTGTTTATCACCGCAACTGGGTCCTGGGTGGGAGGGATAGGCTAGGCGCCGTTTCCGGAGCCTCCCCCGCAGTTCAGGGTTCAGATGCCGGGGCGGTGCTGCTAAGGGTCTCCGCAGCGTCCAGATCCTGGTAGGACGTTGCACCGGTGCCCGCAGCTGCCCAAGCTGGCTTCAAAAGTGCGGACAGGCAGGAAGGAAACTTGGTTTTCTCGTGAACCATTAAATGCTGTGCAAGTCGTGATTCGCTTACCTGTAGCGTTTGCAGGAGAAAGCTTGGCTATCACTGTTTACCACGATTTCTAGCAAAATCTTCCCCGGCCCTGTGGCAATGGTTAAAATAGAGCAAGGGAATACTCATCTCCTGCAAATGAGGCTCCCTGTGGTGTGTGCATCTGCCCAAGGCTGAGCGGCCCTCAGAATCAAGCGGAGGGGATTGTAGACTAGGCAGCCAGCTGGTTGGGTCTTGTTCGTGTAAGCACTTACCCAAAAAGAGCAAGCTCCTGGGAAAAGCCGTCAATTACTTGACTCCACGTCTGACCCTGGAATTTCTTACCTCATTTTACCAGTGCCTTCCACTTTCCACTAACCAGAGCCAAACGTCTTTGGCATCTATCATGATAACTTAAGCATTTTCCTGCATGAGGAAGGAAATGGAAAGGAAAAGTCCTCGCTGAGTCGAATTCTTCTGCATATCCGGCATTATTTTGTAGCCCAGAGTCAATTTGTATGTTTGCGTTTATCTTGGAGAGGTGTGGGAAAGTGGAGGTTGGTCCTAGGATCTATACATGTGAGCTACAGTCCTATCAGGATGAATGTATGAATAGATTAGACCTAGATACTTCACTGTGGACTTTGTTACAGTTAAAAAGACCCAAGAGTGCGTAAATGGTGTGTGTGTGTTTGGGGAGGAAGAAGTGGGTGGGTAAATAAATATGGGAAAGTGGGTTGAAAACCAGAAAGCAGGGGAACTAATGTTTATTGAGCCCATTTGAGAGCCAGGCATTTCTTGGACCTCGTATTAAATAACATCTACTTATCTAGTTTTATCATAGTCACTGGGAATCTGGAAGTAATGGGGCTTTGAATAGTGGCTCCACCACTTAAACCAGTTAGTTCAGGAGGGAAGTGGCCTAACCTCCCAGAACCTCAAGGTCTTCATCCACAAAGTGTGAAAACACCTAGGATTGTTGTGAAGTATAATTTAATACAGGCAGAGTACTAAGAGCAGTGTCTGATGCTTAGTACCTGCTTGGTCATGATTAGCTTTCACTATTTTTATTGAGCAATTCATCCTGCCTATGCTTCCACATGTCCTTGAGATTTAGTTGACACTCTCATCATTCCCTCTACTTTCTGTTTTCACCAATCTCTTTTGAGGTCTTAAAATCGTCTTCAGGGACAGTCTCAACTACTGGTTAAAAAGAAATGAAAGCATTTTCTTAACTTTCTGCCTCTCAAATTGACAAATTCACCTGAACCCATGCAGAATGAGTTATTTGCCTCTACTTTGAGTAATAAAACGTTAGTCTAAAATAAATACATTTATGTCACTCTCTTTCCAACTGTTAAGCAGTTTGTATATGTCTAGGATTTTTTAAAGGCCATGAGAAGCATTAAAACAAATTGTGCCACAAGGAAGTCACAATCTGGTTAAGGATATAAGAGTTTCACAAAATATTGTGAACAAAGTAGCAATGATACATAACACATATAACTGATAGTCACAAGTATTAAATTTCAGTGCTGATGATAATATAGTATTATAATGATATAATAACTATCTGACCTAGGATAGATACTTAAAAGTTATCTGTGCTATAGATTCTCACTTGTTAAAAAAAAAAAAGAAAGAAAGAAAGAAAAGGGAAAAAAGCTTGAATTTAATCTCTATGATTTCTTCCATGTGTAAAATATGGTGATTCTATTGGAAAATATATATCTGAAGAAAATCAGTGAACCCTAACCTAAGTAAAAGAGGTCATTTTCTCATTTGTGATAAGAAGTCTGGATATTTGTCAAAAAAAATAATTCAAAGTAGTTAGTTTACTAACATTGTCCAAGTTAAAAAACTACCAGCACTGTTTGAGCTAGCACACCTTATGTGAGGGACCACAAGAGGATGGAAAGTGTTCATGCAAAATGTTACAGATGCAGAAAATTATCAATTTTTTTTTGGATTGCAGGAAAACATCAAAAGAACAGTACAGTTGTATAACCTTGTAGGAAAGCTGGGGTTCAGGGCAATTCAGTTTCAGTCTTTTTTTCAGTGATGTGGTTGAAATACAGGAAAGGATCTCAAACATATGGCATAAACAAAAGCTAGCCCAAATTCTATTTTTAAAAAATAGATCATTTATTTGCCTCATACACATGTGTTGTGAGGATGAAAATGAGAAAATTCATTCAGAGAACTTATCCCAGCACATGGTAGCACTATTAAAAGCTAGCTGTTAGTATTCTTCCAATTTTTATAAATTGGTAGGGTAGAAGTTTGATGTAGTACACACATTACATTGCCTTTGTTTCATTACCTTAGACCGTAAGACTTTTATAAACCAAAACAGACATTAATCGAGGGCCGTGGAATGAGAAATGTTAGTGTTAGGTTTGCCTGTCTTCGAGAAAGGATGGGTTCAAACAAGTCACAGATGCGAAAGGGTCCCTGAATTTTCCAGTGGTCTAAGTTCAAAGCTAATTTACTTTTTATTATAACTGTAAAGAGAGACATATTATGAAACAAAGAAATATGAGATGTTAACATCTATAAAAAGTGAAAATCTCTAATTTAAGCATAGATCAGGGGCTGGGAGTGTAGCTCAGTGGCAGAATGCTTGCCTAGCATGTGTGAGGCCCTGAGTTTAAGCCTCTAGCACTGCAAAAACAAAATGAAAAAACAACAACAACAACACAACCCCATAGACCACTTCTGATGTAAATAAATAATCCTGTGTTAAAATTAATTCATAATTACATATAAATAAAAATCTTTAAAATTTTATGAAATTTCTAGAAATAACTAAAATCATTATAGTATAGCCTAGGTTTGTGCGAAATCATTGTTAGAAACCACTAGGTCAGAAATTTACCTTATTGAAGGAAGGAACCTATATTTTATGAATTTGGATGGTTCTGGCAACTAAAATTGCCTGTATCAAAGCTGTATAACCAAAGGTTGAGTGAAAAGCTGGTCTCAGGTGGGCAGAACAGTTACCCTACAGTGGTGTCGTGAATAAAGACTGGGTGAATGAGTATCAACATACAGCCTTTTGAGGAAGAACATTGCAAAATGAAGTATAGTTGGAGAGTTACCATCCTCAAAAGGTCAGAAATCACTAACTAAGCTGTCTAGTTTTGAAGATTTTCTGTCTCCTACTTTCCTTTTCAGGGTATTTTTTCTTGTTCTATCTGAAGAATTCCAAAATGTGATCATCTCTGTGCAGGCCATTGCCATATCTTATTATCTAATTATTAAGCAACACATACCCAGTAACTTATATATTCTGATATATTCTAACTGGACTATGATATTTTAATTCATTGATTTGAGATTCAAGTACCTAGAAACGTATCTTCCAAGTAAAAGTTGTGTAAGACTAAGTCAGAAAAATCCTTCCTCATATCCTGCAAAATATATACTACTTCTAATATTTTCAGTGTTTTTTTTTTTTTTTATGGACACCGATTAAAACTGTTCAACACCTTAGAGAATTACCACATTTTAAAAATGGTAATTAAAACATCCTTTTAAGCTAAACAATTTAAGTTCTTTAACTTCTGCCCATAAAATCTACTTTGATCCCTTAGATGATACAAATTGCCATCCTCTGTGCTTCCCCTAGGGAAGAAGAACTAATATATATTGAATTTTGGGATTAGACCTGTGTTTAAATCCTAGTGCTGTGACTCTGGGCAAGTTATTTAAACTCCTTGAGTTTGAAATTTTGAATATATTGCTTATTAATCTTTCATTTAATTCATTTTTATTGTAAACAAATGGAATACATCTTGCTTCTCTGTTTGTACATAAATTTTGCTTATTAATCTTTAAAAGCAAACCAAAAATAAAGCCCCCAAAGAATAGGAATAAAAGAACCTATAAGGTGGTTGTGTTCAATGGTATACATAAGCACCTGGCTGGTGCACAGTACACACTCAATAAGGGTTTTCTACCATTTTTGTCCATCCTTACCCCTTGTCTGAGGTCAACTGCCTTAAAGTAATTCTGCTAGGATTTGATTTTAGACCTACTTCTCTTTTTCTATACCTCATGGCCTCTACATTTAATTTTTCTATCTCTTATTTTAAACAAGGGTGATAAAAACTGAATATAAAAATCCAAATGGGGGCTTCCTAACATAGACTAGATTGTAAAGACTAGAAACAGGAGATTGGGTAGAACTACCTGGAAAGAGTAAAACTAGCTCCCTCGACAGAAGTCCATGGTGAGTAGACTTTAAGATAGGAAGGCCGTGATAGGAGGAGAATATGATCATTATTCAGAGATGGGTGGGTGCAAATCTACTTCTAAAATGTCACCCATACATTATGTGACAGCAAATGTGCTGACAAATGTGCAGCAGGTTAGGTTCCATGATTGATAAAACAGAAACAGTAACTGTCTAGGAGAAAGCACATGATCACCAATCACCATGACTCCAACTCATGACTTTAGGTGCCAAATGTGGAACTGTGATATGGATGGGTAGAACTATGATAAATAAAAAACGCATTCCTTCTATAGCACAAGTGAAGAACCCGAAGATGTTGAGATTCCATTTGAAGAAAAATGAGGATTTTGACCTAAAAATTTGAATAGACCTAAAAAGAAATCCCGGTCAAGGTTTTTAATAGAAAAGTGCAACACTTTTAATTAGTGAGTTAGTTTACCTCAAATACTTTCTAGTCTGAGGTCATTGTCTTCAAAACAGTATGGCAAAGAACGCTTTCATGAGCCATCACTTTTAAACTATTCTTCTAACCTACACTTTTCTCCTTATGCAATTATAATGGTATTATGTGTTTCAAGTTATAGTTAATTACTGCAGCATTTATAAGCTTTTCCAGAGTTTGGAAACTTAGCCATGTTTTTAATCCTCTTACCTTAAGCCTGGGAGCAAACTGCGTACCTGATTTAAGCTTCCCTTTTTGTTGTTCTCTGCCAAGCTCTGAGGCTATAATAATGGGTTGTAAGATTCAGGAAAAGAAATATTACAGGATTTTTCTATATCTTAAGAGAAGTAAAGCAGCATCCAAAAGAATTGTGGCATTTCTACAATTTTTTTCCATAGAGAGCATAGATATGGGAGGTGTCTCGGTCCTTGACTCATCTATGTCATGGCTAGTCAACCTCACCAGGACCGCAGGGAAGTCTAGCAGGCCATTGTTGTCTAGGCCACTGCAAAGAACAAAGGCAAGCACAGAATTTCCCTGTTGGAAGTGCAGATTTGAGGCTGGCTCTTTTGTTTACCATTCATTAGACCCCATGGCAAGTCTTTGCACACTGAGATGCCAACATCTACCCTGTCTACTTTAGCAAGGTTAGAGAAGCAGTTACGTGAGAAAGTGCTTCATTAAATTGCTCTTGCTTAATAAGGGCAAGGCATCATATTTATTAAATCCAATCGTTGAACTGTGCTAGTGTCCCAACCTCACTCTCTTGGGATTTACTTCATAAGAGAAGGCCACTCCCTTTTTATAAAATATAGTTTCCATCTGTATGCAATTTGGTGTCAGCCATTCCAGCAAAACTCTTACTTGCTTTTGCTTTTTATTTATATTTTAGGATCTGTTTGTTGACCCTGCTATTAATCCTCATTTTAAACCAGATTTCATCTCTGTAAGAATACTAGTTTGAGAAGCCCACCCATGCACAATAATAATCTACTCCAAACTCTTATTTCTCTAAAGATGGGCCTGAGTAGTACATAAGATATGACCAGCTAATTAATTTTAGACTTTTGCTGCAACTTGATTGTGGTTTGATTATTTTGGATGAGAACAAAAAGCCTCAATAATAGGGAAATAGAATGATTCTAAGTATGTTGTTTTCCTAATGAATGCTTGAGGTTACTTTAAATATATAGAAGACATATAATTTTTCTTGGGCATGCTTCATGGAATTATAATATAAACATTATTTTCTTTCTATAATTCTATTCATATTTGGTAATGGGAGACTTAATGTTACTTCTTAAAGGTGGTTACTACTCTCTTTAAACTTTTTATTTTTACCTTCTCTATGAAAGTTCTTATGCTTTGTTATTTAGATTCATTATACATTGGTTCTGAATTAAATATAAACGGAACTGAAATTTTGCTTCCTATTTTTAATAGTCGCTTTGCTTCTCATTCAGTATTTGAAGGACTATAGCATAGTAGTTATAAGTCCAGAACTGGAATTGGAGTCATTTCCTAGTCACATGACTTTAAACAATGTCTTTCACATGTTTCCTTATCTGGACAATGATAATGACTATAGTATCTGACTTCCTTAGCTTTTGTGATGATCAAATAAGATGGTCCACATTATGGTGCTTCGCACATAGTAAGTGCTCATTCACATGTTCTCCACAGTATTTGCATAGAATATAACTGTTTTGAAAGCTGAGATTACTTCTTTCCGCTCTGTTGTACCTGGCAGATTCTCAGTGGTTACTTTCTGAAGGAAAGGCAAAAACACGTAATAAATACATTTTGTGCAGCCCTCTGTTCTACCAACCCACTGGTATCTCCCTGTTTTTCTGAAAATTTTCTCTGGGAGTTATAGGTTCCAGAGACTGGTCTCACCAGCATAGCCTGAGACTTTAGTGTTAGGCAAAAAGTCTTCATCATTTTTTCCAGACTGCAACTTTTCTTGTTCAGTCCTCTTCTATTTTGGACTTGGAACTCTTAGAAAAGCCAACAGGTCCCCAGTTTGGATCCTTTTCTCCAAAAGGTGCATTCTTTTCCCACGCAAACCATCCTTGTCTCTGCCTTACTCTGTTAATTTAGTTAAACTTATCTGGAATATTTTCCATCCTATTGGGGAAAGGACCTTATTCTTGCCTTAGCTCATGGGTTAGAAGGTGTTAGCCATTGTGGCATCCCTCTCCCCACCCACTTACACTCCACTGGAGAAAAAGCTTGCTAATCAGCTTGTCAGAATTGGACCCTGATAGACTTTGGACTTTAATAGCAGTCAGTGCTCAGGTATGCTGTAAATCCTTGCCTTCATTGTATTTCCTTTCTCTAGGGATTGGACAAAGTAGGCAGGGCTGGCCTCACCATCTCAATTCTGTCTACCTGCAGCCTGGGAGAGCTAATGGACCAACCATTTATAATCATGTAGCTATTTGGAGGCAGGGTATGAAATTCAAGGGAGAAGGAATCGGAAATAAGATTCACTTTGTCCTCTTATCCTAATTCAATTTCTGTAATCCACCTTTCACTTGAGTTTTCTATTGTTGAACTAGATTCGTCTGGCTAATGAAATCAGAGGTTTGTTTGCTATTTGCTATCATTTCTTGTCTATATGTTCTTTCTGCAAGAGGACCCCTGAAATAAGACCGAAGCATGCAAAACCAATCCCTAATACCATTCTCCATCCAGACCAATCTACTTTACAAAATCTTTTTAGACAGCCCCTATAAAAGTTTTTTTTTTTTTTTTCCTTCTAAAACTGGGCCTTTTATAATACTAAGAGATGCCCTAATTAAAACAGAATATATTCACTCCATTGATGGGGCACAGATTCCTGCCCTAGGAATGACATCCAACACTGGGCAGAAGAAATTGGCAGCACTTTATTAGTCATATATTCATAGCTGGGGGAAGAGGATACTACACACTGGGCCACATGAGGCTTGCGTTTAACTACACAATGAACAGCCCGGGTCTGTGGAAAACAGGCTCTGTAGTATCAAGGTAGTTTGAACCCTCATTTCCACCAGAGGATGTGACTAGTTTGAATGATTTTTTGCAGGCTGGCAAGGAACTGAAACCTGCTACTCAGTGATAAAGAGGAAGCATATCTAGTCCCTTGATAAGGAGGTCTCTTTGGCTAGGGGACCTTTCTCATGGGAGCAGAGTTGGAAGGGAGGAGAATTTGTAGTTAAGCCATTTGAAGCCCAGTCAAGGTAATACGTAATCCTTAATATTAGGATTTATACCACACAGCTTATACTACCGTAAGATCATTTGTTTATTACCTTGGAATTTCACTCCAGACATGTTAGTAAATGTCTTTTTTTCCTGTCAAATATGGACTACTTAGGGACAGATAACATTAAATCCTCCACTTTAAAAACAATGCACATTATGATTTGGAAAAACATGATTAACATTAAAATGATCTGTTCTGTCACATCACAAAGCAAAATTTCAAATTTAATCATATGAGTAGTATTTAATATACCCAAGATTTGTCTTTGCACATGGTTAATTAAAAAAAAAATGTAGTGACACTTTAGTACTAAGGGATGTGCTAGGTAGAATTCAACTTGTATTAGTAGAGTCTGAACTCTTGACTGGCAATGACGCGCGTGTATTCACGTACTGCTGAATTAAACCCCTGTGATGCGCCATGTACTGACAGCTCTAAACATTTAGAGTTACCCAGGTTTGCTGACATTTGAAAATAGCTAATTTTCCCCCCACTCTGTTTTCAAACAACTGTTGAAACAATAAAATGAATGGGTCATTGGCATTCTTTCTAAAATCAGAGTTAAGCTACAGCCTAGATACCAGAATGCTGATGTCTCAAATGTATTATTCACACTGCATATTGTAAGCACTAATGGGGCCCATTAAGAGAATTCTTATTGTTGTCAAATTCAAGCAAATTGATATGGGGGAGGGATGATAAGAAGGTCATAGACAAATTGGAAGGATGTATAGTATATCCTCCCAGTTTTCTAAAAATGTAATGTTAAATCTTGTTTTTTTTTTTTTTTTTTTCTTTTCAATTTGGGTCCATTAGATTATTTTATTTTTTACTTCATTAAAATATTTGCTAAAGTGTATGCAACCACAAATATAAAGTTCTTTCCCTTTTAAAATTATGATATACAACAGACAAATGAGTGAAAGTTTCAACATTTTAACTTATTTCTGTCCTTTCAGAGTAATTCGTTTTATCTCTGAGGTGGAATGCCTTTTCTTACATTTCTTATAAATAATCCTACACATAATAATCCATCACAGTATGAAATATTGTTATAAAGAAACTACTAATTTTATTACAACATGAAAACTAAAAACTGATTTACTTAAATTAAAATGAGGTTTCCACTGAGAAAATTTAAAGTATTTTGAAGTACTAAGTCTTAGTTCAGTTTCTGTATAACTAAAGTTTAATTCTAAAAAATCTTCTATGAAATAATCTACTTCTTTCAAATTAGATATTAGGAATTTAATGTATTTAATAATTTTTTCATGTTTTAAAGGGAATGCATGCTTATTATAGCAAAATTTTACCAGCTAGACCACTGTTCAATTTCAGTGAATTATTCAAATTCAGTGAATTTTACCAGTTAGACCACTGTTCAATTTCAATCTCTATTTTCCTTCCATCAGTCTGTAACAGTATTGTCCAGTGTGGTATCCACCAACCACATGTAACTATTTAAATTTAAATTAATTGAAATTAAACTAAAAATTCAGTTCATATTTTAATGACTCAGTAGCCACATGTGATTAGTGGGATGTTAGCCCAAATATAAAACATTTTTACTATCACAGAAAGTTCTGTTGATAGAGCTGTTAGAGGTATACATATTTCATATGTGTAAGTCCATGTGAAACTTAATTGTTTATGTATGTATACATTTATGTATATAAAGAATTCAGTTTTCTGAAAATGTGTTCATTCTTTGTTCCTTTACATTTTAAAAAGATCTGGTTGAGAGTTACTCTTTGTTGTCTTGACGTAATTGTACTGTTTGGGGTCTTCCCGCTGTTGCTGTTGAGCAATCAACTATAAACCTAAGAGCAGTTTGGGTTTCTGTCTTTTATCTCTGGTTGCTTTTAAACATCCTCTCTTTGTTATTTAAGCTTTATGATAATTTTATGCCATGTTTATGTGTAAATTTTAAAGATGTTATTCTTCTTGGAGTATGCTATGGTTTCTGTGTAGAGGTTAATTGGGTTTTTTTTTTTTTTTTTTTTTTTTTGGTCAATTTTGCAAAAGTATGTTAACTATCACCATGATTACTACTGCTCCTCCTTTCTTTCACTCTTTTCTTCCTGAGAATGTGGTGACATTTTAAAGACTTTGCTTTCTATCTACTGTGTTTCTAATGTCTTTCATATTTTCAATGTTTTTCAATAAAGTTTTTCAGTAATTTTCTCTAATTCACTCCCAGCTCATTAATGTTCTCTTTAGCATATCTAATCTACTGTTTAATAGCAAGTATATATTTATAACTTAAGCGATTATATTTGTTCACTTTTAAAAATTTTATTGGGTCATTTTTAAAACCTACCTGACCACTTTTTTAAAAATTCAACATTATAGAGGTCTAATTTGTATTTTACCATTATAATTTAATGAATTTTGACATATATGCATACCACCTCTGTAATCTTGTGCTCAATCAAGATGTAGGACAGAGGACTGTGCCTTTATTTGTTAAGATTTTAAAGCTTTTTAAAAGACTGTCAAATTTGGACTGGGAGTGTAGTTCTGTGATATAGCGCTTGCCTAGCACGTGTGAGGCACTGGGTATGATCCTCAGCACTGCATACAAATTAATAAGTAAAATAAAGTAAAGGTATTGTGGATCACTTTACTTTTGCTGGAAGAATCTGGTATTTCTTATAGTTCAGATCAATTGGTAAGCATTTTTTTTTTTCAGATTTGGTTATCTTAAAAACCTTTTCTTTTTTCTTCTTGCCTTCATTTTGACTCTCACTGAATATAGAATTCTAAGTTGACAGTTTTTTTTTTTTTTTTTTCAAATTTTAAAACTGGATGTTCTGAAAGTTAAGGTTTTAGAATTTAAATTATTTTTTCTTTAAGGAGTGTTGTACTTTGTTCTGGCCAGCAAGTAAGTTGTTTGCTGATCACTTTGATCCCTTTGAATGCTATTTTTAAGATTTCCTAGCATGGACCTAGAATAATCACTGAGAACTATCTGCTCTGACTGGAACTTCTCTTAGCCCCATGTTAATGTTAAAGCTAAGATTTTCCTTTTACAGTTTCCCCAGGTATTCTTTGCACAACTTTGTGGCATTTCACTCTACATATGCATGGCTTAGTAACCAGGAAAAACTCGAGGGAACATCTGTGCACATATCTGAACATTTTTTTTTTCCTATGTACTTTGTTTTTCCAGAACTCTGCCCTGCAACTTCCAGCTGCTTTAACCTCCCTAATCTCCATTCTCTGCCTCTTCCCTTTGGTGAGATCTGCAGGCCCTGTTTCAATTCCCCCTTGCTGCTCCTACAGTCTGGAAATTGCCTCCAGGCAGAAAACTGGGGTAACCAAGGGCTCATTCGCTTCCCTTTTCTCATGGCTCATGGTCCTGCACTGGCTCTTGTCCAGTGTCTGAAAACAATTGTTCCCTATTTTGTCCTGTGTTCCATTGTTTACCAGGGAAGTTAAGTCAAGAGTTTGTTATCATGGATAGAGTGGAAGTTTTTATTTTTGTTTTTTCACTTTATGGCTCTTGTAATCTTTAGATGCTTGGATTATGTGAAGAATTATAGAGGAATTTTAGCCATTTTTTATTTCTCATCATGAATGTATGATCTGACTTCTGTCATCTTAGCTCAAACCCTTGGAGGAATATGGTGTTTCTTTTATATTTAATTTATACATATTGCTGAGCACTATGGCCATGCACTCTTTTGGGTGTTACAGACATATCAGGGTACACACATACATTCTTGCCCCAGTGCAAAAGAGGCATTGGGGTGAAGAGCAATAAAATAAGTAAATAAAATATAGGGAACTGTTAGTTAGATGGTGATAAACACCCAGAGAGAAAGTAAAGAAATAGGAGTTTGGAGGAGTGTGTGAGTGACAATTTAAAGTCATCAGGGTAGATTTCATTGATAAAGTGATGTTCATTCCAAGGCCAAATGGAAACGGATACCTGTGGATATCCAGGAGAAGAGCACCCAGGTGAGAGAAAGTAAGAGAGTGGAAAGGCGGGGCAGCACATGCCTCAGTATTCAAGGAAGAGGACGGGCTTCATGTGACGAGCAGCTTCAACAGGGGGACAGAGGCAGGGAGTGAGGAAGCAAAAACTATTACCCTAGGTAAATGTATGATTACACAAATGGATGCCTCTACTTCATGTACAAACAGAGAAACAAGATGTATCCCATTTGTTTACAATAAAAATGAATTAAAAAAAAAAAAAAAAAAAAAAGAGGAAAGGGAGACCCCACCAACCTTGGCAGTGGCTTTGGCATTTACTGAGAGTGAGAAGATGGTAATGTGAAAATTTTTAGCTGAGGCTTTTTAACAGTGGCACTTGATGCTATGTGGAGAACAGACTGAAGAAGGGCAAAGGCAGAGGCAGAGAGTCCTGGCAGGAGGCTACATAGTGATGGGGGTGTCTGGGGTCAGGCTGGCACCTTAGCAGAAGTGGTTGGATTCAAGCACATATATTTTCCTTTTTTTAAAATTATTTTCTTTTTTTTGGTGTGGCACTAGGGATTGAGCACAGGAGCATTCTGCCTCCAAGCTACATCTTCAGCCTTTTAAAAATATATATTTATTTTGAGACAGGGTCTCTTTAAATTGCCAGACTGTCCTTGAACTTGTGATACTCTTGCCTCAGACTCCAGAGTTAGCTGGGATTTCAGGTGTGTGCCACCATGCCCAGAAAACATTATTAAAATATAAAAGAAGAGGGAGTAAACTATTTTACCTTGATGTCCCTGCTTTCGTAGCTGTTACCTCATATTCGATCTTGTTTCATCTACTTCCTGCCTGTTTGTCCTTTTGCCCCTTTCTCTTGCTCTCCTCCATAACTGCCCCCATTTATTTTTAAGCCAATTCTGGATTTTTGAAATAGAGACAACAGGGGACACATGAACACAAGAGAAAGTCCAAGACAACGTCAAGGCTTTTGCACCAAACAACTCAAAATGTGGTGCTGCCACCAACTGAGGTGGAAAAGTTGGTGAGAAGAGCCATCAGCTGAGGTGGGGAAGTCTGAGAGGAAAAAGTTGAGAATGAAGGGGCGTAGTTTGGGACATTGACTTTTGCAGTGCGTATTAGATGTTTAATTGTAAAGGTCAAGTAGGCTTTTGGTTATATGAATCTGGATTGAGGGAATAACCCCAGGTGGGAGGTGTGCATTTTGGAGTTGTCGATCTATATATGATGTTTAAAGTTATGAGTTGGACATTATTAACAAAGGAAGAAAAAAATGTCCAGAGCCTGAGGTCTGGAGCCCTCCAACATTCAGAGATTAAGAGAGTTGAGAAGGAATCACCAGAGAAGACTAAATAGATGTGAATACTGAGGTAATCTGGGAAGTGTGATATCCAGGAAGCCAAGTGGAAAAGTGCCTCTATGTTTAAATAAGAAAGAATTGCTGGTAGAGTTAGCAACAATGAGTTGAAACCATTAGCCATGGTAAGAAGAGAGCTGTAGACTGGGGGTGGGGCAACAGCAGGATGGTGGAGAAGCCTGGGGGCACTGGATCACAGCAAATAGAGATGGCTGCTTTGAGAATTTATGAGGAAAAGGAAGAGAGATGCAGGTGGAGCTGGTGGGGCGCTAAGACGGGGAGAATAATAGTATGTTTGTAGACTAAGGGGAAAGATTCACTCAAAAGGGAACTGAAATCGATGCTGGAGGAGTGGTGGGGAGAACTGCGGGAGAGGTGGAGTCCAGCATCGCCTTACCTGGGACCGTAGGTAGTTCAGCTGTGGTAACAGGCAGGAAGCTAGAGCAAGCTTTTGGGCAGAGATGCAGGTGGAGGGTTGAGGCAAGGGTAGGAGCTGTGGAAGTTCTGATGGAAAATGGAAAGAGAGGTCATGATTGAGAGTCAAGAGGAGGGAAGAGAAGTGAGGAGAACCATGAAGTGGCAGTCCAGAAAGTGGGGAGTGACACAGAACAGTAGCTGGTAGCAATCGGGCTCCTCAAGGCGAATGCCAGAGCACTGTGATTTAATAATTTCTTTATTAGCAAGGCATTGTATATGGGCCTTTTTCCAGTCAGTTTTACTTAAAGCTTAAGTCTTTGCTAACTGTAGACCTCCATGCTGTATAATTGATACCGTATACTATATGGTTATCTGTTTTAACTCGTTTTCTATTGTAACTGGTTTTTCCTTCCATTTCAATTATCCCGACTTTCCCCCATGAATCACCATCATTGATGTGCGAGTGGATTATACACACACTCTCTTGTTTCCACATTAACCATTTTCTCTCTCATTTTCCTTTCCTTGTTCTCTCTTCAACTCTCCTGATGAACTTTTCAGGTTTATTCTCTGTACCAGGGTTTCCTATGCCTGCTTGATTGTTAAAATCCCTTGGAAATTTTTTGATTGTGCAGCTTGCAGACAAAAACCACAGCAGATCCTGATGCATTAGGTCTTGAGTGGGGTCTGATGAGAAGACTATTTAAAACGTCCCTCAGGTAATACTGATAAACAGCTGGTTTTTGCAGGCACGGTTCTACATCAGTCATGCAATTTTTTGGTTACTAATTCCAGAATGAATTGTAATTCTCCTGTTCCCTTTTGGGTTTCCTACAGTTTGTTCATGTAAATACCACATTTCAAAAATAGTATTACACGGTATCTACTCATTTTATTGCCAGTTTTCTATTTAGGTGTTGCAGGCATGTTCTTAATTCAGATTTATCTGCACTGAATATATTTTGAGAGTGTGTGTGTGTCTGTGTGTGTGTGTGTGTTGCCTGCTCTTCATATGTGATCTTTACATCTCAGCTAATTTTCCTTAATCCATATGCTTTAGTTTAATCTGCATATATTCTCTGCCAAGACTCCCAGCTTCCCTTCCACAAAGGTCAACTTTCATTGTATGTTATTGAGGACATCAGCAGATGTTTCCTGAAATTTTATTTTCTTCCTATAAAAAATAATTTTTAGAGGTATGTACTTCCTTGATTCTAAAGTAGAATGCATGCTTTACCTTGAGCTGTGATGTTTTTTGTGAATTGTAAGGCTTGTTTTTGGTTCCTGTACATTCATTTTTTTTTTTTTTAAGGAGTTTGTTTGTATACTGGCATTTGCCAACTAACAAGTATATTTCTCTCAAATCTAAAGCCTGAGAAGGGCTGGTTTACCCTAAACCAGTGTTTTGTTATGAGATTTTTAGAAGCATTTGATTTTTTAAAAAATTATGAAATATACGTATAAAAGGAATATAACATTTCCTATAAGAGCTTAAATAGTTGTAAAGTGAACATTAATGAAGCTACCACTCAGATGAAGAAACATAAGATCTACAGCTGATAAGGGGGCTTTTCGTGTGCCTGTCCTGGACCGCAGGTCATTTCCTCTCACTTGGATGTGACCGCAGTCCTTGTTTTGCAATAATCACTGCCTTGCTCTTGTTTATAGTTTTGTTGTTGCTGCTGGCATCCCTCAACACAATTTCCACTGTGTTCTGCCACTGAGGCTCTTTTCTTGCTTCCATTCCCAAGCTTCAAGTACAGGGGCTACCCACTATGCTACCTGTGTCCTCTTCCTTGTGTACGGTGACTTGGGCGTTCGTTTATTCAGTCAATGGAGAAAGAGTGTAGCTGGGATCAGGGAAGAGAGAAAAAGTCTGATTCTTCTATTACTCCCTTAGAAAATTGTCCCTGAACTGTAGAAAGATTTGTTCCTTTTTTTTTTTTTTTTTTTTCTGGTTGATATAGATACTACATCTTAAAAATAATAGTATACAGTATCTACTCACTTTATGCCAATTTCCTGGTTGGGCCTTGTAAGCATGTTCTTAATCCAGATTAATCTGCACTAAATTTGGTGGAAATTCTGCTTTGACATTTGTAATGCCAAATACTATGATCCTTGATTTTTAGAATTGTTTTAAAATAGGAACTCAATTTCCAAAACAATGAATTTCCTGCCTTTTCTAATTCTTTCTCTGTGTCTTCTAATATTTGTAAAGAGAGGAGAGAGAGAGAAAGAGAGGGAGAGGGAGAGAGAGAGAGAGAGAGAGAGAGAGAGAGAGAGAGAGAGAGAGAGAGAGGCGCCTTATTGGAGGATTTTATCAGCCACTACTTGCATAGCGGCAAATGGAAAAGAAAAGGAAAATGTAGTTTGAGGATAAAAGAAGTATCTTGGACTTTCAAGAATGTATGTTGATAGTTCCAAGACAGTAGAAAGCATAAGTCAGATTTTCTTGAATGGGAAAAATAACCCCCTTGCTATAGAAAAACCCAATAATCTAAAAGGAAAAAGAAAAAAACCTGATATTTGCATTTCAAAATAAATATGAATGTCTTATGACATTATACTAAAATAAACATTAAGAGTTTTATCAGTTTAATTTAGCTCTTCTATTGTATTTTCTATACATTTGGTCCACACTTAGAGTAGTGTGTAAACTGAAAGCCTAATCTTAAAAATAATAATAATAATAATATAGTAATTAGACTTTTTAATTCTAAATTTAATTTTTTTTACATCAAATTTCACTTTTATCCAAAACCATGAACCACTTAAGAAAAGGAAAATTACCTCTTACAGATGATCTTAAACATTAGGTTAAAATCTCCAAGATTGTTTATAAAACACTTATTAATTAAACCATTAATTATATGTTTATATTTTCTCTGGTACATTTTTCACATGGGTAAGATAAAAGCATAAACAGAGAACAACAGAAAATCAGTTTCAGAAATATTTTAGCCACCATGGATCTTTAAGGAAAACACCATGAAGAATAAGAAATTATTTCCAATAGTAATTCTCACGATATATTTTTGATGGAAATGACTTGAAGTTAAATATACTTGCCATGCTGGCTTGACAGAAGTAATCATAAGAATAGGAAATATATGTGAGTTTAGCATTTATGGAAATTTAGAAAAGAACACCCTTTATATTAAATTTGGTGTCTTTTTTGTTATTTTGGTTGTTTCTTTGAGGCAGAATTCTTTGTTCAGTGCTGGGGTGGAACCCAGGGCCTCATGCATTCTAGGCAAATGCTTTACTACTGAGCTGTGCCCCAGCCCTAGAATTCTTAAAAGATGTCTTACAGATGATTAAAGTGAAGCCAAGATCAAACTGCTCATCTCTCTTTGGACTTATATAATTCTCATGGCACCATCCCTTGGAGTCCTCTGGCTCACTGGAACCTTGTAAGAAGTCCTACCTTAGTCTAACTTCTTGATTTTGCAGTGGGGGATACCAGGACACATTACAAATTAGTGGATGGACAGGCCCAGAATGCAGGTCTTCTGACTCCTAAATGCCACCTGCATTTAGTTCCTGAAATGAGTTCCAGATGTGAAAATTCTTCCTTTAAACTAAAGAGAGAACATTCTTTGATGTCTACATCAACAGACACTATAGAGGGTTACCATATATAAAATATATTTGTGGCCTATATATTTTCAAAAACAAGCTAATTTTTAGACATGAATTCTGGTTTTCTATTTAGTTTTTTTATGAGTTTAAAGATGTATGCTTCTGAAAAAAATCCCTTCACTAGACAAAGTTGAAAATATTTAGCCATTGCTAGATGCAGTGATACACACCTGTAGTCCTAGCTGTTGGGAGGTGAGGCAAGAGGGTCACTTGAGTCCAGGAATTTGAGATCAACCTGAGCAACTATAGTGAGAACCCATTTTAAAAACATTTTGTTTTAGTCATAAAAATGATGAATCACTTCCAGCAACATTAAATTATTGGATATTGTTGCCCAAATTCACTCGCCATCTGTTCATTCCCTCCTTTGGTTCTTGTCTGCCCTTTGGCAACACAAAAATCTACCCAGAATTCTCCTGGTCACAGGATATTCCTCTGTACTTAGAGATTTCCAGTCTCAGATAAAACTTGGATTGCTTCCTCTCTGGCTGAGAAGTCTATACCCTTCCCAAAAGAAAATTCCCATATCTCTCCCACACCCCTATCCCTTCTGTGTGTCCAGCTGGGTAAGAATCTGTCTTTTGCATGTACCCTCTAGCCAAGAAGATCCTACTGAGTTTTACTTCTCAAGTACTTTTTTAAAAAGATAGGTACTTTTATACAAATATGAAAAAAATATGCATCTACAAATCATGCCCCTTGTGATTCTGGTTGTTTCTTGAGGGATAATGGGTATGGGTATATGGAATGTTGAGACCCCTCATTGATAGTTACTGCATTAGGTATCTATCTTTTGCTTAATTTTTTTTCTTGGTTTTAAAAACAATTCTGAGAAAAATAATCCAATCAAGACATGTTATTATATACAATGCAATTTGTAAATTAAAAATTCCCTGTGTAAGTTCAATATGAAATTTGACATACCAAGTTTGCTGTTAAGTTGTGTTATCTGGTCTACTTAACACATTTTTATATTGCTTTATCCTTATCCCTCTTGTTCTATCTTTTCATGAACACCTATTTTTCAATCATTTTTGACAATATTTCCCACTCAGCAATAGAATTACCTATTGATCGTTAAGTACTCTTGATTAGTGTGATTCATTTTGTGCAGTTAGAAAAGTGTTCCAGCAAAGTGTGATTTTCTTATAAAGGAAGTTGAGAAGGAAACCACAAAAGGTGATCAGAACAATAAAAAGTGATATATTGGTGTTAATTCTGAGATAACTTTTTTTAAAAAATCATTTAACCTTTGTATATGTAGAGAAATAAGACTGTTTTCAAACTTGAGTGTGAAAAAGTGTCTGTTTCATTTTCCCAAGATCACATTGAGCCTTCAAGCCCCCTCCCGTCTGGGAGTTGAGAAGTGAAATCTTAGTTCTCTCTGGTGCATTGGACCCACTCTCAGAAAGACCTCACAGGTCTTATGTAGAGAAACATTCAGGAAAGATCTCTCTGACCTCCACTGTAAATCAGTAACTATCCTAGGGACTATTACCATGGTCCCTTGAAGCCACTGTGGTGCTTGTAGAATGCTTTGCAGTACTTTTGGGGACAGAACCTTCCTAGGAAGGAGAGCACCTAAGCCTGGGATCCTGCTCCCCTCTCAGCTTAGCCATCCCTAGAGGTGTTGCAGGAAAGAAAGGTGCAGGTCTCCATGACTTGGAAAAGGTACGGCCTTTGCTCTCTTTCTAAAGTCAATTTCCTTGTCCCCTTGGCTCTCACCATTTCTGCTTCTCTTTTACCCGCTTAAAGCCACAATGTTTATCTTTCTCAACACATAAGTCACTTTTTAAAATAAAACCTTGGAAGAAAAATTGTCTTCAGGAGCATTTGACACCAAAACCCTCTGAGATAAGGGAACACAAAGACTTGTCCACCTTCCTGGAACCTGGAGTGAGCAAGTAGAAGAGCAAAATCCAAATGAATAACTCAACAGATTCTCATATATAATATTCAACATATATACTAAACAACAGCAATGTTCTCTGTTCCTTTAAGCATATTTGGAAAGCCATTCCCTATGTTGTATTGTCTATTAAATATTTGGTATCTATTTTACTTTCCATGAAGTTAACTTTTCCAGTGAACAAATTTAGCCCACTGTTCACCTCCTCTTAATTCTTACCTTGCAGCAGGTAGAGGAGAGAGGCCTGAATTTTTTTCTCCATGCCTTAAGTATAGCAGTGGACATTTGTTTTGTATATAAAATGATAATTTCCAACCTGCACTCCTAAGGGATTTGAAATAGAAAGAAAGAAGGAGGGAGAGACCAATGTGCAGGGTCCCGGGGTTTGCTCCCCCACCCCTATTTCAATTACACCAGTTGTTCTATTTTTCTTACATGTTTTTTGTATTCAATTCCATACAAATTTTTATTTTAATGATGGATTCTGTTGTTATAAAAAATTGGAAATCATTGATGAATATGCACTAAGACATACCTACAACATTGGAATTTTCCCAGTGTTTTCCATTAGAGGTCTTCCTTTTTCAATATTGTAATTCTATGATACAGAAAGAAACTTTCCCCTTAAAATAATCTGTTGTTAGTTATCACTTACATTTGAAGACACCCAAATGATAGCCTAAGTTTAGGGGATAGTATTGCATGATTTGTTTAGACTTTCAGTTCCTTTTCTGGTTACTAGGAAATCCATTGAGGGTAGTAAATAAGAATCTTGCTACTTACTTACTATGCTGAAATTGTGAGCACTTACAGCTGCTTTCACCAAGTCTGACTCTTCAGTATAAAGAACAACATAGTTCAAAGAAGACAATAAGTAGCTCCCACTTAAGTATGACTCATGTTTACATTTAATCAGAATTTTAAAAATTAATTCTTTATTGATATTATTTTAAGGTTATATTGATCATCACATACATTTATTTCAACCACTGGTTCTTTTAAAGACTCCAATAACAGATTTCTCAACTTTAATAAATCATATTCAGAAGGCATTAGAATTCACTACAGACAGTAATACCTAAAAATAGTTTTGGATGGTTAACTTTATGTCTAGCTAAATAACGTGTATGCTAATGTTCATCGAAATTAAAAATTTCATGAGACAAGCTTAAATTGAATGTTCACATTAAATATTTTGTAATTGTACTTTTATCTTAGAATATTATGTTTTTGCTTGTTAAAAACATAGTTGAGCAAAATTATTTCAGTGTCAGACATTTTTAGTTACATATAGTTCTATAGTTTTCATAATAGAAAGTTCCTTCTTTTATATCCGACTCTGCCACTATTATTCTAGAATATGAACTTCAGAATATATGGTGTCTTGTGCAATGTAAGCATTACAATTTTATCTCTCTTCCATTAGTAGCGAATACTAAAATTAGAGTATTCAAGTTTAGAGATGGTTTTTTCATTAGAAAAGTCTGCACGATCAATTCGAGAACTAGGACTCCCAACCTTGCTCAGCCAGGACTTCCTAAAAAAAAAAAAAAAAAAAAAAGAGTAATTAGCATACAAAATTTATGTGGATCAATTAATATAGTAGATTTAATGGGAGTTCACACTTACTAAGTAACTTTTGCATATACTGTAATATATAAATTTGTTTACATTTTGTGTATTATTCTAAGAACACTACAAAGTAGGATATATAATTAAACACAAAGAAAAACTAATAATATATTAACAAGGTCAATTCCTGATGATTTCATAGTAAGATTATTCCCCCCTCTTAAAATACTCTAAGGTCACTATTACCTAGCTCTTCCACACAAAAAGATCAAAATATTTTCATAAAGAAATACATATAAAACAATTCACCATTGTTTTCTTATTACCTAGCACATGGTAGAAGTTTTATATGTATATGTATGTGTGTGTGTATATGTGTGTGTGCATGTGTATATGTGTATGTATATCAAGACAATTTCTGAAAAAATAAAGAATAAATATGATTTTCCAAAACCATTAAAATGAAATTAGATGATTGTTTTTCTTATGTATTCAAATATTATATTTTCTGTGTATCTTAGCAAAGTGACTGCATTAAAGAACAAGCTAAATGTCCTGAAACCATTTTTCTGCTTATTCAGAGCAATGGTTTATCCTACTGAGTATTTACCTGAGATGTTTTCTATATAATTCAGACCTATTTTGTATTGCTAACAACTCAGACAGTACTGATGGAGATTTTCCAGAATCTTTCTACCTGTTAATAATTAGTTGGGATGATAGATTTAGTGGTACTTTGGGTTAATAATATGAGGTTGCTTTATACAAGTGATGGCTATTAGGCAGCTGCTCTTGTAGAAACATTCTGTGAGTCTCTTCCTATTCCCAAAGTTATTTCAGATTGTGAAGCCAGTGCTGTATCCTTCTGTGCAATAATCTCTTATGACCTGGGATTAGAAATATCCAAGCTGTGACAAAGCTTTCTGATCTGTTGAAAATTACTCTTAATTGAGCTAGAGAAGAATTTGAATGATTCAAATTGTCATCGTGCTTCTTCAATCCTTTTTTGGTTCTTATTCGTGAATGATTTACCAGGCAAAGTTAATTTTGACTTTTCTTCTCTTTGGAAGCTAAACCATCAACACAGTAACACATTTCATTGTCTTTAACTCATTTAGTTGAAAACTTAAAAATGGAAGTTTCATGTGTTGAAGAATAAAATTCCGTTTTTATGAAAAAGAGCTTATGGCTTTGGTTTTACTAGTTAGATCATGAAATCTTACAGAAAAAAAAAAAGGCAGAAATAATGAGAGCACTGTTTGCTCAGCACTATGTTAAGTGCTTTACATGTATTATTTCTTCTATTCCACACAAGCCTGTAAGTCATAGTCTATCGCTCAGGTGATTTGAGGCGGAAAGAGAGGACAGAAGAAATAATTGCTCAGGGTGAGCAGTGGTGTGGTAAGTGGTCAGATTCTGAATGTACTTTGAGGTATAGTGAGTAGATTTGCTGACAGATTGGAGGTGGGCGTGAGAAGGGAGAGGCGTGAAGGATGACACCAGAGTTTGTGATAACTAGTTGGATGGGGTTGTCATTTACTGAAGTGGAGAGACTGTAAGAGGAGCAGACTCTGGGAGAAGAACAGAAATTCAGTTGTGGAATGTTAAGCTTGAGATGTCTATTAGAAATGCAAGTGAGATGTTGAGGAGGCAGTTGGATCTGTGAGTCTGACTAGAGGAAATGAAATTTGGAGTCTGTCAGCAGACAGATCAGTATTGAAAACCAAACGAATGACTGGGATCATCAGGAAAATGAATACAGATAGAAAAGAGAAGGGTTCCATGACTGCACTTTGGGTCCTCTAATGTTAAGAGGGCAAGAAGCTCAGGAAGAACCAGAACAGGAGGACAAACACCATGCAGTGAGGTCTGAGAAGAACTGGGAGAGTGTAGTATCCTGGGAGCCAAATGGAGCTCCCAGGGAGCAGAAAGGAATCAACCAGGCCGATGCTGCTGGCCGGTAAGTAAGGTTAGAACTCAGAACCAACCGTTAGTTTAGAGAAGTGCAGAGCACTGGTGACCTTGACAAAAAGCAGTTTTGGTGGAATGGAAGCCATACTTAAATAGGCCCAAAAGAGAATGAGAGGAGAGGAACTGGGACGAGCACATCCAAGACTAGGACTAGTGGGCATAGGAACTGCAATGACTAATCCATCTGAGCTGGTAACTCAGTGCTATTGAATTAATCGAGAGACTTGACTATCTACCTGTATCTGATCCTCCACACCATCAACAACTTCACTGGCTAAATGTATGGCCAAGGAGGAATCTGTGACACACATAGGGACAGAACAGTTGTGGCACTGGGAGGTTTAGCTCCATTTACACTGTGGGGAGGAAGGCTACTTGGTATCATGGCTCCACACTTACCATCCCTGCTGCTAGGAACCACCTCCCCTGACTTGCCTACTCACCTAGGAATATTCTGGTCACCTGTCTCAAGCCCTGAGACCTCACTCTTCATGTGCTGCTCTTTCAGTCAGCCCTTGACAAGTATGGCTCAGGTCTGGAGATGGAGGAACTAAGAGTTCATCTAGTAAAAGAAAATAGCTAGCTGGAGGAAAAAAAACCACACAAATGTATGTCTTATTAATGAGCATTGTGTGGCAGAAAGAACCACATAAACAATCAGTACCAGTTAATCAATTCACTAAATATTTATGTAGCACTTTATGCAAGGGCTATTGTAGGTACTGAAGGCATACATGAATATTTAAAGTGGAATTCCTTCCCTCAATAAGTTACAGTCTAATAGATGGGTTTGAAAACTAAAAATATCGGTAATGTAAGGCAGAATATAATCTGCAATGTGCTTTGTATAAAGGAAGAGAGGAATTAGAGGAGTTGGCTTTAGTCAAGGTGCTAGGATACATCTTTGTGATAGCAAAGGAATTTGAACTAAGTTCTAAAGAAAATATTAGTGAATTTTGCAAATCTTAGAATGGGGAATGCCAATTTAAGTATGACAGAAACCAAGAGGCATAGGAAAAATATTGATAACACTAACTAATGACAAACATAGAATTGTTGTATGACCAAAAGAAACCCATAAAGCCAAAACAGCAGCAAGCTGGAAAACTTACTCCAATTTTCTTATTATACAAGGTGTACTTAAAAATCAATACACACACACACACACACACATCCATATACAAGATGGTCATACAATATAAAGTGGGCAAAGAACATAGGCAAATGAAAGGGAAAGAAATATAAATAGCCAATATATTTTATCTGTCACTTTGAAATGGTAAAGATTTAAAAGTACAATGATATCTACCAGAGCCAGGTATGGGAAAAGAGGCACTTTTCTACATTGTTGAAGGGAATGCGAATTTGTGCAGTTTTTTTAAAGCACAGCTTGGTACCACCTAACAAACTATTAAATGTCCATATTACACAGACACATTGTCATTGGAAAGGACCCTGGGATGCAGACTCTGAGACAGAGATGAGTATGAAGGAAGTTAATTAGAAAATGCTGTAGAGTTTAGCAACTTGGGAGAGGTAAAAAAAGGAGACAGGTCTGGGCTGAGAACAGCAATGATACAGTCCCAGTGAAGATCTGTTAATCTGTGAGAAGCTCTGAAGCTGGAAGACCCTTCACAGTTAAGGTGTCCCAAGTAAAGGAGCAAGGGGTGTGTCTTTATCTCCCACATGAACCACTCATTAGAGGAGTGCTGCCCAGAGGAGATGTGACCTTCAGCAAGGTGACTTTCTTCTGTTGAGGTAATTCCTGGATTGGGCCGATGGTTGAGGGCATCTGGGTGAATGAGTCTTTCAGTCCTGAAGGGGAAACTGAGTGGCCTGTGGCATTCAATACACATACTCTCACATGTAGGCAAAGGGAATGCAAGACAAGGGAGTGACCATGGGTGGGACAAAGCCCAGGGCAAGATGGATAAAACAGGATTAAGAGATAGGCACACTTACTATGTTTAGAAAACAAATAGGACAAATCTCCTCTAGCTAGAAGAGAAGATAATGGGTAGAAAAATTCGAGGGCAATTTGGATATGAAGAGACATTCACACGAGATAGCATTCATTTTCTCAGTAATGTGGGAGGCAAGGTAATTTACTGAGAATAAGTGAGGTGGAGGTAGAGTTCAGGGATTAAGTAAGTGAAAAAGATGTAATAATTGCTACAGGAGTTAACAAATATTAACTAAAAGGAAAGAAAAGCTAAAGAGCAATGAGGGCCCTTAATGTTAGACTTGTGTTTCCTTAGACCTCTGTCCTGCAAGGCTGGTCAAAACCATGGAGCCAGGGGTCAATGCCTGGGCTAAAGGTTTCTCACTAGGGATAATCCATCTGAGAGTATATTTAACAATTCAATTAGATGTTTCCTGGACTGAGTGATGGAATATGAGACTCCCCCATCCCCAATCTGCAATGGACCTTTCTCTTGGCTTTCTCCTGGGTTGTTCTAGGTTTACAAGGGTGAGCTGAATAACCCATCTCACTGGGAAGCCTCTGAGTTTGGTATCTTAACATATTTTTTTTCTTGGTTCAGATTCTTCAGGGAATTCACATCAGATTTCCTGCCTAAAGGGTAAAAATCTGATGATGTATTTTCTGGGAACCTGGGAATGTTAAGGCCTGCTATAGTTTGGATCTTAAATGTCCTCAAAGTTCCATGCATTAAAAGGTTGGCCCCTAGGGTGGCACTATTGGGAGGAAATAGAACCTTTAGGAGGCAGGGCCTAGTGTGGGGTCTTTAGGTCATTTGGAATTGTGCCCTTGAAGTGTCGTGAGACTGCTGTCTCTTCCTTTCTCTTGTGCTTCCTGACCATGAAGTGATTGATCTAACACATACTCCTGCCATAATGTCCCGCCTCACAACAGGCCCAAAATAACTGGGCCAATCAGTCATGGACTGAAACCTCCAAATACATGAGGTTCATAAATTCTCTTTGTAAATTGTTTATCTCAGATATTTTATTATGGTGCTAGAACGCTCACTAATATAAGGTCTCAACATGCAGTGACTCCCTTTCACTGAATCCCCTATTTTCAGCACTATATCTTTCTCAGATATGCCCCTAAGACCCACTCTGGAGAATGAAACTCTGACTTCTGCCTGGGTTGCTTTACTGCTTCTTAAAACAGATTGGGAGTCAGTTCACTTTTAGCCCCACCTTTGTGCCCAGTGACCTAAACCTTAGAGTGTTTCCACTATGTTAACTGGGCTATTTCTTAGCTTTCCTCACTACAGGCTTAAAACTCTGGTTTGCACTACCTCCTGCTCAATTGCTTTCTGGTTTTCAGAGTTTTGTTGCCGTAGCTTTCTCTCCCATTCTTTGACCATGTATGTGTTTAAACCTCTTAAAAACTCTTTTTATTGATAAGTAGAGGGAAGCAGAGGTAAATTCACGTGTTCAAAATATTACATCTTGAACTTAAAGTATGATTTTATCTTTATATCTTTAGACCATCTGGAATTATGTGATTGCATGGTGTGAAAAAGATGCCTTAATTCTGAATGGCAAGACCTTTTACCTAGCATCTTCAGTGAATAACTTATTTTTCCCTACAGATTTTAAATGCAAATGCAACTCTGCTCATATACTAAATGTGTGTATATGACTGGATCTGTTTCTAGACCTTCTACTTGGCTCCATTGATCTTTGGTTGATCTTTGAACCAGTATGAAGCTATTTAATTATTATAGCTTTAAAAAATATTTTTAATTTCCAGTAGTTCCTACATTCCTACTTCATTATTCTTCAGTTTTTAAGTGTCCTTGTTTATCTCATATGGTCTACTAGATTGTAGCATGATTTTACCCAATCCCTTCGCATCCTCTTTTAAAATCTAAAAATAATTTAGAGAGAACTGACATACTAACAACATTTAATCTTGTTACCAACAACAAAAATTTTCTCTACTTTCGTTCACATCTTCAAGTTCTTTGCTAAAATTTTGTAGTCTTTCTTTTTTCTTTTTTCACTGTGCTGGGGATTGAACCCAGGGCCTTGTGCTTGCAAGGCAAGTATTTTACCAAATGAGCTATATCCCCAGACCTGTAGTCTTCCTTCATTCAAGTCCTATACATTTCTTGACAAAATTTTGCTTAGTTATATTCTATTTTTCTTACTGCTTTGAACAAGACTTTTATTAGTCATTCATGTTTTTAAACTAGTATATAAGGAATGTAATTATATGTTGTTATAATCAATTGTCTTACTGAACTTCACCAATAGTATAATAGTTTTCGTCTCTTTGGGGTTCCTATAGTTCACCTATGAACCATCCCATGTATTTTTTCCTGAATTAATTCTGTTTTATCACATCCACTGAATGATTTAAAATTGCTCTCTATGTTACTTGGTTCTTTAGCCATGTTTTCCAACGTACCTGCTGTAGGGACTGTGCAGAGAGAAGGAACATGAAGAGTGTTCACCCAGCCATGAGGCCAGCACAAGCATGATCTGCTGCTCTGGCTTCTACATATTTTACCTATTAGTTTAGTAGAGTTGATAAATATTGAATGGATGGTTGGATGTATGGATGAATTATATGTGCTTGAAAGAGGTGGAAGTCTAACATTTCTGCTATAAATCTGAATCTGTTTATGATCATGTATCTTGCAGGTATTTCTATTTAAGACAAGTAATCCACTGACCAACTTTTTTTTTTAATTAAACTTAAGATTTAGCTAGTAAAAGCCAAAAAATAAAATTGCAAAAGTCTGTTGACAGAAGTCATGTTACTTGATAGCCATGTCTCCTTTACTGTAATAGATCTTAAAGATCTTACATAGACATGTTTAAAATGAAACTAATTTCTGCAAAGCCTATTTTATTACTTTACCAAAATCATATTGTCTTTAATAATTATAAAGTAACATTACAAGAAAGGATTTCATTTTGAATGCATTTCTTACAGGTCAAATGAGGATTATACACAGTTGTGAAAAGAATTTTATATGGAATGGCAATGGACAATTATCTTGCATATATTACTTTTAAGAATCCTTTGGGCTATCTTTGCATTATAAACAAACAAATAAATAAATAAATAAAAATAGTGCTTGTTGATAAATGTTAAATGCCCAAAGAAAAATCAATTTATTTAATAAATTCATTGTGCTGGCTTTTTTGTTGTTGTTGTTCCTGTTCAGGCCTAGTGATAGGGGGACCAACTGTTGGTCCCCTCAGGGTTTCTACAAATTCTAATTCTTTGGGGCAGATGGTACATATTTAGCCATCAAATACTGTAAATGCCACACATGTATGGTCCTGGCAGGCAGCGGAGAGGCCAGCTGTGGCCTTCTACAATACACTTAGGTTACTGCCCTCCCAGGGGCCCTTCTTGACTGCCCCTATGTGAAAAGGGACCCACCTCCACATTGTTACAGCATCAGGGCAATTATCACATTCTGTAAATTGCTGTTTATATAATTGTGTCTGTGTTTATTATGCACCTCCTCCACAGTGGGAGAGCACTTGCCTGGCATGTGAGAGCCCTGGATTTGATCCCCCCCCCCCCCCCCCCCCCCCCCGCACCCGGACTCCTCAAAAAAAAAAACAAACAAACAAACTCTCTCACTATTAGATCTCTAATAGCTAGCACAATGCCTAGTGATAGGGGGTAGTCAACAAATACATGCTGAATAAATGATTCTCTGTCACTACTGTGACTTCATCATGTCTACACTTTCCATGCATGGGTGGAGGGGCATTTCTAAGGCCCCACATTATTCACATATGAAAAGATGTGACCATGGCCATTTATCTTTGATTTTATCTCACGCAAAACAAAATTTCTACTTTTAAAATACTCTTTGCAAGTTAAAAAAAAAAAATAATAATAATTGCTCCTATTACACCAGAAACTTTGCAACTGCTAGAACAAAACAGGGTCAACACTCCAGCAGGCAATGACTTTCTCAGTAGGATCCCTAAAAGCTCTGGAAATAATGCCAAGAGTTAATGAATGGGATGGCATCAAATTCAAAGGCTTCTGTGCAGCAAAGGAAAAAATTAAGGACATGAAAAGAGAACCCATAGAATGGGAGAAAATCTTTTCCAGCTATTCTTCCGACCAAAAATTAATATCCAGAATATATAAAGAACTTAAAAAAACTTAATACCAAAAACCCAAATAACCCAACCAATAAGTGGGCAAATGATCTCAACAGACACATTTCAAAAGAAGAAATACAAATAACCAACAAATATATGCAAAAATGTTCAATAGCTTCAGCAAGCAAGGAAATGCAAATTAAAACTACACTGAGATTTCATCTCACTCCAGTTAGGATGGCAATCATCAAGAATACAAATATTAATAAATGCAGAAGAGGATGCAGGGGGAGGAACCCTTATATACTGTTGGTGGGATTATAAATTAGTACAACCACTTTATGGAACTCAGTATGGAGTTTCCTCAAATGACTAGGAATGGAACCACCATATGACCCAGGTACATCACTTCTCAATATTTTTCTAAAAGAATTGAAGTTAGCGTACTATAGTGATACATGAATAACCATGTTTATAACAGTATAATTCACAATAGCCAAATTATGGAGCCAGTCTAGGTATCTGTCAGCAGATGAATGGATGAAGAAAACATGGTATAGATAAACAAGTGGAATTTTATTCAGTCAGAAAGAAGAATGAAATTTTATCATTTGCAGGAAAATGGATAGAACATGAGAGTATTGTGTTGAGTGAATAAGCCTGTTCAGAAACTCAAGGGTCATATGTTTTTTCTCATATGTAGAATATAAAGAGAAAAAAGGGGAAAAGAGGGGATGATCTCATGAATTTAGAAGGGAAAAGAGTAGAGGAAGGAGTTCAGGGAGAATGGCAATGGGAAGTACTGGGGAAGGAGACTGACCAAACTGTATTATGTGCATGTACGAATATCTAACAATGAATTCCACTATTATGTATGATTTTAATGCACCAATAGAAAGAAATTAAACAATAAAATTCAAAGAAAAATAGTTGTTCTTATTCCAGAAAATGATAAAATATTTTATTTATGGTAGTCCCCTACGAAATAACAGAAGTAAGATGCATATTCATCCTCTCAGAGGACATTGGAGACCTATGGATCTGAATATAAGCAGTGAACCAATCTGACTGATGGAATTGGTTCATTCATTTTTGCCAGTCCCCACCCCCAATTTTAGTGTATGTATTGTCGTTTTGATTTTACTCATGATATAAATAAACCTGGGAACTGACTTCGCTCAGCATGTGGAGTAATTCTTATGACACCACAGGAGGACGAAGTCCATCCTGCAAGCCTGTCACATGACATGCCACCATCTTCTGTCAAATCCAGTGCTTTGCTGTACATACTCAGATATTGGGTAAAAGTCCTTGGACTTTTTTTTTCTAATTTTCTCAAAGATGAACAAATATCTACTATTGCATTTATTGTATTAATCCAGGATTTTCAAGCTTTCTAAAAAAGAATCTGTTTTTTCCTTCCAACATAATTTTTGTAGGGGGATAAGTAAAGTTCTTCTCTGAAGCTAGAGAATGGTTTTGTGTGTGTGTGTGTGTGTGTGTGTGTGTGTGTGTGTGTGTGTGTATGCAGAAACCCCCTCTAGCACAGATTTCTTTCCCCTCCAGCTACAACTCAAGCGCCTTGAGGAGTCCCATGGGCACTGAGAAGCTTACACTGAAAACCGTCCTATTAACCTACCACTGAGCAAGGATGTGGGAGAGTGGAATGTATGGAGAATACATCATATATAGAAGTAGAAATCAACACAGGATGTCTTTTCTATAATTCAAGTCAATATTTCCTGAAGAATGTAGTAAGCTCCTGGGGTGATATAAAAAAATCCCATTTAACCAATATCCTTGTCTGAAACAAAGAGGTGAAATTAAAGCACTAGAAAGCCAACACTATCAATAATTCATAGCAGTTCTATTTCCTGGGACTAAAGTGGGGCATCATAATCCTTTCAGATATCTCTGCAGCACCAGTATAAAACATAGACCACAGCAAGAAAGCAGACAGTAGGAAAAGACAGATAATGAATTAAAAGTTAATGTGGTGCATGTTGGAAAATATTGAGTTGCCTGCCCATTTCAAGCTTTTAAGGTAGCATTAATAATGGAAAAACAGTATGCGATATTTTTGCTATTTTCCTTTCTTAAACAAGTTTCTTTATTTGGTTACATGTGGACAAATAATACAGTAGACTATTATCAATGGTATTTTGATATGTCTAAAATATTTGCCAGACATGTAGCCCATGATAAGTGAAGGGTTCGACAATTATCCAGGAAACTCCAGGATATCCATAATTAACCTGAGACCAGATTCCTCGTCTTTAAAAAGAGGGTACTGTTGCTGAACTCACTGAGCTTTGAAAGAATTAAAGGGAAAATTTATAGGTCATAGGAAGAGGTCAGATCATTTTTAAAATTTGTTCTTTTTAGATGTACATGCTAGTAGAATGTATTTTGACATATTATACATTCATGGAGTATAATATTCTAATTAGGATCCCATTCTTGTGGTTGAACATGATATGGAGTTACACTGGTTGTGTATTCACATATGAACATAGGAAAGTTATGTCCAATTCATTCTATTGTCTTTCCCATCTCCCCCTTCCCGTCATCCCCCTTTGTCTAATCCAATGAACTTCTATTCCCTGCCCTGCCCTTATTGTGTGTTAGCATCTGCATATCAGAGAGAACATTCAGCTTTTGGTTTTGGGGGACTGGCTTATTTTACTTAGTATGATAGTCTCCAGTTCCATTCATTTACCAGCAAATGCCATAATTTCATTTTTCCTTTATTGCTGAGTAATATCCCATTGTGTATATACACCATATTTTCTTTATCCATTCATCTCTTGAAGGGCACTATGTTGGTTCTGTAGCTTAGCTATTGTGAATTGACCTGCTATAGACATTGATGTGGCTGCATCACTGGAGTATGCTGATTTTAAGTTCTTCACTGAGGAGGAGGAAAGCTGGGTCAAAGGGTGGTTCCATTCCAAGTTTTCTGAGGAATCTCCACACTGTTTTCCAGAGTGGTTACACCAATTTGCAGTCCCACCAGCAATGTATGAGTGTACCTTTTCCCCCACATCCTTGCCAACATTTGTTGTCACTTGTATTCTTGATAATTGCCATTCTGGTCAGACTATTTCTTATGAACTAATGCAATCTGTCACACAGTGGTCCCTTAATAACCATTATTAAAGTGTAATTGTTCTCTGTCAAAGATAAAACTATGACCCTTAGAGTCACACACTTCCAGTGCGATTCTACTAGTAAGCTCTCTTGGTCTTGGCAGAGGTGCCTCTTGGCAGTGGGAAATGGGATGCCATTCAACCTCCTCAGTTGGGTGAGAGTCTGGAAGAGTTTCCCAGGCATGAGCTTGGTCCAGGATTCTGAGAATCAGTTTGAATGGAATGGCCTCGTAGCAAAGAAGGCAAAACAAGTGAGTTCATGACTATAACCCCTAGTTCCCTTGATACAACACAGCTTTTAGGTCCACAAAATGACATATTAGCTCTCATTTCTCTTTCATTTAGTGGAAAGAAAATAGGTGCTGGTAGAATGTGTGTGTATGTATACATATGTGTGTGTGTGTATGTGTGTATACACTTAGATATATTTAAGAATGTTGGAATCAACTTGTTAATAGTGGAATTATAGAATCATTATGCTTGGGTATGAATCCACCTATCACTTTTTATGTGTTCATACTGAGCAAGTTTCTTAAACTCTCAGTGCCTATCCGTAAAACGAAGAATATATTGTCTATCTCAAAGAGTTGGCATGGATTGAATGAGAATCTCGTAAAGTGCTTAACACAGTATCTAGAAAGGAGTAAACATTAAAGAATTTTTAGCTACAATTTTTGACTACAATTTTAGCTATTTTATCAGCCAGGGTGCAGTAATAGCTAATGAAAATCACTTTAGCTATTTTAGAATGGAATTTAATAAAGGGAATTAGGTCTTTAAACATCCCTGGGAGGGCTGAAGAACAAATTCAGACTGGGCCTGTTGGAGCAACTTTGCAGATATGGGTGCTAAAGTATAAAAATAGCCATTATGCGAATATAAAATGATGTGTATCAAAGATATTATTCAATAATTTAGTTAATAAGGAAATCTGGGGGTTTAACATTTGTTTGTTTGTTTGTTTGTTGTGATGCTGGGAATCAAACCCAGCACCTTGTACATCATAGGAAAGTGCTCTACGGCTGAGCACATCCCCAACCCCTGTAAGATATTAAGTCTGGTTCAAAGGAAAATTTAGAGATACACACACACACACACACACACACACACACACATACATCACACTTGTATGCAAGTATACATACGTGTATATGTGTATACATACCTGCGTGCATATATATACTTAGATATAATTAGGAATGTTTGAATCAACTTGCTAATAGATGTAAAGCTGGTTAAAATTTTGGGGACAGCATTATTCAGGAGAACTATAATGCAAATCTCATGTATAATTTAAAATTTTCTAGGTGTTACATTTAAAAAGTAAAAACAATAGGTAAAATTAACTTTTAAACATATTTTACTTAATCCAATATATTCACAATATTATTTCAAGATAAAATCAACAAAATTATATTCTTTTTCATATTGAGTCTTTGTAATCTAATATGCATTTTACACTTACAATACATATCAGTTCAAATTTTTGTGACAGGTGTTCAATAACTACATATGGCTAGCAACTTCTATGTCGGTATAGCTTTAGGTCAATAAAAATATAATGTTTGGGGTTATTGTTTCCCCAGGACAAAAATTTATTGTATATCTATCAGAAAAGAAATTAATATTTGCTATGGATAAGAATTATTTGCATTTCTATAGTTTGCTGCAAGTGAATTTCTATGGTACAGAGTTGTAAAGTATCCCAGATAATAGTAAATCAACCAGGTGTCCATATTTCTATAGAATCAGAAAATTCCTGAAAGTTCCAAGAAACAATATCTGGAACTTCCCTGAAAGATAACCCCTGATCTCTATGATCCAACTGCAAGCCTTGGGAAGTTTTTTCCTGATGGGCTTTATTAAGCCAACTTCTGGGAACCAGGTGGCTACCACAAAAATCACTGCACTTAGGAACACACTATCATAGAGCAGTGCAGGCAACCGGAAGCCCACCCCCAAAACTGTTGGCTCCAGAGCCTTGGAATGTCCACTAATACCTCAAATCACTAACTGCGTTGCTTCAGCACTGCTGCCTCTCTTTTCACCTAACTCAGGTACAAGTTCAAATTTCACATGACTACCTCTCACTGATGAAGCTTAAATCACATTTGAAATCCTGGCTGCAAGGCAGTTAGGAATGGTAACTCCTAATTTCCCTGGGTCTGAAGTCAAAGAAAGATAGCAGGAGTTTGGAATAGAAGTTGACCAAGTCAATAACCTGTGTCTTCTGCTGCCTCTACTCAGTTAAAGAGAACTGCCCACAATTCTATACTACAGGACTCAGAAGCACTGGAAAGATTTTTTGCTGGTCTGTGATTTTTGCTGGTGTACAATTCTGATCTAAAATTTTGCTGGTCCAATTTTCTTGGATCTGGAGTTCCCAGTTTCAGAAGGGAATCCCAAGGAAAACTAATGTTGAAGGGTCGAGTGGAAAAGAAGCAGAGATGGAGAAGAAGTATGTAAGAGGATTGATCGAAGAGGGAGATCACCTTGAAAGTGTGGTGTCTGGAAAATCAAGGGCATAGAGAATTTTAAGAGGGAGAGAAGAGTCCACTTCCAAATGTTGCTGGAGTCCAAGCAAAATGTGAATTGAAAAGTGCTTTCAGGACCTTAGCAAGATTAGCTTTTAGCGAGATGGTGGGGGTGGAAACCAGATTAGAATAGTTTTAGGAGTGAGGGGGAAGTGAAGAAATGGAGACAGCAAGAATAGATAAATCTTCTGAGCTGTCAGACTCTGAAAGGAGAGACACAGAGCAGCTTCATACGTTTTGAAGGTTCTGTTCTTGGCAGTTCAAGCCAGCCTAGATTTTGAATTCAATGACTTCCAATATTTACGAGTTTCTTGTCTCCAAAGTACAATATTTGAGGAAGATTATGTGAAGGACAGAGTCCAGGATGTTCTCTATTCCAGATATGTTAGAATCTACTCCTACGGGAAGCCAAATGAAAAATGAGTTGACTAGATGCCCCTGTATTTTCACCCCTCACCCTAAAACATATTCATAAGCAAATGGACTTTTGGGGGTGATGTCACTAGATGGTAGAGCACTATTAGATCATTTCGAGCCAAAATGGGACCCAATAGTGGAAGTTCTTTTTTTTTATTTAAGCATTTTTTAAAAGCTTGCTCCTGGCTCTGTCTTATGCCCCCGCCCTTGTTTTCATCCCTTTTCACTCTTACGTGTGCACTTTCTTGTGAGACGTTTACATACTCTTACAAATCACTTCAGATGCTGCAGGGAACGAAGTGAGGTATAAACACACAGAGCTGTGAAGTTCTTTCCCCTTGCCAATGCTATTGCTGGGAAGGTATTTATTTATGGAGTTTTCTTTTACAGCCGACCCTACTAGAGATCTTTTCTTTTTTTTTTTTTTTATTGTAAACAAATGGGATACATGTTGTTTCTCTGTTTGTACATGGTGTAAAGGCATACCATTTGTGCAATCATAAATTTACATAGGGTAATGTTGTTTGATTCATTCTGTTATTTTTTCCCTTCCCCCCACCCCCACCCCTCTTTTCCCTCTATACACTCCTTCCTTCCTCCATTCTTGCCCCCCTCCCTAACCCTAACCCTAACACTAACCCCTGCCACCCCCCCCTTATGTGTCATCATCCACTTATCAGCGAGATCATTCGTCCTTTAGTTTTTTGAGACTGGCTTATCTCACTTAGCATGATATTCTCCAATTTCATCCATTTGCCTGCAAATGCCATAATTTTATCATTCTTTATGGCAGAGTAATATTCCACTGTATATATATACCACAGTTTCTTTATCCACTCATCAATTGAAGGGCATCTAGGTTGGTTCCACAATCTGGCTATTGTGAATTGAGCAGCTATGAACATTGATGTGGCTGTATCTCTGTAGTATGCTGATTTTAAGTCCTTTGGGTATAGGCCAAGGAGTGGGATAGCTGGGTCAAATGGTGGTACCATTCCAAGTTTTCTAAGGAATCTCCACACTGCTTTCCAGAGTGGCTGCACTAATTTGCAGCCCCACCAGCAATGTATGAGTGTACCTTTCTCCCCACATCCTTGCCAACACCTGTTGTTGCTTGTATTTTTGATAATCGCCATTCTAATTGGGGTGAGATGGAATCTTAGGGTGGTTAGAGACCTTTTCTGTTAAAGCAAGGCATGCAATGTTCTATGGTCATAAAAACACATATTGTCAAGACAGCGGTTTCCGCCACTGTCATCCAGGAATTTCTGGACCAAGAGCTCACAGCAGGCAAGGGCAGTTTGGAGCTGGGGCCACAGGCTGAGGGGTAGTGCCTGAGCTGCATGTACCCAACAGTCCTCTGGCCTCCTCACAGGTGTATGCACAGCTCTAAAGAGAAATTCAGGAAGCATCTCCCTAACAGTCACTTAGAATCTAAAGAACAGTTCAAAGGCAGAATAGAGAGGCAGCCAAGGACACAAGAATCACTGGAGGAACCAGAGATTTGATACATGGCGAATCAGAAGAAAAATTTAAATTGTAATGAGAAGAAGACTGTGTTTTAAAGGGATCATCTGTGACAGTATATTGTGTTGCTCGTTGTTAACCCTGAAGATGGGAGCTTTCAGAATGCCTTTGGATATTCAACAGAAAAATCAAAATAGTGAAACTGTTTTTTTATATGTCTTATAGTTAGGGAAGTGGCTTATCTTTTGAAACTTCTGGGATTAAAAATGTATATATATTTATATATGTAGATATAAATTATTCTTTTTAGGTGATCATTTTCCCACAGAAGAGTGTTTTAACCTTAAACCCAAGCCTGTGACTCAGCCCACAGGATGCTCATAATGGAAGAATGCTGTGGTCAGGCTTCACTCACAAGTGCCTACCTGTAAGTGGGTCTTTTGCATCATAACACTCTCATTATTTTTCAGCACTAATATGTTAAATGCTCACCAATTACATTCTATTAACAGCTTGGTGAATCTCAGACAAATAAAAGGACATCATCATACAACCCAGTTGCCCATCTACTGGGAGGTAACACAGTGGAAGAAGGAAGGACTAGAAGCTGAAGTGCAAAGATAAAGATTTGACAGAAGAAACTGAGAGACGTGATGCTACTCCACCAGGGAAAATCCGACATAATTTTAATATTGCACTGTAAGGTGTGCTCAATTTCCCTGATACGATTAATAAAATGATCAAAGAAAACCTAGGAATTAGTTTTCCAAATGACTCTTAGATGAGGCAATATGAACCCAAATGCACAGGGTGACATCTTTGCATTGAAGAGAATTCAAAGTCTGGGGTCTCAGAAGTTATGACCACAACGCTAAAGCTAGAAAATGGGTCCTGCTGTGGGAAAAAACTGCACTCCCTGCTGTCAGCTCTAGAAAGGGCTGTTTGGACCTGAGAATCATCCAGATGAGATCCATGTTTGGGAGCCTCTTGTAACTATTCACTATATCCAGCTGTTAAGCTTTTATGAAAGAGAGAGAGAAACTAGTTAGCAGCTTCTGGTAGAATCTTATGAGGCATCATTGCATTGGTGGAAGAGTCATCAAAGTTCTCCATAGGTCTAGGGAAGTGACCTTAAAAGCAGTCTCAAAAATGACTAAGTTTGGGGAACAAAGGCATGCTCACCAAATTCATAGGAGGTCAATGTACAAAACATAATACCATGTATTCATTTATTTTTTTTAATTATTATTATTGTTTTGGGTATCAGGGATAAACCCAGGAGTCATTAACCACTGAGCTATAGCCCCAGCCCTTTTTTTTCATTTTGAGACAGGGTCTCCTTAAGTTGCTGAGGCTGGCTTTGAACTTGTGATCTTCCTGCCTCAGCCTATGGAGTTTCTGGGATTACAGGTATGCACCACCATGCACAGCCCATGTATTCATTTACATTAGGCGCTTTCTTTGGTGTGTGTGTGTGTGTGTGTGTATACGCATGTGTGTATCTCAGCCATTTATACAAGAATTTTCTTATTGAGGAAATACACTAATGAAATGGAATTACATCAGATTGCTCCTTCTCTAGTCTAAGAAAATCAGGCATACAGATTACATAATCATAGTACCCTCTTCCTGGGACACGTTGCAGAAACGGTAAATATGGATTGCCTTTTTTAAAGTGGCACCGTCCACTGCTTTTCATTTTAATTACCTCAGACAAGTTAATGAGGCTATACAGTTGAGATACTCAGAGGTAAACTATGCGGGAATATTCAGAGGTGAAATGACTGGATTATAAGAGCTGTAACCCAATCAGCCATCCTACTTTGAATGAATTGATTGGGTGGTAACTATGGGCAGGTGGGTCACTGGGGATATTCCCCCTCCGTGTCTCTCTTTGCTTCTTGACTCCACCAGGAACTGAGCAGCTCTCCTCTGCTAGGCCCTTCCTCCCTGGTGTGCTGCCTCTACTGGGGCCCAGAGCCATGGAGTGGTATGGATGGAGATCTCTGAAGCCATGAGCCCCAAATAAGTTGTTCTTGTCAGGTGTTTTGGTCACAGCAATGAAAAAGCTGACTGACACAGTGAGAGTGTTAAGAGGTGGGACTTTTAGGAGGTGATTAAACAGTGAGGGCAGAGTGCTCATGGGTGGAATTAGCACTTTATAAAAGGGCTTTATAAAAGGGCTGGAGAGGGCAAAATGGGAGGGTGAGGAAGCAGAAAGAGATGGTGTACAGCTCCATCGAAGAGGTGTGTTGTAAGAGCGATGCTAGAGAGAGAATGCGGTATCTACAGATGACCTTATAAAAACCATCGTAAGCGGAGAGAATGAAGGAGATTTGGATTGCGTAGAGGAAAATGGGGCAGGAGCGGGTGGGGGAAGGAAAAACAGCAGACTGAGACAGACATCATTACCCTATGTACATGTATGATTACACCAGTGGTGTGAATCTACATTGTGTACAGCCATAGAAATGAAGGGTTGTACCACATTTGTGTACGATGAATCAAAATGTGTCTGTAAAAATAATAAACATAAATAAATAAAAATTTAAAAAGTAAAATTTAAAAAACAATTGTAGATATTAGAGCATATCTGTATGTTTAAGTGAATGATCTAATAAAAAAGGAAAAGGTGATGATGTGGAAGACAGCAACAATAGCAGTAGCAAATTAGGATCCAGTGTACAAGTAGGGTGGATCTGTTCCTTCCATCTCTTCTGTCCCTCCTGCCATGTGAGGAAATAGCATTGGTCCCCTCCAGAGGAAGCAGTGACAAGAGTACACGGAAAAGAAGGACACACAGACACGAAGAGTTCGGACAAGAGAATCATATTAGATATAAGAGAGAACGAAAGTATTAGGTGAATAGATGGACGGTAGTGAGTACTCAAAAGCCAAGAGAATTCATCTCAAGAACCACCTGGGACTGACGGGTGGTGGCTGCCTGGGGCTCTGTTGGGGAGATGGGTGAAGTCCTACCAGGCTCGGTGGGGGAAAGTGCAGTAATCAGTGAAGGGCACGCCAATGTTCTGACCTGAATCCCTTATGTAACCACCTTTGGGCCACAGGTAGGTGGATGCTATTTATGAGTCCAACTTTGACCTTTAATTATAAAGTTTTTTTTTTTTTTACAAAGTTCGAAACACATTATAAATAGTGTTATAATAGCTTCCACTTATAATAAGAAGTGATTTGTTTTTATGTTAACAGAACAACATCTACATCATTTTAAAAGCCTCCCAGGCCTTCCTTTATATGCATAGACCTTATCTTTGGTACTTAACTTTCTATCATTGGAAATGCAAATTGTTCCAATTGTTGAAATAAATATTTACTCATAAAACTCCTTCTACTAGATTATGATCTGGAAGGTACTATGAGGTCATGGTTTAAGGGTATGGACTACTGAGTCAGAGTTAGACCTCTGGAATTCAAATGGCTGCTACCCTAGGTCCCATGTGTGCAGCCTTGGGTGTTTGTAATCTATGTGTCTCGGTGTCTTAATTTGTAAAATGAGGTTAATAATATTTCTATCTTATAGAGGTGTTGTGAAGGTGAAAGGAGTTAACGTATATAAATAATTAAACACCAGTGCCGGAGGCATGGAAAGTATACAATAAAGGTTAGTTTGGGTTACTGAGGGAGACTCACATTTACCCATCTCTAACCTCAGTGCCCAGCTCAGGGCTTGACAAGGAGAAGAGATTCAATGAATAGCTAGTTGATTGATTTGTACAAGATCTCCAGTAACAATATTAAAGGTTATAATCCTAGTCACAGACATAGAACTAAACTGGAAGTCTATAATCAGAACTCTGAGCCAACATATACAAACCTAATGTAGTAATCACTTTATGTAATAGTGATTTGGAGAAATTTTACTTTTTTGTTTTCAATTACTCATCCAGTAGAAGTAAACAGCCCCAAGTGTATCATTGAATTGAAAATACTACTGTGAAAAATATTTTTTAAAACTTTCAAGTCAGTGGTGGTGCTATTATTTCATCATGTTATCATCTTAAATTTGGAATGTTAGAAATAATCACATTTATAGTTCTTAAATTATTAATTAAAACAGTAATACCTGCTCAGTGTAAAAATTCAAATAGGATATAAGTATAGGAGGCAGAAAATGCAGGTCCCCATTCCTATTTCCACTCGAATGCTGCCACTTCCTGGAGTGCACCCTTTTATAGCCTTCAGGTGCACGTGAAAATATATACGTAGTCATGGCACATGTACCACCCGGAGAATGATCATTACATTACAGGTCACACTGCTCTACTTTCACATTAAAAAAAAAACAAAACAAAACAAAAAAAAAAACTTTCTAAGTGATCAAAAAAGATCATCACCAGACTGGTGTTCTTATCCACAGAATATTTATTTCCAGTGATTTCAAGGGGAGTGAGTGGTTCATTGTAGTGGGTTGATCACTTAAAACCAAGTTGAATGTTTTTGTACAGTTAATAAGAAAGTAAGTATTTATTTAGTGCTTTTACATAAATATTCATAGGAATAGATGGGGGAAAGCATGTGACCCAAACTAAGATCAAAACAGGCAGAAATGTACTCCAGGATCTTGAAATTTAACCATAAGGGCAATCTCCTCACTGCAAAGGTAAATAAAGGGTGGAGTAGGGTGAAGACACAAAGGAGGCCTGAGAGAGAGGCTGAGAATTGTCTGAAAATGTTAAAATTGAGTTTTGTTTTCCCATCATCCCTGATGATAGAAATTGTTGGTCATTTATTGTTCTTGTTACTTTATTTAAACTCCCCAGTTGCTAACCCCAATAGACACAAGAGTGTCTTGGGATTTAGACTGCATTTTTTGAAGGATTTGGAGAACTTGTGTTTTTGAAGGATTTGGAGAACTTGTGTTTTTGAAGGATTTGGAGAACTTGCGTTTTCTGCTGTTGTTCTTTCATAAGAGAGTTTGTTATTTAATTCCAAAACTTTTTTTTTGCCATTTTTTATATTAAAAATCATAAATTTACATAGGGCAATGTTGTTTGATTCATTCTGTTATTTTTTTCCCTTCCCCCCCCCACCCCTCCCACCCCTCTTTTCCCTCTATACAGTCCTTCCTCCATTCTTAGCACTCTCCTTATCCCTAACCCTAAACCTAACCCTAACCCTAACACTAACCCCTCCTATCCCCCCCATATGTCCTCATCCGCTTATCAGCGAGATCATTCGTCCTTTAGTTTTTTGAGATTGGCTTATCTCACTTAGCATGATATCCTCCAATTTCATCCATTTGCCTGCGAATGCCATAATTTTGTCATTCCTCATGGCCGAGTAATATTCCATTGTATATATATGCCACAGTTTCTTTATCCATTCATCAACTGAAGGGCATCTAGGTTGGTTCCACAATCTGGCTATAGTGAATTCAGCAGCTATGAACATTGATGTGGCTGTATCTCTGTAGTACGCTGATTTTAAGTCCTTTGGGTATAGGCCAAGGAGTGGGATAGCTGGGTCAAATGGTGGTTCCATTCCAAGCTTTCTGAGGAATCTCCATACTGCTTTCCAGAGGGGCTGCACTAGTTTGCAACCCCACCAGCAATGTATGAGTGTACCTTTTTCCCCACATCCTCGCCAACACCTATTGTTGCTTATGTTCTTGATAATCGCCATTCTAATTGGGGTGAGATGAAATCTTAGGGTAGTTTTGATTTGCATTTCTCTTATTACTAGAGATGTTGAACATTTTTTCATATATCTGTTGATTGTTTGTACATCTTCTTCTGTGAAGTGTCTGTTCATTTCCTTTGCCCATTTGTTGATTGGATTATTTGTATTCTTGGTGTAGAGTTTTTTGAGTTCTTTATAGATTCAGGATATTAGCGCTCTATCTGAAGTATGAGCGGCAAAGATATTCTCCCACTCTGTAGGCTCTCTCTTCACATTACTGATAGTTTCCTTTGCTGAGAGAAAGCTTTTTAGTTTGAATCTATCCCAGTTGTTGATTCTTGCTTTTATTTCTTGGGCTATGGGAGTCCTGTTAAGGAAGTCTGATCCTAAGCCAACAAGTTGAAAGTTTGGACCTACTTTTTCTTCTATAAGATGCAGGGTCTCTGGTCTGATTCCGAGAAGTCCAAAACTTTTTAAAGGCAAAAATCCTCTCAAGTTAACATACATTTCATTTCCAAGAGAACTAGGGTCTCTTGGATAATAAATTAGGAATAAAAACACTAAAAATGAATAATAGTGTCACTTTAGCTGCTTTGTGGAAGGACATAGGACAAATAAGTAAACATATGCATGAAAACAAATAGTCAGGAAGCTTGCTAATTATATTGCTTGCTTCTGTTACAACTCATTCATCCTAAAGAGGAAAATAATTAGCTGGTAGGATATAATTACTATTTTTATAATTCTTTCTTGTTCAAACGGATTTAATTGAATCTGTGTAATGGGAAAAAAGTGGGACTTAGTAAAGCATTTTCCATAATCATATAGGTTCTCTGTTGCTACAAACTATATTTAACTCCTTAGAAAGTGGCCCCACAATCAAAATCTCCTCCCTGGTTCTCTCACCAGGACTTGTAGCACTCACATTTTCAGGAATAAGGTTTTGATTTTGACTTTTTAATTTTGCTACATAATACCACTGTCTAGAATTAACTTACACATCATAAAAAAATTAAGCACAAGGATTTCATTATACTGCTCTGATGATTTCTGTCCCATAATGTGTTTGCTCCAAGAAGATGGGGAGTCTTACCCAACTGAATTTTGCCTGGCCCCCACCATCAGCCCATCCTTGCCTGTCCCAGGCATTATGTAGGTTAGTCACGTACACCTCTCAGCCTATTCGTTCAGACGTCTGTCTCCCCCATGATATTCATGGCAATGCATCTGCACACCTGCACTGTGGTAGCACCATTGATTTATTTTATACATGGCACTTACTTTGATGAACAGAATTAAATAGATAAGAAGTTACCTGGCATCCAAAGCATGAGAATATATCCCATTGTAGGAAAAGGAAATTTGAGTCTTTACTTGTGAACTACCACGACAAGCTTAATTATAACTGGATTCTATGTCTCTGGGCAATCCTTCTTAGTGGGAGTTCCTTTTATTTTATTCAATCCTTTTGATGATCTCTAGGTTTAATCCCCTGTTCTCTTAATCTCTATCTACTCTTTGAATGATTTCATCTGAACCAAAATTCAGTCTAAAAGTTCCAGATACATATATCTGAATATTCTACTGAGATTTCACACTAAATGTATCATATCTATCTCCAGTCACCTCCTGTTCATCCTCACATACCTTAACCAGGTGCTCTTCTCCTGCATTCTGAAATGACAGACTTTGGGCCGTCATTGACTCTCAACCCTGAACAATTAACCATGATCCCTCTTGATTTTAATACATTTTTCTTTCTCTTTTTTCTTCTCTATCCTTATTAACTCTGGTTTACATCAGGCTCTTGTCTGTTTTCCTGGAAGACAAGTTAAGATACCCTCTGAGGTTTGGGGCAGCCTTAGCAAGTGCAGTGAAAAGATTTGAGATTTGTATTCTTCCTGTCAGTGTTTGGCTCCAGACATCTCCTATTACTAAGTCTCATGGGGTGAGACAGGGTCTTAGGAATGATCAAAAATTATAAACCACAACTTGCATCTTCTCTTCAGGAGACTTGAAGTTTAAGTAGCCACAGAAGATGAGGTGGCAAATACAAACTATTTAACGAATACTTACTAAATAACTATTCTGTAATCTGTGCTAGGCATCTAGGCTACAAAGACAGGACAGGGTGCCTATCTCCAATGAACTCTTAGTCTAGTGGGAAAAGCAAATGATTATAATTCAGCATGACCAATGCAATGATGAAGGAATATATGAAGTATTATGTGAGTACAGGAGAGAGGTTTTCACCTACACACTCATTCAGTCCTCTCTTCAGTGAGCAAGGATGTGGACACAATTGCATTTTGGAATGAAAATTCAAGGTTCCCATAGAGGATAAGTTAGAGGGGGTGAAAATTAAAGAAAGAGTACTTTTCTTTTCTTGGTAATGGGGATTGAGCTTGGGGACACTAGACCACAAGGCCACATCCCCAGCCCTATTTGGTATTTTATTTAGAGATAGGGTCTCACTGAGTTGCTTGGTGCCTCACTTTTGCTGAGACTGGCTTTGAACTCTTGATCCTCCTGTCTCAGCCTCCCTAGCCACTGAAATTACATCTTTTTAAAGGAATTTCTCCCAACAAGGATAGAAGGAAGAAACATATACTATTGAAGTTTCAACTTCATTTTTTTTCCCAGAAAGGATGTGCATAAATGTAACCTAAAACCTGTAGCAGTTTTTTTGTGAACTACTATAATTCATATAGTTAAAGATATGCTTAATGTTGCATTTTATTGTTTGACTATTAACCAATAAGAAACTGTGTTAAATTAGAACTTATTTGCCCTTATCAAATATTCTATTAGGCAAATCAAGCAGGGCTTGGCTATTCATTACAAAACAATACATGCTAATATTCCAAATATGTTCGATTCTTCAAATCTGCTTAATCATTTCTCTGTGCTTGGTATTCCTTAGAAAGGGGACTGTTAGATACAAAGCCCATGCACACTCTGATAGCTGTTTTTCTTTCCTGTGAGTCTCGGAAACACATCCCTGGGGGTGCTGAAACAGCACAGATTTCCTCGTTTCTAAATCACTCCATTATTTTAGGAAAAAGAATAAAACAATATTTTTTTCTTCTGATCTAACCCTAGAAGCTAAAAATAATCAAGCATCACTACTCTCCTTTCAAAACTAAAGACTATTTTAAACATATTTATGAGATTTTTAACCTCTGTAAAATAGTCCAACAGCCAATCCTCATAAGATAGTGAGAGACAGGACAGATAACGGAAGTCAAATTGTCAGATGTTACTGGAAAATATATTTAGATTTAGGTTCAACATTAGTCTGTTCTTTTAGTTAGAGAATATAGTCAGATTCATACAATTAAAGGGTTTACATAAAATCCAACTTGAGTAAATACAGAACGCCTCATTATAATTATCATATAGAACTGAATCATTCACTCAAGTTGAAAATGAGATTTTTAGATCATTTATTAAGACCAAGGTAATTTAGGTAAGGAGTTTCTTTCATATCCTTCCTTATACAGAGCCTTAAAATACTATTAGGAAACCTGAAACGTGGTCTACAGAATTCAGGACCATTTCGGTTCAGGTTGCCATAGCATTTTTTTTTTTTTTTTAAATAGCTGAGCCCTGTACCTTCTTTGGCAGAGTTTTTTTAGATGGCACTGAAAATGATCCACATTATGAACATATTATTTCTTAAATTTAATTAACATGATGTTTTCCTGTTCTTGGCAATAGTGCTAAACCTTATTAGAATGTGGCTAACAAATTTTTTGAAAGTAAAGTCATTTCTTTGTAACTTTTCAGGTTGAATTGAACGTTTCAGTTTGGTTAAATAACATTAAAAGCACCATTAATGTGGAAGCACAAACCTGCGGCTGCGATTACATCATTTTCCTTTGTGTCTGTGTTGGAGAAGCTGTTCCTGGCTTATGTAATGTTTTTCTTCCTGCATATACCATAACTCATAAGAAATAGCTTGATTCCCTTATTGCTGCCCCCACTATGCATCCTTTTACATAGAAACTCAGTAAAAAATGTTGGTATCCTAAGGCTAAGTGATTTTCAATAAGAAATGTTTAATTTCCCCAATTTTTTCTTTTAGTTTCAAAGAACAATATATTATAGTCTCAATATGATGCTAGTCTTTGTGAAGCTCAAGAGACAAAACCAGACACTTGTGCATGCTGCAAATTCCTGCTTTTAATTCCAAAAATAACTGCTGTAACTATTGGTTGTATAGATCTTCCCTCCTACTCCACTTTGGCTGGGGATGAAACAGAGGTCAGATATCTGCTCAGAATTATTCAGGCATAAAGGTTTAGAAATGTTAACTAATGACATCGATGAGAGTTAAAAGTTAAAAACAGTAATTACAAAACCTATAGATTCTATGCCTCCTGGGGGCTGTATACTGTCATTTGATTTCTTTTGGCATAAAAAGAACTCTCTATTAAATAATGCACTGGTGTTGAACTGAGTTTTCTAAGAGTGCATTTAAAACATTGTATGTTTAAATTAAAGCTAAGAACATAAGACTTAGTTCCCTATTGCAAGGCCAAACACAGATGTTAGGGCATGTACACCATAGATATTCATTCAAACCCAATTCATAAAAATTGGGTTTGGGCAGAATCTAATTTGTTAAATTTGAATAGTCACAGTTTTGTCATATTGTTGCTATAACAGCAGCACAAAGATAAAAATAACCCAAACAGCGTTGTTAGAGAAAAGTCTATCACAGTTTCTACCTTGATCCTTACTGCTTTCCTAACCCCAATTCTTTGTTTTCAGAGGAATACAAACTGCCTCTGTGATATGCATCTTCTTGGGAAGAGACTCCTGACAAATGCATTTTTTTTTTTTTTTTTGTAAAAAGATTCCATGGTTGAAAAGTGAAATGAGAAGATTTTAGGAGACCACGCAAGAGCTTGTGTCCTAGCATTGAAAATCTCACTGTGAGAAAAGCATTAAGATTAGCATTTTCTTGGATTGATTCGTTCATTCATTCTGTATCATCAAATATTTATTGAGCACTTGTTATATGCAGAGCAATATAAGCAACTCAAGAATGTGGAAAATATAATCTGAGAATTTGCAATCTTCAAGAAAATATATTTATAATGCATATTTAACAACAGAATCAGCCTGTCAAAATTGGATTATCTTGTTTCTTATATTCAGATGAGGAAATTACAACTTAGAGAGGTTTTTATGGTTTGGATCTAGAATGTTCCCCACTAGTTAGGGAGTACAGCAATGCTTGGAGGGGAAAAGATTAGATTATAAGAACTGTAAACTCACCAGTGGATTAATCCATTCAATGGATTAATAATTTGAATGGATTACAGGAGGTAACTGTAGACAGGTAGAGGAAGTAGGTCACTGGGTGCATGCCCTTAGGGACTACATCTTGTCCCTGGTTCCTCTACCACTCTTTTGGCTTTGCAGCTGCCATGAGTTGAGAAATTTTCCTCCGCCATGCCCTTCTGCCATTATATTTCTGCCTTAGAGACAGCCAATCATGAACTGAAACCATGAGCCCAAAATAAATTTTTCTTACTCTAAGTTATTCTTGTCAGGTGTTTTGGTCAGTAATGACAAGTTGACTAATACAGAGATGAAATGACCCGGCCAAGCCACATTGCTACCGTAGACATCACTAGTAGAATGGAAAGACCACTGGTTGTTGAGCAAGCCACTTCCTTCATCATTTACTATTTATATGACCTTGGACAAATTACTTAAATCTGTTGAGACTTCAAAGAGCTGATCCTTGTTAGAAGGCAAGTAAAATGAGAACACAGACTACTTTCAGGACTGTTTCCCTGAGATTTACTCTGACTTAGAAGCAGCAAGTGAGAAACATGCACAAAAGGAGAATTTTGTGAGCTGATATCGCTAGTTCCTGACAGACCCTTGACCAGAGCTTAAGGTCAATGCAGCTCCTTAGGAAGTGATAAGCCTAACGGGACCTGGAAGCCCAGAGTCCCAGACCCACAGATCCACAGGCCAACCTAGTTAAACACTTCAGTATTCCACTTCTTAATTGCTTCTTTAGGCCTAGCACAGGTAGCCGCTATCTGTTAAGCTTTGATTTCCTCAATTCTGATATTTAATAATTGTAGTACAATGGTAACATCAAAGATCACTGATCACAGATCACTATAACAAATATAAAAATAATCTAAAAATTAGAATACTGTGAGATTTACCAAAATGAGACACAGAGACATGAAATGAGTTCATATTATATATTTGCCATATATAAAGAAAACTATATTGGAATATATAAAATAAGATGAACAAATTGGCATATATGCCATATTATTATACAGAAAATCAATTTGCACCTGGTAAAGTTAAAAGTACTTACTAACAAAGAGACCAGGAGTTATGATGCTAGTCTAGTCCCTAGGATATCCAAAGACATAAAGTGTAATAATTTAATTAACAATAAAATGATTAAAGCAGGGCTGCAGATGTATAGTGTATGCAAGGCCTTGGTTTCAATCCCCAGCAACACACACACAAAACGAACATATATATATGCACACATATATATAAAAGCAGTAAGCACTGTGGGACATGTAGAAATTTAATGTATACTATATAACCATAAAATTAGGAAAAACAATAATTATTTAATAATTGCCTAATTATACCTTGATAATTGACAGACTGGGTGACTAACATGTAAATACAAGACAAATGAGCATTGTTTTAGATCAGCTCTTACATCACATACCAGAAGAAAACCCTAGAGGATTAAAGAGTTAAAATATCTCCTTTAATTCTTAGCAAAGTTAGGGGAAAAAAGAATCAAATATTTGTGCAATCTTTAGAGGGACAGTTATCTTTAGTTATCTTTACAAAGTTTATGGTAACAATGGAAATCACAAAGGAAAAAATAAGTAGCTCAAAAACATCCAGAAAAAAAATTATTGTAATTAAAAAACTAAATTACAAAAGAGAAATACAACTGGGAAGCATTTATAATAAGATAATACATGCAACAAATAAAGAATTTACTCAAGTATTCAAAAACATTAAATCTCAAGAGGCAAATGATCAGAGGATATAAATATACTATGCACATAAGAAGAAATTCAAGTAAAGTAGATGTCTAAATAAATTCTTGGAAACATATTTATAATAGCAAAAAACTGGAAAAAAAACTTTCCAGTATAAGTCATCTCAACTCAATAGACTATTATATAGTTATTAAAATTATAATTGTGAAAACTGGAAGAAACTAATGGTAGCGTCCAATAATATAATTCCACTTATTGTACATATTGTGCACATAGAAAAAGACAAAAATGAAAATCACTATTGACATGGAATAGTTGACTAATGGATTTTTCTTTGTAAATAAAATTGGAGTAGAAGAAGGAAACAGCTATACTAGTTGCTGAACATTACAGACTTGAATGCCTATTGTGTTTTTCAACACATAAATGAAAGCAACAAGTTAAACAAAAGATATCAGTAACACTGGAGTCAAGTGGTAAAGCATTCATTTTCTTAGAATTGGGATCTTTCACCATGTCCCCACCTTACAGAGAGCACTCATGCTTCCCAAAGGTGTTGGAGGAGGCAATCACACCAAGAGTGTGCAATTATTGCCACACCTTTCTTTATGGAGTTCTTTTCTGGGATGTCACCAGTATGCCTTTCTCTTTAATTAAAAAAAAGGCAAATTCCCTTATTTTGCTATCTTGTGTTTGACTTTCTAAAGACATCAAAGATCTTTATGGAAGGGAATTGTAATATAAACAAACCAACCAAGTTTCCTTAATCACAGCACCTAAATGAAAATTTTTTCATTTACTAATATTGAAAAAAGCAGAAACAATTTGGACAAAGTTTTCTGACAGTGGTTGTATAATAGCAGATATAAATAAAGAACTCTTATTCAATCCTGAATTTATGACTTTAATAGTTCAATAACCTCATCTCAACTACTAAAGGCAGTAGGATAATCAAAACCAAAATATGTAACTATTTGGTATAGTTCATATTTAAACTTTTGAAAATGAAAATAAGTCTCAGTTGAAAAGTTCAGGTAGGGAGGAAGGAGCATTTTTAAAGGAATTAAAAACTATGGCTCAGTTTCAAAGTAATCATGGCTGGCAGAAAATCAAGGTTTTCCATATTGAGTCCCAGGCAGTGACAGCAACAGGGATACAGGTTTTGTGAATATATGTTTTTTAAACTTGAAATCAATAAGTGTAATATGAGCATTTCTTGGACTTTATTTGAATTTATTTGAATTTTAACAGCTACTGACAGATGTGCTTAGAATGAATAGGCCCCAATTCCCAAATAGCACAGTATTTCAAATCTATTTTAGACTCTGAAATGAGAGCCGATTCCAGGAAGACAGCTCTGAACTTTTTTCCCAGCCGCAGAAATAACTCCTCCTGTTGCCCCTCTGACCTACACCAGGGGAAGCTGCTTGAAAAGATGTTCTTTTACCCACAATCCTTTTACCACTGTAACCCACAAATGGAAAAATAAACTGTTGATGCCTCTTTGGAAAACTTATTCTCACATCCCCAGAACCAGGTAGATAAATAAAGCCATAGAGTTCCTTTAATTTCTTTTCTATTTTCCTAAATGATCTTGATATTTTTCTTACCTCAGGGAGGTCCACTGTGCATCCAGTTTATAAAATGGGGATCATCTACCAACAATTAGTCACTAATGACCTTCCCCCCCAAAACTTAATTCATCCCGGGAGTTTACCTCCCTCCCAACCCTCAGTTCCTTGGCACATTGCTCCATTAGTCATAATTCCCAACTCACCTGAACCAGTTCTCTCTCCCTTCTGGTTCCCACCCCTTTAGATGTACAAAGTCTTCTCATTTGAAAGTAAAAGCTTCTTACCAAATTCTCCTCCAGCTATCGCCCTATCTTATTTCTCCTCTTCATACCCAGGCTTTGGGAGTCAATGAATTTCTATTAAGTCAAATGGAAAATCTGACTTAGCTTTCAGACACAGTAATAATGACTCTATTAGGAGCCCAGTGCCAAGCACTCTTATATAACTTAAAACAAAAAAAGCACCATTTTTTTGATTAAAAAAAGCATGTTCATTATAACAAGTCAACAATACAGATACAGATAAAGACAGCATCAAAGTCTCTTTCTACACAGTTCCATCTCTTATTTTTTACATCTACCAAAGGGACAAGAACATTGATTCTATTTTATGGATGAAAAAAAAAACTTAAACTGAGAAATGCTCAGAGAGCATCCTATAGAGTTCAAAAAAACATTAGGGTCAGATTGCCTGGGTTCACTTCTTGGCTTTGTCATTTACTATATGTTCATGAGCACATTACTTAATACTTCTGCAGGGTTATTTTTTTTTTCCTTTTCCTTTAAACAGGATTAATGATAGTACCTAGTGTGTAGGGCTGTGGTGAGGATGTAAGGTGCCCAAGATGAAACTGTTAGAATAAACCCTACTTGGCTGTGATAAATGACTCTTTGAGTGTGTTGGTGGATCTTGTTTGTTTATATTTTATTCAGTATTTTTATATCAACATTCATAGATAACCTATACATTTTAATGTGCAAAGTTTTCATTATTATTCTAGCATATTCAGGTGTTCTCTAATTCTGGCAATATTCAGGTTCTGTAATTCATTTTTTTTTTCTTTTTTCTTTTGCAGTGATAGGGATTGAACCCAGGTCCTTGTGAATGTTAGGCAAGTGCTGTACCACTAAGCCATATTCCCAGAACTTTTAATTTCCTTTTTGACCCAGGGTTAGTTTAAGAGAGTTCTTTATTTATATCTGCTGTTATACAACCACTATCAGAAAACATTGCCCAAATTGTTTCTACTTTTTTCAATATATTGAGAATTTTTCTTCTTTTCCTATTTGTATCCCTTTAATTTCTTTGGCTTGTCTAATTGCTCTGGCTAGAGTTTCAAGGACAATGTTGATTAGAAGTGGTGAAAAAGGGCATCCCTGCCTTGTTCCAGTTTTTAGGGGGAATGCTTTCAGTTTTTCACCATTTGGAATCATATTGGCCATGGGCTTAGTGTAGATGGCCTTTACAATGTTAAGGAATGTTCCCACTATCCCTATTTTTTCTAGTGTTTTGAGCATGAAGGGGTGCTGTATTTTATCGAATGTTTTTTCTGCATCTATTGAAATAATCATATGATTCTTGACTTTTAGTCTGTTGATATGGTGAATGACATTTATTGATTTCCGGATGTTGAACCAACCTTGCATCCCTGGGATAAAACCCACTTGATCGTGGTGCACTATCTTTTCAATATATTTTTGTAATGTGATTTGCTAAAATTTTGTTGAGAATTTTTGCGTCAATGTTCATTAAGGATATTGGTCTGAAATTTTCTTTCCTGGATGTCTCTGTCTGGTTTAGGTATCAGGGTAATATTGGTTTCATAGAATGAGTTTGGGAGGGTTCCCTCCTCTTCTATTTCATGGAATACTTTGTGGAGTATTGGAATGAGCTCTTCTTTAAAGGTTTCGTAGAACTTGGCTGAGAACTCATCTGGTCCCGGACTTTTCTTTGTTGGTAGGCTTTTGATGACCTCTTCTATTTCATTGCTTGAAATTGATTTATTTAAGTTGTGTATGTCCTCCTGGTTCAGTTTAGGTAATTCATATGTCTCTAGAAACTTGTTGATGTCTTCGAGGTTTTCTGTTTTGTTGGAGTATAGATTTTCAAAATAGCTTCTAATTTTTGTGAATGTGGAATGGGCACATAAGAAGAAGAGAATTCTCTATTCTCAGGATGTCAAGTCTCACGTAGCACAAACAATGAGTGTTAACGTTCCTTGAACTTTTTATACATATAAAAATATGTAAAAATACTTTCTACATGTAAAACTTTGTTTCTTACAATAATTCTGCACTTTACAACAATTCTCTGAGGTACTATTATTAATGGTTCCATTTATGGGCACTATTATTATACCCATTTTTCAGATAAGGAAACAGGCAAATAAATAAAGTTGCCCAAGATCATTTAATTTGGAATTTGGACCCAACAGTCAGGTTCTGGACCCACCAGTCTTAACTACATTTACCTGTAGTTCACTGGTTCACAAAAAAGATCAACCTTATTAACATCTTTTGGTGTTCAATATACTTACTTTAATTTTTTATATTCTGCCACATACTAAGAGAGATAAAATTACCTTTTACTACTGAGTTTCTATCCTTGTATTTTCTGCAAGTTTTGAGTCTGTGTTTTTTAACATTGTCTTTTGCAAGAAATTCATTCTGATTCAGAAAACCATCTCTTTGATGAACACTACATGTTTGGATAAATGGTTAGAATTTTAGTTTTATTCCCCCATGTCTCCTGCTCCTCTCCATGATGGTGTTTGTTGCATGGAAGGGGAATAGTTTTCTAGTCTTGTGACTGTGGGAAAGAAAAAACTCGTATGCTTCTTGGCTCCTTAGGGCTCCATGCCAAGGCTCTTGGCCTACCTAGATCCTAGGTACCTTGCTGGCTTTGAGACTAAAATCCTTGGCTAATGAGGGAAGGGGTTCTTTCCCACTGATTTGCCCCACTCAGGGAAACTCATGAGTTCTAGTTATGACTCTCATTCATTAATAGCCTAGAAATGCTTTATAACTTTAGGATCTCCTTATCTAACCATCATCCTAGTCTCTGAGTTAGGATCAGGACTTTTCTGTTCCTTGCTCTCTGTGAGAATCAAGGGCAGCTCGGAGAACCAGCTCTGATTCCCTCTCCATTTGTTAGGCTGCACTGCTGCTCTCTCCCTGCTCTGCCACCTCTGATGTATGAGAGCATCATTCATGGTGTGCCTCTCCTGTGAGAAATGGGGCAGAAGTCTGTGTTCTTGGCTTTCTTTCTGTCCATCTCGGGTCCCTTCTATGGACTTGGACTCGGAGAACAGAGTCAGGAGACACCTGTCTCACCTCTAACTCCATCTCTTTCACATGGTCCCCTAGGGCTAGAAGGAAGAAGGAAGCTCCCTACTTCATCCTCCTACCTTGAGGGACTTGATTTGTCTCTCCACCTCTGCTTCTTTAGCAGAGGTGATTCAGGAAGTGTCAGGTGAGGCCTGAGATTCTGCTTTTCTAACAAGTCAGGTGAGACCTAAGCTGCTAGTCCATGGACTAGTCTACTCTACACTTTGAGTTGAAAGTCATTACATCACCCTTTTCTTTTCCTGAGAGGCATCCTCCCTCCTGATTCTCTTGGGCTTTAATGACAGAATGGCTGCTAGGGAATAGGACTTATGGGGATAAGGAATTAAAATACAAGGGAAAAATGCACCCAGCTAACATTATCCCTATGTTATTAATGTAATCATCACATTACCCCTTGAGCAGAGATATGGTATGTAAAACAGATGAAGAAAACTTAGGCTCAAACAGATTAAGTATTTGCCCAAAGACACAGCAGGTCACTGCATTCTTCCCCTTCTTGCTATTCCTGTTTATCTGCTTCATTCAACCATTGTCAAAAGAAAAGTATCCTTGTCTTTCAACCCTCACTTTTTATTAGACAAATTTTTATACCTACATAGAAACAGGAAATAGTAAGATTAAATGTACATGTGTGTGTCTGTGTGTGTGTGTATATATACATATATAAATATACATATCACCAATTAACATTTATTATATTTACTTTCCTTTCCTCTATCTTTTTCAATCTCTTTCCCCCTTTTTCTCCCCATTAGAATTCATATCATTCTGTAAGAAATCTAATGTCCAGTCCAAATTCAAATTTCCTCCAGTGTTCAAAACATGTCTGTTATAGCCTCTCTGCCCGCTACCTGAACCAAAATCATATATATTCTTTAAAACAACTTGCCATCTAAATTTATACTTACTTTTCTTTTTGTATTTTAAAAGCTGGTATAAATACAGGTGTTTGCACTGTGTAACATAAACACACAACAGTGGCTATGTCATTTTGCTACTGCATTGCATCCCATGTGGGGACCCTCCCACTAGCTTGGACACAGGTCCAGTCACAAGTCATGTATTATAGGGATAATGTTACCTCTGCCTACCCCTGGCTGATTTGGGTCACCCATGCCATCTGGCTATCACAGACCTTTAGCTTCTTACAGTTTCACCAGGCATATTTATTGTCTATGAGTACTAATTAGTAGAAAATGATTAACTCATAATTATTAACTTTCCTAGGGTAAATCATTACCACTTCCTGGCAACTCAAATATCTTCTTCTCACTTGTCTTTATTTATATGATCTTTCTAAGAGGCAATGGACAAAGCTATTGGTTAATCACTCAAAACCTCTTTTTGACCATTCTCTTTACAAACACAGTTTAATGGACATTCTATGGGAGCCAGAGGAAATTAACCAAGTATACTTCTGCTGCTCTTGTCTACCAACATTCTTTTGAGTCTTAAGAAAGGACCATATTGTTTTGAGGTCCTCAGCTTTCTAAACTGGGTGGCCTAGCCCAAAGAACAATAATTCTGTACAAACAAGTTTGTTTAAAGAAGTTAAGTCAAGTGTGAAAGATCCCTTTCAAAACAAGAACTGAGTATCAATATTTGAGGAGTCAAAAGAAAACAAGACTATACAATTTGCAGACTCTCTTCATTCATCTTATGTTAAGTTTGCCTTTTTAAAAAGTCATGCTTTTTTCTGTTTCCCAGAGATTTTAAACACTTCACTATTTCATGATGTGCAGATGCAGAGCTAAACTGCACTCTCCCCAAGAAGCCTTCCTTCCTCCACCCTTGCTCATTTTTCTTCTCTAGTTGGCTACACATTTCAGAAATTTTATATTAGTTCTCTTTGTTCTCTGCTTAAAAAAAAAAAAAAAAAAAAAACAGAACCAGCGTGTTTCAGTCCCCAGTGTTGAAAGTGTATCCTACTCTTTTCAACAGTTTCTAGTCCATACCCGGGGACACATGCAGAATGGAAACCCCTCCCAAATAAGTTCACACTCAAAGAATATTATCACTACTCACATTCCAATTTTAAAAGCACAAAGGTTGCCTATTTTTAATAACTTTATTTGGGTAGCCTTCTTCTAGGCACTTTGATGAAGAGAAAATACTATACTATAGGATCTGTGGAGTTAAGAAATAAGAAATTCTACAAGTGTCTGCCTTCCCACTATTCTGGTCTTGTCCAAGGGTCTTGGCACTCTACCTTGACTCTGGGATGCGGACCCAGTTCAAAGCTCTGCCAATGGATTGGACCAACAGTTGCCTTGTGCTGTCGCTACACCCACATCACCCCTGTCATTTATCACGAGTTTTAGCCCCTGGCTCATGCTTGCTTCTCTCTGCTTTTCTCTTTCAGTGATTTCAATATAGACAAGAGATCCTTTCCCCCCAAGTCTCTTGGTTTATTGACCTGCTCTTCTGCAATGACCTTGTCCTCCATCTTTCTCATTAGAGCTCAATATGGATGGAGAAGTAGGATTCTGACCAACCCCTGGCAGTCTGCTCTTAGGTCGAATACAGCTGCTCTTCCTGGTATTTGATCTCAGCAATCCTTCAATACCTGGGGTCTTTCAGTCCATTGACCAGACCACCTTTTCGATGACCCTCATTCCTGTGCATCCTCTGCTTAAATTCTAAGATCAATGATTGTAATTATACTCTGGTCCTTCTTGCTTCTGCTCTGACTAAACTTAATTCTACTTTCCTCACATTATACCTGTAAGTGGGAAGTGGCTGAAAGGAAATTCACAATCAAGTTGATGGGCCTTATTTCAAATTCATGACCTTAATGTGGTCTGACAATCATACCTTATGTCATAGTCCAGTTGCTCTTACAATCTCTAGAAAAGTATTTCATACTTGCTTCTCTCTCCTCAGACTCCTACTGCTTCTTGCTCCATCCTCATGCTCACTGAGTCTTGTTTTTTCCTTTACTGTGAACACTGAACAATCAGAAGAGAAGTTCACAGATCTCACTATCACTTCTACCCACCTACTAGGATACACACCCTCACACTTTGCCTTTCTGCTGGTTCCAGAAGTAAACATGTCATGTTTCTATCTACAGATGACTCCTCCTCCTCCCCTTAGGCACGAGATTTCATCTCCTCTCATCTATTCAAGAATAAATCTCCAATAATTCTCCTTTCTATCTCCTACAACATTACTTTTTTGCTCCCTCCTAGATTGCTCACATCTGCATATACACATACTTCTTTGTCTCCCATTTTAAAAAACATCTTCCTTGACTCAGTTTCCCTACCAGCTATTATTCCATTTCTTCGAAGCAAAATCCCTCAAAAACATTATGTATACTTTCTCCTTTTCTCATTTTCTCTTAAATCCATTAGAGATGAGCTGTTAACCTGAACACTACCTGAAATAGTTTTTGTCATCACTCCATTTCTTTGTTTTTGTTTGGAGCAAATTCCTCATAAGAATTATTAATATTCACTCTCTCCAATTTCTTTCTTCCCTTCCCTTTAAAACCTATTCCACACACTGGCAGTCTCAGCTACTTGGGAGCCTAAGGGAGGAGGATCACTTGAGTTCATGAGTTTGAGACCAAACTGGGCAACATGGTGAGATTCCATTCTAAAATAAAACTCTTACTGCAACTCCTACCTTGCCACTGAAAGTGCTCTTCTTCAGTCACCAGTAATTCTTTCATTATAAAATCTAATGGTCAAGTCTCAGACCTCAACCTCCCCGACCTATCAGTACTACATGACAGTTGAACACCTTCCTGCCCACATTTAGATCGCAGCACACAGCACTCTGCTGCCTTCCCTCCTACCTTCATGGATTCGCCTCAGTCTCCTTTGCTGGTTTTTCCTCTTCTTGACCTTGTGAATTTATAGGGTATGGCCCTCGCTGTTTATCAATACTCACTCCCTTGGTAATCTCCTCCAGCCCTCTGGCTTCAAGGAGCATATATGCTGATTATCCCAAAGTGTTCATCCTCATCCTATACCTCTCCTCTGCTCCAAACTCATAATGCACACTTAGTGTTCAGTTCTGTTGTCTAACAACACTTCAATTACTATTTCCAAAAGCAAAGGATTTTCCTGCAGATATGTTCCATCACAACCTTCCGCATCTCTGCTTCTAGCAACTCCATCCTACCAGTTGCTCAGGTTGAAAATCCTGGGAGTCAACCTTAATTTCTCTCCTTCTTTTAGATCCCAATTCTAATTCATCATGAAACCATTCAATCTACCTCTGCTTCCATACTAATTTTCATTCAGGAACTAGAGTGATTCATGCAAAACATAAGTCAGATCTTTGAGTCCTTGCTCAAAGTCCTGTAGTGGTTTACCATTTCACTGAGAATAAAACCCAAATTTCTTGCAACAGTTTACAACGCCCTCCTTGATCTAGCCTTCATCATTTACTCTGCTCCAGCACAGTGGCTTCCTTGTTCCTTCAACACCCCAGGCATGTTCCTGTCTCTGCTTAGCTCTTCTTTCTTCCTAACTAGTTTTCTCCAGATTTCCACTTAGCTAACTCCCTCAACTTCTTGGATTTCTGCTAAAATCTCATCTTTTTTATGAGACTTCCTCTGACCACCCAATTAAATACTCCTACCATGCCACTGAAAGTGCTCTTGTTCAGTCACCAGTAATTCTTTCATTATAAAATCTAATGGTCAAGTCTGCTCTCCACTCCCTATTCCAAGAATTCTCAATTCCCTTATTCTATTGTTTTTTTCTGGAACACATAAAACTTTCTAACATGATATATTGTTTACTTGCTATTGTTGTTTATTATCTTTCTCCCTTGCTAAAATGTAAATTCCAAAAGGGAAAAATTCTTTGTCCTGTTTATGGACATATATTAAGGGTCTAGGAGCACCAGGCACACAGTAGGTATACAATAAATATTTGTAGAGCAGTTTAAAAATTAAGACAGGTTTATGTGTTCCTTGTAGGGTTGCTGTTTTTGTAGAAATTTTTTCCCCAAACTTCTGATTCAATTTATTTATTGTCTCTAGATCTATTCAGTTTTTCTATTGCACTTCAGTTAGTGTTCATGAGTTATAAATGTCTATGAAGTCATATATTTCATGTAAGTTTGAAAATAGATTGGCAAGATTTCTTAAATTTCTTTAAATCACTACTGTGACTGCATTTTCATTCCAAAATTTGCTTATTTGTTCTCTCTCATTCTTTTATTATCAATCTTTGGCTGATAGTCTGTATGGTTTCATAAATTTCTCCAATTATCATCACCTTTTCTCTCTTTAGCCAAACTCTCACCAAAATTTTCAGTTTTTCCTTATTCTTACAGGCTCAGGAGAGAATTATCACCCCCTTTCCTTGGAGTTAGACAAGGCCATATCACTAATTCTGACTAACGATATATATCACGTCCAATGGACAGATTTAAAAACCCATGATAGTTAAAGCATTGTCTTTTCAATAAATAGTGCTGAGTGAATTACATATTCTTATGGGGAAAAATCATGATCTTTATCACACCATTTACAAAGATCAGTTCCAGATGGATGGAGGACATGTGAAAGATCTTGGAGAGGCTAGATTTCTTAAATAGGTCACAGAAAGTATTAACCTAAAGGGGGAAATGATAAATTAGAACGCATTAAGATTAAAAATGTTTGCTCCTCAAAAAGCACCATTAAGATAGTGAAAAAGCAACCCCAAGAATAAGAAATATCTGCAATACATGTAACTGAAAAAGAGCTATCAAACCTCTACAAAGGATTCCTACAAATAAATATGAAACAAATATCCAATAGAAAAATGGGGAGAAGACACAGGCATTGCCCAAAAGAAGTTATCCAACCAATCAGAAAAAATAAGAAAGGTTCTCAATTCAACAAACATTAGGTAAATGCAAATTAAAATCAAGTGATACACTACCCATGGGAAGACTAAAACAAAGACAGATGGTCATGGAAATAGATTCTCACAAAACTATAGTGTGGGTATCATGAGACTGAAGAGTAGGTGTCGTGAGACTGAGCAGTGGGCCATGCAACTGTCAGTTGATGGGTGGGTTTCAGGAATGCTTCATCTGGGAGGAACATAGACCCTTACTGGACTGGGGTCTGGCTGCTACCAACATAAACACCCTGGCTGGGATCAAGGAGACCCCACTCCTTCAAGTCCACAGTCTCACCACTCCCAACCACGTCCCTCGAGAGGCTTCACCCACATAAGTGACAGGGGCTCTGCGAGGAGAGGGAGGACACTCAGATGATGGTGGAGGCAGGTGACAGCAGCTTGGAGGCCAACATGCTCACACAGCTGGGGCTTCCAAACATGGGGGTGGGAGAGCACACCCTAGGACACTGCAGGCTGTGGTAATACTACTCAGATCATAGTCTATTGGGGTTGTAGTCATAGAATCACCAGAGTGGGGCAGAAAGTAGCACCGCCACCTACTGAGGTCCTGGAAGCAGCCTCTACCTCTGTTGCAACTGATGGCAGCTTGACTTTCAGGGTGAAGAGACTCTTGGCCCAAGTGGGGAGAAGGCCCTAGAAAACTATGGCACAGAGAGGGCAACCTCTGAGGTGATGACCAGGTTGAAAGCCAAGGTGTGAAGACTAAAAAGTGTACTATCTTAGTAGCAGGGTATGAGAAGTGGAATGAGAAACAAGTCAAGAAACGGAAATGAAGGAGGAAAATGGTGGAATAAAAGAGGTGAGGAGGCAGGGCCCCATCCCCTGAATGTGGAGCCCAGTATGAACCCTCTGGAGGCCATCAGCTGGAAGTGGACACTGAGTGCTCAGGCTAACCAAACCTTCCTCCAGCTGGAGCTCAAGTTTGGGCGGTTGCATCAATACTATCTGGAGCAGAGGAACTACATCATTCAGAACATTCCTGGCTTCTGGTCACCCCTCTTCTGAACCACCCACAGCTGTCCATGGGATTAGGGGCCAAGATGAAGAGATGTTAAGCTACATAACCAATCTGGAGGTGAAGGAGCTCAGACACCCTAGGACAAATTGCAAGTTCAAGTTCTTTCAGAGAAACCCCTTCTTCAGAAACAAGCTGATTATCAAAGAGTGTGAGGTCAGACCATCCAGCAAAGTGGTATCTTTCCACTCCAATCATATGGCGCCAAGGCCATGAACCACAGGCTAGGAACCAAGATGTAACCATCAACTTCTTCAACTGATTTCCAGACAGCCATCCAGAGTACAACAGAACTGCTGAGATTATCAAAGAGAACCTCTGCCCAAATCCCCTAGAATACTACCTGTTGCATGAAGGGGCCCATAGAACCAGAAGTCACCAGATAAGGGAGACAGAGGGGATACCCAGGCCCTTTGGGCTCCAATCCAGTTAACCTTTGAACTTGGGATTACTCCTACACAAGGTCCTGTACCACCTCCTGCTGGACCTATGATTATCAGTAACTGGCGTGCCTTTTACTTCATGTGTGCGTGCTGACCTTTCTATACCTCTTTTAAACTTTGTTTTCTCTCAGCTTCAAGACTGAGAACTTCTGGGCTGGGGCTAGAGCTCAGTGGTGGAGCACTTGCCTAGCATGTGTGAGGCACTGGGTTTGATCCTTAGCACCACGTAAAAATAAATAAAAGCATCCAGTCCATCTACAACTATTAAAAAAAAAAAAACTGAAAAAAAAAAAAGATTGAGAACTTCGTGGCTGTGCTGCTGTATTTGCACTTGGTCTTCATGCTATTTTGCATTAACATTACATGCTACCTGGCCATGGTTCCTGGTTCACACCTCTCCAAAACAAGCAAATGATCCTATAGATTGCACTGTTTAGACTTTTATTTGTTCCCAGGGTTTCTGCTCTGGCTACTACCACCTGGATTTCTAGCTATGTGTAAAAGCCTCCTCTATTCACTCTTCTCTGGACTTGGCAGCATAGGCTCATGGCCTGTGGAAACTGCTGGGCATTAATGAAGTCCAGTAAGAACAACAGTGAGCTGTTTGGTCTGTGTGATTTATGTCACTGTTCTTCCTGTTTCTCTGATCACCTATTGCTGCCTGTTGCTGGCTGACCCTACCCGCTTGGGCTACTGAATAAATAAATTACAGATTATTGTCAGCTCTACTTTCTGGTCTCTAGTAAACAAGAATTTCGAGAACTGGTGATGGGCTAAGATTTTCTGCCAGTATACAAAAGACCTTTCCATTCCTTTTCTGAAAGGCCTCTCGAATTCCTTACCACTACCACCAACCACCTTCATCACCCAGAAACCCTACTGTTAGACCTGTGGCTGAGGTGACAAGTTAGAACCCTATTTTCATGACAAGGGCAATGATGGTGTCCTTGTCAAGTTCCAGAACTTCTCAGCACCAACCAGGAAATCTACACAAATTTAGGTACCTTTATTTGTTCCCCTTCCTCAGCCTGAAAATGATTAGGTGCCAGATATGCCAGGGCACATGTACACTTATCTTCAACCTCTTTTTCTCATGTCTCATATCTCTTTTTTTAAAAGTAGTAGTTCAAAAACATAGGTAAAAGTAGGCTTTATAGCAGTATAGAGAGTCCTAAGAAAATCTGGAATGGAACAACCATTTGACCCACTCATCCCACTCCTAAGTCTAAACCCAAAGGACTTAAAATCAACATACTACAGTGACACAGCCACATCAATGTTCATAGCTGCTCAATTCACAGTAGCTAAACCATGGAACTAACATAGGTGCCCTTCAACAGATGAATGGATAAAGAAAATGTGGTATATATACACAATGGAATATACTCTGCCTTACAAGAGAATTAAATTATGGCACTTTCCAGTAAATGGATGGAACTGGAGAATATTATGCTAAGCAGAATAAGCCAATTACAAAGAACCAAAGGCTGAATGTTTTCTCTGATATGCGGATGCTAATTCACAATGAGGTATTTGGACTAGACAGAGGGGAGTGAAGGGAGGGGAGGGAACTTGGGGGTAGAAATGATAGAATGAATGAGACACTATTACCCCATGTGCATTATATGATTACATGACCTGTGTAACTCTATATCATGTATAACCAAGCAAATGAGAAGTTATACTCCATTTATGTATGATGTGTCAAAATCCATTCTACTGTCATGTATAACTAATTAGAACAAGCGCAAATTTTTAAAAGTAGGCTTTCGAGTGTAACTTAGCACTATCATTTCCAGAGACAGAGAGGTTGTCCTATAAAATTGACTGCCAGAGGTCTTATTGCCTACTCTGCTTTCTACCCAGCTTCAGTAATTCTTAGAGGGTTAAAGAGATACAGATCTAGAGAGAATGAAAGATGATTTCTAAGAGATTGTAAGGCTAAAAAGACTAGTGGGTGTTCTAAGCAGAGAAAACTGAACAAAAGCCAGAGGTGAAGCAGAACTAAGCCAGGGGAAAAATGGAACTAGATCAAGACTGGTTTGAATGACAACCTGTGAGGAAGGGGTATTTACTCTGTTAGTGGTGATGGGAGGAGAAATATTTTTCTCAGGATTGGGATGGAAGAACTGAAGGGGACTGGAGTGTGACGTATGTTGGCAAGAGAAGCGTTCTTTGAAGAAACACAATTGTCTTTGGGTGTTTTCCTGTGGCCTTATTTTACATGGAAGATTAATACTGTGCCCTTAATTTTACTATATACTTGGTATTCTCTGTTCTGCTTACTGGGAAGATTGAGCTATACAAATTTCTTTTGCTTGTAATTGGGAGTAGTTGGAAGAATATCAATCTTTTCTGTACAATATAAAGACTAATGTGAATATTCACAGCAGTTTTCATCTTATTTTGGTTTCTGTTAAAACTATATCCTAAAAAATTCAATCTGAATTTTTCTGGTCAAAACCAGAAAACTGGAAATGATTGTCTTCATGGAAAAATAACCTACAAAAAGTTTATGGCTCTAGTTGAGTGTCTTATTTGATAATCTGTCCTTATAACAGCATAGTAATTGATGTGTCTCTTTCCTAAACAGCATAAATGCTTATAAGATGGTTCATAAGAGTGAAAGTGGACCATAGCCATGTTTGCCCTTCCTATATGTGTGGTGGTAAAATAAAAGCATTCTACTCTTAAAAAAACAAAAAGGATGGAAAATAAGCTGGGATGCAAAGTACACAGAGAAGCCAGAAGACTCATTTACTGCTAGTGGGAGAGCAGTCTGGTACTAACACTTTAGAAGATTGTTTGCCAGTATCTGTGCACACCCTCTAATCTGGCTCTGGGAGAATACTCAACAGAAATGAATACATATATTCACCCAAAGACATGGATAAAAGTTTTTACTAACAGAATTAGCACAATTTTAAGACCAGACACTGGGAGCTGCCCCAATGTCCATAAAGACTAGGGGGAAAAAAAAGGTTTTTTTTGCTTCTTTTTTTTCCCCTTTAGAATCAAGGACCAAATTCAGGGTTTTATGCATGCTAGCAAAATAAGTTTTTAAATATTGACACAATGAAAAAAATGTGAAAAATAATCATGCTTATATGAAGTAACATTAATAAATCTCACAAATATGATGTTGGCTCTAAGAAGACAAACATGAAAGTACATGCTATGAGTTCCATTTATATATGAAGCTTAAGAACAAGTAAAACCAACTTATGGAAGCAGATGTCAGAATAGTGACTCCTACCAAGAACAATGGAGGGTCTCAAACTACCCTACATGTAAGCTGACAAATTAGGCTTCTTAGTTAATGGATGCTAGATCAGATAAAAAGACCTTATAACTCAGAATGGTATCGGTATTCATACCAATTTCCTAACCTCTAATTCCCACAGGCAACATGAAGAAAGCCAGGTGACACCTGCACACATACGGAATTATATTAAAGGAAAGGAATCCTGAGTTTAGGGAACTTGAATGTTTCATAAGGAGCAGTGAGCATGCCTGCCCTTGGTTTTGAAGAGAGACATTATCTTTATTATTCTGAATAGTAAATAAACCTATGCCTTGTCCCATAAGAGAGATAATCTACTTTTCAAGCCTGTTAGCAAGCCTGCTTTTTGCTCTAAGGAGGACACTATCTTCTGAAACCGTTCACAAACATCTTTGAAAAGATATTCTGAACACTGGCAGTCAGTGCCTTTGTTTACAATATTTACAAAAACATGGGAGACACATGGAACCAACATTTACTTTGGGGTGGTAAGTAATATTGACTGGAAGGGAATATATGGGGATAGTGGATTCTAAAGGGCTGGTAATGTTGTGTATCTTGATTGAGGTGCTGGATATATGGGTGTATTCAATTTGTGAAACCTCATTGAGTTATATACTTGGTAAACACTTTTCTATATGTATATTATATTTTAATAAGCAAAGTAAGAAAAAAAAGTCCAAAAGAAAACTAAAAGAACCCAATTATTTTTCTTAAACCTCTGTGCTAAAAAATGGCCAATTTAAAATTGTGTTTCAGATCTCTTTGGGTAGGCCAAGAATTCATAGATGAAAATGCTAACAGAATCATTTGCTGTGCCACATTCAAATGGCCAAATTCCATTTCCTAAGAATAAAAATGCTCAATTTTCTAGTCATGGACCATCAATTTTTAGTATTTACAGTGCTTTGCTCATTTAGTTGTAAACAGTTCACTAGTAATGGCTTGTGATGGTTCATTTTCAAAGCTCAGTTCTTCCAACCAAATAAATAGTAAAATCCACATATTACTTAGTTCTGTTGTTGAGTAAGGATGATGCTACCTGTGATATACCTACTTTTTAAGATGGTCTTATTTTAAAGTTGACGTCTGTTCTTTTCAGGTTTCCCTCTTTGAGGTACAAATATTTCACTTGATAAGAGTTAAAAACAATTTCAACCTACACCTTTGACATATATTGGAGAAGACTATAGTATTAATAGCAACAAAATCTGTATAGCCATGCATGGTGGCGCATACCTATAATGCCAGCAATTTAGGAGACTGAGGCAGGAGGATCACAAGGGTAAGACCAGCCTCAGAAACTTAGTGAAGACTCAAGCAACTTAGCAAGACCCCATCTCAAAATAAAAAATAAAAAGAGTTGGGGATACAGCTCAGTGGTAAAGTGCCCCAATCCTTAATTCCTAGTAGCTTCCTACCCCTATCAAAAAAACAAACAAACAAACAAACAAACTGTAGAACTGAAATGAAATCATTTGGTTCAGCTTATTTGCACAAAACATCTTCCAGTTTTGTATATAGTAAGTTGTCTGGGAGATGATAAGGATAATAAGGATAATTCAGGGTTAAAAATGCAATCAGGTATTTTTGTTTATTGTTTGTTTTTTTCCTTTTTAAAATAATTCCTTCTACCAATTTATGTCATACTTATAATTTTAAATGGCATGCATCTGGATGGCTTTTTCGCCTAATTACCAATGACAAAATTTTCTCTTTGTTATTGGAGCTACAAGAAGAGATAAAGGATAATTTATGTAAAAGGGATCAGAATTCAAGTTTCATTTGTTTTACCAAGATTGATCAGGATGCAAAGGAGATAGATGAGATTTTCACACTTAGCATCAAACTTGTTTAGAATATAAGATACTAGAGAAGTGTGCTGAGCTAGAAGTCAGGTCACTTGAATTCTAAAGGTTTCTCCCACAGGTGTTCACTTGAGCAAACCACTTAATCCCAAGGTCATAGTTCTACTCATCTTTTCAATAAAAGGTTTGAAACACGATTTCTTCTAAATTTGAATTTTTATCTATCTTTAAATATAAGCTATTACAGAATGAATCAAACAACATTACCCTATGTAAGTTTATGATTACACAAATGGTATGCTTTTACTCCATGTACAAACAGAGAAACAACATGTATCCCATTTGTTTACAATTAAAAAAAAAAGTATTGGGATGTGGCTCAGTGGTTAAGAACCACTGGGTTCAATCCCCAGTACCAAATAAATAAATAAATGAAAGAATAAATAAATAAATATATATAAATATAAGTATATATAAATACATATATATATATATATATATATATATGTATGTTATTTATATGTTCCCATAGCTCCTCTGGCTTTCTTTCTCTGTACTGTTCCCAAGTGACCTTGCCACAGCCAGAGAGTTTCTGCCATTGCCTCTGAGATAAGGATCCTTAAATTGGAATCTCTGACCCTTATTCCAGATGGTCCCTGACATGTCCATTTTTTTTTTTTTTTTTTTTTTTGCAGTGCTGGGGATCAAACCCAGGGCCCTGTGCTTGTAAGGCAAGCACTTTACCAAATGAGCTATCTCCCCAGCCCCCTGACATGTCCATTTAAACAGTGTTTCCAGAATCTCCCTTTCTTTCTATACCTATTTTTACGTTAATATCTTTTATCTACATTACTGGAAATCTCCAGACTGCCCTTCCTGAATCTCCTCTTTCTTTTCTGTCATTCACACTATTAGCCAAGTGATCAGGTGTCTTCTGTTCAAATTTCCTTGTGAAGGCAATGCCTGCAGCTACAACCAAGTCCTGCCGAGGATTCTTACCAGAGTATATTGGCATAGAACTCCTTTCTGTTCCTCAAGCAACCCAGGTACCATTTAGACTCTGTGCCTTTGCTCATGACATTCCTTCATCTTGGATTCTCTTGCCCTTTTCCTTATGCATGGAAATCCTACCATTCCTTTTAAATTCTACTCGAAGTCCATCTCCTCTAAATAACCTTCTCCAAAACCACCTACCTCTTGTAGTACACGCTTTGTAGCATTTATTCCATGCAAAGTTATCATGAAGCTCAATTCTTTACATATGCAAATAGTTTATATTTTTGTCATTTCAATTTCATTCAATTTCAAGTACTTTCAGAATCAAGACCATGTTTTAGTTCCCTTCTTACGACTTGATTCCTTTCTTCAGATAACCTACAATCTACCACAGGAGAGAGGCATAACCAACGAGTGTGAGAAATGCTAAAAAAAGGACAAGCATAGGGTACAGTGGGACCACCCAGAAAGGAGATATTTGCGCCACCTGAGGATTAGGGGTGTCAAGGTGGCTTTTAAGTTCCATTCTAGGCACAAACCTAGACTATAAGCTTCTTCAGAGTAGGTAGGGAGCTATCATTCTATTTAAGTACCCCTAGGGCACAGCATTGTGACTGGCACAAAACATTTACTCTAAAACTAGTGAGTGTATAAGTAAAAGTTACCCAAGTCTCTTAGCTCTAAAAGTGCAAAGGAGATATATTAGTCTTTTATATTCCACTTATCATCTGGTCAATAAACACTAACTGGCTAATGGAAACATAATAAAAGAGTTAATAACTTACTTTTAGCTTGAGGATTTAGGTAAATGTTAATTGGCACACTTTCCCAAATAATTCCTAGGAAAGGAGAACCAGACCAGAGATTTCTATCAAATCCTTGCAAAGGTTAGTTCTACCTCTCTGAAAGGAGGCTATGTGGATAAATGAGCTATTTTGCAATCACAGACCAAAATTAAGCCGAGCTGCCATATTTACTCTTCGATCTCTAAATTAACCATAAGTTAAAGGGAAATAACAGACTTCAGTAGAGGCCTTAGAAATAGGCCATAATAATAACAGCTATCATTGACTGAGGTGTTCTGTTATGCTTCATTCTCACACAACTCTGTGGGTCATTCCTCTCCCTATTTTGCAGATGAGGAAAGAGACTCGGTCGAGATTATGGGTACTTGTGACTAAACAGTCACTGAGCCAAACAGTGGCAAAGTCCAAATTCAGACCCAAGACTTTATAATTCCAGAGTCTGATAATTATATATGGACAGATACAGTATCTTTTGTTCCACAGTAGAAAATTATTAATCAAAATAATAATTGACTTAGATTTTTCCCCATCTGTATACAATTTTTCTTAGCATATGAAACATTTAGCAATTTTGATATTCATTAATGAATCTTATGACATAGGATGAATGCAGAATCAAAGTAATATGTAATAATTTGTGTTTTTTCATTTAAATATTATAACATATTATAATTAACATCTTCAAGATCTGGAAACCACCCACACATGAATGTAAAATATAATGGCATTTATGACACATGTTCTGTTGATTAAAATCATCTTGCAAAAGGAACCATCAAAGCTGGAGCATATTTTGAAGTGTTCAGTGGCTCAGTCGAGCCTTTTACTTTAATGCCAGATGAACCAACAACATTTGGAAGACAATGCACTTTATCCAGGAAGAGCAAACAGCAGAGAGGTCTTCTTGGGTGGGGAAGAGATTATGTCACTGTCTAGAAATGTTTGATAAACTTGGCTCCTCAGCAATGGCAGGCTGGAGGAAGAATGCACTGCCAAGCAGCACATGTGAGGTCCCAGAAATGTGATGGAAAAGGAAGGATAAAAATGGGGAAAACTCAAGGAGACAGCACAGTGGAAGAGAAAAAGAGTCATAGAGAAATTTTCAGTGTTAATCTCACATACCCAAAAGAAAATTGGTGTGAGACCTAACAAGACAGTGTTCCAGATTGTCTTCTAACTTAATTTTGGGAATTTGGGCAGTACTTGCAGTCTTCCTTTGTTTGGAATTTATTAATCAGGATGGGACAGAAGTGGACTAGAGTGTCCTAAGTTTCTTTTGATTTTAGAGCTTTGATTAAAGCGTGGTTCAGAGGCTGCAAGAGTACTGGGGTTTTTTTGAACATTATACTTACTGGGACTCCATTAGAGGCATATCCATCCAAATCAGTAACAAAGGATGCTCACTTATGGTCACCATTACTTAACCATACTAGATATTAGACAATACAATTAAGAAGTATAAAAATTTATTTAGAAGTATAAAAATTTAGGGAAGGAAATAAAACATTTACACTTTGTGGCTGATATGGAAAGCCTAAGATATTCAACTGAAAAAGTACTACGTGAAAATTTCGTAAAGTGGAAACGGAATATAGAATTACTATGTTGACATTAGACATACAAACACAGTGAGTTAGAAGATAAAACGGGAAGACTCTATATAATAGTAACAGTAAAGATGAAATATCTAGGAAAACAACTTAAAAATGTAGCAGGTTTATGAATAAAGTTTTAAGTATTCCACACACAAAGACTTGTACAAAGGGAAAGGCATATTAAGTTCTTAGCTAGGAAGACTAATTTAAAGTCAAATGAGCAAGGCTTTAAATTAAACATGAAATAATAAAAATGCTAGAAGAAAACAAGGGAAGCCATCTTTTTACTAACTTTGCATGGGGAAGCCTTTCTACTTAAAATCTGGAAAAGAAAAGGTTCATAAATACAATGTCATAAAAAATTTAAAATCTACAAAGCAAAAAAATCCATGAAAATGATAGAAGTGACAAACTAGGGGAAAATACAGTCATATCACAGACAGGGGCTAATCTCTCTAATAGAGAGCACTTTAATCACTATAATACATAAATTCATATTAAGCAGATTTCTCAAATGGTGAGAAAGGATGAATACCAAAGGGATGCAGTTTAATGATGTAGGGACTTGCCAAAGAAAGGTGCTAACTTCCGATTAAATATGCACATTTGACCTAACACACCAAGTATAAATTCATCCTGTCAAACAAATTCTCATTTTCCGCATTAACAAAGGAAACCAGCAGCCAAAAAGAGGGCAAAATGAGTGAGACAAACCTTTGATCTCACAGGACAGACATCAGTGATGGACAGGTCACTTTAGGATTACTGAATTCTACAAGGATATTCTATTTACGAAGCCTGGTTGTTTCTGTCTTGTTTGACACTGTGTAGAAAGTAAAACGGTCGCTGCTGCAGGCTGTGTAACTGTGCTGCTCATCACTTATGCAGTGGTGTACATGGGTTTGAAAGGATTAATTCAAATGTTAAAGACCGCAAACCTGCCCTTACTTTCACCAAGCACGCAATATAGTCATGTCATCTGCACTTTTATTAGGCATATTAAACACGTGCTATTATTTCATCTGAAACGTTTTCGTGCTCTTAACAGCAATACATTTGGCGAATAAATCTGGTCCTATTGGAATATGTCTTATCCCTTGAACTAGAACTTTATTTGATCATTTGAAAAATATGTCTATTCCTTCTCCTAACATGGATGAATCTTTACCTCATAGAGGAAAAAAACAAAAATTTTCCCCCAAACCCTTCTACAACTGTTTGACTTCAAATGGAAACAACAAAATATTGGAGGTCTCAAAGAAGTCTACAGGGAAGCCCAAGGGCATTGTGTCTTGAACCCACCCCCCCACATACACACCAGGGTCTCATTATATTGCCCATGCTGGCTGCAAACTCATGATTCTTCTGTCTCAGCTACCTGAGTAGCTGGGATTACAGGCACATATCACCGTGCCCAACTTTGAATTTTTTTCAGTGAATGGTTTTCAATTTAAGCCTACTTCCTGAGCACCTGAGTACATACTTCAATACATTTAGTTAGGAAAAGGTTTCCTTCTTAGAACAGGTGGTAATTCTGGAACAATCCAAGAACATACTGCATTGTAAGATTGCTATTTCCATGGAAATCTGGATAAGGGTCAGCTGGCATATATTATAGTTACCCAAGTTATGCCTGAATTAGGTATTAATTCAATTTATAATTATCGAATGGACTTAATTAAAAACATATTTCATGATTCCTCATTCATAAGCTTTTGGGAGGGACAGGGTGGCTCTACTTTAGCAAGACTTCTCTAAAGTTGCAAAGAAGATCTCTTTGGACCATCTCAATGGTGCTTGCTCTCCAGTTAGCCAAAGGAAGAAGGAGAAGAAGGAAAACCACCCACAAATAAAGACTTACAAATTTAAAGCGAGGACTTGAACAAGAAAAATTACACAAAACCTCTACACCTGAATGAGAACAGAGATTCATCCCCTCAGCCTAAAGATCTTCCTAAAATTGCTAAAGTAAAATAAAGAACTGGATGGGTCACATGTCATAGGTGAAAGGGACCTTATTTTAAAGCTTAAGCCAGTAAACTAGGAAAGGTAGTCGAGGTCATATTGTTAGGCAAGAGAAACCTTTGTCTTGCAGGAGGTTTCCTTCTGACTCCTAAGTTGCTATTTTCCTCACCCTGTCCGCGGGAGAGTGCATCATCTCACCACAGAACTGCTCATCTAAATGGCACCCTTGGTAGTACAAGCCTCGTTTAGAAGTTTTAACTTGTCTTAAGTATGAGGAGGCAGGGGATGTGTTCTAAGGACCAGTCAGAGTGGGAAAAGTAGGTGTTGGAGGAGGAGAGAGTACAGTCGTCTTCAGGTGTCGTACAGGAGATCCGAGAGACCTTACCAAGTTGTTAGGAAAAGGAGGATCTTTAGAAGGGAGAAGAGTGGGTTCTCCAGGTGAAAACAGTCTGAAGTTCTACTTTTCAGGAGAAGCCAGTCTTCTTTTTTCACTCTCTGCTTGCCACAAAGGGTTAACTATACACACAGACTGATTTTTGTGTGAGATCCATTTTCTACTCTAATAAGCTAACGGCTCATGTGTTCATCGTTCTCTTCATCGGTGTTTGAGATTAAAGTTAGTTTCTAAAAATGCAACACTAAGATCATAGCAGCTGGGGCTGGGGAGATAGCTCAGTCAGTAGAGTGCTTGCCTTGTAAGCACAAGGCCCTGGGTTAGATCCCCAGCGCAAAAAAAAAAAAAAAAAAAAAAAAGACCATAGCAGCCCCCTCCCTCCCAAGTCACTGACCCTATGGGCTTTTTCAGTCCTACTACTCACCTCCATGTGGTAACCCCAGATCCCACTCAAACACCTACCAGGTCACATGGGGAGGAACACCTCTGAGAAGAAATTCCCACCTCTGATGACAAAGTTCTAAGTCTCTGGACCATTTGATTCACCATTCTTTCTAGGGACCATTTTAATTTTTAACTGGTGAGTGTATGTATAATTTTGTCATAAATACTTTAAATTTAGGGATTATTTTTATTTTTATTAAAAAACAATTTTAATTGTAGATGGACACAATACCTTTATTTATTTTTATGTGGGGCTGAGGACCCAACCAGTGCTTCACTCGTGCTAGGCAAGCGTACTACCATTGAGCCACAACCCCAGCCCAGGGATTATTTATAAATAATAACTTCTTGTAAGAGAATAATTTTTATTATCAATGATCAAGTGAACTTTATTTTTTTGTGGTGCTGGAGATTGAACCCAGGGCCTTGTGCTTGCCAGGCCAGCACTCTACCAACCGAGCTATATCCCCAGCCCGAGAATAATTTTTTTAAAATAAAGAAATGAATAAATTCATGTACAAATACATGACATTTAAGAAATATTTATCAGTTTTTTCTCTATTCCACCATGAAAACACCATGTCTGCCTTTTTTGTAAGCCATGACTGAACCCCCTCTGCTTAGAGTTTGTCTGTCATACCACCTGCTTAGGTCACCGTGGGTGGTAAAGTAAAAATCATATTAAATTTTAGTTCAGCTGTGATAATGCTGTGCCCTTTATAACCTTGGTGGCTTAGACAACCCCCTGGAGGTTTTTAGTCATTATGAGCTCAGTGTTTCTAACAGGGACATATGGCGCAGAATCAAACACTAGCTCATATCAGATACTAACAATCCTATTTCACGGGTAGGGAATGGGAGGAGCAATGGGGTGGTGGATAGTTTTTCTCCTTAACTTGTCCAGGAAGCATTTCTTTATATTTTCAGATTCCTTCTGACTAAAAAGTACATGGGCAGTGGGAGGGGGGGACTCTGGGTTGATGACTTCATCAGTTCCATTTCTGTTTTTAAACAGGATAAGTTTATTTGAAGCTGGCTGAAAGAACAAGACAGAGGCCATTCTTGTTCTCTTTATAAGTGGCAAAATGTCACAGTATGGCATCTTTTCTTTCAAGCAGGATCACTTTGAGACATTCCTGGAAAAGCAGCACAGCCCATGAACATCAGGAAGGCATGCTGACCTCAGGCAATCTGGCAAAACACTGTGGGCGCCAGTGAGGTAAAAACCTTATTATTAGCAGTCAAGACTCTCTAGTCAAGTAGCTTTGATCTACACTATAGATTCCTTTGGGTAGGTATAATGACTGCATATTACGTATAGGTCTAGGCATTACAGGTGGATTTATGATTTATTTGGGGAAATAAATTTACAAGAAACATTTAGAAGAGCAGAGTTAGGTGTTTTTTTTTTGCTCATAAAAAGGATGCAGTCATATGAATCCCTAAATATCTACACAGCAGATAGCACCACAAACCACAAATGAAATAGGTCAGATAGTACCCAGATGCTGGCCAGTTTTAGTCTTTGAATTTATAAGCACTCAAAATAGTTTGCCAAAATAATTTAATAAATTCTATGTGTAATCACAACAATTTCACATTATGAAAAACACTGAAGGATTCTTGAGTCTACTTATTCATCAAGTCACTGCAAAATAATGCCTTGTATTTGGTAGGGTTTATTTTTTTAAATATTTAAAAAAATTTTTTTTTTAATTTTGGTAGTAGGGATTGAACCCAAAGGCGCTTAACCACTGAGCCACATTCCCAGCCCTTCTTATTTTTATTTTTAAACAGGGTCTCACTAGGCTGTTTACAGTCTCACTAAGTTGCTGAGACTGGCTTCAAACCTGAAATCCTCCTGCCTCAGCCCGCTGAGCCATTGGGATTGCAGGTGTGTGCCACCATGCCCAGCTAGTAGGTTTAATTAAAAAGCAAAAACAAAACCAAAAAACTAAAATCTCCTTAAAAATGTGTGAAGCACAAGCCTAAACTAAATGATATGCCAGTTAAACTAACAAAAGCAATATTTCCAAACATATTAAGGTTTAATTTTGCTATTTTAGGTAATACTGATAGCTACAAATATGATCAATAATAATTTTACATCCAGAAAAAATATAGATAAAAAATTAAAAGCCTTGCTTAGTTTACTTCTCCTTGTTTGATTCTTCATCAATAGAGAACTCTAGTTCCCTATATTTATTATTTAATAATCTTTTATTTATTCATCCTCCCACAAATACTTATTGAGCACCTACTCTGCTCCAGGCCCTTAGGGGTTAGGATGAAGGTGTGAGAAAAAATAAAAATAAAAATGTCTCTTCTCTCATGGAGTTTATATTCTAATGGAGAGAGACAAAGAATAAGCAAATAAACCAGAAATATAATATGTCATATTGTAACAAGGGCTGTGAAGAAGTATGAAATCAGGTAAAGGGTGAGAGAATAATGGGGGAGGGGGCCTGGGTGATACTTTTGAAAAAGTGACCTGTGATAAGGACACATTTCTCCTGAGCATGTAAGGAAATAAGTCTGGACATATCTTGAAAGCAGCCTTCCAGGCTAAGGAAGCAGTATTTTCTAAAACCTGGAGGCAGAAGCATGCTTGGCTTGTTAGCCAACTACTTAGGGACAACTGAGTAGCAAGACTAAGTGTAGCAGGGAATGGGGTCAGACAGGCTCCAGGGCTCCACTCATGCATGTCCAGAAAGCCAGATAAATGGTGACAAGAAAGAGGAGAAAGCAGGAGAAGGAAACAATATTTAAGAAGATAATGGCTGAGGCTTTCTAAACACTGGCAAAAACTACAGATTCAAGTAGATCTCTGAACCTAAAGCAAGAAAAAGAAAAGTGCACCCTGGCACAGCACAGTAAAAAAAATTCTGAAAATCAAAGTGAAAGAGAAAATACTAGAAGAAATCTGAGGGGTGGGGGAAATCAACTTCAAAGGAGCGAACGTTAGATTGACAGCTGATTTCTCAAAAGAATTAAGGGAAATCAGAAGAAAATAAAGTATCTTCAAAGTGCTGAAAACAGGTGTGAACCTAAAATTCTTTACTGACGAGATTACTCTTCGATGGTGGACTGAAGAAAAGATTTTTTGTGTAGAGAATTTTTTCATCAATGGTCTACTCTAAGGAGACTGCTAAACAGTAGACTCAGCTCCCAGATGCAGGAAGGAAAATAGAAAAATGAAAAGGTAAAGGTGGATAAATTTAAATGAATTTCAACAGAATATAGCAAAGGTTATAATAATATGTTAGGAGATTCTAATATACTTAAGATTCAAATATGTAACAATAGCATACAAGCTCAAAATGTATCAGACAAAGGTGACTACAAGGAAAAAGATCATTACTAAAAATACGTATACTTTGAAATTTATCAAAGTTTAGGGTCTATGGTATCAAATAATAATTCTACATTTCATTTACCTAATAGTGTCACCCAAATTATATAATAAACCATATGGACAAAACAATAGAGAGAAATTTGAACATAATTTGCTCAGGTACAAAGACAAAATAATTTATAAAGATAACATAAGATTTAGACAATACAATTTACACATTTCACCTAATAGCCACACACATATAATACTACATAATGTACACATTGCTTTCAGATATGCATGGATCATTATGTTTTTTTAAAAATTAACCATATGTGAAAGTAAATAGCCACAAACTCCAAAAATTTAAATTCTTTCAAAATTAGTTATTTGACTACAAAGAATTTAGACTAGAGATCAATGACAAAAATATACTTAGAAAACTTGTAATGCTTGTGCCCAGCTCAGTGGTACACGCCTATAATGAGGCTAAGGCAGGAGGATTGCGAGTTCAAAGCTAGCCTCAGCAAAAGCAAGGCATTACAACTCAGTGAGACCCTGTCTCTAAATAAAATACAAAATAGGGGCAATGTGGGGATGTGGCCCAATGGTTGAGTGCTCCTGAATTCAATCTCTGGTATCAAAAACAAACAAACAAATGTGTAATGCTTGTAAATTAAGAAATAGACTTTTAAATAATAACTTAAAAGAAAAAAAGTCACAATGGAAATTGGAACATATTTTCAAGTAAGTATAAATAAAAATTAATGAGATATCTTAAAACCTTCATAAGAGGAAAGTGTATGGTCCTCAAATATATATATTTATGTATTATATATATACAGACATATATGTATATATCTCAGAAAATAAAAACAGGTAAAAGGTGATATATGGATAAATAAAATGTGGCATATGTAGAATGAAATATTATTCAGTCATGAAGAATGAAATTCTATCATTTCCAGCAGAAGGAATGGAACTGGAGGACATTAAGTGAAATAAACCCGACACAGAAAAATAAATATTGCATTTTCTCTCTCATATGTGGAAACTAAAAAAACAGCCCACCAGAATGTAGAATTGTGAGTACCAGAGATTGGGAAGGGGAGAAGGAGGTTGATAAAGGGAGAATGCATACCAAAACAGAGAGAAAGAGTAAGTTCTGTTTTCTGCAGCATAGAGGGATGACCATAGTTCATAATAACCCAATATATATTTTTCGAAAGCTAAAAGGAAAGGACGTGGAAAGCTCCAAACATAAAGAAATGGTAAGGAGAGAGAATATTCATTACCCTGATGTGAACAGTGCCTGCTGTATGCAAGTGTTGAAATAGCACATTGAACTCCAATAATATCTATGATAAATGTTAATCAAAAAATAAAGCATTGGGTTGAACAGAAAGTTAAAAAAGAGATCATCCTAAATAAAAGGAAGGAAAAACAGCAACAAGTAAAAAGGAAAATCCACATGCAATAAAGAAGAATAACAAAGATAAAAGTTGGCTCTTTGAAATGACAAGTTTATATAAACCCCATGAAAAATAAGGAAGAGCTGGGCTCAGTTACACACCTATAATCCCAGAGACTCTGGACACTGAGGAGGAGGATCATAGTTCGAGGCAGCCTCAGCAATTTAGCAAGGCCCTAAGCAACTTAGTAAGATCTATCTTAAAATGAAAAACAAAAAGAGCTGGGAATGTAGCTCAGTGGTAAAGTGCTCCTGGGTTAAATCTGCTATACCACCACCAAAAAAAAAAAAAAAAAAAAAAAGGAAGAAATCTAGAGAATAAGATTAAATAACCTGTATCAGGAATAAAAGAGGGAATATCACTACAGAGCTTATAGACATTAAAATGATAATAAAAAATTATAAACAACTTTATGTTAATAAGTTGTGCATTTGAAAAAAGTCAAGTTGTATGTTTAATATTATGCACATTGCTGTATCATACTTCTATAAAAATTCAAGAAAGCACACATTTTATAAAAACTGACAGCACAAGAAATAAAATGTGAACAGTCCCCTATCTATTTGAAATTGAATCAATAATTTAAGTTTTCACAAAGAAAATTCTAGATGCAGTTGGTTAATTCAAACCAAATATTTCAGGCAAAAAAAAAAAAAAAATCACACCTATCTCACATGAATTCTTCCATAGAATGGAAGAGAGAATAGGACCCCCCCTCCCCAGCTCATCGTATAAGGCCAGCATAACCTTGGTACCAAAGCAGGACAAGGGCATCAGTGGAAAGAAAAATCACAGCCCAATCTCACTTACATACATAGACATGAAATGTTAGATGAATACAGAAATATGCAAGAAAGAGAGCTAATACATAATGACTAAATTGGGTTGTCTAATTTAACATCCAAAACCTCAACCAGTAATACAACTAATAGGTAGTGACAGGAAGAAGAGCATTGCCTGGGGGCTGGCATGGAGGGCCAGGAGGGAAGGGCTGGAGAGCCCAGGAAACATTTGGAGGGCAGCGATAAATGTGTTTCATTTTGATTGCAGTGAGGGTTCACCGTATATACATGCACCAAAAGCTATCAAACTGTATACTTAAAATATGTGCATTTTATTGCATACCGTTATATACTTCAAGTTGTTTTAAGAATCAGAGTGATTTATCACATTAACAAAATAAAGACTCATCTCAATGGATTTAGGAGAAACATTGATAAAATCAACTTTCATTCATTATTTTTAAAAAAAGAACTCAGAGCTAAATGTGAAGAAAATTTTCTTCAACTGACAAAGAATGTATAGACTTTTAAACCCTTCAACAACATATCATAATTAAAAGGGGGGAATGCTTTCCCTTTGAGACTGGGAACAAGACAAGCCTTCCCAGCACCCATTTCACTTCCTGCTTTGCTATGATTAGGGTGATTTTGGTGACACTGATCACAGGCTCAAGTGTAGATCTGAACGAAGCCAGTTCCTCTTGTCCAGTGATTGAATCAGGGGAGAGCAGGGATAAGCCAGTCAATGCATTTCAGCCTCCAGGTCACAGTAAGTGTGTCAGAGGCAACACAAGACCTAAAAGTCCATCCATTCTAAGGTCCAGCCAAGAGTGTTTATCTTGGAGAATAGAAACTCTCCATTGCTACATAGAGTGAACGTAGTGAGGACATCATTTCACGAACTGCTGCTGTCATTTCCAGTACAAAAAGGGGAACCACAGAGGAGGATTGGAAATAAAAATAGAGCCTAATGAAGAATTATTCAGTTCTGATTGTAAAAAAAAATAAAATAAAATTCCCTTTATTTTTCTGAGACAGACCAAGTCTGGTTCCTTGTTCTTTGCTTCCCAAAGTCACCTAATTAACTTAATTATGATTAGTACAAAGCAGTGGATAGAATAAGATACAAAAGTCAAAAGAAGCTAGGTCTAAAAGAAAATGTAAATAGTTCAAAGTCATGGTGGAAAGCAAAAAACCTCTAATTTCCTGAAAGGGCTGCTGTTTTTAAATGAAGTAATGTATATCAATCACTTCCTACAACGGGATGCACCCCAAGTTCTTCAGCACTAACTGCAGAGAGCAACAGCTAATGGAGGAGGAACAGGCTGTGGTGGAGTGCTAGGCAGACAGGAAACAGACTCCTACATCAAAAGCATTCTCTTATCATTTAAAATGATGCAGCTCTCTGGAGTAAAATAGTCTTACACTTTAGATGCCAATGGGTGATAACGGCTCCTATTGAACACCTACATTTGCAACGTTACATACATTTGTTTCTTCGTAAGGATGCTGCAAGAAAGGTATTATTTCCAACTGACAAACTCTGAAAGCAAATTTGGAAAGGTGAACTGATTTAGCTGAAGTTTCAGCTCATTAAATGGGGATGCCTGTTCTATCTCAGGTTGGGAGCTGAGCCCAGATGCATTCTCTATCTCATGATGCCCCACTAAACGTGAGAAGAGATTCAAAGATGCATAGGAATTCTATCAATTTAGATAATTTACGTAACAGAAAGATGCTGAATTTCTTGGATGCATTCTATATCTTAGCATTTTTTTCTTTTGTATATTTTAGACCCATTTCATAAGAACAAAGCTATTTATTGGATAGAACATGACTAATGCACAGATTAAGCAAGAAAAATATTTTTGATAGAAACAACCCTGCATGATGTCAGTTATCTGGGAAATAGTTTATTAGCACAAATAAAACTAAACCAGGTCCTTTTTTTTTTTTTAAGGTTCTGTGGTTGAACCCAGAGGCTCAAATATGGAGAAAAGATAGCCTCTTCAACAAATGGTGCTGGGAAAACTGGAAGTCCATATGCAACAGAATGAAACTAAATCCCTATCTCTCACCCTGCACAAAAATCAACTCACAATGGATCAAGGACCTCAAAATCAGACCAGAGACCCTGCATCTTATAGAAGAAAAAGTAGGTCCAAATCTTCACCTCGTTGGCTTAGGATCAGACTTCCTTAACAGGACTCCCATAGCACAAGAAATAAAAGCAAGAATCAATAACTGGGATAGATTCAAACTAAATAGCTTTCTCTCAGCAAAGGAAACTATCAGCAATGCGAAGAAAGAGCCTACAGAGTGGGAGAATATCTTTGCCACTCATACTTCAGATAGAGCACTAATTTCCAGAATCTATAAAGAACTCAAAAAACTCTACACCAAGAATACAAATAACCCAATCAACAAATGGGCTAAGAATATGAACAGACGCTTCACAGAAGAAGATCTACAAGCAATCAACAAACATATGAAAAAATGCTCACGATCTTTAGTAATAAGAGAAATGCAAATCAAAACTAAGATTCCATCTCACCCCAATTAGAATGGCAATTATCAAGAATACAAGCAACAATAGGTGTTGAAGAGGATGTGGGGAAAAAGGTACACTCATACATTGCTGGTGGGGCTGCAAATTAGTGCAGCCACTCTGGAAAGCAGTGTGAAGATTCCTTAGAAAACTTGGAATGGACCCACCATTTGACCCAGCTATCCTACTCCTTGGCCTATACCCAAAGGACTTAAAATCAGCATACTACAGAGATACAGCCACATCAATGTTCATAGCTGCTCAATTCACAATAGCCAGACTAGATGGCCTTCAATTGATGAATGGATAAAGAAACTGTGGTATATATATATATATATATATATATATATATATATATATATATATATATATACACACACACACAATGGAATATTACTCAGCTATACATAATAATAAAATTATGGGATTTGCAGGCAAATGGATGAAATTGGAGAATATCATGCTAAGTGAGATAAGCCAATCTCAAAATCCAAAAGGCAAATGATCTCACTGATAAGCGGATGATGATACATAATGGGGGGTGCGAGAGGGGCAAGAATGGAGGAAGGAGGGACTGTATAGAGGGAAAAGAGGGGTGGGAGGGATGGGAGGGAAGGAAACAATAACAGAATGAATCAAACATCATTACCCTATGTAAATGTATGATTACGCAAATGGTATGCTGTTACTCCATGTACAAACAGAAACAACATGTATTCCATTTGTTTACAATAAAATAAATTAAAATTTAAAAAAATAATAAAAATATCTAATAAAAAAAAAGATACTGTGGTTGAACACAGAGGCTCAAATATGCTAGGCAAATGCTCTACCACGGAGTTCCATCCCCAGTCCTTTTTATTTTTATTTTCTATTTTGAGACAGGGCCTCACTAAGTAACCCAGGGCAGCCTTGAACTTATGATCCTCCTTCCTCAGCCTCCTGAGCAACTGGGAATACAGGTGTGCACCACCTCACTAGGTTAAACTGGGTTCTTAAAGCAAAGTTTGGGATACTTTTAACAGAGTGGGAAACCATGAACTTTAAAAAGAACAGATAATTGTACTGTCTTTGGAGCTGCTATAAAATATGGAGTCAGTTGGATAAACTGCATGAAAGAAGACAAAATTGTTTTTGTTTTTTCTTTCACAGAACAAAGGATGGGACTAGCTACTTAAACGACTCTTCTAGAGCATTACTATCTTGAATGTTCATCTTTTAAAGAAACAAAATAAGAGCTCCCCAAATCGTATGCATTTTACTAAAGTTATAAGACAAAATAAGTGATATGAATAATTCATAATTTCATAATTATTCTTCTTAATAATCTCCCAAATTGCTTAGTAAGCTCTATAATCAGTTATTATATAACATAATTTTTTAAAGAGAATAACACTTAGAATGGGCCATAAAATATACATGAAAGTGTGCTATTAAATTTTGTAACTATGGTATGAAAATTCATCTCCCTATTCCAATTTTGGGCTATCTAATGTCAGAGTTACATGATGCCACGTCCCATAGAAGCAGGAGCTGTCACAATAGAGAAATAATGTTAGTAAAATTAGTAAAATTAGCCTCGTGCCTGGAACTCTGACCCAGTTGGGCCAATCTGTAATGGCCTACCTGGCTCGGTGCCCTTGCTTCTCTTTCTGTCTGAGCAGAATCTATTAAATTAACCCTGACTTACAGCTACGCATATGACTCTGGGGCCAACTCCAGCCCTCGGCAAGGGAGATAACCTAAGAAATCCCTTGTCAAGATCTTCCTGCCTCTGCCCTGAATTACTGATTTTCTGAGTTTGCTCTGATTTTATCCCAGTCCACTGTGACAGGTTTCCTGGCCTTGTACTTCAATTTCCACTGGCTGGGTTTTTTTACTATGAAGTTTCAATCTCCTTGTTAGGGGCCCCTAATACTTCATGGGAGATGCCCACAATATCCACTACTCAATGCCTGTTGGAATGGACCAGATCAATCTATCATTCTATCTATCTATCTATCTATCTATCTATCTATCTATCTATCTATCTATCTATCTATCTATCTATCCATCTATCTTTCTCTTTCTTTCTTTCTTTTTTCTATTTCTTTGGTATTCGGACCACTTCCTAAACAATTTAGAACTTGAACTCAGGGTTAAATTCCACCAGCTCTAACCACTGCCACACCATCTCTGTTATTACCTATTTGTGAATTATGAATCTCCTTTTCAGATTAATGGGAGGAAGTATAGCATACTGGCTTTTACAATCAGTTTCCCTGTCTGAAAGCTAGCATACCTATATATGACCTCAAATAAATTTCTCATATACCTTGACTTCTTCATCTCCAAAATGAGGACAAAGAGAGAACCTGTTCACATGTGAATAATATGTAAATAATATGTAATACTGTATCTAACAGATAATAAACATATCTCAATAAATGTTAGCTATTGCTATTTTTATGGTTTCTATTTATCCATCTACAGTATTAGAGGTTATATTACTATTATCAGACCTATGCCCAATGCTGAAGATCACCTGATGCTATATGTCTATTTTCTGATCTGCTTCTATACGTGGATGTCAGTTCTCTCTTCCTAATGAGTTTGCAGTAAATATGATCACTTTTACAAACAAAGAAAGTAATAAGAGGATTGAAAATTCTTTGCTTGCAGTTATTCTCTTTTCATTTCAAACAGAAAGGGGACTATTCACTCATCCAGCCTGAACCTGTTCATACTTCTCTATATTTATGAGATGTTACTTTTTTAGCTACTCTGTCATCGTGGTTTATCTTGAAGAACAGCTGGGGTTTAGCTTTCAGAGCAGATGATTTGAAAGTTATGCAAAATCAAGCCAAAATAGGGTAGGAGCTTTAAGTACTGGCCTGATCCATTTCTACAAGGTCACTGAGGCTGGACTCTGGATTTTTAAACTGTGACCCAAGAAGTAGAATCTAAAGAAGGGCATGTATGGATCTTTGCATCTCATGGTATAGTACAAAATACTTAATTAAATAGTTATAAAATAAAAGTAAATTTATCAAGTAAGAATAAAGATAAAATGATAATAGCATTCATTTATATGATTCTGTTCTTATATCATGTTTGTACCACTATTCATACATGTAACAATACCTTGGATGGATAAAGTCTTATAATATCACTACTTATTTCTGATATATTAAGGCTTTATCACAAAGAGAATTCCATGTGTGACACCTTCAGAAGCAAGAGGGCCAGAACTAGTGTGCATTTCATAAGTGGAATAAAGGAAAAAAGAGATAGAGAAAGTAACTTACTCCAAACTCAGTTGAGCAAGAATCTAGTTCCTAAATACCCAATGCTTAGCTAAACTGCCTTGGGAAAAATAAACACTTATTACTCATTCTTGAAAAAAGATACTCTAAACACACATAGTTAGCTTTTAAACTGGTACATCATAACACTAATGATCCAATTTGGAACACTGAAGCAGTCACTTTCCAAATCCAATTCACATTTGTATTTGCAGACGGATCTTCAGAATATATTCACCTTCGACAAAATAACAAGTTCTCACCAAATTCCATAGACTGAGACAGTTTTTCATTATACCAGCCCAATGCATTGACAAAAATGCTAAAGAGGTTTAGGAAAAGCCATATTTCTTTAAGCTTTGAAAGGGGTGGGCCTACTAAAAGTTAGGCTGGGTTCTGAGAATGTGGTATGATTTTCAATAACATTTCTCAAACTCTAACTCAGGAGTAACCTTGATACGCGTTCTCACAATTCCTGGTAAGTGTTGGTTCACTCTAAGGGAGTGGCAGGTGAGGACTTGAAGGAGGGAAGCGGCCCCTGCCAAATCTAAACCTAGTGCAGGAACACCAAATCATAAAAGACTCTGTGTTCCCTTCCCAGGGCTGACCTCTGCCACCTCTTCCAGTATTTGCTTCTCCTCTCTTCGGTTTCGCTCGGGGATTGATTGCTCAAACTCATCTTGTGACCCACAGCCTATGAATTATCCTGCTGTTACTTCGCAGGAGTAGATCACAGAAAGTACATTCGCAGCTGTTTAAAATTAACACTTCTTTCTTATCAGACATGGCTCAACTCTTTTCCTGACATAAACACATTATTGAAAGTTCTGTACTGTAAATTCTTTGTCTTTCCTTACTCTGCCCTTTCAAGTCTGCTTACCGTCAGTGATAACAACAGATTTTCTGTCTGAGGAAACTGGGACTTCACAAATACACACAGAAATGTCCAGCGCTCAACATGTTTGAAAGATGCGTCCAGACTTAACCAGAAGAATGTGTGAATGTGTGTGTTTAATCTTAAATATGGGACTACCACTTTCTGCAGCATTCAGTCCATCCTGTGAATTTATAGTAACACAGTGAGGACTGGGGCCACACTGACGTCACTCCAGGATTTCTGTAGAAAAGACAAACAATTAAAGCCAGCATGTTTACACAAGACTTCATTTTCTCACAAACTTGCCCACGTTTTCTCTAAATATTTAACTTAAAGTAGGTACCAAAGTAGCAACTCTAGGAAAGTACTAGTTAGATGTTGTAGGGGATATATATTGACACTGGATTAGCCCACTACCCCTGGATTTTCCATGATGAGTTCTTAATCCTACTTTAGCAGTTTATATTACCTGGTACCTTTTCAAATGTCTCCCCTCATTTCCTCCTTATTCTTGTGTACTTGGAAAGTGAAAACCTATTTTATTATTTGGCTAAGGAAGAAGTTAAGTAGGGAAAAAAATCCTTAAGGTATTCCAGAGCCAAAAATGACTGCCACTAATTGGGAGAAATCTTGTCAATCAAGGAGCTGGGCAAGGTGGCACACATCTGTAATTGCAGTGACTCAGGAGGCTGAGGCAGGAGGATTGCAAGTTCAAAGTCAGCCTCAGCAACTTAGTGAGGCCCTAAGCAACTTAGCAAAATCCTGTCTTAAAATAAAAAATAAAAACAATTTTGTCAATCAATTCTGTCATTAGTATGAATAATATATTATCCACTAATTTCCTTTAAGATCTGTCAAAGATAAAGATCACAAGCAAGTTAACTTAAAAAAAATTTTTTTTTAGTTGTTGATGTTTAGATGTTGATGTTTTAGTTGTTTATTTTTAAATTTACTTATATATGGTGCTGAGGATTAAACCCAGTGCCTCGAACATGCTAGGCAAGTGCTCTGCAACTGAGCTACAGCCCCAGCCTACAAGCTAGCTTTTAAATGCAAAAGATGAAGTTTTCAAATGACACCCAAAGAGTTAATATCACACCACTAGACCACAAACAAGCAATAGACTCAAACCTCATTGTGACCTAAAAAGATCATATAAATAATTTGTCTTTACATGACAAACTGCAAAGAAGATAATGCTGGTCCCTGTCATTCCTCATCTGTTTAAAACAAAAAAGCATTATTACAGAATTTTGTTTGTTAATGAACACTTTAAAATACTCTTATTATTTTTCTTTTCTGTTTGACGTAAGCAGCTAAAAACATAGTGGATTATTTTTAAATTACTACATTGAATGATGGAAAAATATACACGACCAGCTTCTTTCCTGCTCCATCCACACTCTGCCCTGCCCGTCATATCCTGCTCACTCCTGCTGACGGGCACAGGAATGCAGCGCCAGCCCTGCTGTCCACGGCCACAATGAGAATTGCTTGGAGGCAAGTTCTGGATGTTGTCACCGTGTGTACCTCTAGTACATAACAGGGTGCTCAGCACATTCAGACACTCAAATATTTCCTGAAGTGACTGGAATTGGCATTCGCTAGGGTCAGTTAAAGGGCCCTATCATTGCTCTGCCCTGGGTTGACAGCCCCTGCCCAGCCATCTTTAAACCACATAGGATGTGAGGACTACCCATTTCCGGCCACACTGTATGAATGAATGCAAGAGCAACCCTCCTCTCCTCTGCCACCCTGCCTCCTAGTTTTGCCCCCTCCCATTACTAATGTCTGTAGGTACTGAGCAGGACAAAGTACTTTCTCATATTCTGTTTTCATCTGGCCCTTACAATACCTCTTAAGGAGGTAAAGCAGACATACTACTCATTTAACAGATAAGGAATGAGAGGTTCAGGATGGTTAAAGAATGTGACCACGTTTCACACAAAGATAAAATGTTTTTTGTACAATCTTAGTATTAGAACTGGACGTCCTCCAGTGTGGAATCTTGAAACACCCCACTTCCAAATGCATCTCACATTCAGGAGCTGCCTAATTTTTCAATCTCCCTTTTATTATTCCTGATATGTTTGAATATATCCCAATGCAATGTTTTGTTAAATAAATAATATTTGCTAAATTTTTTATAAAACAGTGCCACTATAATCATGAAATAGAAGAAAACATGAGTTCCTCAAAAAACCATTAAGGCAGTATCTTTGCTAAGAACTAATGTCTGCCAAATTACTAGGAAAATTGCTTCTTTAAATTAAAGAAAAACCAGTTAAAATTATATTAGAAAGGAGAGAGAAATGAAGTTCATTTGATCAACTGGTATTCAACTTTTTCACAATAAAATAATTCTAACAGAAATTAAAATTTTTAGTGGCAAATCATTCAAGACGAGACTGGAGTTGGGCTTATCTAGAAGAAAAGAGTAGTTCTTCAACCATTTCGAACATAGCATTGTAGAATCAAGTGCTTCAGACCATTCAAGTTTATACCAGTATCTAAATTCTAGGCTGATAAAAATTTCATACTCCTGAAATTCACACTGAAGAGCTAATAGGAAAAGTGGTCTGGAAAAAAAGTACAGAAAAAGCTTGTATCCAAATTTACTCTGTAATTTTTGTAAATCACTATTTTGGAAAGAGGTGGGAAGCAAGTAAATTTTAAAGATAGGCTTTTTCTTATGTAAAGTGAAGTATCTTATTTCTAATCTAAGAAGCAAAGAGTAACTTTTTCTTATATTAGCTGCTTTCGGTTCTCACCATTTAAGGTTAGCTAAACAAAATAGTCAATGTTGAAATTCAACTAAAAAAATTAAAATTGAGCTAAATGGGGGGCTGTCAGACTGATGGGACTAATTTCAACTTGTACTGTTTCCCAAAAGAATCTCACTATTTTTGCTATTAATGAGATAAAGACAGGGAAGGATTGATACTCCAGCTGTGAGTAGAGATGTTATTCCCAAAGTCTGTGTCTGGGCTATCAAGCATTCAAAGGAAGGAGAAAGCTACTCTGCCAAATAGAAGAAGAAGAATTTAAGGGAAGGCAGGTTAGGGTGCAAGATCTGTGTTGCGTGTGTGTGTGTATTTTTTTTTTTTTTTAAGTACTGGGGATTGAGCACTAAGGGCCTTATGCATACTAGGCAAGCACTTTCCCACTGAACTACATCTCAAGCAGAACCTGAGAAAAACTCATAAAGGGCTTGGTGAAGATGTGCCCGATAGAAACCAGAAAAGGTAGAGCTTTACACTTGTACTGACATAGCAAATCAAGGTGACCTTCAAGTACACATGAGGGGGACCACAAGAGGATAAGGCCTGGGAGTTGGTAGAAATTGTGGAAAGAGCTTCAGACTTTCACCAGCTAAAAAATGGATTGGAAACCAGGTGCAGTGGCAATGCCTGTAATCACAGAGGCTCAGCAGACTGAGGCAGAGGAATCACGAGTTCAAGAGTCAACCTCAGCAAAAGCGAGGTGCTAAGCAATTCAGTGAGACCCTGTCTCTAAAATAAAATACAGAAAAGGGCTGGGAATGTGGTTCAATGTTAAGTGCCCCTGGCCTCAATCCCTGGTACCAAAACCAAAGCAAAAAAAAAAAAAAAGGATTGATATCCATACTAAGTATAAGCAGATTTCTGACGCTGAGGAAATTCCTGGTGACATCTGGGTTACACAGTAGATGATTAGGGATAGTACTACAAATGTTAGGGTAAATCGGTTTTGTAAGTTCTACTTTTTTCCTAGTGCCACCCTTCCAAGCATGAAGAGTACAAATATAATAATGGCATGATCTTTGAAGTCAGTCAGATCTTGGGTCAAATCCTAACCCTGATCTTTCCTAGCAATGAGGTTTGATGTAGTTAGTTAACTTTTCTGAGCCTCAGTTTCTTCATTCGACAATAGTGGAATAATACATACCTTGCAACACCTAGCATATAGGAAGTGCTTAATAAATATGTGTCGAGTGCCAAGTGCATGTGTGGCCAGGCTCTTTAAAAATATTAGCCATGGGTCCTACGTTCTTTTATTTTGTAATAACTTGCACTTACAGCTTGGTTTAAAAAAAAAAAAAAAAAAAAACACTTAAAAAACGTATTCCTTATTTCAGGCATTTTACTCAATAAAATTTGCAATGGCACCAGCCAAGAGATATACTCAATGTTATGTGCTATTACTTTTCAATTAATTTAACAGAATGCTGACAGATTAGCCATATAAAACTATACTTTATCTTAAAGAATCTATATGCATGTTTTTTAAAAATAATGACTGTATTAGTCAGCTATTGTCACAATAATCCAATGTAACAAAGCATCCCCAGGTCAGTGATGTACATAACTAACATTCTCATATTCACTGCTCTGTGTGTTGACTGGGCTTTGGCTGATCTAGGCTGGACTGAATGAGGGGCTCTGCTTCAGGCTGCAGGCTGGGATCAGGTTTGCTTCACCCGTGTTCATTGTGGGACCCAAGCTGAAGGGATAGCAACTGCCCAACAAAACTCTTCTCATTATAGAGTACCAGTGTACAAAACCCAAGCCAAACAATGTGAGCATATTTAAGACTGTATGTTATATCCACTAATATTCCATTCATAAAAACAAGCTCTCTGTGGAATGGGGCTGAACAATAACCCAAAAGTACCCAAAAATGGATACTAAAATTTTAACTAGTCGGCAGTAATTACAATAAACTATTTGTATCTCTTGTATTTTTACATGGAATTCAAATCATAAAAATGGGTTTCTGTAAAGAACAATCTTATGGTAATTAAGGAGGAGATTTCTAGGGAGATGAAGCACTAATTCTGATACTCTGAAATGAAAATTTCTAATATTTCAATCACTAATGAAATGAAGTCAGTCAGGTTTCAGAGGTTCATTTATAATTGTATAGGAAATAATTTCAAACATGCTTTATATGTTTTCAGTCTTTCTCTTTACTCAAACTGCTATGTCAAACCATCAAAAATAATTGATGCCATTATTAAAAATAGAAGACAACAAATCATTACTATTTTATGAGACTTGTAGTTGAATAAATATCTGTGATTTTAAAAAGTTCACAAGTGTATTGGGGAAAGTTCCTACACACCTCACTTAATTAAAAGGAACTATGAAAATACACTAAGATTGATTTTAAAAGGAAAATAAAACATTGTCAAAATAAGTGCTTGTAGCTTAAGTATTATTTTTTTCCCCTGCAGGACTGGGGATTGAACCCAGGGCCTTGTGCTTGCAAGGAAAGCACTCTACCAACTGAACTATATCCCCAGCTCAAGTTTAAGCATTTTTAATAAATTTAAAATTTTAGGTTGAGAAAAAGACAAAAAACACACACTTAGTCAAAAGAACACAAATCTGTTTTCAATCATTATTTTATAAAGCATTCAGCTTAAGCATAGAGAAATTATTTTAATTAAGAAAGATTATGCTTGGGCATTAATATGATAAAATATGCAGGCAAAACTTAAAATCTATGTTATAATGACAACTGAAACAAGAATTCCTTGGCAATATAAAAAAAAACAAATTTAGCCAGGCATGGTGGCATAGGCCTCTAATCTCAGTAACCTGGGAGGCTGAGGCAGGAGGATCACAGGTTCAAAGCGAGCCTCAGTAACTTAGCAAGGCCCTCAGCATCTTAGCAAGACCATGTCTCAAAATAAAAAATAAAAATAAAGCACACACACAAAAATTAAAAAATAAAAAATTAAGTTTAACAAAAAAATTTCTTTTCAGAGCTTCATTGTTTTTTAACTCAGGGCTCCAACTGTAACAATAATATATATCTATTTTAGGTATTAGAGACCCCTTTGGATAAACTGCTTTGGTCAAAAGTACCATGCATTTAGTGGGTAAGAAGTATATCATTAGATATTAATTCTAATGAATTAATCTGTGAATTATTCTTTTAAATTCTAACAGGCTTTTCTACTCTATTATTTCATATGATTCCTATTTTTGTAAACCTACAATAGATCTGCTGATACGAACAAGTTTCAGATCCAGATTCTTCATGGTGGCATTCACAGTCCTCCATTATATTGTCCCAACTCATTTTCCAACTTTTTTTTCTATTGTCCCTTAATATGAGTGCATTACTCTGGCTAAACTGATTTAGTATCAAGTCTCATCTCTTACACTGAAGATTTTCTAGTTGGACTCCATCTTTCAAGTAGCTTGTTTACCTCTAATCTTCGATAACGTTTATTATCTGTCTCTGCATATGGAATTTATCACATAATTGCCTTGAATTATTGAACTTTTCAAGTGTCTTATCTTCTGCTTGTAGATCCCAATAACTTTAAGTGTAAATTCCATATCTGAGATATACACTCCAGATTGCCCATCCAAAATTCATTTTCTCTTTTTCCTAGAAAAGGAATCCCAATTTTGCTTGGGATGGAAAGCAACCACTTAAAAATACTCTTCTTCCAAACTTCCTTGTAGAGATATGAGTAGCAGTTTATAGAGACCTCCAGAAAAGCTACTGTTTTCATAATAAAGATGGACAGAAATGTGAATGTGGTGCCTGAAGGTGGTATATGATCTCAGGGACAAAAGCTATGTGTTTAAGCACAGGAAAAAAACAAAAACAAAACAAAACCTTAGGACATTTATGATAGCATGATACCAGTCCCATACATGTTGTTATAGGAGAATGGGCGGGGGAGGCTCCTGTTTAGTTAAGATACCCTAATTGGATTTCCATTATATACAGCAAAACATGATACTAAATGATACATCTTAACATTTTTTATGAATAAAAATTGTTTTAATTTTAAAAAATTTAGTTATAGATGGACACAAAACCTCTATTTCATTTATTTATTTCGATGTGGTGCTGAGGACCGAACCCAGTGCCTCATATATGCTAGGCACGCGCTCCACTAGCTACAACCTCAGCCCTGGATAAAAATTTGTATCACCAACTGTTCAGTGTTCTGTGCTTACACACAGAAGTCACAAAAGTAAATACATATGATCCCTGCTCTCCAAAAGTTATCAACTGAAGAAAAAATATCCAAAATGATTAATGCAAGTCAGATTGTGATTTATTTAATAAGAATTTACTGAGCACATGTATGCACATGCAGCACACCAGCAGATCATAATGGAATGAAATTAGAAATCAGTGACAAGATAAAAATCAGAAACCACTCTAACACCTGGAGATTAAATAATACTCTGTCGAATGATGAATAGCATAAGAAATCAGGGGAAAAATTTAAAAAATTCTTAGAAACAAATGAGAATAGTGATACAACATATCAAAATCTCTGGGACAGTATAAAGGCAGTTCTATGAGGAAAGATTATAGCACCAAGTTCTTATATAAAATAGAAAGACACCAAATAAATAATCTAACATTATACCTCAAGGCCCTAGAAAAAGAACAAACTAACACCAAAATCAGTAAAAGACAGAAATAATCCAAATCAGAACTATAAATAATTAAATTGAAAATAAGAAACAATACAAAGGATCAATAAAACAAAGAGCTGATTCTTTGAAAGGATAAATAAGATTGATAAACCCTTCACCAAACTAACCAAAGAGAGAGAGAAGTCCCAAATAAACAAAATTAAGGATGAAAAAGGAAATATTACCAAAGACACTACTGAAATCCAGAGGAGCATTAGAAACTATTTTGAAAATTTATGCTCCAATAAACTGGAAAATCTATAAGATATTGACATTCAAACAGAACAATGAGGATATAGAAAACTTAAACAGATTAATATCAAGAAAAGAAACTGAGGTAGCTATTAAGTGCTTTCTAATAAAGAAAAGTCAAGGAAAACAGATTCTCAGCTGAATTCTATCAGACCTTTAAAGAAGAGCTAATACCAATTCTTGACTAATTATTCCAAGAAAGAGAAAAGAAGAAAACACTTCCAATTCATTCTATGAAGCCAGTATTATCCGGATACAAAATCGGACAAGGCTGAAAATTTCACATCAATATCCTTGATGAAAATAGATGGAAAAATTCTTAATAAAAAAATTGGCAAATTGCATTAAAAACACATTAAGTAGGTACTGCATGATCAAGTGGTTATCATCCCAGAGATACAAGGTTGGTTTAACATAAGTAAATCAATAGATGGAATTCATCACATAAACAGAGTTAAAGACAAGAATCACATGATTACCTCAATCAATGCAGAAAAGGCATTTGCCAGCACCCACTCATGTTTAAAACACTAGAGAAACCAGGGATAAAAGGAACTTATCTCAACATTGTAAAGGCTATATATAACAAACCCAAGGCCAACATCATACTGAATGGAGAAAAACAAAGTATTTCCTCTAAAAACAGGAACAAGACAAAGATGTCCACTCTCACCACTCCTATTCAACATAATCCTTGAAACTCTAGCCAGAGTAATCAAGCAAGAGAAAGAAAAAAGGGATGTAAAAAGGAAAAGACGTCAAATTATCTGTTTGCTGATGACATGATCTTATATTTAAAAGACCCCCCCCAAAAAAAAAACTCTACCAGAAGACTTTTAGAGCAGATTAACAAATTTAGTCAAGTAGCAGGATACAAGATCAACATACATAAATCAACTGCTTTCCTATACTCCAATATCAAATCTGCTAAAAAAAAAAAAAAAAAAAAAAAAAAAAAGATCAGGAAAACTATCCCATTCCCAATAACCTCAAAAAAAAAAAAAAAAAAAAAAATCTTGAGAATCAATCTAACAAAGAAAGTGAAATACCTCTACCTCTACAATGAAAACTATTAGAACACTGAAGAAAGAAATTGAAGAAGACTTTAGAAGACAGAATGACCTCCCATGTTCTTGGATAGGCAGAATTAATAATGTCAAATGGCCATACCACAAAAAATGTTACACAGCATCAATGCAATCCCCCATCAAAATATCAATGACATTCTTCACAGAACTAGAAAAAACAGTTCTAAAATTCATTTGTCAGAATAAGAGACATGGAATAGCCAAAGCAATTTTGAGCAAAAAGAGCAATGCTAGAGGTATCATAATAACAGACCTCAAACTATACTACAGAGCTACGGTAACAAAAACAGCATGGTATTGGCACCAAAACAGACATGAAGACCAATAGAAGGCACAGAGACAAACCCACATAGATACTGTCATCTGATACTCAACAAAGGTGCCAAAAACATACACTAAAGACAACCTTTTCAACAAATGCTGGGGAAATTGGATATCCAATATGTAGAAGAAATGAACCTCATCTCTATCTCTCACAGTGCACAAAAATCAACTCAAAGCAGATTAAAGACCTAGGAATTACACCATAAACTCTGTGACTACTAGAAGAAAATGAAGGCTCAACACTCCAACATGCTGGCATGGGCATCAACTTCCTTAATAAGACTCTTCAAATGCAAGAAATAAAACTGAGAATCAGTAAGTGGGATGGCATCCGAGAGAGACCCCATTTTGTAATGGGAGATCCTCACTACCTGCTCCTCAGGGTATTAATATCCAGAATATACAAACTTGAAAAACTTAACACACACACACACACAACATAATAAACAGGCAAAATAACTAAACTAACACTTCTCAAAAGAAGAAATACAACTGGGCACGGTGGTGCACGCCTGTAATCCCAGCAATTGTCTGTAATCCCAGCAACTCAGGAAGCCAGCCTCAGCAAGAGCAAGGTGTTAAGCAACTCAGTAAGACTCTGTCTCCAAATGAAAAATACAAAATAGGGCTGGAGTTGTGGCTCAGTTGTTGAGTGCCCCTGAGTTCAATCCCTGGTACCCTCCCCGCCTAAAAAAAAGAAGAAATACAAATGTCCAATAGATAAATGAAAAAATGTTCAACATCTCTAGCCATCAGGGAAATGCAAATCAAAACTACACTGAGATTTCATCTCACTCCACTCAGAATGGCAATTATCAAGAATACAAATAATAATAAATGCTGGTAAGGATGTGGGGGGGAAAGGTATACACATAAATAGTTGGTAGGATTGCAAATTAATGCAACCACTCTGGAAAACTGTATGGAGATTCCTCAAAAAATTAGGAGTGGAACCACCATGTGACCCAGCTATCCCAGTCCTTGGTACATGTCCAAAAGATCTAAAATGATAATACTATAGGGATACATCCACATCAAGATTTATAGCAGAACATTTCACAATAGCCAAGCTTTGGAATCACCCTGGGTGCCCGTCAACGGATAAATGGATAAAGAAAATGTGGTAGATATACACAATGGAGTATTACTCAGACATAAAGAAGAATGAAATTATGGCCTTCGCTGGTAAATGGATGGAACTGGAGATCATCAAGCTGAGTGAAATAAGCCGGACCCAGGAAGTGAAAGGTTGAATATATTTTCTGATATGCAGATGCTAGACCAAAATAAGGGGAGGGCAAGAGAAAGAAAAAGAGGAAAGGGAGAAAGGGAGATTTCATGAAAACAGAAGAGAGTTTAGTAGAGTAGAGGAAGGGATGACAGGGAGGGATGAGGGATAGGAAAGGGGAAGAAGGTGTAATGAATAAGATCTAACTTTCCTGTGCATGTATATGAATATGTCACAGTAAATCTCACCCTCATGTATATTCACAAGGCATTAATTTAAAAGAAAAACTATAAATGAGAGATCAGTAGAGCAGATGTAAGGGAACAGAGAGAGGGAAGAAGGAGGAAAGGAGAAGAACTGGATCTAAATGAGAGCAGATTATATTCCATGCTTATATGATTATGTCAAAATGAGCCCCAATATTATGTATAACTAAAATGAACTAAAAAATTATTTTCACACATAAAAAAAACCTAAGTATTATGGGGTGCTTCCAGTTTTATAAGACATTATATACCTGCTTACAAATTTACATAACTTATTATTCATTTAAAAGTGTGAAAGAATATATGCCAAAACATGAATAGCAGCTACCTATAGATGGTATTACAATGGGCATTTTTTTTTTATTTAGGATTGTAGACAACTGAAATTTTCTTCTCTACATAAACTTTTAGAATAATTTTGTACAGGAATATATTCTTTTCATCAAAATGAAAAAAACCTATAAAATGCATTTGGCCACTGTACAGCTGCATATTACGCAACTGCTTTGTAGAAGGAAATTTGCTGACCCATTGCATGAATTGACTAATGGGGAATTCATAGTAGCTCCTCTATTTCACATCCTGGCTGCCTGAGTTACATTCAATAAGCTACATGTGCAAATTTAGAAATAAAGTCATTTCCTTTTATTCGTGAATGTTATCACCCTGTTTTGATGCTGAGAGCTGCAGGACAGGTAGGAGAAAGCTTGCTAGACAGACACTACAAAATGATCATTACTTGGGTCTTCCAGCCCCAGTAAAGTACAGGGAAATGGCATTCTCAGTCAGTTGCACAGGACAAAGGAGAGTACATCTGAGGTCCTAGGATGACAGGTGAGCTTAAACAAAAATTGAAAAGCAAAACAAAGTAGAAATTCCATACACGATTTGACATGTGATCTATGACAACTGTTTTCCTACAACGTGACAGGCACACTAGTTGTCCAAAGATCGTGCTCATCGTTACTACATCAGTCAAAGGAATAACAAGTTTTCCAAAAGATTTTCCTGTATCTCCAGAAATAAATAAAAGCTGAGGCAATGAGATCTGTAGAACAAGATTTCAAGTCTCCAGCTTTAAATGGAAAACGATCCAAATTTGCATCTGGCTAGAACAAAACAAAACAAAAACTAACACTACCACACCATCACACTACAAGTAATCTAGATACATTCATTCTTCATTTGTTTATTCTTTTATTCACCTACCATGAACACTTTCTGTGTGCCAAACACTGCGGCAGGCAGTAGCTGGAAATTACAATCATCTCTGATCTAATGAAAACACGTTATGCTCCTTATCTGATTGAAATTCTGCTCCAAATAGTTTATTCTGCCAGAAATAAATTGGGGTAAAGGGAGAAGAAAAAAGCAGAGTTCCTGACATCATGAAAGGTATAGATTTGTTCTATTTGAATTTTCAAGCACTGATTGTGTCCTACCTTGATGGTCAATTAGAATGGAAATAATGAATATTAAAGTTGTGTAATAAAGCAGGTACAGTAATGCAATACATAGAAGTATTTAAAACACAGATCAGTAGGGGAAATTTTGGTGAGTCCACAGCTATTCTTTGTGTTCTGATAACATGTAATCAGTAATCCATGAAAATTTGAACGTCATAATTCTCAAAGTTAAAAATAAAAATAGAAATTATATACTCAATCATAAAACTGACAAAACTGACCATAACCAGGATAGAGAAGACAACGAACCTGCGCTTCCCTTAGCTTTCATCCAAGCTAAGTAGGTTAGATCAGAATGATGAGTAGATCAGATCAACAGAGCAAAACTTATGACATTACCTTAAGTTTCTCTCCTAAGACCAAGTATGCATCAAAATTATATGTATTTCATACGTTAGGCTCATATCAGAGTTAGTATCTTTATAGGTCTTACTCTAATTGGATTTAGAATTGTAAAATTATTTGCAAGTTTGTTTAGAGAGACAGAAATTTGGATTTGGAGCCCAATGTCTTTTTTTTTACTATCAGGAAACTGTTGGGGAGCATTTCTCAAACGAAGATTTATAAACCTGTTATTAAAGCTCTTCAATTTCTCAATATTTTAAAAATTATTTTTGTTTCAACTTTTATAATAATCTAAAAACTTTAAAGTTAGTCTATGACTTTGGATGGACCCCATGATATTTTTGTACAAAAGTTCGTATGTACCATTGAGTTTATGTCAACTGACATCATAAAAAGTTGTATGATTGGAAAGCCCTATGTTCTATCAAAAGTACCTGAGTTCTATCAATGTATTGGAATAAGCAAAAAAGACTTTTCTATTCCTGATAATAGCAGCAACTGCATTTGTTTAATGACACCTGTTTAACATAGCTGTTAATTAGACTAGCTTTACCTTCAAGCAGTGGTGCTTTTGAGAGTTGCAGAGGAATAAAACTTTAATATGCTCTTCCGGGACTACTCACCAGTAGAATTTGGTTAAAGATGAGGCCTAATTAACCTAACTTCCAATCAGAGACTTAAAAGCATTAATACCATCTTGAATAACATGCAAATGGGCATTTGTTGGATAAATATTATCAAAACTCAAATACAGAAACAGATGAGCCCAAGAACTAGACTTAGAGTGGACAGCTTTCTACTATAACCCCCACCCCAAATCAGCAACTGTTTCAGCCAAGTACCCATTCTAGTAAATCAATATCAATGGAGCTAAATTACAGTGGTGTTCATTTGAATTGTGATGTTTTCATGGTCCTATTTATATTTAAATGGAAAATTTGCTTTAGTTTCATGTTGTTTAGATTAACCTATCTAACCATAAAATTATAAGTTGTTTTATGTTTGTGCATATTAAGTAACATAGTAAGCAGTATTAGTAAATTATAATAAAAATAACTTCAGTCAGCACTAGAAGTCCGTAGGAATTTCATTTTTCTTCAAGAGCGTGTGATGCAGTCCCTAGCTCAGGAAGCCCTGCTACATTGCACACAGTAGTTTTATCAAGGATTTAAGAGAAATGGAGCACAGTACCATGGTTCTCTGCTGGCTTACATTTTACTTCTTGATTTCAGAGTGAGTTTCTCTGTGTCCTTGCTTCTGCTCTACTTGCCAGCTTCCCAGACCACAGTAGCAGGTACAGGTGGAGATGACCAGAGTGGAAGGCCACCAGCAGGAAAAGGATCCTTTTTGTAACAGCACTATACTCAAATGTACTTGCTTTCATTTTTGCCTCCAACTAAGCCATTTCTGAAGAGACAGAATGGTGTCAACGCCTGTCACCACTGGGAGGCTTCACATAAATGTTTGCCAAACGAAGGAATGAACCATGCCAGGTCATTTACTCAACTCATGTTATTCTAGTCCAGTTCAAAGAGAATGCACTGGAACAATGTCTTCATCTTATTTTAACTGCATAAAAAATACTCTATAAGAAGTGTACACACAATCTATTGTTAAGAATCTATATCCTTGGAGGCTAAACCTTTAAAGGAAACGCTGAATGATAAATAATTCTAAGATGGTATGAATAACATATTAGAATTTTCTAGGGAAAATAAAGCATGAGGAATCTTTTGTCCCCTTTCCAGAAAAATCATTAACTATAAAACAATGGATACATCAACCTACAACAAGAGTCAAAAAACCAACATGAAATTAAAATAAGCAGTATATTGAAAAAGCAGTGTTACTTTGCTTAAAATACTTAAATATTAAAAATGCATGGCAAATGTTTTCTAAAATCTAATAGTTCAAAAAAATGAAAACATTCCATACTCCCTCCCCCCAATATCATATTTTAAGAAAACATTTTTTTTTTTTCAGTTTCTGGGTGGTACTAACCTACAAGCCAGCAAACATTCCAAGCTTCATTCTTAAGAACTGATGAAATACATCTGCAAAAATAAACACTTTGAAAAAACTGAGCATGCCAAAAAAAAAAGGGAATGGCAAAAAAGTGTTTCTATCATTTCCCCATTACTTTTCTTTAGTAAAAGAGAAATTAAAGCAAAAGTCAAAAAAAATATGAAGACCTGCTCTAGTACACAAAATTGTGTGCACACACACACACACACACACACACACACAATCACAGAACAGGGTGTGAGAGCATAATTTGACAAATGACTAATCCCATGAAATTTGATTTATGACACAGAATATTGCTCAATATTACATGTAAATAACAATTTTCCTTCTTACTTTTCTCTATAACTGGGATCTATGCTGAGCCCTGGAAAAAAAAAAAATCTCCCTTTTCTTCAAAGTCTGAAAATAATTTCTTATCAGCAGGCTGTCTAATGAGTTAAGCCAATCACGAAGCCACTATTTCAATTTGTGCTCCAGCAGCAGAGAGTCATTGGAATTAAGAAAATAATTTCTGTTGTATCCTGCTATTCTGGACAAAAACTAATTTCCTGCCCAACCATGGGGGTCACATGATGCCAAGTTAATGGAAAGTCGTGGAGAGATCAAACTCTGACAACGAAAAGAAACACACACAATAAACTTCCATTTACCATTTGAAGGCTCTTTGCTTCAGCATACTATAATAATCCTAGAAAAGAAATACATAGGTGAAGTCATAAAGTGAAAATAAGAAATGCATGATCAAGGATACTATGTTATTAACATCAAGATCAGAACTGAACAAACCAGAGAGAAAAAGAAAGGGAAAGAGAAGCACATTAGGATTATAGAAGGAAAAACAACTAAAAAGATTTTTTTGAATGTGAACTGAACTGTAGAAGATGAAATTTGGGGACAAAAGAAAAAAAAAATTAATGGGTGAGTAACTAGAAGATTCCCAACTGAATTGTGTGGGTCAGAGGAAAAGCAAAGCTTAACATTTCCTTGAGCCGGAGGCATGCACAAACCACATGAGGAACATAACCAGAGATAGACTTTATGGATCTGTGTGAGGTCCTGGAACGTTCTGTGTTGTAACAATTTTAGGATTGCAGAAACTGCACAGAATAGCCAGCTGATTAGTCTCTCTTGTCTGCATTTCAGTCACTATTCTAAGTATGCATTTGAAATTGCCCAATATTGAATGCACACAAAGAACTTGAAGGCTAAGTTTCAAAGAGCAAACTAGAACAATTCCATTACAGAAGGCTGATTTAAAATAAAAAAGTTTAAGAAAAAAATCCAACCAATAAGAATTATGGTTCATGGTTCATGTGTTTTTTGTTCCATTCACTCAACTTTGGAGTATTAAGGTATAACTTGGCATATTTATTACTGAGGAGTTGTAGAAACCATTGAGTTCAAGTTAACCAAAAACCTAGTTACCATTAGCTTTCATTTGCCTTGTGGGTACACTGATGAAATATATGCCTATGATAATAAATTTCATATGTAAACTTGGCTAGACTATGGTGCTCAAATGTTTGGTCACACTGTATATTTCTATAAAGGCATTTTTTGGATGTGATTAACATTTATAATCAGTTGATATCAAGTAAAGTAAATTAGTCTTCATAATATTAAGGAATCTTAGCCAATCACTTAAAGACCTTAGGGACAAAGACTAAGGCATCTGAGAGAAGAAGGAATTCTGCCTCCAGATGGCAACATAGAAGTTTCACCTGAGTTTCCCACCTTCAGACTCAAGACTGCAACATAAACTTTTATTTGTCACCCTAGTTTGCCAACCTGCTCTTTGACCACCAAACTGCCAACCCCCAAATCACACAAGCAATTAAAATCTCTCCTCATACATATATACATGCATGTGTGAGTGTGTATACCTTAAATGTGTATGTATACACACTTACAATGCACATCACATACATGCATACACATACGCACACTTAACCCTGATTAAAAATGATATTGACCAAATTATACTTGTTACATTGCATGCATGTAAAAATATGTAACAATAAATCCCACTATTATGTATAATGCACCAAGAAAAATAGAAAAAACTAAAAATTTTTAAAATATTTAAAAACAGAACCATGATTAATACAATGTCGAAGATCACAACAAAAATTAAACTTATTGCATTTATCCTAACACTATAAAAATTTTATAACTTGAGAAAAAATTGGCTACTGTCAAATTTACAAAGTTTTCAAACCACTTAAAGAACCTATGTTAAACAATATGGATAGAACCTATGAATGTTCTTGATATGGTTTATAGCTTTCACTGTACATATTAAGAGTTTAAAACAGGGTTAGGGTTGTGGCTCAGAGGTAGAGCAATTGCCTGGTATATGTGAATCACTGGGTTTGAGCCTCAGTACTATATAAAGATAAATAAATAAAACAAAGGTATTTGTCCATCTACAAACAAAAATAGTTTTGGGAAAAAAAAAAAAAAAAAAAAACAGTTTAAAACAGATTGCACCCCCTACAGGGGAACATTTAGTTTGCATTTCTAAATTACTGGAGCAAGTGAATTTTATTTGTGCTATAATTATTGAAAAAACCACAAAGAGGATTAGATGGAACTAAAGTGAAAATAGGTGGACACACCAGCAGCAGGGAAACAAAAAGAGACACCAATGCCCTAGAGAGTTTATAAAATGGTAACAGGCCCTTAGTATAAATAAAGGCTATTTTTTGTGAAAATGGCATCTGTCAAAAACGTAGAGGACAAATTATTTTCTTTTCTTTTTTTTTGGTGGGGAGGTTACTTGGGATTGAACTCAGGGGCATTCACCCACTGAGCCCCAGCCCCAGCCCTTTTTTGTATTTTATTTAGAAACAGGGTCTCTCTGATGAACATTTATAACTTAAAAGTACTTATATCAGAAAGAAGCTAGAATAACAAATTATTTTCAAATTATGTAGTAGGAAGGAAAAAATAAGAGTAGGAGCAGAAATATATGAAATAGAGAAGAAATAATACAGCTAAAATTTGATAAAAACCAAACAAGTCTAATAAAAAAAAACAAGAAAACAAAAATTAATATCAATGGAAAGGGAGCTATCAAAATAGCCCTACAGATGCTAAAAATACATTAAGGTAATATTACAACTGTATGCCAACATATGTGATATATATATAACATGGTCTATATTAGAGAAGGATCCATGTGCTGCTGAGGAGAAAATATATTCAGTCACTGATGAATAAAATAATAAATTGCCTAAACTCATCACTCAAAAGACACAGACTGGCAGATTGGATTAAAAACAAGAGTTAACAATATGCTGTCTCCAAGAGACTCACCTCATAGGCAAAGACATCCACAGACTGAAGGTGAAAGGATGGGAAAAAACATATCACTCACATGGACTGCATAAAGCAGCAGGGGTTTCCATCCTCATATCAGATAAAATGGACTTAAAGCCAAAGTTAATCAGAGGGGACAAAGAAGGCCATTTCATACTGCTTAAGGGCATTATACGTCAACAAGACATAACAATCATAAATATTTATGCCCCAAATAATGGAGTATCTGCATACATCAAACAAATCCTTCTCAATCTCAAGAATCAAATCAGATCATAATAATACTGGGTAACTTTAACATGCCCCTGTCACCACTGGATGAATCCTCCAAACAAAAGCTAAATAAAGAAGATATAGAACTAAAAAATACAATTGATAATTTAGACTTAACAGACACATGTAGAATATTTCATCCATCAATGACTGAATACACTTTTTTCTCATTAGGAATATTTAAGAAAACTATTTGCAAACAATTAAATTACAATGATATCTCAAGCCCAAGGTCACAAACTCAAAACCCAAATGCTTTCAAAGCTAGGGGAAGTTAATAAAAAGGTGGGAAGTTTCGGGTATAAGAAGGACACAAGGAGGCAGGGCATACATGACCCCTTACAAGGCAGCTTACATTAAAACAACACAACAACTGTCCTTCTTCCCAGCAGAATGTATCAGCTCAAGGTGAATTCAACAAACAAGCTCCAGTTTATGATTCTTAGGCTAGGCAAGAGAAATAAATTAGAAAGAGAATACATGAATTAGTAAAAAGAATTTATCCATAAGTATCTAGGAAATGCATATCCTCTAAAAAAGAATGTTTGATAAGTACATTACTTATGATTATTAATATATATTTTAACCCTAAATCAAATCCTGCATCACCCGAAAAGTGTATAATTAGCTGCAGATGAGTATGTAAAGACACTTTGGTACTTCAGAGAAGGGAGAGGGAGAATTTTAGGGAAAGGGATTTATAAAGAAATGAAAGTATTTGGAAAATAATACTAAAAAGGAGATGACGGGTAAATCTAAGTCATGACAGAATGCTGGAGGAGAGGAGTCCCCAGCATCTAAGTCACATGTGGAGGAGTTGAAGGTACTGTCAACAACGGTGGTACAACTTGGGCTTTGCCTGATCTGGGAAGAGAAATCAACTCCAGAAAGGAATGGAGGATGGGTGTATGAGATGAGTCAGAGGGGAGGAGTCTTGGAAGTACTCATAAGAGGATATGCCCAGGTTTTGTGAGAAGTTAGGGGCAAACATAGAAAATAGTAGTCCTCCCTGTCAGTGAGTGAACCTTCTCTCCCCCAGATGGCCCGTCTGCTTCTCTCTGGGCATTACATCTGTGATGCTAATTGGCTTCCTTCTGTCATTCACCTTGCCAGTGACCAAAATGGTCTCTCAAGGTCCAGATGCTGTCTCACAACTTTTCAGCTCAGCTCCTACAGTTTATTGGTAATATCCACCCTAGCCCATTGGACTTCACCCACCAGTGCTACAGATGTGCTTGAATGCACACACTCCTGGGTCTGAGAAAGCCAAGACACTTCAGAGACACATAAGCAACTAAGCAGTTAAAGTAGAGAAATCAGGCAGCTCCTGCTAAGACCAGATTAATGGAAGAAAACTATTAAAATATAATAATGTTTCAGGGACAATAAATGGAATGGTATCAAACTAAAAAGCTTCTTCACAGCAAAGGAAACAGTCAAGAATATGGACAGAGCCTGCAGAATGAAAGAAAAATCTTTGCCACCTGCAACTCAGATAGGGTGTTAATTTCCAGGATATACAAAGATCTCAAAAAGTTTAACATCAACAAAATAAATAACCCAATCAATAAATGGGCTAAGGAACTGAGCAGACACTTCACAGAAGAAATACAAATGGTCAACAAATATATGGAAAAATGTTCAACATCTATAGCAATTAGAGAAATGCAAATTAAAACTACACCGAGATTCCATCTTACTCCAGTCAGAATGATAACAAGTATATAAGTAACAACAGATGTTGGAAAGAATGCGGGACTGAATGCAGGACTGCAAAGTGGTATAACCACTCTGGAAAGCAGTATGGACATTCCTCAGAATAGCTGAAATGGAACCATCATTTTACTCAGTTATCCCATTCCTTGGCATATACCCAAAAAACTTAAAATCAGCATACTACAATGGCGCGGTCACATCAATGTTTATGGTAGCTCAATTCACAACAGTTAAGCTATGGAACCAACCTAGTGCCCTTCAAGAGATGAATGGATAAAGAAAATGTGGTATATATACACGATAGAATACTACTCAGCCATATAAAAGTATGACTTTATGACTTCTGCTGATAAATGGATGGATCTGGAGACTATCGTGCTAAGTGAAGTAAGTCAATCCCAAAAACCAAAGGCCAAATGTTCTTTGATATGTAGATGTTAACGCACAATAAGGGGGGAGGGAAGAACAGAAGTTCAGTGGATTAGACAAAGGGGAATGAAGGGAAGGGAACGGGATAGGAATAGGAAAGACAGAAGAATGGACGGGATGTAACTTGCCTATGTTCATATATGAATACATGACAAACTTCACAACATGTACAACCACAAGAATGGGATCCTAATTAGATTAAGGTATACTCCATGTATGGCTAATATGTCAAAATACACTCTACTGTCATGTATATCTAAAAAGAATTAAAAAATAAAGGAATAATAATAATAAGGGAATACACACAGAATAACTACAAAAACTGGTGGGGGAGGCAAAGGGGTACCTAAAAGAAACCCAAATCTGTAGCTTAAGTTTCAACAGACGAAGTGAAATAAGGGGCTAGCTTTGTAAACCAAACAAGTAAACTGGGAGATGAAGGAAAGAAACTGTCATATCACAAAACAAGAATTACAAAGAAACGTAAATCACTGGTGAAGATACAAGAGGCATGGAGGACAGATCTAATAGGCAAATGCCAGGATTTCCAGAAAGAGAACACAGCAGAGGCAATGATCAAACAGCAAAACTCTGAAGTGACAGAAAACATTGAGTTTTCAGATCAAAGGACCACAGAAAATGCCAACCCGTTATAAGGTGGGGGTGACAGGGGGCAGGGTAGAGACACCTCTTGACATATTATGGCGAAGTATAGCTTGAAGACAGGAGGAAAAGTATACTTAAAAAGCACTAAATGTTCTCTTTGCATTTAAAACTGGCATTGTATACTATACAGATGAAATGTAAAAGTCACACTGATAATTTTAAACTTTAATTATCTTTTCTTAAAATGACGTTAGACAGCAAACTAAAACAAACAATGACAAGTTGATAGGAAGATTGTGACAAGGTGAAAGGAAGAAAAGGAAAAGTTTATATTGTAGTATCTTTAATGGCACTTCTCCCCCTTGCCTTTTGGGAACAAGAGATCCTACGTTTTCATCTGCACTGAGCTGGCCCTGCCAGAACCAACAGGACAGGCTCCTTCCTAACTGGTCTCCTGGCTTCCTCTTTCCCAGCCCACCTCCTTTCTCTACAGCAGCCGCAGTGCTCTTTTTTATTTTTTATTTTTCTTATTTTTAGTTGCAGCTGGACACAATACCTTGTATTTATTGATTGATTTTTATGCAGTGCTGAGGATTGAACCTAGTGCCTCACGCATGCTAGGCAAGTACCCTGCCATGGAGCCACAACCCCAGCCCCAGAGTGCTCTTTTTAAATCCTAGTAGATCATGTGAACCCTGCTTGAAACCCTTCAGTGAACAGACAACAGAACCCAGCACAAAATGTAAACTTCTGGCCCAAGGCCTTAACCTTCCCACCCAAACCCCGACCTACCTCCTCTTTCTCACAACCCTCCACTCCACCAACCTTCTGGTTCCTAAAGAAATGTGTTCCTGCCCCAGGGTCTTTGCTCGGCTTCACCCTCTGCCTAGAATTCTTTTACCCCAGATCTTTGCTCTGCTGGCTCCTGCCTGCCACTTGGGTCTCCGCTCACAGATCAGCTGCTGGGAAGGCCTTCCATGACCACCTCCTCTAAAGCAGGGAGTCCTCTGAGCGCTCCTGTCATACAGCCTTTGCCTGACCTCCTCAGAACTTTCACTGCTATCAGATAATAGTTTTTTATTGATTGATTAATTCTCTCTCAAGACTACAAGCTCTTCAAAAGCTGGATCTGTGGCTCGCCACTCTTATCAATAAATGGCAGGAGAAAGTCAATGCCCTTGGGATTATCTAATGGGGGTTGGGAGTCCATGGATAAGTTCTTCAGTTTCTTCTGGACCTAGAAGTGGGGGAGGGAAGTCATCCTGAGATGCATTTTTCATGGTTCTTCAGAGACAGTACCTGTGGGCCCCTGTGGTAACCAGCTCCCAGCTCAGTATCAACTGTGTTGGGTTTCCATCCTTCCTGTTTCATTCTCTCTTCTCTATCATTCTGCTTCCTGGGATCACCTCTCAAATTGTCGTTCCTGAGACTAAACCTCAGGCTCGCTTTCCTCATCTGTCAGGTGGGGGTACTACGAAGTGATATCATTTGTAGCTTCTCCTAACAATTCTGCAATAATTGGATTAAGTGACGTAACATTACGTTCTCATCAGAGGGCCCAGCACACAGCAAAGTTCAACCAATACTACTTTGTTCATACCCCCAAGGTCAAGTTGACAGTTATAAAAATACAGTGGCATACTTTTACGGAAAACCAACAGACAATTCCAATAACTATCAGACCATCCTCTGGCACAGTGGTTTTCAACTGGGGTGATTTTGCTCCCCTGGAGACACATGGCAATGTGTGCAGATAATTTTGGTGACCACACTGGCTATGGATTATAGAGGGTGGAAGTAAAGAGATGTTGCTAAGCTGGGTGTGGTGGCACACTCGTGTCATCGAAGCGACTCAGGAGACTGAAGAACAAAGATCACAACCTGGAGGCCAACCTCAGCAACTTAGAGAGAACTCGTCTCAAAATGAAAAATAAAAAAGGACTAGGGATGTGGCTCAGTGGTAAAGCATCCCTGGGTTCAATCCCCAGTACCAAAAAAAAAAAAAAAAAAAAGAGAGAGAGAGAGAGAGAAGAAAGAAAAAGAAAAAAGAGATCCTGCTTTATAAACATCCTTACAAAGGACAAGCATCATGACACAGAATTATCCAACTTTAAATGTCAACAGTACCAAGATTGAGAAACCCTGTGTAGAACAATATCCTGATTACAACAGGAGCTTCATAAATACTTATTTAATGTAATTCACCAAACTTCTAAAACTTAAAAAAAAAAACCACCAGAAGAAGAAATTTAAGTCTTGGCTGAATATCTGTTTATACTGAACATCAAAATGGAACCATATAAATCATATCTCCATGGTTCACTTGGAAAAAAGGACAAATCTTAAAGGTAGAATAAATCGCAAGGCACAGCAGCCATATTGCAACTGTAAGGTGAGCTGGAGAATGGAGTCTGGAATCCCTGTGAGCAGGAACCGCCACACAATCCATGAACTGCCTATCTTCAGACCCCTCTCATGTAAGAACAAAGCAAACCTCCTTTGGTTAGTCAGTATTATTTTGGTTTTCTGTGTGACATGCAGTTAAATCTGCTCCTGACACTTAACTTACTCAAGGGATTGAATCTACAAAGTATAGTCATAAAAAATGACTTTATGTCAAAGGAGATATATCTGAAATATAATCTCTCAGTTAATTATGGCAAAGAAAGAAGTCTAAGAACCTGAGATCTGTGGATGAACCTGACTGAACCGGTCTGTGGCTGGTGCTATACTGTGCACTCTAGGAATCTAACACTTGGTTCCCCTTACAAAAGCATCATCTTTAGTTAAAGGAGCTAATAAGACTAACAGAAGAGAAAAACCAACTTATAGGCAGATGTACATAATGTTCTGTGAAGTTAAAACACTCACTAAAATTTTTACTAAAAATAAAAGAGTTAAGCAGTTTGGCCACTGTGTTTTGGGGTCTCTATTCTGATCTAGATTAGGGAGGGCCTCAAAACAAGCCAAGGCATGTGACCTGGTTCTCTCCTCTCCCTGTTCCTACTTCCACTTGAATATTCATTATTAGAAAACAAAACAGCCAAAAACAGTTCACAGGTTTCCACTAGAGTGATGCCAACTCCGAATCTACACACTTTTAGTAATACCACAGTCAAGTGATCATAGATTGGGTAGCATTTTAATAAGTTATAAAGGTTTATAGAAGAAGATATAATTCATTCCTAACCTAGTTTTCATATCTAATTAGGCATATCAAACATTACATTTACAAATAAATTAATTACAATTTGCAAAGCAACAGAAAAAGAAATGTTAGCAGAATTTCTAAATAAATTGAAAAAAAAGAACAAAATTAAATGTTAACAAATAAGTCTTTGATGATGCTGGTACTTGCTCCTCAATAGATATAATACACATTGTACTTATATACTATCATATTATACTAATATGGACTTCCTGAGAAAAGAAAAATTCACAACTGGAATAGCATGCTTCATGTTTGAAAAAACTGAATTGCGCAAAAGCTTTAACTCAATAAAAGCGTGTGGTTAACTTTTCTTTTCCAATTATTGATGTCCGACTTTTTGTAGAATTGACAAAAACCAATTACACAGTGTTCCTCACAGAAAATGCTGTACTCCTGTGACCTTGGAGACAGACCTTGTTTCCAACTACTGGAAGGGTCTAAGTGGTAGAAATGCTTTGGAGAAAGAAATGGCAGATTAATCACCTTCCCATGTCCTTTTGCTTAGAGTGAATGCAGTACGTTCTTGTATAAGGAGATATATTTCTGCAAGTGTTGAGCATCTATCATCTTGCTTCTCTTTGGTTTCCAATTTGTGATTCTAGAGAAATAACTCATTACTGTTAAATTGGTAAATCTGTAAACATAATATCCTCAAAATATAATAACAAATCTTTACATGGGTAACAAGAGGATCATTTAGCATTAAAATTATATAAATCATATAAAAATCATATAAACTATTATTTCACTATCATAAAACTAAACTATAAAATTAAATTTTCAAAGGATGAAATTTTAAGTGTTCAGGCTTATTTGAATGATTTTATTTAAATTTTTGATATTCATTTGTTATAATTTATAATGTCTTTGAATATCAATATTTTATTTCAGATATTTTCAACGATAAGCAACATTTCTCTTTCAAATTTCTGCAACTGCTTTAATTTATATTTTTATGAAAATATATTCAAATTACACTCAAGTTTAATAGAATTACATTTTTAAATATTTTAGATCATACTATGAACAGAATAAAAATTAAGTAAATATCTTGATTATAATAATAAAATTAGTCATTTTGATAAAATGAAAGGAAAATACATTTTATAAATTATGATTCACACATTATTTTATACTACCATTCATCCCCAAATGCTGACATTTCATCACAACACACAGACATGCATAATTATTAAATCTAATAATTTTATATTGTTATATAAAAGACCCCAAAAGACCACGTGTGAGACAATGTAAGAAGGTTTAGAGGTGAAATGATTGGAGTATGAGAACTTTAACCCAATCAGTGAATTAATCCCCAATAAGGATTAATGAGGTGCTAACGGTAGGCAAGTGTGGTGTGTCTTTGGGATATGTATTTTGTCCTTGTTGACAGGAACTCTCTCTGTTTCCTGATCATCATGTGAGCCACTTCTCTCTGCCACACTCTTCCACCATGATGACCAGTCTCACCTTGAGCCCCAAGAAATGGAGCCAACTCTCTATGGACTGAGACCTCTGAAACCGTGAGACCCCAAATAAACTTTTCCTCCTCTAAAATTGTTCTTGTGCCTTTTAATCACAGAGCAAAAAAGCTAACTAAAACATATATGTTACTAACTTATAGTCACAGGAAACCATAGTTCTAGAATTTTGATTTGCATTTTCAGTTTTCTTGTCATGGAAGGGTTATTTATCAAGGCAGGGGTATAGGACATATAACATCTTACCAGCTTAATTTAAAAGTCAATGTTTAAATACAAGGTTGGTGGACCTCCATTTATGAACTCACCCAGACTCTGTAGTTGTTAGGTATGTACGTGGCCCAGGGTTATATGTGGCCTCATTCATGGCTGATCTACAGAACAAGGGATGTCAGAGTAAGGTGGCTGCTGACAATCCAATCATGTCCCAGCCCAGCAACCCTTGTAGGAAGCAGGCTTCATTCTCCCAATGTTTCTTATTCATATTCTGCCTAGAGCACATGCTCATCAGAGTATCATGGTACCCAGGGACTCTGGGGCCATGACCAGATGAACAGCATATCATATCTTCTTCTATATCTGGGAGTTGGTATGGTGGCAGGTAAAATCAAATCCATCTCATTACAACCTAAGGCAGCTACTGAATCAAGCAAATTTACCTTACTTGTTGAATTCCTGCTAGTTCTAATTATTTTTCTGGGTTTTTTTTTTTTTTTTTGGGGGGGGGGATGTCTTCTAAGTAGTCAATTATATAAAATGCCAATGGTGAGATTCCTTTCTTCTGCTTTATAATGTTTATTACTTCCTTTGCTTTTCTATTGTATTGTCTTGAACTCTCCAAACAATAGTGGTGATAGCAGATATTCACCTTGTTCCTAGCCTGAGTTGGATTTGCCTTTAGCAGTGTACAATTAAATATCAAGGTTTCATATTGGCTTAATATTGATATTCCTTATTATTTCCACGTGAGGTCTTTCAGAGCTAGGTGGCCAGGTCTTCCCTGGCAAGTTATGGGGAAGCTGAGTCCACACCAATGTGGGCACTACCACTGTAGAAAACGATAAGCCAGGGAGAAGGGTGACTTGCACTTTGTTAAACCAGCTGTTCTAAATTCAAAGTCACTTCAAGTTGTGTGACTTTGCATGATTAAATCCCTGCTTTGCGGGTCATGGTGGCATCTGCCTGTAATCTCAGTGGCTCAGGAGGCTGAGGGAGGAAGAAGTTCAAAGCCAGCCACAGCAATTTAGCAAGGTCCTAAGCAACTCAGTGAGACCGTTTCTCAAAATAAAACATAAAAAGGGCTGGGGATGTGGCTCAGTGGTTAAGTGTCCCTGGGTTTAGTTCCTGGAACAACAAACAAACAAACAAAAACCCTGCTTTGCTCCTTCAAGTCTGAGACAATCTAGAAATGAGACTGTCCTGACAGCAATGGTAAGAAATTTTATCTTCTATTTTATAGTTTCCCTTGTTACTTTTAGGGAGGAATTATAGAAGTTTATGGGACGTACATAAATTAGCACTTAGGGTTTTATAAGAGAGGTTCCATCAGATTTAAAGATTCATGACCTATGTTTTAAATACTTTTTGCACTTTTATGTTATTTCACAATTTTAAGAAGTTCGACACAAGATGTGCATTCCAATGGGGTAAAAAGTCAATACTACTGTTAGATGAAACAGTGGTGAAAAATGGCTTTGAGTGTTACAGCTAAATAAGATCAATAAGTAAACTCTGGCAAGGCAGAGACAATGTCTATTTTATTCACCATTATAGCACCAGAGACAGGCACATAGGAAGTGCTCAATAAATATTTTATGAATTAAATTGATTCAAAGACGTACAGAGAGAAAAGTTTCCTGAAATTAGGTAACTGGAGAATGAGTTTTATAGAATCCAGATTACATATGATTTTAAGAGAGATTAACAGGAAATTAATATTTATTTAGAACCTGGCAGAAAGTAATACTTACAATTCTAGGACCTTCTCTGATTTAATCTCACAACTATTGGAGAGATTATTATGTTCTCAGTGTTCTTACATTATTTTCAGCCTGTCACTGTTTCAGAGAGGTTAAGAAACTTGCACAAGGTCAAGAAGCTGAACTTCAAATCTACTTCTCTTCCACCCCTTAAACATGCCACCTTCTATTTAATTGTTTTTTGGGGGGTTGGGGGGCCCTGGGGATTGAACTCAGGGGCACTTGACCACTGAGCAACATCCCCAGTTCTATTTTGTATTTTTTATTTAGAGACAGGGTCTCACACTTTTGCTGAGGCTGGCTTTGAACTTGCAAGCCTGCCTCAGCCTCCCCAGCCACTGGGATTACAGGCATGTGCCACCACACCACTATGCCATCTTCTATAATACATAAAATGAATATTTATCCCTGACCATGCCATCTACAATCTCTATGCCATTTACTCTCTTTCATGATCCTGTTTGTTTCCTTCTAGGACCTGACACAATTCATAATTATCATGTGTATTTGTTTACTTGTTAATTGAGTCCTCTGACAGATGAGTGCTATGGTATTAAGTGATTTTTCCAGTTATTTTTTAATAGTCATATCGGGGTGCTTTGAACATGAAAGTTCTCAATAATATGGAATGGGTGAACAAATTGACTCAAATCCTTCCTCTAATACTAGAAGGAGGTTAATCTAAGAAAAGAGATCTTGTGTCCCCCCCAAAATTCATATTTTGAAACTTAATCCCCAATGTGAAGGTATTTGGAGGTGATTAAGAAGAGAAGGTAGAGACCTAATGAATGGAATCGGTGCCCTTCTGAAACAAGCCCTGGACAGCTTCATTTTCCCTTCAAACATGTGAGGACACAGCAAGAAGACAGCTGTCCACAAAGAAAGAAGCAGGCCCTCACCAGACTATGGTGAGGCTATGCATTTACTAGCACCTTGATGTGGGGTTTTCCAGTCTCCAGAACTGTGAGAAATACATTTCTGTTGTTTATAGCTAATCAGGCTATAGTACTTTATTATAGCAGCCCAAACAAATACAAGACCTTACAGAGGGTCACTGAGTAATTAAGGGAGCAAATAGGCCAAAATTTTAAAGTGCATGGTTACTTTATTCCATTCTCAATTCTCTTTCCTTAAAAGCCTACAGTTCTCATGTGGTTTTGGTTATGGTGCTATTCTTATGCAAGCTGCATGATGATCAAACTATATTCTCTCTTAAATCCTTTCTATTAAATGCTTTGTATTTTTTCTAGAATTATAAACACACAGAAATATCAAAGGATCACCAAGTTCATTATGCAGCATCCAAGCATAGCCTCACCCAGAAAATAAAAAAGACCTTGGATTCGAGTAAAAGTATATTTATACCAGTTAGTTCAGTTGTTCTAAGAGCCTAGAACTTCAGACCTTAAAGTGATGAGCTTTGGGCACAACCTTGCTTTGTTCTGCAGAAGCTGCAGAGTACAGACATCCAACTTTCTTGAAAACACATTTCCTTAGTCATTGTAAACACTACGCAAAAGAAATCAGATGAACTAGAGCAAATCTCTTGTCACTAGTAAACAATTCAAAGTACATGTTCTACCCATAATCCAAGAGTCATTTTAAAATGTGTTTATTGGTAGTTTTTAATGGCATAATAAATGCTTTGATATGTTATGATAAAGATCAGTATAAAATTTTATATATACTTCAATGTGGGGGAATTAGTTCAAGAAATACTGGTTACATTTACATGACAGAATTGTACATGGCCAATAAAAATCATGTTTTCAAAGAATTCTTGGGAAGTAGGGAAATGTCTTTAGTTCATCTTTGTATCTGTCATGGTTCTGCCAGGACATAGATGGCACATTCTCACAAGGTGATTGAGAAGAGTGACTCTTTGCAAAGGTGTGGGCAAGGATAAAGGAAAACAAGGAGAGATGGTGAAGCATCCCAGGGCTAGCCACACTGGGGAGTCACTCCTAGGCACGAAAGGGCAGGGAGGAAACAATTCCCTGAGCAAAACTCAACATGCATGGCTGTAGAGCGGGCCTCATGGTAGGAGCTGTGGACTTAGAAGAACCTCTTCAATCCATGGCCTGGCAAACAAGAATCTGGGAAACAAATACCTTACTTTTTCTATGATCTCCTGTCAGTGCCTTCCATAGGTAGCATCCAACCCACAGGGAGAGCACCAGGAAGCTGACCGATATAGTTCACAGAAGTGAGCCACCCAGACAAGGCAAGGTAGAGAGGGGTGGAATATGGATCTGGAAGGACACCTGGAGAATACCCGGTGTAACAGTCAGTGAAAAACAGTCATGTAATATATTCTCAAATTTGTAAATATATGTATGACAAGGTCAAGTCTCATGGTAAACAGTCAGAGATTTCAATGTGGGAGATTTGTTATGGAATGCTCTTGGGAACAGCATGGTGGGTGGGGAAGGAAGCAGGACTGGCAGAGGGAAAGGGTAAACTGTAATGTGGTTGCAGCGGAGGCCTTCACCATTCCTTGATGGGGCTCCGGAGTTGGGATGACCCTTCAAAGTTATACCAATGGAGGCAAGAAGGTGGGGCTTTGTACCCCCTCAACAATTAGTTATTGGATGTAGGCTTCTCCCATGAGACCAAAAGTAATGTCTAGATAGAGCCGTTATCAGTCAACACTCCTAGCGCTGGGTCACTGAGCATGTCATTTTGAAGGAATGCCTGGAGGACAGGCCACAACATCCACCAAGATGGCAGTTAACAATGGCTGACCTGGGGACAGAACTGTGAAAAAGTCTTTTCCTGCTTTTGTTTCTTTGTTCATACTTCTCTGTTCCAAATGTTGTAGAACAAATATCATATTAGTTTGGATATAGAGCAATCCAGATACTGTAACAGAGAGACTTAATAGTGCCTTAAATGAATTGGAGTTTATTTCTCTGTCCTGCAATAGTTCAAACTAGCGGTCCTCCCTAGGCATGACAGCTCATCAGCTATCAGGGACTTGGTCCTTCCATCTGGTTGTTCTGCCACCCTCAATGTGTAGCTTCCATCTTATGGTTCAAGATGGCAGTTGCAGATCTTGTCTTCATATCCACATTCCAGCAGGAAGTAGGGAAAACTATGATGGAGAGCATGCCCTTTGCCTTCAAGGGCACAGTCCAAACAATATAACCATTGATGTACTCATGTTCCACTGACCAGAATTATTTATATAGTCACACAAATTTCAAAGAGACTGAAAAATATAGTTTTTATGTGAGGGGATGTCTTAGTCAATTTAGGCTGCCATAACAAAATACTTGAGACTGGTTGTTTATAAACAACAGAAATGTATTGCTCCTAGTTCTGGAGATTGAGAATTTTAAGATTAAGGCGTCAGCAGATTCAGTTTCTGTTAGGGGCCTGTAGATGGTGCCGTCTCTGTGTCCTCACATGGCAGAATAGTAGGGCACTAAACCCATAATGGTTCTGTCCTCTTGAGTTAATCACTTCCCAAAAGCCTCACCTCTTAAGACCATCACACTGGGGATTAGACTTCAACACATGACTTTAGAAGGGACACAGCATTCAGGACATAGGAGCCATGTATACAATGTAAATTCAGGGCTTCTTGAAAGAAGGGAAACAACTGGATACTGGGAAACAACTGGCAGTGTCTACCACATATGTATGAGTTAATAATCAGCAAATGTATAGTCAAAAGGCGGGGACTAGAGTTGTTCTTTTTTGCTAATCTTCACACTCTAGTAGAACAAAGCATTCTCTTCGCTTGTGATTCCTCTGGAATGTAGATGCATATGACCAAGGATTGGTGCCCACAGAAGAGCGTCAGAAATGAAGTCGGGATGTAGGCTGTTATTAAGATGTCCATTAATACCTCAGTTTAATCAGTATGACATTAAGGAGGTGCCAGTTAGATTAACTTCTAATGCCAGGGATAGTCAGGTAACTTGCTATCAAGAAACATCATCCAGAGGGGTCAGCTAACATTACATTTTAAAAAGTCACATTCCAGAAACAACATCAACAAATTCTTCTGTCATCCAGATCAATAATTCATGCTTTGCTAATTAGCATACTTTCTTGTCAAAAATGGGCTTTTATTGGTGAATTAGGGATGCTTTAATTGCATGACAGATGTTTAAAAAAATTACTGCTGGTGAAATTAAAGGTATTTGAGATATGTGAATTGGCTCAAACTGGGGATTTAAACACTCCCCAGTCCTAGCACAAACATTACATGAGAATTCAGTGATGCTTATGCATCACCATTAGATACGGCATCAGAGATTTTAGTCTTTGATTGTTCCCATAGCCAGTTCTTGGTTTCAGAGGAGTTCTGACTATTAAGAGCCTGCCACTAGAATGTCATGTCTATTTTCAATGTGTTTTGTATACATTCAAATCAGCATGCATCATGTATCTCCTCCAAAATTCAGGTCTTGAAACTTAACAGCTAATGTGATGGCATTAAGAGGTGGAGCCTTTAATAGGTGATTAGGCATGAGGACTTCTCCCCCATTAGTGGGATTAAGGTCTTATAGAAGAAACTTTATGCTGCATTCCTTGCTCTTGCCCTTCCACTTTCTCTCATGCGAGGACACAGTATTCCTCTCCTCCAGAAGACTCAGCAACAAGGTGCCATCTTGGAAGCAGAGAGCAAGCCTCAGGAGACAACAGAACCTGCTGTGCCAGCCTCTTGATCTTTCACTTTCCAATAGCTTGCATTTTCCAACTGTGAGAAAACAAATTTCTATTCTTTATGAATTACCCAGTCTCGGGTATTTTGTTAAAGTAGCACAAGTGGACTAAAACAATGAATCAAAGCATATAAAAATACTGGGACCTCACTGGATTTTCAGAAATTCTGAATGAATTGCTTTGGGTCACTTGATAATCAATGTTTGATTAATGAATACCTATATGTGTGCCTGAATTTTGCCTATATCCTGTTTTTATTATTATCTGGTAACTATTTTGTGAGACAGCAGTTAACCATACCTCCTCAAAATTCACTGATGGCTATTATTATTCACTAAAAAGAATCTAAAAGTTATGCATGTCTAAATTGACTTAGGCTCAATTTGCCACACATTCTCTCATCAGACAACATAGAGAATATCAAAAGAGAGGATATGGTGTGTATGCTTCCAGAACATTCTATTTATTTAGAATTAATACAGGAATACTTTCTCATTCTACTTTCAAGATTAAATATATTAATTTCTTCATGTGAAAATTCCTTCCTTTCACTTCTTGATCAATTCATTCATTATAATAAACTTGCAATAGTTGCTAGACAATCAGTGTTCTTCATCAGGGATCAGCAAATCTAGCCTGCCACCTCTTTTTGAATACTCTGTGAGCTAAAAAAGGTTTTTTACATATTTCAATGGTTATAAAAAATTCAAAAGAACAATATTCATGACCTGAAGATGACAGGAAATTCAGATTTCAGGGTCCACAATAAAGAAAAGCAGCTTGGTTCGTGTGCTTACGTACATCCTGTGGCCATACTGGGACTACTAGGGCAGAGCTGAGTAGCTGCAACAGACACTGTTTGGCCCAGGAAGCGTAAACTATTTGCCATCTGATCCTTTACAGAAAAAAGGTTCACTAATCCTTCTCTTCATGATGAGGATCAACCTTAAGCAAGTCAGGGGATAGGCCCAATTCTTATGGAGCTTATATTCTGCGGGGAAACAGACAATAAACAAATAAATATAAAAATGTCCAACGGCAACAATTACTATGGTGAAAATAAGGGTGAAGTGACAGGGAGTGACATCAGCAAGGTCCTTTGTAGGGAAGTGATATGTAACAAGAAGGAGAGAGTCATGTGAGGATGGGTAAGAATGCTCCAGTCCCTAAGAATGCCCCGCACTTGGAACGTGAGGGGCACAAGAAGATGGCCAAGGGGAGCACTTTCCCCCTGCCCCTACAGATTGCTAGGCACAGTAAGAATCTTTATGGAGCTTGGTGACAGCAGCTCAGGTGTCATTAATAACCACTTGGTCAATGTAAAAGCATCAAAAGGGAAAACAGGCTGAGGGACTGAGACATTTCCCTTGGTTCATACTCCCTAGAAATGACAGCAACTTATCTGCAAAATTCCTATTTCCTTCCATTTTTCATCTCTAAAGTATCTGAGAAAAGATGTAACTGAATGGAAATTAGTTAGGTAACATGTAAACCTTGCAACATGCAAGCTCCATGAGCTATAAACTACAGGGCCCAGACTCCATGAGATTGCCGAAGTTCAATTTCTCTACCTCCTCTTCTCTTTCCACTCAACTGAACACAGCTCCTACTCCAGATGTGGAGGCCAAGTTTGTCTACATATCCATTCCCTGACATGGGTTACATACCACTGTGAAAGAACTGTCATAGTGGTTGATGACTGGGGAGAAGGAAATTCAACACAAGCCATCACTTCAGTTGCTAATATGTTCACAAATAAAGCTCATGATCACAGGAAACAACCTTGATTTTAAAAGCTTTGCCTGATGTACTGACTTTTGTATTACCCCTTTGCAAGCATTTATATATAGATTTTTAATGACCATGGTTGGAGGGAACATGAATTTTTAAAACAGATATTAGAATTACTAGAGGCAAAGAACCCCACCCCTTTTTAAAGAAAAACAAGCCTTTCAAAAGAGGGAAGAGAAATGTAATTAGAAATGTATCAAGGACTTAAAAGCTGTTTTTAACTCGTTTCCTAAGAAACCAAAAATAGAATTGACAAGTACAACTTCCAAAGCAGCTTAGATCTCCTTACTCTATTATTAAAATTTCCAGTTCAAAATTTTTAGTCACTAATTTACAGGGTGAAAAAAAATCTCTTATTTGGAAAGAAATTAAGTCCCTTCAGTTAATTTGGTTTATAAGGCTAGTGAAAACTGACCTTCATGAACCGAGAAAATGCCAAGGTTGCTCTTAAGTAGGTAAGTAAGATATCTAGCAACCAACGCCCCCATTGCAATTCTTGACACCCAAATAGGTGGCATAATAAAAAAATATGTATCTATGGACATAACTACTCTTTGGAGACTAAATTTGCTTAATAAAAGGGATATAAATTTGGTTATCAGGAATTAAAATTCTTAGTAGGTAACAGTTAACTATTTAAAATAACATTCCCATATTCCACTTAATATATTCAGCACTGAGAGGAAATGTGTGACTGCAAACCCAGCCCTTGTACTTCATTTACGTAAAGCCCTTTGCGTGACCTTGAGAATGAAAGTGCTGGACAAAGCGAATATGAAGGAAAGCCAGTGTTAACCTTTGGAAAGTGCAATCAACCCACCAGCCTCATGCTCAGCATCAAGCACTCCCACCATTCCCCACCAACAGGTTATAGAAAGAGGTAATACAAGGTTAACATGGTAGAGACTCCCACATAGACTTTCCCACTGGCACAGGACTGGGGGCATCTTCTCAGAAGGCATTCCCACACTAGGTGCACGAACTGGAGGCAGTGCAAGGAGTCTGAAATGCACAGGTCTCCACATCATTGGGCTAGCCTCCCACCTAACCAGCTGCTCCAGGAAATGACTGAGGTGAACCCTGGTGTTTTTCCCTTGTGACTGACCTGGAGGAGGTTGCATCTCACAGCTATGCAAGAAGGCAGCTGTGTCAGGCAGTGGAGAATTACCGAGACCAGCAGAAGGGTCTGCAGGACATTGAATAGAATGCTGAGACCCTCGAGGCTCCCGACTTTGACTGCAAATTCTCCACTCCAGAACTTCCAGGACTTAAAATAAGGTCAAGAGACCAAGGGTGTAAAACAGATCCTCTGGCAAATGCCTGTAATCCCAGTGACTTAAGAGGCTGAGGCAGGAGGATCTCAGGTTCAAGGTCAGCCTCAGCAACTAAGTGTGGCTCTAAACAACTTAGGATGCCCTGTCCCAAAACAAAAATTAAAAAGGGCCGGGGATATAACTGAATGATTAAGTGCCCCTGGGTTCAATCCCTGGTTTAAAAAAAAAAAAAGCTTTGCAGCTTGTCATATGTTAGTTATACTTGTTAAAAGTATATAGGTGCTAAAAAAAAAAAAAAGATGAAAATCTGATTTACACGGAAAGTATCTATGAGCACCGTGATGCCTACACCCTCAAATGAAATCCCAAGCTCATTGTCAGCATAGTATTAACTCTTAAAGTTCTCGTTCTGTAAATGTGATTACCTGTTTTTAAGTTTACTAAAGAACAATATCCACAGATTAGAGGCTCCATTAGTTTTTTTATAGTTTTAAGTAGGATGACAGAAAATATAAACGAGAGCACATTGATATTGGCAGGTAAAGACTTGAAAAATGCCTAAGTATGCCTATACTAGGTATTAGAGCAAAGCATGGTTACATACATCCATGCTAGTAGATACCAAGTCATAAGCAAGCTCTGTTTTTTTGGGTTTTTTTCCTGTGGTTGTTGTGGTTGTTGTTGTTGTTGTTATTGTTGTTTTGGTACCAGGGACTGAACTCAGGGGCACTTGGCCACTGAGCTACATCCCAGACCTATTTTCTACTAAGACACAGGATCTCACCGAGTTGCTTAGTGCCAGCGTTTGCTGAGGCCGACTCTGAACTCAAGATCTTCCTGCCTCAGCCTCCCGAGCTGCTGGGATTACAGGCAGGCACCACCGAGCGTGGTTGCAAGCTCTGTTCTTGAAAAACATTTAGCTTGGCTTCCACGAACTGGGAATTGAGCTAATTGTTTTATATACATTTGTTTCCTCACTTAATGTTTGTATCAAACCTACCAGCACAAACTAAATCAGATTAAGCAACATTTTTAAGATCATGTAGCTTGTTTTAGTCAGTTTTTTCTCACTGTGACTAAATGACCCAACCAGCGCAATTATAGAGGACTTGCAGTTTCAGTGGTCTCTAGCCATCGACAGCCAACTCCATTCCTTGGGGCTCGAGGTGAGGCAGAACATCATGGTAGAAGGTGTGGCAGAGGGAAGTGGCTCACATGTTGATAAGAAAGGAGAGAGAGAGAGAGAGAGGTCTCCACACTCCAGATACAAAATATATACCCCAAAGTCAATTTCCACCTCCTCTAGCCACACCCTACCACTTCAATTACCACAGTTAATCCCTATCAGAGGATTAATTCACTAATTGGGTTAAGACTCTCACAACCCAATCATTTCTCCTCTAAACCTTCTTCCGTTGTGTCACATGTGAGCTTGTGGGGGACACCGCACATCCAAAATATAACATAGCTCTAAATAGCAGAGAAGATATGAACCCAGGTTTTTCTGAATCCAAAGTCATCTCCTAACTACTCCACTCTACCAACTTCCAGAACAAATGCAGTGTTACTGTCTTGTAGTCACCTTCAATAAACACAGAACAGAACATGTAGAGAACCAATTACTTTTCTTTTAAGAAACATAAAAATAATGACTCAAAATACAGCTATATGTCAGTATTTCTGAAAATATAAAACAAGATCATTATTATTGTATAGAGATGGAATAAAGGTTGATGGAATGAGAAAAAAAGAAAAAAACAAAAACAAAAACAAAAAAAACAAATAGATCCTCCTTCCTGTCCAAATCCTAAACTTTCCTTCTCCCTATTCTTTATGAAACCATATAACAATATGTGCCTCCAGACTTCACATTCCAGCTGGAGATATGAACATGCTTCTAACCACTTAAAAGATTGTGTTTATTCCTGGACAAATGTTGTTTTGTTTAGTTTTTAAAGTATTTTTTAGTTGTAGATGGACACAATACCTTTTTTCCATTTGTTTATTTTTATGTGCTGAGGATTGAACCCAGTGCCTCACACATGCTAGGCAAGCACTCTACCACTGAGCCATAACCCCAACCCCAAACACTGTTTTGATAAACACCTTTGTAACAGGCAAAACTTTTCCTATTGCCTAGAATTAACAACTAAGTATCATGAAGGACTACCAAATTCTTAAATGTAGAAATGAACTGGAGGCAGATTCTTCTTCCCCAGCATTTTAGGACAATGAGCAGCTATACCTCTTTTCAGTCTTTAAAGGAACAGAGGAGCCAGGTATGGTGGTGCATGCCTATAATCCCAGCAATCCCAGAAGCTGAGGCAGGAGGATCACATGGTCCAGGCCAGCAATGGCAACTTAGCCGGGCCCTGTCACAAAAACTATAAAGGGCTGGGGACTCAGCTCAGGGGTACAGCGCCCCCAGATTCTATCCCCAGTACAAAAAATGCGGGCTGGAGAGATAGCTCAGCTGGTAGAGTGCTTGCCTTGCGAGCACAAGGCCCTGAGTTCAATCCCCAGTACCGAAAAAAAAAAAAAATGCATACAAAAGTCATATGTAATCATACCAGGGAAGTGAGGAAAAGAGAGTAGTATTAATAGCATAAGAGACTTACACCTTGATCTACTATTACAGAAAGTCACTAGAAAATATCTAAAGTTAGTGATTTAAGAGCCACCAGTTATGAGACAAGTGGAGAGGGGTGGTTGATATTTTGTTGTTGCTTGACATTTTTAGCACTATTTAACTTTTTAAATAAGTGCATGTATTATTTTAATAAAAAATAAAATTATAGAAATAGAAGGCAACATTTTTCTTTAGCAAAAAAAAAAAAAAAAAAAGAATAATTTTTATGGACCTTTCCTGTGTGCTGTTTAAATGCTATCTAGAATAACATGGATATAGCTGGTAGGTCAGAGCTAATCTTAAATTCCTCCTGGTTGAGGATTGTTTATTAAGTATTCTGAAGAGGGGGCCAAGTAAAGGTGAGTACATGGGCATGTATTTCAGCAATCCTCACAGCTTAGAAGTCGAAGTCAAGGAGGGGTGGGGCAAGGCTCTCCGGGCATGCTCCAGATGTAACAGAAACACATAAAACCCACACAGATCTAACCAAGAATAGCACATGGGGACACAAGAGCTCACGAATGCAGTGGCCACTCGTTATTAGCACAAAAATGGCACTACACATGTTCATTGGCTCTAGATGAGTTGCTGCTGAAATCATAGACTGGAGTTGTCCAAAAAAGTTGACCTCTGCTAAACAACTTTCTTCTTGGGGTGGGGTGGGGTATGGAATGAGTATTTAAAAAAATAAAAATACTATCTAAAATGGTTTAGGTAGAGGGCAACAAATTTGGCATCCAGATAAGACCCAAGAGCAGCTCCTGTTCCACTTTCTGAGGCAGGCCTGACTCTCCAAGGAACCCCACTTCCACACTGAGGATGCAAGGTGGCTGGCAAACTTGTTGAGAACCACCGCAGGAGGGTTGGGAAATGCGAGAGTTTGCCTCAGGCAGAATTGGAGGAGATATTCTGTGAATAAAGGGAGGGACAGGAACCATCCCAGCAGCTGCTGAAGCTCCTTGTTGCTTCAGGGAACTCCTGCCTTCTCTCCCTGAATGGTACAGATAGCTCCATTGTGGTACACTCTTTGAAAAAGGAAACTGAGTAAAGTCACAACACCCTTGGCCATCTGCATGATCCCTGCCTTGGGTATGCCTTGTCCAGCTACCTGCCATCTGCCACTGTGGACCTCTGGACTGCCCTGATGCTGAATAGCCTTAACTGTCCATGCCCCACCTGAAAGGGCGAGCACAAGGGCTTCAGGTTACTTCCCCCAACTTCGCCCTCTGGCAGCAGGAAGCAGTTTGGAGACATCATCACCCATTTTTCCACAGAAATGGAATGTAGAAATTAGACAGTGGGAAAATGTAACAGTGGCCCACTTTATGCTTTAAATATAACCCTTGCTGCTCTGCCACTGCAACTTACTTTTCAAATGGACATGTTTCTTTCTCTTCCTCTCTCCCTGCTCTTCCCTAATCTCAAGGGAAACAGGATTACCTTTCTTCCCCATTTTAGGCAGAGTTACATACATACCCACCACAGGAACGAAGTAATCCAGACTTTGGGGATGGTACCAGAAGATCTCAGAAATGACTATCTCCCAAATTAATAAGTGAATTACAACTCCAGACAGAGAACATGTGAAATGTAGCCTATGAATCACCTCTTTAAATGCCCCCTGTTCCTGCTGATGGGTAGAATCACAGCCTCTGGGACAGGAGTCCTTCTTTGTTTCTCCTTTGCTAGCAAAGCAATAATACTTCTTTTTCCTTTTTCTCAAAAAAAAAAAAAAAAAAAAAAGTTTAGGTAGAAAAATGTTGTCTGTGATATTTCTAATTTGTTTTTCAGGCAGAAAAACTGAACATTACAAATTTTGAGTTTAAAGGAATGGAGTTTATTTATTTCATTTTTTGTTTTGTTTTGTTAGGTACCAGGGATTGAAAATCAGGGGTACTGGGCTATTAAGGCACATCCCCAGCTCAATTTTGTATTTTATTTAGAGACAGGGTCTCACTGAGTTGCTTAGTGCCTCGCTTTTGCTGAGGCTGGTTTGTAACTGGAGATCCTCCTTCCTCAGCCTCCCAAGCTGCTGGCATTATAAGCATGTGCCACCTTGCCTAGCCCCAACCAAAGTTTTGATTCATCTCAGCAGTGCTTTACCCTGGTTGCCCATTTTTATATGCCATTTAAGTGAAAGCATGCACTAAAAATCTTGCCTTTGTCATCCTCAGCTATCCAGAAAAAGGTGGCACTTTAAATTTTATTTCTAACAGTTACAGACACAGCCACACTACAGTTCTCCATATAATACATCCCCTTCAATACTAGTGTTTTATTGTCCATTTTACATTTTCCCAAGAGATACTTTATATTCATTTTCACAGTTCTTCCTCTTTATTAAATTCATTGAGTTTCTTGGTTTAATTCAAGGATTACCTCAATTTATATTTTTAAATAACTCATCAGCTATATAACAATAATTCACTCTACTACCTGTCTAAATAGTATCTTAGTAATGTATCTAAAATTATATTAATAACATCTCCCTTGGTGATATCTAGTTACTTTTTATGGCTCCTAATGTCATCATTCATGTTACTCTTTTCCCTTATTGGCTATTCTGATGTAGCAGATTTCAAACAGTGGTGTTCTGCGTGCAGTGCTGGGAATCAAACCCAGGACCTTATACATGTTAGACAAGAACTCAACCGCTGAGCTGCACCCCCAGCCAGACACAGTGATTTTGTCTGGGAGATGTTTTGAAGGAGTCAATAAGCAAAGTAGACATTTTATTAAAACATTTTCCTGAAGTCTACATCCAAATATAGAAACAACTTTTCATTATAAATTATAATAATACTTGGGGTAGGGAAATGAGATGGAGTGAAGCTCTGGGTGGCATGGAGCTCAAGGACAGGATGAAGGTTTCCGTTTCATACATTATGTAGTAATTTTTAGCAGGTAGCTTGCTATTTGGAACTTCTCTAAATATTCCAGACTCAAAAAAAATTGCATTGGCATAGATTGACAAAAAGATAATTTGGCCACTACATCTGACTCCCTTCAGATATCTGCTACCCAACTGTCTTTCCTTTGGATTGTTCTTTATAACTGTCTGAAATATTTTAAATAAAATTATGGACATCACATTTCACCCCAAACTGCAGTGTATAAGTGGTAAAAAAAAAAAAAAAAAAAAAAAATGGAAGATTTTTTCCCCACAAAATATGCTACTCTCACACCTACCAAATTTAACACTAAATCCTTAATGTTCTTTAATACTGAGTCATATTCAAATATCTCCAATAGTCCCATTTCCAAATGTTTTTCTTACAACTGTTTTACTCAAAACAGAAAAAAAAAAAAAAATCAGTGTCTATATTTGTGAGATAAATGTAGAAAAATACTGCAACTGTGAAATCTAGATGTGGATGTTCATCATGCTAGTCCCACACTTCCTATGTATTGGTAATAATAAAATGTCCAAAAGATTTGCATCACTGCATCTTTATAAACCTGTTTACATGTGTATAAGAGGAGGAAGTTTCCGGGGTATGCTAATGGGCCCCATCCTGTTCAGTGTTGTAGCCAATTATTTGACAATAATGTGGAAATGATGTTTGTCAAATTTCTTAGTTGATGAGCTGGAAGGAATAATGAATGTGTCAGATAACTAAATCGACACCCAAAAATGTTTTGACAAACTAAATGAAGCAGGGACTGGTGAGGAAGTGAGTGGTGATAAATACAGGTACTTCTATGTTCCGGAAGAGCTGGAGGTAAAAGGTCCCAGGCCAATAGATACAGTAATGAGGAAGGGTGCTAAGGATTCTATCCAGCTTTTGTAATGGCTGGATCAAATGGAATTGTCTGAAGCGTTAAAACCAAAAACCAAAGTAGGGTCCCTTATTGAGAGGGCTGCTGCCTTTCCAGTCTACGAGCTGCATCTGTCAGCTTAATAAATAAATGTATCAGCTCATGCTGTCTAAGAGAATTTTCACGGCACTATCATGGCCAAGTGGAACATGTACACTTTGGTCTCCGTGGCTGACTGGCCAGATAGACAGCAAGACGTCAATAATTAAGGCTGCATTCAGGTAAGAACAATACCAGTGAGACACCACTGGAACAATGAGTGAGGCTTTAATATCGCTGGATGATTATCTAAACTAGAACTTCAAACTGTCACATGAGTATGTTTTGGTGTAGTAAGGTGTTGTGTTTTCTACAACAGTCACACTAGATGGCTCTAACTCAATACCTTTCCATGGGTTCCAAGGACTTTCAGAGAGAGAATCTGCAAAATGATCTGTAATTATTGATAAAAGTTTTACCTGGATTTCTTTCCAGAAGATTCCTTCATATGCAGTTCAAGGTGCACTGGCTTTCCCTGGGGGCAGGGATAGGGAGGGAGATTCACAGGAAGACTAGTTTGGAGTGCTCTCCTGCTACCAAGTCTCCTCTCCAATCTGAGGCAACCGTCTTACTAGGATGGAGCATGGTGACACCTGGTGTAGCCTTTTTATGTAGTTTCCTTCTGCTCAAAGTCCTAGGGGATTTTTATTATTTCTGAAGTGGTGAGGGTGTCTTTGGAATTTGTGGCTGTCAATATTCAAAACATACTCATGCCAGGCACTGTGGCACATGCCTAAAATCCCAGTGGCTCGGGAGGCTGAGGCAGGAGGATCTAGAGTTCAAAACCACCTTCAGCAAAAGCGAGGCACTAAGCAATTCAGTGATACCCTGTCTCTAAATAAAATAGAAAAGAGGGCTGGGATGTGGCTTAGTGGCCAAGTGCCCCTGACTTCAATTCCTGGTACCCCAGAAAACAAACAAACAAAAACAAACAAAAAAACCCCATAATCATGATTGTAGGAAATAAGGCAGAGGACCTAAATGGAGATACAAAACTGAAAAGGTAAATGTGAGTGAAATAATATACAAAGCTTCAAATCATTAGAAAGCAATTATACTTAGGCCACCTAGTCTATACAGGGTCTCCAAGATAACTGGAAAGTTAGGCTGACTGCCACAAGAGGCACCTCAAAAAGACAGACATATGATCCCAAATATCTCTGCTTTTCATTCATATGGATTAATTTTTCTTTTTTTAATTTTTCCCACTGTTAGAGATTGAACCTGGGGTTTCACACATGCTAAGTACATGCTCTACTACTGAGCCACATCCCTAACCTGGATTCATTTTCCTTGACTTCTCTTTAATCTGTTTATATTGTCCCTTTTCCTGTCTCTTCCTTGTATTTCCTTCACTCATCCCTACACATCCAATACAGTGGCCTGACAACGTGCCTCCAGTCTGTCATTTTACCTCATCCTGCACATATCATTAATGACTCTTCCTAAATTATCATAATGATTGGGTCAGTCTTCCCCCTGCAAAAAGAACTTTTTAAGTGCTTTGAAGTACACAAAGAACTCAGTCAAAATTCATAAGCCTAACAGTTAAATCCTCACTAATCTGGCTCTGGCTCACTTTTATAATCTCTTCTAGACAAGAAATAAAGCTGCTTTTTTTTTTTTTTTTTTTGTACTAGGGATTGAACCCAGTGCACTTTACCACTGAGCTACATTACCACTCCTTTTATTTTTATTTTTTATTTTGATGCCTAGGCTAGCATCGAACTTGTGGTCCTCCCTCATTCTTCTGAGTTGCTGGGTATGCTCCACCATGTGTGGCAAGACATGTAGTCTGAGTTACTCCCAGTTCCTGTGTGCGACTCCTGTGGTTCACTCCTGGATGCCACACCTTAACCCAAACTATCTCATCTTTCATGGCACATCCTTTCTACTCCTGCCTTCCCTCTCTTCTGAAGATTCAAATTCTGCCCACTTCCTGAAACCCAAGCCAGACTCCATATTTTCAGCCTCATGGATCATTAACTATTCAGAAGTGTGTGGTTCTACCACACCTCTTTAATATGTGAGAAAATACTCCCTAAATTGGTAATTAACTTTCACTGGTATATGTTTTATTTTCTGAAGGAGACTGTACTCTCCTCAATATTAAGGACTTTATACTTTTTTGTTTCCTAAAATGCCTGGTACAATGCTTCCATGGCAGGTGCTCAATAAATAATGAAAAGCCAATGAATGATTCCAAACATTTATGAACCACTTCTCTTTGTCTGAACAAAGTTTGTCCCCACAGACTTCAGGATTCTTTCTAGCTTCATAATGCTATGAATTATTTGGATTTTCAATTTAAAAAAAAAATGAATCCCTCAGGTTTGCCCACTGCTAATTACAACAGAGGGTCCCAGACACAGATGCTAGCAAACAATAATCTCTTGTAGCATTTAATAAGATTGGTCACTTTAAACTAGACAAGAGAGCATTATAGTCCAGGAATTGTCTCTTCACACTATGATTGAAAAGGAAAATTCACTGACTTTAGGCACAGTACACCAAAGTGTATGCTCATAAATTGTAGATAACTCTTCTATGTGGGCATGGCTATAAGCTTTACCATGTGCTATTTGGCTGGTCACTATTCTCACTATGCAAGACATGATCCATGGATAAGCCAACTCCACACTTTTTGGGCACTTGTTAGAAAATACAGGATACCAGGCTCCATCTCCAACTTATTAAATGAGAATCTTGCCCTTTTAACAAAATTGCTGGGTTTTCTAAAAAACACTGAACCCAGGGTGGAGGGGGCGGGCAGGGGTACAACTGACTGCAGAGAAGGAATATTTTTATCTTTTCAAAACAGCCTATGCCAGTGGTTGAACACATTGCTGAAGCCCACCCCCATGGCTTCTGGTTCAGTAGATCTGGGGTGGGGCCTGGGAACCCTAATTTCTAATGAGCTTCCAGGTGATGCCAATAGTGATGCTACTGGTCCAGGAAACACATCACTAGCTTGTTCCATCTAAAAATAACATATTTGGGGATTTTTTGCTCCAAGTGTACTAAGAGAGAAGACAGAGCTAGTAAAAAGGGTCGGAAAAAGGAAGTGGCTGCAAAATGTTTCATTCATATGACAAGAAGGTAGCTGTTAAATCTCCTTTGTACACAAAGGGTAAAAATAGCTGACGGAATTACTATGGCAACAGCTGTATTATCCACAGGGATTTTCTCTACTGGCATTATTCATAAAGGGAGATCCAACTTGTAGAAATTCTATTTAAATATTGAGGCTTATCAAAAACAATAAACATGGGAAACATGTCCAGTTCATTAAATACTATGAGATAACAATAGAAATTTAAGGTGAATTTGAAAATGACTATCTGAGATCTGGATTTGGATTTGTCCCAGCAATGGAACAAAAATAAGCTTTTAACTATATGGTTCTGAAACAAGTAGAAAAAGAAAGCTGAGAAATGTTGAAGATATTCATTATATAAATTTTTTAGTTTTTTTTTAAATTTCAAATAGCTCTTTTTTAAAAAAACAGACTCAAAATTATAAATAAAACAATATGTATGAAAACCAAAGAGCTCCACCTAGAGTTTGAAAAAAGAGTTTTTACTACTTATATACAAAGCATCATTTACTCGTATCCCATCTATATTCTTTCCATTAATCTTCAAAATATGTATTTTCACAATTTTTACAAAAATAAGATGTTTCTAGAGTGTCAGCTCCTGTTAACATAAAGGAGAATTGAATTGTTTTGGAAGATCATTTTTAAAAATTTTTTTGGTTGTTGATGGACCTCTATTTTATTCATTTATTTATATGCGGTGCTGAGGATCAAAACCAGGGCCTCACACATGCTCGGAAAGCACTCTACCACTGAGCCACAACCCCAGCCCCAAGAATTGAATTTTTTATGATGCTGTCTATAATCTATTTTTCTTCTAAAAATCTGGCAATTATATTTGTCACAGTGAATGATTATCTTAAGGCAAATTATTGAACAGTTGGGATAGTGTTTAAAGCATCACAGAGAAGACAGCTTAAAACTGATTCAAGAGACACAGTTCTTACCCGAACTTGCTGTATGACCTTGAGCAACTCCTCTTCTAGCCTTGAGTTTTCTTGTCAGTAGGGCTTAGACAAGATAAGTGGTTCTGAGACCTGGTGGCACACTGACACCACCTGGGAGCATTGGATACAAATTGATGCCTCAGTCCCAGAGATTCTGATTTAGTTGTTCTGTTGAGGGGTGGGAGTAGAGGGTGGTGGTCAGCTAATGGCCTTGTAAAAGCTCGAGTGATCCAAAATAAGCAAACTGGGTGCACTAGATTGGATGGTCTATCTCCAAGCTCTCTTCCATGGTAAGTATCCATGCTCTAATTCAGTGCTTTTCAAACACTGGTGCAGATCAGTCACCTGGAGGGTTGTTAAAAGATTGCTGGACCCTACCCACAAGACTTCAGAGTCTGCAGGTTCAAGTGGAGGCCATGAATTTCCATTTCTAACAGGTTAATGCCAGGCAAAATTGATGCTACTGCTCTAGGGTCATACTTAGAGAATTGTTACTCTAGATGATTACAAAATTACATTCGCCAAATTCCCCAACTCATTCTTATTCTCCTCTATCAATCTACAGTATGAATCAGTCTCCTGATTCCAAACACTCTTCCTCTCATTCTGAGCCCACACTACCAACACAGTTAATATCCTAACTCACAAGTCTCACTGCATTACTCCTGGCCTGAAACTTTGCAATGATTCCTCATCGCTGACATAAGAAAGGACAAATTAACATGGCATGTGAGGCTTTTCACAGTTTGACCCCAATCTACCTTTACAGCCTCAATTTCCAGTGGCCCATGTCATCCACCTATGTTCTAGTCACTTGACCCCAACCACACCGCTCAGTGTCCTTGTGCCTCACATTCTGTCCTTGTACCTTCACCTTCTCTTTCTGACATACTTGTCACCATTCATTCTTTGTGGCAGGTACTGTGCTAGGTATTGGGAACTCAAGAAAGAACATGACATTCCCTGACTTTAATAGATATTGTTGAATGGGGAACCCAACACCATCTTTATACCCTTCCCCTCTTATCCCCTCCTTACCAGTGGCTGGAAATGCTCATAAACAGTCATAGCTGGGAAAGACCCACGGAACTTACAGCAGGACGTGTACTATAGGCTTCTGGGAGTATGTGCTCCAGATAAGAAGAAACTGACCCACAGCCACCTTCCTCCAGCCTTGAGTGATGGTGTGATGCTTCCAGCTGCAGCAGCCATCTTACAGTCATCATGGAAAGAGTAGACTCCTACAGACACAGCCCTGACTCTGGTGATCAGCTGAACAAACTCCAAGACCACTGACCTCCAGTGTTGTCCGAGTGAATATACCCCCATTTGTTGGAGTCAGCTGTTTATCAGGTTTCCTGTTACTTACAGAGCTACTGAACACATTCTCTTGGAGTGGAGGTGGAAGACAGTGAGCAAGTAATTCTTCCATAATAGCTGTGCTAAGTGAAGAAGCAGAGCTCGCAGTTGAGAGGCTAGGCTAGGGTGCGTGCGGAACAGTCAGCAAAGCCGGGAGAGAGGAATGAAGCATCCATTCCAGGAAGCGGGGAAAAGCTTTGCAAAAGTCTTAAGGGAGGAAGAGGGAGCACTAAAAACCCAGTTACAGGAAGAAAGGCAGAAAAGGTTGGAAGAAGGGGACTGCCTGGCCTGCTCTCAAGGCAAGAGAAGCCTTTCTTCAACTGCACTTACTCCCCCAGCTTCATCCCAAACTCCACCCTTGTACTTTGCAGCCTGTGCTGAGTTGACTTCTTTGACCCCAGCTAGACAATTGGATTTTCCCAATACCTTTAATCACCTTTGTACCACCCCACCCCAGCTCCTGGCAGAGGGTCATGGAAAAAAAAACAAAAATATTTGCTAAATAAAAAAATTATAACAAAATATGTTAGCTAAATGGCTTCCTAACAAGTAATGATTAGGAAGGGAACCCATACATGACTTTTTGAGGCCCAGTTCTGAAGCTGAGTCCCACCACCACCATGCGTACCATCTTCACATGACAGGAGATGTCTGTTCCAACAGAGCCTTACTGGGTTAAGGAAGTCTGAAGAGTCTTTCAGCTTTGTAATTCCCTGATTTTGAGAATTTTTTTTAAAGCACAGGGAGTATGACATTAGGAGACCAGCAAGAAGCACCTGTTACCAACGAAGGTCCAACCAGGAGTGGTTTTTTTGTAAATTGCAACATGACTCTGGGAAAATATCAAATAAGCATTTAGTTATCTCATCCTTGCCTCCAAGAAAGAAACAGAAAGTCATATACTGCATCAAAATATTATCCATATTTATTTTCAAACAGTAGGTTTGCTGGTTATTTTATTTAATTTATAACTTTCAATTTTAATAACTGGTTTAATTCACTTAAATTACCTAAATGGATGCAATATTTTATTTACAAGAATACATAAACAGGGCTGGGGATATAGCTCAGTTGGTAGAGCGTTTGCCTTGCGCAGGCCCTGGGTTCAATCCCCAGCACCGCAAAAAAAAAAAAAAACAGAATACATAAACAAAATTTCCTCAGTCATGATGCCTTAGTTTACTCAGTATTAATCTAAAAAAAAGTTCCTGATTTTTATATTTAAAAATGAACTCCAAGTTTAAATCTAAATTGTTTACAGCCTTTGACCCATATCCAGGAATTAATACTTCAAAAATTTGGAAAAAAAACACAACTAAATGTCAGTGGCATGTGGGACAAGGCATTAGGAAGCAGTATTTTATTGGCTAGAATTATTGGCACAGAGTAATAAAAGCAGAACATTTTTTTGTTGGTTTTCCTGTTGTTTTCAAGGTCCCTTGCACACACTGCATCCTTACTGCCTGCACAGGACGGAGGGCCCCACCACCTGCCCGCACAGACAGCTGTTTGATCCCTCTGCCTAGAATGCTCTAGCAGGGCTCTGCTCCAGCAGCTGCCTTTTCACCATGCAGATCTCACCTCAGAGGTCACCTCCATGGAAAAGCGCTTTCTTGACTATCCCCTCTGAAAATGGAAAACCATCACTATTGCCTTCCTGGCACTTACCATTATCTGAAAACATCTAGTTTACTTATCATGGGCCTCCCCACAAGAAATTTAACCTTATCTCTTAGTCACCGCTGAATCCCACTTTCTGGAACAGTGCCTGGTACACATAATAGGCACCAAATAATAATGGCTCAGTAATGAAAAAGATTCACATATATCTGTGTACAAGGACACGCACTATAACAAGATTCTAACAGCAAAAAACTGCAAAAACCTCAATTCCAGCAACAGATGAATAATAAATAAGCCACGATTTATCTATAAAGCAGAATATTTCTGTGGTGACTTAAAAGAACATTTACTGCCATGAAAAGACATCCACAGTATACAATATTGTGGAATTAATTTTTTTAAGTTGTAGAACAATATGTATATCATGCCCCCATGTTTACAAGTGATATAGGTAAATGTAATTATATGGGTATGTATAGTTGGAATATTTTTACAATAGGATTATATGTATTCTTAATGTGTGTGGTGTGTGTGTGTGTGTGTGTGTGTGTGGTTTACACACCAGGAAAAATGTATAGGACTAAGGTATTAGAAAAATAGAAAGGAAAGGCATGGTGGCACACACCCGTAATCCCAGCAGCTCAGGAAGTTGAAGCAGGAGGATAGTGAGTTCAAAGACAGCCTCAGCAACTTAGTGAGGCCCTAAACAATTCAGTAAGACCCTATCTCTAAATAAAATATAAAAAAGAACTGGGATGTGGCTCAGTGGTTAAGTACCCCTGGGTTCAATCCCTGGTAGCAAAAAAATAAATAAATAAAAAGGACTTCTGCATCTTTTACTTCAAATAATCCCATGTCATTTGGATGTTTGAAACAACCATGTGCACCTTCTGTAAATTAAAAAAAAAAAAAAAAGAATCATATACTTTGTAGTGTATATACTGAAATATGTTCAAACTTTTGGAAAATTGAGATCTTTTAAAAAATATTTTATGCTCACATCTTTATAAGCTAACTTTAAGAGTATATAAAATAAATAATAAAAGGCATATTTTGTTTACAGTATCAACTTTTTTGAAAGGTGGAACTTGGGGTATATCTCAGTGGCAGAGTGCCTATTTCAATCCAAAGCACCAAAAAAATAAAAAATAAAAAAAAATAAAGAGTAACTAGTCTCTTAATTGTCAAAACTTGGAAGCAGCCAAGATGCCCTTCAATAAGTGAATGGATAAACAATCTGTGACACATTCATACAATGGAATATTATTCAGCAATATAAAAAATCAGCTATCAAGTCACAAAAAGACATGGAAGAATTTTAAAGACATATTTCTAAGTGAAAGAGGACAACCTGAAAAGGCTACATACTGTGAGATTCTAGAAAAGGCAGAATAGGGAAACAGTAAAAACATCGGTGGTTGCCAGGGGTGAGTGGGAAGAGAAGAAGGGATGAATAGAGGGTATGCACTTTTAGGACAACGAAACTCTTCTCTATAATACTATCATGGCAGATAATTGTGCAACCGTGGCATATACAACATTAGGAGTGAATCCTAATGTAAACTATGGGTTTTAGCCAATGACCATGTATTAATATTGCTCATCAATTTTCACAAATTTGCTGCAACTAAAGCAAGTTGTTCATCATAGGGAAACTGGGGTGTTGGGAGATTTAAGGAGGTATATGGGAAAACACTGTACTTGCCACTCAACTTTTCTGTAAACCCAAAACTGCTCTAGAAATTAAAGTTTATTGATTTTTTAAAAAGAAATTAATGCTAGGGCTGAGGATATAGCTCAGAGGTACAGTGCTTGATCCCCAGCACTGCAAAAAGTAAAGAGTAATTAGTCTTGTGTTATGCATTTTGTTCATTAAATATGGTTACCTTAATAAATTCACATACATAAAATGTGAATTTTAAAACACAGATCGTACATTTAAGTCATGTTAATATAACTCTGTTATATTACAAAGGAAAACAAAAGATGGTATTTGAGGTCTAAAACGTAGTGTTAGAACTCCAATCCTACCAGAGATAATATTCATGTTTCTAGTTTCCCATTAATTTATATCAGGTTACACAAACATATCTTCTAAAATTACAGCTACTCAATAAATTTTTGTTCCCTGAAAAATATCCAAGTATTCTGTGTGACCCTGTGACATCCAAGGGAACCCTCTAATAATCCCATCTATTTGTGTGAAAAGGACCTTGGTGAATAAGGCATAAAAGATATTAGCAAACTGCTTTGAGTTTATCAGATGAAAAATCTAGGAAAAAGTACTAATTCTAGTTACACAGAAATTCATGCCATTAATGGTCTACCAGAGAAAAACTACTTTAAAAATATTCAATAACTACCAGGTAGAGTGGCACACACCTGTAATTCCAGCTACTACGGAAGCTGGGAAAGGAAGATGGCAAGTTCAACAGCAGCCTCAGCCACTCAGACCCTGTCTCAAAAAATGAAATTTGTAAAGGGCTGGGGATGTAGCTGCATGGTAGAGCACTTGCCTAGCATGTGTGAGGCCCTAGGTTAAATCCCCAGTACTGTTTTAAAAAAAATTAAATAATTTTGAGTCTGACTCCACCTAATTGTTCATCAAATCTACGGCTTCTTTCCAATCTCTACAATAACAGCTAGAAATTCAAAACAATATCATTTCATAAAGCAGAGTCTAGTTCAAATTTTATGTTTTATACAAATGCCACATATCTCTGGAAAAGGTAAAAACAACCCCACTGGTGAACAGGCATGTACTAATTCTAACTCTTGACCTAGGAACCCTGTGCCTTGTCAGCTCTCTAGAACCACAGAATCTTAGCAGGCCTGGGAGGTCACCCAGTCTAACACACCATTCAATGAGTCAGGCTTTTACCACACCCTTGACTTGTTAGATATCTACACAGGAGTCAGCAAACATTTTCTGTGAAGGGTCAGACAGTAAATGTTTTAGGCTTTGTGGCCATTTGGTCTCTGTTACAACAACTCAACTTGGCTCTTGAACCCCAAAAGCAACTGTAGACAAAACATAAGTAAATGGGAATGGCTGTGCTTCAGTAAAACTTTATATATAAAACAAGCAGTAGGCCAGGTCTGGCCAACAGGCTATAGACCGCCAATCCCTGATCTAGACTGCTTCTAGTTATTGATAAAATTCCACCATTAGGTACATAAGATGACTCTACAGATAATTTTCTTAATCAGGGTGAGTAAAAACAAACAAATGCACCCATTACAGCAACCAAAATTCCTGCCTTCTGGGTTATAGAACATCTACCCTTTTTCATGTATCAGCCTTCCAAATACTTGATGTAGACTATCATAATTCCCTGAAGTCTTTTTTTCCCAGCTAAATACCCTCAATGCTTTCAAGCATTCCTTCTATTATGAAATAGTTTTCCAGACATGGAACCATTTGATCTTCCCCTTGTATACATACTCCAGTCCTTAACAATCCTTTGAAGTACAGGAGACAGATACATGACATATGGTTTTAAAAATATGGAGCAATCAAGATGTAATTTTAATTTTAGAATTTGGCTCACTGTCTCCAAATACAACTGTTTTTTGTTGTACAAAATTACCATTTAGTCTTTAAGAAAAATAGATTTTGTGAGGATTTAAAAGCTTATGCCCAGTGTCATAACTCCATACATTAATTTAAAGTGATTACTGAGAAGTAGAAAATATTTTTAATTTTGCCAAAAAAGTAGATTTAAAAGAACAATAGATTTGAAATAGTTCCTATGCATCAAAAAATGTTGGCAGAACTCACCTCTACAATTGGAATCATATAGTGCAATTTGCAAAAGAAAGCCATCAGTTATTCTTCCTGAGAAAATAAAACACAGAAGGGGAAAACAAACACATGCATCTGCAGTGATTGGACACTTCTGGATTGTTAATAAGACAGAGCAGGCCGCTACAATCACAGCCAGGCTGTCTCTAAATAACAGTCTCTATGGTAGTTGACATTTCTAGAATTTGGGAACAAACCAAATTCATATTTTTAAAGACATTTTAACTCTACTTTTGGTACCTCAGCATCACAGCATTTTTTAAAGTTTTCTTTTTTGAATAACTAGAAGAAAATAAGGCACTACATGTATAATTAAAAATGTGCCACAGTTAGCCTGACCTTACAACCTTTTTCTATGACACCTGCATCTCTTATGCAGTTCAATTTTCTGATAACTCAATACCTGAAAGAGTATATTGTACCACAGAAATAAATTCATCCTTTAAAACCTAACCATGTTTATTTGTAATGACATCACATCTCACAATGTTGGCTAAGCTTAATTTACATTCTCCAGTGTCCTCTTCCTGCTTGCTTATCATGATTCAAGCTCTCCCTGGATAATCCCATTCATGTATGTGGCCTCAAATCTCTCCACAAATGTATTGCTGTAGCCCAATTTTTCTGCAAGGACATCCCACGTAGCTAATGAGCCTGGTGGCATTTCTACCCATCTAAACGTGCACAAAGTGAAGTACCATGGGTCTTACAGTGGTGAGAATGTTTACTGAGTGTTTACTATATGCCAGGTACTGTCCTAAGCGCTTTCTTTACACACATTTTCTCAATTTTCACAGTACAATTACACATGGCACATTTATCTTCTTTTATCTGAAATCCAATGACAATTACAGCATCAAAATATGAGATGCAACAGACATTGTTCATTGAGTACTTGGTACCCTTTCGTCTTCCGTTCCTCCTGGTCAGGACAACATTAATCTTGTTCAGTGCATCAATATGCCAACCAGTTTCCCAGTCTCCCTGTTCCATAGAAAGGAGTAACCATATGACCCTGCACCAACCAATGAAGCACAAGCAGATGTCTATTTTGGGGTGGGCCAGAGAATGCAACACAACCCTCAGCCCTTCCTTCCTTCTGTCTTCTTCCTTACTTGTAGGTATTATATGCAGTTGTACTTCCCCTTTATGACCATTAGAGAAAGGCCAAGATAATCACAGAGATGTTGGTCCTGACATTACTGAGCTACTGAACAAAGGCCAGTAACCAAGTACCTCCAGACTTCTTGACTGAAAAAAAAAAAAAAAGAACTCATTTGTTTAACCTTTTTAAGTTCAACTTTCTATTAATTTGCAGCTGAAAATATTCCTGATACAGAACTATAAACTTAACAAGATTTTGACAAATATGAAGGAAAGCAGATGGAAAGCAATAAAACAAAGAATGCTTCAGCTTCAAGGCCTGGAAAAATGATTCAAAGCAAATCAGCTCACCCCATGGAACCCCAGAAGACTCAGGATTTGGAGACACCAGGTACAGCAGAGGATAGACATCAGCTTTGATATCTGTAAGACCCCAACAAAAAGGCCTGCTCCTCACTGTTCCTTAAGTTCACAAGTCTACAATTACATGTTGGAAGGTTTCCTTCAAGACCTATTTATTCCGAGCCGTCTGTTTTAATTTGTGACTAAATTACCAATATATGATTTAAGAAAAGTCTACAGTATGACATAAAAAGGCAAAACAAGCATTTTTAAAAATGCAAGGGAGGAGAGAGAAAAGAAAATGAGCCTTGAGGACACATAAATAATGCAAAAAGCAGAAGAAATTTTCAAAAAGAAAAACACAAGTAATATCCACAAAGAGATTTGAAAAAAAAAAAAAAACAGAATGAGAGGCTATAAAATACAGCTGGTTAATATACAGTAACAGAAATACATAAAAATAACAGAAAGGTTGAAAGACAAAGTTGAAGCAACTTCCCAAAGAATAATGTTAGAAAACAAGGTGAAAAAATGTTGAAAATCAGAGGATCAGGTTCACATAGAATTTCTGAAAAAGAGAATCAAAAGAGAGAGGGGAGGAAAATGCCAAAGAACAAAAATTCTCTCAGAGAAAGGGGAAGTCTCAGACCCTCTTGGTAAGAATGTCAATTAGGACAGCCATTATGAAAAACAGCATGGAGTTGCCTCAAAATAAACTAGCAATGGAACATCCATGTGATCCAGCAATTCTACTACTGGGTGTATCTACAAAGGAAATGACCTCCATATGTCAAAGAGACATCTGTACTCCTGTATTCATTGCAGCACTCTTCACAACAGACGAGAAATGGAAACAACCACGTGTCCATCAGATAATGAATGGGTCAAGAAAATGTAGTACATATACAGCATGGAATACTATTTAGCCATAAAAAGAATGGAATCCCATCATATGCAGCAACATGGATGGAACTAGAGCATGGTATGTTAAGTGAAAAAAGTCAGGTACAGAGAGACAAACGCCACATAATCTCACTGTTATGTGGAAAGGAAAATGTTGATCTCACAAAAATAGAGAAAAGAATAGTGATTACAAAGCCAAGGAAATGTATGGATAGAAGAAATAAACTTCTAATGTTCTATAACACAGTAGGATAAACTATGGTTGACAACAACTAATTGTATATTTCAAAGTAGCCAGTAGAGGGGATTTTGAATGCTCCCATCGCAAATAAACAAGGAATGTTTATATCATGAATATACCAATCCTGATCTGATCATTATACATTGTATATGTATTGAAATGTCATATTCTATCCCATAAATATGTACCAGTATTGTGTATAAATTTAAAAAATATATTTTAATATGTATTAAATATGTTTCTATATAAATAATAATATCGCACACATTAAATTTAATATATATTAAATAATATAACATATAAACCTTTCTCTCTCTAAATATATATGTGTGTGTGTGTGTGTGTATGTGTGTGTGTATCATTCTCTTCCTCCAAGGGACCAGCATTTAAAGTGAAATTAAAACACAAACAAAAGCAGGTGATTGTAAAAATGCAGAAAAAAGAGGGATAAATTGAGCATCTAATGAGTTTTCTGAGAGGAATAAGCAGTTGTAATGCACAATTCTTTGCATTCGAGTGACATCGAACCTCTTTTAAAAGCAACGCCAGAATTTATGGCACTATGCCTTCAAAATTCTGAGCAGGAGATTATTTTTGCCATAGACTTTTATGACTCAATCAGTCAAGCATGAGGGTAAATGATGCAAATTTTTTGTCTCTCATGCACCTTCCTTGAAAGAATTCCTTTCTCTTACAGAGAATCATGTTTCTGCAAAACAAGATAATAAAACAAAGGAGATGTAAACACATACTAATTAAGGAAACAGGAGCCTGCTTGTTTCAAAAAAGAAACAGAAAAAGGGCAAGTGGAAGTTCTAGAATGACAGCTGTGCAGCATATCTAGACCCAGACTAGGAGAAAGACAGGCCTATGGGAAACTGCATGATTGACAGGTTATGTGATGCACTTTGGCATTCGAAGGTAAATCTGTTAAAATATACATAGAATTTCAGCTGAAGAAACAGTAAAATATTAGATTGAACAGTATGAAATTGTTTTATAGGTTTTGTAGGTTTCATTGTCAAATATTGGTTTTCATTGTCAGTTCCATATCAGTCACCCGAATTTAAAGGTGATTAAGATGATGGTGCAAATTGGCTTTAAATGCTCTGATGATAACAAAGACAAAAGAAAAAGTGGAGGGATATATGAAACAAGAATGTCGGAAAGTTAACTGTTATTGAAACCAAGTAATTAGCACATAGGTTTCACTGTCCTTTTCACTCAACTTGTGTGCATGCTAAAAATCTCTTAAAAAAATTATAAGAGAAAACCATGACAATACCAAAATGTATAACATTTCAATAATCTTTCAGGCAGCAAGAGGAATTTCCACTTAGTAATACTCACACAAAATCCAGTTATAAAACTAATGGACACAGAAAAAACAAGGATCAAGAATTCAGGTATACTAGATCTTTACTCACAGTGGGGAAGGAGACACAGGGACTATTTCACATTCCCACTTTACCCCTTCCTTTCTAAGGATTCTAGGACTATACTAAAAAGAGCTCAGCCAAGTTTTTGCAATTCCTGAAATACAAAATCCAATGAAAGAACCACTTTTCTCTGCCCATCAATTCTTTCCCAGTTTATATTCTTGTCTAATCTAGATTCCAAGATTCATCATCATACGCACACTTTTGTAAATATCCTTAAGTCCTTGCTCTCTTAGTTTCTGCTCTTTGTAATGGGCAGTTTTTAAAAGTAAAGCACAGTTATAATAAGAATATTACTTACTTATAAATAGTAATTCCAATTAATAGTAAATATTTTCTATTTGATAGTGAAGTATGCTATATAATAGTTTAGTTGTTGACTGACACCACTGTTGAAAGTTTGAGATCAGGAATATAAGGCAGAGATGCCTATTACCACTAATCCTTTTACTCAATACTGCACTTGAAGACCTAACCAGCAGCATGGTGAGAAGAAGAAATAAAAGGTAAAAGGAATGGAAAAAGAAGAAATAAAGTTCTCACTATTCTCAGATGATACATATGATCAGCTCCATAGAAAATTCAAAAGAATCTATATATAAATTATTAGCATCAATAAGTGAATTTAGCAAAGTTGCTGCAAATAAGGCAATATGAAAATTTCAATTGTATTTTTTATATATTAACAATAAAGAGAAAATAAAATACTTAAATAGTATTTATAATACATCAAAAGTATCAGATACCAGCAGGGAGATATTCAAGGCCTTTATACAGAAAATTATAACATACTATTCAAAGAATTGAACAAAATAAAGAAGAGGTTTCTTACATTTGGCACATAAATTCTTCCCAAATTTATTGATACACTCAATGCAATTCCAGCAAAATTCCAACAAGATGTGGAACTTGACAACTTGATGTATAAAACTTATAATGCAAAAGTATTAGAATAGCCAAGGCAACCTTGAAGAAGAGTAAATTGGTTAACTTGTCTACCAATTGTCAAGACATAATAAAGACACGATAATTAATATGGTCTGGTATTAGTACAAGATAGAAAACTAGACCAGTGAAACAGAACAGAGAATCCAAATGTAGACTCATGCCTATGACTTGATCCAAGGTACTACTGCAAGAGAAAGAGCTGAACTTTAATCTAATTCATCAACTTATGGGTTCATATCATCTTTATTATGTGTATTACAGTTCACTAGAAAAACTTTAAAGGACACATAAATGTACTGATTAAAACTGAAAGTAATAATATTAATGTAATTCTGAATAATGAAATCAATTATTACAAACCACTGGTACAATGTATAAAAAGAAATTAATGTAGCATCCAAATCAAAGACAGAATTCTACCATTAAAGAGAGAAACTTTCAGATTGTGACAAAACATAGCTATATGTTATTTACAAAAAAAATTGCCCTTAAAATAATCAAGAAGGGACAAAAATTCAGAGAATAACATAAAACTAGTAGGAAATGTAAAAAAAAAAAAAAAAAAGAAGAAGAAGAAGAGGAGGAGGAGGAGGAAGAAGAAGTAGTAGTAGTAGTAGTAGTAGTAGTAGTAGTAAGGGCAGGGAGCAATTGAATTGAAAAGCATTAAAATCATGCTTTTCAACACTACAGATTTATGTGCTGCACAACGTTGTCCCATCAACAATAGATTATATATGTAATGGTGGTGCCAGAAGATTACAATGGACCTGGAAAGTTCTATCACCTAGTGTTGCCATGACCATATAACTTCACAGGTATATACTGCTAGTTGTATAAAAGTATAGCATACACAGTAATGTACAATACATAATACTTGATGATAAATGACTTACTCATGTGTATTTACTATACTATACTTTTATTGCTACTTTAGAGCATACTCCTTCTACTAATTAAAAAAGTTAACTGTCCAGCACAGTGACGCACACCTGTAATCCCAGAAACTCAGAAGCTGAGGCAGGAGGATCTCAAGTCCAGACCATCCTGGGTAACAGCAAAAACCTGTCTCAAAATAAGAAATAACAAGAGGCTGGGGGATATAGCACAGTGGTAGAGCACACCTGGGTTCAATCCCTAGTAATGCAAAAAAAAAAACTGTAAAACAGCACCAGGTAAGCCATGTAATAGATCCTGGATTCGATCCCTAGCACTGCAAATATATACATATATATATATATATATATATATATATATATATGAATTATAAAAATCTATGCAACAAATTTGAAAACCTAGAAAAATTGGGTAATTTCTTAGCAAAAGAATCTAAGCATCAGCAGAAAACCCAAACACACTAATCACCACAGATTAGATAAGAAATGTGTTTGAGTGTCTACATTGAGATGGTATCAGGACCATGTGATTTCATAATTTGTTTCAGCTAACCTAAGTACAATTATTCCAACAATATTTGAATTATCCCTGAATAAATGCAAGATGGAAAACTTCCTAACACATCTGATGAAGTCAAAACATTAACATTAAAACTTGATAGAGCCAGGCATGGTGGTACATGCCTGTAATCCCAGAGGCTAGGGAGGCTGAAACAGGAGGATCACAAGTTCAAAGCTAGCCTCAGCAAAGGCTGAGGCCTTAAACAACTCAGTGAGACCCTGTCTCAAATAAAATACAAAATAGGACTGGGGATGTGGCTTAGTAGTCAAGTGCCCCCAAGTTCAATCCCCATTACCCCCCCACCAAAAAAAAAAAAAAAAAACAAAACTTGATACAGTACCAAAAAGAAAACTGAAAACCACAGTCTCGGCTGGGGTTGTAGCTCAGTGGTGGAGCTCTTGCCTAGTACACATGAGGCACTGGGTTCAATCCGCAGCACCACACACACACACACACACAAAATCAATTAATAAAATAAAGGTATTGTGTACATCTATAACTAAAAATATTTTAAAGAGAGAAAACCATAGTCTCATTTATAAATATAGATGCACAAGCAATATTAAGCAATAATTCAAAAAAAAAACACACTGGAATCAATCAAAGGCTTAATTCCAGGAATATGAGAGTGAAATTCAATGTGATAAAGTATATTTATGAAAAACCAACAGCAAAAATCTTTCCACTTGGTGAAACAGTAAAACTATTTCAAATAAAAGAAAAAACAAGGATACCTGCTATTATTATTATTAACCAACATTGTTATGCAGTACTACAAATGAAATAAACACTGGGGAAAAAAGATAATTTTTACTAATTGCCTACTACATATTTAGGCAACACAATGAAATTTAATTTTTAAAAACTAGTAAAATCAATAATAATAGTTGACAAAGTAGCACTACAATATAAAATAAATACACAAAAGTCACTGGGCTTTCCATATTTAAGCACAAAATACCTAGAAACAGAATTGGGGAAAAATGTTCACATACAATAACGAAGATATCAGTAAAATACAAAGGAGTAAACTTAGCTAGAAAAGTACAAAGCTTGTAGGAAGAAAATCATATCAAAGGATAAATTTTAAAATCTAAGCAAATGGAAACACATCCATATTCTTATATGGGAAGATAAAATGTCAATTCTTTTGACATCATAAAAATGTCCAACTAAAAAGCAAATAAAACAATGGGAACTTTAAAAAGGGTCATTAGGTAAAAATTGAGGAAAGCTGAACAAAGTATGAATTTCAATTAATACTAATGCATCAATATTGGTCCATTAATTACAATGTTTTGTATTAATGCAAAATGTTAATAGTAGGAAAACTGGGTGACAAATATATGAAAACTATTATCCTCATAGCTTTTCTGTAAATCCATAACTTATCTAAAATGTAAAGCTTACATTAAAAGAATAAGTGAAAATGTGGAAAGAAAAAGAATATGTGTAAGACCATCAGGGAACTTATTTAAAAAAAAGAAAAAAAAAAAATATATATATATAATAGAATTTGAGTTAAGTGAATGAAAATATCTCAAAATTTATTGAGAAAAAAATGCCTAAGAAAGCAGATTTTAAAAAAAAAAGAAGAAGAGTGGGAGGAGATATACTATAAAACCACTGTAATTAAATCAATATGGATTATTGTGTCAGAATAGATAAACACATTGGTAAAGCAGAATAGAATTCAGAAATTAAATCCAGTTTATATGAAATTTTAATATATGACAAAAATATATTTCCCTTCAATGGAAAAAGAGATTATTTAATAATTACTGCTGGCACAACTGTCTACCCATCTGGGAGAAAATCGTTCCCTATCTCATATTCTAAATAAAAAACAATTCCAGATGGAGTAAATGCTTAACTGTAGTACATAATGCATTAAAAGTTGGAAGAAAACCTAGGAGACAACACTTAAAATCTGTTTCTTACCCAGAAAGAAAGATAACAGTATTCCAGTTTATGAAAATTAAAAACAATTTATGCTGCAAAAAATATCATAAACAAAATTAATAGGCAAATGCTAGATTTGGGGAACTACTTGTAAAAGAAATAACAGATAATGGGTCAGAAATCATTATCAATATACAAAGAGTCCTGAAATATTTGCAGGAGACAAACAAGTCAAGAGAAAAACTGGGAAAGGATACAGAAAGGAAGTTCTTCACAGAGCCACAGACATGAAGATGCTCAAGCTAACCAATAATTAGAGAAATGCAAATCACAGTGAAATAATAATCACTCTACAGCCAATCAGATACAAGAAAAATTAGAAATCAATAATACCAATTGCCAACAGGATGAGGAGGAAAAAATGTAAATTGTTTACAGCTGCTTCTAAAAGCACTTTGATGAATTTTTTACATTAAAAATACCAACAAATCCCACCCTTGGGAATCAATCCCATAAAAATAAATTCACTAGTAAAATGTTGATTGCAGCATTGGTCTTATTGGAAAAAAAACAAGAAACAAACAAAAAGATTCCTAGCAATAGGTAATAAACAATGGTACACCCACACTGTGTAAGTTAAGCAGCCATTAAAAAGAATGAATTTGACCTATATATACCATTTGGCTCAGAAGGATTTTTCTGGATGTATCTTCGAATGATAAAAGAGAGAGGTAACTTAGCAAGACCCTGTTTCAAAAAATACAAAGGGTTAAGGATGTAGCTCAGTGGTAGAGCACCCCTGGGTTCAATCCCCAGTAAGGAGTGGAGGGAAAAAGTGAGGAATAGAGAAGGGCATACACTATGATCCCATATTTAAAAAGCAAATATTGATCAAACCTCATAAATGTATGTATGCCTAAATGTGTGTGTGTGTGTGAGAGAGAGAGACAGACAGAGAGAGAGAGAGACAGAGAGAGAGAGAAAGCATGTGACCATGGAGACAAACACAGAAGGACACCAGCACAGGGGTAGTTAAAGAATGCAGAAATTGAAAAGGAAAAGGGGGAACATGTGATGATTTCATTCAAGTTATGTAAAAATTACTCAAATGCCTGTTATAATGTAGATTAGGAATATAATGTCATTGGTGCAGGCTTCCATCCTGCCAGGCAGGATGCATGTGACACATGCATATAATCCCAGCTACTCAGGAGGCTGAGGCAGGAGGATTGCAAGTTCAAGGCCAGCCTCAGGACCTTAGCAAGATCTAAGCATCTTATGAGAACCTGTCTCGAAATAAAAAATAAAAAAGTGCTGGGATGTGACTCAGTAGTTAAGTAACCTTGGGTTCAATTCCTAGTACCAAGAAAAAAAAGCTTCCATCCTCCACATGGTCCCCATGCTTAACCTACTCCATAGCGATTTGACATTTTCTCATTCATTGAATTTATTCATCTGTACAATGTAAGTCTCACAATCTGTGCATTTTCTAGTAACTTCCTGAAAAAATATTATTGTTCATTAACTATTGACCCACATTTTATGAAACTCAATTTTTGGACCACACTTTTTAAGTCAGAATGTGATTTTACACATAAATGTAAGTATGTGCCTATATATAAATAAATTTAAATATATAAGGAGTTAGTAATTTTATGTTTACTGATTACTGGAATGTCCATAAAATGAAATACAAACTACAGAAAATATGCATGAAGTATACCATTTTAATAATAGCAAGGAAAATCTTAACCATAAATGTATACTTCAATAATTTTAAGTGAAAAAGAAAGCTGTTAAAACTATTCACAAAGCCACTGGAACAGGTCACATAAAGGGGTAGGAAACAGACATGAGGGGCAGATTACTATCTCGGTCTTTATATCTCTCTGCCTTATATTACTTCACAGTACAATAAGCCAAAAATTACTGCTTTAGAAATCTGAAAATATTAAGCAATGAAAACAAAGATAACTCATAAGAAATAAAATAAACTGGGTATTCCTGTCTACCTCATAGGTCCTCTGTAAAGAGTAAACAGGATACTTCATGAAAAGTGCTTAGCATATTCCCCAATATACAAATTCTCAAAAAAAGATAGCTACTTTTTGTTTGAAAAAAAAAAAAAGAAAAGAAAAGAAAAAAAAAAAAAAAAAAGCTGGGTGTGGTGGCGCACACCTGTAATCCCAGCAGCTCTGGAGGCTGAGGCAGGAGGATCACAAGTTCAAAGCCAGCCTCAGCAGGTAAGGTGCTAAGCAACTCAGTAGATCCTGTCTCTAAATAAAATACAAAATAGGGCTGGGGATATGGCTTAGTAGTCAAGTTTCCCTGAGTTCAGTCCCCAGTACCCCCACCCCCAAAAAAAAAGACTACAGCGAAGAGTAGAAATGATGAAGCTGAACAGACAAAGCTTTTGAAAGTGACATTGTGTATACAGGACACTATTCCCCATATTACTGAATCTTGTCTCCCTTAGATTGCACGGATTCATATCATGGTTACCTAAACACACACTAATTGACAGTAAAAATGAAATTACAATTAGATAAATAAAGCACTTACATAAAAAGGAGATGGTGATCTTTTTGTTTTGAAGATTACTTTAACAACCATCCTACTGCTCTATGCTTCTATCCCAAAACTTCAAATGAGAAACACTTGGACCTTGGACATTTAGGGGAGATTCACCAGGACAAATTCATACCAAATGGGGAGTCATGCAGTCGCCTCTGCTGAGGCCTGCCCAAGGGGAAAATCCATTCCTGAACAATAAATTACACCCTAGCTCTGAATTTCTTTGCTAGCCTGCCTGGAAATCTGAATTTATAATCTGCAAACTAAGTCTGGCCCATTGGTACTGTTCTTACTGTTCAGTGAAATATCAAAAGGACTTCCTCAAGTTATGCATGTGTTGTTAGTCTTACCACTCACATGGAATTGACCTTCTCTTCGGGGCCTTGCACTTGGCCTGTCACGGTGCCTTTGCTGGTGTTCTTCACCCAGCCAACCACTCCTATTTTCTTAGCTTCACCTTCCGTGTACTGGTTTCAGGAGAAAACAGAAAAGATGAAGTCAATCATGAAAAGTCTGAATTCATAGCATACTTTATTCCAATATTCAAAACATGCTAACCTGATCATCTTTTTACCCTAAACTATAGTCTATGCCAACCCTTGCATAGCTGACCTACTGCCTGTCACACCTCTATTGATAAGAACCTTCACTTAAATGGTATCTTTTGTTAAATTCCCTTTCAGGACATGCATGTTACAAAAATGTAAACTAATAGTGGGAATTATTTCAGAACCAGTTTCTACGATGTGTTTTGGGATCTGTAAAATTCGACCACATTGACCTCAGGCCTGTGAACACTAAACTGCACTGTGAATCTGGGTTCCAAGTGACATCAATCCAAGATTCTCAATCACTGATGAGAAACATCCTGTTATGATCAACATTAAGCATTCATGGGCAGGAACAAAAACTAAAACACTCCAAAATTTACACCAAAAACGAGGGGAAATAATTTTAACAAGAAAATTAAACTATCAAGAACCCTAGCTTACACAAGCTGGTTTGTGGAGTTATTATAGATTAAAAGATTCTGATGGGTTTTGAGGGCTCTGGATTTATCACAAAAATGTTATAATTGTTTATGGATACATTTCTCTCTCCTATGATTCTTAATGGTTTCTTTAAATTCCTTTCCCAGTTTCAAATTCAGCTATTCTACTAAAAATGAAAAAATAAGAAACATGTTGATTATGAATTATTTTAACCACATCATTCTAAAAATTCCTGTGGATCCAGTCTTACCTGAAGTTTTCAAAACTATGCTCTTCTCCTGCTTGGAGGCTAGTGTGATTAAGGTCTATACTCCACAGACCCAACAAGATGAAGCAACACAAACCAAAATCGATTTACTAATTTTTAATTATTTTTACTTTACTTTTTACTATTTTCTAACTAGTTTTTGCTAAGGTGGGTATAGGAATTGGTTCAGAAAATAAGCCAAGATAATTATAAAATGTAGACCATCTGAATTGTGGAGGATGGAGTTATCTCAAAATACTGAGACTTTACTGGTAGGAATGTGTTGGAACTAACTCTCAGGGGTTGGGGACCAGAGACCTCATCAAGTGACTCCCAGCAGCAATAGAAGGTGAAAATATAAGCCACTGTTAACTTTTAAGAAAAGAATATTTTAAAAAATAAAAAATTTAAAAAGAGAAAAGGAACTTTAACTGCCGAAATCCTGAAACCGTTTTCATATTCAACATTAGCATTTTTCATTTTGCAGTGCTAGATATACTCCCTTGCCTGGAGGGTTTTTCTACCCAGAATGTGTGAAAGATCCCATACTTTGTATTCAACATACCTCATCAAAATGTTTAATTCAAATCAACCAAGAGAGGTACTTTTGAAATTCATAGAAAATATTAACTAATAAATAAGAAGGCTATGATGTTTCTAACTATTTTTTAAGGACAGCTTTAATAAAAGTCAAAGTAATTTTTTAAAAATTCATATATGTCTTCATTTGCTGTTGAGGGCAGTAAATAAGGAGTAGACTAGCTCTAGGTAGAAAACTGCTCTGTCTCTGATTAAAAATAACAGGAAGACAGTGGCAGAAAAATAATAAACAGTGTATTGACTTACCATTCTGAAGCAAACACCTGTATAAAAGAAAGATAAAAAGAAATGTCAGCTTTTTGAAAAACTATGTATTTCCTGAGTTAAAGTTCACTTATTTCAAGGGCATTTTTCAAAATTATTCCCTTTAGCCAAGCACAGTGGTCAATACTTGTAATTCCAGCAACTAGGGAGGCAAAGGCAGGAGGATCACAATTTCCAGACCAGCCTGAGAAACTTAGTGAGACCATGACTCAAAGTAGAAAATAAAAAGGGCTGGGGATGTAGCTAGGGGGTAGAGGACCCTGGGTTCAATTCCCAATAATGAAAAAAAAAATTTTTTTTAATGAAAAAAAAAGAAAGGGAATTTTTTGGAGAAATATAATATAGTAATACTCTAAGACCAAAGTATAATGAACTACATTTTCAATCTGTTGGTAAAATGCCAAATAGAACAAAATGCTTATTAATGGAATGAGACAGACATCATTACCCTATGTACATGTATGATTATACAAATGGTATGAATCTACATCATGTACAACCATAGAAACAAAATGATGTACCCCAATTTGTGTACAATGAACCAAAATGCAGTCTGTAAAGAATTAAAAAATAAATAATTTTTAAAAAAGGCTTATTATAAGGACAGTTGAGGATATTTAGCTTAAAAATTACCTATCCTTAGTTTTTAGAATTTCTTTAAATGCAAGAAATTCAAGTTGAAATACAATAAACATTTAAATTTTCATTTTATTTCTGATTATAACTAGAACCAATAAAGCAAATATCAAGGAATGATATTCCTAACCATAACTGGGCTTCTGAAGCTTTAGTACTAATGGAAATTAACTAAAATTGAAGTAATCCTTGGAATCTTTATGGTATAGATTATATTATGGTCATATTTTGGACTATATAGGTTGGGTAGAATTGTTGGTGCTGGTTATGTTTTCCCCATATAAACTGTGGTAGATGGGGCTGTTCCATATTAATAACTACCATAGTATCTTATACTTCAGTTACCCATCCTTCAAAACCGTGGGAGTACCATCTCAGACACAAGTCAAGAAAGCTATGGGTATTCCTATACTAGGTTGTTTGGAACCAAACATTCATACAAGGAGAACAGGACCCTAATGTGAGGGCAAAACAAGAGGCAAATTGGTTCCAAATTACCAAGGATGTATGCTTATGCTTTGAGACCTGGTAGGAGAAAGGGAAGCCCTCCTTACATCTCTCCTGGGAATTACAGCAATGATCCTAAACAAGAGATCTCAGGTCATTCTTTCAAATTGCAACTTGGAAGACATTCAATCCAAAAGGATGCATAGAACAGGCTTCTCTAGAATAGATTTGCCCCACAGTTGAGCTCACACCTAAAAATTGGTTAAAATGGGTCTAAGCATCAGGAATGTGACAGGTGCAGAAATACAGAGCTTGTTAAGTACTATTTAGTTTTTATTCCCACCTAGAACACATGAGAAATTTGGAAATCTTTTTTTTTTTTTCCAAATGAAAAAAAAAAAAAAAAAAAAGGAGTTTAAATTTAGAGGACAGAAGAGAGCACAGTAATTAAAACTATTTGGGGAATGGATAAACAACTAAGGTAGATCCATACAATGGACTACTCAGGAATAAAAAAGAAAGGCGTATGGATACCAGCAACAGTTTTATGAATTACATGTTGAATCAAATGCATTGTGCTCAGCAACGGAAGCCAGAGTCACACATAGTGTGTAATTCCACATTCTGGAACAGGCAAAACTATGGACAGAAAACCAATTGGTGGTTGCCAACACCGAGGAGTGGCGGGGAAAGAGTGTTACAAGGAGGCAGGAGGGAACTTGGCGGGGGCGGGGGACTGTTCTTTATCTCAATTGTGGTGGTTATTACATTACTGTATGCATTTGTCAAGACTCATTGAACTGTACAGCAAAAAGGGTGAATATTACTGAATGTAAATTATACCTTGGTTGAAAAAAATATATATTGGGAAGTCACAGGGGATAGAACAAGCTGGTCTCCAAAGAGACCAAAAGATATTGCTTCTACACACAGCAATCAAGCATAGCTAAGAGGATATAGAATATCAGTAGCTTAGATATTTTTATAGTTTTGTAAGCAGATTTATAATAACTTTTTCCTGATGGTAGTGTATTGTATTGCCAAATGAATATAAAGAAAAAGAGCAGCAAAGCAATAAAGACAGGAGGATATCACAAATGGGATTTTTATAGGGCTATAAAAGTATTTTTAAAGGTACGTGTAAAATTTGGAGAAATGATGAGTGGAAAGTATTGATCTGAGGGAGAATCAGAAAGGCAATCTGCTATATAGATGGAAGGAAAGACATTAGCTAGTAGATATAAAAGGAATCAGCAGAAAATTCAAGAAACTTCATGACAACCCACACCATATAAAAGAGAAAGACAGAGGTAGCTGTGTACATTGAAGGACATCAGCTGCGGAATTTGTGGCTCTGGCAAGATTGAAATTATGGCAGGTCCAGAAACTAATGCCAAACCAGTTCACTGGCATTAAAAAATATTTCAATTCATACTCTCACTGGTAGAATGCCTTGTGTGCTGGCTATAGATGGAGGCATCGCTTTGGCCATCTTATACTTCAAGCTAAGATCTAAAAAACTCTAGCTGTGAAAGCAACATAAATGGATTCTAAAATGTGTGACCTCATCCGTTAAGTTCCTATTCCTGGAGAAGCTAATGTCAACTCATCATGTAATATTCAACTTATACAAAAAATTATGAACATGGAAAAATATAAAAAAAAAAAGAGAGACACAACAGGAGAGAAACTGCACAGGTAATAGTGTGTGATGTTTTTACTATGAGTGAGGGGTTCCAGAACACAGTAAGATGCTGACCAACAAGTAGATTGACAGTTTGAGTCAAACCTGTACTGTGCATGTTCCTCTCCTCATTCCTCTTCAGTAGAAGCTCTGTGTGTTAAAATAGCAACACCTCAAAGTTCTATTTGAAAGTCAAATCTAGGACTCCTTCTCAGACCTACAGAAACACAACTTTGCAGATGTTACCCAGAAATTTTAACATAATTTCCAGATGATTCTTATGCCCACTGAAGTTTAGAACCAATAAGTGGCCCCACCTTTAAGGAAGATCTAGGAGAGATCTGGAAAGGGTTTGTGTTCCAGGACAAGGATGGCAGCACAAAAAGGAAAACCAAAATGTTATAGGGTACTGCACATGAGATATATCTCCCACGGACTCTGGTTCAAATTGTGTGGATGATAAATCATGTACTTGAGTATCAACTTGGCCTCACCTATTTTACAAGTCAGCAACACTACATGAATAGATGATGAAAAGGCAATAGATGATGAAAAGGCAAAACCCACTCTCCAGCACCCTACTGGGACCCGGTGTTATAGCTACCTAGGCAGCCTATTGCTTAGATTGCTCTATCCTTATGACCTATTGCTGGGAATACTGGAGCTGTCCAGAGAGGGAAGTTGACAACAGAAAACCTAGCGAACACCTACAACATCCTTTCAGCACATGAATTCCAAATAGCCCTTCCACCATCCATTCACTGATGAAAAAAAAGGACATTTGCTTTTTTGTGACAGGGTTGGAGGAATTTTGAAAAGAGGTATCAAACACAGATATTCTACCAATTGTGTGTTGTAGGATTAAGGAAATTACCTAAGTCAATCTATTGATGGAATTTTTTTTTTTTAACACAGATATAATCTAAGATTCAGGCAACTCAGATATATGCAACGAACAACTCAGATATATGCAACAAACAACTCAGATATATTTAACAAGCATACAGTTAAACATTATTCACTTAACAAAAATTATATTGTCTAATTCTAAGTGCAAATAATGAGATGGGTATATAAGACACAGTTCCTACATCTAGGAACTTTCGAATCAAGTGAGAAAGATAGAAAAGTAAACAGGCATAAAATTGCTGTGGAATGCATAAACCTGGATTCAAGTGAGAGTTTATAGGACACATGACCTAGTCTTGGTGAATTTTGGACATATTTGTTGAAGAATAAATCTTAAGAGTTGAGACTTCAGTCGGGCCTGGTGCACACCCCTGCAATCCCAGTGGCTAGCGAGGCTGAGGGATCAAGAGTTCAAAGCCAGCCTCAGCAACTTGCAAGGTGCTAAGTACCTCAGTGAGAACCTGTCTCTAAGTAAAATACAAAATAGGGCAGAGGATGTGGCTCAGTGGTTGAGTGCCCCTGTGTTCAATCTCCAGTACCAAAAAGAAAAAAGAAAAAAAAAAAGTTGAGACTTCAATCATGAGCAAAAATTGGTATGATGAGAGTAGAATAACATTATAGATGGAAGAGTTGTGCAAAGGTCCAAAGTTGACATTTTGGCACATCTGGATACCACACATAGTTAAATACAACCACTCATTTCCTCATTTTCAAAATTATTTCTAGGCCCCAAACTTCACTGGAGACTTATTAAAAAGTGATTCAGTGTTCCAACTGTTTCTAGAAGAATTGGTATGAACATTTTTATACCTAAAGTTTCCATAATTCAACTAATCTACTGCAAGAACCTCCTTAATTAACTAGTCCCCCTGCTTCTAGTTCTGCCTCCTAGAATGTCTTCTTCATAAAGCAGCCAAGGTGGTTCTCTTTTCTTAGGTAAAATCAGATTACTTCCATCCCTTGCTTAATACCCTCTAGTGGCTCCCCATGACATTCAAAATGAAAAGTATTCTGACTACCACAGTCATTAGGCCACTTCCCCATGCCTCTACCTGGTCTCTGGCACTCCCTCTCTCTTTATTCCAGACTGCTCCTGGGAACTCCTTATACATGCCAAGCACATTCCTCCCTCGTGACCTCTGCACTAATTATTTCTTCTGCCTGAGAAACTCCTTGCCTGGGTCTTAATGACTATTTGCTTGTCATTACTCCTCTCTGCACACATGTCACCTCCTTAGAGAAATATTTCCTGTTTTTCTAAAACAGCAATGCACCCCTGTTTCCTACACATGCACATGCATACTACTGTTTACCATATGATATTATTATATATTTATTTATGTATTTTCAAATTTCCTGTCATCATAATAAACTGTTAAGTTCCATGTGGGCAGGATTTTGCCTGTCTTGTTCACCTAGCACCTAGACCAGAGCTAGGCTCACAGTTGTTGAATAAATAAATAAAACTAGCTGATGAATATTTAAGTGACATATTTAAGTACCCCATAATAATTCATTATTAATATTGCAAATATACATATAACTATACTGACTAGAATTTAAGTTTGCTTTCAAAGTAATGATGCTAAATATACTGCAATCAAAGTACTGGAAAGAATCCCAACAATTCTACAAGTAGAACTCTACATAAGTCATAATACATAGTGAGTGAATATATTATAACATGCATATATATACATACTTACATGAATAGACACATACAACTATAAAGGATAGCAAGAAGTTACTCCATAGTGCCTCAGTTGACATTAGGCATGGATATAACATTAGGCATATACACAGTTCATATATACATAACAAAGATGTAACCACAGTAACTAAAAAAGAGAAATGTTTAAGTTAGCTGTCTTGTAGAACTTACAGGATTTGGGGTAGGAAACTGGAGCAGGATGTGGTGGCTGTTGCTTCTCATCACCAACCCTCATGTACTATTTGATATATTATAAATTCATGTGCATATGCTAATTTGATTTAAATTTTTGAAGTTTTAAATTTTAAAGTGTAACTATGAATGGTAAGGACACCCACATACATAGTTACTTTTAAAATCTTAAAATGGTAGAACTGCAGGATTTAAAGTGACATATTTAACTAACCCATAATAACTCATTATTAACATTGCAAATATGCAAATATCTATACTGACTGGAATACAAAATGTTATTATTTTAGGCAGTGACAAATGGTAGACAACAAGACTGAGATAAATCATATATGAAAGTTTCAACATGTATTTAATAGAAATTTAGGTTACCTTGGTTATAGATCTAATGTTTTCAGGTTGAAACCCTGGAGATCACAGTCTTTCTGTAATCTATTCTTTTGTGTCACTGCTTGAGAAAGAATACCAAATGTAATAACTATGTTTTAACATTCACTTAATATAAGAATGCCTGTGGCACTTACAGATACTTCCCCTTCTTCCTAAAAGAATTCTGGTTTTACCTGGCGACAGCGAAGTAACTTTCTGTGTTTCCTAGTCATCCTTATTGTAGGGGTGGCCAGTGAGAGATGTGCCAAGTCACTGGTTGAGGCTTTCAGAAAAGCTCTTGCACAGGAACTGACCCAGTCAGGGGTATTGCATTTGCCCTCTCTTTGCTGACTGTGGTGTGAATATAATGACTGGAGTTATTGCAGCCACCTTGAAACCATGAGGGAAAGGCTCTGACCCTAACTTCCTAAGAGATTTTAAGTGCCAGGGGATGGAGGAAGAAATGAGGAACGGGGTGGGGGATGGGGAATTAAAGAGAATGGGGAGTCTGGTGGTGAATAACTATTCCCAGGTACCCTGGGGGTGGAGGACTGAGGAGGAGGATCCAAGTTCAGACCAAGCCTGGGCAATTTTGAGAGACCCTGCCTCAAAATGAAAAATAAAAAAAGGCTAGGGATGTAGCTCAGTGGCAGAATTCCCCTGGGTTCAATCTCTAGTACCTCAAAAAATAATAATAATAATAAAATAAAATTTTAAAAGAGGAGATCTTCTTTTGGGGGTGATGGATCTGGTCTGGAAATAGATAGTGGTAATAGTTGTGAAATATTATGAATATATCAAAACCCACTCTGTATTTAGTGTTATGTGAATCATATTTCAATTCTTTAAAATCACATACACACAGCAGAAAACAGGACTGTGATGTAGTCATTCCTATCTCTATCTGTAGAACAGGGTCATTATTCTCCAATTTTGCTCACCACAAAATCACAAAATCTCCCTTATTTCTACCACTTTTCCACACCAAAATCAAAAACAAACTCCACATTGCAGATCATCTTGAAGTACTTCAAACAGACTGAATCTCCCTAGATTTTACAATTTTTTTCTGTAGAGAAAGCCTTTTGCTCCGTAACAATAGTTCCTTCCATGAGGAGGAATATCCATTAGTGTGACATTTCTGGCCCACCTTCTTTCCTGTCCCCCCAATTCCTTCCCAGGGACATGCAAGGACTCATCTAATGGATAAGTTTAGCAGGAGAAGCATGCTTCCTCTTCCTCCTGCCGGGAAAAAGGTCTCCACAGGGATCATACTCTTTTCTGTCCTGGAGTAGCCCTGCCTATGCCCGGTTGGGTGTATTTAATTCTGCAGTACAGATAATTATAAAGTTTACTTACCTGCAGATACAGGCCACATCCCCCAAACTCTGCTTTACTTTTTGTCTTCCTTGGCAATAACTCATATGAGGATGGGTGCTATTTATTGGCCCCCTCAAACAACACCCCTTATTTTAAATCCTTAGAAGGAATGTGTGTTAAGGGGGTCTTAAGACCTCCAGCCCATTAACTTTGTGAAGCAGCAAATTACATGGGAATCAACCATTCCAAAGAACCATAGTGTACTTGAAATTCTCCAGAATCTTTCTGAAAGTCCTGACCCCTGGTTTGATGCATACTGTGCAACCCAGAGACATCTATATAGAAAGAAAAGGTGAACATGGAGACATATTTTCTGCAGCTTATCAGAACTAGCTGAAACAGAGCACTCTCCTAGGTCAGGGCCACTGCTGGAAAAGATGCTTCTGTGAGTTTTCATGGCCTCCCGCACCGCTTCCACCTCACTTGCTAAAGAGAAGGGAAGCTGATATGACACATTGCTCTGGAAACTGGGACAGATATTAGCCCCTTCAGTCATAAAAGACTCAAGCACAGTATGCTGCTCAGTCAAGGTTCAGTCAGCAGCAACTGTTCCTCACTTTGTGGAACCATGGATCAGTGGGAAACCTGACATGAATATTTGCAAAGCAAATACACTTTAAATCTACAAAGAAGCGTTGATATTTAAAGAAACCATATGATGAATTTTAAATGTCAGCAGGCTTTCATGTAAAATCAGATTTTCATATTGCAATAGACCCCTCCATCCTGGGATCTGACTGCATATGTCAATTTTGAATGCAGGAAGTGAGCTAGCTGTTACCTTACAAAGAAGAAGCCCTTAATGATTTTAAGCATCTATAACTGTTAAAAATCTTTTCTCATATGTAATAAAATTCTGCCTCACTTAACCTTTCTCCATGGTCTAGGGTCTGTTCCCTAGAGCCACACACAATGACATCTTTCAAACAGTTGAAAGAGCCATCATGTTACTGTTTCTTCTAAGAGCTAACTGTCCCCAAGCACTTCAGTTTAATTGGAGACACTTTTGAAGTCTCCACCAGAGGCAAAGCCCTCTAGGAGATATAAAATCAAGCCACCAGTTTGACCTTCAGAAGTGTCTCTCTAGTGACAGACACAGCCTGTGCACAAATAACTGTAGCAGAAAACAGAATGGATGGAAGAGAAGTAAAACCAAGAAGTGTAATAAATGAAATGCTATAGGAACAAAGAAGCCAAGAGAGAATTGGAGTCAACCATGCTTATGTTTTTTGACTTTAATGTACTTAAATTTTCAACTAAAAAAAAAAAAACTTTTCTATTTTCCTGTGCACAGAAGCAAAAATATGTACATCCAAATCACGTGATGAAGCCATTTAATTACTGATTGCACTTTGTATTTTAAGCAGTCTTTAAGAAAATTGCACTTCCATAAACTACTCCATTCTAAAACTGAGTTAACACTATCAGAAACAAACTTGAATTTCACATGTAAACCAACAGATTGTCACAATGCATTTCTTTCTTTTTTTTTTTTTTTTTTTTTTTTTTGTGGTGCTGGGGATCGAACCCAGGGACTGTGCTTGCAAGGCAAGCACTGTACTGAATGAGCTATCTCCCCAGCCCGTCACAATGCATTTCTAGGAGTGTCATTAACTTGAGAGTAGGTAAAGCATCAAAGTATTTGTAGACAGTTTAATCAATTTTCCTTTCAAACTTTCAGACTGTATTATTCTAGATAGAAATGTAACTACACGGGGCTGAAACTGTGGCTCAGTGGTAGAGTGCTTGCCTGGCATGTGTGAGGCCCTAGGTTCCATCCCCAGCACTGCATATAAATAAATAAATAAAATAAAATATCCACTGGCAACTAAAAAATATTTAGAAAAAAAAATGTTAACTACACATCCAGAGAAACATAAAAAGGCCAGGCCATAGTTACAATGCTCTAAGACCATAGGTTCAATCCCCTATTCCACTAATCCTCTTCCCAAACCTCCCAATGCAACAGAAGTTGTTGGCGGCTAGGGAGGAACTTCTCATAAATGTGAAGATTTTACCAAAAAAAATGAGGTGGCTCATTTGCTGTCCTTTATCAGTCAGCCAGAGGTGTGCACATAATACTTTCTATAAACGTTAAATATGACATAACTTTCTGCAATCTTACAATAAATTCCCTTTATGTTCATATTTTTTTAATGTTCATATTTTTTTTTTTTTAATGGTGCTGGGGATCGAATCCAGGGCCTTATGCTTGCAAGGCAAGCACTCTACCGACTGAGCTATCGCCCCAGCTCCCAATGTTCATATTTTTTTAAATAAATGTGGAAATTTTTAAAAGTATAGGATGGAGCCAGGCATTGTGGTGTACGTCTGTAATCCCAGCTACTCAGCAGGCTAAGGCAGGAGAATCGCAAATTCAGAGCCAGCCTTAGCAACTTAGACCCTCTCAAAATAAAAATTTTAAAAGCTGAGAATATAACTCAGTAGCAGAGCTAGGCTGAATTTAAGAAAAAAACAAAGGAAAAGAGACAGCTGTACAGTGGAGAAACCTGACAAATGCTATCTCAGGTGATCAAAGTCAACAAGAACAGCAGTAAGTTATACTGATAGTATGTGCCCTTGACATGGTGTGATGAGAATGGTACTTCACCTCTGTGGTCTTCTTCCCAACTACCCATAAACCCAAGTCTTAGCATGTCAAAAATATCAGACAAATCCCAAGTGGGGAGCAATCTATAAAGTACTTGACTTCAAAGTACTCTTCAAAACTGTCAAGGTCATCAAAAACAAGGTAAGTGCTGGGCTCTGGGGCACACACTATAATTCCAGAAACTCAGGAAGTTGGGGCAGGATTGCAAATTCAAGGACAACCTCACCAACTCATTAAGACCCTGTCTCAAAAAAAAAAAAGGAATGGGGATATAGCTCAGAGGTAAAGCTCTTCTGGTTTCAATGCCCTGCAATTAAACAAACAAACAAATGAACTGCTAATCTGAGAAAATGTCATAGCCTAAAGGAGTCTAAGGAGGTAAGATAATTAAATATAATATGGTATCCTAGATGGGATCCTCAAACAAAAAAGGGACATTACATAAAATTACATAAAACAACAAAAAAGGGACATTACATACAATTAAGAAAACCGAAATCAAATTTGCATTAAAAATAATGTATCAAGTCAGGCAAGATGAGCACACCTATAATCCCAGTGGCTGGGGAGGCTGAGGCAGGAGGATTGTGAGTTCAAAGCCAGCCTCAGTAACTTAGCAAGGCCATAAGCAACTCAGCAAAGATTCTGTCTAAATAAAATACCAATAAGGGCTAAGGATGTGGTTCAATGGTTAAGTACTCCTGGGTTCAATCCCCAGAACCAAAATAATAATAATAATAATGTATTAATATTGCCTCATACCAATTATGTTGTCTCCATACTATCTTCCCAACTTTCCTAAACAAAAAGTTTATTTTAAAAAAAAGTAAAGGAAGAGAAGCAATGGAGAGTAGCAGGAGTCTAAGGATTTATATGCAGACTTTGAGGATAGGCCTAAGAATCTACTTGTAATATTGTTTACACAAATGTGTTTTCCTGAATTTTAAAAATATTTTTAGTTGTAGATGAACACAATACCTTTATTTTATTTATTTATTTTTGTGTGGTGCTGAGGATCAAACCCAGTGCCTCACACGTGCTAGGAATCACTCAACCACTGAGTTACAACCCCAGACTCTGTTTTCCTGAATTTTAAACAACCAACTTATAAACCATGTATTGGAATTCAATACATTTGAAAATAAGGGTGCTGTGTATTTGAAAGGGAGAGTACAGTGTATTTGCCCTCTAGAACATTTTGAGTGGCATTCGGTCACTAAGGGTATTTTAAATTCAAACATTCCAAATAAAAATATAACAAGACAGATTGTTTTTAGTTACAAAATACTTTGTGTTGAACTCCAGTAAGTCAATTTAACTCATTGATCACTCTTCCATATAGGAAAGTTAAATCATTTTCCATTTATTCCATGTTCATTTTTATGTCATTGAATCCATTTTCACTGGGAATGTTTTCCATGTAAATATTTTAATGATAATTTATCAAACCATATTTTGTCCACCTAAGTGTGCCCAATTAAGTCTTCTTTCACTGCAAATTCACTTTCATTGTCATTATTTCCATCAAGCCAGTTTTCACCAGGGTTTTATTATTCTAGATTTTGCCTGTTTGCCTGCCTCTTGAATGCCCATTGCCTGCCTTTCACATACCCATCACCCACCCCATGAGGTCCACCTGCCAATCATTCACCCATAGCTTGCAGACCACCCGCAGACCACAGACCACCAGCAGACTGCCAGCTGCCTTCTGTTGCCTGGAAGTCCATTGTCACAATACCCGCAGGTTTGGTTACACGTGGCTGCCGCCATTTTGGGACAATAGCCAGGACCTCCATGACCCCTGTCTCCAGGACCCCTCAGCCCCACTGACTGCACCCTGCCTCCAGGACCCCCAGCCCAACCAATCACATCCCATACAGACTCGGCACCCACACCCCAAGCTGCAGCTCCCCATTTGCCACACATTTGGAAGCCAGTGTGGCCATCTTGGATTATCCTGGAAGCAGAAGCTGCCATCTTTAGGTGGGACAAATCCCATCCTGTGACACCTGCTGGAGTCTGGAAGTTGATTGTCAGGTACCTCTCATGCATCAGCCTACTGAAGATTGGGAGGTTTGAATAATACATGACTGTAATAGTGTTTTTTTTTTTTCTTTTTACCTTTTTGAAAATTTTTAAATTTTTATTTCTTTATTTTTCTTGCTATTTTCCTTTTGTTTACCTGTTTCCTCAGTCTCTTTCTCCCTTTTCTCATGCTAACAACCAACTTCTTTTGATTATACTTTCACTCTTCCCATGATCTACAACTTATATATACTCTTTTCTTATCCCATTAACAGTTACATCCTACACCCCTCCCCATCTTCTTTGTCCAACATTAGAAACTGCAGACCTCATTGCAAATCTATTTGTTATGCTGTAGATGATAATTGAACTCATCCTCTGTTTATTATGACAATATTGTTAATGTCTTCATAGGTGCTATTTGGTTTAGGGCTGCATATTGTCTGTACTGGGTGCTGCTAATATTGATCTTCCCTTAAAGAAGAGGTTTGGAAACCTGCAGGGTCACTATAAGCCTATAGGGGGGAAAGTGCAATACCCCAGATTTGCACTGCTAGAGGGGAAGATACATGAACAACATGAAAAAAACAAGGGAAGAAAGTGTTCCAAACAAACCAAGATTCTATATTAATAGAATCCAATGACAGGAGGGTAGAAAAAAAGTCAGAAAAGGAGTTCAGAATATACATAATTAAAATGATTCATGAAGCAAAGAATGAGATAAGAGAGCAAATTCAGGCAATGAATGATCATGCCAATAAGCAGTTGAAAGAGCAACTGCAGGAAGCAAAATAACATTTCAACAAAGAGATAGAGATTCTGAAAAAGAACCAAACAGAAATCCTTGAAATGAAGGAAACAATAAACCAAATAAAAAACTCAATGGAAAGCATCACCAACAGACTAGATCACTTAGAAGACAGAACCTCAGACAATGAAGACAAAATATTTAATCTTGAAAATAAAGTTGGCCAAATAGAGAAGATGGTAAGAAATCATGAATGGAACCTCCAAAAACTATGAAAAGAACAAATTTAAGAATTATCGGGATTGAGGAAGGCACAGAGATACAAACCAAAGGAATGAACAACCTATTCAATGACTAATACCAGAAAATTTACCAGACCTGAAGAATGAAATGGAAAATCAACTACAGGAGACTTACAGAACACCAAATGCACAAAATCACAACAGATCCACACCAAGGCACATTATAATGAAAATGCCTAACATACAAAATAAAGATAGGGATGACGCGCTCTGTCTGCTGATGGAGGGTTGCCGGAGGTCTTTGGCTTTCCTGTAGCACCCACCACAGAGCCATGGTCACGCCTTCCTCATCCATACCTTGAGGGCCCCAAATGCGGAGGATACTAGCCTTTGTCGAGTGCTCTACTCCTGTGTCTTTGGTGCTGAGAAATCACCTGATGATCCTCGACCACATGGTGCAGAGAGGGACAGGCTTCTCCACAAGGAGCAGATTTTGGCGGTGGTCAGGCAGGTGGAGTCAATGTGCCAGCTGCAGCAGCAGGTATCCGGCCAACCCCCAGCAGACCTGCAGTCTCAATCCTCAGACAAGCCTGTGCCCCTACAGGAGGCCCCACAAAGGGCCTTCCGCCGGGCAGCAGGGGACCCTTTCCAGGAGCCAAGAACAGTGGTATGGCTGGGCGTGCTCTCATTAGGCTTTGACCTGGTGCTGGATGCCCATGAGAACCTGCTGCTGGCTGAGCGTACCCTCCAGCTTCTGGCCCACCTCCTCCTTGAACACCTCCAGTTGCTGACCCCTGGCACAAACCACCAGCTGCAGGCTGACTGCATTGAAGGCATCTTACCCACTTTCTACCCCATGGTCAGCTGCTTTTCCTTAATGATCACTTTGTCCAGGGTCTGGAGAAGGAATTCAGTGCTGCCTGACCCCGCTGACCCCTCATTGGAATGGGGCTCCTTGAGAGGACAGGGAAGGAATACAGTGATTGGACACATAGCCAGAGGAAGCTTGGCAATTGCCTCCTGCCTGACCTGTTTCTTGCTCTGATGTGCTGCCACACCAGGACACATGAATGGGACAAGCTGGCAGAAAGGGGACCAATGAGAGGGAAGAAGTGGGACTGTGCCTGTTCTCAGGTCTCCAGAAATCACAGAACATCCTGAGCCTAGAAATGCCATGTGACTTACTCAGACCACCTAGGTCAGTCAGACCTGTCCTAGACCCTACCTTCCTCAAGCCCCATTAGCTGCCTGAAACTTAGTACACCTTCTCCTTTGAAAGCTCCAGTCATTGCAGACCCTCATGGTGGAGAAGCTGGGCCCACACCCTGGCAGGGCCCTGGCCCCCAACTTTGCACCTATTTAGTCATCATCATTGGAGATTTTGTTAACAAGGGCCTGCTCTCCATCTAGCTCCACCTTGGTTCAGAAACACTGTTCAGCAGGGGCATTCCATAGCCCCTTGTGTGCCAAGTCCTAGCCTATCAGGTAGAGTTAAGATGCAGCATTTGGGCCAGGCACAGTGGCACATGGCTATAATCCCAGTGGCTTGGGAGGCTGAGGCAGGAGAATCACAAGTTCAAAGCCAGCCCAAGCAAAAGCAAGGCCCTAAGCAACTCAGTGATACCCTGTCTCTAAATGAAATACAAAATAAGGCTGCAGATGTGACTCAGTGGTCGAATCCCCAGTATCATCCCCACACCTCAAAAAAAAAAAAAAAAAAAAAAAAAGATATGGCATTTGGGAGGTCTGGCCTGGTTGACCTTGTCTTTCTTGTTTTCTATTAAAACTGTTGGCTGTGTGACCTTAAAATAAAATAAAAATAAAAAATAAAGATAGGATTTTAAAGGCTGCGAGAGAAAAGCATCAGATCACATATAGGGGGAAATCAATAAGGATATAAGCAGATTTCTCAGTCCAGACCCTAAAAGCTAGAAGGGCCTGGAACAACATATTTCAAGCTCTGAAAGAACATGGTTGTCAATCAAGAATCTTATATCCAGCAAAACTAACCTTCAGATTTGAAGACGAAATAAAATCCTTCCATGATAAACAAAAGTTAAAAGAATTTACAAATAACCTGCACTACAGAACATTCTCAGCAAAATATTCCATGAGGAGGAAATGAAAAACAACAATGTAGGTCAGCAAAGGGAGGAACTATCTTTTTTTTTTTTTTTTTTTTGTGGTGCTAGGGATTTGAACCCAGGGCCTTGTGCTTGCAAGGCAAGCACTCTACCAACTGAGCTATATCCCTGCCTGGGAGGAACTATCTTAAGGGAAAAGTCAATCAAAGAAGAACCAAGTCAAGTTAAAAACCAAAAATAAGCCCAAATGACTGGGAATACAAATCATGTCTCAATAATAACGCTGAACATTAATAGCCTAAACTCATCAATCAAAAGACATACACTGACAGATTGGATTAAAAAGAAAGATTCGACAATATGTTGCCTTCAAGAGACTCATCTCATAGAAAAGGATATTCACAGACTAAAGATGAAAGGATTGGAAAAAACCTACCACGCACACGAACTCAATAAAAAGCAGGGGTTTCCCTCCTTATATCAGATAAAGAGGACTTCAAGCCATAGTTAGTCAGAAGGGATAAAGAAGAACATTTCATACAGCTTAAGGGAATCGTAAATCAATAAGACATAACGATCGTAAATATTTATACCCCAAACAACAGTGAATCCAGATACAAATCCAAACAAATCCTTCTCAATTTTGGGAATCAGACCATCATCTTGAGGGAAAAAGTAAGAATAGAGGCCTCTGAGAAAAGAGGCTCTCGGTAAATTGCTGAGGCTGATCCTGAACTCCTGATCCTGCTGCCTCAGCTTCCCAAGTCTACGGGATTACAGAAATTTCCAGGAAGTGCCTGGTGCAGTGGTGCATGCATGAAAGCCCAGCAGCTCCGGAGGCTGAAGCAGGAAGATCAAGTTTGAGACTACCCCCCATAATTTAGCAAGACCCACCCTTAAAAAAAACAAAAAACAGAAAAATCCCCAAGACGGGAGATCCAAGATGGTGGACTAGAGGGAGGCTGCGTTCCTTGTTGCTCCGTAACTCTGGTTTCAAGCAGAGGATATCTGTTTCTTGGTGAGGCAGTTTTTGCTGCTTATCGATCCCCTGGTGTTTACCCCATTTGTCTGCTATGATGACCTGCAGTCTGCCAGCATATCAATGCCTTTTTTGAGTGCAGATTGCTCACTGTCAGGCACCTATCATCCACCATTTGCCTGCCTCTCGCCTGTCCATCGCCTGCCTTACACCTATCTATCACCCAATGCACGAGGCTCACCTCCCGATCATCCAACAACAATCAGCAAACTGATCGCCAACCACCAGTGGAGCACCAGCTGCCTGCTGTTGCCTGGAAGTTCACTGTTACAGTATCTGCTGGTTTGATTACACGTGGCTGCCACCATTTTGAGACAACAGCCAGGCCCTGTAGGATCCCTGGCCGGACTGGCTGAGCCCCGTCTCCAGGACCCCTCAGCCCGACCGATCACTCCCTGCCTCTGGGGCCCTCACATCCACTGACTGCTCCCTGCCACCAGGACCCCCATACCAACTGACTGTGCCCTATCACCGGGACACCAGACCGACTGATTGCGCCAGCCTCCAGGATCCCAAAACCACACCAAACACACCAGACCTCCAGGACCCCTGCTGGACCAACTGCATCTCGTCTCCAGGGCCTCCAGCTGACCACGTCCACCCCTGAGCTGCAGCTCCCCATTTGCCAACACATTTAGAAGCCAGAGCGGCCATCTTGAATAATCCTGGAAGCCGTAGCTCCGATATTTGGGTGGGGCAAATCCCATCCTGAGACACCTGCTGGAGGCTTGAAGCTCATTGTCAGGTACCTCTTATACATCAGGCTACTGAACACTGGGAGGTTTCATTAGTATATGACTGTTACACTGTAGAGTTTCTTTTTTCTCCTTTTTAAAAAATTTAAGTTTTTATTTCTTTACTTTTCTTGCTCTCTTTTCCTTTTGTTTACCTGTTCCCTCAGAGTCTCTTTCTCCCTTTTTTGCATGCTAACATCTGATTTCTTTTGATTACACTCACCCTTTCTATTTTCTAGAACTTCTGTATATTCTTTTCTTATCCCATTAACAGCCACATTCTACATCCCTCTGCATCCTCTTTGTCCTCCATTAGAAACTGCAGACCTTACTGCAAACCTGTTTGTTTTACCGAAGATAATATTTGAACTCATTTTGTTTACTATGACAATTTTGTTATTGTCCCCATAGGGGCTATTTGGTCTAGGATTGCATAGTGTCTGATTTGGGCACTGCTAATATTGATCTCCTGTTAAAGAAAGGGTTTTGGAAACCTATAGGGCCACTATAAGCCTATAGGGGGAAATCTGCAATACCCCAGATCTGCACTGCTAGAGGGGAAGATACATGAACAACATGAAAAAACAAGGGAAGAAAATGATCCAAACAAATCTAGATTCTATATTAATAGAATTCGATGACAGTATGTTAGAAAAAATGTCAGAAAAGGACTTCAGATTATACATGATTAAGATGATTCGCGAAGCAAAGGATGAGATAAGAGAGCAAATGCAGGCAATGAATGATAATATCAATTCTGGGAATCAAATACCCCACAACACAAAAATTCTGGGTGACTTTAACACACCACTGTCACCACTGGATAGATCTTCCAAACAAAAACTAAACAAAGAAGCCATAGAACTCAATAACACAATCAATAACTTAGACTTAACAGACATATATAGAATACTCCATCCATCAACAAGTGAATACACTTTCTTCTCAGTAGCACATGGATCCTTCTCTAAAATAGACCATATATTATGCCACAAAGCAACCCTTAGTAAATGCAAAAAATAGATACTATCTTGTATCCTATCAGATCATAATGGAATGAAATTAGAAATCAATGACAAAATAAAAAACAGAAACTACTTCAACAACTGGAGACTAAACAATATGCTATTGAATGAAGCATGGATAACAGAAAACATCAGGAAGGAGATAAAAAAATTCTTAGAGATAATTAAGAATGATGATACAACATATCAAAATCTCTGGGATACCAGGAAAGCAGTACTAAGAGGAAAATTAATTGCATGGAGCACATTCAAGAAAAGAATAAAAAGTCAACAACTAAATGGCCTAACAGTACATCTCAAAGCCCTGCAAAAAGAAGAACAGAACAATACCAAAAATAATAGAAGACAGAAAATAATTAAAATCAGAGCTAAAATCAAAGAAATTGAAACAAAAGAAACAATTCAAAAAATTGAAAAAACAAAAAGTTGGTTCCTTGAAAAAGTAAACAAAATAGATAAACCCTTAGCCACACTAACAAAGAGAAGAGAGAAAACTCAAAATTACTAAAATTCATGATGAAAAAGGAAATATCACAACAGACACCATTGACATACATAACAGAAGTTACTTTGAAAATCTATATTCCAACAAAATAGAAAATATCGAAGACACTGACAAATTTCTAGAAACATATGATCCTCCCATACTGAACCAAGAGGACATACACAATTTAAACAGATCAATTTCAAGCAATGACATAGAAGAAGCCATCAAAAGACTACCAACCAAGAAAAGCCCGGGACCAGATGGATTCTCAGCTGAGTTCTACAAGACCTTCAAAGAAGAACTTATACCAATACTCCTCAAAGTATTTCATGAAATAGAAAAGGAGGAAACCCTTCCAAGTTCATTTTATGAAGCTAGTATCACTCTCATACCAAAACCAGACAGACACATCAAGGAAAGAAAACTTAAGACCAATATCCCTGATGAATATCGATGCAAAAATCCTTAACAAAATTCTGGCAAATTGTATACAAAAACATATTAAGAAGATAGTGCACCACAATCAAGTGGGGTTCATCCCAGGAATGCAAGGTTGGTTCAAAATCCAGAAATCAATAAATGTAATTCATCACATCAATAGACCTAAGGTTAAGAATCATATGATTATTTCAATAGATGCAGAGAAAGCGTTTGACAAAATACAACACCCCTTCATGCTCAAAACACTAGAAAATATAGGAATAGTAGCAACATACTTCAACATTGTAAAGGCTATTTGTGTTAAGCCCATGGCCAAAATCATTCTTAATGGAGAAAAACTAAAAGCATTCCCTTTAAAAACTAAACAAAACAGGGATACCCTCTTTCACACTTCTATTTAACATCATGCTTAAAATACCAGCCAGAGCAATTAGACAGACTAAAGAAATTAAAGGACTATGAAGAGGAAAATACTCAAGCTATCACTATTTGTTGATGACATGATTCTATATTTAGAGGATCCAAAAAAACTCCAACAGAAAACTTCTAGACCTAATAAATGAATTCAGCAAAATAGTAGGATATAAAATCAATACACATAAATCTAATGTATTTCTCTTCAGAAGCGATGAATCATCTGAAAGAGAAATGAGGAAAACAACTCCATTCACAATAGCCTCAAAAAAAAAAAAAAAAAAAAAAAAAAAAAACCTTGGGAATCAATCTAAAAAAAGAGGTGAAAGACCTCTACAATGGAAACTACAAAACATTAAAGAAAGAAAATGAAGAAGACCTTAGAAGATGGAAATTTCTCCTGTGTTCTTGGATAGGCAGAATTAATATTATCAAAATGGCCCTACTACCAAGGCACTATAGAGATTTAACACAATTCCAATTAAAATCCCAATGACATACCTCATAGAAATAGAGAAAGCAATCATGAAATTCATCTGGAAGAACAAAATACCCAGAATAGCCAAAGCAATCCTGGGCAGGAAGAGTGATGCAGGAGGTATCACAATATCAGACCTTAAACTCTACTGTAGAGCAATAGTAACAAAAACGGCATGGTATCGGCACCAAAATAGACAAGTAGACTAATGGTACAGAATAGAAGACACAGAGACAAACCCATATAAGTACAGTTATCTCATGCTAGACAAAGATGCCAAAAGTATACAATGGAGAAAAGATAGCCTGTTCAACAAATGGTGCTGGCAAAACTGGAAATCCATATGCAGTTAAACCCCTGTTTCTCACCCTGTACGAAACTCAACTCAAAATGGATCAAGGACCTAGGAATTAGACCTGAGACCCTTCACCAAAAGAAGAAAATGTAGGCCCAAATCTTCATCATGTTGGCTAAGGAACAGACTACCTTAACAAGACTCCTATAGTGTAAGAAATAAAAGCAAGAATCAATAAATAGGACAGATTCAAACTAAAAAGCTTTTTATCAGCCAAGGAAACAATCAATAATGTGAAAAGAGAGCATACAGAGTGGGAGAAAATCTTTTCCACACACACCTCAGACAGAGCACTAATCTCCAAAGTTTATACAGAACTTAAAAAAACTTTACACTAAAAATACAAAGAACCTAATCAGTAAATGGGCTAAGGAACTGGGCAGACATTTCAGAAGATATACAGGTGTTCAACAAATATATCAAAAGTGTTCAACATCTCTAGTAATTAGAGAAATGCAAATTAAAACCACCCTAAGATTTCATCTAACTCCAATTAGAATGGCTATTATCAAGAACACAAGTAATAATAAGTGTTGGCATGATGTGGGGGAAAAGGCACACTCCTACATTGCTGGTGGAGTTGCAAATTGGTGCAATCACTATGGAAAGCAGTATGGAGATTCCTCAAAAAACTTGGAATGGACCCACCATTTGACCCAGCTATCCCACTACTGCGTTTATACCCAAAGGACTTAAAATCAGCATACTACAGTGATGCAGCCACATCAATATTCATAGCCGCTCAATTCACAATAGCTAGACTATGGAATCAACCTAGATGCCCTTTGATTGATGAATGGATGAAGCAACTGTGGTATATATACACAATGAATATTACTCAGCCATAAAGAAGAATAAAATTATGGCATTTGCTGGTAAATGGATGAAGTTGGAGAATATCATGCTAAGTGAAATAAGCCAAGCCCAAAAAACCAAAGGTCAAATGTTTTCTCTAATAAGTGGATGATGATACATAACGGGGGCGGGGGCAAGAGAAGAATGGAGGAACTTTGTATGGTATAGTGGAAAATGGGGTGGAAGCGGGTGGGAGAAGGAAAGATAGTAGACTGAGACAAACAGTATTACCCTATGTACATGTATGATTACATGAATGCTATGAATCTACATTGTGTACAACCATAGAAATGAAAAGTTGTTCCCCATTTGTGTACAATGAATCAAAACGCAGTCTATAAAAATAAAAATTTTTTAAAATGATATTTGAGATGATAAGCTAAAGAAAGATTTTATTATTCTATAGTTTTAAACTAAAAGTTAATTTTATAGTGTTTTCTTGTTTTATATTGGTAAAATAAAAATTTTATTTTTGGTGATTTATAGACACAATCATTTCTCCACAATCATGATCTGAATAAAAGGCCAATGGTTTGTGTTTATTTCTTAGGTAATCACAAGAAATTTGTGAGCCAGTTTGAGAAACAAAGAACCACATTTGGAAAGAATGACAGAAAATGGCAGCGAGAGAGAGAGAAAGAATGAGAAGCTGCAGTTTTTCTGGGTGTACTGACTGCTTCCTGTCCACGTCCAACTTCTCTACAGTCAAAATGGCAGTCAAAACATCCTGAAGGGCATCTAGAATAATTCAAATGATCTGCTCCATATGTCCTGCTTCAGTTCATGTGTTCAGTGCACAGGTTAGGAAGAAGGCAAAGTAAGGAAAGGGTATTCAGGGGAAAATCAATAGAAATAATAATGAAGAGCATGTGTGCTGGTATAGTCTGTCAAGGTTCAAATACCAGCCCCACAACCTAAGTCTGTGTAATCTGGGAAATGTACTTCTCTATGCCTTAATTTCTGTTAGATGAGAGAAATGACTGAACTCACAAGAAGGAAGATTAAATGGAAATTGCATGTAAAATACTAAATACAAAACTTGGCATGTCCTAGGCTGTCAAAGAATGTCAGTTTATGTGGGTACAAATATACCACTGTGAATTTGTACAATATATTCTACCTTGATAAAACAAGAGTGTCCATGTAATCTCTTCCATTTAACATACTACAAATTGTAGGAGTCATCTTCCTAAACCTGACTTTTTTTTTTGAAAGGTTGTGCAAAACTACTATATTTACAAAAATGACACAAATGTAAATTCAACAGTCAATGCACATGCATTCTTCATTCACATCTTTAACAATGAAAGGTATTCAGTACTATAGAACAAATATGAATGCTAGCTTCCACCGCAGCTATTAAGCACTGAAGTCATGTAAGTTACACCAGAATGGGCAAATACTGCCCAAGTACAATTCTGCTGTTAAGGCAGAAATGGTTTTAAGGCCATTCAAGTGCAAGTACAGTTATACAAATCTTTCAGAGTCCCATCTATTGCGTTTGAATTACGTGATCTTTCTTGCAACTTGTGGTCTTAAACTTCTGTTCTGCAAAATCCAAAAGGAAAATACAGAAAAAAAAAAATACAACAGAGGTTATATTGAATAAGAATAACATACAAAGCTATAATTAAGATGAAGAGAAAAAGACCAAAACATGAAATAGCAAAATTTGATTGTTACTTTTTGGAACCAGTCCTACATGAGAGTTAGGTAAATATATACAAATATTTTCAAGTACATTAAGTTGCTCTAACAGATCCTTTTCATCAGTGCACTGTTAATCAAAACTTCTACACATATAATCAAAACTTCTACACAGCAGCACACACTATTGCTACCTGCAAAGCCATCAGTCTCAAATGAATTCGTGAATGAAAGGAAACAAAAAGTGGATAAGTGACATATTAAGAAGAAATTAAGGGAAACAGAAAATTCATGCAGGGCAGCTCTTAGTCAGTCAGTCAGTTTGCTAGCAACAAGGGACAGTTTCCGTTGAGGAAGGTTCTGTGGAGTGGGAACGTAGCCACCAGTGACCTCTTTGTTATCTGGGCCTGTTAGGAAGTTGCTTGTTCTTTATCTTTGTTTTTGCCGTATTTGTAATCCCCAGAATCAAAAAATATTTGCCTTTTCTGTAGTCGTTTCCTTAAAAATCTGAACCTCCAGGCTTTTGTCCCAAGTGAGAATACCTTTTTAATTTTGCTTCTTCAGCTTTCTCTGAATTAATCACTTTATCTTCCATTTCCTCCTGAAGGCCAGGACTTCATGGATACAGTGCTCCCTCCGCATAGCCCAGCTCCTCCAGCTTCACCTAAACCTGACTTTTTAAACCCCTCTATTTATATATGTAGTACATTTCCTGCCCTCATATGTTTATTCCTGCTCCAAATTGACCTTCATATTCCATGTAACCATTATCTGCACAAAAATGCACTGATATACTTAAAATCATTTGAAAAAATGGTGCATTAACAGAAAATGTCATGTAAAAGAAAACTGCAAGTTTCAAAGTTAAAGTATCGAATAAGACCTGAATCTTACAATGTTGTGATGAGGATCAATAAAAGTGAGATGCTCAGCACATAGGATGACAACAGCAAATTTCCCACATATGCAATTCACGCACACACTCTTTCACACATACACACCCTAATTATTGTCATCTCAACTATAAACCTTCTCTCAGATGATCTTTGTCACCATTTTCATATCTTCTGTAATAGGCTTCTGTGACTTATTGTGGCAGTTTTCAAGCCAGGGTACCATACTTAGGGGTACTTAAAAGACTTTCTAAGAGTACAAACCCATGGATAATTTAAAGGAATTATTTTTCAGATTTTCAACTTTCATATGTATTCTTTCCTAAAACTTCCCTGAGAACTGTTGGCCCTGGTTCTCCCTTCCTACCTCTCTTTCCACAATCAACCTTAGAAATAAAGGCTCTTGGGCTGGGGATATAGCTCAGTTGGTAAAGTACTTGCCTCGCAAGCACAAGGCCCTGGGTTCAATCACCAGCACTGCCAAAAAAAAAAAAAAAAAAAAAAAAAAAAGAAATAAAGGCTCTTTACAAAAGATATACTTTCACCCATTTTTAACCCTACCCTGGTACCTTGTCCTAAAGTGTAAAAACCTATAAAGTACCAAATAAAAGGATAATTCAGTCCTTCCTTTAATCAGGGTCCCATAAACATCCTGAGTTTTCTCTTTAAGAAATAAACTTGACACACATCTGTAATCCCAGCAACTCAAAAGTATGAGGCAGGGGGATCACAAGTTCCAGACCAGCCTCAGAATTTAGCAAGGCCCTAAGTGGTAAAGCTCCCCTAGGTTCTGTCCCCAGAACCAAAAGATAGAAAGAAAGAAGGAAAGAAATTTCTAATACAATTTACCTTTTAATAACTAAAGGTTGTCATGTTAATATATTATTTTCACCAATTATGCTGTAATAGTAATAATTGCAATAGTAACACACTCCAAAAGAGAAAAATTAATATTTTAGAGACTTACTATGAAAGGAAATTAAGAAAAATATTCCATTTGTACATACTATGGGTATATATGCACACATACACCTAGCAGAAAAAAGCAATAAGATGAGCAATAAGAAACTCTCAAGCATAACAATGGAATAAAATTCTGTGGAATAGAAATCACATTCAACAACAAAAAAAGAAATGCCAGGTGCCCTGTCGCATGCCTGTAATCCCAGCGGCTCAGGAGGATTGGGAGTTCAAAGCCAGCCTCAGCAAAAGCGTGGGGCTAAGCAACTCAGTGAGACCCTATCTCTAAATAAAACACAAATTTAGGGCTGGGGATGTAGTTCAGTCATCAAGTATACCTGGGTTCAATCCCCGGTACCAAAAAAAAAAAAAAAAAAAAAAAAAAAGTAAAGGAATAATGTAACGTGTCCCAGTGTTAAAAAAACTTTATTTTAAATGAATGATGTAGATGCTAAATCACTACAGTATCTATCATCCATGGGGTAAATTTCAAAGAGTGATTTAACGTTTTAATTTACAAATTTCAACATTTACAGTAAGCCAAATATCACATCCTTTGCAACTATTAAACTCAAGATGAAACAAAAATCAGATAATAAACTGAAGAGCTACTATGAGTTTGGGGGGTATTACAACCTGATAAGGTGAACCCTAAACTATCATTTAGGTGTCCTTCCTAAAACTCAAGTCAAGCCCAAGTAGTTTCAGTAACAAATAACGGGACTATTAGTTCAAAGTCAGTCTCTTCCTTCCTCCCCATTTCAATCTTTCCCTTTCTTGGGGTAAGCTCACTCCCCCTCAGTTGCCCCCTTCTAAATCTCCAGTCAGTCGTCCCTCGCTCCACCTTCACCCCCTTTGTGGCCTCCCTTACCCCATCCTGCGCCCGCCCCAGCCCTCCAGCGCATGCGCGCTTAGTCTCCTGCCCGCCCGCTGCTGCTGTGTCATGGCTGAGCGGAAGTCCCAGCCCCAGCGGGAAAGGGCATCCTTAAGATGAAAGCGGCTTCCCGCAGCTTTCTCCTCTTCCTCCCATAACACCTTTCATCCTCCCACTGTAGGGGGGCCCCTACCCTGTACTCTCCCGAACACCTCGTAGTCCACGGATTTGAGTGGCTCGGCGGTAGACATGGCGGCGGCGAGCCCTCTGCCGAGGAGCCGGAGCGGGATGCGGGGCGCGGCGACTGCGGCGTTCGCGAGAGGGAGGAAGCACATGGGACCGCTGGGCGCACTCCGCGCCTGTCACCGGCCCCAGTCGCGAGCGCGCCGGGGTCACGCGTCAAAAGGCGGCAAATGAGACGGCGGGCCCGGGAGCGAGGGCAGCCGGGGACACCGGGAGGGAAGGGCCGCGGGGCTCCGGGCGTCCGAGGCCTCTTGACCTCCGCCCAGCCGAGCCCGCGCTCCCTGGGATTTAATTCGCCGCGGCGCTCGATGCTCAGTGTTTGTGAATTAAAACACACCGGGTGGTGTGCTCAAAATCGGTTGCTTCCCTCCCCCCAGCTTTATCAACCAAAAAGTGTATACGTAAGGTGAGGTTTTGATATGGGTATGCTTTGTGAAGAGATTTAATTAACAATCATCACCTCTTTATGTAGAGAACTTTTAAGATCTACGCAATTTTCAAGTATTCATCATTCTTAACAGTAGTCACCATATTGGACTATAGATCTACAGTATTCATAGTGAAAACATTGGACCCTTTGACCATTGTTTCCCTTTTCCAACCGCCTTTCACTCTCTCACCTAGATTTGCTTTTGAGATGAAGGGCCTGCTAGCGTGGTGGTTAGGGGTATTTGGTAAGTAAATTAATTACAAAATGTTCAGGCGACTGCCAAATCTATCTGGCAATTTCTTGCCAACTAATAAGATGAAGTCTGTAACCTTTTCAGCTCTTCCACCAAGTTAGAAAGACCTTGGACCTGTATCCCTTACTCTAAATAGATTGATATTTGCTAGGACAAAAAGCCTTTTTTTTTTTTTTTTTTTTTTTTTTTTTTTCCTTTAAGTCTGAATAAAATTATGCTAGTGGAGAAAGAAGAAAGAAAAAAAAAATTGTCATCTTGTCTGTTCTTTGATACAGTTTTTTGACTTTTAAGTCTTGATTATTGTTCAGCAATATCTCTATTGCCTAGAAAGTTAAGGCAGTTTAGACTTATTTCCTGGTCTAAAGTCTCTCCATCCATCCCGCCCTCCCCCCCGCCCCCCCAACTATGTCCCTATGTTGCCCAGAATGGCCTTGAACTCCCAGTCTCCTGGGCTTAAGTGATCCTTCTGCCTCAGCCTCCTGAGTGCTGAAACTACAGGTATGGGCTGCCACTCCCAGCCCTTAAACTCTTTAATTTGTAACAACCCATCAACTTCCAAGGAACTAGATACAGTTTTTGATAATCTGCCTTCTAGAATTCCAAATTCTATTACATATGAGAATTTGCATTTTCAATTTATTTGTTGGCTTCAACACCCTTACATATTTTTTTGCATCTGGCCACATAGTTAAAAAATTCACAGCAACCTAATTCAATATTATGTGCCAGTTCTGTCAGAGAACACCAAAAATTGTCTAAAACTTAGAATGTGGTTAGATCATTTTTAAAAATATATTCTGGAGGTGCTTTCTGTATAATGAAGGTCTTGGTTTGTTGCAGTTACCTCACAGTTTATCTCTTTCATCTCCTAGTTCATTTCATACAGAGTATGGAATCAACATAAATATTGTCATTGTTTTCACTTTTTTTGGGGGGCGGTACCAGGGATTGAACTCTGGCACTCAACTACTGAGCCACATTCCTAGCCCTATTTTGTACTTTATTTGGAGACAGGGTCTCACTGAGTTGCTTAGTGCCTCACTTTTGCTGAGGCTGGCTTTGAACTCATGATCCTCCTGCCTCAGCCTCCTGAACCACTGGGGTTACAGGCATGTACCACCATGCCCAGCCATACTTTTCACCTTCATTGCTGTCAGAATCAAAACTAAGGTCTTTGGCCTCTACTAAGCCCTTATTAACTGCTAACCAAAATCCTACAAGTGATCTAATCAATACAGTTATTCTGTATTCTGAACAGAATGCAGAACAAAACAAAACAAAAAAGAAATGACATTTTCTCTTGGATCTACTTTATCTGGAATACTTCTCCTATTCGACTCTTACCCTATCTTGTTCAGTTGCTTTTGCAAGCGCTTGCCAGATTTCTTCCTAATTTTTCAGTGTGTCTTTCCCCCACTAGAGTTGTGTGTTCCAAGTCACCAAGGGAGAAGGTTGACATTTTCCTTTTCCTAATCAGTGCTTGACTTTTTTTCCACATTTACCCAAGCCCCTGCCAATTATTATGTAGCTTTATTTTTAACTTTAGAAGTGCTATAGCAACAATTGACATTTGCTTAGCTAAAAAATTTACTATGTCTGCCAACAGCAGAACATTAGCAAACAAATTTTATGTACCATTTCAGCATGGTTTGCCAATAAAATGATGGTAAGACTTTAGAAATTTTAAGCAAATGTTTCTAATATTCAAACTGATTTTAAATAACAAACAAAAATTTTTGAAAATAGAAGGAAAAAAAATCTATAATCACCCTAGCACAACTCTTACATTTTTGTATATTCTCTATGTGTGTGTGTGTTTATGTATATTTAAGTAGTTATAGCATGAATTCAATTTTTATTCTTTTTCATATTGTAGTCTTTCCAGTGGATGTTAGGTGCATATGATCATCAATTTACCTACTAATTCCTTGCAATTACACATTATTTTTCACTACTGTAAAAAATATTGTGAAGGAACTATTATTCATGCATGTAGCTTCCCATATTTTTAAATTTGAATACTTTTAACCAGATATATCAGAGTATAGGCATGTTTTGTTCTTGAGATGTATTGCCAAATCACCTTTCAAAAGATTGTACCCATTTAAATATTTAAATATACTACTGTCAACATCATGTATGATTATTTCCCTTTATTATTTATTTATGTGGTGCTGGGAATGAACAATAGGCAAAGGCTTAACCACTGAGCTACATCCCTGGACTTTAGTTGACTTTTTTTTTTTTTTTTTTTTTTGAGCTCAGAGGCATTTTATCATTAAAAAAAAAATCTGTGGTACACATACATAAACTAATATGAGCTTAAAATTCTTCATACATTTACTTCATTTTTTAGCTTGACCCTCTATTAAATCTTTAGCTTTATTGCTTTTGGCTAATATATAAGGAAATCTTCCTTTGGGCAATTTAAAAGCATAATTTGTCAAGCATCTCTTCTTTTTCCTTTATTGACTGTATGGCTTAAACCTACTATTAATATTGCTTCCCATTTTGTCATTTTGGTTTCAAACTCACCTCTGTAATAGTCACCACTGAAGGCAGATTTTGGTAGACTGAAAAATTTGTTTAACTTGAGGCTCCGTATGTTTCGTGGCTTGTAAAACAACACCCTGCAAATCTTCAGCAGCAGTGGTCAGTTCAGCTACCACCATTGTAGTGGCCATGGCTCAGTCTCTGCTGCCCTGTCTCCCTGGGGAGCACAGTTCATCCTAGCTCAGAAGCCACGGCCACCTCCTTAGCCTTTACCAGAAAGTGACATAGCCACCAGAGCAAGCACAAGTTCCCAAGTACAGGAGCCCTCCTTTAGTTGGCTCTGTATGCAAATATACACAGGCTCTTCACATATAGCACATGATTAAATTATATTCAACATTGGATTTTGTAACCTGATCTACAGTCAGAACACTGAATTATTTTGCAATCCAAAAAGAGAGATTTATTTTTAAAAGCCTTTGCTCTTGAATCTACTTTATATGGAATACTAGGGCTATTCCCAGATCTTTCCCTCTCCTGCTCAGTTGCCTCTGCAAGTGCTTACCAGATTTTATCCTAGTTATTTATAGCAATAACTTTGGAATAACTAGGCTCTGTTACTACTGGTCAAAATTAAAACTTCATCAAATAAGTGTCTTACTTGAACACTTTAAGACAACTTGTTTGTTTATGTTGTAGTATAATATTTAAGGTAAGGTATATAAATACAATGTAGGTAGAAAAAATGACCAGGCACTAGAACCTGTGAAGTAAGGACAAGCAATAGTATCTGGGTTCAAATAACATTTAATCTGAGGAGATACCACCTGTAAATTTCTAATATATCAAGGATCAGTTGAGAGTGATTCCTGCAGTGATTTCTCAGAAATTTGAAATTAAGATATAATTGATTTCAAAGACAACCAAAATTAGTTCATCAACATTTCTATCCCTGACATATTTTTGTAATCACGTTGAAAGAGCAGTATTCAAAAGGATACAAATTGTTAACTTCCACAAGGGAAAAGTCCTAAATAATTCCCTCAAGAAGAAATACTTTAATCACTTTAAGATATGGTTAGATAATTATTACTAAACTGGATTCAAAATCATTAGCCACCAAACTCTTAGCATATTTAGCTGACTTAGAAGCTATTTCCCAGAAAAGGCTTTCATCTTATTACAGTTTATCAGAAAATTGCTTAAGCATAATATCAGGAAGGCATGTTTCCTTCCCAGGAGATGCTGTCCCAAGTTTGGACCAATTTTCCCTTATCACAATCCAGTTTAATTTAAAAAACATAGAAGGACATGTAATATTAAAGCTTCCTCCCTCTCCCAGCTCAGTACTGCTTAGCCTCAGTGGGGGAGAAAGCATGGTTGGTCCCTTCTCTTGCCTTAGTTTTCCCCTAGGTAGAATTAGAAGAAATGGGTACCATTTGTGCTCTCTGGGATTTGCAAATATTAAAGATTAATTAATTCTTTTAAGGAATTCTTTGTTGAAGGGACTACGTCTTTACCCCACTAGGAATTCCTGGTTGCTGCTTCCTTGATAGGCAATGGCTGTATGCTGTACTTGCTCCAACCCAGCTTTGAATTAAATGGAACCCTTCAGCCTCTTTCTGCTGAGAGAGACTAGCTCCCAGCAAGAAGGCCATCTGGGTGAGGTCCACTTTAAACTGACCATAAGAACAGATCTCTCCCTCCCATCGCATCTAATTGCTGGGAACTCCTATCTCTGCCCTACCATTAATCACAGTGAGTTCCACTGCCTCTCTTTGCTCTGCTTGGCAGGTGTTATTCAGGCATCTCCAACCACAGCCTTTCTTCTTTATTTTCCTCAGATATGACTCAACTACCAGTCCCTTCTAGCTCCAAAGAGTAAATATCAACCTCTCAAAGAGGTTCACTTAAAGTCCCCTCTCACTGAGCTTGGGGTGAAAAGAAAACACCCTACTTCTCTATCATGGTAAAAAGAAAAAGCTACAGCTTATCAGCGAGTTTTCCCAAAGCAGTCCTCTAGAGCCTAAATGGGTGTTAATCTAAGAAGGTTAAAACCCATTTAAATACCCCTTTTGTATAACACAGGGCATCTAACACCTCATTTTGAAATGTAGGTGTAGCATGGCTATGGTTTTGTTTTCAGTGTCTGGACTAGGCTACAAGTGAGACAAAGGCCCCTTTTCAAATCAGTAGACTTTAATAAATAAACCTTGTTTGGATCCTAGTTTGAATATATTAACAGAAAATGACATTTTTTTAGACCATTGGGAGCATCAAAAAAATTGAATATGGGCTATTAAATATCAACAATCCTCATTAACTTTTTACATGTGATGATGGCATAGTGGGCATATTTTGTAAGCCCTTATCTCTTACAAGTACACTGAAATATATGAAGGCACTATGACATAATATTTGGGACTTGCTTTTAAATCCTGAGGAATAGGAGTTAGGACAGTTTATTAGAATAAACTTAGCAAATTTGTGATAATTATTGAGACATGGTCATGTGTACACAGGTTCATTATAGTATTCTGTAATTTTGTGTATGTTTGAAATTTTATATAAAGTTTGGAAATAAATTTTAAAATTATAAAAAATTCATTTTTATTCTACAAAATATACCTGACTGGTAATCTTCAAAACTGTAAAAGTCATCAAAAACAAATCCTGAGAAACATCTGAGAGGTACCTAAAAAGACATGGTGTTTGGGAATAGGAAAAAGAACTTCAGGTAAAAACTGAGGAAATCTGAAAAGCATGGACTTTATTAATAATAAGACATCAAGTTATGTCTTATTATGTCTCAAGTGCATATCTGAATATAGCATAATGAATCCCACTGTTTATACTTATAATGCACCAGTAAAATTAATTAATTTTAAAAGATATCAAGATTGGTTCATTAATTGTGAAAGATGTACTATAGTAGCACAAATGTATCATTTATTATAATAATATATGAATAATTGGGGAGACTGAGCATGGAGTACCTTGGAGGTCTGTGCTATCATCACAATAATTTTATAAGTCTAAAACTTCTAAAATTAAAAGTTTACTTTTTAAAAGTCCATTTTAATATCCAGTTACATATTTTTATAATAGCATTCCAAGATAATTTCTCACTTTAGTTCATTAGCAAAATCACTGTTCCAGAATTATGGACACATAATTTAAATTTTTTTTTTTTTTTTTTTTTTATTGTAAACAAATGGGATACATGTTGTTTCTCTGTTTGTACATGGCGTAAAGGCATACCATTTGTGTAATCATAAATTTACATAGAGCAATGTTGTTTGATTCATTCTGTTATTTTTTTCCCTTCCCCCCACCCCTCCCACCCCTCTTTACCCTCTATACAGTAGTTCCTTCCTCTATACTTGCCCCCCTCCCTAACCCTAACTCTAACCCTTCCCTCCCCCCCATTATGTGTCAACCTCCACTTATTAGCGATATCATTCGTCCTTTGGCTTTTTGAGATTGGCTTATCTCACTTAGCATGATATTCTCCAATTTCATCCATTTGCCTGCAAATGTCATAATTTTATCATTCTTTATGGCTGAGTAATATTCCATAGTATATATATACCACAGTTTCTTTATCCACTCATCAATTGAAGGGCATCTAGGTTGGTTCCACAGTCTGGCTATTGTGAATTGAGCAGCTATGAACATTGATGTGGCTGTATTTCTGTAGTATGCAGATTTTAAGTCCTTTGGGTATAGGCCAAGGAGTGGGATAGCTGGGTCAAATGGTGGTTCCATTCCAAGTTTTCTAAGGAATCTCCACACTGCTTTCCATAGCGGCTGCACTAATTTGCAGCCCCACCAGCAGTGTATGAGTGTACCTTTCTCCCCACATCCTCGCCAACACCTGTTGTTGCTCGTATTCTTGATAATCGCCATTCTAATTGGGGTGAGATGGAACCTTAGGGTGGTTTTGATTTGCATTTCTCTTATTACTAGAGATGTTGAACATTTTTCCATATGTTTGTTGATTGCTTGTAGATCTTCTTCTGTGAAGTGTCTATTCATTTCCTTAGCCCATTTGTTGACTGGACTGTTTGAATTCTTGGAGTAGAGTTTTTTGAGTTCTTTATAGATTCTGGAGATTAGTGCTCTATCTGAAGTATGATTGGCAAAGATATTCTCCCACTCTGTAGGCTCTTTCTTCGCATTGCTGATAGTTTCCTTTGCTGAGAGAAAGCTTTTTAGTTTGAATCTATCCCAGTGGTTGATTCTAGCTTTTATTTCTTGTGCTATGGGAGTCCTGTTAAGGAAGTCTGGTCCTAGACCAACAAGATGAAGATTTGGACCTACTTTTTCTTCTATAATCTGCAGGGTCTCTGGTCTGATTCCGAGGTCCTTAATCCATTTTGAGTTTAGTTTCGTGCATGGTGAGAGATATGGGTTTAGTTTCATTCTGTTGCATATGGATTTCCAATTCTCCCAGCACCATTTGTTGAAGAGGCTATCTTTTCTCCATTGCATATTTTTGGCCCCTTTGTCTAGTATGAGAAAATTGTATTTATTTGGGTTTGTGTCCGTGTCCTCTATTCTGTACCATTGATCTACCTTTCTATTTTGGTACCAATACCATGCCGTTTTTGTTACTATTGCTTTGTAGTAGAGTTGAAGATCTGGTATTGCAATACCCCCTGTTTCACTCTTCCTGTTAAGGATTGCTTTAGCTATTCTGGGTTTCTTATTCTTCCAGATGAATTTCATAATTGCCTGCTCTATTTCTGTAAGGTACGTCATTGGGATTTTAATTGGAATTGCATTGAATTTGTATAGCACTTTAGGTAGTATGGCCATTTTGACAATATTAATTCTTCCTATCCAAGAACATGGAAGATCTTTCCATCTTCTAAGGTGTTCTTTAATTTCTTTCTTTAGTGTTGTATAGTTCTCATTGTAGAGGTCTTTCACCTCTTTTGTGAGATTGATTCCCAAGTATTTTATTTTTTTCGAGGCTATTGTGAATGGGGTAGTTTTCCTAATTTCTCTTTCTGAAGATTCATCACTTATGTATAAAAATGCGTTGGATTTATGGGCATTGATCTTGTAACCTGCTACTTTACTGAAATCACTTATGAGTTCTAAGAGTTTTCTGGTGGAATTTCCAGGTTCCTCTAAATATATAATCATGTCATCAGCGAACAGGGATAGTTTGAGTTCTTCTTTTCCAATTCGTATCCCTTTAATTTCTTTGGTTTGTCTAATTGCTCTGGCCAGAGTCTCAAGAACGATGTTGAATAGAAGTGGTGAAAGAGGGCATCCCTGCCTTGTTCCAGTTTTTAGGGGGAATGCTTTCAGCTTTTCACCATTTAGAATGATATTAGCCATGGGCTTAGCATAAATGGCCTTTACAATATTAAGGAATGTTCCCACTATCCCTATTTGTTCTAGTGTTTTGAGCATGAAGGGGTGCTGAATTTTATCAAATGCTTTTTCTGCGTCTATTGAAATAATCATGTGATTCTTGACTTTAAGTCTATTAATATGGTGAATTACGTTTATTGATTTCCTGATGTTGAACCAACCTTGCATCCCTGGGATGAAACCCACTTGATCATGGTGCACTATCTTTTTAATATGTTTTTGTATGCGATTTGCTAAAATTTTGTTGAGAATTTTTGCGTCGATGTTCATTAAGGATATTGGTCTGAAATTTTCTTTCCTTGATGAGTCTCTGTCTGGTTTAGGTATCAGTGTGATATTGGCTTCATAGAATGAGTTTGGGAGGGTTCCCTCCTCTTCTATTTTATGGAATACTTTGAGAAGTATTGGAATGAGCTCTTCTTTAAAGGTTTTGTAGAACTCGGCTGAGAACCCATCTGGTCCCGGACTTTTCTTTGTTGGTAGGCTTTTGATGACTTCTTCTATTTCAGTACTTGAAATTGGTCTATTTAAATTGTTTATGTCCTCCTCATTCAGTTTAGGCAATTCATATGTCTCTAGAAACCTGTTGATGTCTTCGAAATTTTCTATTTTGTTGGAGTATAGATTTTCAAAATAGCTTCTAATTATGTTTTGTATTTCCATCCTGTCTGTAGTGATATTTCCTTGTTCATTCCGAATTTTAGTGATTTGGGTTTTCTCTCGTCTTCTCTTTGTTAGTGTGGCTAAAGGTTTATCAATTTTGTTTATTTTTTCGAAGAACCAACTATTTATTTTGTCAATTTTTTGTATTGTTTCTTTTGTTTCAATTTCATTGATTTCAGCTCTGAGTTTAACAATTTCCTGTCTTCTACTACTTTTGGTGCTGTTCTGTTCTTCTTTTTCTAAGGCTTTGAGCTGTAGTGTTAGGTTGTTTATTTGTTGAGTTTTACTTCTTTTATTAAATGCGCTCCATGAAATAAATTTCCCTCTAAGTACTGCTTTCATAGTGTCCCAGAGGTTTTGATATGATGTTTCTTTGTTCTCATTTACCTCTAAGAATTTTTTAATTTCCTTCTTAATATCTTCTGTTATCCATTCATCATATAATAGCATATTGTTTAACCTCCAGATGTTGGAATAGTTTCTGTGTTTTACTCTTTCATTTATTTCTAACTTCAATCCATTATGATCTGATAGAATACATGCTAGTGTCTCTATCTTCTTGTATTTGCTAACATTAGCTTTGTGGCATAATATATGGTCTATTTTAGAGAAGGATCCATGTGCTGCTGAGAAGAAAGTGTATTCACTCTTGGTTGGATGGAATATTCTATAAATGTCCGTTAAGTCTAAATTATTGATTGTGTTGTTGAGATCTATGGTTTCTTTGCTCAATTTTTGTCTGGAAGATCTGTCCAGTGGTGAGAGCGGCGTGTTAAAATCACCTAGTATTATTGTGTTGTGGTCTATTTGGTTTCTGAAATTGAGAAGGATTTGTTTGACATACATAGATGAGCCACTGTTTGGGGCATAGATGTTTATGATTGTTATATCTTGCTGATTTATGCTTCCCTTAAGCAGTATGAAATGACCTTCTTTATCCCTTCTGACTAACTTTGGCTTGAAGTCCACATTATCGGAAATGAGGATGGATACTCCAGCTTTTTTGCTGAGTCCATGTGCATGGTATGTTTTTCCCCATCCTTTCACCTTTAATCTATGGGTATCTTTTTCTATGAGGTGAGTCTCTTGCAGGCAACATATTGTTGGATCTTTCTTTTTAATCCAGTCTGCCAGTCTATGTCTTTTGATTGATGAATTCAGGCCATTAACGTTCAGGGTTATTATAGAGAAATGATTTGGTTTCCCGGTCATTTGGTTCATTTTTAAAATTTTGTTTATTTATTTGTTTGACACAACTTGTTTCCTCCTTTATTTGACAATTCCTTTAGGATAACTCCTCCCTTTGCTGATTTGCTTCTTTGTTTTTCATCTCTTCCTCATGGAATATTTTGTTGAGAATGTTCTGTAATGCTGGCTTTCTTTTTGTAAATTCTTTTAGCTTTTGTTTATCATGGAAGGATTTTATTTCATCGTCAAATTTGAAGGTAAGTTTTGCTGGGTATAAGATTCTTGGTTGGCATCCATTTTCTTTCAGGGCTTGAAAAATGTTGTTCCAGGACCTTCTAGCTTTTAGGGTCTGGATTGAAAAATCTGCTGATATGCGTATTGGTTTCCCCCTGAATGTAATTTGGTTCTTTTCTCTCACAGCCTTTAAAATTCTGTCTTTATTTTGTATGTTAGGTATTTTCATTATAATGTGCCTTGGTGTGGGTCTGTTGTAATTTTGTGTATTTGGAGTCCTGTAAGCCTCTTGAACTTGATTTTCCATTTCATTCTTCAGATTTGGGAAATTTTCTGATATTATTTCATTGAATAGGTTGTTCATTCCTTTGGCTTGTTTCTCTAGGCCTTCCTCAATCCCAATAATTCTTAAATTTGGCCTTTTCATGATATCCCATAGTTCTTGTAGATTCTGTTCATGATTTCTTACCATCTTCTCTGTTTGTTCAGCTTTGTTTTCAAGGTTAAATATTTTGTCTTCAATGTCTGAGGTTCTGTCTTCCAGGTGTTCTATCCTATTGGATATGCTTTCTATGGAGTTCTTAATTTGGTTTATTGTTTCCTTCATGTCAAGGATTTCTGTTTGGTTTTTTTTCAATATCTCTAACTCTTTATTGAAATGATCTTTTGCTTCCTGTATTTGCTCTTTTAACTGTCGATTGGTGCGATCAATCAATGCTTGCATTTGCTCTTTCATCTCATCATTCAATGCTTGCATTTGCTCTTTCATCTCCTCGTTTGCTTCTCTGATCATTTTAATTATGTACATTCTGAACTCCTTTTCTGTCATTTCTTCTGCCATGCTGTCATTGGGTTTTATTGATGTAACATCTAGATTTGTTTGCAGCATTTTCTTTCCTTGTTTTCTCATGTTGTTCAGATATCAGTGGACCGCTGAGATATTGCAGATTTCCTCTGTTGATTTACAATGACCCTGAAGATTTCTATATATATCCCCTCTTAGCCTTCAGTAGGCTGAAGTCTTGGAGGAGGTTGATAATGCGGTGCTCCACAAGGAAGCTGCCTCTCTAGGAGTAGTGGCCTTCAGGTGGGGTATATTCCCTGCTAGTGGGCAGAGGTGCCTCCACTTGTTGACCAATGGTCATCCAAAGGGGACCTAGGCTGTGGGCTGAGGCAAGGCCTGTTTGGGCCTGAGCCTCTGGTTTTACTGTCCTTGTGGGAAACCTCACCCAGCAGGGAAGACTCACCCGGTGGGGAGGTCTCGCTGGTCAGTTTCCTCCTAGAGGTTCCCCTCAATTTACATCTACTGCCTGGGCTGGGCTGCCTTCCTTTGCAAAGTTTCCAGGGGCCCGGCCCTACCTCCTGGGCCTGGGAGCCTCACCCTTCGCAGATGAATCTCCTTAGGCTGCCCCTCCTCAGAGAATTTGCCCATAGGCCTGGAACCTTCGCTCCGCCCTAAGCCTGTCTCTGTGCGGCTCTTCCACCCAGAAGCCTCCTAGATCCTGGGACCCTGTTCTGCACCTAATCGCCTGGCTGCGTGGCCCCTCCTCTGAGCAGCCACCTGTGGCCCCGAACAATCGCTCTGAGTCCCAGAGACCCGCCACAGGCCTCTTCCTCCAGACAGCTGCCCAGTATGCCGGTGCGGTCACTAGGAGTCCAAGAAACTCACTTCGTGCCTCCTCCTACCACCAACCACCCGTAGCCCGGGGCAATCAATCACTCCGAGTCGAAGTGACCCTGCCCGTTCCTCCTCCTTCTCCAGATAACCCCCCGGGTGTTCAGGAGCAGTCCCTCTGAGTGGCTCTGAATCCACGTGACCCGCTGCACGGGTCCTCTGGGCCACCGCCCGGAGCTCTGGTGTGGTCCTTCAAGACCAAGCGTCCCACCACGCTTCTCCTCCAGGCAGCCCCCCTGTGTTCAGGAGCTGTCACTTTAAGACCAAATAACTCACCACTCGCCTTCTCCTCTGAGCAGCCGCCTGGAGCGCTAATGCAGTCACTGCGAGTCCAAAGGACCCGCCGCGCTCCTTCTCCTCCTTCTCCTACTCCTCCGGGCAGGCCCCGGGGTTCAGAAGTGGTCAGGGTCCAAACAGCTCGCCACGCAGCCCCTTCTCTGGCAACCGCCTGTAGTTCCCGTATAGTCGCCCGAATCCAAGCGGCTGCTCCTCTTCCTCCTCGTCCTCAGGGCAGGCCCCGGGGTTCAGAAGCGTTGTTCTGATTCCAAACAGCTCGCCGCGCGGCTTCTCCTCTGGCAACCGCCTGCAGCTCTGGCGCAGTCTCTCCGAATCCAAGTGGCCACGCTCCTCTCCTCCTCCTCAGGGCAGGCCCTGGTGTCCTGAGTCCACACAGTTCTCCCCGCCTCTCCTCCCCCGGGCAGCCGCCGGAGCCCCAGTGGCTGTTCCGAGTCCCAGCGCTGTGCCGACCGGCCTCCTCTATGGCGCTCCAGCGGGGGGAGGGGCGTCTCGCCGGCAGTTCTACTTCACAAAGTTTCCTGCGTTCCGGGACCCCCGTCCCATCCGGGATGCCCCCCCAGGGGGTGAGAGTCACCCGGCTACTTTGAGTTGGTCCCAAGCGTCTCAATATCTCCTCTCTTGAATCCTGAGTTCTGGAGCAACACGTAATGCAGCCACCCTCTAGGCCGCCATCTTGAAAACCCATAATTTAAATTTTTAATCAGTTCCTAAGTCATGCTCAGGCAAAGACAGGGACAAAGCACTAAAGCAAATCTTAACTAGCATAAAGAAACACAAGTAGATAATCAAATTTACTGATACTTTCATTAATGAAGAGAATGTGTTACAGAAACATTGCATTTCTGGAAGAAGAAATAATATAAAATGCTTAAGCACATATCTAGAATGAGGAAACTGTGGAAAAATATGATTATGATTAGCACTAAGTGGTTTGGAAAACATGAAATATGCATCTGTAGGTATCAAGGGAAGGGTAAAGGAAGTTAAGACTAACCACAGAGAACACTGCTTGGACATATCAGGGTAGCAACAAATGGCAAAGCCAGGCTCTGAGCTACAGCACAAAGACAAGGAAGGGCCAAACCCTTAAATGACAACTCAAAAAAAAGTAGGTAACACAGGCCCTCTCTTCCTAATAACCCCTATGCCTGGACTTCAGCCAGTCTCAGGTTTGCTGTACCTCTGAAAGGAGTCTTATCTGGAGAAGGGAATCCCTTCTCACATGGGACACACACACAAACACACACAAAATATGCTGGAGGCATGACAATACCTGACTTAAATTACTACAGAGAAAAAAAATTACTACAGAACTACATAACAAAAACTGCCTGATACTGGCATAAAAAGAAACAGACCAATGGTACAGATTTAAAGCAGAGACAAACCCACTCATTCACAGTCATAGTCATCTGATCCTTGACAAAGGTGCTAAAACAAAGGAGAAAAGGCAACCTCTTTAACAAATGGTGCTGGGGAAACTGGTTATCCATATGTAGAAGAATAAAACTAGACCTTTACCTCTTACCTTGCATAAACATCAACTCAAATTGGATCAAAATATGTAACTGAATATTTCCTTTTAACTAGGAAAAAGGAAGGAAACCATGCCATTTGTACCTTCCAAGTTTTGTTACCATGTGAATCTATTACCTATTTTCCGAAAGTAAACATTTGTAAAACTAAAAATCAAAAAAAGAAAATTGGATCGAAGACCTAGGAATTAGACCAAAAACTGTGCAGTTCCTAGAAGAAAACAAAGGGTCAACACTCCCAACATATAGGCACAGAATATCCAGAATATAAAAAGAACTCAAAAAACTATGCCAGAACACAATTAGTAAATGGGCAAAAGACCCTTCTCAAAAAATATATATTGCCTTGCAAGCACAAGGCCCTGGGTTCGATCCACAGCACCACAAGAAAAAAAAAAAATATATATATATGTATATATATATAAATGGCCAACAAATTTATGGAAAAATGTTCTATACCATTTGCAATTAAGGAAATGCAAATCAAAACTACACTGAGATTTCATCTCACACCAGTCAGAATAGCTGTCATCAAGAATACAAACAGGGCTGGGGTTGTGGCTCAGTGGTAGAGCACTTGCTTAGCCATGTGAGACCCTGGGTTCGATTCTCAGCACCACATTAAATAAAAAAATAAATAATATAAAGATATTGTGTCCATCTACAACAACAAAAATTAAAAAAAAAAAAAAAAAAAGAATACAAAGCCGGGGGTGGTGGCTCACACCTGTAATCCCAGAGACTGGGTGGCTGAGGCAGGAGGGTCACAAGCTCAAAGCCAGCCTCAGCAACTTAGTGAGGCCCTAAGCAACTCAATGAGACCCTGTCTAAATAAAATACAAAATAGGACTGGGGATGTGGCTCAGTGGTTGAGTGCCCCTGAGTTCAATCCCCAGTCCAAAAAAAAAAAAAAAAAAAATACGAACAATAATAAATGCTGGAGAGAATGTAGAGAAAAAGGAACACTTTTGTGCTGTTCATGGGATTATAAATTGCACAACCAGTATGGAAATCACAAAATTAGGCATGAAAGCACCATATGATCCAGCTATATCACTTCTCAGTATTTATCCTAAAGAATTAAAGTCATCATACTAAAGTGATACATGTAATACATGCTAATAGCAGTGCAATTCACAATAGCCAAACTAAGGAACCAGCCTTGGTTTCCGTCAACAGATGAATGGATAAAGAAAAGGTGGTAAACATACACAATGCAGTTTTTTTTTTTTTTATTGTAAACAAATGGGATACATGTTGTTTCTCTGTACATGGCGTAAAGGCGTACTATTTGTGTAATCATAAATTTACATAGGGTAATGTTGTTTGATTCATTCTGTTATTTTTTCCCTTCCCCCCACCCCTCCCACCCCTCTTTTCCCTCTGTACAGTCCTTCCTTCCTCCATTCTTGCCCCCCTCCCTAACCCTAACTCTAACCCTAACACTAACCCCTCCCTCCCCCCATTATGTGTCCTCATCCACTAATTAGCTAGCGATATCATTCGACCTTTGGTTTTTTGAGATTGGCTTATCTCACGTAGCATGATATTCTCCAGTTTCATCCATTTGCCTGCAAATGCCATAATTTTATCATTCTTTATGGCGGAGTAATATTCCATTGTGTATATATATACCACAGTTTCTTTATCCATTCATCAATTGAAGGACATCTAGGTTGGTTCCACAATTGAGCAGCGATGAACATTGATGTGGCTGTATCTCTGTAGTATGCTGATTTTAAGTCCTTTGGGTATAGGCCAAGGAGTGGGATAGCTGGGTCAAATGGTGGTTCCATTCCAAGCTTTCTGAGGAATCTCCATACTGCTTTCCAGAGTGGCTGCACTAATTTGCAGTCCCACCAGCAATGTATGAGTGTACCTTTTTCCCCACATCCTCGCCAACACCTATTGTTGCTTGTGTTCTTGATAATAGCCATTCTATATCATGTTAAGTGAGATAAGCCAATCTCAAAAATCCAAAAGGGGAATGATCTCACTGATAAGCGGATGATAACACTTAATGGGGGGTGGGAGTGGGACAAGAGATATGGGTTTAGTTTCATTCTGTTGCATATGGATTTCCAATTCTCCCAGCACCATTTGTTGAAGAGGCTATCTTTTCTCCATTGCATATTTTTGGCACCTTTGTCTAGTATGAGAAAATTGTATTTATTTGGGTTTGTGTCCGTGTCCTCTATTCTGTAGCATTGATCTACCTTTCTATTTTGGTACCAATACCATGCCGTTTTTGTTACTATTGCTTTGTAGTAGAGTTGAAGATCTGGTATTGCGATATCCCCTGTTTCACTCTTCCTGCTAAGGATTGCTTTAGCTATTCTGGGTTTCTTATTCTTCCAGATGAATTTCATAATTGCTTGCTCTATTTCTGTAAGGTACGTCATTGGGATTTTAATTGGAATTGCACTGAATCTGTATAGCACTTTTGGTAGTATGGCCATTTTGACAATATTAATTCTTCCTATCCAAGAACATGGGAGATCTTTCCATCTTCTAAGGTTTTCTTTAATTTCTTTCTTTAGTGTACTGTAGTTCTCATTGTAGAGGTCTTTCACCTCTTTTGTGAGATTGATTCTCAAGTATTTTATTTTTTTCGAGGCTATTGTGAATGGGGTAGTTTTCCTGATTATTCTTTCCAAAGATTCATCACTTATGTATAAAAATGCATTAGATTTATGTGCATTGATCTTATATCCCGCTACTTTACTGAATTCACTTATGAGTTCTAAAAGTTTTATGGTGGAATTTCCTGGTTCCTCTAAGTATATAATCATATCATCAGCAAATAGGGATAGTTTAAGTTCTTCTTTTCCTATTTGTATCCCTTTAATTTCTTTGGTCTGTCTAATTGCTCTGGCTAGAGTTTCAAGGACAATATTGAATAGAAGTGGTAAAAGAGGGCATCTCTGCCATGTTCCAGTTTTTAGGGGGAATGCTTTCAGTTTTTCAACATTTAGAATGATATTAGCCATGGGCTTAGCATAAATGGCCTTTACAATGATAAGGAATGTTCCCACTATTTCTATTTTTTCTAGTGTTTTGAGCATGAAGGGGTGCTGTATTTTATCAAATGCTTTTTCTGCATCTATTGAAATAATCATGTGATTCTTAACTTTTCGTCTGTTGATATGATGAATGACATTTATTGATTTCCGGATGTTGAACCAACCTTGCATCCCTGGGATGAAACCCACTTGATCATGGTGCACTATCTTTTTAATATGTTTTTGTATACAATTTGCTAAAATTTTGTTGAGAATTTTTGCATTGATGTTCATTAAGGATATTGGTCTGAAATTTTCTTTCCTCGATGTGTCTCTGTCTGGTTTAGGTATCAATGTGATATTGGCTTCATAGAATGAGTTTGGGAGGGTTCCCTCCTCTTCTATTTTATGGAATACTTTGAGAAGTATTGGAATGAGCTCTTCTTTAAAGGTTTTGTAGAATTCGGCTGAGAACCCATCTGGTCCCGGACTTTTCTTTGTTCATAGGCTTTTGATGACCTCTTCTATTTCATTACTTGAAATTGGTCTATTTAAATTGTGTATGTCCTCCTCATTCAGTTTAGGCAATTCATATGTCTCTAGAAACCTGTTGATGTCTTCAAAATTTTCTATTTTGTTGGAGTATAGATTTTCAAAATAGCTTCTAATTATGTTTTGTATTTCAGTACTGTCTGTTGTGATATTTCCTTGTTCATTCCGAATTTTAGTGATTTGGGTTTTCTCTCCTCTTCTCTTTGTAAGTGTGGCTAAAGGTTTATCAATTTTGTTTATTTTTTCGAAGAACCAACTATTTATTTTGTCAATTTTTTGTATTGTTTCTTTTGTTTCAATTTCATTGATTTCAGCTCTGAGTTTAACTATTTCCTGTTTTCTACTACTTTTGGTGCTGGTCTGTTCTTCTTTTTCTAGGGCTTTGAGCTGTAGTGTTAGGGCGTTTATTTTTTGAGTTTTACTTCTTTTATTAAATGCGCTCCATGAAATAAATTTCCCTCTAAGTACTGCTTTCATAATGTCCCAGAGATTTTGATATGATGTTTCTTTGTTCTCATTTACCTCTAAGAATTTTTTAATTTCCTTCCTAATATCTTCTGTTATCCATTCATCATATAATAGCATATTGTTTAATCTCCAGGTGTTGGAATAGTTTCTGTTTTTCACTCTTTCATTTATTTCTAACTTCAATCCATTATGATCTAATAGAATACAAGGTAGTGTCTCTATCTTCTTGTACTTGCTAACATTAGCTTTGTGGCATAATATATGGTCTATTTTAGAGAAGGATCCATGTGCTGCTGAGAAGAAAGTGTATTCGCTCTTGGTTGGATGGTATATTCTATAAATGTCCGTTAAGTCTAAATTATTGATTGTGTTATTGAGATCTATGGTTTCTTTGTTCAATTTTTGTTTGGAAGATCTGTCCAGTGGTGAGAGAGGTGTGTTAAAATCACCTAGTATTATTGTGTTATGGTCTATTTGGTTTCTGAAATTGAGAAGGATTTGTTTGACATACATGGATGAGCCACTGTTTGGGGCATAGATGTTTATGATTGTTATATCTTGCTGATTTATGCTTCCCTTAAGCAGTATGTAATGTCCTTCTTTATCCCTTCTGACTAGTTTTGGCTTGAAGTCCACATTATCTGAAATGAGGATGGATACTCCAGCTTTTTTGCTGAGTCCATGTGCATGGTATGTTTTTCCCCATTCTTTCACCTTTAGTCTATGAGTATCTTTTTCTATGAGGTGAGTCTCTTGTAGGCAACATATTGTTGGATCTTTCTTTTTAATCCATTCTGCCAGTCTGTGTCTTTTGATTGATGAATTCAGGCCATTAACATTAAGGGTTATTATTGAGATATGATTTGGTTTCCCAGTCATTGGTTCATTTTTTAAATTTTATTTATTTATTTGTTTATTTATTTATTTGACACGACTTGGTTCCTCCTTTATTTGACAATTCCTTTAGGATAATTCCTCCCTTTGCTGATTTGCTTCTTTGTTTTTCATCTCTTCCTCATGGAATATTTTGCTGAGAATGCTCTGTAATGCTGGCTTTCTTTTTGTAAATTATTTTAGTTTTTGTTTATCATGAAAGGATTTTATTTCATTGTCAAATTTGAAGGTAAGTTTTGCTGGGTATAAGATTCTTGGTTGGCATCCATTTTCTTTCAGAGCTTGAGAAATGTTGTTCCAGGCCCTTCTAGCTTTTAGGGTCTGGATTGAAAAATCTGCTGATATCTGTATTGGTTTCCCCTGAATGTAATTTGGTTCTTTTCTCTCACAGCCTTTAAAATTCTGTCTTTATTTTGTATGTTAGGTATTTTCATTATAATGTGCCTTGGTGTGGGTCTATTGTAATTTTGTGTATTTGGAGTCCTATAAGCCTCTTGAACTTGATTTTCCATTTCATTCTTCAGATTTGGGAAATTTTCTGATATTATTTCATGGAATAGATTGTTCATTCCTTTGGTTTGTTTCTCTAAGCCTTCCTCAATCCCAATAATTCTTAAATTTGGCCTTTTCATGATATCCCATAGTTCTTGTAGATTCTGTTCATGATTTCTTACCATCTTCTCTGTTTGTTCAACTTTGTTTTCAAGGTTAAATATTTTGTCTTCAATGGCTGAGGTTCTGTCTTCCAGGTGTTCTATCCTATTGGATATGCTTTCTATGGAGTTCTTAATTTGGTTTATTGTTTCCTTCATGTCAAGGATTTCTGTTTGGTTTTTTTTTCAATATCTCTAACTCTTTATTGAAATGATCTTTTGCTTCCTGTATTTGCTCTTTTAACTGTCAATTGGTGCAATCATTCAATGCCTGCATTTGCTCTTTCATCTCATCATTCAGTGCCTGCATTTGCTCTTTCATCTCCTCGTTTGCTTCCCTGATCATTTTAATTATGTACATTCTGAACTCCTTTTCTGTCATTTCTTCTGCCATGCTGTCATTGGGTTTTATTGATGTAACATCTAGATTTGTTTGGGGCATTTTCTTCCCTTTTCTCATATTGTTCAGGTATCAGTGGACCGCTGAGATATTGCAGATTTCCTCTATTGACTTATAATGTCCCTGAAGATTTCTATATATATCCCCTCTTAGCCTTCAGTAGGCTGAAGTCTTGGAGGAAGTTGATAGTGCGGTGCTCCACAAGGAAGCTGCCTCTCTAGGGGTGATGGCCTTCAGGTGGGGTATATTCCCTGCTTAATGTGCAGAGGTGCCTCCACTTGTTGACCAATGGTCATCCAAAGGGGAACTAGGCTGCGGGCTGAGGCAAGGCCTGTTTGGGCCTGTGTCTCTGATTTTACTGTCCTTGTGGGGAAACCTCACCCGGCAGGGAAGACTCACCCGGTGGGGAGGTCTCGCTGGTCAGTTCCCCTCCTAGAGGTTCCCCTCAATCTACAACTACCACCTGGGCTGGGCTGTCTTCCTCTGCAACATTCCCAGGGGCCTGGACCTACCTCCTGGGCCTGGGAGCCTCACCCTTCGCAGACGAGTCTCCTTAGGCTGCCCCTCCTCAGAGAATCTGCCCGCAGTCCTGGAACCTTCGCTCTGCCCCTAAGCGTGTCTCTGTGCGGCTCTTCCACCAAGAAGCCTCCTAGGTCCTGGGACCCTGCTCTGCACCTAATCGCCTGGCTATGCGGCCCCTCCTCTGAGCAGCCACCTGGAGCCCCATACAATCGCTCCGAGTCCCAGAGACCCGCCGCTCGCCTCTTCCTCCAGACAGCCGCCCGGTGTTCCGGTGCAGTCACCAGGAGTTCAAGCAACTCACTGCGCACCTCCTCCTCCCGCCAACCGCCCGTAGCCTTGGGCAGTCACTCCGAGTCCAAGTGACCCGCCCCGTTCCTCCTCCTCCTCCAGGTAGCCCCCCGGGTGTTCAGGAGCAGTCACTCTGAGTCGCTCTGAGTCGCTCTGAGTCCACATGACCCACTGCACGCCTCCTCCAGGCAGCCACCCGGAGCTCTGGTGCAGCCACTTGAGACCAAGCAACCCACCGAGCTCCTCCTCCAGGTAGCCCCCCCGGTGTTCAGGAGTGGTCGCTTTGAGTCCAAACAACTCACCACTCGCCTCCTCCTCTGAGCAGCCACCTGGAGCTCCAACGCAGTCACTGCGAGTCCATGTGACTCGCCGCACTCCTCCTCCTCCTCCTCCTCCAGGCAGCCCCCCCGGTGTTCAGGAATGGTCACTTTGAGTCCAAACAGCTTGCCACGCAGCTCCTCCTCTGGCAACCGCCCATAGCTCTGATATAGTCACTCCGAATCCAAGTGGCCGCGCTCCTCCTCCTCCTCCTGGGGCAGACCCCGGCGTTCAGGAGTGGTTGCTCTGAGTCCAAACAGCTGGCCGCGCAGCTCCTCCTCTGGCAACCGCCTGTAGCTCTGGTGCAGCTGCTCCGAGTCCAAGCGCCTCGCCATGCTGCTCCTCCTCCTCCTCTACCTCCTCCTACTCCTCCTCCTCCGGGCAGGTCCCAGTGTCAGGAGTGGTCACTCTGAGTCCAAACAGCTCTCCTTGCAGCCCCTCCTCTGGGCCGACGCCCGGAGCCCCAGTGGTTGCTCCGAGTCCCAGCGCTGTGCTGAGCGGCCTCCTCTACGATGTTCCCAGTTGTCCGAGTTCACTGCTCCAGTGGCAGGAGGGGTGTCTCGCCGGCAGCTCTACTTCACAAAGTTCCCTGCGTTCCGGGACTACCGCCCCATACGGTACGCCTCCCCAACGGGAGAGACTCACTCGGCTGCTTTGAGTTGGTCCCAAGTCTCTCAATATCTCCTCTTTTAAATCCTGAGTCCTGGAGCAACATGAAATGCAGCCACCCTCTAGTCCGCCATCTTGAAACCTCTCCCACAATGCAGTTTTGTTCATCCATAAAGAAAAATGAAATTATGTCATTTGTAGGAAATGGTTGGAATTTGAGATTATTATGTTAAGTGAAATAAGCCTACTCAGAAGGTCAAGGGTCATATTTTTTTCTCACATGTGGAAGCTAGAAAGGAAAAAGGAAAAGAAAGGTGGAGGACAAGGATCTCATGAAAATCAAAGGAAGATTATAGAGAAAAGGAACCAGGGATGAGAAGAGTAGAGAAGTATTGGGAGTGATAATGACCAAATTATATGATTATATTATGGCACGTATGAATATGTAACAAAAAAATCCCATCATTATGTACAACTACAGTGCACCAATAAAAAAATGTGGAAAGAGAAAATAATCCTCCAGTCTAACTCATCTACTTCTTGAAGTCCTTGGTGTAACAGTGGATTGGTACACACATCCTTTCCAATCTCTTTCTAGTTTGCCTTTCGGTTCCCTGAAAAGTTTAAAACTTCAACCTTAGACAGGCTTACAATTAAGATCCTATATGTGATAGTTTACCAGCAAAATTAACATGGTAGATGTCGAGGGAGGGCATGAGAGTATCTGTTGGTGGTTCTGATAATAGTAGTGGAAGAATCTAGGTTTTCTGTGGCCTCTAGAGCACCAAGAGGCACAATGCAAGTCTCCTATTTTACTAGTCGATATTACAGCAAGTAGCAAGTTATGGAGTGGCAGTGAGGCCAGAATTAAGGACAGGTAGTTAGTGTAGAAATAGGGGATCCGGTCAAATCGAGGAAATGAAGCCATGAAGCCATCTGCCTCTGGAAGTTGGAGACTGCCCCTGGAAGAATGGAATGTCAAGGATCTCCAGAGCCCATTGATAACCAAATTTACCTGCCTTTATCAAGGTCTGCAAGCATGGAGCTGCTAATTAATGCCCTCTGGGCCCTTACCTGCCTGAATCACCTTGGCCCTCCCCCTGCCCATGGCTTCTCACTTAATGCAAAACTAGGCCTAGTCACATAGGCAGGAAGGAGAGATAAGGGGGGAGAGAACTGGAGAACAAGAGAGATCTTAACCTATAAAAGATGTAGAGGGTGCTCACTTCTTGGGACTTTAGAACATCAGCCATGGCCCCCTTCTTCCTGCCGGGAGAAGTCTGTATTATTACCTTTAAATAAAACCTGCTTAATCTGCTTGCTTTGGCGTGCTTCTCTAGTGTTCAGTCTTCAACATTAGAAGGAGCAGAACTCGTCACCGTTAAATGGCAATATCAGCAGCTTTTAGGATATGGCAGTTTCCAAAAGACCGCAATTTTCAATGGTTGCTGGGGAGGCATAGTTTTTTATTTTTAATTTTTATTTATTTATTTATTCTGTGTGCATTTGTGTGTGTGTGTGTGTGTGTGTTGCTGAGGATCAAACTCCAGGCCTTGTACATGCTAAGCAATAACTCTACCACTAAGCTACATCCTCAGCCAGAAGGCAGTTTTGAATACAGCAGCAGCTAGAGCAGCAGCTTTCAATTCAAGCACATGTTTTGCTGATTACAGAGGTATCAGTAGCTTCCTTGATGGTCCAATTGAGAGTCAATCCTGAAACCTCAGGCTCAAAGTGGTTCTCAGCCCTGGCTGCACATTCTAATCATCAGGGGAGCTTTTCAATAATATGCATACACGTGCCCAAAGGTTTTGATTCAGTGTGTCTTCACTGGATTCCAGTATTGGTGTTCTTAAAAAGCAGCCCAAGCCAGGCGGGGTGGCACACACCTGTAATTCCAGTGGCTTGGTGGAGAGGCTGAGGCAGAAAGGTGGAGAATTCAAAGCCAACCTTAGCAACAGAGAGGTACTGAGCAACTCTAAATAAAATACAAAATAGGGCTGGGGATGTGGCCCAGTGGTTGAGTGCCCTTGAACTGAATCCCCGGTACTCCCCTCCCCGCAAAAAAGCAGCCCAGATACTCGTGATATTAATCTAAGGTTGAGAGTGTGTGACCTCAGAACCTCTCTCATTAGTCCTCCCAACAGCTCCATAGCCATTTATGCCCAGTGTTAAATCTCTTTCCATTTAAACTAAGGGGATATTCTGTAACTGAATCTTGACCAATGCAATGCATGGGGTCAAAATGTTCACAATTAGAATAGATCAAAATTAGGCAGAAGGAAAGTTCAAGTATGCCGCCCCTCCTGTCAATAAAGGGGCATTAAAAATTTCAATACTTTTAAACAGGAGAAATAAAGATTACAAGGGGGGATTCTAAAAATGGTAAGGAAACTAAGCCTGGAGCTTTTGAAAAATAAGTTGCTTTTGAAAGATTATAAGATAAAAACTTAGGTGATCTATATTCTGCATTAGTTATATCCTCTCATTTATTTTTATTATCTACTCACAGCTACGCTATTTTGTTTTGTTAAAATTTTAATGAAATAATTATTTTAAAAATCACTCTTCCAGTATTCCGATTTAAATGAACCATAATTTCTGGTCTGTTGCTGCCACCTACCAACTATCCAAGGCAAAACACGTCATGTGAATAGTCTAATTTTTTCAGGAATGTTAGTGTCTCCTAAATTGTCTCTCATTTCAGTGCCACATCTTCAGAATACCTTTATGCATGCCATCCCTTTAAAGGACAAGTAGTTAACATGCTGTGAGGGCTCCTTAATAGAAGACTTAAATATGAAAGAGTCTTGACCATGACTGATCATTAGATATGGATGTTACAGGAAAAGCAAAACTTAGGGAAATCCATTCAGTAATTGGTGTTTGAACTCCTACCATATGCTAGGCATTAGGCTCCAAGTACACTTATCTACTGTTTTAGTCAGTGACTTTGCCACTCTGACTTAAAGACCCAATCAGAACAATTGTAGAGGAAGAATAGTTTATTTAAGAGTTCATGGTTCCAGGGATTTTAGTCCATAGAAGGCAGAATCCATTCCTCTGGGCCAGCGGGTGAGGCATAACATCATGGTGGACGAGTGAGACAGAGGGAAGCAGCTCACATGACAATCAGAAAGCAGAGAGATCCCCATTTGTCAAATACATACATCCCAAAGCCACGCCCCATCCACCTCCTCCAGTAACACCCTGCCACTTCAGTTACCACTCAGTTAATCCCTATCAGGGGATTAATTCACCGATAGGGTTAAGACCCAATCACTTCTCCTCTGAACCTTCTTGCATTGTCTCGCACATGAGCTTTTGGGGGACACCACATCTAAACCATAACATCTACTATATCCTTAAAAATTAGCCTTTAAAAATGTGTTTCAGAGATATATTGTTATATTTAAAAAAACTGAGTTTTACCTAAGAACAGAAAACATTTTGCAATATGAAAAGATTTCATAAAGAATTACTTACCTTTCCCTTACTTACGTGAAAAAAGGTTGATAATAATGATGAATTGAAAGAATGGACATTTTTTTAAGCTGTCTGAGGTCACCCTCCCAGTTATCTTAACTCCCTAAGGTCACCCTCCCAGTCATCTCAACTCCCTAAGGTCACCCTCCCAGGAATGGGAACAAAGCCCTTAAAACTGTTCCAAGAAACAGCCCCAAACAGAGAATAAAAGGGTAAATTGAGCCAGATAGCCAGATAGTGATCAAACAGAATGATTACCAGAAACTATTGACCAGAATCTACACCCTGTTGTAAAACATTGTGAAACATGTTGTATGTTATCAGCAAACCCAGACCCCCTTTGAAATTTCCCGGCAGCTTTGTCCCCCTTTTCCCTTTCATGTGCGACCCCTCCCAATGTGTGGTTTCTGCCTTTATAAACCTACAAGATTTTCTGCTAGGGACTCGACTCCTCGAGTTGGGTCCCAGCGCGCTGGAATAAACACCTCTTGCGGTTTGCATCAAGTGACGCCTCCTGCGGTTGATTGGGGTTGCCGTCCATCCATGGGACAGAGTTGGGGTTTCCTTTTGGGGGGCCTTACAGAATGTAGCACAGTGTCAATAATGCAGCACTTAAAGACATATTTTGCTGTTGGATTATACATGTTTTCCTTTTCAGTCAGTGAATAGTCCACTAACTTAGGTTTGTGGTAGCATTTTATAATTGTTAAAACGCTTTTATAGACCAGCTCCCATTTGATGTTTACAGAAACGCTGTGGACTAAGTACAGCAGGTATCATCTCTATTCTAGACACAAAAAAATAGTCTGAGGACAGTTGAGGGATTGGCTAAGATCACCCAGGAAAAGAACCTTACCTACAGCCTGGCTTTTTGCAATAAAATTCAAAGTGTTTCTTTGTGGGGTTTTGTTGTTGTTGTTTGTTTGCACCAGGGATTGAACCCAGGAGCACTTAACCACTGAGACACATCCCGAGCCCTTTTTGTATTTTATTTAGAGACAGGGTCTCATTGAGTTGCTTAGGACCTTGCTAAATTGCTGAGACTGGCTTTGAACTCGTGATTCTTCTGCCTCAGCCTCCCTAGAGGTTGGGGTTACAGACATGCGCCACCACATCTGGCCAAAGTTCTTTCCACTCTGCTGCACCAGCCTGGAGCAGTCTTTCATTCACTCACTTAACAAATATTTGCAGAGTGACCTACATGTAGATGTAGGTGCTAGGGAGAAGGTGATGTCCAGTTTAGAAGCTAGGGGTGCATTAGGGCATGAAGAGATTGTCAGGAAAGTCTTTGAGAAGGTGGTCTCTGAAGGATGAATAGAAATGAGCCAAGAAGAAAGATGGGAAACTTAACCCAGGCATAGGGAATAACACAGAGAAAGCCTGAGTTTTCCAAGTAGGAGGAGTTGAAAGAAGACCACTGCAGCTGAACTATTTAAAACATGAGGGAAGGTGGCATAAATATGGCTGTCAAACCAGGCAAGGAGAAACCATCATATGCCAGGCTTTATAGGTTACTATAAAGAGTCTAGTTTCTGTTCTGAATACAGTGGGCAGTCAGTGAAGACTGTTCAGGCTCTCTATGCTTCAAGTCAGAAAATTGCCTGAGTTGGGGAAAAAGTCAACATAAACTGTCCAGCTCAGCTCAGTACATTTCCTTTCTCTCAGGTCTCAGCACATTAATTTCTGGCTACTTTGGTTCATTTCCAATGGCTTCAAACATCTGGAATTTTATTTTGTTTTCTTATCCAATTTTAATAATTATCCTCAGCTGGTTGGTTTAATACTGGGTAACCTGAAGCAGAAATCTTTTCTTGCTTCCTCTGAAAACTGTTTCACTCCTATGTCACCTCCACTCTCTTGCCTACTAAACTGTCCTTTAGTCTCAACTGAGGATCTTGCCTGATCCTTCAAGGAAAAAATAAAATCCACAAAACCTAACTTGCTAATTTCTAGCATATATGGCAGTGTAGAGCCCCCAAATATCCCCTGCAGTCAGGGAAACAAAAGTAGGAATTCAGGAAAACAAACACAGCCAGGACTTGAGAGGTGAGCCCTACAGTTGATGTGGATTTTGCCTTTCAGACATTTACAAAATCCTCAACTGTGCTCTCTCTACTTCCATCCACCATGAGCTAAGCAGATTACCTCTGCCATGCCCTTCCACCAGGATGTTCTGCCTCACCTCAGACCCAGAGCATTGGAGCTGGCCAACCATGGACTAAATTATTTGAAACTGTTTACAAAGATATTGAGAAGCTGTACCACAGCTTGGTAATGTGTTTAAAATTAAGAACAAAATTGCAGAAGACACTTTCAGCTCTGTTAGGCCACGGCACAGTTACAGGTAGGACCTGAAGAGAAAACTGCTCTAAAACACTTAATTCTAACAAGTCATCCTGTAAGAACTGAAGCTGAACTGCAATATCCAACAGTGGCTGGGAGCAAGACAATGTCATGGGAGTTAAATACTGCTTTAGAAAAAAATGATCATGTGGTTGTCTCTATGCCATATCTGGAGCAAGAGTCATTTTTGAACATTTTGAATTCTCTTTCTTTTAAGAAAGATGGGAATATATGTTTAATCTGTTCAAAGTTTTTAACACATTCATCAGTTTGGTATTGTTCACCAGGATGTTAAGTCCAGCAATTTTTTATATAATAGGTGCTTGAAAAAAATGCCCCTTGGTAGACTTTGGTTTAGCCCAAAGAATTCAGGATACAAAACAGCTTCTCAAATTTGTCCAGTCTAAAACTCAGCAGGAGAATGGTTCACAAAACAGATCTTATGTAATCACTACACACAGGAATTCACTAAATGACCCAGCACCTAAGGAACTGGATCAGGAGTCCCCCACAAAAACTTCTATCAAAAAACAAAGAAACAAAAAAATAACCTACACAGATGCACAAATTCAGATTAAACACAGAAAAATGGGAGGGCTCTGTAAGCTTCTCTGTTCAGAACTTTGGTTTTGGAAAAAGAAATTTCGATTTATATAGCTGCACTTCACATGAGAGCCCTGCAGTGAAACTTATAAAGCAGTCAAAGACTGTGGATGTAACATTGAGAAAGTTAAAAACAAAAAAAAAAAAAAAATCATTTCTACAAAAAAAAAAAAAAATGTTATAAATAGTGGTGTGATAAAGAAAACTGCCAGTTCTTGTCCAGATAACCTAACCTGTGATTGCTATGTGACAGATAAAGTTTTCAATATTTGTCTTTTAAGGGGTCAGCAGGTTGGCCTAGGACAGGTACACCAGGATTTGGAATACCGGACTTACTGACAAAGCGCCCAAACTACTGCAATTGACATGTGGTCTACAGGGATCATATTTCTTTCTTTGCTTAGTGGATGATATCCATTTTATAAAGTAAGTGATGATTTAACCGCTTTGGCTCAAATTATGACAATTTGGGGAATCCAGGGAAACCATTCAGACTACCAAAACTTTGGGCAAATCAGTATTATGTACCATAAGAAGTCTCAACACAAGACTTGAGGAAATTCTGTGAGAGAGTCAAGGGTCTAAATTCTAACACTCCTAAATTAACAAGTAATATACAAGGGTGTACTTTTTTTTGAGGGGGGGGAGGGTGCTGGGGATTGAACCCAGGGCCTTATGAATGTGAGGCAAGCACTCTACCAACTGAGCTATATCCCCAGACCCAATGGTGTACTTATGACTCAGATTTTTTAGAGAAGACTGAACAGAAAGCTTCTTACATCATACAAAGGCTCAGACACACCGTTCAGGGAATTCATTATATAAAGTGGACTGGAAGTTATTTTGATGAGTATACTGATTTAGAAGACTGGGATGAGATACCTAATGAAGCTAGCAATCTGCTTAATTAACTTCTAGATTGAAATTCAGCTTCAAGAATAAAAGAAGCCAGACGCAGTGGCACACACCTGTAATCCCAGACACTCTGGAAGCTGAGGTAGGAGGATCACAAGTTCAAAGCCAGTCTTAGCAATTTAGTGAGGCCCTAAGCAACTCTGTGAGATCCTGTTTCTAAATAAAATATAAAAAATGACTGGGGATGTGTCTCAGTGGTTACGTGCCCTTGGTTCAATCCTGGCTACCAAAAAAAAAAAAAAAAAAAAGAATAAAAGAGAAAATATTGACCAAATGACACTGTTATATCGTGTGAAAGATACCAGCTTGTGTTCTTCATTAATGTTACTATCGTGTATTGTGAGGTGGAAGGAAAAAGGTTTTTGTAATAGCCATGAGTTTTTGCTTAAAGACCAGGGCAGGATTAAAATCTATTTTAAAAATATTATCTGGGTCGAGATCCAAGATGGTGGACTACAGGGAGGCTGCGTTCCTTGTCGCTCCATAACTCCGGTTTCAAGCAGAGGATATCTGTTTCTCGGTGAGGCAGTTTTTGCTGCTTATTGATTCCCTGCTGTTTACCCCATTTGTCTGCTGTGATGACCTGCAGTCTGCCAGCATATCGACGCCTTTTTTGAGTGCAGATTGCTCACTGTCAGGCGCCTATCATCTGCCATTTGCCTGCCTCTGGCCGGTCCATCACCTGCCTTACACCTATCCATCACCCAACACACGAGGTTCACCTCCCGATCCTCCGACAACAGTCAGCAAACTGATGGCCAACCGCCAGTGGAGCACCAGCTGCCTGCTGTTGCCTGGAAGTTCACTGTTACAGTATCTGCTGGTTTGATTACACATGGCTGCCACCATTTTGAAACAACAGCCAGGCCCCATAGGACCCCTGGCCGGACTGGCTGAGCCCCTTCTCCAGGATCCCTCAGCCCAACCGATCACTCCCTGCCTCTGGGGCCCTCACATCAACTGACTGCTCCCTGCCACCAGGACCCCCAGACCAACTGACTGCGCCCTATCACCAGGACCCCAGACTGGACTGATTGCAACCGGCCTCCAGGATCCCACAACCACACCAAACACACCAGACCTCCAGGACCCCTGCCTGACCAACCACATCCCGCCTCCAGGACCTCCTGCTGACCACGTCCACACCCTGAGCTGCAGCTCCCCATTTGCCAACACATTTAGAAGCCAGAGTGGCCATCTTGGATAATCCTGGAAGCCATTGCAATGATCTTTAGGTGGGGCAAATCCTATCCTGAGACGCCTGCTGGAGGCTTGAAGCTCATTGTCAGGTACCTCTCATGCATCAGGCTACTGAAGACTGGGAGGTTTCATTAGTATATGACTGTTATACTGTAGATTTTCTTTTCTCTCCTTATTGAAAAAATTTAAGTTTTTATTTCTTTACTTTTCTTGCTCTTTTCCTTTTGTTTACCTGTTCTCTCAGAGATTCTTTCTCCCTTTTTTGCATGCTAACATCCAATTTCTTTTGATTACACTCTCACCCTTTCTATTATCTAGAACTTTTTTTTTTTTTTTTTTTTTTTTTTTTTTTTGCAGTGCTGGGGATCGAACTCAGGGCCTTGTGATTGCGAGGCAAGCACTCTACCAGCTGAGCTATTTCCCCAGCCCCCAACATCATTCTTAATGGAGAAAAACTGAAACCATTCCCTTTAAAAACAGGAACAAGACAGGGATGTCCTCTTTCTTCTCTTCAACATTGTCCTCAAAACTCTAGCCAGAGCAATTAGGCAGACCAAAGAAATAAAAGGGATACGAATAGGAATAAGCTGTCACTCTTTGTGGATGACATGATTCTATATTTAGAGGATCCAAAACCTCCTCCAGAATACTTCTAGATCTCATCAATGAATTCAGCAAAACAGCAGGCTATAAAATCAACATGCATAAATCTAAAGCATTTTTATACGCAAGCGACGAAACAACTGAAAGGGAAATGAGGAAAACAACTCCATTTGCAATAGCCTCAAAAAAAAATAAAATACTTGGGAATCAATCTAACCAAAGAGGTAAAACATCTCTACAATGAAAACTACAAAACATTGAAGAAAGAAATTGAGGAGGACCTTAGAAGATGGAAAGATCTCCCAAGTTCTTGGATAGGAAGAATTAATATTGTCAAAATGGCCATACTACCAAAAGTGCTATACAGATTCAATGCAATTCCAATTAAAATCCCAATGACATACCTTACAGAAATAGAGCAAGCAATCATGAAATTCATCTGGAAGAATAAGAAACCCAGAATAACTAAAGCAATCCTTAGCAGTAAGAATGAAACAGGGTGTATTGCAATACCAGAACTTCAACTATACTACAAAGCAATAGTAACAAAAATGGCATGGTATTGGCACCAAAATAGACAGGTAGATCAATGGTACATAATAGAGAACATGGAAACAAACCCAAATAAATACAATTTTCTCATACTAGACAAAGGGGCCAAAAATATGCAATGGAGAAAAGATAGCCTCTTCAACAAATGGTGCTGGGAGAATTGGAAATCCATATGCAACAGAATGAAATTAAACCCATATCTCTCACCATGCACGAAACTAAACTCAAAATGGATTAAGGACCTCGGAATCAGACCAGAGACCCTGCAAATTATAGAAGAAAAAGTAGGTCCAGATCTTCAACATGTCGGCTTAGGACCAGACTTCCTCAACAGGACTCCCATAGCACAAGAAATAAAAGCAAGAATCAATAACTGGGATAGATTCAAACTAAATAGCTTTCTCTCAGCAAAGGAAACTATCAGCAATGCAAAGAGAGAGCCTACAGAGTGGGAGAATATCTTTGCCACTCATACTTCAGATAGAGCACTAATCTCCAGAATATATAAAGAACTCAAAAAAATCTACACAAAGAATACAAATAACCCAATCAACAAATGGGCTAAGGAAATGAACAGACACTTCACAGAAGATGTACAAGCAATCAACAGATATATGAAAAAATGTACAACATCTCTAGTAATAAGAGAAATGCAAATCAAAACTACCCTAAGATTCCATCTCACCCCAATTAGAATGGCTATTTTTTAAAATTTATTTTTATTGTAAACAAATGGGATACATGTTGTTTCTGTTTGTACATAGAGTAACAGCATACCATTTGCATATTCATAAATTTACATAGAGTAATGATGTTTGATTCATTCCATTATTTTTTCCTTCCCCCCCACCCCTCCCACCTCTCTTTTCCCTCTATACAGTCCTTCCTTCCTCCAATCTTGTCCCATTCCCACCCCCCATTAAGTGTCATCATCCGCTTATCAGTGAGATCATTCCTCTTTTGGATTTTTGAGATTGGCTTATCTCACTTAACATGATATAGAATGGCTATTATCAAGAACACAAGCAACAATAGGTGTTGGCGAGGATGTGGGGAAAAAGGTACACTCATACATTGCTGGTGGGGTTGCAAATTAGTGCAGCCACTCTGGAAAGCAGTATGGAGATTCCTCAGAAAGCTTGGAATGGAACCACCATTTGACCCAGCTATCCCACTCCTTGGCCTATACCCAAAGGACTTAAAATCAGCATACTACAGAGATACAGCCACATCAATGTTCATAGCTGCTCAACTCACCATAGCCAGATTGTGGAACCAACCTAGATGTCCTTCAATTGATGAATGGATAAACTGTGGCATATATATACAATGGAATATTACTCCGCCATAAAGAATGATAAAATTATGGCATTTGCAGGCAAATGGATGAAATTGGAGAATATCATCCTGAGATAAGCCAATCTCAAAAATCCAAAAGAGGAATGATCTCACTGATAAGCGGATGATGACACATAATGGGGGGTGCGAGGGGGGCAAGAATGGAGGAAGGAGGGACTGTATAGAGGGAAAAGAGAGGTGGGAGGGGTTGGGGGAATGAAAAAATAATGGAATGAATCAAACATCATTACCCTATGTAAATGTATGATTACGCAAATGGTATGCTGTTACTCCATGTACAGAGAAACAACATGTATCCCATTGGTTTACAATAAAAATAAATTAAAGAAAAAAGATACTGTGTCCATCTACAACTAAAAACTGCTTTAAAAAAACATTATCTGCTCCAGTGGTAGATTGTAAAATATAGATTAAGATTATTTTTTAAATGCCTGGAAGGGTTGTTTGGACTAACAACATGATCTTTGCATAAAACCCACCCAAGCAGATTCAGATCTTTAGTTTCTCTGATTACTTTTCACATCCATATGTAGAAAAAGAAGCAGTTTTACCATAGCACATCGATTCAAGGTCAAATTCTTAAAATCAGTGGATCCAATAGGGACTAAATGAGTCAAAAGACTTAGTTTCCTGATTCCTGAAAATATGAACTATGAGTCCTTTTGGAAAGTTCAACCTGGCACTGGCACTTTTAACAATTTTATAGGTAAAGAAAATAATTTCCTTTCCTAGAGGTATACATTATATCTTTTATGAACACTAAAACTGAGGAAATGTTCATGGGGCAAAATATCATTTAAGATTTAATTTATGCATTTTTAAAAAGTATTTCATGGACACATTTTTGTGTAAGTTGTCATATTTTCTTGATTTTTCTTCCTTCTCTTCCCCCACCTAACATATTGCTTTGGAAATTATATGGTGATTACCATAAGTTTCTGGGTGCTGTATTAAATGTTATATGTATTTATAGTCAGAAACTTAAAGTTATAATGCACACACTCATTGAGACGGGGAAACCTTTAGGACTAAGGTGAATATTGATAGTCCAAAATGCTTTTCCTCATCTCTTTTGAGTGCGTATTTTTTATTATGACATCTTAGATATTATTAGGTAGCTGTCTAAAGGAAGAGTAAATATAGAATTGAAAATATTACTGAAGATATTTTCCTCTACCTGAGAGCCATCCAGATTTCTACATCCTATTTTGACTAAGTTGATCTTGCTCAGAGAAGAATGAACACTGGAGTCTTAGCTGAGTTGGGGAAAGAGATAATAAAGTAGGCAAAGCAGAAGAGGACCTAAGATAGAGGTTTGTATGTGTTTTACATTCCAAAATGATATGTATCAATGACAGCGTATGAAATTTTCTATCAGAAATAAGTCTTGGTGGATAGATATGCTGAGAAGTTTTCCCATTTCATAGTCACAAATTATAGAAACAGCTTAGGGACAAATATTTACTTTGTTATTTTAAGCATTGATGAGTTGATATGTCTAATTGATATATTTAGTAAATGCAATATATGTACGTGTCTGTGTGTACCATTATATATATATATGCCATTGCTTTTGATCTGCTGTCTTATGCAGTAATCTTTCTTGAATTTTTATGTTTAATAAAATTAGATTTTTCTTTAAAAAATCTTAAACAGTGTAATGGTAAAAAGGCAAGGAACCAAGCAGAAATCATCTTCTAAGAGACTAAAAAGATAAACTTTGAGTAGTTTCATGGTATTGGGTAGAAAAATTTGTAATTTATGACCTACCAAGGAAGAGAGACCCTGATATGCTCCTCCGCTTCCTATTGATATTCCCAAAGACAATTGAGGAATGAGGGCAAACTAGAGATAGATCAACCCATGCGAAGCCTGAAAAAGTCTAGAATGATCTCAATTCCTGATACTGAAAGATGACCTGAAACTACTCTGCTGACAAGAAAATTAAATCTTTATAGAGGAAGGTAATATCAACTGTGTCCTTTAAATTTAAGGGTAGATATATTAGCTCATGAGGGAATCATTGTGAGACTACCAACTGTATTCATTTGGGACTGAAAATTATACATTGATACAAAAATCAGTCTGATCAGTTATGTGATTTCTTTTTCTAGTAAGGCTGTTCTATCCCCTCCATGCTTAACCCACTTCTCAAAGTCTGAACCTCAAGCTCTATGCTTTGAGCTCTTTATCCCAGAACTGTGAAAAAACCATACTCCCTCAGCTCATAAAAGACCAAAAGCATTTCAAATAATGATTCCCAAAAGATGATATATAAAGACCAAGGTAAGACAATTTTATTTATTTATTTTTTGTGTTGCTAGGGTTTGAACCCAGGGCTTTGCACATGTAGGCAAGTGCTCTGCCTCTGGGCTACACCCCAACCCCAAAGGTAGGACAATTTTGACGTGTATGTTTTGCACAGTTTCCCAGAATTGTCCCATGGAAACTGCTCATGGTGGCTGGCTTAGAAGTACATTCTCGGGCTGGGGAGATAGCTCAGCCGTTAGAGTGCTTGCCTTGCAAACACAAAGCCCTGGGTTTGATCCCCAGCACCGTAAAAAAAAAAAAAAAAGGAGTACATTCTCTAGGGGATGCATTCTCTTCCCTTTATTACTTTCCTAGTAGTGTAAGCTATATCTCCTAAATGAACTATTTTTATGCAAAGTCTGCTTTTTTTTCCAAGAATAAGCATAAAAGAATAGGATTTAATCAAATGAAGAGAAAAGAGACAGAGCTCCCATAGGGCAAGAGGGAACCTGATAGGGTTGCCTGCAAAGTCTACTTTTTAAGAAAAATCAACAGACACTCGGTTATACAGGCTCAGGCATAGAGAACTGTGTCAAGTATACTAATTAAATAGAACGAGGAGTGGTAACCAAGTTCAACGTTCTCAAACTTCTGAGAAAAAAAAAGGATAAAATGTATAAAATGTTCACTGAAGATTTCAGCTTCCATATGAATATATCCCATTTATAAAATATCCATTTGGCCTTCATTGCCAACTTAGATCACTTCCACACCTGCAAAATAAATAAGTCACTAAAAAAAATTTCTGAACAGTTTTCAACAAAACAGTATTCAAAAAATATCTAAATACCTCCCCCCATTTTTTTCATAAAAAAAATAGATGATTTGTCAAACTATTATGTAGGCTTGGAAGATGATACTTGAATTATACAAAACCTGTAAAAATTCTTTGTGAAGGTGACAAAAGAACTGATGGACATAGCCAAGCTCGTCCTTTTGTGAGGGGGTGTGTTTGTGTTTAAAAATAAATACATGTGGGGCTAACGGTGTAGTTCGGTGGTAGAGTGCTTGTCTGGTACACACAATCCCAGCACACACACACACAAAAAGATATATATGATAAATTACCAGTGGTACATAGCCGGGTGGGGGCGGTCTTATATCAATTTCCAGTTCTTCCTCATGATGAATTATGAATCCCTTGGAGATTTCTTTTCTCATTCTATATTGAATCTGTTCTACCAGGATACTGATCTTCATCTATGTATCATAACCAGATTGTGTGAGGATACATCTTGGGTCAAAATTCTAATTCCACATACAGGAAGTCTTAATCTATATCTGTGGAACTGCTCCAAGTTCATTTGTTTATTTTCACTTTTTTGTTTTGTTTTGCTTTGAAGTTCGTTTAAAGTGTCAAGTCTTTATCACCAGTACTTAACACTCAAGAAAATACTGGCTTCCTACTTTCTTGTTCAACCTGGGGCAGGCTTTGATTTGTCCTTTATCACTCTCTCTGGCAGACTCTGACTGGCCTCTATGTTCTTTGTTAGCCACAGGAATCTCCTCCGCCAGCTGCCTGACCTGCTTGGCTAGGGCAAGAAAGAAGGGGTTTATTCTGCTCTATTTGGCATTAAGAGTAACTTCAAGTTGCAAATGGATCATTCATGGTATTCTCTATGAAATACCATTAAATATTTTCTGACAGCCTGCACTCAGAGCATTAGTCTAATATTTCCTACCCATTAGCTTGATATCTATACTTTGAAATAAATTGATCTCTTTGACAGTCATGAACATGTGATAGGGATAGGGAAAAAGTTATGGCCCACTTTACAGATGAGGAAGTTGGACCACAGAAGTTAAATCAGTAAATAAGATGTAAAACTATTTCATGTTAGAGTAGGATGATAAAAGCATAAAGATTGCATGAATCTATGTGCAATTTTAATTGTATTATTGTGTAAAAATGTACATGAAAAAGTTAAGAAACACAATTGATGACTGGGCATGATGGTGCACACCTGTATGCCCTGTGACTCAGGAGGCTGAGCAGGAGGATGGCAAGTTTGAGGTCAGCCTCAGCAAATTAACCAGGTCATCAGCAACACTGTCTCAAAATTTTAAAAAATTTAGAAGTGCTAGGGGTGTAGCTCAATAGCAAAGCTCCCCTGGGTTAAATCCCCAGTACCAAAAACAAAAGACAAAAAAAGATTTCACAAACTAGAAAAAATATTCCCAGCATGTATCATAGAAAAAGGTTAAGATCAATATCATAGGAACTTTTGTGAACAACTAAAAGAACTGCCCTAAAGCAAAATAGACAGGTAACTTATCAAAGAACAAATAAGTGGACAAGAAATATATGAATTAATTTTTATTAGTGAATGCAAATTAAAACAATGATTTAGTAGACATTTGTTGCTTTTATCTATGCATTATTCCTTCTCTTTTGCTAGAAAATATCTTTACTCCCACACTCCAAACATGTGCTTATGGGAGGGCTGATACTTGTATTACAAGAACAGATGTTTGTAATAGTTATCTATTCTTTCTGTTGGTACAATATCTACTCTCTTTTTTCGTTTTTTACTCTCTTCCTCCCCTGTTAGTCCTTGTGATTTGGGAAGGGCTAATTCCCACCTCTGTGTGTGGGTAACACACAACCCAGTCTTAACTGAGCAGATTATTTCATCCCTCTGGTGCAATGGGTATTTCGGGGATAAACAGGAAGACGGGCCAACCAAAGTTTTCCCCAGAACTTTTGCTGGAGTTATCAGAACTGAGGTACTCCCTTGGAGACTCATGAAACTGCTGCTGAGTCATTTAAGCCTGGAGCTGCCAGGAACCATCTGCCAACAGGCAGAGAAAGTTTGCCTGAGAGTGAAGCCAATCAAGAGGAGGGCAGCACAAAAGATAAAAGCAAGTTATTATGGCACTGTTTGTCCCCCTAGTACTAACTATTCTTTTTTTAATAATTCACAGATCATTTATTACTTAAAAAGAAAATTATTCTCCTTGTTGACTTTGAAGAGCTAAGAATTAAAAAAAAATTTGGGTAAGTGGTGCCAGCAATGAAGCATATTCATAAGAAATAAGCTATTTCAGTGAGTAAAAAATATCTTATTTGTTCAAAATTATTTTAAGTGATCATCGTAATCTCAGAAAAATATCTTAAAACCAAGAAAAAATTAAACCAAACTATGCTTAACTTTTTAAATTCATTTTCTTCATTATAAATTGTTCATTCTCTAATGAACACATCTAACTATTCTTGAAGGAAGGACTGCCCCCATAAATTTTTTAGTTGCATGATTATATGAGTCAATATATTCACTTTTTTTTTTTTTTTGCTTAAACTAACTTAATTTGGGTTTTTAGAATGGTATTAAAATGAGCTCTGATGAATGTAGTATTAAATCAAGTAGCAAAGATTTCTCTTTCCTCTAGTCCTCCATAGCTGAAATGATACAGGCCTAGAACTATCTACAACTGTATCTCCCTCCTTGGAAAAAAAAAGCCTGCCTCAGAAGCCTATAGAAGGGGAATAAGGGACATACAGCTCATTTGAGTTTTTTAATCAAGTCGACCCTGAGGTCAGCATCCAGATGCATGGGGCAATAAATCCCTTTTTTTTTTTTCTTATGCTGATTGCTAGTAAGTCTTTCATTATAATCAATGTCATTTACCTGTTGTGTAAAGGCTGAACACATTGATATCCTATTGGTATTATTCTTATACACATGAGATGTCAATTTCCCTCAAATTAAAAATAAAAATGATTATCCCCATGTTGTTGATGATATGCTAAAATACAAACTCCCACACCCTACTGGTATTTGGAACATCTTGAAAATTAATTTGGTTATAGACCTCAAAAACCTTAAAAACTACACGTTGTGGGGGTTGAATAGGTAGAGCTTAGGGAATTTTTAGGACAATGAAACTATTCTGCATGATGCTTTAATGGTGAATACATAACACTATACATTAGTCAAAACTCAAAGAACTGAATAATACAAAGAATAAACCCTAACATAAACTATGGCCTTTAGTTAGTAGTGTAGCAATCATCTGTTGTAACCACAAATGTATCATACTAATGCAACAGAGGAGACTATTAGCTGGGAGAGGGCTGTATATGAGAACTCTGTATTTTCTACTCAAGTTTTCTATTAAACTAAAACTGCACGAAGAAATAAAGTTGAGAGACTGCATATGCTTTATCTAGCAATTCTTAAGTTATAAATTTCTCTCAAAAGAAAAATAAATGAGCAAGAATGCAAAGATATAAAAAAAATAATAATTGCTGCTATCTACAACTTAAGAGGCTGAGACAGGAGAATTGCAAGTTGCAGGCCAGCCTTAGCAACTTAGCAACTTAGGGAGGCCCTAAGCAACTTAGTGAGACCCTATCTCAAAAAAAAAAAAAAAAAAAAAAAAAGGACTGGGGATGTGACTCAGTGGTAAAAGTGCCTCTGGGTTCAATCTCCAGTACAACTCCCCCCCCCAAAAAAGTAAAATAAAACAATTATCGTTGCAAACTACTATATGATCTAGCAATCCCACTACCAGGTAAATGTCCTACAGGAAATGAAATCAGTAGGTCAAAGAGCTATCTGCATTCTCAGGTTTACTGCTGCTTTACTCATGATAGCTAGAATATAGAATTAAATGTCCATCTGTGGAGAAATGGATTAAAAAATATGGTACACATGCTCAATGGAATATTATTCAGCCTTTAAAAATGATGAAATTCTATAATTTTGACAACACGGATAAACCTGGAGAACATTAAGTGAAATAAGACAGACACAGAAAGACAAATAGTGTATGTTCTCTCATATCTAAAATCTTAAAAAGTTGAACTTGTAGAAGCAGAGATTACAATAGTGGTTACTAGGGAATGGGGGTGGGTATTGGGAGAATGTTGGTCAAAGAATATAAAATTTCAGTTAGACAAAGGAATAAATTCAAGAAATATATAGTACATGCTGGGCATGGTGGCACATGCCTGTAATACCAGCTATTTGGGAGGCTGAGGAAGAAGGATTGCAAATTCAAGACCAGTCTGGGCAATTTAGTAAGACCCCGTTTCAAAATAAACATTTAAAAAAAGAACTAGGGATGTAGCCCAGTGGTAGAGTGTTTGAGCATGTGTGAAGCCCTGGGTTCGATTCCCAGTACCACCCGACACACACACAAAAATATTGTACAACATGGTGATTATAGATAATAAGAACCTACTGTATACTGGGGAAATTGCTAAGAGAATAGATTCTAAGTATGCACTCTACAGGAAGAAAGGAAGGAAGAGAGCAAGGGAGGAAGGGAGGAGAGAGGAAAAAGAAAGGAAAGAAGAAAGATAAGGGTGTAAGGTAATATATATGTTCATTAACGTGTTTCAGTCATTCCACAATGCATACATTTTTCAAAACATCATTTTGTACACCATAAATATATATAATTTTTGTCAGTTTAAAAAAATAAGAAGGTAGCCAGGCACAGAGGCACACGCCTATAATCCTCAGTGGCTTGGGTGGATGAAGCAGGAAGATTGTAAGTTCAAAGCCAGCCTCAGCAACTTAGTAAGGCCCTCAGCAATCTAGCAAGACTCTGTCTTTAAATAAAATATAAAAAGGGCTGGACGTATGATTCAGTGGTTAAGCACCCCTTGGTTCAATCCCCATTACCAAAAATAAATAAATAAATAAGAAGGAAGAAGAGGAGGAGGAGGTGGTAATGAAAGAGGCCACCCGAGAGCAGATATCCTCAACAAGAGATGCTCTTGTGCTGTGTACATACCTCAGCAGTACAGCTCTTGCCTAGCATGTACAAGGCCATGGGTTCTATCCTCAGCACTGCCTAAAGGAAAAGAAAAAAGAAAGAAAGAAGAAAGGAAAGGAAAAGAAAGAAAGAGATACTCTAACCAGCAGAAGAGTAAAAATTAGTGACAAAATTTCACTGGGAGGAGGGAGGCAGGACATGCAAGTGAAATTTTCATCTATCTGATAACTAAATCAAGAAACAACGCATTTGGAGATGTCAAGGTAATCGCAAAAAGAACTAAAAGCAGAAACTGTTAAAAGAAGTTGCCTCTGGAGAACAAATTAAAGGACACAATGAGAAAGTAATCAGTCAAATCCGTAATATAGGACATAACATGGGACAATTGACCTCATTTCTCCAACAAATCAATGGCATTGGAGAAAATGAATCAGAGAACAAATGACATTTAGGAGACAAAACAATCAGATTCAATATGGAGACAGCACTTGGGAGCCTTTATGTGACCAACTTTTAGACAATCAGAAAAATTTGATTATGAACTGGATATAAGATGATACTAAATTGTCAATTTTGTGAAGTCTAAGAATGACACAGTGGTTAGATTTTAAAGTATCTTTTTTTAGGGGGTAGTTTTAAAATTTGTACTAATTAGTTATACATGATAGCAGAATACATTTCAACTCATTGTACACAAATGGAGCACAACTTTTCATTTCTCTGGTTGTACACAGTGCAGAGTCACACCATCCATGCAATCACACATGTACATAGGGGGATAATATCTGTCTCATTCCACCATCTTTCCCACCCCACACTTCCTCCCCTCCCTTCACTCCCCTCTGCCCAATCCAAAGTTCCTCAATTATTCCCTTGCCTGCCCCCCATTATGGATCAGCATCCACATATCAGAGAAAACACTTGGCCTTTGTTTTTTTGGGATTGGCTTATTTTGCTTAGTATGATATTCTCCAGCTTTATCCATTTACCTGTAAATGCCATCATTTCATTCTTCTTTAAGGTTGAGTAACTTTCCATTGTCTATATATGCCACAGTTTCTTTATCCACTCATCTATTGAAGGACATCTAGATTGATTCTACAGTTTAGCTATTGTGAACTGAGCTGCTATAAACATTGATGTGGTTGTGTTACGTAGTATGCTGATTTTAAGTCCTTTGGGTATAAACTGAAGAGTGGGATAGCTGCGTCAAATGGTGGGTCCATTCCAAGTTTTCTAAGGAATCTCCATACTGCCTTCCAGAGTGGCTACACCAATTTGCAGTCCCACCAGCAATGGATGAGTGTACCTTTTCCCCCACATCCTCGCCAACACATATTGTTGTTTGTATTATTGATAATTGTCATTCTGAATGGAGTGAGATGAAATCTTAGAGTCGTTTTGATTTGCATTTCTCTAATTGCTAGAGATGTTGAACATTTTTTTCATATATTTGTTGGTCAATTGTATATCTTCTGTGAAGTCTGCTCAGTTCCTTAATCCATTTATTGATTGGGTTATTTGGGGTTTTTTTGTTTGGTTGGTTGGTTTTTTTTTTTTTGGTGTTTTTTGAGTTCTTTATATATTCTGGAGATTAGTGCCCTATCTGATGTGTGTGTGGTAAAGATTTTCTCCCATTCTGTAGGCTCTCTTTTGATGTTATTGATTGTTTCCTTTGCTAAGAAGAAGCTTTTTAGTTTGAATCCAACCAATTTATTGGTTGATTTTATTTCTTGTGTTTTAGGAGTCTTGTTAGGGAAGCAGATCCTAAGCTGCCGTGATGAAGATTTGGGTCTACTTTTTCTTCTGTTTGATGCAGGTCTCTGTTCTAATTCCTAGGTCCATGCTTCACTTTGAGTTGAGTGTTTTGGAGGGTGAGAGATAGAGGTTTAATTCCATTTTGTTACATATGGATTTCCAGTTTTCCCAGCACCATTTGTTGAAGAGGCTGTCTTTCCTCTAGTGAATGTTTTTGGCACCTTTGTTTAGTATGATATAAATGTACTTATGTGGTTTTGTCGCTGTGTTTTCTATTTTGTATCATTGGTCTATTTTGGTGCCAATACCATGCCATTTTTGTTACTATGACTCTGTAGTATAGTTTAAGTTCCGGTATTGAGATGCCTCCTGCTTCACTCTTCTTGCTAAGAATTGCTTCGGCTATTCAGGGTCTCTTATTTTTCCAAAAGAATTTCATGACAGCTTTTTCTACTTCTATGAAGAATGCCATAGGTATTTTAATAGGAATTGAATTAAATCTGTATAACGCTTTTGGTAGTATAACCATTTTGACAATATTAATTCTACCTATCCAAAAGCATGAGAGTTCTTTCCATCTTCTAAGGTCTTCTTCAATTTCTTTCTTTACTGTTTGGTAGTTTTTGTTGTAGAGGTCTTTCACCTCTTTTGTTAGATTGATTCCCAAGTATTTTATTTTTTGAGGCTATTGTGAATGGGGAATAAGTTTTCCTTATTTCACTTTCAGTGGATTTATCACTGATGTATAGAAATGCATTTGATTTATGGGTGTTGATTTCATTTCCTACTACTTTGCTGAATTCATTTATTAGTTCTAGAAGTTTTCTGGTGGAATTTTTTGGATCCTTTAAATATAGAATCTTGTCATTGGCAGGTAGTTTGAGTTCATCTTTTGTATCCCTTTAATTTCTTTTATCTGTCCAATTGCTCTGACTAGAATTTAAAAGACTATATTGAACAGAAGTGGTGAAAAAGGGCATCCCTGTCTTGTTCCAGTTTTTAGAGGGAATGTTTTCAATTTTTCTCCAGTTAGGATGATGTTGACCTTGGGCTTAGCATGGATAGCCTTTACAATATTGAGGTATGTCCCTGCTATCCCTAGTTTTTCTAGTGTTTTGAACATGAAGGGTTACTGTAGTTTGTCGAATGCTTTTTCTGCATGTATTGAGATAATCATATGATTCTTGTCTTTAAATCTATTTATGTGATGAATTACATTTATTGATTTCCATATGTTGAAACAATGTTGCATCCCTGGGATGAACCCCAGTTGATCATGGTGCACTATCTTTTTAATACATTTTTGTATGTGATTTGCCAAAATTTTATTGAGAATTTTTGCATCTATATTCATCAGGAATCTATATTCATCAGGGATATTGGTCTTAGGTTTATTTTTTCTTTGATGTGTCTTCTTTGTCTGGTTTTATTATCAGGGTGATACTAGCCTCATAGAATGAGTTTGGAAGTGTTCCCTCCTTTTCTATTTCATGGAATACTTTGAGGAGTATTGGTGTTAATTCTTCTTTGAAGGTCTTGTAGAACTCTGATGAGAACCTATCTGGTCGTGGGTTTTTCTTGATTGGTAGGCTTTTGATGGTGTTTTGTATTTCATTACTTGTAAGTGATCTGTTTAAATCATGTATGTCCTCCTGATTCAGTTTAGGTAGGTCATATGTCTCTGGAAATTTGTTGATGTCTTCAAGGACTTCTATTTACTAGAATATAGTTTTTCAAAATAGTTTCTAATTATGTTCTGTATTTCAGTCATGTCTGTTGTGATATTTCCTTTTCCATTGTGTAATTAGTAATTTGGGTTTTCTCCCTTTTTCTCTATGTTAGGTGGCTAGGTGTTTATCAATTTTATTTATTTTTTCAAAGAATGAACTTTTTGTTTTGTCAATATTTTTAATTGCTTCTTTTGTTTCAGTTTCATTGATTTCAGCACTGATTTTAATTATTTTCTGTCTATTACTTTTGGTGTTGATTCGTTTTTCTTTTTCTAGGGTTTTGAGATGTAATGTTAGGTCATTTGTTTGTTGACTTTTCATTTTTTTAATGAATGAGCTCAATGCAGTGATCTTTCCTCTTAGCACTGCCTTCCTAGTGTCCAGAGATTTTGACATTGTATGGGTATTCTCATTTACCTCTAAGATTTCCTTTTATCTCCTGCTGATGTCCTCTGCTATCCATTTGTCATTCAATAGTGTATTATTTAGTCTCCAGATGTTGGAGTACCTTCTACTTTTTATTTTATCATTGATTTCTAATTTCATTCCATTATGATCTGATAGAATGCAAGGTAGTATCTCTATTTTTTTGTATATGCTAAGAGTTGCTTTGTGGCATAACATATGGTCTGTTTTAGAGAAGGATGCATGTGCTACTGAGAAGAAAGTATATTTGCTTGTCGATGGATGAAATATTCTATATATGTCTGTTAAGTCTAAATTATTGTATTTTTAGTTCTACAGTTTCTTTGTTCAGTTTTTGTTTGGAGGATGTATCCAAGGGTGAGAGAGGTGTGTTAAAGTCACCCAGTATTATTGTGTTGTGGTCTATTTGATTCTTGAAATTGAGAAGGGTTTGTTTGATGTACATAGATGCTCCATTGTTTGGGGCATAGATATTTATGATTGTTATGTCTTGCTGATTTATGCTTCCCTTAAGCAGTATGAAATGCCCTTCTTTTATTTATTTATTTATTTATTTATTTATTTATTTTTGCAGTGCTGGGGATCGAACCCAGGACCCTGTGCTCGCAAGGCAAGCACTTTACCAACTGAGCTATCTCCACAACCCTGGAATGTCCTTCTTTATCCATTCTGACTAATTTTGGCTTGAAGTCCACTTTATCTGATATGAGGATAGAAACCCCTCCTTGTTTACGCAGTGCATGTGAGTGATATGTTTTTTCCCATGCTTTCACCTTCAGTCTGTGAATGTCTTTTTCTATGAGATGAGTCTCTTGAAGGCAGTATATTGTTTGGTCTTTTTTTTCCCAGTCCAATATGCCAGTGTATGTCTTTTGATTGATGAATTTAGGCTATTAATATTTAGGAGTGTTTTGTTTGTTTGTTTGTTTTTGGTGCTAGGGATTGAACCCAGGCCCCTGTGCATGCAAGGCAGGCACTCTACCAACTGAGCTATATCCCCAGTCCTTAGGGTTATTTTTGAGACATGATTTGTATTCCAAGTCATTTTGGTTTATTTTTGGTTTTTAACTTGACTTGATTTCTCCTTTGATTGGCTTTTCCTTTAGTGTAGTTCCTCCCTTTGCTGATTTTCATTGTTGTTTTTCATTTGCTCCTTATGGAATATTTTGCTGAGAATGTTCTGTAGTGCAGGCTTTCTGTTTGTAAATTCTTTATCATAATAAAGGTTTTTATTTCATCCTCAAATCTGAAACTTAATTTTGCTGGAGATAAGATTCTTGGTTGGCATTCATTTTCTTTCAGAGCTTGGTATATGTTCCAGGACCTCCTAGATTTGAGGTCTGAGTTAAGAAATCTGCTGAGATCTGAATTGGTTTTCCCCTAGATGTAATCTGATACCTTTCCCTTGTGACCTTTAAATTTTTATTTTAATTCTGTATGCTAGGCATTTTCATTATAATGTGAGTTGTTGTGAATCTGTTGTAATTTTGTACCTTTGGTGTCCTTTAAGCCTCTTGTATTTGATTTTCTATTTTATTCTTCAGATTTGGGAAATTTTCTGATATTATGTCATTGAAAAGATTGTGCATTCCTTTGGTTTGTATCTCTATCTCATTAATTCTTAAATTTGGTCTTTCCATGTTATCCCATAATTTTTGGAAGTTCTGTTCATGGTTTCTTACCATCTTTACTGTGTGGCCAACTTTATTTTCAAGATTATGTATTTTGTCTTCATTGCCTGATGTTTTGACTTCCAAGTGATCTAGTCTATTGGTGATGCTTTCTATTGAATTTTTAATTGGTTTATTATTTCCTTCATTTCAAGGATTTCTGTTTTGGTTTTTTTTTTTTCCCCCAGAATCTCTCTCTCTTTATTGAGGTGATTTCTGCTACCTGCATTTGCTCTTTTAACTTTTCATTTAAGTGATCTTTTGTTGCCTGCGTTTGCTCTCTTATGTCATCCTTTACTTCACAGATCATTTTAATTAAGCACATTCTGAACTCCTTTTCTGACATTTCTTCTACCATGCTGTCAATGAACTCTATTAATATAGCATCTTGGTTTGTTTGGGGTGCTTTCTTCCCTTGTTTTTTCATGTTGTTCATGTGTCTTCCCCTCTAGTAGTGTGGATCCAAGGTATTACAGTTTGTGCCCTATAGACTCATACTGCCCCTGCAGGTTTCCAATACCTCACTTTATGAGGGAGATCAATATTATCAGCAGCCAATGCAAACAATATCCATCCTTAAACCAAATAGTTCCTATTAATATGTTTACAGTTTTGTCACAATAAACAGAAATGATGTGTTCAATTATTACCTACAATTTAATAGTAGGTTTATAAAAGGGTTTATAGTTTCTAATGGTGGACAAAGAGAGAACTGGGGCAGCAGGTGGAATGTGATGTTTATGAGGTAGAGGATATAGAGATATTAGATCACAAGGAGAGTGATAGAGGAATCAAAAAAGGTTGGCCGTTAGCAGGAGAAAAGAGAGAAAGAGACTCCAGGGAAACAGGTAAGTGAAAAGAAAATATATAGAAAGAGTAAAATAAGTAAACAAATATTTTTTAAAAAATAAGAAAAAAATTGAAAAAAATCACAAAGAAAAAGAAAAAAATGTAAAAATAAAAGAATACATGACAAAACTGTAATACGCTAGTCAAATCCCCCAGTCCTCAGTAGCCTGATGCTATGAAAAGTACCCGGTTTCAAAATGTTGGGGATGTGAAAGCAGGAAAAGAAAGGAAAGGAAAAAAACAATCTCAAAGGAAAATTGGACAATTGTTTCTGTTGGAGTTCAATATCTTCTCTGTTTCCCTTCTCATCTGATATGTGGGGTTGTTTGGAGTTTGCTGGTATCTCCACCCTCAGTATGGTGCAGGTTACTAGGGCGGGAGGGTTAGTCTTGGAGGTGGAACTTCTGGAGGCAGGGTATAACAATTGCCTGTCCCCTTTGGAAGAGTGCACCCCAGGAATCTCCTTTGGGATCCACTAGTGTGATGTAGGAACCTGGTCTTGGTCTCATACATCACCTGTGGACCCCACAATTCCTGGTCTCTAATTTAGTCTTTAAACTATATCTCTCCTGCCCCTGCCCTTTGGACTTCCCAATCAGAAACCTCTCTCTCCAGAGGTCCTGAAGACTGAACTCTGGGACCTTTGTGCCTGTAACAGAGAGCTGTTCTATATTGGACAGATCAGGACCAGGTGTTGAGAGCTGCGGGCTGGTCACATAGCTGCAAGTGCTGGGCCAGATTGGTGGTTGGTGGGTTTGGGAGACTGGGGGTTGGGGAACCAGAGGGCCCTGTTGATTGCCAGTCCAGTGGGACCAGGTGATTAGTGGATGCTGGGTTGGGGAGGGATTTGGGAACTAGGCTGGTGTCCCAGCAAGTGCCCCCAAGTTGGCCCTGGAACCCAGTGGGTGCTGTGTTGGTTGGCTGGGTGAGCCGGGATCAGGATGCCCTCGCACCCTCTTCCAACCTACCAACCCCATACAAAGCTCTCTCCTGCCTCTGCAGCAAGATGGTAGCTATCAGCACACCCACCAAGGAGACCCCAGGTGTAACTAAGCCTGCAGGGACCTTGGTGATGGTTTTCCAGGTCCTGGCTATTGTCCCAAGATGGAAGCTGCCCCAATGAAAGATGGTAATGGCAGCAGCAAAGGTAACCCAAGATGGTAGCAGAGGTGTCCCAAGACAGAGGCAACTGCTTTCAGGGATGGGGCAGTGAGGGCAGGCCATGAGGTTATGTTGGGCAGCTTGTTTGGAGATGCAGCGCTATGGCGGGTGGAGCTGTGGCAGGTGTCTGCCTCCAGGCTCTGTCCAGTGTCCTAAGGTGGAGTCTACCATGTGGAAGGGGCTATGACGGTGGCTGTAGTGTCCCAAGACAGAGGTAGCCAAGGGAACCCCACATTGGTAGATGGGGAGCTAGCTGTGCAGGAGGCACAGGAGGACCTTGTGGCGGTGGGCAAAAATGTCTTCTATAGTTAGACATGTCCTAAAATATTTCTAGATAAAATAATATTAAACTGGAACTTATATAACTTATGAGTTATTAAGCACTAACTCATCCTCTGTCTAAAATAGAGGGAAACAGAAAAAAAGACTTGGTAACATGTTAATTGTGGAAGTTGGATGGTGGGTTCATGGGATACACAATGCCATTCTCTCTGCTTTTATGTAGAGTTTAAATTTTCCAAAATAAAACACTTTTTTTTTTTTATTGTTTTTGTTTTTCAAAGCAGGGACCTCTGAGGAATGGAATGGGATTTGGGAACCATGGTACCAGCAAGATTATTTTATTTCCTTTGGTAAATATTTCTTGATTTCCTGCAATGTGTGAAGCACTGTTAAGACTCTTGGAATAAGAACAGACAGATTAAAATCACTATTCTCGTGGAGTTCACATTCCAGTTAGGGGAAAGAGAGAACTAACCACACACATAGTAAGTATTATAATATGTTACATCCCCAGTCCTTTTTACTTTTTATTTTGAGGCAGGGTCTTGCTTAGTTGCCCAGGCTGTCCTCAAATTTTTCAACTAGCTGAAATGATAGGCATTCACCACAGCACCCAGCTTAATATAGCTCTTTATACCTTTATTAAGCATTTTCATTTTCATTTTTTTATATATACCCTATAATGATCTTGAGTGATTTTCATTTAATATCATTATTATTCCCCACTTGACAGAAAATTAAGGCTCTGAAAAATAAGTAACCTTTACGGAGACCAAGAGACAGCATCTGAATTTGAGGTCATATCCTCTGAATACATTATTACTTTGATCTGATCACTCCTATGTTAGTTGGCTTTTCCTCACTGTGACTAAAATAACCGACAAGAACAACTTAGAGGAAGAATTGTCAGGAGTAGCAAATAAATTATTGCTTCGAACTCCACACCTTGGACAGCGAGACTGCCACATCTGGGAATCTTTCTGTGCGACCATGCTGAAAGACATACCCATTAGCAGGTGGCTGCTGTGAATGGGGCAGATTCCATGCTTGGCATGGAATTTATGGGATCAATAGCTTTGAATTCAGTTGCCTGCTGTTCTAGGGTGAAAGAAATATGGGCACACTCAATAGCCTTGAGATGCCAGCTGTCCAGAGCCTGGAGATACCCCACAAGCTTGCTTTTTTTTTTTTTTTTTTTTTTTTTTTTAAATCTTGAAGAACTTTTCCTCACAATAAATCCCTTTGATGTGCTTCCCTATAAAATAAAGGTCCACAGGTTTTTCTCTTTGTTAGAAATCAGACTTATCGGGTGTAATCCACCCACCAGGCCCCTGCTTTTAAAACTTACTTTCTGTGTCTTTTGTTTCATTTCTTATTATTACTTCAGACTTTAATTTCTCAGCTGGCTCACAGCCTGTGGACTGTGGATTGCTCATTCTCTGTGCAGGTCACAGCAAGAGAAAAGCTTATTTTGGCTCATGACTTCTGAGATCTCTGTTTGTGTCTGACCACCTCCACTACTCTGGGCCCGAGATGAAGCAGAACATTATGGTGGAAAAGTGCGGGGGGGGGGGAAAGTTTCTCAGTTCATGGCAGCCAAAAAGCAGAGAGAGAGAGAGAGAGAGAGAGAGAGAGAGAAGCTAGAGTCAAGATACAGTTCCCCAAAACACAACCCCAGTGACCTACTTCCTATAGCCCCTGTCCACCTCCCTACAGTTACCACCATTCAAATTATTAATCCATCAAGTGGATTGATCCCTGATGAGGTTACAGCTCTCATAATTCAATCTTTTCCCCTCTGAACATTGCTGCATTGCCTGACACATGATCTTTTGGGGCAACGTTCCAGATCCAAACCATAACAACTCCCATGTATGCGTTCCTTACAAAACTTATCGAAGTGGAAAAATCTATTTTTTTTTTAATTGTAAACAAATGGGATACATGTTGTTTCTCTGTTTGTACATGGCGTAAAGGCATACCATTTGTGTAATCATAAATTTACATAGAGTAATGTTGTTTGATTCATTCTGTTATTTTTTCCCTTCCCCCCACCCCTCCCACCCCTCTTTACCCTCTATACAGTACTTCCTTCCTCCATACTTGCCCCCCTCCCTAACCCTAACTCTAACCCTAACACTAACCCTTCCCTCCCCCCCATTATGTGTCATCCTCCACTTATTAGCGATATCATTCGTCCTTTGGCTTTTTGAGATTGGCTTATCTCACTTAGCATGATATTCTCCAATTTCATCCATTTGCCTTCAAATGCCATAATTTTATCATTCTTTATGGCTGAGTAATATTCCATTGTATATATATACCACCGTTTCTTTATCCACTCATCAATTGAAGGGCATCTAGGTTGGTTCCACAGTCTGGCTATTGTGAATTGAGCCACTATGAACATTGATGTGGCTGTATCTCTGTAGTATGCTGATTTTAAGTCCTTTGGGTATAGGCCAAGGAGTGGGTCAAATGGCGGGTCCATTCCAAGTTTTCTAAGGAATCTCCACACTGCTTTCCAGAGTGGCTGCACTAATTTGCAGCCCCACCAGCAATGTATGAGTGTACCTTTCTCCCCACATCCTCGCCAACACCTGTTGTTGCTCGTATTCTTGATAATCGCCATTCTAATTGGGGTGAGATGGAATCTTAGGGTGGTTTTGATTTGCATTTCTCTTATTACTAGAGATGTTGAACATTTTTCCATATGTTTGTTGATTGCTTGTAGATCTTCTTCTGTGAAGTGTCTATTCATTTCCTTAGCCCATTTGTCGACTGGATTATTTGAATTCTTGGAGTAAAGTTTTTTGAGTTCTTTATAGATTCTGGAGATTAGTGCTCTATCTGAAGTATGATTGGCAAAGATATTCTCCCATTCTGTAGGCTCTTTCTTCGCATTGCTGATAGTTTCCTTTGCTGAGAGAAAGCTTTTTAGTTTGAATCTATCCCAGTGGTTGATTCTAGCTTTTATTTTTTGTGCTATGGAAGTCCTGTTAAGGAAGTCTGATCCTAGACCAACAAGGTGAAGATTTGGACCTACTTTTTCTTCTATAATCTGCAGGGTCTCTGGTCTGATTCCGAGGTCCTTAATCCATTTTGAGTTTAGTTTCGTGCATGGTGAGAGATATGGGTTTAGTTTCATTCTGTTGCATATGGATTTCCAATTCTCCCAGCACCATTTGTTGAAGAGGCTATCTTTTCTCCATTGCATATTTTTGGCCCCTTTGTCTAGTATGAGAAAATTGTATTTATTTGGGTTTGTGTCCGTGTCCTCTATTCTATACCATTGATCTACCTTTCTATTTTGGTACCAATACCATGCCGTTTTTGTTACTATTGCTTTGTAGTAGAGTTGAAGATCTGGTATTGCAATACCCCCTGTTTCACTCTTCTTGCTAAGGATTGCTTTAGCTATTCTGGGTTTCTTATTCTTCCAGATGAATTTCATAATTGCCTGCTCTATTTCTGTAAGGTACGTCATTGGGATTTTAATTGGAATTGCATTGAATTTGTATAGCACTTTAGGTAGTATGGCCATTTTGACAATATTAATTCTTCCTATCCAAGAACATGGAAGATCTTTCCATCTTCTAAGGTGTTCTTTAATTTCTTTCTTTAGTGTTGTATAGTTCTCATTGTAGAGGTCTTTCACCTCTTTTGTGAGATTGATTCCCAAGTATTTTATTTTTTTCGAGGCTATTGTGAATGGGGTAGTTTTCCTAATTTCTCTTTCTGAAGATTCATCACTTATGTATAAAAATGCGTTGGATTTATGGGCATTGATCTTGTAACCTGCTACTTTACTGAATTCACTTATGAGTTCTAAGAGTTTTCTGGTGGAATTTCCAGGTTCCTCTAAATATATAATCATGTCATCAGCGAACAGGGATAGTTTGAGTTCTTCTTTCCCAATTCGTATCCCTTTAATTTCTTTGGTTTGTCTAATTGCTCTGGCCAGAGTCTCAAGAACGATGTTGAATAGAAGTGGTGAAAGAGGGCATCCCTGCCTTGTTCCAGTTTTTAGGGGGAATGCTTTCAGTTTTTCACCATTTAGAATGATATTAGCCATGAGCTTAGCATAAATGGCCTTTACAATATTAAGGAATGTTCCCACTATCCCTATTTTTTCTAGTGTTTTGAGCATGAAGGGGTGCTGTATTTTATCAAATGCTTTTTCTGCATCTATTGAAGGAAAAATCTATTAATATGTTTAAAATTTAATTAAAAATGAAAAAAATACTGATTCTCTTAACTCTAATACCTTTTCATAGTTAGTTGTTCCCAAGAGTCTTTAATGTCAAAGCACTAAAAAATTTACACACGATTAATCAGGTAGTTCAGAAAATCTTAGAAGGAAAAGAAAATCTCCCACCTAATCCATGCCCAAGCACATTTTACAGGGATAATATGCTTCCATTACCCATTTTTAGTTCTGATGGTTGTTCGTGCAACTCTGGATAATATGCTTACACCTTTATTCTCTGATCTCATCACCTACAGATGTTATCTGCTGACTTCATCTGTGAAGTGGGGAGGACTGAATTCATTTGCATTGCCCTTATGTCCTAGGGTAGGCTCCTCACCACGCCTAAGGCAGAGATTTGTGTGCTAGAGGTTTCTGGGATAACTCTGGAGCAGTGATGGTGGCAGGATAGGGCTGCAGGAGGAGTTGACCTGCTGTGCAGAAGCTTCAGCCCAAAGCATGGGCACTCTGGAGCTGAGAGGGCTCTTCAGAGCAGTCCTGAATTGAAACAAGTAGGTCAGGCTTTTGTATCCCACATTTGGCCAGTTATTGGACGCAGTTGGGGGGCATAAACTTAGGCAAAGGCATCTCTCTTTGAGGACAATTCTAGAGGATCTCAGAGGTAAATTGCTGAAAGCCAGTATTTCTGGCAACTGAAGAATAAGTGTCTTGGCCCTTGTTATGGTTTCAAATGAGGTGTCCTCCAAAAAGCTTTTGTGTGAGACAACGCAAGAAAGTTTAGAGGTGAAACGATTGGGTTATAAGACCTTATACCTAATTAGTGCATTAATCCCCTTATAGAGATTAACTTGGTGGTATAGGCAGGTAGGACATAGCTGGAAGAGGTGTGCCTTCGGGGTTCATATATATATATTTTTTTTTTTTTTTTTTTTTTTTTTTTTTTTTTTTGCAGTGCTGGGGATCAAACCCAGGGCACTTTACCAACTGAGCTATCTCCCCGGCCCCGGGCTTTATATTTTGGGAGTTGAGTTTAGCTCTCTCTGCTTCCATGTTCCACCATGATGTTCCATCTCACCTCAAACCCTGAAGAATGGAGTCAGCCTATGGACTGAGACCTCTAAAACTATGAGCCCCCAAATTAAGTTCTCCTCCTCTAATTGTTCTTGTCCAGTCTTTTGGTCAAAGCAGCAAAAGAGCTGACTAATATAGCCCTGAAGTGGGGATCTGAGCTGAGCTTTATGGCATTTAACATAGTCCACACCCACATTTCTGGAATAGTAAAGTCACCTTATTTGGGATTAGCTTCCCCAGATTTCTTTTTGCTACTTTGTCTGGAGAACCTTGCAAGAATGCTGGGCGGCCAAATTGCAGTCCTTGCTTCTGCACCTGTTTTCAAATCCACCCCTGAGACTCACCAATTCTCACCTCTACTACCACCAATTCTAGATTCCCCTCTCCTCATCTAGTACCTCTGCTAGTAGAAGTGCTTTAGTTGGTGAGGTGGATGCTGATCTTCACCTCTGAGGAATTGTAGCCCCTGGTCATGAAGGCCTTCTTGGACTAGTTGGTTATATTGTTCACTTACTATCAAAATGGGGCAGGGAAGAAAGAGATGCCCTTATGCATCAGCTGGGTGCCCAACATGTTCTTCTCTGCCACAGATAAAGCAGTAATCTTGTCCTGATAATGGGGATCTATTATTATTGGTAGGATGTGGCTTCTTTCTCTATTCTTCCCTCTTCTGCCTCCCACATACTTGCAAGTACCTATAGACAGCTCTAGTCCAATGTCACTTGACACTGCAAGTTCAGCATTTCAGAACTAAACTATGTCTTCATCCATAAACCGCTCTTCATCCTTCATCCATCCAGCAACTCTTCTGGGAAACCTGCTTCATCTGTGGGTCCCTCAACTCTCTCACTGGAAGTTCTATCAAGTCTACTATCTAAATAGATTTAAATTCATCCTCATTCTCCTGTCCCACAGTTGCTATCCTTGTCCAGGACTCATTCATTCTCACATGGACTAGTACAAATACTTCCCTTTCCTAGTCATACCCATACTCCTCTCACTAATGGCTCTGAGATTTAAAAGTAGAGGGTAAAGGGCTGGGGATATAGCTCAGTTGGTAGAGTGCTTACCTCACAAGCACAAGGCCCTGGGTTCAAATCCCCAGCACCACAAAAAAAAAAAAAAAAAAAAAAAAAAAAGGAGAAGGTAAGAGATCTAGCACTGGAAATGTATCTATGGAGGGCCATTTAAAATCAAGAGAGAAAACTAGGGATGTAGGTCAGTGGCAGAGCAGTGTGTGCAGTATGTGCATGGCCCTTGGTTCAGTCCTCAGTACCACCAAAATAAACAAATAAATAGTAAAATAAATTGTGTGACATGTACAACCAAAGAGGCTGAAAGAGAAAAGAGATAAGGACCCTTAGAGAGGCTGTTAAAAATCAAAACAAAATCCCTTTTTCTCTTTTCTTAACTCTTTAGTTATTTACCTCCATGCATCTAAATATAATATGGTAATTCTGTAATTTTCTTTAAAAAAAAAAAAAAAAACATGCTCTGTGTGTGTGTGTGTGTGTGTGTGTGTGTGTGTGTGTGTGTGTGGTGCGGTGCTGATGATTGAACCCAGGGCTTCATACAGTCTGGGCAAGCACTCTACCACTGAACTACATCCCTAACCCTATTCTTCAATTTTCTTCTGTCCATTTTAGAAATCAAATATTGACTTTCTACTACTATGGAAGATGAGGATTTACCATTCTTCCCGTGTTTCCCACACCAAAAGAACACATTCCTTCCCACATCCTCCAGCATAGTCCTAATACAAATGTACTAAGGCAATATTCAGAGTTTTCTTTTTTTACTTAATAAATACTTCTTGGAGTTGCTTTGAAATTTTCCACAGTATGCATAACACTCCTTATTTCAGTTAGACCCTTGTGGGTTTTGCCATTACCCGACACTCTACGGTACTGGGGGTTGGACCCAGGGTGCTCTACTACTGAACTAGATCCCTATCCCTTTTTATTTTATTTTGAGGCAGTCTCACCAAACTGCCAGAGCTGACCTTGAACTTGTGATCCTCCTGCCTCAGCCTCTGTAGTAGGTGGGATTACAGGCCTGCACCACCACACTCAGCTAAGGAGTTGCTTTCTTGAGAACATTAGTAGAGTTTCTAGAAAAATAGTAATAAACTCAATAACAAAAACATCAACATTAAATGTAAATTGTTAAATTGGTCTACTGATTTAACTATTAACTGTTACTCAAGGTCTATTTATAGAGTAGTTTTATTGGCTGTGCATTCTAGTAATTGAGTTAAATACTGGGAAGTAAAGATAAATTAGAACTAGTTCTCTGCCGCAAGGGGTTAGTTCAATGATATCATGAACTTTCTTAACTATATTTTGCATCATTCCAAGTCTTTTCTAGTTTTCTCAAGAAACTTCTGAATTCATTATCATGGCTAAGAAAATTGACATAAATAGAATTATCTACTGTATCGTCTATATTTAAACTTTCCCAGTGATAGAGTCCCTGAGCACCAGCCTCCGAGGTCCTTTCTTGCTCTGACTGGACCTGGATGGCAGGAAGAGGGCAGTGCAAGACAAGTTACTGACTGTATGACAAAGCCCACCATAAACTGGGGTCAATGTTTACTAACTCTTATAATATTCCTTTCCTAACAAGTAATACAGTTAAATGATCGAGAGTAATCAAATTTCTTGCCTAAATAATTGTAATTGTTACTGGCACTTTCAGCAAACCCATAAGAGAAAAATCAAATCTGCATTATTAATAAGTAAGAGATAAACCAAATACCAAGATTTGCATTTATTCCTTGGAAAGATGGACCTTGTAAGATACATTTTCCAGGCACTGAAAGATGTGGGCATATAAACCATTCTTGTATTTTTAGGAAGAGAGGAACTTTATTCGTCGGGTTCACCTTTCACCTAGAATATAGAATTTCATTTTGGTTTTAAAGGTGTTTATGCCCTGGGATCTGAGAGAGTATGAGAGATTATTCTGTCCAGATTGTGCCTTTGGTGTTGGAGGGGGTGGGAGGGGGGTGCAGAGGCTATATTTATCAACAGAACTCTAGAACTTCATGTCAGTTTCTTGATGGCAGGCCAGTTTCCTAACATGTTTGTGTAGAGAGTTGTTCTCTATGATATGTTTGACTCTTTTAATCCTCCTGGATTCACTGTTCTTTCCTATCATTGTTTATTGCTGACCACTCCAACCATAGCTGTTCTCTGTAAACTCAAGATGGATTTCTTTTGAAAGTAACAACCCAGTGGGACTTGTTCCAGTCAAACATTTTGGGCCAGTCATGGGAATTAAATCTTTGCGGCTCGCAGATAAAATGTTATTGAACAAAGACAGGGGTGCTGCTCCTGAAGCTCCAACTAGAACAGGAAATGAAGATAATATGTCAACTTCACATGGCTGGCCACTGCTGTCGTCTCTCAGATTTATTAATTAACCCTCAAGAAAGATATCATTCACAAGCTGACCTTGGGCTTGTGGTTGCAGGCTAGCATTTGTGTTGGCCTCAGTAATAGATCCTGTTACTAGGAAGACATGGGTAGCTGTTACCATGACAACACAACATGCAAGTCTCTAGGCTCTCTCTGTACTTTTTCTGAGAAGATAATGATTACTTATCAGCCCTACCCTATGATCTTGGGTTTTGCCTGCAAGACCATGACTATCAACCCATAACTCAATTACTACAAGTTTGTCAGTACCAGAAAATTTGGTGGAGATTCAGTTTGCATACTATATAAAACAAGTTTAAAGACATGAAAGCCATGACAATACAGAACATCAAGCTTAAAACTTGATCATTGAGAGAAAGTCATCCTATTTTAATTAAAAAGGACTTTTACTATAAAAGAAGTATATATGTGTACAAATTATGTATTCTGACATTTAAAAGGAATAATGAAAATTGATTTATGTCTTAAAATTCAGCTCCATCATTAGAGATTCTTTAATGTCATATCCTTGCACCTAATTACTGTAATGCACCTGTTGGATCAGGGTAGGATTCAGGGAGAGCAGCTTCAGGCGGGGGCAGAGCAGAGTTTGAGAGTTAGGAAGAATTTTTAGGACTTTTGTGAAGCCTTAAATGAAGCCATAGATAAAGCAAGCAGAAACTTGAAAAGTGGTTGGGAATTAGGCCTCAGGTCTGGTGACTGCCCTATGAGGAAGCCCAAGGCAGCTTCCTGGAAGATGAAGGACATTTGTCCTAATCTTCCCTGTTGCCTCAGCTGATAGGCAACCAACCAAGAGTCATGACAGTGTGGCAGGCCAACCCAGATTATCCAGTGGCCTGTCAACCCACCATCTAACCACAAATGGGTGAGTGGAATCAGCTGAGCTGAATTAGAACAGGCAACCACCCATCTGTTAACATCATCAGATGTGTAAAAGCATAAGCAGACACTTAGTCAAAAATGGAAAAATTTTCCCACCAGTGATATGCTTAAAAATGCAATATTTATAATTATAAATATATCATGCTCTCTTTCTTTTTTGATAGGGATGATTTGAGATAGACTTTATCAAAATTCCAGTATTTAAGAGCACAAACGATAGCAGTCCTACAAAACAACTGAGAAGTCACAAGTATGTAATCCCCAAAAATACTGATATCAATAAGGATAACATAAAATTCACAGAAGGCATCGAGGACAATTTGTAACCACGTGTGATTAACTCAAGGTGTATTTAAGATTATCATTGCTCAAAGAAAATATGAAATGTTCTAAAATCTTTTGAGCCACATATGAAATTCTCAAATTTGACAAACCTATACAATTTGCATGGCAATGGACAAAAATGCTATAAAACTGAAAGACACTTTTAAGCTATCAAAGCAGAACAAATTTGTCCCAGCACAGGGGAACATGCCTGTAATCCCAGCAGCACAGGAGACTTGAAGCAAGAAGCTCACAAGTTTAAGGCCAGCCTCAACAATTCAGCAAGACCTTGCCTCAAACTTCAAAAAAAAAAAAGGACTGAGTATATAGCTCAGTGGTAAAGCACCTCTGGGTTCAATCCCCAGTACCAAAACAAAAACAAAAACAAAACACAAATTTGGATCACATGGAAGAGGAAACACTGGATACTAAGATTACAAAATCTCTGTAATGCTAATATAAAATTATTGTTTTATGTAGAGGATAGCAAAGAAACTGCATCTCAACAAGTAGGAGAAAAAGTACCATGGAGGTGTGTCAGGCAAATAGTAAAACAATCAAAATATTGTTTTAAATTTGGAAACAGTTTGGCATTCTGAAAAAAAAAAAAAAAAAACCTAATTCAAATTAAACATAGGTTGTATTTACTTTGTGTACAAAGAAAAATACATGATTGAAAATCTAATTTAATGGAATGACACAAACATCATTACCCTAAATACACGTATGAGCACACAGTGTGACTCTACTTCGTGTACAACGAAAGAAATGAAAAGTTACATCCCATTTGTGTACAATAAATCAAAAATAATTTAAAGAAAGAAAAGAAAATCTAATTTATACGTGTGTATGTGTATGTTTGATAAAACTAAGTACTTCTAGATGTTTATTTTGAAATAACACTGTTTAGAAGACCCTGAAAACTCAGGTTCTGGTTTAGAGTTAAAAAGAAATGGTTTACAGAAATAGTTTAATCTTTATGCTCACAGAGGTGAATTACTAAGACAACTTTTGGGACTCAATATACACAACTTCTAGGTGTTACCTCCTATACACTGCAAGGAGCTGTACTGGACCACTTCAAAAGGATCCTGATCTGTCCACTGCTTCCACTCCAGGCCTAGGCAAATGGCTGCTGTGCCCTCTCTTTCCCTCCTTGACCCATCTCCCGCCCAACAGTTCAAAGTCCTTTCTCTAAGGCATTACAGTCTCCCCTTGCACCCAGCTCCTGCCCAGCTGGTCTGGAAAATTCTTATATCTTCCAAATTAGTTTTGTATATAAAAGTAAACTAAACTTTCATGCTAGTCAATATTTTTTATTCTCTCTCTCTCTCTACACACACACACACACACACACACACACACACACACACACGTATTTTTTAAAGACGTTTTTGATCTTTTTGGTACATTACTGCCTGGGTACTAATGAGACTGAGCAACAGGACACCTGGCTTCTAGTCTTCTCTACCAGTGACTATAATGTGGCCTTCTATGAACTTCCTAACTTCTCTAAGCCACCACTCTGCAATCTGCAAAATAAGGAAATCAGAGCAGATATATTATGTATAACTGCTAATTACACAAGTAATACATGCAAATTCTCTGTAAAATTTTTAAATATAATGAGGATACATTTAAAGTCCCTTTAGAACTTTCTCCACCATTTTCTCAATTCTAGTACCTTTTCATCTCTCTGTTGTTAACATTCTGGTATATCTTTATCCAGAGTGCTTTTCTTACATTTACATAAGCTCCCTTCCAGATTTACTATTTTACACATAAATAACTAAGTAGTCTTTATGCAAAGAAAAAGAATTTCACTTGTGTTCAAATGTCTGTTTTTCCAGATGGGAACATAACACTTTAAAATGCAAAATTCACAATATCTGCTACAAAGAACTCACAACATATAAATGTTAATAAAAAGGAGAAATGTCAACATGAGTAATATTTTAAAATGTTTAGTTACATAAAAAGTTTATGAAAAGGAAAACTTTTAGAGGTACATATTATGTCACTTAATTACTGGGAATCATTTTTATCACTCTCATTACTAACTCTATTAATAGCCAGATTAGCTTGTCAGGTACACACTGTCCATTGAAGTTTCATTGTGAATAGCAAACTGTATTTAGAACTGCTTTTTAGGCAAATTAACAGTGCCACTTCTTAAAGTCATTCAATCACTTGGACAGATGAGAGAGATTGAAGAGTAGGCTACTGTCATGACTAACTCTGTGTGTCAATTTGGCTAGACTACAGTGTTCATATTTACAAACATTATTCTGAATGTTTCTTGGGAGTATTTTGGATGATATTAAGATTTAAATCAGGAGATCCAAGATGGCGGACTAGAGGGAGGCTGGGTTCCTTGTCACTCCATAACTTGGGTTTCAAGCAGAGGATATGTTTCTTGGTGAGGCAGTTTTTGCAGCTTATTGATCCCCTGCTGTTTACCCCATTTATCTACTGCGATCACCTGTAGTCTGCCAGCATATCAACTACTTTTTAGTGCAGATTGCTCACTGCCTGGTTCCTACCATCCACCATTTGCCTGCCTTTTGCCTGTCCATTGCCTGCCTTTCACCTTCCCATCACCCACAGCCCAAGGTTCACCTCCCAATCGTCCAACAGCAGTCAGCAGACTGACCACAGATTGCCAGTGGAGCCACCAGCTGCCTGCTGTTGCCTTGGAAGTCCACTATCACAGTACCTGCAGGTTTGGTTTTATGTGGCTGCCACCATTTTGAGACAGGACTTGTTGGACTCCTGGCCAGACTGACTAAGACCTGGCTCCAGGATCCCTCAGCCCGACCAATCACTCCCTGCCTCTGGGACCCTCACATCCACTGACTGCCCCCGCCACCAGGACCCCCAGACCAACTGATTGTACCCCGCCTCCAGGATCCCGCAACCAGACTGACAACACCTGACCTCAGGACACCTGCCCAACCAACTGCACCCCGACTCCAGGACTTCCAGCCAACCATGCCCACACCCCCAAGCTGCACCTCCCCATTTGCCAACACATTTGGAAGCCAGAGTGGCCAACTTGGATAATCCTGGAAGCTGTATCTCCCATCTTTAGGTCGGAGCAAATCTCATCCTGAGAATCCTGCTGGAGACTTGAAGCTCATTGTCAGGTACCTCTCATACATCAGGCTACTGAACATTGGGAGGTTTGAATACTATATGACTGTTATAATGTAGATTTTCTTTTTTCTCCTTATTGAAAAATTTTAAGTTTTTCTTTCTCTACTTTTCTTGCTCTCTTTTGTTTATTTGTTCCCTTAAAGTCTCTTTCTCCCTTTTCTCATACTAAAACCAACTTCTTTTGATTATACTCTCACTCTTTCTATGATCTAAAACTTCTATATATTCTTTTCTTAGCCCATTAACAGCTACATCCTACACTCCTCTGCATCCTTTTTGTCCAACATTAGAAACTTCAAACCTTATTGCAAGTCTATTTGTTATACTGAAGATAATGAACTCATTCTGTTTATTACAACAATATTGTTAACATCCTCATAGGGGCTATTTCATTTCAGGTTGCATTCTGTCTGAACTGGGCACTGCTAATTTTGATCTCCCCCTTAAAGAAAAGGTTTGGAAACCTATAGGGTCACTATAAGCCTATTGGGGGGAAAGTGTAATACCCCAGATCTTCACTACTAGGGGGAAGATACATGAACAACATGAAAAAACAAGAGAAGAAAATGATCCAAACAAACCTAGATTCTATAGTAATAGAATCCAGTGACAGGATGGTAGAAGAAATGTCAGAAAAGGACTTAAGATTATACATAATTAAAATGATTCACGATGAAAATGCAGTCTGTAAAAAATTAAAAACCAAATTAAAAAAAAAAAAATGAAAGAAATAGATCGTCCACTTCAGGAATTAGGAAGCTATTTCTTAAAGGGACAGATAGTGAATGTTTAGACTTGTTGGGCCAGGTAGTTGTTGTAATGATTCCACTGTATCATATACCTAGAAAGCAGCTATACACAATATGCAAACAAATGAGCATGGTTGTGTTCTAATAAAACTTTACTTATAAAATAAAAAAAAGTGAAAGAAAAAAATGATTCATGAAGCAAAGGATGGATAAGAGAACAAATGCAGGCAATGAATGATCATACCAATAAACAGTTGAAAGAGCAACTGCAGGAAGCAAAAGGTCATTTCAACAAAGAGATAGAGATAAAAAAAAAAAAAAAAAACAGAAATCCTTGAAATGAAGGAAACAATAAACCAAATAAAAAACTCAATGGAAACCATCTCCACAGATTAGATCACTTGGAAGACAGAACCTCAGACAATGAAGACAAAATATTCAATCTTGAAAATAAAGTTGCCCAAACACAGTAGATGGTAAGAAATCATGAACAGAATCTCCAAGAACTATGGGACATCATGAAAGGGCCAAATTTAATAATTATCATGGTTGAGGAAGGCAGAGATACAAACCAAAGGAATGAACAACCTATTCAATGAAATAATATCAGAAAATTTCCCAAACCTGAAGAATGAAATGGAAAATCAAATACAAGAGGCTTATAGAACACCAAATGCACAGAATCACAACAGATCCACACCGAGGCACATTATAATGAAAATGCCTAACATTCAAAATAAAGATAGAATTTTGAAGGCCGCAAGAGAAAAGCATCAGATTACATATAGGGGAAAATCAATATGGATAGCAGCCGACTTCTCAATCCCGACTCTAAAAGCTAGATGGGCCTGGAGCAATGTATTTCAAGCTCTGAAAGAACATGGTTGCCAACCAAGAATCCTATACCCAGCAAAACTAACCTTCAGATTTGAAGATGAAATAAAATCCTTCCATGATAAACAAAAGTTATAAGAATTTACAAATAGAAAGACCATGCTACAGAATATTCTCAACAAAATATTCCATGAGGAGGAAATGAAAAACAACAATGTAGGTCAGCAAAGGGAGGAACTACCTTAAAAGAAAAACCATTCAAAGGAGAAACCAAATCAAGATAAAAACCAAAAATAAGCACAAATGACAGGGAATACATATCATGTCTCAATAATAAACCTGGAGGTGTTTCAAGATGGCGGACTAGAGGGTGGCTACATTTCATGTTGCTCCAGGACTCAGGATTCAAGAAGAGGAGATATTGAGAGACTTGGGACCAACTCAAAGGCACTGGGTGAGTCTGTCCCATTAGGGAGGCATCCCGGATGGGGCGGTAGTCCCAGAAAACAGGGAACTTTGTGAAGTAGAGTTGCCAAAGGAGACACCCCTCCCCGCACTGGAGCAGTGAACTCGGACAACTGGGACCATTGTAGAGGAGGCCACTCAGCACAACGCTTGGACTCGGAACAACCCACTGGGGCTCCAGGCAGCCTCCCAGAGGAGGAGCTGCACGGTGAGCTGTTTGGATTCAGAGCGACCACTCCTGAACACCGGGGGGCTGCCTGGAGGAGGAGGAAGAGTGCGGTGTGTCGCTTGGACTCGGAGTGACTGCAACAGGGCTACGGGAAGCTGCCCAGAGGAGAAGGCGTGCGATGAGCTGTTTGGACTCAGAGCAACCACTTCTGAACACCCAGGGTGCTGCCCAGAGGAGGAGGAGGAGTGCGGCGGGGCGCTTGGACTCGGAGTGACTACACCAGGGCTACAGGTGGTTTTCTGGAGGAGGAGGCACGCAGTGAGTTGCTTGGACTCCTAGTGACCACACTGGAACACCGGGTGGCTGCCCAGAGGAAGAGGAGAGCGACAGGTCTCTGGGACTCGAAGCGACTGTAACAGGCTCCAGGTGGCTGCTCAGAGGAGGAAATGCATAGCCAGGCAATTAGGTTCAGAGCAGGATCCCAGGACCTAGGCGGCTTCTTGGTGGAAGAGCCGCACAGAGACATGCTTAGGGGCGGAGCGAAGGTTCCAGGACTGCGGGCAGATTCTCTGAGGAGAGGCAGCCTAAGGAGACTTGTCTGCGAAGGGTGAGGCTCTCAGACCCTGGAGGTAGGTCCGGGCCCCTGGGAACGTTGCAGAGGAAGGCAGCCCAGCCCAGGTGGTAGTTGTGGTTGAGGAGAACCTCTAGGACAGGAACTGACCAGCAAGAACTCCCCACCAGGTGAGTCTTCCCTGCTGGGTGAGGTTTTCCCACAAGGACGGTAAAACCAGAGACACAGGCCCAAACAGGCCTTGCCTCAGCCCACAGCCTAGTTCCCCTTTGGATGACCATTGGTCAACAAGTGGAGGCACCTCTGCCCACTAGCAGGGAATATACCCCACCTGAAGGCCACCACCCCTAGAGAGGCAGCTTCCTTCTGGAGCACCACACTATCAACTGCCTCCAAGACTTCAGCCTACTGAAGGCTAAGAGGGGATATACTAGAAATCTTCAGGGACATTGTAAGTCAGTAGAGGAAATCTGCAATATCCCAGCAGTCCACTGATACCTGAAGAATATGAGAAAACAAGGGAAGAAAATGCCCCAAACAAATCTAGATGTTACATCAATAAAATCTAATGACAGCATGGAAGAAGAAATGACAGAAAGGGAGTTCATAATGTACATAATTAAAATGATCAGGGAAGCAAACGATGAGACAAAAGAGCAAATTCAGGCATTGAATGATGAGATGAAAGAGCAAATGCAGGCATTGAATGATTGCACCAATCGACAGTTAAAAGAGCAAATACAGGAAGCAAAAAATCATTTCAATAAAGAGTTAGAGATACTGAAAAAAAAACCAAACAGATCCTTGAAATGAAGGAAACAATAAACCAAATTAAGAACTCCATAGAAAGCATAACCAATAGGATAGAACACCTGGAAGACAGAACCTCAGACATTGAAGACAAAATATTTAACCTTGAAACACAGTTGAACAAATAGAGAAGATGGTAAGAAATCATGAACAGAATCTACAAGAACTATGGGATATCATGAAAAGGCCAAATTTAAGAATTATTGGGATTGAGGAAGGCTTAGAGAAAAAAACCAAAGGAATGAACAATCTATTCAACGAAATAATATCAGAAAATTTCCCAAATCTGAAGAATGAAATGGAAAATCAAGTGCAAGAGGCTTATAGGACTCCAAATACACAAAATTACAACAGTCCCACACCAAGGTACATTATAATGAAAATACCTAACATACAAAATAAAGACAGAATTTTAAAGGCTGTGAGAGAAAAGAACCAAATTACATTCAGGGGGAACCAATACGGATATCAGCAGATTTTCAACCCAGACCCTAAAAGCTAGAAGAGACCGGAACAACATTTTTCAAGCCCTGAAAGAAAATGGATGCCAACCAAGAATCTTATACCCAGCAAAACTTACCTTCAAATTTGACGATGAAATAAAATCCTTCCATGATAAACAAAAGCTAAAACAATTTACAAAAAAAAAGCTGGCACTACAGAACATTCTCAGCAAAATATTCCATGAGGAAGAGATGAAAAACAAAGAAGCAAATCAGCAAAGGGAGGAATTATCCTAAAGGAATTGTCAAATAAAGGAGGAAACAAGTTGTGTCAAACAAATAAATAAACAAAATTTTAAAAATGAACCAAATGACCGGGAAACCAAATCATTTCTCTATAATAACCCTGAATGTTAATGGCCTGAATTCATCAATCAAAAGACATAGACTGGCAGACTGGATTAAAAAGAAAGATCCAACAATATGTTGCCTCCAAGAGACTCACCTCATAGAAAAAGATACCCATAGATTAAAGGTGAAAGGATGGGGAAAAACATACCATGCACATGGACTCAGCAAAAAAGCTGGAGTATCCATCCTCATTTCCGATAATGTGGACTTCAAGCCAAAACTAGTCAGAAGGGATAAAGAAGGACATTACATACTGCTTAAGGGAAGCATAAATCAGCAAGACCTAACAATCGTAAACATCTATGCCCCAAACAGTGGCTCATCCATGTATGTCAAACAAATCCTTCTCAATTTCAGAAACCAAATAGACCATAACACAATAATACTAGGTGATTTTAACACACCTCTCTCACCACTGGACAGATCTTCCTTCCAGACAAAAATTGAACAAAGAAACCATAGATCTCAATAACACAATCAATAATTTAGACTTAACGGACATTTATAGAATATACCATCCAACCAAGAGCGAATATACTTTCTTCTCAGCAGCACATGGATCCTTTTCTAAAATAGACCATATATTATGCCACAAAGCTAATGTTAGCAAATACAAGAAGATAGAGACACTACATTGTATTCTATCAGATCATAATAGATTGAAATCAGAAATAAATGAAAGAGTAAGAAACAGAAACTACTCCAACACCTGGAGATTAAACAATATGCTATTATATGATGAATGGATAACAGAAGATATTAGGAAGGAAATTTAAAAAATTCTTAGAGGTAAATGAGAACAAAGAAACATCATATCAAAATCTCTGGGACACTATGAAAGCAGTACTTAGAGGAAAATTTATTTCATGGAGCGCATTTAATAAAAGAAGTAAAACTCAACAAATAAACGACCTAACACTACAGCTCAAAGCCCTAGAAAAAGAAGAACAGAACAGCACCAAAAGTAGTAGACGACAGGAAATAGTTAAACTCAGAGCTGAAATCAATGAAATTGAAACAAAAGAAACAATACAAAATATTGGTTCTTCGAAAAAATAAACAAAATTGATAAACCTTTAGCCACACTAACAAAGAGAAGACGAGAGAAATCTCAAATCACTGGAATTCTAAATGAACAAGGAAATATCATAATAGACACGATTGAAATACAAAACATAATTAGAAGATATTTTGAAAATCTATACTCTAACAAAATAGAAAATTTAGAAGACATCAACAGGTTTCTAGAGACATATGAATTGCCTAAACTGAATGAGGAGGACATACACAATTTAAATAGACCAATTTCAAGTAATGAAATAGAAGAAGTCATCAAAAGCCTACCAACAAAGAAAAGTCCAGGACCAGATGAGTTCTCAACCGAGTTCTACAAAACCTTTAAAGAAGAGCTCATTCCAATACTTCTCAAAGTATTCCATGAAATAGAGGAGGGAACCCTCCCAAACTCATTCTATGAAACCAATATTACCCTGATACCTAAACCAGACAGAGACACATCGAGGAAAGAAAATTTCAGACCAATATCCTTAATGAACACCGACGCAAAAATTCTCAACAAAATTTTAGCAAATCGCATACAAAAACATATCAAAAAGATAGTGCACCATGATCAAGTGGGTTTCATCACAGGGATGCAAGGTTGGTTCAACATCAGGAAATCAATAAATATCATTCACCAAATTATCAGACTTAAAGTCAAGAATCACATGATTATTTCAATAGATGCAGAAAAAGCATTTGATAAAATACAGCACCCCTTCATGCTCAAAACACTAGAAAAAATAGGGATAGTGGAAACATTCCTTAACATTGTAAAGGCCGTCTATGCTAAGCCCATGGCCAATATCATTCTAAATGGTGAAAAACTAAAAGCATTCTCCCTAAAAACTGTAATAAGGCAGGGATGCCCTCTTTCACCACTTCTATTCAATATTGTCCTTGAAACTCTAGCCAGAGCAATTAGACAGACCAAAGAAATTAAAGGGATACGAATAGGAAAAGAAGAACTCAAACTATCCCTATTTGTTGATGATATGATTATATACTTAGAGGAACCAGGAAATTCCACCAGAAAACTTTTAGAACTCATAAGTGAATTCAGTAAAGTAGCGGGATATAAGATCAATGCACATAAATCTAATGCATTTTTATACATAAGTGATGAATCTTTGGAAAGAATAATTAGGAAAACTACCCCATTCACAATAACCTTGAAAAAAATTAAATACTTGGGAATCAGTCTCACAAAAGAGGTGAATGAACTCTACAATGAGAACTACAGAACACTAAAGAAAGAAATTAAACCTTAGAAGATGGAAAGATCTTCCATGTTCTTGGATAGGAAGAATTAGTATTGTCAAAATGTCCATACTACCAAAAGTGCTATACAGATTCAATGCAATTCCAATTAAAATCCCGTACAGAAATAGAGCAAGCAATTATGAAATTCATCTGGAAGAATAAGAAACCCAGAATAGCTAAAGCAATCCTTAGCAGAAATAGTGAAGCAGGGGGTATCGCAATACCAGATCTTCAACTCTGCTACAAAGCAATAGTAACAAAAACAGCATGGTATTGGTACCAAAATAGAAAGGTAGATCAGTGGTACAGAACAGAGGACATGGACACAAACCCAAATAAATACAATTTTCTCATACTAGACAAAGGTGCCAAAAATATGCAATGGAGAAAAGATAGCCTCTTCAACAAATGGTGCTGGGAGAATTGGAAATCCATATGCAACAGAATGAAACTAAACCCATATCTCTCACCGTGCATGAAACTAAACTCAAAAAGGATTAAGGACCTCAGAATCAGACCAGAGACTCTGCAGATTATAGAAGAAAAAGTAGGTCCAGATCTTCAACATGTCGGCTTAGGACCAGACTTCCTTAACAGGACTTCCACAGCACAATAAAAGCAAGAATCAATAACTGGGATAGATTCAAACTAAAAAGCTTTCTCTCAGCAAAGGAAACTATCAGCAATGCAAAGAAAGAGCCTACAGAGTGGGAGAAAATCTTTGCCAATCATACTTCAGATAGAGCACTAATTTCCAGAATCTATAAAGAACTCAAAAAACTGTACACCAAGAGTGCAAATATCCCAATCGACAAATGGGCTAAGGAAATGAACAGACACTTCACAGAAGAAGATCTACAAGAAATCAACAAACATATGGAAAAATATTCAACGTCTCTAGTAATAAGAGAAATGCAATTCAAAACCACCCAAAGATTCCATCTTACCCCAATTAGAATGGCGATTATCAAGAATACAAGCAACAACAGGTGTTGGCGAGGATGTGGGGAGAAAGGTACACTCATACATTGCTGGTGGGACTGCAAATTAGTGCAGCCACTCTGGAAAGCATTGTGGAGATTCCTCAGAAAACTTGGATTGGAACCACCATTTGACCCAGCTATCCCACTCCTTGGCCTATACCCAAAGGACTTAAAATCAGCATACTACAGAGATACAGTCACATCAATGTTCATAGCTGCTCAATTCACCATAGCCAGATTGTGGAACCAACCTAGATGCCCTTCAATTGATGAATGGATAAAGAAACTGTGGTAAACATATACAATGGAATATTACTCCACCATAAAGAATGATAAAATTATGGAATTTGCAGGCAAATGGATGAAATTGGAGAATATCATGCTAAGTGAGATAAGCCAATCTCAAAAAAACCAATGGATGAATGATCTCTCAGATAAGTGGATGATGACACATAATGGGGGGTAGGAGGGTTTAGTGTTAGGGTTCGAGTTAGGGTTAGGGAGGGGGGCAAAAATGGAGGAAGGACTGTATAGAGGGAAAAGAGGGGTGGGAGGGGTCGGGGGAAGGAAAAAATAACAGAGTGAATCAATCAACATTACCCTGTGTGAATTTATGATTACACAAATGGTACGCCTTTCCTCCATGTACAAACAGAGAAACAACATATATCCCATTTATTTACAATAAAAAAAAAGAATCCTACCCCCCCAAAAAATATAATGATAATAATAGCCCTGAACATTTAATGGCCTAAACTCATCAATCAAAAGACATTGACTGGCAGAATGGATTAAAAAGAAAGACCCAACAATATGCTTCCTGCAAGAGACTCATCTCATAGAAAAAGACAACCACAGACTAAGGGCATCCACACACATGGACTTAGTAAAAAAGTGTGTGTTTCCCTCCTTATATCGGATAAAGAGGACTTCAAATCAAAGTCAGAAGGGATACAGAAGGGCATTTCATACGGCTTAAGGGAACCATAACGATCGTAAATGTTTATGCCCCAAACAATGGTGCATCCATGTACATCAAACAAATCCTTCTCAATTCTGGGAATCAAATAGACCACAACACAATAATTCTGGGTGACTTTAACACACTGCTCTCACCACTGAATAGATCTTCCAAACAAAAACTAAACAAAGAAACCGTAGAACCCAATAACACAAACAATAACTTAGATTTAACAGACATATATAGAATATTCCATCCATCAATGAGCAAATTCACTTTCTTCTCAGCAGCACATGGAATCTTCTCTAAAATAGATCATATATTATACCACAAAGCAGCCCTTAGTAAATGCCAAAAAAAAAAATAGAGATACTGCCTTGTGTTCTATCAGATCATAATGGAATGGAATTAGAAATCAATAACAAAATAAAAAACAGAAATTACTCCAACTGAAGACTAAATAATATGCTTTTGAATGAAGCATGGAAAACAGAAAACATGAGGGAGGAGATAAAAAAAATTCTTAGAGGTAAGCAAGAATGACGATACAACATATCAAAATCTCTGGGACACTATGAAAGCAGTACTAAGAGGAAAAGTTCACTGCATGGAGTGCATTCAAGAAAAGAATAAAAAGTCAACAACTAAATGACCTAACATTACAGCTCAAAGCCCTAGAAAAAGAAGAACAGAATAACAGCAAAAGTAGTAGAAGGCAGGAAATAATTAAAATCAGAGCTGAAAATCAATGAAATTGAAACAAAAGAAACAATTCAAAAACTTGTCAAAATAAAAAGTCAGTTCTTTGAAAAAGTAAACAAAATAGACAAACCCTTAGCCACACTAACAAAGAGGAGAGAGAAACTAAAATTATGAAAATTCATGATGAAAAAGGAAATATCACAACAGACACCACTGAAATACATAACATAATGAGAAGGTACTTTGAAAATCTATATTCCAACAAAATAGAAAATACCGAAGACATTGACAAATTTCTAGAGACATATGATCCTCCCAAACTGAACCAGGAGGACATACACAATTTAAACAGATCAATTTCAAGCAATGAAATAGAAGAAGTCATCAAAAACCTACCAACCAAGAAAAGCCCGGGACTAGACAGATTCTCAGCTGAGTTCTACAAGACCTTCAAAGAAGAACTCATTCTAATACTTCTCAAAGTATTCCAGGAAATAGAAAAGGAGGGAACCCTACGAAACTTATTCTATGAAGCTAATATCACCCTCATACCCAAACTAGGCAAAGACACATCAAGGAAAGAAAATTTTATACCAATATCCTTGATGAATATAAACACAAAGATCCTTAACAAAATACTGATATACCGTACCCAAAAACATATTAAGAAGATAGTGAACCACAATCAAAAGGGGTTCATCCCGGGAACGCAAGGTTGGTTCGACATCCATAAATCAATAAATTTAATATCCATCATGTCAATAGACTTAAGGATAAGAATCATATGGTTATTTCAATTGACTCAGAAAAAGCATTCGACAAAATACAACACCCCTTCATGCTCAAAACACTAGAAAAAAATAGGGATACTAGGAACATACCTCAACGTTGTAAGGGCTATTTATGCTAAGCCCATGGCCAACAACATTCTTAATGGAGAAAAACTGAAAACATTCCCTTTAAAAATGGGAAGAAGACAGGGATGCCCTCTTTCACCACTTCTATTCAGCATCGTACTGGAAATACTAGCCAGAGCAATTAGACAGATTAAAGAAATTAAAGGGATACAAATAGGTAAAGAGGAACTTAAGCTGTCACTATTTGCTGATGATATGATTCTCTATTTAGAGGATCCAAAAAACTCCACCAGAAAACTTTTAGACCTCATCAATGAATTCAGCAAAATAGCAGGACATAAAATCGACACGCATAAATCTAAAGCATTTTTATACATAAGCGATAAAACATCTGAAAGGGAAATGAGAAAAACAATTCCATTCACAATAGCCTCAAAAAAAAAAAAACTTGGGAATCAATCTAACCAAAGATCTCTACAATGAAAACTACAAAACATTGAAGAAGACCTTAGAAGATGGAAAGATCTCCCATGTTCTTGGATAGGCAGAATTAGTATTATCAAAATGGCCATACTTCTAAAGGCACTATACAGACTTAATGCAATTCCAATTAAAATCCCTATGACATTTCTCATAGAAACAGAAAAAGCAATCATGAAATTCATCTGGAAGAACAAAAGATCCAGAATAACCAAAGCAATCCTGGGCAGGAAGAGTGATGCAGGAGGTACCACTATACCAGATCTTAAACTCTACTATAGAGCAATAGTAACAAAAACGGCATGGTACTGGCACCAAAATAGACAGGTAGATCAATGGTACAGGATAGAAGACACGGAGACATACCCACATAAGTACAGTAACCTCATACTAGACAAAGGTGCCCAAAACTTACAATGGAGAAAAGATAGCCTGTTCAACAAATGGTGCTGGTAAAACTGGAAATCCATATGCAGTAAAATGAAATTAAACCCCTATCTCTCACTGTGTACAAAACTCAACTCAAAATAGATCAAGGCTCTAGGAATTAGACCTGAGACCCTTCACCAAAAAGAAGAAAAAGTAGGCCCAAATCTCTATCCCATTGGCTTAGTACCAGACTTCCTTAACAAGACCCCCACAGCGCAAGAAATAAAAGCCAGAATCAATAAATGGGATATATTCAAACTAAAAAGCTTTTTATCAGCAAAAGAAACACTCAATAATGTGAAAAGAGAGCCTACAGAGTGGGAGAAAATCTTTTCCATACACACCTCAGACAGAGCACTCATCTCCAAAGTTTATAAAGAACTCTAAAAACTTTATACTTGGGCTGGGGATATAGCTCAGTTGGTAGAGTGCTTGCCTTGCGAGCACAAGACCCTGGGTTCAAATCCCCAGCACCACAAAAAAAAAAAAAAAAAAAAAAAAAAAAACACTTTACACTCAAATACAAAGAACCCAATCAATAAATGGGCTAAGGAACTGGGCAGACACTTCACAGAAGAAGATATACAGGTAATCAACAAATAGATGAAAAAGTGCTCATCATCCCTAGTAATTAGAGAAATGCAAATGCAAATTAAAACCACCCTGAGATTTCATCTAACTCCAATTAGAATGGCTATTATCAAGAACACGAGCAATAATAAGTGTTGTCATGGATGTGGGGAAAAAGGCACACTCATACATTGCTGGTGAAGTTGCAAATTGGTACAGCCACTCTGGAAAGCAGTATGGAGATTCCTCAGAAAGCTTGGAATGGACCCACCATTTGACTCAGTTATGCCACTCCTCAGTTTATACCCAAAGGACTTAAAATCAGCATACTACAGTGATGCAGCCACATCAATGTTCATAGCCGCTCAATTCACAATAGCTAGATTGTGGAACCAACCTAGATACCCTTCAATAGATGAATGGATAAAGAAACTGTGGTATATATACACAATGGAATATAACTCAGCAATAAAGAAGAATAAAATTATGGCATTTGCTGGTAAATGAAGTTGGAAAATATCATGCTAAGTGAAATAGTCCAAGCCCAAAACACCAAATGCCGAATGTTTTCTCTGATAAGTGCATGGCAATATATAACAAGGGGGGATGAAGGAGGGAAGAGAAGAATGAAGGAACTTTGAATTGTGTAGAGGAAAAAGGGGTGGGAGGGGGTGGGGATGGAAAAATAGTAGAATGAAACCGACAGTATTACCCTATATATATGTATGATTACATGAGTGGTGTGAATCTACATCGTGTACAACCATAGAAATGAAAAGTTGTACCCCATTTGTGTACAATGAATCAAAATGTGTCTGTAAAAATAAAAAATATTTTAATTAAAAAAAAATAAAATAGCCATAAAAAAAAAGATTTAATCAGTGGATTTTAAGTAATGTAGATTGCCCTCCATAATGTGGGTGGGCCTTATCCAACCAGTTAAGGACTAGATACAACCAAAAGTCTAAACTCTGCTGAGCAAGAGTGAATACTTCAGCAGACCACCTTCATTCAGACTTTGTCAGTGGCATTGACTCATCCCTGGGTGTTCAGCCTGCTGGCACAAGTTTCGGACTCCGTAATCATGTGAGCCATTTCCTCAAAATAAATTTTTCTATTTATATAAACACATTTTATTGGTTCTGTTTCTCTGGAGGATCCTAATACAACCATGTACAGGTAGTCATTCGCTACATAACAACATTGTCATCAATAAGAGACCTCATATGTGGTAGTGGTCCTATAAGTTCAGAAAGGAACGAAAAAATTTCTATTTTCTAATGACATTGTAGCCATCATAACTTTATGCAGCATAATGCATTACTTCTGTGTTTGTGACGATGCTTTATAAACAACTTTATAAATAGCAGTTCATACAAAACTTTATAAAGAGCAGTTCATATAAAAGTATGGTATGTACAATTACATACAACACACAAATACTTGATAATAAACAACTGTGTTACTGATTTATTACTTACTATGCAACACTTTTTATTATGCTGCTGTGAACATTCTTATATGAATTTTGTATGGATGTATGTTTTCATTTCTTTCAGGTATATGTCCAAGAATGAAATCGTTGAGTCATATAGCAACTCCATGTTAAACCTCTTGAGGAAATGTTGGACTATTTCCAAGGGAGCTGCATCATTTTATATTTCCACCAATAGTATATGAGGGTTCCATTTTCTTCACATCCACACCAAAACTTATTGTCCATCTGTTTTTTTTTAATATATTTTTTTAGTTGTCAATGGATCTTTTATTTATTTATATGTGGTGCTGAGTATGGAACCCAGGGCCTCACACATCCCTGGCAAGCTCTCTACTACTGAGTCACAACTCCAACCCTATCCATCATTTTTATCATAACCATCTCACTGAGTGTGAAATGTTATCTCTTTGTAGTTTTAATTATCATTCTTCTGATGCCTAATGACAATCAAACATCTTTTCATGTGCTTATTATTGGTCATCTGTAAATCTTCTTTGAAATAACATCTCTTAAGGCCTTTTGCTATTTTTTAATTGGACTGTCTTTATTACTGAGTTGTCATATTCTAGATAAAATGTCCTTGTGAGATATAAATTTTGCAATCCTATGAGTTCTCTTTTCATTTTCTTGATGATGTCCTTTAAAAGACAGAAGCTTTTGTTTATTTATTTTTGAGGAGGAGGTCTGATCTTATTTTATTTTTTACTCTTAAAAATTTCTATTTTCAACTGACCTCAGACTTAGAAGTAGAAGTTCTCAGAGAGGACAGCCTGTGTCTCTTGGCAATCCATCCTTGGCATTTTTCTTTGGCTTTTTTCTTTCTCTTGGCCAAAAGTTTAGCATATTGTGCAACTTCTTCCTTATTTTTCTTAGTAGCTGTTTCTCCAGAGCAACATGCCAACATTTGTGTTGCAGGACACATGGAATAACAAGACACAGAATCTTCAGTGCTTTGGTTTTGGGTTTCCTACCTATCTTGCTTAAAGTTTTAATTTGTTTTTATTCAGTTTTGTTTTGGTTTTGGTTTTGGTGTGGGTTTTTTTTTTTTTTTTTTTTGTACTGGGGATTGAATTCAGGGATGCTTAGCCACTGAGCAATATACCCAGCCCTTTTTATTCTGAAACAGGATCTCACTAAATTGCTTGTGTCTCTGCTATTTTGCTGAAACTGGCCTCAAACTTGTGATCCTCCTGCCTCAGCCTCCTGAGTTGCTGAGATCATAAGCATGCACCACCATGCCTGACTGTTTAAAGGTTTTTCTGACAACATACTGACAGACGTCATCTTTGGAGAGATTGAAAATTTGAGGATTCTGCTAGCTCTTTTGGATCCCAGACAATAAGGCACAGTAGTATCCTTAAGTCTAGGAATATCCTTCTCGTCTTTTTTTAACAATTAACCAAATGGAGAAAAGATAGCCTCTTCAACAAATGGTGCTGGGAAAACTGGAAATCCATATGCAACAGAATGAAATTAAACCCTTATCTCTCACCCTGCACAAAACTCAACTCACAATGGATCAAGGACCTTGAAATCAGACCAGAGACCCTGCATCTTATAGAAGAAAAAGTAGGTCCAAATCTTCACCTTGTTGGCTTAGGATCAGACTTCCTTAACAGGACTTCCATAGCACAAGAAATAAAAGCAAGAATCAATAACTGGGATACATTCAAACTAAATAGCTTTCTCTCAGCAAAAGAAACTATCAGCAATGCGAAGAGAGAGCCTACAGAGTGGGAGAATATCTTTGCCACTCATACTTCAGATACAGCACTAATCTCCAGAATATATAAAAAACTCAAAAAACTCTACACCAAGAATACAAATAACCCAATCAACAAATGGGCTAAGGAAATGAACAGACACTTCACAGAAGAAGATGTACAAGCAATCAACAGACATATGAAAAAATGTTCAACATCTTTAGTAATAAGAGAAATGCAAATCAAAACTACCCTAAGATTCCATCTCACCCCAATTAGAATGGCGATTATCAAGAACACAAGCAACAATAGGTGTTGGCGAGGATGTGGGGAAAAAGGTACACTCATACATTGCTGGTGGGACTGCAAATTAGTGCAGCCACTCTGGAAAACAGTGTGGAGATTCCTTAGAAAACTTGGAATGGACCTACCATTTGACCCAGCTATCCCACTCCTCGGCCTATACCCAAAGGACTTAAAATCAGCACACTACAGAGATACAGCCACATCAATGTTCATAGCTGCTCAATTCACAATAGCCAGACTATGGAACCAACCTAGATGCCCTTCAATTGATGAATGGATAAAGAAACTGTGGTATATATATACAATGGAATATTACTCAGCTATAAAGAATAATAAAATTATGGAATTTGCAGGCAAATGGATGAAATTGGAGAATATCATGTTAAGTGAGATAAGCCAATCTCAAAAATTCAAAAGAGGAATGATCTCACTGATAAGCGGATGATGACTCTTAATGGGGGGCGGGAGTGGGACAAGAATGGAGGAAGGAGGGACTGTATAGAGGGAAAAGAGAGGTGGGAGGGGTGGGGGGAAGGAAAAAAATAATGGAATGAATCAAACATCATTACTCTATGTAAATTTATGAATATGCAAATGGTATGCTGTTACTCCATGTACAAACAGAAACAACATGTATCCCATTTGTTTACAATAAAAATAAATTTTAAAAAAAGATTAAAAAAAAAAAAAACAATTAACCAAATTGAGAATACTCAAATTGACATCCACGTGCAAACCCAAACGGATTCATACTTTCTCTTTCCAATTCTCCTTAGTCTATAACGACAATGCCATTTCTTCAGTAGCTGGCCAACGCGACCATGGGTCAAGATATCCTGCTTAGGGAAACCTTATTTGTATATCCCACCACCAATTAGATCCACATGGGCCTTCTGTTCTTCATCCAGAGCATCAGCAGCAATTTCTGTGATCATACACTTCTTGTAAAAATACCAAGTTTGCTTTCATCATCCACTTTGAGTTTCTGGCTGGGAAGGAGATATTTAGCTTCATCTTTTTTCCTGTTTTAATAATTTTCTTAAGGGCTATAAAAATATCCAGAAAGATAAAGAAATGTGGTGCAATGAATCTGTCCTAACGTGAAGAACTTTCACTGCACTGTGACCTTCAAATCACAGGGGACAGTGATGTTGGACCATTTCTCTTTTATTATAGGTTGTGGAATTTCTGAATCAGTGTCCCCACCCTCAGTCTTCTCATTTATAAATCAAGTTAATTTTCAATCCGTTGTTTAGAGGAAGCATATTTCTTTTTGTCCCATGAAGAGAACTTTTTGTTCAAGGAGACCATAGAGAGGAACATGGCAACCGTACCTATAGGGTTTCTGTGACTGGCCTTCAACTTCATCTTGATGCAGATGATTGCCTACAAGGTGCCATGAAAAGGAGCCAAAAGTTCTTCATTTTGATGACATCTAATTTATTTTTTCTTGGGTTGCTTGTGCTGTTGGTTTCATGCCTAGGAAACCATTGCCCATTCCAAGGTCACAATTAACATACGTCTGTTTTTTCCTAAAAGTTTTGTACTTTTCACTCTGATAGGTTTTTGATTCATTACAAATTTTTTAATATGGTATGAGGTAGGAGTTCAACTTCATTTTTTTGTGTGTAGATATCCAGTTGTCCCAGCACCGTTTGTTGAAAAGACTGTTCTTTCCACATCTTGGAAACCTTGTCAAAAATCAGCTAACCATAAATTAAGAAATCACTTCTGTATTTTCCACTCTAGTCCATTGATTTATATGTGTGGACTTTTGCCAGTACCTTACTGTCTTGATTATTGCAGCCCTATAATGAGTCTCAAAATCGGGAAGTATGAATCTTTTAAGTCTTTAAACTTGGTTCTTTCTTAAGTTTGGGCCTGTGTGAGGCCCTGAGTTCAATCCCTAGCACCACAAAAAACAAAAACAGAAACAAACAAAAAGAAGGAATTGCTTGGATTCCTTTTATTTTTATATGAATGTTAGGATCAGCTTCAATTTCTATGTTTTAAAAAAGGCAGCTGGAATTTTTGTAGGATTACGCAGATTCTGTAAATAAATTTACAAAGTCTTGCCATTTTAGCAATGCTTCTTCTGATCCATGAACATAGATGTTCTTCCATCTGTTTATGCATTCTTTCAATGCTTTCATCTGTGTTTTTGGAGCATAAGGTTGCACTTTCTTTGTTAAATTCATTCCTTCTGATTCTATTGAATATGGAATTGTTTTCTTAACATCATTTTTGGGTTGCTAGTGTTCAGAAATACAATTTATTTCTGAAAATTGATTTCGTATGCTGCAACCTTGCTAAAATAGTTTATTTTTATTTATTTTGGGGTGTTTCGTGTTTGTTTTTATTCTCAATTCTTTTTTTATTGTTTGCTCTATTTAGTTATACATGACAGCAGAATGAATTTTGATTCACTGTACACAAATGGGGTACAACTTTTCATTTCTTTGGTTGTACACGATGTAGATTCACACCATTCATGTAATCATACATGTACATAGGGTAACGATGTTTGTCTCATTTCACCATCTTTCCTTCCCCTTGTCCCCTCCCCTCTTCTCATTTCCCTTTACACAATCCAAAGTTCCTCCATTCTTCCTTACCCCCTCCTCTCCCATTATGTATTGTCATCCACTTAGCAGAGAAAACATTCACTCAATTCTTGATGTATTTTATCTTCTTATCCTGTCATTCATTTCCATTACAACTTCCATTTCCCTCTTCCCCCATAGTAGATAAAATGTCACACTCAACAATGTGTGCCCACTCTCCTTCCTTCAGTGTTTTGCTTAAATTCTATGGGTTATGCAAATTGAGCTAAAACTATTTTATGTTTGAAATAATCAAAAGCATTCAGGCTAATAAAAAATCAATTTTTTTCTCAGAGCCTTCAAATGGAAAAGGCAAACAATTTAAATGTTAACTTGAAGGAGTCTCTGAACTGAAAACTATCTGTTGTTTCCCCATGAGAATTTGCTAGTCTGTTGTACAGACATATCAGTAGGTACTGGACATCTTGCATTGAAAAAAAATGAATCGCTTTCAAATATAAATTCAAAGTTGAGAAGTTTAAAAAAGAATTTTAGGTCCAGTTACTGCAGACTTTTCACTTTGTGATGAATAATACCTTAGGTGGAGTTCTAGGAATACCTGAAACCCATTTTTTTTTTCTCTAGCAGATAACAGCTCATGTTAAGTAGGCTTTCTCTCTAAATATATTCTTCTAGTCTCATCATTCAATATTATCTGCTAAATTTAGCCAAAGATGCTTAGGTTACATTTTTTTCCATAAATGGTGTTCAGCAAAGGTATTCTAAAGAGGGAAGTGCACAGTGCAAGGTAGAAATAAATCCTGATTTTATTTCTGATTCTCTAACATTGGAGAACTTTTGTTTTTGTTTTTGTTTTTTTTACTGGGGATTGAACACAGGGGTTCCTGGACCTTTTTATTTTTCATTTCAGGATAGGGTCTTGCAAAGTTGCCTAAGCCTCTCAAGGTGCTGGAATTACTGGTGTGTACCACAGCGCATTGCTGCATTGGGGATCAAGACTTCAACACATGAGCCTTTAGGTGATGATCCAAACCATAACAGGAGCATAGTTATTATTTGCCCTAACCTTGATTTCCAGAAATCCAACCATTAGGGCCTCCAGTAAGTTAGCAATATCTGCATTTGCATAATGCTTCATGGTTTTTAAATAATTTCTGTAAATGTTATTCATTTAATTCATATAAATGTTTTGTGATATTACCATCTGAGAAGACAGAACTTCTGAGATGTTAAGTGATTTGCTCAAGTTCACACAACTGGAAAAAAAAAAAAAAAAAAAAAACTAGAATTTAAAGCTCAGACTTAAATTCTGTCTTTTGATTCCAGGTCCAGCATTTCCCTGTATTGTGATATTGTGATGGAGCCAGTCTGATGATTCTAGAAGCTTCTTCTATTTCTTACCCTTTTTTTTTTTTTTTTTTTTTTTTTTTTTTGTTACCAGGGGTGCTCAACTACTGAGTCACATCTCCAGTCCTTTTTATTTTTTATTTTGAGACAGGGTCTCACAAAGTTGCTTATGGCCTTACTAAATTGCTGAGACTGGCATCGAACTTGTGATCTTCCTGCCTTAAACTCCTGTGCTGCTGGGATTACAGGTATGTGCTACCATACCTGGCCCTAAATCTTAATGTAAGAGTCAAATGTAGGGATCCATTGAAGAGTGCTTGTTAATTTTTCTGGATTGATTAAAGATCCTGATGACTTGTTTTAGTCACCCAAATTTTAAATTATTTAACTATTTCTTTACTACTCCACTTATTCATTTATTTGTCTATGCTCTTATCTCTATTAAATAGGTATGTCTTCAATTTAAACATATTGTAATATATAACACATCCTGGATGAAGACCAGTTGAGAGAACACAGAATAAAGGAGAGGAACAAATGATAGTTCAGATGATTTTGTGAAACAGTGGTTTGACGAGCCTTGTACAACATATCTGGGTTCAAATTCAGATTTCTAAATTTGGACATCAATTCCCTATGTGTGCAATGGGGTCAGCAATACAAATTTCATATGGTTACAGTGAGAGTTAACTAAATATATGATGTGTGAGTGAGGTATATGCTATATGCTTAGATACATATTAGTGGTTATCAGAGTAATTGGTACAAAGTAAGTGCAGAATAAAGGGCAATTTTATGACTTTGGCTGGGGAGAGTCGTAAATAAGTCATGTTTGGAAGAGGTACTAAATATGGCTTAACTCACATTGAGGAGGCTGTGAATCCAGTAAGCAGCAAATACTCGATTTATGATTTCCTGATCTTAGATCCTGGTGTAAGTGCTGATGATTGTGGACTTTAGACAACTATTCATTCAATTGAAGATTCATAAACACAGGTCAGAGGATGTTTAAAAAAAATGTCCTTAAACAGAGAACAAAATTTAGAGTTTTCTCATGAATGGAGAAATGTATCACTTTCCAGCTATAGCCTGTTAATGTTTTATTCACCAGTTAGGTGAAAGGACAAAAGCTCATGCATGATAGATGGCAGCCCAATTCTGGCCTCTCTAAAATGATTTTCCTCCTACTCACACCAGCCCAAGGATGTGTTGAATCCAGCATTGCAGATGAATCCTGAGCACCAAATACTATTTCACAATGTGACTCAGAGACCAACTGGGTTTCTCCTCATTAGTGATAGCCAAGCACTGAAAAATGATCTGAATTCAGAGTCCAGATCCAAAGAAAATTTGTGTGTAACTTGATACCAAACTCCAACAAGTTTATGCATGTATATGAAAGCATAGAAGAATGGATAAATCATCTTAATCAGTCATCAAGTCCTTGGCAGCCATTGAGAATTTAAACCAAGTTCTTGAGCTTTATGTAGTCAACACCCAGTTTAGAAGGCAGAAAATCGTGGACTAACCCTGATATCTATATTTAAATTCCTCCACATCCAATAATAGCTATTTTACTTGCTAAATTACCCTTAAATACAGGTACTTCTCTCTCTGATTCCACTACTACTCCTCATATAAGCCAATATCATCTACTCTACCTTTAATATAGACCCTCCTTGAAGGAGTCTGAGAGATCTTTCCAAAATGCAGATTGGTCCTGTCTATCACTCCATTCCTGCCACTTAAAAACCTTCAACGGGTTGGGTGTGGTGGCACACACCTATAATCCCAGCGACTCAGGAGGCTGAGGCAGAAGGATCATGAGTTCAAAGGCAGTCTCAGCAAAAGTGAGGCGCTGAGCAACTCAGTGAGACCCTGTCTCTTAATACAATATAAAACAGGGCTGGGGATATGGCTTAGGGGTTGAGTGCCCCTGAGTTCAATCCCTGGTACCCTCTGTTATCCCCCCACCAAAAAAACCTTCAGTGGTTTCCTTTTATTCTTATGATTAAAGTCAAAACAAATGAAGCATAGTGTTCAGTCACCACAGTGTACCCAGTATTCAGTGTTCTTAGTTACCAACAACAGAAATTAACTAGCTATTTAAAAACAAAGAAATGTACTGAAAAGATACTGCCACTAGGAAGAAATTGACTCTGATCCATTCAGATAAGAAAGGAAGTTATAAAAGGCTATGGTCATCGGGGAGGCTATGGCCAAGCTGCAGAAATGGATGCCACAGCCTGTACTGCCAACACCCAGGAAAACATGGGTAGAGCCACTCCTGCACCTGCCAAGACCAGAAGAGAATTTCTCACTGTTGTGTTTCTGGCTCCTGATCCAAAGGCTGGATGTGTGTGCACCTGATTGGCTGTAGCTAGGTCATGTGGCCATGGCTCACCACCTGGGTACTAAGCTGCTATAGTAAGAGGCCAGCTGGCCTCCCACCAAGACTCACAGAATGGGGAGTTCCCCAAACACAAGAAGGTGTTTTAAGTGCTGAGCAGCCAGAGAGAGAGAGAGGAAGAAAAAAATAATCATCCATTATATCCAATGACCTATGATTTGACCCTTGGCTTCCCTTCCAGCAGCAGCCCCCTCTTCTCTATACTCCAGCAACACTCTTCTCTGCCTAGAATGCTCCTTTCATCACCAGTAGCCCTACTTTCTATGATCTAGGTCATTGTCAGATACTAGCAGAAAAAAATCATATCTATGGGTAAGCTCAATTAGGTAGCCATTTACTAGGGCATGAACACGGTCAAAGAAAGCCAACCAATTGTGGTGAAGCATCATGAACTAGCTGCAGCAGGAAGCCCTTACCAACCTCTCACCTGAAGGAGTAAGGAGATGGTGGTTCCTAGAACTCAGAGAGAACAAGTGTGACTTTCAGCAAAGAAAAGAAGTCAAGCAGTAGCCTGGCAGGGAAGGCGGAGAGTAGCCTGACTTCACTTAGCGCCCAGCCTCCCATCTCCTGTTGATGCCTCTTATGGGTCAAACCCAGCCTGAGGCCAGAGGAATAGAGCAGAGTTGAGATGATGGAGGGTGGATCTGGAAGGGCTAGTGGAAAAGAGTCCAGTGTGGTCAGTGTCCTTTAAATATTAAAAAGTATTTAATTCTACTTGTAACTTTATGATCATAAGTGTTATAAAAAATATTATTGTCTATCTTCCCTACTAGATTATAAATTCTTTGAGGTCAAGGATGGCATCTATCTTTTCTGAGTTAGGATAGACGGAATAAAGATCAGAAGAAAGGAGACAAGGTAAAGGAAAGAGAGACTATAGCTATAAATCTAAAAGCCCTGTAATCAGACTTACTCCCCAGGCCCAATTTTTTCTTCAGACCTGTCACCTCACAATTTCTGAAAAATATATTAATCTTTTACTGGGTATTGAACCCAGGGGCATTTAACTAACCACTGAGTCACATCCCCAGCCCTTTTTAAAAATTTTATTTAGAGACAGGGTCTTGCTGAGTTGCTAAGAGTCTCACTAAATTGTTGAGGCTGGCTTTGAACTTGCAGTTCTTCAGCCTCAGCCTCCTGAGCCACTGGGATTACAGGTGTGCACCACCGTGCCCAGCTCCAGTTGTCTTTTTCAATAGTACCAAAGATTGAATCCAGTGGTACTCTACCACTGAACTAGAGCCTCATCCTTTTTTGAGACAGGGTCCCACTAAATTGCCCAGGCTGGCCTCAAACTTGAATTCTTCCTGCCTCAGCCTCCTAAGTAGCTGGGATAGGCATGAGCCACCACACCCAGCTGAAATCTATAAATCTTATAGTTACTAGATAAAGCAAAGGGAAATGTATTTTAGGAAATCTACAATATGGGTGCATCCCACGTGTTATCTAGATAGAAGAGACAATGTCAACCTGAAGGTGCTGGAAGATGGTCAGAATACCATGAATGTCTTGTGATCATGATCAAAGAACTGAATTCACCAAACTGACATCATTCCCATGTACCTTTCTGTGCCCACCCCTCACAAAATTTCCTTTGAAAAGAAGAACCAGAGACCTCAAAAGAACTTGCCACTCTTGAGATACCCTAAATTCTGCTGAGAATGTGCCTTTATTTTCCACTTTCTACTAAAGTTATTTCTTTTTACTAATACCTGATGTGTCCTTAAGTTCTTTTCTGTAATGTGTCAAGAGCCTGGAAGACACAGTGCCCTTTTTAAACCCTCTGTGGTGACATTATCACTGTTTTTTCAGGAACTAGCATAATAATGGACACATAAGAGGATCTCAATCAATATTTATTGAACTAATGAGTATGGGTCACCTGACTTTAAATAGTCTAATTCTTGCATACATACCTGTAGTACTAGCTGTAGGGAGACTGAAGCAGAAAGAATTGTGAGTTTGAGGACAACCTGGGCAGTGAGATCGGTCTGTTAAATAAATAGGGCTGGGGTTGTGGCTCAGTGGTAGAGCTTGCCTAGCATGTGTAAGGCATTGGGTTTGATCCTAAGCACACATTAAAAAATAATAATAAATAAATAAATAAATAAATAAATAAATAAATAAATAAATAAAATAAAAAATAAAACAAAATAAAGGTATTGTGTCCATCTAGAACTAAAAATATTTAAAATAAATAAATAAGTTATAATGATGGCTGCAATGTTTGGTAAAGTTAAAAAATAGAATTTAATTTTTGAACTTTTTTTTTTTTAAGTAATGGGGATTGAATCCTTGGGGTACTTAACCACTCAGCCATATCCCCAGTCCTTCTTATAAATATATTTTTTTTAAATTCAGAGACAGGTTCTCACTAAGTGGCTTAGAGCCTCGCTAAGGTACTGAGGCTAGTTTGAACTCTCAATCCTCCTGCCTCAGCCTCCCCGCTGGGATTATAGGCATGCGCCACTGCTCCCAGCTAATTCTTGAACTTTTAATGACTAAAGTAGGGGAAATGTTCTGCTTCCTTGTGAGTCAAGGTTTTTCTTCTTTGTCAACCCATTGAAAGGACTTCCAGTTGAAAAATTCTGAGACCCTGACTATATTGAGCTAAAATTCCAATAATTATACTTTTATTTTCCCAAAGTATCTCTTGCTCTACCACTGAGTCACATCCTCAGGTTGTTTGGTTTTTGTTTTGTTTTATTTTTGTGCCAGGGATTGAACCCAGGAGTGCTTTACCACTGAGCCACATCCCCAGCCCTTTTTTATATTTTATTTAGAGACAGGGTCTCACTGAGTTGCTGAGGCTGGCTTTGAACTCGAGATCCCCCTACCTCAGCTTCCGGAGTCACTGGGATTACAGGCATGTGCCTATGCCCAGTTCTCAGTTAACTTTTCTTGTTGATTTATTTAGAACTCATTCCACAGAAACGTAGAAAGTTAACCTGAGCTTCATGATGACCAGAAAGTCTAAACCATAGTGCACAATAAAGATTTCAATTTAAAGTTTTTTGTGCTATATTAAGATTTGCCTTGAAATAGGCACAATGCCATATGGTGAATAACATATGGTACAAGACAGTCCCTGTTCATATGGAAAATATGCTAATGAAATCCTGTATAGGAAATAAAAGTGGAACCAGACTTACTTTTTTCTAGATAGGTTTATCTGGTATCAGCATTTAAAAATACTGATTTCCAATGTCACAGTAGGAATCAGATGGAAGCTGAACCTAGATGATCGATGTGTGAGGTCAGTTACAAAATAATTCACAGGATGAAGACAGGTGTAATCTATTCTCTGGGACATCAGAGACAAAGTAATGACAAGGCTAATAAGAGACATTTAGAGAAGCCTCTGAGCTCTGTCAAGGAAGTCCTTCAAGGACAATCTCTAACCCAGATCCAAAAAACTTTTGTCCACCTATGGGAAAGATTCGGCATCCCCAAATGTTACTCTCACTGTAGCCTTGTGGATTAGATTTAAATTTACTGACTAGGACTCTGTCAGGCCAGTGCCACCTTTTCATAACATATTTTATAATGTCTCCTTTGACTTGCACAATAGTGATCTTAAACATATGTAAAGATACCCAAAGCCTTATAAAAAATGGAGTTGGGTTTAGGCACTGGTATAAATAAATATTGTACCTACATGAAAGTCTTGTAAGACATTCAAAAGTCTAATTCAACTAGACGCAATGGTGCATGCCTATAATTCCAGCTACTTGGGAGGCTGGGACAGCAGGATCTCAAGTTTGAGGCCAGCCTTCAAAACTTAGCAAGGTCCTATCGTAAAAAAAACTTTTTAAAAAGTGGGACTGTGGATGTATCTCAGTGGTAGAGAACTTGCCTACCACGCACAAGGCCTTGAATTCAATCCCCAGTAACACACACACATACACACACACACACACACACACACACACACACACACGGGGGGAGAGAGAGACAGAGAGAGAGAGAGAGAGAGAGAGAGAGAGAGAAGGAAATGATAGAAAAGAAAGAAAAAGAAGAAAGGTTGTATTCAATTCACAGAACAATTTTTTGATATGTAGGTTTGTCTTACACGTTGTGGAATATCTAGCATCTCTGACCCCTTTTCACTAAATGCTAGAAGTATCCCCCAATCATTTTAACAAGCCAAAATGGGTCTTCAAGTTTCCAAAATGTCACAAGGGAATATAATGTCTCCTCTGTTGAGAGCTGCTGGGCTGGAGGATTCAGTAATCAGTTTTCTGACTCTGATAGTATTACTGTGATATTGACATTCTAAACCTTCTTTTGTTTGATACAATTCTTTGCAGCAACCCCAGAAACAAAATCCTTTTAACTTAAAAAAAATTTTTAAAAAGTTTATGGAAGGATACTGAAACAGCTCACTCTCCTGAAGGAACAGCTGAACAAGCAAGCCTCAGTGTATGATTTAGGATTAAGTTCCAGTAAACACGATAGGAAACCTAAAATAACAGTGGCTTAAACAAGATAAAATTTTAGTTCTCTCACACACACTGAGGCTAGGGATAAATTTACTTTTTTGGTGTTGATAGAGCAGTTCTCCTCCAGGATATCCTCAGAGACTGAGGCTCATTTTGCTCACAGTGCCATCATCCTTACAATGTGACTATGGCCATCAGGGTCCCAGATGGCAGCAGGATGCAAGAATGGATGAAGGACAAGAAGGCAAAGGGCACATCCTTTGCTCTCAATGGGATGTGATCTCCAGGACCTCAGATACCAAACTCTGTAGATACTGAAGTCCCTTACATAAAATGGTATAGTATTTGTATGTAACCACTCGCATGCTCCTGTATACATTGAATCAATTCTAGTGTGGCTGAAGGTACAGCGCAATTGTAGAGTGCTTGCCTAGCACATGCAAGGCCCTAGGTTCAATCCCCAGCACTAAAAAAAAAAAAAAATCTCTTTTTGGTACCTAACACAATATAAATGATGGTTAAATAGGTGTTCTGATGCACAAGAAATAAAATCAAAAATCAACAAATAGGATGGATTCTAAAAAGCTTCTTCTCAGCAAAGGAAACAATCAATAACATGAAGAGAGAGCCTACAGAGTGGGAGAAAATCTTTACCACACACACATCAGATAGAGCACTAATCTCCAGGATATATAAAGAACTCAAAAAACCTAACACCAAAAAAACAAATAACCCAATTAATAAATGAGTTAAGGAACTGAGCAGACACTTCACAGAAGATATACAATTGATCAAATATATGAAAAAAATGTTCAACATCTCTTGCAATTAGAGAAATGCAAATCAATCTACTCTAAGATTTCATCTCAGTCAGAATACCAGTCAGAATGGCAATGATCAAGAATACAAGTAACAATAAGTGTGGGTGAGGACGCGGGGAAAAGGTATGCTAATACATTGCTGGTAGGACTGCAGATTGGTGCAGCCACTCTGGAAAGCAATATGGAGATTCCTCAGAAAACTTGGAATGAACCCACCATTTGACACAGCTATCCCTCTCCTCGGTTTATACCCAAAGGACTTAAAACCAGCATACTACATTGATGCAGCTACATCAATGTTTATAGCAGTTCAATTCACTATAGCTAGATTGTGGAACCAACCTAGATGCCCTTCAATAGATAAAATGGATAAAGAATCTGTGGTACATATATACACAATGGAATATTACTCAGCTTTAAAGGAGAATAAAATTATGGCGTTTGCAGGTAAATGGATGGAGTTGGAGAATATCATACTAAGCAAAATAAGACAATCCCCAAAAACCAAAGGTCGAATGTTTTCTCTGATATGTGGATGCTGATTCATAATGGGTAGAGGGGGGAGAAGAAATAAATAGGTGATATATATATATATATATATACATATATATGTTATATTGTAAAATGCTATGTGTGTGTATATATATACACACATGCTATATATGCATATACACATATGTTATATATATATATATAATACACACACACACACATATATGACCACACACATGCACAAACACAAATAATACATTTTAGGTAGTAAGACAAGAAAAAAGTCTACATGTTCAGTACAGAAGCAATTTTTTTCCTCAACATTTTTGATCCATAGTTGGTTGAATTCACAGATATGGAGCCCACAGATAGGAAGGTCCAACCGTGCTGTATCCTCTAAGGAAAGTTGTCAGAAATTGTCACCATACAATTCCATTTATATCTCATTGGCCAAAACTTACTTCTACCTAACAACTGCTGGGATCAAAAAGGCAGATGTCCTGAACCCATTAATCACTGCAGTCTTTTTAGAGGCATCAAACAGTGCCTCCTACATCCAGGATGCCCTTGAGCTACTCTTACTTGTGCTGCAGATCTCTCTCATTGAGAACAAGACAGAATTACCCAGGCAGGAGCTACAAGTCCAGAGACCTTTGCTAGAACATTGAAGCATAGAGAAGATTTGACCTGAGATTTGTGGCTGAAAAGTGCCACTTTCTTCAGGGTACCCCTGTAGAAATGAATGAGAAAGGTTATTTTAATATATAAAAATTCAGGCAGGAGAATGGGTTTAAAGAGGAAGTTTGTTTCTTCACTTGGATGAAGTATTCAAGTCCTTATACTATTCCCAGTTATTATAATTAATAAATTATTTGAAAAGAAATTTTTGTAGAAAGTCCAAGAATAATAGCTCTAGATAAAGTTTAGTGGGACACTCAGGCAAAATATGGATCTATTTTTGACATGTTGCAAAACACTAACAATCTTGTCATGAATATTATTTGTAGCCCATGGATAAAACTGGTGGTAACACAGGAGAAAAAGAACCTAATTTGGCATTCTAGAATTTACAACATACTTGCTTTATTAATGCCATGAACTTTCTCCTTTCTAGAACAAACTCTATGGCTTTAAGAAAACTGAGCATATATAAACTCTAAAATGATTACCCTTTAGCATATGAATTCTTGGAAATGGTTAGGAAGTTTCATCTACTCTTAAATTCTCAGTAGATATTCAACATTGAGGAGAAACTTGCAGTATTATACTTTTTCAGGCACACAAATGAACTATATAGCAAAGTCCCCTTTGGCTTCAAATGACTCCCCCATCCCATGAAGATAAGCTTCCAGTCATAGCTGATCCCTACTCAACAGAATTTAAGACCAATAAGTGCAATTTAGAGAAAGAGTTTCATATTTTAGATGCTGTCTTTAGGTTGTTTTTCATGTGTAACCCATAAGCAGGATAAATTCTGTCACAATCAACCCAAAAGGAGTGTTGAGGCTCTTTTGATTTTTAGTGTTTTTGTTGTTTGAAAATTAATAAAGTGAGTCATAGAGTCCCATAGAGATAATATTCATTTATAATAGGATTTAACCTCTAACAAATTTTTTTCTTTATTTGTTTTAATTTATTCTTTAGCATGCTTTTAAATAGAACTTTGATCCTCTAGCTCTTATGCCATTTTTGCTTTCTTCAGCAACTGAAATATATTTTGGTATCTGTTCTTTTTTTAAAAAAAAGTTCTCCAGCTTTGTGGATTTTAAATGATTCAGGTAACTTTTTTGTGAGCTCTGCATCCCCCCCTTTTTTTTTTTTTTTTTTTTTTTTTTTGCAGTGCTGGGGATTGAACCCAGGACCTTGTACTTGCAAGGCAAGCACTCTACAAACTGAGCTATCTCCCCAGCCCAGTCCCCCCATCTTATAAAAGGTTTAAAATAAAATATAATGGTACCTAAAAAAAAAAAAAAGAAAAGAAAATGTGTATTGGATGACAAACTAATAATCAATGCCCTGCTTAAAGAGAAAGGAATCTGAATAGGTGCAGGTCTCAGAGGACAGCATCATCTGTGCATGTTCAATTTGGGCAGCTCAAGGGGTTTATGACTGTCACGCTGCAAGGCTGCTCAGCCTTTCTCAGTGTGGTAGGCTGAATAATGGCTCCCCAAAGCAGTTTACATCCTAATCCTTGGAACCTGTGAATATATTACCTTAATTTGGTAAAATATATTACCTTAACTTTGAAAATGTGATTAATGCTCTTCTGTGATTATCTGGATGGGCCTAAAGTAATTTTAAGAGTCTTTTTGAGAGGGAGACAGGAGATCAGAGAGAGAGAGAGAGATGACTATGGAAGCAAGAGGTCAGAGAGATGCAAGGAAAGGGCATTGTGTTAGTTTTCTATCACTGGGACAAAATAACCTACAGAATCAATTTAAAGGAATTTATTTCAATTCATGGTTTCAGAATTTCAGTCCATGGCTACTTGGGTCTGTTGCCTTTGGGCCTGTGGAAAGGCAGGACATCATGGCGAGGAGTGTGTGGAGGCTGGAATACCAACATCCTCTTCAAGGACATGCCCTCAATACCTACCTTCCTTCTACTAGGCCCCACCTCCTAAAGTTTCCACACCTCCCAATAAGCTGGGGACCAAATCTTCAACATAGCTGGGGACATTCCCGATCCAAACCATAACAGGCAGCTTCTAGAAGCTAAAAAACAACAAACAAACAAACAAACAAACAAAACCATGGAAACTGATTCTCCCCTAAAGCCTCCAGAAGGAAGAAGTTTTAATTTTACACTTCTGGCAGACTCAGGAACTATAAGAAAATATTGGATTGTTTAAGCCACATTTGTAGTAATTTGTTACTACAACGATAGAACATTAATATACTTGGTAACAGGCTATTTTCTGAGCCTCATTCTAAAATCTCACTAATTTTGTGAACTACCCAATATACTTCCAATAAATTCCTTTCCTGATGAAACTAATCAGGGTTGACTTCTATTATCCAACAAAGAACCCCGGCTGGCACAATCATACGCTGTCCCTCTGGGATTCACTGATAAGAATGCTCAGCACCATCAGCACCTTTGTCTCCATTTGCCTCTCTTAGGAGTCATACTCCCATGACCAGTAAACTATCTATCTTCAGCTTCGACCACATGCTGATCTCTGCGTAAAAAGACTCAGGTCTGGTGATTGGCAGCCCTACCAAAACCACACAGACTAGGGAAAGGGCAGTTTGCCCAAAGTAATGAGGTAAATGTTTTTTATCAAGGGAAGGAGAAAAATAATACTGGTCAGTCAAAAACAACATGTTTTTATGAATTAATATTTCTGAGACTCGAAAGACATCTTCATGTCTGTGAGTCAGGCTGCCAAACCAAGAACAATAAGGGACCTGGCGCAGTGGCGGCACACCCATAATCTTGGCAACTCTGGAACCCAAGTTGGAAGCCAGCCTGGCAATTTAGCGAGACTATATCTTAAAATACATTTTTTTAAAAAATGGGCTGGGGATGAAGCTTGGAAGTAAAGTGCCTCTGGGATTAAATTACCAACTAAACACACACAGACACACACAGAAACCAGTAAGGTATTTTCAGTTTAATATGGTAGATTAATTAAATGTATATGTCGCCTCTTTTCTTTTTTTAAACCTTCCCAGATTTTTTTGACACAATACTTTTATTTTATTTATTTATATTTATGTGGTACTGAGGATTGAATCCAGTGCACACATACTAGGCAAGTACTTTACCACTGAGCCACAATCCCAGCCCCATCTCCTCTTTTTTTCTGAAATTCCACTAAAAAATTTTTTTTAAATGTCATAAACCATAAAGGCACAGGGAAATGAACATCAGTAAACAAAAAAAACAACAAATTTTTAAAAACTGGGAGACAGATGAAGGAGTGGCAAATGACATTGCGAACCAAAGAAACTAAAATCTAAGCATCCAAAGAGCCGGAGATGAAGAAAAAGCAGCCAGTTTACTCTGCAGGCATCCAGAAAGTCTGAGGCTATAGAAGCATGAGTACTTACTGACATAAAAAGAAGTGTTTCATGCTTCATGATGAAATATATGGGTGGGTAGAAAATTAGATAAAATCCAGTCATGTAAAATATGGAATATGTTTAAACAAAGAAATTAGGATACCAACCCTATTTACCTCAAAAGAAAATTAATAAATTAGATTATTAAGTATATAAGCAAATAGAGTCTATAAGATATTTGAGAGCTGGGTGCTATGGTTCACACCTGTAATCCCAGCTAGTTGGGGGAGGCGAGGGTAGGAGGAAACAAAGACAATGCAAGAAACAAACAAACAAAAACAAGATCATGAATCAAACAAACAACAACAAAAAATTCAGTAAAATAATTAGAATACCCTCCAGAATGTATAACTTCTGTGCAACAGGATTTCCAGAAAAAGAAAACAGGAAGAAAAAAGGATGATAGAAAAAAATTATCAAAGCCAGGCATGATGGCGCACACCTGTAATCCAGTGACTCAGGAGGCTGAGGCAGGAGGATGGAGAGTTCAAAGCCAGCCTCAGGAAAAGTGAGGTGCTAAGCAACTCAGTGAGACCCTGAGACTGACTTCAATCCCTGGTACTCTCCCCAACCCCCCAAAAATAGATCCAATAAATAAATAAGAAAATACCTTTGGACTGAAAAATAAAGTACAATTTAGACATACAATTTCAACTGGGTACTAAATGCCCAGCTCAATGAATTAAAAAATGACTTACACCAAGGCAAAAGATCAATTTCTAGGACACTAAGAATTAACTTTGAACTTCTTGAGGATTAGGATAGAGAATGATCACACAAAAAGAATCAGGAATCAGAATGGACATCAAACTTGTCAGTGGCAACAGAGTTCAGAAGATGATAAAACATGCCTTTCCAGTTCTGAGAGATGTTATTTTCATCCTAGAATTCTATTTTTGGCCTTAAGTAATGATCAACCATGCAGGTAAACATACAAGGAAGTCCATGTACTCTTTATCACATGCACTTTTTCTCACCCTACTTGTTATGAAACCATAACAAGTGGTCTGAGCGTCCCCAAAGAATCCATTGTAATAAACAGTCACCAGGGTGGTGCTGTCGGGAAGTGCTATGGGAAATTTCAGAAGTAGGGTTTGGCGGGAAGTCCTTGGGTCATTTTGCAACATGCCTTTGAAAGGCAGCTTTTACAAGAGAGTTGTTATAAAAGTCTGAATTTGACTGTGCCCAACTCACTCTTCTCCTAGTTTGATAGGTAATTGCTTGCTCCCACACCCTCCAGTCATTGCTATTGATCATGGTGTAATGTACCTGAGAATCAACCAAGTCAATGAAGACGCCATGCCCTTGAACCTCCAAAACTATGAGCTAAATAAACCTTTCTCTGTATAAATTAGTTGCCGCAGCTATTTTGTTATAGTGATGAAAAGCTGACTGATACACTTTTGATGAATGATTTGCTCAGCACAATGAGTGGTCTAATCAAAAAGAAGAAAACATGGAAACTGGAAACAGGGAATGTCACATGTAAAAGTGGCTTTAGACGTTAGTCCTGGGATAACAACCTAGGGAGCAACCAGTCCAGACAGGAGCAGGAGGACAGAGGCCACAAATAGATTATCTGAAATGTGAAATGTGAATGTAGTATTGGTAATTCATTAAATCTAATGAAACATTCAATTAAGTTGATATAAAACTTATTAAGATATAAAACTAGGCAATTCTTATTTCCAAAGAAAACAAAAGACTGTACAATGAAGGATGAGTAGTCAAAGTCTACTAGTTGACTTGTTAATGACCAATACTTACATAATAATATAAATACTAAACATCGAATTAACTGGAAATCAGGTTAAAATTATATTAAGATGATGGGGAACAGAGTATGCATGTATGAGAAATTAACAAGTAATGTCTAAAATTTATAAATGAAGGAACAGCAGTTCATTATAGGCATTTTCTATCAGAAAACATTGCCAAAGATTTAAAAGCCTGTGGAAGGAAGAGTCCAGGAATGAGAGGATGTTCTGCTTTTTTTTTTTTTTAATATAAATTTTGTAGTACTATTTAATATAATATATAACTTTGTACAACTCAGATTAAAAAAAAAAAGTAGCAAGGCATGATGGCACATGGTGTACCAGTGACTCAGGAGGCTGAAGCAGGAGGATCACAAGTTTGAGGCCAGCCTTGACAACTTAATGAGAACCTGCCTCAAAAAGAGAGTGGTGGGGGTGGTGGGGAGAGAATATGAGAATGGGAATGTAGCTCTGAGGTAGAGTACTCCTCAGTTCAATCCCCAGTAACCCCCCAAAAAATTATAACCTACCCCCACCAAAAAAAAGGGAGAATAAATCTAGACACTATTCATATTTTAGCTTGTATCATGCATTAATTCCGATGTTTTATCTAGTATGAATTCTGTTCAGTCCCAACATTTGCTGGATTTAGGAAGAGGTTATTGTTTCATATGTCCTGTCACCCTTAGTGACCAATATTTGAATTTTCAAAGAATTACGAAAGGAAAAAAAATTTCTATTTCCTATGTGTCTAAGTGTATATTCCAAAGCATGAAGTAGGATTTAAAAATATTTGTTTTCCAAATGTTCATTTACTCCCCACATTTACTATACCACATCTGTTTGGCATTTGATAACCAAATCAAAAGCCTCCCTCTCTCTGCTCTGCCTTGGCCTGGTTCCCACTCAATCCCACTAAGATCACAACCTCATTACATCATCCAGGGCCTTCCTTGCTTTGATTCCCCATTTGAGTAATATCCACATTTCACTCTATAAATTACCAGATACACAATATTTTATAAGAAACACAACTTGTAAATATAGTTAACAAGTATATGTGTGTTACAATAAAGCTTATAAATTCAAATCTTATTAATCTATAATAAATACATTTAGAATGTATCTAATAAAATGTATTTTTTGCATGCCTGTAAATCCCAGTCACTTGGGAGGCTGAGGAAAGAGGATCTCAAATTCAGAGTCAGCCTCAGCAACTTGGCAAGGCCCTAACTTAACTTAACAAGACCCTGTCTCAAAATTAAAAATAAAAAGGACTGGGGATGTGGCTCACTGGTAAAGCGCCCCTGGTTCAATTCATGGAACCAAAAAAAAAAAAAAGTATTTTTTTGGTAAATAGAACAATTCTATTAGTAACTTTGTGACAGTAAACGATTAACTTAGAAATAAATTAATTCACATAGACTGAATATTCATTTTTTATATGAATAAAAGTTCATCACCAGGAAATCTGAAGAGGCAGTTTACAAAATTGGCTCATGAAATCAATCTAGCCAGTCTAGTTTATGGTTCAAGTCAAAATTCCTGTCCCTTTCCTGCCAACCCAAATACTTGGGGTGAAGGGAGACAGACTATATTTTACCTCTATAATTTAGATGGTAGCTGTAATTTTTATTTCATTTTACAAGTGAAATTAATTTTTCAGTGCAAGGAAGGTGTTGGCAATTATTTATTATATACTGCTCCTTCACATTCTTCAGACAGGAATCAAAAGCTAATATATTAGAAAGCTATTAAAGGAAAAATGACAGTTGGCAACTAACATGCCTTCAGGCACAACAGAAATGTTTACAATTTTCTGTATCAAAATAAACAGAAACATTTTTATGGGGGGTGGGAAACAATAAGAATTAAGTTAAAATCAGATCTATCCTAGAAAATTCAGAATGTTTCATCATTGAAAATATACATCATCCTAAACACAGGAAGGACATAAGTTTCCATTTAATGCTCACTTAACCATCTAAATTCCAAGTGCACTTTCTCAGCAAAAATTTTTCAAAAGAGAAATAGAAATATAAGTAATGCAGGCAGTTGTGCTTATTTGTTTGTTTGTTTATTTATTTATTTGTGCTGCTGGGGATTGAACCCAGGACCCTGGGAATGCTAGGCAAGTGCTCTACCAGTGAGGTACACCCTCTCGTGCTATGCTTCTTTTAAATTCAATAAGCAGCCAAGGGGAGGCAGGTGGAGAGGGAAAGTGGAAATACTGGGGATGATATTGGCCAAATTATATCATCATATTGTGTGCATATATAAATACATAACAACAAATCCCATCATTGTGTAGAACTATAATGCACCAATTTTTTAAAATGTGGAAAAAGTAATTTAAAAAAAATTCAATGAGTATGTGCCCTTGCCAATGGATAGGAAAAATCTAAATTGATTTATTGATATTAACATATGATTTTATTTGAACTGTGTTCTTGACAATAGGTAAAGAGGTCAGAAGCATTACTTATGTCACTAGGTCATGAATGGTAACACTTCTTTGCTGTCTAACAGATCAGAAGATAAGCTTAGGGTGTCCTGCCTGGGTGGCAGCCTGATTAGCTCCACCAGTGGCTTGCCAGGTTCCACTCATTAATCCTCTTCAGGGCTTTACATTCAAGCTGGAAGAAGTACTTTTTCCCTGCTCCCTGAAGAAGCTTCCCAGATAGATATCTCTGTTGAAGTCAACTACATTAATCCAGACAAAGCATGCATTTGAATGAGAGGAATTCAGATTTAGATAATTTGCCTAACTTCTCTGAGCTTCAATTTTTATGTCTATAGAATAAGAGAAATAATATCTATATTATGTCTATGAGGCACTACTATCTCTCCATTATAAGCCTATGTATTTATCACAACACATATTACAGAATATACACTTAATTTTGGTTTGTGCCCACACTCACTGCCTGATTTCAGAATTAGACTCATAAGTGGGCACTTAGGAGCTCTGTTCTCTCTGCCAGTTTAGATCTCTTGTTGGAGTCAGACAGAACTGGGTTCAAACTTAGCTGCCCCACATGGTAACGACATGACCTTAGGAAAGTCAGTTAACTTCTCTGAGCCTCTATTTTTCTATTTGTTTTGTTTGGTTTTGCTTTTCGGTGCTGAGGATTTAAGCCAGAGGAGTTGTACCACTGAGCTACATCCCCAGACATTTTTATTTTTTATTTTGAATTGGGGTCTCAATAGCACCCACCAGCTAGTTTTTCATTAGCAAAATAGAAACATAACACTTTTTCTGTCTACCTCACCAGGATTTTTATACGATAAAATTGGACAATATATGTCAAAATGCTGTGTCAATAACAGAATACTATACAAAGGTAAGTTGTTTTCATTATTATCAGTATTATTATTATAGGTAATGGAGTTCTTATAAACAAGACATAATTTTCTTATTCCTGACACATGAATTAGGAAAAAAGAAAGGAATTATCTCTTTAAAAAAAAAAACTAGTTATTACATGGCCAGCTCTTTCTTATACTGAGGAAATGATAATTAAAATATAACTTCTAGTCTGCATACTATTACTGGTAATTTCTTGGACAAATCTCCCTAATTTATTTAGCTTAGTTTTCTTAACTCTACCTCAATTTATATCTCACTTGATTATTAGGAGGGCAAATACAAAATCACAATGAGAGAGATGTCAAATCCTTTGAAAACTCCTCAGATTCGTTCTTTTATCTTTCATTAGATGTGTGGTTGTAGGCAATCATCTTTTGTCAGTGTCTAAAACAATTATTTACAAAGATTTGGCCACAACTCTACAGATTCAGGTACTGAAAACCTCTTTAAAAATTGCAAGATATGTAAATGTGGTTAATCCCCCTCAACTGGAACTTAAAAAATGGTTAGGGGAGCTGGTGTAATGGTGCACACCTGTAATTCCAGCTACTCTAAAGGCCGAGGCGGAGGATTGCAAATTTTGAGGCTAGCCTGAGCAACTTGGTGAGACACTGTCTCAAAAATTTTCAAAAAAAATAATAGTAAATGAGAGCTGGGATATAGTTCAGTGATAGAGTGATTGACTAGCACATGCAACGTCTTAGGATCAATCCCCAGTACCAAAAAAAAAAAAAAAAAAGGAGTTGGAATAGTAAATTTTGTGTTATGTAGCTTTTACCATAATAAAAAAGTTTAAGCATGATATAGAATTAGAAAAAATCATAACAATTCCTTGATCATTATTTCTAACAATTTAAGTGATAGAGTGAAGCTCAAAATTAAAGTGGTTTTATTATTTGTTGTTGTCATTTTTGTTTGTTTGCAGTAATGCTTGAGATCAACCCAGGGCTTCATACATGCTAGGAAAGTACTCTTACCACTGAGCTTACATTCCCAGTTCATCATTAAAAATGTTTAGAAAGACTTAGAAGATCAACCTGATCTTCTCAAGTAGCCACAGAACCAGTCTTGAACTCACATTCCACATCACAAGGGTAATTGTGTCTCCCTAAGCACTGAAAAGCTTTCTTCCAGGACTGTGACTCAACTCTGAGTTTCTTATCACAGTGTTAGCCAAGGCATTTCCACTAAGGAGAATGGTCATGACATATTTAACATAATGTATTAAAATCTTTTATTTAAATCCATTTGCTTTTAAAAATTTGTTCTCAACTTCAAAAATAATTTTTCAAAGGACAAGTACTGCCAAAGACTACTTTTAATTATAGTAATAAGCAAGGAGCTAATAAGGAGTGTTCAGTTAAAATGGAAGAAAATGATTCCACTTAGCCTTACCTCCACATTCTTTCCTAACTTAGCCCCCACCATATTCTAATACAATACAATTTGTTCACGGCAAGGTGATAATTAGTATGTAGTTCTAGCAAAATGGGTCTGACGATTTTTTTGATAAGTACCTTCTTTGGTTGGGAATATTGTATTCAATAACTGTAGGGCCGATAAAATGACTTGATCAACCCACACAGCAGAAGTAAGTATTTTTAATAGCAAGTTGCCTTTATATGGGCATATTTTTACATTCTAAAATAACGACTCCATTATCCTGGTTACAGTTCGACTTTTTTAAATCTATAAGAAATATGCTGTGCATGAGTGTGTGGTGATGATTCACAGATTTGAAATAACACCTACTCTCCTTCGATTCTGGCACAAAATGTGTCAGTGAAGCCTGCAATTAGGAAAATTATCTTAAGGCCAAAGGATGGTGACGTCAATCTACACATCCAGATCAGAAATGTGTTCACCAAAATGAATTTAGAAAATAGTTCTACTTTAGTCCTGCTTGATGTCTTTGCAATGTCATCTAAATTTGTGTCATTGATAATAATAGTAATAATATCTAGTGAAAACTATATAGTTTCTTTTAGTCTTGACAATGTAACCTATTATGGTTTATCTATATTTTACAGATGAAGAGAGGTTAAATAAATTTCCCATGATCCTACAGCCAGCTAATGGTGAAGCTTGGATTGGAACGTGGTCTCTCAGACTCAATGTTCACTCTCTAGACCAGGAATAGTTACATAATTTGAAGGGCCCAGTGCAAGCCTAAAATGTAGGGCCCTTTATTCAAAATTACTAATAATTTTGGGACCGGGGATATAGCTCAGTGGTATAGTACTTACCTAGCATGCAAGAGATTCTGAGTTCAATCCCCAGAACTACAAAAAAGAAAACAATTCTGTCTTTATTTTGTATGTTAGGTATTTTCATTATAATGTGCCTTGGTGTGGGTCTGTTGTAATTTTGTGTATTTGGAGTCCTGTAAGCCTCTTGAACTTGATTTTCCATTTCATTCTTCAGATTTGGGAAATTTTCTGATATTATTTCATTGAATAGGTTGTTCATTCCTTTGGCTTGTTTCTCTAGGCCTTCCTCAATCCCAATAATTCTTAAATTTGGCCTTTTCATGATATCCCATAGTTCTTGTAGATTCTGTTCATGATTTCTTACCATCTTCTCTGTTTGTTCAACTTTGTTTTCAAGGTTAAATATTTTGTCTTCAATGTCTGAGGTTCTGTCTTCCAGGTGTTCTATCCTATTGGATATGCTTTCTATGGAGTTCTTATTTGACCCAGCTATCCCACTCCTTGGCCTATACCCAAAAGACTTAAAATCTGCATACTACAGAAATACAGCCACATCAATGTTCATAGCTGCTCAATTCACAATAGCCAGACTGTGGAACCAACCTAGATGCCCTTCAATTGATGAGTGGATAAAGAAACTGTGGTATATATATACTATGGAATATTACTCAGCCATAAAGAATGATAAAATTATGACATTTGCAGGCAAATGGATGAAATTGGAGAATATCATGCTAAGTGAGATAAGCCAATCTCAAAAAGCCAAAGGACGAATGATATCGCTAATAAGTGGAGGATGACACATAATGGGGGGGAGGGAAGGGTTAGAGTTAGGGTTAGGGAGGGGGGCAAGTATGGAGGAAGGAACTACTGTATAGAGGGTAAAGAGGGGTGGGAGGGGTGGGGGGAAGGGAAAAAATAACAGAATGAATCAAACAACATTGCTCTATGTAAATTTATGATTACACAAATGGTATGCCTTTACGCCATGTACAAACAGAGAAACAACATGTATCCCATTTGTTTACAATAAAAAAAAAAAAAAAGAAAACAATTAATAATTCAAAGACAGCCACAGCATGAAGTTGGCCTTGCTCTTAAACAGATTGCTTCCCTTCATCATGTCCTCATCCCCTTGCCTCAACCCAATTCAGCAAATGTTTTGTCCAAGCCACAACTCCACTGTAAGAGATCCTGTGCAAATCCACGGGAGACACAGGTCCAGCCTGGAGACAAACACCTCTTTCAGCCAATCCGTTGACTTGCTGAGTTAAACATTATACCTTAACGTTATACTCAATAGTAAAATGTATTCCACAATTTTATGTGAATTTTGAATATCAAGACTTCTCTTTGGTTGGTCCCTAAGACTTCCTTCTTCATTAGTCTTTTCCCTCTTAAAAACAAAACAAATAAACAGAACAACAACAAAACCTAAGTTCGGCCTTTTTTTCACTGTAGTTTTAAGTATGGAACATGGCATGCTCTGCCCTGTTCTTCCTGCTGGGACTTATTGCAGTTGCTTCACCCTAATGCTGGCAGAGGGCTCAGATTCTTGTAATTGCAGGGTCCTGATCAATGAACCCTTTACTTCTCTGGATCTTCTTTTGAAGATCTTTCCAAACCTTCCACTTGGCACCTTCGTTCATGGGAAGTCTGAAGTTTAGCAGATGACATGTTCTAGGGTAAACCTTTTACCATCCAACACATATCTTGAGAACAAAGGGAGTCTGTTTATGGTGTGTATAGAGTAATTGTGACAAGCAATTTACATTTCTAGAGACAGAAATGGGCTCTGTGTGTACATATGTGGTCAGGGGAATTTGGAAGTAAAGATCTAGAAAACAGATCTCTGTCCTAGGTGGGACTTTCTAGCTAAATCGATGCCCAGGCTGAATCCTTTCCCTTCCTCTTCTCCCCAGCTGGAGCTTCCTATTTTCCATTGTCACATACATTTTTACTGTGATTCCCTTTCCCATAAAAAAAGCTTTGGTGGTCCCTATTTTTAGTTCCCTCCTACTATGGATAAGGGGGAGGAATTACAGCCAGCCCCAAACTGAGACTCCTCACACATCAGGATTTAAATGTAGACTGATAGAATTGATGCCTCCCTACCTCTTATGTATAAGGTTGGATGAAGTTATAGACAAAACCGTAAATCTGCCATGGTTAGGATGTCTAGATGCATGTAAGTACCTAGAATGGGAGTTCTCAGTGGTATCAGGCCTATTGTCCCCTTCACCATCCTGAAAGGAAATTCATATGTAATGTAGTCTACTAACACACAGAAAAATTTTAATTAACATAATGCCTAAGTGTGATATGAAGGAGAAAGAAAATTATTGGCCAAATTATATTATATTGTGTACTATATACATGTATGAATATTTAACACCAAATCCCATCAGTATGCACCATTATAATATACCAATAAAAAATGTGGGAGAAAAAAAGAAAATTAGAGCTAGGGTCTGTGTTGAAATAATTAAAAATAGTTTTTTCACCCATGCCCTGCAGAGCATTTAAAAGTCAGGCAGGTTAGTTCCTTTGTTCTATTGAACTGTTCACACCCGTCCATCCTAGCTACCAACCACCAAGTGCCAGTCAGCAAGCCCTCAATCACTGTGATAACCAAAAACGTACCCATGATTACCAAACAACATCTAAAAAGTGGAAATTGTTGCACACCACCGGTCTGAGTAAGAGCACCTGTTGGATTCCTTTTGTTTCTCCCTTGTCCAAGATTCCCAGGTAGCTGGGTCTGGTAATGCATGCCTGTAAGTCCAGTGACAGGAGGCTGCAGCAGGAGGATCACAAGTTCAAAGCCAGTCTCAGCAACTAGCAAGGCTGTAAGCAACATAGTGAGGCCTTTCCAAATAAAAAATAAAAATAAAAATAACTGGGGATGTGGCTCAGTTGTTAAGTACCTCTGTGTTTAATTCCCCAGTACCAAAAAAAAAAAAAAAAAGGTTTCCAGGTAATAGAACAAAATATATTTGCTATCCTCCCAGGCTAACAGCTTTGGGTCTTGGCAAGCCGGAACGCAACAAACGTGTATTTTCTATTTGTGCACATCTGTTTTTAGGCCACTAGTTTTAAAAAAGTGCACACATATACATGCACCCCATATTCACTAAGGTCCTTGACCACATGAAATGACGAGGCTTTGGTCAGGGAGTGGCCAAGCTATGCATGGACTGATGGTTATGTAGAGTGAGGTAGACAAAGCATTTATTTTGTGCTATATTTAAATTTTAGGGAGGTGGAAATGATGGGTGTGCTGATGTGGGTAGGTTCCTAAGAAGGACTGGCCTTCCTCATTGTCTCTTAGTTTTCTCTTGCCTCCAACTAAAAGACACTGTATTATAAATATTTTTCCCTAGCCAAAGACAGGTAATAATATCTGCCTCTCTTTCTGCCTGCAGAATACAAATTTGAAGCAAAAGGGAAAGAGTCCCTTCACCATCACACCTCTTGACACATACTCCTAGTTAAGAGCTACCAAATATCATTTACCAGACACTAAAAAGGATATTGAGCATGGCCAAAAAGAAAAAGAAGAAAAAGAGGTTGTATGTTCATGGAAACTTTGGTGAGTCACCTGCCAGCATTTATCAGAGGTCAGTGTGTTTCACTGCCAGAATGAGTTAACATTTGAATGGAAGAATTGTGAACCAAGGGAAAACTTAAACAGCAAAATCCCTCTCTGTTATGATTTGTGACATAACACTTGACCCTCCAAAATTATTCTCATCCAACACTGTTTACTAGCTTAACACCAACCACATTTTCCGGGTGGTACAGTTCTTATGTGGGTTCTTAAGAATAAAGCGGGAGCTAGGGATATAGTTCAAGCAGTAGAGTGCTTGCCTAGCACATATGGGTTCTGGGTTCAATCCCTAGCACTGCTAATAATAATAAAAATAATAATAATAATAATAACTATGACAATGATGATAATGCAGGTTTGGATCAATGGATGGATGAAAAAATACATTCTAAGTGAGGAAAGCTTCATACATTCACGTATGCATCCATTTGACCCTATAACCAGCTGAAATTCATTTATATTACATTGCATATGCCTTCAGCTACCTTGTCCCTCTGACAATTTGAGATATTCACCTGATTAAACAATAACCCTTGTTAAAGACAATATTCTTAAAGGCCCTAAACAACTTAGCAAAGCAAGACCCTGTTTCAAAATAATACAAAAAGAACTATGGACATAGCTCAGTGGTAAAAAGCTCCTGGGTTCAATCACCAATTAAAAAAAGGAAGGGGGGAGGAGGAGGAGGAGGGGGAGGAGGAGGAGGAGGGGGAGGAGGAGGAGGAGGAGGAGGAGGAAAGGAGAAAAGGAGAAGGAGAAGGAGGAAGAAAAAGAAGTCAGCATTCCTTACAGGCCAGGCCTACACCTAAATGTGACCAGTGAAGAGCTACAAGATCCCATTGTAAATTTATGAGCATAAACCTCAGGTAGGCCCTTAATGTTGCTGGCAAACTCCTCTTAATCTGTATCAATTCATCCTTTTTCTCTGGATCGGTTTATGATGGGTCTACTTTTACTGGCTCCATTATTCTCATTCTCATTCTCTGCTGAATCTAATAAAGTCAGGTGTTGTATGTACCTAATCCACTTCCATTAAATTGTCTTTATCAAGGTCACCTTGCCTTCCCTGTGGCTATATGCAAGTCTCAATCTTCATCTTACTCGATCAGTTAGCAGAATAGGATCACTATCTCCTGAACCACTTGACCCCTTTTTCCATTTAGCTTTCAGAAGTCCACTGGCCTGGTCTTCCCCCTCCCTCTCAGGTTTCTTCTCCTCGAGTCTTTTTTGTTGGGTCCTCATTATCTCTCTGACCTCCCAAAGTTGGAATGTCCCAAGATTCAGTCCTTGGACCTCTTGTCTTTTCTGACTTCACTCACTCGCTTGATGATCTCATCAAGTCTCATGGCTTTAACTGATATTTAGTATGTGCTAACTGTGTCCAGCCTGTATTTCTTCCCTGAACTCCAGAGTCACAACTCCCCCCCCTTCATATTTCCACTTGGATGACTAATAGACATCTCAAAGCTTCCCAAACTAAACTCCTGAACTCCTCTGACCACTGCCCTACCACCAAACCCTGTACCTACTCTGCTCCTCTTACAAAGATCAAAACCTCGAAGTCATTCTCAATGTGTTTCTTTCTCTCATCCACATCGGCTATGTCAGCAAATCTGTCCAGTTAGCCTTTAATGTATGTCCAGAATCTGACCAGCTCTCACCATTTCCACTACTACCACTCCTGTCTCTCACCTAATTTGCTGCAGGAGCTTCCCAAAGATGGTCTCCTGGCTTCCATCTTTAACTCTTCGGATTCTTCTTAATGCAATGATACTGATAAATAAATAAAAAAAAAAAAAAAAACAGAGAAGGTCAGTCTTCTGCTCAAAAGCCCGCGCCCCCAATAGTATTTTTAGTTATTGTTCAACTCTGGCTGTTCTGCTCACCACCCACTCCCTCCCAACCCATTCCCTCTTTCCCCTTATGTGTTCCATTCCAGCAACCCTCTCCCACCCTTTGCTATTCCTTGGACATTTCAGGCTCCTCAGGACCTTTGCACTAGCTATTCCTAGGATATTCTTTCCCCAACCAGGACTCACTCACTCTTCCTCCAAATATTACCCTTCTGTTAGCCATCCAAAACGCAACTCCTAAGTGTTCCCTTTCCCCTTTCCTGCTTTATTTTTTTCTTGTAGAATTTATTGCCATTTATTAGAACATATATTTATTCTACTTACCTCTCTTCACTTATTCCTTTGGAACATGAACTCAACCAGGGGAGGAGTGTTTGACAGTTTTTGCTTTTTCTTTTCTTTTTGTTTTTGATAGAATCCAGGAGCATTTTATCACTGAACTACATTCCCAGCCCTTTTTTTTTTTTTTTTTTTTTTTTTTTTGAGATAGAGACTCACTGAATTGCTTAGGATCTTACTAAATTGTTGAGGCTAGCCTTAAACTTGCAATCCTTCTGCTCCAGCCTCCCCAGTTTCTGGGATTACAGGTGGGTGGCACTGCACCCACTACTGTCAGCTGTTTTCATTGCTCCAACCCAGCACCTGGAAGAGTATCTATATATAAAGCATTCCATAAATATTTATCAAATAAAAGAATGCTTACTTCATGTGAAGCATCAGTTTTAGTGCCAGTGAAACAGATGAATTAAGTTACTTAACACTCTGTACTTCAGGTTACTCACCTATAAAATGAGGGTAATAATATATATCACGGAACTATTCTGAGGATTAAATGACTGAATACTTATGTAGTCCTTAGGATAAGTACCTGGTGCTTAGTAAGTGCTATATTAAGTTAAAAAAAAGAAAAGAAAAGAAAGAAAAGAAAAAACCTATAGATGTATATATATTTAAATTATATAGATCTATGGTCTTTTTTTTTTTTTTTTTTTTTTTTTTAATCTCTGCCCTCAAGAAACTCACATATAGTGGAAAGCAAGACATTATCTGCAAAAAATGTACTGAGTATACAGTGGTAGCAAAGATGGGAAGGGTCAACTTCCCTTTAGGGTTAAAGAAGACTCCTCAGAGTAACTGATATTTAATGTGATCTTGTAGACTGTGGAAGTGGTTTGTAGGCCAAGAAAAAGGGCATTCCAGGCTGAGGACACAAATAAATGTTTGAATCAGGAGGCTTAGAGGTAAGAATAAATGTGTCCTCCCACCTTCCAGGAAGTGATGATCTGGAGTTGTGCCAATAAATCCAGCTTGTTTTTCCTATTTTATGCTTTAATTTCCTTATCGTGTAAGGAAAGGTGTTGGTAACACTGAATATTAAATTATCATCATTTCACTGTGTAGGAGAGAAAGTTTTGGAGATTTTTACACCCTGGGGAAAGTTTATCCCACTTTGCTTGAAGCATATGGTGAAAAGAACACGTAGCTCAAAGTCACCTTAATATTCTTGAAAGATTTTTCAAGTTTCTTAAACTTTTTTGATTATATCTAATCTTCTTATATGATCATGCATAACCATTTAACTTCAGGACTGATGTGGCACTTACAATCATTCCCAGGTGCCCAGAACCCTCTATCTTGTTGCTGTCTCATCCTTAACACATGGTTTTAACCTCATAGTTCAAGATAGATGCTTAATCTCCAGGCAGAATGTACATTTCTAGCACCAAGCAAATCCTAACCTCTCAGGAGGCTGAGGCAGGAGGATCACAAATTCAAGGCTGGTTTTAGCAACTCAGAGATGCCTAAGCAACTCAGTGTGACCCTATCTCTAAATAAAATAAAAAATAGGGCCAGGGATATGGCTCAGTAGTTAATTGCCCTGGGTTCAATCCCTGGTACAAAATAAATAAATAAATAAATAAATAAATAATAATAATATATTTCTAACCATCGGGAAGAAGAAGTGAAGGAAAGCAGGCCTTTTCCTTGTAAGGACACTTATTGGAAGCTGAACACACCTGGTCTCCTCACATCCATAGACAGAAGTTGGCATATAGCTTAGATGGGTACTGCCAGTTTTGCCTGTATGTTTCTTTATCTAGGAATTGAAGAATGGCCAATTATTTTTTGAAAGATATCTTTAGATATATTAATATATATATATATATATATTTTTTTTTTTTTTTTTTTTCTCTTGGTACTGGGGATTGAACTCAGGGACACTCAACCACTGAGTCACCTCCCCAGCCCTATTTTGTATTTTATTTAGAGACAGGTCTCATTGAGTTGCTTAGAGCCTTGTTTTTTCTGAGATTGGACTTTGAATTCACAATTCTCCTGTCTCAGCCTCCAGAGCCACTGGGATTACAGGTGTGCACCACCATGCCCAGCCTAATATATTTTTAATCAATTTATTGATAATTTAGCCAGGCATAGTGGTGCATGCCTATGATCCCAGCAACTTGGAAGGCTATGGTAGGAGGATTTCAAATTCAAGGTTAGCCTCACAAACTTAGTGAGACTTGTCTCAAAGTAAAAAATATAAAGGACTGGGATGTAGCTCAGTGGTAAAGTGCCCCTGGGGTCAATCTCCAATAACCCCATCCCATCCCATCCCATCCCACAAAAGTTTTTCATAATTTAGCTGACCTAAGAGTCGGAAAAAAAATTTTTCAGGAAATTTTGTTTTTCTGCTCTGATCCTACAGTTTATTCTCAAAAGGCAATTTATTTCCTCATTCCCAAGTCCTTGGAAGGTATTTCTATCAAAATGATGATAACCAATTATAAAGGAGAAATATCTGTCACTGAGCTAAGACTGTTGCCAACAGATAAATTTCATTCTCTTCAACAGCCACAAATTATGACAGCCGTTCTAATCTTAGAATTGTCTGAAATTCATCACAATGGGATCACAAGTGATATGTAGGGCTGGGGGTGAAAATGGTAGGGTGCTTGCCTCCATGTGCAAGCAAGTTCATTACCCAACATCGAAAAAAGGTGATCATGAGGTGGTTGAGTATGAATCCAATACCAACATCTGAAAAATAATTGTGAGCTGGGTGCAGTGGCCATGCCTATCATCCCAGTGACTGGAGAGGCTGAAGCAGGAGGATGGCAAGTTCAAGGTCAGCATCAACAACATTGAAAGATTCGGTCTCGAAAAAATAAAAAGGGCTAGGGATGTAACTCAGTGGTAAAGCACCCTGGGCTTAATCCCCGGTAGCAATAATAATAAAAATTAAAATAAATAAACCCTTTCAGGGGCTCCCCCACTGCCTTCAGTGTGGTCTATATCAGTGGTTCTATTAGCAGAAATGAACTTCTGTTAGCTAGAGATGAACAGGAATGGGAAAAGGAAAATAGGAGGGAGAGAGGAGCCACTGGAAAAGAGTCTCTGGATGGGAAATGATCCGGAGGTACCAACCTTTTTCCACATTCCAGAAAGAAATCCAGTATGTTTTTCCTTAGATTTATGGACCTACATCCCAAGGTCATGCATGCACCTACAAGCTTCTTTAAGGATCAACTGACCATTATATGACCTTCTGCTGGTAGCAATAGGCCAAAAAAAGCAAAATTACCCAATTACGCAGGTGTGTGCTCTCCATTTTAAAAGCGCAGGTGTCTGACTTCCCCTAAGCCGGCAAGAACAACTATACCAAACACTGGGCCCAAAGAGGTGTGGCTACCTGCCAGGTTTTCCTGCCACTGCAAGTTCCACCCCCATTCTAACAAAAGGAAAAGGCTTAATGATTTTAATGCATTTTGACCCCTAGCCCGGCTGCCTAGCCCACTCTGGGGTCAATCTCACTTTCTCCTATTCCCTTGGCTTTGTTGTAAAATGCTCTCGCTGCTTCATTGTATATTCTGTGTCTTCACTGAGGTAATCGTCTTATCATGGACGACTGCACCCAAGGATCAAAAAACAACTCACAATGCTCCACAGTCAATGTTAGGGCGGTCGGAGGTGGCTGGATGGGGGCAGGGCATAGGCAGCCCCATGCGCCAAAGAGCAACAAATCAGACGCTGACAGATAAACCCTAAAGCCATCTCGCACTCAACTGTCATTCAGCGGGATCCCCAGCCAATCCCAGAAGGACACGGGTCCCAGCAGGGTCTCGGGTCAACCGCGGGAAGACACATCCACCCCTGAGCCTACCCGCGCCTACCCCAGAGTACAAAAACGCCGCCACGTGGGAGCTGCATCTTGATTTTTCCTGTGAATTTTTCCTTGGTGGACCTGTGAATCTGGCCCGAGAGCCGATCCCAATAAAGCTTTATTTTAGCTGCTTTTGTTCTGATTTCTTCTGGCCAGCAGCCGATCTTACAGTCAACTCTCAACCTTCGGTAACAGTTCTCCACCTGTTAGGCAAAACTATGTACCAAATAATTTTATCTCCCTACCTTAATATCCTAAAAGGAAGTTCATAGAGAATTGTGTGGTGGTAGGAAAAAACAAACACATTTTCTTATACTCTCACTCAGTCACCACAGTAGATTTCCATGACCTCCATCACCAAGAAGTAGGTGGGGATTTCTCCCCACCAACAACTAGTCAGTTCTGCAGTAAATTCCAGCTGAGTGTCTATTTCAATTCAATTCAAGTCAATCCTGATACTCACAGGAGACAAATCCCAGTTGAGGAACATTCCTCTAAATACCCGATGAATACTTTTCAAAACTGTCAAGGTCATGGAAAACAAGGAAAGTGTGAGAAACTGTCAGCCAAGAGAAGCCAAAGGTTCATGGCTGAGACCCCTATAACAAAAGTCAGATTAACAAAAGAAAACCATAACAAATGTATTTCATGTAAGTTTTACAAGACATGGGAGCCTCCAGAAATGAAGACCAAAAGACCAGAGAAAAAAGGCCTGTTTTTATGTAGAGTTGCACAGAAGTATAATTGGAAGACAACAGGGTGTGAGCTAATGGCAACAAACTGGGTGGAACTTAGCAAGGCCTGTTTGTTCAGCTTCTTGTTGGCATGCCCATGAGACATTTCTTCACTCCAGTCAGGCATAGGGAAGGACACCTGTCACATGAAGGCTTTCAGGGAAGAAGTGAGGGAAAAGGTCAGAGTGACATTGTTAGGCTTTTTAATGGCCTGCTTCAGGGGAGAAAAGTGGCGAAGTCAGTTCTAGTTTCCCTGGCCTACTTCAAGGGAGAAAGGCATTAGAGAAGGTCAGAGTGATCTTCCTGCTTCACTGTTTTCTCAATTTCCAACGTGCCACATTTTGAGCATCATATCTGGAGTCCCATCAATGTGAATGTTAATAATAGGGGAAACTAAGTGAAGTACACATGGTAACTCTCTGTACTATGTGCAGTGTTTCTGTAAAACTGCTGTGTGTATGTGTGTGTGTGTGTGTATGTGTTTCTAGTGCTGGGAATCAAACCCAGGGCCTCATAAATGCTAGGCAACACTCTACTGCTGAGTTACATCCCGATCCAAAACCATTCTCAAATGAAAAGTTTATTTTTTAAAAATTTGGGGAGCTGGGTGCATGCTCACACACCTGTAATGCCAGGGACTCTGAAGGCTGAGGCAGGAGAATTGGAGGTTTGAGGCCAGTCTGTTGCCAAAAGCTTGGCTCTTGTCCCAGATGCCAGTCCAATAACGAGGACAGGGTTTTGGAAAAAAGGAAAAAAGATGTTATACATCTTCACAGATACGGATGCCCCTTTCCTCTGGGTGTGTAACTGGCTCACTTGATGCTTTGACTATATCCCTTGTTGCTCTGAAACTTACATGTTTTTTTTTTTTTTTTTCTTTTTCCCAACCCTTTCCCTGAACTTCTCCCAGATCTTTTCCCTGATCATCTTTTCTGATCTCTCCTCCCTAATCTCATTTTCTATGAATCATCTCTTGAAAAAACCTCCTGTTTCCTGTGATGGGCAAAATTACACAGCCTTTGGGACAGGAGTCCCCTGTGTTTCTCCTTTACTAGCAAAGGAATAAAACATCTTTTTTCTTTTTCTCAAAAACTGTGTCCTTGCTATTGAATTCGCAACAGGGACAAGGACCGAGCTTTCAGCAACAGGTATAGGGAGGGCATCTCTCACATGAGGGCCTTATGTCTTGCTTCAGGGCAGAGTCCTGCACCTTCAATTTCTCCAGTTCCTTCAATTTGAAATATGAAGCTGACAAGCCACCATATTTGGGGGTACCATGTCCTGAACATTATCAAGGGTAAGATGTCATGATGTCTGCAAACTTATTCTGGAATGATTCAGCAAAAGGAAAAAAGAGGAAGGAGTCAATGTGACAAGATGTTCCAAACTGGTGAGTCAGGATGAACAGTATAAGTTCTGTTATTCTTGCAACTGCCCTGTAAGTTTCAAAATTGTCAGAATAAAAAAATTATGGGAGAAATAAAGTTCACTAATACCATGGTTAAGATGGTAGGAATTTCTCTAGGGGTCAATTTTTTTTTTTTTTTTTTTTTTTTTACTTTGTAGCAGTAGTCTGCTTTATGCCTTGAATATAACTCTTGCTGCTCTGCCAGTGTATCTTATTTTTAAATGTTTCTTTCTCTTCCTCTCTTCCTGCTCCTTCCTAATCTCTAGGGAGAGATTCTCTAAACTCAGAGGAGACAGGATTACCTTTCTCCCCCATTTTAGGCAGAGTTTTCAGTCCCTGAGTACATACCCACTATAGGAATCAAGTAATCCAGACTTGAGGGATGGTACCAGCAGGTCTCAGAAATGACCATCTCTCAAATTAACAAGTGAATTACAACTCCAGACAAAGAATGCATGGAATGTAGCCTTTGAATCACCTGTTTAAAAGTCCCCTGTTCCTGCTGATGGACAAAATCACAGCCTTTGGGACAGGAGTCCCCTGTGTTTCTCCTTTGCTAGCAAAGCAATAAACCTTCTTTTTTCCTTTTTCTCAAAACCATGTCCTCATTATTAGATTGGCATTGGGGACAAGAACTGAGCTTTCAGCAACATGCTGAGTGGTGTAAGGCTGGCAAAAGTATTTATGTTGCCTGAGCCCTTAAAATGTGACTGTCTTCATGGAACAGTCTGTTCTCACTGTTTATTAAAAGTCACTCAGGTGGTTCAACTAAATTTAGGATTATGTGTTTGACACCAGTACAACCCAGTTGTAAAAGAAAAGACTCCATAGAACAACTTTTTTTATACTCTGTGACTCCAATGCTTATCTTATTTGCCCAGTTGTTTTGGAATCATTCAGATATTTTTATTCAGTACTAAGTTTAAAAGAAGACAGAGTAGGCAATTTAATTATGTTTATTCCAACAATGCTACCATTGCTCAGACATTTCTGGGAATACCACTTTGGGGATTCAGAGCCTATTTACAAACCCCCTAGTAAAATCAGTGTGGTTGTGTTAAATACATCCACATTTTATTTTGGGCAAAATGAAATCAGAACATGTGACCACCCAACTAATTTACCATTCTTTAACTCAAATGACTGTTGGCCTTCTTGAAAAATCAAGTCTACCTTAGCAAATTAAAATTTTCCAACATAAAATGTTATTTTTTTTTAAAATCCATGCTTCTAAAAATCAAAAACTATTTCAAAATAATATTCCAAAATTATTTTAGGTCAGGAGTTGGCAAACTTTTCCTGTAAAGATTCAGATGGTAAATATTTTCAGGATTTGTGGGTCATATTTATTCTGTCACAACTAATCAGCTCTGCTGTTGTAGCATGAAAGCAGCCAGAGAAAATACTCAAATGAATGCTCTTAACTGTATTGCAATATAATTTTATTTACAAAAGCGGTCTGTGGAACACATTTGGTCCACAAGTCGTAGTTTGCTGACCCCTCTTTTAGGTAATGACAGAACAACTTAAATAAGCCACTATTGGGATATGGAATTATGTAATTTTTACCTTTTTTTTTTTTTTTCTTTTCGAGGTGGGATACAGAGTATTGGACTAAAGGGCACTAGACCAGAGTCACATCCCTAGCCCTCTTTTGTATTTTATGTAGAGACAGGATCTCAATGAGTTGCTTAGCAACTCGCTTTTGCTGAGACTGACTTTGAACTCACCATCCTCCTGTCTCAGCCTCCACAGCTGCTGGGTTAATAGCGGGTGTTGGGGGGGCCACCACGCCCGGTCTGTTTTTTGTTTTTGTTTTTTAGTGCTGGAGATTGAACCCAGCACCCTGCACATGCTAGGCAAGCATTGAGTTGCAGCAACAGTCCTTTTTATTTTTTATTTTGAGACAGGATCTCACTAAGTAGTCCAGGTTGGCCTCAAATTTAAGATTCTCCTGCTTCAGCTTCCCAAGACACTGAGATTACACATGTGCACCATCACCAGCAGCAAAAATAATGCTTTTAAAAAAGATTTAAGCTGGGTGTGGTGCTGGTGGTATGTGGTTCTGGTGGTGCATACATGTAGTGTCTCAGAAGGCTGAGGCAGGAGGATGACAACTTTGAGCCCAGCCTGGGCAACTGAGTGAGACCCTGTACTGTAATGATATTTCTTCTCCTAGAAGGGAAGCAATTACAACACAATTATAGTCTTATCATTCAGTCAGTAGCTTCTGTATTCTAATTTTTAAGAAGCATCATTAAAATTAAAAGCACAAGAATTGGGGGTGTAGCTCGGTGGAAGACTGCTCACCTAGCATGCATGAAGCCCTGGGTTCACAAAAACATTAAAAATATATAAAAGCAGAGAGCATCCTCCCATAGCTCCTAAAGTACTGTCTTAGACTATATTCTTTAGGAAGTGATCTGAGGTCAGCTCAATTGGTAGTGATATAAATAATCTTTGTAATAAAAGAGGGGAAAACCCAAAAACATGAAACAGCATGCACAATAAATTCAATGCCAAAATGATAATGGGACCAAAATTTGTGAATAAATAAATCAATTTATCCAAAACATCAAAGAGAACACAAGATGAAGACAATCTATAGAGTACCTCTATTACTGTTTATTTATTTATCTATTTATTTAAATATTTCATTTCTATGTGGTGCTAAGGATTGAATCCAGGGCCTCACACATGCTAGGCAAGAGCTCTACCACTGAGCCACACTCCAAGCTCATCTAATACTGTTTATTAATTTCATTGTCAAATGAAATGAAACATATTTTCTTGGTATTACCAGATTTTGTTTGTTTGCTTGTTTTATGTTGCAGTGAACCAAACCCAGGGCCTTCCACAGACAAGACCAAGTGCTCTACCACTGAGTCCCAGGCATTAACAAATTTTTAAAAATTTATTTACATGTGGTGCTGAGGATTCAGTACAGTGCACCACACATGCTACACAAGTGCTCTACTGCCAAGCCACAACCCCATCCCCAGATTTTTTTTTAGTAAAAAAATTAGATGTTGATTTTTCAAAAAGTTGATATTGATAAAAGAAAAATTCTGAGCTGTCTTAAATTTAATTGCAAAGTCTGAAGAATGGAGTGAGGAGAGATAAGGGAAGTTAATTGGTTAGTAGATAGGGGCCCAAAACCAACAAAAGAGGAGTACCATGTTTTTCAATGTATGTTGAAACCTTGACACACATCCCGAGGCTGGAGACCACCAGGTCCACATAGGATTACAAATAAACTTTCCAGACTATTGTCTCCAGCCAATCCAAAAGCAACAAGGACTTCTCTTGTTTGGACTCTCCACCTGTCCCAAAACGTTCCCCACCTCATTTACTCTTATCTATAGCCAATGTTGGGGCAATGAAAGGATTTATGTTTTCCTTCCTCAAATTTTCATTATAAAGTTTCTTGGCTATCAGGTCTAACAGACGTATTTCTAACTGCTATGTATCCCTGCTGCTGGTGGTTGAGGAACTGGTCCCAGAATGTGCACCTTTCCCTAGCTTGCATCTGTAAAGTCTCCATAAACCTCCTGAGAATCATTAGTCTAGAGTTTTGGTTGAACAATATAAAGAACAACAACAAAAAAATTGAAACTAACTTTTCTCTGTACATTTTGCAATACATACTTGAATTAGTGATTATAATTTTCACATCCTGGATAAAGATAAAAAAGAGACCTGGGGGCTGGGTTTGTAGCTCAGTGGTAGAGCACTTGCCTAGCATGTGTGAGGCACTGAGTTCAATTCCCAGGCCCACATAAAAAAAACTAAATAAACAAAATAAAGGTATTGTGTCCACCTGCAACTAAAAAATATTTTTTTGAAAAAGGTACCTGGACCAACGTTTTGTACTTAAGGGTTTGTTTGGGCTTTTTGTTTCGTTCTCTTTTGGTGTTTTCCTCCCCACTATAGCAGTGACTCTTCAATGTGGTCCTTGAACCAGCAGCACCAGCAGCATCTGGGTACCTGATGGAAATATAAATTTTTGGGCTCCACCCCAGACCTCCTGACCCAGAAATTCTGAGATGTTGGGGAAGGCGGACACCCTCCAGGTGACACCAACACTCACACAGGTTTGAGAACTTCTGGTCTAGGCAAAGACCTATTGCAGTAGAGAAAGACTCATACTTGGAAATGTTGGGTCCCAACAAAGACCTATCACCTTCCCATGTTCCACCAGCTCAGATCTAAATGCAAAAGAGTGAAGGTGGGTTTACAAATGGAATCACATACTCGCACATAACTGCTGTTCCTTCCTGTCACCTCCAACAGTCACATCTGTGCATAGGCTTAACATATCATTTGAGATTACCTGTTCTCCCTCCGTGAGAAAAACCTTAAGCACTGATAATGCTGATTGGGGACAGGGAGTGATAGAATTTTCATAAGAAGAAACACAGAGCAATAGACTCCTAAACTATGTCTATGTGTACCGTTTCCGCAACACCTTAAGAAATATCTTCTAAGAGATTGCTGTGTTCTTAATATTTTCCCCCAAAAGTCTTATGTTGAAGTGGTGCACATCTGTAATTCCAGCTATTTTGGAGACAGAGGCGAGAGGATTGAAAGTTGGAGACCAACCCGAAGTAGTGAGATCCTGCCTCAAAAAACAAAACAAGGCTGGGGATGTAGCTCAGTGATACAGCTCTTGTTTACCACACACAGGGCCCTGGGTTCAATCCCCAGTACCACAAAAAATAAAATAAAATAAAACAAAACAAATAATTGCCTATAATCCAGCTCCTCAGGCAGGAGGATTTCAAGTTTGAGCCCAGTCTGGGCAATTTAACAAGACTCTGTCTCCAAAACCGAAAAGGAAAACGAAAAGGGCTCAATGGTAGAATGTCCCTGGATTCAATCCCCAGTACCAAAACATAACAAAACAAACAAAACATTGGCATGTCGAAATGTAATAGCTAAATGGCTAATATGATCGTATTGAGAGGAGCTGATTAAGTGATGAGGGGATTCAGGACCTTGTAGAAGAGCTTGAAGGAGTGGGTTCATTTTTTTCTGCTCTTCTTGTGGGAATACAGAGTGCTTATTCCTTTAGGACTGTTTTTTCCCCTTGCCACTCTGAGAGGATGCAGCAAGGCCCTCATCAGAAACTCAGTGCCAACATCTTGGATCTTGAACTCCTCAGTCTCAGGAACTATGAGAAGTAAATTTCTATTGTTTTTAAATTACCCAGGCTGTGGTGTTTTGTTGTAGCAGCACAAACAGAGATTAGAACCTTCACATGTAAAGAAGATTCACTTAGAATGTTTCCTTAGATAACAATGAGTAATAAAAATATCACTGAAATGACTACGCCTTCAGAGGTGATAAAAAATCTAAATAGGAGCTCACATTACTTCTAGTTTCTTCCTGTTTGGCTCTAACTCCTGCTGGGTCAGAGAAATTAAAGCCTTATAACAAAGCTCTTCATAACAAAGAAAATAAAAATTAAAAAATAAATAAGGATTACACCAATGCACTTTTTAAAAGTAGTATGTTCACTTTATTGTAATAGGCATTCAGGAGTGAGGAGTTACATTTTCTTTCTTTTTTTTTAAATTTTACTGCCACGGGCACAGAGAGTGAAACAGCATTATGAGCTAAGGTGCACAGCAGAAGTCTCCAAACCGATGTGGAAACTGAGTTGTTCTTTGAAGTATGGACATTTAGGTAGGTGGGAATGAAAATTCCAGGGGGTCAAATATCATGAATAAAGGTCCAGGAAATGCTAGGCATATTTAAAGAATAATTAAGCAGACCAATTTACATAGAATAGAACATTCATATAGAAAAGATTGGAAAAGTGAAATAGGTCCAACTTTTTTTCTTTTTTTTTTTTTTCCTAGTACTAAGGATTGAACCCAGGGGCACTTTACCATTGAGCTACATCCCCAACCCCTTTTATTTTTTTATTTTGAGGCAGGGTCTCCCTAAGTTGTGAAGGGTCTTGCTAAATTGCTGAAGCTGGTCTCGAGCTTGTGATCCTCCTGCCTCAGCCTCCTGAGTTGCTGGGATTAGAAGTGCCACAGAGCCCAGATACAGCAGGTCCATCTTACTGTAGTCATAAACCCCAGGCGAAGGGGTTTAACATTCTGAGAGCAATGGAGGACCATTCAAAAGACTAGGGATGTAATGAAAGCAGTGTTTTAGGAAGATTGTTTTGACTAAATGTGTAGAGTAGATTATAGTCAGCCTTCTCAAACTTGTCATATGCATATGAATTCACCAGGGGATCTTGTTAAAAAGCAGATTCTGATTCAGTGGGTCTGGGGTGCAGGCTGAGATCCTGCATTTCTAACAAGCTCCTCCTGATATCCCTACTGTTCCTCCCTAGGCCACACTTTGAAGTCAGAGATTAGAGTGTCATCCTAAATTCAAGACATCTACTAAGGTACAACGTTGAAATAGAAAGAGAACTCATATCATAAAGAAAAAATAATTTACTCCAAATCTCTTATTCTAGTTTGTTCCTTTGATAGCAAGGAACAGACATTTCTCACTCAATTAGCTGAATAAGTTAAATAAATAAATAACTGAATAAATAAAAACAGGTTATGAAAACTAGCTGAATAAAATTTTAAAAGCTTATAAAAAAGGACACAGGGAACTCCTACAGAAACAAATGCAAAACGTATGTTAGAGTAACATATGTTGGAAATTCACCAATGCTGCTGTCTTCATCTTTCTCTTGCTCTATTTTTTTTGTGTCTTTCAGCTTCCTTCTCCTGCTTACTCATCAGTTTGCTCACTAGGACTCTCAGTTCTGACTCTGAATGACTTTCAGTTCAATCACCTACCACCATCTTACTACCATCTGAGTCTCAGTTTAGATTCTCAGCACAGAATCAGACTAGACCAGTTTGCAGGTAGGTCACCAGGGTCAAAAGTCCATCTCTGGTTTAGTCATCTGTTAGTTGGACAGAGAAACTTACATATAGTTTTTCAGGAACTGTGAGTGAAATGAAGAGAGAGAGTTGGGCATGGGAGTCAAACTGATCAACAGACCTACTGCTAGGATGACTGGTCTTTCCTAGACTCTCAGGTGCTGCCAAGGCCTTCATGATTTGTACAATGTATGTCAAGTACTTGCCATGCTCTCAAGACAGGTGATTTTTCTAAGCACATTAAAGCATAGAAATCAATTCTATTGGCCTTAAACTATTAACCACATTGGACTATGTGAGTAGGCAACAAATTCACTGAGGTTGAAAAAGTGGGTGGTGAGGTTTGAAACCAGTATTGCTGTGTTCTGTCTCCCCATGCCACATGAGACTGCAGAGGGGACTTCTTGGACCTGCCTCAAAGAAGGAGCTTTTCAAGAGAATTACTTGGAGAGCTGGATTTGTGTTCCTTGGAATCTGGGAGAGCACAGAGATTGGTGTCTCACTTTGAAAAATCTAAACACGAAAGCCTGAGGCTACATTCATTAGTCAGAGTTGGCAGAACAGAGTAAAGGAAGAAAGAAGAAGAGAGAGATGATGTTAGGAATAAGCTGCATTTACACTGGTATGGAGTTAGGAGGATTGCCAGAGTTCTAGACTAGGGGCACAACTCTGGGGTGTCCCAACATACCAGGTCTGACCACTTGTCTGAAAGAAAACCCAATGGCAATTGTACTGAAGGGAATTTAATATTCAGTATAGCTCCACTGGTAAGCCAAAGAACTAGTGTCTTCTAGGATACTGATATGAGCTTCTGACTTAAATAAAGAAAATACCAAAAGCCGAGAGCTAGAGTATACATGGTTGAGAAGTCTTGGTCAAATTGTGGTGTGAGCTCTGTGCTTCATGGTTGTCATGTCCTGAGTTGCTTTCCTCCGCCACATTCTTCCACCATAATGTTCTGCCTTGCTTCAGTCCCAGAGCTATGTAGTTGATCCACCATGGACTGAACCTCTGAAACCACTATTGCTGCAGATTCTTTATCAGACTGCTGGGGTGAGGAGGCCTGTGATTTGCTCAGAGTGATATGAAGATGGGCCAAGGTCCTAATGAGTCTCTCCAAGTCTGTTCACCCATCCGAGTTATCTGGTTCTCTGGATCTAGTCTTCCATCTCCCATCATCTTGGGTTGAACTGTGTATCCCCGAAGTTCATGTGTTGAAGTCCTAACCTCTAGTACCTCAGAATCCAAGTTGGTTTGGATTGTTGAAGGGTTGTTGAAGATTTAATTAAGAAGTGTGGGGTGAGCCCCTCTGCCTTTGTGTTAAGTGTTCTTAGGAAATGGGAAATTAGGGCAAAGAAGAATAATGTCACGTGAGATTGAGTGATGTGTCAAGGGATGTCACAATTTGCCAGGAAAATGCCTCAGAGGGAGCCACCCCTGTGATCATTGGACTTTGGACTTCTTACCTCCAGAAGTGTGAAACAGTAAGTTTCAGTCACTTAAGCCATTGGCCGTTGGTACTTTGTTATGACAACCTTTCACTGTGAGGACTCAGTAACTTTTCTCTCCTGTGCTTCTCATAGTTTTTAGGTTAGTGTTCAGAATCCATTAAACTGTTTCCTTTTGCCAGTTCTCTAAGGTTGCAATGATGGGAATTTACCCTCAGATTGTTTTATTGTCATCTCCACAGAACTGCCCACTTACATTTTTAGCACATTCAGCTTCTCAGAGAGTTAATATAATCCATTTGCTAGTTCTCAGTGTGTTACACTAAGTTCTCTTCAGAGTTAATTTAACTTGTTATGAAAGAAGTTTTCCTCTTCTACACCCTTCTGCCACTGTTAAAAACTTATACCAGTATTAGAACATTTGTGTCTTCTGTGGCTTGATCTCCATTTTTTTTTTTTAATTTTCATTTGCAAATCAATCAACTAATTTCACCTGTGGTGTCAAAATGAAAAGTCCATGATAATTTTATTAGTTTGTTTCACCTTATTCCCTGTTACAGCATGCAATAATATAAAAATTTATAATCTATATGTGTGTAGACATAGATAAATGCATGCCTTGCCTAGAGATAGGCATGTGGTAGAATATAAACATACATTTTCCAATTTTAAAAACTGTGATCTGATTGGTCATTACCTGGGGATAGTCAGGCAGGGCCTTGTGGAAAATAAGAAACTGGCAGCTGCCTGTCACAAAATGTTCATCCATCCAACCTGTGGTTCCTGAAACCCAAGGTGACCACAGGAGAGAATGACTCGGAGAAAGAACAAGTTAGAAAGGCAAGATAGCATTAATTCTCTCAAGTTTTGGGTGCTACTCCAGTGATCTGGAGTAGGATGTTGTAAAAATTAGCAGTTGCCAATCTGTTGATTTGGTGTCCCTACAAATTTCAAAAATATCTTACTCTTACTTTGGTGTCTCAACCTTGAAGATTTACCCAAATCTTAAGACAGTAAATGAGACAGATGCAAAAAGAGCGCAGAAGACTGGGAATGGTGGCTTATGCCTATAATCCCAGCTACTCAGGAAGCTGAGGCAGGAGGATCACAAGTTTGAGGTCAGCCGTAGCAATTCAGCAAGACCCTGTCTCAAAATAAAAATACAAAGGACTGGGGATGTACTCAGCGGTAAAGTGTCCTAGGTTCAACCCCCAGTACCAAATAAATAAATACAATAAACTGATGTTTATTATTTTTCTATTGTTCTGTCTTCCTATCCTCACTTTACAAGAAGAGTAACTCTGAAATGACCATGCTGCTTTTGTTCTTTGTTTCTGTTTTCTTCAGCCTTTCTCTCTATATAAACCCAATCTCCTCTGCTAGGCTCCTTAGAATGCCCATTCTATTTTTTGGAGTGATATGTGTTGCCAGATTCTAGAATCAAAAATAAAGCCAATTAATTCTTAAAATTTTGTCCTTTGACAGAGTCAATGACTTATTGTTGTTGTTGTTGTTGTTATTCTTGTTGGGTTTTTTTGTTTGTTTGTTTGTTTTTTCAGTACTTGGTATTGATTCCAGGGAAGTTCTACCATTGAGCTACATCGCTAGCATTTTTATTTTATTTTATTTTACTTTATCTTATTTTATTTTTTATGGTACTAGAGGTTGAAGTCAGGCCCACTTCACCACTAAGCTACACCCACAGCCCTTTTTATGTTTTTTGTTTTGAGACGAGTCTGGGTAAGCTGCTTGGGGCCTTGCTAAGTTGCTGAGCCTGGCCTGGAACTTGCAATAGTCCTCCCTTAGACTGCCGAATCACTATAATTACAGGTGTGTGCCACTGCACCTAGTTTATGATTTGTTTGTTTTTCAACTTCTCTTTCTCAAGATGAAACTGTGCTTCATTTGGTATTTAGGATCCAAAAGAAAGCTCTCTAGAAGCTCCAATGGAGTAGGTCTTTAGGAAAGGGATTTATGAACCTAGAAAGAATGAAAGCACATGAGGGGGCTGGAGTTGTGGCTCAGTGAGTACAGAGCCTGCCTGGCATGTGTGAGGCCCTGGGGTTGATCCTTGGCACCGCATATAAATTAATTAATTAATTAATTAAAGGTCCATTGACAACCAAAAAAAGTCTTAAAAAAAAAAAAAAAAGCACATGAGGGAAAGAGGGAGACAAATTTTCTCACTTCTATAAAAGCCACATAAGATTTCCTGTCAAAAATTTGGGGCAGGCTGGAAGATGGAGAAGACAGCTGAATAGTATCGAGTCCTTTGCGGTCATCAGATAAAATGTGACTTCTGCAGCTTCAATTTAGCTTAGCTAAAGAAGTGAAGATAACCAGGACCCGCCTCCACCCTCATCTTCATCACAAGAGGTAAAGAGAGAGGACAACCACAAAACCTAAAGGTCTGCCTTCCCCAGCCTGCCCTACCAGCCCAGATTCCTCTTCTAAAAGGCTCCTTTGTAACCACAGATTCTTATCCTGCTGTTCCCAGTGGGTTACTTTTCTTTTCTCATGCTAGTTGTGAAGTTAATTCATTCAATGCTTTTTTCTAACCTGTGAGGAGCCTTCTCTGTGTCTGCATTGTGCAATATACTCCTTATGGAGCTGACAGTCAAGTGTTTCTGTGACAGCGTGGGGCAGTACATAATACGACTGTTAAAAGGTATTAGAGCTGGGCACAGTGGAGCACACCTGTAATCCCAGTGATGGAGTGAGGCAGGAGGATCCACAAGGTGGAGGTCAGCCTCAGTAACTTAGTAGGGCTCTCAGCAACTTAGTGAGACCCTGCTCAAAATAAAAAATAAAAGGGCTGGGGTTGTGGTTCAGTGTTTAATTCCTGGTACTACTACTAATACTACTACTAATACTAATTATAATAATAATTTAAAATAAAATGTATTAGATGATGGTGAATGTTATATTAACAAAAGAAAAAATGTCAGGGGAAAAGAACAGAGATAGCTGGGGGTGGGGAGTTGATTTAAAACAGGAGACGTCTTTGAGAAGGTGACATTTTGCACCAGACTTGAAAGAGGTAAGGAACTATGTCATGCAGACATACCTGGGGAGAGCATTCCAGACAAAAACAGCACAGTGTTGATAAGGAGCAGTCCTGGCATACTCAAGAAATGGCAAGGAGTTGGAATAGCTGAAGCTCCGGGAGAGGGAGAGTGGGAGGTGAGGTCTTAGGGGGAAGATGGAACAAGTCACTGAGGGCCTTATAGACTACACTGAACGCTGGCTGTGGAACACATCCAAAGGTCAAGAGTGACATGAGTGACATGACCTGACTTGTGTTTAAACAGGAAAACTCTGGCTTCTAGTTAAGATGATAGGGAGCCAGGCACAGAAGCACATGCCTGTAATCCCAGCTACTGGAGAGGTTGAGGCAGGAGGATTCCAAGTTTGAGGTCAGCCTGGGTAACTTTAGTGAGACCGTCTCAAAATAAAAAATAAAAGATCTGGGGCTGTAGCTCAGTGATAGATCGCTTGCCTAGTATGTGAGAGGCACAGAGTTTGATCCTCAGCACTACATAAAAATAAAGGTATCATTCCCATCTACAACAAAAAATATTAAAAAAAAAAAAAAGAAAAAAAAAAAGGTCTGGGGTAGTAAGTTCAGTGGTAGAATGCTCTAGATTCCTCAGAATTGCAAAAAAAAAAAAAAAAAAAGATGTTAGGGGACAAAATGAATGCAAAAAGCCACCAACTAGCTGAGCGGTTCTAGAAATAACCGAGGACACAGACAACGAAAGCAGGCAGTACCTTGCATCAGAGTAGTAGCAGAGGAGATGAGGAAGGGTGAAATAAGTAGATTCTGATAAATAACCTCAATGCCATAATAAGAAACACAGCACTATGCTTATGCTTTTAGTTGGCAATAGGAAAAAACAGAAAGAAAAATGAAACACAAATATAAATTCAACAAGCTTATTGTGGGGAATTTGCCTTTTTTTTTTTTTTTTTTTTTTGGTACTGGGAATTAAACCCAAGAATGTTCTATCACTGAGCTACATTTCCAGACCTTTTTGGTTTTTATTTTGAGACTGAGTCTTGTCACTAAGTTGCTGAGGGCCTTGCTAAATTGCTGAGGCTGGACTCAAACTTGTGATCCTACTTCCTCAGTCTCCTAAGTTACTGAATTTGACTATTATTCTGTGAGTATTTTAAATCAGAAAAATTTATAGGTGCTTTTGAAGTTCAGAAAGCTTCCAGTATAAACATTCTGTAAACTAGAAGAGCTTTGAAACCATTTGAAACTCAGATCAAATTCTGTGAAAGCGTTATACGAATTTTGCTGAGCTACTCAGGGAAAAAATGCCCTAGAATAGAAAAACAGGAATTAGATTAAAAAAAAAAAAAATCACAACAAAGATATTAAAAGAAGAGAGCCGAAAATATACGGATATGTCATATTTGTCAGAGTATCATTTGATAGTTCCAATAAAGATCCAGTAGCAAAACTCATTGCTAAATGACATAGACCATTTTCCAATGAGGAAAGGATAATCAGTAGAAATTATCGGGGTTTTAAAAAAGCAAAATACAGCGTTTGTGACTTTAAAAGAGGTTAAGAACTGCATATCAGAATGATCTTTCCCCTTTATTATAAAAGAGAGAGAAAAAGCAAAAGAGAAAGAAGGGAGGAGGACTATAAAAAGATGCTGTGTATTCATGAAGGAAAATATAATACAAATCTAAGAATAGAGGAAGTAGCAGACACTTTTTGAAATGTCATCAAACAGTGCCAATGAATATTATTTCTGCCAGAGAACAGCAGGAGAGAAAATGTTTTATTCAATAATATCCAAGGAAATAAAATTACATTTAAATGGCAGCATCAAAAAAAATTTTAATGAAAAACAGAAAGGCAGATTTGTGAGAATAGAAGTGTTATAGTATGTATATTCTCATAAGTGATTACAAAGATTTTTTTGTTTTATTTTTAAAGCTATGTTTATTGAGGTCTAATTTATGTAGTTCAATTCACCCTTTTTAGTGTGTAATTCTATGAATTTTAAAATTTCATAGTTATACTACTACCTCCATAATCAAGATACAGAGTGGTTCATCACCCATAAACCCCCTGACCCTGGCTTCTTCTGTAGGACCCCCAAAAGGAAGACCCTTACTCGAGTCTCAGGATGGCGCGCTCCAGGAAACACGAGAGACCGGCTTGATGCAAAGGCATGAGGCACTTTAATAACGGAGCTCTGGGCCAACACGTATCTCACACAGGAGATAGAGGAGTTGACCCGAGGCTCAGAAATCAGGGGTTTATATAGGAAAAGTTAGGGAGTTTGGCGCGGGTACACATAATTGGCTGATTCAAACATAAGCGGGCACATGACTACATTGATTACATCAGCAAGTAGTACGTGCAAATTGACATTCCAGCAATGTGATAGGGCAGTTTATTTTGGTTAGCAGGGGTCAAGTTAACCTTAAAGAAAAGGGAAGAAGGGGGAAAGTGGGTGACACCAGATGGTCCATGGCCTTGTGGAGATTGTTTATCCTCCATGGCCAGTTAGATTTTGATGTTTTGGCAGTCTTATTTTAGGCTTGTTTAGGTATGTTCAGGCCTCAGGCCTGTCCCTCTTTGTTTCTTTTCCTAAGTTCATTTGCTAGACTACAGATTCTGTGCTTTAATTATGGGCACTTAAATTTTAACTCCTTCACTTCATTGTCAGTTTCTTCCTCCCCCTCCCTCTGTAATCACCGATCTGTTTTCTGTGCTTGCAGTTTTTCCTTTTCCAGAATATCATACAAATGGAATTATACAGAAGGTACCTTGTGGAGTGTGGTTTCCTTCACTGAGCATGTGCATTTGAAGTTCATCCATGTTGCTGTGTGTATCAGTTGCTCATTCTTTTTTATTGCTGAGTAGTAGTCTGTTGTATAGATCACCTTTTCTTTAACTGAAAAAACGAATAACTTCATTGTGACATTTTTTAAAAAGCTTTTTAAATTGTTGATGGATTTTTATTTATTTATATGTGGTGCTGAGAATCGAACCCAGTGCCTCACACATGCTAGGCAAGCGCTCTGCCACTGAGCCACAACCCTAGCCCCTCATTACAACATTTTCTTATAATTAAGTTCAAATGTTTTCCCAATATTTTGAGATACATATAATGAAAATGTGAGATGCACTGAGTTTTGAATTCCTGTATTCCTCTTTTTAACACCAGTATTATGTGGGGTTTCTTTTTTAACTTGTTTTGTTATTTTTACTTTCTTAGTTTTTCTTCCTCACTACAAATTGAAATTTAGAAGGCCAGTGGAGGTTAGAGGAGTCTTCAGGTGTTTACATAGATATTTAAGAGCTTGATTTTCTCTCTCTCTTTAATGGTACTGGGGTTTTAAAACAGGGCCTTGTACTGTAAGGCCCCCAAAAAGGAAACCCCAACTCTGTCCCATGGATGGACGGCAACCCCAATCAACCGCAGGAGGCGTCACTTGATGCAAACCGCAAGAGGTGTTTATTCCAGCTCGCTGGGACCCAACTCGTGACTCACGCAGGAGTCCAAGGGTCGAGTCCCTAGCAGAAAATCTTGTAGGTTTATAAAGGCAGAAACCACACATCGGGAGGGGTCGCACATGAAAGGGGGAAAAGGGGGAAAAAAAGGAAAAATGGGGAACAAAGCTGCCGGGAAATTTCAAAGGGGGTCTGGGTTTGCTGATAACATACAACATGTTTCACAATGTTTTACAACAGGGTGTGGATTCTGGTCAATAGTTTCTGGTAATCCTACTGTTTGAGCACTATCTAGCTATCTGGCTCAATTTACTCTTTTATTCTCTGTTTGGGGCTGTTTCCTGGAACAGCTTTAAGGGCTTTGTTCCCATTACTGGGAGGGAAACCTTAGGGAGTTGAGATAAAACAGACAGCTTAAAAAAATGTCCATTCTTTCAGTACTGAGTGTGGGGGTGCACACCTGTAATCCCAGAAACTGGGGAGCCTAAAGCAGGAGGATCACCAAGTTCAAAGCCAGTCTCAGCAACTTAGGGAGACCAGAAGCAACTTAGTGAGACTCTGTCTCTAAATAAAAAATAAAAAAGACTAGAGATGTAGCTCAGTGGTAAATCTCCCCTGGGTTTAATGCCCAGTACCACAGAAACCCAGAACAAAAACAAGGTCTAGCTCTTGCTGAGCAAGCACTTCTCCATCCAGTTACATCTCCAACACTGTTTATTTTTTATTTGACACAGGGTCTTACTTAGTTGCCCAGGTTGGCCTTGAACTTACCATCTTCCTGCCTCAGCCTCCCAAACAGTGGGATTACAGGCATGTGCCACTGCTCCTGGTGAGAGATTGATTTTCAATGGTAAAATGACACAAAACAAGCTACAAAGGCCCTGGATTCTATCCCCAGCACCACAAAAAAAAAAAAAAAAATAATAATAATAATAATAATAATAATGGAGGTTTTCCATTTAACTTTGTCACCAACTAGCTATGATTATCAGCAATGCTATATGTCGTTTAGCCTTTTTTGTTCCTCATTTTCTTCCTAATCAAAAATAAAGGAAGGCTGTGCACTCCAAAGAGAAAAAGAGATTTTGATGGATTACATACTCTTCTTTGAAATTTAGGCCGAATACCAATACCACCCTCTTCTCTTCCCTATCAGGTTTGTGTCCTGCCCTTAGGTACGTCTGTTGTACCTGTGTGGGAGTTGGGGATATTGGGAACTTTCAGTACTTTCCACTCCATTTTGCTGTGAACCTAACATGGCTCTGAAAAATCAAATTTATTGAAAACGACAGCAGGACATGTTGGCACACGCCTGTAACTCCAGTGTCTCTGGAGGCTGGGATTACAGAGGATTAAAAGTTCAAGACCAGCCTCAGCAATTTAGCAAGGCCCTAAGCAACTAGTGAGACACTGTCTCAAAATAAAAAAATAAAAAGAGCTGGGGATGTGACTCAGTGGTAAATTGCTCCTGGTGATGGTGCATGCTTATAATCCCAGCTATGCTAGAGGCTGAGCCAGGAGGCTCATGTGTTTAAAGCCCGCCTGGGCAATTTAAGCAGATACTGTCTCAAAATAAAAAAATAAGGGTTGGGGATGTAGCTTAATGGGAGAACTCACCTGAGTTTGATCCCCAGTTCCACATAAACAATAAGAAAACTATGCTAGGAGGGAGGTTTCTTTGGTCTAATAAAAAGTTATTTTTCAAAATATAAATTCTTGGGCCTTACCCCAAAACTACCAAATTATTTCTGCAGGAATAGGACATAGGGATCAGCATATTCAATAAGCATCAAGGAAATTCTTTTACTCTGACCACTTTGAAAAACATTGACTTAAATTCTATAGTTAAAAGCAATCATGGCAGCTTGTGGTCAAGGATTCAAATTGTCAGCTCACAGGATATTTTACTAGCAGCATACCTAGAGAGAACTTACTCTAAATGAAACTCTGAAGGAGCAAGAACTCAAAGTTCAAAACTTTTCATGTTCCCTTTGGTGTTGGAAGTCCTTGTGACATGTTTCAGTCAAAGAAATGTGAGTAGAAGTGATGCAGGAGAAGAGAGTCATCCTACTTCTTGGTAAGAAATTTTAAGAGCCAAGGTACAACTTGTTACATTCCCTGTCTCTGCTAAGGGATCATGGAAAAACCCTCCGAGATTCCATCATTTTAGTTCCTTAAGGGAATGTGTGATCAGAACTGCCTGCCCATCTTCAATGGATGTGTAGGATGAGTGAAAAATTAACTCTTGTTGTTTCAAGTCACTCATATTTTGATTTCGAGGTTCTTTATCATTATAGCATAATCCAGCCTACCCTGACACAGTCTTCAAATTCTACACATTTCTAGGCTTCACAAGAAGACAACAGAATCTCAAATGCCACTCTCAGAAGTTAATATGCATAGGTAAATCTTCCCCTTAGAAACAGAAAATTCAAGGTGCCAAATTTAACATCTCTCAATTAAGTGTATGTTGACAGATTCAAGACCTTATGCCAGAGCAACCATTTCAAGTTGAAAATCAGAATTTCTCTCCCTCCCACTCCACAGAGTCTATGAACTGGAATTTGACAGCACCAATTAGTAGTGGGCTCTGAGAACATAATTTTTCCTGAAATAACTACATGAGAGGATGGGGAATGACTTTCTCTAAATTTGATGGGTGTAGAACTAGTGCTGTAGTAATTTTGTGTGTCACATTTACTTTTGTGCTTGTGTGTGTGTGTGTGTGTGTGGTGTTGGGTGTTGAACCCAGGGCCTTGCGTATGATAGGCAAGTATTCTACCACTGAGTTGCATCCCCAGCCCCCACCACACACTTTTTTTTTTTTTTTCTTTTTGGTACCAGAGATCTAACCCAGGGATGTGCTACCATTGAGCTACATCCCAGACCTTTTTCCTTTTTTTTTTTTTTTCAATCTCTCATTGGATTGCTGAAATAACCTCCTAAATAGTCTCCCTTTTGTGGCAGTCACATGGTACACCAAGGTAATATTCAGAGTATAATGGAAATCCTACATGACACACCATCTAACACTATCAGTTGAACATTCTTCCTGTTTTGTTTGATAGGGGAAGTTATAGTATAATGTTAGAAGTATGTTTTATATGTATGTTAGGCTGGGGAGATTTGTTGATTGGGTTTTGGTCTGACTTTGTTTTCAGTGCTAGAGTAATTTGGGAATTAAATTTTTATGCTAAAGTAATACCGAACTTATAAAATTCTATTTAGTTGAAGTCCTGATCACTTCATTTCTATTTTTAAATGATACTGAATGAAATATTTTCCTTTTAAAGTAAATCTCGGTAGAGGATGAAACATTTTAATGATATAATTTCAATTCATTATCTCTCATTAATAAAATATTTACAAAATAACTCCACAGCCCACCCCTAGCATGGCTTCTCTTCTGCCAGCTTCTCATCCTGATTGATTGATTGATCGATTGATTCCGGTGGTGGGGATCAAATCCAGGGCCTCACACATACTAGATAAACCACTGAGCTATATCCTCAACCCCTGCTTCTCATTTTATACATCTTTCCCCAGTGATTTTCTTCCTTATTCTACAAATTTTCAACTTTCTACTTTTTTCTCATACCTTCCACATCTACAACGCTCTAGTCAACTAAACATGCTGCCTCCTATTTTGTTGAAAAAGTAGACATCAGAAGAGGAACATCTTTTGATTGCAAAATCTGTGATTCTACTTGCACCTGTTCATTTTCTCCTTCTTCCCTCCAGTTTCAATGGTGGGAGTGTCCCTCTTCTTATCATTTTACTCATATTCAAAATCCAGTCCCTCTCTTTCCACATTATCTTTTCTTTCTAATGACTTACTCTGGTCCCAAACAAACAAGTACTAGCATGTCTTATCTGTAAAATACCCTTTTATTTACTTATATTCTTACTTTAACCTATGTAGTACACTATGTGAGATATAGTATATTCTATATTTACTTACATCTCCTCCTTTGCTTTTCCTTATAGGAAGAGTTCTTAAAATATCCTGTCTTCCACAAGCATTTCTCACCACGTGACTAATTTTAAAAATTTTAATTTTTTGGTACTGGGGATTGAACCCAGGGGCACTTTACCACTTGTTAACATTCTCAGGTCTTTTTATTTGCTAATGTTGACCTGTGAGCTTACAGTCCTCCTACCTCAGCCTCCTGAGTCTCAGGAATTACAGACATGTGCCACTATGCCTGGCAATAAGTAATTCTTGAACGTCTTCAATCCAAATTCCTAGTCCCATCTTGCCTCTGAAAATGTGCTTGTCAAGGTCAAAAATGACCTTTATATTGCCAAAACTATTGGACATTTTGATCCTTATCAAAGCAGCAGTGCCTCTCTGCCCTGAAACATTTTCTCTTAGCTTCTATGATGCTACGCTGTGCAGAAAAGAGTTAAGATAGCAGACCTGAGATTGCTATGCTTAGAAGAAACTTGAAGTTTGGTCCCTGGATGGGATCTTGGAACTTTGGATTTCAGAAGTGTTACCATTCTTCTATAACCGATAACATGGTTCACTGTGCCTAGAACATTTGTACATATGAAGTAGTTTATGTTGAACACATACTTTCCTTCTGGAAGTTTGGAATGTTGTAGGCAGAGTGTGCCTTCATGATGAAGTGTTCAGTAAAAATCTTGGATACCAAGTCTTCAATGACATTCCCTGGAAATCACATACATATTGTTGCACTTATAAAATTGAGAGTGTGCCTGTGACCCCTCTTGGGATGGGGGTGGCATAGGGAAACTTGCCCATAGATTCCTCCAAACTGCACCTATGGCTTTTTTTTCCTTATGATTTTGTGCTGTATATATCAGAGTGTAAACACTGTATATATCACTGTGATAAATCTTAGTCATGAGTACAACTATATGGTGATATCAGTGACTTTCTATTGAAGATGTGAACAGAGAGTTTCCTTGAGGACCCCAACACCATTACTTCCCTGGCTTTCTTTTTCTTTTCTTTTCTTTTCTTTTTTTTTTTTTTTTTTTTTTTTTTTTTTTTTTTTTTTTTGCGTGCTGGGGATGGTGGTTTTCTTTTTCTTTGATTCCTTTATTTCTATTGTGATATTTTTTGTTAAATGTTAAAAATAATATAACATATATGTTGCCAACCTCCAAACTTCTATCTCCAGACTGGTTTCTGCTACTGACTAGAAACTGATACTCCAAAGCCTATTTGATTCTGTAGTTAGAATTTTGTAGGCAAACTTGGCCAGTATGGAATTCATGATTGCTTTCTTGCAAACATGGTCCTACCTACTATTTTCCCCATCTCAATCAATTGGCACCCATACTATTACCCAGGTAGAGATCTGGAAGTCTTTTTTTTTTGACTGATAGGGATTAAATCCAGGGCTTTGTGTATGCTAAGCACATGTTCTACCACTGAGCCTACACTCCTTGCTCCTGGGAATCATTCTTGATCCTTCCCTTTCTCTTACCCCACATTCTATTATCAAATTCTATTAGTTCTACCTCCAAAATATTTCATATCTGAACTTTTCTCACATTCAACAGTATTACCACTCTGATATAAGCTATCCTCATCTCTCATTGGATTGCTGAAATAACCTCCTAAATAGTCTCCCTACTTCCATTCTTACCCCTGAATTGTCTATTCTCCCATCAGAGTCAGAAGAGATCTTTTGAAAGTTTAAATCAAATTTTGTCACTTTCCTAATTAAAAACGTGCCTACTGTTTCCACTGTACTAAAGAGTAAATTTAACATGGGCAAATGGTGCTTTCTGTAACCCCAGCTACTCCGGAGGCTGTGGCAGGAGATCAGAAGTTCTAGGCCAGTCTCACTAATTTAGGGAGCCCTAAGCAATTTAGCAAGACCGTTTCTCAAAAAAAAAAAAAAAAAGAAAAAGAAAAAAGAAAAAAAAAAAAGAAAGGCTGGGGATGTAGCTCAGTGGTAAAGTGTCCTGGGTTCAATCCCTAGTACTATAACAAAAACAAACAAACAAAAATACGAAAATATCACTTATTTTTCCCATCTTATCTCTTCTGGGCGCTCCTCAGTTGACATCATCCTTGAATTTTGAAAATGTAAAAACCCCAAAATATCAATTAAATGTAAAAAGAATGAAACTGCATATTTTGCAACAGGTACAAGATTTCATGAAGTAGATGAAGGTAATATAGATAACTCTTCAAATCATACACAATGCTATTGGTAAGTAAGGCAATGCAATTATACCAATTAACAACAGAGAAAATAGTCTCCTGTGGTGCATGCCTGTAATCCCAGCTACATGGAGGCTGAGGCAGGGGGATCCTGAGTTCCAAGCCAACCTCAGCTATTTAGCGAGGCCCTCAGCAACTCATCGAGACTCTCTCTAAATAAAATATAAAACAAGGCTGGGAATGTGGCTCGGTGGTTAAGTGCCCCTGTATTTAATCCCTGGTGCCAAAAACAAAAAAACAAAAAAAAAACAAAAAAAAAAAAAAGGAAAAAAAAGAAATACCAAAACAACAATAACAAAATACTCAGAACCTGTAAATCTGTAATCCCAGTGACTTGGAAGGCTGATGCAGTAGGATCAAGAGTTTGAGGCCAGCTTCAGAAACTTAGTGAGAGCCTGTTTTAAAATAAAAAAATAAAGAGGGACTAGGGATATAGCTATGTGGTAAAGTGCCCTGGGTTCATTCTTCAGTACCAAAAAAATAATGAATGAATGAATTAATTAAAGATTTTTTAATGGACATCTCACCATTAAAGATATATAGATGCTAAATAAGCATTTAAAAATGCTTATCATGGGCTGGGATGGTAGTTCAGTGGTAGAGCAATTGTCTCTCACATGCAAGGCACTGGGTTCGGTCCTCAGCACCACATAAAAATAAAGATGTCGTGTTCATCTACAACTAAAAAAAATTTTAAAAAAAATGCTTATCATGCTGGGTGTGGTGGTGCATGCCTATAACCCCAGCAACTCAGGAAGCTGAGGCAGGAGGTTTGCAAGTTCAAAGCCAGCCTCAGCAATTTAGTTAGACCCTGTTTCAAAATAAAAAATAAAAAGGGCTGGGGATGATGTCTCTCGGTGGTTAAGAGCCCCTGGGTTCAATCCCCTGTACCAAAAAAACAAAACAAAAAAAAAACCCTTATCATTATTAGTCATTGGAAAATGTACATTAAAATCTCAATGAGATATGAGATACTATTTTACTTCCATTAGAATGGCTAAAGTTTAGAGACTGATGAGGCCAAATATAGATAAGTATATGAAGCAACTAAAATTCTCATTCAATATAGGCAAAAATTAAAATAACTTCTTTGGAAAGTTGTACATATACATACCATATGATTCAGTCATTCAACTCCCAGGTTTTTACCCAATAGAAAAATAAATATAGATCTATAAAAAGACTTACATGTGAATTTTCATTGCAGCTTTATTTGTGATAGCCAGAAACTGGAAACAACCAACATATGCCACCTCTACTATTTGATATAGTGGCTACTGCTCATGAAAAATGCAGCCATGATGCCAGACTGCTGATACTGTCACTACCACAGATCCAATGTCATTCATCATCCCTTCATCTTGGCACCACTTGTTCAGGACTCAAAGTACATGGTGGCCCAATCTGGGTCACAAGGCTGTCAGGGAAGTGAGAAGAAGATGAATCACATACCCCTTAGGCTTCTGAAGTTTAAGGTAGGAGTCTTTCCTAGATAATGGGGGATTTCCCAGATCTGGCAAGAGGGTTCAGAGATTAGGCAGTCAAAAATAATTACAGGGGACTGGGGATTTAGCTCAGTGTTTACCTAGCACATTTAAGAATTGATCACCAGCACCACAAAAAAATAAAAAAATAAAAATCAAAGCTGGGTGTGGTGGTGCACGACTGTAATCCCAGCAGCTTGGGAGGCTCAAAGTCAGCTTCAGCAACTCAGTGAGGCCCAAATCAATTTAGAAATAAAATATTTTTAAAAGGGCTGGGGATGTGGTTCAGAGGTTAAGCACCCTTTGGTGAAATGCTCAGTACCCTCCCCGATTCCCCGAAGAAAGAAACCATGACCAAAAAACAAAAAACAAAGAACGCTCCAATTACAGATGTCTACTATTCTAAGTATTTGAATAGATCAAGGCACATATATTCTTTGTATGGACATAAGAACTTTCTACAGGGCTGGGGGTATAACTTAGTAGTAGAGCACTTCCCTAACATGTGAGGCCCTGAGTTCAATCCTTAGCACTGGAAAAGCAAAACAAAACTGAGTTACTAGCCAGGCATGGTGGTATGTTCTTATAGCCTCAGCACTCAGGAGCCCGAGGTGGGCGGATCGCGTGAGCCCAGTAGTTTCAGACCAGTCTGGGAAACAAGCCAGACGTCATCTCAGAATAAATAAATACATATATAAATAAATCTAACTGACTTGGACATTCAAAGGTAAAAATATAAATCTTGGTCTAGATGTCATACTTCACATAAACATTAAGTAAAGGGCTGGGTTGTGGCTCAGGGGTAAAGCACTTGCCTAGTATGTGTGAGGCACTGGGTTCGATTCTCAGCACCACATATAACTAAATTAAGTAAAGGTCCATAGAAAATTTAAAAAAAAAATTAACTAAAAAAGGTATCACAAACTTAATTATAAAACAAAATTATGAAGTTTTTAGAAAGGACAATCTTTGGAATCTCTCACTCACACACACACACACACACATACACGTGAGTAGTTTGTTGTATGGAAATTGTAGAAATTAGGGAAAACAGGTTCCATGTTAGTGTTGAAGTGACGCAGGAACAGAGGCAATACACACTTTATGGTAAGATAATTACTCAACAGAAATGCTTCAGCAGAAGCTAGAGTACAGACCTGGAAGTGATCATAAAGATATAAGGCCCCATTCTCCAAAACTGACAGGACTAAGATAAAGCATTGACTTTTTCTATAGCCTGTAAAAGGGAATTAACATTATTAGTTTTATCTGGAGATTTTAAGATGTAGGAAGATCCCAGCTGACATTTGGTTACAATTTAAATGTTTCTGTTAATCTCCTAGATTAGTGAACTCCTTTAGGACAAGTCTCCTGTCATTCATTTTATAATTTCGAACTTGGTAGTTAAGAGGTATTCAATAAATGTTTATTGAATTACTGAATATACAATTCGTTTTGGAGAATTGGGAATTTGATATATCGCCCCTCTTAGTAAGTCTGCTAATTTCAAAAGAGATTCTGCTTAGTCCAAAGAAACAGATTGTAAATGGTAGCATTTCAAGCATCAGATGTTATTAAGTGTGACTGTCTTGCTGGCTATTCAAATTATTCATGGAAACAATCCCATTCTCTGCCTATGAGCAAGGCCAGTTCTATTTATATATATAAAACCCGGGGGTAGGTGGAAAAAGTCTACTTCCTCTTTGTGCATTAGTTATTATCTCTCCACTGATTCTATTGTTAATGTCTTCAACTACCATTAAAAAATACAATACATCTCTTTACTATATTTGATTAGGAGGGAAGCTGTCACCTCCTACATTATTCACACAGCTTGTCAAAAAAGGAAAAACACAAAGAGCCTTGGTGGTGCTGAAAGCTTTTTTGCATTTAAAATCAAATAGATATTTTTTAAAAATAGTTTTTAGTTGTAAATGGGCACAATACCTTTATTTTATTTATTTATTTTTATGTAGTGCTGAGGATCGAACCCAGTGCCTTATCCGTGCTAGGCAAGCACTCAACCCCAGCCCTCAAATTGATATTTTAAAAATAAAACAATTTTACCATTAAATAAATATAGACTGGTGGTTAGGCATAACTAATCACCTATGTACTTTTGGCATTTTGTTTTTGTGATGCTGGGGATTGAACGGAGGACTTCACACGTGTTAGGCAAAGCACTTTTCTACTGAACTAAATCCCCACCCCCACTGATCAGTTTTCTTTCCCTCCTTCCCTTCCTTCCTTTCTTTTTGGTTCTGGGGAATGAACTCAAGGGCTCTTTACCACAGAGCTACATCCTCAGCCCTTATTATTTTTAATTTTGAGATAGTATCTTAAATTGCCCTGACTGGACTCAAACCTGTGATCTTCCTGCCTCAGCCCCTGAATTGCTGGGATTACAAATGTGCACCATCATGCCTGGCTTTTGCCAAATAATTTCTAATATTTTAGAGGTAGACATTTATTCCTTAAGGGTCTTCCAGTTCCAGGCATGGCAGCTTGAGCTAATGCAAAACCCTATTCTGTTGTAATATCTTGTTAAACAAAAACAACAAATGAGCCTGGCATGGTGGCACATGTCTGTAATCCCTGCAGGTTGGGAGGTGGAGGCAGGAGGATGGCAAGTTCAAAGCAGACTCCAGCAATTTAGCAAGGCCCTGTCTCAAAATAAAAAACAAAAGGACTGGGAGTGGGGGCTGGGGCTGTGGCTTAGTGGCAGAGCACTTGCCTAGCACAGGTGAGGCACTGGGTTCGATCCTTAGCACTACATACAAAAATAAGCAAATAAAATAAAGGCATGCAGTCTACCTACAACTACCAAAAATAATAATAATAATAATAAAATAAAAATAAAAATAAAAAAGAACCTGGGTGCGAGTAAATGCTTAAGTGCCCTTGGGTTCAATCTCTGATACCAAAACAAACAAATAAGTAAATAAAATGTGAAAAGTGAAATGGTCAAGTTAAACAGAAGATCAGAAACGAATGAATAAAGAATTAAAAAATGAGCTCTGCTTTCTGATTGCCAAGATTCAAACTGCTCTACTCTATCACTCCCTTCTGCCATGATGTTCTGCCTTATCTTAGTCCCCAAGCAACAAAGTCAGCCATCTATGGACTGAGACCTCCAAAACCATAAGCTCCAAATAAACTTTTCCTTAAAAAAAAATCAAGAATGAAAAATAAATATGATAAAATTATCTAAAATGAGATCAACACAAAGATTGGAAAATATAACATGATGGTTAGAATATGAAGGTACAACATATGTCTAATAGGATCTACAAGGAAAGAACAAGTACAAGATAGATGAAAAGACAGCTAAAAATTTTGCAAAATTGAAATGATTTTGTGTGTGTGTTGGGGGGCAGTGCTGGGGTCTAAACCCAGCCCTTGTACAGGCTAGATAAGCACTCTACCAACATACCTATCTCCCCACCCCACCCCCACTCCCCGTCCCCACTTTTTTAAAATTTTAAGACAATCTTTTGCTAAACTGCCTTAAACCTGCAATCCTCCTGACTCAGCCTCCTGAGTAGCTGGAATAAGAGGTATGTGCCACTGCAACTGGCTGAATCTTTTGGTTAAAAAAAATACAAAACCCCTGAAAATTTTTAAAAATCTCGTATCTAGCTACAATTTAGTGAAATATCAAAATGTTTTAAAAAGTCAGGTGTGGTTAAGCATGTCTATAATCAAAGTGACTCAGAAAGCTGGCACAGGAGGATCATAAGCTGGAGGCCATCTTGGGCAACTTAGCAAGACCCTGTCCTAAAATAAAACATAAAAATAGCTGGGGATGTGGCTCAGTGGTAGAGTATCCCTAGGTTCAATCCCCAGTACCAGGAAAAACAAAAAACAAAACAAACAAACACCACTGTAACTCAGTATAAACCTGGATACATGATTAATATTTCTAATTTAATATTCTAAAGATAATGCTTCTGGCAACAGAGCCTCAGTTCAGATATATCATATATACAGAAAACTAAGGCAGGGAAAGACAAGGTCCTAACAATCTGTCATTTTTTTCATTGCTAATAAGTGGGCCAATAAGTACATCAAAGGAATACATATTCAATTGATTATTATCCCTCCGGATTCCTCCAGCTTGAGGCGTGGTCTCTCTCTTCAGAATATTTTCTTTGAAGGGCCACTGCAATTTTCTGGTTTTCCAAGAAGGTCAATTATAGTCTGCTCCCTCTAAGTGTGTGATAAGAAATTAATGTCTTCCCCAGAGCCTGGCTGAAAGGATAATGAGCTGTTATCCTCTGACAGAGTGTCCTGAACCCCAAGAGATAAAAATGCCTGGAGCTGGACTGAGAGGAGAAAATGGACCCCACACTGGGTTAATCTCCAGTGATAAGCAGACCAGGTCAAGCAAAGAAACCTATGGTCTCCCAACTCTTCCTCACCTGGTGGCATTTCTTTTTTCTTTCTTTCTTTCTTTCTTTCTTTTTTTTTTTTTTTTTTTAACAAATTATTGTATTTTATTTTATTTATTTTTATGTGGTGCTAAGGATCCAACCCAGTGGCCTCATACCTGCTAGGCATGCTCTGCCACTGAGCTACAGCCCCAGCCCACGAGAAGGCATTTCAAAAGTGTTTTATAATATATAGGTATTTCAATAATGCTTTAATATACACTTAGATTTTTTTTTTAATTTTAACCTATTCAGTTCAGATGCCAGCTTTAGGAAGAGTGACATTACCTGGAACTCTTTTGAAATCTTAAATCCAAACATTCCTGTTTTTCTAGATCCCTTGCTCAGGTGAATCCTACTACTGTCCTTATACCTCCTCAGGACCTAAGCCCTTCATTTCTCAACTTTCTCTTTATCAGCCTTCTATATCTCTTCACTTAGTCCTCAATCAATTTACACTTTAACAACTCCCTTTCAAATAACTCAATTATCTTTAGAGAACTCAATGAGATAAAATAGCTAAAGCACTGGCCTAGAAAAGTGCTCATTAAATGGTAGCTAATATCAACATAAATAAAATTCTCTTTCTCCTTTGTCATTCTGTTATACCAGCCTGTATGTCATATAATCCTGGGCAGCTAAACGTTATTGGAGAATATCATTAAATTGTATAAACAGATGACAGTAAACTCATGCTTCTAGCCTTAGCAGCCAAGTAATTCTTATTTTCTTCTAATCACTATTCTGAATTTTGAGAGCACTCTAAGCTTTCTCCAATATCCTTGAATCTTCCCATCTCTTCCTAATTCTCATTCTCGTTTCACAGAAAAGAAAAAAAAAAAAAAAAAAATTAGAAACCACCAGGGAACTTCTCTAACTTCAGCACCAAATCTGCAAAAGCTTCCTACATTTGCACCTATCCTTCTGTTTTCCTCCTGTGACAATGGAAGCACAGTCTGGTTTACTGCTAAGAGCCAATGACTTATTTTTCCCCCCACTCTGTCATCCTCACCCACATACCTTCAACCTCTTTCCTCATTGGCTCCTTCTCACCAATATTTCAAAATATCTAAATAGACCGCACCTTAGAAAAGTCCCTCTTTTTATTCCAGGTACTTTGTTATCTCTCTCTTATTATTTCCACCTCATTTTCAGAAAAAAGGTTTCGTCTATATTTGCTGCCTCTAATTTATTCACTTCCCATTGTCCTTTGTCACTGTAATCCGATTTCCATTCCTACCTTCCATGGAAACTTATCTGCTTTATATCAATAAACTTTTCATTCAGTAAACTCTTCTCATGTTTTCTTTCAATTGACCTGCCAGCCACCTCTGATAGGTCACTTCCTCCTTTTGAAACACTATGGTTTTAGTAATGTCCATTCATCTAGAATGCCTTATACCTTTCTTCTTCCAGTGAATATTCCTTATGGTCTTTTCCCATTTTCTCTGTACATCTTTATGGTTATGGGGATTGAGCCCAGGGGTGTCCTTCCACTGAGTTACAACTCCAGTCCTTTTCATCTTATTTTTTTAAACTTGAGACAGGTTCTCACTAAATTGCCCAGTCTATCCTTGAACTTGCAATCTTCTGTCTCAGCCTCCAGAGTCACTGGAATTACAGACTTGTGCTACATCACTTGACTTTTCTCTAAGAGGTCCATCAATGGTCTATTATTTTCACACTTTCCTCATTTCCCTCCTATCCATCTATATGTTGATTCATATCCCAGTTTAGATCATCATTCTGATCTGCATATCAACTTGACACTTATCCACCCATACGCTTTCTGACTCCAAAGCTGTTTCTGCTGTGTTCTCTGGTGAAGGACTTCATTATCTGCCCAATTTCCCAAGCCAGATGGCATCATACATCACACCATCTTTTTCTCTTTCACTCTTCACATTCAATCAACTAACAAACCCAGGCCATTCCGCTTGAAATAGCTTCCAAACAGCTTCAACTGACGTCCAAGTCCAAGTCATCGATATGTCATCTTCTTAAGGGGTACTCCAGTTTTCAATCTTGTTTGTACCAATTCATTCTCCAGGCAAACCAGAATGATTCTTCGAAATGTAATTTTTTGTGTGTGTGTTTGTACTGGGAAGTGAACCCAGGGTGGTTTACCACTGAGCTACATCCCCAGCCCTTTTTATTTTTAATTTTGAGACAGGGTCTCGCTCAGTTTTTTAGGGCGTGGCTAAATTGCGGAGGCTGATCCTGAATTTGCAATCCTCCTACCTCAGCATCCCTCAGCTGCAGGGATTATTGGTGTGCACCAACGCACCAGCCAAAAATGCAAATTTTATCACGATACCTGAATGCTTAACATCTTTCACAAGTTTCTGTCTTTAGAATAAAGCTCTAAATTCTCCAGCATTTCCTTCTTAGTCTTGTTTCTTCACTCCCCTCTTTTCACGCAATCTTCGGCTGGTCTGAACTTCTTTGAATTCCTAGAATACATGCCTGTAGCCTTAGAGCTGTTCTCTCGGCCTAAATATACATTCTCTTCCCTTATTTTTCTAACCAACTTGCAGTCAACCCTCACAGTTTAACTAAAATATCACTTCCAGGAAACCTGTTACTGCTCCAGAGGCATTCTATACACATGTAGAAATTAAGAGATTTGTCTTGTAATTCTCAAGTCTATGTCTCCACTGAACTTTTAAGTCCCTAAAGGGCAGAAACCAGGTGCCCTTAAACTTTCCACCCTAATATCTTTTTTCCCCCCGCCGGTGCTGGGGATTGAACCCAGGGCCTTGTGCTTGCAAGGCAAACACTACCAACTGAGCTATCTCCCCAGCCCCCATCCTAACATCCTAAAGGAGAGTTTGATACACAAAATAGTTCAATTAATATTTGTTAAATAACTTCTTTGGAATGAGGCTGCCAGGAGAATACAAGAATGGTGGAAACTTAAAAGGGACAGAGTGAAAAATTTGTAAGGAAAAGTCGAATAATACGGGGTACGTAGGTTTTTCCAAAAACTTGTGGTCTGGAAACTACTCCAGCTTCAGCGTGAGGGTCAAGGCCAATTACTTTGCCTGAGGCCGCGGCAACTACGGGCACCGAAGGCCGGAGGTGGAGAGCGCGCCGCCCCAGGCGAGGGAGGACAATAGCTTGGAATTCGGCCTCGTGTTTCCGGTGGGGCAGCCTCCCGCTAGGCGGGTGGAGCCCGGAGGTGGGGGCTCCCAGCCCGGCCCACGGCGAGGAAGCGCGGCCCCCTGCGCTCCCGCCGCCACCTCCACAGACGCCGTCGCCTCGCTCCGCCCCGCCCCGCCCCGGAAGTGACTTGAGGCCCGTCCGGAACCTCTGGGCCTGGCGGCTGCAGCGTCACCAGCGGAGCCGGTGCGGGGCGGGCAGAGCGGCCGCTGCCGCCGCCAACGAACCGGGGACCGCGCGGGGCCCAGTAGCACACCGGCCAGGGGAGGGGGCCCAGCGGTCGGGCCGAGAGCGACGGGCCGCCGGCGGCCGCGGGGCGACGACGACGCGGAGGAGGCGGAGCCCGGAGAGGGGTGGGGGCCGGGGAGGGATAGGGTGGGAGGGGGTGGGGGGGTGTCCCTGGGCTCATGGAGCTGATCGAGCGGGCGGGAGGCGGGGATCCCCCGGAGCCCGGCGGGCGTCCCGGGCAGGGCCCGCGGGGCTTCGTTCCGCAAAAGGAGATCGTGTACAACAAGCTACTGCCCTACGCCGAGCGGCTGGACGCGGAGTCCGACTTGCAGCTGGCCCAGATAAAAAGCAACCTGGGCCGGGCAGTGCAGCTCCAAGAGCTGTGGCCCGGGGGCCTCTTCTGGACCAGGAAACTCTCCACGTAAGTGGGCACGGGCCCGGAGCAACGGCTGGAGGCGGGTAGACTGGGGTGGGCTCTTTGTCCGGACGGCTTAACCCGCCACTCTGTCCTGGCTGGAACTGCCCCCTTGCTAGTGCTCGCAAGGGTCGTGACAGAAGCCTGTGAAGCACTCAGCCTCCTCCCTGCCACTTTGCTACGGGACCTCTCGGGTTCTCAGCAGCCTTCTTCGTCCTCACCGGCTGCTACTCCCCAAGCGTTCGTCAGGTTGTTTCTTAGGACTTGCCGGGGCCCTGGGGAAGGAAGAGAGCTGTCCCCAAAGGTCCTCCTTGGAGGTTTGCGCGTGGAGAGATTGGGCAGAGAGGAATTGTCTTTGGGGAAGGAACTCTTGACTTCCCCACTTCTCCCCGTTTCCTCTGGTTCTTTCTTCCCCTGTGATCCCGCCTCTTCACCTCGCTTCGTCAAGTTTCTCGTAACTTTGTGAATGGGAAGGAAGCCCGAGGGAGACTTCTGGGTCCTGTTCGTTTTGTAGATTTGATTGAAAAGATTGGCATAAAATCAGCCCTCGGCTCACTCTTGGACTGTAGAGTAGACGTTTACGTTGAGAATGTTGTCTTAGAATTTGAGGAAATGTGTTGCTTCTGTTGTGACATTTCCTTTGGCGAGACCTTTTACTGTTCTGAGGAAAACACTGAAGAGTGCCATCAGGGTATCCTGGGAGTTGTTAGTATCAGGTATGTGTGAGTTTTTTAGCCGTTTAAGATGAATTATTACCTAAGTCGGTTTGAGGAGGACTCTTGTTCTGTATAAACTAACTGCAAACTAGTGACACAGAAATTAGGGGGAAAAAAAAAGTAAAGGCACTCGGGGGAAAGGTTAGAGATCTTATTTGCTAGGTGGGCATCTGCACTGTCAGCTTTTTATAAAAGAATTTTGCTCTATCTTGTTGGTTGACTGCACCTAAAGCCTGGCAATATTGTATGTTCATCGCATATGGTTACAGATGGATGAACACACAGGACTTAAGTCTCTTGTTCAGTGTTTACTCAAATCTGCTGAGTGAAGTGGGTGATGACTCAGGGTTTTGTAATGCAATAGTCTTATATATTTCTCACAGGATGATTCCTATCTGCCAGTTATTAGGGGGCCTCTGACAAGTTTCTCACCACCTCTTTCGGGTTGATGGGAATAATTATCTTTTTAATTAAAAAAGAGGCAAAACTAAAACACTTAGTTTGTCCTCTTCAAAGAGTGACCATAAAATTTTGAAGTTAACAGCTCTCTTGTCTAGAGTTTAAATAAGTTTGTGGTGGTAGGATCCATGGGAGAATGGGGTGGGGAAAGGAAAGCAATGGAGAGTAAAGAACCATTTTTAGTCAAAACAGAAGAATATTTTATAAATGATTAAAATTCACTTTTTCAAGTGAGCCTCCTAGGTGTTTGTGTTAATTAGACACAGTTAAATGAAGTTTGCTTTGTTCTAGCAACTATCTATTTAAGTCACTTGGTTTAGACTTGCCACAGAATACCATTTTGGGAGACATGAAGAATAGCTCTTTTTAGGTGCACAGTATATATATATGCCAGTGTGGGACTGGGGTTGTGGCTCAGTGGTAGAGTGCTTGTCTAGCACATGTGCAGCATTGGGTTTGATCCTCAGCACCACATAAAAATAAGTAAGCCAAATAAAGGTAGAATGTCCACCTACAACTAAAAATAAAATACAAATAAATATGCCAGTGTGTGAGGACATGTCTGGTTTGCATGTATGAACCTAGAATTTAATTTACACAAGCGTAGTAAAATATTTTCTGAAGTATTTTATTGTTAATGAATTTGATACATTGGCACCAATAGTTTATTTTTTACTCCATCTGCTACTATTTTTATTTATATATATTTAAAAACATTTTTCGTAGTTGTAGATGGACAGAATGCCTTTATTTTTTTATATGGTGCCAACGATGGAACCCAGTGTGTCACACCTGCTAGCAAGCGCTCTGCCACTGAGCTCCAGCTCCAGCCTCTATTTATATAATTTTATGTGGTGCTGAGGATCGAACCCAGTGCCTCACACATGCAAGGTGAATGAACACTCTGCCCCGCCCCAGCAGTAATAGTTTTGTTAGTATTTTGGCTTATTACATAAAAGTAGTTCTTACCTAGGAAGGACTAAAAATACAGTGGAAGCTGATGCTTGATGCTTAGGACAGGGTTGCAATTAAATGGCTTAATACCTGTGAACCCATAACATATTATATATATATATGTAATGTATGTAAAATATAAACATGTATAAAAAGTGTAAGAAATGCTGTTAGGTAGGTTTTAATTTTGGAATTGTGGTTAACTGCTGGAAACCTATTCTTGGGATTGCCCTGTGAAAATTTGAACTTGATGTCCATATTATGATGTTGGGTGTGTTTTTTCCTTCTAAATCATGTTAAGGTAATGGTTTATAGTTGTGCATTTTTTTTAAAGCATTGTGTTGCATAAGTCAAAATCTAAATAATGTCAGAACATGTGATAGCTGAGTAGTGTTCAAACGTCATAGAAGAATGGAAGCAGGAATGAAAATAAAGCCTAGTTTCTCCCACTGGCTTTAGAACCATGGAACAGTTATTTAATCATGTATTTCAGTGTTCCTGTGAGTGAACTAAGGGTGTTGGACCAAATAGGAACCATTCCTAGTCTGATATTCTATGATTTTATTATTGTTTTACACTTTTGAGTTTCCAATAAGCCTTTGTGTATTTTTTCTACAAAGATTGATTGAATAGTTTGTAAACTACTAGAAATAGTTACATAGATCATGTACATTCTTAAAGAAGACCAGAGTATGAAGGCCATTCAGAGGCATTAGGACTGTATCCCCTACTAAAAGTGTGCCTTAATCTGGGTATCACAGGTGTGTTTGAAGCTGAATTCTGATTGAGGAGCTGCTACACTTTTGGGCTTGGGAGATATATATATATATTTGGCCCCCCGTTTCACTTTTTACTTCATTTTAGTAACTTCAGTCCATTCTGAGATTTGTAGATCTATTTAGCAACTCTGACCAAAGGTTATTTCTGTGTCTTTTTTATTATATTTTTTTGTGTCACTGAGGATCAAACCTGGCATATATTGGGCAAGTACTACATCAGTGAACTATATTCCCAGCCATTTTAATTTTTTATTTTGAAGGCCTGGGGTTATGGCTTAGTGGTACAGCGCTTGCCTAGCGCGTGTGAGGCACTGGGTTTGATCCTCAGCACCACATAAAAATAAATAAATGAAGGTATTGTGTCCATCTGCACTAAAAATATATTTTTTTAAATTATTTTTTTAAATTTTGAGACAGGGCCTCACTCAGTTGCTGAGATTGGCCTCCAACTTGTGATCTTCCTTCCTACCTCAGCCTCCTGAGTTGCTGGGGTTACAGGTGTGCACCACCATGCCTGGTGTCTGTGTATTTTTTAAATTGGTCCTGTGATATAATACAAACTCTCATTTACAGACAATTTAAAATTTTAGAACTGCCTGTTGATGAGGGATTTTGTGATAGAACAAGGCAAAGTTTTAAGAAGGTGACAAATAAATTAGAGAAATTAAGGAAAATTAATAAATTAGAGAAAGTAGGACCAAAATAGTGGTCTTTGGAAAATGGCATTATAGACAAATTATGGACTCAGATGATTTGTGTGAATGAAGGGAGTTGAGTAAAGAACTTGTTTTTGCTCTTGACCTTCTGGACCTTACATAAGCGGGAGTGAAGTCTAGTTAGAACACCTCAGTTTATCTAAACCTGGCTTTGCCACCAAGATTCTCATCTTGGTCTTATTTGACTTCTTTTACCTTTATAATTTTTCTTTTGAAGGCAAAGTTGAGATGATTCGTGGATTTTCAAATTTAATAGTTACTAGAGGAGTGTTTTATATAAGCAAAATTTTATAATGTGAGGTTGGATTCCTCAGGCAGATTAAAATGGTTTCTTATCTTTTTAACACTTCATTGATAATAGAATCCTTTACAAGCTTACCCCATCCATGATAATTTCTTGCTTTTTTGTTTTTTTAAAGACAGAATTTTGATTTTAGTTAACTAATATGGTATAATACAAAGCCAATTTAGATATCTTGTATGTCATAGTGACATGTATTTTTTTTTTCCTTTTTTTTGCTACTGGGGATTGAGTCCAGGGGTGCTCAACCACTGAACCCTACCCCCAGCCCTTTTTTATATTTTGTTTTGAGATAGGGTCTCACAAGTTATTTAGGGCCTTGCAAAATTGCTGAGGTTGACCTCAATCTTGCAATCTTCCTTCAACAGACTCTAGAGTTCCTGGGATTATAGGTGAGTGCCACCATGCCTGGTTTATATTCTGCATTGTTTTATGATTAAATGAGTATGGAATCATTTCATTTTCTGAATTGTGGCTCGCTTTTAGATTGAAGGTGCAGTTTAATTATTGCTAACATCATGTAATCTTCCAGAGAGATTATTTTAGTCACAGGCACATAATACATTTAAGAAATTTTAAGTTTAAGTTGGACACAGTGAAGCATGCCTGTAATACCCCAGGGCTCCAGAGGCTGAGAGGAAGGTCAAAGGTTCATAGCCAGCCTGAACAACTTATCCAGACTATCAACAACCTAGTGAGACCCTCTCTCAAAGTAAAAAATAAAGAGGGTGGGGGATGTGGCCCAGTGGTTAAGTACCCTGGATTCACTTCCTGGTACCAAAAACAAATTGTGAAAGGTAGTAAGTGACTACAGGATCATCTGTAAAGCAGGAAATGCTAACTGCTGAATCTCTGTTGGTTATTAACATGAGATAATTAATAAATTTTTTTTCCTTATTTTGTTATCAGGGGTTGAACTCAGGGGCACTTAACCACTGAGCCCCAGCCCCAGCCCTTTTTTTTATATTTTATCTAGAGACAGGGTCTTGCTGACTTGCTTAGGGCCTTGCTAAGTTGCTGAGGCTGGCTTTGAACTTGCCATCCTCCTGTCTCAGCCTCCTGAGTCATGGGGTTATAGGCATGTGTCACCATGCCCAGCACTTAATAAATAATTAATGAGTATCTAATGTGTAAATACTGAAAGTATACCATAAAAATGAGTGCCTTTTATTTGCAAAGTAATCTTGAAATCTTGACAAATTACTACCTTTATCAGTCAACCACTTAGAAGCTTCCGCATGGTGATGCACGCCTATAATCCTAGGGACTCAACTCAGGAGGCTGAGGCAGGAGAATCACAAGTTCCAGGCCAACCTCAGCAACTTATTGAGGCCCTAAGCAACCTTGCAAGATCCTCTCTCAAAATAAAAATTGAAAGGCCTGAGGATGTGTCCCAGTGGTAAAAAAGTGACCCTGGCTTCAATCCCCAGTACCACCCTTCTGCAAAAAAGAAAAAAAAGAAAAAAGAGAACCAGTTAAAGAAAGTAGTAGATGAGGTGTATCTTTGTTACTAAATGATTACAATTCAAAATAGGAACCAAAATTTCTTTGAAATGAGAAAGTTGATTTTCCATTGCGAGGGTAATTGTGAGGGATGTGACTTTTTCTGACAAAGTTGTAGAATAGCACATTAGGTACCTTTGTTTGATTTTTTAAAAAAACTAATCAGCTATTTTTTAGAGCCGTTTTAGGTTCACATCAGAATTGAATGGGAAAGTAGTGTTCTCATAACTTCTTTGTACCACACACACATTCGAATTTTCATAGCATTGTCAGACATACACACACATTTCTTTTGTGGTGCTGGGGATTAAACTCGGGAATTTGCACATGCTAGGCCAGCACTGTATCACTGAGCCCCATCCTGAGACCTTTTTTATTTTACTTTGAGACAGGATCTCACTTCGTTGCCCTGGCTTGCAATCACCCTGACTTGGCCTTCTGGTTGTTTGTGGTAGAACCTCCTTTGCCAGTGATTATGTGTTTTGATTCCAATTTGAACAGTTTTTTGATTTAAGAATTTTTTTATTTAGAACATTTAATATGGAAAATACCAAACATACTGAGAATTACTAATATAATGAACCACATCACTCATCTTAACACACTTATCAACTCATGGTATAGTGTTCCTTTCATTGCCCCCTTTCTAGTTCTTTCTTTCACTGAGCTACAATACATCTGTAGCCCTTTTTGTTGTTTATTGTTTTTTTTTTGTTTGTTTGTTTGTTTTTTTGTTTTAATTTTGAGACAGGATCTCACTTAAGTTGTTTAGGGTCTTGGCCACTACGCCCTGACTTTTGTCCGTTGTTGTGGAGCACATTATTTCATTTCATGAGCATTTTCAGTGTCTTTGAGGGAAAATGAATTAAAACAACAACAAAAATCAATATCTAAAAATATTTTTTTAAAGAAACAAAACTGAAAAAACAAACCAGTTCATTGTCAACTTTGAATGGCTTCAGGAAGTTCTGCTTTGAAAATTTTGTGATTTTACTTCTGAATTTTCATCCATTTGCAATGCGTTAAGGTTTATTACAGTTGAACTTCATGGGTAGGGAGTTTAAAAAAAAAAAAAAACAAAACAACCCAGCAGCTCATTAATGATCATTTTTATACAATTTCTTTTACTCCTACTGAATATTGGAGATTTAGACTTAATCTTGGGATAGCAAGTGTGCGGTTAAGTTATTTCCATTTTAAAAGTGAAGATACTAAGGTTCATAGATTAATACAGAGTAGTAGAAGCAGGATTCAGTTTTCTTGGAACTTTTTTTTAGTTCCTTGTAGAGGGTAGGCACAACTTTTGGTATTTGGTGCATATAAGTAAAAGTTTTCTGTCCTCAGGAAGTTCCAGTGTACTCTTCATGTTCATTTTTGTTCATTTAGAATAGATCGGGCAAAGTGATAGCCCCTCAAGAATTCTAGAGGAAGAAAATATGATTTTTTGGGGGGGGCGTGTATCTGGGGATTGAACTTTAGGGGTACTTTTCCCCATTTGGGTTTTGTTTTCTTTTTGCCTTGAACTTGTTATCTTTCTGCCTTAGCCTCCTGAGTCACTCAGTGGGATTATAGGTGTCCGCCACTATGTATAACTTGAATTCTAAATGTATTACTTTAAATAAAAAATTGCATTATGCCCAGTGGGTTTTGTTTCTGCAGTGCTGAGGATTTAACCAAGGGCCTCCCGCATGTGCATGCTGGGCAAGTGCTCTATACCACTGAGCCACATCCTCAGCCCCTGACCTGTGCTTTGCATTGAGGTACTAGGAAAGAACTTAGAAAATAATAAATTATCATTTGATGTCCTGAGAGCTTAATGTCACTTCCCCCCATGTGTTCCTTGCTGCATGCAGTGTTCTAAAATAACATTGTTATTAAAATACATTATTAATTGAAGTGGAGGCAATTTTTTATTTTATCATATTTTTAGGGATTCTTATTTATTCGTAATACATCTTCTAAAATAGTTTTTATAGTTTTGAAACTTTTGTATTAAGTGAAATTCATTTTCAGTGAATCTCTTTTCCTTCCTTTTAAATATAGAATCTAAATGTTTTCCTCTAACCTTTGTAGAAAAATAGTGTCTAAACAACAAACTGAGAACATTGTAATGAAAGCAACACCAGGAAAATAAAAGGAGCAGCAAATTATCTGATTGTTGAGACCCCCACTGAAATGTGAAAAGCAACACCTAAGTATTGCCATTTGGAATCTTGAGGTTGACTACTTCCATATTCAGCCTATGCAGAGCATTTATTGCCTTTCAATACACTCTCTTGACCCCTTGTTCATACTTTTGTATTGTTTCTATATATAGATTCCTTTCTGTACTGTGAGTTGTTTTGACCTCTTCAACTTTCTACTTCCAACATTTAATAGTTGTGTATGCATTCATAAATACTCATTAATATTAGAATTGCCTTTTTTACTTATAAACTAAAACATTATAAAAATCTAAGAGGTCACTAATTTTGTATTCAAAATGAAGAAAGTGAATACTGGGTTCAAAAGAAAGGAGATGTATAAAATATATAACCAGAGGACTGGAGGAAATGAACATTTTGGTTAAGAAAAATTAGTGTGTTTTATAACCATAAAAGGTATCCCAAACTGGATTTTAGCGAAGTAGATTATATTGTTTGCATTAGGGAGTTTGACCAAGTGTTTCACTTTTTTTTTTTTTTTTCCCAGTGCTGGGGATCCAACCCAGGGCCCTGTGCTTGTAAGGCAAGCACTTTACCAACTGAGCTATCTCCCCAGCCCCCAGTGTTTCACTTTTAAATAAATCTATAATAGTTGTGGTGAAGGACATAGTATCAGAAAATTTAGCTTATAGTTGTTAAAAATTTTTGATAGGTAAACCATTATGTAATAGTAATGCTAATTTTGTTTGTTTTTTTTCCCCCCACAATACCTGGCCCTTAAATATTTGAGATTAAAGATTTTCCTTTCTAAGAAAAAAATAACACTATTACAAGGTGAAATGGGTATAAAAATAGTATTATAGTGCAGACAAATTCAAGATTACTTAAGAATTATTAAAAATATTTTATAATTTTTTCTAAGGTAGATTGTCTAAAGGGATATGGTATGGAACACGTGGGTGTTTCATTTTCTGGTGATTTTCTTTTTTAAGGAAATTATGAAGTATATGTTTTTAGAGCAAGAAATCTTAACACAGTCTTTTCCTTGTGAGTTTGTATGTTTGAGCTGATGTTTTTTTCTATGTTACTCTATTAAGATGACTTTTGAATGGAGTTGGAAAATTTTGTCGGATTCCTGAAGAGTTAAATTGGGGTAGTTTGTGTTCTGAGGGAGGTAGGTTACTTCCAGAGATCCTAATTAATAAAATGTTAGTTTTCTGTAAACCTTGGAACAAATGGAGTTGCCTCTTCTGTATAAGGTAGGGGAAAAGTTACTATGTAACAGATCCAGAAATGATTTGGAACTTGATTTTTTTAAAAAATCATAAATTAATAGGCAGAATTATCTTAGTAAGATCTTTTTACTTTTTTGGGGCGGGGGGTTGTAATCTATCATCTGTACATAATTTTCCAAAAGAGTCATGACTAAGTGGCTTGGCAAATAAGTTTGATAGATTTTTTTTTTTTTTTTTTTGTGGTACTGGGGATTGAACACAGGACCTTGTGCTTGCAAGATAAGCACCTCTACCAACTGAGCTATATCCCCAGCCCAAGTTTGATAGGTTTTAACCACTTCTTTTTAAAAATTTTTTTATTTAAAAAAATATTTTTGTAGTTGTAGATGGACAAAATCCCTTTATTTTATTTGTTTATTTTTACGCGGTGCTAAGGATCTAACTCAGGCCCTCACACATGCTAGGCAAGCACTCTGCCCCTGAACTATAGCCCCAGCCCAACCACTTCTTGTTTTGGGTAAAGTAGAATTATTAGAGTACGTTTGGCAGTAATGAAGATGAGTGTTGATCATCTTTGTTTCAGTTTTGTGTGTATATATGTGTGCACTGGTTTATATTTGTTACTGTGGATTGTGACCAAAACATTTTTTAAAAGCCACATTTATAACAAGTTGTGTTCTATATAATCAGCTGGTACTTGTTGAGATACAGGAAATGAAAAATGAAGTTATAACAGTTTAAAAATATGAGGAACCTGAGGGATTTTTTTTTTTTCTTTTCCCTGAAGGATCTTAGAAGAGCATTATTAAAATGTTGAATGAGTGACACAGAGATAGCACCTACTACATACTGAGTGGTTTATCATGGCAGCACTATGCTAATGCTTTACATTCATTATTTCATTTAATTCTTACAAACAACTCTATGAACTGTAGGTATATTATTCCAGTTTAACCTTTGAAGAAATGAGGCTTAATGAAGATGCCTTGAGTCTGCTTGGACTGTTCTCAGTGTCATATATGGAGTGGCTTAAACAACTTTTATTTCTCCCTAGAGGTTGGAAATCTGAGATTGTTTTGTCAGCATGGATGGGTTCTGAGTCTTCCTGATCTGGTGGGGAAGGGAGCTAGCTCTTTCTGACTCTTCTTTATTGAACATTAAGCCCAAGACTACCTCCCCAGAGTCTCATCTCAAAATACGTTGATATTGGGGATTAGGGTTTTCAACATATGAATTTAGGGGAGGGAGTGCATAAGCATTCATTTGTAGAGGCTTTTTTTTTATGTCCAGTTTACCTGATGACCACAGAGATCTTGCTGTTATCCACTGTGTTGGTTTTTAAAAAAAAAAAAAAAGTTTTAAGGCTATATAGCCTGGGAATTCTACCCAGGGGAAGCATCACACCTAACCTTGAGATAGAATTTAGTAAGGTAAGAAGGAACTCAAAGCCATTTAATGTGGGGGCACAGAGATGAATGGGCAAATTGGTATGACTGTTAAAGTCTATACTCAGAGCATTACTGAAATAATCAGTTACCTGTCTCCCTTTCTAGGGTACGTGCTCCAGGGCCATTTGTTATTTGTTTTTATGTTCGCATTGCCTGATGCCACGTCTGGCTCATAAATGACACCCAGTTAAGCATTTCAAAAAGTTATTAACTTCATTCATTCCTCAAGAGAGAAACAACTGTTAGGTATTAATTGTAAGTGACTGTTAATCTAGAAATAGTGTCAGTTTTAATAAGTCATTTGGAGCCTTCCATCATTTTAAAGATGATAGTTGGTTTTAGGCATTTTGGAAATCTGTTTTTGAAATAATTTGGTTTAATGCGTTTGAATATGTTGGTTTGAGTTCTTTTTTTTGAAAATTAGTCCTTCTGAGCTGTTTGTAATTATACAAGCCAGTATATTCCTCAAGATACACTTTTTAGTACTTTCAGTCATTTGAAAAGTTTCTCAGAATGTTCATTTGATTTCATTTCAGAGTTGTGGGTTCAGTGGATGTAGAAGCATGATCCCTTACATCAAGTAACTCTCAGTCACCAAAGGAAACAACGTGATATATGCATGCATAACTATAACATGAAATATGAAAAATAGTTATTTGGCATACATTATTATGGGCTAAGAGGATAGAGATGGTACTTTTGGTTGGGAATGGAGGAAGGCTATGAAGGAAGGATGTGTTGAAGGATAGATAGGCTTCCAAGGATGTGAACAGATAATTCACATGAAAATAATTATTGTATATAAAGAGCAAATTTATTTAAAAATTTTTTTTAGTTGTACATGAATGCAGTACCTTTATTTTTATGGGGTGCTGAGAGTCGAACCCAGTGCCTCACGTGCAAGGCAAGTGTTCTACCACTGAGCCACAACCCTAGCTCAGCAAACTTCTTAAAATACATTTAGCCTCATAACTAATATGAATTGAAGTTGAATGTGGTGGTACACACTTGTAATCCCAGCAACTCAAGAGGCTGAGGCTGGAGGATTGCAAGTCTGAGCAACTTGGTGAGACCCTGTCTCAAAGTAAAAAATAAAATGGGCTGGAGATGTATTTAGCTTGGTGGTACAGTGTCCTTGGATTCAGTCTCCAGGTCAAAAGAAAAAAATATGAATTGAAATTGATTATATTAATATTACTTTTTTAATGATTTTCATGGACTTTAAAAAGCATATGTTGTGTTCCAATCTCTCTGGGGAATTTATGAAAAACTGGTAACCAGAGCCCCACTCTATAACACTTAAGTCAGTATTTTTCATACATTCGTTAGTTGTCTCTGTTTTCATAGCCATATGAGGGAACCCAGGTTTTACAGACACACAGGAAATTAAATAACTTTCCCAGTGGACTGACATAGAGCAGTTTAAATTCTCAGCAAATAAAAATGTAGAACCATGCTATTCCAGCTTGCTTGGCTACTGTGTTGAAATAAAAAAATATCCTATGCAGAGTTGATGATAATGTTAGGAGTTGCAAAGTAAGTTTGAATGAAAACATGGAATACTCTCTTTCTCTCTTTTTCTTTTTCAGTATTAGAAATTGAACCCATGAGTGCCCTACCATGGAGCTGTACACCCAACCCTTTTTAATTTTTTATTTTGAGATGGGGACACATGCTAAATTGCTGGAACTGGCTTTGTATTTGAGAGATTCGAGATTCTCCTCCCTCTGCTTCCCATGTTACTAGGATTCACAGGTGTTTACCACCACACTCAGCCTTAAGACATTCTCCAACTTTATTTTTTAGATATTTTTTGGTACTGGGAATTGAACCCAGAGGCACTTTGTCACTGAGGTATGCCCCAGTACTTTTTATTTTTTATTTTGAGACAGGACCTCAAGTTGCTGAAGCTGGCCTTGAACTTGGGAATCCTCCTGTCTCAGATTCTTCCCAAGTTGCAGGGATTACAGGCATGGCACTCAGCCATTCTTTACTTTTTAAGTTTATTTTTGGGTACTGGGGATTGAACCCAGGGGCACTTTACCACTGAGCTACATCCCTGACCTTTTTTTTTTTTTTTTTTTTTTTGAATCATTCTGTCATATTTTTTTTTTCCCTTTCCTCCCCACCCCTCATCTCGAACTTTTTTATTTTTTATTTTGAGACAGGGTCCCCACTAAGTTGCTTAGGGACGCTCTAATTTTGCTGAGGCTGACCTTGAACTTGAACTTCTTCTGCCTCTGCCTCTTCAGTGGCTTGGATTACAAGTGTGTCCTACCACCACTCCTGGCCCATTCTTCACTTTATAAACACCTAACTTTGTTGCGTACCAGCAGTCACTTGAAATTAGTGTGTGTGTGTGTGTGTTGTGTGTGTGTGAGAGAGAGAGAGAGAGAGCGCGCGAGAGAGAGGTAGAGAGATACTCTTTTCTTGTTCCTCAGCATGTTCTAGATGGAGGGGAAAGGGGAGAATGGAACATTCTGTTAGTTGTGTCTCCTTGCCATATCAGTACCCAGTTGTTGATCCATTATTCTATCTAGACAGATTTCTAATCTTTCAAGGTCAGTGATCACTTAATATATGATGAAACTTTTGTTAAACAAAAAGAATCACAAAACCCTATTAACACTTCCTTTATCCTATTTTTCTATTGTATATTTAATTTTATAATTGTACCTGGAAATTCATATCCTATGTGTGATTGTCTCATATCTGATTGTGAGTTCTTTGCCTAAAGGAGATGTTTTGAGACATATTCTTGCCCTGTACATATCATTTGCTCTGGCAGGACTTTTTGAATAAAATAGATGATTGAGTGAAAAGAGGAGAGATGGGCTTAATGAAAAAACCCTTGCTCTGAGAAGTTTTATCTACATTTTAAATATTATTTGTAGTAGTGAGAGTTTTGTTCCTGGAGTAAAATCAAAGTAATTTATTTTTTATTTCCTAGTTTTCTTGGCTACTTTTGGCTCTCTGTCTCTTTAGTATATATTTTTATTTGGTAGACCCTTGTGAAGAGAAGAAAAGAGTGGAACTGATAAATTGACAGAAAAGTGTATATTTGTTTGCTTTGGGTATGGAGGGTGGTGAGTTGAAGTTAGTATACAAAATTATTTGGGGGTTTGTTCATAAATTTCATGGGTCATGATAGCTCTTCTTACTGTAAAATGCTTGTCATTTAGCAAGGTATTAAGGGACATTTTATTTTGTTCATTGTATTTGTGGTACTCAAGGCGTCACATGAGGACTACACCACTGAGCTTTTTACCAGCCCTTTTTGAATTTTATTTTGAGACAGATCGCATTAAGTTGCCTAAGCTGACCTTAAACCTGCAGTCCTCTTGCCTTGGCCTCCTGAGTAGCTGAGATTACTAAGTAGGTGTGGGCTACTGAGCCTGATTGTAAAAGACATTTTAAAATGTCCTTAATATTACCATTTATTCAATTTTTTTCATTTTAGTAAGACTTCATTGTTTTAACATGTAATTCTTGCATATTTCTTTAGTTGTTGGACCTTTATTCATTTATATGTGGTGCTGAGAATCTAACCCAGTGCTTCATGCATAGTATGCAAGCAGTTTACCACTGAGCTACAACTCTAGCTCCTCTTCTTAACTTTAAAGAAGACCAATTTATTAATTTTCCTTTTATGGTTAGTACTTTTTGAGCTTTTGAAAAAAGTCTTTTGAGTTGTATTTTGAGAAATGCTTAAGTAAAGAACTGCTTGCTGGTTTGTGAGGGATTAGAGGAAATAAAAGGTTTTGAGAAATTCCCTGATGCTAAGCTTTTGTCAGCAGCTCTAGCCCTCCAAACAAGGAATTCACCCCCCACCACTAATTTATTATATAGTATTAAAATTTGGGTTTTGTGAATTTTACACCTCTAATGTGATGAAGGTATCTGTCTACTGCAATAGAAACAATGGTTGTATCTAAGTTATAAAGTAGTGTTAATCCAAATTTTTCACAAAAGTATTCTAACTGTAGGGGAGAATGTATAACTCCAGGGGCATCTGGAGTCTTGGCAAGGTCTGAAGTAGTTACTGAAATCAGAGAATATTTCTTTGAACTCTCCTGTTTCATCTTTGTGCCAGTTTTTTTATTTTTTGTTTGTTTTTTGGTAGAGGGACACAGTACCTTTATTTATTTCTGTGTGGTGCTGAGGATCAAACCCAGTGTGTCACACATGCAAGGCAAGTGCTCTGCCACTGAGCTAAAACTGTTGCTTTTTCTGTGCCAGTTTTTAAGAGTAGCTTTTAAATTATTTTAAATTATTTTTTTTTTACCTGTAATTTTAGGGTGCAGTCAAGGGGAAAGCTTCAGGGATTTGCAACTATGTTTATATAGCAGCCTCAGGTATCATTGGTAGCCCTGAGATTGGGGTCTTTTTTTTTTTTTTTTTTTTTTTTGTGGTGCTGGGGATCGAACCCAGGGCCCTGTGCTTATAAGGCAAGCACTTTACCAACTGAACTATCTCCCCAGCCCTTAGATTGGGGTCTTTGTATAATGTCTTTGCTGATTCATATGCTTGACCACTAGAGGGTTGTTAAGAAACTTTTATAGTAATTACAGGCATAATCAAAATGATCTCATGTATCATTATTCTTCTTAAAATGTTCAGTCTCTTAGGAACTAAGGTGAGGTGATGGGATTATACCTTGAAACCACAAAAAAAAAAGCTGAAAAAAATTCACAATAGCCTGAGAATATAAGAAACAGTACTCTGAATGGACCAGAAACTTTGAGGTATTTCTGGAAGATTGAAATACACGTAGGTGCCCTAACTTTAAAAGTTAGGCATAGGTTTAATTTGATTTTATCTGTTGGGGAAGTACTAAAGAACACGTGGGGAATAGTAATGTTCTCATTTCTTCTGACTTGTGTTTGTAAAATGACTCTCCTCAAAGGGGTTTATGAATTTAAGTATTGAGTAATTTTGTTCTAAATAAATTTTGAGTTTACTTCTGACACCTTCCATATTCTATGAGCAGTCATTGAATTTTGAAACCTTTTTTCTTAAATTTGCTTATTTTGGTACTTTTGATTACATTGTTTTCTAATGTTAAAAATGTGAAAATTATGCTTTTGCGATAAAATACTCAATTGTTTTTGGTAATAATTATAATTGAGTTAATGCTTGGAAACATAACTACATGTTCTGTAACTTGTTATATTGTTTCAAGATTTTAAGCAGACCATATCCATTCTTGTTTATTTAATTTTTAAAAAAATATATTTTTTAGTTGTAGATACACACAATGCCTTTATTTTTATTTATTTATTTTTACCTGTTGCCTCATACGATCTAGGCAAGTGTTCTACCACCGAGCTACATCCCCAGTACTTTTTATTTTATTTTGAGACAGAGTCTCTTTAAGTTGTCCATGCTAGTTTTGAACTTGTGATCTTTCTCTCAGCCTCCAAAGTAGTTGGGATTACAGGCGAGCGCTACCACACTGGGCTATCATATCTATTCTTTTTTGGTACTGGGGATTGAAGTCAGGGGTGCTTTACCACTGAGCTACATCACCCAGCCCTTTTTTTATTTTGAGAGACCCTCACAAATTTGTTGAGACTGCTCTTGAACTTGGAATCCTCCTGTCTCAGCCTCCCAAGTTGCTGGAGTTACAGGCACATACCACCACACCCAGCTTATCATATCCATTCTTAAAACAAAGGGACTAGTACAGTAAACTGGATTTGTGCTCTTTATCTGTTTACCTTTAATTATGTTATAGTTTGCTATTTTTAAGTAGTTTCAGTTCAGTGATATTTTGAGTGTTTGCTCAATAAAGGAAGGAGATGAAACTCAACTGAAGACCAATTATCATAACAATAAGACAGTATAATTTGGATTTGCCATCAAATGTTGTTGAGAACTCAGTTATTATTTTAAACCCTTTGCTCTTAAAATACTTATTTGGTAATCTCTTGATTGAAGTACAGAATTCTTTGCTGCACAATGATTAGAATGAAAATAAAATGTTTAACATTAGAGATACTTATAATTAAGATGTCACCACACCTTTTATTTTATGTGTTTGTGGTTTTAAAAAAACCCACATAACATACACCCTCTTAACAATTTTAAATGTATGGTACAATATTGTTAGCTATATGTATGTTTTAAATAAGTCTCCAGAATTTTTTAATCTTTGCATAACTAAAACTCTATACCAGTTGAAGAAGAACTTGCCATTCCCCTCTTAGCAAGTACAATTTCTGTTTCTGAGTTTGATTGTCTTAGGTACCTCATGTTAATGGAATCTTGAAGTATTTGTCTTTTTTGAGTGGTTGACAATGTCATTTAAGTTCATCCATGTTGTATTATATGACAGAATTTCCTTCTTTATCTAAAGCTGAACAATCCTTTGTATTAAGAATATCACATTTTCTGTAATCATTCATCCCTTTATGGACATCAGATTACACATCTTGACTGATATGGATTATATAATGAGAAACACTAATGTGTCATATTTTTAAAGGCTTATCTTTTCTTGCAGATATATTCGACTTTATGGGAGAAAATTTAGCAAAGAAGATCATGTTCTTTTTATTAAGTTATTGTATGAGCTGGTATCAATTCCAAAACTGGAAATCAGCATGATGCAGGGATTTGCCCGTCTCTTGATCAACTTGTTAAAGTAAGTCCATTTCCTACGATTTCTGCTAAGGTTTTAATTTTTGTTTGTTTTTCTTTGGAAGTTTCAGGAAATGAGAGCCACTTTGGGAAAAGGTCACAGAAAATGTTATCATAGGTTTAATTTTGTGTATCATTTAACCTTTTAAATAAAATAGGAATTTTTTTTTTTTTTTTTTTTTTGGTGCTGGGATTGAACCCAGGGCCTTATGCGTACAAGGCAAGCACTCTACCGACTGAGCTATCTCCCCAACCCCTAAAATAGGAAATTTGTTTGCAGTAATGGTGGCATAAATTTAAGTGTCCCTTTTAATCTAGTCTTCTTTGAGCAGCAACAAGAATCTGATACATTGTTCTTTATAATATTGTTTTCTGCCTGTGAATGTCTGAATGGGGTAAAACAAAAGCTACCATGATTAATTGTGGTTTCTATGTAGTATGTGTGATACACACATACATGTTTTTTGTTTTTTTTTTTTTTTAACTAGGAAAAAGGAACTTCTTTCAAGAGACGATTTGGAGTTACCTTGGAGACCACTTTATGACATGGTAGAGAGAATATTATATTCCAAGACAGAGCACCTGGGATTAAATTGGTTTCCTAAGTAAGTGTTTCTGATAAAGTACTTCTTGGGTGGCACTTGACTTTAGGGGATTGGTCATGATTGAAGAATATTGGATCTTTTGAAATAGGCAAGCAAATGTACATTTTAATGTGCTCATTTCTATATAACTTGACTCTTTAGAAAATTCATTGCCCTTTTGAAATTATATGAAAGCTGCTATTCTCAAGACTTTCCCAGCCAGTGTCACATAATAACCAAAGAAAGCAAGAGCCTGGTGCAGTGGTATAGGCCTGTAATCCACCAACTCTGGAGGCTGAGGTAGGGGGATTACAGGTTTAAAGCCAGTCTCTGCAATTTAGGAGATCCTGTCGCAAAATAAAAGTAGAAAGAACTGAAAGTGTAAATCAGTGGTAGATTACCCCTGGGGTCAAAAGGTAAAAGAAAAAAAGATTATCAAATGTGTGTTACTTCTGATGATACAAATTAGATTTCAAGAAATATCTCTTCCTTTTCTCTTTCTTTTCTCTTTCCTGGGGTTTAACTCGGGAGGGCTCTACCACTGAGCTGTACCCCCAACCCTTTTTATTTTTATTTTGAGACCAGTTCTCACTAACTTGCTCAGGCTGGATTCAAACTTGTGGTCCTCCTGCCTCAGTGTCCTGAGTTGCTGAGATTACAGGTGAGGGACAGTGCCTGGCTTTAGCATTTTTCATAATATATCTCTGTGTATGTGTTTTCCTTTTTGTTTTTTTGGTTGGGGTCTTTTTTTTCTTTTTTGGAGTTGGGTATCGAACCCGGGGCTTTGTGTATGTGAGACGAATACTTTGCCACTGAGCCCAGCCCTCCGCATGTGTTTTAATTTTTCTAGTAAAATGGATGCTTCAAGAAGATCCTTGCATTTTCCAGAGCATTCATATTCCTGAAAACATATACTCCCAGTTAAAGAATGTCAGTTTCAGTGATTGACTGTTTTTAGAGTGCAGACCATTCTAACTGCACAGTCCTTGGTTTTTACCATTTCCTGGTAATGTTCAGAATTATAAATGTCTTACTGATTATTGACTTCTGGCACATAATGTTTCAACTCTGTAAGACCTCTACTTTTTGTAAATTTTATATTTTATTTTGAATGTACAGAGTACAATATAATCACCTGTCTTTTTAGCTTAATAGTGATTTCAGACTTGACCACTTAATGTCATTTCTCTTTGTTAACCAGGGGTTCAGTTGTGACCTAGCCCATAAATTTTAGCATTTAGGGCTTAAAATGATTTCAAATATATGATTATTATTATATTATTAAGGTTTATTTTTAGGGAATTTTTCTTCAGATTTTAATTGCTATTTCCTTTCATTGTCTAGAATTATTTGTCATATACTTAAGTACTCATTTCCCAAAAAGTAACATTTTATGTCTATATTAATTTTTTTCTCCTATTTTTGGTACCTAGGATTGAACCCCCAGGGGTGCTTAACCACTGAACCACATTCTCAGCCCCCCACCCCCCCTTTATTTTGAGACAGTCTTGTCAAGTTGCTTAGGGCTTTGCTAAATTGCTGAGGCTGGCCTTGAATTTGCATCCTCCTGCCTTAGCCTCCTGAGTTCCTGGGATTACAGGAGGGTATCACTGTGGCTGGCATTCTTTGTATTTTAAAGAAACACTGGTTCTCCTGAAATCTTTGCTTGATTTAAATAAGTGACTATGACTGATTCAGCACTCCATTTTGTATTTTATAATTAACTATTTAAAATTTACAAATGATATAAACCAACTGGGAGTGTAGTTCATTGTAGGGTGTCTGATTATTAGCATGTACAAGAGCCTGAGTTTAGTCCCCAGCACCTAATAATAATATCACTTATAACCTATAACCTACCTATATGTTCATTATGTATATTCAGTGGCAAAAATAAATAATACTTTAACCTCAAAACAGAAATAATAGGAAAGCGGTTCATTATAAAACAATGTATGTTTCACCCATGCACATGCATATTGTGTCATTACACAAAAAGATACAATATAGTATTTGAATTTTGCATCTAATCTGAATATGTTTGGATATTTTTCTCAAATGCTCTCTAGGTAAGTGCTCTAACACAGACCCCCCACTCCCACCTCACCCCTACCCCATGGTGCCGGGGATTGAACCTGGGACAACTTAAGGTCTCATCCATACTAGCCAAGTGTTTTGCCACTGAACTATACCCCCAATTCCTTTCTCACACCCTTCCAAGTACTTTCTATATGGGGCTTAGGAACTCAACAAATTTGCTACATCTTATCTTAGATTCAAACAATGAAAAATCTCTGTCTCATTCTTCAGTCCCTTATATTTTCTTCTTACTGGTCCAGTGCTCTTTGCTTTGTTTTTTTCTTGTTTTTAATTCTGTAACACCCAGGCCTTCTCAATTTCCAATTCAGTAGTCTTTTTCTTGTATCAGTGCTTCTCAGCATTTTCATTAACATCCCCTTCGTATCCCCAAGGTATACCTAAAAGGGGTCCTGGAGTGAGGTTGGTGTACCCAAAGAGGTCCTGGAGTGAGATATTTCTTGAAACTTTCATATTTTCTCTTAAATGTTCATATCTGGTATAGTTAATATTTTTATAAGCAAACATTTCTCTGTATATCTCTGACTAAAATTGATGCTCTAGGAAGTTGAGCTATATTGGTCTAGTGGTGTGAGGTATTTCACACAGTGCTGTGTACCTTCACTATACAGAGTATACATTGTGAAGTACAGCACTATTGATTGAGTTTCTTCTTTGAAATAATAATAAGTGTTCAAGTTTAAAGGATTCAGAAAGAATACTGGGAATCTGAAACTTGCTTTTAAGAGGACTTGGTGAGAAGCAGCACTGTAGGAAAAAATTAGAAACTTAGTGTGTCTGTAAAAGTTTAAAAGTGGGCCAAGTATTGTGGTATACACCTTTAATCCCAGTTACTTGGGAGGTGGAGGCAGGAGGATGGAGAGTTCAAAGCCAGCCTCAGCAATGGCGAGGTGCTAAGCAACTCAGTGAGATTCTCTATAACACAAAATAGGGCTGGGGATGTGGCTCAGTGTTTGGGTTACCCCTGAGTTCAATCCCTGGTACAAAAGTCCGGCCAGCTTGGGCAATGTAATGAGATCTTGTCTCAAAATTTAAAAAAAAAAAAAAAAACGGCAGGGGGTGTAACTCAGTGGTAGAGTGCCCCTGGGTTCAATTCCCAGTATCCCAAAACAAAACAAAACAAAACTTAAAATGGTGCTTAACACATTTTGAAAGAGTGTAAGTCTTGAATTGAGGATTCTAGTAGTCTTTGCAGAAGTAGGAAGCCATAATGGACAATTTCTTCCTTACTCCTCTGAGCAATCCTCTGTTCTCTGAATTTTTAATAATTTTTAAATTGCTTTTTTGCTTGACATTTTGTTTCACACACTACTATAGCAGTGCTTTAAATTTATAGTAACTGGATAGATTTAGTCTTTACATTTTATTTACAAAACCCCTTAGCTTAAAAAGAGCCACTTAATATGGCATGCCTTTAGTACTGGTATTTTTGTTTTGAGTATTTTCATCTTAGATGTATTCTGACACATTTTACAACAGTTTTGTCAGCTGACTGCAGTGTGTTAATACTATTTTTAAAATACTATTTTTATAATCAGACTGAAAGATTGCTTCATTTGTTAGCTGTTTGTCTTTCAAATCTAAAAGTTGTATCCCTTATGTGTTTATCCTTACTGAAATGCCCTGCTTATAGTGCCATACATTTCAGGATTATTTGGAACAAAGGTTAACAACTTCTTTCTCTCTGCTCTCCTCCTTTTCCTTTCCTTTCCTTTCTTTTATTCTCTCAGGCTCCTCTTTTCCCTTGTTTTTTTTCCTTTCTCTACCTTAATGGCAAAGGGCTTTTTTCTTCACTCTCATCTATTTCTGCTTCCTAATGGAGAAAGAAATTAGTAGTTTTTAATTTGATAGAAAAAGCAAAATTGGAAAGGAGATAATTATTGAACTTGACCCTAGAAATGTAAGAATTGATTATCCTTTACTTCATAAAGGAACATGAATTGCAAGTTAGAAATATAGGCAGCACACAAATTGTAGAGTATTGCTGCGAACAAAATGTGAGGGAATTATGCATAGATCAGTTTTTACAAAGGGGCACAGATAACTCATTTTTTAAAATAATAGGAATAGTATTTGGTACTGGAGATTGAACCCAGGGGCACTTTTCCACTAAGCTACTTCCCCAGTCCTTATATAAGGACTATATTTATTTTGTATTGGGGATTGAACCCAGGGGCACTTAACACTGAGCCACATCCCCAGCCTTTTTTATATTTTATTTAGAGACAGGTTCTCACTGAGTTACTTAGGGCCTCAGCCTCCCAAGCCGCTGGGATTATAGGTATGCACCACCACTCCCAGCTATTTATTTTTGAGATGGATCTCATTAAGTTTTTGAGACTCTTCTTGAATTTGTGATCCTACTTCCTCAGCCTCCTGAATCTTTGGGATTATGGGCATGCACCACTGTATCAGGCACTAAATACTGATTATTAATATGGTATTTGCAATGATTTTTTTTTTTTTAAGTGGTAGTTGTGGGGATTGAACCCAGGGCCTCACATACACCAGGTAATCATGATTATGGCTGAGCTAAATCCCCAACCTCTGATTTTTAATGCAGTGTTTGAGAAACATTCTGTTTACTTTTAAAGTTTTTTTTTTTTTTTTTGCAGTACCAGAGATTTAACCCACTTCCGTGCAAATGCTAGGCAAGTGTTTTATAATTAAGCTGCCTTCCGAGTCCTTTTTATTTTTATTTTTAAATTTTGAAATGTAATGCCTAAGCTGACCTCAAACTTTTGATGCTCTTGCTTCTGTCTCCCAAGTAGTTGGGATTAGAAGTGGGCCACCATGCCTGACTGAATACATGATTTTTTGTTAATGATTTTTGATAGTGCTACAGTGTTTGATAGGTTGTGTCTATGGTACAATACTTTTTTTTTTTTTTTTTTTTTAAGAGCTGATTGTTTCTTTCTTTCTTACAGTGTGTAGTATTATATTAAATCTCTTAGGTGAATGCTCTACCATTGACTTATGTCCCTAATTCTAAAAAACTGATCTCGGGGCGAGCGGGGGGGGAAAGAATAAAAGACTTTAGTTAAAATTGATCAGGTTTGTCATTTAAAGTAGTTGTATTTGTTCTTTTTACAAATGGTAAGGATTCCAACAATTTTTTAGCATTTGCCATAGAGAGGGACTTTTGGTACTTTTCTCTTTAATTTTAATGAAAAACCAGTGCTCAGGCATCATCAATTTTAAAGATGTTATTTTTAACTTTATTTATAGTGTAATTACCTTGACCTTAATTTTGAACGATGTGACTGTGAAAATGACTACTTGCTTATTTAACTGAGTAATATTAGATTTTGAAAGATTAGGTGGATGGAAAATATTTAACTGATCTATGGTGTGTTTTGTTTATATTTAGAGAAGATGAAACTGACTCCTATGTGAAGTGTTTGGCACATGCTTGCATAAGAAAAAGAATACTGTATAGGCAGTTCCCATTAAATTACAAGATTAAGGCAGATAAATACAGAATGTGCTATTATTATAGTTTCTCATTTATGAAAAAGTAAACATTATTCTGAAATCCTTTTTTAATGTGTGGTACTGAGAATTGAACCCAGGGGTTATATCCCCAGTCCTTTTAAAAATTTTTTTGAGACAGAGGGTCTCTAAGTTGCTGAGGCTGACCTGGAACTTGCAGTCCTCCTGTCTTAACTTCTCAAGTTGCTGGGATCACAGGTGTGTACCACCCCATCTGGCCGGTAGTCAGTTTTAGTTCAAATGAAGCTGCAAGTTCCTCTGGCTATGAACAGTTCAGTTTATTCTCTCCTTGATTATATCATTTCTGTACATTTCTTTGGTTTGGAAGTGAATATTGTCATGATAGTTAAATAAAACCATGGAGACAACACTCAAACCTCAAGTTAATATAAAATTTACTACATCAGTAACTGGGGTAACTGGAGGCTAAGGTGATCAACTTTCTTCACTCTTTGCAACATATTTAGCATTTATTAGTGTTGTCAAAAGAAATATCATTGGAAGGAGAAATTGAGGTCCAGAGAAGAGAATGCAGTCGTCAGTGGTTGAGACTGGAATAAGAAGTCACTTTCTGTACTAATAATATGGTGGCATTGAAGAATATCCTATTTAGATTCCCTAAATCATTAATTAATAGCTACTCAGAGGTGATAGAATCAATGTAAAAGCAAAGTGAAAATTCCAATTCTTATAGAAATAAAAAACGCAATTTATTTTAGCTAAATATGAAGCAGTAATTGTTAACATTTATTGTGTTTAATTTTGGGCCACCTAATGACTTTCTTCTACATTATTTCATTAAATTTTTGTAAAAGTTCTATGAGAGGTAGGTATTGTTGCTCATATTGATGAAAACCAAAGAATTTGTATTCATATTCAGATCGGTCTTAACTATAAGCCCAAACTGTGAACCATTATATGGTATTCTTGTCAACATAATGTTTCTAGGAGGAAGTGGGGTATGAGAAAATCCATCCAAAGCTTAGTCACTGTATAGATCCCTTTTGATTTAAAAAAAAAAAAAAAAAAAGTGTTCTGAATTGGTATCACTTTAGTATTATAAATACTAAATCACTTTAGTATTATAAATTTCCAACAAAATATGTAGTGATTATTCACTCCCTCTAAAACTTAATGAAATATAGTCTAGTAGCATCTAGCCTTAACCTTTTATTTTATTTTTAAACAGAAACATTGTTCCCTTCATCTTGAGAGATTACAAGAATCACAAAAGGTCACTATACAGATATCACAGGTTAGAGAGATTGTACCCTTTTCTGGATAAAGAGCATAAATCCAATGGTACAGGCCTTATGTATAAGAAGGGGTTGAATTCAGCCTTATTTAGGTGAACCAAATCACATTCCCACAAACCCTAGTCCTCATAATAAGTGAAGTGACAATATCAAGTGTTCATTAACTTCCTATGCTTCTTAAGAGTGAAAGAAACTAGAGAAAACTTGTAGCCATGCAGCCATTTATGACTTGCTTTCCAGAATCATTTTTGACATGAAAGTGTTGGTATAGGAAGTTACTTAGATGCAGCAGGTTTTTTGGGTAACTGTCTCAAATCAGTTGCCACAGAACCAGTAAACAAACAAAAAAAAATAAAGTTAATGGGAACACAAACATTAGGAAGTTGTAGAATTGTGTATCTTCAGCTTAATTCTCTGGAAAGATAGTTTATCATTTTATAATTATGTTTTCAAAATCTGCATTTAAATTGGCCTATTATTTAGTTTGGAACTATAGATGGCTCTTCAAACCTTGCCGGTTTATTCTACAATTTGTTCCTAAATTGTTCTTCAATCTAAACTAAAAGAAGACCCACAATTTGTGTTATTTGTTGTCCTGATAGGAAATATTTATTGAATATTGTAAGTAAATGGATAAATATAAATGTGTGTATAAATATATGACTAGACAGCCTTGTTATAAGCACTTTGGAAATTTTGAAGTTAAAATCATAGCCATGGTCTTCAGGGAGCTTTAGGTGTAGTTGAAAGAAGTTTGCCCACTTTTGTTTTTGTGTGTTTTTTTTTTTTTTTTTTTTTTTTTTTTTTTTTTTTGGACCCCTGCAGGAAAGTAGAGAGCCTTTTTCTATTGATCAGAAAAAATGCTTCATAAAGGCTTTCTGGTCATGTGGCTCTGTTTAATTTAGAAGTCAACTCATGAGTAACCTCCTGGTTTGCTCTTCATTTAATTTTTCTCTGAATAGTTTTGAGATTAAAAATTTTTACTGATCCTGAATAATGAGATTTTAGTTTTCTCTTTTGGGAATATAATGTATTGCTTATGCATGCTGAGTCTTATTCCTTGGAATTTCTTTGTAGTTTAGTTCTTAAGCTTTCAGAGAAGTTAGACCACTGGACTTGAGAACTCAAAGAAGCTTAATGAGAATGTTAGGTGGGAACTTGCCTGAACGTTACTCCTTCCCCCTATATGTATGTATTTTTCATTGGTTAATTTGAGATTTGAGAACTTTATTTTTACTCATATCTGTCATCCTGTAAGTAATCACACATTAATTTTTAAACTTCAGTTCAAAATTATCTGATGTCCCTGTTTGGCTTGTTTGCATTTTGACTTCTTTTGACTTTGTTTCTAGCTAATATTTTAAATATTCCATTCTGGTCATGTATTTAAACCAGTATACATTGGCCTTTTCATTAAAACAGAAATGTTCATTGTAAGTTCATATGCTAATTTGTGCTGATCTTGTATATTCCCTTGAGGTACTGAAATGTTGAAAAATAAGTTCTAGCTTTTCATTTTACTCATCTAACTTTGCAAGTATCTGGTCAAAGAGATGGTTGTTGTTTTTGATAATTGTTGCTGGCAATAAAGTGCCTTGGAAGATTATACAACTCTTGTTAATTGGTTTACAGAACTTTTTTCTGGCAATTGGTGATAGAAGCTTACCAGATTCAGTATGTCTGCTGTTTGTATTTTGATGTAAACGCAGCATAATAAAAAATAGTATTTGAACTTTCAAGCCACTGAGCATACTTCATGTGTTGATAAGTATGATCATTGCTGTCTACTTTGTAAAGATTGAAAATGATTTGGCCTTTTTCCAGTGTAATGTTTTCTTCATAGCAAATAACAAACAAAATGAGGGCAGAGGAAAGAGTAGATTAGGAGTTTAGGTAGTTAATCCTTGCAGTTCTATTGTATGAAAGAGAACGGTTAGTTATTATTTGTAAGCAAATTATACCTGAATATATGAACATATCTTAGAAATCTATTACTAGAATTAATGTTCTTGAAATAGCCCAATCTAATTTATCAAATGGCTTTTTCCTCCTCCAGTTCTGTAGAAAATGTTCTCAAAACACTCGTGAAAAGCTGCCGACCGTAAGTAACTTCTCAATTTCTAAAACCTCTTGTTCTTTCTGTGGGCCTTCCTTTATCTTTAGTGTATGTTTTGAAGAGAAAATTAAAGGTATAAATAAATAGTTTCCGACATTGTGACGTTAGTTACCCAGTGTAGCATATCATTCCCAGCTCTTGAACTGAATTTTTCATATTTTATTTTGAAATTTAGAAAATTTTAAGTCACCCATTATAAAGAATACTGCAGTTTATATGTTGCCATCTATATTTCAAAGATTTTTCTAGAGTATTATTTGTTATTCAGATCAAGATATTTTCTAAAATGAGCACTTTAGGTATTACACTAAAATATTAGTTATGACAAGAAGGTAGTCTAAATTTTTCCCACTATTTCTCTTTGCAAATATTTTATTCCAAATATCCTACATTTGTATGATAAATAGCCTATATTATGATTAAAATGAATACGAATAGAATTAATTTTAATTAAAATCCAATTTTAAGTATCCAATCTATATATATATTTTTCTTTTTCTTTTTTTGGGTGGTGGTGGTGCTGCTGCTGCTGGGGATGGAACCCAGGACTTCACATGCATGGAGGGCAACCAGTCTACCTCTGAGCCACACCCCCAACCCTGAACTATGTTCCTCTTATCTGGCCATTCTAAGACTCTTTTTTTTTCCTGCTATGGATACAGTGAATCCTTTGCAGTGGAAAACCCCTATGTTTATCATATGCATATGAGTTTAATTCAGATATTTATTACTGACATATTATACTACTTAGTCTTGGGTAAATGTATTTTCAGTATATAAAGTGTCTCCCTCATAAGAGGCTTAAGATCTGAGTCGTAAGTCACCAATGAATAGTGACATTTTGTTAGTTACTCTCTTGCTGTGTTTCTTCCCTGAAACTTGAGGTACATATTTGTTCTTGGATAATTTATAGAACTCCCAATTTTTCATTTTGGATTAGTAGATTAACAGTTCACTCAGAAAAAGTAGGAAGAGGAATTTTTACATATGAAATCCTTGAAGGTAGTTTAATATTTATTTTTTTATTTTAACCCATTACAAGAACCTGGCACATAATGCTTTGTGAACTCAACAGAAATATTACTAGAAATGTAATTTTGTTTCTCACATAAAAGATTGAAGTATGATTTATGTTAACACAGGTTTAGGAAAATATAAGAGAATTCATCATATTGTTGTGTAAGCCAAAATTATAAGTGGATTTACAGGATTTTCCCAACTTCCTTGGGTAGAATTCAAATTTCTGAGATACTGTTTCTAATTTTAAACCTCTTAAGATGGAATAGACAACCATACATGTGTCATCTTTAGCTATTTTCCCTAATATAATATGTGCACACTTGAGAGTTTAATTTTGTTATATCCCCTCTACTCCAGGGATGCTTCTGGTCATGTTACAGAATTGCAGAATATTAAAATCTTTAGTACCAGATTGTTAGTCCTGTCCTGTCTGGTATATAGAAGGACTTAGTAGTTCAGTGAGGGTAAAGAGCACCCAGAGATTCATCCAGAGGGGCCAAGAGTCTAGATGTGATGTCTCACACCTGTAATCCCAGTGACTCAGGAGGCTGAGGCAGGAGAATTGGAAGTTGGAGGCCATCCCTGCCAACTTAGTGAAACCCTGTCTCAAAATAAAAATAAGAAAAAGGACTAGGGATGTAGCTCAGTGTTAAAGCATCCCTTTGTTAATTCCCAGTATCAAACAAATGAACAAGAACAACAAAGGGGCCCAGATACGTCTGGGCTTGATGCCATCTTGCTCACTTACTGATTTGTATTTCTTACATAGAATGGGTTCTCATATAAGCCTTTTTCAATTGCTAGTACATAGGACAAAGAAAGTAAAAACAATCATGCTTAACTTTATGGGTGTTTGAAGGGTTTTTAATCTGAGTTTTACCAACTTAGTAGGATTTTTTGAAAGTTTTTTTGACAAGAGAATTTACTTTATCCCAAGTGTGTTGGGAGATATGTTTTATTTTAAAAAGTGAGTGTTTATTGAGGGCTAATTTGATATTTGTGGTGTGTGATATATGTTATACAATCTACAGCCCTCCTTTTTGTAGTGTTAGGGATTGAACCCAGGGCCTCATCATGCTAGGCAAGTTCTGTACATCTGAGCTAAATATCTGACCTCTTCCTTCCCTTTTTTGGTCAGTCACATATTGATGTTGTAGACTTTCTAGTCAGTCATCAGATACAAGAAACTTTCTTTTTTATTAGGTATTTTCCAGTAGATGCAACAGCAGAAATGCTAGAGGAATGGCGGCCTTTAATGTGTCCTTTTGATGTAACGATGCAAAAGGCCATCACTTACTTTGAAATATTTCTTCCTACCTCCCTTCCTCCAGAACTTCATCATAGAGGTTTTAAGTAAGTATATACATGTCTTCACAAATTCAGTAACATAGCAGGAAATGTACATATCAACAATCTAGTAAAGTAGTAAGTTTAAATTTGCAAACTCACCCATTATGTTTAATATACTTGAAGTGTGTGAAGGCTAAGACAGTTGAACAGAAGATTGTAAATAGAGAGTAAGGCTTGTGTGACAAGCTAAATAAGAACAAGGGCCTTAAGAAATTAGGAAAGAAAGGGGAAGAGAATAGTGAGAACAAACAGTGACAGGAAAACATTAATGGACAGAGTTGGGGGAGAGAAAGAAAATTGGAAACAACTCTTCAGAGTTGACAGTAATTAACAGTGAAATAGAAGTTGTAATAGACGAGATCACATTTTATAGCATAAATTAGAAAGGGAATATTCAGACAAGAAATATTCCATTATCTTATTAAGTTTGTAACTTTCAGTATTATTTTTTCTAGGTTGTATAGTTATCAGTAAGAATAATAGATTTTAAAAATACAAAGGATACCTGGCTTTGAACCACTTTCTATAATCACTTGCTATTCATAACAACATTTTTCTTCTTCAGACTTTGGTTTGATGAATTAATTGGCCTTTGGGTTTCAGTGCAAAATCTCCCACAGTGGGAGGGGGTGAGTGTCTCATTTTTCTTCTCTTACATGTTTTAATTTGGAGATAAATAAATCACTTGACAAGTAACTTCAGTTTGTTAGAATTGCCATTAGCAATATTATGATCATTTTTTTTTCCTTTTTATTTACTATTTTCTAATTGAAGTAGACATTTATTTATCAGTGTCTTAAGAGTATGAGCATGTATTATGAAATGCATGAAGTATAAAAATGTTTTCTATGGAACCTACTTCAGATAATGGAGGACACATAATGGTTTTTTGTTTTTTTTTTTAAAGCATATTTATTGGGTTAAAATTTTCTTTTCTGTTTTGTATTGTGAATGATGTTTTGTCATTTTCTTTTTAAAAGCATTTTAGCTGCAGTTATTTTTAAATGAATGACATAAATCAGAACTTATTTGGAGATTTTAAAAAATCTGCCAAATTAAATTTATGCTAATGACTGCTGAAAGAGCAAATGAATAAGGGGCAAGACTATGATATTTAAAAACAACAAGAAATACTCTCCTTAACTTTGTCTTGTTTTGTTTATTTTCAGCAACTAGTAAATCTCTTTGCTCGATTGGCTACAGATAATATAGGGTACATAGATTGGGATCCATATGTACCAAAGGTAATTAAGAATATTTGAACATATATACAACAGCACTAACAATCAACTCTGTGTTGTAAAGGAGAAGTGTTTTTTTTATACTAATGCCAAGTGCCACATAAACTTTTTTTTTTTTTAAGTAAAAATAGAGATGAGGTGATTCTTTGCAATAAGTAATTAAAACACATCACGGTATCAAGGGTACATAATTTTCGTCTTACCCATGTATGACATGAACTATAAATTTCAGAAGTTCTAAGTATATGAAGGGTGTCATGGATTCATACCTTTGAACAATTTTGCACATTATATTTGATTACTATTATCAAGTGTTACACACTTTTTAAAATCACAATACGTATTTTCTTATAGTAAACTAAGAATGTTTCTAGGTGCAGGTGTTTCTTAATATTGCATCTTTGGTATTTTGTCTGTAGAATCACTTCAGGAACTTTAGTAGGACTGGAGGTAGGACATCCAGGTATTTCTGATGTATACACTGACATTAGACCAGGACTGGAAGCAAGAGAAAGGCTCTGGTTGACTTAGCTTGGTCTGTCTTTCGCTTGCTATTGTGTATTAAAAACTAATTGAGATGGGTGCCTTTGGGCATCCATCAATTAAGGTAGATTTAAAATATAAATTTAATCACATTAAAGAGGAATTATTGTGTTTTGATTAAAATACAAGTGCTTAAGGGAAAAATCAAGCTAGGATCAAGGATCAAGATTTTGAAATGGCAAAGTAATTGGCTAGAAGATACTTGAATTTTAGTTGGTGATGTGCATTCTGGGCATGGAACGGGAGCATAGGAATGATTATTTATGTTTAGAGAAGCAGATGGGTAAAAATTTTCATCGTTTAATCACATTTTGTTTTGCCTTTTTATGTGGAACTATAAATCTCATGGGACATGGACACAGCTGATTCATATTCTTGTGCCTGTGACCTTAGAGTGTCATACAATGTATCTGTTTATATTTATGTGTTTTTTTCAGAATGGAACAAATCACTAAACATTTATAATGTTGCTTAAAGACTTCATGATAAAATGAGAGTATAGCCAGTGTCACTAGTGTATAACACTAAGCTATTTAAGGAATTAATTTGATGCCTATAAATATTCTTAATTCTTTAAAAAAATTTCTTTCTTCTTTTTAAAGATATTTACAAGGATTCTGAGAAGCTTGAACCTCCCAGTGGGAAGCAGTCAAGTGTTAGTTCCAAGATTTTTAACAAATGCTTATGATATAGGCCATGCTGTGATATGGATTACTGCCATGATGGTTTGTAATAAATAAATTTGTCATCTCTGTTTTGCCTTAACCATACAAAAAATTCAATTCTATGTTTATGGTTTGGTTGGTCACTTGAATCTTAGATATTTTGTTTCTTGCTTCTTTGTTTTCATGTTCTAAGAATTGAACCCAGGGCCTGGGGCTTGCTAAGATTCTTGAATATTTTCTGATTTGGTATATTTATGTTTATCAGATCTAGAACGTAGACATAATCTACCATTTGTAAATCTTCTTAACAAAAGCATCTTAAAAAAATTTAGAGTTCTGAGGGATTCAAAATGTCTTAACATTTTTACAGATTCAGAACCAGACTCAGATGAAAAGACTCTCCCACGATAGGATCAGAACTCAGAACTAATCAGAAACCCCCTTATTCGTTCATTGTTAATATTCACGTAAATTATTATATTGAACACAGAGTTCTTAAAATTATCTTAGTGAAGGGAGAAGTATAAAGGATCAATTTATTGTCATCCTTGAAGGAAATAAAAACTATGTCAGATGTTTAGATTTTGGTGTTATCTCTCAAGAATGCAGTTTTAGAACAACTATAATTTTCTGATTTAACATTGATATATTGCTTCTAGAGCTCTCTTTGAATTAATATTCTGTTCCATGTCATTTCTGCAGAAAAGGCCAAGTGATTGTTACAAGCTTATAGCAAGAAATTAAAACTCCCAATCGTTTTACTCTTTTATTGTTAGGAAATCCCATTTTCCTATCATTCAATAACGGGGGGGTGGGGGGCGGAAAAAACCAGCAACATGTTTGTTTACTATCTTATACAGGCAGTAAGGTGAAACTCACTTTTTGGGAGCCACAGACCTAGATGGTGATTAGCATTAGCCTTGAGTTCATTTTACTCTGCCTTCTCACACAGTTCATTGGTAGCTTCACTTTGTGTTAAGTGTAAAGTGGGGGGAAAAAAAAAAGAAAAGAAAAGAAACTGGTCATGGTGACTCATGCCTATGATTTCAGCTGCTAGGGAGGCTGAGGAAGGAGAAATGTTTGAGACCAGCTTGGACAACAGTAGCAAGACACTGCCTCAAAATGAATTTCAAAGGGGTCTGGGAATGGGTTGGTTATAGAGTGCTGGTCTAGGAGCAGAGCCCCTGGGTTCAGTTCCCAGTACTGCAAAAACAACCACAACAATAAAATCTGTAATTGTAATTGTCAGAAGTTTGGAGATTTTGTGAGTTTTGCTATGGAATTATTATGGTATCTGGCCTAGTCTAGTATTCTAGATTGAGAAACATGAACATGAATTTCATGTTAGCGGAAAGTCATGTTCCTAATGTAATTTGACAGCTTACTTTCGTGCTGTGTCTTGAAAGATCATCACGGGACAAAAAGATTTTAAGGTCAAATTGTAGTGCTTTATCAACTTCATAGATGAAAGCTAGATTTTTTTCCCTCATTTTTCTTCCAAGTTATGTTGTGTGGTTGATTTTTTTTGTGTTTGTTTTGGTAATAGATTGAGAAATAAAAATAATTTTCTTTTGAGTAAAAATGAGGCTAAATATAACAAATTTCGACATTTTAAACCTTTAGAAGAAATCATGAAATATTCACTGCATTTATTGAAAGCATCCCTCCCCATTACAAAGGATGAGAAATTTACTTAATGATTTATTTAAGAAATGCCTTATGTACTTCATACTAACCATTTTAGTTATTTTTGAATAATATTTATTTTTGATAAATTGTAGTATGCATGTTATTTTATTTCGGAAATTTAAAATGTACTGTTAAGTTGAAAAATACACTCCCCGCCCCCAGGTGTATAATTTAGTTTAAGTAAATTGCTTTTATTTTTAGTAGAATGTTTTAAATTACTTTGCATGAAATTCATTGGGGAATTGTTTTGACTCTTATTTAGAGATAGAATTAATTATTGTCATCAGGATGAAGGTAAACCACATTAGAGATTTATGTATAGGCCTGGGCCTGTTGACCCTCTCTCCTTTTTTGCAGTATATAATGTCGATACTGACATTTTACTTCTTATTTGAACAGGGTGGACCAAGTAAGCTAGTGCAAAAACACTTAGCTGGTTTGTTTAACAGCATCACATCTTTTTACCATCCTTCAAATAATGGGCGCTGGCTGGTGAGTATGTTCATTTTGTTTTGTAGTGTTCAAAACATTTTAAATGTGGTTATACTTAACTATTGCCTATTGACTTAGTATGTTCACAGGACGTACAGAAGTAAATTAAGGCATACTGCTGTGGTTACTGATGATAAACTGCAATATTTTGCAGAAGACAATAACAAAAATGCCATGGGATCATTTTTTTCTATTTTATCATGTCAGCTGTTTTATTGTTTTTTTTCTTTTTTAATTACTTTCTTAAAATGGCTTTTCATGTAACAGAAAATTTAGTGGTGCTAGAAAGTCTTCAAACTAGAATTTGAAACTCATTTTTATTTTATTTATTTGGTACTGGAGAATTGAGTGAGGGACTCTTTACTACTGAGCTTATCCCCAGTCCTTTTTATTTTTTAATTTTAAGACAGGGTCTCTCTAAAGTTGCTGAGGGTCTTGCTAAATGATGAGACGAGACTAGCCTTAAACTTGGTATCCACTGAGTCACTGGAATAATAGGCGTGTACCACCATGCATGGCAGAACTCATTATTATTAGTAATTAATAGTGTATAATTCTATATAGTTATTCAGTAATCTTTATATTTAGAGCTGTTATTTAAAAAATCCTTTCTTGAGTGGATAGAAAGGAATCATAAATATCTACAACAGAAAGTTGGAACTACCTATTACTTTTTGTATCTTTGTCCCCAGAACAAGTTAATGAAACTACTTCAGCGGCTGCCAAACAGTGTTGTTAGAAGATTGCATCGTGAAAGATATAAGAAGCCCTCTTGGTTAACTCCTGTGCCTGATAGCCATAAGCTTACTGATCAAGATGTTACAGACTTTGTACAATGCATTATTCAGCCTGTTCTTTTGGCTATGTTTAGCAAAACTGGTAGTCTAGAAGCAGCCCAGGCTCTGCAGAATCTTGCACTGATGAGACCTGAGTTAGTAATACCCCCTGTGCTTGAAAGGTAAGTCCACCTGTTTAGTGGAAGCTTCAACTATAGCTCGGTTAGTCTTTTTATCTGTTACTTTTCCTCTCCGTGGCATCTGTTTTGCATTTTCAGTGCTTTTATCTGTTCTTTGAGGAGAAGCAAGAGGTTTTAACATGATTGGTAACTTGATAAAGGTTTATTAGGGAGAAAAAATGAAAGGGAAATGGGTAGCATAAGTATATTGGATTATCTGCACATTTAAGTTTCCCAGGTTTTTTCTCATAAATTAAGATGTTTTTCCCCCCTTCAAAATGTGTCACTAAGTATTGAGATGTGAGAATGTGGCAGTGAATTGGTGATAACAGAGGAAAATTTTCTTATCTTAATTATTTTCATCTATTGTATAATCTTAGCTATATTATGTTTACAGTATACATTTTATTGCATTCATTTTATTTTGTATGTTGAAACAGTATCTAAAGTAGCTCTCTAATTAGGCAATCTAGGCATAATATGGGTCCTACAAAAGAGACTTAGTGTTTTGAGTTTTCCAGAACTGATTACTTCAGCTTTCTGTTAAGCCTCTTCTTTCTCTACTACCTGAACTTGAGCCTTATCATTTTTCTCTAAATGTCTTTGTGAAAGGTAAAGGGAAACATTTCAGTTTTTGGATCCCAAAACAATCTAGCAGTTGAATTGTGTAAGAATTTGTGTAGGGTCCTTAGTGGAAGAATCCAGACCACTGTTGAGTCAGGATGTGTAATATGGTCACATTTACTTGTGGAGGAACACAGTGTTAAAAGATCTTGACCAATTACCCTCTATATATGTATGATTATACTGCCAGTGTGATTCTGCCCCCTGTACAGCCAGAGAAATGAGAAGTTGTGCTCTTTTTGTGTACAGTGTGTCAAAATGCATTCTGCTATCACGTGTAACTAATTAGAACAAATTAAAAAAAAGATCTTGATCAAAATGTGATTTCATTACCTATACATTTCAGTTGCTTTATGAAGTGGTCTCACCCTATTTTCATTGCCATGAATATCCAAGTTAGGTTGTACCTCCCTTTCTCAGTCTCATTTCTTTGGAAGTGCTGCGGGAGTAAATGAGAGCCCCATACATGCTAGGCAAACACTATACCACTCACTCGCATTCCTCAGTGCTAGTCACTCCTGTTTTTGTGTTCATGTCTTGGAACAGTGAAACTCTTCAACTCATGGAGCATAATTAATAAATGAAGTAGGGAAGGTAGGCTTCCTCAGTTCCCAGTGTCCTTTGCTACTTGACCTCTACTAGGTAATAGCAGCTAATCATTGTGGTAGGTTCCTTAATGCTCCTTGGGGAGGAGGGACTTCAGCTGTTTGCATAAGTAAAATTTTGAAAGAGAATTTCAGTGTTTCTTTATTTTTCCTTTGTCTTATTATTTATTTTTTGAAAATATTTTTAGTTGTAGATGAACACAATGCCTTTATTTATTTTTATGTGGTGCTGAGGATTGAATTCAATGTCTCACCAATGGGAGGCAAGCACTCCACCATTGAGTACAACCCCAGTCCTGACTTTATTTTTGAACTGAATAATTATGAATAGTTAGATAAATGTTTTGTAGAAGGAACAGAGTTTATTTGAAAATAATACATATATCTGTCACATTTTTTTTTTAAGTTTTCAGTGTTTGAATAAATTTAATTTATTGAGTAATATTGTGTGCTTGGCCAAGACATCATTTTTTTGAGACTTTGAATTGTTATTTTGTGCTGTGTTGATGTGACATGGCCTATTTTTAGATTTTTTTTATTTTATAAATGCAAAACTTTTAAAAATTAAAACTGTAAGCCACTCATGGTAGTGCACAATTTAGAGTTTTGCATCTCCAAACATTATTCAGTGTAATATGCTTCCTTCATTTTTTAAAATAGGGCATAGGTTTGGTAATTTTTTAATCCCAGTTATAAATCCTTCCTTTCCCCACTTATATAATTTATAATGAAATTCCCCTTGTTTACCTTTCCTATATAAGTGGAATTTAAAATAACTGTATTTTGGATTCCCCTGCCCCCATAAAATAGATTGAATGTTCTTTGTGTTTAAATACTTAGTGATCAAAGATTCCTTTTGTCTTATTCCCCACAAGTGACTCACTCTAGTGTCAGGAATATTCTCATGTTTTGTATAACTGATTTGTGATTTTAAACTTTAAGCCTTTTTAGAAAAGTATGGATCAGGTGATATTTCAGTAAGATTATATTTCCTATAAAAGCGATGAGTGGGGTATTTGTAACTTACTCCTCAGTTCTAATTTATTATTTTTAATTGAATCATTAAGTTAGTATGATGTGGATTAAGAAGGTTGAAATAACTCAAAAGTCCATCAGTTTATGCTCTTGTTCATGTGGAATTTGCATGGATAGAGGTGATGATAATAGGTGATTAGAAAAAGATACAGTAGTCTGTATCCTTTTTATTTTGTATACTTTTCCTTTATATGTGTAATTCTATTAACATTGATAGCAGATTTTCACTCCAGATATTCCGCTGATTTATTTTTTATGTCACAATGCAGTTTATGAATTTAGTATACTTAATGTTGTAAAATTCTGTTTTCAAATTGTAGAACATATCCTGCATTAGAGACATTAACAGAACCTCACCAGCTCACAGCTACTTTAAGTTGTGTAATTGGAGTAGCCCGAAGTTTGGTATCAGGGGGCAAATGGTTTCCTGAAGGTCCAACACATATGCTACCTCTGTTAATGAGAGCATTGCCTGGGGTGGATCCAAATGACTTTAGTAAATGCATGGTGAGCATATTGATGATTTTTTGTTCTGTATTTGTATTTTGTAAATGAACATCTTTTTTTTTATGTTGGGGGGTGGTACCAGGGATTGAACTCAGGGGCACTCAACCACTAAGCCACATGCCCAACCCTATTTTGTATTTAATTTAGAGACAGGGTCTCACTGAGTTGCTTAGCACCTCATGATTGCTGAGGCTGGTTTTGAACTTGAGATCCTTCTGCCTTAGCCTCCTGAGCTGCTGGGATTACAGTGTGCACCACCTCACCCTACTAAATGAATCTCTTTTAAACTTAAAATTTAAAGTTATTCATAACACCATTCATTGTAAAATTTGCTAATGATAGCAGCATTATATATGTAGTTGCCTAAGTTTAAATTCATGAGCAATTGTTATATCTAATGCCTTCCTTTGTAAGTAATTTGCCATAACCTGTATATATTTAATGATAATAAAGAGTTTTTTTGGTTTGAGGTTTGTTTTGTTTTTTAATTTGGGGTTTTTTGTTTGTTTGTTTTTGTGGTGGTGGGGATTGAATCCATCCCCAGCCCTGATCATATGGTGTTTTAAAGCTCATTAGGCATTTGCTATTTTTTTGTTAAACAAGTTTTTTTTTTTTTTTTTTTGGTGGTGCTAGGGATTTGAACTCAGGGCCTCATGCTTGCAAGGCAAGCACTCTACCAACTGAGCGATATCCCCAGCCCTTAAACAAGTATTTTTAAAACTATACCATGTGATGAAAAATGCCACATTCTGCTTATATACAGCTCTTCTAGTTTCACTTTTTCATTTCCCCTTTTTCCACTTCTGTATTAACATAGGTTCTGCATTAACATAGGTTCTGCATTAACATTTTATTTTTACCCTTATACTTTGAGGTGGAAGACCAATCAACTTCTCAATGACAAAAGATTGGAGAACTTTGTGCGTAAACCTAATAAATAACTGTGTGGAAAATAAATTCAATATAATTTCATAACTGAAGTAACAGCCATTTAATTTTTCAGAACTTAAAAATGAAATTTTATGGGAAAAATGTTCAGAAAGATTGTTGTCGGATTTTCCTCAAGATAATTTTTTTGGCAGGGCTCTTTAGCTTATGGTAAACTTGAATTGAACTGGAATTATATGATTAATGTTGAAAATCCTTTGTATCTTTCCACAGATCACATTCCAGTTTATAGCAACATTTTCTACTCTGGTGCCTTTAGTGGATTGTTCGTCTGTACTACAAGAAAGGGATGACCTAACAGAAGTAAGGATGGCTTCTGTTTAAAAATGATTGTGCTGGGGTGTTAGCCCATGTCGTAGAGTGCCTGCCTTACATGCTGGATGCCCGGGTTCGAGTCCCCAGCATTGTCTGATTATGGAAATAATAAACAAAAATGATTGAGTTCTAATCTTTAAAGTATGTGCATTCATAATGTATATTTAATAGTTTTAAAACAACCTTGGATAACTCTACAGAGTCTTATTACTAGAACGGTATAAATAGAATGCCAAACCATCAGTGGGTAAGATAGTCTGCATAGTATGTACCATAGGAAGTGGGTCAAAATTTTTTCTATCAACTTAGGTTAGTAATAAACTTTCCCAGTACATTGGCAGCTAATGGAAAGAAATTTTTTTAGGGGAAGAGGGTTACGTTGCTTCTTTCACAACTATATTCTTTATTGTAATCATGTTGATACTTGACTTGCATCATTTGGATAGCAAGTAGTGAGACACTATCCTTTATATATATATATATATATATATATATATATATATCAGCAGTTTGAAAACTAATTGGTAATAAAGTTGACTGCTTGAGTTGTTTTTGATCCTTGTAAAATGTGTTCATTACCTTTTGTTTGGTTCCTAGAAAGTAGTGAATTGAGTTGTTCTAAATTGATGTGATTATGATGTTGTTTCTCACAGTATACAACACAATAATTTAGTGTTAAATCTATTTTTATGCCAAAGTTGAGTTTTGTTAGTTAAGAGAAAAAAGATCAAAGGCTATTTGTAATCTTTCTCCACACTTGGGTGTTACAGGTGGAACGAGAACTTTGTTCAGCCACAGCTGAATTTGAAGATTTCGTCTTACAATTTATGGACAGGTGAGCTGATAGCCCAGACTTGTCTTTCCTTTGATATTCAAGAAAATGACTGTCCTGCCCTAGACAGAGAAATTTCTCTCTGCATTGTAACCCTTCTTTACGATTTCACTGCTACCTAAGTCTGGTATTTGTGAAGTTAAAACAGAACAATTGATCTGTGAGCCATGTACAAATTCCTTGAAAAGTCATGACAGTAGAGGCTTATCTAATTATCATCAAATGTTAAACCAGGTTTTAGTTGCTAAAATTACATTTTGTTTGGATTATTTAGATGCTTTGGACTTATAGAAAGTAGTACATTGGAGCAAACAAGAGAAGAGACTGAAACTGAGAAAATGACTCACTTGGAGAGTTTGGTTGAATTAGGTCTGTCTTCTACGTTTAGCACAATTCTCACACAGTGTTCCAAAGAAATATTTATGGTAAGATTTTGTGTGTGTGTGTGTGTGTGTGTGTGTGTGTTTTAAAATTGAGTATCAGTTAATTTAAGTGTATGTACCATACAAGATTTCCCTTTTTATACTAAGGTTTAAAAAACCTGTACAGTTGGTTCTCATTACTTACAAATTTTATATTTGCAAATCTTACCACTTGCTTAACTTTATTTATTACCCTCATATCAATGCTTTTGTGAAGATTTGTGTAGAATGGCAAAAAATTTGAATTAACTAATACTCAGGGTCCTGGCATAAGTTTGAACTAGGCTACACTTTGCCTTCTTGTTTTAACTCTCCTAATGTAAACAAGTATCCTTTAATCTTTTAGTGTCTCATTGGTGTGCATTTTCATTAGTGATTTTGCTATTTTAGCATGTTAAGAATGGCCAGGCATGGTGGCATACCCCTGTAATCTCAGCAGTTTAGTGAGACCCCATCTCAAAATAAAAAGTCAAAAGGGCCAGAGCTTTAGCTCAGTGGTAAAATGTCCCTGGGTTCAGTCCTGGGTATGAGGAGGGGATAGGGGATGTTAAAAATGGCTCCCAAGAGTGTAATGCTTCAGTGAGGTCTAGTGTTCCTAAGTCTAAGAATTGTGCTGTGCCTAATGGGGCAAAAAATGTGTTAGGGATGTTTCGATAGCCATGAGTTATATAGCTGTTGACCGTGAGTTCAATGTTAATGAATCAAAAATAAGTATTAAATAAATGTCTCTAAACAGATACACACCTAAAACAGGTTTATGTACTTACCACTTGATAAAAATGTTGTGACCAGAGGTTCACAACCTAATGCTGTGTTTTCCTTAGAAGCAGTAGTCAAGTATTTGCTAATTAAGCATTCCCAGCAACTTTATAGAACATAACTACCATGAATAATGAGAAATGACTATATTGTAAAAATTTACAATTAAATTACTCAGAGAAGTTTTGGGAATTAATGTATGCCATCACATGGTAGAAATTATATCCTTTGAATAAGTTTTGATGAATTAGAAATAGTTGTCCTCCTAATGCATTTGCTATTTGATATTTGGTACCTGTATGTACAGTGTGGTCTTTAAGAATGCTCTTTATTTGATAATTTATTTTTCCCTTTGTCTGAGATTATCACTGTTTAACATGTTCACCCTGGCTCAGAGCCAAACTGCCCTACAGCAGTTTGATAGATACTAAGATTGTTAGTATAAAGAAATGAACATAAATCATCTCTTGTTTAACAGAAAAAATGTTGTTTATAGTTTTCAGCATTGTTAATCCAGGTTTAGAACTCATTTCTTAAATCAGCAAGCAAGTACAAATTCTGTGACATGATTATAAAATTAAATAGACCGCTTCAAGTCTTTTTAGAGCAGTGATAGATTTTTATACTTAGTAGTTGTGAGAATGATAAATTTTAAGTGTTAACATATTCCAGAAATTTCTACATTTTGGTCTTGCCATCATAATTAAATAGCATTTTCTTCCATCACCTATTGTTTCATGCATATGGTTTTTGTAGCAAGTAAAATCTTGTTCCTTAAATGTTTTGTTCAAGTTAGGATTGTCTGCAAAGATTGTTCTTGGACTTGAATGTAACATTACTAAGTAAATTGTATAATATCAGATGGTTACTTGCTTGTTATTTTTAGTGTAGTATGTTTATCATTTTCTTTTTTATTCCATAAGATGCTTAATTTTCTTAAAAATGATGATTAAGCATTTTTATTTTTTATATATGTTAACAGGTGGCCCTCCAGAAGGTTTTTAATTTTTCTATTTCACATATATTTGAAACAAGAGTAGCAGGCCGCATGGTGGCGGACATGTGCCGTGCTGCTGTAAAGGTGAGTTTAGTTTTTTGAATTGATGAATTAATGTCTCAACAACCAACATGTTTGTGGGGTTAATTATTTTGGAAGTACTTGTACTGTTTACAGTAGCTGCTTACAGCCCTTCTTAGCCACTAAAAACAATGCTGGTGTATATTTTGTGACTATTAAATATTTGCCTTTCAAAAAAACTTATTTTTGTAAATTTGTTTTCAGTGCTGCCCAGAAGAAGCTTTGAAGCTATTTGTTCCTCACTGCTGTAGTGTTATAACTCAGCTTACAATGAGTAAGTCATAAAGTTATTATTCTGTCTTTACAAGTTCAGATAAATATTTTTCTTCAGTTCTTCAATAGAACTCTATTAATGAAAATACATTCCTTGAACTCTGCAGTCTTTTATTTTTTATATTTTTGGGAAGGAATTTCCTCACCCAAAATGACTCATCCTTATTGGCAGGTAGCTTCGAAGTTCTTCTCTATTTAATATTTTCATATAATACCTATTGGGAATTATTTTTTAAAATATCACTTATCCTTTGAGATAGAGGCAGAATTCTTGATACATTTATTTTGGTATATTTATGTTCTTGAAAATTTATTTTCTACCTCCTTTAATAGTGAATGCATCTTCATGATGAAATAAAAATCTCCCTGAAAGAGATTTTTCTTAAATATTAGAAATACTAAGCAGGAATATTTTTTATTTATTTATCTGTCTATTTCTTTCTTTATTTGGCATTGCGGATTGAACCCAAGGAGACTTTATCACTAAGTACTTCCCTCTTTTGAAAAACCTTTCTAAGATTTGAAATAGAGTCTGAGTTGCTGTGACAGTCCTCAAACTTAAGATCTTCCTGCCTCGGCTTTTCAAGATTTTAAGTATAAGTTGCCCCACTGGCTAATAGAAATATTTTAAGATTATTTAGTTGTATGCATATTTTTTTTCTCTGATAGTTTTTTGCCATTTTTAGATGATGATGTATTGAATGAAGAAGAGCTAGACAAGGAATTACTATGGAATCTTCAACTTTTATCAGAGGTATTGTAAGTTTTTGGAGGAAAATATTAATATGGTTTTAAACTCTTTCTGACAAGTTGATTTTAAAATATGGAAAGCCAAAAGTTTTAGAAGTTTTTTGATATAGCTTGAAGAAGTCCAAATATCTCATCCTCTCCCAGTACCAAAGGCTTATTGCTACAGCTGTAGTAGTAATAAAAAACCTACTCAATTGAGGTTTTTACTAATTAATTCTAATATGAATAATTCATTAATTAGAAAGTTTTTAGATTCAGGATTCATTCTGATTTAAAATTTGGCCATCAAACTTCAGTTTCCCTTATGACATAGTTAAGCAGTTCAAATTTTGTCTCTTTTAAAAGATACCTACTTTTTCCTTTCTCCTTTCCCCTTTTCCCTTTTTCCTTTTCCTTTCTGTTTTCTTCCCTTCTCCCTTTCTTCCTTTCCCTTCCCTTCCCTTCCCTCTCCTCCCCTCCCCTTCACTCGCCTCCAGTTCCCTTCTGTCCCTTTCCTTTCCAACCCTTTCTTTCTTTCCCTTCCTCCCTTCTTTGTAATACTGGTGATAAAAACCAGGGCTTTATATATGCCAGGCAAGTACTCTACCTGAGACTGAGGTAGACCCTTTTGAAAGAGATATTATTTTGGTGTATGAAAGCCTAAGCTCAGAAAATGTGTTTTGATGTCCAAATAGAGTTAAATTATTAGAGTACAGTTAAAATGAAAATTCTAAAATGAATTAAAGTCATTTTAAGAAACACTATTTTAAGGCTACTTTAGTGGCCAAGCACTGAACTTTGCATTAATTATTGGTTGTTGATCTTTTAACCAAAATATCTTCAACTCTTTTTCCCCCTATTTTTAGATTACTCGAGTAGATGGGAAGAAGTTGCTTCTTTATAGGGAGCAGCTTGTAAAGATTCTCCAAAGAACCCTACATTTAACCTGTAAGCAGGGTTACACTCTGTCTTGTAACCTTTTGCATCATCTTCTTCGTTCTACTACACTTATCTACCCTACAGAATACTGCAGTGTGCCAGGTGGCTTTGACAAACCTCCTTCTGAATACTTTCCTATCAAGGCAAGCATTTTCAATAATTTAGGATTCAAGAATAAATTGCCTTCTTTTCTTGAGCAATTTGAAATGTGTTCCTTTTCTTGTATATAGAGATATCAGTTCTTTATTTTAAAATAAATTATTAAAACTATTATTATAGTATATTTAACTTGTGGTGTCTCTTTTCAAATGGAGCCAAATTTAGTTTTTTTTTCTGTTTATATATAGAACAACTTGATTTGCCATATCTTAATTTCTGTAATCCTGTGTCATTTTGTTGTTCCATGAACTAACCTCACATAAACTTGCTGTCACTTTTGACTATGATGTTAAGTGGCTCTTTGGAGAGAATTTTCCTCTTTAAATGGTCTTGGGTATGGAACCGAGGGCCTCCTGTATGTGAGGCAAGTGCTCTTCTACTGAGCTTACACCCTTTTAAATATTTAATTTAACTTATGTATTTATTTATTTTGTGGTACTGGGGGTTGAACTTGGGCCTTGAGCATGGTAGCCAAGCACTCTACCACTGAACATATTCCATGCTTTCCCATCTCTTTTATTTTGCAGGATGGGGATGAATAGTAAAGATTGAATTCAAGGGCACTCTACCACTGAGCTAGCCCTTTTATTTTTTTAGACAGGACTTGTCTTAGACTCAGTAGTCCTCCTACCTCAGTCTCCCAAGTAGTTAGGATGATAGGTGTGTGACATCATGCCCAGCTCCTATCTCCCCGCTCCTTTTAAGCTTTTTTGGGGATAGGGTCTCACTAAGTTGCCAAAGCTGACCTTATATTTGTGATTTTCCCCCCTCAGCCTCCTGAATCACTGTGGTTACAGGTGTGTGCCACCACACCAGTTCTGTGATCCCTTTTTACACAAGTGGTAATGAAGTGTTGATATGATGTTTTTATACTACTCTTTTTGTGTATTTCTTGGTTAGGTTTGGATTATTTCTCCATTTCTTTGAAGCCCTTTAAATTGTATATAGACATGTTTATTTTCAACTTTTCAAGTTAATTAACAAATGTTCTTTTTTTTCTAGGATTGGGGTAAACCTGGGGACTTATGGAATCTAGGAATCCAGTGGCATGTTCCTTCTTCAGAGGAAGTTTCTTTTGCCTTCTATCTGTTGGACTCCTTTCTTCAGCCTGAGCTTGACAAACTACAGCATTGTGGGGATGGAGAACTCGAAATGTCTAGGTTGGCTTTCTTTTATAATCAATTAGTATCATTTAATTGCAGTCTAAGAGAATCTTAGTGGGCTGGGGATATAGCTCAGTTGGTAGAGTGCTTGCTTCGCATGCACAAGGCCCTGGGTTCAATCCCCAGCACCAAAAAAAAAAAAAAAGAATCTTAGTGTAGGCTGATTTGTGGCTCAGTGGTAGAGCCCTTGCCTCACATACGTGAGGCACTGAGTTTGTGCCTCAGCACCACATAAAATGAATACACAAAATCAAGGTATTGTATTCATCTTCTACTAAAAAAATTAATAATAAAAATAATCTTAGTGCTTATTTCTTTTTTTTTAATTTTTTTACAGACTGCATTTTGATTTATTGTACATAAATAGGATACATTTTTTCGTTTCTGTGGTTGTGCACAATGTACATTCATACCATTCGTGTAATCATACATGTGCATAGGGTAATGATATCTGTTACTCCACCATCTTTTATACTCACACCCCCTCCTTCTCATTTCCCTCTATGTAATCTAAATTTCTTCCATTCTTCTCCTACCATCCTGCCCCATTATATATCATCGTCCACTTATCAGGGAAAACATTTGGCCTTTGGTTTTTGGGGCTCGGCTTATTTCACTTAGCATGATATTTCCCAGTTCCATCCATTTATCTGCAAATGCCATATTATTATTTTTACCACAGTTTCTTTATCCATTCATCTGTTGATATGTGATGTATTTATATTCACTGTTTTGAAAAGCTGCCCTAAATGTACTTTAAAAACCATTTGTTATAGTGTGGTCTAACAAAATTGAGCAACATTTTAAATAGAAAAACTAAGTTTGTTTTGTAGTTTATAGTAGAAACTTTTTTGCTTAGCAGTTTGCCATCTTTCTTTTGAAAGTGTGTAGGTATACACCTTTGAAAGAAAATCCCTTTTTCCTTTCCCAAGTTTAGATTTTATTGGTTATTTCTTTTTAGTAGTTCACACTGTTAACATTAATGTTGTTTTGAGAAATATTTCTATGAAGTTTTTTTTTTATTGTCTAGGTATTTAACAAGGAATAGTTACTTTGAAACCATTAGATTTTCATAGTTTTGATCTTTGAAAGTTTTCTTTTGGGGGGTTACTAGGAATGGAATCCAGGGGTGTTTTACCACTAAGCTACATCCCCAGCCCCCCCCCCCCTTTTTTTTTTTTTTTTTTTTTTTTTTAATGTTTTACTTTGAGGCAGTGTCTTGCCAAGTTGCTTAGGGCCTCGCTAAATTGGCTTTGAACTTGTAGTCCTCCTTCCTAGCCTCCCAAGTCCCTGAGATTATAGGCATACATCACCACCCCCAGCTTTAATGTGTCAAGCACCAGAGATCTTTAGTAAACATATTCAGTAAAGTAGACGTTGAGGAAGAAGTTCAAATGACTAATGTTAACTTTGCAGTATGTTAAACTGCTTTTGGGAAGCAAGTGTTGAGCTAGTTTCATCTTTAGGAGATGAGATAAAGCCAGACACAGTGGTACACACTTGTAATTCCAGCTACCCAGGAAGCTGAGGCTGAAGGATTAGAAGTTCGAGACCAGCCTGGACACCTTAGTGAGACCATGTGTCCAAAAAAGAAAGAGAAGGACTGAGGATCCAGCACAATGATAGGGAACTTGGCTAACATGCACAAAGCCCTGGGTTTCATCCTCTCAGTCCACATTATGGGATGGTGGGAAGGTGATGCACATTAAACTAGAAAAATCTTCTGTAGTGCTGTTTTCCCTTATTGTTAGTGGTAGCCCTCAGTGGTGGAGAGATGATTAAAATAATTTGTTTCACTTGTTATTAATTATTTAGAGCCTGTTTAAATGAAAGCAGGTCCAGTATTAGCTATGAATGTATTTAATTATCCAATACTAAACAGAATTTTTTGGCGGTGCCAGGAATCAAACCCAGGGCCTAGGCAATGCTCTACTACTGATGTACATCCACAGCTTTAATTATCCTATACTATTAATTAAGTTGGTAAACTGAAGATGTGATTTTATATATCCCCACTTGATAAAGTTTGTATGTTTTAAGACTCTAGAAGTCTTGTTTAATGGGAATTTTGGAATGTTCTAAAATATGATAATGCTTTTTTCCTCTTATCTAGAGATGATGTTCTACAGAGTCTGACTATAGTGCACAACTGTTTAATTGGCTCAGGGAACCTCCTACCTCCACTGAAAGGAGAGCCAGTTACTAATTTGTAAGTAAGAATAGCTATTTATTTAATACTGTTTTTCCATTTGGCATACATTTTGAGTCACTTAATGAGCTACTGGTGGTATATTATTATTGTTGTTGCCGTATCACTTTAACCTTTTTTGTTTGTAATTGTTAGGTCAGCAGTATCTAAGTCACAATTTAGCTCTCTAAACTTCCTTAAGCTTTTATTTAGATTTTTATAATGGTACCAAAATAGAATAACTGTCTGTGAATAAGTTAAAAATTACCATCGTGAGCGGGGTGTGCAGCGCATGCGAATAATCCCAGCCGGTTGGAGGCTGAGGCAGGAGAATTGCAAGTTTGAGGCCAGGCTGGGCTTAGTGGGACCTTATCTCAAAATAAAAATAAAAAGGGCTGGGGCTGTAGCTTAGATCTAAAGTATCTCTGGGTTCTGTCCCTAGTACTGCCAAAAAAAGAAGTCAGTGTGGATATACTCAGTTCATCTGCTAGTTTACTGAGTGACAAGATAAATACTCTTCTCTAAAGTACTTGGGATGGGGAGTGGGTATGCTTCTTCCTTTTGCTTGCAGTCAACATTGCTTTAGGATTTTGTAGCACAAAAAACACATGGATTGTTTTTAATAAAAATTTTTTCAATGTTTTGAATGTGAACTCTATGATTTTAATTGCTTTTTAGCATTTTACTATTTTGAATGAATTTCTCAATTCATTCTTCATGCTACCATTTCATTTCAGCTGAAAACATTTGAGTTAGAATGAGATGAGGATGTATTAACTTTAGCTTAAGTTTTAAGTAATTACTAGTTTCAGTAATTTAAGATCTTCATTTTTCAACATTTTATTACTGAGCAAATTAATGAAAATCACATTAAAATGAGGACATAACTCTTTACTCCCCTTCAGAATACACGAAGGGGAGAATTATTTGCTGATTTTGCAACAAAAATCTTAAAAACCTTCAAGGAGCTGTTTAAAACTATAGCTTACTTGTCTTTTCCATATTTTACATAGCTGTTGATTAGAATCATAACCCTACTTCTGGTCATTCCCAGTTTCTATAATTCTGATTCACTTCACTCTGAAAACTATGCACAGGTATTGAACTTTTTAGAGTATTTATTAATAAGGTTTAAGAAGATGAAAGGTCATTTTAAATAAGGAAAACTGTTTGCCTAGGAATTTTGTCAAATTCTTAAAATAACTTGTTTTTCATGAGTTTTATGATTAAGTATAAGAAAAATTGTACAAAAACAAAACAAAAAAGGTTGATTTTAAACAGTATTTCAAAAATGAGGCCTACTGAAATTTCTTTGATTCCACTCCCCCATAACCTTAGTGTCAAAATAAGAACTTCATTTTTTTATGGCATGCAAAAAATTAAACTAATTTTGGTGTATCAGTAAATTGAGTGCTGTATGAAATTGTTGACAGTGAGAATCATGGTCATTTAACTCAATAAATTTATGTAAGATAAAAAGCACCTATCTTTTGGGTTAGAAAATTTTTAGTACTGAATGATTATTAAGATGTCGTTGTAAAGAGTCAGCTAAGGAGACTTAACATGTTTCCCTTGTGGTTCATATTAGGATATAGCTCTATTTATGCTGTGTGCACTGTAATAATAAACAGAATGGAAGTGTTTGTCCTTTTAAGTAATGTTCATCATGACAAAAGTTCATGTATTTGGTTATTATAACCTTTTAGATTTTTATATAATGAAATAATTTTCAATAAGGAAAAGAATATGTCATGAAAATTTTTAGTGCCATAAATAAATAGTCCATATTACTATTCATTATAAGCTATGAAATTGTTATTATATGTTAAAGGGTTTTCCCAGAAAAGTTGAAAAGGAAAGATAAATTTAGATGGAAATGTTTGTTTCTTAGAATTTTCTGTAATATAACGAAATCATATTAAATATATTTAATAATATAAATAATACATTTAAATGAATTTAAGAATAAAAATATAAAATATTTCCTAAACTTGAATATTTTTAAAATTATTGACTAATTCATATTGTTAAGGTTTTTCATAGTTACTTACTTTATATAGGCTAATTATATAAAGTAGAATTTAAAATAAAGTCAGCTCTTTTCATTTGAATTGCCAAAAGAGGGAATTTATAAGTCTTCCTTTGACTTTTAAGTAGGTCTTAACAGATTCCTTTTCCATTTTATAGTTTGTATCACCTTCATCTGAAAATATATTTTGGCAAAGTTTGACCTTTTTATATTTCTTATATGTAACATTTTAACTTTTTTTGTAAAAGTCTCATAAGATAGCATTTAAAATTTCTAAAATGGTTATTCTACTATAGTTCACTACTTGGTAAAATCTGTCTAAATTGATATGGAAAAAAACTAATAAAATAATTTAAGCGATCACTCTTATTGTTCAGTGATAAGAAATCAAACTGGTTAGTGGGAAGAATATGAGTAGCATAATTCATAGATTCTCAGCAGGTCAGTTTAAAACAGGTAGAAGCGAAGACTTGACTGAGGGCATTACTCCAAAGAAGATGGAGGAAAATTGTGCTAGGTGGGAGAGCAAAGGATGTGTATTTGCGATGAATGCTGAAATATAATGTCTGAGATACTTGAGGAAATATCTTATTAATGACAATTTGGTTGTGGAATCATGAGATGTTATTCCTTTGCTGAAAAAGTAGATCCGTTTTGAGAAGTACATAGCAGCTCAATTTTTTTTTTTTTAATTTAAATGTTTATCATTTAAGTCAATTATGTGAAATATTCTACCTTTTATAATTAACGTCAGTCAGATTGGTCAATATTGTTTGCCTTCTGTATGTATTTGCGTACAGTAGTTGCCTTAAGGGAAATTATAGTGAAGAAAACAAGAAGCTTAGTTTACTTTTGGGTTTTCCTATAAGGAAATCTAATTTTCGTTTCTAATATAGATTATATGGAGTGATCTTAATCTCATTGTTAGGGAAATTGCTACTAAACGTGAAAGCCTATTTTATGTGCTGTGTGATTAGAGACTGACAAAAAATAAAAAGCTAAATCCTAACTATAAAAATGAACGACCCTACCTAGTGGTTCCTCATTGTAATTTTAGTTCTTTAGCAATGTAGGGTTACTAAATACTTGTTCTTACTATAAACTTAACAGTATTGGAAAGTATGGGTATAATAAGGACCTTGAGAGTAATTAAGGGTAAAATTTTTAGTTTAGTACACCTTAATTTAAATTTTTAACAATTTTGTCAGATACCACTGGTTGCTGAATTAATCTTAAAATGGAATCTCCCTATTTTTCTCTTGGAACTTTTAGTTAATATTTTAAGAGAATTATTAGGGGTATACCTTATATTCATGGTTCTACCTTTGTAGTTGTGGAAGTTGGGTTATGTCTTTCTAGGGTCACACAGAAGTTTTGGATACTTGCCTTTAATTCTGAAATTGTCAGTTTCTCCTTTTTCATTTCATTCTGTTTAATTTCTTGAGGTTTAACCAGCTATCACAGGATACAAAAAAATTAACATCTAAAAAACAGGGTTACTCAAGGTAGAGGAGTTACCATTTTTCATCTCAAAATACTTCTTTATTTTGTGCCCCCTTTTTTCTGATAGATCTATTAAATCATTCTTAGTTAAATCATTCTTAGTCTCTCAGCTTTTACTGACTTTTCACTAAAAAAAAAAACAAAAACAAAAACAAAAAACTTGGGTCTAAGAGTGAGACCAATTCATTGATATGTGAAAGGATGTGTTGCTTATGCAATGAGGGGCAGGGCTAGCTAACCTCTCTTGGCACCTCCAGGAAACTACCCAGCTCTGCTGGGGAAGCTGCACACAGAAAAGGAAACAGTTACTACTCCACGGTGAGTAACCCTGTTTTCTGCTTATTTCACCTTCTAATTGTTTTCATTGATTTTTAAAAGCTTTGTGTGTCAGACATGGAAATAGTTTCTATTCTGAGAGTAATTTTAAATCTACTAGTTTATGAAGTTTCTCTTTCCTTAACAATCCGTTGTTCACATGGTAGAGTAAGAGCCAGTTGTGTTTATGGCTATTATTGATGCCCAAAATTGAATTGGGTAACAGAACACAGAAATAGGCCAACTGAGACTTGTGAGATACTTGTATTTTTAAAGGTGGGTGGGGCGGGGAGAATCCTGTTAGTGAATTGGTTTTGTCTTGTGTTTTTTTTTCATTTGGAAGGGGAGGGATATTTGGGGGAAGGGTAAGATGTTCTTTTACTTAGACGCAGGAAAAATTTTTTATTATTGTTTATAGCTGTTACACATTTTGCCTAATGTTCATTTATATTTTTGATTTGTATTATGTAATTTGCTTTTGTTATTAGTTGATCCTTCCTTTTTTATCGTGCTCTCTTTCTCACCAGTGATTATTTTCACAATTCTACTCCAACCAAATATAAAGAAGATTGCCATCTAGTGATACAAATAACATGGTAGTGGAAAATTCATAGTCTTTATAGTGATTTAAACATTTTAATCCATGTTATAAATTGGGTGACCTGCTACTATCTAGAAGCTATGAAACTTGTTTAACATTATGATGATGATGATGATGATGATGATGCAGCAGATGGTGTTATTTACATTGTGGTACATTACTTTTTAGAATTGTGTTTAGTTCAAGAGGTCAATTGATAATAGTTTGTAAAATGGACAGTGAATAAGTAGGATGAAATTAACAGGAGGGAAGAAGAGATGTGATGGTATTTGACTTCAGTTATAGATGCTGCTATAGCTTTCATTCAGAATATAGATCTGCTCTCCAGCATCTTAAGTCTATTCAGCTAAGATTATGTATGTAACTTATAAGACCCATTTTATTGTATTTTTTTATTTATTTGTGGTGCTGGAGATCAAACCTAGAATTTCAAGCTTGATAGGCAAGTGCCATACCACAGACGACATCCCTATCCCGAAAACAGTTGTAAATATCAGTGAGTACATTCTAGGTATGTGTAGACTTGTAAGGCAGCCACTAAGGTGTGTGTGAGTGTGTGTGTGTGTGTTCATAAAGCCTTTCTTGGGTAATAGAGATTTCTCTTACAAAATTATTCAACTAAAGATCAGAAGAAATATTTAGTGTAAATACCTCTTTATACTTGCTGACAAACATTTGCTATAAAACATGCCAGTGCAGTTGGCGTTTCATTAATTTAGGGTAGATAAGGAGATCGAATTAAAAATGAATCTATCTATAAAATTCAGGTTTTTACAGTAGAAGAAAAGGATAAGCCATTTTATTTAAATAAATATTTTAAAGTCCTGTACAAAGTCCTTTTCAGAATGGCATAAAAGGTAATATTTCTTGAAATTTTCTAATAGGAAAGCAATTCAGAATGATGCACAGATTTAAGAAATTAGCATTAGACCTCTTAGATGAAACTTATTTTGAAATGTGATTGTAGTAACTAACATTGGTGTTACTGGAGCCAGAAATGCATTTCAGATGTTTTTGTTGCATGCATTTCAAGTGATAATATTAGTGATCTAATCTTGTTTGATAAAGAAAAAACTGTGGAGACCAATTTACTATAGATTCTTTTTACGCTTGTTTGTAAGAATAATGGGACTAATCAAAGTTGATGGCTTGATTCAGTGTTATGGTATTAGGTATAAACTGGGTGAGATACATTTGCATTTCTACTTTAGAAAATCACGTTTGTAGCAGCAGTGAAGAGGCATCTATTCTCCTGTGACAATTTGTGTTCTGCCAGGGAAGAGGGGCAGTAACTCCCTTGTGCTTTATCCTTGTTATTCTGAGCACAGATCTTTTCTGTAAGTGAAATCTAATCACAATAGCCTTGAAATTCATTGCAAAGGAAACATTTTGCTTTTTAGTGAACAGATTTTAGATTTTTTTTAATTATATTTACAAGATGCTTAGTTTGCAAGCTGTTGCCAGAGATTGAAACTTCTTAGACTAGAAACCAAATTCTAGGAAATTTGAACTTGAAAATCTCAGTAAAGCAAATTAACATACATTGCAATAAAGTATTAGTGAACTTCAAAGTGAATTAGAGAAAAAGAAGTCATTCTTTGTTTACACTCTGTAGTTTTATTTTGAACTTGGGAAGGTGTTATTGCTATCCTAGACTCCATATTATGGTAAGAAACATATTAAAATAGCTGACATTCTAGTAATCATGTTATTTATTACCTATTATTAGCTAAATACTAGAATTCATAACTAACAAATTAAGATAGAGCTAACTCATTAATTTAAATATTTTGGGAGTATTATGTTGGCTGCATTGTTCTTTAAAGTAGTATTTTCACATAAGAGCTGCACAATTCATTAGTGATGAGTAATAATATTATATTCATTTATTAATTAGCCCTGTATTGAATCTGCTCTCTCCATGTTTCTTTGGCGTTTGTACTCATGTTTCTCTGTTTAGAAAACATCATCTTAGTTTAAACCCAGCTGTTCGATTGAATCTCATTATTTTGAAATAAAATGTTGAAAATTAAGGTATACTTTTTATTGATGAGAATGTATATTTCAGACTCATAGATTCTTATTTTATAAAATATGTTCACATACCTAAAAGGTGACTTATAACCTTTTAATGATTTGACTAGTTGGGTCTGGTTTTGGTAACATTTCTTTATGGGAGATCTTTAGGAAATGCAGTATTTTTACATGTCAGTTTCTTCAGGAGGAGCAGCATTTCACTGTAGATATTAGGATATAGCCATTTTGCTAATTTTAAAAGGGAGGGTAATGATTATATAAAAATTTCCTGCTATATGTGCTTTAATAAAATTTGAGTTCTAACTGCTATATAATTAATGAAGCTGCATTTTCTTTGTATGAATGTATAAATGTTTATCAGATTTAAGCTTTTATATTTGAATATTAAATTATTGATATTCTGTTCCTTTGGGAGGTGAATTTTTCACCTTGAAGACACTAAGTTAACATTTTCTTTAAGGTAAATAATATGGTTCTTTCTGAAGTAAACAGTATTAGTCTTCAGAAGTTTAAAGAATTGAACTATGAAGATTGGAAGTCTCTGGGTTAAAGGATAATTATCTTTGTGTTAATTTAAATATTCCAGCAATGAGACTTTTCCTCTTTCATCTGTTGTATTGGTATTATTAATAAATGGAAGCACTCTTGTTTCTATACAGGGTACCAAGTATGGTGTCCTTAGAGGAGACGAAGTTGTATACTGGACTTGAATATGGTATGTGAGCCCTGATCTGAGTAAAAATGTGAGAACTGTTTTTGTCTATTAGGATTCATATGGAATAGTTTTGTAGTTATGATTTTCCTAGACTTTATTTGATACATAAAATGAATGAATTACGTAGGATCATTTTTGAATGAAAATGGAAAATTATATAAATAATAATCAGTAAAAGATAGAAATTGGGTCAATAAATGTGAATACTTTCTGAGTAGACAGGCAGGTTTTCCTATATCACAGGGTTTATGTTTAAAATTCTTTTTGAGACTAATACACTTGATGCGAATGAAAATATTATAACCTTATTTTCTAGTAATCTTTGTATCTTTCTATTGGAGTAAGCTACATTTTATTTTATTTTGCGTGTATGTCATGCTTGGGAACAAACCCAGGGCCTTGGCATGTTAGTCAAGTGCTCTACCACAAACTACATCTCCAAATGTTAAATTTTATATTAATTTATGTGAAACAGGGCTGGGAATGTAGCTCTGTGGTAGAGTGTGTGTTTGGCATGTGGAAGGCTCTCGATTTCAAGCCACAGCACCTCCTTTGGGAGGTGAAGTTTTCCCCTGAAACCAACAACAAATAAAGAATAGACTAATGCAAAATATTTTATGTGTTAATATTCTGAATCCAACATTAATAGAAACTTTTAGCACACTTCTATATAGGTGGATTACTACTAGAATTATTTGCATATATTAATTGATAAAGTATTGCTTGGTTTGGGGTCAAGAAATCCCATATATTTGTGTTTTCTAGTTAGTGATTAGAGCCTTCAAAACCCACAAAGGTGTTTTTTCTCTCCTTTTCCATCTTCCTTCTGTCACCCTCCCACTGACAAAGTTTTAGAAGCTAGTCATTTTATGATACATTCTGGGGATTGAACCTGGGACATTCTACCACTGAGCTACACACAGCCCTTTCTATTTTTATTTTGAGACAGGGTCTTGCTAATTTTTCAGAAACTGACCTTGAACTTGATATCCTCCTGCCTGAGCCTCTCAAGTTTAAATGTGGCAGTTTTGAAAGTTGAATTGTTCAGTGTCATGACTAGCCATTAATCCAACTGTGGTAAAATCATAACCGTTTGGATTTTGCCTGAGTGTTTTATTCATTTTTTTCTCCCTCTGCTCCTCCCTTCTTTTTTCTACTTTCTTTCCCCGTCCCCTAGTACTGGGGATTGAAACCAAGTCATAGCATATTAGATATGTGCTCTACCATTGAGCTACGTCCCCAACCTTTTTGTATTACTGTATTTTCAAACAGGTAATCCTTCTGCCTTAGCTCCCCTAGTAGCTGGGACACTAGGGAAGGCATGGGTTACCATGTCGAGCTTTATCCCTTAACACACACACACTGTTGATATAAAATTTAGTAGCCTGGGGCCTGGGGATATAGCTCAGTTGGTAGAGTGCTTGCCTTGCATGCACAAAACCCTGGGTTCAATCCCCAGCACTCGGGGGGTGGAATTTAGTAGTCTGAGGAGCATCGTAAAATTCCTTCTCTTGATTTTAAAAAACAGATCTATCCAGAGAGAACCACAGAGAAGCAATTGCCAGGGTCATCAGGAAACTTCTTAGTAAGTATATATGTATATATTCCGTTTATCTGTACTAATACATGTTAATGAATTTTATTCTATAGCATATGTGCTTTTGTTTAACATATTTTATTCTGAATGGTGAGCATGTTGGGCAATGTTTTCTTCCTGAACTAATGAATTGGAGTTCTTATAGTACTTTAAAATATTTTAACCAAATATTTTTCATTTCCCATTGCAGACCACATACTTGATAATTCAGAAGATGACACCAAGTCCTTGTTTCTTATCATAAAGGTATGTTTGTTGTATTATAGTTCTGTAATTAATATGATCATGCTTAACTTGATTTGTAAATAAAATCTGAAATTTTTTTGACAGATTGTTGGAGACCTTTTACAGTTCCAAGGATCTCACAAGCATGAATTTGACTCTCGATGGAAAAGTTTTAACTTAGTAAAGAAATCCATGGAAAATCGGGTCAGTATTCACCTAAAAGTTTGAATAAATACTTCCGATTATTTATCATACAGAATAATTTTCCCCTAGAAATAAAAATAGATTTAAAAATATTATGTGAAGGGTAAAAACATCATGGTATGGATCATATGAATCTTAAAAATAGTGTATTTTACTTATTCAAAATCATCTGTGAACTCTGTAGGAATTTGGACAACAGCATTTAGACTGTCTTCTAAGAATGTGAAGAAATAAAAAACTAGGAAGAATTGTCCACAGGCATGAACTTTGTGTAATCTGAGAAAAATACATCTTGTGTTAATATTTGTGCTCTGGTAGAAGTTAATATAAGCTTCTCTGGGAGCACAGAAGAAAGAGTACCTGAGTGGGAAATTGTTCATAGCAATGTTCTTCTGTAGGGGCCTTTTTTTTTTTTTTTTTTTTTTTTTTGGTGCTGGGGATCGAACTCAGGGCCCTGTGCTTGTAAGGCAAGCACTTTTCAAACTGAGCTATATCCCCAGCCCCTATAGGGGACTTTTACTGACGTTGAACCTATAAAGCTTATATGTTAGTTGTGCCAACTGTTTTAGGTAAGCAAATGTTCTACTATGAGCTATATCCCTAGACCTAAAAGTTCTTTAATATTCAGTTCTCTGAATATTGTAAAGCTCTGCAACATCAGTGAAAAGTAGATACTAAGAGATATCAGAGTGGAAACTGGAAGGATAGTGGAATCATTGTTGTAGGCAAGATATGTGGGGACGGACCCCACAGTCTGCATCTAGTCTCTGGCATTAGAATGGAAGATTTAAGTGTTCTGAAAAGATGGAATTTTAGGGACTTTGACTAATGCAGTAAAGCTATGAAAGGGGCGTAATCTGAGTCTCAAGTGTGACTGGATGGAAGATTATGTGAACAAAAGTTAACATAATTTTCAGAAATATAAAAAAGATATATTTCATAGTAAACATATGCACTTAATCAAGAAAGGCTCTTCATAGACATTAATAGAATTGAGCAATTTTCTTGGAAGGCTATTTTTGTCCTTTTAGTATTTCAATGAATAAGGATCAACTCTTGTTCTCCCATGCATTGGTTCTCATTAATAAACATCAGGAAAAAAATGACTGTTTAAAAGGGAGAGATTTCTGCTATTAGCCATAAAATTAATCAAGATAATTCTGGGGATTAAACCTGGGTCCTACCACATGCTAAGTATTGAGAGGAATTCATTGTAGTCACTTGGGAAAATGTTCACTACTTTGTTTTTCAGCTTCATGGGAAAAAGCAACATATCAGAGCACTACTGATTGACAGAGTAATGTTGCAACATGAGGTATATCTTTTTTAATCATGATAACTTTTTAAAATGCCAGTTTTTCAGATAAATATTTAGTTGTGATTTGAATAATTAAATGAACTTCTATTAAATACTTGAAGATCTAATTTACGTATATTGTTTTCTTAGCTACGAACACTAACTGTTGAGGGTTGTGAGTACAAAAAGATACATCAAGATATGATCAGAGATCTTCTTCGATTATCTACAAGTTCATACAGTCAGGTAAGGCTTATCCAAACACTCTGCCTCTTCCACATTCTCATTTTATTACATGGAATCAGAATATCCCTTTCTTAACGATGGAGTTGTAATAATTTCTTCCACAGGTTACACAATCAAGAAGAAAGAAAACCATTAGCTGATCTAGGGCCCCTGCAAGTCATTGTTGTTGAAAATACCTCTGAAATTTTAAGTATTTTCAAATATTTATTTTTAAAAACGCCCTTAAAGTAGCATAGGACCAAGAAATTATCTCCAAGCACAAAAACTGGAAAAAGCAAGACATTCATGTACAATGAACTATTCTATCCTTGTAAAGTAATATACATTAGGTGACTAGTTGGTAACACATTAGTTCTAAAGTAATGTTTAAAGAATTTGAAATATACAGAATGTGGTGATTTTACTCTAATCACTTATCTTTTACTATTGAACTAGATCCATAGGTTAAAATTTTTTACTAAATATTTGGGTTTACAGTGTATGACGCTTATACTTAAGGTTTGCATTGAGAAGTTTGCAGGTTCTTTGTTTCTTTTGCTTAAGCTCCTTCTGGCAAAAGTTTTAATTTTCCTGAGTGGACAAAAGAGAAAATCTGACACTTCTCATCTAAAGTGGCTCAGAATAAAATGTTTGTTAGTTTGCTGCTTAATTTTAGCTATGTTTTTATCTATGTTACTAAACAAATGCTTATTGGTTCCATTCATTCTTCGCTTTATCCAAAGTATTTATACCAGTGTAACTCTTTTTTAAACCATGGGATGCAGTTGGTGATAATGCACTTTCCTTTTGATCATCATTTACTTGGTTTTTCATGGGTTTTGATAATTCAGTTGAATCTCTTGTAATTTTACTATCATTTAATCATAGTTCTTTGCTTTTAATACTTTCTCCAGGTCAGAAATAAGGCTCAGCAAACATTTTTTGCTGCTTTAGGAGCGTATAACTTCTGTTGCAGAGATATTATTCCCTTGGTTTTGGAGTTTTTACGTCCTGACAGACAAGATGTCACACAACAGCAATTCAAGGTATAAGATTTCATGTTTTTGTTTTACTTGAACATTCTAAACATATTCCTTGAAGTTGTCTTGTAAGACACTGATCAGCAGACAATAACCCAGTGTTAATTACTACATCACTTTTGTAAATAAAGGTTTATTGAACACAACCATGTCCATTCCTTTTTGTATTATGTATAGCTGTTTTCATGCTGTAGTGACAGAGATGAGAAGTTGGGACCGATGCCGGGTAACAGCAAGTGTGCTAATCCTCGGTGTTGAGTGCCGTAGAAAGTCTGACACATTGGATAGCATATGGCTGATCTTACTAAGAATGGTATATATGGACAAAATTTGAGAGGTGAAATAAGATTCAAATTGAAAAATATGTTAGGTCAGCAAAATTGACGTTACCCAGTAACCTTAGGAAGAACCTATAGACAGGTCAAATACAGGGCAGATAAGAAAGGAGATGGGAATCAAGTTACAGTGAATGTTTTGGAAATAAAATGTTTTGATATGCATAACTCTTTTATGGAAAAGTGGTAACTTAGGGTAAATAAATAAATTAATTAAATATAAATTATGGCATTGGCCTTTTTATAAGTAAAATGTCCATAGTATAAATAACCAAGTTTTTATATACTTAAATACTTGCCAACTGGATTTTTTAAAAAATATTCTTTTAGCTGTAGATGGACACAGTATCTTTATTTATCTTTATGTGGTGCTGAGGATCGAACTCAGTGCCTCATGGGTGCGAGGCAAGCACTCTTCCACTGAACTACAGCCTCAGCCCTGCCAACTGGATTTTAACTATTATGTAATGAATTTATTTCAAGGCTTATGCCCTAAGATACTGAGTGGCACATTTCACAGCCTTTATGATATAGTAAAAGAATATTAGAATGGAATCTATGTTCTTAGAAACATCTATATATTTCTGTATTACCTATTAATAGCCATTCTTTCAGTAAATCCTCTATTAAATGAGTTGGAGAAGTTGTTAATGGGTACCACTAATTCAGGCTTCTGAAAGTAAAATGTTAAATTAGTGAACCTATTTTATGAACCAACATCAAGCATTTAATCATTGTAAATTTAAAAACAACACAAAGATGTGTTTGTTGCTACTGAATGATGTCTCTTATTTTCCATGTAAATTTAATTTTTCCTGCAGGGTGCTTTGTATTGTCTCCTTGGAAATCACAGTGGCGTCTGTTTGGCAAACCTTCATGATTGGGACTGTATTGTGCAGACTTGGCCAGCAATTGTTTCTTCAGGGCTTAGCCAAGCAATGTCACTGGAAAAGCCATCAATCGTGAGACTATTTGATGATCTTGCAGAAAAGATTCACAGGCAATATGAAACAATTGGCTTGGACTTCACAGTAAGCAAATACATTTTTTCATTTCAGTTTTAATGGAAGGACTGCCTTACTTATATTTTCAGCAATAATAATCGTGGCCTTTACAGTGTCTTTTTGGTTTGTTTGGTTTTGGTACAGAGGATTGAACTCAGGGGCACTTCCATTGTGTCATCCCCAGTTCCTTTATATATTTTTACTTTTAGAGACAGGGTCTCATTAGGGCCTTGATAAGTTGCTGAGACTGGCTTTAAAATTGTAATCCTCTAGCCTCAGCCTCCTGAGTAGCTGGTATTATAGGCATGTGGTCACCACACATAGCTGCAGTGATTTTTTTTTTTTTTTTTTTTAAAGACATTTGTTTTCTGCTCCCATTTTGTGGTTTTAGTGATCATTACTGTACAGAACAACGTGGAATAGCAAGTTTGAGCATGTCCAGGAGAGAACCAGGCCACTTTACTATCAAAAGGCAATAGTGGATTAATACCTTGTTGTATTTACTGTTATTTCGTGTGTGTCCATAGCCTTGTTTTTCAGAGTTGATTATATTATAGGAGGTTGGCCATAACCAGTGTAATAAAAGATTGGTCTCTGGGTTCATAATTTAAAGGATGGAATATTAAAATTGAATGATTTGACAAATAGGTAAGAGTATAAAGTTTACTAGTTTGCAAATGGAGAGATATAGCAGATTATATTAAGAACTTCTCAAATGCCATAAACCCATACCCTCAGCATGAAAGGGTGAGTAAAAGAAAGCTGAGAGTAGCTGAATCCCCCTTTCCTAAGGTGATTATGATCCATATCCCTCCTCTGGTTTAAAAACCACTGCTTTAAATGTATTTCATTTTGATAAAATTCATCTTGCTGTTTGCAACTATCACTGGATTATGCTTTAAAAAAATTAAATTGAGATAATTCACTCATCATAAATTCATCTTTAATAGTTATGTTCCTATATGTTCATGAACGTATATTCACACAGTCATATAACAAGTACTGCTCCAATTTCAGAAGCTTTCATCATCCAAAAAGAAGCCTGAACCCAATAGTGCAATAGTATTCACTTCCCTTTCCCCCTCACCTCTAACCCTTTTTTTTTTTTTTTTTTTTTGCGGTGCTGGGGATTGAACTCAGGGTCTTGTGCTTGTAATGGAAGCACTCTACCAACTGAGCCAGATCCCCAACCCACCTCTAACCCTTTCAAATCACTAATCTACTTTCTGTCTCCCTATGTTGCCCATTAATAGATACTTCATAGAAGTGGAATCATAAAATGTTACCTTTTGTGTTTGCTTAGCCTAACATTTTCAAGGTTCATTCATGTTGTATGTATCAGAATTCTCTTTTTTTCCAATAAGATTCCAAAGTCATGTGTTGCAATAGCGGAATTACTTCAACAGTCACCAAATCCTTCTGTCAACCAGACATCGCTTAGCCCAGAAAAAATTAAAGAAGGGCTTAAACGCCAACAAGAAAAGAATGCTGATGCCCTAAGGTAATTGATGAATAGTCTGCTGAGATAGATGACATCATATTTACACATTGACTTCTGAGAAAATAGAAGAGTTGGGAAATAATATTTCAGAGCTCTTATTTTCATTTTTACCTATGGAAGTTGAAAATGGCATCTTAAAAATAAAGGTTTATTTTAATATTACAACTTTTTTCAATGGGAAGTCTGGTTTTAGTAATATATCAGACACAATATAATTGGTACACATCTGTCATTAAATCCCAATACATGTATTGCTTAATACCTCCTAATTTTTTTTATCGAATTTGGTATCAAACTTTTTGCACTTTTAAAACTAAAGTGGTTTGATGACACTCAAGCAAGAGCCTTTCTAACTGGATTATGGTGTTGCCTCTTATTTTATATATGATTAGGCTTATATACTTTTTTGAAACAGGATCTCTCTATGTTGCTCAGGCTGACCTTTTACTCATGAGCTCAAGTGATCCTCCTACCTCAGCCTTTTGAGTGCTGAAACTAATAGGTACATACCTCTGTTTCTGATTTTTTTTCTAAAATGTCTTTTTATAGCCTACCTAATATATTTCAGATAGCCAACATAACATATAAGTAGAACATTCCTAATTGATTACTACTCACAGATTTTTCACTTTAGAATGTCTACTCAAAACAGTTGATATTCACTGTACCCAGCCCTTCTTGTTCTTTCAGTTTCTGATTATTTACCTGTTTTCATTCTGACCAGCTTCTTAATTAGGTCTTTTGCAGTCTGGTGTTGAGAAACAGAATAAGGGTTTGCTAGAATTCAGGTTCATGTTGTTCATTGTTTTTCCTAGTTTTCTAGTAAAACAAAACCTCACCTGAATTTTATATTTTTAAGGAACTATGAGAATTTGGTAAACACTTTACTGGATGGTGTGGAACAAAGAAATCTGTGAGTACAAAGTCTGTTGTCCCACCCCAGCCCCATAATGTGGTACCAGCAATTGAACTTAGAACCTTGTACATGCTAGGCAAGCTTTCTACCATTGAGCTATATCCCCAAACCCTAAAAGAATCCTCAAGATATTTATATAAATATATAGATATTCTACATGGAAAATTGTGAATGACTATGTCACAGAAAATCATATTCTAGTTTGTGTGTTTAAAAGAAAACTAAGAGGGAAATGGATGGAGAAGTTTGGGGTTAATGGTGGCATTATTGTTCATCAGTATACCTATTACAATTCTTGAAGAACTTAAATTATATGTTTCAAATACAGATATTTTTAAAAAGTGGTTTTATGAGTAATGTGCTTTGTGACTTGCCCTCCTTTTAAGGCCCTGGAAATTTGAACATATAGGCATTGGACTTCTGTCTCTACTCTTGAGAGATGATCGAGTGTTGCCTCTTCGTGCCATACGGTTTTTTGTTGAGAATCTCAACCATGATGCAATTGTGGTTCGAAAGGTAAATATGTTCTTTAGCTGCAGTATTGGGTTTGAGAATATTTATTTCATCTGAAGCTTGTAATTTCTTTACATATATATATATATATATATACATACACTAATAAATATGTTAAAGATTATTAACTTGAAATAATTGAAATCTCTTGATTCAGAGACGATAGTATTTCATTCAACAAATGTGAGGGCATTTTCAGGCATTATACATTTCAACACTGAAGATACAGCAGGGAAAACATTTGTAGGCTAATCAAAAAGATTGAAAAATTAGAAAATTAGGTGTGCAGTGTTTCACGAGGGGAAAATACATGCAGGTACAACTTTTTTGATTTTGCTCTAAAGTATTAGAGACTTAAAGAAGGGCATTGGCCCAGTTTAGTACATTGGAGGAAACTCTTTAAAAGATGCTTAGGCTGAGATGTGAAAAATGAGCAGATACTAGCTGAACAGAGAAAAGGTTGAAGTTCTAAAGAACTATCATGGGTTAAGGTTGAAGAGTGGCAGCTATTAATGACACATTCCCAGCATTCTTGTGGCAGACAGTTCCACCATCTATCATTGGGTCGGTGTTTTGGCAAAAAATAAAATGCAGCATTTGCTTTGGGTAAAGCAGTCAACCTTTTAAGAGATTTGAAAATTTTGATACTTGTACGTTACTTGTGTTCTAGATGGCCATCTCAGCTGTTACTGGAATTCTCAAGCAGCTAAAGAGAACACATAAAAAGTTAACTATCAACCCTTATGAAATCAGTAAGTATTACCAAAAGTAATTGATAGTGCTTTTCAATAAAATTTATAAAATTTCCTTGAAAAATATAAATCATAGTTCTTGGTCTTAAATATTATTCTGTGGATATTAACACAAAGTATGAAAGCAATGTTAGGAAGAAAAAATGAAAATAAAATCTAGGGATAAAATAAGTATTTACAAAAGTAGATTGACTCTTTGTATCTTCATATGATTTTTTTTTTTTTTTTTTTTTTTTTTGTGCTGGAGGTTGAACCTAGGGAAGTGTTCTATCACTGAGCCACACCACCAAGCCTTTGTTTTCTTAATACAGGTATCTCTTGTAGACTTGGGCAAATATACACCATCTACTTTGTATTATTTCTCTTACCCACTAAGCAGTTATACTAATTATTTACCCAACTGTATTTCAGAGAATTAGAATAGCCATTATTTCCTGGTGTGGGGACACACGCCTATAATCCCAGCACCTCAGGAGACTGAGGCAGGATGATCAAGAGTTCAAAGCCAGCTTCAGCAAAAGTGAGGCACTAAGCAACTCAATTAGGGCTTAGGATGTGACCCAGTGATTGAGTGCTCTGAGTTCAATCCCCAGTACCCCCCAAAAAAAAAAAAGCCATCATCAGTTCATTAAAAGTTTCTCTCTGGGAAATGTAATTAGGGGCAAATTTGATTTTCTTCTTTATACCTTACTATATTACCAGTATGTTTCAAAAGAAAATCCTTTCTTTTTTTCCTGATAAATGAAACAATCTTGGATTAAAACATTGCGTTTAATTGTCACATCTCTTTTGTTTAATTCTAAGTGGGAGCATAGATTGGGAAAAATTCTTCATTTTTTTTTTCCCCCTTTAGATATGAAGGACATTCACTGAGATAACTAAAATGATAGTACAGTACCAGTGTCGACTGTTTGTTTTGAAAGTCTTGTTTAGGTTAGGTAAAAGAATATTCTTATTTATAGGAAGTACACACAGAAATACCTTGTAGATAAAGGGACAGTATGTCCACAGCTCCAACTAAAATTGTTCCAAAAATTGTGTGTGTACGTGTGAGAGAGAGAGAAGATAAGAGAAAGAGAATGTCAAAAGTTTGAGGTATTTATTTGAGTAAAGGATATGTGAGAATTTAAGATCTATACATTTAAAATTAATTCAAAGCTAAAAGTTTTTTAAAGTTCATCTTTCTAATTTTGCTGACAGGAATGAAGTATGTTGCATATGTCTTCCCCAAAATAAGTATCCTAAAATATTTTAGTGGATAATCCCATCATTTTTCCCCTGGTTTAAAATCCCCCTTAATTGCTCATTTATATGTAGGGCTTTGTTTTTGTTGTTTTGTTTTTTGCAGTGCTAGGAATCAAACCCAAGGCCTCATATACGCTAATAAGTGCTCTGCCACAGAATTGTACCTCCAACCCTATGTGGTCTTTTGAGAGAATTTTATTAGATAGTGCCTTGTTATAAATACAGAATTATAGTAGTACTGTTGTTTGAAAGCTGATAATAATTATTGTATAAAAGTTATTTGGCAGTGGTTTACCAGGGTTAACACAGGGATATGTGACCATTGAGCTACATCCCCAACCCTTTATATTTTTTTTTTTTTTTTTTTTTTTTTGTGGTGGTGGGGATGGTGATACCAGGGATTGAATTCAAGGGCACTCGACCACTGAGCCACTTCCCCAGCGTATTTTTTATTTTATTTAGAGACAGGGTCTCACTGAGTTGCTTAGCACCTCGAATTTGCTGAGGCTGGCTTTGAACTCTTGATCCTCCTCCCTCAGCCTTCATCCTTCCCGGATTACAGGTGTGTGTCACCATGCCTGGCTCCTTTTTATATTTTTATTTAGAACCAGAGTCTTGCTAAGTTGCTTAGTGTCTTGTCAAGTTGCTGAGGCTGGCTTTGGACTTAAGATCTTATGCCTCAGCTGCTGGGATTATAGGCGTGTACTGGCTGTGTATAAATGATTTTTAGATTAATCAAATTTGATTGTTTTTTTTTTTTTTTTTTTTTTTTTTAGGTGGCTATCCTAAACCCACCCAAATTCTTGCTGGTGATAGGCCTGATAATCATTGGTTGCATTATGATAGCAAAAGTATACCAAGAACTAAAAAAGAATGGGAGTCAAGTTGCTTTGTTGAAAAAACTCACTGGGGGTACTATACCTGGCCAAAGTAAGTTCTGACTTAGCATGTACCTCCTCATTAAAAAGCCTTTGATATAATTTATCATAGTTGGATTTCTGTGGATGTTCAGAGTCATTGAAAGTTTTTCACCTTTTCCCTCCCTCTTTCCTTTGCTTCTGTCAGTGCATGCCTCTTCTACCTCTTTCTTTATATTAGAAGTTCTAACCTTTCTTAATACCATCATTATGTAGCAAAGGAGGTTATTAATAGCTGCTCTAAATTACATTTCTATTTATAATAGATCCATATGTAAATCAGACCATGAAAATACTTCACTGTTGACTTCAATAATTTGTTAATCGGGACACAATGATGTGATAGATTTTTTTAGACAGAGACCTTTATTGACATATGTATAACCCTAAACTTAACATTTAGTTAAGGTGTTATTAAAAGTTCCTTCTAATATTTTTCACCTATGAAGCTTTTAATTTTTTTTCTCTGTATATTACAAATATAAACTCTTACTGTATAGGAATATGGTCGTTTATGCTGGTGTGGAAGAGCAACCTAAGCTTGGCAGAAGCAGGGAGGATATGACAGAGGTAAGCATTCATTTCACCATGATTTCAAATGATTTGCATCTTGCTGTAAACTGCTGACTTATTTCAATCCTGGTTCATGTCTTTTTTACTAGTTCAGGTATTTCAGTGAATGTGTGCTACTGTCCCAATACCTGTTACTGTCAGTTAACACAGGTCTCAGTGTGTCTAAAGCACTCCCTTGGGTGCTGCTTTTTGTGTAGTTAGAGCTGCTAGTTTTTTATATCAGTTTTGTCTGATATAAGGTTTTTGGTTTTGTTCTCCCTATAAGGGGATTTTATTCAGCTTTAAAAAGTATAGTAATTCTAATCATTTTGAAGACACTGTAAGTAAAATGCATAAAATAATAAGACTAAAATAATTTTCTTTTTAGAGAGTACCAGTACTGGTGAAATTCATAGAGTGGTGATTTTCAGGGGCTGGGTTGGTAAAAGGTATAGAGTATATATTTCATGAGATGAAAAGACTTTGGGACATTTGTTGTACAATAATGTGAATGACTACTGAACACATAAACAGTTGTGATGATAAATTTCGTTATCTGCATTTTATGAGTTTTTTTTTTTAATCTAGTTCACAGTGATAAATCAGATCATATTTCTGTCTGAGGCCTTTCTATGTTTACTCATGAGATTTTGATCTGGTGTGAACTTCTTGGGGCTAGAGGTGTGTGTTTTTGACTAAAGACCCTCTACACTCATAAGACCTTTCTGCAGTCTAATTTTCCTATGCTTAGTGAGGCTGGAGTTGATACAAGCTTCTTGTATCAAAAGTCAAAGACAATTGCTGAGTTTTAATCATATTGCATGTAAATGATGGGTACTGAGTAGATAGATGTTTGTAGATTAAAGCCAAAACTTTTTACTCTTCTTTGAATAAGTTTATCATATTGAGAATTAATGAGTTTTAAGTTTATTTCTTCCTAAATAATAGTAATCTAATTTTGCTGATTCTAAAGAAAGTTTTCCTCTTGATTTTTGGTGTTATGTAAATATAGTCAACATTTGTTGGAGTTTGGCTTACAGTTTGGTTATTTTCATAAATTGCACAGCAGGCAGTACAAAAGCTAAATAATTAAGCTTTGATTTCTCAAGTGGAATATTTGTTGGCTTAATTCACAGTATGAGATAAAGAGATCCAGACTTGAGGACATGAAAAAAAAATTGCATCTATTCTTATGGATTTAGCAATTTTAGGGGGGAGGTATTATTTTGGTTCTAGAAAGCATTATAGTTTCTGTGAGAACTAAAAATTCTTTAGAACAAAATAACAACCTTCCATTGAATCAAAATCCTACAATTTTAAAGTTTTCAAAATCATGTTTTTAATAGATTTTAATCCCTGAACATTGTTCTTTTTTTTAACTTTATAGGCAGAACAGATTATATTTGATCATTTTTCTGATCCTAAATTTGTTGAACAGTTAATTACTTTTCTATCTTTAGAAGACAGAAAAGGAAAAGATAAGTTTAATCCCCGACGTTTTTGCCTCTTTAAGGTAACTATTATTTACATATTGTCTTTTTAAAGTTCAGTGACTGTTTGGTTTATAGGTTCTTAAGGTTTAAATATTGGATCAAAGTTTAAATTTAGCCATCTGTCTTCATCTAAAATGGCACTAGAATTTGTCTTAATCATTGATCTTGGCTTAAGGTCAAGATTTTATTTTAATGAGTACAGCAAGCTTTTTAGTGTTCATTGTTGTAATGAACACTAGCAGCAAAAGTAATACTGTGCTTTTTATATCCTTTTTTAAATTCTAAAGATTATTAATGTCTATTTAGTTACATTTTAATGTGATATATAAAATGTCAGCCTTATTTTAACTCAGACATTGTTAAAGCAGTTAAGTTCTAAAGGGGAGAGTGCTTGGAATCTAAGCATAGTAATGTAAAACATCATAATCACTTAATTCTAAATTAAGGAAGAATTATTTAATTACTGAATTTTCTTTGTTTTTATAGGGTATATTTAGAAATTTTGATGATGCCTTTCTGCCAGTTCTGAAGCCCCATTTAGAACGTTTGGTTGCAGATTCTCATGAAAGTACCCAGCGATGTGTTGCGGAAATTATAGCTGGTTTAATCAGAGGTTCTAAGCATTGGACATTTGAAAAGGTGATGTAATTTTATAGTACATTATATATTTATATAGAATTCTTACCACATTTAATATTGATACTTAAAAAGTGAAATGTTCAATCTTATAAAATCTGGTATGTATTGGTTTTGAGCACATGCTAAAAACTTGTGGTCTATGAACAACATTCAGTTGTCATTAAAAATTTTGAGTTATTTGCTAAAATAGTGGAGAAGGGGAGTCAGGATAGATCATAAGGGAAAAAAATGAATTCTGATTTCTTTTAAAAAGGGGTAAGATCTTGGAGACTGTTCATATTATTGCATTTCTGTCAGTTGGCTGGTGCTGCATATGGGCTTCTCCCTTCATGATGCCTCTGATCAAATCCTTTCTCTAAACCTCTTTATTTCTCTGTATTACTTTTCCCAAATTATAGACAGTTTGAGTTTGAGCTCCTTTTTTAGAATATCACTCTTTTTAATTGTAAGATTTAGTTTCACATCCTTCCCCTCAGGTTAATTGGTTAGGAAAATGTGAACTAAACTGAAAAGAATGTGGTCAAATATAAGAAATGCCTAAATATGAGGTAGGTCACTATTTCCTGAAAGAGAACACATTTGCTGGACCAACTTTTAGGAGTACTAAACATGTTGCACATATCCTTGTTGCTTATCTTTACTAGAGCCACTTTGTGATCATGGGAGAAAGGGGTGGTACTGTGGATTGGACCTGTGGTCCAAGCCCTCCAATGTGCTTTTAAAATTTTGAGACAGTCTTTCTAAGTTGCCTAGGTTGACCTTGAACTTATGATCTTCTTGCCTCAGCCTCCCAAGTAGCTGGGATTAAAGTCATACACCACCATATCTAGTTTGAGCCACTTTTGGGTTACCTGTATTCCACATCTCCTCCACCCACCTTTTTAAAAAACTGCCTGGTGCTTTCAGCAGAAATTTTATCTCAAACCCTTTGTCTATTTTTAAAAAACTTTTTTAGTCCAGCCAGACATGGTGGCACATGCCTTTAATCTCAGTGACTTGAGAAGCTAAGACAGGAGGATCATAAGTTTGAGAACAACCTTAGCAACTTATGGAGGCTCTAAGCAACTTGGTGAGACCCTATTGAAAATAAAAAGGGCTGACTGGCTCAGTGATAGAGCATCCCTGGATTCAGTCTCCTATACTGAAAAAAAAAAAAAAAATTAAAAATAAATAATTAAATAAAAGTCCAGTATACTTGCAGCATGGATGTCATTTGGGAACTTGTTAGGAAAGACAGATCTCAGGTCCCCTCACCCTCAGATTAATCATAATCTGCATTTTTATCAAGATTCACAATTTGGATTTTCATTAACTTTTGAGAAACACACAAATATATTCAGTCTCTGTTCAACTAAACAGTTTTTAAAAGGCTATTTATTGTAATCGGATACTTGAAATTTGAAGATTATACCCCAGGCTAAATCCTAAATGTCATTGCCTCCTATTTTAAGATTCAGTCAAATGACCTTGATAAACATATAAAACTTAAAATTGAGATTTGATTCAGTCCAGTGTACTGTTATTAAAAAATTTAAAAGGACTTCTCTCTTCTCCCTCGCCCCTTGGACTAATCTCAGAGAAGCAAATATGCATCATAAATATGACATAGTCCCTGACCTTTAGCATCTTGTCCAGAAGTGGAATAGATAGGTAAATAAAGTTTTTGCTTATAGTGTGCTAAGGGTAGCATGAGAGTGTCTTGGTTTATGCCTGGAGTGGAGTTTCGGCATCACTATTAAGAAGGCTCCCTTTCACTTTTTTTATTTTTGTGATTTATTTAATTTATTGGTTTATAATAGTTACACATAACAGCAAGATTCACTTTGACATAATTATAAATGCATGGGATGTAATTTGCTCCAAGTAAAGTTTCCAGTACTTGCCCTTACCTACCCCTTCTCCCCTCCCGCTGTTCCCTTTCTTTAATTCTACTCATCTTTCTATTTATTTACTACTACTTCTTTTTTTTTTTTTTTTTTTTTGGTAAAATTAATGTCTTGTGGACATATATAATGATGAGATTCACTGTAATATATTCATATATGTACATTGGGAAGTTAGGTCAGATTTATTCTACTTTTCCCTTATTCTGTCCTTCCTCCCTCCTCCTCAGTTCCTTTCTTCTACTCCCTCAATCTTTATTTTGATGGATCTCTCCCCACCCCTTCACCCCTACCCTCATTTTTTTCCTCTATTTTTCTTCCTACAAAAACGACTTCTCAGTAAGGCAGATTTTATAAGGAACCGTATAAAATTTTTCCTCTTTCCTGAATAGTGTTTTTGGGGGAAAATTTAACCTATACCTGGGTATATATGATGAAAAATATGCTGAGGTACTTTCTTGGATTATTTAAGTTTTCTAGAAAATAATTCAATTGATCTATTAGTTTGTACATTTCCAGGAAGTGTTCTTTTAAGAAAAATGTTCTATGTATTGCTCACTTTCACACATGTGTTTTGTTTTGTGTAGGTGGAGAAGCTTTGGGAGCTTTTGTGCCCTCTGCTTAGAACAGCTTTGTCCAACATTACAGTAGAAACTTACAATGACTGGGGAACTTGCATAGCAACATCCTGCGTAAGTTCTCCTACTTCCTTTTCTCGGATAACTGCTCAGATTTTTTTTATGCCCTGTATCCAAATGTAAACCTCTTTATGCTACTTGAATCTTTAAAATTTTCTACAAACATTTGTCAACTTACATAATTAAAGACAATACTTTTCAGTCTCTCAAATCACGAGTGATCACTCCTAAGGATTTTGATATCTTCTTTGCTGTAGTAGTGCATTTTATTTTCATTACAGTGCTGGGGTCGAACCCAGACCTTTGTCCATACTAGACAAGGGCTGTTCCACTGAGCTACCTACCTACCTATACCTGGCCCTTTTTGTTTTTTAGTTTTCTTTTGAGACAGGGTCTCACTAGTTTGTGCAGGCTGGCCTTGAATTTGCAATCCTCTTGCCTCTGCCTCCCAGTTAGCTAGAATTACAGCTCTGCAGCACTGTACCCAGTGGAATGCATTTTTGATTTGTCATGTCAGATCACATATTTGGAAATGTAGGTTACGTATATCAGAATTCACACAATACAAGGTTATAGGTATTGTTTTTGACTTGACACGTCCATCGCTCAATACACTTCAATTTAAGGACAATTCATATACCTAATAACTTGTCTCTTGAGCTAAGAGAAGCATTACATTTGTATTTGACTGATCAGTTTTAGTTTTATTTTCTTTCTATATATTAAACATTTTTAATATTTCTAAAATAACTAGATATGATTTATTTATAAAATTGTAGGTCCTTTGTTTAATTATTACTTTATATCTTCTACACAGGAAAGCAGAGATCCCCGGAAACTTCATTGGCTTTTTGAGCTATTATTGGAATCACCGTTGAGTGGTGAAGGAGGATCCTTTGTTGATGCATGGTAAATAAAAAGAAGACTTGGTTAATACCAAATGTTTTGTATTAGTGGATTTATAAACGGAAATGAATTGTCTATCCTAAGTAGTAGATGAAGTAATTACTTTCTTCTGGATGACAGTGTGATGCAGTTCAATATAACGTATAATACTTGGTCTCTTTCTCGTTTGGGAACAAGTAGGAAAAATGTAGGCACCCCAAGCAGTTCTAGTGAATGGTAGATATAATCTTCTCCAACACTGTCATGTCTTTTAATAGGATTACTTTTTTCCCCTTGACATTATTAACTTCTTTATCACATCTCATTTGCAATTCTCTTGTTAGGGAAAAAATAAAAGAAGGTGAGGATATAACTCATTTGTAGAGTGCTTGCCTAATTGCACAAGTTCAATCCCAGTACTGCAAAAATCATAAATAAAAATAAAGAAGAGAGTAATCATACAGGGCATGATGATGCCTGTAATCCTAGTGAACTAGGAGGGTGAGGCAGGAAGGTCACAAGTTTAAAGCCAGCCTAAGCAACTTGGTGAGACCCTGTCTGAAAATAAAAAATAGAAAGGGCTGGGGATGTGGCCCAGTAGTTAAGTACCCCCCTGGTTCAATCCCTAGTAAACTTAACCCCAAAAAATAAAAAAAGGAGAGGATCATTTCACCATTTGGTGAGCCATGTGAAACTGGAGAAAGGTAATTGACAACAGGGGGAAAAAAAAGTCTGTAAATCTCATTAAAATAAAGAATAGCTATTTGGTTAGTGAGAAAACTAGAATGATAATTCTTTTTTCCAGTGGTACAGGGGATTGAACCCAGAGGCATTTTACCAGTGAGGTACATCCCTTGGGTGCCCTTCTCCCTTTTTTGTCTTGAGATAGGTCATGCTACGTTGTCCAGGCTAGCTTCAGCCTCAGCCTTCTAAGTAGGTGGGATTACAGGCATGTGCCACTGTGCTCAGCTTGAAATCTGATCATTAAAGATTCTCTAATGGGCTCCTTCCCTCACTTCCCCACCAGGGATCGAACCCAGGGACGCTTCCACTGAGCCACATTCCTGGCCCTTTTTTATATTTTATTTAGAAACAGTGTTGCTGAGTTACTTAGAGCCTCACTCAGTTGCTGAGGCTGACTGAATTTGCAGTCCTCCTACCTCAGCTTCCCAAGCCACTGGGAATACTGGCATGTGCCACCATGCCCAGTCAGTATTGTTTTTTTTTTTTTCCCCCGCTTAGTTCTATAGTAGTGGAAATTAAATTCCATATAGAAAAAATGATGTGAGGAAAGTAAAAAAATCTTCATAAGGATGGCATTTTTCAATTATAGGCATTTCCATGTCTTAAATGATTAAATGGAAGAAGTTTTTATGTGAAATCCAGGTGTTATTCGTCTATACTGTGGGTACGTAAAGGCAGAAAGGGGCACTAACACAATGCTTCTGTCCTTTAAATTTAGTCGACTTTATGTACTACAAGGTGGCCTTGCCCAGCAAGAGTGGAGAGTACCTGAGCTTTTGCACAGACTACTGAAGTACTTGGAACCCAAACTCACCCAGGTTTACAAAAATGTCAGGGAAAGAATAGGGAGGTAGGTATTATTTTCTCTGTGGTGCAGCATTATTCTTGAGTTCTTTTTTGTTAAGTTTTAATATCTAACTGGAAATACATACTCCTTATTTCATGATGAGTTTCATTGTGTCTTCTTCCTCAACTTTTGTTTTCTGTTGTGTTGTGGGAAATAAGACAAGGCATTCTTGACTATAAACTGGGAAGGCAGTCTGATCAGAGGCCAGAGATAAACAATCACCTTACCCAGGTTACCCATAGGGACAATCTGAGACCCTCTCCAGTAATTGTCTTGGGAAAATTAATTTTGGTTGAGTCATAATTTTTGAATATCAGTTTTAATGTTAACATGGAATGTCTTATTATTATGTATTTCATTTAACAGTGTGCTGACTTACATATTCATGATAGATGTTTCTTTGCCAAATACTGCACCAACAACATCCCCTTGCATCCCTGAGTTTACTGCTCGAATCCTAGAGAAATTAAAACCCCTAATGGATGTGGATGAAGAAATTCAGAACCATGTTATGGAAGAAAATGGAATTGGTGAAGAAGATGAACGAACTCAGGGCATTAAACTCTTAAAAACCAGTGAGTAACCGAAGTTTGTAGAAATTCATTTGAAAACATTTATTTTGATTTTCCTTTGGAATTTTTTCTCACTGTTTTTTATTTAATAGAATATACGTGGTGTGAAATTTACATATTTAAACATACATTGGCATTAAGTGCATTCACACTGTTGTGTAACTATCACCACTATCTATCCCCACATTCTTTTTTTTTTTTTTTTTTTTTGGTGGTACTGGAGATTGAACCCAGGGCCTTGTGCTTACGAGGCAAGCACTCTACCAACTGAGCTATCTCCCCAACCCTCCACAGTTCTTTTTACTATTTAAGATGGAAACAGTTTCCATTAAAAAATAGCTTCTCATTCTTGTTCCCTTAACTCCTAGCCACCACCATTCTACTGTCTCTATGAATTTGCCTATGCTAGGTAGCTCATATCATACAATATTTTAAATCATACAATATGGGTTCTTTTAGATTTGGTGTATTTCATGTTGCAGTGTTTCATGGTTAATCCATATTGTAGCATGAATAAAAAATGGATTCCTTTGTTTTCTTCATTTATTTATCTATTAATGGGCATATGGGTTGTTTCTACCTTTTAACTATTATGAATAATGCTACTTTCAGTGTTGGTATGTAACTATCTTTGTGAGTTTCTGCTTTCTATTTTTTTGAATATATGCCTAAAAGTGGAATTGCTGGATTTCATGATACCACTCTTCATCACTTTGAGTTCTGTCAAACTGCTTTCTACAACTGTACCGTTTCACTTTGCAGTCATCAAATGCACAAGTGTTCTGATTTCTCCACATCCTTCCCGACAATTGTTAATTTTCTGGATTTGCCGCTCTCCACCATTCTTCCTATATAGCTATAGTAATGGGAGCAAAGAGATATTATCTTGTTTTAGTTTTGATTTACATTTACCTAATAAGTTTAACATCATTTTTTGTGTTTATTGGCCATTTGTATATTTTCTTTGGAGAAATGTCAGCTCATGTTCTTTGCCCACTATTAGGTTGTTTTGTTGCTGGTGGCTGTTTACCCATAGTTTTTTTTTTTTTTTTTTTTATTGTTTTTGGTGCTGGGAAATGATCTCAGGGAAAGTTGACCACTAAGCTACCCTATCTTTTTAAATTTTTTATTCTGAGATGGTCTCATTAAATTGATGAGAGTGGCCTAGGACTCGAAATCTTCCTGCTTCTGAGTTGCTGGGATATACAGGCTTGCACCACTGCACCCAGCACCTTGTACTTCTTTTAGTTCTGGATATCAGCATTTTATTGGGTAGACAGTCATAAATACTGTGTTTCTTTCTTTTTACTCTTTTTTTCTTTTTCCTTTTTTGGTCCCGGGGCACTTCACCACTGAGCTTTATCCCTATTCCTTTTTATTTTTTATTTTGACATAGAGTCTCACTAAGTTGCTTAGGGCCTCGCTAAATTGCTGAGGCTAGCTTTGAACTTATAATCCTTTTGCCTCGGCCTTCCCAGCTGCTGGGGGTTTTTTTGTTGTTGTTGTTTCTCCTTAAACTCTCTTGATAATGTCCTTTGTTGCACAGAGTTCAGGAGTTTTTTGTTTTGTTCTGGTACCAGGGATTGAACCTAGGAGCCTTTAACCACTGAGCAACATCCCCAACCCTTTTTATTTTTTTAGGCAGGGTCTCACTAAGTGCTTCGGGCCTCATTAAGTTGCTAAGACTGGCTTTGAGTTTTTGATTCTCCTGCTCACCCTATCAGATTGCTGAGATTACACGTGTGTGCCACTGTACCTGGCACAAAAGTTCAGTTTTGATGAACTCCAGTTTATGGTTTTTTTCTCGTTTCCTTGGATGACAAGACCAAAGATTGTTTCAGCTCTTTGGGGTCTTCGTTTGTTTTTATATCTAAAATACTATCAAGGATTCTTGGCATAAGCCATCTGCTCATCATTTTAACCACTTCAGGATTATTGAAGGCTAGTTTTACTACATACTGGTTTTTGGTACTTGGTAGGTTGTAAATCATTTGTAGATTCTTTCATCCTTTCTTGTGGAATTACCTCAGTTTGCTGGATTGGTTAATGGCCTTTATTATGGGTTATTATACTCCTGATTAATTAGTGTCTAATTTGTGAAGTATCATATGTGGTCTCTTTCATAACATTAAAGAGTTGGTGGGGGCTCTGGTTGTAGCTCATTGGTTGAGTGCTTGCCTGGCATGTATGAAGCTCTGGGTTCGTTTCTCAGCATCACATAAAAATAAATAAATAAAGGTATTATGTCCATCTACAACTAAAAAAATTTTTTTTTAAAAAGTTGTCAGAGTGACCATTTGATACTGGCATTAAAATATCATTTACTTTGTGGTCCCTAATTTGATTACAATGACTAATGATTACAATGATTCCGCATGTTTATTTCCAAATAGTATTGAAGTGGCTGATGGCAAGTGCAGGAAGATCCTTCTCTACAGCAGTTACAGAACAACTTCAGCTTCTGCCATTGTTTTTTAAGGTAGGTTATAGATGAAATCAGTACATCCCTCTTGACCTGCAAAAGGAAGTATATGAGAGCAAGGTTGGGAGAAAGATCATTTGAATCCATTTGAAACTTGTGAAAGACTTAAATCATTACAAAATTGTACTGTATAAATTACCGGTACTCATCTCTTACCTGGATATACTAATATTGAGGATGAGAATCCTCATGAGTCCATCATAGTAAATGGGGCCTGAGATATAAAGTATCACAGCAGTTTATTTTCCAGACAGACATTGTATAGGATGTATTGATTTTGAACATGTTTGAGATACTTATTATGTGATGATGCTTGTAAGTGAAGATAATGTGTGGGTACTTGAAGTTCAGGGTAGTAGTCAACCTTGATGTTATAAACATATAGATGATATTTTTAAAACTGGTAATGAATGAGATCATCAATGGATTGATTGTAAATGGAAAAAAGAAGGTCAAAGATAGAACCAATCTTCTTAGGTTAGAAAGATGAAGACAAAACATGGAGAAATTTCAGTTAAAATATTCCCCATAACTTAATTTATATGAGCTAAGTTTAGAGAGTTCAATTATCATTATCTCTCTGAAGTTTAAAAATCAGTTATGCTTATCTTGAGTATGGTGGCCAACATATATTTCAGAGAAGAGACCAGTGAATGGCTCCTCCCCATTTTTATTTTAAGGTAAATGCGTTTAAGTACTTTGGAGTTTATGGAAATTTTTAGTAATTATATAAAAAAACTTTTTTCCTCCTTTTATCAAAATTAAATGTTTATTAAGGGAAAATTTGGCAAGTTGAAGGGAAAAAATCAATTGTCCCTATATACTTTCCTTAATTTATTGTTACTTTATACTACATGCTCATTAAAAAATTCTGGTATATATGGGCTGGGGCTGTAGCCCAGTGGTAGAGCGCTTGCCTCACATGTTCGAGGCACTGGGTTTGATCCTCAACATTACAGAAAAGAATAAATATATTGTGTCCATCTGTACCTAAAAAAATTTCTTTTTAAATCTGGAATGTACAGATGGGCAAAACTCTTTAAAATTGTGTCTGTACACCAATGAAAACCAACATGCAGTTTTATTTTTATTTATATGCTATTTTCCTATAGTTATTTTTTAATAAGATCATGCAGTTGTTCTTTAGCTTCCTTTTTTTTTGTACCTAAACCATATAGTGTATGCTTTCTCAGATGAATAAGTAGATATTTTATAATCTCTTATGTAGCTAATAGGACTCAGTACCTAATTACCCTAAAGTAGTTTATATTTAGTTTCATTGCTGTTACTAGGTAGGCAATGAGAGGCAGGGAGTGTAGTGTTCAACAGCGGACCCAGGCTGCCTAGATTCAGAATTGGCTCCTTGAGTAATAAAAACTACTCATCTCTTATGGATGTTTTGAGAACTAAATGAGTTTATAAGTATTCCTCACTGTCCAAATTAAGGAGTTGCTGAATTAAATCAGGATTACCATGTCACCTGAATTTTCCATTCCTTGCTTTGCTGTTAGCATACGCCAAGACTTCAGATGAAATAACGATAGTGCACTAATCTATTGGATCTAAACTGAGAGAGTAAGGGGTGCCTTATGTGCCTTAAAATGCTTAAGAGTTGTGTCAGGCACATGTTAAACAGTATGAGAGTGTTCTTTGTTGGTGATGAAATAAACTACTTTTATATAATATGTATGCTGTACTCGTATTTTTGTGAGATAAGTTACCATAAGTGAAAGCATACCATTTCCATTTTGACACTCTAAGAAACATGGTACATTGACTGTTTGTTTAAAATGTTTTTTTATCTCACCCCAGGTAAAGCAGTTTTATACTAATCAAAATCAAGAAATCTTTGAAATACATATGTATCAAAGTAAAAGTTTGAATAATTTTAAGGCCTTCATATACCTTAAGATAAAGAGAAGAGATTTTCTAAATAAAAATGTTTTGAGAGCCTTGACTTTGGGATGCTTGTGTTGGAGCTGTTGATTAATACTGTATAATTTTTCATTTCTTACCCATCCTAGTGGTAAAAAAAAAAAAATCTAGTGTTGGTTATCATACTGTAATGGTGTGAATCTCTGAGGAAATCTGCAATAAAGAAGGGCATGGGGCTAGTGTCTAGCAAAAGCACATAATGCATTTTCTTTCTGATGACAATGTACTTCTACCCTTCTATACCAAAGGTGTGCTGGTAAACATGTGAAATAACTAGGCACAGACACAGCAAAAAAATCTGGAAACAGTTCTAGTATCTATTACTTCTGTTTTTTTTTTTTTTTTTTTTTTTTGGCGGTACTGGGAATCGAACTCAGGGCCTTGCACTTGCAAGGCAAGCACTCTACCAGCTGAGCTATCTCCCCAGCCCCCTCTATTACTTCTGGATAGGACCTGGTGAAGTAAAATGTGGAACTTCCATACGTTTAGATATCCTACAATTTGAATCATTACTGTTGCCATGGAGTACTTACAGGACAAACATGTATGAGTATATGTATCTTCTAGAGAGTTCTTAAAAAATCCCTTAAAAAATGCAAAGTGAAATATATGAACCTCACTGTTTATCTAATTAGATGAAAACACAAGAATAGTAACTTTTAACAATACAGAAAATCAGACATACTTTATGGATACATAAGCACAAATAAATAATAATTGTCAATACATATTGAAAGTGTTTGCATTTAAAATCCCAAGTGATTAAGTAAAACCTCGGTAATTCTAAATTTAAATTGAAAATAGCAGTGTGATACAGTTCTCTTTGGACATCGTGCTTATTTCCTAGCTCTTTTCACTGAAGAAGTTTAGAAAGACTGATAATCAACAGAGTTGTAATGATGAATACTCTAGTGCTCAGTTTTGTTTTGTTTTTTGTTTTTTCTTTTTTTCCTGGTACTGGGAGTTGAACCCAGAGGGTGCATCACCTTGAAGCTAAATCCCCATCCCTTTTTATTTTCGAGTTTGAGACCAGGTCTTTTAAATCACTGAGACTGGCCTCAAAGTGGGATACTCCTGCCTGAGTCTTCTGAGTAGCTGGGATTATAGGTATGCACACATCTTTCTAAGTATTCCCACTTCGTAAAACAACCAGGTCTTCTTGGAGAAATGATTCATTACATGTTTGGAGCAAGAAATGCACATTTCTGGGTCATCTTGTTATACCAGAAACCCAGGATTCTTGTGTTAAGGAAATCAGGACCCAATTTGAGGAGACTTCTGGTAGTGAAAGAAGAAATGAGCACCAGTGTGAAGAGTAACTGCAGTAGATTAAAGCCATCGAATTCTTTGAAATTGATTCATAATGGTACTTTAAGAAAAAAACATTGTTCACATAGGGCAAGTGGGAAATAAATATTCTGAATAAGGGAAACCTTTTCAATTTTTGTTCTAGCTAATAATGAAGAAGAAATGACTGTCACCATTTTTCAAAACTATTATAATGATTCATCACAAAAAGAGAAAATTAAATATCCATGAGGGAACATTACTTGATGATGTGCTCAAATGTCAATAAAATCAAACCTCAAGATCCAGTAACTCATTTATAGGACATACTGGAGTTTTTGAATACCAGGACAGGAGAACAATCAGAGAAGGCCACAGTGGGAGAAATTACAAAACAGGCTATCAAGAAATTTTAAACTAGAGCTTAAAACATTCCAGCTAGCCAGCAACAGTGGCACGTTCCTGCAATCCCAGCAACTAGGGAGGCTGAGGCAGGAGGGTCATAAGTTTAAGGCCAGCCTCAGTATAGCTCAGTGGTAAAAAGCACCCCTGGGTTCAAAGCCCAGTATGTACCCCCTCCCAACCCCCTCAAAAAATCCAGCTAAACAGTGTGTGACCACTATATTGAATGATTCCAAAAAGCCAGTTGTAATAACATTGAGACTACAATGGGGGGGAGGGGATAGTTTGAGCACTACCAAATATTTTATAAATAGTTCTGTGTGTGATTATGTCATTTCAGGTTTTTTTTTTCAAGCAGTGTTTTGGAGATAACATGATATTTATGGGTGAAGTACATCTGGGGTTTGCTTTACATAATTTACTTGGGAGAAGGAGAGCCAGAGGAAAGCAAAGAATGAAACAAAATATTATCCATGAGTTTGTCTTTGTTGAAGTAATTAGTTTATTGGGGGGGGGGGTTGTTTTATTATTCTTTCTAGTTTTGGGTATGTTTGACATTTTCCCCAGAAGTTGTTAAAAGTAAAATGTAATTTCTTTATATAGGATGCTCTTTTATTTACTGGCAGCCATTTTTCAATTTGTGTTGTTATTGTTATTCTCTAGATTGCCCCGGTGGAAAATGACAATAGCTATGATGAACTGAAAAGAGATGCAAAACTTTGTTTATCACTAATGTCTCAGGGGTTGCTTTACCCTCATCAAGTGCCTTTGGTACTTCAGGTGCTAAACCAGGTAAGAGTGTTTAACTGCATATTTATATCTTTTGGTTAGGATCCTAGTTTACTGTTCTAAGAATTTCACAGAATCAGCTATAGTGTACACAGTACCTGATTTTTTTCCCTTACATTTTGAATTTTATTTTAGTACAAGAAGCAATATGTATTGACCAAAGAAACAGACGTATATTCTGTATCTGACTCTGCCATCAACTTTTCTTACCTTGGTCAAATCACACAAACCAAAAGTTACCTATGTACCCAAAGAGCTAATTATATGGATATGAAGTGCTTATCAGGGATGGGAGTGGTGATTCCCTTTTGTCCTTTCCCCTTTATTTTATTCACATTTATTTCCTAGTCTATACTAGAGACATATGGTGGTTGTATGTAGTTCTGGCTGCAGTTGGTATACTGTACATTTAGTTTTATCCAGGTAATATTTGTGTTATTTAATAGAAAATTGGACATGTTCTCATAGTTTTCAGATTTTCAGTTTGTTTGCCACTGAAAAATATTTTTAACAGACTAAAACGGTGCATAATTTTTATAGTGGAATTTAGTAATTCTTAATCTTATTTGCTCTTAAGATGCTAACTGCCATTACTGGGAGTAAAATAAAGTGCATTTCTTAGAAGATTTTAGTCATTAATTGTAAATAATCCTCCTAAAATTGACTTATACCTGCTGTTAATAACTCAGTCATCATACATTCTAACTCCCTGAAATAGCACAGCCTTTTATATAGAAGGAAACATTAGATAAACTTGCCCTAACTATACTGTGAAAGTAGAATTAAATAAGAATATTACATTATTTAAAGTCATCTCATGCTCCTATTAGTACTCTTATAATAATTTATATGTATTTCTCACTTATAGACAGCAAGAAGCAGTTCTTGGCATGCGAGATATACAGTACTGACCTACCTCCAGACCATGGTATTTTATAACCTCTTTATTTTCCTAAACAATGAAGATGCAGTTAAAGACATCAGGTGGCTCGTTATAAACCTTTTGGAAGATGAGCAATTAGAGGTAAAATTTATGTTACAACAAACTAAAATTCACTTGATTTAAAGAAACCATCAGGCTATCCCTTCACAGAAATATGTGCACATTCATAAGATATGTTTTTTTTTTATTTTTATTGTAAACAAATGGGATACATGTTGTTTCTCTGTTTGTACATGGCGTAAAGGCATACCATTTGTGTAATCATAAATTTACATAGAGCAATGTTGTTTGATTCATTCTGTTATTTTTTCCCTTCCCCCCACCCCTCCCACCCCTCTTTTCCCATAGATCTATGTTAGTAGTCTAATCGATTAGTATCCTAATCATAATTTTCTGTGGTACAAATGGAAAAGAAATACTGGGCATGCTTTTGATGTGTCTTCTCTTTGAAACTGGGAAAATAATATTTGTGAATCAGAGTTTTCTTTTCTTTGTATTAGGGAATGATAATCATCCCACTTAGTGACTTTCAAGAGAGTAATGGAAATGTGCACAAAAGCAGTTTGAAAAGAGTAGAAGTCTGCACTTCTACTCTTAAGTGTGCTGTTACCCAGTAGACTTGAGATAGGAGTACTGTCTTCTTTTTGTTTTTCTTTGATAAAGAAATTCAAGGCAACTTTATGGTGAGGTTATATTAATACTTTCTACAAAAAGAGCAAGTAGCTTAATATAAGAAAAATATGTTCTAATAAGTATGGAATAAGATACACATTTTGGGCTGGAGATATACCTCAGTGGTAAAATGCTTTCTTAGCATGCCCAAAGCCCTAGATTCAATCCCAAATACCACCCAAAAGGTGGGGAAGGTATGTGTATGCACACTTATACCCACGTGCATTCATTCCTTGGGAAAAATGTAATTGAATTTTTGTGAAAATTTTTCTTATTTTATGGACTTCAAATAGTAGTGTACTTTATTTATTTTTAAGCATTCAGATTATAACCAAAGGAAACTGGAAATGGAAATTTTTATACCTCCCTAAATGAGCCTAACTAGCTTTCTCATTTTCTGGGACTGTATGTTGTCTAGCCTCTGAGAAACTAACATACTAGTGATAACAACTCTGACAGGCTTCAGTGGAAATATTTAAATTTCTTAGGTTTTTTATTTATTTTTTTCTTAAGATTTTAAAAAACTTAAGCTAAAGGAATAGAAATGGAAAAGTAAAAATCTCAAGTTGTTTTGTAACTTCAGTTTTTAGAGTATGTATTCCTCAGCTTTCTGTCACATTAACAAATACCCAAGACAATGACCTTTTCAAGAGAAAAGATTAGTTTTAGCGGTTTCAGTCCATCATCTATTGGCCCTGTTGCTTTAGGCGTCTGGCAAGGCAAAGTGGAGCAAAAATTCTAACCTTATCTCTAGGAAGTGAAAAAAGAAGGAGCTTGAGTCCCACTGTGGCTCCTAAGAGTACATCTCCAGTAAAGACCTCCCACTAGTAACCACTTCTTCAAGGTTCTGCCACTCCCTATTAGGGCCACACTCTTTTTTTGTATCAGAGATTGAACCCAGGGTGCTTAACTACTAAGCTATATCCCTAACCTTTTTTATGTTTTATTTTGAGTCAGGGCCTTGCTCAGTTGCTGAGGCCTTTGAACTTAGGATCATTTGCCTCAGTCTCCTGAGTCTCTAGGATTACAGACATGTGCCATCTCGCCAGACCGTGCCAAATTTTTAACACATGGGCTTTGGCCGGGGGTGGGGGGGTGGCATTTAAGATCCAAACTATAGCAGAACGCTTCCATTATAATTTATTATTTGTGACGGTGGCACATGCCTGTAATCCCAGCAGCTCGGGAGACTGAGGCAAGAGGATCACAAGTTCAAAGCCAGCCTCAGCAAAAGCAAGGCACTAAGCAACTCTGTGAGAGCCTGTCTCTAAATAAAATACAACATAGGACTGGGGATGTGGCTTAGTGCCCCTGAGTTCAATCCTTGGTACCCCTCCAAAAAAAGTAAAATTTAGTAAGTTTCTATAAGAACATTCTTCCATATACATTTTACATATTTTACATTTTCTTTTATATAGTAGGCTTATTAAACATTTCTTAAATAAACACAACCATGACATTTATTAAAGCCATTATATATATTTAAATCAAATATGATCCTAAATAGCAGTAATAATTAGCTAATCCTATTCATGATAGTATTGGGAAAAAACTTTGTAATTATTTGAATGACAGATGTCTTTTGGCTGGGGCCACATACTAGGGATTGAACTCCAGGGGTGCTTTACCACTGAACCATATCTCCAGCCCCCTTTTAAAATTTTTTAAATTTTGAGACAGGGTCTTGCTAAGTTGATAAGGCTGGCCTAGAACTTGAGATCCTCCTGCCTCAGCCTCCCAAATTGCTATTACAGGTGTCCACCACTGCACCCAGCTATGACAAATATCTTTTTAAAGAAAAGCCTTGCTGAATTTAATGGAAAAGTTTTAGAAATGGAGGGAGATACTATGTTTATAGCTAAAAAGGTTAAATGAAGAGTTTGGAGATGTGGCTCAGTGGTAAAGGACTTGTCTCGCATGTGGAAGGCCCTGGGTTTGATTTCCCCAGACCTGCTCAAAAAAAAAAAAAAAAAAGAAAGGAAGCTAAATAAATTCTTTTTTCTTCACCTTATAAAATGAATTATACGTACACAGTGAATCCTGGATAGACCATCCCAGAAGTATACCCCACTACTAAGAATGAGAATAATTCTGTTGGAGGTATTGAGATAATTTGTTAGTACCTTAGAGGAAAAGGAAAAGAAGTTAAAATGTCTCACTACTACAATATATTTTAGACATATATATATATATATATATGTATGTATGTATATATATATATGTATGTATGTATATATAGGTATAGTAACAGTGCACACCCGCTCCCCCTGCGCGCGCGCGTGTGTGTGTGTCTATGTGTCTCTTTGTCTCTTGTCTGGGTACTCTTCCACTGAGCAATATCCCCCAGACCTTTTTATTTTATTTGTTTATTTTGGTACTGGAAATCAAACCCAGGGCTCTTAACCACTGAGCCATATCTCTAGCCCTTTTAATTTTTCTTTTGAGACTGGGTCTCACTAAGTTGCTTAGTGGTTTGCTACCTTGCTGAGACTGGTTTTAAGCTTGTGATCCTCTCGCCTCAGCCTCCTGAGTTGCTGGGATGACAGGTATGCACCACCATGCCTGGCCCCTTTTTTTTTTTTTTTTTTTTTTTTTTTTTTTTAATTTTTGAGACAGGGTCTTATTAAGTTGCCCAGACTAACCTCAAACTTGTAGTCCTCACACCTTAGCCTCCCAAGTCTCTTGGATGTGCCACCACACCTGTCTTCCTTTTTTTTTTTAATTTAAGAAATTATCAGAAAACAGATTTGGGGTAATTATCGGAACTCCAGTCAGATGATTTTCTAAGCCTGTAAGTTAAAATATGTGATATTAAAACATGGACAGATCTGGCCACAAGAATCCAAGAAACGTGACTAGGTGTGATTGCATATACCTGTAATCTCAGCTACTTGAGAGGCCAAGGCAGAAGAATCAAGTTTGGGCTTCTCTTAGACAACTTTGTAATGTCCTATTTCAAAAATAAAAAATTTTAAAGGGCTGGTAAAGCACTTACCTAACATGAGTTAAGACTCTAGGTTCAATCCCCAGCACTGAAAAAAAAAAAAAGAAAGAAAGAATATATATGTGTATATATACATACACACACAAGATCAAAATTCATCAATGTAAACAACCTTCAGAGTAACGATTTCAATGTATGGCATAAGAAAAATCATTATATTTTGTGGTATAGGGCTAGTAAATAATATAATGACAGTATAAGCTATAAATAATGAAAAATCAAACTTTTCAGTGACCAGAGCATCGTGAACTGAAAGCAATGAGTCATTTTCACCTGATTTAATTTAGTGCCCTCTCCTCATCCATAAAACAATAATACATTAAAAAAAAAATCAGTGTTGGTAAGTTACAACTAGTAGTTCACATTCATTTTATTTTATAGTATGTTAGCACTAGCTTTATAGACAGCATCTGCTAGTCATAGAACTGGCAGTGAAATTGTTTATATTTTCGAATTTAGTAACCTCATTTCTTATATTCTATCCCCTTGCTCCCCAATACACAGCAAAAGTTACATGAATTAAGACTATTTAGGGAAAGAATATTTTGTGGCATGATAGGGAGAAGTTGAAAGCATTATAATCAGTAGTTAAGTATCAAATTATAAAACAAATTCCTATAAAACAAATTGCTTTATAGGAAATAAGGCAACCCAAAGACAGTGATGATGAGAAAATTTCCCAAGTAATGCTAAGCCAAAACATTTGCTTTTTTTGTTTTTTATTTTTTGATTTTTTTTCTTGTAAAACATGTTTTTCATTTTATTGCATGTCTTTATGAATGTTAATCAGGAAAAATTTGTGATTTATAAATGAAATATTATTGCCTTTTTACTGCTTATTTGTGTGTATGTGTGTGTGTGTGTGTGTGTGCACACATGCGTGTGCTTGGGGATTGAACCCAGAGCCTCATCCTTGCTAGGCAGTCTGACCACTGAGCTATGTCCCAAGCCCTACTGATTTTTTCTTTTTTCCTTTTCTCTTTATTCTTCCCATAGTTGTTTTTCTTTCATTGAAATTGATTTTAAGAATTTATATGAACTGTGCTTTTAGTTTGGCAATGAGCTATGAAATTCATAAATAAACTGGATATAAATCTTTACAATGTATGCTAGTTAGAAATTAGATTGTTCTCCATGTTTGTTACCATTAGAAACTACTGTAGCAGTGGCTTTAGAGAAGTGTAGTAGAATCCAGGGAAACTTTATTTATTTATTTATTGTTTTAGAGACTGCATTTTGATTCATTTTACACATATAGGGTACAAATTTTTGTTTCTATTGTTGTATACGATGTAGATTCACACCATTCATGTAATCATACATATACATACGGTAATGATATCTGTCTCATTCCACTATCTTTCATGTCATGCCCCTTCCACCTCTCATTTCCCTGTACATAATCAAAACTTACTCCATTCTTCTCTTACCCCCCCCCCCCACCCCACGCGCACACCCCTATTATGTATCATCATCCACTTATCAGAGAAAACATTTCGGCCTTTGGTTTGGGGGGACTGGCTGATTTCACTTAGCATGATATTCTCCAATTCCATTTACCTGTGAATGCCATAATTTTATTCTTCTTTATGCCTGAATAATATTCTATCATGTATATATACCACAGTTTCTTTATCCATTCATCAGTTGAAGGGTATCTAGGTTGGTTCCACAATCTACCTTTTGTGAATTGAGCTGCTATAAACATTTATGTGGCTGCATACTGTAGCATGCTGATTTTAAGTCCTTTGGGTGTAAACCAAGAAGTGGGATAGCTGGGTCAAAAGGTGGTCCATTCCAAGTTTTCTGAGGAATCCTCCATACTGCTTTCTATAGTGGTTGTACCAATTTGCAACTCCACCAGCAATGTACAAATATGCCTTTTTCCCCACATCCACACCAACACTTACTATTGCTTGTGTTCTTGATAATAGCCATTCTAATTGGAGTAAGATGAAATCTTAGGGTTGTTTTAATTTGCATTTCTCTAATTACTAGAGATGTTAAACATTTTTTCATATATTTCTTAATTGCCTGTATGTCTTCTTCTGTAAAGTGTCTAGTGCCTTAGCCCATTTATTGATTGTGTTCTTTGTATTTTTGGTGTATAGTTTTTTAAGTTCTTTATAAATTATGGAGATCAGTGCTCTATCTGAAGTGCATGTGGAAAGGATTTTCTCCCACTCTGTAGGCTCTCTTTTCACATTATCGATTGTATCCTTTGCTGAGAAAAAGCTTTTTAGTTTGAATCCATCCCATTTATTGATCCTAGCTTTCATTTCTTGGGCTTTAGGAGTCTTGTTAAGGAAGTCTAGTCCTAGGCCAACATGTTAAAGATTTGAACCTACTTTTTCTTTTTTTTAAATTTATTTTTATTGTAAACAAATGGGATACATATTGTTTCTGTTTGTACATGGAGTAACAGCATACCATTTGCATATTCATAAATTTACATAGAGTAATGATGTTTGATTCATTCCATTATTTTTTTCCTTCCCCCTCCCCACCCCTCCCACCTCTCTTCTCCCTCTATACAGTCCCTCCTTCCTCCATTCTTGTCCCACTCCCACCCCCCATTAAGTGTCATCATCCGCTCATCAGTGAGATCATTCCTCTTTTGGATTTTTGAGATTGGCTTATCTCACTTAACATGATATTTTCCAATTTCATCCATTTGCCTGCAAATGCCACAATTTTATTATTCTTTATAGCTGAGTAATATTCATTGTATATATATACCACAGTTTCTTTATCCATTCATCAATTGAAGGGCATCTAGGTTGGTTCCATAGTCTGGCTATTGTGAATTGAGCCGCTATGAACATTGATGTGGCTGTATCTCTGTAGTATGCTGGTTTTAAGTCCTTTGGGTATAGGCCGAGGAGTGGGATAGCTGGGTCAAATGGTAGGTCCATTCCAAGTTTTCTAAGGAATCTCCACACTGCTTTCCAGAGTGGCTGCACTAATTTGCAGTCCCACCAGCAATGTATGAGTGTACCTTTTTTCCCACATCCTCTCCAACACCTATTGTTGCTTGTGTTCTTGATTCTAATTGGGGTGAGATGGAATCTTAGTGTAGTTTTGATTTGAATTTCTCTTATTCCTAAAGATGTTGAACATTTTTTCATATATCTGTTGATTGCTTGTACATCTTCTTCTGTGAAGTGTCTGCTCATTTCCTTAGCCCATTTGTTGATTGGGTTATTTGTATTCTTGGTATAGAGTTTTTTGAGTTCTTTATATATTCTGGAAATTAGTGCTCTATCTGAAGTATGAGTGGCAAAGATATTCTCCCTCTCTGTAGGCTCTCTCTTCACATTGCTGATAGTTTCCTTTGCTGAGAGAAAGCTATTTAGTTTGAATCTATCCCAGTTATTGATTCTTGCTTTTATTTCTTGTGCTATGGGAGTCCTGTTAAGGAAGTCTGATCCTAAGCCAACAAGGTGAAGACCTACTTTTTCTTCTATAAGATGCAGGGTCTCTGGTCTGATTTCAAGGTCCTTGATCCATTGTGAGTTGAGTTTTGTGCAGGGTGAGAGATAGGGGTTTAGTTTCGTTCGGTTGCATATGGATTTCCAGTTTTCCCAGCACCATTTGTTGAAGAGGCTATCTTTTCTCCATTGCATATTTTTGGCACCTTTGTCTAGTATTAGAAAATTGTATTTATTTGGGTTTGTGTCCGTGTCCTCTATTCTGTACTATTGATCTACCTGTCTGTTTTGGTGCCAGTACCATTCCGTTTTTGTTACTATTGCTTTGTAGTATAGTTGAAGTTCTGGTATTGCGATATCCCCTGTTTCATTCTTCCTGCTAAGGATTGCTTTAGCTATTCTGGGTTTCTTATTCTTCCAGATGAATTTCATGATTGCTTTCTCTGTTTCTGTGAGGTATGTCATTGGGATTTTAATTGGAATTGCATTGAATCTGCATAGCACTTTTGGTAGTATGGCCATTTTGACAATATTAATTCTGCCTATCCAAGAACATGGGAGATCTTTCCATCTTCTAAGGTCTTCCTTAATTTCTTTCTTCAGTGTTTTGTAGTTTTCATTGTAGAGATCTTTTACCTCTTTGGTTAGATTGATACCCAAGTATTTTATTTTTTTTTTGAGGCTATTGCAAATGGAGTTGTTTTCCTCATTTCCCTTTCAGCTGTTTCATCGCTTGCGTATAAAAATGCTGTAGATTTATGCGTGTTGATTTCATAGCCTGCTATTTTGCTGAATTCATTGATGAGGTCTAGATGTTTTCTGGAGGAGGTTTTTGGATGCTCTAAATATAGAATCATGTCATCCGCAAATAGTGACAGCTTAAGTTCCTCTTTTCCTATTCGTATCCCTTTAATTTCTTTGGCCTGCCTAATTGCTCTGGCTAGAGTTTCGAGGACAGTGTTGAATAGAAGTGGTGAAAGAGGACATCCCTGTCTTGTTCCCGTTTTTAAAGGGAATGGTTTCAGTTTTTCTCCATTAAGAATGATGTTGGCCATGGGCTCAGCATAAATAGCCTTTACAATGTTCAAGAATGTTCCTACTATCCCTATTTTTTCTAGTGTTTTGAGCATGAAGGGGTGTTGTATTTTGTCGAACGCTTTCTCTGCGTCAATTGAAATAACCATATGATTCTTATCCTTAAGTCTATTGACATGATGGATTACGTTTATTGATTTACGAATGTTGACCCATCCTTGCATTCCAGGGATTGAACCCCACTTGATTGTGGTGCACAATTTTCTTAATATGTTTTTGGATACGGTTTGCCAATATTTTGTTAAGGATCTTTGCATCTATATTCATCAAGGATATTGGTCTAAAATTTTCTTTCCTTGATGTGTCTTTGCCTGGTTTGGGAATGAGGGTGACATTAGCTTCATAGAATGAGTTTGGTAAGGTACCCTCCTTTTCTATTTCCTGGAATACTTTGAGAAGTATTGGAATGAGTTCTTCTTTGAAGGTCTTGTAGAACTCGGCTGAGAATCCATCTGGTCCTGGGCTTTTCTTGGATGGCAGATTTTTAATGGCTTCTTCTATTTCATTGCTTGATATTGATCTGTTTAAATTGTGTATGTCCTCCTGGTTCAGTTTGCGGGGAGCATATATCTCTAGAAATTTGTCAGTGTCTTCGGTAGTTTCTATTTTGTTGGAATACAGATTTTCAAAGTAGCTTCTCATTATGTTCTGTATCTCAGTGATGTCTGTTGTGATATTTCCTTTTGCATCATGTATTTTAGTAATTTGAATCTTCTCCTCTTTGTTAGTGTGGCTAAGGGTTTGTCTATTTTGTTTACTTTCTCAAAGAACCAACTTTTTGTTATGTCAATTTTTTGAATAGTTTCTTTTGTTTCAATTTCATTGATTTCAGCTCTGATTTTAATTATTTCCTGTCTTCTACTACTTTTGCTGTTATTCTGTTCATCTTTTTCTAGGGCTTTGATCTGTAATGTTAGGTCATTTAGTTGTTGACTGTTCATTCTTTTCTGGAATGTGCTCCATGCAATGAATTTTCCTCTTAGTACCGCTTTCATAATGTCCCGGAGATTTTGATATGTTGTATCATCATTCTCATTGACCTCTAAGAATTTTTTAATCTCCTCCCTGATGTTTTTTGTTATCCATGTTTCATTCAATAGCATATTATTTAGTCTCCAAGTGTTGGAGTAATTTCTGTTTTTTACTTTGTCATTGATTTCTACTCTCAGTCCATTATGATCTGATAGAACACAAGGCAGCATCTCTATTTTTTTTGCATTTCCTAAGGGCTGCTTTGTGGCATAACATATGGTCTTTTTTCGAGAAGATTCCATGTGCTGCTGAGAAGAAAGTGTATCCGCTAGTTGATGGATGGAATATTCTGTATATGTCTATTAAGTCTAGGTTATTGATTGTGCTATTGAGTTTTATGGTTTCTTTGTTTGGATTTTGTTTGGAAGATCTATCTAGCGGTGACAACGGTGCGTTAAAGTCGCCCAGAATTATTGTGTTGTGGTCTATGTGATTCTTGAAATTGAGAAGGATTTGTTTGATGTACAGGGATGCACCATTGTTTGGGGCATAAATATTTACTATCGTTTTGTCTTCCTCATTTATGGTTCCCTTAAGCAGTATGAAATGTCCTTCTTTATCCCTTCTGACTAACTTTGGCTTGAAGTACACTTTATCTGATATAAGGATGGTAACCCCTGCTTTTTTACTGGATCCATGTGTGTGGTAGGTTTTTTCCCATCCTTTCACCTTTAGTCTGTGGATGTCTTTTTCTATGAGATGAGTCTCTTACAGGCAGCATATTGTTGGGTCTTTCTTTTTAATCCATTCTGCCAGTCTATGTCTTTTGATTGACGAGTTTAGGCCATTAACGTTCAGGGTTATTATTGAGAAATGATTTGTATTCCCAGTCATTTTGGCTTATTTTTGGTTTTTAAGTTGGCTTGGTTTCTCCTTTGAGTGGTTTTTCTATAAGGTAGTTTCTCCCTTTGCTGACCTCCATTGTTGTTTTTCATTTCCTCCTCATGGAATATTTTGTTGAGAACATTCTGTACTGCAGGCTTTCTATTTGTAAATTCTTTTAACTTTTGTTTATCATGGAAGGATTTTATTTCATCTTCAAATCTGAAGGTTAGTTTTGCTGGGTATAGGATTCTTGGTTGGCAACCATGTTCTTTCAGAGCTTGAAATATGTTGTTCCAGGCCCTTCTATCTTTTAGAGTCTGGGTTGAGAAGTCGGCTGCTATTTGTATTGGTCTCCCCCTATATGTAATCTGATGCTTTTCTCTCGCGGCCTTCAAAATCCTATCTTTATTTTGAATGTTAGGCATTTTCATTATAATGTGCCTCGGTGTGGATCTGTTGTGATTCTGTGCATTTGGTGTTCTGTAAGCTTCTTGTATTTGATTTTCCATTTCATTCTTCAGGTTTGGGAAATTTTCTGCTATTATTTCATTGAATAGGTTGTTCATTCCTTTGGTTTGTATCTCTGTGCCTTCCTCAATCCCAATAATTCTTAAATTTGGTCTTTTCATGATGTCCCATAGTTCTTGGAGATTCTGTTCATGATTTCTTACCATCTTCTCTGTTTGGGCAACTTTATTTTCAAGATTAAATATTTTGTCTTCATTGTCTGAGGTTCTGTCTTCCAAGTGGTCCAGTCTGTTCTGTTGGTGATGCTTTCCATTGAGTTTTTTATTTGGTTTATTGTCTCCTTCATTTCAAGGATTTCCGTTTGTTTTTTTTTTTTTTTTTTTTTTTTGAGAATCTCTATCTCTTTGTTGAAATGATCTTTTGCTTCCTGCAGGTGCTCTTTCAGCTCATTGGTATTATCATTCATTGCCTGCATTTGCTCTCTTATCTCATCCTTTGCTTCGCGAATCATCTTAATCATGTATAATCTGAAGTCCTTTTCTGACATTTCTTCTAACATACTGTCATTGGATTCTATTACTATAGAATCTAGGTTTGTTTGGATCATTTTCTTCCCTTGTTTTTTTCATAATGTTCATATATCTTCCTCTCTAGCGCTGCAGATCTGGGGTATTGCAGATTTCCTCCTATAGGCTTATAGTGGCCCTATAGGTGTCCAAAACCCTTTCTTTAAGGGGAGATCAATATTAGCAGTACCCAAATCAGACACTATGCAATCCTAGACCAAATAGCCCCTATGGGGACAATAACATCATGTAAATTAGGGGGAGAAAGCGACTCTGAGGGAACAGGTAAACAGAAGGAAAAGAAAGCAAGAAACGTAAAGAAATAAAAACAAATTTTTTTAAAAAAAGGAGAAAAAAGAAAATCTACTGTGTTATAGTCATATACTAATGAAACCTCCCAGTGTTCAGTAGCCTGATGTATGAGAGGTACCTGACAATGAGCTTCAAGCCTCCAGCAGGCGTGTCTCAGGATGGGATTTGCCCCACCCAAAGATCGGAGCCATGGCTTCCAGGATTATCCAAGATGGCTCCTCTGGCTTCCAAATGTGTTGGCAAATGTGGAGTTGCAGCTCAGGGGTGGACGTGGTCAGCTGGAGGTCCTGGAGACAGGATGCAGTTGGTCCGGCAGTGGTCCTGGAGGTCGGGTGTGTTTAGTGTGGTTGTGGGATCCAGGAGGCTGGGTGCAATCAGTTGGTCTGGGGGTCCTGGCTGCAGGGAGCAGTCAGTTGATGTGAGGGCCCCAGAGGCAGGGAGTGATCAGTTGGGCTGAGGGATCCTGGAGATGGGACTCGGTCAGTCCGGCCAGGGGTCCTACAGGGCCTGGCTGTTGTCTCAAAATGGCGGCAGCCACGTGTAATCAAACCTGCAGGTACTGTAACAGTGAACTTCCAGGCAGCAGCAGGCAGCTGGTTCTCCACTGGCGGTCTGCGATCAATCTGCTGGCAGGTGTCGGACGATCGGGAGGTGAACCTCGAGCGTTGGGTGATGGATAGGGGTAAGGCAGGCGATGGACAGGCGAGAGGCAGGCAAATGGTGGATGATAGACGCCTGACAGTGAGTCTGAACCTACTTTTTCTTCTATTTGGTGCAGGGCCTCTGGTCTTATTCCTAGTTCCTTGATCCATTTTGGGCCTCTGGTCTAATTCCTAGGTCCTTGATCCATACTGCATATGGATTTCTAGTTTTCCCAGCACCATTTGTTGAATAGGCTATCTTTTCTCCATTGTATGTTTTTGACTCCTTTTTCTAGTGTGAGGTAACTGTATTTGTGGGTTTGTCTCTGTGTCTTCCATTTTGTACCTGTCTGTTTTGGTGCCAATACCATGCCGTTTTTGTTACTGTTGCTCTGTAGTATAGTTTAAGGTCTGGTGTTGTGATGCCTCCCGCTTCACTCTTCCTGCTCAGGATTGCTTTGACTATTTGAGATCTCTTATTCTTCCAGATGAATTTCATGATTGCCTTCTCTGTGAGGAATGTCATTGGGATTTTAATTGGAATTGCATTGAATCTGTATAGTGCCTTTGGTAGTACGGTCATTTTGACAAATTCTGCCTATCCAAGAACATGGGAGATCTTTCCTTCTTGTAAGGTTTTCTTTAATTTCTTTCTTTAGTGGTTTGTAGAGGTCTTTCACCTCTTTTCTTATATTAATTCCGAGGTGTTTTATTTATTTTGTTTTATTGAGGCTATTGTGAATGGAGTGGTTTTCCTAATTTCTCTTTCAGATGATTCATCACATATGAATAGAAATGCATTAGATTTATGCATATTGATTTTATATCCTGCCACTTTGCTGAGTTCATGTATTAGTTCTAGAAGTTTTCTGATGGAATTTTTGGATCTTCTAAATATAGTGTCATGTCCGTGGTGGCAAAGAGTGATAGCTTGAGTTCTTATTTTCCTGTTCATATCCCTTTAATTTTTTTGGTCTGTCTGATTGCTCTGGCTAGTGTTTCAAGGATGATGTTGAATAGGAATGGTAAAAGAGGGCATCCCTGCCTTGCTCCAGTTTTTAGTGGGAATGCATTCAGTTTTTCCTCCATTTAGAATGATGTTGGCCATGGGCTTAGCGTAGATAACCTTTACAATGTTGAGGTATGTTCCTCCTATACCTGTTTTTTCTAGTGTTTTGAGCATGAAAGGGTGCTGTATTTTATCAAAAGCTTTCTCAGCATCTATTGAAATAATTATGTTTCTTAAATTTAAGTCTATTGATGTGAAGAATTACGTTTATTGATTTCTGCATATTGAACCAACCTTGCACCCCTGGATGAACCCCATTTGATCATGGTGCACTGTCTTTTTCATATGTTTTTGTATGTGATTTGCCAGAATTTTGTTAAGGATTTTTGCCTCTATGTTCATCAGGGATATTGGTCTGAAGTTTTCTTTCCTTGATGTCTTTGTCTGGTTTTGGTATCAAGGTGATACTAGCTTCATTGAGTAAGTGTGGAACGGTTTCCTCTTTTTCTATTTCATGAAATACTTTGAGGAGTTCTGGGCTTTTCTTGGTTGGTAGGCTTTTGATGGCTTCTTCTATTTCATTGCTTGAAATTGATCTGTTTAAATTGTGTGTGTTCTCCTGATTTAGTTTGGGAGGATCATATGTCTTTAAAAATTTGTCAATGTCTTTGATATTTTCTATTTTGTTGGAGTGTAGATTTTCAAAGTAGCTTCTAGTTTTATGTTATGTATTTCAGTGGTGTCTATTGTGATCTTTCCTTTTTCATCATGAATTTTAGTAATTTGGGTTTTTCTATCTTTGTTATTGTGGCTAAGGGTTTATCAATTTTGTTTACTTTTTCAAAGAACCAACTTTTTGTTTTGTCAAGTTTTTGAATTGTTTCTTTTGTTTCACTTTCATCGATTTCAGCTCTGATTTAAATTTATTTATTTATTTATTTATTTATTTATTTATTGTGGTGCTGGGGATTTGAACCCAGGGCCTTGTGCTTGTCAGACACTCTACCAACTGAGCTATATCCCCAGTCCTCAGCTCTGATTTTAATTATTTCCTGTCTTCTTCTATATTTGGTGTTGATCTGTTTTTTCTAGGGCTTTGAGATGTAATGTTAGGTTATTCTAGTTGTTGACTTTTTATTCTTTTAATGTATGAGCTCAATGCAGTGACTTTCCTCTTAGTACTGCTTTTATAGTGTCTCAGAGATTTTGATGTTTTATCATTGTTCTCATTTACCTCTAAGAATTTTTTTATCTCCTCCCTGATGTCTTCTGTTGCCATTGCATCACTCAATAGCATTTGATTTAGTCTCCAGGTGTTGGAGTAGTCTCTGTTTTTTATTTTATCATTGATTTCTAATTTCATTCCATTATGATCTGATAGAATACAAGGTAGTATCTCTGTTTTTGTATTTACTAATGGCTGCTTTGTGGCATAGAATATGGTCTATTTTAGGGAAGGATCCATGAGCTGCTGAGAAGAAAGTGTATTGGCTCGATGATGGATGAGATACTCTATATATGTCCATTAAGTCTAAATCATTGATTGTATCACTCAATTCTAGTTTCTTTGTTCAGTTTTTTGTTTGGAGGATGTATCCAGTGGATCTGTTTGTTCCCTGGAATCGAGAAGGATTTGTTTGACATACATGGATGCACCATTGTTTGGGGCATAAATATTTACAATCATTATGTCTTGCTGGTTTTTGGTTCCCTTAAGCTGTATGAAACGTCCATCTTTTTCCGTAACTTCAGGCTTCAACACTGCTTTTACATTTAGAGTAAGTTAGTCAGTGGGGAAGATAATTTATGGAGAAATTACATTTTGCATAGAATAGTTAAACATTTACCTCAGTAACCCTAAAGTGTGTACCCATTTTGAAGCCACAGACTCTTTGAGTCTAAGAATTTGATGAAATCTCTTATGAAGAAACTTCCAAAGAGAATATGAAAAATTTGCATACAGTTCCAGGGAAGGTCCCCACCCCATTTTCCATACTACCCTTCTACTCTCCATTGTTCCCTCAGGCTTAGAATCTGAATTCTAATAGAAATTATTATTTCTGCAGGTTCGAGAAATGGCTGCTACCACCTTAAGTGGTCTGTTACAGTGTAACTTCCTTACCATGGACAGTCCTATGCAGATTCATTTTGAGCAACTTTGCAAAACAAAACTACCTAAGAAAAGAAAGCGAGACCCTGGTTCTGTAGGAGATACCATTCCTTCTGCAGGTAATATTGCTGGTAGAAAACACCCATACCTGTTGGGAATTAGCCAGACTTAAACTTGTATGTGCCCAGGTTTTTGCTAGGTACTGGGAATAGTTGTCTCTCGCATGTAAAAGCTAAAATTGAGATAGATGTAAAGAAACCTGTGCATGGCTATGTAAAACTTTTAATAAATCAAGTCTACAACGTAGATTGTACTTAAAACACACTGAAAGGACTATGACACCACTAAAGAGAGTTTTAAAGGACCACCCTTGTATATGTGGGCTATCCTTGTCCATAATGTCATTATGTGAACGATTGTACTTCACTAATAATTTATTGAGAGAACAAGAAGAGTCATTACAGGAGTTTCCAATGTAATTGAATATAAAGAAACCAAATGAGAATGACATCTTGACTACTATTTTGTGTTTGAAGAGAAGTTTACATGTAAAAAAGCATCTGACTTTTCTACTGTTAATAATCACAGGAATAGAAAACACATGGGAAGATTAGTAAGTAGGAAATTAATTGAATTTGTGGGAATTGCTTGGAATATGCAGCTATTAAGTGCCAAGTATATTAATCATGTCATAGAATTAATAGCAAATTTCAGTGAAGTACCATTATTCAACTTTTTTTGCTTGAATTCTAATTTTAATAAGTACCAAACTATTTTTAGATCTCTGTATACCAGATGGCATTGTTTATGTGTATTCCAAAGTCTCTTTCTGTTATCTTTACTTTCCCTGTTTCATATACACACATATAATATGCTTACAAGCATATATATTCATGCAGCTTTGTTAAGTAACCATGAGCTTTGAGTGGTGGTGCACATCCATAATACCGCAACTCAGGAGGCTGAGAGGCAGGGGGATTTCAGTTTAAGCTCAGCTTCTGCAGCTTAATGAGACTTTTTCAAAATAAAAAAATAAAAAGAACTGAGAATATAGCTCAGTGGGAGAGTGCCCTTAGGTTTAATACCCAGTTCCAAACAAAGAGAAAAAAAGAAACTATGGTAATTTAGGGCTGGGGTATAACTTATTGATAGAGCTCATATCTAGCATGCGCAAGGCCCTTGGTTCAATCCCCAGTGCCAAAAAAAAAGACAGAAAAAAGAAACAATGAGAATTTGAAAGCTTTGTAATTATCGTCCTAAGGAAGGAACAGAGACCTCTTTGTAGAATTGTTAACCAGGGGCACTTAACCACTGAAACACATCTCTGGCCCTTTCTATTCTCTATTTTGAGACAAGGGCTGACCAAATTGCTAAATTGCTGAGACTGGCTTGGAACTTGTGATCCTCTTGTCTCGGCTTCCTGAGTCACTGGGAATACAGGCATGTACCACCACACCAGATGGATATCTAGATAAGTCTTTTTTTTGTGGTGCTGGGGATTGAACCCAGGGCCTTGTGTTTGCGAGGCAAGCACTCTGACCAACTGAGCCATATTCCCAGCCCTAGATAATTCTTAATACAGCCTTACACATCTTTTTTTTTTTTAAGTGTGTGTGTGTGCGCACACACACTTGAAGATCCATTTTAAATGCAGAAATTCACACATTGAAAACATCTTTCATAATTGAGAACTAGTTCTATATCTCTGTAATGAGTACATTAAAGACCGTATATTGTTGTTTTCTTTGCAGAGTTGGTCAAACGCCATGCTGGGGTGCTAGGACTTGGTGCATGTGTTCTTTCAAGCCCTTACAATGTTCCTACCTGGATGCCCCAGCTACTTATGAATCTCAGTGCACATTTGAATGATCCTCAGCCTATTGAGGTACGACTAGTTATTTCTTGTTTCTTTCCATATATGATTATCAGTGTTTCATAAGAAGTCATTTGTATTTATAATTTCCTATATACTTTGAACTTGCTACTTTGATACAACTACTGCCTCTGCCAGGACTAAGTCTACTTTCCAGTAATCATTAAAATCTTACAGATACTTTAATCCAATGTATATTTGAGATTTTTTTATAGCAAGAAAATCACGGTAGCTTCTGTCCTTCCCATTTTAATGGAAGTAGAATATTGTCAATATTGCCTGGATAGTTTAAAAAAAAAAAAAAAAATCTGTTTTGAGGGTGGGTTTACCAAGAATTGAACTCAGGGGCACTTAACAACTGAGCCACATCCCCAGCCCTATTTTGTATTTTATTTAGAGACAGGCTGTCACTGAGTTGCTTAGTGCTTCACTTTTGCTGAGGCTGGCTTTGAACTCTCAATCCTCCTGCCTCAGCCTCCCGAGCCACTGGGATTACAGGCATTGCACCACTGCACCCAGCTGGATAGTTACATTTTATATCTGTAAAGTATCTCACAGGAAGATAATGGTAAATAGGAAATAGTGATGGTATTATATAGTAGTGGATAGGTATGTTCCTAAGTTTAACAGTTCAAAATACAAATGATTTATTCCTTCTCACCTTTGTAAATAGATTTAAGTGTGATTGAAATAGTGTAAGTTCCAGTGGGTTGTCCTAAAGTAAAGTTAGTAATTCTACAGAAGTGTGATTATTTTGCAAAACAAGATTGACTTGGTTTAGTAGCATTACAACACAATTTGTGAGATCTGAAGTCAACTATAGATCACTACTTAGCTAAAGATACAGTACATACAACCCTATTGTTCAGAAATATTAAAATGTATGATGTGGGTTGCCTACTCCACAGATGACTGTAAAAAAGACCTTATCCAATTTTCGAAGGACACACCATGACAACTGGCAAGAACACAAACAGCAATTCACTGATGACCAACTGCTTGTTCTCACCGATCTCCTTGTGTCACCATGCTATTATGCATAGGAGGTAAGTCAGCAAAGCTGTGAGTTTAAAGATGGTGAAATCCTCACCCAAATGTCATTTTTTTTTTTTTTTTTTTTTTTTGTGACTGAGAATGTGGATATTTATATGTTGTGAGATTTTTGCTGACATTCTTATATATGTTTTGATAAAGTTGGGTGGTTTTTGTTTTTAAACGTGGCTTTTGGGGTTGGAGTTGTAGCTCAGTGGCAGAGCATATAACAGCATATACACAGCCCTGGGTTCAGTCCCCATAACCAAAATAAACAAACATGGCTTTTGCTTATGCTATGGCTTTGGAAATAAGTTCCCATAGTATTTTCCCATCACCACTTTTTTTCCCCCCACATATTAAGCAGAAAATTGATGTGACTGTTTTTGAACCTTTGCAAATGAGTATTACAGTAGCAGGGAAGAGTAAGGTGAAATAATCTTGGTCTTGCCTTCTGTGTGGAGGTCTAGATGTTCTAGGTTGCCCTGAGCACTATGGATTCTACATAGTTGTGAAACATTTCATCTGGACTCTGAAGTATTTATTACCTCTTCTTTAGAAAGGAAGGTCCCAGAAGTCTTTTACTGGGTTAGGAAAAATAAAATATCATTTATTGGGTTTTTAGGGTTGAGTGGCTTGTTACCTAATTAATATTTTTTCCTCCCTGATACAGATGACTAGTCCTCACTTCAGGCTCTTTTCATCAAAAACTCCAGATCCTCAGGTACCATCTGTGGTGGCTCTCTGCAGGTTTAAAACTCTGCCTCTGTTGAGCTCTCATAATTTTGGTGATTTCCATGTTTGGTCTCATTAGTCTGTGTGCACAGGTTCTCAGCTGCCATTTGATTTCTTGATTTGTCCGGAAGTGTTTCCAGAACATTGATCACTTTTTCTTTGAGGCATCTGACAAAGTCACAAAGTCTCAGGCTAGAAATAATTACCCAGTACGATCGTGGCATCCGAGGCCAAACAGTCTAGGAACTCAATAAGAAATATTTTTTTTGGAATGGAGAAAACCGATCATTAGTACAGGTCCCGTCATTTCAGTCATCTCAAATTATTTTAAATTTTTCCCAAATGGCTGTTGGATGGTAGTGGGGCAGTGGGCCATAAATCCGAATCCTTGAGAGAACCTTGGAGAGCCAGAAGAGGAAAGGAAAAGAGGAGGGCAAGTCTTGAACCTTACCGATGACTGATGGATTGCTGGACCAAGTCACAGAAGCAAAGTCTGTGTTTCCCACAGACTGGAGTTTTTGGTGCTGATCAGAGCCAGTTGCTGAAAGAAAAAAAAATGGGGGTTTGTTGAATAAATTTTTGATTGATTGTTGTGTGTGTATACAACGTGTGATTTTGAAAATAAACAGCAACAACAGTAAACACCCTGACTGGTTGGTTTTTACCTGTATTCTTTACAAATATTGTTTGACCCACTTTGAAAACTGTTATACTTCACCTAATGGAAGACTGCTGTATTTGTGGAAATTCTGTGATTTTTTTTCTTCTTTCTTTTGTTCTATTTCCTGCAGAATCGTTGAGACTAATAAGGCTTGGTATTTAATTGACTTGTTTAATACATGTTACATAGATGTAAAAGATTGTATAAACTAGCGATAGCATTGGCAAGACTTTGTACAGATGCAGCCTTTTACACAACACCATTGTGTAATTAATTTGTAAAGATTCACATGTAGTTCTTTATTATAGTGATTTGGGGCTTTTGTACCCATTGAATGCCATTTTGTTTTGTTTTGTTTGTTTTTAAATTATTTTCTTCATATTACAAAAGCTGAAATGTGGGTTTTTTTTTTTTTTTTTTTTTTTTTAGTTCATTTATCATTAGAATGTATGGATTTTTATGTAACGTGTGTGTGCATCCCAAATTGCTAACACAGCATTTGCCTATGACAAGTTTAGAGTTCAAGATATCTTCTAGATTGAAATAATTCACAAGTTGGTGAATGTCATCTTATAACACACCCTGTACAGTCTTCCTTAAAGGAGTACCACAGCATATTTTTTAGTATCTACCTGCTGAGTGACTCAATCTAAGCACAGCAGTGGTCCTCGTACAGTATTTAAGTGTCAGCATACACAGGTGAAATCCCTGTATAGAGTAGTGCCAAACTGATTATTTCAATTGTGTAACTAGTTTAAAATCCAATAAATGAATTGTTTTTAACACCTGTCTTTTGTCTTCATTAACAGGAGAAGACAGCTATAGGCAGTGGCTCTTGTGGATTCCTTTTGCAGTCACAGATTTGGATATATAATTCATTCCTTCTGACCAGAACAGATTATCTAATTATGCCCTGGCTAGTTTAGTAGCTACTAGCCACATGTGACTATTTACATTTAATCAAACGAGAAATTCATTTTCTCAGTCTCAGTAGGGACAATTTAAGTGCTTATTAGCCACACAGCTAGTGGTTACCACACAGAGTAGCACAGATGAACTTTTCCATCATCACTAAAAGTTCTGATGAGTAGCACTAACCTAGATGATTTTTTTCTCGAAGTGATATGCCTAAGAATCATGAAGGGGATATTGTTAAAATACCAATTCTTATTTATTGTTCCTAACCTCATGGTTTCAATAGTTGTAACAGCTTACTTATATTGCCCACTTTAGCTTTTTTAACTTAAATTATATGAAACTGTGCTTCCTCAGTGGTTCCTGAGTAGAAACTAATTTTTTAAAAGATATTAGGTGCCCAAGTATGTTTCTCAATGAAAACTTCTCTGGATGGGACTCACCCATCATCTTTTTAAAGCTCTGATGATTCATTTGTGCAGCCAGGATTCAGACCATTGATAAAGGACCCCTAAGTCTCACTTTAGACCTAAAACAGGGTACCTAACCTGAATATCTAACATGCTTCCCAGGTGACTGATGCCAGGTTTGGATGCTGATTATTACCTTAATATTTTTTCCTGTATTATAATGCAGATTTTCTGTCATTGGCTTCAGGAATGAAAGGAGGGGAAAAGGAGAGAAAAGAGTTGGATGGCTAATGTTGTCCAAAGTAGTTCTTAAAATCCGTAGTACTTAAAAAATGATGAAGGTGGTCAAAGTAGGAATTGGTAGCAGTCATGGAAGAGAATGTAGATTTCTTCGAGTTTCATGAGAAGGGAAGGGGAAAACCTCTTAGGGGTTGTAAAATTTAATCTTTGGTTTTGAGTAGATTCTATGAAAAACAAATTGTGTTTCAAAACAAATTTTACTCACTTGTTTTTTTTTTATGCGAATAACTAATAATTTAGATGCCAATGTGTATAATACGTGAGAAAACTGTTTTCAGATATTTGAAATACTCAATATTACCAGCCAAGCCCTTTAATGTTCTTCTTGTTGTACTAAGGATTAAACCCAGAGATTCTTAACCACCGAGCCATATCCCCAGTCCTCTTTATTTATTTTTTTGATATAGCACTTTATAAGTGCTTTTGTAGATTTTTGTGTTTCTCTACTGAAATGGTGTTTGCATTTTCTATTCCTATATGCCTTAAAACTTTGCATTCCAAGGAATGAGATTTTTAGGTAAATAATCTAAACATTTTAATGATCTTGATGTGTTTTCCTCAAAATGGACATTGGAATGCTGGTTTCACTGCAGATTGGTAGCCCATTCATGTTTTAACATTTATTGTCAGCCCTGCTTGATTATTTGCAGATTTTTTTTTTTTTTTTTTCCTTCTCTTTTGGTGCTGGGAATTGAACCCAGGGGCACTTAACCATGGAGTCACATCCCCAGTGCTTTTTATTTTGAGACAGAGTCTTGCTAAATTACCAGGGCTGGCTTTGAACTTGAGATCCTCCTTCCTCAGTCTCCCAAGTTGCTGGGATTACAGGCCTGTGCCACTGTGCCCAGCAGATTTTCCATTTTTTTTACTACTAAGCCAGTGTTCTTCCCAATTTAGCACACTTCACTTGTAGATTTTGTATGCATTCTTATATTAGGTTTAGCCTCGCTGAATGGTTCTTACCAGTTCTGAAACTTTGGTGGGTCCTGATTTCCTCTTCTAGATCTTTAGAATCTTGTACAAGATGTGAAACATCCCCCCACCACCACCACCACCACCACAATTGAGGTCCTTTCTCCCATAGGTGTATGAGCTTCCAACCTGAACCAGTTGTAATCTCCTCCTCCCATATGGCCAAATGTCTGGAAATGAGCTAACAATTAAGATTATTTATCAAGAGGCTTGTAACTTTGATCAGAACTTATACGTTAAATGTGGACTCTACTCTGTAGATGCTAATGGGTCTTTTTGATTGTTTCTGGGGCCCAAAGTCCCCAATACCAACAACATGTTAGGACTGTTACAGTGTGTCAAGCACTGTGCATGAGCACAGTGGCACATGCCTATAATCCCAGCAGCTGGGTACTGAGGATCACAAATCAAAGCCAGTCTTAACAACTAGGGAGACCTTGTCCTTCAAAATAAAATATAAAAAGACTGGGGATGGGGCTCAGTGGTTAAGCACACTGGGGGTTCAATTCCCTGGCCCTCCACACACACACACAAAGTTAGACTGCAAGTGTTTGGGGAAATGAAGTTTGATTTTTTTTTTTTTTTTTTTTAATTTTTTGGGTACTCGGGGATTGAACTAAGGGGCACTTTACCACTGAACTACATACCCAGCCCTTGTTTTTTTGAAACTGGGTCTTGCTGAATTGCTGAGGCTGGCTTGGAATTTGGGGTCCTCCTGTTTCAGCCTTCCGAGCAGCTGGGATTACAGGTGTGTGCCACCCTGCCCGCCTGAAGTATGATTTATGTGGAAAATTTTTGCAACATTTTATTACAGTTATTTCTAAATAATTCTGATTACATAGTTAACCACTGGACAGAATACCTACTTTACACATTACTCAGTTCTCTTGTGTGTTCTTAAAAATAGCACAGGGAATTGAGAAAGAAACTTGCATAGATCAAATTCTTTGATATTTATAATGAAATGAAAATCTTTTATCCAAAATGGAGATTGCAGTGGTAATATTTCAACTAAGCATTTTGCCTGAATGGAGTAAACAGTCCTGTTTTCTGGTCCCAGGTTAAGGAAAGGACGATCAGTATCCCTGAAGCGGTTAGAAAAACCCATACTTTGAATTTGTTATTTTGCATGTTGTGTGGATTTAGGAGAATGAGAAGATGGTAGTTTTGTGTTCTTGCTTACCAAGATAAGCCTAGCTGGATACATTGTTACTGCTTTTCAAAATTTTTACATTTTAACTACTAAATAATATCCCATGATTTCTTGATTATTTTATTTGCACGTTTTTTTCCCCTTATTACTCCCCTTGCTAAGCTCCCTCAGTAAATTCATTGATATCTTAAGAGGCTTAGGCAAGTTAAAATTGGTTTGAGTTAAATTGTTATAATGACTTTATCAATTCTATGATGCAAGCCAGGCGTGGTGGCACACACCTGTAATCCCAGCGACTCGGGAGGCTGAGGCAGGACGATCGAAAGTTCGAGGCCAGCCTCAGCAAATTAGCGAGACCTGTCCCAAAATAAGAAATAAAAAGGTCCGGGAATGAGTCTCAGTGGTTAAGCGCCCCTGGGTTCAGTGCCCGGTACCAAAAATAAATTGTATGCCGCAAAGTTTCAAACTGGACGCTGCCGCCAATTTTGTCCAGAAAGAAAAAACACTAACTGCAGCCTATTGAAAAGCTAGGCAGGCCGGCTTGAAAGCACAGGGACTTGGGGAGGTGGGCGGCAGGCATGGTGGGAATCCCTGGGACCCTGCTCCACTCCAGTCGGTCTTCGAAGGCGAGACCCCTTGCTCTCCCGTCTGTTCCTCCCACCTCGCTTCTTTCCTGCTGTGTTCAGCCCCTGCCTATGGCAGAGTCCAGGCTCCCCGCTTGGCTCAAGCGCCCGAGAGCGGCAGAGTTGGGCTGCGGGAGCGTCGCGGTCCCGGGGCACAGGGAGACCCGCGCGGGGGACAGGCAGGGCCGGGCCCGGGTGTCGGACGGAGGGGGTGGCGCCCTCCGCGTCTCCGTGACTGCGCCTCCGCGCCCCCGTCTCGCCGAGGCTCCCAGGATGCGCGGAGGCGGCGGCGATGGCGATGATTCCTCCAGCCCTGCATCATCCAGGGCGGCGGGCGGAGCTGGGGTCCCGGCTGCGAGATGGAGGAGGAGGGGCGGCGCTGCGGCCACCCGGCAGGTGAGAGGCCGCGGGCTCCTGGAGGAGGACCACCCACCCGGACTGGGGAGGCCAGGCCTCCTGGAGGCCGGTGGGTGGAGGAGGAGCGCGGCCGAGCTGGGCCAGGCCGAGCCGCCGCGCACCTGTGCTTCTGACGAGGCCTTGGGAAAAGCCATCTCTCCCGTCCTTGTCAGCTTCCAGGCCTGTAGAAACCCCAACCTACTGCCGGTGCCCAGACTTCGCTCTCCTCATCCCACGACCTCCAGCTGATTCTTTCACAAGGGTCTCTGGACGGGCAGAGGCCCTCTACCATCATCTCTCCCCCAACTCGAGATTCCTCACCCATCGCCTGGTCCCTGGTCCAGGTCAACCTCCCCTCTCGCGCTCTCCCACTCTGTTCTCAGGCTGGGGTCCTGTCCTCAGCCTTCCCTTTTCTCCCATCAGGTGACCCAGATCTTACCTTCCCTACCCCATCAGGTGCTCAGGACTTAAAAGGTACTTCATCTGGGTAAAAGAGTCAGAGGTTTGAAATGATCCAAATCTAGCCTGAATTTTAGTGACCTTGGGCAAGTTATCTAACTTCCCTGAGTTTTTACTGATCAATACAAATACAATGGGAATATGAAATGTGGAAGACTCTGAGGGTTAGGCACTGAAAATACTTGCCTTGAGGGAATTTAAGACATTATGAGACAGAGGAAAAAAAAAAAAAAAAAATGGTTGGAAGAATCCAGATCATGATTTGTGAAGGCTCATACAAAATGTCTAGTTGTTTATTAAAAAATTAAAACAGCACACTAGCAAGGCCTCTTCACACATCTTAATGAGAAACAATCATCTTGGTGCAAAATATTTTGATTTTCTGTGTTTTACTGCTAGTGTCTTAAGGACTGTCCTCAGTAGTAATCAAATGCATGTAAATTTATTCTTATTGTGACTAGTGTGCATACTTAAAACTGGTGTCCCAGCTTAAAAATTTCTGATTCTATGGCTTTAGTCACATCTTCCAGGACCTGTTTGTGGTCCCAGAAAGAAAAGAGTATCATGTATGCATGCATTGAAAATAACTTTGGCAACATTTAGGCTATTAAACAGATATTGATTTACTGCCCTCCCCAATTTTGTATTTCTGCCATCATAAATTCGTTCTCATTTTGTGATCTTGGTCTCCTCTTTCTTAAAAGTTCTAGGAATTAGTATGAGACTTTCCTTCCATTTTCTTTATTGCTCCAAAATTTCTCTAAAATTTCTACCAAAACCTAAGGATTTCTTCTGTCTTCTTTTCTCCTTCGAGCCCTTGATTCCTTCTTTTGTTCTAATTATCCCAATGAGTGATTTATAATTACTTTATACTGGAACTGTAATAATTAGGCTTGTCAAAAAGGTATACAGAAGTTTCTATATATCTAATATAACACTATATATATGCAGATAGGTAGCTAGATATAAAGATAGGTGTGTGTATATAGATATATTAGAATTTTGTGTTTTGGGAACTTTTCAGTTGAGAAGGATTACAATACCTACTTCATAGGATTATTGTGAGAATGAAATAAAGTTTGATAACTTTCATAAAGCTTCTACCAGGGAGCCTAGTATGTAATAACCACTCAATAAACTATAGCTACTAAGAAGACCTTATGACCTGGGGATCCCATCCTTGATTTCTTCACTTTTGTTTAATATGATGGTGAAGAACGTGGGCTTGTGGCACACATGTGTAATCCCAGTGGCTCAGGAGGCTGAGGCAGGAGGATCCCAAGTTCAAGGTCAGCCTCAGCAACTTAGTGAGACCCTGTCTCAAAATAAAAAATAAAAAAGGACTGGGGATGTGGCTAGTGGTTAAGCACCCCTTGGTTCAATCTCTGGTACCAAAAAACAAACAAACAAACAAACAAATACAGGCTTTGAAAAGCAATTGCTTAGATTCAAATCCAAACTGGGTTACATTGTTAAATGATCTGTATTTTTCTTATCTGCAAAATGATAATGTTATGCAATTTCAGAGTTGAGAGAATTTAAAGTTAGTAGTAGAGAGCACTGAGAACAGTGCCTGGCACATCATAAACACTCAGTAAAATATAAAAATGCTAATAACAACACTGGAGTATCTTGCCATTATTATTTCCTGACATAGAATTCTTTATTTTTTAAAATTAATTGAAAATTTTAAAATTTATTGAATAAAACATAACTACACAAAGTGAAAGTTGCTCTTCAATGCCTCCAAATCGTCTTTCCCCTCTTTCTTTTCATCCTTGAGTAATGTTGGCGCCTCATCATCTCCTTTTCCCTTTGACAACCCCTGGCCTAGTATCTCCTCACCTGGGGTCCCCATAACTTCCATCATCCCACTTCTTCATTATTACCCACTTATTTCTCTGAGCACACCGATTCTAGACTCTCTGTCTCCAAGTTTCCCAGACCGATTCTTGTTTCCGTCTTCATTCCTCTTTATTTCTCTACTTCGAAAGAGGAAACCCTGGGCTGGGGCCAATAGGGTGGCAATAAGACACTAGTACTCTATTCTTCCCGCCTCTTTCAATGGGCTTCTTCCACTTGCTTTGAACATTAATGAACATTAATCTTCCAATTCAGTTTTTTAAAAGGTTTGAAAAATTTTTTAAATGTTTTATAGGTGCATATCAATTATACAGAATAATGGGTTTCCTAGTTTTGTTTCTTTTTTTGTACTGAGGCTGGCCCTGAACCTGCAATCTTCCTGCCTCACCCTCTGGAGTCACTGGGATTATGGGCTAGAATAATAGGTTTCATTGTGTCATACTTGTATGTGTGTATCTATTAACAATTTTGGGGAATGGGGTACTGGGATGCTTAACTGAGCTCCATCCCCAACCTTTTGTATTGATTTATTTTATTTTGAGACAGAATCTCACTAAGTTGCTTAGGGTCTCACTAAATTGCTGAGAGTGGTTCTGAACTTGCTATCCTTCTGCCTCAGCCTCCTGAGTTGCTGGGATTACAAGCGAGCACCACCATGGCAGTAATTTATTACAAACAGTAAAAAGTTGTCTTCTTTGCTACAAAGATATCAAAAGGGCTCACAGAAATAGGAATGCAGTCTTTAATTGGAAACAATAAGAGCTATCCCTTATTATTTAATTCTAATTATCAAGAAACAAAAATTCAGGATTTATATTTGTCTGTCCCATAGAATTTTTTCTTTTGTACTAGGAATTGAATCCAGGGGTGCTGAACCACTGAGTCACATCCCCACCCCTTTGTATTTTTTATTTTGAGACAGTTTTGCTAAGTGACCGAGGATGGATTTGAACTTGTGATGCTCCTGTCTCAGCCTCCCGAATTGCTGGGATTACAGGTGTGCACCACAACCACACCAGTCTCCTGTGGAACTTTTAAAAAGGAAAGTGCAGAAAAGTTGGTTTCACTTTCCAGTGGAGAAATTCACCACATTGTTATGATCTGTACTATGTGGCCATTAGGAATGTAGAAGAAGCTGTCTTCTCTCTTTAAAGACACCAGCTAGTTATATGGACCTTCCGGGGCTGATGTTCGTCTGATACTGTTAAATGATGAGAGACTTCTGGGTAGTCCGCAGCTGCTTCGTGGAGCCCCAGTAATCCTTCACTGACCTACCCCATTCTTCTGCTCCACCTTGATCCAGTGATTAAAGGGTTGACAGCTGGAGGCCTCTGGGATGCAGCTTGAGCTGGTGGTTAAATATTCTGAACATTGGCTGTGGGCCTCCCCAGTGCCATTGGCTGTTCCAACAATGTTGGATTAAACGAATGCTTGTTGGTTGTCAAGAACAGAGCACTGAACAACTTGGTCTGTTCTGCTGAAAGCGTCTTTGGGAGCAGGATGAACACCAGGTCACCACAGGTCTTTGAGATGATGCAGATGATTCTGTGAGTGTACATTAGATTTCATTGTACAATAGAAATAAAGGGGGGTTAAGAAAGGAAAGACAGAGCAAGAAGGTTATTCTTTTAAAGTAGAGGCTGCGTCTCAATCATCTTTGTATCTTCAGTATCTAGCATAATGCAGCCTGTGGTATGCATGTGATTAATGGACATTGAGCAAATGGGTACAGGAGTGAGTGTGTGCCTCCTGCTTTGTCACGAGAATATTTCCCTTGAAATAATGGCAACTTGCATCTACCACATTACTTAGAGTTTACAAAGTAGTTCTCTCTCTCTCTCTCTTTCTCTCTCTCTCGATGAGCTGGGGATGTAGCTCAGTGCTATTTTCTTATTTTCAAAGGCTAGGGATCAAACCCAGGGCCTTTTGCACACTTGGCAAGCACTGAGCCACATCCCCACCCCGAAAGTGGTGCTTTGAACCACTTTTATTCCACTATTTATTCCACTTTTTTTTTTTTTTTTTTTTTTTTTTAACAGTGCTGGGGATTGAACCCAGAGCCTTGTGCTTACAGGACAAACACTCTACCAACTGAGCTATAACCCCAGCCCGCTATTCCACTATTTTTAAAAGTTTTATTCCACTCTATATTTAATTTTTGTTTTATTTTTTATTCCACTATTATTCCAGATACCCTTTGTTACTTTGATTGTTTTTCCCTCACAAATGTAGGCAGTTGGCCAAGAAAACTCAATATGGGAAAAGAAATACTGGGAAATAAAGGTTTCTTCCTAGGAAAAGAAATAGAATTTGTTAGAGATTTATGGGGGTCACATTATGCATCATCCCTGATTATATTTTAATCATATGCTGTTTCTTGCTTCAGTCCCTCAAATGGGAAGACCTGCTTCCTTTCTCCCAGGCCTGGGTCCCACTCCCCGCCCCTCACCTTTCACCCAGTTAGTTTCTACTTGCTAAAGCTCCCTCCATCTTTTCCCAACTCCTCCCTGGGTTGGATTAGGTTTCTCTTTGCTCCTTCCTTAGCACACTGCAACCTCATTAGGCTGCAGTTACATCGTAAGATTGATCTTCTATCACTATGCCATGATTTCTGAAGGATAAACTATGTTCATGTGTATTTTCAGTGTCTGACATGGAAATGTCTCCAAAAGTAATATCTGCACACCCCTCTGTCAGAATCTCGGGGCGAAGCCCAGGAATTTGCCCTCTGGGTGAAAAACTTTTTTTTTTTTTTTGGTACTGTGGGTTGTACCTAGGGGTACTTTACCACTGAGCTACATCCCCAGCCCTTTTTATTCTTTATTTTTATTTATTTTTCATTTTAAGTTGCTGAGGCTGGCCTCAAACTTGTGATCCTCCTGCCTCAGCCTCCCAAGTTGCTGGGATCACAGTCTTGTGCCACCATTCCTAACTGCTACTTAAACTTTTTAACATGCTTTCCAGTTGATATTTAACCCTGTTTGAAAACCACTGTGTCATAACACTAAATTACTTGGATGAATGTATTGTGAGGTGTTCTTCTTTTTCTGTGTTGGACTCTGTGAAGAGAGCTGCTTTCCATGTAAGAGGCCAGAGCTGGAAAACTGTAATGCTTTTGTAAACCATAATGAGATATTGTATTAACCCCTTTCTGTGTCTGGGTGTGCGTTTTTGTGTGCAGGCTTATCTGCCTTGGGCCTCTTTTGTCACGCGTCGCTCGTCTGTGAGTTGAGGCTCTGACTCTCTTCCCACTGAGCTTTTTTTGGAGAACAGAAGGAGGAGCCTTTTTTCTCTGAAGATGAACTCGACAGACCCCCTTCAGGATGCCCCCAATGCCACCTTGCTACACGTGCCTCACTCACGGGGAGGAAATGACACCTCTCTCCAGGAGGATCTTCAAGATCTCATCCACATGGCCACCTTGGTGACCTGCACTTTTCTGCTGGCCATCATCTTCTGCCTGGGCTCTTACGGCAACTTCATCGTCTTCTTGTCCTTCTTTGATCCAGCCTTCAGAAAATTCAGAACCAATTTTGATTTCATGATCCTGAACCTGTCCTTCTGTGACCTCTTCATTTGTGGGGTGACGGCCCCCATGTTCACCTTCGTGTTATTCTTCAGCCCAGCCAGTGCTATCCCGGATGCTTTCTGCTTCACCTTCCATCTCACCAGTTCAGGCTTCATCATCATGTCCCTCAAGACAGTGGCGGTGATTGCCCTGCACCGGCTCCGCATGGTGCTGGGGAAGCAGCCTAATCGCACAGCCTCCTTTCCTTGCACTTTGCTCCTCACTCTGCTTCTCTGGGCCACCAGTTTCACCCTCGCCACCTTGGCTACCCTGAAAACCAGTAAATCCCACCTCTGCCTTCCCATGTCCAGTCTGATGGCCGGAGAAGGGAAAGCCATTCTGTCTCTCTATGTGGTCGACTTCACCTTCTGCATCGCGGTGGTGTCAGTCTCTTACGTCATGATCGCGCAGACCCTGAGGAAGAACGCACAAGTCAGGAAGTGCCCCCCTGTGGTCACAGTTGATGCTTCCAGACCACAGCCTTTCATGGGGGCTCCTGCAAAGGGAGATGGAGAGCCCGTCCAGTGTACCATGCCGGCTCTGTACAGGAACCAGAATTACAACAAACTGCAGCACGTTCAGACCCATGGGTACACCAAGAGTCCCAACCAGCTGCCAACCCCTGCAGCCAGCCGACTCCAGCTGGTATCAGCCATCAACCTCTCCACTGCCAAGGATTCCAAAGCCGTGGTCACCTGTGTGGTCATTGTGCTGTCGGTCCTGGTGTGCTGTCTTCCACTGGGGATTTCCTTGGTGCAGGTGGTTCTGTCCAACAGCGGGAGCTTCATCCTTTACCAGTTTGAACTGTTTGGATTCACCCTTATATTTTTCAAGTCAGGATTAAACCCTTTTATATATTCTCGGAACAGTGCCGGCCTGAGAAGGAAAGTGCTCTGGTGCCTCCAGTACGTGGGCCTGGGTGTTTTCTGTTGCAAACAGAAGACTCGACTTCGAGCCATGGGCAAAGGTAACCTTGAGGTCAACAGAAACAAATCCTCCCATCATGAAACAAACTCTGCCTACATGTTGTCTCCAAAGCCACAGAAGAAATTTGTGGACCAGGCTTGTGGCCCGAGCCATTCGAGGGAAAGTGTGGTAAGTCCCAAGATCTCTGCCGGGCATCAGCACTGCGGCCAGAGCAGCTCCACCCCCATCAACACGCGGATCGAACCCTACTACAGCATCTACCACAGCAGCCCTTCCCAGGAGAGCAGCCCGCCAGACCTGCAGCCAGTCAGCTCTTTTGGATTTGCCAGCTCCTACATCGCCATGCATTATCACACCACCAATGACCTAATGCAGGAGTACGACAGCACTTCAGCCAAGCAGATTCCAGTCCCCTCTGTGTGAAGTCGTGGAGGCCAGAGAATCTTGTGCAGATGGTTTTTGCTTCTCATACTGTTTGATTTTTGAGAGCGGTAGCCGATCCACACTCAAAGATGCTGCTGAAGCGTTGGCAGTTCCTTACGACTTTCATCTGAAGTATTATTAGCGTCCTGATTTGATTTGTGATTTCTTGACATTTTAAGCTGTGATGTAAAAGTTTATTTAGATTTTTACCCTGACCCAATCTTTTGTGCTGCACCTTTAAATAGAGGCCAGGAAGAATGATGATCTGTTAAAGTAGGAAATCAACCGGTTGTAACCCTGTGAGTCAGTATTGTGTGTCTATGAAGAATTATATTGGCTGGATTTTATTTTATTTTATTTATTTTAATTTTTTGGTGCTGGGGATTGAACCCAGGGCCTTGCACATGCTAAGCATGAACTCTAGCACTGAGCTACACTCCCAGCCCTAGGTATGGATTAAAAAAAAAAGAATAATTTGAAGGTTGGCTTTTTGGCTTGGTTTGGTTTTTGCTTTCTTGGTACTGGGGATTGGAGTCTGAGCTGCATCCTTAGCCCTTTTGAAATTTTATTTTCAGACGGGGTCTTGCTAAGTTGCTGGCCTCCAACTTGTGATCCTTCTGCCTCAGCCTCCTGAAGGTATTATAAGAATATAAAATTTGATTCTTTGAAGTCCTGAAATAGGAAATAATATACTTTTTAGTAAGCAGGTTTATTTGAATAAATAACATTGTTAAGACAAAAAAATCACAAATATATAACCTATATTTCTATCCTTCTCAAAAAATTCACACACAGGCATTAGGTACTTTCCTTTTATAAGACGGTCAACGAGAATTTAGAATATGATTATTTCCATTTCTTATTATAGACACTATTATCCTGTGTCAATTGAGATAGCTGTGTAGTTCTTTTAATTTTTTAATTTTTAATTTTTTGGTACTGGGAATTTAACCCAGGGACACTTTACCATTGAGCTACATCCCAGCCCTTTTTATTTTATTCTATTTTCATTTTTATTTTGAGACAGGGTCTCACCAAGTTTTTGAGGGTCTCACTAAGTTGCTGAGGCTGGCCTCAAACTTGTTATCCTCTTGTCTCAGCCTCCTGAGTTGCTGGGATTATGGGTATGCACTACCACCTCTGGCTGTGTAGTTCTTTTAAAAAGAAAGATATTTTCGCTTGTTAGAGGTGAATTACTGTATTTTGGAATGATCTTATCCAAAACTCTTAGTGAAGGGGCCTGTCCTGTAGTAGAGGTCTCTGTTCTTGGAGAGGGTTGTTATTTAGGAGGCAGTGTGGACTATTGTCATTCATTAGGCAATGTTGGCATAGAAATGAGATTGGGAGGTTTTCGATTTATGTTTTCCTACAGCATAAAAAAAATTTATTAAGTACCTGATAGTATTCAAGTAACTATTTAGAAATAACTCCTTTTTCTTTATTTTTGTATTATTGTGGTAGAAAAATTTTAAGGTGATACCTTTTCAAACTAATTGTTTTCGTTTTCCTCCCATTAATCTCTTTTTTTTGGCCATCGTGGGGATTGAACCCTTACACATACTCGGCAACCACCAAGCAACATTTCCAACCCCTCACCCTCTTTTTTTTTTGAGACAGTGTCTCTCACTAAATTGCCCAAGCTGGCCTCAAACTTGTGATCCTCCTGCCTTGGCCTCCTAAATAGCTGGGATTACAAGAGTGTGCCCCATGCCTGCTCTCTCAGAACTTTAACCTGGAAACTAGATTAAGTATTTCTGTAACTGAAGCCAGGTTTAGTCTACACTCTGTGATTCTTAGGATAACAATGTGAACTCACGTTTTTATGTAAAATATTTCATTATACAGTTAGTACTTGAACTCACAAGAATTTTGGAACTCTATTAGACTCAAGTATCACAATACAAAACCTGTCTTTATAAACTGTTGTATTCAAGAATTATTGCACATTGGGAAGTACTTTGTTCCTTTGAATGAAGAGCACTCAATTCTTAGCACCCTCCTTCAGGTTGTTCCTAAATACACATGTTCTGAGAGGCATGAGGGGGAGAGTAGATTTTCTTTTTTTTTTTTTTGAGGGGGGCAAGTGGGTGCTGGGGATTGAACTCAGGGGCCCTCAACCACTGAGCCACATTCCCAGCCCTACTTTGTATTTTATTTAGAGAAAGGGTCTCACTGAGTTGCTTAGCACCTTGCTTTCGCTGAGGCTGGCTTTGAACTTGTGATCCTCCTGTCTCAGCCTCCCAAGCCACTGGAATTACAGGCATGCCACTGAGCCCAGCTTAGATTTTTAACTAGAGTTCTGCTCATCCTCATCTAGTAGCTCACACTTTCCAGTATTCACCCAGTCATTCCTATTTCTGAGATTTAAGTATGAGAAATTCACCTGTCAGGACTCACTAGCCTACCTATTCCTTTCCTCTCTTCCTCCCTCCCTTCTCTTCCTTTCTTCCTTGGTTTTGCTATTGAATTTTATAACAGAAGATAACATATGCACTCTCTTGGCTTTTTTTTTTTTTTTTTTTGTAATTGAATACTATTTTTGGAAGTCACTATTACCTACTATTACCTATTTCAATTGTGCTTTTATATTTTATTACAACACTGTACTCATTTATTAATTCTCCCATGAGATAGGTTAATATATTACCTCTTTTTATCAAAGAATTTAGAAATCTAACATTCTCCCCCAAGATCACTTGAGGGATTGTGGCAAATTAAGAATCAGAGTTTTGTCTTAATTCAGCTAGTGGTCCAAGAAACCAAACACCTTTATAATTCATAACATAAGTCAAGAAGATACTTCACACTTTTTAAGGTACATGTTTTTGGACACGCATTTCAAATGTGATTTAATAAAAGGTTATAACAAAAGCAATTTCTATGTGTAAAATTTTAACTGTCAGATTTCCTGTGTGACCTTTGAGTCTGAGATGTTTTGACCAGCATGGGGCCCTTCTTTGGGAAGTAAAAATTATAGCATAAAGAAAACTAAGCATGTGCGCATAAGGTATTCAGTTCTTTATGCTCTTCAAGAAATTGTTGATTTAACTTGCATGAAATACATAGTGAGCTAAATTCTTAGCTCCCCTTTATGTCTATATCTGTAAGTAGATATAGATATTTAGATAGAACTTGTCTTTTCAGAGGTTGTGTATGTCTATCTATACCTACATAATAGTAATTAGGAATAGATAGACATATATAACTTGTCTCTTTAAAAGGGCTAAAATGAGAACTAAGAATAATGAGAATTCAATTGAATATGATTAACTTGCAGGGTATATTAACTAGTTCTCTTGATGCTTTACTGTAATGCAAAGTATGTGACATCTTTAAAACATTTTATAATAACTGTTCTAATGTTAACCAGTAGGCCAGATTTGTATTTCTGATGCTTTTAATGTACTTTTAAAACAAAGTTTGGAAAATAAAAATATTGAAAAATCCTACTGTTTTGAACATCAGATTTCAGTATGATGACTTTCCTGTACGGTCATTTAAAAACCTTCAGAGGATGGCAGTTGTCATTTTTTGTTTTTGCTGTTTTTTTGGTGCTGGGGATCGAACCCAGGGGCACTTTACCATTGAGCTACATACCCAGTCCTTTTTATTTTTTATTTTGATACAGGGTCTTACAACATTGCTGAGGCTGGCCTCAAACTTAATGATCCTCCCGCCTCAGCTTCCCGAGTCACTGGGATTACAGACATGTGCCACCACCCCCAGCTGAATACTCTGACCTTTAAAACTGATTCTCTGTAATCTGGAGTCTCCTCTTTGTTCACAGTTCAGGGACCAGGTGCACCTGGAGACCACAGAGGGATCTTTGACTCTCCCAGAGACACACACTTTTTCTTCCTGATTCACTGAAAGCAGTTGTTTTTCTTTTCAATTAAGGAAAGATACCTGTGAACCTCTTAAAAGAGATCTACTCCACTGCTCTCCTGCTGAAACAGAAGAAGGAAACCAAGGGTCAGGAAGACACTAGGCCCTGTGGCGTGGTGAGGGGGCAGGCTCTTCTGTCAGGGATGGAGGCTTTGGAGAGGCCAGGCCTAGACTGCGCTTAAGACCACTGGTTCCACCCCTGGGGGGACTCTGCTTCTGCAGGTGACTGGAGAACGTGCTCAAGCACACCAGCCCGAATCTGTGAGGGGCAAGAGAGCACTCATCACCTCCCAGAAGGGTGAAGACACTGGCTACTTTGAGTTGGATAAATTTATTTTGAGGGAATGGAGAAAGGAAAGAAGGAACGGAGAGGAGAATATCTCTTCCTTTCTGTCCCCAGCCCCAGAGTTGAATCTATACATTGAGAAGCAGGTGCTGGCAGTAATTATGTTGATATCGAGTCTCCTGGCTTTCAATACCAGGGTCAGTGGTAAGGAGACTCTATTGTATTTCTCTCATCTGACCTCTCTCTGAACTCCATGCTGGTCTGTCCAATCGCCTATTTAACATCTCTGCTTGGATCTCTAATAGGCCTCTCAAAATTTAATATGTATGAAACTGAACTTGTGATTCAACACTACTCCCCATCAAACTTGTTCCTTCTCCTGTTTTGTCACTTCAGTAAAGAGCACAGAGATACCCAGCAGCACAGCTCCATTTGGTGTCCTCGACTCCTTTCTTTCTCCTGCTTACTGCATCCAGTCTATGTGACGAATCCAGAATCTCTCACAAATATACTGTAAATCCAATTATTTCTCATTTCTTCCATCCCCATGACTACTGGCTCATTGTCTCCAACCTTTCTCACTTGAACTATTAAACCAGCTTCACAACAATGTCCCAGCCTCAGTGTTTTTCTGCTATGGTCTTTTTTCTGTCACAGTGATTCTTTTAAGGACATACATGTCACTTTTCTGTTACCTTCTGGTGACTTTCTACCCCACTTAGAACAAACTGTGAAGTGCTTGCCATGGCCTGTGTTGCCCTAATCACCTGGTCTCTGGTTTCCTGTCTGTGTCCATTTCCTTTCTTTCATACCCTGCCCAGTGTGCTCAGGACTTCCCCCACAAATCCTTCACCCTGGAATGATATTCCCAGGGGGCCTTTTTTAGTCCCTGTATTCAGTGTGGCTCTCTATCCCATCACTGTCTATCCCTCTACCTCACCTAATTTTTTCATAGTCCTTATTCATTTCCTGACTATATTATTCTATTGATCTGCTCAGGCTGCCATACACAACAGTACCATAGACTGGGTGGCTTAAACAACAAATTTATTTTCTCATGGTTCTGGAAGCTGGAAGTCTAAGATCAAGGTGCTATCAGGACTGGTTTCTGATGAGGGTTTCTTTCTTTTAGGTGACTGCCTTCTTGCTGTGGCTTTACATGGTAGAGAGAAAGGAAGCCAGCTCTTTTGTGTCTCTTTTTATAAGGGCACTAATCCCATCATGAGGATCCTACCCTTATGACCTCATTTAACCATAATTGCCTTCGTAAAGGCTCTATCTTCAAATATAGTCACATCAGGAGTTACAGCTTTAAAATATGAATTTGGGGAAACACAGTTCACTCCTCAACAGTTATGTATAATTGCTTACTTGCTGTCTCCTCACTAGAATCAAGCTCTACTAAGCAGACTATTTTGTTCAGCATCATATCCTTAGTACCTTTCAGTCCTTGGCCCTAGTAGGCTGTAGAATAAATGAATCCAACAATAAATGAATGAGTGAATGAAGCCTGAAGGTCATGTTAACACATCTATTTCTGGCTGGCTTACAATTTCCCCTTATTTGGCATTTTGTATATCCTTCTCTATTTTCCCAGAGTGACTATCAATCAGTAGGATGACCTATGTCCTGATTTAGGAAGACTACAAGGTCCTGTTCCTGGCTGTTTACTCAGGGAACTATTATCCAGCTCGGAGGGTATCTTTTTCTAAGGGACAACCCTGACTGCCCAGGAGCTGCCAGAAGACCTATGCTCATTCTCACTGGAGTTCCTTGGCTCATGATGCTGCTTGAAGTTATTGAAGATGAAACAAAATCCTGCACACACGAAGGAATTAGGGAAGAAAACAAATAACCAGTTCTTGAAGGAGGTGGAGGAGGGATATCACCAATTATTATAAAGTATATAACAATTTGAATAAAGGTGAAGATTTAGGGAAATTTTACTTTCCACAGGAAATAGTTAACAGGCAGTCTCTTTGGGTCCAATGCCTTTGAGATTAATTTTACCAAAGCTATCACTTCATTACTTATGGACAACATAGTCTCCTTTACCCTCTCCCATCCAAATAAACTCTGCTTTTTCATAAGTACCCTTATCTGGTGCGGAGCTGGTTCATGGGTTTCTCTGAGTTCATGTACGTGAAGGTTTGCCTTTTCAACATGTTCCTGCTCCTTCAGCCGCCTGTAGCATGCTGACGAGTGGGGGATCTTTGCTGACTCTCAGTGTGGGAATCTTGATTTTCATGCCAAGACTGTGTTCTGCAGAGTGCAGCTTGTTCAGATGCCAGAGAGGCCTTACAAAACTGAGCAATTCACAAAGAGTGCTCTATGCCTGTCTCCTGGGGCTGAGGTACTAGGAGAGATTTCATAACCTGTGTAAATGCTGTAGAACATCTCCCATTAGCAGAGTATCTCCATCATTTGTTTGCCTTTAGGAACATATTCAAAGAAATTGTATAAACTAATTTTATTAATATGACTGAGGAAAGATAAAGGAAGCCTTTTTATTTAGGAGTTCAGAATACCTCTGAGTTGGAGTATTTTCAGTTCATAGAGTAGGGAAAATACAACAGAGGAAAGAGACACAGACAGTGTACTCTTGTCAGGGAGGAGAGGCAACTACCAAGGCTGGGGTGTGTAACTCCGTGGTAGAGTGCTTGCCTAGCATGAATCCATCCCCAATAAGACAGACAGACAGACAGACACACACACACACACACACACGGGCATATAGAACCCCAAGAATGCAGCTGTAGAACAGTAAAAAAATTAATGACATACAGATGAAATAAATTGGTAAAAATTCTATTCCTTTTCTTTTCCCAGTCATTGTAAAGCTGTAAGAAAAAATTTCCCCCCTCAAACTACCAAACACAGCCAAAACGAACAAACAAACAACAAAAACAAAAAAGTGGTAATCTCCAGGTGCAGTGGCACCCACCTATCATCCCAGTGACAGGAGGCTGAGGCAGGAGGATTGCAAGTTTGAGGACAGCAACTTAGGGAGACCCTATCTCAAAATAAAAAATAAAAAGGTCTTGGGATGTGGCTCAGCAGTAAAGCACCCCTGTGTTCAATTTCCCCACCCCCCGAAAGGAAGTGTTTCATAAAAATAACAAGGGGAAAAATGACTTCATACATATATGTATGTATTCTACCCCACCAGGACAAAATAATTTCCCTCATTTTATAGGGCCTGTAGCCCAGCCTGTCTCTGTGTTCTCTCGGGTGGGAGGTGATAACAGAGAGTGGTTCCTGGGACAGGAGATGTTTCTTTAAATAGAAAGCACCATAGGGAGTATATATTCATAAACATGGACTCTGGAATCTGAATGGGAAAAATGCTGACTCAGCTACCTATAGTTAGACCAACGCTGAGCCTCATTTTGCTTATCTGTGAGTTAAAAGACATAAACCTACCTCATAAGGTTGTGATCATAGGTTATATAGTGTTTAGCCTAGTGCCTCGTACTTAATCAATATTCCATATGTGACATCTGTCTTTTTTTTTTTTTTTTTGGTGCTGGGGATTGAACCCAGGGCCTTGTGCATATAAGGTAAGTACTCTACCAACTGAGCTATTTCCCCAGCCCCATCTGTCACTTTTGTTATTATAAAAACAGATTCTGGGAGTAGCTTGTCATCTTGAAAGTCAGGAAATAATGACCACTGGGTTGTGGGTATAGCTCAGCAGTACAGTGCTTGCCTAGCAGCAAGTTCACTGTTTTGGGCTTTATTACTGAATGATTTTAGACAGTAGTTTCAACTTAATGAATTTTCAAATACTAAATTGCTGGATTTTTAATAAGTTTGACTTTTAGTATTATGTATTTACTAAATACAAACTGTTATTTCAAGAAAACTAAGTAATATTTCTTAAATTCAAGGCAAATCAAAATTTATTCTATTGAAAGGTACTAGAAAGCAGTTTAACAGATTTGAAATGTATAATGCAGTATATGATTAGATGTGAGATATTTAACACTATTTTACACTCTCACAAAGGTCTCTGGTTACTATTTCCAGAAAATTCTGTCTGATTTACTTGCTTTTGGTGGACATTTTTTGTGTCAAATGTAAAACATGCTAAAATGCTTTACAATTTACAAATTGGTGTGGATGCAGAACATGAAAGCCTTATATTTCATTTATTAATAATTTTATCTTATTTCTAGTTTCTAAATTTTGAGACTGTCAGACTTAACCTTCATTTTCTCTAAATGTTAGAGTGGAATTCCAGTCATCTTCAAACTATAGATTCTTCCAAGTCCTAACCAGAAATATGTTTTTTCTTCTCCATCAACATAAAAAAGCATCAGGAGGTACCAGGACCTCAGTGATTGGAGCCATGGTTGGTGAAAGTAACTTTTTAGCCTCTGTACCATAATTCAGATTTTTTGTCTGTCTGATTATGTGTAACCTTAATGCTAATATGTAAAGTTAGAGTTCCATTTTCTGAAAGGTGACAGGGACGTTTAGTTAACTTACAACGGTGTAATTTGGTGGAAGTGAAGAATAAAGGAAGGTATCCCCACCAACGCCTTTTCTCTACCCACACAATGCCCGCCTCAGAATATTTTGTGTTTCTGACACAAGACCTTCTGATTTATAAATGACAGCATAGATCACATTCTAAGTGTTAGTGTGGCTTAATTCTTCTTTAACAGATGGGAAATGAGAATTTCTAATATTTTCTTCCCACGATCCACTGGATCATCTTGCCTGCTTATACAACCTGCTTTTGAGACTATCTGGCACAAAATAAAGCATCCTCTTCTGGTATAGTGGTCCGTGGCTTCTCTACTGTGCCTGCCAAACAAGTAAAGAAAAGAAGCGAAGAAATGAATTTTCTTTTAAGCCAGATCACCATGGCAATATATTTTGAAAACTTTTACCTCAATAGCTCATTATAAGATACAACAACATCCCAACTTAGCAAGTCCCTAAGCAACTTAGTGAGATTCTGTCTTAAAAGAAAAAAAAAAAAAAAAAAAAAAAAAAAAAAAAAAAGACTGGGCGTGTGTCTCAGTGGTTAAGTGCCCTTGGGTTCAATCCCTGGTACAAACAACAACAACAAAACAATAACAAAAAAATCCCCAACATCCATGCATATGAAAGATTAATTCTTTTTTTTTTTTTTTTTACATTCAAATGAAAATACAAGAAACACTAGTAAATAAAATCACCCAATTCTAGGAATAAAGTTCAAAGTCAGATTTAGGTTGCTGATATTCATTTTAATTTGAAGTTCTGGTTGCAAAGTCTAAAACAATTCAAAACTTGGGCCTTTTTATTTTGTGGTAAAGAAAAAGGGCTTAAGTCTTTTTATGCTAAAACTTTGGTGCTAGGTCAATAATTTAGCCTAATTACATAATAGGTAGTTTAAACATTGTCATAAATTAGGCCAAGTCTCTGTATCTGATTGAATGCAAAAGTTAGTTCACCAGAGACTGTATGCAGGCACACTATTGTGGTTTGAGAGAATTTGTTGCAAACATTCAAGAGTACAGACTAGGGCTGGGCTGTAAGCCCCACCTAGTGGCATTTTGAGGAAGAGCAGATAAAACTATAAAAGAAGTCATCATGACACAACCTTCTTGGAAAGATACTACTACTTGTTATTTCCCTAACTCTAATCTGGAGGGTGTGTGTGAAATTGTTGAGGTGGAATCCCTCAATTCTCAATCATTGGGGAATTTATTTAAAACTAAGAGAATTACTTGGTAAGTTTATTTGAAATGCAGATTGGTCCTGTCCTAGAGTCTGATTTGATAGATCACCCACTTTAACAGACTTCACTGGGAGAAAGACTTCTCAATGAGAAGCCTGACTCTTTCAAAACCTTTTTATTTTGAATTAATGACTTCTATTTTAAAGAGTATTCCTTGGTAAGCTATTCCAATACAGTGTGTGTGTGTGTGTTTGTAATGGTTAATTTGAACTGTTAACTTGATTGAACTAAGAGATACAGAAGATTAAGAGGCTTCTGGGTGTGTCAGTGTGGGTATGTCTAGGCATGATTGGCACGTGGGATAGCAAAATGAAGTGGAGACCTTCCTGATGCATGGGCAGCACTGCCCAATAGGATGGAATAAAAGTTGGAAGAACAAGGAAGCAGATGCAGATGCAAGCTCGACTCTTTTTGAACCGGTTCTTGAATGTTGCTGTGGTCATCTGAGGACACCAGATTTTCATTCCTTCACTCTTCTATAACAAACTCTGCCAGTGATTCTCCAGGGAGTTTCCAGAAGCCTTCGGTTACGGACTAGGGTGGCATCGCTGTTCGCTCTTGTTCTGATTGTGCTGCTACTGGTTCCTCCAGCTCTCCAGCCTGCAGATGGCCATTGTGGACTATCCTGGTTGTGTAAGCCAACCTAATAAATCCCCTTTTTATAATCATATCTCCTATTGGTTCTGTTCCTTTAGAGAACCCGACTAATAAACACTTCTAAGAGAGTTTGGTCTAAATATTCTCAAATTGTTTTCTGGCATTGACCTTTCACAATTCTAATGATCTCCTTCTTTATAATCTAAACATGAAGACAATTCTTTTGTTTTAATTCATTGATAATAAATATAATTCTATAATCCATTAACAAAATGAATTTAAATAGCCACTGTGGTTTGGGTAATTGTATCCCCCCAAAGACCTTGTGTGCTGTGGGAGGTGGTGAACCCTTTAATAAGAGGTAGGGCCTACTTGGAAGACTTCTCATCAGATGGAGGTGTGCCTTTAAAGGGGACATTGGGATCCGGACCTCTCTTCCCTTGGCTTCCCAGTCACGGCTGAGGTGGGAAGCTTCTTCTGCCACCTGCTATCCCTCGTGAAGCTACGATGTGCACACTTCACAGTGTGCACACCCAACAAGTCATCTACCCATGGATGAAACCTTCAAATCTGAGTAAAAAAATTCCTCTTTTTAAGTTGATTGAGATATGGTTGGAAAATTGACCAAGTCAATAGCTTTGGTCTTTAATATTATTGTGGTATGGGAAACAATGGCAGTTTTAGGAAGGAAGTTAATCCTTATTAGGAATCTAGGGTCAAGTAATGGACTAGGCTTTTTACATAAAGTTAGTAACTGATACCACTTTATTTATTCTTTGAGGTGCTGGTAAGTATTCTCTCTACAAGAGGAAGTGAAACTTGAAGAGGCTCCACTGATTTGTCCAGGCTCACATAGTTAAGATGTTATAAGAAACATACTTGTGCTTTGTCCCAGAGCTCTTAAAACCCTAGTAATTTCCCGAGTGATAGTATATTTTGTTAGTTGGGTGCAATGACAGCACATGCTGTAATGCCAGCTCTCTGGGAGGCTGAGGTAGGAGGATCACAAGTTGGAGGCCAGTCTGAGTAATTTAGCAAGGCCCTACCTAACCAATTTAGGGAGACCCTGTCTTGAAATAAAAAGGGATGAGTGAGACTGTGGTTAAGTGCCTTCAAGTTCAATCCTTGGTACCAAAAAGAAAAAAAAAAAGTATCTTTTGTTACTCACAAGGAGCTCCCTAGGCTTAAACTAGAGTTTATGCTAATGAGGTTAGTGAGACTCCTAGATAGCCTAATGATGCCACTGTTCACCAGAAAGAACAAGTGATTGGATGGTTGGAACTTCTGGACCCACCTACACTGTGGTGGGGGGAGTGGAGGGGACGACAGGCCAGGAAGGAGTCTAGAGACTAAGTTCTATAAACTTTTGAATTCTTGAGGTCTTGTTTTTTGTGGGTCTTGCACATGGTGAGTTCCCTCTGAGCAATACACCCAGCCCAAACTCTTGAGGTTTGATGAGCTCCCATATTATTGAACTCATGGAGGTGCTGGGAGGGTGACATACCCAGAGAGGACCTGGAAGCCTGTGTCCCTCTCACCCCTTGTTCACATGTTACTTGTTTTATGCATCTCTTCTATCTGGCCATTCAAGTTGTATCCTTTAGGACAAACTGGTAAACCAAGTGTTTACTTGAGTTCTGTGCACCATTCTAGCAAACTTCTGAGCCTAAGGAGGGGATCTTGGGAACCTGATTTATGGCTGGTTGGTCAAAAGTACTAGAGGTCCAGACTTGCAACTGGCATCTGAAGTGGGGATAGTCTTGGAGGACCAAGCCCTTTCACTTATGAGATTTGATGTGAAGTCCTAGTAAAGCCAGAACTGAATTACACGACACTGCTGATGTTGGAGGAAAAAAAAAAAAAACACCATACGTTTTGGTGACCTCAGTGTTCTATGCTGTGTGGAGTTTTTTTCCCCCTAGCTTATACATAGTAAGTTAACGAGAATCTGTGCCTAGGTCTGAATTTAAAGCGCAGGCTGGGCTGGGTCTGTAGCTTAGCAGCAGAGCTACTAGCATGTGTGAGGCATTGGGTTCCATCCTCAGCACCACATAAAAATAAACAAAGGTATTCTGTCCATCTACAACTATAAAAAAAAAAAAAAGCGCATGTTTTCTGTATTGTGCTGTTTCACTAAAATCTACAAATAACCCTAAAATAGTCAATTATATTAATTAACCTTTTAAAAATTAAAATATCATTAGCCAGAAATACTGAGGAGGAATTTAAGTATTTTATGGCTACTTTTTTCTTCTTTTCTTTCTTTTTTTTTTTGGTACTGGGGATTGAAACAAGGGGTGCTTAACCACTAAGCAACATCTTCAACCCTCTTTATTTTTGATTTTGAGACAGGGTCTCGCTAAGTTATTTAGGGTCTAAGTTGCTGAGGTTGGTCTAGAATTTGCAATCCTCCTGCCTCAGCCTCCCCAGTTGCTGGGATTACAGGTGTGTGACACTGCATCTGGCTGGGTTTTTTTTTTTTTTTTTTTTTTTTTTTTGGTGTTAAAGGCTGAATCCAGGGCTATACATGCTAAGCAGGCACTCTACCAGTGAACTACACCGCCAGTCTCTTATCCCCATTTTTTGTCCTTGTACAGATAGACATGTTCAAAATATGTGCAATGGGATAATAAAGAAAAGAAAGGAACTGAATAATCTGTCATTGATTACATGACGACACTGCTTGTGGACATTTTATTTACTTTAAAATAAATATTGTGCTATAAAACTGTCCAGACCTAAGATCTGTAGTATATAGTGGACAAGTAAATGGATAGCCAGCACAGTGTGTTTTGTTAGAGTAAATCATTCTAATTCAGAGATTAATCAGCTGTCTACACCAGATACTCTGGGAGTAAACACACTCAAGATGAAGAAATAGATAAAAGTTGAGAAGTAACCTAACACAAGTTAAGTTTCTTTAGATTAACAGAGGTAAAGAAAACTTACCTGTGAGACTACTATGTGCCAATTTTCTAGTTTAATGCCTGGCAGAGAGAAGCTGCTATATAAAGTTGTTGAAAGGATTTCAGGCATTAGAATTTACATATTTTACAGGATCTCTCATTTAAACAACCTCCTATCAATATCTTTCTTCATTATCTTTACTTCATTAGCTATTTATACATAATTTACATAATACATCTATTATTTAAAATCTTTCAATAAGTACAACCATTATAACACTTGAATGGGCTGGACTCTATATTGCTTGGATGAGATTTATTTCAGAATCACATCATCCAAGCAAAGACATAACACAAATCCATTCATAAGACTCAACAAAAATGAAAAAAGTGAGACAAACGTCTGCCTTAGAAGTTTATCAATAACCTCTTATATACACATACATATTCACAAAGTGGTTTAGAGTCCTTTTATATGATCCTTTAGATGAGGTTCAATGGCTGAGAACGCTATAATGAGACACATGGTCAGAAAGAAATCATGACTTTCAATGATCTTTTTTTCCTTCAGCTTTAATGTCCTTCAGTTGGGGAGAGAAAGAAGTCCATTTTCATCTGCTGTATCTAAGATTTTACAGATCACTGGAGATTCAACCTAAAGAAAAAGAACATCAAAGCCATTAAAAAGTTGAACGCTTTATTCAGTATTATTCTGCTAAATGAATACATTTGCTAAATGTGAGTCCTTGTTTTGACTAAACCATCTAACATTATATCTACAAAATTAAAACAATTTTTAGTCATTCACACAAAATATGAGATAGGTGGAGAAAATATTTTTATTTCTTAAGTAAATAAGGTAAGGGAGAAAAGGTAAAAAGGACAGGCATAAGGGAGAAATACACAGCTAGATCTTATATGTAAAAAATGACAGAATACTATGGAAAAATAATCAGTTCTATTTAAAAGGCAAAGAAAAATGTAACGCAAAGATGGGCCAGATCTTGAAATTATCAGTTATAATAGTTATAAAAAATATGATGAAGCTGGGCATGGTGCTGCATGCCTATAATCCCAGTGACTTGAGAGACTAAAAGTGGGAAGATCACATCAAGGCCAGCCTGGGTAATTTAGCAAGACCTTGTCTCAAAAAAAGACTAGACTGCTTGTCTAGTATGTGAAGTCCTGGGTTCAATCCCCAGTACCAGCAAGTAGGCGTGGGGGGACAATTAGAAAGGCATATCTTTTGGAGAGGGGGATAAGGTGTGTTTACTGGAAAGAGACGTGAGAGAATTTTCTTCAGTGACAGATACCTTGTTTTGGGTGACAGTATATGTTAAAACACATCAAATTCAACACTTAAGATCTATGCATTTTATTTGATGTAAATTAAGCCTCAATAAGACATGTCAGATCTTACAGAAATAGTATGGGCACTATCTATTAAGTCTTGGAATCTAACGAAGTCCTTTCCATACTTAATGCAAAAAATTAAAATGTGGCCCAAAACAGAATTTTTGATTATTTTCTTTTTACTTACCCCAAGAATATACTGACAGGAGTGAGGTTCTAGCATATACACAGTAACAGCATGAGGAGAATCTGATTCTTTACACCTGAAACAGAGTACTTTAAGGTACTGCCCAAATGATACAAAGTAAGATTATTTTTAATAGTTATCAACTTAACCTACAAAGATCCATTCAAGTGAACCAGTATAATTTCATGTAATTCAAATAATATAATTTAGTAAGTATTCATAATTATATTTTATATTTATATAAAACTTTTTTCTGTAGGACATAGGTAAAAGATAAAGGCATGATTTGATAATTCAACTTACTTTAGTTTTACAGTCACCTGTCTTGGTTTGTCAGTTATATCACAAATATCTCCATTCCCATAAAAATGTGACACCATCCTAAATTGGAGAAACACACAAGCTTTACTAAACAAAAAATCTCATTATTCAGTAATAGTAATGGGTAGGGAATAACTGTAACAGGTAGGACAAGAAGATGGTTAGGGTTTTTAGGGTTCTTTTACAGGGACAGTCTTACAGATATTATAAGGAGAATATAAGTTAGAGATACTGTATATTGTCTTAATAATAATATATTCAATATGTATAGTATTTGAAATAAATAAATAGTTAAGGCTAGATCCCCTTAAAAAAAGTTGTTTTAAAAAGTTATCCATTTCCCCAACCCACTATATTGCTGGTTTTGTGGAACAATTCTTTTTTTTTTTTGCGGTGCTGGGGATCGAACCCAGGGCCTTGTGCTTGCAAGGCAAGCACTCTACCGACTGAGCTGTATCCCCAGCCCAGAACAATTCTTTTTGTTCTCCATCAAGCTCATTCCATTAAAATATTGTACTGCAGGTGATCCAAAAGGCAAGCCTAGGTAGGCCAAGCTATAAATCTCAAATGTGCAATATCCAAAGAAAAGCTTTGATTTTGTTAGTTTTACCTTCCTATGCTTCAAAATTTGTCGCACATGATACCATAAACTATTTTTACATGAAACACATATAAGCATAAAACAGACTATGGAGTATATTAGAGTATTTAAATGTTTATTTCATAATTTTGCTAACATTGATTTTGGAGTGCTTGAAAACCAACATTTTGAAAACAACCTCTCAATACCATACAAAGGTGTCACCTGAGAAGAACCAAGAATGAGTATTTAAGCCAGGTACAGTGGTATATGCAGCTTCCCAGCAGTCTGGGAGGCCGAGGCAGGAGGACCACAAATTCGAGGTCAGCCTTAGCAACTTAGGGAGACACTGTCTCAAAATAAAATAAAAACAAAGCTGGGGATGCAGCTCAGTGGTAGAGCCCTCTGGGTTTGATACCCCATGCTTGCTCTGTTGGCAAAAAATTTAAAATTCACTGGGTAAGAAACTATAAGAAAAGTTAAAGCTTAGTTTTCCTTGGGAAATGAGATTAATTTACTTATTATAAAAAATATACCCACACAGCCCAAGAGAGAGATGAGGTAGTTTAAAAAAAAGCTACTGTTCAATTATTTTCAACTGTTATAAAAACTGCATGACAAAGGGTAATTCCAGAGTGTATTTAAATAGAATAACTGAATAAAATAACCTATAAAGGTAAACATCACACATGGAAGAGGCAAATGCTTTATAATAGTCTCAGTTCTAACAGAAATGTCACTAACACCACTGCCACTCTCATTAGCATATTACCACCATCACAGCCTACGTTTACTGCAAGCTCTTGCCAGGCACTGCCCTTTGCACAAAATATTTCACTTAATGTCATAAGGATCATATGAAACAAATACGATGAGACGGATAAAGAGAAATTAGACTTAAAAAGATCATGTAATTTACCTAAAGTAGTGTGAAGAGCCAGCCAGCATTTAAGTCCAGGTAGTCTGGCTCCAGAGACTCTGGTCTTAACTATTATACAGTGTTGTTTCTCCACAAAAAGGAAACTAATCTAAAAGATGACCCCTGAAAAAACAATGACCTAGGATTTTACTTATGTGTTTATATTTTTATGTTTGTCAGTGTTCTGAGTTTTAAAATGTCTACTCACGTGCAAAGACAAACAAATGCCTTTACCTGACTGTTTGGGTACCATCGTCCTGAAGATGATAGGCTCTAGCAGTATTCTTCTTAGCCCATTCAATATGCTCTTCTTGGTTCCATGTCCCCACAACCACTGAGGTTTTCCCACTATCCTTGTCCTAATACATGAAAAAATATTTATGATAATGCATGCCTGACATCATCAAATAAACATTTATGCTGATGACCTGACCCTTTTACAGGGTCTAGTCCTTATTTTCATCTGCACACAGGCTATTTAACTTAGATGTAATGATGTTAGTCAAACTCAATGAGCAGAAAATTATCTTCTTCATTTTTTGTTTCTCTGAATAATGATAACTACTTTCTAGTTGGGCTAACTCTAGATGTAGCTATTTTTGACTCTCATATCTTTATTCTCTTCCATCTATCAGTTGTATCAAGTCCTTCCTGGAGAGTTCTTTTTGGCTTCAGATTATTTCTTTACATTTTCACTGCTAGAACCCCTTCCCCACAACCAAAAGTGTAATCTCTCATACCTAGATTATACAACCACATACTACTGTGATTCTTCCCCACCTTGTTTTATTATTTTTAAAATACTGGGTACTTATATGTATCTTATATGTAGACTTCCTTCTTTCTCCTTTCTTCTTCTTTCTATGTCCTTGCCTTTCTCTTTTTTCTTCCTTCATATTCTAGGTCAGGCAACAATATTTATAAGTAGAATGAAAAACCCTTTCCATGGCAAATGAAACAGGCAAGACCACTGCCCTAGGAGAGGCAGTTTATTGCCTGATGAAAGATATAGCTATTATACATTTTATTTTTTTCAGCAACTAGACTGTAAGTTCCTAGACAGAGATTAGAGCAGCAAAATGAAGTGTTGAAGAGGCTGGATAGGGAGCAGAACTGCCTGGGTTTGAATTTATTTACTACCTATGTGATTTTAGGCAAGTTACTGAACTATCTTTTTTGTTTCCTCATCCTGGAATTATACCTTTGTTATGAGGATTAATGAGATAATATGCATTAAGTTCTTAGTGCCCAGCATAAAGTGAACACCATATATTATTTTTTGGTACTGGGGACTGAACCCAGGGGTACTTTACCTGAGCTACATCCCTAGTCTTATTAAAAATTCTAAATTTTGTGACAGGGTCTCACTAAGTTGCTGAGGATCTTACTAAATGGTTGAGGCTATCCTTGAACTTGCCATCCTTCTGCCTTAGCCTCCTGAATTGCTGGGATTAAAGGTGTGTGCTACCATGCCTGGTAAGCACTGTATTTGTTAGTTACTATTATTTTTTATCTCCCAAAGCACCTAGCAAATGCCCTCAGAAAACTCCAGGTTATATGACCTTGGTCAAATTAAGTTTGATAAAACCTAGTGTTGTTAAGTGTATGTGAAAACCACCATTTTATTGTGAGTGTTAACTGCTAATCTTCTGGAAAGTAATTTTTCAGTGTGCATATGCTTGGACCTAGCATGTACACTGATAGAATATACAGGCAAAAGTACAGCAACAGAACTATATAAAAATGTTCACTAAATCACTATTGCTACAAAACTGAAAGAACTTAAAGAATGAGATTTGTTGTTGCTGACATGAAAAGATCTGTTTTATTTATTTATATGTGGTACTGAGTATTGAACCCAGGGCCTCACACATGCCAGGCAAGTGCTCTACCACTGAGACACAACTTTAGCCCCATGAAAAGATCTTTAAGATGCTAAGTGAAAAGAACAAGTGCAAAGTAGTACATAATCCCTTCTGCAGAAATAAAAATATTATACCAAAATTTAAGTATCTGCATATTTTTCCTGTAGACAGTTAACTATGAAAATGCTAATAGTAGTTATTTTTGGGAAGTGGGAGGATGGCAGAGAAGAAATTAACTTTTCATTTTAAATTTCTGGCATATATTCCTTCAATTAAAAAATTCATTGAGTATTATTGGGTTATAGTTGAATGGTACTTTATTCTTTTTCTGTAGTAATAAATGTTTTTAGAAAGAAAACAATTGTGAAAAATCAAGAATAAATGGAAAGAATGTTTAAATGAAACTTCTCAGGTTTAAGTGAAGAAAAAATAGCTTTCAAATGCTTTATATGTTTTGGATAATTTAAATGTGGAAGGTGAATTGATCTGTCCCAGTATGATCCTTCTTGGAATTTTTTTTTTTCTTTTTATAGCAGGGTTTTAACCCAGGGGCGCTCAACCACTGAACTACATCCCCCATTCTTTTTATCTTTCATTTTGAGACAGGGTCTCACTAAGTTGCTTAGGGCCTTGCTAAGTTGCTGAGGCTGGCTTTGACACTGCAATCCTCCTGCCTCAGTCTCCCAAGTGGCTGGGATTATAGGCACGTGCCACCATTCCCAGCTCTTCTTGGAATTTAAGATCAGTTTAAAACATCTTGTATGGGAAAACACAATATTTTAGAATTACTAATTATTATATTTTTCAAGGCACCAAAAAAAGCCTTTTGGAGCAGTCAAGTCAATATTTATGTATGTATTTACGTACGTACATACTGGGAACTGAACCAGGGGTGTTTTACCACTGAGCAATATCCCCCATATTCCCAGCTCTTTTTATATTTTATTTTGAGACAGGTTCTTGCTAAGTTGCTCAGGGCCTCCCTAAATTGTTGAGACTGACTTTGAACTTGTGATTCTCTTTGTACATTTCCTGAGTCATTGGGATTATAGGTGTGCCCTCCCACACCTGGTCTAATATTTATTTGTTAATTTTTTTGTGGCACTGTGGCTTGGACACAGGAGCAAGTGCGTGTTAGGCAAGTGCTCTACCACTGAGTTACATCCCCAGACCTTTTTATTTATTTTGAGACAGGATCTCTCTAAGTTGCTGAGGCTGGCCTTGATCTTATGATACTCCTGCCTCAACCTCCCCAGTAGCTGGGACTACAAGTGTGTATCAATGTGCCTGGTGAGGCCGATTTTATTAATTAAAGTTTATTTTTGGGGCTGGGGATATAGCTCAGTTCATGGAATGCTTGCCTGTCAAGCAAAGGTCCTGGGTTCAACCCCAGCACCACACACACACACAAAAGTTTATTTTCAATGTTTGCCAGTTTATCTTAACAAACTACATACAACTATGACAAAATTATTGGAGCCTGAATCTCAGAATTTAAGCAGGGTGGATCAATGTGGGAGAATATACTATTTATAAAAAAATAAATAAAAGGAAGAATAAAAGTTTATATATATAAATCTTTTTTTTTTTTGGAACCAGGATTGAACCTAAGGGTGCTTAACAACTGAGCCACATCCCTAGCCCTTTTTATTTTTTATTTTGAGACAGGGTCTTGATAAGTTGTTTATTGCTTTGCTAAGTTGCTAAGGTTGGCCTTCAATTTGCAATCCTCCTGCCTTAGCCTCTCAGTCCACTGGGATTATAGGCATGCGCCACCATGCCCGGCTACATGTAAATCTTAAAAACACTTCAAACTAAGATGAAATGGTATCTTCTTTTAGCTGAGAAACTTGCTATATTTACCCAATTTTACTTATTTATGTGTGTGTGTATGTGTAGTCAAGGGATTAAACCCAGGAGTGTTCTGCCTATGAGTTATATCCCCAAACCTTTTTAAAATTTTATTTGGAGACTGTCTTGGTTAGTTGCCCAGGCTTGCCTCAAACTTGTGATCTTCCTGCCTTAGTCACCTGAGTAGCTGGGATTATAGGTATGTGACACTGGCAAATTCTATGGTTAATATACTATTTTGTCATTTACTTTTTAAAGATGAATTATATGAATGATTAATTTTTTGATCAAAGCTAAGGAGGAACAGACACAACAGTTCATCATTCTACCAGGCTCACAGTAATATAAGAATATGAATAGTTAATAAGCAATGTCACTTCAAGATGACTGATTTAGTTACAATTAGGTTTTTTTACTTTCCAGAATTTGGTGATGCTTTGGTTAGTATTATGAATGTTAAAGCCATCTCATAACTAAAAGTAGTATCAATTTCCCTCCTTTATTCTTTTTTCCCCACAGTACTAGGAGTCAACACAGGGGGGCTGTACTGAGCTACATCCTTAGCCCTTTTCATTTAGACACAGTCTTGCTAAGTTGCCCAGGCTGGCCTCAAATTTATGATCTTCCTGTCTTAGCCTCCTGAGTAGCTGGGATTACAGGCATGCACCTATATGCCTCGCCTCTCATTTTTCCTACAAAAGATTTTAAAAACTTTAATTCAGGGCTGGAAAAGCAGTTTAGGGGCATAGTACTTGTATAGCATGCATAAGGCCCTGGGTTCAGTCCCCAGCATTAAAAAACAACAAGAACAACAACAACAAAAACCCCTTTAATCTAGTGGTAGAATGATATATAAATGCTATTCTATACCTCATGGTATTGATGCACATGTTTGCCATAGCAGAATTCATATTTCCACCAACCAACACCCTAAAGAAAAGAAAACACAGTATATGAAATTATGCACAGAGAAAGGGGTATTAGGGGCTGACTTAACACTATCCATGATAGTCATGGAAATACAGGTAATTTTTTACAACCTGTAATAGCAATAATATGGTTGAAAATTAGAAATAAGAAAAGATAAACACAAAGAATAAATGCTGCAATGCCTTAGTAAATAAGATGAAACAAAAATTCCACTTTTAAATGTATTTCCCACTGGTGCAGGGACAAAATTTTACCTTTGTAAAGGTAGATGTTAACTTGAGTTTATACTGTGATCTCTACATAACCAAAATGTAGGACATAAAGTCATTGATGCTCATTCCAGCACTCAACTAGAATCATACATGATTGCCATAGGAAAGGTCAAGTTTTACCCTGAGTAAGGAGAATATATTGGTAATGGATTAGATAATAGAGATGTGGTGTATGAGACTGCACAGAGAAATGTCCATCAGAATCCAACAGAGGACTCTGCCATTCTTCTATAGACATAAACCTTTTCTGTTTGTTTTTTTTGGTACCAGGGATTAAACTCAGGGGCACTTAACCACTGAGTCACATCCCCAGCCCTTTTTTGTGTTTTACTTAGAGACAGGGTCTCAATAAGTTGCTTAAGGTCTCACTAAGTTGCTGAGGCTGGCTTTGAACTCACTATTCTCCTGTCTTAGCCACTGGAGCCACTGTGATTACAGGTGTGCACCACTGTGCCTGGCTGACATAAACCTTTTTTTCAGTGTTGCTAGTGCCCACTAATTAAGTAACTGATAGGTAAAAGTTGTCAGATAAATATTTCAACTGAAGGTCCATGTCTTACCCCATGAAAGCAGTAAGAACCACTTAGGAACTCTTTTATGAGTTGGTCATCTGTCAGTTTGGATATGTGGGTTGTTCCAACTGTGAGCACTGGCTGAGAGCCAATAGCAATAGGTTTGTGGATTGCTGGAAATCTCTCTTCTTTAGTTGATTGCAGCTCTTCCTAAAATTAAGCAGACATGTTTAAGAGATTTTATACCACACTTAATTTTTTTTTTTCATTTATAACTTACTATTTTTAAACTGTAGCACATTTGGAAAATAAGAGTTCTACTTACTTTAATGTGTTTCAAGAAAACGAACTTTGCAACACTTACTAGTAAAGAAAAAGTGGTATATAAATGTTAGTTTCATCTACCAGTTAGGGATATGGAGACTATTCCAAACATAAAGGGATAATTTCCATTTCATATATTTTGTCTCATTATTCTTACTAGGTACTTCGATACTTATTAGGCTTTGTGTTACTACATTTAGTTTTGGAGAAGTGGTCATTAAGGGTAAAAGAATAATAAACAGGGTAAAGACGGAATGGTTGAGAATGAATATGAATGTTAGGTACAGTTACTAAATTGTAGAAGAACCTGGTTGTTGCCCTGGGGGAACCTGAAATTTAGTAGGGAAAAATCAAATGGACTTTGACCAAGGACTGAAATAGAAAGATTTCACAAAGAGAAAACCCTTGTTCAATTCTTAAAACATGACCTATTCTTAAAACATGTGATTTGTGTCTATATCTGTATATGTGTTTTATGCCTATGTGTACATGCATGGGGACTTGAGGACGAAGTAAAAGGAAAGATGTTTGACTATACTATTTAAAACTCAAAACTTAAGTAGGCACTATATGGTGGGAACTACAGTTCAGTTCACTGTGGAACTTATGGTATAGGTATTAAGAAAAGGTATGCTGTGATCATTTTTTATTTTGGTGCAGAGGATTGAATTCAGGGTCTGACGTACGCTACTATTCTGCTCCAGCTCCAGCCCCATGTAATCATATTTTAAGTATTTATTTAGATTTATTTTTATTTAAGTAAAAACATTTTTTTGGTACTAGAAACTGAACGCAGGAGTGCTCTACCACTGAACTACCCCCAGCCCTTTTTTCTTTTTGTTTTGAGGCAGAGTCTCATTAAGTTGCCAAGGTTGGCCTTGAACTTGTGATCCTCCCACCTTAGCCTCCTGAGACACTGGGATTACAGGAGTGCACCACTGTGCCCAGCTTCATCTATGAAGGCTTTTAAAAAATATTGATATTTTTCAACTGACAGATTAAACACATTTATTCAAAGAAAAGTATGAGCATTTTTTCCTGGAACAGTAATTAAAGTTGGGATTTATGGAGCATTTGGACTGGGTTAAGTTTTAAGCATCTGTCAGTATTTACATCACTATAAGACAGAAGAGAATTCTAGTGCAAATCTTTAATATAATCCTCCAAAGCAAACCATGGAATTAATGTTAAGATCATTTTTCTTCTCATCAGATTGACAGTGTTGGTCAGAGTATTCGTGATGCAAAAAGTATTCAAGAGGAAGGGATGAAATAGGCCTTTGCTGCCAAGTACTGGTTAGTTAAACCACTGTTCAGTACCCATAGCATACCTGGCATCTTGAGGTGCTAGAAACCCCACAGTAAAGAAAGCATACTTTCTTTTGCTCTCCAGTCTAACGTAATAAGCACATGTAAAACAACCAGAGTTTGCCATGGAAGTGCTATAATAAAGATCTGATAAAATTTTCTTTTTTCTTGGAGTAATCTAATGGAAATCCTGGTTCAATTCCAAAAAAAGTTAGCACTGGAATTACTTCTTCTTGTATAAGTTTCAAGGTGAAAGGGAGGGAAGGGAGAAAGCAATAGTACAAAGGAGGAAAACAGTATCTTCAAAGGCAGGGGGCCAAAAAAAACATGATCCTTACAGGGAACTCTTTAAAACATCTGGGATAAAGTGAATGGTGATAAAAGATAAGGCTGAGACCAAATCACAAAGAAGCATGCATTCCATAAACAATGATTTTATCCTCAGGTATAAATCATGTTAACTACCAAAGATTAAACACATAATCAAAGCTCATTTTAGGAAAAGCATTTCATCAGCTGTGTGGGAAGGATTAGAAAGGGATATGTGAGACCGGTTTCTGGACCAAGGAAATGAGGTCCTGAACTACTGATAGGATTCAAGAGCATTTAGAAGACAACACTGATGGCTCTTAGTGAATGATTCGAGTTAGAGATAAAAGAAGAGATGGGTGAAAAAATGAGAGGTATTTGGCTTGTTCAACTGGGTAGAACTTGGTGCTTTTAAAGCACTGGGGAACATAAAAAAAGGATCAGTATGAAAGAGAAAAAAAACGGTAAGTGTGAAATGACTGAAAATTTACATGGCTAGGTCTAAAAGTGAAAAGGGATGAAAAGTGAAGATAGTGCGTCACAAGGGGAAAGCAGCATATGGAAGTGGCGAAAGAACAGTGATAAGCTAAAGAATAAACAGTGTAAGGAGGTGGACATAGGGCTGTGGTCTATTTTTCCAAGAGGTTCAGATGGGACAACCACCTACAAAATTAAACTACCAACAATGAGCAGGACATTAAACATTAAAATATTATGAAATTTTGACTATAAGAGAATGTTAAAAATAGTTCCTGAAAAATATAAGAGTTAGGAAAAGAACTGACATCAATGAAAGGAATTGAAAGTTAAAAATTTGTGCTAAAATATATTGCAACTACTATACTATAGGAATCACCAAAATATTGATATATGTTCTGAAATTTGGAAAAGGAAGCACTGAGAAGCTATCATTAGATAATTCTCATACCTCTTTACTTCTCCTAAAAGGCACCCTTAGTATTTCTTCCTGCTGCTCCAACTGTCTCAGAGTGAGGGGTTTAAATGGAGATCCTGGCAGTGATTGGCAAAATATGTCATTCACAGGAGATGCTCTGAACCTATACAGTAAGAACAAAGCATTAAAGCAAAGCACAGACTACTTTAGAGCATGTGTTTAAAATATTAAATGCACATCCTACCTATATTTAGGATGATTGCACAAGAGTGGTGTCAAAATGACAACTTCATATTCACAAGTTGTAACTTCAGCTACTGAAAGAATTTCATGCTTAGATTCAGGATGACATATGTACATCACAGTACTTGATCTGGGCCGGTTCTGTTTCAAACTACAAGGTGTACCATTTCCCATTCCCACAGGATAGTAGGGTGTCATCTGACCTTCGATATTTTTAGTGGGAATCTTAAAAAAGAGAGTATAAAAGACTTTTCATTAGAAATTGAGGTGGGATTGAGGGTGGAAGAAGCACTTAATATACTAAAAGAAAGAAAACTACATTTTACTTATAAACAGAAAGGTAACATTTCTGTATTTTCAAGTTCATCCTCTAATGTTTTGATTCCTAAGTTCTTATTTGAACAAGTATGTAATTTAATACAGCAAAAAGAAAAATCATTTGATGCTAAAATTGATATTAATTTAATATGCAATTATATAAAGGGCTACAAGATTATGATTAATATGAGTTATTCTCAATGATACAATGTAAGACCTTACTATACATTGGGCTGTTTGTAGCTTTCTTCACTGGACTCACAGTAAATGGCTGTTGAGAGTTTAGATTCTACGAGTATGAAGGTTTATTTATCAAAAATTTGGGGGAGAGAGTAAAAACACTATCTTCTAAAACCGTACTTTAAATTAAATCTATTCAAGTCAGGCAAAAGAAAAATTAAAATAAGACAAGGTTTATTAAAGAGTTATCTCCCATACTTCACTCTATAATCACACAAAAAGAATCTAATATAATGAACTTTATAAAGATTTGTTAGTAATATTTCTGAGTAAGCACTTTGGAGGAAGGAATCTCATCTTGCATCCCTTTGGTCCAGTGCCACGTTCAAAATAGGCAATTAATAAATGTTTCCTGGGAAAAATATTTTGAGATTTCCTTGTATGCCACTGTCTGAAATTAGAAATACTGGGTTTGAAGTTTTAAATTTACTGACTTACTAGCTTTATGAATTTGATTAAATTTTACTTTATATGGTTTATAAAAAGAGAATAATAAATAATTGTTGGGAAAATTAGACATTAGCTTTTGTTACATGCTTGCTAGTGTTTGGCTTATAAACTGGGGTTCAACTAATAGTAGTTTTCTGCTTTTACCCTTTTCATACTTTTCCTTTATCATTTCATACTTTGAGTTCCATCTTTCTTTCTTTTTTTTTTGGTGCTGGGGATTGAACCCAGGGCCTTGTGCTTATAAGGAAAGCACTCTACCGACTGAGCTATCTCCCCAGCCCCCTGAGTTCCATCTTTCTATCCTTCAGAGTCATAGCAAATTCATATTTTATCTCAGATACAATGTCAAATTAAAACCTTTTAAAACAGGATTCAAAGAGCACTCCTTGAACTATATGGTAATTAAAAATTGTGATTAGGCACTTTGAGGAATCATTCTTTTTAAACAATCCTATTTTGTGCCATTATTTATTCACTTATTTAATAAACATTTAAAAGTACCTATAGTATATTTGACTCTCTGCTTTGCACTATGGGGTGGAAAGATAAAAAACAGATTCTGCTTTTAAGATACTTGCTGTCTGGTAGTTTGTTATTTACATATATAGTTTATCTGTTTTATAAGAAATGGGGAGCAGATGGGAGAAAAAAATACAAAAGCTCTTACTGTAATTTTTTTTTGGTAGTGGGGTGTGTGAACCCAAGGGTGCTTTACCAGTCCTTTTTTATTTTAAGACAGGGTCTCACTAAATTGCTTAAGGCCTTGCTAAATTGCTGAGACTGGCCTAGAACTTGTGATCCCCTTGTCTCAGTTTCTTGTGTCACTGGGAATACAAGGCCACTGCACCTGGCCTATACTTGTTTTCAATGCTAAGTGGAGGAAACCACTGCTAAGCACTAAAGTGACATACTGGTATTACAGAATCTTTCTTAGATATATCACTGATAGATTTAGGTAAGTAAAGTAAATAGAAGGATCACAATGTAACTTTTCTCAGAAAAATCAATTATTTTGTATATTTTCTTTTACCTAATCCTTGAGTTGCTTCATAGATAGTTAAAGAAGTAAAGGCTATAATCTAATGTCAGTTAAATTGTATAAATCCATACCTCACAAATAATGAATGTTAAGAGTGAAAAATTAACATTTGTCACTTGCCTCATTAGATTTTTCTTTTTCTTCTGCTTCTTGTTCTGTGGAATAACAACAGAAAGATAAATGTAAAGAATGAACAGTAACATGTATAACATACAAACGACTAAGTTTTTAACCCATTTTATAATCTTAAACTTCCTTGTAAAGAAGATCTAAACCATACATAAGATTTTTGTCTTATTACTTTTATTTTTAGTGGTGCAGGGAATTGAATTCAGATCCTTGCACATGCTACATAGGCATCCTACCACTGAGCTACATTTCCAACTCTGTCTTCCTACTTTCAGTTTCCTTGAAATAGTTTTTGTATGAAAGGACAATCATATCAAATCTTTACATCTTTGCCTAGGAAATAATCAATTTCATGAAGAAAATCTGGCCACAATAATATTCTTTTGAAGCATTTTATCTTAGCAAAAAGTTAAATTAATTGACCAATTTGACTAACAAAGAATAATGTAAATATTTCAACATTTAAGGGATGCATCTATTTCTATGTATAAAAACACTGCTGAAAACAAGCAAAAGACTAACACTATGTAACACTAATATGAATATTCTACTAGATTTTGAAAATTTCATTAATAAGTAGAAAAAAAGGCATGTTTGTCAAAGTAGAAAATAATGAAAACGAAGACCTCAAAAAAGTTTTCTAAGGGACAGCTCAGAAACGTGTTTTAAAATTCACAGTCTCCAAGAAAATCTCTTAAATTTCAATTTGAATGTTAATGTTAAACAAAATGCCAGAATTACTATCAAATCACTGTGTAGAGACCAACCTTTTTCAGATAGAAGGTTCTTAGCCAACATATTCCCAAGGTAGTACTCATGAATATTTATTTTCTATATTAAAAAAAAATACAGTAAGTATTTTGCAAATACATTTTTCAGGATACAACTTTAAAACTATCAACTTCATTATGAAACTTCTCATTTTATCATGTTCTACACTTTGTTTTGAAGAAAAAACATACCTGGCCAGTTTCTTTCTCTTCATGGTACTGTCGAATGTGTTTTCCATGACATACTTCATAAGTCCAATAAGACTCAATCTAAGAAAGATGAATATATTTAAATGTATAAGTCATACAACTCAACTGAATTACTTTTTGATATTTTAAGTGTAGTAGATTTCCCCCAAGATTTACAGTAAGGTTTCATTAAATTACACTTAAAATTATGCCTCATAAAAATGTGAAATTTTTCAAGTCTATTATTTCATTAGCTCTATGTAAGAATTATGTGAAGGAAAATGATCTAGACTATACCTGAGTCTATAATAACTACCTGATTTAGGGATAGTTTTCTACATACCTTAAAAATAATAATTAGTATTTTTAATAAAATTCTATTAGGTAAGGAAACTACCTTTGAACTGAAAAACACTTAAAGTAGTTTGATAAATGATGATTTGATATTGGTATTATTCAGAATCTGCTGCATCTACAGTATAGGAATTTAAATGAAGAAAATTCTATTTAAGTAATAATTTTGGTTAGCAACTAAATTAAAATTTGATATAACAAAGTAAAAGAAAATGCAGAAATAATTTCAAGGGTCTACTGGTTGCTGGAAATTTATTTTCTAGTTATCAAATGAACATAAAATACATACTCTGTAGGAACAACTGCTTTGTTTAAATAGTGGTTCCAACAGCTCTCTTGGATTAGGGCCTTTATAATCCTTTTCTTCTTCCTAAGAAAGAACTAGAGTTTAATACTTACAATTTTTTCTAGAACTTCAACCAACTCTGCTGTTTGGGTATTAACTCACTGGTTAAATCACAAATGCTTAGAAATAAAAGAAGAAAAAAGTCAAAATCTTTAACAAGATCCTCTAGTATGCCACTTCTTTCAAATGAATTGAAGTATAAAGTATGGAGCCACAGAAGAATCTTCCATAGCTTTTATCTTTCATAAAACCTTTATCTTTTCATAAAACCTTTTTTAAAAAAAGGTTTTAAGTATCAGTTTTCTGAATAATTCTTACAAACCTATTCAGAAATTTTAAGTGCTGTAATAAACAAATTCTAGCTATAAAAAAGTCTTAGAATGGTTGAATCTTGTAAAATACACTGGAGAGTGTTAAGATACTTTTTGGTTTCCTATATTTTTACATTTCAGACTTGAATGCCATGTATATGTGTGTGGTTATGTATGTATATATTTGTGTCTTAAAGACATTTTAAACAAAATGAAACAGGTGTCTTGGACAGATTTCAAATCTGAACAAAACTTAAAAGTACTGAATTTAATGTTTCTATTTTACAGATCACAAAAATATTATTTAATTGGCTTAATAATTTTATAGAGTGGAAGAATTGAGTTTCAAATTTGTTCAAGGTTCCACAGCTAACTGTAGCCTATACCTCAGCCTCCTGGCTCCTAGGCTGGTGTCCTTTCCATTTTACCATGCTGCCTCTCCTGTTTCATCTTGAAAGAAGTCATTGCCTTGAAGGATGGATAAGAGGCAGTTAGGGCATTTTAGGAGAAAGAAAAGGGCATGAGCTAAGGTAGTGAGAAAGCATAAGGTACCTATATATTTATTTATAAGAAATTCTTTATAAAAACTATCATATATAATTTTAAAATTATATCATGTTTTAAAACCCTCATTTCTAGAAAAGAAAGCAAGTGTAGAGTTAAATTTTCATCTAAGACATTAATAAATGACTACTAATTTTTCCAAAAGGAACTGCAAAATCAAAGAATTCAGGAACAATAAAAATGAAATACTTTCATGCTAAAACAGAATTACTGAAAATCTCATTATTCTATTTTAAAGTATGTGGTTATAATGTTTTGAGTAAATATCTTTGGTAACAGGAATTATCAATATATTTATAAAAGCTTACCTCATCCCCACTTGTCACAAGGGGAAGTATGCATTTATATTTTTCTTTATGTGCAGTTGTCATGATGACATAATTATCTTCTTTATACAAAACTCCAGTTGTGGGCTAGAAATAGAGTAAAAAATAAACACTACTTTCCCCCGTTAAATTTTATTGTATCAAAAAAGTTTATTGTATCAAACAAAGGTTTCTCAAACTAATTTATCATTTCAACAAGAGTTTTTTTTTTTTTTTTTTTTTTTTTTAATTAGGGATTGAACCTGGGGCACTTAATCAGAAAACTATATCCTCAGTCCTTTATTTTTATGATTTTTTAAAAAAATCTTGAGAAAGGGTCTAAGTTGCTTAGGGCCTTGAACTTGTGATCCTGCTGTCTCAGCCTCTTGAGTCACTGGGCTTATGTGGCTCAAGAGATTTTTAACACATATTTTCAAAGGCAGGGTAAACAGTCTTACAATGGTAAGTAACAAACTTTATCCTGATGTTACAACATAACAGGAGAAAAATCTAGAGCCTCATATATGCTTATCACTTATCAACTACTGGGCTACATTCCAAGCCAGAGACATGAACATTCACAGAAGCACCATAACTTTATTGCTTCTATTAGCAATTATCATCTATATGCACTTTATTCTGAATTCTATTGGATGATATATGTGAATATAATGTAATATAGTATTTTTCATATTTGGAGAATTTATAAATTTATCCATAAATAAATTTCTATAAAAAGAACAATCACTATAGATCCTCTGTGCTAACCTAACTTCTTAACATATTTATCAGGAATCAGCAAACTTCCTCTATGAAGAACCAGTTAATAAAAATTTAGGTTTTGTGGGTCACACAGTCTCTCTTATAACTCTGTCAATTTAGCAACAAAGGACATAGATAATATGTAAACAAATAGGCATGGCTGTGTTCTAATAAAACCTTTTAAGACCAGATGGTGGAACAGTACAATAGCTGTAGTTTATTTATTCCTGGCACACATCAATGAAACTGTCTTTAAAGTTTTCTACACTATAAAACCAAACAAATTCACATTGGTTCATATGAACTGATAGAATTCAAATGAACACTTCAATTAATATAATTGATAGTATTTTACTAAAAAGAAAGCTCTGCTTTCTGATACATATTCCATGATAATTCAATTCTCTCTTGACTTTTCTTACAGTATGGAAGGAAAGAACTATTTCTTAAGTACCTCTATTCTTTTCTAGTTGAACCATAACAACTCTAAACTACAATGAAATGAGTACTACTTGGAACCAGTGTAGGTTATCTTAAACACAAATGCGAATAAAGGCAATGTTTTCCCAAGACAATAAAACAAACAAACAAAAAAAACAGCCTTAGCTCTATCCTTTGTATAAAATGGCACATATTTGCACATAACCTCTGAACATTCTCCTTTATACTTCAAATCATCTCTAAATAACTTATAACATGAAGTAAACAGTTGTCATATTGTTTAGGGAATGATAAGAAGGAAAACAGTCTGTACATGTTCAGTGCAGATCCATTTTTTCCCCTGAATATTTCTGATTCGAGGTTGGCTGATTCTATGGATGCAGAACCCTGACTGTACCATTTATTACATTTACATTTATTAATCCTCAAAACAATCATTATATTCATTTCAACAGGAAAGGCCAGAGGCCAGAGCATTAACAATTTGTCCATGGTAGCACATCAAGAAGGAGCAGAGCTCAGAGAAGCTAAGTGGATTGTCTCCATATTCTGTGTGCTTATAACTGTTTAAACATACTCACATCAGTTTTTATTAACTTTGAAATAATTACTATATAGACTTCTGTTTTATGGTCAAGGATTATTGTTTAAAAGACAATCATAGGAGATAAGGGAATCAAAGAAATTGGGAAGTAAATTGGGAAGAATTTGGGAAGCAAAGCCAAATTGATGATGAAGAAATTCTTATATTCATTTGGGCCAACAATTTGCTGTTAGGACATAATATTTGCTGGGAATGGTGGCGCATGCCTGTAATCCCAGTGACTTGGGAGGCTGAGGTGGGAGGATTGAAAAGTTCAAAGTCAGTTTCAGCAACTCAGCAAGGTCCAAAGCAACTTAGTGAGACCCTGTCTCTAAATAAAGTACAAAAAAGGGTTGGGGATGTAGCTCAGTGGTTGAGTGCCCCTGGGTTCAATCACTAGTACAAAAAAACAAAACAAAACAAAAAAACCCAAAATTCCAGAATACATGATTAGCTGTGCAAAGCATGATTTCCATTTACTTAGCAATGGAAGGCCTGAGTCTTGTCAAATCATTCTTAATACAGTAGTAAAGGCAGACAGAAGTTAAGTGACTTAAATGTATGTATGTTCATTTGTGAAGTATCTGCAACTCTGATTTTCACAGCTGAATTCTATAGTAGTATTGCCTGGCTTACTAAAATGTTCATCGCAATGCTAATAATGGAAAAAGGAACTGCTTGTTTGGAACTCTAGCAAAGAAAGACAATTCTTTTATTTTTTGTAGTACTAGGGACTGAACCCGGTCACTGTACTGCTGAGTCACATTCTCAGCCCTTTTGTTTTATTTATTATTTTGGAACTGGGGATTGAACCCAGTGGTGCTTTGCAACTGGACAACATCACCAACCCTTTCTAATTTTGAGACAGGGTCTCACTAAGTGGCTGAGGCTGGCCTCAAACTTGCTATCCTCTTTTTCTCAGTCTCAAAAGTTGCTTAGATTATAGATGTGTGCCACCACTTTGGCATCCTTTTTATTTCAAGACAGGGTCTTGCTAAATGGCTGAGACTGGTCCTGAACTTGCAATCCTCTTGCCTTGGTCTCCAGAGTCTCTAGGACTACAAGTACGTGCCACCATGCCTAGTTTGGAAGCCATTTCTTTCTTTCTTTCTTTTTTTGTACCAGGTATTGAACCCAGGGGCACTTAACCCTGAGCCATATTCCCTGCCCTTTTTTATTCTGAGAAAGGGTCTGAAAAGTTGTTGAGTTGGCTTTAAACTTGCACTCCTCCTGTCTCAGCCTCCTGAGTTGCTGGGATTACAGACATGTGCCACTGTACTCAACTGGGAAGACAGTCAAAAAAAAAAATTTTTTTTTTTTTTTTAGTTGTAGATGGACACGGTATCTTACAGCCCCAGCCCCAGGAAGACATTTCTTAATGCAACAATTTATCTTTCATTAGTTTAGGAAAGGCTATTTTTCTCTTCAATAAAATTTACCAAATAGCAATTCTGCCTGAAAACTCTTTGCTGAAATAGTGAGTCACATTTTGGGATCACAAGGTATAGTTTTAATCAATATTACTCTACTTTTTGGTAATAGAAATTACTGAAAAAAAAAAAAAAACAAACTACACTGATTTTCTAAGTTAAAATTTTTTATGATATACTATTAAAATGCCTCCTTATAGCTGGGTGCAGTGGCACATACCTATAATCCCAGTGACTCAGGAGGCTGAGGCAGGAGGATAGCAAGTTCTAGGATATCTTCAGCAATTTAGGAAGACTGTGTATTAAAATAAAAAATAAAAAAAGGACTCGGGGCCGGGTGTGCTGATGCACGCCTGTAATCCCAGCAGCTCAGGAGGATCGTGAGTTCAAAGCCAACCTCAGCAACTCAGTGAGACCTTGTCTCTAAATAAAATACAAAAAAGGGCTGGAGATGTGGCTTTGTGGTTGAGTGCTTCTGGATTCAGTTCCTAGTACCAAAAAAAAAAAAAAAAAGACTGGGGATGTAGCTTAGTGGTAAAGCATCACTGGGGGTTCAATCCCTAGCACCTAAATAAATAAATAAATAGAATTCTAAATGTATAGCATTATGGACAGTATAAAACTTTCTTTATATAACTTAAAAGCTGGTATCTTCATTGTAAGTGGTATATATACTAGTGATTTAATAGAAAATCAAATTTATTTATTTAATATGGTGAAATGAATAAAAGAGTGGGGTACTTTAAAGGAACTTTAAAAACTCTTGTATGTGAGAAATTCCTCATGTTTGACATGGTCTGTAGGGATCAAGATTGCTAGAGGATTAGAATGAAAATTTCTTTCCTGAGATAGGATGTAAAATATAGTCAGTGACACAATCTGTCAATATATATGAAATGTTATTATCCACAGGGTCTGTCACATTCTTAGCTAGTGCTTAGGGAATTTTTTTCAATAGAAACACACTCTATATTAACAGTTTCTACTTCTACTAACTGTTAGATTTATTTTGTGGTTTACTTTGATGAAATCCATGGATTCTATGAAATAACAAAAATTTGAATACGTTAATGACAGAGATGACAATTTCAGAAGAAAAATATATACACAAAAAGTTAATGCTTAAAAACCAGTAAGTAAAGTATACCATAATTATTAGTTATTATAAACATGAAAACATTTACACTATTTTGGTGCTTAATACTGTTTCTAAGTAAATAGGAAAGCAAGATTATAAAACATTTGTTTTGATATATCTGGATGGGATCATAATTTAAAGCAGATGAGAATTTTAGAGCTTAAAAAAAAAAAATCTAATCCAGTCTCTTCCAATTTCAGATGGTAGAGAGGCAAAGGACCTTATCCTAGTTCATACAGCTGCTTAGTTATATATAAATGTCCAACCAACTGGCCCATAAAAAAAAATGGCAGCACCAGGTGAGGATGGCAGTTGTTCAACTAAATAGAAATATTAAAACAGTTTCAAAAGACCTATGATAATGACTCTTAAGGTTAATTTCTGCATGAAGGTTATAGACATTTTGCCACATTCACAGACGAATGTCTCTAGATTTTTCTCAAAATGACTCAGACTTAACCCCAAGTCCTCAAATGTGTCCATCTTAGATTATACTGTATTGCCAAAAATAAATCAAAAACAAAATTTCAAAATAAAATTGATAGACACGTGAAACATTGGTATAGCATACACTATGACTGATCATTTTCCATAATTCTTTTTTCAGCCAGCAAACACCAGTGCCATAAAGAAAACTGAATTACAATTTGGTAGTAACCTCTAAAAAGGCTAGATTTAGTCATCCACGTACGTGGGTCAGTAAGTTTTCAGATCTGCATATAAGCATGCTTTTTTCAAACACGAGTAGAAGAATAAAAAATTTTAATGACTTTCTTTAAACATTTATCATGTTCATTCCAAGTGTGCTTTTTGGGAAAAAAAAGACTGAGGTTGGACTAACGTATTATCACCCCAACCCTCCTAAGGCTGTATCTGATTTATAACAAAATTTTATAAACGTCTTTTAATACTGAATATCAATATTTTATTGCATTAATACAAAGATAAACCTGACTTTTCAGTTAAATATTTATCTAGGTAAATTTGAGAATCACTGAGTAACGAGGACTGAACAGAAGGGTGGAGAAACAAGCCAAGTGTGAAATATAGTATAAGCAAAAATGAAAATTTGCAAATAGAAAGCTAAGTGGTGATGAGCACATTTGCCTTGTAAATAATGCCTCCCCCTCCAGTGCTGGGGATTCAACCCTGGGCCTTGTGCATGCTAGGCACTCTAGGACTGAACTATACCGCCCTTCTTAACTTGGTAAATCCTGTTTTGATATTATAGTACCGCTATTAAAGTCTCAATGAAACAGTAACAGGTTAATATAACGAAACAGTCTCCCAACTTGAATGACTGCAGGTAATTAGAATAAGAATTTTTTAAATGTTAGCTTTTTCCGGGACTTCAACTGGAAATAAATGAATTAACTACTACACGGTGTCACAGGAGCACGATTTTTATTGGTCTATAGTAGCTACAGGTGAATAGGAAGACAGTCCACTTGCCCCAAAAGGAATTCTCATTCCAGTAGGGTTATAAACATGTGCTTCACTGTATGAAAATTCATCATAAAATCTCATCTTATGAGATCTTAAATAACAGTCGTAAAACTGCAAAGGGTATTTCACATAGAGGGTTGTTAACATCTCACTGCCAAATGGCCCTTTAGGAAACAACTTTTAGGGGAGAAGGTTCCTCTGGAGCTGTGCGTTTGTGTATGTTTGGGTGTGCAAGACAGGAAGAACGAAAAGGAGAGGGAACTTGAGTTTGCGATAGGGTTGTGTCCTGAAGGAAGGCTGCTGATGATGGAAGAGCTGCAGTTGATCCTACAAAGGAAAGATGAAGTGTGCCTGACGTGATTATAAGAAAGCTTTTTCCACACGGCGGGACTGTTGGGAAGCAAGGTCTGCTGCGGCAGGATTAAAAAAAGGGAGAGCAAGTGACTGCTGGATCCCTAACGTTTAGCAAGGAGGGCACATCCACATAATGTGCTGTATGAATGAATGGATGTATGAACGCGGGGCAGAGAAAACTTGGATTTGGGGAAGGTAAGCGCCTGAAGAAGAGATTCTGCGGGGGGAAAAGCAAAGGAAACCGAAGGATGGGGTCGAACCCTCAGGGTCAGAAAGGCGAGAGAAGGCTGCGGGATTCGCGAGGGCACTGACCAGAGAGAACTCGGTGCCGGGCCAGTTGACTCGGAAAGGGATATCATCGCTGAGCTGGGGAAGTGCTCGGCCGCCGCCGGACGCCTCCAGGAGGCCGCAGAGGACCAGTAACACTGGCCCTCCCGGGACCAGACTCCGCACGCCGCCGCCTCCTTCCTCCATCCTCCGCCGCCGCTTTCTCCAGCCGCCACCACAACCTCCTCTGCCCAAAGAGAAGAGGAGGAGGAGGTGGAGGAGGAGGCGGCGGGACTACAAAGCGTCCTGGGAGCCTGGGACCCAACCGCCGCCACGTCTTCTTCCGGAGAGCCCGGCAACGCCGCCTCCGCCCCCTTGGGCCTCTAGCCACCGTTTCCGGGGCAGGTGGCATATCAACATCCGGGGCCGAGGAGCGATCTGCCTACGGAAGCCGGGACGCCGGCCGCGTTTCTGTGGTTTCCTACAACTGCAACCTGGCGGTGGTGCTGGAATGTGGTGGGCTTTGGGGACCTGACGCTCAGTGGGTTGGTCTCAGATCAGCCTTTTCGGCAAAAAAGTGGCCGCACGGCGAACTGGTGAGTTTTAGTGGCACCGGCTGCTTCTTTTGGCCTCCTACTCGACTCTCCAAGTGGGTGGGCGGTGGCTTGGCCCGCACTGTCGTGAGAGCGGGAAGTGTGAGCCCAGCGAGTGCTGTTCCCAAGATGAGAAAATTTTAGGTAGCGGTGGGAGGTGGAAGGGACTGTCTTCCTCCCTCATCTACACTTACTTTGCTTTTCTTTTCCTATTTGTACACTCGCCTTTCCCTCCTGAAGCTTCTCTCCGCCTCTTCTGCTGTGGGCTGTGGTCATTTAGGTACTTAGTAGCTTCTGATCATGCAGGGCGGTTTGTTCAGCTTCTGCTGCCCTGTGTTTAGGGAAACCTGCTGTCCCCCACGACAAGAATACTGTGGTCCTCCAGGGTTGGCATGGACCGAGACTGGTGGGGGAAGGCAACCAGACATTGCAGTCCCTACATTTTTACCTCACTTGGGGCTCCTCCATCCCAGGATTGAAATGTTGGGTGGTTATTTTTATCATGGAAGCTGATAAATTTCTTTAAATAGGGGTCAGGGCCAGGCGAATGTGAAGTTATGAGCTAGGTCGTGTCAGACTCATTCCAAAATTAGACAAAAAGTCTTGGTTTCTTCTACCTCTCTTTAAAAAAATTTTTACATTATCCGTTTTAATCTCCACCATGATAGGTTGTACAATGTTGGTCATTGTCCTGCTGGAGAGTGGGAGAAGCTAGACTGTCGTGCTACTTGGACCTCTTCTCCAAATTTAGACGAAACAAAAAAGGAAGAGTAGTCCATTTTTCATCTCTATAACTTTTCTTTTAGCAGTATTAAAGACAACCCCTAGTGTTCCAGAACCGATTGTTGTTCATTGATTTACTTAGCACTTCATGCTCATGTGTGTGTCTCTGACCATTAAGATTGGTGAAAAAGGCACAGTTCAGCAAGGTAGATTGAACAAACGATTGCAAACTAGTGTAGTAGTAATAAATTAGTTAACATTTATTTAAACATTTACTCTGTGCTAAGTACTAATATAAGAACTGTCTAAGTGTTATGTCATAACCTCTATGAGGCAGGTACTATAGATTATACAGTTTAGGGATATTAGGGTAGAGATAAAAAGAAGGAAGTGAGAAACTTGGGTTGGTTGGAAAGACTTCCTAGGAGAGATGACTATACAACTGGGGTTTTAAGAATTTACAGGAGTTTGTTAGGCAGATGGGGAAGTGCATTTTAAGTGTAGTTGACCTAGATGGTCCATTAGGGCTCTTCTAGGATGGGTAAGATGGAATCAGCAGCAGGAGACTGGCAGTATGGAGGAAGAGGGGGTCAGTTCAGAGAAGATTGCATAGGTCTTGTGGAAGTGTGCGCGCTTTATTCAGTAGGTCAGACCTTCTGTTTTACATTGTAGTCACCTGAGGTGACACCTGTTTCTCATATATACAAGGTGTATAAAGAATAATTCCAGGTGAATTAAGTATTCATTTATTTATTGTAATTTATTTTTTGTGGGGTGTTGGGTATCAACAAGACACCCCTGGTGTCTTGTGCAGGCAAGCGATGTATCACTGAGCTATGCCCCTAGCCTGGATTAAATGTTTAAATGAACAAGAACAACAAAAAAAAAAATAGAAAACTTAGGGGAGTATTTGAATAATATTGGTGTTAAGATAGGAAATCCTAAAACCAGGGAAGAATTGTTTCTGACCAATAAAAATGAAAAATTTTTGTATGACTCTGTTTTACTCTTTGAGACTACAGAGATTGACTCTGCTGTCAGTGGAGCTTATGATTAAGTAAGAGGACTTAATGATTTCTGGCATAAATAAATGCTGCAGAGAAACTAAAGTCATGTGAAAGAAAACATGCAGGATGTGTTGTTTTTGTTAGGTGGTCAGGAGGAGGTGACAAGGATGAGGATAAGTAAGTGACTGTTGAACGTGGCAACATGAAGAGGAGCAGAAGGAAAAATAGGCCTGATTGGATTGGAGTGAAATGGAGGACTTACTAAGGTGTATATTAATAAAAACCATATTCTTTTGTATTCTAGCAGAGTTGAGAACAGGGCTTCTCAATCTTGGCACTATTGGTAGTTTGAGCTGGGTGATTCTTTGTTGTGGAGTATTATCCTGTGTGTTGTATGACGTTCAATAGTATCTTGGCTTATGTTCAGTAGATGCCAGTAGCAACCCTTGGCTCTCCCCACCTCCCCCAATTTGGGACACTAAAAAATGTCTGCAGACATTTCCAGATGTCCCCTGCTAAGTGACCTGGGTTGAGAACCACTGGTTTAGACTCTTGAGTAAAAAGCATGACTATTAATGATGAATTTTTAGGCATCAACTGGGTGGGAAAATGTTCAGGGATAAGCAGAGAACCTTTTGTTTTTGCATTCCAGAACTTATACAGCTGTTTATTACATTTGCAATTTAAATAGTGAATACCTACTTTGCCTTTAATGTAAGTGGTCCTGCATTTAATCTTTAATGATTCATCAGTCACTTAATATTACCTTGCACTGATGTTATTATTATGCATGTCAGTTATCATCATAGAGCATTTTGGATATAAAGGTGTGGAAGATTATCCAAAATTTATATCAATTCAAAAATCATAGCCTAGAATTGGTTATTTTGAAAACATATTACTTCTTTTAGTAGTCTCTTGACTTTTACCTCTTTCCCTTCTTTCTCCTTGATACAAAGAAGAGGTTGGGAAGAAGAATTTATAGCAGTGCTTTATATATCAGATCCATAAGCCTGAGAGCAAGGGACCTTCCTTAGATAATGTGAGCATGTGATAGGCTGACGGATCTGGCTCCATGAGAATGTTATAGGCCAGACTCTAAGGGAAATGACCAAACAGACTCCATTTTGCTCTGAGACTCCATGTTATGTAGGAAATAAGCTTCTCCCATGGGAACATCCCGCCTCTGTGCCCATCATCAGTTACTTAGTGTGACATGTTTAACAATACAGAATGATAATTCCTATGTAAAGAAAAATTGCTCTCTTTTGATTCCTATTGCTTCTGAACAATGTACCATGTGAATAGTGATTGTGTGGATATTAGTAACCATTCTTCAGTTTGTACCTAGGTAAGGCTCTTTTTGACCCACTTCCCCCTCTGTCGATGATCTCATGATGTTAATGTGTAATTTCGAATCATAGCAATGGACACTTATGAACCCTTACAACCCTGTCGTTGGGGCTGTCCTCCCAATAGCCATTTTTTGGGGCATTGTGTGAGACAGTCAGCCAGCTGACTTAATAAAGACTCTCAAATTTGGACTTCTCAGTGGTGATCAGTCTGTTCTTAAGTTGCGCCCCATAACAAGCATTAGCCAATATCTTCCTCTAATACTACCTTCAGAGGAACTCCATGCAGTGAAGTCTTGAAATACATAATGAAATGATTCAGGTTGTGGGAGCTGAGTGAACTAGACTGAATATTCCTGATGTAAAAAGTTTTGCTCTAATTTTCTCCCTATGTGTGGTGGTAAGCTGTGATCTACCCCTCAATCTCTTAACCCCCTTCTCTCTGAAACTGTTCCTCAGGACTTTTACCCTAAATTTAGCCTGAGGAGTGTTTTTTTTTTTTTTTTGGTATGGGGTATGTTGAACCCAGGGGCACTTAACCACTGAGCCACATCCCCAGCCCTTTTTTAATTTTATTTGGAGTCAGGGTCACAGTAAATTGTTTAGGGCTTTGATAAGTTGCTGAGGCGAGTCTTGAACTTGAAATCCTCTTGCCTTAGTCTCCCAGTTGCTGGGATTACAGGCGTGTGCCACCATGCCTGGCTCTGAGGAGTAATTGATGGAAGGAAGGGTAGATGTCCTAAGAAAAAAATTCAGGCTCCTGGAATTTCTTTAGCTACTCCCTGAAATAAAGAGTTGAACCTTTTATCATGCTAAGTGAAATAAGAGAATCCTAAAAAACTAAAGACGGAATGTTTTCTCTGATAAGCGACGCTGCCCATAATGGGGAGTGGTTAGGGAAGAATGAATTTTGGTTTATGCAGAGGGGATTGGGGATGGGAAGGACAGTAGAATGAGACAGATATTATTACCCTATACGTATGTTTGAAAACAATTTAATAAAAGTAACTGTAGCACTTTTTCTAGGAAAAAAAAATAGTTGCACATTCTAATGAGTGGGCAGCTGTGTGTGTGTGTGTGTGTGTGTGTGTGTGTGTGTGTGTGTGTGTGTGTGTGTGTGTGTAGATTGATATTTACCTCTTTGGTCTTAATGAAACTTTTTACTAATTTAAAAAATAGGAATTAAAAACTTAAAACATGTTTCTAATTAAAAAAAATACCCAATTTATTTGAATGAGCTCTTCCTTAGGATCAGTGTCTCATGACTTTGGGAACTGCTTTTCCAAGTGGTGTCTGAATTTATTCTGGGTAGAATTTCCCACTCCTTTTAGCTGTTCCAGGTGAGTGAATCTCATCTTTAGTATTCAGGATAGATATATACACAGAAACATAGATACAGATGCGTACACTATTCTGACATTATCAGGTATGACTTGAATTTATATGCCAGTATCACAGTACTTTATTCAATTTTGCGGGTATTTTTTAAAATCTACCAGAGACCTCTACATTCTTACAGTTTCCCCCTGAATATTTGTTATCCTATTTTATTCTCATGAATATCAGCATCACAAGTTACCATTTTTATATGATCATTGAATTTTGAGTATTTTTTCCCAAGTAGCTTAGTGAATTATTATTTATAAGTGTTTCTCTAGGTAAATAATCACTTCCAGGAAATAATGGCAATATGTGTTATACTGTTTTTATTTTGTTATACTTCTGATGTCTTTCTATTTCTAAATGTGTTGGATGGAATATCCAGAATGATGTTAAGTAATAGCAGTGATATGTTTTTAATTTCCTTCTGACTCTCAAGCCAAGGCTTATAGGATTTGTAATCATGAGAATTATGCTGATTTGGACATTTAAAATAAATCATGGCATATTAAGAAAAAAGTTCCTTTTCTAAATGTAGGGTTTACACTCATAGTTTTCTTGATTTCTAAAATGTTAACACCTAGCAAACATTTCTGTGAGGACTGAGAGCCTCAGTTTCATGTGTATGTAATTAGGGCAGAATTCAAGAAAATGGTTTGAAATTTAGATTTTGCGTGCTGTAAAGAAAGTCTTGCAGCTTTGCTAGGAAGACTTATATTGTAGATAATTTTGTGCCAGAGTTAATAGTTCTTCCTAACTTGAAGACTCCAGACCCCAGCTTCTCTCTCCTTTAGTACTGTTTAACTTTCTCCATTTTATTCAGGTTTCTGCCCATCCTAATGAAAACTCCTGGGCTCTTTGGAATATAGCTTTTCTATGAATGTTGGTGGTAACCATGAATGTATTCATAGATTTTCTAGTCTAACTTCTAACTGAAAGCCTAGACAGACATACAATGGAGATCCCCCAAATAACCCATTTTTGTAACCTAATCATACATGTTAAATGGTAGAAGAATCACTTTGGTAAGTCCCAAACTCCTTTGGGCCTTGATTTGTTTGTAAAGTGAAAAGCTGGTCCTCTGTATTGACCTACGTGACTGACTGAGCTTGTAGCCTGCCAATCTTGGATATGCTTATATTTGTGGGAATAGAAGTATCTGTCAAAATTAACTTTTTTGTATATTGTTACATACTGTATCATTATACAAATATATGAAACTTTTTTATTCCTGGGGAAAAGATGCAGGGTGGTGGAAATGGTTAAGTTCATGTGGGTTTTAGCAGTTCAAGAGAGATCTGGGACTGGGGTTGTGGCTCAGTGGTAGAGTGCTTGCCTAGCATGTGTGAGACGCTGGGTTTGATTCTTAGCACCGCATGTAAATAAATGAATAAAAAGAAGGGTCTATCGACATCTTAAAAAATATTTTAAAAAAAGATCTGATTTCAGCCATTTGCTAGCTGTGTAACTGAGTGCAAGTTACTGTGGAAGCAAGCTCAGAGGAGTTATCCAAAAAAATGGGACATATGCTTCCATATGTGAAGTGCCTAGGGCAGCCTATGTATCCTAGATATTAATAAATGTTAGTTTCTATTCTTTAATATTAGACATGTAAAATGCCTTTCAGAAAATTAAAAATTTAAAATATTAGACAATATTTTAAATGGTTACTAAGAGGCTAATAAATAGAAAAACAGGAAAGAACAACTGTTCCTACTACTTAGGACAACAGTAATTTGTGTGAAAAACTAGTCATGTGTGGATTTGAGGAATTTTGTAATAAGTCTTGTTAGATTTAACATGATACTGAAATTTATTTTATGTTGGAAGATTCTAGAGACTATATTGCGAAATTACCTATAATCATGAATAACCTGTTTTAACTCTTGAATTAGGGCTTATTCTACGTGAGGTAATAATTTTAAATATTTGTCTCCTACTTGAGTAATAGCACAAATACAGTTGATACTCCTATTTAGGTGACAAGATTCAGGAAAGAAAATAAAGTTGTATAGCAGATAATTGGGTAATGCGACTTAATTTTTTAAAGAATTACAATTCCAGAGTCTATTTCAAACACACAGATTTCATTATACACATGTTTATATATGTTTCTGTTAATCTGTAATTATCAACCCATCCCTTTTTTTTTCCATCACAGTATAAATACAAATCGAATGACATTTTCATTAGTGGATGTGATTTGTACTATTATTTTGTATTGTTTAGCTTAATGAGTTTTTTTTCTATATAGTGTAATGCATTTATTCAAAAAAGGAGAGGTACAGCAGACTAAAATTCCAAGAATATTTTTATAATAGAAAAATGCCAATTTCTTTTGGCCTAAATTTGAAATTCTCATTTTATACCTGAATAACAAGGAAATTCACATTCAAGGCTGAAATATTATCTATATTAACATGAATTTCTAATTGCACATTATTTTAAGCTTACATATTTTTAAACCATGGTTATAGAATTATTTTATAGGAACATATTAAAGATATCTTATAATATTTATTGGACTTTTGGCTTAATTCTCTTTAACCTCAAAATAGTATTGTAAAATGAAACAAGATTATTTTTACTCTGATACAAACAAGAACTGAACCAAGTCTTTGTATATTTCTATATTTCTCTTCTTGAAAAATATGGAATGCTTCACAAATTTGCCTGTTATTCTTGTGCAGGGGCCATGCTAATCTTCTTTGTATTCCAATTTTAGAATATGTGCTACTGAAGTGAGCACTTTGTATATTTCTTAAGAACTCACTTGTGATGTTCAGTATCACATAGTTAGGAGATCATTCTATCATTAAAACTTGAATTTTTTTCTTTCTCTATATTCCAATCTTCTGAATATAAATGTTTCAGGACACTTGCAATTAAACTATACATTTAGATGATATCCTGGCTATAACATTAAAAATAATAAGATCTTCAAGTAAACACTTTCAAAATATTGCCATTGTATGCTGAAGTGATTCTCTGAAGACTAAATGCTCTATTTGGATAAGTTAATGATTAGGTCTTTAGATGCAACTGAGGTTCTGTTTTTCTTCTAAACGTTCCTTTACTAATTTTTCCAAGGAGAAAAGATGCTCATCTGCATCTTCTGGTACAAGGCTTCTAATAGAATTTGCAAGTTCAAAAAGATACTCTGTATTTCTTCCACTTGGACCAGCTGCATTAAAAATTTGTTCAGCAATGTCTTCCAGAGGGGCAGGACCAAGATAATTGGGATTATCACATGTTCCAATATATAATAGCACACTGAATGGTTTTGTTGTGGGATCTTTTGGATAAAAAATGACTGTTATGTTTCTGTAGCCTCCTTTCTCTCTGAAGTCAAGGTATGCTTTTACTTCTTCCTCTTTTCCTACTGGCAGTTTGTAAGCAACACCCCATACACAACCCTGTTGGAAAATGAAAAGAACACACTAGTTAGTATTTATAAGCCTAATCCAAACAGGTAAAGATGTGTTATATCTAAAAAAAATCTTGTATAGGCAGAAGAAAATGCAGTTGTTTTGCCTTAATAGTGCACTGAAGAGATGTATACTAAACAATAAAGGAAATCAGCATTTAAAAAAAATCCATCTGAATAAATAATTTCTTTGTATCATAAGCACACCATATTTATCTCTAAAATTTTTAAATCAGATCTTTTTGGTAAACTAATGGGACTGAAATGAAAATTTCAGGTTTTCATTGGATCATTAAGAAATTCTGTAGAAGCATTTGTTTATTAATACTGTTTGATTAGAAGTTATAGTTACCAGCTAAAGCTGTTTTTGTAAATGCTTTTCCTAGTGTAAATTATGAAAGCATTTCCTAATCTATACCATTATTAATCTGTTCTTGGTAGCTGCTTGATTTTTGTATATAAAGTCCTTTGCAAAATTGAATCTTTAGATCCATAATATAAAATTTTGGATCTGTATGCCAACAGAATGATTAAAAATATTTAAGAAACTGAGGACTGTCATTTAAGAGTTCTGACACTTCAAACATGTTAAAAAACAGAAGTCTTTCTGATAAAATTAGGCAATAGAGAAAGTGAGAATTCCTGACTTAGTTTTCTGCTGAAAATATTAGATTCCTAGCAAATTGGAAGACAGATTTCATGGTTACATTTGATTCTGAGTGGCAGTGTGGCTATTTGTGGACTATCTCTATTAATGTCAAAGGGGACCACAAAATTCTCAGACAACAAACTTTAAAAAAATTCATCAAAATGAGACAATATGCCATTTGCTTGTATTTTGTTGTTACCTTGCATTCTGCGTTCTAACTTTTCCCACTGGCCTAATTTTCTACAAACATGGAAAACAAAGCCAAACAACCCACAACAAATACAGAAGAGGTCTAGACTTAGTGTAGTTTCAATAGTCTGAAAACTATTAATAGAATTTAATTAGAACGGAGAAACAGCTCAACATTTTATATGATTAAAGGCTATATAAAAAGGAATAATTATACCATACCCCAGGATCTTCAACAAGAGTCACAACTCTTCCAGGCTGTTTTAAAAAAGGTAAAAAAAAAAAAAAAAATAATAATTTTTTTTTCTGAATCAAATAACCAAGCATTAGTGACTTAATGTTGATATGGAATATTTTAAGTATATTTGCTCTAAGGACTTTTTTAAAATGTGAAGTTTTTTTTTTTTTTTTTTTTGTACCAGGGAGGTTAACCACTGAGCAACATTTCCAGAACCATTTAAAAATTTTTTATTTAGAAAGGGTCTCACTAAATTGCTGAGGCTGGTTTTGATCCTCCTGCCTCTAGGATTATAGGCATCTGCCCCCCAAGCCTGGCAAAATGTACTCATTTTTAAAGATGAATTTTAAAGTGAACTTTGTAAGAGAATCTACCTTTATTCCAAATTAGAACAGCCTTTATAAAATATTTCCATTAATTTATATGTATTAGGTGTATTCATTTAAAAATATTAAAGAACAGCAGTGATTAGGCTTATGTAGAATGAAAAGCAAATAAAAGCAGCAATTATAAATAAAAATTCTGGTTTTCCCCTTGAGAAAAAAGAGATTTTAAATATTTTATTAGGGAAAAATATAGATAATCCAGGGTACTTTCCTATAAGGAAGTATTTTTCAAACTTTGACCAGGTCCCCGAAGGACTTGTAAACACATAGGCCACACCTCTAGGTCTGAAGCCTGAGAATGTTCATTTGTAATCCACTTCCCATGTGATTCCAATGAAATGACAGTGGGTACATACTTTGAGAACTACTGCTAATAGGTATATATTAAGAGGAATCAAGTGCAAGTGAACAAGTGACTTGCACTTCTGAGTTATGAAGGGCCTTTACTTTTCTACATACAGCAATAGGTGCTTCAAGGTAGGCATCCCTTTTATATTGCTAAATGAATTGTACATGACCCAAGTGAGAGGTTAATATTATAACGTCTATCCAGGGCTGCAGATGTAGCTTAGGGCTAGAGCGCTTGCCTAACGTATTTGAGACACTGGATTTGATCCTCAGTACCACATAAAAATAAGTAAATAAGGGTATAAAAATACAATAACATTAAAAAAGACAAGAACTGGTCTATCCATGTAGTTCTTCTTATATGGAACAGTTAGACCACTTGTGTTCTAGCCAATTTTATTTTTCCATGTGGGTTTTAACACAGTTTAAGTTATATTCCATGTATATGTAGTATGTCAAAATATACTCTACTATCTAAAAAGAACAACAACAACAAAAAGCCACAGCCACAGGGATAAACAGCTAGTAGACCACAAGAAGCAACCTGAGAAACGATGGAATTAAGAAATGATGGCATTTCAGAAAGATTTTCTTAAAGTAAGCTTCCTGTACTGCTATGTCCCTGTTTAGAGATAGCTCATACAGAGACCTGTCACATCAAGGTTTATTGTTGCTACATTTTTCTTTTAGTTTTTATTTTCTACTATCCACATCTTATCTTCCTCAGCATGACTAATGTTTTCCTGTGAAACTTAAGTGATCATGGGAGATGGGTATTTCTAAAAGACTGTGAAAACCTCATAAGAAAATCACTGTACCATACTGACCTGATGTAAGATGGAATAATAAAAACTAGGTACTCTGAGGCCCTCACCCAAAAGACACTTGACTTTGTATCATTCCACTTGAAATAAGATATTATCAAGTCAAAACAAATTTTAGGGGCTGGGGAGATAGCTCAGTTGGTAAAGTGCTTGCCTTGCAAGCACAGGGCCCTGGGTTCGATCCCCAGCACTGCCAAAAAAAAAAAAAATTTATTTGTTGTTTCATTTCAGTGCTGAAAAATTAATGTTCACTTATAAATTGAAAGCCTTAGAGAGTATTCCATAATTTAAGTCACAAAAGTGTCTTAAGCCAAAGTAAGCTTTTCTTTTTTCTTTTATTTTTTGAGTACACATAGTACTTGGGTTCATTTTGACAAAATAATACATGCAAGGAATTTGATTTTGATCCCCATTCTCCCCACCTTTCCTTTCCCTCCTCCTTCCCTCCTTCCCTCCCTCCCTCTCTCCCCATACTCTTTCTCTTTTCTGTTGATTTTCCTTTCACTCCTTTATTTTTGATTCATATTACTACATATGTATACACAGGTGAAATTCTTTTTGGTATGTAAGCTTTTCTTTATGAAATTCTTGCCTAGTGCCAAAGGCTGCCTACTGACATGTTAACATCATTAGCAAGAATGCTGAGTTGCAAGCCACAATTTTCCCTGCATCTATGCCTAATGACTGACACACAGCCTAAATTATTCAGATAATTTGTGTCATCTTTGTTCTATTTCCTTCTTGTCTTTATCCATTTATATAAAGAATTTATACTCAGAGGACACATGGGATTTTGAATTATGATTTCTCATTTATTTGTATTTTCCTGTTAGTCTTATACATTTTAATAGCTGCATAATATTTGAAATTGATGAACTATAAATTAAACATTCTTGTGTTCTTGGACATTTAAATTTTTATTTGTTTTCAATTTAAGATAATGCTATGATGAGGATACATATATTGGTGTGACTCATGAAGTATTGTCACATTACTTCTAATTCCTTTCAAATTTAAAGTGAAATTTTTGGTTCTTGCTTTCAAGACTTTATACTTCTGGAATACAAACCAACATGCCAAATAACTAGAGAATACTTGAGCGCTAAGATACACGGTATTTATTAACTATTTAGTAAGAATTCTGAGTTTTAGGTGGCTTGAAAGACAAAATTCTTGCCAAAAAGCATAATGAATTGTGATTTATGAATAAAGGCCCAGAGGCAGGAGGAGAACAGGCCAGGTATTTGACTTTAGCAGAGGGTCCCCTATGTACAGGAGATGATTCAGAAAGATGACTTGGTGAAGTTAAAGAGTCGGATTTAAAAAGTTAAAGAGCAAAGTTGAGGGGACTAGGGGTGTAGTTCAGGGGTTAGGGTGCTTGCATTTATGAGGTCCTGTGTTTAAAAAAAAAAAAAAAAAAAAAAGAAAAATGTAGAGTTTAATTCAGGGATAATGGAAATAAGCCACTAATATTTGGGAGAAACAGGAAATAAGGAGCTACTATGGCATTTGAGTATAAGGTGGCTAGTATAATAAGTTCGGTTTCTCTCCAGTCTGTTGGGCCCAAAATGATTTTCTGGCTTTGAATTTTTCAGGGCTGTTATATTCTACAGGATATAATCAAAGTTATTTAGCACGACTTAACTACAAACCTCATTTCTTCCCACTTGCCCCCTCAAGATGTACTGAATTATTTAAAACTCTTATAAATATTCAGTTCTTTGAATATACTGGTGCCTATTGTGTACGGAATGCCCTTCCCTGCTTCTGTTTGCATAGCATGTCTGGCCACTCCCTCCATAAAGTTTTGGCTCATTTCCTAGGTAGATTTATCTGCTTGTTCTCAGAATACTCTTAATGCTTCTTCTTCTTCTTTTTTTTTTTTTTTAAATAATTTTTTTTGTAGTTGTAGATGGACAGAATGCCTTTAGTTTATTTGTTTATTTTTATGTGGTGCTAATAAGGATTGAACCCAGTGCCTCACACATACTAAGCAATTGCTCTGCCACTGAACTACAGTCCCAGCCCTTAATGCCTCTTTTATTCCAAGTAGTTTGTTTGCACAGGTGTCTCCTACTTGTGTAGGTACTCAGTTGTAATTGTTGAAAGGAAAAAGTGGGGTAGTTTTGAATTGAGCTGTGGTAGGTGAAACAAAAAAATGTGGGGAGTCATTTTAAGGGTAAATATGTGTAATCTTGTGACTCTTAATGAATGATACAGACATGGACTACTGAAACTATTGATAGATTTACTTAAAAATATTTTCTAAACCTTGAGCTCTTTGTTAAGATAAATGTTATTGAGAAACTATAAATTTGTAAATTCACTTAAGTGGATTTTGGGGGGGCAATGAAACTGAAGAAGGGGATGGAGAATGAAATGAGAGTTATGGTGGGTGTTTTATTAGGGTAATGAGTAATGTTTCTGATTCAAAAGAAAGATTAGGGATTTAGTGAATGCAGTTTGACTCTCCCACTGAACTATTTTATTCGCTTTTTTTTTGAGATTGTAATATATTCTTTTTGTAGGGGAAATTATTTCCCTTTTAAATAAAATCTTTTGGTGAGAAACTGCCAGTTTTGTTATACATAAATGAGATTATTAATTAAACTTAGAAGGAAATTAATATTTAATGAAGCTAAAAAAGCAAAATTTAATAAAGCAAGTATGTTCAGTATTTTTCCTATAGAAGTCACGTTGTACTATGTGGAAAAGAGCATAACAATTGTATATTTATTAATTAATAATGATGCCTTTCTGATGAGTAACTTACTAGGGTATGTTGTAAAAAAACAGCTAATGTCCTAAATAGTATGTAAGTCATTCTAATTTGCTAGATATTTCTCTAGTCATTTGTGTCATTGTTTCTCAAACAATTAACATTAAAATAAACCTGGCAATACATTTTAATAAAAAATGTGAAACAAATTATGATTTTTTTTCTAGGTTTTTTTTTTTGTGGGGGGGGGTTCTGGGGATTGAACCCAGGGGCACCTTATTACTGAACTACATCCCCAGCCCTTTTTATTTTTTATTTTGAGACAGGGTCTTACTAAATTGCTGAGGACCTTGCTAAGTTGCTGAGGCTGGCCTTGAACTTGTGATCCTCCTGCCTCAAGCCTCCCAAATCTTGGGGATTACAGGCATGTACCACCACACCCAGCTCTATCTAGTTTTTTAACAGAACACCAGGAAAAGGTTTAGTACTTAGATTTTTCTTTAATTAGCAAGGATGAATTCTTTTAAAGATGGAAAATTGTTAGCCAATGCAGTTTTTCTCTTTCTATATTTCAGTAATTATTATTAGTATTTTCTAAGTACTGAGAATCACAGAGACACTCTTAATACTAAGCTACATCCTCACTCTTTTTAATTTTTATTTTGAGACAGGGTCTCACCAAATTGCCCAGGCTGGCTTCCAGCTTATAATTCTCCTGCCTACCAAGTAGGTGTGCCTGGCTTACTTCAGTAAATTTAAGTACAAAGAGATACTGGCTTTTAGAGTTCCTTCAAGAAGCATGTTCTGTGCTAGGTGCACTGGGGCACACATGTAATCCCAGCAGGAGGCCAAGGCAGGAGAATTGCAAGTTTAAGACCAGCCCCAGCAACTTAGGAGGCCCTAGGCAACTCAGCAAGACCTTGTCTCCAAATAAAGAAATATTAGATAGATAGATAGATAGATAGATAGATAGATAGATAGATAGATAGATAGATAGATAGATAGATAGATTAGATAGATAGATAGATAGATAGATTAGATAGATAGATAGATAGGACTGGGGGTGCAGCTCAGTGGTAAAGCACCCAGGGGTTCAATCCCCAGTACCAAAGAAAAAGCATGAACTGTTGTATTGATTAGACAGTTTCTTCTTATCAGTCTCACAGTATACATATCTTAGGGTACTATATAACAAACATACATTTTGGTTGAGACCAGAGTAGTAAAATATGCTATTAAAACCACATACATACATACATATTTAAAATTTGGTGTTAAAATGAAAGCCTGGGCTAAGGCTTTCTTTTCAGAATGGCAATTTTAAGTGCTCATATAAAAACTGGAAACTTAAAGAATAATTTATTTAGCTTATTTTTTAAAATGTTTTAAATATTGTTGTATAACATTTTTAGAAATACTTGGATCATGTTTCTCTTAGCCTATAAAGGCAGTTGCCCAAGCCACTCCCCCCTTTTCAAGTTATTTTGTCCTTGTTCCAGTAGGCCAGTCTACCTTACAGCCAAGTTCTTAATTGATTTTAATTCTATGCCATACACGCTATTTTAGAATCTCTTCCCTTTCCACACTGCACTGTTTCTTTGGAATTAACCTTAAACCCTTCCTCTGTCTGATTTCCAGCATTTTAAATACCATGCTTTTAAGTCAATATTAATTTGTTTTTAAAACAATAATCAAGCTTCGGTCCTCAGCACTGCCAAAATCATCATCACCATCACCATCAAGCTCATATAAATCTTACAGAGGACACAGAAGACATAGAAGCAAACAAGAATACACTCCTTCAAAAGTTAAGAGGCTAACCCAAGCCGGGCTCAGTGGCGAATGCCTTTAATCCCAGCGGCTCTGGAGGCAGAGACATGGAGGACCAGCCTCAGCAATTTAGCGAGGCGCTAAGCATCTCAGTGAGACCCTGTCTCTAAATAAAATACAAAAAAGGTCTGGGGATGTGGCTCAGTGGTTGAGTGTCCCTGAGTTCAATCTTTAGTATCTGCCCACCCCACCAAAAATTAGGAAGCTAACCAAACAGTTCAATCCCTGGTACCCGCCCATCCCACCAAAAGTTAGGAGGCTAACCAAAGTAAGTGTCCAAGTTTCTGGAGTTACAATTATCACAAATTTGGTTTTCTTCATGGATTAGTTTTGTAGCCAATATGAGGCTTATTTGCATAGATAGATAGCTGCTTCTAATTCTCTGAATACATTGAGTAGAATGTCTTTTTATGACTGAAAAAAATCAAAGAACTTTTTATTTCACATTTAGTATTTTGGAGAAATATCAAATATCAATGTTTCTATCAAGAAAGAAACATTAAATAATGCTGCTTTGGTACTGTTGCTAATATAATAAACAGGGGACTTCATTTAACTTCGCGGTTACCTGACAACTAAAATGATCAAAGTGAGCTATATAACTGGGTAAAATTGTGGAAACCACATCTGTGATGTTAGGTTTTATAAAATAGTTGGAAGGATATTTTAAAAACCGTAGAATGTAACACGCACGTTTAAACCCAAACCAGTGAAAATCTGGCAGAATGCAGAAATGCCAACAAACTTATTGAGAAAAAGCTGAATTTGCAAGTTTACTATTTCACCTCCATGGTGACATAAAATTTCATTTTCTCTCCACTATTCTGTTTTTGGCAGAGACTGCCAAGAAATGGAGTCCCCTTCCCGGGAATATTAGTCTAGTGAGAGCTTATGTGCTTGTGCCCTTACTTTTCGCCTCAAGAAACTAATCGCCAGCATCTTAACCGGCTTCAAAGGAGTGTTCCTGTTTGGGAGAGAAGTAGTGGGCAGGTGGCCGAGGAAGATGCATAGATAACAACGGCTTTACCCCTGACCCACGTGCTCGGCCCTCGGGAAGCGTTTGGGTGTGGGTCCCCTGCAGACCGGCCTGGAGCGGGGGGAAGGTAGTCTGGGGGCTGTAAGTGTGGGAGCTGACTGGCTTCTCACCTTGCCGGGGACCCCGCGGTGGTCGGTGCTGCCCTGCCAGAAGCGCCTGCTGTAGTCTGTGATGTATCCAACCAGCTTGTCCTGATAAGGGAAGTCCACCTTCCAGATCAGAGACCCGTAACCAAAAACCCACATCTTATGGTGGCTCCTGTTCCCTGGTGGTGGTAGTGGCGGCGGCGGCCGGCTCTCGGCTGTGGTCTTCGCCGCCGCCAGGGACTGCAGCCTTCAGGAGGCAAGTAACCGGCTGCGTGGGGCGCAGGCGCGATGGCTGCGTTGCAGCTTGGGGCGCAAAGCATACTGGGGTTGTAGTCCAAGGAAAGTTGTCCGACTCCGTTTTAGTTGGCATTATTTTTTCCTTAACTCTAGGGGTCAAGAATCTTCGATCTTCCGTGTATTAAACAATGAAGCATTCTGTAGCCTTTGTTAATCGCCATGACCTTCTCTAGTGCGCATGTCCTGAGGACTACAACACCCACAATCCTTTTCGGAGACCGGTGGCTCCGAAGTTGGGACTATGTTTTTCTAATCCCCGAGGCGACGGAGAGGAGGAAGGGCCGGCATGGTGTCCGGGATTGTCCAGATAGGGGTACAAGTACTGCCACCAGAGTTGACACGTAGAAAGGCTTGTTTTCATGCTTTGAAAATTTATATCTGCGGGTATGAGAGCAACCTGAGGAGCTAAAGCTGGAAATGAAATCCATATTTGACTTTATGAACTTGTAATAATATCTGCCCATTTGCCTTTTAAATGAAAGCAGGCGTTACACCTGTGAACTTTTTTTCAATGCAAGTTGTTTACATGTTTACATTTTACACGAAAGATAACCTTCATCCTTTAGTATTTTCTGTGGCTTATTTAGAAAGCCACAAAAGTTCTTAATTTTGGAGTTGGGGAATTTACAGAAACGGTACAAAATTTCTGGGAAGAAATTCTATAGCTCTTGTGAATTTTTTGAAAGGGGTTAAGGATATTAAGAAAAGTTGAAATCTGGTGGTTAGAGCTATGCCTCCAAAATATATTCTAGGAAGTTCACTTTGAGCTATCATGGCTGTCAGTGTATGTGCAAATAGAAGCCTTACCAAATTCTTGCTTTTTCTTGAGGATTTCTAACTATTTCATTGTCTTTAGTGTTATTAGAGGAGAATGCTGAAACACCCAAGTACAGAAACGATTGTTCATGTTCTCAAGGAGAAATCAGCAGAAGCTACTTAAAGAAAAACTTAAAGAATAAGAAGGTTTTCGTATTTTCTCTAAGTTGTAGTTTCATATTGCCTGGAATGGTTGTTTTCCCCACACTCTTCCTTTCTTTGGAAAATTTCAAATACACGGAAAAAAAAAAAAAAGAAAAAGAAAAAATAAGTGCAATGAGTATCCATATACCCTCCATGTAGTTCCAATAATTAATGGTTGGCAAGGTTCCAATTTTTTTTGTTTATTCTTATTTATTTGTGCTATTTGGGTCTTGTACTTGGGCCTTTCTACCACTGGGCTATGTCCTCAGTCCTTTTTATTTTGAGTTAGACTTTCTCTAAGTTGTGTAGTGTAGTCTAGCATTGAATTCATGATCCTTCTACCTCAGCCTCCCTGGGATTATAGGTATGCACCACCACATCCTGCTTATATATTTCTTAAAATTTAAAACGTTTGAAGTAAGTTGCCTGTCTTATTTCCATATTATTGCTAACTACTTCTGAATGCATCTTTTAAGAGGACACATTTTCCTTATACCCACAATGCCATTATCATATCTAAGAAAATTAATGATTAACATCTTCAAATACTGGTTCTATAACTTTCCTTAATTATTTAAAAAATTTTTTTTCCCCTCAGAATATTCTGAATCCAATTGAGGTTTTCATTTTTGTTTTGAACTGTGCTGGGGATCCATGCTGGGGATCTGACCCAGGGCCTTGTACCTGCTAGGCAAACACTTTACCACCAAGCTACACCCCCAACTGCCAGTTGAGATTTATATATTGCATTTGCTTGACTGTACTGTAAGCCTAAACAAGGAGATTCTGCAAAAGGAGGAAATATAGTTTACTAACATTTAGCTACTAAGTATTAGGAGTTGAAAGGAATGATCCTGCTATTAAAGCACTTTTTTTTTTTTTTTTTGCCTCTCCCTTCTTTAAGAAAGTGAAAGAATGCCAGGTACAGTGGCTCATGCCTGTAATCCCAGTGGCTCAGAGGCTGAGGTAGGAGGATGATAAGTTCAAAGCCGGCTTCACCAATTTAGTGAGGTCCTAAGCAACTTAGTGAAACCCTGTCTCAAAATAAAAAATAAAAATATGGCTGGGGATGTGGCTCAGTGGTTAAGCGCCCCTGGGTCCAATCCCTGGTACCCAAAACAAAAGGAAACAAAACAAAAACCACTTAAGATAGCATATAATTATACAATATAATATGATCATACAGTATGATATAACAATATAATAATAATGCAAATAGTAATAATAAATAATGAATATTAAGATTATCAATAACATAAAATAATAAAATAATAAAAATAATTATGCAAATAATGCAAATTAATATTTTAAATATATATACATATATATATATATATATATATATATATATATATATATAAAGCTCTAGATTAGGATTTCCCACCTATTTTTATGTGCCTGTGTTAGTTTTATTGAAACATTCATAGACTTGAAAACTTAGGGCTTAATGGGATTTAAGCTACTTTAGTAATCTCATTTTCCTACTGTTCTTTTTTTAACCTAATCCTTCTTCCAAAGTGAACTAATCATTTCCCTTACTCACTGTCCCTTACTTACCCTTGCTTATTCATTTCCACATTTTGGTTATACCTTTCCTTCTGCCTAGGAGTATTCTGTTCATTATCTCATTTTCAAATCTTCCATATCATTTAAGGCACACCTCCTATCCCTTATCAAGCTGAAGCAGATTCTTTGATTTCTGTGGCTCTTAATCTGTATTTCTTTTATGTATTTTCATTTTCTTTCTTTTTTAAAAAATTTTTCTTTTTTTTTTTTTTTGCCGTGCTGGGGATTGAACCCAGGGCCTTGTGTTTACAAGGCAAGCACTCTACCGACTGAGCTATCTCCCCAGCCCTTAAATTTATTTTTAATCTTAAGACAATTATTAGGGCCTTACCAAGTTGCTGAGGCTGACCTCAAACTTGTGATCCTCCTACCTTAGCCTTCTGAGTCATTGGGATTAAAGGTAGGTATGTTTGTCACCATGCCTGGCTGTCTTTTCCACTTTTTTTTGTACCAGGGATTGAACCCAGGAGTGCTTAACAACTGAGCCACATTCCTAGTTCTTTTCATTTTTTATTTTGAAACAGGATCTCACTAAGTTGCTGAGACTGGCTTTGAACTCTCCATCCTCTTGCCTCAGCCTCCCAAGCCAAGCCACTGGGATTACAGGCGTGTACCACTGGGCCCCAGTGTCACTTTATATCTTGAATCATATATATTTATCATTTCTACTAGGCTGTAAACAACTTGAGATAGAAACTATGTCACTGTTATCTTTGTATACCTCCCAGGGCTGATCATCTAGTTGGTGCTTAATATATAACTGGTAGTTGTATAATTAAGTGTTCAGTAATAAATGTCTGCACTTATTCTAGTAATAGACTAGTTGATAGAATAATCCATTGCTAGCGTTAGCTGTTTAGCTTGCTACAGAATCAACTTGTGCAGTTACAGCTTTATATTTAAAGGTGACCACGGTTTAGTTTAAATTTGTATAGGAAATGTTATGCACTTTCTTTTAATCTCTTTACTAAAACCTTCTTTTTCTGGATAAATTACTTAGAGTGTGGTTCTTGAAAATTTTCACCTGTATTGGGCTAGACATATTGGCATTTTCTGCCTACCTTCTCTAAGATCATTAGAGAAACTGTGAAGTATCTGATGTGGTGGCACTGGACTATAATCCCTGCAACATGGGAGACTGAGGCAGGAGACAACTTAGATCCTGTCTCAAAATTAAATTAAAAGGGCTGGGAATTTTTATTTGGAAAATTTTTTTCACTTAAAAAAAGAAAAATTAAAATATGGTATGGGAATATTATTGAGAAGGACTACTCCTTAGGAAGTAATTGTTGCTCTGAGAATCCTGAATACAAGCCCAACCTGCTTTCTAATGTCAATAAAAAATTATCTTTGTGAGAAAGTCATAAACTGAGCTATACTTAATTCTGGATGCAGGGGAACTTGAAGTGACTTTTGAAGGGAGATGATGAGTAGGGCAGTAGTTCTTTAAAAAATTTTCTGTGCTAGTTTATGAAAGAAAGCTCAGTTTTTTGTGGCTGTTCTTTGTTTTTTTCAGTGTATTCAGTCAGTGGGTCTATTTCATCGAGACCAAAGAACCTGATTAGGACCATAGGAGCAGGAACATTAAAATGACTGCTTATTTTTGTTCTTCTCAATAATTGCCCTTCACTTCTTTTAAAAACTGTTTTAGGTTCAGCTGTTTCCTGTAGAGGGCTATATGTAGAAGCTAGGCATAACTGGTAGTTAAATGGTCCTATCTGCCTAATAGAATATACATTTCTATTAACTAGAAATATTTAGCCTTCTCGACAGCAGAGTTCCAGAGAGTACATTTTGGTGGGATATGAATAGGAGCAGAAGCCTGCTGGGAAGAGCTACCCAGATACTTCTGGAGGAAGAAGAAAGAACACTTAAAAGTTCCTTGGTATTTTAAATAGAAACATTTCAAGGAGTACTGATTTGAGAGACTCCTGATTTAGGCTGTAGCAGAGGCTGTGTGGCATGACAGTAGATTTCTCTCTGGTCATGTGGAAGGTGCTAAACAGGCCCACTGTGACCTGCTAATCTCTAAGAATGGGGTGTTGCTTTATTGACCATAGTATTTCTACCTTGTTTTGTAGATTGGTCAAAAGAATGGATTTTACAGAGGCTTACTCGGACACATGCTCTACTGTTGGACTTGCTGCCAGGGAAGGCAATGTTAAAATCTTAAGGAAACTGCTCAAAAAGGGCCGTAGCACTGATGTTGCTGATAACAGGGGATGGATGCCAATTCACGAAGCAGCTTATCACAACTCTGTAGAATGTTTGCGGATGTTAATTCATGCAGGTAAAGTACATTCAAGGTATGGGAGGCTGCTCCTACACGCTGGATTAATAAAACACAAAATGATAGCAATACAGGTGGTATTTGTTTCCTTTTCTGTAATTCTAAAATAACTGCCTTATCTATTGAGATTGGCAAGACTACCTGTTTTGGATTATGTGAGCATAATGTTCCATCTAAACATCTATAAATATTGTCCTTTATGTGGAAATGCTTGTGCCTTGCTTACTTTTATGGACTGTGCTAGGTGATGTGGCAGAATTAGTCTGTTGTTTTTGTTTTTTGGTACCAGGGATTGAACCCAGGGGTGCTTAACCACTGAGCCACATCCCCAGCCTTTTTTAAAAAAATATTTTATTAGAGACTGGGTCTCATTGAGTTGCTTAGGGCCTTGTTAAGTTGCTGAGACTGGGTTTGAACTTGCAATCCTCCTGTCTTAGTCTCCCAGGTCACTGGGATTATAGGCGTGCATGCCTGGTTTAGTCTGCTGTTTTAATTTAAGCATTTGGTCGTTACTAATCATATTTTTTCTTTCTTCCTTTCCAAACGAAAGGAATGGTGCTGCTGAATTGAAGTTGAGTGTTTTGTTTGAATTAGTCCTTTTTTCTTTCTTTTGAAACACTTTTAGTTCCTTAATTTTGGGAAACTTTCCTATTACTTGGACTTTGTATTTTGCAGAGGATACAGTAGGGCATGAATCATGTTCTGCCTTCATGATGCTTATATTCCTGTCAAGGGAGACAGATAATAAATACCTAAACAATTAAATAAGAATATTTCAAAAGGTAAAATTGTTGTGAAGAAAATAAAACAGTAGTGGGACAAAAAGTAATGTTGTGGTGTCCCATATCTTTGCAACACTGTGTTCGGTAACTTCATGCTTGTAGCTTGTGATCATCTATCTCGGGATTTATTTATACTAGAGAAGTCAACTGGTGCTACACACTGGGTTTAAATCTTAATCAACACACTGCTAAGTGAAGGGCATGGACTAAAGAAGAGGTTCTGACACTCAGGAGAAGGTGGATGGGAAGAAAACTAATAGTGATTGTGCAATGATTTCTAAGTTACTGTACTAGATGCTTGATTTACATTATTTATCTAGTATATAAATACTGTTAGAGGCCCTATTATACTTATTCTTCTTTTATTGATAAAAAGACCAAGACTCACAGAAATCAACTTGTCAAAGGTTACTAATAAACTAAGGTATTTAATAATAAACAAAGGTATTTGATTTGAACCCACTTCTGATGCTAAAGCTCTTGTTTTTTCCTACTAGATCCCGCTTCTAACATTTAATTGAAGAAAACATTTATTGTATTAATTTAAACTGAAGTTGAATATAATACTCCATGTTGTAATACTTACTAAGCCATTTACATTTCAGTGTTAAAGATTTAAATTCTTTTCTTTCTTGTGTACTTCCAACCATGCATAACTACTTAAAATTTAGATTTCTGGGGTCCATTGCTTATCAGAACTACTAATCATTACCTTGTGGACAGAAAAGGAGATAATCCTTACTTTTTTTTTTTTTTAGTAGTGATTTTATTTTCTTTTCACTTTTTTTTATTTTTAAATTTTATCAGGCAAGGGAAAACAAGGCTTAATCCTCAAGTCAATACAGGAAGTTTGTCAAGACTACTTTTAAGTTACATGTTTTAGAGGCTATTGTATACGAGATGAATGTTTAAATATAACTAGGAAAATAAATTTTATGCTTCAAATTTCAAAAGCTTAAGATATGTTTGGAAAACCCTGTTTGAAGTTAACTATAAAGCTTGAGTTCTCATATTATCTCTACTGACAAAGACATGAGTTTGAATGTTCTTTTCTAGTCTAAAAGCTCATTCCCAATATACTGTTATATCACTTGTCCACATCAGAATAGTAATGTGTATATTACAGATTTTTTTCCCTTAGCTGCTGAGTGATCGTGGGTATGCTTTTGAATAAAGGTGTTTGAATTGGCTGTTCAGGTTCATCTATATTTTCTTTTAGAAATTTTAAATAACAACTTTATCATCAATGGTTATCCTTTTTCTGAGCTTGATGTTTTTGGAGGGTAGGATAGCCACACATAGTTAGCTATATGAATAGTTGTTATAAATGGTTAAATATCATTTTCTAGCTCTTTTTGTATTAAAATTGGACATTATGAATTAAACTTCAGGTAATCTTAATTTATGAGTATTATGTTTGCAGGATTAGAATAGGGGTAGGAAGATAGGAAGTAGGGTTTGTAGAAGGTGGGGAAGCAGCTATATAAATTACTTTAGGAGATAGTGACATTTTGAGTCTCAGTCTTCAGTGAACCTGGTTATTTTCTATAGCATCCCTAGAGCTGGAGCTAACGTTCAGAAATCATATTGGGTTATCTGTTTCACCAACTAGAAAAACCATATTAGAATGAGGCAGAAGGCTAGATAGCCTGTTGGGTGCTGTAAAAAATATTAAATTTTAGTTTTAAAATTATTTTTAAAATAATTTATATTTTTACTTTAATTAAATTTTTTGGTGGTTCTGGAAATTGAATGCAGGCCTTGTACATACTAAATAAGCATTCGACCACTGAGATACACTCTGAGGCCATATTTATGGGGTATCATGTGATATTTCAGTACATATATACATTGTGTAATGTTTAAATCAGATTAAACATATCTCCTCAAGCATTTATTATTTCTTTATGGTGAAAATATCCAAAATCTTCTAGAACTTTGAGATATATAGTACATTATTGTTTTCTATAGCCAGAGGTTTTATAAAATGATTATGAAGTACAAACGTTTTTAGTCTTGAAGAGTGAAGCAAGAATACCTTTTTGTCCTGTTGGGCCCACAACAGATTGCATTTCTTCTGTTCAATAATGAGAATAGCATTCATTTTTTTTTTTTTTTTTTTGTAGGGGGGTACCGGGGATTGAACTCAGGGGCACTCAACCCCTCAGCCACATTCCCAGCCCTATTTTGTATTTTATTTAGAGACAGGGTCTCACTGAGTTGTTTGTGTCTCGCTTTTGCTGAGGCTGGCTTTCAATTTGCAATCCTCATGCCTGGACTCCCGAGCTGCTGGGATTACAGGTGTATGCTGACTGAGAATAACATTCTTAAATTAGTTCCAGTTAACCTGGTAGTGTGGGTTAATCTTACTAGTTCCCAGAGCAAGTTTGACATTTCTTTTTACTGTGCTTTGTTTGAGTCATAATTCTCTTGTCATCTATGGCTCAATTGGTATATATAAAACTATCTTTTAATATATAATTTCTACCTTTCTGAACAACTTGCTTTTTTTTTTCCCATGTTGGGTCTGGTGCATGTTAGTCAAGTTCTGTACCATTGAGCTATTTCCTCAGCTCTACCCTGAACAACTTTCTAATATTAGTAAACTGCCAGAAATTCCTAGAAGATAATTAGTGCGCTCAAGTAATGTGCTCAGGCCAGCACAAAGAATGGAATGTTTGAAGGTTTTTATCTGTTTCTTCAATTTAGATCTTGGATCTATTCTGAAAACAGTATATGGTCTTTTCCCTTAAGTTAGAAAAGAACATTCCAGTATGTGTGAATTACATAGAAATTTAGAATACATATGTATATTTTTCACTTTGTCAGTCTGTTTAAAGTATAAGTATTTAACAAATCAACTTGCCTTCTTTTCTGTATTAGAAATTTGGTGTAATGTATATTGAGATCTCATGAATCTTATCATCTTGGAACGTAGTAGTAGTCTTCAGTGGTAACAATGTCACTCCATTTAAAGCATTTGTTGAAAAAGTTCACTTAAAAATCTCACAATGAATGAGAACATAAATCTAACAGGTACTTTTTTTCTTATAACTTTCTTGGTTTGTTTTTATTTTTTTAATGCGGTGAGGTTCAAGTCTCACACATGCTAGGCATGTGCTTTGCTTTACCACTGTCCCATAATCCCAGCCCCTAACAGATACTTTTTTTTTTTTTTTTTTTTTAATTTGGTGGTGCTGGGGTTTGAACCCAGGGCCTTGTGTATACTAGGCAAACACTCTACCAACTGAGCTATATCCTCAGCCCCTCACAGATACTTTTATCTAGCAAATAGGTCATCTGCTTGTAGTAATTTTATTTAGTTCATGTTAAATATACTGTAATACAAGACAGTAACAGATGCTAGAGATCTTAAATAAAGCAGTGAAATATAGTAATTATGGTTGGATGGGTTCTAGTGACTCTACCACTTTTTTGGTGTGATGTTGGACAGGTCTTTTAATCCCTTAATGATTTACTTGTTCATCTGTAACGTACAAATATTCCATTGTTTTAGCTCAGGCCACAAATCCTGAGACATCCTATTCCTTCTTGTACCTCATATTCCTCATCCAATTCTTGAACAGTAAATTCTTATGTTTATGTGTCTTATATACCTATGAAGATGTACACACACAAACACATACATGCACAATCAGTCCATTTCTCACTACTATTAATACCTTGGTCTGAGCCACATTCTCTTTTGGTAATTAAAATGTGGTAATTAAGAAGAGAGAGGAAATTCTCCCTCTGCCTTTTTGTCCTATTGGGCTCACAACAGATTGCATGATTCTTGCCTAATTCTGTACTTAGTCTTCTGATTCAAATGCTAATCTCTTTTCAAAATATCCTCACAAATACACCCAGTAATTGGTATCATTGGCAGAGTGTTACAGCCTAGTCTTGTCACTGCTGCACAGATGGTTGGCATTGGTCCAGCTTAGATTGACCCAACCCTCAAAGTGTAAACCAAAAAGACATGCTCATCATGTTTGTCTATTAGGGGAGCCTTTAATTCTCTTTCCGTTTAAAGTTTCAGTAAGAAGGTGAGAAATAGAAGCCATTTTGTCTTCCACTGAGACTAAGTAGAGGTTAAGGCATTAGAAACAGTATGAAGAGCCATTTTTTTCAAGAAGTTCTCTTGTCAGGCAAGGAAGAAATTGAGAGAGTGGTGCATGATGGACTAGTACAAGTTGGGTAAGATCCCTTTGGTAAAATTCACACATCAATTTAAAGAAAGCAGGTTTATCATTGGAACTTCCAGACCCAATTTAGGATTGGGTTCTGAAGACTATATTAAAATATTTTGGAGACTTTGTCAAATTGATAATAACTCTTACAATTCATAAATATTGTAATGATTATAATCTTCATTTATTAGTGTCTTACACAAATTCAAACTAAATATATAATTCTGTTGAACCCCACTGAAGTTTTCATTTTACTGTTATAGAACCTGAGCCTCAGATAGTTCAAGGTATTTACCTAAAGTGTAGTACAGATTATAACTGGCAGAGCCAGGATTGCAGCCTAAATCTTCTAACTCTTAAGATGTTACCTTCCTGGTCCAGTGTTTTAAAGTTAGTTAACAATATTTGTTTTTCTATAGGTAAAAATTTTCAAGATCTCAGGTTAGTAGTAAATTAATTTCAGTATTTCTCATCTCGAGTGAGAAATGCCTTTTCTTTACTTCACAGATAATTACATCAGAGGTTTTGTTTCTTTTTGTTAGGATGGGTGTATATGTGTGTCACTAAGGGTGGCCTGCACTTAAGAGATGGGAATTAGGAGTTGGGGATGTAGTTCAGTGTCAGAGTGTTGGTCTAAATGTGTTGAGGCCCTGTTTGATCTCCAGCACTGGATGTGGGGTAAGGGGAAGAGGTGGGAATTAAGCTCTATTTCCTTGTGGGTGGGACCTCTATATAAATTATTCAGAATCTTCTGTTTGTCTCTTCTCTTCCATTTATTTATTTATTCAATCAATAAAATGTTATTTTTTCTCAAATTGTTTTGGCCATTGGATGCCCTGTCAGATTAATTCACATGTCCCTTTGACTGCTCTGATTTTTTAGTTTTTCTTGTTTTTTTTTTTTTTTTTTTTTGAGCACTTTTTAATTTTATGAACCTACAGTTTGCTCTGGCTCATTTTGTATATTCCCAAGGATCAACCATTCTGAGAGACCTGGTTTCTTTTGTTGAATGATATTCAAAACCAAGATCTGTGGTGTGGGTGTTTTCACTCTTACTGCAGTATCACTGATTTTGAAACCCTTTCAGTAGACAGAAAATATATTTATGGGTATTTATGTATATACATAGTTAAACATATAATTATATGCACATAACTATAATTGTTTCTGTATCTAGCCATCTGTACTCATACTGTTAAATTAAATGGGTTAATGCTGATATCTGGACCCTAGGATCACATTCTAGGTTCATTTTTAGCCTTTGCTTATATATAGCCTATCTTTCCATAAGAAGCTGGGCTTCAGATTCATAATCCATTTATTTATTTATTCCATCTTAGTGTATACACATATAGTGGTTTCAGAATAGCTAAATCTTTATAGGAAACATCTTTATATCAAATGTAGTGTTTATATATATCTCCTTTTGTCTTTAGTCTTAGTTTTCAGTCATAACATTATTTCTCAAAATTATATGGGCCAGCATCTTTTTTTCCACCTCCTCAGAATGAAATGAAATTCTTTTGTCACAGTCTGCATTCTATCCTAGTGATATTAGGGACGGAAACTTTTGACCCAATGACAACAGAAATGAAATCTGGCCAAAGAATATGAACACAAAGGCAAAACTTTAATTAAGAGAAAAAGCAGTATGTTGGGGGAGGAAACAGCCCTGATGGAGAGAAGATTCAGGTGAGCCCTGAATAAAGTGGCCACGTGGTGCATGGTGGTGCACACCTGTAATCCCAGCAGTGCAAGAGCCTGAGGCAAGAGAACCACAAGTTCCAGGCCTGCCTTGGCAACTCAGGGAGACCCTAAGCAACTAGTGAGACTCTGCTTCAAAATTAAAAAAAAAAGGACTTGGGGATGTTGCTCAGTGGTAACATGTATATAGTTCCTGAATTCAATCCTGAATACCAAACTGGCATGTGTGTGTGTTGCTTTTTATTGAGTTATTGAGGTGAGGTGGTGGGGGAATATCCTTGGAGGTGTCTTGGTCTCTGTGGTCTATTTGATTAAGAGTATGAGCGTGGTGAAAGGTGTATTACATAGACTGTTGAAAGAGTGAAGAGAGGTAGGGAAAGATTTCAGTGGGTAACAAGTTTGGATTAAAGTCTTAGAGCCTGTATACCCTTTTGTCCCTGATTGTCTCACTAGGATTCCTTCTTCCACCTACTTCCAGGTTGATTAAAAAAAAAAAAAATTACACCTGCTGTAAATTAGTACACCTTTTCTGTTTTAACTCGTGGTATTTAAATGTTCAAGATTAAACTCTTTTTCTTCCTAATGGAAGAGAACATCCATCCTTCTTTCTCTAGCAGGGACCCCTTTAAAGTTTGTTTAGAGGTTTTACTTTCCAGCTATCATTTTTCTTAGTCTGTTTTTCTTCTACCCTTTTTTTTTTTTTTTTTTAATTGCTACACTAATGATCAAACCCAGGGCCTCTTGCCTGCTAGGCAGGCACTCTTATTACTGAGCTTCTTTCCAACCCCTCTTTCTTCTGTTGGTTTCTTCTCTCCCTGGTAGGCATACTCTTCTCTGCATTTGTAGCAGCACCACATTATTTTACTTTTTTCAACTTGAAGACATGATTTTATGCATAAATCCAGGCTCCCCTACCATGCTTGTCTTGTTTATTTATCTATATTCTTTTTTTTTTTTTTTTACCTGTCCTACCCCACACTCAATATCTGGAATCATTTTACCAAGTGTAAAACCAACAGAAACAGTTCTACATTTTTATTGTAATTGTATTAAACATATGAATTACTTTGGAAAGAGTTGGTATCTTCTTAATGTTGAAGTTTCCCATTTAAGAACTAGACCTATGTCAGTTATGTACATACCTATCTATGTGTTCCTAGTTCATGTCATTTTTATCCACTAAATTATAAGATTTTGTGACAAAAAATCTTAATTGTATTCTACATGTAACACATGAAATACTACTTTCCAATTGATCTAAATAAACTAATCTTAATAATTACCAATTTCTGACTAATCTCTGAAACACTTTATCTGTGATAAGGCACTTAAAAATATGACTACTCTGGATTGGGGTTGTAGCTCAGTGGTAGAGCTCTTGCCTAGCATGTGTGAGGTACTGGGTTTGATTCTCAGCACTGCATATAAATAAATAAAATAAAGGTCCACTGACAGCTAAAAAAATATTTTTTAAAAATTTAAAAAATATGATCTATCTTGCCACTTAATTGCATATTCTGTAAAGTTTGAGGTTATTTTCTTTGAATACTTATAGCTGCTTTTTGAATATTATAGCTTGGTCTGCCTGTTTCATCAGTGAGTTATAATTATAAGAAATACTTAAAATAGATGACTATTTAGATGACTATTCTGGTATTTTAGGAAAATATTTTAGAAGATTTTTTTGTTTGTTTTATTATCACTCTCAGAAATGCCTTCATCATTCAGCCTTCACTGTACAGTCCATCCTGATATGGGCTTAGACTTTTATTGTTTTTGGTAAGAAAGTCACCTCTCAGTATTATCTTTTGCTGTATTAAAAATTTTTTAATGTAAGTGTTATTCACATAATTTATATGTAACTAGAACTTTTAGTTTTTCATCACATACTTCTTAAATAAACTCAGAAGTTCCTCTTAAATGTATGTAATAATTGTTTTTTGGAGGGGTGTTTTATTCTTTCAGAAAGGCAGTCTTTACTAAGGCTACTGTCTTAAGTTAGAAAGAGCATATTTAAAACTGCCTTTGTGGTGTTAGTTGAGTACAAAGCAGTAATGCTAGAGATGGGACCATTTTCCTCGTGAATTTAGAAGTAAATTTAGAAATAAAATCAAACTTATTAGTGTTTCAATAAATCTTGCTTCATCAAATCTTTGGTGCTGCATCCTCCTCAGATCTTGATGTTGATGATCTTTGAGCTCCTGCCCCTTCCCTCCTACTCCCTACCAAAAATTAGAGAAGAGAAAATTAAAGTGAGTGGGCAGAATTTGTGTGGTAAGAAAACCAAAGAACTGTTGACAATAGGATCCTTGTAGAACTTCTTTGTTTACCAGAGTTTCGAACTATGAGATCTATAATTTATGTTAACTTTTATTTTAATATTTCATTAAATTCTTCTTGTAATCTTTATTTTTTTTTGGTACCAGGGATTGAACTCAGGGGCACTTGACCCCTGAGCCACATCCCCAGCCCTATTTTGTATTTTACTTAGAGATAGGGTTCACCGAGTTGTTTAGCGCCTCGCTTTTGCCTCAGACTCTCGAGCTGTTGGGATTACAGGCATGCGCCACCACACTTGGCGCCTCTTGTAATCCTTTTTTTGTTGTTTTAAAATTTTTGTTGTAGATGGACATAATACCTTTATTTTATTTTTTTATTTTTGTGTGGTGCTGAGGATTGAACCCAGTGCCTCACAAGTGCAAGGCAGGTGTTTCACCACTGAGCCACACCCCCAGCTCTCCTCTTGTGATCTTTGCTTTTCAAGTCCAGGAAATAGTAAGTAATAATCTTCTGGTTGATGAGTTTTTATTCTTCCATAGATTCTTCTGAAAACTACATTAAGACAAAGACATTTGAGGGCTTCTGTGCGTTACATCTCGCTGCAAGTCAAGGACATTGGAAGATTGCACAGATTCTTTTAGAAGCTGGGGCAGATCCAAATGCAACTACTTTAGAAGAAACCACGCCACTGTTTTTAGGTGATGTATACTGTTTATAGTCTAGATGTGATTTTTAAATTATTATTATTATTTTTAGAGAAACTAACTTAAATTTACAGTTTGCTCCTTTGGCATTTCTTATACTACCACTTCTATGATTCTGAAACTGAAAGAATATTTTGAATAGTTCCCTCTTGTTTTCTGTCCCAGGGTGGTGGTATCTGGGAATTTTTATGTTTTTTTAAAGTTGCAAAATCTGTTCTGAATTTTCACCATTATTGTTCTCAGTATAGTTCTGAAACCAGGTAGTACTGAAATTGTAGCAGTAGTTACAAGGTTACCTGTGAATGTTTTATGTTGCATTTTCTTTTGTTGAACATTATGAATTTAAGAAGCTTTTATGAAAGAAATCACCAGCTCATCCCTTAGTGCCAGCTCATTTGTTGCCCATGTTGATCACTTTTCAGACTTCTTCAATTGTGAAGTACTTTAATTCCTTAAGGATGATGGTCTGATTCTAAGTGATATACTTCTAGTCACTGTCTTTTTTTCCTCCCTCCTTCTTTTGATCCTATTTATCATCAGGGACATTTGATCTCATAAAGTTGAGTGGAACTGGAAAATTAAGAGAATAAAACATTTGGGATAGAATCATTGTAACTAAGACTGTAGTTTTGGTCCTGGCACATATAATGTGTATGTTCACTTATTTACCACATGTGCGTCCATATTCTCACTTGTAATAGTACCCACCTAGTCTTTGTTACTGGCCTGAGAATAAAATGAAATGACTGTGGAAGTACTTTTTTTCCTTGGGAACTTAAAAATATTTGTTTAAAAATTTTATTTATGGTAGAATTTTTTCTCTTTAGCATAGAGTTCTGTGACTTTTGATGTATGAATAAAATTCTATAATGATAACAATCAAGCTGTAAAACCTTTCCAGCACCCCAAGATTCCATCTTGCTCTTTATTTTTAATCAACCTCTTCCCCCACCTCAGTACCCACTCATCTGTTCTCATTCTTGGAGTTTACTTTTTGCAGAATATCATATATGTATATGGAATAACACTATGTAACCTTGGAGACTGGCATATTTGACCTAGCATAATACTTTTGAGATTCATCTACATAGTTACATATACCAGTACTCCATTCCTTTTTATTGCTGAATAATATTCCATAGTGTGGTGTCACATTCTTAAGGTTTGATTATGATTGAACTCAAGTCTACGTGTAGATAGAAAATTTACTATTCCACTCTTTCTAATGGGAATATCTTCCCTACATAGAACTCACCAGCATTTAAATAAAGATGAGCTTTGGAAGGGAACACTTCTATTTGATGGTAGGAGCAATCAGAATGAGAAAAGCCAACAAGAAATGGGAAATTCAGGAAACTTCTCATTTTTCCATATGAAAATGGTCCTTCTGGAATTTTTTCCCCTAATACATAGTTAAGAGTTTGTTTTAGGAAGGAAGTCAGCACCTTTTTTTCTCTTCTCTACCTTTCCTTCTGTTTCTGGCTTTCTCTCCCTTCCTTTTGCTCCATATACATGTACACAGTATTCTAAGGATAGGTTGTAAAACTGCTTCCAAAATAAAAACATCTTTATTTATTAATATAGTAAATTCTAAGTGAAAATTCAGCAAGTTAGTTAGGAAGTAAGTTTTTTTCTTATTTTGTTAGATATTAAAAAAACATGGATAAGTTGTAGCTCAAGTCCAACCCAATGTGCCTTCATATAACGATTTCTGTGGGAACTGCACAGCATGCACTTTTTACTTTTGATGGATCGTTTTCATTTTTTGTTCTGAGACTGATTATTCTGTGTAAACTTTAGTGTCAAACATAGCAGTTATGTGTAATGAGAGCAAGTGTTTTTATAAACGGTGTTATGTAAGATTGCCTATTTCATTGTTTAACTGTGAAATGTGTTATACTTTAGCTTTCATGGCATATCCTTTAACTCTGATTCTGTAACTTTATTCCAAAATTTAACAAATCACCACTTGTTTTCACTTTTCACTAGTGTCTTTATGGAGAAGTGATCTTGCATAAGGCAATTTGTAGATACTAAGAATTTTGAAATTTAACATGCACATATCTTAATATATTTTATATTGATCTTTATTTTTGGAGTTATTTTTAGATTTTCCAATTGAAAAATTAATTATCTTCCTTAGGAATTGTAAGCATTTTTACTTGAGGACTTGTTAGTTTCTTAAAAATATGTTTTCCCAGACAAACGAATGGAATTCACTTAAACTTGCTTAAAAAGTACTAATTTTATGTTCAAGTATTTACTTTGATCTCTGTTTTTATAGTCTTGTGTTTCTTGATGTAACTTATGTCATACTTTTCTATGTTTTAAGATATCTTTTAATTCCTTAGTATAAGCAGTTATGAAACTAGAACATTTATTATTTTTTGCTTTCATGCAATAAAATTGAGTTGTTCTATCAGTTTATTATCATATTTGATAGATTTAAACCTCCAGCATTTAAAGAACAGAAAATCAGTATCCTTATTTCCTGATTCTTTTTTTGTTTTGTTTTGTTTTGTTTTGTTTGCGGTGCTGGGGATTGAACCCAGGGACTTGTGCTTGCAAGGCAAGCACTCTACCAACTGAGCTATCTCCCCAGCCCCAGTATCCTCATTTTCTTAGATAACTTTTTGTTTCTCCTTTTCTTTTCCAATTTTTGTCATTTATTTCATATTTGCATTGTCAATTGAAATAACATTTTGCTTCTTGTTCTGTCATCTTAAATTCTTCATTTTATTTAATTTTTAGTTAGATGGTTAAATAGCTTAGAAATATATTACCAGTTGCTTAGATGTGATTTTCCAGCCTTACTTAATTCTTCCTTAAAAGAGCGTTCCAAAAGGACCTATGGAAGTACTATCGCCTGAGTTCTTATTCAAAACTGAATAATGATTTTGTACTTGAACATCACTTTGTTTAGGCACAAAATCCTTTCTTTAAGAACTTTGTGTGTGTGTGTGTGTGTGTATGTGTGTGTGTGTGGTTATGGGAGATCAAACCTAGAGTTTACATAGGTTAAGCAAGTAATCTCTCTACCACTGAGCTACATTCTAGCCCTTTCTTAACTTTTTTTTTTTTTAATTTAAAAATTTTGTTCTTTTTAGATATACATGACCGTAGAATTTTTTTTTTTTTTTTTTGTACCAGGGATTGAACTGAGGGGCACTCAACCAGCCTTTTTCTTATATCCTTGATTGGGATTTTTGCTGGTTTTTTGTGATAATTCATCTTGGAAATATGTGTTACTGCTTGACAGCTGTCTTCATGAGGTGTATAATGGGAAGGAGCTGGAGTTTCATTCCGTACTAGCTGGCGTTTTTCTTTCAGTTCAGGGTGTTTGAGTGTGAGTATCTTTCACCATCCGTGGGGATTGGCTGCTACGGGTTTTTGCAGTGCATTTTCCCTTTGGTGGTAGCAGAGGCAGGCTGTTATTGCAAATACGACTTTTTTGTATGATTGCCCTTTTAGACCCAACTCCTCTGATTTTCATATTTCAGCTGGATCCAGAGCAGTTCCTGCTGGCAGCCCATGCATCTTTTCCTACTACTGGGAATTTATATTTTACACCTCAGAGGGAGCTTCTCACCTTTGAGAAGTGTTGTTTGCTAGCTTTTTCTAGCAAAGAAAGACATTTGCAGCTAAGACATTTCCTTCCTTCTTCCCACAAGTACACAGAATTGATCTCCATTCTTTTGGAGACCCTTTTAAAGCTATTTTTGATCTAGAGTTCAAAAATTTAAGACTAGGATGGATCCTTGTTTTGCTAAAAACAAAGTACTTTTATTTCATTTTCCTCTGATGATTTTGCATTAATTGGGTGTGGATGATTTTTAAGAAATTAAGTAAAAATGTGTACATTGTGCTACAGTATTAAAATTGGAAGTCTTTAATTTTTAACCTAAGACAGAAATTCTTGATTTTAGCATTTTTCAACAATTGGGTAGTTTATGGTAGAAATACATAGACCTAGATAAATTCCTTCCAGTCCTCCTGCCTGATACAGTACAATCTTTGTTCTAATTAGGTACCATACAGCAATGTTACTGAAAATGTCAGTCTATTTATATAAGAGACTTGAGCCAGAATGTAATTCAGTGTATTATTTCTTTCATCATGGAAGTTTTATCTCAAGAAAAAAATGTTCACTGAACTAAATGGTGTGCTTAGGGAAATAGTTGGTTTACATTCTGATGAAACCTTTATACCTTTTTAAGGACTGAAGCAGTCTACAGATTAATAGCCAGTTTATGAATGATACTGAATATCACATTTATACGGTATGCTTATGTGGCTGTCAAACTGGATTATTACATAGTTAAGGCAGTTGTCTCTTTGTTCTTTATGATTATTATTGCCATTGGTCACTAATGATATATGATTATTAACTGGTTAGTATGACTGAAATAGAAGTATTGCTTCCATATAAACAGCATTCCTTGGTCCATACAGTTTTTCTTTAGGAAAGAATCCTCAGTAATCATTTATTTCTCTAAGTTTTTTTTTTTTTTTTTTTGTGATACTGGTGATGTGCTCGCATAGCTAGGCAAGCATCCTACTACTAAACTACATAATATCTGGTCCTTTTTCTATAAGTCTTAAAATGGATCATACTTACAGAGTTAGCTCCTGTAAAAAGAATCCTGCTGTATTAATGTTTCAAAAACTTGAATGATTACTGAAAGTTATGGAATTCAATGATGTACCACTAGAAGAAGTTATAAACGTAGGGATGTTTTCTTAATCAAATGTTTCTTGTAACTTTCTGTTGAAATAATTGCTATATAGTAGGATAGTGAACTTTTAGGTTTTTGTCTTCTAATACATGTGGTTGAAGGATGTATTTTTTTTTTTTTTTTTTGGATGTGGTCTCTGATCTTTCATTAGCCATTAGACTTCTTCCTCCTAAAAACCGTGAGACATGTCAGTGACAGCATGTACAACTCCATTGGGGTGTTCACCACAACCTTTTCATTATGTTACTAACATGAATTTTGCCCATGAAGTCATGGTTTTTCTCATCAGTATACATCTTTAAGATTGTTAATCAATGGGAAAACATGAGGAAATTAATAAGATAGAAATATAAGTTTTCAAATGTAAGTTCTAGAGAAAGATTTTGTACATATCAGTAAAATGCTTCACTTTAAAGATAAACATTTTTGGAATGCATCTAAAACTACAGATAGAGGGTGATTTATTATGTATCTGTCATTGGTGGCCCAGCCTCAATTTATAATCATTCTGATTATAAGCTTTAGTTAAGAAATACATAACTGTGAACAGTTGTACTTACCCAGTGACATTCTTGAAATATAGGAAAATTCTGTATCCTTGCCAGTCACATTCTTGGAGTGAATGATTACAACTAATATATGACATCAATGGGAGTTAGATTTGTACTTTATTAGTTCTTTTGTCTTGGGTATTGGTAACATCTTACAAAAACACAAACCTGAAGTTATGTAGAATAAACTAGCAATACTAGAAAAAAAATCTGTCTTTATAGCTTAGTTGCTTTTCTGGTGCCACCAGATGTCAGTGTAACCACAGGACCAGAGAAATACTATAGGTAGATAGATGGCTTATGAGCAGTGTTTTTGATTCTTAAAAGGGGTAGTGAAAAAAGTTTTACATAAACTAGGTATAGAATGGAAAGACCAGGGCTGGGGATATAGCTCAGTTGGTAGAGTGTCTGCCCCGCAAGCACAAGTCCCTGGGTTCAATCCTCAGCACCGCAAAAAAAAAAAAAAAAAAGAATTGAAAGACCATTTTACTGTAGAATTGTATAGAAAAATGAAGTACTTAATGGAGAATAGAGTACATGTAGAACTCAAAAAAGCATAAATGTAATTAAAACTTATACATAATTCCATTGTACTAAATGAATACATAGATGATCTCTGGGATTCTCAGAACTATTGACAGCTCCCTGCTATAACTAGGGGAGTTGGGAAACATGTGGTTATGCTGTTCTTCAAAGCCTCATTGACTGGTATTTCTTAGAATCACTGTCAAAATTTAGATAACAGAATTCACCGTACTGTGATTTGTGGTTGGTACAAATTATCTGTAGTACTTCCCTAGAGTGTAGAGGCACATTTAGCATATTTCTATTTTTTTTATTAGTGCATCATAATTATATATAGTAGTGGAACTCGTTATGTATTTGTACATGCACGCAATGTAACAATATAATTTTGGTCAATTTTGTTCCCCAGTAAGCACTTTTTCAAAAGAACATTCACTAGGATAATTACATTTTTAGATGTCTAATTTTTAAAAATTTACTCTTTAACAAATGCTGTATTGAATAATGATCATTATTTACTACTCTTAGTTGGTTTTAGTACTTAAACACATATGTATATAGGGCAGCCCTATTTCTCCCAGATGGAGTCTTTTTTTTTATTGACATCTTTTTTAGTTTTACAGACTGCATTTTGATTCATTGTACACAAATGGGGTACAACTTTTCATTTCTATGGTTGTACACAATGTAGATTCACACCATTCATGTCATCATACATATACATAGGGTAGTACTGTCTGTTTCATTCTATAATCTTTCTGTCGCCCACCCCCTCCCACCCCATTTTCCTCTACACCATCCAAAGTTCCTTCATTCTTCTCTTCCCCCCCCAACCCCCCTCGTTATATATTGTCATCCACTTATCAGAGAAACCATTCGGCCTTTGGCTTTTTGGGCTTGGCCTGTTTCACTTAGCATGATATTTTCCAACTTCATCCATTTACCAGCAAATGCCATAATTTTATTCTTTATGGCTGAATAATATTCCATTGTGTATATATACCACAGTTTCTTTATTCATTTGTCAGTTGAAGGGCATCTAGGTTGGTTCCACAATCTAGCTATTGTGAATTGAGCTGCTACAAACATTGATGTGGCTGCATCACTGTAGTATGCTGATTTTAAGTCCTTTGGGTATAGGCCAAGGAGTGGGATAGCTGGGTCAAATGGTTGGTCCATTCCAAGTTTTCTGAGGAATCTCCAGATTGCTATCCATAGCAGTTGCACCAATTTGCAACTCCACCAGCAAATTATGAGTATGCCTTTTCCCCAACATCCACGCCAACACTTATTATTGCTTGTATTCTTGATAATAGCCCTTCTCATTGGAGTTAGATGAAATCTTAGGGTGGTTTTAATTTGCATTTCTCTAATTAGTAGGGATGATGAGCACTTTTTCATGTATTTGTTGATCACCTGTGTATCTTCTTCTGTGAAGTGTCTGCCTATTTCCTTAGCCCATTTATTGATTGGATTCTTTGTATTTTGGGTGTAAAGATTTTTAAGTTCTTTATAAACTTTGGAGATGAGTGCTGTGTCTGAAGTGTTTGTGGAAAAGATTTTCTCCCACTCTGTAGGCTCTCTTTTCACATTATTGATTGTTTCCTGTGCTGAGAAAAAACTTTTTAGTTTGAATCTATCCCATTTATTGATTCTTGCTTTTATTTCTTGCACTACGGGGGTCTTGTTAAGGAAGTCTGGTCCTACGCCAACGTGATGGAGATTTGGGCCTACTTTTTCTTCTGTTTGGTAAAGGTTCTAAGTTCTAATTCCTAGATCCTTGATCCATTTTGAGTTGAGTTTTGTATGGGGCGAAAGATAGGGATTTAATTTCATTTTACTGCATATGAATTTTCTGTTTTGCCAGCACCATTTGTTGAAGAGGCTATCTTTTTTCCATTGTATGTTTTTGGCACCTTTGTCTAGTATGAGATAACTGACTTATGTGGGTATGTCTCCGTATCTTCTATCCTGTACCATTGGTCTGCCTGTCTATTTTGGTGCCAATACCATGCTGTTTTTTTTTACTATTACTCTGTAGTTGAGTTTAAGGTCTGGTATTGTGTCACTTCTGTGTCACTCTTCCTACCCAGGATTGCTTAGGCTATTCTGGGTCTTTTGTTCTTCCAGATGGATTTCATGATTGCTTTTTCTGTTTCTATGAGAATTGTCATAGGGATTTTAATTGGAATTGTGTTAAATCTGTATAGCGCCTTTGGGAGTATGACCATTTTGATAATATTAATTCTGCCTATCCAAGAACATGGGAGATCTTTCTACCAGATAAAATCTTGAGTCTGTGTCTTCATGAAGTCTTCAAGTAGGGCTTGTGATTAACTTAATGTGTTATATAATGCAAGTGAGATTTATCTTTGGCTGAAAGTCTTGTGTGAGTCAAAGACTGCTTCTGGTTCTTCCATTTTTCATTTTCAAAAAATTATCATTACTCAGTATTACTTAGATTACTTCTTTTTATTTTCTTCTTTTCTCCTCTGATTTAGGAAATATAAAGCTTTTTTCTTTAAAAATATAAAATGTCTCCCAAGAAATTATTATAAGAAATGATATTCTCATGTCATTCTTACTTTCTTAAACTTTTATACTGAAAGCTTTCTTCAGTACTATGATCTATGGTTGGAGGCACAGTGTTTCTCCCTCAGAACTTTTGGTTTTTCTCTTCTGCTGTCTCAGCTGGATAAAGTCTTACAGATAATACCTGTTTGAATTAGTGACAAGAAAATTTTTCCTACTTCTCTCTGTACCTTGGACACTTTGAGTTCTACTTTCCAAAGTGAGGTCTTACTTCTTTCCTATTCTTTATTCTTGGACTGTGGGTACTGGTATAATACCAGACATTTTGATTCTTCCTTTTTTTTTTTTTTTTTTTTTTTTTTTACTTTCTAGGAACCCATGCTGCATTTCTAAGTTCTAGATTACACTTTTCATTTCTCTAATTGAATGAACATTTACCACAAATAAGACATAGTGGTTGCAACTGATGGCTTGACTTCCTATTTCCAATGTCAGGCATATATCTTGGAGATAGGTATTTTAAGTTAAATTCCAGTTTAGTTATATTCTAAAATTTAGACCAGCTCTGTCCAATAGAAGTTGGAAATGTCCTGTATTGGCCCATAGTCACTAACTACATGTAGCTCTTGAGCACTTGAAATTAGGCCAATTTGAGGGACTCAAATTTTAATTTTCATTTTAATTAAATTTAAACAGCTACATGTAGCTACATGTAGTGGAGAGTACAGATCTAGATAGCAACAGAATGAGTGTGGTTCTTACTTCTTAACTGAACAAGAGTCCTTTTTTATCTTGAAACATTTGACTCCTTTGCTTTAGTATATAGGTTGTGCCACATAGAATTCAATAGTAATTCAGCTGCTTAGCCGATCAGTTTTGCTTATCAGTGGGATGGTAGAAGTTGTAGCTGAATTTCATTACATTGTCCTGTGTTGATTAGGAGATTATTATGTAATTATTAGACCTTTGAACTATTAGTATTAGTTCCTGACACCAAGGGCTTACCATTTATTTGAAAATATTATAATAACTAGAATTCAGGGCAAGTTACTCTACAGAGCGCAAGAGCAACAGAGTGTTATGAAGGTTAGCTTTTTCCCAATTACTATTATTATTCTGTTGTAGAGTCATCTACTTTTTTGCCTTGTCTCCCTCTTCCCATTTAAGTTTTAAAGTAGATTTCGATTAATATGTATAAAAATGTGACTTTAGTATTACTGAGTAAGTATAACATAGTTTAGTTAGATTATTTTATTCTGATGTTTTGAAAATTTAGATTAGGCTATATGCACACTGGAAATATTTCAGATATTTGCTGGGGATATAGCTCAGTGGTTGAGTGCTTACCTAGCATGTTTGAGGCCCTGAGTTCAATCCCCAGCACTGAAAAAAAAAAAAAAAAAAGAGAGAAATATTTTAGATATTTGTGAATTCCCATATTGAAATTACCTTTACAATTTATGAAAATCTCCTTTAAAAATTCACAGACAGGGCTGGGGAGATAGCTCAGCTGGTAGAGTGCTTGCCTTGTAAGCACAAGGCCGTGAGTTCTATCCCCAGTACCGCAAAAAAAAAAAAAAAAAAAAAAAAATTCACAGACAGAAGTGTGGTGGTTCATGCCTGTAACCCCAGTGCCTCGGGAGGCTGAGGCAGGTGGATCACAAGTTTGAGGCCAGTCTCAGCAACTTAGCAAGGCCCTAAGCAACTTAGTGAAACTCTGTCTCAAAATAAAAAATAAAAGGACTGGGGATGTAGCTCAATTTCCAGACACCCTCCCAACCCCCCCCCCCCCAAAAAAAAAAAGTTCATGGACAATTTTAAACATATACAAAAGCATAGAGGAAAAATATAGTAAATTGCCATGTACATAGCTCCCAACTTAGTAGTTGTCAGTTCAGTATCAGTATTTTTTCTCTTACAAACTTATTTATTACCCCCATTCATTATTTTTGAAGGAAAATTCTATTCATCATAGAATTTAAAACAAAAACACTTGTATACCTACCTATCTCCACAGAATAAAGATACTTTATTACAACTAAATTATTACACTTGAAAATTATAATTCATTAAAATCATCAAATATTCAGTATTGAAATTTCCTTTATTGTTATATATTTGTGTGTGTGTGTATGTGTATATATATATATATTTCAGTTGAAATCTTGATCCAAATAAGATTCGTGTAGTATAATTATTTGAGTTTTTTTTTAACATCTTTTTTAATATAGTGCTTCAGTAATTTTGTCTTATGTAATATGTGCTACCTGTTTATATCGATTCTTGAAACAGTGGTCATTGGATGAGAGACCATTGATCTTTTAAGCATCTGCCCGGTTTTATAGTGGTGTTTTAAAAGAATGTGATTTACAAGAGTTGAGTCAATTTTCCTTTGTTCTCCAGATGCCATTTTTTGCACAGGCTATTATTAATGTTTATTTTTGTACATTACTTTAAAATTTGAATTGGGAGGTAACGATGATTATGTTACTGCTGATGTGACAAAAATATCAGGGGACATACAGTTCCCTGATTTTGAAATGCTTGTTCCTAGGCATTTGTACCCATAAAATAATTTCTCCCTCTTCTTTTTTCTCATCTTTCCCATTTCTTCCTAAAAATATTATATAATATTCTTTATGTATTTAGGATCATTGTTAGATCATGTAGAAATTTGTTGTATTTGATAATATTCATATATCAAAGAAATATGAAGAATTTAATGTCAGAGGCAAAAGGAACTGAATAGGAAGTTGCAACTTAAGAAAAGGCCTTTGAATTTGATGACTTGGATGTCACTGATGATTGTCAAGGGAGTAATTACAAATGAATTAATGGCAGTGAAGTTTTCTCGCTACTTATGGATAGAGACTTTGTAAGGTCTGTGAAGGCGGGAATTTTGATCTCTCATTTATTTCTATATTTTTAGTACTCGAACATTGCTTGGTATGATGTAGACCTCTAGTAAATATTTGTTGAACAACTGATTGGAAAAATGGAATCAATGAATGTAGACTTAAGGAGAGTAGTCTTTGGGTGAAATTTAATGGCAAAAAAGTAAAAGAAAATATCATATTGATAGCAGGGGTCATGAAAAATTTTTTGCCCGTTTTAGTTTTTGGGTACCAGGGATTGAACTCAGGGGCACTCAACCACTGAGCCACATCCCCAGCCCTATTTTGTATTTTATTTAGAGACAGGGTCTCACAGAGTTGCGTAGCACCTCACTTTTGCTGAGGCTGACTTTGAACTTGCGATCCTCCTACCTTAGCCTATTAAGCTGCTGGAATTACAGGTGTGCACCACCACACTGGTTGTGTTTTATTTTTAAGGACTAAAGCAGTTTGCAGGTTTAGCTGTAGAATCCAGCAGAGAATGGGTGATATAAGAAATTGGAGAGGAGACAATATAACATAAAATATCATTGTGTAGTCCATTCCCACAAAGTTAACATCACTGATTCAGTTGGGTAGGTTAGTTCATCACTGTCACATTTATCATTTCTCTTTATATCTTGGTAGCTCTCAAGGCACAAGCACTCTTAATATCCTTCTCCATGGTTCCTTCTTTATCTGTATCCCCACTGTGCCCATAGAATACAAAAGTACACAGTGTTATAGTTGCTTGATGGTTGACTTTTTTGAAAAGATTTGCATAGTCTTATTTTAGATGTGGAGTAGTTTCTAAGCACAGTATTATATTTGCTTTTCTCAGAAGAATTGAGAAAATATGTACAAAATAATGACTTCCTTTTTGGAAGTATGCTGTTTCACAGTTTTGAATCCCCTCTTCAATTTGATAAAGACAATATTACTGCATCTCTTCCAAAGAAGAGACTTTGGTAATAAATGTAAGCTCTAAATATACTTTATAAATAAATCACTGTTTAGCCATTATTAATGATTAATTTTTTGATTTTGAAATAATTAGCAAGAGCTGTGAAAATATTTATTTGCTCATGTACAGGTTTCACTCTTGCTGTTAGGAACTATTTTCAGTACAGATTCAGAAACCAAATGTTTTAATGTATTCATGATATTAAAAATGAAAAGTTTTTTTGTCTGACTTCTATACTGTATTTAATAATCAAAATAAAGTTATTTTCTTTTTTTTATTGTAAATAAATGGGATACATGTTGTTTCTCTATTTGTACATGAGTTATTTTCTTTTTTATAAGGTCAGTCCATCTCATGGAAAACAAACTTATCTTCATCCTGCTTCATATATTACCAATAAGAATCTGATAATCTTCAACTCAGGGTCTGGCTATAGAATGATTTTTGCTAGCAATCACTGATAATGATGAATGAATTGGATAATATGAAACAGATTTTCTTCCTTTTCTATCATGACCTCCACCTCAAATTAGATTGACTTTAGATTGAATGTAGAAAAATAGCTTATTTTTTTCCTTGGTAAAATGCTTAAATATTAACTTAGAAATGAAGTAAATAATGTTAAACTTCTACCTCTGTGATACTATGGCAATTATTGGTTACATTTTTGAAACTGCCCAGAATGAGAGAATTTTTGATTAAAAGACTTCCTAGAGTTCTTGCGAAGAAATAAACTTTGGTTTGTATTAGTCAGTTTTTTATTGCTACAACCAAAATATGGTAGAAGGGTATGGCAGAGGAAAACTGCTTTGGCAGCTGGAATGCAGTAGAGAGAGATTAGGATGGGGTAGGGGAATGGCTGAAGAAGATAAACCTCTCCAGGGCATGCCCCCGTGAGCTGCTTCCACCAACTAGGTTCCACCTGTCAGCATTCCATGTAGTCCCTTTCAGTGGAGTCCTTCATTAGATCATAAGGTCAGAGCCCTCATGGTCTAACCACTTCTCAAAAGCCCCATCTCTGGACATTGCCTCATTGGGGATCACACTTCCAACACACAATCTTTTGGTGAACATTTCAGATTCAAGCCATAAGTATAAATTCAGTATCTAAAACTAATAAAATATTGCCAGGTGCTTTGACAAATGCCTATAACCCAGTGACTCAGGAGGCTGACTCAGGAGGATCACAAGTTTGAGGCCAGCCTTAGCAGTTTAGCAAGACCCTGTCTCAAAAACAAAATAAAACAATAACATAAAAGGGACTCAGGGCTGGGAATGTAGCTTGGTGGTAGAGCACCCCTGCACTCAATCCCCAGTACCACAAACAAAAAACCCCAACATCACCACCATTAAAAAATTAATAGAGTATCAATGGCATGCTACTCAACTTCAGTAATAATGAGTATACTTCCTTGCTTTACATTTTTAAGGAATTTATTTTCTCCATTGTTTCATCTGATTAGCATTTTTCAAGTGTAATGCCTAATTCAAATGTCTAATGCCTTTCTCTTTTTATGACTGAGAATTGTTGATTCTCATTTTCATCCTCCTACTCTAGTAGGAGATATAGAATAACTGCTTGAAATAAAAAAAATATATATTTTAAAAACTATCTTCCCCATACCCCAAGTACATGAAGTTAGGCCTCTTATACATATCTCAACCCTATTGTAGATGTTACTATTTCTCCAAACTTAAATTTTAATGAAGTTATTTAATAGTCATTTAATAGGTATGGAGCTATTACATTTTATCTTCTTTGCCATTGATTTACAAGTGTGTGTGTATGTGTATATTCATTTTATGTAGCACTACAGTAGTACCCCCTCAGTATCCCCTCATATGCAGAGATATATTTCAAGATGCCCAGTGCATGCCTGAAGCTGCAAATAGTACCAAATCTTTTACGTACTATGTCCTCCCTCTTCCTCTTTCTCTATTTTTCTCTCTTACTGTGGTAAAGTTTAATGATAAATTTGGCACAGTAAGATATTTAAAAATAACTAATGTAAGATAGTATGATCATGGTGATATATTGAAATAAAATTGCCAAGTTTACTAATGACGATTGGGCAGGTAGTATTTACAGTGTGGCTGTGCTGGATTATTCATATCCTGGGAAGGAAAGAGTGAACAGCCTGAGGTTTATGACACCATTTGGAACAGTGTGAAGTTTTAAATTTATACATTGTTTATTTCTGGAATTTTTCCATTTAAAATTTTGGGCCACCATTGACTGAGTAACTGTGAGTAACTGAAAAACGTAGAAAGGGAAACTGTGAATAGGGAGAACTACTGTATATAATTATATTTTGGCATTCTGATTTTCATTAACTCCATGCTTAAACTCTTCCAGAATTCTTGTCATCCTAGCTAAGTTTTGTGGTGGATACATTGTGGAAAGTTTAGCTCCACTTGCTTGTTGTACCAACCTGATAACATGTTCCCCAAGTAGATTGTACCTGTTATTACTAAGTAGGATTTATAAACTGTTATATGCATTTGATAATAGATTTAAACATACTTTGCTTTAATGTAAGTTACATATGTAAAGGAAAGTCAAGTAATTTGTGTGTACTCTTTTTGGGAGGTGTCTGTAGGCATACAGACTATTTCTTCAGAGGATCTACTATACCAACAATTGGGAGTAATCAGTTTTAGTTATTAGTTAAATAACACATATTTCTTTAATTGGTATGTGGTTTATCTGAGTCCCCCTTTAGTTCAAGTAGCTGAGAAGATTTACATATTTTTGTTGGTGGATATAAGAATATTATTTTAATAATGGTTGTTTATGATGTTAAAAAAATGTCCAAGATTCAGAACTTACCTTTCACCTTGTCATTGATTCTTGTCATTTTTAATCAAATGGTAACGATAGCAAACCTTTCAACCTTTGTTTTTTTTTGTGGTGCTGGGGATTGAACCCAGGGCCTTGTGCGTGCAAGGCAAGCACTCTACCAACTAAGCTATATCCCCAGCCATTTTTAACCTTTTTGATTAAAAACTCTAGACTGGTACTATTTCTTCTGAACTGTTCACCCTATCCCTTTCCCATTTGCATTTCTAGCAAGCTACATCCATATTATCTCCATTTTCAGAGAGAATGTTTGCCTTTTGTTTCCATTTCCTCTGTGTCTTTTAACATACTATCGAAAATAATTTTGTATGTGCACAGAAAGGATTAGGTGTATATAAATGAGTTTGGGTTAAGACATGATTTTGTGATAACTGTTTAGGAATGAGCACAGCATTGTGAGTTCTGAGATGAATAAGTGATGAGAACATCACCAGAGTGTCCAGCCCTGCAAACATACCTTTTTGCTGACAAAAATTTTTCTGACTCCTGTATTGTAGCTGTTGAAAATGGACAGATAGATGTGTTAAGGCTGTTACTTCGACACGGAGCAAATGTTAATGGATCCCATTCTATGTGTGGATGGAACTCCTTGCACCAGGCTTCTTTCCAGGTAATCTCTGAATTTATTATTTCATTTCCATGTAAATTGTGTGTTTTACCCTTTCAAAATGACAGTTCTGTGCAGTTTTTGCTTTCTACTTGCCTGTGATTTATGATGGTTAGTGCAGTACAGAAAAGGCAGTCTAAATGCTAATGATCATTCTGAATAAGCCAACTGCTATAGTAACTGTAGCAGCTTTGGGCTATAAGGATTATCTAAATTTTTCAAATGTTGATATCATAGTTAAGAAACCATCAGAATATGTGGGATGTAAATTGTTAAAGAGTAGTGGCTTCTTTATAACAGTGTGTTTAGAAACTGTGTTAGCTTCTTAGTAGGTTAATAAACTAATTTTGCAAAATTTTGTAAGGATTATCATCCCTGGAGATCAGTTTTTAATCTGTTTACATTTACTGGGCTAGCTACAAGTATAGTTTAATTTAATTGTTTGATCATTTCCTTTCCAACCAATACAACCATACAGTGTTTTGATTTTTTTTTTCTTCTTCAAGTTTTCCTTTACTGAGAGAATTAAAAAGAAAAGAAAAAGGAAAAGACAAAATAATACAGTAAGAAAAAAGATACCTTCTATTTTTTTCCCTCTTATTTAAAATATGAATCTGTGCTTTAGGAGAATGCTGAGATCATAAAATTGCTTCTTAAAAAAGGAGCAAACAAGGAATGCCAGGATGACTTTGGAATCACGCCTTTATTTGTGGCTGCTCAGTATGGCAAGCTAGAAAGCTTGAACATACTTATTTCATCGGGTAAGATTGATTCATTAGCCTTTGCACTGTTGAGATCATAAATTTTAACTTTATATCATCTTAGGAAAAATAATTCTTGACCTATATACAAAAAAGGTTATGTAATTTATGGTTTTATGTAAGTGGTAAATAAGAGTATGTATAAGTTGATTTATAAGCCTGATTATTTAAGTGTCTGTTACTAGCAGTGCAATGCATAACTACTAATTTTTCTGTGTAAGAACATTCTATGTAAGATCTATCACTAAAGAAGGTTTATTGGCAAGTTGAATGATGGAGCTGTCCTTTCCTAAAGGGACCAGAGCACCTTCCAGCTTCCTAAGGTACAAGACTAGTTTAGGCTTAATTAATTTATTATTTGCTTATTTTATATGTTAAGCCTTTAAATTTATGTTTTAATAATTGTGTGTTTATTTAAATGGGTTTATTTCAAAGCATGCCTATACTTTATTATGTTAATAGCAACACAAACCTGCTGAAGTTTTCTCCTCAACAACCTTTGCATGTATAGCGTTGCTAGAGAAGATGGTGCTGAGGTGATATTCTTAACTTGTGTGACATTTCTGTGACTAGAAGTGTTTGTTATACAGGGACTTTTAAAATTCTTCCCAGTGTGTACTCTCAAAGTTCTAATCTGATGAAGCATGAATAACTGTGGGAAGGGGAAGTATGACCAGATTTTCTGTCAGGCAATTTATTTTAGTATCTGGACTTTTAAGTTACCTCCAAGCTGGTCACGGTGATGTGCAACTATAATCTCAGTGTCTTGGGAGGCTGAGACAGGATTGCAAGTTCGAGGCTGATGCCAGCAATTTAGTGAGATCCTCAGCAGCTCAGTGGAACCTGGCTTAAAATAAAAAAAGAACTGGGGTTATAGCTCAGTGGTAAAGCACCCTTGCGGTTATTCCCCAGTGACCCCTCTGCTCCCCCCAAAATAAACTACTTTCAAATAGACAAAATTTATTTAGACATTAGAACACTGATTTTAACAAACCTTCAAATCCTTAGGTTGAAGTATGAAGTTAAAAAAAAAGTTACTATTAAATGGTAGTTTAAGGTGTCTGGTATAAATAATGAATTTATAAGTCTTAGAATTAAAAGGAACCTCCAAAATAATTTCTTTAAATATGTGTTTTTAGGTTAAGAACCTCAGGTCCTGAGTGTCCGATTTAGTCTTTTCTTAGTAATGGTGTTCACTTCTGTCTGAAGCTGACATCCAGAAACTATTTCCTGTTAGAATCAGAGTCAGGGCTACTTTTCCTATCATGGTTAGAGATGGGGTAGCTTTTGGGGCTTTCTTAGGGTGTTGAGTCTCCCCTCTGGTTTCTCTGATTATAACCAGCCTCCCTACCTCCTTAGTTTTATCCCAGTCATCTTCAGCTAGCATTGGACTCAGATCTTCTGACTTCTGATGTTTTTTCCTATACTACTTAATACTCCTGAGGACTATCCTAATTCTGTTAATGACTTCCCGTCCCACAAGTTCTAGTTATTAATGTTCAACTAATATATATTTTTAAATTTTATAACTTATTTATTTTTATGTGGTACTGAGGATCAAACCCAGTGCCTCACACAGGGTAGACAAACACTCTAACCACTGAGTCACAATCCCAGCCCTCAACTAATATTTTGAATAAAATAAGTCATACTGTACCTTAAAGGTTCTCACCTCATGCCAAGCTGGGGCTCTAAACACCTATTTTTTGGTTGTTCTTTTTTCTCCTTCTCCTCCTCTTCCTTCTTCCTCTCTCTCTCTCTGTCTCTGAATTGTTATGAGTTGCAAGTTGAAAAGACAGGTATGTTTATAATGTAATTATATGTTCCCAGTTCCTTAGAGTGACTTTCCTTTTAGTGAAATGTCTGTTATTTTTTCAACCTTTCCACCTGTAGTCTTATAGGGACTGGTCCCTTACATTTTCTGATACTTTGAAATTCTCTTTCAAAATAGAACATTGGTTTAAAAAAAAAAAGTTAAGGAGGGTTCTTTCCCAATTTATTCTTTTCTTAGTAATGGTGTTCACTTCTGTCTGAAGCTGACAGCAGGTGAAACACCCACCTCATATAAGTAAGATTCTAGTTGTCTAGCATGTTTGAAATTCCTGAAGATTTCATAGTCTCTTTAACTTACCGTTTGCATAGTTTTTGTCTATTTCAGGGCTTTGGTTTATTCCAGGTACATTTACAAATATCCTTTTAAATAAAAGATAGTATGTATTTTCCCTGTCGATGATGATTTTTATATTGAGTTATATCCCAAACAATTTTAAATAACTCATGATCATGTAATAATACAATACTTAACATATTTAATACATTATTTGCCAATGAGAAAAGTTTGAGGAAGCCTATTTTCAAAACTTTCACAAAAATTAAGGTCATTCTCAACCTTTTCAAATCTTTATATCTGCCATTGAAATAACTTGATCAGACTTATGATTATAGAGTAAGCTCAGAAACTCATTTAAAATACCTTTTTCTATATTGTCAGCTTTATCATTGCAATAGTCATGAAGGAAGAATAAAAGAGCATAGTTAATACTAGTTTTAAGGCATAGATTCTACATATGTTTTATCTACTGGTAATTTTTTTCATGGATCTTAGCCTAAACCAATTATTGGCATCTATAATGTTTCAAAACTTAGACTTCTCTCATCTTTCTCAGTAAGTATCAGAAATATTATTACCCATATTTGATGGTTTGCATTTTTCCTTTTATATGTTTATATTTTGGACCCAAAGTGCTTGTTGGAGGATGGGAATGAAATTCATCTTTCATTGGAGTTGTGTTTTAGCTTAAAAATGAATTCTAAAATATGATCACTTGTTTTCTTGCTGACATAAGAGCAAAAACAATTTAAACGATTCCTAACAACTTGGCAATGTGTGTTTATTCAACAACATCCATGGAGAGAGAAAAGATGTACTGTCAAACTCTTTTATGGCTGTTGCTTTGAAATTTCTATATATATATATATATATTTTTTTTTTTTAACATAAGTGAAGATTTTCTGTTAAATGTTTTACTTTGTGTTAGGAGCAAATGTTAATTGTCAAGCCTTGGACAAAGCTACTCCCTTGTTCATTGCTGCTCAAGAGGGTCACACAAAATGTGTGGAACTTTTGCTGTCCAGTGGGGCAGATCCTGATCTTTACTGTAATGAGGACAACTGGCAGTTACCTATTCATGCAGCTGCACAAATGGGCCATGCAAAGTAAGTGTTAAAAAAAGAGAGTAAAAATGATCTCATAATTAAAAGTCAATAAGAAATAAATCTGGGCCAGACCTTCTACCTCCTGGCAAATTCCTTGATATTTCCCTCCCTAGCCAATCTGCTGGGTGATTATACCTGTTCTTAGTCTGTCCTCTTGTTATCCTTAGCTCCTCTTGATCTTACTTTTCTACCATCAGGCAGAATGGTTAGAGATGGGGTAGCTTCTGGGGCTTTCTTAGGGTGTTGAGTCTCCCCTGTGATTTCTCTGATTATGATCTCCTCTCCCCCTCCTTAGTTTTATCCCAGGCATCTTCAGCTAGCATTCCGATGGCTTCAAGTTTTTGAGTTTGTGATCCCTTACAGTGGAGTCTTTCATTTGTATGTGCTGAGTAGACATTCCCATCTTGAACCCTTTTGATTGGAATTCTCTTTATCTAATCTCAAAGCCAACAAGGTATTTTTCCCCTGTTGCTATTGTTCTTTGTTCCTTCCCAAGAATTCCCATGAAATCATTGGTGTTTTCTGGGAAGAGTAAATCAGGAGTTATAGGAATCTTATACTCTGAGCTGGTAACCTGGTTCTATAAGAATATGACTGCCTATTATTTGACACTAAAAAGTTTTCTTTAAATATATATTTATGATCTTTAGGGTCATAATTCTACCATAGTACTTTTTATAGCTGTTGTTGGTATTATTTAATTTAGAAAGTAAAAATGGTCTTTACTTTGTTTACATAGTAGGAAAACAGATTCTACAATTTGTTTATTATACCACTAGGTGGCATGGTATTTCACTATGTCCTTAAAGGTATTTGTAAGCATATTTGTACCTTTTGGAAAAAGAGTAAAAATTTTCAAACCCATTTAAACAATCAAGACACATTTATTCAATTTAACAGCTATTAAATAGACCTTTTATCTTAACAAGATACTTAGGTTTTGAAATTTGATATTTTTCATAATTCTTTATTTATTTTTTCCCCTTTTCTGTATTGGGGATTAAACCCAAGAATTTGTCATGCTAGGCAATTACTCTACCACTGAAATACACCTCTGGCCCTCCCAATTTTTTTTTTTTTTAAGCATAAATCTTCGATGCAGTTTTACTCTGAACTTTAAATTGATACCACAACTCCTTTAGGAATTTATCCTCAATTGTGCTCAATTTCGAGGCCTCTGTTTGCCACTAATGATTCCTTCTAGCCTACTTTAGAGGTAACCCTTTCTGAGAACATAAGTTCTCCTTTAATGTTGTCTTAGGTCTAGTTTACATAAGGAAAAGTAACAAAGAGAAAAACAGTGTTATAAAGATACTTTGGAGTGGCCCTGTCTTTTCCCAGAATGGGGGAAATTTCCTGGCTTATTTCATCCTTAGAGTTTTATTTTCAATTTTAGAAGAGAACAATAGTCCTTTTTCTCCCCAGCTGACTGCTAGACCTAACTTTACAAATCATTTGAGAACTTTAATGATTTTCTTTAGATCTTTTCTCCACCTAGCAACCAGCTTCTTTATAAATTTGTCTTAGATTTTAATAAGCACATATTTTTTCACAGAATATATCTTATCAGAAATCCAAATTTCTTCCTGATGTAAATATTATTCTTTATTTCTTGTCACTCATTATCTTTAAAAATTTATCACTAATTGGAAAAACAAAATTAATTAGTACTTTAAGAAGGAAAATACCTCATTTTCTTAATTCTGGTTTATATTTAATATAATAAATATTTAAATAATTTAAGATCCTAAAATAGCTAACAATTTGAATTTTGTAGGGAAGGTGGTACTGGTAAGGCAATAATTAGTAAAAATCCTGAAGAGAAAATAATTACCTGTTTCCTTGTAGGAACATTACATAATTCTGTTTCAGGTATATTTAAGGATCTTTATATTATACAACAGTAAGTGAAACATTTTGGACTATGTGTCATATAGTAATTACTGGAGATAGCAAGTATAATAAAGACAGAAAGGCTTCTTTAAATCAATCAGTATCTTAAAATACATGAAGTAGAAATCTTTCCTGCACTCATTATAAATATGAAATATTAAGTGCTCCTGAATTTGTTTATTTGTAGAATCTTGGACTTGTTAATACCACTTACTAACCGGGTCTGTGACACTGGACTGGACAAAGTGAGCCCTGTTTACTCTGCAGTGTTTGGAGGACATGAAGAGTGCCTGGAAATATTACTCCAGAATGGCTACAGCCCAGATGCCCAGATGTGCCTGGTCTTTGGATTTAGTTCTCCCATGTGCATGGCTTTCCAAAAGGAGTATGTGTATTTGCTATATTTTAAGTCTTTTTTTTTTTTGCTACATGGAGATGTATTCCCAAATGACTTTTTCTTGTAGGGAAATTTGGTATCTTTGTTAGTGCTAAACTATTAACTTAGAAAACAAATAAATAGAAAAATCCATTGTGTGCCTTATTCAGTCTGGCTATAGAAAAAATTAGGTGATAATGTCAGATTGTTGTCCTCCCCTCTTTTTTTTTTGTACTGTGAATCAAATCCAGAGCCTGGTCAATTTTCTTTCCCTCTTTGAATCTGGATTACATTTTCAGTGTAGCAATTCAGGGAACACTTTAAATATTTTAACAAAAATGGAGGAATTCTCTGATTATCTTTGGTCCTTCAAAATTATTCAAGAATTAAAAATGTGACTTTATCAAATACAGCAATAATTGTGTTTCAAGTTATTTTCCTGTGAAATTTATATTTATAAAACATTGTGAGGCTTAAAACAAAACATTAGTTTTGTAGATATTGCAGTTTAATGTAGTTGATGTATAGGATTTCTTCATGTCAGTTAGAATAATTGAATTTCAAAAGTCTAAAAAATATTTCATTAGTCTGCCATGATCCTATAAAGTAGAGTAAAGAATTAATGTGGTTTTCTAAGCTTCTGGCCAATAAATTGTCTATAATACTACTAAAGTTTTAAAGTAGACATTAAGTGTAAACTTTATGGGCTGGAGATATAGCTCAGTTGGTAGAGTGCTTGCTTCACAAGCACAAGGTTCAATCCCCAGGGTGGTGCTTGCCTGTAATCCCAATGGTTTGGGAGGCTGAGGCAGGAGGATTGCAAGTTCAAAGCCAAAGCAAAAGTGAGGCACTAAGCAACTCAGTGAGACCTATCCCCTCAAAAAAGAATAAACCTTATGAGTAAGAAGTCATACTGAGTGATATCTGTGTATAATCCAATAATAGAATATGTTCAGTTGCTATTATTTTTAAGGAAGAAGAAGGGGTTACAGGCATACTTCAAATTTCATTGGCTTTCCTAAATTCATCATTATAGAGATGTACTTGTGATTTAATTTAATTCTCTGCTGAAACTTAGTTATTAAGCTCTTCTGTCTTTACATCTTTATATCTCTTAATATTTGCTATGTTAAATACTGGTTCATATTATTTGTTCTAAATTAAAGCTTCCAGGTATACATTTTAGTTTGAAGATCTGGTTAATCTGAGTATATGGGACCCACTCTATGCATAACACTCATGATTTCTTAGAGTTTTATTATATAATCTTTCAAGTTTTCTCTTTTTGAACAGAGGAACCTTAATTACTTTAGCTTATCTTTAGGAAGAACACTTTGGTAACTGGGTTTCAGTTGTCTTTCTCTCTGTTATATCTAATACATCCCCTGTGTAATGATGGTCTTTTTTGACCTTCATCTCATTTTTCTTGAGAAACTAAGATTTTTTTGGTCTTTTGGTAACTGGTTGAGCTCTTGCCTTATTGTCTTGTAAGTATAGTTTGAATTAGACCTATATAGTACATTGTACCTGTTTTCTTGGAATACCTTAAAATTAATGGTATTCTTTGAGAAATGGACAATCTGTTTCATGCCATTTATAGGATTTAGATAAATGAAGATTGGTGGAAGAGGTCTTAAATAGGCTTCTGGATTTTTCCAAGATTAGTTTCCTTTCTCCCTTTGATTTCTGCAAACTTAGTCAATAACATTAATTAGCCAGTTGTTTTGTAGAGAACACTAAAATAGATTCTATCAAATGTATTGAAGAAGCTGAAACATGAACCCCATCCTTTAAGAACTTAAAACCTAATGGGGAAAAATATTATTTAGTAGCATTTGTTCTACTATCTTTTACCTCTTTACTAAGTGTTTTTAATGTGCTCAATAATGGAAGACAAGGCTCCTCTTTTTTTTCGGCTGCATCTAGCATGACTCTAAATATGAACTATTATCTTATTGTTGAATAATGACATAAATGGTTGTTTATCTTTCACAAGTACTCCAATGTTGCATTTTTGTGTTCTCTCTCTCTTTTTTTTTTCCTAGTGTTGGGGATTAAAGATCAAGTGTTCCATCATTGAGGTATAGCCTGTAGTATTTTTAAAGAACTCTGATTGGCTTGCTTTTTATATCTAAGTCACTCTGTAAACTTTAGTGCTGCTAAGACATACTTTTTTTTTTTCTTTTTTCTTGTGGTGCTGGGGATTGAACCCAGGGACTTGTGCTTGTGAGGCAAGCACTCTACCAACTGAGCTGTCTCCCCAGCCCAAGAGATTCTTAACATGCAGTGTGGGATTACTTCTAGCTTCAGGAAAGTAATCCCACTAATGCCCCTCTCTTGTTCTCAAACCGCACCAAAAAATGGGCCAAAATACAAATGGATCTACCTAGCGACTCTGTCAAATAGATCAAAGTAGGCAGATTATGAAAGGAAGCAGTAATTTGGTGAAATGACTCTTTTGGACATGAACTTTCTGTTTTTTTCCTTTTGCCATGTTGTCCTGATGGCAGACCCCAATCGAACTGGGTAGCAGCAGTGGCTTCAGCAGCTAACATCCCAATAAGAACCCTGTGTGCCAGAGAATATAATGGAGATGCACAAAACAGACCCAAATTAATTGAAAGCATGATTTAAACTATCACCAGCATCTCAAACTAAGTACCAAGTTGCACATTCATGGGTTCAGGCCCAAAGCAACATAACAAAAACTTTGAGAATGAACTGTTATCAGTACCACTGTCTATAGAAGATGAAGCAGAACTTGTAGTCTGAATCTAACTAGGTTATGTGACTGCTAAAATAAACAACAACAACAACAAATCAGTATTTTTTTTTTTTTTTTTTTTAGGGTTTTTTTTTTTTTTTATTGTAAACAAATGGGATACATGTTGCCTCTCTGTTTGTACATGGTGCAAAGGCATACCACAAATCAGTATTCTTTAAAGGATTATAAGACACAGGACCTGAAGTCTGTAAACATAACATTTACAGCTCCAGGATATAGTCTAAAATTATTTGGTATATGAAGAACTAGTAAAATATGACTCCATCTCAAGAGAAAAGGCAGTTAGATGTCCACCCTGAGAGGATGCAGATGTTGGAAATAACAGATAATTGAAAATGGCTATTATAACTCTGGTTCCTGAGGTTAACATACTTGAAATAAATGAAAAGATAGAAATTTTCAACTGATTTATTAAAAACTATAAAATTCATTACATGAGCTCCAAAGCAGAATGGAAGTGATAGAGAGCCAACTGACTTTAAGATAGATGAATAGAAATTATCTACACAGAACAGGAATGCAGATTGAAGGGGAAAACAAAAATAATCACAAACAAACAAACAAAACTCACCCAGGGCCTTGGACCTGAGGAACAACATCAGTATTAAAGTCCAGTATTAAAGTATTCATTAAAGTCCATTCTAGGAGAGGAGAAAGTGATTAGCATGGAAAAAAGTATGTAATTTATTAATGGACCAAAACCTCTTAACATTAGATGAAGATATAAATTTGTAGATTTGAGAAGCTCAGTAAACCAAACAGGATAGGCCAAAGAAAAGCACACTCAAACACAATCATATTTCATAAACCAAAAATGAAGAAGCAGTGTGATGTATAGTAAGTAGTCCTTGGTCACACATACTAGCTAAGAAACTTTGCTTTTTGCTCCTCTTGGATATTTTATTCTTTGAACTGCCCTGTAAAGTGTAATTGAAATGTAGTTTGATGGCTCTCCAAAAGATGAATTGAGCTATTTTCTTCCATGTGGGAACTTGTTAATTGAACTAAATGTATTATTTTAATTAGTAAGGTAGATTTTCAATAAGAAGAGTAATTGGAAAATATTATATGTTAGCCTCTATAAAAATATCAAAACACCAAAATATCTGTTTTATAAGGTCTGGTCTCCTATTCTTTCTAATTGGCTTTTCATTTGTTTGCTTGGATCCTGTGATGGGCTAAATTTTGAAACATTTTTGCATTATTACCTATTTGTAGGGAGTTCAATTAAAGGGAAACTTTCCCAAGGAATTAAATCTAAACGATGGTAGATCATGTATGTCTGCAATTAATATCCATAAATAAAAGAGTTGATTTAAGAATTGTACATTGAGCTGGGCACAGTGGCACATGCCTGTAATCCCAGTGGCTCAGGAGGCTGAGATAGGAGGATGGAGAGTTCAAAGCCAGCCTCAGCAATGGCAAGGCGCTAAGCAACTCAGTGAGGCCCTGTCCCTAAATAAAATATAAAATAGGTCTGGGGATGTGGCTCAGTGGTTGAGTGCCCCTGAGTTCAATCCTTGGTACCAAAAAAAAAGGAATAGTACATTGCACAATTTTTGGTTCATAGAAAAATGTCTAGGTAAGTTCTCTACCTGCCATCTATCTAGACAATAACATCAATTAATCATTTAATCCTTATATTACATTTATATTAGCTAATATTGGACTGTTGACTTGCATGTCAGTCACTGTCCATGTAAAATGAAAATGGATTATTTTGGGACTTTGTATAAACCTTTGCTGATTAAGAAAATTTTTTATTGTCTCAATAGATTTTGTTTTTGTATATGAAGCGAGTAAAAACAAATCAGCATCTTAAAATTGGGATTCTGTACAATTATGCCTAAACATTTATTAAATTAAATAGAATCACCATTTACAAAACAAGGATAATTGAATATAATTTTAACTTAAAAGTAATTATTATCTTTTATTTTTTCCCTAATTTTCTTAATGAAGCAATGCAAATTTCATATATCCCATTTACTAATTATTAACAAGAGTTCAAATTTTGGCTACGACACTTGGTATCAGGTAATTTAGAAGATGCCATTTTCTAAAATTAATTTGGTATGTAAATTTTCAGGGCTTTGGTAATAGATAATGGAATAAGATTAGTGATATGAGTTTTAAAATTTTATAACAATATATGTTAATTTGGTGTAAGATTGTCGTATAAAAAGATTTAATTAAAACTTATCTCACTTAAGGTGTTAATGAGTAAGAGACTTTTGTCTTCTCATTTGCATGTTTTCTGGTATTTCTCTGAAATCTATAAATTCAGTACATATGGCCTTTCTTACACTATTGGCCTCTTAGGTTTAGCAAACTTTTATTGCTTTTATGAATAATATAATTAATATTAAAGGTGATAAAAATAAATATAAATAATAACTTTGGGCTTTAAATTTTCTGTTATTCAGCCAACTTGACTTTTTTAGCTCAGAATTAGTGTTCTAACATTTTTGGTGGTAGTTTTGGGAGGATAGTTTCCATTTTAAACAGTGACCTTTAACTCTGTTCCCCACTTTGCAGCATAAAGTGTTTCTTCTGCCAAGGTACAGATCTTGAAGTAGTCTTTGTTCTTGGGGCTGAAAAGTTTATAGCTGTAGTGATATGATGCCAGTCTTTCAAGGGTACAGTTAAATAATTCAACTTAAGTGAGAAAATATAAGAAAAAGATTCCTCTAACTGGAATGGGAAAAGGAGGAGGGAAATTGGAAATTTCAGGACAATTTGAACAAATATTAATGACCTTTTATATTTGGCTATTGATGGAGACCATATCTTAGCTGACCTGATGTTTTCTGTATTTCTGATTGGTAATGAGCATTAGTCATCACATTATTTCATACAAATCTTTATGTCCATTCTATTAATCACTAGTGTGCACATTGAACTCACCTATTGTTTTCATTTTGTTTTTAGCCAGTGACTGAAAGCCATTCAGGTAAAACTTATCTATGACCTTTTGATAATTCATTTAATAAGTTGATTAGGTATTTTGTTGAATATTTTGTTAGATATTGAACATAAAATGCTCAAATGTTTGCCCATTTCTGTTTGTTTAAAATAAATTGTTTTATTATGAATTTTCTCTGTCCTTTTCCGTGGGTACTGTTTTTCTGCACATCTTTGAACTTCAGATGAGTTTGGACACATTCAGAGTGGTATGGCTGTAGACCATTTTTGAACTTCAAAGAGCAGAGTGGTGAAAAATGTACACGCCCAAAAATAAGATCTAGACTGATTTTTAGTGATCTCCTCTTAGAATCCAGTGATGATCACTATTTCTATAATGAGTTGACTCTGTGTCACAATCAATTCTTTATGATTGTGTTAAACAGGTTTAACTCTTTATTCCCCACAGAGTGATTTAGAGAGTTTTCCCAATTTGGTATGAGGGCTTGAGAGAATTTTTTGAAGTATTAAGAAAAACACAGAGATATTTCCATATAATCTATATTTTAACCAAAGGTTACCTAAGCTAAAGAATTTATTGTATTCCTGGTGATGTCTAATAATCAAGGTCATATAGAACAGTTAGATTTCTTGCATTTCTAGAGCATGTCCACATAACTGTCCACTTCTTCCTAGAAGCTCTGGGCATGCTGACAAAAATTCTGTGATTCTACATTTTATTTTACAGTTATTATTCTTCTTGGAAATAGTAGTTTTCTTGAAAAAGGGTCTATATTGTAACTCTTAGTCAGTTTTATATAAGGTTTTGGAAGTATGCTCTTGTCCCTTCTGAAATAAGGCAGCATGAGTACAGTGATTGTAAGAAGTTAGGGCTGTTTTCCAAAACATAATTTTGTAGAATCCTTATTCTGTAGATGGTTAATAGATACTACATAGGACAAGAGTAATTCTGTAGTTTAATTGGTTTGGAAAACAGGGTTAAACTATGTTAATAGTTTCTTTTCTGGAGGACTTGTGAGAATTTTTGTTATTATAGCATGCTTTGTGAATTCCTTAGAGGGGAATGGATCTACAAAGGTTTTAAAAATCCTGAAATAAAGGATAAACTCACATTTATAATAAATATACCATTGCTCTTGTGTTTAGACTTTCTAGGCATTTTATACTCCATTTATTATACTTTCTTCAAATTAATGATTGCTTTAATTTTAAAGGTACTTCTAAAAAGTGTCGGGAGGTTGAAGAAAATCAGAGCATATAATTTGAATGTGTAACTTAACAGTCTGCTTAAAAATAAGTTCATCCTATTTTTCTCTCTTTTCTTGACTCACTGTATACTGAATACGATTTCTCCAGTTTTTCAATAAAGAACCTTTTTCATAATGGATCCTTTTCAAGGACTAAAGTTGCATGAAACATAGTTTGGGAAACATAGGTCTAGTCTTAAAATTTTTCTCAGTTTCATGAAGTGTTCAGTTTTAATTATAGAGGAGAGAGATTTTAGGAACTTGCTGTATCCTATTCACTATTAGTTTTGGTTTGATATTATCATCCCAGTTCCATCAATTATTGGCTTGTGACTAAGCTTCAGTTTTTGAATTTAGAATGGAGATAATATAATAGAACTTCTTAGGGTTATAGGATTCAGGCAAATTTTACTTGTAACCCACTTAATGTAGTGCCTAATACAGAATAAATACCGTGTTAAGTTTGTTATTATAAGGAATCCCATGCACACATGTTCCTCTCACACTTAGATGATTTATCTTTTGTCCTTGACCTTAAATTTTTCTTAGCATGAACCACATGTCTAGGTACTGTACTGAAATTTTAATAAGAAATCTTTTTGGTTTTGTAGTTTTGGCTAAACAAAAAATGACTTGAGTACCTGTCTGTAGCATTTTCTCTCATAAGGTGCTTTTAAGAGATACCATATACTTAAGTTCTATAGCAAAAGTATGTCTTCTGGATTGGATTTTTAACATCTAAGTATCTACAGTTAGGCTATTGATGGTTTCAAATGCTTGAGAGAAGAATTCAACCATTTCCTGAATTGCACATATCAACAATATGACTGGAAAATTGCCAGGTTTCTTGAAAATTGTGTATCATATTGGAATGACCCAGTATCTCAAGCTTTTTGTGCAATTTCCCTTCATACTTCTTGGAATGTGCTCAACAGTTCGTATATAGTTTATCTCTTCTGTAAGTAAAATCAGCAAGTAATAATTGTAGGCAAAACAATGAGAACCTAGTTAAATGAGTGTAAAGTGGTTGAGAGAAATTGGTGATAACTATTTAGAACTATTCTTCAGGATTCCTATAGTGCAAGACTGGTGGCAACAAATACTCGATGTATCTCAAAGCTGCCAGAGGAAAAAAGCATACGTGTAGGGTTGTTTTCAAGAACAATGATATGAATGATGGTAGATTTCCTATCAGGAACAAATAGAAATATAGTAGACAAGCAACAGTTATTAATTTTTACAAAGAAATTATGGAATTATAGATTTTTGCTTTCTAATTGCTATATAAATGATTAATAGTAAAGAGAATACTGTTTTATCTTTTAATCAAAGAAACACAAATTGGAGAATAAATAAGATAGATTTATAAAGATATACATAAGTAGAAGACATTTTTACCTGCGTATATAGTGTCTTAACTGTGTAAAACCTTTGAAGTTTTATATATAGGTCCTCAGAAGTAGTTGGTCTCATATGGCTATTTGTCAATTTATATTTGTTTTAAACTAAATTTGCAACTCTTATTTATTTAGATTCTATATACTATGATTTTGAAATATTTCTTTTTTAATTTATAGCTCTTTAAAATTGTCAGTTTCAAAAGAAGGAATAATTTTATTCTTGGCTATCTTCTTTTTTAGTTGTCTGTGTAGTGAACATATGTTTGTTAAGCTTCATTACAGTTAAAATTATATCATAAATATTTTTTAAAAGTTGTTATACAACCATCTTTTTTCCTATTCTTTTTTTATTGGTACATTATAGTTGTATATAATGGTGGGATTTATTGTTACATATCCATGCATGCACACATATAACAATATAATTTCTCCAGTATCATTCCCCAGTATTTCCCCTTTCTCTTCTGTCTCCCATTTCCTGTCCCCTCTCCTCTACTTTACTCATTTCCTTTAAATTTTCAGAAACCCTCTCCCCTCCCTGGGCCACCTTTCTTATCCTTTTTCCTTTCTATTTTCCACGTATGAGAGAAATGGGCAACCTTTGATCTTCTGTTTGGCTTATTTCACTTAACATAATGGTCTCAAGTTCCATCCATTTCCTGTGCATGACAATTTTAGTTTTCTTATCTCTGAATAAAACTCCATTATACAACCATCTTAACTGCAGTTTTTGATAATGGTATAATGTATATAATATAATACCGGTTCCTCTGTTATTGTCATTTCTTTGTTAAAGTATTTCATAGACAATACTGTAGTTAACAATTTTGTAGAAATGGGTTATAATTTCTTTTGAATTTTATATTCCCAAGGATTACATTACTGAATTAAAAGAAGTGTGAACATTTTAATACTTACATTTTTATGTTTAGTTACATAAGTATATCTAAATATATGTTTAGCTATATTTCATTTTACATGGTATTTTACTTAATATTTATTTATTTTACAAATATTTGTATTGCCAGTTCTTTGTTCCAGAAAGGTTAAGTAACTTACTCAGGGTCTAGTTTCATAGTTGATATTCCTTATAACTTCGTAATGATACTTGTTTTAGTAATCTTGCCATTTTGCTCTCATAAGGATTACATCATTTTCAGTCAGTTTCATCATAACCTACCAGTGGTGGATAATAATTTTTTTCTTTCTTTTTTTTTTTTGTGGTGCTATGGATTGAACCCAAGGCCTTATGCATGGGAGACAAGCACTCTACCAACTGAGCTTTATCTCCAGCCCCCCATAAATTTTTTTTATGATGAAATTTTTTCAAAGTAATAAATTTAATAGGTATAATATGAAATCCTTTTTCTATAAAAATGCTTGAAAAGGAAGATTAATTTTAAAATGTAAAGCTGTAAGTTAAATTTTTGTTTTTCTGTATAATGTTTCATCCACTAGAAATCTAACAGTAAGAGGGTGGTTGTCCAAGGCTATTGCTAAATAAAATGATATTTTGGAAATTTCCAGAATAAATCTTTACTCTTTATGGACACATAGAATTGTTTATTGACTTTGTTTAGCAAGTATTGTGTAGTAGAGATTCTTAATTGTGCAAAAATATTACAATTTGAGAAAAGTTTTGTCAATGGTAATTTTTAAAATCACATTTATTTAAGAAACATGTTTTAAATTGTAAGAATAGTACATGCTTACTGTTGAAAATTACAAAAAACACAGGAGGGTTTAAAAAGTAAGAGTTCTTTTCTCCATCATCTAATCTCATTCACTGGACTTATGAAAACCATCCAGTATCCAGCAACCATTCTTCTTCAGCTATAATTACTATTAACAGTTTTTAAGAATTATTTATTATGTAAGAATCTAACTTTTAATTTTTTTTTTTTTTTTTTTTTTTTTTTTTTTTGGTGGTGAAGCTGTGAGTTCTTTGGAATTGTGAATATTCTTTTGAAATATGGAGCCCAGCTAAATGAACTTCATTTGGCATACTGCCTGAAGTATGAGAAGTTTTCAGTATTTCGCTACTTTTTGAAGAAAGGTTGCCCGTTGGCACCATGGAACCATATATCTGAATTTATAAATCATGCAGTTAATGCACAGATAAAATATAAGGAGTGGTTGCCACATCTCCTGCTTGCTGGATTTGACCCATTGATTCTACTGTGCAGTTCTTGGTAAGAAATCCTACTATGGTGGGCCTTAACTCTTTAAATGACTGCACTACCACTAAGTTTTCCTAGTTTCTTGAGTTCTCTGTGATGGGAGGAGTGTGTATATGTTTATGAGTTTTGATGGTCATAACAGGGTTGGGATGAAGGAAGGAGCTGGGAGCTTCAAGTAGTGAAGTTAATTAAGCACAGAGGCCTAGAAAAGGTGACTAGTAGAAGTGGGCACAATGAGATAGAGCCAGAGAGAAGGATATTTCTTCTGCTTCTGGCTATCCCTTATGCCCTTCTTAAAATGCCTGTGACATGAAAAGTAACGGTTGTAGCTGCTTTGAAGATTTCTGCTATCCCTCATCAAACTACATTGGTTACTCCTGCCCTACACATCTTGTCATTTTGAAATTTGTCTCCCTTATTAAATAATCATTTCTGAAGTATCTGAGGATATGATGTGTTTGAGGTAGTTTTGTAGCAGGCAGCCCTCTACAAGGGATTATATGAATACTGAGTCAGATTTTTGTTGGGCAAGAAGAGGAAGACTGTTTCTTCGAGCCTCCATCCTTTGCAGAAATTGTTAGTGTCTTGAGACAGGTAATTTTATCAGTGAGAGGACTCTTGACTGATATTCAACTAAAATGAAAAAGTAGAATAGAATTCTCCAGGGAAATAGAGGACATGCTATTTTGTAGAATTTCAGTAGAACATCTACTAGTTTTCATTTTTGTACTTCAAAAATTACCATTCACTGAAGTAAAATTTAGACAAATGATGAGATTTCTGCTTATTTCTTCTCCAAAGAGGCGTTTTTGAGAGTTTAGGCATACAGTGCTGGTCACCCCTGCTGGTGAGCTTAGTTTGTATTTCTGTGGACTCTACCTTTCTCCTGGTGGCTTCTTCTTTATGTGAAGGACAGGTCTTTATTTGACAATATTACAGTATTTCATCTTTTTAATGTGTTTGCTTACATGGAATTTAAGAGTTTTCACTAATGGGATTGTCATCTCTTTCTAACACTCTCTTTTAGATATGTTTGTCAGGAAAAAAGTACTTTCTGGTAGATGGTTTGGGATGTATAGAAGTAACAGCACAGTTGAGATAAATGTGCTGATCTCACCTTAACTTTTGTTTATAGTTTATAACAGTTTGAGCCCCTAGTTGTATTTGTTTTTTCCCCAATAGCTGTTTAATGGATAAATAGTTGTTTGTCAAATGCTTGTGGTTGCTTGTGGCTTCTTTTATACCTTTCCTAGTACTTTTTGCAAAACTTTACTTATTTTTTTAAAAAGGTAATTGATTGAAACATAAAAATGAGTTACTGATATCTCTAATTTTTTAATTTTTATTTTATTAGAACTTTATACAGTAATTCAGTTCATCCCAACAAACTCATACATGCATGGAATTCAATTTCAGTTCATGAGCACCCCTTTTCAACCCTTCTGTCTTCCCTCCCCTTCTGTTTTCCTTCCTCTACTGTACTAGACTTCCTTTTACTAGTTTATTTATTTATATTTATTTGGTTCTTTTTACTTATACATAAAGGCGAAATTCCCTGTGGTATTTTTATACATGCATGTAACATGATTTTTTAAGAATTCGTGCTGCGTTACCTCCTCTTTCGTATCCTTCCACTCTATCTCCTCCTTCTACACTACTGATCTTCCCTCTAGCTTTATGGCACCTATCCTTCCTTCCACATTTCCTTTATTTTACTCAATCTTCCTCATATGAGAGAAAACGTTCAACTTTTGAGTCTCTGAGTTTCATTTAGCATGATGTTCTCTTTTTCCATTTATTTATTAGCATGCTGTAATTTCATACTTCTTTATGGCTAAGTACAACTTCATACTTGTCTGTTTGTCTTAACAACCCCCCTCACATGCATACATATCAGTGAGATTGAAACTCTTGCTAATGAGTGTGAATAATTAAGAAAATTATTTAAGTATCCTTAGCTTACATGAATTTAATTATAGATTCTGGTCCCTGGACAGCTAGTTTCAGTTGCCTTCACCATTTCAGGATTCACTCCCTGACAGTGCTATAAATTGACCTGAACATTTAGGGTAGCCATGGTCAGTCCTGACAGTCTGATCCCCTTCATCTTTGGCCCCATGAAGTGCCTGTCCTCAGCACATCCAGTATCTTCTCGTCATACTTATTGTGTTTCTCTACTGAAGCTGAAACCATGGGGAAAACTCTACTGCTTGTCACTCCACAAAAAACTTGGGAAACAGGTGGGCGAGGAAAAGAGGTTTATGCAGTGCCAGCTTTGAGGAAGATAGAGACTTTTAGGTTTTAAATTTCCATCTTCAGAGGGCTCAGGGGCCCAGAAAGGTTTTATGAGAGAAAAGGAGGCACAGTGGAATAAAAGGCAAGAAATATACATAGGTAGACATAGCCAAAGAACCCCAGTTTCAGCTTCTTTGGCATCATTCCTCAGTAGGAGGAAATAAGCATGGAGAAAAACAGTTACCAGAAAGTTTCTTTTAATTTCAAAGAGACTGTTTCAGAGCTGTTAACTGATTCCATTTGATTTGCCCAGTACTTTCAACCTTCATGCTCTTTTCAGGTTTTTAATTTATTTTTTCTCTAATAAAAACTTAAAATACTTGCCTTACACCCAGGAAGCATTATTTTAAGTTCTTCACTCATATTAACTCATGTACTCTATAGAAGGGAGTAGATGCAATTATTATCTTTATTTTCCAGAGAAGGAAATTGAGGCAGAGGGTTCAACATTCTTGCTCAAACTCACACAGCAAATTAGCCCTGGAATTTAGATTTGAACCCAGACTGTCCTACAGTATGGCTCACATCTGTGTTCTTAACCACTCTGCTGTACTACCTTAGCCTTGTGAATCCACAGCAATGAAGTTTTATCCCTTGATTTCAAGTTTCTTTATCCTTTGCAAAACGGAGAATTTGTGCCAATTTTTCTTGCTCCTTCCTGTTCCTAGATTAGGAAAACCTACACAGGAAAAGAGAATTAAACCTTGTGTCTTTGCCAGCCAACTAGATAGACTGCCTATACCGAGAGCGACTATTGAGTTTTATTTTCTTAGAGGGTTTTGTAAAGTATGCTCTCCTTTCCCTAGTTCTGATACAGCCTCCCCACTCTAAATGTGAATAATTGAGAATTTCTGTGGTTATAAGCCACTGGTTGTATGCTGCATTCATTGGATATGTTAGGATAGGAGAGAATTAAGAACCAATAAACTACAAATTATTTTAAAGTAAGTTGTAAAACTTTCAGCTGTATGAATTGAGAAAGCCAATTGCATATATTTTGTTACTAAGGACTAACTTTTGTCACTTTATATTCATTAGAAAAAAATACAATGGAAAATTTCACTTTAGAAATGAAAATGCTTAACACGGTCAAATTTTTGTTCACTGATCTTTTATTGCATAGATAAAGCCAATGTTTACACTGAATATGATAAATGTTTTGCTTTCTTTGACCAAATTTACATTCAAAGAACTGTTATAAGAAAAATTCTCTCATAAAAATTCCAATATGTTGTTAAAGTAGATTTTGGTTGGTTGTTATTTATATTGCATGTAAGTCTGTTGCTTAATCTTTTTCATGTAAATTATAAATATCTTTCTTAGGTATTCCTTGTCTTACACAGTCTTAAAAATGTATGTGGCTGAATAATTGCTTGTCACAATATAATCTACGAAGTTGAAATATTTTTTTGACTTTAAATGGAAGACTAAGCCTCCTCCACCCCCCAAGAAAGTAACGGGAGAATAATAGAAAGCAAATATCATCTGTGCATTTTGTTGATTGTCACTTGTTTATACTCATACAACTGCTCTGTACAATGTAATGGTCAATGTAATATAATGACAGTATATTTTAGTGGCATTATCAGTGTTGGTAAAATAAACTCACCATTATATTAACTAAAGCTATGCAAACAGATTTACTTCTCATGTCTGTTTTGATACCTGTATAAAAATGACTTTGTTTTGGGTCACAGTGAGTCCTAAAGCACATTAAGGCAGAAAAATGAAACCATTAAAAAAGAACCAAATAACCTTTGGTATGGTGCTCTAAGAACGCCAAGGAGATTGTTTGCCCTTGAATATATTTCATCCTTTCATTTATTCTCAGTATTTCCTGATAAGTTGTGATTTCACTGAAAACTGACTGAAAAGTAAAGTCTTTGCCCAAGGTATTTGACCTACCTTTATTATATGTTTGCATATCTGAGAATTAAGAATTTGGGAAATAATTTTCATATTCTCTAATAAGTCATTTCAGGGATACTTTGATTCTGAATTACTAAAAAATAAGTTGTGTTTGAAATGACAAGTTTAGAGTATTATTTAGTTTCTATTTTTTGCTTCTACTTCTTTCCCTTCTTCAGTTTGTTACTTAGTAATGTCTCCCAATCTACCTTGAGAAGAATTTCTGCTTTTGTAGTAATTACTAGAGGTCCTGTGTTAGTCAACTTTTCTTTGCTGAGACCAAAATACTGACACAAACAACTTAGAGGAGGAAAGGCCTTTTTTTTTTTTTTTTTTTTTTTTTATTGTAAACAAATGGGATACATGTTGTTTCTCTGTTTGTACATGGCGTAAAGGCATACCATTTGTGTAATCATAAATTTACATAGAGTAATGTTGTTTGATTCATTCTGTTATTTTTTTCCCTTCCCCCCACCCCTCCCACCCCTCTTTACCCTCTATACAGTACTTCCTTCCTCCATACTTGCCCCCCTCCCTAACCCTAACTCTAACCCTAACACTAACCCTTCCCTCCCCCCCATTATGTGTCATCCTCCACTTATTAGCGATATCATTCGTCCTTTGGCTTTTTGAGATTGGCTTATCTCACTTAGCATGATATTCTCCAATTTCATCCATTTGGAAAGGCCTTTTTTGACTCATGGTTTCAATCCACTGTTGACTGATTCCATTGCGTTGGGCCTGAGGTGAGGCAGAGCATCATGGTGGAAGGGTGTGGTAGAGGAAAGCTGCTTCTCTTTTGGGTATGTTGGTAGGGAGTCTGATATTATTTTGAAAGAACAAAGGAAGAACTGTTTGTATGGATTCCCTTCTTTCAGTCCTTAAAGACAAATCTTGTACATCTTTTATGTCTGAATCTATAGTAGAAATGTTCTTAGAGAATAGTTGTACATCACTGGAAATTGGGTAGAAACAAGCCGTCTCTCTTGTATACTCAGTTTAGCAATAACCTGAGAGTACTTGGACTTTGTCCTTTTGGGATTATTAAATTATGTGTATAAGGATGACCAAACTACATTTGGCAAGATGGTTGGGAGGAGATGATGGTAAGCCCACTATTATACTGGTACTGTTTCCAATTAGAAGGGAAGTTCTACTCTAGTAGGAATAGAGATTCCTTTTGTCATCTCTTCGACAAATATACGCTGAGTCAATTCCCTTTCTATTAGGAACCTGTTGATGATTATTTGTATCTACCAAACTTGCCTTTAGTTATGTGAATTCTTTCTGTGCCCCATTTTTTTGGTGCCTTCCTCTTTAAGATATAAGCATAGATATGTAGTTATTTATTTCTACAATACAGGATGAAGCCTATATATATTTTGTTTCTGATGACTTGTTAACACCTTATTAATGTAGGATTGACTCAGTCAGTGATGACATTCTCATCTTCACTTTGGAATTTACTAATTGGAAGAAACTTCCTCCAACTGTTGAAAAGAAGCTCTCTGATCGTGCCTCAAACTCCTCTTGGTCTCTACAGCAAAGGATTGGTAAGAAAGAACAATTTTAAACAGACTTCACTACTTTTCCCTCTCTTGCTTTTCTGTGTTGTAATTTTAAGTGGAAGGATTTGTTCCTTTCACTTAAAGGAGAACACATAATAAATTGGATATAATTTGCATTTTCTTATATGGAAAAAGGGTGGAATTGTTGGGAGGATTATTTCCTTAAAAAAAAATCATTTCTGATTTTTATTAGGTTTAGCCTAGAGATCATATAAAGAAAAGTAGATGTTTACTGATATTTTTATGTAATGATATCCTTTTTTTTTAATGTTATGTAAACAAAGTGGGTCCTAAAAATCTGCTTTTTAAAAATTTAGTTTGTGTTATGAAATATGCTAAACTTAGTTTTGCTTTCTGGAATATGGGTGGATTTATGTTCACTCTGTACTGTTTTATCATTTCTAAAAGGAAATGACTCCATCCTTTATTTATACCTCTCTTTACTGATTCTGTTGTCTTTACTGATTCTGTGTCTGGCATAGTATAACTATGGAGGTGAGCTGGATGATAATTCTGTGAATTTACTGATATTTTAAATGACAGTTTTAAAACATTTTCAATTTACCTTTGCTCATTAAAACTTTCTAAAACTATTTTAGAGTTGATGTTTAGATTTTTGATTAAAAAATTAAGAGCATGCAGTGGGGTTTTGCACAAGATAAGCAGTTTAAACATATATGCAGAGTATTCCTATTTAGTTATTCAGATTTACTTTACTTTGACTATATTTTGTTAACTAGATTGTATGTCTTAAGTTAGGAAAACTAGTTCTTCACTGCTATTTTTACTTAACCGTAACTCTTCATAAAACATTTCAAATAGGCTTTTAACAGGTGGATTTATATATATGTAGAAATGTAACTTTTAATTTATTGGAAAACTACATTTAAGTAAATTTTCTCAATTCAAAACATTCAGGAAAATATGCTTTTGCACTGAGGTGTATTCAAACTGTTAGGTTTTTGCTGAAGAAAAAAAAAGTAATCCATTAGGAATCTCTGTCTTCTAGTTTAGAATTTCTTACAGATAATGTTGGAAAACTGACTTGCATGTAACTTTTTGTTTTCTTTTGGTGGTACTGGAGATTGAACCAGACGTGCTCTACCACTGAACTACATCCCCAGCCATTTTTATTTTTAATTTTGAGACAGGGATTACAGATATGTTTCACCACATTCAGCCACTTGCTTGTAATTCTTTTTTTTTTTTTTTTTTTTTTTTTTGCGGTGCTGGGGATTTGAACCCAGGGCCTTGTGCTTGTGAGGCAAGCACTCTACTAACTGAGCTATATCCCCAGCCCTGTAATTCTTAATGTTAAGAATTGACTCTGATTTTACTAATTATGTATCTGCAGCAGAAAAGAACAAGTATCTATTCAGAACAGATAGAATATGGGACAGTGGATTTGGAAACAAAGAGTCAAAAGAGGGAGCATATGCCAAACGGGGAAATTATTGCAATGTTATCAATTAGTAAAGATATGTGAGAGTTTACTCTGAAGATCTTAACATATGGCAGGTTTGTCCAGATGAAGGTAAAAATTGAGCATGGGTATATTACCTTGCAGTAGACTAAATCCATCAAGGGCTTCTTGTTTAATTAGGCACTAGGCTGAGCTTGTGTAGGGAAATCATCATCATCCCTTAAGAGGATTTTATGCTGCCTGAAGAATTTGCAAAAGCCTTTCTCGAAGGTATTAAAGTAGCTAATGCTTTTCTGGTCTATTTCTCTAAGTAAGACCTTTTTTCTTGGTTCCAGTTCCATATAGCCACCTGCTTTTTGGACAACTCCACTTGATATCTCACATTTTGACATATTCAAAATTGAACATGTCATTTTTCCTGTAAATCCTTCTGTTCTTTCTGTTTGTTTCCTGGTTCAGGAGGTGAGTTTGGGAGTGCTATTTACAAAGAGAGTGAGTTTAAGCATAGCAGCCATTATTTTTTCATTCACAACAGTGATGTTAGGGGTTGGGTATGATATTTGTCCCTAGAAGAAATTTGGCAATGTCTGCAAACAGGTTTTGATTCTCACAACTGTTAAGGGTGGTATTGTCATCTAGGGGGGTCAAGGCCAGGGAATCTGCTCAACATCCTACAGTTCACTGGACAGCCTCCCACAATAGAATTATCTGCAGATAATTTGCAGCTGCCAATGTCAGTAGTGCTGAGGTTAAGAAATCCTGATGTCTAGTGACTCTGCAGTCCAGGCTTTTTAAGCCTGTCCCAGGATGACTTTTTTTTAACCTTATTACAAATTACTTAGAAAAGCTTGTATTCTTCCTCCTACTTGGCCTCTCAGGGTATTCTGCAGTGTTTCCTCTTCTGCAGATAGTAGGAGCCATTACAATGCTGTAGTTTTAATAAATCTGGGAAGAAAAGATCCGCCCAGTTGCCTGGGTTTCCAATGTATTATGATTCTCTTTCTTTCTCTGGTTCAGGGCTGTCTTGGTATATCCTTTTTCTCTTTGGCTTTTCAGTACACTCAATTTCTTTATGTTGGTCTTCTAGACTCCCTCCTTTCCCTGGATTTTAGCTATAGGATCTCAGAAAGCAGAAACATGGGCAAGATTTTAACTAGTGGGAGTGAGTCCTGAAGAACAGTTCTTGTTTACCTCTCTTCACATATGACAGTCTTGTTTTTACCCCACTTTCTCCAGTAACTTTTCATACTATTAAATAATGACTGCCTTGTCAATACATTTTTTTTAAACATTTTATGTGAAGATGCGTCTTAACACTTATGCTGCTGTTGGTATGTCCCTAGGCAATGCTCAGTTCCCTAGATCTGTTAAGTTTGCCAGCAATATCTGTCCATGTGGAAAAGTTTCCTCCATATTTTTAAGAAGCCCTTTCCAAGTCCTGGAGGTGCCTTGTTTTTGGTCAAGATTCTCCTTTCCTTATCTTTTCTACCTTAAGGAAGCAGTAACTTGCTTTGGTAATTTATAAACAAAAATGACAACTCATTTTTTTTGCTGCTTATCTTTTAACTATTGAATTATCTTCAAAAGTTTCTTACTTCAGAAAGGAAATGTATACCAGGTAAAATTAACTGAGTGGTTATAGTTTTAGTGATAATCTTTTAATCACATGCCTTATAGATACCACTTTGAAACATCACTCTGATCCCATAGTAGTAGACTTCTTAGGCAAAAAATTTCAGCTGGGCAAAATGGCACATGCCTGTAGTCCCAGCTACTCAGAGACTTAGGTAGGATGATCACCTGAACCCAGGATTTTTAGACCAGTTTGGGCAATATAGCAAGATTCTATCTAAAACAAACAAAACATGTTTAAATTTACCAATTCCTGGTTACCTGCCCAAGATCACAGCTAAGTAATTAAATTCTTATGGATAAAAGCACTTGACTTTAGTTCATTCTGAATTTTTTTTCTTGGTGGGAGGGTGGATGGGTACTGGGGATTGAACTTAAGGTCTTGCACATGCTACTCAAGTGGTCTCCCACTGAGCTATAGTCCAGTTCTTTTTTGTTTTATTTTGAGACAGGGTCTCTCTGATTTGCCCAGGCTAACCTTGAACTTGGGATTCTCCTACCTCAGTCTCTTGAGTAGCCAGGATTTTGGGTATATGCCACTGTGCCTGTCTGGTTCATCCTGAATTTTTATTTTTATTTTTAGTTTTTGTAGTACTGGGGATTGAACCCAGAGGCACTCTGCCACTGAACTACAACTCCAGCCCTTTTTATTTTGAGACAGGGTCTCATGAAGTTACTGAGGCTGGCCTCGAATTTAAGATCCACCTGCCTCAGTCTCCCAACCCATTGAAATTATAGGTGTGTGCCGCTGTACTTGACTATTCTGAATTTTTAATAACCAAATATATTCAGTTCTACCCAGAATGTTAAATGGATCTGAATACTACAAAGGATCCTAGAAGGACCCCAGCAAACTCTCTTAATCTTTTTATTCCAGTTTGTTTTTCTTTTTTCTTTGTTCTAAAAAGGGTTTACAAAGTTTATATACATAGACTATCACAAACAGTAAAATAGAAGTTAAAAATGGAAGTTAAAGAAAAATGAAAAAGGTGGGAATGGATTTTAAAAAAAGGTGATCTGTGAGGAAGAAGTATGTTATTGTAAAACCCAAGAAACATTATCAGGACTCCTTCCTAAATATGGTAGACTGAAAAAGTACCCACAGTTTAAATCAAAGTTAGTTTTGAAACAGCAGTGTTTTGAGCAATGCTCTTTTCTTACGTAAACTTCAGAAATAAACCATTTTTGGTTAGGATACCAATGTAACTATATGTGGTAACTTATTTTATGAGATTGGTTGTTATATAAACTTTTAAAAAATATTTTTAGTTGTAGACAGACATAATGCCTTTATTCTATTTTTTTTTTTTTTTTTTAATGCAGTGCTGAGGATCAAACCCAGTGCCTCACATATGCTAGGCAAGCACTCTACCACTGAGCTAAAACCCCAGCCCTATAAACAAAATTTAAGCTTAGGAATAGGTGACCTACAGTGCTTTCTGGTATGAACTAACTGGCTTTCCAATTGTTTACTCCCGTGATTTCTAGTTGAAGGTAGTAAAACATTCTGGCTTTAAAAAGAATATTTGTTTTTCTTTAGCAAGAGCATTTATCTTGCTACTTAATAACATCAAGTTAATTGTTTAAAAGGTGGGAGTTGGGATATAATCTTAATTTATGCCAGTGGGAATTTTTTTTTTTAATTGGAGATTGAACCCAGGGCTTTAAGCATGCTGGGTAAGTACTCTACCACTGAGCTACCTGCCCAACCCTGCCAGTGAAAATTTTAACTTCTCTGATGACTTTGACTGTCATGGTAATGATTAGGTACAGGCTGTGCATGGACATCAGACATCGTACTCTAATGGTTAAAGGTTGGAGCTTTGGAATTAAATAGACATGCCTCTAACATTTTCTAGCTATGGGGAAGTTACTTGTATCTCTGAGCCTTGGTTTCCAATTATAAGAAGAGATAATAATAGTACCTACCTCATCATTTTTGCAACAGATAATGTCATTGTAATAGAGATAGACCTTGGTTAACTAAATTCCATTTCATTTTTCTCTTCCTTACAACAAAGGAAGACTGCATTGTTTTTACCTTGACTTGGGTAAGTGGTAAAAGTATAAAGCATGTGGTTTGAGTACTCTATGTTTTCATTTACCTTGTGGAGAAAATATGAAAGCCATGTTTGACATGACAGTAATACAATATGGACATAACTGAGAGCCATTAAGTTGTCACTTTAGAAGAATCACCTGACCTGCAGCAAATTTTGCAAATTGAGCAAGAAATAAACATTTGCTGTATTAAGACCCTATTTTTAGGACTTGTTATTACAGTGTAACCTAGCCTATACTCAAGCTAATCCATAACCAGATTCTATCCCAGAATCAGTGACCAAGGAAAGGTCCAAAAAGCTACAAATAGTGGAGTAGTATACTTGATAATGAATATTCATATGAGTGCTCAACTAAAGCCCATCTGTTACTTATTTATTTATTTATTTATTTGAGATGGGGGCCCCTCACTATGTTGCCCAGGCTGCATGTGACTTCTGGGCTCAAGTAGTCCTCTGACCTTAGTCTCTGAAGTAACTGGGACTACAGATCAAAACCACCACTCCTGATTTTTCTCCTTATTTTAAACATTGAACTGCAAAGCACTAACTTACAATTCTAAAGAAAATGTTCAATAAACTAAGTGATGTGCAAGTATAATGGGGAGTGGGGTAATAGAGGGAACTTTTAAAAAGTTGCATCTAACCATGGAGGCCATGCTTAATATTTAAACATGGTTAAATATCTAGTGAGCATTAAAGCTTATTGTTCATGTGGTTCTTAACTCTAGTGGCTTTTCCTCTGGACACTTTTCATCTGGATGAGGCATTATTACCAAGAACCCAATCAGTAATTGCTTGTAATCTTCAAAAACTGGACACATGATCATCTATTTGTCAGGTCTAGTCTCTCAGACATTAGCCATATTGTGAGTCTTTACAGCCTTCAATAGATTCATGGCTTGGTTTTAAGTTAACTGTAAATTTATCATTAAAAAACCCTAACTAACTGTGGCATATATACACAATGGAATATTATTCAGCCATAAAGAAGAATACAGTTATGGCATTTGCAGGTAAATGGATAGAGTTGGAGAATATCATGCTAAGTGAAATAAACCAATCCCAAAAATCCAAAGGCTGAATGATTTCTCTGATAAGTGGATGATGATACCTATTGGGGGTAGGGGGAGGCAAGAATGGAGGAAGGATAGATTATATAGAGGAAAATGAGGGGTGGAGAGGGGGTGGGGAGAAGGAAAAATAATAGAGTAAACATCATTACCCTGTGTACATGTAGGATTACACAAATGGTATGACTCTACTTTGTGTACAACAAGAGAAACAAAAGTTGTACCCCGTTTGTGTATAATGAATCAAAATTTTAAAAATATAATAAAATAAATGTGAAAAAAAATAAATTCAAGACTGCTCTAAACTGTTATGCAATAAAAAACCCAGCTAAGTCTGGCTCTTAAATATAATAATAAGGATAGACTGCAGGACCAAGATTACTAGATTTAAGAACCACATGTAGGGGTATTTTTTTCTAATTTTTTAATTGAGAAATTTGTAGTTGATTTAAAATTTTAACAAGATTCCATCTGCACACTTATAATTTTAGCTTCACACAGCCTCTTACTAATTCAAGTTTTTTATTTTTATTTTTGTGGGAAAATTCTATTCAACTAGGCACTAATGGGTTGTATTCACATTTGCTAGGATGTTTTGCTCTTAAAAGTGTATTGAGAAGCTGGGGTACAGTGCTTGTCTACCTTGTGTAAGGCCCTGGGTTCAGTCTCCAGTGCTGCAAATAAAACAAACAAAGCAAAATAAAAGCTACGTTGAAGTTATCTGTAGTATGTTGGTAAGCTAGGAGAAATTTTTGTCTTAAAACAATTAAAGTAGAATTTTTTGGTTTTGTTTTTTCTTTTTTAAAATACATGTCTCAATTCTCAGGTCGCCCGTGTTATTAGAAAACCTGTTTCACTCTTTCCTCATATCTACTGCATTGAATATGCGTGCAGGAAGATCCCTGAAAAAGCCATATCTCAATTAAAACAAAAGAATATTATTTTCTGAATCTCAAATATTCATTAAGTATAATAGAGAGCAAAGAAGAGCTCTCTGCTAATACATGAGAACTATAATAGAGTTTATGTTACCCTTGAAATCAAATGAAAGATGTTTCACTGTTTATTCCACCTTCAAGACTTTACCTATTTGTTAAGTAGTTCACTTAGAAATTTTTTTGTTGAAATTAATGCAGCCATTAAAAAGATATTCCCCACGGAGAAGTCGTTCAATGTGTTCTTACTGCTTCCGGGTAGGATCCTCATAGACTTCTACCAACCTTTTCATTCAGGTCTTCCAAAATGATGAGCTATATAAAGTATATGTGAACTATGTAAAGTAAAATTTGAAGAAGCATAAAAATATGATTGTTTATCTAGGCTCTGTGAAGCAAAAATTATAGGTGGACAGATGGAAACTTATTAAAATTTTAGCAATAAGTTTCTCATTTAAAAAACTAAACAAAATTCAAAAACAAAGTCCTGAAGACTGGCTCTTAAATCTTGTAATAGGGACAGACTGTAGCACATTAACTAGGTTCTTGTCTGAAGTAGGTATTATAAAAGCTAAGTTTTTTTCCAAGAAACCAAATAAGACTAAAAGGAAGATGTTCTTGTTATAGGTGCATGGGCAATGCTCTTTGAGAGTAAGAGAGATAAAAGTGACCAGTGGAGTGGACTTTGAACAATGTGTGTGTGTGTGTGTGCGTGCATGTGTGTGAGTGTGTGTGAGGGGCATTGACATCCCCTTAGCCCCACAGTAAAAAATGCACGTGTAATTTTTTTTCTTTTTTTGTGGTGCTGGGGATTGAACCAGGGCCTTGTACATGTGAGGCAAGCACTCTACCAACTGAGCTATATCCCCAGCCCTACATATGTAATTAAAAAAAAAAAAAAATTTAAAGCCAGGCATGGTGTTGCATGCCTGTAATTCCAGCTGACATAGGAGGATCATGAGTTGGAGTCCACCCTGAGCAACATAGCAAAACGCTGTCTCAAAATAAAAAAAACAAAAAGGACTGGGTATGTAGCTCAGTGGTAGAGCAGCCTGGATTCAATCCCTAGTATTGCAAAAACAAAAACAAAACAAAGCAAGAAACCCCCAAAACTAAGCCAAAACAATAAAAAAATGCAAATAACAGAATTATTTAAGACCTTTATTATTAGGTATTTGCAGTTTGTTGAGTTGAAAAATCACATAGTAAACATTTTTATTAAAATTAAAAATGAAAATAAAAACCAGAAATTACTCCAACACCTGGAGACTAAATAATATGCTATTGAATGAAACATGGATAACAAAAAACATCAGGGAGGATATAAGAAAATTCTTAGAGGTCAATGAGAACGAGGATACAACATATCAAAATCTCTGGGACACTATGAAAGCGGTACTAAGAGGAAAATTCATTGCATGGAGTGCATTCCAGAAAAGAATGAAAAGTCAACAACTAAATGACCTAACATTACAGCTCAAAGCCCTAGAAAAAGATGAACAGAATAACAGCAAAAGTAGTAGAAGACAGGAAATAATTAAAATCAGAGCTGAAATCAATGAAACTGAAACAAAAGAAACAATTCAAAAAATTGACAAAACAAACAGTTGGTTCTTTGAGAAAGTAAACAAAATAGACAAACCCTTAGCCACACTAACAAAGAGAAGAAGAGAGAAAACTCAAATTACTAAAATTTGTGATGAAAAAGGAAATATCACAACAGACACCACTGAGATACAGAACATAATGAGAAGCTACTTTGAAAATCTGTATTTCAACAAAATAGAAACTACCGAAGACATTGACAAATTTCTAGAGATATATGCTCCCCGCAAACTGAACCAGGAGGACATACACAATTTAAACAGATCAATATCAAGCAATGAAATAGAAGAAGCCATTAAAAATCTGCCATCCAAGAAAAGCCCAGGACCAGATGGATTCTCAGCCGAGTTCTACAAGACCTTCAAAGAAGAACTCATTCCAATACTTCTCAAAGTATTCCAGGAAATAGAAAAGGAGGGTACCTTACCAAACTCATTCTCTGAAGCTAATGTCACCCTCATTCCCAAACCAGGCAAAGACACATCAAGGAAAGAAAATTTTAGACCAATATCCTTGATGAATATAGATGCAAAGATCCTTATCAAAATATTGGCAAACTGTATCCAAAAACATATTAAGAAAATTGTGCACCACGATCAAGTGGGGTTCATCCCTGGAATGCAAGGATGGGTCAACATTCGTAAATCAATAAACGTAATCCATCATGTCAATAGACTTAAGGATAAGAATCATATGGTTATTTCAATTGACGCAGAGAAAGCGTTCGACAAAATACAACACCCCTTCATGCTCAAAACACTAGAAAAAACAGGGATAGTAGGAACATACCTGAACACTGTAAAGGCTATTTATGCTAAACCCATGGCCAACATCATTCTTAATGGAGAAAAACTGAAACCATTCCCTTTAAAAACGGGAACAAGACAGGGATGTCCTCTTTCACCATTTCTATTCAACATTGTCCTCTAGCCAGAGCAATTAGGCAGACCAAAGAAATTAAAGGGATACGAATAGGAAAAGAGGAACTTAAACTGTCACTATTTGCGGATGACATGATTCTATATTTAGAGCATCCAAAAACCTCCTCCAGAAAACTTCTAGACCTCATTAATGAATTCAGCAAAATAGCAGGCTATAAAATCAACATGTATAAATCTACAGCATTTTTATACGCAAGCGACGAAACAGTTGAAAGGGAAATGAGGAAAATAACTCCATTTGCAATAGCCTCAAAAAAATAAAATACTTGGGAATCAATCTAACCAAAGAGGTAAAACATCTCTACAATGAAAACTACAAATCATTGAAGAAAGAAATTGAGGAAGACCTTAGAAGATGGAAAGATCTCCCATCTTCTTGGATAGGCAGAATTAATATTGTCAAAATGGCCATACTACCAAAAGTGCTATACAGATTCAATGCAATTCCAATTAAAATCCCAATGACATACCTTACAGAAATAGAGCAAGCGATTGTGAAATACATCTGGAAGAATAAGAAACCCAGAATAGCTAAAGCAGTCCTTAGCAGGAAGAATGAAACGGGGTATCGCAATACCAGAACTTCAACTATACTACAAAGCAATAGTAACAAAAATGGCATGGTATTGGTACCAAAATAGACAGGTAGATCAATAGCACAGAATAGAGGACATGGACACAAACCCAAATCAATACAATTTTCTAATATTAGAGAAAGGTACCAAAAATATGCAATGGAGAAAAGATAGCCTCTTCAACAAATGGTGCTGGGAAAACTGGAAATCCATATGCAACAGAATGAAACTAAACCCCTATCTCTCACCCTGCACAAAAATCAACTCACAATGGATCAAGGACCTTGAAATCAGACCAGAGACCCTGCATCTTCAAATCTTCAACTTGTTGGTTTAGGATCAGACTTCCTTAACTTAGCTTCCTCCCATAGCACAAGAAATAAAAGCAAGAATCGGTAACTGGGACAGATTCAAACTAAATAGCTTTCTCTCAGCAAAGGAAACTATCAGCAATGTGAAGAGAGAGCCTACAGAGTGGGAGAATATCTTTGCCACTCATACTTCAGATAGAGCACTAATTTCCAGAATATATAAAGAACTCAAAAAACTCTACACAAAGAATACAAATAACCCAATCAACAAATGGTCTTAGGATATGAACAGATGCTTCAAAGAAGATGTACAAGCAATCAACAAACATATGAAAAAATGTTCACCATCTTTAGTACTAAGAGAAATGCAAATCAAAACTACACTAAGATTCCATCTCACCCCAATTAGAATGGTGATTATCAAGAATACAAGCAACAATAGGTGTTGGAGAGGATGTGGGGAAAAAGGTACACTCATACATTGCTGGTGGGGCTGCAAATTAGTGCAGTCACTCTGGAAAGCAGTGTGGAGATTCCTTAGAAAACTCAGAATGGAACCACCATTTGACCCAGCTATCCCACTCCTTGGCCTATACCCAAAGGACTTAAAATCAGCATACTACAGAGATACAGCCACATCAATGTTCATAGCTTCTCAATTCACAATAGCCAGACTGTGGAACCAACCTAGATGTCCCTCAGTTGATGAATGGATAAAGAAACTGTGGTATATATATATACAATGGAATATTACTCAGCTATACAGAATAATAAAATTATGGCATTTGCAGGCAAATGGATGAAATTGGAGAATATCACGCTAAGTGAGATAAGCCAATCTCAAAAATCCAAAAGAGGAATGATCTCACTGATGAGCAGATGATGACACATAATGGGGGGTGGGAGGGGGTCAGAATGGAGGAAGGAGGGACTGTATAGAGGGAAAAGAGGGTTGGGAGGGGTGGGGGGGGAAGGGAAAAATAACAGAATGAATTCAAACCTCATTACCCTATGTGAATGTATGATTACACAAATGGTATGCTGTTACTCCATGTACAAACAGAAACAACATGTATCCCATTTGTTTACAATAAAAATAAATTTAAAAAAATGAAAGTCTTAAAAATCTAACTTCACCAGATAGAAACAGTTTTAAAATGTTTAAAGTTATGTTGAAAGAAAACAGGCTTTCAAAACTAACAAACAAAACACATATTTGTTATTACCAGAAAGAGATGTCTTTAGGTAAAAATAATGAAAGCCCCATGCTGCATAGATAATTTATAGCTGTAGTTATCTAGTCAATGAGCACAAAGCAAGCATTTAATCTTTAGCACCAATCTCTTGTTTATTTCTTATTGCTGAAATTTCATACTCATTTCTTCTTATTGGATGGCACATGATGGTGAAGGTGGTAAACTGACATTTGCTCAGCCCCACCCTGCTCAGCCTTCAGAGTGGATGAATTCTCAGCTGGTGAATTGGTTGCTTTGGTCTTTTCATCTTCTTGGGGGGCTAGAATTTTTTAGGTGTCTGTCAGGTAATTGAAATTGGAGAAGTACTGAGGTGGCCGCTGAACTCGAGTCCCATTTCCTTGATTTTTCTTATCCTTTACATTGCTGGCCTCTTCAGGCTGTCTTTGGTGAGAAGGCACCGATGGAATAGTGGTAACTCCCGTACATATTCTGTCTCACTCTTCTACTTTGTTGTTCTGCTCTCTGGTTTTCAGCACCCTTCATCATTTTCCCCTGCACGGGAGGGTTTGGAATACTGTGGTAGATGCCCACAGCGCCTCTCCAGTAGTGTGGGAAACTTCTGAGGTAGGGTCAGTATTGTTGGGCCTGGCCTTTGCAAACCTCTCTGATCCCTCATTCTTTCCTCCATTCTCATTTTTTCTGGTAATTCTGCTGGTAATTGTGTGGGGGACCCACAGTATAGCACGGATAACATCTTCCATAGTTTTGGTCTGTTGCATGTTTGCTGCCTTGAATTGGAATTCCACCAGGACCTGTAACATTTTCTGTCTTCACACACTTTTCTCCTTCAGAAACATCAAAATCTACAGTCTCCAACTCCTATACCATGAAGATATTTCTCCTGGGGTTATTCTTTTTGCGTCTTTTTTTGTTAGCATTCCTGTTGAAATCATCCATATCTTGTTTCTTATGTTGAAACATTTTACTGTTCCCAAATCCTTTGTTCTGGTTACCATGCCCCTGCCAGGGGAGCTACTGAAATGAACCCCAGCTCTGCAACTCCCTGTGCCTGTCCATGGTGCTGAGCATGGTCTGCCCTGCTGAGGGCAAGAGCTGGGATTTGGCCTCTGGTTGTGGTGATGGTGAGGGACTGACTGCTTCAGCTGTGACTTCTTCTGGCCTAATTGGCATCCAGACTACCAGCAGCGGTCGGTTCACCCTCTGCTCCAACACTGCTAACTGAACTCCATGTATAACTTGACTCTCCCAAATTTAACTACTAATAACCTGCTGTTGACCAGAATCCTTACCAATAACATAAACAGTAGATTAACATATATTTTGTACATTATATGTATTATATACTGTGAAAAATTTGTGTGAACACTGAGAGATTTCTTTTATAAGGCAGTATGCAGTTACAGGGAGATATTAGATTCACAAGGTGTGTTTAGGAAAACTTGCAACATATGAGCTCATGGCAGTAGCAAGAACAGGTGAACATGAAATTACTTAGTAGTTCATGTACTACTATGAATTTTTTGCAGATATGGCTTAATAGTGCATCTTTAAGTTTGCATTTTTTTCAACTGAGAATAGAGCTACGTGTGATCTGTGTGCCACAGTTTCAGTACATTTTGGCTTTATATAATGAATTTGTATATATTTTATGTGTATTTATGTATATTTTATATTAAATAATAAGAGTCATTTTAGGCATTTGTATACTAACCTTTTCTTGATTTTTTTGATATTTTTAGTTAGGTTACATGGTTTTTCAAATTGTTCAAAATCTCAAAAAAAAAAAAAATCCATGTATAAGTGGACCTGTGCAGTTTAAACCTGTATTGTTAAAAGATCAACTTTTTATAAAGGCATAAAAACCATGGCTGTGAGAAGGGTGTTGGTGCCAGGTGTGGAAGATTGTTAAGGAGTTAAGGCAGAGTTCATGGTCCTTGATTTGAAAATGAGGTATGCCTGTCTTTTTCTTGATGACCAGTCCATCTTGGTAGGCCTTAGTTGCAGAGTTTAGAACCTTAGAAATTGAAATAACTATCTATAAATTGAAGAACTGGCCCATCATGAGAGCTCTCATTTTGCTTATGTTTCTTCCTGGTTTTTAAGATGATGAAAATAAACTATAGAGATCTGTGCTTCAAGAGGCTTCTTCTGTAACATTCTAAAAAGGGAAGGGGAGCTGAATCTCTTGGTAATGAGGAGACATGAAAACAGCTGTTGTAAAGATAGCACCAGAACCTGCTACTGAGTTCCTCTTGCCTCTTCCACTTGCCATGACCCTTTTGGGTGATTTCCATATGACATTTGTTGTCAGGATTAGGACAGGGGCACTAGATGAAGCCTCCACTGAGCACACCATTTGCTCATGGCTCATAAAATATGTACTGGAGATTGTGAACATTTGGGGATCCACCATTCGTTAGGTAAAGAAGGACTAGATGATGTGAAATGTCAGCCAGTACCTCTTCTCCAAGTTATATATGTGATCTGCACTGAGGTGTACGTGATTCTGGGGAGAATGCTTTTTAACGTGGTTCATATTGTTTGGATAGAGATCCGTAGTGGATGCAGAACTCATTTTGGGGAGACCAATAAATAAATGCAGATAGAGAAAGAGGCAGTAATCTTAATTCTCATCTTTTTATAAGGCATTCTTTCTGTACTACATATCTTCTTTTGACTTGTTTCTTAGGGGCACACTTAAAAGTCCACAGAATTATAACAAAGGGAAGGTGAGGAGGTTAGACTATGCTAAAAGTAAAAAAATTGATAAAGGAAATGACTGTTTTATAATGATATTCTTCATTGTCTCTTGTAGTGTTGAGAAAAGTAACTTCTTAGTTTAGTGATCCTGCTCAATTGTTGCAGTGGTAGAAGGGGAAGTCCTTCCATCTTGGAGAAACACTATTTACAGTGTGTAGATTACCATCTACTGTCAGTGTCACTTTGTAAATAATTTGCAAAACCATTCTTATTTTGTCCCTTCCATGGCTTTTGTTTGTTAGTTATCATTTCTGACATGCTTAGCTTCAGTACTCCTCTAAATGCCCAGTTTCTAATATTATTCTCAAATCACCATTAAATAAAACAGAAGTTTGAAAATACCAGATCTCTTTTTAAAAATCTATTATAGCAACCTAATTTCTCTCAGAATGAAAGCCCTTCATAATCTGTCCCTGCAGTGTCTTCCTATCCTATGCACTCTGAATGTTAATAGAGTAATACTTGTTTCCCCAAATATGCACCTCACAATTTGCTAATATATTCTCCATGACTTTAACGTCCTCTGATTGGCAATGTTCTCTTACCTCTTATAACTTACTGACTTTTATTTCTAGAAATTTGGCTCTAAATCATGTCCTCTTCTACATGTTTCCAGATACTCCTCTAGCCATTTCTTCCCTCTCCAGTATATTGGCAGTGTTAAGGCACTTATCAGTTTTCCTACATTTGTTGATTTTTTCTAAAAAATATTTTCAGTTGTAGATAGACACAATATCTTTGTTTTATTTATTTATTTTATGTGGTGCTGAGGATTGAACCCAGTGTCTCACCATTGCTAGGCAAGTGTTCTGCAGCTGAGCTACAACCCCAGCTCCATTTGTTGATTTTTGAGAGCTTACCCCTTGAAAACAAGAGGGCATATTTCTCGTTCTCCATATCTGATCATAAAAATATTTTTTGGTCTAAATCCACGAATGAGATGTTTTGTGTTACCTAAAGGGAAGACAAGGGGACTACCCCGGATGTTCTAGCTCAGTTCTTTTGAAGACTGAGTGGTGGGAGTTCGGCTTCTACCTACTTGCTTCCAATGACAGTTCATTTTTAAAGAAACCATTCCCTCATATCAGGGAAATGTGAAGAATTATTGTGGATGAGTTCTAAAAACTGTTCATCTCATTTAATCCACATACTTTCCTTTGTAAGTTTGGAAATTACAGAGTATAATATTAAAAGAATAATATTAAATTTGTTTTGATATGATCAGGTGAAATGACCTAAATTGAAGATGGAAAAGTGGCTTAGACAGAAGCTTTAGCTTCTGATAGCCTGTTCATTTGAGAACTTCTAACCATTCAGTCTGTACTTTTAGTTCCAAATGTGGAGCACAGTCAGAAGTATTCAATGAAGAGTCTATTTAGAAGCATTTCTATAGGTAGACACTTATAAATCTAGCTCTCTAAATCCATTAATTTCTTAATAAATAAATTCTTTAATAACCTGTCAGCTGTGTATCAGCGAGGCAAGCACTCTACCAGCTGAGCTATCTCCCCAGCTACAGTAGAATTTTAAGTAAAAAATTATGTGAATTAAAAAAATAAAGTGAATGTAGATGTTTAGTGCAGTGACTAAAAGGGAAGGATGTGGGATCATGGAAGGATGTGTTGTCTCTCAGAGAAGAGAGCCTGGAAGATCTTGTGTGTTTACTCTCAAGTAGGGATAAAGTTTTGCTAAGAAAATTGATGTGAGAGCTGAATAGGAGACCTGATGATTTGGAATTGTTGCAGTAAAAGATTTGCTTAGCAACTCTGCGAGCCTGGTGGAGGACAGAAGTGATAGCAGTTCATGTGGTTATGTAATCTTTCTTTACCAGCATGGCTTATGCTTCTCTATGTTGAGGGGCAGTAAGAAAATGTTCAGATTGATCCTGGGGATTGTCAGAATAGGTACATAGAAATCAGTACTTGCTCTGGCAGTTACTAATTAGGAATTGAAAACATAGTTGAAGGGATGGACCCAAGAAATCTAGTCCAGATAGGAAAAAAACTGAGAAAGGAAGGGACCTCATAGACTATGGGGGTCCTCTCTGCCATGTCCCACGTGGAGGAGGAAAGGGTTAACTTCCGGAGGAGGATGTTGGTGGTTTTTCTGTTACCTAAATATCTACTCAATAAGCACACAAGAGCCAATACTCTTTTTATGAGAGAGGGGGTGTGACTGGTCTGGCCATAACAGCTCTGGTCTCTAACAACAACTTGCCCAACTCTCTTTTATTTATAGACACACAGGTAAAGGGGGCAAGGACCAGGAGGAGCTTCTTCTATGATAGACAGAATAGGGTGGAGTTAGGGGAGCCATCCTCTTGGGGGAAAATTCCAGGAGACAGGCACCCACTCCCATGCAGCACTACATACTTCCTGGCATTTCCTAGAAGTCAGGCCTCTGTGTCCCATGGCTCAACCTAGTCTGGTTCTGCTAAATAAGGATGGCTTCTCACAATAGACTATTTGGGGAAAACGTCAGGGCACCCGAGGCCTCAGTAGGAAGTAGGAAGGGAGAAAAACTTTGGAAGGATAGAAAGTGGTGCATGTTGGAATACAGAAAAGCATGGATCTGAAGTGGTGTAAAACAACTATGAGAACACTACAGTTATTTCCTAGACCTTGGGGCAAGTGACAAGGGAGTGGAAGATGAGAAAATTCTATTTTAGAAATTGGTCAAGGAAGTAATTTCCCTGGGAGGATTAGACTTCTATGAGGACAAGAGGGGAGGACAGTATTGATGGTAGAATGGGGATTCCAGAGGACTTTATAGAAAAACTTTGGAGAGAGTTAAAATGTTCTTTATAATATTGAGCTTAATTATTCTCTGAGTGTCCCAGATTTCTGTGTTGTAGTTTCCTAAACAAGTTAGGGAAATGAAGAATAGATTTTTAATTTTGGGGGAGATTCTGAGACCAGGATTCATTTTTTCATTTGATAAATGCAGGAAAATACTTAAACTAGATAATTTTAGTTACTCCTCAAATACTCCAGGCTCCAGAGAGGTATCTTAAAGATGGGGGGAGGAAGATGTAATTGCTAATCAGTGATTAAGTTTCCTTTCATTTTATCTGATAGTGAGGGTATAGTTACATGATTAAATATTTGTCTTCCCCCCCATTAACACACATGATCAAGTGCTTGAACCTGTGTATTTACATGCGTTAGCTCAGAGCTTCCTAAAGTAGGGCTCATGTGGTTGACTGTACAACTCTATGTGTTGTGCTTTTGGGAATTGTAGTTCGCATGTGATCAGTGGTCCTGTGATTATCTAGTTTTAACTTAACCAGTTCCTCCAGTTGGTTAAGTGTCTTTAGAAGATTTCTGCAAAGAAGTGGTATTTTGTGTGGATAATACTAAAAGTGCAAGCAAAATGAATCAATGAAATAATTGTAGAACTGCTTTCTCCTGTTCTTTATGAGCCATGTTAAATAATAAAAATGTCAACCACGTAGGTTACTAGGGACAAGTGTGATGGTGATGGAGGAAATGGGAGAATATAGATCAAGGGTACAAAGTAATGTGGAACGAGTAAGTCTAAAGATCTACTTACTGTGTGTCATGAGCACTACAGTTAATATTACTGTGTTTTATATTGTATATTTGCCAGAATAGATTTTTGGTACTCTCAACACACACAAGGATATATAAATATGAGATGATGGATATATTAATTTGCTCAACTGTAGTTCTTACTTTACTAAGAGTATCTACATCAAGATAAGTGTAACAAAATGTTCTGCACTTTAAATATGCACAATAAAAATAAAACAGTGAATAAAAACCTAAAATAAAAAGACTACCACATAATTGGAGCTGACAAGAATTTCAGAATTACCAAGAAAAGTATTTGAAATATGATCTCACCTTTACCTATGTTAACAGTAAGCCCTGCCCTTAAGGTATCAGTTGCCTGAAGATATTTGCTAATGAAAAATTCATAATCATCAAGATGCTAATTTCAGCATCCAGAACATGAAGTTAAACCCTGTGATTTTTTTAAGTCAATGTTTAAGTCAGTTTTTACAAAATTTACTAAATATAATGATAAATGCTTAGACCTCTCTTTGAGTTTTCTTATTCAGTAGCAAAAGACAATAACTCACATATCTTTGGGAAAATACACACTTTTCTTGTCACAGTAAAACTAGTTGTAATAATGTGGGAACAAAGTAAAATACTGTTTAAAGGAGCATAGACTATATTGTTAAAGAGTTAAGCCAGGCAGGGTAGGGAAAGGGATCCTGCAGGTAGAAAGTGTGGTATTCTGAGATGGAAGATGATTTATAATATTTATAACACATTTCAGCTTAGGTGTTTGTTAACATGAGGAGGGTCACTTAATGAAAGATATACCAGCAAAGATGTATTTGCAACAGTATGACTCTCTTAATAGGAAGATGATTTTTGGAAAAGTTAGGTAAGAATGACCACGACTGTCTTTTGTCTAAGAATAAGGTGATGGAGGTAACATGAAATGAGGTTAATACAGGAAGAGTTGAAACCAGAATTGCATGAAGTAATACTGCCATGGGTAATTTAAGAAAACATGACCTTTAAAATATGTGAGTCCTCAGTACTTATAGTGAGATGAGAGTGACCACTGTTACGGTTTATGCATCCCAAAGTTTGTTCATCATCTTGGAACATAATGTATGAAAGAGTCCTTGGACATAAAGATGAACTACTTGTTTTGCTTTTATGAAAATACAATTCTTCCACTTTTCTTGCCCTTTTTTATCTTGGTGATAAGTGGCTATCAGTACTATGCAACCTAATATATATTTTGTAAAAATTTTGTTGATTTAAGGAAAAGATGACATTTTAACCGGTGAGAAAGTAACTGCTTTCTAAAAGAAATTTTTGCTATGTGGAGATGATTTTGAAAATAGGCACTGGGGAGTATTTCTTTGGTGACATGATTTTCTTATTAAAAATGAGGTACGCCACCTAGAAAAAATTCATGTTATCACACTTAGAAACAGTTCCCCTGGATTTTGAATTCATTTACTAAAAGTTTTAGAAGGAAAGCTTTCTAATTAACTTATAAATTGATTGCTATCAGGAACAATAGAATTACAAGATGAATTTTGATTAAAAGATTTTGCATGAGGTAAATGGATAGAATAGAATCCTTAGTTCAGTTAAGCCATAATGTACTTTGCAGGGGTTTCAGCCGCATAACTGCCAGAGAACGGCATGCCAGCAATAAATCAATTAATTACCAATAAACTTATCTAATCAACAAACACACAAGAGCCAATGCTCTTTTCAAATGGGAGGGGGCGTGATGAATCGGGCCATACCAGATCTGGCCTCTAACAAGGTGGAGTAGCCCACCTTTCCTTTTATTTTATAGTCACACAGGCAAAGGGGACCAAGACAGGAGGGGCTTCTGTGATGAACAGGATGAGGTGGAGGTAGGGAAGCCATATGTTTAGGGAACTAGCATATCAATCAGATGGTAAGCCACTCCCACACAGGGCCACTTTCAGGCTGTCTGGAACAGTCTCATGGCTGCCAGTTCCTGGGAGTCAGACCTCCATATCCCATGGCTCAACCAAAATCAGATTCTGCTAGATATGGACGGCTCTCCACAGCACTTCATCATTTGGGTCTACCTGCTTTTATAAGACTTTTTTTTTCGGTTGTGGCAGGCTTTATGGCCCAAGGATCAAAATAAACTGAATGTAGAATGGCTAAATTTTGGAATTGCTAAACCACTAAGAATTAAGTTAAAACTTAGTCAATGACTTTACTTTTGTTGAAATATTAGTATTTAAAGGGATTTTATACCTTTAATAAAGAAATGAAGTTATTTAAAACATACCTTATTGCATTTTAGCTTATTTTAATTGTGTTTATTTTAATGTGCAAATAAAGTTGCTCTAATAATATGCATGTAATTTATGTATAAATAAATAAACACACATTGGTTCTGTTCTCAAATACTTTTTTCCCCAACTTTTTTTTTTTTTTTCCCCAATACCTGGGATTGAACCTAGGGCTTAACCACTAGGTCACAACCCTGGCCCTTTTTAAATTTTTTATTTTGACCAGGGTCTCACCAAGTTGCTGAGGGCTTTGCTAAATTGCTGAGGCTGGCCTTGAACTTGTGATACTCCCGACTCAGCCTCCCAAGTCGCTGGGATTACAGGTGTGTGCCACTGTACCTGGCCTGATTTCTTTTTTTTAGAGCATTATAATTATACCTAGTGTTTGGGTTCATTTTGACAAAACCATACATCCCCCTCCATTTTCTTCCCTTCTCCCCTATTTTCCTTCTCCACCTCTACAGATCTTCCTTTAACTCCTTTATTTTTGATCGATCCTTTCTACATATGCATGAAGGTGAATTCCCTTTGGTAACTTTATATTATATGAATGTAATACGACTTTGTTAAATTCATTCCATGTTTCTTCTCCTTTCTCTTCCTTCCTCTCTCTCTCTTGTTCTTCTCCTTCTACTCCCCTCTCCTTCTGATCCCCTCTCCAACCACCTTTTTTCCCTGATTTTATTCCAGCTTCCACATATGAAAGAAAACATTCGCCTCTTGGTTTTCTCTCAAACACGTTTTACTGATTGGGTGTGCAGTCAAAACATTTGGAGATCATTAGACTTGATGGTGCCTAGGATTTGTATAGTACTTTGTAATTTATAAAATGCTACAGGGTGTGCTGGGACACATCTGTAATCCCAGCTACTAAGGTGGATGAGGATTATGAGTTTGAGGCCAGCCTGAGCTAAAATTTAGTGAGATCCTGTCTCAAAAACGTAATAAAAAGGGCTGGGGATGTAGCTCAGTGGTAAAGCACCCCACGATTTAATCTGCAGTAACCAAAATCAATCAATCAGTCAGTCAACCAAATGAAAATACTTTTGCCAGTGTGTTATAACTTGAACCTCAGTAATAGCCTTTTGATGCAGGAAAGTGCCATTTTGTTCATTTTATAGAGGAAGCATTATACTCATTTTATAGAGGAAGGTCAGAATATTTAAATGACTTGCCCAAGGTCACACAACTAGTGCTCCTTAACTCTGGCACAGGTTTTATTATTGGATAGTGCCTTTTCCATTTATTGCCACTATACTAGTTATTCTTTTAAATTTTGACTGCCTGTGCCAATCTATTACTTATTTTTCAGAATTCTCAGGTAGAGAATGTAAAAGAAATACCTTTTGTATTTCCTCCAGAGATTTTAGTTGTTATCAGTGATGGGGAAGGGGAGAGATACTGTGAATAAAGAACACTGAGAACAAAGGAGTGGAAACCAACTTCAAACAAAATATATTAATGATGAAAATATAAATGTTAATAGAAGACCCAGAAGTCAAATAAATACCTTTGATGTGGAAAATAAAACAAAGGAGCCAAAGAAATAACAGTTCAGGTAGATTTTGACCATTATGTGAGGGCAGTCAAGTGATGAATGATTGTGGAGAATACAGTGGATGCATTCAATGTAGTTCTGTGCTATGGTAACTGTTGGCATTAATGAACAAAATTAATTAAGAGTTGTGAAGTTTGTTTTAATGATTGTGTCTAGTTTTGATTCTTTTTTTTTTTTTTTTTTGGTGGTGCTGGGGATTGAACCCAGGGCCTCACACATGCCAAAAGCAAGTGCTATATCACTAAACTACAGCCCAGCCTCTTCTGCTTTTGCTTTCAATAAAACTTCATTTAACATGTAGCTTATTTTGACTGTTGTCAATACATATAGCAAAATTAACAGAATTGAAGTATTCTCTATAGAAATAACAAGTTAAAGGTTGTTTGCCTGCTAGTAGATCTATAAAAAAAATGGGTCTAACATACCAAATAGAAAATGATTGGGTCAGAAAAGAGTTAAAAGTGTAGCATGGTTTTCAGATATCATTTTCTAGGCTGTGATCAGTACCACAATCTAAGAACTATAGAAAGTTGTTTAACAAATCAGCATATATGTTTTTAACAGATTTCCTTGAAAATATGTTTCAAGGAAATTAACTACAGCTTCTATGGCCTTTTTATATGATAAATTCATGGCATAGCTTCATCTTCTTTAGCCTAGTGGCAATACATCTAGAAATACTATGCATCACTGAATCTTTTCTAGGAGATTTGTGTGCTTTGTGATATTGCATATATGGTTATAAAATTACCTTGTTGTTCACTGTCATATTAAACCAGAAAGGCACTGATGGGCATATAGTATTGCCTCTATTGATAATATGCAGATGAAAGTCTCCCTCAGTTCAATTGAATACAGTTCTTACCTGTATTATTTTTATTAGACCAGTGGTTTGTTATGCTCTCACAAAGAAAACCAACATAGTGCATTTAAAATCTGAAACAATATCTGCCTTTTTTTTTCTTAATTAAATGGAAAGATCTTCTGAAACTTACAGTAGTTTCAGTGGTTTAAAAGATTTAGAGAATTATTCTGGGCTTTTAGACTTGGAGTTAGAATGTTTGGATCTAGTTAGCAATAGCTGTTTTGTTGTTGAGATGTGGTGTCATGTGGGCAAATTACTTAAACTTCCACTGACAAATGTATGCTGGTCCAATGTAGTTTGCTCACAAATGGCCAAGCTTCCACCCACATGAGCATAACCATATGATTCATTAAGCTGTGAAGATGAGGTTCCAGTGATGTAGTCTGATAACCTGGAAAGACTTGTTGGCTCTGCAGGAGGCTTTGGGGCATCCAGAGGAACTCTTTCCATTCAGTCTGAGGAGTTTTAAGTCAGTGTAGTCTGTCAAACCAGAGAAGTTGGGTTAGTTAGCATTAAGGATCCCCTATCCCTAAGTGGGCAACTCTCCTCTGGATACATAGCCATCCTTTCTCTTTCTTCTGGGTATGCAAGAATTGTCCACATTAACAAGAATGTTCAGAATGAAGGTTCTAATTGAATCTAAGTAGATATAATCTTAACCATTCTCACTTTAACCCACAAAGTAGATTAGCCAGGCATGTCATTTCCTCTCTTAAGCCCATCTGACTGTGCTCATGACATGCTCAGTATTTGAAGTTGGTAGTCTACTCTCTAGAATGCCAGCATACTTTTTTTTGTGTGTGTGGTGCTGGGGATTGAACTCAGGGTCTTTTGCATGTGAGGCAACCACTCTACTGAGCTGTATCCTCAGCCTGCCAACATACTTTTGTCCCCATCAACTGAGTTGTGTGATTACCAAGAATTTGTGTTATGCTTATTTCTGAAACTTTTATTGCATTTGTGCATATTATTGTATTCAAATAATTTTATTACAGATTACATTGACCATTGAATTATGAGGTTGAAAAGAGAATTATTGTTTCTATTAGGGCAAAGTGAAATGCCTTTATTATTATTATTTATTTGTGTTTTGAGAGATAGGGTCTTTCTTTATTACTCAGGCTGGCCTTGAACTCTTCAGCTAAGCAATCTTCCTACCTCTGCCTCCTGAGTAACTGGTACTGTAGGTGCTAACCATAGCAGTTAGCTTAACGATAATCACAGAACAGAAATGGATGGTGAATTAGATGTGGGTAAGACAACCAAAAGATACGAAAGATATTGTAAAAATATAGAAGGAGTATGTATTCACCTTGTTTCATACATATCTTTAAATCAGTGCTATAACTTAAAGAAGTGAAACTGCAGGCTACAGTGATGCTTTATGGATGTGTTTATGTTTAAATTTTTAAATTACAGTGTTTAAAGTATATATGGTTTATTTCCTCCTTTAAAGTGACTTTCCTTAACCAATTACTGTTCCTGATCTTACTAAGTAAAAGTATACTTGATAGTTGAACATAGTCAGCCTCCTTACACCTTTAAAAAACTGGTGTTTGCAGTTTGGGTATGCTTTTTTGACGTATCTCTGTGTATTCCTCCAATGCTCCCTTTACTTGTTTTCCCATATTTCAAGTAAAAACTATTAGTCAACTTTCCATTAATTAGCTTTTGTCTGCTGTGGCTTTAGCAAACACCCACTCACATACAGGGGCTTTGGATTCAAGTAGATCTGAGTTTAAATTCTGTTTCTGCCCCTTTACTAGCTCTGTCACCTTTGGAAAGTGTAGTGATTTGGATATGAGGTGTTCCTCCAAAACTCCTGTGTTAATTCAGGGATGGTCAAAGGTGACTATGAGAACTATAACATAATCAGTGGATTGATCCATTTGAGGGATTAATAATTTGAATGGACTAACTGGGTAGTAACTGTGGGCAGGTGGGGTGAACTGGAAAAAGTGGGTAACTAGTGGTGAACCTGGGGGATTTATATTTTGTTCCTGGTGCCTTCTCCTCTCTTTATGCTTCCTGACTGCTATATGGTAAGCAGCTTTCCTCTGCTGTTGCTCTTCTGCCATGATGTGGTCCCTCATCCTAAACCTGGAGCAATGGAGTTGGCCACCCATGGACTGAACCTCTGAAACCATGAGCCAGAATAAACTTTTCCTCCTCTGAGTTGTTCTTGTTGGGTATTTTGGTCACAGTGATGAAAAAGCTAACATAGAGAATTACTTAAATTTCTTCTTAAACTTCTGTTTTCTTATCTTTAACATGATAATATATACCTCAGGGTCTGATAGTGTGTGTTTAGCACACATGAGGCCCTGGGTTCTGTCCCCAGCACCAAAAGAATACATAAACAAATAAAAATTATACACATACACACCCCTCAAAGAGATAATAAAAATAAAAAGTGTAAGTGAAGTGAATGGCATGTGACATAGAAGGCACTCAATGAATATTTTACTTTTCTTTGTGCCAGTGTTGTCACATTTTATGTCACAGCCAAAAAGAGGAAATTTTGCAAGCCATACATCTGATGTAGTAGACCTAGAGACCAATAGCAATGAAGCCAACTAAGGGAAGTGGCATTGTTGCTGTGAGTTCTGTCATTTCTAAAGTTAGTTCATCATTTCTTAAGTACCAACTAGCATTGTCAGATATTTAGAATTTGAAGATTTAGATTTTATGTCTCTAGATGCCAACTTTGAATGTGTGACCAACCAACTGGAGGGAGAGGAACCAGATGAAGGCTGTAGCAGAAAAAATTGAATAAGGCTATGTGATCATTCTGGCCCAAGCAGTCTTCTTTCAACATCTAAGCAACATATCACTTTCCCTTTACTTCCCAGAAGGCCAAGGGAGAAGGCATTTACCTTAATATAAAGATACATCATTTTGTTCAAAAAAATATTTTTCAGCCAGGCATGGTGGTACATATCTGTAATCCCAGTGACTCTGGAGGCTGAGGCAGGATTGCAAGGTCAAGGCCAGCCTGGGTAGTGTAGTGAAACGCTGTCTCAAAATAAAATAAAAAGGGCTGGGGATATAGATTGGTGGCAGAATGCTTGCCTAGCATTTGTGAGGCCCTGGTTTCAATCCTCAGTGCCTCCATTCCTCAAAAAGAAAAAAAAAAAAAAAAGAAAGAAAGAAAAAAGTTGTTCTTGCTTTGTTTGTCTCTCCAGCTGCTGTTCCGTCCCTAACACATCTTTGTCGTTTGAAAATTCGGTCCAGCCTGAAGCCAGAGCACTTACGATCTGACAGTTTTATCCAGCAGCTGCCACTTCCCCGAAGCCTGCAGAGTTATTTGCTCTATGAAGAAGTTCTGAGGATGAATGAGATTCTGGAACTGGAACCACTCATGATGGAGAAGTGAGTGGGAGCAACTTAGCACAGCTCATGGGAAGCCATCAAGACAAAAGAACTGTGGAATGCAAAAGTATTTATGATTTATAGGCACAAAAGATGATTTTTGTTTGTTTGGTTGGTAGGTTTTGGGGGCAGTAGTTAATGTGAATGTTTACAAATGGGCTTAGTAAAAACACATAGTGAACATCACTGATGCTACTTTATTGCAGTTCATCACCAGTGCACTTTGTGTTGTAATATTTGTTTACCTGACCATTTTCTGCTTTATTCTGCTATTGAACTGTGATGCTGCTTCTAGTGCTAGACATGCCTTATTTCTACCTATGATTCATGTTTATCTGGTGGTAGGAGCTAAGAATGGAATGCATAACACTTCAGTGTGGTGTTGAATCTATTGTTGTTGTTATAATTATCTTAGTTGGGCCTGAATATCTCATATGTTTATTAAAGTTTTTCTATCTTGTCACTTTGCGTTGTCATCTTTTAAGCAGTCACATTTATGAAAAATTGATATTCATTGCCTTTTCACATGTAAACTCAGGGAGAAAATTTGTTTTAAAGGAAATCAATCATATTGCTGTTATCCCCTCAAGACATGCTCAGTTAAAAAAAAAATAGTTAGATCAGTTTAGGGATAAATGAGCATTTTACCATATGTAGAATATTAATGAGACTGAGAAGGACATTTATGTGGTACCATCTTTAAAGAAAGGTGTGTATTCTTGAGTAACTTAATATCAAATATAATATTCAAACTGCATTCAGTCCCATAATCAAAGAGCTGCTTTGTTCCTATGAAACAGTAATAGCCAGTTCTATTAATATTATACTATTTTTCCTTCTTCTTGTCTGGATAGATTATTAAACATCCATGAAATAAAGACCTCAGAATCCTAGGTTAATGAGACATCATCACCTCATAGGTTTTTATAATTGCTTACTTGAAATCTGGAGTCAGGAGGAACTAAACACAGAACCAAGCGCACTGTCATAAGAAGCCGTGGAGACTAGCCTTGGGAGAGGTCTGAGAGCATTGTTGTCATGTTAGACAACTAGAGATGGTTCTAAAGGAGACAAAGCTTCCATCTTGTTGGGATCCAGTGGTTAAAATAGATGGGAGTAGATCAGCTGCTCCTCTGATAGGCCTTTGCTCTTTGATAAAAACAGTGATGAAGGTGGGAAGGTGGGCTGACTCAGGGCAGCATTACTAAGATCATAAGAGATGACTGAGCTTTTACCTTGGACTTAGAGCTACCTGTGGGGTGGAGGTAGAGTTTGTAGGTGTTTTTTTTGTTTTGTTTTGTTTTTTTGGGTGCTGGGTATCGAACCCATGGCCTTATGCTTACAAGGCAAACACTCTACCGACTGAGCTATCTCCTCAGCCCTGAGTTTGTAGGTGTAAGGGCAGAAATAAGGTTAGATATGGAAAACCAGGTGGAGGTTCTGATGATTAAATTTAATTTTAAAAAATCACAACATTGGTATTTTTAAAATGTCATAACCTTTATTTTGCAAACCCTAAATCTCTGATTTTTTAATGTAACACCAAATTTTTGTCATGGCCAAATGTACATAGAATGTTTAAATATGAAGGTGAATCTTTTTATGTGTTTGTTTGTGTCCTGACTATATAATAAAAACAATCAGGGAAGCAGTGAGGGTGGGTTCTGGGTGGGATTCTGTCCTTGCTGGGCTACTGTGCCATGGAACTCAGTGCAGACTACTTCCAGGAAAATAGTAGTGGGACCTGGAGGCAGAGCATGTAGAGGTGGAGGACATGACTCCAAGCCCTGGTGGTATGGGCCAAGTTCAAGGGGCAGCCACTGCTTCAAAGACATCAGCTGGTGAATGGGTTCCTAGCAGAAGAGCTCCTCCATAAGTAGGCCTATGAGCAGAAAACCTTGACTCTAGACCTGGGTCCAGAGTGAGCCTGTGAGCAGTGGAAATGAAGGGCTGAGGCCTGTGCAGCCATTAAATGACAAATCAGGACCAAATAAAAATAATCCACAAGTTATCCTCGAGCTCAATTTTGAAGATCTGAAGATCAGTATAGATGGTCCCTGACCATTTTTTGACTTCACAGTACTGCAAAAGTGATACCATACTTTGAGTTTTTCCCAGCTAGTTGTATGCAATATATTCTCTTAGGTTTCTGGTATGGCTGGGCAGTGGCGGTCAGTGAGCCACAGCTGCCAGGCACCCATGTAATCATGAAGGTCAACAAACAACTGATGTTCTGCAATGCACTTTGTTGCTGAGCTATTATGTTCGGTAGATTAGGTGTATTAAATGCATTTCAGCTTAAATGGTATTTTCAACATACAGTGGTACTTTTGAAACATTTAAAAGCCCTTGGTATTTAAAACTGGTAAGTGATTTTACCGTATTGTATACAATACATCTTTCTTTAGACAAATTTGTTATAATAAAATTCTTGTAATTTTTATGAGAACTGTAATCAAAAAACATAAAGGTAGGTGATTTGCAGTCATAGTTCTTGGTCACAGTGATACATCCAGTTAGTGTTAGTTCCCCTTGAGCTCTGCCCCACATGCATAATAATGCTTTGATACTGTGGCTTCAAGTTACAGTGAGCCCCATGAAAAAGCTTGATAAAATAGTTCTCTAATGGTGGCACCTACTACCAGAGTGGGGTACAAACCAGCGATTTTAATACAAATGGCCAAATCTTGCCGCAAGATTTGGTCCCATGTTTTCCTTTAAGTATATTGTCTGCTGACCATTTTATGTAATAATAGTAATGTAGACATTCTTTCTTCCCTCCTTTTTCCAAATTACAAGTATCTTGATGTGCAGCTTTCTGGTAACCCTACTTCCCAGAGGTCACCTACCCCCCTTTTGTGTCCCATGGCCAACTGTAACAATTCTTGACTTGCAGCCTCTGTCATATTTATGATATGACAAATTAACATCTCTAACTTTAGATCTATTCTAACTGTAATCTGAAATGGTGATATTTTATAAATCTTTGAGTACCTAGTGAGGTACAATTAAAAGACACATGAGTACTTTTGACTGGGTTCTCCCTGAAATTCTATGTTTTGTTGGTCTTCAAAACATCATGAATTATAACTGTAATAAAAATGTTTATAAATAACTACATGTCTTTTCTAGAATTTGATGATTCTATCAAGTGGACTTAGTGGTTTGATCAAGGTGGCATCTAGAAAATTGTTGAGAATATTCATCTAAAAGTTTGCCTTTCATTTTATACTTCTCTGTATTCTCAACAGTATATTGCTTTTTAGTTATATTCCCTGATAAGTCACAGAAATGTTTGTTTGAAGAGGAAAACCTAGCATAATTATTGCCAGCAGGAGTCAAGTGCTACTGGGGAAAAATTTTATATGGTGAGGGATGTTGAAGGACTACTGAAATTGCTACTAATGTGACCATTTTAAGATTTATGACCAACTTTTTAAAAAAATCTAACAATTTAGGGAAGTAACTAGTAAAACTATAACTCAGTTCTTCCAATTTCATGAATTAATTCTCTGTAAAACAAATGGAAGCTCAGTCCCTGGCTTCATCCAGATATGCAATTTAAAGAGGATCTCTATGCCAAAGGGATCCCTAAAGCTTTTCCTGTCAGCTAAGAACATCGCACGTTATCCCCTGGTTTTCCTACACTCAGCACTTTCCTCCTCCTTTCTCTCTTATCCCAATCACACATAACTGAGGTGTCAGAACTAACATGTAAATGGGCCCCAAACCAAGAGATTCCATTATTCACAACCCTCTAAGACCTAGGGTAGTTATTTGAAAGTGAGAGTAGGTGCACCTGCAGTTGCTTAAGAGCTAATGTTGGATCTCTGATGTCACATCTGTGGATTTCCTCTGGGAGAAGGCCGTGCTTACGACTTCAGGTAACTATGACCTGTATTTGGTGATTTCTGCACTGTCATGATAGTTTTGTAAGTGTATTTGGTTCTCTTTACCTTTTTTATTTAAAAAAATAAATTTTTTATTTTTTGTGTTACTGGGGGATTGAACCCAGTAACTCTGAGTACATCCCCAGCCCTTTTTATTTTATTTTATTTATTTTGAGATGTAGTCTTGCTAAGTCACTGAGGGAATCACTAAGTTTCTGAGACTGGCCTTGAACTCGTGACCCTCCTGCCTCAGCCTCCTGAGTTGCTGCGATTATAGGTGTGCACCACTGCACCTGGCTCACTTTTTTACATTTTTTTTTAATAAAACATTTTAAGGAAAACATTTTTCCTAAGTGCATCTGTTCAAGTTTCTTGTTTTGCTTTCTCTTTCATTGTTCTTCTCTTTGAGGTAGAATTTTTTATGTGTATTTATTGTTACTATTATTAAATGACAAATGGTCATTGAAACACAGTACCTTGCAGTAAGCAAACCATTGCCCCCCCCGTAAAACTCTGTAGTTTTAAATGAGATAGAACTGATTATGCTTAGTGTTTCTGTGACAAGCTGGTTGAAAATGTGTAGCTAGCCTCTATTTGCAATAACACATCAATAATTTATGCTGAGAGGATGCCAGTCTGAGTTGTATTTTTTTGGAAACATACATGTTGAAGTAACATGGGCACAGATTGTATATATCTCCTGGAGTTGCAAGAGTGGACAAAATGTATTTAAATTTTAAATAAAGGATATCTTATTAACCTGTTGATAAACTAATAAATCTAAAATCTCATATAGGAATAGCTATAACAGCACATTTGTTTCATTTAAAAAGAAACTCAAGAAAAATAAAACTCAGAAAAAAGAGGAAAGGGAGGAAGGGGACATGGAGCTGTACTCTCTCATCCAGGCCCATTGTTGATGTTAACCTATGACTTGGAGTATTGTCTTCCAATATTTTTAATCTGGACACAAATTTGAGGAAGTTTTTAAAAAAGTATATGTACTTCAAATCACACTATGTTCACACTTTCATGTCCAGCTGAATCTTTTCTTTACAATATTAATGAAACATGCAGTCAAGGTAAGCCCATGAATTATCACAGATTCTGAATTGGTGAGAATGAGAAATGAGACATTACTGGGTTGATTTTTTTTTTTTTTTTTTTTTTTTTTTTTTTATTGCGGCTGGCGGGGAGTACTGGGGATTGAACCCAGGGGCACTCAACCACTGAGCCACATCTCCAGCCCTATTTTGTATTTTATTTAGAGACAGGGTCTCACTGAGTTGCTTGGTGCCTTGCTTTTGCTGAGGCTGACTTTGAACTTGAGATCCTCCTGCTTCAGCCTCTCAAGCCACAGGGATTCTAGACATGTGTCACTGTGCCCGGTACCGGGTTCTTTACCTAAGATGTCTATACAGAGAAAACAACCCTTCCCTCCTAATTTTGAAGAAAAAAGAAGAGGTGGAGGTGAGACCTTTGTTAACCTGCTGGAGCATCTGGTTTCAGCCCAGGCTAGTCATACAATTGCCATGTCCTTTGCGTTACTCTAGTACATATGTATGGTATATGTTTTCAATGAAGAAATTTAGAGTACAATTGTAATAAAGATTCATGCCTCTTGGCTTTTTTTTTTCATGCATAGCACTAATAGATGAAGCAGAACAGGTGGTAATTGCCATTGGCGCTCTGAGAATTGTGAATAGCATCTGTTTATGTCTCTTTTACCATCAAATGGTTAGTATAAAACCTTCTCTTCACTGCTTTCCTATGTGGATGTTAAAAGTCTATCATGAGTCATTATAAGGTGTTAATTTACACTCTTTCTAGCATGATAAAATAGGTGAAGAAGAAAGTCCATCTGGTGGCTAAATATGACTATGATTTGAACTGAACAATTGAAAAGAAGGCATAATACTTCTAAGGTTATTATGGATTATTGGATCAAATAATATGTGTGTGCCAAAGATTGCACAATAGTGGTGGTGTGTGTAGTGCTGGGGTTTAGGCAAGTGTTCTACCACTGAGCTACATCCTTAGCCTCCAAATATTTTCTTAATTAGATACACTAGTTAATAATGTGGAGTCTGAATTTTGGTTTGAACTCTTAAAAATTATTTCCTTTAATTATATTAGATAATAAAATGTTCAAACCCTTATGGTCTTCATCTTGCTTGTAATTATTTAGTTTATTAAGCCCACTTTTAAATGTCATGCTGTGGTATTTATGTGTGTAGATGTAAGTGCATACATTTTTTTTTTAATTTTGAGTGGGAAATACCAAGCATATTTAAAAATAGAAAATTATATATTGAACTTCCTTTCCCCACCAATTCCTTCCTTCCCATAGGCATTTTTAAGCAAATTCTAGACATACCACTTGTAAATGTATTAGTATGTGTCTGTAGAAGTCAAGCACTCTCCTTTTAAAACATGACTAATGCTATCATCACACCTTCCTAAAAATCCCCAATAATTTATTAATTCCATCAAATATCTAGTCATTATTTACCTGTTTTAATTGTCCTCTATTTTTTTTTTAACTGAGGCTCTCTACCACTGAGCTACATTCCCAGTTTTTATTTTTTATTATGAGACAGGATCTCATTAACTTGGGAGGCCTCAGTCTCCTAAATAGCTGGATTTACAGGGGTACACCACTGCACCTGACTTTTTTTTTTTTTTAAACAGTTTAAATCCCCATCCAAAAAGACATCTCTATGGTGTAGTTTTTGTCCTCTAATTTTTATTTTATTTTTTTTTTGGTTGAATACATTGGGTGATTTTCCTGTAGAATTCAGTGCTAGGATTTTGCTGATTTGCATCCCCATACTGTCATTGAAAATGTTCCCTGTTTCTTATTCTATTAGTTATATATTCCTATGTAATGAATTGCCTCAGAATAGCAGATTATATAGCATGTTAAAGTTAGGGTTCTATTCTCAGCAACACACACACAAAACAAACAAGAAATCCCCCAACCAGCAGATTAAAGCAATAATTAACACTACCTCACAGGTTCTGTAGGTCAGGAATTCAAGAGTAACTTAATTGAACATTTATGGTTCAAGGTATTTCATGAAGTTACAAACTGTAAGCTGGGTGTACAGTGACCTAAAAGCTTGATTAAGGCTGAAATAGCCATTGTAAGATGGCTCACCATGTGGCTGGCTGTTGGTTGAAGTCCTCATGGACTCCACATGAACCTCTCCTTAAGGCAGCTTGAGTCTCCTTACAACATGTCAGCTCTATTATTCCAGTGCAAGTCATCTTAGAGATGAAATAAGGCAAACCCCACAATGTTTTTAATGATCTATTCACCAACTGATGGGTGAGGTCCTACATGTCATTTCCTATCCATTATATTCATTAGAAACAAGTCACGAAGTATAGCCCCTATTCAAGGAGAAAGGAATTAGACCCCACTTTTTGGAGGGAGGGGAATCAAAGGATTTGTGGGAATCTTTTTAAAACCACCATATTTTAATTTCCTCTCAACTAGTAGTCAGATGCAGACAAGAATGCTACCTAGTTTGCAGGGCCCTATGTGAGATGAAAACGTGGAGCCCTTTTCAATTTGTAATATGGGTCAGCAGAGCATTAAACCAAACATGGCACCTTTCCAAGCTCAGAGCTCAGTGTGACTGTACAGATAACAACCATGGATATATAGGCTTGATCAGATTCTGATTCAATACACACACTTATTCCTTGTAGAACTGCTTCATAGGTGTTGGGCACTTTTATCTCTTCTAGTGATAGTAGCAATTGATGATCAGTAGCTAGATCTATTCATTCATTATATAGTTTTAAAAAATTTCTTAACTGCAGTGCATTCAAAAGGAGAAATCCATTAAATGGTTACCCTCAGATCTAGTTCACATAGGAAACAAGGTAAAATGCTTGGTTCTTTTACCTTTATTTGGAATTTTCCGGGATAATGATTGGTTTTCCTTTACAGGTAGCTAATAGCCTGGTGCCATGTCTCACGCCTGTAATCCCAATGACTTGGGAGGCTGAGGTAGGAGGATCAAAAGTTCAAAACCAGCCTCAGCAATTTAGCGAGGTCCTAGGTAACTTAGCGAGAGCCTGTCTCAAAATATAAATAAATGAGTAAATAAAAAGGGCTGGGTTAAGCACCTCTGGGTTCAATCTGCAGTAACAAAAATAAATAAAGGTGGACAGTATATTTTGCTTTTTAGAGTATTAGTATAACAACCTTGATTCTTGATGTTTTCTAATCCACTGCAGTTATTACTTTTAGTGATACTCAAATTACCCTATCTTATTGATACTGAAGTAGTCTCTGATAACCTCCTTTTTTTTTTTTTTTTTTTTGCGGTGCTGGGGATTGAACTCAGGGCCTTGTGTTTGCAAGGCAAGCACTCTACCAGCTGAGCTATATCCCCAGCCCTTCTTTTTTTTTTTCTGGTAAAAAGATAGTACAGATTTATCTTGTACATATCTTCCTCAGACCAAGAATCACTTTTTTTAAAAAAAATATTTTATTGGTTCTTTTTAGTTATACATGACAATAGAATCCATTTTGACATTATTATACAAGCATGGAATATATCCTACTTAAATTCTGCCCTCAGTACCTTTCCTTCCCCTTCCCTTTACCCGCCCCCTACTCCCTTCCCTCTACAGATCTTTCTGTCATTTACCTGTAGTTATTTTAAAAAAAAATAATTTCTTGTGGATGTACACGAGGTGAGATTCACTGTGGTGTATTCATATATGTACACAGGAAAGTTATATCGGAATCACATTTTTGCAAAGAATTTTGTCTATCTTTTGAAAATGGACTAAAATACATACTACACAAACACACAGAGAAGATACTTCAATTCAGAACTACAATTTTTTTTAGTGATCTTAAATCTGTGTATTTCTTATATGCTGAAAATCTTCTCAATGACACTAAAATTACTCATTTGTCTTATCCAAGATTCATACACAATAGTTTCAGAATAACAATTTATATAGTACTAACAGTATGATTGGTGAAAAACTATTTTTTCTTCTCTCCTTCCATGCCAATTCTTTTTGTCATTTAAGCATATCTCACTAACATTGTAGAATTAAATTGCTGTGTTTTAAAGTAATTTGAAAGCAAGGGATAATGTGTTTCATTTTAATTCTTAGGGATTTTCAAATTTCAGTTTTACTTTATGAGAAATATTTACATGATTTCAAAGTCAAATTACAGAAAAAATAACCATACTCAAAGAAATATAGCTTCTATTCTGTCTTCCTCCTATTTCCTTCCTCTCACAAAGGAAGTCCATTTATAGATTATTTTAAATTTTATTTTAAATATAAGTATATATTTTGAAAGCCCTTTTTGATAAACAGAATAGTGTATATTATTTTATCCATCCTGCTTTTATTTTTAGTTAAATATATCCTGGTGATAATTTCATAGTAGTTTATAGAGATAGCTCTCATTTCTCTAGCATGGTACTCCACTGTGCAAATATGTTTATTCCACATATTTTAAGTTTCCTATTATGAATGGTGTTGCGATGAGTAGCTTTGCACCCTTTGTATTTTTGCAAGTTTAGCTTCCTAGAACTGTGATTGCTAGATCAAAAGGTAAGTGCATTCAAGTTTGCCAGATGCAACAGATGCAATGTCCCTTCCACAGGCACACTGTGTGTACATTAGTAATGTATGAGAGGAGTGAGAGTACAATAGCGAAAGTTGTCTGACTTGGATATTTGTCAGTCTCAGAATTGAGAATGCATGTCAACATAGGATTTTGTGTATGTGTGTGTGTGGTGTGTGGTATTGGGAATTGAACCCAGGGCTGTGCACATGCTAGGCAAGAGCTTGGAGCTACACCCCAGACATCAATATAGTTTTTGATTTGCCTTTCTCTTATTATGTACAAGATGGAGTATTTTTCAATACTGACAGGAGAAATAGATTCAATTTCAATTATTTCCATGTCCAGTATCCCAACAAGATTTACTAGAAGATCTATTTTTTCCTATTGATTGAGACATTGCCCTTACATTCTATATGTTCTTTTCCATTTGCCTGTCATTAATTCTGTACCTGTACCATACTGCTTTAATTATCAAAGATTAATAATATGTTTGGATGCCTGGCAAGAATAACTCCTCCTCATTGCTTTCTTAGGATCTTTCGGGTTATTTTTACTTGTTTTACTTCTTCCAGGTAAACATTAAGCAATTCTTCTAGCTCCAGTAAATTACTTTATGATATTTTTATGCCATCAATATTAACTAAAGAGAAGTACCTAACATCTGTGTGATGTGTCCGCCTATGCAAGAACATGGCATGGTTTTCCTGTTGTTCAAGCCTACTTTTGTGTCTTAGCGATGTACTTCTAAACAGAATGTATTAGAAGCCTGGTACAGTGCCTGTCGCAGCTACTAGGAGGCGGAGAGGGGGATTTCTTAAACCCAGTAGTTTGGGGCCTGCCTGGGCAACATTGCAAGACCTCATATCTTAAAAAGAAGAAAAAAAAAAAAAAAAAAAAAACCATAAAACTTGTAGAATGTGTTAGAATTAATGACTTAAAAGTCCAGGTCATAAAAAGCAGGACAGCTTCTGCTCTGTTCTCTTGTCTGTTTCCTCACCTTTGGAACTTAGTTGCTATATTGGGAGGAAGTCTAGGCCACAAGAAGAGACCACAGGTTAATATTTTGGCCAGTAGCCCCAGCTAAGGTTCCAGCCAATAGTGTCGACCACTAGACATGTGAACAAGTCTAGTTCTTTGGATGATCCCAGCTTTCCTTGCTGAGCTACCTCAGCTAACATCAAGTGAAGTAGATTTGAGTTATCCTTACCAATCCCTACCTTGTTCAAGGCTTTAGGAAGTTTGTAAAAGAATATGGATAGCCCGAAATTACTTAGTAAGAAAGAAATATGCATACAAAAAGACTATGAAATGAAGAATAATATGATAGGAAATGGATGAGTAAATTGCTGTGAAATTTAAGAAAAGGAAGAGGACACTTTCATCATCTTCAGGCTACAGTGGCTACAATGTTCAGAGAGGCCTATGTAGCTATCCTAGTCAGTTTGGTCTGCTATAACAAAATACCATGGACTGGTTGGTTTAAACAGCATACATTTTCCTCACAGTTCTTGAGGCTGGGAAATCCAAGATCAAGGAGCTAGCAGATTCAGTGCCTTGTGAGGTCCCAATTCCTGATTTCAAATGGTCTTTTTTTTTTTTCCTGAATCTCCACATGGTAGAGCTCACGTCTCCTCCTGTTTTTATAGGATACTAATCCCACCAGGATGGTCCTATTGTCATGTCTAATTACCTCGCCCAGGACTTCTTTTCTAAATATCATCAAATTGGGGTTTAGTATGCAACATGTGAGTCTGGGAGGTCCACGAACATTCCGGCTATACGAATAGGGCAGAAAACAGACAAAACAAAAAAAGACTGCAAATCTCCACCAGGTTCCAAAGACCTTCACAGATGTTAAGTATCAACCTAAAAGGCAAGTTGAGTTCCACCAAGTGTGAGAACAGAGTTTACCTGAGCCAGCATGAGGATGGTCGCCTAAGGAAAAGAAAATTCTAGTTGCCCAGAATAAATGCTCCCAAAATGTGTCAAGGGATTCTGGTTTTATAGATTAAAAAGAAGAAGAAGGAAGTTATAGCAATCGGTTGTTAACAGTCGCATTGGTTCGCAAGAATAGCACTGGACAATAATTGGCAGCTGGTTACTTCCTTTATACATTCCAGGTAAGAATTCTGATGAGCAGGAGCAAGGTGTTCTCCAAGTTGTTTATTACTCGAATGGTTGTCAGTATATCTACCAGAAATGAATCTATTAAAGGTTAATCGGTTAAAGGTTAAATTAACCAATCACGAGACTTTGGAATCGAGGAGGGCGTAATTGCTATTCCACATCCATGTTTGCCAGATCAAATAGGAGTTTTCAGACACCACCCCCACCCCCAACACACACGCTTTTTATTTATGTCTTCACTAGTAAGCCAAAGGAGATAAATGTCTGTTTTTCATGATTTCTCTTAGACCAGCTTCACTCGAAATTTATTATTGATCCTTGCAACCAATTTGAGCTTTCATTCTCAGTCTTTAGTTCTCCAGCTGCAAGAGCTCCTAAGACAATTTGCATTACAAACTCAGAATTACCAAGGAGGAATTCTTTAAAATTGAGATGGTACTCCAGGGAAAATGGATGTGAGAGCAGTTTTACTATAACAGGAATAGCCATCGATATTTTAAGGGTGATTTAGACTGAGAGGAGGAGACCTCAGCAGAAGGAATTTCGGCCCATTTGTATTAGTGGTGCAGTGTTGGGGCAATACAAGACAAGAATTAATCTTGATTGTTTTTTTAGTTTGCAAAAAAATGCAAGTAATACTGTTCTTGACTACATCTCCAGAATATTTATAAAGCTAACCCAGATGCTATTAACTGGTTCAGAGGGCAGTTTATTCATTTTGCCCTGTTTTAATCCCCTAAAGTCTCACTGTAAGAAAGAGGGGACATTTATGACCTGTGACTAATACCTAATAATCATGATGGACAATGGCTGTTTTTCATTTAAGAGCTATTTGAGGAAGGGGAAAGGCTTTCAATGGTCAGCAGGGCACTTTAAAAACCTAATAAGCTGTTATTACTGCTTTGGTAATAAAATGTAATGACTTGTTAGACATAAAAATTACATGAAATTTATTTGAAGACAATTTTGGGATCCGAATGGGGGATTTACACATGTAATTATTCTGTTGATCAATGTGAAAATTAATAACTTGCTTTTATTAAAAAACATAAAAGGGCATACTTATTTTATTCTTTTTATATGTTATGAATCTTGAAGTTTGTATTTCTCCTGAAGTGTGTGGTTGTGCTTGTTGCTCTATGTCTTCTCCAACATTAGCTGTTATCATTTTAGGAATCTCTGCCAATAACTTAAAAATTATCAAAGATTTCCCTTTTTAGAAAAGCTTACATAATATTTTAAATTAACATTCTAAAAATTTATTTTAAATCTATGTTTTCTTTCTTTAGACCATAGATCTAGGCATGGTAAGCCCAGCTGAAGTGACATGCAAATAGGGACAAGGCTGAGAGCTACTTGAATATTAAGAATCCATAGTATTATGTTAATGTCTGCTTCAGGAGATTATTGATTAGAAGACGCACTGGTAAAGAAAGCCTCTGCCTATGTATGAGCCGTTGGCATCATATCCCTAGAAAAAATACGTTGGCAATATATGCACTTGTAGGACTGAAGGTAAAGTGTTAGTTATGCCGGAGGATCAAGTGTTCTGATATCTTTAGGTCATTCTGAGAAACAGAAAATATGAAAATGAAAACATGTAATGTATATCTCTATCCATATTTATTACATCAGGGTTCAATTCTGTGTTTTTTCCCTAAAACTCAGATATGCCACTTCTGTTATTAAAATCTTTTCTAATTCCTTTCTTGCCATTTGAAGTCCAGATTTCTTAGTATGGTATTCAAGATTCAGAAAGATATGTCCTTAATTTACATTTTTTTCTTAATATACATTTTAACCTCATATAATCTCCTTTCCCATAGGACATAAAATAATAATAGCAACTAATGTTTATTAAGTTTGAAACTATGTACCAGATATTGGGGTAAATGCTTTGAGTTACATACTATTATTCTTACTATTTTAAAGATGAAAAATAGGTTTAGAAAATGTTAAGTAGCTGGCCCAAGATCAAGATCTTCTCCCTTCCTAACTTTATTACCTGCAGTAATTAATTCATTTTTGCTGGGTTAAGGTCCTCAATTGGCAGCTTCTTCCAGCAGAGTACAGCATGGTCTCAGAGAAAAAGATGAGTTTGCTCTTCAGCCTTGGAGGAGCTATAAGACTTCCACTTGGTTCAGTAGCCTGTTTATTTCAAATAACAGTGATGGAAGTGAGCTTTAAACAACAAGCTAATATCCCTCTTTTGGACACTTGGAGAATATTACAATGCCCAAGAAAGGAAATACAGTTCCCTCTAGAATATTTCATTGGATAATAAAATTCTTGAGCTGCTTGCTTTGAGTTGATGATCTATGACAGTGTGTATATATTATTTTTATACTCCACGGTAAAATATCACAATAATAATTCAGGGCATAAGGGACAGTAATAGATTGTCAACTATTATTGTCTTTAATAAAATGAAAGTCTCATTGGAAAATGGTGGAGAATTAATGACTTAAAACAACAAGTCCAAATCACTGCATCCTGTACAAAGAAATGACAAGAACATCTCCCTTCTCAACAGCTTTTCTTCCTCTGAGTTAGAGGAAGTGGTTTGGAAGCTGAAGGAAGACCTAAACTCATTAGGGAGAATTCTGTGACAATACCAAGTGCTGGGATCCCTGGGTCCCTGCTGTTGTAGATCAAGTGTCTCTGAGCTCTTGAAGATGTCAGTGCAGCATAGTGTGTGAGGTTGCCAGGGGCAATGCCTGACGTCACGCTCCTAACTAGGTGCTAACAGAAAAAAATGGTTTTCCATGTGCCATTATTTTAAAATGATGTATGAGATCCGCTAATTTATTTAATTTAATCAGGCCCCAAAGGAAACGAGTCAGACACTTGAGGCTCTTCCTACTAACAAAGGAATAAAGGAATTTCCTATGGCATTACAGGCACCATGTTGAATACAGTTAGTTTCTCACGACAACCAGTAAGTTTGAGATTAATGGTTACGTTCCATGGGAGATAACATTAAAGTTTTGCAGTTTTGATGTCTTAAGGAGACATAATACAAATAATGTAGCAAGGATACATTTCTTTTGATTATGAAATACTAAACAGGGTGGTTATGAGATATGGAACAATCTATCTAATGGCCTATGTCTGACAGGTGATCTGAATTTCAATCTTTTTGAATATTCCCAGCCTGAGTCTTTCTCTAAGAAGTTATTTTAATGATTATACCACCAGAATCTTGTCTTCTTGCTGCACATGTAGGAACTGCTATTGATCTTAGCAGCTATTCATAGGACCATTCAGAGAGTAGCTAGAATTCAGAAAGATTTTTGTCTTAGCTATTTGTGTATGTTGTTCCTATAACCTTGAATATGCCACCTAATTCTTCATACTTATTTGAAAAACCAGAAGCTGAGCTTCAAAGTTTCTTTTTTCTTTTTTAAAAAGACTTAATTATTGTAAATTACATTGAAAAAGGAAGTGTTAGATAATGATGAAGCATGGATGAATGGATGTTTATCAACCACATATGATCAGTGTCTTAGTCCATTAGGACTGCTATAACAAAATGCCATAAACTGGGTTGTTTATAAACACAAATTTTTCATCACAATTATGAGGGATGAGACGTCCAAGATCAAGGCCCCAGCAGACTCAGTGTCTGGTGAGGGACTGCTGTCTGGGTCATGGATGGCACTTTCTTGCTTTGTCCTCACAAGGTGGAAGGGAATTTTTCTCAGGGATCTAATCCCATTCATGAGGGTTCTACCCTGATGACCCAGTCACCTCCCAAGGGCTCCACCTTCTACCACATTCATTTTGGGGGCTAAGATTTCAACATACTGGTTGGGGCAACCATATTTCAACATATTGGTTGCATTGGTTGGGGGTAGGGCACAAATATTCAGACCATAACAGTTATTATTTCACAACCTACTTTGGCAGTTTTTTCCTGCCACTTTTCCCCTTCATTCTGAACAAAGCTTCATGCAAGATCTCTAAATTTTTGTTTTCCCAAATCAAAGATATTGAAACTATTTATAGTTGCAATGAAGGCTAAAAAAGTATGCATTTTTTCTGAGTATTAATTTCAGCATATGATTTAATAAGAAATATTCTTCCATTATGTAAATGAGGACCTTAAAATGGCCAATTTCTCACCATGGAAGCATTTATTCCCATTAATTCATTCTTTCCCCAAAATCCTTCACAGTTTTTCAACTCAAACTATCACTCTTTGTTGATAGTTTTCTATATTTAGAAGATCCAAAAAATTCTGCCAGAAAACTTCTAGAACTCATAAATGAATTCAGCAAAGTAGCAGGATATAAAATCAATACCCATAGATCAAATGCATTTCTATACATAAGTGACGAATCCACTGCAAGAGAAATTAGGAAAACTACCTCATTCACAATAGCCTCAACAAAAATAAAATACTTGAGAATCAATCCAACAAAAGAGATGAAATACCTCTGCAATGAAAACTACAGAACTCTAAAGAAAGAAATTGAAGAAGACCTTGGAAGATGGAAAGATCTCCCATGCTTTTGGATAGGCAGAATTAATATTGTCAAAATGGCCATACTACCAAAAGTGTTATACAGATTCAATGCAATTCCTATTAAAATCCCAATGCCATTCTTCATAGAAATAGAAAAAGCAATCATGAAATTCATTTGGAAAAATAAGAGACCCAGAATAGCCAAGGCGATCCTTAGTAAGAAGAGTGAAGCAGGAGGCATCACAATACCAGAACTTCAACTATACTATAGAGCAATAGTAAAAACAGCATGGCATTGGCACCAAAACAGACTTGTAGACCAGTGGTATAAAATAGAAGATGCAGAGACAAACCCTCATGAATACGATTATTTCATTCTACAAAAAGGTGCCAAAAACATACATTGGAAAAGAGATAGCCTATTCAACAAATGGTGCTGGGAAAACTGGAAATCCATATGTAACAAAATAAAATTAAACCTCTATCTCTCGCCCTGCACAAAAATCAACTCAAAGTGGATCAAAGTCTTAGGCACTAGACCCTGGGCCTAATAGAAGAAAAAGTAGACCCAAATCTTCATCATGTAGGCTTAGGACCTGACTTCCTCAACAAGACTCCTAAAGCACAAGAAGTAAAATTAAGAATCAATAAAGGAGATAGATTCAAACTAAAAAGTGCTTCTTGGCAAAGGAAACAATTAACAATGTAAAGAGAGAGCCTACAGAATGGGAAATACAAAGAACTTGAAAAACTTAACACCAAAAATAAAAAATAACCCAATCAATAAATGGGCTAAGGAACTGAACAGACTTCACAGAAGAAGAAACAAAATTGATCAACAAATATATGAAAAAATGTTCTTAATCTCTTATGATTAGAGAAATGCAAATCAAAACTACTCTAAGATTTCAATCTCCCTCCAGTCAGAATGGCAATTATTAAGAATACAAGCAATAATAAGTGTTGGTGAGGATGTGGGGGGAAAAGTACACTTATACATTGTTGGTGGGACTGCAGATTTGTGCAAACACTTTGGAAAGCAGTATGGAGATTTGCAAGAAAACTTGGAATGAAACCATCACCATCATTTGATCCGGTTATCCCACTCCTTGGTATATACCCAAAGGACTTAAAATCAGCATACTACAGTGACGCAGCCACATCCATGTTTATAGCAGCTCAACTCACAATAGCTAAACTATGGAATCAACCTAGGTGCCCTTCAACAGATGAATGGATAAAGAAAATGTGATGCATATACACAATGGAATATTACTCAGCCTTGAAGAAGAATGAAATTATGGCATTTGCAGGTAAATAGATGGAACTAGAGAATATCATGCTAAGTGAAATAAGCCAATCCCCAAAAACTATTTTCTCTGATAAGCAGATGCTGATCCATAGTTGAGGGTGGGTAGGAAAGAGTAAAGGAACTTTGAATTATGCAGAGGGGAGCGAGGGGAGGGGTGGGGCAGTGGGGATGGGAAGGATGGTAGAATGGGACAGACATTATCACCCTGTATACATGTGTGAAAAAATTAAAAAAGAAACTTTCACAGCTCTTCACTATTCTAGGGTCAAAACATGGTAAAGTGATGTCCGCTAAATCTGACTTTTCACCCCTATATATTCTTTAGTTTCTCCGGACTCTACTTCTCTCCAATTTTAATTCTATTCCAGTTGGATTAAGCTACCAACAGTTCCCCACGTGTGATTGGCACATAGTAACCCTTGCCCCTCCTTCAAGTGTTTCCTGCTCTTTCTCCCTACCTGAGCCTTTCCATTGTGCAAAACACAGTTCTGGGTTGCTCTGACTTCCCCTCCACGTGAACTCTCCCTCTCTTGAGTCCCTGCCTTTTCCTTCATTCATTCCCTTCTCATATTTGTTTTATCTCCAGTCTAGATTGGGAGGTCTTTTATGGGTACAACTCTATGTGGCACATCCTTACATCTCCCTAGTTTCTAAGTATTACAAACCTACATGGTTAGTTGGCAGGTGTCATGGACAAATTGTTTGACTCCATCCTATAGTATTAGGAATAATGTTTAAAATGTTTCAGTCATGTCATACATGATTACCAAAAGTAGATAAAAAGATAAAACAGATCAGCTTTTAAAATGGCTATCCCCAATGAAATTAATCTATCAACTAAAAATTTGAAATCCTTACTATAAAAGAGGCCACAGAATTGTGGGTATTTATCCGGAGTATGAATTTTCTCTTTAGTACCTTTAAGGAGACAAGAAATGAAAAATTGCTAGCACAATGAAATATCTAGTGCAATTAAAAAGAAGTTCTGCATAGCTCTGAAAGGGACTAATTCTATTGTGGCTGACAGTTACCAGCTTAAGCTTGAATTTTCCTTAGCTATTTGCTCATTTATGCAAGTATCTCTCCACGAATTTACCATTCCTTCAGTATGTTATTTCATTCATTCATTTGTTCTGTGATTACGAGAGGCTAAAACAGACCATGATTACAAGTGACTAAAACAATAATTCTATAGGCAATGAGTAGGGGTCTGAGTCAGGGAAGAACATTCTGAAGGAGAACAATAGTAAGCCCAAGGAGGCCAGGGTGATGGTCCCCTGGGAGGGAGGAGAAGGATAAGAAGAAAGGTTGAGGAGTGGGGAGAGAGGCTGGATTTAATCAAGGCCTCTTATTTTTTTATTTTTACAGACTGCATTTTGATTCATTGTACACAAATGGGGTACAGATACATCATTTTGTTTCTATGGTTATAACACCATATAGATTCATACCATTCTTGTAATCATACATGTACATGGGGTAATGATGTCTGTCTCGTTCCACCAGCTTCCATACCCCTGCTGCCTCCTCCTTCTCGTTTCCCTCTACATAATCTAAAGTTCCTCCATTCTTCTCTCACCCCCATTCCCCCACCCCCATTATGTATCATCATCCATTTATCAGGGAAAACGTTCGACCTTTGGCTTTTTGGAATTAGCAGCTCAGTTCACAATAGCTAGATTGTGGAACCAACCTAGATGCCCTTCAACAGATGAATGGATAAAGAAATTGGTGTATATACACAATGGGATATTATTCAGCCGTAAAGAAGAATAATTTTATGGTATTTGCAGATAAATGAATGGATTTGGAGAATATCAAGGCCTCTTATGCCACAAAGGAGTTTGGGTTTTACTTTGAGGGCAATGGGAAGCCTATCAGACCAGTGATAGGATCAGCTTACATTTTCAAAATCATCTCTCAACCTCCAGTGGGAAGAATGAATTAGAGAGGTCAGGTGAAAAAGGAAAAAGGTGAGTTAAGAGGTTGATGCCACAGTGGACTGGACTAGGGTGTCGGCAATGAACACAGAGAGAAATGCATGGTTTTGAGATAAATTTGGAGACGGAACCTGCAGAGGTTGGTGATGGATGGAATGTGGGAGGTAGAAGGTGAATCAAGAATAAAGGATCGAGCAGCAGCAGCCATTAGCAGGAAAACAGCAGAAGAAGACACACGCGGCAGCAGCGAGTAGGGGCAGCAGCGGAAAGCAGATCGCGGAACGGAGAACTGAGACGCATCACTAGGGCATCTTGGGTGGACGTACCCTTAGTTCACAGGATGCAGGACTTTAAGGTGTAGCAAGTCTCTTCCTCTAAGCTCTAAGCAAAGCTTGTCTTTCTCTCAAAGTTTCTCTCTTAAGCAAAGTCTCTTTCTCTCTGATAAGCGGGCTCTCTCTCCTCTCAAAGCAAGTAAACCTCATTTCCTCTATCCTCTATAAACAAGCAAGAAAGCAGTGCACTAAAGAGAAAGATAGAAGTGCCTCAGTTCCCACTCCACCACCCATAAGACCCGTGCAAGTTGTTGCTGCAAGCGGTGACAAATATCCATGGATTTTGGAACCGCAAAGAGCCAGCAACAAGTGGTGGCCCGTACGGGGAATGGGGAGCATGCAGGGAAGGAAAATTAACAACAACCTTACAGGAAAAAGGGAAATCTGCACGGTGGGGAAACTGAGGAAACTCACAGGAATAGGGCAAGGGAAAATTCAAGATCCGCCTCCGGGAATAGATACAGCAGGGAAAGTAGGAACCTCGCAGAAGTCTCTGGCCAGAGCAGTTTAAGGGCGAGGGATAGTAAAAAGAAATAGTGTTGGTCAAAAACTAAAGGTCACAAAGGACACAACAGTAAAGTGCAAAAATGTGTGTATTTGTGGTGTTTGCATTTAAAACTAAAACAAGTCAAGTAAAATAAGTCAAGAAAAGTTAAAGTAGTATACAGGAAGCTGAGTCAAAGAGGGCTCAGGTACAGGGAGCTGGGTAAAGAAACCCCCAGCAGAGCTGGGTCGAAGAGGGCCCAGGTACAGGGAACTGGGTAAAGTAACCCCCAGTGGACTGGCCAGGTATTATTAAAATAAGAGTTTGTGTGTTTGTTGTTTGTCAAGAGTTCATGTCTTTGATCAGAATGGATGATAAAGGAGCTCCAGAATGTGTGTATCTTGTATTGTTTGTGTGTTTGTACTACTGTTAATGTGGCCTTTGTATAGTGAAGGATGGATTCAGAAATATCATGAATTCAAATTGAAGGGATAATTCAAAAGGAGGCATGAAAAACATATTACAAGAGGGAGAATGCTGGGAGAGATTAAAAAAGGAAGTTAGCTGGGGTAACCAAAAACAGGAAAGTTCTGGGGAGAAAGGAAACACTGGGGAAGAACTAGAAAATAAGGAAACCAGTGTATGATCATATGTTCAAACTCTAGCAGAAATAAGCCCAGGGTTTATAGAGGAAAAGTTGTTCAAAGTGCCACAAGGGGATCTTTATAAACAGGATCTAATAGCAACAGAAAAGAACTGTTAAAGAAAACAAAGGTATAATGCATGGTAGTGACTTAGAAAACAATTACTCAGAAAGCTTAAGAACAAGGGGAAAATGTAGGAGAAAGCTAAACCTAATACAAAGAACCCCCAAAAGGAATAACTAAGTGGTAGTGAAAACTTAAGAACAAGGGAAAAAGAGAGCTGAATCTAATACAAAGAACTTAAAGAGGCAGTTACAACTGATGGGAAAAAGCTATGCAGAGCAGTGTTATCTGGAGGACAATCTCTAGTTGGAGAGCTCAGTGGCAAGAAATAGCTGTTGAAACTGCTTGCAGAAATGTAGTAGCAAGGTTTCCTGGTGGAAATGTTGGAATGCTAGTAGGAGAAGGCTAATGCTTCAATAGATACTCAAAATCAATATGATCCTGGAGTGTATGCACATATATACAGCAGCAAAGAGACAATGCCCTAACAAAAGAAAAGCCAAGAGATAACTATAGTAAAATCTGTTACACCTTGTACCCCAGGCCTCTGCCCAAAGTGCAAAAAGGGAAAATATTGGGTTAACAAGTGCAAATTAGTTACTGATGTTAAGGGCAAGATGTTACCAAATCATTTAAGAAACAAGGCACAGAACTCTTCAACTCAAGGCCCACAAAATGGAAGCAGTTGTCATAGCCCTTGTAGAGTTTGGGGAGTAACAGATCTTTTTGCTGATAGTGATTGCATCACTCGGGCAATTCCTAAATTGGAATTGGTTGGACCCATAGCCCCTCATAAGCTGATTTAGCCACACAGATGATTTTCATCTTTTTCTCAGTAAAGCAAGCTGCTTATTTTCATCCTGTGTAACTCACTTTCTAATTCCTCATGTTGATACCTCACCTTTAAGGAGGGTTTATAAGTAAAGGGAAGTGCACTGACTAGAAGGTTAATGGAGTTAATATTGAAAAATGTAGAGAGGGTGAAACAATTATTTTTTCAGCACAGTTTGGCACCAGATTTTGGGGATTTTTAGGTTTTACACTAATAGACTTGGGTGTAAAAAAAAAAAAAAAAAAAAAAAAAAAAAAAAAAAAAAAAAAGAATAAAGGATCAAGGTTAAGACTTTTTTGTCTACATGTACCCTGTTCCTCAAGATTATGATTACTTGTACTAAAAACCAGATCTTTCAAATCTTAAAAAAAAAAAGATAATATGAATATATGAAAAAAATGGATTTATAGCTTTAAAAATGTTATGAATCCTGCTTCAAATTCTGAATGCTTGGCTTTCCAGTGGCTTTTGTCCAAAAACAATAAAATTACAACATGCAAGTTGGGTGCATAGCTGGCCAGATTGTGGGATCATTTAGAAAAGTATATTGAAAAATGTTTCTGTCTCTGGAACCACTTCCGATCGTAATGTAAGTTCTACCAGTCTAACTAATTTTATATGCACAGAAAGTGGTACAACTCCACGGGAAATATAAATTTTTCATTGACTAGCAGCCTGTAACTGCTTTAAGTGTAATTACACATTTTTCATTTAAGATCAATTTCACAAAATCATTTTTATGACCTAAGGCTGCCTTCTTAATAATTGGGTACAGCTAATTTATTAGGGTTTGCATGTGGTGGTATTGGTGTCGTTCTTACCTGGGTTTAATTTAGAATCAGGTTTCATGTGGCTATGTAAAGGACTCTCTAGTTTCATAATTTTACCCTATGCTGATCCAGTGATCCCTGTTTTGTTTCTCAGCATCCACGATCTGTAGAAAGCCCATGATAACCTGTCCTTAAAATAGCTTAGTAGACAAATGAGGATATTTTCCATTTAATTCTAGGGAAGATGCCCCCTCAGAACATAATTAAATCTGGTCTCTCTCACTTGAGGCAGCATGAATAATTCATGGAGTTTAGGCATAATGAGGTTCTAGGCTTTGGGAAATTTTTAGTTTATGTGCAAAGGTTAATTTTTTAAATTTTTTTCATTAAAGGAAAAGGTCCTGTGGGCTTGCTTTCTAAGCCAAGACCCAAGTGCCAAGGAGACAGGCAGTAAAGGAAGTCAAGGGTGGTGTAAAGGACTGCGTCATTTCATGTGGCGGGAAATGTGCTTGTGTTCACACTTATTTGAACTTGCATCTCCCCGGTGCCTTCTACTCTTAGTGTGAACATGGGCGAGAGGACTGACCTTTTTACCTGGCTGGAGTTGAATTAACAGCTGCATCCCGGAAGCTCAGGTTCCTTTTGCACCTCTCCTAGGAGGAGCTTGGCTGTTGAGATACCCGTCTGGCTGTGCTCTTACTCAGGACTCCTAGAGAAGTAGCTAGCAGGTTTGCCCAGGAAAGCTTTGCGTCGACTTGGACGTCACTGCCTGTTTCCCTTTAATATGGACAGCCTGGCTTTTTCTGTCTTCTTTCTCTGAGAAATACAGGTCTTGCTTTTTTTCTCAAAGATGCCACCAGGGTAACATTTTAGTTGCTAAGTCAGAAAATGATAATACTTGGTTCCTGCCTTCAAAAAGTTTGCAGTTGATTTAGGAGATAAGACAGAGACAGGGGTGAATCTCACCAACAGGACAGCAGTCTGATGAGTGGGCCAGTGCAAAACTGATGCTCAGGGAGGGAACGAGCATGTGGGAAGGCCCATCGGTGATGGCGCTTCGCATAGGATTTGAGTGATTTGGGGGAATTCGAATGAGAAAAACAAAGGTCATCTTAAAAGGCCCATGATAGGAATGGACATGGCCTGCTAGCTGACAGAACAGGGGTTTCAGACTAGAGATGTTTGAGGCCATTTTTGGAGACCTTGAACACTGGGGTGAGGCATGGGCTTTCTATAGATCACATGTGCTAAGAAACAGAACAGGGATCACTGGATCACGCCTGTGTGGAGGCAGGACATATGGAGATGAGGCTGACGATTTAGGTTTGGGTCTCACTGTGAAGAGACTCATGTCCTTCGGGAACTCGACTCTCTCCATAAGAAACAAGCAGGGAGCTATTGAAAACTTTAATGTGGGAGAACCAAAATTCTCTAGAGCACGTTTCAGAAACATTAACAGGATTGAAAAGTGTGTAGAATTGAAGGGGAGGAATATGGAAAGCAGACACACTGGGGAGAGCGCCATCACCTGGCCCAGGTGAGCAACTCTGTGGACTGCCTGCAGGTGACTCTTCAGGAGTTTCTCTCGCAGTTTGTTTGCTCAGGATGCAACTGAATTTGAAGATCGGCAGACTTCTTCGGTATTTGCATCATAGAGCAGCAACTTGGGAAGTTAATTATACCCGTTTATGATTCAACACATTAAAATTCTAGGAGCTTGTGGTCTGGCAGAATTGTATCTCCTTATATTTTGTTGTTTGCCAAAAGGAAGTTTTTTGGTTATCCTGCTTGCCTTCTTGTAAAAGTTTAGTTGGAATCCCCTAAAAATACAGTAGAACATTATTTACTGCAAATCACGAATGTAATGGGCTTTTGGTGCCTTAAAGGAGTTGGTTTATCCATCAAAGAACCTAAATTATACCCATGAAGGAAGACAGAAGCTGCAGAATTGGGCTTATCTTAGTAGAGGATAATAAACACACACCTTGAGGTTTGGTCAGATGCAGTGTGAGGATTATTATTTATTTATTCTATTAAGGGGACTTCCTTTTCCCTCCCAATCACCTACCTTATATTATGACAATTCCTGGGACTGCCTAGATGTGACTTGAATTTAATCAGAGCTAAGTATATGGAGTAACTCTTTAAACATGGGTTTAGACTGAAGATTCTGAGAATTATATTTTTGTTTAAAAGTAAGGAGAAACCACCATTCTCCTTTATCTTTGTTTTCACTACACATGGGTCTCTGGTTTCTGTGGTACCAGAGTCACAGCTTCTGGATTCATCCTGACAGAAAGGGAAAGAAGTAGCCCAGTTTGGACACAAGCATGGTGATTAGGAAATGGAATTTTCCTGTTATTGACTGAGGGATCAGCTGCTAGCCTTGGCTTCCTGCTAAGTTGGACATATTACTTGCAAGACAAATCTCACACAGGGTCTTTAGGCCAGGAGTTGGCAAGCTTTTTCTGTAAAAGGCCAGGTTGTAAATATTTTATGCTTCGTAGACCATATGGCCTCTGTCACATCTATTCAACTTTGACTTTGCAGCAAGGAAAGCAGTTGCAGTCAATACTCAAATGAACGTGGCTGTGCACCAATAAAACTTTATTTACAAAAGAGGCAGTGGCAAGATTTGGCCCATGAGCTGTAAGTCTAGGCTGCTGTCTAGGTGATATGTATTATTAGAGAAATGGGTGAAGATGAATGCATTATTAGACTATTATATTACAGTTCCTACTATGACTTTTCATGTTTTCTTCTAAGCACATGCCCACAAATATAACAGAAATTTATAGTACTTTCCAAACCCTACAACTTGTTTTACTTAAGAACTCAATGCTGCAGGGTGTGGTGCCACACGCCTGTAATCCCAGTGGCTCAGGAGGCTGAGGCAGGAGGATTTCAAGTTCAAAGACAACTTCCTCAATTTAGCAAGAACCTAGGCAACTTATTGAGACCTTATCTCTAAATAAAATGGAAAAAGAGCTGGGGATGTGGCTCAGTGGTTAATTGCCCCTGGTACCAAAGAGAGAGTTCAATTCCTGGTACCAAAGAGAGAGATAGAAAAAGAAAGAAAGAAAGAAAGAAAAAGAAAGAAAGAAAGAAAGAAAGATAGAAGGAAAGAAAGAAAGAAAGGAAAGAAAGAAAAAGAAAAGAAAAGGAAAGGAAAGGAAAGGAAAGAAAAGGAAAGGAAAGGAAAGAAAGAAGGAAGGAAGAAAGGAAGGAATGAAAAAAAGAAAAAGAGAAAGAAAGAAAGAAAGCAATGCAATATTAAGGTGATTAAAAGAAGTGCCAAAAGTCATTGTGGGTGAATTTCATCTTTTGTGGATGGACTAAATGACTATTCAATCTAGGGCAGTGGATGATGACAAAAATATAAATATTTCATATGCAGATGGAAATTTTATATTTTTAATTCTCCCAGTATAGCCAAAAGAAGACTAGTTCTGTTTTGCATGGCTGTGAACCCTCAAGTTTCTCTGTTCATGTTCCATTGACCTTCCAACTCTGGTTTTATCATTACTCAGAGGTTATGATTCTGTACTCCAAATCACTAGTTGGTCTGCCTTCCCTACTGTCCTCCAAAATCTCAGGAAACCCATTTCAGGTGCTCTGAGGCACCTGCTCATATTTTCTGTTTCACCTGTCTCATTCTCCAGCGGCAGGGTCCTGAGTGAATTCGCCCAGATACAACCTGATGGTGCTTTGATCCCCGCCTACCTATCAGCCTTGTGCTCCCCACTTTGGGCTTTCTAGTGGAATATTGCAGCAGGCACTCAGGCCCACTCCTCCACAACAAGACTTCTAACAAAGGAGAGTGGGAGCCAGTGCATGAGTTCTCGCTACATTTATCCCCAGTGTGATGCTGTCCTGAAAGACTGTTTATGTAACTTCTCAGGAGTGCAGTACTGCAAACCAAGCAAGCAGTCCTTTAGTAGTGGCCAGTCCAAAGATGCATCCATATAGTGGCTCCTAGTCCTGTGCTTCACTCTGCTTGCTCCTCACTCCTGCTCCCTGGGAATGTATTCTCTTAAAAAATGCTAGCATATGGATTTTCTGGCTTGGCTTCAGCTTTCTGGGGAACCCAGATTAAATGACATACCAAAGGAATTACAGGACCTGAGGTCACATGTGCAGGAAGGGAGCTTGTGGATTAGTCTGGGAGGAATGTGTGGAATATGAACCTGAGGGATACAACCTTTTAGCTGGATTCCTTAGCAGCCTGATGGCACTAAGGAGCCTGGTGGTGGTGGTGATGGTGAGTGAGGTGGGGATGACCCTGGTACTGCAATTGGTAAAGGTTTCTTTCACTGTGTCTCACTGGGATGCTCACTGCTATTCCAGGAGGAAGGTGAAGCCGTGGTTAGATGTTGGAGTTTCATGACAGTTACATGTGTGCAGGAGTGCTATGGCTTCTGCTAACTGCATCGTAAGCCTTACAATTATGCTGTGCAACCACCTCCAACCCATGATGGGCACTGAAGCCAGAAGGCCTCTAAGACAGTTCTGAAGGAGACTGTGACCTCCTGCAGTTTCAGGGAAAGCCTTGAATTGTCAAGATCTGTTTGTGAGGGTGGCTGAGCTGTCAGAGGCTGAAAGAATAGTCCCTGAAGGTCTTTGGTGTCAGAGTCAAGGCCTAGTTGAGAAATGAGTAGGACCTTGAAACTTGGGATAGGGACATTTGGTGGATTCCCCCAAGAACACTGAATCCCCAGATTTTCCTGAAGCCTCATGGGTAGTGGAAGCAGCCCCCTTCCTTGTGTGGTGGAGTGTGCATCGACCTCACCAGCTCAGACCTCAAGATGATGCTTGCTCTCAAGGTCTGCCCCTTCCACTTCCCATTATTTTCAAGTTGATGAATAAAGGAAGGTCTCCTAAAGTAGCCTAGGCATAAAGGACATAGGTTCTGCACAGGAAAGACCTTGAGACTGTGTGGGGAGTGGTATGTGAAGTAGAAGGCTGGAGGGGGAGAATGTGTTAACTTGGGGTCTCCCCTGAGACTCTGGACTTACTGTCCTGGCAGTGAGTTCTAGAGTCAGCACAGAAGGCCACGTGCACTGCCTCTGCTTCACTTCTTCCAGAGCCAGGCCCTCACCACATCCCTGCTGATTTCAGTGATGCCTGGAGGGCCCATTTCGCTGCCTGATAGTCTCACATTGCAGGGATTTTGCCCAGAATACAAAATAACTGCTGGCTGATATTTATTCTGCCTTATTTTTCTGAGCCCCCAGGAGGAAGAATGGTGTGCTCTGCCCTACATTTTCTAACGCATCCTCATCTCAGCACCAGCAAGGATGCCTCCCTTCTCTGTGGGCAGCCTTGGCCGGCAGCCTTGGGAGACACTGAGGATATAACTCATCAAAAGCATAATGTGGCACTGTCGAGAATCTCAGCATTTCCAGCTGGTTTTGTAGCATCTCTGAAGGTGGCAAGACTTCCTATGAATCCCTTCTGACCAAGCCACAGGGCGGTAGGGGAGCAAATGAGGAATGCCATGGCAAAGCAGCGTGCCCTCTTGCTCACTCTGGCCTCGTGCCTTAGAGGAGAGGTATACTACCCACGGCTCACCCAGATCAGCTACCGTTGGTGTGAATAATTATCACTTTCCCTCCAGTAATGGTCCTTCCAGCTCATTTACCCAGCAGTATAGATTCCCATCCAGTATTATCTTTTTTTTTTTTTTTGGTTGTTTGTTTCAAACCAGCCTGTAGGATTTTTCTATTACTTTTTTTGATCACATTAGTTTCATGCTTCAGCTGTTTGTGCTTCTATAACTGCATCTGCATTTTTGTTACCAATCCCAGGCTGACTTCAAACAATATCATCAGTGTTAGAGCATTAGAAAGAAAAAAAAAAAAAGAAGTCTCATAGTCGACTGAGTGGCAGAAAAGGAGTAGGACAACATCTGGCCACTGAAAAGCCCCGATGGCTCCAACCTCCTGGTTCGCAAGTAGATTTATACACCGAGCATATTCATGTGTTTTCATTTGCATGTGCCCCCAGCTTCTTTAGTTCTGAGATAATGATAACAGAGATTTCCACCCCCCCCAACAGCTTAATTTTCTTGTTTTCATGAGGATGTACTGAAAAATTGTGGACTTTGTCACCTTCAAACCTGTTTGATAGTAACAGTGGAAATGGGCTCAGACTTAGCAACTCTTCCACTGCTTTTGTTCAGAGACTCAATCCAAGTTCTCCTACAGGTGGGTCTGTAGTGCTGCAAGCACAATCCTTGAGAATTAGGACTATATGGTTGTTTTCATTTCCATTTGGTGGAAGTCCCTGAGCAAAAGAGAACATTGTGCAAGGGAAGAAGTCTTCTAACCTATGAACACACCAAGGCAAGGCAACCATTCGGTCGCCATGACACCACTCTTGAGCTGTGTTGCCCTGGGTAAATTATTTCCCTTCTCTGAGCTTTCTTTGTCAATCTTAAAACTTTGTTGGACTGATGTGAAGTTAGAGTTTATTAAGAACTTACACAGAACACATAGCAGACACATAGTAAATGATCATTTTTATTTGGCAATAAGGCAATTTGTGTATTCTGTTAACACTCCCCCACTTAGTGTCTGCTAACTTGTCGTCTTGGATTGGGTGATGTTTAAGTCAACTTTTTCACTGCTGTGACTTACTGATCTGACCAGCACAATTATAGAGGAGGAAAGGTTTATTCGAGGGCTCACGGTTTCAGAGGTCTTAGTCCATGAAAGGCCGGCTGTATTCCTTGGGGCTCAAGGTGAAGCTGAATATCATGGCAGGAGAGGGTGGCAGAGGGAAGCAGCTCACATCATGGTGATCAGGGAGCAGAGAGAGAGAGAGAGACAGAGGCCACTCTCCAGATACAAAATATATACACCATAGCCACGCCCCAATTCCCACCTCCTCCAGCCACACCCTACCACTTCAGTTAATCCCATCTGGTTCACTGGTTGCGTTAAGACTCTTACAACCCAATCATTTCTCCTCTGAAGCGTCCTGCATTATCTCACATGTGAGCTTTTGGGGGACACCTCACATCCAAACCATAACGGGTGGCGTAGTCAATCAAATTAGGTCTTAAAAGCTCAGTAATAATCCCTTCGAGGGAAGGAAAGAGCATGGTAAGTTCCACTCATTACTATCAAACACATTTTTTAACGTGCTAAAAAGATCACCCCCAACAACATCATGAATTAAATGGACAAATCATTAGGAGATAGATCATCAAAACACAACCAACTTATTTGTCCATCACAACTATTTATACAAGACACAGAAGCATGACAAGTCACATTCGTTGGTCACTTTGTATTGCCCAGAGCTTGACCATCAAAATTTCATCTAGTCCTCACAGTGACCAGGAGAGGGAGGCACCCTGCTGCCCCCTTGTTCCTGTGCCTGAAGGAGGGTCATTTACTTGCCCCACAGCAAGCGACTGAGGGGTTGGGCCTCTGCCCAGGTCTGACTGACTCAAGTGTCCTGCCCACAATGTCCTGCTGCCTCCACCCTCTATGCTCTGCCAGGGTGACCTTCAACACAGGGTAAGCATGACTGCTTCCTTAGCTGCAATGCCGTCCCAGCCCATGGGAGCCTGAGGCTGAAGGGAAAATGAACACCATTGGAAACACAGATCAAAGAAGTCCTCCCATATTTTGAAACAAATCGAAAAAGTTAATAAAATCTCTACAATTGAAAAAATAATCGAAGCTGGGATATAGCTCAGTGGTGGAGTATGAGGCCCTGGGATCAGTTTGATTCCCAGCACCACACATATACACACCTCCCAAATTCCCCATGACTGTGTACAAAACCAAACATTGCCCCAATCTCTTCCCACCCCACTGTTCTCAAAAACCTGCCAAGTGGGAGATACAAAGGCCCCCTGACCTTGTAACCTTGGGTTGATGGGAAATGACTGGTTCTCATTATAAAATAACACAGGGGTAAAACAAACAGCAGCATGTACCTATTTAAATTTTTGATATCAGAGATTTTGGGGAGGCATTCATTTTTATTTTTAAAATCACTGCTTTAAAATTGTATACATCTTTTTTTTATTGTAAACAAATGGGATACATGTTGTTTCTCTGTTTGTACACGGAGCAAAGGCATACCATTTGTGTAATCATAAATTTACATAGGATAATGTTGTTTGATTCATTCTGTTATTTTTTCCCTTCCCCCCACCCCTCCCACCCCTCTTTTCCCTCTATACAGTCCTTCCTTCCTCCATTCTTGCCCCCCTTCCCTAACCCTAACTCTAACCCTAACACTAACCCCTCCCACCCCCCATTATGTGTCATCATCCACTTATTAGTGATATCATTCATCCTTTGGTTTTTTGAGATTGGCTTATCTCACTTAGCATGATATTCTCCAATTTCATCCATTTGCCTGCAAATGCCATAATTTTATCATTCTTTATGGCTGAGTAATATTCCATTGTGTGTGTGTATATATATGTATATATATATATCACAGATATATATATATATATCACAGTTTCTTTATCCATTCATCAATTGAAGGACATCTAGGGTGGTTCCACAATCTGGCTATGGTGAATTGAGCAGCTATGAACATTGATGTAGCTGTATCTCTGTAGTATGCTGATTTTAAGTCCTTTGGGTATAGGCCAAGGAGTGGGATAGCTGGGTCAAATGGCGGGTCCATTCCAAGTTTTCTAAGGAATCTCCATACTGCTTTCCAGAGTGGCTGCACTAATTTGCAGCCCCACCAGCAATGTATGAGTGTACCTTTCTCCCCACATCCTCTCCAACACCTATTGTTGCTTGTATTCTTGATAATTGACATTCTAATTGGGGTGAGATGAAATTTTAAGGTGGTTTTGATTTGCATTTCTCTTATTACTAGAGATGTTGAACATTTTTCCATATGTTTGTTGATTGCTTGTAGATCTTGTTCTGTGAAGTGTCTATTCATTTCCTTAGCCCATTTGTCGATTGGATTATTTGCATTCTTTTTTTTTTTTTAATAATGTATTTTTTATTATAAACGAATGGGATACCTATTGTTTCTCTGTTTGTACATGGCATAAAGGCATACCATTTGTGTAATCATAAATTTACATACAGTAATGTTGTTTGATTCATTCTGTTATTTTTTCCCTTCCCCCCACCCCTCCCACCCCTCTTTTCCCTCTGTACAGTACTTCCTTCCTCCATACTTGCCCCCATCCCTAACCCTAACTCTAACCCTAAGACTAACCCTACACTACCCCCATTATATGTCATCCTCCACTTATTAGCGATATCATTCGTCCTTTGGCTTTTTGAGATTGGCTTATCTCACTTAGCATGATATTCTCCAATTTCATCCATTTGCCTGCAAATGCCATAATTTTATCACTCTTTATGGCTGAGTAATATTCCATTGTATATATATACCACAGTTTCTTTATCCATTCATCAATTGAAGGACATCTAGGTTGGTTCCACAGTCTGGCTATTGTGAATTGAGCAGCTATGAACATTGATGTGGCTGTATCTCTATAGTATGCTGATTTTAAGTCCTTTGGGTATAGGCCAAGGAGTGGGATAGCTGGGTCAAATGGAGGGTCCATTCCAAGTTTTCTAAGGAATCTCTACACTGCTTTCCAGAGTGGCTGCACCAGCAATGTATGAGTGTACCTTTTCCCCCACATCCTCGCCAACACCTGTTGTTGCTCGTATCTTGATAATCGCCATTCTAATTGGAGTGAGATGGAATCTTAGGGTGGTTTTGATTTGCATTTCTCTTATTACTAGAGATGGTGAACATTTTTCCATATGTTTTTTGATTGCTTGTAGATCTTCTTCTGTGAAGTGTCTATTCATTTCCTTAGCCCATTTGTCGACTGGATTATTTGTATTCTTAGAGTAGAGTTCTTTGAGTTCTTTATAGATTCTGGAGATTAGCGCTCTATCTGAAGTACGATTGGCAAAGATATTCTCCCACTCTGTAGGCTCTTTCTTCGCATTGCTGATAGTTTCCTTTGCTGAGAGAAAGTTTTTTAGTTTGAATCTATCCCAGTTATTGATTCTTGCTTTTATTTCTTGTGCTATGGGAGTCCTGTTAAGGAAGTCTGGTCCTAAGCCGACATGTTGAAGATTTGGACCTACTTTTTCTTCTATAATCTGCAGGGTCTCTGGTCTGATTCCGAGGTCCTTAATCCATTTTGACTTTAGTTTCGTGCATGGTGAGAGATATGGGTTTAGTTTCATTCTGTTGCATATGGATTTCCAATTCTCCCAGCACCATTTGTTGAAGAGGCTATCTTTTCTCCATTGCATATTTTTGGCACCTTTGTCTAGTATGAGAAAATTGTATTTATTTGGGTTTGTGTCCGTGTCCTCTATTCTGTACCATTGATCTACCTTTCTATTTTGGTACCAATACCATGCCGTTTTTGTTACTATTGCTTTGAAGTAGAGTTGAAGATCTGGTATTGCAATACCCCCTGTTTCACTCTTCCTGCTAAGGATTGCTTTAGCTATTGTGAGTTTCTTATTCTTCCAGATGAATTTCATAATTGCTTGCTCTATTTCTGTAAGGTACGTCATTGGGATTTTAATTGGAATTGCATTGAATTTGTATAGCACTTTAGGTAGTATGGCCATTTTGACAATATTAATTCTGCCTATCCAAGAACATGGAAGATCTTTCCATCTTCTAAGGTGTTCTTTAATTTCTTTCTTTAGTGTTCTGTAGATCTCATTGTAGAGGTCTTTCACCTCTTTTGTGAGATTGATTCCCAAGTATTTTATTTTTTTCGAGGCTATTGTGAATGGGATAGTTTTCCTAATTTCTCTTTCTGAAGATTCATCACTTATGTATAAAAATGCGTTGGATTTATGAGCATTTATCTTGTAACCTGCTACTTTACTGAATTCACTTATGAGTTCTAAGAGTTTTCTGGTGGAATTTCCAGGTTCCTCTAAATATATAATCATGTCATCAGCAAACAGGGATAGTTTGAGTTCTTCTTTTCCAATTCGTGTCCCTTTAATTTCTTTGGTTTGTCTAATTGCTCTGGCTAGAGTCTCAAGAGCGATGTTGAATAGAAGTGGTGAAAGAGGGCATCCCTGCCTTGTTCCAGTTTTTAGGGGGAATGCTTTCAGTTTTTCACCATTTAGAATGATATTGGCCATGGGCTTAGCATAGATGGCCTTTACAATGTTAAGGAATGTTCCCACTATCCCTATTTTTTCTAGTGTTTTGAGCATGAAGGGGTGCTGTATTTTATCAAATGCTTTTTCTGCATCTATTGAAATAATCATGTGATTCTTGACTTTAAGTCTATTGATATGGTGAATGACATTTATTGATTTCCAGATGTTGAACCAAACTTGCATGCCTGGGATGAAACCCACTTGATCATGGTGCACTATCTTTTTAATATGTTTTTGTATGCGATTTGCTAAAATTTTGTTGAGAATTTTTGCGTCAATGTTCATTAAGGATATTGGTCTGAAATTTTCTTTCCTTGATGAGTCTCTGTCTGGTTTAGGTATCAGGGTGATATTGGCTTCATAGAATGAGTTTGGGAGGGTTCCCTCCTCTTCTATTTTATGGAATACTTTGAGAAGTATTGGAATGAGCTCTTCTTTAAAGGTTTTGTAGAACTCGGCTGAGAACCCATCTGGTCCCAGACTTTTCTTTGTTGGTAGGCCTTTGATGACTTCTTCTATTTCAGTACTTGAAATTGGTCTATTTAAATTGTGTATGTCCTCCTCATTCAGTTTAGGCAATTCGTATGTCTCTAGAAACCTGTTGATGTCTTTGAAATTTTCTATTTTGTTGGAGTATAGATTTTCAAAATAGCTTCTAATTATGTTTTGTATTTCAGTCCTGTCTGTTGTGATATTTCCTTGTTCATTCCGAATTTTAGTGATTTGGGTTTTCTCTCGTCTTCTCTTTGTTAGTGTGGCTAAAGGTTTATCAATTTTGTTTATTTTTTCAAAGAACCAACTATTTATTTTGTCAATTTTTTGTATTGTTTCTTTTGTTTCAATTTCATTGATTTCAGCTCTGAGTTTAACTATTTCCTGTCTTCTACTACTTTTGGTGCTGGTCTGTTCTTCTTTTTCTAGGGCTTTGAGCTGTAGTGTTAGGTCGTTTATTTGTTGAGTTTTACTTCTTTTATTAAATGCACTCCATGAAATAAATTTTCCTCTAAGTACTGCTTTCATAGTGTCCCAGAGATTTTGATATGATGTTTCTTTGTTCTCATTTACCTCTAAGAATTTTTTAATTTCCTTCCTAATATCTTCTGTTATCCATTCATCATATAATAGCATATTGTTTAATCTCCAGATGTTGGAATAGTTTCTGTGTTTTACTCTTTCATGTATTTCTAACTTCAATCCATTATGATCTGATAGAATACAAGGCAGTGTCTCTATCTTCTTGTATTTGCTAACATTAGCTTTGTGGCATAATATATGGTCTATTTTAGAGAAGGATCCATGTGCTGCTGAGAAGAAAGTGTATTCGCTCTTGGTTGGATGGTATATTCTATAAATGTCCGTTAAGTCTAAATTATTGATTGTGTTATTGAGATCTATGGTTTCTTTGTTCAATTTTTGTTTGGAAGATCTGTCCAGTGGTGAGAGAGGCGTGTTAAAATCACCTAGTATTATTGTGTTATGGTCTATTTGGTTTCTGAAATTGAGAAGGATTTGTTTGACATACATGGATGAGCCACTGTTTGGGGCATAGATGTTTATGATTGTTATATCTTGCTGATTTATGCTTCCCTTAAGCAGTATGAAATGACCTTCTTTATCCCTTCTGACTAACTTTGGCTTGAAGTCCACATTGTCTGAAATGAGGATGGATACTCCAGCTTTTTTGCTGAGTCCATGTGCATGGTATGTTTTCTCCCATCCTTTCACCTTTAGTCTATGGGTATCTTTTTCTATGAGGTGAGTCTCTTGTAGGCAACATATTGTTGGATCCTTCTTTTTAATCCAATCTGCCAGTCTATGTCTTTTGATTGATGAATTCAGGCCATTAACATTCAGGGTTATTATTGAGATATGATTTGGTTTCCTGGTCATATGGTTCATTTTTAAATTTTATTTATTTATTTATTTGACACAACTTGGTTCCTCCTTTATTTGACAATTCCTTTAGGATAATTCCTCCCTTTGCTGATTTGCTTCTTTGTTTTTCATCTCTTCCTCGTGGAATATTTTGCTGAGAATGTTCTGTAATGCTGGCTTTCTTTTTGTAAATTCTTTTAGCTTTTGTTTATCTTGGAAGGATTTTATTTCGTCGTCAAATTTGAAGGTAAGTTTTGCTGGGTATAAGATTCTTGGTTGGCATCCATTTTCTTTCAGGGCTTGAAAAATGTTGTTCCAGGCCCTTCTAGCTTTTAGGGTCTGGATTGAAAAATCTGCTGATATCCGTATTGGTTTCCCCCTGAATGTAATTTGGTTCTTTTCTCTCACAGCCTTTAAAATTCTGTCTTTATTTTGTACGTTAGGCATTTTCATTATAATGTGCCTTGGTGTGGGTCTGTTGTAATTTTGTGTATTTGGAGTCCTGTAAGCCTCTTGAACTTGATTTTCCATTTCATTCTTCAGATTTGGGAAATTTTCTGATATTATTTCATGGAATAGATTGTTCATTCCTTTGGTTTGTTTCTCTAGGCCTTCCTCAATCCCAATAATTCTTAAATTTGGCCTTTTCATGATATGCCATAGTTCTTGTAGATTCTGTTCATGATTTCTTACCATCTTCTCTGTTTGTTCAACTTTGTTTTCAAGGTTAAATATTTTGTCTTCAATGTCTGAGGTTCTGTCTTCCAGGTATTCTATCCTATTGGATATGCTTTCTATGGAGTTCTTAATTTGGTTTATTGTTTCCTTCATTTCAAAGATTTCTGTTTGGTTTTTTTTCAATATCTCTAACTCTTTATTGAGATGATCTTTTGCTTCCTGTATTTGCTCTTTTAACTGTCGATTGGTGCGATCATTCAGTGCCTGTATTTGCTCTTTCATCTCATCATTCAGTGCATGCATTTGCTCTTTCATCTCATCGTTTGCTTCTCTGATCATTTTAATTATGTACATTCTGAACTCCTTTTCTGTCATTTCTTCTGCCATGCTGTCATTGGGTTTTATTGATGTAACATCTAGATTTGTTTGCGGCATTTTCTTTCCTTGTTTTCTCATATTATTCAGGTATCAGTGGACTGCTGAGATATTGCAGATTTCCTCTATTGATTTATAATGTCCCTGAAGATTTCTATATATATCCCCTCTTAGCCTTCAGTAGGCTGAAGTCTTGGAGGAAGTTGATAATGCGGTGCTGCACAAGGAAGCTGCCTCTCTAGGAGTGGTGGTCTTCAGGTGGGGTATATTCCCTGCTAGTGGGCAGAGGTGCCTCCACTTGTTGACCAATGGTCGTCTAAAGGGGAACTAGGCTGCGGGCTGAGGCAAGGCCTGTTTGGGCCTGTGTCTCTGGTTTTACCGTCCTTGTGGGGAAACCTCACCCGCCAGGGAATACTCACCCGGTGGGGAGGTCTCGCTGGTCAGTTCCCCTCCTAGAGGTTCCCCTCAATTTACAGCTACCACCTGGGCTGGGCTGCCTTCCTCTGCAAAGTTCCCAGGGGCCCAGCCCTACCTCCTGGGCCTGGGAGCCTCACCCTTCACAGATGAATCTCCTTAGGCTGCCCCTTCTCAGAGAATCTGCCCGCAGGCCTGGATCCTTTGCTCCGCCCTAAGCATGTCTCTGTGCGGCTCTTCCACCAAGAAGCCTCCTAGATCCTGGGACCCTGTTCTGCACCTAATCGCCTGGCTATGCGGCCCCTCCTCTGAGCAGCCACCTGGGAGCCCGTACAATTGCTCTGAGTCCCAGAGACCCGCCGCACGCCTCTTCCTCCAGACAGCCGCCCAGTATTCTGGTGCGATCACTAGGAGTCCGAGCAACTCACTGTGTGCCTCCTCCTCCCACCAACCGCCCGTAGCCCTGGGCTATCACTCCGAGTGGAAGTGACCCTCCCTGTCCTCCTCCTCCTCCAGGTAACCCCCCGGGTGTTCAAGAGCGGTCGCTCTGAGTGGCTCTGAATCCACGTGACCCTCTGCACGCCTCCTCTGGGCAGCCGCCTGGACCTCTGGTGCAGCCACTTGAGACCAAGCAACCCACCACACTCCTCCTCCAGGCAGCCCCCCTGTGTTCAGGAGCGGTCGCTTTAAGTCCAAACAACTCACCACTCGCCTTCTCCTCTGAGCAGCTGCCTGGAGCTGTAATGTAGTCACTGCGAGTCCAAACGCCCCGCCGCGCTCCTCCTCCTCCTCCTACTTCTCCGGGCAGGCCCTGGTGTTCAGAAGTGGTCTGAGTCCAAATAGCTCGCCGCGCCGCTTCTCCTCTGGCAACCGCCTGTAGCTCTGGTGCAGTTACTTCGAATCCAAGTGGCTGCGCTCCTCCTCCTCCTCCTCAGGGCAGGCCGCGGTGTTCAGAAGTGGTCTGAGTCCAAACAGCTCACCCCGCCGCTTCTCCTCTGGCAACCACCTGTAGCTCTGGTGTAGTCACTCCGAATCCAAGCGGCCACACTCCTCCTCCTCCCCCTCAGGGCAGGAGTGTTCAGAAGTGGTCGCTCTGAGTCCAAACAACTCTCCTTGCGCTCCTCCCCTGGGCAGCCGCCGGAGCCCCGGTGGTTGCTCCGAGTCCCAGCGCTGTGCTGAGCGGCTTCCTCTCCGACGCTCCCAGTTGTCCCTAGAACTGAAGCCCAGGACGCTTCCTCGGATTATTTGCATTCTTGGTGTAGAGTTTTTTGAGTTCTTTATAGATTCTGGAGATTAGTGCTCTATCTGAAGTATGATTGGCAAAGATTTTCTCCCACTCTGTAGGCTCTTTCTTTGCATTGCTGATAGTTTCCTTTGCTGAAAGAAAGCTTTTTAGTTTGAATCTATCCTAGTTATTGATTCTTGCTTTTATTTCTTGTGCTATGGGAGTCCTGTTGAGGAAGTCTGGTCCTAAGCCAACATGTTGAAGATCAGACCTACTTTTTCTTCTATAATCTGCAGGGTCTCTGGTCTGATTCTGAGGTCCTTGATCCATTTTGAGTTGAGTTTTGTGCAGGGTGAGAGATATGGGTTTAGTTTCATTCTGTTGCATATGGATTTCCAATTCTCCCAGCACCATTTGTTGAAGAGGCTATCTTTTCTCCATTGCATAAACATCTATGCCCCAAACAGTGGCTCATCCATGTACGTCAAACAAATCCTTCTCAATTTCAGAAACCAAATAGGTGTTTTTAACACACCTCTCTCACCACTGGACAGATCTTCCAAACAAAAATTGAACAAAGAAACCATAGATCTCAATAACACAATCAATAATTTAGACTTAACGGACATTTATAGAATATACCATCCAACCAAGAGCGAATACACTTTCTTCTCAGCAGCACATGGATCCTTCTCTAAAATAGACCATATATTATGCCACAAAGCTAATGTTAGCAAATACAGGAAGACAGAGACACTACCTTGTATTCTATCAGATCATAATGGATTGAAGTTAGAAATACATGAAAGCATAAAAAAGAGAAACTACTCCAACACCTGGTGATTAAACAATATGCTATTATATGATGAATGGATAACAGAAGATAATAGGAAGGAAATTAAAAAATTCTTAGAGGTAAATGAGAACAAAGAAACATCATATCAAAATCTCTGGGACACTATGAAAGCAGTACTTAGAGGAAAATTTATTTCATGGAGTGCATTTAATAAAAGAAGTAAAACTCAACAAATAAACGACCTAACACTACAGCTCAAAGCCCTAGAAAAAGAAGAACAGACCAGCACCAAAAGTAGTAGAAGACAGGAAATAGTTAAACTCAGAGCTGAAATCAATGAAATTGAAACAAAAGAAACAATACAAAAAATTGACAAAATAAATAGTTGGTTCTTTGAAAAAATAAACAAAATTGATAAACCTTTAGCCACACTAACAAAGAGAAGACGAGAGAAAACCCAAATCACTAAAATTCGGAATGAACAAGGAAATATCACAACAGACAGGACTGAAATACAAAACATAATTAGAAGCTATTTTGAAAATCTATACTCCAACAAAATGAAAATTTCGAAGACATCAACAGGTTTCTAGAGACATATGAATTGCCTAAACTGAATGAGGAGGACATACACAATTTAAATAGACCAATTTCAAGTACTGAAATAGAAGAAGTCATCAAAAGCCTAACAACAAAGAAAAGTCTGGGACCAGATGGGTTCTCAGCCGAGTTCTACAAAACCTTTAAAGAAGAGCTCATTCCAGTACTTCTCAAAGTATTCCATAAAATAGAAGAGGAGGGAACCCTCCCAAACTCATTCTATGAAGCCAATATCACACTGATACCTAAACGAGACAGAGACACATCGAGGAAAGAAAATTTCAGACCAATATCCTTAATGAACATCGACGCAAAAATTCTCAACAAAATTTTAGCAAATCGCATACAAAAACATATTAAAAAGATAGTGCACCATGATCAAGTGGGTTTCATCCCAGGGATGCAAGGTTGGTTCAACATCAGGAAATCAATAAATGTCATTCACCATATCAATAGACTTAAAGTCAAGAATCACATGATTATTTCAATAGATGCAGAAAAAGCATTTGATAAAATACAGCTTCCCTTCATGCTCAAAACACTAGAAAAAATAGGGATAGTGGGAACATTCCTTAACATTGTAAAGGCCATCTATGCTAAGCCCATGGCTAATATCATTCTAAATGGTGAAAAACTGAAAGCATTCCCCCTAAAAACTGGAACAAGGCAGGGATGCCCTCTTTCACCACTTCTATTCAATATTGTCCTTGAAACTCTAGCCAGAGCAATTAGACAGACCAAAGAAATTAAAGGGATACGAGTTGGAAAAGAAGAACTCAAACTATCCCTGTTTGCTGATGATATGATTGTATACTTAGAGGAACCAGGAAATTCCACCAAAAAACTTTTAGAACTCATAAGTGAATTCAGTAAAGTAGCAGGATATAAGATCAATGCACATAAATCTAATGCATTTTTATACATAAGTGATGAATCTTCAGAAAGAGAAATTAGGAAAACTATCCCATTCACAATAGCCTCGAAAAAAATAAAATACTTGGGAATCAATCTCACAAAAGAGGTCAAAGACCTCTATAGTGAGAACTACAGAACACTAAAGAAAGAAATTAATGAAAACCTTAGAAGATGGAAAGATCTCCCATGTTCTTGGATAGGCAGAATTAATATTGTCAAAATGGCCATACTTTCTAAAGTGCTATACAGATTCAATGCAATTCCAATTAAAATCCCAATGATGTACCTTACAGAAATAGAGCAAGCAATTATGAAATTCATCTGGAAGAATAAGAAACCCAGAATAGCTAAAGCAATCCTTAGCAGGAAGAGTGAAGCAGGTGGTATTGCAATACCAGATCTTCAACTCTACTACAAAGCAATAGTAACAAGAACGGCATGGTATTGGTACCAAAATAGACAGGTAGATCAATGGTACAGAATAGAGGACACGGACACAAACCCAACTTGTATACATCTTGATTACAGGGTTTCTGGATGCCTCCTCAAGTTTTGGGGCCTGAGGTAAAAGCTTCCTGGGCTTTTGCTTTGTTGGCATGAAAATTCCAGGAGAAAATAGTCTGTTTTAAAAAAAAAATATTGACTGAGGTGAAGGTGAGGGATGAGACTCCACGGGTAGGAACCAAAAAAATGACCTTCAGGATCTGCAGGGTCTGCAGGGTCAAGGAGAGGAATTTGATTTTGTTTTCGGTTTTTGGTTTTTTTTTCCTCTGAAAGAGAGTAAGGGAGGAAAGGAGAAAGATCTGGAAAGTAGAGTCAGTGATCCGCAGAGAGGCTGTGGGGTGACTGAGGAGAAGGGTCCGGGCGCCTGCAGGCCTGTCCTGGCACAGAAAGCTTGAAGGTACTACTCCACTTCCATTTGGAGATATGTATCCTTGGGGTGTAACCTGTCTTTGTCTTGTTGAACGCTTCAGTAAATTATGCTTAACCCACGTTTGGGGTCACAAAAAAATGTGGCTGATGGTTAGTGGGTGTTGTGAAGAATAGCTCCACCTCAGGCGGAGTCTGGAGGCTGGGGGCCATTAGAACCTGACCCCTGGAATTTGCAGAAACGATGGGGGTACTCTTAAGATCTCCACCGAGCAAGGAAGTGGGGGTTTGAGTCAGCCTTATCTAAATCTTGAGGGGAGGGAAGGCCCCCAGCAAGATTCTGGAAGACACTCAGGGAACTAGATTCTAGATAGGGTTGTACAAGCCTTGAATCCAGCAGATACAGATTGCAGATTTGCAGATTATTTTTCTGTTTCTCTTTTCTTGTTTTTAGGTCCAGGATCATTGTTTTCTCAATACCCAATGTGAGCCTAGGATATGTGAGTAGTCCCTGATCACTTTCCTTTTTTTTTTTTTTTTTTTTATACCATCTCTTCCCCGACCTGCAGGTGTCGGATGGAGGCTGGGGCTGGGGATAGCAGCCCGGTCGGTAACTGTCATGTTAAACACAACCTCTCACGGGTTCCTGCCAGAGGGCAGCAGCACTCCTTCTGTCCCATCCTGAAGTGTGTTTCTCCCTACCCTGAGTTGGGGGTGCAGTCAGGACACAGCATTCCTCGGTGCCCTTGGCTCTGCTCTGCCACTGTCTATCCAGTTAGTAACGGGTTTGAAGAAGCAGGGGAAGATGGTCTTCAAGCTTCTCTCTAGTGAGTTCTGGTGGAGGGGAGAAGTAAGTCCTTCCCCTTCCTGAATCTCCCAGCTGCTCCAGTCTCTGTCAGAAAAATCTCATAGGACTACTAGGCAAATTTTTGACGTTTTAATTGAAGGGACAGAGGAATCTTGGAATGGCGGTTCTGTGTGAGCTTTATCTTACTTGAAATTGTGCAAGGTAGGGATGCCTTTCAGGCCTAGAACTTTGCTAGGAGGCATTCCCCTGATCTATCCCTCTTTCTTTTCAGCCACATGTATCCCATCTGTAAGTTCTGGAGTTGGTCATACTTATGAACCACATTCCATGGGGTCCAGGCAGCAGGTCTACCCATCAGGGACTTTCTGAGATTGTCTCAGCAAGCAGTGTCTCTGACTTTGCTTTAAGGGCCTGGGGTGACAGTGGGGTATGTGGCCTCTGGTCCTGTAGGTGAGGGTCAATATAGATCTTCTGAAAGTAGTTTTGTTTTCCTACCAAGAAGGCCTAGCAGCCAGTTTTTTTAGTTCCTAAGAGGAAAGTCACCTTACAGAGGTAAGAACTCATTTTTTTTTTTTTTTTTTTTTTTTTTTTTTTAGGGATAACACAGTTGAATCTCATGGGAGGAAGAACATTTTCTCTATCCAGCATGGCCCTGGCCTTGCAGTTTTTAAAATAGGTTCCATTGTTACTGTGCTGGGAAACACTTAACTCTTTCTTGTCTCAGCTGAGGCTAGCTTGCTTTAGAAAGAAAGTACACTTACTTTTTCAATACCATTGTTACAACTGAGGTATGGCACCAATACTAATGGCTTTAATTCCACATTGCCAGTTTATAAAACCTGCATGATTTGGGAGTGAAGAATATATTACTGCCTGACACACTGACTAAATCTGTTTGGGCTACTGACATAGAATACCATAGATTGAGTGGCTTATAAAGGACAAAAATTTATTTCTCACAGTTCTGGAGGCTGGTAAGTCCAAGATCAAGGTGCAAAAAGTTTGGTGTCTGGGAGGGCCTGCTTTCTTGCTCACAGATGGGCATCTTCTCCCTGCATCCTTACAGGGAAGAAGGGACAAGGATGGACCTGAGAATTCTTTTATAAGGTCACTAATCCTATTCTTAAAGGCTCCACCAAAAGTCCCATCTCCAACCATCTCATTGGGTGTGAAGATTTAACATTAATTTGGGGGAGGAAGCATGTTTATTGTGTATCATTATCATTTTGTATACATTATACAAAAAAAAAAAAAGTATTTATAAGCACACAATTCTGGCCTGCCCCTGTTTGGGGCATGAAGTAGAAGATGTACTTCTTGTTCCAAGTTATTTCTTCTTGAAGAAAATTAAGCACATAAGAGAATTATAGAGTAGACTTGTCTTTCCCAGTAGATCTCTTAGTACTTAATACACTCCTTTCACTTCCGTACCCCAGTGGGTGTATTCTGTGCCAATCAAGCCATGTTTCTTCCTGTTCCCCAAATGTACCGTCTATTCATTTACAGATGAGCATAACCTTTGCTAACAGCAGAACCTACAAACATAATGTTCTTTTACCTCTCAGAGCAGATGTGCACTGTCTTCAGAAATGATTGGTTTGCATTATGCTGCCTCTTTTGGCACTTTCCAAATGTTTCTAATCTTAACCTCAAGGCTCTCCCTTTTCTTCAGTAAGATATGACCATCAAATGGAGTGTTTACAGTGTGCCAGCTCCTGGGCCCAGCCTCTTGTGAGTTGAGAGGTGTCCTAGTTAAAACAAAAACTCTGGAGTCAGACAGTTTAGGTTTCCAGCCTTGGCTTAGGTAACCTTGAGAAATAGTTAACTCCTTGGTAACTCATCTGTACAATGAAGATTCGGTGTTTTCCTCATGGAGTCCCTATAGTTGAGTTTGTATATGGAAAACATTTAGCATGGAGGCACACGGTAATTCCTCCATAAGAGTCAACTCTATTTATTATAAATAATCTACCTAAAGTCACCTAACTATGAGGTTACCAGGAAGGCCTGGAACCCAGGCCTGACAGTGACATAGTCACTGTCTGAAATGAGATATTTTTGTTTTCATTGGTTGGAGAAAGGGGATCTTTCCTCCCTTAAATTTCCTTTTGGAGGGAATCTCATTAAATGTCCCCTTTTTTTGGCTTCCCCTTTCCCTCCACACATTTATGCTTGCTTGTTCCTCCCTGGAGAAAGAGAAAAGATTTGTTTGTTTGGTAAGTGTCTATGAAGTAACTGAACATGTTCCTCCATCTCTCTCTGTAACCTCTCTGCCAGCAGAAGGTTTATAGTCTCCTTGCAGACTCCCTGGGATGGGAGTGTGTCCCCCAGGTGTCCAGGGCTGCCAGTTCCTGGGTGACTATTTATTTCTTGTGTCTGGTGATAGTAAGCCCACTGTGGCTACCTGCCCAAATGTGCCCTTCCACCTAAGCCTTACCAGTAATAAAGCTCATGTCTTGATACTCACGTGCCTGATACCTGTGGCTATCGCTTCATTGGGTTCTGGATTCAGATTTGGAAAAGGGAGATGAATTTTATTAACTTTTCAGACCCCAGTTCCTTCAAAGAGACCACCAAGTTCTGTTGATTCCTTAGTCTCCTAAACCCAATTTCTTCTTTTGACTTTTCTGACACTTCCTTAGTGTGAACTCTTGTCAACACTGTGGTACCTTCATAACTTTTCTCCTTGTTAACAGCCTCGCTTCCATTTCAGCCCAGATCTCTTCATTTCCTATACCCCAGGCTCAGCCCCAGAGTACAGATATGATCTTGATGCCCTCCCACTGAAAGAATGGACATTTTTTTAAGCTGTCTGAGGTCACCCTCCCAGTCATCTCAACTCCCTAAGGTCACCCTCCCAGGAATGGAAACAAAGCCCCTAAAGCTGTTCCAAGAAACAGCCCCAAACAGAGAGTGAAAGAGTAAATTGAGCCAGATAGCTAGATAGTGCTCAAACAGAATGATTACCAGAAACTATTGACCAGAATCTACGCCCTGCTGTAAAACATTGTGAAACATGTTGTATGTTATCAGCAAACCCAGACCCCCTTTGAAATTTCCCGGCAGCTTTGTCCCCCTTTTCCCTTTCATGTGCGACCCCTCCCAATGTGTGGTTTCTGCCTTTATAAACCTACAAGATTTTCTGCTAGGGACTCGACTCCTCGAGTTGGGTCCCAGCGCGCTGGAATAAACACCTCTTGCGGTTTGCATCAAGTGACGCCTCCTGCGGTTGATTGGGGTTGCCGTCCATCCATGGGACAGAGTTGGGGTTTCCTTTTTGGGGGGCCTTACACCACCAATTCTTAAGTGGCTTCTTCTGACTCTGAACAACACATTTTTCCTTAGTGCAGAATACAGACCTTCGAGGTCTGGCTGCCCCAACCCCTTCTTACTGACCTGTCTGCCTCAAGCAGCAGAAGGTCAGTCAGTTGGAGCTTGTGGTTATATTCTTGGACTTTCTTCTACAGCTTTGCAGATGCTGTTTCCTCTCTTTACACTGCTCTTTCCCCCTTCTGCATCTGGCCACCCCAAGTCTTTGGCTGGTGGCCTAAGGGCCATCTTCTGTAGGAGGCCTTCACTTGTCACTCACTCCATCCTTCTTGTGGGCTCCATAACATTTACCTCACAAGGTGGCTAATGTTTTTTTGCCCTCTTAGTGAGTATCTTCAGTACTGAGACCAGCTTTTTTGTCCTGAAAAGGAGTTGCACTTTCTTCCTGGTTCAAGTTGACTTCCTGGTTCAAGTTGATAGACATATTACAGAGGAGGAAGTCTGAGTATTGAATAAACATTTGAAAAGCAAGTCAACCTCACAGTGATTAGGAAGAATTCAAATTAAGACCCCACTTGGATGCTATTTCACACTTTAAGGATTGATAAGAATTAAAAAGTCTGAAATCAAGTACTAGCAGAGATGTGGGCAGTCAATCCTGTGCTGTACTGCTGATGGGAGCAGCACTTAGAACAATGATTCTACAGCATCTAGTGAATTCGAAGGTGCATGTGTGCTGTGACAATTCTAGTCCTAGTTGTATACTCTGGACAACTTGCACAAAAGAAAAATACAAGAATGTTCATTGCAGCATTAATCATAATAGGAAAAGATAAAGGTGTTTAAATGTCCATCAACAGAACACATGAATAATAAAACATAGTATACTCATGACATAGAATATTATCTAGCAGAGACTATAAGTAAACTGAAGGCTAGCAACATGAATACATTTCATACACTTGTCATGAGTGAAAAAGTGAATTATAAAGGCATACTTACAGTATCCCATTTCTTTAAAGCTTTAATAAACAAGCAAAGGAATTTAATACATAGTGTAAGTAAAAACATGTAGCAAACACATAATGGAGTATTTGGGAGTGATAAATTCATTCCCAGAAGTGTATGGAATGACCTGTGGGAGGAGAGAGTGGAATGAGCATCAGGTGCTTCAAATGTATTTCTAATGCTTTGTTCTTAAGCTGAGCAACTGAGACATACGTGTTCACTCCCTTGTCCTTGATTACTCTTGTAAAGAATGGGACAAAAACCACACCGGACACGGGGAATCACATAAGGGAGTTTGTTAAGCAAACAGAGTGTCTCCCTATAGGGTAAGAGAGAAAATGAGAGGAAAAGAGAAAGGAAAGAGAAAGGGCACATGCCAGAGAGAGTGGAAAGGAGGAGGAGAAAGAAAGCAAGTCAGGGGGAGAGAAAAGCAAGAGAGAAAAGATGGCCGTGAAGCTATCTTTAAGAATCCCAGGGGCTAAAGGGGACCAATAACGGAGAAGGATACTTGCAAGCTGACTGATGAACCAATAGCTAGCTAGGATGTTCACAGACTGACAGTAGTTGGGAGGCGGGGAAAATGCCTGCAACGGAAAGGGCGGGGGAGCAGCTTTGTACATTACAACTCTATTATCCTCTGTCTCTAATTTTTGAACAGAATCTTTCATTACTAAAAGAAAATTAAAAATAACAAACAACAATTAAATTTCAGTGTTGGACTTGAATTCAAATCCTTGTTCTTCTCTACCTGTGTGAGAAAGTGTCTTAAAACCCTCTGAACTGTTTCGCCATCTGTAAACTGAAGACAGTAATTCCTTAGAGGCATGTTAGAATCTAATGAGATAATGCAGACACAGCAGATAGCAGTGTCTGGAACGTGTATTGAACTTTCAATCAATGTTGGAAATGATAATTCTAGAAGGCTCCTGAAACACACTTGCTAAATTTTAAGTGAAATAATGTCAGTTGTTAATAGTAAATGTGTCATCCGTTCCCTTCCCGCCTATAAGAGTCCCCCAAATTTCAACCCAAAAGGTGAATGATCTATTCAATTTTTCATGTTTAGAGTTTAATTAAGGTTTTCCTTTAGGTCGTGACCACACCGGTCAATATTTGTTTTTAAGGCTGGGTTAATGTCCCTGACTTTTTAGATAATTTAGGTAGATAATTGAGGTGCTTCAGGCGGGACCTGTCTAAACACATAGTTTATCTAGCACAGAGGAGCATTTGTGGTACATTAAATGTTTCTCTGTCTCTGTCTCTCTGTCTCTGTCTCTCTCTCTCTCACACACACAAACACACACACTGCAGTCTATCCTGCACATTGCATTACTCTATTTATTTATGTTGGTACTGGGGATTGAACCAGGGGCACTTAACCATTGAGTCACATCCATAGCCTTTTTATTTATTTTGAGACAGGATCTCACTAAGTTGCTTAGGGCCTCACTAAGTAGCTGAGTCTGGCTTTGAACCTGCGATCCTTCTGCCTCAGTCTCTGGAGTTGCTGGGATTATAGGCATGTGCCACCTTGGTTGGCTGCATTATTCTTCTTGCTTTAAAGTTTTCTAGTGGCTTTTAAGTTACTGGAAGCTAACTGGAAGCCAAGCCCTGCACACTGAGCCCCTTCAGCCCAAGTCAGCCCTACTGCCCAGCATTAGGTTGACTTTTCAGCCTGACTGCTCCAGCCAGTCCAAGCCATGTGTTGTCCCATCTCCAAACCTGTGAAGCTGCCCTCAGACCTGGGAACATGCAGGCCTTGTCAGACATCCTTCTCATGGGAAAGGGCAAGCAATGAAGGAAAGGTTCTCTTTATGGGCTACAAAGGAGAATAGTACAAAAAACCAGCATAGTAGAAAGAAGACAGGTATCAGAGAGCCAGGCTAGAGCAGGCGACATGCTGGATTTATGTAATAAATTTTGTAATAATTCCCTCCTACCATAAAATTGAATAATAGCTGTAAAATCAATTATGAACATCATGACTTAATGTTCTAATTAATTAAAACCCCATGGAGAATCTAAAAGTCTAGTAAATAAATCTTTCTGTGCTGCAAACCTTGCCCAAATATTCTGGAGTCAGAATGCCAAGGTTCAAATCTCAACTCTGTTGCTACAGAGAGATTAAGTAATTGCTCTGTTTTTGTGCCTCTCTAAGATGAGGGGGAATAATAGTGCCTATTTCATAGGATTGTTGTGGAGATTAAGTTTATGTTTGTAAGCCAGATATTCCTCTTAATAGAATATAAAAACTATTAATCATTATTCTCTGCCTGATTTGGTGGGCTAGAAATGGTCTTTTATATATTAATATAAGTTGTTGGTATTTTTATAGGCTGCTAATGGAATTTGGGGTACTTTTTCACAGTGCTAGGGATAAAACCCAGGGCCTCACAGTGTTAGCTGGGCACATGCCCTATCACTGAGTTACATTCCAGGCCCTAGTGATTGGTATTTTAAAAGCACAAGCCTAATTTGATTGTTTTAACAAGATTACTATTAAGTAGACTGACAGAGATTAAAACAAAACAAAAAAGCACCTGATAGTAGGTGAAAAGACCTGATAGTGGGCTTTTGTCAGAATTAGGGTAAGAGATGATAACTTGGATAAGGTGGTAACAGTAGAGATGGTAAGGAGTCTGCACATCAACATCTAAATAATCTGTCCATTCCCTCTTTGTGGTACCCATGTTTACAACAAACGAAGTGCCTTTGTGTGTGTATGTGTGTGTGTGTGTTTCTTTGAGCTCTGTTATATTCGTTTTATCTTTGTGTTTGTTCTTTGGTGAGCACTGCATTATTTTTAATAAGGCTCTGTGATACATGTTAACATCTGAAAGAGTAGGTCCTCAGTTTTTGCTCTTCATTTTCAAGGTTAACTTGGGTATTGATGTTCTTTTATTCTGCCATATATCTTTGGGAGTAAATGTATGGTTCCTCAAATCAGAAGTTTTATTTGGAATTATACTAAGCTTAGAAATTAAATTGGAGAGAATTGTCATCTTTGCTATCACTTCTATGCATTCATATCATTTTCTTTATGTCCTATAATTAAAGTTTAAAAATATTCTCCATAAAAGTCTTATGTGTTCTTCCTTAGGTTGAATATGTTATTCTGTACTTGATTATGGCTGGAATAAATGAATATTAGTTTCTTAAAATTGATCCTTTGTCCAGAAAATTTGTTGCAGTTTCTTTTTAGAGCTCATAAGTTTATCTCTTAATTTTTTTGAGTTTTTATATTTTCTGTAATTGATTATAGTTTGGAACTGAAATTCATATTTCTTTGCCTCAAAATTGAAATTCCTATTTTAGTAAAAATGAAAAACTCAAGATCCCTACTTTTTTGTAAGGATAAACAAAACCTATAATTGCAGGAACTTAGCAAAATCACAACTAGAAACAATAAAAAAAATTTTATTCAATTAAAATCACACCAACCACACTCTCAAACACAGGGTCTTTCTTACTGGTAACAACAGTAACAATAAAAGTATTAATCTTTCAATTCACATAAATTCTTAGCATAGTAATTCAGAAATGTATATGGAGATCTCAATTACTTTATTTTTCAGTTTATTATACTGCAGGTAAATATTATTTTAATTTTTTTGTTCATAATATATACCCATCTTATTCATGTTATGTGTTTTCCATTTTGCTCATACATCACATTTATCAATTTAACACATGGCAGGAATTAGAAATACATATCAATTGTAAAATCCACCAGCTATTTCAATATTTAAGCAAAAGACTGTAAAAGGAATCTATTTTCAAGTTTGTTTATTTGCATATTCTCTTACATAAAAGGATGCAAGAATTCATCCATTTTCAGCCAATCCAGAATTATAGTTTTTCAGATTGTCAGCTACTCCAAATTAGTATATGTAGTCACATTACATTTTAGTGAGTATGAATATTCAAACTGGATAGTAATTTTAAAAATTTCTAATAGCAGGCACTATTTTTCAGATTTATAAAATACCAAGGAATATCTTTCCTTGTTGGGAATAGTCCTGTGGAAACACTGGCACACTTGTTTCTAGACTGTACATAGGATCACACAAATTCATAGTCTGTGACGGGATAGTCTTTCCTTTAGGAGTTTGAAATGTTCCAAGTGAAGGAATAAATTGTATGTCCCTTGAAAAATTAGAAGGAACATAAATGGTCAAAGCTAAGGAAATAACTACGTGCATTATGGAATGTTTACTTGATGGAATATTAGCAACCATCGAAATTTGAAAACTATACAATAAAGGAAAAAGTATCTAAGCTGTTACAGAGAAAAATCTCTATAAATACAAAGATCTTGGCTAGATCTTTTCTTTTTCTTTCTTTTTTTTTTTTTCTAAAAAACCCTTTATTTTATTTATTTATTTTTCTGTGGTGCTGAGGATCAAACCCAGTGCCTCACATATGAGAAGCAAGCACTCTACCACTGAGCTACAACCCCAACCACTCTTTGCTAGATCTTGTTCTTGGTCAAGTAAGAAAACAAATTAATAGTTACTAGGGTGGTGAGATCATGGGAAATCCTTCATCCTCCAAATTTCCTGTGGTGGTAATAGTAACAGCTGCAACAACTTCTCAAGTATCTGCTTTGTGTCAGGCATCACACACTTCATACACATTTTCTTTCTTTCCTTCTCCCCCACTCCTTTTTTTCTTTTGGTACTGGGAATTGAGCCCAGGGGTACTTTACCACTGAGCTATGTCCCCAGCCCTTTTTATTTTTTTGAGACTGAATCTCACTAAGTTGCTGAGGCTGGCCTCATCCTTGCTGTCTTCCTGCCTCAGCCTCTGGAGTAAATGGAATTACAGGCATGTGCTACTAGGCTTGGCTATACACATAATTTCTAATCTTGGGAAAAAAATCTGTATCAGTGCTTCTCAAGCTTTAGTAATACCATGAGGATTTGCTCTAAAACAGATTGCAGGGTCCTGCCTTCAGATATTCTGCTCCAGTAGGTCTGGGGTGGGATTGAGAATTATATCTAATGAATTCCTAGAGATGTCAATGGTGCTGGTCCAGGATCTACACTTTAGAACCACTAACTTACACTGTATATAATTCCTTCATTGTAAATGAGAAAATCAGAAGTCAGAGGTTAAATAACAAAGCTATTAAGTTGTAGGACCAGCATTTAACCTCAAGTTGATCTGACTCCATGGTCTGTCCTTCTATACTTCATTTGCCCATGGAGTACCCTATCACTCAACCATGAAGTGTCTTGGCAATCTGTCAGGCCTATCCCCGCAAGCTGCACCAAGGATGACCGGTCAAGAGGAGACATGTGTTTGGCACCTTAGACTCCAAAATTCAGAAATTGAGGTCTCATTGGTATTCCTGAGTTGAACTGAACTTAGGGGAGATTCCTGACATGAGCAAAGCTCGCAACCAGCTGGTAGATGAAGTCAGGATACCAACTTACGTGAGAAATAAAATTTTCATGAAAGCCAGACACGCTTATTTGACTTGACCGGGAATATGATCCCTGGAGATATGTTCTGTGCCTGAGAAACCCAATTATCAGAAGACTGCTTGGTGATCATGGAATCAAGACTAAGGGATTTAATGAAATGATTCTAAATGTCACCAGGCTCTGCTAGTCCTGCCATACTTTGCATGCCTTTACCTTCCATACCTAGTGTATACATTTCCAGAAAAGAGACTGCCATATCAGGCAATTGTTATGGGAGCTGACTAACCAAGTGCTTCACTGATCCCTGAATGAAGTTCAAAGGGACCTGACACTCCTGGATCCCAGATGCGCCCTCTCTCCTCTGTTTCTAAAATCAATCATTCCTCCTTTCTGACTGCATTTTGAGTGTCTTAATACCTTTAATCTGATAAAAGTCACAATTTGTAGGTCTGGGAACCATTTTTCTCTTCAAGGTGACCTTGCATATGTCTATGCTGTTCTATTTTAAATGTGTAATTATAGTTTAACTCTCAGTGGGCAATCATTTCTATCTGCAATGGCTTGCTTCTCGGTTTGTATTATTAAATTCATGGAGGTACTGGTTTTCTTGGCTTTATGGATGTGAGCCTGAAAGTACAGAGAAAGGGTAAAGATTATAGTCAACCTCTGGAGGAAGGGCAGGGAGCAGTCAGTCGATGTGAGGGCCCCAGAGGTAGGGAATGATCAGTTGGGCTGAGGGATCCTGGAGATGGGGCTCAGTCAGTCCCGCCAGCTGGCTGTTGTCTCAAAATGGCGGCAGCCACATGTAATCAAACCTGCAGATACTGTGACAGTGAACTTCCAGGCAACAGCAGGCAGCTGGTGCTCCACTGGCTGTCAGCGATCAGTTTGCTGACTATTGTCAGATGATTGGGAGGTGAACTTGTGTGTTGCGTGATGGATAGGTGTAAGGCAGGCGATGGACCGGCCAGAGGCAGGTAAATGGTGGGCAGGTAAATGGTGGATGATAGGCGCCTGACAGTGAGCAATCTGCACTCAAAAAAGGCGTTGATATGCTGGCAGACTGCAGGTCATCACAGCAGACAAATGGGGTAAACACCAGGGAATCGATATGCAGCAAAAACTGCCTCACCAAGAAACAGATATCCTCTGCTTGGAACTGGAGTTACAGAGCGACAAGGAAGGCAGCCTCCCTCTAGTCCGCCATCTTGGATCCTGGAGGAAGGGCAGAGAGAGCTCTCCTATGGTTGACTGGGCAAGATGTGGAAGAGAGACATAAGTGATGCTCATGAATAAAAACAGATTCAAATGAACACATTCAGTCTGTGGACACAAGTAGATGTTTGCCCTCATGGGGTTCCTGGCCAGAGTAGGCCATTCACAGTCTCCTTGTACTTTCTCTAGATGAGCAGTTCTCTAAGTCTGGCTCCCTCCAGCAGCAACCGCCACTGCTGGGAGATTGTTAGAAATGCAAATTCAAGGGCCCCCAACCCAGAACCATTGAATGGGAAACCGTGGCAGTGGGGCTCAGCAATCTGAGTTTTAGCAAGTCTTCTAGGTGATTCTGATGCTTACTACGGTTTGAGAACCACTGCCTTGCACCTTATGTCTAAGTTATTTGGAGAAGGAGCTTCATGTGTTCTAATATACTCCATGTGCCGACACACATGGACATTAATATTACATTGTCTGAATAATCCTTTCCCAACAAGATACATACATTTACATTAGTAGTCCCGTTGAAAGGTAACTAGAGCCTGTCTATGATGCTCAGGACAAAGAGCGTTATTAGGCAGATCACTCACATGGGGAGTGCCATGGGTCCAAGAACCTGAACAGTTTGCATTCAAATCACTTATGGGCTGTGTGACTTAGGGAAGTTATTAGTCTCTCTGTGCCCAGTGTCCTTATTTGTAAAATAGGGATAATAATAGTATCATCCAATAGGCCTGTGTAGAGAAATAAAGTACTCAGAATCCTGCTTGACGCATGAGTGCTATATAAGTGCATATTAATTGAAAAATAAACATTTAGAAGACTTCATAAGTCAAAGGAAAGTTTGACAGATGGTTTCAAGAGCAGCTGGGGAGTCTGGGTGGGCTGTGGAGGATCTCCTGGAGCTCATCCATGAAAGTGTTTATGCCTTTTCCACTCCATCACCTCCTAAGGCTGGCTTGCTTGCAACAGCTGATGGTCAGTGCCTACCTAGAAGTGCCCTACTGGTGAGAACCCCCCCAAAACCAACAGTGCAAAACTGTCACTTACCATTGTTTTCTATCCACATGTGTCTGTTGACCATGGGTAAGAGCCACAGATCATCATAGAATATGGTTTCTTGGTTATATAGGATCAACAAAAGCATTTGTCTCTAGGGTAGGGCATAACTGCAAGATTTTTATCTACCAATTTATAGAAATTTGTGTACATCCTACCTGTCTTTGTGCATTAAGCAGTAGTTTCCAGGGCTTATTTCTTACAGTTTCTTACAAGTATTTTTTTTTCTTTCAATGAAATCTTGCAGTATTTTCAATAACTATTTCATTAAAAGAGAACAGACATTTAGTTTGTGAGTACCTAAAGAGTGAACTTATGTCAAATTATACTCAAGTTCTTTAGGTGAAAATGTGTTTTGAATAACAAAATAGAGGATTTTCACAGAAAGAGAAAAAAGCTGCATGTCTTTAATTCAGATTTGGAGTATAAAGATTTGATTTGAGATCTAGGTCCATGCTGGTCAACCTACTGATTGAAACAGATTAGTATTTCTAAAGTCTATTTGTTTCTTTACAGATGTGAACAGAACACTTTGTACAACTTCTGCTCTTACCAACCATCCTTTAAAAGACAAATATGTATTGGGCTGGGGATGTAGCTCAATGGCATAATGTGCACCGAGCATGCTCAAGGCCCTGGATTTGATCCCCGGCACAGCAGAAACAAAGAACAACCAAAAGACAAACGTTTATCAAACACTCATGCTTCACCCAGGATTGTATTTGCTCTTGTGAGGGACACAGGCCTTTCAAGGCATGCTTTGTAATCTGAAGAAACTTTAAAAATTGAGATAAAAGGACAGGACTACCATGCTTGCAGAAATTTCAAGTACAACTATATATTAGAGGAAAATGTATGTTCCCTACCTCTGGCTTTGTTGAGAAAGAAATCTACTGAGCCCACTCCACGCTTCTCTCCCGTTTTTTCAATCCCTCCTCAAGGAAGGGGAGAGTGACCCATGTGATAGATAGAAGATTCTCCATTCTTCTTCCTTTGCTAATGACCCAACTTGTCCAACACAGCATGAAGTCTCTTCAATGTGTCTCATCTGGGCATGCGTCTTCCTCTTGCCCTGGGTCAAGGCTGCCTGAAATTGGGGGTAAATCTATCTAAATAGATGAGGGTGGGTCTTAGCATACCCTCTTGGTAATAGATTGGATATTTTCACCCCCCTATTTATTCTGTTTTAACTCTCAGTTTTTACAGCAACCAGGTTAGAAAGAGACCTGAATAGTATATGATACTAACGTTAACATCCATGGTGCACCCAGGTGGATGGTGAACGGTGGTGGAAGAACTTGTGAGGATTCACTGGGGTTGAATTTTAAAGAATGAAAATAGAAAGGAGAGGCAGTTTTTCAGTCTGGTTTGCAAATCTCTTTACCTTTTAGGCTAATGAAATGTGGAGAAACAGCACAACTATTTTCCTATGTCAGATGGCCTCATGGGAGTTGAAAAAGGATTTTCATGAATATCACAAAGGAAAAGAAGTCAAGAGGAGAATTCCAGGTTTTCATAAATTGTCAGGTTTGTGGAATAAAGCAAGATTATATTCATGAATGGTCTAATTGTGAAAAATTCTCTAAAAAAGTGTTAGTTGCCCAAACTCAGTAGTCAATCTCATCCTAGGTCCTTGGAGAAATGAAGTGAGTTGGCCAGGGGACAATGGTGTCTTCCCATCTGGCTAAGGGTAATAGAATCAGATATCAAACATGGAACGCAGCCTCTGATGACAGGTTTGAAGGCAGCTCTTCCCCACACAGCGTGACTGTAGGCAAATCATCCCCAGTGCTCTGGGGCCTACTTCGCATCTGTCAGAAGGTGGGAGGAAGTGGATGTTTCTGAAGGCCACTGACAGCTCTCAATTTCTCTTAGAAAATTTGTGTTCACTAACCTGGGAGCTCTATAAAACCATGTGGATTTGAACACACACAAAAGAATAGAAAATGTCTATTATCTCCAAATTAACCTTCCTACTGTGTTTTCAAATAGATCTCAAACCCCCATTTACATGCTGCAATGGTAAAAAGCCTCTCGAAGGTTATTTGAAATCTGAACTGATAACAAAAAGAATTGATTTTCAGCAAATGTGACAAAATGACCAAAAGGGATTCAGGACAGAGTCTTACACACTGCACTGTGATGTTTAGTAAAAGGTCATTGACTCTAGATGAGTTTAAGGCATCTTTAGCATATCACAAGCATTCCTGTGTCTTCCTCTTTCCTGTCTCTTCTTCCATATTACAAACATTCCCTAAATCTATGCTCAAACAAATTACCAAACGTTAGAAGAGGACAGTTGGGATCCTGCTGTGTTTATTTTGCTTTATTTGTTCTGGATTTGGAGGCTAACCTTCCAGTAGATGAACTATATCAAGGTTTTTTCATTTCATATTATGAAATGGGTTGTTATGCACCATTCATTCTATGAAAAACACAAAATGAGTTTAACCTAAATTAAAATGCATAGTGTGGATCCCTCATAGGGGGCTTTTGAAACCCCCAGGCACAAAATGTTGCATAGATTTCTTGCTAACTAGAAAATTATTTTAGCAAGCACCCCTTCCTGAGGCCTTGTGTAGGAGCTGGGTCGTGGTGAGCCTCCCAAGCCGTAAGGTAGGTGCTTGATATTACATGCATTTATCTCAGTTGCCAGCAACACCATATTGCCATCTGTCTCAAGCTTTGCCAGAAGCTACCTGTGGTTTAAAGGCCAGATAGGTCTGGACAACAGGGGGGCTTAGGGAAATAATGTGGAAATAAAATATTGCAATTTTTTTGGGTTAACTTTCTGCTTGACACACCGTATGGGGTATTCAACTCTTTCTCAGGTTTCATGCTGTGAGGATACTTTCATGATGTTATTTAAAAAAGACAAAACCAACTTCCTATGGTGGACCCAGTCATAACATGGTGTCCAGAAATACAATTATCAGCCCTTACATTTGAGCTACTTGCTAGAGCTCTGGATGAAGACGTGAACTGCTGGGTGAAGTGCTTTCCTTCTGGACAGGCTGAATGTTCACTGAAGTTCGGACCCTCTATAGTGAAAGGAAATGACTAAAGTAAAGCAGTGGTCAAGAAGAGGTCAGAAGAATTCTCTTTCAGGCTGCATTTCCAGTAATTGTCTCAGTGCATTGGAGTTAATACTGACATCTGTCTCTTCTGCCTTCTGCACCTGTATTCTGGAAATCAGATTTTAAAACTGTGGCTATTCAATGAACTGTAGACCATGAAGGTATGAGGAGGGGAAATGGAAGTTGTCTAGGTAAATGAAAATGTCATAGTAAATATGTTGTAGTTTTTACTTCGGGCTCAAAAATCAAAGCCTAACTCATGCAATATGAATTTGAAAAAAATAAGTAGGTGAGTCTAAATGATAATTAGCCAGCAACTCTGAAGGATAAAGCAGCTACCTCATTACTTGCTTTGTTCCTTTGACCAAGGTCAAGTAATTATCTTGTGTCCTTTATCAGTAATTGCTTGTAAAGCATCCAGTTAGTTAGGAGTAGAGTTGGCTTTAGGATCTTTGGAAGAGCTGGGCACTAGAAAATGGGGAGATGAGGTTATGAGGAGCCTGTCTATCTTTGGCCTGCTCTGCTTCCTTGGGCAGCCTCAAGTCAGTAAATTAGTGTTAAAAGTACTTTTCTTTCTTTCTTTGTTCTTAAAAGTACTTTTCAAGGATAAACATCTCTTCCTCCTCCTTTTGTATTTTTCTTCTGGCTGATGATGGAGACAGAACGAGTCCAGGTCCTTGAAGGGCTTTCGGCTTTCAGCTTGGTGAAAGAATAGTCCATAAGTCCTCAACAGGCAACTGCATGAGTCAGAGGTCTCAGTGTTACCAGTGTCCTAGGTCAGAGGTCTGACTATAGGGTGTTCCAACAAACCAGGTCTGGCCACTCACAGCAGGAACCAAATAGAGAAGGTAACAGTGAAAAACAGGAAAGCAACTTTAACCAATATGGCCATATTGGAAAGGTAAAGTGAGATCCAGCATCTCAGCCCTGTCTTTGGGGTGAATCAGGCTTAAATAGAGGAAGAATTGGGATCGGGGCAGAAGGTATGCGTAAATAAACAGACTTGTTCAGACTGTGGTCTGGTTCATCTTTATCTCAATTCTGGTTCTGTAAGCTGGCTCTGGAAAAGTCCTGATCACTCGAGGGGGCAATCTCCATTTGCTGCTCAGGAAGTTGGTCTATCAGAGCTGTGATCCTGGAAGGGGAAACTCAGTTTCCATGAGTGATTGCTCCTACAGAGAGGGGAAATTTCATCCTAGGGTGATCTCTGCCAGGCTCCATTGTTACTGGAAGGCGGAGGGCAATGACTAAGAACCTCATACACCTCTCCAGGGGTCTGAAATAGGATGCTGTAATGACCTGGCAAATCTGGCTTCAGTATTAATGGGGGAATGAGATAGATTAGGTACATTTAAGGCTTATAAACCTGTATTACCTGCTTTTAGATGTATATTCCTTAAATGATTAAGGTGCTCTGTCAGAGGTTAGCAGGTTACAAAGTTTAAGGAGATAGATACAAAATGAAGGCAGAGATACTAAGTTTTATCCTGCTTTCAGGTACCCATTGGGCACCTGCCAACCTAAGAGGTAAAGACAGCCTCTCTAAGTCCCTGTTATACCAGGGCCCATTATGGTGGATCATGAATGAAGGTAGCCTAAGAAGAGCAGAAAGTGTAGAGAACACGGTCGTCCTTTGTTCTAAACTCTTCTAATCATATTTACATTCAAACTCATAAAAATGGCATCTGTAGCTGGATTCAATCTCAAATTGCCAGTTGACAGACTCTAGTGTGGGCAGCAGGTGGAACTCAGGTAAGCTGAGAGAGGTGCTTACTGGTGTCCTCTAGATGTTCTTTTCAGGGTTAGGGGTTGGGCCCCAATATGAATTGTAGCTTTTTTTTTTTTTTCCCCTTTTTTGAAAAGCTTCAGCCTCATTAGAGCATATCCTGGAAAATCAGCAGAATTTTAACTGCCTCAATTTCTTTGAGTCAGCAATGGATACTGATGTGCTCTCAGTCACACCTTTGGTTTGTTTTGCAATTCAGAATTTGGTTTCCCTGCTGTGGCGGATGCCTTTGGCTTTGGTTATAGTGCAATAAATTCAAATAAACATTTATGAGGGTAAGTAATCATATTTTATGCAAACAAATTATTCTTCCTTAAAAAGTCACTTTTTAAAAATGCATGCTATTTCTTTTCTCAGTCAGCACATCAAGCTAATAAAAGTCATTGTACCATCAAAATTTCCTTCGTGACTGTTGATTGTTTCATTTATGTTAAATTTAGAAGGTTGGTCTCTATTTTGTCTCTCCCCTCCCCCTACTAAAATTTTAATGCCCTTATTACTAATACAAGAAATCATGATTGTTTTACATATTGCATAATTATGGCAAAAATAAATTAGAGGTGGTTACTCCTGAGAGAGGACAATGTTTATTAAAAAATGTGTATGGGTTCCAAAGCCAAGGAAACCCACAGATTACTGATTACTAGCTCATTAGCACTTGAGACTTGTAATGCAAAGTGTCTTCTTGGCCAAAGTATTACACTCTTCTGCCCATGTTAGGTATACAATTTGCTTCCTTATCAAAGAGTGCCTGGGCTGCTGCTGACGTTATGCAGGATGTGATGGAGAGAACCATCCTCCACTCTCTCTCTTGAGAGTGAAGAATGCAGTGAAACAGATGGGTTCCCCTCATGCACTCATTGGAGCATGTGCACTGGGATGCAGGAAGGTGCCTCTAGGGAAGAGAGTGGGAAATGCTTTCAATGCTAAAGGAAATGATGGGAAGGAGGGATTATGGAAATGATGTGGGTCATTGTCAGGTGCAACCCTTCTATAGCATCCTGTTGGAAAAGACCCAGGCAAACAGCATTTGTTAACTGTCTTTAGTGGGTGGCCCACTCTATGCTACATACAAAAGTCTCTTAGGAGCTTGCAGTCTGCTGGGGCAGGAGGACATCTCAAATCATCTGAATTCATGGGCTAAACCAGGTTTTTTTTTTTTTTTTTTTTCTCTCTCTCTCCAAAAAGAAGCCCTCTGAAACTTGCATGGGTTTATGTTACATTCTGTGTGAGTACACTACCTGGTTACTTCTTAGCATGATAGCACAACTCTCTAGTAGTCTTTGCTTCTGCATTCTCTGGCGGATTCTAAAGATGACAACATTTGAATGGACAAAGCCAGAATGAGCACTTGCAAGTCATCCCTCTAAAACGAGAGGAGAAAATGTGGAAACAGAATTAATACACACCCGTTCTAGCACAGCCAGGTCTCAAAACTGGTTTGGCCACTTACTGTGTGTTTTTGGAGAAATTACTTGATCTTTCTGCTATAGTTTGGATCTTGAATGTCCCCCAAAGGTCCATGTGCTCTTGGAATTTTTGGACCAGGGTGGTGCTATTGGGAGGGGGTGAAACCTTTGAGTTGGGGCCTTTTAGGGGTCTTGAGGTCATTGGGGATGTACCCTCAAAGGGGATTGTGGGAACTTTGCCTTTTTTTCTGGCTTCCTGGCCAAGAGGTGACTAGTTTTGCTCTACCATGCTGTGCTGCTTCACCAGAGGCCCAAAGCAACAGACCAATTGATCAAGGACTGGAACCTCTAAAACCACAGTCAAGATAAACCTTTTCTCTTTATAAGCTGATTATCTCAGGTATTTGATGGAAGCTGATCAACAGTTTTCTCATCTACACAATAGGGTTAATAGTTGCTACTTCTTGGGATTATTGTGAGCATTAAGTAAGAGAACACATATAAAATATCCATCATAGTGCTTGGAATAAAATAGGTACTCAAAAAAATAGTAGCTTTATTATTTTTATTATGGTGATTTCCCTCCATAGTAACTCTAACATAAAACAGTTAAGCTGATTTGCATGTACTACTTAGAAATGCAGTTCACTCTGGTTATTTAAATCCATTTTTATTTCATATTCAGTTTGAAGTATAGTTCATGTCATGAATATTACTTCCAGTCTTTAAATGAGAAACACTCAGAAAACTATTGCTGGCAATGTATAATAATTATAATATTTTTGACATCATTAAAAAAACAGTCATACTTATAAATATCTAAGTATAATATTTTCTTTTCAACTGAAGGGAAGTATTTTTCATTTGTTGCAGTTCTACCTCTGAAAATAAACACCACAGCATAAACATACCAGCAAGGCTGTCTTGAGCTTAAAAATCAGTGAAAATAAATTTAACTTCAGGGAATGAATGCACACTTACCTCTATTTGAGAAGATGAATGAAATAGGGGAAAAGGTGCTGAAAAGTTACTAGCCCAAATGGGGTGCTGCCTCAAATTCTGGCTAAAAACATTGTTATCATCATCTTTATCCTCATCATCAAGCTTACCTGACTTATCTGACTTAATGAATTATAAATTTGTTGTTGATTTCCATAGAAATAAGGTTCCACCCTGCAAAAATATTATGGGGTCTTCAATTCACAAGTGGATGTTCTGGCTCAAGGGACAGCTGCTGTTTGGTTGAGAGGTGCCTCAATACCTGTAAGAAGATGCATCCCTTACCTGGAGAACCCACAGTCTGGTACCGGGTAAGTACCACTTTATCTGTATGGTTTCTACCTCTTTCCTCCCCAGCCGATTTCAGTTTTGGGGCCCCTCTTCTGGTGGTGACTTCCATCAACCTCCTGTCCTTCTCTGTGTCGCCATCTGCCTCCAAGAATGACCCTCTTTATGATGGCAGCCTCATTCATATGTCTATGTCTTCGTGTTGCCTGACTGCACTTTCCCATCTTGCAGTTCTCTGTCCCTCCCAGGCCACTGTGTTCCTTGCATCCATTCCCAGAGGCCACTGTGGTCACATTCTGTGCTGCCTGTCCTCTGGGCCTTGGCTTGCTATGTCTTGGGCTGGGTTTTTAGTGAGTCTTTTTACCTGAAAGTAACTCCTGCAGATCAGCTGGTCCCCATATGAACTGATGCTCTATTTTGAGCCTCACCACAGCTGAGTGAGTCCAAGCTGCTCATTGAAACCTGTGAAAAAGGTGGCAGCATTTATTTTTTTCCTCTCTCTCTTTCTTGAATTTCTCATTAGATTCAGAAACCTGCCTGGTGGGTCAGATGACATCTCAGGGTGTGTGTGTGTGTGTGTGTGTGTGTGTGTGTGTGTGTGTGTGTGTGTGAGAGAGAGAGAGAGAGAGAGAGAGAGAGAGAGAGAGAGAGAATGTGTAAGATCAATCTCTCTACCTATAGTGGGAATAAGATTTTGTCATTTTAAATGCTGGTTGCTTTAAGAGTGTGTGCATGAGCTACAGTTTGAGATCCATTAGTGGGTCTTTAAATCAATGTAGTAATAAGTTGCAGCCAGTTGGATTTTTTTCTTTAAAAAATTAAGCAGAATAAAAACAATCGGAGCATTTTAGTAAGGGTAATTCATCTCTATTTCTCTATTTACTTATCTGCTATCATGGTTGGATATGTGTATATTCTGGGTTTGTAATATAAATGCATTTCTTACTGTACTCGGAAAGTTTGAAAGCACCATCCTAGCAGAATTAGAGTAGAATTCCACCCAGCAAGTACATTTTTCTCTTGTTTAAAAAAATTCAAATACTTCCTAGGAGTGGTTTTAAATGCATTGCTATTCCCTGCTATTTGTACAGGATCTGCTTAGGGTAGGGTGCTCGAAAGAAAAAAAAAAATGACTTGCATAATAGAGTTATCATCATCACTACCAGTATCCATCCTCCTTTCTGCAGGCCAGAAAGCCCAGCGTATGGGGCTCAGGAAGTAACCAAGAGAAAAACATGGAAAAGGTTGCTGGAGGTTAGAGTTTGGGAGTTCAGAGGACAGAGGTATAGATGGATAGAAAGACAGACAAACACATAAACAAAGCTGGAACCCAGATGGTGGAAAATTCTTTAAGAGGTGGAGGATGGAGAGGAGGGTGGCAGCAGAGGGGAGGCGTGAGGGAGTCCTTGAGAACCGTTGGCACGTGGATGTATAGTACTTTTAAATTATTTGTTCTATGCTGTACTCCAAAATTTCCAAATCCTCACACAAATACTTATTTTACTCACAACACCATGTTTATGGTTCTAGGACTTTGAAGGTGGGTCTGAGAGAACTGGTTGGGATCTAGAGATTAGCTATGAAGCAAGACTGACACCGGCATTGAAATTAGAGAGATCTCTTTCCCTAAAATATGACAGGGGACGCAACACTGGAAAAAATAGGAAGAATAAATTCTGGTATTTGTGGTGTCAATGTCCTCTAGCCAAAGACCACCAGGAACACACATGTGGCTGAAAAGGTTGGGCAGTTTTACGGAGGGTGAACTTCAGGGCTTCTCAGGGAGAGGGTATGGAAAGGACGTATAAGGATGTATCTTGGATGATTTTGGAGGGTTTTAAGAAAGCAAAGCTCGGTTCCGATTGGATGCTATCAGGCAGTAGGGGTAATGCTATGATTGAATATCTTAACAATCTTATCTGGAGGGAGGGCCCTTTACAGCAAGACGGAAGCTGTAGTTGGTCACGAAGCAGCAATTCCCCACATATACCAGGAGAGGGCGATGTTTCCTACTTTGTGGGTTGAACAACCGTTCATGTTTTGTTTATGCTCACACATAGAATGGTCTTGTTTTTGTCTTGATTCATCATGGCTACCCAGCAGCCTTGACTGATGTTGATGTTTCATAAAGATGTTTATGTTCTAGAGAAAAGTATCAAGGCCTTGCTGTGTGTGTCAGGCCCACTTCTTACCACTTCTGGTAAGTCCTGGCTGATAGTCCCTGGCCAGCTCTCAGGTATTCAGGGGCTGCTTGTTTCTTAGCAGTATGATGTTCTGAATCATTATACTTGAATATTAAAAGACAAGATGAACCTAGGGAAATATGAGACTGGGGACATCAAGGTAACAAAACCCATTTGTATGATTACATATATGATACAGTTTATGTGTCCATAAAAATTGTTTAGAGAGTTACTTAATAATATATAGTGACATATATGTTTTAAGTTCCCTCTTTAAATTAATTGATGGAACTTTCACAATCTCTCTTGTGAATTCCAGTTATTACCCTCAACCTTGCAAATTAACAAATTAAGAAACTGGGAACCTGAGTTAAAATTTTGTAGTATCATTTGAGTAACAAGGTAAGATGTCTTTAGTAAGGATGGAACTGATTACCTCTATAACTTCAGATGGCATCTTGTGGGTATGGAGTTGCAACCTACCTTCTTTGTGTGCTAAAAATCAGAAGCTCTGTGGGATGGTCTGAAACAGGTGGTTCCTGTGAGGTAGCTGGCAGGGCTGAGGAATGATGTTGGCAAAATAACATTTGTGTGGCTAAATTTTCCTAAGCTCTATTTGAAAGACGGCCAGCTGGGCTTCAAAGGAAAGCTTAAGAACTATATGAATCATTGCACATCAGAGTGGGTTAATATCATATCACTAAGAAATCATTTACAACAATGGTGAATCATACAACACAACAATATGCAGACTTTAATTCCAGTGCCATATGGCCTTGGGTTTACTTTTATGCCTTTGGGTGTTGGGTTGGGGTAGTTTTTGACTTTTTGCATAGAGAGTATTATAAAAACATAATACTACTTTATTAGAAGAATAGGAATCTCAGTAAAATAGAAACCTAGGACTGAAAATGGAGATGGAAGGGGATATAACAAATGTAGAATAGCTTTTAGTGTGTATTCAGTGAGAGCTGTGGGGTATTTATGACTTCTTTTTGTGTCTCTTGAGGCAATAGGTGACTTCAAATGCTCCGCCTCTGCTCCGGGGCTGAAGCATTCAGTGCAAACCTATTTCTGGGTATTTGGATTAGGGTTGGCATGGATTGCTTAAATCTGAGTCGATAAACTGGTTAGGTCAAAGACTGAGTTGAGTGGTGATCTTTCTAGTAATATATTTTTAAGCACTTGTGTGTCAGGTTCCAGGGTAAGGATGATCAGATATTATCTGAATTAATCCTTACAACAAACTGTGAAGTAGATACCACTAACACTCCCATGTTATGAGTGGGTACACTGAAGCTTCACGAAGTTAAGTCACTTGTCCAAGAAAACACAGCCACTAAATACAAGCCTTAGATGGATGTATATTAGTGTTTGGAATACCCAAAATGTGTCGTAGGAGGAACATCCGTTTAGATTTCTAAGTATAATTAAGGCAGCAAGTACTCACTGAGCACTCACCTTGTAAGGCACAATGCCATGCACTGGATCTGCACTCTCCTGTGAACAAGTCACTTACACAAGTGACAGCACAGAGGGCCCTGGAGGGGTGGCCCATGACATGGAAGGACATGGAGGTGTGTCACAGTAGTGATTGCTATGGGGAAAATGAACCTGTAGAACACAGAGCATTTCTTTTACATGCATCTTATCATTTCAGATGCTGCTGGCACATCCCTGTGAAGAAGGTTGTTTCTCACTTTTCAGAAAAGAACTCTAAGGCAGAGAGGCCTCACTTGACTTCCTTAAAGTACACAGGGGTAAAAGTTGTGTCTTCTCAGTGTGGAACTCATTGCATATGGCCTCTGGGCAGCTGTCACTGCATACAGAGAAGCAATTTTACCAGAATCTTTCTTCCCTAGTTTAGTCAAATGTTCACACAGGTGTCACCTGTGAACCCTGGGCTGGCCAGGTTCTAGGATTGATGCCCCTAAAAGTCCTGCAGTTGGCAAGACTACACAGTCAGGTACCAGGCTAGTGACTCTGCTAGATTCTTGGCCTGAGAGGTCCTTGTTCTTGCTGTCTACCTTCCTGAGCTCAGGTCTGTGCTACCCTCTGACCTGGACACCTGTGCATGCATTTAACCCTGCCTGCCTCCTGGCCCCAGATCCTGTTCTTCATTCTCAGATGCTCCATCCCATCTTGAATTTGCCACACATACAGGACCCTGTGATTTTTTATGCCTTTTAGCTCTGTAGATCTGAGCGACTCTGTTAGTAGTTCATAATATAAATATGACTTTTTATTATTTAGATACAAACATTAAAATGTTGAATATGCTTTTTTTAAAAAGGGGTTTTCCTGCCATAGATCTTGAGACACCCTTGATAATTTCTCAGACATGCTTCTCTGAGATTTTACTTTGGAATTATTATTATCCTCTAGCATACTGATTCTGAACCCTGAACACCCATTAGAATTCCCTGGGGAGTTTTAAAGAATGTCTGGGCCCCACTCCAGAGATTGATTTAGTTCTCTAAAGGGTGGGCCCAGGCAATCACAAGTAACCCTAGTATGTAGACAGGATTAGGAACCACTGAACTGCACCATCAGCATTTTAAATGTTAGGTGAGGCATTAAGATTTGCCTTTAAGTCGGGCTGCCAGATTTAGCAAATAAAAATGCAAGAGGCTAAATTGAATTTGAATTTCAAATAAACAACGAATAATTTTTTTAGTATAAGTATTTCCCATGCAATATTCAGGACATATATTTAGTAAAATTCATTTGTTGCTTATCTGAAATTCAAATTTAACTGGGAATTTTATACTTTATTTGGCAAACTTGCTTCTAGGGAGAATCCCTATACTTTAGAGAATATTGTTTTTTACTTGTGCCTGTGTTTTTAACTGGCTTATGAATACTTGAATGATATTGTTCTTTGTGCTCATACTTCATAGAAAAAGAACCTGAAATTAGGTTTGTGTGCTTAAACACCACCCCCACCTCAAAATTGTGGTGGAGAAAGCATCATATGTCCAAAGAAGTAAATGTTTCAGCTACCTCTGGGTTTCTAACTGGCAAATTCCTTATTTTTGAATGGTCTGTTTTGCGGTTTATCAAGGCAAATTTATAATCATATCATTGTGTTACTTTCTTCTTTTAAATAAGTTGGCCTATAAGGCACTCTTCATGGTCTAGAACAAGAGAAGCTTCCAAGTAGCTCTTTGCAAGAAACCTGGGAGGCTCATGGTCAAAGCATCCTCACATAAGGTAGAGGAGCTTATCCTGGGATGCAGAGAAAGCATGCTATGTTGACTTTGTTAAATGGGAGCAAAGTGATAAGGAACCAAAATTTCATCAATAATGCATTATTATTTTAAAGACATTAGAGGTAACTAAGCATTTACAAGGTTTATGACAGTTCTGACATTTTAATGGGCCCTTAAAGGGAGTGAATTATTAAAAAGCATACTTCAGATGAGGTCATGGACTCTTTGAGTTTAGGGATCAATAGAAATAGCCTGTGTGTGCCAGTGTGGAGAAAGCTATGCCAGTAATGTGTGCTGTTGGGTTATTATATTAACATGGGCAATGAGAACCAGCCTTCTCCTCCCTATTGCTCATCTCCCTCAACAAACATCAGGAAAAACAGATACAGAGCATGGATGCAATCTCATCTTTTCCAGTTTTCAAGTGGAAAATATACATAAATGTTGATCATTCATTAATTATTATGCTAAAAATAACAAGAAGAGAAAAGAAGGTATAGTATCTTCTGTCTTCTTTGACTTTCCCTTAATGATCTCATTATTTTGCCTCAATTTTTGTGTTGGAAATTTTATTTATTTATCTGACTGCAAACATCTGGATGACTCAAAACACTAAGAGAGTCAACTTCAAACTTAAAAAAAATATTTCCTTCAAATCGGATATTCTGTGCAGACAAATGCAGAAATTTTCTTTTGAATAGGGGGCTAGAACCTAATTTTACATGGTCAATATCACCCACCTTTACTTGAAGTATTTCTGTAGAACTCTTACAATTCTGTGGAACTCATGTTGAAAAATCACTGTGGTAGACCAATCATCTGATGTATTTGTACTTTTCATTTAGCCTTAAGTTGTTATAAAATTTGTAATTGTTATTGAGATGGTTGTTATGAGGGCCAGCCCTTGTTCCTCTGTGCAATCTGTTGAACGTGCAGCTTAGGACCCTTGCTATCAAAAATCTTGTTAGCAGAGTGTTCAGTTTTCACTGCATTCTTGCCAGTAAGGAGGCCATCTAGAGAACTGCATTTAATGGCAGTGGAAAATGGTGCTACCATTCACTGCAACTCGTCCTCCTGAGAGTTGTAGATTCTAAGTACTGGGGTAGCTGTGTGTTGTAACGGAACAAGAAGGCCAAGAGTCCTGAGCACAAAGGCAATTGAAATGTGGGAGAAACACAGAATTTGCAAGAGTCTTGAGGGCAGTAAAATCTAGTCTCCTGCTAACAGCAGGGTTCATAGAATACAGGCTCTGGGTTTTGACCTCTTGCAAATTAGGAACCAGGGGCTAACCCTATATTATAATTTCACAATGATGAGAGAAATTAATGAGCAATGGGACAAATATCAAAGGAATTTTAAAATTTAGGATACAGAAAAAGATATTTAAAAAGGCTTAGGTCTGGGGGTATAGCTAAGTGGTAGAGCACTGGCCTGGGTGAGGCCTGTTAGAGGTTGATCACCAGCAGTGCAAAACAAAACAAAACAAAACAAAACAAAACAAAACAAAACAAAACAACAGAATGGCTTAATAATAGGGAACCTAATTTTACATGGTCAATATGTATATATATATATATATATACACATACACACAGAAAAATACACACACATTTTTCTCCACCCAGAAATGTTCTAAGGGTAATTCAAGAGTTGGTTTGTTATGGTTTGAATATAAAGTGTCTGCTCAAAACTCCTGTGTTAATGCAGTAATGTTCAGAGACAAAATGATTTGATTGTGAGAGAGTGGTAACCTAATCCGTCCATCCTAGTTTGAAGGAACTAACTGGGTGGTGACTATAGGCAGGCGGAGTTTCACTAGACGAGGTGGGTCACTGGGAGCATGTCCTGGAAGGGTTCATCTTCCCTGGGACCCCCTCCTCTTTCCCTGTCTTTGCTTCCTGGCTGTCATGAGGTGAGCAGTTTTCTTCTTCTATGCCCTTCTATTATGATGTTCAGCCTCATCTTGGGCCTTGTGATCAATGAATTGATCTATGGACTGAGACTTCTGAACCATGGACCAAAGTAAACTTTTCCTCCTCTAAGTTGTTCTTGCTGGATATTTTTGTCATGGCAACGAAAAGCTGACAAAACCACAGTTAATGCTGTAGCTCAATAGCATCATCTAGAATCCAAGTCTTGGTCTTTTGCTCCACCATATTTGGCATTTGTGCTCTGATTTGTTGGTTTAGTTTTAAGGTGCCAGGCATGTTCCAGGTATCACATGCAGGTGGCAATTTGGCTGGAAGAGAGATCTTTCTTTATGCAGGTATCCTTCTGTTCAGGGAGAAAAAAATATCCCCAGAGGTCCCTCCCTAGCACTTTCCCCCTCATGTAGTGTGGGCCACCCTGGTGAGAAAAATCCAAACTTAAACCAATCATAGAAAAAGGAAGTGTTTGGCTTGAGGAAACCCTAATTCACCCTTTAGGGCTTAGAGAGGACTATAGTCTCCTAGAACTATTAATTTCTTCTGTTAGTATGAAAAAATTAGGGAAGAAGTCTCAATTTATAGTATTTACCATGGTCTCAGATATGTCCTTTGCCATTGTTTTGGTGACACTTCTGTTATCTCTAGTAAGCCCTAGAAATATTGTAATAATTTAAAATTCAAATTCCTATGAACTATTTTTTAATAAAAATGAACAAGCTAAAGAACGCTTTTGAATAAAAGTCTTTAGTTTACAACACACACCAAAATAAGCTTCAGAAGTGTTCAAGTTAAATATAAATGAAAAATAACTCCTCATATATTCTAGAAAAGCTGGGAGAATAAAGTAGTTTTTATCAGAGGAAGAATGTGAACTGTTAGCAGCAATAGAAAAAAAAGCAGTGGAAATAGTAACATAAAAGTATTGATTTATATGAACATAAAAATGAATTTTTGTATAATGAAAAAAAGAAACTAATATAAATGGACACTGACTGGAAAACAGTTTAATCAAAGGTTAATATTTCTAATCTGTGATTTTACATTCAAATTTGTAAGATAAATTACACCTTTAAACTTGGGTATTCCAAACAATGAGACATAATTCACAAACATGGAAACAAATTAAAAAAACATACAACCTCACTTGGAATCAAAGAAATTCAGGTTAAAGCAAACTTGACTTGCAACTTTGTACCTTCTATCACAATTTAAGAGATTATAATTATTGTGGGGTATAACTGGTGCACTTCTTCATTGATAAAGATCCATTATCTTTTTAAAAGTAAATATGACTAAATATGAGAGCCACAAAAATGTTGGAAGTCAAATATACAAAGTTTACCCTAGCCAAATAAATCAAGAGAAGTAAAAAGCCATATATTCAAAGATATTTACTGTTGTAAACACTTTGGTAGAGAAAAACCAAGAATCACTGTTTTATATTGTGGAAATGGTTCAGAAAACCTGGGGTATATCCACTTGATCAAATATTGTTTGACCATTAAAAATTATTAACTCTGAAGGCATAACAACAAGGGAAATGCTTATGATAAGAAAAATGACAGAAATGAGAGTTGCACTTATGATAACAGTTGCATAAAACATTTCCAGATAGAATATGCAAAAATGGAAACCTTAGTAGGATGATGGGTTATTAGTGATATCTTCATTGTATAAATATTTCTTTTATGTAACTGATGTAGTTATCTATTTGTGGGTAACAAATTATCCTCAAACTTAGCAGTTTGTGTGCATTAGAAATTTGGGAGCAGCCTAGTCAGAGGGTACTGGTTCAAAGTCCCCCATTAGGTTGTAGTCAGTCATCTGAGACTTGACTGAGGCACAAGCTGCTGCTTCAGAGTTCACCTTCATGACTTGGCAGGAGGCCTCAGTTTCTTATATTATGTGAGTCTCTCTACAGACGTTTTGAATGTTCTTGTGACATGACAGCTAGCTTCTCCCAGAACAAGTGATGAGGGGTGGGGTGGAGAGTTCACAGCATCTTTTATGAGCCAATCTCCCCATCACACACCATCTTCAACATTTCATTCTATTTGTCATGAGTTAGTAAGTTTAGCCCACATTTAAAAGGAAAGGAATCAGGCTTCATCTTTTCAAAGAAATCTACCAAAGCATTGTGAACATATTTAAAACCACCACAGTAGCACAAATTTCTTTTCATGAAAAATATGCTGGAATAGGCTGGGTGTGGTGGTGCACGTCTATAATCCTGAGGCAGGAGGATCTCAAGTTCGAGGCCAGGGAGACCCTGTCTCAAAATTAAAAATACAAAGGGCTGGGAGTGTAGCTTAGTGGTAGAGTGCCCCTGGGTTCAATCCCTGTGCCACACACACACAAAAGTGCTGAAACAGAAAAGTGAATAATCCATTTAATATGTATGAGCTTTGACTCTTGATTGAGGGAAGTATGAAAACAAGAACAACAACCACAGTGAGACAAAGTGGTCTATAGTGACCAAATTAAAATTCCTCCTCCTGAAACAAAACAAAACAACAAAAAACTTAGATGGTATTCCCAGGTGATGGTAATTATCTCTGTCATTCTGATGGCTAGCGCATTGGTACTGATGGCTTGCCCTTCACGTGGGTCCAGAGGGAAGAGTGGCATCTTGCTGGCAGATGGCAAGAAATTTCCTCTTTCTAACAACACTGCACAGGCTGAGCATAACATTTTCTCAGCTATCTCTGAGGGGCCCTACCTGCTTGAAAGGTCTGGTTGTTAGATGTACATTTCGTCTGAATGAACAATTACCTTTGAGCCACTGCAATACATTTGGAACTCAATTTTAAAAAGTACTTACAGAACATGAGCTGTGGTCTGTGGTCTGTAAATACTAAGCAGGTCTTGAAAAATAAAAAGCAAATGCCAGCTGGTACTAGAACTACAAGCAGGTGTACCAGAACACCTTGTTTGAACTAGGAAATATTTTCCTTAGTTATATTTAGCTTTTGGTTTCCCTTGGTGGGTGTGGACTGGTCACCCAGTTTGGCTGTTCTTCATGTTCTTTTGTCCTTGTTCCTACATTTTGGTTACTTTAAATGTTTCAGGTCCTTTATTAGAGGGCAAGTGAGAAATGTCATAATGACGATGAGGATGACAACAGTAAAACTGCCATTTCTCTGAGGTGGGAGGCTGGAGAGTTTCCTGTGGATGAAAAGTAATGTTTTGTTCCCTGTCATCCACATCCATATTACATAGGGAACTGAGCATGGACTTTGGAATTGGAAAGACCTGAATTTCTTTCTTTCTTTCTTTGGTGGTGCTGTAGATTGAACCCAGGACCTTGTGCATGTGAGGCAAGCACTCTACCAACTGACCTATATCCCAAGCCCAAGACCTGAATTTGGTTTCTTGCTTTATCACTTCACTTATTCAGTAAATGCTTCTTATACCAAACACTGTGATAGATGCCTAGTGCACAGGGATGAAGAATGCATGCATCACCTTCCCAAAGTTTGGTTCAGTTTGGGGAATATAGACCAAAAAAAAAAAAAAAAAATGCAGGTGAGTCTAAGATGCTGAAAGAACCAATAGAAGGGTGCTTATCTGCTCCTGTTGGCAGGAAGTATGTGAGTCTGGAAAGATATCAAAGAAGCAGAAATATTGCATTGAGTTAAAGCGAGAAGAAGGAAGAACCTGTGCAAGGATCTGGAAATAAGAGCAAGCATTGCCATTTTATGGATGTGACCTTGGCTCCGGATGGACGAGTGATAGACAGTGCTGACTGGAAGGGTTTCCATCTTCTTTTTCCTTCCCCACCTTCCATCACAGAGGCTTCTCCTGCAGCTAATGACAGTCATGTGACACAGTTCCGGACCATGAGATATGAGCATGGTTTGGAAGAGGGATTCTGGGAAAGTTTTTGTTTTAATGACTAAGGAAGTGACTGTTGAGTACCAGGTACCATGTTAGGTCAGGACAGAATCGACGTTTGCCCTCATGAATTTAACCTTCTAGTGGAAGGAGACAAAAACTAGCAAAGAAATGGGGAAATTAGAGAATTTCAGCTGTGATTGACTTGGTGTTTAGGTTCTGTGATACGTTGGTAATAGTCACTTCTTGGAAGTGGATCTCTCAGAGGCAGGGAGAAGAGTTCCCAATGAACTCTTCCAAAAGTTCCAAAAATACCAAGGAAAGTGCAAGTGGTAAAATGAATGTTATTTGATGATATAGAGTGTAGTTGGGGAAGAGGGAAGGATGTAGAGGGAGAAAAGGAGACCGTGAGCAGCTCTCTCATTGGATTTTTTAAAGTCCCATAGTGAGGTTCCTTTCTGTCCTGAATACAGACCATGGCCCATTGGCAATTCTGGGCTAAAGAGTTCAGTGGTACATTAACCTGCAGGAAGCAGCCTAGATGAGCTCAAGCACTTCGTAGGAAAACAGGGATAGTTTTAAGGGAGTAGAGTATGAGGTCTGGAAGCAGATTACCTAAGTTCAAATGGACACCCACTCCTTTATAGCTGTGTAACCTTTGGAAATACTACCCCCCACCCCCACCAAGTCCTGTTGTATTGTTTAGCAGTGGATTGCCCAACATGCAACATAATTACACATATTTGGTTGTGCAAAACAGGAGTTAGTGCTCACTTACCGACCCTTTTGTTTCAACTAAATATTCAGATACAACTTAGATCCTTAAAGCATCCGGATTCTAGGTCTGCATAGCAGAGTCACCCAACCATGGACTCACAATGATGTAATAATTTCCATAATTCAGTGCACGGAATGGTGTGCCAATGGTTGGACATACTTACCGTGAGTTCCTTTTCTAGAGCATTCTCCAGGCCTCTGTAGAGGTATGATCTGGTCAGGACAAAGATGATTGGAATTTCTTGAGGGTCAAGGGTCTGGAACAGTTAAGTATTCTACATGATTCTCTTGGTTCTCAACCTTAGGAAATACTTAACCCTGCTGTCTAAATTTCCTAAGTGGTACAATTTGGAACAGTAATAGTAATATGACTGAGGTCCTTTTGAGGACTGAGTAAACTAATCCATGTAAAGTGCCAATGCATAATAGCTGCTCAAAAATATCAGTCACATTTGTTGTTGTCAATATCCTTAGTGGTAGAATCTTAACTGTCATCTCACTTATCAGACTCAACTATTGCTTTTAGAAATTTCACAATCTCTTTTTCTCTCTTTTTAGAAGAATATGAATGATTTTTAAAAGGAACATTTAATTTAATTTTTGTAGTACTGGGAATTGAACCCAGGGTATCCTACATGCTGGGCAAGTACTGTACCACTGAGCTACACCCCCAGACCAATTTTTAACATGAATGATTTTGTCCACTTGGATCTTATGAGGAATTTCTATAACTGGCAGTGGCTTGGTGCTCTCAAAAGAAATTTTCCTAAGTATGCTGGGATGTAAGTCATTTAATCCAGGAAGTCTGGATTTATAAAACAAGTAGGCTTCCATTGGTTCATCAGAACCCAAGTTATTATGATATGTGTGAACAGTCATTTCCATTTGCCCATGTTTCTTCTGTATAAGCTGAAATGTGACTGATGTCACATTGCAAAAGCCAGGGCCTTCCTGTCCCTTCAAATTCAGGAAGTGTGCATTCACTGAACCCCTATTTACCAAGCACCCACTATTTGCTGGTGATATGTTTTTCAGAACACATGGCACTTAACTTCTAGTACCTCTCTCAGAGAGGCTGTAGGGTGTATGTGGCCACTTGATAGTTGGCACTTTTCTACAGTTGATATAAAGACTAACTATAACTAGATGAATGGCTTGTTTGGTAACAATGAGCGATCCTGGGTCCTGGGTGGTTGACCAGCTGAATTTTGCCAATCACTGCCTTTAATTTTGGTAGGCAAACTTTTCTTCCCTTTGTAGGTGAATAACTCCTGTACAAAGTTTCCCTCTGTGACATGATGCTTTTAAGATCTTCCTTTTCCTCATTGGCCATTCTGTTCATCTTTGCTTTAATTGAGAATAACTGACAGTTCTGGGAAGTGAGGGTAAAACACGCTTACCATCTCTTTAGAGGTTGGTCCTTTACTAGAACATGTTTTGGTCAACCTGTTATAAATTCAAACTTTAAAGTTGAGAAGATAATGAATTATAAATGAAATTCCAAATAATCCCAAATTATAAATGGGATTTAAAGGGAACCCCAAATAATAAATCTCAAATAAGTTATCAAGACATTTCAGTATTGGTGTTCCTCAAGAGAAATTTCACTATTCTGTACTCTTTTTTTAAAGACATAGATGATAAACAAATATTTTAATCCAGGAATGATTTGTACTATGAATCATGGAAAACCGGTTATAGGTTTATTTTTCTCATGTAACAAGCTGACATTATTAGGTCAGTGGCTCAATGATATTGGACCTGGCAGGCATCTCTAAGATTCTCTTGACTTTTTTTTTTTCCCCTCATAGTAGCCAAATGTCCCAGTTGACATCACATAGGTGTTCAAGGTAGGAAGAAATGGGGAAGAAAGGATAGAGCCAAAAATGTCTCCTGTATTTATTAGGAAAGTAAAACTTTCCTTGAAGCTCCCTGTCTGACTTCCCTTGACAGGTCATTACCAGAACTGGGTCTCATGGTGTGTTAGTCAACTTTCTGTCACTGCAACAATTACCTGAGGTAAATCAACTTATAAAGAGAAAAGGTTTGTTTTGGCTTGCGGTTTCAGAGATTTCAGTTGATGGTTGGTGGGGCCCATTGTTTCTGGGTTTATGGTGAGTCGGAACATCATGGTGGGAGTGTTTGTCAGAGAAAGTGCATTTCCCTCATGGCCAGAAGTAAAGGAGAAAGATAAAGAGAGTGTTGTCCTGTTAGCTCCTTCAACGGCACATTTCCAATAACCTAAAACCTTCCACTAGGCTCCCTGTCTCAAAGGTTCCACCACCTCCCTGGGGCACATAGGTCTTTGGGGGACATTCAAGATCTGAACTGTAGCACAATGTTAACCCTCAACAGAAAAATGTCTGCAAAAGGGGTCAACAGGGTGGTCATGATTGGTAAAGACCATCAAAACTCATTCCCTGGGATGGGTCCTATTTTTCCCTGAATCAAAATTAAGATTTTATTAGCAAAATAAAGAAGAAGAGGTATTATTTAAGTCAACTAACAACTACCATAGTTTATTCTCCCTGTCATTTTTGCTGCTGGGAACCTAATGGAATGGGCTCCTCCCTGAAGGCACTGGAGAAGATCACTGTTTTTAACTGGATTCCCACTGTGATCAGAGTTCAGCAGACACCAGACACCCACGTGGTCAGTGGGGGAAAGTTCTCATATTGTGGTCTGTCCTTTCAAGGTCACTGCCTCCTCCTCCACTCACTTATCCCCCCTTTTTTATTGGTGCATTATAATCATACATATTGATGGGATTTTTTGTTACGTATTTGTACATGCATACAATACAACAATATAATTTCGCCAATATAACTCCCTGCCTCTACTCACTTCTTAAGGTTGTTGCAGACCAACGAACTTAATCTTATTCCCCAACCTCCCTCTGAGCTCCCTTCTCAAACCTTTTGGTACCTGCAGAGTGAATAGCTGAACTTTTCTGCTGGTCACAGATACACACACACACACACACACACACACACACACACCATAAATTTTTGGGCTGAAACTAGAGGAAACAGTGGAGTGTTGGTTATAGGTGACTATTTTAGCCAATAGGGACTCTTTGTGTTTAAAATTAAAAAAAGAAGTCTCTAAACCCTAAACATGATAGATCCAGAGATAACGCATGATGAAAAAATTTAAAGTTGGTATCACAGCTCTACTCAATAAAAAGGAGATGCAGTTTTTATCCATTTGTGGCAGATATAGTCTATGCATTGTCTTTTTATTCCAGCCTTGTCTTATATTAATGTCCTTTTGCCCCATAGTGTTTCCTTCCTACTCCACTAGTAGTAGGTTAGATTAGTAGTTCTATTTCGGGGCACGGATGTCAGAGGTAGTTGGGATGAGGGTAGGGTTAGACAGAGAAAAGCCTATCAAAGACACATTTTGTCACTGTGTCCTTTGGAGGGGGTCCTCTTCACTGTACCTTGCCTACATCAGTGCAGCAGAGAGTACCCATCTGCTGAGTGCTACACATTGTTGCTGTTTGACAGTGTGAAGCTTGTTGAGTTAGTGTCTGCATTACCTTCCCAGAGCAGAGGTGGGCCAACCGTTCAGTATTAAGAGAAGCCTTCTCAGGATTAAGGAAGGACTGCTAATTTTGACACTTCCCATATTGGGATTTTTCCCTCTTCCTTTGAGAACAGGTGTGTTGGACTCAACTTGAAGGAGTTCTGTGTAAGAAGGTCCTCCCTTTATTTTTCTATCTAGGGGATAAAGAATTTTATTGGCCTTTAAACGAAAGTTTGCAATTATGTTCCAGATCCTGAAGTGACTACATTACTGATGTTGTCCTTTGAGGAGGACAGACAGTTTGATTGTGCTGCTTTCCCTAGAGTCAACTGGGGGGCCAATTGTTCAGAATTAGTGGGAAACATTAGATAAAGCCGAGGCAGGACACTTCTTTTGGGATAGAGGCACATTCATCTAAATTGAAATCTAAGGTGAGCCTTATACTCAACGACAAAGACCCAGACCCTAGAATTAAATCACAAACAAATGAAGGATTTGGGAAAACCCCTCAGACTCTTGCTACTGGTTCATTCTTGTGTGTAAACGTATAAAGGAAGTTGGACTAGCAGTGTAGTTCGGTGGTGGGGCACTTGTCTTGCATTTTGTTGCCTGGGTTCGATCCACACAATACACACACACACACACACACACACACACACACAGCATGAGGAAGTTTTCTTTAACCAACTCACACGCAAGTGAGTGAAAATGCAAACTCAGAGTTTTTAGTAAGGAAGCTTTGATTATCATTATATCCTTTATGCATTTAATAGAAAACATTAAGAAACATAGGACTTATGCATTGCTTTTGGCTGCAGGTAATTTTAAATGAAAAATGAAGCCGGTGCTGTTTCCTTCCTTTCTTCATAATACGCTTATAGGTTTAAGAGTTTTCAATTTACAGTGTGGAAAATAATTGAAACAAAATATTTTAAGTGATTTGAGCCAATAGTTCTGTATTGATTCAGCTTATTTTAGAGGCTGGAGGAAAGGAAGAGATAGAGTAACTTTGGACGGTTAAAATTTGGCAAGCATTGTTTGCAGAGTATGCACTTTTTTTGTAAGTGAAACGAGAATCTGTAACTAGAAGAAGACTGTTCACTTCTAAATCATTATCATGGATTTATAAAACAAGTAGGCTTCCATTGGTTCATCAGAACCCAACTTATCATGATATGTGTGAACAGTCATTTCCATTTGCCCATGTTTCTTCTGTATAAGCTGAAATATGACCGATGTCACATTGCAGAAATCCAGGGCCTTTCTGTCCCTTCAAATTCAGGAAGTGTGCATTCGCTAAACCCTTATTTACCAAGCACCCACTATTTGCTGGTGATATGTTTTTCAGAACCCAGGACACGGGACATACCCATGTACAGTTCTTGTGAGGCTAGTGAGTGCTCTTTAAATTTTTAAAAATCAAGTTTTAAATATTAAAAAAATTTTTTTTTTCAAAAACTTGGAAAGTCTTAGAGTTTTCCATAAATTCTAAAGATGGCACAGTAAAATCACACATGGCCTTCATCCAGCTCCCCTGGTGTTGATCCTCTAATGCACATCTGTCAAACACCCACAAGTTAACCCTGGACCTTTCAGCATCTCTGTGCTCAGACGGCTTCTCCACAGAGGTGGAGTGCCATTTCACCCTGTCATGTCGGGGTACAATCCGTCAGCATGACCTAACACTGGTGATACCTCTCAGAGAGACCTTTCCAAGCTACCCTCATCCAAGGAGGTGCTTCCAGTTATTTTCATTTCAGTGCTTTTGTTTTTTCTGCAGAGTTCTTATCACAGGTGGTGATGATTGTGTTTGACTGTAACTAAACTGGAGGCGCTGAGACTGAAGAAGCGTGTCTGTCTTGTTCACCTCCGTGTTCCAGCACCTAGCACAGTGCCTGGCACTCAAAAATGTTTCCTTCATAAAGAATACACTATTGTTTTCTTAGTAAACATGTAAGCATTCTTGTGAAGTTCAAGAGTACTTATTTCTCCATCTGTCATCTGGTGGATTCTGAGAACTATGTCCTCATCTCACTTTTCTTTTCCTTCAGACTTTGCCCACAGCACTTGAATAACTGAAATACAAAATCAAGAAGCAGACAATTAACAATTCTGGAATCTTCTTGACTTTCATTTCCCACAATCCCTTTGGCTCAGTTTTTCCATATCTGCCTTACAGGTGAAAGCTGTAGAATGGGAAAAGGGAGAAATCCTCTTTCTATAGGGGAAGTAAGTGCTTTCAGCCCTGATGGAACTGATTTGTTTTCCGTGAGCCTCTGTGTTCCTGGTTCTGGTGGGGAGAGTTTATCTCCCTAATGTGCTGCTAGAACTGCCTCAGGGAGCCCAGGCCTGCTCAGATGTCACGGGAAAATCCGCTAGGGGCTTTGCGGGGAAGGATGTTGTGGGTGGAAGTTGTCAGTTTTAACCTTTCTAGACTCAATTATCTTATTTCTATTGTATGTTATTTCCTGAAATGAGCTTTTACAAGTGTGGTTTCCAGAATCATTTTAACATGACCTTTTCATGGATAATCAGGTTCTCAGGAACCAGCTATGGGAAGTCCTTTAGCTGTAGTGTGGTTATGTCTGTCCTTATGGAATCCCAATCCCAGTTCACAGGTGAAGAAATGGAGGCGGTCCTTGTGAGGGGATTTATCCAGGATGTAAGAGTTTGTGCGTGATGAGACTTGTTGTATGTTTTAGTCAGTTTTTTCACTGCTGGGACTAAAAGATTTGACCAGAACAATTTTAGGGGAGGAAAAGTTTACTAGAGGACTTGTGGTTTCAGAGGTCTCAGTCCATAGACAGCTGGCTCCATTTCTTGGGGCTCAAGGTGAGGCAGGACATCATGGTAGAAGAGTGTGTGCTAGAGGGCAGCAGCTCACATGGTGATCAGGAAGCAGAGAGAGATCCCCACTTGCCAGATACAAAATACATATCCAAAGTCATGCCCCCAATGTCCCACCTCCTCCAGCCATACCCTACCAGCCTTCAGTTACCACTCAGTTAATCCCATCAGGGATTAATTCACTGATTAGGTTAAGGCTATATCACAATCATTTCTCCTCCAAACCTTCTTGCCTTGTCTCACATGTGAGCTTTTGGGGGACACCACATCTAAACCATAACACCATCCATGTCTCTTGTGCTTCATGTTGTTAGCACTGTGCCTGATGTGGCCATGAATAATACTATTTTGCTGGGGATCTTTTTATTACCCTGATTTAGGAGAAATATAAAAAAAAATTTTTTTTCTTTCATCCTATAAAGTAGGGATATTGTTACTGTTGGGGAAATGTAAGAAAAAACAAAATCAACCCCAAATTCCTCTCTACAAAGGAGGTAGAGAAAGTCTTCTCACTGAATAAGCATTAAACCAGAACGTGATATACATCACAGGCCATCCGCGATGAGATTGCAAAACAGAATCTCACCCTTTTCTGTAACCAAGCAGTACAGCCCATTACAGAGAGGTTTTCAAGATAAACGATAACTAGCAGTGGAGTAAGAGGGCTCCACAGCATCATTAGACATGCGAAGTCGTCCTGACTTTACCTGGTAACTGGGATTTCCACCTGTGTTAGCTTACTGGCTGTAACCAGAACAAACAGCTTTCATATCTTAAAAAACGGGAGATAGTTTTTTAACCTGGAGCCCAGCCCTCACTGAGGTTAGGATCCTTCTTTCCCACAAACCAGGCAACAGGGGTCCTGCATCCCTGAAGCTTGCATTTTAAGACACCGGCTCCTCGCTGTTTGAAAAAGACATTCTCAAGTCATAAAGCGGACGAAAAGCCTATATGCTTTTCAAAAGAATTTAGATGAATTTCAAAGAGAGGAGAAAGCAGTTACAATGATAAGTTTTCTAAAGTAAATGTTCTAAGTAAAAGGAGGCGGGAGAAATCTCTTATTTTTAGCAGGCAGATTTAAACTGCTTATTTTAAATTTTTATTTGTCCTTACATTACTGCTGGCTCCAGTGAAACATCCCAGCAGGCACTAACCATGGGACAGCCTCTACCAGAAGAGGCCATGCTTTCTAAGCTTTAGTATACAGAAGAATTGTTGGAGAAACTTATTTCAACTGCAGATTCCCGACTCTCACCCCCAGCACCAACCCTAGAGATTTTAATTCATTCAGTCTGTAAAAGGACTCAGGAATCTGAGTTTTTAGCAATAATTAAAGTGAGTTTAATACCGATGGTTCTGTGGCAAGGTAGCCTGAGCTCTGGAATCAGATCCATGTAGCTTTGGGTCATTTTGAACTTCTGGGTCTTAGGAAAGTGACTTTTCATAGCATTAAGTCCCATTTACTTGTCAGGGCTGGGTGACAATGACAAAAACAGATATAAACATTTGCAAATAGTGCAAGTGGCATTTACTCAATAAATAGTAGCTGCCATTCTGATTATCATTGTGCAAGCCATCAACCATGATTATATAAATGCTTCCTACTGGATCTCCAGTGTAAAGTTGAAAGGTTACAAGACCGAGGTATCTGTATGATTTAAAGGGTGAATCTGACCTCATGAATGCATTAGATCACACTTTTTAAAGAATTGCAAATAATAGAAATGAACTTGAGCTAGTATAAACAAGACAGAAGAAAATGAGACACATTTATTATGAGGACACTGGGTGGCCAGGAATGCATATTTGGGAGCTTGGGAGGCTGAGCACCTGTCCTGTGTGTTCTTCCTTTTGTCTCAGCATGTCTCTGAGAAGCTGCTTTATTTTCTTTCCTCTCTGCAGACAACATCCTGCCTTGAATGTGAACTTGAGGCTGGGGATGGGGTGGACAGCCTGCCACCTCTTGTTGACAACCATGAAGTGACAAGAATAAAAGCCTAGGAACTAAGGGTAGAGGAGGGATCCTGCCTACCTGGTGGCATCGAGGAGACCCCCCCACCCCATCAGCCTGGACTGTCCCGCTGGACTTCCAGTTATTCGGGGCAAATGAACCTCTCTGTTTTTAAGCCACTAAAGTCCACTTTTCTGCTACTTAAGGCTGAGCACTTTCCTTACTGGAGTGGGAACCTGGGGAGCTACAGCCAGGTGGCAGTCATTCTACAACTGCACAGGGGATGTTTGTCTGTCTGTTCCTCTGGCTGCATGTCTGGGGAGATCGTGCCAATTCTGACTTGATCTGCTTGTATGGTTTGAACCTCCCCTCCTCGGGCAGTGTGCAGTCTGACCTGTTCAGTGAGCGTGGGTGGGGGACAGTCTACCTCCCTGAGACCCCTGCCTTGTCTAGTTTTGGTGAGGAGTGATACCCCTTGGGGAACCATGTCTGTCATGTACTGCTGTTTTCTTCTGTTTTGTACTCTGGTGGCACATGTGTCAAGCCAAGGACACCTATGTTCGTATCCTGTATGGAAGATGTCCTGGGGAGATTGTAGCAGGTTCAGCTACCCCACTGTTCTGTTTGTACCGCTGGCTAAACACACATTATTTCCACCCCAGCTTGATGTTTTGCAGGGCAGTTTTTTGAATAGACAACTGCACTTACCTACTCACTGATGTTCGTGTCACCAGCTGTCCTCTTTCGAAGCCATCTTTTTCACACTGTAACTAGGGTTTTCTTTCTGAAGGTCTCTGGCAGAGGAGCGTGCAAGCTCCCAGACATGAATTGATGCACCTTATAAATATGCAGGACCATGTCTCCTCTGTCCTGTGTCATGTCTCAGGTGATGAGCTGAGTCAGAGCCTGCCTTCCCAGTCCAGGCTCTGCCCCTTGTGCTCCCTCTTCTTCTGAGCTACTCTGCAGGACTGTCATTATCCTTAGCACCTGCTCAGCTGACAGAGGCCCGGAGAGGTCCAGCCTGTGTTAAGCCTAAACTGTGTACTTCAATCAGTTTAATAAAGAGCCCTGCAATGAATGGGATGAGGGGCACAAACCCAACACATCATCCAAAAACAGACCACACTTTCCATCTTCTTCTGTCCCACAGTTTGTCTCTCTACAGAACATCACAGGGAAGAGACTCCAACACAGGATTCATATATCTTGAATCCTCTCATCTAACAGCACTTTATACTCCAAAGCCCTCAAACCCATTAAAATGTTGTCATCTTGTTTTAGCCTCGGTTCTCTTTGTCTAGAACAGTGTCTATGTATTCATGCTTCCAATCTTTGTAAGTCTGGCAGGTATTAACATATAAGCAAAGTAGGCTGTGAGTAATCCCAGGTCCCTTGACCATCCCTTGCATTCTCATCTGTGATAGAGACATGGTTACAGAGAAACATTTCTCTCTACTACACGGAAAACAAGGTCAAGCCAGATGGGTCTAGTGGAAGACTGTAGGGAATGGTGGAGACTGTGGCAAGCTAGAGAGTGCACAACCTGTGTGAGGAAGGCAGCTGCTGCTCAGACCTTGCTGATGAAGTCCAGGCAGGAGTATAGACCCAATGCTGCTGGAAAGTCCCGAGATGGGGGGAGACTCCTGAGATTTAAATAGTAGTTTAATTTTTAAAACAAACAACACCGTGGGTCACTTAAAACGCCTAGGAGTCATTTAATGACAACCTTTGGCTCAAAGGATGAAGTTGGAGCTCCTTAGCTCAACATAAACTCCTTCACGATTCCACCATCACTGCCCGGTGTCTTGTTTCTCACTTCTCTTCAAACACTGCATAGCTGCTGAACTTTGAACTTCTCGATGTACCTCCCATGACTCTCTGCTCTTGCACATGCTCTTCCTTTCCGGATGATTAAACTTTGTAAGTAATTCATTCTTAAAAGTTCATACTACAGTTGTCTCCTATTTCAAGATGTTCACAACCCCTCTCTCACCTTCCGATTGGTGGAAATATAGTGTCTCAATTTCCTGGTCATTTTGAGCAAGGTGCCCAAAATGCAGAACTCATTGGAGTCTGTGGTACTCACTGGATGCATGCCCATCTCCTCAGCTCATCCTGAGGTTGCCTACAGCTCCCAGCACTAAGCGCAGTGTTTGCTCTTGAGTCCAGGCTCAGTAACTAATGTTTAAATAAATAAATAAAATTCACTATGTGTTGCACACATTAAATTTAGTTTTCTTGCACGATTCCTTCGTGTCTGTTGTGGATAAAATATTTGGGTAAGGGTGACATTAGGCATCGCTTATGGTGGTACACCTGAAACATAACTATGCAGTGTCTGATGCATGTACATGTTGCTGATCTCTCAGGACAATACCATTCTTTTCCAGAGAAGGTCATCTGAAGCAACACCCTTCCTCCTAAGAGCATTAACATTTAATGCTCTTGGTTCTGAGCCTTGTTGAGGGCTTATCTAATCAGGCAGGGGTAAGAAAGGGGAGGGGGAATTATATGGAACTTACTTTGTACCATTCTTTTCCAGTGCTATAGCAGGATTAATAGGGGCATTAAAACAAGGATGAACACATACGCTGTTTCCATTGGCAAAGAGGTAAAGGGTAGTTAGCTGTGAAATTTCATTTGTATTTAAGTTTACTATTCTAAGTACACTTTCAACCCCTCCCTCTGGCCACCCATGCCACTTGACATTTTTCTCATCTGACAGCGTGGAGAAGGGAATTTTGTAAATGTCTCTCTTGGGGTTAGTTTTAAAAGAAAAGGAAAGTGTGCTAAGTGCAACGGCTAAATTATAAATTTAGACCAACCTATAATTTAAATAAATCCCTAATAATAACAGACTGAGAGCTTGTCAGGCTGTGTTGGGTCTGGTTTGTTTTACATGGATTATGACAATGGAACGGGAAGCCTAGCCCTTTAAGTGCTTTTATCCATTAGCTTCATCAAGTAATTGCAGGCTTGGAGGCATCAATAACAACAAAGGTTGACACCTTGGGAAGGAGAAGTGAATCTTTCCCTTTACAGTTCTGGCAGGAAAGAAAAGTGCCTTGATGAATGTTCTGTGGGCGTATGGATGTTCAGAGCCCAGAGAAAGGAAGCAAGAAGGGTGCCCGCAGAGTCTCTTTGATTTGCTTAAATGAATGCGCCCTTTCATTTCTACTTGTTCCTCTTGGCTCGTTCAGTGTACAATGGTATCTCTGTGGGCTCAATGCTGTCATCTCAGCATGCATATTCTTCAGAAAATGCTATTTCTCAAAAATGTAAATTTTAAAAAAGTAGTAATGAGCATGCGGAAGCAAATAACAAGAAATATCTTCCTAACTGTAGTGCAAACATGAAGCAGTGAGCAAGCACAGGAGAAAAAAATCTCACTTACCTGAAACCGGAAATTCTTTCCCCCAAATCATTAATTGTGAAAAAGTTTGCATTCTTGGTTGGCATTCATCTTAGAAAGGTCACAGCTTCCTTGGGTTGGAAATATCTATTTGGGTCTCTGGAATGAACAACAAGGAAATCTGTTGCTGAAAGACCAGTTTCAGGTCACTTCAAACAGTTAAATATGTGTCTAGATTGATTTCACATTTCAAAAAAATGAGGACTTCAGAGATTAAATCACCAGATACTGTTTTCCTTAGGTGAAACAAATTGTTAGGCGCTTTCTCAGTGTTTTAAAAAATGTACATTTTTGCTGTCAGTTCAAAAGTCACTTAGGAAACTCACAAGAGTTTGAGTCACATCTTAAAATCAGACTGTTTTGGAGGGCTCACATTTTGGAGAAGAGGCCATAGTTAAATCTGTTTTTAATAGTTCTTCTTACCTTAGCTACACGTATTATCCCTCAAGGTTGTGAAGGTTCTGCACTGGCTGCCTATGAGAATTACCTGGGGGGCTCTAACACATCTTGATGCTCAGGTTTCCCCCAGACACTAAAACTTAACTTACAGTGGTGGAATGGAAGAGGCATTGTTTTTTGTTTTTATTTTTAATATTTCCTCAAGTGATTATAATGTGTATTCAGATTTAAGCATTATTGGAATCATGAAGATGGAGTGACTTGGGTTGTGTCCTCTCAAGAGATATGTTTAAGCCGAAATCCAATTTACCTATTTGTCTTACTAGTGTGTTTGGGCTGCTATAACAAAGTGCCATATACTGGGTGACTTTCTAACGACAGAAATGTGTTTCTTACAGCTCTGGAAGTTGGAAGTTCCAAAGGAGGTTGCCAACGTGTTGGAGCTCTGGTGAAGGCTGTCTTCTGGGTTGCAGACTGTCAGCTTCTCATTGTATCTTCACATGACTGACGGAAGGTAAGAGAGCTCCTTGGGGTCCCTTTCACAAGGGCACTAGTTCCATTCATGAGGACTCTACCCTTATAATCCTTCCAAAGCCCTTGCTTTCTAGTAAAACCCATTACATTACGGATTAGGATTTCAAAATACAAATTTCAGGAGGACATTTGTCACACATGGTTCATCCTAATATTACCTGGTGATTGGGGTTTCCATCTGCTTATAAGAAGAGGAAAGTCACAGAGAGATACAGACACATAAGGAAGAAGCCATGTAAAGATGGAGGGAGGATTAGAGTAAGGCTGGGATACCAAGGGTTGCTGGTAACCACCAGCAGTTACAAGAGGCAAAAAGAATTATCCTCATGAGACTTTGGAGGGAATATGACCCTGCTGAGACCTTGACTTCCAATCTTGCCTCCACAAATGTGTGTGGACACATTTCTGTATTTTTAAACCATTCAGTTTGTGGTAATTTGTTACGATGGTCATACAAATAAATATACCTGCTGTTCTTCATCATTTAGAAGTATGGTTTGAACTCTTAAGAAATAATAAAAGAAGATTCATCTAATAAGATTCATTAGCTCATGAAAGAGTTTCCAGAGAGATTTTAGACTCTTGCTAACTATTAAAATAGTGTGGCCAAACACACCGGTGTGGCCAAACACACCGGTGTGCCCAGGACGGATTAGGTTCTGGAGATCAGTTGTGTTATACTTGAGTTTCCTTGTGTCTCTTCACCATGGCAAAGCTTGTAAGAATGTACTAGATTGGAACTCTGATTCTTCTTTTTTTTTTTTTCCATTTTTTTATTAAAAATCATAAATTCACATAGGGCAATGTTGTTTGATTCATTGTTATTTTTTCCCTTCCCCCCACCCCTCCCACCCCTCTGTTCCCTCTATACAGTCCTTCCTTCCTCCATTCTTACCACCCTCCTTATCTCTAACCCTAAACCTAACCCTAGCCCTAACGCCCTCCTACCCCCCATTATATGTCCTCATCTGCTTATCAGCGAGATCATTCGTCCTTTAGTTTTTTGAGATTGGCTTATCTCACTTAGCATGATATTCTCCAATTTCATCCATTTGCCTGCAAATGCCATAATTTTATCATTCTTCATGGCGCAGTAATATTCCATTGTATGTATATGCCACAGTTTCTTTATTCATTCATCAACTGAAGGGCGTCTAGGTTGGTTCCACAATCTGGCTATTGTGAATTGAGCAGCTATGAACATTGATGTGGCTGTATCTCTGTAGTATGCTGATTTTAAGTCCTTTGGGTATAGGCCAAGGAGTGGGGTAGCTGGGTCAAATGGTGGTTCCATTCCAAGCTTTCTGAGGAATCTCCATACTGCTTTCCAGAGTGGCTGCACTAATTTGCAGCCCCACCAGCAATGTATGAGTGTACCTTTTTCCCCACATCCTCGCCAACACCTATTATTGCTTATGTTCTTGATAATCGCTATTCTAATTGGGGTGAGATGAAATCTTAGGGTAGTTTTGATTTGCATTTCTCTTATTACTAGAGATGTTGAACATTTTTTCATATATCTGTTGATTGCTTGTACATCTTCTTCTGTGAAGTGTCTGTTCATTTCCTTAGCCCATTTGTTGATTGGATTATTTTTGTTCTTGGTGTAGAGTTTTTTGAGTTCTTTATATATTCTGGAAATTAGTGCTCTATCTGAAGTATGAGTGGCAAAGATATTCTCCCACTCTGTAGGCTCTCTCTTCACATTACTGATAGTTTTCTTTGCTGAGAGAAAGCTTTTTAGTTTGAATCTATCCCAGTTGTTGATTCTTGCTTTTATTTCTTGTGCTATGGGAGTCCTGTTAAGGAAGTGTGCTCCTAAGCCAACAAGTTGAAGGTTTGGACCTACTTTTTCTTCTATAATCTGCAGGGTCTCTGGTCTGATTCCGAGGTCCTTGATCCATTGTGAGTTGAGTTTTGTGCAGGGTGAGAGATAGGGGTTTAATTTCATTCTGTTGCATATGGTTTTCCAGTTTTCCCAGCACCATTTGTTGAAGAGGCTATCTTTTCTCCATTGCATATTTTTGGCACCTTTGTCTAGTATGAGAAAATTGTATTTATTTGGGTTTGTGTCCGTGTCCTCTATTCTGTACCATTGTTCTACCTGTCTATTTTGGTATCAATACCATGCCGTATTTGTTACTATTGCTTTGTAATAGAGTTGAAGATCTGGTATTGCGATACCCCCTGCTTCGCTCTTTCTACTGAGGATTGCATTAGCTATTCTGGGTTTCTTATTCTTCCAGATGAATTTCACAATTGCTTGCTCTATTTCTGTAAGGTACGTCATTGGGATTTTAATTGGAATTGCATTGAATCTATATAGCACTTTTGGTAGTATGGCCATTTTGACAATATTAATTCTGCCTATCCAAGAACATGGGAGATCTTTCCATCTTCTAAGGTTTTCTTTAATTTCTTTCTTTAGTGTTCTGTAGTTCTCATTGTAGAGGTCTTTTACCTCTTTTGTGAGATTGATTCCCAAGTATTTTATTTTTTTTGATGCTATTGTGAATGGGGTAGTTTTCCTAATTTCTCTTTCTGAAGATTCATCACTTATGTATAAAAATGCATTGGATTTATGAGCATTGATCTTGTAACCTGCTACTTTACTGAATTCACTTATGAGTTCTAATAGTTTTCTGGTGGAATTTCCAGGTTCCTCTAAATATATAATCATGTCATCAGCAAACAGGGATAGTTTGAGTTCCTCTTTTCCAATTCATATCCCTTTAATTTCTTTGGTCTGTCTAATTGCTCTGGCTAGAGTCTCAAGAATGATGTTGAATAGAAGTGGTGAAAGAGGGCATCCCTGCCTTGTTCCAGTTTTTAGGGGGAATGCTTTCAGTTTTTCACCATTTAGAATGATATTGGCCATGGGCTTAATGTAGATGGCCTTCACAATGTTAAGGAATGATCCCACTACCCCAATTTTTTCTAGTGTTTTGAGCATGAAGGGATGCTGTATTTTATCGAATGCTTTTTCTGCATCTATTGAAATAATCATGTGATTTTTAACTTTTAGTCTGTTGATATGGTGAATGACATTTATTGATTTCTGGATGTTGAACCAACCTTGCATCCCTGGGATAAAACCCACTTGATCATGGTGCACTATCTTTTTAATATGTTTTTGTATGTGATTTGCTAAAATTTTGTTGAGAATTTTTGCGTCGATGTTCATTAAGGATATTGGTCTGAAATTTTCTTTCCTTGATGTGTCTCTGTCTGGTTTAGGTATCAGTGTGATATTGGCTTCATAGAATGAGTTTGGGAGGGTTCCCTCCTCTTCTATTTTATGGAATACTTTGAGAAGTACTGGAATGAGCTCTTCTTTAAAGGTTTTGTAGAACTCGGCTGAGAACCCATCTGGTCCCGGACTTTTCTTTGTTGGTAGGCTTTTGATGACCTCTTCTATTTCATTGCTTGAAATTGATTTATTTAAGTTGTGTATGTCCTCCTCGTTCAGTTTAGGCAATTCATATGTCTCTAGAAACTTGTTGATGTCTTCACGGTTTTCTGTTTTGTTGGACTATAGGTTTTCAAAATAGCTTCTAATTATGTTTTGTATTTCACTCGTGTCTGTTGTGATATTTCCTTGTTCATTCCGAATTTTAGTAATTTGAGTTTTCTCCCTCTTTCTCTTTGTTAGTGTGGCTAAGGGTTTATCAATTTTGTTTATTTTCTCAAAGAACCAACTATTTATTTTGTTAATTTTTCCGATTGTTTCTTTTGTTTCAATTTCGTTGATTTGGGCTCTGATGTTAACTATTTCCTGTCTTCTACTACTTTTGGTGTTGGTCTGCTCTCCTTTTTCTAGGGCTTTGAGCTGTAATGTCAAGTCATTTATTTGTTGATTTCTACTTCTTTTGTTGAATGCGCCTCATGAAATAAATCTTCCTTTAAGTACTGCTTTCATAGTGTCCCAGAAGTTTTGATATGATGTGTCTTTGTTCTCATTTACTTGTAAGAATTTTTTAATTTCCCTCCTGATGTCTTCTGTTATTCATTCATCATATAATAGTGTATTATTTAATCTCCAAGTATTGGAGAAGTTTTTTTTTTTTTTTCTGTCATTTATTTCTAATTTCTGTCCATTATGATCTGATAGAGTACAAGGTAGTATCTCTATCTTCTTGTATTTGCTAACATTAGCTTTGTGGCATAAAACATGGTCTATTTTAGAGAAGGATCCATGTGCTGCTGAGAAGAAAGTGTATTCGTTCTTTGTTGGATGGTATATTCTATATAAGTCGTTTAAGTCTAAATTGTTGATTGTGTTATTGAGACCTATGGTTTCTTTATTCAATTTTTGTTTGGATGATCTATCCAGCGGTGAGAGAGGTGTGTTAAAATCGCCTTGTATTATTGTGTTATGGTCTATTTGATTTCTGGAATTGAGAAGGATTTGTTTGACGTACATGAGCCAATGTTCGGGGCATAGATATTTATGATTGTTATGTCTTGCTGATTTTTGCTTCCCTTAAGCAGTATGTAATGTCCTTCTTTATCCCTTCTGACTAGTTTTGGCTTGAAGTCCACATTATCTGAAATGAGGATGGATACTCCAGTTTTTTTGCTGTGTCCATGTGCATGGTATGTTTTTTCCCATCATTTCACCTTTAGTCTACAGTGTTGGGGGCTGTGCCATGTTGGTGGTGCCAGGATGGCGCCTGATCACATCGGCAGCGAGGAGGTTAATTGACATAAGCACACTCAGGTGATTTTCTCGTCCACGCACACAATGTATGCGCATGTGTTCTCGAGCACTAATTGCCTGCTAGAGCGTCTCGCCTAATCTTTGCGTAAGAGGCGTGGCCCTGCTCTCTGCCTCCTGGAGGTGATATAAGCGTAGGCGGAGTGAGACAGAGAGGCAGCAGCCATTACCAGAAAAGCTAGTAGAAGAAGACACACGCGGGGCAGCAGCCAGAGGGGAAAACACGGATAGCAGTCCTTAGAAGCAGCCAGAGGAAGAGACACGCGGCGCAGCAGTAGCCAGAGAAGAAGACACGCCACACCAGCCATTAGAAGCAGCCAGAGGGAAAACACAGCAGCGAGTAGGGGCAGCTGCGGAAGGCAGATTGCGGAACGGAGAACTGAGACGCATCACTAGGGCACCTTTGGTAGACACACCCTTAGTTCACAGGATGCAGGACTTTAAGGCGTGGCAGGCCTCTCTCCTTCTAACCTCTAAGAAAAGCCTGTCTTTCAAAGTTTCTCTCTTAAGCAAAGTTTGTTTCTCTCTGATAAGCGGGGTCTCTCTCTCTCTCCTCTCAAAGCAAGTAAACCTCATTTCCTCTATCCTCTATAAATGAACAAACAAGAAAGAAAGTCTCTCTCTCTCTCCTCTCAAAGCAAGTAAACCCCATTTCCTCTATCCTCTATGAACAAGCAAGAAAGCAGTGCACTAAAGAGAAAGATAGAAGTGCCTCAGTTTCCACTCCACCACCCATAAGACCCGTGCAAGTTGTTGCTGCAGGTGGTGACAAATATCCACGGATTTTGGAACCACAAAGAGCCAGCGACACTATGGGTATCTCTTTCTATGAGATGAGTCCCTTTCAGGCAGCATATTGTTGGATTTTTCTTTTTAATCCAATCTGCCAGTCTATGTCTTTTGATTGATGAGTTCAGGCCATTAACAATCATGGTTATTATTGTGATATGATTTGTATTCTAGTCATTGGACTCATTTTTGTTTTTTGACATGATTTGGTTTCTCCTTTATTTGGCTATTCCTTTAGGCTAGTTCCTCCTGTTGCTGGTTTACATCGTTGTTTTTCTTCTCTTCCTCATGGAATATTTTGCTGAGAATGTTTTGTAATGCCGGCTTTCTTTTTGTAAATTCCTTTAGCTTTTGTTTATCATGGAAGGATCTTATCTCATCGTCAAATCTGAAAGTAAGTTTTGCTGGGTATAAAATTCTTGGTTGGCATCCATTTTCTTTCAGGACTTGGTAAATGTTGTTCCAGGCCCTTCTAGCTTTTATGGTCTGGTTTGAAAAATCTGCTGATATCCTTATTGGTTTCCCCCCTGAATGTAATCTGATTCTTTTCTCTCGCGGCCTTTAAAATTCTGTCTTTATTTTGTATGTTAGGTTTTTTCATAATAATGTGCCTTGGTGTAGGTCTGTTGTAATTTTGTGTATTTGGAGTCCTATAAGCCTCTTGTACATGGATTTCCATTTCATTCTTCAGATTTGGGAAATTTTCGGATATTATTTCATTGAATAGATTGTTCATTCCTTTGGTTTGTTTCTCTAAGCCTTCCTCAATCCCAATAATTCTTATATTTGGCCTTTTCATGATATCCCATAATTCTTGTAGATTCTGTTCATGATTTCTTACTATTTTCTCTGTTTGGTCAACTTTGTTTTCAAGATTAAATATTTTATCTTCAATATCTGAGGTTCTGTCTTCCAGGTGATCTATCCTATTGGTTATGCTTTCTATGGAGTTTTTAACATGGTTTATTGTTTCCTTCATTTCAAGGATTTCTGGTTTTTTTTTTTTTTCAGTATCTCTAAGTCTTTATTGAAATGATCTTTTGCTTGCTGTATTTGCTCTTTTAACTGTTGATTGGTGCGATCATTTAATGCCTGCATTTGCTCTTTCATCTCCTCGTTTGCTTCCCTGATTGTTTTAATTATGTACATTCTGAACTCCCTTTCTGACATTTCTTCTGCTGTGCTGTCATTGGGTTTTATTGATATAGTATCTAGGTTTGTTTGGGACATTTTCTTCCCTTGTTTTCTCATATTGGTCAGATGTCAATGGGACTCTGTGATATTGTAGATTTCCTCTATTTGCTTATAGTGTCCCTGTAGATTTCCAGTGTATCATCTACCAGCCTTCAGTAGCCTGAAGTCTTGGATTAACTTGATAATGTAGTGCTTCTAAAGAACGCTGCCCTTAGCCTGCTACGGGTTCCAGGGAGAGAGACCTGGAGAGGTCTCTAGCTGCCCAGCCCTGGTCCCAGAGGCTGCTTGCAGGTCGGAGGTCTCCGCTGACTTGGGGACTTGTGGCTGGTTCTGCGTCGAAAGGCTCTCACTGGGCGGTCTGCCCCGAGAAGCTAGCCTAGAAAGGTGCTTCCCGCCGGAGGGGGGCTGGGCTGCTTGGGGAAGTCCCTGGCTGCCCTGTGCTGGTCTCTGAAGCAACCTGCAGGGCGGGCCGGAGCTGGCAGCGGGCGGGCCGGAGCTGGCCGCGCGCTGCTTCTGTGCAGAAAGGCTCTCACTGGGGGACCTGCTCCACGAGGCTGGAGAGTCTGGCCCTGTGGGAGGAGCCCACCGCCAGAGTGCTCAGAGCTGCCTGGGGGAGACTGTATCTGCCCTGTCCTACTCTAATAAGCCGCTTGAATCCGGGCCTGCCCCCCAGCTGAGCTTCACTGGGTGGGGGAGACTCACTCCGTGGTTCTATTTTAGTCCGAGTCTCTCAATGCCTCCCCTTCTTGAATCATGGGTTCTGGAGCGACTGGAGATGCAGTCACCCTCTAGTCCGCCATCTTGGATCTGGAACTCTGATTCTTGAAAGAAAACAAATATGTTTGTGTTATCTGTGGGGGAAAAGAATACTGCTTCGAAACAATAGGCCATTCATTCTCTTTGATAGAAAGTTCAGTTTTCTTTAGTTGGAAATTATTTCTAATAGCAAGAGACCCATGTATTCAGGAAGAATTTCTAGTTAAATATCTAGTCCACCTGCATTATTACCAAGAGGTAATAACAAGATTAACTATGTAGCAGTTGTAGGAATAACTGGGGGTGGGGTGCCAGGAAGCACAAAATCCATATTATTTAATGTCCCACATTCTCTGGGGTTTTTTTTGATCTAAAATGATACTTATTTGATTATATCATCTTGTAGAGCTATCATAGGACATTACACAAAGTCTTTTTAGAAACACATTCTTTTTTATTGTTAAAAATGCTAAATTTGATGTGAACTGGGGGCAGTTATTCTGGATGGCCAATAGGTATCTTTATTCTCTTTATGTCCTTTCTGCAGCTGTCCCTTCCCCTCCTCAAATAGAACAAGAGCAATCACATTGACTCAGGTTCTGGGGAATATTCTGTAGACTAACTGGTAGTCATAGAGCACTTTTCAAATGAAAAACAAAAAGCGTTATTAGTGCAGAATACTATCATGAACTGGTAGCTCATAACTTCGAGGCACTAAGTCATATCTACCTCATTTAATAGATGAGACTCTTATTGCCCTTAAATTGGGTTAGAAGCTGCACTGATTTGTGTCCACTGTTCCCATTTTGTAACACATGATTCTAGATTACCTCTGATTCTTCTCATGAAAAGATATCTCTTAGTTTTTGGCTGTAGTGGTAAATAGGGGAGGGGTAGACTGATCATAGCCTCATGGGCAGCATTCATTATTCTCTATACCATCACAGACGTCTATTTCTTAGGATACTGACGCTATGTCAAAAGGTCATGTGATGTTCTTCGAACCCTTTTGTGGGCATGGGAGGGGACAATATTCATATATCCAATCTCTCTGATTTCTCTTATAGCCAAAGCTTCCAAAGTTACTAAGTTTTAGATTCCATCTGAACTTGGCTTTGTGCAATGCAAAAACACTCCACGTTTAAAAACTACTGCCACAAAGTAATAGATAAGTCCAAGGTAGATAATCCTCCCCTAGCACACAACTTAATAAATAAGCCATGCAACTCTCTGAATACTCATACTGATTTTTCCTAAGAAATCTATTCTATTCAGTCTTTTAATTTCCCCAGTGTTCACAGCTATGCTGGCATTTTCAAGAGATAAGCCCACACACTTTTTCCTTAGGAAAAAAAAAAAAAAAGCTTTGACTAAAGCAGAATGTGTTCTGTGGTAAAGCATTATTTTCATGCAGTACCTTTTGCTTCCTTGTTTTTCATATTATCAAAGGGATGAATCTTAATCCTGTAAAGAACATGGCTGCTGATCACACCAAAATTGGAGTCATCTCAAGTGAACAACTGTCCTCCTCCTAAGGCCAGTGCCAGCTATTGAATGATACCCAAGGGGATTTCGAAAATCCTAAGTCTCCAAAGCAGAAACAAAGGGAAAGACTTGTCCAAGATTACATTAGTAACAAGCACTTAATTATAATATCAATTTGCATAATGACTTCTCTTTTAGCAGTGATTTCACTGCTAAAATCAAATGGTATTATGAAAAAAAAAAGAAGTTTCCAGCTGCCTAAGCTCAGATGGTATCCCAGGAATTGAAGCTCTTGCAAGAAGGAGTTGACATTTCTTTATAGGCAGAGCCTCTGCAGGCCTGTCTGGAAAGTTAACACTTCTTTCGAGGATACCCTTCCTTTCTTTAGGCAGGATCCCTTACGCCCCTTCAGTTTTTGGGACTGAGTTCTTAAAATTGCTCCTGCCAATGACAACCAAAGTCACCTGCCCAGAGCAAAAAGAAATAAAAGAAAAAATAAAATCTTAACTTATGCATTGTCTCCCTTAGGATGGGCATTTGTGAAAGAAATTGGAGAAGGTGGAAGTGTTCATATTAAAAAGATAGTTCAGCAATGTCTTGTAAAGTTAAACCCTAGGTCTATTCTGTGACTCCATAACTCTAGTAGGCATTTACCTGCGAGAAACAGAGCATATATATTTACACAAAGATTTGCATAAGAATTTTCAGAGCAGCCTTATTTATCATGATTTCAAACTGGAAAAAAACTCAAATGTACATTACCAGGAAGGTAGGAAACAAACTGTCTATATGCATATAGTAAGTGAAGTTACTACAGATACAACACAGATGAGCCTTAAAAACATTATATCAAGTAAAAGAAGTCAGGTACAAAAGAGTACATATGTGTGATTCCATTTGTGTGAGGAATTCTAGAACAGGCAAGCCTACTTATAGTGATAGAAGTTAGACCAGAGACGGCCTCGGGATGGTGGTGAGTGGACTGGAAGGGGCGTGAAGGAACTTTGGGTGACAATGGAAATGTTTTATATTGGGAACAGCATTATGGATATGTGAACATACACATTTGTCAAAAATCCTCAAATATGCACTTAAAGCCTATGTACTGAATTATTTGTAAATGTTCTCAATCAAAAAAAAAAAAAATAGAAATTCCAGCAAATTTACCACAACACAGATGTGCCATGGAAAATGGGCTTTGCCATCATGGTCATTAAGGGTGAGGGTGGAGATATGCTCATGTGGTATTAGGAAAGCAGACGTCGGCCTACTGACAGGGCTGGAGAACTCGCAGAGGATGAGATGGAACATGTTTTCACTATTATGCAGAATTCACACCTATACAGATCTCAGACTGGTTCCTGGATAGGCAGAAGCATATAAAGGATGGGAATATAGTCAGGTTCTGGACAATGGTCTAGACAATAAGCTCAGTGAGGACCGGAACAACTGAAGGTGAGGGTTCATAGTGGGCCATACCCCTTCTGGGGTCTTTATGTCTGAGGCCTTCATCATGACCACAGGCAGCCATGGCTATACCATGATTGTATCCAAGACTAAACAGATCTGTAGGCCTTTGCTGTTAATAAATGGTTTATATATCTAAAACACAAACAAACAAACAAAAAGCAAAAAGACATAAATATTAACGAAAATTGTTCTGATTTTCTACTGTGCAAGTCCCCTGGCTGACGGACATGTGGCAGCAGTCAGTGCATTAGTGGATCATGGCAGTGTGGGAAAACTTTGTTCTCAAACTAATGGTTCAGTTAACCGTGTTCCCCCAGGAACTGATAATTCATCAAAAACAGATTTTAAGACCCTAATGATTAGTTCTATTACCATGAAAGGACAGACAGACACAATTCATCTTTTTTTTTTTTTTACAGAACTCACAGATGTATTTTGATAAGCCCAAGAGCCATCAGTTCAAGTAATCAGTCATTCAACCAAGTAGTGTTGTGTGAGTGGCATCTTCTAATTTGTTGAGAGCTGATAGGCTGACAGTTGCATGATCTTTTTTTTTTTTTTTTTTTTTTTTTTCACTCTGTATCAGCACGACTTCTCTATCTAAAGTCATGGAGGAGATAGATGTGTCTCCAATAGGCTGTGTGCTTTGCCTCCGAAGGCCATGCTTGAAAACTCTACTACAGGTGTGTTGGCTGAAGGGACCTGCACGGGGCATGTATTCCCTCCTCCAGCAGATGTGGCCAGTCAGTGGTCCTCTTAGAGCCATCAGAGTTAAAGAAATTCAGAAATATAAAACCAGAGTTGCGAGCAAGCTCCAGCTGTGTTTAGGTTCCAGGTTTCTGAGTCTAGGAATCTCAGGATCCTAAGAGGAGGCCCGAGGTGAGCGGCAGAGATGAGCTGTGACAAATGAGAGCATTTTGTCTTCAACTCTTAAACATGTTTCAATTCCTTATTTAATATTTGGCATGTTTGTCACTAAAAAAAAAAAAAAAAAAAAAAAAAAAAAAGGCATGTATTTGGAGACTATTGGGCTCTGGAAGGTTTTCTAGTTTATTTTCTTTCCCGTTTATTTTATAAAGGCATTTGTGAGTCTGTTCAGGAGTTTCATTGGGATCTGCAGGTGTGAGTGGAAAACCAAACATCAACTACCTCCCAGCATATGCACAACTGACCCCTTACAGATGGAAAATGCATATTTTCAGCTAACTTACTCCTTAGGTGACAAGATGTGGTGCAGCATATGTGCTGGAAACTATATAAACACCACCTTTCTTCCCCTAAAGCTCCAAAATTATAACCAAATGGCTTTGTTGGGATTGGATAGCAGAGAAAGAAGATGGGGATGGAAAGGCTTGAAGGAAAGGTTGTGGAACGTGTGTGGGGCTCTTGGGAACCCTGCCTGGGGTGGGAGGAGAGAAGTGAAACCAGAGGTGGTGACGTTGACTGGGGCACACAGGGGAAAGTCTGTGAGACAGCAGAGGCCACGCCAGAGCCCCACAGACCTCAGCAGTACTGCAGTATTTATAAGATGGTACCGCTGTAGTGGTGGTTACATGACACACTTACGATTTCAGGTCGTTCACATTTTTTAAACAATAAGTAAGAGTTAAAGACCAACAGTACTTCAAGGACACTAAAGGAATGATGATTAGAAAAGCCATATTTTAAAAACTTGTGTATAAGTAATTCCTAAAACTGAAATGCAATTGAAAACATGACATCTATTTAGTGGTTCACATCAAGTTAAAAAGAGGTTATGGTTTTCCTGAGTAGAATTAGTCCGCATTTAGGTATACACATACTTATTTTTATTAAAAGGCCTAGAAAAAAATAGAGATGCCTGTCAGAACGTTAACACAACTAAAGGAGTGCAAATAATGTAATATAGTGAATTCAACTAATGTATAGCTTATTTTATCAAAGTGTAATTTTATTTAAAACTGACTCAGCATTCAATATTATAAGTAGGAAGGTGGGGAATTAGTGTGTGTTTGTCTTAAACATTTTTTTAAAAAAACAAAATATTTAGTGGAGTGGAAAGGATTTACCACATTTTTGAAGAACAGAAGGTTCCTATGTTATTGAAGAATGTTTCCTTGTAAAGATAAATATAAAAGAGATTTATACACAGGAAAATGCACCAATCTGAAGTATATGATTTGATGAAGTTTTTCATATATATATTCTTGTATATTTGTCCCTCCAGAAAGGTCCCTCATGTACCTTGACAACCAAACCCATTTATAGTAAAAGTTACCTCTCTTCTGTTTCCTGTCACTGTAAATCAATTTGCCTGTATATGAACCTCTTAAGAATGGAATCATTCAATTTACACTGTTTGGAGTCTGACAAGTTCAATATGATTGTTTTTGAAATTCATCCATGTTCTTGTAGATCTTGGTGATCTGTTCTTTATATTGCTGTGAGTGATTTAACTCTACCAGTTTGTTATTGGTTCTCCTGTTGTTGAGAGTTAGTAGTTTTCAGTTTGGGGCTCTGAGGAATGGAGCTGTATGAACACAAAGGTGCAAATCCTTGGGCCACATGCACTCCACCCTAGGAATGTTGAGGGGTGGCTGTGAGTCTTTCTTCTCTCTCCCTCCCCTGACTCTTGTTATTGGTCACATTTGGGAACTTCTGTCCAAGATGGCAGATGCCAAACAGTGAATATCACTCAGGGCCTTACAATCTCAAATCCACATAAAACTTGATTTTGCAAGCTGAGAAACTTTATTTTATTTCATTTTAATGACCACTAATGAATGGATAACTGTTGGGCCAGTTTTCCTCTGACAGAATTCATCTTGCCCTCTTCTGTATATTTTGAAGTCCTAATAGAGATTCTGAAAATTTAGTGAGAAAGAGAGACTCACTGTACTTCTGCTGGTAATGGGAGTGTCTCATAAAACACCTTATGTGTCTGCTTTTCCACACATAATCTTCGGGCTTTGTTAATTAACCCTTTTTGAGGTAGCTACATACTTGGGAAACTTTTGTTCCTCCTGAGGCTGCTAAAATCTTTGGATAGTATTTGTTTTCTCAAGAAGTGGCCTCCTAAGCTAGGAGTTCTCAAGGTCCTCATTTCCCTGTCCTGTGAGTAAAATTTCAGGCCTTAACTTTGGTGCATTTCCAGGGAATTTTCTAATGCTATGGATCTTTTATCACCAAGATTCCTTCCAGAACTGGGCTGGCCAGTGCTTGGCAAAGTTTGCTGCTACGCTCAAATCAAGCCACATTCTGAAATCAAGCTGACATATCACTTCGCTTAGGAAAGAATCTCTCCTGCTATCTCTAAGAGGAATGACGTTGCAATTTTCTTCTTAATTCAAAAAACTTTAACGGATCCATCAAACCATAAAGATGTATATTTATAAGGAGCCATGTAATGTTTCGATACAAGTATACAATAAGTAATGTTAATGTTTAAGTCTGGGTAGACATAGGGATCTCCTCAAACATCTATCACCTCTTTACAGTGAAAAAACTAAATCCTTTTTTCTAGCCTTTTGAGGTATACAGAACTTTGTTGTTATCTACAGTCACTGTACTGTGCGATAGTACAACAGCACTCATTCCTGCTAGGTAACTATCACTTAGTACTCATTGATCATCCTCCCCACCCCCAGCTGCCACTCTCCCTAGGTGCTGGCAACCGCTGTTCAATGTGACCATCTGGACACAGGCACTTTCCAGTTTCCCACACCTCTGATAAAACCCAACTCTTGACAGCAGTGTTTTCTTTCTCCTTGTTCCAAGAACCCACTTTGTGTATCTCAGAATGTGTTTCATCATCACTTGCACCTTTTTGGTTATAGATAACATTTTTTTCTGCTTCCATTAAAGAAATACACAGACTTTTCTAGGTTTTTCCAATGCTATTTTTCTCTACTCAGTGTTCTGAGGGGTTATAATTATCTTTTATTTTGATGAAACAGTAAAATTCCTCTGAAGATATTTCTCCCACTGAGTATGATTTTTGAATAAATTGATGTATTCCATTTCCTCTTGCCTAGATGCTCACAGTCAAAACTGCAATGTCATTCCTCTTAAAGATGAGATCATAGGTTCTCTCTGAAGTGAGGTACTTCTGTAATGTACCGTGATCCTTCTCAATCAATTGAATCAGTGGCTGCAGCGTGAAGCCTGACCTAGTGAAATTATTAAGTGACTGATGTCCATTGCTTTTTGATTCAATGTGTATTTTTCCTCCTTGAAAAGGTAGCGCATGCTCACAAAAAGATCCGACACTTATTAAGTTGCAAGTGACTGAGAACATTAACACACAGTCCTCTTGAAGCATTTTGTATCTTAACCTCCATCCTAGCAGGGGGATGAGTGGTGGTGGAGGGTTGCCAGCAAGCATCGAGTATCCTCAGGACAATGGAGCTCGATGCCCTAAGATGCATGGCTATCAGAGCAGTAGGCCTCCTGAGGTCTCAGGAAAGCTTGCTCATCCCAGGTGTTCTGGATTTCAAAGTCTCTGGGGCATCATTCAGAGTCAGTGGTTTTAGAGTCAGTAGTTTTCCTCAAAATTTAGTATTCAGATCTTGCAGGTAACTGACAGATACAATATTTTTCCAGGCAGGGAACAAAGTCCAGTCCGAGCTCTCTAATGGATCCAAGTAGATAAGTGAGTAAAGAGAGTGCGATTCTTGCCAGACTTAGATTTTAGTCCTCAGTCCTTAGTTGGGAAGATGGCAGTTGTAATGGAGGGATGAGGACAAGATAATATCTTGAGGAGCAAATTCTTGTTTCATTTTGTGCTCGGTTGCTCTCCATAATTCTCTACTGCCAGAAGCAAGTGCCTCCCTGCCTCCCACACCAGAGCTTCATTCTGTTTACCATTTCTACCGAATCTTTCTCTTCCAGGAGCTTTACATCTCTTAGTTCATACCTCAGGTAGTGCTGTAGAAAAGTCATTAGTATCCCTGAATTGCTGATGCAGAATCTAAGTAATTCTATTTTGTGGTCCTTTCACAGTGTGTTTCTTCTTAAAATTAAGGAAGAAGTTTGTTATTATTATTGCTGTTGGTGGTTAACACTAGATAGTACTTTAAACTTACCAGATCACTTCCATATTTTTTTTTTTTTTTTTTTTTTTTTTTTTTTTTTTTTTTATCCTACTAGGGATTGAACCCATGGGCACTTAACCACTGAGCCACATCCTCAGCCCTTTTTGTATTTTATTTTGATACAGGTTCTCACTATGTTCCTTAGGACCTTGCTAAGTTGCTGAGGTTGACCTTGAACTTGGGATCCTCCTGCCTCAGCCTCCTGAGCCAGAGCCACGTTGTCTTTTTATCCCTCCAGAAGAAGGAAGATGAGTCTACATGATGTTAAATATTTAGCCCAAGGCAACACAGATTATATGATAGGGTCACTCTCAAACTCAGGTCTTCTCATTGGCACCTACCTTTTTATTAGAGACCAGCAAGTCTTTTCTATAGTGATCCAGGCCCTTTGAAAGTTCCTCATGAGTTTGTATAACAAGCATAGTGTCAGAAGAGATCTTCTGGGTGTTGAAGAAAATAAAACAAGGAAAAGAGAGGATGGGCTGAGAGTGTTCAGAGGCCATTGACTATAGTGAAATGAACACTGTGCTGAGGCTAAGTATCAGCGAAAGGAGCTATTTTGTATCGAGTGGTTTTTATATGCAAGTACAGCGAGGAGTCCCGTGTGGGCTCTTTCCATTAATCTTAATAATGGCCCTATGATGAAGATCCTGTCATTGTCCCTGTTTAGTGGACAAGGGAACTAAGGCTCAGAGAAGTTAAGTAAGTTGTCCAAGGTTACACAGGTAATAAGTACCAGAGCCAGGTGCTTAAACATCATGCTGTACTGCTCATTATTCAAATCCTATAAAAAAGTTCATTTGATCTCAGTTCATGTTTACCATGCAGAAACAAGTCTAGCTAGAGTTTATGGGTATCACTTCCTTGAAACACTTATATTTGTCATTGCAAATTAAAAACTCACTCTTCTGATTTAATGAAAAATGACAGTAAACTTTTGTTGAGTGCTTATGAGGTGCCAGTCTTTGTTCCAAACACTTTACCTGCATTAATCATCACAACAGTCTTTGATGACGTTAGTATCTATTTTTTTACATTATTAATTTATTTTTAAAATAGCATTCTAAATAACCTCATCTCTATTCTAGAAATAGCACAACTTTGTTTTTTTATTACAAAGCAGTTTCTGTTTAATTTATCTTATCAAAGGCAGAATTCATCCATACAAATACACAAAAAAACACTTCAATATTGTTAAAAACTCAAATCCTTTCTCCCAAGGCTCAATGACATGATGTTCGTTATCTATTAATATTTGCGTTTTACAAAGAAAGAAAGTCCAAATAGGCTCTGTACTTGGCTCACAGTCACATAGTCAGCGAGTATTGAAATTAGTGTCTGAATCCAGGCACTCTGCTCCTCATTGAAACTCATCATCGTTCTCCGGTTCTGTCTCCAAGCAAGCAGATCTTAGGAGCCTGGTTAATGTAAGTCCTTCCAGGAAACAGCCTACTCATGGTGGGTGGTACATTTGGTGTCTGAGCCTGCAAATCCAGGAGATAATTCCTGGACCAGGAACTACTTCTTAATGAGTGTCACCCTGTAAGGTTTCTTAGGAGATAGGCTGCTGGTTTCCCTGGAGATACTCTGGGCTCACACTTGGCCATATTTAAAAATATTACAGAGTCTCTCTGGAATATAATGAAGTGACATTATGTGCCACAGGTATGACCAGAGGGAGGTCAGGAAGATAAACAATGGCTTCAAATAGGCAGAGGTCTTTGAATAAAAAGAGAAGGGAGGGCGTGTGAGGGGAGGATGGGAGGCCAAGCTGGGAAGGAGTTGGGGAGATGGGTATGAACAGAGAGGTCACCTCGAAGCAGAGGTCTCTGATTGGGAGCAGTGAGAACAGGGAGCAGATAAGAAGTTAGGTCATGGAGAGAAGGAGGGGTCACAGGTAATGTGGGAGATAAGGGGCTAACATCAGGACAAGAGGGGTGTTCAAGGAGATGCTTCCGCAAGGAGTCTGGAGGTGAGTTGCTGGAGGGCCAGTCATTGGCTTGAAGGGGTGTTCAGTAGAGTGAGTTGAGAAACTCGAGAATTGAAAGTGAGAGGTTGAAATACTGACCATGTCTTCCTCTCATTTTGTTTTCTTTTTGTCACATGGGTTTGTGGTTAATCCAGAGAGAAGAAGAGAGGCCCCAAACAGAAATAGTTGTGCCTGAATGTCAAGGGAGGGAGGAGCCACTTTCCACCTTCCTTTGATCATCTCACTGGGTTCCTGTGCCCAGCCATTGGAGGAGGGGACAATGTCATTCTGATGCTGGAACTGGTCTCAGGAACAAAGATGGTGTGCCTGTCACTCGTCTCAGCCTCCGTTGCTGGATGCCAAGGTGCGGACCTGAGGCCTGCTCCTCTCGGCTCCCCTGGGCTCCTTTTGGGCTCATCATCCTAGGCTCAGAATTTTTCTGGAAAGGAACACATGAACTGGTTAGAATGGCTTCTAATTTTATGGTGTCCTTTTACTTCTCTGACTGTTCCTTGGGAGTCTTCTTCCTTTTCTGGCACTTCTAGTTCTGTCCACTCTTTAAATGCTGGCATTTTTCTGTGCAGGGTTCCAGCCTCAGCCCTCTCTCCCTGCACTCCTGCACTCAGCTCAAGCCCCTTTTGAGCCATGCCTCCAACGCCATCCATGTGCCCATGGCTTGGGTGGCTGGATCTCTTGAGCAGACTGCATCCCTAAAGCGTGGCAGAAGATTGGGAGTCAGGAAAGCTGCTTTCAAACCACCACAGGAACCGGTAACGTTTGTCCTTTCTAGAGTCAAAGACTGCAGCTCCATCGTTGTCTGATCACCATAAAATAGATGGCCATGGTTATCGAGGTGGGAGGAAGATAAGCACACAGAGGTGAATCAGTGCAACTCCATCTCCAGCACGGGAAAGACAACAGTTATTCATGTCCCACTGGTTACAAAGAAGGCACCTGGATTATGCTCATGCAGGACATGTTTGATGGTTTCCATTGATATGCCCCTACATAGAAAGCAGGTCAGCAGACCATCTTGCTGAATCTGTCTCTCCTTAAATGACAACCACTTGACATATGCCAATCAACAAAATGTTAATGCAGAGATTCTTCAATAAGAATTTAATGTCCCACAACATTTGCCACAGTAAATTGTTTATGAAGTAGAACACAGACACAAGTATATTATGTATAGACATAAATATGTATATATGCATATGTATTTATGTTATATTCTTATAACCCTTATTTACATTTCTCTCAAATAAAACACCCTTGCAACCATCATATAGGGAAAAGTAATAGAACCTTACCATCACCTTTTTGCTCTCTCCCAGTTGTTACCCTATTCCATTTTTATATACAACTTCTACCAGAGGAATCAAACAGCCAGCATCCTATTGTGTCTGGCTTCTTTCTTTCAACATTATGTTTTTTAAATTCATACTTGTGAATAGCTGCAGTTCACGACAAGTAGAAGTTCAAGAACAAGTGCATTCAGAATACACCACAATTTATCCTATTTGTTCTTGATAGACATTTGTACTGTTTTTATTTACTGTCACAAGTAATGTGCAATAAACATTCTTGCATGTGTCTTTATTTCTTGTAAACATGTATTTTTGTTAACTATATAACTTGGAGTGGGCATGCTAGGTCAATCTGTGCCTTCAGATTTAGTAGATACTGATAAATTGTTTCTTAAAGTGGTTGAACCAATTTGTATCGATGCCAGCGGTTAGAGTTCTGATTAATTTACATCCTCATCATATTTGTTATAGTATGTTTTGAGATAAAAAAAATAGTTGATATGATTGTGTTTTGTGACATTGTATTATGGTTTTAAAGTGGATTTTTCTAATTACTAATGATGCTGAACAGTATTCTGTAAATTTATTTGTTATTTGTATTTCTTCTCTTTAGAGTCTCTTACCCATTATTTAAAACTCACTGCTGATTTTTCTTATTGATTTACCATGACTTTTTATATATTCAGGATAGAAGTACTTTGTCAAATATATGTGTTTCAAATGTCTTCTATTTTTCGCTCTCCTAAAGTTGTCCTTTGATGAACAAAAGATATCTTTTGATAAATATAATAATATATTCTATTTTAAATCTTTTCCTTTATGTTTGTCCTTTTTGGGTTTTGTTTAAAAAGGGTTGTAACAACATGGTCTCATGTTATCATCTGTTCTGCCTTCCAAACTTGAATCTAATCTGTCTGAAATGGATGCGTGTGTGTGTGTGTGTGTGTGTGTGTGTGTGTGTGTGTGTGTGTGTGTACATATGATCTGGGGACTAAAATTCATTTTTATAATAGGAATATCTCATTTCTCAAAAACCATCACTTTAGTCTCTGCCTCCATAAGCACACTGCCTTATTTTACCCTTCTGTCTCAACATTTCCTCTGTTTCTCTGTTGTAAGGATACACACAATGGCATTCTGGTCCACCTGTGTAATCCAGGATTAACTCCTTCATTTAAGCTCATTACCTTAATCACATCTTTTACTTTGTAAAGTTCACTCTTTTGCCATAGTGGATGATATTCCCAAACTCTGGGGATGAGGACACAGACATGGCTTTTGTGGGTGTGTGTGTGGGGAGGGCACAATTCAGCTCACTACAGTCTAAAGTTTTGTGTTTTTTTTTCCTTCAAAGAACTAACTTTAGATTTCATAGTTTTTTTCATATTATTTTTCCCATTTCATTTATATCTAATATAATCTTTATTATTTGCTTTCTTTTGCTTGATTTAGGTTTAGTTTGTTCTTTTTATTCAAATGTCTTAAGTTGGAAGCTGAGTTTATAGATTTAAGACTTTGCTTCTTTTCCAACACAGGCATTTGAATCTATAAATTTGACTCTAAGCATTATTTTAATCCTGAGTCCCATAAATTTGATAAGTTGTTTGTATTTGCTTTGAATTATTTTCTAATTCATTTTGTGATTTTATTGGTCCATAGGTTATTTAGAAGTCTGTTGTTTAATTTTCAAATATTTGGGGATTTCTTATGTAAATGTACGGTGATCAGAAAGCACTCTATGATTTCATTCATTTGAAGTTTATTGAACCTTGGTTTATGGCCTAGCATAAGATAGACCCTGGAGAATTATTTTATATATGCTTGAAAAGAATGCATATTCTGCAGTCATTGGGTAGAGCCTGCTATATGTCAGTTAGCTAAAGTTTGTAGATAGTATTGTCTGAGTCTTCTCTATACTTGGTGAATTTACATTTATTCTATCAGCTGTAGAGACCGGGATATTATAATCTCTGATCGTTATTGTTGAATTGCTTCTTTAAATTCAGTTTTTTGGCTCATGTATTTTTAAAAAAATTTATTGGTGCATAATAATTATACATAACAGCGGTTTCATCGTGGCATATTTGTACATGCATACAACATAATTCGATCAATTTCATTGCCCCACACCTCCCCTTGCCCTCTCTTTCTCCTTCCCCCTAATTCCTTTCCTCTACCCTATTGGTCTCCCTTATATTTTCTGAGGTCTCCTTTCCCCCTTTTTCCTCTCTAGCTCCCACATGAGAGAAAACATTCAACCCTTGATTTTATGAGTCTGACTTATTTTGCTTAACATGATGCTCTCCAGTTCCATCCTTTTTCCTGCAAGTGACATAATTTCATTTTTCTTTATGGCTGGGTAAAACTCCATTGTGTATATATACCACATTTTCTTTATTCATTCATCCGTTGATGGACACCTAGGCTGGTTTCATAACTTGGCTACTGTGTATTGTGCTGCTATAAACATGGGTATGCATGTATCTCTCTAGTATGCTAACTTTAGTTCTTTTTGAGTAAATACTGAGCAGTGGTAGACCTGGAACATATGGGGGTTCCTTTCCTAGTCTTTTTTTTTTCCAGGTATTGAATTCAGGGCCACTTAACCACGGAGCCACATCCCCAACCCTCTTTTGTATTTTATTTAGAGACAGGGTCTTACTGAGTTGCTTAGTGCCTCCCCATTGCTGAGGTTGGCTTTGAACTCTCCATCCTTCTATCTCAGCCTCCTGAGCCTCTGGGATTGCAGGTATGCCCAGCTTCCCTAGTCTTTTGAATAATCTTCATGCTGATTTCCTGTACTAATTTACATTCTCACCAATAGTGTATAAGAATTTTTTTTCCCTATATCCTTATGAGCATTTGTTGTTATTTGTATTCTTGATGATTACCACTCTGAAGTAAGATGAAATCTCAGTATTTTTTAAAAAAAATTTATTTTAGTTGTAGATGGATGTAATACCCCCAATTTATTTATTTATTTTTATGTGGTGCTGAGGATCAAACCCAGTGACTCACACATGCTAGGTAAGCGCTCAACCACTGTGCTACAACCCTGGTGCCTCAGTGTGGTTTTGATTTGTATTTTCCTGATAGATAAAGATGTTGAACAAATTTTCATATACTTGTTGCCCTTTGTATTTGTCTTGAGAAGTGTCTGTTTACTTCATTTGCCCATTTACTGATTGTGTTATTTGTGTGTGTGTATGTTTGTATTTTTGAGTTCTTTACATATTCTGAATATTAATCCTGTTAGAAGAGTACTTGGCAAAGATTTTATCCTCTTCTATAGGTTCTTTCTTCACACTGTTGTTTCCTTTTTTTGTGAAGAAGCTTTTAAATTTGATTCTATCCTATTTATTGATTTTTGGTATTATTTCCTGGTTTATAGGAGTCGTATTGAGGAAATTGTTGCCTGCACCTATATGTTGGAGTGTTTCCTCTGTGTTTTCTTTTAGCAACTACAAAGTTTCTAATCTTATTTACAGGCCTTTAACCCATTTGAGTTGACTTTTTGTGCAGGGTGAGAAGTAGGGATCTAGTTTCCTTCTCCTACATATTGTTATTGGAGGTTGCATTGTGTTCTTGCAAGAGATTTCAAGCAAGACATGAGGCATTGTAAAAGGATAGCAAAATTTATTAGAAGAGAAAGAAGTGGAGAAAACCACCCTCAAGGGAGATGGTGAATCATCTCAGGTGGGAGATTGACAACTTACTTCTTTGTCTCAGCTTTTATTAGTGTTAAGGGGCAGGTGAGAATCCTGCCCAAGTACCACTCCTAGCTCTTAACTGACAGTTGGATTATGTCAGATTCCTAAATCCCTACTGCACACATGACTACCCCTAAGTGCTTAAGTGAAACACACTGGTGGGGGGGATAATTTACAATTTCAATAAGATTAAAATGCCATGTCAAAGACCTACTGGAACTTGTTTTCTCAGAACTTGAGGCTGTTGAGCTTTCTATTTCTATTTCATTTTCTAGTTCTGTAATTTCTTTTCTTTTTTTCTTTTTTTCTTTTGAGACAGAATCTCACTGAGTTGCTTAGGGCCTTGCTAAGTTGCTGAGGCTGGCTTTGAACTTGTAATCCTTCTGCCTCAGCTTTCTGAGTTTTTGGGATTATAGGCATGTACCACTGCTTTTGGCTCTAGGTCTGTAATTTTGTTGCAGAGATCTCTCACCTCTTTGGTTAGATTAATTCTCTAGGGTTTTTTTTTTTTTTTAAAGGTTATTATGAATATAATTGTTTTCTTACTTAGTGGGTTCATTGTTTTCTATAGAAAGCTACCGATATTTTACCTACTTTGCTGATTTTCTTTTTTCCCCCCTGTATTCGGGATTGAACCCAAGGGCAATCAACCACTGAGCCGCATCACCAGTCCTTTTTTATATTTTATTTGTAGACAGGGTTTTGCTGAGTTGCTTAGGGCCTCACTAAGTTGCTGAGGCTGACTTTGAACTTGTGGTCTTCCTGTCTCAGCCTCCTGAGTCACTGGGATTATAGGCATGTGCCACCACACCCAACCTGCTTTTCTTACAAGTCCTTTGGTAAAGCTGTTAGGGTCTTCTAAGTAGAGGACCATATCATCTGTGAATAAAGATAATTTGACTTCTTCCTTTCCTATTTGCATCCCTTTTGTTTCTGTCTTTGTCCTTATTGCTCTGGTTAAAATTTAGAATACTATATTAAATAGGAGTGATCAGAGTGGACATCCTTTTCTTGTTTATGATTTTTACAGGAATTGCTGTTTTAGTAAGTTTTTTTGTCACTATAACTGAAATACCTGACAAGGAAAACTTAGAGGAGCAAAATTTTATTTTGGCTTACAGTTTCCGAGTTTTAGTCCCTGACTGGCCAACTCCATTGCTGTGGCCCCAAAGTGAGGCAGAACATCATGGTGGAAGGGTGTGGTGGTGGAGTACTGCTCCATTCATGGTGACCAGAAAGTAGACTGTTGGGAAAGGGAGGCGGGGCTCAGAGGGGAGGGAGGAAGATGAACCCTTCCAGGACATACCCCCAGTGACCAATCTCCTCTAGCCACACCCCACTTCCTGCAGTTAAGAACCAGTTAGTCCATTCAAACTAAATGAACTGAGTGGGTTTCAGTTCTCACAACCCAATCATTTTGCCTCTGACCACTACCGCTTTGACACAGGAACTTTGGGGGATACCTCCTCTCCAAACCACAATATTCTTCCCCTGGCCTCCAAATGCTCTTGTCCATTTCATAATGAAAAATACATTTAGCCCATTTCCAAGAGTCTCCATAGTCTTAACAGTTCCAACATTGCCCAGAAGTCCAAGTCCCAAGTCTCATCTGAGATTCAAGGCAAATTTTTGGCTGTGAATCCCTGTAAAATTCAAAATAAACATTCCTATTCCAAAAGGGAGAAGTAGAGACACAGAACAAAGGAATGGGGCCAAAACAAGTCCAAAACCTACTTGGGCAAACTGGTTTGGTAAGTGCGTACAGCCACCTAGAACACATGGTAGGGAGTATGTTGTCCAAAGGGCTTGGCAGACTTGCCCCTTTGGCTTTGCCAGTTGTAGTGCACATGGCTTCTCTCTTAGTCTGGCTCTCTCTGCAGCCAGCAGCTTTTCTCAGCAGACAGTCCGTATTACTGGCATCTCTTAATTCCTGAGATTCCATTCCAATTTTGGCTTCCCTTTCATAGCTTCACTTATTACCCTCTCAGGGGCAGCTCACAGGGCCTCCAATTCTGCTCCACCTTGCTTGGCTTCCTAGGTCTTTCTTTGAAATCTTGGTAGAAGACCTCATGACCCACTAGCTCTGGCAGCCTGCATTCCTGCAGAACCAGCACTACATGGACAATGCCGAGGTATGCCACCAGCTCGAGCAGTAGGGGTTGTCTTGGACCAAGCCTATGATGGCCTCTGTGTGCCTGAGTGTTTCAGTATGGTAAAATAAATCCTGGGGAAACAATTTTCTAGGCACCCCTGTGTGAACAGGGTACCCCCAAAATCTTTTAAAGGAGTTTTTACTTTTTTTTACAGCTCTGTAAATCCTTTTTATTTGCATTTTTCTGAACACTAACTTTTATCATTTTTTGTACTCTTACAAGTTTGCCATTTTTGTTGATTTCAGAATTTTTTTCATATTTATTTTTCCATATTTTTGTTGGTACAAAAATTATAGTTGCATATAATAGTGGAAATTATTATATATTCATGCTTGCACATAATATAACAACATAATCTGAGTTAGCCATTTTTAAGTTGTTTGTAGTTTTCTTACTGATTTTAAGAAGTCACATATGTTGTAATAATCACTTTCTGCTCATATCTAATGCAAATATTAGTCTTTATCTTGTGTTAGTGAAAATGTTTAATCTTTATGTAGTCAAGTCTGTCAATCATTTTTTAATGGCTGATAGGTTTTATATTACATAGGAAGACCCACCCACCTCCAATATCATAAAATTATTCTCTAAATATTCTTCTATTACTTTTATGGTTGTATTTTTGTATTTAAATATATAATGCATCTGGAATCATTTGTGTCTGTGTGTGGTGTGAGGTAGGAATTCAACTTTCTTTTTCCAAATAGATAGTTGTTACAACACCAGTTATTAAATTTCTCCTACTAATTTGAAATGCCATCTCTACCATATATTAAATTAAAATATATTTAAATACACTTGTGGATTCTCAGTGCAGGCCCATTCATCTATTTGTCTCTTCTGCTTTCGTACCATACTGTTTGTATTGTAGTTTCATAATATATCTTATTCTTATTTTGAAAAATATTTTTTAGATGTTGATAGACCTTTATTTTACTCATTTATTTATATGTTGTGCTGAGAATCAAATCCAGAGCCTCACACATGTAGGCAAGTGCTCTAACACCGAATCACAACCCCGGTCCCTATGTTTTATTCTTTTGTAGCTCAATTAAAGAGGGGCAGAGAATTGAGTTTTTAGTTTTCACCCTTGAACCTGTAATGGGTATGGTCTTGAAAATTCCTGAGATGCCCTCAAGCCTTCTTTTGTATTGTTTCTGTGCAAAGTATTTAGTATCGGTTTAGTGGATAATCTCTTTAACTACCACATCTTACTTGACTTCAATTTTACATGCACTTTTCTGGCCAAACTGAGTTTTTCCAATCCCTTAACTATGCTTTCTGATCCTGATTCTCACAGTAAACTTGGTTAAAAACTGCTAGCAAAATCCACGCTACTGCCTGAATGTTGTACTGCTTTTAAATCTCTTCTACTAGATTAGTTCATCACTTTCAAGTTTAGTCTCAGGACATGGGCAAACTGTAGACAAGTTCTGTGTCGGAATGTGACATGAATGACTTCTACTCTAAGTTCCAGTAGAGTCCTTGTTTCCCTCTGAAACCTCATGAATATAGTCTTTACTGTCTGCTATTGATGTTCTGGTCTTCTGAGTTCCCACCAGAATCACCCATTAAGCTTCAATTGCAAATTTCTATGCCTTCTTCATCCTGCATCTCCAAGCTTTTCCAAACTCCTGCAAACCGTTTCCAAAAGCCTTTAACCACATGGTCAGGTTAGTTACAGCAATGAGCTTACTTCTTGGTACCAATTTCTGTGTTGGTTTTTTTTGTTGCTGTGACCACAATACCTGACAAAGACAAGGGAGAGGAGGAGGGCTAGAGCTGTGGCTCAGTGGTAGAGGGCTTGCCTAGCAAGTGTGAGGCACTGGGTTCAATTCTCAGCATGACATAGAAAAATAAATAAATAAAATGAAGTTATTAGGTCCAACTACAACTAAAAATATTAAAAAAAAAAGGTAGAGGAGGAAAAATTTATTTTGGTTCATGTTTTCAGAGGTTCAGTTCATGGTGGGTTGATTCCATTGCTTGGGTCTAAGATGAGGCAGAACATTAGAGTGGAAGGGTATGGTGGGGGAGTGCTGCCCTGTCGATGGTGACCTGGAAGCAGAGAGAGAGAGTTAGAGGTCACAGGAGAAGATGAATCCTTCCAGGGAACCTCCTCCAGCCATGCCCCATGTCCTTCAGTTCCCACACAGTTTTATCCTTGCAAACTAGGATGGACAGATTAGATTGCAGCTCTCACAATTCAATAATAATTTCACATCTGAATATTACCGTATTAACACAGAAGCTTTTGGGGGACACCTCACATACAAACCATGATAAATTTTTTTAGTTTCCCCCCATTCAGTATGACAGTGGCTTTGGGTTTGTCATACATAACCTTTATTATGTTGAAGTACATTCCTTTCATTCCTGGTTCCTTCATTGTTTTTATAACAAAGGGGTGCTGAATTTTGTCAAAGGCTTTTTCTGCACCTATGATCATGAGGTTTTTGTCCTTGATTCTATTTATGTGGTGTATTACATTTATTGATTTGCAAATGTTGAATTATTCTTGCATCCCTGAGATAAAACCAACTTGACCATGATGTATGATCTTTTTGATGTGTTGCTGAATTCTATTTGTAAGTACTTTTTAAAAAGAATCTTTACATCTATGTTCATTAGAGATATTGATCTGTAATTTTCTTTTCTTCATGTGCCCTTATCTGGTTTTGGTGTTAAGGTGATATTGACTTTATAGAATGAATTTGGGAGTGTTCTCCATCTTTGTATTTCATGGGATAATTTGAGGACCATTCAAATTATTTCTTCTTTAAAGATCTGGTAGAATTCAGCTGTCAATTCTATCTGGGTTTTTCTTTGTTGGAAAGCATTTCATTACTTTTATTGCTTATTATTGATTTATTTAGGTTTTCTATATCCTCTTGGTTCAATTTTGATAGATTGTGTATGTCTAGAAACTTACCCATTTCTTCTAGATTTTTCAGTTTGTTAAAATACAGATTTTCAAAATAGTCCCTAAGGATTCTGGATTTCAGTGGTGACTGTTGTAATCATCCTTTCTTTTGGCTCTAATCTTATTAATTTGGGTCTTCTCTCTCTTTTAGTTATTTTGGCTAAGGATTTATCAATCTTGTTTATCTTTTCAAAGAACCAACTCTTTGTTTTATTGATCCTTTGTATTTTTAAATTCTCTACTTAATTCATTTAGGTTCTGACCTTTGTTAGTTCTTTCCTTTTATTGGTTTTGGGATGAGTTTGTTCCTGTTTTTCAATGATCTTGAGATGCATCATTAGGTTGTTTATTTGGGATATTTCTAATTTTTTTAAATGTAGGTACTCATAGATATAAACTTTCTTCTTAGAAATGCCTTCATTGCATCTTACATATTCTGTTATATTGTATCTCTATTTTCATTTGATTCTGAAATTTAAAAATTTCTCCCTGATTTACTCATCATTTGAAAAGATATTATTTAATCTTCATGTGTTTGTGTAGTACTATAATTTTCTTGTGTTTTACTTCTAATTTCATTTCATTGTGATCTGATAAGATGAGAGGGATTAGTTCAACATTTTTGTATTTGCTATGACTTGTTTTATGGCCTAAAATATGTTTGTTTGGGAGAAAGTTCCAGAGCTGGTTGAAAAGAAAGTGTATTCAGCTATTGTTGAATGAAATATTTTATAGATGTCTACTAAATTCACTTGATATAGAGTAAGTTTTAACTTTGTAGCTCTTGGTTGATTTTATATCTGTATGACCTATTAGTGAGAGATATTTATTGAAATTATCAGTATAATTATATTGGGATCTAGCTGAGTCTTTATATCAATTAGTATTTGTTTTGTGTAATTAAGTATGCCAATGTTCAGGGCATAAATATTTACAATCATTACCTCTTTTGTTGCAATATTTCCTTTACCAATATATAGTGACCTTTTTTGTCTCTTCTGACCAATTTTCGCTTGAGGCCTGTTTTGTTCGATGTAAGAATAACTACTCCTGCTTGCAGGGAATATTGCTATCCATCTTTTTGCTTTCAGTCTGTGGATATTTTTGCCAATAAACTATGTTTCTTGCAAGTGGTATAGAGTTGGAACTTGCTTTTAAAATTGAGTCTGCCTGAATCTTTTAATTGGAGAATTTTGGCTCACATATTTTGAGATTCTGTTGTTATATATGTAAACATTTTTAATTGTTATACTTATTTGATGATTTGACTTATTATCACTATAAAATGTTTTTTATTTAAAAAAATATTTTGTCTGAAGAGAAAGGACTACAAATACGAAAGGGAAGTCAAATGACCCTATTTGTAGATGATATGATTCTATATTTAGAAAACCCTTAAAACTCCACCCGAAGACTCAGAACTGATAAAAAAAATTCAGCAAAATATTAGGATACAAAATAAAAATACAAAAATCAGTAGTGTTTCTACACATGAAATAATAAACTTGCTAAAAAAGAAATCAGGAAAACAATTTCATTCATAATAGATTTTCAAAAAATAAAATTCCTAGAAGTAAACCTAACCAAGAAAGTAAAAGACCTTTACAATAAAAATTATAAAACACTTAAGAAAGAAATGAAAGAAGACTCTAGAAGATGGATTAGGACAATTAATATTGTTATAATGGCCATACTACCAAGGTGATTCAGTGCAATTGTCATCAAAATACCAATGTCATTCTTTATAGAAGTAGAAAAAGTAACAGTCCTGAAATTTGTATGGAAGCACAAAAGACCTGGAATAGCCAAAACAACCCTTAGCAAAAAAGCAATGCTGGAGGTGTCATAGTACCTGATTTCAAATTATACTACAGAGCCCTAGTAACAAAAACAGCATGGCATTGGCATAAAAACCAGCACATAGACCAATGGAGCAGAATAAGGTCCCAGAAATAAACCCAAGCATCTATAATCATCTGATTCTCAACAAAGGTGCCAAAAAAGGTACATTGAAGAAAAGACAGCCTCTGCAACAAATGATGCCAAGAAAACTGGGTAACCACATGTTGAAGATTAAAATTGGACCCCTATTTCTCACCCTGTTCAAAAATCAATTCAAAATGAATCAAAATCCTTAATGTAAGGCCTGAGATTTTGGAACTACTAGAGAATAACTTGGGGAAAACACTACAAGATATTTGCACAAGCAGTGGTTTCCTGAACAGGATTCAAGTAGCTCAAGAAACAAAAACAAGAATTGAAAATGGGATTACATCACATTGAAAAGCTTTACAGCAAAGGAAACAATCTGAGTAGAAGACAAAACCTATAGAATGGGAGGAAACCTTTGCTAGCTATTCATCTGACAGAAGCTTAATATGCAAAATATGTAAAGAGCTAAAAAAAAAAAAAAAAACAAATGACCAAATAATTTAATCAAACAGGGCAAATGATCTGAACAGACATGTCTCAAAAGAAGTTCAAATGGTCAAAAACATATGAAAAAGTGCGCAACATCCTTAGCCTTCAGAGAAGTGCAAATCAAGACTATCCTACAATAGGTACAATCAGAAAAATGAGAAATTACACTTCATTTATGTATGAGCTATCAAAATGTATAAATGCATTCTACTGTCACATACAACTAATTAGAACAAATTGAAAAACTTAAAAAAAATTTAAAAAAAGAAAAAAAAATGACCCTGGGAATCCATCTCACCCCAGTCAGAATGGCTATAATTCAAAAACAAACGAACAAACAAACAAACAAAAATAACAAACGATGGTAAGGATGTGGAAAAAAAGGAATCCTTAAATACTGTTGGTGGGAATGTGAATCAGTATAGTCACCATGAAAAACAGTATGGAGGGTCTTCAAAAATCTAAAAATAGAATTACCATATGATCTATTTATACTGGTCCTGGCTATATATCCAAAGGAAATGAAGCCTTTAAATTTTTTTTTTTTAATTTGTTCTTTTTAGTTATACATGATGGTAGAATGTATTTGAGTATAACTTCCCATTCTTGTGGTTGTGCATGATGTGGAGTTACACTGGTCATGTATTCATATGTGAACATAGAAAAGTTATGTTTGATTCATTCTACTGTCTTTCCTATTCCTATCTTCCCTCCCTTCCCTTCATTCCCCTTTCTCTAACCCAAAGTGCTTCTGTTCTCTCCCCTCCTTATTGTGTATTAGCATCCACATATCAGAGAAAACATTTGACCTTTGGCTTTTTGGTATTGGCTTATTTCACTGATCATGATAGTCTCCATTTCCATCCATTCCTTTATCAGCAAATGCCATAATTTAATTCTTCTTTAGGGCTAGGTAATATTCCATTGTGTATATATATATCACTTTTCTTTATCTATTCATCTGTTGAAGGGAACCTACATTGGTTCCATAGCTTAGCTACTGTGAATTGAGCTGCTATAAACATTGATGTGACTGTGTCACTGTAGTATGCTGATTTTAAGTGCTTTGGGTATATGACAAGGAGTGGGATAGCTGGACAAATGGTGGTTCCATTCCAAGTTTTCTGAGGAATCTCTATCCTGCTTTCTAGAGTGGTTACACCAGTTTGCAGTCCTGCCAGCAGTGTAAGAGTAAAACTTTTTCCCCACATTCTGACCAACATTTATTGTTGCCTTGTATTCTTTATAATTGCCATTCTGACTGGAGTGAGATGAAATCTCAGTGTAGTTTTAGTTTGCAAGAAAATGAAAATGAATTCTTCATTCAAAAAGATACCTACATACCCACCCAAATTTATTTTTGCACTATTCACAATAACAAGGATATTGCTAAAGAGCACATTCTCGAGTGTGCAAAAGAGCACAAAGTTAAGGCTGTTATATGTCTGCACAGTCATTTTGCAATCACTTGTGCAGCCTCAGGATTGGCTAGGAATGTGATACTGGCTGGACTTTCTCTGATGGTTGCTGTACATGTGCACAACCTTAGTTAGTGATATGTTTGCTCTAAGTACAAATCCACTTTAGCCAGTAGAACTGTTGGCCCTCTGAGCCTGTCTGCCGCCAACACTGTAACTTCCTCTGCCACTGCCACTGGAGATTGGCATCCCCCACGACTCCTCTTTGATGCTGCTGCTTGTCCTCAAAGCCAACCCCACCTTGGCAGAATCTCCTTGCTGACTGAGTTGTAATGGGCCTGAGAGCAGCCCCAGGAATGAACATCCTGGTCCCCCACTGTTTGAATCAAAAGGTCAATAGTTTTTTAAGTATAAATGCTTCTTATTTATTGTATACCTTGGGCTACCTTTTAGAGTAGTAAAAAGTTTGTTTTGGTCAATTTTGTTGAGGTTTATAGTTGATTTGTTGGAGTTGACTTGGTGGAGATAATTTATGGTGATATCCATAAATGGAGGTCTTATCTCCTGACTCCAAGTATTTTGCTTAAAGGACTGTGGACTTAATACATGTGTAGGAGAGGGGAAAACAAATTTGTCTTTGAGGTATGTTGCCAGACTCAGAAAATAAAAATAAAGTTGAATTTGAATTTCAGACAAACAATGAAAAAAAACTTTTTTTTGTAAGTGTGTTCCAAATATTGCATGGGGAAAACATTAAAAAAAGTTTTTTGAAATCTGAAATTTAAATTTTCTGAATGTCATGTATTTTATCTGGCAGTTCTACTTTGGGGAGTTTCAAGGCTTATCACAGAGAAAGTAAAATGTTAGCTGAAACTTAACAAATGCGCAGGTGGTGACCAAGGATGAGTCACCATAATGTTTTGGAAAAGCCAGGTCCAGTACAACCCAATGGAAAGAGCCATTTCATTTTATGGAGTATAGAGACTGGGGACTGGTAGCTACAAAACTTCAGGTTTCTTTCTGAAGCCTGAAGCAATGTAGCAATTATGAACTTAAAGGAACATCATTTTACAGAGAGGCTAAGAATTACATTTAGGTTGGGAAAAAAGAAAAACCCAGATATCTTTGGACTGCCCAGTTTTTCATTTCATCTGAGCCTAGTAAATTCTTTTTGGGCTCCTGGAACAGGAGAGTCAAATAACTACGTTCTTATTTGAAGTCGTAGGATTAAATTCCCCACTTTGCAAAGGCCTTAGGAAAGAATCCACAAATTAATTGAATGAATAAATGAATGTGTGAAGCAATAAATGAGTTTCTTTTATAGGATAGTTGCTTGATTCCTAAGCAACTGTTTCTTTGCTGTTTTCTTTGTATTCCAATAAGAATTCTTAACCAGGGTCTAGGAATTCCCTTAGAGCCTATAGATGGACTTCGGAGTGACTGGGACCGCCAAAATTATATTCAGACTGTTCTGTATATGGGCATACATGAAATTTGGCTGGTTAGAATTGTGCGATGCAATACTGTACTCAGAAGCTATGTGTGCTATTGAAATGTGCCTAACCAGAAATGAAATGGAAATCAAGATTGAAAGATATACTAAAAAAGGAAATAAAACTCTCTCAAATAATATTTAATATTGATTACATGTTGAAATGATAATTTAGTCATGTGAAAAATATTAAAATCAACTTTATTTTAAAAATTTGGATTCTAGAAAATTCAGCCTACTGTATGTGGCTCACGTTATATTTCTATGCTGTCTTTGTTTGTACTGTTACAACAAAATACCAAAGACTAGGTAGTTTATGAGTAATATAAATGTATTTCTCACAGTTCTTGAGACTGGAAGTCCAAGATTAAGGTTCTGGTAGACATGGTGTCTGGTGAGGGCCCCATCTTTATTTCCAAGATGGTGCCTCAAATACCATGCTGTGTCCTCACATGGCAGAAGGGCAAAAAGGGCAGACATTTCTCTCACATCTCTTTATTAATAAGGTCATAGTCCCATTCGTGAGCGATCCACTCTCACAACTTAATCACCCCTAAATGTCTTGCCTCTTTGTAGTACCTCGTTGGTGATTAACTGTCAACACACAGATTTTAGAGGGGGTACTCTGGCCGCTGTGCTAGTCAGGTTATCCCTTTCTTGAATCTCAAAGGAATATGTGACCAGATATGGTTAAGAGTTCTTCTGGGGGTTTAAGACTGACATTGGATCAAGTCCCATCACTAGATGTTCATGTAATAGAACCAAATTATCTTGACCAGGGGAATTATTTCACCATGGGAAACTACTTGTCATAATACTGTTGAGGACATTGCCCATTTATCTATTCATTCAGTAAATGTGTCAGATACTGTTAAAGGCCTTGGGATACAGTGAACAAAATAGAGGAAAGTTTTGATCTCACAGATCTTGTATTCTAGCTTGTGAGGGAGTGAACAAAATAAATATGGTATATGGTATTTTAGCAGATGGTAAGTGCTATGCAGAAATATAAGCCAGAAAACAAAGGGAGTGGTGGCGAGTGCAGGGGTGAGATTGGAAGTTGGCAGCTTGGAGTGGGGTTGGGGGAAAGGCTTCACTGAGACAATGAGCCAAACCCAGAAGCAGTGAGGACCGAGTCCTGGGAAGGATGGGACCCAGGGCAGGGGCAGACCTGCCAGGCTGTGTTAACTGCCAGGCAGGGCGCTCCTCTGTAAAAGCGCACACGAGAATGTTGGTTTAACGCTGATGCTGGCTTAGAATTTCTGAAGGATTGGGATGTTTTATTCTCTCTGGTAACACACGCATTGCTGAGCCGTTGACTTTGACTCTCAAGAAACTTGGAAGCAACTTGACAGGCCCTTGTGAACTGTAGACAATGGATTTGCCGTTTCGCCATCACCTGACTTTGTCTTTCTGCTTTAGTTTTTATTTCCCTAGAATTCCATGCTTTGCCCTCTTATTTCTATTTTACCATGATTTGTGTGTGTCTGCATGTGTGTATGTGTGTGTACATGTGTGTATGTGTGTGTGTGTGTGTGTGTGTGTGTGTGTGTGTGTGTGTGTGTTGTAGGAAGCTACCTCAACTCCTTGATAGCAAGGGGCAAGGAACCCGTAGGGAGCAGGAGAGATCCAGTGAATGGTGACATATCCACAAGTTGTCAGTGTCAAGTCATCCATCTGTTCCCAAGTTTAGCAGATATCAACCACAGTGTGCTACTCACTGTGAAATGAAAAGAAGCTAGTGCCTAAGAAACCATATCCACTTTTAGATCTTTTTAACTTAAAGAGTATGTTTAATTGCTGTCTGGCTTATCCATACCTTTGCATCTTTAGGTTCTAATATTATTGTGAATTTGTTAAAGGTCTTAATCTGATTGTAAATCACAATGTGAGAGCATTCTGCAATGTCAACGCTCCCCACCCCCCAACTCCTAACACCTCCGGATGATGCCTTTCATGCTGGCAGCATGTAAAATTTGCAAGGGTAGCATTCGATCCAAGGATTTTGGGCTGGCTGTCTCTTTGGATGACAATCAAATTAATAATAATCTGAATTTCTTTTTCCAAAGATGTTTGGGTGTCTTTCTTGGAGACACCAGGGACTCCTTATCACAGACTAACACATGAAAAAAATTTGAATTTGGTGACTTTTTTCTTGGATGAGTAGAGCAGATGGCTTGCTAAGGAGTAAGGCACATTTGTGACTGTCATTGAACATTTTCTGTGTGGACATTCTGCATTTCTTTGAGATTAGTTTGTTTCTTTTACTCTTGTCATCCATGAATTTTCTTCTCTTCTTTAGTGACTTGGGTATATTTTTGTGGATGAAAGGATAAAAAAAAATAATGACAGTTTGGGTTTGCAGAATCTCTGAGGTCATTTGTACCCAAAGAGATAAGAAAGTTTATTAAGTGTGCACCTGCTGAGGTACTAAAGGGAAGTAGAAAGTGTTTGTCCTTCATCTTTATTCATGAAGCCCTTGAGGGTGACGGGGAAGGAGACTGGCGATTAGGAGACCAGGAACTTTCAGACAGTCAGAGTGTGCAGACACATTTGGGTTGGCGAGTCCTGGCTGCCTTGTTGATGTGCATTCAGGGCCGTGCCAAGCCGTCTACCTTGGTGTGCACTGCATTATTAATGCTTTCATAAGGGCACTCATTTGTATGCTGTGGGGGAGGCCAGGTTGGCACAGTCTCATCTCCACCGAACCCTGCCTATTCACTGCTGTGACACCAGGGCTCTCAGAGTGATGCAGAACTGAGCAAGCACAGCTGGAAGACAGCAGATTGTCTGGAACTAGGAAAAACACGCCTTTAGTCAAATTTAAATTAAGAGGCTTTGTTTACGTTTTCTCAAGTCCTCTTCCAGAGTTAGTCAAATTTTAGATTCCCTCCAAAATTAAACAAGTGTCAGGAGCAGATGGTGGGTTTATTTTGCTTCATTCAACCTGCTCAAGGAGGGTGAACTCAGGGAGAGATCTGTGTGACACAACTTTTCACGCTAAATTGTCAAAAGAAAGCTTGATGCAAGGCTTCCTCAAAGAGAACAATTTAGATGCATGTGAGATGATGACCTGGGGGTTAGAATGGTCCTCTGTGTGGAGTTGGCTTCATCATCTTGTCCTGAGAAGCCAGGTTGGTGCTAACAGCAGCTAAATAGACCGGTAGAAAGATAGATTTGGGTTTGTAGGTCTAGCTTATGTTCTGATGGGTTTCAGGTAAGCGAAAATATTTAGTAAATCTGGACATCATGCTAAAACAAAATGATCTGGTGGTGTCGATGATCTATGCGTTATTGATTCCAACTTTACTTCCATGTTCAAGCCAATTCTGGGCTATCTTGTTGGCTTAACTTCTGTTGTGTCTTCTAACAATTGCCACGATTTTACTGGAGGGAGCAAAGAGTCAGCTACTTTACTGGAATTTCAAACACATTGAAGTCCTTGTTTTATTGTTTCTCATTTGAACTTGCAAATGTCAGGTAAGGCTGACATTGTGGGAAAACCTAAATAATTTAGGCAGTTTTACTTCTGATTCCATAGACAGTTCTTCTCTTTTTATAGAAGTAATTGTTTTTCAAAGCATTTGAAAAGCAATTAGACATAATCACATTGAAATATTTTCTTTTTCTTTGGAGATTCTTATCATCTAAATGAGGCATTTCATTTGGAAACTAATAGTGGTTAAAATAGAGGTAATGATTTTTTAATGGATAATTTGAGTCTCTATTCCCTTCTTTCCACCCTTTCCCCTTGGTAGCATATCATGAGTTTTTAAATTATCCAGATAATTACTTCAATGCTCCACTTAATATTGCATTTGGAGGAACGGCATGTAATACTAAGTTTTTAGGTGAATGTTAGAATATTCCAAATCTCATTTTAATCTGTTATTCATGTAAATTGACTGTAGAAGTCAGTTCCTAATTAAAAATAGAAAAAAAGCCAGATCAATAGATGCCTAGTTGGTTGGTGTTCAGTTTAGACTTTCCTCAAACGTTCCCATTTCTTGCTGAATTGGAAATGGCTGATGTTCTGTAGCTTCTCAGCAAGGCTTCAGTCATAAGTTAACTTAATAAGATACCAGACAATTATGAGGCAAGCGATTGGCCAGATTGCTCAAAGCCTCTCTTTATCTTGTTGTTAGTGTTTACAAGACTGTGGCAAGCATCAAAAATGTAATAGCCAATTTTAAAGAAAAATGTTCATTAATAATAATTAATGCATGGAAAAGAGAATTTGATATTTTTAAACATATACCCAGGGAAATGTTCTCATTACTTATTGTCATGGATTTGCTGGGAGATGTATGCATTTTTAGGACTTTATAGCATGATAAAGTAAAAAGATGTAGGACAAATAGTTGGTGAGGGATTGTGAAATTATCTATGGAAGGGCTTGCCTGAACGTGTTAATGGAGTAATTTGTCACAGAATGATTATGTGTGCTCCTAGTTACAACTAGTTGTGTGTTGTCTGCCCTCAGCCTGAAATTATCAAGAGGAAAAGAAAGTGAACGCCTCAGTTTTTTTTTTAACAGAAAAACTAAAAAGGTTCAGAAATAATGATCTGGTTTGCACTTAACTTTTGGGAAAGTCTGTGTTAGCTTTTCATTGCTGTGACAAATATATAAATATATAAATCAATTTAAAGGGAGGCAAGGTTTATTTTAGCTCATTATTTCAGAGGTTTCAGCTCATGGTTGCTTGGCCCTGTTGCTTTGGGCACAGTATATCATGGTGGGAGGGTGTGACGGAGGAGGCTGCTCACTTCATGGCAGCAGGAATGCCAAAGAAAGAGAAGAGAGGGTGTGGCATTCCATATCCTCTTTAAGGGCATGTCCCAATGACCCAGTTTTCATCCATTAGGCTCCACCTCCTAAGCATTTTACCATTGCTCAACAGCACCAAAGATTGTGAACCAAGGCTTTAACACATGGACCTTGGTAGACACTCCAGATCCAAACTATAGCAGAGCTCAAGACATGAAGTACAAAGAAAGCAGGTGTTTCCCAATTATTTGTTTACTTAGTCATGAATCTGGAGTCCATCTTAAACACAGCTTGGTGTTTAATTCATGGATGTAAACATGCTATCCTATGTATGTTCATAGTTGACATTCCGTATATTTTTAAACACTTGTCCTAAATAATGGAGTTAACAATAATAGCTACTATTTTCTAAGTTGTTCACTCTGTGCTTCTGTCTTATGTGTCTGTTGAGTCCTGTAAAGATTGGCAGCTGTAGAGATGCTGATTTTATAGGTGAGGAGATCAAGTTTCAAAGCAGTAGAGACATTTGTTCCAGGTCATGGTGCTTGTCAGCACTTTTGAACTCAGCTCTGTCTGATTCCATTATGCTGCCTTTTCAGAAACACAACCCAAGATTAAAAAACAAACAAACAAACAAACAAACAAACAAAAACCTCACTTTAAATTTGTTTACATGGTGATATATAGTTTTATTGTTTTTACACTCAAAATCTTACTTTTGAACTTTGCCTGTCCCCATTTAGGTTTTTCTGAGAGTGTTGGCCTATTTTGCCCACATTACTTCTTAGTTGGTGGCAGGGAGATGAGGGAGAGGCTAAGGCTCATAACAGGAGTGTGAAAAGACTAATGATCATAAATATCTAAAAATCCTTAGAAAAGGTGATGAACTGAGTTATAAATTTTTTCTTTTTCCTTTTTGGTACTGGGGATTCAATTCCAAGGCACTTGACCACTGAGACACATCCCCAGCCCTATTTTGTATTTTATTTAGAGACAGGGTCTCACTGAGTTGCTTAGTGCCAGGGTTTGCTGAGGCTGGCTCTGAACTCACAATCCTCCTGCCTCAGCCTCCTGAGCTCCTGGGATTACAGCAATGAGATAAATTAAATATGTTAACACAAAATTATTTTTATACAATTGTCAGTTTAAAGGATGACCTATTCTCCTGGAAAATGAAAACCTAGGCATTTAAAAGTGGTTTTAAAAAGGGTAATTTATCAAAATTATCCTGTAAGTTCTCAACTTCTTTCTGTAGTTGGGCAGGTCTCAAATGACAGTTGGCAAGTCGGTTTAGCTTTTTCCCTATGGGTCTTGCTATATATTTGTGCCATGTTTGTTGGAGCAAGAAGAGGACATAATATTATATTGGCAAATATCTTTTCACATTGTTCTTGTATCAAGGTAATTTTATTTAACTACTTTAAAGTTACTATTCAAAGTTTTAGAAAAGTGAAAAGCAAATAGAAAAATTAAGCATGGATATTTAGAACTTTTGGAGGAGGTTTAGTTTTATTAAATATGGTCATTTATGATGATGATGATGATGTCAAAATTATGAAGAACGAGAGATATTTGAAGGTTCTCATTGATGAGATTCAAGACTGAGAGAGATGGATTGCTCCTCTCAGCATTGTCAGAGTAACTACAGGGAAAGGAATGATGATTTAGGCAATGGAAGATTACATTAATCAATGAAAAGAAAACGTGGTCGGTTGTTTCAACAAAGATTGACATAAGGAAGGAAATGGCTGGGTAAAATGACCCGAGTATGGGAGGCACTGGAGGTATCAGGCTGAATCATGTTTTGATTCCCTGAGGCTATTTATTGAACATCTATCATGTGAATTTGTTTTATTTTAGGAGATATTGGGATAAACCAGTAAGGAAAACATATAGGCTATGCCCTCCAGGATATTTCACCTCAAAGAATTATGTCAGGAGAAAAATTGAGAAACTACTATGTACACACACACTTCCTTCACATACATCAAAATGAAGGACAGAAACACGTGGAAGTCCACACATGCATGAAGAGAAAATGAAGAAGAAGCAAAGTAACCCGTCTGGACCTTTGGCTTTTGGTGAACTCTGTGTTGTCAGCTCTCTCTGGAGATGGTATTAGCCACCACAATCATGCTTTCTTCTAGTAACTGAGGGACACTCAACTATGAAGACCTGGCTCCCATTTAGGACTGCTGGGACAGGCCACCCCAGCTCCAAAGCACTTTGTCAGGCAGGTGGGTCCTATACTCAGCTTGACTTCTCCCTCTGCCCAAACCTGGCTCCTCCCATGTTTCTGTGCTGCCAACCCCAAGAGCCCTCCTTATTAAACACCCCATGTGCCCATCTCTACCTCTCACCTTCTTTCTGGGAAGCCCAGCCTATAACAGCTTCTTGGGTCTATGAATGGCATGGCCCTCTTTTCAGTGGCTCTGCTTCTCTCTGACTTTCTTCTTTCTGCCCTGCTTCTCGACTTCTCCTTTCCTTGTCTCTTTCGTTTTGCTCCTTTCTTTCACCAAAATGTAGCTATGAAGTAAGTTTATTTTATGTATTTATTGAATAGTGTTTATTGCACTGTATTTTTTTTATTGATTCTTTTTAGTTATTCATGACAATAGAATCCATTGTGATAAAATTATACAAGCATGGAATATATTTCATTCTAATTAGGACCCAGTTATTGTGGGTGGACATGATGGTGGACTTCACTTAGGTATTCTTGTACATGGCCACAGGACAATTAATGTCAGATTCATTCTACTGCCTTTCCTATTACCGCTGGTAAAAAGAATTCCTTCAGGCTGTATGAAATTTAAGATATGTCTGACAAGATATGAAATGGACTTTTCCTATTATTGGGGATTTTAGATTAGGCAGGGAGCTGAGGATAGTAGGTAACTATTGCCATCACTTTTTAAAGAATTGTTCAACCATCCTGACTTGAAATGTCCCCAGATGGTCAAGATCAGGTCTGTACCTTACCCGTTCATATCCAACAGAGAATTCTTTAAAGCTAGTCATGGAAGCTGCAGAAGTAAGATGACATGATATTTCTTTCCTCCTTTTCTGGAGGTCAGAGTGTGCATTTTTCTATCCCACACACAGAGAAAGCTTAGAGTTGCTTGTCGGAAGGGAAACACCAGCCTGCTCCTTGAACATGAGTAAATCGACTTTGTGAGTACTGTATTCCTTCATTTTCCCAAGTCTCATAGGTCACAGGGGTGGGAGGAAAGTGCTGTGTGATGTGTTTATTACTCTAGGTTTCTGTACAACTGCATTGTGAGATAGAGAGTCTACTGACCCTAACAAGTTTTAGATGGCATAGGTAAGAGAAATGCTAACGGATAGATTTTCTTACATAAAATTAATGTTGGAATCTTAGCATTGATAATTAAACCCAAAGTCCTCATTATTTATTTATTTATTTGGTACTGGGGATTGAACCCAGAGGCACTTAACCACTGAGTCACATCCCCAGTCCTTTTTAGTTTTTATTTTCAGACAAGGTCTTGCTAAGTTGCTTAGAACCTCACTAAATTGCTGAGACTGGCCTTGAACTTGGAATCCTCCTGCCTCAGCCTCTGGAGCTGCTGGGATTGAAGGTGTGTGCCACCTTATCTGGTATCTTTTTAAAAAGCTAGCTGAATGTTCCAAATGCTAATGACTGTACTAGGTCACAGTCAAGATGTGGCAATGATGGACACTCGGATATTTTGCCTCTTAGTGATGGTTTTTTGCATCAGTTGCATTTGTTGTCACATGAGTGTGAAGGGAACAAACTGGATTTTCACTATTTGGGGGACTATGTAAGCCAGTTCTTTTAGAAGATGGCCAAGAATGGAGGTAAGAACAGGAATTTTTATTTTATTTTATTTTATTTTATTTTATTTTATTTTATTTTATTTATTTCTTGCCAGTTGCTTGGAGATACTTATCCTCTGCTTCTCTGAAATCTTTAAGTTTGGACATTCTCTGAGATTTTGCTTTAAGTAGAAGAATACAGTTGAAATGGTGCTGATTGCATTGCGCCTTTCCCTTCCTCCTTACTTTTCTAGGTCTTCTTTCCTATTCCATTCCTTTCCTCCCTTTCGTCTTGCTGGCAGGTTGCAGACCCTCACCGTGTTAAATACATTCTTCCTGAACTATGCCTTAGCTGCCCCTTGCATAGAAAGGAGAGGGAAATAGCATGTGTGTTTCACCTTCAGAGTGACATATTTCCCTTGGCATTGCTTTTAATTAGATTATAGTGAATGTCATGCTGTGCAGTGCTGTGTTTTATTAAGGCCAAAATGTGGTTCCATGATAAAACATGCTGTAAGTCCTGCAGTGCAGTGCAACATGAAATTTGTAGCAACACCTGTGTCTGCTACATAGTAGATGGTAAATACAAAACAAAAAGTCTGTGTAAGGGAGAAAAAGGCCAGAAGAGATGCTATTATCCAAGTAAAAATACTCTCGGCTTGAAGCATAAAAGCTAAGTTAATGGTAGAAAATTTTGGCTTTTATAATAGCATCAGAATGGAGCTTTTCATTGTGGTTTAGCACTGTGCTCTAGTTCAGGCATTGCTGAAGGGCTGAGGTCGCTAAAGGATTTGGGTGTTCATTTGGTCCCTCATCCATTTGTCCAATGAATATTTATTGATTGCCTGCCTTTTACATAGCATTGAGGGGATACAAAGTGTGGTTCCTTCCTCAGGGAGCTTGTCCTGCTGATCCACTTAGGAAACGTTATTTTCCTTATTGGAGTGGATTCTGGCTACAAAGATATAGCTTTCAAGAAAGACTCTGATTCAACAAATGATTATTGAACCCAGCTGACTATAGGGAAATAATTAGAAGGGTGCTTTCTGAGTTCTATTCAGAACCTTGACTGTTTAAAAATCAACAGCTGCTTTGACCTCTCCTTAGTTTCACATTTTCCTCTTTTACCAGATAGAGGAACTTATTTTCTTACCATGATTTGTGTTAAATGATGTGTGCACTTTTAAAAAAATATTTATTTATTTATTTTTGCAGTGTTGGGGATTGAACCCAGAACCTTGTGCTTGCAAGGTAAGCACTCTACCAACTGAGCTATCTCCCCAGCCCATGTGTACACATTTTAAATCTGAGCTTACCTCATCCCTTGACTGTTTTATCTCCTTCCTTCCTGGCCTGATTGGACAGTCTCATAGAAATATGCCAAGACATAACAAAATAGCATAGAAGGAAAACACCTTGTGGAAATGTATCCTGTTGTTTGTCCAGGGTCACTATGCAGGTACCTGGTATCCATGGAGTATTTCATGTAGACCATGCTCAGTCCTGGACTCAGCCAGCCATTCACAAGCCAGGTTTGTTTTGAGTCTGATGCAATTAGAAGTTTGAGTGGATGTTGATTATTGGTGTGTATGAGTTCTCAGTCCAGAAGCCAGGTCTAATTAGTCCAGGGGACAGGAGATTGAAAAGTAGCACTGAAGAGAACACAATGAAGCCACTATTTCAGGTCTCTCTTTTATCTTAAACCTTGAAACATCATGAAATGGGACTGTTGCTAGTTATCACCTGACCTGTCAAAAGCTTGAGCTGAGGATTTTCCCAGTGAGGCAGGATTTTGTTCTATTTTAGGGCTGGGTCTGCCCTCCTAGGATGTTTTTCAGGAGGCAGTTGGTAGCAGTGGGAATCACAAGACACTAGACAGTTATCATAAGACTGTTTTAGTTATGAGATGCGATAGTGGGGATACAAGAGTAACAGTTTGATCTATCCAAGGGGTGAGCCCCATTGAGGTCAACCTTGTAGCCAAAGAAGAGCAGTCCTGGTATTCATGAGAAGTTCAGTCCAGAATATGATCTATGGCTGTGTAGCAGATACTACTACAAAGAGGAGTTACTGACAGAATATGATAAATAACACAGCTAGATTATACATGAGAAGAGGCTTAAATCTTTCGAAAGCTAATGAATAGATGACAATGATAGCTCAGTCAGTGCTGATAAATAATGACAAGTTGCTGGATGGTGGAATACAGGACTAATTTGTGCACCATTCGGCATATGAGATTAAAAAAAAAGTCAAGGAGTCAAGTATGTGTAACATTAAATATGAATGATTGAATGAAGATGGGATGAAGTGAAAGTCAAATCTGTGTGTGCCATTAAATATGAGCCTGTAGTACCCAAAGGCATTTTTTCCATCACTTAAAGGATCAAAGGGTACCCGCCTCTGAAAGCAATTGTGTGTATGTTTTTTAAATGTGAAAAAGAGTCAATGTAAATAAAAAAAAAAAAAAACTTAAAAAATGAACAGCATATTGAGAAAGAATTTCTAATGTGACTTTTGATTCTGAACATTTGGGACAGTGTGAGTGGTATTGATATTTGGCTCTGAGAAAGAGAGGCAAAGAACCAAAGAACAAAGAGCAGCTCTCGTCAGCAATGGATGAGAGTGGAATGGCAGATAATGAGGACAGGAGTGGAGCCAGACACACGGGCCTTAGATCTTCTGGAGGATAAGAGACAGGAAAGGGCGCAGTCAGGGCAGAGAGATGTGGAATCATGACGTCTTTGATGAGTCTTGTTCACATCAGTCTAGGTATGCTATAAAGCAGACCCAAAGAAATAAAAAAGCACCATGCAAAGCCCCATCTTTGAGTTCCATTAATGATGACGTGACAGAAGACAAAAGACTCACATCCGTATGCAAACCCTTTGAAGACCAGGATGAGTGAGATGTCACCAAATCTTTTAGTGTTTATTAAATCGTATGGAATAGTGTGCTTGTTAGAGGTAAAGAGGTATTTCTGACCAGTTAGGAAATAAAGAGACAAACCACTCTGTATTAATTCAGGGAAAATCACTTGTCTGCAACTAAATAACATGGTGATTAGAGTAGGTTTTCTAATTTGTTCAAATAAGAGTAGCATCACCTATGTCTAGACACCTTAGCCTCACTCCAGATGTGAAATTGCTGTCACCTGACAACAGACTTTGATGAATTTTGTCTCACAGGGGTGATCAGAGAAGGTTTTCAGGAAAACAAAAGTTTAAATATGGGAAAATGAGATACTGTTATGGCTATTACTTAAAAAGTAACATTCTTAGCTAATTGACCTTTTCTGTCTCTTGGTTTTAAGTAAATGTCGGAGGAGTTTTATTCTATTTTAACAAGAGAAATAGGACAATCGGAAGTAATGATTGTTTCTACATAGGTGATACCTACACATCCGCATCTGTGGAACAGTGAATGATGCAGTAGTCCTTCACCATTTCCCACCTTCTGATGAAGACCTCAGAGTTCACAGAGCTGCCCTCTGCACCCTCATATTCTTTTTGCAGTAGCATCTCATCTGAGTTGCAGAGATCTAGAATGGTGGGAAGTTGAGAGAAAATCCTGACTCAGGGAAGACTAGTGCCTCTTTCACTACTCATAATAAACCTTAGCCACGTGGCCTCATTAAAAACAAACTAAAACAAAGTCACAACCAGATACACTATTTGTGTCATTTTATGACACAAATTTGTCCTTGAAAGAGCTGTTGGCATGTATTGCTAAGGTTTACTTCACCAGACTTCCCTGGGGAAGCAAGAAGGATAGATTCTTAGGAATGGCCAGGACCACAAGGGCAATTCAGTTGCCTTGAGAGGATATATTAAAACATGTATCAGAAACTATATTTTTGTTTATTCTGTCAACTATTTTTCTAGGTGCTGAGGCTACAGTGTTAAGCAAATCGGATCTATCCCTGGTCTCACGGAGCTCATTCTACTTGGAAAGACAATGTAAATAAAGCAGCTGGGCTCTCACACGGGGGTGTGCAGCTCTCATAAGAAAGCAAATGCTCTGAGGCAGGGTACCAGTTCTGAACAAGGAATGGAGACTTGTGGATTAGGAGAGGCTTGATTTGAGACAGAAGGGTGAAGTGAACTCTATGAGGTGGAAGGCAAAGAGCATCCAGGCAAGAGAATTCTCCTGAGCATCACAGTATGCAGGGAGCAAGCAAGTTTCTTGAAAGTCTCTAGATTGAATACTCAGAAGAGTAGGCTCTGGGGCTCCCTGCTCTATGAAATCCTAGTTCTACTGTTTACTAACTGAATGAACATGGGTAGTTAACTTCTCTGAGCCTCAATTCCTGACAAGAAGATGAAAAATAAAACAAACCAAAAAAACCAAAAAACAACCAACCAATCAACCAATGAACCTATCAAACAAAAAAACCAGCAAAGGATAAAATAACCTTATTGGGTTGCTTTGAATTAAATGAGCTATTTCAGGTCAATTATCCTAAATAAAAGTTATTTTTAACCAGGCAACATCATTCTAAGTTCTTACAGTTTTTAAAGCCAGGAGATCCTTTTGGGGGACGTTTAAATTTTATTGAAGTAATAAATACATGTGGTGAAAGAGAATTCTATAAGGCTTCTAATGAGAAAAAGTAGGCTCATCATCTCTACACATGACATTTTTCATTCCCAGGAAGCAATGGCTTTTAATACCCATGCCTCTAAAGAAATGCTTGTATTACTACTTTTTTAATTTTCACTTTTAGTTGTTAGCTATTGACTTTATTCTATGTAGGATAGGATTTAACTCTTGCATGTCTTGTCTCCAACCCTGCCACATACATGTTAGATGTAATGATTATTTCTAATTATTTCTCAAACAAGTTTCCCAACTTCTCTAATGCCTCATATGAGCAGACAAGAAATCACCAGACATTCAATATTCTCTTTGTCCTGCAGAATTTTCATGATGATACACATCTGTGTTATTTCTATCCCTCGTACTGGACACTTTTTTTGTGTGTGTGTTGCTGGGTATTGAACCCAGGGCCTTGTGCGTGCAAGACAAGCACTATTCAACTGAGCTATATTCCCAGCCCTGTACTGGACACTTTCAATAAAGAAACACATTTTTTAATCATAAGGAATTTTCTTGAATTATATCTTTGATTTCCACTCTTCTGTTTTCTCTTTCCTTTCTAGAATTTTTATTTGAAAATAAAACTCCTGGATTAATGCACAAATTTTCATTTAATTTTCTTCCTATTTTCCATCTCTGTTTTATTTCTCTTTTGGTAACATTTTCTCACAATTATTATATCCTTTCTATATTTTGAAATTTTCACTGCTGTTGTCATACTTTTAATTTCTAACAGCTCTTTTTTTTTTGTTCTTGAATTTCTCTTTTGAAACATGGAATGCCTTTCTTGTTCAATGGATACAACATATTCTTCTATCTTTCTGATGATTAGTTGTAAGTTTTGTTGAAATTTCCTTCCTTCCTATAGCTCCTAAACTGCTTTTTACAGATGTATTCCTCAGATGTCTACTGGTCTGGGACTCCCTGCTGTATGAAATCCTAGTTCTACTATTTACTAACTGAGAGAACCTGGGTAGTTAACTTCTCTGAGCCTCAATTCCTGAGAAGATGAAAAATAAAACAAACCAAAAAAACCAAAACCAACCAACCAACCAACCAACCAACCAACCAACCAACCAACCAAACAAACAAACAAAAAATCTTTCTGCTCATGTTTAAGTGTAAGGCACTGGGGCAGATTAGAAAGTTTTCTCAAGCAAATGGAGCTTTTCTCCCTATACTGAAAACTATAGGGAGATCTGGCTGGACTATTTTCTTGGGAAGCCTCTCGATCCCAGTTATCAGTGTTATTAGGTCTGTTCTCTTAGACTAGTCAGATTTCCAAAGAAGGACCTTCCTCTATGTGAGTGTTTGTGTGTCATTTACTTTTGTATGTGTACCCTGAGAACCAAATAGAGTAAGAGGGGGTTAAGGTCTGGGGTCTTAACATTACTATGTATATATTATGTATATATTCACTATTCCTTTTACTTTAGTACAGTGCCTTCTGCCTCAATTGGGTACATATCTCCCAGTGCAGAAGTCCTGTTGTCTTCTGAACTGAAGTTTTATTCATTGTCAAGAGAATAAAACTAGATCCATTATTCACAGTTAAATTGAGGAAGTTGAAATAAAACATATTTTTATCTAAAAGTGATCTTAGTAATATTTCAGTGTAACTTACTTTTATTATCATCAGTACCAATAACACATTTTCTGTTGTATGAATTCAATATGATGAGACTTTATGAAAGGCAAGTTCAAATAATATTATGTATACTCTTCCTCAATAGTGATTGTTAGTTTTAATAAAACTCTAATAGTAGTTTAAAAAGAATGATAGTTCATTCTTTCATTCTCTATCTCTCAGGGGTCGATTGTCCAATTTGGAGATTATTTAAATTCCTTGATTTGTCTTTTTTTTTTTTTTTTTTTCAGTATTGACTATTGAACCCAGGGGCTTGCATATGGTAGGTGAGTACTCTAACACTGAGCTACATCCCTAGCCCTTTTACTGTTTAAGAAAGGGTCTGGCCTTGAGATTGTGATCTTCCTGCCTCAGCCTCTGGAGTAACTGATATCACAGGTGTGTGTTTCTTAATTTCTATTTCCTTCCTTTAGTATGCTTTTCTTCTGGACTATTCATTTCTCATTAAGAAATCTGCTTCCAGTGCAGGCCATATAGCCCATCTCGTAGACATCTGCTTCCATTAAGTTAAAAAGAAAAGGTAGGAAACACATAGAAGAGATAGGAATAACATGTCCAGCCACCATTTTTGGTTAAGTTTAACAAACATTTCTCAAATGTGTTAGATGTTGGGGTTATAAAAATAGGCCATAGTGTTTACTCAGACTAGCTCCATTGTTTATAGACACCAAGGAAGTTGAAATTAAAATAGACGAGAATTAGTTTTTCATTATCTGTATGTTTCATTTGATCTATCCTTTCTACTCATTTAAAAATGTTACTGTAATTTTTTTGCTTCACTTTTTTTTTTTTTTTTTTTTTTTTGTGGTGCTAGGGATTGAACCCAAGGCCTTCTGCATGTGAGGCAAGTACTCTACCAACTGAGTTATATCCCCAACTCCTGTTTATTTCTTCAGATGATGTTGAGACATACGAAGACAAACTTGGTAATGCCTGTCCCCAGGAACCTTTCCCTGTTGGTTAACAAATGACTGAAATCCATCATTAATATTCATGACTTTCCTTTAAGGGTCCAAGTCCTATTAAAATATGCAAACACATAGCTGTCAGACCCTCAGATTTTTTCCTGTCAATTGGTTTATCAGGTTGGAAATGAAGAGAATCTGAGGCTCTTGGTCATCTATAGGAGAGGGCAAGGGGCATATTGAAGGAGATTCAGGGAGAACCACCTCTGAAGAGGAAGACTGACAGCACAAAGAACAGGTCACCAGTTTCTCAATGTTTTTATTAATTTACTTTGGGATTCATAATATGTTACCCAGTTTGTTCTTTTCTAGGAAACTAACAATCCTTGAATGGTCTATCTTATAATGGTGAACCAACTAGCATGTTTTATTGACCAGAACAGCTTCGTTGTCAACCACACTGGTCTATTTAAGGTCTATGGTGGATCATTAGTTCATGGAGGGAGGAGACCACATGTGTCTTTCATTCTCTTACATTCCTGTTAATGCCAATACCTGTCCCCGAGGCAGGAGGTTTGGGTTCTCAGTCGAGGTTGTTGATTGTCAGAATGAAGATGTTCTGACATCGTGCTTCATCCCGTCCTGCATGTTTCCTCTTGGCTGAATGGTTTTGAGGCTATTTTCCCCACTGAGCTCTCAAATCTCTCCCCTCCTCCATCCCACCAGACCTGTCAGGTCTTTATTACTTCATGCAGTGAGAGTTGCTCCCTAAAAGCTGAAAATAACTCCTGTCAATGGTTTATGGATCGTGGGTAATCAGATCCTGCTCCCGACATTACGAACATTATCAGGAACCTGTGTGTCAAAGGACCCGGGGAAGCTTCAGAAGCATTGCGTTTGGGAAAGTGAAGAGATTCTGGTCCCTCACTTTTTGCAGAAAAGCAGAACCTCTGAAGAGAGCTGTCAGGAGGTGGTCCTATAGAGTAGGTTTGGTGAGGGGCAATCTGTTTAGACAGGATGCCCTTTTAAATCATCATTCTCCCATTATTCCTTCTCGCCCATTAAAAAAGAATAATTGCACCAGAGTGGTTAATTTGTAGGCTCCAGGGTCATTCTTCTTGGGTTCAGATTCAAATTTCAATATTTACTAACTGATTTTTGAGAAAATGACCTTAGCCTTTCTATACCTCAATTTTCTCATTTCCTCATTTGTAGAGTAGGGATAATGATATCTATCTCATAAGGTTACTTAAATGAGTTAATAAAAGTTAAATGCTTAAAATATAAGTGCCCAATAGATGTGAGCCATTATCATTATTATCCAGATAATATAATCAAAATGTTCTCAGGAATTCAGGGGATTTGAAGAACCCCTGACCTCCAAGTCCCTCTGAATTGCTTCCCACTGGGAAGAAAATAAAGATCTGCTCTTTGTAAACCCTCATTGTCACTAGCTCACTAATTAGATTTCTAACTCATCATAGCCCAGAGGAGGACAGACAAAATTGGAGTGTGGAAGCAGGGAGTTGTACCTAAAAATATCAAGAAATTTGCTTAAATGCATTGTTGCTATGGAGGCAGCAGTGGGTGCGGAAGCAGCAATGGACATGGGGCTAGATGGCCTCTGGCCCTGGGCAAACCATTTAACCTCCTGTCTTTCTGATTCCTCACTTGTAAAATGAGGATAAGAATATCTGCCTGCTGTGGAGTGAATGTTTGTCTTCCCCAATTCATGTCAAAATCCTAATCCCAAGTGTGATGGTATGGGGAAATGGGGACTTTGGAAAAGAATAGAATTCGATTAGATCATGAGAGTGGGGCCTCATGATGGAATGAATGCCTTTGTAAAAAGGGGTGGAGACACAGGATCTTTTTGTGTGCACATGCCAAGGAAATCTCCTGTGAGGATATAGTGAGAAGATAGCAGTCTTCAAACTGGCAAGAGAACCTTCCAGACACTTAAAAGACCTGAAAAGAATAATCAGAGGAGAAAAAGTTTATTTGGGGCTCATGGTTTCAAAGGTCTCAGTCCTTAGATGTTCAACTTCATTGTTCTGGGCTCTGGGTGAGGCAGAACATCATGACTGAAGAGTGTGGTGCAGAAAAGCAGCTTAAGATATGGACCAGGAAACAGAGAGAGAGAGAGAGAGAGAGAGAGAGAGAGAGAGAGAGAGAGAGAGAGAGAGAGAGAGAGAGAGAGAGAGAGAGAGAGAGAGAGAGAGAGAGAGAGAGAGAGAGAGAGAGAGAGAAAGCTAGTGCACTTCCCTTAGCATGGACAAAATATTAACCCCCAAGGGCATGCTGCCCCCATTAGTCCACTTCCTCCAGTCATACCTTACCTGCTTATATTTACCACCTAGTTAATTCCTATCGGAGCATGAATATACTGATTATGTTAAAGTGCTCACAACCCAATCATTTCACTTTTAAACTTTGTTGCACTGTCTCACACAACACCTAATATCTGAATCATAAGAGACAAAACCACTATCTTGAATTTTCCAACCCCCAGAGCTGGGAAAAATAGATAATTATTATTTAATAAATGTTTAAGTAAATGTTGGTTGTATCCAGTCTATGATATTTTTGTTATAGCAGCCCAAACTAATATACTGCCTCACAGAGCATTTCGAAGATTAATTACACACAAATACATTTACATGGATGTGCACATATACACACAGAACTCATATTTCATTGAGCAGCGAGCATAATGCCTAGTACAGAGCATTCATTTAATAATAAATATTTGCTTTTTTTTTTTTTTTTTTTAAGGTCACACTATCAATAGTTGACTTTTCTTCCTAAGTCTTTCTGGTCTAACTATCTCTTATAAGAAGGTTCAATGTTACCTGCACTCCTGAAATCATGAGAATTCAATGTACAATTAAGGGAAAAACCATGAAGAATGCATCAGAACTTTGTGGCTGTGGCCTTTGAGGATAGAGGAAAAAGAGGAAAGAAAAAATGGATGCCTCATTTGGAGTACTAACCGGGTAGAACAGCCCCTATGACGAGTTGGAATTTATCTAATTATTGAATTTAGGGTAAGCCTGAGCATCTGGGCAGAATATAATAAAAGAATAAATTCTGAAGTTTTGTTTTTCAAAGAGGTCTTTTCTTTAGACAATTGAATTCTCTATACTGGTCATTTTTCTGGCCTTATCCTACCCTATTAACCATTCTCTTAGAACAAAAATCTTCCCCTTTGTGGGATGTGGTAGTGCATATCTATAATCTCAGCCACTTGGGAGTCTGAAGCAGGAAGATCACAATTTGAGGCTAGCATGGCAATTTAGTGAGACCCTGTCTCAAAATAAAAAAAATAAAAAGGGCTGGGAATGTAGCTCAGAGATAGAGCATACCTGGGTTCAATCCCCAGTATCATCAAAAACAAGAACAAAACTGAAAACAAAACAAAACAAAACAAAACTCCAAACAACAAAACAAAATCAAAACCAAAAAACAAACCTTCCCCTTGCCTTTTGGGACACTGTTATGTTTCAGAATGTCTTTTCTCTACGATGACATCTTTTAAGTCTCTCAAATGTTGATGATCCTCCAGGATCTGTTGTAATTCCTCCCCTCTTCTCTGCTTGCACATCTGTGGCAGGGAGAGCTATTTATTTAGCTCCCTAGTTGTTTTATGTACATCTAATCTCTTCTTTGTTTTAGTAACAGAACCTCAGTTTTAAATGGACACATGTACACCTGGGAAAAAGACATTATTTCCCAGCCTCCCTTGCAGCTGTGTGGTATTTCAAGGAAGATTTTTTGTTCTCACTTTACCTGTCATCTTCCTTATGGCCTGCAGCAAAGATGTGATGGGGGAGCCCTAGAAACCCTCCTGGACCATAAGGTGAACTTGGGGGTGGAATATAGGTTTTAGGGTAGAGGGGCAAAAAGAGAAGGCCCGTTGGAGAGTGGCCATATCAACCTTAGATTCTCTACCTCCAGATTTCTTTTGTATTGGAGAGAAAGATAAATCCACATCTTGCTAAAATTTTTGCTATTTTATTTCTTCCTCTTACATGCTGGGCACAGGTGAACTTTAAGGAGCATGCAGGCATGAACCACCAGGTATTTGGTGAGAGGAGAAAGAACTGATATGTAAAGGCTATACTTTATTTTGTGGGTATCATCTAAAGCTCTGGGATTCTTCTGCAGCTGTAGGGACATGACAGAAGGCCTGGTAATGACTGAGATAAAACTTTCTGCCAGATCAGGGGCTCAAAGTTAGATTCAACTTGGCATGAAAAAAAAAAGGAAATGTTTCTTGCATGTATCCCTTAGAAGAATAGGATTCATCTTGCTACATCCATCTTTTGTATAAGACATTCTTTAGTCTCCCTTATCCTCCTTAATAAACTGAGGATATATACACATATATATCACCACTTTTCCTGAGCTCCTTGTAGTCTCCTATCCAGATGTGCAGCAATATATTCAACCAATGCCCTTTCTTCTTTACCAGTCCTTGCCAGTCAGTATCTCAGAAGGATATTGGATTCTGGAGCCTGCTATCCCTTGTGCATATATTGGGTGGCTTGTTCTGAACCTGACTCCTTTCTGGTTGCTTTAAGACTAATTTGGTGGAAAATCTATGATACTTGAGTGGACTGTGGTAGACACTCTCCTGATCCTCACTTAGCTTAGCTAGCCTGCGGTGGTATAGGCCCTCTGAAAGGACCCCACTTCTCCTTGTGGAATGTATTATTGACATCCATGCACATTCCCTTGCTATCCATCCTTTAAAGTCCAGCTCAAATACCATCAACTGCTCAAAGTCTTCTCTAATCCACTCTCCCATCTCCCAAATGGAAGCCATTTCTCCTTATAGCAGTTTCACTTTCTTATGCTCCCCTCGTGACCTTGCCATTTCCTCTCCACATCTTTAGGTTCATAGCCTACCCTATCACTCCTTTGTAGGTCTTGAGCTTCTTAGTGAAAGTATTGCTACCTGACTCCTTCTCGACCCCAGTGATCAGTGTTTTTTCACAACCAGGCCTTAGGAGGTATTTGTTGGATAAAGGGCATCCCTGTTGATTTTCTTTATGATAATTTACTGTTTATGGTAACCTTGACTGTCAGTCTCATTTAGAGACTTGTCATTGTAGTAAAATTTCAAGGCCCCAGAGGTAAATTTTGAGTGTCTGAAGACACACCAAACTATGCTGCAGAAGCAGGTAGCAGGAAAGCTGAGATTTATAAACGGTTTGGTGGGATGACCCTGAATTGTTTGACCCTTCAAAAGATGATGAGACCAAGAGCGGTTTTCCTACTGCCTTGGCAGCTGGAGACTGTCTCAGGTTGCTCTTGGCCCGACCTCATCCACCTGTTAGGTTTGTTAGTTCTAAAATATCCAATCAGAAATGCAATGTCTTAAAATGATCAGACAGGCCAGACTGACCTAGGCCAAATCCTTTCAACCTGCTGACACATTAGGAATCTAGGGCACCAATTTCAGATGTGTTCACTGCCAGGTGGGGCTTCAAAGTGATGGAGAAGAAATAGATTACTTCTTTGCTGGGTGGGGATGTCTAGAGAGCTTAATGAGGCCGGCTCTGGGCTTTGCAGTCTGCTGATGGGAGGCCTGGTGTGACAGGCAGTTAATGTTTAAGGACAATGAACTGTCTTGCTGTGTGATCACCGCAAGATGGTCTTTTATGGTCTCATTGATGAGTCATCCTCTCTGGGCAATCAATTTTTAGCTTGCTATCCTTGCTCTGCTTTCCCTATGAATAAGTTTATTTATAATCTTCAAATCCTCTGTTCCTTCCTGGTCTCTTGTTTTGAACTTTGGCTGGGTACTGGCTGGAAAACTTCAGGCTGTTCAGGTTCAGGTTATGTATTTCAAAGTCAAATTGTCTAGACATCTGTTATAGAAGTTGGTGTGGCTCTGCTGAGCGTGTCACTTGGGAGATGAATTTCTTTATGGCTGGCCTGGCATCGTTAATTTTAGTAAAAAGTTTTTTGCATTGTAGTTTTATACACTAATAGTCTGGAAGTGCTCTGCATTACTAATCCCACAGGCCTAGGGAAATGAAAGTGTCTGACAGAGCCTGTGACAAGAAAATATCACCAGCTCCAACACCTGATTACTCACTGATGTTTCCAGTGATTCTGCCAATGCCTGAGCCATCTGCTCCACCTTGATGTCTTTTCTCACTTAATGTGAGAATGTAAATATGCCAATAATGCTGGAGAGCATAACAACAGCAACAACAGTAATGATGATGTTAGTGGCAATGGCCACCATTTATCAAGCTGATCATTCACTGGGCTGGGTACTCAGTGTGCCTCAGCAGTTCCCATCCCTGATTTCATGTTGGAATCACCTGGAAAATTGACAATCAGTCAAACTGGGGTCCCACCCTCTATCAGTTAAATCACGATTTTTTTGTTCAGCACGATTTCCCAGATTTCCTTTTTATAAATATTTGAAAATGACAAATTAATTTCCCATGATTACAAAAGCGATATATATAATCCTTGCGGGTTATATATACATATATTTTTTCAGCAATAAAGAAACCAAAAGATAAAATTAAAATAATACATGCTTTTACCATCTTGAAAACCTCTGCTGACACTTTTTTAACAACTTTATTGAAGTCTAATTGACATGCAGTAAACTGTATATATTTAAAGGGTAGAAATTGTAAAGTTTTGATACTTTATTAACATTTTGGTATGTTTCTTCTGATCTGTTTTCCCTCCTTCCCTCCTTCCTTCCCCTTTCCTTTCTCTTCCTCTCCCATATATACAACATGCTATTGGTATTATAGAGCATATATGTTTCATATCTTATTGTTTTTGTTAACATTTATGATGATTATTTTCCTGAATTATTTTATTTCAATAGGTAAGTTTAATTGTCATACAAGATTCTGTTGTATGGCTCCCTTGTTTAATTTAACATTCCTTTGTTGTTCAATAGTTATATAATTTCTACCTTTTTACTATTAAAATAAAGGTGTCATGAGCTGCTTTAAACTATCCTTGTCAGTTTAGACTATTGTAGTGTAGTACTTTGGTCAAGTTGGAAAAAACATTGTGCCTCAGTTTTTTCATCTGCAAATGGGGCTAAGGCTAATACCATATGGGAAGGTCGCCGTGATGAATAAATAAAATAATGCCTTAGTATAGCAATATTTAGCACAGCAGCAGTATTATATTTAAAAGTCTTGACTTTTTTATTGGTGCATCATATTTATACATAACAGTGAGGTTTGTTGTTATATATTTATACATGCACACAATATAACAGTATAATTTGGACCACTCAGCATTTTGAAGTGTTAAATTTATATTAGCTATTGTCATTTTTATTTTTGGCATTTAGGTATATTTGTATGTATCCTTTCTTTCATACTAAGCGGAACCTCTTTGATCCCTAAAAACATGTGTTACACTTTTTTTTCTCCTTTGGAAGTGACCCCACAGTGATAAAGACCTGGCAAAGTCCATATTCATTCAAAGTACATATTTTTGAATAGAGTCACTGAACCAATTCATCAGTCAATCAAACAATTCAATCTTTTAAAATGGGTTTTCAACATCCTTCAGCTCTCACAGTTCCCCTCCAAGCTGAAAAATTGGCACCTCCGTTTGTTGCTCGCCTTCTTCCCTGTCATATTCATCATCTTTTAATGCATTCCGCTTACAGGGGACCAAGGTCACAGGTGACCCACAGCAGAGGTGCTTCAGGAGGTTCCATGGCTGGTTCCCCTGAGCATATCCTTTAGTTGTCTTAGAAAGGACTGAAACTTACCAGAAGTGGAGGGAACTGGAGATTGGAAGAAAAAAGGGGGGATCCTTTTGCTCATGAGAGATGGAAGAGGAGCAGCACAATAAGGAAAGGGAAGAGGGGAATGTGAGTCGTCATCAGGTCACAGTGTGCTCTGGTCTGACAGGGGTAGGAATGATGGGGTAGGAGTATATTGGTGGCAGGAGTGGGATTGGGGAACTAAAGCTAAATGAGGTGTTTCCCCTTTCATGTGCCTTTGTAAATTAAAGATGGTTCCTCACAGCTCCACATTACCGTGCAACTCTGGATCTTCTGATGGATGGGAAGGCAGCCCTGAGCAGCAGGCAAGCTTCCAACATTTGTCACTGGATTTGATTGAGATCTGTGCAAAAGACCTGGGATTGGGGTTGGGCTCAAAGCAATAGGTATTATCTCTCCCAATATTTTGGTTTCTTTATCTCTGTGGCAGGAGAATTAATTTGACTGCTAATTAGAGTTTGTTTTCTTCCTTCTTCCTTTTCAGCAAGTTTCTAGACCCTTAGCAAACCTTGGAATCAGGGATTCATAAATTTTTGACCATATGGAAAACAGAACCATCTAGGAATCAATAACTGCTTCTTCTTCTGGAGCAGCTAAACAGAAGAAAACATTATGCCTATTTTTCTTGAAAGGGAGGGAGGGGAGAGAGGAGAGAAAGGTTACCAGACATAGTGGAGTCATCCTAGACCCACATCTGGACTCACAACAGCACCTCAGAAGGTTTCAGGAGCTCAGAGGAGATGGCCAGGCAGCAAGCCTAGGAAGGTGAACCCAAGACACCAGGAGTCCCAGTCCCAGCAAAGATTCTATGACCCTCTACATGGCATGGGAGCAGAAGGCCACCGTATCTCAAGGGACCACAATGGGCTTGACCAATGAGTATGGAACTGATAGTTACCATGGGCCAATATTAGTCCCTGCTGCCATTTCCTGGTGCTGCCTCTGGCTTCTCCATTCTGGCACATCCTTAGGAAGAGAGGCATTGCCAGATATGTCTGACTGACGATCTCTCTGGTCTGGCAAGATGGAGATACAGCACAGTTAGTATTAAGTTGATTATAACAAATTAGAGAAGTGTGCATTTATTGCAAGTCTAAGTTTTCACACCCACTGAGATTTAATTCTCTCTGCATCTCAAAACTTCAGTTTCATTTCCTCTTTTTCATGGAGCAGTTATAGCCGGAATGACTGTAAGAACTATAAGTTCCAGGAAGGCAGGTACATATCCAGCCCTTATGCTCTATGACTCCAGTAAGTATTGGTTGAAGAAATGATGAGTGAAAAGATAAACAAAATAGAAATGGTTCTTTTTGCTTGACATGCTCAAGAGGGAAAACCGGGACATGTACTGGCTGCCATCAAGGTGATGTCATCCTCTTCTTCTGTGGCTGCTCTAGTCCTGATGATTACTCTTAACTAATTCACCTGACAAAGAGCTGGGATACAGACAACACCAGAGGCCAGCGACTGCTCTCTGAGGTCCCCTTAGTAACAGGCTGCCCTGCACACGGCTGTGTCGAAGTCAGGAAAGGCAGACACATTTAATTACATTTCTTTAGGCTTACTGACTTGTCATTAGGCCTGTCACCCAATTTCCTTTAGGCTCCTGCAGGTTCTTTCTAGACATACAATCTAGGGGCTATGTCTGCTTGGTAAATATCTCCAGGTGGCAGAGAAGGTCACATCCATGTTTCTAGCTCATCACCAGGGACACAGCTTGTCTTGGACCTGGCACCCTGTGGCTGCACAGAAGCAGCCTTCTGTTTCTTATTGACCCCTCCCATTTTCCAAACTGCATGGAGCATAAAGCCCTGACTCAAGCCATTTTCCCCATTAGCACTACCTGTGCATGAATGCCTCATTGCATCCCAAATGTCAAACTCTAATGGAATAATAGGCTTTAACTTAGAGCAGACAGCAAGGCTGATCAGGTATTAAAGAAGGATTATTAATGAAAATGAGAAAAACGGTATATTTAAGGCAGAGTGTCAAATGAAGAGAACAGTGGGCTGGGATAATGGTTTTCTGCTGCTTGTGGGAGGCAGCTGCCGAGGTGCAGTGTCTGCTTCATAACAGACCCGGGCTGCGCTGTCTCAGGGAGTAATGAAGATTGCACCTTTCATCACAGGAGGGCAGCACGTCGCCTGAGCATTAGCTCCTTGCTCCTCACTGAGTCCCCGAGACAGATGTCATGGAGGGCCGTGGGAGAGACTCTGGCAAGAGGCTGTGTTCTGGAACTACTGCAGCATGGGGTTGGAAAGTCAGGGTGATGCAAGCTGCTTCAGGACCAGAAAAGTCCCAGGAAAGACTGAGAACCAGGAGAACAGAGTTGAGCAGAGAGAAGCCTCACTTCAGTTCTGAAAGTGATTCTGTTCATCTGCCACATCCTTGCAGGGTGACCTCAGGAAAAGCCCTTAGCTATTCTGGTCCTAATTTTACAAGGACAATAATATTGGTTCTGCCTCCCACAGGTGGCTGTGGTACTGTGGTAACAGATGTGGGAATGCTCTCAAATGGAAAAATATATTTCACCCAATAAGTATTTATTTAACAACTTGGCAATTTTGCATCCACAATGTGGGAGGCACTGTGTTAACATGCAAAGATAAACATGTAAAAACGGGAAACATGGTTTTTGAATCTAAATGAGTACACGGTAAAGCAAGCAATGATAAATTTGCAAAGTATAATTTAAGAGCTCTAAGACTTCAGAGGAAGAAGAGCTCATTTCTGGCTTGAGGCTAACACAAAGCTGATTATGGGAACAGGATGCAGGAAAGCTAGACTAAAGCCTGGGCAGACAAGGTGGAGGCAGTGTTCCTGATGCAGGGAACAGCATGAGAAAGACATGGAATGGAGTGGTGTTCGAGGAGTGAAGAGTAGTTGAATTTTCAAAGCGAATGGGGCATAAGGGGTTGGAGAAAGATGAGGCTGGAATCTGAAGAAGCCACAGGATCTGGAGGATCATGAACACTAGGATGAGAATTGGGAACTGTATGCATAGCTAATGGGGAAGTCTGTCAAAGAGGTCTTTTAAATAACTTAATTTGGTGGGGCAGTACAGTGTAGCCTGAGCAAAGAAAGATGGGAAGCCCCTGTTAGGAGGCTGTTGGAATAGTCCAGATGTGATATACTAAGGCTGGACTGGAGATGACAAGGAAATAAAAAGGAGGGAAAACTAAAGGCAAGAAATGGGAAGAACGGAAAACTTGCAGGTGACCATTGGATCTAAGCATCCAGGAAGGGAAGGTGGTCAAGATTAGAGAGGAGATGGGCTGAGAGTGAGCCTGAAGAGGTAAGATGCAGTTGAATGCAGAGGGTTTTTTAGGCCATCCTATGGTGTCTGGATTTATTCAGTAGGTACATGGAATCTGTGGAGCTTCTAAAACAGACAATAATGTGGTTTGATTTGTTGTTTAGGAGTCAGAAAAGTGGCGGCAGAGAGAACTGTCAGAAAACTTTGTTGTTCAGATTAAAAAAAAAAAAAAAAAGATGGGCCGTGACCCAGGGCAAAATAATTCTTTTTGAATTAGAACTTAAAGGAGAAAGAGAGCAGGTGAAGATGACTCAGTTTTCTACCTTTGGAAAGTAGGTGAATGGTGACGTCCATTACTGGAAGCCAGGAACATGGGCAGAGGGATGGTCTTGTGGAAAACAGTAATTAGTTCAGTTTGGACATGCTGAGTTTGAAGTACTTCTAGAACATCCAGGTGAAGAAGTTCAGGAAGCAGCTGGAAATAAAGGCCAAGAGCTCTTGGGAGACGCAGGGGATGGAAACAGACAAGAGTCAGCAGCGCTGAGGTATAAATAGAAGTGTATCTTACAGGACGAGAGCAGCACCAGGGATAGACTCAGTCAGCTTTTATGAGGCCTCTTGGTCTACACAGAGGGTGAACAGCCACCACACCTTCCAGTCACTAGAACCCTGGGGGATAGGAAGTGAGCTTTTGTTCAGTAGGCAGGAGTCTTGGCGAAGGGCATGTACCAAGTGGGGTGATTCAGTGGCCTGTTATCACAGTGATATCCTCACATACTGTGAAAAGGAAATTTCTCCATTTTTCTTGATCACTTCTTTATTGCTTATGAATCTTTGGAGGAAAAAAAATCTTCCTACTCTTTGAGCTAAACTGTTTATCTGAACATATTACCAGGAGAGACATTTCTTTAAAAATATATATTTATCAGTTGATAGCATAGTCATTGTATATATTTATGGTGTACACTGACATTTCAATACATGTATACAATGTATAATGATCAGATCAGAGAGTTGGTATAGCTATCATCTCAGAAACATGTCATTTCTTTGTGCTGGGAATATTCAAAATCCTCTCTTTGAGCTATTTAAAAATGTTCGATTGATTGTTGTCAACTGTGTTAGCCTACTGTGCCACACAACATTGGAAATTATTCCTCCTATCCAACCTCACCTCTGTACATGATAGCCACCCTCTCTCATCTCTCCCTCCTCCACACCCTTCCCGGAGACTGGTGGATAGATTCATCATTCAGGAATGCTTTCAGTGTAGGTAACCAACAGAGGTTCACTATGTAGGGGCTTGTTTCCTTAATTAACAGAGAGCCTGGAGATAGGGAACTGAATTTGTTGACTCGTGGTTGTCAAATGACTTCTAAAGTTCCTCCATTCTTCCACTTATCAGGGAAAACATTCGGCCTTTGATGTTTTGGGATTGGCTTATTTCACTTAGCATGATATTCTCCAATTCCATCCATCTGCAAATGCCATAATATTATTCTTCTTACAACCATAGAAACGAAATGATGTACCGCATTTGTGTACAATGAATCAAAATGCTTGTTTACAAAAACAAAAAAACAAAAAACAAAAAAAAAAAAAAAGAAAAAAAAATGACTTCTAGGCTGCAAGCCATATGCCCACCTACAGCGTGGGAATACAGGGAGGAGACCATCTGTGTTGATTTTTTTTTTCTCTTTCAGTCAGGGAATCATATACCTAACCAGAAATTCTGCAGAAGACTTTTTCTGATTGACCAGAACTGTTGGCCATCCCAGCTGTTTGAGTGTTTGGGGAAGTGAGTATTTAGCTTTTTCTTTTCTCTCTAACAGAGCCAGGCAAGGAAAGGATGTGGGAATGCACATTTTGTTTGCCAACCAACAGTGTCTCTGCCACTCATTTCACATAATCATGCCCACTTGTCTCAATCACAGCATTAATTGTTGTTAAAAACTGCAACTATGAAAATAATAAAGTATTACAAATAATCTCTGACCTTGGTACCAAATTATTTTGCCTTTAAAAAGGCTTTTTTTTTTTTTTTTTTTTTTTTTCACATTTACAAACATTTGCACTTCTTCCTTACTACCGAGGAGTTAGAATTCGGGCTCTGAGTGCCAGCATATCCTTCAAGGCTTCCCGCACTGTCTGTGGTCGCGGGTGAGTAGGGACATAGGAGGGTGGAGAGGTGCAGTGTCACTGCTAAGGTTCCTTCCCCCATTATTGTTTAATTCTTCCTCCTTACAGCTGGATAGACTGTAGGTGGAGATAAAAACAGCTTTCTTGGCAATAACCTGTAATAAGGCATTCAGGAAACTTGCTAAGGAGAAAGGAGATCTTCAGTTGCAAAATAATAAAAAAACAAAAAGCAGTACAACAAAGCCACACCTCCAACTGCAGCCTATTCGTTGGTCACTGGGTGTCCTGAGATTCTTCTAGTGGTTGGCATCACCCTGTTGATTAAATTTGTCTATAATCCCTGGACGACAAATAGTGGGACTCCTACTGTCCTTCATATACTGGGACTTCCTGCAGGGAGGAACATATATTTTCCCAGTCGCCTCTCATTCCAGTTTTTCTCTTTTAAATATTTTAGTTTATGATTCACTTCACCAAAACGATGATGCATGTGTCAAATAGTATTACAAATCTTATCATTTGGTGCTAGTTACTGCCCTCATTCTTTCAGTGTCTCAAAACATTGCCTTGACAGGGCCCTTGTATCTCAGACTTTGGTGCAGCAGATGGCCAGGCTGGGGCTGGGGTAAAGCAAATGCCCCTGACTCTAATGAGCACCTCCTGAAATTTTATACATAGGACCTTCAACTCCAGTGTGCCTCTGGGGATGATATCCCATCACAGAAATGTGAAATGCTGCAAATGGAATGATAAACATTCCTGTTCTTTAAGTCTCTAAGCCATTGCCATCTCTAGCCATTTTTCCTCTCAGCTCCTCTCTGGAGCTCATTTCCTATTATCTTTTAGAATACTGATTACTACCCTCTCCTCCATTCATCTTCCATTATTTCCTGTGGGCTCAGCCAGGCCATATCTCCTGACCTTTACCCTTCATGTGAAAGGCCCTCAAGGTTTTTGGCTAAACAAAAACCTAAAAAGAGCTCGAGTGCAGTCCCATAATTATGAACTGGGAATCCGTGGAGAAGTGGTTGATCAGTGTATTTGGATGGTGTCTCTGAAGAAGATCAAAGTCTGGAGCAGCTGACTACACTCTGAAGGGCCCTCTTGCTGGGAAGTGGTGTGGTGGTGGACAGGCCTGAAAGCTGGATGGCCCAGGGTTGTGGAGTTGGCTGAGTGCATGCTTGCAATCTGCAAGTTGTCTGCATTTGGCCAGTCTTTTACCATCTTGAGTCTCAATTTATTCATCTGTAAAACGGTGTTGAGTTTATGTGAGATAAGATCTATGATGCTGTCTTTTAAACTGTACAGTGCTTGAAAGTTTTGTTGTTAATATAACAACAAAAATAAAGATAGGCCCTGAAAAGATTGCTGAGGCAAATTTCTTATCTAAGCACAGGTTGTGCGCCAGGGATAGTAAGACCTTGATTGAGGTAAGGGTACTGAAGACATGTTGGGCAGGAAAACAGGATGCCATGTTTTCTGCTGAACAACCCACTGCAGGAAATCACCTGCTTCCCACAGAGCTCCTCTCTCAAGAGCATCAATTAGGAAGGGGCTGAAGTGGCAAGTCCAATTAACGACTAATTGTCAAAAGTGCTAGAAGAATTTTAACCAGGTTCCTAATGATCACTTAGGAGACCATTTGGTGCATGTATGAAGCAGTGAAGCAGCCCAAGGAAAACACACAAAAACTTCTTACCTCTTGGGGGCTTACATTCAAGGGCATTTTGAAAGCTTCTCTTGATTGGGAGTCTACTGAGATGTGGCTGCATAAATAATACTTGGACTCCCTCTGTTTATGTCCTGTGTCTCTGGATTTTATTTTCAGTGTCAGCAAAAGGAGCAGAGTGGAATTCTATGCAGTATTTAGTGCAAGTTTAGTGCTGGGAAAATGTTTGACACTTGGCTCTGTTGGGTTCCCTTCTATTTATGAGCAGCTGTCAATCTGCTTTAAAACAAATTCTTTGCCTAACTGTAGAATCTCTTCCTTGCTGGCTGATTGTAACATGGAAAATTCTAGTTAAAAAAATCATCCCCCAAGTATTTTCTATCAGAAGTACTGTATTCCAGGAAATTAATTCTAATGAATGGAGCGAATACATTTTCCAGGAGCTGGGATGGGAACATGGTTTCTTGGGTGACAGAGATATTCTTTAGAGCTGTACTTTCTAGCATCACTGAGAATTATCTGCATCCTCCTCTGAGAAACACAGGGGAGTCTCTGCAAGCTGTGGCTTGCTGAAATGAGGAAGAGATGCTTCCACCCTTCTGGTTTTATTTAAGAGGCATCTACTTAGAAATGACTGGGAATATCATTTGTGGAATTTTTACAAAGCTACAAATCTCATTTAGTTTATAGCAGATGGGAAAACTGAGATCAACAAAAACCCCAATAAAGAAAGTGAGACATAAAACATTGACCTTCTAGTTGTTTTGATTAAATGTTTCTTAATAGTGATATTAGAGAATTCTTTATTTCTATTGATGCAGAATCATTCTTTTCTCTCTGTTCTTCAGGAAAACCTATTGTCCTGGTTGCAAAGAAAAGTAGTTATATTGACTCTAAATACTCTCAGTAAGAAGGCACATTCCTTTTTGTGGTTCAGGACTTAATACATGAGGTAAATTCCTTTATCATTCATAGGGGATTGAGGTTAAATTACAAAAAAAACCACATCAGTATAGCAAGAGTTAATGTGTTTTCTATGGTGTTTTGATTAGGGATGCTGTGTAACAGTGACATTACATTTTCAATAATGGGACTGAATTTTAGGAAACTGGTATCAGAAGATGCTTGAAGCTGTGATTCAGTAAAATGCCCCCATGAAGAGGAATTATAAATGTGGCGAGAACCAACTCCTGGTGACTTAAGAATATTACATCATTCTTTACTGTAAATGTTGATGTCAGTGTGTTATGATGTCTGTAATTCACCTTAAAATGCTTCAGCATAGACTGGATAATATTAAGAATCTGAGTTACTTTAAGCCACATTTTAGGGGAAACCAGTTGCCCTAATCAGAAGTGCATGATCTAGGAGTATCTAGTTAGCCATTAATCAGAAAAGGCCATACTCCAGACAGGACTACTGGGAATTTCTTTAAATTTATTTTCAATCAACCCTAGAGGCTTTGCTGTTTAGTAAAATAGATGGTAGGAATGGAATTTAACAGGTAAAATTAATGACTTGTTAATTAGCATAATGGACTTGGGCAAAGACTCTGGTGAAATTAGTGTTATTCAACAAGTATGAATCAGTTAAAATACTTTGGCGACACTTTTCACCCTTTCTCAAAAAAGTATTCAAATCTGGGCTGGGGTTGTGGCTCAGTGGTAGAGCACTTGCCTAACGTGTGAGGCACTGGTTTGATTGTCAACATCGTGTATAAATAAATGAATAAAATAAAGGTCTATCAACATCTAAAAAAAATTTATTTTTAAAAGTGTCCAAATCTAACAAGCCCTCTTGCCTGAACCTTTGGCAGAGGGACAAGGGGTGGGGAGCTTGGTGACTGGTGCTCTAGTGCAGGATTGGTGAGTTTCTTCTGTAAGGAACCAGAGAGTTAATATTTTATGCTTTGCCAGTCAGATGGCTTTTCTTCCAACCACCCAATTCCACCTTTGTTAGAAGGCTGTGTTCCAACTGAACTTTATTTGCAAACTGTCACGCGGGGGCTCTGAACCAGGAAACAGACTCCAGATTTGGCAGGTAGAAGAAGATGTGAGGCATGGTGGGAATATTGGTCATCCTTTATTTGGAGGTGGCCACAGCATTAGCCAGACTCCAACTTCAGCTTCAGCTCCCAGCCAGTTCCATTTCACTCCTCTTTTTGTCTGTATTAGTCCTACTTCAACCACGTCTTTTCCATAGGCCCTTTCTATATGCCAGTCAAACAAAGAAAGCACACTGCCAACAAGTTACATAGGGGCGGGCACATGCTTACAAGTTAATGTTTATGACCTTGAGTCTATATACTGAATCACTAAAAACATAACATAGCCTGCCAGAAGTCTGGGAGAGGAAGCCTAACTTTATAGCCATTTTGGGCCTGCCCTGATACAAACCCAGGACTGGATTTGGCCCATGGATGGATGTTTGCCAACCCCCACAGATACTATTTCATCTGCCCCAGGTGAATCTTTTAAGCCTTGTCAAACTATCTAAAATGATGGAGTTTTGGGATGTCAGTGATCATTTGGAGCAGATTGTATGGACAGTTCTGTAATTACTTGCTGATAAATGTTTGTATGTGTGGTCAAAGTTGGTTTCAGCCTTGCTTCCATTATATGTTCACAGCAGGGAATTAGATAACCCTCATATATCTAAAAATTCTACTTCTCAAGCTTATCTGTTAACTTCATGGTTTTATAACCAGATTGGCCTAGACCATGACCTTGTTCTTCTTGATCAAGGCCAGGGTGCTTCTCTCAGATGATGGCCTGGAGTGATTCAGGATTGTGCTGCACATGGTAGGGGCCCATGGTAGGTATTGGTTTGCTGAACCAGTGAATGGATTGATCTTTTGGCAATGTAGTTGGAAATAGATTATTTACTGGAATCGTGATGTGCACAGAATTTAACTATCAGTGTGAGTCTGAGAATTAGGTAGATATGTGGATTAAAAATGGTGTAAATTTACAGTGTTGATTTTAGTGATGTTAACCCATAAATTTATTATCTGATGGTAAAAGTCCTGCTTCATATCAGATTGTATGGAGTAGGAAAATCAAACAAAAAATTGTGAGCTTTGTACATAAATTAACTTTATGCCCACATTATTTCTTTGAGTTAGAATAGCTTGAAGATAAAATTTTAATTTTCAAATTGAGCTAATCTTCATTGTAGATAACCTAGTAGAGATAATTGAGATAATAGGTTGTTGACTGTAACTGGGAAAATGGGGATGACTCCCTCCTTCTTTTCTTATTTTTGTTTTTTTTCCTCCCCAATTCCAGTGAGTTTTCTTGTTCCAATGTCCATTTCATTATTTGCGAATTAAACAACAATTTATTAAGCACATGAGTTGCATTGTGCTATTTACCCTGAAGACAAAACTTGAAAAAGTTGGCCCTGACCTTGAGATCAGAGAGAGGACATGAGAGAAGACTTTTTCCTCTGGGGAAAATCATGCCATACTTCATTTGATCTGAACATTTAAGGACAGGTAGGACTTTGATGGATGGGGAGGGCTTACTGGCAGACTGGATGAGAAGAGACAGCATTTGAAAGTTCTGGGTATGTTCTCATGAAGGTAAATGGTCTAAGGTCCATTGGGGCTTGGGGTGGGGGCATTTTCATATATATCTTGGGAGGCAGGGGATTGTGAAGGAGATGATAAGGAAGCTTGGGTGTTTGGATCACCATGACTCTCTTTTGAAGGAGAATAATATTGTAGAGAGGCAAGTGCTTGACAGGTGATTTAGCTGAAATTTTGACATCAGATGGCCATTCTGAGAGGACAAGGACCAGAACATGAAAACTGCATGAAGTTGAGTGTTACCTGAGTGAAGGTAACACTAAGGTAACCCTAAGGGTAGTGCCCTGATCCCCAGAAACAGGGGGTTAGTTTGATAAACCCTGGAGAAAGAATGAGCTGAGATGCGAGTAGATTGCTGAGACCTGGACTCTGTTTCCTGTGTTTCTGTTTCCCTCACTATTGAGATTGTTGAGATGGTTGAGATATAGACAACTTCCTTGATAGTGTTTCTGTGTAAGAGTCATAATATGCAGACTTCTCAGGTACCCTCCAAACCTTTTTTTTTTAGAAAAAATTATTTATTTATTTATTTGTGTTTTACAGACTGCATTTTGATTCATTGTACACAAAAAGAGTCCATCAGTTCGTTTCTATGGTTGTGCACGATATAGATTCATACCATTCGTGTAATCATACATATACATGGGGTAATGGTGTCTGTCTCATCCCATCATTCCAAATCTTAATCATGTTTAGGTGTACACAACTTAATCTTTGCCGTGATATTGGGGCAGATCTCCATAACATAACTCCAGCAGGCTCCAAATAAGTAAATGATCTGAGTAGGGCAAAGTCAGGCCCAGCCCTAAGGTGGTTCTGATTCCTACTCCCCTACTTTTCCTACCACATCACTGTTGCCTCAACAACTTGACATGCTCTAAATATTTGCAAAGCCAGCTCTAGATATTTGCAAGTCATGGCATATTCTGGTATTCTTTTGGATGAACACAATAGAAGCTTCTTGGGATTATTTCAAAGCCAAGAAAGTCTTTTCCGCATGTGTGGATGTACACTTGTCATCCAAAAGTTTTCAAGAGAGAGGAGGTGGTATGTATTTCAAGTATTCCCTGGCTTCCGTTAAAATTACCTTGGGCTTTGGGAAGATTCTGTTCATGTTTCAAATCTTCTTTTCCTGAGGTGCTATTCTGGACAGTCAGGTGATGAGCAGGAAGTTTCAAAAGAAAGAAAGAAAGAAAGAAAGAAAGAACGATACGTTTCAGGTTTGCGTCTTAATGATGTTCAAAAGAAGCTCGAGTAGGCGATTGAAGTGTGCACCTGCGGGCAGGATACTTTTTAATTTCCATTTAAAGTGGGGAGCAAGCCTGTGGGGAGTTAGCCTGACCTCATTTAGCTGGCAAAAGGTAGGTATGTGCATAGCTAATGATGAAAGTATCTTATATTTGTAAAGGTTTTTATGCTTTGAAAGTTCTTTGACATACTTTATTATATTTTTGATCCTTCCAGTACTCCCAAGAGGAGGCCAGAATTATTATTGCCTCTTTGGGTATACAGAAAATGAGACATAGAAAAATTCAGCAATATACCTGGTGTCACTTGTAATCCCACAATCACATTGGCACAATTATAGTTTTAGAGACCACATCTGGTGCTGTTGAAAACAACCACAAGATATGGTGGAAAAGTCCCTTTTAAGTCAAAATGAAATCACGTCAGGGCCGGTATCACTCCCAACTGCCCTGGCTTAATTTTCCAATAAGGCTAAACACTTCATTCCTCTGGACATTATCATTCTTTTTGTAAAATGAAGATGGCAAAAGAGCCCCACGTTTCCTCTAGGCCTTAACAGTCTGTGCTTCCTTCGCTGTCAATGGGACCTTTCATCACATGCTTCCTTACCCAACTTCCAGTGCAATTTAATTTGCTTCTCAGAAATGGCTAGGCACTTTAGTTTATGTAGAGGGAAATGAGAAGAGGGAGTATGAAAAATGGTGGAACGAGACAGACATCATTACCCTATGTTCATGTATGATTACATGAATGGTATGAATCTACATCATGCACAACCATAGAAATGAAATGATGTACCCCATTTGTGTACAATGAATCAAAATGCAGTTTGGAAAAAAATAAAAAAAATAAAAAGATTGAAAAAAAAAAGAAATGATTGGGATAGTTAGAATTTTGTAAGTGTGTCTAAAAATCCTTCAGATGTGTTCCTTTTCCTCAAGAACCAGATGAGGGGAAATCAACTCAACTACTAGGGTCCATCGGTTTCCTTAACAATGTGTGTGAAGTACAGCCATGCTACTGTGTCATTAAAAATGCTTTCAAATTGTTCTGTAGAGAGGCTTGTAGAAAAAAAAATGGAAAGAGTGAAGGAAGAAAGAAGTTATAAAATATAAAACATGTGTTAGAAAAGAAATGGCACCTACGAGGTGGAGAGGCAGAGCATTAGGGGTAGCAGGCCTTCAGAGTGCCTGATTCTGCCTCCACACTTCGTGGGCCTGGATCCTTTGCTTCAGAGAGGTGAGATAATCTCCAGAAGTTACACAGCCGGCAGGCAAGGCAGTGCCAGGACTGGAATGTGGAGTCAAATTTTGAAGGCTTATTGTGTCAGGGCCTTAAGAGTGTTATCTCCCAATGTTATGGGTTGGATTATGTCCCTTTCCTGGTCTTCCTGCCACCCCAGTTTATATAGTGCTGTTCTTGTCCCCAGGGGCTCTGATTGCAGCTTTATTTGGAGATGGGGTCTTTTCCAAGTTAACCAGGTTAAAGAGAGGTCTTCGGGTGGACACTGATCCAATATGACTGGTGTCCTTACAAAAAGAAATCCATACCCAGACAACTGTATGGAGAGATCATGATGTACATGGGAATGCAGTCATCTGGAAGCCAAAGAGAAAGTTCTGGATTGGATCCTCCTCTTATGGCCCTTGGAAGGAACTGACCTACAAACACCTTGATCTCAGACTTCCTGACTCCACTGTCCTGTCATTTAAGTGACCCAGGTTGTGGTACTTTGTTATAGCAGCCATAGTGTTATGACTTAAATGCTCATGTGTGAGATAATGCAAGAAGGCTTAGAGGTGAAATGATTGGATTACAAGAGTTTTAACCTAATCAGTTCATTAATCTCCTGATAGGGATTAACTGGATGGAAAGGAGTCAGGTGTCTATGAACTGAGTCCTCTGAAACCATGAACCCCAAATAAACTTTTCCTCCTTACAATTGTTCTTGTCAGGTATTTTGGTCACAACAGGGAAAAATTGACCCAAAACCTACCAAACTACCTTATTTGGCCCTTAACTATTTTCTTCATTTGACAGTTCACAAGTCTGAAGTGCTGTGAGCTGGGGATGTTGGGTCGATTCCAAAGTCAATGCATCTTTGTTGTGCGAAGTGGCTCTGTGGGGTTGAAGGGTCATATGTCAAATGGGCCTCCCCCACCCCTACACTATTTTGGTGTGAAATTTTCCATTGAAGTCTTCAAAGCATGTAGTGAGCACCCAGTTTTCTTTAAAGTTGAACCATGTAATATTTTTTTTTTCCCTGTCTTTTAAAAGAGAGGGTTTTTCCTCAAGTGCTTTCAACTGTGAGAATTGGTAGGTCGCAGGTATAGGTAGATAAGCCCATAGCTTTAATGGTTGGAGAATTTAAACACTTCAGTGCATCAAGTGGTTTGTTTCTGTTTGAACCCAAATACCTACAGCTGCAACTAGAAATTGTATCATCAGTCAAGTGTCAGGTCACAGTTGTGCACAGGTTAACCGCGTTTCTTCCCAGCACCAGGAAGCCCACCATGAATGGGGTTAAAATGGGAGGCTAGGAGGCCGACTGCTGTGATATTTAGCAGTGTTAAAAGCTAAGTAGGCTGAAAAGATGTGCATCTGTACTTTACTTGTTCCACTTCTTCAAATGGAATTCCAAAAAAATAATTTCTCTTCATGGTGTTACATAGACTCTGATAGTTTGTTTTTTAAATCAATCACTGCCTGGTGGAAAAATCTTGTAGAATCATGATTGGTAGTAAAAGCATATTTAAGTACTCCACTTTTATTTTGGTCTTTGAAAATCTCTAAACTTCAGCTTCCTTCACTGTGAAAGGTGGTAAAATCTGCCTTTTGGGACTGTGGTGGGGATGACAGGAGATTTTGGAAAGTAGAAAGACTTACACCAAAGTAAGATAGTGGTTAATCGTCAGACTATGAATTTAACCAGAAAAACATTAAGATAGCCCCAGAATTCATTCAGTCAGAGGTCACAGCCAAGGCCCCTCCCTCTGATTTTTCAAAGTCCAGAGTGAGTGCATCTGCGTGTGGCTTACCTCCACTCTGTGGGGAAAGTGCCAAGTGAATTCAAGGTCTTGATGTTATTAACCAGGATGCTCCTCCTTTCACATTGACAAATGGCTTACTGCTACATCTAAAGATTCCCACACTATTTGTTTCTGGGCTTCTGGCTCTACTGAATTAGGCATCATTTGTGAGGGTTTGAGTTAAAAAACAAACAAACAAACATACAAACAAAAATCACAAAAACTTAAGAAAGCAGGTAGCTGTGTTGTACCCATAGGGTCAAACCTAGCCATTTACCCTAGTTTCCCGCCCATTCTTTCTTCTGCCACTCTGGGTGGGTTTATGGGAGTCAAGGGTAAAGAATAGAAAGTGGTCGTATGAGATTTGGGGGAGACTCGATAGGAGGGGTGGCAGCAGGTGCATGTGGGAGGAAGGAGTGTGGATTGAAGTCTAAGGTGATGGTTGAGATTATGACCGGGAACAGACTTTGTGGGTTTGGATTCCATAAAATGGAATAAAATGGGAGTGATGAACCTGTCGTGGTGAAATGAGCTACATGGTAGATCACTGAGGCAGACAGCAGGGCTCTGTGTGGGCCGTTCTTATGATCTTACTGCGGTGGTCACTTCGTGTGACCTCTCCCCAGTTAGACTAGCTCCTTGAGGAGTCTTATTCATCTTTCTAATGTGAATATTGTCAAGGGACTGAACCTTCGGAGCTATAGGAGCATTGTGGCCCTTCACTCTTTCTCTCTGCTCTGTCTGTCCTTATCACCTCCGAGGAGAATGTGGAAGCACATTGGAGGGAATTGTTTGGCCAGAAGTTGGCAAGGGAATGGGGTGGATAATGACTTTGTTTTTGAAAATGTGTGGTTCTAGGTGTGGATGAGACATGTAGGTACAACTGGTTATGAATAGTTCCTTAGCGACAATAGCAGCAAGTTTTAAAAGTTAAGGGTCAAAAGAGGCATTGGAGGTTTGTTGTTATTTAGAACGTGTAGCAGGTGTCTGCCCAGAACAAAGTGGCTGAATATAAAATTTGCCTTGGAGGAGCAACATCAAGGAGAAGGTCACTTCTTTACAGATATTGAGTGGCTCATTTGTTATCACAGCCCTGCACTGTCCTGCTTGAGCTGTTCTGGCTCTGCGTGGCCTCGTGGTTGCCATCTCCCATCTTTCCGCTCCTCCCAAGTCAGTCAGTATTGTTGAGAGATGCCCGTCCTGATCCTCAGAGAGGGCGTCACTCCAGGGAGGGACCGTTTGTCCTTACACTTCCGCCTCTCTCTTATCCACGCTGACGGTGACAATGTAAACACTCGGTGGGTGCCGGCGGAATTTAGTTCCTGCCTGCCTTCCTTCTGCCCTTTTTCTCAAAGCCTAATTCACATTCGCCTGGCTTTCAGGCTCATACGTCCGAATTCATCTTCTGCAGTCACAGCTGAACTACTAGATCAGCTCACATGCTATTAGGAATAGTAACTAAACGTAATTCAGTGGTTTTTACACCCTCAGTGGGTTTAAATTTTCCCAGCTGTGTTTTGAAGCCTTATTGATCTGTAACAGGAAACCTAGGGCTATTATCATAAATCCAATAGAATGGAGGGTCCTGCAAATCTATTCAGTGGCAGGATCTCACACACGGTAACACCAGCCCGGTCGTGGGGAAATTGGACCTGGTAGCTAAGGGTTGGGCTGTTCAGTGGGGACGGTCTGCTCTTTTGCTGTCACTGTGGGATGATAGATACATTGGCATAACTTGTGAGGCTAATGTTCTGTGGATTTCTGTATCTATCCCCTTACTTTTTGGTCGTCTTGGACTTACAAAAAGTGGTTTATTGGATTGGGAAGCTGAGGCAGGAGGATCACAAGTTCAAAGCCAGCCTCAGAAACTTAGCATGGCCCTGTCTAAAAAAAAAAAAAAAAAAAAAAAGTAGGGGAGGGGGTGTGGGGGGCTGAGATGTAGCTCAGTGGTTAAGTGCCCTTGGATTAAATCACCAGTACCCCCTCCCTCCAAAAACAAGGTTTATTGGACGATGGAGTTTGGTTGTTCTTTAGAATTTATATAATTTAAATTGTTGATTGCAATAGACTTGGAATGTTGTAGGAAGATCCATAAAATTAAAATGTACGTTGGGGTGTGTATGTCGGTTATTAGGGATGTATACCAGGGAGGGTTTAGGGAAGGTATAGAACCAGAGGGGCGATTTCTATGTCCCAGATAAAGACAAAATAATTTACTCCTGTCTCCTGGGAGGACTAGGTGAAACTTGTGTTCTATACGCCTGGCTCTGTTTTGGTGGCATAGTTGATTGACATAGCCTACTTCTTTGGCATGCCATGACTAGGGATCACATTGTGGATGTTTACCTATTCGGCTTTCTGAGAAAGATCCATCAGGCAGAACTGTGTTAGAACAGTACTTTGTTAGCCATGTACATTCTTGTACAAAGCAGGGGACTATGTGTAGTCACTGTTTTTTGTCCATGTATGAATGAATGTAACATTGATAAACACGATAACTCTAAGTAAGGTGGCAATGAAAGAGTTTTAAACCATAGCTGAAGGAAGAATTATTATAGATATTTAAAAAAATTCATGAAGCAGCATTTCCCAGTGTGAGTTCCATGGAAGGCTACTCTCCCATAGGGGCAGTTGGAACTGTGTGGTTAATGTATTTGGAAAATGCTATGAACCATTCCCTCCTCTTAGAAATTCACAATGTGAATTAACTTGTTAAAGGTTCTGAGAAATCCTGTAGTAAATCTATCTATTTAACTTTGTTTAGCCCAGTGTTTTCCAGACATAATTTAGTTTGGAATACTTTTCTTTGCATAATACCAATGAATATCCTGAATAATGGTGTTTCTTTCTAACATGCTTTGAAAGTGCTAGAGTAAAATACAAACTTTTGGGCTAGTGAGGAGAGAATTATTTTAAATTGTACTAATTCTGGCAAAATTATTTGCTTCCCATCCAAAGCTATAAAATGCCCTGTACTCAGTAATGCACAGAAGGTGATAATTTACAGTAGGTACTTTTTGCCGGCTGAGCATTAGGGAAGAAATGCATCTCAGGGTTTCTGCAGTGGCACCAAATCTGTGTATAAGCAAATAGAACAAGAACTTGTTTGATTTGCCAAATAATAGCACAGTCTGAACTCTGAGCAGCTGCATGAATAGAATCTGAGGTTTCTCTCTATTCTTTAAATCATTATTTATTAGTTACCTTCCATTTCCAGCACCATGCTAAGCGCTGAGGATGCAACTCTGAAAAAGACACAGCCCCCATTTTCTAGGACTAGTAAGGGAGACCTTAAAGTATACAGACCATCAGGGATAGAGTGTTTGTGAACCACAAAGGAGAATTACCCCATCGAGGCTTGTTGTATCCAAGAGCAAAGTTTGACCAAAGGAAATTGACAGACAAGCAGGGGTGGGACAGGTGAGGGGGGATTGGGTAGGGGTAACAGCCTCTGCCTGAGGTCAGAGCAAGTGCAGTGTGTGTGCAGAACTTGGCAATGAGTGGAACCGGAGGGCCATGTGTTAGACGCACGAGTGACTGAAGAGAGGAGGTGCTGAGAAAAGTGTTGCTGGATTACCAAGGGCCCAGACTATCATGCTGAAGGGTGTCTTATATCTGCGATTGGTACAAGAGGCTAGTACAAAAAGGTTAACGGTCTGTAGGGGACCATCTTGGTACGTGGACAGCTGAGGAACAGGAACTGGATCAGTGGACGATGTAAACAAGACAGACTAGTAAAGAAGAGATTGTCCTGCACAAGTCTGTCCCAAACCCACCAGTCTATGGGTTTTACCATACCCAGGTGGGGAGAATCAGCAACTGGGCCAGAAGCACACTGGAGTCACAGAGTGTACATATATCTCTTTGTGTGTCCATGTTTTTTTCTTAGTTGATTGTCTGTTATTTATTACAGAATCTGCTTTAATATATTCTCAGCTAATCCTTGTTTGTTCATGCAGTTACTCCACAAGAATTTATTGAGCTTCTGGCAGTGCCAGGTTCTGAGGATACAACACATGACACAACAATTACAGTCTAGAGTGGGAGACTGACATTATTCAACTACTCATACTAATAGTAAATGTAAGTTTACAACTGTGATAAGTAAAATGAAGGAGAAGCACGTGGTGTTAGGAGATCACGGTCCCGAGGATCAGGAAAGGCACACATGCAAGGTGAGCTTTCAGCCAACAGTTGAAGAATGAAGAGGAATTAACCAGGCACAGGGCAGGGAAGAGCAAATTGCATCTGTGGCAGGTAGTGACATGGTGAATTTAGGAGTTGGTATGGTTTGAGCCCATGGAGCAAAGAGGAGTGGAGCAATGGAGACTGGAGAGGAAAGAGGTCCCAGACTCTACAGAGCCATGCCCATGTGTTAAGGAATTCACTTTTATTCTGAGAGCAATGAGAAGCCAATGGAGAGTTTTAAATATGAGTTTACATATGGGGGAAGGAATGAGAGTAGAGTGAAACAGGCATTATTACCTCATGTACATGTATGACTGCATGACTACTGGGATCCTGCAATATGTATAATCAGAAAAATGAGAGATTGTACTCCGTTTATGTATGAGCTATCAAAATGTATAAATGCTTTCTACTGTCATGTACAAATAGAACAAACAAAATAAAAAAATAAATAAGAGTTTCCATTACCAGATTCATATGTTGAAAAGATTATGCTGGTCACACTGTGGGAAATATTTCAGAAGGAGCCCAAGTAGACACAGATGTGTAGACCTGACTATCGTGGGAATTAAGATGGGGGTGCCTGGGCTAGGGTGGTAGCAGCACAGGTGGACAGAATTGAAAGAATTCAATAGCCATTTAAGAAGTAGTCTTTACAGACATGTGGTGTGTTGTGTATGGAGCAGTAGAAGAAAGAAATAGTCTCCTAGACTGTGTGCAAGCAAGGTAGGGAATACTGGATCAGATTGTAGGGGAAGGGCCCTGCAAACAGTGTTGGTCATGGGACTGTGAAGCTGAGAGAAGGGCTCTGGACTAAGAAATAATCTGAGAGGAAGGTATTTAGGGAGTGGTTGATGCTGGTGTATGTGAGGAGTCTTTTGGAGAAAGACTGAGTTGAGGAAAGTGTTGAGATGGTCCAGCCCCAGGAGGGTGAGCCTTCAGAGAAGCCTGAGAGAGACCAGTCAGAATCAGCAGCAGGAGGCATGAAAGACAAAAGAAGAGAGTATTTCAAGAGGAAAGACACTGACACCTGTGGTTGCCATGGAAACATCAGTAACATGGGGAATAAAATAAAAACTGGATTTAGTAATATGGAGGCAATCATTGACTTTCGCTTCTAACAATTGCCTTGTTAGAGAGGGAGGAAGATGCCCGAATGAAATGCCTTTTATAAAGTGGGTAGTAAGGACTCCTTCCGTCATGGATTGCAGAGGCAAACAAACTGGACGGATTTAGCAGTTGTGTGTAGTCACATTCTTGAGGCTCAGAAAGAGAAAGACCAGGGAAACATGGTCCCATATGCAATGATATGGAAATAGGTCCTTTCCTGTGGCCTCATGTGATAGACACATCATACACACTCAGAATGTGTGTATCTTTTTTTTTTTTGTAAGTAGGAAATGAGTTCATTTATTATCACAGAGTTCTAGTTGCCAATTCAATAGGAAAGGACAGTTGCAAACTGTCAGTTGATTCAAATTGGGACAATAAAATTCCTGGAGTTATTATGCCCAAGAATAACATATAGACTAAAATAAAAGACATTGTTATCACCTACCCCATTATTTTAAAAGGTGGCCTGAGAGTAGGGTCATGTCTACCTATGCCTATTTCATCTTTGACTATTGAGTATTCAATAAACAATGATGGAATTAGTATGCTTAAAATCTCTTGAAATACATTTAAAAATGCTGAAAATGCGTAACCAAAATTTTCTTGGTTGATGTAGTGAAAAAGAAGAATCATAAGATCTTATGTCAAAAAAACTCTACTTTTATATTCCTCTCATAGAGAACCTGAAAAAGAAGTAGAAATGCCCCTTTCTCCCCCAGAAGGCCACAGCTGATTAGCTTGGGTAGATATTGAGTGCCTTTAAAATTCTTGCTAAGGTTGAACTCCTTGGATGTAATTTATTTTTTGTTTATCCTCTTGGGCAATGAGAGTAAGCATTTGTTTCAAACTTCCATTATCCCCACTTTATTGAACCACTCTGCAAAAACTGAAGCATGATTTGTGGTAATATTTCATAACAGCCAGTATTAATAAAAATGGGTAAAAAGTTTTGCAGTTTCCTCAAAGACGAGGCTCTAAATTTTTAGAGAAGAAACGATATGGGTTGCAATTCACAAAGTTGCCAAGTTAAATTCAGTTCTCTATTGGCTTATATTTCTGCCCTTTGAGGAAGATAATCATGTAAAAATATTGAATACTTCATGCTTAAAGGCTATTTTGGTCTTATGTGGCCATTGAGAGGTTGCTTTGTAGAATGCCATGTAATTTCAAAAGTAGGATCTATATTGTCTCATTCCCGAGAGCAATAGTTTTTTTTCCCCCTAGGGCAGTAGTTTTCACACTGTGGTCTTTGGGATAAGCAGCAGCAGCAGCAGCCCTTGGGGAATTTATCGGGATGTAAATTCTATGACTTCACCTGGACCCACAGAAGTATGAACCTTGGGTTTGAGTTTTAGCAATCTCTACAGTGCTGCAGGTGATGCACGCTAACATTTCAGAGCTGCTATTCGTGGGGTTTCAGTGTCTTGGAGTACAAATGTGTTGACATTGAAATATTGCACCCCAAAATAGACATGAAAAACTCTCGAAAGAAGGAGCAAAATCAGAATACTTTACCCACTTCGTAAATATGTGCCAAGCTCACATCCTCTGGCTTTGCACAACTACAGTGGTCTGGGTGCTGCCTACAGAATGATCAGGCCTATTCCTTAAATCTGACATTCATGGATCCCAAGAACAGTAGTGTTGATGATTTATTCTTTACTATGCTAGTTGAGGAACATGAGGATCACTTATTTTAAGGTACCATGTAAAGAACACTTACTATAGCCAGGTACTATGCTAATAAGTACTTTGTTTACTATATCTTTAAAATTGTTAAAATGACCTATGGGTAGGCATTTTAATCTTCACATCACATATGAGGAATCTCAAGCTCAGAAACTAAAGCCACTCACGGCTGGGGTTGTAGCTCAGTGGTAGAACGTGTGAGGCACTGGGTTTGATTTTCAGCACCACATATAAATAAGTAAAAGAAAGGTCCATTGACAACTAAAAAATATTTTTTAAAAAAACCTAAAGCCACTATGATTGATGGTCACCATCAACAAAGGTACTTTCTGTGAGTGTGACATACATTCACCAAAAGCCATTGCCTTGGGATGTTAGGATTCCAACTCATGAGTTTGGAGGTTGGGGGTGGGGGACACAAAATTCAGTTTAGAGCACCATCCTCTCTGTTGTCTGTCTGGCTCTCTCTCATATTTGCTGCTGTGACACTCCACTACAGGTTTGGGTACATTTCCTTATTTACAAGCAATTTGAAGTTCACAGTATTTGTTACTCTGATTTATGCTGTTGGTTTGTATTAGAAAGTTTTATTCTCTTTGTTAATTTGCACATGTTTTTGTGGAAGATGGAGACAGTCACATTTAGGTGACTGCATTATCTAATGGCAAGTCTTCTCAGCCTTGGCATTCTTGTTCTTCTGGGCCAGGTAATTCTCTGTTGTGGGAAACTAACTGCTCTGTGTGTTGGAGGATGATCAACAGCACCCCTGGTCTCTACTCACTAGATGACAGTATCATCTGTCATCAGTATCCCTCTGAGTTGTGATAACAAAAAAAAGTCTTAGTAGACATTGCTAAATGTCCCCCATGGGGAAGTCGCCCACCCTTTTGAGTACCACGGTTTTTTCAAAACTCTTTTCATCTCTCTTTGCTCTACTTCTGTACTTTCTTGGAACTTTGCTCAGTTTTATGTTTTATTCTAGAATCTGATTTTGTTTTTGGTTCTTACAGAGTTCCTTTAAAAAAAAGTGAAATGGCATCCTTTTTTCCCATGAATGAGATCTTTTCTTTTCCCTTTAAAACATTATTTATAGTTGTTTACTTATTGTTTTGATTTTTGCCTCTAGTAGCTTTATTTCCTCTAAGCTTTATTTATTTTTTTAAATCACACTGGTTTGTTTTGTTCTTTGTCTTCATGTTAGGTGAGTTTTTCTAATGTCTGATCATCTTTGGTAAATAATTCATATTTAACCAAAATGATAACACTCAATAAAACAATACAAATATTCTACAATTCTGATCTTTTTATTGCATTAGACACATTTGGTGGTCTTTCATGTGGGCTAATTAGTTAGTGCCCTGCCCCCCCCCCCCATTTCATTGGGGAATCTCTAATGTCAGTGCCTGTGGATATTTTCTGTTGACTTGATTTGTTTCAATTTTCTGCTTATCTGCATTTTGGGAGGGGATCAGGGAAGTGAGCAGGGGTGGAAGATTGGGTATCAGAGGTCTGATCTCACCTTGCAGTATGCAGACTTCAGTTTTATGTTCTTGTCTTTTTAGTAAAGTGCTTCCCAATCTTTGTGAAGTTCCCTGACACTAAGTCCTTCATGGTTTATTCTTTCCAGATAATAAAGGCATGGTCTTATGCTGGAGTATAGAGGGCTATCTGGGGCTTAGTTGCTCTTAAAAAAAACTTTGAGCCAAGTCTCTTCAGTCTCATTCCTTTTCCTTTTCTTAAAGACACCCAATGCCTGCAGTCCTTGAGCATGTGCATATTGCAGTTTGATCCCTTATGTCCCCAAGGGCACTTAACTCTCAACTTCTGGTCCAATGGCTCTTCTTGGTGTCTTTTCTGGTTTCTAAAACCTATAGTTTTAATGGTAGGGTGTTGAGTAAATGCAAATAAATTTTGTCCCTTGGCATCCTGAGGATATTGATTCCAGGATCCCCTGCATATATGAAATCCTTGGATGCTCAAATCCATTACATAAAATGCTGTAGTATTTGCATGTTACCTACATCTTCCCATACACTTTAAATCATCTCAGATTACCTAGAATACAGTGTAAGTGATATGCAAATAATTGTTGTACTGTGTTGTTTAGGGAATAATGACAAGAAAAAGGGTCTGTACTGGCTCAAGATGGATACTTTTTTTTTTTTTTTAAATATGAAACCCGAGTATACAGAGGGTTGACTGTACTCAGAAGTATTTTGTGCAAATAAATGAATATATCCAGTTCCTTGTGTAAATTGGAACTCCAACATAATCTATATCATAGTTCTTTGTTTCAAAAAAATGTCCTTAGGGCTGGGGAGATAGCTCAGTTGGTAGAGTGCTCGCCTTGCAAGCACAAGGCCCTGGGTTCAATCACTAGTACCGCAAAAAAAAAAAAAAAAAAAAAAAAAAAAAGTCCTTAGATCAGAAGCATCAGCATTACTTTGAAACTTGATAGGAATGCAAATTACTAAACCTCATTCCAGACCTCCTAAGTCAGAAAATCTGGGGGAGGGGCTCAGCTATTAGGTATTATCAGCTTTCTGAGGCAAAATAAAGTTTGAGATACAACATCATAGGAGAAAATATAGAGGTTTCTAAAAAGCAAGACATCTGTCTAAATCATCTATTACAAAATCTAATGTTATTTCAATCTTTTTTTTTTTCCAAATTTCAGGAAAATTGTTTAGTGTTTCAGACTTTTAGCTTCTATGAGGTCATTTCTAAGACCTCTGAGAATTGAAATTAATATTAATTTGAAATATAATATTTAACTTTGCACATTTACTATTTTTGTATTATCTTCATTTTTTTAAGTAAATATTTTCATTTTTCCTAGAAGGCTGTTTATGTATTTAGAATCATTTTTATTTCTCTGGTTTTATTTTATACTCCCTACTTGAATTTAAATGTGTTTCAATTTTTTTGGTGGGGGGAGATACCAGGGATTGAACTCAGGGGCACTCTGTAAGGTTCCATATGCAGTCCGATCCACACCAAAGATGGCCCCTGAGCGGCTTCTTCTTCCCATAAGTCTCGGCTTCCCGCCACCTATTTTCCCGCCGGTGGCAAGCCGGACCAATCAGAAACCCACACGCCACTTTCTCCCTTAACCCGGAAGCCCCAAGAGTATATATGTAAGCCTCATCTTGTAATAAAGCGGACTTCTCCGGTGACTTGCCAACCGTCTCCATCTTTTACACTCCACCACCAAGTCACATCCCCAGTCCTATTTTGTATTTTATTTAGAGAGAGGATCTTACTGAGTAGCTTAGCTCCTCGCTTTTGCTGAGACTGGCTCTGAACTTTCGATCCTCCTACCTCAGCTTCCCCAGCTGCTGGGATTACAGGTGTATGCCACTGTACTTCTTATAGTTATTTCAATACATTATAAAACTCTAATTAAAATTCCTCACTTACTCCTGTTTCCTCTCAACTCATTTTCCAAATGTCAATGTCTTCAGCTTTTCTTTCCTCATTTTTAACTACCTAACAAGAATAAATATTGAGATGATTTTTTTTCCCCTTTTCCAAGTTGGAGTCTTGTCTTAACTCTAAATGAAAATGTGATGGGATAGAGAACCTTTCTCTGACTCCCATTAATGTTTACCTTTCTTTGTCTTCCATTGTTAACAACTGGAGGCAACAAATTCAAACAAAGCAGCATCTCAGGAATCTGTAACTGCTAGCTGCCTGACTCTTAGCGACAACAGGGAGACATCAGTCCCCCAACTCCCAATCATATCTGGCTGATAACATATAAGGGAACACTTCTTACAATAAGCTATCTTAGTGACTGCATTTGTATAATCCTTGATAATTTTCAAAAGTATTATAATTTGCCTCACCAATTCTATGTAGGTAGAGTTAGTTTTTATGTTTTACAGATGAGAAAGTAAGCTAAGTAGCTAACTGGGACAAGGTAATTGTGAAATGTGCCAGGATGGCTATAACACAATGCCACAGACCAGGTAGCATAAAGGGCAGAAACTTATTTGTTTACAGTTCTGGAGCTGGAAGTTTAAGACCAAGGCATGAGCAGGTCTGAGACCTCTCTCCTCTCTCCTTGCTTGCAGGGGATGCCTTCTTGCTGTCTTCTCCAGGGTTTTTGAAAAATTTCTGTTAAAATGCCCCATTGTCTGTGTTTTCAAATTTCCTCTTCTCACAAAGACTCCAATTGGGTGGATTAGGGGTCACCCTCCAGGCCTCACTTGAACTGAGACCTTGAACTGAACCTCTCCAAAAGCCCTGAATTTAAATGCAGTCATAGCCTGAGACACAGAGGTTTAGGTTCTAACAATCGGATTTTAGGGAAGGCTCCATGCAATACATAAGGGAAGATTCAGTGAAGAACTGAAGTGCCCTTCTTGCTCCTGCAGGTATTGATGGTCTCAGAAGCTTCTGCACTGCAGGGCTTCAAAACCGCAACACTCTGGAGGACTTGGCTGATCTGATTGTTCACTGACTGATAATTAGAAAAAGAATAAAAGGTAGGTCATTGAGCCACGCCGTGTGTGGAAACAAGGGTGGGCTTGTGGCGGAAACTCCCAGGATGGGATACCCAACAGGCTGTCAGAAGAGGGGCCACTGACAGGTATTTGGTGACATTAGGCCTGCAGAGATGGAAGAGGTGTGAAACAGCTGCCGAGAGACATGAAATAGGGTGTTCCACTGACTAAATCAAGTGACTAAAGAATTGTCAGCCTGTGGTCAGCTTCACTGATTTAGATACTGTGATTTTTAGATCGCTGGCAACAGAATAATTACAGAACTGTCTCTCATGATGCTCAAGAACACATGAAATATGATTCTTCAGACTTTTGCCTCTTGGTTATTGTCAAACTGAAGCTATTGACTCTAGTCATAAAATTTCTAGGTGTTCAATCTCTTATGAAGTCCAACGGCTCTTGGAATAGCACTGAAAGTGATGAATAAGCATCAAATACGTTTAATTGATATGAAAAATTACCATAAATCACTATGAATTTTTAGGGTAAATGACTGCATGAACTCAATGGGCCAATAAAAGAAAAGGGAAAAACAGAAAGAAAACAAAAGACTAAATGTTAGCATTTTTCAACCCACTCAAAGATACGATTATATAGTTTGACTCCTCCCATAGTGAGGAGAAAATGTACTTATTCCTTTTTTTCTAAGACAAAAAAAAAGGAGCTATTGAACAATTGTTAGATTTTTTTTTTGTACCACAGTTGAAGCCAGAATTGAAGTGCTTAACCACTGAGCAACATCCCTGATCCTTTTTTTATATTTAATTTAGAGACAGGGTCTCGATAAATTGCCTAGTGCCTTGCTAAGTTACTGAGGCTGGTTTTGAAATTATGATCCTTCTGCCTCAGCCTCCTGAGCTTCTGGGATTATAGGCATGCACCATTGTACCTGGCATAGATTGTTATTACCTAGAAATATCTGACTACTCCAAGTTAATATATAGGGTACAGTCTTCTGTTATATAGACCAATGCTCTATCAAAAAAAAGTATATGTGTAATTTAAAATTTTCTAGTCACCTCATTTAAAAAGTAAAAAGAAACAGGTAAAATTAATATCAATTATATATTTTATTTATCCCCATACCCAAACATTGAGGTATTTTTGTTTTTGGTACTAGGGATTAAATCTGGGGGTGCTTTACCACTGAGCCACATCCCCAGTTATTTTTTTTTTTTTTTTGGGTGCTGGGGATCGAACCCAGGGCCTTGTGCTTATGAGGCAAGCACTCTACCGACTGAGCTATCTCCCCAGCTCCCCGGTTCTTTTTATTTTTGATTTTGAGACTGGGACTCACCAAGTTTCTGAGGCTGACTTCAAACTTGGGATTCTCCTGCTTCAGCCTCCAAAGTCACTGGGATTACAGGTATGAGCCACTATACACTGCTTGCACTCTTCTTTTCCATAGACAGTCTTTGAATTTGATATGTATTTTATACCTGGAGTAGATCACAGCTTGGACTTAGATTTTCTGTGTGTGGTGGACTCAGTAGCAGCAGGTGGCTATTGGTGATAGATCTAGAAAAATTATGTATTTCATATGAATGTAAAACAGTATGATGTGTTTATAAATTACCTTTCTATGATTTGGAAATAAACTTTGAGATTTTCCCAATACCTCTTTTCAGTTTGCCTAATTACCTTAAGGGATTTTAGGGATCAAATCTAAAATCATTTTCAGACTCCAGTGATATTTTTTTGCAGAAGACAGAATTACAAGTGTTTGAACAAATGAGTTTGTTTTTCTTTCTGTTTGACACCAGAAACAATACATTTTGGATTTTAACATTTGCACTGTATTTTCTTCCCTTGTGAAAGAGAAACACTGGTATTCTTTGAAGACCTGGGGAGTTAGAGCAAGAATAACCACAGCATGTTGGATATGCTGGGGTAATTACAATGTTTGCTTTGGTGTCTTGAGGGTGGAGTGGGACACAACCTGGCAAGGATTTCCTCCATCCCTATTTGGTGTGGAAGTAGTTGGGTGATTTCCTTGCCCTCAAGAGTGAATAGTAGCAGAGAAATCCACTGGACTTATGGGGATATTTGGGCAGACACAAGGGACATCTCCTGAGTGAGTGACAGACTGAATCAGGAAGAGATAAGGCCTTGACACATGCTTTCTCAACTGGAAGGTATTTTTAAATTATTTAACAAATATGTAATGCTTACTAAGCACTAAAGGCTACCCAAGTGCTTTACAAATGTTAATATGCTTTATTCACATGATAACTTTACAACATATGTGCTGTTATCCAGTTCACAGGTGAGAAAGCTGAGACATAGAAGGGTAAAGTGACTCATCTGTAGTCTGTAGGTGGTGACTGGCAGAGCCATGAATCAGTCTAGGTGAGCTGGCTCTACAGCTGTGCTCTTCACTGTTCTGCTCCTCTCAGCTGCTCCAACTGTCTCTGAGGTCCTCCCTTTGGACCCCTTGACAGGAGGTCATTCCCCTGAAATCCAATGTCATCTTGGCAAAGAGGGTACTGAGATTATATTTTCACTGGTCCCTCAGAATAGAAGATTGAAGTGGGAAATTTAAGTTATCAAAAATAAGAATGTTGGCTGGGGATGTAACTCAGTGATACAGCACTTACCCAGCATGAATGAGGTCCTGGGTTTGATCCTCAATAACACACATATATACCCATATTTTTCTTACATATCTGAGTTATAAATATGAGTTTCATAACTACTATACTAATATAATTTATTACCATTTGTTATAGGTTAGGTATGAGTTGTCCCTCAAAAGCTCTTGTGTGAGACAATGCAAGAAAGTTTAGAGGTGAAATGATTGGGTTATGAAAACCTTAACCTAATCAGTACACTAATCTCTGATAGGGATTACCTGGTGGTAACTGTAGGCCGGTAGGGTGTGGCTGGAGGTGGTGGGTCCCTGGGGTCTGCCTTTGAGGGATGTATTATGTTCTGGTTGAACAGAGTTCGCTTTCTCTGCTTTCTGGTGCCACGTCCTGAACTGTTTTCCTCTGCCACGTCCTTTCATCATGATGTTCTGCCTGGAGCCCAGAGGAATGGAGGTGGCGGCTGTCTATGGACTAAGACCTCTGAAACTGTGAGCCCCCTAATAAACTTTTCCTCCTCTAAAATTGTTCTTGTCAGGTCTTGTTGGTCACAGCAGTGAAAACGCTACTAAAACACCCTCAGCGGTTGGCCTCTGGGTCTGTTTTGTTTATGTAGAGACTCTTCAGTTTTGGGGAATTCTGAAGAATGATGTGTTACTATGATGATAAAAGATAGGACTGAGAGAACCTTCTGGCCTTTGGGCAGAGATAAAGCCACACTGTTATCACCACAAAGATTGCCTAAACTTGAGTGCCCGCTCTCCTTTGCGCCTCCTGTCAGAGACTAGTGCCAAGTCAGGCAGCGTCTTAAGCTAAAGCTACTTCCATTGGATATATTTCTGAGAGAGCTGAGATTGGTTGCCATTCAGTATGAGCACAAATGTTGGATATGGATAGCTACCTCAAAAGATAGGGATGAAAGGCTTAGAAACTTGCAACAAGGTTAAAAGATGGAGAAACAATTTTAAAAAATTTTCCCTTCTGTGTCTGCTTAAGAGAAATACATACCACACCACCCAATGTTTTTCACTGCAGACATTAAGCTCTGTGGTTGCCTAATAGAGAACATGATAGTTCACTTGGCCCCTGTTTTAGTGTAAGGAACTGGTTATCTTCTCACTGCACTATTTTTTTTTATTATTTATTTATTTTTTTAATTAAAAATCATAAATTTACATAGGGCAATATTGTTTGATTCATTCTATTATTTTTTTCCCTTCCCCCCTCCCCTCCCACCCCTCTTTCCCCTCTATACAGTCCTTCCTTCCTCCATTCTCACCATCCTCCATATGCCTAACCTAAACCTAACACTAACCTCTCCTACCCCCATTATATGTCCTCATCCGCTTATCAGCGAGATAATTCATCCTTTAGTTTTTTGAGATTGGCTTATTTCACTTAGCATGATATCCTCCAATTTCAGCCAATTGCCTACAAATACCATAATTTTATCATTCTTCATGGCAGAGTAATATTCCATTGTATATATATGCCACAGTTTCTTTATCCATTCATCAATGAAGGGCATCTAGGTTGGTTCCACAATCTGGCTATGGTGAATTGAGCAGCTATGAACATTGATGTGGCTGTATCTCTGTAATATGCTGATTTTAAGTCCTTTGGGTATAGGCCAAGGAGTGGGATAGCTGGGTCAAATGGTGGTTCCATTCCAAGCTTTCTGAGGAATCTCCATACTGCTTTCCAGAGTGGCTGCACTAATTTGCAACCCCACCAGCAATGTATGAGTGTACCTTTTCCCCCACATCCTCGCCAACACCTATTGTTGCTTGTGTTCTTGATAATCGCCATTCTATTTGGGGTGAGATGGAATCTAAGGGTAGTTTTGATTTGCATTTCTCTTATTACTAGAGATTTTGAACATTTTTTTATATATCTGTTGATTGCTTGTACATCTTCTTCTGTGAAGTGTCTGTTCATTTCCTTAGCCCATTTGTTGATTGGATTATTTGTATTCTTGGTGTAGAGTTTTTTGAGTTCTTCATAGATTCAGGATATTAGCGCTCTATTTGAAGTATGAGTGGCAAAGATATTCTCCCACTCTGTAGGCTCTCTCTTCACACTACTAATAGTTTCCTTTGCTGAGAGAAAGCTTTTTAGTTTGAATCTATCCCAGCTGTTGATTCTTGCTTTTATTTCTTGTGGTATGGGAGTTCTGTTAAGGAAGTCTGATCCTAAGCCAACAAGTTGAAGGTTTGGACCTACTTTTTCTTCTATAAGATGCAAGGTCTCTGGTCTGATTCCGAGGTCCTTGATCCATTTTGAGTTGAGTTTTGTGCAGGGTGAGAGATAGGGGTTTAGTTTCATTCTGTTGCATATGGATTTCCAGTTTTCCGAGCACCATTTGTTGAAGAGGCTATCTTTTCTCCATTGCATATTTTTGGCACCTTGTCTAGTATGAGAAAATTGTATTTATTTGGGTTTGTGTCCATGTCCTCTATTCTGTACCACTGATCTACCTGTCTATTTTGGTACCAATACCATGCCGTTTTTGTTACTATTGCTTTGTAATAGAGTTGAAGATCTGGTATTGCGATACCCCCTGCTTGGCTCTTTCTACTGAGGATTGCTTTACCTATTCTGGGTTTCGTATTCTTCCACGTGAATTTCATAATTGCTTGCTCTATATCTGTAAGGTACGTCATTGGGATTTTAATTGGAATTGCATTGAACCTGTATAGCACTTTTGATAGTATGGCCATTGTCACATTTCTTTGTGATCCCAAACGTGGGTTTAGCATAATTTACTGAAGCGTTCAACAATACAAAGACAGGTTACACCCCCAAGGATACATATCTTCAAGTGGAAGTGGAGTAGTACCTTCAAGCTTTCTGTGCCAGGACAGGCCTGCAGGCGCCCGGACCCTTCTCCTCAGTCACCCCACAGCCTCTCTGTGGATCACTGACTCTACTTTCCAGATCTTTCTCCTTTCCTCCCTTACTCTCTTTCAGAAGAAAAAAAACCAAAAAACGAAAACAAAATCAAATTCCTCTCCTTGACACTGCAGACCCTGCAGATCCTGCAGCTCATTTTTTGTTGTTCCTACCCTTGGAGTCTCATCCCTCACCTTCACCTCAGTCAATATTTTTTTTAAAACAGACTATTTTCTCCTGGAATTTTCATGCCAACAAAGCAAAAGCCCACGAAGCTTTTACCTCAGGCCCCAAAACTTGAGGAGGCGTCCAGAAACCCTGTAATCAAGATGTATACAAGTTGGGTTTGTGTCCGTGTCCTCTATTCTATACCATTGATCTACCTGTCTATTTTGGTACCAATACCATGCCGTTTTTGTTACTATTGCTTTGTAGTAGAGTTGAAGATCTGGTATTGCGATACTCCCTGCTTAACTCTTTCTGCTAAGGATTGCTTTAGCTATTCTGGGTTTCTTATTCTTCCAGATGAATTTCATAATTGCTTGCTCTATTTCTGTAAGGTACGTCCTTGGGATTTTAATTGGAATTGCATTGAATCTGTATAGCACTTTAGATGGTATGGCCATTTTGACAATATTAATTCTGCCTATCCAAGAACATGGGAGATCTTTCCATCTTCTAAGGTTTTCTTTAATTTCTTTCTTTAGCGTTCTGTAGTTCTCATTGTAGAGGTCTTTCACCTCTTTTGTGAGATTGATTCCCAAGTATTTTATTTTTTTCAATGCTATTGTGAATGGGGTAGTTTTCCTAATTTCTCTTTCTGAAGATTCATCACTTATATATAAAAATACATTGGATTTATGAGCATTGATCTTGTAACCTGCTACTTTACTGAATTCACTTATGAGTTCTAAGAGTTTTCTGGTGGAATTTCCAGGTTCCTCTAAATATATAATCATGTCATCAGCGAACAGGGATAGTTTGAGTTCCTCTTTTCCAATTCGTATCCCTTTAATTTCTTTGGTTTGTCTAATTGCTCTGGCTAGAGTCTCAAGAATGATGTTGAATAGAAGTGGTGAAAGAGGGCATCCCTGCCTTGTTCCAGTTTTTAGGGAGAATGCTTTCAGTTTTTCACCATTTAGAATGATATTGGCCATGGGCTTAGCGTAGATGGCCTTTACATTATTAAGGAATGTTCCCACTACCCCAATTTTTTCTAGTGTTTTGAGCATGAAGGGATGCTGTATTTTATCAAATGCTTTTTCTGCATCTATTGAAATAATCATGTGATTCTTAACTTTTAGTCTGTTGATATGGTGAATGACATTTATTGATTTCCGGATGTTGAACCAACCTTGCATCCCTGGGATAAAACCCACTTGATCGTGGTGCACTATCTTTTCAATATATTTTTGTATGTGATTTGCTAAAATTTTGTTGAGAATTTTTGCGTCAATGTTCATTAAGGATATTGGTCTGAAATTTTCTTTCCTTGATGTGTCTCTGTCTGGTTTAGGTATCAGGGTGTTATTGGCTTCATAGAATGAGTTTGGGAGGGTTCCCTCCTCTTCTATTTTATGGAATACTTTGAGAAGTATTGGAATGAGCTCTTCTTTAAAGTTTTGTAGAACTCAGCTGAGAATCCATCTGGTCCCGGACTTTTCTTTGTTGGTAGGCTTTTGATGACCTCTTCTATTTCATTGCTTGAAATTGATTTATTTAAGTTGTGTATGTCCTCCTCGTTCAGTTTAGGTAATTCATATGTCTCTAGAAACTTGTTGATGTCTTCGAGATTTTCTGTTTTGTTGGAGTATAGATTTTCAAAATAGCTTCTAATTATGTTTTGTATTTCACTCGTGTCTGTTGTGACATTTCCTTGTTCATTCCGAATTTTAGTAATTTGAGTTTTCTCCCTCTTTCTCTTTGTTAGTGTGGCTAAGGGTTTATCGATTTTGTTACTTTTTCAAAGAACCAACTATTTATTTTGTTAATTTTTCTGATTGTTTCTTTTGTTTCAATTTCGTTGATTTCACCTCTGATTTTAACTATTTCCTGTCTTCTACTACTTTTGGTGTTGGTCTGCTCTTGTTTTTCCAGGGCTTTGAGCTGTAGTGTTAAGTTGTTTATTTGTTGATTTCTACTTCTTTTGTTGAATGCGCCCCATGAAATAAATCTTCCTCTCAGTACTGCTTTCATAGTGTCCCAGAGGTTTTGATATGATATGTCTTTGTTCTCGTTTACTTCTAAGAATTTTTTTATTTCCCTCCTGATGTCTTCTGTTATCCATTCATCATATAATAGTGTATTATTTAATCTCCAGGTATTGGAGAAGTTTCTGTTTTTTATTCTGTCATTTATTTCTAATTTCAATCCACTATGATCTGATAGAGTACAAGGTAGTATCTCTGTCTTCTTATATTTGCTAACAGTAGCTTTGTGGCATAAGACATGGTCTATTTTAGAGAAGGATCCATGTGTTGCTGAGAAGAAAGTGTATTCGTTCTTTGTTGGATGGTATATTCTATATAAGTCGTTTAAGTCTAAATTGTTGATTGTGTTATTGAGATCTATGGTTTCTTTATTTAATTTTTGTTTGGACGATCTGTCCAGCGGTGAGAGAGGTGTGTTAAAATCGCCTAGTATTATTGTGTTGTGGTCTATTTGATTTCTGGAATTGAGAAGGATTTGTTTGACGTATATGGATAAGCCACTGTTTGGGGCATAGATATTTACGATTGTTATGTCTTGCTGATTTATGCTTCCCTTAAGCAGTATGAAATGTCCTTCTTTATCCCTTCTGACTAGTTTTGGCTTGATGTCCACATTATCTGAAATGAGGATGGATACTCCAGCTTTTTTGCTGTGTCCCTGTGCATGGTATGTTTTTTCCCATCCTTTCACCTTTAGTCTATGGTATCTCTTTCTATAAGATGAGTCTTTTGCAGGCAGCAAATTGTTGGATTTTTCTTTTTAATCCAATCTGCCAGTCTATGTCTTTTGATTGATGAGTTCAGGCCATTAACATTCACGGTTATTATTGTGATATGATTTGTATTCCCAGTCATTTGACTCATTTTTGTTTTTTGCCATGATTTGGTTTCTCCTTTATTTGGCTATTCCTTTAGGTTAGTTCCTCCCGTTGCTGATTTGCATTGTTGTTTTTCATCTCTTTCTCATGGAATATTTTGCTGAGAATGTTCTGTAATGCCGGCTTTCTTTTTGTAAATTCCTTTAGCTTTTGTTTATCATGGAAGGATCTTATCTCATCATCAAATCTGAAAGTAAGTTTTGCTGGGTATAAGATTCTTGGTTGGCATCCATTTTCTTTCAGGGCTTGGTAAATGTTGTTCCAGGCCCTTCTAGCTTTTAGGGTCTGGATTGAAAACTCTGCTGATATTTTTATTGGTTTCCCCCTGAATGTAATTTGATTCTTTTCTCTCGTGGCCTTTAAAATTCTGTCTTTATTTTGTATGTTAGGTATTTTCATAATAATGTGCCTTGGTGTGGGTCTGTTGTAATTTTGTATATTTGGAGTCCTATAAGCCTCTTGTACTTGGTTTTCCATTTTATTCTTCAGATTTGGGAAATTTTCTGATATTATTTCATTGAATAGATTGTTCATTCCTTTGGTTTGTTTCTCTAAGCCTTCCTCAATCCCAATAATTCTTAAATTTGGCCTTTTCATGATATCCCATAGTTCTTGTAGATTCTGTTCATGATTTCTTACCATCTTTTCTGTTTGGTCAACTTTGTTTTCAAGATTAAATATTTTATCTTCAATATCCGAGGTTCTGTCTTCCAGGTGTTCTATCCTATTGGTTATGCTTTCTGTGGAGTTTTTAACTTGGTTTATTTTTTCCTGCATTTCAAGAATTTCTGTTTGTTTTTTTTTTTCAATATCTCTAACTCTTTATTGAATTGATCTCTTGCTTCCCGTATTTGCTCTTTTATCTGTTGATTGGTGCGATCATTAAATGCCTGCATTTGCTTTTTCATCTCCTTCTTCAATGCCTGCATTTGCTCTTTCATCTCCTCATTTGTTCCCTGATTGTTTTAATTATGTACATCTGAACTCCGTTTCTGACATTTCTTCTGCTGTGCTGTCATTGGGTTTTATTGATATAGTATTTAGGTTTGTTTGGGACATTTTCTTCCCTTGTTTTCTCATATTGGTCAGATGTCAGTGGGACTTTGTGATATTGCAGAATTCTTCTATTGGCTTATAGTGTCCCTGTAGATTTCCAGTGTATCACCTTCCTGCCTTCAGTAGCCTGAAGTCTTGGAGTAACTTGATAATGCAGTGCTTCCAAAGAAAGCTGCCCCTAGCCCGCTACTGGTTCCAGGACTTGGAGCTGGCTCTGTGTGGAAAGGCTCTCACTGGGGGGCCTGCTCCGAGAAGCTAGCCTGGAAAGGCACTTCCCACCGGAGGGAGCCGGGCTGCTTGGGGAAGTCCCTGGCTGCCCTGTCCTGGTCCCTGAAGCAACGTGTGGGCTGGAGCTCACCGCGCTGGCTCAGGGACTTGGAGCTTGGTTCTGTGCAGAAAGGCTCTCACTGGGGGGTCTGCTCCGAGGTGCTGGAGAATCTGGACCTGTGGGAAGAGCCCAGTGCCAGAGTGTGCCAGGCTGCCTGGGGAAGACTCTAGATGCCCTGCCCTACTCTAATAAGCCACCTGAACCCATGTCTGCCGCCTGGGCAGAGCTTCACCGGGTGGGGGAGTCTCACCCTGTGGTTCTATTTTAGTCCGAGTCTCTCAATGCCTCCCCTTCTTGAATCCTGGGTTCTGGAGTGACTGGAGATGCAGTCACCCTCTAGTCCACCATCTTGGATCGCCCCACTGCACTATTTCTCACAAGGATCCTAATGCAACGAAGTACTCTCTAGTGTTTTCACATCTGTTGGTTTTGAACAAGGGTTGGGAAGTTTTTTGTCAGACAGTAAATATTAAAGGGCAGACAGTAAATATTATAGGGTTTTTTAAAAAATTATTTTATTCTAATTAGTTATACATGACAGCAGAATGCATTTTGATTCACTGTACATGAATGGAGCCCAACTATTCATTTCTCTTGTTGTACATGATGTAGATTCCATAGTATTCGTGTGATCATACTAGAACCTAGGTTAATGATGTCAATCTCATTCCACCAACTTTCCCACTTCTCTGCCCCCTTCCCTCCTGCACTTCCCTGTGCCTAGTCGAAAGTTCCTCCATTCATCCCTTCTTTGCCACCATTATGGATAATCATCTACATATCAGAGAATACATTAGGCCTTTGGTTTTTTGCGATTGGCTTATCTCGCTTAGTATGAGATTTTCCAACTCCATTCATTTACCTGAAAATGCCATAATTTTATTCTCCTTTAAGGCCGAGTAATATTCCATTGTGTATATATGTCACAAGTATAGATGGCTTTTATGATGTTGAGGTATGTTCCTACTATCCCCATTTGCAACTCCAGCAGCAATGTATGAGTGTGCCTTTCTCCCCACATCTATGCCAACACTTATTACTGCTTGTGTTCTTGATAATAGCCATTCTAATTATAGTTAGATGAAATCTTAGGGTGGTTTTAATTTGCATTTCTCTAATTACTAGTGATGATGAGCACTTTTTCTTTTATTTGATGATCACCTCTATATCTTGTGTGAAGTGTCTTTCCAGTTCCTCAGCCCATTTATTGATTGGGTTCTTTGTATTTTTGGTGTAAAGTTTTTAAAATTCTTTATAAATTTTGGAGATTAGTGCTCTATCTGAAGTGTGTATGTAAAAGATTTTCTCCCACTCTGGAGTCTCTCTTTTCACATTATTGATTGTTTCCTGTCCTGAGAAAAAACTTTTTAGTTCGAATCCACCCCATTTATTGACTCTTGCTTTTATTTCTTGTGCTATGGGGGTCTTGTTAAGGAAGTTCGGTCCTAAGCCAAAATGATGAAGATTTGGGTCTACTTTTCCTTCTTTTTGGTGAAGGGTCTCAGGTCTGATTCTTAGATCCTTGATCCATTTCAAGTTGAATTTTGTACACAGTGAGAGATAGGGATTTAATTTCATTTTGCTGCATATGGGTTTCTAGTTTTCCCAGCCCCATATTTTGAAGAGGCAATCATTTCTCCATTGTATGTTTTTGGCACCTTTGTCTAGAATGAGATAACTGTACTTATGTGGGTTAGTCTCTGTGTCTTCTATTGTGTACTATTGGTCTACCTGTCTATTTTGGTGCCAATACCATGCTGTTTTTGTTACTATTGCTCTATAGGATAGTTGAAATTCTGGTATTGTGATACCTCCTGCATCACTCTTCCTGCCCAAGATTACTTTGGCTGTTCTGGGTCTTTTGTTCTTCCAGATGAATTTCATATTGCTTTCTCTATGTCTATGAGGAATGTTATTGGGATTTTAATTGGAATTTCATTAAATCTGTATAGAGCCTTTGGAAGCATGGCCATTTTGATAATATTAATTCTGCCTATCCAAAAACATGGGAGCTCTTTCCATCTTCTATGCTTTTCTTCAATTTATTTCTTTAATGTTCTGTAGTTTTCATTGTAGGGGTCTCTCACCTCTTTTGTTAGATTGATTCCCAAGTATTTTATTATTATTTTTTTTGAGGCTATTGTGAATGGGGTAGTTTTTCTAATTTCTCTTTCAGAGGATTCATCACTTATGAATAGAAATGCATGAAATTTATGAGTGTTGATTTTATATCCTGCTATTTTGCTGAATCCATTTATGAGGTCTAGAAGTTTTCTGGTGGAGTTTTTTGGATCCTCTAAATATAGAATCATGTCATCAGCAAATAGTGACAGTTTCAGTTCTTCTTTTCTTATTTGTATTCCTTTAATTTCTTTGGCCTGTCTAATTGCTCTGGCTAGAGTTTCAAGAATGATGTTGAATAGAAGTGGTAAAAGAAGGCATCCCTGTCTTGTTCCAGTTTTTAGAGGGAATGCTTTCAGTTTTTCTCTATTTAGAATGATGTTGGCCATGGGCTTAGCATAGGCTTTACAATGTTGAGGTATATTCCTACTATCCCTATTTTTTCTAGGGTTTTGAGCATGAAGGGGTATTGTATTTTGTCAAATGTGTTTTCTGCATCTATTGAAATAATCATATGATTCTTAACCTTACATCTATTAATGTGATGAATTACATTAGTTGATTTTTGAATGGTGAACCAACCTTGCATCCCAGGGACAAACCCCACTTGATCGTGGTGTGCTATCTTCTTAATATGTTTTTGTATGTGATTTGCCAGAATCTTGTTAAGAATTTTTACATCTATAGTCATCAGAGATATTGGTCTAAAGTTTTCTTTCCTTGATGTGTTTTTGTCTGGTTTTGGTATCAGAGTGATACTAGCTTCATAGAATAAATTCGGAAGTGCTTCCTCCTTTTCTATTTCATGAAATACTTTGAGGAGTATTGGTATAAGTTCTTCTTTGAAGGTCTTGTAGAACTTGGCTGAGAATCCCTCTGATCCCAGGCTTTTCTTGGTTGGTAGGCTTTTGATGGCTTCTTCTATTTCATTGCTTGAAATTTATCTGTTTAAATTGTGTATGTCCTCCTGGTTCAGTTTGGGAGGATCATGTGTCTCTAGAAATTTGTTGATGTCTTTGAGATTTTCTATTCTGTTGGAGTATAGATTTTCAATTAGCTTCTAATTATGTTATGTATGTCAATGGTGTCTGTCGTGATATTTCCTTTTTCATTATGAATTTTGGTAATTTGAGTTTTCTTTCTCCTTCTCTTTGTTAGTGTGGCTAAGGGTTTATCAATTTACTTTTTCAAAGAACCAAATTTTTGTTTTGTCAATTTTTTCCATTTCATTGATTTCAGCTCTGATATTAATTATTTCCTGTCTTCTACTACTTTGGTGTTGTTCTGTTCTTCTTTTTCTAGGGCTTTGAGATGTAATGTTAGGTTATTTAGTTGTTGGCTTTTTATTATTTTCTTGAATGCACTCCATGCAATGAATTTTCCTCTTAGTACTGCTTTCATAGTGTCCCAGAGATTTTGATATGTTGTATCATCATTGCCATTTGCCTCTAAGAATATTTTTTATCTCTTCCCTAATGTTTTCTGTTATCCATGCTTCATTCAACAGCATATTCTTTAGCCTCCAGGTGTTGGAGTAGTTTCTATTTTTTATTTTGTCATTGATTTCTAATTTTATTCTATTATGATCTGATAGAACACAAGGTAGTATCTATTTTTTTTGCATTTATTAAGGGCATTTATTGTGGCATAATGTATGGTCTATTTTAGAGAAGGGGCCATGTGCTGCTGAGAAGAAAGTGTATTTGCTCGTTGATGGATGGAATATTCTATATGTCTGTTAAGTCTGTTATTGATTGTGTTATTGAGTTCTATACTTTCTTTGTTTGGAAGATCTATTCAGTGGTGAGAGCTGTGTGTTAAAATCACCCATAATTATTGCATTGTTGTGTATTTGATTCCTGGAATTGGGAAGGATTTGTTTGATGTACATGGATGCACCATTGTTTTTGGCATAAATATTTACAATCGTTATGTCTTCCTGATTTATGGTTCCCTTAAGCAGTATGAAATGTCCTTCTTTATCTCTTCTGACTTTGGCTTGAAATCCACTTTATCTGATATAAGGAAGGAAACCCCCACTTCAAGACAGCAGCATGATGTTGGGTCTTTCTTTTAATTCAATTGCCAGTCTATGTCTTTTGATTGATGTATTTACACCATTAACTTTCAGGGATATTACTGAGATATTATTTGTATTCCTGGTCATTTTGGCTTACTTTTGGTTTTGAACTTGACTTGGTTTCTCCTTTGATTGTTCCTTTAAGGTAGTTTCTCCCTTTGCTGACCTACATTGTTGTTTTTTATTTCCTCCTCATGGAATATTTTGCTGAGAATGTTCTGTAGTTCAGGCCTTCTATTTGTAAATTCTTTTAATTTTTGTTTATCATGGAAGAATTTTATTTTGTCTTCAAAGTGGAAGGTTAATTTTGCTGGGTATAAGATTCTTGGTTGACAATCATGTTCTTTCACAGATTGAAATATGTTGTTCCAGGTCCTTCAAGCTTTTAGTGTCTGGGCTGAGAAATCTGCTGATATCCGTGTTGGTTTCTCCAATATGTAATCTGATGCTTTTCTCTCGCAGCCTTTAAAATCCTATCTTTATTTTGAATATTAGGTATTTTCATTATAATGTGTCTTGGTGTGGGTCTGTTGTAATTTTATGCATTTGACGTTCTGTAAGCCTTTTGCATTTGATTTTCCATTTCATTCTTCAGGTTTGGGAAATTTTCTGATATTATTTCATTGACTAGGTTGTTCATTCCTTTGGCTTATTTCTCTGTGCCTTCCTCAATCTTGATAATTCTTAAATTTGGTCTTTTCATGATATCCCATAGTTCCTGGAGGTTCTGTTCATAATTTCTCACCCTTTTCTCTGTTTGGTCAACTTTGTTTTCAAGATTAAATATTTTGTCTTCATTGTCTGAGGTTCTGTCTTCCAGGTGATCTAGTGTGTTGGTGATGCTTTCCATTTAGTTTTTTATTTGGTTTATTATTTCCTTCATTTCAAGGATTTCTGTTTGGTTTTTCTTGAGAATGTCTGTCTCTTTGTTGAGATGATCTTTTGCTTCCTGCAGGTGCTCTTTCAACTGCTTATTGGAGTGATCATTCATTGACTGCATTTGCTCTATTACCTCATCCTTTTCTTCACAAATCATTTTAATTATGTATATTTTGAACTCCTTTTCTGACATTTCTTCTACCATGCTGTCATTGGATTCTATTAATATAGAATCTTGGTTTGTTCGGAACACTTTCTTCCCTTGTTTTTTTCATGTTGTTCATGAATCTTCCCCTCTAGCAGTGCAAATCTGTGGTATTGCTGTTTCCCCCTATAGATTTATAGTGACCCTGCAGGTTTCCAAAACCTCTTCTTTCAGGGGGAGATCAATATTAGCAGCACCCCAGTACAGACAATATGCAGCCCTAAACCAAATAGCCCCTATGAAGCCCCTATGAAAATGTTGACAATATAGTCAAAATAAACAGAAAGAATGAGTTCCATTATTATCTACAGTACAACAAATAAATTTGCAATGAGGTCTGCAGTTTCTAATGGAGGACAAAGAGGATGGGGAGGGGTGTAGGATGTAACTGTTAATGGGATAAGAAAAGAGTATATAGAAGTTCTAGATCATAGGAAGAGTGAAAGTGTAATCAAAAGAAGTTGGTTGTTAGCATGAGAAAAAGGGAGAAAGAGACTCTGAGGAAAGAGGTAAACAAAAGGCAAGTAGAAAGAGCAAGAAAAAGAAAGAAAAAAAACTTAAAAATTTTCAATAGGGGAAAAAAACCCTACACTACAACAGTCGTATACTATTCAAACCTCCCAGAGTTTATGAGATGCATGAGAGGTACCTGACAATGAACTTCCAGTCTCAGGGTGGAATTTGCCTCACCTAAAGGTGATAGCTTCTGCTTCCAGGATAATCCAAGATGGCCACACTGGCTTTCAAATGTGTTGGCAAATGGGGAGCTGCAGCTTAGGGCCTGGGCACTGAGTCCATGTGGGGTGTGGTCCGTCAGGTTGGGGGTCCTGGAAGTGGGGTGCAATCTGTCAGTCCAGGGGTCCTGGAGGCTGGGTGTGGTCATTTGGGTCAGGGGTCCTTGATGTGGGATGTGTTCAGTAGAACTGAGGGGTCCTGGAATTGGGGCATGGTCAGTCAGGCCAGGGGTCCTGCAGGTCCTGGCTAATTGTCCCAAGATGGTGGCAGCTATATGTAGCCAAATCTGTAGGTACTGTGACAGTGGACTTCCAGGCAAGAGCAGGCACCTGGTGATCTGCTGGCAGTCTGTGAGCAGTCTGCAGGCTACCACAGGATGATCAACAGGCGGACATTTGGTGGTGGGTGATGGGTGATGGGTAGGTGAAAGGCAGGTGATGGGAAGACAAGAGGCAGGCAAATGGGCAAATGGTGGATTATAGGCAGTAGTCAGTGAGTAATCTGCTCCCAAAAAGTAGGTGATATGCTGGCAGACTGTTGGTGATCAAGCTGGACAAAAGGGGTGAATAGCAGGGTATAGATAAGCAGCAAAGACTGCCTCACAGAGAAACAGATATTCCTTTGCTTGAAACTGGAGTTATGGAGCAACAAGGAATGCAGCCTCCCTCAAGTACACCATCTCGGATCTCTCCTTGTTTGATGGTCTTGTCCTCTTGATTCAGATTAGGGAGTTCATAATTCTCTAGAAATTTATCAATGCCAATGTCTTTGAGAGTTTCTATTTTTTTTTTTTTTTCAGTGCTGGGGATTGAACCCAGGACCCTGTGTTTGCAAGGCAAGCACTCTACCAACTGAGCTATCTCCCCAGCCCTGAGATTTTCTATTTTTTTGGTGTACAAATTTTCAGAGTAGTTTCTAATTATCTTTTGTATTTCAATAGTGTCCATTGTGATGTTTCCTTTTGTAGCACAAATTTTGGTAATTTGAGTTTTCTCTCTCCTTCTCTTTGTTAGTGTGGCTAGGGGTTTATCAATTTTACTTTTTCAAAGAACCAACTTTTTGATTTGTCAATTTTTTCAATTGTTTATTTTGCTTCAATTTCAGCTCTGATTTTAATTATTTCCTGTCTTCTACTGCTTTTGATGTTCATTTGTTCTTATTTTTCTAGGACTTTGAGAGGTAATATTAGGTCTTTTATTTGTTGGCTTTTCATTCTTTTACCGAATGTGCTCAGTGCAATGAACTTTCCTCTAAGCACTGCCTTCATAGTGTCCCAGAGATTTTTAATATGTTGTATGGGTATTCTCATTTACCTCTAAGAATTTTTTAATCTCCTGCCTGATGGCTTCTGTTATCCATGCTTCATTCAATAGTGTATTATTTAGTCTCCAGGTATTGGAGTAGTTTCTGTTTATTATTTTATCATTGATTTCCAGTTTCATTCCATTATGATCTCATAGAATGCAGGGTAGTATCTCTACTATTTTTGTATTTTCCAAGAGTTGCTTTGTGGTATAACATATGACCTATTTTAGAGAAGGATTCATGTGCTGCTGAGAAAAAAACTGTATTTGCTTTTTGATGGATGGAATATTCTATATATATATCATTAATTCTAAGTTATTGATTGTATCATTGAGTTCTATAGTTTTTTTGTTTAGTTTTTGTTTGGACAATCATCCAAAGGTGAGAGAGGTGTATTAAAGTCACCTAGTATTATTGTGTTGTGGTCTATTTGATTCCTGAAATTGAGAAGCATTTGTCTGATACTCATAGATGCTCCATTGTTTGGGGCATAAATACTTATAATTGTTTTGTCTTGATGTATGATTTCTTAGGTAGTATGAAATGTCCTTCTTTATCCCTTCTGACTAACTTTGGTGTGAAATCCACTTTATCTGATATGAGGGTGGAAACCCCTGCTTGTTTATGCAGTCCATGTGAGTGATACGTTTTTTCCCATCCTTTCATTTTCAGTCTGTGAATGTCTTTTCCTATGAGATGGTTCTCTTGAAGGCAGTATGTTGGTGGGTCTTTTTTTTTTAAATCCATGCTGCCAGTCTATGTCTTTTGATTAATGAGCTTAGACCATTAACATTCAGGGTTATTATTGAGATATGATTTGTATTTCCGGTCATTTTGGTTTATTTTTGGTTTTTGACTTGACTTGGTATTTCTTTTGATTGGCTTCTCCTTTAGTATAGTTTCTGTCTTTGCTGTCTTTCATTGTTGTTTTTCATTTCCTCCTCATGAAATATTTTACAGAGAATGTTCTGTAGTGCAGGCTTTCTAGTTGTAAATTCTTTTAACTTTTGTTCATCATGGAAGCTTCATCAAATCTGAAGCTTAATTTTGCTGGATGTAAGATTCTTGGTTGGCATCCATTATCTTTCAGAGGTTGGTGTATTTTGTTCCAGGACCTCCTAGCTTTGAGGGTCTGGGTTGAGAAATCTGCTGAGGTCCAAATTGGTTACCCGCTATATGTAATCTGATACTTTTCTCTTGTGGCCTTTAAGATTCTATTTTTATTTTGTATGATAGGCATTTTCATTTTAATGTGCCTTGGTGTGGGTGTGTTGTAATTTTGTACATTTGGTGTCCTTATATTTTATTTTCCATTTCATTCTTCAGGTTTGGGAAATTTTCTGATATTATTTCATTGAAAAGATTGTGCATTTCTTTGGTTTGTGTCTCTGTGACTTCCTCTATTCCAATAATTTTAAAATTTGGGCTTTTCATGCTATTCCATATTTCTTGGAGATTCTGTTCATGGTTCCTTACCATCTTCACTGTGGCCAACTTTATTTTCTAGATTATGTTTTTTGTCTTCATTGTCTGAGGTTCTGTCTTCCAAGTGGTCTAGTCAGTTGATAATGCTTTCTATTGAGTTTTTAATTTGGTTGATTTTTTTCCCTTCATTTCATGAATTTCTGTTTTTTAAATATCTCTATCTCTCTATTGAAATAATCTTTTGCTTCCTGCATTTGCTCTTACAGCTCTTTTTCGAAGTGATCTTTTTTTGCCTGTATTTGCTCTTTTATATCATCCTTTACTTTGCAGATCATTTTAATTATGTACATTCTGAATTATTTATCTGACATTTCTTCTACTGTGTTGTCAATGAATTCTTTTATTGTGGTATCTCGGTTTGTTTGGGGTGCTTTCTTTCCTTGTTTTTTCATGTTGTTCGCATTTCTTCCCCTGTAGCAGAGTGGATATGAGGTATTAAGGTTTCTACTCTATAGATTTATAATGGCCCTGCAGGTTTCCAATATCTCACCTTTAAGGTGGAGATCAATATTAACAGCACCTAATGCAAACAATATGCAGCTTTAAATCTGTTAGCCCCTATTAAGATGGTTACAGTTTTGTCACAATAAACAGAATTGATGGGTTTGATTATTCTCTACAGTATAAACAGTAGGTTTGCAATAGTGTCTACAGTTTCTAATGGTGGGCAAAAAGAGAATGGGGTTGTACAGTGTGATGTTTATGGGGTAGGTGAGAATATAGAGGTATTAGATCATAGGAAGAGTGAAAGAGAAATCAGTAGAAGTTGACTGTTAGCAGGAGAGAAGAGGGAAAGGGACTCCTAGATGTAACTTAGCCTGTAGGAACCTTGGAAGCAGTCTTCCAGGTCCTGCCTGTTGTCCCTTGATGGAAGCGGTAGAGTTCCTTGTTGGTGGTGGTGGCAGCGGCTGTGTTGGCTAACCTGTAGGTACCTTGATATTGGGCTTCTATTCTCCAGGCTGTGTCCTAGGATGGAGATGACCACTTTCAGAGGTGGGGTTGCGAGGGTGGGCCGTGCGTTGGCTTTGGGCGGCCTACTCAGACATGCAGTGCTGTGGTGGGCTTTGTTGTGGTGGGCTTTGTTGTGGTGGGCTTTGTTGTGGTGGGCTATTTCTTCCAGACCCTGTCTGTTGTTCTAGAGTGGGGGCTACCACATGGGAGCAGGGCTGTGGCATTGGCACCAAGATGGAGGCCGGCTTGGGGAGCCACTGGGCCTGCAGCATGGGGGCTCTTCTCTCTGGGTGTCTGGTCAGGGGAGTGAGTCTCTCCTCTCCATATTATAGGCTTTGAGGGTCACCCATGGCCGCCTGTGTTGCATAATCTTTGTTTTCCTTAATTATACTTTAAAAATGTAAAACCCATCCTTTTAGCTCTTTACTGCAACAAGTTATGGGCTGGATCTGTCCTGTGGACTGTACTTTCTAAAACTTGTAATGATACAATACAATAATGAGTGTGAGTTTTGACCAGGGGGTTTGAAGAACAGAAATTTCTATATGTGTATCTATGATGTCCTCAAACTTTAATGTCTATATTAGTAGGTCAATTGTGTTGCATTTTTAGAAAGTAGTATTTTACTAAAATTGATGCAGTATAAGTAACTCAGATGGTTATAGACTACCTTCATATATTTAATGTGTATGTACATATGCACATATAAATACAAATATGTACACATTTGAATTGATGTATAAAAATTGATTTCCTAATCTAGTACCCAATCTATTCTATACATTGTAACAAAAACTAATTAGTGGGGCTGGGGTTGTAGCTCAGTGGTAGGGTGCTTGCCTAGCCCATGTGAGGCACTGGGTTCAATCCTCAACACAGTGCAAAAATAAATAAAATAAAGGCATTGTGTCCATCTTCAACTAAAATATTTTTAAAAGACCTAAATAGTTATGGAATAAAACTTTAGTGTATTTTATTGGATTTTGGGTGGGAGTGATAATAAATCATGTCCCTCTCTAGTTTTAATCCAATCAAACAAAGCAATCTAATGAAGATCAAAATATTGGGTTGCTGCTGGTAGAGCTGATGAAAATAGGTTAGACATGAGCTGCTGATTATTGAACCCTGGAGTGAGAGAGAATTGCTCACTACTCTTAGGTTGCTCTGCATTACAGGACAGTCTTTGCTGCCATGTCCCAGATGCCTGTGTTTTTGCTGGGAGGCATATCTGGAAGAGAGAAGGTATGAACTCAGCATGCCCAGATCCCTTCACCACCCAAAATTTGCTCATCACCCCAAGATAGTCAGAAGCAGAAGGCTGAGCCTTTCTAACTGGGGCACTAGTTTTATTGTTCAAAGCAGAGATTACCCCCGGCAAGGGAGAAATTGGTGCTCATTTATGAATAAACAAGTAAAATAGTCACACAGGTGGCTGTTTTTATCAAACACAGTTTTATATAAAGCCAAATGAAGAACAGACTGGCATTTTAGTTTTTTCTTACTCTGAAAAGGTAAATCTGGTTTGGTCTCTGTGTGTTTTGTCCTGGTCAGTGACATTAAGGACAGTCTAATGATTATTATGCTCATAAAATGCTGGAACTGATATGGTATAGGTCACTTAGTCTGGTGGCAGCAGTGATGCCTGCCACCGAGCTTAGTATATCCAAGGGGCCCAATAATAGTATTTACTTAGTACTCACACTGTGCCACAGTGCTTGGTGCTGGGGAGACAGAGGTTAACACTGCCCAGACATTCAAAAGGCTGAAAACTTCATTATAACTTCTGTCTGCTGAGAGTTCATTGAGGTCATTGAATGTATAGATGGAAATACTTCTTTTTAGTCAAATTTAATCTGGAAACTTAAGTCAATATGGCATTTTGTCTGATTTTGAATTGTTTTACTTGGAAAGAATTTAAAGTCATGATTGCATTTATTTTGCCTTCGATAAATTGGTATTACAATTTTCTTCTTGAAAGATATACAATAGCAGTATAGGAAATTGGGTGGGACCAGCAGGTTTGTTGTCATTAATAGGTACTAAGTAAACATACAGCATGTCACTGCTCACTAGGAAGGGGACACAAGCTGTATCAATTATCTCTTAACCCTGTGTATACTTTTAATATTAAAAAAATGTAGCGTTTTGGATTTCCTTTATATATGTGGTCAATGAGGAGGAGAAGTTTTGAATGGCCGGAAGGCTGTAAAAGGCCAGGAACCAGAGATACGATTTTTCTTGCATCACTGATTAAATAATGAAATGGTGGTATAGTAGCCGAGCATCAGAAGGAATAAGGGCACTGTGAATTTGGGGTCATCTTAGGTAATGCACAGAGGAGTCAAAACTAAAAACCTCACGTCTGTCATAGGAACAAAATACAGGAGCACTGTGAAATTAGTTTTAGCTCAAGGGATGTGATTTCATAAATTAACTTTGCCCGAGGCATGGTGGCACATGTCTATAATCCCAATGACTTGAGAGGCTGAGGCAGGAGGACTGCAAGTTCGAAGCCAGCCTCAGCAAATCAGTGAGGCCCTAAGCAACTTTTAGAGAGACGCTATCTCAAAATAAAAAATAAAGAGGGTTTGGGAATGTGGCTTAATGATTAAGTGCCCTGGGTTTGATCCCTGGTGCAAAACCAAAATAAAACAACAACAAAAAATTCAGTTTTGCCTGTTTGATTATGAATCACAATAACTACCCTCAAAATCATTGCTAGCTAAAGAATCCTGCCCAGTTCTCTGAGAGCTGTTTTTCCTCTCTCTGTACTTAGTTCTACATCTTTGGAGAATTATTTGCCCTGTGACTGTTCTTATACTAGAAACAAGGAAGCCTGAGACTTTTGAGCTTTTCCTCTTTTCTCTGATACACTGGTGAAATCAATTTACCTTGATTTAGGACTTCTGATTTCACCCCAGGGCATAAATGACTCATGGCTGACCATGCTTCCTGAAGTGGATTTTTAACCTTTCTTTGCTTAATATATTTATGATAAGGGTCAGAGACACTTCTTTCAAAAATAGCAGGGGGTCTAATAGCTTTTGAGAGTGAAAGATTCTTTCTTGCCTTTTAATTTAAGAAAGTTTAAGACAACCCAGTAGTAGAAGTGGGCTGGGAGAACAGAGCAGGCCGAGGTTTGGCAGAAGCGTTACTTGGTTGCCCAGCAGGGACGAAATGATTTAATAGAGAACAGATGATGTAAAATAATAGAGTCCAAAAGATCAATTGATAGGTTCCACATATCAAGCATGGAGTCCTCCTCCCAGAGACCTACATCCTCTCCTCTCCATCCTAATAGAGAGGGTGAGATGTCATCCAGCTGTCACATTGAAATATACCTCTTAGTAATGACTGCAGAATAGTGGGATATTTAAATGCTTTGTGTGGGAACATGTTACTCCTTTCTTCTTGACACGGTGGTTGGGGATGGAGGTCATATGAGTTATATGCCACAAAAAAGATAAAGAAATGACATTTCACATGTACTTTTAGTGCAGACTCACAAAATGGTATTGCTATTCCACAAAGGAAAGCTCAATTCTATAAGCCACAGAAGTGAAAATATTGTGCATGCTGCATGTACAAATGTATATATGCTAGAGTTAGCCTATAAGCTCTTTGGAACACTTATTCTATTTTATGGAATGAAGCATTGCCTGATTCTAGAATCAAATGTAAAACCAAATAAGATCTTTAAAAAAGCCTATAACATTTCTCCTTAGACGACTGTGTATCCAGTTAATATGATACAGTATATCTACATTTGTTGTCTATGGAAAGAGTTTATGATGAATTTATTAAGAGAAAAAGATTACTAAATGAGATGTACATTGTGCTTCTACTTTCCTAGAATTTATACAAAAGTTTGGAAATATATGTATTAAAATATTAATAGTAATTATGTGTGGGTGGTGGGATTATGAGAAGTTTTATCTTGTTTTTCAATTTTTTTATAAAGGAGATGTCTTATTTGTGGGATGAGAAATATAAAATTAGAAATAAAATTCCTGGTAGATTGAGTCTATGTCTCACGAATCTGACATTCCTTTTTCCTACCTGAGTTCTACCTGAAGTGTAGAACGTCTGCACTCAACTTGACTGAGATTTAGCATCTCAGGTTTACCATTTCAGATACCTCTGCCTTCTTTAACAACCTGACGGCCAAAGACACTGAGCAGCTGGAGTTTCTTATGGTTTCTCAAGGCCCTGATCAGGATTCTTATTCAATTGCTTGTCACACCTGTGATAAACTAAATCATATCTGAAAGGGAGAAGGCAAAAGGGATTTTTCCTGTTGAAGACCTTTCAACCTCCATCTGTCCAAACATGATTGAGCTTCAGCATCTCTACTTCCAAAGCTTTCCTTCACATTTCTAGAAAATGGGGATTTTTGTTTTGTTTTGTTTTGTTTTTTGTCTTAAGGGTATTTTCTTAAAAGGAAAAAAAAATAAATAAAATTTTGTGCAGGACAATCAGATCAGAAATGTGGGTGTCCTTGCTTACTTAAATGCATTAAAATCTGTCCATGTTTTCTAATTCCTAGAGGAAGAGCTATCCTGTGAGCAGAAAGTCTACTCCCTCCACTTGAAGTTCACCTATTTTACTCTTAAACTTTGGTGGGACTCTTAATTACAGCTCTGCACAGAGCATGTGGAATTGGAATGTAGCCTTTGTTCTTGGGAGCCACAGGGTGTCACTGTTAAGGCTGGTTCTTGAGGCTTGTGCCTGGTCCCTGCGTCCCTGCACTGGAAGGTGCACCCAGCCTTAGGCTCCAGCATTACTGATCTAGAGCGTCCTCACAAGCTTGGTCATCCCCCCCCCCCCCCCACGCTGCCAAACACAGGACATAGCCACATGCTCTTCCTCGCTGCCCAAAACCCTTTGTTTTGGCCGTGAGCCTGAGTCACCAGCCTGAGTCTCCAGGGAATTTTTTCCATGGGTCTTCCTGTCTTTTCCACACCACTGTGTTTTCGTTGGATACTCCTTGGTTTGCTCTACCAGCTAAATCTAGCTTTGAATCTCAGAAAGCAGGAATGCCACCATATTGGTGCTTCTCATCTCCAGCCTCTCAGTGCTCTGCCATCCTCAGGGGAGATTAGCCAGTGGGAGGCTGCTCAGTGTTTGGGCCCTGTGTTGGCTAATTTTCAGTAATGGAAGTTGGGTTCCTACTATTCCCCAGAGGATGGGAGATAGGGGCAATATCTTTCTTGATGATCACATTTCCAAGCTACTTGAGAATGACATTCCTGGTTTATAAGAGATTTACATTTGAAAGGGGCAGATAAAGAACTTTCAATTGCGAATTATCTAAAACAAATGTTCTAAGAAAAGGGAAATCAGGGGGCTGTGATCAGGAAGAGGCCTATCTAAAGTTTAGACAAGCTGAGTGGTAAGTAAGGCCATCTTTGTTGGTGGCAGCCTTCATAGCACAAAATATGATCAAAAAAGATTCTAACTCATCTCTACCACCCACTTCCTAATGGGGGTGGCTTTCCATATATCTCCAAGGGTATGAATGCGTTTTCTATGACAGGGGTCAACAGACTTCTTCCTTGTGGCAAATTTTGTCGTATAATGGACATGACATACTATCCCACATTTGGTAGTAATCTTCCTGATAAGTGGATACTTTTTTAAAAAATTTATTTTTATTGTAAACAAATGGGGTACATCTTGTTTCTCTGTTTGTACATGAAGTAAAGGCATACCATTTGTGTAATCATACATTTACATAGGGTAATGGTGTTTGATTCATTCCGTTATTTTTTCCTTTCCCCCACCCCTCCCACCCCTTTTGTCCCTCTATACAGTCCCTCCTTCCTCCATTCTTGCCTCCCTCCCACCCCCCATTATGTATCATCATCCGCTTGATAAGTGGATACTTTTTGAACAATGCTTTGCATGCAAAAGAGAGTGAAGAAATTGCACCTTCTCATGGGATGCTAGATGGCAAGTTGGTTAGTCTGTATTTTTCTGGTAGAAAGAAAAAGTTGTTTGTTGCAACTTTATATATATATAAAAAAAATGGAACTTTTATCAAAAGCTCAGCCCTCATCCCTGATGCCAATTCAATATTGAGGACATGATTTTGAGAAAAAGAAGAAAAAAGTTTTATTGCTTTGCTAGCAAAAGAGAGACACAGGCGACTTCTGTCCCAGAGACTGTGATCCAGCCAATTAAGAGGAACAGAGGGTTTTCAAAGAGGTGATTCAAAGGCTATATTTCATGTGTTCTCTCTCTCCAGAGTTGTAATTGACTTGTTCATTTGGAAGACAGTCATTTCTGAGATCTTCTGGTTCCATCCCAAAGTCTGAATCACTTCATTCATGTAGTGGCTGTGTGCTCAAGGACAGATAACTTTGCATAGGATGGGGAAGAAAGAATCCTGTTTCCCTGAAATTAGGGAGGAAGAGAGAGAGAGAGAGAAAGAAACATGTTCGTTAAACAAAAACAAACAAACAAACAAAAAACAGTTGCAGTGGCAGAGCAGCGAGGGCTATATTCAAAGCATAAAGTGGACCACTGACCACTGTTTCAGAACCAGTGTACCTCATATACCTCCAGGTCAGCAACACAGATGGAGATGTCTTAGCTGTCCTCTCAGTGCCATTCTATAATATTAATTTAAAATGTATTGCAGTGTATCTCATTTATTCTTATTCAATGGTTAAGGGAACACATCAGGAATCTTATGATATTTATTTGGTTGCTAGATTTTTGAGAAGCTTTTAAAAATTCCATGTAACTTTCTTAAGGTCCTCATGAGTAATTATGTCCAGAATTATTAGCTCTGCTTAGATTAAGACATAATAAAAAATAACCTCTTTCCAATTAGGAACTTGTTCTGTTGTCTGTTTCTGCTTATCAAGTCAGGTTCTACAAACATGAATGTTCCCAAGCACCTTCATAAGGGACATAGTGTGTTGTTTGTTCTATTCATCACCAGTGAGAAGTAACTTGACATTTCTATTGCTAATAACTCCCTTGCAAAGTATATTGACACTTTAGTCATTTTTGAACCAAATCAACAAATAACAAGTACCTGTTCTGTGAAACCCACCCACGCAGATCTTGCTTGCCAATGATGCAGACTGCTGAGGAGCTCAGATACAGACATGTGGATAGTGAAATAATGATAGACTACTTAAGTAAATGCTTGACATATCGATAGATTTCATTTTGAAGGTATGTGGGTTTACAAAATGAAGTCTGCAGACACTAATTACTACAGGCAGTGAGAGGATGAGAAGAACATGTAGGAAATGGACCTTGTCTTTCTTCCTAAGCCTGTTTTATCTTTCCTCCAATCTCTTTTGCTTAGCATATGTATCTTAAAGTTTTCCCCATGCACGTACCTCTTCTCTCTTCCTTGCTTTCTTATGTCCACCCTTCATTGCAGATAAAAAGATGCATGCTTAATGCTTTAAATTCACTGGTATGTTACCTTCCTGGTTTCCACATCAGTTCTCCTCTCTGCCAGAATGCCTTTATTTTAATTCTTTCCCTGCTTGTTCCTTCTACCTGGCTGACTTCTCTTAGTTAAAACTCATGACCTCTTCCAGAAAGTCTACTTAGAACTCCTTGTCTTATCTGATTTCCCTAGAACCCCACTTGTTACATGGTGGAAAAAACATGGTGGTGGGCAGTCAGGTTTAAATCTTTGTTCTGCTGTCTTCTGACTCGTAACACAATTCTTAACCATCCCAGAGAAGCAGTTTCCTTATCTTTAAAATGATGTCTATGGTTAATTTTTTTAATGTGAGAATTATGGATTGTTAGTAATTTTTTTTTTTTATCACCATGACAAAATACCTGAGAAAATCAACTTAAAGGAGGAAAGATTTATTTTGGCTCATGGTTTCAGAGATCTCAGTCTATGGCCACTTGATTGTTGTTTCTGGACCTGCTGCGAGGCAGAACCTCTGGCAGAAGGGAGTGGTGGAGAAAAGCTCTTTGCTTCCTTGTGCCTGCAAAGCAGAGAGAGGGAGAAGAGGAGGTTGGGAACAAAGGTGCATGTGGTAAAGATTTTCTCCCATTCTGTAGGCTCTCTGTTCATGTTCTTGGTTGTTTCCTTTGCTGTGAAGAAGCTTTATAGTTTGATGCCATCACATTTGTTGATTCTGGGTTTTGCTTCTTTTGCTTTAGATGTTTTATTGAGGAAATTTGTTCCTGAGCCGATATGATGGAGGGTTGGGCCTATATTTTCTTCTAGTATGTGCAGGGTCTCTGCTCTAATGCCAAGGTCCTTGATCCACTTTGAGTTGAGTTTTGTGCAGGGTGAGATATAGGGGTTCAATTTCAATCTACTACATATGGATTTTCAGTGTTCCCAGCACCACTTGTTGAAGAGGCTATCTTTTCTCCAATGTATGTTTATGGTACTTTTGTCTAGTATGAGATAACTGTATTTATGTGGGTATTTTTCTGTGTCTTCTATTCTGTTTCATTGGTATTCAATTTTATTTTTGTGCCAATACCATGCCATTTTCTAACAGATGAATTGGTAGAGAAAATGTGGTATATATACACAATGGAATATTACTTGGCTATAAAGAAGAATGAAATTATGGCATTTGCCAGTAAATGGATGGAACTGGAGAATATCATGCTAAGTGAAATAAGCCAGTCCCCAAAATCCAAAGGTCAAATGTTCTCTCTGATATGTGGATGCTGATCTATAACAAAGGAGAATAGGGATGGGGAGTATAGAAGTTCATTGGATTAGACAAAGGGGAATGAAGGGAAGGGAGGGGGAATAGGAATAGGAAAGAGGTTGAATGAATTGAACATAACTTTCCTATACTTATATATGAATACACTACTAGTATAACCCCACATCATGTTCGATCACAAGAATGGGATCAAAATTGTAATGGGTTGCACCCCATGTATGTATAATATGTCAAAATATACCCTATTGTCATGTATATCTAAAAACAACAACAAACAAAAGAAATATTTTTGCTAGGGTTTATGATTGATAATAGGAGTCAAACTCTCATATACGCTACTCTGGCATTAAGAAGAATTAAAAATCTCTTTAACACTTTTAAGATTTACATATAATAAAGTGAGTTATAGTTCCTTCACATGTATAGTTTCTTGTTCAGTAATTGAGTGAATGAGGCAGTTAGTATTTGGCACAAAGTTGGCTCTCAGTATATACTTACATGACTTACAGGACACATACCTGGACCTCAGTATATACTTACATGACTTACAGGACACATATCTGGACGTATCTGTATCAGTACTGCAGCTGTAGCTAACCTTCCCTAGCACTCTGTGCATGGATGTTTGGGCAGCACATCTCTCACTAAATCAGTGCTATCATTAGACTCACTTGGAGAATCCCTGTCTTGGGCCCTGTACTTCAGTCTTGTTGCACTTTGTTGTGTTCTGCTGACAGACATCTTATAGGCATTGTTAGAAATGAAATCTCGTAGGCCTCACTCCAGACTTCCTAAAGCCTCCTCTCTGGGGTAAGGCCCAGGAATTTATATTCCAACATGCTCTCCAGCTGGTGCTCATGCACATGAGTTTGTCAAGCAGTGCTGTAGACAGCTCTGCTCTCTTCTTTCTGTAATGAATGCCCTCTTGATGAGGTATCCCAGTCTTGGACATGCTTCAAACCTAGACTTTAAACCTGTCTTGAGTCTGCTTCAAAAATCTGAGTGGGTCTCTTTCTCAGTTCCGTGATGGGACAGATGTTTGCAGGGTTGTGGATGAAGCTTGGGTGTGCAAGGGTGTCCACACATATGTGTGGCCAGGCCCCTCGCCTGGAAGAAAGAGATGGAAGATAGAGATGGGCAGCACACTGTAGGGTGGGGGTCTGTTTTTTGTTGTTGTTGTTGTTCTGCTAGTTCTAAACTTGAACGTGCCTTCCAGGTAATTTTGAAGTTAGATTTATTGAGATTGTAGGAGAGAACATGTTTTATAATTACTAGCTTGATTTCTATTATTTTGATGTTCAAATATATGGTATGTGGACCCCTGATGAGGCCCACAAATGTTAAGGTTGAATTTGTCCAGAATTCTTAATATTGGTTTCCTTTCTATGTCCTCTACTTGGTGTGGAACTCGCTGGGGAACTCACTGGGGGAACTCACTGGGTCTCACTGGACCCTTAACTTCATCATCTTATGTAGTATCTGGCACAAGTGACTTAGTAGATGTGTGATGGATGGTGAATGAATGAGTACCTGTAGGAAGGTAGAGGCCATCAGGGAAAACTTTGAGAGGGAGTTGCCAGGCCCATGTGGTTGGTCCTTCGGCAGCTCAGAGAGATCACAGCACAGATGCAGTGTCTTTGAGCAGGCAGTGCTTTCTACCATTGTCATGTAAATTGTTGGAATTAGGGAAGATTTAGAGAGTATAACATCAATATGAATTGATTTCTCAGATTCAACAAAACAAAACTATATTCTATATAAGATTACTGTAGTGGACTAAATGTTTAAATGCCCTTAAAATTCGTATATTGCGGTCCTAATCCCCAATGTGACTGTATTTGGAGATAGGGATTCTGAAGAAATTAAGTTAAATGAGGTCTTAAGGGTGGGGCCCTGATCTGATAAGACTGGTGGCCTTTTTTTTTTTTTTTGTGGTGCTGGGAATCAAACCATGGCCTTGTGCTTGCAAGGCAAGCACTTTACCCACTCACCTATCTCCCCAGCCCAAGACTGGTGGCCTTATAATAAGAAACACCAGAGCTCTACCTCACCACCCCCTCCTTCTCCCCCCTTACTTTCTCTCTGCATCCATCTCTAGCATCTCTATCTCATTCTTTGGGTACACACGCTGTGGAAGGACATAGTGAGAAGACAGTCCTCACCAGAAACCAGGAACTGAACCCTGTGGGAAGCTTGATCTTGGATTTTCTAGCCTCCAAAATTGTCAGAAGGTAAATTTGTGTTATTTAAACTATACAGTATATGGTATTTTGCTATCTCAGCCCAAGCTGACCAATACAGTGAGAAAGAGTACCAAATGCCATAGATTAATTAGATGTAATGAAAACAGCTGTCAAACTAGCCTGAAACCTTGGCTTACTCCAATTAAGTGTTCAATACAAACTAATTAAATTAGCAGTTCCCAGGTGTTGGCTGTATAGACAGTATAAATTATGCATCGAGACAGGAAGCTCTGTCTATACTAAGGCCTTATTTTGGTGGTTCTTATTTTATGTGTGACATTTGGTTTTGGTTTTATTATAATGCCTCATGTCAGATATATCATAGAGTTGTAGCATAATTGAACAAGTGCATGTGATTATTGAATATTTAAGTGGCTTTGTGTTTTGATTTTTTTTTTCTTTCTTTGAAATTCTTCTTTTACTAACAAAGGCCACATCCCACAGACATTCACAGATCTTGCTGGCTCAATATCAGGGAAAGCTGGGAAACAAAAGCTTTATAAATATAAGATGTATTATTAATGCTTGCTACTGTGAAATGTTGATAATAAATAGGAGCTGATGGCACCACTGCGATTTCTCCCTCAATTTTGATGGTTGAGAAAGAATGTAGATTTCCCAGCAGAGTGAAAACAGGTTGTCTTAGTTTTTGCTCTTCTTGCCAATAGTGGGTTGCGATTCCATTGTCTCTTGCTCGTGTTGGCATAATGCATTTATTTGGACTGCCATTCAATTGTCATTTCAAAGGGACATCTGGCATTTGGGTTGTTCTTGAGAGGCCATTGATTTTCTTTCCCCTCTAACATTTTATCTGATTCTCTTAATAAAGCTGATTGTTTATAAGATGTGATCAACGAACCAATATTTATTAAGAACCTACTTTGTGTGCCAGAAGCTTGACCAACTTGGATATATTTGTGAAGCATTGTGAAGTGTCCTGGTTCACAGAGAACCGACAGTCCAACTGAAATACTGGGACACATGTGCAAAAATCACACAGCCATGTGTGCCAAATGCCAGTTGCACTGTGCAAAGCAGGCAATCTTTTTGGGATTGAATTACTTCCAACTGACACTTAAGGTGTCACCCAGAAGAAGTGTTTAGCATCACTACAACGTCTTTTTGAGCAGTGGTTTTCAAGGTATATTGACCCTGGATTATAAGTATGAAAAGCAATTTATATCACAACCATACTCACATTATGGGTGAGAATCACTGAAACTTAAGTTTCATTAAATCATATTCAATCCTATGTGCTATGCCCTTTGGTTGATTCTGCTCTATTCTTTTTGATTTTTAAAATACTCTAACCTATGAATATATTTTATGAAAAACAACATTAATTGAGAACTCAATAAAAAAATATCCCACTAATTAGCTAACATTTGGCATTAGTGTTTTCCAGAAAAACAGACCAATAGACACACACATGCTCTATATATGCACCACATATATACACACACTAAGGAAATGATTCATATGATTATGGAGGCTGGGAAGCCCTGTCTGTCATTGGCAAACTGGAGAGCTGATGATATAGTTCCAATCTGAGTGCAGAAGACTGAGGACCAGGAGAACTAATGGTAGAAGTTCCAGAGTGAGTCTGATTCTACAGCAGGAAGACTGATGTCCTAGCTTGAAGACAGACAAAGAAAGAATTTTTTTTATTCCCCATCCTTTTCTTCTGTTCAGACCTTCCGTGGTCGAATGAGGCCCATTCACATTGTGAAAGACCATTATCTTTACTCAGTCTTTTGATTTAAATCTTTATCTCACCCAGAGATTTCATCACAGATACACCCAGAAATAGTATTCAACCAGTTATCTGGACACCCTATGATCCAGTCAAGCTAACACATAAAATTAATCATCCCATACCCCAAACCTGAAAAGCAGTGGCTTGGAAACTTGACTTAAAATTCTACAGCTGCTCTCCCTTGTGCCTCTGCTCTATAACAGAAGGCTCCTTAAATTACTATTACTTCTGTGGTGGAATATCACGGGGTACTTTTTGGTATCTGTGTAGTATGAGTATTCCTTCTATAGCAATTTGAGGACTTCTCTCCCTTCCCTTTCCCACACCCAAAGGTCATGATGGTGGCTGTTAATGAGAGGATACAAGTAAAGGAGAATAGTGGGACCCTTTGTTAAGCTTTCTATATCCACTTAATCATTTCATGCCTTTTTGATCAGGTTTGCTTTTTATTCAGAGGGAAGTTGAAGGGGGTGTGTAAAGATGGGTTTGGGATGAGGGAGGAGGATTTTAATATTTCCATACCCTTGAGGGATTCTTTTTCTCATAGAAGATTAAAGTGATTATTCTTATAGTCACTTGAATATTAATATATCTTCAGGAAAGTTCTTTCTGGAAAAATTTATCTGATAGTAGCTGCTCCTTAGGCTATCACCAGGTACTTTGCTGGAATAATGTTTCATTAAATGTTATCTTTTGTTCATTCACTTAAACATTCACAGAGGATCTCCTATATTCCAGGCCTACTACATTTTTTTTTTTTTTCTGGGATATTGTGTCCTGATACCTGAAAGCTTCAGAGTTTTTTGGGAAAAGACAAAAGTATAAAAGCACTCCATGGAAGTGCTTGGGATTTTACCCAGGGGACTGTGGGGCACAAAAGATGCAACCCCAAATGTCCTGTGGAAATAAGGTCAGTTTTATGGAGGTAGTAATGCTAGAAAAGTGCTAGACACAGAAGCTAAACTTTCCACAGGGAGGGAAAAGGGTAGGTGAAACATCAGATATATGTTAAAGTGCCCAGTGCAAGAAGCTTACTGTGAGGGAGGAGAGGGAGGAGCCTGGAAAAATGTGCAGAAGTGGAGAGACTTAGGAGCTTTATGCCACACTGAGGAATTTGGACTTTATTCATAGTCAGGTTTTCCAGAGAAACAGAACCAATAAATATATGTAGATGGGGCTGGGGTTTTGGCTCAGTGGCAGAGAGCTTGCCTGTCATGTGTGAGGCACTGGGTTCGATTCTCAGTACTACATATAAATAAATAAAATAAAGATCCATTGACAACTAAAAAAAATTAAAAAGAGAAATATATGTAGATATGTAAAAAGAGATTTATTATTAGGTATTGGTTCATGTGATTATGAAGATTGAGAAGACCCAGGATCTGCTGTCTACAGCCTGAAGACCCAGAAAAAATGATAGTATATCAAGTCCAGACCTAAAGACCCAAGAATCAGAAGTGCCAGTGTCTGAGAGCAGGGAATGATGGATGTCCCAGCTCCAACTGAAAGGGAATTTGATATTCTTATGCTTTTTTGTTCTATATGAACTGTACACTGCCTACCCTCTTTAATGAAGGTGATATTCTTTACTCAGTCTACTGACTTTAATGCTAATATTTTCTGGAAATGCCCTCACAGATACACCCAGAAGTGATGTCTTACCACCTATTTCGGCATACTTCAGTCCAATAAGTTGACATATAAAAGTAGTCATCATCTGCATTTAAGGATCATTAGAAGATTAATATGATTAGAATTCACATTTTGGAAAGATTATAGTTGCTCCACAAATGCTGTGTTTCTAAGGAATTTGTTGTGGTTATAGACAGACCAACACACTTTTAGAGAAGGAAAAGGCGATGTGGAGTGTAGATCAGTTTCGCAAACTTTGGTGTGCACTGGAATCACCTAAAAGACTTGTTAAAACAGTGTTATGGTTTGGGCATTAGTGTCCCCAAAAGCTCCCGTGTTAATGCAGGAATATTCACAGGTGAAAAGATTGGATTGTGAGAGCTTTAACCTAACCAGTTTATTCTTGCTTGAATGAACTAACTGGTGTAGGTAGGTGGAGAATGGCTGGAGGAGGTGGGTCATTTCCAGATGAACCTGGAAAGGTTCATCTTCCCTGAAATCACTGTCTCCCTCTCTCTCTCTCTCTGCTTCCTGGCCTCCATAAGTTGAGAGTGCTACTCTGCCATGCCCTTATGCCATGATATTCTGCCTCATCTTGAACCCCGAGCAGTGGAGTCACCAACCATGAACTGAACCTCTGAAACTATGAGCCCCAAATAGACTTTTTCTCCTCTAAGTCATTCTTGTTGGGTATTTTGGTCACAGCAATGAAGAGCTGACACACACAGGTTTCTGGCGTTACTGTTTCTGGATTAGATTTGGAACAGGGCCTTAGAATTTGCATTTCTAACAAACTCCCAGGTGATGCTGATGCTTCTGGTCTGGGAACCTCAGTTTGCTTATTGAATGCTGTGGTAGGAAGATGTCCATGTCCTATTCCCTAGAGCCTGTTATGTTATGTTAGATAGCAAAAGGCAATTAAGATTTCAGATGGAATTAATTTATAAATCATTTTTTTAGTAATTCAGTAAGTAAAGGGTTTTTGAGCCGTAACTAGGAAGATCATTCAAGCATGCCCAATGTCACCTCACAGGGTCCTTAAAATTAGAAGAGGGAAGTGGGAGAGGAGAATTAGTGGGATATGGACCTCTAAGAATCATCACTGGCTTGGAAGATGGAGGAAGCAGGGCCACAAACTCAGGATGCATGTAGAGTCCAGTTGGAGGAAGGGGGCCATGAACTTGGGATGCAAGTAGAGTCCAGATGCTGGAAAACGAAAGAAAATGGGCCTTTTCTGGAGAAAGGAATACATACCTGCTGACACTTTGACAGTAGTTCACTAGGACAAATGTCAGGTCCTAATAAAACTGCAAGAAAATAAAGTTGTATTATAAACACTAAGTTTGTGACAATTTGTTACAGCTGCAGAAGGAAATTTATACAAATTCCTCCAGGTAATGCAGTAGGTACTGTGAGTATCAACTGTGAAAACCAAGTTGGCCAACTTCCATATTTTTTTGGACCTGCTTCCATCTTAGGACCAACTAGAGAAAGCCAAATATGCTTCCCAAACCAATCACATAAGATGCCTTGCCCCCAAGCTTCCCCATGCCAACACCCTCAATCAGAAGATATGTGAACCCCCTGGCTTCCATTTTCTTACAATAAAGCTTTTTCATTTTCCTGCCTGCCAATCACAAGTATGGTGACTGACTCTCTTGCTGTAGCAAGCACTGAATAAATATCCCCTGTTTGTTCTCATTTGGGTGACATTTGTTTATTTCCACAAGAGATAGTATTCTCCTCCCTGTACCCTTTTCTTACTGATTATTCTAATGCAGTGGTTGTTTTTTTTTCTTTCTTTTTGTGAGACTAGGGGTTAAATCCAGGGGTAATTTGCTACTGAGCTTCATCCCCAGCTCCCTCTTTTCTTTAATTTTTAATTTTGAGACAGGGTCTCACTGAATTGCCTAAGTTGCCTTGAATTGGCAATCCTCCTGCCTCAACTTCCAGTCATGGGGTTACAGGTGTGTGGCACCATGCCCGGCAAATGCAGTGGAACAATTGGCAATATCTGGAGATGGTTTTGGCTATCACAGTGAGGTAATGGTATTGGCATCTAGTGAGCAGAGGCAAGGTTTGTTGCTAAACATCCCAAAATGTACAGAATAGTCGTCATCAAAAAGAATGATCTGGATCAAAATGCTTCTAGTGCTGAGGGTGAGCCACCATTATAGAGATTTCTGGCCCCTGTTCAGGGAAGAGTGGTGGCATGAGTGTGTGTGTATGTGTGGTAGGGAGTCTTTTTATGTTGGTAGGACAAATATTAAAACAAGACAAAGCAACCAGCAATCTATATGCATTGACTCTTATTAGGCTCAATCTTGTGGCAGACAGTCCTTGCTTCTGTTTCCAAAACACGATATGACCTCCCTTACCGTGAATGAACAGCAAAGTCTAGCATTATTTTTGGTGCCACTACTTAGTGTCTCTAGAGATTTATAGCATATGTAAAGAAATAAACTTGTAATCTATTTATCTTTACAAATATGTATGAGATGACTCTTACATGAAATTTCCACATATGTACTATGGAAATGATCTTCTTACTTCATAGTTATGTTGTGCACCTGCATACATGCTCACACACACACACACAAATTGGCTTTTAGCTGGTTCAATGTACAAACCATTTCCCTAATTCTCTCTCTCCTCCTTCATCCCAGTCAAATGGGGCTGTGTTTTAGTTTGAGCTTTATGTATGGGAGACACTCTCATCTCTGGATCTTTCAAGCTCATTTGGAATGCAAACTGTGGAAGCCCCCACATTCTCATGCATTTAAAACAGAGCTATAGTTTGAGATTTCTTCCGTAGATCGACCTCTAGTGTTTCCAATTGACAAACTCAGGAAGAAAGAGGAGAGGTAAGGTGTTAACTGGGGAGAGAAACATTCTCAATTCTTTTACTCTGACATTTTGCAAGCTCGCAGGTTAATTAATCAATTTCATTAAAAAAGAGAGCATGTTGCCATGGTATCATGAGGCATATGATTGCTACCATATTAGTATTTCAGGATATTTTTTAATCTTTCTATACATTCTTCCTATTTTTTTTTGAATTGGCAAAGGCCTTAAAATTTCTTTCTTTTAAAATGTATTTTCAGCAGTGATTTCTGAGATTGAGGCACTAATTGAAACAGAGCTGCTTCTCTTCTTTGAGAAGAAATAAGATTACGTTTGGAGCCCTGGTTTGGTGCAGTATTTGATTAAAAGATCTACGGAGGTCATTTTACCAGCCTGCCTTCAATGCATGTGTTCTGTACAAGAAGTCACTAATTTATCACTAGAGAAATGACCCAGGAGGAGTTTTATCTATAATGTATGTAACATATGCTTGCAAGGTTTCAAAATATTTCCAGAAACATATTCAGTCTGGCGTTTTCTTTCCCCATAGCATCTCAGAAATATTTACTGTTGATAAAATAGGTGACATTTTGCCCTAGATGATAGTTTTCTAAAAGCATCAAGAGAATTAAAAATGTCCAGTTTCATTTAAAGAATCTGTTAACTACTTGAAGTAACAAGTAACCCCTGGATCATATAAAAGCCCTTTTCTGGTATGTTTTCTGACTCCCGATCATTAAAAATGTGGAAAAAGAAGATGCAATGTAGGTTTTGAATTAGGTCAGAATGAAATCTTTTTTATTAAAGTAGACCAGGAATAACAATGATAGAAGCAAGGCAGACAGAAACACTCTCCTGCATCTTATGAAGGATGTGAAAATGTGTGCAGAAATGCTTTCTTTTCTTTTTTTGATTTACTATAAAGTGTCTATGCTTAGTAGAATTTGGAATCCTATTAAAAAAAGAAAAATGAATACATGGGCCATATAACCGCATGTCTGCCTTTTATAAGGAGCTAATGTGTCCTCCTCTGGTCCTTATTTATGCATTGTTATTAATGTTTAATCTGTGGCATAATTTGTAGTGTTCATTTACAAGATATGCCTGTTGATAAGATGTATATTGGGGAAGCTGACACCTCAGGTTTTTCATGTACCTCAGCACTGCTAAGTGGTGCTTCTGGAAAAGCCCATGTTTTAAAGGACAAAGGTCAGCAATGCTCTCTCTAAAGAACATCTCAGAAACTGAGTGCCTTTGAATGCAGAAACCTCATACATCATCAGTAGGAACTCTCGTTTCCTTTTGCAGACTGGCTATGGAGCTGCTTTGTGACCGATTCTGGCCACTAAGTTTGTGATGCCCTGTCCTCCTAGGTTCCACATGAGAATAACAATTAGAATTGCATGGCCCGTAGCTGTGGACAGCCAATCTACATGAGTGAGAATTCAGCTATGCAGCATAAAAAGTGCCCTGTTTTCAGTCATCTCCTGTATTAAAAAAAAAATCATACATTGTAAAAAGTACTAAACAGTTGTCAATGTGTAGTTGGTGGAATATTGGTAAGTTTGATTGCTGTGGCTAGGAGTTTTTGAATTAGAATGAAAGTATTGTTGTAAATTAGACCTTTGGCTAGAACCATCGATCCAGGTAAACTCTGTCTGGTGTTGAATTTTGGTCATATAACTTGTGATCTTCAGCTGCAATCACACACTACAAACTCCAGGCTCTCTGTAATCTAACATAATTCACTTAACTAGTATTGAGAGGTCCTTAAGTGTTAGTGTGCCAGCTAGGAGTTGGAGATACTACTAACGATAAGATATAGTCCCCGTGTTCAGGATTAAAAAGCTTAGAATCTACTGGATGGAAGAATGCAGACGAAAGGTAATTAAAAGCATGGTATTCATGTAGTTAGCCTATTTTCACTTTGGTTTGGAATGAGGGCTTACTGAAAGTCTATTAAACTCTGCCATAGGAAGTTCTAGGAAATGAACATTTAGTTCCCATCTTAGTCCATTCAAATTGCTATAACAAAATATAAATTAGGTAGTTTATAGATTATCCAGGAATTTATTTCTTACAGTTTTGGAGGTTGGAAAGTCTAAGGTCAGGGGGATGGCAGATTTAATGTCTGGTGAGAGCCTGATTCCTGGTTTATAGATGGTCTTCTATAAACCATTGTCTGGATATCTTTAGATGATAATAGGTTGTCTCACATCATCTCACATGGAGAGAGGAGAAAGAAATCCCTTTGGGGGGTCTCTTTTCTAAGGGCACTAATCCCATTAATCAGGCCTTTATGACCTCCCAAAGACTCTCCAAATGTTCTTACATTGGTGATTAGATTTCAACATATGAAATTTGAGGCAGGGAACAAAAATTCAGCCGATAGTAGTTCCTTTTCCAGTTGTTTTACTAACATAGGAGAGATTATCTAGCACAGCATGGGGGAGTCCATATCGGGATAAACCAATACCTATGCTATATTCTAAAGGGTGGGTTGATATCAGTAATGAAGGTACTGGGGCTTCAAGGAGAAGGGGTATAGGGACAAAGATGGAGGGAAACAATGTGGGAGATTTGTGGCTTGTTTGTGGGATCTGTGCTCAGATTGTGCATTTGCTATAATGGAAATGTGACATGGGGTTGAGAATCATCTGTTTATCGATTTACACAGGCAGAGACTCTCCCTGGAGTGTCTCAGATGCACGTGACATGCATGAACACTGAATCTGCATCAGTGAATTCACTCAAAGATGCAGAGCATTACACATGGCAGGATACGTCCCTATTTACTGTGGACTGGGATAGAACCAAGAGTGTTGTTTGTTCCGGAAGGTAGGAAGCCTGGTGGGGGTTCATGAGGTTGGCTGGCTGGCTGGCTCTGAAGCCAGATTTAGCTGTGGCTAAATGACCTTCCACAGAAGTCATGCACAGTCATTTATTCTCTCTCCAACATAAGATCTATGTCTGTTAAACAGAGTCACACAATCCCAGTTCTACTGCTCACTTTCAAAGCAATTAGGGGTCTTTAACTAAAGTTGTGTTAGGTGACCCCTCAATATGCCACAAGGTCAGCTTCCATCCTACTTTGGAAGAAGATACATGTGAGAATGTTGATGAGGGCTCAGGAAGCCAGGGGAGCTGACAGAACGGTTTACCTTCATTTTCATAGTTTTCTTCAGGGAAGGCAGGGCTTCCCCCCCTTGACCATTACATTTTACTTTTCCCATAAAGAAAAATAGTGCTGAATCTGGGTGTCATAATGTCTCCCCCCCTTATATTTTGTGTATACCATTTACCACATTTATGAGCCCCTGGGCATTTTGCCAGGAGTCAATAGGCTGGTCTTTGATCAGAAGTCAGCATTTTCTGGGTACAGAGTCCTGTAGTGGGAGTGTTGATGGGGACAGGGGAGTCAGTGTTTCTCGCAGGGTGCTCTCCCCCTGCGAGAGCCAGCAAAGCTGAATCAGACCGCACTGGTGCAGTTTTTTGATTGGTTTCCATGAAATCTCCATGCTTCAGTTCTCTTCTCCTCTTGGTAAGATCAAGGCATTGACATCTAACCCATTCTTTTTCCAGAACACTATAAATTCCAATGGGATGATGATTTGAAATATTGTAAAAAAAGTTAATAGTAATTAGCATAAGCAGATATTTACATCTCATTCATGTCTTGGGCTGCTGCAACAAAAAATAACAAAAGTACTATAGCCTGGGTGGCTTATTGTTCAACCCCAGGACTGGCTGCAAAGGCCCCAAGTATACTCTTTGTAAATCCCACAGTGAACTTGGAGGACTCAGTGGAGAAGCTTTAGACATTTTATTATTTACTCTTCAGAGGTGGCAGGCCAGGATAGACTGGAGGGTCATGCTGGACTTAGCAGCAGGGGGAACACATAGGATAGGTCGCATGCCCACTGTGCAGGTGGCTTTCTTCAGATGTTTTATGAATGTAGTCCTTTACTTTAAAACCAAGGTCAATCTCTTCAGATCCTCTCTCAAGGATTGAAGATAAAGGGGAGTGGCCAGCTCTCTCTCTCCATTTCCCTCCTTACCACATTCTTTTAGAGACCTCCTTATCATGAGCTTTGCATTCACTGGTTCATGTTTAACCAACACTTGTAAACAGCAGAACTTTATTTCTCACAATTCTGGAGACTGGTAAGCAAAGCAGTTCAACTCATGATAGTTGGGATAGGGGAGAGGGAGAGAGAGCGGGAGGGAGAGAGGGATAGAGGGAAAGGGTTGGGGGCAAGATCTACCCTTGCAGGGCACATCCCTGTGCCCTACTTCCTCCAAATAGGCCCCACCTCCTACAGTTTCCATCACCTCTCAATAATGCCATCAAATTCCTAATCCATGTATGAGATCAGAGCCCTCATGATCCGATTCCTTCCCATGAGCTCTACCTCTGAACATTGCTACCTTGGCAACCAGGCCTTCAACTGTGAGCCTTTGGGGGACTCCAGATCCAAATCATAGCAGGCACTACTCCCATTCATGAATGTTCTGCCCTCGTGATCTAATCCCCTGAAGGCCCCACCTCCTAATGCCATAACCTCAAGGGTGTATAACATATGGATTTTTGAGGGACATAAACATTAAGACCATAGCAGTGCCGGGTGTGATGGCACATACTTGTAATCCCAGCTACTTGGGAAGCCTCAGCAGTTTATTGAGACCCTAAGCAACTCAGTGAGACTCTGTCTCTAAATAAAATACAAAAAAGGACTGGGGATGTGGCTCAGTGGTTGAATGTCCCTGGATTTACTCTCAGTACCAAAAATAAAAATGACGATAGCAGTTATGTTACATCGGCTTAACAGGTCACAATATTTAAATAATTTAATTATTATTTTTTAGACAATTGAATATAAAAGACTATGACTTTAAATCAAGCATTTAAAAATTACCACCCTTTAAAAATTATTTCAAAATGTGTGATGCTTTTCCTGGCTGTTAAAACTGTGTGACACTGTGTATGATAGTCTGAGGAGTTCCATTTTATTTTTTTAAATCAAGGGCCATATAATAGTTACATACGTTGTGGTAAATACAATACCTGTCACCCCTGCTGAACTTTGATGTCATAGCATGAAAGCATCCATGGACAATTTATTAACTAATGAATGACTGTGTTCTAATAAAATTTTATTTACATAGATCAGAATGGAGCTGAATTTGTCTCATGGGCTATATAAGGGTTGCCAGCTCATGTTTTAGCCAAATTTCAAAGGAATAGGAAATGCAAACCAACTATTTTCCTAGAAGGTGGTGAACTGGAGTATTTATGGAAGTTTAGTGGCTTGAGTACAATCATTAGATGAATAATTAGTTGTGTTTAACCAGGTTTGGAGTTTCCAGAAGTGAGTTGATTGTGCATGAGTGGGTGGGGGACAGGTGTTTTCAAGAAAGTGATTATTTATATCCTCAGCTGAGTTAAAAAGAAGTTGGTTTTAGTGATGTCAAGAAATCTTCACATGGAATAACAGTTTAAATATTGATAATAATAACAGTTTAATAGCAATAATAGTTTGAGCCAGAAGGATAATTGATGTTGTTCAGCAAGTGGGACACTTGAAAATTTTAGAGGAGGTTCAGCTGTTTTTATAGAGTCAGAGGTAGAGGAGAGATGGAGAAAAAAGCTTATTATAGGTAAAAAAGTCAAATGACAAAGAAGCCAAGATGTTGAATGATTCATCCAGGCAGGTAATAAAGTCACCAAGAATAGGTGATAGGTGTGAAAGTAGAGGGTGTGAGAATTCAGTACTCTTGGTCCTAAATTCATTGGTAAATGAAGGAGGTTCTTGGAAGGCCGGTAGGAGTAGAAACTTGAAGAGTGTTGAGTTTTTTGTTTTGTTTTAATATTTTGGTGGAATGCAGTTTAATCTCATCTTATGTATCTTGACACCATGGGGGAAAAGTTGCTATATAATTGCTTTGGGAATTTATTTTTAACTTTTAAAATTAAGAACATTTACATAATGCATAAAATTGTACAAATTGGTGGAGTACCATGTGATGTTTTCATACCTGTGTACATTACATAACATTCAAATCAGGATACACATATATAGCTCCTTAAACAATTAAAACATTCAAAATCTTCCCATTTTTCTAAAAAGAAATACAGAATATTATCATTTATAGTTATGCTACTGGACAGTAGAACTTCCTTTCCCACCTAACCAAGTACCTATTGGTCACTCTTTCCCCATTTCTCCTTCCCACATATTCTCTCTAGCCTCTGGTAGCCACTATTTTACTCTCAACTTCTGTGATATCAACTTCTTTATATTTTACATATGGGTGAGACCATGTAGTACTTGTCTTTCTGTGCCTGGCTTATTCACTTAACATAAAAATCTCTGGTTTTATTCATGCAGTTGCAAAAGATAGGTTTTCCTCCTTTTCTTTGACTGAATACTATTATATTGAGTTTGTGTGCAATTTCTTTATCTGTTCATCACTTGATGGACATCTCAGTTGTTTCCATTCATGGCTATTATGAATTGTGCTGCAGTGAACATGGGAGTGCAGATGTCTCTTTGACATAGTGATGTCATTTCCTTCAGATACATGCCTGAGAGTGAGTTGCTAGATCTTATGGTACTTCTATTTTTAATTATTTGAGGATCCTGCACAATAATTGTATTAGTTGACATTCCCACCAACAAGGTACAGGGTTCCCTACATGCCTGCCAGCACATACTATCTTCTGTCTTTTTGATGACAGCAATTCCAGCTGAAGTGAGATCTCATTGTAGTTTTGATTTGCATTTCCTTGATGATTAGTGATGGTGAGTATTTTTTCATCTACCTCTTGACCATTTGTGTATCTTCTTTTGAAAAATGTCTGTTTAGATATGCTGCTCATTTTTACATGGGGTTATTTGTTTTTATGTTTCAGTTCTTTATATGTTCTGGTAATTGACCCCTTGTCAAATGTATAGTTTACAAATATTTTCTCCCATTCTGTAAGCTGTCTCTTCACTCTGTTGATTGTTTCCTTTGCTGTGAAGAAGCTTTTTACTTTTTACTTTTTTATTTTTGTGTTGCTAGGGATCAAACTCAGGGCCTTGTACACTGAGTTACACCACCAGCCCTATGCAGAAGATTTAGTCTATTTTTACTATTGTTTTTTGTGTTTTGAGAGTCTTGAAAAAAAATCCTTGCCAATTCCAATAGGCTGAAGCATTTCCCCTACAGTAACTATGTTTTCTTTTAGTAGTTCCATAATATACAGTATTACATTTAGGCCTTTGTTTTAATTTGGTTTCTGTGTGTGGTGAGAGATAGGCATACAGTTTCATTCTTTTGCATATGGATATCCAATCTTCCCAGCACCATTTATTGAAAAGAAGTGGCTCCCGCGGGAAAGCCAGTCTAGTTTATTATCTATTTCAGGGTCATATCCAGTTACACTAGGTTACATAGTATAGTTTGCTTTGTGTTTGTGCAGAATCATATAACTTGCTTGCTTCTTAGAGTCCACTAGTACCAAAGGTTATTATGATAAGATAATGTCTCCAGGCCTCAAGGACAGGGGAGTTGCAGAGCATTTCTAAGCCATTCAAACAGAAGGCCTATTGTCCTGAGGAGTTTGCTCAACTTGGAGGACTTTTGCCCCTGTGTGCATTGACCGATCTGAAGTCCCTACAGGTTGTAGTGTTTGAGATCATTCTGGCTTGTTGGGGTAGCCACACAGGGGTTGGCAACTCCATTGAACACTGCCTGTGAGTAGCCAGGCCTTTCCCACATGGACTGCTGTTGTCCACAGTTGCTTTCAGTGTTCACTTGCCTTGCTATGATTTTCAGATCCCACATGCATCTGCTCCCTCAGTTTCCTCAGAGGTCACGTGGAATTTGGGAGTCTCATCATTTCCTTAAGCCTTGGTATCCTCATTTGAAGTATGTGAACACTAACAAACCATGCCTCAGAGGGCTGGTGTGAGGATTTTGCAAAATAATTCAGATGAGTAAGTTAGTTAGCATTTAAGGTCTACCAAGTTGTAAGCCCTCGACAAATGCTGTCTTATTGTATTGTTGCTGCTTGATTTATTTAGTAATCTGATTCATCCAACACAAAGACAGGAGGTTATTTAGAGCACCCATTCTCAAAGCACCATCCCCAGACCAGCAGAACAGTGTGGAAATGTTTGATTAGAAGCTCTGGAGATAGGGCCCAGAAGCAGTGTGTTAAAAAGTCCTCCAGCTGATTTTGAGGCATGCTGAAGATTGAGAACCAATGCTTTCGAGCAGCTCAGGGATTCCTCTAGTATCTCTTTACCCATTTTGACAATGTTTTATCTTTTCATTCTGAAAAAAATTCTCAAGGGTTAATTTAGAGCCAGTGTGTTGGTGCACACCTATAATCCTAGCAACTTGGGAGGCTGAGGCAGGAGGATTGCAAGTTCGAGGCCAGCCTCAGCAACTTAACAAGACCCTCTCTCAAAATTAAACTTAAATAAAGGGGGAGGACTGGAGATATAGTTCAGGGGTAGAGTGCCTCTGGGTTCTATGGTTCTATTCCTATAACCCCAACTCTGAAAAAGTCAATTTAATTTAATTTCTTAAAAAAATTGAGACTAAAAGCAGAAAAAGTCCTCCAAGTCATTAGACATTGTTGTCTTCAGCTGCCAGCAAGAGTGTCAGAGTGTCAGAGAGAGTGTGACCCTGGGATCCAACCCTAGTACTTCTGCTACAAACTGACCCCCGTGGTTTGCCTTGTTTTCACCAACACAACAGAATATATTTAACAGACCAGTGACCTTGCAGTCTAAATTCCTGCACTGACAGGGTGCTGGCAGGTTTACAGCTCTAACCTCTCACTGCAAGAGACCAGTCAGATTGAATCTTTTTGCTGTTGAGAGCAGAGGTGTTGGTTTAAAAAGCAGCTCTGCTCTTGGAGTCATCTTCTTAAATTTCTTGGTAGATGGCTCAGAATCTGGGCTCAGATCCAGAATGGCTTGTCTGTGACTTCTTTGGGTTGAGGCTCCATTTGTGCTTTCTAACGTGGCTGTCCTTTACCATTGGGCTTGATTAGATCCTAAAGCATTTTTAAGGGAAGTCAAAGGAGCCAAAGATAGGTACTGGTCATTCTGAATCTTATTGGTCCCTATCATCTGTTTCTTTCCACTTTTCTTCCTTGTCATGTGCCTTGTTGAACTGTTAGTTTAGAAGGATGGAAGGTCTCTAGCCTGACCTCTCGCCCATGGGAGTGGGAACCAATGTCTTCTCACCCAAGTCACCCTGCCACTCTCATTTCCAAGGTGGCGAGGCTGTCTTCCCATATCTCCTCTCTCCATCCTTTCTAAATGGATTTTTCTTTCACCCACATTATGTTGTTACAGATATTCCTCCTTGGGAGTAGGGCAATCTTGGCAAATAATGGTTTATCTTCTATAAAAGAGAAAATGACAGTTTTCAGCCCATTGATTATGGTGGTGGCAAGAATTTGTGTCCTCAGAACTGCATGACCCCTCTCCCACGTTAGAATAGTGGATTTTATGACTCCTGTGTTTGGGTTTCATGATGAACATTTTCTTTAGAGTTGGATTACTTTCCTTCCCTAAAGTTATAGTTAACTATAAAGTTGACTATAAAGTTAAAGCGGGGGTGGGGGGGGGTCTAGGGCTAGGAGCTCCAGCAAATCTTCTGACACCCAGAGACATTTGTTGGGGGTGTCAGGGTGCAGGCCTAGTCTCCTGGGCTAACCAGCTATGGAATTTTCCTCATTAGCGGATTTAAATACCAGCACCAGCTTTCAAAGACAGCCATTAAAGCCAGCTCTAGAACCCTCTCTAATTTCCTTTAGCAGAGTCCCTGTCTCTCACCTGTGCTCTCTGCCTGCTTATCCTTCGTGATTATCTCATTCAATTTTAACTAAGTGATAGAAAGTTTCAAGGCAGAGTATTTTCAAAAACAAAGTGTATTTTTAGTGAATGGGTTTGTCTAAAGTCCAAAGGAGCCGGGTGCACTGACACATGCCTATAATCCCAGCACCTCGGGATGCTGAGGAGGGAGGATTGCAAATTCAAAGCCAACCTTAGCAACTTAGCAGGGCCCTAAGCAACTCAGTGAGACCCTGTCTCAAAATAAATTATAAAAAAGGGCTGGGGATGTGGGGTTGTGGCTCAATGGTTAAGTGTCCCTGGGTGCAATCCCTGGTACCCCCCCCCCCCACAAAAAATTAAAGTCCAAAAGAATGAAACCCTAATGATAAAATGGCAGGCATCATGTTTAAAGTTTTTTCCAAGATAGGTTCAGGTATGTGTGCCAAATTGGTGGACTCCAATGTCCCCTGTCATTTGTCTGACCAGGGACTACTATGACTCCTGTGTGGAAAGGTTTTAGGAGTCTGGGATAGGTATACATTTTTATTTGCTTTTTCAGAACATCAAACTAATGATAATATACAGTCTGTGTAAGGTTCTGGTAAGTGTGGCTGAGTTAAAAATAACTTGGGTATTGACTGCTGAATTCAAAACTATTTATTGGGACTGGGGTTGTGGCTCAGTGGTAGAGCACTTGCCTAGCATGTGTGAGCCACTGGGTTTGATTCTCAGCACCACCTATAAATAAATGAATAAAATAAAGGTCTATTGACATCTAAAATTTTTTTAAAAACCCTATGTATTTACTTTTTATTTTCTTTTATTTTTATTTTTTCTGAGAGAGGAGGTTTTTTTTTTTTTTTCTTTTTCTTTCTTTTTTTTTTTTTTTTTAGGATGAATAGGATGTCAATAGATGGAAAAGAGAGCAAGTTATCCCAGGATTATGAACATGTATGGACAAAGGCACAGATATGTAACAGTTCATAGCATGGTCCAGGAAGAGAAAGTAAAGCCTTCTCTCAAAGATAGAATAATTAAGGGTTAAAAAGAAAGAAAAAAAAAAGGAATTAGAACAAAACTATTTAAAGGTAAAGAAAAAAAGAAAGATGGACAAAGTAAGACGGGGCAAAAGGGAATAGACGTGAGAGGATGATTTAAGAAGTCCAGTCAGATATTGCCTACCGGTAGGAATATGTTCTCAGACATGTGTCATGAGCTAATTTCACCGCGTGAGCATTGAGTGTGCTTACACAAACCATCATGACTACAATGTCATTAGGTGATTTTATATTTTTATGGGACTGCTGTTGTTTACGCAGTCCATCATCAAGGAAATGTCACTATGCAACACATTACTATACATGCTGCTCTCAGCACTAGACAAAATAGAATGTATACAATACAATTCCATCTATATTAATTATAGAAAATGCAAATTAATCTCTTGACTAGAAGCACATTTCGTATTTACATAGGAAGGGGACAAGGAGAAAAATGGAGATTATAGCGAGGCCTGAGGACACTTGGGAATGATGGATATGTTCATATCTTAATTGTGATGGTTTCATGATTTGTACATATATCAAAACTCATCAAAATGTGCATACAGATAGTTATACCTTAATAAAGCTGTAAAAAAATAAAACGTTCTCTTTATTCTGGGATTGAACTCTGATAAAGAATGTTTGTTCAAATGACAGCCATATCCCTGTGGGCGCTGTTTCTTTATTCTCCAGGCACTCCCAAGTAGGTGACGGAGATAGATGAAAGAAAAGTGAGATGAAACTCTAGTGGGGTTTGTATCTTCGCTCCCTTGTTTCTCTACTTCCTTCTCCTTTACAGTCCCTTCTCTTCTCTCCTCTTTCCTCTTCCCTCCCCAAAGTCACTAGAATGTGAAAGGCTACATCTGCTCCTGCAAAAGCTATTTTGCAGTGCAATTAAGCATTCCTCACCTTAGCTCCCCAGGAAGCTGGAGACTTGTGTGATCACTGGCATAATGGATGGTGCCCAACATCCTGGCCCAGGTGTGTGGAGGCTGTGTACAGATCCATGTGGGTAGGAAGATGCTGCTTCCTGGCACACAACACGAGGCTGCCTGGCCCTCCTCGGGCCTCTTCAGAACTCAGAGCAGCTGCTACCCTCTAGGTGACCGGCAAGTCCTGCCATCATTCACCTGCTCAGGCCAGCTGACAAATGGAGCTGGTGCATTGCAGTCTGAATAAACAGTTCTGCAGCCATCTCTGACTCCAGGCCGTGGGAAGAGAAGCCTACACTCAGTGGCTTGACGGGATTCTTTGAGGCTGGAGAGAAAACTGTTTAGGATTCATATCCATGCTCCTTCCAGCTTTTCAGAAAGCTTGAATGGTTGCTAGACATTTTCTCTAATATATGGTATCCATTTCCCAATATGGATATAACAATTAACCAGAGCATTCTAATCCCTTGCACATAATTATTTAGTTTGTCATTTTAGTTATTAAAAGTGCATCTGTTTATAATCTATAGGAATACTTAAGCATAATATCAGCAAGAATAGGTAGTAATTGATAAGTACTACATTAGTTTAGTTTGACCATTTTGTGACATTTTAGAATGAATCATTAATAAAATAGCAACACTATTATAATTTTGAACATTGAGTCCACATTGAACATTTTGAAACGACTATGTTCTCCTCCAATTGGTTTGTCTGAACATTATTCCATCGGAGATCTCAATTTGTTTGCTAATGAATACCTCTATAAGAGGAAAAATTATATAGACTAACTTTCTTTGTATCCTTCCAGCTTAATTGTACAACTATATTGCAAATTGACTGAAACAGCCTATTTTGTTTTTTTCCTCTCCATAACCAGCTCTGAATAGATGAGCAGAAATAGCTCTCTTCATGTCAGAAACGTTAATTAAACCATTCTGAAAGTAAGCATGTGGCAGTATTGGCAGGACTGTAATTTAATCACATTTCTTGATCAACTGTCTTGGTGCTTTCTTGAAGGGCTGGAGGTTAGGGTTAGCTGTTCCCTCCACCGAAGGGGAATGTCTTGGGGATTTGGAGGATGGTGATCTTGAATCTTTTGAACTCCCTCACTAAAATGAAATCAAGGCTAGAGGAAAGCATGTGGTTTATGAAATGTCCTAAGAGTCATTCATGTGAACAGGTCACTATTTACATACATATCTTATAATTTTTATTATATTATTTAATATAAATTTATAGAGCTCATGTATCTGACAAGGATGCTCTAAGTGTTTACAAATACCTGTTCTTTCAATCCTTACAATAAGCATAGGAGGTAGATCATCTCATTAGTCTCATTTTATGTATAAGTAAAGTTAAGGAACTTTTTCAGCTTGTTTGAACCCCCAAACCAGGCTCCAAAGTCTGGATTAATCAATTCTTTTTTTTTCATCAGAATCAGGAGTGCCTATTTGGAAGGAGTCAGATTTCTCTTCATGTCCCTTTGTAGCATAACCCTCACTCTGGCATCTAGCCTTCCAAATAAATTTCTCCAGTTGTAATGGTTTGGTCTGAAGCAACTGACTGTCCATGTGTTGTTCCTCAAATTCCCTGCAACATTCAGTTGTTCTGTATTTTCACTCAGAATTGACAGAAGATCCTACCTCTCCTGACTTGCTTTTTTTTTTTTTAAAAGAAAGAAACAAACAAAAAAATGATTTTATGCTTCTAGACTACTCTTTGGTTTCTCTGCCCTTTTCTTCTGTACTCACCAGCTGCCAGTTCTTCTGATATGATATAATAGGGCCCTTTCCCAAGTCATTGACATGGGAGAATAGAAGCTCAAATAGAAAAAGAAGTAAATGAAAGCTACATTAAAAGATTATTTTGGTTTTGATTTCTCAATTTTTCTTGTTAGTCATTCTGAATCAACCTCTAAGTACTGCACCCCAAAACACACACACCCCTTCTAGAAAGGGAAAGAGAGAGTGTATTCTCCTCTACATGTATGTTGGGTGTGTGAGATTTTACATTTTTCAATTGGGGGAAAATGATGAGACCTACGTGGTGGGATCAATACTCTCATTAGAAAAATAATCAATATTAAAGAATTTGTAATATGATGTTAGGATCAAATACAAGGGAGAAAAAGGTTTCCAATAGAATGGCATTTAATTAGATTATAAACTGTCCTACTGTCATGAGAACATTTGTTCACCAGAGTGATTCTACAATAAAGTTATTTTTGTTGTCAGACGTGCATTTACAAAGATCCGAATGCTCACAAGCTTTATCAAATGACAAGAGGTCCCTTTACTCTTCTGCTCACTGTGCAAATGGATAGTTACTTCAGAGCAGAATGTGGGTTATGAAACCATCTAATCCACTTTTCATTGGTAGTGATTCATTTATATGGCTCTGAAAGGCTGGGCATTTGGTCATTCATTTTTTTATCTTCTTCTATCCATCTGTGGTTATTTCACAGGTTTGGTTTAGCCACTTCCTTAAACAACTTTAAAATAAATGCTGTGATGTGTTGCTTACAAGGAAATCTAAATTTCTGTAAGAGATTTTAGCTATTAAAAGCCCTGCCTTTAAATAACTATTGATCAGTATGTCTTTTAAAAAGGTTAGAGAAGGTCTGGCACCATTGAATTAATTTGCTCACTTATCTTTACTTAAGAATAATGGGGGAAAAACCCAAACCAGAAATGGTATCAGCTTGGGACTGTGGTTGAGTCCTGAGAGCACAACCTTGTACCAACCCTTTGGAAGGAAGAGGTATGCGGGTCAGCTGAGTGACAACAAATATATTCTTTGTGCTGCTGAGGACTTTATACCATATGAGAATTCTGACACCCACCCTGTTCTCCTCAGCTCTGCAGATCTCTAGGTCAGAAATTCCTCTGGTCTCACATAGCTCTAGTCAGTTTCCAGTGTCCACCGATTGTATGTTGAGTTAACAGAAACCAATATGATAGAAGATCCCAAAGTCATATGGAGTTTTTCTCTCAAGTAATTTGCTTTCACTTAGATATTTTATGACTTCCATAATTCTGTCCTGATGGCATCTTTTAATGATGAGAGATTTAAGCAAGTTCTTGCACACTGGGGTCTTTTATTTCTCTGACTTTCCATATATATAGGGCACATGTTTAGAGGTAGCTTTGGTATGACCCTACTGTTTGTTATCAAACTGCATCCATATTTGTTGGTAAATAGCTACTATCTTGAGCTCGTGGTCCATTACTCACTGATCATCCTGGTCTCACCACAGCAACTTTGCCCCTGCCTACTTCCCAGAACTAACCAACATGAACCAGAGCAAGATGGTCCCCCAAACCCAGCTCAGGTGCTGGGGTCAACACCCTTCCTGACTGGTTGCTGCCCTGTGCCATCTGAGTGTCAACTGCTTTTTGAACTTCAACCTGCACATAGGAAACCAACTTCCATTGGGATTGGCTTTGGGTTGAGCCTATCAGCAACTACTGAAGATAAACAGAAAGATTTTTGTAGACCAAACCATAGCGGAAGTTATAAGACTTAGACGTATTCTAAGAAATAATGTGCGAGGGACATTAAAGTTCATAGTGATCTTCTGGAAGGAGGAATAAACCATGAAACATCTGTTTGAAAGAGACCAGGCTTCCCCCCACATTCTGTTCTCGACTGTCAGGTCAGGTCAGTTTTTATTCCCTCTTACTCTGTGGAAGTTGTGAAGGTTATGTTCTGAATATGATTGAGCATTAGCAGTTTGTCTTAATAATGTGGTTCTTAGCGATGTGTGTAGGTAATTGGTGACTGAGAATCAGGCCTTGTCTTGGTTACAGAATGTAGGTCAAATTCAGGGCAGGTTGGAAATTTTCAAATAGGATTTTTCAAATAGGGATACAGATTACCTAAGATGAAGATATATGAACATTTATGAGAGCCCAGGTACAGTACAGTGTAAATCACCCATATGAACATTCTTAATGTATGGTAGATGCATTTTGATTTGGACACTTTTGACAATGGATGTTTTCATTAGCTTGCTGGCTGTTTGGGCAAAGATTGAGATTCAAGTCAGTGATTCAAATAACATAGCACATATAGGTCAGCTACATTTGCAGCATATTCACATTCTCTCATTTGATTGTTCCAAAAACATTGTGCAGGAACTTATGAACTTAACCTGCAGGATGATGCTCAGAAAGGCATCCCTTTTCACAACAGATGTCTCAGAGCACTTCCTATGTGTGCATTTTTATGTGCTTCAAGAATATGGGTAAGTCATATCTGCCACTCTTATAAAACTTCTGTTTTAATGCCTATTACACCTTTGTATTTTTCTCTGATAGTAAGTGAATATTTCAGCTCTGCAAAAAGTAGAAATGTTTAATAAAGTGATTTGTGGAAATAGATATTGTGTGGGATTAGGAAAAGATCAATAGATTCAAGACAAGAAGGGTATTGAGGTCATGAGGCTGCCCTCTCTAAGTCAAAAGAAATACTTTTGTGTCTATTCGTATTTTTAGGTTGAAAAGTTAAGAGTAGACAAATTAAGATTTAAAACATATTTGTCAAATGAGCATTCCTTATTGCCAGGTCTTTTACATGCAATTTCCTATCCAACCTTTGAAAGGGGACTACAAGAGTGATGTCCATCTCATTTCATTGATGAATTACCTGAAGTTGTGAAGAGTGTGGGACTCTCATTTCATGAATATGAAAAACTAAGAGCTACTCTTGACTGGAAACCTGTTTTCCTTTCTAGTTTCCAACTTAGAATAGCACTTAGAAGATGAATATTGTATCTTTAAATATTACGGTTCATTTCATTTAAGTCAATAAGGGACTATCATGCTTATAGTATTGTATTTTAAGGTCTCTTATGTTATGAATATAGTGTCAAAATTTCTTATGTCAGAAAGAGGAACTTCAAGACAAAGCAGTTGAAAAATAATTGACGCTGCTATTAAGAATAATACTGTCAATCAGATTGTACTTTGAAGACACGCTATATGTTAAAATCTTCATTTATAAATAAATTATAAATATTACACATCTTTTACACACCACTAATATTTTTGTTATTTAATGCATGCTGTCCAAGCTCCTAGGAAATGTCACTTATTGCATTGACAGCATATCAGTAGCTGCTTTTTGCAAACCACCGATTCTGATAGGAACCATCAAGCAGTTCTAATTCAGAGGTCAGCTACTGCAAGGTGATTCATTAGCTCCTTAATCATACAAATATGGCCAAAGCCACACTCCCTCAGTGCAGATAATGGAGATGGCAAACAAGTTCTGCATGCACCAGTGTGCCGACTTTTGAAAGCAATCTGTCCTTGTAGGGTGAGTCTCCTCTTCTCCTTTTTTCTGAAATGATAATCACCCACAACCCCAACCCTCCCAGCCCCCAAGACAGCAGCTCCACTAAATATTGTTTTAATTCTAGTTGCTTGAGGGTTTGTTGTAGGCATTAGAAAGCATCAGATCAGTCTTACAAATTATTTAAATGAAATCTGAAGAGTGATCTGGCCTGCAGAGTTTGCATAGACCTTGCCTGAATTTCTACTCAGGCAACTCTCATGGTTAACCATCTGTCTCATTTCCAGGGGAGCAGAACATTCACACTGGTTTTCTCTCTTTTTTTCTTTTTTAATTTAAAAATATGAATCATATTTAAAATTTTATTTTGGTAGAAACACTTCACATGAAAGCTACCCTTTTAACTTTTAAGTGTAAAATACAGTATTGCTAATATAGGAAAAATGTTGTATGACAGATCGCTTGGACTTGTCATCTGGCATAACTGAAATTTTGTACCCACTGATTAGTGACTCCCTGTTCCCCCTCTCACCTAGCCTCTGGCAACAGCTATGCTATTCTTTGCTTCTGTGAGTTTGATTACTGTAGATACCTCATATAAGTTTATTGGCTTATTTTACTTAACAAAAACACAATTAAAAATTGGCTCACCATCCGGTGGAGCTAGCCAGTCCATCTGACCCCCAAGCCAAGGTCAGATGCCATCGCTGAGCCTGCCTGCCTGCCCCCCTACTGCTGAGGGACACTGCACTTGCCTCTGTGCTGACTCAGCACACCCTCGCTGGGGCTCCCCAGTTTCTTTGGAGGCTGGTGCAGGCATTTTGAATTATTCCTGAGGGTTGGCCCTCATCATCGGAAGGGCGGCTCCCTTCCTGAGACACCTACAGGAGACTGGAGGCCCTTTGACAGGACTCAGGATTCAAGAAGAGGAGGTATTGAGAGACTCGGGACCAACTCAGAGCAGCTGGGTGAGTCTCTCCCACTGGGCGAGGCTGCCTGGATGGGTCAGTAGTCCTGGAATGCAGTGAACTTCGTGGAGTAGAGTTGCCCAGTGAGATTCCTCCACTGGAACCATGAATCCAGACAACCCGGAGCATTGTAGAGTAGGACCGCCCAGCAAGAGGTTTCAGTCCAGAGCGAGGGTCCCAGGCCTAGGCAGTAGGTCCAGTCCCCAGGGAACATCATAGAGGAGGGCCACTCAGAGAGAAAGAGTCCCTCATGGGGCCAAGACCCCAGACCAGGTGGTAGTTCCAGGCCCCAGGGAACATCGCAGAGGAGGGCTGCCCAGCCCAAGTGGTAGTTCTGGACCAAAGGGAACTTCTCAGAGGAGAGCTGCCCAGTGAGAATTCCCCCAGGATGAGTCTTCCCTGCAGGGTGAGGATTTCACACCAGGGCAATAGAACCAGAGACCCAGGCCCAGAAGAGCCATGACCCAGCACACAGTCTAGTCTTCCTTTGGCTGAACATTGGTCAACAAGTGGAGGTGCCTCTGCCCACCAGCAGGAAATATACCCCACCTGAAGGCCACCACTCCTAGAGGGGCAGCTTCCTTGTGGAGCACTGCATTATCAAGTTCCTCCAAGACTTCAGGCTACTGAAGGTTAGGAGGCGAGTTATTGGAAATCTACAGGGACACTATAAGCCAATAGAGTTTCACCACTAGAGGGGTAGATACCTGACCAATGTGAGAAAAGAAGGGAAGAAAATGTCCCAAACAAACCTAGATGCTACATCAATAAAATCCAATGACAGCATGGCAGAAGAAATGTCAGAAAGGGAGTTCAGAATGTACATAATTAAAATGATCAGAGAAGCAAACAATGAGATGAAAGGGTAAATGCAGGCTTTGAATGATCACACCACTCAACAGTTAAAGAGTGAATTCAGGAAGCAAAAGATCATTTCAGTAAAGAGTTAGAGATACTGAAAAACAAAACAAAACAAAACAAAACAAACAAACAAAAAAAAACCAGACAGAAATCCTTGAAATGAAGGAAACAATAAACCAAGTTAACAACTCCATAGAAAGCATAACCAATAGGATAGAGCACCTGGAAGACAGAACCTTAGACATTGAAGACAAAATATGTAATCTTGAAAACAAAGTTGACTAAACAGAGAAGATGGTAAGAAATCATGAACAGAATCTACAAGAATTATGGGGTCTCATGAAAAGGCCAAATTTAAGAATTATTGGGATTGAGGAAGGCTTAGAGAAACAAACCAAAGGAATGAATAATCTATTCAATGAAATAATATCAGAAAATTTCCCACATCTGAAAAATGAAATGGAAAATCAAGTACAAGAGGCTTATAGGACTCCAAATATACAAAATTACAATAGACCCACACCAAGGCATATTATAATGAAAATACCTAACATACAAAATAAAGACAGAATTTTAAAGGCTGCGAGAGAAAAGAATCAAATTACATTCGGGGGAAACCAATATGGATATCAGCAGATTTTTCAACCCAGACCCTAAAAGCTAGAAGGGCCTGGAACAACATTTTTTCAAGCTGTAAAAGAAAATGAATGCCAACCAAGAAACTTATACCCAGCAAAATCTTGGATGAATCTTGAAGACATTGTGCTAAGTGATTTAATACACTAATTTTTTTAAATACACTAATTTTTTTAAAAAGCATTATAGACCCACTATGATTAGGGCCCACAAACCCACTGTATTCTCTTGCTGTGTGGCCATTGAAATGTATCCTTACATCCATATCCAAAGGGTAAAGTGGATCCCATGTTGTATTCCAACTTATGCCAAGGAACTGCTTCTTTTTTTTTCCTAAAAATACTTGAAATTCAAGAATTGTTAGCACATCTCCAGAGTATTTCCTCACTGGTTTTCTGCACAAATAGCTTCTGTCCATTTACATTTACTTTTCTTGTCTCTGTTTTTTTTTTTTTTTTGAACTTCCTTTGTTGGAATCAAAATTCTTGAGAAGAGTTGGAAAGTTTTCAGAGTGTCAGAATTAAGAGAAACCAGAGAACAGTGGTGTTAGCTCTCCCTTCTCTAAATCAGTGTTTGCCACATCAACACACCTGCTGTGTGAAGGGGGCTAATCATGGAGTCGTGCTCAGAAGAGACCGTGACATGAGTGCTGTAGAAATGGCAGTAGCCTTGTTAGCAACACTGCCATTGCCAAGGCTTAAGCATAGAGGTTGTGAGAGTCTCTCCCCCACAAAACAATCAGAATTATCTTTTGAACTCTATATAGAATAAAATAAGAGGTCACATATTTTCTACTTCCTTGAGCTCCACTGCCAGATTTTAATAACTCTGTAGGCTGAGGGTTGCTGTATTTCTAGAATATGGAAGCATAATTTGAAGGTAATATCTATCCAAAAGGAATTATAAAAGTAAAAGGTAGAAGTCCAACACTCATTTTTACTTGAGACAACCCAACAGTCTTGTTTTCATGCAAAAACCAAGGGAGTAAACATGGAAGTTTGTTTTGCTTAGGATTATCTTTGATGGTTTAATGAGTCTTCACAAAATTTCAGGTGCATTCCCAATTCTCAGCTCTGCCCATAACTGCATATTTTAATTACTCTGGAGCATAGAAGGAGATTTTGTTAATCCTTAGCTGTAACATGCTTGAGTGATTTGAATACTTCAGACCCTCAGTCAGTGGTATGTGTATTCCATATTGAGGCCACATTAACTATGCAAGGGGCCAAATGAGGACCTGTGAGAATGGTTTTCAAAATGTGGTCTCAGCATAAGGGATGTATTGTTATTAAGGCAAAACAACTCCACGAATGTCCGGTGGAACCTACAGCCTCCTACAACCTCAAACCAAATATTCATGGATAAGTCTCTCAGGATGAAACCATCACATCTAATATGTTTTGAGGCATATTTTTTAACAAGTTTATTAAAATTTAAAAAAAAACCCAGAAATTTACTATAGAATGGAGATGGCCTTCATTGAGGTGTTTTATTTGTGAAAGATCAATTTACATCATGAATACAAATAAAGACTGTTTCTTGGGATCCCAATCTCCTGAATTGGGTTAGGGTGACCCCCGCTCTCCTGCCTTTGTCCCAGATGTTATTTTTGCTTGAGTGTGGAAGGCAATGCATATTAGTAGGGGATGAAGAAGAGATTGATTTAAAGGTTGCTTAGAAACTTGCATGCTGACTTGTTCACAAAGTGGTCCTTCATGCCCAATGGTGCCGTCCTCTGTTATGATTTGCCTGGGGACCAGCTCTCAATTCTGATGCTACTGCTAGGGCTGAAAACATTTTTGGAATTCTCTTTTCAGGAATGGTACCAAAGGTTAGTTTATAAACCACATGAAACTTATTCTTTATTTCTTTTTGATAATCCTTAACTCCTTTTTGAAAACAAATTCTATTTACCTTAACTTACAAAATTTTATTTCAAATGATATTTGGCTATTTTGAAAAGACAAACTTGGAACATGAAAAGGATATTGAGGAAAAACTGAGGAAATCTGAATAAACTATGGACTTTAGTCAACATTACTGTTTGATATATTCATTGAAACCAATGTATCATGCAAATTTAAGATGTTAATAGGATAAATGAGATAGGAGGTATTTAGAAACTCTCTATTTTTGTAATAATTCCATCACTATAAAACTATTCCACAATGAATAGTCTTTATAAAAGGACAAACCTCATGTTAACCTCAGGAATAAAATAATAGGAATAAAATAATAGTCTGAGTATTATGCTTAGAATTTTATGTATATATTCTTATTTAATTCTTGCAATAGCCCTATAACAGCAGTTATTATTTTGGTTTTAAAGAAGAAAGAAAAAAAGGTACTCAGAAAGTTTAAATGACTTTACCAAGGAAAAATAGCTAATCTGTGGTAAATGTTGGGATTCAGATCCAATTTCATCTGGGCCTAAATTCTCTCTACCATATTATATTTATTCCATAAAAATATTTTGTAGACTTTAAAATTAATTCCCAAAGTGCAGTTTCCCAAAGCAGTATCAAGTACAAATCGCCAAAACACAACTACTTCGAACAGGGTAACACTGATCTGGATGTAAAATTCCTGTATTTATCTTTGAAATTAGTCATATTCTTTTATAATTATTCTTATTAATTTTCTGGTAAGGTCCTTAAATGGTGACAGATCTTTCATATTTGGAGGAAATATTTTGTTCTCAGGAACAGTGGCTCTCTTGGATGAAGTCCCTTTCTGTCATTGGGTCAAAGCATCCATTTGGTAAAAAGTCCAAAGGTGTAGACACTGGGTTGACTCTTGAAAATGTGGGGACCACATGAATGCTCTGTGTTAATGGAAGATCCAGAACTCCTGCCAACATTGTGGTTTCTTCAGTTGCCACAGTTACCATGGAGAAGTAGGGGGCCTGTTGATGATAATGACCTATAAGAAGTAGGTTTTCATACCTGTGGTGTAGCCTGTGGTACACTCCCCAGATCCTCTGTCTCCATGGAGCCAGTTATTCTCCCAGCTTTTGTGAGTATTGACTGCTAGCATCTCACAAAGGAGTCAAGTCCCTGCTCAGGAATTACCCTCTGACAGAGCGAGATGGCTCACCAGAGGTTTGCTCTGTCAGCCTGCCTGTATCCACTGACTGACTGGCATTGGGCTTACAAAGCCCTGGAGCCTTTGCCCTAGTGCAGGGCCTTTCTGAAGGAGCACCCAGCTTCAGAGCTTCCTCTGCAATCACCTGAAGTCTCTTATCTTCCAGTTTCGTTTTTGCTCAGTTTTACTTTAATCACTTTAAGCATTGATTCAAGTGCGCTCCTCAATAAACCATCCGTATCCAAACCTCAGAGTTGGTCTCCAGGGGATAACAGTCTATGACAACGTCTCAACACACTACTGTCTTCTCTCCTTATGGGAAGAATTCAGTATGTTTCACATACTCTCTTAAATGTGTAGACATCACTTTTCCCAGGAAGTTCTAACTAGGTTAGTGCCTCCTGTAGGAGCTCCTTCAGCCTCAGGTATTCACCCAGTATAGCATTTATGCCACCAACATGTAATTTCTCTTTTTCCTCCATAAATCCCCCACAAATGTGATCCCTTTGAGGGTTGGAACTATGTCTTGCACATCTCTGCATCCTTAATGCCAGCCCTGGTGCCTTGGTTGCAGTAGGAACCCAGAAAACATTTGTGGAATGAATTATATTTAAATGTGATAAATTAGTTAAACCCTTTTTAAAGTCTTTTATTTAGGTTGGTTTTGCTCCAAAGTTTGTCATGCAGCCCTAAGTTTGATAGAGTTATCCTGAAAACTTTCTCATTTTTCAACACCAGTTGACTTTAAAAAACTGGGCAAAGAGTTGAAAGGAATAAACTGGAAGAAAGAAATTCTGAAAGGAAAACATTCATCCTAAAGAAAGAAAACTAGAAAGTAATCCTGGAAATAGGGATTTGCCTCCAGAATAAAGATTTTTCCTATAACTGATTCTGAAATAGAGATATAAATACTGTAGAAATTAATTTAGAAGCTATGATTCCTTCCAACCAAGAAGAGGCTACTAACAACTGGAAGAAATTTTACTGTGATCCAAATAAGGTAACTTTGTTTTTATGGATGATGGAATTGACACGTAGTACTTAAGGCTTACACTAAGCCATGGCACAATAGCCATAGCCTCTGGCTTACTGTACCGTTCATTCCTCTTTCCTCTGACTCTCCATTGCCCGGGTTTTTTTTTTTTTTTTTTTTTGTGCCAGCTATTAAGTGTTGATCATGGATGGGTCTTGAATACTTTTGAGCCTCTGGCCATTAGCACCTTGAACAAAGGGCAAACTAGAACCCACAGACATACTAACCAGAAAAATTTCTGTGACTTCACATTTAGAAACAAAGCCTTTGCGAAGATGAAGATTTCTTAGTCTCACAAAGACTTAATTTCTGGGCCCTCTATTTGCTGACTATCATGCCTATCATGACTTTGAATCAATACCTTATATTGTTTCTCACTCCCTAAAACCTGTGATAAATGTTTTCTCTTGCCTCCTCTTACTCTTCATTTATTTAAAGTCCCAATTTGGTGTACTGCTTTGCTTATTGGTCTATATTTTGTAATGTTTTTCACATTACGATAACCTTACAACTCAAGTGGAAGAGGAGAATTTATAATGATGGAATGTATTTGTGTAATTACTGGCTGCTGAAATTTTTACCTGGTTTGAGAGGTAGGTAGATCTAGTTAACATTGTAAATCTTCTTTGACCCCAGAGGAGTTTTAAATCTCCATTCAATCTCCTTCATATAAGCAATACTCTCCTCATTACTAAAACAACCTAGGAATTAATAAAGAGAAGCAAGTTGTTTGGCTTGTGTCGTATTTAAAACAAGCCAATTTTCTTACTACTTTCCTTACCCACACAACTTTATATTCAATCCCATAACTACCTTCTCTGTGTTGAATGCTAGTAATTCTCTTTTGCTGATGTTTAACTCTTCACACATCTCATCATCTTAGTTAGAATAAATGCTCCCCAAGAGAAAGATTCCTGTCTTGTGTATTTTTTAATCTTTTAAAATGCTCATATTTGCATATAACATGCATAAATGCTTTGCATATAACATGCTGGGCTAAATATATATTTATTACATCAGCATTCACTCTAGTTCCTTTTTATCTGCATAAAAAGGACTAGAAGGCTAAGAGCTGCATTTCTTTTACTCCTTTTTAGCTTGGGGGGAGTGTGATGTGATATAGTTTCATCCAGAAAGATATATGCATGGGATTGCAAGAGAGGTAGAGGACATCTTTCTAGAGATGTCAGCTAGCAAGCCAGCTCCTAAGGATGAAGGTATTTTCAGCATTCAGGGACCATATGACTCTCTCAGGTAACCAACCTATAGGTGTGGGACTGTACTGACGGTCATAGTAGTTCAAAAACCTCGGAACCATAATGAAGGGAGTGTGACTTTGAAGCAAAACAATCCAGTCACTGGAAACTCCCTGATTTTAATTTCTCCAGCCCTTTCAATGATTTTGAAAATACCTACTTTCTTATAAAAACTGTTCTTTTGAAATGCTTATTTTCCATTTCTTACATTGAACCTTAATGGATACTTCAGCTGCCCACATCATTTGTCAATGTAGTAAAATACTTCGTGCCTCTACAAGATTATGCAAAAAATTTGCATCATAGTTTTGCTTGATTTTATGTTTCTAATTTCTATGGACTACCAAGCCTCTAAAAATGCTAAGGACTCATCTACACAGTATCCCTTTAACCACTTTGATGGCTTAGTGAGCCCCTGGATACTATAAAATAAGCACAAACATTGAGTTGGTCAGTAACAAAGAATTACAGTAAATAAGATACCATAGACTGTAGAATTTTGAGTTAAAATATGAATATTTATTGGTAGCTGTACCTTTTCAAGAGGATGTGAAATTATTTACTCAACATCCCAGTTTAACAGTGAACAATTCATTTATTTAAACCTGCTAAGTCTCCCCTGAGTGCTTTTGATCTTATGGCACAAATCCACATATTCTAAGGTTGAATGTTGTGGTGTATTTAATTTTCTGAATGTAATTTTAGGGAAATTATATCTTTTACAAATAGCTGACTTATCATGGGAAGAACTCAAAACACATTGAGAGATGATTAATGAAGCATGAACCATAAATCCTTTGACTGTTCCCAAATCACATTCCTGATTGTGAAGGTAGGACAACATCTTGGTAGTCTTGGTTCTAGTCCACTGTGCTATCTGCTGTGCAGCCTTGTGCTGTTGGCCTCTTGGATCTGTGAGGACCTAAATCCCTTTCGTTTGCACTTTCTGCAGTTCTTTCTCATGCACATCTTCCCTGCTGGTGTGTAAATGAGAACTGCCTCCATTTGTCTGGCAATCTTAACTTTCCTGAGTATAATGATGGCTGTTAATGTTAACAAGGTATGTTACTATTTACAAATATCTTTCACAAATCTTAATTATTTCAGTCTCTCATAACCTTGTGAGGTAAGGCAAGCAGATAGCACATTATCCTCATTTTACAGACAAGTATCCAGGAGACAGTCATTATGAAGAATAGTATGGTGATTCCTCAAAAAACTAAAAATAGAATCAGCATATTTCCAGCTATCCCACTTCTGGGTATAGATACACAAACAGATGTTTTTAAATGAAGGAGTGAATCACTTTTGATTTTTAAAAAACTACTTCTCTATTGTTAATAATGTTGAATAAAAATAGTTATTACAAAATTGAACCTTGAACCATTGTGTCTAAAAATTAAAGGCCAATAATATCAAAATGTCTAACATCCAAGATGGTGTGTGGTAATGGGTGACCTGGTATACAGATTTTTCCACAGGTGGATGTTTATTATCTGCTTTTGTAAGTTAACATGATTTATGAGCAGAAGGTTTGAAAAAGTTACTTCCCAGTAGAATTTTTGAACTTTTGCCAATCTTTTCAATCTAGATTTTGACCCCATGGCAAAGGGATTATCCCAGTCTTTGGTTTCTTGGCTATTCTGGTCCACTGGCTCCTATTTATTCAAGGGCAAAGAAACTATGTCTTATTTATTTGTAAACCAGGTGCAAAGCGTCAGGAACCTAGATAAATGTCTACGAAGCTACATTGGTGGTTCTTATCCCAAAGTTCCTCTGAATTCATTATCTTTTATTGGAGGGGGTGGTTTCTGGGGATTGAACTCAGGGTCTCAAGCTAGACATGTGCTCTACCACTGAGCTACACCCAGCCATAATTCATTCTCTTTTAAGATACTTCATCAAATGCTTAACTTCAAATGCTAATGTGTATCTCCAGCCCTTCATTGGAAATTCTCTTCTACTATTAAAGCAATCAATTTTTTTTCCTGGCATGATGGCTCTTTATAAAAGCTTGCTGTTTATCACGTCTGCTCCCATTATTCTCTCTTATTACACATTTAATTCACTCTTCTACTTTATTTTCCTTTTGTTAGCTGCTATTGGTAAATTACAAAATTCAGGCAGAATGCCGGTGGAACATTTTCCTCTTCTGTTCTAGACACATGCTCTTTAGCCAGAACATTTTTTAATGTAAAATTGAGAGGAATGGATGCAGCACTGAGTCATTCTCCAGGACTCTGGGAAAACCTAGTCCTGTGGTAAGAACTCGGCTTCCTTGCCTGTCCTACCTGTGTTTGTACTGGGCTGTACCATCAAATACCAGAGTCAGAGGGTGCTGACTACACTGGCTCTTCTGTTGAACTGGAATGGTTGGCCACTGAGAATTTTCAGGGAACAAGGTAATCTGAGGCTGGTGCTCTCATGCTTCCTGTTGGCATTCCATTTTCACACATCCCCTTCCTTGTCAAAAAAAAAAAAAAAAAAAAAAAAATGCCTTGTATATTTGAGTAGTTCAATTCAAAGTAGATTCTTTTTTGGTATCTAAGTTCTGAGTTTTTTTTTTTTTTTTTTTTTTTTTTTTTAAATTATCTCCTGTTCACATTGTCCTCAAAGTCTAAGAGGAACTGACTTGGCATCTATTTACTTGTCTTTTTCTTGAGAAATTCCCAGAAGATTCTGTTCTCAAAAATAGAGGCTTAAGTTGTTCCTACTCCTTCTTACTAATGCTCAATGAGAGAGTTGGCAACACAGAAGCAAACATCTACCAGCAACGACATTTGGGTCATCAGTGGTTTGTAGATGTTGAGAATGCAGTAATTCAAAATGGGACTGAGTGGAAAAGCCAAATTCAAATTGATAAGGGGACTGTACATGTGCTTCATTTAACTTCAGACAGATTTTTGACTACTTGTGTCATATGCAAATGTGTACAACAATGCTTGAAATTGGATTTCCATTTCACTTAATTAGATTAGTGCAAGACCTGCATAATAATCAAGAGTTAGTAGTCTTGCTACTACAGGGGTTCAGAATTTCAAAATGATGCCTGGTTTTGAAGTTTGGTCTGTCCCAGGGGAATGGTGAATTGGTTGATTAGGGGTGTTGCTATGATTGATTTTACTTATACTTGTTGTGGTTCAAGTAAAGCATCTTGATTTGCTTTCATTCAGATAGATGGACGTAAAAGCAGAAATATATTTAATATATTTTAAATTCTGAAGAAATAATTAAGATTTTTTAAAAAATTGAAGATTGTGCTCTAAAATAAATAAATAAATAAATTCGAGTACTATTTTTTTTCCCTGAGTTTTTAAGAAAATGGGTAATGAAACCTCACTGCATGTTTTCTCTCCAACATGAATAATAGGAATTTGAAATCCATTATAATTACAATTAGGGTGTTTTCTCTCCAGGTTTTAGATATATACAGTGTGTGGTCTGCAAAGAGAATAGCTTTACATAATTACAAAAGACAAGGAAGATTGGTTTCAGAAAAGCCAATGGTGGAACAGATGATTACACATAAAATTCTGGGCAAGAAGAAACGACAATACCGAGAGAGAGAGAGCTCAAGAGAGCGATACTAAGAACCCATTCAGAAATCAAGAAAACCCAAATAGCATTTATCCAAGCAGACAGCAGCTCTGCAGTGTTCTATTAAGCAAAAGGAAGGCAGATGTTCCATTTTGTCCCTGTTGGGAGGTTTTCGTTTGTAGCTGGGTGATGTTTTTAAATAAGACTTTCTAAGTTCTGCTTTCTAAAAGGAAAGAAAATTTCATGACAGGCTAGAAGAGTTTAGGCCACTCTGGTAGCTCTCAGATGTGCAGTTCAAACTTTGACTTAAAGGTAAGACCTCAGTTAAGGACTCTGTGACTACCCTGCCATGAAGTAGGCTTTTCACCTTTTCAAGACGCGGTTTCTTCATTTGTTAAGCAGGATTATAGCAACACACAGTGAAATTTGTACACCTCTTAACTTTACAGATTTTTTTTTTAATCTGGAAAATGAGATTATTTTATGGCTCTAGAGAATATCTAAATAAAGGAACTTCATTTTTTGATGTAAGTTAATTCTCAATTATTTCTCATATTCTGGTCCTGCTATTTGTCTTTCATTTTATTTATTTATTTTGTTTTGGAGAGTTGGTGATGATGAAATAAGATCAAGTCCAGGTAATTATTTCAAAAGGTATAAAGGGCTACCTAGAAATCCAGACAGGACTCATTGTTAGTAAACATCAGATCTTGGAATGAATTCAAATTTTTGCTCAAAATAGCTATAAATCATCCATCTAGTCTGAGGCAGAATCCTAGGGGCAATTTTGTTGACCTAAAATAAGTAAACTGTGGAGAAAGAATTTGAATTCAGGTCAGTCCAATCAAGGTCCACAGTACTATTGACCATTTATAAATGTGTAAATGGTAGGAATGTCCAATTCTTTTTATTTTAAATTAAAATATTTTTTATTTTTACAGACACATTTTGATTCATTGTATACAAATGGGGTATAGCTTTTCATTTCCATTATTGTACACAATATATTTCACACCATTCTGTGTAATCATACATATATATAGGGTAATACTGTCTGTTTCATTCTACTGTTTCTCCATTCCCACCCCCTCCCACCCCTTTTTCCTCTACACTATCCAAAATTCCTTCATTCTCCTCTTCCCCCCACCACCCATGACAATATATAAGGAATGTCCAATTCTTAAACAGCAGTGGGGTGGGGGAGTGATGATGAAGTCATTTAACTGTATTTTTTCTTTTGGGTTCTTTCCCTCAATGGGGTAAAGCTCAGACCTTCTTCCTTACTCCTCATAATTGGTGTTCATAGCATCAGTGAAGAGGTGCTCTGAAGCGTTGTTTTACTGAGGAGTCACAGGGGTTACAGCCCAGTAATTATTGATAAAGGAAATATACATTTTACCTAATCTGTTATGTAAGACCTGTATAACTAGAGTTTTTTGATTTAACATTGCTGGAAGTCTAAATGTGTTCTTGAAAATCTGTGAATGACTGTGAATGGTTGCCTTAAATTTTGTCATCTAAGTTATTAGTAACGTCACAAAATCCCAAGAAGATAAGACTCTGTAAAAAGGCCAATTTTATTATTAAAGAAGAAGTGTTTATAACAAGCTATGAGCTATGATGGTGGTGATGTTATATGTGTTTGTATTTAATTGGGAAGAGGTAGATGCAATGCTTACCGGGGGGACCTTGTGGATAACACTTCCGCAGTGTCATCTTTTCTGAGTCAGATTGGAGGCAGAGTTTAAACTCCCATGGAAGCTGGCAGCAGAACGAGGTCAACATTTGCTAGGACCATGTGAGTTAGATTCATGTCTGTGCTCAGGATCCATAGGAACTACGTGTATAAAGAGGAGAATGACCTGATGTGTGTTACAGACTGGATGTAGAATGGAAGGAAGTGGAAAAAGTCTAGGATATACCAAAGGTTTCCAACGTGGGTCCCTCGGAATGTGGGAACAGGAATAGAAGCAGGCTTGGCAGGGAAGGGTTTATACATTGGGACATATTATTTGTGGGATGGCACTAAGCAAAGGAAGACATTAGCCTCTCAGAACAGTGTTCCTTAAGGGTGGGTATCTGTTCTTGATGTGAAGAGTTGGGATTCATTAGCTTTATGCAGATGGGGTTACCTATGAGGAGAAGGACACTGGAATAGAATATCCATAAGATGATCTTATCAGTTAGTTTTAAACAGAGGCAGGTAAAGAAAGAAGAAGGGAAGATGGCACTAGAAAATAAATTGGGATGCAGTCCTGGCCAACACAACTGCATACTCCTGCTTCAGGGAGTCAGCCATGCTCTCTACTGGAATAGTTCTTCCCCCATCAAACAAAGCAGGTGGGTCATTATTACAGAATTTGGCTGAAATAGCACCTTCTCCATGGGAAGTGACTACCCCAATTAAAACTGAAATCTCCCCCATGTTCAGCATTCTCTATTCCCCTGCCCTGCATTATTCTTTTCTAATGCACTTTTCACCTTCTGACATACTGTAAGTTTTGCTTAATGGTTGTTTAATGTAGTCTTTATCCACGAGAATGGCAAGCTCCACGAGAGTATGGATTATTTTATTTCTGTACTCTTTGAGATTGCCTGACATACAGTAGGAGCTCCAAAAATACTTGTTGAGAGAATGAATAGGCTCACGGAGACCTACGGACACAAATCTCTTGTGATTAGCCCTGAAAATGCAGGAGGACTAATTTTTGGTGGGAGAGTAAAAAAAAGAGTATGAGCCCTAACTTGATAGCAGGGAACTTGAAGTAGCGTTTTATGACTAGAAAATGTTTAAGGAAGACAAATGGTAAAGCGATTTGTCTTCTAGAGAGGATAATTTAGAATATTAATGGGGCTGCTGATAAGTTAGTCAAGAAAATTAAGGATGCACTTGCAGTGTTTGTGCAGGTGGAGATTGATGATCAGGGAGCCGGTTTGGAGGGACAGTAGGCAGACTGTGGCTCAGTTCAGCTGGGCATAATAATCTCTCATGTGTATTCTAGGTGGTTGTAAATGGGAGGTCAAGTCTGGCTTCTTAAAGTGCTGTGTTGAAATGTCTAACTGAAAGTTAAGGATGAGACCAGAGAAACTGTCTGAGTGGAGAAAATGAACAGAATGAATATTTTAGATTTAGGAAATTTGAAATTAAATAGTTTAATAGGAAAAAAATTCAGAACCATATAACTAAAATTCAGAAAATATTTAAGGATATATAGAAATATATTAAAAATTCAGTTTAACTTAAAAATTGTTATTGCCAAGTTTTAAAAGTTGTGGGCAGACCTTTTAAGTATCCCTTATGGAGCCTCCAAAAGGGCTCATGGAATTCCTGGTAGTACAACTCTAAACACTGGGAATTTCCCTGGGTTTCCAGCACCCAACCTGAAATGACACTGCAAGTTCCCGGGAATGGCCTGCAATCTTGGCATGAAGTCCAAGAAATAGATGCGTGGTTTAATTACGTTCTGGACAAACGATGAGTGGACCAACATAATGTGTATTTGAAAGTTTATATTCTAGGATATTGGCCAAACTATGTTGTTTTATTGTGTGCATGTATGAAGATGTAACAAGAAATCCCAACATTATGTACGATGATAATGCACTACTAAAAAACGTGGAAAAAATGTTTATATTGTAAAACACAGATGACTGCATACTGTTTACATATATTAACAACTCTTTCTGGAAGGAGAGTTTGGATGAATGTACATTCTCAAGAGTAGTAATATCTTTCCAAGGGTTATTCATGTTCAGGGAGCCTTCGTTTTGGGAATGAAGTCAGTAAATACAAATCCGGATAGTGGCACTGACACAGGGCTGGTCTTGTCTTACCTAGAGGAGGCATTCCACTCTTTCCCTCTATTTTCTCCTCTAAATGCCTTAAGGCTTTTTGTTATATATTCTTCTGATGCTACTCAGGGCTCTTTAGTTACAAGCAACAGATATCAGTTCTGGCTAATTTACATTGAAAAGGAATTTCTTGAATGGTGGGAGTGAACATACTGTGGCTTGGAGAGAAGACCCAGGGTCAGCTGTGGAACAGACGGGAACCAGGCAGCTCTGGGTACTCTTGTTGGCAGAAGTGTCTGCAGTGGCCCAGGCTGAACTCTTCAATCAACTTCTTCCAGGGATTCTCAGTGTTTGTATCACATGGCTTATGATTCACGTGCTAGGAGGGGAATGTTTTGTCTCGTTTGCCTAAAGGAAGATAGGGCTTCTACTTAACATTTACCCATTACCTGACCCAACAGGGAAGAGGTCATTCTCCCTTAATGAAACCACAGAAGGTGAAATAGATGACAGGCAGTGAAACCAAGGTCCAAAACGACTGTGGGTTAAGAGAGCCCCACAAGTTAAGCAAACTGCTTTCCCCTTTAGGTGGCCACAGTAGTCTAATTTCTATGCTTCACATTTTCTCTTGGACCCCTCTAGTCCCTTGATACTTTCTTTGATAGTTTGTCAGAATGCCTGTAGAAAATTAGTTGACTCTTTCTTTGGTGTCTTCTGTGAGGAAATTATGGAGTTCTCCAGCTCTCATCTGCTCATCTATAGGTGAACAAAAATTGAATTTGTGGTGAAAGGATTTAGGCAGGAAGCTATTAAACAGCCACCTAGAGCTTCTGCTTCCAATAGCTTAATGCTGTTGCTTCACCATTTTACGTCTCAGCGGGAGTCTCTCTTCAGTTTGATCCACACTCAGGAAGTCTTTCTACCACGAGGGATTTATTTTTGCTAGGCTTTGCTACAGGAGTACTGTGTAACAGAGAGCTTCAGTCTCAGCGGCAGGCAACGTTTATTTCCACTCAGTGGTCTGAGGTCCAGTGGCTCTGATGGGCTCCACTGTGCTCTTAGCTGGGATTGGCTGAGCTTGGCTCTAGGTTGTTGTTTGGTTTAAACTTGGTCTAAAAATGGTCTTATTCTGGAGCCAGTGGCTTCCCAAGACATGCTGTTCTTATGGCGGGTACGGAAGCACAAGGGATACAGAAGGGCCAGACCTCTTAAATCCTTAGCATGGAATGCACATGTGTTATTTCTACCCATGTTCCACTGGCTAAAGCTATGCAGGTGACCAAGCCCAGTGGCAAGGGTAGAAAGAAAAGGACAAATTATCAACAACAATACTGTGTCCTTTATCTTCCCTTGAGCTGCAAATGGATAGCTGCAGAAAGCAGGCAGCTGAATGTTCTGGACAATGTTCTGGAATGTTCTAGAAAGACAATAGAAAGCACTGCCCAGGCAGGGATTACTGATGGGATGAGAAGGAAGAAAATCTTTACATGGAAATCCATCCATTTAAATCTTGGTTTGTAAATATGCTATGTGTCAAAGGATTCAGTAACCAGCAATATGAGAATGGAGGCACAGAGGGAACAGTCTGTAGATGATAGAAGACCTGAGCAGTGTGGTGCAAACGTGAGCATCCAGATCAGACCCTGAGAAGAGCCTCTGTTCTCCTGGCATCCTAGTTAGATGTTAATCACATGCAGTGAGAAGGAACTGGAGATCGGTTTCAGGGCCAATTGTTTCATTATATAGTTTGCGTATAAACCTATATAGCAAAATCCTTGATCCAGGGAAGACTGCAAAAATCTTTGACACAAGACTATGCTTATACTTATATGACAGTACCTTCTACAATATTTTCCAAACATAGTCCCCGCCCCCAGAGTGGCTCATGAGTCATTTGTAATGAAAAATTTGATTATCTTTATTATGCCCTTGGTTGTAGATACCAAAGCTGGGTTGGCTTAATTAATAAGGTCAAAATTCTGATGCTCAAAAGTATGCAAAACCAGGGAAGCAAGCTAGATTTTTTTTTTTTTTTTTTTTTTTTTACAGAATGCCATATGTGTCTCTGTGTGTTTATGAATATGGAACATTTTATTCTTTCATATTCCCTAAAGTCTACACACTCCAAATAAAGAAATTTATTTCAAATATAAAGTTACTAAGCAATGCACATAGCTATAGAACTAAATATTCAAGCACAAATAATGGAAAGGCAATTCCTAAACAATATTCTGATTACCCCTACAATGACCTCTGACTTGACCAGCACTGTAATGTGTAGGCAGAATACAAGGCAGAAAGGTGCCAGGAAAATTCATCCAAATAGACTTTTTGAGCACATTCTACCCACTGACTGGTCTCACAATTTAATCTCAGTCACAGCACATAGAATGCTGCCTTAAGTTTATTTTTCTCTTAGGATTGTATGTCACCTCTCCTTCCTTAATGTGCAATCTCCCTAGAGCATCATTTGTCTCAAGCAAAAAAATGGAAACAGTAACAACAGCCTTACTAATAGTAATAATAACAGTAGTATAAAATAACACTTCTACATGTGTTTTTCTAAAGATAAAAGGTTTTGCAAGTGAAAAGAGCTTCATAATAGGTAGCATGTTGCTATTTATGAATAAAGAAATAACTTGGGCATCATTCAGTTATAGGGTAAATAAAACTGGGGCAAACCAAACATTTCAACTATTGAATACACGTAGGACTGTGGAGTAATATTTTATGATGCATTGGTTTCCTGGGGCTGCCACAATAAATTAACACAATCCTGGTGGCTGGAAATAACAGAAATTTACTCCTGCACATTTCTGGAATCTAGATGTCTAAAGGCAAGACCTTGGCAGGGTCATGCTTTCTCTGAATGCCCTAGGGAAGAATCTTCCTTTTCCTTTCCTCAGTTTATAGCGTCTCCTGGCAATTCCTTAGCTTGTAGCTGCATCACCCTGTCTCTGCCATCTTCTCTTCTTCCAAGTCTCTGGAGTTTGCAAATTTCCTTTCCTTATGAGGACATCAGTTATTAGACTTTCCAATCTGAGTTTGACCTCATCTTAACTTGATTACATCTACAAAGACCCTCTTTTCAAAGAAGGTCACATTCACAGGTGTCAAGGGTTAGGAGTTAAGCATATCTTCTTGAAGATAAAATTCAACTTGCTACAGATGCATATCAGAGTGATCAAATGACAATCTCATTAGTTGAAAAGAAGTTATCAGCGAATCAGCAATAAACTGAAGTTGATCCCTGCTTATTCTTTTTGAATGCGGAATTAGAAGAGTAAGGTCCTTAATATTTACTAGACAATGAAAGATGCTGCAGACCAGGTTTGGAAAAACAAGACAAATTGATGGTGAGAGGTCATCACTCTTCATAGTTTCCAGATAATAATTGTAAATTTCAACCTGAACAGATAAACATTAACTCCAGTGGCAATAAATTGGTTGAAAGAGAAAGTCAAATAATCATGCAGCATACTAATAAAGAGTGGGATTAGTATATAAAATCCTTGAAAATGATCAGGTTAGAATATTTCTCCATTAGAAAAAGAATTGATTTGGATATAGATGTTCCAGCAAGAGAGGAGATTATAAATAAAAAATAATGTTATCATATATGTTTTGTAAATTGACAGGGCTTTAAAGTGTGTGATATTTAGACTTTTAAATATAAGGAAATAGAGATGTTTGAGATGGTAGCTTCAGTAAGCTGAAAGGCTAACATGTATTGACCTCAGTGAAAAATGCATACACAATTTTTACACCTGTATTTTGCAGAGATGATAATTTTTAGCTAGTTTATAGGTGGTTTTATTTCTTATCTGAATTAACAAAGAAGTATTTTAAGTAAACTAAAGGAGATTTTTCAGAACTTTAATCTGTAGAACTATTACAATTTTATCACTCATAGTCTTGGTCCAGCAGAAGATGGTATTTGACATACAGGATAGGGTATAGCAGCAGATCTTGTTTTGTAAAGCCTTATCTTTGTGTGCTCTATACTCATAGAATAATAAACACTGATGATAAAGTCAATATTGCATTTGTACAGTTGGTTGTTAGAAATTTAGGGTTTAATGGGAAGGGATTAGTTTGGCAGCTATGCCCTCTAGGGGTTAATTTTGGTTGCTGTAATGGTTAAATTAGATGGGTCAACTTGACTAGTCTGTGGTGCCCAGTTGTCTCTGGTAAGTCACTAGTCTAGATACTGTTTCACTATATTGAAGAGGTGAACATGTACAACCAGTTAACTTTGTGTAAAAGAGTTTTCCCTCCATAATGTGAGGGCACATCCAATCAGTTGAAAGTTTAAGAAGTTTCCCAAAGAAGAGCTTCTGCTTCAAAACTGTAACAGAAATACTGTCTGCATTTTCAGCTGCTGGCCTGCTCTACAAATTTTTAGACTTGCCATATATAGCTTATTGGTTCCAAGTCTCTGGAGAACCCTGAATCTTATAGTTGCTTTAGACAGCATTTCAACATCTTCAACCTCAGAGTTCAGAGATATTTCTAAAAATATGGTGGGGTTGGAACTGTTGCAACATCTACTCTGACCCCCTTTCCATTGTAGGGCAGTGTATGGAAGGCTGAATTCCCAGGCAGAACCAAGTTTATCTGAGCCTGCTTTTAAAAGTGGTACCAGAATCTTGATGGTCATTGCCACTTCTATCCTCTTGGCTTAGGGTTTTCTCTTCCATGATTAAGTTGCTTAACATAAGGTTTAATAATGGTAATGAAAAGATAAGTTGAGAAAAAATATCCCACACTCTGGTATATGATTACACACAAAATACATACACACATATTATTCGTATATGGATGTAAATATGACCACATGTATGATGAACTACAAAAATGGCATTTTGTGATTCTGACATCTATATTCTAACTATGTAATAATGTTACTGATGAAGCCCCACCAGGTGGGAGTTGTTGTGGTTCTACCTTGTACAATTGGCCAACTTTCATCATCTTGGTTCCGTATGTGGATAGGCAGTGTTTGATTCCTATGGCCTTCCACAGCAGCATTTTTTGTCTCTATTACCCAGGTTACTTCCTTACACATTAAGTTTCCTACACTAAACATAATTATAAACCTCCCTGTTTGCAGTTTCCTAAGTAAAACCTCTAAGAGTTTACACCAGACATATATTAGTTATCTCTGGCATTCATTGCTTTACTCAGATATTTCCTGAATGCCTATGTTGGTTACTATGCAAGGTAATGAATTAATAAAATAGATGTTATATTAGTTTTCTGGGACTGCCATAACAAAATACCACAAACCAGGTGGCTTAAACAACAGAAATTAACTTTATCACGGTCTCAGAGACTGGAAATTCAAGATCAAAATGCCAGCAGCTTTGGTTTCTCCTGAGGCCTCTTTGCTTGGCAGATGGTCAACTTCTTGAAGCATTGGATCATGCCCTCACATGACCTTTCCTCTGTGTGTGTGCTTCTGCTGTCTTAGAAAGGCATCAGCCTTTGGAATTAGGGTCACCCTTTGAGGCCTCTTTGAACCTTAATTAGTATTTCCTCTCTAAAATACTATCCATGTGACAATAATAAGGTTCTTTTAAATTCATCCAACTCAATAGCAAACAACAACAACATAATATCCAAATACCCTAATTTAAAAATGGGCAAAGGATATAAATAGACATCTTTCCAAGGACATAAAATGGATAACGTATATGAAAAGATACTCAATGTCATTAATCAGCAGGGGAATGCAAATCAAAACCACAATGAGACACCACCTCACCTGTTAAGGTGGATATTATCAAAAAGGAAAGAGAAATGGTGGAGGGGATGTAAGGTAAAGGGAACCCTTTGTATACTGTTGATGGGGATATAAATTGTAGAGCCACATGGAAAGCAGTATGGAGGTTCCTCAGAAGTTTAAAAATAGAGCCGTTACATGATCCAGTAAGTCCACTTGTGGGTATATACCCAAAGAAAATCAAGTCGATATGTTGAAGAGATATTTTCATTTCCATGTTTATGTAACTTTTTCATAATAGCCACACATGGAAACAACCTTAATTTCCATTGACTGAGAACAGATCAAATGCATGTGGTATAGATACAGTGGAAGTCTATTTAGCTATAAAATAGAAGTCCTACCTTTTGCAATGTACCTGGAGAATACAGTGCCAAGTGAAATAAGCCAGGCATAAAAAGACAAATAATGCAGATATCACATATAGGTAAAATTTTTAAAAATGGAACTCTTAGAAGCAGAGAGTAGAATGGTAGATTAACAGGGATGAGGGAAGGGGAAAACGGAGCACATGTGGTTGATCGAAGGCTGTACATTTTCAATTATAAAATGAATAAATTCTGGTCATATAATGTCTTGTGTGGTGACCACAGTTAATATGTATTTTTCTTGAAATTTGCTAAGAGAGTAAATTGTGTTTTCACTCCCCCATACACACACTGAAAGTGGTACCTATGTGTGGTGGTTAATGTGATTGTGGCAATCATCTCACAATGTGTACATATATAAATTGTGTTGTACAACCTGACTATGTACAATTTAACTTGACTGTTAAGCCTTAATACATTGGAAAAAGCAAACTAAAAACAACAAAAACAAGGCAAATGAAGATTTCTTTTGTTGGTTTAGGGAGGTGGTTGCTCACAGTTTAACTGTTTCATGCCTGCCTGTATGGAATAGACCTCTCTATACTCTGAACTAAAATAGCTAATAAGTGGATTCTCTAGAAATTTTATAAACCCCTACATTAAAATGAAGATGGCTTTAAAAACTATTGTGTCCTAGGATGTCAATTACATTTTTTCATTTTCCTTCTGCAGTGAAATCCAAATTACCAGGTAGATTGAGTAGAACAGTTATTGAAATTCTCACTTTTAGGGAAAAATAAATTTTGTGTGGCCACCAGAATATTAAAATTCATTCTCATTAAAAAGGAATATTTGAATAAGAATTCAACTTAACTTTTTTAAAGCAAGGTTACAAAAATTAAAGGAAATAGAAGATTGCCTTTGAAAATGTTTCAGAAGTTTCTAGTGATATTATTCCAAATTGATGGTGTTGATATTTTCAAATAATACTTCAGTGGTTTATCATTCTTAAAGGACACTTTGAGCATTGGCTTTGTGTTATGCATTGATAAGATAGTGCTGAAATGGAAGGCAGGCACTGAGAGCAGAAATCCAAGAGTTGTTGGATTTTCATTTTGGTTTTTCAGTTTGTGCATTGCAAAATATTTTTTAAATACTTATTCTCTTTCTTCCCACCATACTGTTGGCATCTTCCTTGCATTTGTATGAATTCTTGTTTATTTAGAGAAACTTTTCCAAACCATATCCTATTTTGTTACTTAAAGTTCTTTTAAATATTTTTCTCATAATTTCTTTTTTATTTTTCACTGCCATATGTCTTGGTTGAAAATTATTCACACACACACACACACACACACACACACACACACACACATTTGAGAACCAAATATATTTGGTTTTTCTCTTGTTACTAATTTATGGTCCTCCCAAACACTGATCTGTCCTAGGGTGCGCTACAGTTACTATACATGAGTCCTCCATCACCTCAAACCAAATTTAGCCTTTTCTCTCAAATAGTGTTATATTAATTACATAATAAATTACCACAAATATAATAGCTTTAAAATCACATTTATTATCTATTCCTGTGGGTCGTTTTGGGCATCACTTAGTAAGGTTCCTTTCTTTAGGATCTACCAAAGCCTGCAGGGAAGTCATTGGCGGGGGCTAGGGTCTCATCGGAAGGTTCTACTGGGGAAGGATCTGCTTCTGAGCTCTCATGGTTGTTGCCAAAGCCTCATAGTTCTGTAGTGGTCAGCCAGAAGCCACTTTCAATTCCCTACCTCTCTATACTGTGACTCACAACGTGGTAGTTTGCGTCATCAGAGAAAACAAAGGAGAACTTCTGTTCGCAAGTTAGAGGACATAATCTCACATAATCTAATCATAGAAATGCCGATTCTGTTGGACTGGAATCAGCCCTGAAGGGAAGGGGATTACTTAAAGCTATGGATACCAGGAGGTGAAGCTCATTGGGGCCCTCTGAGAGTCTACTCACTATAAGGGTCATTTCTTGAAAGTCTTTCATCTCATAATGATGCCATTATTTTAAAAATTATTTTGACCTGAAACCTGGGCATTAATTTTGATTCTGGTTGTAGGGGATTCTTCCACGTTCAGCATGAGTGAGGGAAAGGGTTTCTGTCAGAGGACGCGCCAGCTGTTGATTAATCACTAAGAAACTTATTTAATTAAATAAACACAGGAGCCAATAATCTTTTTAAATGGAAAGGGATGTGACCAATCGGGCCATGCCAAGATCTGGCCTCTGACAAGATGGAGGAGCCCACCTTCCCTTTATTTATAGTCTTACAGGTAAAGGAGGACCTGGAGGAGCTATTTCTGTGAAGAACAGGATGGGGCGGAGTTAGGGAAGCCATTTGCTCTAGAATCAGCATTTCCTCAGGCAGTGAGCTGTTCTGCAGCATCACATACCCCAGGCTATCTGAAACAGTCTCTCATGACTGCCAGTTCCTGGGAGGCAGACCTCTTTATCCTAATAAATCTTTATTTCTGGAGAAGTTACCTCCTTTATCAAAGTTGAATTTGCTTCCATCTCTGGCTAGCTCTGCTCTGAGTTTAACCTTTTCTAATAGAGCGTTGCTGAAGGTGGCAACAATATCGCTAACATCCTTATTCTTTCTTATCATTTCCCTTAATGTTGTATCTTTTTGGGCATGTGATCTGTGTTTCAAGGTGAACAGGTTTCTGTTTGGTCAAGAATTTTGACTACCCAAATCTATATCTTATGAAATAAGAGTAACGATATTTCCATTATGCAATATGTAGATAATTTTCACCTCTGTTCATCACATCAGTAAGTCAATACCTAGTGTTCTCTTTGTTTCTAAGTGCTACCCACTTTTAGGTATCTTCATTCCAAATCACTTTGGATTAGATTCAGTTAGGAGTAACAGATAAATCAAAGTAACAACGGCTTATATAAAAGTATATTTCTGTAACATAGAAGACTCCAGGGGAGGGTAATATAGGATTTGTATGGTAGTTTCAGGATTCAACTCCTTCTCTCTTGGTTCTCTGATACTCTTTTTTTTTCTTATCATAGAAAATTTATTATGAAAATTTTCAAATATGTAAAAACTATACCCAATCATGTAATGCTTTGTATGTACCTGTAGCTAAGCTTTCTTTTTTTAAAAAAATTATTTTATTTTTACAGATTGTATTTTGATTCATTGTACACAAATGGGGTACATCTTTTTGTTTCTATGGTTGTGCACTATGTAGATTCATACCATTCGTGTAATCATACACATGTATAGGGTAATGATGTCTGTCTCATTCCACCATTTTTCATACCCCCCTCCCTCTCATTTCCATCTACATAATCTAAAGTTCCTCCATTCTTCTCTCACCTCCCCCCATTATATATCTTCATCCGCTTATCAGGGAAAACATTCGGCCTTTGGTTTGTTGGGATTGGCTTATTTCACTTAGCATGATATTCTCCAATTGCATCCATTTATCTGCAAATGCCATAATTTTACTCTTCTTTACTGCCTCATGATCCAAGATAGCTACTTGGACTCTTGTCATCTTACCCACTTTCTAGTCAGTTGTAAGAAAAGGAGAAACAGAATGTGCATTTTTTCCTTTAAGTCTATGTATTAGAAGTTGTATACACTATACCTCATTTGCCAGCAATTAGTCACCTGGCTATGCTAACCTGGGAGGACAGATGAAAAATGTCTTTATTTTGGATTATCATGTGTTCAGAGTAGCCACTATTTTCGTTCTCTTTAAAATCACTTAACTATGTTTTATATATCTTTACATAGTTTTCTCATGAATTTAAACTTTTAAGTGAACACTGCTATGTGAGGGACTTAATCGGGGGGAAAAAATAATTTTGGGATAATAAAGCTGAGAAAATTCAGGCTTGGGATTTCAATTTCACTTATCCCTGGTGAATAAACCCTTCCCACCCCCAGTCCTCGTTAACCATTCTCGCAGCCGATGCTGATTCTCCCAGAAGGACTTATTATTTGTATTTTGGGGAGGCAATTAGAAGTGTATAGTAACATTTAAATTTGATAAGAACCCCAGCTGAGCAATGCCGAAGCTTTTTCTGCAATTCATTTCAGTAATCTGACGAAGGATTTCCTCCCCTCCCCAGTTTAATAAACTTTGTCAAAATTTATTCTAAAAGAAAAGTCTATTTGCTCAAATAAAAACTTCTTTTTAGTTTATGAATGACAAATTGATAAGAGATGACAATGACATTGTATTTAAGAGAAAGATTAATAAGGTATTCTGGTGATAAAAGCTCACTACATTCATTCATCCCCTCATTCAAAAATGTTAATTTAGTACATAGGTGACAGACACAGCTCTAACTGAGGGGGATGTGCAAAATGGCTGCAGTATTAACCACGGTTGACTGAATGATGACCCACAAGGACATCCAAATTCTAATCCATGGACCCTGTGAGTAGGTTACTTTTTTGTGGTAGAAGAGACTTGGCAAATGCAGTGGAACTAAGGGTCTTGAGTTTGGAAGGTTGTTCTGGATCATCCCAGAAAGCACTAAATGCAATCATATGTCCTAAGAGGGAGGCACGGGGAGAGAAGAGGAAGAGGGCAGTGTGGTGGAGTTGGGGACAAAGGGTGATGGGAGGCCGAGCCAGGAGCCAAGAAAGGGGACGCCTGCCAGGAAAAGGAGAACAGCAGTGAACTCTCCCCAGAGCCTCAAGGCAAGTGTGACCTTGCCCGAATTTTGATTTCAGCACAGCCAGCAAAACTGAGGGGCAACTTCTGGGCCTCCAGAAGTGTAAGAAGACAAATTTATTTTGGTATGAGCCCTAAGTGTGTGGTAATTTATGACAGCAGCCACAGAGTTTTATTATCCAGTGGGTTAAAAGGCGATGACTGGGATGAAGTGTAACGGCATCAATTCAGAAGCTTGAAGGAGCAGTGTGGGTTAGTCTGGATGAGGGGAAGGCAAAGTCAGGGGTGGCCTCTTCCAAGTGCAGAGTGCTTCACAGGGACAGGGACGCTGCTGGGGCAAGAGATGAGGCCGAGTAAACCTGTAAGCAGGCGCTAGAGGAGGCAGGCACAAGTCATGCGGATCCTGATAACACGTCCCTCTTTCCAGGACCCATTCTTGGGCTTTCAGGATTTAAACATTTTTATGATTTTGTTTCTTTCCTCAGCCATTCTTTGGGGGTAGAATCTGGTTCTGCATATTAGTACTCCTGCAGCTTTCTTTTGCTTTCTTTCCCCTGACCTCTAGTTATATGGCTCTATCCACCTACTCACTGTTTCCACTTGTACAATAACAAGGATCTAAAAAATCTGTCATTCTGAAACTGAGCCCCAGTATTCTTCTCTTAAGCCTCTTCACAGTCAATAAATGACAACTCTTTCTCAACATCGTTCCACTCAGACACCTTGGCCTTTTCTTTGATGCCTATTTTCTCTCATGCTGTCCAGTCGGAAATACTGAATAGGAGAACAAATCAAAAAGCTGAATCTCTTCTTGTTATCTCCACTGCTGCTCCTGCTTCCCAAGCCACCAAGACTGCTTAGCGATGTTGTAGCCACCTCTCAGCTAACTAGTCCCCCCGATGCTATCTGGCCTCATGAGTATTCCCAGCTCAATGAACAGAAGGATCCTGGTGACATGTATCTCAGGGAACCCTCCACCACGCTTTCCAGGGGTTTCCCCTTTGCATAGAGCAGAAGCTGGTGGCCTATCAGGTTTTTAGAGATCAGTACCCAACACCCTGTGTGGAGATGTAACTTGCTGAAGCACTGCTCTCTCCCTCGTCCATTCTGTTTGGTCACACTGGTCTCTTTAATGTCCTCTGAAAATGCCAGGCATGCCCTCTCCCCAGGGCCCAACAGCTCCTCCTCTGTCATGACCTTCTTCCAGATGAGCATGTGGCTGCTTTCCTTATCTTGAAGTCTAGATTTAAACATCACTTTCTTAGCAAGGTCTTTTCTGATCATTATGTTTACTCTGTTTTATTTTTATCCATAGCACATATTATACTTCAGTATTACATAATTTCTTCCCCCCCACCATTATTGAAAAATCTTTCTCTCCTCCATGGAAAGTAAGTTCTACAAGGGAAGAGATTTTACTTATTTTGTTCATTAATTTATTCTTAGTGCCTAAAATATTTCTTGGCATATAAGAAGTGCTTAATAAGTGGTACTTGAGTGAATGAGTGAGTGAATGCTGGGTTTTGACAGTTTTATTTGAAGATATCTGTACTTCTCAGGTTCAGAAGCTCATTTGACATTTACATCATATTCAGAGCCACTACATCTAGTATCCTGCTGCCTTTCAGACAGGAGAGGTAACACACTGAGAAGCTGTCTATAAGCAGTGAACACCAGCACATCTGAACATCTACTGAGAGAATACACTTGTGTCATTCTTATTTAAGATGACTGTGTTTACAACCCCTCTCCCTTTGAGTTTCCAGGGTGGCATGCTAAGACATTGGTTCCCTCAACTCTGAAGGCCGGGGTAACTGGAATATCTAGGTGACTGTCTTTGGAGGGAGTGGTCTTATCTGGGGAGTTGCAGAGGATGGCCAAAGCAGAATGTCTGGCAACATTGATTTCCCATGTGTGCTTGGGAAAGGAAGGACTTCTGGTACTCATCCAGTCTAACTTCTCCACTGGGGTATGCCTACCACCTCAACATCTCCTCCAGCAGCCTGCCGTAGAGCATTCTGCTCATCAGGCATAAGAAGTCTGGGTATTACTAGGTTTCTTAAGGATGTGGGCCAAGGGTGTAGGTTAAGGAGATGCAAGTGGGGATTGTGGGGCCAGGAGACTGGATGGATTCCTGTTATTCTACCTCCAGAAAGGAATCAAGAAACTCTTGCCAAATATTAAATACTTTGGTCCATTCTCCATAAAGAGGCCCTTTAGTTAATATCCAAACTAGTAGAAGTGTTTTGTTCTGCTAATATATGTGTTCTGCAAATCAGGCCTTCATCATTAATTTGAAATACTTGATATAAAAAGTTCAATTGGATTTAAAAATCTCTTCATGTTATTTTAAGAAATTGTACAGCTACATTTGTCAATGGAAGAGCTCTTAAATTCCTTAAATATAATTTCAACTGTTGTAAATTTTTGAATGGTGTGCATTAAAAGGGCTTTAATTCTTCTTTTTTTAATCACCTAGTGGTAAGAACAAAGTTTCTCATTGATGATACCCATCAAGAATTTATAGAGATCATCATTAAATTGTCTGGAACAGAAATTAAATAAAACCATTTTAACTCTAACCATGCATATAACTTTTTATGTCAAGATTTTGATGGTTAAAATGGCATCATTAAAAAAGTTGAAAGAGTTTAATTGGAAATTTTTGAAGAATCTATATTTAATAGCTTCCTTAATTCTTTGCATATTATTTTTGTTATAATTGTTGTAAGGAAATGGTAATGACTTTTTAACCAGTTTCCATGTAAAGGTCTCTTGGTCTCTTCCAGTTTACTTCAGGGTATTATACAAATATCATTTTTGTGTTCTTTAAAAAAAATAGTGATAAAATATACATAGCATAAAATCCACCATCTTGGGCATTTTAATCATAGTTTAGTAGTGTTAAGTAAATATATATTTATGTGCAACCAATATCCAGAATACTTTTCATCCTGTAAAACTAAAAGTCTATACCCATTAAATTACTGCTCCCCATTCTTTCCTTCCAGCTTTGACACTCCTTATAGTCTTAAGTGAAAAGGAAGCACTGAGGATAAGTTAATGCAGAAGACAATTACCAAGATCATTTAAGAAAAGTCCAGTTAAGAAATTAAACATATTAAAATATATTTGGTTAGAGTTTTGTCCTAAATAAAAGGTATAGCTATAAAATGATGACAGAGAACAGTTTGTATGTTTCTTATATAAAATTACAACCCATTGTATCAGGAGAATTAAGGATGCATGATTCAGCCCTCAAGATGAACACGGAATCACCATGTTACCTTTTGTCTCTATGAAGACTACTCTAGGTATTTCATAAGTTGTGATTGACTTATTTCACTTAGCATAATGTCTTCAAGATTCTCCCATGTAGAAGCAGGTATCAGAAAATTCCTTTCTTTTAAAGGATGAATCATATTCCATTGTATGTGTATACCACATTTTGTTTATCCATTCATCGAGCTGATGGACTATTGTTTTGCTTTTACTTTTTGGATTTTGTGAATAATGTTACTATGAACATGGGTGTACAGTTCTCTTTGAGTCTCTGATTTCTTTTGGTTATATACCCAGAAGTGGAATTGCTGGACCATAAGATAATTTTATTTTAAGTTTTTGAGAAACTACTGTAGTATTTTCCATAACAGATGCACCATTTTACACGCCCCCGAGTAGTGCACAGGAGTTCCAGTTTCTCTACATTCTTGTCAATGCTTGTTATTTTGTTTTTTTTTTTTCAATAGTATCTACCCTCACGGATATGAGGTAGTCTGTGTTCTTCAGCATGAACAGGTAGATAGAAAGTTACTCTGTGCTGTCTGTCCCTTCTTCTCTCATCTATATGAACTCTGATGGTAACAAGGTACAATATAACCCAACCTAATCCATGACCACTGCCAGGAGAGTTGGCTTTACCATACCCGTGTAGGTGATGCTGCCAGGCAGGACAAGCAAGGCCATCTGGCTCATTGAATCTTAGCTTACACTAAGCACAACCTGGCTAATGGAGATACACAATGTCCCATGAATTCTTAATAGTCACTGGCACAACCCTCATTTAAGAAATTTTAATCTATAATGCAAAACTTTTCTTATATGATATTGAGAATTGTCCTCTGTGTTAATTTATCCCCAGTGCTTCCTTTTCACTTATGACTATGGAGATGTCAAAGCTGAACACTCATTTCTTTGTTATCATGCATAATTATTGGTTTTCTGACCATGTCATGTTCTTCTTGAGGACTGAATCAGGCATATCTAATTCTGATATGATGTATTGTAATTTTATATGAGAAACATACAAACTATTCTCAGATATTCATTGTTTTATAGCTATACTTTTTATTTAGGAAAAAAGCTCCAACCAAATAAAATTTAATATATTTAATTTATTAGCCCAATAAATTACCTTTCCCTTGATCATTCAGTAAATTTCCTCTTGATTAATGCTGCCCAGCAGATGATATCTCCGGCTTAGGGAGTGAGAAATCTGATCCTGAGAATTATTCAGTAGTTCAATATAACTACTCATCATTTTTTAATTTATGGTTTGGTTTTGATCCTGACAATTCTGATCAAAATAAAACCCAAGCAAAAAATTATAATAAATAGGTAAACAACTTGGTTGATGTATAGCTGCTAAATGTTTTTTCAAATCCTAAGACAATGTCAATTTTTCCCTTTTGAGTCTCTTCTATATTGCTCTGCATTGACAATGTTCTTCTAGATCAGCCTGACATTGTTTCATAAAGTAGCCTTCCCCTAATTATACTTAAGTACTTGAAAAGATTAGCATATCTTCTTACTTCTCATTACCCATGTCTGAAGAGGAAGATTCACTGTGAAAAATGAAATTTTATTTTTCTTTTTGGGGAGCAAGTAAATACTCATTGAAATGAAAACATCATTTTATATCAAGCTACCCAGAAAGCATTTACAGATAAATTATTTTCAGGGTAAATTTTATTCACAAAGGAGCCTGAATCTTGCTTTTCACATTTTAACACCCTAATGAGCACAGGTGTTTCCCAATACACTGGTAAAGGAATGACTGTAAGATTCCATTCCCTTGATCCAGAATTCCCCTCCAAGGGAAGTTCTCTGTAGAGAGGCCCTTTGTCATATGGTGTGGTGATTGAAAAGCAGCTGACTGGTGACAGCCGAGACTGGACACAGCAATTGTGATTTCTCGTAGTTGGCTTTCTTCCAAGTAGTGGGAAAAGAGATTACTTATAGGAAGCAATTTGATTGGAGGTTCATTCCACTGGTGGTGAATGTGGTTTTCTAGCCTTTTTCCTCTCACTGCCATCTATGGACTATTCTATCAGAATTACTAGGGAGTGTGTTAAACATGCAAATTCTAAATACTATTCCAGATGGAGTGACTGAAACATTTTTGGGGTGGTTCTGTGGCTTCTGTAGTTTTCAAAAGCATGGTAGGAACTAATTTCCTTCCCTCCTTCCTTCTTCTCTTTCTTCTTCCTCTTTTTTTTTTTTTTGTCTTTATTTTATTTTTTGGTACCAGGGATTGAGTACTAGGGCACTTAACCACTGAGCATAATCTTCAGTCCATTTAATTTTATTTTTATTTAGCCAGTTGCTTAGGGACTTACTACATTGCTCAGGCTGACTTTGAACCTGTGATCCTTCTGTCTCAAATTGCTGAGCTGCTGGGATTACGGGCATGAACCACTGTGCCTGGCTCCTTTAAAAAAAAAAAAAATTTTGTCTTTTTAAAAAAATTATTCTTGTAAGAATGAGAATACTTAACATGAAACCTACCCTCTTAAAATTCTGTGTATAACAGAGTTTTGTAATTTTAAAAATTTTGAGATAAAAATTTAGATTTGCATGGAGTTATAAGAAAGAATACAAAGAGGTCCTTTCTATCCTTTCCCATTTTCCCCTAATGGTATCATCTTGTAAAACTACTACAATCTGATAACCAGAATATTGATAGTAATACACTCAGAATACAGAACTTTTACGTCACCACAAAGACACCTCAAGTTTTGTTTTGTTTTTTTTTTTTTTTTTGGTACTGGGGATTTAACCCAGGGGTGCTCTTTCACTGAACTACGTCCAAAACCCTTTTAATTTTTTATTTTGAGACAGGGTCTTGATAAGCTTCCTAGGCTGGGCTTTAACTTGAGATTCTCCTTCAACCTGCTGAGTAGCTGGGTCGGTTTTCCTTTTTTTAGCCACATTCACTTCCCTCCTGCTCCCATCCCCTCTTGCCTAGGATCCACCAATCCTTTCTCCTTTCCTATAATTTTTCCATTTCAAGAATATTAAATAAGGAGATTCAAGACGACAGTCTAGAGGAAGGCTGCATTCCTAGTTGCTTCGTGGCTCAGCATTCAAAATGACTTTGGGTGAGGTGGGTGAAAGAGGAAATACCACTAAAATTCAATATTGGACAGTAAGAGTGTCTCAGAGACTCAAACTTTTGGGTTCGCTTACAAAAGAAGAAAGCGTACATTGGAGCCAGATCATTTGTGGCAGTGGTGGCAGTAGCAGCCCTGGTTCACCGCAGAGTGGAGGGAGAACCTAGAGAGAAACAAAGTGGACAGATTTGGTATGGAAAAACCAGAGATCAGAAAAGCAGCTGGACTTAGCTGAATCAGAGTCTGCGCCACAAAGCAGTGTTTGAGAAGTGCTCTGTGCTTCTCAGCTGGCAGCAGAGAGCTGAGGTGAGAGCCACCTCGAGGCGGTCATCCTGCAGCTTCTGGTGCAGAGCCAGCCGATCAGAGCAAAATTGCCTAACTCTTCTGGCAAGCACCTACCATGGGACCTAGGGTGTACTTAGAACAGGAGTGAAACTGTCACGAGAAGATGGTACTTAGGGGATTCAAGTTGGAAAAGGGAAGGTGAGCCCAACTCACTTTTCCTTTGAGTCTGGCAGCTCATGTGACCAGCTGAAGTGGTCAGGAATCTGAACAGGCAGGTGCTACCGGCAGGAGGTGGGATCGGGTTTGTGTTCCCTGGAGTGGAAAAATGAACACTGCAAATACTGCCACCCCTGAGGTAAACAAGCAGGAATTTTTTTTTTTTTTATTGTAAACAAATGGGATACATGTTGTTTCTCTGTTTGTACATGGCGTAAAGGCATACCATTTGTGTAATCATAAATTTACATAGGGTAATGTTGTTTGATTCATTCTGTTATTTTTTCCCTTCCCCCCACCCCTCCCACCCCTCTTTTCCCTCTATACAGTCCTCCCTTCCTCCATTCTTGCCCCCCTCCCTAACGCTAACTCTAACCCTAACACTAACCCCTCCCACCCCCCATTATGTGTCATCATCTACTTATTAGCGATATCATTTGTCCTTTGGTTTTCTGAGAGTGGCTTATCTCACTTAGCATGATATTCTCTAATTTCATCCATTTGCCTGCAAATGCCATAATTTTATCATTCTTTATGGCTGAGTAATATTCCATTGTGTGTGTGTGTGTGTGTGTGTATATATATATATATATATATATCACAATTCATCAATTGAAGGACATCTAGGTTGGTTCCACAATCTGACTATGGTGAATTGAGCCAGCTATGAACATTGATGTGACTGCATCCCTGTACTATGCTGATTTTAAGTCCTTTGGGTATAGGCCAAGGAGTGGGATAGCTGGGTCAAATGGTGGTTCCATTCCAAGTTTTTTAAGGAATCTCCACACTGCTTTCCAGAGTGGCTGCACTAATTTGCAACCCCACCAGCAACCTTTCTCCCCACATCCTTGCCAACACCTGTTGTTGCTTGTATTCTTGATAATTGCCATTCTAATTGGGGTGAGATGGAATCTTAGGGTGGTTTTGATTTGCATTTCTCTTATTACTAGAGATGTTGAACATTTTTCCATATGTTTGTTGATTGCTTGTGAAGTGTCTATTCATTTCCTTAGCCCATTTGTCCATTGGATTATTTGTATTCTTGGTGTAGAGTTTTTTGAGTTCTTTATAGATTCTGGAGATTAGTGCTCTATCTGAAGTATGATTGGCAAAGATTTTCTCCCACTCTGTAGGCTCTTTCTTTGCATTGCTGATAGTTTCCTTTGCTGAGAGAAAGCTTTTTAGTTTGAATCTATCCCAGTTATTGATTCTTGCTTTTATTTCTTGTGCTGTGGGAGTCCTGTTGACAAAGTCTGGTCCTAAGCCGACATGTTGAAGATCTGGACCTACTTTTTCTTCTATAAGATGAAGGGTCTCTGGTCTGATTCCGAGGTCCTTAATCCATTTTGAGTTTAGTTTCGTGCATGGTGAGAGTTATGGGTTTAGTTTCATTCTGTTGCATATGGATTTCCAATTCTCCCAGCACCATTTGTTGAAGAGGCTATCTTTTTTCCATTGCATATTTTTGGCACCTTTGTCTAATATGAGAAAATTGTATTTATTTGGGTTTGTGTCCATGTCCTCTATTCTGTACCATTGATCTACCTGTCTATTTTGGTACCAATACCATGATGTTTTTGTTACTATTGATTTGTAATAGAGTTGAAGATCTGGTATTGTGATACCCCCTGCTTCACTCTTCCTGCTAAGGATTGCTTTAGCTATTCTGGGTTTCTTATTCTTCCAGATGAATTTCATAATTGCTTGCTCTATTTCTGTAAGGTACATCATTGGGATTTTAATTGGAATTGCATTGAATCTGTATAGCACTTTAGATAGTATGGCCATTTTCACAATATTAATTCTGCCTATCCAAGAACATGGGAGATCTTTCCATCTTCTAAGGTTTTCTTTTAATTTCTTTCTTTAGTGTTCTGTAGTTCTCATTGTAGAGGTCTTTCACCTCTTTTGTGAGATTGATTCCCAAGTATTTTGTTTTTTTCGAGGCTATTGTGAATGGGGTAGTTTTCCTAATTATTCTTTCCAAAGATTTATCACTTATGTATAAAAATGCATTAGATTTATGTGCATTGATCTTATATCCTGCTACTTTACTGAATTCACTTATGAGTTCTAAAAGTTTTCTGGTGGAATTTCCTGGTTCCTCTAAGTATATAATCATATCATCAGCGAACAGGGATAGTTTGAGTTCTTCTTTTCCAATTCGTATCCCTTTAATTTCTTTGGTTTGTCTAATTGCTCTGCCTAGAGTCTCAAGAACAATGTTGAATAGAAGTAGTGAAAGAGGGCATCCCTGCCTTGTTCCAGTTTTTAGGGGGAATGCTTTCAGTTTTTCACCATTTAGAATGATATTAGCCATGGGCTTAGCATAAATGGCCTTTATAATATTAAGGAATGTTCCCACTATCCCTATTTTTTCTAGTGTTTTGAGCATGAAGGGGTGAATAAGCAGGAATTTTATTAAAGAGAAAAGTGAGAGAAAAATTCAGAACTCCTGGCACAGTGTACTTGGGAGGGGCAAGAGGGCTGTTTCAGTCTTACAGTGCTCCTCCTTTTAAAGGCACATAAGGAGAACTTGATAAGCTCCTCTTTATTGGTTGTTGATATTTCAGTTGTTCCACAGTGGAAGCAGCTGGATTATGGACTTTGCAGTGGCTTTCTGCAAGATGGAGACTCACACCCTTTCTGAGACACAGGAACTGTCTTATAACACGTTGGGGCATATTAAAATGGCTGTCCTCATGCTTACCTTCTTGTCAACCTTACTGTCCCTTCTCTACTCTCTACTGCCTATCCTTTTCTATTTCACAGGTGTGAATATACTCAGGGACTAAGCCTGGGAAGCCTGTGTTTTGTGGGTAGCAGAGTGTGTGGAGAATTGGCTCCTGACAGAGAACAGTAACTGCCAGGGCCTATGGACATGTTGATCTAATCTCTCTAGAGTAGCCACCACCCAACAAAGACCCCCAGGCCTGGTTAGACTTTAATTCTAGTCACTAGAACTCCTCCTATAGAACTTTGCAGCAGTCCCACGCTGGGAGTGCCTTAATCTAGTCTGTGCAGATAAAACTCCAACTAACAGTATTTGCCACTCCATCCTACTTTATACTGGTGAGAAGGGAAGCTGAATCTTATCGCAACCAACTTTAGTCTTCGGCCACTCCAACTGGCAGCTGGGCAAGCAACACAGAAAGAGGAAGGGGTCAACAACTAGCTCTTGCTCCCTCTCTCTCAGTACATAGCCCAAGAAGACATGGAAAGTTAGGCAGGTGGTGTGTAGGTCTAATCAGGCCTTGGGCTTTGTTGGATGGTGTCAATACGCCCATTGGGGTGTCAATACACCCCTTGGGCCTAGCAGTTGCTGATCTTTGTCAGGAGTGAAGAGATTGACAGAAAGAAGCAAAGCAGTGATTTCCAATCTCTTTACAGCACCGAGAGGAGGCAGAGAAGGAAAAGCAGAGTTGAGAGAACTTTGCTACAAATTTATACCTGATTTGAGGAACTGTGGAGAACAATATCAACAAGCTTTTTGTTTTTCATAAGGTTGGAGAGTAGGAGGCTTAGCTCTGAAGTGATTGTAGTAAATAGGATTTAGTGGCATTTCTCAAAGTGGTGCCAATATTGGGATCAGCAGAAGTTACACATTGATTTAAAGTATCAATATCTGGATATTCTCCCAAAACAGGGCTCCTAAGAGAAAGAAACAAAGTAGGTCCTTATTTAAAAGAAGAAGTGATAACCATCCCCATAGAGGGGTAGACACACAAACAATACAAAAAAAAACAAGGGAACAAACTACTCCAAACAGCCCATAATGCTTTAACAACTAACTCCATAGATACCAGAGTGGAGAAAATGTCAGAGAAGGAATTTAGAAATTTCACAGTTAAAATGTTCTATGAGCTAAAAAAGATGTAAGGAGGGAATCAGAGAGAAAATACAGAAAGTAAAAGATCACTTCAATAAAGAAATAGAGATTCTGAAAAAGAACCAAATGGAAATCCTGGAAATGAAAGACTCAATAAGTCAAATTAAAACTTCAATGGAAAGCATCACCAATAGATTAGACCACTTTGAAGATAGATTTTTCAGGCCCTAAAGACAAGGTATATGATCTTAAAAATAAAGTTGACCATAAAGAAAAGATGTTAAGAGACCATGCATCAAAATATTTAAATATGGGATAACATGAAAAGGCCAAATTTAAGAATCATTAGAATATATAAAGTCTCTGAAATATAAGCTAAAAGAATGCACAATCTTGCCAATGAAATAATATCAGAAAAAATTTCAAACCTTATAAGTTAGGTGGAAATACAAACACAAGAGGCATGTAGGACTCCAATTACACAAAATAACAATATATCCTCTTCAAGACACAGTATAATGAAAATGCCTAACATACAGAATAAGGATAGGCTCTTGAAAGCTGTAAGAGAAAACTGGCTGGTTGCATTTAGGAGTAAACCAAATCTGGATTTCAATTGATTTCTCAACCCAGACCCTAAAAGCCTGGAGGGCCTAGAAAAATATATACCAAACTCTGAAAGAAAATGGATGCCAGCAAAGAATACTATACTCAACAAAATTAAACTTCAGAATTGAAGATGAAATAAAAACTTTTCATGATAAACAGAAGCTAAAAGAATACATAATCAGAAATTCTGTGCTATAAAACATACTCAATGAAATACTTCATGAAGAAGAAATTAAAAATAAGAATCATCACATGGGAGGAATTACATTAGAAGAAAAGTCTATTAAAGGAGAATCACATCTGATTTAAACATTAGCAATAAATCAAAATGGCAAGAACTAAAATTCATCTTTATAATAGCATTGAATATAAATGGTCTAAACTCTTCAATTAAAAGACACAGGTTGGCAGATTGGATTAAAAAACAAGACCCAACAATATGCTGTTTGCAAGAGACTTGTCTTACAGGTAGAGATTGAAGGTGAAAGGATGGGAAAAGACATACATGCAAATAGTACTCATAAACAATCAGGGGTAGCTATTCTCATATTAGATAAGGTGAACTTTAAGCTAGAATGAATCAGAACAAAGAAGGTTGATTTATACTGATTTGTACTGATTAATCAAACAACAAAATGTAATGATTATAAATATTTATGCCCCCAAACAATGGTGCATCTACATACAAAAACTCTTCTTAATATTAAAAATTAAATAGACTACAATACAATAATACTGGGTGATTTTAACATACCCCTTTCACCACTAGGTAGATCATCCCAACATAAACTAAGTAAGGATTCTATAGATATAAAATTACAATTAAAAATATGGACCTAACAGACATATATAGAATATTTTGTCCATCAATGACTGAATTCACTTACTTCTTATCAGCACCTGAAACATTATCTAAAATGGACCGTATTTTAGGTTACAAAGCAAATTTTAGTAAATACAAAAAAGAGATAACATCTTGCATTCTATCATATCATAACGAAATTATATTAGAAATCAATAAGATAAAAAAACCCTAACACCTGGAGATTAAATAATATACTTTTGAATGATGAAGGAATAGCAGAAGAAATCAGGGGTGAAGTAAAAAAATTCTTAGAAGTAAATGACAACAGAGGTACAATATTTCAAAATCTCTTGGACAGTAGGAGGGCAGTTTTAAGAGGAGAGTTTATAGCATTAAGTTCATACATCAAAAGAATAGAAAGATACCAAATACATAAGTAATGTTACTTCTCATGACCCTAGAAAAAAAAGGACAAGCCAACACCAAAATTAGTAGAAGACAGGAAGCATTTAAAATCAAAGCCAAAATCAATGAAATTGCAAATTAAAAAACAGAAAATTTCAACAAAACAAAGAGTTGGTTTTTTGAAGGATAAACAAGATAGATAAACTCTTAGCCAAACTAAGAAATAAATAAAGCACTTAAATTAACAAAATCAGAGATGAAAAAGGAAATATCAACATAGATGCTGAAATCCAGAGGAACAACAGAAACTATTTTGCAAATTTATACTCCAATAACTTAGAAAAATCTTGAAAATATTGATAAATTCCTAGAGACTTCTGATCTACCCAAATTAAGCCAGGAGAATGTAGAAAACTTAAACAGATGAATTTCTCTTAATGAAATTGATACAGTTATCAAAAGTCTTCCAACAAAGAAAAACCCAGGACCAGATATATTCTCAGTTGAGTTCTACCAGACCTTTAAAGAAGTACTAACATCAATCCTCCTCAAATTATTCCATGAAGTAGAAAAGGAAGAAACACTGCCAAACTCATTCTATGAAGCCAGATCACCCTGATATCAAAATCAGTAAAAGACATATCAAAGAAAAAAACATTTCAGTCCCATATCTTTGTTGGACATAGATCAAAAATTCTTAATAAAATATTGGTAAATTTACCACATATAAAATCACATGAAAAAAATAGTGCATCATGATCAAATGGGTTTCATCCCAGGGATGCAAGTTTGGTTCAACAAATGGAAATCAATAAATGTAAATCACCACATAAATAGATTTAAGGTCAAGAATCACATAACTCAATAGATGTAGGAAGTGCAACTGTACAGCATCCATTCATGTTTAAAACACCAGAAAAACTAAGGATAGAAGAAATATGCCTCAACATTTTAAAGGCTATATATGACAAACCAAGGCCAGCATTATACTGAACAGAGAAAAACTGAAAACTTTCCTGTAAAAACTGGATAACAAGATAAGAATGCTCACTTTCACCATTGCTATTAAACATAGTCCTTGAAACTAGTCAGAGAAATCAGGCGAGAGAAGGAAATGGAAGGAATACAAATAGGAAGAGTTCAAGTTATTTGCTTGCTGACAATATGATCCTATATCTTGAAGACCCCAAAAAACTCCATTGGAAGACTTCTAGAGCTCACAAATGAATTTAGCAAAATAGAAGAATACAAGATCATTACTCATTAGTCAATTGCATTTCTATACTCCAATAATGAATCTGCTGAAGAAGAAATCAGGAAAATTATTCCATTCACAATAGCCTCAAAAAAACAAAACAAAACAAAACAAAACAAAAAAACACCAAGAAAACCCTTGGGAATCAATCTAATGAATGAGGTTAAGGAACTCTACAATAAAAGGTATAGAACACTAAAGAAAGAAATTGTAGTATCCCTTAGAAAATGAAAGTCTCTCTCATGTTCTTGGGTAGGCAGAATTAATATTGTCAAAATGGCCATCGTACCAACAGTGCTATACAGATTCAATGCAATCCCCATAAAAATACCAATGACATTCTGCACAGAATGAGAAAAAGCAGTTCTGAATTTTATGTGGAAAAACAAGACACCCAGAGTTGCCAAAGAAATCCTTAGCAAAGAGGGTGAAGCTGGAGGCATCATGATTCCAGACCTCAAAGTGTACTAAAAAGCTATGTTAACACAAACAGCATAGTACTGGCATCTCAACAAGCATGAAGACCAGTGGAATAGAATAGAGACAGAAACAGAACTACATAGAGTTATACTAGAAAAAGGCCTCAAAAACATACATTGAGCACAGGCCCAGGCCCAGCCACTGATCCTGCGAATATCTAGTGCCATGCCGGACCAGCCCTCAGCACCGCCCTGGAGCTCCCCATCTAACAATAAGTGGGGTCACCTCTGCTATCATGAGTTTTTCCTGCCCTGGATACCGTCATCTCTAGGAGCAACTCCCAACCTGGGACACTACATTATCAAGTACTTCTCCTGCATTAGGCTATTGAAGACTAGAAGGTTTGAATAGTATATTAAAGTTTTATTGTTGAATTTTTAAATAGTGTTATTAATTCTTACTTTTTAATAATACTATTTTTAAATAGTATTATTAATTCTTACTTTTCTATTTGTTAATTATTTTTCTCACTCTATTTTCCTCTTAAGTGTTTCCTTGGAGTCTCTTTCAAACTTTTCTCATGCTAACAACCAATTTCTTTTAATTCTACTTTCACACTTCCTGTGATCTAGTACCTCTATAAACTCACTTCTTATCTCATTAACATTATATCCTATACCCCTCCCCATCCCCTTTGTCCACCATCAGAAATGTGGACCTTATTGCAAACCTTTTGTTTATGCTATAGATAATTGAACTCATCAGCTCTGTTTATCAAGACAATACTGTCAATATCTTAATAGGGGCTATTTGATTAAGGCTGCATATTGTTTGTATTGTGTGCTGCTAATATTGATCTTCCACTTTAAGGTGAGAATTTGGAAACCTGCAGGTACACTATAACCTATGGGGGGGAACCATAATACCTGGGATCTGCACTGCTAGAGGGAAAGATACACAAACAACAAGGAAAGAAAGTGTCCCAAACAAACCTAGATGCTATATTAATAGAATCCAATGACAGCATGGTAGTAAAAACATCACAAAAGGAATTCAGAATGTACATAATTAAAATGATCCATGAAGCAAAGGATGAGATGAGAGAGCAAATGCAGGCAATGAATGATACCTCCAATAAACAGTTGAAAGAGCAACTGCAGGAAGCAAAAGTTCATTCCAATAAAGAGATACAGATTCTGGAAAAAAAAAACAAACAAAAAAAAAAACCAGAAATCCTTGAAATGAAGGAAACAATAAACCAAATAAAAAAACTCAACAGAAAGTGTCATCAACAGACTAGGCCACATGGAAGACAGAACTTCCGACAATGAAGACAAAATATTTAATCTTTCAAACAAAGTTGAACAAACAGAGAAGATGGTGAGAAATCATGAATGGAACCTCCAGGAACTATGGGACATCATGAAAAGACCAAATTTAAGAATTATTGGGATTGAGGAAGGCACAGAGATACAAACCAAAGGAATGAACAACCTATTCAATGAAATAATATCAGAAAATTTCCCAAACCTGAAGAATGAAATGGAAAATCAAATACAAGAGGCTTACAGAACACCAAATGCACAGAATCACAACAGATCCGCACCAAGGCACATTATAATGAAAATGCCTAGTATTCAAAATATAGATAGAATTTTAAAGACTATGAGAGAAAAGCATCAGATTACATATAGGGGGAAACCAATATGGTTTCTCAGACCAGACCCAAAACCAAGAAGGGCCTGAAACAACATATCTCAAGTTCTGAAAGAAAATGGATGCCAACCAAGAATCTTAAACCCAGCAAAACTTACCTTTAGATTTGAAGACAAAATAAAATCCTTCCATGATAAACAAAAGTTAAAAGAATTTACAAATAGAAAGCCTGAACTACAGAACATTCTCAGCAAATTATTCCACAAATAAGAAATGAAAAACAACAATGTAAGTCAGCAAAGGGAGGAACCAACTTAAAGAAAAAAAAAAAAAAAAAAAAAAACAATCAAAGGAGAAACCAAGTTAAGTTCAAAACCAAAAATAAGCCAAAATGATGGGGAATACAAATCATATCTCAATAATAACCCTGAATGTTAATGGCCTGAACTCATTAATCAAAAGACATAGACTGGCAGATTGGATTAAACAGAGAACCCAATAATATGCTGCCTTCAAGAGACTCATTTCATAGAAAAAAAAAAACAAAACACCCACAGACTAAAGGTGAAAGGGTGGGAAGAAACATTCCAAAAACACAGACTCAGTAAAAAAGTGGGGTTTTTCCATCCTCATATCAGATAAAGTGAACTTCATGCCAAAGTAAGAAGTAATAAAGAAGGACATTCCATACCACTCAAAGGAAGCATAAATCAGCAAGACATAACAATCATAAATGTTTATGCCCCAAACAATGGAGCATCCATGTATGTCAAACAAATCCTTCTCAATTCCAGGAACCAAATAGACCACAACACAATAATACTAGGTGACTTTAATACACCTCTCTCACCACTGGATAGATCTTCCAAATAAAAATTGAACAAAGAAACGATAGAACTCAATAACATAATCAATAATTTAGACTTAACAGATATATATAGAATATTCCATCTATCAACCAGTGAATACAATTTCTTCTCAGCAGCACATGAATCCTTCTCGAAAATAGACCATATGTTATGCCACAAAGCTACTCTTAGCAAATCCAAAAAAACCAGAGATACTACCTTGTATTCTATCAGATAATAATGGAATGAAATTAGAAATCAATGATAAAATTAATAAACAGAAACTACTCCAACACCTGGGCACTAAATAATATGCTATTGAATGATGCATGGATAGCAAAAGACATCAGGAGGAAATTTAAAAATTCTTAGAGGTAAAAGAGAATAATGATACAACATATCGAAACACTATGGAAACAGTACTAAGAGGAAAATTCATTGCATGGAATGCATTTAATAAGAGAAGAAAAAGTCAACAAATTAACAACTTAACATTACAGCTCAAAGCCTTAGAAAAAGAATAACAGATCAACACCAAAAGTAGCAGAAGACAGGAAATAATTAAAATCAGAGCTGAAATCAATGAAATTGAAATAAAGGAAACAATTCAAAAATTGACAAAACAAAACCTTGGTTTTTTGAAAAAATAAACAAGATTGATAAACACTTAACCACACTAATGAAGAGGACAGAGAAAACTCAAATTTCTAAAATTTGTGGTGAAAAAGGAAATATCATGAAAGACACTATTGAAATACAAAACATAATTAGAAGCTAGTTTGAAAATCTATACTCCAACAAAATAGAAAATTTTGAAGACATTGACAGGTTTCTAGAGACATATTATCCCCCCAAACTGAATCCTGAGTACATACAAAATTTAAATAGATCAATTTCAAGCAATGAAATAGAAGAAGTCATCAAAAGCTTACCAACCAAGAAAAGTCAGGGATCAGATGGTTTCTCAGCTGAGTTCTACAATACCCTCAAAGAACTCGTTCCAATACTCCTCAAAGTATTCCATGAAATAGGAAAGGAAGGAACCCTTCCAAACTCATTCTATGAAGCTAATATCACCCTGATATCAAAACCAGACAAAGACACATCTAGGAAAAAAAAAAAAAAAAAAAAAAACTTCAAATCAATATCCCTGATGAACAGTGATGTAAAAATTCTGGCAAATTGCATACAAAAAAAATATTTATAAAATACTGCATCATGATCAAGTGGGGTTCATCCCAGGGATGCAAGGTTGATTCAACATACAAAAATCAATTAATGTAATTCACCACATCAAGACTTAAAGTTAAGAATCATATGATTATTTCAATGGATGCAGAAAAAGCATTTTATAAGATACAGCACTCCTTCATGCTCAAAACACTAGAAAAAATAGGGATAGTAGAAACATACCTCAACATTGTAAAGCATGTCTATGCTAAGCCCACAGCCAATAGCATTCTGAATGGTGAAAAACTGAAAGCATTCCCTCTAAAAACTGGAACAAGGCAGGGATGCCCTCTTTCACCACTTCTATTCAACATCATCCTTGAAACTCTAGCCAGAGCAATTAGAGAGACCAAAGAAATTAAAGGGATACGAATAGGAAAAGAAGAACTCAAGCTATCACTATTTGCCAATAACATGATTCTACGTTTAGAGGATTCAAAAATTCTACCAGAAAACTTTTAGAATTCATACATGGATTCAGCAAAGTAGCAGGATATAAAATCAACACTTATAAAACTAATACATTTCTATTCATAAGTGATGAACCCTCTAAAAGAGAAATTAGGAAAACGACTCCATTCATAATAGCCTTAAAAAATATATTAAATACTTGGAAATCAATCAGACAAAAGAGGTGAAAGATCTCTACAATGAAAACTACAGAACACTAAAGAAAGAAATTAAAGAAGACCTTAGAAGATAGAAAGATTACCCATGTTCTTGGATAGGCAGAATTAATATTGTCAAAATAGCCATACTACCAAAGGCTCTATACAGATTCAATGCAATTTCAATTAAAATCCCAATGGCATTCCTCATAGAAATAGAGAAAGCAATCATGAATTTCATGTGAAAGAATAAAAGACTCAGAATAGCCAAAGCAACCCTTAGGACGAAGAGTGCAGCAGGAGGTATCACAGTATCAGACCTTAAACTATACTACAGAGAAATAATAAAAAATAAATTAGAAAATGGCATAGTACTGGCACCAAAATAGGTACACTAATGGTACAGAATAGAGGACACAGAGACAAATACGCCTAAATACAGTTATTTCATACTAGACAAAGTTGCCAAAAACATGCAATGGAAAAAGATAGCCTCTTCGACAAATGGTCCTAGGAAAACTGTAAATCCATATGCAGCAAAATGAAACTAAACTCCTATCTCTCACCCTGCACAAAAATCAACTCAAAATGGATCAAGGACATAGGAATTAGACCAGAGACCCTGAACCTAATAGAAGAAAAAGTAGGTCCAAATCTTTATCACGTCAGCTTCGGACCAGACTTTCTTAACATGACTCCCAAAACACAAGAAATAAAAGCAAGAATCAATAACTGGGTTAGATTCAAACTCAAAAGCTTTTTCTCAGCAAAGGACACAATCAAGAATGTGAAGAGAGAGCCTACAGAGTGGGAGAAAATCTTTGCCACACATACTTCAGATAGAGTACTAATCTCCAGAATTTATGAAGAACTCAAAAAACTTTTTTTTATTAAAATCATAAATTTACATAGGGCAATGTTGTTGGATTCATTCTGCTATTTTATTTTCCTTTCCCCCAAACCCTCCCACCCCTCTTTTCCCTCTATACAGTCCTTCCTTCCTCCATTCTTACCACCCTCCTTATCCCTAACCCTAAACCTAACCCTAACCCTAACGCTAACCCCTCCTACCCCCCATTATATGTCCTCATCCGCTTATCAGCAAGATCATTTGTCCTTTAGTTTTTTGCGATTGGCTTATCTCACTTAGCATGATATCCTCCAATTTCATCCATTTGCCTGCAAATACCATAATTTTATCATTCTTCATGGTGGAGTAATATTCCATTGTATATATATGCCACAGTTTCTTTATCCATTCATCAACTGAAGGGCATCTAGGTTAGTTCCACAATCTGGCTATAGTGAATTGAGCAGCTATGAACATTGATGTGGCTGTATCTCTGTAGTATGCTGATTTTAAGTCCTTTGGGTATAGGCCAAGGAGTGGGATAGCTGGGTCAAATGGTGGTTCCATTCCAAGCTTTCTGAGGAATCTCCATACTGCTTTCCAGAGTGGCTGCACTAATTTGCAATCCCACCAGCAATGTATGAGTGTACCTTTTCCCCCACATCCTCGCCAACACCTATTATTGCTTATGTTCTTGATAATCGCCATTCTAATTGGGGTGAGATGAAATCTTAGGGTAGTTTTGATTTGCATTTCTCTTATTACTAGAGACGTTGAACATTTTTTTATATATCTGTTGATTGCTTGTATATCTTCTTCTGTGAAGTGTCTGTTCATTTCCTTAGACCATTTGTTAATTGGATTATTTGTATTCTTGGTGTAGAGTTTTTTGAGTTCTTTATATATTCTGGAAATTAGTGCTCTATCTGAAGTATGAGTGGCAAAGATATTCTCCCACTCTGTAGGCTCTCTCTTCACATTACTGATAGTTTCCTTTGCTGAGAGAAAGTTTTTTAGTTTGAATCTATCCCAGTTGTTGATTCTTGCTTTTATTTCTTGTGCTATGGGAGTCCTGTTAAGGAAGTTTGATCCTAAGCCAACAAGTTGAAGGTTTGGGCCTACTTTTTCTTCTATAGGATGCAGGGTCTCTGATCTAATTCCGAGGTCCTTGATCCATTTTGAGTTGAGTTTTGTGCAAGGTGAGAGATAGGGGTTTAATTTCATTCTGTTGCATATGGTTTTCCAGTTTTCCCAGCACCATTTGTTGAAGAGGCTATCTTTTCTCCATTGCATATTTTTGGCACCCTTGTCTAGTATGAGAAAATTGTATTTATTTGGGTTTGTGTCCATGTCCTTTATTCTGTACCATTGATCTACCTGTCTATTTTGGTACCAAAACCATGCCGTTTTTGTTACTATTGCTTTGTAATAGAGTTGAAGATCTGGTATTGTGATACCCCCTGCTTCGTTCTTTCTACTGAGGATTGCTTTAGCTATTCTGGGTTTCTTATTCTTCCAGATGAATTTCATGATTGCTTGCTCTATTTCTGTGAGGTTCATCATTGGGATTTTAATTGGAATTGCATTGAACATGTGTAGCACTTTTGGTAGTATGGCCATTTTAACAATATTAATTCTGCCTATCCAAGAACATGGAAGATCTTTCCATCTTCTAAGGTTTTCTTTAATTTCTTTCTTTAGTGTTCTGTAGTTCTCATTGTAGAGGTCTTTAGGAAGAGATGAAAAACAACGATGCAAATCAGCAATGGGAGGAACTAACCTAAAGGAATAGCCAAATAAAGGAGAAACCAAATCATATCAAAAAACAAAAATGAGTCAAATGACTGGGAATACAAATCATATCACAATAATAACCCTGAATGTTAATGGCCTGAACTCATCAATCAAAAGACATAGACTGGCAGATTGGATTAAAAAAAATCCAACAATTTGCTGCCTGCAAGAGACTCATCTCATAGAAAGAGGTACCCATAGACTAAAGGTGAAAGGATGGGAAAAAACATACCATGCACACGGACACAGCAAAAAAGCTGGAGTATCCATCCTCATTTCAGATAATGTGGACATCAAGCCAAAACTAGTCAGAAGGCATAAAGAAGGACATTACATACTGCTTAAGGGAAGCATAAATCAGCAAGACATAACAATCATAAATATCTATGCCCCGAACATTGGCTCATCCATATACGTCAAACAAATCCTTCTCAATTGCAGAAACCAAATAGACCACAACACAATAATACTAGGTGATTTTAACACACCTCTCTCACCGCTGGATAGATCGTCCAAACAAAAATTGAATAAAGAAACCATAGATCTCAATAACACAATCAACAATTTAGACTTAACCGACTTATATAGAATATACCATCCAACAAAGAACGAATACACTTTCTTCTCAGCAGCACATGGATCCTTCTCTAAAATAAACTATGTTTTATGCCACAAAGCTACTGTTAGCAAATACAAGAAGATAGAGATACTACCTTGTACTCTATCAGATCATAATGGATTGAAATTAGAAATAAATGACAGAATAAAAAACAGAAACTTCTCCAATTCCTGGAGATTAAATAATACACTATTATATGATGAATGGATAACAGAAGACATCAGGAGGGAAATAAAAAAAATCTTAGAAGTAAATGAGAACAAAGACACATCATATCAAAATCTCTGGGACACTGTGAAAGCAGTACTTAGAGGAAGATTTATTTCATGGGGCACATTCAACAAAAGAAGTAGAAATCAACAAATAAATGACTTAACATTACAGCTCAAAGCCCTAGAAAAAGAAGAGCCGACCAACACCAAAAGTAGTAGAAGACAGGAAATAGTTAAAATCAGAGCCGAAATCAACGAAATTGAAACAAAAGAAACAATCAGAAAAATTAACAAAATAAATAGTTGGTTCTTTGAAAAAATAAACAAAATTGATAAACCCTTAGCCACACTAACAAAGAGAAAGAGGGAGAAAACTCAAATTACTAAAATTCAGAATGAACAAGGAAATATCACAACAGACACGAGTGAAATACAAAACATAATTAGAAGCTATTTTGCAAATCTATACTCCAACAGAACAGAAAACCTTGAAGACATCAACAAGTTTCTAGAGACATATGAATTACCTAAACTGAACGAGGAGGACATACACAACTTAAATAAATCAATTTCAAGTAATGAAATAGAAGAGGTCATCAAAAGCCTACCAACCAAGCAAAGTCCAGGACCAGATGGGTTCTCAGCCGAGTTCTACAAAACCTTTAAAGAAGAGCTCATTCCAATACTTCTCAAAGTATTCCATAAAATAGAAGAGGAGGGAACCCTCCCAAACTCATTCTATGAAGCCAATATCACCCTGATACCTAAACCAGACAGAGACACATCGAGGAAAGAAAATTTCAGACCAATATCCTTAATGAACATTGATGCAAAAATTCTCAACAAAATTTTAGCAAATCGCTTACAGAAATATATTAAAAAGATAGTGCACCACGATCAAGTGGGTTTTATCCCAGGGATGCAAGGTTGGTTCAACATCCGGAAATCAATAAATGTCATTCACCATATCAACAGACTAAAAGTTAAGAATCACATGATTATTTCAATAGATGCAGAAAAAGCATTCGATAAAATACAGCATACCTTCATTCTCAAAACACTTGAAAAAATTGGGGTATTGGGAACATTCCTTCACATTTTAAAGGCCATCTACGCTAAGCCCACAGCCAATATCATTCTAAATGATGAAAAACATAAAGCATTCCCCCTAAAAACTGGAAGAAGGCAGGGATGCCCTCTTTCACCACTTCTATTCAATATCGTTCTTGAGACTCTAGCCAGAGCAATTAGACAGACCAAAGAAATTAAAGGGATACGAATTGGAAAAGAAGAACTCAAACTATCCCTGTTCACTGATGACATGATTATATATTTAGAGGAACTTGGAAATTCCACTAGAAAACTTTTAGAACTCATAAGTGAATTCAGTAAAGTAGCAGGTTACAAGATCAATGCTCATAAATCCAATGCATTTTTATACATAAGTGATGAATCTTCAGAAAGAGAAATTAGGAAAACTACCCCATTCACAATAGCCTCGAAAAAAATAAAATACTTGGGAATCAATCTCACGAAAGAGGTGAAAGACCTCTACAATGAGAACTACAGAACACTATTTCTAACTTAACCAATTTTTGTTCTTACCTTTATACCTTTCTTACTGCTCACCCAAAGGCTTATTTTGCTTTTCATTTTCTATACCTTTGAACTGGGAGTTTCCTTTGCTGATTTGAGACATTTAAATTTCTTAATTTAAATGCTTAGTTTATAAATTTGACTATTGGTAGTACTTCAATGGTGTCCTACAAAATTTTGTTACATTTTTATTTTCACTCAGTTCAATGTATTTTTCAGTTCCCTTGAGACTTTCCATTTTACTCTTATTTATGAATGTCCTGTTTTACCAAGTATTTAAAAAATTCCTGTTATTTTTACAGTATTTCTTTCTAATTCATTTCTATTGTGTCTAGTACAATTTGTATGATTTCAATTCTTTTATATTTCTGAAGTTTGTTTTATGGTTCAGTATGGTTTATCTTGGATCATGCTCATTGGAAATTTATGTATGTCCTCCTTTTGCTGGGGCAGAGTGTGTGTGTGTAAGTACTCTCTAAATGTTGATTAAATACTATTGGCTGCTGGTATAGTTAAGGTCTTCTGTATCTGACTAATTTTCAGTCTAATTGTTCTTTCAGTTGTTGACAGAGAGGTGATGACATCTTCAACTAAAATGGTGGATTTGTCTATTTCTCCATACAGTTATGTCAGTTTTTTGTTTCACATATTTTGTAGCTTTGCTGTTTGATGCATACATGAATTTACTATTGATATGCTTTCTTGCAGAATTGATTTTTTGGCGGAGGGACTGAACTCAAGAGCACTTGACCACTGAGCCACATCCCCAGCCCTATTTTGTATTTTGTTTAGAGACAGGGGTCTCGCTTAGCACCTCACTTTTGCTGAGGCTACTTTGAACTCCGGATCCTCCTGAGTCAACCTCTGGAGCCACTGGAATTACAGGTGTGTATGTGTCAACACAGCCATCTTGAATTGACGTTTTTATCATTATAGAATATCCTGCTTTATCTTTGGCAATTTTCTTGTTTCAAATTCTACTTTATCTGATGTCAATTTATTCATTTGCTTACCTTTAATTCATGTACAAAGTGGTACATCTTTTCACATTCTTTCAATTTTAACCTATCTATATAATTATGTTAGGGTTAAATTTTTGTAGAAATTTATAACATATTATTGGGTTATATATTTAAATGAACTTAATCAATCTCTATTTATTAATTGGTATATTCAAAACTTTTATATTTAGTGTAATTTATTAACATGTTAGAATTTAAGTCTTCTATTTTGATTTTTGTTTTCTGTTTTTTTTCTGTTTCTTGACTTCTTTTTTACTTGGCTTCATGTGGTTCTTGAACAGGTTTTACAATTTCATTTTGATTTTATCTATAGGATTTTTACATTATTTATCTTTTTATATATTTCTTTTAGTACTTGTTCTATGCTTAACATTATATATACACATAACTTACCAAAATCTTACTGGTGCGGTATAGAAACTTTAATTCCCTTTATACAATTTACCTGTTTTTGCTTATAATATAATTGCCCTAAATATTTCTTTTACAGATAGTTAGGATCACATCAGAGAGTGTTATAATTTTTGTTTCAACCATCATAATTCAGAAATCAAGGAGAAAAGGAAAGTCTATTGTATTTATTTTTATTTTTGTTTACCATTGTTTAAATTTCCTATTACTGTTGTAATAAATTGCTACAAACTTACTGGAACAAAAATACAAATTTATTATAGCTCTTAAGGTCAGAAATCTGATATAAATTTCACTGGGCTGAAAACTGAGCTATTGACAGGACTGTATTTTTTGTGAAGGCCCTTGGGGAGAGTCTGATTCATTGTCTTTTCTAGCTTTTTGAGGCCACTTGCTTGGCTTATGGCCCACTCCTTCATCTTCAAAGTCAGTCGCACAGTGCCTTTACCTCTTTTTCTCTGTTTCCAACTCCGCTTCTATTGTCACATCACTTTATATGACTTTGACTTATTGCTCTCCTCTTGAAAATATCCTGTGCCTACAATAGGCATACCTGGATAATCCAGGATAATTTTCCCATCTCAAAATTTATAATCTAATCATGTCTACATTGTCTTTGATGTCACATAAGGTCATATTTACTGGTTCGGAGGAGTAGTATGTGGACATCTTTGTCCACATCTTTGGGGACATCTTTGGGGAGGTCATTATTCCCTTTAACATTCTCTGTCCCCTGTGATGGTTTGTGTTCATATCCAAAGTACATTCATCTCATCCTAACATTCCCCAAAGTCTCAACCATCAGCCATTGAAAGTTCAAATTGTCATCTAACTTCCTTCAGCTCAAAAGTTCCAGACCTCTAATCTAAATCATCTTAATCAGGTACTCATGAGACTCAAAGAATGATTCATTCTGGACAAAATACCTCTGTATGTGTCCCTGTGTTTCCGTGGGATTGCTACTGACACTGCAGCAGGAGTATGTTTCTTACTGCCTGAAGGGGACAAAAGTCTTGACTTTATCTTCAATTTTCCTTGGCCTCACTCTGAGAGGCAGAGCTTTTGATGATGTTTGAAGTATTACAGACTGACAAGGGTGGAAATCTAAGGTCACACTAGACTTTTCTTCTCATTATCTCAACGGGTATGTTTGGAGCACCTCACCACAGCATCATTTTCTTTCTGAACTGCAGGTTCCCACTTGGTCTTTTCTATGGGGTGGGGTGGAAATAGGGTCCCAGGTTCACTTTTTTGTATTTGGCCATGGTAGGGTGATTATTTCTAAAAGATATTTATTTTGCTAGACTATCTTTCACCTGGTTCTGTGGCCGGATGGAGCAGGATTTTGCATGGGTTTTGTTGTTGTCATTGATTTTTTTGTTTTTAGTCTGTGCCTTTTGGTATTTCTGGGTTGCCAGCTTCAAGTTTGAGAAATATAAAGAAAAATGAAACAAACAGAAATCCAGGAAACTTACTACTGTGTTCTTCAGTTCCCAAGATCTTACCTAGTCTGCCTTTCTTGCTGGAGAACACCTGGACTTGGAGTTGTATGTGACAGGAGAAAGATGGAAGAATATTTCTACTGTATCTTCCCAGATGCATAAGTCTTCTAAATAATTCTGGAGGTGTCTAGTTTTTCAGATCAATGCCCAAATAATGTGTTTAGAATTTCCAGGGTTGAGTCATTTATGTAAATTTATACAGAACTAGTGTTATATTGTGATACTCTTAAAAGACTCTGAATAAGCCAGTGTAAATAGAGCCTATTAAATTTGTAAGGTCTTCTAATAAGTTAAGTGGTTTCTCTACCTGAGTCCCAGTATGTCAGATAGATTGGTCCCATTTCAACTTTTGGGTTCTCATATCTTAAAGGAACTGTTGGATGATAGTCATGACATACTCCATCATTAATGTCTGCACATTGATTAGGCCTTTCAGAGAATCACCTTATACATTTGATGCCAGAAAATCTTGAAGTCATCAGTAATTTGATAATATTCCACCAAAAGCTTTGTCTTATTTTCAAAAATAAATATACCTTATTTGTTCATTTATACTTAGTTTTTACAAGAATTATTAAATTGAAAATGTTCTATTCTTTAAAGATCAAATACTTTGTATTTTTAGAAATTGAGTACTAGTATAAAAGTAGAATTATTAGATTAAAAACCTCTGAAGATTTATTTTTGTTCTCCTACAATTTATAGAGCCTGCTTAGTCTCGGAGGTAAATTTGTAACTCTCAACCATTTTACCATGACAGCTTTTGAATGACCTCAACTTTATAAGTACATGATAGAAATCATGAAATGCTTTTTAAAAGAGCTTTTCCATTTGTTTCTAAGAAAAATAAAAAGTAGTACACTTTTATTCTACCTCCAAAGCCAAGTTGGAGAATTTAGTTCTACAAATTCAAAATCTTTACAAGCCTGTTTTTTTGTAATTGCCTTCTTTGGTGTGTTGCTCTCTGTATGTACTGGGATTTGGAGAAGGTTTCATCTCAAATTTGGGAGATTTGGAAGCTGAATTCAATTTAGTTCTTCATGACCTTCAAATACACCTATTGCCCCAGCAATCCTTTTGTGCTCCAGTTCTGTAGAAGGCTCTGGACCATTTATGAGTCTTTTCATTTGCTTTACTTGGAAGCTTAGTGGATCAGCATTTCATCATTTCTCTAGATTTTTTCACCTTCTCAATTTCCTCAGATGGACCTGAAAGTTCTATGGTACATCTCCTGCAACCTGATAGTACAAAAGTTATTTAATTATTTCTATTTTGTCTCTCTAACCTGGCCAGATTCAACTCTAATTTGTTGTTTTCCCCAATCTATTAGGATCTTCAGTGCTTCAGTGCCAATAACTTCCCAGGTAGATAGCCATGAGAATTATTTTCACTGTACTGGTGTTCAGTCCCTCTCATTATGATCCATCATATTTCTATCCCTTGTTCCTGAGTCATAGTGCATCCCACTTCTATGTGTTCTTGTTCGAGTTTTAGCTCTGCTTCCTTATTTTCCTGTAGCCACAACTCTGACATGATGTATGGGACTACATCTCCCTGAAGATACCCATCTGTTGCCTCAGCTCCTGACTGCCTCTAGCCCTGGAGGCCATGTCTGTGTGCCGCATCCTCCTGCTGGGACCCTAGCTTTTCCTCTGGAACAATGCAAGCTCTAAAATGTCTGGAAGATGAGTGAGGTTTCTGTGCCTTTTGAGCATACTTTATTCTCACTGCCCAAGTATCATTTTGTTTCCATAGGTGTTTCATCTAACACAGAATTTTAATTTAATTGAAAATGGAGAAAAACTTGCAAAGAAACTTAACCCGAGGATAGCCAACTCAGCTCCATTAACGTTCCATAAACCAAACTTTCCTTTTTAAAATTTTTAGCGGCCTCACCATGACACATTTTTATGATACAGAAGCTCAGATACCCTGTGTGGTCTGTACTTACTTTCATCTCATAAATTGTTATATCACATTTTGAGTTTAGAATCTGAGTTTTTAATTCTCATTGCTGATGGTCACAGTGCCATTTACTGGGGAGGCTATAGAGTATGAGCCAAGCGAGCTCCAGTCCTAGAGTCAGACTCTCTGGGTCTAAGCTGGCTTCTATCCTTTACTAACAGTGTGGACTTAGGCAAGTGAATTCATCTTCCTAAGATCATTTTATTATTACCAACAATGATAATAACAATGATAATGAATAACAACGATAATGAAATTTATGTCTTAGAGTTGATTGAAAATTAAATACTGTATAGGAAGGAAAATCCTTCCTTCCATATAGTTCTTGACATATAGTAAATTCCCAATAAATGCTATGATTACTAAATTATATGTTCATACAAAATTCATATTTAGAATTCCAGCTGAGTTTAACACTATCAGGCAATCATAGCTATTAGACTTGTTTAATTTTACATTACCAAATAACTAAAAAGATCCATAATGAACTGTCAGCCACACACCTGAAAGACAGTTCTCTATAAACAACGAAGTTCACTGTGAAGGTTACAAGTTGCCAGTGGAGGTTTGTTTCCAAAACCTAGCATAAGCATAAATGTGGTTCTTGGGATATATCACCAGGGAAAGTAATAGAAAAGTAAATTCTTGGGCCCAACTCCTGACCTACTGAATCAGAAGCTCTGAGTTGAGGCCCAGCAACTTGTGCTTTCGGAAGTCCTGCAGAGGATTCTGATGCACCTTCAAGTGTGAGGACTGCTACTGGATAATGGTCTGAACCACTGTGCATTTCCTGTCTCATGATTCTTGCTTCTCTGTTCACTGTTCTTCCTGCTGTCATGCCTTTAGCTGTTGGGCATCTAAGAGACTCAACAGAATTAAAGGTTTGAGTTAGATTTAGGGGAAAAACATTTTTTAAGATCTTCTGTATAAAAAGAAAGGTCTAAAAGGAGAAAAAGGCAACAGCTGAATCAAGCATTCACATCTCTTGGGAATAGTCACTAGAATTATCTTGATTATGTTATTTGATTATTTACTTTTCTGTTCAATAGCAACAAGGTCTTGGGACTTTTATTTTCCTTTCTTGGAAATAATCCTGCAGAAAGCAGGATTTGTTAGTGTCTATGACTGCCTTGTGGATTCTTATTTTAAGGAGCCTCTTAATTTAATCTTCATATAATCCTTTTTTTTTCAGTTAGTGTTCCAATGCTTATTTCAACACATGAATAAATTTAGAGTGACTGCTTAAAAGCATTTTGGCTTCTTAAAAGCATTTTGGGTACAGCCTGGGCAGTTGTAAATATAATTTCATTTATTCTGAGCAGATAATTTCTGGATAAACAGTAATTCAGTTGCTAAAAGCTATCTTCGTCGTGTTTTCACATTTTTCTAAGCGTGCAAAGTGAAGCATAAACATTATATAGAATTGAGAAAGAAAATATTGGATATTATGTAAATTTAGTATATGAATTCTCAAGAAATAGCATGTTCTTTCTATTTGCTTATATGAGAATACTAATATATTTGAATACCCAGGGAGAGAATTAGCTTTAGAGTAGATGGAACTGCATAACCCTAGGTCTACCACCTCCTGGGCATGGTATTTGGGTAAGTTGTTTAATATACTCAATCTCCAATTGCTCATGTTTAAAATGAAGGAGAATAAGGCTGATTTCAGAAGTTGTCAAGGAGTAAGTGAGATGACAAAGGTAAAGTATCTGGCATAAATAAGAGAGCTCCAAAAATATTGTCACTACTTTTGAGGCATTTTAAACATTATGTGGTTTTGATTTACTTTCAGTAATCTTTCTAATTGATATGGAAATTTATATGCATACAATTTATGGTTCCTTCTTTGAGCCTTTCAATTCTCTATGAGGAATATAAAATAAATTTCTTTAAAAATTTTAACAGAGAACGTGTTTCAATAACCAGCCTTTGGCCAGGTAGAATACTGATTCATAAAACTTTGGAATTAGATGGAAGAGTGATTGATCTTGGACACCATCTACTTCCCTCTTTAACAAATAAGCCATCTGGGCCCTGATAGTGGAAACAACATGTCCAGGGCTTCATAGTTTGCATGATGTCACCTAGGAACTGTTAGATGATAGAAAGAAATATGTCATCTCAAATGTCCAAAGCTCATTAGCTTGGCATATGAGGCCCTGAATTTGGTCTTTATTTGTAGTTTTACTATATTGCCTTCTTCATCTGCAAAACCCCTACCATTCTTCCATTTTCTTTCTTTCTTTCCTTTTTTTTAGTGGTTCAATAGTGTCTTTATCACATGAGCTATTTGGGATCTAACAGAAGTCAGAGGTTATCCAATGAGGCTAACTGATTTTTTAAAAAAAGAACAACAACAACAACAACAAAAATAACTATAGCTAACTGCAAGTGAGCATGATACTTAGCTGTTTTATGTGGATACTTTCTATGAATTTTTAAAAATTTTATTTATTTACTTATTTTTACTTTAAATTTTTATTTTTACAGACTGCGTTTTGATTCATTGTACACAAATGGGGTACAACTTTTCATTTCTATGGCTGTACACAATGCAGGTTCACATCATTCATGTAATTCTACATATACATAGATTATGACTCAAGGTTTATCTGAAAAAGCAACTACAAAATTGGACTTATGGTTTGGAGACCTGAGTTCTGCTTGCCAATTTGAAGTTAAGGAAATAGAAAAACTTATAATGTTTAAGTGCCTTTGTTTCTTACTTTTTTGTATGAAATAATACATAGGAAATAGCATAAAACATAGATTTACTCTTCACATATTGATATAATGCAAATACCCCATCTTCCTCTCTCCCCTGTCTCTGCTATAGATTGAGAAATAGAACATTGCTAGTTCCCAGAATCTAACCTTGGTCACCAGCCCTGATCACCACCTCCTCTCTGCACTAAAGATAATCTGCGTTCTGACCTTTGTTGACAATCTCTCTGTACTTTTCTTTGTATCTTTACCATTTAAGTATACATTCTTAAGGACTTTAGATTAGCTTTGCCTATTTGTGTAGTTTATGTAAGTTCATATAAATGGGAACATATAAGGCTGTGTAAATATTAATTTTTTTTGTTGTGGGAAAAGCCATCTAGTAGTCACTCTTTTAGCATTTTTAAGTGCCCAGTTTAGTAGTTAAGTATATTAACATTATTGTGAAACAGGTCTTGAATTATGAAGTCTTACATATATAAACAACAATCTTCTTTTCTCTCTCCTTCCAGCCCTGGAAGCAACTTCTATTTTTGGTTTCTATGAATTTGGCAACTTGGGTTACCTTGCATGAGTGGAATCATAACATTTTTGTCTTTTCGTGACTGAGAATTAGGACTTCACGTATCTTTTTTTAAAGGGGCACAATTCAACCCATAATGCTTAGTAAAGTCTTTGTCAGCATTCATATGGTATTCAAGTGAATACTTGTTGACCTAAAAATTCAAGTCTTTATATTTTCGTGGAGAATGTGTTCTATGGGGATGGGCTGCTATAGGCAAAAGGAGAGTACAGAATGTTATGCATTTATTGAAAACAAAAGGAACAGTTCCAGCCACTCTTCACTTAACACTTTGAACAAATGGAGACTTATCACAGCAGTGATACCCCATGTGGGAGCTGAAGACAGCATTGTAGTGCTGTGCCACATGCCACCGGGGGATCCTCGAGTGCTTCTTTCATCACTACTGCCCAGATATGTTTCAGTAACCAATTACAGTAGTTCAGCCAAGAAACAGACACCTGCTACAAATTAGTGCTCATTTACTGGAGATGTGACATTGGGCTCTGTGGTCCCCAAAGCTAATCATTTTCTTGAGATGATATAGTTTTGTCGTTTCTTACAGTAGTAGACATTACAAATCAAAATTAGCCCTGTCCACTTACTTATTGATCAGTCTGATGAACTACTTGCTAGCAGTTAGAGCAAGGTGAAGTTAGCTACTGGCTGGATTTCAGGCAGCAGAGAAAGCTGGTATCACTGATCTCATTTTGAACCTGATGGACTTTGTAAATACAAAGCAGAAATACTGAGGAAATCTAGGGGAGAGTTGTCGTTCAGTGAATCATTCAAATAACAGAAGGCCCAGAGCAGCTGCTCCTAAACTGTAGTCTAGAGACTGCGTGGGGTCTCCAAACTGTCTCAAAAAGGCTGAGGTCAAAACTGCTTTCATAATAATACTAAAATGTCATTTTCACTCTTGATATTTGTACTGATGGTGCAAAATCATTGGAAAATCTGCTGGTGCCTTAGGAAAAAAACCAAGGCAGTGGCCTCAAACTGTATTCTCCACCACCATGCACATGGTCAATAAAAAGGAAAAGTGACTGTTCTCAATGAAGCAACAAAACGTTAATTTCATTAAATTTTGATCCCTGAATACATGTTTTTTTAATACTTTGTGTTAAAAATGGAATGTATGCATGAAACACTTCTATCATATACTGAAGTATGATGATTGTCTTGAGAAAAAACAATTGGGTGATTAAGCCTTAAGTTGAACTAGCCACTTATGAAATGCCATTTTTACTTGAAGGAACTACACACAAAGCATGGTTATTCATACTTCTGCATTTGGTGAATAGTCGTTTCTGTGAAAATGAATGAAGTAAGCCTGTTTCTTCAACAATAAACAATGCACAGCAATTGTTGCTAGTGATGACATTCAAGGGAATATCAGAATTTTGGAAAACTTGCATTTTCCATGGTGAGCTTGACAGTTTCTGCTAGTTGAAGACTCTCTGAAAGGGATCAATGATCATATTAATGAAAGTGACTTTTTTGGTATGTCATTTTATTTACTTTTTATTCTTAATTGACATATAAAATTGTTCATATTTTTAGGGTACCATGTGATGTTTCAATACATATTTAATTCTATAATGTTTATATCAGGGTAAGTATACTTATTTCCATTTATTATTTCTTTGTATTAAGACCATTCAAAGTCCTTTGGCTTCTTGGAAATATACAGTATATTATCTCACAGTTCTATTTACAAAGTCACAGTTCCTAAAAGAATCTGTATCTGAATCATTTTTAAAGATCTGTACTCTTTAAATTCTTTTCTGTGATCATTTATTGACAATTTCCTAATACATTCAGTGATCTATTTTCAGAGCTAACATTCATATTTTCTTACTGTAGAAAGAAATCTGATGAAATGAATGGGAAATGCAATTAATGTATTGAATGAAATATCAATGGAAATAAACATAAGGTGTGTCTGTTGTCTATAGTTTTCTGAAATTAAAAAACAGAAGCCTTAGGGCAACAAGAAATACTGAAATACAAAGTTAACCATTAGGCTTAACTATTTGAGCAAATCAAAACTACTAATTTAAGCATGTGTGTGCCAGTGAAAGTCATTGAAATTGATACCTATCTCCAAGTTTTACACCTAGATGAAAAATATTTCTACATCTAACACCTAAAGTTTTTGGAACTTTCATCTATAAGGCCTCTCATAGCTCACTTAATCTTTACTCCTTAAGTCTTTAAATTATTTTAAGTGTTTGGTGTTGCATACAGCCTTCATGAAATGGCCCTATGCTTACAGGGACACATTTCCCCTCTCCTCCCTGTGGACTCAATGTTCCAGTCATGTCGAATTCTAAAATTTCCTAAACATGAAAATCTCTTTCTTTTATATTCAAAACCCTTTATATATAATGCTCCCTGTCAGGAACGAGGTTGCAGCTATTTCTCCCCTGATTCTGCCCCCTCCCCACACACCATATTGTAATCTAGATTGTTAACTTTCTTGTCAGTCATTGGTCCAGTTAGCCTGTGAGCTTTCACTATTTAAGGGTAATTCCCCTGCTATTTGCTTTCTTTTCTCTCTCACTTTCACTCTCACTCACTTTCTTTCTCTTTCTCTCTTTCAACCATAAGAGCAGACACTTAGTTTGTCTGCTAATAAAATTTCTTGTGTGAGTTCCGGAGTGGTTTCTGAGTTGTTTCACTCTATATCCCAAAATGACCCTCATTTTTTTCCCCTAGCCAACACCTAATCATGTTCTCAAAATAATAGAAATAACATCATATATAGTGCTTATTGTAAAGAGGGTAATGTTTAAGCACTCTTACATATTTAAAATCATTTAATCCTTAAAAGAATTCTATGAGTTAGGTTCTATTATTACTCCCATTTTAAAGAAGAAACTGAGCTAAAACAGAAAGCTGAAATACCAGCCCAAGTTCATCCAGCTTGTAAATGGTGGAGTCATGCTTTGAATCCAGGCAGCCTAATTCTAGAGTCTACATTCCAATACTGTCACCTTCTGTGATGTCTCTGAGTACAGAAATGCTATGATCTTTATTACTGGCTCATACTTTGATTATAGCACTTGCACTGCTGCCAGGAATTGTTTTCACTTCTAGTCCCTTAGGGGTAGATGGTAAAACTGTTAAGAGCAGAAACCAGGTTTTATCCAGTTTCATATACTTGGTAGGTTACCTGGAGATGTTCTTGTTGAAGAAATGAATTGGACAATTTGGAACAAAACCAAAATGAAAACTAAAGCATTGAATATTATGTCCTGCTTGAAAACAGGATTAAAGATCTAGATACTTTTCATGGATTGACTGCTTTTCAACAAAATTTCACTTTTCTGATTTAGAGTCAATTCATTACCAGAGTCAAAGACAACTGGACAACCATTGTAATTTGTGCATGTTAGAATGAATTACAGAATTTCTATCATCCTTCCCTCCTTTTTTTGATGTTAAGGAAACTGAGCCAGCCCAGTGAATTGACTTCTTCCAAATCAGAGATTTATAGCAGGGCAGGAGTAAGAACCTGGTCCTCCTGATCCCCGTGTGAATTTTCCAGTAGGAAATGTGAAACTTCTTCCTTAGACTCTACAGTTGTTAGATTAGGAATCTCAGGTTCCGTGCTCAGGGATTTTGAGCTTATAATGAATGCAGTATGTGCATTAAAAAAAAAAAAAAGTTCTGAAGAGTTGAGTTTCTTTACAGGTCAAACCTGCTTTGTTAAGTTTTTCCTTTCTGTCAAACAAGTTCCAAATTTACAAATGAATTCCTTTTTGATTACACAGAAGTGCTTCCATGCTATCTCATTAAAGATGAATATTTCTCCCTTTAAATTTTAAATGTAACTGGAAGATGAGCTGCCAAAAACCTGAAATGTTGTTACAGAAGCAGATTTCTTTAAATTCAGGGTAAAAAGGAAATCCTATTTTTTAAAAAAGACTTTTATCCAAGGTATCATTTATAATTAATTTTGTTAAAGTTTTCACTAATGGCAACTAAAATATTTCAATAAGAATGTGTAAAGAGTAGAAGGAAATTGGGGAGGGAAAGGGGGGTAAGCCTGGAAAAACTTTTTGCAGATGCTCACAGTATTGGAATAAACTGTAAGTCTAATAAGAGTATAGATTAAACAGTGTTACTTGAAAAGTTACAATTACTTTTGTCTTTGAAGACCATGGTCAAGGTAGAGGCTACAATATTTCAATCACACTTAATTGGAATTGGCAAAAAGGTACATTGTAAAAGATTTTAAATAGTTAAGTGTCATTAAAAATGTAGAAGAGGGTTTGCTTATGGTGAAACTCTCATCTCTCCTACTTTAAAGATCCAAAAGACTTCACCTTTAAAGTCTGGTAGGTTTTAATGCAATGCAAGAACTGTTTCTCTATGCCTGCAATGTCTGAAGAGTATTCTAGTTCCTTACAAAAGTCAGTAAATATTAAATCAAAGAGGATCATAAAGTCAATTGCAATTAAATCTGATTTTTTATGCCCATATGCTTGTGTTCTAGTTTCAGTGAGATACGACCTTCTTGACTCTTCTCAACTACATGTTTTCAGCTCCTGAGTATAAGCAGAAGTAAAAACACTTTCTTTTTGTTTTCATTAAAGTAACACCTTTGCTTGATGAGAGAACCTTTCTAGGTGGAAACTTACTTGTTTAATTGGGACTTGTGGTTGATAAAACTGCTTTTCTTTCACTTAAATTATTTAATCCTGAGAATTTATTTTTAAAGCTTCTTTCTCTCACTAGTTTCCATTTCCTAAGGTAGATAGAGCTGTAGTACATTTTGGGGGAAAAAAACTGGTCTATATTTCAGTGGAGAGTCTGCTGTGGAAATTCTTACCCCAACTATTTGAGCAAGTCAAGAGTGTATTTTAGTGCAATCCCATTGCCTAAGGACAAGAAATGACATTCTCAAAAATGATTTTGAAAGATGCTTTTTGAAGAATGGATTGAGTTTTCTTTGTGTACTGTATTTTATAAAAAGGCATATAGCTTCTTGCTGATTCAGATGGAAGTATCTATAACAACCAGAAATTAAAAAAAAAAAAATGATTAGAGCTATTCCTGTAGGAACACATAGACAATAAAGCAAAAGCAAATGGATCTTGCTGATTATATAAACATTTCAATTAAATCTCACTTGTATTTATTGAGTGCTTTCTATTCAATTATTGAATTAGGCTCTTTAACCCTCAATGGTCTGCACTGGGCCTTAGGAATATCAGAACCAAAATAAAGAATTGCAATATAGGAACCAAGAGAGAAGAAAAAGGAATTTGAGCACCCAAATGGGAACAGGATGGGAACATGAGAAACAATCAAAACAAAAACAAAAAAGTGAGAAGAGAATAGGAAGCCAGGAGTTGGAGGCTGGGGTCTTCTCGCTCTTCTTTCACCATCCATGTGCTCTTGGACTGAGTTGGCTGGGAAGTGTCTTGGACTCTGATAAGAATAATATATAGAGAGACACCTTAAAAATTAACTATGGACAGTAATTATAAAGACAATATTCTCAATTATTATTTGTTAGTTATACTATTTTCTTTACCTTTCAGAGACTTAAAGAACATAAATGCCCAGGCCCATTTCAATAAGCCCTTTGTAAATCCTCATATTTCTGAGGAATCTCCATACCGCTTTCCATAATGGTTGCACCAATTTGCATTCCCACCATTATACTCAATTATATATGATGTATCAAAGTGCGTTCCACTGTCATGTATAACTAATAAAAACAAATTTTAAAAAACACTACATATTTCCAATGGTCAGATAATGATCATACAGCATTATTCCAGAGAAAACTAATTTCCGACAGGATCTGAGCTACAAAAGCACAAGTAAACAGCACTCAGAGCAGGTTTTACTAAATCCAGTTCTGAAATGCGGAAGGACATGTTTCCTAAGCTTTATCCGTACTGTTGCTCTATTTCAGGATGTGATGGATATGCTCAAGATTTCAGCAGCTTTGACCTCTGGTGCCTTATGTCTTTGCTTCTGGCTGCCCTTGTTTAATCAAAGCCACAGATTAAGGTGACTTCTATAATGTAGCTGGATGAGGCAGTAAAAGTTAAGAAGGCTATTTATAAGAAAAGGGTAGAAGAGGTAACCCAGTGTGCTCTTTTATAGCCCAAAGCTAGATGGTTTCTTATTGATCCGATATGAAATAGAATGTTTTCCACCTTTGAATTTCTTCAGAGTTTTATGCATTGAAACAATGTGGATCCAGAAAATATTTTTTTTTTTTTTGTAAAAAACATGTAAGGACCTGAAAAATAAAAATGATAAATAACAGAGCATGCTCAAGAGATTTCTGTTTATGTCATCTTATGAACAAAAACAAGCCTTTTTTCAAAGGGCAACATAAAGTCAAAGTATTCAGGCAGCCGATTGTTACGGTTTGGATGTGAGGTGTCCCCCAAAAGCTCACGTGTGAGACAATGTAAGAAGGTTTGGAGAAGAAATGATTGTGCCATGGCCTTAACCTAATCAGTGAATTAATCCCTGATGGGATTAATGGAGTGGTGACTGGAGGCTGGAGAAAGCTGGTTCATTGGAAGGGCATGACTATGGGGTATATATTTTGTATCTGGAGAGTGGAGTCTCTCTCTCTGCTTCCTGATCATGACCTGAGTCACTTACTTCCCTCTGCTGCTTCTCTCCGCCATGATATTCTGCCTCACTCTGAGCCTGGAAGAATAGAGGCTGCTGTCTATGGACTAAGACCTCTGAAACTCTGAGCCCTCAAATAAACCTCTTCTCCACAATTGTGCTGGTCGGGTCCTTTTAGTCACAGCAGCGAAAAAACTGACTAAAATACAGGTGATTTCCAAGAACCAAAGACAGACACTTGTAAGAAAGAGAGGAGGAAATACACCACACTTCTAGATGAAATAAAAGATAGTCTTTGCAATCAATATTATCTTAATCATTTATAGATTTTCTTACCTGAAATTCTAAGGTGAATGCTCAGAATGAATTTCATAAATCCTAGTTCTGGAGAGTTGAGAAGACTAGAAAGGGAGGCTAAAATGGGAAAATGTTGTCAACAATTAATTCAAACGGACTGTGCTACAGTCCTGGCCCTGTGTGCCCCCTCATTGTTAACAGTTTGATTGTTTCATGAACTACAATAATGCAGTAAAGCACACTAGTACCATAGGGTGGATTTGAAAGAAGAATACATAACACTGTGACTGAGAGAACTGATGGTCTTGTGGGAAGACCAGCCTTTCAGTCTACTTTTCCCATGTCATTCCTTCTTTTAATTCAAGTCACTTCATCTATAAAATGGGGATGAAAGCACTACTTTTCTTTATGCCAGAGGAGGATGTTTTTAGGTCAGCAACTTGCATTTCCATAACCTATTTGCTATCTACATCTGAATAGACCAATTTCATTATGTTAAGATGAAATAAAATATATGAAGAACTTTTTATTTTTGATCATAGCGGAGAGCTCAAGTTTGGAGTCCAAGCTGGAATGAAATTATAGTGATTTTCTGAGTTCACAGTCATCTGGCCTCTGTGGCTATTGCAGGACTGTCTTTACTTAGGCACTTATGGAATACGATCCTTCCAGTCACCAATTCCCTGTCATTTAGCAGTCAAGACATGCAGTTTGACATTGTTTTGAAAGCTGACAATTAAAGATTTGTTTATTTGTTTAAATTCCTCAACATGCCTTCAGTTATTTGAGACTTTAGAAAAATCACAGTGAAGAATCATTACACTGATTAGATGTGTGCCCCTTAACTCTAACAGGATGTCGTTAACCTGCTCTTTATCAAATGAATTATGCATAACATGTTCAAACATCTTGTTCAAGCTCAAGCATTAACAAAGAAAATCATATATCTTTTCACCTTAACCATTTGATGAAATCCATTTTGGCTATTCCACTTTTTACTCTAGTATTTTCCTTTGATAATTCTGTGTGTCAGTACCACCTCTTTCCTGTAATAATTGGTATTTTTGAATTGAGGCAGGTTTCTTACCCTCATTTCCTTAACAAATGATACATTCTACTTCATTTTACTTTTGGTTCAGGATTTTATTGCCAAGTGACTCAAAGGAATTTTTTAAACAGTGACAAATTCAAAGGAATAACCATTTTTTTTTTGATGCATTTAAATAAGGAAATTCACTTTTGAAAGACTTGACCCTTTTACATTTTAAGCTTTCGTTTAGAATGTAGGAAGCACAAGATGGTAACCCTTCACCCCACTAAGTAGTCTGGTTCTGGCCATGGAGAGCCCTGAAGATCAGCCTAGTTCTCCTAGGCATCCATAATTTTAGTTATTTATTTTTTAGAATAAAATGGCTTTATTATCAGCATATATTGACCTCAGATAGATTAATTTGCTCTTTTATTTATTATGCAAAGAAAGATACATTCTTATAAAGATTTGGGGATATAACACACACACACACACACACACACACACACACACCCCCCACAGGTAAAATCATGCATCTTAAAAAAATAAATTCATCATGACTTGTGTTTTTTTTTTTTTTCTGATGAATAGGGTTTGGAAAATTTCCACATTAGAACATACATATAGAAGTTCTTTTTAAAATAAAAGTATATATTGTATATATTATGTTATAACATTATATTGATACTTGTTTTCATTCAGGTAATATCAGAAATATTTCTTCCTATTAATGTACCTCAAGGTAGCTACTCCCATGTTAAGGGACAGTCGTTTCAAATTATTAATTGGCAGTTTTTTATGCATCTTTGTTATGAGGTTGAATACTATTTCAGTATAGATTACTACATGTAGAAATAAAGGGTTAAGGATGTGAACATTTTCAATTGTGGTAGGTAATTCCATATTCTGAAAAGGATGTCACTAATTTTTATGCTCACCCATGATTGCATGAGAGTCCCCACTTCCATATATTTTCACCACTACTGGATTTTATTAATCACTTTAATTTTTGCCCATCCAATAGAATAAACTTTATCTTATTATTTTAAAGCATCTTTTCATGATTACCCATGAGTTTGAGGATCTTTCCCTGATTTCTTCTTGCCTTTTCATATCCTCAGTCCATCTTTTTTATTCAAGTATCAGTTAACTTTTTTGACTTACCAAAAATTTTAAGACAGTTCTCATCAGTCTCTCACTTGTTTTTAATTTTTAAAATGGTGTCTTAAATCTCAGAAAGTCAACTGCATTTTTTTCTGGAGTTTTTGTGGATGGCATTAGAAGTCTAGGTGTATGTTTTTCTAACATGATTATGACTAAGTCTGCCATGCTTGTACCATGGATCAATTAAAAAACTAAAATGAACCAAAAAGAATGTACAATATTATGACAATATTGATATTGTTTATTTCAAAACCAAGCAGTATATTTGGGCCATTGGAAAAAGAAGAGTGTCATCTATTAACACTAACCCTTGCTTCTCAGGGGCACTGTCCTTCTCAGCATCAAGGACAAAGGGAATCTCTTTCCCTGTCTTTTTAAAGTACTCCAACACCTGATTAAAAACCACACTGCATTTTAGTTTGCTTCATATACAAAGTATTAGTTCAACAGCGATTGGTTTTTCTTGGCATTTGCAATTGTTTCTCATTAGTTAGCAGTATAGAAAGGAAAGGTCAGTAGTCCAAATTCATACAAACTTAACTTTGAGATATCTGGCTTTAATTTTTATACCCTGATCAATAGTATTCAATCAGGATACATATGAAATATTACTTTATTAAGACACTAAAGATTTTTGGATAGGGAGATACACATGAAACTAATGTGGTTAAAAGCAGGCCAAGATCTATGATTCTTCTTGGTCTCATTTAAAAAACTTATCTTTGCTACTGGGTCTCCTGTGGGTGAGCATATTGTCAGTCAATCCTTCTAAAATCTGGGAGCCAGGTAGAAACTAAGGAATTCTTGCATTCCCATTGAAAGGTGAGTTCTAAATTGGGTGGAATCCCATAGAAACTATTTGTTTCTTGATGAGGCAGGAGGAAAAGATTTAGGGAAATGTACATCCTCTCCAGGTGTCTCCATAAAGTGAGGAGGAGGTTTTTGAGAAAGTCATTTAATCTCTGAAAAGGCTTGTTACCAACACAGCAACGTGACTATAATGTGACACAGAATACTGTACAGTAAGGCCTTTCAAAATCAAGCAATTGCCACAGTTAGAGTTATTTTAAGACACTGGAGACTTCCTTAGGTTTTCTTAATGCAGCATTATTTTTAAAAATGATAGATTATATGTTTAGAATAGGGGCAGGTGGTGAGAAAAATGGGAATGCCAGCTTTAGAGCATAAATTTAGCAGAAAAAATTCTCTGAAAGATAAAATGAACTGACATGCTGCTTGGGCTCATTTGCTCCAATTTTCTCTCTGGTTTCCTGTTACTGATGATCTACTAACCCTTAGCCTGTGGTTTGCTGATCCTCACCAGTATTCTTATGCAGGGTTCAGTGGCTCATCTCACTTATGTATCTGTCATGCTTAAAACTAGCAATACAAATAAACAAATATCAAACAAACAATTAGAACCTGAGTTTAAATTCATTTCTCTTGGATGGTGGACATCCTTTGTGTGTATCCATGCTAGTAATCTATGCATCTAGGCCTTAGCATTAATGTCTACTAATAATAAATGGATTCTCAGTTTGATATTTAGTCTGTTATAACTCAGCGTGACTGTTATCAGCCCGTTAAGTAACCATGCAAGCCATGCTGAAGACTGGATGTACTTAAATGGAAGTCATAAAAATTAGGTTTTATGAAGCTGGAGTGGTTGTCATGGTTGTCTAAGTTTATATGCTTATTAAGTCTTGGACAAGCCACCAATAACCATGTGGCTTTGTCTTTTGAAGTAATAGCAAATTAATAATCTAGAGGAGGAGTGGATAGGGCTGATAATGTACTTTAGTTAATATGTAGTTCATTCCAGCATGTTCTTTGAATTTAAATACTTGGGGGTGGCTGTGATTGAAATTGCATAGCAGCAGGAATGAAAATATTTTCTGTGAAAAATGAGTGGCTGAGAACATTAAACTAGTTTTTATTAGAGAAAATGTGAATTCTCTCACAGAGACCACTGCTGATCACTTTAAGAAAAACCTGAAAAGTGGAGCGACTTGTCAAATTTTTATGAGTTGACATTTATGAGTACTTTTGATTTAAAGGTGACAATAAAAAGGCGGTTTAATGCTATGTTAAGAAAAACAGAACCTCTAATTTAACTACACAGGACAATGGTTATGAAAAGAAAATGACTAGAAATTATGGAACAAATTATGTTTATTTTCAGACATCCTCTGAAGAAAAAAATAAGCAAGCTTTGGAATTATTGGGCTAGAAAAACTGAAAACCAGTATGGAAAAATTAAAACGACCAATTGCCATGTATTTCTACCTTTAACTTCCACACATCGTATTTTCCCCTTTCAAAATTCTCAGATGCCCTCAAGTTTTTACCATTGTATCAGAATTTATCACACCTCAAATAATTAAATATTATCCTAGCTATTTATAATATTTTTGTAGCTGTTTACAAAAGATGTAGTAATTATCATTCAGTATTTTAGAGCATAAAAGATGAAATACTTCAACCTAGGATATACTACACAGTCCCAGCTCAACATGCTTTGACTTAAGATTTTTAACCTTACCATGGTGCAAAAGTAATATGCATTCCATAGAAACTTCACTTTGAATTTTGATCTTTGATCTTTTCCTGGGCAGTACAATATTCTCTTGTTGATGGTGGACAGTGGCAGCTTGCTGCAGCTCCCAACCAGCCAAGTGACCATGAGGGGGAAACAGACTAATGTCTACTTTGCACTACATCATGAAATTTGGTGTATTAAATGAACTTTCAACTCTCAAAGTTTTCGATTTTCTATGAGTTTAACAGGATATAACCCTATAACTTTATTATTTCACCATGTAAAAACAAAATAGATGCTTCCAAGGGACTGGTTGGTTAGATCTGCCTGGGGTAAAAGAGCTGTTCCTCAGAAACTCCCAACTTTTTCTGTGGTAGAAATGACCTCTAGATCAAGGGAAGATCTCAGGGCTATTTATTAATATGGCAAAGTCTTATATTATGAAAAAAAAAAAGTGGTTCTGTAATGGAATGCAGAGGGTTCTGCTTCCTGACTGCTGGATAATGGGGGGGGGGGGGGGGGGTGCAGGTTGGTCCACATATTAGCTTTCTTCTTCCTTTCCTTCTTTGAAAGGAAAAGAATAATCTTGAATTCCCCTGTAATGACAGTGTCAAAAACAATTAAAATTAGGAACAACCTGATCTTCCCTCAAATGCGTACATGTTCCAGTCTTTTGATGTTTGTTGTTGTAGCCTTTTATTCTTAATTATGTTTTTAGATGTCTAGTTGTCAGAAGTTTTATAGTAAGTAAAGGATTTTTATTTTCTGTTAGAAATCTGATAGTTACCTTGAAGAAATAAAATATGTGGCTATAAATGAAAGACTTCTTGCATGTGTAGTCCACATAGCACATGAAAATATACCATATTATTTTCTGATTTCTGGCTGGAATACCTCCTTAGATGTATGCTTGCCTCTTGTTTTATCTATTTGCTGGTTTTGTAGAAATGAGGTTTTTCATCTATAATGTGGGGATTACAGTGTTTCCCTTACAAATCATGGAAGCGAATGCATTTGGTAAACGTATAGCACCTTATAAGAGTATGATATTGTTACTGAATTTTGGTGTTAGTTCCTATCTCTAAGGTCTTGGACTGAATTTCCATTTTCAATGTTCAGTTTTAATCTCAATCTCTCTGAAACAAGTCCCTTGCTTTTGTTTGGGAACAGACTATGATAACTTGTTCTAAAGTGAAGTCATACTGTGAAAGTTTGTCACTGTAAGCACCCTCACTGGCACGGTGGGCAATTTCTTTGTCTTTGGACTTTCCTCCTAGCTGGGTGACTATTTGGCTGATATTACCCAGGATTGTCTAGCATTGGCCAGGGGCATGCTTTGAAGCACTTTTCATGTAGACTTGGATTCATGTATTGGAAAGGAGAAGTTGGTAGCACTGGCAGCCCCTGACAACCCTGCCTCATGAATTAATTGCAAGCCTTGTGAAAGATGTATTCCAATTACTTATTATGAAGGCAGCTTTGGTCTGAATACTATTGCTCAGGCTTCCCTTTTCTTCTCTGAGGAGTGTGCCATGCCACAATAACTGATGGCAAAGATGCATTGGCATTTTAGAATCTTCCTTGCTACGCCCACATGAAGTGACTCCAGCTGGGTTAGGTCGAGCTTCCCTCTCCTCTTCTTCTAATTGGGTAACATCTTTTTTAATCAGACAAGCTCAGACTGTGTGTGATGGAAGGTCAAAACCAAGCTGATTTTCTTATTTTTCTTCCTCCCACATTATTTTTCAAAAAAAAAAAAAAAGAACTAATCATTTTGTGAAGAGTTTAATATATTTTAATTTAGTTTTTAACTTTGCAGAAATAAACAGAGACTCACTGATACTTACAGACTTAAAAGTCGACTATTACTGTACTCTGAAATTAAGATAACTAGTCACTACTTCCTTGTTGTTATGAAACTCTTAGGTTTGTGCAATAATGACAAAGGAATCTTTACTTCCTTTAGTTATATAGATTTTGGTATCAATGACTAAAATCATGGTCAAATATAATTATTTAGATTTTTAAAAAGTGTTTATTCCTCATTGTGTTAGGCTGAGTTACACTAAATAGGTAGAAACCATCAAGTCTTCAGTAATAATCCTTTATTGAAGTGTGATCTTTATTCTCTGAAGTCCCTGTTGTTTCTACCTAGGAATATCCTCCTATACTGAGTCCAACTGATCATGTAAGTCAATGGAGAGAGAATATATTTCATGATAAAAACACTCAATAAACTAGTTATAGAAGGTAAGTTTCTCAATCTATTAAAGGACATCTTGAAAAACCCAGTCAGCATCATGGTGAAGCCATGATACTTTCCCCTAAGATCAGGGACAAGATAAAGATATGGGCTCTCACTATTTCTGCTCAGCTTTGTACTATAGATTCTAGCAAGGGCAGTTTGACCACAAAAGAAACAAGGCATCCAGATTAGAAAGGAAGAAGTAAAATTATTTCTATTTGCAAATGGCTTGATTTTGCATGTAAAAAAATCCCAGGGAACCCACTTAAAATTTGCTTGAATGAATTAACAAGCTAAATGAGATTGCAGAATACAAGATCAATACACCAAAATCAATTTTACTTTCACACACTATGAACAAGCAATTAAAAAATTAACCAATTCTACTTACAATAGCATCAAAAAGAATAAAATACTTAGAAAAAGTTTCAGCAAAATAATAGCAACACTCATATGCTTAAAACTACAAAACATCGTAAAGAAGTTTTAAAAGATTGAAGTAAATGGAAAGCTGTCCCTTATTCATGGGTTGGTAGACTTGGTATTGCTAAGATGGTTTAGATATGAGGTGTCCCCCCAAAAGCTCACGTGTGAATGAATGCAAGAAAGTTAAAATAAAGGTGAGATGATTGAATTATAGGAGTTGATCAGTGCATTAGTTCAATTGACTAGATTAACTAGGTAGTAACTGTAGGCAGGTAGGGTGTGGTTAGGAGAGGTAGGTCACTGGGGGCATACCTTTGGGGCATATGTTTTGTCCCTGGTAAGCAGAGCTCTCTCTGCAGCCTAGTGCCATGTCATGAGTTGCTTTCCTCCACCACATCCTTCCACCATGGTGTTCTGCCTCACTTTGGGTTCAGAGCTATGGAGTTGGCTGTCTGAGGACTGAAACTATTGTGGGAATCAGAAAAGAAGTGGTAAACAACACTTTGAGAGTGGGAGAACTCACACTTTATTTTACGCTGATGGACCCAGAGGAGATCAAACTCCAAGTTCTGTGTTCCACCTCCAGTTTCTCACAACAATTATAGGCTATCTGGTACCATAAAATTTCTAGTCTACATGATATATGGTTGTGCATGGGGTTTCTAGTGGGAAGCATGTTTATAGAAGCAGAGTGGTTCGAAGTCTTAGATATAAGAGCTTTAGCTCAAACTCTTCAGTGGAAATACAGGAGTAAACCTACATGATCTTGGTTGGGTTAGACAATAATTTCCAAGATATGACATTAAAAGTACAAGTAACAAAGGAGTAATTTAAATTGCCTACCTCCAATTAAAAACTTGGTATTGCAAATTATATCATCAAAAAATTGAAAAGATAACTCACAGAATGGGAAAAGTACTTGCAAATCACAGATCTGATAAGAGACTTGTATGAAGAAGGATCTATAAAAAATTATAATAGGGACAATTAAAAACTGGGTAAAGGCTATGAATTGATATTTCTCCAAAAAATATATTAGTGGATAATAAGCACATGAAAAGGTGATCAACATCATTAGTCTTTAGGGAAATGCAAATCAAAACCACAGTGAGATACCACTTCACACCCACTAGGATGGCTATTAGAAAAACAACAAGTGTTAACAAGCACATGGAGAAATTGGAACCCTCTTTATTGTTGTCGAAAACACAAAATGGAAAACAAACTGTCAGGCCTTGAAAATAAAATAACCTAGCAATATATTCCTAGATACATTTGATTGATTGATTGATTGATTAATTGGTCTGGGGATTGAACTCGGAGGCACTCTACCACTCAGTAACATCCCCAACCATTTTATTATAATTATTTTGAAATTTTTGAGACAGGCTCTCACTAAGTTGCAGAGACTGGCCTTGAACATGCAATTCTTCTGCCCCAGCTTCTTGAATTTCTGGAATTACAGGCAGATGCCACCACTCCTGGCCTCTTAAGTACATTCTTTTTTGTTGTTGTGTTTTATTTGTTCTAATTAGTTATACACAACAGTAGAATGCATTTTGACACATTATACACAACTTCTTCCACTGGCTGAACATGGTGCAGGGTCACACCTGTAGTGTAATCATACGTGTATATAGAGTAATGTCCTTCCCATCCTCACATCCCCTCCCCTCCCCTCCCCAGTCTCTGTACAATCCAAAGTTCCTTCATTCTCCCCCTCCCCTCTGTTATGGATTAGCATCCACTTACCAGAGAAAACATTTGGCTCTTGTTTTTTTGGGGTTTGGCTTATTTCGCTTAGTATGATATTCTCTAGTTCCATCCATTTACCAGTAAATGCCATAATTTCATTCTTATTTAAGGCTGAGTAATATTTCATTGTGTATATATACCACATTTTCTTTATCCATTCATCTGGGGAAAGACATTCAGGTTGGTTGCATAGTTTAGCTATTGTGAATTGAGCTACTATAAACATTGATGTGACTGCATCACTGTAGTATGCTGATTTTAAGTCCTTTAAACCAAGGAGTGTGGATCCTTGGTGGATCCACTGGATCAAATGGTGGTTCCATTCCAAGTTTTCAAGGAAACTCCATACTGTTTTCCATAGTGGTTGCACCAATTTGCAGTCTCACCAGCAATGTGTGAGTGCACCTTTTACCCCATATCCTCGGCAACATTTATTGTTGCTTATATTCTTGATAATTGCCATTCTAACTGGAGTGAGATGAAATCTTTGAGTAGTTTTGATTTGCATTTCTCTAAATCCTAGAGGTGATGAACATTTCTTCATATATTTGTTGATCGATTATATTTCTTCTGTGAAGTGTCTCTTCAGTTACTTAGCCCATTTATTGGTTGGGTTATTTGTTTTTATGGTGTTAAGTTTTCTGAGTTCTTTATATATCCTGGAGATAAGTGCTGTATCTGAGGTGAGTGTGGTAAGATTTTCTCCCACTCTGTAGTCTCTCTTTTCACAGTATTGATTGTTTTCTTTGCTAAGAAGAAGCTTTTTAGTTTGAATCCATCCCATTTATTAATTCTTGATTTTACTTCTTGCACTTTAGGATTCTGGTTAAGGAAGTCATTTCCTGAGCTGATAAGGTGGAGATTTGGTCTTACGTTTCTTCTGTTAGGTGTGGGGTCTCTGTCTAGCACCTGTCTTTGATCCACTTTGAGTTGATTTTTGTGCAGGGTGAGAGATAGTGGTTTAATTTTATTTTGCTGCATATGAGTTTCCAATTTTCTCAGCACCATTTTTTGAATAGGTTATCTTTTCTCCAATGTATGTTTTTGGTGCCTTTGTCTAGTATGAGATAACCATATTTATGTGTGTTTTTCTCTGTGTCTTCTATTCTGTACCATTGGTTTACAAGTCTATTTTGGTGCCAATACCATGCTGTTTTTGTTACTATTGCTCTGTAGTATAGTTGAAGGTCTGGTATTGTGATACCTCCTGCTTCACTCTTCTTGTTAAGAATTGCTTTGGCTATTCTGGGTCTCTTATTTTTCCAAATAAATTTCATGATTGCTTTTTCTATTTCTATGAAGAATGCCATTGGGCTTTTAAAGGAACTGCATTAAACATGTATAACAGTTTTGGTAGTATGGCCATTTTGACAATATTAATACTGCCAATCCAAGAGCATGGGAGATCTTTCCATTTTCTAAGATCTTCTTCAATTTCTTTCTTTAGAGTTCTGTAGTTTTCATTGTAGAGGTCTTTCACCTCTTTTGTTAGATTGAGTCCCAAATACTTTTTTTTTTTTTTTTTTTTTGAGGCTATTGTGAATGGGGTAGTCTTCCTAATTTTTCTTGCAGTGGATTCATCACTGATATATAGAAATGTGTTTAATATATGGGTATTGATTTTATATCCTGTTAATTTGCTGAATTCATTTATGAGTTCTAGAAGTTTTCTGGTGGTGTTTTTTGGATGTTCTAAATATAGGATCATGTGTTGACAAATATGACAGTTTGTGTTCTTCTTTTCCTATTCGTATCCCTTTAATTTCTTTCATCTGTCTGATTGCTCAGGCTAGAGTTTCAAGGACTATGTTGAATAGAAGTGGTGAAAGAGGGCATCCCTATCTTGTTCCAGTTTTTATAGGAAATACTTTCAATTTTTCTCCATTTAGAATGATGTTAACCTTGGGTTTAGCGTAGATAGCTCTTACAATGTTGAGGTATGTTCCTACTATCCCTATTTTTCTAGTGTTGTGAACATGAAGGGGTGCTGCATTTTGTCAAATACTTTTTCTGCATCTATGAGATAATCATATGATTCTTGTCTTCAAGTCTGTTGATACGATGACTTAGGTTTATTGATTTCTCTATGTTGACCCGACCTTGCATCCCTGGGATGAACCCCAGATGATCATGGTGCATGATCTTTTTAATATGTTTTTGTATGTGATTTGCTAAAATTTTATTGAGAATGTCTGTGTCTGTGTTCATCAAGGATATTGGTCTGAAGTTTTCTTTCCTTGATATGTGTTTGTCTGGTTTTGGTATCAGGGTGTTACTAGCTTCATAGAATGAATTTGGAAGAGTTCTCTCTTTTTCTATTTTCTCAAATACTTTGAGGAGTATTGGTGTTAATTCTTTGGAGGTCTTGTAGAACTCAGCTGAGAATTCATCTGGTCCTGGTCTTTTCTTAGTTGGTAGGCTTTTGAGGGAGTTTTCTATTTCATTGCTTGAAATTGTTCTGTTTAAATTGTGTATGTCCTCCTGATTCAGTTTGGGTAGTTCATTGCCTCTAGAAATTTGTTGGTTTTTGAGATTTCCTATTTTATTGAAGTATAAATTTTCAAAATAGTTTCTAATAAGCTTCGGTATTTCAGTAGGGTCTGTCATGATATTTCCTTTATCAACACAAAGTTTAGTAATTTGAAATTTCTCTTTCTCTTTTTTAGTGTAGCTAAGGATTTATCAATTTTACTTTTTCAAAAAGTCAACTCTTTGAATTGTCAATTTTTTCAGTTGTTTGTTTTGTTTCAATTTCATTAATTTCAGCTCTGATTTTAATTATTTCCTGTCTTCTACTGCTTTTGGCATTGATCTGTTCTTTTTCTAGGGTTTTGAGATGTAATGTTAGGTCATTTATTTGTTAACTTTTTATTTTTTTGATGAAGGAGCTCAACGCAATGAATGTTCCTCTTAGCACTGCCTTCATAGTGTCCCAGAGATTTTGATATGTTGTATTGTTATTCTCATTTTTGTATGTGATTTGCTAAAATTTTATTGAGAATGTCTGTGTCTGTGTTCATCAGGGATATTGGTCTGACGTTTTCTTTCCTTGATGTGTCTTTGTCTGGTTTTGGTATCAGGGGGTTACCTCTAAGTATTTTTTTATCTTCTCCCTGATGTCTTCTGCTATCCCTTCATCATTCAATAGCATGCCATTTACTCTGCAGGTGTTAGAGTAGCTTTTATTTTTTGTTTTTTGGTTGATTTCTAGTTTCATTCCATTATGATCTGAAAGAACACAGGGTAGTATTTCTTTCTTTTTTTGTATTTGCTAAGAGTTGCTTTGTGGCATAACATGGTCTACTTTAGAGAAGGATCCATGTGCTGATGAGAAGAAACTATCTTCACTTGATGATGGATGAAATACTCTATATGTGTCCATTAAATCTAAATTATTGATTGTATTATTTAGTTCTATAGTCTTGTTGTTTAGTTTTTGTTTGGAAGATCTGTCCGGTGGTGAAAGAGGTGTGTTAACATCACCCAGTATTATTGTGTTGTGGTCTATTTGATTCTTGAAAATTTTTAAAATTTATTTAGTTGTTTTTCATTTTCACAGAATGCATTTTGATTTATTGTACACAAATGGGGTACAACATTTTTGTTTCTACGGTTGTGCACCATGTAGATTCATACCACTCATGTCATCATAAATGTATATAGGGTAATGATGTCTATCTTATTCCACCATCTTTCATACCTCTAACCCCTCCTCTCTCTCATTTCCCTCTACATAATCTAAAGTTACTCAATTCTTCTCCCACTCCTCACACCCATTACGTATCATCATCCATTTATCAGAGAAAACATTCTGCCTTTGGTTTTTTGGACTTGGTTTATTTCACATAACATGATATTCTCCAATTCCAATTCTCCAATTTATCTGCAAATTCCATAATACTATTCTTCTTTATGGCTGAATAGTATTCCATTGTGTATATATGCCACAGTTTCTTTATCCATTCATCTGCTGAAGGGCATCTAGGTTGGTTCCACAATCTAGCTATTGTGAATTGAACTGCTATACATATTGATGTGGTTGTGTTACTGTAGTGTGCTGACATTAAGTCCTTTGGGTATAAACTGAGGAGTGGGATAGCTGAGTCAAGTGGTGGGTGCGTTCCAAGTATTCTGAGTAATCTCCATACTGTTTTCCAGAGTGGCTGCACCAATTTGCAACTCCACCAGCAATGTAAAAGTGTGCCTTTTTCTCTACATCCACACCAAAAACTATTATTGCTTGTGTTCTTGATAATAGCCATTCTAATTGGAGTAGGATGAAATCTTAGAGTGTTTTAATGTGCATTTTTCTAATTACTAGAGATGTTGAACACTTTTTCCTATATTAATCACCTGTATATCTTCTTCTGTAAAGTATCTGTCTGGTTCCTTGGCCCATTTATTGATTGTGTTACTTGTATTTTTGGTGTAAAGTTTTGTAAGTTCTTTATAAATTTTGGAGATAAGTACTTTATCTGAAGTGCATGTGGAAATGATTTTTCTCCCACTTTGTAGGCTCTCTCTTTTCACATTATTGATTGTATCCTTTGCTGAGAAAAAGTGTTTTAGTTTGAGTCCATCCCATTTATTGATTCTTGCTTTGATTTCTTGTGCCTTGGGGGTCTTGTTAAGGAAGTCTGATCCTAAGCCAACATGATGAAGATTCAGGCCTAATTTTTCTTCTATTTGGTGAAGGGTCTCAGGTCTAATTCCTAGGTCCTTGATCCATTTTGAGTTGAGTTTTGTGCAGGGTGAGAGATAGAGATTTAATTTCATTTTACTACATATGGATTTCCAGTTTTGGCAGCACCATTTGTTGAAGAGGCTATCTTTTCTCCATTGTATGTTTTGACTCCTTTGTCTAGTATAAAGTGGCTGTATTTATGTTGGTTTGTCTGTGTGTCTTCTATTCTGTACTGAAAGAATGGACATTTTTTAAAGCTGTCTGTTTTATCTCAACTCCCTAAGGTCTCCCTCCCAGTGAAGGGAACAAAGCCCTTAAAGCTGTTCCAGGAAACAGCCCCAAACAGAGAGTAAAAGAATAATTGGAGCAAGATAGTATTCAGGCAGTTAGGACACCAGAATCTACACCCTGTTGTAAAACATTGTGAAACATGTTGTATGTTATCAGCAAACCCAGACCCCCTTTGAAATTTCCCGGCAGCTTTGTTCCCCTTTTCCCTTTCATTTGCGACCCCTCCCGATGTGTGGTCTCTGCCTTTATAAACCTACAAGATTTTTTGCTCGGGACTCGACTCCTCGACTCCTGCATGAGTCATGAGTTGGGTCCCAGCGGGCTGGAATAAACACCTCTTGCGGTTTGCATCAAGTGACACCTCCTGCGGTTGATTGGGGTTGCCGTCGATCCATGGGACAGAGTTGGGGTTTCCTTTTTGGGGGCCTTACAGTACCATTGGTCTGCCTGTCTATTTTGGTGCCAATACCATGCTGTTTTTGTTACTATTGGTCTATATAGTTTAAGTTCTGGTATTGTGATACCTCCTGCTTCACTCTTTCTGCTCAAGATTGCTTTGGCTATTCAAGGTCTCTTATTCTTCCAGATGGAGTTCATGATTGTTTTCTCTATTTCTATGAGGAATGTCATTGGAATATTAATTGGAATTGCATTGAATCTGTATAATGCCTTTGGTAGGATGACCATTTTGACAATATTAATTCTACCTATCCAAGAACATGGGAGATCTTTCCATTTTCTGAGGTTTTTGTTAATTTCTTTCTTTAGTTGTTCTGTAGTTCTCACTGTAGAGATCTTTCACCTCTTTTGTTGGATTAATTCCCAAGTATTTTATTGTTTTTGAGGCTATTGTGAATGGAGTGGTTTTCCTAATTTCTCTTTCAGAGCAGTCATCACTTATGAATAGAAATAATTTATTTCTGTGTATTGATTTTATGTCCTGCTATGTTCCTGAATTCATTTATTAGTTCTAGAAGTTTTGTAGTGGAATTCTTTGGGTCCTTTAAATATAGAATAATGTCATTGGCAAATAGTGATAACTTGAATTCTTCTTTTCTTATTTGTATCCCTTTAATTTCTTTCATCTAATTGCTCTGGCTAGTGTTTCAAGGAGTATGTTGAATACATGTGGTGAAAGAGGGAATCCCTGCCTTGTTCCAGTTTTTAGGGGGAATGCTTTTAGTTTTTCTCCATTTAGAATAATGTTGGCTATGGGCTTAGCATAGATAGCCTTTACAATGTTGAGGTATCTTCCTACTATCCCTATTTTTTCTAGTGTTTTGAGCATGAAGGGGTGCTATATTTTATCAAATGCTTTTTCTGCATCTATTGAAATAATCATATGATTCTTCACTTTAATTTTGTTGATGTGGTGAATTACATTTATTGATTTCCAGATGTTGAACCAACCTTGCATCCCTGGGATGAAACCCACTTGATCATGGTGTACTATCTTTTTAATATGTTTTTGTATGTGATTTGCTAAAATTTTGTTAAAAATTTTTGCATCTATGTTCATTAGGGATTGGTTTGAAGTTTTCTTTTCTCAATGTGTCTTTGTCTGGTTTTGGTATCAGAGTGATACTAGCCTCATAGAATGAGTTTGGAAGGGTTCCCTCCTTTTCTATTTCATGGAATACTTTGAGGAGTATTGGAATAAATTCTTTTTGGAGGTCTTGTAGAACTCGGCTGAAAATCTACCTGATCCTGGACTTTTCTTGGTTGGTAGTCCTTTTAATGGCTTCTTCTATTTCATTGTTTGAAATTGATGTGTTTAAATTATGTATGTGCTCAGGATTCAGTTTGGGTGGATTGTATGTCTCTAGAAACCTATGTTCCAGATTTTCTATTTTGTTGAAGTATAGATTTTCAAAATAACTTCTAAATATGCTTTGTATTTCAGTAGTGTCTTTCATGAATATTTCCTATTTCATCACGAATTCCAGTAATTTGTGTTTTCTCTCTCCTTTTCTTCGATAGTGTAGCTAAGGGATTATAAATTTTGTTTATTTTTTTCAAAGAACCAACTTTTTGTTTTGTCAATTTTTTCAATTGTTACTTTTGTTTCAATTTCATTGATTTCAGTTCTGATTTTAATTATTTCCTGTCTTTCACTACTTTTGGTGTTGATCTGTTATTCTTTTTCTAGGGCTTTGAGTTGTAATGTTAGGTCCTTTATTTGTTGATTCTTTCTTCTTTTATTGAATGCACTCTATGCAATGAATTTTCCTCTTAGTACTGTTTTCATAGTGTCCCAGAGATTTTGATATGTTGTATCATTGTTCTTGTTTACCTCTAAGTATTTTTAAATTTCCTCCCTGATGTCTTCTGCTATCCATGTATCATTCAATAGCATGTTATTTAGTCTCTAGGTATTGGAGTGGTTTCTGTTTATTAATTTTATCATTGATTTCTAATTTCATTCCATTATTATCTGATAGAATACAAGGTAGTATCTCTTTTTGTATTTGCTAAGAGTAGCTTTGTGGCATAACATATGGTCTATTTTCGAGAAGGATCCACATGCTACTGAGAAGAAATTGTATTCACTCATTGATGGATGGAATATTCTCTATATATCTGTTAAGTCTAAATTATTGACTGTGTTATTGAGTTCTATGGTTTATTTGTTCAATTATTGTTTGGAAGTTCTATCCAATGGTGAGAGAGGTGTGTTAAAGTCACCTAGTATTATTGTGTTGTGGTCTTTTGGTTCCTGGAATTGAGAAGAATTGTTTGACATGCATGGATGAGCCATTGTTTGGGGTATAAATTATGATTGTTATGTCTTGCTGATTTATGCTTCCCTTGAGCTTTATGAAATGTTCTTCTTTATTCCTTCTGATTAACTTTGACTTGAAGTCCACTTTATCTGATACAAGGTTGGAAACCCCCACTTTTTTATTGAGTCCATGTGCGAGGTATGTTTTTCCCCATCCTTTCACCTTTAATGTGTGGGTATCTTTTTCTATGAGATGAGTCTCTTGAAGGCAGCATATTGTTGGGTTCTTTGTTTAATCCAATCTGCCAGTCTATGTCTTTTGATCGATGAGTTCAGGTCATTAACATCCAGGGTTATTATTGAGATATGACTTGTATTCTTGGTCATTTTGGCTTATTTTTGGTTTTTAATTTGACTTGGTTTCTCCTTTAAATTGTCTTTTCCTTTAGGATAGTTCCTCCCTTTGCTGACTTACATTTTGTTTTTCATCTCTTCCTCATGGAATATTTTGCTGATAATGTTCTGTAGTGCAGACTTTCTATTTGTAAATTCTTTTACTTTTGTTTATCTTGGAGGGATTTTTTTTTGTTGCCAAATATGAACATAAATTTTGCTGGGTATAAGATTCTTGGTTGGCATCCATTTTCTTTCAGAACTTGAAATATGTTGTTCCAACATAGTTTTTAGGATCTGGATTGAGAAATCTGTTGATATTCATATTGGTTTCCCCTATGTACAATCTGTTGCTTTTCTCTTGCAGCCTTCAAAATTCTATCTTTATTTTGTATGTTAGGTATTTTCTTTATAGGGTGCCTTGGTGTGGATTGGTTCTAATTTTATACATTTGGTATTCTGTAAACCTCTCATATTTGATTTTCCATTTCATTCTTCAGATTTGGGAAATTTTCTGATATTATTTTCTTGAATAGATTATTCATTCCTGTGATTCGTATCTCTGTGCCTTACTCAATCCCCATAATTCTTAAATTTGGTCTTTTCATGATATCCCATAATTCTTGGAGGTTCGGTTCATGATCTTTTAACGTCTTTTCCTTTTGGTCCACTTTGTTTTCAAGATTAAATGTTTTGTCTTCATTGTCTGAGATTTTGTGTTCCAAGTGATCTAGTCTGTTGTTGATGCTTTCTATTGAATTTTTAATTTGATTTATTGTTTCTTTCATTTCAAGGGTTTCTTTTTTTCAGAATCTCTGTCTCTTTATTGAAATGATCTTTTGCTTCCTGCAGTTGCTCTTTTGACTGTTTATTGGAGGGATTGTTCATTACCTACATTTACCCCCCCATCTCATCCTTTCCTTCTTGGATCATTTTAATTATGTACATTCTGAACTCCTTTTCTGACATTTCTTCTACCATGCTGTCATTGGATTCTCTTAATATAGCATCTAAGTTTGGGACACTTTCTCCCCTTGTTTTTTCATTTTGTTCATGTATCTTACCCTCTAGCAGTACAGATCTGAGATATTGTAATTTCCCTCTTATAGGCTAATAGTGTCCCTGTAGGTTTCTAGTACTTCACCTTAAAGTGGGAGATCAATATTATCAGTACATAATACAAACAATATGCATCCTTAACCCAAATAATCCCTATTAAGATATTAACAGTACTGTCTTTATAAATGGAGATGATGAGTTCGATTATTATCTGCAGCATGAACAATAAGTTTGCAATTAGGTCCACAATTTCTAATGGTCGGCAAAGAGGATATGGAGGTTGTACAATGTAATGTTAATGTGATAAGAAGTGAGTCTATAGAGGTACTACATCATAGGAATAGTGAAAGCAAAATCAAAAGAAATTGGTTGTAAGCATGAGAAAAGGGAGAAAGAGTCTCCAAGGAAACAGGTAGATAAGAGGAAAATAGAGCGAGGAGAATAATAATAATAAAAAAAGAAAAGTATGAATAATAGGAATAATACTACTAATAAATTTTGCAATACAACTATACTGTATTGCTCAAACCTCCTAGTCTTCAGTAGCCTGATGCCTGAGAGTTACTTGATAATGTGGTGTCCCAAGATGGGAGCTGCCCCACTAGGGATGATGGGCTCCAGATTGGGGATAATCCATGATAGCAGGCAAAGGCAACCCCAGGTGTTGGTAGATGGTCAGCCACAGTACGGGTGCTATACTGTGGGGTGTGGGTGCTAGACCATGGGCAGTTGGCCTTGGCTAGTCCAAGGTACATCACTCAGGTCTTTTATTTTAAAATCTAATCTGCCAGTCTATGTCTTTTGATTGATGAGTTTAGGACATTAGCATTCAGGGTCATCATTGAGATATGATTTATATTCCTGGTCATTTTGGTGCATTTTTTTTTGAAACTTGACTTAGTTTCTCCTTTGATTGACTTTTCCCTTAGTGTAGTTCCTCCTTTTGCTGGTTTTAATTTTTTTTCCTTCATTTCCTCCTCAGAGAATAATTTGCTAAGAATGTTCTGTAGTCCAGGCCTTCTAGTTGTGAATTTCTTTAACTTTTGTTTATCATGGAAGGTTTTTATTTCATGTTCAAATATGAAGCTTAGTTTTGCTGTATATAAAATTCTTGGTTGGCATCCGTTTTATTTCAGAGCTTGATATGTTATTCCAGGACCTCCTATTATTGAGGGTATGGGTTGAGAAATCAGTTAAGATCTGAATTGGTTTCCTCCTACTTATAGTTTGATTTTTTTTTTCTCTCATGGCCTTTAAAGTCTATCATTTTTCTGTATGTTAGTCATTCTCATTGTAGTGTGCCTTGGTGTGGATCTGCTGTAATTTTATTCAATTGGTGTCTGGTAAGCTCTTGTAGTTGATTTTCCATTTCATTCTTTAGGTTTGGGAAATTTTCTGATATTATGTCATTGAAAAGATTGTGCATTCCTTCGGTTTGTATCTCTATGCCTTTGTCTCTTCTGATAAATTTTAAATTTGGTCTTGTTATCCCACATTTCTTGGAAGTTCTGTTCATGGTTTCTTATCACCTTCTCTGTGCAGTTGACTATTTTCAAGAGCATATATTTTGTCTTCATTGCCTGAGATTTTGTCTTCCAAGTGGTCTAATCTGTTGGTGATCCTTTCCATTGAATTTTTAAATTGGTTTATTGTTTCTTTCATTTTTTGGATTTCACTTCATTCCTTTTTATAATCTCTGCCTCTTTATTGAAGTGATCTTTCACTTCCTATATTTTCTCCCCAATACCATCTTTTATTTCGCAGCTCAGTCTAACTACATACCTTCAAAACTCCTTCTCTGACATTTCTTCTATTGTGTTGTCTATGACTTCTTTTGCTGGACCATCTTGGTTTGTTTGAGGTGCTTTGTTCCCTTTCTTTTTCATATTGTTTGTGTGTATTCCCATCTAATGGTGTGGACCCGAGGCAATACAGTTTCTACTTTGTAGTCGTATAGTGTCTGTGAAGGCTTCCAGTACCTCACCTCCAAGGGGGAGATCAACATTAACAACACCTAAAGCAAACAATATATAACCTTAAACCAAATAGCTCCTATTAAGGTGTCTGTGTATGGTTTTGTTGCAGTAAACAGAAACGATGTGTTTAATTATTGTCTACAATATAAACAGTAATTTTGCTAAAAGGGTTTAATATTTCAATTGATGAACAAAGATTGTGTAGGATGTGATGTTTATGAGGGAGAAGGAGAGAAGATAAAGGTGAAAATTTATAGTAAGAGTGGAGGAAGAATTAATAGAGGTTGACAGTATCAGAGACGTGAGAGAGAATTCAGGGAGAGATAAGAGAAAAAAATACAGCTTTAAAATAAAGTAAAAGTATAAGAATATACAACGAAACCATAATATGGTATTCAGATATCCCACTTCTCAATAAATTGATGCATGAAAAATATTTGGATTCAAAGATGGTAGAGTTATGAGTGCGGAGGGGGAGGAACATCCCTATGGAAAAGTGACCAATTGCTTCCTTTAGCTTTAAAATATTTTCTCAGCTTCCATTCTCTGCTGATAGGTGTTAATGTATGAAGATTAATGGTAGCTCCAGTTCTGTGGGTGCCAGGCTGGGTGGCTGGGTAAGCCTTCATGCCCTCTTTCACTTTCCCACCTATTGTATCTGGTCCTTTCTGTCCCTGTGCACTTAAGGACTCACTGAGCTGCAGAGAGTCTGAATTTTTTTTAGTTTCTCCAACCTATGCTCCTCCTGGGAACTGCCCCCAGTCTCTGGCTTTCCACAGGCTTGCCAGGCCCAGACTGGCCCATGCAGACCCAGCTGCAACCTGATGGACATGGGTTTCAAAGTCCCCGGCTCTGTCTTGCTACAGTCCCAAGATCTCAATGCCATTCCAACTTGCAGAGAGACCACTAGGAAGGTGCTCACACAAAGGAGCGGCCCTGCAAAGAGGTAGTCAGATGGTGGCCACTAGCATATCCTGCAGGAAGACCTCAGGTGCAACCAGACCTGCAGGTACCTGGACAATATATCTCCAGGCCCTGTCCAGTGTGCCCGGACTAAGCCCCACATGGCAGCAATGGTGGTAGCAAACTTGCAGACCCCTTGTCCCTGGATTCCCAGGCCCTGGCTGGTGTCCCAAGATGGTGGTGACTGCATATAACCAAATCTGCTGGTACCCTGACCATGGACTTCTAGGCTGCAACAGCCAGCAAGTGCTCTGGTTGGTCTGTGGGCAAACAGCAGGTACTTTGTAGGTGGACAGTTGGCAGGTGATGGGCAGGTAAAAGGCAGGCAAATGGGCAACCAGCAGGTGGTCAGCAGTAGTCAGCGAGTCATCTGCATGTGAAAGACAGTCAATATATTGGCAAAGGGCTGGTGATTGTGGTGGACAAATGGGGCGGGGGGAGGGTCGGGGAGCAAAGAGCAGGGGACAGGTGGGTAGCCAGGGCTGTCTCACAGAGAGACAGTATTTCCTCTGCTTGAATCCTGAGTCATGGATTGACAAGGAATTCAGCATCCCTCTAGTTTGCCATCATAGATTCTCTCTTAGGTACATTCTTAAAAAAAGAAAATATATGTCTACATATTTGCACAGAAACCTTTATAGCATTATTTATAGTAGTTAAAAAGTGGAGTCAACCCAATTGTCCATCATCTGATGAATGAATAAAATATGGTATATCCATGCTATGGAATATTATTCAGCCCTAACAAGGGATGAAGTATGGATGCTATAAAGTGGATGAATCAGAAACATTTTGTTAAGGGAAAGAAGCCAGTTACAAAAGTCTACACATTATGAGTCCATGTAAAGAAAATGCCAAACAATAGGCAAATTCATAGAGATATAAAGTAAATTAGTGGTTTCTTGGTCTCTGAAGGAATTATATGAATGACTGATAATGGTTATAAAGTTTCCTTTTGAGGCTATGAAAGTGTTCCAAATTTAGAGTGTGGTCATAGTTGCACAATTTTGTATCTATACTACAAAGTCACTGGCTCATGCACTTTATAAGTGTGGATACTTATTTTTATATGTGAATTATATCTCCATAATTTTTTACTGTTAAAAAATAACATGACCATCTCTGTGTTGTACCAGAGTATTTTTCAATTTCAGTGGAAATAAGGAAAAGAATTTCTGTCTTCACTTTGAGAGTCTGATGAGTCCCAAAGCAATGTAGTTGCACATTTAAGTATAATTCTAGAAGGGTTCAAATATTAGTCCATAGCAAAAGGACAGTTTATAAATTTGTACTCTGGACATTGATTGGTAATAGTTTTTTATTCACAATCTTGAACTTCAGAAAATTCTAACTTATGCAGAAAAAGTAATACATGTTAAAGCACAGGTAAAGATAGATTCTTCCCTTTTTTGAAATACACGATTTAAGACTTTGCTTTTCTTTTTGACAAAATATTGCCAAGTTTTAACTTTTATTGAATGTCTGGGTGGAGATGACAAAGGGAAGAAGAAAGTCTTTTATTTACTCATTATTTATATATTTATTCAAGGACCATTTATAAGTATCTCCCAGACATTGTGCCAGGCTTTGAGAAAACAGAGAAAATTATGTGAAATGACACTTCAAGGGCTGCCTAATCCAGTGCTGTCACTCAGCTTGTAATTCAGCTGGATGAACTTCCCTTTGAATGCACTCACTGTCAGGTTAAGCAACAAGAAACTTGGTGCTACTTGTTGGGCACTCACTTTAAACCACATGCTTCCCTGGGATTCCTGATAGTTTACACTAGCCTTTGTAACTGTGTACCAACAAGACACAGCTACATCATCTTTAAGGACCCTATAAAAACTCCCAAATCTTACCAGGATGTAACTGTAGAACAATCATCAAAGATGATGTTATCTGTTAAACCATGCACTAAAAATAATGAATCCAGATGTTTGGAACTGGAGACACTGAGTCCATTGGCAGATGTAAACTGCCACAAATCAGAGATTTTTTTTCCTCCATTACCTTATTGTAAAATCAACAAGAGTTCTTGGCTTGTGCTTCTTGGTCATTTTCCACAGAGGAGTAGAGTGTAGGCTGAATGTGATGAATGCCATTCATGATATGCTCCCTCACAATTTTTCAATCACAAAAATTCATCAAAATTATTTTTTAAAATAAAATGGTGACAGACACAAAGTCATACTTACAAATAAGAGTTAGGCATATAAAAGAATGAACCCTTGTATGTGTATCACCCATTCCAGGAAGAACATGGCCATTACTTTGCAATCCCTTTGTTCATTCTCCTTGAATCCTATCCTCTTCCTAGCGGCAGGTTCAGTTGTAAATTCACATTTATCTTATTTGAGTTTCCAGTGGTTTTATTTTCTTCCTCCTCGAATAATACCACTTATGTTTGACAGGTTTAAACTTTATCAAAATGGAATCAATCTGTATTCTTTTGCATCTCCCTCCTTTTAAAGGGTTTTACATTTGTAAGAATCATCTGTATGTTTGCAAGTAACTCTTGTTCGTTTCTAAGGCTGTATCACTTTATTATGTGGAAACATAATATAGAAAATTTATCTGTTCCATTTATGATTGACATTTGTATTTTTATAGGGTTCAGTTATTTTGGAAATGTCATACTGACCTTTTACACATGAATTCTGGGCTCAGAAAAACATAGTTCTCTATCTTATGAATGAAACCACTGTCTTTAAGAGGCAGTTACACTATTTTCCTATGTAGTGGTACCAAGATAGATTTCCACAAGCAGGGTATAAGCATTTCTGGGCCTTTATGTTTTCTCCAAAGAATGCTTTTCAAAATTTTTTTCAGTCTTGAAATATTTTCTTAAACATAAAGTGTGTAGTGGAAACTCAATGGGATTTTAATTGCATTTTGCAGATCATTTAATGAGGTTTAGTGCCTTCTCATATCTTTATTGATTATTTGCATTTATCCTTTTTTCTCCCCCCTTGGTACTGGGAATTGAACCAGGGGTGCTCTACTACTGAGCTACATTCCTAATCCTTTTTAAAAAATATTTAGAGGCAGCATCTTGCTAAGTTGCTGAGGAGGCGTGGAATCTGTGATCCACCTGCCTCAGCCCCCTGAGCCACTCTGATTACAGGCGTGTGCCACTGCACTCAGCTTGCATTTATTCTGTTTTGAAGGGCCTACCCAAGACTTTTGTCTATATTTTAAAGTTGAGCTCTCTTTCATTTTCTTAATGATTTGTACGACTTCTTATATTCTGTAAACTCCTTGCTGTTGGTGAGTGCGATTATCTTCTGCTCTGTAGGTTGGTTTTTCATTCTTTTTAGAGGTCATAGATTTTCAGTTTTAAGAAGTTCTTAATTTGATGTAGTTAAATGAATCCATCTTTTAATTTAGGATTAGACTTTCTTGGGTTTTAGAATGCTTTCTTTATTTGGAGGACGTACAGATATTGCCCTAAATTATCTTATAAAATCTTTTCAGTTTTGCCTTTCATATTATGGTATTTAGTCTGTATGGAAATGATTTTTTTTTTTAAAGAACTATGGTGTAAGACTCAGCTTTTTTTTTTTTTTTTTCTTTTGCTAGTACTGGGGATCAAACCTAGAGGTCCTCTACCACTGAGCTATACCCCCACCTCTTTTTATTTTGAGGCAGTGTCTTGCTAAGTTGCTAAGGCTGGCCTTAAAGCTGTGATCCTCCTACCTCAGCCTCCTGAGTAGATGGGATTGTAGGTGTGGACCACCAAGCCCAGCTAGGTTTCAGGTTTTATTTCTTACATACCCAATTGTCCTAAGCACTGATTCTGGAAAAAAAACTCTTCTTCCTCCCCTGTTTCTTTTTGCCATCTTTTTCATATATCAAATTGTCCATGTGAGTGTTATCAATTCTGTAACTCTATTCTGTTCTTCTTCTTCTTTTTTTTTTAACATTGTGCTACTATTATACCATGCCGATCACTGTAGGTTTATCATATATTTTGTATCATCAAAGCAAGTAACTGAATTTTTAAATTTCTTTTATTAGTCATTTCTAGAAGTTATTTTAGCTTTTCTTATTGTTTCCTGGTCATTGTTTTGGTCTTTTGATATTTATTCAGGTCTCCCATCATTTTTAAAACCTATTCCTATTTATTTAGTATTCTTCACTTGATAGTGGTAGTGTTAGATGGCTTTTGGGTCTGACGGTGCTGTTGTTTCTTTGACATTCACCCATGGGTGCCTTGTTTCCTTGCGTGTCTGATAACTTTTTACTTGGAACTCATTTCTTAGAACTTTATTTTCTGAGGTTTATTTTGAAGTACAGGTTTCTACAAAGAAGCTTTGCACCATTTCTTTCATTCTGTACTCCTGTGACCACTTTAAGATGGCACAAATTCAGGCTGTAATGACATAGAAGAATACCTTGAGGTAAAAATATACAGCACCAAGTCTCCTACAGGTTTTCTTTACATTCTCTAGTCACCAGGTTTATTTCTACTCAATATGGAATGGTAGCCATCTGTTGTCCCAACTTTTGGGGAAGTTCTCATTTGGGAAGTTCAAATTTCCTATTTGGACAGGCCCTGGTTTTGTCTCTGGTTTTCTGTTTCCTGTGAGGATTTGAAAACCCAAGTTCACTAATGCTCACAAGGCAAAGAGAACTTATTTCTCTAGTTTCCTCAGAGCATTCCTGATTTTCATGTCAGCTTAATACATGAAGGAAAACTTTAAAAGTGATTTTTATCTTCATAGGTGAACTGGGGTGTCTGGTCTTTCTTGCTACATGAAACAGACTACCTCACACACAGCCTTGCCAACCCATTGTGAAATCAATTTCTACTGGGCTACTCCCTCTTACTGACACACTAAAAATAGCCTTTATAGGTAGGGTGACTGGTAACTTTGTTACTCTAACCAAGATACATCTTCAAGTGAAAGAAGGAACAATTAACAATTACAGGAATCAGGCATTATGTGGGTGTATTCTCAGCCATAAGGACACAATGTACACTACATATGGGCACCGTACATAGTACATTGCATCTGGGATCATGGGTACATTGATTTTCTCACTTTTGAATTCAGAGCAGAAACTGTTGATTTGATCATCTTGAATAGATGGAAGTTCTTCCAGTAGAGGTGATAGAATATGATTAGAGTTATACTCAGTTTAAATTCTGGTTTTGCCATTTTTACTTCTTGTTTGTCCTTCAGTGAACTATTTAACTTTTCTGAGGTTTAGTTTTCAAGTATATCATATATGTGTTTGTATGACATGGGATAATATCTATTTTGTAGGATTGTAGTGAAGAGTATGTAGCCTGCCTGATAGAGTACTTCACATACTCTCGATAATATTATCACAGCTAACATGACTTATTTACAGGAGATTGATACTGATGGGGGTGGAAGTTCCTAATTGGAGTCCAGCTTCTTGGCATTCAGAACAAAGAATTGAGCTAGACATTCAGAGCAAAGATTTAGTTAAAGTACTCGGGAGAGAGAGAAAGAGGGGGCGCGGCCCTGAAGGCCCTGAAGTCTGAGAGAGACAGACATACTGAGCTTGCCTGGGTCCCTTTGCTGTGGACTGATTGAAAACCTTGCCCTATTTGTTTGCATTGGTTATTTTCACCTAATCAGAATACCAAACTCATGGCGGGAGTTGGCATAGCAAAAAGCCCTCAGTGGCGGGAGTTGCCATGGTAATGGGTCTTAAACAGGGACGTGATGATTCAATGTGTGGTCTTCTACTCCAGTTGCATTTTCTTGTACCCTGCCCCTGCTATCTTGACGTTCCTAAACTCCTATCTCAAGATTGCTCAGGGACTTAACATTCAGTACTATCATTCTGGGCATTGAAGGTAATCCAGGGCAATAGACTTGGAAAGAAGATATAATTGTAAACAGAATTTATGGTGAGGCTTATGATCAGTACTTTTAAGGTACAGGTGAGGAACTAATTACAAAATTTCTTGACTCCTGTGATTAAAAACTGCCCACTTACGAGAAGTCATTCCTTTTTGTAGTTCATTGCTTTATAAGCTATATCTGGGCCACAGAGGAATATTATAGCCTTAAGGGAACAGAAAACTATAGTTTAAAAAATGACCCTCTCATCAAAGTGTTGATCTAATTTGTAAGATTTACATGTCTGTTCACTGACTCCTGACACTTCATTGCTTTCCCTAGACTCAGATGAAGCAGCACTTAGAGAAACTTATTGTAGCTCATATTTGCAACCCTTGGATTTTCAAGAATTCTTCATTTGTTTGCTTCATCACAGAATAAAAGCATATGAATTCCAGGAAAAGGCTAACAACAAACATTTCCATTTGCCTCAGAGTGGTATTTTGATGCATTAAGCCAGAGTCTGCAATAAAGTGTGTAATTTAAGTATTTGAGAGGGTTTATAACTGCTGCTATTATTTGGCTACTTTTTTCTTTGGAATTATGTATCATACTAACAGTACCATAGAAACAGTAATGGTAAATTTTGAAATGAATTTTAATCACTAATAGATTAGCATATTTATATTTTTAATAGTATTTACAACCTTTGTATACTCATATAATCTTTATATGATGCAATTATAATTGATAGCTTTTAATTTTTCTCTTAGAGAAGAGTTATCACTCATAAAAGGAGGTTGGATTTGATCAGTACATATTGTATGCACGTGTGGAAATATCACACTGAATCTCAATAATATGTACCATGAATGCATGTTAATGAAATTAATTATTCTTCAAATGTATCTCATCTTCACCACCAGAAATATGTCATTTCGGGGACAAACCAGACTTTCACCACCTGCCCTACATGCAAATGATTGGGAATAATCCTGCCATAAACCTCTGTAAAATAAAACTGCTAGATGCCTCTTGTATAAATGACACAAATGACAAAACAGAACAGTGCTAAATGTCTCTCCTGAGGAACAAAAGGACCTACTTGGTAACACAGTGCATATTGCATAAGTAATATGGCTTTTCTAGCATCTCTGTTTCAGAAATCAGGAAAGAGACTATCATCTGGAGATTAACTCATCATTTGGAGATTAACTTTTTTAGGCCACCAGTAATTTAGTTTTCACAATTAAACAACCATCAGTAGTTTTTTATTTAATCATGTATCATTTTATTTTTTCACCAACAACACACTTCTTTATCAGGTATCTCTATCTGCATAGTAAATCAACCCAAAAGTTACTAGTTTAAAACAGTGATTCTGCTGTTTGACAGTTTGTCTGGGCTCAGCTGGTGATTCATCTGGTCCTTGTTCTGCTGTCTTCAGCTGGTGTGGTTCAGGATTTGAGTCCAACTATTGGAGCAGCAGGAGTGACTGGTTTATAATGCTGTAGTTTGGATGGTTAGAGTGTCTGGGCTCTCTCATGTGCTATCCCATTTTTCAGCAAGCTAGCCCAGGTGAGTTCTTATGGTGGCTAGTTTGCAAGGGTGAGGCAGATGGGTTAGAAGAGCTGAAGCTGTACACTTTCTTGAGGCTGGAGGTGTTATAGAATCAAATGTCCAGGCTGCATGCTGCTTAAATACCAATATTCCAGACAAGCTTTGGTAGTAGGGAATCACGTTTATTTAAAGCCCACCTGAAGAAGATAGGATAGCTCCTCAAAGGTTTATCTTCCTGGGCTCAGGGGCTTGGAAGATTTTTATAGGGAGGGAAGGAGGCACAGAGGCTGCAGGCAGGGAGGGGTCCTTTTCAGAATATCACTATGGTTTTCCACTTCCTACAGCTAGTTACTACAGGAGGGTGTTAGTAAGGCATCTGGGTTCTGTGAATCAGATGAGACGTTAACATCCAGGTGGGGCTTCTCTTTGGCCACAGGATTAGGGAGGGGTGGGGGAAGAGTTTAAACCCTTCCCTTTATTTATTTTTAGTGCACAGTTTCATTTATTTTTTCCCCGCATTTTTATTGGTGCCTTACAGTTGTACATAATGATGGGATTTGTCACATATTTGTACATGCACACAATGTAACAATACAGTTTGGCCAAAATCCCTCCCCAACACTTCTACCTTCCCTGTACACCTCCCACTCCCTGGTCCCTTTTCTACTGATCTACCTTTGATTTTCATGAGAACGTCCCACTTTCTTCTTTCCTCTCCAGCTTCCAAATGTGAGAGAAAATATATGACCCTTGACCTTCTGAGTTTTACTTATTTTACCCGGGCTCTAGTTCCATCCATTTTCTAGCAAATGACATAATTTCATTTTTCTTCATGACTAAATTAAACTCCCTTGTGTATATATACCACATTTTCTTCATCCGTTCCTGAACACCTAAGGCCCTTCCCTTTAAAGGGAAGGAGGGGGGGAATGAACAACAATTTTAAGGAAATCCCTATTACAAAGGGATCCACACCCCACCAGAATGGCACAAAGATTACTTTAAATTGAAGACATCTGAGATACAGCAGATGTAGAAGGATGCCCATTTGAGCTTCTCTCAGTGGATTAAAGTCAGCTTACTGAGAAGGAAGCTGCCATAAGTCACCTCCCTGGGGAGCTTCCAATCCGGATGGAGGCTGACCATCAGCAATGGAATGAAAACTGGGTCAACAAACTTTATCAGAAGCTTTAATACCTTCCATTTATTTCCCAGAGAAGCCCATTTGTGTCCATAGAAGGCCTGTCCCCCCTCTCCTTTCCTCGTTAAGGGAGTGGGCAAACTGCCACCAGCTGTTCTGGGAGTCACTGTGTATTGAGCACTCCACAGGCATGTGGATTTAAACCTTTCTTGTGTTAATCTGTCTGTTGTCAGGTAATTCACAGGCCTCCAGGCATGTAGATCTAAATTGGTAAAGGGAAAATTTTCCTCCTAACAAAGCCTGGTTTCAGAATTGAAGCAGTATCCTCTGCCATTCAGTCCTTCAAAGCAAATCACAGCCCAGCCGGGATTCAAGGATTAGACAGAAAGAGCTGCAAAACATTCTTGCAATTTTTCCATCTACCACCAAATTTACGTGAGAATAAGGAGAAGCAAAATGACTTTATAATAGGAAAAAAAGCACTTGTATTTCTTCCTTCCACTCAGAAATATAAAGCTAGTGTCATTTTGTGTTCATTAAAGTTCTACCATAATTCACTGGTCAGTCAGGAATGGGTGAGCAGGGAAAATACAATGAAGGGCAATTTATCTGATAAACATCTGGAAGATGGGGGCTTGTAAGTTATAACCTCCCCCTGCCATAATAAAACCCCCTTAAGAAAAACTATTGTTGAATGAAAAGAGAGCTTATACAATGGAGAAAATCTTTACCACCTGCACCTCAGATAGAGCATTAATCTCCATGGTATATGAAGAACTCAAAAAACTTAAAACCACAAAACCCACAAATAACCCAACTAATAAAAGGGCAAAGGAACTGAACAGACACTTCACAGAAGAAATATGATCAGTTGACAAATATATGAAAAAATGTTCAACATCTCTAGCAATTAGAGAAATGCAAATCAAAAATACACTGAGATTTCATCTCACTCTAGTCAGAATGGCAATTATCGAGAATACAAGTATCAAAAAATGGCGAGGATGTGGGGGGAAAGGTACTCTCATACATTGTTGGTGAGACTGCAAATTGGTGCAACCACTATGGAAAGTTTATACCCAAAGGACTTAAAATCAGCATACTATAGTGATGTAGCCACGTCAATGTTGATAGTAGCTCAATTCACAATAGCTAAGCTATGGAACCAGCCTAGATGCCCTTCAACAGATGAATGGATAATGAAAATGTGGTATATATACACAATGTAATATTACTTAGCCATAAAGGAGAATGAAATTATGGCATTTGCTGGTAAATGGATATAGCTGGAGACTATCATGCTAAGTGAAATAAGCCAATCCCAAAAACCAAAGGCCAATGTTCTCTCTGATATGAGAATGCTGACTCACAATAGGCCAGGGGGAGGGAGGAGTGGAGGTTCACCAGACTGGACAGGGCAGAATGGGGGGAATGAGAGGGGATGGAAATGGGAAAGACAATAGAATGAATCAGACATTCCTATAGTCATGTATGAATACATGACCCAGTGCAACTCCACACCAGGTACAACCACGCAAATTGGATGTTATTCTCCAAGTATGTATGATATGTCAAAATACATTCTACTGAACTGGGACTGTGGCTCAGTGGTATAGCACTTGCCTAACACCAGTGAGGCACTGGGTTCAATCCTCAGCATCACATAAAAAAATAAATAAAGTTACATCCATCTAAAAAAATAAAAGCTCTTGTTGAAAGATTATGTCATACCCTATTGGGTGGCCTGGACCCTCCCTTATCACTGAAATTATTACAACCTCCAATCACCCTGCAATTAAAGCACCAAGACCCTTACAAGAAAAGCTTGCTCAGGGCATGCCAAAGGCAATAAATCAATTAAGGGGGCAGAAAATTGAGGCAAACACAGGGGGATTCAACTTCTTTAAAAATCTCCAACTCTGTGAATGCCACACCATCTCTTTGAGGAGGTCAGCACAGTTCCAATGCTATCAGTCAAAATTCAAAAGGTGGACCTGGTCAGATCTCTTCTGGAAGCTTCCCAGGGACTCCCATAAAACTGGAGGGCAAGAGGTTCACACTGTCCCTCTCCCACCTGAGAGGACACAGTCTCCTTTGAGGTTGTCTCCCTTTTCCCTTTCCTTTTCTTTCTAATAAACTCATGCTTCTTACTCTGAGCTACGCATCTGAAATCTTTTTTGGCAGGATTGCAAGAATCGGAATTTGAAGAGGGGCCCTCCATGCAGCCACAGTTTCACAACAGGCCTCTGCCCTGTAATGCTACCTGAACTTTTCTCTGTTCTTATTTATAAAAGGTAGGCTCATGTGCATACTATTTTAACCTACATTTTCACTGAGTAACATATTGTGAAAATGTGCAATATTGAAATTTATCTCTAGGTTCATATTTTGTATTGTTATTCAACAATATACACCAGAATAAATCGAAGTAATGACATATTTCTGGACATTTGGATTATTTTCAATTTCCTAGTACAATAAAAAAAATGCTATAATAAACACGATTGTAGCTGTACTTTTGTGTTCACCTTTCATATTTTCCCTTCAGATAATTTTCATGAAGTGGATGTGCATTTTAAATATTATATACATTAAAATTCCTTTCTAAAGGTTACTGAAGAATATAGTTTCAAAGTCAAATAATTGCTCAAATTCTGCTTCTCTCAAGGCTCATTCCAGAGATAATTACTTACAGGAACTTTAGGTGTCTTATCTGGAATTTTTATCTCTACTTACTATGTCTATATTAATTAGTATCATATACTGATATTCCTATTTCTTAATCTTTAATTATTTGATTAGATTTCTATGAGTTCATCACTATTTTAAACATCAACTCCTGGGAAGAACTCTAAAACACCACTAATATGGTCAGATACCTCAGAAATCTATCAGTTATAACTCTGGAGCTATATTCCTTCTGGCACTCTCTGTAGGCTTTCTCTTCACCATGAACTTTTGTCATTATTCTAGAAATCCTCAGCCTAGACCCCGAGTCAGATTCCTGTTTACTGGACCCTATGTTTTTTAAAATCCTTATTGCTTTATTCTACCCTTTTGGGTGGAGTATATCCTCCAATAACTTCCCAAGAAATGATTAAGAGAAGATACATTTTTTATTTTTTTTAATTTGTAAAAATTAAAGATGTTTTCCTTGAAACAAGTTTCCCCTAAGTTGCTGAGGCTGGCCTTGAAATTGTGATGCTCCTGCCTTAACTTCTAAGTTGCCGGAATTGCAAGTGTGTCCCACTATGTCTAGCTTGAGATATACAAATACAAATATTATACATACAGGTAATATGTATGTATGTAATATATTATGTAATATATGTGTATATTATATATATGTATATTTCTTTGGTACTGGGGTTTGAACCGAGGGGTGTTTAACCACTGAGCACTCCACTACCCTTTTTATGTTTTATTTTGAGACAGGATCTCAGTAGATTGCTTAGGGCCTCTCTAAGTTGCTGAAGCTGTCTTTCAACTTGGAATCCTCTTGCCTCAGCTTCCTGGGTCTCTGGGATTACAGGCATACGCCTCTGCACCTGGCAAGAAACATATTTTCAAAAAGGTTTTATAGTTGAGAATGTTTTTATACCATGTTCACACTTGATACATGGTATGGTTTGGTATGAAATTGTATTGGGAGTAATTTTGTCCCTCACAATTTAGAAGTCATTTTTTCATTGTCTTCTAGCTTCCAGTTTTGAATTTTTTTTTTCTTTTTACCATTTTGAGTCCTAATCATTTGTATGCACCCTTTAAGTTCTCTAGAGATGTAGAGGTGTTACCTATTTTCTTTATTATTGGTATCGTGGTATTTCGTGATTACATGCCCTGATGTAGTTCTTTTTAAACTGTATTTTTGGTCATTCTATGAATTCTTCCAATCTGTAAATTCATGACTTTATGTTCTTTGTTCCTTGGACCATTTCTTGCTAAATTCTTTTTTTCCTTTCCCCCTCTTCTGTCCTTTCTACAACTCCTGTCATTCAAGGGCTGGACCACATTGCAAGATCCTCTTTGATTCATATCTTTTCTCTATTATTTTTGATAACTATCACTATATGCTGTTTAACTGGAGACTTTCTCAGTGTTACAGTTAAACCTTTATTAACTTTGTTTTTTGTAATTATTTGTTGTCATATTTTAGAATTTCTTGCAGCTTTCTTGTGTCTCTGAATCCTCTCTCCTTCTGCCTCTCTACCTTTTTTCATTTAATAATATTTTGTTCTTTTCTTTCTGACTACAGTAGTCATTTTTTCTCTTCCTACCTCAATTGCCTGTGTCATCCACATTTCTCTTTTGGGGTTTGTTTTGATCTCTGCTTTCTGTAAGAGGTGTGCCTCAAATATCTCATGAACTTCGTTTCTATCTTTAAGAATGGAGATCTCATTCCACCATCTTCCCCTGGCTCCCTTTACTCCCTTTGCCCAGTCCAAAGTTCCTCCATTCTTCCCCCCTCCCATTATGGATCAGCACCCACATATCAGAGAAAACACTCGGCCTTTGTTTTTTTTTTGGGGATTGGTTTTTCCATCCATTTACCTGCAAATGCCATAACTTCATTCTTCTTTAAGGCTGAGTTGTAGTCCATTGTGTAGTTTCTTTATCCATTTTGTGTAGAATGAATTGAAATGCATTCTGCTATCATGCATAACTAATTAGACCAAATTTAAAAAAAAATAGAGATCTCAATGTTTCAGCAGGGCTTGTAGACAGATATCTTTCCTACAGTGAGTTGGGTGAGGAAGGGTAACCAGGCTAGGGAATCTCTAAATTTTAATCTCAATACTTTTTTCTTTTAATTTAGTCAATTTTTCAACTCCCTGGGCTCCTTTCTGAGATGGTGTAAGGCTAGGAGATAGTTTCCTGGGCTTCAGAGGGGCAGGGAGCTAGAGTGTTCACTGTAGCAAATCAGACCTGTGATTATGAATCATATTTTCAGTAAGGGGCCTCATCTGTATCCTCTACTATTTCATTGTCCCCAGTTGAGACACTCAGTCTCTCTAGAACACTGTGTTGACATTTTCGTGTTACTATTCTTTAAATTGGAGATATCCTTTGGTGTGAGGATTCAAAAGAGCTTTTGTATACATAAACGTTTTGTGCAAAATATTGAGGTTAGCCACGTAAAGGGAGTAAATCTTTAGGGATACCATCCCAAGTTTCAGAGTCTAATTTTGTGATTTTGATATTTGAACAGTGACAGTCTTCAAATTTCAACTATGCAAACCCTATCCCCCTTTAATCCCCTTCTTTCTCTGTGTGTGTATATATATACACATACACACACATATATGTATATATAACATATTGTATTAAACATAGTTTATGTAAGGTCTCATTCACATGTAAAGTAGTACTAAAGCAGAAGGGAAGATTTCACATCAGTTTCCCTTTCTTTGTTCCATTTAAAACAAAAGATATTGTTCTATCAACTTACTTAAGTGTGCCATTATTATCAGATTCTCGGTGGAGATCATTATGAGGGGTAACAGTTAAAACTTATGAATGAAGAGAATTATTCTGAAACAATATATATAAGCAATGCAGATGAGTTTGGACCAGGTTAAGCAATCTGTCTGGAAAGCTGAGGAGAGTCAGCCTTCCATCTCCATTGACTGAGCTATGGGTAAGAGTCACCCATTCCCTGAGGGCATAGAGGTCTAGGTCAGGTTGAGGAAGAAATTGTTACATTCCCATTCCCTTTCAGCTATGAGTCGAATTAGGAAGTGTAAGTGTGATGAATCCTTGTTACTTCAAATTATTTATTTGACTTAATTTTGTTACAGTCTTTTGATCAGGATTAACAATAATCTGTAACTAATCTCAATTTAAGTCTATGGATCATTATTCACGTAATTGACCGATTTTGAAATGATAAACATTTTCCATAAAGCAAGTGAAACTATTGCTTTACTGAATGTCTATTTTGGAATGCTTTGGGAACCATACTCAAGTTGATATTAGAATATTAATACAGTTGTACATTACTTTGAATGATAGTGTGCAGGATAATATTTGGGCAGTAATTAAACCTACAAATATAAAATTTGTTCTGGACCAATTCTGTCAGTTTCAACCACTAATGTTTGAGGACCTGAAATATTTGCAGTTGAAACTTGGTTAGAACATATGAGGAAAGATATTACAAAACAAAGCAAAAGGGGAAGGTCCCAGTGGAAGGATAACATGTAAATACAATTAAGCACTTTACACATGTCACCAGTTAACAGTGAACTCAGCATCGTTCAGTCCATTCTGTGCACTGTTTGGTGGGAACCGCTAGACAGTTTTTCATGTTTTCTTGTCTATTTTTCACTCAGTTGTAAACACTATCTTAATCCTAAAGGATCAGTGTAGTATGAAAAGATTTCAATAGTTTACCAAAGGTGAAGTTCACAGTGTGCCTTTTTTAAGTGCTGGCTTTCTAAGAAGAGATAAGATTCCCATTTGAGCAAGTTGTAGAGGAGCTTTGCCAAGTGCATTGCTGTTCACTTCATGATGAAAATAAAGCACCTGTACGCTGGGTGATAGGCTGGCACAGGAACTTCCCTTGTAGAGGGACGTGAATGTACAAGTTTCTCAGATGTGGCAATTTATGGCAATGTGAGTTGTCAAGAGCACTTGGTGCAGTCTGATTCAGAAAGGATCAACTGAGACTCTTCATACATGTTCTTTGATTTGGACTCATTAGCCAGCTTAGTTTTGTGGACTTGGTTATAACTTTCTGCAGGCAGCTTTGACCTATGAATACTAAGACTAAGCAATATTTGTAAGAACTAGACACAATAGAAAGAGCTATTATTATCAGGTAACTGTAATAAAAAATTTAACTAGCCTATCAGACCTCTCATGATTATTTTATTAGTATAATCCAGTTTTCCAATTTGGCCTGGCTCTTTAGGTCATGGAATTTGTGTAAATCAAATCTTAGGACCAAAGTAAACTTGCATTGTCAGAAATTTTACATAAATTTCTCATTAAAATGCCCCCCTTAATTTCTTCTGTGATATGAGGATGATGTGGATAGTTCAGGAATTTTGATATGTTAAAGAATCCACTAGTTTTCTAACCTGATCTATGGGATGATTCAGTCTAAAAAAATACAAATGGCAATTATTTTGACATTGCAATAAGATCAATTTTTCTGTGAGGACAGTCATCTACAAGTGCAGAAATTAAACATACTGTCACTAGATATAGTCATTTCAATTTATCTTGGAAAATTAAATTAAACACTCTTGTATAAAGTAAGTTCTCAGGGATCAAGTTTTGTCTTAATTCTTATATTTTTTTTTCTATTATGAACTTGACAGATCAGGTTTATGAAATGATAGTCTTCAGCAAATTTCACAAAGTTGGAAGCAAATCAACATTTCTCATCTGATTCATTATCTCCTTTGCTTTTGTGAGACATAGGGTACATGGATATGATATGAAGGAATAATCTAAGGAGAATTATCTAGACTATTATCTGGAGTTGGCCATAGATTATCAACATTTTAAAAATACAGATGGACTCTGGGTTACACCTCCAGAGAAACTTCCAGGAGAGGACCTAAGGGTGCTAAGGGAAATGCAAGAGCTTCTACTGTTAGGACACTGGGGAATCAGCAAACTTCTGACTTGGTGATTCCAGAATTATACCAATTTGGTTTCAATCCAGACACCAGAAATTGAGAGTCATAACTGTTGGTTATAAGAACACCTAGATCTCATTGCAATTCAGGAATCAGCCACTACCATTTTCGTTAAGAGAACTCCCTTGCTATCTCTCTCCCTGCACACCCTGCTTCCAAATGCTAATTTCATTTAAGTATGTGTGACCGGTAGACTAATTCAGATCTGGAGCTCAAGCTTCAAGGGTATATTTAAATGTACTCTTAGGTTTTCTATGCTGTGCAGTATAGAGGGTTGCCAAATAAATTCAGTTAGATTTGATACCTTTATAATTTTTAAATTTTGAACTATAAGATGCTATTAGTTATAAAAAAATTACAAATTAAATTAAAACACCCTGATGGATTTCAACTACTGATCATGATAAAGTAGTCTAGACTTAGCCCTACTCCCATAAACAGTCGTAAAATTGGACAAAATGTGTAAAATAACTACTTTCAGATGTTGGTCAATATCAGCACAGGACATGGAGAGACTATAATCCATAAGATGAGTCCAGCTTTTGCTGGAATCACTTTTTTTGACTTTTATACAGGGAGGTAGAGTCCAAACAGAAATGTTCTACAGGAATGGGCAATCTGCTTTGACTCTCTTTGGATCTTTAGGTTGAAAAAAAAATCATGTTATATAAACTCCTTCAGAAAACAGAAGAGGAAAAGAACACATTTGAAGAGGAGAACTTAACACTGTGACAGGAGAGAGCATTACAGGGCAAGAAAATGTCCTCATGAACACAGATGCAAAAAAGTCTTTCACAAGATATTAGCATATTGAATGGATAATACATTCTAATCAAGAGGGTTTAATCCAATGAATGCAAGTTTGGTATGATGTTAAAAAATTAATCAGTAAAATTCACCATGTGTAAGATTTATAGAAATAAAATCATATTATCATCTCAACAGATTCACGGATAAAAAAATAACTTGACAAACTTCAATACCAATACATGATAAAAGACATTCAGAAAAGTAGGAATAGAAAGAGCCTTTCTTATTAAAGGCAATCTATGAAAACCCTACAGCTAACATCACCCTTAATGGCCAAGACAGATTTCTGTTAAGCTCAGGAAGAAAGCAAAGATGTCTGCTCTTACCATTTCTATTCCACATTTTGCTGAAGGTTCTAGCCAGGGCCAATGTGGAAAGCAAAATAAAGGAAACACATCAAGATTGGAAAGAAAGGTAGTCTGTATTCATAGATAAAGGGAAGCAAAAAGAGAAAAAAAGAAAATAAGCAACATTCAATTGTTATATAAGAATTTTATTCTTTACCCCACTGAATGTAGCTTTCATAAATGAAAAGAGGTAAAAACAAATTCCATTTACAATAGCAATAAAATTATAATACTTCAACATAAATTTAAGATGTGCAAAACCTTTACACTAAAAACCACAAGAGATTTCTGAGAAATTAAAAATAAGAATATCATATTTATGGTGTGGAAAAAAATAGTGTTAAGATGCCAAATTTCTACAAACTTCTCTAGGTCAAAGATGATTTCAATCAAAATATCAGCAGATTTTTTTTAATGACCAATTCTCAAATTTATTTGGAAATACATAAAATTATAATATCTAAAGTGATTTAAAAGACAAAGTTTGAATATTTTCACTACCATATTTTAGATTTATTAAAGTTGTATTGGGGTATTAATCAAGTGTTGGTGTAAAAATAATTGTAGAGATCATTAAAAGAATATCAGGTCTGGAGAAATGACTTTTGACAAAGTTGTCAGGCCAATTCAATGAGGGACAGTTTTCCAACAGTCATGTGGGAACAATTGAATATTCATAGTGAAAAAAATAAATCATAGTCCCCGTCTCATACCATTTACAAGAATTAATTTGATATAAACCATAAACCTAAACATGAAATGCACAACTATAAAGTTTATAAAATAAAGCATAGTAGGGTATTTTAAGAGCATTAGAAATTTCCTGGGTAGGACTCAGAAAGCACCAACATTAAAAAATAAAAGTAATAAATTGACCTCACCAACATTAAAAAACATTTGCTCATCAAAACTCATCGTTAAGAAAATGAACCTCAAAATCACAGTTGAGGAAAGAGGGCCTACAGCACAGAAGTCGGACTAAGAACTTGAATTTGGATTATATCAAAACTCTTATAATTTAATAAAATATTTTAGCTCAATTGAAAATAGGCAAAAGGTTTGAGCAGGCATCACATAAAGGCCCCTTAATAAATTTCCCATGAGTCCGTGAAAAATGTTCAATATTATTGGTCATCAGGGAAATTTAAATTAAAAGCACAGTGAGAGATCACTGCACAAAGCATTGGAAGTGACTAACAGCAACCAAAAGGACAATGCCAAGTGTTGGGGAGTATGTGTTGTGGAAAAACCAGAACTCTCACACATCGCAGGTGTAAAGTGAAAACAAAACAGAATAAATTTTAGAAACTAGTTTGGCAGTACATTATAAAGTTAAACACACTCTCCATATGCCCCAGCAATCCACTTTTAAGTATATATCCAAAGGAATGAAAGAGTATGCCCACAAATAGATGAATACCAAAAGAACGCATGTAGTATCCAAATTGGAAAGGAAGAAGTGAAACTGTCTCTCTTTGCGGATGATGTGATATTATATATAGAATTTACTAGAAAACTTACTAAAAACTATCAGGACTACTGAGTGAACTCAGTAAGGATTTGTTTTTTTTTTTTTTGTGGTGCTGGGGATCGAACCCAGGGCCTTGTGCTTGCGAGGCAGGCACTCTACCAACTGAGCTATATCCCCAGCCCAGGATTTAAAATAAATGATCAATAGACAAAAATGAATTGTATTTCTATCTACTAGCCATGAGCAATTAAAAAATAAAATGAAAGAATTCTATTTCCAATTGCATAAAAATAATAAAATGCTTAAGAATAAATTTCACATAAACTACTAATCATTGTTGAATGATATGAAAGATCTAAATAAATGAAAAGACATCCACAGAATTCTTGTAACACAATAACAAAAAGGTAAATAACCCAATTAAAAATAGGCAAAGGAGGCTGGGGTTGTGGCTCAGTGGATATGCGCCCACCTAGCACACGTGAGGCACTGGGTTTGATCCTCAGCACCACATAAAAATAGATAAATAAAATAAAGGCATTGTGTCCTTCTACAACTAAAAATATTTTTTAAAATGTAGGCAAAAGATCTGAATAGACATCTTGTCAAAGATCACATACAGATGATTAACATGCACAGGAAAAGATGCTTGATATCATTAGTCATTAGGGAAAATGCAAATCAAAATCATAAAGAGATATAAAAAGATGATAAGATCATGGATAAATTGCAGCCATCATACATTGTTATATAACATAAAATGTGCAGCTACTTTGAAAAACAGTATGGTAGTTCCTAAAATGTTAAATATGAACCAGTAATTCTACTCTTAGGTCCTTTTCAAGAGAGATGAAAAGATAGTTCCACATGAAAACTTGCAAACAAAGGTCCATAGTAGCATTTTGCATAATAGTAATGGATAAATAAAATATGGTATGCCCATACAGTAGAAGATTATTAGATCATAAAAAGAAATGAAGTACTGACACATGTTGTGACATGGATGAACCTCAAAAACATTATATTCACTGAGGGAAGATTATAGTTATCAAAGATTACATAGTACATGATTACATTTATACGAAGGATCTAAAATTCGTAAGGTTACAGAGACAGAAAGTAGATTAGTGGCTGCCTAGGACTGGGGTAGTGGGGGTGGGATAGAAGAGTTGGGGAGGAGAATGGGAAGTGACTATTAATGCGTACGGGGTTTCCTTTTGGAAAAGGTGAAATGCTCTAAAATTGTGGTGATGATTGCATAACTCTGAATATACCAAAAATTATTGAATCTCCTACTGGGTGCAAATTCCTCATTAAATGGGTGACTTGTATGGTCTGCACCTTTTATCTCAATTAAACTATTAAAAAGGAAAGAAGGCACACACCAGTTTTATTCAAAATAATCCAAAACTGGAAACAAAATCTACCAAGAGGAGAATAGGAGAATTGTGGAATATTCATATAATGAACTCTACTGCCCAATAAAAATGAATGTTCTACTGATACATACATTGATATAGATGTATTAAAAAATATGCTGAGTGAAAAAATGCATACTGACGATTCTACTGATATGAAGTAAAGGACAGGAATAACTAACCATTGATGACAGAGATCAGAACAGGGGTAGGGATTTAGTGGGATGGCATCCAGGGGGCTTTCTGGAATGGTTTCTGGAATGGTTAATGAGTTCCATATTTTGATAGGAGTTTGGCTGATGCATATGTTTACATTTTTTTTTTTTTTTTTTCAAAACTGCCTGGGTGGAATGGGTGGAATCTCAAATAGACCTGGCGAGGCCTCACTTAGATGACAATCAAACACACTTTTCAAGAGCGACACATTTGAATATCTAGGGAAAAGCAGGATCCAGGCAGAGTAAACAAGCCCTGGAAAAGTCCTAAAGTAGATGCTTGGCGGGTGTATTTAGTAACAAGCAGGCTAAAGTGAGCAAAGTGGTAGGATAATAGGTTGGAGGTGTATTGGGGGAATGGAAGGACATTATGTAGGGCCATGGGGTGAAATTTCCTTTGGCTTTTATTGTGAATACAATGGAGAGCCAGCCACAGGACATGCTCTGACCTGCATTTTAGTAGGATCATTTTACTGCATTCCTATAGGGGAATAATGTCAGAAGCAAGGAGACGAATTAAGAGGCTACTGCAATAAGGATGAGAGGGGATGTTGGTTTGGACTCCGGTTGGAGTAATGGAAGTAAGGCAGGATCTGAGACTGTAAACTGCTCGCACAGCAGGTGGGTTTGCTATGGTTTGGATGTGAGGTGTCCCTCCAAAGCTCACATGTGAGACAATGCAAGAAGGTTCAGAGGAGAAATGATTGGGTTTTGAGAATCTTAATCCAATCAGTGATTTCATCCCCTGATAGGGATTAACTGAGTGGTAACTGAAGTGGTAGAGTGTGGTTGGAGGAGATGGGAATTAGGGTCTGGCTCTGGGGTATATATTTATATCTGGCAAGTGGAGTCTCTCTCTTTCTCTCTCTACTTCCTGATGGTGCCAAGTGCTTCCCTCTGCCCCCCATGATGTTCTGCTTCACCTCTAACCCCGAGGGATGGAGCCAGCCTTCTATGGACTAAGACTTTTGAAACCATGAACCCTCAACTAAGCTCTTCTTCCTCTACAGTTGCACTGGTTGGGTCATTTAGTCACAGCTGCAGAAAAGCTGACTAAGACATTGTTGCTCTTGGTGGGAGTGGGAACTGAGGCCAGATTTCGGACACGTCAAAGTGAATATTCAAGTGCATTTCAAGGAGGTAGTTGGATTTATACATGTGGGAACAGGGGAAGAGTCTGGATTGTGGATTTAGATTTGGTGTATGTATTGATGCTGTGTGACTGGTATGTGATGGACACAGTGCAGAGGGAGAACAGCAATGGTCTGGGGCACTTTCTTGATTTTAAAATATAACTTTGGCATTTCATCATCAGGTCTTATGTTTTCTGTAGCTTCTTTGGTGAAGTTATCTGTTATCGAGTTAGGAAGTCCTCTGCCAGAGAACTGCACTCTCTGTTTTGTTTCTGTTTTGTTTTAATCATCAGTTGGTGTTGAATTTTTATCAAGCAGTCCTGTATCTATCAAGATAATTATGGGGCTTCTCTCTTAATCTGATTGGTTTTTTTCCCTTTTAAACCAACCTTACATTTCCTTCAATAAACCTAACTTGGCTAGACAATATCAGCCTGTTTATATAATGCTGGATTGGTTTTGCTACTAATTAGTTGAGGATTTTTATACCTATATTTATGATTTAAATAGGTTGTAATATTCTTTTTTGTGTTGTTTTTGTAGGATTTTGGCATAAAAATTATTTTCACCAGATAAAGTGAGTATTTTCTCCGTTTCTTTCCTCTGGATGAGTTTGTGAAAGCTTGATATTTTTTATACATTCAGAGTTAGTTGGACTTGGCTGGAAAATCTCTGTAAGCCTGAAATTGTCTTTAGGGGAACATTCTAGGCTATGAATTCAAAATTTCTTAATACTTTCATTTTAAGACTATTTAGATTTTCTCTTTGTTATTGAGTTGATTTTGGTAAGTGATGTTTTTGTGGGAGTTAGTATATTATATTTAGATGTTCAAAATAGTTGTTCAAAATTTATTTGATTCCATTTTTATATGTCTACTGCCTCTCTAATATGCCTCCCTTTTTATTTCTGATATTTTTCTTTTAACTTGATTGATCAGTTTTGAACTTCAGCTTTGCTCCTCTCTATAATATTTTTTTTTATTTCATTAATTTTCATCTGTATATCATCGATTTTGGTATGTTTTACTCTTTTTTCTAACTTTTTAAGAGAGATACTTAGCTCATTGACTTTTATCTTTCCTTTTTAAACATATATATATATATATATATATATATTTAAGACAGTATTTTTTTTTCTTGGTATACTGCTCTAGAAATAGTCAGAAATTTTATTGAGTAGCTTTTTGTTCCATTCGTTTCAGAATATTTTCTATTTTCTCTTACATCTTCTTTTCTTATGTTTTAAATTTAAAACAATTTTTAAATTTCATAACAGGGCTTTCAAGTTTTCATTTTTAAAATATTAATTTTAACCACAATACACTACCTTTAGATATAATCTTCAAAGTTTTTGAGACTCCTTTATTGATCATCAGGTGGTAAATTTCTGTAAACTCCAGGTGTGCAGTTAGAATATGTGTTTAAAACTTTGGGGTCGTGTGTCCATCAGCTCAGTTTTAATAATGGAGCTCAAATACATTGTCTCATGGATGTTTTGTTAGGCTGTTCTATCATTTCTCAAAGAAATGTGTAATGATTTCTTATGATTTGCCTACTTACTATTTTAGTTCTACAAATATTCTTTCTTGGTATATTTTGAGGGCATTGTTGTCACTGATGTCTTTAAACTGTCTCTTCTAGGATCAAAGAACTAAATTTTAATTTTAAGGTAATTATAAATTTCATTTAGGTTTCCAATGAATTTGCTTTAAAGTTGTTCAAAGTAGATTTGTGATTAATAATTCTTTGTGTTTGATGGTTAGTTCTCTCTTTATAATAATTTTAAAATTCCTTATACCTATGCTTTATTTTTTTAAAATTAAGTTTCTGGTCATTTATTTTGTTGATTCTTTTAAATAAATAGTTTTCTCTCTTGTTAATATTTGCTTTTAATTTACTTTGTCTTTCTCTAACTTTTTTGAGTTAGAAATTTAATTTATGCATTTTAATTTTTCTATTTTTATTGAATAAATACCTAAGGCTATGGAATTTTCATCTGATTACTGATTTATATTTTGTATATTAGACAAACTCTCCATTTACATTATAAATTTTCCCTTTGACTCGAGTGTTGTTTTGTTGTGGGAATCACAAAAGAAGTGGCAAATGGCACTCAAAGAACGGAAGAAACCAGACTTTATTTTACACTGGTGGGCCCAGAGATTAGCACTCCAAAATTCTGAGCACTCCTGACCAATTTTTCATACCATTTATAGGCTATCTAGTATCATAGATATTCTAGTCTAAAACAGTACATAATTGTTCACAAAAGCAGACTGTGATAAGGGAAGCTGGCTCTTCTTACAAGGTCTCCTGCCTATCTCTAACCTTGGGCCCAGAACCTTCACAGGGGTGTTTACGCTTCAAAGGGACGTGGTTAGGTCCCAGGGAAAGTCCTTTACATTCGGAAAGGAAGGAGTAAATGGTGCTAAGTCGTTTTCCTGAAATCCAGCTGGTGGGACAGGTGTAGGGTGTGAGGGGAACTCTCAATCTCCTGGTCACCCATTCTTACAGAGTCCTCAGTTTACCTTATATCCAGGCTTTTGTTGGGTGGCGGGTACAAGGACTTAAATTTAGGGTCCCTTGACCACTGAGCTACATCCTCAGCCCTATTTTGTATTTTATTTAGAGACAAGGGCTGGCTGAGTTCCTTAGCGCCTCGCTTATGCCTGAGGCTGGCTTTGAACTCTCCATCCTCCTGCCTCAGCCTCCAGAGCCTCTGGGGTTAAATAGATAGCTTTTTAAATACTTTTTTTAGTGCATTACAGTCATACATAATGGGTTCATTTTGACATAATCATACATGCACAGAATTTAATTTACTCCATTTCAGTCCCTAGTGCCCCTCCTTTCTCTCCCCTTCTCCCTCCCCTTAGTCCCCTTCTACTCTACTGGTCTTCCATTCATTTATTCATTCATTCTTTCCTAATTGGTGCTTTATAGATATACTGTGGTATATTTATTCATGCACATACAGTAATTTCGTCAAATTCATTCGCATTTCCTCCACTTCCCTGTTCCTTTTCCTTCCCCCAAATCTCCTTGTACTTCACTGTAGAAAGGTTTTAAATTTCCAGATATAACGATCTCTTTAAAATGTTTGAAGGGGGTTGAGGAGTGGAGTTTAGTGATGGAGTGTTTACCTAGCATGTGTCAGGCCCTGGGTTCAATAATTTAAAAAAATATTAAATTATTAAATTTTAATTTTATTGCACTTTCACTAGATAAAATTACTTATTTTATTTATGTGACATCATTAAAACTAAGTTGAGGTTAATGTTTCTGTGTGCTTGAAAATAATAAATCATTTTGATGTAAAGTATTATATCTATAAATATGGTATTGATAATTCTTTTCTACTTGACTTTCTTTTAATATGAGTGGTATGTTAGAGTCTCTTCTTTATTAGCCTATTTCTATCTTCTTATATCTACTTTGCTTTATGAAGATAATTTCTTATATGGTATACGTAAATATTAAAATATGTATTCATTGATATGTCTTTTTTGTGGGCTGCGGTTATTAGCATGATAAAGTGTTCTTTGTGTCTCATTTATGCATTTATCAACTTTGTTTAAAAAAATCACGAGTTCTTTTATTTTTTCCATTTGCCAGGTATATCTTTAGCCATCCATTATTTAATTTAATTTTATTCTTTTTTGTTTTTTCAGTATTGGGGATGAACTCAGGGGTACTCAACAAATGAGCTATGCTCACTCCCAGCCCCTTTTACATTTTATTTTGAGACAGAGTCTCACTAAGTTGCTGAGGCTGGTCTAGAATTTGTGATCCTCCTGCCTCAGTCTCTGGAGAAACTGGGATTACAGACGTGTACTGCCGTTATGGTTTGGGTATGGTGTCCCCCAAAGCTCACGTGTGAGACAATGCAAAAAGGTTTGGAGGAGAAATGAATCAGATCCCTGACGGGTTTAACTGAGTGGTAACTGGAGGCAGGTGGGGTGTGGCTGGAGGAAGTGGTTCATTGGGGGCGTGGTTATGCGGAATATATTTGTATCTGGAGAGGAGAGTCTCTCTGCTTTCTGATCACCATGTGAGCTGCTTCCCTATGCTACACTATTCCTACATGATGTTCAGCCTCACCTCAATTCCCAAGGAATGGAGATGACCTTCTTTGTACTAAGACCTCTGAAACCGTGAGCCCTCAAATACATTTTCCTCCTTTACAATTGTTCTTGTCAGATCCTTTAGTCACCATGGCGAAATAGTTGATTGAAACAATTACCATGCCAGGCTTTTAGGTCATTTTTAAATTCTAAGATTCTTTTCATTTTCATCCTATATATCATTTACTATATCTTTAATTTTTATCTTATTCTCTATTTTGCATTGTGTAACTTAGTTTTTATTTTTTTTTAGCTGATTTTGTCTTTTTCTTCAGTTTTGTTTTGGTATTTAATTCAACTCTTTCATGACTTTCTATTTTTGGTCAATTTCTATTCAGAGTTTTTGAATTTGGGATTTGTAATGTTTTCATATATGCTATTATTGGTTTAGTGACATTTCCTACGTATTGGACCAAGTTTCCTCTGGTTTGAGTGTGTCTGTGTGTATGTCTATGAATGGGTTAGCGATGACTCTGGGTCATTTTTTTCTACCTAGACCCAGGAATGGCTCAGAATGTGACCTTAAGTGAACTGCTTACAATACTCTTTCTGGAATTATATAAAGTTAATATGGATTTGAAAGCCTAACAATATTAGGATTTGGTTACCAATTATTGATGTTCAACACCTGATTTGTGGACTGTACCTTAAAACTGGCAGGACTGGGAATTGACAGATTCCATTAGGCTACATGACTAGTGCTGTATACAGTTGGGAACATTATTGTCAGATTTTCTTTGTGGGCTGGTCCATCCTTATAGATTTTCTCTCTTAAAACCAACTATGCACATCTAGGGTTGGAGTCTAGAAGGGCGGGGAGAGCCTTTCTTCCTGGGCTGTTAAAATATTTATTGACAATGATTTACATCCTGTACTTCCTGAATTATATTCTTTCAAAGGGTAAACTTAGTACTTGGTCGAACTTATTTTTGTCCTGTGAATTTTATTTTCAAACCAAATATAAGATCAATATTAACCATGATGCATGGAGTATTTTTCTTACCTCAAAAGTATTGATCCTTACTTTTTTCTCTTGTATTAGCCTTCTATGTATGTTAGACATCTTTTTGTTATTAGGCAGACTATTGTGTTTTCCAGAACCAGAAGAGATAGGTTTTTCTTTAGTAGTTTAAGAGTTTGGGAAGCTTACTTAATTATTTCAAGTTACCTGTTGGTTGTGTTCCATGTACTGTGACTGTACAACCAACTACTCTCAAATTCAGTGACTTAAGATAATGTCAACATCTATTTTTCTTAGAAGCTACAGTTGAGGCAAGCCTATCTCAGTGTAGGTAGCTCATTTCTGCTCCACTTCATATCATTTGTGGCAGCTCAAAGGTCCTAACCTAAAATCATCTGAAGTCTTCCTCACTCACACCTCTGGCCAGGGTCAGTTTCTCCGTGTGGGCTGGTGTTGGATTTCCTCAGAGAAGGATTGCTTATTTCTTAGAGCAAACATCTTGAGACAGGTAGAAGCCAAATAATCTCATATGACCAAGACTTGAAGTCAAGCGGCATCATTTTTAACACACAGTATGCAGTGGGGCAGTCATAAAATCCCATTCAGGTTTGTAGAGAGGAGAAATAGACTCTAGCACTTGACACGAGGAGTAGTAAGGGTCTAGAAAAGCATGTGGGACTGGAAATATTGCTATGATCATTTTGAGAAAATACAAAAGAATTCCATCTGGAATTAAAAGAACAAAAACAAAGGTCAGAATTAGGCAGGTAACCAACTGGCACATCAAATAAATAAATTATGGAACTTATATCTTGATGATAATATATGGCCGGATACTATGAATGACAGTAAAGAAAAGGTGATTGTATTAGTCAGGGTTCTCTAGAGGAACAGAATCAACAGGAAGTATGATTATAAAAAGGGAATTTATTAGATTGCCTTATATGACCAGAAGCTGTGTAGTCCACAATGGCCGTCTGCAGCTGGAAAGCTGGAAGAACCAGCAGTTGCACAATTCAAGAGGCGGAAGCCCCAGAACAAGAAGGATCAACAGTACTATCCTAGTCCAAAATCAAGGCTTCTGGAAACTACCTGGAGAATCACTGGCACAGTCTGCTTTGGAAGAGTGAAGAAGTGAGAAGCAGCAATACAGAAACCGTTCAAGAAGAGTGGAGCTTTCATCTGCATCTGCTTCCTTGTTCTTCCAACTTTTATTCCATCCAAGCCACCATCCTATTGGGTGGTGTTGCCCATGCTTAGGGAGGGTCTTCACTTCAGTTCACTATCCCACATTCCAGTCATTCCTAGACACACCCTCATGGACACACCCAGAAGCCTTTTAATCATTGGCATCTCTTAATTCAATCAAGTTGACAATTCAAATTAACCATTGCAGTGAAAGAAATGGAAGATTCTTATATAAATTTTATGTTTCTAGTGTTCGTCACATGTTCATTTTTTGAACAATCATCTCACTATGTGAACATTATTGTGCTGTTAATTCATTCTAAAAGGAACTTATTGGATTGGACAGAATCATAAAATTGATTTAGGATTTAGAGTGATATTTCTTAAATTTCTGTCATTCACAGATTACATAGTAGTTACAAAGGATCATAATGTATGTTTTAATAATGTACAGCCAAAACAACATCTTTTGACAAATTAAAAATTTAAGTTTATAGAAATAAAATTCAAACATAGTATTTATAAAATTAAAGCATTTTTATTTTATTCAATTAGAGGAATGATATCATTTTATCTTTTGACTAATGTGTATGATTAAATTATAGTTATCTGAAGCTATAAAGAAATCATATTGGTTTCTCCTTTTATTCCTTTTATGCTTTTATATTAAAAAAACACCAACTATGTAGATCATTGAAAAAGGTGACTGTCAAATGGAGGCACTGATGGGCAGTGCAACTTTTTGGGTGGAATAAATCTAAAATTATGGGGAAATCTTTTAGCAAAGACTTCAGGCTTTGGTCACATGCTTCAGCCTTTGAATGAATGTATCATCCTTGAAAGCAGAAAAATTGTATGTTTCTTTGAATAAATTTGGGTGATATTCAGTCTTTGGTGTCATTTCAGTTTTGTAAAACTTCACCAAATATCTATTGAAATATTTGGTTATACTTTAAAATTTTTTAAATAATGCATTATTTTCTACTTTCTTCTGTGGGTGAAGAACAAGTGTTAGGAAGCTTAAATTATCTTAGATTGAGCCATTTACATTACCATTTGGTCTTTTTGTGAAAGCCTACTATCTTATCCTCTACACTTTTAAAAAAATCACAATATTTTAGAACACTTAGGTTTAGGCTAGTAAATATGCTGAATACTGAGATATGCTACTTAATCAAGTCACAGAAAATAATAGAATTATGCTTCATGCAGTTATCAATGTCATGGAAAATATTTTTATCTTTTCTCTAATTTTAAAAACTCATGAGTACCTTTCTACTCAACAGCATAATCCAGTGTTGATTAGCAGTTGTATATTCATGCTAATTTCCTCTCAGAGTCCACAGATATGTCATATGCTTAGTGGCTTTGATTTTATTATATTTGTGTCTGGCTATTTGCTTTAAAACTGAATTAAGAACAGCTGACTGAAGCCTGTTTCTGAAAGAGCCACATGTGCATGACATTCAGGAGAAACTTTTTTATTCCTTAGTAATGCTCTTTTTTATTTTATATTCCATAGCTGATGCTGATCATTTCTGGTACCAATGTATCTTTCCTTCATCTACATTCTAGCTCAGTGTTTTCAGCATAAATACAAAAGCCTTCATAGAGTATGTCTCTTGTGTAGGAATTGCATCTTATCAATGGCAGATTCATATTCTGAACATCAGTGTTTTTTTTTTTTCAACTCCAAATTCAAATGTCTGCTAGATACTCATGTGATAGTAATTTGTTCTCACATTGTTAACGTGTTGTATTATTGCCTAAGGTTGCTGTAACAAATCACCACAAATTTAGTGGAGTAAAAAAAACTCAGTGATTCTTTCACAGAGGTCAGAACTCCCAAATCAGTTTCACCTGAAATAAAAATGTCAGCCAGAGTGGGCGCCTGGAGATGCTCTCTGGGAGAATCTGCTTCCATACATTTTCTACCCTCTAGTGCTACATTCTTTGCATTCCTTGGCTTGTGTCCCCCACAAGCTCCAATTTCAAAGGCACCAGTCCCACATTTTGCTTCAAATTCGCGTTTCTTTTTTGTCTCAAATCTCCCTTTGCCTCCCTTTTAGAAGAACACTTGTAATTACTTATAGGTCCCATTCAGAAAATTCTGTATAATCTTTCCTCTCAAGCTCCTACATAATCACAACTGCAAAGTCTCTTCTGTAACAGAAGGTTACATTCACAGATTGCAGGGTTTAAGACTAACATATACTAGCGGCTCAGGAGGCTGAAGCAGGAGAACTGTGAGTTCAAAGTCAGCCTCAGCAATGGCAAGGCGCTAAGCAACTCAGTGAGACCCTGTGTCTAAATGAAATACAAAATAGGGCTGGGGATGTGACTCAGTGGTTGAGTGCCCCTGAATTCAATCCTTGGTGTAACACCCGCCCCCCCCCCCAAAAATTTACATATGTTTCAGGGTCATTATTCAGTCTACCATTTATTTGGATAATATTTGGATATTTTACTAGATCATTTAATAATGTTGATTTTCTACTTGCTTTCCCTGAATAATAGTTTTTACTAACTTTTGGGCTGCCTTTAAAAGCTTCATGACAATGATGCAATTGGTATCTGCTTTTACTCTATGGAACATAACTTTAAATGATATCACCAGAGTTTTGGTCTATTTTTTACTTTGCCTTATTATTTACTTCTTATTGAAGAACATTTTATTTTTTTTTGTAGTAAGTATTTGTTGCTTTTAGCTGTCCATATCCCCAAGCATTCTGTCCTTGCTATTAGGAGCTAGCTAGTGTCCTTCTTAGAGCTTTTCCCATTTTATTTTGAATTGCTGGTGGTTGGAGGACAGGATACTTTCAAAAGTGCAATTTATATGGATTCTTGATTAAATGGATAATCAAGACGTAAGGAGTGGTGGTGGAGAATAAGAGTCAACAAGCAGAAGCTCTAGGGAATGAGGGAGAGAACTGTGACAATAAAGGGTCAATAATGTTTTTAAGGCTGGAAGTGTAGCACAGTGGTAGAGGGCCTTCCTTGCATGTGTGAGGCCCTAGGTTTAATTACCACCCACCCTGCAAACACACATCACATGCATGTGTGCACACACCCGGGGAGATTAAAAAAAGAAGTTTCTTCTTGACTTGATAGTATGAACTTCTGGGAGGATTTATTAAATTTTTCAGAGATGGACGAGGTCCTACGTATTTGAGTTTGAAAAAAAAATAGTAACTGCTAAATTGTGTTGCTAGAAATCAGCAAGATTTTGTATATAGAAAAAAGGTGAAGAGAATATCTGGAGAGAAGGCTCGTGGTGATGGGTATTTTTCTGAGGCTGACATTTACTCCTGTGTTTTAGGGATTTTTAGAGGTGAGTGACTGGTCCCTATCTGACATTGTGCAGAGCTGTATGGCCATGAGAGTCCCAGTGAGGAGCTGTGCCTGAGAGCACGGGCTTCTCAGGGTGGCCAGGTAAGCAGGAGTGGGAGGCTCAGTGTCAGGTGCAATGGTAAGACTCATGGCCATGGCGGAAGCCCAGGTCGTATGTCATGTAACTTGTGCATTAGGAGCACTCAGCCCTCATCTCCTGGCTGCCTGTGGAGAAGCCTTTCTTTTTACACTGCTTGCTCCTGCTCCTGCTGGGAAGGAGAGGGTCCTGTGATTTGTGAGTCTGAAGGAGGAAGTGCCTTCTGGATGGTAACCTGGATCCTCTGCTCCAGTGTCTCTGACTCAGGCAGTGGAGAAGGGGGTTGTTTCTGCCTTGGCTTCTGATGCAGAACCTCAGAGATGCTTTTTTTTCTACCCATTTTCAAACCTGGATCCTCAGCTGTGGGCTAATTTTATGTAAACACTGAATTGTCTTTGACATAAATTCCCATTTTTAAAATTATAAAGTTATTTAAACCAAGCACCATAACCAATAATGATCATTTAGTCCTGTTGTAGAGAAACTTCATTGGTTAGACAGAAAGGTCACCATGCTTTGCTAGAAAATGGCTAAAATAGTTACAATATTAATTTTTGAATTCTATTACAGACAGTGCACAGGGCAATCAATCACCAGTCCAGGAACACCCAGTTTTCGGATAATTGTCATTGTACTTTGTATTCCCACTCTGCTGTGTTGAATGCTGATGCAAAATTCTCAGTCACAGATTCACTTGGATGAGCAGGTACAAATTCACTTTCTGCAGTCTCTCTGGAGTCAGGCATCACTGTGTTTATGACATTCTTCTGGGTCATGCTTTTTACATTGTGTTTTTCAGTCTTATTTTTATTCATTCATACACAGTATTAGAACCATTATTTCATTTTGTGAAGTAATGTCATAATAGCCCATAGTGTCAAAAGAGCATAAGATTCACAACCGCAATTACACATATAAATGTTAATACATTGGCTCAGACTAACTACATTCTGTCAACAAATGTCAGCCAAAATAAACTGACCAATGTTATCTGAAAAAAATTTATGTGAATTTTACAGACTTAATCATAGGTAAGTAAGACTCTCACAGGGGTTCTGTGAAAATCATAATTAATCTTATAGTTCTGGTTACAAATGATTGTATAACAAGGTAACTGCTAGGGTTTGAGTATGTTCCCCCAAGTTTATATGTTGGAAAATTCATCCCCAATGCTGCAGTGTGGGGACATGAGACTAATTCCGCTGATTAAGCCATAAGGGCTCTGCTTTCATGAGTGAATTAAGTTGCTATTTCCTGAAGTGGGTCTAGTAATTGTGAGACTGGATTTGTTACCAAAACATGTTGGGTCCTTCTCTTGCTCTCACCCTTGCCCTCTCTTGAACTTCCACCTTCCACTGCAGAGCCCTTGCCATATGTGGAACTCTAGATCTTGAACTTTCAGATCTCTAGAACTGTAAGAAATAAATCTATTTTCTTTGTAAACTATTCAAGCTGTAGTATTTTGTTTAAGCAACATAAAATGGTTAAAACACAATCCCAAAACTCAGTGACTTAAAACAGCACCATCAAGCTACATCTGTCAGTTCTGTGGGTTAGAATTTAGGCAGAGCTTGTTGGTATGACTGGTGTTAGTGGTATTCCATGATGGAATCTGGGCTGAGTTGGAGGTTCCAAGATGTTTTGCTCAAATGCCTGTGGATTTAGGGAGAAGGACTGGAAGATTAGGATCTGCTAGGACCTGCCCCATCTCCAGGCAGTCTTAAATCTCTCCTTGTGGTGTATAAAATAGGTAGATTTCTTTCATAATTTAAAAAATTTTAAATTTTTTTGTTTAAAAATTTTAACAGATACATAAAATTGTACATATGTATGGGGTAGCATGTGATGTTTACATATGTATGGTGTACACATGTATGGTGTTCAACTCAAGGAGGTAAGCATATCTATCTCCTCAAACATTTATCATTTCTTAGTGGGAAAAAACATTCAAAAGCTTTTCTTCCAGCTTTAGAAAACCTATAGTACCTGGTCATCCCTACTGTAAAATAGCACACCTGAAAGATCTTTCTTTTACTCTCAGTATGGTTGATCAACTTTTCCTCATTGATCTCTCTCCACTACTCTTCCAACCTCTGGTAACCATTCTACCTCAACTTCTGTGAGATCAACTTTAAATTTTTATTTTTTATTTTTATAGACTGTACTTTGATTCATTGTACACAAATGGGGTACATCATTTTGTTTCTATGGTTGTGCATGATATAGATTCATACCATTCATGTAATCATACATAGGGTAATGATGTCTGTCTCATTCCACCATCTTTCATCCCCCTGTCACCTCCTCCCTCTCATTTCCCTCTACATATTCTAAAGTTCCTCAGTTCTTCTCCTACCTCCCACTCCCCACCCCCATCATATATCATCATCCACTTACCAGGGAAAACATTCTGCCTTTGGTTTTTTGGGATTGACTTATTTCACTTAGCATGAAATTCTCTAATTCCATCCATTTATCTGCAAATGCCATAATATTATTATTCTTTATGACTGAATAATATTCTGTTGTATGTATATTATACCACAGTTTCTTTATCCATTCATCTGTTGAAGGGCATCTAGGTTGGTTCCACAATCTAGCTATTGTGAATTGAGCTGCTCTAAACATTGATGTAGCTGCATCACTGTAGTATGCTGATCTGGACAGACACTTTACAGAAAAAGATACACAGGCGATTAATCAATATATGAAAAAGTGTTCAACATCTCCAGTAATTAGAGAAATGCAAATTAACACTCTAAGATTTCATCTTACTCCAAGTAGAATGACTACTATCAAGAACACAGACAATAATAGATGTTGGCATGGATGTGGGGAAAAAGGCACACTTTTACATTGCTGGTGGAGTTGCAAATTGGTGCAGCCACTCTGGAAAGCAGTGTGGAGAATCCTCAGAAAGCTTGGAATGAGATCAACTTTTTGATTCCATCTGTGATGGAGATCATGTGGTATTTGTCTTTCTAGGCTTGTTTTTTCACCTAGTGTAATGTTCTCCAGTTCTATCCCTGTTGTGGCAAACAGGATTTCATTCTTATTTTTATGACTGAATAGTATTTTTTTGTGTCAGTGTACTGTTCTTTTTTTAATTCATTCATCAGTTGGTGGATCCTTTGGTTGTTTCCATTTCTTGGGGGTGGGGAGGTAAATGTCTCTTTGACAGACTGATTTCATTTCCTTTGAATATATATCCCACAGTGGAATTGCTGGGGCACGTGGTAGTTCTATTTTTCTTTTTCTTTTTTTTTTTTTTTTAATAATCTCCAATCCACTAATTGCATGCAAGAGTTACTATTTCTGAATAATCACATCATTATACAACTCTTGTCTTTTCAATAGTAGCCATTATAACTGGAGTGAGGTGATATCATTGTGGTTTTGATTTATATTTCCCTGATTATTAGTGAAGTTGAGCTTTTTTTTCATATACTTTTTGATTGTTTGTGTCTTTGAGGAATGTCTATTTAGGTCTGTTGCCCATTTTTAAGTTGAACTATTATTGTTACTATCAATTATTTGCTATTGAATTGAGTTCCTTATAAATTCAGGATACACATCCCTTATCAGATGTATAGTTTGCAAATATCTTTTCCCATTCTACAGGTTTTATCATGATTCTGTTGATTTGTTTCCTTCGTTGAGCTGAAGTTTTCTAATTTGATGTAATCTCATTTGTCTATTTTTGCTTTCATTTCCTGTGCTTTTAAGGTCTTGACCCCCTCCCCCCCCCAATTTTTGCCCAATCCCATGTTCTGAAGCATTTCCCTTAAGTTTTCTTCTAGCAATTTCATAATTTCACTTCTTACATTTAGGTCTGTGATCCACTTCACTTTGATTTTTGAATATGGTGAGAGCGAGTGGTCTAGTTTAATTCTTCTGTATGTGGATATCTAGTTTTCTCAGCATTTTTATTTATGAAAAAGCCTGTCCTTTCTCCAAAGTGTGCTCTTAGCACCTAGGTTGAAGATCAGTTAGCTGTCCTTGCATGGGTTAATTTCTAGGCTCTCCGTTCTCTTTTATTGGTCTGTGTATACGTTTTCATGCCAATCTCATGATTTGATTACTATAATTTTGAAGTATTTTGAAGTTGGGTGGTATAATACCTTCTGCTTTGTTCTTTTATCTCAAGATGACTTTAGCTATCCAGAGTCTGTGTGTGTGTGTGTGTGTGTGTGTGGTGGTGGGGTGTTTCATATGGATGCAAAAATTATTTTTTTTGTGAAGAAAGTCATTGATGTATTGATAGAGATTCATTGAATCTGTAGATCACTTTGGGTAGTATGGACATTTTAACAATATTGATTCCTCCAATCCCTTCATGTGGGATGTCTTTCTACTTCTTTGTGTCTTACTCAGTTTCTTTCATCAAAATGTTTTATTATTCTTTTTACAGATCTTCCACCTCTTTGATTAAATTTATTACTGGGTTTTGTTTTTTTTTTTTTGATAGCTTTTGGAAATAGATTTATTTTCTTGATTCCTCTTTCAGATAATATGGTATTGACATGCAGCAATGCTACTATTTTTTGTATGTTGAATTTATATCCAGTAACTCTGATGAATTTATTAATTAGTGTTAATAGCTTTTTGATGGAGTATTTGTGATTTTCTATTTTCTTTTTTCTTTTTTTGTTGTGAAAATTGAACTCAGGTGTGCTTAACCACTGAGCCACATCCCCAGGCCTTTTTATTTTTTGAGACAGGATCTTGCTAAGTTGCTTGGGCCTCGTTAAGGTGCTGAGACTGGCTTTGAACTTGTGGTCCTCCTGCCTCAGCCTCTGGAGCCACTGGGATTACAGATGGGTATAAGCATGCCTGGTTGGATTCAACCAAACTATTAAGACCAGGCTGGTTTCAAGGGAGGGGAATTAGGTTCTGTCTCAATGAGAGAAGTGTTAAATGTATTTTGACTATTATGACTCTCTTAATCCACATTGTGAAATTTATTAAATGAGTGTGAACAGCTTCATTCCATTGTTCTTGTGTCTGTAATAAATTTCATGTGGATCACTTCTGATTATTCATACTCCACTGAGTTAGATGGACAGATGTCTTGATTTTTCTGGTTTCGCTTATTTTCTTCCTCTTTACCTAGAAATAACATTGTCTCTTATTTAGTCAGTTTTTTTTTTAATATTAAAAAAGTGGTGATAAGAAACAGCATAAAGCTACATGGTATCACTCAATATATGTTAACCACAATTTATTTGAACTCTTGAATCTTACTGGTACTGAGCATTGCCTTATTTAGGGGTTGAGCTATTAAAAAGGTGTGAATTTTTGCTTTTCAATGATTCTTTTTATCTTTTAGTTGATTGTTTTTCTCTTGCTTTCTGTAGCAGAAAATTGAAGAGTAAGAGAGAAATAGGCTGTAGGGATTCTCAAGTCAATAGTATAGAATGGAGAGATGGAAACAATGGGTCAATATATTAAGAAAAAAATAAAACAAAAAAATCCAAATCAAGTGAAAACAAACATGCCCTTTTCTTCCATGCAGATTCCTTATATGCCCTTCTGTTTTTAACCAAGATGAATTCCATCAGAGTTCTTTTCCACAGTGAGTGCTTTAAGCATAACATGAGTAGTCAAAAAAAAAAAAATTATATTAGGCTATGAAAGCTTTTGTTCTAGAGTTCTTGTATCATTAGGGTTTAGAATTGACTGTATGTGACATAAACCTGTAATGTACTGGCTTAAGCAAGACAGAAGATTCTTTCCATCTCACAGAAATTCTGGGGATAGGCAATCCAGAGCCGATATGGTAACTTGTAGTTTATGGACACAGGTTCCTTCCATCCTATGGCTCTGGCACACGTGTCTTCCATTCCTAAGGACAAAATCTAGAATGAATTTTGGAGCTTCATTTTCTTTCTTACTCTCAGGAAAAAGGAAAGAAAGAGAGAGGATATGCCTTCCTATTTTAAGAACAATTTCTAGAGGACTCAAGTGACTGTTGTTTTGGTCCCTGAGGTTCTTTCTGACACCCAATATATGGTGTCTTTCCACATTAGTTCTCCAATTCTCTGACACCAATTAGACAATTCACTCTCAGCACTATCTACTGGAATTGGCGTCAAATCCCACAAATTAAAGGACTCAACCCCACACGTTGCTGCCACCACTTCAGGTACCACTTACAGATGAGATGCCCAGGATATCTGCATTTTCCTTTACTCTTCAAAGTCAGGTGTTCCCACACTCCACCTTCAGTTTTCAAAAATTTCTGTGGTGACTCACAGAACTCAGGAAAACACTTTAATTATGTTTACAGGTCTAATATAAAGAATACAAATGAATAGCCAGATGAATAAGTATATATGGTAAGGTTTGCTTCCATGGGTAGGAACTTCTATCCTTTTGGAGTTGAGGTATGAAACCTCCTGGCATGCAGATGTGTTTCCCAACCAGGAAGCTTCCAGAATCTCTTTGTTCAATAGTTTTTTTTTTTAAGAGCCAATCTTCAAATCCCAGCTTTTCTAGAGGTCCATGGTGTTGAAAGTTCCAACCCTCCTCATCTTTTCCATGACACACCCCATCCTGAAGATATCTATAGGCCCCACTCTGAGTTACCTCATTAGCATAAACTCAGATGTGGTTAAAAGGACTCACGTAATAAAATATACTCCTACCACTCAGGATGTTCCAAGGGCTTTATGAGCTCTGGGCTCAGGAACTGGGGACAAAGATCAAATCTTTACTTATTTTTTATACCATAAACCTATTTAAAATTTTTTAGTTATATGAAAAACTAAGCTGAAGGGAGAACTAAAAATGTGTTCAATGGTAATTTTATTGTCAAGGAATAAGGGGAGAATGAATAATGAGGGAAAATGTCCCTGCTTCCTCATGAATGAATTTTCTATTCAGAAATGAAAGTTCCTGGTGGTCAGCCTTAATAGTTTTAGGAAGAACCTGGGTCCCCTTGGAATAGCTTTATGGATGTTGGCATTAGCCTCACTGTTGTTAGAGTATTGAAAACTTGAAAAAGACTTATTATCATTAATTAGTCTGGACTTCTATCAGTAATTTTGTACATTTGGTGTTCTATAAGCTTCTTATATTTGATTTCCATTTCATTCTTCAGGTTTGGGAAATTTTCCGACATTATTTCATTGAATAGGTTGTTCATTCCTTTGGTTTGTATCTCTGTGCCTTCCTCAATCCTGAAATTCTTAAATTTGGTCTTTTCATGATGTCCCATAGTTCTTGGAGCTTCCGTTCATGATTTCTTATCATCTTGTCTGTTTGGTTGACTTTCTTTTCAAGGTTAAATATTTTGTCTTCATTGTCTGAGGTTCTGTCTTTCAAGTGATCTAGTCTGTTGGTGATGCTTTCCATCAAGTTTTTCCAAAACCTCTTCTTTAAGGGGGAGATCAAATATTAGTGCCCAGTACAGACAATATGCAGCCCTAAACCAAATAGCCCCTATGAATATGTTAACAATATTGTCATAATAAACAGAGAGGATGTGTTCAATTATTATCTACTGTATAACAAATAGATTTGCAATAAGGTCTGCAATTTCTAATGGAGGACAAAGAGAATGGGGAGGGGTGTAGGATGTAACTGTTAATGGGATAAGAAAAGAGTATATAGAAATTCTAGATCATAGAAAGAGTGAAAGTGTAATCAAAAGAAGTTGGTTATTAGTGTGAGAAAAGGGAGAAAGAGACTCTGAGGAAACAGATAAACAAAGGGAAAATAGAGCAAGAAAAGTAAAGAAATAGAAACAAAATTTTTCAAAAAGGAGAAAAAAAAAAGAAAAAATATTTAAGCTATAATAGTCATATAGTATTCAAGCCTCCCAGTCTTCAGTAGCCTGATACATGAGAGGTACTTAACAATGAGCTTCCAGTCTCCAGCAGGTGTCTCAGGATGGAATTTGCCCCACCTAAAGATGGGAGCTTCCACTTCCAGGATAATCCAAGATGACTGCACTGACTTCCAAACATGTTGGCAAATGGGAAGTCACAACACAGGACGTGGGTGGGGTTGAGGGTCCTGAAGGCGGAGCACAGTCTGTCAGGCTGGGAGTCCTGGAGGCAGGGTGCAGTTGGTTGGGGCAGCGGGGGTGGAGGTGGTTCTGCAGGTCCTGCCACAGGTAACCAAACCTGTGGGTACTGTGACAATGAACTTCCAGGCAACAGTAGGGAGCAGGCAGTTCGCTGGTGGTCTGTAGGCTACCGGCAGACAATCATCAGGTGGACCTCAGGTGGCGGGTGATGGGTAGGTGAAAGGCAGATAATGGGCAGGAAAGAGGCAGGCAAATGGGCAAATGGCAGATGATAGGTGGCAGTCAGTGAGCAATCTGTACTCAAAGAATAGGTGATACGCTGGCAGACAATTGCGGTGGACATATGAGGTAAACATCAGGGGATGGATGAGCAGCAAGGACTGCCTCACAGAGAAACAGATTTTCCTCTGCTTCAAACCCGAGTTACAGAGTGACAAGGAACACAGCCTCCCTCTAGTCCACCATCTTGGATCCTCCTGTGCTTCTCTGGACTTCTATCTGAAAAATAACTACTGACTACTACTTCACTCAGAATGTTTTAAAAGGTATTTAATTTTTAAAACTTTTTTTATTTTTGCATTTTGCTTTTTTAAAGCAAAGCTGTTTTTTTATTTTCATATATTTATTTTTATTTTATTTATTTATTTTTATTTATTTATTTTATTTATATTTTATTTTTATTGTAAACAAATGGGATACATGTTGATTCTGTATACATGGAGTAAAGGCATACCATTTGTGTAATCATACATTTACATAGGGTAATGTTGTTTGATTCATTCTGTTATTTTTTTTCCCCTACCCTACCACCCCTCCCATCCCTCTTTTCCCTCTATACAGTCCTTCCTTCCTCCATTCTTGCCCCCCCCCCCATTATGTGTCATCATCCACTTATTAGCAAGATCATTCTTCCTTTGGTTTTTTGAGATCGGCTTATCTCACTTAGCATGATATTCTCCAGTTTCATCTATTTGCCTGCAAATGTCATAAAATTGACAAAAATTGTATATATCATGTACAATGTGTTGTTTTGAAATGTGATGAGCTAAATCAAGCTAATAACATATGCATTACCTCAAATATTTACTGTTTTTTTGTGGTGAGAACACTGAAAGTCTATTTTCAATGATGTCAAAGAATACAATATAACATACTGTTACTAACTATAGCCACCATGCTGTGGTTTTGAACTTTTTCCTTCTAACTGTAATTTTGTATTCTTTGACAAATATCAGTCAATCTCCTTCCCACTTCCCCGACCCCAGTCACAGGTAACCACCATCCCACTACCTACTTACAGGAGTTCAACTTGTTTTTTGAGTTCATATGTAAGTAAGATCATGCAGTATTTGCATGAATGTTTTTGTATCTGGCTTATTTTACTTAGCATAATGTTCTTCTGTTCCATCAATAACATGGTTATTGAAGTAACAGTAACAGGATTTCCTTCTCTTTTTAGGCCAAATAGTTTTCCATTGTGAACATATACTACATTTTTTTATTCTTTTTTTTTTTTTTTTTTTTTTTTTGCAAAGACAAGAGCAAAATGTTTTATTTAAAGGATAAGGGTGAGAGAGAGAGAGAGAGAGAGAGAGAGAGAGAGAGAGAGAGAGAGAGAGAGAGAGAGACCTCTAGAGAGGAGGGAATCCAGAGCTGGTGCCCAAGGGAGTGGGGGTGTCTTGCCCCTTTTATAGATTTCAGGTTTCCTTTCTTCTTATGTACCCCCTCCTCCTATCTTGCCTATGTGACCAAGTGACTGAAAGGGCAGGAAGAGAGTCATTACTTTTGTTGGAAAATGTGATCCTTTCCCTCCCCCAGAGGCTGTTAGCAACCGGGTGATGGGGAGTGCTATCTATCCATTTCTTTTCCTTTGATAATCAGCTACCTGTCCTTTGTCCTGGTCTTATTCCCCCTTCTGATTAAGGGAACTCTTACTGATATAAGGGGAAATGGATGATGACTGCTCTAGCTGCTTCTGGCTGGTACGGGGAGAAGGGAGGCAAGCAGTTTAAGTTTTCCTTTGAGGGATGTTTTGGGTCAGTCGAGGGGTCCATGATAAAAGTCTGGTTCAGAACAGGTTGTAAAGTCATCTGAGAGGTGGGTGCTTCTGTGAGAGAAAAAAAAAGACATGAGTGCTAGAATGAGATTAATACAAAATAAATACCACAGCATCTGGAACATGTCAATGAATATCATGATGATAATGGAAACCAGTAATTTTTTACCAGGAGGTGCAAGAACTAGAAGTTATTCCCATGACAAGGCTGGTGAGGACATGACCTCTATATGGGAATGTAAATCTTTAAGGATATTAGTTATATTGCCAGAGTTATCAGGGATGTAAACACAGCACTTAAAGTTTTGTGATGTCATAGGTTCCCCCATAAGATGTAATTAAGATATCTAATGTTATCTGATTTTGTAAAATACCTTTTTATTTATTTTATTTTGTAAAATACCTCTGTGTTTAGTAGAGATTTCTTTATTTCTGTCACTTAGGGCTAGATATTCATACTTGCAAACATGGATTAAGTCTGCCTATGTAGGAGGTTAGGAAGATTTGTAAGCCTTAAATTGACTAAAACAGAAGCAAGTCTACTTTCAATGATTTCTTTCAGATAATACCAAGTTGTATTTTAATTTGTAACATTTAAAAATAATTATATATAAAATAATGCTATGGCTTACTTTTGATAGATTCTTAGATTGTATAAAGTATTGTATGGATACATACATATTTAATGAAATGAATCAGGTGATTCCAGATGCCTAGATTCCTGTATTGCAAATTTCTTCTCCCCAGTACAGCAGTAAGAAAAATGAATAAAGCTACACAAAAATCATCAAAAATCTTAATAAATAATAACATAATAATAGAGAGGGTTAAACTTTAAAATAACTAAAAGTTTGAAAAATGAAAATGTCAAATCTCAGTGATCTCTCTTATTTCTGATCTCCAACAAGTCTTTGTGGAAAACAAAGAGAAACTTAAAAACCTTAGTGAGGAGAGAAGAGTGGACCTGGCAACTGTTCTAAGGTTGATCTAAAATTATCTGTAGAAGTAGGAAGTCCACACTAAGTCTGAAAATGGCATATTGGTATGGTCTTCAAGAAAATGACTTAAAAATATGTGTGATTTGTTCACCTGTTTTCCTATCCTGTCCTCTTTTGTGTCGTTTAAAAAATGCCATTCTATCCAGTATTGAGTGATGCACTGAAAGACAGGCAACTTGCCCTTTTAAATAACCCTTTGATAGCTAAGATAACTTCAAGTAAATTCTTTCATTTGAATTAAATGGTTCAGGAAAAGAGAATACTCCTACAGATGACTGATAAGCTCACAGTACTCCAAAGTATTTACAACTAAGGAGAAAAAAAAAGCATATTTGAAAAGAAAATTGGCTCTGTCTTTTGGCAAATTGAGTTGATTGGAATTAAACCATTTAAAAGTCAAGTTTTGATTGCTGAGCCCACCCCCCCACACTGAGGTCGGATGCCAGTGCTGAGCCCCTCAGCCTGCCCCCACACCAAGGACAGAGGCCGGTATATGAGCCTGCCCACCCGCCCCCCTACTGCTGAGGGACACTGTGCCTGCCTCTGCTCTGACTCAGCACACCCTTGCTGGGGCTCCCCAGCTTCTTTGGAGGCGAGTGCAGGCATTTTAAGTTATTCCTGAGGTCAAGGCCATCATCATTGGAAGGACGGCTCCCTTCCTGAGACACCTACAGGAGACTGGGGGCCCTTTGACAGGTACCTCCATTTACTCACATACATCCAAATGTTTTCTCTGATAAGTGGATGGTGATATACAATGGTTGTGGGGTGTGTGAGAGAAGAATGTGGGAACTTCAGATTATGTAGATGGAAATGAGAGGGAGGGTGGTATGAAAAATGGTGGAATGAGACAGACATCATTACCCTATGTACATGTATGATTACATGAATGGTATAAATCTACATTGTGTACAACCATAGAAACAGAATGATGTACCCCATTTGTGTACAATGAATGAAAATGCAGTCTGTAAAAAATTAAAAGATAAAAAAAAGTCAAATTTTGATTTTGTGTGTGTGTGTGTCTCCAAAAAAAAAAAAAAAAAAAATGGCTCAAACCTAAGATATGTGACTATTATAGACTCAACATAACCTTTGAAACTTCAATGTCATACATGCAAGAAGTCCTTCAATGTTCTTTTCAAATGTGGTTAAGGAAAACAATAGAACTAAAAGGAAATTCCAGCGTGTAGAGCTGAGCATGAAGAATAATGGATTGTACAGGCAAAATCAGGCCTTAATAGGGAATATTTCTTAACTACAGGATAAAGGTCTGTGATGACAAAAATTTCCCGATATGCTCTTAGATTTGCTATGAACTAGGGACATCTGTGTGCCTTGCATTCTTTATTCTGATTGGGAGTATTTATTTGCAAAGAAATTTGTAGTGCCTAGTCCTTCCCACAGGAAATATACTTTTCCTCCCCTTTGATGTGGAGTTTTATAATGAGATGTTTTTGAAGTTGCAGAATGAATGTGCAGGATATTTTAGAATTAAAAAGTAAATACATGGGAGGAGGGGAACAGGTGTCTGCAGATGCTATATAACAGAATGTGTGATAAGACTTTGTTGTTATCAGTAGCTGACAGTTTGTGTTGTTTGTTACTATAGCAAAACATGACAAAAACTGACTAATTTCTATGATTAATGTTTTTTAAAAATGATTAGTTACAATAAGTTAAAGGATTAGAAAGAGAAGATATAGAGAAAAGAAAACCTTTTCAGCATTTTGAGAGACATCATGGTGTCTTAGACTTAAGTAGTTATGATAAAATCAGAGAGTAAGAATAAAAAGAACTATATGTTTGATTATATGTGATTATGTGAGAAATATGCCAGAAATTAATTTTAGATATTTGGTATAAACAACTGGATATGTAATATAGGGAAAAATTAAGTATGAGTAAATATGGGGTAGAAGAGAAAAAGAAAACACTAAGCTTAGTACTAAATGTATATGACCTGTCTTAACATAGAACTTAAGTGGGAAGTTGGAAGTATGAGTTCAACAGAAAGATTTTATATATATATATATAAAAATTATATAAATATAATTTATATATATATAAAGATTATATATATATATAATTGGAATCCATTAGCATTTAGATGGAGCCATACAAGTGACTGAGACATCCAAGGAAAAAATGTAGAATGAGAAATTAAGGATGACCTAAAACAAGGTCAAGAGAAGTGCAATTATTTAGAGACCAACGAGTATGTGGCTTCCGAAAGTAAAATCACCAAGTATTATTGTATTGTGATCTATTTGAGCTTTTATGACAAGTAGTGTTTGTTTTATGTAATTAGGTATTTCAATGTTTGAGGCATAAATATTTAATGTCATTATATTCTCTTGTTGGATTGTTCCTTTTAGCAGTATGGAATGACCTTCATTGTCTCTTCTAACTAATTTTGGCTTGAAGTCTGTGTTGTCAGATATGAAAGTTGCCACTCCTGCTTGCTTTCAGACTCAGTTTGAGTGGAATATCATTTTCTATCCTTTTACTTTCAACCTGTGGATGTCTTTGTTTGAGAGGTACAACTCCTGCAGGCAACTTATAGTTGAATTATATTCTTTAATCTAATATGAAAGTCTCTGTTTTTTAATTGGAGAGTTGAAACTGTTTATGTTCAGTATTATTATAGAAGGACATTCATTATTTTTTGCCATTTTGATATATTTCTAACGTTTAATTCAATTTTAATTCTCACTTGTTTAACTGTTCTAATGAGATTTATTCGTTACCAATCTCTGCAATTTGTTTTTGTCTTCTTCTGTTGTAGAATTTCTTTAAGTATCTTCTGCAATACTGGCTTAATAGTCTTTTTTTTTTTTTTTTTTTCTTTTGCAGTACTGGGGTTTGAATCCAGGTCTTGCTTATGCTAGACAAGTTCTCTCTAAGCTACACAGCACTCTTTACTTTATTTCGAGACATGCTTTTGCTAAGTTGCCCAGTCTGGCCTCAAACTTATAATTCTCTTGTCTCAATCTCCTGAGTCATGGGAATATAGGTATGATCCACATTCCTGGTTATGATTTTTTTAGTTTGTTTATCTTGGAAGGTTTTTATTTCTTCTTAAATTCTGAAGGATTGCTTTGTTGTATATAACAATTGTGGTTGATAGGTAATTTCTTTCAGGACTTGAAACACATTTTCCAAGACCTCCTGAATTTTATGGCCTTTGTGGAGAAATCAGACATTATATCAGCATGACCTGATATTCTCTCTTAAGACTTTTAAAATTCTATCTTTATTCTGCATATTTGACATTTTAATTATCTTGTGCCATGAATAGGTTCATTTTTTAGTCTTGTCTATTTGGGGTTCTAATTCCCCTCTGTATTTAGACACAAACCTCTTATTCTCAAGGTTGTAATATTGTCTGCTATTATTGTTAGGGGAAAAAATGCAGCTCAACTTGGGCCGCTGCAGTGGTAGCCACCGCTGCGCACTCCCGAGATGTAAGGCAGCCACCGCTGCGGGATCCAGCTGAACTGCCACTTGCTCGCTTGGCTTGGTTGTGGCTCGCCAATAGCTCCCAGAAAAGATGCTCCGCAGACACAAAGTCCCACGCAAGAGACTTTATTTATGTGGACAATTGGCACGTCCGCTCAGGGCGAAAAGAAGGGACAAAAGAGAAAGATGGCATGTAGCTTCTCCCAGATATTGGAATCTCGGGGGCTGGAAGGAACCAATAGCGGAGGAGAATTCTTGCAAGCTGACCGATGAACCAGTAGCATGTTAGGACATAATGTGGGAGGCAGGAAGATGGTGACAGCGTAAGCCGGAAATTCCTATAACGGAAGAGGTGGGCAGAGCACAGATTGACAAGTGGTTGGGAGGTGGGCAAAATGGCTGTACCTGGTGGGCAGGGGAGTGGCTTTATACATTAGAATTATTCCACCAAACAGGTTATCATGCCTGTATCTCTGCCCCTTCCTTGATATTAATGATTATTTTTTGGTCTCTTAAAGTTGTCCCAAATTTCTTGTATATTCTGATTATATTTTCTTTTCTTTTTCCTTTGATAATATCTGAATATTCTAGGCTGGCCACCTTGTCTTCAAGCTCTGAGATTCTGTCTTTTACTTGAGTCAATCTATTGGTCATACTTCCAACTGAATTTCTAAATTTGATTTATTGAGTCTTTTATTTCCAAGTTCCTTGTTTGATCCTTTCTCAGAATTTGCCTCTTTACTGAAATGCTCTTTCAAAACATCCTGAGTTGATTACTTAGGTCTTATTTTCAATTCATTAATTATTTTAACAACCAATTTATTGAGTTCTTTGAGCTTTTATCTACTATAATATCTTTGGATTCAGTTATTGGGGGACTACAAACTTTTGGGGGCGTTTTGTTGGCCTGTTTCCTTATGTTTTATGAGGTCCTATATTTGTGCTTTAAGATGGATTTCTCTTTCTCTTTTGTATGAGGATCCTTTAGTGAGTAGTTATCTATTTATAATAAGCCCTGAACTGGCAGTATAGCTTTTCAATATATTCAATCAGTGTTGTCATCAGTATCACTCTGGGGGTGAAGCCAGAATTAAGGACAGGTAGTTAGTATAGAAATAGGGGATCGGGTCAAATCCAGGAAATGAAGCCATAAAGCCATCTGCCTCTGGAAGTTGTAGACTGGCCCTGGAAGAATGGAATGTCAAGGATCTCCAGAGCCCATTGATAACCAAATTTACCTGCCTTTATCAAGGACTTTAGCAAGCAAGGAGCTGCTAATTAATGCCCCCTGGGCCCTTATCTGCCTGAATCACCTTGGCCCTCCCCCTGCCCATGGCTTCTCACTTAATGCAAAACCAGGCCTAGTCAAGGTAGGCAGGAAGGAGAGATACGGGGGAGAGAACTGGAGAACAAGAGAGACTTTAACCTATAAAAGATGTAGGGTGCGCTCACTTCTTGGGACTTTAGAACATCAGCCATGGCCCCCTTCTTCCTGCCGGGAGAAGTCTGTAGTATTACCTTTAAATAAAACCTGCTTAATATGCTTGCCTTGGCGTGCTTCTCTAGTGTTCAGTCTTCAACATTAGAAGGAGCAGAACTCGTCACCAGTAAACGGCGGTATCAGGGGGAGAGAGTAATTGCCAGCAACAGTGACAATCGAAGAGAAAACCATATATCAACATACACTTTAAAGTTATTACTAATGATCTCCACAACTCTATTAACCAAAGGAAAAGTGAGAAAACCAAAGTGAGAAATAACAGAATAGGCTGAAAAGATTAAGCATTAATGATATAACACTAAATTGATTGGGAAGAAATGATTGAAAATAAAATAGATACAAAGAAGAAAAGAAAGGAAAAGGGTGAAGGAGAGAAGGGAGACAGAAGAATAAACAAAAGAAAGAAGGATGAAAGAGAGGAAGTGAATGAGATGAGAAAGAAGAAAGGAGATCTCAATCAGGTTTATCTGACAAAGTACAGAAAATCGGAACTCTGAAATAACACAAAATGTGAGAAGAGACTAGAATCAGTTTACATCAAACAGCTAATGCAACAACACTAAAAAAAAAAAAAAAAACAAGTTTTCTTCTTGCTGAGGTTTTTTAAACTAGAGACACTTTTTTTCTGGGATTTTGATTTTAGAATCACCCAACTAAGAGGAAATTTGTGTGACACAAATGTTAAGGTGTTTGTTCTCAACTCTGACAAAACAAACCAAACTTATTAGGGGAGCCAACCTCCACTGTCTCCTTGCCTGGCAGTGACAATTGGGGTAGTGTCCGTTTCAGAGCAGAATTCATCCTTAAAATAACTTTGTTATGGTGACTGGGGATAGGGGTGTAAGTGTTAGGGCTGCTGGCGCATCCATCTGCACAGCCTGTGGAACCTTAGTCTGTGTGCTGGGAGGAGGTGTGTGGGACATTTCAGCCTCTCCAGACACTTCAGGGTGTGGGGGAAGGGGCATGGTAGAATATTGCAGGGCCAGTGCTTACCACCTGACCCTGATCCTTTCCTGTTCCACACCCTGTCACTCATGCTCCTTATCGCAGACTCCAGAATGCCAATTTCAAAATGAAAGTAGCTTTTGCTCATCTCCTCTCTGCAGACTCATAGACTGGCAGCCTTGGCTCCTGTCATGATCCATACCTTCCCCTAAATCTGTGTTACAGTCTCACTCCTGTGGGTTTTACCCATCAAAAGGAAGTACACCAAGAAGAAGACAAAATAAATAAATAAATAAATTAATTAATTAATTAATTAAAAAAAAAAGAAAGAAAAATAACAAAACATGAAAAACAGTTAAACTATAGATATCTCCAGTCTGCCACCCAGAAAGTTCAAACAAAGAGTCCTTTTAAGCTGTTTGCCACTTTATTATTTTCATTAAATCTGCTGGAAAGTGCCAGAACTTTCTTTCACGTTGGTCAATAAAGTTGATTTCAATACAGGGCTAGAAGTGAAGCAAGAATTAAAGACAGATAGTCAGTGTAGATAGGTAATCAGGTCAGACTGTGAAGATGGAGGTCACCCATTGGAGATTGGAATGTTAATGCCTAAAGAGCCCTTTGTCTACCAAGATCAACTGCCTACACTGCTCTTCCCAGAAGGTTGTTAATGAAGCACCCCCTGAGCAGACAGGAAGCTGCTAATGAATGCCTCCTGGGCTGCTTCCTGCCTAGATTACTCCATTTGGCCTTTTCCCCTGCTTATCTGCTTCTCACCTTTTGACCATCCCTAGTCACATTTGCAGGAAGGGGAGAGATAAGGGGGAAGAGGGCAGGAGAACAAAGAAGGTCTAAAATGTGTAAATGGGGCAGGATGCTCTCACTACTTGTGATACCAAGACGCCAGTGATGGCCCCCTTCTCCATCCTGGAAGAAGTCTGTGTTACTATTTTTTTAAAATAAAACTTGCTTTCAATGCTTGCCTTGGCCACTTCTCTAATGTTCAAACTTTAACATTCAAGGAAGCAGAACTCCATCATTGACAACCTGCAGTATCAGAGGGATGGCTTACTATATGCAAATAAATACGTATAATTTTCCACATAAATAATACTAAGGACAAAAACATGATCATCTCAATAGAAACAAAAAAGGCCTTCAACAAAATTCAGCACCAATTAATGATCAAAACATTGAACAAACTAGGGATAGAAGAAATTTACATCAATAAAATAAAGGCTATCTATGACAAACCTAAAGCCAATATCATACTGAATGGGGATAAACTGAAAGCATTTCCTCTAAAGTCAGTAACAAACAAGATGTCCACTTTCATCATTCCTATTCAATATGGCACTTGCTATTTTAACTGGAGCAATTATGCTAGAGAAGGAAATGGAAGGAATATAAATAGGAAATGAAGAAGTCAAATTATCACTGTTTACAGATAGTATGATTCTAAACTTAGAAGAGCCAAATAGTTCCACCAGAAGACTTCTTGATCTGATAAACAAATTAAGCAAAATGGCAGGATAGAAAAATCAATATAAACAATAGCTTTTCTGTACACTAATAATTAATCTACTAAAAAGGAAATCAGGAAAGCAATCAATTACCAATAGTCTTAAAAAAATAAAATACCTAGGAATAAATCTAATGAAGGAGATGAAAGACCTCTACATGAAAATTATAGGACACTTCAGTAAGAAATTGAAGGAGAAACTAGAAGCTTTCAGGACCTCCTATGTTCATGGATAGGCAAAATTAACACTTTCAAATGGCTATATAATCTAAAGTGATCTATAGATTTAATGCAGTCCCTATCAAAATATAAATGATATTCTTTACAGAACTAGAATAAATTATCCCAAAATTCATATAAAAAATAAAAGCCTCATAATAGCTAAAACAATTCTGAGTAAAAAAGAGCAATCCTAGGCTGGGTATGGTGGCACATGCCTGTAATCCCAGTGGTTTGGGAGGCTGAGGCAGGAGAATTGCAAGTTCAAAGCCAGACTCAGCAAGTTAGCAAGGCCCTAAGCAAATTATTGAGACCCTGTCTCAAAATAAAAAAAATAAAACAGGGCTGGGAATGTGGCTCAGTGGTTAAGTTTAATCCCCAGTATCAAAACAAACAAACAAACAAACAAACAAACAAACAAAAAACCAGAACTAGACCAGTGGAATAGATTAGAATATACAGAGACAAACTTAACAGATACAGTAATCTGATCTTTGACAAAGGTACCAAAACCTATGTTGGAGAAATGATAGCCTTTTTAACAAATGTTGTAGGGAAAAGTGGATATTCATATGTAGAAGAATGAAACTAGATCTCTATCTCTCCCTGCATAATTAAACCATAAACCTTATAACTGCTAGAAGAAAACCAGGGGAATGATTCAAGACTTCCTCAGTAGGACTCCTAAACCTCAGAAAAATAATTAATAGATGGGATGACTTCAAATTATAAAGCTTCTGCATAGCAAATAATTAATAGTGTAAAAAGAGAGCCTACAAAATGGAAGAAAATCTTTGCCAGCTATTCTTCTAACAGAGGATGCATATCCAGAATATGTAAAGAACTAAAAACCTTACACCAGAAAAATATATAATCAATAAATGGGCAAATATACTAAACAGACACTTCTCTAAGGAAGAAATACAAATGGCTAACAAATATATATGAAAAATATTCAACCTCTTTAACAGTCAGGAAAATGCAAATAAACTACACTGAGATTTCATCTCATTTGAGTTAGAATGACAATGATCAACAATATAAATAATAGAAGCTGGTGAAGATGGTGGGGAAAGAAACACTTACCATTGATGGATTGTATTGTATAACCACTAGGGGAATCATCATGGAAGTTGCTGAACAGACTAGGAGTAAACCATTGTATGACCCACCTATAATACTCCCTGGTATTTATCCAAAAGAACTAGAGTCAGCATACTATAGTGATAAACGCAAACCTGCTGACAGTGGCAATTCACATTCTCCAAACTGTGGATCCTGACTAGGTGTCTATCGACAGATGAAAAGATAATGAAAACATGGTATATATATTCACAGTAGAGTATTTTTTCCAGCCATAAAGAATGAAATCATATCATTTGCAGGGAAATGGATGGAACTAGAGACCGTTCTCTTAAGTAAAATAAGCCAAACTCAGAAAGTCAAAGATCATGTGTTTTTCTCACATGTAGAGGGTAGATAGCCAAAAAGCGGGGGGGCGGGGAAGGAACTCATGAAAATGGTAGGAAGATCAGTAGAGTAGATGAAGGGAATCAGGAGAAAGGAGAGACAGAGAAAAGGAGAGTGAAATTGATCAGATTTTGTGCATGTACAAATATATCACTGAATCCCATTATTGAGTGTAATTACCATGTACCAATAACAATTTGAAAAATAAATGAATTAATTAAAATAAAAATTCAGTTCCTGAATATCAATAGCTATCTTTGAAGTGCTTGGCAGCCTTTTGGAACTGGTGGCTAACTTATTAGACAGAGATATTAGACATTCCTGTTATTGTGGAAAGTACTATTGGACAACAGTATTCCAGGCTGTGTTCAATCATTAAAAAAACTTTGTAAATAGCAAATGAAAAAATGTCAACACTGGTATTCACTGCTCAGTAATAATGAGTGCTGTTTTTTTTTTTTTTTTTTTTTTTTTCCCCCTTTTGGTTTGTGTTTAAAATTGGTAAGGCTGTAGATGTTTATAAATATGATATGTTATCTTTAGATCTGGACATTTTTTTCAATTTCCACAATTTACATCTTCTCTACCCATGCTTTCTGCCATTATTCTTTCATCTAGTCAGTCTTACCCTTAACTGTCTACTGTGAATAATTTAAATTCTGCTGCCACTTATCCACCTCCAGATTCCAATATAATCATAGAAGAGGCTGAGTTCTGTAAATATTATGGGAATCCAGAATCTGAGTTCATAAGGCCCACTGAATCCTCTGTTTTGGCTTCTTTTCATGTGGTCTTTATTTATCCAACTTTAAATGTGACTTATTTATGTAAGGATAAAAAATGCTTCTTTTCCACCCTGGATTAGACATTTTAAACTGTAGATTTAGTTATGATTACCATAGTCAGAAAAGACCCAAGACTGTGTGTTTATTATTTGGCAAAGCTTTTTTCCTGCTTATGGCTATGAACAGCAATGGGCTTCTAAACAGATACCTGGCACACTCTGCATTGAAGCAGTCTTCTTTATCCACCATTGCATCTCCTTTATATTTCTTCCTCATATCAAGAAAAAGATAGAGTTGTAGTATTAAAGCCAATTTATTATTAAATTCTCTATTCATAAAATCACATTCAAAAAGGAATTAATTTGAAGGAGAGTTCATTTTTATAGTTCATGCATTTTCTCTTTTCTTCTTCCCCAATTTTAAACACAATGAGCTCAGTTCAACTCAATATATGAAGCAATTTTAATTTATTGAAATACTTTATATTTTGCTTTAGCCCAAACAAATCACAAACCATTTGTCAAGGGACAAGAAAGCAAGGAAATTAAAATTAGCTTGCTCTGTAAACAAGTAGTAATTAAAAAAAAAAAAAACTCTTTGAATTATTTATACTGTTTTTAATGTTGAAATTATCCTTCATCTATTCACATTCCCTCATAGGCTTTTTTATAAAGCAACACCGAAGGAAGTGTTAATGAATTAAAAATTCTCTACTTTTAGTGGGAAACAATGTATTGTCTTGTCAGATTTATTTCTCATTTTAAATTAGAGGTGACCTAAATGAATACTAATGATTGCTGATTTTGCCAGTCATTTGTTAGAACTACTTTCCTTTTGGGACTTGGGCTTATTCCTTACACCAAAATCCCATGTGAAATTAGGGAAAGAGTGAAGGTGTTATTTATTTTTTTCATTCTAAATTTGTCTCTTTCTTGTACAAATAGGAATTCAGTATGCATGCACGTGTGGACATTGATTTCCCAGGACACTAGGAGTGCTACACATGCCAAAGTACAAAAAGTGTCGTTTTTGAAATCAGAGATCATTGTTTTGCTTTTCAGTGGCAAAACAATAATTTTGGATAAGTTACTTCTCTGAGCTTCGTTTTCCTCATCTCTAAAACAGGTATAGTATGATTTACCTTGTTGGTGTGGGGGAGGATTATACATAATAAACATAATGCCTGTGAATGGCATCTGGCCAATACACGGATCAGTGAAGGAGTATCGCTGTTTTTAAAGAGGTTAGCTTTATACAGTGGCATTAAGACTACAGTTGTGTAAAAGATCTATTTTTCACAAAGGTTTATTTGTAAAGATTTGAAATGATTTCAGTGCAGTGGCCAAAAAACGATTGAGGCACACAAAAATATTGTAATTCCGTATCCTTTTCTCAGTATCTGAAGCTAATGCTTTAAACTGGGAAGAATAGCTGTCTGCACAGCTACTGTTGAAAACACCAATTTTTTACTTTAAACAAGATCCTCTGCATTGGTTATAATAATCATCCTTGTGTGAAAATATTGAATGATTCTGGGTCCTGGCTGCCAAGTAAAATTGGAGCACATTCATATAATTTGATGACCACTGAGGATTGAATCAGAAGTGTAGAAATGTTACTTAAATTATTAAATTTGATGATCAAAGTATAAACATGATACTAATTAATGCATTTATTGGTAATTTCAACTTTTAGCTATTGGCTTTTATCTATGCCATAGTTCTTTGAATAATGCATTTTGGGTGCAAGTTAACAATTATGATATGACTATACATATACATTGAAATTGAACACTTTAATAAGTGCTTGTGGATAGTTTGGAGTAACAGGCAGTAGACCGAGCAATGGGAGGAAGCTAGAATGAAGCATGTGGTAATGAATTAGAGTTGGAGACATTAAAATAAACTCATGTGGACACAGGTTTACAGATATGTGCCTATGCATAACTTAGTATGTCAGCTAAGAAGTCCTAGAAGCAATGACATCCCAGTAGTAATGAGCACAGTCAGCATTTAGGTCCTAGTTTCTTATACCATTTTCCAATAAAAGAACCAGGATTTCTTGGAGAAGTGGCTGATTCTGGGGCAAGAAAAGGAATGTATGAGATGAACCTGAAGTAACTCATAGTACCAAAAAATAAGAAATGCTCAAAAAGCAAAATAAAACGAAGTTAAACAAACTGTTATGGTTTGGATCTCTAATGTTCCCTAAAGGCTCATGAGTTGAAGACTTGGTTGCCAGTGTAGCAATGTTCAGAGGTGGGGCATTGGGGAAGTGATTAGATAATGAGGGCATTAACCTCATCAGTTGATTAATGTTCTGGGTTGGTGGATTGGTAGTTTGATGGCATTTTTGAGAGGTGGTGGAACCTTTAGGAAGTGGGGGTCTATTTGAAGGAAATAGGTCAGGGGAGGTGTGTCTTTAAACGACATTTCGCATTCCTGGCCCCTTCTTTATCTCTCTCTCTCTGTTTCCTGGTCACTAAGAGGTTAACAGCTTTACTTCGCCCTGTGCTCCCTACCATGATGTTCTGCCTCTCCACAGGCCCACAGTGATATGACCAAGTGACTATGGACTGAAACTTCTAAAACTGTGAGCCAGAATAATCTTTCCTCTTTAAATTGTTTTTTCTCAGGTATTTTAACACAGTGATAGAAAGCTAGCATATAAACAAAAAGACTGGCGGAAAAAGAACCACACTACTGGAACCATTGCCTACTGAAAGAGTTTGCAATGGTCAGAACTGGAACGATTGAGCAGTAAAGTAATACTGGATTATATTTCAAAGTAAAAAGTATAAATGAGTCCTTGCTAATATAAGCACATCGTTGAATCATAAATTAATGGGGGAGAATTAACAAATATCTTGTGAGGGAGGATTTTGAATAATTCATGTAGAAAACTGAATCAAAACACAGCCTGTAAAAAATAAAAAAAATATAAAAAGTAGTTAAAAAAAAAAAAAGAATGTGGAGTGTAACTCTCACCCTATAAATGTGGGCTCTGTATAGTGACTCCTTCCCAAGAGCAAAGTAAGGAAAGTGGGTGGAGGAGGAAGAGTAACTTTGCAGTGGAGAAACATGACAAACTCAAACTTAGGTAATAAAGTCCAAGACCAACAGTCACAATCATGTTTATTGTATGCATGCTTTGATACGAAGTGATATAAATGCCTTTTTGCCTCTGTGGTCTTCCTCCCCCAAATCCATATCCTGTCTAATCCTAATGAAAACATTAGATAATCTAGAAGAGTCACAAAATATTCACCAGTATTTCTCAAAACTGTTATTAGAAAAGGAAAGTCTGAGAGATTGTCCTACTTTAAAGGAGCTTAAGAGGTACGTGACTATGCAAAGTGGTATCCTAGAAGGAATCCTGGAATAGAAAAGAAATATTAGGTACAGACAGGAAATCTGCATAATATGTGGGCTTTAGTTAAAAATCATAAATGGACTTGATAATAATGTGTCAGAGTCTGGTCACTACCACCCACTCCTATCACGTCACAGTGACCAGATGGTAGGTGTAGCTTACACACTTAAATTGTTAACTTACAATCTATCTAAGGCATTTAAATATTTTTTCTTAGACTATATTTTTGGAATTTTCTTCAGAAGTTTTCAAGTTTCAAAAAGACTAATCTTTGTTCTCTTTGGCTCTAAATAATTTAAAATAAATTATAATTATCTTGTTGGTTGACAATGTTTTCATGAATTTTTAATTTTTGCAAAATAGATGAAAACAAATCTCTGCAAAAACCCATGAACATTTTAGAAACTTCTTACCCCACGTTTTCTTTATAGTTACATATTTTTAACAAGTTATTTGCTATCTAAATGTTCTACTTCAATTTTTTTCTAGCTGATAAATCTTTTTTTCTTTTGTTTTTCTCTGTCCTGGCTTTACTTTAAACATTTATATTTTAGTCAGATAGTCTAAATTTGGCTTAAAGAAGAAGAGGAAATGCAACTGTGTTGTCGAAGTAAATAATTTGAATTTAGTTAATGCAAGAAAAGTTACCAAACACATGTGATATGTGAAGCACTGTGTTAGGCATTGAATGTGGCACAGTGGACAAAACAGTGTTTTTCCTCACAGAGCTTCCTTTCTAAGTAAGGATAAGACTTTGAAAAACATTATAATTTAGTCCACTGTAGTGGGTAAGAAATACTGTGTGTCAAGAGGCTGAAGTGAGAAAGAGGTGGAGGTTGGAGTGGAATTTGAGGAAGGCTATAGAAGCCATCCTTAAGGAAATGAGTAATTATGCTTAGGCTTAATTATGCTTATGGTAGGCATTAAGCAGGTCAGTGGTTCTTACTGGGGCTGTTGGGAGCCCTTTGTGGGAGTGTTTTAAATTTGTCAGAATAATGGGAGGTGCTGCTAACACATGGTATGTGGATCCAAAGATGATAGATGGACAGTAATGTGTGGAATGGTTCCACACAATTAGCTACTATTCTGTGCAACTTTCAAAAGTCCCACCAGACATTTTTATATAGGTTGTATAACTGGTCTGCAAGAAAACCGTACTGTTAATGTTTTCTACTTTGACAACCAATCATTTGTCTTGATAATTCAGATCATTTTGCTCTTGCATCATATATGAATAAGTACATTGTGTTATGACTCACCCTGATACGAGTTTTTGAGTGTATGCCCTTATCTTTGCTTTTCCATTTTCCTGTATTCCTCTTACAAGTGACCTCTTAAATTCAAATTTACTTATTAGTAACAGGAGTAAATATCAGATTAGATCATGATGGCTTCCCGCATAGCCCTGCTTGAGCATTTGTCTATAGAAACATGTAATAATTTATTATAAATTGTTTCCTGTTGTTTTTCCTTTATATTAGACCCAAGATACAGATATAATATTAAACTTTAAAAATTCATAGGTGTCAGAGATAGTATATGACATATGATGTTTGTTCCAGGAGAGCAATGGGGGAATTAGAAAATACTTGATATAAAAAGGGAAGCTTTGATCTGATCTAGTCTGAGATTGTCACGATGTCAGGGGTACTCTAGTGCCTCCTACGCAGTAGCCACAGTTCTTGCTATGTGTGGGATACTTCTACACATTAAAGAAAAATTCTACACCCCATATGGATTTCACAAATTCCAAGCTCTTTCTTCCAGGCTCTATGATTTCTCTGAAAGAATATCAAACTCCCTTATTCTCTCCTCTGTTAATCTATAATTTGTTTGGAATATTATTTCTATTTCAGTGAAGGGTATTTTGCCCTTTCTTTATAATATAAAATTGAGGCTAATCTATTATGACTTCTTCTATTACTGAATTTGATTATCATTCCTACTTATACCTCTGTTTTTTATTTTCTTATTCTTCAGTGTACGGAATAGCTTTTCATTTTCTTCTTATAAGTTTAGACTTATGGATTAAAGTAAGCAGGTTTAAACATCTGAGAGTACTTCATTATGTCTTCAGGAGACTGCACAGGCATTCATGTACATTGAAATATGTATTATTTTAAGTTAATATCCTTCATTTGTACTTTATATTAACATACCTTTAACTAACATTTGGAATGAAAACAAAACTATTTATTTTGTTTTAAAAATATCTAAAGATCTTGGTTATATGGGCTAAAGACCTCCAGGAATTGCAATGAAGACTATTTGTGGATCTGGTTTCAAGTGACAGAAAGAAGTTTTTTGCTTTTCCTGAATTAAAAAAAAACTTTAATTAAAAAGCTATGCTTCATAATTTAGTGTTATAAAAGTTATGTACCTGAATTCAGAGTTGTCCTTTGTCCATCTTAGTTTAACTGAACACCAATATTCTGTCTCATACTCTGTCATATTCTGTCATCAATACTCTGTCTCATGGATATACGAAATTCATATCTACATATCACTTTTAACTCAATTTATTTTTTGAAAATTTAAAATTTGAAAATTTAAAAATTTAAAAAATTTTCCAGATTCCACAGGAAATTCTGCAATATCAGGCTACTGTATAAGAGGAAACCAATAATTTTTCTAATTTCAAGTTCCCTTTTCCTTTTATATCTTTGAACATAACTATTTTATGTTGGAAAATTATTATATAAGGTATACTTTTTTTACCGATAGTCTTTACACGATTTTAAAAGTATTTCATGCTCAGTGCAGAGAATTCAGAAAATTGGGAAATAACAATAAAAATCATATTTTCATCTAATTTTTTTTGCAAGTTTTTTCCAGGTTTTTATATATACTCAAGGTTTATATATACCCAAGCTGGTTGGGTATGTTCAATGACCAGAAGAAAGGACTGTTTGGCTAGAATAGTGCATAAAATGAAGAGAGGCATGCATTAGAGTTGAGATTGTGCAGGGTTTTCAAGGCCTAGAAGGAAATTTTATTTTAATTGTGATTAGAAAGTGACAGTGTCTGATTTCTTGTTGAAGAGGTTCATTTTGGTTGCTCTATAGGGATGGGCACCAAGCAAAGTGTATTAGTAAGAACAAGATAAATGTTGCAACAAACAGCCCCCAATCATGGTGGTTTAAAACAACAATGCAACTCCTTTCACAGGACAGGTGCCCTGTTTTGGTTGGAAAAGGTTTTACTCCACACTCTTTTAGGGACTCAAACTCCTTTCATTTTGGGTTGCCATCATTTTCATCCAACACATGGTCTTCAAGTTGGTTCAGAAGGGGAAAAGGATTGAAGGGAGGATCAGCAGGGTCCTGCAAATGGTAACAAATGACAACATACCAACCGTTGGCCAGAATTTAGTCAATGGCTCCTGCATAAAATCTCTTCTAGGAAAGGGAAAATTGGAATCTTCCTTCTTTTTGCCACACAGAAAACAAACTAGGATGCTGTTCCAATAGCCTGTGCAAGAGGCTAAAATAGATTAGGATATTTGTTCATTAAACAGATATTATTGAGTACTTTATTTGGACTAAATAGTGCTTTAGGTGCTAGCAGTAGAGAATAAGGCAAAATTTCTGCCCCATGGGAGTTGATTCTTTACTGATAGCAATAAAGAGTAAAACAAACCAAGAAAATTAGCCCCACATATGATTTTAATGTGGTAACTAGGTGTTGTGAAGTAAAAGAAAAGCAAAATAAGGGAAGATAGAATGATAGTGGATAGGGTAAAATATGTTGTGTATGTCTATATAAATGTATGTTATACATGTTTATCTATATCTATACCTTAATCTATGTAGATATAGATATCTATATTCATCTTTACAAATACACATATTTACAAATACCTAGTTCTATGAAGATAGTCTCATTACAGATTTTTTTAGTGTGTATCAATTAATACATGCTAATTTCTACTAGACAATCAGTTCCAGAAGCCTATTTCCATTTAGGCAGTAGCTATCTTAAAAATATCCTCTTGTGAAAAAGACAACACTTTAATTAGTTGCACTCTTTTCTCTACCTTCTGCCATTTTTTTTAGAATTCTTTTGTCCAGGAGCTGAGCCTCTGGGCTACTCAGATCATTCTCCAGGGAAACACCTCTGTAGCTTCTCTCCTGAGACCCATTTTTGATTCACGCTGAAGAGGGCTCCTCAAACACTATTTCTTACAGCACAAGGACAGTGTCTTCTCTCTCTCTCTCTCTTTCTCTCTCTGTTTGTGTGTGCATGTGTAGAGAAATCTATTATGATAAAATCATTTTATCTAGATCAATACTTAAAAATTTCATTGATATCAGTGGTTTTGATGAATATTCATGTAGGGGTAAGGTTTTATACATATTCTTCATTAATCTCTGGTTTCCCTTCATTGGCTTTTTAAGATATGTGGTTTTATTTCTAAATATCTTTTTGGCAGCTTTGAGATTCTCAATTTTAATATGCACTAATGATAATTAAAAAAAATGCTTTGGAAGAGAAAAAGAAAGTAATTGTCTGGCAGAGCAAATGTAAAGTTTTTGTAAACCTTAAAGAGATAAAAATGCTGCAAGGAGGGAACAGAATCCAAACCTCAAAGCTGTGATCTTGAAGCTGCCAGAAGAGAGGGCTTCACTGAGAACAAGTGACAGGTTGATCTGATGCTTTTAAATCATCACATCTAAAAAAGCATTGGGCATTGGATAGAGAAATAGGAGCAGAGAGAAGGGGCTAGAATATTTAATGAAACTGAACTGACTGCAAACATAATTAAAATGTAACAAAAGGAATTTCTGGTAGTTTCTGGATATCCAAAAATGACAAATGGAAGTGTATCATGCAGACCCCATTGTTCCTATTTTAAGATGCATACAAACTTATTTAGTTGGACAGGGGCATTGTTTTCTTTCAGAGAATGGAAAAAGGCATGTGGAGGCTTTTCTAATTTCATTTGTGCCATTATTCTATCTTTATATTCCCCCAAACACCTTTTGTTTATCAATTTTCTACTATAGAAATTCACAGGACCCTGAGTCTCATGTTTGTGAATAAGTGGTTATTGATATAGTTATAAAAATAGTTAGAAAATTATAAGTGGATCATAGTCTGAAGATTCAGATAGAAGCCAGATAGCTATGTGGAATTAAGAAGTATAGCTACATGTGAGATGACAAATCAGTTGACTCCTTGGTTAGCCTTAAACTGTTCATACAACATCCACTTAGTTGAAAGTACTAGTTTGTTGTTTTATTTTTAGCTTGGGAGCAGAAGGAAGAGGAAGAGATATATGATCTTTTCCCAATTTTCCCTCAGGTCCCTAGGAAGATTTTAAAACAAAAATTCTTTTAAATATCCTGCCACCTACCTTCTCTGTAGGCTCCCAGATCTTGACACACCTAGGGCCCAGGTGTTCCTCCCAGGGTCTTTCTTTTGAGGCGCCTCCCTGCACCACAGGTCCAGGACAGCCTTCCTCATTTCCTGTGCCCCTTCTTGTCTGTTTACAGTCGTACCTTACAGGTCAGTGTGGTTACAAGTCACCATCCAGGGATAAAGGTTCAAGTGTTTCAGAACGGTTTGCATTTTTGCAAAAAAGATGTTTGATAACTCAAATATGAATCTATTGAATGGAAGTTTACATCAATAAATTAAATAATAAAGCATACATAAAACATCGAGTACAGTGCCAGGAACTTCCTAAACATAAATTCTCATTCTATTCCTGACACACAAAATGAAAATGAAGAAAAAAATTATCGTGCAGGGAAGATATGACAATGCATAGGGAAGGTCACCGTTTAGAACCTCTGAGGAACACAGGATCAGGGAGGAACAGATGACGTGTGGGGGGGAAGACGGGCTTCAGACAATTTGAATATGGCAGTGGTAGATTTGTCAAGGTAGTATTCCAAATCCTTTGTTTTTATTTTTTTGAAGAAATAGGATTTTCTTGTCCACAGTCATTTTCATGTTTCTGACAAAATGTTTGTTTTCCTGGACACTTTGATACATTATGCTAGAACTTTAGGTGGGGGTTCCAAGAGCCCCAGTATTCCTTAACATTTCACTTTTTGAAAAATTATTATTTTTTAAATTTTTACAGACTGCATTTTGATTCATTGTACACAAATAGGGTACATCTTTTCGTTTCTGTGGTTGTGTACCATGTAGATTCATACCATTCATGTAATCATACATGTACATCGGGTAATGATGTCTGTCTCATTCCACCATCTTTCATACCACTTCCCTCATTTCCCTCTATGTCATCTAAAGTGACTTGCAAGCTTTTAAACTCCCTCTGCTCAGTGGAATCTCTCCTACACGTGGCAAGGAAAAGGGTTCCTGCTGGGGGATGGGTCAACTGTAAATTAAACTCTAAGAAACTTATTTAATAGAAAAAAACACAGGAGACAATTATCTCTTTTGAACCAGGGGCATGACCAATTGAACCATGCTAAGATCGGACTCTAACAAGAAATGGAGCCCACTTTGGTTTATTTATAGTGGTACAGACCAAAGAGGAACTGGGAGGAGCTTCTTCTGTGAGAAGCAGGATGGTGTGGAGTTAAGGAAGTGATTTTGCTCTAGCAGGTCATGTGACACCTCCAGGACGTGCAAATTCCGATGGTGAGCCACTCTGCATGGGAACCACATACTTCAGGACATCTGAAGCAATCTCTCATGACTGCCAGTTCCTGGAGCCAGATTTCCGTGTCTGACAGCTCACCAAGCCTGGTTTTATTTCCTGGCCATGGATGACGCCCTGCAGGAATCTATACAAGTTTAAACCCTATACTCTGGTACTTTTTTTTTGCTTGGCTTAGTGGAGAAAGAAGGAATAATTTTTATGAGTTATATGTGAGTTGTAAATGTCTTATATAGTTTGTTTGGAAGGGTGCGGTTTTCTTATGCACATTTCAAACTCTGAAAATCTCAAAAAGAGCATGACATGTAAAACTTAGACCCAATCTATGCAAAAAAGAAAAGTGAATCAAAGCAGTCATACTCATATTTTTACACATTATGCACTATATAGGAAAGTTGTTTCTTTTTTAAAAGTTTGGTCATGATTCTACCTTTTGATTTTTTTTTTTTTTTAGAGGATATTCCAATGTCTCTGGATAAGTTGCATTTTCTTCAAAAGTTTCTTTTAGGGATCTTAAGATGCTTTAAATGTATTATTAATAAGAAGCACAATTCAATATTTATGTGTCCTCCACATTATATTAGTCAGAGTGCACATTCTTTTGTATTTTCAGTTTTATAGGAAATCATTTTAATTTTTCCACTTCACTTATCCCCTTCTCAATTGCCCATTACTAGTTTGACTATTCTATTAAGCTTCATTCAAGTTTCTATTATAAATTTCACTTTTCTTCAAAAACCCTTCCTTCAAAGTTCATCATATCTAATGTTATTGCTCTTTCTACAGATACTCATCAATATTTGAAAGCTGCAATATTATGAATTTTGGCCTTCTCAGCTTTCCAACTTAAATATCACATGTGGTCCATTTCTAGTTATAATTGTGTTTGACCCTTCTGAGGCTTCAATAGTCTGGGTAAGAAGAAATCTTGTATTAGTTTCATATAAACTGCTTTACTTCATGTTTTCTTATTAGTAAAGGGATAATTCTAAATCACATAATAATTCTTTGTGTACTTTAAAAAAAAGACTTTTTAGAAGGTTGTGTGATCTTTAATAGCATTTAAAATGAACATCTGGAAATTAATCTGATTGAACTTATAGTGTTTAGCAGATGAGTACCTTGTTTTATAATTAGGTGTTGAGGATAGTGATAGGGAGATTCCTTCTTTTCTTGTTATATAAGCTACATTAATTTTCTGAACAGCAATCTTACTTTTTAAAGGATTTTAAATAGTACTTTAGTATATTCATTGTAGTATAAGTAGGAAGCAGAGAAAAATGAAACTAAGGAAAGGGAAAATATCTATTTCCTTTCAAAGTGAGTAATTATTAAGATTTTGGCATGTAGTCTTCCCAAACTTTATGGATATATATATATATATATATATATATATATAAACAATTTTCTTTTAGAAATGAAATCATATTAAAAGAGTGTCTTCTTTTAATTTAGGAGTGTGTCTCTATTTGAATTTGTAAGATAAATGTCCCTGACATTTCTAAGATGGAGATGACATCAAATGAGTCAATTAGGAACTGCTTTAGGGACTAAGTATATGGTGTTAATGTAAGGTTAGCACCTACCATGGATCCATTGTACTTCAAGGTATCAAAAAAGAAATGTTACCATTTACTGGGGGTTTTAGTTTTGATATAACTCTGAAGTGGAACAGAGTACCTAGGAAAAGGTGAAATAAATAGAGAAGGTGACCTTTGTGCCCATAGGCCTGGCTATGCAGACTTGGCAGAATGCTTTCAGGTTGATAGGCAGGATAGCCAACATTGGTAATAATATCACTGAAGCATTCTTAGGCAATGCATTGATCTCAAAGATTATTTTTGTCTCACTTCATTTAAAAGAACAAGCTCCTAGCCCCCTCTATTCAGTGTAAACAGTCCTCTTGTTTTTACTAGAATTCCTTTGCCCTGAAGAGCCCTTTGTTCACTGATCTGTATTGCAGTCTAATTTGTTTTTATCATTTGCTCAGATTGTACTGATTAAGGAAATAGTGCAACTTCACATATGAAGATTCCTTCTCTTTTCATTAAAGATGGATTATATGGAGAGCAGAGGAAATGAACACATTCAAGCATATCTCATGCTTCTAAGTTCTGTTTCTGAAGATGATAAATAACTGTATATAATTGTATGTATTTTTGTTTTCATAAGTTTCAAGTCTGATACTTATTATCTCAGAGTAAATTCATGGTGATGTCACAATGACTTTTAAGTGCTATGTGAGAAAAATTCCTCTAATTTGCAAACTTAGCCATTTCTTTTATTAAATGAGAATAAGACTAATGAGGCAAAATTCAGTTCTAAAAATTCCAGCTTTACATGATTCTAAATAATTGTGGTTATAATTTTATAGGCATAACTCTAGGATAATGACTGAAATAAATTTAGCTTATACTTGGCATTTACCTTCTTATTGTTTAATATATCATTAGTAATATTCCTTACTAATGGTAGGTTTCTGAAAGATGTTACACAGCTTACTGTAGATCATTTACTGAAATCTTTTTTTTTCTGATACTGGGGATTGAACTCAGGATCACTCAGCCACTGAGTCACATCCCCAGTTCTATTTTGTTTTATTTAGAGAAGGGTCTCACTGAGTTGCTTAGCACTTTGCTTTGCTGAGGCTAACATTGAATCCTTCTGCCTCAGCCTCCTAAACCACTGGGATTACAGGTGTGTGCCACCATGCCTGGCTACTGAAATCTTTTAGCCAAACTGTTTTTGAAATATTTGGATAATGAGAAGATATCATAAGATTAAGCATGAATTAGAATGTGTCAGTAAATAAATATATAAAATTAATAGTGAAATTAGAAATTTGAGACAAATTTAGTATGTTAGAGTCAGAAATATTGGTTACTTTGTAGTAATATCTGCAAGTAATAATTAGACTTTGTCATTAACAAAGTTGTACCATTTTTAAGATTGAATTTCAGTTTTTGAGAGACTGTCAATTTTGGAGGTCTGTGAGGTTCCCAAGTGATCTTGTCTTTCTTGTCATTTAAGTTTGTTGAATTTACACTTCTGAGGTTCTGTCCTGAGTACTTCCCATGTCCTTCATAGTTGTTGACTCAGAGCAGATTTCTTATCCCCAAACTTGCCTTGAATAAAACAGATCTGTATCCTTCAGGTTAGATGATTGTTTTTTATAATCTTATGAAGAGGTTATGAAGAGAGCTCCTCATGATCAGGATTGGTGCAGGGAAGTTTCTTATGTTTCCATGCTCTTTAAACTTGTAGACAAGATAGGTAATACCCAGTTGAGAATGTCTTTGGTAGGTGTCATTTACTGGGCATACTATATGTCTGATTTTACAAATTGTGAGATAAATATTTTATGTTAGAGGAGATTGATGCTCAGAGTGGTAAGTGGACTATTCATTTTCACAGCTAGCATGCAGCAGAATTGGATTCAAACCCAGGTTGAATAGAGCCCAGATCCTGTGTGTATTTTCAGGCTACTTCCCATGTGTGAAGTGAGGAAGCAGCAAAGGGGAATAGTAAATGCCTGGGAAGCAACGATGCATAGTATCACACCAAAACAACCTCTCTCTTTGGAGGCTAGGTGGACTGTGAATGTGCTTGCACCATCAAAGTTATTATTAAATAAAAGTAGGGATTTGTATTCATGTGTGAAGAAGGTCCTTAGAAACCAGCACATTTGCCAACTAGGATTTGGTTCATGAATTGGTATTGATTTCATTCTGATGCAGGGACAGATACCATAATGCAATAGATTGACACACAGATTGTGTTACATTCTACAAAATATGGGTGAATCTGTTGTGAATTTTGTGTGAAAATACTTCTAACTTATTCTTGTGAAGTGACTTTCAACTTGACAGATAATACAGACACCAATGCTTTGGAAATGTCAATGTGAAGAACGGTTTTCTTCAGACTTTTCATCCTCCAAAAGATTTATTATTCTAATCATGCAATTGCACAATAGAAAATCTACTGCAGAGATGGATAGAACTGTTTAGACACAGACAACCTATTTTTTTTTTTTTTTTTTAAATGTGAGACAGAAACTGAGACAGTTTTAAAAAGAAGTTGACTCACTGGTTCGCCTTCCAGTAATCGCACAGTCAGCATCTAGCTCTGCTATACAGACGGAGAGAGCAATTCATCTTGTTGATGCTATTCCTGCCTTTAAACTTGGGCTTGTGCTTTGAGATGAACCTTATTGGTCAGATAGCAGTTCTGTTAAATGAATTCAATTTGTTTCTCACTCTGCAGGCCTTCATTCTTCATGGGGAGGAACTTCTGATAGGAGTATTTTTGTAGCTTCCCTCATGTGTGTGGCAGGAGAAATTTCCATCCTTAGACCAAGGAAGAAGGTCAAGGGACAATGTTCAGTTTTGTTCAGAAGAGATGAATGGCTACACATATGTTTTCGTGGGGAAAAAATTTTATCACTAAATGAACAGCAAGATTAGAGGGTGAGCAAGGCCTCTGCCCTGTCTTGTGTACACCTGGAGTAAGAATATGCAGACAGCACATCTCTTCTAATAAAGACGTGGTCAAGTAACTCATTCAAATTCTCTATGTTGATTAACTTAGAACCCACCTGCCCAATATGGTTGTAGTTTTTAGTTTTATTATAAATAATAAGTTATAAATAATAAATTATAGTTATAAAGTATAAATAACAAAAGATTAGAACCAATATAATAAATTAGTTTTATTAAAGTGACAGAAACTTTAGGGACTGTGACAATCAGCTTCTTATCACTGTGAGCAAAATACCTGACACAAACAATTTAAAGGAGGAAAGTTTTGTTTGGCTCATGGTTTCAGCGTATGTCAGCTGACTCTGTTGCTCTGGGCCTGATGTGAGGCAGAACAGCATGATGGGAGGGCAGGGTGTAGGAAAGCTGCTCAGCTCATGGTAGCCTGGAAGGAGGGACAGAGAGAAGGAAGAAAATGAAGAGAAGAGAAGAGAGGAAGAGAAGGAAGAGAGAGAAATGCTTCCAGGGCCCTGAGTGACCTATTTTATCCAACTAGGTGACCTCTACCAATAGTCCTTCAACTTTCCATGGATTAATCCGCTGATGAGGTCATAGCCCTCGTGATTCAGTCACTCCCTGAAAGCCCCACCTCTGGACACATGAGACTTCCAGGGATATTCCAGAACCAAACCATAATAGACGCACAGGGAATTTCCTATATACTATACACAACTGGGATATCCCACTGATAAACAGTAAATTTGTCAGGACCTTTAGATTTCAATTTTTGGGTTTATCTACTGATTTCACCATTAAAAATTTTAATGTATCAGTGATCAAATTGAATTTAGTTGAACTTTTACTTGAGTAGAAGGATTTCTATACAAAATGCCAAATAAATATGTGAATTTTGATTGCACGGTTCTTTTTTTCCTAAATATCAATTACATCTCTGCCTCAGATTCCCTAACTAGGTACCTAGAGACCTGAAGACAGTGAAGTAAATTGTCAGGGTATTCTAAATCATTGAACAAAACCACAATACTCAACATCTTTTGGATACTACATGAACTACTGGATCAAGGTAGTTCACAGTTTCAAATTTAGATTGCATTACAGTCTTTTAATTACATCATATTTTTGCAAACCAGTGATTGCTAATCAAACATCTTGGAGAAATCAATGTAGAACATCAAATGATCAACTGATTATAAAGTTTGAGAAGTGTTATAGTGCCCATGAAATGCACACCTCATATTGAGTGTGAAATTACAATTTTTTCAAGTTTATGTATTTGCTTTTTCAGTTGTGTCCTAAGTTGTTAGAACATAGATATTTGTTAAGTTGTTTGACCCTAATTCTAATAAATGGAATGGAATGGATATTTCTTTTGGTCTAAGGGTGCCATGAAATAATGCCAAGATATGAAGGGTGCTGAACCAAGAGAGTTTGGGGTCCCTTGACCTATGCTAATAATATAATGAAGATATAGTAGCAGATTGAAATACCCTGTGGAAGACAAACAGTTTTAAGTCTTATTAATTGTTTTTAGCATCATTTTATCCTTATAAGATTAGAATATTCTTTTTTTTTCTGATACATTTTTTATTAAACTTTTCATTACATACCTTCTACTTTTTTTTTAATTGTAAACAAATGGGATACATGTTGTTTTTCTGTTTGTACATGGAGTAAAGGCATACCATTTGTGTAATCATAAATTTACATAGGGTAATGTTGTTTGATTCATTGTTATTTTTTTCCTCCCCCCCACCCCTCCCACCCCTCTTTTCCCTCTATACAGTCCTTCCTTCCTCCATTCTTGCCACCCTGATTAGAATATTCTTTTTGATATTATTGTCAAAGACCAAATTGAGAAGTTATGCTATAATTTTGTCTAGTTCTTATGAGGAATGATGCAATGCCAGGCATGTACTAAGCAAGCAAAATATTTTGGAATGAACAAAAATATATGAATTATATTTAATCACAAGGTAATTGTTTCATATCAAAATATTTTCAATTCTCATTAGATTAATTTTTATCATCAGAATTATCCCAAAGAATTTAGGGTCATTCATATAATTGTGTTAAAACATACAACCCATGTTTTCCTATACATCATTAGAAGGTTGTTCTGATGTGGAGAAGCAGATACACTGTATGTTTTCACTTATGCCAAGAAGGGTGATGGCTTCTGTCCAGATGGAAAACTGTTAATTTTATTTTTTCCCGTTAAAGTGAGAGCAATGTTCAAGTATTCATTAAAAACAAGAAGAAATGCATGTAAGAAATTAAAATGTAAATTACTTGACAGGATGTAAAATAAAATCTTCCTCTGCAGAACCTTATCTCTACCCACTAATTGTATTCTCTGAATAGTGATTTCTGTACTTACGGCAGAAAGGCTCCAAGATGGTTGTTCTGATGATTTCTACCTCCTGGAATTCATACCCTTGATATTAATTCATACCTTCTTTGAGGGTAGGCTGAATCTGTCTTGCTTTTTTTATTTTTATTTTTATTTTTTTTTTTTTTGTCTTGCTTTTAAACAACAAAATATGGAAAAGGTGATGGATTGTACCTTTTGTGATAATTTTACATAATATTTGTAACTTCTGTAGAAAGAAGGGTAAACTCAATAGTTTCTCCATTTCGTCATCTAAGATGAAGTGAACTACTGTACAGAGAGGCCCACATGGAAGAAATTCTTTTTAGGGCTAAATAGTATTGCATTGTGTATATGTACCACATGTTCTTTATCTACATTTCAGTTGATGAACGCTTAGGCTGTTTTCATTTCTGTGATTGTGAATAATGCTGCAATGAACATGGGGAGGTAAATGTCTTTTTGACAGACTGATTTCATTTCCTTTGGGCATATATTCAGTAGTGGGTTTGGTGGATCATATGGTAATCCTATTTTTAAATTTTTGTGGAACCTCCATGCTATTTTCCATAATAGCTATTCTAATTTACATTCTTACCAACAGTATGCAAGTACTCCCTTTCTTCTACATCCTTACCAATGTGTCATATTTTGACTTTTTGATAACTGCCATTCTTGCTGAGGGACAGGTGATATCTCATTGTTTGAGTTTGCATTTCCCTAATGATTCATGATACGGAGTAATTTTTCACATACCTATTGGCTATTTGTATATTTTCTTTTGGGACATGTCTACTTAGATGTATTGCCCATTTAAAATCATTATTATTTTTATTTGTTATTGAGTTGTTTGAGTTTCTTTTACAATCAGGGTATCAACCACTTGTCAGACATATAGTTTGCAAATATTTTCTCCCATTCCATAGATTATCTCTTCACTCTGTTGATTATTTTATTTTCTGTGTAGAGACTTTTTAGTTTAATACAATCTACCTACTCTTTTTTTTTTTTTTTTTCTTGTGCTTTTCGGGTCTTATTAACCTAACCCAAAAAACCAAAGATCAAATGTTTTCCCTGATAAGTGACTGTTGATACCTAATGGGGGTGGGGGGTTGGGGGATGAGAGAAGAATGGAGTAACTTTAGATTATGTAGAGGGAAATGAGAGGGAGGAAGGGGCAGGGGTATGAAAGATGGCAGAATGAGACAGATATCATTACCCTATGTACATGTATGATTATATGAATGTTATGTATCTACATAGTACACAACCATAGAAACAAACAGTTGTACCCCATTTGTGTACAATAAATCAAAATACAGTCTGTAAAAATAAAAAAAAATTAAAAAGTAAAAAAAAGGTTTAATAAATAAAATGATAACTTTCTATTATTAAAAAAAGTCTTTGTTCATTCTAATGTCCTAAAGCATTTCTTTTAGATTCTTTCTACTAGTTCCATAGTTTCAGGTCTTACATTTATATCTTTAATCCATTTTGAGATGGTATTTGAATTTGGTAAGAAATATGAAGTCTAGTTTCATTCTTCTGCATGTGAATATCCAATTTAGCATGAGAATATTTTTAAGGTTTTGGATGAGGCAGATGGCAATATAGGTAGGATGAATGTTTTTTAAGTTTAGTGCCAAGAGGGCATTGTGGTATTATAACATTTGGATATTTTGTTAAAAACTAAGACTGATTGTGAAGTTTCAGGTTTAAATTCATGGAAATGGAGCTTCTATAAAACCTTATGGAAAAGATTTTATAACATTGATTTTTATGTTTTTTTTTTTTCTTAAAGTGAGATTCTGAACATGTTTTGTTTTGATATACTTATAATGGACATTAGTCTTTGTATTTTTAATTGCACTGAGGATTGACCTCACTATCTTGTGCATTCCAGTTAAGCACTCTCCCACTGAGCTACATCCCTAGCACTTGGGAATGAGTCTGAAGATCTCATCATTACATTTATTCATCTTATCTATTTAAATTTAAATCAGTCTATTTCAAGTAGTAATGTATATTGTCATCTATACAAATACTTGTCATTAATTTGTACTTTGACTAATTCTTCAGATTATGAAACAATCAACACTGGTCCTTTACATTTAAAGTTTCTATTAAACATTAAGTCAAAATTCATGAGTGCTCTAAGAAAACTAAAGGCCAGTAGTATCAAGTGACTTTATAATGTTTAATATTTGCTATATAACAACAAATACTCTTCTAGCAATTATGGGTCAGGATTGCTAGATGTAGAAATAAATGACAAGTATCCTAATACTTGAGAATTTTAGTTTATGGTAGTGAACCCCCAAATTAACTGTTGACAAAACTCTTAGACTGCATGTTGGAAATGGAGTTTCTAAGGTTACCTGCAGGAATTTGGATTCATTGGTCTGGGGCAGGAATACATTTCAAGTTCTACATGACTGTGATGCAGAACATCTGCAGAGAGCATTTGACTAAACACTCTCTTACTGGATCACATACACTGACCTATTTGCTCTCTTTTCCCTCCTTACTCCTCCCGTCCTGTCCTACTGGAGGAAAGTTTGGAGGGGTTTAACACATAGACAATATTTATTTCTGTATCAGGGATCTTAGTAGCAAACAATAAAAATTAACACTGGGTGTTTGAAGCAGAAAAAGAACATGTTAAAGGGAATTAAGGTAGCTCAGAATAGCTCTGGAAAGACTGGAGAATCAGGCATAAAGACTCAGCAACTGGAAATAATACCTAAAATCAACTTGAGAGCTGTTCCTGAGGATAAACCATTGCTGCCTGCTTGCCTGGTCACAGACGTTGTGACAATAACCCCAATTCTAGGTACTAGCTGCTGTCACCTGAAGCTCTACTCCTGCTGCCCCCACCATATCCAGAAACCACATTGTACCACTCTCCCTCACTAGGAAGGGTTACCTCTAGTACTTTGTTTTAGTCAGCTTTTTTATTACCTTGACCAAAAGATCTGACAAGAGCAATTTTATAGGAGAAAAATTTACTTGGGGTTCATGGTTTCAGAGGGCTCAGTCTATAGATGATCAACTTTATTGCTCTGGGCCCAAGCTGAGACAGAACATGGCAGAAAGGTGTGGCAGAGAAAAGCAGCTCAGGATATGGCAATAAGGAAACAGAGAGAGGTTCACTCACTAGGGACAAAATACTCCAAAGGCACATTCTTTTGACTTACCTTCTCCAGCCACACTCTACCTACCCAAGATTACCACCCAGTTAATCCATATCAGTGGATTCATTTTCAGAATGAAAGTGGATTTATGCTTGCCTTGTCTCTCACATGAACTTTCAGGGGACACCTCATACCTAAACAATAACAGGCTTGTTTCACTGGTTTGATTAAAATACCAGCCTGTCTCAGCTTGGTTGTAGTCTGCACTCCACTTCAAGGTGTTTGGGAAAGAAATATTTGACTTTTGTAGTATGAGATGTTCTTTGCCAAAAGGCATGAGACAATGGATCCACTGCATGTAAGTAGAGTGTTTGAAGGCACTATGTTCTTAAAAAGAATAGCAGACTATCTATACCACCTTTATTATATTTGAATTTGGGAACACATACAACTTTCTTATGTTACCGATTATTAATTTATAGTATTAAATTAATGATCCTGTGATTGAGAACCAATTGTTATCATAGGAAAATTTTGGCATATGACTTATAATAGTTATTTAAAATTTTTGTTTTATGTCCTTTTGACTTCAGAATAGTTCATTTAAACACTAATTCTAATATCCATGTTTGTTGGAAAAAGAATTTCTCTTCCTCCCTAGGAAAAATTTAGTAAACAAAATGAACACTAATTTTGTGGGAGGAATTAGTGTTAAAAAGGAGAAAAAAAGGGCTGGGGTTGTGGCTCAGTGGTAGAGTGTTTGCCTAGCATGCATGAGGCACTGGGTTTGAGTGTCAGCACCAAATAAGAATAAATATGTAAAATAAAGGTATTGTGTCCATCTGCAACTAAAAAATAAAAATTAAAAGAGAGCGAGAGAGAGAAAATTCTTCTTCCAAAGGAGAAATTCTATTGAGCCAAAAAGTTTTTCTATCGTGAGAGTAAACCTTGGATGATTCAGGTTTTTATATTTTTTCAACGTGTTCCTTACATAAGAGCATATACAAATTTCTCAATTCATTGGGATGGTATATGCCCTTCAGGTTGGTTTTATTCTTTGTCTTTGAGCTTCTTTGTTGTAGGTACTATAAGAAGTATACTGGGGAAAGAAACTCTAAATTTGACTGTAAAAAATGGAACATTTGGTTAAGAAGTACTTCAATTGTTCATTTAAAAACACTTATTGAGTGCCTACTCTACAAAAATGTTTATCACTTGGCCATCACCCTTAAGAAGCTCACAGAAAGGTGGGAGCCAAGAAATAATTGGATTATAAAAATATATGAAAGAAGAAAAAAATACAGCATGATGAAAGTAGAGAGAAGGCATACTTAACTTAAAATTAAAGGTCTCAAAATTAACTTTTAGAATAGATAATTCCTTTGAGAATCTTAAAGATGGAGAAGGGGTTAGGTAAATTGTAGAGATGAGAGGTATTCCAGGAAAGAGTGTGGTCCAGGGGCAGGAATAAAGGGGCATTTTGGGAAACTATAAGCAGAACAGACAGTAAGATAGGATTAGCAGAGATACATGAGAACTCATTATATACGTGTTATATCTTTAAATACAGAGAAATAACATGGTATGTAATGAAGGTAGGAATGAGATTTGATACTGGAGCAGTATCCCATCAGCAAATGAAGAGGCCATCAATTAAGGATGGAGCAAACAAGATGGATTCTGTTGGTACTTATGTGAGAGAATTGATGAGACATAAATACTAATTGGGTGCGAGGGGTCCAGGAAAGGGCTAAGTCAAAGATTTCCATACACAAAGTCTGATTAACTGAACAAACAGGTTTGCCATTCTTCCGATACAAGAGATTTCTTTTGGGGAACAACAGGGAGTTTAGTTTGGATGTGTATTGGGAAGGACATCCAAGGAGCTATATACAGTTGGCAATTGATTGTCTGGGATTGGAATTTAAGGGAGATATGAATTGGCTAAGCATGGATTTCTTAGGATTTAGGTTATAGTGCAGAGCACTGGTGTGGGTGAGATTGCCCAGTGAGATTGTGAGAAGGGAACAACAAATGGATGTCTAAGACGGCTGAAGATGTGGAGTCCATGAAGGAAACTGGCAGATTGTGATGAGGGACCCTTATTCTCATGCCCCATGCTCCAAATCCCTTTGCCCTATCATTTATTCTTCCTAGATAAATTGACCTAGGACCTATCTCCTTTCACTAATTTTGGATCTTCTCCTGTACAGAGTGAGCATTTAGGTCTACTTTGTGCTTTATGGTAATAAGCCTATCTTTGTGGGACACCCCGAGGCTGTCCAGCTGTGAGTAAATATGTTAATTTCATGTACATTATTAATAGACCTTCTTAACTCTGCATCTCTAATCAGCGATTCTCCGTGGGAGTATATTTTTGCCACCCCTTCTATCTTAGACATTTGACAGAATCTCGAGATACTTTGGTTGTTACAAGTCAGGGGAAGGAAAGGGTGCTACTGGCATCTAGTAGGTAGAAGCCAGGGATGATGCTAAACATCCTGCAGAGCACACAGCAGCTCCCATTCCTCTAACAAAGAATTTTTCTGCCCAATATGTCAATGGTGCTCAGGTTGAGAAATGCTGATCTAAGTCATATTCTTCTATAATGTATATTAATGAAAAAGTAATATTTCCATCTCTAATCTAGCTTCTGAGTTTGTTTCTCGCTGGTTACTGATTTTGGTGGGGAAGAGAAGAACACTATATATTGGACCTTGTAAAGAAGGAGTGTCCAGAAGACAGGAGAGAAAGCAGAAGTGTGTGAGAGAAACCAGGAAGATATCATTCTTAAGAGAGAGGCCATCAGAACCAACTGCTTCAGAGAGGTCTAGTGAAATGGGAACTCAGAGGAATGCTTAGGACTTAACACCATGTCTTTAGCAATGACATCTATCAGAGGCATTTGAGTCCAAGAATGAAGTTGGAGCAGATTAGCTTGAGGAGTAAATGGAAGGTGAGGGGATAGGAACAGTCAGTGTTGGATTCTAATCTGGCTGTTGAGGGAAGCATGAGAGGATGATAGCTAGATGGGAGAAGAGGGATGGAGAAGAGGACAAATGTGTATAATAAACAGAGAGGCTTGTAGAGAGAAGGTATTGGAAGATCAGGCAAAACAAAAGGTGGGACAGGGGCTAGAGTTATGTCTCAGCAGTAGAGCGCTTCCCTAGTGCATGTGAGGAACTGGGTTTGATTCCCAGCACCACATAAAAATGAACAAATAAAAATAAAGGTGTCCACCTACACCTAAAAAAAATATTAAAAAGAGGGGGGGGAACATGTTTGGAATAAAGTCCTTGAGAAGGATACAGAGAGATAAATCAGAGCCCATTTGAAAGGATCAGATTTGTTCAGGAGAAGTGATTCTGCTTCCATGAATATGAACCTGTGGGATAAAGCCCAGCTTTGTGAAACCTAGGCTTTTGTGGGTAAAGGGAAGACAGAGGGAAGTCTCCCTTGCCTGCTTTTCTTTGCCAAACTTTAAGTTCATGGCATTTTCTGGGACCTCAGAGAGAAGTGGTAGAACAGGAAGTCGAAAGGGAACTGTGAAAGTCTGAAAAATAAAAATCAAATAAAAGAAGGAACTAACAAGGTGTTGTTCCATCATCCTTCTTTAGTGTGTTTCTGGGGAGCTGGGGAGAGAGGTGAGTCTAGTCACTCATATCCTAAAACCAAATATAGGTAGGCATCCCAAGGCAGAGGAGGCCAGTGGAGAAGGATGACAATACTCCCACCTTCCTACTTCTTTTCTCACCCCTGTGACTAATTTCTGGAAGCATCATCTGGGGAGTCAGACTTTTTTCCATAAACTTAACATCTCTCACATATCAAGTGAATTTGTCCTGCTGCCTTCTCATGAATGATGAGACTTCTTGGTACCTTAGTAGATGACCCATCTCAGACTCAGGTTTATCATGTCTAGGATTTGGCCACTGGCAACAATAACTTTTATGTCAGTGATTACAAACTATGGTTCCTAGACATGCTGTTGTTTGCATTCCAAGTTGTTGGAGTTTCAATGGCTACTTTAATAGCTCATAGAGACAACATGATTGAACATTTGAAATAGGTCTCGTACTGGGATACCCAGGAAAAGGCAGCCCTAAAGGCAACCACCTGCTTCACCTTCTTACAAGCATGACTTTAGAATACTTTGCTCCACTGATTTGGGTTTCTGAAATGCTGGTGATACCTCTCCAAAAAATCCTAGCATAAATGGGACTTGAATGTTTTCATTTGCATCTCTAAACTCCTGCAAAGGTGATAAAGTTATTTTACCCACTGGTAAATGTAATAAACAGTGATATTCAGATAGTGCACATTTAAGCTTGCCTTTCCTCTTTACATAAAAGTGCATGCTAATGGCTGCTGGATAATTAAAATTAAACCACATTCAATAGATAAAACAAATTAAAGCAAAGCAAATTGTGTGCATGCCTCCCTAAACAGCACACACATTATCAGAGAGGGCAACCCTAATTATTCAAGGATATAGCAAAAGCTATTGAAGGAGCTATTGATTTGTTTTTAAGATAAGAAAGTATCTTCAGTATTAATGGGTAATGTTTGTTTACAAACCACATTCTTTGCAATATTGTAGAAATTAAAAAGGAAATTGGATCAAAGATGCCCAAACCATACATACTAATCAGGATTTATAAACTGATATATCATGAGGTGATAGTATTATTAACAATTACTTTAAATTGCAAGTAATATATGAATTTATTTTCTTTGTAATATATTACAATATTTCTGACTAATTTAAGTGTCCATCTGTTCTTTGCGGATAACACTTGTTCATGGTTTTGTGTGGACACTTTCAGGTGGTTTTAATGCATTTTAAATATATTTATTTGTTTACCCATACATGTGTTACAATATTGTCAGCTATTGTTTACTTGTTTTTTTTTAGGGTCCCAAAATAAATGGGATCACCTCTAAGATGTATTTATCATCCAGTTCTATACCTTAGATATTTTTTTATTATGGTACATGCAGATCTAACTCAATTTTTCTGCTCTCTCATTCCTTTTTCTTTTAATATATTTGTACCAAAGCAATAAATGTCTTTGATTTAAAAATCAAACAGGGTAAGAAATTCATAAGCAAGCATGTCAGTTTTCTGCTCCATGGCCACAGTCCTGTTCTGGAAATACTCTCAGAGACAACCACTCTGAGTAGTTGCCAGTAATTAGTTTGTAAAACATTTTACTCTTTAAGAAAATAAATATATAGATAGTACAAAGTCTGTCTTTTTTGAATAGTCCATCTTTTAGCCATTGATATATATAATACCATGTCATACCCTAACTTCCCATCTACTTGTTTTTTTCCCCTATGAGAACTCTTCTTTCCCTTTTACCTTTAGTTTGGATGTCTAGTATTTGACCTTTATCTTTTAATTTTAAAATTATTACTATATTATACATATTTATGGATTATGACATAATAATTCAATATACATATGCAAAGTGTAATGATCAAATATGGATAGACATTTCCATGCTATTAAACATTTTAAAATATTTAAGGCTAGCACATGGTAATTGTACATATTTTTGAGGTACGGTGTGGTACTTAAATACATGTATATAATGTGTACTGATCAAATCAGGGTAATTAACCTTTCATTTCTTTAGCCAAAGCAAAAAGGACAAATGTGGGGCCATAGTATGCTATGACTTCAGAATATACTATAGACCTAGAGCTACCAAATCTAGAAGAAATAATCTAGAAAAGATAATCTAGAAGAAATGGTCAAGTTCCTAGACCTATACACCTTATCAAGACTGAACAATGAAGATATAAAACACCTGAACAGACCAAAAATAAGTAGTGAGATTGAAATAGTAATAAAAAGCCTCCCATCAGAAAGAAGTCAAGGACTTCATAGCGTCACTATTGTATTTCACCAAAAATTTGAAAGCAAATAATACACTCCTTAAGTTACTCCAAAAAATAGAAGAGGAAGAAATTCTTTCCAAACATATTCTATGAGTTCAGCATTACCCTAATACCAAAAACATGTAAGGACTCAACAACAACTAAAGAAAACTATAGCCATTAACTTTGGAAAAAAATAGAACAAAAAAATCCTCAAGAAAATACTAACAAACCAAATCCAGCAGCATATTAAAAAGATTATTTATGATGATCAAGTGGGATTCATCCCAGGGAAGCAAGAATAGTTCTTGCAAGTTAATAAATGTGATACACCATATCAACAGAATGAAAGATAAAAACCATATTGTTATTTTAACTGATTCAGAAAAGGCATTTGATGGGTAAAGGAGCTAAACAGATTCTTCTCAAAAGAAATATGATTGGTCAACAAATACATGAAAAAAAATGTTCAAGATCCCTAGCAATTAGAGAAATGCAAATTGAAACTACCCTGAGATTCCATCGCACCCCAGTCAGACTAGCAATTATCAACAATACAAGTTACAATAAATGTTGTTGAGGATGTGGGGAAAAGGGTACCCTCATACATTGTTGGTGGGATTGAAAATTAGTGAAACCACTCTGGAAAGCAGTATGGAGATTCCTCACAAAACTAGGAATGAAACCACCATTTGACCCAGTTATCCCACTCCTTGGTATCCATCCAAATGATTTAAAATCAGCATACTACAATGATACAGCTGCATCAATGTTTATAGCAGCACCATTAACCATAGCTAAGTTATGAAACCAACTGAGGTGCCCTTCAACAGATAAACGGATAAAGAAAATGTGGTGTATATATATATACACAATGGAGTATTACTGAGCTATTAAGAATGATTTTATGACATTGACATAAAATGGATGGGTCTGGAGACTATCATGCTAAGTGAAATAAGCCAATACCCAAAACCAGAGGCAGAATGTTCTCTCTGATATGTGGATACCTACTCACAAAAGAGGGGAGGGGAAAATAGAAGTTCAGAGGATTAGACAGAGGGGAATGAAGGGAAGGGAGGGAGAGATAGGAATACGAAAGACAGTGGAATGAATCTGACACAACTTTACTGTGTACATTATATGAATATACCATACTGAATCCCACCATTGTATGTATCCACAATACTGGAACCCTAATTAGAATAAAATATATTCCGTGCATGTATAATTTTATCAAAATGGACTCTATTGCCATGTATAACTAAAAAGAACCACTAAAACAAAAGAAAATAATTAAAATACATACAGTAAAAGAAACTAAATCAAATGGTTCTTTTTCATGTGAAACATTTTTCCTGTGTATAATCCATACTTTTTTATTTGTATGTTTCATATATATTGTTTCAATAAATGTTTGAATATTATATATTTGAATATTATAACTCAAAAAAGAAAAGGCATTTGATAAAATTCAACTTCCCTGCATGGCAATAGGCTGACTTGATTAGGTATATAAAGAATGTACCTCAACATAATAAAGACCATATATAATAAGTATCAGCTAACATCATATCAAATGGGGAAAACTCAAAGTTTTCCATCTAAGATCTGGAATAAGACAAGGATGCCGACTTCACCACTTTAATGCAATACAGTGCTGGAAGTCCTAGCCAGAGCTCTTAGGCAAGAGAATGAAATGAAGGGCTTTCAAATTGGAAAAGAAGTCTATTACTGTTTGCAATTGACATAATTGTATATATAAAAAATCTAAAAATTCCACCCTAAACTATTACAACTAATAAATGAATTCAGTAAAGTTTTAAGATTTGAAAAAAAAAAATACTCAAAAATCAGTAGCATCATTTATATGCCAATATTGAATTATCTGAAATAGAAATCAAGAAAGCAATCCCATTTATAATACTGCAACATTATTATCTAGGAATAAATTTAACCAAAGAGGTGAAAGACCTCTGCAATGAACATTATTAAACATTGATTATAGAATTTGAAGAAGACACAAAAATGTGGAAAGATATCCTATGCTCTTGGATTGGAACAATCAATTTTGTTAAAATATCCATATTACTCAAAGTGATGCACAGATTCAGTGTAATCTTTATGAAAATAACAGTGGCTTTCTTGACAGAACTAGAAAAAAAAATAAATTTATGGAACTGCAGAATACCTAAATAGCCAAGCAATTTTGAGCAAAAAGAACAAAACATACAGTATACTCGTGTAGTATACTGATAGTGTGAATATAAATTTGTACAACCACTCTAGAGATCCTATGGAGGTTCCTCAGAAAACAAAAAAATAGATTTACTGTATGATCCTGCTATCCTACTACTGTTCCTATATCCAAAGGAGATGATATGAGCATATCAAGGAGCTACTTGGACATCCACGTTTATTGTCCAACTATTCTCAATAGCTTGGATACTGAATCAGCCTAAATGCTCATCAATGGATGAATGGATAAAGAAGGTATGGTATATATACACAAATTGTATTCAGCCATTAAAAATTTGCAGTAAAATGGATGTAACTGGGTAACGTAATGTTAAGTGAAATAAGTTAAAACACAAATCCCATGTGTTCTCTTTCATAGATGGATGCTAAAATATGTTGACCTGAATATAGAATAGTGATTGCTAGAGGCTAAGAAGGATGATGGGTAAGAAGGGGTATTAAAGAATGTTGGATAGTGGGGAACGGAAAGAATTTATAAGTTCTGTGGTTTTACAGCACAGTGAAAGGACTATTGTTCAGAAGACCCTGTGATATATTTTATGAATAACTACAAGAGAGGAGCTCAAAGGCTCCAAACACAGAATAATGTGCTATTTTCAAAATTTTCTTGCATATTACTGTGTATTTTTCTCCATGAAATTTAGAATAGATTTTTCAGGTTTCATGAAGATCTTATGAATTCTCAGTCAATCCATCTTGCCAAAAGATACTTGAAATAACAAGTGTTTTTCCATGGCTCTTGACAAGTTACATTGACCAAATGTTTCTGTTTGATTTGGTATTCTTGTTATAAATATTTATATGAAGTTATTTTAGGTTAGCTTGTTTGATGACTCAGCTCTGGAGACATGGTTGCCAGATAAAATACAGGATACCTATTTAAATCTGAATATCTGATAAATAATTTATTATGTCATATGTACTATTTGGGACATTTGTTTCATACAATATTTACAATGTTATTATACTAAAAATCATTTGTTATTTATCTAGATTTAAATTTAACTAGATATCTTATATTTATGTTTGCTACAACTGGTGACCCATCTGGAAAGGCTCTGCAAGCAGATATAGATATGGTATGTAGAGACCAACAATAACATTATGTTCTGATAAAGGAAATGGCAGAAAACAGAAGCAAGTAAGTTTCAGAAAGAAAGGCTTTGAAATTTTTGTTTGTATACCTTACTCTCTTCAGAGTTGGAAATGCTTAATTTTTTAGATATTCTCTTCAATATAATCCCCAGTTAGAAAGTAAACACATTGCAAAAAGTTATATTGTGTTAAACAGAAGTTATTTTAGGATTTCTGCCACTATTTGTGTTACATGTTTGGATTAGTTTCAGCACAGTTTTTAATACAGATACTTACGGTAATGGAAATACTGGGAATTAGGTCCTGAGGTTTTTTTTTGGTTTTGTTTTGTTTTTGAGTTCTGGTGATATTGTAATTGGAAAATGATGAACATCACCGATTTTAAGATTTTAAATTTTCTTTTAAATGACACACTAATTAGACAAAAGGTAGTCCTCGATAAAAGTATTTACACACCAAATACAAAATAAATACACAATAATTGAAAAACATATTATTATCCATTGATTCATTTTGCATTCCCACTGTTCATTTTCTGTTTCATTTTTCTTTGCCTTCTGTAAATCCTTTTTTTTCTTGCTTGCAAGTCAAATTTTGGCTCTGGTTTTACCCATTGTATTTCTAGTGGTTTTTCCTCAGCTGGTATAACAAAAACATCTTCAGTGGGATCATGTGGAAGAATAGTCTTTGGCTCTTTCTTTCTCAGTTTCTGCACATCTTTCACTTGCTGTTTCTCTTTGTATTTTGCAGCTGTGATAGATCTTATGATACCCCGATGCATGCTTGGAGACTGGTAGTGAGGATTTTCATATAAAGTTGTCCTCCAAAACTTCCTTGAAAAATCTTTATAAGATTTAAGACAAAACGAGGTCCTATTTCTATAAGAGCAGCATCTTCTATGATCTGAAAGTTCCGAAACCATATCCTATTATCCAAAATGGTGAAAGTAAACTCGTGGTCCACAAATGGTCGGCTTTTGGGATGGTACCTCGGTGTACTAAAAATCTGAATTAAGAGTTCTTTTAACAATGTATAGTGTGACAATTCATCAAAAGCAGGATTGAAAGACAAAAGAGGCCGAGAACCTTTCGAACAATTTCCTGTTCAGCTAGGGTATGGAATGTTTTGAACAAGAAATTTGGCTGATGGCCCATGAGGTGAATTTGAAAGCCACATATAGAGATCCTGTTTTTTCTTTGCTTCAAAATAGATGCATTTATTGCAGTTTTTCATCTCACAGACCTCATTAATCACAAATAATTTATCTTTACGATCCATTTTAGTATCTGCTTTAGAATGAGGTATCAGTGTTCTCAAGTCCTGCATTAAATGTCTTGTCCTGAAATTTATTCCTCTAGAAGAAAAGATGAGAATCCATTCCTTATTCTTCCACTTGCCCTTGCAAACGGGGCCTGGGATATGGTTGGTCTCTCTCTTCTTCCTCCACCTCTTCTGCCTTGACAGGCGACTTAGATAGAGGCTTGGCATCTTTTTCGTTTCTCTTTGGCTTCTTCCCCTGCACCGCTAAATCCCCACGCCATTTCCTCTTGATTGCCACCATCGTGCCCTTGCTCTACTTCCGGCCCTGCTGCACTCCCTGAGTTTTAATATTACCTCTTGTCACTAAATAAATGTGTGACTGCCACAGTAATTAGAACTGTTTGTCAGTGTATTGGCTCTCCTTGTTCTAGATATGCAATAGGGTTGCACAGCTGAGTCTGAAAGACCTCTGATCTAATAAAATATAAGTGGTTTGTCTAATACAATATAAGTGGAAACTTTAAGAATTAAATTTCCATTGTCTATGTCAACACCCATCCCAGATTTATCTTGGAAGTATGTGTTAAGTTGGAACTTGAAGGGTTTGGGTCCCTGAAGGGCTCTTTTGAATAGATCTTAGTTTTCAGATGACCCACAATAAATACATAAGATTAAAAATTTAAATCATCAGCTTTAAGCCTATTTGTTACTGTATTTAACATGTCCCACACTGACAGAAACAGGAATTGTGCTTTGAAATGTATAGTTGCTGCATTAAAACCTGTAATGTGGCATTGGCTTTTTGGTTGGATTCTGGTTGGCTGAGTATTACAGGCTAGACAGATGGTAAACTGTCTCTTGTGATAATTTGAAATGGAGTTAATGTACCTATTTTATTTGTATCTCTAGAGGATGATGTAGAAAATAAAATGTTAGTAATGTGAGTTGGTACTTTAGTTTTGTTTGATAAGTATTTCAAGAAAGAGGAAGTCATATAAGAACTGGTCAGTTTGCAAGTTTTAATAAAAGGAATAGAGAGAGTCCATGGACTCAAGAAATTGTGTACTTGTCAAAGATAATTTCTTCCCAATATCAAAGAGTAAAAATAAAACTGACAAAACTTTTGGTCAAGAAAGTCTTATTAAACCCAAATATATGGTCATTGAATTTATCGTTAAATCTTCTGAGTGGATAAAATATCTCCTTCAATGTCCAGTTAGAGTTATGCCACTGAGTAAATCCTTTCAGTTGGACAAAATATAAAAGATTAATGTGAACAGAGACCTCTGCTAACCTTTATTGGACATATAATGAAAACAAGAAATGAGCATTATTTTTTCTTAAGCCATTGAGTTCTTGGGCTTCCAGGAGAGATGTATTGATTTTAACCTCTTGTCTTGTTCTTCTGTAAAATGGGATTAATTATGCTTGCCTGGCATAGACCACAAAAGAATTACAAAAATAATGGACTTATTCACCAGCCTATATTTCCTGAACATCTTTCAATGTGCTAAGCTTGTCCTAGGCTTTTGGAAATCAAACCTGACTTTTTCTTATAGAGTCCAAAAATTTTAAAATACTGTGCGATCATTAAGCATGATGGGCTTTTGGCTCACAGAGGAAGATTAGCTTTCTCAGCATTGGGAGGGAAGCTGTCAAAGAATAATTGCTAGAGGGGAGGATATGCATTGAATCTTAAAGAATACCTGAGAGTCATGTCTATGCAAAGGGCATAGCAGTGATGGAACGTGGTATGAAAGAGACAATTAGTGTGTGCTCTGGGGTGGTGGCAGGTAAGGTTGGAGGGGTGGGGAGAGGGTGGGTCTATTGTGTTATAAATCAAGGAATTTGTCCTTTCCTAGATCAGTCATGAGTCACTGAACAATTTTAAGTATGGAAAGAAACAGAATAAAATTTGTCTTTTCAGAAATACCCTTATGGAAACAATGGAGAGTGGTTTAGAGAGGTAGATATTACTGGATAGAAGTTCACTGAGCCAATACAGAATAAGTAAGATGGAGACCATGGATATGGAGAGAATGGGAAACACTTAAGAGATATTTTTTAAATATTTAAGAAATGGAGTCACTAGAATTTGAGGACTGATCCATTCTGAAGTCTCTGATAGAGGTGGGGTGGAGAGGAGGTGGCGATTCTATTCACTGAGGGTGGAGTGTAGAAAGGGGAAGATTTTGAGGAAAAGGTGGTGTGCTCCTTGTTGCCAGTGTAGTTTGTTATTTACCTGTGTGTTACACAAGAAGAAAAGTTCAATAAGCAATTTGCTTTATATAACCTGTTCCTAGACTGAGAAGGAAGCATAAACATTAGAGTCGTTATCACTAAGAACTAAGAAGTAGACGCTGTCTGGGTTTTGTTGGTGTTGTCTAGATAGAGTGAGGAAAGAGGGAAGAGGACCAAGGTGAAGCCATAGGGAACATAAATATTTTATTAAACGTAAGAGCTGATTTTTTATTGGATACTTACCATGTGCCAGTCACTGTGGCAAGAGATTCACATGTATTATTTTGTTTAATTTCAACAGTTACTGTCATTATTCTTGTTTCATGGAGGAGCAAACAGAGGCTCTGAGAGGCAACTGCCTAAGGTCATAGAGCTGGTTAAAATGGTAGAGCTGGGACTCAAACTCATTTGACTGAATCTGAAATCTACAAATGTCACCACTGTGTCAGGGAATGAGCCATGAAAACAACCAGGAAATGTGACTAGGGGTTAAAGGGGAATCTGGATGAGGTGGGTATACAAAAAGCTACAGGAGGAAAGACTTTCAGGGAAGATTTGGTGAGTGAAGGATTATATGGTAAAAGGTTCTGTGTGCTGTGAAGACATTAAGAAAGATAAAATGCCTGAGTATTTGAGGTGGGTGAGGCGATGTTAGTGATCATGGCAGAAGCAAGTGTGTTAAGGAGGAACTAGGGATTATAGAGTAAAAAAGGTGGTATATACTGTGTTCTAGAAGTTAAGTTCTAAAAGAAAGAAGAAAGAGAAGACATGGGGCCACAGGTCACTTGAGGTTTGGCCTATGTGGTTGTGTGCTGTGTTGTTTTGATTTTTTTTTTTATTTATTTTTTGGTACTGATTGAACTAAGTGGCACTTGACCACTGAGCCACATCCCCAGCCCTATTTTTTAAATTTTATTTAGAGACAGGATCTCACTGAGTTGCTTAGTCCCTTGCTCTTGCTGAGACTGGCTTTGAACTTGTAATCCTCCTGCCTCAGCCTTCCAAGCTGCTGGGATTACAGGTGTTTTGATTTTTAATGGGAAGTATGTGATAATTTTTAAAAGTTAGTGGAATAGAATCAGTAGGGTAAAGAGGAAAGAGAGAAAGATGATTACCATGGGGGAATGGGCCTGGGAGGTACTCTTGTGAGAAGAAGAAAGTGAATGTGCATTGAAAAAGGAGAGAAAGAACTAGGAAAGCAGGCAGAGTCAGGGAAGTTTGCAGGGGAATAAGAAAAAGTAAGTGTATTTCTCCAATAAATATAGAAACACTTTGAGAGGGACAAGCTTTATGTTATACAAATCAAGCCTTTAAAATATTGATAACATGATTTTTTTCAAGTTACACAATATATCAAATGAAAGCAAGTAAATCTTAAAATTTGCGAGATTCTGCATCTGGAAAGGTGGAAAGGTTGTCCAGATTCTTTTTTCTTTCTTTTTTCAGTCTGTATCACATTTTTTTTTTTTTTTTTTTGTTTTGTGGCTCAAGGATAGACATGACTTAGAATATGGTCTTAGTTATGGTTAAAAAGAATTGCACTGGCTACATGCTATAGGTTTGAATGAAATCAATAAGACATTTTTGAGAAACAGACACTATCAGTCCCCTCTGGAAACTTCCCTCAGTCTGTCTACTGTGGACCCTTTTATCTTGCCTTAATAACCGATACAGGAAACCATGTGTGTTGGTCAGCTTGGGCTGCTGTAACTGAATAGCATCGACTAGGCAACTTAAGCAAAAAACAATTACTTTTCACAGTTCTGGAGGTTGGCAAGTCTGAGGTCAGGGTATCAGCCAGGTGGGTTCTGGTAAGGATCAGATCACCTCCTGGCTTGCAGAAGGCTGCCTTGTTACTGAGTCCTCACAGAGAAGAAGAAGAGGGGAAGAGAGGGAGAAGGAGGGAGGGAGGTTGGAAGCAAGAATGCAAGCACTCTGTGATATCGGTGTCTCTTCTTGTAAGGCACCCTTTATGAGGACCCCACCCTACGACCTCATGTCAACCAAAGGCCCTATCTGCAAAGACCATCACATTGAGGGTTAGGAGTTCATTTGAATTTTGGAGGACCCATTCAATCTATAACACCCTGTGATCCCAGAAGATTTGTTTACTTTAGGATAACCCCTAATTCCTTCATGCTTTTATATTGTCCAGTTAAATCAGAACCTTGGTGATCTATATTTACTCAAGAGGATTCAGGTAATTTTATACTTCTAAAAAATTACTGTATTTTTCAAAGTTCATGTCAGAAACCATTTGTCTTTTTAAACCACCCGGCTTCTTTTCTCTGACTTTAAAAATGCATTGCAAAAAAATACTTGGGTGTGCTTAGCAGAACATAGGACAGTAATGAATGTGTGCTTCTTGTTAACCCCTAAGACTTCTGAATCTGCCTCCTACCTTTTGGAAAGTTTTTTGTCATTTACCTGTTTTTAAATTTTTTTTGCTGTGTACTCACAGGGTTTTTATCTTCCTCAGGCAAAATTTCCTAAAATCAGAAGCAGGGATTTTGTTGGATACTGCTTGCCTGTTAGTTCTGTGCAAAGCTGTTTTTTTTTTTTTTTTTTTTTTTTTTTTTTTTTTCAGTCTACTGTCAGGTGTCAAAACAGTCTTCTAAATGACTGAATTATTAAAATGTTTGGGGGCAACCAGGGACCTGGAGAAGGGCCCCACAAAGGTTGAGTTGGCATCTGGGAGAGCAATGCCTCCGGCTACCTAGTGACAGACAAGGTAACTCCAAACACAGAATGTTTTCCAAGCTTGTTGCTGGCAGACCCATAATGTCTGATCGATCAGTGACGAAAATGGCCAGGCCTCGACATGACAGGGATGGTGTCCAGAAATTTGACTGTGCTATTCGATACGAAAGGCCATGTCAGAAGATTTTGAGCTACCATTTCCCTCTCAGAATGCAATTGTTGCATGATTTAGCAGCAAACATTTCCCACCTCCATTGACTGCTTTAGTTTGTTTTACTGTGATAATACTTAAAAAGTTATGGTGATGTTTTACTGCTGACTCTTGGCTGAGCATATTTTGCAGATTCAGTATGTAAATGTGCCCCTGGAGACTACTTATGGCACAGGTAATGCTGTTGGATGGGCTTGGATGAGACCTGGGCATTGAGCCTGGCACAAGTCATTTAGCCTGTGTAGGCTTTAGTCTTTCCCTCTATGGAAAAAGCAATTGGATTAGGTGATACTAATCCAATTGATCTGTAGTTTTATGATTTCTATAAAGTATAGTTAGGAATACTGTTTGGCACATAGAAAGTGATATCAAAATGCTAGCTATTATTTTATTATTATATCACCATCACAATCAACTCCAAGATTTATTAATAGCCAGTGGAGCAAAGCAATGCTGGAAAAGATTCAGAATCTCCCTATTCTTCTCATGTCCTAAACTATACCCATTGATCAAATCACATCTACAGAGGGATGGAATTGTGGAGCCATATTGATCACATTCCTTGTTTAAGTCAGGGAAATGAACTCACTAAGGTTGTTTCTTACTCGTGTCATGGTCTAATGCAAAGGAAATGGCCATCCTGGAGATATTTATCTGAGCAAAGGCCACAGTTTCCTTCTATTGTGAGGCACTGTCATCTTAAATATGGGTGTGCAAAGTTACCATGAAAAGGAGAGAGGTGTTGTTTCTGGACCCAGATGCACTTTGCATTGAACAGCACCCAGTCATATAGTCCCAACCTAATTCTGAAGGAGGGTAGAGCTCATAGAGTTTCTGTGTGTACAGAAAGGAGAAAGCTGGTTGACACATTCTCTCTTACATATGGTCCTGCAGACTCCTTTTTATGGTGCTCTGACCAAGTTAGTATGAGAAACTGTTTGATACTGTACTATCTTATTTTTATTGCATGAGTGCTATTGAATTGTGTCCTCTTCATGTGGAGCTCTGGGTTTGATCTTTGTTTAAGAATAGTCGTCACTCTCCTGGCAAAATTGTTAGTATTTCTCTTATGGAAACTGAACTGAGACCAAGTTTCCCTTTTCAGGTTGGCAGACTGTGAGGAGGTTTAAAGCCAAGTTTGTGGCCCATCTGTAGCAATTACATTCCTTACTCAATTTTGTATTCCATAGACTCAGTTCCCCTATATTTTTTTCTCGCACAACTGGTTCATGTTATTTTTGTTGTATTTTATAATAAGTCACTATAAATCATTTTTGGAAGAAGATAAAATACAAGTAAATAGGTAAACAAACTACGTAGAGATATATCTCATGGAAATATTTATCACCGAGTCCATTAATTGATGAATATATACTTCCTTAAACCTTATGGGAGGTCACACCCATTATTAACCATGGCTCAATTTGGTGGTGGTTCTAGACTCAGGAGAAAGGGAAAGAATCCATAGGAAGACTTATCAGAATGTTCAGGGAGGGAGGAAGAGAAGCAGTGGGATTCACCTCACCCCCTCCTGTAACATCACTGGTACAGATAGACATTTGAATAATAATGCATCCCACTCATGGCAATATTATCATAACTCTATTTATTCTTTCATAAAACAAAATATAAAAAGCAGAATGTTCTATATTTATCTTATGTGTAATCTTTAAGAAGTGGAAGAATCCCTTTGTCTCATGGTATTAGGTTACCTTACTGAAGTTCAACTTCCAAGTATTGATCTGAAGAGTTCTTGAGCTGAGGTGGGTTTCTCCTTGGCATCTTTTTGGGCCAGAGAGAAGCCAGATGCAAGCCTGCTGTGGTACCTGTATCTTTTCTTTTGGGAAAAGCTGAATTATCCTTCTCTAATATCACTTCTAATTACCCTAAGAAGGTTTTATTTTCTTTTCTTTGCCTGCTTTTCCCAGGAAAACAGCTTCAGGGTGTCCAGAGAAAGAAAGAATGCCAGAAAAAGAATATTCTCTGAAAGGCAAGCACTTTTAAAGAAATTTTGTCTTGTTTTTCCTCACTACATTACATTTGGTGAATTTGAATTAGAAATTGGAAAAAACTGACTAGCTTAGCCAATGCACTTACACAGACTTCACAAGCAAAGAAAGGAAATGTATCGACCTTATGGATAAACCAAACAGAATGTGATGCAAGATGGAGAATTTATGATTAGTTACTTTGTGCATAGATCCTCCTACCTTAGCTTCTAGCCATTTTTGCAGTTGGCCAGTGCTACTCTCTGTCACATCTCTGCCTCCTTGGATGAGTGGGGGTCAGCCTTAGATGGCCACCCAGTGTTCTCACCTCCTCGTTGCACCATGGGAAGTTTATTATATGGGGCAGAAATGAGAGTAGTTTACTTCTGAGATAGCATTATGAGAAATTTGTTTCTATCTTGGGTGTCAACTGACTCTCACTTGGATTTCTTTCTCTGGAGAAAGTAGGCTACCAGACTGTAAGCAGCCTCTTCCAGAAGCCCATACAGTGAGGAAGTGAAACCTTTGGTCAAAGTCGATGAGAAAATGAAGCCTGCCAATAACCATACACATGATCTTTGAAGCAGATTCTCTAGTCCCGTAGTCATTAGATGACTACTGCTCTGGATGATCACTTGTCTGCAACCTAGTTAAAAAAAACACTGAGCCAAATCCCTCAGCTGAGCTCCTCCCAGATTCTTAACTATCAGAAACTGCTAGAGATAATAAGTACTTGTTTTCATTTGTCTCTTTTTGGGGGTAATTTGTTATGCAGCAGTAGATAACTAATATAGATGAGACAGAATTGACATAAATCTTTTTTCCCCACACATCAAGAAATAAATCATTGGTTTTTCTTGAGTGTTCAGAGATACCTGACTTTTCTTTAAATTTCAATTTCTTTCTTCCTTTCCACCTTAATAAATATACTTATCACCTGATACAGCAAATTAGATTTTCTACTAATGTTGAGACCCATTTGATAGTATCTTGGAGTAGTGATTGAAGAGATGAGATTTCTCCCAATGCTCAATATAAAAATAATTCCCTCCCACAAACCTTGTAGTAATGGTCATTATTAATTATCATCTAGGCAGCTTCCTTTGCTCTCCCCTTCTCTGGGAATGCTTCTCTTTGGGAAGTAAAATATAGATTAAAACAGAATCTGCTTCTGAATATACTAATCTGTAGTTAGCTTTCCTCTCAACATATTCTGTTTTTTCCTGCTAGTTTTAGAATAATGGACAAAGAACTCATTTTAAGAGCCAGATATTCTGCCTTAAATTTTGGCATAAGATGTTGAGAAGAATCATGGGGCATTGTCAGTTTCACTTCCTTGTTTTCTCATCTACAAGAGCCGAACAGGAAGCTTCCTTGAGGAAAATGGGGACCAGTGTGCCTTTTAGTGCTTTGTTTAAATGGATCATCTCTAATATTTTACTAATGTGGGGATTCGTACTACTACTTCTTTTGTATAGCATGGTAAACAGTTTTGTTATCTCACCTCAGAGACTCAGGGGAGAGTACTCTAATTTAATGAAGAGAGAAACTAAAAAGTCTCTATGATTGGTCCAAAGCTATCTCCTGGTTAGAAGCACTCATGACTGGACTCTCCATTTCCCACCTTAATTCCAGGCCCATTTTTGAAACACAGGGTTAGGCATTCAATTAGTTGAATTCAATTCTATTCCTTATGTATGCAAGGAATGACTTTCATGCATTTCATATGACTCAAGATAAGAGAAATCCCATGAACTTCAGAAATGTGGCCTAAATTTTTAGATGGATGTCCAGTTTCTGACCAGCATTAAAGTTTGGACAGGTCCATGTAGTTTGGTTACCACTTAATAGAATCAATTTTTACTTAAAATTATGCTTTAACTAAAACTGAATGGTATTTCTTTAGCTTCAACCACACTGAATTATCACATAATATGGCAAAAATATTCAGAATATGTTTGGAAATTGGCCTTGCTGTGGAAATAAGACAGATCCCTGGAAAATCACTTTCATTTGAACCTTCCTGAATTTGTTCAAGCCTATCTTTGCAGAACTTGTGCTAAAGTATGTCTAAAGGGGCATACATTAATTCATGGGGATTCAGTTTATAAGCAGGGGCAGCCCCCCATCCTGAGCATAGCTAAAAGTAGAATTAATCATCTGCAGTGTGCCTTGTTTCTGTTCTATTTGTCCATGGAGGACATTAATCTGTGCTTCCTTGGAAACAATGTTCTTGTTATATGAGTTAAAATTGTAATGAATCTAAAGAGAGGCAAATGAATAGATCTAAAAATAGATTCCTATTCAGTGAAATCTATACCCCTTCACCTTAAATACAATATTTTTGTTGACTATCCCTAGGAGTCAAGGGCACAGAGTTTTGCAAGGGCTTTTTGCCCCTTTCTTTGGTGCATATATGGGCCCACCCACGACCCTGTAGGACCAAGGGTCTCTGGTGTAGAGCAATTAAAATGCCAGATGCCAGCTGTGCTATACCTTTCATATTTTCCTAACATTAATTTCTACGTGATCCAAGGCAAACAAGCAACTGGGAAACCTGATTAGTCTTCTCAAGACTTTCTCTGTGGACTATCTCTTTTCTCCCCAGTGAAGGGATTGTTTTACAATTCTGCTGTGTGCATATTAAACATTCATTCATTATCTGAAAAGAAGGGAATATTCCTAAATAACATACATATAATTCCCAGTTAGATAATTTTAATTTTAATCATTATGCAAATGTAATGATGAGTCTACCTTTAATTTTTGTTTCTACCTAAGTTGGATATCCTTCAAAATTATTTAAAGAAATAGCATGATTTCAAAATACCCAAAACAGCAGAGAAAATATTTTCTTACAAATGCAGATCAGCTAGGTTTTAAATGATCTTAGGGATTTCATTATTTTTGAATAAATGCAATTTGGAACTATATGTAATATTTAAATGAATAATTTTCCAAAGTCATTACTGTCATCATTGCTTTGGTCATGACATTTCTAACCGAGAGTCTTCTGCATCTGCTGCTGTACTAGACTCAGTGGAATTTGTGCATTCTGAACATAGAGGCATGTGCACACTCCATTGCTGGTGAGACTGGGGCTTTCTAGCCTATTTGGTTACTCACCCTGGTAAGATGCCTGAACCCTGTGATTCTCTTAGGGACCCTTTTTTCCAGAGGCAGTCAGGCCCTAGCTGTCCACTCTGCTCCTTATGCCTAGTCCTTTTTGGAGTCTTGAGGCTCAGTGGGACGTGGGAGTCTAGCATAGGTCCTCAGTTAATATTCGTTGAATGAAGGACTGATCTTAGAAGAGAGTTCAAGAGTCAGTAGTGAACATTTGCTCAAATCTAATTCTGTTGATAACATTTTCTACTAAAAGTTCTAACACTTAATGACAAGGCCTTTTGGCATCCTCCTGAGAGGTTGCCATTGTGTCCTTGTCCTTTAGAATGGTCCCTCTATAGAAAAAGACTGAGGTGGAAGAAAATCTTCAGTTCTTCTCAGAGCACAGGTATGCAAGGCAAGGGGAGGGTTATGAAATATGTGGGGCCCACCAGTGGGCTTTAGGGAATCTACCCTCCCCTGAGATGTTGTGTAGGGTTTCAGTATTTATCCATACTAGGATGTATTTCTTTTGCAGGATCCATAGTGTTATTAGATCCTTAAAGGAGTTTGAGTTCCAAAACTGTCAAGAATCACTGCTATAGAGACTGCCAGACATAATTGCAGATAGATTTTGTGACTGAACTACTAATGCTACTAGTACCTAGGTAGTGGGGTTTTAAGGATGCAATTAGGAAAGTGGTTAATTAGAAATAGTTTGCTATTAGACACAAAGATGCTATTTGAGTAAAAAGTCATGATACTCCACCAAAGTTTCTTGGAATGCCTCATGGTTTAAACTTTCATTTAAACTAGCAGCTGATTGACTTTGTTTCAGATATGGAAGTTCTTTACTTGTTTTTCCATCATGAAGCCTGGAAAAGAAGTTCAGTGATAATGGAACGTGTGCAAATTACTTTTTTCAGTACAATGGAAATGTAGGTTTCCTTTTTCATTCATTGTATCCTGGTATGGTTCTGGTCTCTCATGCCTGAAATATATTTGCTTTAGGAATCTATCTTTTCTACTGGCCCAGGATCCATGAAAGAAAAGGAAATTTCTAGAAGGTAAAATAAGATTAGCACATTGTGTTTCATCTTCAGGACGAAATGCAGATTTCTCATTAAAAGGCAAATCCTTCTTTTGTAAAAAAAAATATCAAATGAAAAGGTGCTTAAATGAGATCGACAGATTGAATTTGAAGAACTAAGAAACACTGGTGAAATTTATTTATGAATTATATAACCTCCCTTATATATTTATGCATATATGTATAGTCAGTCACCCATTTCTTAATAACAGGGATATGTTCTGAGAAATGCATCCTCAGCCCATTTTGTTGTATGAACATCACAGAATGTACTTACATAAAATCGGATGGCTATGTCATCATTGGGCATAATCTTACGGAACTGCCATCATATAAGCAGTCCATTGTTGGTTAAACTCTTATGTGGTGCATGATTCTATGTGTACATGAATACATATGTGAGTTCTCTCTGTTACACACGCACACTCACACACGCGCCCGCTCTTACACATAAATACAGTATAGCAAAAAACAAAACAAAACAAAACAAAACAAAACAAAAATGTCAGTCTGTCTCTTTTCTTCTTTTCTTTTCTTTTCTTTTCTTTTCTTTTCTTCTCTTTTCTTTTCTTTTTTCTACTAGGAATTGGACTTAGGGGTGCTTTACCACTCAGCCACCTCCTGAGTCTGTTTTATTTTGTAGTTTGAGACAGGGTCTTGCTAAGTTGCTTAAGGCCTTACTAAATTGCTCAGTCTGGTCTTGAGCTTGCCATTCTTTTGCTTTGGCCTCCTGGTCACTAGGATTATAGGTGTGTTCCACCATGCCTGCCTACCTAGGGTTTTTTTTTTTTTTTAAATAGGGTTTAAAAAATACTGTTTTTACTGAGACACATTAGTGGGTAAGTGGCTTAAGTCATTCGTTTGTTTATTCATTAACTTGTTTAGTAGACATTTGAGCATAATACAATATGCTAGGGCCTTTATTAATCCCTGATATAAAAATATCAGGAAGAAGTGGTCTTTTCTTGAAAGTCTGCCTTTAAATACTGGGGAAAGACTAAACAGGACCTACATATTCAGAGTCAGTATTGTCTATGGATGTCAAAAAACAGGGTGGGATTTGAAGTTTCTTCCCCAGAAGGGACTCCTGGTTGTAAACTTGGTCCCCATTATGTATTAGCCTTGTGCCCAAGGTCTGTTGCTACCTTGGCTGTGATTGCTACCACCATAGGCCTCAGCTTCTGCTTTTGAATTAAATAGTGCTTCTCATAGGTAAAGGACTTAGTAGAATGTCAATAAATGCTGCACAAATGTAAATCAATTAATGATTATTAAAAACACAGTTGAACAAACTACTTAGGAGCACAGAGAAGGGAACTATAAAAAATAACTAGAAAGATTCTGGATAGATAATGCAGAAAATACATTCTTTGGTGGGTCTTCTGAGGAATAGATGATATATAAACATGAAGGTGCTTGGGGAGTGGGTCAGGCTGTGCCCAGGGGGCTGTCTAGAGCACTTGCATTACTTTCATTCATGCATCCAACTTATTTTTTCATCTTTCTTGTAGAGCTAGAATTTGGGTTTTAAAGATTTTTTTCCCCCTTTGGCATAAAAAAAAAATAGTGTAGTGAGAATTGTCATATAACTACTTTGTGTCTCTTTTCTCCCAACTAGCTAGTCTCCCAATGTGGATTTATTAATGTCATAATTTCACTAATAAAGATAGATTTTCAGCTAGAAACAGGTTCCGGTTTACCCTTCTGTTATATTTATGTTCAATGCTATATATGATGTTTAAGATTTTTAATTTTTCTAGTTTTATTTCAGAGTAGATAGCTCCAAAATATTTATACTTTCTGTTAACTCTTTTATAGAGCATTTTTATTTTATACACAGTGTTGTTTTCATGTATAATTTGCTACTAAATCCTATTTTTATTCACTATTTACATTGAATTGTACCTATCTCAGTCTGCCACACTACTCTAAAGCAATGAGCTTGTGACATTTATATGTTAATGTATGTGCATGTGAGCACATATATGTATCTTAACACTTTGCAGATATGAGAGAGTTTTAAGTATAAAAAGATTTCCTAATATCCTGAGGTTTTTTTCTGAGATACTGAGAAAAGCAGTGTACAGAAGTAGCAATATGATAAAGACTAATTTATTTCTTCAACCCATAAACCTACACTATCATTTTTATTAAAATATATTTGCCTACAAATATATAAAAAAAGGGAAATTTTTGAAAAATATATTTGCCTACAAATTTTATTTTACAAAAATTTCCCTTTTTCTTAAATTTAGTCTAAATTCTTCAAAACTTAAGCCTGGGATACCTGAAATTTTAGATGATAAAGTAATGTATCCAATATGGTAAATAAGATTTTCTGTTACTTTAAGGGGAATATATATTGAAAAAGACTATGAATTTATGATAAAATATTCACTGGTTAATATTTTCAAGATCAACTCATATTGCCAGTGCCTTCAAGTTCTTTTAGAAAATACAATACTCTGAACACAAAAATATTTAGCAATGTAAGACTTAATTTTCAGATATACTAGAAATAGTATTATTTTAGTGATACCCATTCCCATATTTAGTAAAATTCTTATCTATGAGAATGTCTGCAAAGATTTTAGTGCTGTTAATCTAATTGAAACTATATGATTACACAGAAATGAATGTTAAAATGACTAATATTTCTTGGAGACCAATTTAATTTGCTCTTAAGTACTATAGCAAATGACATTCTTCTATGTCTCCGAATGGTATTGATGTTTATATGTTCAGGTGTTGCACAAATTAAGGAACTAAATCACTTTCATAGGTAGGAGTTAAATGTGGTAAAGAAGTCATTAAAGTAATTTACAGCTGATGATATGTCAAAGCAGTTTCCTGTGAAATCCTACAGAGATGGGAGGGAGTAAGAATCATTGAGAATTAAAGATTTTTCATCTCTAATTACTTTACCTCTCTTAGGAACCACACATAAATTTTTAATGTAAAAATAAAGACAACAAAGACCAGAGAGGAACGGTACACTGATGCTGACTTACTTAAGTTTTTGTTTTTCAAAGCCAGAATTCTGGGATTGAGTTGAATTGTTTACTTGACTTTGAGTGCCTTCTCTCTTCATCTTCACTACGGTATCAACAGTAAATTGTTCATAAGGCCTGTAAGATTTCATATGTGTCCTCTTCATTTTATTAAAATTGATTGGGGAATGTCTAGAATGTCTTCTGTCAATTTAGGTTTTTAAATTAAAAAAATTAATGCAAGTTAAATAAACTCTTACACTAAAATAATTATTCCTGACACTCCTGAATTTATATATGAAACTCAAATATGGGCTGGGATTGTGGCTTAGTGGCAGAGCACTTGCCTAGCATGTGTGAGGCACTGGGTTTGATTCTCAGCACAACATGTAAATTAATAAAGGTCCATCAGAAACTAAAAGAAATTTAAAAAAGAATGTCAACTATGTTAATTACTTATTTATATTGTTACTTAGAGTTGCAACTCTAAGGGGGCAGGTATTATTTTGGTCATGCAGCAACTACTTACTATAGTTTGGATAAAAATCACCCTGTTTTTCCTCTGGGGAATCATCTTTTCCCTATTCTTCATTGGTGAGTATGTGACCAATCAGAACCTTTAGTCCCACAGCCATGGTGGTTGGTGCAGAGATAGGCACAGATATTTTGTCATTGTAAGTGTCATGAGAATAAGGTTAACTTGGAATAGAGTAGAATGAAAATCAGGGGAGAGGACATGCCACAGAGAATTACTGAACCTTTGGAAAAGAAGTCCAAGATTTTTCTGTTATTTTCCCCAAGAAGTTCCTCTGTTCATTTATGTCAATTTGAATTGGATTTTCTGTCACTTGCAACTGATAGAATCCTAACCAAAATATGCACAGAAATTTTGAGTTGGAAATCAATGAGTTGCAGAAGTAGCAGGGTTTAAAATGAAGTACGGCTTCATTCCTATAGCAATTTCAGAAGCAGGGAATTTTTTTCCTCTCTAAATATCATTTCTTTCCAAATAAGATTGCTAAAAACTTATGCCTAGATGTAGGCATGTCTAGAGAATCAATCTGGCAGTTTGGAAATAAAAATCCTGACAAAGTACTCCAAGTTCTTTTATGTATTCTGAGATAAATGATCTTTTTCCATATTGTGATTCTGAGATGAAGAGAAATTTGGGTTTCATTTTTTTTTAATAGTCCTAGGAGACTATTGGCACCTGCTGTGCCCAATGCTTAGGACAGCAGAGAGGCTGCCCCTGATCACCCAGACTTGGAAGCACAGAGCTGGGCTAGACCGTGGCCATGTGCACACCCTGAATGCAGCACTGGGAGCTGCCTGGCCAGAGAAAATGCTCAGATTTTGTGTGGAGAGGGAGGTCTGCATGCAAACCCTGGGTTGTGTGACTTTAGGAGAGGTGGCAGCTGGCTTACCTGGCCCTGAGGAATAACTTCCCTCAATTTTGACATATCTCTCACTCATGCAGCACCTTACTCAATCGGTTTAATTCTTGGAGGGGGGTAGCTTCATAATATTATTTCTTTGTATTATATATTTACAAAGTTATTGTATCTTATCTATCCTTTCCTAGCTGTTTTGGTTAGATCATGGTATTTTTGACCTCAGTCCACCATGTTGATGTAAATTGAAATCTATGTTTTAAGAGTCAAAGTCCCCTAGTGGTTGTCACAAGTACTTCAGTCATTATAGAATTGTCAGGCTGTGTGAGAAATGGGAGAAAACCAGGCCCAGCAAAGGGGCTCTGAGGTGTGTTGTATGGGGATAGGAGGAGATGGATGTTCGTGTAGCCCAACCAGCATCTAGCTGACTGAAAATATGGAAACTTTTTAGAAAGGAATAGCATTCATGACCCCTTATCTAACTTCTCTCTGTTCTTCCTCCTTCTTCTCAGTCTCGAGTGATTATTCCACTTTCTTCTATGAGAGAGATTTTCTTTTTAGTCTCCACAAATGAGTGAGAACATGTGGTATTTGTCATGCTGCTCTGTCTTATTTCACTTAACATGCTTTCAGCTTACATTCATGTTGCTACAAGCGAGAGGATTTTCTTCTTTTTCACAGCCAAATAATATTTCATTGTATATACCAGTTTTTCTGAATATCCATTAATGGGCATCTAGATTGATTCCATATCTTGGTTATTGTGGATAGTGTTTCAATTAGGATGGGAGTGCAAGTATCTGTTTTATATGCTGATATAATTACTTTTGGGTATATACCTAGGAGTAGGATTGTTGGATCATATGGTTGTTCTAGTTCTAGTTGCCTAAGGAATCCCTATCCTTTTCTGTAGTGGCTATATTAATTTACATTTCCATTAAGCATTTTTTTGTCTTGTTGATAAAATCCATTTTAACTGGAGTGAGATAATACTTCATTGTGGCTTTGACTTGCCTTTTTCTAGTGCTTATGGATGTTGAGCATTTTTCATATACCTGTTGGTCATGGGTATTCTTTCTTTCAAGAAATATCTATTTAGAACATCTGTTCATTTTAAAATTGGATTACTATTATTTTTGCCATTGAGTTCCTTATGTATTCTGGATATTAATCCATTGTTGGATGAATAGTTTATAAATGCTTTCTCCCATTCTGCTGGTTGTGTCTCAGGTAAATGCTAAAAGGAGCTTGTCAGATCTAATTAAAATGTTTTATGTTTGGTTTGAAATTACATTTTTATTGCTTTAAAAATTTAGGAAGAATTGGTACCTTTATTACATTGAATCTTACTTTATTACCCTTAAGAATAATACTTTTATTTTTACGTGGTCTTCTCCAGTATCTTTCAACAATGTTTAAGTTTCTCCAAAAATGAATTGTGTATTTTTGGTATCATGGCTGCCTTATATATTTGTTAGCTACCTATTATCTCTAGTTTCCTGCACCTTTCTACCTAAGTAATTAGATACTGCACTTTTGTTTCTTTTTAGATGAAAACTTTCCTTGTTTTGGAGATTAGAAAAATTATATCTTCTAACCTTCCCTGTTGTAAAGTTGTGAGAGTGCAGAGCACAATTAATACATGCCATATTCTGCCTTGACTGCTGGTCAAAAATTAAGGAAAAATTAATTGCACTAAATATACTGCTTTGGCAAACATGTCAGAAGCCATGATTTACTACTGTGTCTAGACTGTTTCAGACAATGGTTGGCACGGCAGCCAGGGTTATGACAGATGTAGCTGACTGATCATCATTGAAAAGCAGCATTAATAATGTACTTTCAGAGGATGTAAACATAGGTAAGTGCAAGGTTGCCTTCCTAAGTAGAGAAGTTGGAGATTTTGCTTCAATTTAGCTCTTTTTCCTTCCCAAACTGCTTACATATAGGTCATTCTAATGCTGATTCAGAATCAGCCATGTTCAAGAAATATTTTTGCATTACTGACTTAAATTATTCCAAGCAGCACTAAAAACCTCTGTTCAGAAAACAAATCTCAACGAGCAGAGATTTATAACAGATACCAGTGTGGCCTCTTGCCATCATCTTTGGAACTGTCTATAGGCTTAGACTCAAGCAGCTAAATATAGCACTACTCCTGGGTATGAAGTGGAGGTTAAGGTCAGTTATTTTCCAGACATAGCATAGTCTAGACACTTAAGAAAATCTAAGGAATAATAAGCAAATAGTAACTAATAAGTAGTTTCGGCAAATCTTTGAATCTAGATCCATTGCCTGTTTTTCTCTTAACAAAATGTAAGGAAAAATAAGCAAATACTAATTAATAAATAACTTAGAAAAACTTTGGATCTGGTACCATGTGGGGGCATTTACAAGGCATTTGCTTTTGTCCATTTATACCACCAGGATCTTTGGGTAGTTTCAGGACCGAAGAAATAACATTCTGTGTATAAACCCTAAAGGTATTTAATCCAAAATTTTTGAATTTCTTGCATAAGTCAATGACTGAGCCAAGTAGTTTATTTTCCCAAAACAGGTACTATATGCTATAACTCAAACATTTTCAAACATTTTTTTAATATCATCACCACAGGAAAAATTTCATTATAAGCAAGGACCAGAGTACAAACCTATACATATAAAAAGTCAAAAAATTCAACAAAATAATACTAGCTCTAGCAATATGCTAAATATATGATTTGCCTTTCCTATCCTATTTCAGTCTTAAAATTGCCTTTTGTAATTCATAAAACTCATTTTACATCACGATGTGGAAAAATCTGCATTTGAAAAATACTAGCCAAGACTAAAAGGTCAGGAAAATATTGTCAAGGCTAATTCTGCTATTTTTATAAATAAAGTTTTATTGGAATACAGCTGTGCTCCTTCATTCACTTACTATGATTGATTTTGTGTAGTTATGATAGAGAACAATGGCCCAGAAAGCTGAAATATTTACTGTCTGTTCCTTTACAGAATAAATGTACTCTCTTCTACTCTGGAACCAAGAAGGGCAGTTTAGGTATATAAATAAGTATACATATGTAATTTGTATCCATTTTTGCACTTATATTCAAATTTTTATTGCACTTTATTATCTGTATGTAGGTCTCGTTAGGTAACCTCAGTTACAATAAAAATATGCTCAGGCCACCTAAATGTATCCACTGAAGACAAGTGCTTAGTGGATGCTGCCATTGAAGTGTGTAAAATGCAGGAAGGTTTCAAGGTGGGATGTTATAGGGAGATTGTGGATCCTTGTAGCAGTGCCGGATAATTTAAAGAAAGAATGACCATAAAGAATTCTTAGAACTTTAAAGCTAAGAGAAAACTAAGAAATCCTAATCTTGCAGTGACATATAATTTCAGGGCTTCATCAGTCTATAAAAAGAGATGTCGTTTTTTGCAAATATTGTGGAAATTTGGTATAAAAGCTCACTGAGGCCCACACAAGGTGATGGGTGCTTTGGGGAAAACCTTATGATTCAAGTGGGTCATGGGTTTGGATACATGACCATAAGATGAGAGGGCAGGAGTGGTGCATACTGATTGAAAGGTCATTCTAAGTCGAGAGGAGGTCAGGAGAAGAGGAGTTATAGCAGAGCTGGGGAAATCATAAGAGTGTTATTTATTGAGAGTTAGAAGGATGTGGGCCTGGGACCCAGTGGCTTCTCATGCTGGAACAATGGCAAAATCTTTCTGGGACTCCTGAATTCTTATTAGTGAAAAGGAAGTTAGGTTACAACTAATTGTTATAATTACCTCATTGTTTTCATTTTATGGTTTCACAGCCACACAAGAAATAAGAAATAAAACAAAATTTTACAGAGTTTAGTATTTTAGTATAAGTGGATCAGAAAAATAGAACAGGAGACCAAGTTTGGGGATGCAGAGTGGTTTGTCCTAAATATTATAAATAAAATATCAGAAGGAAGATGTTTGTAAATCTAAGTTATCAGTACTACATGGTGGATAGAGGGGACAATATAATTGGATTTGGGCTTCTTGTGAAAGGTGCTGAATTCCATTAGCTTTCTATAACTGCAGTTCACTTGATTCCTTGAAGTTTCTTATATGAGACTTTTGGTCAATATCATTCCTCAATCTCTTATTCTGGTGCTGCTTATTCATCAAATGTGAAAAGGGAGAGAAGGATGATTCCATTTCCCTGTGGTTTTCACATTAGAGGTATGTTGCTGTGTCTCTAGCTACTTAAAGGAGGTTTCCTATCTTAGTGACTGGAGTCTGTAAATAGTGCCATTACCCAACCTCACAAGGTCCTGTGCAGATGAAGTGCATAAGTCTTTATCTTGAATATTTTGAACATATACATTTAGGAGAAAATTGTGTTGACTGTGTAATATTTGGGGGTCACACCAAAATTGACAAAATATAACTTTATAACTTATAACTTATCATACTCATAAACTTATAACTTTATCATACTCATAGGGAAATGGAAGGTGACATTTCAGTATTCTTAAATTTATAGAGTCATATTTTATTTTCTTTTTCGGTGCCAGGGATTGAACGCATGTGGACCCAAACACTGAGACACATCCCCACCCCTTTTTATTTTGTATTTTTGAGACAGGGTCTTACTAAGTTGCCTGAGGCCTTGCTAAATTGCTGAGGCTGGCCTGGACCTTGAGATCTTCCTCCCTCAGCCTCTCAAGCTGTTGGGATTGTAGGTGTGTACCACTGTGCCTGGCCAGAACCATAATTTGAACCTATTAATGGCAGCAGTATTTTAGGGGTTAACCGTTTTTTGTGCAGAAAGGAAGCTAAGTCATTTGTTTGGGTTTTAATAAGTCATCCTCACAAGATTGCTTTTTTTCTTATTAGCTGCCTTTTTATTTCAAAGGCTATCAGGAAGTATTAAAGACATTATTTTCATTAAAATACTAGATAGTTGCTTTCTATTTATAGTTTTAATCAGGCTTCCAAATGATTCATGTCTGACATTAAATGCAGTATAACAATGAGTATTGAAAATTGCCGTCTTGAAGCTAGCAGCATGACTTTTCTTGTTGTTTGCTTTCACAGAAATATTTCTAAGGATGATTGGAATTGTGTATAAATAATCGCACTGTAAATATTTGTGTCACTTTTCTCTTTCAAATCAAGGATCTTATCAACAGCAATGACATTAACTCCATAACCGCAGTGCTTGAATAAATACCTTTAGTAAAGAGAATATTATTTCTCTTATACTTCTCAAGAAAAGTAAGGTCAATTAAAGGTAGTGTGAATTATCACATTATTTGTTGCATCATCATGGATTAGTGACATAGCTTCATGTACTTTTTGACAATGTAGACAAGCTGTTGTTTAACAATGCCTGAGTTTCACATTAACTCATTAACTGTTGTTCATCATTGAGTGATAGACTAGTTGTATGATTCTTTAGAAAGAGACCCACACAGTTTAGGTAGGTGACATACATTTTATTCTATGCCAGTTGCACTTCTCTGAGGTCCTCATTAACATTATCAGTGTCCCTAATTCCATGCACACAGCACACTAGCAATCTGGAATTGGAATACTGGTCATCAAGGCTTGGTCATCAGAAGGTTCGTCTAGATTTTGCAGTTAATGGGTATTTAAACAAACTTGGAGTCATTATCTTTGTAGATAACTGGACATACTCAAACACTCAAGTAGTCTCTGAATCACAACATTGCTTCACTGCCTCCTTAAACTTGAAGAGGTTGATTTTTCATTATGGAGTAGTGTGTTTGGGATGATTTCTAAGATTGTTTAAGGATATATTATCATAAACATCTGTTTGAAGCACAAAAAGCCTGATACTGGTTGAATGTTTGTGTCTCCTCTAAATTCATACATCAAAATTTAATCCCCAGTGTTACAGCATTTGGAGATGGGGCCATAGGGATGTGGATAGGTCATGAAAATTAGGATGAATGGGATCAGTTACTACATAAAAGACCTCAGAACACTTCCATCCCCCTTCTACCATGTGATGACCCACAGAAAGATAGCAACTATGAACCAGGAAATAGGCCTTTATCAGAAACAGAATCTGCTTGAGTGTTATCTTGGACTTCCCAGCTCCCAAACGGTAAGGAATAAAATGTTGTTGTTTATAAGCCACCCATTTGACCCATTTGTTCTATTCTATTAGAGCAGCACTTTGGGCTAAAACAAAGCTATTATGTGAATATGGGTTTCAGATATGGAGCAAAACAGGGAGAAACTGACAGTGTGAACTGTGAGGAAAAGGAAATACAGTATGGATGGTGTTTAAGAGAACTAGCCATCCTCCTGTCCCCTGCCCCCCCCCCAAAAAAAAAAAGTTTTTTTTCTTTGTTGAATTTTTCATGCTACAAAGACAAAGGAAAATAAAAAATAACCTTGGTCAAAACATCTGAAGATACTGGAAGCAGAGATGTAAGAGGAAACAGCTTTGCCTCCTACTGATTATCACTGTGGAGAAATTCATTAAGACACCTCGAGGCTTTCAGGAAAGACTCCTTCCTTCATTCATTACTTACCCATCAGTTACTGAGTCTAGGACTAGTCTAAGCACTAGATATATTTAATGAAACAAAGCAGATACAGTCTCTTCCCTGGTGAAACTGACATTCTAGTGAGGAGAGGCAGATAGTAAACAAACAAATAAATGAATTATTAATTTCTGCATAGTAGAATAGGCACCATTGAGAAAAATGAAGCAAGATAAGATGAAACAGAGTGGGACAGGGGGAGAGATTGCTATTTATAAAGCTGGGGGCATGTGGGATTAAGAAGCTTCCTTCTTGAGTTGAAGGTACTGCAGGATGAGGACCTAAAAGAAAGGGGAAGATGGAGGAGACAGGGAATAGAGAGAGATATCATGAGAGGAGTTTTTGAGTAAGTCTAGACAGGAGATGTAGTACAAAAGTGAAGCTTGAAACTTGGGAGCATGGATAAGCAGGTTGATTAAAATTGAAATTAGTGGAGAGGTACCATTATTAGTGTTGCCCAGATTTGACTATGGAAGTCGAAGCTGAGTTGAGGTCAAGGACAAGGTCGTTAGGTCAGAGAAGCTGAAGGAGCAAGGAATCAGGGTATTTTTGCACAGTGACCTAGTACATACTGAAATCACACACACACAATTATGACAGGAGCAGTGCTGCAGAGAATTATAGGAAGTGCTGACTTCTTCAGGGAATAAAGAACATGCTCCAGGGATTTTGTAGATTACTATAACAACATTTAAACAAATAAATGCAAATCATTCACCATTTAGGTGAAAGGCTGGGGAAAAGTCCTTGTCTCAGTTGATCTAGTGAGTCTCTCCTTCATCAGGGACATTGAATTCCAGATGGTATGTAAAATTGATAGTTGAATGAGGACAACTGGGTTGGTAAACAGCAGAAGTGGGTCATCATAATGAGGTGGGGCTGGGGCAAAGTGTGTGGCATATACCAAAGGATCTGAGGACCAGAAGGAGGAGAGCAGAGTGAGTACAGGAATTGGCATTGTAAGGTTACCTAGAGAGGAGAGGATAGATAGAGCAGGAATGTAGGCGGTAGTGACATCTGGGGTTTGGGGACATCTCTATGGTATGACATGGCTTGTCCAGCTCTACTTAAAGGGCCAAGATCAGAGTAGACAATGTCCATCTACCAAATAATACCATCTCTCCTATAAAAAAACTTCAAAAAATTACAAGCATCCCAACCAGTTCAGAGTCCCATCTTTCCTTTCTGACTATTGCTTATAAAAGGTTTTGTGATTATCATCCAATCAACCTCTTATTTGGACATATTGGCATATGAAAGTTTAAAAGCATTTTTTTTCTTCCCTTCCATTAAAAATGTTGAAATCAGTTTTACTGGAAAAACTAAGGGTTCTCGTCTGAGATTGCCCCCTGGAGGACATTGGGAGCGACCAGGAAGCATCTGCCTACTATTTCAGGGAGGATCAACGTTAATTAATGTGAGTAGAGAAGGGCGGATAGGGAGAGGTCCTGTTTATCCCACTGATGCCCTTGGGACCCTTGCGTGGCTGTTGTCATTTGCAATGACATTTAAAATTCTCTCTGCTTTTCTGTCATGCAGTCTGTTTCCTTCATTGGGTCTCTTTATGTTCACAGCCTGTGTAAGATTTTCTCCCATCTAAAAAAAGCTGCTTAAAATGCAGAACCTTGTTTCCCATCTCCTCTTTTTACTTCCTGCTGGTGTTCTTGAAAATAATTGCTGTATATAGTCAATCCACAAAGCATGAGAATAGGTAGAACCTTTACAGATTCTACATTATAAATTTAAGATTGCAATCTCTTCATTTTCACAAATGCCAAAGATGAGGGTCTCTGCTTTCATTTCTTTCCTGTCAAAACGACTAAATTTAGTTGGTTGATTTACTTTTTATCATCCAAACATTAATTTCGCAAAGCAAAGAAACTTTTCCAGATGGACTTTAAAAAGATAATTTATCTGATCCCGAAAGCTCCAAATCAGAGATAATACATTAGAGATTTTCTTGGGGAGTGAATCTTATTTTTTTCCCCTTCATATTCTCATTTATCATTTAGTAGATTTCCTTTCTATATGCAGAAATAAGGTGTGAGAGTCTGCATTTTTCTGTATTTTCTATTAAAGTGAAACAGGTGTATATCTCTAATGTTTTACTATGTCGTGAAGATTATAAATAAAGTCTTAGAACTTTGACTTTCAGTCTTGATATCAAGATATTATTAATTTTTCCCCTAATTTTTGGCACTTATTTGTGAGATAGATGTACTTATTGGAAATAAATATAAATATCCCTAAAGCTTGTATGTGTGAGAGTAATAGATTCTGAATTGGTGTATTACAGAGCTCTCGGCATGAACCCTAAAGTGATCATCTCTCATTCCTTAACACCCTAATAGATTTCCCAAAGTTTCTGTTCCAAATCTTTCTGACACCTATCCAGCCTTTATCTCTCCAACATCCCTTAAGAAATCTTGTTTACTACTCCTTACCTGAGGAGATTTTGAAGTCATCTTTGAAACCATTTGATTCCCTGAGTTTCCTTTGACTCCAAACTCCTTTTATCTTTCAAGGCAAACCACAGCATTATAAGTATAACGTGGTCATGATTTGACCTTTTGAATTGACTGTCACCCAAACTATTTTTAGGGCTATTCAACTGTAGTCAATGCTTTTCAGGAATCAATATGAAAAGGACTATCTGTAATTCTATAATAAACTTTTTCCGTCTTGGTTCTATATTTATACTTAACCGATGCTTATTGTGAAGAATTTGAACATACTTTTTACATTTGTACATTTAAAATTTTTGATTTAAGGTAGATTTTAAGGGAGTCATGGGTGTTGTGTTTGCTGGATTTTTGTACGCTTGAAAATGTGATTGATGTTGCAAATTAGAAGTATCCCAATGCCAAGATTTAGAATTAGAGTTCTGGAAGTTCTTTTACAATCTGCATAGCAGGTAAAACATTGAAGATGTATAGCTGTAAAGAAGACTTGAGGGAGAAATCTTAGCAGTATGAGCTAGAAATTTAGTTTATAATTGACCTAGCAGCAAAATATAGACTCACTGAAATTCATTAATTTAACAAATATTTATTGAGCACTCACTGTGTTGCCACACATTATTTTAGGATGCTGTAGTAAAAATAGAGCCCCAAATCTTTGTCCTCAATGAACTCACTTTCTTCTAAACAATAAACTGGATTAATTAATAAGATACAGATAAGTGCTAAGGAGAAAGAAATGAAGGAGGAAAGGGGATACAAACATTGACCTAGTGTGTACCACTTCAGGGTGACAAGGAAAGCCCTCACTGAGGAGGTGGCTGATTCTCAAGTCATGACTCGTATGTGAAGAAGGTGAAGAGCTTAAGGTTAGTGAGGAAGTGACACTGCGTGAGCTCATACATTGGAATGGCTGCTTTCTTTATTCAGTCCTTTGCTTAGTTAGGGGTTGAAGTTGAAACCTGGTGAGACCTCAGGTTTTGAGCCAGTGGTGTGTTTCTCCTTTATGGACTTGAGAATGTTTGCTTTGGGTAATAATGACCTTGAAATTAATGTTAAAGTTGGAAATGACCCTAGAAACAATGTCGTTCAGCTCTCACTGTATAATGAGAAGATTTAATGGCACCCAAATGTTTGTTAAACTGAATTGACCAAAATAATGTTGTGAAGACCTAGAACTAAATCCACATCTTTTTCCCAATAGGGAAAATAATATTTTACCTCCTCCTGGTTGTGATGGTCATTAGAGACCCATTTTAATTTCAATTTATAAGATGTGGCAGGAAAATTTTAATCCCCTTTTTTGCCCACACTTCTCTGTCATTCCTGGTTTTTTTTTTTCCAATTTTAAATTAAATCTATTTTTAAGTAATACATAAAAACATAATAATTATACATATTCATGGGGTACCATGTGATGTTTCAATATATATATATTTTTTATGGTGAAAACATTCAAAATCCTCCTAGCATTTTGAAATACATAGTATGTTATTATTACCTGTAGTCACCCCATTGTGCATTTCCTTCCAGTAGTTACTGGCATTTCCTTCTAATGTCTAAAGATAACTTGGTACTCCTATCTAATAAATTAGCTTTGATTAATCTCCCCCCTTTCCTACCACGGTACCTAGCCTTTATTCTACTGTTTCTATGAGATCTAATTTTATATTCCAAATATGAGTGAGGTCATGCAGTACTTGTCTTTCTGTGCCTGGCTTATTTCACTTAACATAATGATTTCCAGTACCATTCATGTCACAAATGACTTGTTCTCTAAAAATGATGCACTTTGGAATGGCATTAATTTCTTAATACATTGGCAATAATACACAATCCCCATAATAGAAAGTTTAGCTTCCCATTTCTTTTCACAGATTTTTAAAAACAATTCTGTTTTCGTTTTGTTTTGTGCTTTCTCTTGAAGGGGACAGAGCAGCTGTTGTTCTGAGTTATTGATCTAGATTCAGCTGTAGTGATTATTTAATTATTTAAATAATTACCAGAGCATTATTCAGCTCTAGTGTATTCTGCTCCACAAAAGATATTTGTGGTCAAGTGAAGGAGCATACTTGTATTTCAGCCAGGACCTGTTTCAGCAAGGACCAGCATAATGCCTCCTGGAAGCTCTTTTGTTTAATGCAAAATGTCGCTCTAAACTTTCTAATTAGCAAATTTGAATGTTTAGACTCTTGTATACCTAATTTCATGGTACTGTAGATACTGAGGTTGGTATTAGTAGCATTTTGGTTTGGACAGCAAGGTAATTGTGAATGAAGTAAACCCCTATGAATGCAATAAGCTATTTCATCTCCCTTATATATGCATTGCATCCTAGAGATGGTGTCTACAATGTGTAGTCACAGAGAACATCCTCAGAGACTCTTTTCTGCTAGTCTCACTGAAAACTTATCAGGATTCTTATAAGATTTCAATAATGAAAATTAGAAGAGGATATATGTTGTGTTCATTGGAAGGACATTACCTTACCTGAGTGAAGAATTGTGGTTTGTGCATGTGTGTGTGTGTTTCTGTACATGTGCACATAAGCACATGTGTGTGTAATTACTTGTAATTACATGTGTATAACACATGTGTAATAGCTTGTAATTACTTGTAATTTTCTTCCTGCCTTTCATTGTTTCAAAACAGCCTAATCTTCCATTACTATCCCAAGACTAACTAGAAATTAAAAAAATAATAAAAACCATAAATACCCTTACAGGTATTATGCCCTTTTAGATGGACATACTAATTTATTTCAACTATTTGAGATTTTTTTTAAAACCTGAAAACCCTAGGTGAAGAATGTTTTTCATATTTAATCATTTAAAATATACAAGTTGTGACTTCTTAGCCAGCTGATATACAACCAGCAGATAATCCTTGTGGTAGTGTTTTCCAAAAGATTTAGTTAGTATAGTATTGAATACATAGTGAATATTCAATAAATAAATGTGAATTAGTTGACCATGGACATTGTACATTTCTTTTTTTTCATTTTTTCCATTCGATTGTCCAACATATGCCTGCAGAATATGGCAAATACTTATTATGGGTCCATTTTGCTTTAGGTTCTGAGGAATACAATGTCCACAAGATGCAGTCTTTGCCCTCAAGGAACTCCATTCTTATAGGATGGAAAGGAAACTTCTAAGGCCATTTAATTATATGGTAATATTTAAGCATCCCTACAGCATGGCCCTCTAGCTTAGTGCCAGAGCTGTAAAGACAATGAATGAAGCATTTTTACCCTCATGGAACTCACAGACCAATTAGAGAGTAAGACCTACACAGGTGGCTACAAATCCAGCAGCCTTAGGCCTGTGGAATAACAAATGAATGCGACTCATTTTGTCCTTCCTGTGTTGCAGAAAATGCATGTCTCTTTCATAATTCCATTCATACATTCCTAATTCTTCTAGCGACCTTTATTTCTACACTTAGAATTCCTCCCTATCTTATTTTCATCTTTTGCCTTTCATTTTAAACTTCTATCTCATGTTCCATCATAGTTTCAAAGGAAAAATATCTGGTCATTCTATTCTCACAGATTCTTTTCTGCTTGGAAGAATAATGATCATTCAACATGGGGACCGGAGGGTGTTTTTTTTTGTTTTGTTTTGTTTTTTCCTCCTCAGGTATTATTGAACCATTGAAGCCCCTTTTTGCTCTTCATTTTATTTTTAATCATTTCAGACTACATCTGCGAAGACCCCAATATTGCTGCAAACTCTTTAGTCAACTTGGTGACCTTCATCCCACTGTAGGCAAAGACCCACAGAGGTAACGTTAGTAAAAATGAATCCTTCATATTTGATTTGGTGAAAGGATAAAATCACTCTACTCAAAAGAGAGAGTCCAAAGTGTTCTGTGACTATTTAACAAAATTCTGGATTAGGTTTGAATTGTGAGTGATTATCTTTGTATAAGATAAATTCTAATTATAGACAATGTTAGCCTCTTAAAATTGGTTGTACAGGGGAAAGAGAGATAAAATTAGCTAGACTAGTGAGGGAAGAAGGAAAAGAGAGATTCAGAATAGTTTTTATTTTTATTTTCCTTATAGGAGATGCTAGATTCAGATTTCCAAGTGTGCATATAGTATGTTAGACTGCTTGATATAACGCAGAGTGCATTATTTATTCTATAGATGACTAAGCAGAGAAATAGTATTTGGGTAAATCCAAAGTCTCAGGTTTCATGATAAATCAGATATAAATTTCTTTTCTTGTAGATGCCTAAATAACATACTCCCATAAAGACTTCTGATCAAACATTTTATCTATGGGCAAGGAGCAAAACCTTATGTAAAGGTTGTTTGTTATGTTCTGTGTTTTTATAGAGAGTTATTCTCTGGGCAATTAGAATTGTGTCTACTGGGTTTCCCTGCCTCCATTTTCTCCTAATTCCAATCAGTTTTGCAATCTGTTTTTGGATTAATCTTTGGGAAACTCACATCCCTCATCTGCTCAAAAATCTACATGGCCTCATGTTGTTTATGGAATAAGAGTCAAATATTTAATCCTGATATTCTAAAATATTCAGTTGACCTCATTAATATTATTTATTCCTTCCTTTTATTGGTTGTGTTTCAATCAAATGAAACTACTACTATTTGCCATATCCAGCACAAACTTTGCCATTTCTAAGCCCTTTCTTTCAATGCACCTTTTTTGATCTTTTTTTTTTTTCTTTTTTTTTTTTTAACATCTAAAAGCTTTCTACTTCAGGACTGAAACACAACTCTTTTTACAAAGTCTTTCCAGAATTTCCACTAATGTAAGTCATCTCTCTCTTTTACCTAAACTCGTAGTATACTTTGTGTGTTTTTATAGGTCAGTGTTTTCTGTATACATTAATACATATTTCTATATACATATAGAAATACATGTAGATGTGCATGTCGACACACACGTGTATTGTGTGTGTGTATATATATAATATATATACCATGTGTGTATATATATATATATATATATATATAGTCAATGGGAATATGCAGCGAGAGCACCTTAACCATGGTTTATTTTTTAACTAGGAGACTTGTCTTCTATTTTTCAGTCTATTCTATACGTTGGTAGTCTTCTTTGGAGCTCACACTCAAGCAGTCAGGAAGGGATTTTATGAGGATTAAATATGAGAAGTGGAACACAGAGATCACATAGTGTTGATCCCAAAAGAGGAGGGCTTTATCCTGAGCGAATACTCAAGAGCACATACAATGTCTTGGGAGTCAGGCACTGGCTACCCAAGAATCAATAGAAAGGGACTTGGCAAGTGGCCAGCACCAGGATTAAATATACCACTTCTAGGGGACAAAATAAATAAATAAATTAGAAGCTAGAAGGTCTCCTTGGAGGCTCAGTGGCTCAGGGAAAGAAGGAAGAAGGGGAAGACATGAATATTACTGAAATAATATAGTCTGGGAGAATTTTAAGAGAAAAGGATATATATTTCTTTTTAAAAAAACCTGCCCTTTATTTTAGCAATAAAGAGGAAGAACTACCCAAACCCTTATGTTCCCATCCGCATAGGATCTCTTCCTACTCCTGGACCAGGAAAATCTAACAGAAATAAATATGAAAAAATAAAAATAGAAACAAAGCATCCACACAAAGGCACTCTAAGAGATAATAGAAGAGAAAAACCATTTGTAATGTTAAATACAGCCATAAAACAAAACTGTAAAACAGTGCTTCAAAATGAATTAAAAGTAATTTAAAAAGTAAAGCAATTGCAATTATGAAAGAGTACCATGAATTAGAAATAAAACAGAATACAAACAAAAACAATAGAAAATTATGTAACAAAATTATCAGAATGCAGGAAAGAAGTAAATAGACAAAATCATCTCAGAAATTAAAAATATAAGAAAGCTCTCTAAGCTGCTCAGCTGCCATAACAAAATACCATAAACTGCAGGGTTTAAATAACAGAAATTTATTTTCTCATAGTTCTGGAGGCTGGAAAGTCTAAGAACAAGGACTGGAAGGGGTTGATTCTGGTGAGGACCCCCTTCCTGCCTTGCAGACATTGTGTGTTCACCTGGCCTTTTCCTCCTACACAAAGGGACAACACTCTCTCCCCTCTCCCTCCCTCTTCTTGTACATCTATCAGTCCTACCAGAATGGACATCACCCTTGTACTACATTTAACCTCAAGTACTCCTAAAACCCTAATCTCGAAATACAATCAGATTGGGGGCTTCAACATATGATTTTATTTCTCGGGGGGGGGGGTACATAATTCAATCCACAGCATGGTCAAAAGGAAAAATGTCTGAAAGTGCTATAAGAGATGTGGAGAATAGATACAGAGAAAAGCCAGAAAAGAAAACAAATGAAGAGGTTAAAAAGAATCAAAGAGAAAGTTATAAATATGGAAGACAAGTATGGAAGATACAAACACATACTTTTGATGTTTCAGGAGAACAAAAGCGAAAATGGAACAAACCTAATATTTTAAACCCTACTCAAGAAAATTTATTAAAATAAGACCTGAAGAGATAATGACAAGGTCAAATTTTTTTTACCCACAGAAATTAACCCAGATTGTTTATTTCTGAAACACAACAAAGATAGAAGACTAAACCTTTTATAAAAGAAAGCAAGTGGGTTGACATCAGACTTTTTAACAGAAACATTCAATATGAGAAACTAAACGAGTGAAATTTTCAAAATTGAAAGGGAGTAAAGTAGGTTATTTCGAGTTGCCCTCCAAGTCCAAAGTTTCCATAAAAACCATGGAATGTTCAAAAATCAGGGAGTTTTATACCTCAAAAACTCTTCTTAAGGAAACTACACAGAATGAGTTTCATAAAAAAAAGTGATAGTGGAGACTTCAACAAAGAGATAGGTGGTGAGTATATTTTAAAACAAGTTGTGGGTAAGGGACAAAGTTCGTTAGTGGCATACGCTATGCTACAATAAAATAACACTACTATAACATGGGGAAAAAGCAGAGAGAAGGGAGCTAGATGACATTGCTTATCCTTTAAAGCTAATAAATAATGGAACCTTAAATATATTTAGGAGTATGAAAGATGTTGATTAAAAGTACATGTCAATAAAGGGATGGAAAAGCTGTATAGGAATAATATATTGAAAATACATGTGTGTGTTAGCTTTCTATCACTGTGACAAAATGCCTGAGACAAACAACTTAAAAGAAGGAAAGACTTATTTTGGCTCATGGTTTCAGAGGTTTTAGTTCATGGTCACTTGGCCTGGTTGCTTTGGGCATGTGACAGTGCTGAACAGCTTGGCAGGGAGCATGTGGTGGAACAAAGCTGCTCACATCATGATGGTCAGAAAGTGAGAGAGAGAAAGAAAGGGCAGGTCACAATATCTCCCTCACAGGCATACCCCAGTGACCTAACTTTCTCCTACACCCACTAACACCATTGACTGGAGACTAAGCCTTTGACACATGAGCCTTTGGGGGACACTTAAGATCCAAACCATAATAATATGTAAATATAATTTAAATAAAATTTCCTATATGTAGAAAATATGTATTAATAGGAAATACATGTATAGTAAGTTTCCTGAATTACATATATATGAAATATGTGTAATATAAATTTATAAGAAATATGTTGAAATATGTATCTTATGTATTTCCTGTATGTGTTAAGCATTTGTAGTATTTTCTCAAGTCAGACCATTTAAAGTGGCAGATATTAATAGTACTGAACTATAATTTAGAACTGGTAGGATCCAAAGAAGTCATTTGCTCAACTTCTTTCCCACTGTGCCATCTCATTTTATAAAAAGGATTCACTTCATACACTCTCATACCATGAATACTTGTTGGCCCATTGTTACCAAGGAGAGAAAAAGAAATTTGCAAACATCCAAGAGATGAAGCAATCATTGCAGCCTATGAAGCTTCAGCTTATATTGAAAAAATGCTAGGCATTTCTTGTGCTGATTTGTTTTAAACCTTCTGAAAATTAAAAACACACAGATAGCCAATCTGGATCATTATGAATTTTTTTTTAACTGAATTGGGGAAAATTTCTCTGGATCGATATCCGGCTTGTGCTGTGTGACTGTGGCAGTAGTTCAGGGACCAGGGCATAAAAGTGCCCTCTTCACTCAATAACCAGCAAACTAATTTGATGTTCCTATTGACTTGAATCTGTCTGCTTTATATCTTGAGCCTATGAGTGTGTGACCTCTTCTGCAGAGATCTGCTGCTTCTGGGCATTTTGTAAAGTGCTGAAATTGTCTGGAAAACTACTCTGAGCTTTGCAAAATAATGAAGAGTATTTTATATCTAATTCTTACTGTGATTCCTCAATAATATATTGAAAATAGATGTTTTAATTTCATGTCAGTTTAGTTTTGGAGAACCATCCTAAGATTTTTAACTATTATTTAGGTTTTTAACTATTATTCTTTATCTGTCATTCTTTATGACTCATTGTTTCTCTCAGCTGTAATTTCCTTTCCACTCTGCTTCTTAACAGACAACTCCAAATTTTCCTGAGTCATCCTATTTTTCTGAAACAATGTGGAAATAAAAAAAGAGAATATTTGGCCAGAATCTCAATCATGAAGCTCCATCCATTTTCTAATGTGGTTAGCAACCAGGCAATTAAGGCCTGGCCTTCTCTTTCATCATCTCAGAAAATTAGGGAAATTTTCTTCATAGTTAAATTGTGTTTCTGGAAACAATTGGGGAGGCTTTTTGTAATTTGTATAAAACTTTTGTTTTCCTTGAGCCCTTCTGTACATACATTAGTCATTTAAGAAATAAAGAACTCATTTTTAATCTTTTCCTTGCCCTTTTCTTCCCTAATTGTCCTTTTGAAATTTTGCCAATCAAGATGAGCTATTTCAGTGTATAGAAAAATATACTTCTGTCTTAGCCATTTAAATAACAACACGTGCTTCTAAGGTTATGGGGTCATTTAGTAGTCTGTTCCTTGACTCTCAGCCTCAAGCTTTACCCTGTAGACTTGAACCACTTTCTGGATACATTTATTTCCCCATGTGCTGGATCTTTACAGATAGCAAGAAGTCTAAAACAGTTTAGAGAGGAAGTAACTTTTGTCCAGGAATTTGGACCCATGTCACTAACTTCTGTTTATAAGGACTGTTATTTTTGATTTCTGGACCATAGGATTTACCTATGTGGATCAATTTGCTCTGTGAATTCCCTCTCCAAACCCCTCTGTTTGCCCTGCCCTGGTGCTTCCAATATTGTTTTGCTATGGTTAGTGAAATGCCTTCTTCATTCCTGTATCCTCTAACATGGAATCTTACCTAGAGTGGAAACCTGGTAAATATTGGTGGATGAGAATATTGGTCATATTACCTCGTAAGTTTGTTGGAGGTGAGTTGGAGATGTTGTGTTGTTGAGAATTGGTAAGGAATCCTTGTGTGAGAAGTCAAAAGGGATGGAATGGGTGTACAGGGTGTTTTCTCATACACGATCTCTCTTCTTCCTCTTCTGTATGTACTTACATTGAGCTTATGTGTTGATCAGTGAACAACTGGAAATAGACTATCCTCTGGGTCACACTGTCATTGGCTACTCAGCCTTTCCAGTTCCTACCCTTTTTCCAGTTCCTTCCAGAATTATATGAATCCTAAATATTGAGAAGGCTATTCTCATTTTGAAGATATAGTGAAATGTCTACATAACCCTTGGTTAGAGGGAGGAGTTTTGGTCATAAGATGACCAAAGAACCATGAAGATGTACAAAATATTCAAATCTTAATTGCTTGGGCAGGAATGAATGCTTTAGGAGAATCGAGATCACATGGGCTGTGCCTTCAGTGAGCAGGGTTGTAGGGGGAGAGAAGCAAGGAGAGAAGTGACAGAAATGAGGTGAAGATTGAGATGCCTCAATATGCATAGTTCCTGATCATAGGCACCTCTTCAGTTGTTAAGATTACCTTGGGGGAAGTCGCAGGGGTTCTTTCTTCAAGACTTGAGTAACCGGGGCCTTAGAAATGAGCTTTTATGATTCTTCAGCTATTGGCACAGGATTCCCCGTGAACACATGTATGTGCTTTGTCAGATGATGGACTGGACATAACTCTGCCCTTCTGTTACCACCAAGGATCCCTTCTGCGAGGCTTTCCGGAGCCAGGAACTGTCTCTTTATACTTTCAACTTAAATGCATCATGTGGGTTTGTATGGCTGCTTTAAGATAGAGACTTGTTTTCTTTTTCTTTTCCTTTCCTGCACCTTATCTTGCCTTAGCCTTAGACTAGGAAAATGAAAACCCCGGGGCACTTTGGGAGCTTCTGCAACCCAGACAGCAGGGGTCTGAAGAGCTCTCTCCTCTCTGTTTTTATGTCCTTTCAAAATGTCAGTTAGCACCTTTAAAATAAAGTCTGCCATCAAAGCCACATACTCCTCTCCTCCCTGTCTGGTGTGCCAAAGATAGACATTACTCTGTCTGCTTCAGTTCTCAGCTTCCTGTCATGTTTGGCAAAAATTTAATTGCCTCTCCTCTCAGAACAACTTTTTATTTGTTTTCTTAGCTTCGACATCTCCTCTAAAGGAGAGTTTCTGCAGCAGGGGAATGGAGACAGCTTTCGTTTCTGCAGTTTCATGATTGGCTTCCCAATGTCCTTTACAGTGAAATTTTGTGCCCAGAAAAGATGCCACGGGAGCCAGGCAGTGTTGGTTTATTCAAGGGTGACAGTTCACATAGGGAGCCACATTTACTCAGGTTTCCTTCAGGCCCTGTTTCCACTGCAGGCAGCAGCACGTGTGCAGTGCCATGGAGTAAGGTGCCATATACTACACTGGTGAATTGAATCAGGTAACAATGATAATGATAGCAATACTCCCTCTCACGAGGTTTCTCATATCTCCCATTTATGTCCCTTCTCTTTCGAAGGCACTTGCCCTGTATCTTGGTGATTTTAAACTTGGTGACTTTTCAAAACTTGGCTCAAATGTCATATGGAATTGATACTGCTTTTTCCTCTGTTGCCATAGCACTCCTCATATGTGTTGATTGCAGTACTTTAGTGCAACAGTGCGTGGTAGAAGATCTCATTGTACTCGTGCCTCGCAGTTTAGCATCCTCCCTCTTCCCACCCTGGATGGTTAGGAAATGTCTAAAGCTAGAGAATGTCTCACTTTCCTTATTCATTCTCATATCCCTAACATCTAGTCCAGGATCTCAAACACAGTGCTCATTTGAAAGTTACTTATTAAATAAACGAATAAATGTGCCTGATGCTTTTGCACTTGACTTTCACAGTTCCTTCTGCTCTCAAGCATCTTAACATCCAATTCAAGGACCAAAGAATGAAGGAACCAGGTAAGTGTTGAGAGAGAGAGAGAGAGAGAGAGAGAGAGAGAGAGAGAGAGAGAGAGAGAGAGAGAGAGAGAGAGAGAGAGAGAGAGAGAAAGTAAAGGGAGGTGGCTAAGGGTCCACTTTGGAGTTCTGTGAAAGAAAGATTGAAAAACAAAGGGAACCATAAGCCTTTACATGGGAGGAAATAAGGGAATATATTTGGAAGGGTAACAGGATACACATGACATTCTGAGAGGGTAAGCAGGGTTTGAATGGAAGTTGGAAGTGGCCGTGAAGGCACTCCCACTCATCTCTAAAAAGGTGTGACAGGTGTAGAAGTCCACCTGAGGGAAAAGAGAAAACAAACCAACTAGAGATGTTGCATTTAGAACTAGAACTCCCTGAAGTCTGGGGAAGAGGTTGTGGGTAATCTGGGTGAGAAATGAGCATGGCTGGACCTTCCTGTTACACTCTCCCAGACAGACATCAGCGGAAGAGCTTTGCTGGGTCTGTGACTCTGGTGTGCCTCTTCTGTGTCCCCACGCACAGCGTGCTATGTCAGGAGAAGCTCTTTGGAGGGAGGCAGGACTGGAGTGTTCTTTCCTTTCCTCACATGCTTTCTCTATGACCTGGGGAAAGTCACTAACCCTCAGTGGGTCTCAGTTGATTTATCTGTAATATAGTAATAATGGCATTTTATCTGCCTGAAGGTGAGGGATTGGGCTGAAGGATTTATCGAGTTCTTCAGCTACTATAAAATCCATATATCTTCCTGGAAATTGTACATTGTGTCAATTTATTTGAATTTTCTCAAGAGTCCATTTAAATTATTTTATTGTCAAGGTTCATGATAGATATTTGTCACAAAGGCGATGTAGGTCGTGTGACCCTAAGTATGACCACCTTGAAAAAGACTTTCTTACTTCTAGTGTTGAAAATCGACATTCAAGCCAGATAAGCTTTATATATTAATAAGAGGGTCACATATTGAAAATAGGTCTTTCCTTAAGATGTGAACTACATAGGTCTGAATGATGTTTAAATATTATGTAGTGGTAGAATTGTCAAATAAATATGCTTTTCCTTAACTTTGAAGAGATCTTGGCACTGCTGAGTTTGTCAAATTAATGTCTGGATTTCTGAGGAATTAGAAGTTCCTGAAGGATAAATAAGACTATTTCTTAAAAAAAAAAAAAAATTAACTTTTAAATGGGAAAATTTTTTTAATTAGGATAATCCCTTTTCTTTTCCACCTTTCCAATAATGTACAAATACAATCATACTGTTTAAAAATCTAACTTTAACAGCAAAATAATGTACATATTGATTGTAAGAAAAATGAAGAAAATCCTAAAGCAGAAAATCAAATCCCTAGTAATAGCCATTACAAACATTAATATCACTCACTTGTGTGTATGTGTCTAGATATATGGGATCACATGTAACATGTATACATATCCTTACATACATACATATGCAAGTATGCATGCCATTTATAACTTGCTTTATCACTTAAAATTTTATCATGTCTGAGTCATTTGAATTACTTTTATTCTTGAGAGAAAAATGCAAACAATAAAAGAAAATAACCAGAGCATAGCAAAAAATTAAAATTACTCCTTACCTTCTTTTACTTACACATAGTTCTACTTTTCATGGGTAACCACTCTCAATTATTTGTCTAGGTACTCTAATTAATATGCTTAGGCATCTGTTTCTTATTTTTATCCCCAATATCAACTGGCTTCCTACAAATGGATGAGAAATGTAGAACTAAATTCCTACCTTCCTTTCTTTTCCCTCTACCTCCTCATTTTAGAAGTTGTATTATTACTATCTTTTTTCTTTCAGTGGGTTCACTCATAACTATAATTCACATACTTAAAATTACATCTCATAATAAATTAACTTTGGAAGATATACAGGGGCTCTCCCCTGTGTAAGAACAAAAAAGAACATATGCCATTGTCCTTCTGATTTCATTCCATTAGCTTTACATCATCAAGGTGGTTAACACTGATATTGTGACATGTAGCTATAATCATGCTTTCCGTGCTTAGCTTTAAAGTTTATTGTCAAAATTGAAAGACAATGAGATAATGTAGTTGGTAGAAACACAGGATCACTTTCTGGCTGAAATGCTGTAATATTGGAAGAGTTACTTAACCTCTCTGGGCCTCAACTTCTTCATATGTAAGATGGTCGTAAAACAGTATCTGATTGCTATGAGCATTCAGTGAGGGCTTATAGTGTCCTTAGAACAATGCTGACACATTGTAAGTGCTCAGTAATATTTCCTGGGGGTCTAGGACTGTGAATGGACATGTATCTCTAAACCCGTGCTGCTCAAGGGAGAATGTTCTAGAAATCAAAGGAAAATAGTTTTTCTTCTATACATGCCATCAATTATTCAAAATCATGGGGTATTTTAGATATTACTTCACATTGTTATCTTTCGTAGGCAACATTTTGTTTTTTCCTGTTGTCTCCTATAAGTTTTCATCTTGAATATTAATAGAGGAAGTTCCCTCACTGTATTGTTAAACTCTTCCAGGAGCATATTTACTAAAATAATTTTAATAGAAATTGAAAATTTAGCAGCAACTAAGAAAGGATTTCTTTTTGCAGATTATTGACTATGATTTGATATCTTCCTTGAGACTGCCATGGGTCTGTTATGAACCAGATTAAATTCTCTGTCTGGCTTTGAAGGCCAGCTCAACAGTCACAAGCAATGTTGATTCACTTTTTCTCTGTGGTGTATTCTCTGTCTCTCATTATTCTGATTTAATGTATTGAATTGGCTGTTTATAGCCCTGACTTCTCAAGGTTTTCTTCCTCTGGAAAATTTTTTAGAGAAATTAACTGCATGGCCTTTTGTACCTTCAGATTGTTGCTTCAACTTCTTTCTTTCTCTACTGCTTCTGTCATCCTTTATTCAAGGCCCAGTTTCCTTGACTTAATTTTTTAGTTACTCAAATAGCCTTAGTGACCCGCATTTCTGAAATGAGCAGTGTAGGAAAGCCCTCTTCAGGGGCATCTGTTTGTAGGAATAGTAAACATGTCTGCGTCTGGGTTGTATCTGAGGGAGTAATGAAAGATGATCTGGGTAGGGAGATTGCAGGTGTTGGGGAAATTGTGAAGAATGTACATCAGTTTGCCCTGGAATTTAAAACTTACTCCGTGCTGCAGAGAATTGTGGCAGTTATTTTAGTAAGGAAGTGTTATAATCAGATTTGCATTTCAGAAAAAAAGAACTTTGGTTTTTGAAGTTTTGAAGATGATTACAAGGAGAGACTGGAGAGAGGGAGAACAGATTGAAGCTCTTGTGTTTAAGTTTTTTGACTGTGGAAACTTACTATCAAAACACTTTTTAATAGAATTAATGGGACACACTATTCAGCTGAATGTGACAGATGAAAGAAAGAGGAGTTGAAGACACGGTTCTAATGTGGGCGTAAGAGAGGTTTTGGAGGAGATAACAAATCTAGCTTTAGACATTGGCATTTTTATGCCTGTGGGATATCCAGATAGAGATGTGGAGTTGGTAATTGGAAACCAAAGATTGAAGAGTGACAGAGATGAGCCCTAGACTACAGATATAAGAATAATCTCCGTAGAGGCTGCAGCCAATGAAATTGTATAGACTGTTTTTAGAAAGACTTATGCAATAGCATAAGAAGAGGTCTGAGAAAAAAAGACCCATAGACCACGTGTTTAACAGATGATTCGAAGAGGAATCAGTTGTAGGAAGAGCATCTTGTGTACGTCTGTGTCTCATGAAAATACTTACACATGTGCCATGTGAAATTAAAAGAACATAGAAAGGAGTAACTGAAACCAAAACAATCAGTGACCAGGAAACTGAAGGCAGAGAGAAATGTGTGCAAGAAGGACACAATTACATCAAACTCAAATCAGAAGTTCCCTCTGATGTGAAAATTAGGTTGTCATTTTTAACCTTGACCCAGGTTTATGTTTTAGTGAATGGGTGAAGCCAAAGATGTATTGCAATGGATGGGGGAAGTTGTGCTAGACAAAAGGGAGACAGTAAGATACATTAGTTTTTGGATAAATTGAACTGTGAAAGAAAAAAGATGATATTTATAAGGCAAAGGATAAAAATATTTTCCAATAAACATTCATGTGTAATAATTTTGTGGGGAATGGAGGAGATAGAGAAGAAAAAGACTGTTCAGAATGGAGAATAGAAGGAAGGACAAGACACAATGATCTTTCACTTGATATTGAGCATTCAGTACTTGGTATTGGTTACTTTTGTGTATGTGAGTGTGTCATTTACACACAAGAATATAGTTTAGAGACAATGGTCAGTCTACTTAATACATGACCTATGTATATGGTTATTATTGCATAAGTATAATCATTTAATATAGTCATTTGTAAAGGAGCTATTTGGAGGCAACTGTACATAATCCTCTTTGTTTTTGTTTTTAAAGTAGAGTCAGTTTTAAAGCAGGGCTACAGATCTGTTATCTGTCAGCTCAGGTCTCTTGTTATGTAAGTGCCACAGTTCACACCCTTGAATTGGTCTGTTCTGTTTTGAATGATTTGGACATTGTCATTTTTCTTTTTCTCAATAATAAAATTGGCTCTGTTTTTGGTAAGATTAGGTAGTTGTTAACTCTACAGTTTAGACCCAGAGAGGATATTTGCTCACAAAAGGAAAACAGAAGTGTGACATGATTCTAATGTCCCTCCATTTCCTGTTCTGAAACTTCTTTTCCAGTGGGCAAGGACTTCCCTTCCAATAAGTTGGTGGGTCAGCGTTGCTCTTCCCAGGGAAGATCTGTGGCTGCATAGGCTTCCGCTAGGATTCATTGACCTTTCAATCTCCATCACCACTCCACTGCTTTCCCTTAAGGAAAAGGGAAGAAATGTTTTACAGTTTGCGGTGAACTCCATGGTACCAGTAGGTGTCACTCTGGACAGCAGGATAGAGCATCTCTGTTCTTATCTGTGGTTCAGAATAGCCTGTGGCATTCCTGCTCCCAGCCACTTTCAAACATCTCAGGACTGACACATCTGAATTATGACATTCTCTGCATTGCCAGCTTTACTTCTATGCTGTGAAATAAGAGGGCTGGGAGAACTGCCATTTCGTCTCGTTCTCATTCAGCTAGAATGCCAAATGCTTACACAGTTACCCCAATCAACTAGGCAAGAAGAAAATGGTTCAGGGAAAAATGGAGGAAATACATACTTTAAAGCGGCATATCTGAATTCAGTGCACAGACACACGAACTTCTGCCTTTCCTTTAGGTGGAGGGGAAGCAGTTAACCCTTTACTGAATGTGCGTGTCTGGACCTAGACTAAAGTAAGTAAACTCTCCCTACCTATACAGTCTCACTTTCCATGCTGATCTTCCATTAGTGATTCTCAACTAAGCTGTTAAAACAGGAACAAAAGGAAGTCTTCCTAAAATTCTCAGGTGTTAACGAATCATTTTTTTTCAATTAACTTTTTCCCCCAGGCTCTATCCACTCTCCACAAAGCTTTGGGATCTGCTTCAGCACATGACCAAATGTATGTGCAAAGAGAAAACAGGAAATATTGATGAAAGGATCAGTCTAGTGGGATAGATTTGTTTCTGAAAATATGTGCTTGTAGTTTTCATGCTCTATGTAGTTTTACTTCATCATTGTTTCCTTTTAAAATGTTGTATTATGGACAGTGTATGTGATACTGTATTATCAGTTTGTAATAAATATTTTCCCAAGTACATATAATTGGTATATATATATAATCTACATGTACATATAGATATATAGATACGTATATCACTTATCACAGCCAACATAGAAAAGGAGAATTCATGTACGTGTACTTGGGAAAATATTTATTACCATGCCTTCATTCTTCAATTTATTACCATTCCTTCAGACTATTTTGTAATTCCACTTCTATGGGATCCCTAGAGGGGTCAGGTTCATACACACAAAGTAGGATGTTAACTGCCAGGGAAGAGAGAAGGAATAAGGACACACACACACACACACACACACACACACACACACACACACACACAGATCTATGTATCCATCTGGTGATATATACATACATATATATATATATATATATACACACACACATCTATCTATATATCATACACATATATCTCTTCAGTTATTCTCTTTACTAATAGACTTTGAAGTCTCATATCTTCTTGAATACAAATCAACATAAGAGACATGTTTAATAACAACAACAGCAACAACAATGACAAAAGAGAAAACACCTGGATTCTTTGTATATATTGTCAAGGTTTGAGAGACTAGAACTGTTACTGATCTTACTGGTATGGTGTTAGCTCAGAAGACGTTAAAAAAAGCAAATAAATAAAACTCAAATGGAAAGGCTCTTAAAGATGCAGTGCTCTATGGAGCAGGGAAGAGGAGAAAGGGACACAGATACTGTTGCTTTAGTTAAAGTTTTCTTAGTATTGTCAATATAATTTCCTTCTTGAAGGCTTATATCTGTCTTTTCAAATAACATGGTGTTGAATAAGTGAAGAACATTCAATACTAGAAATGATTTTCTCCCAAACATCTGTATTTTTTAAACAGTATTTTAATACTGCTTCCCCGCCACCTGAGTTTTCCCTTTCCTTTGTCCCTTTGTGTATTCCCATGCTTAAGATGACTTCAGCATTTCACAAAATGAGAATAAGCAAGCTCCCAGGGACTTTCTTTTAAAATTCATATTGTGCTATTCTCAGAAATTAATATATTTACTTACTTGGGAAATATCCATAGAGTAATCTACAATTTAGATCTACAGGGAAATAAATGAATGACTTTCCATTATGTGGAAAGTTTCAAACTAAATCTAGAATCCTCAGTGTTGACTATTCCATTATATAATGGAGTGAGCTATTGGATTGTCTCATAAGTTATAAAATCCTTATTAATCAAAACATGTTGGTGCAAAGCAGAGGATTAATTGTTTGCTTTGAAAATTAAGGAAAGGGCACACTGAAAAGAAAAATGATATTAAATAGCATGGTATTTCACTCTGTTTGGAATTAATGAGCATTGTGATCACCTTAGTTGAGTTCCTGACCTTTACCATATTATCAAAATTCATTATGTGCAGAAAAAATCTATGGAGATTACAGATCCATTTGTTATGGACATAGATGACTTGAGAAAATTATTGTGAACTTTTAAAACCTTCAAGAATTCTATCGTATCATTTAAGTGTACATACACAGTAACTTCTAATGGTAACATACCTTATTTACTTGGTTGTAATCGAAAGTTGCAACGATTTAATTTCTAACATTAGGGAAGACATGGTCACCTCTTACAGAACTTGTCATTTTACAGCAGTGATTTCTTCTCTTAGGCACCTCACACTTTGTACTTTTTATGGTGAGTGACACCTGCCACCTATGTGAGAACAAACACTGTTTTCCACTTTCCCATCAGGAACAGAGTTAAATTGAATTTAGGAGTTGGTAAATAAGTATATATAGGATAAATTTCGTAGCCACTCCATTGATAAGTATTTAAAACTAAGATGGCTAAACCTGTAATTACATTTTGGTTAAAAGAAACCAGATTATGTGACTAGAGCATCCTTTGTATCATAATATCATTTTTGATTTAAACTTTTATTATTAAAAATTGTGACTTGCACTTATAAAGATACATAAATTTTTTCATTTCCATTCCTTTTTGTGAGTGTATCCCTCCCCCCCATACTCTTCCTGTAAAAGTAGCACATAAGTACAATTGTTCCTACCATGCTTCTGAATCAAGACCGTAAGAGTTTCCTAAGACCCAAGTATAAATACATATGGAAATTCCAATTTTATATTGTAGGTATAAGAAGGAGAAAAATCACCTATAAATTAACTCTATTAGATCTAAGTTAGATTCAATATTGCCAGACTTTCTTCATTGGAGGTTTCAGATTGGGAATTTCTTGTCATGACTACCCATGAGCAAATATTCAATCTTTCCAGGCAAGGATAATTTATGGATTCTTTTCTCTCCATAAGTTACAGTAGCCCTGGCAGTACCAATTTTTGCCCTGAAAATGCTCTGTAATGGAGCCATATCTCTCTAGAAGTTTGATACTTGCTCTGTTATTTCAGATGTACTTGTGAGGTGCTCTAAGGAAAATAAAAATACTAATGATCACTGATATTTGAGTGCTGCCTATGTGTAAAGCATTCTAATCTCTTGACAGGTATTATATTATTACAGCAAACCAATGAGTTAAGTTTTTGTTATCTCATTGTCTGAATGAGACAACTAAGATGTTATTTGGTCTTATTGCTTTGTGTCCTTTTGTAAAAGCATACATAGCAACTAATCATCTAGCCTAAGGCAAACCCAGGACTCATATATTGGGGACTAGACTCATATTTAAATAGAATTTAACTTTAGAAAAGTGGAAGAATTTTAGTAATTTTCCTAAGGATGACAGTCTAATGGTATGAGTTAAGAATTAATTTTACCCTTTGCTATAAACTGTCAGTCAGTTTGGTGTTATAAAATAATTCAAATAGCTAGCATTCTTGAGCTACAGATTATAAACCAAAATATCCTGTTTAGTATTTAGGTTTATCCTTTTTACTCTTTTATATTGCTTTAATTTTTTTAATTATATGGTTGAGGTTATTGTGTGTATTTTTAAAGATACTAAATATAATTTTTTTGAAAAAGTTAGATTTTAGTTTTAGTTTTTGACTATTGTATAGTAAATACCACATTACAAACTTGATAGATTTTATAAGAATTTCCACATTAAAATTGATGCTTTAGGTTTTGTTTAACTTTTAGGCCTCTGTAGTTGGTATAGAAACTTGAGGCTATCTGTGATATTTACAACAAATACTTCTCATTAAAAAATTAGTCAAAAAATTACAATCCATCTGAATGAAAGGAATTGAAGTAGAAAGCACACTTGAACTTGAGATTTCCTGTAAGACTGTGAGGTTGTCTGTGGCTAATTTCCAAATTGACAACTGCATGAGACCTTCAGGCAGTTATTTAAGAATGGACATTTCTGCCCTTAAAATCCTAGGAGTCCAGAATTCTGAGTCGTATTTTCAACTCTACCATGAGTTTGAGCAAATTATGCTGGGTTACAGTTTCCTTAGCCATAAAGTGGAAAGAAGGATTGAATTAAATAATTTTCATAGCCCTTTACAGCATTGAATGAAAAGCAAAAATGGTTCAGACCAACTTTACCACAGTTGATAGGGGAGTTAAATGAATCTGCAATGATAGGGATCAAATTAGCTACTATATGTTGAGTATTCACAATAAACCTATAAGCCAACTACTATTCTAAGTAGCCACTGATTCATTTTTATTCAACACTGGGTTATTGAATAGCCCATATTTAAAAATAATCTGAGGCACAGAGACATAGGGAAATTTGTAGAAGTTCCTGCGGCTAATAAAGTGTGGAGCAGAGATCTCAAGCCAGTGAGATCTGAGGAGACCAGAGCCGGAACGGCGACACTGTGTCCTCCTAGAAGAATCAGAGCACTTCCACATAGAATGTCCCTTCTCTGCTTCTCATCTCAGGAGGGATAATGAAAAAGATGAAGAAATACTTCATAGCTGGAAAATCAACCCTAAATCTCTTTGGGGACTATTTCATCACCTTAAATGATTTTTGGAACATTCTTCTTTCATGCTTAAGCAGGATTCTGATATAGTATGATATTGGCAGAGGTTGTAAAGTGTCTGTCACGTTGGCATTATAGTGCTACCCTGGGCTTTTCCACTGTTCAACTCAAAGCAATATTTATATAAGAGATCACAGAGGCTGAATCACAAAGCCTTTCTCATTCTACCCTTGCTGATGGCACTTGAATATGTCAATTTCAAGCAGCCCACAGACCATGTGTGACCAGGTGGGGAAATAGAAGAAATGTTGCACAGACGTGCTTCTTCTGGAGGGAATGAAAACTACAAAAGCACAGGGCTTCAAAACACATTACGTAGGACATCTCTATGTATTTTAAATGCATTTAAAATCTACATTATTTGCTACAAGATTTTCTTCAGTATGGAGATTTCTAATAGTTTTCATCTTACTGTAGAGATTATGAACTATTTTTTGGAATCTATTGAAAATCAAAAGAAACATAGGTTAGTCAGAAACATGGGTTAGTCAGAATCACTCAGAAATGAGAATAATGCAATTTGCCAATATTTCATTTGGAAGACTTCCTTTAATGTGTTAGGGAGGTCTACCTCCACTGGTTCAGGTCACCTGTTTTAACAATCAGATTGGGGAATCTGATGTTCTGTGACTTTTTTAGAAAAATATTCTAATTAAGCTAGTGTGGTAAAAGTTTGTTCCATTATGTTGGGTCTTCTGATTTTCTGTGATAGGAAGATTTAGCACAGTCATTGTGTTCCAATCTCTTCCTTTTACCCCTTTAGTGGGGGAGGGATTCCCACCCCTTGGTTATGGGTTGGTTGAACACAGGCCACCCAACATGGGACTGGTGTGATCAACAGCAGTCACAGCTCAGGGAAGAAGATGCCACACAGGCCATGCAGGACCACAGAGTGAACAAGCACGGGTTGTAGTAAGCAGGCTCTGAGATATCAAGGAGTTGGAGTGACCCCTGTTTCTCATGGGAGGATATAGTTTGTTTGAATGCTTCCTTGGACTGGAAGGTAACTGACACAACAAGCACCTGCCCCTGGTCTCTTGATGGCGGTGGGCTCTTTGGTGGTGGAATCTTGTCTGTGGAGTAAAGTGAGGTCTTTTTGGTTATTTCAGTTGTCAAAGCAGATCATAGCATTAAGTCTTCATTGTAGGACTAAAATCTCCCGCTACTAAGTTCCACCATTGCATTCAGTGTCTGGTTCTCTCCCCCTCTGGTAGTCTGCTTGGGCACAGACTGGAAGCCCATGATGAAGGTGCTGGCCAATTTAGTTTTAAGGGAGGACTTTCTTCCTGGCTTCTTAACACCTACTCTCTAGTTATATCCTCACAAGTGACCTTTACTCAGTATGGTGGGTGCATGGAGAGAGATCTTGAGAGAGACAGAGAGTGTGAGAGAGAAAGCAAGCACTCCCTGGTGACTCTTGTATAAGAGCAGTAATCCTATCAGAAGAGGGTCTCACCTTATAGCCCCATCTAAACCATTTCCACATATAGCCATATTGGGGAGTAGGATGAATTTTGGGAGACACAAGCATTTATTTCACAACACTCTGATATTTTAAAATATTCTTCACAATTTTAATGATTATTAATATCTGTTTATGATAGAGTAAATCTTGGATATTGCTAGTACCTGCCATAGTGGTACAAAATCAGTTTTCTAGGATTATTTAATGACTAGAATTAAGGGGATGGTAATTCAAATTTTGTTGAAGGCTCTCAACATATTCAACTTTCTTCTAGAGTTTTCTTGAAATTAATTTCTGAAGATCATTAGTTAAGCAAATGTGATTTTGGATTTGGTCAGCACATTATAATTTTCCTGTTGTTTTTGGGTGGGGGTTACTGGGGATTGAACTCAGGGGCACTAAGCTACTGAGCCACATCCCCAGCCCTATTTTTGTATTTTTTTAGATATGGTCTTACTGAGTTGTTTAGCCCCTTGCTTTGCTGAGGCTGGTTTTGAACTCCCAATCCTCCTACCTCAGCCTCCTGAGCTGCTAGGATTACAGGAGTGTACCACCATGCCTAGGTTTTGTGTGTGTGTGTGTGTGTGTGTGTGTGTGTGTTACTGTTGTGTTTTCACTAGTAAGGAAAATTGAACATTGTATTAATTTTGATTGCTAGATTTAGAATTTAATATTTTCCACTTGGAACTTCATCTGTAATGTGGTATCATTGCTACCTATCCCACCTCCCAGCCTGTGATGATTATATGAGAGCATGAATATGAGAGTTCTTCATCAGCATTGCATATATTACAGCAACTGTAATTCAACTGGCTGCTCAAAGCATCTAGCTGCTAGTAAAAATGTCAATTCCAAGCTGGACTCTGTGGCACACACCTATAATCCCAGTGACTTGGAAGACTGAGATGGGAGGATCACAAGTTCAAGACTAACCTCAGTAACTTAGTGAGACCCTATTTCAAAATAAAAAGTATAAAGGGCTGGGACGTAGCTCAGTGGTTAAGTGCCTGTGTTAAATCCCCAGTACTCACTCCACCAAAAATTTCCATTTTCCTACATAAAATTTTACTGAGTTATCAAAGTGGATCAAGGACCTAGGCATTAGACCAGAGACCTTGCACCTAATAGAATAAAAATCAGGCCAAATTTTCCATCATGTCAACTTAGGAACCAAATTCCTCAACAAGACTCCTAAAGCACAAGAAGTAAAATCGAGAGTTGATAATCGGTTGGTATCAAACTAAAAAGCTGCTTCACAGCAAAGGAAACTATCAAGAATGTGAAGAGAGAGCCTACAGAATGGGAGAAAATCTTTGCCACTCAGAGCATTAATCTCTAGGTTATATAAAGAAATCATCAAAACAATACCAAAAAACAAATTACCAATTAATAAATGGACAAAGGAACTGAACAAACACTTCACAGAAGAAGAAATATGGTCAAAAAATATATTAAAAATATTCAACATCTCTAGCAATTAAAGAAATACAAATCAAAACTACTCTAAGATTTCACCTCACTCCAGTTAGAATGGCAATTATTAAGAATACAAGCAACAATAAATGTTGGCGAGGATGTGGGGAAAAAGGTACACTCATACATTGTTGGTGGGACTGCAAATTAGTGCAACCATTATGGAAAGCAGTATGAAGATTCCTTAGAAAACTTGGAATGGAACCACCATTTGATCCAGCTGTCCCACTCCTTGGCCTCTATCCAAAGGACTTAAAATCAGTATACTACAGTGACACAGCCATATCAGTGTTTATGGCAGCTCAACTCTCAATAGCTAAACTATGGAATCAACCTAGATGTCCTTAAACAGATGAAGAGATAAAGAAACTGTGGTATATATACACAATGGAATATCTTTCAGTCATAAAAAAGAACAAAATTATGGCATTTGTTGGTAAATGAATGGAGACTATTATGCTAAGTGAAATAAGTCAATCCCAAAAAACCAAAGGCAGAATGTTCTTTCTGATATGTGAATGCTAACACACAATAAGCAGGGGTTGGGTAGGGGAGAATAGATGTTCACTGGATTAGACAAAGTGGAATGAAGGGAGGGGTGCAAATAGGAAAGGTAGTAGAATGAATCAGACGTAACTTTCCTGCGTTCAAATATGAATACATGACCAGTGTAACTCCACATTGTGTACAACCACAAGAATGGAAAGTTATATTCCATGTATGTATCATATGTCAAACATTCTACTGTCATGTATAATTAAAAAGAACAAATAAAAATTAAAAGAATTACTGAGTTACAGTATGATGTGGCCAAGGAATCTGCATTTTAGGAAAACTTCAGTTGGTTCTAATGTACATTAAAATAAGATGCACTGTGTTAAACTAAAATTAAGTGAACTGAAAAGAATTATAATATCTATCCAGGATATCTAACCCACGAGGTCACAAAGAGATGGTAATTTTCAATTGAAAATATGCAGATAATGAAAATGAGTAACTACCCACCTATAGCAGGAAAGCTGTGGGTGTACTTCATTTATACCATCGACATTCTCCACATTCAGAACTGTGAATTTAGTGGTTTCCAGACCAACATGATTTCAGAAACATGTGGAAGCTTTCAATATGTGGATCCTTGGGCCTTATGTCTGGACAATTTTATTCATTAGGTCTGCTTAGGATCCAGAAATTTGTTTTATGAATGTTTGAATGATGACTAGAAACCACTCTAAGTGGTTGTAAAATTGACAAATATCACATTTCTTTGCATAAGAAGCTTCTGATACACTAAGATCAGTTTTCAGTTATGTAATGTAGCATTAATTTGTCTCAGTATATAAAATTTGGGTTCAAAAAATTGATAGCTCAGTGTAGCCCCTGCATCTTTTTTATTCTGCATTGGATTGAGTGTATCCATTTGGAATGAAGTGACTTTTTGTTTTGAGTAAGGGTGTACAATTGAAAGCAGGAGACCCTGGCAGAGTCCAGCAGTTTTGACTGAATGATTTTTGAATTCCACAATCTATGGATTTTCTTTACTGTCTTCTCTTTGATCCTAGGGGTTTAGGGGGAATCTGGCCACACAACCTATTCTAAACTTATCTGAACATCCATTTAGTGAAATAGGGTCTTTATTAATGGGCTTTATTCAATTCTAAAGAAGTAGGTTTTAAAATACTTTAAACTTTCATCAACTCAAATATATATTTTATTTATGATCAATTTCATTCTGACGTATTTTTTTTTTAGAAATATCAAACTATTTGTTCCCAGTATATGCAGGGCATACACAAATTAATCTAAGTATTAGGGATGTTACTGCTTACTTTTAAACCGAAACATGTACTTGGGGGGATATATTTTAAAGTTTTCTAAAGTAAGCCAGTACTAGCTGAAAATTCAGTCTGTGAAATAATATTTTAAAGAGCTAATAAAAATTTTATATGACTCATGGATGCTTCTTCAGAGGCTTTTACATATTATCTTGAATTTTATAACCTATATAAAAACTGGGGAGGATACATGTTACTACCCTCTCTTTGGAGAGGAAGGAATGGAGGTAGATTAAACTAACATGGGTCAGGGACTTAATTAGCGTCTTACTCTATTTTCCGTTGCTATAACAGAGTACCTGAGACTGGGGAATTTGTAATGAGCATAAATTTATTGGCTCACTGTATGGAAGGCAGAAAGTCCAAGAGCATGGTGCCAACTCTGACAAGGGCCTTCATGCTGTGTCACCCCATGGTGGAAGGGTGAGGGCGAGAGTGAGAGGGGACCAAACTTGCGTTTACAGCTCCACTCCCACAGTAAGGGCAGAAACCATTTGCATGGGCAGAGCTCTCCTTTGCTAACCCAGCCCCTTCTCTCATTGTTTCATTGGGGATTAAGTTTCTAACACAAAAACTTTGGGGCACACATTGAAATCACTGCAGTTAGGCTCATAATTTGTACTAAAACCCAGGTCTTCTAAGCTTAGTTCACTTCTCACTGAATCAGGTAGGCCTAGGCATAAAATGGATACCAGCCATATATTAAAAGGAGGCCATTGTGACATGGCAAGAAAGTGAGTGTGAGTGTGTTGGATCTTGAAGGCATCAGATAAATTTTCTGTCTTCCCTAGCTGTTACTTATGGTACTCAGAAATTAACAGGGGACAAAAAAAGATTTTGCTCTCTTCCTGGTTTGTGAGCTCCTTCTCAATATTGCAGACTTCTTTGGTCAGTTTACATAAATAGATTGATGAGGACTTTATTGGCTTCCGAAAACAGAAATGATTTAAAGGTTCTAAGTACTATTAGAGATTAATTTTAGATAAGGGCCAGAAAGTATTTAGACTTGTTAATAGAACTGACTTTATGGAATCAGCTAGATGCATTTAACGTCTTCTTTGTATGTATTCATTTGAAAACAGTATAGAACACTGACACATAGACAATTATTGTTTTGAGGGCACTGGATAATTAAAGAGCAATTTCAGTTTATTAGTATATATGTCTTCAGATTTATTTCCTCTTACTTACTGATTATATTATACATTCTTCTTTTGAAAAAGAGTAAGAGCCATCTTCAGTCATAGCTGATTTCAAGAGACCCTTGAGGAAGAGACAGAGTAGAAGACCTAGAGAAAGGAATAAATTCAGTATCAGAATCTTTGAGCATTGACATCATCAGTCTTCTCTCTGCAGAGATATTGCCCAATTAAGAAGACCTTCCTGCTCCATGAAGCTTTATGCATGCATATCCTCTCAATTTTCCCCCACTTTACAGGATCTTAGAACCTTATGAAATTGTATGCAAAATATTTTTAGGAACAGAACTGGCTACAGAATTTCTAGGTTTCAGGGCAAAATTGAAAATATGGTGTCTTCTGTTTAAAGAGCAGGACAAATATACCTTCTTAAAAATTAACTTTAACATCTTTAAGGTATAAAATATAAAGCTTTTTCCCTCCTTCCATGGTTTGTTTTTTGACTTGCTCTTTTAAATTTCTAAGTAAAGAAAATGAACACTAAAAATTTTAGCATGAATTTTGTCATTCATATTTATATTGCCCAATGCCATGTTTTAAAATGCAAATTTAAGTGCATTTAACCTCTTAGGATTGCCAAATTTGCACAATTCCTATTTTGTAGTTTGTTGAGTTATCTGTATTTTGTTCTTACCAGAACAGTGAAAACAGTGCCCAAAACTTAGCTCAATTGCTTTTACTTCACTTCTGGTATACACCTGTCCTAAAATTTCTCTCTACCCAAGGCTTTCTCATATGTAAGGAAGGACTTAAAAGACAAGGAACTGTGGGTTGCCCTATCTTTTCTTTCTGGGTCATCATTTTCAGTTTAGGCTATTGGCTTATAGATAGAACTAACAGAAACAAGAAAGGATGCAGTAGAGTTCCCTGGTTTCTTAGAACACCATTGTCTTGGTTCTGCCCTGCTCACTGAGTAATGGAGTAGTTGGTGTAACTTGTCTACCTTGTCTTGCATTTGACACTTGCCGAGCTCCTGCACACTATGAGTCTACTGGAGTTCTGTGATCATGAGACATTGTGAATGCTGTATGCAGATGGTCCGGCTAGAACTGGAGATCCATATATTTCACATTCTCTTCTGTCATGCTTTTCTATCCCACTGCACTCCTTTTATGAACCACAAGTGAGAGAGAAAATCATGAATTTCAAGATGGCAACATCTGAGTAATAAAACAAGCATTGGAACCATCTAGGCAAGGGAGACCACATAGTTTGAGATCACATAGTTTGTATGCCTGGGAGGTTGAGTTGTATAGGTAGGTGTGTTTGTGTGCGTCTGTGTGCACGTCTACACAAAACAGTCATCATGACATCTTTTTTCTGGCAAGAACCTCCTTTTCAGATTTTCAAGGTAGCACTTGACATTGTGGAAGAAAATAAGACACTTTTTTCGAAGGACACTTCCCTGTGCAGGGAAGGGGGTAATAGTTTTAGTACTTTCTTATTTCATGTTTCAACAACTGAGGAGCAAAGCAAATGGATTATTGATGCCACTCACAATGCATTCATGGAGTGCCTTCCCTCTGAAGAGTTTAAGGAAATATGGGTATAACAATATTAAAAAAATATTTGAGCTTGAACATTTATCAATTTCTCCTTTTTTTTTGTATCTGAGAGAAATGAGCTCAAAGAAGGCTCATGCCTTGAAAGGGCATCACTATTGTAAAGCATGTCCTGGCTTCTGTCCATCTGCACTATAGAGTTGGAGGAGAAAGGGGCCCTATAATGGCCAAAGGAAAACAAGACTCTCTTAAATTTTTGAAAATAATGCTTTTGGCAAAATCGGTTGTTGCTCAGTGATAAGTAACATCTTGGGTCACATGCAGCAGGAAAAATAAATTGCCTGCATCCTGGTTCATCACCTCTCCTAGGCATTGATATCACACAGTGTAAAAATGGTTGTTTTATGCGCAAAAAGGACACTAACATTTGTGTGCACCATTTCAAAGTCTTTGCTGTTGGTGGATGCTGTGATAATTACACACAAATATTCATTCGGTCTGCCAACCATTTCTTTGTAATTGACAGTTTCTGACTCCTGGGCTTACTGGAGAATTGTACACTTGGTGCAGCCCAATAAAAGCCAGGAGCAGGTTTGTATACATCGCTCTGTCAGGCGGACACAGTTGCGGGATGTCGGAGTCGTTCATTACAGCCTTTGCTGCATCATCCCGCAGAACCCCAGCCAGGAGTCAGTTGCGTGAGGGATTGTTTTCAAGCTTTTAAAGTAAGATGATTTATACTCTGAGATAAAAACTAGGAGTCTTGCACATTTATGACTCTAACAATATTTTTATTAGTCATTTAACACATGGAGAGTTTTTTTTTTTTAAATTTAACTTTATTAATCTACACTCACAGGTGGAAATAAATGACTTTATTTACCCTTTTGATTTTGCCTAATGGTAACTTGAATGCACCTGAGAAAGACAATACAGTAACAGTAGGTAGTAAAATGCAAACTTCTGTTTCTGACTTAAGACAGTCAAAGTTGGGAATATTTTAGTGGTTACTTTTTCCCCTTAAGTTTCAGATTCAATACAATGTCAGAAACAGTCAACATAATGTATCATTCAACAAATGAAGCAGTCCCTGTTTACAATAAAAGCATATGGTAATTTAGAAACATCAAAACACATGCTATAAACATTCTGGTACTGAAATATTTGTCTAAAGGCTTGACTGATCAGTTGCATTTTATATGCTTTATGAAATATTTCTTTTCCTTATGTGTCAGAAAATAAAGGCAAAGGATACAAATGAATGCACGTAACAGGGTGAGAATGATGACTGGCACATTGAAGTGCATATTGCTCACTGCATCCCTTGCTGCCTTTTTTTTTTTTTTTTTTAATTTGAGGAAATAAAAAGTCTGTGAACTTTACAAGTGTCTAATTTTGTGATAAGAGGTTTATTAATTTTTTTCTTGCACTGCTTGGTTAGGATTGTCGTTCCATTTCCTCATTGGCATCTAGCCCCAACTTTTAGAATGGATGCTAATTACAAACCCTCTCTCCAGGCAACCACTATGAGTTCAGATAAAATGCCCTGGAACTGTTGTTGGAAATATATATTTTTTTCTTTATAGGGCTTGCTGTTTGTACTTTTGCCATGTATGCCAAGTTCCCTTTGAACAAGGAGACATTATTGCAGGGTGACTTAGAGTGTTCACTTCAGAGGCAAAAAGATCTGCGTTTGACCCAGGCAGTTGCTTCCCTTCTCTGTCAGGTCTCATATGTAAAGGAATGCTCTTAGTATTTCATATGTTATTTCTCACAGGATTACTATGAACCTTACCTGAGTGAATATACATCCTTAGTGCCATAAGTGGCCTGACATTAGTGATAACAATGATTGTGGTATTAACAATTAGAAAGCAGATTTCAATTAAAACAAAACTTTCTAAGCTGTTTGAAAAGCTTTCAGTTTGACCTGCTCTACATAGGGTTGCTTGACTTTCTACAATCTCAATTTATCTCTTGTTGCTTCTGAACTGGTCCTTGGCTTCTTTTCTCTTTGATACCTTTCTGCCTCTAGTCTAGTTTTCTCAATATGGATATCCTTTTTTCTGTCTAATATGTTACATGATTTAGTTTAAGACAGTTCAAGATGGAGTCCTTCCTTGAGTCTGCACTGCTTGGTCAATTTGACAGCTTTAACCTTGGCCTTTTATGTGCTCTCTGTTCTTATCTGTGCTGATTGTAGTTTTCTGGGGGTCATGTAGATTTTAAGTTTCAAAGGGGTTACTATTTTCTGTATCATACCCCTTTAAACAATGCTGAATCTCATTTTCTCTTTTTGTGTCTCTTCTGATACATACATACATGGTCTTAATAATCATCATTTGGAAGTTAATATAAAAGTGGTTAGGTTTGGAAATCTGGCTTTTATGGTGCATTCTTATTCTTTTTCTCTGCCTCTGTGTTTCTGTATGTGCCATTTAAAACATTTTCAATTATGTGTTTTTAGGAGTTCAATTTGGGGCATTTAGCACTACATGTTTTTAAATATCTTAATACTAACGTGTAGATGTTGAATTGCTGGAGATCTTTCAGATTCAAACCTAAAGTGTTCACTGTCTAGACCAGGTTTGGAGAATGCTTTCTGTCAAGGACTGGGCTTAGATAGTAAATATTTTAGGCTGTGATGGCCACACCTGGTTGTCTTTGTCACATATTCTCTCTCTCTGTTGTTTCACTATTTGTGTTCAACAACCCTTTTGCAATGTCTACAATATTTTTAGCTTACAATACAATAACAGGCATTGGGCATATTTGGCCCAGGGGCATATTTATGACTTTTGATCTCATTATCTAGATCACTGTAGTCAGTTCTTTATGGCTCCATTGAACAGGGCTTCTAGTGCATTCCAAATGTAGTACTCTGCAGTTTTTCAGGATTAAATTTCCCTTGTGTGAACTATTGAAAAATAGCTGAAAAAAGATAAAGTATGGGCAAAGAAGAACTTGAGGAGTGTTCCTTCAGTACTCTAGTTCTGTTACTGTCATTGTTGGTTTAACAACACTTGGGTTGACCATAACAGTTTGTGACAGGCGTTCATTCACGGATGCCTCCCCAATTAATCTCTGTGTCTCCACAGACTTAGGTTAATTGTGTTTGTACTCAGTGTTCCAGGTGGAGTCCTTGACATGGCTCTAGGGACAATTCTGACTCCCTGGAGGGATACTAGGAATACTCCCTGTGGATTAAACCCCAGAATTTTCCTTGAAGTCAAGCTCAAATGCCATATCTTTCCTTAGAGCTTTTTTTTACTCTCAAGGTCTCTTAATTTTCTGAGTCCCAAGATGCCTGATTTTCACTTGCATGCCTTTTAATACCTTTCTGTCTTTCCTTGTAGCTATTTGAATCTTGTTTTACCTACAGTGTCAGCACTTATGCAGGAACAATTGGGTTTTGTTCCTCTCCCATGGCAGGTGTTCAAAAACACTGAATCCAATTCAAAACCTACAGATACCCAGATAACACATTTTCCACCAAGTCCTCCTGCTGGCTTCTTAAGAGGAAAGACCAATTCCACTAAATAATTTAATAAAAATTTCTTTCATTCAAGTAGTGCCTAAGGAGGAATGGCGCCTCCAATATATTTTTCTGAGTCTGTTGTCTTGGCAGTCTTGTCAATTTTGATACATTTAACTATTTTTTGAGTCAATGATGAATTCCCAAAGTCTAGCACTTAAGATTCTAGTAGTTATTTTTAGTTAAACAGTGTCTAAAAATGACTTAGAATTTAAAAAAAAAAAAAATTCTTAAAATGTTTCTGTCTTGTTTGTAAGTCAAGGACGCTCTTCTGAAGGAATGTCAAGATGGCTCACACTTTCCATTACAACTTGAAGGTCTGTACTCGTTCCCCCTTCCTGGCCATGGAAGTTTCCTTTGGTTTTTTTCCCATGTGGTCTCACCTTCACCAGGCCACCCTTAGCAGCACACAAGTTTGGCAGTGAAGGTCTGCAATTCAATGAAGATTAGCACTCAGATGGTGAAGACTGAGTGAGGCAGAAAGAGCTACAGACCCCTGGAATGATTTTAATGCCCCTCATGATCATCCTGCTTCCTTGCTGTCCCTGAGCAGGTAACTCCAAATTCTCAGGAAGTCACCTGGTCACCTGTCTCAGGATGGGAGGGGTTGGGTGGGAGGGCCATACCACCTTAGGGAATTAAAAGAAAACCAGCATCCAGAAATGGCTCTGCAGTTCAATGATCACTCTGAGCTGAGGTTGGGAGTACCCGGGAGCTCAGCAAAGGTCCTCATGTGGTGTGACTTTCAAGGATCACTTATTTAATTATTTGGAACTTTTTATTATTTGGTTGAATAATAATAATAATAATAATAATAATAATTTTTTTCAGAAAGGACAAAGCCTGTCATACTAGTTATTAGACAAAATGATTGAATGAAATTTGTCTGATGACAGCATATATTAATTTAAATTTACTCTTTGAGCATATAGGAGTTGTCAAAACCTGAATGGGGGAAGGATTTGAGAACTCTGAAGGGACCAGAGAAGATGAAGAAGGGAGAAGGGAAGAAAATTAATGGAAAAAATCCGATTCTGTGTGAAAGAACCTATTGCTGTACCTGAAGCATGCAGCATTTCAATCTATGTGTTTGTGCATGTGCATTTTTTTGAACCAGAAACCTGAAATATCACCACTTCTCCAATTAAAGAAAAATCAAATCTAAAATTCAACTTCTACAGTCAGTGATTTCATTTTTGAGTTTAGTAAATTAAGTGCCACCTTGGCTGAGTAATTATATTTAAAGTTACAATGAGAGTCAGTTTGCCAAAATTTTGATTATTTTACTCCTGGTGCTACTGAAATTCTCAAGTCTTAAATCCTATGTATGGCCTAGTGTAATTTGGCAGTCACAATTTTTATGGGCTAGAAAAATTTTCATAAAGTGTGCTAAACATTGTAATGTTAAACTAAAGATGACGTTAAAATGAATATAACAAGCTTAAGGATGTAGTTAAGCAAGGTGTGTTCTAGCCGACACAATCCATAGAGAATAGAAAATCTTAGGGGAATGACTTAACTGAATCCTCTAAATGTGTTTTCTATCCTCCTGAAAGAAGTGACCACTCTGGCAGAGAGGGGACTTCATAGGGACAGCTGGGAATAGGTGACAACCACAACCAAGACCACCTTACACTCTCCAGCTTGACTGAATTTTAGACTGGATTTTCTCCTAACAGTAGGTCCCTGGCCTTTCTTTTCCTAGAGCATTTGCTTTTGAAAATGTGCAATTATAAATATGTCCTCTGTCTCTTTGAGATGTCAATTTTCTCCCCTTGCTTCTTGCACATTTTCAACCCAGGAAATATTTCTGTCAAGGACCCCAGGATTATCTCTTTAAAATGTAAATACCACAAGTGCCCCCATATTCCAGCCCCTTCCATGAGTGCCAGTTAGCACCCAAAGATAACATAATCACATATAAAATACTGCCAACTCAGGAATAATATACTAGACACATCCCATTGACCATCCTCCCCTTAAAAGCCTCTAACTCACCTTAAAAACTATCTCACCTAACTGGGTGTCATGGCAGATGCCTATAATCCCAGCAGCTTGGGAAACTGAGACAGTAGGATTGCCAGTTCAAAGTCAGCCTCAGCAAAAGCAAGGCATTAAGCAACTCAGACCTTGTCTCTAAGTAAAATACAAAATAGGGCTGGGGATGTGGCTCAGTGGTCAAGTGCCCCTGAGTTCAATCCCTGGTACCCCAAAAACAAAACAAAACAAAAAACCATCCTACTTCTGGTTTAACCTCTTGGTCTGTGTTCTCTTTCCTACAACTGGTGTTAGTATCAGAATAAAATCAGCTTCTGTTTGCTTATAATGTCTGTGTTGATATTTCTTCAGTAGTAACCATCCCGCCTGTCAACATGTATGTCTTAAAGTGATTACAGTGATTTTGTATTACTAAAAACAGATGTTTTATATTTTACAACCAATTTTGAAAAGCATATCTTATTTGGAGAACTTGTGACCTTTGTATTGCATTTAACGTCAAACTTGCATGTGGGCAAGGAGTGTGTTTTTAAGTGAATGCATTCGCGTTCCTAAGCAGGGGCCTGTTGCTAGAAAGATCACTGTGAAAAATTATGCACTTTTAGATTTTTTTCCCCCTTGTGGCCTGTTTCCTATATCCTTCCTCTGATCTGAGAACTAGTCCAGAGAACCCACAGCTGTGTTCACACTAGAGTACCTGCTTATAATGACTTAACCATCCAACAAGACAGACATCTTCTTTCTGGATCTGTTTGTCACAGCTGTTGAAGAGAAAGCCAACTTAAGGGGTTCTCACCACGGTGGATTGTGGTCTCTTGTGAACTTCTGTATGTGCAGGCAATAGTTTTCCTTAACTTTACCCTGAAGAAGGGGGAAAAAATCTCACTGAAAATGTCAGACCTTAAAATGCCTTCAGAGGTTACAGCAGGGTTTTCCCATGATGAAGGGGCATTCCTTGGGGGTACTTATTACTTATGGTTTGGAGGCCAGGAGAATGGACAGAAGAAGATGTCTGTATTTGTCTTAGCAAACAAAGGATAAGCAATGTTTTGTTTGACCAACTGGAAGATAACTTTTCAGTTGGTGGACATCCAGGAGGATTCAAAATTGTTCTTCTATTGCATGAAAAGTATTCTCTTCAGCTTTTTTGCTTTCCATGACTCCATTGTTCTGGGTTTCAGGTGAGGTGAAACATCATAGTGGAGGGTGTGGAGGAGGAGAGTAGCTCAGGATGAGGACATGGCACCAGGAAGCAGAGAGAGAGAGAGAGAATATGTAACCCAAAGGCACAGGTTTAGTGACCTACCTCCTCCAGTCACACCCTACCTGCCTACCTTTACTATCCAGTTAATTCATTTGAGTGGATTAATGCACTCATTAGGTTAAACCTCTCATAACTCAATCATTTCACCTCTAAACTTTCTTGCATTGTCCTACACTTGAGCTTTTGGGGGACATCTCATATCTAAAACCTTAACACCCTGTGATAAACCAGTGAATTTCCTCAAGCTGCTTAGCTGTGCCCTAGAGATTAAATTTTGATCCTAACCTTGTGAACGGGGTAGAATATGAGGCTGGTCCATCAGTCCCTGATAATGACACTGGTTTGGGCCTCTCCTTACACAGAGCACTTGGAGGCAAGGTGCTACACTCGAAGGAAAGCAGACAAGCAAGGGAACCAGTCTTTTTCTTAATCAAATTAATATTGACAGCCTGCCTGTAATATAATGGGGACAAGGGGAAAAGGATTGTGGAATACACTCTGCCTTTTGGTGGAAACGTATCAAAAAGAAACTGCCACTTACATAAGTGACAACAGATCTGCTTCAAAATTGTAATGTGCAATGCAGCAGAGATTATGTGGGTGAGTTCTTCCTGTCAGCTAAACCACTTTGTATCTCAGATTCACCTTTAAGCTGGTTCATTTTTGGTCCATTTCCTCTGTTACTTGGTTTAAAGTTGAGGGCAGGGATAAAATCAGCTGAGAGAGGGAGTTGATAATATGGTAAAAAGCTATGGCTTTTCTCTCTTTAGTAATAGAAGACATGCCAAGGGTCACAGCAGCAAGTAAGACTTCTCTCGGAAAGAAGTTTTCAGCTATTATCTCAGATGGTCTTAAATATTCAGAATCACCAGCCAGGTCAGAATTGCCAGTGAAGTTTCCCTACTCACTGAGAAACTGAGGGAGGACTGATTTCCCTGCTGGCCTGAAACCCTCAGCAGCTGGACACAGGCTTCTCCAGGCATGGTCGGTGTGTGGAAAGAAGCTGGTGCCTGCAGCTGTGTTTCCCTGCTTATAGAAATCCCAGAGGGGCTTGGTTTCTTCTCATGGAAAAATCAGTCTCAGGAGAGCAGATGAACAGAGTGGAAAAGATGAAAGTTCACATGCTGATGAGGGGTTATATGATCAGAAAGGGCAGAATGATTCTTATGCGTTGTTTCTTTAATTCAATAGCTTGATGTTCTTTTCTGTGTCTCATTATTATTCCAGTATTTGACCTATTTTGTTCATTTTATTTTGTAGAAAATAGTCAGCTATATAACTGTAACTTATGACCCCCTCTATTTATTAATAGAACCAATTAATAATTAATTAATTAATTGGTTCTATTAATAAATTAACTAATTAACACATTGATCTCTTATTTTAAATCATTGAGGGTTTTATGTGCCAGTCACTGTGCTAGGTACTGTCAGATGGGGAAGGCATATAGCTTTTTCTACACTGATTCCTTTTTGTATTTTTGAGATAAAAACCATAATCATGTGATATGGGATTGAATTTTATTTGAAATAATATTCTTCATTGCCGGGGTCCAGCCCTAGCAGGAGTCCATGGGTTCCACACTGGTAAACGGGGTGCGGGGAGACAGCGTCGGATGGAGAATGAATGACACAGACTCTAGTTCTGGTGCAATCAATCCCACTTTATTCTGGGGAAGGCTGGGTTTATATACATTTTTCTTCAGGCTTTGATAACAGGCTTATGATTAATAAAATCAAAGAAGTTTCCAAAGCATAGGCAGAAATTGTTTTTACCAAAAGATTATGAGAAAACAGTAACCTTACAGATTATCCTTACTTAATCACAATTATTTTAAGCATATCTAACTACGTCAATGAGCTAATACAATGTTTATTTCCTTAATATCTAAACTCTATATGACCTAAGACTATTTTTATTACTTTTGCGGTAAAGCGATACACAAATAATGTCATGTAACCATCTCTACTAGGTCCTTCTGGTTAATATCTAAATTGCTGAGTTAAGGGCTACAGGAGGGCAGCAGTCCCAATGGTTATTTTGTATCAACATTTATTATAGGGGTGACATATTTTTTGTAGGAAGGAAGGAATGTTGTGAAACCTTATATTTTTACCTTACCACCACAGATTAACAAAACCGTCATCTGGATTAAACCACCCTGTAGGAGACAGGGGGAGATCTATATCTACCCTCTCTAAGGGCTTGCCTTTAGGGGGGTACCAGGGCTTGCCATAGATAAAATAAGCTAGTCCATATCTAGTAGCTACTGTGGGAGGTGCTTTGTGCTTAGAACTTGGGGAAACATTGTTATCTATAAGTTTCTGTGCCCCAACAGATTCTGGCTGTGCCAGTAAATGCAGTGTTTGATTTTTAACATAATAAAAACATTCTCCTGTAGTGAGGTTAACATCACAGGGTTTCAACATGTGTTTTGTCTCCATGATGTTTTTCTGGAAATTTGTAGAATTATTCCCATCACCTCTAGCAAGATCCTCAGACTGAAGTGAGTAATATATTATTAGGAAAACTCCACCGAATAACATCCAAGCTAGGGAGGCATACATCTGGCTACAATCCTTTTAGGATGAGTCTCTGCAATCATCCTTGAGTGGAACTCTGTCAAGCACTGCAAGGAGAGCCAGGTGCCCTCGCACTTCATCTTCTTTTGGCTTTCCAACTAGATATTAATTTCTGGGTGGTTAGGGTTTAATACTATTGTCACATTTCCTATAGTGCCACAAATAGGATAAGGCACATAATAGTTCCTCAGTTACTGTCTTTTGGTTGATTGTTCCCTTGGCTCAACTTTGAGTGCATACTCTGTATGCCTAGCTGCGATGACTTTTTGGGTCTCCAGGCTATTATTTTTTATTTATTATTTTATTATAATTATTTTTATTATTTTTCCTATGCTCTTTCTTGCCTTTCAACCTGAGTTCTGATCATAGTATCACATGGGGAGCAGTACTGGAATTTTCAGAAAGCCCAGGAGGAAAGTAAGAAAAGAACTGAGCAGATCTGAGCTAGCACTAGGAGAGAAGCAGCACAGATAGGGACACACTGGCAAGTTGACCGTGTCATCTTCTGCTGCCTGTTCTCCCCTCACACCCCACATGGAGAAGTGGCAAACCTGGGATCATTCTTGGATTCCTCTCGTTCACTCTCATCCCCTGTCATTCTATGGCCAGCATATTAGTAACACTGTCCACACTGCTTCATCCCAGATCCCCAAACCAACCACTGAACACAGCCCCTGCCATTGAAGGCACCATTCATTGTCTGGACCTTTGCAATGGCCTCCTTACTGCTGTGTTTTTGCTTGAATTCTTGCTTCCCCTCAGGCTATTCTCTATACAGCTGCCATTTCATGTCTGAGCTTCGATCACTCTTTTGACAGAAGGTCAAGGTTAAGTTGATTCCCACTCCTAAGCATGAAGCATGGTCTCCAGTCCCTGCATGAACTGGTCCTTGTCTATCAGAGAAATCTTGAGTTTTCCCCCTTCTCCCCACCCTTGGCCCCACAGTCCTCTGCTCTTGCTGTTTCGAGTACACCAGTTTTATTCGCACATTGGGGCTTTTGTGTTTGCTGTTTCCTCTGCTCCAGTTTTCCCCTGCTTCCCCCTTTGATTTACTCATGGCTCTGTCTCTCACTTCATTTATTTCTCTGCTCAAATTTTCCCTCTTCTGATAGACCTTGTTTGCTCATTCCCTCTTTTGAACACAGGCCCAGTCACTTTTTTTTCTTTTTTACCCTGCTGCCTTTTTACTTTGTTTCTAAAAGTTTGCCATTACCTGAGATTATATTCTTGGTTTGTTTACTTAAAGAGTTTTATTTCCTACTAGAAAGTTAACTAAACAAAGGATGCTTTCTTACCACCTCATTAATAATGGCAGCACATAGTGGGCACCAAAGAAGATTTGCTGAATGAATTAATAAGCAAAGTAATGAAGGCCACAGCCATTTCTGGGGGCAGGTGTTCAGTTGGCACAATGGCCTAGATTTGATTTGCTCCATGTCATTTCTCTTTGCTGAACTTGACCTGGTGCTAATGACTTGTCAAAGAGTCAGGCTCTTCTTAGGATTACCTCTGGATCAGTCATGGGGATTATGAGCTATCCAAAGGAGGATAAAAATATGGAAATTCTTAAAACATGAGGTAGAATAGAACTGTAGCTGAGACACTCTTACAGTGTCTTAACTGACAAAATGGAACGCCATAAAGAATAATAGCTGGAAACACCTGCATATATAAATAACTTCTTGATTATTTGCTAAGGACTTTTATGGGCATTAAACCATTTGTTCTTCACTTCTCTCAAGTGCATTTTTTTTCATTTTTCCATCTTATGGATAGGAAATGAAGGTTTAGACACAATTTCCAAATGTTTCTCAGCAATCAATAAACTATGGATACAAACTCAGGATTCATGTGGCCTAGAATGATGTTTAATATTGTAATTTCATGTAGAAAAAATATTTCAATCTAAAGAAATAGCTTTGCAGGACATTTCTCATCAGTTCTGCTACTATCTGAATAAATTATCATTGTAAGATTATTAATTTCTCTATATAATGCCTAGTCTGCTACTTACTTACTTCATAGCATTGAGAGAATTGAGCAATCATGTATTAAGTGCCTGCATAGTGTCTGGCATAAGTAAATGGTTAATAAGATATTTACCTCTAATCCAACCCTTTGGTCCAACTTTTGGATAACATATTAAGAGTTATCTTCTTTTTAGCAAAAGGGTTCCATAGACATTTGGAGATTCTATAGAATGATCTTATGTTTGTTAACAGGTGACATATAAACATGGTTCTTCTAAGAACTGAATTTCAATTTTGTTTTCTACAAAGTACTTACAAATCTTAGTTAATAGAAAATATTCATCACCAATTTTGGCAAAAGCCAGCACTCCAACTGAAATCATAAGTCCAGTGAGTCATTCTACACAATTTATTTCCAGCGTAACTAGTGAGGAGAAAATGGAAACTTGTCATTTTCCTTTTAAACCCAGGCACATCGCTGAGTTTGCTATGGGCTTGCTGTGCGTACATAACTTTTAAAATAAATATACAATTTCTGTGAAGAGCATGATCAAGGTAAACTGTGGTGGGTTGGCCCTGTGGTAGTCTGGGATGTCAGTAATTCTTAAGCTAACAGGAGCTCTTTCAGGATTCAACAGGATACCTCTAATTTTATATTTGTTGTCATTTTTCATTTGCTTTCCTATTTTAGTACTGTTTACCAACTGTGCTGATCTGACTGTGTTTGATTCCTATGGAGAAATAGTCTATCTTAAAATTCGTGATGCAAGAGAAAGAGAAAGAAAATTTATTTTTATTTCAAAATATTAGAAAACCTTGCTTGTTTATCTGCAGTGGGGATTTTGCAATTCTTCACATAGAAAAGACTACTTGTATATGTTTTTTTCGAGAATCTTGGTGAATGACGCAAGCTTAAAGTACTTTTCCAAAAAGTCACGCACAATATGAAGAAATCAATTCAATACTTCTCTCCTGCAAGAATATATTTGACATCAGAAATAAAAACAAAGAATTTTCTTTTTTGTTAATTTCATTTGGCAGAATTTCTCAACTTCATTTGGGGAATATTTAGTCATGTCTTTGGTGGCTACTGTGAGCTATCACATCTGAGGTACTCCACAAACAAGTTGGAGTAGGACTTCTCATTATAACATGTCTAATCCCCAGATACATGGTCCTAGAATATTACTCTTTTGAATGTCACAGATTGATTTCTAAACTTAATAAAGTTGAAGGCACTCTAAATAGACCACTACAAGTATTTATGCACAAAAAGGATCCAGAGGATGTTTTCACTGGCTTACTTGAAGTGATGGGAAACTACCATCAGTAGGCCAATTGCTTGTATCTAATGCCTTCAAGTTAAAAACTTGATCTTGGAAAATGACCTATCAACCTAAGCAGAATGCCAGAATACTATGAGAACATGATCAAAGAAAAGAAATGCACTTACAAATTCTTAGGCAGTAAGTAGCATCAAAATCAAGCAGATAGGACAGTCTCAAAACCTCTACGAACCAGGAATGGAAACAGCTGTAATGGTATAATGTGAATAGTGTGTTTCAATGAAGAAACAAACCACTGCTCTTAATCAGGCACCAGGAGAAAGTCTTTCCAGCACTTCCTAGTAGACACTGTAGGAAGGAAACCATCACTTCTGTCTGTGATTCTTTTGACTGGTCTTTCCTAAAGTGCTTGGAGGTGAATCACACTGGGAAAATTCAATCATCTCAGTAACTCTGATAATACAGAACTCTTTATCACTCAGCTTTGCTGGGTTAAAATATAATTCTGATTTCCATGAAAACTTCTTGGCCTGGAGCAAGACTTCTGTGCCACAAAGGCAGCAGGGCACTCCATCCAATGAATTCAGGGCTCTCCTTCACTGATGTGTACCATGAAGGTAAACTATCATAACCAAGACTTGCTGCTAACTGAAGCCAACATGCAAGGGGATCTGAAATGGAAACTCTTGCAATCTATTATTTAAGGTATCCTGTATGCTGTAGCCACCATGGGCCAAGGGATCTCCAGGTGCAGCACTCAAGGACTCTACAAACATTTTGTCCATACATAAGCACGCTTTTGCTTACAAGAGCTGTGCAGTTAAAGAATAGCAAGAGGGGCATGGATTTGCAGCATCATATCTTGCTATCATTTTCACTAGTCATTCTGCAAACCTTTGGGTCCAGCCATTTTCCTTTCCTGCTAATTTGCATGGTTGCTTCTTGGTAGTGGTAGTGATTGTCTTTGTGTCAAGCTCTGGTGGTGTAATTCATTCTTACACTACCCTCCTCCCTTGAACATGAAATGCAGAAGGTGTGTGTATCACTGGGTGCATCCCTGAGTGATAGTCATGGTATTATGTCACATCCTGGGGTCAGCTTCTTTCATCCTACCTTATCACATCATGTTTAAAGAGGAACATGGCTCAGTTCTGAGTATCTAGAAGTAATTGGGGTATAAATCCACAGCAGTCTGAGCAGAGAGAGAGGAAAAAAATATATATAGAGAGAGAAGAATATATATATACAGAGAGAGAAAGACTGACCTTTCCATTTTCTATCTTTGACCACTACAGATATGGCCCTTGTTGGTTGTTGTACATATGAAGATATCCATATCTTAATGGAAAACGAAGCATCTCTACAAGATAGGAGTTTATGCATTTTTCTCAAAATGATGAGGCAGTGTCCCTCCTGTGTTTATTATTGCTGCTGGGAAGATCTAATTCCTGAAACCAGGTATTAATCTAAAGGATCACATTGATGGGATGAGCTATATGATAGTTGTTAGGGATTTGCAATGTAATACTTTAACTAAGGCTATTCAAGGAGCGCTGGACTCAGCTTTTGAATGAAAATTTATGCAAATTTCTCCCCAATACGAAACCAATCCAATCTGATACCTTGGGCCTTCTATTACCTGGTAAATCTTCAGTGTAAATTCATAACTGGTAGCACTGAACACTTCTGACTTTTAATCTTGGCTTGATTGTGAACTCTTAGATCCTGAATATAAGTCCTCGAATCCCCTCTAGCTTTACTTTTCCATTATTGTCTTTCCCACAGCTAATAAAAAGTAAACTAATCTGAATGCATCAAGGTCCTTAAAAGATAATGAAATAGTTTATATTTTCTAAAAGTTCCCGTCATTGTGCCCTAATAATACCCATGGAACCTACACTAATGAGTGATGACTATGTTTTTTCTCTTCTCATTAGATGCTGAAACTTTCACCATTGGAGAGGTAGGTTGTCTTTTGAGATTGTGGGAATTTTCATTCTGTCTGCTTTCTGGGAAGCTCAAGGAGTCTTGGTTGGAGGTTCACTGCTAGCCTCAGCAGAGTTCATTCTACTGACTACTGTGGCTCTAGAGGAGCTTAGCTTCCTTTGGTGTTCTCCATCTTCTTGTTCAGCAGCTTCTCTGCTTATTTCACTCTAGATATTTAATCTTCTTATGCTTCTTTCTCCTTCTCTGTCAAAACTTCTTCTCCTAGTTGTGTCTGACAGCTTACTGTGCTAGTCTTCTCGAGCAATTTAATAGGAATCAAAACCTTTAACTCAAAAATGAAGTAATGATCACTGGCTAAGTGAGGTGTGTTGAATAACAGAAGACTGAATTGGTTAAGATTGAAATTATAAATTTGGTCAAATTGCCTCTTCTATACTTATGTAAACTTATCCTTGTTTTATAAGGCTAGATGCCTCTAAAGCATCTAGCATGGATCCCTTTTCCTTAGTCATCGTCTTCAACTTGACTCTTAAGGAAAGCACATTGGGGAAAAATCAAATAATTAAATATGCCATATTAACAAACATGGACATATTCCTGTTGGATGGGAAAAATCTTGTAATCCAGCAGCACAAAGGAAGATCCATGACTAACAGACACATCTGTATTGAACATTCTCATTTTATGCTCCCCAAATTATTGTTGACCGCTAGTTCTTTATATTTCTATTTTTTGCCCATGTTTAAAAAGCAGTTTTGAGACTCCAGCTGTTAAGCCAGGAATTTTTTTTTTTTAACTGGCAGCATTTTTCTGTATTGGCAGAATCCAGAGGCAATTGCTTTGATGATTTTTGGAGTTACATTTGGTGTCTGTCATAGTTCATGCAAAGATAAGCTGATTGGGTTGTCTAGTTGGTCCCAGATGCTTTTGGCTTTAATGCTCCATCAATTCTCTTTGAAAATGAAGTCCTGGGCCAATTTCATCTCTCGAGGGACACTTGCAGATGACTTGTTCATGATCAAAAGGCAACACAGTTTCCTGATGTCCATATGCTTTCTCTGGAACCTCTTTTGGTATCCTCACAACTGATATTTCTTATTAGTAGTAGCCATTTAGAACAGGTCTAAACTTCAAAGGTGTTTCCTCCAAGAGTTCCTGCAAGTGAGAGTCAAGAGGTATGAACTGGTTTCTAAGAACTCCAGGAAGAGGGTTTAAAAGCATAAAAACAGAGCTATGTGATCACCTGCCCTTGAAGGTCAAAGACTGGATTAATGATTTACCATTGACCTATGAGAGATTTGTAGAATAGAAATACTTCTCTTTAGTATTTTGGTCTTATGATTTATATCTTCTGTCATAGAAAAATTTTTATACAATCATTTTTGTTATAAAGATATTCAAGTGACTATGTAAATGTTGTCTAATATAACATAGGTTTATTGGAACTATGACTTTAAAAACCCACAAAAATTAACCAAGTGACATTTTAGGCTTCATTGTACTCAGTATGTTCTATTCTTCTCTTTAGGGTAAAGTATGAAAGACAAGTAAAAATCTTTCTATTTTAATTCCCTCCCTTCCCTCCTTTCTCTTTCCCTCTTCCTTCTTCCCTTCTTTTTCTCCATTTCTTCCTCCCTCCCTTCATTTTTTGCAGTGCTAGTGATCCAACCCAGGGCTTCATGCATACTAGGCAAGTGCAACACCCCCAACCGGAGATTGTTCTGTTTTCTATATTTATCTTCCAAGAAAGATGAATCAACTGGAGAGGAAAATATCAAGGCTGTGTGGTAGAACTCCGAGAGCCAAAGTCGGTGCTTTCTTTAGGAGTTCCAATGGAACATCCTGGTGCTTAGATGTTGTCCTCATTTCAGCTGACCTTCTGAGTCCCTTTCTTCCCCTCACCTCCAAACAATACATTTTTTATCTTTTGGGGAAGAGACATTTGGACTAGTTCAGTATACAGTTCTGATAGAAGTGGTTGCCTTGTATATAGGAATGATATAGTTTCCTAATTAGAAAGCTGTTAATGAATACCACATGAACTTCTGCAATAATGTTTTCATTTATATAAGGGAGGAAGTTGAAGAATGGAAATGCAGATTCCTAGTGCTTTTGGGCTGTGTCAGGAAGTGAATCATTCTTCTGTTTTTTCTAACTTAAACAAAGCAATTGGAGTTCTATGCAAAGCCTGGAGGTGGAAAGAGTAAGAACAAAGTGAGCAGGATGTCAGCTACCTGTCCTTATCACTCCTCTGGTCCTACTCAACCTTTTGCCTTCCAGAGTGGTGAATGGACAAACATGTATATTCAAACTATGTTTCAAACTATATATATATATATGCAGTCTTCATCAGGAAGCAGTTATTTGACTGGAATAATGAACTCATAATAACGATTAAATTTGAATAGTATTTTTCAAATGGGGAAGATTCTCTGCTGGTGTTTTCTGTACATGAAATATTTATTTCAGCAAACCTAAGTTTGATGTTATTGCTCTTGTTTTACAGAGAAAATGATTGATTCTGAATAAATTAATGAAATTCATATAGTCAATAAATACCAGAGATTTGACCTAATTTGATGGAGTTGACTAACCTCCAGCTCCTTCTGTGGTCTCCTTTCTTTCTGGGGGAAAGAATAACTTGATGTCTAGGCATCAAAATTGTTTTCTATCTCTGATTCCATTAAGAATTGCCTTTTTCTTATTATTTAGCATGATTTTTAGAGAGATTCCTAAACATCACCTGTGTCTGCTTCTCAGAGATATATATCACCACAGAAATCATTTAAAAGGTTCTAAACATGGAAAGTGGGTGTTACTTTCAGGTAGCCTGTTTTCTCCTGTGTACAGCTGCTTGGATATTGTACAGGCATCCTAGAAGTTTAAAAGTTGAAGAAATTTTCCTCCACACCCTGATATTTCCATTTCATTTTTTTCCCTGTATGTCTAAGAATGTCATAAACCTCCGCCCATCTGCCAAGATCTAAATTCAGGTTTTTACCCTAAATTTCTATCCTTTAACTTTCTCTTATCTGGCTCCTCTTCATAGCCTTACAACTAGTACTTTATTTCAAGACCTTCATTTTTTCTCGCCAGATGATTTCAGTGTTGTGTTGCTGTCTTCCGGATTAGCAGTCTTCCACTTCCTCAGCCTAAGTTCTCCAGGGTGACCAGATAATGCTTTTTTTAAAAAAAGATTCCACTTCAGGAGTAACTCCTTTCCAAAGCCATTCTGACCTATTCCTACAGAGAGACAGAGATGTGTGTCTCCAGGTAAACATTCTCCTTCTTTGCCCTCTCTCTGTATTCAAATGTCTATCTTCATAAGCATAACACTTTTTTTTCCTGTTTATTTGTTGGTCTTTGCTAGATTATAAGTGCCTAACAGATGAATAGAAAGATTTGTTTTATTCCTCTTGGTAGTACTAGAATCTAGCACAATGCATGACTTCTAGTCATTTCTCAGAAACTTATATTAAACTAATAAATTGAGAATGAAAGTAAAATTGCAAATCAAAAAACTCTAAAAAGCATTTGATTGAGAATAGTATAGGGAATAGATCAGAATGAATAGTCTGGATCTTCCATGTTTTACATTTGTTAGAGTCAGAAAGTTGTATCCATAGGAGAATCTGTATTTACTGTGTAGGACATATTGTGGTTCCCTTTCTAAGTGTTTCTACATGAATTGTATCTCTAGGAATGTACTTAAATGTGGGTGTAGAAGAAAACTGCTTGGCCTAAAACAATTAAAAAACTAACAGGTGTATTCCTAATAAAGTAGGTAAGTTTTATTACCTTAAAAAGAGGTTGGTTCTAACTAATGTAGGGAAAAAGCATAATATTTTCTCATTTTCATTATGAAATTATATAACTTAAGCGAATGTAATGGCAAGCAACTCAGAAAATTAGGTATAATCCATTAAATAAATGAGATTTAATTAAAGGAAAGCATTTTAGAAAAATCAAGCGTCTTCTAAAACCTGGTGAACTGAATTGTCTAGTATTTGCATGTGTTCATAATTCATTTTCCCTAGCTCTCTGTATTTAGCTCATTTGAAAATCATCTATGAGTTGCAGCTGTTGCCTAAGTCATAAGTGTTTCAATATTCTGAGATAATAAGAATCAATTTAGATTCCAGTGACCAAAAACATAATCATCTTGTATATAAATGTTATTGCTTGAGGGCAGCATGGTAATTAGGATATATGGCCAAAGTACCATGTGTTTCTGAGAAATTGTGTTGTTCTTTCTTCTTTTGATTCTTACCAAGCACTCTGATTTGAGTGTACCTTTCACAGTTCACTTTTAGATGATTTATTTTTTTCTTTAGAACCATATTTATATGATTCATATAAAAGACATATAGGCACAGAAATGACAGTTTGAGCCAGGAGAAAATAGGTCAAATAAAATCAGGGCAAACCCATTGCTTTTCCCTGATCTTGGATTTGAGTATGGGATCCCAGAGACTGAAGTACTTGTGTAGCCATGGCAAGGTACAGTGGATTCTGGTACTTGGATGTGCAGCTGACTTACCTCACAGGCGGACAAGTTGCTCTAATTTGAAAATGGTTCTCATGCATTGTTAGAAACACATTTATCAAGTTTAGTCTTTCAAATTATATTTGGTTTGATCTGTATTTGCTAACATTTACTGATGATGGTGACAATGTCCCACTGATCTGTGGTTTATACTTCTACAATTGTTTCATATGTGCCTAAGATAAAGAATATAATCTTTTTTCCCCATCTCTTTCCTTTCTCTTTTCTTTTCGTTCTTTTCCCTTCCTTCATTCACTTAGTCAATCAAATCTCATGTTAATAGTGGCCAAATGTTGAGGTCCTTAATAAGCAGATGTGACCAGACAAATTATGCTATTTCTTTAAGGAATAAAAGTGTGTCCTTATTAAAAATCCATTTTCTCTCACTTTTTCCTTTCTTCCTCTGCTTCTTTTCCATGTTCTCCTTCCCGAATTCATAGATGTTAGCATTTATTGAGTAGTTATTATGTGCCAAGTTCTAGACTAGCCACTGAGTGTGTTTTATTACATAAAATCCTAACATTATCCAATGATGAAATAGAATCAACTACTTTGCATTTGACCCATGAGAAAAATGAAGTCCCAAGTAATTTGCCCAAGATATTAGAGCTAATAAGTAGATGAGCCACAAATAGAATCCATTAGTCCATCTCAAAGTTCATTCTCTTCTATTGATAACATTTTCCATAGATTTTAAATTAATTTATAGGTTCTAAAAATTTTGGAAACTGTGACACTGAAGTTATTGTGAGGATTTTTTATGGATGTGACAATTCTATCATATAATTGACTTCTGAGAGATTTCTTCCCAAAATATATTTGTAAGAAAGTGGGGTGTATGAGTATAATAATTTTCAGAGTTTCATTAGATGCTTATACTTTCATAATTAAAATAACAACTGGAACATAAAAATATTTTGACAGCACTGAGGTTTTTTTTTTGAGGAGTAGGTCTTTTAGTAAAGGATCTATTTAATAAAGACCTTTGTAAGTTGAACAAATGCAGACCTCTCTCCCCATGTCTGACTAGGATGTCAGCCCATCTGTTCAGAATTTGAATGATGGGGCTGTCACTTAGGTTTGTATTTGAAATCAAACTATTGCTGTGAATTTCTAAATTACAAAGTAAAGAGAGAATGACTGGTTTATCAGAAGGCAGAAATTATCTTCAAATTCTTCCCTCTAAATGACCTAGTTTAGAGGTCACAAAGTATTTTCCTGATTTTGAGCATTACCAGACGACTTTTTAAACATACTCCAAAATGAAATAACAATCACCCCTTTCCAATTAGTGAATGTGTTCCCTGAACCCGTTATGTATTTAACACTGTGCTCCATATTATGCAGAATGCAAAAATAGTTTGAGGCATAATTCTTGAGTTCAAGAAGCCTATACTCTAGCTAGAGTTAAGGTAATTATTGAAATAAATATTTATTAGTTTTTATTTTGTGGAAAATTTTATCAGGGTATTATTTGATGAAAGCAGCGCATTCATATTCTCACATAGAAGTTGAAAACTGACATAGAGACAATAGTTCTAACTCGCAGAGAATATAAACTTATCCATAGCTTATGTCATAGTAATACAAGGTCATTAGTCTAGGAGAATACTAAAGGATTCCTCCTGAATAGAACTCTTTTTCAATTGAAAATGTCATCTTACCATTCTTAGTGTTATTGAAAGGACATGTAAGTGTATTATTGGTGGAAGTATGGGTGTATCAGGGAAATATAATTGAGACATAGAGATTAGGTTATGGAGAAGTATTTGCAAGAAGTATCTCAAAATATATCATTACAGAATATAGACAATATTACTTGCTGACCTTCCATTTGAAAACTGTATATAGAGTTATAATCATTCAGATCTTGGATTTTTTACCTTCGCCATCATTTATGAGTAAAACCATGTAAATTGGTGGTCATCTTATCTGTTAACCCTGGATATTAGACAAAACATTAAGATATGGTTATCATGGTGATGGGGTGGCAAGGGGAATTACAGCATAGGGAAGGATTTGGATCACAAAACCTGTGTACACCTTCTGGTGTGAGATACCTGTATCACACTGCCCAGTCTCCTCATCCTGATGTCTCATGAGGTCAATAAATGTTTCAAATATCTTATAAGCCAGATATTGTCCAAAGCAGTAAGTTCTTAATTACATTTCCCTCATGACTTTAGGAGAGAGAACTAAGGGAAAGGGTTTTCTTATATCCATGAAATGTACATTGGCAATTACCGTGTTCCATTTAGCTCATCAAACTCCGTAGGTATTTGGATGTAGTTTTGGAATCCGTTTTTAAAAAATTAAACTCTTGAAGTAGATTCTCAACGACTGTTATTTCATATATGTTAGTTCTGTGTGAGGAAAGTGAACAAACTGGGTTTCTTTATGCCCGTGGAAAAGGGAGCATCAGATGACATGTTGGCTTTTGTTGATTAGGTAAATAGTTCTTCCTAAAATCTGGTTAATGCTTTCTTGATTTGCTGTGTGAATATCCATAAAAGATCAGCTTGATAGGCAAATTATGAAATATACCTGTCTTATTTTTGATTACTAATAAATCAGATGGGCTTATGGGGACACTACATAATAAAAACCAGTTTGTTTTTCTTCAGTGGATTCAATTTTTATATTCCTAGAAAATCGTGTTACATGATGATTTCCAAGTTAAGTGATATAATTTGGTAATTTCAAAGGTCTATACATATAGCAGAAAGACCATAATGTATAATACAAACAACCTTATAGTCTTTTAGAATAATAATTTTAGGAAAATAATTAAGTCAATCCATTTTCAAAATAGAAAAGGATAATATTTAGGGTGATTATGGATATAGGTAGTTAAATTGGATTTGTTAAAGTTAATGACTTTTCTTCCCATCCCATTTCTCTTTCTTAAAATCATAAGTGGTACTTTAGTTCCTTCTGTTTTCTTTCCTTTCTTTAATCTACTAAGCCAGTCAATAAGGAATTGATTCCTCTAATTTATTTTGTAACATTTCTGAAATCTTTCTTCTGTTTTTTAACCTTTTCCCACTTCTCAAACCTAGACTTTTACTTCCTCACACTTAGATTATTGCTTTGTCATCTGAAATAGTTTCTCTCTTGTCAATGTTGTTTTCTTGTTGGCCACTCTCTATAGTCACCTGATTAATCATCTAAATGTACATTTTTCATTAAGTCTTCCTTTGCAAAAGCAAATACTCTTTATTCTCATTTTTACTAACAATTTACACCATCATGGTAGAGATGCACGTCTTTCTAGTTTCTACCTAAGGTACATGACTCTCCACTGCCATCCAATTGACATTCTAAGCACATTTTCACTTTTACTTTTTCCTGGATTCTGTGCTAAGGCCAGAGTGACTTAACAGTCATAACATTCCATCTTGTGATCCATTCTCCCTTCCCATCCCTCTAATTTGTATGGGCTTCATTTAATTCTATCAATGTCTGAGGCCAAACACATTTTCTATCTCTTTGTTGAAACACTTTGTGAATGCTGTCTTGCAAAGCTTTTGCCAATGTCTGTACTTTCATAGCACTTATATCTGTGCAATTTTATGGTGATTTGGGATTACATGTATTTATATGCATGTGTATTTATGCTTTGTATGTCTACTTATGTATGGGTACATCCTTATGTGCACAGTTCCTTCTTTCTGTCTTTCCTCTTTCTGACACGCACACACACACATACCACTCTCCCGAGGTTTGATGTCAGATTTCCTAGGATTTTCATCCTAGTTTCACTGTTAACAAGGCATTTGTTCTCAGATGAATTACCCAACCTTTCTGAAGTTTAGTTTTTTTCATCTATACAATGATATAACCAAAGATACCTACTAGTACTCGTTTCCTAGTGCTGCCATAACAATGTACGGCAAACTTGGTGACTTCACACAACAGCAGTTTATTCCCTAACAGCTAACAGCTCTGGATGGGATGAGCACAGAACCAAGGTGTTGGTAGGGTCACATGTAGGGTCACACAGAGGCTTCATGGGAGGATCAACTATCACCTCTTTTTTAGCTTCCAGTGGTTTCTGGAGATCTTTGACATTCCTTGGTTTGGAGATGCATCACTTTAGTCTCTGTCTCCACCTTCACGTGGCATTCTCCCCATGTGTCTGAGTGTGTCAGTTTTCTATGTAAGGACATCGGCCACAGGATTAGAGTCCATCCTACTCCATTATGACCTCGTCTTCACTGATCACATGTGCCAAAACTTTATTTCTGAATGAGGTCACATTCTGAGGTTCAAGGTAGATATGAATTTTGGGAAGACACCGTTCAACCAGCACACTACTCATAGTTGTTTTAAGGATTTGAGTAGAAAATCCATGTATAATGCTTAATGAGGTGCTTTGGTACCTGGTTAAGTGCTCACAAATTTTAGATATTGATATTATTAGTAGTACTGTTACTATTTGATACATTTCTTAATATCTTCAAGAGACCATGTCTGTGAAATTTAAGGGTTTAGCCATTTAGTCATGCTTGTTCAAGACTTTCCAAATTAGAAGCTCAGACATATCAAAGAGAAATTTTTTTTTTTTTTTTTGGTAAACCTAATAGTCATCAAGATTTTGTGAGCTTTATTTGTCATGAAACAGTTACCTATGTCAAAAATTGCTTGTAGAGAGTCTGTAAGAATTCTTCTGCCTGATTTTGATAAAAAACTAACCAATTTAAGTCATTCAGAGGCTCTTGATGGAACCCATACAAAAATATAGACATAAGATGTAGAAAAGTGGCAAAATTATGGAAGGGTGACTGATACATTTTTGTTTGGTTGAAGCTAGGAAAAGGATTAAGGAAAACAATAAGGATATGAGTGAGCTTAATTATTCAATTTCTGTTTTGCTTCATCCTTTCTTCATTTATCAAGGAGAGTTACTTTAAAACTGACAAGTATAGAATAAATAAACCTAATTAAGAAAAAGTAAAGACAGATAACTGTGGGCACCTTGATCTTTTAAGTGAAATTACTTCTTCAGAACCGAATGAATAGTTTTGAAGAGGGAGGTTTAATGAAGGTACAGAGGTGGGAAAACAGCTTCTTACTAATTTTAAAGCATTACAGGATTTTGGAGAAGTGTTAGGGAAAAAATCCTCATAGAATTTCTGAAATAATAAGTAGTATTTATGGTACTCTTTTCAAATGATCATAAAAGTGGGCTTACAAAGTTGATACCCTTTCTAAGCAAATATTAGAAAAGATTGTTAATAGGCCTTGGTATTCACTAAGAGAAATTCAGATCAAAGTTAAGTCATTTCCTTTTATGATTAATGGTACAGAAGTGGGGCAATCTAAGTATTTGGATGTCAGTAGAGCATTTGAAGTTTCTCATGCTCTTCTCAGTAAATATAAGAATGTAAGGAAGATAATTTCTATTTTTAATTTTTAAATTGTATTTGTTCTAATTAGTTGTACATGACAGTAGAATGTATTTATACATTTTGATAGATCATACATAAATGGAGTGTAATCTCTTATTTTTCTGATTATACATATTGTAGAATCACATTGGTTATGCAGTCATACATGTACATGAGGTAATAAGGTCTGTTTCACTCTCATTCCTTCCAACATACCCCATCCCCTCCCTTCACTCCCCTATACTTAAGATAAAGTAACTCTATTCTTCCCTAATCCCCCCTGCTTTATTGTGAATTAGCATCCACAGATCATAGAAAACGTTATATATATAACGTTATATATATAACGTTTTCTTTATTCATTTATCTGTTGAAGGGCATCTAGGTTGGTTCTATGGTTTAGCTATTGTGAATTGAGCTGCTACAAACATTGATGTGGCTGTGTCACTGTAGTATGTTGATTTTAAGTCCTTTGGGTTTATACTGAAGAGTGGGATAATTGGGTCAAATGGTGGTTCTATTCCAAGTTTTCTGAGGAATCTCCACACTCTTTCCATAGTGGTTGCACCATTTTGCATTCCCCGCAGTACCCCCTCCTGCTGCTTATCAGTCTGGGCCTTGTTTGTCCTGGGTACAGCCATGTTGCAATCCTAAGATCTCAATGCCACTGGAATTTGGAGCGAGACCACCAGGCATGAGCAAACCTGAGAGATAGTAACTAGATGGCGGCAGCAACCCGCACTCCCAGGAGGAAATCCCAGTTGCAGCCAAACCCGTAGACACCCTGACATTGAACCTCCAGGTCCTGGCTAGTGTCCCCAGACAGGGGTGGCTGTGCCCCAAGATGGCAGTAGCAGCAAACCCACCAACACCCCAAACAAACCCCAGGCTCTGGTCGGCATCTCAAAATGGATGTGGCCATGTGCAACCAAACCTGGAGTCTCCCTGGCAGTGGAACTCTGTGCAGTGGTGGAAGCAGTAGTAGCAGGAGTCGGTGGCAGCGGGAGCGGGGACGGAGACAACAGTGGCATCAGTGTCGACTGTTACTGCAGGAGCCTCCAGGTGACCTCCAGCGAGTGGCAGTAGCTTTGGCAGCAGCGATGTTGGCGGTAGCAGCAGTGGTGGCAACAGTGTAGATGGCGGCTGGGCCTCTGGGAGATGGCAACTGCACTAATGTCAACATCAGCAGCACCCAGAGAAAAGACCTCTGGGGACCTGTGGAAGTGGCTTCAGGGGCAGCGTGCCCCGCCCCCCAGAGAAGACCTCCAGGCAATGGCAGCAGTGTCTGCCGCAGCAGCGTCTGCCACAGCAGCGTCTCAAGGATGATAATTTCATAGTTTGGTAAATTTTAACTGGTAATACAACTGTACCCAAAGAATAGTAAATGCAAAGAAAGCTGGAACAAGAACAACAAATGAGTGGGAAGATGGATTAATTTTTTAGGTTATCATGACATGGGCTTCTAATTAAGATGGCACCATGAGTTCATCTGCTTCAAACGTGAGTAAAGGGTGACAAGACAAGTGAGGAAATGTATTACTGCATTAAAAAAGCAAGACAATGCAAAAACATTAAGCAAAGGAAAAGCATCTCCATGAATCCGAAATGGAAGAAGACTAAAAAATGATAAACAGAGATGGACCATACAACTACTGTTCTGGGACCACAGAAAGAAATCTGTGGTTTTGTTTGGCCCTAGAGAGAGAAAGGGAATTAAAGCTAACCCATTGGGATGAGACCATGAAGAAGGCTTCTTGGGACTCCAGGGATGGTGCAAGAGGCTTATGAAAGTAGGTTGGAAGAAAATTAAAGCCGTCACTGTGTGGGGCATTTGATGTGTTTTAGTATGAACAGGCTGCTATATCAAAATACCATAGAACACGTGACTTATGAAGAACAGAAGTTGATTTGTCAGTTAAGGGTTGCAGGTTCAAGGTCAGGATCCTAGCATGGTTGGGTTCTGGTAAGGACCGTCTTTCAAGTTGTACACTCCTGACTTCTCCGCGTACCCTCAAACAGCAGAATGAGAGAAGTCTTTGGGATTCCTTTTATAAAAGGTAATAATCTCAATTAATGTGGACTCTACTTTCATAACCTGATTAGTTTCCAAAGACCTGCTTCCCATTACTTCCATCACAATGAGGATTAGAATTTCAGCAAATGAATTTTGGGGAGACACAACTATTCAGTTTATAACAAGATGTAAACAAATACCCGAACTAGAGAAATAGAAGGTCTTACCCAGCCTCCCAACCAGAACTAAAGGAAGCTGTAAGCTGTGTCCTGGTTCACTAACTAGTTATGTGATTTTATCAGCATTGCAATAGGAAGGAACCCCAAAATTCTGTTCGAAGTCTTGAAGTTCCTTGGCATTTGGAAGGTGAAAATTTCACATCCTGTCAATGTGGAGGGGAGAACATAGAGAAAGACGGAAAATAACATCAGAAAACAAAACCCAGAATATTCAAAATGAGCTTGCAAACCCAGCTTTGAGAACACATGAAAAAAATGTCATGCTCTAGCTGGGCATGTTTGCGCACACCTGCAATTCCACAGCTCGGAAGGCTTGAGGCAGGAGGATCATGAGTTCAAAGTCAGCCTCAGCTACAGTGAAGTACTAAGCAACTCAGTGAGACCCTGTCTCTAAACAGAATACAAAATAGGGCTGGGGATGTGGCTCAGAGGTTAAGTGTCCCTGCGTTCAATCCCTTGTACCAAAAAAAAAGTAATGCTCTAAAAGACAGTACATCAACATTCAGAACATAAATTCTTTCTTTAAGAAACTGTACTCTAACAGTAGCACAAGAGATTTAAAAACATTTCTAGAATATCCTCAGACAATTTTTTAATGAAAAGTTTGGTGTTATGAAATACATAAGCAGAAATAAAATAAGGACAAATGTTTATTTGCAAAGAAGCATTGGAAAATAAAATATTTAACCATTGAAATATTTAAAAATGCAAAAATTAGATACACTCTAGACTATATGTACATGGAGAGCACATTTGTGATGCAGAAGACAAATGCTGAGAAACTCATTCAAATCAGCACATGGGGTGTATTTGTGTGTTTGTGTGTTTGTGTGTAAAACACAGGAGCGACTAGTTTGAAGACAAGGTAGAAGATAGATGAAAGAAGCTTTAGAAGAGAATGGCAAGAAGTGTGGAACATCAATATTTGAAGAAGTAAAATCTATAAATTTCTAGAAGTAAATCCTTGAGTCTTAAGGCTGAAAGGATGAATAAAATAATTCTACAGTTTGACAGATTACTCTGAAACTGTAGAGTGTCAACAACAAGGAGAAACTCTTAGTAGAAACAAGACAGACAAGAGATATCCTTCAAAGGAATGCCACTTGGGGATAGATATGACTCCTTCTCAATAATGCTAGATACTAGGAAAAACCTGAGGTGGTTTCAAAATACTGTAATAATATGATAGACCTAGAATCTCATTTCCAGTTGTATTTTTCAGGAATTTTCCCCCAGACCTATGTTTGACAGTTTAAACTTTCATTAAAACTACCTTGAAAAAATGTTATTACAGAAATAAATAAAACGTATACTTTGTAAAATGTTTGCTGACTATAGGTTATTTAACCTTTATAAATATAAAACATAGGAGAAAAATTGAAGAAGGCAAGAGAATAATCCTCAGGAGGTAGTTAAATTGCTCTTGGATCTGTGGCATATTTGAGATGAAATAGAATTTTATTTTATTTTATTTATTTTAGTATATATACAGTTGGCTCAAAACCAATTTGATGGGTTAAAAATAAATACTCCAAAAGTCCTATCAATTATGTGATTACTTTTTGGCCTCCAAAAGGAACAAATTTCTTCCCATGAATGGAAAAACAGTAGAATGAAACAATATTACCCTATATACATGTATGATTACATGAATGGTGTGAATGTACATTGTGTACAACCATAGAAATGAAAAGTTGTACCCCATTTGTGTACAATGAATCAAAATGTGTCTGTAAAAATAAAAAATATTTAAAAAAGAAGGCCAGTTGAAATAGAATTTTAAAATAACCTTTGCATTGTTTTGACAACTTATATTTTAAGTGTTGAAAGTTTCAGGACAATTGCCATCTCATAACCATTGGGATGGCTACTATTTAAGAAAAATGGAAAAGAAAATAAAACTTTTGGTGAGGATATGGAGAAACTGGAACCCTGTGCATTGTTATAATGTAAAACAATGCAACTGATATGGACAGTAGTATAGAATTCTCAAAAACCTAAAAATAGAATTAGCATATGACCCAGCAATCCCACTTCTGGGTATATATTCCAAACAATTGAAAGGATAATCTCAATGTATTTGTGCATCTATGCTCATAACAGTATTATTCACAGGAGCTAAACAGCAAAAACAACCCAAGTCTATCAACAGATGAATGGATAAGGAAAGTGTGGGGTCACCAGCCCTCTTAGTGCTTACGTAAGCTACAACATGGATGAACCAACCTTGAAGACATTATGCTAAGTGAAATAATCCAGTCACATAAGAACAAAACTGTATGATTTCACTGGGATGAGGTAAGCAAGGTTGTCAAATTCATAAAGCCAGGAGGTAGCATGGTGGTTTGCCAGGGGGGCTGGAGTAAGAGGCAATGAGAAGTTAACAGGCATAACTTCCAGTTTTATAAGATGAAAAAAATCCTAGAGATGGACAGTAATGATAATTGCACAACATTGTGAATGCACTTAATGCCACTGAACTGTACACATAAAAATGAACGATAGTAGATTTTATGCTGTATTTTGCCACAATAAAAATTAGAAAAAATTAGAAGTAATTACTAAAAGGATACAAAAATAATCTATGGCACCCTACTGACAAAAAATATTACACTTTATCAATTTTAACAGAGGAAATAGAAAGTATAAATAAAACAAGCAAAGAGAAAGGTTAATAGAAGCAAAATTTAGATGGTAGAAATCGGTGAGATAAATAGGACATTAAAGTATAGAGGTTATCAGACATGATTTTAAAATATTCTCTTTCAATACTAGAGAAGGAGCTAAAACAATCACACAGGAAGGTTGAAAATGGGATGAAAAAGGATATATTAGGAAATATGAATTTAAAAACGTGTCAAATCAAATATTAGACAAAATAAAATTTAAGGCTAAAACATGTATAAGAATAAATAGGAATCATATTTCTTAATTAAAAAAAGAATTTACCAAGAATATGAAACAATTTGTATTCTGTATACTGGGAAGGAAAAGTGAATAGAATCCAAAATCCCTATTCTCATGGCTAGGAATTTAGGTGAATTTGAGAACTCTGTAATCAGATTGCACCTCTATGAGATTGAGAGGTAAAGCATTCAAAATAGAAAGGATTTAGAGTCTTTGAACAAGAAAACTAGCAAGCATGATCTAAAATATGTTTGGTATCTTTTTAACCATATGTACAGAATCTATATTCTTTTCAAATGCTCATAGAACAAAAAGCTAAATATCTAGAAATCAATCCACCAAAAATATTAAAGATTTTTATTAAGAAAAATTTAACATGTTTTTGGAGAAGATTTTAGATAGAATCTGATTAAGTGGAGAAATATCAGTAATGGGGTCACTTGACGTGCAAAATTTCACTTTATTCATTCGTCTACGAACTTAATGCCATTTTTCAAAATTCCAATAAGAATTTAGCTGGACAAAATGATCTTAAAAGGCACATTGAAGAGTACAAATCCAGGTACAATTAAGGCAATTTTGAAGGAGAGGAATACAAAAGTTGTTCTCTACACTAAGGCTAATTATAAAATATAGCAATTAAACAATGTGCAAAAAAGGTGTAGTTTCATTTCAAGGACTGAGTAGAACAATGGAGAGTCCTGAAATGAACCATTTAAATATAAAATACAAATGGCACAGGTGGTATTACAATTCAATAGGGAAAGACTGGGCTCTTTAATAAATGGTACTGGGATAAAGCTTATCTTCATGGATTTAAAAAAAAAAAAGTAGCGTAATGTACCCCACATATACCAGACTTTGCCCAAAAAGATAAAAACATAAACATGAAAACCTAATTTAAAAACTTTTAAGAGAAAATATAGATTATTTTTATGGCCCCACAGCAGAGAAAAATTGTTTAGGCTAGACACAGTAAGCACAAACCCTAAAGGATAATAATCATAAATTCGCCTACATTAGCACTAAAAATGTCTGTATGACTATAAATAAAGTTATAAGATAAGCTACACTTTGGGGAGGTTTGAATGATTTGTATCAGAATATATAAAGTAAAAATAAAAAAAAAGTAAAGCAGACCAGAAACTCAAGAGAATTTTAAAAAGTATATAAGCAGGCAATCCACAGGCAAAGAATGCTAAATTGCTAAGGAATTGTACTCAGCCTGGTTGGTAATTAGGAAAATGCAAATAAAATCACAGTGAAAAATAATTCCCACCAGACTGGTAAAAAGCATAAAGTCTTAGACTAACTATTGTCAAAGAAAGTGGAGCAATGGAGACTGCTATGCGCTGCTTGGTGTGTATGTAAATTGATCCAGTCCCTTTGGACTACTAATGGTTGAAGATGCCTCTTTCCTACGGCCAAGTAATATTGTGTTTAGGTTTATACCCTAGAGAAACTCACCCACTCTCCCACATCTTAAATATACAATGGAAATTTGCAGCATGTGGTTGTTTTTTGTGTTTTGTTATTAGATGGCTAAAGATGAATTAATTTGAACTATATGTCTTTACCCAGACAAAAATAAGAAGTTAAGTAGAATAAATCAGATCATAGAATGTGACATATATGTGATATATGGAGAGAAAGAGAATGAAAGAGCAAGAGAGAATCATTTATACAGAATTTAAAAACAAACATTACTGTATCATTTATAGATATGTGAGTAAAACTACAAAATGCACAGAAATAATGCAAAACAAATTCAATATGGTAGTTCCAGGAAGTTGGAGAAAAAGATGGGATTTTGGAGGGTCACATAAGGTGCTTTGAAAGTATTTGTGAAATTTGGGGCTGTTTTAGTTTTTTGGCTCTGATTTATTTTGTTTTCATATTTAAAGTAAATCCAGCAAAAAATACGAAGTTTGTTAAAAGTCTGTTTGGACATGAATATTTATTTCATTATTTTAGACTTTTCTGTATACTTAAAATGTTTTACAATTAAAATACATTATACATTTATTATAACATTGATCTAAAATTTAATGAAGAACAAAACAAAGTTCCAAACTAGGTTTCAAAAGTACATCAAAGACTGATTGACAAGAGTTCATGTGAAAAAAGTCTCATGGTATTTAGCTAAAGGCAGATCTTGAGAGAACAAAACTGAAATAAATGTGGTCAGCCCAGTTGAGGAAGATAAATTTTGGAGGTCAAAAAAGAAAAACTGGAGTTGTTTGAACAGGGTGGGCTAATGGTAGAAGCCCCTCGCAAGTTTTGAATCAGAGCTGTGGGACCTCAATCTGGTGAGCACAGGGTAGAAATTTCTATATTCTTATTTTTGGTGATTGCAAATTTGGATCAGACTTTGTAGCAACCAAAAATTATTCTTTCATTTCTGAGGAGGATTTTGGTGAAAACAAAATCGAGTAGAATCATTATTATGTATTCAATAATATTTAACAAGCACTTAGTGAGTGGCATACTCTGTATTACTACTGTTACTCTCAGAGCTTGTTCTGAATTATCTCCTTAGATCAGAAATAACTTATTTTTTAAAAATGTCAGTCACATTAAGTTTCAATCCATTTATACTAGTGTCCAGTCATTGAAGTCAAGTTATTTATAGGTATTTTAAAAATCAACAGTATCAATATTATGGCATTGTTTTATAGATAGGAGTATAAAGCTTGAACGTGCTGGTAGCTTAACCTGAAATTTCTTTTTCTATTTGTGTTAGGGGCCAAGGTCAGCCTCTCTATTTCTATCTCTAGGGATTACTTGAAAAGAGTGTTCATCTTAAATCAGGAAACAAAGGCATAGTCTGTTAAGGTCACCCTAAAAATTCCATTAAAATTTTATTAAAGACTTGGGTTAGCAGTAGCAGATGGAAAATATAAGTATCCAAATAGAAAATAGAATATTGTGGTACAGCAGGAAACATAGGTGTGTAGCCAAGAAAAATCAATACAAGTAACTCAAAGAGGTAATAAATCTCCCTTAAGGAATATTGTCATGTTTTCTGATCTTGCAACCATAGCCTGCATTAAACTTTTTATCTGATGAGTTGAAAGTTTTTTTCACTTCCATATCTAGTAACAGACTGAGAGGTTTTTCTTCAGTAATTGAGTGGTAGGATGAGAAATCTAAAAGACAAACAAAAAATAGCATCTGTTGAATTCTTGTGTAATTATTCTGACACTTTACAATATTTATTGCAGCAAACCCAAGAAGCTATATGCCTGGTTTCTAGCTTTTATAAGCAGGAATATAATGACATGCCCCCATTGTTCACTTCTACTTTAAGTTCTGTAATTCAAAGAAATGTGTTTTCTATAGTTCATATTTCTAGATTATAGATGCATAATTAGATAGATATTAGCTTGATGCAAACAAAGGCTGCTTGAATCAGAAAACATAGAAATGGCAGTAAAGGAAGGTATTGGGGGTGGGGTAATTCATATATTTTAAACAGTGAACTCTAAGAACAAGTCATTTTTGGAATGTCTGACAATTTAGTCTTTATACACACAAGGTCCAAACAGAGGCCCACTCATTTTCCTGGATGGTGTTGGTAGTTGTTTTTTATTCCAACCAGGGACTCAGAACACAGTTTTTCCTGGAAACAATTTTAGAATTTGTATCTAAATGTGCAGTTGGCACCTTCAGGAGTATGCTGTCGGTGTGCTAGCCAGGCTGTTTCTATAGCATTTGTGTCTGTCAATTTTTGGTACTTGTCTTTGCCATGATGACTAAACTACTCAGAGAGCTACCACAGTAAAGATTTCTTATTTCAGTGATTTAAAATTTTATTTTTATAAAATTGGGGTGCTTTAAGAGAATTCACAACTTCAAAAAACATATTTTGTATCTAAAATTTCCAGGTGGTTCCAAGGTGTTTCTAAATTACTTTGGATCACATAAACTTGGTGGCTTTGAAGGTAATGGAGTGAAACCTTCCAAATAGACAAAATTGGCAGTGCTTCAGAAAGAAGAGAGCCAAATGGAAGTGTCCCTGTGGAAAATGTACTGCTCAGACAGCTGTAATATGGTGGATTATGACCCTACAATAAACATCCTGTTTTCTTTGTGTATAAAGGCCAGATAGAGCACATATTTTGTGATTCTTTTTGTTATGAACTAAACTTGTACTGCATATTGACAGCAGTTATATAGACATAATAGATTCATTACATTTTCAGTTTCCTCATCTGAAAATAATCTACATATTTTCCTTCAATATTATTCAAATTAGGTTGCTGTAAATAGAAGATTTATTGGCTTTACATGCTATATGTTGTTTTGGAAAATATAGCTATGATTCTTAACTGAGACTTGATGTTGAAATGTACCAACTTTATTTCTATTGGATGCATAAATCATTCTAGAAAAGCAAATTTTATGAAAAGGTAACTTCTATCAATATATGACAGAAAATTTATCAGTCTTATTTTATTTGGCATTTTGGCAAGTAATTTTCAAAAAACCTTTTTACAGTTGATCTTAATATCATTAAAGGTGAGATAGATTTTTGAGTTATCTTAAAATATTTTATACAACCTTCATGACATCTCTTTTGAAGATCAAATTTGCCAGTTCTTTTTTACCTTTACATTTAAGGAGAAAACAAAATATATACTTTGTTTCAATTCTTCTACAGGTAAGCAAAATAAATGATGGACTAGTTTGGAATTGAATTTCTAACAGAAAAATGAAATTTTGTAGAAATTTAGTATCTTTCACTTTGGAGGACAGAGTCTACACTAATATATAAAATGATTCATTTGTGTGTTGTTAAAACATTTTTTCTTCTATTAGATGTGGGGGTCTCTGGTCTAATTCCTAGGTCCTTGATCCATTTTGAGTTGAGTTTTGTGCAGGGTGAGAGACAGGGGTTTAATTTCATTTTGCTGCATATGGATTTCCAGTTTTCCCAGCCCCATTTATTGAACGAGCTATCTTTTCTTCATTGTATGTTTTTGGCACCTTTGTCTAGTGTGAGATAACTGTACTTTTGTGGGTTTTTCTCTGTGTCCTCTATTCTGTACCACTGGTCTGCCTGTCTATTTCGGTGCCAATACCATGCCATTTTTGTTACTATTGCTCTGTAGTATAGTTTCAGGTCTGGTATGGTGATACCTCGTGCTTCACTCTTCCTGCTAAGGATCTCTTATTCTGCCAAATGAATTTCATGATTGTTTTCTTTATTTCTATGAGGAACATCATTGGGATTTTAATTGGAATTGCACTGAACTTGTATAGTGCTTTTGGTAGTATGGCCATTTTGACAATATTAATTCTGCCTATCCAAGAACATGGGATATCTTTCCATCTTCTAAGGTTTTCTTTAATTTCTTTGTTTAGTGTTTTGTAGTTTTCATTGTAGAGGTTTTTTACCCCTTTCTTTTTAGATTGATTCCCAAGTACTTTATTTTATTTTTGAGACTATTGTGAATGGGGTAGTTTTCCTAATTTCTCTTTCAGAGGATTCATCATTTATGAATAGAAATACATTAGATTTATGAGTGTTGATTTTATATCCTGTTACTTTGATGAATTCATTTACAAGTTCTAGAAGTTTTCTGGTGAATTTTTTTTGCTCCTCTAAATATAGAATCGTATTGTCAACAAATAGTGATAGTTTGAGTTCTTCTTTTCCTATTCCTATCTCTTTAATTTCTTTGGTCTATCTAATTTCTGTGGCTAGAGTTTCAAGGATGATTTCAAATAGAAGTGGTGAAAAAGGGCATCCCTGCCTTATTCCAATTTCTAGGGGGAATACTTTCAGTTTTTCTCCATTTAGAATTATGGTGGGCATGGGCTTAGCATAGATAGCCTTTACAATATTGAGGTATGTTCCTACTATCCCTATTTTTTCTAGTGTTTTGAGCATGAAGAGGTGCTATATTTTATCAAAAGCTTTTTCTGCCTCTATTGAAAAAATCATATGCTTCACTTTAATTCTGTTGATGTGGTGAATTACATTTATTGATTTCCAGATGTTGAACCAACCTTGCATCCCTGGGATGAAACCCACTTGATAGTGGTACACTGTCTTTTTAATATGTTTTGAATGTGATTTGCTAAAATTTTGTTAAGAATTTTTGCATCTATGTTCATTAGGGATATTGGTCTGAAGTTTTCTTTCCTTGATGTGTCTTTGGTTTTGGTATCTGGGTGACACTAGCTTCATAGAATGAATTTGGAAGGGTTTCTTCCTTTTCTATTTCATGGAATACTTTTAGGAGTATTGGAACCAGTTCTTCTTTGAAGGTCTCGTAGAACTCTGGCTGAGAATTCATATGGTCCCAGACTTTTCTTGGTTGGTAGGCTTTTGATCATCATGATGGCTTAGGACCAGACTTCATTAACATGACCCCCAAAGCACAAGAAATAAAAGTAGGAATCAATAAATGGGATAGATTCAAACTAAAAAGCTTTTTCTCAGCAAAGGAAATAATCCACAATGTGCAAAGAGAGAACCTACAGATTGGGAGAAAACCTTTGCCACATGCATGTCAGATAGAGCACTAATCTCCAGAATTTATAAAGAACTCAAAAAACTACACCAAGAATACCAATAACCCAACCAATAAATGGGCTAAGGAAATAAGCAGACACTTCACAGAAGAGAATCTGCAAGCAATCAAATTATATATTTTAGCAAATACTGACTTCACTGTTCCCTTTGGTGGATATGGAAAGAGGAAGATAAATTCCATGAAACATTCCTCTTCACAGCTTCTCTGTATGAAGAGGAAGACTCACACTACCTCCACTCCTACAGGAGTCATCTCTGACAGACAGTCGTCTGTTCTTGCCTTTCTCTTTCCAGTTCCAGAGCTCCAGAAACAATGATTTCTGGCTATTTCTGGTTTCTTCTGATGGTTGCCTTTACCTTCTGGATTTAGACATTAAGCTTCCTACTGTGCTAAATATTTATCTTGACCATATCCTCTTATTGCTCTCTCTTCTTTATGTTGTAGTTATAAAATATTTTAGTTTCTCTATTAGCTACTTTTCTGTCCGTAAATGGCATAATAAATCTCTATCTTCTGATTCATCCAAAAAGAAAACATTTCTCCACCAAGCATGTACGTTTTTAATAATCATGGTGGATACTATTTAAGGTCAGAAGCGAAGCTTTGAAACCAACTTCTTTCACAAGCTTTTCTACCAATGCCTGTATAGAGCACCAGGGTTCTCAGTAAATGGATTTTTCAGATGGTTTTTGTGGGTCACTAGGGGTATCTTACAGTTCTCACCAACAGTGAATTTTTCCTCCTGTCATTCATCTTTTTTTTTTCTTTTTTCTGTGTCATATATTTGGTTTTAAAAATAAAATTGGTTTTTCGTGGTTTTAAAAATGAATTGGCTTCTAGGGACTTCGAGTCTCTTTATTACTTTGGCTAAGTCATTTGTGTTTTCTGAACATCAATATTGCCACCACCACCATCACCAAATAACAAGAAACGGGACTGGCATTCATTTGCTGGGGTGCCATAACAAAAGTACCACAGATTGCATGCCTCAAGTCACAGAGATCTGTTTTCTCACAATGTGAGGATGCTAACAGTGTGTGATCAAGGTGTTGGCAGGTTGGTTTCTGCTGAGGGCTCTTCTTCACCCAGATGGTTGTCTTCTCTGTGTCTCCACAGCACCTTCCCTTCGGGTGTCTGTGTCCTACTCTCCTATTTCAAGAACATAGTCATATTGGATTAGGGGCCAGCACTGTATTTATCTAGCCTACCAGTGATCATTATAAGTCTAGCATTCTTATACCATATCAAATCAGTCAGTGCAACCACAGTATTTTAAGAGATGTCCATCGAAGTTTGAGAATGAACATTGTGTGTGTGTGTGTGTGTGTGTGTGTGTGTGTGTATGTGTGTATTAAGCTGGACTTGCTATGTTCTAAATTTGCAAAAGTGGACTTAGAATTATGTCTCTAAAGTAAAAATTCCAGCATACTGGGAAATTCACTACCTGTTCTAAGTTTTAGATTGAGAGTAATACTTACATTGCTGGCTGGTGATGAGACTCAGATGAGATAATAAATGTCAGAGTATCTTGCCACATGTAAAGGATTTTATAAATTAAAATGTCCTTACTAACAGTAGTAAAATGTTTTATTTAGGAAGCATAAATTTCACCCTTTGAACTATGTATCAGGACATGCTAGATTAAAAAATTGAAAGAACATTTAATCTAGTCCCTTTTGTTTTTAGGTATGGAAATTGAAACTAAGCAATTTTAAGAGACATGCTCCTAAATCATCTGAAAACATTTTATTAGAACCCAAGATTGCTAGCTTTAGTCAACTTTCCAATGAAGAACTACACAACTTTATATAAGGGATTTTAAAATTTCATATAAATACACAGCAGTGAATTATAATAATTTATTCCTTCATTCATTTATATCATTTACATAGAAACATTTTGCTTTACTTCATTTCTATGATGATTACAATTTTCTCTTTGAAGATACTAAGTTCAGATCATCAAATGAGCTGTGATGAACTCACAGGCCAATTCTATTTGTATGTCACTTTTTAATTTCTAAATCCATCTCCTTTGTTTAGGATTTTCTCAATTTTAATCACTTTGTCACTTTCTAGGATTTTGGATTGCAGAGAAACCAAATAATCTTTTTGATTGAATTATGCTCAGGTTTATAATAGACCTTATTTATTGAATTAAGCTGGAAATTAACTTCTATTATCCACCAATTCAATCCAAACTTCTTTTCTTGCATTCAGATTTATTCAGAAATAGAAAATTAGGAACCAGTGATCATGTCCAACATTTTTCCTTGGTATGTCATTTGGGGCTCCTGTGTTTGTCTTGTCTTTTTTTTAAAATGGATAAGAGGTAAGATTTGTTTCCAATGAAAAGTGACAGGAATAAAGACTCAGTTTTTAAGGCTTGTTTCTTAGATTTTAGGACTGGCCTTGGGCTTTGTAGTTAAAGCCAATAAGATGCGGAGAACAACTGGTCTTTTCACTGTCTCCTATCTATAAAATAGGAATTTTTGACTCCAGTTCTTTCCGTTTGGCTCAGCTGCTTACTGTCAGTTGCAGATGTTCACTCAGATTAGCACAAAAACTCTATCTAATGTTGGATGGTACAATCCAAACTTGTTCAGAGACAACTGAAAACCCAACTGATATTTGTCCAATCTGAGAGAAAGCCTTGGTGTGCACAAGTATGTGCAACAACAGCTCACAATTGCTTCCTGCAGAGTAAATATAAAAAGTGATTAAAGACTAACTATATTTAACTCACCAGATACAGACCTCTAGTGTGATCCCAATTTATACTAGGTCCTAGAGGAAGAAAGGCAAACTTCATCCTCCTCTTTTCAAAAATTATGCATCTTTTGGCTACACTCTGAAAATATAAGGGCAGCCATCTCTTTAATACATGTGTAGATGAGGCATGGAGGTATTGTGGTAAATGCACACCAATGTGAAGATGTGTTTACAAAGGATGCAATTTTCCATTCTTCTATATTCAGCTTCTTATGTATTTATGAAAGAAAGTCTTATGGTATTTTTTAATCCAGTCTGATAATTTTTAGTGGTATGTTTACTCCATGTGTCCATTTACATTTAATATAATTGATTCTTGTTCTTTTGCTCCTATTTTCTTTAGGGATGAATCATTTTGATAATTTATTTATCTAGTAGGAGTTTCACTGTAACTTTTGTAAATTTTGAAGTCCTTCCCACTTTATTACTGAGTGGTATAAGTAATATTTTTTGTATGCATATACCACGATTTGTCCACTCACAATTGTTTGAACATTTGGCTTATTTCTAGTTTGGAGCTATTATAAATAAAAAATATCTATGGACATTCTTGAACACATCTCTTTATAGATGCATATTTTCATTTTTCTTGAGTAAAACCCCTTCAGGGAAATTATTGAACCATAGCATAAGAGCACATTTAAGTTGGCAAGAAACTGCTAAACTATAACATTTTATAATCCAAGTAGCATTGTATGAGAGCTTCACTTGAACACATTTTTATCTATGTTTACATGTGTATCTTTTCAATATTGGCTAAATTAGCTGCATAGTGATATCTTCTTGTGGTCTTGAGTTTTCCCAGTGATTAAATGGTTTTGAGCACTTATTCATGGATTGACTGGACACTCTTTTATACACTTTTAGTGAAGTGTCTGTTCAAGATATTGGTCAATTTTTCCCCATTTTATTTCTTTATATATTCTAGGTATAAGTCCTTTTACTCATACATATATTCCAATAATTTTCTTTCAGTTTGTGGTTGGCCAATAAATAATTTATAAAGTACCTTTTAAGAACAGAAGTTCTTAATTTGATGCTCTGATTCTGTTTTGTGTTTTTATGCTCACTGTTTCTTTTTATATGTCAGACTATTATTCTTTCACCCTTAAAGTGTATTCTTTAGAAGATCTATTCATGATCTTTCTTTGTAAAGTATTAATCTTGATCTCATTTTTGAAGTATAGCTTTGCAGTATACAAAGTTATATGTCAACAGTTAAATTTTCTCAGAATCTTGATGATATTATTCTGAAAATCTTGAAGTCATTCTTGACTCCTCTCTTGTAAATTCTGTCAACCATACCTTAAAATATCTCAAATTTGACCATTACTGCATACTTCTACTATTCTGGTCCAAGCCATTATATCCTCTCACCTATAATGACCTTCAGATTGGGCTCCCTGCTTTAACCCTTGCCTTGCTGGAATCTAATTGTGACATAAAGCCAGAGTGATTCCATAAAATATAATCAAAGTATGCCAGTTATGTTGGTTTCTGTGGCTGCTGTAGCAAATTACTGCAAACTTCGTGACTTAATGACAGTAGGAATTTATTTTTCACAGTTCTGGAGAGCAGACATCTGAAATCGCAGTATTTAAGTACGTTAAGGCTGTACTCCCTCCAAACCCGTAGGGGAGAATCTGTTCATTGCTTCTTCCAACTTTTCATGGCTCCTGGTGTTCCTTGGCTTGTGGCTGCATAGTTCCAGTCTCTACTTCTGTTTGCTTATTGAATTTTCTCCCTCTCTTCTTCAAACTGACTTTATCTCATTCTTAGAATGATCCATGAGATAACATTAGGATTCACCTGTAAAATCCAGGACCAACACCTCTTTTCAAGATCTTCTACTTAATCACATCTTTTAAAAAATAGTTTAGCCTATTTTAATAGTGAACTTGCAGGAACAGCACAGAAGACAAATAACAATGAAAACATGTACTTGCATGTAGGACAACTCAGAAAAGCACAGTAAATGGATGGAATCTACTATACGATAAAGATGCTACAAACACCATTTAGTTGACATCAATAAGAAATTTCCTTCTTTATTTTTTAAATCTAAATTTTGTCATTGTTCAGATTTTTTTTTTTTTTGTCCTAGGAATTGAACCAGGGGTGCTTTACCACTGAGCTGCATTCCCAGTTCTTTTTAATTTTTATTTTGAAGCAGAGTTTTGCTAAGTTGCTTGTTGAGGTTGGCCTCAAACTTGTGATTCTCCTGTTTCAGCTTCCCAAGTCACTAGAATTAGAGGTGTGCCCCAAAACACCTGGCTGTTCAAAAAAATTTAATAGGTTTATTTATAATTGTTATTAACTTGAACTGCTGAAACTCATTAGGATAAACATTTTGACTTGCATTAATGCTTTACATCCTCCACATTTATATTCAAAATTCACACATAAATAAAAATGAAAAAACTCTCTATACCTGATTTTTGTCTTCTATTTTTCCTCTTGCATACACTTAGGTACCTTCTGCCCTCTGGGGGAATACATCTAACATTCAGAGCTGCCAATAACAGGAAGAAGAGACAAAATATAAATATGTGTGTGTTTATATATATATATATATATTTTTTTTTTTTTTTTGAAAATGAAGTGCCTCCCATTATAGTGGATTCTTAAAAGCAGGATGTCCATGTGTGCAGTGTGCTAGTTGGATGGCTTTTGACATAATTGTTGCATATTTGGCATGGATAGCACACATTATGCCTTCAAGAAGGTTAGATAGGCCTTACTTGCCTCCTGCAAAACACCTACAGCTGTGCATGAAAGTCCTCATCTGATTTGAAGTCTGAACAACTTCTTGCACCAGAAACTGGAAAGGAAAAGGGAGTTTGTGAATCAGAAGTTCAGTGGACTTCTGCTAATGTCTAATTTAATGGATTGTCACAGTACCAGCCCTGTAATGATAAGATGTCTTCTTCTCTCTGGTAGGATGCACTGTTGCAAGTGACTTTTGTAGACAATTTTTTTCCTGGGTGCTTTGTGAGGACTACATTTGCAGGCAGTGTGCTTAGTAGGAGTCATGCGATAGAGACCTTCTTATGGACCCACTTCTTCAGCTGGAGCTTGGCCAGCTACAAGCAGTGCTGGTGTTAGAGAGCAGATGTAACTGCAATTGCAATTCCTTAATCACATCTTTTACCATAAAATGTAATATTCACAAATATAAGGGAATAGGGACTGGACTTACCTTTTTGGGGAACCACTGTTCATACCTCATGAATGTTGGAAATTTCCAGTGTTTCCATCTCTCTGTCAAAGTCCTTATAATAGACTGCAAGTTCTTAATATATTCTCTGTCTACTCTACCTTTTTGACCTCCATAACTAATTTTCTTTTTCCTATTTTCCCTCTGTCTGTTCCAGATACAACATCCTTTGATTTTGAAATGTATTAGTCTTGCTCTCCTTAGCACAAGAAACTTAATGGAAGACTTCTCCAAATTCCAACTTCATTTCCTCATGTAAGGACTTTGATCAAAGGTTTCCTTCTTCTTGGGGATTCTCATGACATTTAAAAAAAAAATCTCAACTCCTTCTAACATCTTTCCTCACAATGTCATTCTCTTTTTCGTCTCTTTAATTTTTTTTCCTGTAGCACATTACTTAGTTAATGTTATGATTTGGATGTGAGGTGTCCCCTAAAAGCGCTCATGTGTGAGACCATGCAAGAGGGTTCAGAGAAGAAACGATTGGGTTATGAGACCCTTAACCCAATCAGTGAATTAATCACCTGCTGGGATTAATGGAGTCACTGAAGGCAGGTGGGGTGTGACTGGAGGAGGTGGGGCATGGCTTTGGAGTTTAATTGTATCTGTCAAATGGAAATCTCTCTCTGCTTCCTGATCATCATGTGAGCCGTTTCCCTCTGCCATACTTCTCTGCCACGATGTTCAGCTTCACTTTGAGCCCCGGAAAATGGAGCCAGCTGTCTGTGGACTGAGACCTCTGAAACTGTGAGCTCCCAAATAAACTTCTTCTCCTCTACAATTGTTCTGATTGGGTCTTTTAGTTGCAGTGGTAAAATAGCTGACTAAAACACTTATCACTAATATATATCTTATTTATAGATTTTTTCTTCTTCTTGTTGACAATGTCAGTTCTGTGAGAGTAGAAAATTTTATTTGTTTTGTTTACTTTTATTCATAGCACATACTAACAACTCAATAAATGTTTGTTTATGAATCAATAACATCTTATGACTTCCATTTTTGCTGCTAAGGAATCTGTTATTTTGGTTGCCTTTCTTTTGTGGATGAAAACAATCTGTTTTGAAGATATTCTTGCAGTGTTGTGTAGCTTTGCTGCAAAGTATTTTCCTGCATTCTGCTTAGTATAGGTTATACTTCCTTGCCTCTGAATCCATTCATTCAACTAGCTCTAGACACTTTGAATGCTATATTATTGTAACTGTAGCTCTCTTCTGGTCTTTCTCTTCTCACTCCTGAAACTATCCTCTTTCCATTCATTATTTTCCTTCATAACAACCATCATTATCTAACCCACCACCTTCCTCCTTGATCTGCATGATTTTTTTCCCTCATTTTTTTCCCTCCCAGGTCCTCAAAAAGTTCTAATGCACAATAGATGCTTTTTGAATGTTTGTTGAGGCTTACAAAATAGAGGAATTAATAAATATTAGTTTCTCTTTTTCTATACTTCATATCTCTTAACCTCTCTTCTAAATTTTCCGTCTACTTTTCTTTCTGTGCTGCATTTGAAATAAATTCTTCAGTAATGTCTCTGAATTCATGAATTTTCTTTCCAGTTTTGTCTATTCTGAGATTCAGCCTATCCATTAATATTTTTCTTTCAAAAGTTTTTATTTCTCAATTTTCTAATTAGTTATTTTTTTGTGCATGTGATAACTTTTAATTGTTTCTTATTGCTTCCTTACTTGAAACTTTTTAATGATTTCATTTCTTAGGTATCTCATTTTATCTTCTCTGGCTGACATATCTTATGATCTCTAGGTGATAATTATAAAAATCTCAAATTCATGGATACAGAAAAATGTTGCCTGTACTTCTGTTGATTGATACCTATGTTGGCTTATATTCTTGCATGTTTGGTGATCTTGATTGTGAATATCTATATGTCAGTATATGATTTGTAGTAAATAAATGAATGTCTATACATAAAGCCTAGAGGTCTGCATTGAGGAAGTTTTCCTCAGAAAGGATTTGTACTTGTCTACATTTGCCAGCAGAGAATGCTACAAATATTTAGCCTTTTGTCAGGGTCCCTGGCTTAAGGCAGGGATATTGCAATCAGTTCTCCCTTTCTGCTTCAGTATAAAAGCTCAGTGTTTTTATTGTGGTGCTGATGTTGGCATTTGTGTTCAGAGCAATTCTGGATTTCACATTTAGTTACCATTTTCTGCTCTGGTTTTAGTTCTTTATGTTTTTGCTTTTTTTTTTTCTCCTTGATAAAACCCTTATCTCTTCTAAGCCTGATAATGCAATAAGCGTTATGGGCAAGTATGTCTGAATGTCTATTTATGTCCTTTAATGGACTTTTATCTTAAAAGTTGGCTTGATGTACTTTGTATACTTAGCATTGTGTTTCTCATGAAATTAATCAGGATTTCAAGTAAGAAAATATCAAATACTTGGAAATAAGAAATATTAAAATAATAAATATGGAGGCATCAGCTCTGCAAATCTAGCAGTTATTTGCATTATTGATAGTAAATATCCATGTACTTCATTAATTCAGATCGTTATAATTCCATTTTTTTTTTTTGTACCAGGGATTCAACCCAAGGGAACTTAATCACTGAGCCATATCCCCAGCCCATTTTTTGTATTTTATTTGGAGACAGTCTCACTGAGTTGCTTAGGGCCTGGTTAATTGCTGAGATTGGCCTTGAACTCGAGATCCTCCTACCTCAGCCTCCTGAGCCGCTGGGATTATGGGTGTGTCACACTGCACCCAGCTCCCATGTAATATATTTTGACAGGTAAATTAGAATTGATTTTTCTGTTGAACTCCATTGTAGGGAAAATTTTTAGTATTTTTCCTGTGGTGGGAAAATCTAAATTATCAGTGTTTCCCTAGAAAATTCTCTGGATCTATTACCTGCTGTAGCTCGTTGTTGGTATGGAAACATGATCTTATATAGTTGGTGATCTTAGTTGTGGCTAGTATTTCCTCCCCATATTTTAATTTTTCTTTTGTACAGAAATATATACAAATTTAGGAGAAGTTTACAATCTGCTGCAAATTTTGGACACGGGGAAAAAATCCTTAGGATACATTCTTGTTATGTAATAGAAAAAGCTTTTGAGATCTGTAGAGCAAGTGAATGGATTTTTATTTTTTATTATTGTGAACAAATGGGATACATTTTGATTCTCTGTACATGGAATAAAGGCATACCATTCATGTAATCATAAATATACACAGGGCAATGTTGTATGATTCATTCTGCCAATTTTCTCCCTTTCTCCCCACCCTCCCCACCCCTCTTTTTCCTCTATACAGTCCTTCCTTCCTCCATTCTTTCCCCCCTCCCTAACCCTAACCCTAACCCTAACCCTAACCCTAACGCTAACCCCTCCTACCCCCCCATTATATGTCATCATCCACTTATCAGTGAGATCATTTGTCCTTTGGATTTTCGAGATTGGCTTATCTCACTTAACATGATATTCTCCAATTTCATCCATTTGCCTGAAAATGCCATAATTTTATTATTCTTCATGGTTGGTAATATTCCATTGTATATATATGCCACAGTTTCTTTATCCATTCATCAAATGAAGGACATCTAGGTTGGTTTCACAATCTGGCTATGGTGAATTGAGCAGCTATGAACATTGATGTGGCTGTATCTCTGTAGTATGCTGACTTTAAGTCCTTTGGGTATAGGTCAAGGAGTGGGATAGCTGGGTCAAATGGTGGTTCCATTCCAAGCTTTCTGAGGAATCTCCACACTGCTTTCCGGAGTGGTTGCACTAATTTACAGCCCACCAGCAATGTATGAGTGTACCTTTTTCCCCACATCCTCGCCAACACCTATTGTTGTTTGTGTTCTTGATAATCGCCATTTTAATTGGGGTGAGATGGAATATTAGGGTAGTTTTGATATATCAAATCATTTCCAGTAATAAGCATCTCTCTTATTACTGGAGATGTTGAGCATTTTTTTCATATATCTGTTGATTGCTTGTACATCTTCTTCAGTGAAGTGTCTCTTCATTTCCATAGCCCATTTGTTGATTGGATTATTTGTATTCTTGGTATAGAGTTTTTTGAGTTCTTTATATATTCTGGAAATTAGCGCTCTATCTGTAGTATGAGTGGCAAAGATTTTCTCCGACTCTCTTCCCATTGCTGATAGTTTCCTTTGCTGAGAGAAAGCCAGTTATTGATTCTTGCTTTTATTTCTTATGCTATGGGAGTCCTGTTAAGGAAGTCTGATCCTAAGCCAACATGTTGAAGATTTGGACCTACTTTTTCTTCTATAAGATGCAGGGTCTCTGGTCTGATTCTGAGGTCCTTGATCCATTTTGAGTTGAGTTTAGTGAAGGGTGAGAGATAGGGGTTTAATTCCATTCTGCTGCATATGGTATTCCAGTTTTCCCAGTACCATTTGTTGAAGAGGCTGTCTTCTCTCCATTGCATATTTTTGGCCCCTTTGTCTAGTATGAAAAAATTGTATTTATTTGGGTTTGTGTCCATGTCCTCTATTCTGTACCATTGATCTACCTGTCTATTTTGGTACCAATACCATGCCGTTTTGTTACAATTGCTTTGTAATAGAGTTGAAGATCTGGTAATGCGATACCCCCCTGCTTCACTCTTTCTGCTAAGGATTGCTTTAGCTATTCTGGGTTTCTTATTCTTCCAGATGAATTTCATAATTGCTTGCTCTATTTCTGTAAGGTACATCATTGGGATTTTAATTGGAATTGCATTGAATCTGTATAGCACTTTAGAAAGTATGGCCATTTTGACAATATTAATTCTGCCTATCCAAGAACTTGGGAGATCTTTCCATCTTCTAAGGTGTTCTTTAATTTCTTTCTTTAGTGTTCTGTAGTTCTCATTATAGAGGTCTTTCACCTCTTTTGTGAGATTGATTCCCAAGTATTTTATTTTTTTGATGCTATTGTTAATGGGGTAGTTTTCCTAACTTCTCTTTCTGAAGATTCATCGCTTATGTATAAAAATGCATTCGATTTATGATCATTGATCTTGTAGCCTGCTACTTTACTGAATTCACTTATGAGTTCTAAAAGTTTCCTGGTGGAATTTCCAGGTTCCTCTAAATATATAATCATGTCATCAGCGAACAGGGATAGTTTGAGTTCTTCTTTTCCAATTAATATCCCTTTAATTTCTTTGGTTTATCTAATTGCTCTGGCTAGAGTTTCAAGGACAATATTGAATAGAAGTGGTGAAAGAGGGCATCCCTGCCTTGTTCCAGTTTTTAGGGGGAATGCTTTCAGTTTTTCACCATTTAGAATGATATTGGCCATGGCATAGATGGCCTTTACAATATTAAGGAATGTTCCCACTATCCCTATTTTTCGAGTGTTTTGAGCGTGAAGGGATGCTGTATTTTATGGAATGCTTTTTCTGCATCTATTGAAATAATCATGTGATTCTTAACTTTAAGTCTGTTGATATGGTGAATGACTTTTATTGATTTCCGATGTTGAACCAACCTTGCATCCCTGGGATAAAACCCACTTGATCGTGGTGCATTATCTTTTAAATATATTTTTGGATGCGATTTGTTAAAATTTTGTTGAGAAATTTTGCGTCGATGTTCATTAAGGTTATTGATCTGAAATTTTCTTTCCTCGACGTGTCTCTGTCTGGTTTAGGTATCAGGATGATATTGGCTTCATAGAATGAGTTTGGGAGGGTTCCTCCTCTTCTATTTTATGGAAAACTTTGAGAAGTATTGGAATGAGCTCTTCTTTAAAGGTTTTGTAGAACTCGGCTGAGAACCCATCTGGTCTTGGACTTTTCTTTGTTGGTAGGCTTTTGATGACCTTTTCTATTTCATTGCTTGAAATTGATTTATTTAAGTTGTGTTGTCCTCCTCGTTCAGTTTAGTTAATTCATATGTCTCTAGAAACTTGTTGATGTCTTCAAGGTTTTCTGTTTTGTTGGAATATAGATTTTCAAAATAGCTTCAAATTATGTTTTTTATTTCACTTGTGTCTGTTGTAATATTTCCTTGTTCATTCCGAATTTTAGTAATTTGAGTTTTCTCCCTCTTTCTCTTTGTTAGTGTGGCTAAGGGTTTATCAATTTTGTTTATTTTTTCAAAGAACCAACTCTTTATTTTGTTAATTTTTCTGATTGTTTCTTTTGTTTCAATTTTGTTGATTTCGGCTCTGATTATAACTATTTCCTGTCTTCTACTGCTTTTGGTGTTGGTCTGCTCTTCTTTTTCTAGGGCTTTGAGCTGTAGTGTTAAGTCATTTGTTTGTTGATTTTTACTTCTTTTTTTGAATGCGCCCCATGAAATAAATCTTCCTCTAAGTACTGCTTTCATAGTGTCCCAGAGATTTTGATATGATGTGTCTTTGTTCTCGTTTACTTCTAAGAATTTTTTTTTTTTTTTTTTTTATTGTAAACAAATGGGATACATGTTGTTTCTCTGTTTGTACATGGCGTAAAGGCATACCATTTGTGTAATCATAAATTTACATAGAGCAATGTTGTTTGATTCATTCTGTTATTTTTTCCCTTCCCCCTAAGAATTTTTTTATTTCCCTCCTGATGTCTTCTGTTATGCATTCATCATATAATAGTGCATTATTTAATCTCCAGGTATTGGAGAATTTTCTGTTTTTTATTCTGTCATTTATTTCTAATTTCCATCCATTTTGATCTGATAGAATACAAGGTAATACCTCTATCTTCTTGTAATTGCTAACAGTAGATTTGTGGCATAAAATATGGTCTGTTTTAGAGAAGGATCCATGTGCTGCTGAGGAGAAAGTGTATTCGTTCTTTGTTGGATAGTATATTCTATATATGTCTGTTAAGTCTAAATTGTTGATTGTGTTATTGAGATCTATGGTTTCTTAATTCAATTTTTGTTTGGAAGATCTATCCAGTGGTGAGAGGTGTGTTAAAATTGCCTAGTGTTATTGTGTTGTGGTCTATTTGATTTCTGGAATCGAGAAGGATTTGTTTGATGTACATGGATGAGCCAATGTTTGGGACATAGATATTTATGATTGTTATATCTTGCTGATTTATGCTTCCCTTAAACAGTATGTTTGTCCTTCTTTATCCCTTCTGACTAGTTTTGGCTTGAAGTCCACATTATCTGAAATGAGGATGGATACTCCAGGTTTTTTGCTGAGTCCATGTGCATGGTAAGTTTTTTCCCATCCTTTCACCTTTAGTCTGTGGGTATCTCTTTCTATGAGATGAGTCTCTTGCAGGCAGCATATTGTTCAATTTTTCTTTTTAATCCAATCTGCCAGTCTATGTCTTTTGATTGATGAGTTCAAGCCATTAACATTCAGGATTATTATTATGATATGATTTGTATTCCCAGTCATTTGACTCATTTTTGGTTTTTGACATGATTTGGTTTCTCCTGTATTCGGCTATTCCTTTAGGGTAGTTCCTCCCATTGCTGATTTACATCGTTGTTTTTCATCTCTTCCTCATGGAATATTTTGCTGAGAATGTTCTCTAATGCCTGCTTTCTTTTTGTAAATTCTTTTAGCTTTTGTTTATCGTGGAAGGATCTTATTTCGTCGTCAAATCTGAAAGTAAGTTTTGCTGGGTATAAGATTCTTGGGTTTTCTTTCAGGGCTTGGTAAATGTTGTTCCAGGCCCTTCTAGCTTTTAGGGTCTGGATTGAAAAATCTGCTGATACTCTTATTGTTTTCCCCTTGAATGTAATTTGATTATTTTCTCTTATGGCCTTTATAATTCTGTCTTTATTTTGTATGTTAGGTATTTTCATAATAATGTGCCTTGGTGTGGGTCTGTTGTAATTTTGTATATTTGGAGTCCTATAAGCCTCTTGTATCTGGTTTTCCATTTCATTCTTCAGATTTGGGATATTTTCTGATATTATTTCATTGAATAGATTGTTCATCCTTTGGTTTGTTTCTCTAAGCCTTCCTCAATCCCAATAATTCTTAAATTTGGCCTTTTCATGATCTCCCATAATTCTTGTAGATTCTGTTCATGATTTCTTACCATCTTCTCTGTTCACCTTTGTTTTCAAGATGAAGTATTTTGTCTCAATGTCTGAGGTTCTGTCTTCCAGGTGTTCTATCCTATTGGTTATGCTTTCTATGGAGTTTTTAACTGGTTTATCCTTTCCTTCATTTCAAGGATTTCTGTTTTTTTTTTTTTTTCAGTATCTCTCTTTTTTTAAAATTTATTTTGATTGTAAACAAATGGGATACATGTTGTTTCAGTTTGTACATGAAGTAACAGCATACCATTTGCATATTCATATATTTACATAGAGTAATGATGTTTGATTCATTCCGTTATTTTTTTCCTTCCCCCCCACCCCTCTCACCTCTCTTCTCCTTCTATAAGTCCCTCCTTCCTCCATTCTTGTCCCCCCCCCCCCCCCCTCTTCAACACCTATTGTTACTTGTGTTCTTGATAATCGCCATTCTAATTGGGGTGAGATGGAATCTTAGGGTAGTTTTGATTTGCATTTCTCTTATTACTAAAGATGTTGAACATTTTTTCATATATCTGTTGATTGCTTGTACATCTTCTTCTGTGAAGTGTCTGTTCATTTCCTTAGCCCATTTGTTGATTGGGTTTTTTGTATGCTTGGTGTAGAGTTTTTTGTGTTCTTTATATATTTTGGAAATTAGTGCTCTATCTGAAGTATGAGTGGCAAAGATATTCTCCCCCTCTGTAGGCTCTCTCTTCGCATTGCTGATAATATCCTTTGCTGAGAGAAAGCTATTTAGTTTGAATCTATCCCAGTTATTGATTCTTGCTTTTATTTCTTGTGCTATGGGAGTCCTGTTAAGGAAGTCTGATCCTAAGCCAACAAGGTGAAGATGTGGACCTACTTTTTCTTCTATATGATGCAGGGTCTCTGGTCTGATTTCAAGGTCCTTGATCCATTGTGAGTTGTGTTTTGTGCAGGGTGAGTAATAGGGATTTAGTTTCATTCTGTTGCATATGGATTTCCAGTTTTCCCAGTACCATTTATTGAGGAGGCTATCTTTTCTCCATTGCATATTTTTGGCACCTTTTTCTAGTATTAGAAAATTGTATTTATTTGGGTTTGTGTCCGTGTCCTCTATTCTGTACCATTAATCTACCTATCTATTTTGGTGCCAATACCATGCCATTTTTTGTTACTATTGCTTTGTAGTATAGTTGAAGTTCTGGTATTGCGATACCTCCTGTTTCATTCTTCCTGCTAAGGATTGCTTTAGCTATTCTGGGTTTCTTATTCTTCCAGATGAATTTCATGATTGCTTGCTCTATTTCTGTAAGGTACGTCATTGGGATTTTAATGGGAATTGCATTGAATCTGTATAGCACTTTTGGTAGTATGGCCATTTTGATAATATTAATTCTGCCTATCCAAGAACATGGGAGATCTTTCCATCTTCTCAGGTCTTCCTTAATTTCTTTCTTCAGTGTTTTGTAGTTTTCATTGTAGAGATCTTTTACCTCTTTGGTTAGATTGATACCCAAGTATTTTATTTTATTTTTTTTTTGAGGCTATTGCAAATGGAGTTGTTTTCCTCATTTCCCTTTCAGCTGTTTCATTGCTTGCATATAAAAATGCTGTAGATTTGTGCGTGTTGATTTCATAGCCTGCTATTTTGCTGAATTCATTGATGAGGTCTAGAAGTTTTCTGGAGGAGGTTTTTGGATCCTCTAAATATAGAATCATGTCATCCACAAATAGTGACAGCTTAAGTTCCTCTTTTCCTATTTGTATCCCTTTAATTTCTTTAGTCTGCCTAATTGCTCTGACTAGAGTTTCGAGGACAATGTTGAATAGAAGTGGTGAAAGAGGACATCCATGTGTTCCCATTTTTAAAGGGAATGGTTTCAGTTTTTCTCCATTAAGAATGATGTTGGCCATGGGCTTAGCATAAATAGCCTTTACAATGTTCTGGTATATTCCTGCTATCCCTATTTTTTCTAGTGTTTTCAGCATGAAGGGGTGTTGTATATTGTCAAATGCTTTTTCTGTGTCAATTGAAATTATCATATGATTCTTATCCTTAAGTCTATTGATATGATGGATTACGTTTATTGATTTATGAATGTTGAATCATCCTTGCATTCCAGGAATGAACCCCACTTGATCGTGGTGCACAATTTTCTTAATATGTTTTTGGATACGGTTTGCCAATATTTTGTTAAGGATCTTTGCATCTATATTCATCAAGGATATTGGTCTAAAATTTTCTTTCCTTGATGTGTCTTTTCCTGGTTTGGGTATGAGGGTGATATTAACTTCATAGAATGAGTTCGGTAGGGTACCCTCTTTTTCTATTTCCTGGAATACTTTGAGAAGTATTGGAATGAGTTCTTCTTTGAAGGTCTTGTAGAACTTGGCTGAGAATCCGTCTGGTCCTGGGCTTTTCTTGGATAGTAGATTTTTAATGGCTTCTTCTATTTCATTGCTTGATATTGATCTGTTTAAATCGTGTATGTCCTCCTGGTTCAGTTTGGGAGGAGCATATGTCTCTAGAAATTTGTCAATGTCTTCGGTACTTTCTATTTTGTTGGAATACAGATTTTCAAAGTAGCTTCTCATTATGTTCTGTATCTCAGTGGTGTCTGTTGTGATATTTCCTTTTGCATCATGTATTTTAGTAATTTGAGTCTTCTCTCTCCTTCTCTTTGTTAGTTTGGTTAAGGGTTATCTATTTTGTTTACTTTCTCAAAGAACCAACTTTTTGTTATGTCAATTTTTTGAATAGTTTCTTTTGTTTCAATTTCATTGATTTCAGCTCTGATTTTAATTATTTCCTGTCTTCTATTACTTTGCTGTTATTCTGTTCTTCTTTTCTAGGGCTTTGAGCTGTAATCTTAGGTCATTTAATTGTTGACTTTTCATTCTTTTCTGGAATGCGCTCCATGCAATGAATTTTACTCTTAGTACCGCTTTCATAGTGTCCCAGAGATTTTGATATGTTGTATCATCATTCTCATTGACCTCTAAGAATTTTTTTAATCTCCTCCCTGATGTTTTTTGTTATCCATGTTTCATTCAATAGCATATTATTTAGTCTCCAAGTGTTGGAGTAATTTCCTTTTTTACTTTGTCATTGATTTCTACTCTCAGTCCATTATGATCTGATAGAACACAAGGCAGTATCTCTATTTTTTTGCATTTCCTAAGGGCTGCTTTGTGGCATAACATATGGTCTATTTTTGAGAAGGTTCCATGTGCTGCTGAGAAGAAAGTGTATCTGCTCGTTGATGGATGGAATATTCTATATATGTCTATTAAGTCTAGGTTATTGATTATGTTACTGAGTTCTATGGTTTCTTTGGTTGGATTTTGTTTGGAAGATCTACCTAGTGGTGACAGCGATGCGTTAAAGTCGCCCAGAATTATTGTGTTGTGGTCTATGTGATTCTTGAAATTGAGAAGGATTTGTTTGATGTACAGGGATGCACCATTGTTTGTGGCATAAATATTTACTATCGTTATGTCTTCCTGATTTATGGTTCCCTTAAGCAGTATGAAATGTCCTTCTTTATCCCTTCTGACTAACTTTGGCTTGAAGTCCACTGTATCTGATATAGGGATGGAAACCCCCCCTCTTTTACCGAGTCCATGTGCATGGTAGGTTTTTTCCCATCCTTTCACCTGTAGTCTGTGGACGTCTTTTTCTATGAGATGAGTCTCTTGCAAGCAGCATATTGTTAGGTCTTTCTTTTTAATCCATTCTGCCAGTCTATGTCTTTTGATTGATGAGTTTAGGCCATTAATGTTCAGGGTTATTATTGAGAAATGATTTGTATTCCCAGTCATTTGGCTTATTTTTGGTTTTTAAGTTGGCTTGGTTTCTCCTTTGAGTGGTTTTTCTCTAAGGTAGTTCCTCCCTTTGCTGACCTCCATTGTTGTTTTTCATCTCCTCCTCATGGAATATTTTGTTGAGAACATTCTGTAGGGCAGACTTTCTATTTGTAAATTCTTTTAACTTTTGTTTATCATAGAAGGATTTTATTTCATCTTCAAATCTGAAGGTTAGTTTTGCTGGGTATAGGATTCTTGGTTGGCAACCATGTTCTTTCAGAGCTTGAAATATGTTGGTCCAGGCCCTTCTAGCTTTTAGAGTCTGGGTTGAGAAGTCTGCTGCTATCCATATTGGTCTCCCCCTATATGTAATCTGATGCTTTTCTCTTGCGGCCTTCAAAATCCTATCTTTATTTTGAATGTTAGGCATTTTCATTATAATGTGTCTTGGTGTGGATCTGTTGTGATTCTGTGCACTTGGTGTTCTGTAAGCCTCTTGTATTTGATTTTCCATTTCATTCTTCAGGTTTGGGAAATTTTCTGATATTTCATTGAATAGGTAGTTCATTCCTTTGGTTTGTATCTCTGTGCCTTCCTCAATCCCAATAATTCTTAAATTTGGTCTTTTCATGATGTCCCATAGTTCTTGGAGATTCTGTTCATGATTTCTTACCATCTTCTCTATTTGGGCAATTTTATATTCAAGATTAAATATTTTGTCTTCATTGTCTGAGGTTCTGTCTTCCAAGTGGTCTAGTCTGTTGGTGATGCTTTCCATTGAGTTTTTTATTTGGTTTATTGTCTCCTTCATTTCAAGGATTTCCATTTGGTTTTTTTTTTTTTGAGAATCTCTATCTCTTTGTTGAAATGATCTTTTGCTTCCTGCAGGTGCTCTTTCAGCTTTTTTTTAATTATCATTCATTGCCTGCATTTGCTCTCTTATCTCATCCTTTGCTTCGCGAATCATCTTAATCATGTATAATCTGAAGTCCTTTTCTGACATTTCTTCTAACATACTGTCATTGGATTCTATTACTATAGAATCTAGATTTGTTTGGATCATTTTCTTCCATTGTTTTTTCATGTTGTTCATGTATCTTCCCTTCTAGCAGTGCAGATCTGGGGTACTGCAGATTTCCCCCTATAGGCTTATAGTGGCCCTATAGGTTTCCAAAACCCTTTCTTTAAGGGGAGATCAATATTAGCAGTGCCCAAATCAGACACTATGCAATCCTAGACCAAATAGCCTCTATGGGGACAATAACAAAATTGTCATGGTAAACAAAATGTGTTCAAATGTTATCTTTGGTAAAACAAACAGGTTTATAATAATGTCTGCAGTTTCTAATGGAGGACAAAGAGGATGCAGAGGGATGAAGAATATGGCTGTTAATGGGATAATAAAAGAATATACAGAAGTTCTAGAAAATAGAAAGTGTGAGAGTGTAATCAAAAGAAATCGGATGTTAGCATGTAAATAAGGGGGAAAGCGACTCTGAGGGAACAGGTAAACAGAAGGAAAATAAAGTAAGAAACATAAAGAAATAAAAACTTAAATATTTTTTTTAAAAAGGAGAAAAAAGAAAATCTACTGTATAACAGTCATATACTAATGAAACCTCCCAGTGTTCAGTAGCCTGATGTATGAGAGGTACCTGACAATGAGCTTCAAGCCTCCAGCAGGAGTCTCAGGATGGGATTTGCCCCACCCAAAGATCAGAGCTACGGCTTCCAGGATTATGCAAGATGGCTGCTCTGGCTTCCAAATGTGTTGGCAAATGGGGAGCTGCAGCTCAGGGGTGGACATGGTCAGCTGGAGGTCCTGGAGACAGGATGCCGTTGGTCTGGCAGGGGTCCTGGAGGTCGGGTGTGTTTGGTGTGGTTGCAGGATCCTGGAGGCCGGGTGCAATCAGTTGGTCTGGGTTCCCGGTGATAGGGCACAGTCAGTTTGTCTGGAGGTCCTGGCGGCAGGGAGCAGTCAGTTGATGTGAGGGCCCCAGACGCAGGGAGTAATCGGTCAGGCTGAGGGATCCTGGAGACGGGACTCAGTCAGTCCGGCCAGGGGTCCTACAGGGCCTGGCTGTTGTCTCAAAATGGCGGCAGCCACATGTAATCAAACCTGCAGGTACTGTAACAGTGAACTTCCTGGCAGCAGCAGGCAGCTGGTTCTCCACTGGCGGTCTGCGGTCAGTCTGCTGGCAGCTGTCGGACGATGGGGAGGTGAACCTCGAGCGTTGGGTGATGGATAGGGGTAAGTCAGGCGATAGACAGGCGAGAGGCAGGCAAATGGTCCTCTAACTCTTTATTGAAGTGAATGTATGACCACTGTAACTCCATACCATGTACAACCACAAGAATGGGAAGTTATACTCCATTTATGTATAATATGTCAAAATACATTCTACTGTCTTGTATACCTAAAAAGAACAACAACAAAAAAGATTTGATTTGAATTCAATTTTGGGAGGATCTTTGGTAAAAATGGGGTCAGTAGTGAGTCAAAGCTATTTATTGGGATCTTTCCTGAAAAGAGAGAATGTTACAAGTCTGCAATGAAGCTGAGACAAGAGGCAAGTATAATTTCTACTAGTTGTGAGATTTAGCTGATATCTTTAAATTGTATCAAGAAAATGCATCTGTTCTCCCCATTATATGAAATAGCACTAGAGAAGAAATCATATCATCTGGGCCTAAAATTCCAGGTTTTCCTCTTTTGGAGGTGGTATTTATATTTTTGGGGGGTAGGGGTATCAGGGGTACTTGACCACTAGTCACATTCCCAGTCCTATTTTGTATTTTATTTAGAGACAGAGTCTCACTGAGTTGCTTAGCACCTCACCATTGCTGAAGCTGGCTTTGAGTTCTCAATCCTCCTGCCTCAGCCTCCTGAGCTACTAGGATTATAGGCATGCACCACCGCACCTGGTTCAATTTTTTTAAAAGCATTAAAACTATATAGGTATTTAGTTATTCAAAGTGTGCTGTCCTTGGAAGCACAACTGAGTTCTAATTCCAGTTCTGTAACATCAAAAGCACAGACAGTAAAAACAAATGCAATCAAACTAAAAAACATCTTCACATAAAAGAGAATAATACATTAAACAAAAAGACTACCCATAGCAGGGGAGAAAATATCTGCAAACCATACTTCCCATAAGGGGTTAATATCTCAAGTATATAAGAAACTCAAACAACTCATTACCAAACAAGCAAATAAAGCAACAAAAAGTGGGAAAAGGACTTAAATAAATAATTCTCAAAAGACAAATAACCAATAGATGAAAGAAAAAAATGCTTATTATCACCGACTATCATGGAAATGTAAATTGAAACCACAACTTGATATCCCTTTACATGTGGTACTGTGTCTGTTCTCAAAAAGACAAAAGGGAACACATATGGCTCAGAGTGTGAAGAAAGGAACCATTCCACACTCTTAAATTTGTTCTTTTTAGATATACATGACAGCAGTGTATTTTGACATATTGTGCATATATGGAGTATAACTTATTCTGATTAGGATCCCATTCTTGTGGTTGTACATAATGTGGAGTTTCACTGGTGTTGTATTCATATATGAACATAGGAAAGTTATTATGATTCATTCTTCTGTCTTTCCTATTCTCATCCACCCTCCCTTACCTTCATTCCCATTTATCTAAGCCATTGAATTTCTATTCCCCCCACCAACCTTACTATGTGCTAGTACCTACATATCAGAGAACATTAGTTTTTTCAGGGGATTGTCTTATTTTACTTAACATGATATTCTCCAGATCCATCCATTTCTTCTTTATGACTGAGTAATATTCCATTGTGTTTATATACTACAGTCTCTTTATTCATCTGTTAAAGGGCACCTAGGTTGATTACATAGCCTAACTATTGTGAATTGAGCTGCTATAAATATTGATGTGGCTGCATCATTGTAATATGCTGGTTTTAAGTCCTTTGAGTATATACTGAGGGATAACTGGGCCAAATGGTGGTTACATTCCAAATACTCTGAGGAATCTCCATACTGCTTTCCAGCATGATTGCACCAAGTTGTAGTCCCACTAGCATTGTATAAGTGCTATTGTATAAGTACATTTCCCCACATCCTCACCAACACTTATTGTTACTTGTATTCTTGATAATTGCCATTCTGATTGGAGAGAGATGGAGTTTCAGTATATTTTAATTTGCATTTCTCTAATTGCTAGAGATGTTGAACATTTTTTCATATATTTGTTGACCATTTGTATTTCCTCTATGAAGTGTCTCTTCAGTTCCTTTGCCCATTTATTGATTGGGTTATTTGTTTTTTTGGTATTAAGTTTTTTGAGTTTTTTTAATATCCTGGAGATTAATGCTCTATCTGAGGTGCAGGTGCCAAAGATTTTCTCTCATTCTGTAGGCTTTCTCTTTCATGTTCTTGATTGTTTCCTTTGCTGTGAAGAAGTTTTTTAGTTTGATACCATTCCATTTATTGATTCTTCATTTTACTTCTTGCACTTTAGGACTCTTATTGTGGAAGTCAGTTCCTAAACTGACATGATGAAAAGTTTGGCTTACTTTTTCTTCTAGTAGGCACAGGGTCTCTAGTCTAAAGCCTAGGTCCTTGATTCACTTTGAGTTTTGTGCGGGGTGAGAGATAGGGGTTTAATTTTATTCTACTATCTATGAATTTCCAATTTTTCCTAGGACCATTAGTTGATGAGACTGTTTTTTTCCAATGTGTGTTTGTGGAACCTTTGTCTAGTATGCGTTGACTGTATTTATGTGGGTTTATCTCTGTATCTGTTATTCTGTTCCATTGGTCTTCATGTCTGTTTTGGTGCCAACACCATGCTGTTTTTGTTACTATAGTTCTGTAGTATAATTAAAGGTCTGGTATTGTGATGCCTTCTGCTTCACTTTTCTTACTAAGGATTGCTTTGGCTATTTGGGCCTCTTATTTTTCCAAATGAATTTCATGACTGATTTTTCTATTTCCATGAACAAATTCATTGGAATTTTAATAGTAATTGTATTAAATTTGTATAGCACTTTTGGTAGTATGGTCATTTTGACAGTTTTCTGTCTATCCAAGAACATAAGATGTCTTTCCATTTCTGAGTTCTTCAATTTCTTTTTTAGTTTTATGTAGTTTTCATTGTAAAGATCTTTCACCTCTTTTTTTAAATTGATTCTCAAATTCATTTTTTGAGGCTATTATGAATGGGATAGTGTTCCTGTTTTATTCAGCTTTTTTGCTGCTGTGACTAAATGATCTGACTGGCACAATTATAGAGGTTGAGAAGTTTATTTGAGGCTCATGGTTTCAGAGGTCTTAGTCCATAGAAGGCTGACTCCATTCCTCAGGGCTTGAGGTGAGGCAGAACATCATGGTGGAAGAGTGTGACAGAGGGAAGCAGCTCACATCATCAGGAAGCAGCTCACATCATCAGGAAGCAAAGAGATACTCTACTCTCCAGATATAAAATATATACCTCTTAGACATGCCTCAATTCCCACCTCCTCCAGCCACACCCTACCACTTCAGTTAATCCCATCAGGGGGTTAATTCATTGATTGGGTTAAGACTCTTACAACCCAATCATTTCTTTGAACCTTCCTGTTGTCTCACTTGAGAGCTTTTGGGGGACAACTCATATCCATCCCGTAACAGTTCCTAATTTCTCTTTCAGAGAAACACAATGATGGGAACACAACTGACTTATGGATTTTAATTTTTATCCTGCTACTTTGCTGAATTCATTATGAGTTCTAATTTTCTGATGGAGTTTTTTGGGTCTTCTAAATATAGAATCATGTCATTGGCAAATAGGGATAGTTTGAGCTCTTCTTTTCCTATTCATATCCTTTTAATTATTTTCTTTTGCCTAATTGCTCTGGCTAGAGTACCAAGGACTATTTTGAATAGTTGGTGAGAAAGCACATCCCTATCTTGTTCCAGTTTTTAAAGGGAAGACTTTCAGTTTTTCTCTGTTTAGAATGATGTTGGCCTTGGGTTCAATATATATAGCTTAACAGGCATGTTCCTACTATTCCTAGTTTTATAGTGTTTTGGACATGAATGGATACTGTATCTTGTCAAATGCTTTTTCACATTTGTTGAGATAATCATGGAATTCTTGTCCTCAAATCTATTGATGTGATGAATTATATTTGTTGATTTCCGCATGTGGAACCAACTTTGTATCCCTGGGATGAAATACATTTTGTTACAGTGTGCTCTCTTTTTAATGTTTTTGTATGTGATTTGTCACTATTTTATTAAATACAAATAACCCAATCAATAAATGGGCCAAGGAACTGGACAGACACTGTATAGAAGAAGATATACAGGTAATTAACAAATATATGAGAAAGTGTTCAATATATCTAGTAATTAGAGAAATGCAAATTAAAATAGCCCTAAGATTTTATCTTACTCCAATTAGAATGGCTAATTTGAAGAACATAAACAATAATAGATGTTGGTGTGGATGTGGGGAAAAAGTCCCACTACACATTGCTGGTGGAGTTGCAAATTGGTGCAGCCTCTCTGGAAAGCGATATAGAGATTCCTCAGAAAATTTGGAATGGACCCACCTTTTGACCCAGTTATCCCACTCCTCAGTTTATACCCAAAGGTCTTAAAATCAGCATACTACAGTGATGTAGCCACAACAATGTTTACAGCAACTCAGTTCACAATAGCTAGATTGTGGAACCAACCTAGATACCCTTCAACAGATGAATGGATAAAGCAACTGTGGTATATATACATGATAGAATATTATTCAGACATAAAGAATAAAATTATGCTATTTGCAGTTAAATGGATGGAGTTGGAGAATATCATGCTAAGTGAAATAAGCTAATTCCAAAAAAAAACAAATGTTGAATGTTTTCCCTGATAAGTGGATGATGATACATAATGGGGGTGGGGAGGTGGGGGGATAAGAGAAGAGCGGAGGAACTTTGGATTGTGTAGAGGGAAATGAGAGGGAAGATGGGGGTAGGGGTATGAAAGATGGTAGAATGAGGCAGACATTATTACCCTATGTATATATATATGATTACATGAATTGGTGTGAATCTACATCGTGTACAACCATAGAAATGAAAAGTTGTATCCCATTTGTGTACAGTGAATGCAGTCTGTAAAAATAAAAAATAACAAAGTGAAAAAAAAAACATTCTTTAAAAAAAAAAAGAATTTTTCCATCCATCTATGTTCACCAGGGATGTTGGTTTGAAGTTTTCTTCATGTGTCTTTGATATTGGTATCAGGGTGATACTAACTCCATAGAATGAGTTTGGAGGAGTTTCCTCCTTTTCTATTTCATGGAATAATTGAGGAGTATTGGTATATTCTTCTTGAAGCACTGGTAGAACTGGCTCAGAATCTGTCTGCTCTTGGGCTTTTCTTTGGTAGGCTTTAGATTGTGTCTTCAATTTCATTACTTGAAATTAATCTGTTTAAATTTTCTATGTCCTCTGGTTAAACCTGGGTGGGTCATATGTATCTATAAATTTTTCAATGTCTTCAAGATCTTCTATTTTATTGGAGTATAAATTTTGAAGTTAGTTTCTGATTACTATCTGTATTTTAGTAGAGTCCATGGAGATATTTCCTTTTAAATTACAAATTTTAGGAATTTCAGGTTTTCCCCTCTTTTGCTTGGTTAGCTTGGTAAAGTTTCATCAGTTTTATTTATTTGTTCAAAGGACCAACTTTTTGTTTCATTGATTTTTTTGTTTCAATTTCATTGATTTTGGTTATGACTTTAATTATTTAATTACTATCTTGGTGTTGATTTGTTTTTCTTTTTCTAGGGCTTTGAGATGTAATGTTAGGTATTTATTTCATGACTTTCTATTCTTCTTGCAGTGAACTTTCCTGTTAGAACTGTCTTCATAGTGTCCTAGACATTTGATATGTTGCAACTCTATAGTCATTTGTCTCTCAGCATTTTAAAAATTTCATCCATGATATCTTTCACTATTCATTCATCATTGATTAGCAATTATTTAGTCTCCAGTTGTTAGGCTGGCTTCTATTTTAATTTTATATTTGATTTCTAATTTCATTCCAATTATGATTTGCTAAATACAAGTATACCTCTATTTCTTAAATTTATGGCCTAAGGTATGATCTTTTTTTAGGGAAATATCTGTGTGCTGCTGAGAAGAAAATACATTTAGTCTTTGATAAATGAAATATTCCATATATATTTCTTAAGCCTAAATCATTAATTGTATTTTTAAATTTCTATATCTTCTTTATTTAGTTTTTACTTGGAGGATGTATCCTGTGATGAGAGAGATATGTTAAAGTCACCCAGTATTATTATGTTATGGTCTACTTGATTCTTGAAATTGAGACGAGTTTGTTTGATGTACATAGATGCTCCATGTTTGGGGTGTAAATATTTAAGATTGTTATGTTGGTTGATATAAAATTCCTTTATGTAGTATGAAATGATCTTATTCATCCCTTCTGATTAACTTTGGCTTGAAGTCTACTTCATCTGATATGAGGATAGAAATCCCTGCTTGTTTGCCTGATTCGTGTGAATGACATGTTTTTCCCATCTTTTTATCTTCAGTATGTGGATGTCTTTGCCTATGAGTTTAAATTCTTAGGGACAGCATATTGTTGTGTCTTGTTTTTTAATCCAATCTGACATTCTATTTACTTTGATTGATAAATTTAGGTCATTTACATTCACTGTTATTATTGAGAAATGATTTTTATTCCCTGTCATTTTTATTTATTTCTGGTTTTATTTGAATTAGTTTTCTCCTTTGATTGACTCTTCTTCTAGTGTAGTTCCTCCCTTTGCTGCTTTTCACTTTTATTTTTCATTTCTTCTTCACAAAATATTGTATTAAGTATGTTTTAATAGTGCAGGCTTTTCAGTTGTGAATTCTTTTAACTTTTTTAAATCATAGAACGTTTTATTTAATCATCAAATCTGAAGCTTAATTTTGCTGGGTATGGTGTTTTTGGTTAGCATCCATTTCCAAGTCCACCTAGCTTTGAGGGTCTGAGTTGAGAAATCAGCTGAGATCCAGATTGGTTTCCCTCTAAATATGACTGGTTGGGTTTTTTTTGGTGAGTATTTAAAATTCTATCCTTATTTTGTATGTTAGACATTTTCATAATCTTGGTGTGGGTCTTCTATAATTTTGTATATCTGTGGTCCTGTAAACCACAAGATCAACAGCTTGATTTAATTTTATATTTCATTCTTTAGGTTTAGGAATTTTTCTGATATTATTTCATTGAAAATATGGTACATTCCTTTGGTTTTTATCTCTGAGCCTTCATCTATCCTGATAAATCTTAAATTTGTTCTTTTTGGGTTATCCTATATTTCCTGAAAGTTCTGTTCATGGTCTGTTAACATCTTTTCTCCATGGTCAACTTTATTTTCAGGATAATATATTTTGTCTTCATTGCCTGAAACCATCTTCCAAGTTGTCTAGTCTTCTGGTGATGCTTTTCATTTAATTTTTATTTTGGTTTATTGATTCCTTCATTTTGCAGATTTATGCTTGTTTTTTATTTTTTCAGAATCTCTTTATTGAAGTGATCTTTCACTTCCTGTATTTTCTCTCTGATTTCACTCTTTATATCATCCTTTATCTCACAGATCAATTTATGTACATTCTAAGCTTGTTTTTGACATTTCTTTCACTGTGGTGTTGATGGATTATGTTTTGAAGTTTTTTTGTTGTTGTTTGAGGTGATTTTTTTCCCTTGCATTTTCATGTTGTGTCTACTCATTTAACAGTGTGGATTTGAGGCAGTAGAGTTTCCACCCTGTGGACTTATAGTGTCCCTAAAGATTTCCAGTACCTTCCAGGGGGAGACAAATAATAATAACAACCAAGCAAAAAATATATAGCATTAAACCAAACCATTCTTTCTATGACATCTACAATGTTAATTATTACAATAAACAGAAATGATGTGATCAGTAATTGCCTCCAGTGAAACAGTAATTTTGCAAAATGGTTTACGATTTCAAATGGTTAACAGGAAGAGAACAGAAGTGGTGTGGGATACAATGATTACAAGGGAGGAGGAAAGAAAATAGAAGTAAGAAATTAAAAAGTGAAGAAGAGCACAATGTAGATGGGCTGTGAGAAGAATAAAAGAAATATCAAGTGAAATAGATTAGTGAGAGAAAAAAATGCATATAAAATAAAAATTAAAAAATAAAGAGTATAAAACAAAAGCAAAATATGCTAATCAACATCCTAGCCCTCCAAATACCAATCCATGAAAAAAAACCTGTCTTCAAAAATTCTATAAATGAAAAAAAAACAAATATGAGTGTGTATAAAGTGTCTATGATCATGCAGGTCACAATTAAACAGAGAAAATAAAAAATAAAAGATAAATTAAAAAAAAAAAGGAAAAGAAAAGACTCAATGAAAGTTAAAGGCTCATTTCCACTGGAGTTCAAATGATTTTCAGCTTCCCTTCTCAACAGTGTCAGGTGGGGTTGCTGGAGTGTGAGAGGAAATCTGATAGGCAGAGCTCCTGGAGGTTGGGTTTAGGTTTAGGGAGGCTTCGTATTCTTCATTGAATGGTTATTGGTCTGAAGATTTTAGATCAGTGCACCTCCCTGGCCCAACAGTGGTTGATTCACACTGGGAGATTGCACCCCAGGACTCTCCCCTGTGTTTGACTCATGTGGTGGTGGGGCCAATCATTAGTCCTCTCAGTCACCCACAGACCCAGCATTTCCTGGTCTGTTAGGTTTTGTCTCCACACTCAGTCTTTCCTGCCTGTGCCCCTTTGAATTCTCGGCCGAGTGTGTTTCTCCCAGCCCATCCTACAAGTGGAACTGGGTGGGTTTCCACAACGTCTCTTCCCCTGTGTAAACCCCTCTTCCCATTAAGATTTGTCCAGTTTGATTAGACACACTATGTCCTGTAGCATGAGTTTGCTAGACCTATATTTCAGGCCAACCTTGGGCTTGCCAGGAATCAGTTCTTCTAGCTGCCCCCCGCCAGCCCCCGACCACTCTCCCACCCTGAGGCTGCAAAGTGATTCCTTCCTCTGTCTTCCCCAGGCGACTGGGAGAGAAGTGACTTCTTCCCTGCACAAGGATATTGTACGGTGCACTCCTTTCAGGTTAGAGTGTCTGTCTCTGGTCTCTCTGTCCCAGACATGCCTCAGGCCTCCTGAAAATGTGGGTTCCTTTAATTCCCTATCCCTCCACTTTGATTGCAGTTTCCACCAGTGACACTGCTGGGGATTTCTTCCTTATTTTATTATTTCCACCCTCTTAAACCCCAGTATGATTTGAATGTCCAGAATTAATTTCCAGTAAAGTCCCCAACACACACCTTTTTTTCTTTTTACCCACCTTGCTGAGAAGCTGCCTGTCTGCTTTCTTGGTTTCAGGTCACGGAATAGCCAGGAAAGTGACCTCTTCTATTTCATCATCTTGAAAGCCCCCGTTCCACACTCTTGAGGGGAATGTAAACTAATACAGTTCTGCCTCTATGATGGCAAATTCATTTTTATCTTTATGTTTTAGTTGGCAATGTTTAAAATATCCATTTTAACATTTTTTGTGGATATTGGGAATATTTAAGGCATACACTGCCGTTTAATATATTTGTTTTAATGTTATTAACAAGAGCTTGATCAAGAATGAGGTATACTAGTGAATAGAAGAGTCATGAGAGTACAGTCCCTTATAAGAAGGCGTAATGAGACGGAGAACATTTTGTTTTGTTTTAGCCATGAGAATACAATTCTGTACCTTCATCTCATTAGTGATCTATAATGGAAGTGTGCATGTGTGTGCTTGCTTGGAGCTCTCCTGACTTTAAATACACACTGAATCTACAGGTATGAAGTGCCCGATGTGTGACTGAAGTTGTGAAAACGTTGAATGAAAGAATTGGGTATTTACAAAGCTTATTTGCTGGTGTACACTTGATGATTTAGCTGAAGTCCTGTCCACATGAAGGAGGAACAAAGCATTGACAATTTTGTTGAATTGTCTTTGTATATTTCTGTATCTTTAGGTTTATATTTGGGTTTCCATTTCTTCATTGGAGAATATTTTAATTGAAAGACATAAACATCTTTATGTGTATTCCTTTTCTGTGTGATGCTCTTGATAGGCATTTAAACTCTGGGTCTTCTTCCCATTATCAAAAGCTATGTGAATTACCTTCTCATGTGCTTTCAAAAAATTCAAACTAAAATATATAGTTTCTTCATGCCTTGCTTGACATTATTCATCTTTTCTAAAAATCTCTTAGATGTTGTGAAAGTTCAAAATAACTCAAATTAACTTGATCCATTGAAAATTTCCTGTAGGTATATAATTTCAAAATGGCAAATCTCATGCCATCAATAAATTAGAGGTGGAAAGTGTCTCCCACATTACTACATTCATTCAAGAAGCAATGGGGTGGTACCTGACAGTACATTATTTGCTATAAAATTTATCTCACCATGACACTTGGAAAAACCTTCAATGCGCCTGCTAAATTGTCATGTGTCAGGGTGACTTTTTTTTAAAAATATTTTTAGCTTTTCTCTAAAGTGAAGAGTATGAATGTGTAAATGAGTCAGTCTGATTGACACATGCAGAGTGAAAAGGAAGGAGTGCTGGGGGCGTGACAGCAAGTCTGAAAGGGGAAAGCTGGGTTTTAGATCCTACAGCCTGTGTTCAGTTCCATACCCTGGGATTTAATAGCCATATGACCATAGGTCAAAGTGCTGAGCACATAATAGACACTCAATTAATGTGACTTCTCATATTTCCTTATCTGGTATTTTAGGGAATTTGATCAAAGCCTCCTTTTCAGGCTTCATCATTTGGTTAATACGCAGCGTATCTATCTATTGGAAATGTTGGAAAAAGGTGTGCTTCTAAATAATTTATAGGAATATTAACGTATTATTGTTGTTTATAAAATTTAATAATTTCTCCAAAATGTATGCTGAACCATGATTCTCTTTTGGTTTCTTGCAAGTATGTTTTTTTTCTCTCTCTTAGTTCCAGCAGATATAATTTTTCTAAGAGGAAAGACTTACTTTACCGTTTTCTTTTAATATCTTCTACAACACCTCTGGCATAGTACTGAAAACACACAGTACTTGTAGTTGTTGAATAAAAGCACTTTCAAGAAGAAAAGATCCTAATATAAAACTTTAAAAATACCTGGAGGGCACCATGCCCCATCAGGAGACCTGCACGCTCTCTCGTTACTTATTTTCTATCTTGAATTGTGAATCTATTCCCCACCCCACCCCTTGTGCTAGAAAGAATTCAGATGCCTTCACAGTCACCCCGTCCCCTGTAGCTCAGTGTAGAACTCCTACTCCTTCTGATTCAGGCATATGCATCAATCCTTCCGCTTCAGTTTCAGAGGAATTCTCTTACACTCTGGAAAAAGTTATGCATGGCGTTTTAGGATCAAATATCTCTGAGGGATAGTCACTGATATGACTCTCTCCTGCAGCCCTTCTACTTCCCATTAAGGACAATTTCCTTTTGCTGTCTTCATGTGTCTTCCTCATCAGCAATAAATATACAAAACATGCAATAGATAGAAAAAATATGGTATGAACCACTAATAATCTCTTTGAGTCATCCCTCCCTCTAAGTTTCTGCTTATATTGTGTACCCTCTTTTGAGTGACTTTTTTTCTTCTGTTAGATTCCTGGCTTCCACCCATAACCTTGCCATATCATTGATCTTGTGGCTTATACCATACATACAACAACTACCCACAAGTGTATTTCTCTGTCCTCTAATTTCTGTTGAGCTCCATATTCATGAATGCAACTTCCTATTCCCTACTCATTATCTCCATGCACTTCAGAATTAAATTGTCCAAAAACAGAACCTTGATTCTATTTCCTCTATACTTGCTCCTTCCACAGGTAAATGGTTTTGTCTTTTCTGTTGTCCAGTCAAAATCTTTGGATTTAACTTTTCTCATTGTATCCATTATTAAATATGTCATCTCTCCTTTCTAACCACTCTTAACCCACCTAATGTGAACCACTGCTTTATTAATTCTTATAACTGCATAACAAATTTCCACTGTATGCAGCTGAATGTGTGTATCTCTCAGTTTTGTAGGTCAGAAGTCTGGTCATGACTTGACTTGGTTGTTTGCTTCAGGTTTTCAATTTTCCAGGCTCCCGTCTAGGATTGATGTCATGGTGGTAGGCTCTTGTGAGGTGGGACTGGGGAAAAATGTTCTTCCAAGTGCCTTTGGGCTGTTCAGTTTCTTGTTGGAGGTTGCACTCAGCCTCTTGAAGACCTCCTGCTAATTCTCCTCCAACACGGCCATCTCATCATGGCAGCTCTTTCCATCATGGCTTGTGGGGGATAGTCTCTCCAGTCTCCAGTGGACCTGCCATCAAGGTAAAATCTGACTGTGTAGGAAGGTGTCACCTTTGTCATATCATTTGTCTAATCATGGGGGTGACATCTCCTTACCTTTCCTGTTATGTTGGTAAGAAACTAAGTCCCACACCCAAGGGGAGGAGCAGGAGCCAAGGATCACTGGGAGTCATCTTATGGATTGTCTCCCACAACCGATACCTTTGCCTGTTTCTGAAATAGCTTACTGACTCCTTTTCCCACTCCTGCTCTCATTCAACAACTACGGTGATCTTTTAAAAAATTAAACCATATAACATCCAGGGCTCATACCTTGAATGGTTTTCCATTTCAGTCACACAGTAAAAGTGCATGTTTGTTTAAGGTCATACAAGAGGTGAACTTCTGCCTCTCTGATTGTACCTTCAGAGGGAACTGGCCATTTCCTGTATGGAGTACCCTGTCCGTATCTATTACTGTTACCTCTTTCAAGTCTTTTCTTGAACATTACCCTCTCAGTGAGGCCTTATGGAAAACACTACCACCTATTTAAAACTGTGACCTGTTCTCCCTTTCTCTGCTCAGCTATTCCTTTTTTATTTTATTTTTACTCTATTTTCCTCTTTTGTACTTGTCACTAAAAGCATATATAAGTTTCAACATTAAATCTTAAAGCATGTGTCACAAGAGTTGTTCTGATCCCTGCCACATCTGTAGCACAGGGATGTGGTTTCCCACAGTAGACACAGAGCAAACATATACTGGATAAGTGAATGGACACATCTCAGTCAAGCCTCATTCCTCAATATAGACTTCTTATTTCTTAACTCATGGATATGTCTCACATCATAAAAATTCTATTGAAATCATTTTCTGTTCCAATTTTCCTTTTCTACAGATTTATAAGTATGTGTATATACTTATGTATGTACACATGTGTGCATCTTACGTATATACATGTATCTACGCATATACACATGTACATGGTTTATTTCTACATTGATTTTGTGGATTCTTAAGAGCTGAAACAATAGCTTAGACATTAGGATGGGTTTTATTGGTCCTCAGTAATTATTTGTCGATTGGTTTTAAAACATATGTATTAAGGACTTGTTGAGTGATATTTGAATGCACAGTCATATGAATTTTGTAGACATCCTGTTTGGTTATCCTAAAAAACTAAGTATTTTCTTTAATCTTTGCTTAAAGAGCCTTACTCAGGACTCCAACTGACTAATTGACAGGTCAAGAGTTTTTGTACTATATAGTAGTTAAAGGACCAAATCGCACCCCAGAGTTTTCAAAGCCTTTATCATCCCTACTTCCAAGTTCACCCTAATGTCTGTCTGCTCCCCCTGTCAGCATTACAGGTTTTGCTACTACATATTAGATTGCATTATTTGGGGTTTTACATTAGTGGAATCACAGAGCGTGCAAAGTTCTTTCTGGTTTCATTTACTCAACGAACTTATTTTGAGATTCCTTTCTGTTGTTGGGTGTATCAACGTTTGACTGTTGTGTGGCATTCATGGTATGGTTATACCACAGATCGTTTTTCCATTCACTTGTTACAGACATTTGAGTTGTTTTCAGTTTTTTTTTAAATTTTTTAATTTTAGTTTTACTAATAGCTGTTCGATTCATTTGTGTATTTGTGCACAAATCTTTGGTAGACATAAGTCAAACTGCTTTCTAAAGTGTACCATTGTACATTGTACATTTCTACCAGCAGCATATGAAAGTACCAATTCCTCATATCTTCTCCAACACTTGATTTTGATAGTCTTTCTAATTTTACACATTATAATAGGTATAAAGTCATACTTTGTTATTTTAATTTGCATTTTCTTAGTTACTAATTATGTTAAATATCATTTCATCTGCCTATTTGATATCTGTGTATCATTTTGGTGAAATATCTTTTCAAAGTTTTTGCACAGTGAATTTTGAGAGTTCTTTATGTATTCTGGGTATAAATCCTTTATAAAATGTGTTTTATTCCACTATGAGATTGTCTTTAATTTTCTTAACAATGTCATTTGAGAAGTAAGAAGTTTTAAATTTGATGAGTTCCAAGTCATCGATTAAATTTTTTAAAAAACAAGTTTCTTGTATCAGAATGTTTTTCATCTTAAAATGACACAATGAATTAAGAATATCTAATTTAAAATATACTTTAACATAGAAATATGTAAAATAACAACCTACAGTTCTATGAGTTTTTCATGGGCTTTTGACCTTCAAACAAATTTCATTTCACTAGATTAGTGTATGTGTACCTAATTTTAATCAGCTTTATCACTTCCATACATGGGTATATCCCTAGGCCAGTGTTTCTCGACTTTGGAACTATTGGCATCTTGTACCGTTTTGAGTATTGTAGGATGTGTAGCATCCTTGATCTCTCTCCACTAGAGTCTAGTAGAACCTTCCAGTTGTGACAATAAAAAATATCTTCAGACATTACCGAATATCCCCTTTGGGACAAACATCACCCCTGGTTAAGAACTACTTTCTTATTTTATTGTACTAATGAGCTTGATTCTGATTCTGACTGCCGTAGGCCAACTGCTTGATACCTTAAACCTTATGATAAAGGCAGAAAAATAATATTTTTATCACTTGATAACAGTGATATCAAGAGAGAAAGAGACACCTTTCCCCTCCAAATACACACCCACACTTGCTTATGCCCGTGTAAATGACCCTCAAAGTTATTTGCCCAAATTACAAGCAAGTTGCTGGAGGAAGGTATTTTTCAGTTGGATCCCTTTCCTATTCTCTAATGGTGCTGAACACAGGAGTCCCTTTCCTACAATGAAGACAAAGAATGTTAGGTATTCTATTACTCATAATTCTGGAGGTAGTGATTTTCTGCCTAAGAAGAATGACCTAATTCTTTTGTTTTCCGTCAGCAGATACATTCCATATTAATTTGCTTTTGACTTTTTCTGTCCTTTTCTTCCAGCTAGAGTATATTGACTGTCAGTTAAACTGACCCTTAATAAATAAAAATTATGTAGAAATAATACAGATAATTTGGAGTATAAGGAGAGGAGGAGAGGCAGGAAAACGCTTGTGTAGTAACCTCTATCATAAATATCTGAACTCTTCCTTTGTATATGATGTACATTTTAAATAATTCAAAGCATGATCATTTCCCATTTCAGACCATAACTCTGAGTATATAACTTAGTGTTTCAAAGAATTTGCATTTCTCCATTGCTGGGGTTCTCTTGGAGACTATTTGGGGTATATGATTATATGACAAAGAGATGGTATTCCTACCATCCTACAGTTTTCAGAGAACAGTTGAATTTTCTGTGGTAACTCATAAAAATATAGATGCAAACTTCATTTTTTTAACTTTGGGAATGCAGATTTTAAGTGATGCAGGATGGAGTATATACACAAGACAAATGCCAATGATGGGATGAAATTGTTTGGAATAGGAGTCTGGATGAAGCTGGTGATTAACCCACCATCCCCTTCTGGCCGATGAGTTCCATTAAAAAATTTAATTACAGTTAAAGGAGCTCAAAAGGAAGATGATTAGAGATAGTGCATGAAATTCTTGTGCTTAAAATTTGCACCAAGCATTATGTTGTCAATATTAACTAGAGTTACTATGTGCAGTAGTGACTCAAATAGTGGCAGCCAGGCCCTTCTGAAATAATAAATTTGGTGGCTAACCACTTATTTTCAGGGCAGGGAAGCCAGTGAATGGTGCTTTTAAGCCTTTCTGTCACCAACAGACATCACATTATTTTACTGTGTGAGCCCATGTAATTCGCCCAAATTACACGGCAAGTTGCTGGAGGAAGTCATTTTATTGTAACATCATGCTGAATGTGGGATGGTGTTTTCCAACTCAGGCTGAGAAAGTTGGAGAAGAATGGTGATTAAATGCTGGGAGTCATGGAGAATGTGATCTGATTCCACAACCTGGCAGAAGTCAGAACAGAGGTGCCTGTCCTCAGTTCTTTCTCAGATTGGGACTTTTATTCCTGTCTCTGGGGTACAGGGATGCTATTTAATTCTTTTCTTTCCCCTTCAATTTAATGTATCAAAGAATGTAACTTCGTTTTAAAAATTTGTTCTCCTTTTTCGGTTTTAATTTTCCCCTCCATTTTGTCTCATTACTCCCCCATCTCTCCTTCTCTGCTGCTCTCTGTGATGTGCCCTCTTAATCCTCTGAGATCTTCCTCCCTTGGTTTCTTGCAGTGTCACAATTGGAACTTGGGTCAAAGACCTTAGGGAAGTGTTTTCGTCAGCTTTTGAGTCACTGAGCCCAGTATACTTGACAAGAACCATATAGAGGAGGAAGAGTTTATTTCGACTCCTGATTTCAGAGGTTTAGTTCCTGGTTGGTTAACTCTATATATTTGGGTGCAAGGTGAGGCAGGACACCATGGAAGAGCATGGTGGAGGAAAGCAGCTGAGAACATGGCAACCAAGAAGGAAAGAGAGTTGCCCTCATCAGGGACAAAATATAAACCCAAAAGGCACACCTCCAATTGACCTACTTCTTACAGCCACACCCTATTTGCCTACAGTTACTGCTCAGTTAATCCATATCAGGGAATTAATCCACCCATGAGGTCACACCTCTCATAATCTAATTATTTCACCTCTGAAATTTTTGCATTGTCTCACACATGAGCTTCTGGGAGACAAATCATAACAGAAAACAGGGTTCTGCTGCTGTTCTAAGGAACTAGCCACATACATCTCAAAAGTAGTGTTGAGTATTCCTCTGTTTAGTTGCTTTGCACTATTCTTTCTGAGGGGTTTTCTAATTACCAAAGTAGTATTGTTTAGGTCTCAGAATTCACTAATGTGAAATCATTCGTCATTTACCACCATGAAAAGTGAGAAACAAATGCATTTACTTCTTAATTCTTATTTAGGAAACAGTGATAGGTTTTTTTATTTTGGAATAAACAGGTCAAATGCTTCAATAGACCATGCTTGGTCCACCAAAATATTTGGTATAAGCAAGGTTGCTAATTTATTTCAATGGAGTTGTATAAAGTAAATAATGGTATCTGTTTCTCTTACTAAATGAAGGCAGTGTATTGTAATTGGCAGAAGCTTGGGTCCCTCCTAGCTCTGTGACCCCTAGCATGCAACTGAAACACTCCAGGGATCATTTTTCTCAGATAGCATAGAAATAATAGCCGCTTTCTTGCAAGTTAGCAAGATTAAAGGAAGTAATGGATATAACACTGACTACTCTGTGTGCTCATGATTTAGAACTGCTTATTTTTGTTTCTATCAGTTGTAATTATGGTGCCTTATTTAAACTATGCCTATGGTTACTCATTTATAAAGTAGGGGTTATTTTATTTTCAAGAAAGAATGAATTAGTTTATATTAAGCACTTAGGCTTTTGGCACATGTGGGAATCATAAATGTATTAATGATGTTATCCTTTTGTAAAAAGTACTTTTACTATAAAATATGAAAACACATAAAAAGAAAAATTAGTTGCATAAATTGATTTCCATGATAATTCTTTTCGTGTATGGTTTCTTTACTCAACGCTACATTTGTAAGATTTATCCATGTTTTTACATACAACTACTGTCTGTTCATATTACTTTTACAGTGTTCTATTGAATGACTATATTTAAATTACCCAATCAACTGTAGACGGACATTTGGCTCGAGTCCAGCTTCTGAGAAAATAATGAGGCTGCTATGAAAAGCCTTTCATCTATCTCTTGCTGCTTATGAATGAATTTCAGTTGAGAACATGCATAGGGATGGAATTGCTAGGTCGCAGAGGGTGACTCTTCAGCTGTTGAGGAGATAATGCCAAACTTCATGAGAGTTCTCATTTCTCTTCAGCCTTGCTAGGACTCACTTGGTCTGTTTCAATTGAACATTTTGGTGGGCATGCAGTGATATGTCATTATGTCTTTAATTTGTATTTATTGATGTTTAATAAAGAGGACCAAACTTTCATTTATCAGTTGAACACTTGGATATAGTCTAGATTTGGCATCTCTGTTCTGCATTTAGCTTCCTTTACTGATACTATGAATTACAAATACTATCTTCATTCTATGACATAATTTTCGACTCTTTTGATAATTTTGGAGAAAAATAATTTTGATGAAGTAAAAATGATCAATTTTCATCTTTGTGGCTAGTGGTTTTGTTTTTCTGTTAAAAACAAGTAAGAAAAAATGTTTTCCTTCTCTGAAGACTTTTGATCTGAAATCTACCTGGTGTTTATTTTTTATGGTTGAAGAGAGGACTAAAGTTACCTTTTCTTCTTATGTGAATCTCCAGTTATTCCACTATCATTTATTGGGGAGAACCTCCTTTCCCTACGTCTCTACAGTGTCACTTTTACTATCTACCAGTGAAGAGTCCATGTCTCTATGTCTGTTACTAAGATCTTTTTTCCCCATTGATTTCTTTTCTTTCTTTCTGTCAATACCATACTGTTTTAATAATTGCCACTTTGTAAAAAGCAGAGCAAGTTTCCACTCCCTAGTCATTTCATTTTAAGGCTTTTGATGTCATTGGTTTTCAAAGTGTGTCTGAGGTCTATGAGGTCTCCAAAACCTTTCAGGAAGCCCATAATCCTGTATTTTCCAACTACTTATCTGTGTGAGGGTGGGTTTTACTCATACTTTGACAAAATAGCATATGAGACAGATTTAGTTCAATCTTCCATTAAGTCTAGGTTTTAAAGAGATGGGCAAAACAGGGCCACCATTTTTACTAATTATTTTTGTTATGGAAAGTATAGCATTTTTTTATATGTTAAAATTCACCATGGTAAAATGTTATATACTCAATATAATTATCCTAAAACCACTTATTTATAAATATTTAAAAACTTTTAAAATATGCTTCCTGTTTAATGTTTAATACAATTAAGTATTCAATGCATTATTGTCCATGTAAATTAAAATTTTTTGAGGTCCTCAATAATTTTTAAGAGCAAAACATTTGTAAATAGTCCAGGCTATTCTCCATCTTTTGCATTTTCATATTATTATTTCACATCATAGAAACAGCTTTTCAAGTTCCCCCCAAACAAAAACAAATATGTGTTGCAATTTTCATTGTGACTGCATTTGGTTTATGGGTCAATTTTGAGGGACTGATTCTTTTCTTAATGTTAAAGTCTTCTGGTCAATTAAAGTGTTATATCTCTTAATCTGTTTAAGGCTTCTGAACATTTCTCTCCATCTTTGTTTTGGTTTGGATGGAGACCTTAACTATTTTTAATATGACATTTTTTATGCTATTATAAATAGTATATTTTAACTTTATTTTCTACTTTTTCTTGCTTGTATTTAGAAATAATCTTTTATAAGAATAATAAGCCCAGATGATTTGCTGCACTAATAATTTTTTTGTAAGCTCTTTTGGATTTTTTACTTTTAGAACCAAGTCTTCTGCCAATAAATGGCAGTTTCTTTCTTTGTTCTCAATTTTTATATTTTATTTCTCACATATTTTTCTTGCTAGGTCAAGATTAAATGGAAGTTGTCATAGCAAGCAAACTTGTCTTGAACCTGATTTCAAAGGACAGGTTTTAACTTTTATCCCCAAGTGAAAGCAACTTTAGATATTACAGGTTTTTCTGTAACTATTCTTCCTTACATTAAGAAGATTTTCTATTATAAGTTTGTTGAGAATCATAATTATGAATGAATGCTAAATTTTACCTAATCCTTTATCTGACTTATTGAGATGATTATATAATGTTTCTCTTTTTAATGTGGCATACTATAATGATTTTTCAAAAATGTTAATCCAATCTTTCCCTAAAACAATCTTTGTTGTACCTGTTATATGTTTCTGAATTAGTTTGCACATATTTTGTTAGGATTTTTGTGTCTATGTTTATGAATGGAATTGACCTGTAAATTCAAAATATTCTTTCCTTAGAATATCTTCATATTCTAATTGAGCTAATCTTAAATGTTTGGCAGAATTTTCCATTGTAGCTACTGGAGCCAGTTTCCTTGTGGGAATACTTTAAAGTATGGGTTCTGTTTCTTTAAAATTTATAAGATTATTCACATATTGATAAATTTAAGTTTATTGGCATAATGAGTTTTATAACATATCACCTTATATGTATGTGCATGAGTGTGTGTGTGTGTGTGTGTGTGTGTGTGTGTGTGTGTTTGTGGTTGTAGGGTCTTTGATGGTACTCCTTTTTCCTGAAACTTATTTTTTTATTTTTAAGTTTCTTGATTATTCAATATAAGGGTTTATTATTATTATTATTGTTATTTGTAGTTACTTTTTAAAAAAAATTTGTTTGTTCTAATTTGTTGTATATGACAGTAGAATGCATTTATATATTTTGATAGATCATACATAAATGGAGTGTAATTTTTCATTTTTCTGATTATACATATTGTAGGATCATATTGGTCATGCAGTTATTTATGTATATGAGGTAATAATGTCTGTTTCACTCTATTATCCTTCCTACCCCCATACCCCTTCCTCTCCCTTCACTCCCCTCTATCTAATATAAAGTTAATTATTATTAATTAATTAATTTGTTATTATAATTGTTATAAACATTACTTTCATTCTTACTTTCACTGGATTTAGTACTTAACATTAGTGATTATCTTCTCTGTGCACATTTTCTTTGGTTACATTGTTTCTAATAGGAAGTCAGATTTAAAAGGTTCTTTCCCAACGTAGATGCCCTTAAATAGATGAGTGGATAAAGAAACTTCAGTATATATACACAAGGGAATATTACTCAGTCTTAAAGAAGAATGAAATCATGTCATTTGTAAATGGATGGACTTGGAGAATATCATATTAAGCAAAGTAAGCCAATTCCCCAAAACAAAGGGCAAGTGTTTTCTCTGAAAAGTGGATGCTGATCCATAATGTGGGGGGGAGGGCAAGGGAAGAATGGAGGAACTTTGGATTAGGCACAGGGGAGAGAGGACAGGGGAGGAGGTATGGGGGATGATGGTGGAATGAGGCGGACATTATTACTCTATGTATGTGTGTGATTGCACGAATGGTGTGACTGCATTGTGAACAACTAGAGAAATGAAAAGTTGTGCTCCGTTTATGTACAATGAATTGAAATGTATTCTGCTGTCATGTATACTAATTAGAACAAATAAATTAAAAAAAGAAGGTTCTTTCCTTTTGGCTGCTCTTTGATTTCCATGTTCTCCAGTTGTACCCAGAGATGCCTGTGTGCAGATTTCTTTAACTTAGAGTGCTTTGGGGTTAACTGGATGTTTGAATCAATGAAGTGATCCTTTCATGAGATTTTTTTCTTGGTTAATATATCTTTAAACATTGCTTTTGCTCCTTACATTTCCCTCCTTCTGGAGCTATGGATCCACATATGCTAGGACTTGTCATTGTATCTAACAGCCATCTTACACTGTCTTGTTTTGGTATCTTCATTATGCCTAATTCTCAAGATACTTTTTCCTTCTGACTTAATTTTTCAGTTTTCTCTCTTTGGTTCTATCTAATTTACTGAGTTGAAACACATATGAGTTCAATATTTTAACTATTGCATTTTTAAATTGCAGAGGGATATATATATATATAATACATATTATATATGAAATATATACACTTAAATGTATATAAGTAAATATATGTAAATAAATATATATATTTTAATATTTTGGGTTATTGTTGGTTACTCTTTCTCAAACTTGCAAAGTGACTTTTGCAGTTTGAAGTTCTCTGCTAGAATTTTCATTTCTTTAAATTCTCTTAGAAGTCCAATGAGAAAAGTTGTCTACAATTCATGTAAAATCTTGGTTCAGGGTTTCTAGCTCTATAACCTTTATATGAGGTAGGTGTATATTGTGGTGGTAAGAATGGGTTGTTGGTAGATGGGGAATGGCTGTAAGTCTTAACTCACCCTCTTACTAGCTGAGAGTGGCACATGACATTGGGCACATCAGTCGAACTCCCTTTTTTATCCTTCGTTTTCTAGGTCGATAAATGAGATTGAACCGTGCTTATCTCATGGGATCATCATAAAGATTAATTGAGATTATGCATATAAACTACTTAAGTCTAGTAATCTAGATATTTAACAGATCTTTTCTGTTAGTTTTATTGTGAGAATATGGTCTTATCGTATGCTATTTAAGAATGGAGCTTCAATAGGAAGATCCCATTTTCTACGGTTCTGATTCTTTAGGTACCACTTACCTAACACGTATGTCTATAGAGCACACATAAAGCAACCCCTAGCTCACGCTGTTCTTATTGGAATTGTCACAAGAATTACTTTAAAGGTCTGCCTCTCTGACTGCAAACATGTGCAATTGTTCTGTGACCCAAGATGGATTTTACATTTATGCATGTTCAAATTATATGTGTTTGGATTCTTTGTGTATTATGTCTGCTTTTGATTCTTTTATTTATTGCAACAGTTACCAGGTTTGCCCACAAATCACAATGTGTTCATTCAGGTCATTGATGAAAATATTAAATTAAGTAGAATCAAGGTGATATTGTAAGACATTATATATAATGTAATCTGGCTTGGAAATTTTAATAAACCTTTCACAAAAAGAAGCATATTTAATTTGGCATAAGCCATCTCTCTGTTGCTCATACAGATTATTGTGCTCTTTTCTAAGGGTAAATAAACTTTCATGTTTAATAATTTCTCGATTTTTCTTGGCTATCAAGTCAGTGGGTTTCTTTGTAGTTTTCATAACCTAAAGACCGGAATATCGTTTGATGAGTTTCAAAATTTTAATACCCCAGAATTTTGCTGAAAATTTTCACAGATTATTGCTGTGAAATCTTTCTTATGATTCCCACAACAAGATTATTTGTGACTGGGAGAATTGCACTTATTTACACCTATCATGCATGTGTGTTTCACCCTGCACTTTCACAGACAACTCAAAGTTTAACTGTTTTTCTTCAAAATGATCAGTATTTTCACTATTTTTTTAATTGATAAGAACTTTGCATATATTCACAAATATATTTGCATACATTGCATATATACTGTAACATAATTATGCATTGTATTACTGTCTGCTGGAGATGATATCCTTGCCCTCCTTCCTTTTGTCATCAAAGAAATTGTGATGGTGACAAGAAATAATAGGTTTGGGGCTTTCATGTGATTCTCTTTTTTTTGAGCACTTTTTTTAAAAAATTTTTTTATAGACTGCATTTTGATTCATTGTACATTAATGGGGTACATCATTTTGTTTCTATGGTTGTACACGATGTAGATTCGACCATTCGTGTATCATACATGTACATAGGGGTAATGATGTCTGTCTCATTCCACCCATTTTTCATACCCCCCTCCCTCTCATTTCCTTCTACATAATCTAAAGTTTCCCCCATTCTTCTCTCACTCCCCCAACCCCCACTATATATCATACATCCACTTGTTAGGGAAAACATTGGCCTTTGGTTTTTGGGATTGGCTTATTTCACTTAGCAAGATTTTCTCCAATTCCATCCATTTATTTGGAAGTACCATAATATTATTCTTCTTTATGGCTGAATATATTCCATCGTGTAGTGTATACCACAGTTTCTTTATCCATCCATCTGTTGAAGGGCATCTAGGTTGGGTTCCACAATCTAGCTATTGTGACTGAGCTGCTATAACCATTGATGTGGCTGTGTTACTGTAGTATGCTGATTTTAAGTCCTTTGGGTATAAACCAGAGGAGGGGGATAACTGGGTCAAAAGATGGGTCCATTCCAAGTTTTCTGAGGATTTTCCATACTGCTTTCTAGAGTGGCTGCACTAATTTCAACTCCATCAGCAAAGTAAAAGTTTGCCTTTTTCCCCACATCCACACCAACACCTATTATTTTTGTGTTCTTGATAATAGCCATTCTAATTGGAGTAAGATGAAATCTTAGAGTTTTTAAATTTGCATTTCTCTAATTACTAGAGATGTTGAACACTTTTTCATATATTTATCAATCACCTGTATGTCTTCTTCTGTAAAGTGTCTGATCAGTTCCTTGGCCCATTTATTGATTGGATTCTTTGTATTTTTGGTGAAGTTTTGTAAGTTCTTTATAAATTTTGAAGATAAGTGCTCTATCTGAAGTATGTGTGGAAAAGATTTCACCCACTCTATAGGCTCTCTTTCACATTATTGATTGTATCTTTTGCTGAGAAAAACTTTTTAGTTTGAGTCCATCCCATTTATTGATTCTTGCTTTGATTTCTTGTGCTTTGGGAGTGTTGTTGAGGAAGTCTGATCCTAAGCCAACATGATGAAGATTTGGGCCTACTTTGTCTTCTATTAGGTACAAAGTTTCTAATCTAATTCCTATGTCCTTGATTCATTTTGAGTTGAATTTTGTGCAGGGTGAGAGATAGAGGTTTAATTTCATTTTACTGCATATGGATTTCCAGTTATGCCAACACCATTTGTTGAACAGACTATCTTTTCTCCATCGTATGTTTTTGGCTCCTTTGTCTAGTATGAGGTGACTATATTTATGTGGTTTTGTCTCTGTGTCTTCTATACCATTGGTGTGCCTGTCTATTTTGGTGCCAATACCATACTGTTTTTGTTACTATTGCTTTGTAGTATAGTTGAAGTTCTGGTATTGCGATACCCCCTGCTTCACTCTTCCTGCTAAGGATTGCTTTAGCTATTCTGGGTTTCTTATTCTTCCAGGTGAATTTCATGATTGCTTGCTCTATTTCTGTGAGGTATGCCATTGGGATTTTAATTGGAATTGCACTGAATCTGTATAGTGCCTTAGGTAGAATGGTCATTTGACAATGTTAATTCTGCCTATCTGAGAGCATGGGAGATACTTCCATCTTCTAAGGTCTTCCTCAATTTTCTTCTTTAATGATCTGTAGTTTTCACATATAAGTCTTTCACACCTCTTTTGTTAGATTGATTCCCAAGTATTGTTTTGTTTTGAGGCTATTGTAAATGGAGTGCTTTCCCTAATTTCTCTTTCAGAGGATTCATCACTTATGAATAGAAATGCATTAGATTTACACATATTGATTTTACATTCTGCTACTTTGGCTGAATTAATTTATTAGTTTTAGAAGTTTTCTAGTGGAGTGTTTTGTATCTTCTAAATATAGGATCATGTCATCAGCAAATAGTGATAGCTTTAGTTCTTCTTTTCCTATTTGTATCCTTTAATTTCTTTGGGTCTGTCTAATTGCTCTAGCAAGTGTTTCAAGGACGATGTTGAATAGAAATGGTGAAAGAGGGCATCCCTGTCTTGTTTCAGTTTTTAGAGGAAATGCTTCCAGTGTTTCTCCATTAAGAAATGATGTAGTCTGTGGGCTTAAGCATAGATAGCCATTACATGTTGAGGTGTGTTCCTACTATTCCTATTTTTTCTATGTTTTAAGCATGAAGGGGTGCTGTATTTTATCACTTTCTCAGCATCTATTGAAATAATCATGTGATTCTTAACTTTAAGTCTATTGATGTGATGAATTCAGTTATTGGTTCCAGATGTTGACCAACCTTGCATCCCTGGAATAAACCCCACTTATCATGGTGCTCTATCTTTTTAGCCTATTTTTGTATGTGATTTGCCAGTATTTTGTTAAGGATTTTTGCATCTCTGTTCATCAGGGATATTGGTCTAAAGTTTTCTTTCTTTGATGTGTCTTTGTCTGGTTTTGGTATCAGAGTGATACTAGCCTCATAGAATGAATTTGGAAGAGTTCTCTCCTTTTCTATTTCCTGAAATTCTTTGAGGAGTATTGGTATCAGTTCTTCTTTAAAGGTCTTGTAGAACTTGGCTGAGAATCCATCTGGTCCTGGGCTTTTCTTCGTTGGTAGGCTTTTGATAGCTTCTTCTGTTTGGGTGCTTGAAATTGATCTGTTTAGATTGTATACGTCTTCCTGAATCAGTTCGGAAGGAACATATGTCTATAAAATTTGTCAATTGTCTGATATTTTCTATTTGGTTGGAGATAGATTTTCAAAAGTAGCTTCTAATTATGTTGATGGATTTCAGTGGTGTCTGTTGTGATCTTTCCTTTTCATCATGAATTCTAGTAATTTGAATTTTCTCTCCCCTTCTCTTCGTTAGTATGGCTAGGGTTTTTATCAATTTTGTTTACTTTTTCAAAGAACCTACTATTTGTTTTGTCAATTTTTTGAATTGTTTTTTTTTTTTTTTCCAATTTCATTGATTTCGCTCTGATTTTAATTATTTTCTGTCTTCTAACTATTTTTGGTGTTTGATCCGTTTCTTCTTTTCTAGGACTTTGAGATGTAATGTTAGGTCATTTAGTTGTTGACTTTTTATCTTTTTAATGTATGAGCTCAATGCAATGAACTTTCCTCTTAATACTGCTTTCAAAGATTTTGATATGTTGTGTCATTGTTCTCATTTACCTCTAAGAATTTTTTCTATTTCTTCCCTGATGTCTTCTGTTAACATTGCATCATTTAATAGCATATTCTTTAGTCTCCGGGTGTATAAGTAGTTTTTGTTTGTTATTTTATCATTCATTTCCAATTGCAATCCATTATGGTCTGATAGGATACAGGATAGGATCTCTAGTTTTTTGTATCTACTAATGGCTTCTTTGTGGCATAGCATATGGTCTGTTTTGGAGAAGGATCCATGAGCTGCTGAGAGAAAGTATATTTGCTCAATAATGGATGAAATACTCTGTAAATATCCATTAATTGTATCATTGATTGTATTATTTAGTTCTATAGTTTCTTTGTTGTCTATAGTTCATTGACTGTATTATTTAGTTCTATAGTTTCTTTGTTCAGTTTTTTGTTTGGAGGATCTATCCAGTGGTGAGAGCAGTGTATTAAAGTCCCCCACTATTTCTGTGTTTTGGTCTATTTGATTCTTAAAATTGAGAAGGGTTTGTTTGATATACATAGATGCTCCATTGTTTGGGGCATAAATATTTAAAAGTGTTATATCTTGCTGTTTTATGCTTCCCTTAAGCAGAACGAAATGTCCTTTATTTCTTCTGATTAACTTAGGTTTGAAGTCCACTTTATCTGATATGAGGATGGAGACCCCTGCTTTTTTTACTGAGTCTTTGTGCATGGTATGTTTTTCCCCATCCATTCACCTTTAGTCTGTGGATGTCTTTTCTATGAGATGAGTCTCTTGAAGGCAGCATGTTGTTGGGTCCTTTCTTTTAATCCAATCTGCCAGTCTATGTCTTTTGATTATAAATTTAGGCCATTGACATTAAGGGTTATTATTGTGATATGATTTGTATTCCTGGTCATTTTGGCTTATTTTTGCTTTTTAACTTGACTTGGTTTCTCCTTTGATTGGCTTTTCCTTTAGGGTAGTTCCTTCATATGCTGACTTGTATTGCTGTTTTTCACTTCCTCCTCATGAAATATTTTGCTGAGAATGTTTCATAGGGCAGGCTTTCTATTTGTAAATTCTTTTAACTTTTGCTTATCATGGAAAGATTTCATTTTATTGTCATATCTGAAGGTTAGTTTTGCTGGGTATAGGAGTCTTGGTTGGCATCCATGTTCTTTCAGAGCTTGAAATATATTGTTCCAGGCCCTTCTTGCTTTTAGAGTCTGGGCTGAAAAATCTGCTGATATCCATATTGGTTTCCCCCTTATATGTAATCTGACACTTTTCTCTCACAGCCTTTAAAATCCTATTTTATTTTGTATGTGAAGTATTTTCATTATAATGTGTCTTGGTGTGGATCTGTTGTAGTTTTGTGCACCTGGTCTTCTGTGAGCCTCTTTGATTTTCCATTTCATTTTCAGGTTTGGGAAATTTGCTGATATTATTTTATTGATCAGTTGTTCATGCCTTTGGTTTGTATTTCTGTGCCTTCCTCAATCCCAATAATTCTTAAATTTGGTCTTTTCATGATATCCCATAACTCTTGGAGGTTCCATTCATGACTTCTTAACATCTTCTCAGTTGTTCAACTTTACTTTCAAGATTAAATATTTTGTCTTCATTGTCTGATATTCTGTCTTCCACAAGATCTATTTTGTTGGTGATGCTTTCTATTGAGTTTTTAATTTAGTTTATCATTTCTTTCGCTCAAGTATTTGTTTTTTTTTTTTTTCCAGAATTTCTATCTCTTTATTGAAGTCTTCTTTTGCTTCCTGCATTTGCTCTTTTAACTGTTTACTGGAATGGTCATGCATTGCCTGCATTTGCTCTCTTATCTCATCTTTTGCTTCACAGATCATTTTAATTATGCAGATCTAAACTCTTTTTCTGTCCTTTCTACTGCCATGCTCTCATTGGATTCTATCACAATGGCATCTTGGTTTGTTAGGGACACTTTCTTCCCCTGCTTTTTCATATTGTTTCTATATATTCCCCTTTAACAGTGAAGATCAGAGATACTGAAGTTTCCCTGCTGCAGGCTTATTATGACCCTGCAATTTTCCACTACCTCTCCTTTGAAGGGAAGATCAATACCAATAGCACCCAATACAGAGAAAATGCAACCCTGAACCAGCTATTCCCTATAAAGACTTTAACATTTTTGTAATGAATAGGAGCAGTTCAATTACTATTTATAGTATTTCTAGTTATGAACAAGAGGAGGGGGAAGGGTGTAGGATGTAAGTGAGTAAATAGAGATACATGTCAAAGGGCCTCCAGTCTCCTGTAGGTGTCTCAGGAAGGGAGCCGCCCTTCCAATGGTGATGGCCACACCCTCAGGAATAATTCAAAATGCCTGCACCAGCCTCCAAAGAAGCTGGGGACCCCAGCGAGTGTGTGCTGAGTCAGCATGGAGACAGGCGCAGCGTCCCTCAGCAGTAGAGGGGCAGGTGGGCAGGCTACTGGCCTCCGACCTTCGTGTGTGTGTGTGTGTGGGGGGGAACTCAGCAATGGCCCTCGTGATTCTTTTAATAGATTGTAATATCTTCCGCTTTAGTAGAGTTGTTAAACTATAACTGTTCTTATAGCAGTAAAGTAGAATAAAGTGCCTCACAAAATCATCAGGAAAGTGTTAAAGATTATAATATACACTGTTTATGTATTAAATACATTAAATGTGCATGTTATAAAGGGCTAAGTCAAATAAGAATTGAATGACTAATATTCACAAATCCTCATTTTATTACCATGTTATATGGTTGATTACAGAACAATATACTTTTATAAGTACAAAAAACATTACCAAAGCATTAAATTAAGAATTCTTATTTTTTTAGTAGGCAAATAGGAAATCCAAAGAAAGGAAACAACTTCCCCCAGTCACATGGTTTTGTTGGAGAGAATAACTGTATGCATATCTCTTCCAGTGTTTTTGAACTACTTGCTCTTACAATCCAAAAACTTTCCATTTAGCAAGAAATGATTTCCTGGCTTGGCAGAAGATTTAATACATGTGTACTGTTCAATTTTATTGTGGGAGGGGGAAAAAAAAGCAAAATGGAACTTATGAAATAATTGCTAAAGTAAGAAAAAGAATCCACCAGTTTCTCATTTCCTTTGATGTTTGAATTTGCAGAATGACCTTTGGGATCAAAGAAATAAAAGATGTATTCCAGTATTACTGTGTGTGGAGGAGGCAGGATCAGGCTTGTGGCAATAATATGAAGTTCTAAGGCCTTAAAGGTTTTCTTCATCAATTATCTTAGAAAAGTTCGGTTGTTTGTTCTGAACAAAATGAAATGATGGGCTACAGGAACAGAATAAAAATATCTAACTCCTGGGAACTGCTCAAGATATTCCTTATAACCTTTACACTGGCACAGTAGAAGGCATTCCTGGGTACTGTGTTTGACTTCTTTTATTTTTTCCTGTTCAAACCATCTCTTGTTTGTCTCTGTCTCTCTTTCCCACCGCTCTCTCTTCATTTACCTATTCAACACGTCTTCAGAGTCCATTGTGACTTCTCATCGTCATTACTGCAAATTCTTTGCTCACATTTAAGTCTGTTGCCTTCTCAAACTTGAACTTTCAAAATTCCTCCTGAAAAACTCTTTCCCTATCAGTTTATTATTCTGAAGAACTGGGAGAAGATCATTGGAGTTTCCAAGAGCTATGTCACAGTTCTCAAACATCTTTATTTCCTGGAGTGTTTATTTGCCCTCTCAGTTATCTGCAGTAAGGAAAAAAATGCAGCTTTAAGCCAACTAGAAACTTCCATGATAAATGCTATGTTATAAAGAAAATCCTGTTTCCTAAGGCATCATATAAAATGAGTAATCTTTATATCCTCATTAGCAAGTATGTAGTAAAATTTCAAGGTGATTGTATCTGTATGCAAATATATCAAGTGTTTCTTTTGAAATCTGTTCCAGAAGTAGTTATATATTGAATGCTGATTGTCTATGCCCCTTTTCTTTTTATATTTATCTTTTATTCTTAAATAGTGTTGGTAATTGCACTAAGGTTACAGATAATGAAGAATGAGGTTTTTTTTTTTTTTTTTTTTTCTCTTCTTTTTAACATAGTTAACTAGGCAATAGCATTGGGTATATTGAAAACAGCAATATTTTTGTGTAATATATGGATTATTGCTCATATCTGTTTGGTCAAGTAATTGGGGATATCTCTGTGGTCTGGGCATCATGCAGACATTTGCCATTCAATTATCCCATAAAGAAGCAAAGCTTCCTAAAGAGAAAGAAATAAAAGCAAAAGAAGGCATATAACCTAGTAGATTTTATTATTCATATCTTCTCACCAGTTGCCTATTTTATGTATAAAAATGAATTTTATATACATACACACACACACACACACACACACACATACAGGTACATTCCTTTGCCAAGTTGGGACACAAATTCACAGTAAAATAATAATTATTAAGAATTACCTCTTCCTGATAACATTTTGTACTTTGAGAAGAGCCTTAAATGTCTTAATTCAATGGAATAATAAAATGTTCCATTTCAGGCCCAAATGATGTTGCTATTCTTTGTTTGTTTTCTGGGAGGGCCTCTGTTGTACTTCAAATCATAGCCCATGTGAAGTCAGCAGATCTGTTTGTAGGAACCTGAAAGACCTTTTCAAGGATATCCAAGTCTAGTAGTCATCTTACCTATAATCATTGCCCCTCTAGTCTCTTCCAAACTTGTGGGTGAGAGTAAATTCACTGCTTCACCAGGACACAATTTTAGGTAAAAATTTATTTATATTTCTTCTTCTCTGTAACTTCTCCATTCCATTTTCTTGTTCCATGCTGATCAGCACAGACTTGGTTTCAACTGTATGACTTTGGTGGTCTTGAAAATAGCTTATGTTGCTTCTCACTGAATCTTTTTCTCCCTGGGCTTGGGCAGTCTCCATTTATGGAGCTGACATTTTATCTTCTCTACCGTCACCTGCCAGTCTTTGTTCTCTAGATGCATTAAAAAATGGTGAGGTTTCCTCCAAAGAGAAAGAAAAGCAGCAGCATAGAAAGAGATAAGAGAAAAAGATACAAATGGGTGATGTCCATGGAGAAACAAAGAAAGGAACAGAGACTGCAGAAGGCAGATGCATCAAAAAGGAAGAGTGTCACCATGGATGGTTGACATGTACCAACATTCCCATCAACTTCTCAGTCTTGGTATGTGCTTTGAAACTTCAAGTGGTTTTGATTCATGTATCTATACCTGATAGATCAAAACATTTTCCCTATTTTAGTGCAATCTAGAATTAGTTTGTAGCTAAATATATTTTCCATTTTATTATTAAGGATATTAAGACACACTGCTTCTAGTAGTTAGCTATGATTAATTTATTCCAAAGTTTCTATTCAATGGTTTAACAGGAGCCACAAAAAATTATTTATCAGAGTAAAATTATCTATACTGAAAAATCTCCCAAATAGTTTCAATGGTATAATTTGAGAAGGTAATTGAAAATTCAAATGATTTTGAGTTATATAATATTGTTTTTTGACATTCTTCATTTGATAATTATATATATATGCACACATATATGCATATGTGAAACTATCAAGACAATGTGCATGCATACATAGTCATACACATCCACATGCATATTATATACATAAATATCTTAAATGCATAAACTTAGGCTAAATTCATTTATAAAATTTTAATTTTTGGAAATACAAATTTGACTGTGCATTGCATTAATTATAATTCCAATCCTGGAAACTTGTCAGAACTCAGATATTGAAAGTAGCTTAAGTAGTGAAAACAGTATTCAAGTAATGAAACTAGCTCAATTATTGAACAGTATTTCAATTTTATGTTTTCTACAGTCATAGAAGTTCTGATCTTATATGACAATAAATACATGGCTCTTTTGCCTTTGAGGGAACCAACCACAGGTATCAAGAAAATGAGTTAATTTTGCAAATCAAAATATTGGCTCTTTTAATCTTCCACCTTCACCTCTTATTCCTTTCCAAATGGATTACTAATATAGGATAAAAAAAAATACATGTTGAAAACAATGTTGGATTCCTGGATTTCAGTGGGGTTGTTAAGATGCCTCATCATCAGTAAGATATTAATTAAGTCACATGGGCATTTTATTAATTGCCCTACCACGTAAAGTGGTCAGTAAGAAATACTTGGACAAATGGTGCTAGGTTGATGTCCACTGACTGCAGCATACATTGTCCAACTTCTTTATCTTTGTTTCTGCAGCTTCCTTTTCTTATCAAAGACAGAAAAAAAGGCCTTTCCATTTTACAAATAGAACATGGTCAAAGGGTGAAACAAAATTAGCATGTGTGTCTATAATTGCTCAATCACTCTCCAAAAAAAAAAAAAAAAAGAAAAATCACTGCAAATGACTCTTTTTCTTTGCAGGAATAATTGTGCACCTGCTTTTCAAAACACAAAAGCTAGTTTTGCCTTTGTGCATAAAATGTGATTAGGAGAATTTAGGGATCATGCAACTACATATTTACATAATCAAATGGCAAACTGCAACTTATTTTAAGCTCATGGTTTCTTTGTTCTTCCTTACCCAACAATCATGTAAATGACGCCAAAGGCACTGGTGTCTGTCTCACACTTGGGGAGTTAGGTTTGGTTCGTATAACACTGTATCAAGGACACATCGCAGAGTAATGGATACAATAATGATTCCAGGACATTCTACTGAAAATACTTTCTATTTTCCAGTACATGCCAAAGCTGTATTTAGAATTTTTCATCCACCCACCTAGTGCACATTACAATTTGTGTTCCTTTGGGTGGGGGGAGAAGTATGAGGTTTCTTGCTGATGATCCAAGAAATGTGAATAAAGTTGTTGGCAGATGGTTCGCACATTTCATTCTGAAATATCTTATAGTGACAAATAACAAAGTGTATATAATTAGCTCTATGCAGATGGCATGCCAAGTGTTGATATTCATCTCTGCAGACTTTTTACAAAGACACTATTTTAAGAGTTAAGATTCAAAGAGAGCCCATAAGCCCTCTAAGGAAGAACTAAGCAGAGTTTTACCCAAAAGGGTTGGCTATCAAGTAACCTTTCTCTAGATCAAGTTTTCCATTCTAGATCCATGCTGAACTCTCGGGAGGAAACTTTACAGTGAACTGTGACCAACTACAACTGATCAGACTATCCTGATTTCTTTGACTGAATCGGCAGAAGTTACACACAAGTGGATTTAGGGCAACGTATTCACTGTGCTTAAACCACAGTGCTATTCTTTCTCTTCCTTTTCCCGGTCAAGTCTTCGTGCCTACTCTTCTCTCCGCTAGCAATGCTCTGCTCTTGGGTCATTTCCTAGCTGGAGCTTCTTAACAGTCAACTTTTAGCTTAAATGTCACTTCTTTAGAAAGGTTTCTCCCTGACTGTTAAACAGGACTTCTCCTTCACTCTTGTCAGTTCTTCTCAAGTTACTGATACCGCTGTTTACCAGTGACGAGTTCTGCTCCTTCTAATGTTGAAGATTGAACACTAGAGAAGCACGCCAAGGCAAGCATATTAAGCAGGTTTTATTTAAAGGTAATAATACAGACTTCTCCCCGCAGGAAGAAGGGGGCCATGGCTGATGTTCTAAAAGTCCCAAGAAATGTGCTCACCCTACATGTTTAATAGGTCAAAGTCTCTTTTGTGCTCCAGTTCTCTCCTCTCTTATCTCTCCTTCCTGCCTATGTGACTAGGCCTGGTTTTGCATTAAGTGAGAAGCCATGGGCATGGGGAGGGCCAGGGTGATTCAGGCAGATAAGGGCCCAGGGGGCACCAATTATCAGCTCCTTGCTTGCAGTCCTTGATAAAGGCAGGTAAATTTGGTAATCAATGGGCTCCGGAGATTCTTGACATTCCATTCTTCCAGGGGCAGTCTCTAACTTCCAGAGGCAGATGGCTTTATGGCCTCCATTTCCTAGATTTGACCTGATCCCCTATTTCTACACTAACTACCTGTTCTTAATTCTGGCTTCAATACCCTGGTTTTTTTTCCTTATGCTTTTTGTTATTGTATTTGAGATAGGTGATAAGTGAGGATTTTGATTGATTGCTGTGTATCCCCAGCCTCAATTAAAGGGTATATCACGTGGGATTTATCTAACTATCATGTACATTTGTAGCTACTCCTCACTGGTCATAGTTATCAAAATGTTTGAGAAATGCCTTCTCTATATTTCTCCAGTAGTAGAACATATGCAGCCAATGTTACCACACTGAACTAATAATAATATCTCTGCTGTAAACTTTCTATTTTATTACTCTTTTTCAATATTTGTTTTCTTTTTTCTTTCTTTTCCTTGTTTCTCTCTCTCTTTTTTTATTCTTTTCTTTTTTTTTTTTTTTTGGTACCAGGAATTGAACTCAGGGACACTTGACCACTGAGCCACATCCCCAGCCCTAAATTTTTGTATTTTATGTAGAGACAGGGTCTGAATTGCTTAGCGCCTCGGTTTTGCTGAGGCTGGCTTTGAACTCATGATCCTCCTGCCTTAGCCTCCTGAGCTGCTGTACCACTGCACCTGGCCATTTTCATTTTTTTTTTGGTAGATATGTATGGGAGACAGAATTTGGAAACAGATCAGGATGCATATAAATATAGAACAGCATTTTATGTACTCATTTCTTTTCTGTTGCAGTTTACCAATAAATAGGGATCATGCAATATTAGCTTATTTATCTACTATATACTACATTATATATGGCTTACAGATATTTTCTGATATTAATAGCACACTGAATATAAGGACAGAAAAACTGTTATCTTACTAAAGAGATTAGACACCTAGGCTTTCGTTTTGGTTACTTCAAAAAGTCATTATCATAATTTTTAAAATGCCGTGTTCAACAGTATATAAAATCAAATACGTATGACATTGTATGTGTTTGGAATTTGGTATGGTCAGTGAGGAGAACATACTTCAAGGAAATGGAAATAGACATTATTTTGTTTTTCTCTAGATAGTTGAATTTCAAATCGATCTTTTAAAGGATGGTATCTTCAAGTTTCCACTGTTTTCCATTGTGTTTTCTGATATTGTCCTGTTTCAAGGTGTGAATCATTGCTTATTGTTTGTTTTCCATTTCAGTCCCCTGAAATTCTGAGAGTTCTCCTGTTTCTTTAATTTGAATATTTGTCTTGATTCAGACCTCAAATATTTGTACCTCTGTTTTGAAGCAGGAATAGCTGAAACTTTTGAGAACTGATTCAGCAAAATATAAACAACAGGTTTGAAGTACCACAATGGAACATTACCTTCTTTCCCAGTGTCTTTTTAATTGTTAAATTTAAATGCTTCAGTCTGAGTATCCATACAATGTGACAATTGCCTCAGCTGGGATTCTCTTGTTTTCCAGTTCCTTCATAAGGTTTTTAAAAATGCAGTGGTTTTGTTTTTAAACATGTTGCAGGTTCTGCATATTTTCTCTATCCTCTGAGCTTTTAGTGCAGGAGGGGATGCTTATAATAACCCTGTTTTCAACTCTTATTGCAAAAAGTTGGCCATAGTAAGGACAATACATCTCTAAACTCTTAACTCCCGTAGGCCTCAAAATGCTGTAAATGGAGAACAGCTGAGACTAAAGGCTCCCTAAAGGAAGGACTCCCTGGAAAGTAGGTTTCTGCATGTAAGACATCAGAAGCTGGAGGGTGGAGGGGAAAGAAACAGATTCAAATGTGAGCTCTCAGAAGTGGAGGAACCTGTCAATTTCCAGCTCCCAGGACACTTTGAGGTGATGAATAGTCTAGGCTGTGTACTCTTCTAAGGAAAAGAGACACATAAATACTATGTTACAATTCAGCAATGAATGAATGTTTTTGCTTTTGTACAAAAAAAAAAAAAAAGAAAGAAAAAAATATGAAAGCAAACATGAGTAATTTCTAATGCTCTTGTCTATCTTTGTGGATACTAAGTTGAATTCATTTCTTCCTCATTTCTAGCCCCAACTCCAGGGTCATTGTCTTTCTTTACATCTCTTACACCAACTATGATCAGGATAAAATGTGTACCTAATCTGCTTGCTTTCTCCCAATAATCAGTATGCATGTTTTACCCCATGTATTTTTTTGCAAGTAAACATTATTAATTCCTGGTTGTGTGTATGCCTTTAGCATGGTGGAGCAGACCCACAAGCTGGGTTCTCTTCCCATGAAAATCCAGCAGAGAACCTCAAAACAAGGGACATTCTTCAAAAATACTGAACTGCACTCGGGTGTTATAAATAACATGAAGGACCAAGAAAAACTGAGGACATTTATAGATTAAGAAACACTAAAGGGCTAGGATAACTGAATGGTCTTTTGTGTACAAAGGGCATTATTGGGGTACTTGATAGCCTTGGAAAAAAGACCTGTAGATTAGATGTTATTGCCAGTTGAAGTTAATGTCCTGAATTTGGTAATTATATTATGATTGTATAAAGAGGATGTCTTTATTAGAAAATGTACATAGAAGCATTTACAAGTAAATGGGGAAGATTTCTGCAATTTATTCTCAAATAGTTCAGAAAAAAATGAACACAGGGAAGACAGAGAAAGAGAAAAAAACCAAGTGTGGAAACATGTTTAAAATAACAGTAAAGCTACAAGGATATTTGCTAATCATTTTGTGACTTTTATTTAAGTTTGAAACTATTCTGAAACAAAATAAAATGAACTTGCCCAGTTTTGTTGAATATTTTCCATGGAGGCTGGCTTCTCCAGCAGATACACTGTGTCTGAACCAGAAAAAGCTTCCCAGCTGTGCCAATTCTTCTAAACCCTCCTCAACATCTAAAAGTGGCTATTTCCAATATACACTCTATGTGAAAATAGTATCTATAATTACATTTATAACACTTGGCATTTTAAAGGTGCTAGCATTCTTATATTATTTCCTGCATTTATATTTTTCTATCTATATTCTCTACTTAAGCGGTTGTATGTTTTCAGAATTTATTGTGTGAATCATCCCAACATTCCTAAAATGTCCAAGGCAATTTACCATTAAGAATTGATCAAGGACTTAGGAATTAGATCAGAGACCCTCACCAAATAGAAGACAAAGTAGGTCCAGATCTTCATCATGTCGGCTTAGGATCAGACTTCCTCAACAAGACTCCCAAAGCACAAGAGATTAAAGCAGGAATCAATAAATGGGATGGACTCAAACTAAAAAGCTTTTTCTCAGCAAAGGACACAATCAATAATGTGAAGAGAGAGCCTACAGAGTGGGAGAAAATCTTTTCCACACACACTTCAGATAGAGCACTGATCTCCAAAATTTATAAAGAACTAACAAAACTTAAAGAATGCAATCAATAAATGGGCCAAGGAACTGGACAGACATTTTATAGAAGAAGACAGACAGGTGATTAATAAATATATGAAAAAATGTTCAACATCTCTAGTAGAGAAATGCAAATTAAAACAACTCTAAGATTTCTTTTTACTTCAATTAGAATGGCTATTATCAAGAACACAAACAATAATAGGTGTTGGCGTGGATGTGAGGGAAAAGGCACGCTTTTACTTTGCTGGTGGAGTTGCAAATTGGTGTAGCCACTCTGGGAAGCAGTATGGAGAATCCTCAGAAAACTTGGAATGGACCCATCTTTTGACCCAGTTATCCCACTCCTCGGGTTTATACCCAAAGACTTAAAATCAGCATACTATAGTAACACAGCCACATCAATGTCTATAGCAGCTCAATTCATAATAGCTAGATTGTGGAACCAACCTAGATGCCCTTCAACAGATGAATGGATAAAGAAACTGTGGTATATATACACAATGGAATATTATTCAGCCATGAAGAAGAATAATATTATGGCATTTGCAAATAAATGGATGGAATTGGAGAATATCATGCTAAGTGAAATAAGCCAATCCCCCCAAAACCAAAGGCTGAATGTTTTCCCTGATAAGTGGATGATGATATATAATGGGGGTGAGGGATGGGGAGTGAGAGAAGAATGGGGGAACTTTAGATTATGTAGAAGGAAATGAGAAGGAGGGGCATATGCAAAATGGTGGAATGAGACAGACATCATTACCCTATGTACATGTATGATCACATGAGTGGTATGAATCTATATCATGTACAACCATAGAAACAAAATGATGCACCTCATTTGTGTACAATGAATCAAAATGCAGTCTGTAAAAAATAAAATAAACAAATAAATAATTAAAGAAAAAAAGAATTGACAATAGAAACTTTAAGAGGTCATTTGTGCTTGTTTTGTTTCTGCGATGTGTCAGGCTCTGTACAGAACATATTCTGTATGAAATTTGTTTCTTATAACAATGTGATGAGATATTTTAAGTATTACTGATGTGAGAAGAGGCTCAGAGAGGTTATGGCATTTTCCCAAGGTCACCCAACAAGGAAATGGTTGAGACAGAATTTGAACCCATGCTTGAGATAGAATTTGAATCCATGCCTATGTGCTAACTCTAAGTTCATTTTCTTTTCACTATTATGCCCTTCTGCACATATCACCTCCATGAAAGTTAAAGATTAAAGTCCATTGAGTGGAAATGTGATAAAATGAAAAGAGAATGTTATGTTAATGGCATAGGTGAGTGGTACGTTTGCAAAAATAATTTGGTAAGCTCTACCTTCCACTGCTGCAAAAGGAAGGATAACAGCTTACCAGGGGAGATGAACTACATACTGACACCAACCTCTATGAGTTTCAAGAATCTGGTGTCCTCTCACTTGAACATTCCAAGACTTAGGAAGCATGCTGATTTTCAAATGCTTCCAGACTTAATAAACTGCCATTAACAGTTATTTTTAGCTCAAGATTTTATCAAAGACCAAGAAGAAGATATGCTTATGTTTTCCTATTTGTGTTTAATATTCTTGCCATTTTGTCCCAACTGTGGTGGGTTATTTCATTAAGATCATCACAAACCCATTTGAGAATTTATCTGATGCTACCAGGCATTTATTCTGTTTCCCTCCCCACTCACCCTGGTCTTATCCTCTTCCTGTAATTATATGATTCCCATTTTTTTTTCCTCCAGAATTTGGGAAGGGGAAGATTTTGTGTATCTATGGTGGAATTACTGAATTGTTATTTTTGTTACTTTTTTTATTTGAAAAATAATACAAAGTCCTTTATAAATAGACTTCTATGGTTTGAATGTGTCCCTTCCAAAATCTGGTTACCAAAGGGATTGTGTTAAGAGGTGAAGTCTTTAAGAGGTGATTTAGGTCATGAGTTTATTCTCAAATAGTTCAGAAAAAAAAGTGAATGGGATTAAGGTCATTGTAAAATAGGCTTCAAACAGCATTTGGTTTTCTTGCTTGTCTGCCTTCTGCTCTGTGATAATAAAACCAGAAGGCCCTGACCAGATACCAAACACTGATGACACCATCTTAGACTTCCCAACCTCTCGAACTTTGAGAAAACCAATTTCCCTTCTTCATAAATAACCCAGCTGGTGGAATTCTGATATAGTAGCACAAATGGACTAAGACATGGACTCCTGTTAAAATAGTGTTTCTAGTTTGATCATCAAATAAAGTACTTCTGTAGCATTGTATTTCTAAAGAATTTCTGTGACTTTAAAACATTTCTCTAGTATCTGAAACGGTGGAATATTTGTGATAGTTAATCTTTTATGTAAATTTGTCTAAGCCAAGTAGATTTTAAGTAAAGGGGATTACAGTCCGTAATGTGGAGCCTCCTTCAGTTAGCTGAAGGCCTTAGGAAGAGGATTGCCCTATTCTGAGAAGAGGGGATTCTGCCAGCAGACAGCTTCACCTTTGAGTGGTAACCTCAGCTCTTCCTAGGTCTCAGCCTGCTGCTGGCCAATCCTGCAGATTTTGTACTTGTAGCCTTCACCATTGCGTGATCTAACTCCTTAAAATAAGTCTCTCTCGACCTTATAGTATAACTTTTATTGGAAGCATCAATCTTTACAAGACCATTCAATGTAGGTATGAAGACATGAAGTCGTTTCTGAATTTGCTGTTAATTTTTATAGGGTACCAGAGGTCAAGAAACCTCTTTGTTATCGAAGCATTTAAAATCAGTGAATTATTCCTGAAAGCAAACCAGCTACTAGTCCATGCATATATACGTGTGTGTGTGTGTGTGTGTGTGTGTGTGTGTTTGTGTATTTTAGCAGTTCAATATACATTAGAGAGAACATGAATTTAGTCATTTGAACAATTCAGTTTCTGGTAAGGAACTATATCCTAAAACATAGACTAGACTACTTATTGTATCTATTTATTTTTACTTTATTATTAATGTAATTCCCATTAACAAATAATATCAGGTCATTGTGCAGTCTGGAGTCACCAAAAGTTCTATACTGGGCATGGAAACTTACTGTATTACAAAAATAAAACCAAAAGATTCTTCACTGGGTAAGGTTGCTAGAGTTGTTAAGGTATTATATTAGTAGATGATAATGAGAATGAAAGAATTATATTTCATAATTAGTCAACTGACAAGTAGAAAAATATTGAGTGGTTTGCTTTAGTTAAAGGGATTTACATTTACTCATTTTAACATGAGTTTTCAAGATGATCCTAATTCAAGTTCAAGTCTAGTTGCTTTGACTAACTTAGAAACTAATATTTTTTACCTTGAGTAAGGAATTTTCTATAGAAGTAATATCAATTCATTTAATGTTACCTCACTAAATATTTTCTTATTTAATTTCCATAACAAACTTTGGAAGTAGGCATTGTGATTCTTATTTTGTAGTGGAGAATCTTGAAATCAGTTTAAGATTGAATGTGAAGTACAAAGTCATAGAACTAACAAGTGGCAGAGGCAGAACTTCTATCTGGGTCTTCAATCCCCAGGAAGCCAAATACAAATACTTAGAATAATCTCACAGACAATGTAATGAGAGAAGCATCTGGGGCACATGTAAAAATATTTCAAAAATATGTACATATAACTATATATGCGTGTGTGTGTCCCATTTTAATTCTTAGAAAAATAAGAGGGTATAAAATGATTCAGTCCCTCAGAATATATAGTACCTTTCTGAAACAGCTTACATATTTAATTTTTTAATATAACATATACCCCTGATTGCCCCTGGGAGAAATTGAAAAGAGAAAGTCTTGCTGTGAAGTCAATAAAAATAAAAGAGAAGATGAAGAGCAAGCTCCTTTTTGTGGGGATGGGGCAAAGATGCAGAAAGGATTTGACCAAAGGAAAAGAAAACTTGGGGCTTTCATTGGAGAAAGGAGAATGAAAAATTGGAATTTGACTCTCTGATCACTGTAATTATCAGTAATGGTCAATTGTGATTATTATAATTTAGAAAAATGAAGGAATCTGGCTGGCACTCAGGCATTTAATTACCATGTTATGACCACACCATTTGGAAAGCTTTCATTTGCATTCATGGAGATGAATAATTTCTTTTTGATTTAATGAGAAGAAAGCAAACTTCCTGTGCTCCACTTTATATCTTACAATCTGCTGGGGAAATTTCTCATTCATATTCCTTTTATGCAAATGATCAGCATTATGATTACAGAAGTATAGCATCTCTCCCCTTTGTTATAATTTCTGCTCTTTAGAGAGAGGCAGTTAGTCCTCAGCAGCCTATACCTCACCACTGAATAGCAAGCTCTAGCTGCAAAGCACTTTGTAAAGAGGAGCAACTCACTGATAGAGCAGAGTAATATTTCTGCTTTGCATTTACAGGTTACTTTATACTATTCTACTGATAAGAGCTTTCACATTCTTTATGTCACAGCTTCCCTGTGAGAGACTATATATCCTCACTTTTCAGATAAGAAGTCTGAGTCAGAAAATTGATGAAATTTTGCTTTTCTTTTCCTTAAAAAAAAAAAAAAATCTGTTTTCTTTTCTAACCCAGTATTCGTTTATACAATGTGAGGCAAGGGTCTAAATTTATTCTCTTAGGGATTATTCATTAATAATGGTTTCTCTTTTAACCACAAGAAACGTAAATATCACATAGATCAAGTTTTTCTCTAACATCATAACATTAGTTTGAATAATACAGAAGAATCTCTAAAGAAAAGTATAAAAAGATCTTTAAAAATTCATTAAATAAATGGCTAAGGGATATAAACTGGTAATTTGCAGGTAGAATAGACCATGTCTTAGTAGTAGTCAAGAAAATGTAAGTTAAAATCTATTGTGTGATTGAGTTTACCTATTAATAAGTTAAGAGATCAAAGTCAGCATTAAAAAAGAAATGCCTTTCAGAAGATTTTATGTATATATTTTTATGAGCATAGAATAAGTCATGGAAGTGTATACACTAGAACTTGGGGAAACTGGATTGCTCTAATGAAGTAGGAATAAAAATGGAGATGAGATTATCACTTATTCCAATATTTTTTAAATTTTAAAAATATTCATGCATACTTTGCAATTAAAAATTGAATACAGGGAAAATTAGAACAAATGTGCTAGTGAATACCTAGACAATTACCAAATGTTAACAGAAATTCAGGAGAGTAAAAAATTGGGTTTGCATTCTTCAAAATCTGATGCTGAAATAAATATTTGTGTTCATGTATTTATATGTAAAGTGATATTAAAAGTTCAGGGGTGGGAGAAGAAAGGTGAAGATGGGGAGGGAAAGCTGTCAGTTAAGGATACCTTATGAAGCCCTTGGCCACTACAAGTGAGCTGAGCCAGGGTCCAAAAGAGCTGGGATTCCAGAGGGAGATATTAACTAAAATTTTGAAAAAATAGTTCAAATCAGTATATGCCATCACTTTAGATAGAGTCCTGTCTGCAGATTGTAATCATTAAGCTTAATGTGTGTTTGTATGTGTGCGTGTGTATTTTCTCTTACTGAAGTGAAATTTAACTGACGTTCCACAGTAAAATGAAGGGCCTGTCGGCAGCAGACTATGATTTCTTGTATAGACCTTTATGTCTCCAAATGAGACATAGTATTCAGTCTTTTTAGGTTTCCATCACTTCCTATTTTTTTTTAAAGAATCTATTTTTCTTTCTTTCTAGATTTGGTTATTTTATTACGAGGCACGATATCTGCAACATTATGAGACATTAAGTACATTTTGGCATTTAAAACTTTATTTTCTATAATCTGCAAAATGAGCCATGGATATTTGAAAGGTTGAAAAATCTTTCTGAACTATGTGAGATTCATTCGTGACCCAGTTTTTAAAAATAAATTGCAAACAGATTAGTATTTAGGAGCCAATCTTCTTTTGGTAAAGTCTTAATTAAATTTTGGTGTCTTTGTTGTTGAATGGAAGAAAAAAAAATACATTTTCATCTTGAATCAAGGTCTTTATGCATTTGCCACATTCTTTGCTGGCCAGCGGTTTTACATCCAGGAAACTTCAAAATGAGCAACCAGGTGACGTTTCTTTCTTCCTTCTGTCTCTTCTCTAGTCAACCTTGTTTAGAACCTGTTAATTGATTTTTTTCATGGTATTACAATATGAGGTTGCTTTTACAATGTTGTGTCTAATGGGTTATTTTGTTATATTTGTAGAAGGACTAATGAAATAATTTTATGTTAGCTGCCACAGTGGAGTTTATAAAAATATGGCAAATAGCAGTGACTATATGAGAGCATGTTTCAAAGACTTTTTTTTAAATCTAGGAAATGACTGAAGAAATGCAAGAAACACTTATATTCTCAGTAGGTCAAAATAATTAACACTTTTTTCCCTCTCTACCTTTCTAGCAGAATTGAACTTCACAAATTGCTTAGGTATTCCTAATTATAAATTTCAGTTTTGAAAATGGATCTAGGAATGATAACATTGTTAGAAAAAGAACCAAAATTCAAGTAGTTAATAATTGACCATGTGATTTTTATCCATTGCCAGTAACTTTGATTTTAGGAGACATGAAATTAAACTTTTAATTCCTTCTATATTTATACTTCCACCTATCATGAACATTGATGATGTAGTATTTTCATATAATTTGTTCTCTCAGGAAAACAAAATAAACCTGTGTGAGCTGAAGCAAACTTCACCTTCCTGTATTTACTTTAATCCACATCAATATTTTAAGAAGGTTAATGGCCCAGTGTTTATCCCGCTGCAGAGAGTTCTGTAAATAGCTAGACCAGGTCCTCTGCCTGGAGGAGGTCTTTAGTCCACACTCCCTTGTGATAGAAATCCAGTTTAGCCTAACTTAAGCTGAAAAGGGCATTTATTGACTCTATCTAATAAGTGGGAAGTTCAGAGAAGAACCAGATTTCATGCCCAGATGGATCTCAGGCTGTGAAAGGAGAGGAAGGTACTGTAAGTGGTGTTCATAAGGTCATGAGATTCTTAATTAAGTCCTTCCCCATCTCTCTGTTCCTCTCGTTAGCCCCCTTTTCTGTTTTGGTCTCATCCTTCTCAACTGAGCAATTGGGCCTCTCTCCTATGAATCAAGGGCCAGTCTGTAGCCCTCTGCTCACAGCTGATCAGTCTAATACACTACTCCAACCAAGTGGATTAGACATAATTATTTCATATTTGTTAATGATTCTGAGAGGCAGGAATTCAGACAGGGAACAGAGAGATGATATATATCTCATCCACTTGGTGACTGACTATAGGAGCTTGAATATCCAGAATACTTTCTTCATTTACATATCTGGCTTTCAACTGAGATGGCAGAAACTTCAAAACAACACTAAAATAATAAGGTGTGTTTTAGGTTTCACTGTTTTCTACCAAGTTTTTAATAAGAAATAGGATGTTAAGTGTTAGATTTTATTCATCCTATAAACCATATGCCTTCAGTTATTCTAAGTGATTTCGTAGAAATCATTGTTTATTTTATTCAAAAATCTTTATTACATATATGGAAATAACCATATGACTTTTCTTAATTGACTTACCAGGATGATATCTGTGACAAAAAATTGATTATTAAATCATCTTTGAAATTCTTAGAAGTAGAGAAAAACACTACTATGCCTCGATGGATAATGAAAAGCTCAATTCTTTTTAAAGTAAAAAGTCTAATTTTAATTTGCTAGTATTGAAAAGGTTTTTATTCATAAATGAGATTTGCCTAAATTTTTTCCTTTGCCTGAGGTTGCTATTAGATTGTGGCGTTCTCATAAAAGTATTTATATATACTTTCAGCATTTTTCCCTATGATAAGATATGATATTGTCTTTTGAAATCTAAGGGAAAAGTCACAATAAAACTATCTTGGCAAGGAGTCAGTTTTGCACCCCAGTCCTGTTTGGACTACATCAGTGAGAACTTTGACACTCTAGTTTCTTATGGGGTTCAGTTAGTGGAGATCCCCATCAGGATGCTGAAGGACTAGGAGACTGAGAACTTATTACCTGGCTGCCTTGCTACAGCTCAGTTCAGGCTCTCCCTGATCATTGCCTTATACTCAGTGCTTTCCCAGGGCAATGCACAAAGCTGTGTGTTTTCCCAACCCTACAAGTAACTTGGGTAAACCCTCCTTGAGTTATCTGAATTTGTGTGTGCTATTTCCTAATGGTATAGAATTGAAAGTGAAGTCTCTTAATGCTCTATATCTCCTTTTGGTCTCCTTTGGCTTTGTTGTTTGTAATGGTTAATTTTAAGCATCAACTTGTATTATCCACAGAGTGCTCAGAACTCATGTTCTGAGTGTATCTGTAAGCATGATCCTGGATGATGTTAATGTTTGAATCAGAAGACTTCATAAAGTCAACTGTCAATTGTATTGTATTGTAAAGTCAAAAGTCAATTGTATTGGGGATTGTTTCATCCAAATCAATTGAAGACCCAAATAGAACAAAAAGTCAGAGTAAGAAGGAATGTCTTCCTGATTGTTTGAGTCAGCACATTTGATTGCATTTGGTCTTGAACTGAAAATTTGGCCTTGCTTGCTTGGGTTTCAAGTTGCCAGGGTCAGAACTACAAATCCACCACCAGCTCTCCAGGGTATCCAGCTTTCTGAATGCAGAACTTGGGACTTCTCAGTCTCCATCATCATGTGAGATAATTGTTCATAATAAACCTCTTTGATGTGACAAATACCCAAATAGATAGAAGCAACTTTGGAAATGTGTAATTGATAAAGGCAGCAAGAGTTTTGGAATACATGCTAGAACTATAAGATGTTAAATGCAATTCATTTAGATTTCAAACATAAGTGAGGAATGATTTATTAGAAACTAGAGGAGAAGCGATGTTTGCCATAAAGGGGCAAGGTTCTTGGTTGAACCATGTTCTACTGTTCGTGGAAGGCAGAGTTTGTGAGCATTGAAATTGAATATTTAACTGAGGCAATTTCTGAGCAATGCGTTGAAGGAATGACTTCGTTCCTCCTGATTGCTTATAATAACATGAGAAAAGATGGAGAAGAACTGAAGAATAAAATATTAAGCATAAAGGGATCAGACTTGAAGATCCGGAAAATTCTCAGCCTATCTATATTGCAACGTTCTGAAGGGAACACTAAGGGTACAGTTATCACTTGATAAAAAGTTTATGGAATTATATGAGCAGAAACCCTGCCAATTTGAATGGAAGGGAACGGAGAAGAGACAAAAATATGGAAGGCTGCCAGACTTCTTGAATTTGACACGAGGGAATGATAGAGCTATTTGACTGTGAATGTACACTGTTATTCAGGACAGGGAAGAACTACCCTGAACATGGTTTGGTTCAGGGATCATCAGAGTCACTGATTGAGTCCTCTAGTCTTAGCGGTGGAACTGTCCTCCAGAACCTTGTGGGCAGGACTCCTGCCCAGAAATGTAATGTGATACCGATACCCCCGGAGGCCCGGAGGACAGAGCACTAGACAAAAGAGAATTATTTTTGTGCTAAGAGCTAATGATATTTTCCTTCTTAGGCATTAGATTTTCACTCAATTCTTTCCATTTTTTCCCTTTTGGAATGAAAGTATCTATCCTGTTTCACTGTTGTATTTTGGAAATACATAATTTGTTTTCATAGAATCATGACTGGAGAAAAATTTCACCTCAGGATGAATCACTTTGAATCTCACCTATATCCAACTTAGATGATAGTTAGATGAGATGTCAGACTTTAGACTTTAGAGTTAATGCTGGAATAGGTTAAGACTTTTGGAACTAGCTATGGGGTTAGATGATTGTGTTTTGAATGTGAGAAGGATATGAATCTAGGAGGATTAGGGGTGGATGCTATCGACTAAATGGTTTCCCTCAAAAATTCATGTTGGAATTGTAATCCACAGTGTGACTGCATTTAGGAGGTCATTAAGGTTAAATAAGTCTAAAATGAGGACGGGATCTTAACTGATAGTATTGGTGGATTTATAAGAAGAGGAAGAGAGTGAGAAATCTCTCTCCATGCACACCCATCCAGGAAAGGCCTTGTGAGCAAGAAGGTGACTGACTGTAAGCCAGGGAGAGAGCCCTCATCTGAATCTGACCATACTGGCACCTGATGCTGAACTTCTAGCTTCCAGAACTCTGGCAAATACATGTTTAAGTCACTCATTCAATGATATTTTATTACAGCAGCCCAAACTGACTGCTTCATCGCCTTATAATTTATACTACTAGATTCACTACTTTTATTAGATTTTTCTTAGGTATGTCCAATTTCTTTTGAAGAGCCACCACCAATTCCAATTCTTAAATCACCTATTTCAGCTTTTATTACATAGTATTTTGTATTTTCTTTTTTTTTTTAAATTTGTTTTCATTTTTACAGATTGCATTTTAATTCATTGTACACAAATGGGTTACAAATTTTCATGTCTATGGTTGTGCATGATGTAGATTCACACCATTCGTGTAATCATACATGTATACAGGGTTTTATTTTGTTTCATTTCCTTTCATTTCCTTTTTTTTTTTGCAGTCTTTTAAATGATATTTCAGTTGAATGTTTTGTCTATTTTCTGTCTTTTCCTGGCACTCATCTTTGGTAAGAATATGAAATTTCATCTGAATATAGCATATAGCTTGGACTGCAGTTTACAAATTTTAACAGTTTGTAATTTTGTTTTGAGGTTAACATTGTTTATGAGAGGAAATTCTTCTGGGTCTCTCTTTTTTGTTGGACTTCTGACTTTAAAATATTGGCTTCTGTGACTCTTGTCTTCTTTCATTTAAATGAATGTTTGTTGTTACACTGAGTTTCCCCAGATAATTTCCTCATCTCTATGTCCTTAATTTAACCACACCAGCAGTCTCATAAATAACATGGTCACAGGTTCCAGCAATTGGGATGTGGATGTCTTTGGGATGTCATTATTCAGCCTGCCATATTAGCCATTTCTGAAATTTTCTTTCCCTACGCTTTTCAGAGAGAAGTTGTATGACTATATTGCTATAATCACTTTCCTCATAAGTGGCATATAAATATGTTGATCTACATTATTACCTATTTTTTAAAAATTATTTTTATTTTAAACAAATGGGATACATCTTTTTTCTCTGTTTGTACATGAAGTAGAGGCATACCATTTGTGTAATCATACATTTACAAAGGGTAATAATGTTTGATTCATTCTGTTATTTTTTTCCTTCCCCGCACCCCTCCCACCCCTCTTTTCCTTCTGTACAGTCCCTCCTTCCTCCATTCTTGCCCCCCTCCCACCCCCCATTATGTGTCATCATCTGCTTATCAGCGAGATCATTCATCCTTTGGATTTTTGAGATTGGCTTATCTCACTTAGCATGATATTCTCCAATTTCATCCATTTGCCTGCAAATGCCATAATTTTATTATTCTTTATGGCTGAGTAATATTCCATTGTATGTATATGTGTGTGTGTATATATATATATATATATAACTGTGATATATATTATATTTATTATATATAAATATATTTATTTATATATCCATTCATCAATTGAAGGGCATCTAGGTTGGTTCCACATTCAGGCTATTGTGAATTGAGCAGCTATGAACATTGATGTGGCTGTATCTCTGTAGTATGCTGATTTTAAGTCCTTTGGGTATAGGTCAAGGAGTGGGATAACTGGGTCAAATGGTGGTTCCATTCCAAGTTTTCTAAGAAATCTCCACACTGCTTTCCAGAGTGGCTGCGTTGCTTGTATTCTTGATAATCGCTATTCTAATTGGGGTAAGATGGAATCTTAGGGTAGTTTTGATATGCATTTCTCTTATTACTAGAGATGTTGAACATTTTTTCATATATCTGTTGATTGCTTGTACATCTTCTGTGAAGTGTCTGTTCATTTCCTTAGCCCATTTGTTGATTGGATTATTTGTATTCTTGATGTAGAGTTTATTGAGTTCTTTATAGATTCTGGAAATTAGTGCTCTATCTGAAGTATGAGTGGCAAAGATTTTCTCCCACTCTGTAGGCTCTTTCTTCACTTTGCTGATAGTTTCCTTTGCTGAGAGAAACCTTTTTAGTTTGAATCTATCCCAGTTATTGATTCTTGCTTTTATTTCTTGTGCTATGGGAGTCCTGTTAAGGAAGTCTGATCCTAAGCCAACAAGTGAAGATTTGGACCTACTTTTTCTTCTATAAGATGAAGGGTCTGTGGTCTGATTCCAAGGTCCTTGATCCATTTTGAGTTGAGTTTTGCAGGGTGAAAGATAGGGGTTTAGTTTCATTCTGCTGCATATGGATTTAAATCTCAGAAAAATATTCAAGAAAATATTCAAGAAACTGAATTAATTTAGAATCACTGTGTGACCACTGATGACTTTGATGTTTAAGTAACTTAGATGTGTTTTCATAATGGTATCTTTGGTTTTGGTGTGTTAGTCTGCAACTCAGTGGCACAATGAGGATATTTTTCATGTTTGAAAATGTGCCAAAAATTATTGTCTCTCATTAAAATGATTATTAACCTATTAATGGGAGTAATAGAACATATAAACTCAATGTAGATTTTTACAGAAGTAGAAGGAATAATTAACCCTCTTCTCAGTCTTCCAGAGAAGGATAATAAAAATGCCTTTGTTTCCATGACTTAAATAAGCCTAATGTTTTTGGAGCTTCAAAGGAAAAAAATATGACACAATGTTTGTCAAAGATACATAATAGCCATTTTTTTATATGCATTGTTTTTCTAATTTTGACACAAAGTGTAAATAACATATGAACAAAGTATAGAATTGGCACTGTTTACTTATTTATTTTTAAGATACATGTTAGTCTAAAAGGGCGATTGACTGAAAGTGCTTAACATTGATCTTTATTTTCTTCATATTTCATCAAAACAAAAAATCTCCAGTTGTTCTCTTTCTAAACATTTTCATATTTTTTCATTGACAGAGAGCATATTTATTTATCCTTGCCCTGAATACCTTACTAGATAAAAGACTGCCACTGTTTGAAATAAATAAATATCAGATTCTGAGGTAATGTTTTTATCAACCAAAATTTAAAAGAAAAATCTCAGGTTGACTTGGCCAAAAAGCAGTGGTGGCAGAAGTATCTTATGAGTATTCAATCATTTTCTGAATGGGATTTACCACTGCAAATCTTTTAAAAGTCAAAGAAATCAGAAGATGTGAAGGATAATATTAATTCTGCCTATTTAATAACAGGGAGATCTTTCAATCTTCTAAGGTCTTCAATTTTTTTCTTTAGTGTTCTATAGATTTCATTGTAGAGGTCTTTCACCTCTTTTCTTAGATCGATTCCCCCAATTTATTTTTTAAGGCTATTTGCTGTAATCAGCATGGCTGTTAATTCAGGAACCAGAGGCGCAATGAGGGAATAAAGAAAAGACATACAGACACACTAGAGTACAAGCTGGGGCCAGGTGGGTAGCCAAGCCCTGGTGAGACTTGATTGACACCAGACTAGCTCAGCACATTTATTATATAGGTTTCATTAAAAGGTTATTTATGGGAAAGTTTCAGCAAAGCAGGCATTCAGAAGGACACAGGACTGTTGAGAAATTAGGGTTGTCTTGTTTTGCTCAGAATTCACTGTCCCTGGGAATTGGTGTCTGAATCCAAGGTTCTGACCATTAGAGTCACACACCTTCACACATAGCCACCCCTGGCCAGTGTTACCATAGCAACTGGGGCAATTGTAGCAGAATGAAATTAAACCCCTCTCTCTCACTCTGCACAAAACTCAACTCAAAGTGAATCAAAGACCTAGGCATTAGGCCAGAAGCCCTGCACCAAGTAGAAGAAAATTAAGTCCCAACATTCCATTTTCTTGGCTTAGGAACTGACTTCCTCAACAAGACTCCTAAAGCACAAGAAGTAAAATCAAGAGTCAATAAATGGGATGGTATCAAACTAAAAATCTTCATAGCTAAGAAAATAATTAAGAGTGTGAGGAGAGAGCCTATAGAATGGCAGAAAATCTTTACCACTTGCATCTCAGAGCATTACTCTGTAGGTTATAGAAAGAGCTCAATAAAATTTAATACAAGAAAACAAATTACCAATCAAAAAATGTGCAAAGGAACTGAACAGACACTTCACAGAAGAAGAAATATGAATTATCAACAAATATATGAAAAAAATGTTCATCTCTAGCAATTAGAGAAATGCATATTAAAACTACACTGAGATTTCATGTCACTTCAGTCAGAATGGCAACAATCAAAAATACAAGTAACAACAAATGTGGGTGAAGATATGGGATAAAGGGTACACTCATACATTGCTGGTGGGACTGCAAATTGCTCTGGAAAGCAGTATGGAGATTCCTCAAAAAACTATGAATGGAACCACTATTCAACCCAGTAATAGCACTCCTCAGTATATATCCAAAAGACTTAAATCAGTGTGGTACAGTAACATAGCCATATCAATGTCTATAGCAACTCAATTCACAATAGCTATGTTATGGAACCAACCCAGGTGCCCTTCAACAGATACATGGATAAAGAAATTGTGGTATATATACACTATGGAATATTACTCAGCCATAAAAAAGAATGACTTTGTGACATTTGCTGGTAAATGAATGGATCTTGAGACTATAATGCTAAGTGAAATAAGCCAACCTGAAAAACCCAAAGGTCAAATATTTTCTCTGATATGTGGAAGGTAACCTACAATAAGGGGGAAGAGAAGAATTGAAGTTCAGTGAATTAGATGAAAGAGAATAAAGGGAAGGGAGAGGAAATAGAAATAGGAAAGACAGTAGAATGATTCTGACACAACTTTCCTATGTACGTATATGGATATGCCACAATGAATCAAAACGTCATTTATAACCAAAAGACTGGGATCCTAATCAGAAAAAGATATATTCCATGTTTATATAAATATGTCAAAATATACACTACTGTCATGTACAACTAAAAAGAACAAATAAAAAAGAAGATATGAAGGAAAAACAAAAGAAATACAAAAACCTTAAGTCATATGTTGATCTTGATGGTTTTCTAATGTAGATACACAGAGATTGTTAGTATAAAAATACAATCTAGAAGAGTGGAGAGCAAAATGAAGAACTGGTTTCTTATTTTCAATAAAATAATGTTGTTAGGGAAATAATATCAATCTTTTTAAAAAATAATTTTAGATGTTGATAGATCTTTATTTTATTCATTTATTTATACGTGGTGCTGAGAATCGAATCCAGTGTCCTACACATGCCAGGCAAGCACTCTACCACTGAGCTACAACCCTAGCCCCAACAATATCAATTTCAGTGACAGGGATGTTACCTGAATTTTTCAAATGATCTAATTGGAATGATCTAAGTTTACATTTAAGAGCTCTTCATTTCATTTTTAAATATTAAAAGTGGGACGCTAAACACTAAGATAAACTAGAAAATAACTATTGAGTCCACAGCATTAGGATGCCTCTTGTAGAAGATAATGGCATAGTACCTAACACTCACACTGAATTTGTAAAGTATGGAACTTTGGAAAAATTTTTACTCAATCAAATCAAAATGAAAATGAGATGTGGATAGGAGATGTAGGGGAGGAGATATAAGAAAACCCAGGAAGAGAGGAATAATCTTGAGTCACTTAGAAGCATTTTCAGTTTGCATATTTTAAAAAAATGTGTAGTTATTTAAATGTAGTTTAAAACAAATGACCATATAATAAACACTAGCACATCAAACAATTTAATAACTTGAACATTACCAGCAATCTTGAAACACCTCTATCTTCCCCTCACCAATCTGGCCTTCTTTCTTTACCTGTAAGTAACCATGTCTGTAATCATAGTTATATTCTTCTTAGCTTGTCTTTACACTTTACCCCATGTCTAGTTTTGTATGCTTTTTAAAATTTTTAAAACATTTAACAGACAAATAATGTGTATATTTAAGGTGTACAATGTGATGATTTGATATAGGTATATATTGTAATATTTTTGTCAATAAACATGAACTGTTATCATTAATTTAGGAATTTGTAAAGTACATATGATATTTGAAATTTTATGTTTACCTCTCCTCATGTCTATTGTGCTCTATAGTAGATCCACTTTCTATTATAACTAGTATCTTTCTCTAAATCACAGGTGCTGTCCAGTATGTCAATATAAAGTAAATTAACTTTGAATGTAGACATTGTGATATCTTATACCCAGCAAACTTCCTAAACTCCATTATTAGTCTTTTGGGTTTCAGGTATACACAGTTATATCTGTAACTAAAACAGTTTTATTCTTTCATTGTTCTGCTTTTCATTTTATACAGTTATTATAATGTTGGATCAAAGAACAAAAAAAATTTAGTCTTTCCCCATAAAAGAAAATGATCTAAAATATCACCATGAAAAATTATGCTTGCTGTAGTTTTTATTAAGCCATTCATTCTTAGATTAAGAAAGCTTTCTTATATTTATAGATTGCTATAAATTGTCTATAAATTGGAAACGTTTTGAAGTTTATTCAATGCCTTTTTTCCATCTACTAAGATGTTCATTTGATTTTTCTCTTATGTTTAAAATATATTGTTACCTTAATTATTGTTCCTAGACAAGACTAATTGGGTCATTATTATGACTATATATATATCCTCAGATTTAGTTTTCTATTCATCTGTAACTAATCATCTATGTTTATGAGTGAGATTGACCTGTAGAATTCTACTTTTGTAATTTTACATCCTGTTTTTTATATTGATATTAAGATGTAGGAAAGTCAAACTTGATTCCTAAAATCCTGTGCATTCATAAGAAAGATGTCTTCAGGACTAGCTCTTGATTCTACCAGGAAAACGAGTAAGAAGCCCTCAGACCTCTCCTAGAACTCATCCCACTTTCCTTTTCCTTTTTCTGACTTTAATTTGTATCCTGTTGCTGTAATAAACCGTAACCATAATAGCTTTTCTGAGTCTTGTGAATCTTTCTAAATAATCATTGAGCCTGGGGGTGATCCTGACAATCCCTGGCACAGTTGGCTTCAGAAGTGGAATTCACTGGAACAACTCTGGCTCACTGAAACATGGCGGAAGCATTATTTGGGGAAAGGGAGAATGGTGGGATAGGAGATAAAGAACTTTGATGCCTGGATGTTTACCAGGTCACCCATAGTATAGGCCACCAGCTATGCTGCAATCAGTTACCCTGGATAAAAGTTTTCAATTTAGAAATGACAGGCCCTACTTCCTAAGCAGCTGGCTCACTAAGTACATAAAACATGGAAATGGAAACAATCTAAATATGCAATGCCTTGGTTATTTATATCTATGATGGTTAATATAAGAGTAAAGGAGATGGTTGGGTAGTTCTGGTATTGGGTCAATCCCTGGTTTTGACCTATGTGAATTATGACCACTAACTCCAGGGATGTTGCCAATGAGAAAACTTAGGCTGTTAGAAACAAATAGTACCTTTATTACTAATATGGTAGTTCAGGCAGCAAGTGTGTGTATGTTTGCAAAACCAAGAAACCACTGAAACCAGGAAGTATTTTATGAAGGGGTTGTTTCATTTTGTGGGTTAACATAATTAGCTTCCTGAATAACTTCCACTAAAGCATCCTCTGAAAGTGACTGACTTTGAAGCAATTTCTGTGGTTTTGAATGCTGCAGAAAGATGGAGCATGATTGGTTTGATGGTAGAATCATAGCTTATGAGTGAACAATCAGCAATGTTTTGCACTATCTAAACGTCTGGCAGATTTTTTCTGAAAGGACCAACTATCCTGGTGACACAAAAGACACTGAAGTTTGTTTATCCTGAGAAGGGGGAATCATCCTTTCCCTCCTTTGAACGATCAGTGAAGGACCCATTCCAGTCAAGGAAAGCTATATCAGCTTCATGATGACTGGTAATGTTTACCCACTCAGTATTCTCCCAAACAAAGTCATGGTAGATGCTGTGATGAAGGGGGCTGCTTTTGTATAGGCACTCCATATGACCTGCTGTAAAATCTAGCAAAGACTCAAGAAACCATGTCAGATTTGTTGTCTGAGCTTCTTCTTATAGACATAAAGATGATGTTTTAGGCAGCTTTTTCACTGCTGTGACTAAGTGATCTGACCAGCACAATTATAGAGGAGGAAAGATTTATTGGAGGGCTCAAGGTTTCAGAGGTCTTAGTCCATTGAAGGCTGGTTTCATTCTTCAGGGCTCAAGGTGAAGCAGAACATCATGGCAGAAGAGTGTGGCAGAGGGAAGCAGCTTGCTTCATCAGGAAGCAGAGAGAGAGACTCCACTCTCCAGAAACAAAAATATACCTCATAACCATGCACCAATTCCCACCTCCTCCAGTCAAACCCTACCACTTCAAGTAATCCCATCAGGGATTGGGTTAAGATTCTTACAAACCATTCGTTTCTCCTCAGAGCCTTCCTGCATTGTCTCACATGTGAGCTTTTGTGGGACACCTCATACCCAAACCATAACAAGAATATTGATATGATTCTCAAGAGAATGGGGGAAAGCAAAGGGAATAGTCAAGGGATCTATTTTGGCATGTGGGAAGTCCTTAAATAGTTATTAAGAAATGGGAGAATATTGGGACAACACATTTATGGAACACTAAGGAACAAAGTTCTTTGGAGCTCTGAAGGACAGATGGCAGCCATTCCATGTTCCCAAACACTGAAGGACCCTAAGCAGATCTCCATTTAGCCTCCCTTGGAGTCGCATAAAAACCAGAAGAGAAAGATGATAGCAACTAGATCTTCAAGTACTACGAGTAATAATCTGATCAATTATCAAAGGGCTATGGTGTCTTCAAGGCTTACCCCTTGGCAGGGAGCATATCCCAAGGTCATATGCACATGTGTGGATAAAATAGGTGAAAGGTAGAAAAGAAACCTTTCTAGAGCTACATGAACTGCTATCCCAATAGTTATTTGGAATAACAGTTCATTGTTATTCCAAACTATTGGAGGAGTCCTGAGAGGGGCTATAATTGTAATTGGAAGATTTGTGTTAGTCTGCTTTTTGTTGCTGTGACAAATACCTGAGGGGAAAAAAAAAGTTAAAGGAGGAAAACTTTATTGTGTCTCACGGTTTCAGTCCTTTGTCAGCTGGCTTTGAACCTAAGGTAGGACAGAACATCATAGCAGAAGAGCATTGCAGAGGCAAACTGCTCAGCTCATGGCAGCCAAGTAGGAGACGGGAGAGAGGTTGGATGCAGGAACAAATTATGCAGGAAAGGATGGATGCAAGGACACACCCAGTAACCTACTTTCTCCCAAAATTTACACCCCACTACAGTTTCCACCACCTCCCAGTAGTCTGTTCTGTTGTTGATGGATAAATCACTGATGAGGTCAGAAACCTCATAATCCTATCACTCTCTGAGAGTCCCACCTCTGGACATTGGTGCAATGAGAATCAAGCTTTTAGCACATGAGACTTTGTGGGGACATACCAGGTTCAAACCATAACAGAAATGCTTTGAGTGACAGAATTCAGTTAACACTTGGAATGAAAATTAGACCATATGAATAGACTTTATACAAAGTTGCCATGTCTTCTGAACCAGAATGTGCTACTGGGTTGGATATGATGTCTAACAGAATACTCTTCTACCTAATATTGTATAACAGAAGGCATATAAGTCTATCATTCACATATTAATAATTGGACATGCTAAATGAGAATTTATAGAATATCCTACATAACAGGTGAAAAATTTTGTTACATAATTTATGAAAAGTTAACCAACTTAGACTGGGAGTATGAAAAGATGTTGGAGTAATGGAAAGACATTGCATGTTCATGGATTGGAAGAATGAATAGGTGAAAAAAGGTCCATACCCAAAGCAATCTACACATTCAATGCAAGTACTATCGAAATGCCGATTTTATTTTTTAATAGAAATAACAAAATGAATCCTTAAATTCAAATGGAACTACAAAAGGTCCTACATAGCTGAAATAATTTTAATCAAAAAGAATATAAAGCTGGAGGTATCACACTTTCTGATTTTGAAATATATTGCAAAACTTCAGTAATCAAAACAGAATGGTACTGCAATGAAAACAGACACATATACCTATGGAACATAATAGAGAGCCTAGATATAAACCATGCATGTCAATTGATCTTGGGAAAGGGTGCTAAGAACTCACAGGGAAAACATTGTCCCTTCAATAAGTAGTGATGCAAAAAACTGGATCTCCACATGCAGAAAAATATTAGTCCTTTGGTCCATATACAAAAATCAACTCAGAATGTATCAAAACTCTAAACATATAACATGAGCCCAGAAAAATATTAGAAGAGAATAAAGGAAAAAATCTTCTGGACTTTGGCTTTGGCAATGATTTCTCGAGTATGACACCAAAATCACAGGCAGCAAAGTAAAATATAGGCCAATAAGAGTACATCAAACTCAATAACTCTGGCATAAGAAAGAAAGAAGTCAACAGTGAAGAGACAACCTATGGAATTAAAGAAATATTTGTGAATCATTTAACTGATACCAGGTTGATATCCAAAGTATATAAAGAAATCCTACAACTCAGGGGCATAAAATACAAGTAGTCCAATTTAAAAATAGACAAACAGAATAGACACTTTTCAAAGGAAGACATAAATGGCTAACATATGAAAAAATGTCTTACATTATAAAACATCAGGGAAATGCAAATTCAAACCACAATGAAGTACCAATCACACCACTTAGGATGGCTCCCCCCTGCAAAAAAAAAAAAAAAAAAAAAAAAAGCAAAAACAAAAGCACATAACAAATAACTGGTGATGAGGATGTGGTGGAGACAAGGGAATGCTTGTAACTGTTGATGTCAATGTAAATTGGTGCCGTATCTGTGAAAAACAGTATGGCAATTCCTCAAAAACTAGCAATAGAACTACCACATAACCCAGCACTCCCACTACTGGGATAGAAACCAGGATCTTGAGGAGATAATTGCATCCTTATGTTCACTGAAGCTTTATTTCACACTAGCCTGGAAGACCTGGAAGTAGCCAAATTGCCCTTGGATGAACGAATAAAGATGTGGCACATATATAGATATGGTGGAATTTTACGAGTATTAAAAAAGAAGAAAATTCTGCCATTTGTAAAAATGTGGACAGACCTGGAGGACATTCATTGAAATACATCAGATACAGAAAGACAAATACTCCATGATACTATTATGGTAACTCTAAAGCGGTCTAATTCAGTGAAGCAGGGAGTAGAATGGTGTTTACTAGGGCCATAGCTGAGGGGAAAATGGGGGGAGAGTTGTTAAAGATATATTTTTTTTTCAGTTACACAAGGTAAATGTGTCCTAGAAATTTACTGTACCGAATAGTGCCTATACTCAATTCTGTATTGTATACTTATATACATTGTACATAAATATACTGTATTGTATACTTAGAGTAGATGTTAAGTGTTCTTCTCACCAAAAAAAATGGATAATAATGAGAGATGGGATAATAATATTATCGCTGAAAATGATAGATTTATGCGATAGATTGTGGTGATGGTTTCATGGGTATATATTTATCTCTCTATATATACCACATATCATACATAATTAATGTATATCAAGTAGTATACACAAAATTTTTTTTTAAAGAGATTGGAGTACTGGCATCAAATTATCTGTACGATTGGACTTTTTTTTTAACTTAAATGTATTTAAGTTTATTTCTCTTCCTTTTACATTTTGTGTTTTCACATATAATACTTTTCCTTCTGTCATTCATACCATTTAGAATTTCCCTGTGGGTGTTTCTGCTGTGGGTAAAATTAAAAAAAAATTAGTTTTTATTGAATATTCTGTCTTTATTTTTCTTTGTTCTAGAAAGACAAATTTATGGTACTTGGAATTCTGGACTGAAAGTCTCTGGGAGTACAATTAAACTATAATTCAACTATATTTTGATTTTCATTTTTACTGTTGAGAAGTCGACAGTCTGTCTAATTGCTATTCCTTTGAAGCTTCTCTATTTCTTTTCCTCTAGAGGCTTTTAATATTTACTCTTCTTTTTGGTTTCTTTCTATTTCTTTTTTGTCTATTTTAATAGTAGATTTAAAAAGAATCCTGATGGGATATATTGGAGTTTTTGGTCTGAGGACTTATATATTTTGTTTGTTCTGGAAAACTCTGTCATCAACAGTGTTTTGGTCATTACTTCTCTCTCATTCAGGCTATTATTTTCTTCTGGAACATTTATTAGACACATGCTTTATCACTGTATGTCACTCCATGTCACTTAATCCTCATTTCATGTCCCATCCCTTTGCCTCTTTGTTTTGTATTCCAAGGAATTTGTTCAGATAAGTTTTTCTAGTTCATTAATGTAATTCTTTTTGGTGTTTTTCTACTCTGCAATTTTATCTCTCTGTAGATTTTTAAACCACTAGAATTACATTTCTACAACTTCTTTTTAGCTCATTTAAAAATTGCCTGTATTTTTTCTAATTTGAAGAATCTCTTTAGTATATTAAAACATGTTAAACATGCTTATTTTATTATCTAAAATTCCAAAATCATCTCTTCTATTCTTTTTTTTTCAAACTGGTTGTTTTATATGTAATACAATATAATAAATATAATATATATTAAATTTTTGTTAGTTATAGATGAGCACAATAACTTTATTTTATTTATTCATTTTTATGTGGTGCTGAGAATTGAACCCAGTGTCTCACATGTGCTAGGCAAGTGCTCTACCACTGAGCCACAACCCCAGCCCCATGTCCTATTAATTCTGATATTTCTATTATAATTTCTACTGTTTCTTACTCTTCATGCTTTTGGTTTTTGACTCTGAGTTCATATTTCTTAAAAATATATCTGGTATGTTACCTGGAAGTAATTATTGCATCTCTCTATACAATTGCTTCTCTGAAAATGCCTGAAGATACTAGCTACTGAAGACAACTTAAAAATGTATTTTCTACCTTAAAGTTTTCCATACATCACAGTGTGGATTTAGGCTAGAAGCCTTCAAACCCACAGGAGAGCTTGCTTATAATTGTAAAATTTTATGGGAGAATTTTTCCCTTTACCCATTGCCAAGTTTGATACAGGTATGTTTTTTTGTTTTCTCTTTCAAGGTAAGTTTATTTCTGTTTCATCTTTACACTGTGGATTTAGCACTTGAGCTAGGATTTTTCAAAAAAATTTCCCATTACATTGTTGGCGTTGGGAAGAATCTAGATTTCTGTCCTGGTTCTCATCCTCCTTCAAAACCATGTATGACAAAACAAATACTCAAGTTAGCCAGGATTTTGGCATGTGCCACATAATGAAAACCAGCATTAGAGAGTTTTACCTGTTAGCTTCCAGCTGTCACTCAATGTTTGGGTTTCTGATCCGTTTCTCCTTAGCTCAGTTATTCATTTCCTTTGCTTCTTTGATTTTGGAACTTTTCATGGGTTATTGCATATTAATCCAAAGGGAATCATTTATTATTTTCTTGCTTAAGAAAGTTTGGTGTTAGAATTATGATTGTAGATAAAAGTGAAAATTAAATTAGTACATACAATACCTATTAGCATATTGACCTATTTTAGTCATCACACACACACACACACACACACACACACACACAAACACACACCACTACTCTATGAAGAGATTACACTCCATTTATATATGATCCATCAAAATGCACAAAAAATCCTATTGTCCTGTACAACTAATTAGAACAAATAAAAAAATTTTAGAATTAAGAGTACCTCAGGAACTTATTTAATTTTCTTAACTTTTTTACTACAAAAGTAATCAGTCTTGAATGAGGAAACTTTGAAGATACAGATAATGAGAAAAAAGAAAATTAAGTATTACCCCCACCTGTTTCCAGCAGCTGTTATCATTTGATTTTATGACAAATATGGGTTATACTATTCATGCTCTTCTTGCAGCTTACATTTCTTTACTCAGCAATGTACCATATATACTTTCCCTAGTTAGTTGATGTAGTTCCAAAATACTTTAAATGATTCATAACATATTCCATTTGATGTTAGCAAGGAATTTTAAACTATCATAATGTTTTGAACTGATGTTTTATAAAATTATTATTTGTATAATGCATACATTTCCCTTACATAAACTGAAGAAAATTTAATTGTTTTAAGTTTCCTATATTTTTATCATCTATATGATGCTCTAATAACTCTCCTTGCATACAAATATTTATTTACAATTCAGATTATTTTCTTTGTACAGATTTCTGTAATTAGAATCTGAAAACCCCAAACAGGAATGTTCTTAATAATGTTTGATGATTATTGCCAAATTGCTGTCTGGATTGCTTCTAATAGTGTAAATTCTCACCAGAACTTTCTATTTCCAACATTTTAAGTTGTGTTTTCCCTTCATTAATCATTAACTAAAAAGAAACTCTTAGCCTCTTTGTGTTAAAAATAGTTTTAACCATTCGTCTATTGAAGGGCATCTAGGTTGGTTCCACAATCTAGCTATTGTGAATTGAGCTTCTATGAACATTGATGTGGCTGCATCACTGTAGTATGCTGATTTTAAGTCCTTTGGGTATAAAATGAGGAGTGGGATAGCTGGGTCAAATGGTGGGTCCATTCCAAGCTTTCTAAGGAATCTCCATACTGCTTTCTAGAGTGTCTTCACCAATTTGCAACTCCATTAGCAATGTATGAGTGTGCCTTTTCCCCCACATCTACACCAACACTTATTATTGCTTGTGTTCTTGATAATAGACATTCTAATTGGAGTTAGATGAAATCTTAGGGTGGCTTTAATTTGCATTTCTCTAATTACCAGGGGTGCTGAGCACTTTTTCGTATATTTGTTGATCACCTGTATATCTTCTTCTGTAAAGTGTTTGCCCTGGTATATATACACAATGGAATACTACTCAGCCATAAAGAAGAATGAAATTATGGCATTTGCTGGTAAATGGATGAAGTTGGAAAATATGCTAAGTGAAATAGGCCAAGCCCCCCAAAATCAAAGGCTGAATGTTTTCTGTGATAAGTGCATGACAATAAATAGTGGGGGGGTGTGGGGGGAAGAGAAGAATGAAGGAACTTTGGATGGTGTAGAGGAAAAAGGGGTGGGAGGGGGTGGGGGACAGAAAGATAGTAGAATGAAACAGACAGTATTACCCTATGTATATGTATGATTACATGAATAGTGCGAATCTACATTGTGTACAACAATAGAAATGAAAAGTTGTACCCCATTTGTGTACAATGAATCAAAATGCAGTCTGTTAAAAATAAAAAAAAAAATTAAAAAGTTTTAAAAAGGTATTTTATCTGTTTGCATTTCAGTTTCATTCATAACTTAAGACTTAATATTTTCTCCATACTGATAGGATCTCTTTATTTTTTCTGCTATTTCTTTACTGAAGTTACCAACTTTTCTACTTGGCCTTACTGCTTTAATATGTATTTTGAGAATCCCCTTTAAGTCAAGCTTGCAGATGTGTGCATGTTACATTTTAGGTCTTTATTTGCTACTTAAATAATTTTTAAATGGTATTTTGGCATACAAAAACTTCAGGTTGTATATGCCGAATTTTTAAGTAAATTTTTGTTTTCTTTTCTTCTATTGTGTTTTGAGTAAGTCCTTCCCACCTAATAGTATTGGCATTTTTCCTTTTAAAAAAGTATATTCTAGTTAAAATATACTTAATATGTGGCATAAAATGTAGATATAGCTTTAGCTTTTAAAAAATAATAGTTAAACAAATAACCAGTCTAGATATGTTTGAAGCTTTAAGCTTAATTGGAATCATGAGAATGTGCCTTTTATTTTAGTATGAAAATTGAGAGCACAAAGCTAAAAACAGATGTATAAAAAGGAAAAGTGTTTTCTTCTACTTTTGCATCATTCATGTTTAAGTACAATATGGCTGCTCATCTTATTTTGTATGCTTCTATCATTAAATAAGCACCACACAGATCTTATTTCTTCCTAAGTATTGGCAATCTTTTTTTTTGCTCTACTGTTATTTCTTCTTGGCCAGTTTTGCCAATTATAATACAGATTGCTTGGATGGATGTGTCTAAGAGGATATTTATATCTAGGCACAGCTAATTCTACTCACAGATCTAATGTCAAAATAAAGTAATCAGCATATGTCCTATTCCTTGCCTCTCTTCACCAGTTTCAAAGCCTGTTTCAGGGAGTAAAACCGTAGCCCCTTTTTCTTCTGCCTTGACAATCCAAGTGAGATAACAGAGTGTTCAATTAGCTGAGCTAATGGAGCAACTCCCCCAGTTAAACAGCAAGAATGGTTTTGAAGCCTTCATGGTTCCTGCTCAATTTCTGTCTCTCTGATAACATTTTTAACTGTGTGAACAATCTCTTTATTTAAAGGCATTCTTCCCATACCTTATTAGTGGGGTAATATTCCAGCTAAATCCCAAAGATGTCAGCTCTGTTGGCCTACAGAGGAACATTTAAGTCTTACACAATGCGTTTTCCCAGTGCATCTTCCCTCTTCTCTTTCTGAACTCATTCAAAGTTAGGAGAGGGCTGGCTGCCAACTTGGAAAAAGATCCTCCCCTTAGTCCTTCCCTTAGTTTGCTTCAGACCTTCTGTCTTCCTGGGGAAGGAAGCTTTTAAAAGTCTTAGAGAAGGAAGTTGAATTGTCACTTTCCCCGAAATATGCAGTGTTGACAGCAAGTGAGGTAATTAGTGGAAAATAAGGAATGCAGAGAGAGCAGTGGGACTAGTGGTTAGTTAGAATCCATTCTTTTAACTCTGCCCACGCTGGAGGGACTGTCAGGTGGAGTGCAGAACAGCCCTGGGCTTGCATTAGGAATCCCGGAGTCTGAGAATGGGCTCCACCACTCAACTCACTGAAGTTTCACACTTTCACACTTTCTTCAACTTTTAGCCGTAGTGTCCGTATCTTCATTTCACAAGGAGAGTGTGAGAATGGAATATTTCACAGACGAGTATGTGCAAGTATTTTGTGAATCAAAAGTGTCATGCAAAATATAAAGATGTGTTATTATTGTTATTCCTGATGTGTGAACAATGAGGGAAGAAGAAAGTTTTATTTATAAAACTTCTGGGGGAAGGCTTGTGTATTCACGCAGGAGGGTGAGAGAAACAACAGGATCAGAATTAGAGGTGGTCAGTTGCCCTAGGGAGCAAGCCTCCAGGCATGTCCTTCAGAATCCAGTCATAGCATTAAGGACTTTATTTTCCTTGAAATAGGTAGCAAGAGATGCTATTTTTTTTTTTTTTTCTGAGGGGATAGGTCTTTACAAATCTAAGTTTAGACACCCATCCATTCATCTATTCATCTATTTATTTATTCCTCTATATGATTAATATGCATTTTGCACTGATTTTATATAATGTATTATGTTAAGCTATATACTTGCAAAGGTGAAAAAAAAAAACCCACAAATTTTCTGCTTCTAGATGCAAGTTTTTTTTTTTTTTTTTATTTTATATAAACAAACTCTGGAAAGAACTCCAGTTAACATAAAAATAAACAGGACCTATAAAACCATTCTAGAGACTTTTGTACAAATTTAAAAGCAACTTTTTAAAATCATTTTGAGAACCCCTGGCCATCCTGTATTTTTATTTTTAAACTATTTAATTTACTCTTAAGTTGGCTAGTATGCAATTCTTATTTTAAACTTGTCATTCTTACTTTAAAACTTTTGTTCTTTGTTTGAATTTTTCTCTGTCAAGTCAGAATAAATGCACAGCTGAAATAATTATATTTAAGCATCTTCTAGTGAGTGAAGCAGTTACCAGACTCAAAAAAACTGTTGAAATGGGACACAATTGATAATGTTATTAAAGATAATTCTATTTATTTGTGTCACCTTCAGTTTCTTTCATCAATGTTTCATACTTTTTAGTATAGAGCTCTTTCATTTCCTTGGTTGAATGTACTCCTAAGCTTTTGTCTTTGTTTTTGGATAAAACTGTAAATTAGATGGTTTTCTTCATTTTTTCCAGGTAGTTTTGTCATTAAATGTGTAGAAATATTACTAATTTTTCTGTTGATTTTTTGTTGTTATTCTGTGACTTGACTGAATTTATTTACCATATTCTAACATTTTTTTGATGAAGTCTTTAGGACTTTGTATAAGACCATGTTGACAGGAAACAAAGACAGTCTCACTTCTCCAGTTCTGGTTTTTATGTCTTTTCTTTTCCTTGCCTAATTTCTTGGGCTGAAACTTCCAGTACTATTCAGAACATGAGAGGTGACAGGGGGGCAACTTTGCAATGTTCCTGATCTTAGGGGAAAAGTCTTCAGCTTTTTCTCCTTGAATGTGATGTTAGCCCTGAGCTTGCCATATATTGCCTTAATTGTGTTGGGGAATATACTTTCTATACCCAATTTGTTGGGAGTTTTTCCTCATGAAAGGATGTTAAATTTTGTCAAATAAACTTTTGTACCTAATGAGATGATCATATGGTTTCTGTCCTTCATTCTGTTAATATGGTGAATCAAACTCGTTGATTTGCAAAGTTTGTACTGTTTTTGCATCTGTGGGTTAAATTTCCCTTGATCATCTTGAATCGATCCTCCTTTAAAGGTTCTGTAGGATATGGTTCTAGTATTTTGTTGAATATTTTTTTGCATTGTTCATCAGGGATATTGACCTGTAGTCAGTCAGTCAGTCTCTTTCCCCCTCCCTCCCTCCCTCCCTCCCTCCCTTCCTTCCTTCCTTCCTTCCTTCCTTCCTTCCTTCCTTCCTTCCTTCCTTCCTTCCTTCCTTCCTTCCTTCCTTCCTTCCTTCCTTCTTTTCTCTCTCTCATTTCAGCTTTGACTTTGGCCAGTGCAATGCTGCTCTTGTAAAATGAGTTTGGAAGTATTTTCCCCTTCAATTTTTTGGAAGTGTTTGAGAGATTGATACCAGTTTTTTAAATACTTGGTAAAATGTGGCCATGAGGCTTCCTGGTCCTAGGTTTTTCTTTGATGGACAGCTTCTGATTTCAGATTCAAACTCCTTACTTGTTATTGATAACTGAAGGTAACACAAATAAATGGAAAGATATCTTGTGTTCATGGATTAGAAGAACTAATATTATTAAAATATCCACAGAACCCAATTCAGTATACAGTGTCAATACAATCCCTATAAAAGTCCAATGTCATTCTTCACAGAAATAGAAACAATAATCCTAAAATTCATATGGAAACACACACACACAAAAGGCCAAACAAAGAAAGCAATCCACCAAATAGAGTAGAGCTGGAGATATCACATAACTGATTCCTTTTCTGTTTTCAAAATATATTACAAAGTTATAGTAGTCTAAACAGCATGATATTGGCATAAAAACAGATGCTTCTAAAAGAGATAAGATAGAGGGTCCCCAAATAAATCTACTTATATAAGTTCAATTCATTTTTTTACCAAAATGCCAATAACACACAACGTGGAAAAGGCAGTATTTTTTTTTTCATAAAGGATGTGGGGAAACTAGATCTACATACAGAAAAATAAAAACAGATCAGTGTCTCACCCCTTATACAAGAATCAAATAAAGATAATGATTTATGTATGATCTGGAACTACTAGAGGAAGATCAAGGAGAAAAGGTCTATGACATTGGTCTGGGCAGTGATTCTTGGATATGATCCAAAAAGCACAGGTGATGAAAGCAAAAATAGACAAATAAGATCACATCCAACTAGAAAGCTGCTGACACAGCAAAGGAAACAATATAGTGAAAAGATAATCCACAAATTGGAAGAAAAATTGTAAATCATATCTTGAATAAGGGCATAATGCCCAAAATATACAAGGTATTCAAACAACTCAGTAGTAATAAAATAGTCCAATCAAAACATGCCATGAGCAAAAGACCTGAGTAAACACTTATTAAAAATATATAAAGGGCAGCAGATATATGAAAAAATGCTAACCATCTCTTATCATCAGGGAAGTGCGATGAATTACTGCATTTTTTCCATTAGATTGGTTATTATCAAGAGAATGAGCAATAGCACATGTTGGTGAGGTTGTTGAGAAAAGGAACATTTGTACGCTGTTGGGAGAATTGTGAATTAGGACAGCCATTTGAAAAACAATATGGGGATTCCTCAGAAAATTAAAAATAGAGTTATCACATAAGCCAGAAATCTCACAACTGGCTGTGTGTCTAAAGGAACTGAAATCAGTATGTTGAAGATTTTCTATACTCCCATTTTTGCATGTTCCTTGCAGTATTATTTAAAATATTCAAGAGATGGAAACAACCCAATCCATTAAAACAGATGGAAAAATAAGATGTACACACACACACACACACACAACACACACACACTGGAATACTACCTAGTCAAGAAAAAAACAGGAAATTTTTACTTATGGCAGCATTGATGAACCTAGGTTACATTATGCTGAGTGCAATAAGCCAGGTTCAGAGAGACAAATACTGTATGATCTCATTTCTAAGTGGAATTTTAAAAAGATGAACTCATAGAAACAGGGAGTAAAATGGTGATTACCAGAGGCTCATAGGAGAGGGAGTGGATGGGAAAGTGTAGACTTTGATCATTGGTATAAAGTTTCAGTGAAATAATAGGAGTAAGTTCTGGTGACCTAGTCACTAATGATATATTGTGTATTTCAAATCAGCTAAAAAAGATGATTTTAAATGTCCTTACCAGAAATAAATGATACATATTTGAGGGGATGAGTATATAATTATTAGCCTGATTTGATCATCCTGCAATGCATATTTTATGCCTTAAATGTACAATTATTATTCGTTCATTCAAATTATGTTTAAAAAGTCTAAAGCAGGACCTTGCAAAAGATGTGTGTTTTATGCAGGTTAATTATCTAGTTTCCATTCAAAATATTTTATTGAGAAATTGTTCAAGATTTGAATAGGTTAAAGGAAATTTGGGTAAGGCATGTTTTATTGTTTGTAACTTTCTATTCTAGGGATGAAAGGCAATCATTTTATATTTAATTACTTGTATAAAAATTACGTATAGAGTTCTGAGTTAACTGGCACCCAATTTTAGGTTTACCGAAGTGATATTTTAATGCTCTTCATAGGTTGACTTAGTTGGTAGCTTACTCAGCAGGCTTGCCTTTAATCTGGCTTAGAAATGAACCATGGATCCTCTTGTCTTTTATACTTTACCTCTCCTGAGAGAAAATATCATCCATCAGAGCAGAATCAGATCTCAGTCTTATCAATCCTTTTGTATCTCTTTCATTCACTCTTATAAGACCTTTGTTAAGCCACTATAAAGGTAGTGCACTAGAGTTAAATTAGGCATATTTTTCTTTTTTCTCCCTATTTTCTTTCTTTCTCCCTTTCTGAAAATAAAGAGATATTTTATCAGAGAATATTTAGAAATGACATAGGAAAGTAAAATTTCTCAATAAGGATTAAACATATTTTAATGCATTGGGTTCTACTTGTTATGTACCTGTATCCATAAATATGTATGCATATATATATATATATATATATATATATATATACCTGTGTGTACCTATGTGTGTGTGTGTGTATCTAGTATTTCTGGATTAACTGCTAATTCTATTTTTGGAATAAAAATATAAAAAAAAATATATAAATATATATTGATATATACAGCAATGCTATTTGCTAGGTTACTGTTTTGGAACTATTTTTTGCTTGAATTACAGTCATCTTTGGAAAGCATTTTATTCCAATATATACAATTATTTTATTTGGATATACATTTCTATAAATGGAATACCTAGATCAAAATTTATTCATATGAGACATATTAGAAGTAAAATTGTACAAATTATCTTCCATAAATGTATAAATTTATACATATTGCACATGTGTGCCTGTATCACACTATCAAACTCCTACTAACAACCGGAGATTTCCTAGGGCATTACTCATTTCTTCTTAACAATATAATATTCATGATAGAAGAAAATATCAATTTAACTACTTTCACTGCAAATAAGTATAACTTCCTGTGTTAGTCAGCTTTCTGTCACTGTGACAAAATACCTGTGATAAACCAACTTAGAGGGGGAACAGTTTATTTTAACTAATGGTTTCAGGCCAACCTTACTTGGCCTCATTGCTTTTGGGCCTGTGGCAAAGCAGTACAACATGGAGAAAGTTCATGGTGAAGGAGGTCTCTTCACCTCATGGCAGCCAGGGAGCAAAGAGAGAGGGGAAATAGCCACAGTCCCCAAGTTTCCTTCAAGGGAAACCCCCAGTGACCTAATTTCCTTCGCTATGCCCTACCTCCTGAAGATTCCACCACCTCCCAGTAGCATGACAGGGTAGCAACTAATCCTTTAGCACATGGCCCTTGAGGGACACTTGAGATCTAATTCATAACACTTCCCTTTAGTAAATACCAATGGATTCTAATGGTATGATCATTTTATTAAATGTCTAAAGGCAGAATAGTTGGGAAATTACATAGTAAGTACAACTTTTTTTAACACCATGAAGTAATATGAAGTAAACAAATCAAAGCAGTGAGTTAGACAAACCATAAGTAAAATGCTTTTCAGAATAGAGAAAGCTATGCATTATGACAGAGCACAGGGTGCCTAAGATTTGCAAAACTTCTAAGGCCTCTGAAAGTCAGTTTTCTTATCAGTAAAATTCTGATAATGTTTTTCTATTAAATTTATAGAGTAGTTTGAAAACTGATGAAAAATATCGGGAAAAGATAAAACATATTAAAATGTGATATACAGTTTGAATTAATATGTAATGCTCCTTGGGTTGGCCTGATATCAACTTCATTATCATCAATATTGTCAACACTGTCACATCTAACATTCCTATTTCTGTGATATATTTTACCTTAAAAATTCTTAACATTATATTTTGGTGATGAGGTAGAAGTTATTGTTATTCCCATTTCTATAGATAAAGAAACTCAGGTCAGAAGGTTTAAATTACTTTCCTAAGGCTTTTTAGCTAGTAGATAGAAAATCAGGAATTTAAAACTATTACTATCTGAATGCTCTGTGTTACATCGGTCTGGAGATGAATGGAAAGTTCACTGCTGTTGATGACCCTGTTTTCAAGCAGAGAAAAACATCATGTTATGGGATCTGAATTCATTAGGTCAATTCTGTATTTTCACTTTCTATTTGAAACGCAGAGCATCGTGTGCTATAAAGTAATGTGAGAAATTTGAAAGTGGAAACAGTAATCTAGGTTTAGTTTTCTATAAACTTGGTGTAAGAGAAAAGGAAACTAGCAGTTTTAACAGCATTGTTGTTTCAAAGAAATAAACTTGGAAGGTAATATTTGCCCAAATCATACACTTCTCAGTGCTCAAGCTATGGAAATTTTCTTTCTCTGTAAGACAAGGTACCACATGAAGGATAAAAGTTTGTAAGTAAACATTTACGTTGGAGTGACATCTCCCAAAGGCAGACTTCTCCATCTATTTCCCTCCCCTATGAAGCTTTCTCAGGATTTAAAAAAATTTTTTTTCATTGACTGAAAAACAGGAATGATTCATAGAGATTTAAAACTTACTTTGAAACTGCAGATAACTTTCTCCATGTTGATTTTACTCAACCTTTGAACACTTGTGTCAATTCAAAATTAGCAATATGTGAGAATGAGAGTTTAAAATGGTTGGGTAATTTGTACAATAGTACTTCCTTTGCTTGGTGGAATCTCTATGATATCATTCTCTAAGATACCATTCTCTAACATTCTCCAAGACGTGTCAATTTTTGTTACAAAGAAAGATTTTATTTTGGTTTATACATGCATCTATAAAACTGAACAGAGGCATATATTTGTGTGTTCTTTCAACAGATATCCTGGAGTGTCTCCTTTGTGCCATGTTCTGTATTACAGACTGTGGTTAGAGAAAGGAGGGGGAGTCTGGGATCTCAAGAAACCCATAACCTGCATGAGAAAACACCAGAATAGGCAATTCTAATACACTGGGTAACTGTGGGATTGAGGCACCTGAATCCGAGGTCACTAAGGAGCTTCCAACCTACATTTTGTATTTGTCTAAAATATAAGAAAACTGACATGATATGAATCCAGTCTTGATGAGGTCATAAACAGAAGCTAGTTCCTAAGTGTTAGTATTATGCCAGTCACACAATTCACTATCTAACTACATTTTCTTTTCCATACACCATTATGAGATGGCTGTATATGGTTTCTAAAATCAGATTTATTCTATGTGTTTCTACAACCTGTTATTCCCATAGTTCAGATAAATTTCTGACCTTTTTAAATCCTCATATTCTTTAGTTTTAATGTATAAATAATAGTTGTATCCACCTCATAGGGTTATTTTGAAGATTAAAAAAAATTAACATAAGGATGTTTTGTCGCATTTTTGGCCACATCAATAAATGATAGCTGCTGTCATTATTATTTCTTCTCATAGGTTGTTAAGTTCATTTTATTACGGTTATAATAGTGTTTTTTTTTTTTTTTTTTTTTTAAACAGTTGAAAAGCCACTGGGATCAAGGCACAGAAGTGCCCTGATTAGATTTTGGTCCTTGACTTATTCATTTAATTGTTTTGGATATACATTTCCTTTCTCAAAATTGAGGATGAACCTGGAGAGCGAGCGGGGCTACACAGCCTAGTGGGTCCCTTTGACACTTCCCTCATTTGTCTGCCTGACAGACGCCAGCATTCTGCACTACCGGGACCATTGAGGAATATTCACAAGATGAAATTTCATAGATTTCAATGTGAAGTTCTCATTTCCAAGAAATTAATCAGGCAAGTATGACAGGGCAGGGGGTTGACAGTGTGTTAGGAGCATTTTAAGTCCAGAGGGTAGAAGTCTTTAAATGGACTTCAAGTTCAGTTGAGTCAGGCAGTGTCTCATAGAGTTAATGTGTTAAATATAACTTCCACCAAGATGTCCTCCTGATCAGAACCTATGTGGAGTCTGGGTTTAGTTTGGGGTAAGGACTTATCCTAGGATAATAATGTTAGCAAGCTTGAGATGGTTAGAAGAATGGGGGGGCATTAAAATGGTGAGGGTTCTGGGAATCATACTGGGTGGAAACGTTTGAGGAAACTTGTTAATCTGGGTAAGGGACTGATTTCAGAGGTTGGAGGAGGTAAGAACAGGAATACTCTTCAATATCAGAAGCACTTCTTTATGTCAATGGGTTTTAGATACATTCAGGGTGATTCGAGGAAGGAGAAGTAGGACCAAAGGTGGCGGTTTCAGGCAGAAAAATTTTGGTTCAATTTAACAATGTCATTCTAAAGCAATTAGATTTCTTTTAAAGGTCTTTTTTTTTTTTTTTTTTTTTTTTTTTTTTTTTTTTTTTTTAGTGGAGTGATAAGTAGCTTGTGATAGAAGTGCTTAGGAAAAAATAAAATCAGTATTTCTCAAACCTGCTCCATGCAAAGAACAACTTGGGCTTCCTGATAAAAATACAGACTTCCAAACTTTCCTCTGGAGTTGTCATTCAATGGATCAAATAAAAGTCATAGACATATGAACTCTTTATTCAGCTCATTGTGTAATTTTTTATGAGTAAGAAAGTCTGGGAAAGTCTTTACTGTTCTTTTGTTGTGGATATTGTAAGAAGGTTTTGAGTTATGGAAGTATTATTTCTATGTTAAATATTTTAAAGATAAATTTTAAATTTTGGTAGATTCTTTTATTTAATTTTTTTAGATGTTGATAGACCTTTGTTTTATTCATTTATTTATGTGCGGTGCTGAGAATCAAACCCAGTGCCTCACACATGCTAGGCAAGTATTCTACCACTGAGCCACCACCTCAGTTGCAGACTTAATATCTGAAATTTCTGAGAGATAATGAATACATTTAGTGATCCACTTTCACTGTGATCATCATAGCAACAAAATATTAAGAAACATATTAATTTAATACATGACATAATCACTAATGTAGAGATACTTTATCTTGAGACGTAAAATATTTTTAGAAAGCTTAAAAATAATTTAATCACTGATATGCAGGTTTTTAAAGATGTAGACTCTTTCATATCTCAAAACAAGATTTTCCTAGGTGTCATTGTACTGATATACACATGTGATTTGCTAGTTAATATGATGGATACTTTTAAAATGATACCCCAAAGTTTGAAAAAATACTGGTTTGCATAATATAAACTTAAAGTTTGAGTGAATTATGAATCCACAAGTCAGGGCATGTATTTTTGTATGATTTAGAGAAAATTAGCCTCTGACATTTTGGGCCTTGGAAATTATGGCTGTTAGCAGAAACATCCACTTTTAAATTATTATTTTACAAAGTAAGTTACAGTAACCATCTAGGGACCAGCATGCTTCTGACTTTGTGTCAATTTTATTTCTGTGATAATTGAACCAGCTCTGGGGTAGTGTCAGAAATTTTATTTTGCGAAATGAAGAAAAATGTGTTGAACTAAAATAAACTAAGAAATCATTCAGAAATTCCTTCTAGTTATCTGTAGCAAAACCAATTTATCAGCGTAAATTGTCACTTTCTTTTGCTTCTAGAAGGGAGAAAATGGAAATGGAGAAACAAGAAAACTTACAGGCATTTATTCTGAAGGAAGAATAAGAATGAGGAGGATTTGCAGGCTGGCCATTAGGTGGAACACTGAAGCTGGTGAGCTAGAAGCCTTCTGCACAGGTTGGAATGATGGCTACATGAAAAAGAAAAATGCTTCGACCAGAGTATTTTCAGCTTCCACGTATGGGTAATATTTTATAGAACCGTTGGTAACAAATTCAGTCATTTGCCTTCATGGTCACTTTTTCTATAACATATTAAGATGCTTTTCGGGTCAACAATTTTGCCTAACTTAATTATTGCATCTTTTAAAATAAATGCTTAGATTTTGATAAGTGGTTCAAAATATTTTAGAAGAGACTTGAGACAAATTTATGTCCCATCTAGCTAAATCCTACCCTGCTCCACAAATGAAATGTTGTACTGTGTAGGGGACCTAAAAGGATCCTGACTTGGATACCCACATATTTTCCTTTTTATTATAATACCTGACTATTTCTACAAAAACCACACCTAACTAAATTATGCCATTATTATTATTTTTTTAGTTCTCTCAGCCCACTTTTTTTTTTAATTAAAACAAGCATAACTCTCAAGTTATCACAAAATTTCCCACAAAAAATTTACAATCAGCAAAATATTTTCCTCATTTTTCATGTAGTATTTTCACACAATTCCATGGTTTCACTAATATTACAGTTACAATAAGCCTTCATCAGTCCCTCAAAATGATGATATAAATAATCAGTCTGTATAACCTGCCATACCTTTTTTTTTTTTTAAAAAAAAGCCAACATTCCCAATAATTTCATAGCAGTCAGACGCACTTTTTGTGACACCGACAAGAACCTTGGCACCAGCTAGGAGCCATGCATCTTCTAGAAGCAGGGCCCTTGGCAGCCCTAACAGGAATGGCAAAACCCTGCACCCACACCCCCAACAAACCTCCAGACAAACCCAGGAGAGGAGTGCAGTCTGGGAATTTCCTCCACCACCTGAGACACCAGATTGCCACCAGAATGCTGAGCTGTCAGGCATGCCCACCCCACAGCAACTTTGTGAGTTATAGCTGTGCTTCCAGCTTCCACAATAGCAATTTCAAGTAGGAAAGAACACTTGGTCATTCCCAAGAGTAAAAATCATAAAGCAAAACCAAAAAGTCAATGCTTTTGTGAGTGATGTCCATCATTACCTGAGTCTGGTACTCCCTGCTGATACTTCACAGAGTCATGTGCTTCAGCACCTCCACAGGGACCCTGAGTCTAGACCACTCAGAACTGACACCCACACTAACCCCTGATCACTCTTTGCAGCAGTAAACCACCCAAAGCCTGTGTGGATGTGTGGCTTAAATTGAAAAAGTGACCAGTAGCAACTGGGAAAGTTCCAGATAGTATATATTTTCCAAAATTCTAAACCAAAAGATGCGTGGGGCAATTCAAGTTTTTTCTACATTGGGAGTATGGTGGTAGAAGATCCAAACCTTTTCTGATAGAGAATTACACGTGAGCCCATGTTGGAAGAACTACCCAGGATATCTTCCCAAGGCTTAACTGGACACTTCTGTTTTTAGAATGTAAGCAGCTTCCTGGGACACCCTGCTTACGTCCTGCATTCCTTGTCCTGGAAGATGTTTCTAGTGTTCTTTAGTTCTGTGTCTTCAAAAAAGCAATCTTACTTCAACAGGGTTGAAAGCAAAAGCATTCACAGTCAAAATTCCTCCAACACAGTAGAAAACAGCTCTATCATTCAGCTTTCACATTTAAGGGGAAAAGTTAGACCTGTGGAGAACTAACGTGCAGTCTTCGCTTCCACTCAACCAAGTGGGCACCATGGCATCAACTTTGGCATGCACAGTCTGAGTAATAGTTGAGTATCTTGCTGTCCAGTTTCTAATGATGAGGAATGCTCTCATAGGACTTGAGATCAAGGTCCAGCACAGACTACAGAGAAGGTAAGCCTGGACCTCTATGAGGGGACAACAGGCTCTGATCAGAACTTGTGTCCTGCAGACATGGGGAGAGCACAATCATGGTGGAGCAGTCCTTGGCTGTCATGGTGACTCTGTACTGCTGCACCTTCTTTAATGCAAAGACCGCTGTCCCATCATCCTCAGTGGACAGATCAAATGGCTTCTGGTAAAAGTCTTCAGCATAAGACCTACCTATTTGTAATGTTTTTGTCTGCTCAGGAGACTCCTCCAGATACTGCTCAATTCAGTTACACAGAGGATAGAGTTCCTCCATGTCCAGAAAGTCCAACATCTACACCTGGAGAGTTTTGTACAGAAGACAGCCCTTCAGTAACCCCAAGCACTTGGCAGTGTTTTTTCCTTGGCAATGCAGTCTCCTGCTGAAAGGACTGACCTCACAGACACATAGGCCCCAGAGCCCAGGTCTCTGCACCAACCAGCTCCATGTCCGAGCTATTCAACAGCACCCGAGTGATGACATATACCAGCTCCTGGATCACAGCTCGAGTGCAGTGGGGTCCCTGGCCACACCCTTGGAAGGGAAGAAGAAGGACTTCAGGTGGTGTGCAAGCTCCCTGCAGTCAGCCACTGGGCTCCAGGCATTGCCACAGCCATAAATCAGCTCACCATTCTTAAGTATCTTCAGATCGTTCTGTAACTCCTGCAGCAAGCTCTCTAAGACAAAGTGCATTCTCTGCTTGTTTCCACTTGGTTTCTGGAGTCAGGTGGTTTGGTTTCAGGATGAACTGGTACTGCATCTTCTGGGATACCTCTTCCATGAGGAAGGGCTCTGGGAGGTCGGAAGTGGTGGCACAGTTCTTTGATCCCTGTCAGGAGTGTAGTGTCTTAAAGATGACTCATCTCTATTCCATAGGGATATTCATGCCCTGGGGCATTCTCTCTATTGTGATATGGCACTTAATCTTCTCCCCAGAGAGAACTTATATGTTCAAATATAAAATCAGCATGCTCTATCATAAATTGTATGAGCAGGGAAGCCAGAGAGAAGAGATTACTGGCCCCAAATGTTCATACTGCAGAAGAGTCAGAGAATGAGGAGGGGTGAGGGCATACATCATTAATTTGGGAAGAGCTCCTGGAGGTAAAACTCTCGGCAGGAACAGGAAGGCTGAATTCTCAGGAGTTTATTCCTCTCAAGTTACTTCACACAAAGCAACAGTTTGTCACAACCATTCCTCCTGTTTCTGTTCCAGCATCTTCTATTCCTGGTAAGCTATTTTTCTCTGTATTTCTCAACCTCTCCAGCTTTAAGAACATCACTTGGTCATAGAACCTCATTTCTGTGATGTATCTAAGAAGGCTTATTGATCTTCATTTGGTTTGACTCTTTTCTCTTGATGAAAGGATGCGCATGATGCCTTATGAGCTCTTCATATAGCCTTGGACTCTCCTCCCAGCTCCAAGATGACGCTCCAGCCGAAGTGATCTTTGATGGTCAACAGGAGCTCTGTGGTTAAGGTCAGGTTGCCATTGAGGGAGGCCCCACATCCTCACTCAGAGCAATGAAGTGAAAAGGATGGCCAGCTATACCTTCCGAGAGGACAACAAAGCCACAGGGACAGAAGTGGCAGCAGCCCAGGCAGCCTCTTCTACGCTGCCTCGCCATAATTATTGAGACTGCAGTAATTCTTGTCTGTATCTTGTCTGCTTCCTAATACATTTTCTTTATTAAGTTCTTTTTCAGATTCATTTTATTATTGTGTTTACTTGTTCAGAGTGGAAGTTAGAACAAATCCATGTTCCTGAAATGCAGTTTTGATGGGATGTTATACAGGTTTAGAAATAGATAGAAAATGAAAAGCTCCATTATTGTGTTTATGGTTATTTCAAGTTATGAGAGAATGACTATGATTGGTAAAATACAGGCTTTGCAAAAAGTATTTTTATAAACTTGCTGGGGAATGGCAGGTCTAATAGTAAAATTCTAGTCAATTTTTAGTTCAGTAACTTACAAAAATCCTAAATTTAAGCTAAGAGGCACACATCCTTAAGGGATGAGCCAGACTGAAAATATTTTCAATGTAGATATTGAAATTGAGTAGTGTAGAATACTCAGGATGAGGCAGGGAAAGGACCATCTAAAAAACTCAAAGGAACAAACTAAGATTGTATTTTTCTAAACCATTTTATTGACAGTATCCTTGAATCATGTTATGGTTAGTCAACAGGAGTATTCTTCAGATAAGGAAAATACGTATTTCCAGTCCAAGCATGTGGTCAAGGTTCCTACCTCCAAAGGGCATCTACACACCACCACTGTTGTGATCCCAAGTCCTGTACGCAATGGATTCAGGGTTCCTGTGCTCTCTTTGCCCTTTTTTACCTATCCTGTGGTCCCTCTTCTTATTGCTCTTCATGCACCAATAAAAAGTAATAAATAAAATCAAAATCTAGAAAAAAGCAAAGTGAAAAAAATATTTAGACAATAGATAGAGTCTTCCTTGCTTAAAACGAAAGGGTTTATTTTACTTGACCCTTTCAAAAGAAAGACACCTGTTAGAATGTTAAAGTTATGATATAAACCTCAAGTAAACTTTGTGCAGTTAGAAATGGAGTATCCTATTAAAGATAAAGCATCCCTGTGCAAAGCATGTGTGATTGTCCAAGTCTCTCTTTTTGTAGTTATAAAGTATGCTTTCTTTTAAGTTGAAAATACTGTAAGAGCAAGGATAGAATATTTTTAAATAAATAATCTATAGAATTTAATATGCAGTTGTTTTCCCATAAATATTTATTGACACTAATGTCTTTGGATCTAGTGAATTGATTTATTATACTGTCAAGAATTAAAGATACAGTGGTTTATATCTAAAGTTATGCATAGCACTGTGGTGAATGACCTGGTGTGTCCCACTCTCTTCTGTTTCTATCTGAATCATCTTTGCATTCTCCTTTCCTTATGACTGTAGGACTCTGATGGCACTGTTGCTTTCTCATGAATAGATAGTCCAGCACACCTTTTAGAGCTAAATGAACAAAGACATGAATCAGATCATTAAGCAGATGCTGGACTCTGAGTCCAAAAGGAATGGACCTCCTAGATTGTAAATATTAATTGGACAAAATAGCAGTTTAGCAACACTCTTAATTTTGAAAAATGTGCTATAACAGAGGGTGTTATATGTATATGATAAATAAGCCACTCTGGGGAATCCTCTGAGAAAAGCACCACTTGAGATCACACACACAGAGCTACAATATGTTGGCGTCATGAGAAAGAAGACACTGGTTTCCCCAAGTATTCTTAGAACAGATACCTTACCTTTCTCTGTAATTCATTTGGCTTAGAATGTTCATTCAACCTAATGGTTCAGAAAAAAATTCATAAAAATGGTCTCCATATGTTATGGGTAATAGGTGATGAAGACTGTGACTCATCTTGCCTTATCTTTTTAAGCACATCTTAAAAGAATTGATCTAATTAAAATGTTCATTATCGTTGTGAAACAGTGCATACTCATGAATGTAAAATTCAGGAAAAAGTAGGGAAGACATGAGGATAAAAATCTCAAAAAACTAAATATACCTTTGTCATATGTTCCAGCATTTGTGTTCTTTGGTGTGGACCCAAATAAACTGAAAATTTATATCTACACAAAAACCTGCACTTGGATGTTTGTGGCAGATTTATTGATAATTGTCAAAACTGAGAAATGACCAAAATATCCTTCAGTTAGGGAAGAGTATAAATAAACTATAGTACATTAAGAGCATGGAATATTACTTGGCATTAAAAAGAAATGAGCTGTCAAGCTCTGAGAAGATGTGTAGGAAAGGTGAATACATGTTACTAAGTGAAATAAGTCAATCTGCAAAGGCTACCATCTATATGATTTCAGCTACATGACATTCTGGAAAAATCAAAACTATGTGGTAATTTCCAGAAAGTTGAGCATGTGTATTGGGGGCAGGAGCAGATGGGGAGAGATGAATAGAAGCACTGAAGGTTGTTAGGGCAGTGGCCCTCTTTTGTATGATATACAGTGGATATAGGTCAGTATATATGAGCAAAATCTACAGAATGGACAATACCCAGAGTGAAGCCCAGTGTAAATTGTGGACTTGGGGTGATAATACTGTGTCAATATTAGTTAATTAGATGTAACAAATGTACTGTTCTGGTGTGGGATACCAAGAGTGAGGAGGCTACATACATTTGGGGATCAGAACTGTATTAGAAGTCTACCTTTTGTGTAATTCTAATTTTCTATGAACCTAAAGCCTCTCTTTAAAATATAGACTGATTAAAAATGAGTAAGAATTTAAAATAAAATGTGGAAAGGACTAAAATGCATCTGTATTTCTGTACTAGGAATATTTACCCATTAAAAACGTCTATGTATATTCCTCCCCCAACAAAAAAATCTCTCTGAATTCTTCTGCTCAACCATTTAATTATAAGTTTTGTCTATTTTGTTTTGATGTGTAATTTTTATAGATGATCGAAATACATATTACCTTCTCACAGCACAAGAGATCATATCAAGGGCAATTTTTAGAACAAGTGAAAGATTACATAAAACAAGAATGATGAATTTGAAAGAAAGGATTGGTGATAAAATTTTATTATGAAAGCTGATTTTGCTTGGGGAAATAAAGTAAAGGAAAATAAAATTTAAGATTTCTAAGATGTGGTGGAAAAAGCTAAATCAACAAATAATAACATTAACAGAAATCTCTTTTTTTCTTTTTAACAATTCTTACAATTTTATTTAGCTTTGGAAGTATTGGAATCAGAACATGGTTATGCCCAACTCTGACTTTTTTGAAGTGTAATTGAGAAATAAAAGTTGTATATATTGGGGTTGGGTTGTAGCTCAGCAGTAGAACTCCTGCCTGATGTAAGGCCCTGGACTTGATACCTAGCATGGCAAAAAAAAAAAAAAAAAAAAAAAAGATATTTTTCATATACCTAGTGTAATAAGTAATGTTTTGAAATACATATATATTACCACAACCAAACTAATTAACATATCCATCACTTCATATAGTTATCTTTTTGTGGTGAGGACTCCCAAGATCTAGTCTCTTTGTAAAATTTTTAAATATATGAAATATTATTGCTAACAAATGTCACTATACTGTACATTAAATACCCAGACTTTGTTCATTTTATAGCTGAAAGTTAGTACACTTTGACCCCAATCTCCCCATTTCTCCCATCTCCTCAGCCCTAGCAACCATTGTTCTCTTCTGTTTCTTTTTTAGATTCCAACGTGACGTCATGTGGTGTTTACCTTCCTATGTCCCATTTATTTTCCATACTCTTAATTCCCTCTAGATTCAGCTGTGTTGCCACAAATGGAAGGATTTCTTTCTTTCCGAAGGCTGAATAATATCTATATGTATTTGTATACAGATATACATCTCATATTGTATCTATGGAGATATAATACTCATGTCTATATCTTCTGTATATCTATACATGTATTTTGCATTCATCCATTGATGCTTCAGATGTTTCCAATCTTTGCTGTTGTGAATAAAGCTGAAGTGAACATGGGAATGCAGGTTTTAATTCCTTTGACTATAGGTCCAGAAGTGGAATTGCTGGATCTTGTGTCAATTCTATTTTAGTAATTTGAAGAACCTCCATAATGTTTTCCCTACTGGCTGTACCTATTTTTAGTCTCACCAGTTAATGAATATGCTACACTGCTATGCAATAATTCCCACTTAAACCCTCTTAAATATAAATTTACTGAGACATATTATTTAGATAAAATATAATGTGCCCATTTAAAGTATACATTTAGATAAATTTTGACAAGATTTGGCATAGAAATCATAAGCCTGATCAAAATATAGAACATATCCATCATCTCAAAGAGTTCATTTGTGCCTCTTCTGTTTCAATCTCCCTACGCCTCTCTATGTCTTTAGATAGATTTTTTTCTAGACTCATATAAATAACATCACAAAATAAGTAGTCTTTTGTATCTTTTTTCACTTAGCATAAATTTTATTTATGTTGTTTTGTGTTTCAGTTGTGTCTTTTAAGTTTTAGAGTAGAATTCTATTTATGAATTTAAAAATTGATTCACTCATATGTTAATGGGCATTTGATGTCTTTCCAGTTTTGAGTCACAAGTAACACTCCTGTAATTTTAGTACAAATCTTTGTGTGAACAGAGGTTTCATCTATTTTAGTAAATGCTTAGAAAAGATGGTGCTGAGTCTTATACAGTTAGTGTAGATGAAAATAAAAAAATGCCAAATATTTTCCCTAAGTGGCCATGCTATTTTGCATTCTTACAAACAAAATGCAAGAGCTCCACTCATTCCACATCCTCACTGATACATATTATTGATAGAAATTTTAATCATTCTAATAGGTATATCCTGAATATATGTTATTGTGGTTTTAATTTGCACTTTTCTGATGACTAATGATTCTGAACATCATTTTGTATATCTTCTTTAAGTGTTCGTTTGAACTTGCCCATTTTTTTTTTTTTTGGTTGAGTTAGTTATGTTCTTATTATTCAATTGTGGACATTTTTATGTAGTCTGTTTACATGTTGTTTGTCAATATATGTAATATAATTATTTTTCTATTCTGTAACTTTATTTTTGAATGACATCTAATTTATCAATTATTTTCTTTTATGGTCTTTTTTTTTTTTTTTTTTTCTATTTCTCCTTAGGAAATCTTAGGTTATGCAGGCATCACAAAGATTTTCTCCTGTGTTTCTTCTAGACATTTTTATAGATCAACCTGTAGTCTTAGGGTTATGATGCATATTAATTTTTGTTCATTATATGATATAAGGCTCAAGGTTCATATTTTTCAGAATGGATATATAGTTGTTCCATCACCAAATGTTGAAAATACCATCTTTTCCCCTTTGTATAATCTTATACATTTGTTGAAGACTTAATTATGTGTGAGTCTATTTTTGACCTTTTTGTTCTATCTCATTACTCTTTCTATATTATCACTAGGCCAATACCACTGTCTTTTGATCATTGTACCTTCAGAGTAAGTCATAAAATCAAGTAGTATAAGTCTTTCAATTTTGTTTTTATTTTCAAATGATTATTTTCACTGTTACAGATTCTTTGCATTGTCATATACATACCGAAATCATCAAGTAGATTTCTTTAAAAATGTCTACTGAGATGTTGGAGGGGAATTTTATTAAACCTAGAAAAAATTTGGAGAAAAATTTTATTTTAACAACATTGATTCTTCTGATCCAAACATGATATATATTTTTTATTTAGGTTTTCTTTAATGTAATTCAGCTAAACTTAATAATAATTTTTAATGTACCCATCATTCTATTTTAGCTTGCTAAAAATCTATTTCTAAGATAAACCCAAAACTATTACTTATTTTAGTAGCCAAGCAAATGAAATAATTATATTTCCTGTTTTTTACTAGTAAAATCACTATGAAGTCCTGAGTTTTATGGACTTAATACACCAAATATATTTCTAAATGTCATGGATGATAAAATTCTACTTGAATAAGAAGATGGTGTTTGAACTTGAAAGAGGACATGGTATATTTGAACTGATACAGACTTGACCAAATTTTTTTAGGGTATATTTATTGAGTGCATACTGCTTTACATGTTGGGGGACACAACAGTAGATTAAGGCAAAAATCCCTGTTCTCTTGGGTTTTGAACTTTTAAAATGACAGAGAATCATTGGCATATAAAGTTGATTATGTAGTCAGCTAGTAACAAGGATGAACAAGATCAAATCGTTAAAATGTGGGGGAAAGTTACTATAAAAATGATATGTATTAATGAAAAGAGATTTTAAACTTATAACTGCATTGCTTCAGAAAAATCCAGTGTCTGGGAACCATTGACCAAAGGAGGGAGGTGCTTAGAGACTGAAGAAAGAGGCAGATGAATGCAGGATTGCTCAGTGCAATTTATTGGGGACTTAGGAACAGAATCTTATCTTGGTTGGGAGCAACATAGGAGGATCTCTGCACCTAATACCAGGAGAGGGGGCTGTAGATGTTGAACTAGACAAAGGGGACTTGCAGTCAACTAGAATGTTACTGGACTTTCTCAGAAAAACTAATGATATGTCAAATATCAAGTTAAGAAACAGTCCAGGTGTAAGTGGCCAGCAGGAAATGCTTGACTGACTATCATAATGTTTATCCCTTAGGGTTTGGAATGCATGCCAGAGTCACCTGGTAGCTACAACCAAGAGGGCTTGTAGTCATATCAAACTGGGTTGCTACACATGCAAATATTATCAACTTTATGTAGAACAATGTATTAACATTTTTCAAAATCTAAAATTGAAAGGATGGATGACTTTAAAATACCAATTATTTCTCAATGGTGGCACTGAGGGAAAACATTGATAGTAAATTAGTTTAAAACCTATCTAGCAGTATTAGTCATTAGAATGACCATAATTATGGAACTCTGAAGTTGTAACATATGGAATAAATGTACTGAAAACTATAAAGTGATTTACCAAGGTTCACTTTTATATTTTAAAAGGATGTCATAGTAATTCAATTAAAATTATTTTGTAGAGTATGTTTAATTTATGCTGAACCACTAAATATATAATTGGTGAGAGTGAAAGTTTTATCGTGTGTTTCTGAATATGATGGTTTGCAATAAAATTTGCTGAAAAACATAAAACTGAATGGCACATTTAACATAAGGCCTAGAGAAAAAATGGAAAACTTAAATGAAAACCAGTCTTATTCTTCAGATTATACATTTTAAAGAGGGAAACTTTAACACTGCTAAAATTATCTACCTAAAAACTAGCCCTAGATTTCTAATTTGATATAGGTTAAGAATATTTTTGCAGCAATGCTTGAAACATTTAGAAATTGAAACTATTTTTACTTAATATTTATTGCCTAGTATACATAAAATGCCAATTTTATTACATTAATTATATTACTTAATCCCATCAGCGATCCTATAAGATAGGTACAGTCCCCACCCATTTCACAAACAAGAAAATAAAATTTAGGGAGGTTAATTTATACTCACAGATTCATAACTAGTAAGAGAGAGTGAGAGCTAGTGTTTGGATTAAACTTCAAAGTATATGTTCTCTAACACTATACAACGCTGGGTAATAATATATTGTACAGTGAATTAAAATGCAGAGTGTATGGAATTATGTTCCCCTAAAAGGAATGTTTCAGAAATCAGAACTAAAATATATATCAATAGCTTTGTTTAAGGAGTTGAAGGAAATAATAAATGTCACAAGATATAGTTGGTTAGTTATTTTAACTTCTCTTAAAGAACTAGAAAATAAATGATAGTATCCACTTAGAAGGGAATAGTCCTATCTCATGCCATTAAAGTTTTAATATTTTTGATTAATGTATTAAATGTAGAATTATAAGTCCAAGGCAGTTGTAAAAATAGAAGGATTAAATAATGCTAATGAGAAAGTTCTATATCATTGTTGTTTCTGTACTTATACAAAAACAATACTATTGGCACTTTAAATGAGAAAAATAAAATTAAGAATATATATTAACATCATGCTACATGAAATTTGAAAGATAAATAGCATTGTCACATTGAAAGTAAAGATATAGAAAATTTAAGTTCCAAATCAATAGAGAATTTAGAATAAATTTTATTTAGCCTTAAAATAATAACTTAGAAGTGTTTATTAACATAGAAAAGACAAAAATATTTTTCTGAAGCATTACATCTATAGATAATGAAATAGTGCTTGTTTCAATTTGTATGGCAGTTAAATAGAAATGTTTTTAAATATGAGGGAAAAGATTGATGAAAAATGGAAAAGTGAGTTAAATTTTAGATTAAAAGTAATATATTCAGAGAGGGATCTTATGAATACTTTTTGCTCAAGAAAAGATTTATAAAGGTCTGAGAATAGACTAGTGCAGATCCATCAATAGCACATTATCAGCAGAGGATACTTTTCAACATGGCATAGAAGATTAGGAAAGGACATTCAGAATGTTAAAGAAGAAGATATTCAGAAGAATAACAGGAGAGTAGATTTATATGGCAGCATCCATAGAACTAATGACTTTGAAGTGCCTTTAAAAAGAAAGAGATAGTAAGTCAACTGCTTCTCATACACATTTGAAGTAGCAGAACCCAAAGCTCCAGAACAGGAAATAGTGAAGGGGAAAACAACCTACCTAGGGAAGATAAATGTAAAAGGAGTTATGAACAGATCTGTGGACAATGTAGTACCAATGTTGCACGCTAGACCATTGAATTGAACTCACAAGTTAGCTGGAAATATTTTTAAGGCAGTCCAAGGTAAATAGAGCATCTTGCATAGCTATCAAATGGATCATAGAAAAATCAACATCATCTCAGCAAAATGGTTTCCTAAGTCAGTTTCTTTGTCCCCTTTCTTGGATCCCTTGGCCAACTCCTGGTGCAATTCACAACTCCAAGTAAGACTTAAGTATTGATATTGCTGTGCAATATCTCCAAGGCTACACAATGACCTACCATCCGGCCAGGATGAAAACCCAACCAACCAACCAAACTTCAGTCAGTTTGCACCTTCTGACCCAAGACTCCTTACTATGAGGGTGTCTCTAACTGCCAGGGTATAGTAGGAGTCACTCATCTGGTTTTATTTTATTTTTTAATGTTATTTTACCATGCTCATATCTGAAATATTTTCAGGTGGTTCTTTTCCAGTGAGCTTTATAAGTCATTAGAATATGGTGAATTCTGTGAGGAAGCTTGAATAAGGCCATTTTCTGCAGACAGAGGTGACAGTAGAGCCCATAATTGGCTAGAAAGAAGTTTTTCTCATTTTAGGACTCTCAAGGTTTTCTATCTAAAGATTTTATTATTAAATGACTAGTCAACTTTCTCTGGACTCTGGCATTAGTCTTTACTAGTAATTGCCGGTTTACATGTAATTGATAATTTGACACATGGAAAACTAAATTAATCTGTTCTTTATTCAGGTTCAGTAATGTAATTTCATAAAATTTCACTCTAGTGTTAACTCTGAGCTGAGGCTTAACACAGAAATAACTGATTTTTGTCTTGTACATTATTTACAGCTGTAATTAGAATGATTATTTAGCAGAATTACATTCCTGTCTCTTCTAGTTCTCTATCATCTATCTATCCTTATGCTATAATATTTTCAAATTGAACTGATACGCTTTTTCTTTGTTATAAGCTAAGAATAATTTTAAGCATGGTAGTCTGTTCTACTCCAAACCTTGCTGGTAGGTAATTGCCAGTTTTGTCAAATAACTTAACCTTTTTGATTTCAGTTTCCTTATCTGCAAAATAATTTAAGAGCAAATAATTTCTAAAATTTGTCTTGAATTTGTGATTCAAGACAAACTTTATGAATTTATGACTCATGTGAATTTATAATTCCATGACATCAGAAGTCATCATGCATTGACATACTGATACTGGGGTATAGATAATTTGTAGTACGCAAGAGCTTGGTTAGTTGCTGGACTCAAAGAGCTTGTTTGCCAGTGGGAAAGACAAGCATCATATTCCAAAGCTTCACAATACCTGCAGTACAGTTAGGGCCAGAAAAAAAGGAGTGAATCATATACCTCTTGCTCAGTGGGCCTGAACAGTACTATAACAAATTATGACAAAGTGTAAATATAAAAGCTGGTTTGGAGGCTGGATCTGTGGTCCACAGCTAAATAAACTGCAAAAGCTAAATTAAAACAAAGGCCGTAAAATTCACAAAGAGAAAAGTCAGGAATCTTAAGAAATGATTTTGTAGAAATAAGAGCAGAATTAAAGCCCAGTTAGTGCCAAGGAATTAGGAATAAAACAGCTAAAAGTTGGGAAGCATCGAAATGTTTCAGGCATGGGAGTGATGTAGTCAGGTTGGAGGTAGGACCACAAATAGATTTAGCTATGAGCAGCAGGCAGAGAGGATGTTGGGGTGGTCTCCAGGAAAGGACAAACAAGGCATTCTGAAATTCTTCATGCCTGATGTTCTCATCTCCTCAACTAGGTCATTTCCAGCTTAAGATTGGGGCCATATGTCCATTTCTTTTTTATCCCCTATAAATTCTAGTAGAGGTTGAACTCAAAGTTAGTGCTTAGTAAACATTTTTCATTTGTCTTGAACAGTTGCACCAGAATAGTATCTCTGAGCCAGTATCCTGACCTGCTGGTATTCCATACAGCTGTGCACTGCCAACATATTCCAGAGGTTTCATGGCAATTCCTGGGAGCATTGTGAAATCCATCCCTCTTTATTATAGCATCAATAAACTTCACTTGATAATAGCTATTGATGTCAATAAAGTTTAAATGTCTTGCCATAGTCATTATGTCATTGGGATGCTAATTGACATTAATACCAAACCCAATTTATGACATTTTTATTGCTGTTTTATGAACTCATGTTCTCCAGGAAGGCAAAGAAAACACTGCTCATAACTTTTCTATTCTGTCTCAGAATGGAAAAAATAGTTGAGTCTATTTAGAGTTCCAAATTTGCTGTTTTGCTGTGAATGTACTAAGCTATGCCATAAAGGCATATATGTATGTGTAAACATCTGTATGTGTATATATGATTATATGTATATTCATGTTTATATGTGTACTCATATATGCATTTCATACATTTATGATCCACTGATATAGACCAATGGCTTCTAAATCTGTAGGCTAATTTAAGTAGAAAGTCCATGAAATATTCTCATTAGTTCAGAAAGTCCAATATATAGGAGTGATATATTGTGAAAATTTCTATTGGACCACATTTCTTGTTTTGACTAGAATTATGTATCAACTCATTATGGTGACATTCTTAGTATCTCATTTTCATTTTTGGTGAACAGTTTTAAACACATACACACTTGCACACATGGAAGGTTGTCACTCTGTATGTGCCATTTAGTAGATAAAATTCTAGCAAACATGAAGTCCAAGGCAAATAATAATAAAAGAAATCATTGGAAGTTAAAAAATAGGATTCTGGACACATATTTGTATAATGCAATCTCTATGAATTTTTGCCTAGTCATGTAACAAGAAGATGCATAGGATTTCCCCACAATACTCATTATGCAAATGTGTTGGGCACTGTTGGGCTCATGATACGCATGTAAGCACTACAGAAACAAATATCTTTTCCAAGCAGAGTTCACATTCTGGTGAGAATGAGATATTTTACTAGACAAAGACAATTTGCTGGATTATGCTTGATTTTAGATTTGAGAAAGATGATCTGGAGAAGAGAAGGCAGTGCCTCAATGAGAATCTTAAAAACTGATATACAAAATAGAACATAATAGAGATTTGGGGTAGCTTTCTCAAGTGCCCTGCTTCCTTCAGTATTTTCTTGCAAAGTCTATTTCCTTTTCTCTCTCATGATTTCTGTTTCCTGATGTGAAGATGCTTTGCAAGGCAGGACACTTCTCATTGCCAGAGAATTATATCATTCCTCTGGTAACTGAGGTTATTTTGTGGGTGGCCTATTTTATGTCTCTTACGTTCCACCTAAGTGCAATTGTACTGTGTGCTCTGTGCTATTTATTGATTAGATGTACTGTGAAAAGGACAGGAAATGTTACATATTTGATGACCCATGTAAGGCTTTACTTCTGCTAATTTATAGTCTCTTGTTTGTTTTAAGGCAAAATATCAATAAAAGTTTGTTGGAATTTTTTTCTCTGGAATCTTTTTCCCTTCAAAGAAAACAAAGCCATAATCTCTAGGCAATTTATTGCCCTTTCAGAAAAACATTATTGCATCTAAATTCCCATAGCATTTGGCAGCTGGCTCTTATTTCATTTGGATGAATAACAATATTTAAAAATATAATTTCATATATAATTGAAGTGCTTATAGAGATGCTAGGATGATTTTTAGAGAGTTGCGTGGGTTATGTACTAAATAAAGTTGTCAAGGGGAGTGATATATTGAAAGATGAGTTTGGTAATCCAGCTAAAAGAATATACATTTTGTAGTGAAATTTGATCATCATCATTCACATCACATGTCTACCTGAAATAATTTGTTATTCATTTTTTCTCTTTTGTTACCTCCATAGAGATTTAAAGTAAATAGGGTTCATTCCATGTGTATCAATGTTTAATCACTTTGGTATTTCATTATCTATAAAATATGTGATTTAAAAAATATTTTTAGAGCTTCCATATGAAGACTATTAAAATAATAAAGGAAATGTACTCCCATGTATTACATATCACTTATATATAATAAAGAGGATAAAGTCACAAATGGACTTGAACTGTTTGGAAAACTCTATGACTTTCCATTGTGTATAAGTGTGTATGTAGTTAATTTCAAGTGACTTTTTATATACAAGTATTTTATTCATCTCATAATTTCAGTATTTTTACAAACATTTTTGAAGGCACAAAATTATTAAAGAAATTTTTAAAGAAATGGAAGAAAGAAATAGGAGTTGTTATATTTAGTCTTTTTAGCCTAGGGAGTAGTTTATGTAATCAGGTGAAGAAAAATGTATTCTTCACATTTCTCAAAGGGCCAGGAAACTGCTGTGGCAGGAGTTCTCCCCAGTCAGTGGTTGCTAGGGACCAGACAATACTTCCCAGGCTAAGAAGCTTGAAGAAAGAACCAGTGCAGAAATGGAATGCCATGTGATGCATGGCGACTCCTCCCTGTAACATCCCAGTCTTTAATAAAGTTACAAGATGCTTAACTCAGAAACTTTGAGAGAACAGATATCAAAACAAAATGGCAAGAACAGAGAAAACCTGGCAAAACAAGAATGCATGAAGAGAAAATAGAACATTTATACTGCCCTTCGTTGTCATAGTAGATTTGGATCAAGTTTAAGAAGAAATTGGTTCCATTAAACAGAACGTCAGTAATGTTGAGAAACAACCACTTTTATTTTTCATACCTATGTGGTCTTTTTCTCTCCTCTGTGACAAGTTAACTTTTATTCTCAAGGCCTAGTTAATTTCTCTGCTTTGATAAAATCAAGGCTTCCAAAAGACATCCAGATGTCTAAAATTCTTTATTGCTATTCTATAATTCTGTGCTAATTTCTTTATGCATTGTAGGGAAGCAGAGTCCCTATCTTCTGTCTTGACACTCATTTAATGATGACTGTATAAAGCAACTACTTTGTATTTTTTACTATCATTATACCTTGATTTATAAGTGAGACATTCTACCTCTTGACCGCAATGGAATGTACAAACAATGCATACATTAACAGGACCATCAGCACACGGTAACTCACTCAGATGCACATCTTCCCTAGGAAAGTCCTTTTCTCTGACAATATTCCAAGTGAACATATGAAAAAAGTGAAAGAAAAGAAAAGCCAAAGAATGTAATTATAAATTCAATTTTATGTACCTTTCTAAACAATTCAACTAATTTAAAATTTCATGAAGGTATGCCAACATAAGGAAAGTGTTTTGTTTTAATGAATTGATGTTCAAGGAGATGGGGATTTGGGCAAAATAGAACTTCCAGGACAGTTTTCCAAGGTCACATAGAACTACTATCCAGCCAGGAGGGTGTGTTTAATTTTTCCAAGCTGCTTTACTCAGACATAAAACAGATATTGAGACAGGACTGGTGTCAGTTGCTATGTTATAGTCTCCATAAATTCTTCTCCCTTTTCTTCTTTTTTCCTAAAAGGGTGATTACTCATTCCCCATAGAAATCCCAGCATTTACACTTGGAAGAAAGGTCACTTTTAATGATTTTATGATAAATTCCTATCACTGCCTACACTATGACATGATTTTGCTCAAGTGTCTTAGTCAGTAAGGGATTCTATAATATATTGCCTTAGAACAGGTGACTTTAACAGCAAGCACTTAGTTTTCATAGTTCTGGAAGTTGGAAAGCTCAAGATCAAGACATCAGTACATTCCATGTCTGTTGAGATATCTTTTCATAGTTGATAGACAGCCACCTTTGTGATATATCTTCACAGATTGGAGAGAGAGTTTTGAACCTTTTTATTGCTTGTAAGTTCACTAATCCCATCATGGGAACTCCACCTTCCTGGCTCCATCTATTCTTTTTTTTTTTTTTTATTGTAAACAAATGGGATACATGTTGTTTCTCTGTTTGTACATGGCGTAAAGGCATACCATTTGTGTAATCATAAATTTACATAGGGTTATGTTGTTTGATTCATTCTGTTTTTTTCCCCTTCCCCCTACCCCTGCCACCTATCTTTTCCCTCTATACAGTCCTTCCTACCTTCGTTCTTGCCCCCCTCCCTAACCCTAACTCTAACCCTAACACTAACCCCTCCCTCCTCCCATTATGTGTCATCATCATCCACTTATTAGTGATATCATTCGTCCTTTGGTTTTTGAGATTGGCTTATCTCACTTAGCATGATATTCTCCAGTTTCATCCATTTGCCTGCAAATGCCATAATTTTATCATTCTTTATGGCTGAGTAATATTCCATTGTATATATATATACCACAGTTTTTTTATCCATTCATCAATTGAAGGACATCTAGGTTGGTTCCACAATCTGGCTATGGTGAATTGAGCAGCTATGAACATTGATGTGGCTGTATCTCTGTAGTATGCTGATTTTAAGTCCTTTGGGTATAGGCCAAGGAGTGGGATAGCTGGGTCAAATGGTGGTTCCATTCCAAGTTTTCTAAGGAATCTCCACACTGCTTTCCAGAGTGGCTGCACTAATTTTCAGCCCCACCAGCAAAGTATGAGTGTACCTTTCTCCCCTCATCCTTGCCAACACCTGTTGTAGCTTGTATTCTTGATAATCACCATTCTAATTGGGGCGAGATGGAATCTTAGGGTGGTTTTGATTTGCATTTCTCTTATTACTAGAGATGTTGAACATTTTTTTCATATGTTTGTTGAGCTGTAGATCTTCTTCTGTGAAGTGTCTATTCATTTCCTTAGCCCATTTTACGATTGGATTATTTGTATTCTTGGTGTAGAGTTTTTTGAGTCCTTTATAGATTCTGGAGAATAGTGCTCTATCTGAAGTATGATTGGCAAAGATTTTCTCCCACTCTGTAGGCTCTTTCTTTGCATTGCTGATAGTTTCCTTTGCTGAGAGAAAGCTTTTGAGTTTGAATCTATCCCAGTTGTTGATTCTTGCTTTTATTTCTTGTGGTATGGGAGTCCTGTTGAGGAAGTCTGGTCCTAAACCGATGTGTTGAAGATCTGGACCTACTTTTCTTCTATAATTTGCAGGGTGTCTGGTCTGATTCCGAGGTCCTTAATCGATTTTGAGTTTAGTTTTGTGCATGGTGAGAGATATGGGTTTAGTTTCATTCTGTTGCATATGGATTTCCAATTCTCCCAGCACCATTTGTTGAAGAGGCCATCTTTTCTCCATTGCATATTTTTGGCCCCTTTGTCTAGTATGAGACAATTGTATTTATTTGGGTTTGTGTCCGTGTCCTCTATTCTGTACCATTGATCTGCCTTTCTATTTTCGTACCAATACCATGCCATTTTTGTTACTATTGCTTTGTAGTAGAGTTGAAGATCTGGTATTGTGATACCTCCTGCTTCACTCTTCCTGCTAAGGATTGCTTTAGCTATTCTGGGTTTCTTATTCTTCCAGATGAATTTCATAATTGCTTGCTCTATTTCTGTAAGGTACATCATTGGGATTTTAATTGGAATTGCATTGAATCTGTATAGCACTTTAGGTGGTATGGCCATTTTCACAATATTAATTCTTCCTATCCAAGAACATGGGAGATCTTTCCATCTTCTAAGGTTTTCTTTAATTTCTTTCTCTAGTGTTCTGTAGTTCTCATTGTAGAGGTCTTTCACTTCTTTTGTGAGATTGATTCCCAAGTATTTTATTTTTTTTCAAGGCTATTGTGAAAGGGGTAGTTTTCCTAATTATTCTTTCTGAAGATTCCTTACTTATGTATAAAAATGCATTAGATTTATGTGCATTGATCTTACATCCTGCTACTTTACTAAATTAACTTATGAGTTCTAAAAGTTTTCTGGTGGAATTTCCTGGTTCCTCTAAGTATATAATCATATCATCAGCAAATAGGGATAGTTTGAGTTCTTCTTTTCCTATTCATATCCCTTTAATTTCTTTGGTCTGTCTAATTGCTCTGGCTAGAGTTTCAAGGACAATGTTGAATAGAAGTGGTGAAAGAGGGCATCCCTGCCTTGTTCCACTTTTTAGGGGGAATGCTTTCAGTTTTTCACCATTTAGAATGATATTAGCCATGGGCTTAGCATAGAAGGCCTTTACAATTTAAGGAATGTTCCCACTATCCCTATTTTTCTAATGTTTTGAGCATGAAGGGGTGCTGTATTTTATCAAATGCTTTTTCTGCATCTATTGAAATTATCATGTGATTCTTGACTTTAAGTCTATTGATATGGTGAATTATATTTATTGATTTCCTGATGTTGAACCAACCTTGCATCCCTGGGGTGAAACCCACTTGATCATGGTGCAGTAACTTTTTAATATGTTTTTGTATGCGATTTGCTAAAATTTTGTTGAGAATTTTTGCGTCGATATTCATTAAGGATATTGGTCTGAAGTTTTCTTTCCTCCATGTGTCTCTGTCTGGTTTAGGGATCAGGGTGATATTGGCTTCATAGAATGAGTTTGGGAAGGTTTCCTCCTCTTCTATGTTATGGAACACTTTGAGAAGTATTAGAATGAGCTCTTCTTTAAAGGTTTTGTAGAACTGGGCTGAGAACCCATCTGGTCCCGGACTTTTCTTTGTTGGTAGGCTTTTGATGACTTCTTCTATTTCATTGCTTGAAATTGGTCTATTTGAATTGTGTATGTCCTCCTCGTTCAGTTTAGGTAATTCATATGTCTCTAGAAACCTGTTGATGTCTTCGAAATTTTCTATTTTGTTTGGAGTATAGATTTTCAAAATAGCTTCTAATTATGTTTTGTATTTCAATCATGTCTGTTGTGATATTTCCTAGTTTATTCAGAATTTTAGTGATTTGAGTTTTCTCTCATCTATTCTTTGTTAGTGTGGTTAAAGGTTTATCAATTTTGTTTATTTTTTCAAAGAACCAACTATTTATTCTGTCAATTTTTTGTATTGTTTCTTTTGTTTCAATTTCATTGATTTCAGCTCTGATTTTAACTATTTCCTGTTTTCTACTACTTTTGGTGCTGGTCTGTTCTTCTTTTCCTACGGCTTTGAGCCTTAGTGTTAGGTCGTGTATTTGTTGAGTTTTACTTCTTTTATTAAATGTGCTCCATGAAATACATTTTCCTCTAAGTACTGCTTTCATAGTGTCCCAGAGATTTTGATATGATGTTTCTTTGTTCTCATTTACCTCTAAGAATTTTTTAATTTCCTTCCTAATATCTTCTGTTATCCATTCATCATATAAGAGCATATGTTTAATCTCCAGGTGTTGGAATAGTTTCTGTTTTTTACTCTTTCATTTATTTCTAACTTCAATCCATTATGATCTGATAGAATACAAGGTAGTGTCTCTATCTTCTTGTATTTGCTAACATTAGCTTTGTGGCATAATATATGGTCTATTTTAGAGGAGGATCCATGTGCTGCTGAGAAGAAAATGTGTTCGCTCTTGCTTGGATGGTATACTCTATAAATGTCTGTTAAGTCTAAATTGTTGATTGTGTTATCGATATCTATGGTTTCTTTGTTCAATTGTTTGGAAGATCTGTCCAGTGGTGAGAGAGGCATGTTAAAATCACCTAGTGTTATTGTGTTATGGTCTATTTGGTTTCTGAAATTGAGAAGGATTTGTTTGACATACATGGATGAGCCACTGTTTGGGGCATAGATGTTTATGATTGTTATATCTTGTTGATTTATGCTTCCCTTAAGCAGTATGAAATGTCCTTCTTTATCCCTTCTGACTAACTTTGGCTTGAAGTCCACATTATCTGAAATGAGGATGGATACTGCAGCTTTTTTGCTGAGTCAATGTGCATGGTATGTTTTTCCCCATCCTTTCACCTTTAGTCTATGGGTATCTTTTTCTATGAGATGAGTCTCTTGCAGGCAACATATTGTTGGATCTTTCTTTTTAATCCAATCTGCCAGTCTATGTCTTTTGATTGATGAATTCAGGCCATTAACATTCAGGGTTATTATTGAGATATGATTTGTATTCCCGGTCATTTGGTTCATTTATTTTATTTTATTTATTTATTTATTTATTTATTTATTTATTTGACACGCCTTGGTTCCTCCTTTATTTGACAGTTCCTTTAGGATAATTCCTCCTTTGCTGATTTGCTTCTTTGTTTTTCATCTCTTCCTCATGGAATATTTTGCTGAGAATATTCTGTAATGCTGGCTTTCTTTTTGTAAATTCTTTTAGCTTTTGTTTATCATGGAAATATTTTATTTCATCGTCAAATTTGAAGGTAAGTTTTGCTGGGTATAAGATTCTTGGTTGGCATCCATTTTCTTTCAGGGCTTGAAAAATGTTGTTCCAGGCCCTTCTAGATTTTAGGGTCTGGATTGAAAAATCTGCTGATATCCGTATTGGTTTTCCCCTGAATGTAATTTGGTTCTTTTCTCTCATAGCCTTTAAAATTCTGTCTTTATTTTGTATGTTATTTATTTTCATTATAATGTGCCTTGGTGTGGGTCTTGTAATTTTGTGTATTTGGAGTCCTATAAGCCTCTTGAGCTTGATTTTCTATCTCATTCTTCAGATTTGGGAAATTTTCTGATATTATTTCATTGAATAGATTGTTCATTCCTTTGGTTTGTTTCTCTAAGCCTTCCTCAATCCCAATAATTCTTAAATTTGGCCTTTTCATGATATCCCATAGTTCTTGGAGATTCTGTTCATGATTTCTTACCATTTTTCTGTTTGTTCAACTTTGTTTTCAAGGTTAAATATTTTGTCTTCAATATCTGAGGTTCTGTCTTCCAGGTGTTCTATCCTACTGGATATGCTTTCTATGGCATTCTTAATTTGGTTTATTGTTTCCTCCATTTCACGTATTTCTGTTTGTTTTTTTCCAATATCTCTAACACTTATTGAAATGATCTTTACCTCCTGTATTTGCTCTTTTAACTGTTGATTGGTGCTATCATTCAATGCCTGCATTTGCTCTTTCATCTCATCATTCAGTGCCTGCATTTGCTCTTTCATCTCATCATTTGCTTTCCTGATCGTTTTAATTATGTACATTCTGAACTCCTTTTCTGTCATTTCTTCTGCCATGCTGTCATTGGGTTTTATTGATGTAACATCTAGATTTGTTTGCAGCATTTTCTTCCCTTGTTTTCTCATATTGTTCAGGTATCAGTGGACCGCTGAGATATTACAGATTTCCTGTATTGACTTACAATGTCCCTGAAGATTTCTAGTATATCCCCTCTTAGCCTTCAGTAGGCTGAAGTCTTGGAGGAAGTTGATAATGCAGTGCTCCACAGGGAAGCTGCCTCTCTAGGGGTGGTGGCCTTCAGGTGGGGTATATTCCCTGTTAGTGTGCAGAGGTGCCTCCACTTGTTGACCAATGATCATCCAAAGGGGAATTAGGCTATGGGCTGAGGCAAGGCCTGTTTGGGCCTGTGTCTCTGGTTTTACCGTCCCTGTGGGAAAACCTCACCGGTAAAGGAAGACTCACCAGTTGGGGAAGTCTCGCTGGTCAGTTCCCCTCCTAGAGTTTCCCCTCAATCTACAACTACCGCCTGGTCTGGGCTGCCTTCCTCTGCAACGTTCCCAGGGGCCCAGACCTACCTCCACGGCCTGGGAGCCTCACCCTTCGCAGATGAGTCTCCTTAGGCTGCCTCTCCTCAGAGAATCTGCCCGCAGTCCTGGAACCTTCGCTCCGCCCCTAAGCGTGTCTCTATGTGGCTCTTCCACCAAGAAGCCTCCTAGGTCCTGGGACCCTGCTCTGCATCTAATCGCCTGGCTATGTGGCCCCTCCTCTGAGCAGTCACCTGGAGCCCCGTACCGTCCTTCCAAGACCCAGCGACCTGCCTCAGGTCTCTTCCTCCAGACAGCCGCCCAGTGTTCTGGTGCGGTCGCTAGGAGACCAAGCAACTCACTGCGTGCCTCCTCCTCCCACCAACCGCCGTAGCCCTGGGCAGTTACTCCGAGTCCAAGTGACCCGCCCCATTCCTCCTTCTCCTCTGGGCAGCCCACCGGGTATTCAGGAGGGGTCGCTCTCAGTCGCTGTGAGTCCAAGTGACCCGCTGCACGTCTCCTCTGGGCAGCTGCCGAAAGCTCTGTTGTGGCTGCTCCAGACCAAGCGACCCGCTGCGCTTCTCCTCCAGGCAGCCCCCTGGTGTTCAGGAGCCGTCGCTTTGAGTCCAAGCAACTCACCACTCGCCTCCTCCTCTGAGCAGCCGCCTGGAGCTCCAACACAGTCACTGCGAGTCCAAGTGACCCGCCGTGCTCCTCCTCCTCCTCTGGGTCGATCCCTGGTGTTCAGAATCAGTTGCTCTGAGTCCAAACAGCTCGCCACGCAGCTCCTCCTCTGGGCCGCTGTCCGGAGCCCCAGTGGTTGCTCCGAGTCCAAGCGCTGTGCTGAGCGGCCTCCTCTACAACGCTCCCAGTTGTCCGAGTTCACTGCTCCAGCGGGGGGAGGGGTGTCTCTCCGGGCAGCTCTACTTCACAAAGTTCCCTGCGTTCCGGGACTATCTCCCCATCCGGGACGCCTCCCCAATGGAGAGACTCACCCGGCTGCTTTGAGTTGGTCCCAAGTCTCTCAATATCTCCTCATTTGAATCCTGAGTCCTGGAGCAACATGAAATGCAGCCACCCTCTAGTCCACCATCTTGAAAACCCCCTGGCTCCATCTATTCTTAACAACCTCATGAAAGACCCATTTCCAGTCATCACATTGAGGGATGGGGCTTCAACAGGGGGATTTTTTTAGGATACACATATTTGAGCACAAAGTCAAACACAATAATAAGACCAGTTTAATCTTCATTGTCACTTTGCTACATTTAATGATGCTTTTTATTTCACATTAGATGTGTTTGAAATAAAGACAAGAGACAGATTGAGTTAAAGGGGTCGATGCTCTCGGATTGTGAGCCACTCCATTAAAATTAAATTCTGCCTACAGAATTTGGGCTACACTGTCCTTTTGGGGCTTTGCTGGGCCACTGTTCCTTTGTATCTGTGTGGTGGAGTCGCCATAGAGGTCCCTAATCTTTAATGAAAAGGGAAAGCTCTTTAATGCCTATGGACCATGAGACTAAAACTCTGTTTGGGTGGGAAATATCACTGGGAAGAGCTTACAGGAAGATGCTGACTGGGGTGTGGACAATTCAGGAGAAGGGAAGGAGCAGAGATGCAGAGGTCTTGGTGCATGGAAGGAAGCCACAGAAGAACTACTCCCTCCAGAACTGAATATCAGCAGGAGCTGAAGAAAGCATGAAGAAGTGGTGACTACTAATTGAGCAATGAACCAGAGTGCTCTAGGGGTCTTCATCTCCCAGGTGCCTATCTCCTCCCTCCCTTCCTTTGTCCATCTCTCAGTCATCCTTTATAGAACTTCCTTGGTATTGACTGAGTAATACCTTGTGACCAGACATAAACTAAGGTGACACTGAGCTTGAGGACTGATATCTGTGATTAAAAACAATAAAACAAAACACCATGAGGGTGTGAGTACAGGGTCTTGAGTGGCATGCAGAGGAGTATACCTCAGGTTTAGAGACTAGGAAATCCTCTTTGGAGGAAGTGGGGGAAATGGTGGCTGTAAGGGTTTGCAAGAGGGCCAGTGTGACTAGAACCCAGGGCCCTTGATTGCATATGTGGGGAGAGCAGCTCAATGGAAGGGTAGATTACAATTCATGGTTTAGACAAAGTTGGAGAGATAACCAGGGACTAGTCCTAAGTCTCTCTTAAAAATCCAATAATTTATCTTGAGGGCAATGGGGACCTGTTGAAGGATTTTAATCAAGAAGTGACATAATTAGATTTGGGTTTTCAAAAGACCACTTTGGCTGCCATGTAGAGAAAGGATCAGTAGGAAATGAAATTAATCTATTATTCATCAAGGTATTGAAATTGGTTGGGGAGCATTTTCACAGACAAGGCTTCTCTTCAAAAATTTGAAAGAGAGATTTAAACTTTTGTTCTGTGACTTAGAAAAGCCACATGTAAGGCAAATAAAAATAGGAGAAAGAGCAACCATATTTGTTCATGCATGGTGCTAACTCTTAAGATCTGAGAATTATTTTTCTAACAATTTACTTTCTCCATAAATCCCTGGACACACTTTTTCTATGACTAAAAGAACATTGTCATTCTGTCTGGATGTTTTCAAGACCGACAACAATGATGAACCAAGAGCTGTCAACATCGTCCTTCCTTCAGTATTACCCGGATTGAAAATGGATCTTTGCAAAGCATAGTCATAGTAACTTGTTGAAGCTTGACCAACATCTGTCCTTCTAGAGTCATGCTTAACCGATGAAGACCAAACACATTTCACCCTGTCTGACACTGAGCTCTGAGCCAGAGCTTAGAGGTTCCCCAGGTTTTTTTTTTTTTTTAAACCACATTTTGGTTATGAGATTTGGTTCCCATCACAGGACCATTATTTCCTGCTTTATGTAAAATAAAGTGATAAGAGCAACTCTAAGGGACTGACATTGTCTGCAGGTTTCAGTGCTTTCTTTCTATGGCCAGTCCCAGAGTCAGCATTTGGCTCTGCTTTCTCAGGAGAATTGTTCCTAGCACAGAATTATCACACAATTTAGCACAGCTGGCACTCTGGCCTCAAGAGAAACCAGAAAAAGATGGGGCAGAATAAATGCCAGGCAGGTCGAACATAGGCTAAGAAAGGGACCTGGAGAATAGAGAATCTCATTATAAGTTTAGGAATATTTTAAATCTCTGAAGGTTTCTTTTTACACTCATTCAAATTCTGTTAAAATTGCAAAGTAGTATTTGATTATTAGTCTTCCTATGACCACATTTAATATGAGATTCTGAAAGCTTTTCTAATTTATAACCTCTTTTCACCTCACTGTTTTCTCATGAGATTCATAGTATGTCAGATTGTCATTTGGCAGCTGAGGAAACTGAGGTGCAAAAATATTAAGTAGTTTATCCAAAGTTGTATAGCTAATTAATAACAAAGCAATGATAAGACTCTAGTTTAACTTCCTAATCCTAACCTCTTTCCATTTGAGAGCAATCAAAATAGATTTGAATATAAAATTAAGCTCTGCAAAGAATTACAAAGAATTACTTGGTTCATAATAGCTATGGTTTGAATAAAATGGAGCATTACTTTCTATTACCACTCTTCTTGAAGACTGAGCAAATACTAGAGAAGATGAATAAAACACTAGAATAAGAAAAGATTTGATTCTCTAAAGAAAATTTATTTTTATCATCCTATCTTGAAGGTTTTTCTTTTTTCTCCTTCTTTTCCCCTAAAAACAAGTTCCCTGTTGGTTTTCTTATTTATTTTTTAAGAAGCAAAGGAGAAATATTGAAGGGAATGAATGTGGAAATATCAAAAACTCATTCATTTATGAGAGTATCAACTGCATTCAGAGCATTGCAGTAGACTTCGAAGAAGGGAAACAATTAAGTTAAATAGAGAAATAGAGAAAGTGGCTCAGTGGATTTCAAGTTCCCACAGTACAAGGGCACTGGAGGATTCAAGGAAAAGAAAAATCAGACATGATTCCTACACTAGAGAAGCTTTTCCAACTAACTGTGTGAGCAAACTGTATGCATTGGCAATGGCTAAATAATAGCACAAGGTAACATGTAATACAAGTAAAAATGGGTGAATTTTGGTGGTCACATTTCTTTTTGCTGAAACAAACAGAAAACCACTTCAAACTATGAAGCAAAAAGGGACATAGGAGGACACCAGAAAATCCTTGCCTAAGGCAGACTGTGCTTTTCAACATCAAAAGAGTCTGAAAAACTTAGAGAACTCATCTTCAACTGCCCAAAAGTCTCATTTCTGCACTCTTAGGCATACTTTCTTATTTCCTTCTTTATCTGTAGGTAAGGAGTTGGCTGCTTCATTGTGCACATGGCTAAAATGACTTTCCTGTTATTTCAGTTATGTTTTTAATTCAAGTAACGAGGGCAGAGTGATTAGCTGCCTCTGAGTTCCAGTTAGGACAGAGATTCTAAATGGCTCATCATGAGACAAGTCCCTACTCTCTGATTGGGTCCTCTGTAGTTGGGTGGAAGAACCACATACACAATGTAAATATAGGGAAAGGAGGCAGCTCAAGGTAATAAAAATGCCACATCCTGGAAAGTTATCATACTTGTTTATTAGAGGTACTAGTAAGCTAAAGAAATTCAGCAAAAAGAATGTTATGGACTAAGGTAAGTTACTGGAAGGTGTTGGGAAACTGGTGGAGCATAAAGAATCAATGCCATTTAAAGAGATGAAAGAGGATGAAGGCAAGTGGCAATTATATATAAAGGAAAATAAATGAGACAAAGGTAGGTTCTTCCTGGAGTTGAGGGTTCATTGCATAGAGCTGGAAAATTAATTGAGTATTGATGTGTGGTGCATATGAGGGGTGGATTTCTGGTTTCTGCTTTATAGATGCAGCTTTAGAAATTGTCAGCTTTAGAGTGGTAACTTCTCCTAACTCAGAAGAGATGAATCACTCCAAGATATATTTTTAAAATAAATAGGGAAGGGAATTATGAAAACCTGATGATTATCAACACTTTAGAGACAGACAAAGGACAAGAACTCTGGGGTGAAGCCTAAGAAGAAAGGTCTATAGAGACAAAAACAAACAAACAAAACAGTGTCATAGAGGGCAAAGGACAGAGTTTTAGATAGAGAGAAGTCAACAGATCAGTCCAGAAAATTCAAATAAGATAAAGCCTGAGAGGTGTTCATTAGGTGTGACAATTAAGAAATGACTGGGTATTTTAAGTAAAAATAGGTGGATCAATGTCTGTGGGGAAGACAAGAACTGTGTCAATGTGCAATTGGGGGAAGAATAGACAATGGAGGCATACACTATGCTGCAATGGGATTATCTGTGAGGAGGAGATGAATGTGGGAAATCACTGGGGAAGGAGAGATTGGAAAGTGGGGGAGAAGATTGACACTGTTGGTAAATGAGGAGAACAAATTAGGAAAATTCACGAAAGGATTTGATAGAGGATAGAACTTCGTTGAAAAGTCTTTTGTAGAGTGATAATATCAGAAATAGTTAAAGATTAAGAAGTCATCCAATTTGAAAATAAAAGCCATGGAAAGATATTCTGAATTACTCATTGATTTCTCAATCACTTTTATTTACATGATAATATTAAATCCATCTAACCATGTGTAAAGTCAGCTACCCAAATATTATTGAACATTATTCAGAAACAAAGGGTTAGATCCTCATAGATTCTGGTTTGCCAGAGGTCATTTGTCTGTCACTTATATATCAAGACAAGGATTCAAATTCAGATTCTAAAGCTTTAATTGTGGTGCTCATTCAGATTTATCATGATTTTCAATCCTGGTGTATCTACAGTTATAGGGATAACCAGAGTTACAGCGAGGAGAACAGACTTCAACATTGCAGTAAGCAGTAAAGTGGAGATAACATGCTTAGATCTTGTGTTGAGGAGACTAAAAGTAAAGGAAAAAGGAACTCGAGACCAGTAGGGATGTGGGAACTTATGGTTTTCAGCCTGGAGGTGGTTGTGTCACAAGAGGTACCAGTGGTGAAAGATGAAGGAAAAGAAAACAAACACATAATTCTGAAAAAGCACAGACTGCAGGGGTGGGGAGTCTGCTTTGACAAAGAAGAGCCACAGCTCCTCTTGGTGGTCAGCAATGACAGAGAGGTGGGTGAAATGTTGCATTTTGACCCAAGTCAGTAAGTTAGCTTTCCTGTCCCTGAGTTTCCGCCTTTGACAATAGACACTAATATCTATGATACTGGATTGTTGTGAGAATACTCTTAGAAACTGTATATAACAGCCCAGTACACAGTAAGAACTGACAGTTTTGCAGCCTTAACTATCACTGGGAATGCTAATGGACTAGAGTCAGGGAACTTCTTGACTATTCCATCAGCTCCCCCTTACCTCTCACATCCTTGCAGGTAGCTGGCTGCATATGAATCACTCTGGTCAGTGGGTTACGCACAGAAATGGCATAAATTCTTTCTGAGACAAAAAACATGAAGAGTCAATGTGTGACTCACAGCTGTCTTTCTCCCTGCCCAGCATATAGAATATTCCAGATGGCACAGACACTGGAAAAAATAGAGTTCTCTCTTCTACTTTGTCCTGACTAGCATTAGTCATGTATTGTTTTTTTAAAAAAAACGTACTGATCTTGTGTTCTGCTACTGATTTCAGAGTTCATTTGTTAAGCCTGCCTGACCGAGCCCATCCTGACACTTTTCCGACCACTAGACCACAGGCCGTTTCACATTTTATACATCTTCTTTGTAAGAATGCATGTTAAATCACAGCCTAGTTGTTTATTTCTATCAAACAATGAAACTCCTAATTTACTTAAATTTCCTTCAAGGCAATTTACAAACTATTATTTGAGCATGGCTCTTACCCACTCTGCTGAGAATCCAAGTTTAGAAATAATAATAATAATAATAATAATAATAAACAACATTCCTTGATCTGTCTTCACTCCAGTTGTAATTTAGCCTCATAGCTAAATTATGAGTTGAGTTCTACGATTAGCTTCATTTTACAAACGAGGGAACTGGGGCCCAAAGAGATCAATTACTTTACCAAAAAAATGGACAGTGAAAGGGTGGTCGAGCCAGAATTCTTAACTAGATGCTAGAATTCATACTTTTAATCAGTATTTATACTTTTCTTCTTACTCAATTGTATCTACCCTAGAGGAGTACTCAGTCTCTGGAAAGAATTCTAAAATTATAGGCTACATATTGGGTGCATCAAAATTGAGAAATTTATACAAAAGTAGATATTCTTGAGCCCAGATCCACTGAATCAGAAATACTGTGTGCAGGGAGCGCCCAGAATAAAGGCTGCTTCTGCCTAGCAACCTAAGTGATGCCATGTGGAACTCACCTGGTCCCAAGAGCTTTAAAATATGTGATTCTTGGCATATCAAAACATTGTGGGACTTCTTAATTATTTAAACTACTTATATAAATGTTGTGTAAAACATCTTAAATTTACACCTAAGATGTGACCATAATGTATCTAAAGTATCTAAAGTCTAGGTACTTTAGGACATAGTAAGTAGCAGTTTCTGTCCACTGCTCAATCTCTCTTTGGTGTGTGTGGGGGCCTCAGGACATGTTGGAATGGCTCTACTTACCTTCTTAGTCATTAGCAATTGTCTGCAACTCTGTATCTTGCTCTGAACCTGAGGACCACTGTGTCTTTGGAATAGGATGTGATACACGACTCCAAAGATTGGTGGTGGCTTTGCCATTGGCATTTAGGAAGTTGCTCAATTTCTTTTCCCCCTGTATTCCTGTCAGTATCCACTACCTGAACTTAGATTCCTGAGTTGTGCTAACCTGGGAATGCATTTGTCATTGATTCTCAGCAGAAGTGAAACCCACACTGTGGGTGGCTCTCGGATAAAGATTAAGTTATTCCAGCAAGTACAGATTTAGGACAGCTTTGTTTTCTGCTCACTCCTCCCCCAAAGAGACCACCAGCACTTCTCCTGGTCCAGTTGGGAGAGGAAAACACACCCATCCACACCTAAACACACACCCCAACTGGTATCATGGCATTCAGTTATATTTGGCTCATTTAAGAAAGCACAGGATAGCAAGCAACATCTGTTTAATGATTTGCCAATTCTCCCTTTGAACATTACAAATGCTGTTTGAGTTCAGCTTCCCTGAGTGTTTGATTGAGGAATCACTGCTAATCGAAATCTGAAAGTTCAAGTGAGAAGCCATGACAGGTAATGGCTGATTCTTTTTGCTGAACTTTTGTTTCACTCCTAGTTAAATAATATTTTCAGGAACTACAACCTCTAAAAACCTATTGACACTCGAGGCTATACTCAATATAGCTAAAATGTAGGATAAAAATTTATTTTGGGAATCTGTGTTATACTTTGAAATACACACAGGATTTTTTTCAGCTTGCCTAGCATTATTTCTGCACTAGCAGTATCATCAAAGAAAAAAAAAAATGAGCTCTTTTCTTTTAGCTGATAAATGACTGGTTTGTTAAATGAGGTCCCCCAGTCTCTAAGACTAAAAAAGAAAAAAAAAAGAAGATTCTGACCTCTTGTGGAGTCTAGAGGGAGTATTTTATAGCAGTAAGAATCATGTAGCCCAAAATGGTAGGGATGGAGATACATATATATATATATATATATATATATATATATATATATATTCCACTTGCTTCTGTGATCAATGCAATTTAAAATTTAAAACTGGTTTCTCCTTCCTCTGACTTCTAATATGATGTTTGGGTTCTGGTCATAGAATTCTTAAATAATGCCATGTTTAATTATGTTTTATTTATCCAGTATGTTTATTTAACACACCCTATATATTAGGCATTTATTACAAGATGAAGAAAATTATAGAATTAAATGAAACAGTTCTTGCCCTTAAGGAAGGAACAGTCTTCTAAGAAATTGCATAAAAGTAAATATATAATTATAAAGTAATATGAAAATTGTATTAACAGAAATTTGTGTGAAGTGTTTTAAAATCTCAGATGTATCTGTGTATACTTTATTTTCCTAATTTGTAAGATTTTTAAAATTCATCCACTGTAAAATTTTTGCCTGTATCCATTTCCATATTAACTTGCATTTATTTGAATAGTGTCTTAGTCTGTTTTATGTTGCAATAACAAATATCTGATGCTGGGTACTTTATAAAGAGAAAAGGGTTTTATTTAGCTCACGGTTTTGGAGACTGAAAGTGAAAGATGGGGTGACACTTATCTGTTTGTCTTTGGTGAGAAACCTCATGTCTATATTCCAACATGGCAGATGGCATCATGGTGAGATCGTACATGAAGGGCAAAGACCCCAAGGCAAGTCAGGAAACCAGTGATGTTTAGGAGCCGGTTTTGTTGTTTTTATAACAATGGGGTCCTGTGAGAACTCCTTTAATCCTTTCAGAGAACAACATGCCCAATGAACTAATTGCCTTCCACTGGGCTCCATTTCTTAAAGGATGTTACCTCTTGACCTCACCAAACTAGAGACCAAGCTTCTAGCACACGAACCTTAAGGGGACAAAGTCAACCCACACTTAAATCATATCAAGTACTCTTCAGTGTTGATTGGTTTTGTTTCATTTTTGGTTTTGGCAGAGCATATTCTATAGAATTACCTAAAATATTATTTTTATTAAAGTACAAGCTACAGAAGATGTGGCATGCTACAAGTTTATCAATGAAGATGCAAATGTCCTTCAGGTGTTATTTTCCTTCTGCCCAAAGGATTTCTTTTAACTTTTCCTGAAGCATGGCTTGCTGCCAGTGAGTTTTCCCCCAAACAGAGAAATCCTTATAAGTCATAAAGATCAGTTAGTTTTGAAGAGTGACTGAATTAGAACGGAAATAAAACATAAGAGACACGTTAGGCTGCAGTGGGCAAGATTTAGCTATTCATTGGATGGTTGTGGGGTGAAGTGTGACATACTGAAAGTGTCTCTTAAACATCATGTCCTATGCAATAAAAGTGAATGAGTAAATGTTGGGAAGGTATATCCAAAAGTAGTGTTATTGATGATTATAAGATTGTCCATTTGGAAAACCCAGAAACTACTGGAAAATTACTGTACTTAATAACTGAGTTAATGTATATGTATAAAATTAATATATTTCCTAAGTGCAAGAAATAACTTTTTAGAAAATATAATGGTAGCCAGATGAGGCGGGGCACACCTGTAATTCCGGTGACTTGGGAGGCTGAGGCAGGAGGATCGAGAGTTTAAAGTCAGCCTCAGCAATGGCAAGGTGCTAAGCAACTTGGTGAAATCCTGTCTCTCAATAAAATACAAAATAGGGCTGGGGATGTGGTTCAGTGGGTTCAGTCCCCAGTACCAGGAAAAAAAAAAAAAAAGAAAGAAAGAAAGAAAGAAAGGAAGAAATAAATAAGTAAAGAAAGAAAGAAAGAAAGAAAGAAAGAAAGAAAGAAAGAAAGAAAGAAAGAAAGAAAGAAAGAAAGAAAGAAAGAAATTATGATGGTAAACAGTAGCAGTAGTGGTAGCAGCAGCAACAAAACTGCTGTACTTGATCAAAATAGAACAAGCAGTTAAAATACCTGGGATAAGAAACAATCTCATATAAAAGGGTGTGTTTAGATGAGAGGAGAACTATAAAGAACTTGAAGGAAAAAATAGTAATTAGGAAGATATACCTTGAATATTACTTTGAACATATACCTAATATTTCATATTTGTTCATTATTCAAATGAATCTATAGTTTTATGTAGTTCACCATAAAAATAAATGGGATTTATTTGGTGACTTATAAGCTGATTCTAAAGTTTATTTTGAAAGAATGAGCACACAACAGAAACAATACATTTTCTAAAATGCTGAGGCGTTTTGTCCCATCAAATATTAACATGTTATAAAGTCATAATAATGCAATCACAGGGATGAATAGATTAGTGAAATAGAATAAAAATCATGACTATATTTAAGTGAATATAGGATTTATTTTATGATAAGTGTAGGCCAAATTGGTGGGCAAATAACAAATGACAGCATTGGAGAAAAACTACTGTTTAATCTAAATAAAATTAGATTTGTACTTTATAACACAAAATGAATTCTAGACTGATTAGAGATTTGAATATAAAATAAAACCACAAAATTTCTAGAAGGAAAATATATGAATATTCTGTAGCTACTCAAGTCTGATGATTTTCTAATAACAAAGATAGAAATCATTCAAAATAGCTTGTGCCTCATTTAAAATATGTGACTAAAATATTTAAAACTAAACATAAACTTCCACTTATGCATTTAAAATGAAACCAATGACTCACAAAAACTAGTAATGAACAAAGTCTAAATATAATTAATATATGAACCCAATTCACAGTCAACATGGAGGAATTATTTATGAACTAATAAAAAATTGGACAAAGCATATGACCTAGTTATTTGTAAAATGACAAGTATGATTGACAAAGAGACACACGGCAAGATGTTTAGACTCAGTCATAAAAGGGGAATATTAGAGATAAAGATTAGGCCTCTTGAAAGAACAAGTAGAATAGGTCAGAAAACAGAAAATGAAACTATAAAAGAAGAGCAAAAGAAAATGTCAAAGATAAGATGTGTGATAAGTTGTATTACTTTTTATTATAAACACTTTGCTCTCTTGGGTGAAATATACTTTCCTGCTACAATGAAGTCACTTTGTCAATGTAATTTGGTGGGGGTGGGGGAGGGCAAAGAAATGTCACTTCCAGACAGAAGTTTTAAGAACCACTTCTTTCTTTGCCAGGCTTTCCCCTTTTTTTTTTTTTTTTTTTTTTTTTTTGGCTATCCTGATGGAGTCTGTACCAAAACAGAGACTGTTCCACTCACTAGAATCTAGAATGAAAAGTTCATGTCACAGACCCTCAGTGGGACTCATGGAAATGTAGTCTGGGGGAGAATACATTTTGTTATTGAAAGCCACTGGAATGAGAGGATGACTTGTTACCTCGGTAGAACCTAGTGCATCCTAACTGGTATTTCTGGTCTACTTATATTTTTGAGTTCTCATTGGAAAATTGACCTACCCATAGGGAAGAGATTCCAAACAAAAGAGATAACTTATCTGAAGTATGCATACAAGAAATAGAAGGGTGGGTGGGAGAGCATGTTAACAGACTGGCTTGTCACAAGTGGAAAGATTTAGATAGAAAATGAGAAATAAATGAAGTGAAAAGGGAAATGGTAATAGAGAATAGGGTGTCAGATGCTTGAACCAGAGGTTTGTATGCATTGAGGACTTGACTTGAACAGCAGGTTCAATGGAGAGACTGATAAGGTCTAGTTTCACTTTGGTTACATAATGGTTTTGGAGTGTTAAAATTAAGCTCTTTATTCTTCCACCACTGCCCCCCCACACTTATATTGATTCTGAATCAAAAAACAAGGAAAAAAATGTGGAAATTAATTTGGTTTGGAGTTTTTATTTGGTTTCTTTTAATTCACTATTTTTTATTTGACCAACTGGTTTTATGCACAATTTATTTATTTATTCACGCAATGAATTATATCATTGAATCCATAAATGGGATAATAGTTAGTCAGCAGTTATAGGTAAATAGAGAAGGATCTTCAAATTGAGAAGCTACTTGCCTAGACCTGCAAGGCTGCAGGTCTCAACAAACCTGTAAACCTACTGACAGGACCAGGCTGGAAAGCTCTGTGTTGTGTAATAGTGAGTCTGGAGTGAGTGTACAAATGACTTTGTAGAAAGTTTATTCTGATTAAATTATGGCAAGTGATAAGGAAATCATTCATATACTTATTAAATGTGATCCAGAAAAGTGATGGGAATAAAGTTGTCCAGATAATGTCTTATATTTTAGGAATGAAACCAAGCTGACTCAGGATGTTAACTTGGTTTGACACAGTATGCTTGCCCAGATATTCCAATAGTTACTGCTAGAAACTTTATTTATTCTAACATATTCTAATTCTAATTATACATTTCTAATTATATCCACAATATAAATATCCCTGTACTCAAATATCATTTCTCTTCTCTCAGATAAAATTACTTCCCACTGCCAGCCATGTAGATTCTGCAGCTCTCTCACTCACATTATTAATATGTTATTTTACTCAACTATATTCCCTTAAAGTATACTCCTCAAGTATGTGATATAAATGATTTAAAGTAACTTGACTTTTTGTTTGCCCCTCTAACATTGAGAAAGGGTTGCCTGCTTTTTAATGCTTGTTTATTATTTTATTAATTATTATCATCCAAAGTATTTCCATGAGAAAGGGGGTAGCTAGACTGGAGCAATGACATGTCAAATTATCAATAGATAAATAAGTCTCATACTATCTCTGTTAGAATTGTTGGTCACAAAACTCATACAATACTTAAACTAGAGTTTTACCAACAGAATCCTAATTATGTTTCTTGACAAACCAACTGTCCTTTTCCCAAGGTGTCTAAAGAATGGAAAGGTATCCACAGAGAATTCAGGCAACAGAGAAATTGTGTGTTAGTATAAAGGTTTTTGTATCATAAATAAGACTAGAAAGCAGGTGCCCACAGCTGTGCCTACTGCTGGACCTGATAAAACACGCTGGCTCTGCAGCTGTAAAGCGCTGAGTTGCTATTTTTGTGCAGACATTTTTCGATTCGTGGTGTGAGGCTGAGACATAAACTGTGTTGGTCTCTTTGGATGGCAAATGCACATGCTTCTTTGCATTGTATTTATTGTGGGGACACTGAGGACAACTGAGGTTAGAATTATCAGCAGTTGCATAGCAGTTGAGATATCCTGTAGGTGAGTACCAATCACTTCTGGGACTTTCTTTCTCACTATTTAAACTTTTTTCCCTTTTACTTCCCTTCTCTAACCTTTTCTGGATATTCTTATTCTTGCTTAATATTGGCAGATCCCCGTTTCAGTCTTTAGCCTTTGTTTCCATTTACTTTGCATGATCTTTTCTGGTGGTTCTCTCTAGTGTTCAGTACTGGTTACATTGGATAACACCTACATCAGTGTCTCTGGACCAATGTTTTTCTACTGAGGTCTAGGATTGTATCTTCACTCCTTGGACATCTCAAGTTTATCTTGTCCCAAGTGAGTTCATAACTGTACCTCAAATATTCAACTAATGGTACTGCCAGTCACTGAAGCACTAAAAACTTCTGATCCAAGGTATCTTTCCTTTGCTTCCATTTCCTTTATTCCCTGTTCCTTATTGGTCTTTAATTCCTATCAATCACATTTCTTTACTACTTCTTGTGTTTATCCTCTCTTCCCCATTCCCATCTTAATTTGTCCTTATCACCTCTCACACTATTAGATTAACCTCCCCAAAGGTCTTCTTGGCTCTTGCCTTCTCCCTCTCCAATTTATCTCCCACCATGTCTTCTTCCCCACAACAAGAAATGTAATTTTAAAACAAAAAGCTGATTCCATCACTTTATGTCTTAGAAGCTTCTAAGGGTTCTCCATTGCCTGATTCATAGCATTCTCATTTGTTCACACAAGTCTCTCTGGAACCCCATATCTCTGCTTCTCCAGTCACATCTTTCCTCATATCACTTGATGCTCCTGGTAATGAGCACATCATGCTGAGACTGCACATGCTCCTTACTGTGGAAGAACCCTCCATTGCTCTTCACTGCTCAGACCCCTATTCTCCACTCATGAATCAGCCCACATACCTGACTGTGCAAATTCCTGGGTGCAATGTGTTTATATATTCAGGTTGTCACTGTATCTTCCTTCCTCAAGTTTCATTTTAGCCGGTGTCATAGGCAGTCCTTAATCTATTAACTGTCAGTTTCTACAACAAACCTTATGCTCCTTCAGGAGAAGAACCATGTTTTTACATGCCCAGGACGCAACCCAGAGCCTGGCACCTGGTAGGTGATCAATAAACAAGGATTTTTAATATGATGAATAAATAGATGCACAGATTTTTGCTTGAAAATGATTCAGCATATCCTCTTTTTCTGCTGTACTAGGAGCAATCCTTTGAAAATGTCTTAGTGACTAATTAATATTATTTACTTATTAGATTAATAAGGTTATGTCACTGTAGCTGGTGTAACAGCTCAAGTACTGATGAAGATCAAGAACTGGCAGCTCTAGATTTCCTCTGTTTATTTATACTTTTATGGATAATTTATAAGTGTTATAAGTGTGTGTATATATATATATATATATATATATATATATTTGGTTAGTGTCTAAGTCTTGAATGCACAGAAAGAGGCAAAAATGATTGATATGACTACATCTTTCTTTTATTAGATTCTAAAAGAATTTTTATATATCCTAGGAAATACATTTAGTGATGGGTTTTCAACTTAAACATAAAAGCAAATTTTGTACTTTTGATATAGTAACCTCTATCTACATCAGTCTGAAAATGATTTAAGTGATTCAGATCTTACAGGTTACCCAATGATGTATTTTCTCAGTTTCTGGGACCCAGCACCATCTCAGACTCTGCGGATGGGGTGGGGGTTGTTTTTATTTAATAAAGCATGATGTTATATATACCAAGAGCAAAATTATTGTTTATGACAAGGCATGTAAGAATTTGGTTAGATCTGACTCAAATGAAAATGAAATAAGCCAATTTTGATTCAAAAGCTGCAGACTTTGCCTAGTTGTGAAATGAAGGTTTTGTGATGGTGTCGCCATAGCAACCAGCGCTGAGGGAGCTAAGCTCCCAGTGCCCTTGTCCTTCATCTCTAGCAGGTTATAGAGCCCCTATCTGGAGGAACAGTGTCAGCAAGTTAATAGAGAGGAATCACCAATGGAAACATTTACCACCACCAAATCTGTGTTTTATGTAATTAACAGTAACATGATTACAATTCTTAAGATAACTGCCCAAGCAGGTTACAGATTGAAAGTTTCCAATAGACAATCCAAGGTCTTTTGTTTTTTCCTTTAAAAACATTCCTCAATTGTTTCCTCAATTCATTGCCTTTCCACATGGACCTCTGTTCATGTTGGGAAGTGATTAGTTCTGGTTGTATCACAGAGTGTCCCTTATCCCTGCCTTGGTTATTCCTTAACAGCCCCACACAGTAAGATGTCCCCAAGTGAAGAGAGAATTGATGGAATAGTGATTTCTTAGTGTAGAGGTGAGACCGAGGGAACCCATAATCTCATCCTTGAGGGTTGTCCAAAGTCCTTTAAGTTAATATCAGATCCACTGTCCTGGATTGGTTCCTTAAAGCTGCTGGAGATTTCTGAAATGGAGTATCAGACTTTTCCATAACCTTCCTCCAATATTCATCTCCTCCAATATTCTCCTCCAATATTCAGTCCCTCTTCACTGTGGTGTTAGGAAACTTTCTATTACTATAGCAAACCTGAGATAATCAACTTAAAAAAGAGGAATAGTTTATTTCTGCTTATAGTTTTGGAGGTTTCAGTCCATGGTCTGTTGTTTTGGGGCCTGTGGTGAGCACATTGTGATGGAAGTTTGTGCCAGAAGAAACTGCTCTCTTTGTGGGGTTAGAGAAGTGAAGAGAGAATGGGAAGAGGCTACATTCTCAATATCTCCCTTAAGGGTACACTGTCAATGACCTAAGACCTCCCAATAGGTCCACTTCATAAAGGCTCCTACACCTCCCAGTAGTGCCATGGGCTGATGGCCAAGCCTTTAACACAGATCCAAACTATGGCAATCATACAATAAGTAAACAGGGAACTCTTATGGATTAGTTGACATTGCTTAACCACCAATAATGGTGGTTAAGGTAGGAAAGACTTTGGAAACATCAGCAAAGTGGAACAATAATAATATAACTACTTCTAAGCACTTAAAGTGAAACTTTGTGCTACACCCTTTATATACTACTAGTTCTTTTAATTCTCAGGAATTGGATGAAATGGATATTATCATCTCTATTTTACAAATGAGGAAATTTAGTCTCAAGAGAGTTTAACATCTGGCCCTAAGTTCAGCAGCCAGCCTATGTCAGAGCTAGGACTTAAATCCAAGCTTTCCTGACTCCAAAGCCTGGGGTTCTTTTTTAAAAAATTACCATTTATTAATTATATATATTAATGGGGTCCAGAACAATATTTCATTACAAGTATACAGTGTGCCCTCATCAAATCCAGCCTCCCTTTAACTAGCCCCTCCCTTAAAAACCTTCTTTTTCTAATTTTCACATATTGAGAGAGAACACGTGGAACTTGCCTTTTTGTGTCTGGATTATTTCACTTGACACAGCGTTCTCCAGTTCATTTTTCTGCAAATGACAGAATTTCATTCTTTTTAATGGATGAATAATATTCCATTGTGTATATCTCATTTCCTTTACCCATACATCAGTTGATGGGCACCTGGATTGATTCCATTATGTAGCATTGTGAATAATGCTACAATAAACATAGGCAAGCAGGTATCTCCTTGGTGTGTTGATTTAGTTTTCTTTGGTTATTTATACACTCAGAAGTGGGAGAGCAGGATTGATCATATGATAGATCTATTTTTAGTTTTTGAAGGAAACTACATACTGTTCTCCATAATGATCATACTAATTTAAATTCTCAGGAACAGATTATGAGAGCTCCTTTTTTCCTCCACAGCCTTGTCTGAATTCATTTTTTAAAATAATAGCCATTCTAACAGGTATGATGATATTTCACTGTACTTTAGATTTGCATTTCCCCAAAGGCTAATAATACTAAGCATTTTAAAATATGTTTGTTGGCCATTTGTATTTCTTCTTTTGAAAAATGACTTTAGATAATTTGTCCATTTTTTCTCATGAGAGAAAAAAAGATCCCAAGTAGCCAAAATAGTCTTGAAGAGAAAGCAGAAGCTGGAGGCATGATGGTAACTGATTTCAAGACACTACAAAGCGATACTGACCAAAATGACATGGTACTGCAATAAAACAGGCATATGGACAAAAGGAACAGAATAATTCCAGAAATAGACCCACGTATCTTCAGTAAATTGATTCTCAGCAGTTTACTGGTGAGTCCAACAAAGGGGTCAAGAACATACACTGGAGAAAGAACAGCCTCTTCAATAGACAGGTGCTGGGAAAACTATAGACCCATATGCAGGAAATTGAAACTGGAGCCCTCTCTCTCACCCTGTACAAAAACAACTCAAAATGAACGGAAGACCTAAATGTAAGATGTGAAATTACTAGAAGAAAACATAGGGGAAACCCTTCAAGATGTGACATACCAATGAGTTTTGGATGAGACCCTAAAATACAGGAAACACAAGCAAAAACAAATGGGATTCAATTAATCATTGGAGACTGCAGGTATGCAGTTTGGACAGTCAGGGACCTAGTTAAAAGTTAAAATTTTAACTCAGGAAGGTATCTGTAAAAGGTGGTTGTAGTTTGAAACTCATTATCATGGGAAAAGTTTACAACTCAGTGTTCACTGCTTATCTTCTTTCCTCTGGGACCCATCGTTACCCAGAGCTTCACTATTTGCTTTTCTCCTTCCAGGATCATCTGCAATGTGGAAGCGTAAAAGTTCAGGATTCAGAATTTTAGTTCTCCTCTTCTTATAAGGGGACAGATTGAATCCCTTCATGATGGATCCACCCACATGACCTCATTTAAACCTAATCACCCCCCAAAGGCCACATCTCCAAATGCCCATCATATTGAGGTCCGGGCCCTGATACATGGATTTTATGGGGACAGAAACATACCATAACATGAGAGCAGTAATCACCCCAAGAAGATGATTTGTGATATCAGGGCAAATGATCCATGTTATCTTTCAAATTAGGCCTTGTAAGGAAGCCCAGGAGAATATTCCATACAGTTATGTGTGTGGTCTCAGAAGAAATGATACCATTTTTTTAATTCATTGGATTTAGAATGTAAAATAATATAAAAAACATACAATGAAAAGATAAATATCTTTCATCTATCAGATCTCTAGTTTGACACTTCACAGACAACTGATAGTAGTATATTTTGCATGCCTTTCTAGAAATAGTCTATGAATTAGTGATAATGTCTTTTATTATGAGGATAATTTGGTCAGATCTATCAGAATTTATAATTCATGTGCATTTTGACCTAGCAATCATGTATATACAAACATTTTAGCACATAGAAATAGAGATATGTATAGGAACATTTAATATGACTGCTATTTATCCCATTTACTTGCCCTGTTTTCTCTAAATGAAAACATATACACCTGGGTTCTTAACTTCTTTATTTCCTCTCTGCCCCAGGTACTTAGGAAATTAGTCCTTCAGATCCCCCTTGACATGACACTTTGCTTTCTAATAATTCCTTTTGACATCCTTTTTCTTATCAAAAAAAATTCTTTAAATTAGTCAGCAACTACTTATTGAATGCCTACTCTGCACTTTGCAGTATTTTAGGTCCCTGCAATATTTGTAAACAAGAGAGAAATAAGAGTCTGCTCTTGGGGATCCTATGGGACAAAAGCCAAACAAGAAAGCAATCAAATAAATAAGATTGCTGGGTGTGGTGGCACATGCCTGTAGTCCCAGCAACTAGGGAAGATGAGGGAGGAGGATCATGAATTTAGTTAGCTTCAGAAAAAGCGAGGCACTGAGCAACTCAGTGAGCCCCTGCCTCTAAATAAAATACAAAATAGGGCTGGGGATGTGGCTCAGTGGCCAAGTGCCCCTGGGTTCAATCTGTGGTACCTCCCCAAAATAAAAAATAAATAAATAAGATTATTATGGGTAGTGATTCAGGTTCTGATGGGGAGAAATTTCCCAGTGTTGGAATGTGTCTTGAAGTATGCATTTAAGAAGATAAGGTGAGAGGGAAATGACATTTCTGAAGGAGGCACATGCTCTGAGACGTGAAGGATGGGGGGCACCCTACCATGGTGAGGTGAGCCAATTATCTAGACTGATTGCTGAGACAAAAACAAATAGTATGTTTCAGAAGTTGAAAGGAGGTCAGTGTAATGAGGAAAGTGAGAAATGGTACAAGACTGGAGAAGTGGGTGGGGGTCTGGATAATATAGATGTGATAAGCAGATTAGATTTTATTCTAAATGTGAAGTACGTACATGTTAGAAGGCATTAAGCAGGGTAGTGACATGATCTGATTTATGTCTTTAAAACAATCACTCTGTTAAGTAGAGAAAATGGATTATGAGGGAAAGAACAAAAATGGGAAGAGAGAAATCAGTAAAGAAATTTTTACTGTAATCTGAATTAGAAGTGATGGTGCTTGGCTTGGACTGGTGACAGGGGAACTAAAGACAGCTGTTCAGATTAGGATACATTTTTAGGGTACTGTCAGTGTGATTTGCTGATAGATTGGATGTGGAAGTGTGAGGGGTAGGGAGGATCAAGGACACTTATGAATTAAAGACACCACTGCATTTTTGGTGACATTTATTGGGATGCAGACAGCTGAGGGAGAAATAAGTTGCAGAACTATGGATAATAAAGAGCTTTATTTTAGGATTAAATCGAATTTCTTCAGTCTGCTATTCACCTGTGTGTACCTATGTTTAATTAGGTGCTGTTTACATAGTATTATTTAATATGTTTATTGGATTGGCATGCAGAAAAGTCTCTGTAATTTGCTAGTTTTTCTAAAACTCAGGTGAAGTCATTTACTGGGAAAAGCTTACTGACTCTAGAATGCTATTGCCCAGTTTTTAGGGAAGGTCAATTCTACTCCATTAATCACTAAATAGGCATAATCACTTGTACTCCAAATTGTAAAATTGCCTCCACACAATTCACCAGACTTCTGCAAAACCCCTATTAACCCACTGTAAGAAATATTCACTTCCTAAGCGAATACAATATTTGTATATCAGCCAGAACTGAAGAGGCCCATTGTCACATTATGGAAATTAGCTTTCTTTTCCCTTGAGGTAAATTGCAGATTCTTGCAAATAATATAAAATGTGACCTATGTTCCATATGATAAGGGAAATATTTCCAGTCATCCAGATTGTTCAACAAGACAGACTTATTTTTTCACTCTCATTTTAATTGCTGTAATGTCAGCCTCAGAACTCATTAGAAATTTTAAGGCACCATTTCTTGGGTGTAAAAATTTTTATTGAGAAAATGAATTTTTTTCCTGCCTTGAGAATAGCTCTCTAATTACAAAACACATACCATTAGTAGGAGTACACACATTAAACATACACTCTGATGAATTGATAATTCATCTCAATTTCAAATTATAATCACTTTATTACCTTTCTGCAGGAAAGAAATCTCCAATGAAAGGGGGAAAAAAGCTTAGAGATATTTTGAGAAATTGGACCTTTCTTGGCTCATTGAGGTATTCTTTGACAGTCATGGTTTCCTTGGTAGTTTATGATAATTTGGTTTTGTTTCTTGTTCCTTCGACAGCTAGCGAGTGGATATTTGAACCTGCTATCTCCAATCTGCCACCCTGCAAACACTTGTTACATAACTGCTTAAATATTATTTTGTAATAATCTCAAAATTTTTTATCTTCTTGGAAGGAGTGATGAAAAAAGTTACATAAATCATCATTACAATATTCTCCATTTATTCTAGACATTGTGGAGGTTATATGAAGGGTCTAGTCTATATCTTATCGCAGTCTTAATAGTGCCAGTAGAAAATGGTCGTCTGCTATTGTCACAGAATCAGCAGTTTTAGGCAGTGTATAATATATTAGCTTTCAAATTTTCTTCATTAGAAACTCTCCAAGTTTAATTTGCTCAACTATATGGAGGTTAAAGATCTGCTGGGAAAGCACTCATCATTAAAAGTGATTATTCATCATCACTCTTGTAGGCAAATTCCACTTTTGGAGATTTTTTTCTGCTAAGAAGAATTAATGGAAGCTGAGGAATCGGAGAATGAAGTTCCAGGCCATGACTCTAAGGCCTGAGATTTAAAGATGGAGAGGAAGTAAAGTGTCACCTTCAGATGGGAAAGTTGGGTCCAAGTCAGGAGAGGGAGAAGGCCAAAGGTCAAAGGCAAGAAAGGAGGCCAAAGTGGAGGAAAGGCCGGTTCTCCTCAGCCTGAATTTAGTTTGGACAGGTTTCTCCTGACTAGTTTCCTGACCTCCTTTTACTTAGCAAATGTACATTAGAAAATTTGCAATTATAAATTCTGACCTCTAGAAAATTTCCTACAACCCAGGAATGTCTTTCTCAAGAACTTGGGAGCCACCCTTTGATGTGTCCATTGGGGGATGGATAAGGTCCCTGTCTCCCAGTTTCCATAGAGGGCAGGAGCTTGCTTTTGATAAGTATCCATTACAAACACAGATGGCACAATCACCTTGACCAGCCTCTCCCCTGCAGTTTGAAGATTTTTATTTGGAAATTCTGGAAAACAGATCTTAGGTATTTGAAAGTACCCAGAAAACCACTCTGGATGTGGGAACTCACACAAGAAATTTTAATAAGCAGATGAACAGAGCGTCTGACCTTAAGGGGAGAGGTAGAGGGAGAGAGGGAGAGAGGAAGCGGGGAGAGGAGGAGGGGGGAGGCGGGTGAGAAAGAAAGAGAGAATGAATATGGCGGGGGAGCTATTCTCAAGTAGTGGAAGTTTGAGGGCTAATGAAAACAATGACTGATGAGGAAGTTAACAATCTAGATTGTAAAACGGTGTGTGGGAGGTAGGGCAGAATCGGGAGAAACGACTGCAGCCTTGTTCCCTTCAGCATTTGCTTTCTTAAAAGTTCCAAACTTAGTTTATGGATCAAGCTATCCCCCACCCCTCTTTTAGAAATAGGAAAAATAAGTTTTATTTCTCTGATAGCAAAGGAGAAAACAGGGGACTCCTGTCTCAGAGGCTGTGATTCTACCCATCAGAAGGAACAGTGGGGTTTTAAAGAGATGATTCAAGGCTTCATTCCACATCTTCTCTGTTGGAGTTGTAACTCTCTTGTTAATTTGGGAGATAGTCATTTCTTAGATCTTTTGGCTCCATTCCCAAAGTCTGGATTACTTCATTCTATGGTGAGTGTGTACTCCAGGATAGATAATTCTGACTAAAATGGGGAAGAAAGGTAATCCTCTTTTCCTTGAGATTAGGGAGGGAGAGAGATGAGGGAGGAGCAGGGAGAGAGGAAGAGAAAGAAACTGTCCATTTTAAAAACAAGTTGCAATGGCTGAGCAGCAAGGGTTATATTCAAAACATAAAGTGGGCCACTGTAACATTTCATCACTGTCAATTTCTACATTCCATTTCTATGGAAAAATGGGTAATGATATCTCCAAACTGCTTCCTGCTGAAAGAGGGCAAAGTTAGGGGAAGTAATTCAGTTCTCTTTCTCTATCAGGTGAGGCATGGACAGTTAAGAGTATGCAGCATCAAAGTATTCTGGAGGTCCATAGTGGCAGATGGCAGGTGACTGGACAAGGCATAAGTAGGTCAGGGATCATGCTAAGCCAACAGTAAACAAGATAGCAAAGCATTACTTTTTTGTAAACAATTAGCACAAAAGTAATTAGTATTTTGGCCAGTCTCTGAAAACCACAAAGACAGTAACACATAATCTTATCAGTGAAAAACAAGTAAGGTTATCAATGTAGGAGGTTAGAAAAATTTGTAGGTCTATGAGATCAGGCTTAAATTAACTCAAGACATACTTGGGACTCTAAAGTCCTTCATGATCATCATTATTAGGCACTTCCACACAAAAACCCTTCTTTTAACCTGTAGCTTTTCTTGAACTTTAAGTAAGACTGACACAAGTGTACAATCTTACATTACATTTGGAACAAACAAACAAACAAAAACAACATTATTGTCCATGTAGGACTATACTCTCCTATCAGGTGTTTAAGACCAAGTTGGTCAAAACTGACCTTGTTCATATCTACTCTTAAGAGTCAGCTATGCTTCTTCAGAGATCACTCTTGGGGATGTTTATGAAGTCTCTTGGCTCCTTCAGCTTTTCCTCTACCAGTGGTGCCATCTGTCAGAATGGGTCAGGGTCTTGCTGTCCACACATGGCTTATCTTGAAAACATTAAGGACATTTCCATCTCCAATGACCCTCCTCTTTGTAGAATGTGCACTGGTTGGCTTCCTATTCTCTAGGGTCCTCTCAATCTCCCTGATCAGTAGATGGGGTGACTCACCAGCATTGAAGGGCCCAGAGAGGGGTCCCATCAATCTCTGGGTCCTGGCTGACATTAGAGGGCAAGGGTCAAAACATTGGCTGCTCTTTCCTTGTTCTTTTAGTTCCTTAACTTTGGTCTCCAAGTTTTTGTTTTACACATCCAGCAGACCAGTTTCACCAGTCTTAAAGAGGGAGTAACAGGTTATAACTTCAATATGTATAATTTTACAGTTACCTGTTTCATTTATTTGGGGTTAGTATTAGTACTGGATGTCAGCATTATATACTATCTGTCCTGTAGGTGATGGCTTATTATCTCAAATTAACTCAGGTTGTTTTATTAGAAGCAGTACCTTTGCAAAACACTTACAGTCAACAGTTAAAAAGTTTATGAGGAAAATACAAAATGAAATTAACAGAGCAAAAACATATTCAGTTTGTGTAATAGCTATGAAGCAAGTGAAATTATATTTATAATCTTAAACTTTTATGTAGTTATGTATTTTATCTCCTGTTTATATTTAGATCTCAGTAATCTTTACAACAAAATTCAATCTTTTGAACACAACACTAAATGAGCTCAAGTCTAGTCTATTTTGTAGCCATTCTAACTTGAAGTAAGGTGGGAGGCAGAGCCTTATCTCAGATTATGTAGACTCTTGACAAATAACACAATACAACATTACATCTAAAACAGGAATCAAACAAAGACTAAGAGATTTTTGTAGAAAAAGTGGCAAAATGCTTCCATGTTTTATAATGTTGTCTTTAATCAGATCAGGCTCTCCTTAGTACCTTCCAAAAATGCATTTAAATTCCAATTTCAATGTAAAGAGTAATGCAAAATTATATATATAACTTATTGACAACAGGTTACTGCATCTAGCTATAAAACATCAAATGACATGAAGAAATATCAACCAAATTTGTTATTTTTATACAAATCTGATACTATTGCTACAAATACTTTTAGTTTGGAGAATACCAACTTGACAAAATGTTCTCCCCTAAGATTTACATTTAACTAAGTTTAATTCTTAAAGTATAATTTAGAATCCATAGCTTATGGTAACAATAATCACAGATCTGCATGGTGCATGGTAGCAGTACTAGCAAAAAAAAAAAAAAAAAAAAATCAAAGGATAGCCTTAAATCTCTTATACATTTAGGAAACAATATTAATGATCAGAAATAGATTTAGTCAAAACAAACAGATGTAAGACAGGTCTTCAAATGACAGTGTGAACCTTCTGTGTCAGACACAATGTATAAAAGATAGCACTTATTGGTTACTGTGCCAGTAAACCTAGATAAACTCTCATTTTATAAACTTTTACATAACACTTAGGGCTCAGATAGATACAGTTCTCAGATATATACTTATAGCTAGTCACATATACTTAGGGTACCTACTGTATTGTTACAAGCTAAAATAATAGATTTTATCTAACCAGTTACAATGTAATTATTTAAAAGACTTTAAAACTGGTACAAACCCTAATTCCTTAAAGACTTCGTTTCCCTAAGTAATAAAACCTAACAGATACAAGAAAATTATCTTAATATATAAAAGCCTATCAGTGTTTCAGATTTGCTTCATATCAGTACATTATTTAGTCACAAACACAAAATTTTGAGATTTACCTTCCACAGACCTTCTGAGACTTACTTAGATATTCACAACTTGTTTACTTCCTTAGTGTTATTCTCTTTCATCTTGAACTTTACTACAAGAATATTACTTTACCAGACAAAATACTTTCTCATCCAGAAACATTTTTTTACCTTCTAATTTTTCATACCAAAATATATTTCCATACCTATAACTTTCTTTTATCTTCTCTAGTTTTGTACCCTTTCTTAAATTCATATTGAAACAATCGTTATCAGTGTTGTCTGTGCATTTAATCTACACAACAAATTTCATCCAAGGAAGGGGTTGGACAATCTTCCATATACAAAAACTCTGTGCCTTAAGCTTTTTTCTCCCAGGTTGCATTCAAGGGGTTGTAGCACAAGATATTTTTTGAGCCTGATCTGTCTCTCTCATCATTATCACAATGCTATCAACTCTAAGTAAGTTCCCCATGGTTGATTATCCCCAGAGGTTCCTTTTGGGCCTTTTTCTTACACTAGGCATATTAATATCCAATGGAGGAGGCCATTTCCATCCTTTTCTTTATGCTGCCTTGAAGATCCCTTTGCAGAGACTGCCTACAAAACACAGGTTGGCCTTAGTTTCTTTTTCCTTTCTGGGTACAGTTATTTATTCTGCAGTTTCCCCATGCAGTGAGTTTGTAGGGATTCTGTCATAGCAAGAATTGCTTTTCCCCAGTGATGAATATCCCTGAGCCAAATGGGATGTCCTGTCAGATCTTAAAAAGGGCAGACTATTCCTGTCCCCAGGTCATAAACTAACTGGTCTAGAACCTATTGCCACATCCTGCATGGCCAGCAGCCTCCACCCACCATGGGCAAAAGGGGCTGGAAGGCAGGGCAGAACCATTTTTCTACAACCTGAGCAGCTTCTATGGGATTTTTTTTTTCCAGTTTAGGGCTAGTGTCCTTCAAAAATTTAAATCTTTTTTAACCCTTTCTTCTGGTGTCTTGCTATGCTTGCAGAGATAGTGCCTTTTGGCACCTTCAGCTTAATCCCTGACTGTTCAGACCCCTTATCATGCAACTGTATAAATGTCTGTACATACAGAATTTCTTTCATAGACTTCACTCCTGACAGACCAACTTCAACTTCAAGATTTTAAGATAATCCAGAAAAACCACTCAAAGGCCAGATTGTTTTATAATAAACCACCTTTCTCTTAGACAGACGTATATCTTTAGGTGACCCATTCAGCCAAGATCTCTCTGCTCAAAGGACTACTGGTAAGATCGACACAACATAGCCTATGTCTTAAAGGCTGAGTAGCAGATACAAAAATCATAGACAAGAGAGGATCACCAAAACCAGGGTTGACAGACAGGAACCTTTAAAACAGACAGACCTACACGTACAAATTTCTTCTATTTACTTTACCTTTGGCAGACCAATTCCAACTGCAAGATTATATAATAGTTCAGAAAACTACTCAAAAGGCACATTGTTACAGTAAAACATTATCTTAGATAGGCTTATACCTACAAGTGACCCTTTCTTCAACTTACTATATCAAGACTGTACAAAAATGAAAGAGAGAGAGAGAAACAACCACAGAGTAGCCCCAAAACCATGGCTGAAAGTCAGAAATCTTTAAATTGACCAGCCAAGATCTTTCCCCAGAGACTACCTATAAGATCAATGCCAGTATTGGCCATTTCTTAAAAAGGGAAGTAACAGATACAAAGAAAACAAAACAAAACAAAAAACAACAGACAGACCATCAGAGGGAATTCCCAAACCCAATGCCAACAAACAGATGATAACAGACCAGAATGGAGGAAATATCCCTAGGTTCTCCAGTCTCATTAGCTATGACTCCTACATATGTGGCACCACAGATGTCCCCAGGGGGACAAGATGTGTGGAATCAAGGGTCTCGGTGTGCACACCAGGGGATTTACCAGATGGCCAAAGTTGTCTCAATGTTCCTGAGTTCAGTTTCCTTTTTCTCAAAGTGGACCACGATGGAGCAACCTGTACTGTCCAGGGAGAGAGGGCTGGAGTTCCTGGAAGCAAAAGGATCTTGGACAGCTGCTGGGATGGTTCCTCAGTCCCTCCCTTTAATCACAGGAATATCTCCTCCAGTTTGACCTGAGACAAAGTCACCCGTCTCCTAACTCTCTTACAGCTGGCTCTCGACAAGTTCACCTGTCAACTTGCACCCTTAATATGGAAGTGGGGCTCCTTGGAGAGCCAGGCCTGCCCAAGAAAGTGATGTGGGGGCTGCTCTCGGGTCCCACCTGGGGTACCAAATATGTAACTGAAAGCTCAGTCCTTGTCCCTGATGCCAAATCAATAATGAGGACATGGTTTTGAGAAAAAGGAAAATCAAGTTTTATTGTCTTACTAGCAAAGGAGAAACATAGGGAATTCTGTCCTGGAGGCTGTGATTATCTCCCCTCCACTGCTTTAAGAAGTTGGGAGGAATCATCGAAGTCCGGTTCAGTCATTCAAAATGATCCCACTGACTGCTTGCATCGGAATATCTTGAATAACTAGTGAAATACATATTTCTGGACCATTCCAGAAAATCTTTAAATTATTTAGACATGGGACCTCAGAATCTCTTCATTATATACTAAAATCTTAGCACAATTGCTTTAGAGTAAGCAATTAAATACTCATATAAAAGTAAACTATGAGGAAAATCATGAAAAAGACAACATTTGAAAAAGAGTTCTAATGTCTTTTTTTTTAAGATGGTAAAAGCATAGGAATGGATATTTTCAAAATATATTGTACTGATCTAGAAAAGAAACCTTAAATCTCTTGATTTCTCTCCCTACCTGTGTTTGGATTAAGGACATCATCAACTGAGAATATAGTGTCCTCTTAATATTTTCTACTGAAGAAAATTCCAGAAATTCTCTGACTTATTTACCAGAATGTACAGTGATTGGCAATGCTTCTTTATAAATAATTTAAAAGTTCTTACTATGACTAAAATTTACTTCTTCTTGCTCTTGCTATGGGAAACTGGTGGTAGTTGTAGGAAGAAAAGAAAGAAAAAGAAACCCTTTTACTTTTCCAAGTGAAAATTATACAGTTAAAAAAATCACACTTTAAAAAAAATATTCTGTGACTTGTAGAAGAAGGAAAAGGGTGTCCTAAATCAGTTCTTGAAAAATCACCAGTATCCACTTGTCCACTTATCCTCAGTGCAGTGACTTAGTTTATTTTTGGAGAACTATCTCTCTGGGAAATGCATTATTTGCTTGATCCTCTTATCTTCATTATTAATAACTTCCATTCTTTTTAAAACTTATCCTGAAGGAAGACCCTGTCAGCAACCACTTAGAGTATATGAATTTATTATATTGCTTTGTTTTCTTCACAGATTTTCACTTCAGAAAAATTTCCACCGTGGGAGAAAACAGTTCCTACTATTAAACAAAAAGGAGCACATCATTTTGTAGCAGGAAGGTGTTTCTGGTAGCTCTAAATATTTTGTTTTTCATTCTACCATGCCACCCTCTCTGAAACAAACCTTTCCCAGAGAAAACCTATACTTCCCATGCCCTTCTCCATGATGAAGAGCAAGTGCTCTCTTAAAAATCAGTATGGAAACCCACAAAGGAAACAAGGTAGAAGCCCAAGCAAGGTAAAAGTAAATAAATAGCCTTCCAACTTGACACACGTTTCCTCCTTTGTTTCCCTCACCTTTTGGTCTTTCTCTATTCACTCTCAGGGCTTGAAGACTGTATTGGATTTGAACGTGGATTTTCTCTGCCACAGCTTCCTGTTTGTGTGGGCAAGAGAACCCTGGCATGGAACATCATGCAAGCCTTGGATTGTTTTCTGCCTGAATGTGCACCATATCTGAAATGCCACCCCATGCTTGGCATCAGGACGGGAACCAGGAGAGAGCCAGGATGCTAGAGATGCTTGCTCCACATACACAGATCTTCTGATAATTAGCAGTGGCTGGGGGAATATAGGACATCGTTAGCAGATTAAATGGCTTTTTTTTTTTTTTTAAATGGTCTTCCTTTCCTGATGTTGTAAGCATCCCCTCCGCATGTGAAGCTCTACTGCAGTCCTCAGTGCAGGACAAAAACTTAAGATGCTCTCGCAAACTTATGGTTTATGTTTAGGGGTGGATGACAGGGGCTTAGAAGCACCTGAATAGGAAGGAACTCTGTGCTTAAAGATGCTAGAACAGAAGGTGGGGCTTATAGCACCCAGGAAAATATCTTGTACATGCTTGGAGAAATAACTCTGGAAGTTTTCTCCATTTTGCTTACAAATTGCTCATATAAATATTATTTCTTCTTCTTTTTCCTCTTCTTCTACATCTCCTCCTCTTCCTTCTTTAAAGCTAAAGATAAAGGAGTTTTGCTGCACACACACACACACACAAATGAAATATATTTAGGAGGCACAATAGAACTGGAAGTGGCAATGGGATAGAGGAATAAGGTAAGAGATAAGCAGAAACCAGGGACTATAAAGAAGGAATCAGAGTGGAAGAGGAGGCATGGGTCTTGCAGCCATGATGAGCAAAGGCAGAAATAAGAATTCTGCATCAGAGAAGGGTGTGGGATGTGCAGATAGAAAGCTCCATCAGAGATAATCCTTACACTTGGAAAAGTCATCTATTTTTCCTCAACAGGTATTGAGCAAGTACTATGTGTCAGTGTTGTACTAAATCCAGAGGCTGCTGAGAGGAAAAAGACATGCATCCTATCTACAGGTATGTAGAGATAGAAACGTAGAAAATGATAATTGTATTCAAATAAGGTCCAAATCAGTGAGGAATATGTACTATGGGATTTAGAAAATATGTGAGAAATTGACAAGGAGGATCAGAAAGTGCTTCCTGGAAAAGAGTGTTGGGACTAATGACACATTAACTAACTCAGCTGACTCCTTACTTCCTGGTGAGTGAGCAGGATCAAGGCCTCAAAGGCAGTTTCAAAAGTTAATGATGATAAATCGGACCACTGTCAGGGATTGGTTAACAACAGTTCCGCGAACGTAATCAGATTGTGCTTGCCATATAGTCCTATGGGACTCTTGCCTGCGTGAACACCCCATGCCTTGCTGACCTTTAAGCTGATTGGTTCCCTCCTAGCCTTCACCCTACATAAAAGCTGTGTGACTTCCTCAGTAAACGAGTTCCTGCTGTGATTGGTCTCCCTGACGCATCTGACTGTCCTCCGCCGGGTGCGGGCGATCAGTTGGCCCTACCTTTCCTGGTCTGGCCTTGTTGGGGAGTGTCTCCTTTCCTTGTCCCTGGTCGAGAAGAGCAAGGGGGTTACAGACCCCAACAAAAGAGAAAAATGCAGTTAGGGCTTGAAGAGAGAATAGAAATTGTCTAGGCAAAGAAATGGAAAATGTTAGATCAGACTGAGCAGCTTACCCAAAGCCATGACAGGGAAGAGGATGTTTTATTTAGACAATATTAAAACCTCCAATTATGGGGAATAAAAGCAGAGCTTGGTTGAGGGATAAAGAAGGAGATGAGGCAGTTATCCTCATCATCCACCAGATGTACAGATGACAAGATAGATCTGCTGTGCAGTCACAGAAGTGGCAGATAAAGAACCTGAGAATGTATAATTGCAGGTCAGGAAGCTGCACTAACCATGTGTATCTGTGAGATGAATATAATTCTGGAATACAGCTCTGGATCAGCAGGTCCTTTTTAGATGGTCACCATTAAGGTAGAACCAACTCCAAATTGTCAAAAAGCATTTTCCTGTAGATGCCTACTTGGAAAAGTTTTAAGTATGGGAATTCACCCAAATCACCAATATTTATTGAGTTTTTATTAAATGCAAAGTATGACACTATGTGAAATTAATATGATAAAGTTCTTGCCTATGAGAAACTTATAACTTTGCAAGGAAAAAGTCATGCACTTAAAAAAAAAAAAAGTCATGCACTTCCATTACTGGAAGAGAATACCATGCTTGTGCCTCAGCAGTGAAAGGGGGTGAAACAAATGAGACTCTTACATACAATGCAAGGTGCCAAATATTTTCCTGGGATTCTCACATCAATTCAGAAAAGAAATATGTGTTCAAAAAGGCTATGAAACTTTCCTATGGATGTCCAGTTAGCAGGGGTTAGAGCCAAATGAGCTCATCTGACACTGAAACCCACCTTCGGTACCCTAATGTGGGCTGTTTTAGGGAAAGCAGAACATTAATAGGTGGGTTCCTTAAATTCACAGAAAGTTCTCAGGTAATGTCAATCCCCAGTGTTTATGATCTCCCCTTTCAGTCCTTACCATTCCTTTTTCCTCCCTTAAAACCTTTTCTGCTCTCCTGAAACAAGTGATTTTTTTCCCTCCTAATTCCTGTTCTCTGCCTTCTAGGTTTCCAAAATAACCTGAGATCCCCACAAGCTCTTTTATTCAGAAGAATTCCTCTCCTGCTGGAAGGAATAGCTCAAAGTTTCATTTCAATGAGTTTCAACAAGCAAACAATTATCACATATGAAAATCTCACCTGTCAATAGAGTAACGTATACAGATACTCACACAGTATACTGATCACACAGGGAACAGCCCAAGTTGAATTGATGGCCAGCTCTGTGAAGGTAAGCTCCAAGAGAGCTCCTTTCCTGAAAAAGGGGAAGAATTATATCGATTATTGATATGCATATCTGACCCCAGGTAAACTGAGTGAGATTTTCCTGAATTAACTCAAATTTAGTTTCCTCTGCCCTGTGGAAAAGTTCAAGATAGAAATTATGGGTATATAATAATAAAGAAGGATATTTCTTGCATGCCTGAATTCATAAATTGAAAGTGATACTCTTTATTTAGACCTATTTTCTATCTCTCCACCTAGGCACCTCTTTTAGGGCAGGGTTTATGTCTTCTATTCTCTATGCCACTGAGTTTCTGGTGGAGTGCCTTACTCACAGCAGTGCAGCGTGGGCATTGTGTGTGTGTGTGTGTGTGTGTGTGTGTGTGTTTAAGGAATGCTTGTTTCAACTCATGGAAAATGGACAAAGGATGTCAGTTGTTGCCATGCTTGAGCAGTTGTTTGCAAGAACAGAGGAAACATGTCAACAAAGTATTAAGAGTTTCCTCTTCAGTTTTATAAATGTAGCGAAAGATAACATCTTATACTGCTGAAACTTGGGAGGCAGGGGTACCTCTAATTCCCTTGCTGTTTCTATGTAGTTAAGGGGTGCCTTCTTGGTGGTTGGAAACGCAGTTGCCTTGAGACTAAGTATTTGGATATACATGGTATGTACAAAGAGTGTCCTGGGAAAGAGTTGTCATTGGAGAAGCAATTGGAGTGGTGCTGAAAAGAGTCTGAAGACTCTTTCTGGATAGGTTACAGATATTCACTGTATTTCACTCAAGACTCCATGACACATGGAGACATGGTGATTTGCTGTGGTTAGAGTAGTATTTGCTCAGTCAAGAGAACATCAATGTAACATAGGTTTTTAGCCTTAAGAAACCAAAATATAAAGAAAAAATAATTTCTTATGCTTCTTTCTGTTTAGCCTTAACAATGCTGTGAAGACCTTTCTGAAAGAAAGATGACTCCAGGTGCAGAGGTTTATGAACCATTATCTGACTGGCTCCCCAAATGCTTAACAGATGACTGTGTCTTGGTTGATTCACTGTGATCTACTATAGGTCTGGCTTTCAGAAACAGAATCAAGAAAATGGATTCACTCTTACTATTTGATAAAAAGCCAAATTTTAAACTTCCAGTGATGCCATTAGATAGATAAGATGTTTACTTCTGATGGGAACATAGTACTTTCTCATCAAAAAATTTCAGGGAAATCAAACAAAGTTGCTTGTTAATAAATGTCATTGTATGGATGAACTAAATGACTAATATCTTAATACTGTCAGTATAAAAGAAATTAATAACGTCAATGTAAAAGAGCAATCTTTCTTTAAACACTTATCAAGCAACTTGATATGAACTATAACGCTTTAAATACTCCACTAGGACTCAAGTAACAGGATAGTCAGAAGGTCAAAGCCAAAGCTTCCCTGTATCAGAAGCTCTCAGTTTGATTTGAACAGGTGGCTGAGACATCATGAATCTAATCAGTGCTTTCAGAGAGGCATGGAGTTGTTCAATTATGAATACACCTGGAGAAACTTTCCTCCAGATGTGTGTCAGATGGGGAAGATTGCAGAGGCCTCTTGAAGTAGGTAGAAGTTGAATTACATCATGACTGATGAGCAGAAGACCCTAAAGGAAGAAGAAAGGGAAAAGGGGAAGAAGGTTACAGACAGAAACGACAGCTCAAAGTCCAGAAGCAAAGGATACCTTGGGATTCGTAGACTGTAAGTAGTTCAACTTGATTAGACTAGTTGTTCTAAGTCCAGTTCTGGGTACAAAGAGATGAGGCTGGGAAGGATCACAAAGAACAGAGAGCACTCATCCCTAGATTATAGGTTATTTGTGGAAGTAAAGCAGAATTGAGTAGAAACAAAGGAATATTATATATGATGTAATATTAATATTGTTGGCATCAGATCTGCTATTTTGCTGCCGCCATTATTCTCCCTCCCCCACACCATTTTACAACCCAGATTGTCAGTCTGTGAATATCCCAGCCAGTTAGTGGTCTGCTCGTCAGCCTGTGAATATTCTCGGCAGTCATTGGTCTGTTACTAGCCTGCGAACTACTTAAGAATAGCTTCCCCCGCCATTTTCTCTCTCCTCCTGGCTTTCATGTTTTCTTCTCCTGGCTTTCACTCTCTCTTTCGTGCTTGCTCTCTCTCTCTCTTTCTCTCTCTTTCACCCTGCAGGGAGACACTCTGCCTGTCTGCTTAATAAAATCTCTTGTGTGAGTTCCTGCATCCAGAGTGGTTTCTGGGTGCTTTCAAATATTATATAATATGTATATATATAAATACATATATAAAATACATATACAAATACCTATATAAATACATATATAAATACCTCCTTAGGGTCTTGGTCATGCTGTTACATGCATTTTTAACATTGTTCATTCAAATTTTCTATTTTTTAAAATTAATGTTTTTTTCTCAATGTTTCCATTTTAACAAAATTTAATAATAGCCTTTGTATGTACTGAAGTCATGCAGCTTTTTCAATATAATTTTGATAGTTGTGCTTTTTATTTTCATTCTTCTATTGACTTTCCAGAAAGTTGTCAGTTTTATTTGTCTTTGCTTTTGGTGATCCTCTGTATTGTAAATTTTTCTACTTTGTTAATTTCTGCTTTTTAGTCTTCCATTCCATAAGGGAACACTAGTCAGCTTTAAAAAGAACAAAATCCTGCCATTTGGGATAACATGGATAAATCTGGAGGGCATTATGCTAAGTGAAATAGGTCAGCCTAAGAGGAAGACATGTATACATGAAATTAAAAAAAAAAGTTGAACTTATCCCTTCATTTAAAAAATGTGCTTTTTTTTAGTTCTTATGATGGATGCTTAGAAAATTAATTTTCATTTTTTGTGTTATAATGATTTTAGTGTGTGACCATTAAGATGGTTAGTCAAGACCCACTTCAACCATGTCTTATGTGAGATCTAGTATATTTCATTTCATTAAAAACATTTTAAATTTTACCAAGATATCTTAAATCTGTGTATTGTTTAGAAGTATTCATTTTAATTTCTGTATGCCTGGTTAGTTTTGTTACATCTTTATTGGTTTCTAACTTAATCATGGCTAAAGATAAAAACCTTTGTTGTTGTTTTGAAGCTTTGTTACATTATTCTTATATTTGGATGGTTTTTAAATATATTCCTGCTTATTATACTTGTGTATAAATTTCATCTTAAAAAAGTGTCAGAAACTTATCCACCATTATCTCATTTCATTCTAAAACTCTGATTAGATGTTTGTTAGATCTTTAATGCTATCTTCCAGATCTCTTAATCGCTTTCTTATTTTTCACTTTTTTGTTTTGTAGAACTGGAGGCTGGACAATTTTTCTAGCTAAATCTTCCAGTTTTCTAACATTCTTTGTTTTTCTTCATTCTCCTGTCTAACATGTTCATTGGCTTTTAATTTCAGTTGCTTTATTCTAGGTATTCTGTTTGGTTCTTTTCAAAACTGTTTTGTGATTTTGTTATTACTGCCTTTTTTATTTTCAGGTTCCAATTTTATTTTCTGGAACATTTTAAATGTACTAATTGCTTATTCTGTGATGAAGTGGATAGCTGAGTCTTTACATTTTCGTTTCTAACGGTTGTATTTTCTGCTGGTGTTTGCTCATGGAATCTCATTTGCTTACAACTTCTGTGATCATTGACTGTGTGTATATTCCTGGAAAATTTATCAGGTGGAATTCCTTCATTTGTGTCAACTGTATGTTCTCTGGAATCCCTTTTCTACTGTTTTTGACAAGCACCTCAGAGTGTTAAGCCCCCAGGACCAGTGTGAACTAAATTGTGGGACTGAATGTTTTTTTCCATCATGGGGATCAGTTGTGATCATGGATTTTCAGAAGAGATTTGAATTTCCAACGCAGTGACAAGATACGAGGCAGCTTTCTATACTTTCCCTGGTGGGAAAATAGTTCTTGGTGGTCTACTTTTAGAAATGCTGGGGGAATTCTAAAATAAAGGAGAGTTGGTAAGGTGTTGTTTCAGAGACTTGTCATTCATGTAGTCATTACAAGTGTAGTATGATTTTGAGAGGGGGAACAGTGGGCAGAACGGGGGAGGCTTTTTTATTATTTGGACCAGCCAATGTGCCACAATCTCCAACTGGTAAATTAAAGTCATTCAATTTGGCCATCTGACCTTATGGGATTCCACAGAAACCATTCAAAACACACTGATGCCGTTATTGTTGACAGTGAAGAGGCCCAGCAGAACTGGTATGGAAAAAAGAAAGAACTGAACCTCTTTAGAATTACAAATTAAATATGTATGAAATATCCCCCACCCTACCTTTACCTCCTTCTCAAATATGGCTCAGGGGATATTTGGGAAATATAGATTTGACAAGTGAAACATAAATAACCTATTTAGTTTCTTGGTAGCTGAATATATTTTTGTTGTTAACCTAGAGAGATGGCAAAAGAGAAAATCAACTATTTAAGTACCCTGTGGGTAGCCTGCTCAGGAAAACGACAAAATAAAATAAATGGCTGTTTTCATATTGCTCCCTAGTGCAGCCAGAAAGGAATGGTGTTATTTCTTGAGCCTGACATAAATACTGGATTTCCAGTTTGCTAGGGTATACAGTTTGCTAGGGTATTTCAAGGTATTATGTTTTTTGCAATGTTCTTAGGGAAATTAACAAAGGAAAATGACTTCAGGATGCACTAAATCTCTTTCAAATAATAAATTCGGTAAAAATAAAAGGATATTAAAATATATTTGAGTAATTAAAATTGAATAATCAAAGGTGCTTTTCAATAATATCACATGGAACTTTTTAATGTACTCTAAATTTACTTCTCCTTAAAAGAGCAAATACCTGGATCAGTTATATTGTTAATAGCTAATAACATAATGTTTCAACAATTCCCTATAGAATAGAATATATTTGCTAACAGCAATAGTAGAAAATAGAAGGAGACTGACCAATTTATTGTAAGGTGATTTCATCTCCAGGGAAATCCACTAGCATGCATGGCACTCTTGTAAGGTTTATACTTTTTTCTGGTTGGAGGATTTTAAACGTGGCTGTCACTAAGATATTAAAGCCTCCATTAATTATAGGCATTATTGGGCTCAAGGAAAACACTAGATCTATTATTTTTAGAAGGAATTTCTTGTTACTGTTTCTTTGATTTGCTTACACAAACATTAGTAAAAGTTAATTAGTGCATGGCTTTTATGATTCACACATGAGATGCACCTCAAAGCCAAATTGCAAGGGGTAAAAGAGAGTACTAAGTAGAGAATCTAGAAAACCACGTGTTAATTGTAGTTCTGCAACTACTAACTGTGCAATCTCTCAACTTTCAGAATTTCTGTGGACCTTAACTTTCTCTTCTGAGATACCGAGGAAGGGATTAAATCTAATCCCTATAAAGATTAAGAAGTATATTATTAGCCAGAATGATTTCACTGCAAAACACAGAAACCCAACTCAGTGTGGGTTTCTTAGATAGAACTCATTGGTTTTCTTTGCTGAAGATCCACTGTAGACCAGCTTCTAGGAGTGGCTGGGCACAAGGTCTTGACTGATGACATCAACACCTAAACTTTCCTCTGCCCATCTCTTGCCTTGCTGATGCTTTCCTATGCTTGTTATTTTGGCCAGCTGTTTTCATGCAGTCATTATGAGGTTGTAGGCTGAATTATCCTACATCTAATAGTGCCAAAGAAAATAGCTTTTTTTTCCCAATAGTTTCAACAAAATCCTAGAACTGACACAAATTCATTTGACTTGGGACCTGTGTCCCTCTCTGGTCTGTAGCCAGGAGAATGGAATTCTCTAGTTGGTCATGGATGATCTTTCTATCCTAAATTGAGAGAAGGGAATTTCCCCTCCTTTCCAAACTGCTTAAGCAGCATGGTGTGGTTCTCATAAAGGAAAATTGAGGTTATTTTACCTGAAATAGAAAAACATACTGAGCTGGAAATATTAACAAATACCCAAAAGAGGAATCTTCTTTGGTAGAAGAATTGGTCATATTAATTTCTTTAGATTTTCTTGACATTGAAAATATATTTTGCTTTCACTACAGTTTGAATATAATTTTAAGCAACAATTAAATATAGAAAGAATGATATAATTAAAATCAACATTTTGGTTTCAAGATGGCGGACTAGAGGGTGGCTGCATTTCATGATCAGGACTCAGGATTCAAAAGAAGAGATATTGAGAGACTTGGGACCAACTCAAAGCCACTGGGTGAGTCTCTCCCGTTGGGGAGGCATCCTGGATGGGGTGGTAGTCCAGGAACGCAGGGAACTTTGTGAAGTAGAGTTGCCCAACGAGACACCCTTCCCCACACTGGAGCAGTGAACTTCTACAACTGGGAGCATTGGAGAGGAGGCCGCTCAGCACAGCGCTTGGACTCGGAGCAACCACTGGGGCTCTGGGCGAGAGCCCAGAGGAGGAGCTGCGCAGAGAGCTGTTTGGACTCAGAGCAACCGCTCCTGACATGGGGGTGGGGCTGCCCGGAGGAGGAGGAGGAGCGTGGCGGGTCGCTTGGACTCGCAGTGATTGCACCAGAGCTCCAGGCAGCTGCTCAGAGGAGTAGGCGAGTGGTGAGTTGTTTGGACTCAAAGCGACAGCTCCTGAACACCGGGGGGGGGCTGCCCGGAGGAGGAGCACGGCAGGTTGCTTGGTCTCGGAGTGGCCGCACAAGAGCTCCGGGCGGCTACCCGGAGAAGGGGGTGTGCAGCGGGTAGCTGGGACTCAGAGCGACTACTCCTGAACACCCGAGGAGCAAGGCGAGTCACTTGGACTTAGAGTGACTGCTCAGGGCTACGAGCGGGTGGCGGGAGGAGGAGGCGTGCAGTGAGTTGCTTGGACTTCTAGCGACCACACTGGAACACTGGGCGGCTACCCTGAGGAAGAGCCGTGCAGCGGGTCACTGGGAATCGGAGTGACTATACGGGGCTCCAGGTGGCTGCTCAGAGGAGGGGCCGCACAGCCAGGCAATTAGGTGCAGAGCAGGGTCCCAGGATCTAGGAGGCTTCTTGGTGGAAGAGCCACACAGAGACACACTTAGGGGTGGAGCGAAGGTTCCAGGACTGCGGGCAGATTCTCTGAGGAGAGGCAGCCTAAGGTGACTCGTCTGCGAAGGGTGAGTCTCCCAGGCCCAAGAGGTAGGTCCCGGCCTCTGGGAACTTTGCAGAGGAAGGCAGCCCAGCCCAGGCAGTAGTTGTGGATTGAGGGGAACCTTTAGGAGGGGAACTGACCAGCGAGACCTCCCCACCAGGTGAGTCTTCCCTGATGGGTGAGGTTTTCCCACAAGGACGGTAAAACCAGAGACACAGGCCCAAACAGGCCTTGCCTCAGCACACAGCCTAGTTCCCTTTTGGATGATCATTGCTCAACAACTGGAGGCACCTCTGCACACTAGCAGGGAATATACCCCACCTGAAGGCCACCACCCCTAGAGAGGCAGCTTCCTTGTGAAGCACCTCACTATCAACTTCCTCCAAGACTTCAGCCCACTGAAGGCTAAGAGGGGATATACTAGAAATCTTCAGGGACATTATAAGTCAATAGAGGAAATCTGCAATATCTCAGCGGTCCACTGATACCTGAACAACATGAGAAAACAAGGGAAGAATATGCCCTAAACAAATCTAGATGTTACACAAATAAAACCCAATGACAGCATGGCAGAAGAAATGACAGAAAAGGAGTTCAGAATGTACATAATTAAAACGATCAGGGAAGCAAACAATGAGATGAAAGAGCAAATGCAGGCATTGAATGATCACACCAATCAACAGTTAAACGAAAAAATACAAGAAGCAAAAGATCATTTCAATAGAGAGTTAGAGATATTGAAAAATAACCAAACAGAAATACTTGAAATGAAGGAAATAATAAACCAAATTAATAACTCCATAGAAAGCATAACCAATAGAATAGAACACCTGGAAGACAGAACCTCAGATATTGAAGACAAAATATTTAACCTTGAAAACAAAGTTGAACAAACAGAGAAGATGGTAAGAAATCATGAACAGAATCTACAAGAACTATGGGATATCATGAAAAAGCCAAATTTAAGAATTATTGGGATTGAGGAAGGCGTAGAGAAACAAACCAAAGGAATGAACAATTTATTCAATGAAATAATATCAGAAAATTTCCCAAATCTGAAGAATGAAATGGAAAACCAAGTACAAGAGGCTTATAGGACTCCAAATACACAAAATTACAACAGACCCACACCAAGGCACATTATAATGAAAATACCGAACACACAAAATAAAGACAGAATTTTAAAGGATATGAGAGAAAAGAACCAAATTACATTCAGGGGAAAACCAATACGGATATCAGCAGATTTTTCCATCCAGACCCTAAAAGCTAGAAGGGCCTGGAACAACATTTTTCAAGCCCTGAAAGAAAATGAATGCCAACCACGAATCTTATACCCAGCAAAACTTACTTTCAAATTTGATGATGAAATAAAATCCTTCCATGATAAACAAAAGCTAAAAGAATTTACAAAAAGAAAGCCAGCATTACAGAATATTCTCAGCAAAATATTCCATGAAGAAGAGATGAAAAACAAAGAAGGAAATAAGCAAAGGGAGGAATTATCCTAAAGGAAATGTCAAATAAAGAGGGACCAAGTCATGTCAAAAAAATAAATAATTAAATAAAATTTAAAAATGACCAAATGACCGGGAATACAAATCATGTCTCAATAATAACCCTGAATGTTAATGGCCTGAATTCATCAATCAAAAGACATAGACTGGCAGACTGGATTAAAAAGAAAGATCCAACAATATGTTGCCTGCAAGAGACTCATCTCATAGAAAAAGACATCCACAGACTAAAGGTGAAAGGATGGGGAAAAACCTACCATGCACATGGACTCACCAAAAAAGCTGGAGTATCCATCCTCATTTCAGATAATGTGGACTTCAAGACAAAATTAGTCAGAAGGGATAAAGAAGGACATTTCACACTGGTTAAGGGAAGCATAAATCAGCAAGACATAAAAATCATAAACATCTATGCCCCAACAGTGGCACATCCATCTATGTCAAACAGAACCTTCTCAATTTCGGAAACCAAATAGACCATAACACAATAATACTAGGTGATTTTAACACGCCTCTCTCACCACTGGACAGATCTTCCAAACAAAAATTGAACAAAGAAAACATAGATCTCAATAACACAATCAATAATTTAGACTTAATGGACATTTATAGAATATACCATCCAACAAGGAACGAATACACTTTCTTCTCAGCAGCACATGGATCCTCCTCTAAAATAGACCATATATTATGCCACAAAGCTAATGTTAGCAAATACAAGAAGATAGAGACACTACCTTGTATTCTATCAGATCATAATGGATTGAAGTTAGAAATAAATGAAAGAGTAAAAAACAGAAACTACTCCAATACCTGGAGATTAAACAATATGCTATTATATGATGAATGGATAACAGAAGATATTAGGAAGGAAATTAAAAAATTCGTAGAGGTAAATGAGAACAAAGAAACATCATATCAAAATCTCTGGGACACTATGAAAGCAGTACTTAGAGGAAAATTTATTTCATGGAGCACATTCAATAAAAGAAGTAAAACTCAACAAATAAATGACTTAACACTACAGCTCAAAGCCCTAGGAAAAGAAGAACAGACCAGCACGAAAAGTAGTAGAAAACAGGAAATAGTTAAAATCAGAGCTGAAATCTACGAAATTGAAAGAAAAGAACAATCGGAAAAATTAACAAAATAAATAGTTGGTTCTTTGAAAAAATAAACAAAATTGATAAACCTTTAGCCACACTAACAAAGAAAAAGAGGGAGAAAACTCAAATTATTAAAATTCGGAATGAATAAGGAAATATCACAACAGACACGAGTGAAATACAAAACATAATTAGAAGCTATTTTGAAAATCTATACTCCAACAAAACAGAAAACCTCGAAGACATCAACAAGTTTTTAGAGACATATGAATTACCTAAACTGAACGAGGAGGACATACAAAACTTAAATAAATCAATTTCAAGCAATGAAACAGAGAGGTCATCAAAAGCCTACCAACAAAGAAAAGTCCAGGACCAGATGGGTTCTCAGCCGAGTTCTACAAAACCTTTAAAGAAGAGCTCATTCCAATACTTCTCAAAGTATTCCATAAAATAGAAGAGGAAGGAACCCTCCCAAACTCATTCTATGAAGCCAATAACACCCTGATACCTAAAGACAGAGACACATCGAGGAAAGAAAACTTCAGACCAATATCCTTAATGAACATCAACGCAAAAATTCTCAACAAAATTTTAGCAAATCACATACAAAAACATATTAAAAAGATAGTGCACCATGATCAAGTGGGTTTCATCCCAGGAATGCAAGGCTGGTTCAACATCAGGAAATCAATAAATGTAATTCACCATATCAATAGACTTAAAGTCAAGAATCACATGATTATTTCAATAGATGCAGAAAAAGCATTTGATAAAATACAGCACCTCTTCATGCTCAAAACACGAGAAAAAATAGGAATAGTGGGAACATTCCTTAGCATTGTAAAGGCCATCTATGCTAATCCCATGGCTAATATCATTCTAAATGGTGAAAAACTGAAAGCATTCCCCCTAAAAACTGCAACAAGGCAGGGATGCCCTCTTTCACCACTTCTATTCAACATTGTCCTTGAAACTCTAGCCAGAGCAATTAGGCAGACCAAAGAAATTAAAGGGATATGAATTGGAAGAGAAGAACTCAAACTATCCCTATTTGCTGATGATATGATTATATACTTAGAGGAACCAGGAAATTCCACCAGAAAACTTTTAGAACTCATAAGTGAATTCAGTAAAGTAACAGGATATAAGATCAATGCACATAAATCTAATGCATTTTTATACATAAGGGATGAATCTTCAGAAAGAATAATTAGGAAAACTACCCCATTCACAATAGCCTCGAAAAAAATAAAATACTTGGGAATCAATCTCACAAAAGAGGTGAAAGACCTCTACAATGAGAACTACAGAACACTAAAGAAAGAAATTAAAGAAAACCTTGGAAAGATCTCCCATGTTCTTGGATAGGAAGAATTAATATTGTCAAAATGGCCATACTACTTAAAGTGCTATACAGATTCAATGAAATTCCAATTAAAATCCCAATGATGTACCTTACAGAAATAGAGCCAGCAATTATGAAATTCATCTGGAAGAGTAAGAAACCCAGAATAGCTAAAGCAATCTTTAGCAGAAAGAGTGAAGCAGGGGGTATCACAATACCATATCTTCAACTCTACTACAAAGAAATAGTAACAAAAATGGCATGGTGTTGGTACCAAAATAGAAAGTTGATCAATGGTACAGAATAGAGGACATGGACACAAACCCAAATAAATACAATTTTCTCATACTAGACAAAGGGGCCAAAAATATGCCATGGAGAAAAGATAGCCTTTTCAACAAATGGTGCTGGGAGAATTGGAAATCCATATGCAACAGAATGAAACTAAACCCATATCTCTCATCATGCAAGAAACTAAACTCAAAATGGATTAAGGACCTTGGAATCAGACCAGAGACCCTGCAGGTTGTAGAAGAAAAAGTAGGTCCAGATCTTCAACATGTCGGTTTAGGACCAGACTTCCTCAACAGGACTCCCATAGCACAAGAAATAAAAGCAAGAATCAACAACTGGGATAGATTCAAACTAAAATGCTTTCTCTCAGCAAAGGAAACTATCAGTAATGTGAAGAGAGAGCCTACAGAGTGGGAGAAAATCTTTGCCAATCATACTTTAGATAGAGCACTAATCTCCAGAATCTATAAAGAACTCAATAAACTCTACACCAAGAATGCAAATAATCTAATCGACAAATGGGCTAAGGAAATGAATAGACATTTCACAGAAGAAGATCTACAAGCAATCAACAAACATATGAAAAAATGTTCAACATCTCTAGTAATAAGAGAAATGCAAATCGAAACCACCCTAAGATTCCATCTGACCCCAATTAGAATGGCGATTATCAAGAATACAAGCAACAACAGGTGTTGGCAAGGATGTGGGGAGAAAGGTACACTCATACATTGCTTGTGGGGCTGCAAATTAGTGCAGCCACTCTGGAAAGCAGTGTGGAGATTCCTTAGAAAACTTGGAATGGAACCACCATTTGATCCAGTTATCCCACTCCTTGGCCTATACCCAAAGGACTTAAAATCAGCATACTACAGAGATACAGCCACATCAATGTTCATAGCTGCTCAATTCACAATAGCCAGAGTGTGGAACCAACCTAGATGTCCTTCAATTGATGAATGGATAAAGAAACTGTGGTATATATATACAATGGAATATTACTCAGCCATAAAGAATGATAAAATTATGGCATTTGCAGGTAAATGGATGAAATTGGAGAATATCATGCTAAGTGAGATAAGCCAATCTCAAAAAGCCAAAGGTCGAATGATATTGCTAATAAGTGGATGATGACACATAATGGGGGGAGGGAAGGGTTAGTGTTAGGGTTAGAGTTAGGGTTAGGGAGGGGGGCAAGAATGGAGGAAAGAAGGACTGTATAGAGGGAAAAGAGGGGTGGGAGGGGTAGGGAGAAGGGAAAAAATAACAGAATGAATCAAACAACATTACTCTATGTAAATTTATGATTACACAAATGGTATGCCTTTATGCCATGTACAAACAGAGAAACAACATGTATCCCATTTGTTTACAATAAAAAAAGATAAAAAAAAAGAATTAAAAAATTCTACCTAGTATTATATTTTCCTAAATAACAACTTGCATTTGACTATAATTTCTTCAGTGTCCACAGTAAATGCACAGGTAAGATTCTGGAATGCCATTATTAATCACATCACTGCAGTCTTTATATTCTTTTCTGTTTCTTCATATTGTGGTTTTTCCTCATCCAGAGATAATTGGATGTTGCTTGGAGTTTACTGTTCAAGTGTAAAGACTCCCCATGGTCAGTTCTTATGCTTATCTTGGCCATGCCAGTTTCTGTTAATACATAGCCAGTTATTTGCAGCTGCCGTTCTTCTCCTCAGGAATAGAGTGGTGGTAGTTCTTACCCCTATGACCAGTGAATTTTGGAATGATCTCTTCTGCTGCTCTATAATAGTAATATTTATAGGATTTTGGGGGGCATTTTCTATATGATAGCACAACGTAAGGTGATAAAATGCTTCCAAGAAACCTGTGGTTAAATAAAACTGTTGCCCCTGTTGCTACCAGTTAAACTACTACCATTTCTTGCCTGAATTACTACTTTGTGTGCCTAAAAGCTGCCAAGATTATTCCTATGCAAATCCTCTCACAGGAAATAAAGGGATATCTTGAAGGTCATTTGGTCATTTGCAGGAATTTTTGCCCATAGTTATACAATTCTCAACCCAGATCAATGCCTGGCATATTGATGGTACTCAAAAAATAAATAGATTAATTGAGTGGATGTCACTTATATCCTTAAAACATCTTATTGACTTCTCTCTGCACTTAAAATAATATGCAAAACTCTTACCTGACTAACCTGGCTTTCCATGGACTTTTCCCTGCTTATCTTTCTTAACTTCTATGAATGTTCTTCTCCCTTATTCATAACAGTCTTTGCCTTTTGTTGGTTTGCTTTGTTATTCACTTGTTCTGGAATCTTCTGACTTGAGATCTTCCCTTGATTGGCTCCATTTTTTTTTCATGTACCTTGTAAATCAAGTGTTACTTCCTTAAAGAGGCTTCCTAGGTTGCTGCCCACTCTTAATTAATCCCTCCAAGGAGGCACTATTGATCTCAACACCCATGTTTTCCTTCTCAGTCCTGAGCACTAACTAAAATTAGCTTTTCTATTAGTTTATTTTCTGTTTTCCACCACAAGGATGTAAACTCCACATGTCTAAAAATTTTATAAGATAAATATTTAATACTGAATTCCTAGCTTTTAGGACAGTACCTGCATTGAGTAGGTCCAAATATATGAGGAAATAAACTTTATAGAAATCCATAGTCCATATTAGTGATAATTTGAAGGGAAATATACATTGACTCCATTCTTTTGTGAGTTTTTAAATATATTTATTCTTTTTATATATCATAGTCTTATGTTTCATCAAAGGATAAAGTTGGACACACTATTCTCTGTGTATTATACTAAATTTTCTCTGATTCTGTACATTGGAATATGTTATATTTTCACTCGAAGATTTAGGTAGAGATATAGAGACAAATATTCTGAGCTCTGTTCCATTGAACTACCACATTTAAAATATCATTTCTGACATTTCAGGTCAACATGTTCATACTTTCTTTTGTTTTTTTCTTGGAAACAGTGAGATACTAGATAAAAGAACTGAAAATACAACCCAGAGCTTTAGTTATAATAGATAACTCCTAGTAAAACTCCTTTAAGAGATGGACCAAGCAAGACTTGCAAAGATTGTCAGTTGTATGTGCTTGAATTAATTCTTCTATTAATTCAGATATATGAAATTGCATCAATGTGCTTGGAACCAAGAACACTACATTTACTGCCTTTCTTACAGAAAAAAAGTAGAATAGCTTCATTTGATAAATAATATGTATTTTAAAAGTCCTCACATTTGTATATAGTTTTGAACATTTCAAAATTCTTATATTTACATTGTCTTATATTAATTTTTAAACAGTTGAAGGAGGTATGTATGTATAAAATATTCCTCCTTAACAGATGAGGACATGCAGGCACAGGGGGGTAAGAAAGCCACTTAAGGAACACCTTTATGCAACGATGGGCAATAACCTAGAAGAGTCAGAGCTGGAAATTATCTCTTGATCCCTTTCTCTGGGACTCTTCTTGTGAGATAAGATATGGTTAATAGTATTAGGTTAAAAGAAGTTAGAAAAACATTATAATAAGTGAAAATGTTAAAAAACAGTAGAATAAAAAAATCAAACTTTTACATTTGTAGTATCAATATTTTGAGTGGGATCCAGAGAGAATGAATTGTTATTGTTTTAAGAATCTAAAATGAACAATGGAAATAGTTGTATTAGGCATTTGAAAAGAAGCCATTAAAGGAAGAATGCTTATCAGATTATAGACCTGTGTTAAATCTCATCTTCAACATTTATGAAAACTGTACCTTCTTGAACATCAGCTAAAGTACCTTTATTTCTTGCTTGACTAGAACCATAATTTAGACCTCTGTGATAATGGCCCACATAAAAGCACAAGTCTTAATCCACAAATTTATCTACGCAATTTTCTTCTCATCATGTTAAACTTTCTAATGAAGGTAAATGATTATGGTGAGTGTATAGGTCAGGGATTCCCCTAGGAAACATGTTTCACACTCAAATTGTAATCATTCAGAATGAGCTTATTTTCAATGGTGCAAGAGCATGTGAGGTAGCCTCCCCCAAGTTTGGAGTTTCTTGATGGTGGACCAAACCTGAAGACACAGTGAACCTCAGAAGGTCAACGGGAGAGTATATGAACCTGGAAACGGTTCTGGAGGTGCAAAGCAGTGAATCCAGTGGATGAATGGTGCTGCTGCTGAAGGTGATGATGATAAGAGAACATTGAGTGTTTGCTGTCTGTCCGTAACTGCACTTCCCACTCGCGGAACCCTGTGAAGTGTCATTCTATTTCACAGGTGAAGAACTGGAGCTGAGAGATGACTTGCTAGACTTGAAGGTGTGTTTGTGATTACTCCGTTCCTTGGGGACAAACAATTCATGAACAAAGAGAATTTAGGACAGAAATTGTTATGATTGTTTCTCTTGGAAGAAAAAAATTAAAGAATAATACTGATCTGTTTATAGTTAGGTGTATATTCTGATTTAAACATGTAGTGTAGATAGCTTGGGTTAGCTAGACCTACCAAGAAGATATTGATAACTGATAGCAATACTTTCCAAAATGTAATCTCACTCGTTAAAATTGAGATGGTCCACTAAGAATGACTGGTTTTCCCCCTCATTCTCAGTCTTCTGATGAAGACAGGAGAAAATGTGTCGAGGAGATAAAACCAGTGGACATAACGATTTGGAGGAACTGCACCAGGAAAAGTTAACCCTATTCCTGTTATATGAGACACATAACACACCCCTCTTATACTGACCCTCCTGGTATGTGGGAAAAGGTGGGGTCTATATAATGGAACCATCTTCTGGGTGAGTCACGAATGTTACATCCATCCTGGCCAAGACAACGGGTGTGACAAAGGGTGGGAGAAGTGAAGAGGTATTTTCATCTTTTCTTTGTTTGCAATATTCAACAAATGGGCTTCCTCCTCCTGTTTTGTAAGCAGCTGGTACAAATGTGGCTCCAACTGAACCTGATTGGAGGCCGAAGAAGAGCTGGATAAGCTAGCCCAAAAATCTGTCTGTGGTACTTCCTCACGATCACGAAAGAATAAATATTGAAAATGAATTTTGTACGTAGAGGTGCTTTCAAAATCCATCTCCCTACCACTTTGCCATGTTGCCTCTCTAGACTTTTTCTCTGCACATGCATACTGGGAACCAGAGTGCTTGGAAAGAAAGGATACAATTAATACATTGGTAGCTTGCATATATTAGTATGAAAATATATGTGGTTTCTTCCTTTGTTTCATATTCTACCACATTCCATCAGGACATATAAAAAGGGTGCCAAAAATAGCTCCATAGGATACATTCCTGAATGATCTATGTAAAAAAGAAATGTAAAAATGACAATTTTATTTGACAGGTGCCCTGAAATCACATCTTAGGAGAGACTATCAGAGGCCTATTTTAAGGTCTCCATGAATTGCTTATGTACAAATAGTAATATCTGATTAAACCAGAAAATTTTGGCTAGTGAAGACAGACCCAAGTCTATTGAGTCCATTCTCAAGGACTGTGAAGATTCATGACTTAAAACTGCAACAACTACCTCAACTTTTGCTGTATCCATGTCAGTCTGCTCCTGCTTTTGTGTATTTTACTTTACATCTCTATAAAATGGGTGTTTCTGTAAGGATTTTCTGAAGATTGATGAAGTAATTTGTAGAAAGTACTTTTAAATCCCCAGAGATTCTTGCAATCAACTCATTGTTGGTATTTTTCCACGGTTTATTTTACCAGCTGAAATTTGCAGACCATATCATCACATAAATATTTGTTCTACTTTAGTATTTGAGAGGTAGAATAGTGTTTCTTGCATGCTATTTTATTGACAGAACACTTTGGTTGAACTCCACAGGGAGTATAGACCATGAAAGAAATGATTGCATTGCTGGAATTATGCTTTGGGGATCCGCACCACTTTATGGACTTTCTTAGATGTTGCCAGATAACACAGCCAACTCCATATCCTTTAAAAAAAATGTGGATATTAGCAATGCCTGTAGAATTTTCTAATCTCTTTTGTCTTTCTCTCCATATTAAAAAAAAAATGTGCTTTTTAACTCTGAACTGAACCCTTAAACAACTTAATGTAAATCATTTCTACCAAGTGTCTGCTACTTCTACAGTCTGAACTTACTCTTCCCTGGGTCCCTATGTATCTGCCCGGATTAAAAACCAATCACAGCAACTCACTGATGAATGGAAAACAGCTGAGACCCTGCTTTCCTCGCTGGCTACAGACTGTGCCAGGCAGCATTGCCTGCAGGATGGGCTCTTTTCTTGGCTTTGTTTCCCTTCACATTTCAGTCACTGAGCCTCTGAATATGGATCAGAGCTTGAAGAAAGTCTGCGATTTGCTCTGAAAAAGATTGCATGAAGTGCATCAGTGCTTTCCTGGCCGAAAACATCTGTTAGGAGGCACAGATTTTGCTTCTCATTGTTGGTTTCCTGAGTACCAGACAGTTTATTATTTAACTAATGACAGGGAGAAATGGGCTTTGGCAACAATCTGGCTGCAGACTAAAGATTTTTATGTTTGTTCTTTAAGTTACCTTGAGATGGAAGGATCTGGGAATAAAATATTGACCTTTAGTTGCTTCTAGCCAAGAAATCAACTCCAAGAGTATTTGTAGCATATGTGTATATTTTGGTTGAATTCTAGACTTTAAGAAGCTTGCTTTTTTTTAAGATAGGAAAAAAGGTTTAAATATTTTTAAAATATATGAAGTGATTTGAATTTAGCAAAGATAAAAGTAAAAGGAAGGAACTGCTATGTGAGAGAGAGGAGGAGAGAGGGAGACTAGTTATATTGAGACAATATTTAATTATGTTAGAGTTGGTCAACAAATATATCAGGATACAAGAATGGACACCAATGGGCAGCATCCCAAGTAAAATTTTGTGTCGGTTACTATGGGAGCATTCCAAAAGAGGATCTGTTTCCTAGCCCAAATGTTTGTAGAAGTTGGAACAGAGACTACTTATTATCCTCCATATAATTGCAATACATCTGAATGTTCTTGAGTATGATTTTTATGAAAGGTATATTTCCAAATGTGCAACATATATTTTATGCTACACAGATTGTCTACTCTTCTCTGCTGCTCCAGTCTGTGGAGTGTCTACACAGTGATTCTCAAACATGACTGCCCTGCTTGGGTTCAAGACAGAACAAAAGACTCAGTAATAGAGAAATGGATGACTGTCTATGCAATTGTAGACTCAGGCTGGTTATTTGTCCTGCTGTTTCTTCAACTGAACCATAAAGTAAATAGAAAAATGCCCTCTAAGTCCCATCAATGGATACACAGTCAAGGTTACTATTTCTTATTTTTAAATTATCTATTTCAAGCCAGGTACTGGACATGCAGCATCTCATCTAATTTTGATCACAGTTTTCTGAGGTCAGTATTGTTACTTGTATTTTATGGATAAGGAAATTGAGGGCCAGTGAGGTTAGGAACATTTCCATGGAATGTAGAGTCTGTACTTGTAAGAGCCAGGATTCAAATCTTAAATGGAATTGCAGTGGAAAATTTTACTTTTTGCAATGGTTTTCATTCCCTGATTCAATCTCATTCTTTAATAACAAATATGTTGGAACAGCCTCTATGCTATCTTGCAACAAATTCTATTTCTAATATAACCTAGTTCAATGAAATAAAAATATATTCCTAACTATAACTAAAACCTAGTCTTATGAATGAAATAGAAATAATTTAAACTAAAAATAATAACCAGCACCTTGTTTATTTTATGTTTAAGCACTCAAGTTTGATCATATTAGAAGACAACTTAAAGTAGCCATCTATTTGTAACCATAATCACCCTGTAAATCCCTAAATGCCACAGCTATACTTTCAGGCTTACAGATACATTGTATAGACAACTTGTAAATCACAAACAAGTTTGCAATCAAGGACACAGTTTTTCCAAACCTGAAGCTCTTGATAAAATTTTAAGAAAAACAGTAGAATTTTCCCTTTGATTTACAATGTTGTTGCAATCCTGGAAAACTGCAAAAGATGCCATGTGTGTATATCAGATAGGTTCTGGGTTTTGCTAATTATCAACAGGCTTTTCACCTATGAGGCTATTTGGAGCATTCAAAAGTCATATGAAGTGCTTTACTGTTCTTCTTTATATGGGACTCTCTGTTAAAGTTTAGGAAGATAAGAATTTTCAAACTCTTGTCCAGTAAATGACAGTAGACTCCCACCCTCTTCTAACAATCTTCCATAACCAAAAACTCCCCTAAGGAGTTCACCAAGTGAGCTCTAGGGGGCAGTAGGAGCATTGTGGAGATGCCTGCAATGCATAGCAGTGCCCAAAGTTCTCATCTAATACTAACCTTGTTTGTATGTGAATCTTGTGAATTTATTCTTTGGGCATATAATGATTAGTTAGAAATCCAGACAACCTATTATCTGCTTAGTCAAGGAGCATATTCTCTGAAGTTTTCTGCAAGTTAAAGTAGTGTCTCATAGAGACTAATTGCTCAGAGAGGCAAAAGGTGAAGTAATGGAAGAAATGTGATGCTGATCTCATTCCATTACTCTCAAGAGTAGAACAGTGACAAAAAATGTTTTAGAAGAGGAGAAAAATATGTTTGTCTAAAATGCTCCTGTGACTCTTTACAAATTCCTAATAATGATCTCTTGTTGACTCTACACTGGTCCACAATGAAGCTAAAAATAGATTTTTCTCAACACATTATTTCTTTAAGACACAATGCAAGGGGGAGAATGACAAATGTTTTCCTTTAATTACTTAGATTTTGATTCCCTCCTCTTAAACTTCAGTCCAAAATATATTCAATTTGAAATAAAATTCTGAAAAATGAACAAGCTGGGTATTCATTCTTATTTTTTCATCATAAAACACCGTTCACTTTTTGTTATGTCTACGTTTATTTACTGTTAAGATATTTGACTGTCCAGTCTCAAAATTTCTGGCATATTTATCATTTAGGATTTGTTAAGAAACATTCTCTTACATTGTGCATGGCTATGTGTTTTAAACTTGCTTTGAGAATTTCAAGTGTACATTTGTAGTGAGCTTACAGAAGAAAGTTCTTTCAATAATTAGGAACAGTCTGCATATTTGAAAATAAGCTGAGAATATATGAACTAGAATTATTTCCTAGCTGTCTACAGTTCTTGATGTGAATTAAATGTTTAAAGGATGGGATAGGAAAAATTCTCTCTACCTGGGGAAAATGTTGAAATAAATGTTTTCTGTTCAAACATCATATCTCTTCATGCCAATGACAGGTAATTTTCACAGGTGGAAAATTGCCATTCTCCTCTTTTCCCAACCTAATATCTCTTTGAAAAATAGTTTTTGGTTTGGAAAATGGATATTTTTCTTCAAGTAAAAATCATACTTTCCAATTGATACAAGTAACTTACCTTAGGCTGGGTTGAATTTGGGGAGAGTTCACATTTTTAGTGAATAATAAGATATCTTTCCTTTAAAAGAAATTATTAGTTTCTCAGTTACTATTGAGAAAACAATAAAATTGGACTGAGAAGGAAATAAGAAACTAATACTCAATCTTTTAATTAAACAATGGACCATAATCTGTACTAACTCCCAAATATATCCATTTATTTGTCCCATAATTCTATTCAAAATGTGAATTGTGAGAATCAAAGCGTGGTTAGGCTTTTAGCAGCTGACTGCTTACCTACAAATGACTGAACAAGTACAGATTTCTCCATGATAATAGTAGGAATGAGTCAGGAAGGCAAAAGTTGAGAGGGCTATTTTGGAATTAGGAAGGATTTACCAATTATGGAGTTTTAAAAGTATGTCAGCAAATCCTTTGACACTCCTCCCTTGAAGACACGGGCCATCTCTGGGATGTATGTTGGAGTCCCTGATGCTTCTAATGAATGAAAAAAAGCAGAAGTATGAACCTGGAAAAAAATTACAGTACAGAAAAAATAAAGCAGAAGGAATGATATACAGAAAATAGTTGTAGTTGTTTCCATCTCGATTGTTCTTTCTTGGATCATGTTGAGGAAAAACCAGCTCCCTTGTCCTGAGAATGTTCAAGAAGACCTGTGGAGAAGTCCTATGATAGGGGTCTGAGGCCTCCTGTCAACAGTGCTGTCAGCAGATTATCCAGCCTCAGCAGGCCTTTAGATGATTGAAATTCTAGCTAATGACTGACTTTAGTGGCCTCAGAGGCGCTGAATCAAACTATGAGGCTCAGCCCCTCCTGAATTCCTGATCTGGGATACCTTCACTTAATAGGTATTTATTGTTTTAAGCTAATTATTTCAGAGTAATTTGTTTTACACAGCAATGACCGATGAACAGAATACTAACATGACTTCTATATTCATTTATATTTAGAAATTTTCCATTCCCACAGATTGTAGATCGAAAGAATTCACTTTATTATCTCTCCTTAGGGAAGTAAGACTATACTTGGGTTACTTTTTTCCATTTAGTAGATCTTACAGATTTTTCAGTTTCTATGGTACTCTTACTATGTATTCTTTCATATTTATCCATAGGTTTTTTTCTGTGATTGGTTTAGAGACATAATAGCTAATATGCCCATAATTCTCTATCATTATTTACATGACCTAATAATAATTGATGAGGTACTAGGACTATAAGTGGTAGTAAACTTCATGGAAAAATGTAGAATTTCTAGACCCAAACTACTGGATTCAAGTTCTGTCTTCACTATTCACCAGCTGTGTGATCTTAAACAAGATACTTGCATCTCTGTGTCACACACAGTTTCTTCCTCTCTGAAACAGGGGTAGTAATAGTGCATTCTTTAGATGTATCTCTAAATGTTTTAGCTGGTTGGTTTAACATAACAGAATCAATCAGTGTGATTTATCACATTAACAAACTGAAGGAGACCGTTACACACTTCATCTTAATGTACACAGAAACAAAAACACTTGACAAATGCCATATCAATTCACAATTAAAGAGAACAAAACAGAACTCCTAACAAACTAGGAGTAGAAGACAAGGAATATCTTCAGTTCTTCAAAAGAGCACCTAAAACATTTAAAAAATATTATATTTAATCCTGAAATATTCAAAGTTTTTTGAGTATGTTAACATTAAAAAATCAATTTTGTTTTCCTTGTATTATTGGTTTCTATACATGAAATTCATTTTTCTATTGGTTGATTATAAAGGGACTTTCCTCAGTGAACTTGCTAACTTATGTGTAGAGTGTTTTATTTCTTGACCTGGGTGATATGATGTTTTGACAGAAGAAAGAAAGAGATGACAGAATCCACACTGGCTCCTAAATACCTACTTTGAAGTGGCATAAATCACTTCTGCTCACATTTTATTGATCAAAACAAATTAAGACCTAAGCCTGATATCCATGAGCTAAGGAAATATAGTTATCTCATAAGGAGAGGCAGAGAATATTTGGAATAACTATACAGGTCTTGCACAGATTTTTTATATTGAGACATTTGTAAACAAGGGAAAAATCTTAACAAAAACTGAATTCTTTCATTTTAAATGTACACTGGGGATGGAGAACTTGTATGTGAATATGATGACTTATATGAGATCCTATTTGATTCTTTTCTTGTCACTTCCAAGCAGAAACTCATTTGTTAAACAGAAACTTTTCTTTGACGTTTTAGGTTTTTGCATCTGAGGTATTTCCTGAATATGAAAAAAGATGTAGCCTTATGGAATAAATTACAATAATATTAAAATGGTTGAATAATCCTTTATGCTTTATTGGGATACTTTCATTTTTATTATTCCATTGAAAAAAGCGATAAAAACAAGTTGGACATTTTAATTACTTGTTACTCAGTTATCTTCCCCAATAACTAGAAAAAATACAAATGAAGATATAGTTAATGTTGTACTCATTTTCCCATCCTTAGAATCTGACACGAAGAGAGACTTGTTTATTGAATAAAGTAAGATTTAATGACTTATTTAAGGTCATGTTGCTAACCACTGTTGGAGAAAAGAATGAACCTAGGTCTCTGGCCCCAGCATCCATGTCTGCTCCCCACCCCAGTGCTAGCCTGCTAGCATCTGTGTCTATGTGGATAGAACTAGAAAACCAGGGCAGAATCATGTAAATATGTGTGTATTTTCTCTGAAACTGATCAACCTTTCCCCTTTCAATGTGCTGACATGTAATCAGATGAGGAAGATACAGCATGGGTCATTAGGATGGCAACTGCTGAGATGCCTCTGTCCAGAAGATGCAATCAATGTGTCCATCTGTTCCATATTTAGATGCACATTTTTCAAAATTAATGTATTTAGACCCATTAAAGGGAAGAACATATGTTCAGAAAGGTATTAGACTCTGAAGGTTGAGAAAGCCTGAGATCCCAGAGAAATCAATGCTTTACATTTCCTTATTCTAGAAAGATCTATGGAAGCTAGTAGGACAGTCCCCAAGGGGAAAAGTTTGCCAGTGTTGTCTAATGGGATCCACTTGACCTGCGTAAATTCATTGGCCAGGGCCTCTGAATAAGAGCTGTATTCATCAATTTTTTTTTTTTTTTAATCCTGAATAACTGGATACTAGAATGAAATGATTTTTTCCCATGTCAGGTTGATGTCCCACTCTCAAAAGAGCATAATCATCCTTTTTAAGGAATGTATTAATAATAATGTTCTGTATATTTCAAAATTGTGAAAACAATAGATTTATGATATTGTCATCACCCAGAAAATGATAAGTTGGTGAGGTGGTGGATATATAAATCAGTCTAAACTTTCACATTGTATACATAGATCAAAACATCACATTGTATTCTCTAAATGTGCAAGATCACATTAATTAGAAACAAATTAATTAATTTTAAAAAGTGAAAAAAGCATAATCATCACTTTGCATAATAAAATATTTTCTCAGTGAACCCTGTCTGATGTTTCAAACTTTCTGACTTCAGTTTCCCAACCTTTATTTTCTATTAGTTCTCCATGATCAGTCAATGAACATTTTTCTATTCTGCTTAAGTAAATCTAGGAATTTGTGTGATAGAAACACAAATAATAGGCTGTATTTATCTTCCTGGATAAAAGCTCTGATATAATAGTAAGCTGATATAACATGTAAGCTGATTCAAACCAAGGAGACAAATAGAGATGGTTAAATTAGTCCCTGTTTTGAATATAGCTGTGGGTGCACCTATAGTGGGAAACACAGATCATTGAATCTACAGTCTTTGTTGGAACAGAATATCTACACAAATCATTAAGGGTAACTATATTAAAGATGATATTTGCAGAAATTAAATAAAATCACAATATTGTGTATTATAATATTTATGTGTCTGTTACATAATATGATATAATACATATGATATTATTGTAAAAATAATAAAATACATAGCCTTATTACTAAGTAGTCACTTTAAATACTATAAGCTTTAGTAGAGGCAGAACTCTGAGCTGCAATAAATGGGAAATGCCATGGAGGACAAAAGGACTTGAGATGTTCATTGAAGAATTAGTGTTCAATTATTAGCAATGCACAAGGATGAATACTGTCGGATGTCGGAACATGGAGGGAATATACAGTAAAAGAATGATCTCAGTGACAGAGATTTAATTGGGTAATTCCAAACAGTTGGAATGTAAATTCTAGTTATGAAGGAAAGAGAAAAGGATATGAAGGTAGTGAGATAAGAGATGTATTAAGAACAAGAAGCAGAGAGCAGTATGTTGTTCCATGCTATTTGAATGTTTTCTTGAGAAAACTGTGCTCATAGTTTTTCTCAAATGTTTGCACTGTAAACTGGTGATTGCCATTATAAAAACTGGGCGTCAGGCAGAGAAACCAATAAGAGGAAGCTGTCTCCTTTCTGAGTCTCCTACCCCTTACTCCTTCAATTTTCTTGCCTTAAAATCCTTAAGAAAAATTTCCCATTCTTTTCAAGCAGTAGTCATCTAACCAATCAGATACCATATTGAAAAAATAATAATCAGATACCAGCATAGAAAAATGTTGAATGTGTTGGCAAAATATATCACTATTCTATTTGCTCCCATGTCAAAAAGGAAGTAGGATGGGCCTTGGAAATGCAGGCATACTGCAACACAACTGTACCAGTGCTGCAGATGAACCTTACACCCTATAGGCCTCTTGTAAGATTTCTGCCAAGACTTTCGTTTTTCCACTTTCTCAGAGAGATTACATAAGATCCCTATGTCCTTGTTATTCCTGCCTTCTTTTGCAGTGCAATTCCTCCCTGTCGGTCATATACTCAGTTTTCATTTACCTTTTCAAGTTCATATTCATTGTGAAATAATCTATTTGCAGTGTGATGCCAGACCACCCATCTTCTTGAGTTTGGATGTTTAGGAGCTTCAAAACAGTGGTCAATTTTTATATCCATAATTACTTCTCCCACCTTCCTCTAGTTATTTTCATTCATCTAATGGCAAGAGTTGAATCAAAACTTCAGAGACAATAGCAAATATGCCCTTAGTGCAAGTCACTAATTTACCTTTTACTAATCTCTGGGTCCCTAGTCCACTGTCTCATTAGAAAAAAGGGACATTTTTCTACCATTTATCTCTACGCTAGTAAAGTTGTTTATGGTCTGAAAACTCTCCAGGTCATTGACATAGAAAGGATTCCAAAATGCCTCGTTTCTCACTGAGAGTGAAAGCATAGAATCTCATTGCATGGAGGGAGCCCACTGGCCTGGACCCAGCTTTAATTAATCTAAATGTACTCATTGAGGGAGACTAGAGGGAGCTGATTATAGCCATTGATCCGTCCACTTTCTCTGCTATCCACAGAGAGGAATGAGTGAAGGGTTTTGTCCTTTAGAAGTTCAGGTTTAACAGACTGTGAGCACACACATGGATAAATATGGAGTAATAAAGCCAGCGCAGTATTAGAGGTATGTGACACACTCAGAACAGTGTCGGGAGCCCAGCAAGTTCTCGATATAAGGGAGCGCACCATCACAACTCTTCCTCCACTGTTGGGGTGTCACGTGGGAGAGAGTGTGATTAAGTCAGCTGGACTGGGTTACTGAAGGTTTCTGTTCAGTTACTATTGCATTAACCTTTCACAATACCTATATGATATATACATAATTAACTTTTTTATCAGACAAATGGAGTTTAAGAGAAGTTGACCAAATTTCCTAAATTTTCTTACCATATGGCTCTCAGGTGACAGGGCAGGTCTGGATCACAGCTGCCCGAAGCCAAGATTATCTTCTTTCCAACATGCTGGCTCTTTTCATTATCACTTTGGTTTCACAGAGCTTACAAATATATGCAGTTGACTCCCTTTACTTGTAGGTTCCACATTTACTGATTTGACTAACCAAAGATTGAAGAAAAATGTGCTGTGCTAAACATGTAAAGACTATTTTTCCTTGTCATTATTCTCATATAGTATAAGTATTTACATTATTTTAGGTAGTACAAATGATCTAGAGGTTTAAAGTTCACAGGAGGATGTGTGTAGGTCATACAAAAATTCCAGTCATTTTACAAAAAGGACTTGAGCATTCCTTAATAGTTGAGTCTTAGAACCAATCCCTCATGAATACCAAGGGACAACTGAATGTCATTCATTCTAGGTTCTTATGGAGTATATACATCTATGCAAAGACTTTCTCTAAAAAATATACAGATTGTAATTAGGAAATTATATCAGTAAGGAGGAGATGACATCAATAACTTCGAGCAGGGTCTTTCTTAGAATTTCTTTAAGAAGTGTATGGCTAGAGTCAATCTGTCCATCATTTCTAGTAGTATGTTTAGATATGAGTACCAAGGATAGCTTCAAAGAGGAAAAGTAATGAGTATGACTAGTGCCACATTATTTTGGAGGTATGAGAATATTCCAAAGGGAAAAAAAAAATGATTAGTCTGATACTCTTAGATGATTTGTTCAACAATGGATATTCTGCTGCATTTTGGGAAAGGATATTTTTGAAAACTTACAAAAAATATAAATTACAAATTTGATTTTACTTCAAAATACTTTGTCTTCACAGATAAAGCCCCATGATCTAGATAGAGGTTATTGCTAAAACAGTGTGATATATTCCGGTAGCATTCAGCTGCTTATCTTTAATAAAGACCACTTATTTCTGTAAAGATCAGGCAAAATGAGCATAGTGAGTCCTGCATATTGGGGAATAAGTCTTGCTTCCCAGAGTAATGTAAGATCTCACAGGTTTTTGTCTTTGGACAAAACAATATTAAATGACTTTCTTATTTTTGAGTTATTAAATCAGAAATATATTAGTAAAATACTTCAATCTAAAGTGTTAGACTTATTAATTAGGCAGTCAACATTCAATGCATGATTTTAGATTTAGGTGTAAACCTAGAACATACTTTGCCCCATGGAGAGTGTCAAAGCGATGAAAAAATATATAAATTTTCTGTCCCTAAGGAGCTTAAAAGTCAATGAACTAAAAAGAAACTAGCTGATTCTTTCCAAAGGTAAATGCTGGGTGTTGGCGATATAATAGTATAAAGGTGGACAGAATGCCTCTCTCATGGAGATTACATTCTTTTGGGGAAATCAGATAATGATTACCTATATCAGTAAATAATGGATCATTTCAGGAAATGAGAAGCACTACAAAGAATAAACAGAGAAGTCAGAGATGGCCTCTTTAGCAGAGGTGATATTTGTGAGAGTCATACTGTCTAAGGGTAGAATATTCCTTAGGGACAAACAGCAAATGGATCTGGAAATAAGAGCATATATTTATTCAAAATAGGGCTGGTGTGTTGCAGCTCAGCAGGCAAGGGGTTGTGGGTATGGGAGAAGGTGACAGGTGGGAAGGGCCATTTTAGGGAGAGCTGTGTGCATTCTGGTAAAGAGTTTAGATTTTACTCAATCTAGTTACGTGGTACACCATTGGATGGTTTTCCAGGTAGATGCAGTGAGATATATACAGATAATTGTAATGTACGTAATATGATGCCATCCAGTCAGAACAGATAACCTAAAAGCTATGATTATTGAAAGATGGACAGTAACTTCTCCTCAGCAAATTAGGGATGAGTTCATGCAGAAGTTTGTCTTTGAGCTGAGTCTTGAAGTATGCATAAAACTTTCCTGCCGAGAGAATGGTGTGAAAAAAGCTCTCAGGCAAGAAATCACAAGATGTTGACAACTGCTTCGCAGATACATTTCATTTTCCGAGAAGGGAAAATACTTTGGCCAAAGGAATGACTGTTAGGTGTGAAATTGGGGGTGCCAGAGCAGGCTGAAATGTTTCGGTTACTAGAGGTTGAGCAGAATCAGAGCGTGGGACTGGACCACAAGCCCCATTCACAGCAGCGGTTTACTCTGACACCCTGAAAGTTGACCTCCTTGTTGTGCCTTGACGTCCTAAGGGACAACATGATGCAGTAAATGTCAGGATATGTTTCAGGATTGTGCTGAGGTCACAGAGAAAGGTTGGTACATCCTCAAAGTAGAAGAAATTCTCACTAGTGAATATGGATGGGCTGACCTCTGCTGCCTTTTGTGTTTCTGTTCCAGTGATTATGCAATGATGCAGTCTGCATATAGAAAGGCCATGCCAGTGCTTGAGAAAAGGCATTGAGAGGCCAATTTTTGGCTTTGGGTTATGCTAATTACTTAGAAATAATTGGGGCCAAGTTCAGTCTCTCCATCTGGAAAGGGATGATGTGCTCTATGCCACTAATGCAGATGGTAACGGGCAGTCCTGGAGGTGCACAACAAGCAGTCTTCATTTTAAGATGAGCATTTTAACTGGGCTGCTTTCCTATCTTGAAAGACCTTATTAGACACCCAGTCTGCCTAGCAATGCTCATTACTAGTTGAGTAGCCTCAGAACAGGGATTGGCAAATATTTTCTACAAAGGACCAGGTGTACAGTAAATGTTCTAGGGTTTTGAGAGGGCTAAGAAGTCAAATCAAGGATATCATATAGACACACAACAGAAAAGAAAAATGTTTGCAGTTTTTTATTGATGAATTAAACATATAATAATAAGTAAATTTTTATAGTACAAGTCTACTAATGAGAAGAATGGAATTCTTCTTTGGAAGACAGGGTTTCACTTATTTGGTTTTCAAAATTTTTGTTTCCCATCATCAAATCCATTGTCAATGTTCACCTATAAAGATACATTCTTAGCTTACAGACTGCTAAAACAGGTGATGGGCTGATTTGTCCTACGGGATGTAGATCACTGACCCCTGCCCTGAAGTGTACCTTAACTAACACGAACATCTTTTAAAATGAATAATTATAAAATAAATCATCTTCATATAGCATGTTTACGTACAGTAAATAAATGCAGCATGTGATTTGGAATTGGAGCAATCTCAGTACAATGCTGGACCTCACAGTTTTAGCTGTGTGACTTTGGGAAAGTCACCTAATATTATCTGTCTCAATTTTCCCATATAATGTAATGATAATAGTATTCCTTCAAGGTCATTCTGAAGATTAACTGAGATACTGTTAATATGGTGCCTAACACATACTGGGCAGTAAATTGTAACTTTTGTCATTTTTTATGAGATGTCTCTAATAATCCATTTGAAGTATGTTAGATAAGGATTTTTTTTAACTTAATACTATTATTTCTTACCAGGAAAACTTAACTTAGGCAGAGGTCAAGGAACTTACCTATTATAGGATGGCATTATAGTTGTCAGCTTACTTATCTCATTATTTCATCTACTAATTGTTGAAGTATGCATGTATCTGGTAGGCAGAATTCCAAGATGGTCCCTGAGTGACCTGTCCCTTTTATGCATACCCTCCATAATGCCCTCTGCTTAAGTGTGGGCTTTGGGTTGGACCTGTGAATACCAGGGGTAGTAACTCCTTGGATTAGGTTACGTTATGTGGCAAAGGTATGGGTTAGCCACTCCTGTGAATGTGTTCCATTATGTTTGACTCCACAATAGCAGTTGTGGAGATTCCCTAGCAGAAGGGAGATTCCCTTGCTGACTTTAACGGAATAAACAGCCATGTTGTGAAAGAGCCAACTGGATAAGAATTCAGGTCTGACTCTAGTTGTGGAGGGTGACCTCCAACAGAGAACCAGCAAGAAACAAGGATCCAAATCCCACAACAGCAAAAAGCTGAATTGTGCCAACAAACTGAATAAACTTGGAACAGAATGCCAAGCTCCATGTCATCATGCAGCCCATCTAACACCTTGGTTTTAATCTGTGGGACCCTGATCAGGGAACCTTGCTCTGCTATGTCTGGACTATGCTACATTCTGCTCTGCAGAAACAGAGATAACAAATGTATGTTTTAAAAAGCAGCTAAATGGGTTAAAATTTGCTACACAGAAATAACAAAAACAATACAAACAACAACAAAATACAAAATACAATGTACCAGGTAGTTGGCTAAGTGTTGAGATTAAAACAGTGAAGAAAATAGACTTGGTTCTTGTTCGCTTGTTGGATTTATGGTTCAGAGAACAAAGGGACCATTTTAATGCAGAATGTTGCTACAATAGAAGTAGACAAAGGTATCCTGGGAGAAGAAAGAAGGTCATTTGTCTTGGAAGAGCAGGAAAATTTTTATGGGGATAGTCTAAGGCTAAGAAGGGAAAATTTAGTAGGTTTAGCCAGGAATGGAGGAGTGGTGGGAGGAGGTAGAGGCTTTGGAGATGGATGACAGCTCAATGTATTCCATGAATTCCAAATCTCTCACTGCAGCAGCAGAAGGAGTGTCAAGAGAATTGAGGCCACGGCAGGGGCAGGTTCATGAAGGGTTTCAAATACCATTTGGACTTCTGTGGAGGGAAATGGGGAGTCCATGAATGATTCAAAGCCAAGGAGTGGCAGCTTCACATAAGCCCTCTTTGCATTCTGCATTTAACTGCATGGTTCAGTGAGATACTTGTTCACTGTTCAGAGGACAGATCATGGTAGCTGAAACTAGGGCCATGGCAGGTAGGGTGGAATGTTGGTATTTAGGACCTCTTACATTTCTGCATTATGGGTATTGGGTTGTCTTAGTTTCTGAAATGGTTTATAAAGGCAGAGTTAAAAGCATAAAAATTCACTTTTCTACTGGACCTTTTAAAAATAGGTTATATGATCAGAATGTCTAGACTGTAGGAACAAAAGATTCAATCAAGTGTCTTCCTTATTATCTCCAATGTAGGGGAAAAAATCCATGACTTTCTGTTTGTTCACAATGGGTATTGTTCTTTCAGAAGAAAGTGCTGTCAGAAGAGTGGTCACTCACAGCTGTTTATTGATTCTTCCAGGGATTGAGAAATGATAAAATGCTCTGACCTTTTTAGCCTTATTGCATTCCTCTGGCATTTTGATGAAAAGCAATTAGGGACTTTTCTTCCTCTAGTAATAGCAGCTCCAGATTTGGATCAAGTTTCCTAATTAGGAGATCATAAGCCAGGATGGAAAAGCAAATGGTCACCTGAAAAGCCAAAGTAAGATAAATGTTGATGATTTATGCAGTGGCCACTGGACACTGACTGAAAAGGGTCATTGAAAGAGAGTTTAAAATTAATGTCGGCCTGCAGAAAGGTGTGGATGTCATAATGAATCTATTGTTTGTTAATAATTCTTTAAGTGCTGTGGTGCACCATAATTTCTTATGGTAACAAAGGAGCTGCAAAAGCTTATGCAATTAATCGATTGATGAGAAATAATACCGTGAATTTTATTATCCTGTAATCGAAAGAGATGTAGGGTGGATACTATCAGTTTTGGTTTCATTGCAGGTAGGATACAGACACTTATTCTTATCCCCTAAATAGGATTTAAAGTGCTTCTCTATAGTCCTGAATAGGGGAATTGTTGCAGCCTTGAGCTTCTTGTACAGCTATTTTGGTAAATGACAGAGGCGAAGACTCCAACAAGCGTATCTGAAATAGGGGGTGGTTTGACAGCCAAGGAAGGCTTTGATCATGTGATAAACGAGTCAATAGGAAGAAATCTCTAAGGTTAGAGAGCTATAGTTCTATCAATTATGTTGCTCTATAAATCAGGAGAATTGGGGAAAGAGTGAGAGGTTGTTGCCTTTCAGTTTCCTGCCAGATGGATTTCTCAGAGAAAACCTCAGCTGCTTTCCAGAATTCTGTCTGTGTCACAGGTGAATGCGCAGCAGCACCGTGTTAATGTAGACAGGAGTAATGCAGAAGTCCTGACGCGTTTCCTCAATCTTCTAAATAAAACAGTCTTGGTGGGGACTACTATTATTTCTGGTGACATTTCTGATGTAGACAGATCAAAACAAGTAAGGATATTCCCTTGCAAATCTCTCCCTGTAAAGCCAGTTGAAAATCCGCAGCCCCAAACTCTCAAACATGTTTTATGGAACACTCCTCAATTGTCATCATCCTTTGACGAAGGCTGACTGGGAAAGACATGAAATTCCAGAAGCATATGTATATTTCTCACAGGGGCCAATCTCCTCCGCTAAGTTTCTGGGGTGCTTTTTTACTGAAATGAAAAGCTTAGCCAAGGGTGATAAAGTGGCCCTTTAATAAACCAAGGAAAAGTGGTGGCTCAGAGGCCTCTTTTTCTCCTTTTTCCTCGATGAACGGATTCATCAAGCCCAAGCTTCAAAGTCTAGGGATTCTCTCAGGGACAATTCATCTTAGGAGATTTCCAACACCCAGATCAACCAAGGTAAACTCTTTGTAAGGGTTTTCTTTGTGGAATGCTAAACTGCTACAAAATGAGTCCCTGGTTTTCTGAGATGGATCATATTCCCTGATATATACATGACTGCCACCAGTAGGGCACAGATCACTGGGAAGCTAGGAAGGAATCCATTTTTAGGATGCAATAGACAACATTTAGTCCCAGGACCTTAGTGATTTTTACAAACAAAGCATTATACTCACCCCATCTCCAGCCTCTCCCAGGATGTCTTTTCTAAATAGGTCTAATTAGGTATCACAGAGTAAATTAATGGTAATATTCATATAAAGAAGGAAAGAGTCATCTAAAATGTTCTCATCTGCACCTAAACACCAGGGGAAATATTATCTAACACTCATCTCAAATGAGTATATTTTGAAATCTGATCTTAAATTACTATTCTGTCTTGACCTCCTGGAAACATCCATGGTAGAATGTACTTTGATAAACAAAGCAAAACAAAAAGATGAAAGACATTGAGGCTTTGGATAGATTAGAAATACATGTGTCTGGAAACCACAGAGACCCCAATCGTGGTGGCTTATAGAGATAAGTTTTCATTTTTCTCCCACAGTGTGTTGTCTATGCAGGCAATGGCAGGCATTGATTCAGTCAGGACCATCTTTGTGATTCTCTTGAGTTTTCCTCATTTCAGAGGTGACTGATTGGGTTAGTTTGCTATACATGCCGTAGAAAAATGTCACAGACTGTTCAGTCGGCTTAAACATCAGAAATTTATTTTCTCACAATTATGGAGGCTGGAAGTCTAAGATAAAGTTGCTGGCAAGGTTGGTTTCTTCTAAAGCATCTCTCCTTTGCTTGTTTGTGGTCATTGCTTTGTTGGCATCTTCAAATGACCTCTATGTAGGTATCTGTGTCCCAATCTCCTCTTCTTATAAGTCATAGTTATTGGAGCTCACCCGAAGGGTCTTATTTTACTTTACCTCTTTCAAGAGTCTATCTTCAAAGGTGGTAAGATTTTGAGATACAAGGGGTTAGGACTTCAACATAGAAAACTTAAGGGGACACAATTCAGTCCATAATACTGGTGAAGATTGAACTAATATGACAATATTCAAGGATAGGTTGAGGGACCATGCCAGCTGTGGGTAATGCTTGTTAGAAGCTTCACCCACCAGCAGGCTTATTGACCAGAAAGGAACACATGACCATCACTAAATAAAAGGAAATTTAAGAGGATGATGGAATAGATTTGTTGGGATTAGTTTAGCTCAATTATCATCCATTGTCTGGGGTTAGGCACTTCATTTACTTGAGCAGAATTCAGTTTTGTTAGTAAAGAAAGAAGAAAGAAAGACGTATTATTGTATATGTAAATTAGAAAATTTCCTTCAGAGATAAAAAAATAAGTAGAAACAGGAAAGGCTTCACTTCACAAGCTGTTGAGTTTCTGCCTATTTCCAAGTCAGGCAGCTGGTAGGGTTAATACTAGACAGTTGTAAGGAGTCAGTGATGCTTTTGCTGTGTCCCTCCCTTGTCTGCTCTTTCACCCCTCCCCTGCCTTACTGGGTGCCCTGTGCCAGCAGAGTTTCTACATGTCCTTTGGTCCAAACTTGTTCTAAGAAGAGCATCTTCTATCGGTGTGAACTCCCTTAAGTATCCAACGTGAATAATTTTAAGTCATTGAAATTCTTTTCTGAAGGAGATTTCCATTTTAAGCTTTATGTTATAATGAAAGGCTCTGTCACAATTCAAGGGATTTCAGGCACTGGTGCACCAATGAGGGAGGTTTAGGGTCAAAGCTGCCATTTCAATGCCTTAGAAGCCATACTGATTCGGTGGCTGACTTTATACATGGCCATCTACTCTGCCTATTCAGAAGGCCAGCAGTGCATAGTGGTTCCCGTTAGGACAGGCATGGAATATGAAATTTAGATTAGGCCATTGTATTAGTTTCCTATCAGTATGTTAAAAAAAATAACAAATTTTGTAGTTAGGGATAATACTTAGGTGAGAAGTATGTTGTAGGCTTCTCTGGGTTCTCTGCTTAGGGTCCCACAAGGCTGATATTAAAATGTTAATGAGGTTCCTGCTCACTGTTTGTACATAGAACTCTTTCTTGGTTATAGGACTGAGGTCCCTATTACCCAGGGATTGTTCTTTTTTTCAATTGAATATTTTTTATTGCTATAAACATTTTAAGTATCATTTAATTTTATTTTTATCGTTCCGTTAAGTTATACATGACAGCAGAATACATTTTGAATTCATTGTATGCAGATAAATGGATGAAGTTGGGAGAATATCATGCTAAGCAAGAAAAGCCAATTTCAGAAAAAACCAAAGGCCAAATGTTTTCTCTGATAAGTGGATGCTGATACCTAATGGAGTTGGGGGTAGTCGTGGTAAGGAAGAATGGAGGAACTTTGGATTGTGTAGAGGGAACTGAGGGGAGGAGAGGAAGCAGAGGATAGGAAAGATGGTGGAATGAGACAGACATCATTACCCTATGTACATGTATGACTGCATGAATGGTGTGACTCTATATCATGTACTACCAGAGAAATGAAAAATTGTATTCCATTTGTGTACAATGATCATCTGCTGCTTTTAGAGGGCTCCTGTGATTAGTTCAGATAATCTCCCCAATTTAAAACCAACTAATTAACCTGACTTACATCTGAAAAGTCCCTTTGTCATGTAATACAATCAAAGAAGTAGTAACACCTAGGGCAGGAATCATGGGCACATCTTGAAGTTTTGCTTACTACAGTCATCTGTGCCTGAGAGAATGTTCATGAGATATTGTCTGCCTTATTTTTGTGGAATTTTGACAGATAGAAAGCAGAGGACAAAAAGAGTTCTGTATATAGATTTGAACCAATTCAGTGGTTTCATACAAAGATGAATCTTTTCAGATCATCATGTCACATGGGAAAAGAAGGAGGGCAGTTGGAGAAGAACATTACGCTCTATGAAAATAGGAATGGTACCATGTTTGTTTTGCTTATTCTTGTATCTACTAAAATTATAAAGTCAGTATTTGTCATTTGTTGAGTGAATGGATTATGATGTTGTGTATTAGTTAATTTTTGTTTAGTTATCAAGCATTCTCCAAATCTTATTCACTTATAATGATAAACATTTTATTTCTAATTACCTTGATCTTGGTTAATTTATTTTTCCCTGTTGGATCTTGGCAAAAGAGGCCAAGTCATTGTGCGCAATTCTGTTAAAGTCTCTTAGAGATGGATGTGGCCTCACTCAAGACACGTGATTGAGCTCATGTTAATGGGATAGGAGAATGTGGCACTTCAGTCTTATGCGCACATACAAAGGATAAGGATAAGGATAAGGATGTATAATCCTAATACAGGGAGAGGGCAGCAGATTTGGGAATGATGACGCTATCTATCATAAACTATTCACAATTTATTGCCTAATAATTGTCCCTGCTTCTGTGTTGGCAGATTCTATTAACTAGGCACTTAGAGAATATTTAAGGGAGAAAGGTTAGCCAATTGAGTTTTTCCTATCACTCCAACTTCCCTTTTCCTGGCCTTCTCCTACACTTCCTTGTGGACAAGAATATTAAGTAGCAGGCAGAGTTCATGGGCATTTGAATGATCCCTTTTGCCTAAATTACTGCAAGTCCTAGAAGTCCTCCCTCCCAGGGTTTGTTTGAAGGAAATATTTATTTCCATTATCTTCCAGAGATCCCAGATACTATGATCTCATTCACAAATTTTACACAGAAGTACTGCTTTCTCATTATTTAAATAAACTTCAAATCTTAACTAATGGAATAATGACATTAATTTTACCTCAAAGATTGTAAGTATTGTTTTGTAAAGAAAATGTACACATAACCCAATTCATCTTTTTTAAAGGAAGTATATATCTTTCTCCTTCTTGCATTCAGGCAACATTAGTCTTAAATTATAGCAAAATATAGTGAAAAAATATTGTTCTCTTACTTTTAATGCATGTTCATTCCTCAGACTTGGAGGAAAAGTTGTGAAAATAACATTTTAGTCAATAGATTACTAACATATTGCATTATATGTCTTGCACCTTGGGTAATGTGATGTATGGAAAATTACCTAGCTATTAGTCTTCAGTGGGAGCCAAGTGAATAATGAGAGTTGGTAATTTATCTTATTTTCAAGGATTTTCAACAGTATCTGTGTCCTTGGGGCTACTTTCACAAATGTTACTCTTTACTGTTTCCTGATCCAAAGCGACAGGAAGATTTTTTTTTTTTTAAGTCTGAGATTTAAAAGAGGATTGAAGCTTGTCTGAGTTATGCATCCATAAAGACTGGCAGGCAAAAACAGGACAATTTGTTTCTTTTCAAACGTGACAACTAGAACAATGGCTGCCTTTTCCTTCCATGTGAAGTTTCCAAAGTACCCTAGACAGCTGCAGTCATTGTACAATCAAATAAAAAGCTCAGTGCCAGCCTCACATCTCATTTTTATTCTTGGTCCTCCGTCTTCATGAACCTCCTGCTACCATAACAGGAAGTCAAAATTTTCACCAGTTTTTGGTTGTGGACCCTAGAAGTTTTTTTTTTCTTTTTTTTTCTTTTCTTTTTTCGTTGTTGTTAGCTGGTAATCCTGAAGTTCCCCTTAAATCCTGCTAAATAAACCAACACTGAATATGGTACATGGAGAACCATTCATATGGGTGGTTATCAGGACAGTTGGGGAACATGTAATTCTCCTGGCTATCTAATATACTCTGAATGTGTCACAGTTATCTTCAGAATTAAAGAAAATGATCATTGATTGCTCCTGTCCTAACTTTTCCTGCCTGTTAGTCTCATTACAGTTAAAGCACATTTTCTTACTCTTAAAGAAATTGAATTGAAAGGTAAAGTGTAGCTGAATTATGTAGGGAGTTTGTGCAGCAGAAACGGGCTAGCTGTTTATTAAATCTTACTTTGCTTTTTCTAAGCACATGAATCAAATTTTCTGAACATTTTTACAAATATCTATGGACCCTGAGTTCCAGAAAGTAGACTATGAGAAAAACGAATGTGCCAGTCTCCTAGAATATTTCCTATTAGTGACCCTCCACCAGTTGGATGAAGGTAAGCATGTAGATCTTTAAAATGATGTGAACTTTATTCAAAAACCAATTCTTATGTGTTTAGCTTGAAGAAAAAAAAAATCAAAGCAGTGGCACTACGAGTGGGAGACTATTGTGGTTGTTGTATGAACTCTGTAATCAATTCTCTCACTGTCTGATCATCCAGGTCTGGCTTTCCGCCTCTGCTAGTTTAGATTGAGATAATTCCAGATTTCTCTTATGAAAACACACATTTTAAGTGACAAAAGTTTTATCTTTTTTTTCTTTTTGTAACTTTTCCCTTTGTTTTCCCCAGCTCTGTTGAAATATAATTGAAAAAATTAAATATTAATTGTACAATGTAATTATTTCATATATATATATATATGTATATATATATATACACACCTTGTGACATGATGACCACAATCAAGTTAACTAGCACCTCTGTCCCTTCACATAGTTACTGTCCGAGTGTGTATGTGTGCACATTGAGAACACTTGAAATCTACTCCCTTTGAAAATTTCACAAATGATGTTATTGTTAACCATATTTACCATACTGCACATCATGTCTCCAGAATTTACTCATTTATATAAAAGTTTGCTTTCTCAATGAACATCCCTTCATATCCCCCAACCTCTACCACTGGTAACCAATTTTCTACTCTCAGTTTTTAGGAATTTGACTTTTTTAGGTCCCACATATAAGTACTCTCATGTGGGTTTTGTCTTTCTGTGTCTGGCTTGTAGTTTTGATCTGCATTTCTCTTATAACTAGAGATGTTGAACATTTTTTCATATATCTGTTGATTGCTTGTAGATCTTCTTCTGTGAAGTGTCTGTTCAATTCCTTAGCCCATTTGTTGATTGGATTATTTGTATTCTTGGTGTAGAGTTTTTTGAGTTCTTTATACATTTATTTCTTTATATATTTGTACATTTAGCATATGTTTTTTCTTTCATCATTTGTATTGAGGCCTATCATTTCCACTGGGGACAACTGTTGATTTAATTTCTTTTGCTTTCTATTATTGATAAAGTTTTCAACATCCTCTCTTATGGCATTGTTCTTTTCTTTTCAAGACTCATTTCATATATCTTCCATTTTGATGAGATTGGAGAGAGATAAAGGAAATTACATACACTCATTTGGCTTTTTACTTTTGCCAGAGTTCATATTTTTTGCATTCCACCAAACTTTAGTTTTCAAATTCAAAATACTTGCATTCTTTTCTTTCACAATTATACCTGAGTAATAAATAGCACATATGCCAGTAACATTTTTATGTCTTTGAAAAAAAGTCACACTAATTTAATTATTTAGTGAATACAGTCTGGAATGTGCTTACATGTTTACCACTGAATTAATACATGGTGATTGACAGATAATAGTTTCAATTTTAATGATATGTTTACCTAAATAAAATTGACCTGATTTGCTTTTGGAATGCTTTTCTCCTTAGGTTCCTTAAGAATGAAATGATTGTGCTATGGGAGTCCTGTTAAGGAAGTCTGATCCTAAGCCAACATGTTGAAGATTTGGACCTATTTTTCTTCTATAAGATGAAGGGTCACTGGTCTGATCCTGAGGTCCTTGATCCATTTTGAGTTGAGTTTTGTGCAGGATGAGAGATAGGGGTTTAGAACAAGAAATAAAAGCAAGAATCAATAACTGGGATAGATTCAAACTAAAAAGCTTTCTCTCAGCAAAGGAAACTATCAGTAATGTGAAAAGAGAGCCTACAGAGTGGGAGAAAATCTTTGCCACTCATACTTCAGATAGAGCGCTAATTTCCAGAATCTATAAAGAACTCAAAAAAGTCTACACCAAGAATACAAATAATCCAATCAACAAATGGGCTAAGGAATTGGACACTTCACAGAAGAAGATGTACAAGCAATCAACAGATATATGAAAAAATGTTCAACATCTCTAGTAATAAGAGAAATGCAGATCAAAACTACCCTAAGATTCCATCTCACCCCAATTAGAATGGCAATTATCAAGAATACAAGCACAATAGGTGTTGGAGAGGTTGTGGGGGAAAAAGGTACACTCATACATTGCTGGTGGGGATGCAAATTAGTGCAGCCACTCTGGAAAGCTTGGAATGGAACCACCATTTGACCCAGCTATCCCACTCCTCGGCCTATACCTGAATGACTTAAAATCAGCATACTACAGCGATGTAGCCACATCAATGTTCATAGCTGCTCAATTTACCATAGCCAGATTGTGGAACCAACCTAGATGCCCTTCAACAGATGAATGGATAAAGAAACTGTGGTATATGTATACAATGGAATATTACTCAGCCATAAAGAATAATAAAATTATGGCATTTGCAGGCAAATGGATGCAATTGGAGAATATCATGCTAAGTGAGATAAACCAATCTCAAAAAACCAAAGGATGAATGATCTCACTGATAAGTGGATGATGACACAAAATGGGGGGTGGGAGGGGGGCAAGAATGGAGGAAGGAGGGACTGTATAGAAGGAAAAGAGGGGTGGGAGGGGTGGGGGGAAGAAAAAAATAACAGAATGAATCAAACCCCATTACTCTATGTAAATGTATGGTTATGCATCTGGTATGCCTTTGCTTCATGTACAACCAGGGAAACAACGTGTATCCCATTTGTTTACAATTAAAAAAAAAACAGAATAAAATGATCATTGGGTCTAAAATGCTCTGCCTTTACTTAACTTTTACTCACTCTTCCTCCTCCTCCTCTTCTTTTTAGTTGAAATTGGTAAATCTGACATTAAAAAAAATAGCATATTAGGCTTTCAGTATTTTCCTTACCTTCTTCCTTTGTTTTAACCAAGGTTTATATCCAGCATTGTGCTAATGATGTGCTTACACTCCTCTTATTACAATTAACTTTTGAGAAAACTACTAGAAATTAAATATTTTGTCCCAACTTACCCTAGTGAATAATTGGCAGATCTAAAATTCAAAACTGCAAATTTTGTATTTCCTTCCATATGGTATTCTAAGGATCCTATTTTATTTTTTTCTAAGTTGATTTGGGTAGCTACTAGTATCACTTCCAAGAATGTTTTTTGTGGCTTATGAAGTCTTATGATAAGAAGATAATTAAATCCCCTATTTTCAGTGGTGTGCCTTATTGTGAAATGATAAAAACAAAATATTTTTCCAAATATTCACTTTTTAAGTTTTTGAATTGATCAGTAAACACAGTCCATACTTTGGTAATTCCTAGAATAAAATAAACCACTGTATGAGTTGAGAGGTAAGTAATTATATACCAGGTAAATTGATGACTTGCACTCATAAATGTAAGGAATAGCTACAGATAATTTCTGACAATTTGATTGAAACTAGATTTCTGTGTGCACAGGTACTATGTGTTTATAATTTCAATGTAGGGCATTTGTATGGTTGAATTATAACCCTTGAGAATTATGGTTTTTATTTTCCCTGGCTTATATCACTATGTTTCTGCTTCCTATAACTATTGAATAGTAAAATGTTTATTGCAATATGCCATAGTGAAAACTTATTTACATTCTTAACATATGGGCCTATTTCAAATTGAGACAGGAGAAAGAGAATACATAAAGATGTGTTATTTACCCATGTCACTTTTAATCAGGAAGCAAAATGAATGAAGAGGTGAAAAAACTTCATGGAATGCAAGTAGGTTGTTTGATGTTGTTACTTAAGTAAAAAGGATAAGCACTCATTCTATGAATATAATTAAATGGATATCTGATAATTAAAGTATACATGTCTATTCCCTTAAGTAAGCATATGCATCCTATCAAACAAACAAATGGATCATCATAGGTAAATGAATTCTCTGTATTCAGACATGTTATCTTCTCCGTTTCACATGTTGTCATAGCAACGATTGACTTCATATGGCCTGACTCAGCTACTCAGCAACCAAAGAGAAAAGAAATGTCCTGTTTCCTATAATTTGATGCTAGAGGTGATATCTTTAGAGTGTGCAATAATAAGAGGTGATGCTTAAACCTACTGGATTTCTTTTCTGATTGCAACAAAATCAATAATTACCCTCCAGTTGCAGAGCAGTTGTCATTTTGAGGTTTATTCAGTAGGTAGTTTCTATAGGTAAAGAACAGAAATTATTTAAGGATGTCCAGGGTTTCTTGGAGAAAATAGAGGATGGATCATCTTTCAATAGTTATTTGGCCAAATATTTTAATATGTAATTTAGAAATCAGTAGAGAGAGAGAACAATATTTTTGAACAGAGAAATATTGTAAAAATATATGAGACTCAATGCTACTTTTCTGTATCTGCCTGTTATATAAAATGCCACAGCGCTTCATTATATTGAGATAGTTCTTTTTTATGTGAAATATATTCATAAAAATTATTCATTGAAGTAACAGGAGAAAGAATACTCATTGCCAATTTACTGAGTATATGGTATTTATTGAGTATATGGTATCAGAACATAGTATAGAACAGTAAAAATTTGCTTGTCAAAGGTTTGTACACTTTTCTGTGAGACTGTCTTGAAAAGATACAAATTATGCTGAATAAAATCATAAATTATACTTTATTTTTATGGTTTGGGGTAGTTTTAAAAACAAATACAATGAAATATACATCTTCAAAGAATTAACTTAAAAATGTTACTTAGTACTAACTTCAGTTATTCAATTTCCAGTTCTTGAATCAATTGTATTAGATGTCTGGATTTTCAAGCAATTTCTACTCGGCAGATTACACAATCATTATAGACTGCTCTGTTCTCTGCAGGGAATAACAGCAGGACCTGAAGGTGGTCCCTACATGGGAAAATGCATGGAAGAACCATCAGTTTGGATGTTGAAATTTTCCACTTCACAATTATGGCTCTATTTGCTGCGTTATCTAGAAAGTACGATGTTTGTGAGTTTGAAGGTTGGTCTAGTAAGAGAATGCAGTTATGAACAGAAAGAAATCTAAGATTAATGCATGAGTGACATCTATGTGTTATGCATTTCGTCAGTATCTTGTCCTGTACACATGGCTGATATCTACCTAGAGGCACCCTTAACTTTGAGGATAGGTTTAATCTAACAATATAATGGAATGATCCTGGCAGCCACTTCTGGGATTTTCCTACTGAACCATTTCATTTCCATTTTATTTAATAAAAAATAGGCAGGGAGGGAAATTAAACACTTCAAAAATCTGAAATGTGGTCAATTCCTTCTGTTCACATCACCATTTGATTATATTTTCAGTCTTCCAATCATTCACTTCATTCAGGTGATTTCATTTGTCATTTAGAGATGATATTAAAAATGAAGATTCAGCCACTTCACTGTTACCTGTCTCCGTTCTGTCATCGGTGAGTTCTACATTTCAAGAATACTGAAGCAGATTAGTATAGCATCAAATGTTCAGAGTTTCCTGGAAAAATGACCCTGCGTTAATACAAAGCATTGCTATTCACATTTTAAAAATGACTCGGTCCCTGTGTGTCTTGGTTTCTCCTCTACAACTTTGAAATGTTCGAAGTCACAGTATTGATCTTGGCTTACAGACTGCTTCTCAATTTATCAAACTGGTTTTGAAGCAAGTTAGAAGTTAGGCTGAGAGCAGAGCTAAAATGAAGCCAAAAAAACATATTCTTTCTTTAACTTCTCTGCATTGCCCCAGAGAGTAAATTCTCATTATTTTCCCTGTTGTTCTGCATCTCTCAAAATTCTACTGATTATAAAATTCAGACAAGTAATTGTGACATCCCTCACATCACCTCCTGCAGATGAACTGTTCCAAACCTGTGTTCTTTTTATGTTATTTGTTCTCAGATTTTATTGTACCTAGCATACATTGTTGCTTATATCTATTAGATCACAATATTAAACAATTCCAGGCTTCTGCCCAGATGCTAGAATTGTTCTTTCCCTCTTCCCTAATCTCACCCCCAAGTCTTCTATTGAAGAAAATCCCCTGTCTTTACCATAACTCTCTCCCTGCCTCCTTAAAGCTGGGAATTGTTTTAAGGATGTATGTCTTTTAAGCAATGAAGAATAGGTCAGATGTAGTTGAAAGAGAATGCATCTTTCACTTGGGCTCTACTTCAGTCTCCTAAAGTTCTTTAAAGGTAACTGAAGCCAAATGGAACTTGGAGATTTCTGTTCTCAAGGAATTTATACAGGGAGGGCACTTTACCCAGTGGGTTCCAGCAATGGAGAAAGGGGAGGTACTTCCTACATCTGAGCAAGACAAGGATAGTGCTCTCCACTCCACTAATGCTTCCAACTTCTGAGAGTTCATAACACTGGAGGGTTGCAGCTGTGTATTTTAGAAGATATTAGTCTGATTCTGATGGTCCACCCCCTCATTCACTGCCACTGAATTAAAAAGAACTCCATGTAGGCCTCCATCGTGCCTTACTCATTATGGTGAGTGGATGCATGCTTACATGTGTGCTCATGCATGCACACACGTGTGACTTTCATTAGTGAGAAATGAAATGAAAAGAGCATGGGCTTTCAGATGAACCAGTTCTGGGTTCCAATCATAGAAAACACAGTCTTCATTTGTGAAATGGGGAAAACACACTTTTAAATGATTGCTGTGATGTTAAATATACCAGCAAACATTAAAAACCTGGAATAGGACAAGACATAGTGAATAGTCCATAAGTGCTAATTTTCTCCTTGTCTTCTAGCCCCCAGATATGAAAAAAAATTCTTGTCAGTAACTCAATCTATGGCTACTCTGTTAGTTGAGTGTTGCTGTATTGCCAAGTATCCTGAACTCTTTAAATAATATTTTTAAAATTTCAAATGAAATAGGGCTATGTTGTTCTGTTAATTTTGGTTATACTTGACTAATCTCACTGAGGCTTGTTTTGTCTAAAGCTAACTCCATGTTTTAAATTTGGCTTAAAAGTTTCTCCATGCATAGTGAACTGTAACTTGATGTGTAAACAGACTGTAACCTACTCTTGTAACAAGTGGTGAGTGTCATCCAATCAAGTGATCAGTTATTCCAACCATATTCAAATGAGGCAGATGTGAGTTGTTACCAATCAGACTGTCTCTATACCTCACTTCTGTTTTCTGTACAGCACTTCCTTTACATCACTTCCTATGCTCTGTCTATACATATAACTTCCCATGTGGTAGAGTATAGCATTCTCAATTTGTTTTTTTCTTTTTTTTTTCTGGACTGCTGTCTAATTGTAGAATAGCAAAACCAACTCAGATCTAAAAAAAAAAAAATAGATTTGTGATTTTGTCTACAGGCTTAACCCTATAAACAATGAGAGAGATGAAGCTTTGGATGATCTTAAAATACAAATGACTGGGTTTTGCTCTGTGTCTCTCTCCTATCCCTTTAGCTGTCAAAGAGGAAGGCAAGCACCAACAGCAAATAAACCCAATTGTGGTGGGTATGTGCTTTTCAAGCTTGGATCAATTTGTTAATATCCCATTAGTCAAAGTACATCACATGTTTGAGGCCAGAATCAGAGTGTGGAGAAACGGTAAAGTTATAGGACAAAGGCATGAATCATCAGGGCCTTGTGCAACCCACCTACTTTACAAAGAAAGACCAAGCTGAAAATACCCTTCCCAGAATTCTCCTCCATGAAGATTTGGTTAGAGAAACAGAACTCTCACAGCTCATAGACAGATGTAAACTAGGGGATTTACTTTAGGAGTTAAATGTTACACAATCATGGGATCTCTTGGATAGGTTATGTAGCCCTGTCTTGTGTTGATTCTATAGTCTTATTAGTCAGCCAGAATACCATTCAGGAAGAAAAATAGGATATGAAAAGTTAACATTTAAACCTCATGAAGACAAACTGGAATCCACATCTGTCTCTTATCACCTCTAGCCTTGGTGTGGAGGTCGCCTGAAGGCAAAGACTGTGTCCTTAACTACAGTCTACAAAACAATTATCCTGAGAACCAAAGAAAATGAAGGGGATTAGGTGGGAGCTAGAGGAACTGCTGGTTATGACCCTTATTCATTGCTGAGCTGCTACAGTACTTAATACTTGGTATCAAACTTCAGAATATAAAATTGTTAAGGTTACTGCTTTATTTCATTCTTCTCAATCTCATGCAAATGTCTCTTCTGGTCAAAACTAATCTGGAGCTCTACCAGGAGGAGAATTCTGGGAAGGGTATTTTCAGCTTGGTCTTTGCTGTCTGGTTAAAGGCTCTTTTTGTCTTATATCACTTTATCTTTGGTTATGATGAATTGGTTATTTTAAGGTTTCTCATATCCTACCTCTCTCTCTAAAATAGTTTAGATTGCTAATTCACTGAGCATGGCAGAAATGATGCAAATAATCTGAATATTAGAAATTTTTAGCTGCTTTGTACAGCTCATAATTCTTGATACCCCTGTGATTTTCATTTCTCATCCAGATGAGAATATGTTTGCATGCCTTACCAGCCTTAATAGTCAAAGATGTTGTATAAGTAGAAAGAGTGGAACTAAGAATTTAATTTCTAAAATAATATTTCAACTCTAAGTAACCAAGGGGACAGATAAACCAACCAAGTGTATTAGGGATTTGTTATCATTTAAGAGAAGAAATTGCTGCAATGGTTGAATAATTAAATTTCATAATTAATGACAAATTTTTAGTGAAGCTTTTTGACTTCAGTGTAAATTCCCACAATTCAATGTGTAGAACTAATTCTCTCAGGGAAATCATAGACTTTATAGCCTCAAAGTAACCCAGGATCTATGGCAATTACTGCTATTTCTTAGTGAAATATTTTACTATAGAAATAGCCATGAGGGATGGGCATGTAGCTCAGTGGTAGAGCACTTGCCTATCATGCTTAAATCCCTGGTTTCAATCCCCAGTAACACACACACACACACACACACACACACACACACACACACACACACACACACACACAAATACACACAGCCATTAAATAGACTAGTTCAGAAAAAGATCATCTCTCTACATATGCACCATTTATCTATCCACCTATTTATCTCTACAACATCTATTTCTTTATCTCTTTTTTAATGAAAGTTTTTACAAGGATTTTGATTAAAATAGAGATAAGAGAAAAAGAAATCTAGTTTTAGTTTTGCAGGAAAATCAGTCATTATGATATAAGAAAGTAATACTGAGAAAAGAGTTGAAATAAAATTGCTAACGAAAGTGGAATTTGTGAAGAAATAACTTTTTAAAAGTACTACCTGACTTTTGAAGTACTTATAGCTATCTGTACTGGACATGTATAGACTTTTCTCTTGTTATTCTCAGAAAAATACAGTATAACAATAGTTTATATAACATTTATATTGTATTAAGTATTATAAGTAATGTAAAGAGAGGTAAAGTGTGTGGGAAGATGTATAGAGGCTATACGGAACACTATATCACATCATTTTATATAAAGGACTTGAGCATCCACTACTTTTGGTATCTTGGGCGGATTCTGGAGTCATTCACCCATGAACACTATGGATGACTGTGCATATATAAGAACATAAACATTTAATCATATATAATAGGAGGCTTTATGTCACTGATGCGAATAAAGAGGCATTCACAGTAGGTTGGAATATATGGGGAAGATATCAAGAAAGAGGTGGGATTTGAATTGACAGTGAAAGAAATAACAGAGTTCCAAAACACGGGAGTGGCTTAAAATAACTACTATATTCTTCATGACTCTAAGAATCAGATATTTGGACATGACTTAGTAGTAAGTTCATCTCTGCTTCACTTGGTGTGTCTGCAATGGATTTACTTGGGCTAGAGGATCCAAGGTGGCCTCAGCTTACGTGTCTGATGCCTTAGCTGGATGGTCCTTCAAAGAGGGCTTATTCACATCTGGGGCTTTAGAGTACCTTCTCTGTGGTATTTCTGCCCTTATTTTCCCAATTCTATCTCCACGTAGGCAGTTGCAGGAACTGTAGAGTCATCCAGGTTTAAAAATCAGAAATTCTTAGATTTCTTTAACTTTAATTTAGCTAAAGCACATCAAAGAACCAACCAGATTCAAGGGGAGGGAAAAACGGATGAGAATACTGTCAAAGACACATTCAAAGAAGACGTGTGGGATGGAAGGAGTGGTTGCAACAATTTTGGAAATAATCTATTGTCATGACCTCCTGACATGATTTAAAAGTCCTGGCTGGTTTCTTCCTGCTGTTTTAGTGTAATTATTATTAAACTTTACTCTCAAAAGAATGCCTATTTGAGTGGTCACCCTAATTCCCAGATATATTAATGTAAACATGCATTTTCAATATAATTACACATCATAAAATATTGAAAAGAGATCAGTCAGAATTTTCTAGCTTGTATGACTTTGGGCAAGTCAAGAAATCTCTATTTCTTTATCAATAGAAGTGGAAAAAGAGGAAAGCAAATACATATAGAGTTATAGTGAGCAAAATTTAAGTGTATTACCTGCAAGAAAAAAAGGTAGATGGCTCAGTCAGGTTAAACACATCTTTAAAATCACAGACCTAAGAGAAAGATTGAGAATGAAAGTTTTATATATGTATACACACACACACACACACACACACACACATTTGAACTATCTTGTTTAAATTATTGCAGGGTTTTTTTTTTTTTTTTAATTTCAATGGCATGCTCTGTGTGTGTGTTTCAGAGCCTAGTTCTTCATTTCATTCAAATGAAATGTGCCTATCCTCACATCACACAGTCAGTACCTACTAATAATAAGCACTTTCTCTCTTTGTAGTATTTGCAAATTATATTTTAAACCTTTTACCATGCCCTGTATTCTGCTGGGCCTGTTTCTCATTACCGGTTCCTGACGATTCTTTGTAGCCCGTGGTCTTGCCCTCTCTTCTCGGACCTGATGCTCATTAATTTTCTCCTATGACCTTGACTCTTTTTCTGAGCATGCTTATAATCAGTGTTTCTGCTGACCGTTCCATGTTCCTTGGGTTATTAAAATGGGTTTTCTGCAAGCATTCAATTAGGGGGTAAAGGAAAAGGATTCTATTTTAGGCCTTCCTAGGAGCCCATATTTGGTTGTAATAAATCTAAAACACTGGCATAAAGACATATGGAAGGTTTGTACATAAGGAAAGAATTAGGACTCCCCCCCACAGTTTAGACTTAAATGTCAGTAAAGAGTATATCTCACTATTTGAGCATTAGCTAGTGAAGCACTGGCAAACATGATTAATGGATTTCTATGTTTTCTATAACAATGGCAATGAGAAGAAGTCAATCCTTCATATGTGATTATCTTAAATATTTTAAATATACTATCATTTAACCCAATAATAACTATAGGATATGTGTATTACAATTGACTTTTTATAGGTAATGTTTTTGAGGTCTAAAGCATATAATAGCCTGTCTAGGTTTCTTTATGTTAGTTGGTGGTGGACTTGAATTCCTACCTGAAATCCATGGTATTTTTTTCCTCTACTGTTGTTATTGTTTTAGTTACCATTTGGAAATGACCACTATTTTTTTTGTGGGTGGGGGGCTACCAGAGACTGAACTCAGGGGCACTCAACCACTGAACCACATCCCCAGTCCTATTTTGTTTTTTATTTAGAGACAGGGTCTCACTGAGTTGCTTAGTGCCTCACTTTTGCTAAGACTGGCTTTGAATTCGAGATCTTCTTGTCTCTGCCTCCTGAGCTGCTGGGATTACAGGTGTGTGTCACCAGGCCTGGCATGACCCCTCTTAATGGTGGTGAAGAAACTGGATTTCATTTAATTTCTAAGACTTTTGTATTTACTATATTCCTTTTCTAAATGTAAGAAAAGATTAAAGTGGAAGCTGATATAGGGCATCTTACATATAACCAGAAGAAGAGCATGTGTTCATAAATACGAGATTTCAGAATTGTGTTAGAAAAGAATATTTCTCTATTATTGAAAAGACTGAAAGGGAACACGTGGATGAGTGGGTATTATGATAGCCCAGGTGGGCAAAGACTCATGGGAAGGCAGGATTATATCTTAGAGCAAAAACTCTTAAATCAGCAACACTGGCTCTTCCAGTTACTGCCTGCCTGTGTGACTTTAGTCGAGTTATTTGAGTTCTCTGAACCTATATTCATTTATTCATTTCTGTGTGAAATGAGGATAAGAACATTTATTGCTTAGGGAGTTAAGCTCAGCATTATTATATGGGTTACTGGAGATAATCAATGTAATTGCCTAAAACTATATTTCACTCACATAAGAAACATAAGTCATGTGAGGACTTTATTCTACCTCAGTAGGTGAGATTTAGGAGTGTGCTAGTATCAGGGAATTCCAGCAAGTGGGAAATGTCACAAATAGATCAAGTAGGAAAATATGCCCCAGACAGTGGTCAGCATCAGGAATGGCAGAAGAAATAGAGCACCAGAGTTGTTGCTTATTAGACTCTTCTTTGGCTTTATGTGGAAAGGAAAAGATGTTCATTTCTTATCATTGGAGAGTGAAGTCAGTACAAGGCTAAAAGTAAATTTCCCTTAGTGCTGAGATACCCAAGCACTCACCCTGAGATTTCTTAAGTTAAAGTCTGGACTGAGCCCAGAGTCTGCAGTAGTATCTCAAAGTTTGATCTTTAAACCAAGAAACACCTGGGGAGTTTAATTAAAAATGCATTTTCATGGATCCCCATCCAGACCTGCCTTTATGCCCTTGTTTGCTTTCTGTGCCTAAGATTCCACTGTGGTTTCACATCAGCCAGGAAAAATAGATTTATGGATTATACTATCAGGTTTTAATTAAACTAACTCTCCCAGAATAAGTTTCTCCAAAGAAGGACTTATTGAAAATGGAGGCACAATGCACACACAAGTAAACAGAAGGAAAACAGCAGAGGCAGCATTTCTGTTCAGAGTATAGGAGCTCTTTGAAGCCAAGTGAGAAAATAAATGAGATGCTAATCTGATCAGGCATGACACAGTCAATCACATTGTGCAACCAAAATGTCCTCATCAACTGTGAGGATGAAAAGCTTTGGACCATTAACATATAGAAATCAAACACATATGTTAAAGCACTGCTCAGTTAAAATTCTCTACTCTCATTAGCTTTTTGTGTAATTGAATATTTACTTATAAATAAATATAAATAGATGAGTTGCATGTAGAAATTAGAGCTGAGACATAAGGAAAATCTTAAGAGTAAGGAGGTAGGCGTGTCATAACCTACACTCCTAACAAAATTTTCACATGAAAAGTTATAGTGTAGTGTCATGTAGTCAAATAATTTCTCTTGACAATGCCCAAAATGTACACATTGGGAAATATTCTAATGTCTTGGCATTACATAGAACCCCACCAAATGCTTGTGCATATTATAGCATGGAGATATAAAATGATCCTCCTAGTTACTGACCTACAAATCAAACCAAGTCTTTGTTTCCTTTTGAGAAAATTTTTACTAATTCTTCTATCATAACAGCCAAGTATGAAGCATGCTAAATAACTTCAAATGAACTTTACATTTATATCATAATTCTTCATTAAATAATTACAAATAAATGAAATTTTGCTGTTTAAAACAAAGAATTGGATTGTGATAGTTAAAACTTTGAATAACTGTATCTATTTAACACATTTTAAAAAAGTGTGCAATGTTAACATGAACAATGTAATAGAATTCTATTGGAATTTTTCCATTGAATTAACATTATGGACTTTTAACAAATGCCCTAATTAGGTAGAATATCTAATGGGAATATTGCCCAAATTAAGATCAAGGAAAATGTTCAATATGCTCACTAATCCTTCGGGGGAAATTTGGAAGACTCCTGCTATATTTTTATAAAAATCTTAGTGTTTCTTGGTCTTGGCTGCTTTCTTATTGAGTACACTCTACCGTTGATTTTCTTTTGAGTGAAATGACATAGCTTATAAAGATGATAGAAATCCAAGAGAGAGATCCTGAACAGATAATGACTTTAAAATGAAATGTTTATTATTCTCTAAACTTGACGTAACTTCCTGGAAACAACCACAATAAATGAACATCTTTGTGTCTTGGATATGTAGACATACAGGGTATATTTGCTGAATATAATGGGGAAAATTTACTTTTTATACAATTAATTAGTTTGATTGAAAACTTATTAATATCAATGTCAATATAGAAATATATATGTGTATCTCAACTTCGGTTCTACCTGGTGATAAATCAGTAAGAACCAGCAGAGTGAAACAAGATGATAAGGGATTATGGAACTGTGTTATTTGAGGATTGGTTAGTGGAGAGAGTAGGGTTGTTTTTCTTATAGAAAGAAGGAATTATGGGAGATTTGTAGATATCTTTTAAAATTAGAAAGATTGTCACAGAGGAAAGAAATAAGTCTTTGTTGCTCCAGTAGATGAGGATTCATCATATAAATTTCAGAAAGACAGGATTTAACACAGTAGAAGGGAAAGTTTTCTCACAATTTAGCACATGGCTATTTTTCTCTCTACAACACAAACAGTTACTACATTAATATGGTAAAATTGTCCACAAAAATGTTTAATATTTAAAAAGACAGGGTATATTCATCTTCCTGTGTGTTTGTTAGTCTATTTGTGTTGCTCTAGTGAATTTTCATACGCGGGGTGGCTTGTAAACAACAGAAATTTACTTCTTGCAGTTCTGGAGGCTGGCAAGTCCAAACTCAGGTTTAGCAGATTTGGTGTCTGGTTTTGAGAGCCTGTTTGCTTGGAGCCTGTTTCTTGGTTCGTAGACAGTACCCCACCTATGCCCTCACACGGTGGAAGGGAATACTGGCTCTCTAGGTTCTTTCATAAAAGCACTAATCCCATTCATGAGTGAAGAGACCTAATGACCTAATCACATCCCAAAGTCTACACCTCCTACTACCATCAAATCAGCGCTTAGGATTCAAAGCATTTGGGGTTCAGACAGGACTGGTGAATTGTTGAAGAGATTAGATTTGGTAATTCCACAAGTTCCATTCAAGTCTTAGAACATGTTCTTACAAACATAACACATCTTTGCAGGATTTCCCTGGCTTTGGAGAAAGCAAATCTCTTTGCAAAAGAGAGTTGGTAGGTATAGTTGGTAGGTATAGTTCTATGCTATTTTGCAAAGTTTAGTCAAGTTACATCTTCACTTCTTTGTCTTTTGTCTGTGACCACCATTGCTTTACTTTTATGTCTCAAATTGAGACTCATCCAAAGAGAAGATCTGACTGATGGAGTTAATTGCCGTTTACTCATTTTACTAGAACTGTCTCAGCAGACCACCTCACAGAGAACTGGCCAATTTGCAGTATAGACAGACTGCCTTTGAATCAAAAGCCAACCCTGAAAAATCTGCCACAACCATGGTAGCAGCTGTGCACTCTAGACCAGCACAGCAACTGACTGAGCCTCATCTCCTAGAGAGAAGATCTGAAAATGGCAAGCACACTGAAGACACAGTATGCCAAGAATAATCTGTATTCCTATCGAAGCATTTTCTTTTATGTCTCATAATCTACTGAATATTTTACTCAAAGAAGGAAAAGAGGGCTAACTTTTGATTTTCTACTCTAGACATGTAACAAGTTATCTTGCAGGTCTCATGCACGTGCATTAAATAGGTTTAGAATGAATATAAGGCTATTTTAATTATAAGTCCTACAGGGTTTGACCAAATCAAGTAAACACACTTTTGAACACCTACTTGTTTATGGCACTAAGTAGATTAGATTTTCTGAATTCTTACTATATTTTCACCTTCGAATTCAGATTCAACTTAGGTTCACTGAATATTAATTAGAAGATTGAATTTATTTGTGGGTTCATACTTCCCTTCCTTTCTATTCCAGGAAGGATTTAAGATAGATTATAAAACATCATAAAATATGACAAGATAGCATAAATTTAAAGTGAGGCTAGCAAGGAAAATATGTATTGGTGCAAAATGGAAACAAGATTGAAAATGGAAATGGTAGGACTATGCAAAATATATAAACGTGTTTCTAAGCATTCTGGGGAAAACCTTACCAGTTGGAAATTGATGTCATATGACATGAAAAAAACAAAAAGAAGATGGGTATAAAGTAGAACTATTCTCAGGTGTGGGTGACAAGTGGTGGCCGAAGCAGGGGGACAGCAGGGGACTTGGGCTGGAACCATGGTGGACGGCAGCTCCGAGCTGGCTGTTGGGTGCAGGGTCAAGATGGAGGTGGACTACAGCGCCACGGTGGATCAGCGCCTGCCTGAGTGCGAGAAGCTGGCCAAGTTTTAGGAAGGAAGACTTCAAGAAGTCATAACCCTTCCCTCTTTAGAAAAACAAACACGTACTGCTCCTGAAATGGTGTCTACATCCTGAATCTTAGTTGTAGTGGTGAAGATGTACTATGAGGCTAAAGAATGGGATTTACTTCATGAACATATTATGCTGCTGTCAAAAAGGCAGAATCAGTTAAAACAAGCTGTTGCAAAAGTGGCTCAACAGTGCCGTACTTATGTTGAAGAAATCACAGACCTCCCAGTCAAACTTCGATTAATTGATACTCTACGAATGATTACAGAAGGAAAGATTTATGTGAAATTGAACGTGCTCGACTGACTAAAACATTATTAACTATAAAAGAGCAAAATGGTGACATGAAAGAGGCAGTCTCCATTTTACAAGAATTACAGCTGGAAACCTATGGTGGGTCAATGGAAAAAAAAAAAAAAGAGCGAGTGGAATTTATTCTAGAGCAAATGAGGCTCTGCCTTGCTGTGAAGGATTATATTTGGACACAAATTATCAGCAAGAAAATTAACACCAAATTTTTCCAGAAAGAAAACACAGAGAAATTAAAGTTGAAATACTATAATTTAATGATTCAGCAGGATCAGCAATGAGGGATCCTATTTGTCTATTTGTAAACACTACAGAGCAATATATGATACTCCCTGTATATAGGCAGAAAGCAAAAAGTGGCAGCAGGCTCTGAAAAGCATTGTTCTCTATTTTATCCTGGCTCCCTTTGACAATGGACAGTCAGATTTGGTTCAACGAATAAGTGGTGACAAGAAGTTAGAAGAAATTCCCAAGTACAAGGATCTTTTAAAGCTTTTTACTACAATGGAGTTGATGAGGTGGTCCACACTTGTTGAAGATTATGGGATGGAATTAAGGAAAGGTTCCCTTGACAGTCCTGCAACTGATGTTTTTGGTTCTACAGAAGAAGGTGAAAAAAGGTGGAAAGACTTGAAGTCTTGAGTTGTCGAACATGATATTAGAATAATGGCCAAATATTATACTCGGATAACAATGAAAAGGATGGCACAACTCCTCGATCTGTCTGTGGATGAGTCAGAGGCTTTTTTCTCAAATCTAGTAGTTAACAAGACCATCTTTGCTAAAGTAGAGAGGTTGGCAGGAATCATCAACATCCAGAGACCCAAGGATCCCAATAATTTATTAAATGACTGGTCTCAGAAACTGAACTCACTGATGTCTCTGGTTAACAAAACTATATACCTTATAGCCAAAGAGGAGATGATACATAATCTACAATAAGGGTCCCATTGCTTTTAGAAAAGAGATGAAGCAGGAAGTCATTAAAAAAAAAAAGACTTAAAAAAAGAAAGTAGAACTATTCTCACAATAGAGAGCTGAGTTCTCAAATCAAGAGCATATAATGATCTTCTCAACGACATCTTTACAATTGATGTAACCATGAGTTTCAGATATTTCCTTTGTTTATTCTAGGTAGTTTTATGTATATTATACTTACAGTGGCACTTTTGAGTACTCATTTAAAAATATTTATTCAGCCTGTATTATGTTTATGCCACTATTCTAGATTTTGGGAATACAGATTATTCTATAAACAGCTAATTAAATGAGATAAGATGCTTACTCAGAAGAAATTAGATTGAGATGAAATGAAGCAAATCAATAAACAAGCAAACAAATAGGCAAATAAGACTACTCCAGGTTAAATTCACATCTGTGGAGGATGATAAAAAAAAAAAAAAAGAATGTGTTAGTTAATTCTTGGAGTTGGGGTGAGCTAAGTTGATTGTGGATTGAGTAATCTATAAATTCCATATGGAAGAGAAGAGAAAAAGCCACACAAATACTTTGAAATGTTTCTGCAAGCTGCTAGGAAAGTAGAAACTGGAGGAAGGAAGCTGTCATTGCAAATATAAAAGCAAAGGGACTAGTTAAGAAACTACTGTGGGAATTCATGCAAAGTATACTGAAGGTGTAGACCAAGTGAAACAGAAGAGACAATGAACTTGGGATATTTATGGAAGTAAAACAAACAGGGTTCTATGTAACAATTTCATACATGAGACAACTAATTTTCATGGACAGTGATTTTTGGGAATAAGACACTCAACGAAATGAAGTGACAACCTATGGAATGGGAGAGAATATTTGGAAACTATGCATCTAACACCCAGATGGTTAGCATGCAGAATATGTAAAGAACTAGAAAAACTTAACAACAAAGACCCAATTAGAATTGGGAAAACTATCTGAATGTAATTTTCTTTAAAAAATGAACATGTTCTGTATTCACAGCCATCAAGGAAATAAATGCAAATCAAAACCCACAATGAGAGATTCCACACTAGTTAAAATGGTTATGATCAAAAAGACAAAAGCAAGCAAACAAACAACAACAAAAACACAAAGGTGGAAAAGAGGGAACACTTCTACACTGTTGGTGGGAATGTAAATGAGTATAACTATTATGAAGAATAGTAAAGAGGTTTATCAAAAAATTAAAATGGGTCTACCATATGATGCAGGTTTCTCACTGCTGGGTGTATATCCAAAGGAAACGAAATCAATATATCAAAGAGATATTGGCATTCCCATGTTTATTAAGGCACTGTTTATAACAGTCAGAATATGGAATTATCCTCAGTGTCCATCAATGGATGAATGAATAAAGAATGGACAAGGACAATGTGATATGTATATTGTATGTGTATATATATCCATATATACACACATATGTATATATACACACAATATACATACATACACATACATACATATATACATATATAATATACATATATACATGATAAAATATTATTCAACCTTTAAAAGTTTTGTGATAATGTGGATGGAACTGAAGAACATTAGGTTAAGTAAAATAAGCTGAAAATTGAAACACAATTATCACATGTTCTTTCTCATATGTGGAAGCTAAAAGTGGGTGATCTGAATGTGGAGTAGGTATTACTAGAGGCTGAGGACTGGGGAGGGGCAAAGGGAGGATGGGTGAAGTGTACCGAAACATGGTTAGAAAGAATAAGCTTAATGCTCTACAGGGCAGTGGGCTGATTATATTTCTCAATAACCTATGACACATTTCATAAAGAGCTAGGACAGAGGAGCTCAAGATCTCCAAGCATAATGAAATGATAAGGAAAGGGAAAAGTCAAAATACCTGTTTCGATCAGTATGCATTGTTGGAATATTACACTGTAGACCATAAATATGTACAATTATGATATGTTAATCAAAAATTTTAAAAGGAAACTAATTTTCAACAAAGCCATTTAAAAGCACAAGAGCCAGGGATAAAAATAATGTCCAGGGATATTGTGTCTCACTCCAAAAATGTCTATTTATACAATGGGGTCATAAAATAGAAAAAGTCCACTATTTCATAAATGAACAAATGCAATATCCTCCCTTCATAAGGGTAGATTTCAAAAAAAACTATATATTGGACAATAATTTTTTTGTCAAGTAATGTGAATATTGGTTTGATGCAGCTTTGTGTCCCAGCTCTTGGGACACATAATTTTTATAATGATTTGCATGAGTTAATTTTTATAAAGCATTTTGAATGGTGCCTGCACCACTGGGCATTCAAGAAGTAATATAATTTATGATAGAGCAATTTTAAGAGCCATTGACAGAGGCTATTGGCAGGCTTTTTAAAATACTCTCTTTCATCAGTGAATGCTTCTTTACTAATTATACACAATATCACATATATTAAAAAGATACAGGAAATGAAAAATATGGCAATATATATCAATATATCGTATGAGATTTTCTGTGTGTGGAGAATTCCAAATGCTTATTTTCCTCTTCTTTACCATTTTCTGCATTTTCTGAATGTTTTAAAATAAGCATGCTACATATTAACTTTGCTTTCAGAAATTATATGTTTTACTTATAACTATCAGTATGTGCTTGCTTTAAAAGTCGAATCGTGTATATATGCCACAGTTTCTTTGTCCATTCATCTGTTGAAGGGTATCTAGGTTGGTTCCACAGTCTAGATATTGTGAAATGAGCTGTTGTAAACATTGATGTGGCTGCATCACTGTAGTACGACTACACGAATGGTATGAATCTACATCATGCACAACCATAGAAATGAAAAGTTGTACCCCATTTGTGTACAATGAATCAAAATGCAGTTTGTTAAAAAAAATGTCGAATTGTGTAAAGTAACAGTGACTGCATGATAAGAAACTACAGAGATAAGACTATGGAGCAATGAGACTTTGGAAATGTTTCTTCCTACTTCCTTTTCAGATCTTCTCATAATAGTATGCAATATATTTTAAATGAAAGAAAAAGGCTACACAATGTGGGACAATCTGAAATATCTCTTCCATGCAACCACTCTGATTTTTCCTAACCCAAGATTCTTAAGTCCTCTCTTAAGCTCTGATAATATTTTCCACTTCTGTTGTTCACTCATGGCTGTCTTGATTATTTAAATCAATCTTCTGATCTTTTTTACAAAAATATTGCTTCAATGGATTTATATATAGTACCATATAGTGCTTAATTCAAAAATGTCACATCTGTGATCAATTCAGTGGATATCTCTTGTACTGAAAATCTTATGATATTTTTGTTAGTGAAAGATACCATGATTTATAACCTGATAACCTGATAAGAGTATCCATGAAGATGTACATGTTTTTCACAGATGTCAGAAACTGAAAAAAGTTGTGGAAGGGAGCAAATTCCTCTTTCCCAGACACAAAATGTTAAACAATACAGAGCATCTCCCAAATTAATAGAAACCCTGAGTTAGTGAAGATGCCTATGTTCTAATTTCAATTTTATCTCTGAAGAACTTAGCCCTTTTCTGAAACACTAGTTTTCACTTTTGGAAAAGTAAGGTCTTGGGTTTGGATCAATGATCCTTTAAATTCACCATGCATCAAGCTACAGAAAATCATCTCATTTTTAGGGGACAGGACCTAGTTTCTTTCCTACCATGTTGTTTCTTGTTTCAGTTTACTACTTTGTATCACTGAATAGATTCTACTATATGAATAAATTGTTTGTCTATACCACCTATTAATGGACACTTGGATTGTTTCAAGTTTGGAGTTATTATAAATAAAGCTGTTAAGTCAGGCATGGTGGTACATGCCTGTAAGCCCACTGACCCTGGAGGCTGAGGCAGGAGTATTGCAAATTCAAGGTCAGCCTGGGTTAGGGAGACTCAACAATTTAGTGAGACACTGCCTCAAAATTTAAAAATTAAACAAAAAGGAGAGGAGATGCTGCTCAGTGACAAAGTGTTCCTAGGTTTAGTTCCCTAGTACCAAGCAAAACAACAAAATAAACTCAACCACCAACCACAAAGAAAACAGTAAGAGGCAAAGCTGCTAAAAGTATCCATGTACAAATCTTTGTAAATATACACACTTTCACTTTGGGGAGAAAATACCTAAAAGCAGTATTGCTATTATTTGATAGGGGTATGTTCAACTTACCAAGAAACTGTCCACCTACCTTCCCAAATGGCTATACAATTTTGTCATACATTCTCACCAGCAGCATATTGAGAGGTCCGGCACAGTGAGAGATAATTCTTACTCACACCACACCCTTCTTCAACCAATCTATTTAATTTTAGCCATTCTAATAGGTGTGTTGTACTAACTCATTGTGGTTTCAAGTGGTATTTGCTTAATAATTAATACCCAAGAGCATCTTTTTGTTGTGTTTTTGCCATTCTCATACATCATCATTGTTCTTTATTCAAATTTTCTGTCCAGTTAAAATTTAATTTATTTTCTTATTTTTGAATTTTAAGAGTGCTTTAGATATTCTGGATATGTATCCTTTATTAGATGTGATTTGTAAAGATTTTTTTTCTTCCTATGGGTTTTCATTTCATTCTTTTAGTAGTTTCAGAGAGAAAACTTAATTATTTTTTATTTTATTTTTGTACTGGGAATTGAACACAGGGGTGCTTTATCACTAAGCTACATCTCCACCCTTTCTCATTTTTAATTTTGATACAGAAATCCCTAGGTTACTCAGGCTGGCCTCAAAACTGTGTTCCTCTTGCCTCTGTCTCCCGAGTCTCTGGGATTACAGGCATGTGCCACTGCACCCAGCTAATTTAATTTTTTTAAAGTCTAATTTATCCAAGTAATTCCACAATCCAATTTCTTTATGGATTGTGCTGTACTTAAGAAAAAATTTGATAACCCCAAATCAACATTTTCTCCTATTTTCTTGAAATTTCAAATGATAATTGTGGGTTTATCTATTTTTCCTTGCAATTTTATCAGTTTTGCTTTGTAAATTGTGAAGCACTGTTATTAAATATATAAACATTTGAAGTAGGCATATTAAATGTGACTTTTTAAAGATATTAAAATATGATAATCTCTGTCTTTTATGTAGAATTTTAAACCTATTACACTTAATGTGATTTTATATAGTTAGGATTTAAATTGCCATCTTGCAATTAATATTCTACTTGTCCTATATGTTCTTTACTTACCTTTTCTGTCTTCTTAAATTAAATATTTATATAATTTTGATTACTTTCTCTTATTTCTTCTGATAGCTTATTAACTTTAACAGTTACTTAAAAATTTTTTATTATTGCTTTCATGTTTATAGTGTTCAAATTTAACTCAATATAGTCTACTTTCAAGGGACCTCATACTAATAGTGGTATAAGAATCTAACATAGTTTGCCTTCTTTTCCCTGAATGGAACTTTATGTTATTTTTATGTATTTTATTTCGGTATATGCTATAAAGTCCATACTACATTGTTTTTTTAAAACCATCTGTTATCCTTTAAAGAGATTTAAATAATGAGATAGAAGTCCTATGTATTTGCCTTCCAGTTACCATTTCCAGTACTCTATTTTTTGTGTAGATTCAGTTTCATCTGGTTTCATTTTTCTTCCATGTTAAGAACTTCTTTTAGCATTTCCTCAATCTTCTGGTGGTGAATTCTTTCAGTGATTATATTTCTGAAAAATGTCTTACACACCTTCATTTAAAACACATTTTTTATACAATATTAGTTGCTAGGATTTTTTTCCTTCAGTGCTTTAAAGACGGATACAATTGTTCTCCTGTATTCTCATTTGTATTGTTTCCATTAAAAATGTGCTGCCAAAGTTAATGTCCAGTGTTATTTTTAGATCAGTGGGGTTTTCATTTTCATAGTTTTGGAAAATTTGTTTCTTTGAATATTTTTCATCTCCTAATACATCTTCACCAAGGACTACAATTACATATATATTAGATTGCTTTAATTTGCCTCACAGTTATCCAGTACTGTTTCCATGTTCTTTTTAAGTCTTATTTATGTTTTATTTTAAATTGTCCCATCTGTATTTTCAGATGTACTACCTTTTCCAATGTCTGATCTACAGTTAATCTCATCCAATATAGTTTGCATCAAAGTTCATTTTTGGCAGATCCAAGATGGCGGTCTAGAGGGTGACTGCATCTCCAGTTGCTCCAGAACCCAGGATTCAAGAAGGGGAGGCATTGAGAGACTCGGACTAAAATAGAACCATGGGTGAGTCTCTCCCACCAGGTGAAGCTCGGCCTGGGTGGCAGGCCCAGATTCGAGTGGCTTATTAGAGTAGGGCAGGGCAGCTAGAGTCTCCCCCAGGCAACCATGAGCACTCCGGTGGTGGCCTCCTCCCACAGGGCCAGATTCTCCAGGTTCTCGGAGCAGGCCCTCCAGTGAGAGCCTTTCTGCACAGAACCAGCTCCAAGTCCCTGAGCCAGCAGGCGGCGAGCTCTGGCCTGCTGGCAGGTTGCTTCAGAGACCAGGACGGGGCAGCCAGGGACTTCTCCAAGCAGCCCAGCTCCCTCCGGTGAGAAGCACCTTTCTAGGCTAGCTTCTTGGAGCAGACAACCCAGTGAGAGCCTTTCTACACACAGCCAGCCACAAGTCCCCAAGCCAGCAAAGACCTCCAACCTGCAAGCAGCCTCTGGGACCAGGGCAGGGCAGCCAGAGACCTCTCCAGATCTCTCCCTGGAACCAGTAGCGGGCTAGGGGCAGCTTTCTTCAGAAGCACTGCATTATCAAGTTACCCCAAGACTTCAGGCTACTGAAGGCTGGGAGGTGATACACTAGAAATCTACAGGGACACTATAAGCCAATAGAAGAAATCTGCAATATCACAGAGTCCCATTGACATCTGACCAATATGAGAAAACAAGGGAAGAAAATGTCCCAAACAAACTAGATACTATATCAATAAAACCCAATGACAGCACAGCAGAAGAAATGTCAGAAAGGGAGTTCAGAATGTACATAATTAAAACAATCAGGGAAGCAAACTAGGAGATGAAAGAGCAAATGCAGGCATTAAATGACCTCACCAATCAACAGTTAAAAGAGCAAATACGGGAAGCAAGAGATCATTGCAATAAAGAGTTAGAGATACTGGAAAAAAAAAAAAAAAAAAAAAAAAAACAAATCCTTGAAATGAAGGAAAGAATAAACCAAGTTAAAAACTCCATAGAAAGCATACCCAATAGGTTAGAACACCTGGAAGACAGAACCTCAGACATTGAAGACAAAATACTTAATCTTGAAAACAAAGTTGAACAAACAGAAAAGATGGTAAGAAATCATGAACAGAATCTACAAGAATTATGGGATATCATGAAAAGGCCAAATTTAAGAATTATTGGGATTGAGGAAGGCTTAGAGAAACAAACCAAAGGAATGAACAATCTATTCAATGAAATAATATCAGAAAATTTCCCAAATCTGAAGAATGAAATGGAAAACCAAGTACAAGAGGCTTATAGGACTCCAAATATACAAAATGACAACAGACCCACACCAAGGCACATTATTATGAAAATACCTAACACACAAAATAAAGACAGAATTTTAAAGGCCACGAGAGAAAGGAATCAAATTACATTCAGGGGGAAACCAATACGGATATCAGCAGATTTTTCAATCCAGACCCTAAAATCTAGAAGGGCCTGGAACAACATTTACGAAGCCCTGAAAGAAAACGGATGCCAACCAAGAATCTTATACCCAGCAAAACTTACTTTCAGATTTGACGAAGAAATAAGATCCTTCCATGATAAACAAAAGCTAAAGGAATTTACAAAAAGAAAGCTGGCATTACAGAACATTCTCAGCAAAATATTCCATGAGGAAGAGATGAAAAACAACGATGCAAATCAGCAACGGGAGGAACTAGCCTAAAGGAATAGCCAAATAAAGGGGAAACCAAATCATGTCAAAACCAAAAATGAGTCAAATGACTGGGAACACAAATCATATCACAATAATAACCCTGAATGTTAATGGCCTGAATTCATCAATCAAAAGACATAGACTGGCAGATTGGATTAAAAAGAAAAATCCAACAATATGCTGCCTGCAAGAGACTCATCTCATAGAAAGAGATACCCATAGACTAAAGGTGAAAGGATGGGAAAAAATATACCATGCACACAGACACAGCAAAAAAGCTGGAGTATCCATCCTCATTTCAGATAATGTGGACTTCAAGCCATAACTAGTCAGAAGGGATAAAGAAGGACATTTCATACTGCTTAAGGGAAGCATAAATCAGCAAGACATAACAATCATAAACATCTATGCCCTGAACATTGGCTCATCCATGTACGTCAAACAAATCCTCAATTCCAGAAATCAAATAGACCACAACACAATAATACTTGGTGATTTTAACACACCTCTCTCACTGCTGGATAGATCGTCCAAACAAAAATTGAATAAAGAAACCATAGATCTCAATAACACAATCAACAATTTAGATTTAACTGACTTATATAGAATACACCATCCAACAAAGAATGAATACACTTTCTTCTCAGCAGCACATGGATCCTTCTCTAAAATAGACCATGTTTTATGCCACAAAGCTACTGTTAGCAAATACAAGAAGATAGAGATAGTACCTTGTACTCTATCAGATCATAATGGATTGAAATTAGAAATAAATGACAGAATAAAAACCAGAAACTTCTCCAATACCTGGAGATTAAATAATACACTATTATATGATGAATGGATAACAGAAGACATCAGGAGGGAAATAAAAAAATTCTTAGAAATAAACGATAACAAAGACACAGCATATCAAAATCTCTGGGAAACTATGAAAGCAGTACTTAGAGGAAGATTTATTTCATGGGGCGCATTCAACAAAAGAAGTAGAAATCAACAAATAAACGACTTAACACTATAGCTCAAAACCCTAGAAAAAGAAGAGCAGACCAACACCAAAAGTAGTAGAAGACAGGAAATAGTTAAAATCAAAGCCAAAATCAACGAAATTGAAACAAAAGAAACAATCAGAAAAATTAGCAAAATAAAGAGTTGGTTCTTTGAAAAAATAAACAAAATTGATAAACCCTTAGCCACACTAACAAAGAGAAAGAGGGAGAAAACTCAAATTACTAAAATTTGGAATGAACAAGGAAATATCACAACAGACACGAGTGAAATACAAAACATAATTAGAAGCTATTTTGAAAATCTATACTCCAACAAAACAGAAAACCTTGAAGACATCAACAAGTTTCCAAAGACATATGAATTACCTAAACTGAACCAGGAGGACATACACAACTTAAATAAATCAGTTTCAAGCAATGAAACTGAAAAGGTCATCAAAAGCCTACCAACAAAGAAAAGTCCAGGACCAGATGGGTTCTCAGCCGAGTTCTACAAAACCTTTAAAGAAGAGCTCATTCCAATACTTCTCAAAGTATTCCATAAAATAGAAGAGGAAGGAACCCTTCCAAACTCATTCTATGAAGCCAATATCACCCTCATACCTAAACCAGACAGAGTCACATCAAGGAAAGAAAATTTCAGACCAATATCCTTAATGAACATCGATGCAGAAATTCTCAACAAAATTTTAGCAAATTGCATACAAAAATATATAAAAAGATAGTGCACCACGATCAAGTGGGTTTTATCCCAGGGATGCAAGGTTGGTTCAACATCTGGAAATCAATAAATGTCATTCACCATATTAACAGAAAAAAAGTTAAGAATCACATGATTATTTCGATAGATGCAGAACAAGCATTCCATAAAATACAGCATCCCTTCATGCTCAAAACACTGGAAAAAATCGGGGTAGTGGGAACATTCCTTCACATTGTAAAGGCCATCTATGCTAAGCCCATCGCCAATATCATTCTAAATGGTGAAAAACTGAAAGCATTCCCCCTAAAAACTGGAACAAGGCAGGGATGCCCTCTTTCACCACTTCTATTCACCATCATTCTTGAGACTCTAGCCAGAGCAATTAGACAGACCAAAGAAATTAAAGGGATACGAATTGGAAGAGAAGAACTCAAACTATCCCTGTTCACAGATGACATGATTATATATTTAGAGGAACCTGGAAATTCCACCAGAAAACTCTTAGAACTCATAAGTGAATTCAGTAAAGTAGCAGGTTACAAGATCAATGCTCATAAATCCAATGCATTCTTATACATAAGTGATGAATCTTCAGAAAGAGAAATTAGGAAAACTACCCCATTCACAATAGCATCGAAAAAAATGAAATATGTGGGAATCAATCTCACAAAAGAGGTGAAAGACCTCTACAATGAGAACTACAGGACACTAAAGAAAGAAATTAAAGAAAACCTTAGAAGATGGAAAGATCTCCCATGTTTTTGGATAGGCAGAATTAATATTGTTAAAATGGCCATACTACCAAAAGTGCTATACAGAATCAATGCAGTTCCAATTAAAATCCCAATGACGTACCTTACAGAAATAGAGCAAGCAATTATGAAATTCATCTGGAAGAATACGAAACCCAGAATAGCTAAAGCAATCCTCAGTAGAAAGAGCGAAGCAGGGGGCATTGCAATACCAGATCTTCAACTTTACTACAAAGCAATAGTAACAAAAACAGCATGGTATTGGTACCAAAATAGACAGGTAGATCAATGGTACAGAATAGAGGACATGGACACAAACCCAAATAAATACAATTTTCTCATACTAGACAAAGGTGCCAAAAACATGCAATGGAGAAAAGATAGCCTCTTCAACAAATGGTGCTAAAGTGGAAAACCATATGCAACAGAATAAAATTAAACCCCTATCTCTCACCCTGCACAAAACTCAACTCAAAATGGATCAAGGACCTCAGAATCAGACCAGAGACCCTGCATCTTATAGAAGAAAAAGTAGGTCCAGATCTTCAACTTGTTGGCTTAGGATCAGACTTCCTTAACAGGACTCCCATAGCACAAGAAATAAAAGCAAAAATCAACAACTGGGATAGATTCAAACTAAAAAGCTTTCTCTCAGCAAAGGAAACTATCAGTAATGTGAAGAGAGAGCCTACAGAGTGGGAGAATATCTTTGCCACTCATACTTCAGACAGAGCACTAATTTCCAGAATATATAAAGAACTCAAAAAATTCTACACCAAGAATACATATAATCCAATCGTAAAATGGGCTAAGGAAATGTACAGACACTTCACAGAAGAAGATGTACAAGCAATCAACAGATATATGAAAAAATGTTCAACATCTCTAGTAATAAGAGAAATGCAAATCAAAACCACTCTAATATTTCATCTCACCCCAATTAGAATGGCTATTATGAAGAACACAAGCAACAATAGGTGTTCTCGAGGTTGTGGGGAAAAAGGTACACTCATACATTGCTGGTGGGGTTGCAAATTAGTGCAGCCACTCTGGAAAGCAATGTGAAGATTCCTCAGAAAGCTTGGAATGGAACCACCATTTGACCCAGCTATCCCACTCCTTGGCCTATTCCCAAATGACTTAAAATCAGCATACTACAGAGATACAGCCACATCAATGTTCATAGCTGCTCAATTCACCATAACTAGATTGTGGAACCAACCTAGATGCCCTTCAGTTGATGAATGGATATAGAAACTGTGGCATATATATATACGATGGACTATTACTCCGCCATGAAGAATGATAAAATTATGGCATTTGCAGGCAAATGGATGAAATTGGAGAATATCATGCTAAGTGAGTTAAGCCAATCTCAAAAAACTAAAGGATGAATGATCTCGCTGATAAGTGGATGAGGACATATAATGGGGGGTAGGAAGTGTTAGCGTTAGGGTTCGGGTTAGGTTTAGGGATAAAGAGTGTGGTAAGAATGGAGGAAGGAAGGACTGTATAGAGGGAAAAGAGGAGTGGGAGGGGTGGGGGGGAAGGGAAAAAAACAACAGAATGAATCAAGCAACATTGCCCTATGTAAATTTATGATTTTCTTTAAAAAAAAAGTCCATTTTCTATCTATTTTTAGATTATTCGCATCTGCATATTATATTTGATCCTTTTCTACAATTTTTTGGATACAAAGAATAAAAGTATAATACCTGCTTACACTATTTGTGAGTTCCATGTTGGTTTCATTTGATTGATTTTTTTTACCTCAATGTGGATTATATTTTTTTGTATCTTCATATCTGGAAATTTTTATATGACACTATAAAGTTTTAATTTTATGTTTCAGGGTACTAAATAATTTTGTACTCCGAAAATATTCTGTTAATTTATTCTTAAGTGCCATTAAATTACTTGGAGACTCTTTGATCATTTCAGGTCTTGGATTTAAGATTTGTTAGGTCTAGTGTGGCATTTTTGGTTTAAGGCTAATTATTCTTGCGTACTCTACCCAACTCCAAGTGAATTATGGAATTTTCCATTCTGGCTACAGAGAGCCAGTCCTATTCCTGGGGTTGGGTAAACTCCTAGTGCTGTTCCTCTAATGCTTTTAGGTATTCATTCCTGTTTTCCTGGGCCCCAGGCAGCTTTCTCTTATGCTGCCACAAGTACCCTGAAGAACATGGGGGTGGGAAGTGGGGCTGGGGTCAGGGGAAACTCTGTGGGTCTCCAGTGTTTTCTTAATGTCAGAAGTTGAGTTTACTAGGAAAGGGTCAGCTAGTAAATCCCTTAGGCAATATGCAGACTATCACACATTTTTCTCTTTATTTTCTTCATGTTCTTTCTAAATATAAAGATAATTCTTGGTATACAGGGTATGGAAAACAGAATGTAGACTGGATTTGGCACCAGGCTGGGGTTTTCCCACCCTGGATCACACAGCTTCCTCCAGTCTCTGCTCTTCTCTGTGAACTGTATTTGCCTTGGTTTCCTAGACTCTCAGCTCCTCCTCCTCAGACAGAGTCTTCAGGGGCTTCCTGGGTTCTCTCTGCTGTGTCCTGGAAGCCTCTGATGTCAGTCCCTAGGACAATTGTAGGTGATTCCTTGTCTGTTTCCTGTATGTCAGCACTTCTGTTCTGAGTTGCCTGATACTCAGTGTTATACCAGTTTATAACATGTGTCCTGATTTCTTTTTAAATTTGCTTTAGATACAAGATAAATATGGTGCTAAATTTTACTGGAAGTATAAGTGCCAGAAAAACTTTTTAATACCCTCCCACCCCAGTAGTACGGATTGAATGGAGAGGACTCTACCACTGAGCTGTGTCTGCATTCTTTTTAGTTTTTGTTTTGACACAGGTGTCACTAAAGTTGCCCAGGCAGGTCTTGAACTTGTGATCCTCCTGCCTCAGCCTCCTGAGTTGCTGAGATTATAGGCATGTGCCACTGCACCAGGCTCAAATATGTTTTCCAAGTTTGTCTTATTAATGGTTCTTCTGTAAATGGAGATCAAGAATCAAATGACATAAATGTTTTAGTGTTTCTACAGCACTTTTATCAATGTAGAAGTTTAGATCAAGAATAACAAGCCCACTAGTTTCCAACATTTTATGGTTTTGGTTTATATTGATTTTTTTTTTTTGTTTTCACCTTATTATTAATCTTTTTGTTTCATTTTCTAAACTTAATGATATCTTGATTTTAAATTTTCTATTTTTTTTTTCTATTCAAGATCTCTCATTATCAAAGTATGGCTTGTGTTTGTTTATTTTTTTACATACAATATCCTCTTCACTTTCTGAGTATGCTAATTTATTTTATTAGCAATTAAATTGGATATGAATTTGGACTTCTGTGTCATGATACTGACCTTCATTAACATGTAATGATTCTTGGCTATGCACTCATTTTTTGCAGGGGTACCAGGGATTGAACTCAGGGGCACTGGACCACCAAGCCACATCTCCAGCCCTATTTTATATTTTATTTAGAAACAGGGTCTCACTGAGCTGCTTAGCACCTCACTTTTGCTGAGGCTGGCTTTGAATACACGAACCTTCTGCCTCAGCCTCCCAAGCTGCTGGGATTGTAGGCGTGCACCATCACACCTGGCCATGTGTTCATTTTAAACAGATATTTCCTATTAAATGATGTGTTGCAGATATGCAACTTGTTCAGGGATATTCCTGTGGCTTGCATTATGACCTGATTTGAGAGAGAATAAGTCTTATCATTGGGTGTGATACTTGGACAGTCACCTCTTTGGGTATGACTTTGCCAGAGAACTGCCATTTTCCACTTGAAAACAGTTGGTTCCATGACTGGAACTAGGAAGAATGGAGGATTGAAGAAGTTTATCTTCCTTACTGAAATTTCTATTTTTTTTTCCCATCAATTGTGCTAATATTTGAACTTAGGTTACTATTTATTTTTAGCCTACACAACTTCTGAAAACACTCTATTATTTCTTTATACATTTTAGGATATAGGCTGCTTCCTTACATTCATTCAGTCTACTTTGTGTCTTTTAAATGTTCCTCAAAGTTTCCGATTTGCTTCCCTTTTGTGAACATTGTTATGTATGAAGGAATACATATTTTAACTAAGCATAGCAGTGCATGCCTTTAATCCCATTGGCCCTAGAGGCTGAGGCAGGAGGATCGAAGGTTCAAAGTCAGCCTCAGCAACTTAGTGAGACCCTATGAAGATCAGTGAAACTCTGCCTCTAAATAAAATAATAAAAAGGACTGAGATGTGACTTAGTGGTTAAGCAACCATGGGTTCAATCCCCAGTACCAAAATAATAAGAATAAATAAATATAAAAATATATAAACTAATTTATATATTATATATTTATGTATAACACTAATCCTCTATCTATATAAATATATATTATAAATTATATATTTATAATAAATTATATGTTTGTATAATATATATTAATATAATAAGTATACACATACATAAACTAATCCTCTATTACTTCAAAGGACCTGGCATGGATACAGGAGATAATACATATGATTAGTCTACTATCCTCAACAGGAAAAATCATTTTATTGTTCTCTGATTTCCATATCTTATTTTTATTTTTCCTTGTGAAGCCATGGCAATTGTTCTAGGATAATTGCTTTGTCTATCCAGTAGCTGTAGCACTGGGAGCATCTGGATAATGTAGGGATCTGTATTAGTCCATTTTGGATTACTATAACCAAATACCTGAGACTAGATACGTATAAAGCAAACAGGTTTATTTAGCTCACAATTCTGGAGGCTCCAGAACTTGGCACTGGCATCAGCTTAGCTCTGATGAGGGTCTTACAGTAGATGGTGAGATAATGAGAATGCATATGAAAGGGAAAGATTTCCAGAGAGGAAGCCAGAAGGATTTCAAAGGTCAGCCTCTTTCTTTTATAATAGCTTACTCTCCTGAGAACTAAATAGTGGATCCCATAAGAACTACCTTGATCCCTTCCATGGGCATACCTGTAACCATCTAAGGTCTTCCCACTAGGCCCCACCTCTTAAACTTTCCACTGCCTCCCACATCACCATTCTGAGGACCAAGCTTCCCACTCATGAACCCCTGAGGGACACACTCAAGTCATATACAAAACATAGTGGGCTCTCTCCACAATTCTGCGTTTAGGCTTTGAGATTCATTTTCTATCTGTGTTTTATTTAAAAGAGAAGAATATTAGAATGTTACCTAGTCTGTTTGACATGTTTCTATTATCCATAAAGCTTCAATTCAAATAATTGAAAGTGAAAAATTCAATCAGATTTTAGATGCAATAAATTTATTATTGCTCTATAACTTGAAGTTCACCAATCCCTCTCTTATTTATAGCTACAATGTTTATTCAAATTAATTTAGCATGGAATTTTCAGTAGACTAATCACTAGGCAACAAAGTATAAAAAGGTACTTACTGAGCAGAACTGGGACAGCATTTGGGAATCTCCCAGGATATGATATCAGCCTCAGTGCAGATCTGCTTACCTAGCAACTCCTTGTCCAGTCACAGTTCATTATTGTGATAGTACCTAGCAGCTTATGTTTTCTATATTCTAAAACAAAACAAAAGTATAAACAGAGAATTTAACTAGATACCAATGGGACCAAGGACAACACGTCTTTACATGCGATGAACAAGCTAATAGAAGTGTAGGTGGTAGAATTCCAAATGAGACTTGAAAAAAAAAGAAAGACACAGGCCTGAAAGGAGCACAGGCAGATGTCACAGCACCTAGGAAGGAACAGAGGCTGAAAAGAGTTCAGCAAGTCTGGTGACCTGCTTTGTGTGCAGGTGTGGAAATGAGGTTGAACAAGACGGCAGATCATGCAGCACATTTTATCATCTTTGGAAAAATGCCAGGGAGAATTTTTAGTGCAATGGAGAGTGAATCAAAGGTTTCACACAAGACAATACAGTTACATGGTCTGGATTAAGAAATGTAGGAAGATCATGCTAAACGAAACCCGAAAAACCAAAGGCCAAATGTTTTCTCTGATACGTGGAAGCTAATTCACAATGAGGGTAGATAGGGAAGAATAGTTACTTTATTTTAGGTAGAGGGGAGTGAAGGGAGGGGAAGCGGTATGGGGGAAGGAATGATAGTAGAGTGAAACAGACATTATTACCTCATATACATGTATGACTATATGGCTGATGTGATCCTACAATATTTATGATCAGAAAAGAGATTATCTATGTATGATCTATCAAAATATATAAATGCATTCTATTGTCATGTACAACTAATTAGAACCAATAAACTACAAAAAAAAAAAAAAAAAGAAATGTAGGAAGAAATGCTAAGGATGTTATTGCAGCAAGAGATCCTGGTGAATTGAGGAGGTGATAGTGGAGGTGAAGAGAAGATAGGGACTTGGAGATAGCATTAAAAGTAACAGTATTTCATGATGGATGGGATGTGGGGAGTGACTGGAAGCAGAGTCAGCCTTCTTGTTTGAGCAAGTGGTGTCTGTAAAGCAGAGGAAGACATCAAGAGTTCACTTTGTGATTTGTCAAGTGTGTAGCACCTGTGAAGTTGCAACAGTTGAGTACGTGAAGTCAGATATCAGAGGATTTTGGGTTGTTTCTTTCCTACCTCCTTGCGACTCATCTTGCCTTCCTGTCTCTCACTTTTATTTTCTCCACATTTTCCTTTGACCTTCTTCACTTTTCACTTGACAGATTCTCTCAGCTTACAGCATTCACTCCTAGGTTTCACATTTCATATTTTGCAAATGACGTTCCCTTCTTTATCTTTGATCCAGTCCTTTCTTCTGAATATATATATAGGTTTATATATTTGACTTCCTACCTGGATTTTTGGTGTGCAGGGTTCTTATGCATCTAAAACTCCATGTAGCTTAGGAAGTTCCCGCTACCCATTGAGAACCTGAAACTATTTCTCACCTCACCGTTGTCCTCGCTCTCCAAATGCAATCCATAACATACTTCTTTTGAACAGATATTTTTAATCTTTTTCACGTGATTATTTAGAAAAATCTGTCTCCCTTGGAAGTTTCACCCTTAAGTCTGGAATGGAGCTAAGCCTGTGGGTGGGTCTTAAATGGCTCTAGATGTGGAGAAAAGCCACATATTTTGAGGTTAGGAAATGCTGAGCAGGAAAGCATCAGGATTTAAGTAAAATGTCAGAGATCGTTCTGGCATCTGTGGGCTAGAAAGAGCAGTAAGGAGATCTGCAGTAGAGATATTTCAGGGTGGGAACTATGGCACCAAATTGTTTTCTAAATTATAAAATGAAATTACACAATCAAAGCTGCTACTATTTTTCATTTTCTAATGCATTTAATTATTTTCCCTTTAGATTAAATTGAATAATCAATTTGAAGGGGATGAGGCACATAGGAAATCATCCCAGAGGGCAGAGCATGGATGTCTTATAACTTCTCCTTAAGATTTGATGTCCTATTATTTTGAAAAATTCTTCATGAGAAAAACTCTTATTGTGACTCCAGAAAATTTATCTTCCTAATATCTAACTTGTTGTGACAATCTTATGGAAGGTGGACACAACTGTCTCCCACGTGTAAACACCAACTCTCACACTTTAATCATTCTTTATCCTTAGCATGTAGGTGGTTAAAGCATTTTTTAAATCGTATGTTTGACATTAGAAAATATTTTCTAAAATACTGTGATACTAGCATATTTATTCCTATGGATTGTCTGGTTGGTGTGGGAGGTGTTATGCTTAGTATAAAACAGATGAGTTTCTCTGTGTAGCCATCCTCTGTATCAAGGTGAAGCCATCCTCTGTAGCAAGGTGAAGAAATGTTCTCAAATGGAGATGACGAATAACCCTAAAGGAAAGAATGAGTTACAAAGGGATAACCACTCCAAAAAAGGACTTGAAGCTGAGAAAATCATATGGGTGGTGACTGGCATGGATTTGGGCTCAATATATCTGTAAACCCCCGGGAGCAAATGCTTGGAGCACTGTTTTCTTTTTTATTGAACATTCTCTCAGATAGTTCCTGTTCAGTGAAATAAGGTGCTAGCTGGTGCCATTTTTCTAATTCATAGAATGGACCAAAATCCTGTAGAAAGCCAAATAATAAGTACATAAGTACATTTTCTTGTTGACAGATTTTTTTTTTTTTTTCAAATGAAGACTGAAAGGCTGGAGTTTTAGATGATATTTCAGAAGACTGAGACTTCCACGTGTTATATGTGTCATAGAGAGGAAACTGCCACATTTCCAGATTGAGAGTGTGTGGGATGGGAGTGTGGAAAGAGGTGGAAGAAGTTAGCTTTATAAACATTCAGGACATTATGGATTCTCCACTAGCTCATTTCCAGCTGGTGGCTTTATTACTGATTACCCACAGATATTAAAGTCACTTACCCTGCCTTTAGAACATCAAAACTTGGCCAAGGAGGAGAAGATTCTCACTCAAATGTCCAGGATATGACTCTTAAACCATGCTTTTATTTTTCCCTCCCTTACCCACTGCTGGCTGTGAATCAAAGTCATATTTCCAGTTGGAACTCCTGCTTTGGCTCACAGCTTCATATACCCTCATCCTGCTTCTCTGTCTATACCATTTTAATTAAAATGGTACCAATATAGGATACAGTGGTTCCCAGGCCCAAGGTAATCCTATATTGGAATACTACCAGCACTGAATATTCTATTTTCCAGATCTTGTGCTACATGGACTGTGATCAACAAGCTAAAGCAGGATGCCTGACATAAGGAACACCTGCTCAGCATTTCTACTTATTTCTAATTTTTCATTATGGAACATTTTCAACAAAAGTGGAGAGAATGATATAATGAACCCCAAATATCCATTAATCAGCCTGCACTATTCTTAATATATAATCAGTCTTGTTCCTACTTGTGTTTTGAATTTCTTGTGGTTTCTATGTTAACATTTTGCATCTTAAATATGTAGTACTAGTTGATATTTGGCTGCATGAACATTTCTTCCTTTATGCTCAATTAATGAGGAAATTACTTATTGAGAGCTTGCAGTTGGATATATGTATAAGTTTTTCTCCTTAAGATGTTGGAGAACAGCCTGTTATCCTGTAAGTTACGGGTAAACATCTTTCTAATCATCTTTCTCTCATTCACTCACTCAGTCACACATTTATCTGATCACTCGGTTTTAAACTCCATTTATAATGAACATTCGAAAACAAAAAACACAGTCTAAAAGTAGTTCACAATTTGTAGGGGAGATAAATGCATAATTGGGTATTCTATGAGGGAAAGGTCAGAGAGACTTTTTTGCAAAGCAAGGGTTATGGTCCCCATTTCTTGGCTCTGTATTACAAAGAATATTATCATGTGTGGCTTTCCCATTTCTGTCTCATTCATGTTTACATCTTTATCATGAATACAATGCAGGTCTTTGTATCTTTCTAATAGAAACTCCCATCCCAAGTGTTATCAGTATAACTAGCATTTAGAAAGTATTTTAAATGACCCACATGTTAAATGCATAAATGAATAAGTACATGATTATACGGTAGAATGGAAGAAAAATTAAAATTGTTTTGTTTTCCACTTGAAATAAATCATCGGTAGTAGAATTATATGAAGACAGGATGTATCCAATGAGGAGATTCTTAGAATTAGCGAATTGACACCTTTAAGAACTAATATCAACCATTTATTCAACTTTTATCTCATTGTAGATGAAATTAAAAGAAAAAAAATGAGGCTCAAAGACAACAGTTCACATGACATAGAATTACAACCTATTTATATGACTAGTTTTCTTTTTTTCATAACATACTGGAAAAGCTTATCATTCAATCCAGTTGTAAATCATAAGACAAAATTACTCCTTTAACAATGGGAAAAATTCATACATGTTTTCTGCAGTAGTACTCCAGTTATCTGTAGAATATTCTTAAAATATGATCTAAATATATCTTCTCCCAGAACAGAATTTCAAAAATTTTTATGTTGATATTCCATGTACCCCTAATTTTGTTTATGTGCAGGAATTGGCTTCATTATTTTTTAAAACTATTTTTTAGTTGTCAATGGACCTTTATTTTACTTGTCAATGGACCTTTATTTTACTTATTCATATGTATTCATATGTATTCATATTGTTTTACTTCAACCCCCACCTCACACATGGTAGGCAGGCGCTCTACCACTGAGCTAGAACCCCAACCATGGCTCCTTTATTTTTAATCTCTAAAAATAGATGCCTTTTATGAGATAGTGATATCTTGTTCTTGGCTGCAGCACTCGAGTTACAGAAATTGGCTTAATAAAAAAGTAACAGCAATTATAACCTCAAGGGGCATTGAGGTATGGTTAAAGGACAAAGAGCAAGATATAATTGCAAATAATTTCCTGTCTTGGCAGGATTAACAATGATGGAACTGCTATCCAATTGGTCTTGAAAGAGGATCAACACAACAAAGACAGATACTGTGCCTCCATTTAATGGGTAGCCTAAAGAAACTGGAGTAGGTCTTTCTATTTAGAGTCTTGTCCAACCATTGTATTAATCACTAATTACTTTGTCCCTTGTCTGTCCTTTGAGAAGGAGGTTTGACTTTAGACTGTCCAGAACCACAGACTTCATAAAAGCATTTATCCTTGAAAGTCTCTGTGTGAATATCAACTTGTGATAGCATGCCCAAAATCATGGCTGTTTTTACCTTCTTTATTATTGCCCCACTCAGGCCCAATGCTTTTAGTCTACTGCTCCCACTCCAATCCCTTGTACTTCTATAAACAGACAAATGGAAACCCAGGGCTCTCAAAACTGCCCTCCGTATGGTGACTCATGCCTGACCTAAGTTCTGGTTTCCATTACGGATTGGCCTTAGTCCTGGTCTTTAAGACTCTCCTGCCTCATTATTGGTTGGAACCTCTGTTCCCATAGAGATGCCACCCAATCCAGGCTGCTCTGCAGACACAGCCTCGGCACAGAACTTCCTGGCAGCATTGCCTCTGTGTGTGTGCACATATGCACACATGTGACTTACACGGATATGTTCTTGTTTACATGATTGGGGTCTTAAACAATGTAGTCCTTGAGAGCAGAGATCATAAATATGTTACATGATAGTATTATTTTTTAATTTTTTTAAATTTAGCTTTTAATTTTCTACAGACTGCATTTTGATTCATTGTACACAAATGGGGTACATCATTTCATTTCTATGGTTGTGCATGATGTAGATTCATACCATTCGTGTAAACATACATGTACATAGGGTAATGATGTCTGTCTCATTCCACCACTTTTCATACTCCCTCCCTCTCATTTCCTTCTACATAGTCTAAAGTTTCCCCATTCTTCTCTCACTCCACACCTCCCCCAACCCCCATTATATATCATTCTCAGTGTTATTGATAAAGAGCAAATGGAACACCTTTCCCATGCCAGGACATTTTAGTGAAAGTTTTTACATTCACCCTCTTACTTAGTCCTCACCACTCTGCTGGGAGAGTCATAGGTCATACTTGGAGACTGGCTGGTGGACTCACTGACCAAAACTCAAACATCATTAATTGAGTGACCATGGTCAGCCATTGGGTTAAGTGTTTTCAGCACACTGCTTATTTCATGTCCACATCAACCTTGTGAGGAATTCTCATCAGCATTTTATATTTGAGGAATGGAGGTGCAGACAGGTTAAGAAAGGATGCATAGCCACGCCAAGAGTAAAGACAAAGTGAGCCAAGACACAAACCCAGGTGGTTCTGACTCCAAAGTCAGTACTTCTTTCTCTTTAGGGTGCTGTTTTTGTGAGGCCAGAAGCACTTTTTCCCTTGCTCAAGGTTTAATGTCTAGTTGCTGTATCTAACTTTGGCATACTCAATTAGCTTAGACTTGAGTTGTGCTGTGCTTTTGTGTGTGCTACGGACCTAAGAGGAATGTCCTTTCTTCTGTCCTTGTCCCTCCAAGGCATTTACCTTTGACTTGTTTCCTGACCTGAAACCTTTCCTGACTTTTCCACCTATAGTGATTTCTTTCATTACAGACTACAGTAATAGTCATAATTCTCCCACTTTAGGTGCTTAGTCACACAGCTCACAATGCCACTTCATAGTTTTGTATGAATATATCTTATCTACCCAGGTAGATTTATAAATCTCTGGACAGTGAGAATTGTGTGCTGTACTTTTTGGGGAGGGGAGGGTAATTTCCTCAGTTGTTACACTTAATGACTTTTCACTGGAAAACTTTTCATTAAATTTAAAGACTTAGACACATGTATGAATATTTCAGTTACTGGGAAAATGGGCTTATCCTGAGGAATCTTCAGGATGGATTGAGGTTAGACAGAAAAGACATGTAAACTTAGAGGCTTGTCTGTTGAGATAGCTGTTTGGGACAGAAGCCTATATAATTTGAATCTGACTAAGTGTCATGAATTTAGGGAAATCTAGAAAAACATAAGACCCTGTAAGTGTTTAAAATAAAAGAGATTTAATGCAGCAATTTAGTTTCACAGGTGATATAAGCTTCAAGAAGCCATAAAGGAACAGTGAGGTAATCTAGATTAGCAACAGTTAAAAAAGGGTTACCAGAGCTCAGGAGTTGATCCCAGATTCATCTTTCTGTTAGAAGCCAAAGCAGAACCAAGGAAATGTATTTGCTACCATAGATACTGTCCAGGCAGAGAGAAAGAGAAGGAGAGGAGGGGGAGAAAAATTAAGCACAGAAAGCATTTATTTTCTTTTGTCTTTCCATCACTGCCCTCCATTGGGGGAACCCAGGTAGCAGCAATTATGCAGGACCCAGGAAATACAGGGGTCAGCACCTCTGTGATACGGAAGAGAGGAGCAGCAGAGTGAGAAAAGGATTCAGGACATAGGAATCAACAAACAGCATCTGTGTTGAGGGAGTAGTTAGGAGCTAAACCTGCTTGTATCAAAGGGGTGTCAGATGACAAAAGGTTCTCTAAGAACAGATCTCATGCTACTCAGAGCTAATTATTGTATTTGATAGGTGTTAGCGGAACTGTTGTCTCATTTAATAATTGCATTCACAGTACTGTGGAGAACAAGGTATTCATGTGGCTTAATGATAGAGACTAGTAATAGTCCTTGGGCATCATTTCTTGGTAAAACAGTGATGATTTCTTTTTGCACCTTGAGTTATTTCTGTGAAATTCCTTTCCTGAGTGGCAATTTGGAAAAATATCCTTTGGCATAAATGGATATCATGCTTCTTACAGCAAACTGGGGTTTTATCTTTGCAGTGTGAAATGGCACAGTAGGCTAGACATGTCCAAAATTGTACATGGGAAACACCATGGCTGCATTTAAGCCAAAGCCACCTTCTGCACAGGAGGGAGGTACAGTGATTTGCTTAAGATTACTGTAAAATCTCATGAGGCTTTATAGAGTTGTGGCATGGACATACTACAAATCCTAGGCTTTGCTACCTTCTGTTTGACTATAAAATTTTTTTTCTCTAACCTTTTGAATTTTAGTTTCCACATTTAGATGGGAATAATAATGGTACTTAACATCACCAATTTCTTATCAGTACTAATTATCTACATGATGGGTCAGCAAGCTTTTTCTGCAAAGAACCAGATACTGAATATTTTGGGCTTTGAGGGTCACAGGGTCTTTGTTGCAACTACTGCATCTGTGCCATTGTAGAAGGAAAGCAGCCGTTGATAATATGTAAACAAATGACTCTTTCCATTTACAATGAGGAGTGGCCAGCTCATATGTGGACCATAGTCTGTTGTTTGCCCATCAATATCATTTAATATAATGCTTGGCATAAAGTAAGGATTTAGTAAGTTTTACCAGACTTTATTATATTATTATTACCATCATTATACTATTGTTCTTAGTCTGTACATAAAGGAAATCATTCCTATATTTAGCAAAATTAAACTTTCCCTAGATTCCCTGAGGCCATATCCTGAGATTTTTCTATCACTACCTGCCAGGACACTTCCCTGTATCTGGGCTGTCTCTCTCTTAGATACTGTGAGGCCTGGTCAGGGAAGGCAGATAGGCCTTCTTCTGAAGATGAAATGCTCCGTAACAGTTTTGTAGGGTTGCAAATTCCTAAAAAGAGGTCTCCATACTTAGCCCCTGCTCAAGATCAGAGGTGCTGAATATAAACAGGAACTGCTGTTTGCTTCCTTCAGGTGACCAAGACCATCAGGTTGTAGTTGCCAGTACCAGAAAAACCCAGATCTGCCTTTGCAGAACCAAAGCAGCAGCTCAGAAGCATGTGGGCAGGATCGACATAGAGCTCTCACTCTCCTGAGACTCAAATATAGGGCACGCTGAAAAACTGAGGATGATGGCAAAAATGTGTTAGCATGGTGTCTGCATTGTGCTTCAGGACAAAAAGAATTTTCGATAGCATCTAATTCATAATACAGCATTTCTGATATACAACTATTACAATAAAACTTTAACAGAATCTAGAAGGCAGAGAAGAAAGCCCAGCCCTGGCAGGAATAATTTAGGTTGTAGATGGGAATCTTTGAAAAGTTGGTCACATGGTGCGGTAAACAAACATATATTTGGTTGAGGTTCTGGGACAAGGATACTTTTTTGGTCCATGGTTTAATTTGTTCTTTTGAGTTCTCTGGATAATCACGCTTACTGAAAAGACCTTCCCTCAGAAAATAGCAAGCAGCCCAATAATTATGTCCACAAATAGACTACAATATTGATACCAGCACTGGATCCACCCAAGCTATTCGGTCTGCTACCATGCTTCAACAAAGGGACAATTAAAGACACAGGAAACTATGTCTCTCTAAAATGTAGCCCTTCAAAACTTTGTGAGATAATTAATGGATATAAAGTTGTAAAATAATATATTTTTTAGAAGGCATCAATTTTTAATGCAGCTTGAAATTTCTTGGAGCAATGAGGAAAGGTTCTGCTTACTATACAGTTTTGGGAATGTAGGCATTGTTCATATTTAATGGCTCTTCTTTTATAAAGTCCAGGTCCATTCAGCTTCTTAAGAAATGTACTACCTGAAATGGAGTGCTTATGTTGTTGTTTTCATATTGTGTTTAATTTTAACATGTTGAGTAAAGTTTATATGTATGTACCTATATATGTCTGTATTTACATTTTCTTTTGTCCTATTGATTTTATATTATGAAATGGGAATCTGGAAATAAAGCTTGATTTATAACCTGTTTCCTACGTGGCAAATTGGCAAACTTTGTAAAGGGTTAGATAAGAAATGTTTTAGGTGTTACAAGCCATGCAGTCCGTCACAATTACTTAACTTTGTCATTGGAGGAAAAAGTAATCATAAACAATAGGTAAATGAATGGACATACACTGTGTTCCCATAAAACTTTATTCATTAAAAATAGGCTTTGGGCTAGATATGGTCTTCAGGATATAGTTTGCTTAACCCTGCTATAGTTGTTAAGGGTTTATTACATTCAGAAGATGTAAATAGGCTCTGTTGTCTAGCAGCTAGATATTTAACAACAGCATCTGTTGTCTGCAATTAATCATGTAAAGGTCCATTTGTATTAAATATATTTCTAAAAGGTAGACAGAATTTACTAATACATGAAGGAGAGTACTCTTGGGAACCCTCAAAACACATTTCTACTTTGATATGTCATGTGTTCTTTTATGTATGAGACTGAATGAGAGGAAGGTCTTGCCAGAGTATAATCTTTCCTATGAAGATGATTTGTGCTCAGGTCAGTGGAAAAATTAATTTATACAGACAGTACATACTTTGATGCTCTCCAATATATTACTTTTGGGGTCTTTTTTATTTCTGTTGCAGTATGTCAGCTGTCATTGGTTCCATTAAAACCAATATTTTCATAGAAAATAAGTTCCTGGTATTTAATAGTTTCTGAGATAAAGATAAATATTTGTCAAATGAAAGAATGATCACCCTGGCCTTTGGGTCCTTGGTGTATGTCTCCACACTAACAGGTTGCTTTCTAGAAGGTCACCCAGGGTCACTGATGGTAGTCCTCTGCATTCTTTGATAGACATATGCATTTTGATAAACACAGTATCAAAATCTCCTAGAACTTAAACAAGTTGGGCACATTTAAAATAAACACTGCAAACTCATTTTGACATTTCTTTTCTGGTATGGTAGTTATCATTCTTTCCACTCTTCAGGTTTAAATGTCCACAGCATTTTCCCTTCACAGCCACCAGTCCTTCTTTCACAATGATGCCTGTGACACCTGTCAGTTCAGATAAATGAGCGTTTCCATTTCCACTTGCTCGTTCACCCACGTGTTCGTTCAGTAGAGGCAGTGAGCCTGGCGAGGTGCCAGGTGCTGTGCTAGAAACTGAAGATTGTAAGACAGAAAAACACATGCTGCTTCTTGTTTAGTTAGGCAGCAAATGTTTAAATTAATCCTTATACACTGCCATAGCTAACTTATTTATCAGTAGCTTATGATTTTGAGGGACTAAACAGTTGACTTTACTGAAATCTTTCCGTCTGAGTTAAAAGAGTGGTTTAGGTTCAAACAACTGAATAATAAAAAGGGAATGTAGTTTAAAGGAAATGGCATGTACAAAGGCCCAGAGGCCTGAGCAAGTGACACATTGAGGGAAGAGCAACTAGTGGCTGCCTGAGGAGTCCATGTTGAGAGGTGACAGAAAGATGAGGGTCAAACAGGGCCAATAATAAATATTCTGTATACAGCAAGCCAAGGAGATGAAAATCATTTCATAGACAAGAGTCAGCCATTGAATTACTTCAATAAGGGCAATTATGTGATCATGTTAATAGTTAAAAGTCACTTTGGGAAATTTGGAAAGGTAAATTAAAAGTGGTAGAGACTGCAGGCAGGAATGCCAATAAACACTGCAAAAATCCAGAGGAAAAATTACTAAGACTGGAACTAAGGCAAGTGGTCATGGAAACAGAAGGAGAGAGAAAAATATGAAAGTTGTGTTTTGGGGTTCACAGAATTCTCTGGGATTCAGAGGATTCTTGATTGACAGATGAAGTGTAAGGCAGAAGGAGCGACCCATGTTGCTCACGGGTATTTTTCTCAAGGAAAAGTGGGTTGAAAGAAAGATAAAAAGTTAATTTTTGGCCATGTTGAGTTTAAAGACGAGGGAAAATATCCAGGTGAGACTGTTTCTTAAGCTTTAGGCAATGACTATTTTTATTAGTAAAATCAATAGATATCACATGCAATGCTTGGTGGTTTTTTTATTTGCTTTCTCTTTTAATTCTCCCAAGAGTTTTACAAGATAAGGAATAGCATATTCATTTCGTTTAAAATGACCAAGATCCAGGTAACTTTAACTAAATTATCCAGTGTCACAGAGAAAGAGATTGATACAAAATTGAATCTGTATCTTCCTGTTTTATTGCATCTTATCCATTCTGTCATATCACCTCACCTTTTGATGGAAATAAAAGCTTTCAGTATGAATACATAGGCTAACTCATCTGATTGGACATGTAGTTTATGTTATTGCATTTTTGCACACAAATGCATTAACTGGGACTCTTATAATTTTTCTTGGCATTGTCTATAGACTGCAAACAAGAGCCAGTGCAATATAAGTTTGTAGAGGGAGGGTTTAGTTTAAATGCAGGAGAAAGTGCAAAATGCAAGGAGAAAAAAGAGGAGGAAATAAATGTAAGATTTTCCCCCCCCCAAAGTTATAACAATACAAATACAATCTTTCCCTCACCAACAGCCAGAGAACAAGAGAGTACTCTGAGAATGTACTTTTTTTAGTCCTCCCAGCTTGTAATTCCAACCATTAGTTGAATCTTTGTGAATCTAATGGAGAAGATGTTCAGAGACTCTCTAATGGGTTTTGTTTACTTCTCATTGTTTGTAGGCCTAAAAGGACACATTTTGAGAATAGGCAGGATAAGGAAACACAACTGACAACTCTCGGCATAAAATATATAGCATGGTCCCTCCACTGTGGGCATCAGGGGCATTGTCAATTGCAGGATAGTTAGAAACACATTTTTCTCTCTCCTTTTGAATTTAGATGGTGCTGTTTCTGAGAACTGATGACTGCCTTGGGATGATTTTTGTATGCATGTGTCTGCGGAGATGAATCTCGACAATTATTTGCAGGGTGCTTAGAGAAATGACAAACTGAATTCATATTGATGAGAAGTTCTCAAAGAGGACTGGATACAGCACACTTAGATCCATGCCGGACTCCTCAGCGGGTGCCTCCCTGGCGCTTGCTTCTGCTTCATTCTCAAGTGATAATTCTGTTAAATACTCAAAATTGGGAAAACGCACAAATAGGCACTACTTAGTTTATTGAGTACTTATGGGGAAAGAGAGATGGACCTTGGAGTGAGACTGTTTCGCTAGTAGGTGTGGAGAATCTGGCATTGTGGAGAATTTCTGAGGGGCGTGGAAGGTGGAAGGCCCCAGGTTTCTATGCAGAAGGCCAATATGACAACCTGGTTGGAAGGGAGCCCAGGGCAACTGTCTTAAAACTGTATCTGCTTTTCATATAAGATAAGTAAGCTATTTTCATTACGATTATGGCAGGAGGAGTTGATGGATACTAACCCAACTCTCACTTACATATAGGTACCACTCATGAAAATACCCAGAGCCACCACTGTGTGATACACAGTGTGAGCTTAAGAACAGAGCAGCAAAATTAAGGACTGGGTACATCCCTAAAAAAATCAGTGCCCCTCCCCATTACTGGACTATAAGGAAAATCATATATGGCATTTAATTTTTAGTTCTTTAACTTACTCTTTGCTCTCTTAAAGCTCTTCCAGTATGTCAGTAAAATCTGATGTGTTACGATAGTCATAGGTAGAAGGGAGGGATGGTGTTATAAAGAGAAATTAGAAAATAGGGAGACATAAATGTTGTTAAGCACAAGCCTTTTACCATGTGAAGAGAGGTGCTATGAATGACATGCAAGGACAGCTGGCCAAACCCAGTTTGCCTCAGGCTCACCAGTGCACATGGTCTTCCTCAAAATGAGGCCTGCCTGCCTGCCTGGGGCAAGGGTCAACCCTGCAGAGGCCATTACTGCAAGATAGTGTTACATGGACAGGCAGTGAGCCTGCAAGTTACAGGCCACAACCAGCAGTGAAGACAGCAGCTGCCACCAAGCAGAGAGCCACGGCAGGAAGGTGGGATCATGTGGTGGTCAGTCCTGACTCTCTCCTTCTACCCATTCTCCTTCATCTTCCCCAAATATACTGAAGGTAAATCTTCTCTACAAGGATTACAAAGGACAAGTCTGTGGGGAAAACAGATCAGGAGAGCAAGTCAGAGAAAGTATTCCTACAGAGTCCCTCATTCACTGTGCACAGACTCTGAAACAGGATGAAGGGAAATCATTCCTGCCACAAGCTTTCTTTCATTCTTTGCTTCTGAGAGAGGGAGAGAGAGGACTGTGGTCTTTGAGAAGTTGGTGATTGAGTGGAGAAGTTGGTAAACCATGTACAAAGCTCATCCTGTCCTTTTTCGATAGGTGACTGGGGTATTGGGGCTACTGCCAAGATGGGCCCTGCCATCTGCTGACCCTGTTGGAGTGGGATCACCTTCCACTTGCCACGTTGAAGAAAGATACTTGTGCTTTTCTCTCTAGAAAAGACAAGTCCACTTAATATTCTTGGAGGTAGAAGCTGTCTCAGTAAGATAGCATTATTTTGTTTCCTTGAGTTTAGATTCCAGAAATGGCTATAAAACTATCATTTATATGAACATGGCACCATGATTTATATAGACAGAGGCCATTATAGTGATTCAGTGTTCCAATCATCTGATAATGGATCCTAATTATTACACTCTTCTAGTACCTAAAAACAATTGCAAACCAGAATGAAAACCATTTTGAAGAACATGAATATTATACTTCTATTTTTATCACATCTCTGATTTTTTTGAAGAAAAAAAATAAATTAGAACTGTTAATTATGCAAATCTCAGATAACCTTGGGGCTGTGAGATGGACCGCAGAGGCAAAGCTGTTGTTAGCAATTTAAGGTTTAGAGCTCCGGGAACTGTGAAAGAATCTACTGGGAGAACAAATCCTGGCTGCCAAAATCAAAGATTAAGAAGTGATTAGATTTCTTTCTTCTTTGAAAACCCAGGTCCAACTGAGCCCTTCTCCTTGCTCTTAGGGGAACTTCCACCATTGGCTCTTACTTATTGTCTCTCCAATATCGGCGCTTCAATTTAGAGACTCAAAAGACAAAAACATGTGGGACAGGTTGCTAATTCCCCTGCCCCTGCTAATAAAGGAGAAGACACTTGTGTTAGTGAATCTTGCCTCTCACCAAAGGGAGAGGACAGATGTCCCTCCCAATCAGAATCTCCACCTAAAGCAGGATTTCTTACCTGGACTACCGCTTACCCACTTCCCTTTCTGTTTTTTATTTTTATTTTTTTCCCTTGCTTCCTTCTATAACATGAATTTCATGTCTTTTGTACTCTGCCTTCCACTCTATCTTTTTATTCTTCTACATTCTTAATTATCCATCTCCTTTGTCATGCTTGCTAACCTGGTGTGGTTTTGTTGTTTCTAGGTATGTTTTTCTCTGTATCAAGTGCTTCACTGTCCATTTTCCTTCTAAATTCATAGAAATATTCAGAATTGGAGTTAGTTCCTCAAAAATAGACCTTGAACTCTTTGCTACAGTCAGGAATTACATATTTGTAACACCGTTCTTCAAGACCAGCATGTTCCCCTGTCTGTCTGTCCTCATTTGAATCCACATTTACATCTGTGGCCACATCCCAGGCATGTCCATTAACCTGCTATCCTCATCTCTATCCTTATCTCTCTCTCTCTCTCACTCAGTCTCACTCTGTGCACAACTTGTCATGTACATAGAAAATGCAGGTATTAAACTTTCCATAGCCAATTTTATTTTCTTCATAAATCACTATCCCATTGAATACCAAAGACATGTAAACTTTCCAAATAATAATATGCTAGTCCCTCTTGGCTTATTTATCTTCTATTAAATTTATAATCAATTCCAAGATCATATTCCTGTCGGGGCTGGCTTGAACATTTGCTATTTATATAGCTTCCCCTCTTTTAGAGAAATCCTTGCGCATCCAGATGTCCTTGTGCTCACCACCAACACATGACCACATTGGGATCTCACGAATATGGGGCTTTCAAAATTTTGATACACCCAAGGCAATCAGATTTTATAAAAGTTTCCAAGTGTCTTCAACGTGCAGCCAAAGTGGAGAACCTGGTACCTAGAAAGACTTTATAGTTAGCAGCTCCCTGGATCACCCAATGTGCCCCTAAAACATAACTGAAGCCTATTAAGTTCTCAGAGCCAGGCCCTATTCAAGGATAAGGCTTCAACCTTGTCCTCATTCTCTCTGATGCGGAGTAATGTACGAAGCACTGAGGCAGTACAAATTCAAGTTAATATGTGCACTCGCTATATGCCAGTTACATTAAGTGCTAAGGTAGCTTCTTTATTCCAGCCCCAAGTGCAGGTTGCATGCCATTTACTTGCCTGACATCATAGAGGTAATATGTGGCAGAGCTTACTGTCCTGCCGATGCTAAAATCGTGGCTCTTTTAACAATACACTATATAAATTCCCTATGTTTATCACACGTAAAGTCACTGTGATGAAGTGGCTTGGGGAGTTGCTGGTTCAAAATCATTGTTCCTTTGTCCCCTCTACCATTCCACTGCATATCTCCCACCTCTTTGGACTTGTGTATTTTAGGGTTAGACCACACCAGGTCCTCTTGCTCTTTATCTTTCACATCCTGATGCTGCCACAATAGTTGATCCTTACATCTCTCTATTAGTAGATTACTCAGCTTTCATAGGTCAGTCCCCATTCCTTTCAGAGTCCCTGGATTCAGGACCTACTGCTAACATAAGTTCACACTATCACAGGGACTTTGTCATTGCCCTTGTGCAAACATGCACCCTTCACTAATGTTTGGCATGAGCGCACTGTCACACTGGTTTTAATAACTAACTCCTGAGAGTTCAAGCACTTTGCAAATTCTTCTTCATCGGGAACATCTGACGGCCTCTATCTTTCTCTCCTTACTCTTTTGTCATTAGCCCGTATGAACAATTTCAGAATGTCTGCATTAAGAACTCTTAAGATTGAGTCAGTCTGTTTATGAGAGAGAATAATTTAAAGCAGTATTTATCCTGCTTCAAATAGAATGGACTTACAAGAAAATAAGACTCCATCACATCATTTGTTCTAAGCCTCTGTGATCTCTTGACATTTTAATGCAAACTATAACAGTATTTTCTCCAAACTCTTTATACTTAATGTTGTTTAAATTATTCTCCATTATATAGTTTATGGAAATACATTCTCCTATATAAAAATGGGAGTAATTTTTAGCAGCAGACTGCATTTAATATGTTAGATTTAATAAACAAAGTCACATTTGTGTGTGGGGCACTTTCTCAGAACATAATCAAGTATGACAGGTTGGTTATGAGGAACTTGGTTCCTTGATGTATGCATCAGCTTAAGAACTTGTCACCTACCTCCATGCATTAATTCTAGTACTTTGTGCAAGTGAAACTTCCTGTTGTCTGCAAAACACCGTGAGCCATTTAACACATGACAAGCCTTTAGATCATGTTGCTCCTGCGACTGCGCATTCTGAATGCAGATACACCTCTGCAGCAGCAGCTGGCATCACAATATTAAAAAAGGAAATACTTCCTGCACTATCAGGCCAGGCAGGCTGTGTCTAGGAAACGTGTGTTTGAAGCTCGTGGTCTCAGCTTCCACTAAGTTTTTAGTAGCTTTACTGGATCCCAAGAAGAATTTTAGGAAAATGACTTTATAGTCAAGTTAGATTACTGTTTAGTCAATATTTGATGAGGGAACCAGCATTTGGCCCAAACCACCTTTAGATGATAGGTTCTCTGCCCTGTTAGGCTTCTGGTTGATAATTAGATTTTGTGGTTAATGTTAGATTCAAGGGAAGGAATTTATACTGCACTGACTGAATCTGTTCTCAATTGTGTGCAGTGCTAAAAATTAGTAATTACCTGATACACTTCTAATATGCATCCCTTGGGGAACTGACTGGAATTCTAAATTAATGGTAATTTTATGAGGTTAGCTTGGGAAGAAATTCATGAGGACTCAAAGTCTATTTTGCTTTAAATGCAGAAGGCTGTTTCTATAATTTCATATGGATTTATTATTTATAAACCTTACTTGATGTCTTGTCATCTCAGAAAGACCAGGCAGTATATCTCTTCCAAGGTTCAACTCTTTCTACTTTGTTCAGTATGACAATTTTATTTGTGATATGTTTCCCCACCCTTCTTCTTACTACCAGAAATCCTCTGCAACCCAGAAATCCTCCTTCTACCTCCTGATGTTTCATTCTGCTAATTCCAGAGAAGACTTTAGCCAATATGAGTTTAGGTTATAAAAACTGGAAAAAAATCGGTTTAAACTTAACAAATCTTCAAAAATAACTCTAACTGTGTCCCTGGGGTTTATGGAAAATATATGCATGTTAGACAAAGTTCCAGTCGTACAAATGTGCTTTAAAACTATTTGGAGAGTCGGCATTTATACATATAAAATAATTCATATGAAAATGCAAGAACATAATTACATAAAACAAATTGATGCTACTTTGCTACCCGTGACACAGAACGTATTAATTATTTTATTAATTATTTGTACACTCTTCTCAAATACTCACCAGAACTCCAAAGTATCCTTTGAGTGGGTAAGTCTATTAACCAGACTTTGGCAAAAGAGATTTTTATTAAAACAGGTTATCAGATGGTACTAGATCCCTGAAGCAGACAGACATGACCATCTAGAGTTCCATGGTGTCTTTAATTTTCTCACCAGGAATCCTCTCCAGTACTGTATAATTCTCTGGATGGATTCTCTACTGATTTGGGTCATTATCTCTTGCTCTACCTGTGGAGCTGGAGTAGGAACTGTTGGCAAGGTCTCAGATCACCCATCCCTACCAGTGGTTCAGATTCTTAAAACTCCCTTGGAAATGACTTCTATTAAAGAGGAACATCTTCTGATCAGTGTCTGGAATTCCTTGAACAGATCTAATGGACTTAATATAAAGGTGATGTTCAATTCTTACCAAGAAGGGAAAGCCAGCAAATGTATACAACAAAATCATAAAAAGACACACATATAGATGTTGCTGTCAAGTAATATTGTCCAGTTTTTCCCATTGTATCACAGACCAGTTAAAATTTATCAAAGATTGGTATTGCTCTATTTATGCACTTCAGAAAAATCTATTATGTTACATGCTCAAGAATTTAGCCTTAACTCACAATAAGTTGAATCATCAAAATTTTTATCTGATTTCTGTCTCACATAAATGTATACACACATTTAAGTTTTTTGATTATAAAGATGACTATCCAAGTAACTTCTAGTTTGGAAAGGATGATCAGAGAAGGGGAAAGAGAAGCAGAGAAAAACATCAAGGGTGCTAAGCCATAGTCCATTAAAGACTGAAAAGACCTGGACAATGCTGATGGTGATAAAAGAAGATACATAATCAAGAGACATTTTTTCAAGTAAAATTCATCTAGCTGGGTGCCAGACTGGATTTGGTAAGTGAAAGAAATGGAGAAGTTATAGTTGCTTACATTTCCAACCTGGATTGCTAGGAGTTAGGTCATGGCACAAGGATGATAAACCCTGGAGAAAGCTCCATAAAGGATTTTGGTTTATAATCGTAATTTACATACTCTCCATCTCAGGTAGATCTTTCTGTCTCCAAAGCAGGAGACTCTGTCTCTATTTTGGGTTTAACACTGCCCTGGTAGACCTAGATCATTCTTCACCCTTCCAAAAACTACACCCTTGACAAACTAAAAACCTAAAACTGATTTTTTTTCATCTCTTATTTTCTTTCATATCTATACCCAATCAATTACAAAGTCCCATCTCTACAAGCATGTTGAGTTCATCCACTTCTCTCCACTTTCACCCCTATCATTTTAGTCAGTGGAACCATCCTTTGGAGAATTGCTGTACTACCTAAGAAAAGCTTCCCAATTTCTTCTCTGAATCCTCCCTTTTCTCCCCCCAGTGGAAAGTTAAAGTTTGACATGCAAATCAGATCTTATCACACCTCTGCTGAAATCCTTTAGCAACTTCCCATTTCAGGTGGGATAATATTCAGCCCATTTATCACAATCTGCACAACCTTTTAAAAATCATTTTCTGTCTTTCCTTTACCCTTATCTAGTACTCCTTTCTCCCTCATTCCCTCCTCCTCAAGCACATTACTTCTCTCAAAGCTCTTTGCTGTGTCTCAGCCACATTGCAGATCCATTCCTGTTTTGGGACCTTCATTCCTGCTATTACCTCTGTTTTCCATATTAGTGCTGGCATATGGCTACTCCTTGATATCTGTTAGTTCTCAGTAGCATTTGAACTTACAACAGTGGTCTTTCCTAACCTCCCAATTTAAGTCATGCTTTTGCATTTCCATATTATTGTTTTTAATGTTTTTCAATTTACAAAATATATTTTTATTTTTATATGTATGTAGTTATATAGGATCTCTTTTCTGCAGTCCAGAATATTAAGTTCTCTAAAAACAGACATCTTGCTTCTTGGTTTACTATCATATTGAACAGTATATGATGTAGAGGCAGCACTCTATAGGTATTTGCTGAATGAATGTGTGACATAATACCTGAGTTATGACAAATTTAACCAAAAGGAAAGGATGCTAAGAAATTATCCATAGGCTCTCCTAAACTAATTTCAGATGCCTATTGATTTCTGATGGTAGTGAGAGAACTTTCTGAGTTCACATAGCAAGAGAAGCTGTAGGAGTTATCAACAATCAACTGCAGAGGGCAGAAGTGGCCCCAAGCAAGTGTTTTCCTTGAACAGTGTTCTACATTCATCTATTCTCTGCCCAAATATTGTCTAACTTGCCCACTGACATTCTGATTAAAGAACCTCAACCTTTGATTCGTTGTTGAAGAAAAATAAATTGTGCTTAAATTGTCCACATCCAGCTACCCTTCTATATGCTTCTATGGCTCTTCTCAGAGATTCCTGTAGTCACTTCAGTACCCTCAAATATGTCGTGTCATTGGGATCTGCCCTATCAAGACCCAAACTAGACAATTTTAAAACATTGAAATTAATGTCATTAAAATTTTAAGAGATCAACCTTCAACTGGTCCCTTGTGCTATGCTGCTTTTAATTTTTTTTAACTCCACCTTAGTCTCTTCTCTCATTTGGTCTATGTGGTGGATATCTGGGGACAGTTCTGGCATTTCTACATAGGAAGATCATAAGGTTGATCATCCAGTTAGAGAGGAGCCCAGAGAATTGCCTTGAATTTGAATTTGCATAATAGCATTCTGTTTTTATTTAGTTTATCCATTACAGATTCAGGAATACAGCCAAACTTTCTAAGATACTTTCAGTCATGCTTCCCCAAAGATTGAAGGACAGTTAGTAGTTTATGCCTGTTATTATTCTTACTTAAACTTTTGGGAAGTACTTTACAGTTATGGAGGGCTAAGCTTGATTCCCTCTAAGACACCTCCTGGCTGTACTACTCTAAATTCTACAGTGATTTTTAAAAATTTATTTAAATATTTTATTCTCTTGGGTTCCCATCCTCCAATAATGAGTTCTTCTCTCTTGAGAGAGAGTTAACATTTATTCAGCAAAGGGTTATTGAACTATTACATGCCAGTCAGTGAAACAACAAGACATCAACATGAATGTGTTCCCATTTCTTCTACCTTTTTCTCTCTGTCGTGTAATTCATTACCATCTGTCTAAAAAGAAGAAACACCCCTGCTTCCCAAGGCCAACCTCTCAAATGTAGTTTTAGCCTATTCCTGAACTCATCAGGGATCTTTTCCCATCAATTATTTCAAATCTGTTTTATTTTCAATCTTTCTCTTCTTATTACTTTCTCGTTGGTCTCAAATATATGTTCAAGTTATAAATATTATCATTTCTTCATATAATTTACTTCTCAAACTACCAAAGTCATTAGAGAAATTATTAGTATGAAGATCAACAATAACTGGTGGTCTAATGCTACTTAACCCTTCTGCATAAAATGTTGACTCAGTCACATATCCTTGTAATTCTTCTTTGACTTAAACAATATCACTCATTAATTTCTTTATTCATTCATTCGTAAATGGGTCCTTGGGTATGGACCAGAAACTATTTCTAGAACCTGGTGGCATAAAGATGAACTAGATATAGTTTTCGGAACTGAGGTATAAGAGAGGTCAAAAGTTATAATCAGTATGTGATAAATGCTTTCACTGAGGTACATGCAAAGCGCTGGTGGAGCGGAGTAGGAGAAGCTCATCCTGTGTGTTAGGGCATTAGGGTTCTGGAAAGCACTCCCCAATAGACCTTTATGATCCAGGTCTCTGAAGAAGAGTACCTGTTTTCAGGGACATACACAGGTGAGAAGAGAGCACATCAAATTAAAAAAAATAATAATTAAAAAGAGCTTGGTTTAAGGCAGAGAGAGGAGAGAGCATGCAGACGTCAGGAGGTGCTAGAGATCCCCTTGGTATGGAACTCTTAGGATTAAGGTCCAGATCATAGAGCACCAGGGCTACACAGGAAGGAGCCACAGAGACACTGAGTAATGAGGATCAGATTTATACCTCAGCTATATCACTGTGTCCATGGGGTAAATGATTGAATCAGAGGAAAGAAGGAAAAAGAAAATCATTAGTATGGAGATAAGAAAATCAGTCAAAGAAGGCAAACTGGAACTGACATGTATCTGTATGATTTTGGTTAGAAATGGATAAAGACTGGGGTGATTATAAAAGAACAAGACCAAGGAGGACCTATAGCTGGTTTTAAGTAATCTCAGATCCCTTTCAAGTTTCTGGTCTGAATTTTTCATATCTGTATGCCTGCTTTGGCTACCATTACCCCAGAATGATTTTTCTGTCCTTTGCCTTTGGTGTGTATTTCCTTTAAGTGCCTTGTTTGTCTTATAGCCCAAGGAAAATTCTAAGGAGACTTCATGTGTCTGTATTCCCTGAACATGTATTAGAGCATTCAACACTTTACAGAATAATCTGTTGCTAGTGTGTCCATGTGTACTCCAGCTAGATTATGAGCTTTTTTTAAGAATTGGTTTTGTAACCACTGATACCCTGAGACAGTGCCTGGAACATAATAGTGCCTTAGTAAATGTTCTGTTATATTGAATAACATGATGCTGTATTGGTAGATACTTTAGGGAAAAGTGAAAAAAAGGCACAAACCTTAGAAATAATTGACTACAGAAAAGACAATGGGAAAAATGTCAATTTTTTTTAATTTTTAATTTTTTTTGTTTTGTTTTTGGTACTGGAGATTGAACTCAGGGGCACTCAGCCACTAAGACATATTCCCAGCCCTATTTTGTATTTTATTTAGAGACAGGGTCTCACTGAATTGCTTAGTGCCTCACTTTTGCTGAGGCTGACTTTGAACTTGTCATCATCCTGCCTCAGAGTCCCAAGCAGCTGCAATTACAGGCATGCACCACCTTGACTGCTTAAGATGTCAGTTTATAATTATACAGCTAAATAATGTGAATTACTGGGAAATCAGAGGGTAGATGCTCAGTCAGTCATAATTGGACTGGCCTTCCAACAAAATTTAAACATTTTTTGCAGCTTGGCTGGTGACATTACTCAGTCTATAAATGGCAGAGTAGGTCACATAAGGATTGAGAATTGCACTTTGGCTATTGTCAAAGCTTTAGAAAGAAATCTGCAATTAGTAGCATGGATGCCTCAGTCACGTAATATAAAAACTTAGGATGATTTATGGGTTGACAATTGGACTTTAATAATCTCTGGAGCTTTCAGAAATACACATTCAATCAGGTCTTCTGTTTCCAGTGAGATGATAAACACCAAGCTGGAATACTTAGACAAATGACTGAGAGGCCCAGGAAATCATTACTTGGCAGTTAAAAATCAATCAGCCCTTGCCCATCCTTCATAAGTGTATTGGGTACAGGAGACAAGCTACATACCTCTGTATGCCCCTGCAGACCTTCAGCCACATTGCATGTCATTATTACTCTCTATTTGGTAGCAACATTTTCTTCAGCATATTTAAAGAAAAGAAAACAATTGGGCACCAGTATATTTTGTGTTCTTTATTTAACAACCAGAAACAAAATATTCCAACTGTTTTAACTACTTATGTAGAAAAGTCATTAGTGGCAAAGCCTTTAAAAGTTCAAACAAATTATCAAACTTTAGAAATGGGATGCTGTACCAACATTAAATGCTCTCCCTAGTGCCTAAGCACTCTGTGCTTAGATTAGTGTTAGCTGTCACTTCATATCATAATATGCAGGGACCTTATTCTTTTTTTCAATTGCTCCTTGAACAAAAAATATGTTTCCTGTGGTAAATAATTGTCATTTTCATAAATATATCTGACATATGTAATAATGAAATAAATACTGTCAGGTATCAGTGATTAAATTGTGTTTTTAATTGCTTCCTGAGAAATTTGGATATTTTGTTGAAAATACAGCAAACCCAAAGGGGTGGGAAAAACGTTAACTACAAATGTGTGGGAGTAGGTAGAGTTACTGGAGTTACATGGAAACATTGCTACCTAGAACATCAACTTTCTAAAGTTTCACTTGGTTTTGCATAGAAAGGTCAGGACTGTAACAATTTCTCCTTTAGACCACATGACATCACAGATGAAGATCAAGTATCATGTGTTAGCAGGAAAGCATATTCTTGTATATGGGTTTAATCATGAGATATTTTCGAGGTGTCCAGGCGAGGTGGATAAGACATCCTTAGACATTATCACATTATTACAAACTTTTACAGATACATGGATCAGGAACATGTAGTGCTCAAGATGCCACCGGAAAGGAAGGTATTGGATGTTAATAATACATACCATCAGTCCTTAACCACAATCTTCTCACCATATGTTCCTGTCAAGACTCTTTGCCAGCTAGCTAGCAAAAATACTCATATTGTTTCTGTCCTATGTCAAAGAGTAGTGATTGCTTTCCAATAACTTCTTTTGCCTTTAAGACTTACTTGAAATTTTATAATCAAGGTTATATGGAGGAATAAAAAAGAAATATGAATTTTCTTAAGCTTGCTTATCCCAGGGGATCACTTGATATAAATGAATGAGAAAATTCAGTATAAATATAATTTACAGATTTCATTTTCTATCTGCAAAAGAATAAAAACAATTAGGAAGAATGTCAAAATGTTCTTGGGGAAGGCCTGGTGTTGCAGTATTAACCCAATTGTGTATATTACATGAGAACTTAAAAGAGATTGAATTATAATGAGAGTTTGAGATGGAGATTCCCATATTGAATCAGAGCTACAAAAAAAAAAAAATAAATAAATAAATAAATACAGAGAGAAACAAAAAGGAGGAAAAAAAAAAAGGAAAAGTTTACTAACAAGACAAACTACGTGTTTTTTTTCTTCTTTTTTCAGGAAATCTTTTTGCCCCTTATCTATCCCTCTATCTTTTCCTTTTTCACCCAAATCGAAATAGGTAGAATAAAGTTCTAGGGAAAATATGGAATTTTACTTAAATACTATTGAATTCAAGTTTCCTTTTAGAGTTATGGACTATACAGCATTTTATACTCGAAATAAAGACCTTTCAAAGAAAGTCATAAGCTACTTTTTAACACCCAAGTAGATTATGCTTTATTTTCCCTCTTCACAATACTTCAGTTGTAATTTCTAAGAATCAAAAATCAATTGATGCAGCTGGAGAATATTATGCCAAGTGAAATACACCAATCCCAAAGAAGCAAAAGCTAAATGTTTTCTCTGATATGCGGATGCTAATTCACCCTTCCCTAGGGTGGGGGGGCTAGGGAAGAATGGCGATACTTTGGATTAGACAGAATGGGGTGAAGGGAAGGGAGAGGGTACAGAGATAGGAAGGATAGTAGAATGAATCTGACATTATTATTTTACGTACATATATGACTACACACCTAGTATGATTCTACATCATGAATAACCAGAAGAATGAGAAGTTGTACTCCATTTATGTATGATATGTCAAAATGCATTCTACTTTGTGTATAACTAATTAGAACAAATAAAAAACTTATAATAAAAAATTAATAGAGTTAGATAAAACTCGACAAATAAGTGTTACCTTTTTTTTTTGCATTTTTAAAACATGTATTCTCTTACGCCATGTACAAACAGAGAAACAACATGTATCCCATTTGTTTACAATAAAAAAAAAACATGTATTCTCAGATTCATGCACTCAAGAGGTCTACGAAAACTCTCTCCACATAGTGATGTGTATGTGCATACCTACAAACATATTATGTCAAACGTCACATATAAATAAGAGGTGGACCCTTATGGTACAAAAATTTATTCAAGGAATGAGTTGGAGAAACAGGAATGAGTCCAAGCCTGGGTGCTTTCTTGTCACCCCTCTAAAGAACCCCTCTACTTGGAAAGGAGGGAAGGAAGGAAATAGAAAAAAAGCTGATATGACATTGAAGGAACTGTTAAAAGCAAATTTGGTGAAGACTCAGAAAGAATAGAGGAGAACTGCAGGGAAAGACTCCATCTTCTAAGAGAATACTTGTAAACAAAAATAACCACAATGGGTTTGGCACCATAATGAAAGCACAAATAACCAGGAAGGGAGCAGACTTCATGGATCAGCAGTGCCTTTTATTCACAGGGAAGTCAATCAGTCAGGCATCGGAGGGGCTCACTTTCTGGGTAGAAAATGGCCCCTGGTTATAGAAGGGGTCTGGGTTTTTTAATGTTACCCTGAGAGATGACTTAATCTCTTCAACAGAATGTGTCAGGTTGGATATTCAGGAAACAGGTTGTGAGAATTTGAAATTTATTTTTACTGGGCAAGGATGGGGGTTCAGTTCTCAGGGCCCAGGGCTTATCTTGTCCTCCTGGGGTCATCGCATTGTCACTGGGGCAGGATTAATGTGTAGCTTTACTGTCAAAGTGTTACTTTCTGAAGTTTACTTGTCTTAATGAAATCCTTGTATCTGCTTAGAGTAATAAGGATGTCATTGAACCCACACAAGTGAGAAGGGTGTTTCTGAGGAATATAGTTTTGGGTTTTTACAAGGTAATTTGCCAAGCTTAAGGAAGGAGGTAGCTGGATGGTTTATATGTGAGGCCTCCACTCTTTGTTCATTTAGGATTTCTCTGGTCCATAGAAAACCAGTGGATGCGTTCCCCAATGTCTCTGTTCTTCTCATGGCCTGTGTGTGGTACTCACAATGTCAGTTCTAGGTGTAGTAAACCTACATGAACCATAACAGTAGATAATTTAAATCTTCAGAGGTAGCCTGGGATTTAAAACACATTCTTCAGTTCTAATATTCATAATAAAGATTAGCAACTGTCACTGCTTCAAATAGTATTTCCAGATGTTGACTGAGAAGCAAATACCTTACATGGAATATAGGAATGTGAAATCACTGGAGTTTTCCTGGGAGAGGTATTTTCCTACCCTTCAGTCAACTGAGAACTGGCGGTCTGGAAAACCATATGAGAAACTTACTGGGACTTTCAGGGTTCTTTAAGTAGATGGGATAGTAATTTGAATTTATTAACTGGTGCTTTAGGTCAGGTGCTATATGGATGAACATTCATAATATAATCTGTATAATCTTTGCTGGGATTTAAGAGGATGGTTAAGATCATCTGGGTTAAAACAGCTGGTTAGCACATATGTATGGTTTGAATAAGTATGGTATATATTTGTGAATAATGAGCACAATTGTTATTCTAGCAGAGTCAACATTTTAGTACATTTCTAAAGTCATCATGCAGCATACTTTTTCTGCTCTCCAATTCTCACTGAGCATTTACTCTACGCATGGGGAGTTTTCCACACTATGAGTTTTCCCTGTCAGGGAAAAGCTAGAGACTTGCTTTTCCGTTTTTCTTGGGGGTAAGCTAGATTTCACCAACAAGACAACTGGAGAATTCAATTCAGAGAAGAGTGATATAAAGATGAAGTGTATGCACAGAATCCATCTCTGTGAGGATGACAGAGGGCAGGGGGAAACATGGAACTTTCAGAGGCAACAGTCAATGGCTACAGGGGTATCCTATTGCTAGCATGGCCATGTGGGCTGCAGAGCTTCTGCTCAGTGACAGTGGCACTGTGGCACTCACTGGACAGTCATAATCATGAATATGGAGAGTGTTCCTGATTTGTAGCCTCCAACTCCCTGAATTTCCAGTAAGTTCTCTAATATCCTGGAATTCTTTTCCAGCTTAATGAACTAAGAAAGAAAGATTCATTTATTACAAGGGAGAACATAGATTAATGTGGTCTTTTTAATATTTGTGACATTATTTCACGTCACCCCTATGAGATCCCAATGGACACAGCCTCTGATACATGGTAAGAACTTTAAGAGTTATCTAGTTTAAAACCATGCCTACTACATGTATTTATTTTCATAGTGCTGAGGATAAAACCCAGGGCCTCATGCATCATGCCAGTCATTGCTCATTTTCTTTTTAAAGAATAGAAAATTGAGGTTTAGAAATCTTGAGGACAGTAGCAAAACAATGAAACTTCATAGGATTTGGAGTCAGAAGAACAGTGTCCAAAACATAGATGATGGAGTAAATTACCTTTCTCTGTCTCAGTTTCTCAAAGTACAGGGTTATAAACTTTGGCAAATAAAAATGTAGCATGTTGCATGCTTGGGGTATGCTTATACGAAAAATTTAAATTTAAATTTAAGTGGACTATCTGTATTTTACGTGATAAAAGTAGGTACACTATGTGAAAAGGCAAACATCATAAATGCAAAAGTATTTTATAGCACAAAACACAGCAACTGCTGTCTAATATTGTTTGGAGTCAAAGATCTGGTTAGTGGCATAACAATTATTTTTATATTGATGATCAAAGAGGCTAAATAACTCATGTGGGGGGGTCACAGTTACTTAACTCAGCAATATTAAAATATTTGATGAAATAATGATTATTCTGAACTTCTAGATAACTTTAAAAAAGTTACTGCTGATAAGACAGGCAAGACTGAAAACCCAATTCTCCTTTTAACTAATGTCACTGCAGGTATCATTTCTACAAACATTTGTCTCTGTCAGTGACACCAATTTTAGATAGTAAATTCTGGCATGTATCCTTGGGTTTAAAAATGATCATTCTGCAGACTTCAGGCCAGTATACTTTATGGCATATAAGTCTATTTTGAATCATTTCTCAGTTATTATCACAGGTATTATAAAAAGTCACAGGAAGACTAGGTCATGGGCAGATCAGATTCTGCATATCATCCAAAACTGCTGAGAAACATTTTTCCTAAGACATAATAAATTAATAACCACCATTTAGCAGTGTTTTGCAAAATTGGCATGCATGAGTTGCTTGCACTTCTGTAGATATGCAGAAAGAAACATATAAAGGTAAATAAAAATATGAAATATCAACCCAGTGATAAAAGAAAATGCAGATGACCCTCTCCAAACACATTATGTTTTCCCTCCCATCTCTGGTTTTTACAGAGGTACACTATCTCAATTATAGAATTGAGAGTTTCTGAATTGGGGAATACCATTAAATTCAACCTACTTTTATGAAAAAAAAAAACAAAAAAAAACCCAGTTCTTTTAAAGCCAACATAAACGCATTTTCAATATCATAGACCTTGCATGGAAACCTAAAAAGGAAGAGAGAGGAAAAAAAAAAGGGTGATAGCTTTTATTCTGTGGTGACATTGTTACTTGATTCATGTAAACAAGTTTGACAATGATAAATACTTTCTTTTGAAATACTTGCCAGCCAGTGCTGTCCAAAGCTTGAAGAGTAGCAACTAGAGACAACTTTTATTTTAGGAAATTGATATTGCTGCCCAAGACAAAAAGAAAGAAGTTTGTTTAGGTGCAAAGCTTAGGAGCGCGCGCTCGTGTGTGTGTGTGTGTGTGTGTGTGTGTGTGTGTGTGTGTGTGTGTGTTGGAAAGGACCAATATTCTACTTCTCTGTCAAGACTGGTCTGCTGGGGTGGGAGGGAATTGGAACAATCTTGCAATCTTTGAGCAGTCTTGGATTTTTTCTTTTCATAACTCATCTTTACAGAAAGGCTTACAGCCTTGACTGAGACCTAGAAAGCATGTAATTGTGGTTGTCATAATAAAACCCTAAAGGAAAGAGCAAGTCTATGAGCCTGCCTGGCTTTTGACATGGTAGCCAAGTCTTTCTATCATGTATTCATAGACTTATTCCATCATCCTAAACAGAACGTTGGATTTTGATGATAAAAGACCATATTTGCCTTCACTGCTGATATGTATTTAAGCTGTCATTCTTCAACTCTTCATTTTGGTTACATCTTCACATTAGGAAGATTATTATCAATGAGCAACTCAGAATGTGAATTACAGAAGCATTTTATTTTTTTAAAATATGCACCAGACCCTGCTAGTTTACATTATACTGTTTGCAGTTCTGATTTTATATAGCTATATAGAAAGGAGTTACGGATATAGAGCTATTGAGGGAGATTCTGATGTACATAATGGCAAAGGAAGGTTATCACAGCCTCAGGTAGTGTGTGACTCTGTGGCAGGAACATGAGGTCCTATGACAGATGTCCCTCCAAAGCAGGAAGAAGTTGCATGTGGCATTTAATTAGTTGTTACTTTTATACAGATGATTCCAAAAATTCAGATAGGTATCCAAAGTTGAAATGAACCAACATGAAGTTCTTCTTCAGTCTCCTCCTTTACTGAAAGGCAATAATTGATAACTCTCAAGATGTGATCCGAGGATCTGGGGGTCCATGATACTTATATGTCAATTTAAGAAAGGTTTGCAGAAATAGGAAGGAGAATCTAGCTGTGTTCTGTTAAAACAAATTTTAAAGATATCTGTAAAAGTTTAAGCAATGCAGCTTTTCTGCTTTTTGTTTTGGACAGTATAGTTACTTTTCATAAAGTACATTAATTTTTGTGTTTATGTTGAAATTGATTGTTAATTTAAAACGTATCACTTGGCAGTATCTTCATGTCTATTATAAATATCAAAAGATATAACTCATACAAACAAAGTGTTTTGTGATCTTCAATAATTTTTAAGCTTTTTGCAGTCATCAATAATTTTTAAGAACAAAAGTTTGAAAATTGCTATTTTAAGTTGACACTTCATGGCAGAAAGTGAAGATCATCTGTTAAAATGTTAACTGTAGCATTTTTCCTAGTGTATGTATACTCTTTATGGATAACATGCATTTAATGTACACATACATATGTATACAATCAGTTGCTTAAATGCATGTATATATATATATGTGCATATACATATGTACTTGTGTATGTATATCTAATGATGTTTAATCTTTTTAAGCGGGCATAAACACTTCAGATGACAAGGTTCCACCACTCCCTCCTTTCTTTCAATTGGAATTGCCTTGTATTTGTGTGTGTGTGTGTGTGTGTGCGCGCGCCCCCCAGACATTTGAATTTGCAAACCCCCTTCAGGAAGGCCTGCCTACTTCAGTTTTTCATATAAATTTGGTATAGTAAGGCCTTCTGCTAGTGATCCCATGGAATATTCTGGAGGCTAAAATCAACTGGTAGATACCAGAGACATGAATGCATGGAGAAAATAATGTCATGCTATTAGAAATTGACATTAATAATCATTAATATTATGGCTATTATAATCATACCATTTTCCTAATGAAATGTGAACACACAATTCCAGAGGTGAGAACTATCAAGTTCATAATCCTACTGCAAATTTCCCTTCTCTTCTCATAGTAGGTATTTTCTTATGGTAGATTTTTTCCCCCTTGTCAGTAAACCTAACTATAATCTTGTTAACTATAGTGACAGATGTATATAAACTAAAATGAAGACTTCTGTTGGAGAAAGATCCTAAAATTGGGCCTTGTGGGATGTTAATATGGTCGTCTTTGTTACTTACTAGCTATAAAATATGGATAAAATGCTCAACTTCTCTTTGCTAGTTCCCTTATCTGTAAAATGAGATTATTGGGCTAGAATTTTTCTAAACTTTCTTCCAGCTTTATGATTTTACAAGTCTAGGAGAATATATCTTCTTTCTCAACAGCAAGCTTTGTTTATGATTTTCAGAATTGGTTCACATTGTCTGGAAATTCAGGCTATCTCTGGAAATTGCAATAGAAATAGCAAGTTCTTATCATTTCAGATGTGCGTATGTATTAAGAAAGCATCATTGCATGATGAATGTCTTCAATAAACCAACTACCAAGTACAGCAACACTTCATTTATCCCATATTGGTAGGGAATAAAATGTTTTGTATGTATGCATGCATTTTCCAAATAATTGACATACACCCTTAAAGAACTCCACATCTTTTTGTATCACTTTTGATGGAATTATTTTTCAGAAACATGTGCTGTATTCCTGTCTGCTTTATACTGTAAGTTACCAGGAAATATAAACTCTTCTCTGTGGTTCAGCTCTGTTGCAAGCTTTTACTTTTGTGCACTGGACAGAAACTTTGACAAACACTTTGTACCTTAATTTATGGTCAATGAATTGGGTTTGTAGGTTCAGTAAACAATAGTTAATCATTAAAATATGCTGATTATGTAGCTAGAGAATCATTTTTTTCTACAAATATTTAAACTGGTTATTAAATGAACTAGTTAAACCTTATTAAACTAAATAAAAAATCTGTTGGATTCTCTTTAACTCTTAAAAACCTTAAAATCATTTTATAAAACTATAAAATTAATTATGAATACTTAAATATATTTTGTAAAGTTAATAGATTTTTCTTATAAAACTAGCAAACTATATTCTTTAAATTATCTCAATCATCTGAAAATATGTAAATCTGGTAATAATTTCAAAAGCATTTAAAAAATTTAGAACAAATTAGGACCTGAGCATCTGCAGACTCTGGTGTCCATGGAGGTCTTAAAACAATCCCCTATGAATGTGTGGAGGGGCAATCATAATTCAAATTGCTTATCATTTACTTTTTTCCGTATATGTTTGGGAACTTTTAACCTGCCCTTCCCTCATTTATCACTTTGACTGACAGCTTTTTCCCAGATAACTTCTCTAATTAAACATATGTTTAAATTGTCAAGTTGGCCAATGGATATTCATGTGTTTTGGTTTTTTTCTAATCTCCCTTTGACACTTTTGGAGTATATTTCAGATCATGCATTTTTTTTCTGTATGATAATAATAAGATATTTCAGGATCATCTTGAGTTTTCTCCTTACCAGAACATGAAAACAACTACCCTTCAAGTTTCAGTAATTTCTCTTAGAAAAAAATAGAATTAAAGACCAAAAGTGTGTGGGAGTATGTGCATGGAGATTGGTACTAGACAAAATACTGTTTGCTGCTGGCCTAATTAATGATAGAATTTGAAAAAAAACAAAACAAAACAAAACATTGTCCTTGTTTACACATTAATACTTATAATTTCCTATCAATATATTATTTTCTTGATATAACATTCATTGTGTATTTTGGTTTTCAACTTGATTGGATTGAGAGACATCTTGCAAATTGGTAAAGCATACTTCTGGGTGCATCTGTGTTTCCAGAGAAAATCAGCATATAGGTCAGCTAACAACACAGTGAAGACCCATTATGAAGGTGCATGGCAACATCAGATTGGCTAAGGCTCAGAAGTTTAAAAAGAAAATGAAAGACGAGGGAAACTCCCTTGGGCATGGTCAGTTGTTTTTGTGTGGGTGTTTTTTTGTACTGCCATCACCAGTGGACATTAGATTCCAGATCCTTTAGCTTTGAATGTGGAGTTGCACCAGCAACTCTCCAGAGGGTTTCCAGGCCTTCAGTCTCAGACTGGGGCTACATCATTGGTGTCTCTTATTCTGAGCTTGTAGTTTCTTGGGACTGAGCAGCTACCTGTTTACCTTCCCTTGTCTGCAGACAGGCATTGTGGGACTCCTCAGCCTCTGATGGTGTAAACCAATCTAATAAATTCCCTCCTGTAATTATGTATGTTCTATTGGTTCTGTTTCTCTAGAGAACTCTGACTAATCCATATACCAGGACCATCCTTGTTTTATAAAAATTTAAAACCTTAATTCATTGACCATGAATTGATTTGGAGCCTACATTTGAGCTAGCACACCAATTTCTAATTTCAGCTTTTATGGCTCATCACCTTACTTGAAGTCACATTATTGTGAAAGTATTTCTGTGAGGTTCTGGGATACCATAACACCCTCAGTTTCTTTTGGTATAGTAGCTCTGTTCTGAAATGATGTGGCCCAGGTTGCTTTGTTTTTGGAGTTAAAGTCTCTTTTATCTTATTTTCTCTGGGTTCATCTGCACTATAGGCTTAGTCTTAACAACCTTTTTGAGTCAGTTCTAACAAGATGACATCTAAGGGAAAGTTTGATTTTTTCAAGCAGTTACAGACCTGAGGTGGAATGAATTCACAGTGACCTGAGAGAACCCGACCTGCTCTCTGCTTGTGGATGAGGCCACAATTCAACTTCTTGCTGAGTTCTTGTGCCCTGAATTCTACCTCCTCATTGGAACTGAAAAGCTGATTTGGCCCTCATCACTGTGGAATCCAGGTTGTCTGGATCTTGTCACCTATAAGGGAATGTTACTCTGCTAAGTAAGAGAAAACAGAACAGACAAGGTGGGCACAGGATCAAAAATCTAGTAAATTAGGGTCACTCACTTTGTGACACCTGCCTTCTTGAATTTTGACTTCATCTTGAGGTTTTGTGACACTGTTTTCCTCTGACTGCTATAGGGGCCCCAGGTGGTAAGGCTCTTTTATATTGTGATTCCTAGCTCTCTGTGGCATTTTAAAGAGAAGCTCAAACTTTCAAAATAAGAGTGCAAGTGCAAATCGACCTTTAACAGAGGTGGATACAGAATTCATACGGGCTGTAAACATCCTGTTTGCAAATTAGACTTGATTTCCCCCTAATCAATTTGCCCTCCAGAGCCATAAACCATGGTTTTTGAGAAATTGTTTGTTTGTTTGTTTGTTTTTTGCTTCTTGCTTCCCTAAGGTTCTTTTCTGGATAGTTCCGGTCCTTCTGAAATTTGTTATCCATGTATTTTTCTGAGAAGGATGACAAGAGTTCTGTGAATCTGTTCTTGTTCACATGGTGAGGGTACTGTCAGGATGGTATGAAGGAACACTGATTTTGGTGTAGGTGTTTTGACCCATAGGGGATTATTATGTAAAGAGAATCCTAAAGTAATTCTCCAGGTCAGGTAATTTCCTGATCTATGCTTCTTTCACCAATATAGTTTCATAATATAAGCTAGTAGTTTCCAAAGTCAAGCATGACTCATTTACCTGGAAAGCTTATTAAATTACAGAGCATTTGGTTCTACCTCCAGAATTCTGGAATCAATATTTCAGATGGAGCCTGAGAAGTTCTGTCAAATACACAGGTGTTGCTGCTGCTGCTGCTGCTGCTGCTGCTGCTGCTGCTGCTGCTGTTGTTGCTGGTTCAAGAGCCACATGGGAAACCACAAAGCTTAATTCATATATGTACTGAGCTCACACTGGAGCATCATTGGGAGTTCCCAACTGTCTTATGAATTTTGATTGAGAAAAAGATTTACCCAGAATACCTAAACAGAAGAAGTAAAAAGGGAAGATGAATTTCAGGTTACTTGAGAATATTGGTTTCCTAATTTACAATATAAGATTCTGATAGCCTGCTTTGTATTTGATAAAGCAAACTAAGCTCCAAGACAACTGGAGTTATTCCTCATTCCTTTTACCCATCATCCACATGGCTGCTGCCAGAGAATGTAAGTATCAACTCCAATTGTCCACATGATAGTGACTCACATTTAATCAATTTTATTTGGAAAAGTGCAGCTTCTTTTAAAACTTTAAGGAAAGGATATCAAAGAAAATAGAGACCTGTATTGTCTTTTTTACTAAGACAATATTCTTTATTTTATTATTTTTATTATTTATTATTATATATTTATATATTATATATATTATATTATTATTATATATTTATTATTGCTTTATTATTTTACTTTACTATATTTATTACTTTAGTAATCCATGCTATGTTTCAAAAAAGCAGCAAATATGACTATTTGAGGATGTATAAATCATTGAAAACTTTTGTTTTGATGAACATGTTGAAAATTGTTTTGTTTCTCATTCGCAGATCTTCCTCTGGACTGTATCTTCCAGATGATATTTCACAGCATTGTAATCTCTGGGTGTGTGTGTATCAAGAATAGCACACTTACTTCTCAAATATCTCTGGGAGGGAGAAATCGCCCTCAAAGATCCCTTCTTTTCCTTTTAGCATGAAGGGTGTACCGCCCAGTTAGCAATTCCTGTCCGCCCCTGACGGTCCACAGCTCCTTTTTATTCACAGAGTGATGCCAGTGTCATTACTTCTCAGTTTCTGTCTTCTGTGAACGCTGGGACCCTCCGGAGACATGTCATCTCCATCACCACAAGTCGATATTCATTTGCTCTCTTCAAGGTCCATAGCACCAAACTATAAGACTGCAACAGAGACAGTCATTGTCAAACTGGCTAAGTGGGAAGTAGAATTCCTGGTTTAAGAATCATTTGGCCTCTGGTCCTTTTAGGCCCACATCCTAAAGAAAATAGATAGCAATAGTTCAAATGACTATTTGCCTCATGAAAAAAAATGAGTTATTGACAATAAATCAATTCAACATAAACCATCCAAAATCAGAAACTACAAGCCAATATTAAGAATGTGATTAAGACTTTTCTGAATTTGTGAATAGATTATCTCTGAATTACATTTTACTTTATGAAATGAATTGAAAAATATAACATAGGGTTTATTGAATATTTTATTTGAACACTCTCATTCTTTAAAGTTATTGCTATTAAATAAATGATGAGCCCAGGACTTTTAAGTCATGAGTAATTAATATAGATCCAAAATTTCCTGTCTGAAATTATTGAGACCAAATGTATTTTGAAATTCAGATTTTTTACATTTTAGAAAAGTATTATGGATAACAACTGCATATTCTGTAACTCTGTAGGTTTGGGGAAACATCACGCAGATATTAACATTTCTACAATGACATGGATGAATAGTTATGAAGGGGAATTGTAAAAAGGTGTAAATAGTTCAGGTTAGATTTTGCTGCCAAAGCTGAGAAGCACTTTTGGCTCTCTGATTCTTTGTAATTCATAATTGTAGATAAGAAATTATGAATTGGTTATACAATGCTCTCATCAATTCACTGATATTGAATCTGCTCTTGGTCAATATTCAGTAAATTGGGAGATGCACTTCCAAATTAGTTTCAAAGCGAAAATGGATATTTCCCTTTGGGCAGAAGCGTGACTTTCTGCATCACCTTTACTGTCACTCCTCTCCGTGTCACCCCATAAGTGAGGAGATTAGATGTATTTTCTATTTGCTTAATTTTGAAAAAAATGTGTGGACCACAAAAGAAAATAACATGGTACTTTGCAGACCAGGGATAGTCAATAAGTGGCCATTTGATTTTATTGTCTTACTAGCAATTTTGTTGATTCTGGATAGTACAGAATTTGGGAGACTTTGACCAAACTTACAGCTATGATCATTTTTAAAATTTTATTTTATCAGTGTGGTTATGATCTTGATGCTCAAAATGTACAGAGTGACTTAAAAATGGTCACCAGGCAGCCTGTCTTCTAACTTAAACACTTGTGATCTTTTGCACAGGGGAAGATCTTTTGCTAAAAATATAAAGGGTGTTTCAAATATTACCTTTTGGCCTGTTTTGTCTGCTCTACATGAGACTGTTTATAAAGACATGGATAAATCTCCTTGAATTCACATGTGTTTGTACGTGTGTGTATACATTCTGACCAATGCTCACCAATTTCAAAGGTCTACAATGTAAGTCTCATGACAATACATTCACTTATGTAATTTTTGCAGGTTTTCCAATGCACAGTAACTTAGATGGTCTTTAGGGGAAAAATGTATAGGGTAAGTAAATAAGTATTTGCCCAGATTGCATTATAGAGTCCAGTACTTGGTAATGGGAAACTGCCATCTAGCGGATGAAAACTTTGACTAAGGAATCAATCTTCCCTTCACTTTTTTTTTCCTACTTTTTAAACACTTTTTGTCATAAATAAGTAAAATCACCTTTATGGAGCATAAATACTTAGATAACTCAGATTACTGCAAGATTAATTACAATAATTTCCTTAACACAGCATAGAATTTATAAATGTATATTTATATATATGTACGTGATTGTGAGTAAACTGTCACCTAAATAGTATTTTATGTAGACCTCATTTTTACTTTCCTACTCCATCAAGTTCTGTGACTTAATGGTGTCTGCAACCAGAGGTCTTACAACACTTAACCTCCAAATATAGTTCCTAGCATTCGGTCTATTAAGAGCTTGCAGATGTTTTGCATCAATTGATGTGTATCATGCTGCTAGACTAGACTTCTTTGAATGTGGGATAGGCACAGATGTTTCTGCTATGAGTGTTTCTCTATTAAGAATGGCTTTGACTTGTTAATGTGTGTCTTCTACTAGACAAAAACACCTGCAGGTTTTTGGTTCATTTTTTAATTCCCCATCCCTCAATCTGCCTATTTTTATCCATGTCTTTGACTCCTGTTGTGTACCTACTGGAGTTGTAGGTCAGAGTCTTGGCTCTGGTGGGGACCGGGAGGGGGTTCCCAATTGACTAGGTTTGGCCACTTCCCCTGAAAGAGCCAATTGGCAGGATGCAGGTGAAATAGGAAAGGGATTTATTTCAGTATAATCAGCACAGAGAAAGATAGAGGGATTAGTGTCCTCAATACTGCCTTCAAGGTGCTGACAAGAGCTCTTAGATTATACAGGGGACAAACAAAGGCAGAAGTCAAGAAGTGTACATAGTTAAGTGATCTTGGTAAAGTTGGCCAGAGGCCTGGTTGATTATTATTTTAGGTCTGGTCAATTGGGGTCCTGTTGCTGCCAGGAGGGGGTTGTTACTGGTTGAGGGGCAGTTTTAATTCCCATCGTGGAATATCTGCCTGCAAAGCTTACTGTTCATAAAATTTGAGATAAATTGGGGGATAGAAATAACTCAAAGAGAAAACAGGTCTGAGGAAAACAACAGAGCTAAGTTAAGGCAATGGCCGGTCCTCCTTCAAATCAAGGGAGTCTGTTAAAAATGTGTGTAAGATATTTTGCAACGACTTCGTATAAGAGTGCAAAGATAGATTTTTAAGTTAAATAAATACCTTTGGATAAATATCAGGTTTTTTTTTAATGAGAAATCGTTATCCTTTATGAGTAAACAGATATTTTTAAAAATTCAATTGTAGGTAAGAAGGGATATTGCAGCACATTCCATGGCATCCCAGTGGCAGTGTATTTTCAGAACTGCTTCCCATAGCAAGTTAGGGAATTGTATGGAATGCTCCCCAAAGACTTCTGCATAGATCTGATGTCATGGCCAGAATGTACATCTATGTCCCCTATAAGAAACCAACTGAGGCATAAGTGATGAAGACCATCTGTGTCCAAGGCAGGGTGAAGGTCGAAAGTTGGACCAAGATGCAGATTAAGTGAAAGTCAAACTTCAGTCTGGTAGCACAGCCTGGGTCAGGGTCAAAAGATGAAACATCGATCTAACTGAAGTTCACGCAATATCCAGAGAGAAAAACAGTAGAACATGGAGAGTCAACGTATTATTATCAAAGTATCCAGAACACTCCAAATCCTGACTTCTTGTATATTTTTTTTGTGTGAAACTGATATAGAAAGAAGACTTGTCAAGGCAAACCCCAGTGATAATTTGATATTTACTTCTGGTCCTGCAAGCATATTCAGCAACCAGTCTGGGAGGTAATTTCTGGCCTGAAGATGCTAGAGTATTAACAAGTAAACAATAGGCAAATAGGATGAGCTTCCATCCTGCTATTATTTTTCAAAGAGATTTAAAGTAAAGTGTGTAGTCCTTCTTGGTCTTGGATTTCTTATCTGTAAAATAAGGACACTCTGTGTAGTTAAACTTCTCCCAAAACTTTATACCCAAAGGACTTAAAATCAGCAAACTACAGTAACATAGTCACGTCAATGTTTATAGCAGCTCAGTTCACAATAGCTAGATTGTGGAACCAACCCTAGATGTCCTTCAACAGATGAATGGATAAAGAAACTGTGGTATATATACACAATGGAATACTATTCAGCTATAAAGAATAATATTATGGCATTTGCAAGTAAATGAATGGAATTGGAGAATATCATGCTAAATGAAATAAGTCAAGTCCAAAAAACCAAAGGCCGAATATTTTCCCTGATAAGTGGAGAATGATATATAATGGGGATGGGGAGGGTGGTGAGTGAGAGAAGAATGGGGGAACTTTAGATTATGTAGAAGGAAATGAGAGGGAGGGAGTATGAAAAATGGTGGAATGAGACAGACATCATTACCCTAAGTACATGTATGATTACACGAATGGTATGAATCTACATTGTGTACACCAAAGAAACGAAATGATGTACCCCATTTGTGTACGATGAATCCAAATGCAGTCTGTAAAAAAAAAAAAAAATTAAAAGATAAATAAAAAAAGAGAGAGAGAGAAAAAAACCCTAATACTGCTAGTATTGTAAATGTTGGCCTCAGTAAACATGAAAATATATTAGGTTGCTTCTTTTCCTTCATGTTAATTTGTTTCACGCTCTAGTTTATAGAGTTAAATTTCTGAGTTAAATTTTGAATACTAATATCTGCTATGTCATTTGGAGATGGCCATGTGTATATGAACATCATAATAAATTATTCTAAATCAATGATAAACAGCCAGAAAAATAATGACACAATTTATTAGAGCAAGAACTATTTGAATATAATTCATCCAACTTCGCTGCCTTCTAAATCTAACTTCATAGAAAGAATTTTTAAAAGATGTAAAAATCTCAATCTCAAGGTTGCGATGGTCAGGGAAAAAACATACTACTAACAAAATTTTGAAGTGTGAAAAGCAAATTGTGATAGTAATATTTCGAACTGTTCGAAAGCTGATTTACGTAACATGGAGTCCTGAACAGACTCTTGACATGATGGCATCAGGTACTTGGACTAGGAGAAAAGAGGGTGTGTGTTTGTGTGTGTGTGTGTGTGTGTGTGTGTGTGTGTGTGTGTAAGTTAAGAGAATGAATGAAGAAGTGAAATTCCGAGGCTCCCCTGCCCTATAGATTAGAAGTTTTATTCATATTTTCTAAAGGGCATAAAAAATGAGTCAATCTGAGGTTTCAAGATGGCGGCCTAGAGGGTGGCTGCATTTCATGTTGCTCCAGGACTCAGGATTCAAAAGAGGAGATATTGAGACGCTTGGGACCAACTCAAAGCAGCCGGGTGACTCTCACCCCCTGGGGAGGCATCCCGGATGGGACGGTGGTCCCGGAACGCAGGAAACTTTGTGAAGTAGAACTGCCGGCGAGACGCCCCTCCCCCCGCTGGAGCAGTGAACTCGGACAGCTGGGAGTGTCGTAAAGGAGGCCACTGGGCACAGCGCTGGGACTCGGAGCAACCACTGGGGCTCCGGCGGCTGCCCAGGGGAAGAGTGGCGAGGAGAGCTGTGTGGACTCAGGACACCGGGGCCTGCCCTGAGGAGGAGGAGGAGGAGCGTGGCCACTTGGATTCGGAGTGACTGCACCAGAGCTACAGGCGGTTGCCAGAGAAGGGGCTGCGTGGCCAGCTGTTTGGACTCAGACCACTTCCGAACCCCGGGGCCTGCCCAGAGGAGTAGGAGGAGGAGGAGGAGGAGCGCGGCGGGGCGTGTGGACTCGCAGTGACTGCATTAGTGCTCCAGGCGGCTGCTCAGAGGAGAAGGCGAGTGGTGAGTTGTTTGGACTTAAAGTGACAGCTCCTGAACACAGGGGGGCTGCCTGGAGGAGAAGTGTGGTGGGACGCTTGGTCTTGAGTGGCCGCACCAGAGCTCCGGGAGGTTGCCCAGAGGACCCGTGCTGTGGGTCACGTGGACTCAGAGCCACTCAGAGCGACCGCTCCTGAACACCCCGGGGGTTATCTGGAGAAGGAGGAGGAACGGGGAGGGTCACTTCGACTCGGAGTGATTGATTGCCCAGGGCCACGGGTGGTTGGTGGAGGTGGAGGCACGCAGTGAGTTTCTTGGACTCCTAGTGACCGCACCGGAATACTGGGCGGCTGTCTGGAGGAAGAGGCGTGTGGCGGGTCTCTGGGACTCAGAGCGATTGTACAGGGCCCCAGGTGGCTGCTCAGAGGAGGGGCCGCATAGCCAGGCAATTAGGTGCAGAGCAGGGTCCCAGGATCTAGGAGGCTTCTTGGTGGAAGAGCCGCACAGAGACAGGCTTAGGGCGGAGGGAAGGTTCCAGGCCTGCGGGCAGATTCTCTGAGGAAGGGCAGCCTAAGGAGAGTCATCTGCAAAGGGTGAGGCTCCCAGGCCCAGGAGGTAGGGCCGGGCCCCTGGGAACTTTGCAGAGGAAGGCAGCCCAGCCCAGGCGGTAGCTGTAAATTGAGGGGAACCTCTAGGAGGGAACTGACCAGCGAGACCTCCCCACCGGGTGAGTCTTCCCTGCTGGGTGAGGTTTCCCCACAAGGACGGTAAAACCAGAGACGCAGGCCCAAACAGGCCTTGCCTCAGCCCACAGCCTAGGTCCCCTTTGGATGATCATTGGTCAACAAGTGGAGGCACCTCTGCCCACTAGCAGGGATTATACCCCACCTGAAGGCCACCACTCCTAGAGAGGCAGCTTCCTTGTGGAGCACCGCATTATCAACTTCCTCCAAGACTTCAGCCTACTGAAGGCTAAGGGGGGATATATATAGAAATCTTCAGGGACATTGTAAGTCAATAGAGGAAATCTGCAATATCTCAGCGGTCCTCTGATACCTGAACAATATGAGAAAACAAGGAAAGAAAATGCTGCAAACAAATCTAGATGTTACATCAATAAAACCCAGTGACAGCATGGCAGAAAAAATGACAGAAAAGGAGTTCACAATGTACATACTTAAAATGATCAGAGAAGCAAACGATGAGATGAAAGAGCAAATACACGCACTCAATGATGAGATGAAAGAACAAATGCAAGCATTGATTGATCGCACCAATCGACAGTTAAAAGAGCAAATACAGGAAGCAAAAGATCATTTCAATAAAGAGTTAGAGATATTGAAAAAAAAACAAACAGAAATCCTTGACATGAAGGAAACAATAAACCAAATTAAGAACTCCATAGAAAGCATATCCAATAGGATAGAACACCTGGAAGACAGAACCTCATACATTGAAGACAAAATATTTAACCTTGAAAACAAAGTGGAACAAACAGAGAAGATGGTAAGAAATCATGAACAGAATCTACAAGAACTATGGGATATCATGAAAAGGCCAAATTTAAGAATTATTGAGATTGAGGAAGGCCTAGAGAAACAAGCCAAAGGAATGAACAACCTATTCAATGAAATAATATCAGAAAATTTCCCAAATCTGAAGAATGAAATGGAAAATCAAGTTCAAGAGGCTTATAGGACTCCAAATACACAAAATTACAACAGTCCCACACCAAGGCACATTATAATGAAAATACCGAACATACAAAATAAAGACAGAATTTTAAAGGCTGTGAGAGAAAAGAACCAAATTACATTCAGGGGGAAACCAGTACGCATATCAGCAGATTTTTCAATCCAGACCCTAAAAGCTAGAAGGGCCTGGAACAACATTTTTCAAGCCCTGAAAGAAAAGGGATGCCAACCAAGAATCTTATACCCAGCAAAACTTACCTTCAAATTTGACGATGAAATAAAATCCTTCCATGATAAACAAAAGCTAAAAGAATTTACAAAAAGAAAGCCAGCATTACAGAACATTCTCAGCAAAATATTCCATGAGGAAGAGATGAAAAACAAAGAAGCAAATCAGCAAAGGGAGGAATTATCCTAAAGGAATTGTCAAATAAAGGAGGAAACAAGTTGTGTCAAACAAATAAATAAATAAAATTTAAAAAAGGAACCAAATGACCGGGAAACCAAATCATATCTCTATAATAACCCTGAATGTTAATGGCCTGAATTCATCAATCAAAAGACATAGACTGGCAGATTGGATTAAAAAGAAAGATCCAACAATATGTTGCCTGCAAGAGCCTTACCTCATAGAAAAAGATACCCATAGACTAAAGGTGAAAGAATGGGGAAAAACATACCATGCACATGGACTCAGCAAAAAAGCGTGGACTTCAAGCCAAAGTTAGTCAGAAGGGATAAAGAAGGTCATTTCATACTGCTTAAGGGAAGCATAAATCAGCAAGATATAACAATCATAAACATCTATGCCCCAAACAGTGACTCATCCATGTATGTCAAACAAATCCTTCTCAATTTCAGAAACCAAATAGACCATAACACAATAATACTAGGTGATTTTAACACGCCTCTCTCACCACTGGACAGATCTTCCAGACAAAAATTGAACAAAGAAACCATAGATCTCAATAACACAATCAATAATTTAGACTTAACGGACATTTATAGAATATACCATCCAACCAAGAGCGAATACACTTTCTTCTCAGCAGCACATGGATCCTTCTCTAAAATAGACCATATATTATGCCACAAAGCTAATGTTAGCAAATACAAGAAGATAGAGACACTAGCATGTATTCTATCAGATCATAATGGATTAAAGTTAGAAATAAATGAAAGAGTAAAACACAGAAACTATTCCAACATCTGGAGATTAAACAATATGCTATTACATGATGAATGGCTAACAGAAGATATTAGGAAGGAAATTAAAAAATTCTTAGAGGTAAATGAGAGCAAAGAAACATCATATCAAAATCTCTGGGACACTATGAAAGCAGTACTTAGAGGGAAATTTATTTCATGGAGTGCATTTAATAAAAGAAGTAAAACTCAACAAATAAACGACCTAACACTACAGCTCAAAGCCCTAGAAAAAGAAGAACAGAACAGCACCAAAAGTAGTAGAAGACAGGAAATAGTTAAACTCAGAGCTGAAATTAATGAAATTGAAACAAAAGAAACAATACAAAAAATTGACAAAATAAATAGTTGGTTCTTCGAAAAAATAAACAAAATTGATAAACCTTTAGCCACACTAATAAAGAGAAGACGAGAGAAAACTCAAATCACTAAAATTCAGAATGAACAAGGAAATATCACAACAGACAGGATTGAAATACAAAACATAATTAGAAGATATTTTGTAAATCTATACTCCAACAAAATAGAAAATTTTGAAGACATCAACAGGTTTCAGAGACATATGAATTGCCTAAACTGAACGAGGAGGACATACACAATTTAAATAGACCAATATCAAGTACTGAAATAGAAGAAGTCATCAAAAGCCTACCAAAAAAGAAAAGTCCGGGACCAGATGGGTTCTCAGCCAAGTTCTACAAAATCTTTAAAGAAGAGCTCATTCCAATACTTCTCAAAGTATTCCATAAAATAGAAGAGGAGGGAACCCTCCCAAACTCATTCTATGAAGCCAATATCACCCTGATACCTAAACCAGACAGAGACTCATCAAGGAAAGAAAATTTCAGACCAATATCCTTAATGAACATCGATGCAGAAATTCTCAACAAAATTTTAGCAAATCGCATACAAAAACATATTAAAAAGATAGTGCACCATGATCAAGTTGGTTTCATCCCAGGGATGCAAGGTTGGTTCAACATCAGGAAATCAATAAACGTAATTCACCACATTAATAGACTTAAAGTCAAGAAACACATGATTATTTCAATAGATGCAGAAAAAGCATTTGATAAAATACAGCACCCCTTCATGCTCAAAACACTAGAAAAAATAGGGATAGTGGAAACATTCCTTAACATTGTAAAGGCCATTTATGCTAAGCCCATGGCTAATATCATTCTAAATGGTGAAAAACTGAAAGCATTCCCCCTAAAAACTGGAACAAGACAGGGATGCCCTCTTTCACCACTTCTATTCAACATCGTTCTTGAGACTCTGGCCAGAGCAATTAGACAAACCAAAGAGATTAAAGGGATACGAATTGGGAAAGAAGAACTCAAACTATCCCTGTTCGCTAATGACATGATTATATATTTAGAGGAACCTGGAAATTCCACCAGAAAACTCTTAGAACTCATAAGTGAATTCAGTAAAGTAGCAGGTTACAAGATCAATGCCCATAAATCCAACGCATTTTTATACATAAGTGATGAATCTTCAGAAAGAGAAATTAGGAAAACTACCCCATTCACAATAGCCTCGAAAAAAATGAAATACTTGGGAATCAATCTCACAAAAGAGTTGAAAGACCTCTACAATGAGAACTATACAACACTAAAGAAAGAAATTAAAGAACACCTTAGAAGATGGAAAGATCTTCCATGTTCTTGGATAGGAAGAATTAATATTGTCAAAATGGCCATACTACCTAAAGTGCTATACAAATTCAATGCAATTCCAATTAAAATCCCAATCATGTACCTTACAGAAATAGAGCAAGCAATTATGAAATTCATCTGGAAGAATAAGAAACCCAGAATAGCTAAAGCAATCCTTAGCAGGAAGAGTGAAACAGGGGGTATTGCAATACCAGATCTTCAACTCTACTACACAGCAATAGTAACAAAAACGGCATGGTATTGGTGCCAAAATAGAAAGGTAGATCAATGGTATAGAATAGAGGACACGGACACAAACCCAAATAAATACAATTTTCTCATACTAGACAAAGGTGCCAAAAATATGCAATGGAGAAAAGATAGCCTCTTCAACAAATGGTGCTGGGAGAATTGGAAATCCATATGCAACAGAGTGAAACTAAACCCATATCTCTCACCATGCACGAAACTAAACTCAAAATGGATTAAGGACCTTGGAATCAGACCAGAGACCCTGCAGATTATAGAAGAAAAAGTAGGTCCAAATCTTCACCTTGTTGGTCTAGGATCAGACTTCCTTAACAGGACTCCCATAGCACAAGAAATAAAAGCTAGAATCAACCACTGGGATAGATTCAAACTAAAAAGCTTTCTCTCAGCAAAGGAAACTATCAGCAATGCGAAGAAAGAGCCTACAGAATGGGAGAATATCTTTGCCAATCATACTTCAGATAGAGCACTAATCTCCAGAATCTATAAAGAACTCAAAAAACTTTACTCCAAGAATTCAAATAATCCAGTCGACAAATGGGCTAAGGAAATGAATAGACACTTCACAGAAGAAGATCTACAAGCAATCAACAAACATATGGAAAAATGTTCAACATCTCTAGTAATAAGAGAAATGCAAATCAAAACCACCCTAAGATTCCATCTCACCCCAATTAGAATGGCGATTATCAAGAATACGAGCAACAGCAGGTGTTGGCGAGGATGTGGGGAGAAAGGTACACTCATACATTGCTGGTGGGGCTGCAAATTAGTGCAGCCACTCTGGAAAGCAGTGTGGAGATTCCTTAGAAAACTTGGAATGGACCCGCCATTTGACCAAGCTATCCCACTCCTTGGCCTATACCCAAAGGACTTAAAATCAGCATAGTACACAGACACAGCCACATCAATGTTCATAGCTGCTCAATTCACAATAGCCAGACTGTGGAACCAACCTAGATGCCCTTCAATTGATGAGTGGATAAAGAAACTGTGGTATATATATACAATGGAATATTACTCAGCCATAAAGAATGATAAAATTATGGCATTTGCAGGCAAATGGATGAAATTGGAGAATATCATGCTAAGTGAGATAAGCCAATCTCAAAAAGCCAAAGGACGAATGATATCGCTAATAAGTGGAGGATGACACATAATGGGGGGGAGGGAAGGGTTAGTGTTAGGGTTAGAGTTAGGGTTAGGGAGGGGGGCAAGTATGGAGGAAGGAAGTACTGTATAGAGGGTAAAGAGGGGTGGGAGGGGTGGGGGGAAGGGAAAAAATAACAGAATGAATCAAACAACATTACTCTATGTAAATTTATGATTACACAAATGGTATGCCTTTACGCCATGTACAAACAGAGAAACAACATGTATCCCATTTGTTTACAATAAAAAAAAAATGAGTCAATCTTGTCAAGGTTGTAGATAAATTTAAACTCTAATATACTGCAGATAGTAGTGCAAAATTGTTCAGATACTTTGTGAAACTGTTCCTCAAATGATTTAACATAGAATTATCAAATGACCCAGCAATTTCGCTCTTAAGTACATAGAGAAAACATGAAAAACGAATACATCTCTACACAAAAACTGGTACCCACATGTTTATAGTAGCCTTATTAACAGCATTAAAGTGATGAAAACAACTCAGATGTTCATCAGCAGATGAATGGGTGAACAACATGTAGAAAGTTCTTAGAATATTTTACAGTCATAAAAGTAATGGAGTAATGATACATGCCACAATGTGAATGGACCTTGTGAAAATTGTGCTCAGTGATAGCAGATAGTCACAAAGATCATATCCCCTGTGATGTAATATTCTAGGATAAGAAAATCTACAGAGACGAAGTGGATTAGTGGTTGATAAGGGCTAGGAGGGACATGGGAAAAGGGAGGTAAAGACATGTTAACAAACTGAGTGTGGTGAATAAACCATGAATAAACCATGAATCACTTAACTGTATTCATTAAATGGATGAATTGTTTGGAATATCCATTATATCTCAATAAAGCTATTATTAAAAGAAAAACTTTCCATAAGAAAAACTCCAGGCATATGTGAATTCACTGACAAATTCTTTCAATATTCAAGGAAAATAATATCAATGGTAGACTAAGTCTTTTTAGAGAATAGATGAGGAAGGAAATAACAACCAACTCATTCCTGAAGGTCATATTATCCATGAGGAGGGGGTATGTGGAAATATCACCATAGGTTACAGGAAAATTCTAGACCAATGTCTCTCATGAGCCTAGATGCAAAAATATTTAACAAAATTTTAGCAAATCTATCAATGATATATAAATAGCATAGTACACAAGACCAAATGGGATTTTTCAAGAAAATACAAAATTAGATTGACATTCAAAAATTAATCAGAGACTTTTATTATAACAACAGCAAAAACAGAAAAACAAAATGTTTATTTTAATTGATGCATTGATGCATGAAAACATTTGACAAAAGTCAATATCTATAATTAAAAACAAAAGCTCATTAGCAATTCAAAGGGACTTTCTCAATCTGAAGTAGATAATCTTCACAAAATCAAGAGCTATCATATCTAGTTGTGAATGACTATGTGCTTTTCCCCTAAAAATAGGAATGAGGCAAGAATGTCCACTTTTACCACTTTTAAAATTTTTCTTAAGTTGTCCAGTCAAATAAGGCCAAAAAAATAAAAATAAAAAAGCCTTATACATATTGGAAAGGAAAAATAAAATGGTCTCTATTTATAAATGACATCAAGTTCGTAGAAAATTGTAAGCAATCTCAAAAATTGCTAGGACTAATGAGCAAATTCAGTAAAGTTGCCAGTTAAAATCCCAATGTATAAACATTTTATTACTTGCTCATTGCTATGTAATAAATCATGTCAAAATGTAGCTGCTTAAACAATAAACATTTATTATCTAACCATTCATTGAGGTAGGAACCAGGGTTAGGTTCAATCAAGTGCCTATTCCTCAGTCTCTGTACAAAGATATGATTAAGCTGGTGGCCTGGGTTGCAGTCTCTTCTGAAGGCTAACTTGGGGTTTCACATAGTTGGCATCATTCAGATTCTTTTAAGCTGATGTGCTGAGGTTCCTGTTTATTGCTGGATGTTGTTCTTGCCATGGGAATTTCTGCACAGTGTAGTTTATAACAGGTTCACTAGTTTCTCTCAGAGGACTCCAAAAGGGAGTAGAAGAGAATGAAAAGAGGGAAGTCCCATTCTTTTTTGAAGTATAATCTTGCAAATGACATGCTGTTAATTTTCCCAAATTCTGTCCATTACAATTGAGTCACTATAACTAGTTGACACACAAAATAATCAATACCTGGAAGTGGGGATAATTGGATGTCATTTTAGGGGCTGCCAACCACAAACACAAATTTTATTTCTTAAGTAATAGACCATTAGTGACAATAAAAGATACCACTAATAATAGTATCAAAAATTGTGATACTATATATATTAGTAAGTGTGACAAGTGAAATTTGTCGGGGTCTTAAGCCCCCTTGCCCTTCTCCACCAGCGACAAGGGAAGGGGACACTCCCCAACAAGGTCAGACCAGGATAGGTAGGGCCGACTGACCGCTGGCTCCCAGCCCTCCGGGTGAAGGACAATCAGACGCATCAGGGAGACCCGACACAGCAGGAACTCATTTATTGAGGAAATCGCACAGCTTTTATGTAGGGTGGGGACTAGGCAGGAACCAATCAGCTTAAAGGTCAGCAAGGCATGGGGGTTCCCTCGGGCGAGAGTCCCATAGGACTATATGGCAAGGATGAGCTGATCACGTTCACGGAACTGTTGTTAACCAATCCCTGACGGTGGTCAGATTCATCGTCACCAACCCTTTAAACAGCCTTTGAGGCCTTGATCTTGCTCACTTGCCAAGGAGTAAGGAGTCAGCCTGAGTTAGTTAACATGTCATTAGTCTCAACAGATATTTAAGATTTATATACTGAAAACTACCAAATACTGCAAGGAGAAAATAAGAAAGACCTAAATAAATGCAGAGGTATATTCATGAATTGGGAAACCAAATTTAATTGAAATGTGAATTATTCACAAATTGATCTACAGATTCAAGACAATTCATGCTGACCTTCAAGCAGATTTTGTGGTGATTGAAAAGCTAACTTTAAAAGTAATGGAAATGTCAAAGATCTAGAAAAACAAAATGGTTTTGAAAAACAATAGTCATAGAATTTGTATTACCTGGCTTCAAGATTTGGTATAAAGCTAAAAGGTCAAGGAAGCGTGGTATAGGTTTAAAGATGAAGTGGAAAGAGATTCTAGAAAGAGACCCTTACAGAGATAGTCACTTTATTTTCAGTATCAGAGCCAAGATAAGTAAATGAGGAGGCATAGCTCAACCAGTATGTGTCAAAAAAAATTAACCTTTCCTTACACCATCTACAAATATTAACTCAAAATTGCTCATAGACCAAAATATTAGAGCCTAAATTATAAAATCTTAGAAAAAATATGAGAATATTTACATGTGATACTATGTAAAGCCAAGAATTCTCAAGTAGAACGCAGAAGGTGTACATCACAAAATTTAAAAAATAAATTGGACTTCATAAAAATTAAAAAATGTTTGCTCTTCAAAGGATGTTTGTTAACTTAAAAAAATGTAAGCCACAGATTGGGAGAAGATATTTGTAAAATACATCTAAAAAAGGACTAAATCATTAATATTTAAAACATTAAAAAACCTCAATAACAGGAAGAAAATAAGCCAACTTAAACAAGTCAAATTTGGACAGACATGCCACCAAAGGAAGTACACAAAAGACAAATACAAAGAATGCTCGACATATTAAGCCATTAGTGAAATGAAAATCAAAACCACAATTAAATATCCTTACAAACCCACTAGAGTGGCTAAAATTAAAAAAAAGACTGAACCCACTAAATATTGGCAAGGATTTGGAGGAAGTGGATATTTTATATACTGTGTGGGAATGAAAACTAATGCAACTACTATGGAATACACTTTGCTAGTTTCTTCAAATGTAAATCATGCATCTAACCAACTGCTAGGTGAGCACACATCTCTGTGAGAACTTCTACACAAATATTCATAATATCTTCAATAGTGACAAGTTGGAAACAACTGAAATGCCAATAAGTAAGAGAACAGACAACAAATTTTGGCATATCCATACAATTAAATAGGATTTAGCAATAAGGAAGAAGGAATAATTGGTCCATTCATTAAAATGGTTGAATTTTAAAGTAATTATACTGAGTGAAAAGAACTAGGCAAAATAGAGTATACAGCTCTTGAAACATCAGGAATTTATTTTAGATTTTACCTCACCAAAGCTCCTTTAAAAACTGAGAGTACGTACTGTATGATTCCATTTAAATAAACATCTGGAAAATGGAAAGTAATCTATAGAAACAAAGCAGATCAGTGATTTCCTGGGGAAGGGAGGAGGTAGTATAGAGGTGTGAATGCAAGACAAAGCAATACTTGGAAACTAACAGATTGTAAAAAATTAATTATTTTGATTCTGACATTGGTTTCACAGTTACATATGCATGCAAAAAATTCATTATGTTCAGTATATTATAACTCAATTGCACTTCAATAAGTATATAAAAATGAACTCTTAAAAATGTTAAAGTTCAAGTAATTTTCTTCAGAGAAGTCCCCTTTTAACTCTTTTTCACCATCCCCTGCCCACCAGGCACCGTGTTCATACAATATAAATTAATTTTTAATGGAGAATGAGGGTGTGAGTTACTGCTTCAGTTTAGGCTTCTCACACCTTCACAAATATTAATTCATTAATTAAATCAGTTTCATTTAAAAATTACCAGGGTAGCTGCTAAGAGACTTTAACATATGATTTTGCCTGTGGGTATTAAATATACACCCAAATTAATGTTGCTACTGGCAACATCTCAGGATAGGTTAAAGTATCTATGATAGTAATTAAATCATTATTTACATTTCATAATTTTGAAGGAAGTGCCATTTCACATTCACACAAGGATGCACTGTTAGCTAATAAGGCTCCCATAGACCATGTAAGTGTAAAGTCATCCCTTTCTTGGCCTTTCAATCTTATTTACTCTACTTTGTACTCTCCTCCTCTTCCTCCTTTCTCCTCTCTCCCCTCTCACTCTGTTCTTTTCTTTCCTGTCTTTCCCTTTCTCCTTCCCTTATCTGTCTCTTTCTGTATTTCAAAGTTCTGATATCCTTCCGTGTTATTATGTGTATTACATTGCTATTATGTTATTTCGTGTATAATATATATTTATATATATCTTATTATTATTGCCTTTCCCTGCAATAAAACATTAGCTCCATGAAGACAGGCATTGTATTTTGGTTACTTTTTTTGATTTGGTCTAGTAGGTTGAAAATATGGATTCTACTCTATAAGCAATGGAAACTGTTTTAAGAAAAAAACAAGAAGTGGGTGAAGAGAGACTGGGCACAGGAATCATTGAAGAAAAATTGGAATCTTCCTAAACTGACATCTGAATGAACAGATATGAATAGCAGACAGGGTCAGTGAATCCAGGAGGATAGGTTGTCATGGTTCCAGTTAAGGCCATGGCTTACACTACTGTGATCTTACACCTCTTCACATAAACTATGATGAATTTGAGTAGTTTGAATCTTCCAACTTTGTGTCACTCACTCAGGATTCAAAGTTCTAGGAGTGTCTGATCAACCATGCTTCTGGGCCCACCTCTATTCTAATAGTTATTAATAGGAGGCATCTAGAGGTGAAACAGTGCTAGGGACTGGAAGTTTCCCTTTCATTTCATAAAGACCACCTAACAGTGAAGTCCCCTAAAAGTAGGGTGATTGTATGATTTTTTTTTCTGTTCAAAAAGTAAACTTTTAACAATGAAAGGGGCACTAATAATTTTAATGCAGGAGCAACAGATATAAACAAGGATGGTGTCTGGGTAACAGGAATGTATGGTGAACCACTCAAAAAGGTGTATTAGAAGACTCACTTGAAAAGGTGATTGGATGTCAAATGGGCAAAAGAAGACCACACGGTTTTATTTATTTATTTTTCTTCATTCCATTTTCTCTGAGTCAGGAAAGGCATCTCTATGCTCGGCCCATGTTCTTCCCATGGGAGGAAATGGGAGTTCTTGGTTACTCTTAGCTATATTTTCCCATTCTTTTCCTAACTCTTGAAATTATCTGTGTCCACACCATCATAATTCACTCTAGAAAAAATAGAAAAAGAAGGCCTACAAGACCATACCATACCTTTTCCCAGATTGGATAAGTCTTTAACCATTTCTTACTTGAAGAAAAGAAACTCGATCTTTCAAAGTTTTGAGATTCTTTCCAGTTCTCAATCCATGTCTCTATTAGTGAATCCTACTATGAGTTAGCTCATTACCTTCTTCAATCTCTTTATAGCATGACTTTTGTATATCTGACATGGAAGTGTTTATTTGACCAAAGGTAGAGGAGCTTGACCTCACTCTTTGGAATAGTTCATTGATCATAAGGTGCTATATTTTCTAGTGATTCATTGAAAGTGAAAGTGATTTCTTATAATGGGATTACGTGGTTCCCAACACTGAGAAGATATTGAATTCAGGATATGACAGCAATCATAAGAATAAAATGTACACTCTCTTCTTCTTGACCAGTGGCAAACTGTCTAATGTTTAAAAGCCAGAATGAATAATTTGTCCTCAGGTAGTAATTAGTCACTTCATTATTTCACTATAGCTAAAAAAAAAAAAATTCTGTTAGAATCTTTCAGCTTTAATAAATTAAAGAGTTCATATGATAGCTATTTAAGCTAATGGCTAGTTCGACTTTTAATGAGGCTTTATAATTAATTAATCTCATTTAAGGTATGTGGATTCCTGGATTGTAATTACAGACTCTAGTTTTAGAAGGCAAAACCAATATTTACCCCTATACATTCCCTGCCAGAGGGCTGCCACAGACATCGGCTGGTAAATATTCATTTACACTGACAGCAAAAACATTTTTTATGGAGTTCCAAATCTGCAGTCTTCCAGCTGTCAGCTTGGTGGTGAACTGTTCTAATGCCGAAGGCTTCTGCCTGGGGATGGGTGTATTTGAGCTGAATAAAAACAATACAGCAATACAAACATAGAATTTTTTTTTCTATTTTTTGTTTCTCTGAATGTCTCTGTCTCTCTGTCTCTAATGTGAGCAGTTTTCTCTCTTTGGTAATTTTTTTTTTTTTTTTAATGGAAGAAGTTTTTGTTCAGTTCTATCTTTCAAGCTCCTATTAAGTGTTTTACATGGATTATTCCTTTATTCACCAAATCCCTGTGAGGAACATATTCTTAATATTTCCATTTTAAAAACAAGGACATGGAGGCTTAGGAAAGCTTAATTACTTGCTTAAATTTATGTTTATAATAGAGGAACTGATAGTTGAAGCAGAAATATCTGACCCTAAAAAACCCTCATTTTAAAATATAAAAGAAGTGCAGCTTGTTTGATAGGTAGTTAAGGAGAGCTTGGTTTGTATATTCAAAAGGTCCTAGGTTATTCCTTAAAGATAAAAGAAAAATCTTTTGTTGCTACTTATGTGTGTACTTGTGTGTATATTGTAGTGTGTGTGTACAAATATTTTAATTTTTTTTAAATAATGCATTAGCCTGAGAGTGTAAGTACTTCCTTCACATTGAGAACGACAAGTCAAATTCCTCTGACTCTTGCCTTTTGCTTGTGTAAATCACTAATTCCATGCCAATTCCTGCTCACCTATTTTAGAAGTCCTTGGTAGATTTTTTTATGGACTTGCAAACATGCTTGGTATATGGGGATTCCTTTTTTTCCTCACATAGACATTTCACTCTGCCCTTATGTACTACAAACACCTCAGTTCCTCTCTGCTCCTCACTGCAGTTTCCCTGTGCACCACCGAGTCCTTCTTCAATTCCAAAACTGTGAGCTTCTCAGCCCTGATACTGAGGAAGAGAGATTGTTGAAGGATCACCATTCTTGCTTTGCTGCAGTTGTTAGAGATTACAAATAGTGTTTGCGGGTCTGCTTTTAGTGATACTTTCAACATGGCCCCTTAAATATGGAGGGTCCAGAAGCCCACATGGACTTTAAAGCCCAAAGACCACAGCAAGTTGTCAAGATAAATCTAGAAATATCTTCTTCAAAATGATGAAAATTTGATTTCACTGGAATTCTTTCTGGAAGCATAAAAAAAAGATACACAGATTTCACAAAGTGCAGTTTCATGCAAGTAATTTTTCTCAAGGACTTTGCAAAACATGTATGGTTTATTCTTGACAGGAATGCTCCCCACAGGTGAATTTTCAAGAATAGGTATATGGTAGTCAGAAAGAGAAACTATTTTAACAATGGTAGTAAGGCAATTATTCCACCTACGTATTATTTTATAGACTGGATTTGTGTTTATTTTCTGCTTTACTTGAATATTTTTCCCATGTGTATCTATGAGGGTCGCAATATATTCATGGGCTGTGTTTGCCTTGAGATAGATAGATAGATATTTCATTATTTATTTATTTTTAATTTATTTATTTTGCTAATGGGAGGGCTTATCTTCAGGGATAAAAGAAAGCAGGAAGCCCAATGTTATGGTTCAAACTAATCCAAATAACTCAGCAAAGATGCAACACATTATGTGTTCTCCATTACTTAGATGCAAAAATAAGGAGATTCTGCTTTTTTTCCTAAAAGCATATCTGACAGTTGAATATAAAACTTAGTAGATAAGAATCAATGTTACTCTGAGAATACCAAGTTGCTTCCCTTACCTTGTGACTTATCTTTCTGCCATTCTTTCTGATCGTTCATGTTTAAAATCTCAGGATCAATTTTGAGTTGCCTCCACTTTTCTTATCTGTATTTTCCTTAAAAAAAAAAAAAAAAAAGCTTTTTTCTCTATTCCTAGCCTAATTGAAAATCTCTTCATTTAAACGTAAGCCCCTGGAGCAGCCTCTTAATCTGTTGATGGCTTTCTTTCATACTTACTTTAGTAGATTTATCTTTCACAATCACTGGCTTTATCAAGTTGCCCCTTCAATCAAGAATCATCTCTACTTTCCCATCGTGTACTAGTTAACATTCAGTTCCTAGGCCTGATATTTTAGAACCTCCTAATTTTCCCTTCTCTTCCTTCAAATATATAATCTCTTCTGATTCCTTATATAAATCCTCTCTTGGGCACATGGAGCATTTGCCCCAAACGAATCCTGATAAATGGTGAAGCTGAATTTCTTCTTTGTTTTGTGTATCAACCTGTACTTGCTTTATGGTTACAACTATCCTATGTCAGTTTGATTGCCTGTTGTAGAAGAATGAAAAAAGCCACCCCCCCACCCCTGTCTCAAATGTCCATGACCTTATTCCTGGAATCCATACACTTTACCTTACATGGCAAAATGTGTGGTTGTTAGGAACCTGTAGATGGAGAGTGTGTTAGTTTTTAGTTGCTGTGATTAACATACCTAACAAGAACAATCAAGAGGAGGAAAAGTTTATTGACCAGTTTTAATCACAGGAGATGTGACAACACAGGAATGACCACAAAAAATGAACTCTTGCTTGCTTCACAGATGGAGGAATGGGATTATGCAGCAAGGAAACTTCTAGAAGATGAAAATAAAATAAAACGGTTCTTCCCTAAGAGTTCCCCTAGCATCTTGTTATTAGCAGAGCGAGACCCATTTCAGAATTCTGACCTCCATAACCACAAGATAATAAATTTGTATTGTTTTAAGACACTAAGTTTGTGGTAATTTGTTATAGCAGCAATAGAAAACTAATACATTTATTAATATAATTTCTTCTTCAAATGGACTTTCAGTTCCTTGAGGTCAAGACTGAGAAGAATGGTTCTAATATCCATTCTCCCCTTTCTTCTTGGTAACAGAATCCTATTTTATTTATTTACTTATCTGGTTTAGGAATACAATGGATTCAGCTTCTTTAGTTAACTGTGTCCATGTGACAGTTATAAAAGGGAAGTGCTATGGGAAAACCTTCCAAAAAGATTGACTAGCTAGGAAAAGGGACTTGTTTGTTCTCTGATCCTTTTTGCTACTGGATTACTGCAGCTCCCTCAGTCATCCTGAACTATTCTGCTGTAATGATGGCAGTCTGGAGATACAAGGGCATAGATAGCACTTAGAACTACCATGTCTGCTCTGGACAGTCTGCTCTCAGGCCTGTTTTACTTAAAAGAGAGAAAATAAATGTCTATCTTATTTAAGCCTTTCTATATTTGCCTTTTTTATTTTTATGAAACTATATAGTAAATGCTAATACCAATGAGTGCTAAATCATCCTTAGCTCCTGGCACAGTGCCTAGCACAAGGTTCTTGCTCAATAAATACTTGGATGAAAGTCACTCATGTCTCAGGACCAATATCTCCATGCAAATATTATGATAATTTTTATCCTAATTGGTCCCAGTCAACCTTCTGTAGTGGATTGAATAGTGTTTCTGCAAAATTCATGCCTGCCTAGAAACTCAGAACATGATGATGTTTGGAAGTAGGGTTTGCAAAAGTAGTTAAGATGAGGTCAGAATGAATTAAGGTTGGCCCTAAATCCCTGTCTGGTGTGCTTATATGAAGAGAAAAGGACATACAGATTCAGGCCAGAAGGTCATGGGATGACTGAGGTAGAGACTGTAGTAATGTAGTGACAAAGCAAGGAAGGCCAGAATTGCTGGAGCTGCCCTAAATTACCAATTGACAAGGATGGTTGCTTTCCTTGGTCTTTCAGGACACTGTGATTTCAGATACTCCAGAAACTATAGTGGGTGTCTATATTTCTATTGTTTTAAGCTACATAATTTGTGGTAATTTGTTACAGTAGCCCTAGGAAACAGATGCACCCTTTTTTGCAATGATACATGCAAATGTTTAGAATAGTTCTCAGCAAAATATCACAAATTCTCCAGTGTTAGACTTTGTTTTGTATCACTATTATTAGCAGCATTATTGTTATTACTTTATATGCTGTTTCTGACACTGAACACTGACTATATAAAACCTCTTGTTGTTAGTTGAAATTGTTTTCAGGTATAAATATTTTGAATCTTTAATTATTCCATAGGTCCTTGAGGGCAAAGACATTTGTTTATACTCTTTTTTCTCCTATTTGCATTAATTGACCTTTAACATAGTACTGGGCACAAGAAGGGCAGCAGCCTTTACCCATGGACAGTGTTCTCAGAATAACTGGAATCTACAAAATGGTTATAGCACCATGGGATTTAGTAGATGGTTGTTAGGGTCAAAGAGCCCTCCTGATTGACAGAGAACTAGGTAAGAACAAGTTTCTCTGGACACCAGTCAAATGAAGAGGCTCAAAACCTGGCAGAGAGTAGTTACCCAATGATTTTTATTTGGTGTATGTGTATGACTTTTTTTTTTTGAAGTAGTAAGGAATAATTTGCATCTGTCTCTTTAAATAAGTACTTTATCTATTTAGAAATCTGCCGTAGTCAAACTACAAAGAGCTCATCAAGATTTCATGTGCAATTATTATAAGCAAGAACATAGCCTGCGGTAGCAAGAAGTTTTCTGTAAAGCAGGCATATTTCCTATTTTCAAGCTCCTGGCTGCACTCCTCAGCAACATTACTGAGATGCAGACTTTTTAAACTTCCTTGTCTCCTCTTGCTGGGAGATTTTGTGCCTCTGACTTTGCTTTCAGGCAGTTCTTTTTCTAGAAGTGGTAACCAAGAAACGCTTGTGAGGTGTTGATAAACACAGCAAGTCATTTTAAAAGTCACAGATAAGGAATTTCAGACTTTTCCTGATAAAGAGATAGATTTGAATTATCAATATTTTTGATAATATGGGCAGTACGTTAGGACAGGAGTATCTTGGCAAGAGGCTTATGTTACTACCTAAGACCAGAAACTAAATGTAACTAACATTTGTCCTCTGATAAATAAGTTCTAATTAACCTTCTTATTGCTTTATATATATATTAACTTGTTTAATATTTTCAATAACCTATGATGAAATATCCTCCATTCTTCTGATTTCATAGATATGGTAACAGAGGCACAGAAGTGATATATGACATTCCCTTGGATGCTATATACTCTCCACTTCCAGTTGGGTTGTTGACACTTGATAGGAGTGTTCGACTACCTTTCTTTCTTACCTCAATTTCCTCACTTAGAAAAAAATCAGACATCTCAGTAAACACAAAGAACAGGGTGTCAGCTTTTGCTTGGAAGGATCGTAAATGCTTACATCTGATTAAAGGAACTGAATATGAAGATGAGCTCACACACATAACTGAGGATCAAGTCCTATAAAAGGGCAATACACCTGTCCCAAAAGTCCCAGGATCTTGGAACAAGTTCAAATGGAGACCTGTGTACCACGTTTAGATTCCAAATATTAAACATGTTTAAGTCAGGGGCTGGGGCTGTATGTAGCTCAGTGGTAGAATGCTTGCCTGGCACATGTGAGGCACTGGCTTCGATCCTCAGCACCACATAAAACTAACTAAATAAAATAAAGGTATCATGTTCATTTACCAATAAAAATTATTTTTAAAAAAGTGTTTAAGTCAAGGTAATTTAAATGTCTTCACAGCTATATTTCTATAACAATCTAGAAAACCAAAGTTAGAAAGCCCAGATTTCTTAGGGTTTCATGCCAGAAGATGGAAACTTGGGGAGAGTCTGAGGTAGGTTTCACTATGTGCTCTGGCTCCCAGCCCAGTCTTAAATTTTTTTCCACTCCTATCACTGTCCTGTAAGGCAGAGGGTTTTGGACATCCATGATAGATACCTTATCCCACAGAATCATATTTGTTGACATTTCTTGCAAGTAGGATTATCAGATTTAGCAATGAAAAGATACAGGTTTCCCTGCTAAATATGAATTGGAAACAAAGCAATTTCTTAGTATAAAGCTGTCTCATGCAATATTTTGCTGTGTACCTGAAATTCTTGTATTTAATCTGTCAACCCGATCTGCAAGCATTTACCATTGACCAAACTCCATGCCCACTGGTGATGATTGTTTCCATTTTTCATTGGTATGGATTTAGATCAAAGATCCACATGTCCTGGAATGTTTTGGGGGCTTTTGTGCAGATATTTCTATGGTCTAGGATATGCAGAGTATGATTTAGAAAGTAGGGGGCATGTGTCCCTTGAGGAGGGTTAGTCTTTCTTCCTAGGTTTATAAACAGACTCATAATGGACTGAGAAATAGAATATTCAACACTGACTAGTGGGATATAAAAAGAAATCATGGAAGAAGTGGCATTTTATCTAAATTTTAAATGTTGGGGAGGCTTTAGGGAGTTTAAGGAAAGAATGTACTTGGTAGAAATATTTCACTTCTATTTGATCTCATGGTGGGGGAGATGAAAATTGGAGAAGAGGACTTGCTAAGGGAGAGAACTCTGGTAAATACGCCAGGCATTCAATTAAAACCCCCCAAAAGTCATGCTCTAGGAGAAAAAGGCAAATAGTTATAGACCAGCTTTCCTGGAATCAAAGTGTTCTGCTTGTTTTCTATCTGCTATTTGGAAGAAAATTAAACCTTCCCTAGGGGAAGATAGCAACTATCTAGTGTCATCATATTTTTTATACATGCTATACAGTGTTCAATAAAGAATTATTAGCCATACCAGAAAGCAGACTCAGATGATGCAGAAAACAATAAAAAGCACATATAATAGTAACAGCCCACAGATAATCCAGATGTTTGGGGGTTTTAGGATAAATATGTAAAAGTCAGAGAAAATATTTCCAATACATTTTTTCAAAGAAGATTTACATCCAGATTATACAAATAATTTACAAACCAATGTGGAAAAAATCCAAATACCCAATGAAAAATTTGAGGGAAGACTTAAATAAGCATGTCACAAAAGAGGATATCCAAATAGCCAGAAAACACATAGAATGGTTTACAACATCACCACCAGAAAAAATTCAAATGAAACCATAATGATAAACATGTCCACCAAAAGGGATAAATTGAAAATTAACTGATGACATCCATTGTTAACAAACACACCATTCTGATGCAGAATTTTGAACAGTGGGAAAGGCTATTCATACGTTGGGGAGGATGTACATGGGAACTTTGTACCTTCTGCTCAATTTTTCTGTGAAATTCAAATTGCTCTACAAATAAAAAACATTTATAAAAGGATGTATAACACTAATTGTGAACTATAGGAAAATGGTTTTGCGGGGACAATTATAGGTCAATGTATTTTCATTAGTTTTAATAAGCATGCCACTCAGTGTAGGATTTTGAGAGTGGCAGGATGCTAGAGTTTGGATGTGCAGTGTCCCCCAAACATTCACGTGTTGAAGCATCGATCACTGGTGTATGGCATCAATGGGAGTTGGTGGAAATCTGTAAGCGGTGGGGTCCAGTGGGAGCTCTAAAGTCATTGGGGGTGCACCTTTGATGGTGATCATGGGAATCAGATCTCTTCCTCTTTCTCTTTTTGCCCATCTCAGCTATGAGGTGAACAGTTTTCTCACCACACTTTCTCCACCATGATGTGCTGCTTCATCACAAGCCCAAAAGTAATGGGACCAAGTGACCACAGACTTCAAACTCCAAAACTGTGAGTCTAAACAAATCTTTCATTTTTCAAGTTGATTACTTCAAGTAATTTGTTATAGTAATAAAAAGTTGACTAGCACAGGAAGCCTATGCATTTGTGGGGGGAGTGGGTAAAAGGGAACTTTGTACTTTCTGCTCAATTTTGCTATGAAACTAAAAGTGGTCTAAATGATTCTTTTTTTTTTTTTAATTTAAGTAATGGTATTAAGAGTTTGTGACTACATGGACAAACCATAACTGTCATATAACACTGGTTGGAATATTAAGATTTTACTACTATTTTGGAAAATGGTTTGCATCATCCACTAAAGTTGAACACATGCCAACTCACTCATTAGCAATTCAACTCCTAGGAATGTACTCATTGGAAGGAGGTAAATATTTTTACCAAAAGACATGGATCAGAATAGTCATAGTAGTTATATTCATAATAGTCAAAGGATAGAAACACACAAAATACCCATCAATAGTAAAATGGATAAACAAATTGTGGCATCACCATACAGAAGAATTGTTCACGAGAATGATGAAACCATAACCTGACTAAATCTCACAAATATAATTTTGAGTAAAGGAAACCAGACATAAAATAATATATTCTATATGGTTGCATGAATATGAAATTTAAAAGTAGGCAAGATCAATGTCTTGTGATTTGAAAAGAATGATGGTGATTTTCTCTATCCTTACCTAAGAGCTGATAAATTTACTTGTGGTAATTCATTAAGGAGTTCAAATTAATGCCTTTTCCAAGTATGTGTTAGACTTCTATTTTAATGTTTATGTGTGAGGGGGTGGGGTGGGGCATGTATCCAGAATCTGGCTCTTCAAATTCTCAAATGAGTTTAATACAGTCATGCTCCACATGAGGGTATTCCAGTCAGTGGCAGCATGTGGTGATCCCCTATGATGGTGCTGGGTAGTGATGTTGTAGCCATCTTGGTTTGTGGAAGTGCAGTCTGTGATGTTTACACAATGAAATTGCTTAGCGATGCATTTCTCAGAATGTACCGCTGTCCTCAAGTGACACATGCTGCAGGTTGTCATTCAGTATTTACTGATCGAAGTCATTTTGCAAAGTAACTGGACTGGAAGTACCATTTCCAACTATCTCTTTATTTTGTATTATCAAATATTTATTCACATTTCTATTGCCTCATGGCAATAGTGGTGCTTTGGTTTGGGATATAAATGTAACTGAGACAGGTGTACTACTCAAATAACATGAAAATTAGTTTTGTGAGGCATGCTTAAACAGATGATTTTAAATTAATAAACATGTGGAAGTAGGAACAAGGTGTAATGGAATATAGAAGAGGACCTTCAGGGTGGGCTTGCTCTGTCCAGTGCCTGTGAGTTTATTATGTGAGCTTCGCAGAAGAATCTGGTATTCATCCTTCAAACGAAGAAGAATGTAAGCACATGAAGGCCAGGAGTGAAGAATTGTTAAAGGAAGGAGAGACACAAGTGAAGAGGTGGGATTGTTAAAATTGTAGCATGATTACTGAATTTTCAAGGCAGATGTGTGGGGGAAAGGGATGAAATGATGTGGTCCATGCTATGAAATCCTTGGAGCCACTCTGCATGACTGTCTAGGTTGACGATTTTATGTGTGTCAGTCCAAGGTTTGTCTTCACATGGTGGACATACACTAACCTGGAGTCATTAAGACTAACCATTCGTTCACTCAGAAACATTCATGAAGATACTCACAGGAAGTCACATGCCTGTGTAATTTGCCGAGTCCTTTCCTGATTGTCACAATTTTTTTTCTTGCTGTTGCCCTTGGAAGCTTGATTATGCAAAACTGATAGGGTCACCTCATCTGCAGGATAAGGCATGCGAATAGTAGGGCTGCTGAGGCATACCCTTCTTGGCATCGGGGTGCAGAGAAACAAGAGAGTGTGTGGGTACATGTGTATAATGTGTGTATGCATTACTGACTACTGCCATCAGGACCCTGGAAAACTCCTCTAGATAGGTTCTGACACAGATGAGACGATGCTCACAGCAGCAACTCCTCTTGATTTCTAAGAGTCATGGCATATTCCTGATCAGGTTGTGCAATATAAACACTTTTTAAAAAAATTTTGGGGAAGGTCAACCTTTTGTAATTTACACAAAAGGATTCTATGAGCAGTGGAAGTACTTAGAGGCAAGGCGAAGAATTTTGAACTTTGTTTTGAGAAATTTGATTACTCCTTAGAGCACTGTTTCAATGCATTAGAGGAGAGAACACCGGTAGATAGAAAATGGAGGACAAAGAGGAGATGATAAGAGAAGATGCTCTTCTGAAGTTGTTTTGCAGGTGATGGGAGTGACCAAAGTTCATTTGGTTAGGACGAGTTTATTTCTCTGTGTTTATTTTGTTTGGAGTTTAGATTGGAAGTAATTGACAAGCCAGATGTGAGAGGGAAATAGTTGATTTAGAAAGAAAAAGAGATAACAGGAGAAATACTGACTTGGCAGGTGGAGGGGATGTGACAATGATGGTGACAATTATGGGGACAGTGATGATGACGATTGTAACGGCGTTCTCTCTCATATCTGGAATTCTATCAATGGGCAAGTTTATGAAGAAGATGCTCTCATTCTCAACTTTCAGATGAGAAACCAAAGTGCTAACTACCCATGGTCACACAGCCATGAAGGATCAAAGTTCAGATTTAAAACCGGACTTCCCTGATGTAAATGCTATTGCCTTAATCACTAATGGCCACTGTCCACCTCACATCAAGCATAGAGAGGATGGGACAGTGGAAGGTCACTTTGCCTCCAAGAAAGGAAGGAAAGGAACATCTTATACTACTTCCTTATGCTACTTGGGAAGTAAGTGTCTGTTCAGAAAAATCATATAAATCTCTCCATGGTGATGTAATTTGGAACTTTGAGATGCTTTAGTTTTCCTGTTCAATATTTGGTTCTTCACCTTTAATTGGCAGAGTGATCCACATACCATTTGTAATTGGCGCATACATTTACTTTATATTGTAAACCAGACAAATTTGAGCACAAAATAGGGTATTATTAAGCAAATTAACCCCAAACAACATTAGCAAGTACTATTGCAAGCATACTTTGTGTTAATTTGAACACCTATGGCTACTACTTATATGCAGTGTGATAAAGATTGGATTGGTATACTTAATGTTATTTAGTTCAACTTCAAAGTATAGTTTGTCTAGGGGAAATTGACATCATTTTCATAAAATCTGTGATGACAGCATCTATGCTTTATATAACTAGTGTTATATAGTGTTATATAGTGTTCTTTATTGTCTCTAAAAGACATTCTTAAAATCATTATATTGAGAATTAAATGAAATATACTACAGAAATAATGTTGGAAATAATCTCTCTTTACTGAATCAATTCAGTCTTATTTTAAGGTCTCCACTTTTCCTAATATTTAAAGTTACTTTATAAAATAACTCTGATAACTTCAAATAGTTTTAAGAAGGCCAACACATTATAGGTTGTACATTGTATGTTTAGAACACTTTTTAAAAATACACCATAAGATATCAGGTATTTCCTTGCATGCATTTAATCCAAATGAGTCATAGTATGTTTGTGTGTGTGTGTGTGTGTGTGGAGAGAGACAGAGAGAGAGAGAGAGAGAAAGAGAGAGAGAGAGAGAGAGAGAGAAAACATAAGAGTTTTTTATGTGTGTTTTTAAACCAAATTGTATCAAGTTAGCAAAGTATTTCAGTAAATTTTCCCTTTTTTACTTTACCCCAGTATTTAAGGTAATTTGCTCAATGCAAATAGTTATGTTACAAAATCAGTATTACTTCAAGAGTCTCCAAAAAAAAAAAAAAAAAAAAAAAAAAATCCTAGGTAGGTCTTCTAAAATTTGTTAGGGCTACCTCATAGCATACTAAAAATTCTTTTTGTTTGTTGTATTAAATGTTTATATGCATTATGGGATTTATTAACATTTTCTTTCCTTCCTTTTAGTTTCCACATTCTGGATTGCAATATATCTGCAGGATAGACTACAGTATGCACCACTGTTTACTGGGGTTTTCACCTATTTATATTTCTAAGGTTCCTGTAAATTGTAAAATTGTAGTGAGTGTTAAAGAAGTGTAACAGTGCCATATTTATGTATATGTGGGTGCAGTGTGCATGTTGAAGAAAGTACATAAGTTTTAGCATCTGAAAAATTTGACTTGGAATTTAAATTGTCAGTAACATATGCTGTTGGGCTAAGTTTCTAAACTTGTGTCCTTGTGTCTAAGGTGGAGATGATAGGTTCTGTTTCGTGAGGTCCTGGTAGCAGAAGATTTTAGGTATATCCATGAAACTGTCTTTTCCTTTGGAAGTTAGTTTTTGCTCAATGGCCATGACTCTCTACACTGAAGGAGGATAGTTCTTCAAGTGCTTTTGCCGGATACCCTTTCCCTTGTTTGCCACACTGTCACCCTCATGTCTCTGACTAAAAGACCAACACTTTGCTGGATGTTATTATGTCAAGAACTATGTTTCTTCTCTGGAGAGAGACCAGGACTATGTTCCTTCCCTGAAGAGAGGTCATCATGCCTTATATTTCAGTTCACTCAGATTATTTTGTAGGCATTATCCATGTTGTGCCATGTGAAAAATGAGGTATCCAAAATACTAAACAAGCATACCTGTATGCATAAATAAAAATAGATACTAGACATTGCACTAGAAAGTATTCTGGAGATCTTCTGTTGTGCTTCATGAAACTCTTTTAGGTTTACTGTGTCACTGGAAGGTCAAGAGTGTTGGGAAAAGAGACCAGAGGATCCAGGATTAGAAGATGGGCACTACGGGAGCACAGGATAATGAGTCGTTATCAAATGTGGAGGAAATATTTCAATATTTTAACAAGTAGGATGCCCATTTTGAGCCATCTCCCAAATCCATGCTACCAGGTTGCTTGTTATAATCAGACGTTGATCACCTTGATTTGTCCATTGCTAGATCTGATCTCATATCACAATCCTTTCTGACTTCTAAGCCTTATTAGAGTGCCCTCCAAACTCATGGTCATGATCATGAAACCCATCCCTTATCCTCAATAACTTTCTGTTCTCTATGATAGTTTCCTCCTGAAGAAACAGGTTCTGTTGTGGCCCATTAACAAAAGGTCCTCTCTTTCTCAGATGTGCATCATATGCCACAGGGGCTTGTGGAATAGGATGACTCCTTCCTCCCGGAGACTTTTTATTATACCTCAGATTCTCAGCTTCTTTGAAGTGTCTGAGATTGGACTCTGCTATCCACTAGATCTCCTTATTGCTATCACCGAATGAACTGCTTTCATTCTTTAAAAAAAAAAAAAAAAAAAATCAGCAGATGCTTGCCCTCTTTTTTCCTACCACTATCCTAGCTAGACTTCTTAGTAACTTAACAGAGATCATACCCTCAACATCTTGGCTACGCTCCTCTTTACCTTTCTTGCTAACTTTTTTGTTTCTCCACGTTCTCATTTCTTTTACAATACCACCTTTTACCCAATTGTCAGGCTTAACACTTAGGAGTCATCCTTGGTTTTCCCCGACATTTCCCACATCATCCCCTTTATCTAGTTCAGTGGCAGATTAGCTCTACTAACTAAAGACCATCTTTTAAATGCTTTCCACATACCTTGAAGCTTGTCCTTTTTCATCATACCCCCATTATCTCTTATCTGGTCCTATAATAGCCTCATCTTTCTGAGTCCACTCTTGTCTCCACAAATCTCACTTTCCACTCTGAAAATATAGATTATTCTAAACATAATGTAATTATCTACAAGCTCTTCTATGATCAGGCTCCTACCTGCTTTTTTCTTGCCATTATATTACTCATGTTTTCTGTTATTTCTCAAATACAGAGAGTTCCTCTATCCTCTCCAGAGTTCATTACAATGATTCACTCAGCCTGACTTGCTTTGCTGATATATTTTTATACCTAGCTCTTTCTCATGATTCAGGTGTCTTCAGATTTCATGTCATGTGGAGAGTCTTTCTAATGAACATATTATGTAAAAATAAGGCAACTTAATGACTCTCACCTAATCCTGCTTTGTTTCCTTAATGGTATTTAGCAATAGCAATCTTAAAAAAAAAAATAAAAAGCTATGCGTGCCTGTGGAAAATATATCTAGTCCACTAGAATATAAACATAACAACAGGAAAGACATCAGATACCTTTTATATTTTGACTAGTACCTAGGATAGTTGACAGTATCAGTGAAAAACTTAGTAATATTTGTTGCATAAATGAATGAAGTAATTACAAAATTAAAACAAAATCTTGTTTGTAAAGAGTCTAAAAAAAGGCTTGTCATGCAATGAATCTTTCTGCTAAAGAAGATAGTATGAGTTTTACATTAATTTTAGTTGCTAATTTTCTTACCACAGGACACCGTAATACTGGAAATAAAAATTGTCAACTCAAAGTTTTATTTGGTTTGGTATAAAAAAAAATCTATAGATGTCAAGGTTCAGACATTTTAGCAAAGGATATAAGGAGTCATTTAGGCACTAGTTTTGAGGTAGGTCCTGCATATTTAGATGACACATGTAAATGAAAACCAACACAGATGCTTGCTTGTGTGGTGATTTTTTTTATAGATATCACTAAATGAAGGCAGTTGAAAAGACATGGACTACCACCAAGGTGATCATGGTCTAATGGAAGAGATGGGCATATACAACAAAAGACAGTAGAAGGACTAACTTCTCTGGAGACCCAAAAAGGTTAATATAAAAGATGAAAAGTGATCTGTACATTAAAGAGGCGCTAACCAACCAGACCAAGAAAAGCTAGGGAGAAAGGTAGATGGATAAACTACCATGAAGAAGTCAGGGATACATGGTATGCTCAGTGATCCTCAGCAAGCATAACCTAGCTGGAGTATGACATGAAAAGGGAGAACGATGGAAGATGTGTTGCAGATGCAGATGCAGGCAGGGGTCTTGGTCCCATCACTAGCACACAGCTGCTCTTCAATAATTGCTCCTACTTGTCCTCTTTCATCTCTCATTCAAGGTATTCAACTGGGAGACATACTTCCACTGAAATTCTTTTCAAATTAAACCAGATTAAGTTCTTAAGTGAAGAAATTAACCTCTTCAATGTGGAATTCCTTTCATCATATTATTTCATTGCTTAAAAACTTAAGGCATTATTGTCCATGTTTTATGCTTAAAATTTATTCTTTTAAGAAGGATTATGTCAAGTGGTTTTAGAGAGCACTGATGTAAGTGCAACTGCTTTCAACACACATGGGTTGATGCTCATTATGGGCAAATGGCTACAGAAAATATTATTTGTTCTGCTTTTGCACACTTTTTACTTTACTTTTCAACACTTAAACATGCCCTATGTTACAAATGGAAGGATTTTTTTTTTTTCTGAAAGCCTCCCTGATAATTAATTTTGTGGTCCAAATTAAATATTTATTATACAATGCTAGCAGAAAAAATAAAGTCTCATTTTTTTGTGTGTTCTTAAATCTTAACCTTCAGTCTTTCAAATTAATCACTGGAATGTTCATTTCTGTTATAAGTACTTTAATTGTCTTTAGTTTGTGCTCCTGTTTCCCTGTGGGAAGTTTTTTACCCTTTTCTTCAGGTTTTTTTTTTTTTTTTTACATCATTGACCTATAATTGTAAATAGAATTTTTGAATGGAGAATTATACAAATCTTAGTAGAACTGGGAGTCCAAAATTAAAAGGCAGTAGCCTACCAAATGTGATGATGCTCATTGTGTTCATATAGAATCAGGATCAAGAACAGGATAAATTATTTCTTAATTCAACTGCATGATGTAGTTTGATAATTGATTGTGAGGTTATGTGTGTGTTATAATGAGTAGTCATTATAACAGGATGATGGGTAAGTCAACATTTCCCAAGGACTGATTAGGTTATCAACTGAATAGATGAATAGTGAATATCCAATTATATGACTCCCTAGAATTAGTCAAAACTTTTCATCAGTAAGCTGTGGGAGGATAAAGGAGAGAGGCAAGCAAGTATCGTTTCATTGAAGAGCATAAAAGATTCCTCTTGAGAAGTCTGACAGCCAGCTGTGTATGTTTTTATTTCAATCATGGTTTTAAAAGTTGGATTTTTGAACATCAGTGGCACTTTAACTTTGATTAAAAAATGAGGGACTTGTCAAAGAAAACAGTATCAACAGCAAGAGATGGGAAACCCAAGTGCTGTGTGTGCATGTGTACGTGTGCATGTACGAGGCTGTGATAGAAGACAATCTGCCTAGAAACCTGGGGTTATAAGCTGGACCAACAATTTCAGTCATTTTTGAGTAAAAGTGATGTGTGAAGGATAGTGGTTGATGATTTTATGAGGTTTTAGTGATTTAAGGGCTAGAATATTTTATTTCTATTTATTTTATTTCTGATTATTTGTACCCTGATTTTCATTTTTCCCCCTCATATTGTTCACATAAAGAGTTTTGGTGTCCATGATCAGTCTCTGAACTATTTCACATTTCCTCTTTCCTTGCTAACATATTCGTCCTTAATGCCATAAGCACTTTATTTTCTTCATCTTCTAAACCAGACCACTTCAAAAGATTTTACTCCTAAGCATACAAACTTTAGAAGTATTCACATGTGCCAGGCAGAATGATGCATGCTTGTAATCCCAGTATCTTAAGAGGCTGAGGCAAGAGAATTGCAAGTTCAAAACCAACCTCAGCAACTTTGTGAGGCCCTAACCAACTTAGCAAAGGCTTGTCTCAAAATAAAAATCAATCAATAAATAAACACAACCTGGGGATATGGCTATGTGAAGTTGTGAAGTGCCCCTGGGTTCAGTCCCTTGTACACCAAAAAAAAAAAAAAAAAAAAAAAAAAGAAAAAGAAAAAGAAAGAAAAAAGTCATATGCTATAAAATTCCTCTTACTATTTCTCTTCTGACCTCCAGTTTCCATTCTCTCTGCTATTTTTTAAAATAATAATCCTTTTAATGCTACCAGTGGTAGAGGTGACAGTGGAAGGTTCCAGAAAACTACCCACAGGAGAACTAATGGGAATCTCCAACTACTTTTGAACTCTTCTTCAGAGCCCAATTTTCTTGATGGGGAAAAAAAATATGTATGCCATTTATTCTTACTTGTGACCTATACTTTGGAGTCATGAATGATACAGAGAAATTGGAGTTTCATTTTTAAAACCTCAGAATTACAGTCCCTGAAGGTCTACCATCAAGAGTTCAGTTTTGGCGTATGAGTTGAAAACATAAATGAGGTTGTCCTTGATGAACTCACAGTTTTGTGGGAAACAATCAGAGACAAAACAATTACAAGAAACCACATGGAACATTGTAATAAAGAGACATGGTGTGTGACCAGAGAGGTGACTGCTAAATTTTTCTTAGAGAAAGGCTTCACAGGAAAGGCTGCTGTCACTAGAGGGAAGAAAATGAGCAGAAGCTTTGTAGGAAGAGACAAATTGTTGGGGAAGAATATGTAGGTGCATAAAGTAGGTGGTGCAAATCCATGGAACTGCCAAAAATCATAGTTTGGTCAGGGTCCTATGATGTTTATGTCATAGCCCTTGTGCCCAATACAATGGGTGGGGAAAAAAACTGCCAAAAGATTTTTTTCTGATCTTAAAAGGGTATATCCAGTGATAAGAAAGAAAGAAAGAAAACTCATTTAGGAAATTGTGTCAGAATTGTGTTAGAGGACTAGAGGACTTAGGTCTTTATTACCTGAGAAGTTTGAAATGACACAGTAAAAAGATGGCAGTTAAACTATCTGTTTACAAATGGAATTTTATGATTTTCAAGACATAGGCACACATATAATTATACACTAGTAAGTAAAGTGAGATAAGTTAATGAGAAAATAGCAATTTGAAATAGACCTACTTTACATAATAATGAATTCAAAATATAAAAGCACTTCAATATTTGAGAACTAATTATCGGATAAAGAAAAAGCAGGCAAGAAAAAGAACTTTTAATGTCTTTAATGATTTTTAAAACCATTTTAATGATTTGAAAATGCCAATAATTTTAAAGAGAGTGTTTCCCCAAACATTACACCCTAAAAACTTCAGAACTGTGTATACTCATGGTAAGTTTATTTCTATATATACCATGGTTATCTCAAGTCCAAATAAATGGAATCCAAAGATTGTGCCATATTTAGTTCCTAAGTTGTACTTTGTTCTCCATTTTAGAAAGCACAGAGACAAATATTCTTTGAACAGCTTTACACTTTCAAATTATTAAGTTCAATGCAAAACATGAAATAGATCAAGAGAAGGAGGAACTGTAGACATTATTTTATCTTACTGTAATTCAGGGATAATCCCTCATGTTCTCTTTCTGGTTTATCACCTCTGAACATGAGATAGAAGGCAGAAGACAGGGAATAATGAGGAGAGAAATTTTGAGGCAGACAAAATTTATTTTTGATGTATTGTTCTTTGCTTTTGCTATGTTACCTTTAAGCTGCTTGTATCCTCTCCCACTCTCTAGAATCAAATGGAGGAAATTATATTTTCTTATAACTATTCTTACACTGAAGAGAGATAGGTACCAGTCATTAAATTTAAGGCAGCAGCAAACAATTGGGTAGAATGTGCTGCAAGGTCTTCTCCCCTCTTCAATCAAACATATAAGCAACTATCACACTACTTCAAGTTAGGATCAGTTGTAGGGTATAGTGATTTGGCATATTTCTTTAACCAGCATCCCAAAACTGATTTTTGTTGAGTACATACAAAAAATGAGTAGTGCTGAGGGACACTTCTCTGCTTAAAGACATTCGTTCACATTCTGCATATTTTTAAGTAGTCATTTTCATGCTAAATTTTGCCACTGGCCTTCATTTTGTATCTCCAACTCAAGGAAATCATACTTCTTCCCTGTAATTCATTTCTTGAGAGAAGTCCATTTAGCTGAGGCACACACAAACTGGATTTCATGATGGCTAAGCTTTCAGGGCTGTATCTTCTTCTCAAGTTCTTTTCTGACTTCTTGTGTCCCTCCAGGGAAACTTGAGGAAGTTGTCACCATCTTATTTTAGCATTCCTTTCTTCTTTGTATATTTATCCATGTAAGTATTAGTAACTATTATGTTTGCAAGACCCACATTGATTGTGGAAGTGAATCTCTTCCAAACCTCAGGGTAGAGAGCTTAAATGTAATAGAGATGAAAACATGGAGTATGGAAGTTGATAATACTTACAGAGCATAGATCACTTTCACTACTTTGTGTCATTGAATTCCTATGGAAACTCAAGGAAGTAGGTCAGGTGGATACCAATCTCTATTATACATAAGAAAACTAAGAACAAATGATATTTCTAAAGTTTCCTTAAAAGTAAGTAGCAGAGAGCCCCAGTTAATCTACAAAAAGTTCTTCTCATTCAAGATCTAGTATTTCTTTCTCTTGTATCAGATTCCTTCTTTTATTTTCTCCCTTTCCTTTTTGTTCATTCCTTCCTTTGCTACACTTCTGCATTTTATTCTCTTTCTCTACCTCATTTTACTTCCCTCCCTTTTTCCCAGGTAGCTCTGTCATAGTCTTCACTTGTTGGCTATGAGGTTAGGACACTAACCTCAGGGGACATAGGGTAACCCTGGTAGCTGGTTGTGTGAGTTAGAGGTCAAGGGAGGTAAGGTCGTCTAAAGAATTCATTGTCCATTACAGATCTTGGAAGAGACGTGAGCAGGCAATGGAAGGGCAGCTATATAGAACAGGGAGCTGAATAAAACTTTTTAAGAAACCCAATCTTGAATTAACTTGCTAATATAATAATATATTAGTTGAAGTACTGACGTTTTTCTAAAGCTAAGAAATGACTATTTCCTACCCATTCTATGCCCCTGTGTAATGTACCATGGTTCAGTTTGCTCTTAGAAAAGTTAGGCTAGAACTAAGCTAGTGATCGTTCACGTGCAGGGAAAGCACGGTGGAATCTCAATTTTCTGTTGATAGAGAATTGGATGCTTTCTGTTGGTGCATTTAAAATTAAGCAAAAGCATCTTCATTTTATAAATGGAAATGCCCAGCAAGAGGTGAATCCTCTATACAGATGTGTGAGGTAAAGTGGGAGACAGCTTACCAAGATGTACAAACTAAACATCCTGCCTTGTGAAATTCCCCTTCAACTCTTATTCAGCCAGGGGGTACAAGTTCTCAAGTGGAGATTAGTCTAATTTCACTCTCATCAGCTGAAGGCTGTAATCAATATCTCTGCTTCAGGCTAACCGTTAACCACAACTTAATTTTCCTCAAATGGAATATTCTGTAAAATCAGTAATTTCTTTTATTCTGAGAAGATGAACCACTACAGTTTTGGTTAATCTGTGTGGTCTAGATTGATCCAATTCTGGTGGAATTTTCAACACTAAAATAGGAATTTTGAAATTCTCAAGCAAAAGTTAATTGGATTAATGATTTGTTTTTATAGTTCAGTAGGTGATTGCAGCTAGGTTCCCAGACAGAATTCAGATGGAATGACCCAAGTGTCTGATTATCATCAGCATCCGAATGAACATGTGAATAAACTGTGTTAGCATTCAAAAAGAAAGGAGCCCAGAGGGCTTCTATCATGTATATTCCAGTCAGGATACTGGCACCAATTTCTTACATCCTCACTATAATGAATCTCTTTTAAGAGTAATAACTCAAATGTGTGGTTTCTGTTTTTCTTGTTTATCTAAATTAAAAAAAAAAATACTTATTTAACATGTACTTTGTCAAGTTTGGGCTTTCATGTGCAGTTCTGAAGTTATTGACGCTATAGATAATTCAACTTCATATGCTCTAAGAATATGTCATTTTTTCCGAAGTTTGTGCTAATTCCTTTTTCTCTTAATGTTATCCTTAAAAATTCTTCTATTACTTTTTCTGATTTTCCCTCAGGAGTTCAGATTTGGAATTATGCTTTGCTGTTTACCACTTAATGCAAAATTCCATGGAACTGATTTTCTCCTCTTTTTGTGTGATTATGTGCATTCTCATGGTTAGTGGACTGGACATTGAGATGCTAGAAGGGGGTTGACTATCAAGGCATGGTTCTTTCAGGGACATCCTACCTCTCCCAAAGGGTGAACCCATGAATCAGCAACCATCTTGAAGACTGAGAGATACATTACTTGGTGCAACTCAGCTTGCATTTATCCTTGGCTTAAAGATTGGTTCATACTAAGTTAACCTTTCTGACAGTGACTGACAGTTAATGTCAGAGATTCAGAAGGAGAAATATCCAGAGAAGAAAATTACATTGCAATTCAACTTTTATAGTGCAGAATGTAGCATCTCTTGTGTAGGATGTGTACAGAAAAGATGGATAAGCTTAGTCAAGTTTTAGGTTAAATCCAATACTTTTATACTAATAGAAGTATTAGGATCTGTGAAATGCCATTTGCTAAATCAATATGTATTTTTGAGTATTTGGTATTTCCTCACACTGTGCCAGCTACTTTAAGAATTAAATAAAAGAAAGAGGAGGTGGGGGAGGTAGAAGGGGGGAGGAATAGAAGGAGAGAGGAGGAATTAGGAATATTACCTAATTTAAAGGGAAAAAGAGTAAGTAGCAACTTTAAATAACACTAAGCCATTGGAGATAGGCATAAGTTGCTGAACTCTGGATAGTATGGAATATATAATTCATCAGTTAATTCAATATGTATTATTGACAATATTTATTTTGCTGGTCAATATGACAGTGCAGTCTTGAGCAGTACAGTTTTACTTGACTTTCATGGACATTATATTTTACTTTAAACTTTTCTATGGAAGGCAAATTTTATCTGGGTCTGTATGAGGAAGACGTGCAGTAGGTAGAGATGGAGAAGGAGTTTTCACTAACAATTATGGTGAACTTAAAATGTGTTCAGCATAATAACAGTCACTTTCTATAGATAACATAATTTAATCATGATAATTGTCATTCGGTATGGGTTTTAATTTTTTTCCTTTTTTACCAGTGAAGAAGAAAAAGTTAACTTTAAAACTATAAGATTGTATGAGATTTGAAATTAATAGTTCTAAGCCCAGATTTGCAATATTTCAATTCAGCTCTCATAGTACTTTCTATATGGGACAGCAACATATGCAAAGACATAGAAACTCAGTGCTGTGTGGTGCAGAGTGGTAAGTGGGAGTTCCTAGAGGAAGAAAAAACAGACTGTTCAAGTCATAAACAAGGCAAAAGCTAGCTTTTGTTCTTGCATGAACTGATTTCAAGGAACACATATCGACTCAATTTCCCTTAAGATAAAAATGATTCTAAGATTTATGTGGTCTGGAAAGTCAGGGAAATCGTCACAACACAAACTACTGTCTAGGTTTCTTTTTGAGCACCTCTTTTCCTCTTTATGATGACATAACCTTTGAATCTTCATACACACAATTTGCAGTTACTGTGACTTTTTCAGCTCTTTCTACATCATGACCTTTCAGTTCAACCTAGCAATAAATACCTTAGGGACTCAGTTTTTCCGATTCAGATTTCTAAGTGAGTGTATTTGCTCAATCATTTCATAACAGGATATACCACAGGCGTTTTAGTCAGTTTCAAGTCAGGAGAAAGAACACACATAGGAATTGTAAATGAATGGTTGAGTTGAAACCAGGTTGCTTGCACTAACCAGGGAGAATTTATTAAAGAAAAACTCTAATGTACTCCTGAGAATTTTAAGGAGCCAAGTGAATGTGTAGGCCTATGGGCAGGCTCATGAAAGATCAGAAAAGACCCTAAACTCTCACTTTAGAAACTTTTATCAACTCTGTTCAAGCAGAAAATGAAAGCTAAGGCAGAATTACAATTTTCTTGGGTTGAGAATTCAGGGCATGCTAAAAAACATAGAGCCTATTTGAAAAGATGAAATCTGTTGACTTCTGGCATGTACAGAAAATTTTATCCAATCATTAGCTGATGACTAGATAATCAAATAATGACATTGATGACCAAACATGACAAAGAAAACAGATTTTACAGAATTTGTTTGTAAAAGTTACTAAATAAAGAATAACTGTAATAAATAGCAACAATAATGCACATTCTAAAAATCTAAAGCAAAGTAAGAGAGCAGCATCTCCCTAAACAGATAATTTCAATAAAGATAGAATTTATAGAAATGTACCAAATTGAAATTCTGGAGATAAAAAATGCAATAAATAAAATTTAAAATTTACTAAAAAGGATTAATAGTAGATTTGACCAGGAAGAAGAAAGAGTGAATGTGAAAATGGGTTTATTAAGATTATCTAGTCTGAGAAGCACAAAGAAAAATAATGAATAAAAATAGAGTTGCAGGTACTGTGATACAACATAAGGAGAAAGAGAAAGGGATATAAAATATTTGAATGTAATGGTTTATGTGAATTAATTCATTCGCAAAAAAATCAAATTTGGGAAGTTTCAGATTCAATTATTTGAAATTCAATAGAATCCACACCTACACAAATCACAGTCAAACTATCCAGAGCCGAATACAGACAGAAAATGATGGGAGTAACAAGAAATAAGGGACTAATCACATACAAGTTATCAATACAAAGATTAGCAGCTGATTTTCTCACCAGAAATCATGAAGATGAGAAGGTAATATAATATAAAATTCACAGTTTTAAAAAATAAAAATCTGTCAGCAAAGAATTCTATTTCAGACAAAAGTATCTTTCAAAAATGAAAAAAAAATATGAAGATATTCCCAGATTTAGACAAACAAAACAAAAACCAACCAACCAATCAAAAATACAAAAAACACCTTGAATTTTTTGCTAGCAAATCTTCCTTGGAAGAGATGCTAAGGGAAGTGTAGCAAAATGAACTGAAAGAACATGAGACAGTAAGTTGAATCCATAGAAAGAATGAAAGTATACTAGTGAAACAACCCTAATTAAGTAAACATAGAAAATATATAAATATATTTTTGTTATAAATCTTTATCCTATGTGATTTAAAAGTCAACTATATAAAGCAATACTTATAAATCTGTTAACAAACACATAAAAAGAATTCATTTAAAATCATCAGTCATAGTTGATAAGATTATCATGACTTTAATAACATAAAAAAGAAATAAAGCTATACAGGAGCTAAGTTTTTATATTTTATTATTAATATTAAGTTGGTATTAATCTGAATGAGATTTTTATACATCAGGAAGCTAATTATAATCCCCAGAATAGCACTAGTGAAACCTCAAAAATATGCAGTAAAATAAATAAGGGAATTACCATCTTAGAAAATATCTAACATAAAACAGTAATGGAAGAATACAAGTACAAAGAAGTCATAATACATGTGGAGAAGAAATAGCAAATGGAAGATGCAAATCCTACCTTATTAGTAATTACATTAAATATAAATGGTTTAAATTTCCAAGTTAAAAGGAAGATATTTATAGAACAGATAAACTAAATATATTCTGTATACAAAATATTCTTTAACAGGCCAAAATATGTTTAAAAACCAGTGTGGAAAAGGATAAACCATGTAAAAAGCAATTCAAAGAAGGGAGGTAATACTGTTAATATCAGACAAAATAGACTTTAAGATCCTTTTTTAACTAGAAACTAAGAAGGAAATGTTATAAAGGGATCAATTCATTAAGGTTTATAAATAAATATATATGTATATATATAAAATATATATATATATATATATGAACCTATAGAAGACCTCCAATATATATGAAGTAAAAACTGACAAACTTGAAGGTATTATGATTACTAAACTCAACAATAATATTTGGAAAGTTTAATATTTCACCTTCAATAATGTATGGAACTTGGAAGATAAGCAAGAAATCAGAACCCTACATGAATCAAGGAGGTATGATATATCCACGCAATAAAATTTTCCAAATTATAGAGTACAGAACTTTTTGAAGTATATTCTCAGGCATTTTGTAGGTTAGGCCATCAAATGAGGATTCAGTTTTAACTGAAATTGTACAAAATTTGGTCTCTGACTGCAATTGAATGAAATTAAAAGTTAAAAAGAGGAAGACATTTTGGGAACTCACAAATATGTGGAAGTTTATAGAATGTACTTCTAAATAACCAATGGGTCAAAAAAAAAAAAGTAGAAAATGGATTGAGATAAATGAAAATGAAAATATAGGTTGTGAAAAATTATGAGATGCAATGAAAGCAGTACTCAAGGAAAATTTACAGCTGTAAACACCAACATCCAAAATAAAAATTTAAATTGATAAACTAATATCCACTTTAAGAAACTTGATATATAAAAGCAAACTAAACCCAGAGCAAACAAAGGAAGGAGGAGCAAAGATTAGAGCAGAAGTAAATGGAAGAAAGGAATAAAAATGAAGAAAATCAATTAAACAATAAATTATTTGTATACAATAACAAAATTAATAGACTTTTCACAGCACTTGATATTGTTCTGGAGGTTCTATCCAGAGAAACTAGTCAAAAAATAAGGTGGATGCATTCAGAATATAAAGGAAACCATCTTTATTGCAGATAATGTTATCTTATGCATAGGAAATACTGAAGAGCTAACAAAAAACAAATAGAGCTAATGAACTAGTTCAGGAAAATTGCAGGATATATCAATATGCAAACATGAGTTATGCCTTTGGCAATGAACAAATTAAAAATGTTCCTAAGAAACAATTCTAACTGGACTTGGTGGTACATCTCTGTAATCCCAGTGAATCAGGAGACTGAAGCAGGAGGGTTGTAAGTCAAGGCCAGCCTTGGCAATTTAGTGAGACCCTGTCTCAAAAATATGGGGTACTGGGGATGTAGCTCAGCGGTAGAGCACGCCTAGGTCCAATCCCTAGCACCTGCATGCTCATGAAAATGCACACACACACACACACACACACACACGCACGCACGCACACACTTATGGAAAAAGAAAAAAAAAGAAATCAATTTCAAAAAGTTTCAAGGATGAAATACTTAAGGATAAATAGAAAGATATATGGCATTCATGGATTTGAAAACTTAATCCCCAAATTTATCTACAGATTAACTGTAATACTTATCAAAATTTCAGTTACTGTTTAAAATTTTTATTTTTGTCATGTAATAATTGTATACATTTGTGGGTATAGTGTGATGGTTTAATAACTAAATACATTATGTAATTTTAAATCTTTTCATCCAAAGGCCTTTGTTTTACAGAAATTGACATGTATTTCAAAGGGACACAGAAAAGCCAAAGCAATATTGAAAGAAAAGAAGAAGTCTGAAGGACTGTTAAATATTAATACAAGTTTGTAGTTACCAAGACAGTGCTATATAAATCAATCAAATAGAATTGAAAGTTCAGAAATAAATTCATACATCCATGTTTAACTGATTTTTTTTTTACAAAGTTGCTTAGAATATTTCATGGGCAATATGGTCTTTCAGTAAATGCTGCTGGTAAAACTGAATATCTCAAAAAAAAAAAAAAAAAGTGAAGTTGGACCCCTGCCTTACATAACATACAAAAATGCACTAAAGGTAGATATAAAGATTAAATGCAAAAAAAGCAACTATAAAATTCTTAGAAGTAAATACAGGTATAAATGTTCATGACCATGGGTTACATAACAATATCTTAGATATTCAAAATACAAGTTGCCAAATTAAAATAGATGGAAGCCTGTGTCTTGGTACCCAGAGGAGTAATAGACAGAGGTGAAGATGCAGCTGCCAGGACTATGACAATTTTTTTAATAAATAAGTGGCTAAAAATAAAAATATGTAAATGAAACCATGAAATTTTAAAAGTTTGATATGTTATGGAATGAGAGACAATATTTCCAAATAATGTATCTGATACAATCTAGTATCCAACATTCGTCTAAGAACCTTAAAATTTTACAGAAGAAGACAACACAATTAAAACTGGGCCAAGATTTGAACAGGAAAATTTCCCTCGGAGATGGAGAAATGATCATCAAACACATGAAAAGATACTCAGCATCATTAGCAATCAGAGACATGCAAATCAAAACACACTTATAAACCACTGGGATGACCGCATTCAAGGAAACAGAAATGTTCAAATATTTATGGTCAAGTATATAGATAAGCTGAAATCCTCACACATTGTTGTATGCAGGAATGTAAAACAGTACTGAAGCAATGGAAATTTAGTGTGGATTTCCCCAAATGTTAATCATAAAGTTATCACATAATCCATCAATTTCACTCCTATGCCACACCTGAAGGAATTGAAAACATACATTCACTCAAAAACTTGTATCTGAATATTTAAAGCAGCATTATTTATAATAGCAAAAACTAAAAACAAACCAAATGTGCACCAACTGATGTGTTAATAAACAAAATGTGTTATAGTCATCTCCTAGAGTAGTATTCAGTCAAAAAAAAAAAAAAAGATAAATACTGATAAATGCTACGACTTGGATGAACCTTGTAAACATTATATTGTATGGAAGGTGTCAGACGCAAGAAAGAATATGTGATATGATTTCATTTGTATGAAATGTCCAAATAAAAAAAGAAGTCCACAAGAACAGAAAGTAGATTAGCATGTACTAGGTCTGGTTGGAGAGACAATGGAGATTGACAGCTTGATGGGTATGGGGTTTCTTTTTGGGCTACTAAAAGTGTTTTGGAATTAGAGAGTGACAAATGTTACACACCTTGTGAATATACTAAAAAAATCTCTCATATTGTGTACTTTAGATTGACATTAGTAAATTTTATGGAATGTAAATTATATCTGAATATAAAAATTATTTAAAATTATTACCTCTAATAAGGCATTGATTTAATGAGGGATTAACTAGTAAAAGAATTCTACAGAGTAAAGAAATGACAATATAATGTAGCCTCTACCTCTAGGGAAGAACAAGATATAAAAAATCCTCCCCATCCAGGACTCAGATCCAGACTTGTTTGAAGAGAGAACAATCGTGGATAAAAGATGGTGGAGATGTCACTGAGATGTTGTAGCAGTTCATGCTGGAAATCTATTTTCTGGATCATCAAGGGAAATTGCCCAAAGGGAGTTTTGTACTTTATAACTTGTTACAAATATCCCAAGGGTTTCCAAGAGCTGTATTCACAGAAAAGCACTGCATCTTCAAGGATTTTTGGAAAAGAGCTACTGTCCACTGAGTTCCGTAGAGGGCACCTGCACTGCAGGAACCTGGTGGAGAAGAGCCCTCAGCTAGGAAGAGAAAAATTGTCTTCTTGTAATGTTCCTCCACTGCCCTCTACTGATAGTGCTTAAAAACAGACCAGCTGACCAAAGGAAGTGTTTACAGGGCCCATCTCTGTTATTGCAGATCTGTCAATGAAGAATGGATTTGCAACTGAGAGGCAAAGAACTGATAATAGTCACAACAGGTAACTGAGCAGCTTACTCTATTTCTTAGACTCATGTGGATCTTTGAGTAAGAACCTATTTATAGAGGGGTTTAAGCAAAGTATTGCAACTGATTTTGTATAGATTTGATATTGTAGAGAATGAGAAGCATTTTAGTTTTGGTAATAGCTTTTTGTACCATTGCTTTTTGTACCAATGCGCTCTGATCTCTCAAAAGTTTGTTGGTTAAATATGCTGTATATTTAGTAATGGGATAGTTTGAAATATTGGCTCCATCCAAATAGCTTAATACCATCAGTTGGCCAACTGTTATTATTTTTAACATAATTTTTATAGCAGATAGAATAAAGGGTTTCTAGCTTCTGCTTCCCTTTTTCTCAATTCCATCTGGCTACTGAAACAGTTTCACTGTGGGCATCTCCTAGGGCCTATTTCAGAGAGGATTTCCTAGATGTGTAGTTTTTCTACAGAAAAAAGTAGTTGGTATGTACATTAATTTTCTTCTGTTTAATAATATTAAGCAATAATATTTCTTTGGTGTTTAAAGTTTGCCAACTATTTTTATGTATATCACCTCATTAGTAAGTCCACAATAAAAAAGAAAAGTGTAATTGGAATTAAAATCTCATTTTTATGCAAATAAAGGGATAAAAGTTCAGTGATTACATGGGAGGAGGGAACACTGGGCTTGGGACTGGGGAGGTGGCAGAAGGAAGGGATTACAAAGAAGCATGAACAGCATTACTTTTTGGTAATCGGTATGTTTATTATCTTGAGTACAGAGATAGTGTTTGGATGAAAACTTTTCAAGTTGTGAACTTTAATATGTTCAGTTTGTCATATGTCAAATATACCACATTTAGCCATTTTAGAATGCTTATTTTTTAGTTTCTTTCTCTGCCATGTACTCATTGTTTGAATTTGTTCAAATGGTTTATGCAACCCATTTGCAGTCTTGTCATATGTAAAATAGTTATGATAATATCTTTCTGCATATAATACATGGATGGATAGAACTTAAAAGTTCTTTGTAAATTCTAAAGTGCTTCACACATGTGAGTTATTATGGTTGTCATTATTCCACTAATAAATATTTTATGTTACAAAGTGGAAAATTGAGAATTTCCATGTAAATCCTTCAGAAATTTTTTATAAGAGATCAGCTACTGAGAAAAGAAAGAGAATGAAAGGTTGTGTGTGTGTGTGTGTGTGTGTGTGTGTGTGTGTGTGTGAGAGAGAGAGAGAGAGAGAGAGAGAGAGAGAGAGGGAGAGAATATTAAGAGATACTAAGAGAGACTGAGATTGGTCAATATTTTAAAATTTCCATTTAACTAACCAGTTTACAAAATCAGGGAGAAACCAATATGGCACCCTTGATAGTCCCATAAGCCACAACATAATCCCTATAGCTTCTAAAAATAGTACTATAAAGTAGCAATTTAATAGTTATATTATTTATTATTTATTTTCATAAGAGGAAAGCTATTTAGCCATATTGCTTTAGAGAAAATTCTATGTGTAAATTTTAAAGAAAACAGAATTGGAAGTCTATATTAGGCATTCCAGAAATACAAGGATATGTTAATTAAGGCAATGCTGTACTAGCATAAAGAGAGACATGTAATCAATGGAATAAAGTTGCTAATCCAGAAATAAAGCCATGAATCTGTGATTAAAATATTGTTGTCAAAATTGATGGTGAGGTACAATATTTAAATTCTTTTTTCATAATTCTTCACACATAATATGTGATTCCATTATACCTGTGAACATGATAGGTGCTATGGAGAAGGTTCTTTTACCATGAAAACCAGTGCCCTTCCTACATCCCTAGAAGTAAACACTGTCATTATTTTGGTTTTTAGTATTCCAGATCTTTTGAAATATATTTATCAACACATCTGTGCACACCCATGCACATGTATACAACAAACACACATGTAGTCAGTATCAGGAAGTGTATATTCTTTTTATGAAATCAATAATAGATCTTAAATATTCATACACAGTAAATATGCAATGCTCTTTATATAGTATTCCATAGTACAGATGCATTATAGTTCATTTTTGTAATTCTTATTTTGATGGATAATCAGTATTTTTTCCCTAAATACATCTCTAGTACATAAAATACCCTTGGGTATTTCTCCTTAAGAATCAGGCAGGTGTTTCTCTAGTAATGACATAGTAAAATGGAATTTTGAGGTAGTGTACAATTTGGAGTTTGATTTTTGAAAGATGTTTCCAAACTCTCCTCCAAAGTAGTTAAACCAGTATACCTTCCTTTCTAAAATGTATGAGAGATGTGTGCCTCCACAGCATCACCAATACTTAATATTATCAAAATTTTAAATTACAATTCAATGGGTGAAAAATCTTTCTTGTTTCTTATTAACTGTCCTAATTATTAATGAAGCTGATTATTTTTCATGTGTTTTCTTTGTAATTTTCTTACAATATTCATTAATTTTTTATATGGGGAAATTTTTTTAAAGACTTCAAAAATTCTTCTTATGTTTTGTGTAATTTTACAAGACAGCTCTGACCACAAAAACATTGTAAAAAACAAAATTGTATAGTAGGAAGAAACCGAAGCCTTAGAGATCTAGTAGAATCTTTTGCTCTTATATTTGAGGACATTAAGACTAAGAATAGGAAGAAGGATTTGCACATGGCATAGGATATTTTTAATGTCAATGTTTGGTATTGAAGCTAGATTTTTAAATGCGTAGTTCATTAAATTATGCAGAAAATTTTAAATTAGAGTTATATATTAACCTACTCCTAGATTATGTTTAGTAACCTACTATCAAAAGCAATGGGAGAGTTGCCCCACACAAATTTTGAAGTTGCAGGGTATGTAAAGTACCTCCTGAAGTTAAAACAAATACATGAAAGACAAAGATCAAATGGCTTTTTCTAGTCTGTTTCCAATGATTCAAAGTATTTTATCAAGTTCCAATCTGATGTCTTATCCATTTAAATGATTGATTTTGTTCTATTATTTTGAAAGCAGAGAAAGATAACTTAAAAGAGACTGTAGGGCCATCTACATTTTCTTATACTCTGCTGAGGTTAAAATAACCCTTAACCCAGCAGGATGGAGCATGGAATTAAAAGTAGTTTATACAAAGGACAACTATTCTCTATAGACCCTAATTTCTTTTCAAAGTTTCCAACTTAAACCGGAATTTTATTCTAGTTACATCATTGTCATACACTCGAAAATAACTTTAAAGATAGAGTAGAAAGTTGTTTAGCATTCACATTATTACTAGCTCAGGCCATAAACTGTACATTGTTTTTGTTTATGTTTTTGAAGCTAAAAATAGCTTTAAAAATAAGGTATATTGAAATTAAAAGACTGCTAAATAAATGAATACATCCAATGATTAATTTTAGTAACCATGAAGTTTTCATGCAAAAGAAATTAGAGAACATGGTGATCATCACCATGTATCACTTCAAAGACTCACATACTGTCTTTATCAAAGATAACTTGATATTTCAGGACCATTATCATTAGTTGATGATGATAATGAAAACAACAGTTCTCTGTTTTTTGGGAGTTTTTCATGTACATGACACTGTGCATGACATTGGAAACTCACAACAGTCAATAAACTGCATACTGTAATTAGTACCATCTCATAGACAAGGAAGCCAAGACTTAGAAAAGTAAAGCAACCTACCGAAGATTACACAGATGAAGCTAAAATAAGAAAAATTATCTATTTCCCCTTTTTAATTTTGTAACTTGTCTGACTCAATATTTCATATATCAAATAATAATGGAGTGTTTCCCATCTCACAGATTTCTCCACTCCTTTACTTTTCTCTATGATTCCAAGAATCCACAAGTAGGATGAATGCATATTTAGCAAGTGAAAACTTTTATATTGAATAAGCTAAACTCCCATGAAGATATGCTATGGAATTAAATTTCTAGCTTTATGGTAAATTCAAAATTTTCAAATATTGATAAAAAGTCATTAAGAGTGTCCTAAAAACCATAATGTATCCTGATAAACTGTAAGTATATATTAATATAGATGACATTGAAAAAAATAATTCCTCCATGATAGTATAAAGATACTTTACATGTAAAGGAATTTTTTTTCTCATACAAGAGTTAAAAGATAAGTTATTACTGGTTGATTCATACCTTTCTGCAATGGTTTTGGCCTTTCCTTCATGGTTGCAAAATACACAGCACAGCTTCCAACATTCTATCTATGTTTAAGTGAACAAGATGGATCAATTGTTTGTGTTCCCTCCACTAGAGGAGAAAAGTGTTCTCAACAACTCTCAGTTGAACTTGTTACTTAGACAGCTGGGGAGAGTAGAAATTGAGGAACCCATTGTTCTAACTTGCTTAGGCTAAGAGTGATCCATCATTGAGGGATACCCCAAAACCAATTAAGGCTGTTAGTCTGGGAGAAGAGAGAGGATGGATTTCTGTTAGGAAGTTCTCTTGTACTCAGTGGTATAACTACAAACCAAAATGGTAAATACAAACAATGTTTTCAAGTATTGGTTAAGAGTCATTTAGACTGTTCTAAAGACTATAATGTGCCCTGGTGAGATGATAGTTTATATTAGTGTAGTGGCAAAGAAGTACTGTGATTTATAATGTTTAAGGTCAAAAGAAAGATGCATGTTATAGACACCATGTTGTGGTGTATAGTTTTTGAAAGCAGACCCTTTCAAATAGTCCAACCATAGTCAAACTAAACAAACTCTCTGAACCATAGGTTTTACAAAAATAAAAGTACCTACCTCCTATTAGATAGTATTATTCAAGTGAGCACATACATATTCCATTTCTGACATCTATTACATGCTTATATTACTTGTTAGAAACATAGTTCAAAACTGAATCAATACTCAGCAAAGTAGATGACTTTTAGGTGCTTAATTAAAAGTCAAATGTGCATTATTCTCAGCAGTTCTGACTTCCCTTCATGAAGGATACACAAACACCCATGCTTCTGATAGGGGGCAGACAGATTTAAGTGGTGGTAACAAGGTTATAGGAATGATTCTATAAAATGGGCCCACTGTGCTGTTCTTTCATGTACTTTGTTTTGCAAAGGAGCTATTTACCTGCAGTCCTTCTTGGCCTAAGTGGACAGAATATGTCACATTCCTCAGCAAATTTTCTTTTATCTGAATGGGAAATGCAGGCCAGAAATAGTTATGTCATGAATAAGAGGAACCCAAGTTACCCTGAAGGGGGAAATTTTTGTGACCCTTTTCACAGACCAGATCCTGGAACTCAAGGAGAAAAAGATAATTCCTCTTAACCACAAAACTTGTGAGTGTGTATGGTTAAGAATCCAATTAGAAATGGTTAGGCAATGAGGGGGCTCTCATTAAGGTCTTGTTCAAAGGTAGAGACAACACCAGGAGGTTAATGGGTAGATATATTAATGGACCTTTTCCAGATGTTAAAGACCATGAGGCTTACCTCTGGGAACATGCCAGCCAACTCCTTTTTCCCAGAGAGGGAGGGAAAGTAGAAAGTAGGAGTGAATCCCAGTGGAATCACGTGAAAGATTAAAATTCAGGCTAACATAACCAATAGCCTTGATACTTTTTCAGTGTCTGTTTAGCATATATTTTGACCAATACTCATACCTCAAACCCATACAGGCTCCTAAGCTAGCACACCAAGATGGATTTTCCTGCTATTCTGGCCCCTCCTGCATTATAGAGGTTCTAGCTCTTCTCACTTAAATAAATCCTGCTCCATTCACTCTTCCCTTTCATCATTGTCCATGATTTTATTCTTCAATTTTGCAAGAGAAGAACCCCAAAAGAAATTTGAAAACCTGGGAACCCAGCCTCACCTCAAAACTAGTTTTACTCCTTTTTTAGCTTTGCTATCAAATAGGACTTTACAATCTTCTGCATCTACCTCACAGAAGGAGAAGAAACTTAAAAATTTTGCCTCCAATGTGATACAGGTCAATTTTTCTCACCATCTGTTGTTGAGACCTAGTTATTTGACTGAAGCTGGATGTAAGGAGGTCTGAGAAATGTAATCCTTGTAGATATTTACCTCAGCAATAAATCCATCATAAAGAGGAAGAAGGATACATTTTGGTGCCAGCTGGTTATCTCCTCTATGATACTTAATAATCAGTGATTTTTTAAATATTTATTTCTTCCTAACTGAACTACATTCTGAGCCAAGCACTGTGAACTGTCTATAATGAGTCCAACTTGACTCATATGGGTGGGAGATAAATGTTTATATGAATGCAGTCCCATTTAGTAGTTTCACAAACTTGGAAGCCAGATTTTCTGCACTCAAAGTTTTTGACTCCACTAATTCCCAGTTTTATGGTTTGGGGTAAGTTACTTAACCATGATTTCTTCTATAAAAATGAGAATACTAAAATAAATTACATATGCGGTGTAGGTTATTGTGAGGATTAATTATTAATACTGTTAAAATTCTTAAAGCAATAGTTATTGGCACCTAGTATAATTATGTATTTATATTGAATTTTGTTTGATTTCTGGAATAAATATATATTCTGATATATACATCTCATCAAATATTTAATGAATATCAACAATGTGTGAGAGATGAACAGAGGCATATTAAATACTATTTACCTAAATACGCTTTCAGAGACTATGGGAACATAGAAAATCCCCAGATAGATAGAGCTATCTGTAATCAGAGTGTTATGGAATGGCCAGGAAAATCTGTGTGGAAAAGGTGATTTGTGATAGAGTAGCATGCAGTACCCTGGCAGGGAAAGGTGCTTAGGGGTGAGGCATGGTATCATGAACGTCTTGACAAGGAAAGAAGACTACAGAAGGAGACTTCAGTGAATTATTTGAATATATCTCTTACAGAGAAGATATTGGGAATGAATTGGATCATATACGGAGGAAGTTTGTGGTTGCCAGTGAAATTTTCCTAAGAACTTTTATTTTTCACTGAACTTACCCATGAAGGGAGAAGATGAGGTGACATAGAAAAATGATAATGATGATGATGGTGGTGATAATGATGCAGCTGATGCTGATAAGCTTATATTTAATATAGTACAACTTATAATTGAGAACTAGACACAGTTACAAAGAAATGACAATTTTCTAGAATTTGAAAGTAGAAGTTGATGCTAAGTAAAACATTTTAAAACCCCTTATAATTAATGGCTATAATTTTAGTAACCTCATCATTTTGGTAAGGAAATTAAGACTGATGTTTTGCTAATTCTCAATAATCAGCTATTTCATATCAAAATAGAATGAGAAGTAACTATAAGGGTCTATAGTCAGGAGAGTCTGACTTTGAATTTTGAGTTCCATAAATTATTTTAGGATAATATGTGGGTATGTTACTTAACCTACAAATTATTTAGGATGATCTATCATAAAACTATGAGAAGCTCTCACTAAAAATGTCTTGAACCAAAATGAAAATTTATTAATTTTCCAGGAGCATAAGCATTGACCTAGATCTCTGAATTTTATCTTGTGTCATCTTCCTAGAGCTGGTTCCTGCCTTTAGATTATCCTTCACCCAGTCCTAACATATATGTACCATATATATAGTGGGACATATAGATCATAATATACCATATATATTGTGATATGTATATATAAATGTACCATTCCAAGGCTTTCATCCTCACAAAGCAATGTAAAAAGCTGGAGGAGAAGTCATCTTTTCTTCTGTTCCCTTTTAAGAGCAAATACAATTTCCCAGAGGCCTTCAGAAGATGTTATGCAATGTCTAATGGCTAAATTGCATCCCTGTACATAAACCACTAGCAAAGGAAATGAAATTATTTTACTTTTGAAAAGAACTTTGGTTTCCTGAAGCATATAGTCACCAAATTGTTGAACAACATCAGTCTCCTGTTCACATAGATAAGGGGGTGGCTTTGGGGAGGCAACATTTGAATATAGCCACAACCTCTTCGACCTATAATGTTCTCAGCTACAAAAATGTAACTATGGTAGGTACTTTAGATGAAGCTATAGTTTGAAAATATATGAACGTGTTTATAATTTTCCACTTCTTATAACACAAAGGAAAAAGGAAAAAAAATACCTCTATGTCATACTTTCATCCAATCTGAGACATGTAAGTATCTTGTTCAATATGCTTTTAAAGGAATACCAGTGTTCACATTTTGCTTCTATCCCAAGAAGGAAAATAACTTTAAATTATGCATGTAAATATGAGGGATGAGAAAAGGAGAAGCACACGCCAAGCTTCCTGTCCAAGTTCAAATCTAGTGCATAAGTGTTTTTGATTTACAACATCTGAATGCTGGTTCAGAAAGAAACTTGAGTAATATATGCAAAGTAAATGTTCTAAGTAATATAATGCTGTTTGCTACAAAGCAAACTGTGCTGAGAAATAAGACAGCAGAAGACCCTCCTGCTACCTTTTTGAGCAATATCATCCAGTTTGAATAATCTTTCTAAAAAACTGAATAACAATGCTCCTAATTCCAGTGTTTTAACCTATGCATTTGGAGAGATATTGTTTTCCTCATTTAACAGTGGTAGTGTGGTATATGCCAGCTTTTATCCCCCTCTACAATGGCAGTGGTGGTACATGCCAGCATTTTTTTTTTTTTTTTTGGTATGAAAATAGAAACTGTGTAGAAATTCTTCTGGGTGATATGGATGAATTTACACTCATTTTGGATCCTGGCACCTGTGTCTACTCTTATGGTGGGTGGGGTTTGCAATTTGGAGTACCAAGTGTTAGACTTGCTGTAATAGTCTGGAGCCATGGAAGGGATTGACCTATAAACTAGAAAATATTTCAGAATGGCTGGTACCTCATGCATCTCTGTCTCTGTCTCTCTGTCTCTCTCTCTCTCTCTCTCTCTCTCTCTCTCTCTCTCTCTATCTATCTATCTCTGTGTGTGTGTGTGTGTGTGTGTGTGTGTGTGTGTAAGGACTGGTAAAATCCATGCCTAGCACTAGGAGCAATGTGTTACTTGAAGAGCACTACAAAGACCTACATGTGTTTAGATCAAGGATTTAGTTTCTAACCCCAGCAGATTTGAATGTTTCATGATTTGAGGGAAGCACTCTGGCTATTTGCCAGGTTTTCATTTTGATAAATACTTATTGTTCTGGGAAACTTGAAAAGTGGCTATAAATTCCACCTACCTTCCTGACAGACAAAAAGAAAGAAAAGAAATCAGAGGCTGAAAAGATAGCAGTAAATAAAGACAGAAGTAAAATGCAAGCCATCATTTTAATGTGTTTCATGAATAGACTGCTTTGCTATCATGTTGGATAAATATACCTCTATTTTCTAATCCCCATGGCACTCATAGACTCAGAACCTGCCTTCCCACACATTATGATTCTTTCTCTGAAATGTATTTTTTATATACCTTGTTCTTCAAAATTAGGATCTTTCTGCTACATGAATGACACATTACAGAAGATCACTAAAAAGGCAAATTGAATGTGTATTAATATGTTAATCACCTGTAGAGGTAGACAGACCCTCTACCCCAATCCTGGTCTCAGTATTAGGACTGATCATATCCCACTTGTTTATCATTTACATCGTTGAAGTCTCTGGATAGAGCAGGGCTGAAATGATGAGAGAGCAAAGGAAGGAGTCTGGCTGGGTTTACTCTGACTGTGAGCAGGGACTTGCATAGTTTGAATATCCCACTGGTGCCAACAAAGGAAGCACCAGGATTTTCTTATCTACTTGCCAGATGTGAGGTACCAGAAGAAGAGGAAGGAATGAATCGTCAAAGCCATTAGCAATCAAACATCAGAAAACAGAGGATACCTCATTATATAATATGGAAAAAGACTGGTTCTTTTCCTTCATAACACTGAATGATGAATGTGTAAATGGATAAATGTAGCCAATTCTTATTAACTTGTGACAGTTACATTTTCTAATATCACCACAAATATTGTACAGCAAATACTGAACCATTGCTCCTCTAGGAAATATAGGCCTAGGTTCCTGTGAGCCTCTGGTTACATTTAAATCCACCAAACATGAGCATGTTCTATGTATATTTCTGTTTAAAAACATTGTTTAATATATTGTTGACTTATTGACATTGAACTCATAACCAAAGCCTTCTAACTCATGTCTAAAGGAAGCTGATCTAGGATAGGCATTTCTTCATAAGGCGTATCACAATGGTCTTGCACTTAGAAACACTATACAGCACTTCACTATGCTTAGGGGCCATTTTAAACAGCAAGATGATCAAAACAATAGGGAAAAGGTGGCACTAAACAGACCACTCGAGGAGGTTTGCTTGCTGCATGACAATGGAATTAGAAAGGCAGTCAGGTGCCCTAATTCCTCAACTGGGAACATGCACATTGGTCAATAATTGTTGCAGTGCCTTGGACATGTCCAAAAATGACCACAAAGGTGTCCCAAGTATTAATTTTAGAGTTACAAATAACTGTAACAAATAGGCAAACTCACAAGTATGGAGTCAATGAATAAATAAATAAAAGTATTTTAATTAATCCATTTAAAAGAAAGGGCCACCATCATTTCCCCTCAACACCCTGCCTTTAAATTTTTTTTTTGTATAGTTGCTTTTGCTCCACTCAAAAAGTTTCAGTAATTCTTATTAAACAGAATGGTGAGTGATACCATTTTAAGCTAATAGGAGAAAGGTTTGTGAGTAGGAACAAAATCATTCTGTAGGTTGATGGCAATATAGCCAGTGATGAAATATGGTACAGATCTTGAGTGACAGATACTTTTAAAAGTATCTATGCTCAGCTAAGATGGGTATTCCATTTTCGTTTTCTTGGTACAGTTATTCATAGTACTCCCTTTCACTCTCAAAATGCCCTGATTTGAATGTTTAATTTTACGATCACTTTGCTATATCAAATAACTACACAACTTTATTTGAACTCTATGGGATTAGCGCCAGAGTCAACTGTTAGGTAGGTCTTGATCTGTCATAGAAAATGGAAGGCACATATGCACCATGTGGTCACGCTGGACCTCAATAGTTTGAGGCAAATCCAGATTTTCATCCTTTATCCCTGTCTAGATTGTTTTGTCTTATCACACTTAGAAAGTCTAAGTCCACGAAAATCATGATTGTCCTAGACAAATTGGGATAACTAGCATACTGAAAGGAAACACACATGCTGTGTCTGGCTTTTTAATTTATTGCCACCAATTTTATGACCTAATCATTTAAAAGTGCTTTTCATTTTTCAATTAAATGCCATCATTTTGTAATTAGTACCTCTGGAAAGAGAAATGGCATTCTGTAAGAGAAGAGATCTTCAGTGATAGAAGTAAGATTTTGTTCAGTGTGTGTCTATTGGGGTAGTTAAATAGTAACTAAAGCTAGAAAAGATAATGCAAACAATTGGTTTGGCCATATCTGTTTCAGAGATGATGTTTTCATTTATTTGTTGATGGTTCTCCATATAACTAAGCTAATAACTTTGTATATGCCACAAAGACCTCAAAGAATTATACAGAGGAATTTTCTTTGGGGAACATCCATTTGCTTTAATTAAAGCTTAACATGCTAGAAACTTTTGTGTATGATGATTTCTTAATATTTCTAGAAAACTATTGCATGGTAAAACTATTCTCAAAAAAGTGACTTATTTTTCTCCCAACAAGTGATAGAGGCATTTTTTAAAAAAATAAAACTCAGCACAATGAATGAATAGTGGTGTATTCACATAATTTAGTTCTATACATCAGATAAGAGATATAGTTTATATCTTTATATATGAACAATGATAGTTTAAAATGATGTCAAGGCAAACTACGGATCCAGTGTTTTTATTTAAGTAATTAAGCACACACTACTTTACTAAAAATTTTTCATAGAATCTTATCTAGGTAGAAGAACTTTTTGATAAAAATGCAAAAAAAAAAAAAAAAAAAAACTTAAAGGGTTGTTATCAAATAAAGGATATCCACAAATGTTATGGATGAAATTTGTTGGAAGGCAGGAGATCACATCGGACAGAAGAGAAAATTACAACTTTATCTGCAAGCATCATTTATTTCGTTATTGGATGGCTTTAAGGAAATTTGTAAAACAACTCTGGAGCTTGGACGGAGTCCCTCTAAGGCTGGTGCAATGAGGAGAGGGCATAGGGTAACCGCATCCTCAGGTACCATTGAGAAAGTGTGCTGAGACGATTCTGGGAGAGGAATAATTCAAATTCTTAAGATTGTAGACAGTTGTTGTTGCTGAAACGATGCTGTCAGGAATAGCAAAAGGGAAAGGACGTTATTTTCTCTTGCCTTGCAGTCTCCCTTTAGTATTTTCTAATGGTACAATCTAACTGGAATTAAACTAGAAAATGAATCTGCAAATATAATTGCCTGAGTCCCAAATCCAGCATCACAGAGTGTAGATGTAATTGTTGCCGAGAAACAATTGGTAATTGATCAGCACTACTTTGTAACTGAATGACTAAATGAAACAAAATATGCAAAGTGATACCCTTAAAACATAGTGAATGCTTAATAAATGATTAGTAAAATGAATACTAATCAAACACTTAGCAACTGTCTGTGATGCAAAGTACATTCGTAGGTTCTGTGACTGACATAGCCAACCAGGGTACACATTGCTATACAACAAACTAACTCCCAAATGTAGTGGCTTAAAACAACAAAATTTTTAAATCATATTTCATGAATTTGTGTGTCTAGAATATGAGCAATGTTCAGCTGACTGATTCTTCTGCTCTACATAATCACCACTAAGGCCGCTTGACGATATTCAGCCAGTAACCATGTTGGAACTGCAGGGGCATGATGACTTATTTGTGTAGTGACTTGGTAGGGATGGCTAAAAGCCTGAGCTTATTTGGGCTATTCTTCTTCTACATGTATTTTCATATGACCTCTCCAGAGGGTAGTCAGACTTACATGGATCAGTGCTCCATGAGACTTAGATGGAAATTGACAGACCTCCTAAAACCTAGGACCCAAACTGGGAGTGTCACTTTTGCCATATTCTTTAAGTCATAGATCATTCCAAGTTCCAGTAGACGAAAATAAACCCATCATTCAAATGCATGACCATATTTAATCTGCCGCAGAAGAAGAAAATAAGACTCAGACAGAGCAGATGAAAGTTGGTTTATGGAACAAATACACCATTCTTCTGACCTGATAGCCTTTCTACTCTACAACATTTTTATTACTAAAGTTGCTACTTCTATACCGTGATAATTATTTATTTATTTTATTTATTTTTGGTGCTAGGTATCAAATCTGGGACCTTGCTTATGCTAAGCGTGTGCCCTATCACTGAGTTATACCTGCAGCCTTGATGCAATAAATTTTAAACCAAAATATCGATGTAGAAGATCATGGATCAGGAGAAAAAAATGAAGATGATTTTACTAGAAAATATTTGCATAATAGATACTCAATCTTTACTGTGAACACTATTCAGTGAACAATTTGTTGGCCCAGTTGCTCAGAGTGCTGATCGTATCAGCCTTTGTGGTCATTTCTTCAGAGATTGCTCTAGCTTCAAAGACATGTTTTGCCAAAGAGCACAAGCCTTTCTGGAAATGGTTCACAGTGAATAACTGTTTGATGTGGAGATATGAAAGTCCAGATACATTGGTCTTATGTGGGCAATATCTAAGTGATCATGCTAGTTCCAAAGGTGCTCTTGACCAAAGTGGCCGAAACAAAAGGTTGAGTAAAAAAGAGTTTATTAATTTGAGAGCCTGTTTTCAGACTACATAATTTAATTTCCTAATGAGACCCCCAGGAGATGATGTAAATTCTCTACTAGCATAGAAAAAGAGGTGGCCCACACTAAATATTGTCGAGATACCATAGTGAAAGGGGCATTAACGTCACTAAAAAATACCTACTGGTATCTCTTCTAGGGAGACAAATATTGGTGGTAGGGGAGACAATATAAAATTCAATGCATATATAACCTTGTGAATGATAGCTTGAAACAGAACAGGCATGAATGCAGAGCTTAATCTTCAGAAGCCAGGTAGATCCAATTATAGTACTGAATGACATTGAGGAGTCCCCTGCCCCAGAAAGTAAAAAAGATGGTTAATAAGACCCTAGAGATGAAATATATGGTAGTCCAAAAGATTATGATTTTACTTATTCCATCAAAATAAATCATGGCTAGATAATTCAGAAGTTAAATGAAGTTGTCCCAATAAGAAGTTATAATCCCTTCTCCAACGTACCTGAGCTGTTTTTTGGATATACATTGATTAAAGGGTCCATGTCCTAAAGGAAATACTTGACAGCACTATAGCAAGTACACATAATGCCCTCTAGTCTTTTTCCAAAGGGACTTTTGGACATTCATTTCAGTAATTGTGTGCAGGAAAAAGGGGAATATCCAAATATTAAGGAATGTTGGAAGTAAATTCTATGTTAAAACTGTTACCTAGAAATCAAAAGTGTCATTATAGTATGACTCCCTGTTAAAAGTCAGGAAATACGGGGGATAAGTAAAAAATGGAATTATATTATTTCACTCTTCTCTGAATATATTATGGAAATAGTCATATTAAGTAGCTGGCACAGGCTCACATAGGGTCCTTCGAGCAAAATTTATTGTAGTAGCACAGACCAAGTAGAAGCCTCTCACTTCCTGTTCTTTTCTCTCAAGCCAAGAAAGTTAAAATAATCAATAAGTTTTCTTAGGAGAATGTCAGAAATTAGTGCCACTCATATACTTGTGAAGAATGCAGCTTTGGTGATTTTCATAACATATCCACTGTATTTATCTGACATTTGCGAAAGGCTATGTGGATCCTGGAGAATTAATACTAGAGTTCTACAAACTCAAGTAGTGACCCTAAGTTTAGTTGCCATGCCAAATGTAGTGTCTTTTATCACAGTAACACAATATTAGGTATATGGTATGTAGGTTTGACTTAATCAATACACATTTTCTTTCTTTGTCAGGAAATAAATTCACAAGTACTGCATTCACCTAGAATGGACAATAGTATAAATTCACAGTTTTCCCCCAGAGCTCTCTCACCTACTTTCATAATATTGTCTAAGAAGCCATGGACTCTTTAGGGATCCTGCAGAACAATATTCCTATCATGAAATGAGCAAGTGTACCATTTTGGAGACCTTCACAAGTGATGTGGTCCTTCAGAGGAGTTAGAAATAAACCTATGTAATTTGGTTGTCCTGTTATATCAGTAAGATTGTTAGGACCCAGTGGTCAGAAACATGCTGAAATAGCCTATCAAAATAAAGCACAAATTATTGTATATTTTACCTGTCACCATAAAGAAGACAGCACTATATCTTTTAGGCCTCTTCAATTGTGTAGGCAGTATATTTCCCAATAAGGTATATTGTTTCATTATCTGTGCTTGGAACCCATACATGAAAGCACTCCACATAAGGAACAGTTCATGATGCACTAGTCTGACTGCCTGGACCAGAAGACCTAGCAGATATTACAGTATTAGTACCAGTGATCAGAAGAGAGGCTGTAATGAATTTATGACAAGGAGAATCACAACACAGACTCTCTGCCCTCCACAGAGAACAATTATGCTCCCAGTAGAGATGAAATGTTTGACCTTGGTACATCAAGAAACTATGCAGCCAAAGTTGCACATCATAAACTGGGTTCTGTCAGTACTACCAATTCATATGACTAGTTAGGTCCAGGAAAAATCCATTATAAGATGAAAGTGATAAGCTCAGGATTGAACAGGAGTGGGACATAAAGAGAAAATAAGCTATATAAGCACACAGCCCAATTCCCACATATCTGCCCCTGACACAGCAGCATCTCTCCCTCTGATTACAAAGGATATGAGTAGGAGCTACACAGACTGAGAGCACCTAGTTTTCAAAAGGCAAACATTCCTACCACAGGGTCATAGCAAGAGACCCACGAACTTGGAAAAAATTAGTCCATTAGGTTAGTATTTGCATATTAAAACCCTGCACTCAGAATATATAAACTTAGAATTTTAAAAATCCCTCAATTTTAAACAAAAGTTTGTAAAGTCTTAAGCACTTCATAAAATACACAAATAGCAAATAGGTACATGAAACAATGCTCAACATCTGCAGTGATTGGAAAAATTGAAATTAAAATCATGTAGAGATGCTACAACACACCAATTAGATTGGCTAAAATTTGAAAAAAACTGGATATGTCAAGTGTTGAGAATGTGGAGTGACTTACATTCATACACACTGCTCAGAATAGAAATTGTTAAATTTTCTGGATAAGTTTGGCAGTTTCTTAAAAACTCAAACATATATCTTCCATATGACCCAGGTATTCTCCTAAACATTCCATAGAAATTAAAACATATGCCCACACAAATATGTGTCATACACAAATGTGTCATAGTAGTTTACTTTGCAAAAGTCAAAACTGGAACCATTCAAACATCCATCAGCAAGAATAGATAAATAGAAAAACAGTGTGATCTACACATATTTATAGAATATTACTCAGCAACAATAAAGAATGAACTATTGATTTAGGCAACAACACGCATGCTCAGACTCATTATGCCAGGTGAAAGAAGTCATGCCTCCCCACAAAGATATGTACTGCAGTATTGCACTTAATTAAATATTAGAAAAGGTACCCTGAATTTTAATGTCAGTTGTTTACTTTGCAAGAAAGTACCTCAGTGATTATCTGAAGACAGGAAGAGACAATGGATTGAGAAGGACCATGAAAAGAACTTGGGTCTTCTGGAAATATTTGCTATTTTGATTATGGTAATTATTTTATAGGGATATGCTATTTTCAGACTTTTAAAACTCTATTATATTTTATGGGGAGAAATATTACACTTCAATTTTTATTCAATATATTTTAAAAGTAAAGCTGAGAAATAACCATGGACATTAAAAAATCCAGAAAAGTCATCAGAATACTTTTCCTCACTGCCTGACACATGTATTATTTGTTTTTTCAACATTTTTTGTCTGATACTCTTTGATCTCCTTTTCACATGACAACAGTTTTGTAATATTACCTTTTGGAGAGAATATAAAGAGAACAATGTTTTCTTTTGGATAATTAATCAAAACAATTTTTGATGGATAGTATAGAAGAACTTCTTTTAACTTCACAACTCATTACTGAGAGTCCAAATATTTTAGATTAATTGGCAAATTGTGGGTAAGGTGGGAGAATCTCAAGTCAATTTCATTTATTACCTCACGCAGACCTATTTACTATTTTTAACCTGCTTCTATGAATTTGTGACCTACAAAAGCAGAATTCTGCCAAATTCTATTTTGCATGATTGCCATCAAAAAGAAAAAAAAAATGTGGTCCATTATAATTGCCTGTGCTGCAGAACAAGTGTACTCCTGACTGAAGAGAGTTTCTATTTTGATGGGACATCGATGAGGAATGCTGGGTGAATATTCCCTCAGTTTTACACATCAGATGATAGGAAAAATTCTCCTTAGAAGACAATTTCCTGGGCCCATAAGTTTAAAGTGTTTTTCTGCTACAATAACCACATGCTTTTGTTGCCAAACACTATCATGAACTTCATATTATACAATGGCTGCTTGCCTTTACCTCTCTGTCACAATGCCAGCTGAGAGGTCCTAGTGTGTGGCACAAGTATTCCTAGAAAAAGATCAATGGAAACTTCAGAGTAATAATGTAAGAACTGTATTGCATAATAAAATGACTGCATACAACACAAACATGTCCTGTTACAGCTAAACCAAATGTATCTGTGTTCCACGTATTCAACTGTCCCATAACCAAATCACGAAATCACCTTGGTTACTTCAAATTCAATTGACTTGCAAAAAATATGAATAGGGACTTTCTGGATAAGGAGAACTGGACACAAAGAGATTTATAATGGAGAAGAAGCTATGTGAAAAGAAATAATGATAACCATCTGTGGTTAAAATACTTCATTTTTGAAAAATTTATTTTTATATTTTACATATGCCTATATAAATATATGCATGCGTGCGTCTATATCTGTATTTGTATTATGTATATCCATATGTGTATAAATGAATTATTTTAATGCTATCTATTCTTACATATCTCCTGGAAATATTTTTGTATACATTGAGAAGCATATGTACTGCAGTCTGAAGACAGCTCATTTTAAGTATCCTATGGGACACAAGCTGGGTCACAGCAGAGCTACAAAACAGAATAAAAAAGCTTGGACTTTTCTTTTTTTAATGGTAAGTTCTATTACATATATGCACGTTTGTTTTTCAGTGACCAAAAATTTGTATTTATTTAGTTTTAATCTTTTAGAAGAATTTATATTATTATTATCTTTTTAAAAAAAAATACATACCAGAGATTAAACCCAGGGGTGCTTAATGACTAAATCACATCCCTGGTCCTTCTTTCATTTTTTATTTTGAGACAAGGTTTTGTTAAATTTTTGAGAGCCTTGCTAAATTTCTGAGGCTGGCTTTAAGTTTGAGATCCTCCTACTTCAGCCTCCCAAGTCACTGGGATTATAGGTGTGCAGCACTGCATCCAGTTATTATCATTACTTTTACTGACAAATCATTATTGTATGTTTATGAGATATGATGTTTTACTTTCATGTGGAATTATTAAATCAAGCTGGTTAATGTATCAATTCCCTCATCTGTCATTTTTTATGAGACATTTGAAATTTACTTTTCATTATTTTGAAAAATGGTTGAAATAATAATATTGAATATTATTTTAAAATAGACATTATTATCTACAGTCATCCTGATTGTAATAGATCTAGAAATCTATTCTTCTTGTCTTTCTGAAACGTTGTACCTTTGATCAAAAACTCTTCAATCCCTCCCTTCTCACCCTTCCCCAGCAACTGGTAACCGTTACTCTACTCCTCTACCATGAATCTAACTTCCTTATACTTACAAACAAGTGAATTCATGCAACTTGTGCCCAGTGATCCTCCTTCAGGGTATAAATCAAAAGGGATTTAAATCCTGGAGGTATAGCAGCACTTTGTTATGATTTGGAAATAAAGTTTCCCTTCAAGTATCATATTGGAAACATGATATCTAGTGTAGCCGTGTTCAGAGATTAAATGATTAGATATGGTAAGAATTGTGACATAATCAGTGGATTAATCCATTTGATAGGTTAATAAATTGAATGGATTAATGAGTGGTAACTGTTAGGCAGGTGGTATGTGGCTGGAGGAAGGGGGTCACTGAGAGCATACCCTGGGGGATTATATTTAGTCCTGACTCACCACATGCCAGTTTCTCTCTCTGCTTCTTGGCTGCTATGAACTAAGCAGCTTTCTTCTGCTACACCCTTCTGCTATCATGTTCTACTTCATCTCAGGCCCACAGCAGTGGAGTTTGCCAACTGTGGACTGAACCTCTGAAATTGTGAGCCAAAATAAACTTCCCCTCCTCTCAGTTGTTTTTGTCAGGAATTTTGGTCACAGTAATGAAAAGCTGACTAATACAGCACTCTCATGTTCATTGCAATATTATTCCCCACAGTCAGAATATGGAATTCGCCAAAGTGTCCATCAATAGAAGAATGGATTAAAAAAATGTGTTGCATATATACAATGGAATTTTACTCAGCTTTTAGAAGAGCAAACCCTGTCATTTGTGACACCATGGATGAATTTGGGTTTGTTTGATATATTTGTACACTACAATGGCTTAAAAACTCAATTTATGAACCTTAGAATGCCCTCTTTTGCTTCATCTTCAAACCCCCACCACTCTGAAGTACAGAACAACATAAGATTAAGCTTTAAACAGTTGAATCTTATTTTTAAGCTATACAGAATTACTTCGACTGACTTAAGAAAATAAGGAATTGAAAGAATTTCCAGAAAGATGGCTGAACCTCAGTGTATGGGAATAAGAGAGGTGTGATTGGTTGGATCTGCAATGTCCCCCAAAGTCTCACACGCTGAGGACTTGGTCTCCAGTGTTGCAATGTTCAGAGTTAGGGCTCCTGGGAAGACTGGATCATGAGGGCTCTAACCTCATCAGCAGGCTAAACCATTGATGAATTTATAGCTGATGGTATAATTGGAAAGTGGTAGAAACGTTAGGAGAAGGAACCTAACTACAGGAAGTAGATCACTGAGAGTGTCCTCTGGAAAAGTATAATCTGTCCCCAGATCCTTTTCCTTTAACCTCCTGCTTCTCAGCAACTATTAGATAAGCATCTTTCATTCACATGCCCTTCCAACATAACGTTCTTCCTCACCTTACAAGCCAAGAAGGAATGGAGCCGGCTGACTATGGACTGAAACCTCCAAAACTATGAATCAAAGTGCACATTTCCTCCCTTAAGTTGTTTTCCTTAGGTGTTTTACCATAGTAATAGAAAAGTGACTGAAACAGGAGGTACGCATTAATAAAGGAATAAAGGTAAAATCATGCCACAAAACCATGTAGTGTGAACACCAAGCTGCTGTCTAATCCTAGACGCAGCTTGCAAAGCTGACATATGTTGATACTTGACACTGGACACTGCTTCTGCTGCCCCCAGAAACTCCCAGTTGCTGCAGTGGATGTTACTCCCATCTGTATTAAAATGTATTCTCCACTGTAGATTCTCCTATTTATTTATTACCTCCCAGTTGCAAGTTCAGAGGTAATTAAAAGGTAAGCTGCTCATATCTATGGCACAAAGAAAATGAATTAATGCACGTTAGGTATTTTGAACATCTGTGTTAAAGGCAGATTTGTCTTATTCTTACAACTCATAAGCAATTCTCCACATAAGAATGAGGTTCAGACTCCGGAATACCCCCCCCCAAAAAAAAAAAAATGATGTGCACCACTCTTTTCAGTGTGAACAATGGGAACCTGATATTTAGCCTTTTCTTTTATTAAACAAAAAAGACAAACATGATAAATATGATTCTTATGTGTAATCGTAAAGACAATTAGTTTCTACTCTCTACCTACATCTCCTTCCCACAGAAGTTTTCTCCTTCTAAAAACAGTTACTCTGAGGATTAAGACTTAGAAAGAAGGACTTGATATTTTGATTAGGTTCAATGAATTCTGTTATGTGGTGAATTGTGTCCTCTGCAACCTGCCCAGAGTTCATTTGTTGAATCCCTAACCCCTACTACCTCAGAATATGACAATATTTGATACCAGACCCTTTAAGAGACTATTAAATTAAATGAGATCCTTAGGGTGGGCATATTCCAATAAGACTGGTGTTCTTATAAGAGAAAAATTTTGACCCCCAAAGACACCAGTGATACATGTAATAGAAAAGACCAGGTGAAGATGAAATGAGGCTAACTTATACCGTATCCAAGTGAATGTCCCTGGTGTGGCTTTGCCTCACTATCAGGTAGCTATGCATTGATCTGGAAAGTTACATGCATTTTTTATTCACAGCATCTTATAGTTATGTTTAGTGCCAGTAAGTCTGGTCTAATGAATAAATAAAATGACATCAACGTGAAAGGTCAGTCGTCAGCCAAGTGGTCAGACAGGTGAGAAGTACATTTACAGATGGGTGTCACATGAAGGACATGTTTCTAGGAGCTTCTACCAGTGGTCAAAATATAAAAACTACACACTTTGTTGGACCAGGACAATATGGGGGATACACATAAAGGGGCAGACAGCAAATAGGAAAATAACTGGTATACTCTTATAATAGATAAGTGTTCCAGTCCACACAGAATTCCAGAAGGGCCAGATATCAACAATTCATGAAATGGAACAATAAGAATGTAAGTTTCCCAAGCTAAATAATAAAGGAGAAGAAACTAACTTAGGAAATGTCAGAAATAATTGTCTTTGGCACATGAATCCATTTAGCACTGGTCACTAGCCTGATGATTCTCTTTCCAGAGTCTCTGGAAGATTTGATCTATTTCACTGTTAATCCATCAAGTTTCCAAGAGTCATGAAATAAATACAGATTTTAGTAGGATATCTTATAAAATAAAAGGAACTCAAGGGAAAACAAGGGGGGAAATCAACTGGACAATTGGAATCTATCAGAGGAAACTTGTGACACATTCAGATTCTAAATATTCATATCTATTTTAAAGTGATAGTAATCAGGGAACTTTATTAAATGAAAACTAAAGAAAGTTTAGTTTTGATGATCCATGCCAGTTGGAGTAAAATAATTTTCATGACCAATAGTGAGAATAAGGACTCTTTTTTCCAAGCAAATGCTAGCCTCACTGATAGTAGTTCTGTTCACTGATAATGCTGGTAGTATTCACTATCATACAGTATAGTACGTAAAATCGGGAGATGAGAAATATACTATAACTGATGAGGAATTTCTTAAAAATTCTGTACTGGGGGGAAATTGGATTCATGAGGCTTAGTTAATTTTGTTATAAGCTATATGACTATTCAAAGTAATGAAGACAACAGTAATAATAGTAGTGTTCTGTAAAATTTGTAAGATATTTAGACATAGGAATAGCACAAAGAATATATGAGAAAAGGAACCAAAATTTGCAAAATTATTTGTATTTTATGCATTAATGCAATAATAAACATAAATACTATAAGTTCTACAGTGATCACTAAAAATAGTAATAGAATAATAGGGTTAAAAAGTCAATAATAAAATGAAAATCAAAATATTTAGTGTAAAGAAGGCAAAAAAGTATCAATTGTAAAACTAGAAAGAGAATATAAAAATGGAAAATAAATGGCAAGATGATAGATTTTAACCATTTTAATTTCACTAAATTTAAGCAGATTAAACCCTCCTATAAAAGAGAAAATTGTCAGGTTGGTTTAAAAATCCAAGACTTTACTGCATATTACTTGGAGATTCACTAAAGTCACACCTAGGATGAAATAAAATGAAGTTTTTTTTTTTTTTCTTTCACACTGCTTTATTTTTTGTACAGTGTACCTATTATCCTACTCTTGAATCTCCCCTTCAAATATGGACATATTGTTTGAAAGATGGGAATTATGAAGCCATTTATGGATGGATCACAGAAACCAATTATAATCCAGGCAAACAGTTGCTCACTTTGCTTGGAGATTAGTTGTTTGACCCAAATATGCATTTTTTAATTATACAAGCACTATCTGTGGTTCTGCTTTACTGAACTCTTTAGTAAAAATAATAGAAACATTGGACTAGTTTCCATTTAAAGTTTATAGGTTCAAAAGAAAGGAACTAAATGATGTAAGAGAAAAATTCTACATTTATATATCAAGATTTCCATTTGTCATGCCGAACTTACCAGGATCTGCCCAAAAGAAATTTAAATCTTCCTAAAGTTGAGAATTATAAAGTAAATCCAATCCTGGCAATCAGGAGTAAATTTCAAAGACAAAAGGAGCTATTGGATTTTGGTGGGTAGCAATTTTTTTTAATTGTTGTAGTTTTCTTTGTTTTTTGTTTGTTTATTTCTTAGGCTGTCTTCTTTGCTGATGGAGGTTGATTTTTTAAAAAATTTTTATTCATTGTACACAAATGGAGTGTAAGTGTAATTTCTCTGGTTGTACACGAAGTAGAGTCATACCATTTGTGTCCTCATACATATACATATACATATACATAGGGTAATAATGTTTGTCTCATTCTATTATTATTTCTTCCCCCTCCCCCTCCCACCCCTCATTTCCATCTACACAACATCCTTCTTCCATTCTTCCCTCACCTCCCCCAGCCCTCAGTATGTATCATCAATCATTTATTAGAGAAATTATTCGGCCTTTGGATTTTTGGTATTGGCTTATTTCACTTAGCATGATATTCTCCAACTCCATCCATTTACCTGAAAATGTCACGATTTTATTCTTCTTTATGGCTGAATAATATTCCATTGTGTATATATACCACAGTTTCTTTATCCATTCATCTGTTCAAGGGCATCTAGGTTTGTTCCACAATCTAGCTATTGTGAATTAAACTGCTATAAATATTGATGTAGCTGTGTCACTGCAGTATGCTGATTTCAAAAATGAAGTATTTATCCCATGAAAAGATTAATCAAAAGGAAGCCAGCTGGCTATATTCACATCAAAAAATAATCTTTAAGATAAGGAGTATTACCAGAAAAGGGGGGTCATTTTATAATGTTAAAGGAGCAATAAGCATCAGTAAGACATAAAAATAAATATGTATATATACCTAATAACAGAAAGTACATGAGGAAGAACAGTTAAACAGATGAATCCACAAAGATGAGTATTTTTATATTTTAATCTACCACCTAAGCAATAAAACAATAGCGCAAAAACTTATCAAGGTAGAGGAGATATGAATATGTCAACAACCCTGATCTAATTAACATACATACATCATGATATCAAAAGCTGCAAAATCTTTAAACATTCTTTCCAAATGCACATTGAGCAATCACAGTGACTCACATTCTTGGAAGTCCCAGTCCATTAGTGTTTGACTTTTTGCTTTAGACCTGTGGCAGCACATCATGGTAGAAGTGTGTGACTGAGTGACACTGCTTCCCTCATGGTCAGGAAGTGAAAGAGATGGAGGTAACATGAACTCACTAACCCTATCAAGGGTCTGCCACCTAAGACCTCCCACTAGGCCTCACTTCTTAAATGTTCTATCATTTCTATTATGATCTGGAATGTCCCCCGCAAAATTCATGTGTTGAAAATAAGGTTCAGAGGTGGGGCCTTTAGGTGATAATTGGATCATGAAGGTTCTGACCTCATTAGTGGATTAACTGATTGATGGTTGAGCGGACTTCTGGGAAGTGGTACCTACTTGGAGGAAGTAGGTCACTGGGGGCATGACCTGGATGGGTTTATCTCCCTTATGACCTCTTCTCTTAACACCCCCCACCATTTTCTGGTTGTCATGAGCTGACAAGTTTTCTTCTAAACTGTTTTTGTCAGGTATTTTAGTCACCGTAATGCAAAACAACTAGTGCAACCTCTCAGTAGCACCGATCTAGGTTTTACCACATAGGCCTTTGGAAGGTACTAAAGATACAAATAATAGCAAGTACCAACCTAGATCACATGCTGACGATGAATCAGTGTCAGTAAATCCCAAAATAGTCAAGTATTACATAGTGTGTCTTCTGATCATGAAACAAAAGTAGGATTTCTAGAAAAGCCCCACATACTCAGAAAATAATACTTTTGGGGGAAAAGAATATAAAAAAGACTTTAGAGAATATTTTGAACTGGACAGTAGTAATTACCAAGTATATACAAATTTGAGATGCATGCATAACAGCCCTTACAGAGATATTTTCAATTTTACATTCTTTAGAAAAGAAGAAGTTTTAAAATCAGTGATCTAAATTTCAATCACAGGAGTTGAGAAAAACACCAGGAGAGTAAATCCAAGTAGGTAGAAAACAGAAATGACAAAGAGCAGCAATCAATGAAATAAAAAGTAGGTAAACTCTAAAGAATGAGTTTAAAAGTCAACACATTTCTTTGCAAAGATTAGTACAATTGATAAACCACTTGAAAGACTAAACATCAACAAAAAAAAATAAACATGCGACACTTACTAATATTAGATGAAAGGGGGATATCATTAAAAAATTATAAAGCTTAAGACAGGGATTATTATAAATAACTTGATGCATACATATTAAGCAATTTACATTAAAGGAACAAATTTCCTACGATATACAACTCACCAAAATTGAAATTGAATGTGATTGGAAAAAAACAAATAACCCCACATCTCTTAAAGGGATTAAATCAATTATCAAAAACATTCTACAAAAACAATTGCACAGGGCTGGGGATATAGCTCAGTTGGTAGAGTGCTTGCCTTGCATGCACAAGGCCCTGGGTTCAATCACCAGCACCACCATAACAAACACACATACACACACACACACACACACACACACACACACACACACAAAACAAATAAAATGATTGCACAATTTTCACTGGTGAAGTATACCAAAGATTTAAGGAAAAAGTAACATAAAACACTCCTTTGCTTACTTTATGTGGACTTCATGATTCTGTCAAAAAATAGTGACATTGCAAAAAAAAAAAAGAAAAGAAAAGAAAACTTTAGTCCACTATCCCTATTTAACACAAATGCAAGAGATATCAACAAATTGGTAAATTGAATTTATCAGTACTTACAAATGATAGTAAGGATTTAGCCAAATGTACTAATAATCCAGAAATTAAAAATTGAATTTACATTTAAAATTCAATTGGCATATGTCATCATATTAAAAGGATAAAGTATAAATATGGTTATACCAGCAGCAGAAAAAAACAATTAATTTAGCACTAATTAATTATAACAATTCTCATCAAAATTAGAATAAAAGAGAACATCCTTAAGTCTGTAAAGGGCATCTAGAAGCCCTTTGGACACATAATCTTTTAAGATTTAATGATTACTCATTCCCTAAGATAAAAAATGAAAAAAAAAAATGTCTACTCACAAATTCTATCCTATTGTGCTGGAGATCCTAGATATCAGTGATATCTAGGGGAAATAATATATAAGGAAGAAGCAAAGAGGTTTGTATTTATAAATAGCATAATTGTATTCCCCCATAAACAACCTCTCTGAAGATAGCACTTCAGTGAGCTACAAGGTCAATATACAAAATTCCATTTTATTTCCATATAATTACAGGGAACAATTAGAAAATGAAAAAAATTAAAAACCATCTACAATACTATAAAAATTACAGAGCACTAATAAATTTAACAAATTGTAAGCAAGACCTCTATACTGAAACTGACAAAATATCATTGAGAGAAATTTAAATACTCAAAAATGAAGTTAGTAATGATCATGGATGAAAGGCTCAGTATAAGGTATAAATTCTTCCCCAGATAGGCTAGAGATTGAATGTAATTCTAGATATAACTGTAGTAAGGATTCTTAAATAAGGTTATGTAATTGATTCTTACATTTATATGAAAGTATATATACAGCTAAAAAAGTCTTGGCAAAGAAAAATGTTGAAGGATTTATAATGCCTGACTTTAAAACTTAATGTAAAGTCATAGTAATCATGGTAACAGCATATTTTGGCAAATTATAGATAAATAGATCAAAGAAACAAAGTGATGCTGGAAAACTAAGATAGTCACATGGAAAAAGGAATTTTTACCCTACTTCATCCCATAGAAAAAATTAACTTGATACATATTATAGTCTTAAGCTTAAAAGTTAAACTCTAACATTCACTGCAAAAATAGAGGAAAATATTATTATAGTCTAGGAGTAGGTAAAGATTTGAAGTCAGGACTCAGAGACCAGTAAACATGAAAAATTGAAAATTTGATGTGATTAAAAAATTTAAAAATATATGCCCATCTTTATAAAATGAGTGGGCAAGAAGCATGTTAGGAGAATAGATTGACAAAACTTAGATGTTCAAATATACCTAGAAATATACAAAGGACTACAACTCAGCAACAAAAACTAAAGCCAGTGAAAAACGGATAAAAATTGGAAAAAAAAAGAAACTTTACAAAAAAACACTTGAATGTCCAAATCACCTTAAGAAAATGTTCACTCACATATGTCATTAGTAAAATCAAATTCAATGAAATGAAAATTAAAACCATAAAAAGTAATAGTATATACCTACAATAATAGCTACTATTTAAAAAGGGGCAGCCTAGAAATTCCACTGTTATGAATTTGTAAGAGAGAAATGAAAACATATTTCCACAAAACTCTTAGATAGAATTTTATGGCAGTTTTATTCACAATAGTCCCAATTCAGGTTCAATGATTTAATTCATGTGTCAACTTGACTGGGCCCTGAGTACCTAGGAATTCAGTTGAATGTATTATGGGTGTGTCTTAGGGTATTTTTAGATGTTAGTAGTTTTGGAAGCTGAAGGCCAGAATAGAATCAAAGTCTCAGTACAGGAGGATTCACTTTCTCCCTGACTGGTCTCAGGTTCAGAGATCAGTCTTCTCCTACCATTGAACTTTGACTGGGACTGGAACTTATGCCATCTACTCTTTTTGTACAATCAAGTCTTTGAAATCAGGACTGAAACAAGATTATCACAGCCTTAATCCATTTAGACTACTAAGAGTAAGCTTATAAACGTCAAAAAAATTATTTCACAGTTTATAGACTTGGAAGTCCGAGATCCAGACACTGGCAGATTTTTTTCTGGTAAGGCACATTTTCTGGTGTGTAGAAGGATTTTTCTACCTGTGTCCTTGCATAGTTAAAATACATAAGTCCTCTTTTATGAGGTCAGTTACATGGTAGAAGAGGCAAGCCTCTTTGGAGCCTCTACTAAATCCTTCATAATACAATCACCTCCCTGCAAAAGTCCCACTGCTCGATGCCATGATCTTGTGGGGATGGAATTTCAACATGTGAATTTTGGAGGACACAAACATCTGGATCATTGCAATCACTCCCTGGGGCCTTCAATTTACTGTCTGTAGATTACAGGATTTTTCAAATCCATAACTTTGTTATCCAATTCTTCACAATAAATATTTTTGTGAATATACCCAAACAGTTTTTCTATGTGTGTATGTGTGAGTGTGTATCTGTGTGTGTGTGTTTGTGTGTCTATCCTCTTACTTTAAAACATCCTACTTCCTATTTCCACCTGACATTTCCCCTAGCTTGGTACTAGTCCTTTTGATCTCCTCCTGGGATTGCATGTGTAAAATAAATAGCTGCTTACTCTGGGCTCTCTCTCCATCTCCTTTCCTAGATATAATCAAGATTGCAGCAGGCTACCAACCTAACTCCAAGAATAAGAACAAAAACATATATCCTGTCTTTTCAAGTCTCTCTGAACCCATAGGGAGAAAGTGGATTGGTACCTAATACCTGGCCTGAGTTTAACAGAATTGGTGTGGAGAGTGCATAAAAATATGTTGAAAAATAAAAACTTCTATTCTTCTTCTGGCTTTAAGTTTCCATAAAATTCACTTGCTTTTGTTTTTGACAGATGTTGGTTCTGGGTTCTGTTTCTTTGGTAAACCCCAAATAATACACTGGGGAAAGTCAAAGTTCTATTGACACAAGAATGCATAAGAATTGTGGCATTCTTATACAATGGAATATTTCTTAACAATAAAATACTAAGTAGTACTTATATCAGCATCAGTATGAATTAATTTCATGATACCCTCTCCCAAAAAGAGGCCAAACATGAAAAAGTATGTACTGTATGAGTCCATTCACATGAAAATCTGTAAGAGGAAAAATAAAACTATCATAAAACAAAATCAGAAAAATGTTATTTCTCTTCAGTTGTAGGAAATGACTGGGAAGTAGTAGAAGTGATTAATATAGCTTTAATTCCAAAAGGGATATAGTTATATTAATAAGCATATTGTATTTTATTTAATATTTTTGCTTTACTATATATATATATGGGATATATATCTATATACCTCTATCTGTCTACATAGTATTTCTATCTCTCTGTATGTACTATAAAGCAACTTTGAAAAGTTAGTCAATTGCAAGATAAAAGACAGAAACACCATGGAAGCCAGATAAAGAAAGCAAATAATGTTCAATTATTTCTTTCTTGAACAATGTTATGGAATAACATTTATGTAGCATTGACTAATTTTAAAATAACTATCATTTAACCCTTTTGACAGCCATTAACAGTTCTCTCTTTATGTATCTAGTCTTATCATTCTCAAGTAGTAGGAGACCTGAATTTTAATTTGGGCTGGGACTCAAGTAATCATCTAAATTTTACAGAATTAATTTCACCTTTCTTTGGTTTTTGCTTGCTTTTGTTTACAATACTAGATCAAGGTTTCCCAAAAGTGAGTTCTAAGCAGTAGGAATATTAAGGTATCATAGAGTTACATTAGAAAAATAGAAGTCAAAATTCAGAATTTGAAGGTATTGGTCAAAGGATACAAAATTCAATTAAATAGGAAGAATAAGTTCAAGAGATCTGTTGTATGACATGGTGACTATAGTTAATAAAAAAGTTCTGCATTCTTGAAAATTGCTAAGAGTAGATTTTTAAGTGTCCTCTCTATAAAACATGATATTCTTGTGAGGTAATACATTTGTTAATTAGTTCAATTTAGCCATCACACATTGCTGTACATATTTCAAAATAACACAGTAGGCATGATAAATATATAAAGTCTCTAATAATTAAAATACATTTGAAGAGATGAATAAAACAAAACTCTTGATTGAATTTAAGTACTCAGAACTTTTAATTCAGTAATAAAAGTGGATCTGATATACATTATATCAGTAATACTTCTAAGCACTTTGCCTATATTAATTTACATCTTCATCAAATCCTCAACATCCTTTTACACAAGGTTCTTGTGCATCTTGTTTTATAAATGAGGAAGCTGGGGCAGAATTTGGTAGAATAATCCTCAAAGGGTAAAGTGCTACTAAGGGATACTTTGGGATTTGACTGTGACGGTTGTATTCTGGAGCTGTGCCAGCAGCATCTTGTTTCACAAACGTGACCAGAGAGACAGGAGGAAAAAAGATGGTCCAGTGGGAATAAAGGAGGAAACCACTGGGAAGGAAAACCAGCATTCACCTAAAAGGTTAAAGGGGAACCATCTCCCAACAGGTAGACAGGTTTCTATTAAGGGTTGATGTTGAACATGGCTGAAAAAAAAGTTGTGAAAATATACCAAAGTCACTGATCATGAGTTCCAGAGATCCAAATAAGGCATTTGGGAATGAGGTGGAAGAGCAATAGAGATTGATTAGAAGACTTCAGAATGTGGACCTTAGTGAGGCAGGAAGATAGATCTCCCATCGTCAGCCAGCATAAGGACCTTGGAGAAGGGCAGGATGGGAGGGCCACATCATGCCAACTGAAAGGAGACAGCAGGCATGAAAGACATCCTGTGACTCACTACTCTCTGCCAGCATTAACCACATGCCTTCTTCTGACCTAGAGTACCTGCTTGTGTGCCTCACAGTTGTGACCACAGCAGTCCTTCCTTAGTGACGCTTGCCCTTACGTCTAGGTCTAGTAATGGCCGAACATAACCAGACCCCTGCCCTAAATGCTTCCTCTTTCTAAAAGATGTGTCCAAAACCACAGGGTCCTTTTAATTATATAAATAAGGGATTGAAATTATACACTTCTCATGGGCTTATTAAACTCAGAGTTTAAAGAGTTTGATTGGCCCATGCTAGCATTCCTTACCCACCCATCACCTGTGCTGGCCATCAGATATGACTTTGAAAACCTCTAGACAACAGATGCACATTGTCTTCCTTCTTTGGGGGCCCCTCCGTTTTGGAAGTGTTGCTTCTTTTCACTCTAACAAATCCTATTACTTTGCTCACACCCTGGTGTCCATGGATTTCATTCTTCAGACTTGTGAGACAAAGAACTCGACTGCCTAGATCCAGTGTTACATTAGAATGAGTGTGGGATAATGGATGATGGAGGAGTCTTGGCCCTTGGCTGCCTTTTAAATGTTCCCCAAAAGCCCATGTGTTAAAGTCTTGACCTCCAGTTTGGCATGAGTGACAGAGGGTAGAAACTTTAAGAAATGGGGCCTAGTGGAAGGTGTTAGGTTATTGGGGTGAAACATCAAAGGGAATTATGGGATCTTGGTCTCTTCCTCTGTATCTTTCAAGTCTTGCCCATGAGATGGATGATTTTGCCAGGAGCTGCAATCATGATGTGCTCCTTGCCATAGGCCCAAAAACAATGGATCAGCCAATCAGAACAAAGTCTCTGAAACTGTAAGTCCAAACAAACCTCTTTTATTAATAAGCTGATTGCCTCAGGTATTTCTTATAGTAATGGAAAACTAACTAACAGTGAGACCTGAGTGAGGGTTGGCTCAGAAAATCCCTAATAAAAGTAGACTGTCCCAACTGTGGATCCAGAAGCCTGTGTTCAGTGAGGAGATGGTAGTCAGTTTCCTTAGGCCAAATGTAGCAGGAAAGGAAGGCTACTCCCTCAGGCTATGCTGGGAGGTTGGAGAAGATACAGGTGATTACATTTGATAAATATAATATTCAATGGGAAAAATAAAGGATATTAATATTTGGCTAAACAATTAGAGTTGGTTGAGAGACAAAATAAAAACAACTGCCCTCACTAGTGGCAGATTATTTACATTCCAATGCTATAAAGAGACAGTTGCCTGATAAGAAATATTTTTGTGATGAACTTGAAAGCAAATAAAGTCACAGACTCTCACACTGCAATAAAAAGGTGGATGGCAAGAAGGGAGAATTTGATAAATTAGAATGGAAAAAATTCCCAATAAAGAGAAATTTCCTGATAAAGCTAGAATTCTTGTGAGGGTGAGGTAGGGGAACATAGAAATGTAGCTATTGATTATTGAGCTTAAAGGAGTATTAATAGGAATTCTGAGCTTTCGAGCACTTGGACCTGAACTCCTCATGAAAGAACTAGAGTCTAAATGGGCTTATTGAGAGAGGTGGAGGCTTGAGCTAAGCTGATTCACTCTCTCTAGAAACAGTTTCTGTGCATAGAGATGGTGTTTTCCTCAGTCAGCTCCAGACTAATTTCATGATTCTTGGGAATCAGGATATGTTCGGATTTTTGGTTTTTTTCCTGAAGAAACTAGGTTGTGGACCTAGCTTGATCTAGAAACCTAGGAAACTAATTTACCCTAGAGTACTCCAGGCTGGATATATATTAAAGCCAATTTAACTGGAACTCTATGAACCTCTGTGATGTCTTAGTCCTTTTGGGCTTGCTGTAACAAAATACCATAGACAGGGTAGTTTGTAAGCAAGAAAATTTCTTCTTATAGTTTTAGAAACCTGAAATTTCAAGGTCAAAGTATTGGCAGATTTGTCCTCTGGTGAGAACTCTCTCTGCTTCTTAGATGGCTCCTTATTTTCGCATCTCATATGATTGAAGGGAGCATGCAAACTCCCTCAGGCCTCTTTCATAGGAGCACTATGCCTGGGTAGGTGGGTGCAGCCTTCAAGGCTTAATGAGCTCCCAATGGCTTCACCTTCTAACACTGCTTTGGAAATTATATTCAGTATATAAATGTTGGAGGGGCACATACATTCAGATCCTAACTCTAGATTAAATTTAGATGCTCTTTATCTTATTCTTAACCATCAGAAATGTAAGAGTGGGTATTAGATATTTTCTTGTCTATTCTTGCTTCTAGACTGAGTTTCTTAAAGAAATAAAACATGTAAGAAATGGGTTGATGTGGACTCTTCAGGAAATTAGTGTATTGAATATATTTCATTGGATTTGCTACCTTGTAGGAAATATGTTTTCCAAAAGTGAAACATTTCAAAATCTCTTTAAACCCCCAAGCATATTTCTTCAACTGGAAGAGATGGAAATTTTCAAAAATTGAGTTTGATCTAGATGTTAGTGGAAAAGCATTGGCAACTAAAATGATGAAATTGATGAATAACTGTTTTATTTTTAATCTAAAAGGGCTGGCAGGAAAAGAGATGAGTTGAAAGTGAATAAAAGCAAGGTAAAAGAATAATTAGGGATAAGAAAAGAAAAGTATGTCATTCAGACCGAATTCTTACTGAGGAAATGATATTGCAAATGCATTTGAAACATACATGAAAGAAAAGTAGCCCTAGTAAAATCGAAGAGTGGAGAATTAAAGAGAAGTTATCAGGAAATGGAGGATTTTATACTGCTATTTCCCTTTTGCATTTAATGTGAAGAAAAAAGAGAGCTGCCTAGGGCACAGAACATATTTCTTAGTGTAGCTGTGGAAGAGACCGTTGTAAAAAAAGATTGGAACATCCCAAGGCAAAACAAGTATAAGTACCAAGTCCAAATAACTGTGATTCATGACTGAAAGGACAAGAGAATAGGAAGAACAAAGTCATGCTTTGAATTAATTGCTTTTGCCATATCTCAGCAGCTGGATAAGTATGCTACCTGACTCTTTTAAAGTGGAAAATGATAACCACAAGAAAATTATCCTTAATTGGCTTATGAGAGGGAACATGAAATTGCAGATTGGAAATGCTGTTTTTGAATTTGGTGAGGTTAGAAGAAACCTCAAGATGATGTGAAAGAGAGAGGAAATAAGTGATAGAAAGGGGGCAGGGAGAAACCAATTGAAATCTTGCTAAAGTCACATAATTTTATAACTGGAAAGCACTTTAGAATGTATTCATTCCAATTTCTTTATTTTTTTTTCCAAATTATTTAGCAGAGCTCAAGACTCTAACCTGGCTCCCCAGATTCCTAGCTCATTGATCTAATAGTCACTCTATCACTTTCTTTTCTATTCGGGGGTTTCTACCTGTTGGACTAATAGGGTACCTGGTGCAAGAACACGATTGCAAATCACTGTCTGATCTTAGACTTTTGTGCTTTTCTCTTTGAAGCAAAGTTAAAGTTAAGTGAATTAAAATTGAATAAAGCCCCAAATTCAGTTTCTTACTCACAATAGCCATTTTTCAATTGTTCAACACCCACATGTTGTTGGTAGTTACCACACTGGACAGCGCAGATAAAGAGCATTCCCATAGCTGGAGAAGTCCTATTGGAAATGAACAGTGCTGTGCTGTGGTTCCATACTGGTGGATTTTAGGTATAACTTATACCTAAAATTAAGATCTCCCTACTAAAAGGTCTACAAAAGAGGACATTTCCACAAGGATAGGAAATGTGAATATTAGTTTTTGTTCAATCATAAAATATCTAATTGATGATATCATCTGGTATTAATCTTTTGGGCTATTTGTGTTTCACCATTCTCATATAAAATGGGGAAAATAGAGCCTGTTACTCTCATAGGGCTGTTGAGAGGGGCAACCATAAACCTTCAAATATCTCATGATTGTGAAGTTTATTGCTACTATTTTTATTAATAAAGATATCATGTTTTTGGCATTATTTTAAGAAAACATGTGGACTTGACTTTCATTTTTTTCCCCTTAGAAACATAAATACTATTTAAGGAGCCCTAGCTACTTTTCTGAAGTTTTAATAGAGTATCTAAGTAAAAGTACAGGCCTTGTTCATTCAATTTATCTAAGTAAAATATATATACTATTATTTAGATTAAGCATAAGAGTGAAACAATTAAGATCCAATTAGAAATTTTGAAGTGGACATACAAGGTTAAATTGAACTTGAAGAGGCTCTGATCTCACAGCATCTTATTAATGACTTATATTTGTTTCTCAAACTAGCAGTTTTAATTAGGGACAAGTACAAACAGGGATGCTCACATTTACCCATGTAGGTAGTTGGCAATTCAGCTAGCCAATTACTTTCAAAATACTGGAAAAATGAGCTCTTGATAGAAAATATTTGGAAGCTATTGGACTCTGGAAAATTATCCAAGAAGCAGCTTTTTACTAAAACTACAATCAGGTACTTTGAAATGCTCTTTTTCTTCTTTTCCACTCATCCATCTGACATACACCATCTGTCAGATCATGCTGGGTCGCCTCTGTCAGCCTTCCACTCATCTTGAAAGTGAGACAGAGCTTTTGAAGGTTATTATATCTCATGAATTTTCCCATGAAAATGCAGAAGGTTTCTTTCTGGATCAGTATTTGTGTCTGTGAAAGACTCGGGAGGTAGTGTTCATCCACAGAAGTAGTGGCACCTATAGGCCAACCAATATATACAATATATACGATTGATCAGGGGCCTACCTTACACAATAAGCATGGACCCTTCCAGTAATCTATACTAATGATTCTCAAACACTAGTCCTCCCTGTTCTTGCTAATGTGCAGATTTGATTTAGGAGGTCTTGGGTGGGACCTCAGATTTTGCATTTCTTTTTTTCTTTTTTTCTTTTTTTCTTTTTTTTTTTTAAAGAGGAAAAGTTTATTTAGGGGCTCACAGTTTCAGAGGTCTCAGTCCCTTCTTTTTGAAGGCACTCATACAAAACTGCACAAGTAGCTTGGAAGATGTGACACAATCACCTACAGAAGACGACAGGAGAAGAATATATATCTGTATCTGTTAAAGAGGGTTTGGTATAAGAGACATTTCATAGCAGATAGTCAATGTCTAAAATAGGGAATTCAAGGCACACGATTTAGACACATGAAGTTAAATATTTGAAGAAATGGATTAAAATGTTTGGGACCATGGGTTAGGGACCACTGTTTTTGTTACAAACCTTAAGTTACTAGTTGAACTATAAATTTATATATATATGTACTACAAGGATTTAAAATATTTTATTATTTTATATAATTGGAATGAAATTAGAAACATCATGATAAAGTCATAGCCTTTAAAAAGTATTTATTTCTGTTGTTAACCGTGATTTAAAAAAGCAGTGTCACATTATCTTTTACTGATAGTTCAGTTTGATCTTTTTTTTTTATTTTTTTTATTTTTTTTATTTTTTTATTGTAAACATCTGGAAGAATAAGAAACCCAGAATAGCTAAAGCAATCCTTAGCAGGAAGAGTGAAACAGGGGGTATTGCAATACCAGATCTTCAACTCTGCTACAAAGCAATAGTAACAAAAACGGCATGGTATTGGTATCAAAACAGAAAGGTAGATCAAAGGTACAGAATAGAGGACATGGACACAAACCCAAATAAATACAATTTTCTCATACTAGACAAAGGGGCCAAAAATATGCAATGGAGAAAAGATAGCCTCTTCAACAAATGGTGCTGGGAGAATTGGAAATCCATATGCAACAGAATGAAACTAAACCCATATCTCTCACCATGCACGAAACTAAACTCAAAATGGATTAAGGACCTTGGAATCAGACCAGAGACTCTGCAGATTATAGAAGAAAAAGTAGGTCCAAATCTTCACCTTGTTGGTCTAGGATCAGACTTCCTTAACAGGACTCCCATAGCACAAGAAATAAAAGCTAGAATCAACCACTGGGATAGATTCAAACTAAAAAGCTTTCTCTCAGCAAAGGAAACTATCAGCAATGCGAAGAAAGAGCCTACAGAGTGGGAGAATATCTTTGCCAATCATACTTCAGATAGAGCACTAATCTCCAGAATCTATAAAGAACTCAAAAAACTCTACTCCAAGAATTCAAATAGTCCAGTCAACAAATGGGCTAAGGACACTTCACAGAAGAAGATCTACAAGCAATCAACAAACATATGGAAAAATGCTCAACATCTCTAGTAATAAGAGAAATGCAAATCAAAACCACCCTAAGATTCCATCTCACCCCAATTAGAATGGCGATTATCAAGAATACAAGCAACAACAGGTGTTGGCGAGGATGTGGGGAGAAAGGTACACTCATACATTGCTGGTGGGGCTGCAAATTAGTGCAGCCACTCTGGAAAGCAGTGTGGAGATTCCTTAGAAAACTTGGAATGGACCCTCCATTTGACCCAGCTATCCCACTCCTTGGCCTATACCCAAAGGACTTAAAATCAGCATACTACAGAGATTTTGCATTTCTAATAATCTCCCAGGTGCAACTAATGCTGCTGGCTGGAAGACCATACTTTTAGCAGTAAGAACAGAGGGTGTCAGAAGAAGTTTAATTACTTGGAGTGACTTCACAAGCAATTGTAACAATAAAAATAAGAGCAATAACAATAATTTTTTTTTTACACAATTTTTACTTACATGTATTTTCTTTTTTAGAACACATAATACCAGGAAGTAAGATAGATGTTATGATTATATATTGCTGTGTAACATACTGGCTAAAAATTAAGTGGCTTAAAATAATGACATTTATTTTGTTCACATATCTGAAGTTTAAATGGGCTCAGGAAGCACAGCTAGTGTGATCTCAGCAGGGCAGGATCTGGGACAAATCAAATGCTAGGGAATGGAATCATCTAAAGCATACTCATTTACTTTGTGGCCAATGCTACAAGTAGTTGGCTACTTAACTTGGGTTGTGGTCAGACCACTTACCCATGGTCTTTTCACATATCTACTTGACTTTTCCACAGCATGGCAGCTGAGTTTCAAGGTTGAACATCTTGGAAGAACTTGGAAGCTGAATTACTTTTAATCAATAGTATCAGAATTCATATAGGATCACTTGTATCATAGGTATAGACTTGAATGTATTCAAGAAAGGGAAATATAGACCAACTCTTCAATAGAAAAAAATGTCAACATTGCACTTTAAGAAGAGCTAGTTCAGTGATTAACCACGCAGCAAATGCAATGTTGCAACAGGTGATTTGATCCCATTTTACTGAAGAAGATAACTGAGGATCTTTAAGGGTGACCTCTTGCTACAAGATTCGGTTGACATAGTTTAAGAATCTGTCTAAATATATTATATGAATTTTAAAAGTATAGAGTGGCATGTGCAGGTAAGACAGAGTAGAATAGTGTTTCAGAATACCAACTTGGACTCTGGCTTCCCTATTTCCCAACCGTGTGACTTGGGGCAAATTGCTTTGATATTTATTATCTTTGCTCTCTATGTTAGTAAAATGAGGATTTTATCTGTCTTAAACAGGACTTGACAGCCTTGAATGAATTAAGATTTGTAAAGCTCTAAGTCTCCTGCCTGACAGATAATAAGTGCTTAAGAAATGATAACATTTTTATCACCATTGTCATTTCTATTATCTTAAAGGAAATAATAGGACTCTTTCTTTCATTAAGGTAAACTCCCTTTGGTTTGTTTTGCTTATGCCCATTATGATTGAATGATATCACTGACTTACAAAATGTTAACGTTGGTTTTAAGTTAACTATTGAAGGTATGTGGAAATGTGAGAACTTAAATGTTTTTAGTAGTATCTTATGCAGATGAAGTTTCAGAGAAAACCCTGTTGCAGAACTGACTCCATTTGCACATCTGTGATTCATGCATTGATTTAGTTCTTGGTTCCTGAAAATGAAAATTACATCATTTCTTTATTCCCTGTAGTACCTGATGAGTGATCTGCATGGTTCAGGTGGTGAGTAGGTATTTATCCATGCATTTTATTAAGTTTATATTGCTTCTCCTCTTGCTTTTTATGGGAGGGACTATTTAGTGACATCTAATTAAGGACTAATTAATATAAATGAGATTTTCTATAATTATTTCAATCAAACTCTTTTTCTCACTACAAGGTGGACAGTCTGTTATACTGATTTTCTGATATTTTAGTTGTGCATTCTGGTTTTGACTGTGAACCAGTGAGTGAGGAAGATATGAACGAGCATTTAGAGAACAGATAATACAGATGAATGGGGAAAGCTATATAGTCTTTGCTCACATAGCTTCCTAAATCAGTTCTTCAGTTTCTTCCAGAAGTTACAGATAGAAAATTATTTTAGTCAGACTTTTCATCACTGTAACCAAAAGACTCAACAAGAACAACTTAAGAGGAGAAAACTTATTTTGGTTCATGGTTTCAGAGGTTCAGTTGATGATCCATAACTCTGAGCCCAAGATGAGGCAGGATATCATGGCAGAAGAGAGGAGGTAAACAGTTCAGGACATGGCAATAAGGAAGCAGAGAACTCTGCTCACCAGGGACAAAATATATAAACCCCAAAGATCCTCCCTTAGTCTTCTACCCACCTCCTCTAGCCATCCCTTACCTGCCTACAGTTACCACCCAGTTAATCCATATCAGTGGATTAATCCATTGATTAGATTTAAAATATCATAATTTAACCTCTGAAAATTCTTGTATTGTCTTACACCTGGGCTTCTGAAGGATATATAATATCTAAATCATGACAAAAAATGTATAGATTCAAAAGTTCTTTGAAGTAAGATGGACAATGGTGGTATCAGGAGATTATAATACATGTGTGCATTAAAATAATATCTTGTTTGCTGATGGGTTGATTCGCCATAGTGTGTTTCTAATATAAACTATTTTGCTCTGGTCTGTGTTATATTTTCCCATTTGCTTTTAATTATTTTGTTTCAGAGGAAGAAAAAAATTACTTCCATTCTTGTGCATACAAACACACACGAATGCACTCATGATTGGAGAAAGAGAAGGGGAGATAAAGAGAAGATATGAAAATCAGTATTATTCTTAAGTTCTTTCACATGTTAATGTATTAATGATATAGAAAAGTGCTCTATGCCAGGCACCTTCGCATGAGAAGTCCCATATTACCACTGTAATGCATTCTAAATACGGAGCTTCCTAGCTATTTGACAGTATCACATTTTATAATTCAGTAAAAGAGATTTTATAAGAAAGAAAAAAGCTGTTTCTACCAAGTTGTAGGGGTCTATGAATGATAGATCAAATGGTTTGCTCTTCTTACATCAGCGTTTTTACTGGCCTCTGGCTCAGAACAATATACTAAGGCATTATTTAATTTCTGTTCAAATCTAGAAGAGAAAACCTGAAAATTTCCCCAAAGCAATGTTGTTTTACTCCTCTTTTTAGCATATTTGCCTCTATATACAGCTGAACCAAATGTCAAGGTACAAGAGCATTCTCGAACAAATGGATGAGATTTAGAAATAACTTGAAATTTCAGAAATGATTTATTCCTCATTATGAAACCTCTGTTACTCTCTTTAAGATGCTTGCTTTTGATTCAGTACTTTGTGTTCAGATATAGCTAAATATGTAGATCTTACCATCCATCTTTCTTAACACAGATCCCACTGTTCTATTAATTTGTGTTACTTGGGAAAAAAAAAAAAAAGTAGAGTGGTGGATTGTGAAGGGCCAGACTAAAAATAAACGAGAGCAGAATTTTCACTGCAGTGCTTCTTGAAGCTTTGATGTCCTAGACTGCAGTAAGAATCTCCATGAGACTTCTCCTGCTCCATGGCAACATCGTCCTTGCCTCTGCTTTCTGCTGATGCTATTCTTGGCAAGGCCACTAGTGGCTCCCCTCCTGTCAGATCCAGGGCACTCTGTTTAACACAATTTATTAGTCTTCAGTAGTAAGCTTCCTATATTCCTTTAGGTTCTCATATCCCAACTCTTCTGATTTTATTGATTATCTTACCATACTTTTCCTTCACTGTGTGTGTTTTACCTTACCATGGCTTCCTCAGGAGCTTTTCTTGTGTTCAGTGTTAAATAGAGCTATTTCTCAGGGATGTCTCCTCATATCACTTTTCTTCTTGAATTATACACTCTCCTTGCATTTTCTAATCTGCTAGAATTTCAACATCTAGACACTATTAATATTGTTAATTATGTATATGTTGGCTGTACTTCACAATCATACTCAATTTCATAACCAACTACCTGTGGGATATCTCTATGTTGACTTATAGAAATATGAAACTCGACATGCTGCATAATGAATCAATAATCATTACCTCATTCTGAATCCCACACTTTGTCTGAAGTTGCTTATCTATCTCTATATTCTATCTCAATGACACTATCTTCCCAGTAAACCAAATAAACCAGGTGTGTATTTTAGACTTCTCCCATTTTCTTATTTCTCATATCTGCTCAAATTTCATGTTTGAACTGAGTTAAATATGACTAACCCTATTGCAATGTGCTAAGTGTTGTAAAATAATGACAAAATGTTTTTGTGTCACAGAGATAAAAAGTTCTTCATTTTCATGTTTTTTACCTCTTTGTTTCCTGTGTCTTCCATTAATCTCTGTTATTAGAATTAGTGAAATAAATGTAATTGAATAAATTCTTATTCAATTACATTCATCTTTCCCCGACTCAAAGGTATAGCTCACAATATTACTGGTCAACTTAAAGCTTATAAATGATTTCCTATGACCTATGGGGTGAAATGCAAGCTCTTGATCAAAAGTCCAATCCAGTCCACCTCTCCAAACTCATCTCTCTCCATGATGGAAAAAAAATGTGACTACTTGTTATTTGTCATATTCAAAACATTATTTGTCATCTTTACAGCTTGTTGATGTTTTCCCCTTTAATTCTCTCTCTCCACACTTTCCCCTTCATCTATCAGAGACCCAATCATGCAATTTCCACAGGTCCAAGGCTTTCCCTGAAGAGACTTCACTAGGGCCCCTCTTTCTTATTAGGTCCAACTTATGCATTCCTATTTGCATAACTCTATAGTTATAGTTACATTTTGGTAATTATTTCTTTAAATCTGTCCTTCATAGTAGGTTATAAGGTCTTCCAGAGCTGAGATAGTATTTGAATCATTTTTTATGCTTGGCACCTAATATAGTACATTTTATTCACTCATTGTTTTAGCCAGGTTTTTCGCTTCTGTGTCTAAAAGATCTGACAAGAACAATTTTAGAGGAAAAAAATTGTATTTGTGGGCTCATGGTTTCAGAGGTCTCAGTCCATAGACAGCTGGCTCTGTTCCCTGGGGCTCAAGGTGAAGCAGAACATCATGGCAGAAGAGTGTGGCAGAGGGAAGCAGCTCACATGATGATCAGAAGGCAGAGAGAGAGAGAGAGAGAGAGAGAGAGAGAGAGAGAGAGAGAGAGAGAGAGAGAGAGAGACTGACTCCACTTGCCCCCAGTGACCCACCTCCTCTAATCTCATTGTACTGGCCTTAATCCTAATGGGATTAATTGACTGATCGGGTTAAGGATCTCATAACCCAATCATTTTTCCTCTGAACCCTCTTGCATTGTCTCACACATGAGCTTTGGGGAGGAAACATCACACCCAAATTTTAACTCTCATTCATTGATTCAATAATAAAGTATGCATGTAGTAAGAAAATGAAATATAGTCTATTCTCAAAGAGCTCACAGTCCATTGCAAAGTCAGGAAAGTATGTAGCTGACTCCAGTACAATGTGAGAAGAAATGTGGATGTTCCCTAAAAAGCTGTGATGCAGGAAGGAGAAATTTTTTCTTTCTTTACTAGACATATGAGAAAAAATAACATCAACTAAAATGAGAATGTCTAAACACTGTAAACTAAGGCAATGTGATAAACATCTTTAACAGGTTATCATATAATTTACTTCCTCCCTTTCTCCTTTCTCCATTCATTTTATTTTGATTTATAATCAGTTAATAACTCAGTGAAGCCCTAAAATTTTAAGGTAAAAAGGAAAGAAAGAAATGGTTAAAGAATGTCCTTTATGGCATTTTTTCTAGTCTCCACTTTCTTTAAATGGCTGAGAAAATTGCACTATCACTAAGTCTTTTGGGAACGAACATTAATTCAATCATCATTTGATTATCAACTAGAGAAAAGGAGTGCTATGCAGATCTGTAGAAGAAACTAGAAAGCAAAGACTATTTTTCCTAATTTCATTTAAGGCATTTTTGATCTGTTACATGTCATAAGACATTCATAATTCATTTTATTTTGATGACAAATGCCGTAAGACAATCATCCAGACAGTTTTCCTTCAGTAACAGAGAGTAGCATGGTTCAAGAACTAGTGACTGGAAATTGTCTTTGATTCCATCTTTGCTCTGCTGTTTAGTGGACTTGTTTTAGTTGATTTAGTTTATCTTAGTTAAGGTACATGGTCTTTCCAAGTTTTGGTTGTAACATAGCATTAGTTGCATCTCAAGGTTAAATGAAGTGCCTAGCATTGAGATTGACAGAAAGCAAGGAATTAGTAAATGTCAGCTTTTACTACTGTTGTTAATGCTATCAAGAACTGACATGGTTTGAATGCTGAACTTAGCGAGGCATTATTGTATATGCTCATAATTGTGAGAGCTGAAAGTTTTAATAAAGAAATTCTACCAGTCTTTGTTACTTTTAAGTATTTCAGGTTGTAACACTTTTTTTGTCAAGAATGTAGAAAAACTCTGTGTGAGTGTGTGTGTGTGTTGTACTTGTACACATGGATATCTGGTTTCTAACAGTATTGACTAAGAGAATAGTATTTTTTATGATACAGTCTCCATAACCGTATGTTAGAGAATTCAACATGCAAAACCCTAAGCCTATGGATATAATTGAGATTCTTAAGTATATAACAAATTAGGTAAACAGTAGTGTTCCTGTGGAACCAGAGAGGATGAGCCCCAACATATAAGGTGATGAATATAGTCAGATTAGATGAGCCCCTTCCTTCCCCTGATAGAATTTCTGACTTGACTGCCTATGGTAAGAGATACAAAGCTATGCTTAGAGAAGCTCTGTGCTCTATGCATAGAGAAAATGGATTGATCTTTGTTGACTCAGTATGATTCATCATGGTTGGTCAACCACTCACAAATGAAGACTTGTAAGTTTGTCAAAAACTTGAGTGAAGTCTGGTTCAAGAAACCCCTTAATAACTGCCCATGCCAGGCAACAATGTTCTAAAATATCTTAAGGTCTATTTTAAATGACACAATTTCCAGTTTAAAATTTTTCATTCACTCTACAGCTGGGTGTGGTGGCACATGCCTGTAATCCCATCAGCTTGGAGAGCTGAGGCAGGAGGAATGCATGTTCAAAGCAAGTCTCAGTAATTTAGCAAGCCCCTAAGCAACTTAGCAAGTCGTTGTCTCTAAATAAAATATGAAAAAGTGCTAGGGACGTGGCTCAGTAGTTAAGTGCCCTTGGGTTTAATCCCCAGTACCAAAAAGAAAAAAAAAAGTTATATTCACTCTAACTGGGAAAACTTAAAATAGGGGGTATTTAAATCTTCAAATGGCCCTGATAGATATTGTAAACAAATATATTTGTGGGGAAAAAAGAAGAAAAAATGGAAATATGAAATAAGTGATATTTTTGTCACAGGATAGGTTACACAAGTATCACTTGTAAAAAATGTCAGGTTTTGTGAACTTCAAAATAGCACTAAGCATTTAATGATTTTCTTCTTCTGATGACAAAAGTCAAACACCCCTTTCAGTGAAATGGATTTGAAGTGCTTGTTCATTTGTTAGTGATGTGTCATGCCCATAGCTCAGGTTCCCCAGTTTTTTTTTCTCTAATCTTAGAAATACAAAAACAAATCAAATCAAGCAGGGTTGCTCAATTAGTTGCTTTTGCATCCTCAGATACCAGTTGAAGATTGACCGTTCCATTTCTTTACTTGGTACCTTGTCAGTTTCTGAGAATTGAATGCCATACTTCTCTTGAAAAATGTTCTGCAAATTAAAACAAAAACAAAAACAAAAACAAAAAAGCAAATGTGCTTTACTTTGCAGATGTTCATTAATTTGCTCTATTTGACAGAGCTGTTGATCAACTTATTTCTGAATTAAAAAAGAATTAATTGAATATTGTTATGTATATAAGAGAAAATAGATTTCCAATGTTTTCTTGGAAATGATTAAGTATACTTGATTAAATGTCTATGAACACAGCTGCACATTTTTCACTGCTGTGATCTGAATACTAGTCAATGAAGACATTGAGAATGTGGGAATGGAACTATCCTTGTGTTGATAATCTTTTGGGTTGATATTCTTTCCCCACAGACATTCACTTTTCTAAAACTAAAGAATTCTTAGTGTGTTTATACCAAATCCAACAAAACTGTTTATCCAGGCCTTTTTTATGACAAAGTTTTCAATCTTTAAAAACACACAAACACACCAGCAATAGTTTCATCATCATCATCATCACTTATGTCAATAATTCTTATCTGTATACCATTATTCAAAACATCTGTTCAAATCTCTTTAAAGTTTCTCTGTAGCACAGTAATAAAAGAAAAGTAGTTCATAAAAAATAAATAGTGTTTCATGATCAATAAATCTGTGGGGGTATGCTGCTACTACATACTCTCTTTTGAAATTTATAAAACATGTTGCTATAGTATAGAATCTGGAAAGTTCTATCATAAATAAATCTATGTAAGCATGTTGATTCCTCATTCCCAAAGAGAGCACTTACTAATAGTGATTTGTGAAACACATTTTGGGAAGCAATGTTCTCTTCTGTATAAAAGACATATTTATCATTAGAATAAATAATTCAATAATCAATAACTTAGCATCAAAGTTTTCTAATAATTTTTTATCTGATGGAGATAAGGTTCAACAAGAAATGTATACTGATTCCTAATTCACATATCCTGATGACAGAGGATCTGAATTCGACTATACAAGGTATTATTCCAAAGTTGCCATCATGACGGGATCTTGACTGGATCTTCTGTAGGTCATTTCCACTTTTTAAAATAAGAAATTTTCTTTTGAATGACTGGGTATAGGCTAAGATCTGTAAATTCCATGAGTCTAAATTCAGTTCCCTTATTTGCTATTAAATTCTCTGGTCAGAGGTGATGTTATTTGAGATACCTTAAAATTGCAAAGACACAACTGGCAGAATGTGGTTTTCAGGGAAGACATACCCATAATAAATATCTAGTCTAGCAAGAATAAATCTTGACAGTTGGAGTCAAAAAGTAATGAAACATGATTGGGTTCTCCTGAGTCAAGCGGCTGTGTCAGACTCAGCTTTGATTTCTGCTCTGGAAGTCTGGGTACTCAGCAATAAGGGTGGTCTGATCAGCCACCTTGTGGGGAAGTTCATTTTACTGAGTCTTTTGTGTAACCTCCATTTTTATCACCCTGTCCACTTTATTTGTGAGCCTTTGAACAAGAACAGAGTGTCCAGGTAAAGAGATGTAAAACCATAGAGTGGGTCATCTCTCTACATTATTGTTGAGATGATAGTATCCTTTTTTGATCAGTATTCAAATGGGATATAGATGTCCCTATACTCTATTTTCCATCTGTGAGCGTCATGTAAAAATTTCTTTTCAAGATTCCCTTTTCATTAAATTTCCATTTTCCTCTTTCCAAGTAACAATCATCCTACAGCCAAGAGGACAAGAGAAGTGTGGCAGTCTTCCACCTCCATCTGGGATCAGAATATCATGAGGAATATTTTGTTTATTTAATATTTTATGGTATGGGGATCAAACACAGGGCACTTTACTGCTGAGCTACGTTCCCAGCCCTTTTTATTTTTCATTTTGAGATAGGGTCTCACTAAATTGCTGAGACTGGCCTCAAACTTACAATCCTCCTGCCTCAGTCTCCTGAGTCATTGGGATTATAACATGCACGACTCTGCCCAGCTTCATGAAGAAACATCTTTAAACCAGGTTCAGATATGTATTTCCTAGTTCAATGGTTTTTTGGGGGATTCCACATAAAGAATGGAAGGACAAGTGGCAACACAACAAGAGTAGGTGTACCAAAAGCACAAACCACCTGGTTCATAACACTTGTTGGTGACTTCTTTAGGTCTGGAGGCTGATTGTACATACACTGCAGACACTGATGAGGAAGTGGCTTTGAACAGGCTGGCATGTGGTGGATTAGATAACACTCAGTTTGTGTCAGGTAGCTCAGTTGCTTGAAAATTAGGTTTCCCAAGGACAGCTGTTCCTTGTTCACCAGGATCATGTAATGACAATAGGAAATGTGAATATGGTAAATTACTATGTGTCCGAACTTTACGTTAATTTCTTTAATCACTGCAGTGACCTTATGAAATCAGTACTAGTATTATCCCCATGTTTCAGAGAGGAAATGCAGAACAGGTGGTTTTTAGTATTGTTTCTGTAGCCACATAGCTAATGGAGGGATATAGGATTTAAACTCAGTCTGGCTTCCAGGATTGCTCTCTTTACTCCTCTTGCACTCAGTCTCCTTAGCGCTAAGCTGAGAGCTATTTCTTGAAAGCAAATAAGTTATGTGAAGAAGGTATGACTTTGCTTTAAAATCCTCAAGGCCATTCCTATGATTGTCTTTTTAAGGCTTGCCAAAGTTTCTAAGCCATATTCCCCTTGGTCACTCTCACTTCAGCTGGGTCAGAAGGTCCAAGTAGTATTAAATTCTAAATACCTGGGATTATTATGACCCCAAGCAACCCTTCAAAAAATCCTTACAAATCAACTATTAAAACTAACATTATGTCAAAATAGCATTCTTTTAGAACCTCACAGCACATGTATTTCCTTTAGAAAATTTAAATTATCTATTAATTTTAACTATTGCTCATTTTATTAACCATCAATAATTTTGAGTTCATTAAGTATATTCTGCCATCTTGTCTTATTTCTCTTTCTGTAAGTTGAGAAGCAAAAGCAGCAAAGGTATGTCTCCTTAAAGGAAGATCTATCCATTTAATATATTAATCTTTATTTAGTCTGCATTAAGATGACAGTGATTGACATATGTCACACACAAACTTGGACTAGTCTCAAACACAGGGGCATTACACAAAGAAACAGAGCTAAGATTATTGCTTGAGTTTTTGCCTTTGTTTTAAAATACATTCCCTTAGGAGTCCAATAAGGAAAACAAAAGAAGAAAATTTCTTTAACTGATGCAGGTTACTTGAAGTATTCTCCCTCAGGACCCAGAAAAAACTTGATTTTTTGAATTTTAAGAATATGACCTTGTAAGTGATCCCACGGAAACCACGCCAGACACAGGAAATCACATAAGGGAGTTTATTAAGCAAACAGAGTGACTCCCTGCAGGGTAAGAGAGAAAATGAGAGGAAAAGAAAGCGAATGAGAAAGGGCACGTGCTAGAGAGAGTGTGAAAGCCAGGAGGATAGAGAAAGTGAGTAGGAGAGAGAGAAGGATGAGAAAAGATGGCGGGTAGCTACAGTAAAGCAATTGAATTCCGCAGGGCTAACAGGGGACCAATATGGGAGAAGGATACTTGCACTAACTGATGAACCAATAGCTAGCTAGGATGTTCACAGATTGACAAGTGGTTGGGAGGCGGGGAAAATGGCTGCACTGGAAAGGTTGGGGGGAGCAGCTTTGTACATTACAGACCTGACCCTGCAAAATATTTTCAAGAAGTTTAAATTTTTGTTTCACAGCTTTCACCATTTTAGTTTCAATAAGAATTAGAGCATATAAATTGTAGCCAAAACTATGAATCTGATGGATTGTTTCTGCAGTGCCTTTTTATCTTAATTACCAATCAGTTCATTGTTTCCACCAAGCCCAGCTAGTTGACGACAAAACACTGCCCCTGCTCTTAGCTCTGCCTTAATCATTGATTCTGTTCCAACTAGTATTTTAGTCTTTGGGGGATCAAACTATAAAATATGGATATCACATTGAGATACTTCTGTATGTATTTTCTACTCTTATATACAAAATATATTCTTTATTTAAATAATGTGTTAAATTTTTAAAATAAAGCATTGACCTATTAGCCAATTATATTTCTATAGTTAAGTCCAGTAATCATGGAACAGATAGGAATAGTCTAGTCTGTATGACCCACACTGATGTTTCTGTAAATCACGACAAATGGACAGGAGAATATAAGTAAGCTCAAACAATGCCACAGTCCAAGTTGGAAGAAAAAGACTATCAGAGTTTAGTGGTATGATCTAATTAATAGTCACTAATTAGTAAATACTTATTAATAAAGTTTTTCAATTTGTATGAAAAAGTGCTATGAGGGTAACATGAAATGTCTACCACTAAGTAGTTTATGATTTAATTGGAAAAATAAAATAAGAGCAATAAGAAAGAGATGTATTATGGAAGACAGTGTATGCTCAGGACTAATTGGCTCAAGCAGCAAGTGATACTGGGATTCAAAAGTAAAAAAAATTATAATGAGATAGGAGAAAAAGTACCTTTTCTTTTAGAAGATGTCTACATTTTAGGGAAAAAAAAATAGGACACCATAGACCATTTTGGATTTAATAGAAATCACATATAGGAAAGAAATATTTCAGGCTTTGTGGTGTAAGTGAAATGATTACCAATTTTAATCAATATCTATAGAAATAGTATGTTCCTTTGGCACTATTTTTTTGAGTTGCACATTGACAAAATTAACTACACACACAGCATAGTTATACTCTAGAATGGCCTATGAGTTTGTTTATTTACTTATTTATTTATTTACTTATTTGTGCATTTGATTCCAATTCTACTTCCTGGAAGTGGTATGCATTCCAACGAACACCTTGAAGTCCCCATTGGGTTGCAGAAAAACAATAAAGGAGATTTCTTTAGGGAGGAGAATTAAGTAAAGAAGGCAAACCTGAGGAGAAAAATAGAAATCTGGGCTAGCAAGTGAGAATTTCTCACACCAGACTATTGGGAGCTAGGCTTTTTGAGACTGAAAGTGGAGAATTGAAGGTAAAGAGCCTCCAGAGAAGAGAAATACTCAGAATCAGTTCCTGAAATTCAGTTCTATACATGCCCCTCTACCAATAAATGTACTTGACTTCAAGCCCCTTTGTTTTTTCCTCTGAAATGCAAAATTGGTTTTGTTCTTCTGTTGTGTCCATCAGCCAACGGCTGGAACCACATTTCCCAGCAGACTTTTTTACACTGAAGCTGAGTGATGGTGCATTTAGCAGCTGAAAATACGCTTGGAACCACATATCATCCATGCTCTCAGAGGACTCTTCCCAAGCAGAGAGTTCTTTTCACCTCATTTGGATAGTCAAATTGTGGGAGAAAAGAAAAATCTAGTTTCAGCTTGATTCTCTTGAATGTTATTTCTGAAAATTTGTTACCTTCTGAATTGTAGAATTCACATTAAAGTGGAAAGTCAGCATTGTGCTTTTTATACATCTTTTCAAGCCTCTTCTCTCAAAGAATGTCCATAGTCATTCTCATTTGGTTAGGATTGTCATTTCTTATGATAAATAGTTGGGAATGGGCACAGCTTTATGTGTACCTGCATCTGTCCAGCCTTTTCATGAGTACAGAATGGTTGAAATGTTCATCTCAGGTTAATGTGTTATGTTGGAGTGGAGATATGAGTCAAAATAGAATACCTTGTGCTTCATGGGATATAAAAGTCTGATTGTTAGTCTGATGATTAAGGGAAGCACTAGATCCTAACTAGTGGTCTTCTGGTTTAGGATAATCTTATAGTATGACTTGAATAAACACTGACTCAGACATGAGTATCTTAATCCAGAGAATCTGTGCTTGTATAGCAGTAAGGAATAGGGTTTGGTTTAATGGTTTGTGGCTTGGTCTTCTGAATGGTCTCAGTAACAGGACAGACTACTGTGACTTGCATTTCTTTCCTAAAGTTCTAGAAGTAGAGTGTAAGGCATGAATAGTTCATTTCTACTTCTCCCATCTTATATCAATCATTAAGGTTATAAGAGGGTCCACACATTAAAATATGAACAATTAAAAGTAAAATTATTTGTCACCTTGTACACTTCATATGTGTGTATGTGGAAGACTATTCACAATTTTGTGACAATGAGTGACTAATACTCTTAATTTTTCATTCCTCTCAAAACCCCTGCTCTTTGTGAAAGACTGTCACTGAGCATATTTATTCATGTGGAGACAGTTTTATGGAATATCAAACAGTGGGCTAGAACACCAGCTGTTGGGTGCCAGCCAAGTGCACAGAATTCATCTGTACTTTATTTGCTTTTACTGTTTAGATTCATTAATTTCTCACTTTACTATATGAAATGTATCCCTCTTTCAAAAATTTATTTTAGTAGTTCTGTTTCTCATCTATGCATGAAATTCAGTACCCCCATCCTTTTTTTTTTCTTTAACATCTAAAGTTTCAGATCTCTCCACCTATCTCTGGTTTTAAGTTTGATGTGATGCTAGTAATTGGAATTGTCTAAATATAACCAGCAGCCAAAATAGGCATGACCTCAATGAGAGGCACTATAGTTAGAAATCTGAAGCTTGACTGTTCAGTGGGTTGCTGAATAGGATAGTGAAGTTCCTTCATTCATCTTCTCTTTAAGTCTCTAGGTATGTTTCTTTATTTTTTTATGGTGGACTATATTTTCTACAATTCTATCCAGGGACATAAAGTTGACTTAGTTGACCTATAGATACCACTTTCTGCTGAAATAATTAGTTTCTTAGAGAAATTTACTGTTTTAGAAGAGCTTTAAATATTTTAAAATGTTCTGAAGAATAATTTTAATCTTCAAAAATTTGATGTCATTTCCTTGATTTATGCTTGTCTTGATAATGCAGCTGATGTGGCATTTGTGGAATTTCATTATGCAGTAAATAGTTATTTTGATGAAGAAAGTGATTAAATTTAATTTCAACAAAATATTAGATTGTGTAATAGTATTTTCCCTGTTGGATGTTAATATAAACAAAATCCCTCCTAGTGTTGTGAACTGAAAAATACATTATGAAAGCATAATGAAAAAGTTAAATGATAAACTCTGAAAACAAAGGGAGGAAAGGAGATTGTTGAACAAAATATAGGTATATTTTACTTCAGTGTGTTGGTGAACCAGGAAGGTTGATGTGGTTTGACAGAGTAGTTTTTTGTCATCTATTATCTTAACCATAAGCAATATATAATGAAGTACAGAGAGATAGCATAGGACATCCCCATTCCTCTGCTTTTTCCAGGCCTTTCTCGGCAAGATTCCAAAAAAAAGTTAGGAATTCAGCTAAGTTTTCAGTTCTACGTCTGCAGCAGGTAGACATGTTCAACTCTGAATGTTTGTGGCAACCACAGTTTCACATGAGTAATGATGATACCATAGTCTATCTCTGCACCTAGAATTTCATGTTTTGTATGTATGGAACTCTCCTTAATCCTTCCTTCTCCACAAGAAAGGTGAAAAATTTATAGAAAGCAATAAATATACATATCTGATTAAAAGAATGAGGTGTCCTAAAGGCTATGGGAATCTGTAATGATTTCTTGAGCAGTTCTTCCAGAGGCACCAAGAAAATAGGTGTGAACTCCTTAACTAATTGTTGACACCAGTTGAGAAAAAAGTTTTTCTATTTCTGGCAGGAATTCAGGTCCAAGGCTGATTTTTGATCCAGGTGAAAAATGTTGGATACATGCTTAGCTGGTATAAATAAATAGTATGTTTCCAAAACTTAATACTCTGACCAGACTGCTTCCCTCAGTAGGAGTCTACAGGGGCTTGTTTCCTTTGGTGATATGGTTATAGCAGGACTGCAGGCCCAGGGATAACTACATAACTATTACTTTTTTGGTAGCTTTAGTTCAAGATCTTATCCACATCAAGTCTCAGTTTCATCCCTGCAGAAATAAGACTAGTTTGCAAAGGTCTTTTCTCTTTCAAATTCTGTAACATGCATAACTCTCTGATGAAGCTAATTTCATTACTAAAAACATTGCAGAGTTTAGGGCAACTCCATTCATCCAACATGTATCGAGTGTGCATTATGTGCCAATTTTTATTCTAGATACTAGAGACACCGTGGTAAATAAAAGGATAGAATCCCTGCTCTGATGGAGGCAATGTTCTTATGAGAGATAAAAACAATACATGCATAACTATATTATATAATTTAATTATCGATTGTATTAAGTGTCATGAAGTTGACAGAATGCCAAGTAAAAAACTGGAGATCATTTTAGATAGGGACTGTCTGACTTTTCAAAGGAAAAGCCCTTAGCCTGAGATCAGAAGGAGGATTTCAAGCAGAGGAAGTATGTGCAGATTCTTGAGGAACTGAAGGAATTGTCTGTCATGTCTTGGAAAAAGAAGACATCAGTGCCCTTGAGGTGTAGTGAACCAGGGAGGGCAGGGAAGAGGAAGACAGGCAGAAGATGCAATAAAGGTAACGCCATGCAGTCTGCTGTGGGGAGGATGTAGCTGCCAAGTCCAAGTGCAAGCAGTGGGAATTCACCAGGGACTGTAAGCATGGCAGCAATAGGCTCAGCATGGAGTTTTGGAAAAGGTTTAAAAACATCTGTGGCTTTATTGTAGACAATAGCTTTCTTAAATTTTTATATTATGTTGGACTCAATCACTTACAGAGGTTTTAGTAAAACAATTCTTATTACTTTAAGCCATTTTCTTTATATAGCAAGGGAGAGAATATTGAGTAAATTTCACAAAAATGTAATGCAGAAGAAGAGTCAATAAAACAAATTTTGTGACACTTTACACATACATGTTCAAGAGTAGAGAACTGCCAAATATCTCTTTCCCTCCCTGAAGAGGGACGAGGTAATTTTAACAAGATCAAGGAGTAACTTCAACTCCTTGTAGAACTTATAGGATTTCATTAATATCTTTCAGAGTAAAAGGTCAGCATTAGACTTCCTGAAATGTAGAAGCACTTGGTGGGTGTCTTACCTTCAGCTTCAGTTTTGTAAGGCACTTCTTTAGTGCCTGAGTTGTTAAGGGGCCCTGACTTCCTCTGATCTGTGATAGTGGCTCCAGTGCACCCTGGGTCACATAGCAGAGGAGATTTGTATTCACACACACACAAACGTGGGGGTGCACACACAGCTACTTTTTTTTTTTTTTCCCAATCTCTCCAATTTTAAGTCAGTCAAGTTTTATGTAGCCCTGCAGGCTCACCACACTTCCTTTCTAGGACTCCATTAACTCTCCCTCCAGTTACTTCCAGACACCTTCAGAGAAAGAGTTTTATTCCCTCAATTAGCAGGAACTATAAAAAAGAGATAGGACAAGGTAAAGAAGGGGAAGGGAGAAAAAAAAAAAAAAAAAAAAAAATGCCCCCAGTGTGTATTTAGCAACCTGAATCCACTTCTTTGTTTCACTCTTGAGGTCTCTTCTCAGGGTGGAGGAAAATACTTAAATTTTTATCAGTCAGTATCCTACCACATGTATAAAAGTAACAAAAGGGTCAATTCACCACCAATACAGTGTTATGAAAATGAGTAGCCAGTTTGAAAAAATATTATGAAAGTTTTATATTTTAAGAAAAACTTGAAGTAAATAATAATAATTGTGGCTATATGAACATGTAGTAAGTACTGTTTTATATAATATAGGAGACAAAGTCTGAAAATTTTTAAATTTCTATCAATTAGATGGATATTTTCAGTTTCCATGGATTTGGTAGAATATGGAAAAATATATTTCACTCATAACCAAATTTTGAAATTTCCATCCAAATATTTTGGCACTGAAGGCCAACTTACACGTAAGTGAACATGAGAACAACTTTCATCTAGGTACATGTCAGTTTTTCATAGCCACTATAATAAGTTACCATAAACTTAATGGCTTCAACCATCACCCCCCCCCCCTTTTTGTCTTACAACTTTGTGATTAAAAATCTGAAATGGGTTTCAGCAGGTTAAAGTCAAGTTGTTGGTAGAGCTACATTCCTTTCCAGATGATCAGAGGAGGAATCTGTTTCTATGTCTTTTTCAGGTTCTCAAGAAGTTGTTCATCTTTCTTAATCCATGGCCCCATTCTTCCATTTCTAAAGTCAGCGATTGCAAAGGAGAGCTCATTTCACATCACATCACTCTGCTCTCCATTTCTGCCTCCTCTGTTCACATTTAAGTACCTCATGATTATATCAGGCTCACCCAAATAATACAGAACAGATCTCTCTGTGTTGCCATCAGCTGATTAGCAACCTTCATTCCATGTATAACCTCAGTACTTCTTTCCTATGTAATGAAACACACAGGTTCCAGGTTAAGACATGGATGACTGTGAAGTGCCATTATTTTGCCTAATTTTTCAGTCTGAAAGGAGCAGAAGTAAAAGAAAAGGAGGGATACATTTGAATGAATTTTAGTTAGAGGATCAGTTCCTAATCGGTTACTCCTTGGAGGAGGGAATATATACAGGTGTCCTAGATGGTATGCATTTTTCTCTGAAACATCATTTTTGCTTCACTATTTATTGAAATTTATTTATTTATTTTGCAAGAAGCAGAAAATTCATTATGCTAAAGGTCCCCAAAGGAAAATTTAGCTGCAAAGCTAGCAGTGGGCACGTCTATGTAAAGAGAAATGATAACTTGCCCTGAACTTGGGCAAGTTCCTTGACTGGTGTATGTGGTTTCTTTTGACACCTCTAATAGCTAGGCGGGGAATGATATCTGGTCATCATTGCTGAAGTATTAGTAATGTTATATATCTTTCATGGGAAAGTTAAATACAAAACTAACAAAATCATCAATCACTTAAAATGGCTCCATACAGCAAGAATGGATGAGTTGGATCCTTGAGAGTAATATAATGGGAACATCTTCAGGGGCTCTTGAATTCAACTGGGACAGAAAATTGGCAATATTTGCTCTTAGAATATTCTGTCCAGCTGGATAAAAAAGTTAGACAACCACTGTACCTCACAGATGACTGCCAAGTGCCCAGTTCTTCACAGGCCTCAGAATTTACATCAGCCCTCAGGCTTCAAGGTGAGCATAAAGACTTGTGCTCTTGCCTGAAACTGTGAAGAGGTAGAGGAAAACAGTAGAGGTTTATCTGAGAAGGTGTTTTATTGGAGAGATTTTTTTTAAATATCTTAAAAATAACAATGTACCCAAACCTCAGGCTTATAGTACAGTGAAATAAATAAAATACTATTTTCTATCAATTTTCAATTGAATATTGAGACTAGGGAAATTTATGTAGTTTACTCACAACTAATGAAGGTCAGCTGAGATTTGCATTTATGTCTGATGGGTTCTAGACCCACAATTCTTCCACTTTCCCAGGATGGCAGTATACCCAGGCTTTAGGATCAGGTTAGAAAATATGGTGTAACCCTTTGCAGGGTCAATTGCATTTCATCAACCAAGACAGCAAGATAGTAAACTATTTTTTTAAATTGTGTTTGGTACTTTTCTAAACTAATTTTTAAGTACTCTTTTTAATAGCTTAAATTTAAAAGTATTATCAGGTATTAGAAACCATGGACCACATAAAAAAAAATGTCCTGGAGAAAAACATATTCAGTGCAGTAAGTTTAAATTACATTGCTAAGGGAGTCAAGGAAATAGGACCAGTAGTTATAAATGTAGAAATTTTTGTTATATTCCATACATAAGATCTTTTCCACTTATTCTTTTAAACCATCCTGCCATCATCTGCCATTGCTTATGAATGGGATTAAGTTATTAAACTGATTTTCCCAGTCCTCTATAAATTCTCTTTTGAGCTCTCCAAACATTTACCAAAATTTTGAGACTACTCTTTTTGAGTCAGTTTTTCCCCTTCATGAGCCCATCTGGTCTTTTATCTCCAATTTTCCTAGGCATAACTTCCTATGATCTCAAAACAGACTATAGTTTCTTTTTAGGGATAACTTTAAAAAAACATAAAAATACCTTCACAATTGGGTGCCTCAAGAGAAATTTGAATATTATGTTTAAAACCTTGCCATTTATTCTTGTCTCTAAATCATTGTACCCTCAGTGTAAGAAATACTTTTCTTCCAGCATTTAAGTAATGCCCCTCAATACGCTCTAAAGGAGAGATTGGGAGAACTGACCCTTCAATCAATCTTCCTATCATGCTCCAAGCATCATCTGCTGCTTTTTTTTTTTTTTTTTTTTTTTTTTTTTTTTTTTATTGTAAACAAATGGGATACATGTTGTTTCTCTGTTTGTACATGGCGTAAAGGCATACCATTTGTGTAATCATAAATTTACATAGAGCAATGTTGTTTGATTCATTCTGTTATTTTTTTCCCTTCCCCCCACCCCTCCCACCCCTCTTTACCCTCTATACAGTAGTTCCTTCCTCTATACTTGCCCCCCTCCCTAACCCTAACTCTAACCCTTCCCTCCCCCCCATTATGTGTCAACCTCCACTTATTAGCGATATCATTCGTCCTTTGGCTTTTTGAGATTGGCTTATCTCACTTAGCATGATATTCTCCAATTTCATCCATTTGCCTGCAAATGTCATAATTTTATCATTCTTTATGGCTGAGTAATATTCCATAGTATATATATACCACAGTTTCTTTATCCACTCATCAATTGAAGGGCATCTAGGTTGGTTCCACAGTCTGGCTATTGTGAATTGAGCAGCTATGAACATTGATGTGGCTGTATTTCTGTAGTATGCAGATTTTAAGTCCTTTGGGTATAGGCCAAGGAGTGGGATAGCTGGGTCAAATGGTGGTTCCATTCCAAGTTTTCTAAGGAATCTCCACACTGCTTTCCATAGCGGCTGCACTAATTTGCAGCCCCACCAGCAGTGTATGAGTGTACCTTTCTCCCCACATCCTCGCCAACACCTGTTGTTGCTCGTATTCTTGATAATCGCCATTCTAATTGGGGTGAGATGGAACCTTAGGGTGGTTTTGATTTGCATTTCTCTTATTACTAGAGATGTTGAACATTTTTCCATATGTTTGTTGATTGCTTGTAGATCTTCTTCTGTGAAGTGTCTATTCATTTCCTTAGCCCATTTGTTGACTGGACTGTTTGAATTCTTGGAGTAGAGTTTTTTGAGTTCTTTATAGATTCTGGAGATTAGTGCTCTATCTGAAGTATGATTGGCAAAGATATTCTCCCACTCTGTAGGCTCTTTCTTCGCATTGCTGATAGTTTCCTTTGCTGAGAGAAAGCTTTTTAGTTTGAATCTATCCCAGTGGTTGATTCTAGCTTTTATTTCTTGTGCTATGGGAGTCCTGTTAAGGAAGTCTGGTCCTAGACCAACAAGATGAAGATTTGGACCTACTTTTTCTTCTATAATCTGCAGGGTCTCTGGTCTGATTCCGAGGTCCTTAATCCATTTTGAGTTTAGTTTCGTGCATGGTGAGAGATATGGGTTTAGTTTCATTCTGTTGCATATGGATTTCCAATTCTCCCAGCACCATTTGTTGAAGAGGCTATCTTTTCTCCATTGCATATTTTTGGCCCCTTTGTCTAGTATGAGAAAATTGTATTTATTTGGGTTTGTGTCCGTGTCCTCTATTCTGTACCATTGATCTACCTTTCTATTTTGGTACCAATACCATGCCGTTTTTGTTACTATTGCTTTGTAGTAGAGTTGAAGATCTGGTATTGCAATACCCCCTGTTTCACTCTTCCTGCTAAGGATTGCTTTAGCTATTCTGGGTTTCTTATTCTTCCAGATGAATTTCATAATTGCCTGCTCTATTTCTGTAAGGTACGTCATTGGGATTTTAATTGGAATTGCATTGAATTTGTATAGCACTTTAGGTAGTATGGCCATTTTGACAATATTAATTCTTCCTATCCAAGAACATGGAAGATCTTTCCATCTTCTAAGGTGTTCTTTAATTTCTTTCTTTAGTGTTGTATAGTTCTCATTGTAGAGGTCTTTCACCTCTTTTGTGAGATTGATTCCCAAGTATTTTATTTTTTTCGAGGCTATTGTGAATGGGGTAGTTTTCCTAATTTCTCTTTCTGAAGATTCATCACTTATGTATAAAAATGCGTTGGATTTATGGGCATTGATCTTGTAACCTGCTACTTTACTGAAATCACTTATGAGTTCTAAGAGTTTTCTGGTGGAATTTCCAGGTTCCTCTAAATATATAATCATGTCATCAGCGAACAGGGATAGTTTGAGTTCTTCTTTTCCAATTCGTATCCCTTTAATTTCTTTGGTTTGTCTAATTGCTCTGGCCAGAGTCTCAAGAACGATGTTGAATAGAAGTGGTGAAAGAGGGCATCCCTGCCTTGTTCCAGTTTTTAGGGGGAATGCTTTCAGCTTTTCACCATTTAGAATGATATTAGCCATGGGCTTAGCATAAATGGCCTTTACAATATTAAGGAATGTTCCCACTATCCCTATTTGTTCTAGTGTTTTGAGCATAAAGGGGTGCTGAATTTTATCAAATGCTTTTTCTGCGTCTATTGAAATAATCATGTGATTCTTGACTTTAAGTCTATTAATATGGTGAATTACGTTTATTGATTTCCTGATGTTGAACCAACCTTGCATCCCTGGGATGAAACCCACTTGATCATGGTGCACTATCTTTTTAATATGTTTTTGTATGCGATTTGCTAAAATTTTGTTGAGAATTTTTGCGTCGATGTTCATTAAGGATATTGGTCTGAAATTTTCTTTCCTTGATGAGTCTCTGTCTGGTTTAGGTATCAGTGTGATATTGGCTTCATAGAATGAGTTTGGGAGGGTTCCCTCCTCTTCTATTTTATGGAATACTTTGAGAAGTATTGGAATGAGCTCTTCCTTAAAGGTTTTGTAGAACTCGGCTGAGAACCCATCTGGTCCCGGACTTTTCTTTGTTGGTAGGCTTTTGATGACTTCTTCTATTTCAGTACTTGAAATTGGTCTATTTAAATTGTTTATGTCCTCCTCATTCAGTTTAGGCAATTCATATGTCTCTAGAAACCTGTTGATGTCTTCGAAATTTTCTATTTTGTTGGAGTATAGATTTTCAAAATAGCTTCTAATTATGTTTTGTATTTCCATCCTGTCTGTAGTGATATTTCCTTGTTCATTCCGAATTTTAGTGATTTGGGTTTTCTCTCGTCTTCTCTTTGTTAGTGTGGCTAAAGGTTTATCAATTTTGTTTATTTTTTCGAAGAACCAACTATTTATTTTGTCAATTTTTTGTATTGTTTCTTTTGTTTCAATTTCATTGATTTCAGCTCTGAGTTTAACAATTTCCTGTCTTCTACTACTTTTGGTGCTGTTCTGTTCTTCTTTTTCTAAGGCTTTGAGCTGTAGTGTTAGGTTGTTTATTTGTTGAGTTTTACTTCTTTTATTAAATGCGCTCCATGAAATAAATTTCCCTCTAAGTACTGCTTTCATAGTGTCCCAGAGGTTTTGATATGATGTTTCTTTGTTCTCATTTACCTCTAAGAATTTTTTAATTTCCTTCTTAATATCTTCTGTTATCCATTCATCATATAATAGCATATTGTTTAACCTCCAGATGTTGGAATAGTTTCTGTGTTTTACTCTTTCATTTATTTCTAACTTCAATCCATTATGATCTGATAGAATACATGCTAGTGTCTCTATCTTCTTGTATTTGCTAACATTAGCTTTGTGGCATAATATATGGTCTATTTTAGAGAAAGATCCATGTGCTGCTGAGAAGAAAGTGTATTCACTCTTGGTTGGATGGAATATTCTATAAATGTCCGTTAAGTCTAAATTATTGATTGTGTTGTTGAGATCTATGGTTTCTTTGCTCAATTTTTGTCTGGAAGATCTGTCCAGTGGTGAGAGCGGCGTGTTAAAATCACCTAGTATTATTGTGTTATGGTCTATTTGGTTTCTGAAATTGAGAAGGATTTGTTTGACATACATAGATGAGCCACTGTTTGGGGCATAGATGTTTATGATTGTTATATCTTGCTGATTTATGCTTCCCTTAAGCAGTATGAAATAACCTTCTTTATCCCTTCTGACTAACTTTGGTTTGAAGTCCACATTATCGGAAATGAGGATGGATACTCCAGCTTTTTTGCTGAGTCCATGTGCATGGTATGTTTTTCCCCATCCTTTCACCTTTAATCTATGGGTATCTTTTTCTATGAGGTGAGTCTCTTGCAGGCAACATATTGTTGGATCTTTCTTTTTAATCCAGTCTGCCAGTCTATGTCTTTTGATTGATGAATTCAGGCCATTAACGTTCAGGGTTATTATAGAGAAATGATTTGGTTTCCCGGTCATTTGGTTCATTTTTAAAATTTTGTTTATTTATTTGTTTGACACAACTTGTTTCCTCCTTTATTTGACAATTCCTTTAGGATAATTCCTCCCTTTGCTGATTTGCTTCTTTGTTTTTCATCTCTTCCTCATGGAATATTTTGTTGAGAATGTTCTGTAATGCTGGCTTTCTTTTTGTAAATTCTTTTAGCTTTTGTTTATCATGGAAGGATTTTATTTCATCGTCAAATTTGAAGGTAAGTTTTGCTGGGTATAAGATTCTTGGTTGGCATCCATTTTCTTTCAGGGCTTGAAAAATGTTGTTCCAGGACCTTCTAGCTTTTAGGGTCTGGATTGAAAAATCTGCTGATATGCGTATTGGTTTCCCCCTGAATGTAATTTGGTTCTTTTCTCTCACAGCCTTTAAAATTCTGTCTTTATTTTGTATGTTAGGTATTTTCATTATAATGTGCCTTGGTGTGGGTCTGTTGTAATTTTGTGTATTTGGAGTCCTGTAAGCCTCTTGAACTTGATTTTCCATTTCATTCTTCAGATTTGGGAAATTTTCTGATATTATTTCATTGAATAGGTTGTTCATTCCTTTGGCTTGTTTCTCTAGGCCTTCCTCAATCCCAATAATTCTTAAATTTGGCCTTTTCATGATATCCCATAGTTCTTGTAGATTCTGTTCATGATTTCTTACCATCTTCTCTGTTTGTTCAGCTTTGTTTTCAAGGTTAAATATTTTGTCTTCAATGTCTGAGGTTCTGTCTTCCAGGTGTTCTATCCTATTGGATATGCTTTCTATGGAGTTCTTAATTTGGTTTATTGTTTCCTTCATGTCAAGGATTTCTGTTTGGTTTTTTTTCAATATCTCTAACTCTTTATTGAAATGATCTTTTGCTTCCTGTATTTGCTCTTTTAACTGTCGATTGGTGCGATCAATCAATGCTTGCATTTGCTCTTTCATCTCATCATTCAATGCTTGCATTTGCTCTTTCATCTCCTCGTTTGCTTCTCTGATCATTTTAATTATGTACATTCTGAACTCCTTTTCTGTCATTTCTTCTGCCATGCTGTCATTGGGTTTTATTGATGTAACATCTAGATTTGTTTGCAGCATTTTCTTTCCTTGTTTTCTCATGTTGTTCAGATATCAGTGGACCGCTGAGATATTGCAGATTTCCTCTGTTGATTTACAATGACCCTGAAGATTTCTATATATATCCCCTCTTAGCCTTCAGTAGGCTGAAGTCTTGGAGGAGGTTGATAATGCGGTGCTCCACAAGGAAGCTGCCTCTCTAGGAGTAGTGGCCTTCAGGTGGGGTATATTCCCTGCTAGTGGGCAGAGGTGCCTCCACTTGTTGACCAATGGTCATCCAAAGGGGACCTAGGCTGTGGGCTGAGGCAAGGCCTGTTTGGGCCTGAGCCTCTGGTTTTACTGTCCTTGTGGGAAACCTCACCCAGCAGGGAAGACTCACCCGGTGGGGAGGTCTCGCTGGTCAGTTTCCTCCTAGAGGTTCCCCTCAATTTACATCTACTGCCTGGGCTGGGCTGCCTTCCTCTGCAAAGTTTCCAGGGGCCCGGCCCTACCTCCTGGGCCTGGGAGCCTCACCCTTCGCAGATGAATCTCCTTAGGCTGCCCCTCCTCAGAGAATTTGCCCATAGGCCTGGAACCTTCGCTCCGCCCTAAGCCTGTCTCTGTGCGGCTCTTCCACCCAGAAGCCTCCTAGATCCTGGGACCCTGTTCTGCACCTAATCGCCTGGCTGCGTGGCCCCTCCTCTGAGCAGCCACCTGTGGCCCCGAACAATCGCTCTGAGTCCCAGAGACCCGCCACAGGCCTCTTCCTCCAGACAGCCGCCCAGTATGCCGGTGCGGTCACTAGGAGTCCAAGAAACTCACTTCGTGCCTCCTCCTCCCACCAACCACCCGTAGCCCGGGGCAATCAATCACTCCGAGTCGAAGTGACCCTGCCCGTTCCTCCTCCTTCTCCAGATAACCCCCCGGGTGTTCAGGAGCAGTCCCTCTGAGTGGCTCTGAATCCACGTGACCCGCTGCACGGGTCCTCTGGGCCACCGCCCGGAGCTCTGGTGTGGTCCTTCAAGACCAAGCGTCCCACCACGCTTCTCCTCCAGGCAGCCCCCCTGTGTTCAGGAGCTGTCACTTTAAGACCAAATAACTCACCACTCGCCTTCTCCTCTGAGCAGCCGCCTGGAGCACTAATGCAGTCACTGCGAGTCCAAAGGACCCGCCGCGCTCCTTCTCCTCCTTCTCCTACTCCTCCGGGCAGGCCCCGGGGTTCAGAAGTGGTCAGGGTCCAAACAGCTCGCCACGCAGCCCCTTCTCTGGCAACCGCCTGTAGTTCCCGTATAGTCGCCCGAATCCAAGCGGCTGCTCCTCTTCCTCCTCGTCCTCAGGGCAGGCCCCGGGGTTCAGAAGCGTTGTTCTGATTCCAAACAGCTCGCCGCGCGGCTTCTCCTCTGGCAACCGCCTGCAGCTCTGGTGCAGTCTCTCCGAATCCAAGTGGCCACGCTCCTCTCCTCCTCCTCAGGGCAGGCCCTGGTGTCCTGAGTCCACACAGTTCTCCCCGCCTCTCCTCCCCCGGGCAGCCGCCGGAGCCCCAGTGGCTGTTCCGAGTCCCAGCGCTGTGCCCACCGGCCTCCTCTATGGCGCTCCAGCGGGGGGAGGGGCGTCTCGCTGGCAGTTCTACTTCACAAAGTTTCCTGCGTTCCGGGACCCCCGTCCCATCCGGGATGCCCCCCCAGGGGGTGAGAGTCACCCGGCTACTTTGAGTTGGTCCCAAGCGTCTCAATATCTCCTCTCTTGAATCCTGAGTTCTGGAGCAACACGTAATGCAGCCACCCTCTAGGCCGCCATCTTGAAAACAGTCCCATCTTGAAAACAGTCTTTTTTTTTTTTTTTTTTTTTTTTTTTTTTTTTTTTTTTAACCTCCTCATCCAATTTGCCACCCTAGGCAGGCCAAAATTCTCCCAGGTTCATCTCCTTCTAATGTTCCTCCTGGAGATCAGTACCCAGAACTTTAGCCTTCCTGAAAATGGTCATACCTGACTTACTCAGACTATACACAAGAGCCAATGAAATTATCCCCAAGCAATAAAGGGTATGGTATACCCTAGGGCTGTTATGGCTTTATATTTTCTAAACTACTCATGTATTTTCACAGAGGATAACAAGAATTCGGTGTGCCTTATGCGAGCATTTGCTGCTCTGTCACCTAAACCTTCTTTAATCATCTTTTGTCATTTTTTTAAATTGTATTTTTAATTTTTAAAATTTTATTTGTTCTAATTAGTTGCACATGACAATAGAATGCATTTATACATTTTGATAGATCATACATAAATGGAGTGTAATCTCTTATTTTTCTGATTATGCATATGGTAGGATCACATAGGTCATGCAGTCATATATGTACATGAGGTAATAATGTCCGTTTCACTCTACTATCATTCCTTCCCCCATACTTTATCATTTTTCTTTTGATTTTTACTCCAGTGCCTGCCCCCTTCTGCATAAAAAGCCCATGCACCCCTCCCTTTGGAAAATGCTGCCTTTTTTCACACAATAATCAGTTCATGATCCTTGGTCATTTTTGGTTTTGTTAACTCTGTTGCCTCAGGATTCAAAGGATTATTAATGAACATTTTTTCTAAAGAGGAAAAGACTGGATTCTAATTACCTGAGAAATGTCTATGTGATGAGTATTTTAATTCTAGTCCAGTTTATCTTCTAGACAGGACTGAGCAAAGTCTTTCCTAAATTCCCAAGGTCAAATACAATTCACCCCCCAAGAGCATTGTGTAACTAAGCTACACAATCTAGCTTCACATGAAGAAAACATATTTTCTGTAACAGATTTTATACCATTAAGAAATACTAGCCCTGAAATTATTGTGCTAAAAAGCCTTATGTTCTTCTTTCTGCTGTATATACATGAGCATCACCTCATGGCTCTACATGAATCATCCAGAACAAATGGACCATACAAAATAGGTTCTTCTGATTTCATGATGTAATTCCTTCTGTAAGGCATCAGTGCATTTTGGGGTTAAAGTTTTAGTTCATCAAAACATACTTGGAAAGGAAAAATAGCATTATGCATTCCAAATCCATAAATAGAGATAGATTATATGTTAAATGAATATAATATTTGAAGGAGAAAAAGAAACAAAACAAATCAAAACTTTCTTGAGGATGCTCCTCATCATTGGATGTTAAAATATAATTTGAATGCTCAATAGGAACATAGGAGGTAGCAACAGAACAAAAGAAGAAAAGATCAAAACTTTCTACCTTGTGATTCCTGAAATATTTTATTTTTGATCCTTTAATTAGGTCATAAAGAGAGGACACGTTATAAGTGTCATGAATCTTAATTCCCACTGGTCACATTTTCTTCTGAAACTTCCCCAGTAGATCTTCAGAAAGTGAGAGAGAATCTCAGTTTTTTTTCACACTGTGGTTCTTCAGAAATATTGTTCACCTGGCACAACCAAAGTGAAGTGACTAATGCTAATTTGAGAGATATTTTTATGATAGGAAAACCTGTCCATTAGAAATGAAAGGTGGTTTGGGATGTATAGTTCAGTGACTGAGGGGGGAGGAAAAAAAAATCCTATGACTCCCTACTACCACTGTTCCCTAGTTGAGTATTTTAACTCTTCTGATGCTCAGAACTACAGAATAATGACATATCTATACTCCTACAATTCTGAGACTATGAAATTCTGAAAAGTTGTGTCATTCAGATTATCTCCATTACAGGAAGAGAAATTTACGAGTTAAAAAAAAAAATTAAAGTGCACATAAAACGTCTGGAAACCATTGTGTTGCAAAAAGGTTAGTGACTCTGTACCCTTTTTAACAGAAGAGTTTATCAAATTAAGAGAGAACCTGGCACACAATTTTGATAGCTCTGGTGTGTGAATGGAGGTTCCAGCAAGAAAGGTGGCTAGGGCATAGATCCCCAGAGGCAGTGCCAATGTGTGGTTTTTGAAAGCTTAGTCGTGAGCACCCATATTCTCACAGTAATGGTCAAAGTCTTCATGTGTCACTGGTGTTTTCTTTAGCCACAGTAGCAGAAGGCCTTAGAATAGAGCACCTGTAACAAGAAAGGTGGTAAATTTCATATACCACCTGGGAGACAAGGCCATTACATGTCAACACAAAAGAGGCAGGTCCTGGGGAGTTTGGAGAGAATTGGGGTAAGTTTAGAGGTTCTACAGTAGCAAGTGTGATCAACATTTAAAACACAATGGCTATTTCAGGTGATATGAGTTCATCTTAAACTTCATCCTTATATTATCTGGAAGACACATCACAAAACAAAATATAACATATTACAGTAACTTAATAGTTTGTTTTGCAATAACTTAGAATATGTTACCGTAGAGCCATATACAACTTTGTGTCTTTCCCTGAACCTAGCCCAGACTTTACCACAGAGTCTCAATATATCATTTGTTGAAAGAAGGATTGGATGACAAAACTCCTGTCTAGTACAATTCAGTTAGGGATATTTGTATTTGTTTTACTGATGAGTATTTGACAAATATTGAAGTGTTAGCAATTACTATTTATTGTGTGCTTCAAAAATTATGAAATAAATCAATCATACATGTGAGGTAATGAACAAAATTTTTACATAAAATTTTATTGCATATGAAATGGGCAATAATTACTATTATTTTGACATTATTTAATCTTAAGCATGCATCATCTTATCAGAGGTGAATCAGTAAGATTTCGAATCTTCCTATTTCACAGATTTTAGAACTAGAAGATATAAATGAATTTTCCAAGTCCACAGATGAGTATTTTGGAGAGCCCAGGCCCCCTGTTGATAGTACTGTGCTCTTGTGACCACACTCCACAAAATAAAACTGCTTTTAAATTGGTTTTCTTCTCATCTAGAGGTTTAGAGTGCCCGGGACTTAGGAAAATTATTATTTATCTTACATTCTGACAGCATGTTGCTGCCATTCTTATGATTTACTATGGAATGGAGAAAACATTGCCAACCAAGCATGTCAAAGCCATATCTCATTATACATTCCATTTTCTCTCTGGAGCATTGCTCTTACTGTACATGTACATGTGCAATTTCTATAGTAGAAATAAAATGAAATACACCAACTTGGTTCTCTTACCTATGAGGGCCTTTAAGTGCATGGTTGTCTGGGGTATGTCAAATGCATCCCTGGACATTTGGATGGCAAGAATTCTTTGTATTAGAGAATCTTCTATCACTGAGGAAATGAAGAAACACAAAATAAGGAATGGTCTCTGATTGATGCTTTATGCTCACTGTCTCTCCAGGGGTCCAGGTTCATCTGCTGTCTGCCTTCAGAGTTGTACTGTATCTTGATATCTGGAGAGGTTTCTCCATTGAAATGCTTGGGAGAATACTACTAGCAGTACTGTGTGCATTCTGGGGGTTTTGCAACTGCAATGCTAGGGTGAAAGTTTTCCACTATTACTACTTTAAAATTTTTACCTTATTAATTATTCTTGCTTGGCAAACAATCCCCTTGATGAAGGAGATGTCTTGGAAACAATCCTCCAGATCATAACAACATAAATATTAATGTTTTTTCAACACATACACTCTTCTGGCCTACTATGTCAGCTGCTGAGCATGAAGATAAAAGCTTATTAGCTTTATTTATAGGTAGTATCTCAGGGTCAAAAAGACTCTTGTGTAAAGGGGCAAAGAGGAGAACTTGCAATCATACAGCCTTCATTTTACATCCAGTGGTGCCGATTCAGGGTAGGACTTTGCTTCGCCTTCTACTGTTTTACTGCTGTGCTACTGAGCATATTATGCATTATCACTTCAGCAGGGAAATTTAAAGAGTGTTATTCTATTTATTTTAAGTGTCATATAATTATGAATTGATTTACTAGCCATTGTAATGCTACAAATGATAATTAATTTATTTGCATAATATGTAGTTTCATAGAAGTTCAATTATAATAAAGCATTTGCTAAATGTACCATGAAAATAGTGTTTCCAGAGAGAGTAAGTCTGAGGCTGAAATCTATTTAGCTTGTCAGTATGTGGCCGTCATCAAGGGTAATCCCTTCACTTTAAGACAGGAAGAGGGTTTCCTTAGTTTCACAGCTCACTCATCTATATTTTTTTGAATTTTAAAACAAGATATTCAGGGTCTTTGAGATATGCTAAAAATAGTAATCTATCATAAAAACTTGAAGTCAAGGATATCAGTTTGGTTAATAACCAAAAATTACTTGAACCAAAACTGGACTAGAGATATACTCATCTTGAGAATTACTCATCATGCTACCTGAGTAACGAGTCAACAGGGTCCAGTCCTAGACCTGGTATCCATGTCAGCTTCCCATTGCCCCGTGACTCCCTCCCTCAGAGAAGAGATGGACATGGATGAAGGGAGAGAGGGGAGACTAGAAATTCCCATTGTCTGGGAACAAGGGACCAGCACTATGGCACTAGGGAGGCTTCTTGGTTCCCAGGTCAAAACGTGGCACAAAAAGCCAGAGTGTCTTGGCCCAAAGTATTCTCAGAGTTCTCCCACTAACAAAGGGGCTTTTTCCCCCTCACACTTGCCTAGAAAATAGACAATTTGGAGGAAAGATTCCATCCTTGAATATGGTGCCTGTCTAGCAGAGATGCCTGCCCCCGACTGCCTCTCTGGGAGCCTCCGGAAGCAGTGCTTTTCTTGTTTTAGTGACATGATCTGTGCTTCCTTTACTCCCCAAGTCTATCCCTCCTCGTACCTTATCGGGTTAGGGTGTGGATGTTGTCCTGAACCTGATGAAAACTGTAGCAAAGATAGGATACATTTTTTTTTTCAATCACAGTTGTGGCCTTTAAGGGGACTACTTAATATTACATTGTATTTATTAGGCTGATTGATTCTCTGTTGCAATTGAAGTGCCATATGGGCAAGGATCCTTCAGCTACATCTCATAAGCATAGTATATTGTCTTTTTAGTTTCACCCATCTCAAATTATATTTTAATTTTGCTTGTGATTTCTTCCTTGATCCACACTGGTTGCTGTTATTTAATTTCCACATATTTTTTACGTATCCAAACATCCCTTTGATATTGATTTCTCCTTATTTCCATTTTTGCCAGAGAACATACCTTATATGGTTTCAGTCCTTTCAAATGTACACAGACTTATTTCGTGGGGTAACGTATGGTCTGTTTTACATAGTATTTTAGGTGTACTCTTGATGTAGTTGTAAATGCAAAAATGTATTTTGGTTTATGAAGTATCCAGTAAATTCTGTTACATCTAGCTGGTTTATACTGTTATTTGAGTTGTTGATCTCAGAAGATCTAGCTCTATGTAGAATTAGGATATTAACATCTACACATGCATTTTTTTTTTTTTTTCCCCAGTACTGGATTGAACCCAGTAGGGCTTGACCACTGACCTACACCCCCAGTTCTTTTTTTATATTTTTGAAACAGGGTCTCACGGGATTTACTTGAACTTGAGATCCCCTTGGTTCAGGTTGCTGAGTAGTTGGAATTATAGGCATGCATCAAGGCCTCCATCTATTTTTTAAAATTTTTATTTGTTCTAATTAGTTATATATGATAGTAGAATGCCTTTATATATTTTGATAAATCAGACACAGAGTATAATTTATCATTTTTTCTGATTGTACATACTGTAGGATCACATCAGTCCTAAAGTCATATATGTATATAAGGTATTAATGTCTGTTTCACTCGACTATTCTTCCTACCCTCATACCTCTTCCCCTCCCTTCACTCTCCTCCACTTAATCTAAAGTGACTATTTTTCCCTACCCCCCTCCCACCTCACCTCATTGTGAATTAGTGTCCGCATATCAGAGAAAACATATGGTCTTTGGGTTTTGGGGTTTGGCTTATTTCACTTAGCTTGGTATTCTCTGATGCCATTCATTTTGAACTGACTTTTCTTGCGGCATTTCTGTCACATATCGCTGCCTACATTTGGAAGCTTTGTTTTGAGGTCCATATGATTTATAATTGGTATGTCATCTGATTGGCCCTTAAATTATTAGGAAATGCACTTTACTTTTTCTAATGTTTTCTATCTTAAAGTCTATTTTGTCTGGTATTATTATAGCTAGTCCAGCTCTCTTTTGTTTACTGTTTTAGTAGTATATACTTTCCATTCCTTTATAGTTGTATGAATGTTATAATTCATCCTTCTAATCTCTGCCTTTTGATTGAAGTGTTTAATCCAATCTATTTAAGGTAATTATTGATAAGATGTTAAGGTAGGATTTTCATCTTTCATTTTATTATTTTTGTCTATATGCCTTAGGACCTTTGTTTCTATACTCCCTATCAATGTTTTCATTTGTTAAATAGATTGTTCTTAGTGCATCATTTTAAATTGCTTTTTGTTTCTTTTTCTATGTTTAAAAATTTGTTTCCTTAGCTGTTTCCCAGAGGATTATGGCTAATACTTAATATACAACAATATAGTTTGGACTAAAAAATACAATCTGTAAGTGTTTTGGGATCAATCTTAAAAAAATTAAGGTATATGTTAATTATACAGAACAGTGAGTTTCTTTGTGACATATTTGTACATACGTATAACATCATTTGTTCACTTTTACTTCCCAGTACCTCCTCTTACTCACCCCTCTTCCCTCCTCCTTATCTCTCTCTCTTACTCAGATGAGATTCCTGTTTTTCTTTATTCTATCTAGTTTCCACATATGAGGGAAACCATTTGACTCTTCTCCTGGTTCTAGCTTATTTCACTTACCACAGTACTCTCCAGTTCCATCCATTTTCATATTCTTCTTTATGGATGAATAAAACTCCATTTTGTATATGTACCACATTTTCTCTATCCATTCATCTGTTGACAGAAACCTCGGCAGGTTCCATAACATGGCTGTTGTGAATTGTGCTGCTGTAAATATTGGAATACATGTATCTCTAAAGTATGTTATCTTTAACTCTTTCAGATAGACATAACTGGATTGGATGGTTATTCCACTGTTAGTGTTTTGAGAAGTTTCATACTGACTTCCACAGTGACTGAACTAATTCACTGTCCCACCAATAATCACTGTGTAAGTGTTTCCTTTCCCTGCATCCTTGCTGGCATTTATTTTTGTCTTCTTGATGATTGCCATTCTGACTAGAGTAAGATGGAATCTTAGTGTAGTTTAGATTTGCATGACCCTCAAGGCTGGAGAGCAATATATTTTTATCATATTTTATATAAGTATTTGCCATTTCTATTTCTTCTTTTGAGAATTATCTCAAAAGATACTTATTTATTCAATTATTTATTCAATGGTTAATTTATTTTTTTGAAGTTCTTTATATATTCTAGATATTAATCCTCTATTAGAACAACTTACACAAAATTTTCCTCCTATCCTGTAGGTTCTCTCTCCATGCTGTTGTTTCTTTTGCTGTACAGAAGCTTTTTAATGTGACAGCATTGCATTTATTGATTCTTAGTATGATTTCCTGAGCTACGTTGTTCTGCTTTGGTTTTTACTTCCTGCTTGCACAGTCCTCAAGGTGAGTGAGAGTTGAGAGTTTAGGGTCTTCTTAGGTATTTTCTAGACATGAACATGGCCCTCTAGATTCCCAAGTATGTTTCAGAGCTTTTGAAAGTTCCTATGGATATCTCAGTCTTCAGTGAATTTCGATAATTTTTGCCAATGTTTTTAGTATTTTATGGAGAAGCAGATTTTCCGAGGTCTTTACCCTGCCGTTCTTGATGGTATTCTCTGATAGTCAATATTTTGACCTTTAACTAAATGGCCATGTGCCACATAATTGCTTAGGCAAACAGTAGTGTTCACCCTCCCTCCCTTCATTGAGTAGCAAAGTTACTGGAATGACTATTTCTCTTAGCTCAACCAGGATATATGGTAAATCTCTTCATCTAAGCCAAATAAAGGATGATGGGGTGGGGTGTACATGGAATTTTACAGGGGCATTCCTGTGAATTAATGTAGAATCTACATCCTGATTAGGTTAAATCTCCTTCATGTACCCAATTATTACAATTGGCTTATTTAAAGCTCAGAATCTGTAAACCCATTTGTTTTAAGAGCTAATTTGCACAAAATGACCCTGGATTTGACTTATGGCTGCTTTACATGTTTCCTTTAAAGAAAACTTCCCATGTGTAAGAAATGTTCTGACTGAGTAGTTGATTTCTGCAGGCATCAGCTGAGGTTTAGTTATTCACTGTAAATGAGTTTTTTTTCAGCTAAATCCTCATTGTCTCTGGGAGCAACACCATCAGTCTCTTAGCATGTAATTCTATTCAGTGAGTTAGAAATAAATTTTAGATGCATGTTCATCAAAAGAATGTATTGTGTGTTACCTTATAGATCATTTAGCCTGATCTGCATTCTGGAAACAATGTTGCTATGGCAGAAGGATAACAAAGCTGCTACTTCTTAATTCGTTTTGACTCCATCACCATTAGCTTTACATTGTGATGGGGGACTATGCCACAGGAATTTATAAAGTTGGACTTCATTTCCACAGCAGTAAACCACTTCTTTATAAGTGGGATGTAGCTAATATCCCCTAACAAATAAGAAAGGGGACACTTGAAAATATGTAGCTAAGCTGGGACATTATTAGCAGTTCATACTCTGCTTTGTAATAGAAATTGAGAAATAGTTTCATTACTGATAGAAACCTTTGATGATTATTTATATACTGCTTTTGTCAATGATAAAAATTCCTGTATTGGCTATGGGGCTGTAATTACCCTATATATATGGTAATTCCTTTATATGCCCCACCTAGTAACACAGTAAGTGTGTCAGTAAATTTTGGGCAGTATAGAATAAAGGTTAATGGTATGATGACCTTGTACCCTGGTCTGTCTGGAGTATGCACCAGAGATTTTTAAAATTCCAATGGATATCTAAGTCTTTAGTGAGTATTTTTGTCTCTAGAATCCCCTCAATTTTCACCTATAACCCAGTGTAATTATGAATAGCACATCCTTTAACCCTCAAAATTATCAAAGTTTGGATAATAAATTATATGTGGCCACCCTAGTTAAAAGCACATAGCCTTTGAGCCTGGTCTATGTGGATCAAAATACAAATTCCTTTATTTTCCAGCTGTATGAAAGAGTAGTTTAACTATCCTGTCTCAGTTTCCTAATCCATAAGAGAGAATGCAATGATATTCACCTAGTAGGGTTCCTAAAACTAAATATATATAAAACTCTTGGAACACTACCTAACACTTGGTAAGTGACAGTATTTAATCTAAAATACCTTGCACTGCATGCAATGTAAACAACTTCTAGACAAAATTCATTAGAAGGATTGCCTCAAGAGATTAATTTATTCCAAATCAATATTTTCTAGGGAAAATAAAGACAGGGGAGGAAACAACACCAATAAAATGCTATTAAACATAAGTGAATTTAGGAAGAAAAACGGGATATGTTGTTATGAGTAGTACCGAACCACATCTTACCTCCAGATAGAAATACTTTGTAGTAAAGATCTAAGTAATATTCCAATATCATTGTTAATTCACAACTCTACCTGAGTTTGGTGCTATCACAGGCTATTCCAAATTTGCCATAATATTATTTGGAAACCTTAGTAAATGAGTAGCTCTGTTCCCTGACTTGGAAACCTCTGAAGTTGGAGTTGTGCCTTTGGTCCCTGAAGTACACAATTTGCATTCTACTGATTATAGTACCACCATTGTACTTACAGCTTTCCCCTTTGGGTAAATGTAAATCTTCATCTATTCTGTCCCTTGTAGGGAGCTGTTCATTTCAAAAGAAAATACAGAAATAATCTTTTACCTAAAACACACATACATTGGAAGAGTTAACATAGTATTTGAAGAAATATAATACAAGAGCCTTATGGCCTTGCCTGAGCATAAGTGAAACAATACCAAATTGTATTTTTTATTACCTTATGTTAGAGAGGTTTTTCCGATTCACATATTCAGTTCACATTCTGAGGCTACATAAGGGCCTGAAACAAGGCTTCAGAAACTTCTCTCTCTAATACATCAATGCCAGTCAAGAATATGGCAGCAGACAACAGCAAAACCAACTCTGATTTGCAAACTGACATCATGATTTTGCTCCATTACAAGTAAAGAGGAAGCTCACTGTTCTCATTGCAGGCATGACTGATATGCCTATGGAGTGAGAGGTGATTTTTAATGTAAAATGGTAGATAGTGCTGTAATTCATTTATTTACCTCAATTAAAAATTTATGCATGAAACAGGTTTGCTTAGGAGAATTGGAGGCGGTAAAGATTAAAACAGTGGTATACCGGCTTGAGTTTTATTTTCTTAATTCCTTCTCCCAATGAGGCTTAAATATGGTGCAAAAAGTAGAAGTATATCTTTTTGTAATCTTAAGCCAGAGGACTGTGGCTTCTCACAATTGTGAATGACTACAAATGGTGTCTCCAAAGACATGTATGGTGAGTGGGACCTGAAGTGATGGGTATTCTCATTGACAAGGCATCAGATTTGAGTAAATGGTGTCAGAGAGAGCTATGTTTCGGGATGCTGTCATCTTCCAGGCCACATGGTTCTGGATTCTATTCTATTCCTTGCAAAGGTGACAAGCAACAGTGACAAGAGGAAGAGTACCAAGGAATCACTGTATTAAGAAGCACTCAGCAACAACTCTGTCCAGCCTATTGCTTCCTGAGTGAACTGCTAAACGAAGAGAAGGACACCACCTCACAAACAGACAATTCTATTACATGGCCCCAAGAGCTCCAGTTGGAGGGATTAAGAAAGTGATTTGCAAGTTAAAGATATCTGCTAGATGTCTTTGGACAGCAATGGACCCTGGCAAATAGGGAAGTTTTTCTAAAAATGGAGTTTAATTCTCTTGTATGAGATAATGGTATATTTACTTTGTCCATCAATGAACTGGCTGCCTGGGCCATTTGCATTATGCAGTGCACAAAGTCATTCATTATGCTTTGGAGACACAGTGTAATAGGTGCAGCGAGGAAAAGAACATGGAAAAAACATGACCACTTTTAGTTTGCTCTATAAAACCTTCAGAGACAAAAGTAGTGGTCTCAGGGGAATAACTAGCATTTTCTTCTCTCAGTTGAAGTGACAATCAATTGTTTGTCAAAGCAGTGTAAAATTATGAATAAAAACATGGCTTGTGAATTTATCCTGTCCAGATTTATATCCCATTCCTACCCTTAGCTGCTCTGTTGTATTGAAGAAATTGCTTAACTTCTTTGTATCTCAGGTTCCTTATTACTATGGTTTGTGTCTCCCCCCAAAAAGCATGTGTTGGAAACTTAACCCCCAATGCAACAGTCTTGGGAGGTGGGGACTAATAGGAGGTGTTTAGGTTATAAGGGCTTCACTCTCATGAGTGGATTAATTCTGATTGTATAAGGGCCTGAGACTGAATTCTATTGCTTGTCCTCTCTCCTTGTTCTTCTGTAATCGGATGATACAGCAAGAAGGTCTTTGCCAGATGCAGGGCTCTCCATCTTGGGCTTCCCAGCCTGTATAACTGTAAGAGATAAATCTTTGTACCTTACCCAGTTTCAGATACTCTGTTATATCAACATTAAACAAAACAATACATTTACTTATAAAATGAGGATAATCCCAATTATATGGAAGTGTGAGCATTAAATGTTGAGTCTTACATTGGATAATACATGTACAAAACTTATGAAGACTGAGTATATTATAAAACCTTTTTTTCAAGTTTTGATTAACCAACATAATTAAAGCATATTCAGAACAAATGGATTTACCTGTTAATAATGTACTGATAGGTCAATACTGCCATTGTCAATGCTGCCAGTCCTGAATTCTTTATATTGTCAAGGCCAACATTTTCCAGTGATTTCTGTGCTAGAGAACTCTAAGAGCCAGATGATGGGTGCAGTTGCCAAACTGTCACCTACAGGTTCTACAAGAGGTAGATGGAACACTCTGGGATTTTACCCAAACCTACCACCTCTGCCCATCACTTCCTACATTTCCTAGAGTCCTAAATCCAATCTCTTCTTCTGGTTTCCTTGAATGATGCATCTCTTGACTTGCTCTTTTTAAGAGTATTCTGTCAGTTTAGCTTTTGAATCTTGGTGATGTAGTGGACTTTTCCTCCGAGAGAACACATGCCAAGTGCAGGGTAAGTATAGCCTGTTCACAATATACTTGGAACTTCTCCTTCTTTCTCCAAGAGCTGAGCTCAATCTCTCTGGCTCATTCTATCATATACTTGCCCCTTCAACTCAGTACAAAGTACCCCTTTATATTTTCTTTCAACCTAGAGTCTTTTGGGGTATTTCAGAGCATCAAACTAGTCTGAACATCAATAAAAAACATTTATGAGCCAGTTTCAAAGTCTTTCCAATTTATCTCCTGAGACCCTTGACATGTGTTTTAGTGTCCCTTAACATTTCAGAGTGTTTTGAAGTAACCTGTAGATTCTAGCAGTTAGTGTGCTAGTTGACTCAGAGAACATAGAAACTTTCGAGGAACTGCCTAACTACATTTTTCTCACCTTTGGTCCAACCAGACTATTTTGTTCTTTAGACTATAACTGAAGCAAAAATAATGTGTTCAAAGAGTTTTCTTAAACATGTCCATCTTTATGTTTTTTTGTGTTGTTCAAAGTAGTTAAAGAGAACTGAGGTGGCCAGAGGATCTATAGAACTGTACATGTGCACTCTTTCCTGGGCACATACACAGTCTAAAGAGAAATGGAAGGAAGTTAGAAGTGAGCACACACTTTAATGAATGATAAGAGTTAAATATAGGTGTAAGCCTGACTTGACTTCCCTGAGGAAGATGGGTAAGAGGAAGAAATGGTAAATCTATAAGAACTGGCGACTACAAGGAGTTGTGGAATCTCTCTTTGTGTCCCTTTGTATCAGTAGAGACACCTTTGTGCTGAGTCATTTAGTGGTAACATTGAATGTATGAATCCAAGACATGCATGTTCTATGTGTCAACCTCTGTATGAATAGAGTTCATTAAAGTTAATAACTTTTTAAGCCTGAATACCGTGTCGTTTAGATTTTTCATCTTTGCCATCTCAAAAATATAATTTGCTCATTTCAGTGTCTATATTATGATTAGTCAAATATCTAATAATACTATAGGATATAAAACAGAAGTTTGTTTCTGCAATGTCTTGTGGATGATTGACATTCTTAAATTACTAAATGTGTTGTTTACATTAGAATTAAAGAAATTCAAGCAGCCCACAAAAAGCCTGGGGGGAAAAAAGGATAATTGTGTAATATATATTGAAGTTATTATTCAATTTTTTCCTTTTTCATGAATTAGTGTTTATCTTGCATTCTTGGAAGAGCGGAGGGAAAATATGTTATGATTATTACTAATATAATTGCCATCATCAGTTTCTAAAAGAAATTAAAAAAGAAGGCAGCATTTGTCATGGTTTTCATTAGAACAAGCAAATCTTGAATTTCCCCAGGGATTTCTCAGATATAAATTAGAGTTTCCCTATAGAATATCTGACTGATCATTTGGTACAGACACTGAAAATAGTATATTTTTGTGGTGTTGTGTGTCTACATATGTACATACACATTCTCTATATAAAGATGTTTGGACACCTTTAAAAACCTTTTTGGTTGTCAAGATGCCGTCCCACCCAGGGATAGCAAGGGAGGGCTTTAATAGTTATCAACTTCAATGAAACCTATGTTTATATAGACGTGGCACATAAAACCTGCATGTGTACTGCATTCACATATTCAAAGATTCCAGTCAGAGCATGCCTTTGGTACACAAAAGAACCACTCCAGAACCCTATCTCCTCTATCTGGCCCGACCTCAATGTCTAGGCAATGTTTCTCTGCCCTAATTATCCCAGGGCCAGGTACCAGGAACTAGGAATCACCCTTAGAGTTTAGAGCCCTCAGAAATTATTCAAACTGGCTGATCATAACTGATTACATGCCCGGTCTTACCTTCACTGCGGACATCCCAATGAAGTTTTCTTTCTTTTTCTGCTTTCTGCCTCTTGATTCCCCTGATGCTTTCCACATGACCCTTCCCACATGGCATATGTACGCCATGCCATGGCCTGTAAGGAAAATAAACTTAGTTTTCCTGAACATCTCCACTATCTTGGCTTGTGACCATACCTGGCTGACCATCACATAAAAAATAGAAAGCAAGGTTAGAACTAGAATTGATTTAGGGATTGTTTCATCCAGTTTACTCACTTGATAGGTAAAGAAAACAAAAACAAAAACAAACAAAAAAAACCCTGAGACCTACTTGAAGTAAGCCACTGAGATTGTTTTTACATTCCTCTCTCATTCCAAAGAAGAGTTTATTCATTAGGAGTTTCAAAAAGAGCCAGAATGCTCTGACTCATGGTCGTGTATGACACATTGATTTTTCTAGAACTGACCCATTTTAAAGATTAAAAGAACAGGAAAATGCCTTTAGTAAGAAAATAATTATCTTCCCCAAATCAGACCAGGTCTAGTTTCTCCTGGATAAGAATGCCTGAATTTCTGAATTTCTGCTTTGTTGAACTATGCATCTGGGGAAATTAGATGTGATCAGTTCCTCCCTGATTATAGCTTTTTTTTTTCAATACGCAGTTGATTATCACTGATAATCAATTTACCAGTTATCACAGGTGAGGTTGGGAGCTTTTCTGTTGCAATGTATATTTACATCTAATGGCTTGAGTTTTTGCTATTCTTTTGTTTTAGTATTATTCTACTTAGTTCTAACTTCAAAATTTTGAGGACCTCGATTCTGTCAATCAACATTTGTTGTTTACCTGGTAGGTGCCAGTTTAAGAATCATGTTTACTACGATGCATCTCTCTCCCCTGCTTTTCATGTCAGCAACTCAAGTACCACTCAGGCTTCTTTTGAGAAATTATCTTTGATAAATTTCTTTGTCATATTTATTACCATTATTCAAGATTGGACATTTGTTTTCTTCTATGACTAGTATATCTCAGATGATTCTCAGGTATCATAAAGCCTTATAACCTGCACTTGAGCCCAGTGATCTTTCTCTGAAAACATCCTTGTGCTGTTTTGATATAGCCTATTTAAATTATTTAATTTTTTTTTTAATTTTCTAAGCTTTGCCCAACTCCAATTCATTTTTTTAACTTTCTATCAGAAATACTGGGAAACAATCTCTAATGACCTTACACGTTTATTCATTTTTCTTTTTCTTGAACAGAAATTTAGAATGACTCCAAAGTAGATGATCCATTACAAATTCCTTAGCTAAAGCTTTTCAGTGTTCAGTAGCCATATCTTTTTCATCTGGTCTATTGTTCTAACCCTCTTTAGTAGACACTTAATATACTCCCACTTTCCTCATACATTTCCTCCATCCATACAGGTCTCCTCTGTAGCTCCTTCTTCCTCCTCCCACCTCCCCTGACATCAACTGTGCATATGTCTTGCTTTGCAAACAAGGTAGGAATCATATTTTATCTTTTAAACACAGACCATGTTTTATGCTTTTTAAAAAAATTCTTGGTATTCTGAGCCGAGTTTTATGGTCCAGTAAACCCTTGTTAAATGGTATTGAATATTCTTAGCAGGTCAAAAGTGTATGGATTTGACTAATTAATGAGTCCTTCTATAGCATTTTCAAAATTTCTCAAGCATTGATTTAATTCATTCTTTCAGCTTGGTACTCATCAGCTCTCCTGTTTGGGGCTTATCAACAGACAATTGATGAAATCAGTGTTAATTGTATAATGTGATATGCAATTTGCTATAAGTATGAGCATTTACTAAATGAAATCTAAAAAAGTATATCAGCATTCTAACAAGGGTGAGGATAGGAACCCTGTGTTCATTACATCTTTTGTTTTAAATCAGTTAGTAGATGGAATAATAAAATGTTCTCTTAAAATCAAGCTAATGGGAATTAAATTTTTCAAGGTAGGTTCTTGGTGAATGGCTAAATGTTCAGTGAATTAAGCAAGCAAAAACAATTCTACCAATGTTTCTTGTGCTCTAGAGTCATACTAAAACTTGTGCTATGCTGGTCATAAAAGGGACCTTTGGATATCAGGATTTCTCTCAATGAAGAGTAACTTGCTTTTCCCAAATCAGAAGAAGAAACATGTTCGCAAAGGGTGAGGGAAATATTGAAAGAATGGAACTAAGTCAGAAATCAGATGTCCACATCAGTGTTGCAAAGAATCAGAAAACAAACAAACGAACAAACAAACAACAACAACAAAAAAACGCTATTTAGGCATATGCTGTTACACTAATGATTTTCATCTTTTCACCTGAAAGTATCAGTCCTCACTCAGGGCAGGTTAAAGACCTCTGGCCCCCTTTCTTCTGGATGCTACTACTTCTCTTCAGTTCCCAAACTCAGAAGGATTTATGGGGTTTCTAGGAGCAGTGTAGCAGGGCAAGGCACTGAAATGCTGAGGAGGTGTTAGCTTCTTCCTCAGAGTGCAAAGCCACACTTTGGACTCTGACCATTAGATTTCTGGTAAGTTGTTACGGATGGGTAGTAGCAGTAGTACCAGATGTGATTTAAAGAAGATTTAATATTGTTCCAAGTTAACACAAAATTGAAATTGAAGAGAAACATTGACATAAAGCATATGGAGCTGAAATTTCTACTTTCAATATCAGCAGGCTAGGGAATTAAGAACAACCATTCTATCATTCTATTCAGAACAAACTAAAAAGTGTGAACATGTATGCATGTGTAAACACACACACACACACACACACACACACACACATGACAAGGAGTTCCCAAACTGAAATTCTGGAGTAGATAAGAATATAAAAGGCAGGATCAAATTGTATAGTGACCATATTCCTAAGGGCATTTTTTCCATTTGGAAAAAAACAGACTAAGAAGTTGAACTTTTATTTTGATGCTCTTATGGGACTAAAAAAAGAGGGTCACCTTACATGGAGAGTCCATCTAGTCCACTGAGGTTCTAAATGGCCATGCTTTGGGGTGAAACAGGAACTGGAATTAAATGTCATCTTACGTGAGCTTGTGGTCAGAATGCTTATTTGGAAAATGTTCTCAGAATGAAAAGAAGACCCAGATCAATGACAAAAGTAAACAATAATTGTCTCAGGAAGAATGGAGCTTCTTTATCTGAAGGCTCAAATTATTCCAATAGATAATGTTTCAAATACTAAGATAATAGCACAAAAAATGAAAAAGAAATAAGCAGTGGAAAAGAAAAATTGAAATGATCAATTATTAAAACTGGTGACCTTAACTATGTTTAAAGAAACAAAATACATGCTTTAAATATTTCAGGATGCTATAAAAAATAAAATGCTAAGTAGAAAAAAATAACCAAATAGAAGTTCCAAAACTAAAACAATACATAGGACCAAAACAAAACATAACAAAAATTTAAGAGCTCAGTAGATTTAACACCAAACTAAACACTGCTGAAAAGAGTATTATTGTATAGTAAGTCTGGTTTGAAAAAGTCAATTAGAACCTTGCTATTCAAAGTATATAGTCAATAGAGCAATAGCACAGACTTTTGGCCTTGTTAGAAATGCAGAAATTTAGGCCTCACCTCAGTCACAACTTGCGTTTTTTAAGATTGTAGGTAATTTATAAAATAAGTTTGAGAAACATTAATCTAGCATGTTGTATAAAGGGACACAAAGAAAATACAGAAGTCGGTCAAATACAGAGGACACAGTGAGAAGACCCAATGTATATTGAAATCAAAGTAAGAAAAAAAAGAGAAAATAACATGAAGACACCATTTGAGGTAAACATGGCTGATAATTTTCTAAAAGAAAAAGAAGACACCATTCTATGGCTTCAAGAAGTCCAAAGAATCCTAATCAAGATAGGGTAAACAGAAACCCATACCTAGGTACATCATTGTATAGAACTGAAGAAAATCAAAGTCAAAGAATTCTAAAGTCAACCAAAATATCAAAGGTAATGGAAACACCAGATAGCAATGAATTGAATCAAATGAGTAATTATCTTTCCACCACACATGGTTTAAATGATTTATCTGATTTGCTTTAGAGGCACCATATGACTTTTGAAAAATAAGTCATTATATTTTTAAAATAAGAATTAGAATGAGAATACCTGGCTTTAAGACCTCACCAGTAACTAACTAGATATATAACAGTGAGTCATTTACTCAGCTTAAGCTATTAACAATTACTTTCCTCAGAGGCTTATATAATGATTAGAAGAGACATTTATCTAAAAAGCATTTATCTTAGTGACTAGCTCATAGACACAACTCACTAGTCATTAAATATAATGCATATTTTGTCATATATTTTTTTGGGGGGGCTGGGGAGATGAACTTTTTTTTTTATTGTAAACAAATGGGATACATGTTTCTCTGTACATGGAGTAAAGGCTTGCTGATAAGCGGATGATGACACATAATGGGGGGTTGGAGGGGTTAGTGTTAGGGTTAGGTTTAGGGTTAGGGAGGGTGGCAACAATGGAGGAAGGAAGGACTGTCATATATTTTTTAAAATATATTTTATACTTTGCAGCATATAAACATTAATAGATTGTAGATATCTATTTTTTCAATTAACACATTATTGATGAGGGATATGAATGTATTAAGTATATCCCTATTGTACATGTGAAAAGTGCCATGTACACTAAAATCACCACAAAGATCCTAACTATAATTTAATTTATGCCACATAAAAATAGTATGGAGTAAGGATTAATATGCTCCCTATGCAGATGCTAATTATAACAAAGCTTTTATCATGCTCACTATGTGCCATGTTCTATCTGAAGTGCTATAAATATATTATTTCATAACTTTATGATGTAGTTACAGGCATAATCCTTATTTCCCAGAGGAGGAAACCAAAGTCCAGAATCTTCAATAACTTTCTGAAGGAGTTAGTACATGTTAGAACTGGGAGTTCATCCTTCACCACTCCGGCTTGAACATTTTGGTTCTTTGGATGAATCTTCACAGGAAGATTCCCAGAGAGAATCTTCCCAGGAAGTAGTGAATCTGTGATTAGGTTAGAACTTTTGGTGTCCAGCAGTAAGCTAGTATGATGCTCATCTAGAGCCCTATAAATGGCCACAAGGAGTCTACCAGGTCATACCAAAATTGAAACATAAAATAGTATTGAAATTAGCAATTTGGAACATTTAAGTTGTTATTTACCTACCTACTTTTCCCTACCCACATTGGTTTTTACTTGTGTTCTTGATTGTGTTTTCTGTCCAATTTGATTGAACAGGTCCTGGTAAAATGTGTCAGTGTTCTTTTATTGAAATCCAAAAATAGTTTTGAATTAGGGAAGAATTTCACAATGCTATCTGAATATCGGAGTGATATTGTTTCTATAAGGATGATGGAATTTCTAAGAACAACAATTTAGAATGACTGATTTCGAAGTTTTAAAATCATTACATAGGAGCTGGGGAGGTAGCTCAGTCGGTAGAGTGATTGTCTTGTAAGCACAAGGCCCTGGGTTCAATCCCCAGCACCCAAAAAAAAAAAAAAAAATTATTACATAGATACAAGAGAAGAGGGAGCTAAATGGTCCCTCTTCCAATGTTTGGAATACTCTACTCTTTTTATGTATGTAAACATGTTCTTTATAAGAGCTGAGTGATTAGGATAGAATAAGGGGAGATGTGATTGAGTTGGGCAAAGGAGGAAATGCCTACTGAAATTAGAAGCGCCAGTTAAGAAGTTCAGAGAATGGCAAGGAAGTAACACAGGACAGAAAGGAACCACGTCCGATGTGTTTGAATGGTGTGAAATACTCCTGAAGCACTTTTCTTGCTTATGATTGCCAGCTTTCCTATTCATTAAGTAAGTTCTTATTTCTGACAGTGGATGATGGTTCATTATCCTCAAATGGCAGGGATGGCATCAAACCTGATGTGTGCTGGGCAGTGAGAAAGTTGTCGATTCCAAAAAGCTAGTTAGTCCCTCCCAGGAAGCCATCAGGCCATTAAAGAATGGGATAAGCAATACTTTCTGCTCCACTTGGCATCTATTTTGCTTATTCTGAAAGGAAAAATGTTAGCTAAATTATAATCTGACTTGCCCTTTTTTTTAAAATTCATGGTCGGGGGGATGACAATAGCTTTAGTGGTAAGCACAATTGATAGATCTGATAACTTTCTTTTTGCAGTTTTTTTTTTTTTTCCAAGTCATTAGTGAGAAAGAGCCCTTAGGACAAAGTACTGGGGTAGAAATTCAAAATGGCAATGATACATAAAATTTGTTTCTTGTAAAAAGGCCATGGTTTCATGGTGCACTCATTTTGTTTTCATTTATGCCTACTTAGCAATTTATTAATGAAACTTGTTTTTGATGGCAAATCATTATAATATCAGGATACTTAAGTTTGGCAAAATAGAAGAGCAATACCATATCTCTGATCTGTTCTCTACACAAATCACAGGGATCTGAGTATTTAAAGCAAGAAAGAAAAAGAATCAGGCACTTAAAGGACTCAGTTTATTCACTCAGAGTATTTACATCTGTGAGCATCTATTCTATTCCAGGTACTGTGCTTGGTATTGAGGTGACAATGACAAATGAGACATATAACAGCTAATATAAGAGAACTCAGAAAAATAGGAAAGGGGCAGTGTAAGCAAGCTCTTGGGAGGCAGCATGAAATAAGATTACAAGAGAGATGCATGTGCACCAAAAGAAGGTTTATGTTTTAGTCATCTTTTGTGTTACTGTGACCAAAAGACCCAACAAAAACAACATAGAGGAGGGAAAGTTTATTTTGGCTCATGATTTCAGAAGTTCAGTCCTTGGTCATCTGACTCCATAGCTCTGGGCCCAAGATGAGGCAGAACATCATGGCAGAAGGACATGCTGGAGGAAGGCGGCTCAGCACCTGATGACCAGGAAGCAGAGAAAGAGCTCCACTCACCAGGGACAAAATATAAATCCAAAGGCATGTCTCCAGTGACCTACATTCCCCAGCCACATTCTACCTTCCTACATTTATTACCCAGTTAATCCATATCAGTGTATTAATCCACCGAGTAGTTAAAGTCCTCATAATCTAATCATTTCAGTTCTGAACATTCTTACATTGTCTCACACATGAGCTTTTGGAAGACACCTCATATCTAAATCATAATATTTTAAGGTCAAAGGAAGAAGTCATTAACTCTCTTAAGAAAAGAACACAACAGGTAGGGAATACTTCATAGAGGAAGAGGTATCTTTTTCTGGCCACATGGAGGATGATCTGGAAAATATTTGTCAAATAAGTAAGGTAAACTGGAGACAGTGGAAATACAAAGTAAGTACTTACCCAGGCAGGATGAATATCTCAACTTCAAGGTAGCTTAGTATGGCAAAAGCAGAGGACATTATGAGCAATAGAAAGGAGACTAGAGAAATTGAAGACAGCTACTCAGAAGGGCTGTTTGCTTTTGAAAAAGTAAATGTGAATATTTATTTTAAAGAGATGTACAAGAGACAACTTGAATCAAGGTAGATATAGGATGTTAAAAGGCTATTATATTTTTCCTTTTAGAAAGCCAAAGGATTTTTCACATATTGTTCTGAAAACTGTTTTGTCCTGGTTTTCCTCAATCTTTGTCTATATGGTCTTAGGGACTCAGACCCCATAAAGCTTTTCCTGACTATCCCACCCTACATGTAACCTCTTTTCTGAACCTCTTATTGTCTTTGATTCTTTGGTTCATGGGACTTTTAAATAAGCCTCTAAGTTTATTGATCAATAAAATAATGCCCAGAAAGATAAAATCCCTTTCTGATGATTTTAATATTCTGTCTTGCATTCCTAGTGAACATTTTATATGAGTAAATCTTGTCTTCCCAACTAGATGACAAACAAGAGCCGACTTCCATTTTATTAATTTCTTCTTTCCCTGCTACAAACCTAATTACCCAGATAATAGATTCTCAATATGTTTGCAGAATTATTAGATGGGTCACTTGCTGTTTGAGATACATTTATGCTATATCCATGTATGAATATACCACAATGAATAGTGCATGTGCGTATGTATGTGACTGTGATTATAATGCACTAATTAAAATAATAATAATAGGGAGATCAGTGGAGTAGAGCAAATGGATTGGGGAGAGAGGAGGGAGGGATAGGGAAAGCACTGGGAGTGAGATTCATCAAATTATGTTATGTACATGTAAAAGCATGACATAATGAATACCACTATTCTGTATGATTATAATACATCAATGAAAATAAATTAATTAAAAATAGATTTCCCCTAAGTTAAAAAAGTGCCTTGGGAGCTCACTAAGAAAAATAATAAGAAAAACATAAACTAAAAAAGAAGTACATCAAACTTTAGTATGCCTCTGCTTCTGAACCTCCTTCTCTCTGTTCTGACGCTTAGCGGAAATTATTGTCTTTTTCTGTGGGAAAAGAAGGGAGTACATACAATACATCAAGCATCCATTACCTACAAAATTATAGAGCCCACGTGCCTCTGCTGTGAGATGTCAAGATCACAAACATGACTTCAAGACTATTTATTATCTACCTGTAGATTACTGTCAGCTTTGCAATCTCTTGCTTTCACAGTTCTGAATTTCATTTGATCATTTCTACATCTCACCCAGTTTCTACACTGCCCAATAATATTTTCCGAGTCTGTCACGTCACTCTTGCTGACTGAACTCTCCTCCTTTAGAAAACCTCAACCCTACTTTATGTCTGTGTTCCCCTCAAGAGATTTTTTTGTATGTGAAACCAGCCCCTCCCAGCTGATATTTCACCTTGGATAGGAAACTCTCTTCCACAGGAGTTTTGCATGTACAGTTGTGTTGTTCATCAGAAGTTTAACTCCTTGAAATAGGAGATTATCAAATCCATAAAAAAATCTCAAGACTGGTAGTATGGACTAATTTTCTTTGAATCTTAACTTCATTAACTTGTTGTTTGTTTTTAAGTTTAGTTCCCTAATTTAGCTCACTAGTTAAGACTTCTTATATCTTTGCAGATACAGGACTGGAATCCACATTGTTTCGAGTTGGTAGGCATAAATATTTCTTCTGTTTTCTCAAACATGAACATATGGTGCTTTCTTGATAAAGAGCTTTGATTTTCAAGATTTAATCTTCCAACATGAATGAATGTGAAAAATAAAAATTAAATTAAAAACTTGTCTCTAAGAGGAAGTAGATGACGCTTCTGCCCAAAGTTTTCCATTGTTTCCATATTAACCAGTTTTAGATTGACAGACCTGCAAACCTGATATTGCCATTCACTGGGAGTACCCCATCTCTCAGGGGCAGAGTCAAATTAAACAAGCTCACAGACCAATGCATAAAGCCAGAATGCCTATTTATCGATTTACAATAAGAAAAATAGCTGTTACATGGACCTGAATACTAATGTCTACTTTCTATTCCAGGAATTCATATAACAACTCCGACATGGGAAGGTAAATCATAACACAAAGATTGTTTGGTGAGCATGGGATCAGAACAGGGCAAGATTAAAACCTTTAGGGGCCATAAGTATTTTAGCATACCTCCCAACTTCCCTTATGTTATTCAAAATATAAATAATAAAAACTATAAAAATATGAAAGGAAGTCCAACAAAGTTTTTATTTGTCCCCTGATGAATACTTTTAAACTTTCACTAAAATATCAAATATCATGTTCTTTCAAAACTATTTTTTTTTTTTTTTTTTTTACAATTTGCTGTTTTGGACACAAAAATTGTCCACTAGACTCAAAACAGTAATTAATTCTAGTCCTTGGAGTTTTGGTTGCAACAAGCCTAGATGCAGCCATTCTAGAGGAGGCCAAAACTCTCTTTCAGATCCTGCTTAGGTTGACACTGCTGATGTTTCCAAAGGACTCTTCTCTGTGCTTGCATAGATTGGTTAGCCCCTTTCTGACTGACAGAGTCCTTCTTTAAGTATGTTAATACATTCAATCAATTTAGTCATGGAAGGCTGAACTGAGAATATTCTGTCTAAGGGGAGTTTGCATATCTCTGATCTGCTTTCATCGTGCATGGACTTCATAATGTAGAACTCACTCAGAATAGCAAAGTACCCCTCCCTTGTAAAAATCACCACTGCAAAATTCTGAAAGACAAATGACTTCTGTGGGATAACTAATCTTATCTACAGTTTTTATGCAGGATGAGGTCAAATTTATATTAACCTGGGGAAGACCAGAGTCAATAGTAAAAATTACCACCAGCTTGAAGCTGGATTTATGGAGACCATTCTGAATAATTAAAAAGATACTTTTTGAATGAATAAATAAATATATTTTTAAAAAAATTGCAAAAGACATCAAACACCAAAAATGGTTAAATAACTATCATTGTTTTATGCATATTTAATAACAGATAAAATGCTAAATTTAAGATAGGTCGAGAATCCCCCTCCCCTTTAAAACAATATTTATTACTTACACAGGGAATATTCATAACCTCATTGTGGAAAAACCTAGCGGACACCACTTTAATCAAGTAAAATCTCCAGCGTGGAGACACAAACTCATATTTCTCCTGATAATGATACTCTGAGAAGGGAACACTGTAACTTTTGTGGTGCTCTTGCCAAAATGGAATAACTTTGATCTAGTCATGAGGATACATCAGACAAACCCAAATTCATTGGTATTATTCAGAATAGCTAGCTGGATCTTCAAAGACATCAAATTCATAAAGTACAAAAGAAGATTGAGAAAGTGTCAAAGACTAAGGAAGAGTAAAGAGCCATGACAGTTAAATGTGACTGGGAACCTAAGTGGATTCTGAAACAGAAAAAAATATTTTAGTGAAAATCAATTAAGACTTGGAGTTAGATTGCTGATTTTGTGATGGTACCATGATTGTGTAAGATATTGACACTAAAAGAAGCTTGAAAAAATATGAGGGGACTCTTTGTATTGTTTTTGTAACTTTTTGTAAATCTAAAATTATTTCCAAATAAGATTAACAAAAAAGAATAAGGTACATTTCATGAATGAACAAAGAAGTTATGTATTATATCACTGAAGTAAACATATCTAAGTCATTTTGTGGAAATATTACCTTAATGATGTCTAAAATCTGTCATATATTAATGCCACACAAGCTTCATTCCAACTCCACCCACAGTAGCCTTTGGGTGGCTTTTCACACCTCTGTTCTTTCAGAGTTCTCATACACAATTCTTATTTCCAAAAATGTACTTTTCATACTGTGATTAAAATGCACATAGTTAAATCAAATGCTACTGAAGATTTTTCAGTCTCTTGTAAGCTTTAGCAATTCCCTAGACTTTGTCTCCAAATGTAGTCATTTTATCTCCTGCAGCATATACTATAAGTAGTCCCTTCTTATCCCTAAATACTGTCTTTAACAATATTTCTTATTTTTAACAATTTTAGGCAAGATCTTTAACTTCCTATCATTATAACTAGCTTAGTTTTTTAGTTTAAAACATATATTCCTCTTCTATATTCCAAACAAGTTATATCCTGATTAATTAGCTCAATGAATGATGGTATAAAGATTAGAATATTATTATTATGTAATTGTGTGATTCACTTCAGAGACAAGTGTATATCATTGCTTTCTATGTTTTTTTAACTATTTTTCATATTTCCTGGCCTTCCTATACTTTTCTTATTTCTTATGTTTTATCCTCAGTTGTTTCAATCAAACACTTGATTTATAATTTATGTATTTTTTCCTTCCTTTCTTTATTCTAGCAATCTCTAGGATCCATAACCCTACCGATATAATATGGGCTGGTTTATTTCTAGCCCAGATATATATCTTGCTACTTGGGGCTTCCCTTCCTTCTACATTGAAATCCACTGACTCTTGAATCTTATAGCATTACAGCTGAGTAATGATTGATCTGAGTATAAATTTAATGCATGTTCTGTAATACTTTGGAGAAGTTCTTCTCTTGTTTTCTTGTAACAATGTTACAGCTGCCATTTTAATTCTCCTCCTTTAAGAAATGACCTCCCACCACTCAACCTTCTCTGCCTCATGGGTTAGGAGATTTCTCCTTTCCATGGGGGCTCTGAAATTTTGCAATCATTCATTAATAAGTTTGACACTTGGCATAATCTTTTAATCTAGAACACAATGCTCTCTTTTCCATTATTCTTGTAGTACAATTCTTTTATTCTGTGTTTATCCATCCAGAATTCCCAAAAGAAGTTACAACTCTTAAAACACTTTTCTATCTGTTTTAAAAATTCCCCTTCTAATCTTCTGAGGTCATTAACTTGACTTGATTTTTCTGTTCAGATGAATTTATTATTATGGTGATTATTTTTTATTTTTTACAAACTCTTCTTTTTTTTCACATTGAAGCAGAATGTTAATTTTTTGAATAAAACATTTTCTTGGATCACTCTGCTCTGCACTGAATTTTTTAAATGCCTAAGTTCTCTGTACTCCTTGATATACTTCATATTTTGGATCCATTCTTTTCTATTTATTTATATGATCTTTTTGAGGTTTAGGCTTTCATCAACTATCAGGGGCAATTTTATATTTCATCAAATATGAGGGGATATTTTCATATCTATTTTTATTTGGGAAAGAGGTGATTACAAAAAAAAAAAAAAAAAACTGCCAGGGATCTTTGTACATTTACAAGTCTTGTACATTGCTGGGTTTGCCTCAGAGTGTGTGGGCAAGAAGCTATTCATCATGTTGTGGAACCCTACCACGCTAGATTATGAAGGTCTTTCTGCATTTCTCTAGACCAATTCACATCTCTTAAAGATTTCTTTTGTTGTTGTTGTTTTGCCTTGGGAAAAGACAGCTGTGAGAAATTATGCCTGGAAGGTTGAGCAATTTAACTGTGGTTGAATTAATAGAGAGCTGTGTTTTCAGTTTCAATAGCAAGTCCTGTTCTCAGTGGTACCTTAATCTCGCTCCAACCTTCCACAGTAACTAGCATTTAGTGTGTAAAGGATCTCCATGGTTTAAGAGTATGATTGTTTCTCTCATTAACTGATCTCTCTTCTGGATATGACATAGGTTGCATCTTCCTTTGTCTCCTTTATCATTCTGCATTTTTGTTCTCTATTATCTAAAAATGTATTGAAATTTTTGATTAGTAAGCTCCCTTCCTATTCCCTGCACCATTGTTATAACATTTGTGTCCCTTCACTATCAACTACTCTCACTTAATGGAATTCAAAAGGGGAGGAGGAATGTGGCCTGCATTTATTAGCCTTTCTAGTTAATAATACAAAACATCTTGAAAAACATCTGACTCATAGAAAGAAAAATTAGCCATAAAAAGAAGAAAAACAAATTGGTGACTAATAAAAATGGTGATTCTTAAAATTTCAGTACATTACAATCATCTAGAAGCCTTTTTGGGAAAAATATACCCAGGCCCAATTCCAGACCTACTAAGAGGGAATGTTCAATGTCTTGGCTGTTTTATGCCTACATTGACATATCTAGTACTGTACTCTTTTAAAACTATGTTTTGGCAATTATAATCTGTCACTCTTGAAACACATGCTGGGTCTACTGGGCTCAGAACAAGTAGAGTTACTTGAAAATGCTAGAGTGAGATGTTGTCTTTTGTGTTTTACTACCAAAGAAAACAAGGATGGATAAGACAGGTCAATTCTCCTCCCATTAACAAATTTAATTATTTAAAAAGAAGTTCAGAGATCTTAATTTTAAATTTCTAATCAAAAGGCTTTCATAACCTTAGTGAAAACCCAAAAGGAAACCATCTCTCTTTCATTCCTTTGGAGGTTTTCCCTGTAGGTCCTAGAGGAAAACTCAATCTACAAAGCCATGACCCATCCTGAACTTCATATCCAGACACAACACGCTAGGGTACCGCTGTAAAGACTGACACTGATAAATTAAATTCATCAGGAAAAAATGATAAAAGAATCAAAACATTGAAAGTACAAATGGAAAGCCATTGATTTTAGATATGCAAAGAATTCTTGTCTAGAATGAGATCAGTTTTCCTTTTTTAAGGAAAAATAAGTAATATAGAGGAATATGATATTTAAGGCTCTCAAGTTGGACAACAGTGGGTATTTGCATAGAATGTCATAAAAATAGTTTTTAGGTATACTAGTTAATTTAAGCATTAAAAATCATTTTGAGACAATAAAGACAAATTTTTAACAATCATTTTTTATTTTACAAATCTAGGAACTGAAACTCATCCTACCATTCCCCAAAATTACATTTATTGTGAAGGACAATGTCATAACTCAAAGTCAAATATTCTCACATTAATTCTATACTTTCCTATCATGTAACATGGACTCAAATTCATGAGGAACATTGACTCATCCTATTAGTTCCTCATCAGTCTTGGGAACCTTCCCATGACCCTGCTGGCAGTGATTCATGCTATCGGAGGCACTACATTATCAAGCAGTCATTTGGCTCTAGGATTTCCAAATATGATAGAACTTATAGGATCAAGGTCCTAATTACATATAGAACTTGTGGAGTTTAAAATGCCTGGTTGATAATCAGCAAATCCAATTTCCGTGCAACTCAGCAATAGTTCCCAATTCCTATTGGGAATCCCAACTTTCAAAGCAGCAAATGAAGTAATTAGAGACAAGTTAGACTGCCATAGCTAGGTTAAGCTCAAGACTCAGTGTCTAAGTGTATTTGTATTATACCTTTGTCTTTCCTTAGAATTCTTTAAGATTAGGTACAAATCACTATGATAATTTTAAAATGATATTGTCAGCAATCATGGGTTACAATAGATATGATCCATAAAATATTCTCTTTTGGTGGAAGTAGAGAATAGTATTTTCAGTATAAAAATAGAACTAGTCTTCCTTGAACTATAATTATAATTTATAGCAGATTATTAAAATAGAAAATGATATTTTTCCTGTATAATGTGAGGGCTGTCAAATAAAAAGAGAAGACTAATTGCATCTCTAATCATAGGATAGACTAAGAACCAATGGGTTTGGAAGGGAGTTAGATTTAGGCTCAATGTAAAAACTATTCAGTAATAAAATGGGCTGAGTTAGTGAATTGATGAGCTTCTCATTACTATATATGTTCTCCAACGAGGGTCTCAGAAAGATTAGGTCCTGTTTTGAAATGATGCATAGACTCTTCCCACTCTAAAGTGTTGTTTCTAGTAACATTACCTTTATGCTGAGTAACCTTAGTGCTCTGTTAACTGCTATACTCATCCTGTTTCCTTTTTTTAAATAAATTACTTGTGTATGATTACTTATTTATAATAATTAGAAGCCCCTCGATGAGTTAGCTACATTTTTTAAAATAGGACACTTGTCATTCTCATCTTTATTCCATTGCCACAAAACCTTTTTGACTTCTGCTCTGAACAGAATATCCTTTAGCTAAAACTAAGGATTTCCCTGTACATCATTTCTCATTCTTCTCTCCATCATCTATGTACATTTAGGAGAAGCAGAAGTATCAGATTTGTGGCGCTGGAGTCTCATGACTCCTGCTGTGTACTCTCTTAGGGCCTGCCAGCGTAACAGGATGTCTCAAAATCTGAGAGGGATCTTCTCTATAATAACTTCTATTTGGTGTAATGCTAATGGTATTGTTTACTATAGAGCCTGACTTTTGCACTTTATAGTTTCAGGGTATTGCAGATCTGTTTTGGATACCTTTGTCAATAGGGTGGTATGAAGGCACTATTCATCATAGATGGGACTTAGTTTGTTTTTTCTCCAATAGTAGGGACTGTGATAAGGATTCTGAGGCAATAATTCATTTAGAAGGTGATGTAAACACCAAGGAAGAGGGGATAAGTGCATGAGCATGAGAGTACATTGTTCTCCATCTATAAAGTTACTCCTGAGGACACCTGGAGCTTTATCCCATGGGGGAATTCTAGGGGACTGTGCAGAACATACCTCTGAGCTGACTCACCTACGGGCAACAAAGCAGGAACATTTATCTACCAAATCCCCTTCTGGTCTTTACCATGAGCTGATTCTAGCATTAACTCTACCACCTCTGGTTTGCTCTGTTCTTACAGGTCCGTTCTCATAGCTGGCAAAGAGTCCTTAAGGCAGACATCATGGGTTGTGGGTAGAAACTACCTTCTGGCAGGCACTCAAGGTACCTGCCTCACTGGTGTGTCCTTCTGTCACAGAGATTGGTTAAAATTAGAAATCTCAGAGGGTAGTGGTGGATTTTGGAATCTTGAGAGAGGACTCAGGTCCATGAAAGAATGGTCTAGGAAGCACCAGATATAAGGAATGTTGACAATGGTACTGAAGAGGGAAAAAAGGTATAGTGTTCAGAAAGGTTATAAAGGTGCTGGTTTAAACAAATTTAAGCATTGAAAGGACTGTGCCCTCCTCAACACTACATTTTCAGAATAGCTTTTTTTTTTTTTTCCCCACACATAACTCCATATGCAGCATTTCTCAAACTTAACTAGAGAATGCTCTTTTTTACGTCTCATCCCTTTCGGGTTGCTGTTCTATGGAACACACATTGAAAAGTGCTGCTCTAACCCATTCCTCTTATTCTGCAGGGGTAGCATCTGCAGTTCTGAGACACATGAATTGTGGTTAAGCTGGGCCCTGGCCTGATGGTTTCTACCTGTGCCTGCTGTCCCTCATTTTCATCCGAGAAGCCCTCTGTCTTTGTTAGGGATATGACTCCGCTCTTTGAGTCATGTATCTGCCTTTTGTTTCTTAACCTATTTTCAGAAGGGCTTCTTGGAGTGGTGATTGCCTCTGAAAGTCTTGGTGACCCATGGCACTCCATTGAAGATGAGTTCATGAAGCCCACCTTAACAGCTTTTCAAGATGCAGAATCGTATCTCTGGTTTTGGTCAGGGGGAAAAGTATCTGTTAGAATGACTTGACAAGTTTAACACCGACTGGAGAGGCGGTCATTCCTTTTCCCTGATGCAAACTAGAAGTAGGAACCCACTGACAGATTCCAATGCAGCCTAGACTGATCTAACTGGCCCATGGCTCTGAAGTGCAGACCCCCAAGAGGCACAGACACTGCTTGACATTGTCCAGAAAGGGAGGCACAGGCCAGTACAGGCTGGGCTATTTTTAGTACTTCCTCATATAATCTACCTCAGATAGATATTTGGGGTGGGGGATCAGGGACTTTCCATTGTTCTTTTCTTCTTCCTTATTAGCAAGAAGAACTACCATATATTTAAGGCATTTTTCTTTTCCCTGTGGTAGGGACTTTACCTGACAACTTATTTAAATTAGTTTGTTAACTCTTCACAACAACAATGTGAGATAAGTACTATTATTCTCTCTAATGAGTAAACTGGTGCTCAGAAAAGTTACACAATTTGCCCATTATTCTTAGTAAAGAGCAGAAATTTTCATTCCACGAATGAAAACTCAGTTTTACTCCATGAACTCTTCTTCCCAGAAGAATACAGTGGTCTATATTCATTAGGGTCATTTTCTCAATAACAGGTCAATAAATCAAGAGAAAATGAAATAAATTCAGTTGGTAGACCTGATCGAAATTAGTAGTAGACATTGATGTGAACAATTCTCCTTTGTAGGACAGCTAAAAATCTACTATTCCCACAGTTACTCCATGCCCTCCCTCAGAAAGACACTGCAGTTTGATCTGCCAGATGAAAATTACAATGATTGCACTGTATTCTCCTTGACAGGGTAGATTGAAACCTTTTGATTAAGGGGAGTCTGTATGCTCTGTTTGTTGTCCAAAGGAATAACCATGATGGAATGTAGATCTTTCTAAAGTTGTTCTTTGCAAATAAAACCAAAATTTTACCCATACAAGCTTTTACCTGTACAGGTATAGTCAATGTTACTAACAAAAGCCATACGTTTGGAGACAAGAAAGAGGATAATAAATCAGATTTCTCAGGCTTGCAGATCCTATACTTATTTCACCAATTGAAACTGCATTTAGAACAATCAAGGCACCTTAAGGTGCAGTTTCAATTGGTGAATAATAAGTATAGGATAACAGAGAATCTAAGAGGGGGACAGGAGAGAGAATAATTTTTAAAGAATGTAACAATTTCACAAAGCTGAAGCAGAAGCAATGAGGGTACTTAGAGAAATGAAAAGATAAATGGCAACTTTGGGGAATTCTTAACCATAAGTGATACTCTCCTGAAAACTGAGGACAGAATCAGGTTCAATAAATGCCATGACAATATATAACTTTGCCCTGGTTCTTTGGCTGCCTGGGGAGAAGATGAGTCAATGTGAGAGGCTCTCCAAAGACTCCCACAGTGCCTCCTGCCTAATAGATTCAATAGATAAAACTGGGGGTTTTAATGACTGGAAACTGGGTCCCCAAAGACAACCAGAATGAAGAAGCATAGTTTGCACTCTCTCCAGGACATTCAGTGATAAAAAGGGGGTCCGGGACTACGGAACAGGTGGTGGTGCTGTGGTTGGGGTTTAGGGGAGGGACAATAATAGAAGTGTATGTCACACTCTGACCTTGTGGGTAATTGAAAGGCATTGTGTGTGGCAAATGGCCTGTGTGAGGGTCCCTGAGGTCAGTCTCTAATAGCTGAGGAGGTTTGGGACTAGAGAATAATGGGTGAAATGGAACAGATGGAGGCTATATTGGGCACTGAGGTCATAGCAGCCCTAAGGACAGAAGTTGGCATGAATTATGTGCCATGTTCTAAGTGCAAATATGTGATTAGCAAATGAAGGAGGTAATGAATGAAGAATGAGTTGGAAGGTGACATATCAAAGTTGACATGGTTATCATATGTCATTTAATCACACTGATATTTGACAGGCAAGAAGAAATTGAAATGCAAGGTATCTTAGTGCAAAGAGCAATGAATTGAAGTGAGGCACAACTGAAAATTTACCCCAAAAGAACTCTGCAAAGATGGGCAAATTGTTTATCCTCTATGTTTTCCCCCTCATTTTTAGTGAAGATTTTTATAGCATCAACTACAACACAAACGAACAGAAGTACAGAATTTCTCTAAACTCAGTGTCATTCTTGAGCAATTATCAAAGTGGATTATCTTTAAGATGAGAAGTCAATGACATGTGCTAGTGTAAGATAAAATAAAAGCATATTAAAATCAAATCAAGGTCAAGATTTACTGAGAAGACAGAGGATAAGAACCTGCGTTTGGAATTCCCATACATCTGTGATTGACTACATTTTTCACTCACAAGTCACCTGATTTCGATGTACACCTACATTTTATGAGACTTAGTTTTCTTACCTGTAATGAAATGAAAATGATTTCCACTCCAACAGCAGTTGTGGGCGTTAAGTTAAATCGTATCTTAAAAACACGTAACATACAAAAAGCACTTGATGTATGGCAGTGTATATTTCTTTCTTATGACTGAATTCCATAATGTGAGTTCATGGAAGATAAGAAAATGGCCCAGGACAGTTTGGGAGTTGAGTACAAAGTGAACCATCCATTAGCATAAGAAGATGCAGAATAACCAGAACCAGAGTAGGTAAGAGCAACAAGCTCATGTTGGTGTCATGTCATGCATATGTGATAGGACTCATGAAAAGAAGCTCATCTCTGCATTCCCCCTTGAGAGGAAGGCAATTAAGGCAGGTCTGTGAAGATAGGAGCCCATGTATGGAATACTACTGCATAAGTCTCTCCAGGACACAAAGAGTCCAAATGTCTCCTGAAATAGTCCCAGGGATTCCCACCTCCTGGAATTCATACTCTGCATAATCTTCTTTTGAGGGTGACCTGGAACTGGTCGCCTCTTGAGTGTGATCTGGACCTTGCTTCTAATGAATGGAATATGGTAAGAATGGTGAATGGCCCCCTCCATGAATGGCATACAAAGGACGGAGACTTTCATCTTGCTGGAAATCTCTCTCTCTGTCTCTGACCCTTCTAGTATGATCACAATGATGTGGCCAGTTGATATATTATAGGCTGCCCTACAGCTTTAAGATTACAATTCCAGCTAGTCATAAAATTACTTTAAATTTGAAACAAATAAAATACCATATTGATATTAAAGTTTTATGTTTTAGAAGACATACTTATAAGCTCTATAAAATTAAAGGGTAGCAAAGGACTTAAAATTGGCATACTACAGTACCACAACCACATCAATGTTTATAGCAGCTCAGTTCACAATAGCTAGATTGTGGAACCAACCTAGATGACCTTCAACAGATGAATGGATAAAGAAACTCTGGTATATATACACAATGAAATATTATTCAGCCATAAAGAAGAATAATATTGTGGTATTTGCAGATAAATGGATGGAATTGGAGAATATCATGCTAAGTGAAATAAGCCAATCCCAGAAAACCAAAGGCTAAACGTTTTCCCTGTTAAATGGATGATGATATATGAAGGGGGTGAGGGGGTAGGGAGTGAGAGAAGAGTGGAGGAACTTCAGATTACAAAGAGGGAAATGATATCAAAATGGTGGAATGAGACAGACATCATTACCCAATGAACACGTATGATTACATGAATGATATATACTTACATCGTGTACAACCATAGAAACTAAAAGATGTACCCCATTTGTGTACAATGAATCAAAATGCAGTCTGTAAAAATAAAAAAAAATAGTTAAAAAAATTTAAAAAGTAAAGGGTAGGATAGCCTACCTTTGTCTATCTAAAAGTTTGACTTATAACACCTATGCCAATGTGCTGTTGTAAGCACTTTATGAGCTACTATATATAAAAGTACATGATGGAGAGAAACCAATTTTTAAAAATTTATTATGTTTAGGCTTTTTAATATATTACATGATCAGAAATCAAAACTTAAAAATCAATCCTAGTTCTCTAGTCTCTGCCATAGTCTGTCTTGACAGGTCAAAGAACAAACCAAGCAATATTATAATACTATGTTTGACAGTTGATGGGGAGGGGTATATACATAAAAAAGAAAAATCCCCAATCCACACTTCCACAAAATAGACAAAATATCCAGACTTTCTTACTTTGTATATAGATTTATTTCATTTTACTTAGTTTTTTCCCATGTTAAACTGAACTATAATTTTTTAGAATAGAAAAAAATTAAAATGAGAAAATCATATTAAAAAAGATAGTCAACTATTGCTTTGACCCTTTTGAAAATCAAAGATTATTCACTAAAGATGAGAGAATATTCAGCATTGCTCATGTAAAATCTGTCAGGCATTGGTTTTGAATAAGATTTATCAAGCAGAGAAGTGCAATATAGAATTAAGTCATAGAGATAGTAGTTGTGTAGTTATTTGGAGGTTAAAAATAGCCAACTGTGTTCCTTTGTCAATATTCACAGAAAGGTATTTCCATGTAGGGTTTTATTTTTTTTTTTAATTTTTAAAAATTTTTTTGTACTGGGAATTAAACCCAGGGGCATTTAACCACTAAGTCACATCCACAGCCTTTTTTAGATTTTACTTTTTATTTTATTCCTAAATTGCTTAACTAAATTGCTGAGACTGGCATTGAATTTGTGATTCTCCTGCCTCAGCCTCCTGAGCTGCTAGGATGACAACGGTGTTCTAGGCATTTGGGTTACATCAGTAATCAGAACAAAGATCATGTTCTCATGCCACTTATATTCTAGTGAGTCAGACAGTAAACCTAATAAAAAAATAAATCCTATGGTATTAGAAACAGTGTAGTGGGTAATTTGAACCTGTTCTTTCTTTCCTGAGAATTTTTCCTTTGAGGCATTTAGGGATGCAGAGTGTCATCTCCTGTAACAGACTTAACTTCATTTGGTGTTAGCATGACAACAAAGTCTTATGGAATTGTTCACATAGGCCCAGGATACAGGAACTTTGGTGGTATGATAAAGTCATGATAGAAATGAATGTTGTCATCTTTGAAGATCTTTGCACATAAAATAATTATTACCTGTTATTATTATCCACAGGTAATACAACTCTGAGAAAAGTGGATTGAACTATGGAAAAATCACATATTTTTATATTTATGCTAATATACTTTATGATGAAGGAATGTCTCCTTGTAGTTGGAAAATCAAATAACCTCAAAATAAAATGGACAAAACAGCAAATCAGCTTGTCAAATTCCTAGGTTCTGAGATAGTAATGGACTTGTCTAGGCGGAGCTACTTCATCAAGCAAGCACTTCTAAAGTCGGTATGTGCTGTTTCATTTAGGAATCCTAGGCACACATTAACCTTTTCTAAATCAATTTACCAGTCAGGGTTCTGTTGCAGACAAGAGAATCCATTCTAGATAGCTGAAGTGGAAATTGAATTTATTTGTGGTTATTTGGAGTCTTGTATGCTTGAGAGGCCCAGGTCCTAAGCTTGGATTAACATACAGACTGAAACAAGAACAATGACTATCACACCCCTAAACTGCTTTAGTGGAAATCCCATTGTTGTTTCTCCTAATTAGATGGGTCCAAGGAATCAGGAACCTGAATTCAGGACTCTGTAGCTAATACAGTAAACCCAGTAACTCAACATGGCTCAGAGCTCCATGTTGAAAGCTTCAACTTTCACATCTCCTGCAAATGTGCTTGATGGAAACTGTACCTGATGCCAGTGGAGTCTGGGAATTGTAACTTAGGGATTCTATTTAGGGAGAGCTAGATTTATGATAGTGGAGATCCTTCAGAGTCAGGGAGGCATAGGCAAAGGATTTGGGACTTCCATATATGTCTCATGCATCCTGAGAACTCTACAAATTTTCTGTTTTCCTGATGTAGTTGCAATTATTTTGATTTCATCAGTATTTATTTTTCTAAAGGAGCTTAATAGTTTTTTATTTAAATTTTTTTTGTGTGTGTGTGGTGCTGGAGATTGAACTCAGTGTCTCATACATGTCAAGCAAGCACTCTACCACTGAGCTACATCCCTAGCCCATTAATTGTAATATTTAAGAAATTGCTACTTCTACTCTTCTCTGGGTAGCTGACATAAAGAAGGATCTTGACCTGCTCATTTATTTTTACATATCTTTAAGCCAATATATTTTGGTTGTATTTACTACTAAAAAAAGTTGCATGAAGGCTTTTATTAGAGATAGTTTTGCTCTCATTTTACAGTTCTCATGTGTTTCTTGAGAAATTCTTTCAAGTAGAGCCAATCACTGCTGTTGCATTTCCAGAATGGCTTTAAAAGCAGAGGGTTCCAACAGAGGCTATGGGTGAGGTCTTCATGCTCATTCATCACATATACATGAATGAGGTCAAAAGTCCAAAATGTCTTGACAAGTTGCTTAATTTAGTTCTATTGAAGAGATGGAGTTTCTTTTATTATGAAATACAGAAAGATGGAAGGAAAGCAGGCAATGTGGGATTATAGTTCAGTTCAGAACATGAATGATATTTTCTGTGCAGAAGCAATAGGATTGTATCTGAATTTTTGTCATAAATGATTGCTCTCACTCCACCAAACAGAAGGCTGATACTTTACAGATCTGATATAGTAAATGAATGTAGCGAAGTTTTAATAGATACCTGCATGGTAGAAAAAAATGGAAGGAAATCTATCCTCTTTTTCTAAAAGAAAGCTATTTCCAGCTAGCAGTGCTATCCCACTTGAGGGATAGCATTATGTGAGTAATGTAAAATATCATACCTCTCAAGTAAATGGACACTTATCTTATCCCATGCAGCTATGAAAAGGTAATTGGAGTCCAAAGTGTAAAGTATAATGGAAGGTTATTGAGCCATTTTGAAATGGTTGGGCAGGATTTTGCACTACATGTGTAATAACATTCCTTATGTCCAGGAATCTTTTGTGTAAGTTTGCTTTTAGAATTTAATAAGACTGGAGTTAGAAAATTTGGAAGTTATTTATTCCTTCTCAGGAATCCAAAGATGGTATCTCTCTGACCCTGGGAGGACCTGAAATAAGAACCATTATAGTATTATTTTGATTATTTTTAGTTACAAGACAAAAACCAATAAATAAGACATCTGCCCTTGGCATCTTTCTCAAGGGGCAGGGTCTCACACATGTCTAGGCTTCTAAACCTGGAACTCAAAGCAACTCTGATAAAAATGTTGGATTTGCATCATTGTGTCCAGAACTTCCATCTGTTCAGCTTATTTGCACTTTTATAAGACATAAATGAAGCATTAATTTAATAGCTACTCTACAAAGGTGAGTCCCCTCTTCATAAGGATCAGAGGCTATATTTATTTGTTACTGTTTTTGCCTAGAGATATTCTAAGCTTAGCATCATTCTGAAAGATAAAAAGACCATAGTTAGTGAATTATTTTAAATTTCCCTTGTCCCTTTCTAAAAGTAACTAAATTGGTATCTATTCCTATATTGTTCGCTCTTGTCTTAGTGGAACATGGAGGAGGATCTATGTATACCATGTCAGGCATTGGCCTTTATACATTCATCATCTCCACTTATTCTAAGGTCAGCATGAGATGAACATAATTCTTTTTCTGTTATAATTGTGATATGAGATTATTTGAGACATTTTAAAGGACACCGAAATTGAAAAAAGAAAACATCTGTCTATGGACAAGAACTCACCTGTGCTTTTGATCTAAATGTTTCCTTTATATTGAACTTGAATGAATAATTCTCCTTTCTAGTCTCAATTATTTCCTTCACTCTTCTTTCCTCTCACTCTTACAGTTATCCTCTAATTTCCTTAGTACTAACAGTAGTTTTCCTCCCAAAAAATGTTTTTAGTCTCATGTTGGTTCTGAATTTCTCCTTTCTGCTTAGTACCAAATTTTGGTAGTTGTTGTCTACACATATTTTGGTGGAACACTTCTGATTTATGCCTCAATATACAGGATGCCAGCAACTGTTTGCAAACTCAGTAAAACTGTTCTTGTAAAATCACAATCTAGTTGTTACATAACTCTTATTCACTTTCTACTTTGCCCTTTTGTAACCTGTGATACTGTTGACCATTTTATCGTAATTTTTTTTTTCTCTTCAGGACCTGAATACCACAGTTTTTTAGTTCTCCTTCCAATGCTTTCACTGTTGGTACTTGTTACCCAATCCTCAATATTGTATCCTTCCTAAATTGTAATCTGAAGTATCTTATATTGATGTTCCTCCTGTTCTCTCGCTTCTCCTGTCTCCATCTCTCCCTACTTGATGCCATAGCTTGAATCATCAATATCATTCTCTATTCTGGGCCTGTATTCTGAGAAAAGTATCGCTTGTGTGGATGTTTAATGACCAGCTCATATGTATGATGTCCCTAAGAGGTATTTAACCAGATTTATTTTACAATGTCTTTTCCAAAGACCCCATGTTGCCTTCTTCCTGCTTTTAACAGAGACATATTATCTGGAATTATAATAGCTATATTTTGATCTCGAGACCAAAAGAAAACAAAATAAGGATACTGACTTTGAAAGATGAAAAGCCCGCATCTCTGAAGGTAACCCTGAGTAGCAAGACCAGCTCCAACACCCACCATATGTGGACTTCATTTATGAGAACAACATAAAACCTCATTGTCTAAGTTACTGTTATTGGGGAGTGTACATGTTGTAGCTAAATGCATTTCTGGTACATTTATCTCCCTTTGTCTTTAATCTCCTTCCACCTGTAAATCTTCTCTTTCTACTTACTCTATTTCTCTGATGAGATTGATTTTTTATCATCAAAACTACAGCTAAAATATTTTAATCTATGTGATTTCAGTCTTCTTTTTTACCCTGAGCACAAATTTGGTCTCCAAATATATAATCTTGATGGGATAATTTCAATAACTTTCTATCAGGTATTCCATACTCCCTCTATATCAAAAATATGCCCTTTACAGTGGTTCCCAAACATGGTTTTAAAACACAGCTCTATCCCAGTCTGTTGAGAAACACCTCATGTTTAAAGGTTATTAATAACAAAAGTATGATGTTTATGAATGATTTTCATGCTTTATATAATAAATAAGATACTAGAATATTTTTAATACTGTTTTGCTTAAGCAACATTTGTTTCAGTATTTTTTCATTGAGATCTATGAAAAAAGGTTAAATTTAGCTAACAGGGTGGTAATAGTTTTATATATTCCCAAAAGACATATTTTTTCAGGTAAACTTCATTTTCATGTGTGTCAAAGTGGGAAAAAGAATTGAGGACCCAAATCTAAAACCCCATGTCCTTATCATGAGTTGGGAAGAAAGATTTGAATGACTCTTTCCCTCTGCATACACTTACATCTATCTGTTTCTTCACTCTATTCACCCACATCCCTAAAGCAATCTCTTATTTTCTTAAGCTGTTCAAAACTCTGTCACCATAAGCACTCTTTCATATTTATGTGCTTTGCATACTGTGCCTGTATCTGAAATGTCATTCTCCCAAACTTAGCATGCAGTCTTTTCCAGGAAGTCTTTCGTGGACATTACCCAGACAGAAATGGGTCTCCCTCATTTGCATATATTTTCATTATAGTACTTACCGTTGTCATAATTACAAAAATCCTTCCTCAATGTTAAGTTCACTTAATGCAAAAGTCTATGTTATTTTAAAGGAACATTTTGGTCAGCTAAGAGAATCTTGATTCCAATAGAAATTGCTTTTTTTTTTTTTTTTTTCCTGTTTTGACCTGAAATAATTTTGTTGATATTTGATTGCTTTCAGTGAGAAATTTGCTTTAAACCATAAGATATCTCCATCTCCAAGTACAAAATTCCTTCTTCCCACCCCCTACCCAGTCAAACAAATGAGGAAACAAACAAAACCCCAAACTCACAACTCAGCTTCAAATAAGTTTGGAAGAAATGAGACACTAAATATTTACATATGGGGCAAGAAATAAATCAAAAAAACATCTACAAAAACACACAAGCTTATATGTATTAACAATTCACACCAGTTCACAAAAATATTAAAACATAAAAAGAAAGTATATAAATTAAAGAACTCAAAAATATGATCTAAGACTTCCTAGGTTGCTTCTGTCATGCAGGTCATGGTTCAAAAATCAGGTTTTGCTACCTCAGAATCTAAACTGTAAAACAACCATTTTTATTCTTTGAACATTAACAGTACTAATCAGATAAGAAAAAGAGACCCTCTGTGGACACAAGACCCCTTGCTCTTCTCCACCAGTGACAAGGGAAGGGGACACTCCCCAACAAGGTCAGACCGGGATAGGTACTGCCGACTGACTGCCTGCTCCCAGCCCTCCGGGAGGACAATCAGACGGTACAGGGAGACCCATCACAGCAGGAACTCCTTTATTGAGGAAATCACACAGCTTTTATGTAGGGTGGGGGCTAGGCCGGAACCAATCAGCTTAAAAGTCAGCAAGGCATGGGGTGTTCACGCAGGTGAGAGTCCCATAAGACTATATGGCAAGCACGAGCTGATCACGTTGGAGGAACTATGGTTAACCAATCCCTGAAGGTGGTCCGATTCATCGTCATTAACTATTGAAACCGCCTTTGAGGCCTTGATCTTGCTCACTCGCCAGGGAGTAAGGAGTCAGCCTGAGTTCGTTATCGTGTCATTAGTCCCAACAACCAACTTTATCTTGCAGTTTTATATGATGGTCAGCTAGGTGTGGTCACAAGAGGTGATCTAGGAAAGGATCAGGAAAGCAAAGCTTATGATTCTCACAGGTCCTAGAAACAGGAAGTATGGCATGCCACACTAGATCACTTGGGAAAGCCTCAGTGTCAGCTGGTAGGCCTGTGGGCTAGGAACAAGAGAGGAAAGCCTAACCCAAAGTCTTTATTATAGTTTCCATAAGAAAGGTAAGCCAGGACAGAGTTCACGGTATAGAATTGGCTTATTTGAATACTTTCAGCTGGTTCTAAAATGAAGGAGTGATCCCTGGTTGCCTGATACCTAATATATGGATGATTAAGGAAAAAAATGGCCACCTGAGGTGTAACAGCCAGATAGAGACGGTAAGGCTCTTTATTGGTTAGTTTACATGTCCAAGGCAAGCTGTGGTTGGGCTTTGCCATCTGGAAGACACAGCCTCTCTCCAGCCAAAGAGGATTCTAAGATATCAAAAATCACCATATATGGAAAAGAAAAAATATAGAAAGCACAAAAATGAATTACCCTATGCAAATAAGTAGAATAACAAATGTGAACTTGGGACTAGTAGAAGGATGTCAATCGGAGTTTTACAGTGAAGCTGAGGAGAATGAGTGATGCAGACAAGTCAGGACAAATAAATGTTCATGTTCAACTGTGGTTCTGCTAGTAAATGGAAGACTGTGGTGCTGTTAAAAGATACTGATGCTTTGATACTGCTTCTTTAGAATCATAGTAGTACCTCCTGTGGTGGTTTGGGTATTTGATTCTACATGTTACAACCAGAAAGAAATGGAACACTTTGATGGGAAACCAACTAAAAAATGTATCTTAGAATCATTTAGTTTTAATTCCTATAAGTATAATAATGGATGATATTTCCTATTTTTTTTTCCATGTAGAGCTTAATCATGGGGAAAAAGATTCACTCTTATTATTGCTCTAGTAGATCTGGGCTTTCAGACCTCACCTGAGAGTCAGAGGTTGACCTCAGTCGAAGTAGGAGGTGAGGTATGCAATATAAGCTGCCTTCCTGAACAAAACTGTCAGAGGAGACCCCCACATTGGGCTACTCAAGACCCACAGACTATTTTACACTATGAGTTCACAGCTTGAGTTTTAGGACCAATTTCAAGGAAAGAAGCAAGTTTATTTTATAGACTCCAATGTGTCATATACAAAGTATTCTCTCTTAACCCCACACATCAAAGTGAGAGCTCTGTTATTTGTATCCAGAGAGCATGCAAGAAGCACAGAGTTTAGCACCAAAAATACACCACACTTTGTAGCTGCTGAAACATTTTAGGATTGGAGAATTGATTTATCATTTAGGGTGAATATAGTAGCTGAGGAAGGGATAGAACTGATAGCCCAGGAGACCAAAGGTTTTGATTTATTGATAATACAAATGGAGGCCTCTGGCAACTGTCCAAAAATCTTGAGGACAAGAAAAGAGGCCTCTTCTCCAAATCTTAGAGTCTAGTGTGACCTGGAATCAGATATGGATTGGACACTAATGAAAAGTGAAGATTGCTATGCTACTTTCTTATCAGTGAAGCACAATTTTTCCAGTCACCCGAGAGAAACTGATTTATATATAAATCTAGTAAAGTGAAAAGGCACTTTTAATGTATAAGTTTCTAATTAAAAGGTTCATGTGATATGAATATTATAAAGCTTCCAAAAAGAGTATAATTTATGTCTTTTAAATATTTGAAAAATTGAGCTTCACAATTTATGAATATGTGTGTAATTATGAGGACTTAATCACAGTAAATATAATTATTTTGGGTAATGAACTTAACCCTTTTAGATGAATATAAGGTAATCTTTACCAATATTCTCCCTAGAGTTTTCCTGTAACTGTGTGTGATCTTTAAAATTTTGTTGACCAAAAGATGTGACAACATAGCAGTTAAGGTCACAGGCTCTGGTATTAAGCTGCCTGGGTTCTAACCTTAGTTGGAATACTATACTTACTGACTGTGTAACACTAAACAATTTATGTGAATTCTGTGTCTCAGTTTGCCCATCTGTTAAATGTTGCTAAAGATATTAGCTGCTCTTATGACTATTGAGAAAATAAAATGAGTTAATATATGCAAAATGTTTTAAAACACTAAGTGCATAAGAAACTACTTAATAAAATTCATAATTTTTAGTTTCTTAGAATTATTTTAGAAAGTCTTTTTAAGTAAAATCAATTGGATCAAAGCTGCATAACAAACTGATTCTATGGTAATAGACATAGGTGACTAAGATGGAAACTTGAATTTGGACCGTATTCTGGGATCAAGGGGTGTTGTAGAAGTAAATTTCCCCCCAAAAATGATAAGGATGAAATTCCTGAAAGAATGTGCCCTGGATGGAGAAAAGGCTAATTTCTTCTAGATTTGGAATGTGAAAATAAGTATCTACCTTATAGATACCATTTTCAATATTAGTTTATATTTTATAATGTTTTAAAAATTATATAATAGTCCAGCCAGCTTTTACTATGTGTAATGTTTCTGAAATAACTGTTTTATGTGATATTGTTTTGTTCTCTTTTGACTCAAATAGATTTTTTTGTCTTATACATATAAAATCAATCTTCCACAGACCAGACTAACTGTTCATTTCAGCCTTCTAAGCTAGCTCTGTTCTGCTATAATTGGTATTTTGAGATAGCCCTGTGTAAGTGAACTTACAAGACCACAGTCTAGTATATTAGTCAGGCATACAAATGGCCTTATATTTCTATGGAAGAGAGAAAAATATTCAAGCTATCCTTTAATATACTGAATTTACACATTGATGTCTGATATTTTTATTCTTTAGAAAATGTTACCAAAGTTCAAACTAGTCATAATAGATTCTCTCTTTTTCTGTGTGTATGTATATGTGTGTACATATGTGTGACTCAGATTTTTCAAAACATGACAGGTATTGTCTTCTATGGTAAAATATATCAATCTTTGAGAGAGAAAACAACCAGGTCCATTAAACCAACATAGATACTTAGGACTCTTACTTATTTGATGATATGGTGTGGATAAATGTTTACTCAATTAGGTTTCTACCTTGCATTGACATCAAAACAATCTAACATAACATTAATTTCCTTGGTATTGTGTTTTTGAACTTGCCCCTCAGAAGTGACTATTTCTTAACATACCCATTTAAATTTCTTGAAAATATCTATAAAGTTATGAATGTTTCCGTAACAATTTCCTGAACCTATGTCTTTGTACTTATACCCTGGAATTTTGGAAAGAGTGTGACTGATTAACATTTCTCTGAGAACCCCAAATACTAGGAAATATTACTTTAAGCCATCTCAATGACTTTTGGGATAGAAGGTTTTAAAATCTTAATGCAAACAAACATCATAAAAAAGAAAGCAGATGAGCACCTGTCTCTTGAAAGCATGTTCGTTTTGACATTTTCCATTTTCCAGAAATGATTATAATAATACCATCATAGGGTCTTCTGTAGATGTTACCCTGTCTGTCCCCCAGTAAAGGTATGGTTTATCTCTTTGCCCCATTGAATCTAGTGGGACCTGTGATTGCTTTGACCACTACACTGTGGCAGAAGTCACATCCAACTTATGCATCAGACACAGCTCGTAAAGTGCTGTGGTGCTCTTAGGGGTCTCTGAAAAGCTTTCAATTTTTTTTTTTTTTTAATTCAGAAGAAAAAAATGAACATTTAGGCTTAAGAAAATGCTTGAATATATACATATATATTTTCATCTTTATGTCAACAGTCCATAAATATAATTATATATTTAAATGCTATTTATGTATTTATTTACTTATTTGGTGATGGAAAGATCTATGGAAGCAGAAGTGCCTGGGGTCCCCTGATTGTCACAGTTCACTCCTGGGGGAAGTGACATAATTCAATTTCTTTAATGCCCATACAGCTTCTTTTTTTTTTTTAATTGTAAACAAATGGGATACATGTTGTTTCTTTGTTTGTACATGGAGTCAAGGCATACCATTTGAGTAATTACAAATTTACACAGGGTAATGTTGTTTGATTCATTCTGTTATTTCTTTCCTTCCCCCCATCCCTCCCACCCTCTTTTCCCTCTATACAGTCCTTCCTTCCACCATTCACACCCCCCTCCTTAACCCTAACCCTAAACCTAACCCTAACCCTAATGCTAACACCTCCCACTCCCCATGATATGTCATCATATGCTTATCAGTGAGATCATTTGTCCTTTGGTTTTTTGAGATTGGCTTATCTCACTTAGCATGATACTGTCCAATTCCATCCATTTGCCTGCAAATGCCATAATTTTATCATTTTTTATGGTGGAGTAATATTCCATTGTATATATATATATGCCACGTTTGTTTATCCATTCATTAATTGAGGGCATCTAGGTTGGTTCCACAATCTGGCTATGGTGAAATGAGCAGCAATGAACATTGATGTGGCTGTATCTCTGTAATATGCTGATTTTGAGACCTTTGGGTATAGCCCAAGGAGTAGGATAGCAGGGTCAAATGGTGGTTCCATTCCAAGCTTTCTGAGGAATCTCCATACTGCTTTCCAGAGTGGCTGCACTAATTTGCAACCCCACCAGCAATGTATGAGTGTACCGTTTTCCCCACATCCTCACCAACACCAATTGTTGCATGTGTTCATGATAATTGCCATTCTAATTGGGGTGAGATGGGATCTTAGGGTAGTTTTGATTTGCATTTCTCTTATTACTAGAGATTTTGAACATTTTATCATATATCTGTTGATTGCTTGTACATCTTCTTCTGTGAAGTGTCCAATTCCTTAGCCCATTTGTTGATTGGATCATTTGTATTCTTGGTGTAGAGTTTTTTGAGTTCTTTATAGATTCTGGAAATTAGCGCTCTATCTGAAGTTTGAGTGGCAAAGATATTCTCCCACTCTGTAGGCTCTCTCTTCACTTTACTGATAGTTTCCTTTGCTGAGAGAAAGCTTTTTAGTTTGAATCTATCCCAGTTATTGATTCTTGCTTTTATTTCTTGGGCTAGGGGAGTTCTGTTAAGGAAGTCTGATCCTAAGCCAACAAGGTGAAGAGTGGGACCTACTTTTTCTTCTATGAGATGCAGGGTCTCTGGTCTGATTCCGAGGTCCTTGATCCATTTTGAGTTGAGTTTTGTGCAGGGTGAGAGATAGGGGTTTAATTTCATTCTGTTGCATATGGTTTTCCAGTTTTCCCAGCACCATTTGTTGAAGAGGCTATCTTTTCTCTGTTGCATATTTTGGGCCCATTTGTCTACTATGAGAAAATTGTATTTATTTGGGTTTTTGTCCATGTCCTCTATTCTGTACAATTGATCAACCTGTCTATTATGGTACCAATACCATGCCATTTTTGTTATTATTGCTTTGTAGTAGAGTTGAAGATCTGGTATTGTGATACCCCCTGCTTTGCTCTTTCTACTGAGGATTGCATTAGCTATTCTGGGTTTCTTATTCTTCCAGATGAATTTCATAATAGCTTGCTCTATTTCTGTAAGGTACATCATTGGGATTTTAACTGGAATTGCATTGAATCTGTATAGCACTTTAGGTACTATGGCCATTTTGACAATATTAATTCTGCCTATCCAAGATCATGGGAGATCTTTCCATCCTCTAAGGTTTTCTTTAATTTCTTTCTTTAGTGTTCTGTAGTTCTCATTGTAGAGGTCTTTCACCTCTTTTGTGAGATTGATTCCCAAGTATTTTATTTTTTTCGAGGCTATTGTGAATGGGGTAGTTTTCCTAATTTCTCTTTCTGAAGATTCATCACTTATGTATAAAAATGCATTGGATTTATGAGCATTGATCTTGTAACCTGCTACTTTACTGAATTCACTTATGAGTTCTAAGAGTTTTCTGGTGGAATTTCCAGGTTCCTCTAAATATATAATCATGTCATCAGCAAACAGGGATAGTTTGAGTTCTTCTTTTCCAATCCGTATCCCTTTAATTTCTTTGGTTTGTCTAATTGCTCTGGCTAGAGTTTCAAGGACAATGTTGAATAGAAGTGGTGAAAGAGGGCATCCCTGCCTTGTTCCAGTTTTAGGGGGAATGCTTTCAGTTTTTCACTATTTAGAATGATATTGGCCAAGGGCTTAGCGTAGATGGCCTTTAAAATGTTAAGGAATGTTCCCACTATCCCTATTTTTTCTAGTGTTTTGAGCATGAAGGAATGCTGTATTTTATCGAATGCTTTTTCTGCATCTATAGAAATAATCATGTGATTCTTAACTTTAAGTCTGTTGATATGGTGAATGACATTTCTTGATTTCCAGATGTTGAACCAACCTTGCATCCCTGGGATAAAACCCACGTGATCATGGTGCACTATCTTTTTAATATATTTTTGTATGCAATTTGCTAAAATTTTGTTGAGAATTTTTGCATCGATGTTCATTAAGGATATTGGTCTGAAATTTTCTTTCCTTGATGTGTCTCTGTCTGGTTTAGGTATCAGGGTGATGTTGGCTTCATAGAATTAGTTTGGGAGGGTCCCCTCCTCTTCTATTTCATGGAATAATTTGAGGAGTATTGGAATGAGCTCTTCTTTAAAGGTTTTGTAGAACTCGGCTGAGAACCCATCTGGTCCCGGACTTTTCTTTGTTGGTAGACTTTTGATGACCTCTTCTATTTCATTGCTTGAAATTGATTTATTTAAGTTGTGTATGTCCTCCTCGTTCAGTTTAGGTAATTTGTATGTCTCTAGAAACTTGTTGATGTCTTTGAGGTTTTCTGTTTTGTTGGAATATAGATTTTCAAAAACCTTCTAATTATGCTTTGTATTTCACTTGTGTCTGTTGTGATATTTCTTTGTTCATTCCAAATTGTAGTAATTTGAGATTTCTCCCTCTTTCTCTTTGTTAGTGTGGCTAAGGGTTTATCAATTTTGTTTATGTTTTTAAAGAACCAACTATTTATTTTGTTAATTTGATTGTTTCTTTTGTTTCAATTTCGTTGATTTCGGCTCTGATTTTAACTATTTCCCGTCTTCTACTACTTTGGTGTTGGTCTGCTCTTCTTTTTCTAGGGCTTTGAGCTGTAGTGTTATGTTGTTTATTTGTTGATTTCTACTTCTTTTGTTGAATGTGCCTCATGAAATAAATCTTCCTCTAAGTACTGCTTTCATAGAGTCCCAGCGATTTTGATATGATGTGTCTTTGTTCTCATTTACTTCTAAGAATTTTTTCATTTCCCTCCTGATGTCTTCTGTTATCCATTCATCATATAATAGTGTATTATTTAATCTCCAGGTATTGGAGAAGTTTGTTTTTTATTCTGTCATTTATTGCTAATTTCAATCCATTATGATCTGATAGAGTACAAGGTAGTATTTCTATCTTTTTGTATTTGCTGACAGTAGCTTTGTGGCATAAAATATGGTCTATTTTACAAAAGGATCCTTGTGCTGCTGAGAAGAAATTGTATTCGTTCTTTGTTGGATGTTATATTCTATATATGTCCGTTAAGTCTGAATTGTTGATTGTGTTATTGAGATCTACAGTTTCTTTATTCAATTTTTGTTTGGATGATCTTTCCAGCCGTGAGAGAGGTGTGTTAAAATCACCTAGTATTATTGTATTGTGGTCTATTTGATTTCTGGAATTGAGAAGGATTTGTTTACGTACATGGATGAGCCAATGTTCGGGGCATAGATGTTTATGATTGTTACGTCTTGCTGATTTATGCTTCCCTTAAGTAGTATGTAATGTCCTTCTTTATCCCTTCTGACTAGTTTTGGCTTGACGTCCACATTATCTGAAATGAGGATGGATACTCCAGCTTTTTTGCTGTGCCCGTGTGCATGGTATGTTTTTTCCCATCCTTTCACCTTTAGTCTATGGGTATCTCTTTCTATGAAATGAGTCTCTTGCAGGCAGCACATTGTTGGATTTTTCTTTTTAATCCAATCTGCCAGTCTATGTCTTTTGATTGATGAGTTCAGGCTATTAACATTCAGGGTTATTATTGTGATATGATTTGTATTCCCAGTCATTTGACTCATTTTTGCTTTTTGACATGATTTGGTTTCTCCTTTATTTGGCTATTCCTTTAGGCTAGTTCCTCGCATCGCTGATTTGCATCGTTGTTTTTCATCTCTTCCTCATGGAATATTTTGCTGAGAATGTTCTGTAATGCCGGCTTTCTTTTTGTAAATTCCTTTAGCTTTTGTTTATCATGGAAAGATCTTATTTAGTCATCAAATCTGAAAGTAACTTTTGCTGGGTATAAGATTCTTGGTTGGTATCCATTTTCTTTCAGGGCTTGTTAAATGTTGTTCCAGGCCCTTCTAGCTTTTAGGGTTTGGATTAAAAAATCTGCTGATATTCTTATTGGTTTCCCCCTGAATGTAGTTTAATTCTTTTCTCTCGCGGCCTTTAAAATTCTGTCTTTATTTTGTATGTTAGGCATTTTCATAATAATGTGCCTTGGTGTGGGTCTGTTGTCATTTTGTATATTTGGAGTCCTATAAGCCTCTTATACTTGGTTTTCCATTTCATTCTTCAGATTTGGGACATTTTCTGATATTATTTCATTGAATAGATTGTTCATTCCTTTGGTTTGTTTCCCTAAGCCTTCCTCAATTCCAATAATTCTTAAATTTGGCCTTTTCATGATATCCCATAATTCTTGTAGATTCTGTTGATGATTTCTTCCACCTTCTCTGTTTGTTCAACTTTGATTTCATGGTTAAATATTTTGTCTTCAATGTATGAGGTTCTGTCTTTCAGGTGTTCTATCCTATTGGTTATGCTTTCTATGGAGTTTTTAACTTGGTTTATTGTTTCCCTCATTTCAAGGATTTCTGTTTGTTTGTTTTTTTTTTTTTTTTCAGTATCTCTAACTCTTTATTGAAATGATCTCTTGCTTCCCGTATCTGCTCTTTTAAGTGTTGATTGGTGCGATCATTTCATGCTTGCACTTGCTCTTTCATCTCCTCCTTCAATGCCTGCATTTGCTCTTTCATCTCCTCATTTGCTTCCCTGATTGTTTTAATTATGTACATTCCGAACTCCCTTTCTGACATTTTTGTGCTGTGCTGTCATTGGGTTTTATTGATACAGTATCTAGGTTTGTTTGGGACATTTTCTTCCCTTGTTTTCTCATATTGGTCAGATATCAGTGGGACTCTGAGATATTGCAGATTTCCTCTGTTGACTTATAGTGTCCTTGTAGATTTCCAGTATATCACCTCCCAGCCTTCTGTAGCCTGAAGTCTTGGAGGAACTTGATAATGCAGTGCTTCCGAAGAAAGCTGCCCCTAGCCTGCTACTGGTTCCAGGACTTGGAGCTGGCTCTGTGTAGAGAGGCTCTCATTGGGCTGTCTGCTCCAAGAAGCTGGCCGTGGAAGGAGCCTTCCACTGGAGGGAGCAGGGCTGCCTGGAGAAGTCTCTGGCTGCCCTGCCCTGGCCCAGAGACTGCCTGTGGGCTGGAGCTCACCACTGGCCTCGGGACTTGGAGCTGGCTCTGTGCAGAAAGGCTCTCACTGGGCGACCTGCTCGGAGAAGCTGGCCATGGAAGGAGTCCGCCGCTGGAGGGAGTAGGGCTGCCTGGGGAAGACTCCAGCTGCCCTGCCCTGCTCTGAGAAGCCACCCCTGTCTGGACCTGCCACCCGGGCTGCACTTCATCAGGTGGGGGAGACTCACCCTGTGGCTCTATGTTAGCTCGAGTCTCTCAGTGCCTCCACTTCTTGAATCCTGGGTTCTGGAGCGACAGGAGATGCAGTCACCCTCTAGTCCGCCATCTTGGATCATCCCATGGAAGGAGTCTGCCGCTGGAGAGACAGGGCTGCTTGCAGAAGTCCCTGGCTGCCCTGCCCTGGTCCCTGAAGCTGCCTGCAGGTGGGAGCTCGCCGCTGGCTCCAGGACCCAGAGCTGGCTCTGTGCAGAAAGGACCCCACTGGGCGGCCTGCTCCTAGAAGCTGGCCATGGAAGGCGCCCGCCGTTGGAGGCAGCAGGGCTACCTGGGGAAGACTCCAGCTGCCTTGCCCTGCTCTGAGAAGCACCCCTGTTAGGGCCTGCTGCCCGGGCCAAGCTTCACCCGGTGGGGGAGATTCACCCTGTGGCTCTATGTTAGTCTGAGTCTCTCAATGCTTCCACTTCTTTAATCCTGGGTTCTGGAGCGACAGGAGATGCAGTCACCCTCTAGTCTGCCATCTTGGATCGCACCCATACAGCTTCTGATTCCTGCCCTTTGGGATATTTACTCTCATAATCTGGCCACCAGACCATGATAAAACTAAACTATATGGAAAGATCATTCTGGCCAACAGCCCTAGATGAATTCCCAATGGCACCCATGTGAGTGAGCCATTCAGGATGCTCACCTTGGTTGAAACTCAGATGACTGTAGTCTAGCCATACCTGATTGCAGGTACATACTAGATACCAATGAAGGCTTGTCCAGCTTAACCCCATCAGCATAAAACACTGCAATAAAGTAATAATAAAGGGTTATTTTGAGAAATGACATTTTGGAGTGGTTTGTTAGGCACCAATAGATAACTGAGGCATCCATTAATTCATTCACAATTTATTGAGCATTTTGTAATGTGATATTTGGAATACAATGATATATATTATCAGTGTAGTGGGCACTGTATTGAGGAGCAGGTCCAGGTCAACTTTTTCTTTTAAACCCTGGTTAATTTTGAAGCAAGTACTCTTCCCAAAGACACTCTTAGTAAAATTATAGGTGAAATTTAATTGAACTATAAAAGACATTGCAAGCTTATTCTTAAGCATAAAAACGTTGGTGATGACAAGTGTTGCAATTCATCAAAGGAAAAGTATTATTATGGAGCCATATTTGTAGAATGGAATCTTCTTTTGTTTTTTTTTTTGTTTTTTTTTTGTTTTTTTTTTGAGAAAGAGATTTTATTTCATTTCTGTTTGGGATGATCAGGAAAGACTCCTAAGAGAAACTAGCATTTAAGCTTTTGATATGGGCCTTGGAGGATAGTGAGAATTTTTATGAGATGGTCGGTGTTCCATTTTAAACAGAACAAATATGGAAAGATAGGAAAGCCTGAAGTGTAATTGAGAAATAATCCAGTACTCTAGAGTAGAGAAATAATGGGAATCAAGTCTTGGAAGGGAGCCTGGGCTGAATATTTCTTTCTTTAAATAAAATTGAGAACCAAAGGTCAAATGTTTTCTCTGATATGCAGATGCTAATTCACAATAAGTTGGGGGGCTAGGGAAGAACAGATGTTCTATGGATTGGACAGAGGGGAGTAAAGGGAGGGGAGGGGGTTTGGGATTGGGATGAATTGGACACTCTTACCCTGCAAGCATATATGATTACACGACCAGTATAATTCTACATCATGTACAAACAGAAGAATGAGAAGTTGTACTCCATTTATGTATGTTATGTCAAAGTGCATTCTGTTGTCATGCATAACTAATTAGAACAAATAAAAGCCAGAAAATAGAATCTAAAAAGGGGCTGAGGATGTAGATCAGTAATAAAGTGCCTTTGGGTTCAAACCCAAGTACCACACACACACACACACACACACACACACACACACACACACACAATAGTTCAAACCCTGACCCTACTATTTCTTAGCTGTAGGAACATGATCATATATTTTAACCATTCTATGCCTCATTCATACCTAGTTCATATGGTTGTTATAGGAATAAATAAATCAAAATGTGCTAAATTCTTAGATCGTAGTCTTATATACATATATATTTTCAGTCGTTCAATTAATGTTAGGTATTTTACATATAATTATGCTCATAAGTATGTAATTTGTATCTAGAATAAACTGGACTTGATCAAGGACAGTCATGAATATATTCCTTTATGTTCCTGCCACATATTTAACCATAATATGTCAAATCCCCCTTTCTTGCTTTTGGGATGTCTTCGATAGATCCTCTAACTTCTCTAACCAATTTCAAGTATAAAAAGTTTAATATTCATTTATTAAAAAGTTGATACCAAGAAAATCATGTATATAAAAATCTTAAAAACATCCATTCATTATTTAATAAAAAAAATTCTAAAAAAAAGAAAAGTTAATCCCATTCTGCTAACTTATATCCCTCATTCAATTTGAAGCTTCTCCCTACCTGAGCAAGGCTTTGAACCTCACAATGAGCAAGATGGGTTTCTTCTTATTTCTTTATCTATCTCCTCCTTTCACCATGGATTGTTTTTAGTTTTATCTCTTATGAGCTCCAGAGAGAAGAGTTTTGAGAAAAGGGCAAATTGTATGTTTTCAGAACTGTGAATAGACAGAAATGTTATCCTAACTGGGATCTATGGAGTTAGACTTTCATAGTTTTATGGATGCTGGCAGAATATTTACGACTTCTGGATCAGAGACACAGGACCTTGTGACTTATGGCACAGTAACTAACAGAGCTTCACATTTGTGGTAGTGACCTTCATTCATCCTCAATTCACAGGGGCGTGGTCCAGAGGGATGCTTCTCACAGATTGAGTTTGTTTCATCACTAAGAATCCTGAGTTTACAGAATTCCAGTGTTTTAGAATGGGGTTATTAACCTTTGTTCTAGAGGAAAAGATTATCTCAGTTATGCTGGGAGTAAATCAACCTTCTGTGGGCTCTAAAAGAAAATGTTTTTTCAAATCTCTATGCTGATCACCGTATAATTTTCCTTAATGGGCAGGGGGTGGGAGAATGAAGGAACTTTGGATTGTGCAGAGGGGAGTGAGGGAAGAGGTCGTGGGGATGGGAAGGACAGCGGAAGAGATGGGTGTTATTACCCTGTGTATATGTATGATTACACTACTAGTGTGACTGCACCATGTTCAGCCAGAGGAAGGACAAGTTGTGCTCCATTTGTGCTGTCATGTGTAACTAATTAGAACAAATTTTAAAAAATTAAAATTTAAAATAAAATAAGAAAGTAGTTTGAAATGTAACAGTCAAGTTCTCTCCTTGGGACTCACACAGATATGAGAGACCCATGGAAAATTGTCTCCCAACAATCATTTAATGGTTGATACTACCATAATCTGCCCTTGAGAGCTATGTATAATAAACCAAAATACTAGGGCTCCCCTTCATGATCATGTGGTGGGTCATTTGGAAACGACTACCTTGAGAAGTCCCCACTATAATGCATCCTACATTCTGACTTTGCTACTCCTTCTTCAGCTTATCTGCTGAAATTACTCTTCCCAAAGACACCCTTAATGGTCCTTTATCCTGGCTGGAAGACCTATTAGGTGTGGTCTTTTCAAGATGACTTTATCCCCACAAACTACTGTATTGTTTATTCTGGTCAGTAGGAATTGTACCAAAGGGCAAATACTGACAAATTCTGATTGAGCAGGTGACACTTGCTTTTGCCCTCTCTGGCTCTGATGTCATAGACAAGGTTGTTTTTCTTTATATATGTTTAGGTAAGATTAGTCATGAGTTGCTATAATGTGTGTTGTGATTTAGACAAGAGTGTCCCCCAAAAGCTCATGTGTGAGATGATGCAAGAACATTCAGAGGTGAAATAAAATTATGAAAATTGTGACCTAATCAATGGATTAATTCACTGATATAGATTAACTGGATGGCAACTGTAGGCAGGAAGGTTGTGGTTAGAAAAGGTAGGTAACTGGGAATGTACCTTTGGAGTATTTTGTCCGTGGTAAGCAGAACGCTCTGCTTCCTTTTTACCATGTCCTGAGCTGCTTTCCTCCAACATAACATGCCTTTCCACCATAATATTTTGCCTTACCTGGGATTCAGAGCTATGGAGTAGCAAACTGTGGACTAAGACTCCAAAACCATGAGCCTCAAATAAATGTTTCCTTCTCTATATTGTTCTTGTCAGGTCCTTTGGTCAAAATGAAAATGTTGACTAAAACCATGTGCAAACTTGAGAGAGAGAGCAATTTGAACTTTGCAGGGAGTTATCTTAAAGGCTATTTTCCTTAAGGTGGGGATGGTGAGGGCACATCCTCTTTATTTGGTCTGAAATGGAGAAAGACACATCATTCACCTCTTCAGAGTCTCTTCAAAGTAATCCTTACTTTTGATTTTCTCTGCGTTTCCACCTCCCAGCTTCCTCTTACATATGTACTTAGAGGTAAACAATAAGGTAAATGCTACTAGACTTGATGTCTGGTTTCTTTAAGAAGTCTTTTTAAATGCATCCATTTAGAATGTGTGGGCTAATTGCATTCTTATTTCTCAGCCTTTGGGCACATGTAGTAATTCTGAGAAAACTGAACAAGTTACTGTAACAACTGGTTAAACATGTGTTATGGGTTGTGGTAGATTTGAAACACAAATGATGAAATAACAATAATTGCAAGGTTTGAGGAGAGGGAATGCATTCAAATTCCTCAAAACAATATTGATTTCTTGAAAAGGAAGTAACTATGAGAATAGAGGGCCATGATAAATCTCTTGTCTCTGACCAGCTCTGATTTTGGATACTTGACTTTGCCTCATATGCAAATAGGTAAAATGGTATCTAATTTAAATATGTATTATGGGACTTTAATGGGGGCACTACATGTATGATACTTAGTTTTTCAGACATGTAGACCTAGAAACTTACCCCAGTGTAGAAAAAATGTTAAAAGTTATTATGTCCTTTTTGTTTTTAAATTACTACTAAAAATTACTACTCCAACTACTAAAAAAATGTTGAAGACATGAGTGGGAATATTCTGGTGGCTACATGTTGATTTCAGGCATACTTTGATAGTGCCCCACAGTGTATTGGCAGGGCAAACAACAGCAGAAGCCACAACACGAAATATAAATACAAATACATTGATCACCTCTGTGGCAGGCACTGTGAAAGACCCCATATTAGGTGTTTTTACAGAAAAACCACTGAATTCTCTAAACACAAAAAACTATGAAAGAAGTATTCAAGACATTCTAGAAGAAAAAACACATCCCCAAGTCACAGAGATGATGACAAATCTGAAATTATGACCACTTCAATTTGATGTTTTCACCTAGCATTGTTTACCTTGCTGTCTAGGATAAAATAAAGAAAAAAGAAACCTCCCCAAAGCCTGCTACTTAAAATAAAAAAAAAAAATAATTAAGTTACTGAAGCCTCACATGTGTGAATAAAATTGCTAAAACATGTTGGGTTTCCCCAGCCTCAAGGTAGAGGTAGATGAAGTGTTGTCTTGCTGAAGATGTTGCTGTTCTTTACACAGTAAGTAACCTCAGTGTGGGGTTTTGTAAGTGAGTTGAGCTCCATCCCTCCACTGGCCTGCTGATGCTTTCCTTTTGCCCATCGCTCACCAGTCTTGTGCTGTGTGCCAGGCCTGGCTCTGTGCACTTTACTTATGTTACTTCATTTAATTCTCACAAGAACTTCCTGAGTAGGTACTGTTGTTATTCTTGCATTTAGATGAGGAAAGTGAGCTAAGAGTGGTGAAGTAGCTTGCCTGTGGCTAGATAATTTGTTAAGTGGGGGACATGGGATTTGAGATTTGAGGTCCAGAGTCTGTGCTTTTAAGCATTGCATCATTGCTATTAGGAAAGCAAATCTGATCTTTCTTCCCTGTCCCTTCTTATGTGACTTTTTGCAGGATATCAGAGCTTATGCAGCCAACTCCACTCACTATCTCTGGAAACCTCTCCTTGGCCCTTTTGGAAACCACTTCTCCCAGAGAAAGATCAAATTAGCTTAAGATTTTCTATTTCTCTTTCAGGATTTTTGCTTAACTTTTCAGTTGCTTGTCTTAGAATTTACAAAGCACTTATTCCAGAATCCTTAAAGGAAGCAGTAACAAATGCTGAGCTTAACGTCAAAAAGCTGGGAGAAATAATAGACACAAATTCTATAAAACTAATTAAACCAAATGCAGTGTCATTGGTTCAGTTGGAAACTCATGGGTCCCATGAGCTTTAATGTAACTGGCATGCCTGTCACCTCACTGTGGGTGGGGAATGATAAGGAAGAATTCCTGGAAAGGTAAAACAAGATGTCATGCCATTCAAAAATGACTGCAAATCATGCTAGTTATACAAAAGGAAATTTTAGAATCACATTGCCATTAATTATATAGAAAATTTTAAAAGCCTTGTTGAAAAATATGTTTGAGGAAAATGGTCTTGTTTCCTTAAGTGCCAAAAGAGCTTAAAGAAAGGTGTACTATTTGAGTTATAGAAGGTCCCAGGAAATTCATTTCCTTTTCAAAGGAGTAACTAAAATTTTGAAGTGATCAAGTATTTAAGTATTTTTTGAACTAAAACACAAGTGCTCACTTGTACACTTGTACTTTTTTTTTTTTTTTTCCTGCTTGGCCTGGCAATTCTCTCACTCAGAGAAAATAATAGGCTTTGCCTAAGTATCCATTGTGTTGTTTTAAATATCTATTCTGTTGGGAAAAAAAAATCAACTACTTCTTATCATATTCTAATGGATAATAGCAGTCACAATATTAGTAATATATTCAGGATAGAAGATAAAGATTTAGACAAGAGAGAAGAAGGTAATTTCGTGTTCATTTTTACAGTTATGTTAGAAAATGGGCCAAAATGTGAATGACATAATTATAGAAGTATTTACTTTAATTGAGGTATCCTTAAAAAAAAATAACCATACTATTTTCAAAATTACTGACTGTACTGTGAAAATCAGTCAATCTAATGAGCCTCTATTTTGAAATCCAGGAGAAATAGGGAAACATAGTCAAGGCTGTGAATTTTCAGCACTTAGCTCCTGGTTCTTTTAGAATCCTAGAACTAATGCATTTCCTTTCCCTGCCCAGCACATGTGCATGCACACACACTCACAGCTTGTGATGAGGGCCCACAGCCTGAAAGTCAGAATGGGAATGACACAGAAACCCATAAGAACTCAGGCAAGATAGCAGGGGAACGTTGTTGAGGACAGAGAGGTGAAGAGACACTTAGGTAAAAATGAAACTATCATCTGATTTCACAGAAAAATAAAATCATTTTCTACTTCCACATTAAAATTGAAGATAATGTAGAACATATGCCTTTCCAGTCTACTTGAAAATGATACCAACTCTGTTAAAGAAGAAAAAACCCTGGGCTATGAATTTTTCATTATGTTTGAAAGTAGTTGTACAATTTTATGGCAGATGAATTCAGTTACAGTATTTCTGGTCTCTGGTATAACAAATCCCTCACACATTAAATCTTTTATGACTCGAGAAAACTATGTTTTTCCCCAAATAAACTTTTTTTCCTAAGAGATGTTCTCTAGAAAGTAAAACAACTTTAGAAGTCTCCAGTTGTGGCATCTATTTTAAGTTTGGGGTACAATGAAATCAGTCCTTTGATTCACAAAAGATAATGTAGGCATTCATACTCTGATGAAGAGCTGGCTTTCTTTAGGGGAACTGCTGCTTCCTTTTTCATCTGTGAGCACCAGTGCTCAGACTGTTACTCCCCAGGACACTTTCTGGCAGGTGTTTCAGGCAGAGGCAGGTTATCTTGGTTTGTCCTTGTGGATGCTCACTGCTGGCTGCTCTGGCAGGTCTCTTCCTATAGGAAAGCAGCCTTTTACTCCAAAGAGATTTTTTTTCAACAGCAAAATTTCCCAAGAAAGGAAAGATGATAACAATAACATTTTTAGAATTGGAAACCAAAAGACTATATGGTAAATATTTTCATCCATCTAAAAAAGTCAATTTCTAAACTGGCAATGGTGAGTGCTTTGAAGCACCATGATGTATATGCACACGTACACCAAATTTCTTGAATATGTGGTACTGGATACCACTACAAGTGAGGATGAGATATGGATTATAATGAAAGGATTGGTTAAGAATATGTTCAAAAAGTCTTTGAACCTCCATTCTTCTCTTCTTGCCAAGCTGTAGACAACTGTCTTCCTGTAGTCCTGCAAAAGCCTCCAAGTTTATTCCTAGAAGGGCTAATACATAAAGTCTTAAACATTGTGTATACAAAAAGAGACACCAGTGGCGTGATGGCAAGGATACTTTATGAAAAACTGGATTAAGTGAAATGTTTAGACACTGAATGTTGAGATCCCAGCTCTTTCCACCATTGTAACCCTGAGTTCATGCTTTCTTAAGAGGTGATATGCTACAGTGGACATTGGAGACAGGCTACCTTTATGTCACACTAGTTAGCCATGTAACCTTGGAATTTGTTTGTATTTCACTATCCTCATATATAACCCTAGGATAAAAACAGCACCTTTCTCAAAGAGTTGTGGGAGTAAATAAAACATTACCTTCCTCCTGAAGCTATTACTACCCATTTGTCTTTCATTGGTCATGCCTTGATTGCCCTGAGCTGTAATACCTGAGGACCCAACCCCAGGAGAATGCTGTGCTTAGACTGGATTTGTCTGGAAACTGGTCACATGAAGCAGATTTACTTTTTCTTGCAGCATAAATATTGGCTTCCCTTTGTTTTTTCCCCTCTTCTTTTAATCCCTCAAATAACTGTGTGCTTTGACCTGTAGAAACTAGGAAATGCAGTTGAGAAGAATATGGAAGTGATAGGAAACGATGCCTTGCCCTCAAGCCCACGATCTCACGGGTCACAGCATACTCTGCCTCTGTTCACTTTAGGTGAAGTGGCTGCATGTGGGTTTATCTCAAGATCTTACCATGAATTCTGGTAAGGATAATTAAATGTATTTAATTTGAAGCAACCTTTGAATACCTATCATAGTGGAAAATGAAGTGAATTTTCCTTTTGTCTGATTCCTGTTTTAGCTTATTATTTTATTTTATTTAATTTGTTTGAATGTGGTAGACATGAACTTTAAAAGTTTTAGGTAATCGTTCTATGTCTCCCAATAATGAAGAGTTGTCTTTTGTACATGAAGGCTGGGAATTAAATTCAGGTTGATCTAGTACATTTCCTCATTGGGAGGAGTTTAACTTTCAAAGAGATGCAGTGGAATTGTACCTGGCCCTGTTTTGAAATCATGGCCTCCAGTAAAGACTGACATTTTAGATAAATTTTTTTTAAATAATAAAGAATGTAATTATTCAAAAGTATTGTTTTTCAAAGTACTTAGAAATTTTACTGGTATATATTAAGCACTAAGTAAATACTTTTATTATTATTATGCCTTGAGATCAGATAAGTCCAAGAGAAAGTACCTAAAAAAATGCACAGTGATCTTTTCCCAGCATAAAAGTTCAATTAAATCACAAAATACAACAGTTGACAAGTTTCATGGGCCACTCCTAGATTCCAGTTAACTTCTCAATCTTATTCTTAGGTAGCAGTAGTCAGTCAAGGAGTGCCAACCACTGAGAAATTCTCTAGATTGAAGTCAGACACTAAAGCAAACAAGAATAATGATATACAATTTGAAAGAAATGCTGAAACTATATTTATAAGAGGACTTGGAAGAAATTATTAATGTCATCAGAAAGAGAGCTGTAATGTATACACAGGAAGAATAAGTTTCAAAGATACTATTAAAAAATACTAACAAGGAAAAATGATACTTTAGGGAGTAAGAGATAATATAGAAAACTGAACAGAAAGTATGAAAAATAAGTTTGGGATCTCCCAGCAAGTTTTGATTAAAGGTAAATAAACAGAAGAGAGAAAATCAGAAACAGGTCAGAAGCACCCACATCTGAATAGATTGTGGTGTCATGCAGTTTTTTAACCCATTTTGTCCCATCATCACAGAAGTGGAACATCTATGAAAACTTAAATATAGAATAGAATATGTAATTTTATAATAATAATGTAAAAATATTGAATAATAATATTATGATAATATACAGAAACTCTAGATTATAGTTTTGAATCATATCTAGATGCACCTGTGTCAATTTATTGACATATTCACAGAGTTGAAACCTTGGAACTTAATGTGTTATTATATCTAGTCTAGGGTAACTGATAGCAATAGTATAAGGTGAAATAAAGATGTTTTAGACATAAAAGACTCCCCCAAATTATCCTTTATTAATCTTTTCTCGGGAAACTATTGAGCTAAATAATAAGAGCATAACTTAAGAAAGTAAAAGACCCAGGATCCAATGCCGCCGTAAGTTGATAGCTTTACAGCATATGTAGACAGCAAACAGCCCACATAGGACTAGTGTGTCCCAAGGAAGGTTCACTGAACCACAGAATGATTCAGTGGAAATTTTCAGAAACATCTGGTATCTTTAGTATTCAAATGTTCATAGCGCAATCTTCATTCTCCCACAAAATAAATTAACTCTTTTCTCCATTCGTATATTTGAAAGACACTAAAATTATCACAATAGAATTCATCTGCTAAAAAATCTATATAGCTGCTTTCAAAAGTAATGAAAAATTCATGCTTGGTGTCTGTTTTTTTTTTTAACTATTCTGTGATATATTTTCTAGACTGGTAACTTAGCATTTTGAATCCTAAGGTTTCTCATCATCAGTTCACAGTAGTTATTTGTGATTCCTAGGTGGTGTTCTATATCTACACAGTCATGTCTTTGTGAAAAGAATACTCTATTCTCTTTTTATTAATAAATCCTTTTTTTCTTCTTACCCCTGGGAAGCAAGCACTGAGAGAGAATTAGAAAAAGAGTCCAAGGACCATTATTGACTGCCTTGGGATTGAGCCTACAAGCCATGAGACAGAATCTATTGAAGAATATGCAGCCCACGGCACAATGGGCGTTACACAAGGGGTAGAGATATGGGAATTTCTGAGACCATAACCTTTTACCTTCTTCCCCATGAAGCTGCATTCTAAAACCTTCCATTTTTCTTAGCATCTTCTCATTTGACCTTCCAAAAATCTAGGCATATTCAAATCTATACTGCCACCAGTTAATCTTTGAAATCCTTCCACAAGTCTCATGGCATTAGCCAGCAAGACACAGAGGTGAGGCACCCACAGAGGGAAATAGACTATGAGCTGGTTCACCTAACTTTTACTTCCACTTCTCCTGACTTGTTCTAGGATCTTGGACAAAACATTTAAACTTCTCATGTTGCTACATTTGACAGAAAGATAATAAAGGCAACCAAATTTGCCTCCTTTTATAGTTGCAAATGAAGTACAAGAGTGTGTACATGCTTTCTGTGTGTGTGTGTGTGTGTGTGTGTGTGTGTGTGCATCTGTGGTCTGAGCACGTGTGAACATTGAAATAATATGAAGGTTCTTCAACCTTGCTCCATATTTACCCTCTGAAAAGATTTCTTCTGAATAATTGTCAGTTTTTTTGGTATAGGAAATTGGGTTTAAATTCTTATTTGTTTTGATTTGTTTCTGCCAGTCTTTAAAATGTTGTGGTCTGGCTTCAAAATGTAGAACAATAAAGAAAATAAGGGCAAGGGCCATATTTTGAAGGGTCAATTCAGAATTTATAACATATTTTGAGGTTAAAGATTATTGGATTAGATATTCGATGTTGCAATCATTTTGTTTTAAAATTTAACTGAAAAGAAGGCAAATAAGAGTCTTAGAAAACCCACATACTGATGTCTGGGCCACGTATGGATAGAATGTCTCCTGAGGTAGAGAATATGGATCTCACTGTCAAGGTTCTTTTGTGTCACACTAAGCATTTTCAGGTTTCAGACAATGTAGGCATTGCTTCAATTTATGGGGATTATAGCGTACTATATATGAAGAGAAGGAAAAACAGTAATGAAGTTGGCAGTTGACTCAAAAGCCATGTGGAAAGACTCAATCAGACATGGTTTAAAATACGCTCCAGTATTTTTGTTTTTGTTGAGTTCAGTTACCTTGTTCCTTTAGCATCAGGAATTGTTAATGCCATACTCTGTTGCACATTAATGATAACTGTCTATCTTGGCTTCCATTACTTCTTTTTTTTTCTTACTACTAATCATACCTACCTCATAATTCATACTTTTACTCAACTATGAGATGCTGCACTCCTTTCTGAGGTTCTGCTCAGTTCAACTTCCTTTCGCTTGGTGCTTTTTGTTTCTGATTTTATTTTTTATGAGCCCTCCTGCCTATGATCTCTGTTTATGGACATCACTTAGTAGTTTCCTCAGCTCCTGTATCACTACTGTGAAAGCCTTTCTCCATGACTTACCAAATTCTTCAGAAGAATGGATTGATGAATCTGTTGGTATGTACTGCAGAGAAATTTCAACTGGGGAGATTTCCAACAGCAGGTCATTTTGCATGCCTTTGGCAAACGTAATGATTGCTTTATTGACTAAGATATTCATCCTTAGACTAATTAAAACCTGAACAATATGGTAAGGTTTCTTTTTCAGAACATTGTTGTGTCATGTAAATTATTTAAAGAATCCTTTCTTGTATAATATATAAACACAGAGTCTGTACATTTTTCATTATTGATTACAGTTATCTAAAAGAATTCTAGCATGAGGTATGCTGTAAGTATAAAATCAAAAAGATGACTACTTGTTTTTTTCCTTTTGTAATTACAATAATTTTGGTTTATTAAGTGATAAAAGTACATCACATCATCAACCCTTCAACTACATGTTTAACTTTAAGATATTTTGAAATTTATGCCATTTACTTCCTACAGTATTTTTGGTATTGTTTTTCCCATTTTTCAGTAGAGGCATCTGAGGTTCAAGAATAGAATGGTTTTATTTTGACACTATATAATTTGAGAATGCAGATTTAACCTTTAGCTTTTTACTTGACCTTTTAGTAAGGCCAAAGTACCTTTAGATAGCACTGTTACCTGTGTGTCGAATGGAACCATGTTTTAGGGCAAAGCAATTTTTCTATGTGAATTATAAAGACTTGAGGTGAAGGAACACATTTTCATTCCCTCTATTTTTTAAACTAATTTAATGAGAACTATTGGTTATTTTCTGTCAGCTGAACTTTCTGATATGGTTCAAAGTTTGTCAGTGTACACCAAATATGGTATGTAGGGTTTTATTACATAGGCAGAGATGATTAATTCCTTGGGGTCTACTTTAATCATACTCTTTCGAGGTCCAGTGGCAGTCTATATATTACTCTAAAGTCTTTGCTTTACATAAAGTTGCAGTGTGGAGTTAAATGAAAAATTGGCAAGACATCACAAGATGTGAATGAAAATGGCCTTTTCCTTTCACAGGCAGAATTATAGTTTCAAATGGTTATATTAATTCAACCACAGAATACATGGAATTCATTTTTCGATTTCATTTCAAGACCTTGCCATAAGCAAAATAATAAATTTTTTACCCTGAGAAGCTTGTTAGCTAAACTTTCACCATAGGGCTCGTGTAATTACCCTGTAGATTACTGCTCAGATACAATAGGGAGGCTAGAGTTTTCCTCTAATTGGCTGCTGTTAGAGTTGCCACAAGAAAGGAAAGATGTGATCCAGTTATCAAAGTTTTAACAAAGATGGGTTTTTTTGTTTGATTTTGATTTATTTCTGTGGGTGGCCACATCTTGGATTTGGAATTGTTCTTCAGTCACATGTGAGAAGGATATTCCACTCACATGCCAACTATGATCAGCACCCAGTGCACATCCTGGTGTCTGCTGAAATGATTGAATCCTGCAGTACCTGCAATTGCTGATACTATCTCCTAGAAGAGAGTGCAGTGTAGACAGTAATTGGTTATTGTGAGTAAGAAGATCTGTTCCAGGTCATTTCACACCAAATGTTCTCAGAGGACCTTCTCTTCCATTGCCTTTTAATCCTCTGCTGGCAATTTAACCTTTTAGACCAATTTGTGATTTGACTTTTCTTTTCCCCAGCTCTGATTCCTTCGCAAAATAAATGGAAAGTTCTCTATGTAACTGAAAGCAAATTTTCAATCCATTGGATTTGAAGATTGGCCCTATGCCATGACTAGACTAAACAAGCTCTCAACTAACATGGCCTGACTGAGTCACCATTACAAGCACGTTTCCCATGAGCTTCTCTTCCTGTAATGGGAATTGTTTTATTTGATCCAACCACATTACCTCCCAAGTAGGGTGATTCCTTGCCCAAACCAACAGTGAAATCTACTGTGTCCATCTTTGAAATCAGAATCAATGACATTCTCATACATTATCTTCCTCTCATTTCTCCATTAGGTTAAGTAATAATCTCCTGAGTCTGCCTCCTATCTGGTATCCCAGTTTCAGAAGGGACTTATTTGTGGTTACCTAAGAAATTATTAGAAAGAATTTCTGTGGACTTTCCTGAGGTATTTTAATTTGAAGTGCTATTTTTTGTGTCCAGAGAGCATTTTTTGTGTCCTAAAGGATTCGCCTCAAAGGGACTGAAGAACTTTAAGCATTACTAAGCTGAAAGGGTGAGAGGGAGGAAGGAAGGCAGGGAAGAAAGAGAGAAAGAGAAAGAATGAATAAGAGCACACCCTGGATTTATAGACTCCTGAGCTGTTCGTATGACTGCTTATTCCACAACAGTCCCTAGCAGACTCCCAGCAGGACTCACAGCACTTACTTTTAAAGCTGGTTGGGGTTAGAAATTCAGCTTAGTGTACAACCATACTGCGGAACAAAGAAAAATAGCCCATATAGACATGTCACTTCATCTGAAGACTGGTAGACCCACTAAAGTACAAACCAAAAATTCATTCATCATGAAATCCATAAAGTTAACAAAGGGTTATCTGCCATTTTCTGAAAAAAATGATTTATCAGAAGAAATGCATTTTAAGTTGTTACTGCTGCAGGACACTTACCTCCGCTCCCCAATTTCTCTTTCTCTCTTCCCTTACTGCATTTCCCTGCATTTCCCCCTTGTCGTCTTTACTGAACATAATGTTTTTATAAGCATCTCTTTACTTTTTATATTCGTGAAGAATTGATGACAATGTAAGAAATAGTGTAGTAAATATTCAGATTAATCAGAAAATAGTCATCCAGGGCAGCATTTTTCATTTTAAGCAACACCTAGAAGAAGACAGGTGGCCTTTTTAAATGCCTATGGTTGATTAATGAAATGTGAGATTGATTACGAAGTGCTTGAAGATCCCACCAAATGATCTCCGCTCAGCTTCTCAGGGGAGGACAACTAAGTGCCTTCTGTATCTCACAAACTAAAGTGGTTAGTTTATAACTAGGTACTCTTTTCCCCATCATTCTATGTTTATGCAGCCAGAATAATATATTCCCTTGATGGAATAAAGACATTCTTATAGATATTTACCTAATACTTTATTCTTTTTATAAAATTTTGTCACTGGGGATTGAACCTAGAGGCACACCACAACGGAGTCCTGTTTATTTTTTGCTTTGAGACAGTTTCACTAAGTTACTGAGGTTAGCTTTGAACTTGTGATGCTTCTGAATCTGACTCTTGAGTAGCTGGGATTACAGGTAGGTGCCACAGCACCCAGCTCTTCCTTTTGAAGTACTTGCAGATGTACCATCTCACCTACCACCCTCTATGACTTTGTTCTCTTTCTTTTATGATAGGAACAACAGAGGGAAAATCAGTCAACTGTTAACTCATAGTTTGTCTTTGCTAAGATTAGGATTAGAACTTGCCATTTTATTCCAACATCTCTGCCTTTATCAGTTCACTGATTAACTTGAGAGATCTAAACTAAAGAAGAGATTTTTGTCATTTACTCTAAATAAAAGCTTGTCTACATTTAAATATTAAAAAACTGGGTTTACATTTTGATGTAATCAGATATGATATTTTGGTTAATGACAGCCTAAATATATGAGCAATAGTGGTCCCAGTCCCACAGATCATAATGGGAACTGAAAAATTCCTGTTGCCTAGCATCTTTGTACCCTTGGTGACCTGCAGAACAATGCTTCATTTACCTGTTTGCAGTGATGCTGATGTAAACAAACCTGTGCTTCTAGTTGTATACAAGCATAGTGTATGTAATCATGTATAGTACATAACACTTGATGATAATAAATGACTGTTATTACTTTATGTATTTACTGTACTATGCTTTTAATTGTTATGTTATAATGTTGCAATCTATCCCCACTTATTACTACATCAAGAGACCATGCTAAGTGATTGATCTATACCATCTAGTTTTGTAGAAGTACACTCTATAATATTCAAACAATGGCAAAATTGACTAGTGATACATTTCTTGGGACGTATTCCTACTGTTAAGTGATGCATAACTCCTCATTCTTTGTAAGATACTAAAACAGGAACAATAACAATCATTACTGAGAGATGAAAAGTGTCTTAAAGGTAAATTTCAATATGTAAATAAGAGATCAGAAAAATAGAGTTTGTAACTCATAACTTTGAGGTTATTTAGCAAGAAGGCTCTAGTTTGAGGTTTTTCTGTCTTAAAAATTTAAAATATATTTTTATAATGTTCCTCTATTTGCTACTGGATTTACAGATTTTGAAGTTAAAAATACATTCTTCAAAAAAAAAAATCCATTTCTAACCATGAGTTACTGCTATGTAAATATCCCTATAGCAAGTGGTTCTAAACAACCGTTTACCTAGCTCATGATTCTGTAGGCAGTAGATTTGGGCACAACCATGGATTTCTTCACTGAGTTTCCACAGTCAGCTTCTAGTTTGGATGAGTCATATTGGACTTAGTTGCAGCCAGCCAGAGAATGTTTACTGTTCTGGCAAAGCTCAGGACACAGGGAGAACAATGCACGGTCTGAGAGTCCCTAGGCTCAGAACTGGCACACTTTCATTTCTTCAGCATTCCTACAGCCAAAGCAAGTACCAGTAACATGACAGATTCAAGTGGTGGGAAAAAGACACCATGTCTTATTGGGAAGAGCATGAGAATCGCATTGCAAAGGGAGCGATGAAAGAAAGCCCTGCCAATTTTGCAATTTATTTCACCACCACTCTTTGTTTATTTTTGAATTTTGGCAGATTATTGTTTCATTTGGTAAGATAATTTGTATAACTATTTCAGATTCCTTTAAGCGGTTTGCTGGTATGCTATGTAGGAAAGTACATATGTCCTAATTAAAAGAAACATTAAAATCTTAAGATAGCTAAAAAATGAACAATATAGTAGTAATTTTATAATTTTAGAATGAAATTATTAATTTTTAAATAACAAAAGCTCAAGGAGCATACTAACCCAATGAATCTCTCTAGATAGATTCATCTTAATCATTCATGATTCCTGTTCAAATGCATCCTGAAAATACTCCTCAGGAGATCACTTTTGTATATACTATAAATGGGCACAATTTGGCACCTATTATCTGTTCCTCTAATTTATTCCTTTGAAACCTCTTAACCAGAGTTTTGGAGGTATTTAGATGTAGTGAGAAAGAGAAATTATACATTCATATTTATATTTGTGTATGGTGGTCTAAGCAAAGCTCAGGACACACATCCTCAATATTTAACTATTCTTTTTAAAATTCATATTTTCAAACTTTTACTTTCCTTGTGTTTGGTATAAAACAATCTCAAAATATAAAAAAAATGTTAAGATCGACAGTATTAAAATGGACTGTTTAAGGTTAAAAATCAAGTTGTAGAAGTCTATAAAACATGAAAGTTTCAAATTTGAAATACAGATTTTTGCTTCATGAGTTAAAAATTCAACATTCTTAGAAGTAATATTTTAGTTTTTAATAGTTTCAAAAAAATCTGAATAAACTTTTACAGTGTTTGCTTTGAATCCAAGGCACATGAATTTTAAAAATATATCATAAAACAATCTGATCCAAAGATGTAAAAATACTGCTATGCAAAGTTCTAATTATTTCCACTTTTAACAACAGTTTTAGTTAATGGAAAGCTTTAATATTAATAATTGTGACAAATTATAATTTATTATTTGCAGCACAAAATAACTTATCTACTTGATTATCCTGTCTTTAGTATTCCAGAATTCAAATAACTTAAGTCAACTCTTTTCTTAAATTTTCACTGCTACCAGTCTACTCTTAAGTCATTATGCCTCAGATAACGCGCTTTTTGTACTTTAAACAGATACTAAACATAGGTTGTTGATTGACTCAGTGCCACTGCTAAGAAACCTTCAGTGACTACCTGTTACTTGAGAAACCAACCAACCACTTAGCTTGACAACGATAGGCTAACATTTTGTATCCACCTCCTTTTCTAGTTTTATCCCCTTTATCACTTCTGTATATTTGCTGTGAACTGAATGTGTGCGTTCCTCAAAATTCATTTAATAAAGTTTACATCTCAGTGTGATGATAGAGACAGAACCTTTAGGAGGCAATTAGGTGGAGCCCTCACAATGGGATTAGTGTCCTTATAAGAAAAGAGAGGAGAGATCATGTTTCCTTTCTCTGTTCTCCACCATAGGGTTTCCAAGAAGAGGACAAGAAGAAAACTTCACACCAGGAAGACGGCCCTTGATCTATCGATCTATCTGAAACTTGATCTTTGACTTTCCAACCTCCAGAACTATAAGAAATAAATTTCTGTTGTGTAAGCCACCCTGTCTATGGCATTTTGTCATAGCAGCCCAAAGTGACTAAGAACATTCCATTTTATAGTTCAGGAAATTTTCCATTAATGTTGCATAAATATTTCATGAGCTCTGTGATTATTGACTTTTGCTTAGGTTTTCCTTGGATTTTTTCCTTGAAGTCTAACTTGAATGTGATCTCTTCCATGATTTCTTTTCTGAGCAACACAAAGAGGGCCCTCTGTTCCCTAATTCCAGATACATTTATAGTACATACTACATGCCATGTTGCTAAGCTAATATCTACAAACTCTCTTATTTGACTGTAGATTACTTGAGAATTATTAATATAACTTTTTCATCTTTGCAGTCCTAACAATAGAACTTTGCGTAATAACTTGTACATGATAAATCTTCAATAAATATTCATTAGTTGAAGTGATTTTCTTTGTAAGGATGGCATTCATGCCAGGTATGGTGGCATACACTTGTAATCTCAGTGACTCAGGATGATCTCAAGTTCAAGGCCAGCTTTAGTACTTTAGCTAGATCTTCATTAGAAAAGAGAGATACCATTTTTATGAAATTAGTTGTTTTGCCCCCTAGTTATCTGAGTCTTCATCCTTCTCTTCTTCAATTCATGAAATTTGAGATCCTGAACTTGGGGATATTGATAGTATCTCTAATTATCTTATTCTCTTTTTTTTTATTCCTGAATACGTATGTATCTTCCCTCACTTTCTGTTTCCATGGCCATGTCTGTCTTGGTCAGGAATAAGAATAGCATGAACTGAATCAATCATGGAGGTGACCAGGAAACATCAACTTTCCCCTCTGCTTGAGTAAACTTAAACAGGTTTCTTCCTAACTATAGGTCCCCTCTCTTTTCTTAGAGTACATACTTCAAAAAGCTTGTATGGAATTGTAAATCATTTCTTTGTCCCTTTGAGATGTAAATCTTCTCCAAACAGGATGACTTTCTTAAATACCTGGGAGATTTCCCTTTGAAATTTAGTCATGAAAAAAGATGACACTCCTAACTTCCAGTCTCTGTGGGAGGACAGGAGATTAGTTCTACAATTAGCAATAAACTTTTACGAAACTTGATTAATACCAGCTTCCTTCCAATTAGCCATGTCATAAATACAGATATCTGTTTTACACTGCATTCTGTTTCCTATATCACAGAGAACTCAATATGCATTGTGTTTAGATCAAGGTAATCTATCCAATGAGGAGTGGTTTTTTATGGTTAAACAGTTCTATATTACATTTCTGGTAGATGACTTAATGTTTAAGGATTTATTGGGCAATTATCACCATTTACTTTTACTGTGGTGATTAATGTCAGAGATTGGCCAAAAAATTCTAAAAGTTCATTTTCTAGCTATCCACAAGTCTTACCACATATATACTCTGTGTTAGGTATAGATTCAATTTGTCAGCAAATATAAAGAAGTTCAAAGATGGGAACAATGTCTGATACCTAGCCTTGCCTACCTATATTTGTTTTGGTTTCAAATCCAGTCAGAAAACAAACAAACAAACAAACAAACAGAAAAACCCACTTTTTTAATTTAAAAAAATTATTTTAGATGTAACTCAGTAATAGAGCATTTTTCTATCACACACCTAGTCCTGGGTTCTAGTCTCAGCACTGAATGGATAAATGAATACTTTTAAAACCTTTATTACAGAGATCAATACAAATGTCCAAATACTATGCTAAAAAGAAATATTTACTTAAAAGGACACTCTCTTAAGTCAGTCTTGATAAATCAATGACAAGGCACAGAAGCCAGTTTCCATTACAATGTCAGCCATGACAAATATTCTTGAGAGAATACATATTCTTTGAGACTGTACTTCCACCAATAATGTTAAAAATGATACCTGAGTCATAAAACCACTACTTAGCATGTGGAAAGAGCACTGCAGGTTGAGCTCTATAATAGGCAAATCTTCTGAACTTTATTGTGCCTGAAGAACAAAGAAAGGCAACAAGCATTTCCAACTCTACCTCTGGTACTGGGTTTTACACTTATACTTTTTTCTTCTTCTTCTTCTTCTTCTTCTTCTTCCTCCTCCTCCTCCTCCTCCTCCTCCTCCTCCTCCTCTTCTTCTTCTTCTTCTTCTTCGACAGGGTCTTAGTGAGTTGCTTAGCACCTCACCATTGCCAAGGCTGGCTTTGAACTTTTGAACCCATGATTCTCCCGCCTCAGCCTCTGGAGCCATTGGAATTTCAGGTGTCCACCACCATGCCTGGCTATACCCTTTAATTTCTAAAAACAAAGCTCAGGTGTCATCCTTTATCTACAGAGTTGAGCGTATGGACTCATCCTTAGGACTATATAGTCTTTTATAGAGGTCAAACCATGATTTAAAAATATTGTTAAGTGTGACCGTTTCATTACACAAAGGAGAAAAGGAACACCAATCATGAAGGCCAGAGAGTGATGCCCTCAGGTAGTAGACACATTCGTTTAAACATTTCCAACTTTCATTTATGAAACTGTTAATCAAAAGTTTTAAAGTAGATTAATAGAGATGCAGATCAATAATAAAACAGAGGGAGTTGAACATTGTAGAGACATTTTGAAAAGTAATAAACACACTGGCTAGAAATCTATAGTTAAACCATAGTTGTACCACATTCTGAATTTATATCATCCATCCTCTCTCTTAGAAGCTGAGAGGAGGATTAGGTAATGACTTATATTGACGGTAAGAGGGAAAAATTAGGTTAATTTTTGAAAGTTGAAAGACATAAAGGAAGACTATGCTCGGATCAAAACAGAATTTAAGATAATGCATTAAATAGGAAAAAAGGATAAAGAAAAGAAAATATATTTAGAATCTATGTAATAGAAACAAAAAAGACAAACATGTTTCATATTGTATATCATTTTCATTAGTATTTTTAAAATGTAAATTATATCCAAGTTATCTCATTTTATGAATCTTAGTAAAAATAACAAGGGTTTTTGCTGTGTGTGATCTTGTGAAGAGGGCAACAAAATGATAATTCAATTATAAGATGACAAAATTACTATTGGTAAGGATGAAGGGAATATGGAATTCTCTTATACAACTAGTCCTCACTTTTGGGAACTAAATTTGATCATTGATATCAATACATTCAAAATCATGCCAATCATTTCTTCTAGTAACTACATTCATAATAATTTGCTCAAAGAAAATAATCACAAATTTACATAAGGACTTATTAAAAGATTTGTTTCCATAACAATAATGATAATAAAAATTTAGAAATAAAGCTTTTATTGAAGATTGCCTAATCTGATGGAAATTCATCCTATAATGGAATACTAGGTATTGAAACGTCTTGATTCTGTTTTTCTGCTTCGTCATGCTTAGATTGTCTCCTTGTCTCATTGCAGTGGCAAGATGACTATAAAAGCTTCAGTACTGCATCTGCATTTAAGGCAGGTGAAAAAAATAAGGAGCAATGCCAAGCACATCTGGCATTCTTTACAAGGACAGCAGCAGCTTTCTCAGAATCATTCTCCTAGGATAATTGACTTTAGGTCTCATTTTCTTGGAATTGGATCACCTGGCAACCTCCAGGTTCCAATTATCTGATTAAAGGGAAGAACTTGATTTTCACTTCTTAGCCTTAAACTTGGCTAACTACTGAGACCAAGTGTCATCAACCAGTATTTTAAAATACAAAATGTATGTGTTTTTTTGTTTTTTTTTTTTTTTTTTTTTTTTGTGTGTGTGTGTGTGTGTGTGTGTGTGTGGCTAAATTAAGATAGGAGAATGAATCATTGACAAAACTATAAATTATTTTCATGTTTCCAGATGAAATTTTAGCCCTCATTACTCACCTTATCCAAGCATTTTTCCTATCAGTTGCCAGCAATGCATTTAATTGCTTAACTCAACTATTGCCTTCATTAAAATGACAACAGAGGAGAATATCCATTTCAGTTATTATGCTAGTCAAGGAAAAAAATGGATAGAAAAGATTCTGGAAGAATTTCATATGGCCCCAAATTATTACTAGTTTCCTTCTATGAGAAATTTGATGTTGCCTGGGAATACATCCTGGTTATCCAATTCTATGGGTTTCTGTGCCTTTCATTATCTTTGAACTATTTTACAACTTTAACTGAGCTAACTGATGTGAATGCAAATAACTCCTAATCACAGATGCACAGATAAATTTTGTTTGGTGGAATCTCAATTGACAACTCTACTTCAATCACTGTGAAATATGTCAATTTTCACTAAGTTCATTTTAGGCATTTCTTACCTGTCAAAGTGTGATACTCTGAATGCTTCTTTAAACTAATTGTGACATTTTACTGGTTTATTCCTTAATTAATTAGTTAAATAAAATCTTTGACATGTTGATTTTATAGTTGTTTGAAAATTATGATTATTGTCTAAGTCATTCACTAACTTGAAATAGGAAGAAGAGGTTAATAATAAAGATTTTGCTCTGTGTCTGAATTGATCTCAGCAGGAAGCAGTTTTATTACTGTAAATAAAAATAAGTGTTAATTCTAGTGAGTTATGAATAAGAGATCATTCACTGACAACTTAAAATCTGAGATATAAACAAATAGAAACAGTAATGACTTACCAGCAAACCTGCAGGAAAAAAGTAACTACAGAAAAACATTAATATCAAATTTATAAAAGGACATTTTATATTTTGTGCTTTAGTAATAAAATGCAGATGAATGTTATCCTCTTTATTTCTTTCTCTGCCTTACTCAGTCTCTCAATTCTGGATTAACTATAACAAAATGATAGTACCATACTTGAGTTTTTTCAAATTGATTCAAATTTGAGCATGTTCATTTTAAGAATTGGCATTATTTTTGAATTAAAAAGATAAGGTGCTTTAAGAGTTCATTTCACCCCAGTCAGAATGGCAATTATCAAGAACACAAACAACAATAAATTTTGGCAAGGATGTGGGAAAAAAAGGTACACTCATACATTGCTGGTAAGAATGCAAATTGGTGTAACCATTATGGAAAGCAGTATGGAGATTCCTCAGAAAACTTGGAATGGAACCACCATTTGACCCAGCTATCCCATTCCTCAGTTTATACCCAAATGACTTAAAATCAGCATACTATATTGGGGCAGCCACATCAATGTTTACAGCAGCTCAATTCACCATAGCTTAACCTATGGATACAACCTAGGTGCCCTTCAACAGATAAATGGATGAAAAAATGTAATACACACACACACACACACACACACACATACACACACACAATGGAATATTACTCAGCCTTAAAGAAGAATGAAATTATGGTATTTGCCAGTAAATGAATGGAACTGGAGAATATCCTGCTAAGCGAACTAAGCCAATCCCAAATAACCAAAGACCAAATGTTTTCTCTGATATGTAGATGCTAATTCATAATAAAGTGGGGGTGGCTGGGGAAGAATAGAGTTACTTTAGATTAGGTAGAGGGGAGTGAAGGGACAGGAGCCGGTAAGGGGGTAGGAAGGATCATAGAATGAATCAGGCATTATTACCATATAAAATATATAAATATATGACAGTGGGATTCTACATCATGTACAACCAGAAAAATGAGAAATTATACTCCATTTATATACGATATATCATAGTTCATTCTACTGTCATGTATAACTAAATTAGAACAAATAAAAAATAATTTTTAAAAAGATGCAGCTTTTCTGAACAGAACCAGGTCAAAGCCCTAGAAAAAGAAGAGCAGACCAGCACCAAAAGTAGTAGAAGACAGGAAATAGTTAAAATCAGAGCCGAAATCAACAAAATTGAAACAAAAGAAACAATTGGAAAAATTAACAAAATAAAGAGTTGGTTCTTTGAAAAAATAAACAAAATTGATAAACCCTTAGCCACACTAACAAAGAGAAAGAGGGAGAAAACTCAAATTACTAAAATTCAGAATGAACAAGGAAATATCACTACAGACACGAGTGAAATACAAAACATAATTAGAAGCTATTTTGAAAATCTATACTCCAACAAAACAGAAAATCTCGAAGACATCAACAAGTTTCTAGAGACATATGCATTACCTAAACTGAACGAGGAGGACATACACAACTTAAGTAAATCAATCCCAAGAAATGAAATAGAAGAGGTCATCAAAAGCCTACCAACAAAGAAAAGTATGGGACCAGATGGGTTCTCAGCCGAGTTCTACAAAACCTTTAAAGAAGAACTCATTCCAATACTCCTCAAAGTATTCCATGAAATAGAAGAGGAGGGAACCTGCCCAAACTCATTCTATGAAGCCAATATCACTCTGATACCTAAACCAGACAGAGACACTTCGAGGAAAGAAAATTTCAGACCAATATCCTTAATGGACATCGAAGCAAAAATTCTCAACAAAATTTTAGCAAATCGCATACAAAAATATATTAAAAAGATAGTGCACCACGATCAAGTGGGTTTTATCCCAGGGATGCCAGGTTGGTTCAACATCCGGAAATCAATGAATATCATTCACCATATTAACAGACTAAAAGTTAAGAATCACATGATTATTTCAATAGATGCAGAAAAAGCATTCGATAAAATACAGCATCCCTTCATGCTCAAAACACTAGAAAAAATTGGGGTAGTGGGAACATTCCTTAACATTGTAAAGGCCATCTACGCTAAGCCCATGGCCAATATCATTCTAAATGGTGAAAAACTGAAAACATTCCCCCTAAAAACTAGAACAAGGCAGGAATGCCCTCTTTTACCACTTCTATTCAACATCGTTCTTGAGACTCTAGCCAGAGCAATTAGACAGACCAAAGAAATTAAAGGGATATGAATTGGAAGAGAAGAACTCAAACTATCCCTGTTCACTGATGACATGATTATATATTTAGAGGAACCTGGAAATTCCACCAGAAAACTCTTAGAACTCATAAGTGAATTCAGTAAAGTAGCAGGTTACAAGATCAATGCTCATAAATCCAATGCAGTTTTATACATAAGTGATGAATCTTCAGAAAGAGAAATTAGGAAAACTACCCCATTCACAATAGCCTTGAGAAAAATAAAATACTTGGGAATCAATCTCACAAAAGAGGTGAAAGACCTCTACAATGAGAACTACAGAACACTAAAGAAAGAAATTAAAGAAAACCTTAGAAGATGGAAAGATCTTCCATGTTCTTGGATAGGCAGAATTAAAATTGTCAAAATGGCCACACTACCCAAAGTGCTATACAGATTCAATGCAATTCCAATTAAAATCCCAATGATGTACCTTACAGAAATAGAGCAAGCAATTATGAAATTCATCTGGAAGAATAAGAAACCCAGAATAGCTAATGCAATCCTCAGTAGAAAGAGCGAAGCAGGGGGTATCGCAAGACCAGATCTTCAACTCTATTACAAAGCAATAGTAACAAAAATGGCATGGTATTGGTACCAAAATAGACAGGTAGATCAATGGTACAGAATAGAGGACACGGACACAAACCCAAATAAATACAATTTTCTCATACTAGACAAAGGTGCCAAAAATATGCAATGGAGAAAAGATAGCCTCTTAAACAAATGGTGCTGGGAAAACTGGAAAACCATATGCAACAGAATGAAATTAAACCCCTATTTCTCACCTTGCACAAAACTCAACTCACAATCGATCAAGGACCTCGAATCAGACCAGAGACCCTGCATCTTATAGAAGAAAAAGTAGGTCCAAACCTTCAACTTATTGGTTTAGGATCAGACTTCCTTAACAGGACTCCCATAGCCCAAGAAATAAAAGCAAGAATCAACGACTGGGATAGATTCAAACTAAAAAGCTTTCTCTCAGCAAAGGAAACTATCAGTAATGTGAAGAGAGAGCCTACAGAGTGGGAGAATATCTTTGCCACTCATACTTCAGATAGAGCACTAATTTCCTGAATCTATAAAGAACTCAAAAAACTCTACTCCAAGAATTCAAATAATCCAGTAGACAAATGGGCTAAGGAAATGAACAGACACTTCACAGAAGAAGATGTACAGGCAATCAACAGATATATGAAAAAATGTTCAACATCTCTAGTAATAAGAGAAATGCAAATCAAAACTACCCTAAGATTTCATCTTACCCCAATTAGAATGGCGATTATCAAGAACACAAGCAACAATAAGTGTTGGCGAGGATGTGGGGAAGAAGGTACACTCATACATTGCTGGTGGGGATGCAAATTAGCGCAGCCACTCTGGAAAGCAGTGTGGAGATTCCTCAGAAAGCTTGGAATGGAACCACCATTTGACCCAGCTATCCCACTCCTTGGCCTATACTCAAAGGTCTTAAAATCAGCGTACTACAGAGATACAGCCTCATCAGTGTTCATAGCTGCTCAATTCACCATAACCAGATTGTGGAACCAACCTAGATGCCCTTCAGTTGTTGAATGGATAACGAAACGGTGGCATATGTATACAATGGAATATTACTCAGCCATAAAGAATGATAAAATAATGGCATTTGCAGGCAAATGGATGAAATTGGAGAATATCATGCTAAGTGAGATAAGCCAATCTCAAAAAACTAAAGGACGAATGATCTCACTGATAAGCGGATGAGGACATATAATGGGGGGTAGGAGGGGTTAGCGTTAGGGTTAGGGTTAGGTTTAGGGTTAGGGATAAGGAGGGTGGTAAGAATGGAGGAAGGAAGGACTGTATAGAGGGAAAAGAGGGGTGAGAGGGGTCGGGGGCAAGGGAAAAAAAATAACAGGATGAATCCAACAACATTGCCCTATGTAAATTTATGATTTTTAATTTAAAAAAAAAGATGCAGTAAAATAAGTGAAAACGTTCTTGTTAGATTTAGAAGAAAAAGTTCTAGTATTTTAAATTTTATTCAAGACAAGCATTTAGGACTTCTGTAAGGACTCAATAAATGTCCCTTTTTTCTTTATTCAATACGTCTACCTGTTTTTAAACTTGCAGTCTAGCAAATGTTTTATAGATATAAAAATAATTTAAAAATCAAATACAAGAGCATACAGACACAAACAACCTATTTATTGGCTCCAAATTGTTAGTGACAAAAGGTATTGTCCCTTCCAGAAAAGGAGCTGGGGTTTCAAGTACCCTGGAAGCTTAGAGCTAGGTGGGAGGGGATGTGAATGTAGACATTTAATTCATCTCTAAATTACACTATATCAATTGCATTTTATTATGTGCAGGGCACACTATCTGGTCTGTACACTTACAGTACTCACTTTCTGGTCTCTACAAGGTACTTTAAAATCTATTTTCATGGGACATTCAATATGGGTCTAGAAATGTGAATAAGCTTTGGAAAAATCTCACCAAATAGCAAACACTATTGATCTTTCTGGCTTTAGCCAGTCAGAGTGAAATTTAATTTATGCCAATATTCTTGAAAACTGGTGAAGTATAAAGCATCCTGTCTATAGGCACTAACCTACCCTATGATTCCCCTTCCTCTGCCGTGTAAAACAGAGTGATGAAATATTTTAATTATAATGAAAGAAATAGCCATTATAGAACAATAAGTAGAAACAAAAGGAAGGTATATATCTAGAATGCTTTTAATCTACAGACTAACTTTGGGATTAGCTGAGCTAGTGATCCATCTTACCTTTAATGAAATCTGAGCCAGATCCATTGCATGCTGGGAGCATCACTCTTGGAGGTAGCTCTGTGGCAAATGAGATGCTTGATTCACCCAAGTGAATCTAACAGCCATTTTCCTGAACAGTTGGAGTCTTTTTGCTGGCTTGAATGAGGTTTTAAAAACAAAAACAAGCAAAAAAAAAAAAAAAAAAAGAAAGAAAAAAGAAAAAAAAGAACAAAAAAATACACACACACAAACAATCCTGAAAAACAAAGACCACCTGATAATAGCTTTGCTTATCTACCTTGCCAAAATGTACAACTGGCAAATCTATGTGTAATGCAATAAAGTGTAGGTGGAATGTGAAAATTCAAGGTTATAATAGCAGTTAGTTTAATCTAGAAATTAAAGTAGAAGTCCATATTATTTTATATTGGATAAAGACTTTAGAGCTCATGTCATTCAATTTTCTCAGTTTATATTTGGGGCTCAGTAAACTACTGCCTAAGGGTCAAATCCATAGGCCACCTATTTTTAAATTAATTTATTTTTTACTTCTAGCCATAGTCTGTGTATTTCCAAATTTTGCCCAAATTTTCACCTTTGGTTTTCATTGTATCTTTCCATTTTTTGCTTAACTGAGCCAGAGAGAATTTCATTTATTTTAATATTGAAAATAATTATGTATTTAAAATGATTTTTCATTTAGCAATATATTATGGATGTCTTCCTGTCATCACATTTTTTTGTAAAAATTATTTTTATACTGTGCCTATTTGTGTAACCATTTTGTTTTACATGAATGGTATGAATCTACATCGCGCACAACCATAGAAACAAAATGATGTACCCCATTTGTGTACAACGAATCAAAACTCAGTCTGTAAAAATAAAAGAATAAAAAAATAAAAAAAATAGGCCACCTATTTTAGTAAATTAAATTTGATTGCTACATCCATTGGTTTTAGTGTGGTCTGTGAATGCTTTCTGGTTAAAAAGACAGAGATAAGTAGTTAGGACAAAACCCTATAGACATCACCATTTAAAATATGTATTCATTGATTCTTTATTTAAAAAAAAAAAAAAAGAGAGAGAGAGAGATTTCCCACTCTTGTGTTATGGTTTGGATCTGAAATGTCCCCTGAAAGCTCAGGTGTTGAAGGCTTGGTTCTCAAGGAGTTAGCAGTATATTCAGATATGGGACCTTAGGAATTTGATTAAATCAGGAGGGCCCTAACTTCATTATTGGGTTAATCCACTAATGGATTCATATTTTCACTAACTATGGAGAAGTGGTGGAAACTTAGGAGGTGGGACCTAGTTGAAGGAAGTCAATCCTTGAAACCCATATTTTGTTCTCAGTCCCCTTAGCCCTCTCCATCTCCCTCCCTCTCCCCCTCCCCCACTCTCCTGCCTGGCTACCCTAAGATGAGCAACTTTGTTTCATCTGTATTCACTGCCATGAAACCATGCAACCAAGTGACTATGAACTGACACCTCTGAAACTATGACCTGAAACAAATCTTTCCTCCTTTTGTGTTGTTTATCTCAAGTGTTTCATCATAGTAATGGAAGACTAACTGACATACCTTGGATTACAAGACAGAAACCAGGAAAAGTTCTTGTGATTTAACTAGGGTTATGGATAATTTTAAAATTTCTGTATCTATAAGGAATACTTCATACGTTTTAATATTACTTATGAAGTTTCTGATTATTAAAAAGTAGATAAATTTTTGGGTCTCCTAGGAAGTTGAGTAAACTGTACCCCTGAACACTTCCCAGCTCTGTAAAGTTGAAAAATAAAACAAGCAGCGAGAGTTCCAGTATTATTTTCAGTATTGAATACAACCTTGTTGGGAGGGTGTGGCTTATTGTCAGAGTCCTTTCACCTGTGAACTAAATCCCAGGATTATACAGATTTACTTACTGAACCAGGGCAACACTCCAACCCAAAAGGACAGCAGAACTTGGAAGTAGGAAGATGTGAGCCAAAGAGCCAAATTCTTCTTGCCATATTTACCAATCACTCTGCTCCCTAGAAATATAGTGAGCCTTCCAAGAGAGATAACAGAAGTGTGTGAGAAGTAAATCATTCCTCTAGAAAACCAGGAATGGGAGAAAGGGTTCCTTTCTAACTAAGGATTCAAGCATAAATCTTCATGCACAGTGGGTGATGGGATTAGAGATGCTTTAAGATTGATACATTGTTTATTGGTATTTAAAAAGGCACTGAGACTTTTCTAAAGCTTTGTAAAGATGAGGCATTAAGAGTAGAAATGCTTGTTTGCATTTACATTTGGAAAATTTTGTAGGAGGACAAAATTTAGGCAGCATTAACATTTCTATATATATATATATATATATATATATATATATTTTGTCTACTCATCCTAAAAGAGTTCACATTATCAACTGGCAGATGAACATATATACAATTGGTGCTCCCTTTAGTACATAAAAATATTATAGCCTCATAAAAAATATTATAGTCTCATATTCATTCAAATAATCACCTTAATTTTTCTTTCCAGTTCTGGGAAATTTGATCCTGTTCCTAAATTTGATTTTAAAAAGTGCTGAAAAGTTTTAAAAATATATAACATTTTGATTATGACTGCTTTCTTAGCTAACATCTTTCTATTACAGCACACTGATGTGTATTCATAATTCTTCCAAAATGAAATGTCTCTCTTACACATAATCTTTGGTCCAGTGCCTCAGTTTGAGGTCCAGCCTTTTGGTCACATTTCACAAAATAACAATCTAGGGTTGTCAAAATCAAACACAAGACTGGATATGGTGGCACATGCCTGTAATTCAGTGGCTCTGGAGGCAGAGGCAGGAGGATTGCAAGTTCAAAGCCAGACTCAGCAACTTAGTGAAGGCCTAAGCAACTTCTTGAGACCCTGATTCAAAATAAAAAATAAAAAGGGCTAGGAATGTGGCTCAGTGGTTAAGCAGCCCTGGGTTCAATCACAAAAAAACAAACAAATAAAAAATTAACAACCAACAAAATGAATAATAATGCTAGTTTGAATTCAACACTGGTTTGTACACTTCTTGGTGGCAAATTAACTAATAATCTATGTAGAATCATAATTCAATATTTTCATACCAGTGTTGTAGGAAATACATCCATGTAATTTATTTTCCTCCTAACTAAAAGTCGTACTTGAGTTCATGGTGTAAGTTGAATGACAGAGATTTCCAGATAATTTTTTATTTATTCTTTATTTTGCTCACTGACAGAATGAAAGCTAAGTCATGTGTGTGTACCAACACTTAACATATGACAATATTGATGCTTCATTGTAATGTTGATTTAGGAAACAATTTAAAATATATCACTCTAAGGATAATCACATTGGAGAAACTTGCTGTGGGTATGAATAATATAAAAAGAAATCCATTGAGCCATCCATCTTGATTTAAAAATCAACTAATTCCCAAACATCGAAATAATTACTATTATTATAATATTAGACTATTGAGATGCCTGGCTGAAGGTACAAAACATTTTACACCTGAAAGGCTTCAAGAGGTTAGTAACAGCTCAATTTCTGATTTGCTAGCTCTGTAAATAAGTAAACAAATTATTCTTAAGGTACTGACTAATACAGCTCAGAATATCTTGTTACTAAAAACCTGATTTAACATTGAGGGTGGTTTTTGATCTTTGAATTTTAGAAGGTTTTCTATACAAGTATTGAGAGATTTCTTATTCTCATTTGTATTGGCCAAACTTTTCTTAATGCTCTGCCCTTCGAGGGTATGACTGAGAGAATGTTTCCTGTTGGCAAAGTGTCATCTCAGTTAGCCTGAAGAAGGGCCCGGTCTGGTAGCATAGCTGACATTTTGATCTGATCCCAGCAGGCAAAGACAGACAAGCTGTCATCCTCCCTATTAAACGGCTGCTATGCAGAACAATCCTGTCTGGTGGGAAAATGCTAGATTTCCCTGGAGAGAGACTGCTGCATGTGGGTTTATATTTATTGCAGATTCACTTGATTTGGTAGATGAATTTGGATGGAAATTCTTATTATTAGTCAGCCTGATGTTTCTTTAATGTTCCTCGGTGGTATTCCCCCATAGCTATGTTTTGGCTCTGCAAACACAAAATCTCAGTTTAATGATTGGTATCCTCCCTAGAGATTTTCATTCCCCTCCCTTCTCTGCTCCTGAAATTCTCCATAACCTTGTGAAGCAAACCAACTCAGTGACTGGTATATGTTTGCTCTAAAGAGCTTGAGATATTTTTTATATCTTGTCAATTGGAGGTAAAAGAATATTTGAATATTCAAAAGTATATATGTATCTCAGTGGCTTGATTTCATAGTTAGACTCATTCTGCTGGAACTATGAAAATATGTGTCCTTTTAAGCTGATGGTTTCATATTTTTCATGCCCTGCCAGTGGTAGTCCAGTTATCCTATCAGATTTTTGACTCACAGCTTATACTGTTTGGACTAAAGGGAGGCAGGATTTACAGAGCATCCAACAAGGTCTTCCACATCCTCTTATCCTCTTTAAATTACTCTGGCAAGTAAAGATTCCACAATTTTCCCGAAATTTTCTGTTTGTCCCAAAAGTTTCTGGAGATACCTGTCAATTTCCTCCAATACTCCCATCTGCCCTCTTGGCAGTACCAACAGCAACTCCAGCATAGACCTTCAAATCTCAGCTCAGTGAACCAGTCAGTGCAGTGAGCTTGTGTCTCCATCTTGTACCTGCAGTGTGAACAAATCTCTCTTAATTGGTTTGGTGGTGGTGGTCAGGGTGGAGGGATTCTCATAATAAAGAAAATCATATTTCTTACAACTCCATCAGTTCCTCTCTTTCTGCTCTCTAGTATTTTTGTGGAGACCAGTCAAGGATTGGTTGATGTGATGATTAAGATCACAATACCTGTTGGGCAACTTATAAATAAGCTTGGAGATATATTTCTGGACCTAGTTGTAGATGGTGGAGAATTTGTCCTTGCTCCTGAGCTTTGATCACTAGTTGCCAATTCTGGGATAAAAACAATCTACTTAAAACACTTCCTTCTAGACCTTACCTACACCCATATATTATTATTTTTCATTTTATTTTTTTAAATTTTGATTCATTGTACACAAATGGTGTACAAGTATCATTCCTCTGGTTGCACATGAAGTAGTCACACCATTTGCATTATCACACATGTACATAGGATAATGGTGTTTGTCTCAGTCTATTTTCTTTCCTTCCCCCTACCCTCATTTCCCTCTATACAATTAATCCTTCTTCCATTCTTCCCTTAACCCCCCCCCAACACACATTATATATCATCATCCACTTATCGAAGAAATCATTTGGCCTTTGGTTTTTGGGGATTGACTTATTTACTTTGCATGATATTCTCCACCATTTGACCCATCTATGTCACTTCTTGGCCTATACTCAAAGAATTTAAAATCAGTATACTATAGTGATGCAGCTATATCAATGTTTATAGCAGCTCAATTCACAGTAGCTAGATTGTGGAATCAACCTTGATACCCTTCAATAAATGAATGGATAAAGAAACTGTGATATATATATATATATATATATCTCATATATATATCTTATATATATGAGATGGATATGATGGAATATTATCAGCCATAAATAAGAATAAAATTATGACATTTCCATATATTATTTAATTATCTGCCAACATAACATAAATCCAATATTTACTCAGCAATTCGAAGTCACTAAATAACTTCACAATATTCTATGGTGTTCATCATTAGTGACTTTATAAAATCTTATTACTAATGCCATATTCTTTGTAAAAGCTTGGAAATTACACAGAAGGTGTCTCTTGCTGTTATGCTTTATTAAAACTAATGCTTTGTGACTTTAAACTATCTAAATATGACATTAATTAAAAACAAATTCATGAGTAATGAGTACATCAAAGAAGAGTTCCATTTTGAGTTAACCTCTATTGACAACACATTAAATTTTTTAATTAAACAAAATATTAAGTATATGATAAATATTATTAAGAATAAATTGAAGGTCAATAATGCAAATATGATAGTTTATCTAAATCCATGTCTCCAAACAAGACATATTATATCCCATGATACTGAAATTCCTCATGGTGATGGTAAATTTAATAAAGCATAGAGAAATGAATAATATAAATATTATGATGACCAAAATGTGAGGATAAAGATACATTCATAAAATATGTGGAAAATATGCCCTATTTTGAATTCTTTAAAATATCGAAGTACATTTTTTCTTTTTTTGTATTATATACAATTTCATACAATTTTTACATTTTAAATTTTTTAAATTCTTAAATCTAACACAAAAACTGAAATTAAGACATTAGTGAAGTAAAATAGGGAAGACATTATAAAAGCAGCCACCACCATGTGAGGAAATAGTGCCTTATCAGCATCCCCAGAAGCCCTAATGTACCCTCCCTATTGTAATTTCTTCCCTCCTCCTCAGGACAACCAATGACCTTATTTCAATGAAAATCACCTTAATTTTCTTTAGATTCTAGTATTCACATAAGTATGTCTAATTTCTACAGTTTTTTTGTAGTTTTTGAGGTATTATTAATAGATAATAAATCACACATATTCAAAGCATATAATTCCATGAGTTTTCACATCTGATTACTCACAAAAGCATCACAACAGTCAAGATAACAAATATATATGTAAGCAACAAATTTTACCTTATAAACCTTTATGAATTCCCTGTTTCCATGACCTTCCCTAAAATCCCCATCTCTGGGCAACTTCTGATTTATTTTTCATCACTACAGAGTAGTCTGCATTTTCTAGTATTTTGTATTAGTAAAATCATATAGTATTTATTCCTTTTTTTTACTCCAGTGTAATATGATAAAGGTAAAAACATACAACCTAATATTCATACAAACTACAGAAAGGATCATTGAAAACTTTCCTATACACTCATTCACATGCACCTAATTTTAGGTATACTTTCAATTTGTGTTTTCCTAATGACTGCTGTACATATGCTGTCCTGTACATATCTTCTTTGGTGAGTGATCTATAAATTTTTAAATTAGGTGCTATGGTGTGAACTCAGGGCTTTGCACATGTGAGGCAAGCAGGCGAGTAGTCTACAACTGAGCTATAATCACTAGCCCAATATATATAATAAATAAGTTACAAATTATTAAAATCTGGGCTCCCTGTTCATACATTTTGTATATTTTTCTCTAACTCTTATTCAAATATATTCCACTAAGTCCTGAAAGCTGTCTCTCACTGCCTCCTAAGGCTGCTACCCATCTGCTGACTGGTAGCACAGCTCAGGAGTCAGCATAAGCATTTGGATATTAATTGCTGTTCTAACATGATTCTGTTTAATTTCCTTTGTTTAAGAATCATGTTGCAGGGCTGGAGTCGTAGCTCAGTGGTAGAGTGCTTCCCTTGCACGTGTGAGGTACTGGGTTACATCCTCAGCACCACATAAAAATGAATAAAGATAGTACATCTATCTACAAACAAAAAATATTGAAAAAAATAATATTGCATTGTATGTATACATCTTATTTTGTTTATTCATTGTGTTTTGTTTGTGGTCATGGGCATTTGAGTTGTTTCCAGTCTTTGGCTATTACAAATTAGGCTGCTATAAACATTTGTATACAAGATATTATATGGGCTTATACTTTTATTTGCTATGATAAATGCCTGGGAGTAGAAAGGTTAGATTACAGATAGGTATATGCTTGATTTTCTAAGAAACTGCTAAACTATTTCCAAATGATGGTAACGCTTACATCTTCGATGGCAGAAATGTGCATTCCTGTTTCTCTCCAGCCTTTGTAGCACTTGATATTTTTAGTCTCTTAAATATTAGTCATTCTATTAGGTATGTGCTATTATCTCATTCTACTTTCAATTTGAGTTTTCCTAATGCCTAATGATATTAACCTTATATGCGTATATGTTCATATGAATTTCTTCTTTAATTAATGATCTGTTCATTTTTTCACATTTTATAAAAATCAAATTATACTACCGAGTTTTTAGAGTTACTTGTTTATTCTAGAAGCAAGTCTTTATCAGATATATGATTTTAAATATTTTCTTCCAGCTGATGACTTCTCTATTCATTATCAAACAAAGTCTTTAGAAGAGGAGAGGATGTTAATTTTGGTACAGTCCAATTAATCAATTTCTTTTGTGAATGATGCTTTTATGTAATATTTAAGATATCTTTGCCTTAACCAAAGTCATGAAGATTTTTTTTCCTAAGCATTCTAGAATATTCATCGTTTTAGGTATTATATTTAGATCTTGATCTAGATCTTGAGTTAATTTTTATATATGATGTGATACGTGGGTGAATACTCAATTTTTTACTTATCTATATTCAATTATTCCAAAGTCATTTGTTGAACATTCTTTTTCTACTAAATTACCTTTGTACCTTTATCAAAACTCAGACATACATTTCTAAGTAGCTTTCTTCTGTATCATTGATCTATATGTCCTATATTTTTAAGCACATTTTCATAGTTTTAATAACTATAGTGCATAATATTTAATTTAGGTAGTGTTAATCCTCCAAATATTTCCTTTATTTTCAAAGTTGTTTTGGATATTCTATATCCTTTGTGTTTCCATATAAATTTCAGAATCAGCTTTTCAATTTCAATGAAAAATAAAAGATTTGCTGGGATTTTTATTAATCTGTGCTGAATTTATTGATCAGATATATTGAATTTCCAATTCATGAATAAGTTATATCTTGTGTATATATTTTAAATTTTTCTCAGCAAGGAGCAATTACATATATTTTTGTCAGATTTACCCTAAGCATATCACATTTTGTTTCTATTGTAAATGGCATTTTAAAATTTTTATTTCTTACTGTTCACTGAAGTATAGGGAAATAAAATTGTTTTTCGTTCCTTATCTCACATTCTGTTGAAATGGTAAATTCATTTGTTAATTTTAGTAAACTTTTGGGGATTCAATATGATCTTTGTATTCATTTTGTCTCCTAATTAAAACACTCTAATTTCTTTCTTCCCTATACGGATGACCCTTATTTCCTTTTCTTGTCTTATTACACCGGACAAAATCTCCACTAAGTAGAGTTAGAATAATCAAGATATTCTTGTAATTTTCTTGGGGGGAAAGCATTTATTCTTTCACCATAATGTATGTCCTTAACTGAAGCTTTTTGTAGGTGTCCTTTATCAAGTTCTGGAAGCTCTATTCCTACTATGCTAAGAAGTTTTTTGGTTTAATAGATTCTTTATCAGAAATATCTGCTGTTTATATTGAGATAATGATATGGTTTTACTTTTCTAGTTAATATGGTTAATATATTGACAACATTTTTGAGTGTCAAATCTACCTTGCATTCCTGCTGAATCCCACCTGCCAATTTTTATTATCTCTTTTTTTATATTGCTAACATTTTGCTTAAAATGTTTGCATCTCCATTCATGAGAACTATAAGTCTACACTTTCATTGTAATATCTTTTTTAATTTTTGAGGTATAAAATTTTAGTCTCAGAATGAGTTGAAAAAATATTTCCTACTCCTCAATCTTCTAGGAAATTTTGATATTTTTTTTTGTTAACATTTAATAGAATTCTTCACTAAATCCATAAATGTCTGGAGTTATTTTTATTGGAAATTTTTAAACTGCAAATCATTTAATTTGATAGACATTGGGCTACATATTGCTTTTTGAGTAAGTCTCTGTAGGTTTTTCTCCCCACCTCCCCAAAAGGAATTCAGCAAATTTATTGGCATAGATTATTTATTATGTTTCCATGCTCTATAGACTCTGTATACACACAACACTTCATCCCTCATATTTGAAACCTGTGCATTTTTTCCTTTACATCTTTCAATCGTTGAGCTCACCTGGTGTTTCCCTTCTCTTAAGAATCATTGCCCTTTGTTTTCTATTTGGAAATGTCTTCAAAACTACTATTTAATTTTCAGCTCTTTCAGATAAAAGGGTAGATCTGGTCCCATCTTGTTCTGAAGGCTGAAAGCTTTTTGCAAAAGCTTTGTTTCATTTTAATTATTAATTTTCTCTGGATGTGTTATTTTCTTCCTCTTGCAATTTATCTCTTAAAGAAACCATGTCACTAGTTCTATAGGATCTCCCATGATCTGCATATTTGTTCCTTTGTTGTCTATACTTTCCATATATGTTGATTCAGTTTGTACTGAATATAAACTTACATGTAGGTTCAATTTATTCTGATAAACTTCTTTTAAAATGCTTTTATTTTTTGTAGTATGAAGCACAGATGGCACTTCCACCGTGGTAATTACTATCACATGTGGAATATTGAGCCCTGAAAATGTGAGCTTATATATGAATTTAAATATACTGTTACTGTAGAAAATACAATGGCTTTTAAGGACTAACACCTTTTTTAATGTGTTCACTAGAAAATTTTTCATTGTTTATGTGGACCCACATTTTTTTTTTCTTTTAAACAATGTGGGTGCATGATGTCTGGTTATTTCTTGGGTGATATCAGAAGCCATTGAGTCTTAATGATTTGACCCATTAATTTTTGGAGTGAAAAATAATGATATGCCAGTTATATCATAGTTTCTTCATTTATTTGTTGGAATATGCTTTTGGGGAGAAATACTACCTCACCTTTTATTACCTGGTAGTGCAATTTGGATAGGACTGTTAAGGTAACAACTTTATTCTTTTCTTTGTTTAGTAAGCATATGATCCCCTTGCATCCTCCAAGTAACAAGAGTTTTAGTATTAGAAATTAATAGAGTTTAAACTTATTTTGTATATTTTGATTTCTTGCAGTTATTTCACGTATTGGTACTCCATTTGCTTTCTTTCATCCATCAGAGTGTGTTTTAGTCTGTTGTTTGTCGCTGTGGTTAGAATACCTGAAAAGAATAGATTAGAGAAGAAATTGAGTAATTTAGTATTGCATAGTTATAGAATGTTAAAATTGCTAAGTAATGAATCCAGAAGATTGCAGTCTTACATTCAAGGATGTTGAATGACATCATTTCTTGTTTAACAAATGAAGCATTTTGATAATTCCTACAAAAATCTTTCTGAAACTCAATGTAAAACTATAACATTCTAACATTCTATATGCTTAAAATACTTGATAAACTCAGCATAGTAGAGTGAATAATAGTGCCAGTGATGTCAAATCCTAATCCCTGTAAACTGTGTTAATTTGTACATACCTTTTTCAGGTTGTGGTTCAGAGTAGAATTTTAAGATGAAGAGATTATCTTCAATTATCTGGGTAGGTCCTGTATATATATCACTTGTTTGTTTATAAGAGGGAACCAAAGGGATATTGGAAACACACAGAAGAGAAGGAAGATGAAAAGGTGGTGCGATCCCCAGAACAGAGATCTGAATGGGAGAGGCACAAGACAGGGAATGGTGGCAGTCTCTAGAAGCTGGCTAGAATCGATTCTAGGAATCAATTCTCCTCCAGAGCCTCATAAGAAAATGTGGTCCAGCCAACACTTTAATTTCACCTGAATGGTAGTGATTTTGGACTTTTGGTTATGTGAATGTAAAAAAAATAAATTTCTTAGCCATTCAATTTGTGATAATCTGTTGCAGCTGCCACAGGAAACGAATCCATGTGACATTTTGTCATAAGTAACTGGATTTGCTCTTAAAATTCTCTGTTCCTGTAAGGAGAATACAAAATACACTTCATTACTTACTACACTCATATTCCCTTCAAAACCTAGCTAACATGCTGATGCATCATACAGCTGCCATTGGCATAGTGCTCTGGTATTTCAATAGGTAGAAACAAATGCTTCCTAACATGTGCACTCATATGACATCTGCATTTTCATTATGCTTCTTTATTGCAATTGCATGATTTATAACATGTCCATATCTGTTTTCTCCATTGCTTCACATACTATAACTTCCACTAGGATGCATACTCTGTTTTAAATACTAGCCTTAAATTTTTTCATAATCTGATTTAATTTCTTTCTTTTTTTATTGTAAACAAATGGGATACATGTTGTTTCTCTGTTTGTACATGGCGTAAAGGCATACCATTTGTGTAATCATAAATTTATATAGAGTAATGTTGTTTGATTCATTCTGTTATTTTTTCCCTTCTCCCAACACTTTTCACCCCTCTTTTCCCTCTATACAGTCCTTCCTTCCTCCATACTTGCCCCCCTCCCTAACCCTAACTCTACACCTAACACTAACCCTTCCCTCCCCCCATTATGTCATCATCCACTTATTAGCTATATCATTCATCCTTTGGTTTTTTGAGATTGGTTTATCTCACTTAGCATGATATTCTCCAATTTCATCCATTTGCCTGCAAATGCCATTATTTTATCATTCTTTATGGCTGAGTAATATTCCATTGTATATATATACCACAGTTTCTTTATCCATTCATCAATTGAAGGACATCTAGGTTGGTTCCACAGTCTGGCTATTGTGAATTGAGCAGCTATGAACATTGATGTGGCTGTATCTCTGTAGTATGCTGACTTTAAGTCCTTTGGGTAGAGGCCAAGGAGTGGGATTGCTGGGTCAAATGGTGGTTCCATTCCAAGTTTTCTAAGGTATCTCCACACTGCTTTCCAGAGTGGCTGCACTAATTTGCAGCCCCACAAGCAATGTATGAGTGTACCTTTCTCCCCACATCCTCACCAACACCTGTTGTTGCTTGTATTCTTGATAATCACCATTTTAATTGGGGTGAGATGGAATCTTAGGGTGGTTTTGATTTGCATTTCTCTTATTACTAGAGATGTTGAACATTTTTCCATATGTTTGTTGATTGCTTGTAGATCTTCCTCTGTGAAGTGTCTATTCATTTCCTTAGCCCATTTGTTGACTGGATTATTTGTATTCTTGGAGTAGAGTTTTTTGAGTTCTTTATAGATTCAGGAAATTAGTGCTCTATCTGAAGTATGAGTGGCAAAGATATTCTCCCACTCTGTAGGCTCTTTGTTCGCATTGCTGATAGTTTCCTTTGCTGAGAGAAAGCATTTTAGTTTGAATCTATCCCAGTTGTTGATTCTTGCTTTTATTTCTTGTGCTATGGGAGTCCCGTAAAGGAAGTTTGGTCCTAAGCCGAGATATTGAAGATCTGGACCTACTTTTGCTTCTATAATCTGCAGGATCTCTGGTCTGATTCCGAGGTCCTTAATCCATTTTGAGTTTAGTTTCGTGCATGGTGAGAGATATGGGTTTAGTTTCACTCTGTTGCATATGGATTTCCAGTTTTCCCAGCACCATTTGATGAAGAGGCTATCTTTTCTCCATTGCATATTTTTGGCCCCTTTGTCTAGTATGAGAAAATTGTATTTATTTGGGTTTGTGTCCATGTCCTCTATTCTGTACCATTGATTTACCTTTCTATTTTGGTACCAATAACATGCCGTATTTGTTACTATTGCTTTGTAGTAGAGTTGAAGATCTGGTATTGCAATACCCCCTGTTTCACTCTTCCTGCTAAGGATTGCTTTAGCTATTCTGGGTTTCTTATTCTTCCAGATGAATTTCATAATTGCTTGCTCCATTTCTGTAAGGTACGTCATTGGGATTTTAATTGGAATTGCATTGAATATGTATAGCACTTTAGGTAGTATGGCCATTTTGACAATATTAATTCTTCCTATCCAAGAACATGGAAGATCATTCCATCTTCTAAGGTGTTCTTTAATTTGTTTCTTTAGTGTTGTATAGTTCTCATTGTGGAGGTCTTTCACCTCTTTTGTGAGATTGATTCCCAAGTATTTTATTTTTTTCGAGGCTATTGTGAATGGGGTATTTTTCCTAATTTCTCTTTCTGAAGATTCATCACTGATGTATAAAAATGCGTTGGATTTATAAGCATTGATCTTGTAACCTGCTACTTTACTGAATTCACTTATGAGTTCTAAGAGTTTTCTGGTGGAATTTCCAGGTTCCTCTAAATATATAAACATGTCATCAGCGAACAGGGATAGTTAGAGTTCTTCTTTTCCAATCCGTATCCCTTTAATTTCTTTGGTTTGTCTAATTGCTCTGGCCAGAGTCTCAAGAACGATGTTGAATAGAAGTGGTGAAAGAGGGCATCCCTGTCTTGTTCCAGTTTTTAGGGGGAATGCTTTCAGTTTTTCACCATTTAGAATGATATTAGCCATGGGCTTAGCATAAATGGCCTTTACAATGTTAAGGAATGTTCCCGCTATCCCTATTTTTTCTAGTGTTTTGAGCATGAAGGAGTGCTGTATTGTATCAAATGTTTTTTCTGCATCTATTGAAATAATCATGTGATTCTTGACTTTAAGTCTATTGATATGGTGAATTACATTTATTGATTTACTGATGTTGAACCAACCTGGCATCCCTGGGATGAAACCCACTTGATCATGGTGCACTATCTTTTTAATATGTTTTTGTATGCGATTTGCTAAAATTTTGTTGAGAATTTTTGCGTCGCGTCGAAGTTCATTAAGGATATTGGTCTGAAATTTTCTTTCCTTGATGAGTCTCTGTCTGGTTTAGGTATCAGAGTGATATTGGCTTCATAGAATGAGTTTGGGCAGGTTCCCTCCTCTTCTATTTTATGGAATACTTTGAGAACTTTTGGAGTGAGCTCTTCTTTAAAGGTTTTGTAGAACTCACCTGAGAACCCATCTGGTCCCGGACTTTTCTTTGTTGGTAGGCTTTTGATGACCTCTTCTATTTCAGTACTTGAAAATGGTCTATTTAAATTGTGTATGTCCTCCTCGTTCAGTTTAGGCAATTCATATGTCTCTAGAAACCTGTTGATGTCTTTGAAATTTTCTATTTTGTTGGAGTATAGACTTTCAAAATAGCTTCTAATTATGTTTTGTATTTCAATCTTGTCTGTTGTAATATTTCGTTGTTCATTCCGAATTTTAGTGATTTGGGTTTTCTCTCTTCTTCTCTTTGTTAGTGTGGCTAAAGGTTTATCAATTTTGTTTATTTTTTCGAAAGAACCAGCAATTTATTTTGTCAATTTTTTGTGTTGTTTCTTTTGTTTCAATTTCATTGATTTCAGCTCTGAGTTTAACTCTTTCCTGTCTTCTACTACTTTTGGTACTGGTCAGTTCTTCTTTTTCTAGGGCTTTGAGCTATAGTGTTAGGTCGTTTATTTGTTGAGTTTTATTTCTTTTATTAAATGCGCTCCATGAAATAAATTTCCCTCTAAGTACTGCTTTCATAGTGTCCCAGAGATTTTGATATGATATTTCTTTGTTCTCATTTACCTCTAAGAATTTTTTAATTTCCTTCCTAATATCTTCTGTTATCCATTCATCATATAATAGCATATTGTTTAATCTCCAGATGTAGGAATAGTTTCTGTGTTTTGCTCTTCCATTTATTTCTAACTTCAATCCATTATGATCTGATAGAATACAACGTAGTGTCTCTATCTTCTTGTATTTGCTAACATTAGCTTTGTGGCACAATATGTGGTCTATTTTAGAGAAGGATCCATGTGCTGCTGAGAAGAAAGTGTATTCGCTCTTGGTTGGATGGTATATTCTATAAATGTCTGTTAAGCCTAAATTATTGATTGTGTTATTGAGATCTATGGTTTCTTTGTTCAATTTTTGTCTGGAAGATCTGTCCAGTGGTGAGAGAGTCATTTTAAAATCATCTAGTATTATTGTGTTATGATTTATTTGGTTTCTGAAATTGAGAAGGATTTGTTTGACATATATGGATGACCCACTGTTTGGGGCATAGATGTTTATGATTGTTATATCTTCCTGATTTATGCTTCCCTTAAGTAGGATGAAATGACCTTCTTTATCCCTTCTAACTTTGGCTTGAAGTCCACTTTATCTGAAATGAGGATGGATACTCCAGCTTTTTTGCTGAGTCCATGAGCATGGTATGTTTTTCCCCATCCTTTCACCTTTAATCTATGGGTATCTTTTTCTATGAGGTGACTCCCTTGTAGGCAAAATATTGTTGGATCTTTCTTTTTAATCAAATCTGCCAGTCTATGTCTTTTGATTGATGAATTCAGGCCATTAACATTCAGGGTTATTATTGAGATATGATTTGGTTTCCAGGTCATTTGGTTCATTTTTTAAATTTTATTTATTTATTTGTTTGACACAACTTGGTTCCTCCTTTATTTGACAATTCCTTTAGGATAATTCCTCCCTTTGCTGATTTGCTTCTTTGTTTTTCATCTCTTCCTCATGGAATATTTTGCTGAGAATGTTCTGTAATGCTGGCTTTCTTTTTGTAAATTCTTTTAGCTTTTGTTCATCATGGAAGGATTTTATTTCATCGTCAAATTTGAATGTAAGTTTTGCTGGGTATAAGATTCTTGGTTGGCATCCATTTTCTTTCAGGGCTTGAAAAATGTTGTTCCAGGCCCTTCTAGCTTTTAGGGTCTGGATTGAAAAATCTGCTGATATCCGTATTGGTTTCCCCCTGAATGTAATTTGGTTCTTTTCTCTCACAGCCTTTAAAATTCTGTCTTTATTTTTGTATGTTAGGCATTTTCATTATAATGTGCCTTGGTGTGGGTCTGTTGTAATATTGTGTATTTGGAGTCCTATAAGCCTCTTGAACTTGATTTTCCATTTCATTCTTCAGATTTGGGAAATTTTCTGATAGTATTTCATTGAATAGATTGTTCATTCCTTTGGTTTGTTTCTCTAAGCCTTCCTCAATCCCAATAATTCTTAAATTTGGCCTTTTCATGATATCCCATAGTTCTTGTAGAATCTGTTCATGATTTCTTACCATCTTCTCTGTTTGTTCAACTTTGTTTTCAAGGTTAAATATTTTGTCTTCAATGTCTGAGGTTCTGTCTTCCAGGTGTTCTATCCTACTGGATATGCTTTCTATGGAGTTCTTAATTTGGTTTATTGTTTCCTTCTTGTCAAGGATTTCTGTTTGTTTTCTTTCAATATCTCTAACTCTTTATTGAAATGATCTTTTGCTTCCTATATTTGCTCTTCTAACTGTCGATTGGTGCGATCATTCAATGCCTGCATTTGCTCTTTCATCTCATCATTCAGTGTCTGCATTTGCTCCTTCATCTCATTGTTTGCTTTCCTGATCATTTTAATTATGTACATTCTGAACTCTTTTTCTGTCATTTCCTCTGCCATGCTGTCATTGGGTTTTATTGATGTAACATCTAGATTTGTTTGCAGCATTTTCTTACCTTGTTTTCTCATATTGTTCAGGTATCAGTGGACCGCTGAGATATTGCAGATTTCCTCTATTGACTTACAATGTCCCTGAAGATTTCTATATATATCCTCCCTTAGCCTTCAGTAGGCTGAAGTCTTGGAGGAAGTTGATAATGCGGTGCTCCACAAGGAAGCTGCCTCTCTAGGAGTGGTGGCCTTCAGGTGGGGTATATTCCCTGCTAGTGGGAGAGATGACTCCACTTGTTGACCAATGGTCATCCAAAGGGGAACTAGGCTGCAGGCTGAGGCAAGGCCTGTTTGGGCCTGTGTCTCTGGTTTTACCGTCCTTGTGGGGAAACCTCACTGGCAGGGAAGACTCACCCGGTGCGGAGGTCTCGCTGGTCAGTTCCCTCCTAAAGGTTCCCCTCAATTTACAGCTACCGCCTGGGCTGGGCTGCCTTCCGCTGCAAAGTTCCCAGGTGCCCGGCCCTACCTCCTGGGCCTGGGAGCCTCACCCTTCGCAGATGAATCTCCTTAGGCTGTCCCTCCTCAGAGAATCTGCCCGCAGTACTGGAACCTTCACTCCGCCCCTAAGCGTGTCTGTGTGCGGCTCTTCCACCAAGAAACCTCCTAGATCCTGGGAACCTGCTCTGCACCTAATCGCCTGGCTATGCGGCCCCTCATCTGAGCAGCCACCTGGGGCCCTGTACAATTGCTCTCAGTCCCGGAGACCAACCACACGCCTCTTCCTCTAGACAGTTGCCCAGTATTCCAGTGCGGTCACTAGGAGTCCAAGCAACTAACTGCATGCCTCCTCCTCCCACCAACCGCCCATAGCCCTCGGCAATCACTCCAAGTGGAAGTGACCTACCCTGTTCCTCCTCCTCCTCCAGGTAACCCCCCGGTGTTCAGGAGCGGTTGCTCTGAGTGACTCTGAATCCACGTGAACCGCTGCAAGCGTCCTCTGGGTAGCCGCCCGGAGCACTGGTGGGGCCACTTGAGACCAAGCGACCCACCATGCTTCTCCTCCAGGCAGCCATCCTGTGTTCAGGAGCGGTGGCTTTAAGTCCAAACAACAAACCAATCGCCTCCTCCTCTGAGCAGCTGCCTGGAACTCTAATGCAGTCACTGTGAGTCCAAACGACCCGCCACGCTCCTCCTCCTCCTCCTCCTCCTCCTCCTCCTCCTCCTCCGGGCAGGCCCTGGTGTTCAGAAGTGGTCTGAGTCCAAACAGCTCACCACGTAGCTCCTCCTGTGGCAACCGCCTGTAGCTCTGGTATCGTCACTCCGAATCCAAGCGGCCACGCTCCTCCTCCTCCTCCTCAGGGCAGGCCCCGGTGTTCTGCGTCCACACAGCTCTCCTCGCCGCTCCTCCCCTGGGCAGCCACCGGAGCCCCAGTGGTTGTTCCGAGTCCCAGTGCTGTGCTGAGTGGCCTCCTCTACTTCGCTCCCAGTTGTCCGAGTTCACTGCTCCAGCGGGGGCAGGGGTGTCTCGCCGGGCAGCTCTGCTTCACAAAGTTCCCTGCGTCCTGGGACTACTGTCCCATCCGGGATGCCTCCCCAATGGGAGAGATTCACCCCGCTGCTTTGAGTTGGTCCCAAGTCTCTCAATATCTCCTCTTTTGAATCCTGAGTCCTGGAGCAACATGAAATGCAGCCACCCTCTAGTCCGCCATCTTGAAACGCCTGATTTAATTTCATTTAATAGTAGACACATAGATAATCCTGCATTATAGTTAAGTGGAATAAAATGTTTTGTTAGATTTTTGTGCACAAGATCAAGTCCTTTGAGTCATTATCTACCCATGTAGTATTGAATTTCTTTTAAGTAGTCATAGTGTAGATATTCCTGGGAAATATTCCAAAGAACAAGCACTAGATACAGGCTTTTTTGTATTCTAGATCCAATAATAAATTCAAAGCCTGTGGGTTATGCCATTAATTCAACAGCAAAAACCTGGGTTCGACTTGACCACTCCTAGAAGATAGACACTTGGTACATCAGTTTATGCTAGTCTCTATCATCTCTGAAATTCTAATTCACTAATTTTACACATATCTCGCTGCTCCTTGTAGAATCATTATGTAAACATGTTTTAAGGTATGTTTATCAATTCACTGTTTCCATGGCTTGTATCTGTTTACAGAACTCCTGTGTTTTTACTATATTATTTTATGATGCTTCATTTGTATCACACTATAGTTTTATAACAGAATTTTGTTACAACTTTCTATTATGATTTTTTTATTCCAACCATCCACATTATCACACCATCTGAGAAATTTTTGTTTTGATATATTTTAATATCCTCAATATTTTTAAGCTTATACATATTGCAACAGATTAGAAACATTGCCATTTAAGAGATAAATATGACAATGTTCTTCCATATACATTACTATATTCATTGTAAGAGTATTTTACCTTATAAATCTTATTGTGTTAATATAGTTTTAAAAACAAAAGTAAATCATTAAGTCCCTTTGACTCTGCATTATTTTCAGTATATTTTTCTATAATTTTTAGAAAATTTTCATAATGAATGAATATATAATTTTACATCTGCCTTTCAAAAAATTAGCACATATAATTTTTCATGGAGTTTCTTAGATTTAGAATGATAATTTAAAACTACAACTGAAACTGCTTTCAAATGGATACATGCTCATTGATATTTGTTTATTTCTAATATTTTACTCTTGAAACAATTGGATTAATATATGGTTATATGTATTTTTATTGAAATAGTCTTATTACTTCTGTAAGTCTTGCAAATTTCTACTCATTTTTAAGACTCAATTTAAACAGAATTTCTTTTGTATAAAATATTTCTGGACTGTAGCAGTGAACTTGGACAACTGGGAGCGTCGTAGAGTAGGCCGCTCAGCACAGCACTGGAACTTGGAGCAACCACTGGGGCTCCGGTGGCTGCCCAGGGGAGGAGCGGCGAGGAGAGCTGTGTGGACGCAGAACACCGGGGCCTGCCCTGAGGACGAGGAGGAGGAAGAGGAGCGCGGCCACTTGCATTCGGAGTGACTATACCAGAGCTACAGGCGGTTGCCAGAGGAGGGGCTGCATGGCGAGCTGTTTGGACTCAGACCGCTTCTGAACAGCGGGGCCTGCCCTGAGGAGTAGTAGGAGGAGGAGGAGCGTTTGGACTCACAGTGACTGCATTAGAGCTCCAGGCGGCTGCTCAGAGGAGGAAGTGATTGGTGAGTTGTTTGGACTTAAAGCGATGGCTCCTGAACACAGGGGGGCTACCTGGAGGAGAAGCATGGTGGGTCGCTTGGTCTCGAGTGGCCGCACCAGAGCTCCGGGCGGTTGCCCAGAGGACGCGTGCAGTGGGTCATGTGGATTCAGAGCCACTCAGAGCGACTGCTCCTGAACACCGGGGGTTACCTGGAGGAGGAGGAGGAACGGGGAGGGTCTTTTCGACTCGGAGTGATTGATTGCCCCAGGCTATGGGTGGTTGGTGGGAGGAGGAGGCACGCAGTCAGTTACTTGGACTCCTAGTGACCGCACTGAAATACTGGGTGGCTGTCTGGAGGAAGAGGCGTGTGGCGAGTCTCTGGGACTCAGAGCAATTGTACAGGGCCCCAGGTGGCTGCTCAGAGGAGGGGTCGCATAGCCAGGTGATTAGGTGCAGAGCAGGGTCCCAGAACCTAGGAGGCTTCTTGGTGGAAGAGCCGCACAGAGACAGGCTTACGGCGGAGCGAAGGTTCCAGGACTGCGGGCAGATTCTCTGAGAAGGGGCAGACTAAGGAGATTCATCTGCGAAGGGTGAGGCTCCCAAGCCCAGGAGGTAGGGCCGGGCCCCAGGGAACTTTGCAGAGGAAGGCAGCCCAGCCCAGGCAGTAGCTGTAAATTGAGGGGAACCTTTAGGAGGGAACTGACCAGCGAGACCTCCGCACCGGGTGAGTCTTCCCTGCCGGTGAGGTTTCCCCACTTGGACGGTAAAACCAGAGACACAGGCCCAAACAGGCCTTGCCTCAGCCTGCAGCCTAGTTCCCCTTTGGATGACCATTGGTCAATAAGTGGAGGCACCTCTGCCCACTAGCAGGGATTATACCCCACCTGAAGGCCACCACTCCTAGAGAGGCAGCTTCCTTGTGGAGCACTGCATTATCAACTTCCTCCAAGACTTCAGCCTACTGAAGGCTAAGGGGGGATATATATAGAAATCTTCAGGGACATTGTAAGTCAATAGAGGAAATCTGCAATATCTCAGCGGTCCACTGATACCTGAACAATATGAGAAAACAAGGTAAGAAAATGCTGCAAACAAATCTAGATGTTACATCAATAAAACCCAATGACAGCATGGCAGAGGAAATGACAGAAAAAGAGTTCAGAATGTACATAATTAAAATGATCAGGAAAGCAAACAATGAGATGAAGGAGCAAATGCAGACACTGAATGATGAGATGAAAGAGCAAATGCAGGCATTGAATGATCGCACCAATCGACAGTTAGAAGAGCAAATATAGGAAGCAAAAGATCATTTCAATAAAGAGTTAGAGATATTGAAAGAAAACAAACAGAAATCCTTGACAAGAAGGAAACAATAAACCAAATTAAGAACTCCATAGAAAGCATATCCAGTAGGATAGAACACCTGGAAGACAGAACCTCAGACATTGAAGACAAAATATTTAACCTTGAAAACAAAGTTGAACAAACAGAGAAGATGGTAAGAAATCATGAACAGATTCTACAAGAACTATGGGATATCATGAAAAGGCCAAATTTAAGAATTATTGGGATTGAGGAAGGCTTAGAGAAACAAACCAAAGGAATGAACAATCTATTCAATGAAATACTATCAGAAAATTTCCCAAATCTGAAGAATGAAATGGAAAATCAAGTTCAAGAGGCTTATAGGACTCCAAATACACAATATTACAACAGACCCACACCAAGGCACATTATAATGAAAATGCCTAACATACAAAAATAAAGACAGAATTTTAAAGGCTGTGAGAGAAAAGAACCAAATTACATTCAGGGGGAAACCAATACGGATATCAGCAGATTTTTCAATCCAGACCCTAAAAGCTAGAAGGGCCTGGAACAACATTTTTCAAGCCCTGAAAGAAAATGGATGCCAACCAAGAATCTTATACCCAGCAAAACTTACATTCAAATTTGACGATGAAATAAAATCCTTCGATGATGAACAAAAGCTAAAAGAATTTACAAAAAGAAAGCCAGCATTACAGAACATTCTCAGCAAAATATTCCATGAGGAAGAGATGAAAAACAAAGAAGCAAATCAGCAAAGGGAGGAATTATCCTAAAGGAATTGTCAAATAAAGGAGGAACCAAGTTGTGTCAAACAAATAAATAAATAAAATTTAAAAAATGAACCAAATGACCTGGAAACCAAATCATATCTCAATAATAACCCTGAATGTTAATGGCCTGAATTCATCAATCAAAAGACATAGACTGGCAGATTTGATTAAAAAGAAAGATCCAACAATATTTTGCCTACAAGAGACTCACCTCATTTAAAAAGAAAGATCCAACAATATTTTGCCTACAAGAGACTCACATCATAGAAAAGATACCCAGAGACTAAAGGTAAAAGGATGGGGAAAAATATACCATGCTCATGGACTCAGCAAAAAAGCTGGAGTATCCATCCTCATTTCAGACAATGTTGACTTCAAGCCAAAGTTAGTCAGAAGGGATAAAGAAGGTCATTTCATACTGCTTAAGGGAAGCATAAATCAGGAAGATATAACAATCATAAACATCTATGCCCCAAACAGTGGCTCATCCATGTATGTCAAACAAATCCTTCTCAATTTCAGAAACCAAATAGACCATAACATAATAATACTAGGTGATTTTAACATGACTCTCTCACCACTGGACAGATTTCCAGACAAAAATTGAACAAAGAAACCATAGATCTCAATAACACAATCAACAATTTAGACTAAGGGACATTTGTAGAATATACCATCCAACCAAGAGTGAATACACTTTCTTCTCAGCAGCACATGGATCCTTCTCTAAAATAGACCATATATTATGCCACAAAGCTAATGTTAGCAAATACAAGAAGATAGAGACACTACCATGTATTCTATCAGATCATAATGGATTGAAGTTAGAAATTAAAGAAAGAGTAAAACACAGAAACTATTCCAACATCTGGAGATTAAACAATATGCTATTATATGATGAATGGATAACAGAAGATATTAGGAAGGAAATTAAAAAATTCTTAGAGGTAAATGAGAACAAAGAAACATCATATCTAAATCTCTGGGACACTATGAAAGCAGTACTTAGAGGGAAATTTATTTCATGGAGCGCATTTAATAAAAGAAGTAAAACTCAACAAATAAACGACCTAACACTATAGCTCAAAGCCCTAGAAAAAGAAGAACTGACCAGTACCAAAAGTAGTAGAAGACAGGAAATAGTTCAACTCAGAGCTGAAATCAATGAAATTGAAACAAAAGAAACTATACAAAAAATTGACAAAATAAATAGTTGGTTCTTTCGAAAAAATAAACAAAATTGATAAACCTTTAGCCACACTAACAAAGAGAAGAAGAGAGAAAACCCAAATCACTAAAATTCGGAATGAACAACGAAATATCACAACAGACAAGATTGAAATACAAAACATAATTAGAAGCTATTTTGAAAATCTATACTCCAACAAAATAGAAAATTTCGAAGACATCAACAGGTTTCTAGAGACATATGAATTGCCTAAACTGAACGAGGAGGACATACACAATTTAAATAGACCATTTTCAAGTACTGAAATAGAAGAGGTCATATAATGCCTACCAACAAAGAAAAGTCCGGGACCAGATGGGTTCTCAGGTGAGTTCTACAAAACCTTTAAAGAAGAGCTCACTCCAAAAGTTCTCAAAGTATTCCATAAAATAGAAGAGGAGGGAACCTGCCCAAACTCATTCTATGAAGCCAATATCACTCTGATACCTAAACCAGACAGAGACTCATCAAGGAAAGAAAATTTCAGACCAATATCCTTAATGAACATCGACGCGACGCAAAAATTCTCAACAAAATTTTAGCAAATCGCATACAAAAACATATTAAAAAGATAGTGCACCATGATCAAGTGGGTTTCATCCCAGCGATGCTAGGTTGGTTCAACATCAAGAAATCAATAAATGTAATTCACTATATCAATAGACTTAAAGTCAAGAATCACATGATTATTTCAATAGATGCAGAAAAAGCATTTGATAAAATTCAGCACCCCTTCATGCTCAAAACACTAGAAAAAATAGGGATAGCGGGAACATTCCTTAACATTGCCAAGGCCATTTATGCTAAGCCCATGGCTAATATCATTCTAAATGGTGAAAAACTGAAGGCATTCCCCCTAAAAACTGGAACAAGGCAGGGATGCCCTCTTTCACCACTTCTATTCAACATTGTTCTGAGACTCTGGCCAGATCAATTAGACAAACCAAAGAAATTAAAGGGATACGGATTGGAAAAGAAGAACTCAAACTATCCCTATTTGCTGATGACATGATTATATATTTAGAGGAACCTGGAAATTCCAGCAGAAAACTCTTAGAACTCATAAGTGAATTCAGTAAAGTAGCAGGTTATAAGATCAATGCTCATAAATCTAATGCATTTTTATACATAAGTGATGAATCGTCAGAAAGAGAAATTAGGAAAACTACCCCTTTCTCAATAGCCTCGAAAAAAATAAAATACTTGGGAATCAATCTCACAAAAGAGGTGAAAGGCCTCTACAATGAGAACTATACAACACTAAAGAAGGAAATTAAAGAACACCTTAGAAGATGGAAAGGTCTTCCATGTTCTTGGATAGGAAGAATTAATATTGTCAAAATGGCCATACCACCTAAAGTGCTATACAAATTCAATGCAATTTCAATTAAAATCCCAATGACGTACCTTACAGAAATGGAGCAAGCAATTATGAAATTCATCTGGAAGAATAAGAAACCCAGAATAGCTAAAGCAATCCTTAGCAGGAAGAGTGAAACAGGGGGTATTGCAATACCAGATCTTCAACTCTACTACAAAGCAATAGTAACAAAAACGTTATGTTATTGGTACCAAAATAGAAAGGTAGATCAATGGTACAGAATAGAGGACACGGACACAAACCCAAATAAATACAATTTTCTCATACTAGACAAAGGGGCCAAAAATATGCAATGGAGAAAAGATAGCCTCTTCAACAAATGGTGCTGGGACAATTGGAAATCCATATGCAACAGAATGAAACTAAACCCATATCTCTCACCATGCATGAAACTAAACTCAAAATGGATTAAGGACCTTGGAATCAGACCAGAGATCCTGCAGATTATAGAAGAAAATGTAGGTCCAGATATTCAACATGTCGGCTTAGGACCTGACTTCCTTAACAGGACTCCCATAACACAATAAATAAAAGCAAGAATCAATAACTGGGATAGATTCAAACTAAAAAGCTTTCTCTCAGCAATGGAAACTATCAGCAATGCGAAGAAAGAGCCTACAGAGTGGGAGAATATCTTTGCCAATCATACTTCAGATAGAGCACTAATGTCCTGAATCTATAAAGAACTCAAAAAACTCTACTCCAAGAATTCAAATAATCTTCGACAAATGGGCTAAGGAAATGAATAGACACTTCACAGAAGAAGATCTACAAGCTATCAACAAACACGTGGAAAAATGTTCAATATCTCTAGTAATAAGAGAAATGCAAATCAAAACCACCCTAAGATTCCATCTCACCCCAATTAGAATGGCGATTATCAAGAATACAAGCAACAACAGGTGTTGGCGAGGATGTGGGGAGAAAGGTACACTCATACATTTGGGGCTGCAAATTAGTGCAGCCACTCTGGAAAGCAGCGTGGATATTCCTTAGAAAACTTGGAATGGACCCTCCATTTGACCCAGCTATCCCACTCCTTGGCCTATACCCAAAGGACTTAAAATCAGCATACTACAGAGATACAGCCACATCAATGTTCATAGCTGCTCAATTCACAATAGCCAGATTGTGGAACTAACCTAGATGCCCTTCAATTGATGAGTGGATAAAGAAACTGTGGTATATATATACAATGGAATATTACTCTGCCATAAAGAATGATAAAATTATGGCATTTGCAGGCAAATGGATGAAATTGGAGAATATCATGCTAAGTGAGATAAGCCAATCTCATAAAGCCAAAGGACGAATGATATCGTTAATAAGTGGATGATGACACATAATGGGGGGAGGGAAGGTTTAGTGTTAGGGTTAGAGCTAGGGTTAGGGAGGGGGGCAAGTATGGAGGAAGGAAGAACTGTATAGAGGGAAAAGAGGGGTGGGAGGTGTGGGGGGAAAGGAAAAAATAACAGAATGAATCAAACAACATTACTCTATGTAAATTTATGATTACACAAATGGTATGCTTGTATGCCATTTACAAACAGAGAAACAACATGTATCCCATTTGTTTACAATAAAATAAAAAAAAATAAAATAAAATTTGTCTGAACCTCAGAATATAAGTGGTTCTTCCAGTAAAATTTTTCTGTACTCCTGTAAACCTGTGTATATCTACCTTTATTTTCTCAATCATAATTCCAAAGTATAATTGCCTTCATGTATGTAACCTCTTTCTTTTTCAAAAATTTTTTTCTAATTGTTCTGGTTTATGGAATATGCTGTGATAATTTGATACATATATTACATGTATATATAGTATTTAATGATCAAATCCACATACTTAACATTCCACCTCCTTAAGCATTTTTTAAAAGTTTGGTAGATATGAAATAATTATTCATATTTATGGGGTATTGTGTGATACATAGATATAAAATATATACTTATCAAACCAGAATAATTAATCTTTCTATTTCCTTATCATTATTTTGTGTTTAGAAGCTTTAAGTTCTTTTCTTCTAGTTATTCATACAATCTATAATAGGTTGTTGTGAACTACAGACCATAACTCTTCTATAGTTTACTTCTACCTGACTGTTTTTAGTACCTGTTACCTAACCTCCCACAATTATCCCCTTTCCCATCCTCTCCAGCCTTTAGCCTGCCCTCTTATATATTCTGATAGACATTTGTTTTAAACATCCACGTATAAGTAAGGATATGCAGAATTTGTCTTTCTGCCTCTGATTTATTTCACTTAGTATAACATCCTCCAGTTTCATCCAATGACAAATGACAGGTATTATTTTTTATGGATGAATAATATAACATATTTTTTATTCATTCTTCTGGTGATGGGGACATCTAGGTTGATTCCATCCATTAGCTATTGTGAATAGTGCCACAACAAATATGGATGTACAGGTGTCTCCTGGAATTGCTGATATACTATTCTTTAGAAATATACAACCAAATGGGACAGCTAGATTATATGTTACAACTGTTTTAAGTCTTTTGAGGAACCTACATACTGTTTTCAATTGTGGTTGTACTAATTTATATTCTCTAATCCCAAGAGTTTACTTCTGTTCACATCCTCACTAGCATTATTTATTCTGTATGATGTTGATACTAGTCATTCTAAATAGGGCGAGATGATATTTCATTGTGATTTTGACTTGCATTTAACTGACAGCTAACAAAAGTGAACTTTTTTTTTTTTTACACATTTGTTGGTGATTTGAATTTCTTCTTTTGCAAAGTATCTATTTGTATCCTTGGCCCATTTTTAAATTTGGTTATTTGTGATTTTTGTTATTGAGTTTTTAAAATTTCCTCATATGTTGCCGATATTAATGATTAGCTGGATAGTTTACAATTTTCCCATTCTGAACATTGCCTCTTCACTCTTGATTTTTTCCTCTGCTGTGCAAAAGCTTCTTAGTGTGATATAATTCCATCGGTCTATTTTTACTATTGTTTTCTGTGTTTGGGGGGTGTTATAAAATCATTTCTTAAATTAGTATCTTGAAGTGTTTCTCCTATGCTTTTTTCTAGGAGTTTCATAAATTTAGATCTTACATTTAGGTATTTGATCCATTTTAGATTGATTTTTGTGAGAGAAGGTTTTAATCTTCTAGAGGAGAGGATGTAACTCAGTTGCAGAACAATTGCGTAACATCTTTAAGGTCCTGGGTTCAATACTTAGTGCTCCAAAAGGGGGAAAAAAATGCCTGCATGTGAATATTGCTTTCCTAGCATCATTTTCTTTTAAAAAAGAGTCTGTCCTTTTATCAGTACAAGTTCGTCAAGAACCAATGGGCTATATGCGGGATTATCCATTAGTTTGTGTTTCTGGTTTTATGTCAGCAGCAAGCTGTTAAATTACATATCTTTCTGGTATTCTTTCAAGTCAGGTAATATGATACCTCCAACTTTTTTCTCTTTTCTTTTACTCAAAGTTGCTTTGGTTATTTAGCTTCTTTCATGCTTTCATATGAATTTTAGGGTTCTTTCCTAGGTTTGTGAAGAATGGGATTGGTATTTTGATGGCGATTACACCGAATATGTAAATTGCTTTGGGTAGTATAAACATGTTAACAATATTATTTATTTGAATCCATGAATGAAAGACATCTTTCCATTTTTTGGTGTCCTCTTCAATTTCTTTTATCAGACTTTTATCATTTGAATAGTAGAAGTCTTTCACTTCCTTGGTTAAATTTTCTAGTACTGTTTTACATTTTTATAGCAATCCTGAATAAATTCTTTTCATGATTTTTCAGCAATTTTGCTATTGGTGTAAACAACATTGCTTATGTTTATATGTTGATTTTGTATTCTGCAACATTTCTGAATTCATTTATTAGTTATTATAGTCTTTAGGGGAGATTTTAGATCTTTCTACATAGAATCATATTATCTGTAAACAGGGTTTTACATTCCTTTTATTTCTTTCTTTGCTTAATCGCCTTGGTTGTGATTTTTAGTACTGTGTTGAATAAGAGTGGTGAGAGTGGAAATCCTTGTTTTGTTTTAAATCTTAGAGGAAAATTGCTCTGGCTTTCCCTATACAGTAAGATGTTAGCCTTGGCTTGTTATACATAGCCTGTATTAGGTGTGGTATGTTCTTTCTATAACAAATTTGTTGATTTTTTTTTTATCATGAAGAGATCTTTAATTGTATTAAATACTTTCTCTGCATCTATTGTGATAATCCTAAGATTTTGTCTTTCATTTTATTGATAAATTTAGTCAATTTATTGATTTTTTTCTGTTGAACCATTGTTGCATCCCTGGTATAAATTCAACTGATCATGATCAATGAATGATTTTATATGCACTGGGATTTGATTGTTAGTATTTTAATTTTGAATGTTAATGAACATATATTTATGTTTATTAAATATATTGGCTTGTAGCTTGCTTTTTTTGATATTATGTGTCAGTGTAATACTGACCTCATTGAATGAATTTGGAGGAATGTCCTCCCTTTCAAATTTTTGTGATCTTGAGAATAATGTGTATTAATCTTTCCTTAAAAATTTAATAGAATTCAGCAATAAAGTCATTCAGTTTGGGACTGTTCTTTGTTGGGAAAGTTTTTATTATTGGTTCAATTTCACTATTGGTAATTGGTCTATTTATGTTCTCTGTGTCTTTGTGCTTTAATTTTGGTAGATTATATGTGTACAGGAATTTATCATTTTCCCTTAGGGTTGTTTATCTCTAATAATCCTTTGCATTTCTCTGCTAACGATTTTAATGTCTACTTTGTCATCTCTGATTTTATTTGTCTCTTCTCTCTTTGTTTTTAGGTAATATACTATTAGTTTATTGAATTTATTTTTAAAAACTTCATTGATCTCTTGTATTGTGTTTGCAGTCTCTATTTTGTTTACTGTTGCTCTGATCTTCATTATTTCTTTATTATAATTTTGAATTTGTTTGCCCTTGTTTTTCTAGGCCTTTGACTTACATTGTCAGATTATTTATTTGAAAACTTTGTATTTCTTAGATGCAGTCACTTATTGATATAAATGTCCCTCTTAGTACTGCTTTTGCTTTATCCTATACGTTTGGTATGTTTTGTTTCCATTCTTCATTTGTTTTAAGAAATTTTTAATTTTCCCTTTTGATTTCTCATTGACTCATTGTTCATTCAATAACATGTTGCTAAGTTTCCATGAATTTGTATAATTTCTGATATTCTTTTGTTGCTTATTCTTGTTTTACTCCTTTATGGTCAGAAAAGATATGATAGGATTTCAATTTATTTGAATTTGTTGCAACTTATTTTGTGGTCTATTCTAGAGAATGTTTAGTGTACTGATAAAAGTATGTATATTCTGAAGCTGTGGGATGAAGTATTCTGTAAAAATTTGAAATGTTCTGTAAATATTTGATTTGATAGCTATTATAGTTTATCTCTGATCATTTCTCTGACTTTTTGTCTCATTTGTCCTTTGGTGAAAGTGGGATGCTACATCTCCCACTACGATTGTGTTGGGTCCTCTCTCTCCCTTAGATCTAATCATGTTTGTTTTTTATAAAAATTGGGTGACCTTCATTAAGCACATTTGGTTATAATTGATATAACTCCTTGCTGAATTGATCCTTTGATCACTACATAGTTACCCTCATTGTCTCATTTTATATATTTTGTCTTTCCGTCAATTTTGTCTGATATAAGAACAGTTAGTCTTGCTTGCTTTTGGCTTGTTTCACATAGAATGTCTTTTTCCATTTTTTAGCTTTCAGTCTGTTTGTCTTTAGTGGTAAAATGAATTTCTTGTAGTCAGTACATCATTGAGTTTAGTTTTTGTATCCATTTACCCAATCTGTTTACATTCAAGGTTATTACTGATATGTAAAGACTTACACTTATCATCTTGTTTTAATTCCCTCTGATTATTTTTAATTTCCTATATTCTATGTTTCCTCTCTTATTGATTTTCTGGTTTGGTAGCCTGTGGCACTAACAAAATTTGATTCTTTTGTGCATTTTTCCTTTAGTGAATTTTATACTTTCATATTTTTACAGTGGTAGTTATCTTCTTTTGCTTTTGAATGTAGAACTTCCTGGATCATTTTTGGTAATGCTGGTCTGGTGGGGATAAATTCGTTCAAATTTGCTTGCCTTGAAAAGTCTTTCTTCCTCTTTAATCTCTGAAGTATAGTTTTGCTGGATATAGTAATCTTGATTGACAGTTGCTTTCTTTCAGAACTTGGAATGTCATTCCATTTTTCCCTGGTCTGGAAGATTTCTGCTGAGAAATCTGCTTTTTAAAATCATGATCATTTCCTTAAACGTAACTTTGTGCTTTTCCTTGCAGATTTTAGAAAATCTTTTCCTTATTCTTAGGACAGTGTGATTATAATAAGCTGTGGTGAGCATTTTTTCTACTTGTCTAATTGAGCTCCATTCTTGCCTCCCTCTCACCCCACATTATGTATCATCATCCACTTATCAGAGAGACCATTTGTCCTTTGGTTTTTGGGATTGGCTTATCTCACATACCATGATATTTTCCAACTTCATCCATTTGCCTGCAAATGCCATAATTTTATTCTTCTTTATGGCTGAGTAATATTCCATTGTATATATACCACAGTTTCTTTATCCATTTATCAGTTGAAGGGCGTCTAGGTTGGTTCCACAATCTAGCTATTGTGAATTACACAGCTATGAACATTGATGTGGCTGCATCAATGTAGTATGCTGATTTTAAATCCTTTAGGTGTAGGCCAAGGAGTGGGATAGGTGAGTCAAATGGTGATTCCATTCCAAGTTCCCTAAGGAATCTCCACACTGTTTTTCAGAGTGGCTGCACCAATTTGCAATCCTACCAGTGTATGAGTGTACATTTTCCCCCACATCCTCTCCAACACCTATTGTTGCTTGTGTTCTTGATAATCGCCATTCTAATTGGGGTGAGAGGGAATCTTAGGGTAGTTTTGATTTGCATTTCTCTTATTACTAGAGATGTTGAACATTTTTTCATATATCTGTTGATTGCTTGTAGATCTTCTTCTGTGAAGTGTCTGTTCATTTCCTTAGCCCATATGTTGATTGGGTTATTTGTATTCTTGGTGTAAAATTTTTTGAGTTCTTTATAGATTCTGGAGATTAGTGCTCTACCTGAAGTATGGGTGACAAAGATATTCTCCCACTCTGTAGGCTCTCTCTTCACATTGCTGATAGTTTACTTTGCTGGATCAAGGACCTTGGAATCATACCAGAGACCCTGTACCTTATAGAATAAAAAGTAGGTCCAAATCTTCATCATGTTGTCTTAAGATTAGACTTCCCAAAGCACAAGAAATAAAAGCAGGAGTAAATAATTGGGATATATTCAAACTAAAAAGCTTTTATATTCTTTATTAAGTACTTTGTGAATATAATTTTTGATATCTGTTGCTAGAGAGTTATTGTGTTATTTTAAAGACATCATCTGACTTTATTTTCATATTTCCTCTTCTCCTACACCGAGATTTAATTATGTGGAACGGCAGACATTTCTACCAATTATAAGATGACTTTCATAGTTAATGGCTTTCTCCTGAAGGGTGTCTTGAGATGTAGATATTTGATATGTGATGTTGATTTTGATTCCAGTTTGGCACCATAATGTAGCCTACCTGTGGCTTCTTTGACTGTGATAAATGGCTTTGGGTACCATGTGTGTCCAGGCAGAGCCAAAGAAATGCAGGAGTGGGAAACTCAAGCAGCCCAGGCTGGTGTGGTACACACAGCTGAGTGTGAGGTACCCATTGTATGGTCATTCCAGCAATGGGAATGGTGGCATTAGACACTGACATCTTCTCATGTAATTTTGGGGTGAGTTTTGCTACCATTAAGGGCTTCTGGTATTGACAATCTCAGCAGCAATGGGAGACCTGAAGCACCTGCCTTCAATCCTGGTGGTGGCAATGGTCCCCACATGGCTGTCCATGGGGCAGGCAGTGGAAGCTCATAGTGCCTACTCAGTCCCAGCAGTGAAACAAGCTCACACATGGCTTTACACCAGGAGCTGTGGTGGACAAACTCAGCATCCCCTTTGCTATACCAACTCTCCAATCTGCTGTTAAGTGCACTCACATGTAGCTTTCCCCAGTAGGAGGCAGCAGTGGGGACATACGGTGCCAGTTCTCAGTCCTAGCAATGGCATGGTCTCATACACAACACAGGGGAAAGAGTGGTAGGGAGGAGGTGGTGGGGAACTGTAGTGTTTCTTCCATGACTCTATAATGTCCCTCTGATTGTAAATACCTAAGGAGTTGAGAATATCAATAATTCTTTTTTGTTAACAATTTTGGCAAAGTGCTTGAGGTTACATAAATATTATTCAATAAAAGTAGTTGTGTACCCTGTAATTACATCATGTGTTTTGAAATCTTGGTTCTGCCACTTTTTACCTATGTAACCTTGAAAAATGTACTTAATTTCCATTTACCCTAGTTTTATCATCAGTAAAATGTAGATTTTAATAATGTCCTCCACATGGGCTGCATTGAAGATCAAATGATTAATTAGGATAAAGTGTAAGCAAGAGTTCCTGGAACATGATACCACCCATTTTATATTGGTTGTAGTGGTAGACTATTACTGCCTTCACTATTTTATAAGTATATGTTAAGAGAATGCTATACTGCATCTGACTTCAAGAGTTATACATACCAATTCTTTGAAATAAAGACTTAAACATTCAATTTTATTATTATACACTAATAGAATCATTATTATGGATTTGAAAGAAATATTATGAAGTGCCTCATTCATTTACTATTTTCAAACATTAAAAAAAGAAGAAGAATTTAAAGAAAATTACCCAGATTACACAATCAATTTGTAAATGAAGAAGAATCTTATCTGACTTCCTTTTATTTTAAAAATTGGCATTTAGATTAACTGCAAACTCATTATTTTCTCATAGCAACTTGTGATAACAAATTAAATGCATAATTATTTCATTTTTCTTTTCTTTACACATAGTGAAGCAGTTAAGTATTGATTGAAAAATGTTCCATGTGGCTGTGTGGATAGACAATGTCTAATCAAGTTTGTATCTGGTTACAAAGATTTCGAGATAGAATGCTGAAAAGTCCCAACTGGATTATTTTAGCTCCTATGAAAAGCACAGGAGAAATGTTATAAGGAGCTCTATAAAGCTCAGGATAGTATGTCTAGCTATCCAGTTGAAAAATGCCTGAAGACAAAGGTCTAATCCAGGGCAGGGCCAGTAAAATGTGACCACAGGATCAAGATCAAATCTACAGTGGGTCTATAAGATTTTAGCAATATTTACTGCAAAGTTTCATAGGCCTTCTAACCTAAATAAAAAGAATTCTAAGGCTGCACTGTTTTCTGACTCAGCTGAAAATAAAGAGGAGACTGACTCAAAGGGGACTTTTGTAGATATGGTTGGCTTAATGGAGTAGGTCACAAGTTTGTGTATAGAAAAACCAACAATTTTTTAAGAGATCCCATGAGCTTAGACCAAAAAGTGACAAAAATGTCAAAATGAAAGGAAGAAGATGTAGTTGCAAATGTGACTCAGAAGTTGAAAACAAGAGCCAGGAAGCACTATCAGTTGGCTCAAATCTAGAAATCTACCTGTATCTGACCCCAAGCCCTGCCCCCTGAAGGAAGAATCAGGTGACAGGTATTCACTGGGAACTGTTTTACATAATCCTTGATGCTGAGCCTCAGTCTGATGTTATCATGGAATCAGACTGGAAGGATTTGGTAGGGGATGTTTTATGGCTTGAATTATGTTCCCTGAGTGTCCTAACACTAGGACCTCAAAGTGTGACTTTATTTAGAAATAGGGTCACTGCAGATATAATTAAGATGAGGTCATGCTGGAGTAAGGTGGGTTAATCCTAAATCTAGCATGACAGATATGACTTTGTGGAGTGTGGTGATCTGGATCAAAATCTGATGTCTCCTGGCTGTGGTGCACTTGCAAATGCTGGAAACTTCCTGTGCAAGAAGTACAGGTCAAGATTGCCCAGTTGCTTTGGTGGCATTAGTTTATGAAGGTTCTCTGCAAAGCACAGAGGAAACTGTGTCAGTCTTGGCCTGGATCTCAGACCCCAGTTACCAAGGATAGAGGATTCTGAGCGTAATAAGATAACTACAATGTTTCACTAGTGCCCTAACCTCCATACCTGCTCACTTAGTAGACACTTGGGACATGGATTTCTTGGGTGCTACAGGAAGCTCCTAGCATTGCAACAGTGGAATGCTACAAAAATGTTCCTGGTCCTGTAACTTTCTAGTGCTCAAAAAAGCCTCTATAGTCTTTAACTTCCTGATTGTGACACCCTATAAAATAAACCTGTGGAGCCAGCTCTGGGTAACTTCTTCTCCACCTGAGGTCAGTGTCCCATCTGATCCCTCTTTTCTCTCTAAATGTTTGTGTGTCTTTCTTAATCCCACATTGCCCCTCACCAGTTTTCTGGATTACCAGTTGTGCATTGTGGCAGTATTTGGAAATAGGATCATTGCAGATATCATTAAGATAAGGTCATACTGGAGTAGGGTGGGTTAATCATAAATCTAGTATGACAGATATGCCTTTACAAAGACATTGGACATGCAGAGAGAATATGGCCATGTGATGATGAATACAGAGATCGGAATGAAATAGTTATTAGCCAAGAAATATCAAGGAATTCTAGTAAACTCCAATATTAGAAAAGTCAAGAAAGGATATCTCCTATGGGTTTCAGAGGGAATATGACTCAGCTAACATCTCCACTTCTCATTACTAGCCTTCAGAAATTACTAGGCAACAGCCCACTTGGTCTAAGGACTTAGTCCAAGCCACTTATAGTCTAAGGCACTGTATTATGCCAGCCCTAGAAACCTGACACAGTGTGTGTGTGTGTGTGTGTGTGTGTGTGTGTGTGTGTGTTTGCCTGTTTGCCTATGGAAAGGTGTGAATAATTTGTGGCCAAAGGGAGAACTATGGTTCATTAAAAGTAGCTATAAATTATTTGCCATGACTCTCAAATGGAGATATAGCTTATTACCTCTTCTCTTGAATCTAAGCTGATTTTATGACTTTATTTGACTAATAGAATGAGAACTATATGATTCTATAAAAACTTAAGGACTGTACCTTAAGAGATTTTCAGCTTCTGATGTGTGCACTGGCCACTTTTCTCTTTGAACATGTTGAGAGAAGCACAATTCAGGAGGAGAACTGTGATTATCTGGTTGACAAATCCAGTTGACACTCCATCCAACTCCATGCTAACACTTGAGCATTAACTGCCAATCATGTGACAGTTAATGGATCAAGGCATCAGAGACATTTGAACCAGCCAGAGCTTGGGAAGATTGTGGCAGAATACCCAGATGAATACATTCAAACTACACATGCTTGAGGGATAGTGATTCTTGTTATAAACTACTGGATTTGGGGTGTTTCATTATTCAGCAACAGAAAACCCAAATTCTTCATTTAGTGAGTACTTAGGATGTTCCAGATCTGATGCTGGAAACTTTACATCCATTATCTCCTTTAATATTTATCCAAATACATGTTGGGTATTATTTCCACTTTAGATATTAAAAAAAGTTGATAGGGATAAGTGAGAATATTTTTCAGCTAGAAAGGGACTGAGTAAGGAATCCTTCAAAGATATGGTACTATTTAAAGCCTGTGTGCCTACACACTTTAATATAATTTTACTAACTGCAGAACTTTGAGAGAAATGGGATTTCTTTGTGAAAGATTTTCTCATTCATAAAGCAAAACTGATGAAACTTTCACTAATTCACAAGTCTATTTTGATGATCTTAAATAACTATCAAGTAACTTCTGTAGCCTACAATCTGATATACATATAGCATAAGATTATTATTTAAAATTATATTTTAGCTATAAGTGCAAAGCATAAGAACTTTAGTTTTGAATTGGAGATAAGATGCCTCTTTTTACATATTTTCATTAATGCACTTCCTATTCCTTTCATATTATATATCTGTCAGCACTGGTGAGGGAAGGCACATCTAAAAACATACCCTCCTCTAATTAGAAGTATAGACAAATTCAGAGGCACTGGTAACATTTGTTTTCCATTGCTTATTTTATTCACAAAATCCATTAACTGTCAGCCACTATTGAGGGTTAATATTGAGTATTCAGGTTTTGAGCCATATCCCTATTGTTTCCAGAGATAAGCCAGCGGAGCAGAAGGCATTTTTGAGGTGTTTACCCTCACATCCACAGACTTACACCAGCATAGAAGCTGGCAAGAAGCACAATTCAGAGGAGTAGAACGTGTCAGGTAGCCAGGTGATACCTGGTACTAAGGATGTGGATTTTCTGTTTGTTCCCAGAAGACAGGTGTTCACTGAAAGTATTCACAAGAGGAGGATTTGTTTTGCAAGGAAGGCAGACAGTTTAAAATGCATTATGTTTGCAATATTCAACTGCCAAAATATAGGCAATAGAGTCAAATGTTAAAGGCCAAAGGTTTTCCTTAGTACCTCTTTATTGTCATGGTTCAACTTCATAAAAATAAGTTAGTATCATCCTTTGGACCAAAAATTATTATTTATTGAATGGAGGAAATAGGCCAAATCATTAATGCACATATTTGTAGATGCAGCTGTAAGTATATAAAAACAGAGATAGGTGAAATAGATAATGATATTGGCAGAGATGCATGATTATAACCCTGTCACTGATTTCCTGCACTGGCTCTTCACGCTGGTATCCCCTACTCAAAACTCTTAAGAAAGCCTCTGAATCAAGTGAACACCTTGAGGTCTAGAGCTGTACAGGTCACCTTCAAGCTGACCTTTCTACACATGCCACCCGTGCTGTTCAAAGTGAACTTCACATTGTCTCTCAAAAAGATCATGTGTGATTTTTATTTGTGGGCCTTTATGATCTCTTCATTCTCCTTGCCTAGAATGACCAATTTGCTTCTCTCAACTTTTGCAAGACAAACTGAACTCAAGTGCCTGCCACAAATCCTGCAGTACATGTTCTTTCTATCTTGTAGTGACTTTTTTCCATCTCGGAAATTTTTCCTCCTTTACGGCATCCATTGCTTCAACCCCCTTCTGCCATTCTGCCTTTCATTTTTACTTTCCACTTTATGTATGGATACTGTCACCCCAAAGAGCTTGTCAAGTCTTTGAGAGGAGAAACCATGTCTCATAACTATTTATCTCCATCTCCTAATATAGAAAGCCCTGTGGGTAGTGTGCTCATGATTAATATTTGATGCTGATGATTTTAATAAATTTTATTTATGCACAGATCATATGTTACACTTAAGTTCCTGATCTGTCACAGTCTTGGCATCAGGGAGAGTTTTTATTTGTCATGATTATATGACAAATAAATCATGTTATCATAGGCAAAGCAACTGCAGATGTTTTAGTCCAAAATAATTTTTCTTATAATGAACCAACTATTAAAATTAAAAGCCAGGAGAAAAATTCTAGACTAAACAAGAAGATATTTACAAAAAACAGCAGAGCTTGACTGAGTTCAGACTAGAAGACAATTGTATGAAAGAACCTGGGCTAGGGCTAGAAATGCAGTGAAAATAAACTCCTGATTAACAGAGGCCAGGATATTTTGAAATTTCACTTTATACAGCTGTTCTCAGAAAGGCCTAGACACTGGAAGATGTGCTATTCTTTAGAGCTGGAACCAGTAGAGAGTCATTTGCTTCCTCCTCCTCTTCTTGAGACAGTTTATTTCCCTGTGTGTATGTGTCAGACTTGCATAAAATATTCTCTTCCTTTAAGCACCAAAACCTGAGCTGCAATCTCACTCACACTTTAAAACCCTCACTGAGTTATCCCTGACTGCTTACATAGGATTTCCTCCATGACCCATCCTACTGTGCGTGACAGGCAGTATAGCAGGTCCCCAAAGAAGTCCACATTCTTATCCCTGGAAACTGTGTGTGTCTTACCTGGCGAGGGCGGCCAACACAGCACTGGGATTAAGTTTGTTAATCAGCTGATATTGAGATGATCCTGGATCATCCAGAGGCTCTTAACAAAATAACAAGAACACTTACAAGTGGACAGACAAGAGACGTAAAAAAGAGGAGCACAGAGATGGCAACGTGGGAGACTCGGGCCAGTTTGCTGACTTTGAAGATGGAGGAGCAGCCCCTGGAATATGGGAGCCTCCAGAAGCTGGAGAACAAAAGAGAATAAGCTCTTTGCTGGAACTTTCAGGAGGAATGCAGTCCCACAGACAGACACCTTAATTTCAGCTGGGTGAGACCTATTTCTGACTTCCGACCTTCAGAGTTGTTCAGAATACAAATTGGTACTATTTTATGGCCACAAAATTTGTGACAATCTTCTATACCAGTGGTAGGAAACTAATAAAGGTGGTGACTTTTGTTGATGGTTTTAATAGCCTCCTAACAACGAGAAGGAAAAGAACCCTCATTCCTGTTTTACAAAAGGTATTTTATAGGTTAACATCTTCCACTTGAATACCGGTTCCTCGCTGTCAGCGCTTCCAGCTCTTTATAGTTCTTTCATATCCATTATCTCACTAAAATTTCACATCATGACTGCCCAGTTGCTACTGTAGGGGTTATTATCTGTATTTGATGAGTAAATGAGAGTACAGAGGTTCAATAACTCACATTCATGATCTAGTAGAAGAGACATAATGCTGTCTAAAACTGAGAGCAGGGAGAAGTGAAGCAAATGCCTGGAATCTCAAATGTCATTTGCTCTTTACTCCTAAGTCACCTCTGAATGAATACAACCCTCTGTCATCTTTTTGTACTCTTGTATAATTATTCCCACAATTAGTGTTATGGGTTATATTAGAAGGTATGAAAGAAATCATTTCTGTAAAAAAAAAAAAAAAAAGAATCTTAAACTCTAGAAAGGGAAATGAACAATTTTACAGAGTTCTGTAGTCATTTTAGAAGTCATGCAGCGTCCCACCCTTGTCTGCTCCTCACACCATGTTTTCTCCTGCTCTGACTTACCCATTACATTTCGGCCTCACCAGCCTTCTCTCTCTCTGTCTTGACATGTTCCTTGTGCCTGGTATCCTCTCACCCACACTTTTCCATGCAGGATTTGTTTTTTTGTTTTATTTTTTAGCAAGTTACTTAAATGTCACCACTCAGGCACCATGCCTGATGACCCTGTCTAGAGAGGACAGTACTTTCAGACACACTTTTTATCCCCGCTTCTGAGCACTTACGATGCATTACAATTGATCTCTCTGCTTATTTCCTCTCTCTCCATTCCCATGAGAATGGAAACTTCATGGAAGCAAAAGTCTTATCTAGGCTATTGACTGGTATGTCCTAAACACCTAAGAGTATTTCCAGGAAGCATTAGCTCCTTTTTGAAGGTAGGAGTAGTTGCCATACATTCTTGGTACCTTTGATACCATTATGTCTAATAGACCCAGCTAATAAACTGATGAGCAGTGCTTTAAGGAATAGAAACTATCAGTCTAGAAAAATCAGATATTAGTGAACAGACACAGTGATTTTCTCTACTCAAAGTCCTTTTGGCTTAGAAGTATATAAAATTGGGTGCACTTGAAGATAATTATGCAGTGAAATTGACCTTGGGCATAAGAGACAGATTCTTCATTCCTTCAATTCTATCTTTGTCATATACTAAACATTTAATTTACTACCTGGTATAATGGCATACGGGGGAGAAAACCTGTGTGTGATGTCTAGCATAAACATGATGGATGTTACTCTAGATGACATTGAACTAGTGACTACAGAGACTGTGCATCTGTAGCATGGCAATTTGCCAATCTGTACCATATGAACACCTCTCCCAAGTAAGTCATGTTAAGATTCAGAGGTTATGCTGTCTTCATCTCAGGGTGATTTAAAAATAATAACTTTTTTTCAAGTTATAAAAATCAAACACCCTTTTGGAGAGAATTCACAAAATACGGTTAAAAAATAAACCATACTAGAACACACTACCTAGTGATAATTGAGGCAATCTTTTTTTTTTTTTTTTTCTCTTTCTGGCAATCTTTATCTGTATGCATGTGCATACATGTATACATTTATTTGTTCCTAAAATATAAGATGTACTTTATAGATTTGTATTGAATAAATAAATGAAGGAAGGCATGAATGACTGACCACTGGTGATTCCAATCTGACATTAAGAATATAAATTGTTTAGTGAGGCACGGTGGCATACACTGGTGATTCCAATCTGACATTAAGAATATAAATTGTTTAGTGAGGCACGGTGGCATACACTATAATCCCAGTGACGGGAGGCTGAGGCAGGATGATGACGAGTTCAAAGCCAAACTCAGCAAAAGTGAGGTGCTAAGCAATTCAATGAGACCCTGTCTCTCAATAAAATACAAAATAGGGCTGGGGATCTGACTCAATGGTTAAGTGCCCCTAAATTCAATCCCCAGTACCCCCCCCAAAAAAAAGAATATAGATTGTTTAAAAGAGTCATTATTTGTTTCATTTAAAATTTTGTTACTAATTTACTATTTTGTTCTCTTTGTTCTACTTCGGCTACTCTACCAAGTATAAGGGCTTTGATTTCTCAATCAAGTTCCATTTAAATGTAGAAGGTTTCAAAACTCAATTTAAAAAAAATAAAATCTACTGATATATGACAGGTAAATATAAAGCTTAATGCCTTCTTATATCTAAGTGATGTGTTTATTTAACATTTTTAAAAAGTTTATCTCAACAAATGCAAAGTAAGCATTTAAATTTAACATTCAAGATATATACCCTCAGCAAACTAGAAATGCAAATGAATTTCCACAAAATTAAATAGGGCATCTAGGTAAAATTGTGAACTGAGATCAAAATTAATGGAAAAAAAAAATACCTTGCCTTTCCTCTAGTATTGGAATTTTTGGAAATAAAGCAAGATTTGCAATCATCACTTTATTCACATTGTACTGAAGGTACAAGGCAGGTGAAATAAATAGAAGGCAAAGAGATTAGAAAAGGAAAATTGAAGTTACTTCTCTATGGAGATAATATGATTGTATATGTAGAAAATCTCAAGTAATCTACCAAAAAAACCTGTTAGAAGTAATAAATTATTTTAATATATTTATGGATAAATGCCAATATGCAAAGATCAGTTGATTTTTTATATATGAGTAACATTATTAAAATGATAAAATATAAATGATTTATACACAGCATGGAAAAATCATAAAATGTGTAACAATAAATTTAATGTAGACTTTGTAAACTTCTACACCGAGAGCTACAAAACTTGCTTCCAAGAGATATTAAGTGAAAGCCACATAAATGGCAGAATATACCATGTTTACGGTTTGAATTACTCAAAATTGTTATAAAATCAATTTCCTCCAACGTGATTTAAAAATATTATTTGACTCCAAATAATTGAATTATTGGTTGAAATTAACAAGCTAATTTGTCATGCTTTGGATATGAGGGATCCCACCAAAATTCCTATGCTAATGCAGGAATATTCATAGGTGAAATTATTGGATTATGAGAGTTATAACATAATCAGTTCATCTTACTTTGAATTGATTTACTGGATTGTTACTGTAGGTAGGTGAGAAAGTGGCCAGTGGTTTTGGATTCTGAAAGGGTTCATCTCCCCTGAAGCCCCTTTCATTCTCTCTTTCTGTTTCCTGGCTACCATGAAGGAAACAGCTTCCCTCTGCCATATCCTTCAGCCATGATGTTCTGCTTCACTTGGGCCTGAGCAATGGAGTTAGCCAACCATGAATGGAACCTCTGAAACTGAGAACCCAAAATAAACTTCTCCTTTAAGTTGTTTTGATCAGTATTTTGGTACAGTGAGAAAAAAATGGACTAATACACTGAATCTAAAATTTATATGGAAATTCAAAGGCCTTGTATTGCCAAAATAAGTTTGAAAATAAAGATCAAAACTGACTCAATACTTATTATAAAATAACACTAATTAAGACAGTATGGTCTTAATATAAGAAAAGACAAATGGATACTGGTACCACTTACAAAATCACACATACGTAGTCCATTGATTTTTGACAAAGGTGCGAAAATGATTCAATGGAGGAAAGATAGGGAAGTCTTTTCAACAAATGTTGCTGAAACAATTAATTGCCTATCCATATGACATCTGTTTTGCACCATACACAAAAATTAATTTCGGATTAATTAGCAACCTGAATGAGTGAATTATTAAGCCTCTAGGAAAAAAAAATAAGAGAATGTTTTCATGGCAAGTGTTAAGAAAAGATTTACTAAATGGAAGAAAGCAGAGTGATAACTATGAGAAAAAAAATATGTGCCTAACCGACAAAGAACTCATTCGTAGAATACATGAATAACTGTTACAAAATCAATACAAAGAAGACAAATTCTCCAATTACACTGAACAAAGAACTTGAAACAAGGCAAGAGTTACCAATTGCCAATAATTATATGAAAAAAAATGTTCAATATGATTTGTTACCTGATAAATATATATTAAAATAGAATGAAATGTCACTACATACCCAACAGTATGATGACAGAAAATGTTGGGAAGATATGGAATGACCACAGCTCTTACACAGTGCTAAGAGAAGACTAAGTAACACAATCATGTGGTAAATATTTTGGTATTTTCTTATAATGTTAAACATGCACAAATTTTATGGCTCAACATTCTGCTTTTAGCTACTCTCCCAAGAGAAACATAAACATGCCCCCCAAAAGTTACACATTTATTCATAGTAGCATCTGTCATGGTAGAGAACAAAAAAGAAAACAAGTGAATGTATAAAGAGATTGTGGCATATCTGTACAATGGAACACTTCTCATGAATATAGATAGTATAATAACATGGACAAAGCTCAATGATAGTATGTTGCTTGAAGGTATCCAGATAGAAAAGGGCACACACTGAATTATTACTTTGATCTGAAGTTTTTAAATTGTCAAAACTGACCTATGGTGCTAGAAATAAGAACCGGGAATAGGGCAGGGATAGAACTACAAAGGACATCAGAGAAGTCCTAGGGATGACGATAAAATTCCACCTCTTGAAGGGACATGGGTCCATGGAAGTTTGCATTCGTCAACACTCACCAGACAGTACACATAGCATGAGTGCATTTAACTATATTTAAATCATACCTCATATAAAATATTAAACATTTGTGGGGGGCAGTATTTCAAATGAAGGGTCTGTCTTTACTTGTTTGGATTCAGGATACATGATTTAATTACAGATTTTTAAGGTGTTAAATTTATGGATGTGAAACTGGGAACTGTAGGGTTCAAGTAGTGGAATGGAATTCTTCCATCTGCAACAGGAGTGCTTTGGGTGCAAGTAAGGGAAGACTGACTAAGGGCTTGGCCACAAGACCAAGGGGTAGTCATTCCAGGACTGATTCAGCGTTAAACCCACCTTCTAATCTCTTTTCAAAACAACAACAACAATAACAACAAAAAAACTACTGCTCCCCCTCTAGGCAACCAGAAGACAGAAGATCAGAAGGCCAAAACTTTCCCACAGAAGTCTAGAACCTACAACACTAGAACCTAGAACACTCAGTTCATTTTATAGAGAAGAATGTGAAAGTGAGAATTGTTGTTGCCCAAGGATTGTTGTCTTTCTATGGTTTCCCTTAAACAGGAAATTACCTCCCACTCCTGATGATTTCTTTCCTTGTCGAAGAAGCTCAACTAACAATGATCTTTTCTACTCTCTGTTTCTTTAAACACTCTTCCCAAAGAGAATAAGTGATCATTTGTCGTATATATTTGGAAAGACTAAACAGGCTACATGTGGCTACACAAGTTCACTCAGCTTGATCTTTTTACAACTTCTAGAAGATTCACATGCTTTCCTACTTGAGCACAGGAGGCTGTCCTTGTGAGAAACTGGAGTGAGGATGGGAAGATTTCTCCCAGTTGGTAGGTTTCAGGACTGTAATTCCACCCAATTCTGGGTTTCAGTGTTCAAAAACCCAGTAGGCTCTTTGACTCAATATGTTTTCCTCAGAACTTATAAGCCATAATGTTGATAGTTACCCTCTATATTATTTTCAATATATTTAGAACTTAAGTATGAAAGAATGGAGGTGTTTATTAAATCTTCTAAGTGAATTCAATATTTGGAACATTGACTAGAGGCACAAAGAATTAAATTGTAAGATTTTGGAGCAAAAATCACTTTAGAGTAGATTTTGATGAATCGTGACTATATCTTTGGACTTGCAGCTTTCCTATGTCATTATGGAGTCCTGATCTTGGTTGTTTTTATAGAACTTTGTAGTCAACCAATTTTAGTTGCTATGGTTTGACTGCCCATTAAAGGACACACTTAGACAAGCTCAATTTTAAAAGGCTGTGAAGGTCTTAGGCAAGGTCACAAATGAGTCTGGCACAAGCAAGGAAGTGTCTCAGCTAGGCACATGGCTCACATGGGTGAGCTCAACGAAAGCGCATAGTAATCACAGAGTTTCTTCGCTGTGGTAAAGATGTCTTGGATGACCTTCTAGCAGGCGTGTGTGACCACAACTTATTTCATAGACTGGGACTTTTATGACAGATATATTTGTAGCAAAGATTATATTATAGGAAAAAGGAAATCTTTATGTGATTCCTTTGGTGGGCATAAAATAATTGTTTCATTTAAACATTATAAGAGCCAAGTGCATGTAGTTCTATGATTTACAGTTCATAGAATCTAGATTTGAAGACTTAGTGCCAGGCATAGATAGGTATTGCCAGATAACTGTTCCAAATTCCATCATATAGTCAGAGCCAAGGAGAAATTGTTGAAGGAATTAATTTTTAACATAGCTTTTTATATACGTAAGAATGAATAATCCTGAAACAATTAGTGCATATATTTCAAGATGATTGAGTTATTATGGATGGTATGTCTGTGCCCTGAAAGAACATGTTTTACAAATATATAGAATTGAAAAGTATAAGAAAGGCAGCATCTTTCTGTCCCCCAGGGTAGGAGTCAGTAAATTATAGCCAGCAGGGACATCTAGCTACTGGCTTCTTTTGTAAATAAAGTTTTATTAGAACACAGCTATTCTAGTTTGAGGTAACTTTCTTAATTCATCTGGGGGTGCTCTATTATTTCATTTGAAGGAATGGTGCAAAGAATAACGTTGACAGATGATCTGGTACAACTGATACAAAGGTCAAAGATAAGGCTGATTTGCATGCCCTCTGGGAGGAGTCACGCCCAGGCCAAGGGGAAGCCAGAGCCCCTAGGCTTTGCTCTAGTCATCCCTGTCTCCCAGGATACATTTGTCACAGACATTTGGACCAGCCAGATTCTAGGCGGGGGGCTAGAGACAGAGACAAGAGGAGGAGAGGAGGACCCAGAGGTGCAGTGAGTCCCAGGCAAGTTGGGTACAGGTCATTCAGTTGTTTGATGGCTTTCATCTGCCTGTTCCTTCAGTCATGAATCTCAAAGAACTCACACACATGGATGTTGTTTTAGTCAGTGGCTAGTTTGTGCTGGTCCATTAGGGTATGATCATACATTTTTCATGTGTGACGTATCACAATCACCTTGGGTCACTATCCCAGCCTTGGCCATCTGCTTTTGCCAAATCCTGACTTTACTTCCTGGTTAGTTCTGTAGCTTCATGAGTTTCTCTGCATGTTCACTCTCCTTTTGAGAAAATGTTTAGCAACGGTCCTGGAAACCAAAGGCCCATGGTCAAAGCAGTAGGGCATGCACAAGCAGATGTAGGGCCCTCTGATCCACAGTTAGTGGCACCTAAGAATCCCAGTGACAACATGGTTATCAGAAAGCCCTAGGCAGGTGTGGTCCCAGGTGCTAAGAGCAGAGTAGGGTGGATGGACAGGCAGGATCCCCGCACTTTCTGCCAGGAGCATCTGCCCACTCTGCTGAGTGGCATTGACTTCCTTTTTGAATTTGCAGTTGTGGGGTCAGTGCTAAATGTCATGCATGTCCTATTTACTCATTGGGATGTTTAAAATTGAAACATGCCAGAGATTTTGCATTATAATTTGTGATTCCAAAGAAACTTTGCACCTTTATGAGACTGTTTAAAAACTTCCAATTCCACACAGGCCAAGATTTTGCCAGAAAAGATGGAATTTGGACTTTCACTTAAAATATTGGTAATTTAGACTTTTAACTCAAAGGGGTAAAATAATTTGATTCCAGATGTTAAGACATTTGAATTTTAATATTTTGGGGTTTTAACTTGCAAGGGAATCTAACCATTCTCTCTTGAAATTAGGCAAGGGTCTTGAGAGTGTTTCTTATTCACATAAAGATATTCCTATATATTTTTACTGTTGGAATGAGTTTAATGTCTTTGTTGAATTTCTGGAATGCTATGTGAATAATATGGTTGGTTATAATTTGGGATGGCAAATTGAATAGGAAAGGATTTTTACTCTTGAGCACAGAGTAGCCTTGTAGCTAATTTAGATAATACATTGTTCTCATCTATTTTATGAAATCTAAAGTGACTACCTGTGATCCCAGGGTGATTCCCAAAGAGCAGTGATTGGCAATGGAAATGAAACCTAATGAAGGAATGAAGATTGGACAGAGTTTTCCATCTTCCAAAGAGGACAATCACACTCCTACTTCATCACAGGTTTCTTACAAAAGCTTAATGAATTAAAAAAAAATATATATATATATATATAAATATATATATATATATGGGTAGGACTTTTGGAGGGGAAACTTAATCCTCATTCTTCATGATTCCTCCCTATGAAAGAATTTGTGTGTCCCTTTACTTACTCCAACCCAGGGGCATTAGAGTCATATGTAATCGATCAGCTCCCCCACTTCTCCTTGGAACTGAAATAAGTTGCACACATCATTTGTGTTTTGCAGAGGTAACTTCCTACAACCTCTGACCATGAGAATGACTGGTGGGTAAATTTCTTAATCCTTGGGTTCAGAGTCGGGAGTCTACTCAGTTATAACTGACTAAGCTATAACCTTTACCTTAACATTTAAAATAAAATAAGTAGTGTTTTGGTCTCCATATGCCATCCTATTTTCCTTTTTATTATGCCCAGAAAGGAGGTGATATGTAAGGGTGCTATTTTTTTTTATTTTAGATGGGTGGGAAGAGGTCTTCCCTCAAAATCATCCCTTTATGCCTTATTCTGTTTTATATTGCATTTTAAAAATTTACATACAGGCAACATTTTTTTTTCTGTGTAAGCTGATGGATAAAGAGGCTTTGTTAATTAAAAAGTGTTTAAAAAAAGCCTATGGACTAGAGATATCTGTGGAGATTTATTTTCTAAGCCTTTTTTTTTCCCCACAATAAGCGAAAATGTCAGCATCACTGTGAACAGGTGTGTACATTTACATTAAATAAATTATTCATTTGCTAATATTGTGGAATTGTTTCGTAGTGCATGAAAGCAAAAGAAAGCCAAAATAATCTCCATCCTTTGCATTATGTATTGTAGCATTAGGACAAAGTTTTCTTTGGGAAATTCTCAATAAACAGGCTCTATTCAGTCCCTGAGGTACTATAAAAAGTTATAGAATAAATCCAATATAAAATATTTGAATTTATTCTGGCTTTATTTGTTATCACAGGTAATGATATATAGGCTTCAATTTCTAAGAACATGGAATATGGTTTGGCTGGACTGAATTATTATTTTGATTCTTTTTGCTTAGCTCAAAGGTTGCCACTTTCCCTTGTCTTTCTTTCTGGGAAACTTTACACACAGATTTAGTCACAGTTCTTCCCAGAATTTGAGAATATCCTGTGTAGTTATTGGTACTTTTCTCCTGTACACAAAGCTCCATAGAGCATCTTCTGTTATGCCATTCTAAACTCATTGATATTTCTCTACTAAACAATAATACCATTGTATGCTTTTTTCCCCCTGGTCCTCTGGGACCTATATGACACCCCATGTGGATCCTGGTAACTGGGGTTCTGCTTAATCTTTTTTTTTCTTTTTCTCTTCCTCTCTTATAAAAATTAATTCACTGAAACATTCATTTTACTATTGAGTCCATCCAATGAATTTTTCCATTTTTATTGTTTTAGAATTCTAAAAATTGCAGTTCTAAAATGTTTCTCATTTTTAACATGTAATTTCTCTGCAGAAGAAATTTTGTATTTTTTCAGTAGTACTTTTCCTTTGTTCTTAGACAATGGTTAAGAGAGATATTTGGTTGTCTTTATCTCTTAATTCTAACATCTGGATCAACCTGAGATCAATGTCTGTAGACTGTTTTTTTCCCGTGAAATTTTGTTAGTCTTTCCAGGTTCTTCATACATTGATTACATTTTTATTTTATCCCAGATACTTTGAATATTATGTTATGAGATGTGGAACTTGTTTAAATCTTATGGAGGATTTAGTTATTATTTTTATATTAAATAGTTGACTTACCTAGGTTCAGATCAGAAGTTCCAAACTGCATTCTGTGTACTTTGATTTTATGGTTTGTTGTTTGCAAAGCTTCTATAGTGCTATTTGTGTCTATCCCAAAATGTATGCAGCCCAGGATTCATTCTGAGACCTAAGTAGCAATCTATCTTATTCTTTGGTTCCCAAAGACTTCATATACTTACTTAAAGTCAGATCCATGCATGTGTAGCCCAGGGGGTGAGCCCATCATTTCATTTACAACTTTCTAGGATCCCTTTCTTGAGTTTTCTCTGCTCTTTTTGAACACTCTTTAGCTCTAAGTCCTCCTCTCTCTTCATGGTCACATGGGTAGAAAACTGGAGATTTGTCCCTCAAACTCCATTGTAAACTTCTAATGGGAGCACCTGCATAGGAGAGAGAAGGAAAAAGCATCATGAAATTTCCCCTATATTTTGTGGTCCCCTTCCTATGCTTCAGACCAGAAGAGATGAATAACTGGGAAGCCCTTCTCTCTACACTCCACAAACAATTCTGAGATGTGTACATTGAGTGTAGGCTGGGAAATATAGGAGGAAAAGAAAAATACAGCCTAACTCCCAGATGGTTTGTACTTGGAATTTAAATTCCTTCCCCAGTTTGCTGTATCATTTGCTTCTCAGAGTCCTGAAATTGTCATTCAATGGAAGACATAGGTTGGCATGTGCTTGTTCTCTGTTAGCCTTGTCCAAATTAACTTAATTAACTTATTTAAAAGAGATGAAAGAATAAAAATTTCTCCCTTTTATTTCCCTTTCTTCTTTCTAGCCATCAAATCCCTTTCCTCTCTTTAGTGGGAAACAAAGCATGATTTTGATTAAACATGATCTCATCACACTCTTCCTAGAATCATAATTCTATTTCTAATGGCAACATTCTTTTCTGTCCTGAAAAGCAATTCTTTTTTCTGGAAGAAAAATAAAAGAAGTACCCACATTTGGTACTTCTTTATACTTTCTTTTTTCTTCATGTTGTCAGAGTCAGAGAAACCAAAGAGGAAGAGTGGGAAAACTGAATACTAATTCATAGAAGGATTCAATATGTGATTCCTAAGAATTAATCCTACTACTGTCTTCTTTTAGAGATAGTACAAGTGAATGTTTCTCTATTCAAAGAAAAAGATCTGCTAAGCCAAGCATAAATAATATATTTGAGACACTGGTAACAATTCAAAAAATTTAAGTCTTGGCCCAGAGTAGATTCTACTAGTAAAAACCACAGGTGCATAGAAAAAGTTTAGGCAGCTAAAAACTAGACTCAACACCCTTCATCTACCACTCCCTTATTTGCTGTGACTCAAAGGCAAATGAGGTGATGATGCTTCATTCTAAAGCACAAACCCTAGACATTGGTTGTCTGAATATTATCTTTTCCAGAACACCCAGTTGTATATTCCAGTGCCTGAACGACATTAACTTCCTGTCCCTTGCCTTAGTTGTTGTATGGTGAGAGCAAAATGAAACACATTTTCCATTCTCTACTTCTGCTCCTACTTTTCCTGGAATGACTTCTTGCAAAACTGGAATTTAAATGCAGAATTCCTATTTCCAGAGCCAATTTGCTTTCCATCATGTTCAATTGCTGAGAAACTAGGAACTGTTCCTCTAGGCATCTCTGCATGACTAAATCCTAATTTATTCTTTCTAGTAGAGCTCCTATTCCATTAAGCCTTTCCCTCTTCTTCTATAGCAGTCACAGTAGACAAAAGCAAATTGTGTTCTGGTTTTTCCTCTGACCATCTGTACAAAGTTGGATAAGTCATTTGACATCTCCAAATCTCAGTGCCTTCATCAGTCAACTTAGGATGATAAAGGGACCCTTCTGAGTTGTCAGAGTAAAATCAGTAATAACTGTAAATGTTGGCCACTTCTGCACTTATCAAAACCAGCCTTTTATTATGTTGAATAAATATATTTCTCTTATGTGATTACAGTGCTCAAGGACATTTTGACATGATCTATATATCATTTTTCGGGTAAAGAGTATGAAGTTAGGAGGCTCAGAATGATTTTTCCTAAACTGTACAAGATCTAGCTTTCATGTCAGGAATTAGTCATGCCTTCATAAATTACTGCTTTTAATGCATGAATGTGATGATAAGCTAAGTGGATAACCAAGGAAATTCAGTAACCCACACCGGGAGGCAGTCTTAGCTGCCTTCTTGATTTTTAGCTACCTGTCTTCTTCTTGCCTGAATACAGGGTAGGGGGCATAGAAACCAGAGCTTCAGAGAATAGAATGCCATCTGGGATTATGCCAAGCAAAATAATCAGGGGACTCTTCTTAATTCTTATTTAGTAGGCTGCTGAGAACTTCTCAGAAGAAATGAATTATTTTAGTGTTAATAAGTCAGGCCTAAAATATATTAAATTCTTTTCAACCGTGTTTGCCATATCATTCTATGTGCTGATTTGCTTTAGCTTAGTGACCTATTTTTCAAGTAGTTAATACATTGATGCTAACACAGAGGCCTTTGTGAATATCTTCTGGCCATTGGGTTGAAACAAAATGTTCATTTTCTGATTCTGTGGTGTGCAGACAGAAAAGAGTAGGCTGTAGAACAGATTTTCCATGCACTGCTGCTTCTCTGCATTATTGAACATGAGCGCAGCTGCTTGGCTTTCTTGGGTGTTCATTTTCAGAGACAGGGCCCCATTTTACTTCTGTTTTTTCACTGTTAATCAATAAACTGCAAATAAAACTGCTGAAAGCCGAGTTCTCCCCCAGACTACTTTTTTCTTTGAATGTTTCAGAATCAGAGACCCTAGAGTCTCCAATGAGGACTGTTTTGACTTTATAAAAAGGAATTGTAGTTCTGCTCCTACTAATAAAAGAATCTAATCTTTCAAGGGAGATTGCTGAAAAAAGCCACCTGCTACAAAAACTTCTTCATGGTTGTGTTTTAAAGAATACACCAGGAAGGCCAGGCATGGGAAAACAGGAAAGTGAGTATATCGGGGGATAGAATGAGACTTACCTCTTGTCAAAATTATTTGATATATGAAGATACATTATACTTCCTCAGCCTTCTTTTATTTTATACCTCTAAATCTCATTAGCCACATGCCTTGTAAATTACCTCCCCCCTTCAAAAATCTCTTTTTAGACAAGATCTGAGAAACTACCTCACATTAAGATTTAAATAACCAATCAAACTTTGTTACCCCTAAAGGTTGAATCTGAACTTGAATAAACAGACGAGGCTTCAAGCTAAATGAATGATGCTTCAATAGCAAATTTAAAGCTACAGTTTTAATCATTATTTGTTAGAGTTAAAAGACTTCTAAAACCATGCATCTCTGTCTATGAGTACAACTGCACTACTAGATTTGGATCATTGCTTTTCTTGACAGCTCTTTCTAATGAATCGTGCTGTTCATTTCAGAAACCATAGCATGATCCACTCCATTCTCTGTAATCACATCCAATTGGATCCTGGAAAGACCAGCTCCAAGTCTTCATTGATTAATTTGGCTACAGCCATGGATTGTGTGGCATGGCTTACACGAATGATGTGAACTGAACAGATTTGTCTCTGGGGAGTAACCTACATGCATTCTGTCACTTCCTTAGCTTTACTGAGTCATGTTCTAGAGAGGTCAGACACTGGGGCAAATCCAGTCTGTTATAGCTCTCACTCTTATATTTTTAACTCATTGATTTATTTTGCTGAGAGGTTCGTTCCCATGGCAACAAAGCAGGCCACTTGGGTTAGGAAGCTCAGCAAGAGCAATAAAATTTGAGGGGATCATTTTGGTTTTGTCTCCTCTTCCATCTTTCCAGATGCCCTCCATTGCCTCATAGGTCACACTGTCCTTGAGCCCTCAAGACATCTTTGATGAATGTTAAGATCATTTTATTTCCTTGTCCAGTAACAAAGAGTCCTTTGTTTTTCCTGATACAGGGACTTCTTTTACTTTCTCCAAGGCTTTTGTTTCACCTACTTGGATTTCTAATATTCAGTTATGAAATCCATGAACAAGAATTGCTTCAGAAGCATTGCTCCTTCCATGGGATCTTCACAGAACATTCCCCAGACTCACCAGATCTCTTGCTTTCCTGACCTGCTCTGCCTGTTCTCCTTTTACTGAGACATTTCAGTTCTCATCCATTGTTTCTCTCAGCTCAAAGGTTACTTACTCAGAGAAACCTGCCCTATCCACTCATGCTGGATTTGATCCTTCTGCTTTCCTGCCCACAGGCTCCTTTTAATTCTTCCTCAAAGCATTTCTTGTACTTAGTAATTATGTTTTGTGATTATTTAAATATCTTTTTCCTCAACTAGGCTCTCAGCTCCCAAAGATAGGGAAGCTGGCTCTTTGTTTGTCAGTTAAATCTGGTACTTAGCACAATGACTGACAATGAATAGGCTTAATAAATATTTACTTATTGAATCTACTAAAGACCTTTAATTTGTCCCTTCTTAAGGCCAGAATCAAGGGGACAGTTTATCTAACTACATTAATTAGCTCGAGTTGCCACAACAAAATACCATAGATTGGGTTGCTTAAGCAACAGAATATATTTCTCATCATTCTGGAAGTTGGAAAGTCAAGATTAGGGTGACAGTCAATATAGTTCTTGATAAGGGCTCTCTGACTCATAGACTTCAAGTTCACCTTCTGTTAAGGACACAAGTTGAAGGAAGATAAAAGCTATTCTGCAGATGGCCACCTTCTTGCCTTCTTGCTGCATCCTCATATGGCAGAAAGAGAGAGAAGGCACTTTCTTCCTGTTCTCATAAGGCCACTATAATAGTTCTGTTTCTTCAGAGAAACAGAACTGATACTATATGTGTATTTTAAAATGGGAATTGGCTTATGATTATGGAGACTGAAAAAAATCACAATCTGCTCTCTGCAAGCTGGAGAATCAAGAAAACTGGTAAGATAATCCATTTTGAGCCCAAAGGTCTAATTCCTTGTCCCAGGACAAGAACCTGGGTCTAGTAGGGAGAAGGGGGAGGTGGGTGTGGTATAAGTCCTGATCCGAAGGCCTACCTGAGGGCAAGAGAAATTAGATATTTCAGCTCAAAGAGAAAAAAGTAGAAAGGTAGTCCCCCCTTATTCTCCCTTTTGATTCTGTTAGGGCTTTCAGTGGACTGAATAATGTCCACTCACACTGGAGTGGGTCCTTTGCTGTACTCAGTTCACCAATTCAAATGTTAGTGTTTTCCGGGAATACCACACAGACACACCCAGAAATAATAGTTCCTCAGCTATCTGGGCATCTCTTAGTCCAGTTGATGTGACATGTTAAATCAATGATCACAGTCTCCTATATGACTAAGTTTGGAGAAAGGGCTGTGAAGAGGACCTTTCTCACAGGTCCTGTCTCTTAATGCGGATACCTTGGGGGCTAGAGCTGCAACATATAATTTTGGTTTTGTAGGAGTCCATGGCATTGAGTTAAACCCATTTACCTGAAGTTGTCTCAGTCTTGAATCAGATGGACTACCACTTTGCACTTTCTTCCATTCAAACATCATGATTTTGCAAGAAAGCACCATGGTTCCTACTAAACTCTATAGGTTCTTTCTCTATTACTGATCACCTTTCAAGAAAATAAAAGTAATTTCCAAAGTTTTCTCTGAATAGAAAGTTCTGGTGCAAGATAGCAACAATAATACATTAATATAAGTAAGATACAGAAATCTTTGATATAATAATATAATAAACATATTTCCCATTGAACTTCAGCGTTGGTCACAGAATATCACTGGGACTGGGTATTCTTTTTTCCTTTGTGATTCTGTTTTCCTCCAGCTGGTATACTTCACTGCAACTGAGCCTTAGGTTCTGATTGTCTGTCTCCCCAGAAAAGTCTTGTATTTGTCTGCAAGGGCTCTATTTAATTTTTAAAATCATTTTTATTATTCTATGCAAGGGAGACATCTGGAAATGACATTCCTTAATGAACTATCTTTAACAAATGCTATCTTTTCCTTGTGAAAAAAAGCTCCTTTTCTTGATTTTCTTCTTCAAATAGCCATCGGCAGTTCTCTGATTGAGGCTGCCAGGTTACCAGAAGAACTGAGTGAGAAGAGTTTGTTGTTTTTAAATTCTTCCTGCTTTTATGTTATATTTAATCAGAAGCACACCATTTCATATTCCTCCCTTTATCCCAATTTTGGTTTAAATTCCTTTTCTGTAATTGATTTTTTAGTTTTCATTGAACTTGCAAATGAATGCAAAAATCTGTTAAAAGAAACTTTTAGTTTATTAATTCACTGCTACGTTGGCTGGTTCTTCTGAGGGACTAAGGAAGCTGCATCAGGTGTGAACCAGGTGTGTGAACAGGCTACTTAAATGCTGATATGGAAGTCCACAGTGAATAACATTCCACTTGAAAAAGCAGTTTCAGGCTAACTTACTGCATTAATGAGACTGTCATATTGACTAGACTTGTGGAACAAGAAATATGCTTCTCTTCTTCCCATCTGCCCCATTTGAATTTCATACCAGGACAGACCCTTTTAAATGGAGGTATTTTACATCTTTCTGATCCATTCAGAATAGAGCCAAGAGCATTTATGACTAAGGTGACCAGGTAATGGCAATAATGCAAGACAGGGTAAATTCCTATCATTTGACTATGCTTATTCATTCCCCCTCATGTGGATCCATTTGTTACTTAGCACCAAGGACCAATTTGTGTATTAAAGTGTTAGCATTGAAGTGTTGTCTATGTGTTTAAACTAATGTGTCGAATATCCACTTATGTACCAAAAGACGATGGAAAAACAAATGAACTGATCACTGTTTCTGCCTTTGAGGATGTTGTAGTCTACCAGAAAAAAAAAAAAAAAAAACATGAATAATTTTAGTGAGGGGGACAGAAGGGAAAGGTTAGGGAGACTCTATAATATGTACACAGGAATTCAAAGTAGTGAATGGTGATTGTGGAAATTGGAGAAGGCTTTCTACATAGTGGCATTTGTCATCAGAAGGGTAGATTAAAAATAGACAAATGGACAAAATGGAGGTGGACTCTCTGGGCACAAGTAAGAACAAAGGTCCATATGAAAGAAATAACACAGTTATTTGCTTGCTGACTAGGTGGAGGCAGGGATGGGATAGAAAACGAAACATTGAATGCTACTTGGATTTTAGACATACTCTAATATTTGTGTTGTGGAGAGTCTGTTCTGAAATAGAGTATAGAAATAATCTGAAATCTGAGAAGATTTCAGAAAGTTATTTTGTGAAGGTATCATTGATTGGTCTGGGAAAGCTACAGAACAAGAACCAGCAGTCAAATTTAAGTGTGGCCTTTGATTTTGATCCTGGGCCATATTTAACAGAAAGAGAATCTATGAGGGTAGAAAGAATGTGTTTTTAGAGGAGTGGAAAATATTAAGTTTCATAATAAAGAGCATGTTTCTGTAGAATCTCCCTAAGCCTTGACTATTTAAATAAAATGTTTCAGCCAGGTTGTAAATTTAATGCTTAAGGACTCTAATTTAGATGTGGACCCCAGAATTGGGTGTTTGAGAGATGTTCATAAAAATCACCTTTGTGCAATTGACAGCCCTCATTGGTTTTTAATATTTTTAATAACTGAGATTACATGATGACTTTCTATTTGCATTTACTTCATTTTCATATAATGTACAATCAAGGAAGAAAAGACATGTACAGGTAAGACACCAGAAAAGGCCATATCTGAGAGGGCAAAAGCTTAATAAAAATTTAATCAACACAACATGTGGGAGGTAGCAAATGGGAACCTTGGTGGAGAAGATGTTCATCAGAAAGCCTTGACATTGAAGCTGGGCCCATATGATGGCTGTGGGCTCCAGAATAATAGATTCAGAAACTATTTCAAAGTACACCCCCACACCACTTTTACAAGTCCAGAGAGTTCTAACTGTTATCAGATTCTCACATAGTCTGAGAATTCAGACCCATAATTAATAATGGTAAGAATTCTATGATACGGGGAAACTCCACTAGAAAATTCTGAGCCTGCAGCGTGAGTATGAAATGGAATGCATTTTTATGAAATATCTCAAGGTCTGTCTGAAAATAGGAGAAAAGTTGAACATGAATGTCTGGATGTTTATCAATTATTTTGTTGAGAAGAAAAAACATTTTGTTCTCATTTCTCCTCAGGTCTTCTTTAGCTTTTGACCTAAACCCTGATGATATTTTTGTTCTTTTAATCAAAAAAATCTTTAAAGAGGACTTGAGTTCTTTCCAGCATGAGTGTGTTGGGGTATGTGTGGGGGGGTGCTGGGGATTAAACTCAGGGTTCTGCACATTCTATGCAAATGCTGTACCACTGCAGTATGCCCCCAGCCCCTCAACATGATTTTTTTATTGTCTTCCATTTCAGTTGCCTTGAGAAAATGATAACAATAAAAATTCAAGGAACACTCTGTCATTTACTCACAAACCCTGATAGATGAACTAGAAATCCATGGTGTTATGAAGATATAAAAGCTATAGACTATTTCAGGAATTTGTTGATCTCTTATTTTCTTCAAATTCTGGGGTTTGGTTGAGACATACTGCTAATACTTAAGTTCATGTTTTCTCATCCAGGGCTACTTAAACTTTCCATTCTTATTTTGAGTTCTGTAGCAAATGCCTAAGAACCTAAAGGAAACAGGTGATGGGAAGGTATTGCTCAATAAGCCTCTTTTTATTTTCTTGATATTCTTAAATATCTTTGAAGGTGGAAGTAAGGCTAAATAGAATATATTGGCTACATTGGAAAATTTAGATAAATCTCATGAAAGTACAGATGAGAAGGGATCTAAATCTCACACAAGCAAATTGGGGAATAATGGGTTACAAATATAGTTAGGACATTGTCTAATGAGAAATTGTAAGAAAAATGTCAGATAGGGATTTTGGGCAGTAGGTATCTTAACACTACAATGGTGGCTGCCTAGGCTCGGAGCTTCTCACACATGTAATGGCAAAGAAAGTATGGTGTTCAGAATAAGACCTGTGACTTGAGGACAGTGACATGGGTAAGAAGAGAACTGCAAGTAAAGTGAGTTATCACATTTCTATGTATTCCATCCTTCCAGAAAAAAAGTTTATCCATGATAAAATTATTAAAGGGGTCATATCATGTAAAACCTTGGTAATTCATACTATCGCTGATTAATCAACTTGAATTTTAATAGTCACTCAAATTTGGCAATCATTGTTGTAGCATGGTCTCTTTCAAACAATTAGCTCATATAGAAAGCTACAGAAATACAAACGTTTTGCACCTGTTCATTTTCATTGACTAGGGAAACATACTCAACAGTAGATAAATACACCTGGTCCTCAATGTTGATGTCACCACAGAAGGGATCTTTTTCCCATCCCAGATCATACTCTTTTGTGTTATTCTAATTTCCTGCCCACAGCAGTTTGTCCTTGAAATCAGCTGATATTGCCAGTGGAGGAAATAGCCAGTTCTGGATTTCCCTAATGCCTGTCTTCATCACTCCATTACCTACTACCAGCAGGCAAGTCAGTCATTATGTGCTTGAGGTGGAAAATAAGCATTTGACCTAGGGAGTTGAAGATGGGGACAACATACTTATTCTTCCATTCCACAGATATGGACCTTTATCCTTCCACTTTTAAAAATATATATATATATATATATATATATACTTCCACTCTAAAATATATATATATATACAGCACTGATTTAAACTGCTCGATTATGGGAGTTGCCAGGACTGGATCTTTAGATTTTATGCTACCTCATGAAAGCAACATCTTGAATCTATCCTGAAGTTCAGAAGCCATACCTTTGACCACTCTTTAGAAAGATAGAAAGGTAGAACTCAAAGAAAAAAATGTCAGTCTCTACCTTTGTTTTTGAATATATTATTTCCTTTAAGTGCCATTTGGATTATAAGTAATGAAGTTCCTCTAATTTAATAACAGGTGTTGGAGATATTTACTTTTGATTTGGGTTGTTCATGGGAGGTAGCACTTTGAAGGGAAGGGATCGTTGAATTACTAACATGGGGATGCAATTTCTCCACTATTGTTCCATGATATTTAGAGTTTTCTTAATATTAGAGAAAGGTACAGTATTTTGTGGCCCACTACAAACCTTGTATAGGTAGAATGTGTAATGTTGTAGCTCTGAAATACAACTCTTCCCATGTCTGGGGATAAAATCTCTTAGAAAGTCAACCTTTGGGTAATGAGGAAGATGAATCCTCTTCCCAAATAGTATATTGGAATTCCCAAGAACAAGAAGAAATCTCAAAGACCTGAGGAGTGGGAAATGTAAACATTTTTTGATTGTTCAGAAACTCTGGGAGGATAATCATTATTCTTTTCTATTGCACAACAAAGAGGGAGATATTTTCCACTTATAGAAGTGTGTTTTGCCTTTGAAGAGCATGTATTTTATCACCGCTTATCTGGTGCTATCCAGGGTGCTGAACTATTTCCTCTCATTAGGTCTGTGAAGAACTTTTGGTTCATTCCATGACCTCTGCTTGCCATGAGCCTGATCCTATCCTGTGCTTTCCTTCTGTACAAACTGCCAACTCTCACCTACACTGACTCTGCTTGCACAGTCAACAGCCTCTGATGTTCTGACCTGTCTACCCATTTCCTTGTCCTTCTTTCTATCAATAGTTGTATCAGGGAAAGAGTATAAGAATTGCAGAAAACTACCTTAAACCTAGTCTGTATTCTTAATAGTTTAGATGCTATGAATAATCTACTAATCCAAGTGAAAAAAACTTAAGGTTAAGTATTTCTAAATTTATATTAGGAAAAATTTTTAAAATATTCTAGTCTTAGTTATATAACATGTCTATGTCTAAGCTCCCTCATTTGTCTATGGAATATTAATAATCACCAAACTCATCCTGAATCATTACACTCATAAATGTTTCCAAATTCTCTTGCAAAAATCAGAAAGGGGGTTCAATATAGAAGTCAAATTAATAAATTAAAAATGTTCTTATTTAACCACTATCCATTTGATCAAGATGGATAGCATTTTGCATTTTGAACCCTTGAAGAATTGGACACTTCCACCTTAACAGTCTTAAAATACTGAAGCTGTTTTTCACACCCAGCAATTACTCAGAATGCCTTTTTCACACAACCAGCAATCATATAACTGCCGCATGAGCAATCCAAATGCCAAAATGTCAGGAGAAAGCAAGTGCGACCACCTATGCTGAGGCAAACCTGAGATTTTTGCTTCCAGAGAACTGCACCTCTTCCTCTCTAAAGAAAAATTCTTGGGAATAGGAGCAAGGTCCACTGAGTGCTTTAAGTTCATAATGCAGCTGCTGCTCTGCTCAGTCATCTGTCTCTCCACTTCTATTAAAGCATAGAATCAGCCCTTGTTAGTGCCTTTTTGTCCTATGAACCAGTCCCATTGTGGTTCAGAATGAGAAAGTAAAAGGGTGAAAACAATTTATTGGACTAGCTGAGCAACTGATTCCTCAGGGATTTACCCCTGACCTTTACAAGGGCAATATTTCCATAAATAAATTGGAGCTTTGTTTTTTCCATGAAGACAACTAATCTAAACTTTAAAGACATTTGAATGCTAGAATCACTTTACTGTTCTTTTGCTATAATGATTTAGATTGAATGTCATTGTGCACTGAAGCTTACCAGGTAATTGAGCAAATATATGCTTTATTTGATGATACAGTCATGGCTCTTTAAATATCAATGACCATGGTTTTGGAGTATAAAATAATGTTTGGCAAACATGTAGTAATTATGAGCAAGACACACAAAACTAGAAAAAAATTGTATTTTGAAATGAATAGGTTTGAACTTAGAATAAATTATCTTTTAAATATATTTTAGATTATTTAATTACAAATGTTATATTTCCCTTGAATAGCAAAGTTCTTTATTAAAAATATAGGTCTTTAGAATTCCTTCCTTTTTGGGAGGAAAAATAGCTATTTTTAAAATACCTGCATTATTTCTTCAGTGATGTTTCTATTTGGGTTCTTCTGGTAATCATGACAAATTCTCTCACGATATATTTATATTTTATTATAATTTTTTTAGATTTTTGTTGGGGGCAGGGGGTGGAAAGTAGTCTAGTTGATTAATTCTTACCTTAAGATTAAGATTTTCCAGCAGTCTTTGTACTTTTGCAATGGCTGATAGGTTATGTGGTATATATAGTATTTGTCAGAGAACCAATGAGAAAAAGCAAAAATGAAGCAAATTGAAAAGACTGCCTTCAGTTCTGCATCAGAGAGTGGATTAGGAATTACCCACCAAAATGCCAAGATGATTGAGCACTATATGCCCCAAATTCAATGCTTTAAATACATTACATCATTTAATTATTACCACTACTCTTTTAAATTGGCATTAAAATCCTCATTTTGCAAAAGAAGAACTTGAAGGGTAGACAGGAAATTAAGTACCAGAGTGGCAATTTGAACAGACCCTCCATTTTCCCAAAAAGTTTTGCAGAACTGAGTCAAATAAGATGCATACTGGAACAATAAGTACAAACTCAAAAATTGTTGAACGAAGGAGTAAAATCATGAGAACTCTTCTTTATTCAAATTAATTGGTAGCTATCATGTACTTAACTATGTTTTAGGACTGTCCTTGTTTTCATATGTGGCTCATTTAACTCTCACAGTACCTGGTGATATTAGTCAAATTGTTTTAATTTTACCTATGAAAACTCTGGGATGTAGAAAAAGTCAAATCAGTTTACCAAGATCAAACAACAGGCAAAGTAAGGAACAGATATCTTTCATCAATTTATCTCACACATGGTCACCCTTCTTCAATCAATATACTGCAACTACCCTCTACCACACACAAGAACATGTTTTTCCTGAGAGTTTTATATCTTTGAGTATCTTAATTTTATTGTACAAATAGGAGGTAATGTTTTTAGTGTATTTGACAAAACTTCTAATATATTAATTCATTTTGAAGTCTAGCTATTGAAGGAATTTGAACAGACATGCATTCTTCAATGCTTCATTTATTGTAAAAATCCATTAGAAAATAAAGTATTATTTAATAATCAATTAAAACAGATTTTGTTTTCAAAAATTATTCAGAATATGAAACAAGCTGCATTGTCATTTCTATAGATTTATTTTCTCAGGTTACTCTGTTGCCTCATATATTTAGTCCCTCTAGGTAATTGCATAATACAAACTGATTTTTCTTGCTCTGTGTTTGGCTCATGTTAAATATTTAATTAAACAATTAATACCCAATGCTGGTTATGGAATGGGAAAACAAGCACTATTTCACATTTGTATGAAAGAGTAAATCAGCATTGTGCTTCTGCAAGGCAATTTGTAAAAAAGAAGGTGTCAAATTTTAATACAGTCATATTCTCTTACCTAGCAACTGCTAGTATCTATGAGGATGCTTACCACAGTGTCATTTATAGTGACATTTTGAACAAACCTAAATGCCCTAAAAAAACAGAGATTTTGTCAAAGGGTTGTAGTACATGTATACAATATTTTATTATGACAATGGTAAACATTTTTTTTTTTGCAATGAAAGAGATTCATGACATAGTATCAAGTGAAATGAGAAATAACAAAGTAGTATATATTTATTCATCCTTTAAGCATATATAATTATAGAAAAAATCAATAATAACTATTTACCAATATATTTGCACTTGTTCACTTTGGATAGTAGCATGATATTTATCTTAATTTTACCTTTCAAAAATTTAAATAATAATGTTCTTCCAATAAGAATACATCCCTTTTTTCAAAACCAGTGTGACCAACTTTTATGTCCATTCAGATCAGGTCAGTTTTTCTCACAAAATTAGTAGTTGCAAAATCTTTAAGTGTTCAAAGATTGATGGATTACATTTTTGAATTTCAGGTAAGGAATTGTATACCTGTATTAATTTCATAATCAGAAAATAATATGCGAGAAACAATAGTTGTATGCCATTTGTGTATAATGAACCAAAATAAAAAAGAAAATAATATGCTATAAAATATATATTTAGAAAAAGTACAACCTGTCACTCTTAAGCCTGAACCATTGAAGTGCCTCTTGTGCTATTGGAGGATATCAGTTGTTAGGTAGACCAGTGAATTCCTTAGTCCTTTTTTTTTTTTTTTTTCTTTTTCTGTATCTGCAGGATTCAAAAGGAATATAAAAGCTTTTAGTTTCTAATGAAATATCAGCTCTTGACAGTTGTTTAAAATGGAAGGACAGAGTGTGTTCCTGAAGTATGGGCTATTAAGAAGAAGATTCTGTGTGGTTTTAGCAATTCACGTGTCAACCAATTGTCTCCTGGGAAGAAAGTAGCTTTGCAGGCTCTTCCAGAATCTAACTGCATGCTTAGCGAGGTGGGGGGTTAATAAGCCACATCTGACACTGGTAAAGACAGTATAACTTCCCATTCCTTTCAAGATTGCTAAGCATCTGTTTCTTTCTGGGATTTTTTTGGTTATCTCCTTTTCAAAGCAGGCCTAGATATATAAATGGAAATTCCCTTTTCACACTTAGGGATACAGGTAAAGTAGTGTTTTGGTGTGGTTTTTTATGTTGCCAGTTTTATATCCAGGAAAACCCTGGAGTCAATATGGTGATTGACTCCAACTGTTCCCAATCTCATGGAAACAAAAGTTGGATTAAATGTGCTCTTTGTTTTGCTGCATCAAGATTTTCTTTTAAGATACTTTGTTTCCATACTCTTAAACCTCTTCCAATTTCTTTGGGAATAGATGGAAATGCAGAGAAAAATATGAAAGAATTTCAAGATTACTCACAATCTTTCTGAATTTTTGTGTGTAGCTAGGTATTCTTTGTGTGTATGTATTTCTGGGGTGGGAATTAATCTGATCTGGAATTCATTTCAATGATGATATAATGAGGGATTTCTATTCTTACCAAATATCACTTGTCATCTTCCTCAGCAAAAATGAACTTGAAAATTTTATGGAAAGAGAAATAATTTCTACAATGGAATTTATTTCACTATTTTATCTCTTATTATTGTCATGATTTTACTTTTACTATCAAGTTCTTTTTTCTACAGCCTTCTTCATATAATGAGAATGTTGACATTTCTTGTTTAATAGTAATATAGAGAAGCATGAGGCACTGTCTTTTATTTTGAGTGGATCTATTTTATACCAACCTTGACTTGGAAATTTATTTTCGTCAAGGATCATGCTCTCTGACCACAAGTTGTCCTTTTATAATTCAGCTGCCATTCAAAGTCATACTCAAAGGATTAGTTAGGGTTTAAATTTCCTGGAAAATTAAAAGAATTATTTAACCTGCCATCACTTGGAACCACCATTGGATTCCACTTAACTTTTGGCCAATATGTCCATGAATGATACAAGCTTTACATTTCCATGTTAGCCTCAAATTATTTAGAGGATCTTTATTACTGTAGATGGGTAATCATACCTACACTTTGGTATGAAAAGAAAAGCAAACATTGTTCCTAGCTGCCACTGGCAGAGTGTGAATGGAGGCTTGACTCATTTCAGTGGCCATGGTCAGCTTAGTGTTGATCATTCAGTTTCATTTGGCATTTTATCAGATGCCTGAAAGGTAAATAGTACTATTAATCCTATTTTCAGTTGAGGCTTATGATCAAGATTAAATACTTTGTCCAAGGTCACATAGGTAAAAAGTGATATTAAAATCTTGTATGCCAGGCACGGTGGCTCATGTCTGTAATCTCAGCAGCTTGGGAGGCTGAGGCAGGAGGATCACAAATCCAAAGCAAGCCTGAGCAAAAACAAGGTGCTAAGTAATTCAGTGAGACCCTGCCCCTAAATAAAATACAAAATAGGACTGGGAAAGTGGCTCAGTGGTTGAGTGTCCCTGAGTTCAATCCCCAGTGCAAAAAAAAAAAAAAAAAAATTGTGACTTTTACATTCACATCTCTCAGAATTTTTAAAATACAAGACTGAACTATCTTTCAGAAATTCCGTGGATGTACTTCATTCAATCAAATAGTAAAATGAAATTTATTTTTACCTGCAGCTAACTTTCAAATTCAGGGTGAATACGGATATGTTATATATGTATAATATTCAGAAACTAATGTGAAAATAATTTTTTGTTTGTTTTTGGTTCAATCCAAAATAACATCATCTGAAAGGATATAAATACTAATGAATACTGATATTCTAGTTATTTAAGTAAATTGGCAATACCCTAGTCATGTCAGGCACTTTAATTCTGGATGGAAGCTTGGTTTTCTGATCATAAACAACACTTGTAGTGTGAACCTTGGCAGTAGTTCAAAGGTTACAATAAAACGATCAGGTATCTAAAATGCTTCTGTTCTCTTTCTTATTGGCTTCCCTTTAAAGAACTTTGAGAAGAAAAAATAACAAATTATTATGTAATATGTAAGCAATGTCAGACCTTATGCTGGAACCCAAAATCCAGATTAAAATCTCCCCCAAACAGTCATATGAACTCTCAATAGCAATAGGAATTCCTTATGGGAATCTATCAAACCACACATGCAACCTTTCAGTTTTCATCTCCTTTCTCTTTCTGATGATGAATATCCTAATTTCTGGATCAATCTGAGTGACTGACAAAATTTTGCTGACTTAATTCCAGGAGCTTTTGGTATGAACTGGAGACAATGTGAAGAAAATATAACCTGCCCAATTTAAAGAGTCTCTGACTTTAGTGACATTATCAGTTTTAAATTATTTTCCCCCAATAATTAAAATGTGGAAGAAGTGGGCATTTAGTTTAATAACATCAACTTTTATAAAACAACTTTATTGAGATGTAATTTGTATACCTTAACATTAATCCATTTAAAATGTACAGCTCAACAAAGGGGTTTTTTTTTTTTTTTCTTTCCATATTTGGGATTGGAAATTATCCCCACAAACCACTTTAGGACATTTTCATTACCCTTCGAAGAAACCCTACACTCATTTGCCACCACTTTCCATCTCCCGTCAACCTACACAACTACTACTCTATGGACTTCCTAATCTGAATATTTCATATAAATGGAATCATATCATATGTGTTCTTTTGTGACTGACTTTTGCTGAGCATAATATTTAAATGTTTGTGTATGTTATAGCATGTTTCAATAAGTTCTTTTGTATGCCTGAATAATACTCCATTGCATGGATATACTCTGCTAGTTTATGGTTAGTTGAATGGTTTTCACACTTTGGCTGCTTTGAATCATGCTACTATGGACAAAAGTATTTGTTCAGATATAAAAAAAAATTGTTCAGATTTCTTTTGAAGCCATTTCTTTTTTATTTTTATTTTTTCTATGTAGTTATACATGATACTGGAATGCATTTTGATTCATTGTACACAAATGGGGTACAACTTTCATTTTGAATCCATTTCTTTTTTTATTTATTTTTTATTTTTATTTTTTTATTGTAAACAAATGGGATACATGTTGTTTCTCTGTTTGTACTAAGAATGAAATTGTTGAGTCTTTTGAGAACTGTGTTTTTACATTTAGAGGAACTGACTTCCAGAGTAGCTTTGCCATTATACCTTTCCACCAGTGGTGTATGAGGGTTCAAATTTCTCAACAGATTTGTCAACACTAGTAATTATCAGACATTTTGATTATCATTGTTCTAGAGGGTATGATTACCAGCAACATTTTTTTTAACATTTAAAATATTTTTCAAAAATAAGCCATTTTTAAAGGTAAAGTTAATGTTAGAAAGAGAAGAAGTATCTCATTGTTGTGTATTAAAATGCTTTTATTTAGATCCCTTTTTTAAAATTCAAAATTTTTAGATGACTGATAATGAGAAGAAATATGAAGAATCAATTTGGATTTACAATGTATGATTTTATTCTTTCTTTAATCTCTCAGAGTCTAGTTTCTTCCACTGAGTGGCATCTCCTCAGTGGTCTGTTGGTGAGTTTGAGAGAAAATAGCAAACTGTTTACCTGAGGAAAGTCAAAGTGTCAGTACACAGGATGAGTCAGTACATAGAATGAGTCATTCATGCAATCTTTATAAAACACACTTTTTCTTTATTGCCTACCCTAAATGCTACATAAAATTCTGTGCCTTTATCCTGAGACATAAGAACTCTCTGACTTGTCTAAACTCAATGACTGGTTTTATGGTTTAATATTTTTATTTAGGTCTCAGACCTATAGAATATATATTCCTAATGGGATTATAAAATGACTTCAATTTTTCTCCATTTTATGATCAATAGTTTTAGTTTTAAGTTGATTAATGCCAAGAACATGCAGGAATTTTGTGGTCTAGACTTATACCATTGTGGATTTAACTATATTTAATAGTTAAATTGGTAGCTCATGGGGAAAATATTTAAAAAATAGACACAGGAACAAGCATGTAAGCCTTAGTTATTGTTTAAAACATTTTATTGGTTTTTGTAAATCTCCTAAATAGCCCTAAGGAATGGAGATTTCACTTATTAAAAGCTGCTGATTTAAAATAAGGTGAATTAAGGAAATAGTTTTAAACTTCCTCATATGATCATTTGAGGGTCACATCATATTCTAGGACAGGAAATGACTATGAAATGTTTCATTGTGTTGTATTAATCTTACTGGAATATCAGCAGAAAAAAAAACATTTCAGATAAAATTTTGAATTTTCCAGTTTTTACCTAAGAAGGATGCTTCTACAGAATCCATTCCTTTCTGTTCTGTAACTGCCACACACCCTGAGGAAGAAACTGCCTCAGTGTCCTTAGCAACAGAAAGCTGCCTATGGCCGCAGGCCGAGCTTGGCCTCAGCATCACCTTTCCGTGCAAAGTGAGTGTAGTGAAAGAGCAGATCTTTTATAAAAAAGGGTCAGAATAGGGACTGAAAGCATCATCAACATGCATCAGCCAGAGACCCCCCTGTGGTAATAGCTTTTAAACCAAGTTCCCACTGCCTTGGAGTTACTCTCAGACATTTTCGAAGCTCAGTGTGAGAGCAGACAATGGGTGAAGGTCAAAATTTTCCATTTCTGCTCAAATTAGAGCAGTTCTGGGATCTATGAAATATTTCACATTTAAACACAAGAAAAAGCAACAATGGCTTAATATTATTTGAATGTTGTTATGCAATGTTCTATTAAAAATAACTTTAAGCCCCTTGAAATGAGCCAAAGTCTTACTCTTAGATCCAATTTTGTCATCATCAACGAAATCAAAACCATGCAAATGAGAAATTAATTAAAAAACATTAAACTCTAATATATAAAGAAAATAGTGGAGTGATAGATGCCCAAAATGTTGATTATTTCTGAGAGATGTGATTATCATGAACTTGATTTTATTTTTAAAACATTTAATTTTCCTGAATTTTAAAAATAAAAATAACTTTGATAATAGGAAAGAAATATTATTTGAATAAGACAGTTTCATATTAATAACAAATATTAAAATTATACTAGTTCTGAGTCTGCAATCTTGATCAAGCCTCTTAGTATCCCTGATCTTCAGTCTCTTCATTTGAAAAAAATTGAAAGTTGAGATAATGAGGTTAAGCAATTTGTCAGGTGACTTTTAGACCCAACATTCTGAAAAATGTGATATTAAGGAAAAGCAGGTGAATATGTGTACATTCAATTGCATCAAATATTTTGTTTTTCACATCAGTAGTATTTGGAATGAGAGAAAGAATTCTCTGTATAGCAGATATGGTACGATACCTTAACTCCAGATTTCTAAACACATACCAAATAATCATTGTGTGTGTATTTTAATAGGGCTGTTATAGGTTTGGGACTGCCTTGCATATTTGATTGTTCAAAAGAAGTGTAATATGAATTTCCCTGCAAATATTACATAATAAACTTGGAAGAAATTCATATAACAATATGAATAAGGAACTATAAATGAAATAGTAGAGATTAAAATGGCATTCTGTATCATAACATAGATGAGGGGATAGAATAACATTTGAGGTTCATTTAATCAATAAGTGGAAAAGGGTGATATAAACATTAATAGTTGTATCAAAAGAAAATGCCCACTTAACTTCAGGTCCAGATCTTGAAAAAAAAATGGTGCTTTTTTATGTTTGTTATTCTTATAATAAGTCTTAATGAAATTTGATCAGGAACCTTAGGATATGTGCTGACCAATTTCAATTAACGAGTACTTATATCCTCTAAAACATTGTCTTAATGAAACAATGCCTCACAGAGCAGCTCACTAAGACATCAGAACTTTTTTTCCCTACATGCCATCTGGAATGAGCAAAGTTGAAACTCTGCATCTTCAGATGATAGAAACAGAGTTTATGAGATTCTACCAGAGATAATTTGCCTTCTTTCAATAAAGTTGAGAGATTTCTATTAGAGAAAAGAAAGCCTCATGGACTTGACATAAGATCAAACCCCTCAATGTTATTTTTAATTTTCTTTTTCTGATAGCTTCTTTATTAACTTCATTAATATTTTCTTTGTTTACTTTTTCATAAACATGGTTTACAGTCTTTTATAAGTCTGAAGAATAACTTGGCTCACCAACTGCATTTATTTAAGAAATATAATTCTTTTACATGCAAGAGTGCCAATCTTTCATTATTCATTGACCCTTTTTAGTATTATCCCTTATAAAACTTTATTAAAAGTGCACAAGATGAAATTAAGGATGTGCCAAGAAAATTTCATAAATCAAGTGTCTACTGATATCCTATAATATTTATAATGGTGATGGGTGAAATTCAGGAAGTGCCTGTTGTAGCAGTTTAGTAGTTTGCATTTGGGTAGAGTAATAAATTGGCTTATGCTTCATTACATGACTAACCTCATTATAGCAAAACCATGCACACTGTTTCTGTCAGTTAAATCTTCATTTACTTTCTCAGGCACTAATTAAGAAGTCCTTATCATTCAGGTAGGAATAAATAATAGGAACAATTACTGTCAGATATAGGCATATTTAATAACCTTGGACAACCCACCTGTCTCCTTTTGGTGACAACCTTCTACTTTCAGCTTCAGAGGCAGAGGTTCAAGTTTTTCTATAAAAGCTAGCATCAAAAGTTAGGAAAGCTGCCACTTTCTGCCAAGCTCTTCCTTAGAAAATCAACTGTGTTGGCTCCATTTCTCTCTGTTTTAGAAAGAGCTAAAGAGAAATTACTAGAAATGTCATGTTAGAAGGAAAATGAAGTCCCTTACATGCCCTGATAAATGAATTTGCAAAAATCACATCAGAATTAGAGCAAATCATGTATAATTTGTCAAGTTCCCCAGAAATATCTCAAGCAGGTGCATGGGACAATGGGTTGATGGGTAAGTATCCTTGCTTTTTCAACTTCTTTGAACATACTATCTATACCTGGTTCCTCAGAATCTTTTTCAGATTCAAATAGACCTATATTTTCCTCATTAGACTAGTCTAGATTTATTTTCCCCTGACTGCTGGATGATGAAATTGCTGCTGGTCATTAGCCAGTCTTCCATAATTCTCTTTCCTGTCTTTGTAGTCCAATAGGTTGATAGTAAAATGAGGCAATCCACTGTGAATCAGGACTAGCCATAGTCAGTAAGAGTCTGCACACCTCTGGGGAAAGACTATTTTCCATATTCCTGTGACATTCTCCATCATTACAAGCTGTTTGGGACCTTAACATGCACCACTAAACCTGAACAATGTTCCACCAAGATGTAAAGCTCGACAGAAAGATGCTCTGGTTGTCAAGGAATCTGACCTGAGTGGGACTTCAGCCTACAGAGAAAATTCAATAAATGAGTTTACCAAGGCGTACTTTACATTGCTTAGCAGATTTTGTTGTTGTTGGAAATAACAATGCCCTACTCAAAAAAGTTTGACTATAAATAATATCTTTATGATTTTTCTTGTATTGTTAGGACAGGGACGAGGAAGGGTCTTTATTTCAAGATGAGAAGCTTTTTACACATACCTGAATGATAGCTTATATATAATTTTAGTGAAAACCTTGAAGTGAGCAATTTGTGAAATATGGCTGTGGGTATTTGATTATGCACAGATGATAAGAAATAGCAACATTCATTAAAGAGGGTGTGAGGAAGATTGTCATGCTGTCAAATGGTGGACATGCATTCCTTTTATTGATAAAACAGATAGATGAGGAGTCATAGTTTTCTTTCTCCCTTTTACCTTCAACTCACTAGAGTTCTGTCCTGATAACAAAATGTAGTTAGATACATCTGGGTTCAAATCCCAGCTCTGTAATTTGCTAACTTGTGAGAACTTCCTGAAAGAATGTTGCTAAATTTTCTGAGTCTCAGTTCCTTCACCTATTAAATTAATATAAATTAAGTACTTACTGTACTGGTTGCAGTAAGCAATGGCAGCTAAGCCTTATCAGCCATTTGGTATATGCTGGGCAATTTTCTAGGTATATTATATGTAATCCATTGAGTTTTCAGAGTAAGCCTTGCAGTAGAAGCTAGAATAATTCTTATTATTCAGGTGAAAGGGAAAGAGAAATTAAGTAGTTTATCCAAAATAATAGAATGTGTGACATTTATGTGATTTGAACCCAGGCATTCTGTTTCCAGAGTCTAGACAATTATCCACTATGCTACTATACTAAGTATTCAGTATGGTATGCAGAATATACTGAATGGCCCATATATGTAAGATTTGAATGCCATCATTAATAAATTTTGGGGGGTTATAAATAATATCCTGTTCCACTCCTAGTTCAAAATCTATAACAAAGTAAGCATCAAGATCAGATGGAGATCTGAAGAGTGCTAATAAATTGAATAGAAATGTGGCTTTGGAGCCTCAGATTAGTAAGTGTAATAATGTTTTGTTCCTGAATTAATTTCATTTCCTAATAGGTAGTTGGCATAACAAAGATCCCCTTCCTCCAAGGATGCAGCTTCATACCACACAGAAGGCAGGGAAAGAGTACACTCGTTCAGTGAATAGGCAGGCTCTGTAAAAGAGAGCTTAAGTGGTTTGAAGTCACAACCACTTGGCTCTGTTTTCCAAAATCTTGAACCAAACAAGTCTATTCTCTTCTCCTGAGAAGTAAGGGAGAGTTGGAAAGGGCACCAATATTTTCTGATATTCCTCCACTGGAAAAGGCAGGGTAGTTGCCTCCTCTCCTCTCTGTATCTACCTTACCTACTATAACAAATTACCACAGCCCCGGTGGCTTAAACAACAGAAATTTGTATCTCACAGTTTTGGAGGCTGGGAAGTTCAAGATTAAGGTGCTGGCTCCATTCCTGATGAAGGCTCTCTTCCTGGCTTACCTAGGGCTACCTTTTCTCTGTGTCCTTACATTACCTTTCCTCAGTAGGAGAGGGAGAGAGAGAGAGAGAGAGAGAGAGAGAGAGAGAGAGAGAGAGAGGGAGTTTACCTTCTTCTTATAAAGTCACTAATCCCATCACATGGACCTTTTCCTCATGACCTAATCTAACCCTAATTATCTCCCAAAAGATCCATTTTTAAATAGCATCACTTGGAGTTTAAGGCTTCAACATATGCAGTTGGTTAACACCTCCTCATGCTATGAGAACTATTATGTCTACTGTTGCCATTATTAGTGCTGTTCTTATCATTGTTATTACTTACCAAAGATGGCAGACCTAAAATTAAAGGGTACTTCCTTGCTCCTCTGCCTGGGCCAAGAGCCACAGAAGAGGAAAACACCTTAGTCCTATCCTAAACATGGACCACCTTAGATTTGCTGAGATGCTAAGGTAGATTAAAAAAAGAACTGGGCTCCCCAGCATGTGTGCCCTTGCCTGCTATGAGGCAGAAGCACCCCTCCCAGGAATCAGGGAGAATGGGAGTGATCGTTCTTTCTGAATATCATCTCTAGATTTACACCTGTTATTTCTAGCTCAGAATCTCTCTCTGAATGCATTTTTAGAAGTCATTCTCTCCTTTAATAGAAGAATTGCTCTGTCGGTCATATTGGCACAGCTGTCCTTGGATGTGCCATAAGCATGGAATGAGTTGTCTTTTCCTCAGAGTTGATTTTTATCTGTTTCCTTGAAAGGCATTTACAGGAGCCCAGAGATGAATATATTTATAACTGCCACATTTTCTAAAAGAAATGGCATCTTTCACACAAACTCCTGCAGAGACCAGAGAGATAAGCCCAGGAAATTAGCCATGGTAGTGCTAGATGATGCCGCTATAATGAGGGTATGAACCAAGAGGTGATCTGATCCCTGGGTCTACAGGAGTGGAAATAATAAGCCACTTAGCATGAAAGCATTACAGTGGTAAACTTGAACACTCTCTGCCCAATTCTGGTAGTTTTGCAAACCCTAAATTTAATGCTGCTCTATCTATTGAAAGCCTTGCCCTATAGTTGTCAAAACAATTGGTTATCCCTTAAAATAATTATTTGCAGATGCATTTAGTTAAAGGCATCTGAGATAGAACTAATAGTGCATTAAGCCCCATGGAGAAAATTATCACAATACACTAATGTGTTGCTTCAAATCCATGAAAGCAAAGGAATCTAGGATAGCGAGTCCTCTAGGAGAGAACACCATGTGGGTTGTGAATTCCATTACGAGCCAGGGGCTAAAATCTAGTAAACCCACCAGACTTCCCATCCCAGCCCTAAAGACAAGTCCTAAAGCAATAAACTGTACTAGAGGCAGACAGGTAACATAGCCCCTGAAAGGATGCATTTATTTATTTAAACAATGAACTTTATCAGAGAGTTAGGGGCTTGAATATTCCATTAAGTTAGAAAGCACTAAGTGGTTTTCTCATAAGTAACAGCTTTAAATTAACTGAAAGGAGAATAATGGGCGCACAGGAAGCCATAGTGTTTCCTTTTTTTCCCCTCTGCTCTGCTTTTCATGCCTCACGGAACAATTTTCATCTTCCCTTGTTTACTCTGACAGCACTCTGGGAGGTCCCTGTGCCCTTCTGTGGCAGAGCCGGACTCTGGAGCAGGAGGCTCCCAATCAACCCTTCACTTCTGCTGAGATCAACCCGGAGTCACTGCTATTTCCTAACCATGTGACTCTTCTTCATTGTTCACAGAGAGGCATTCATAGGTGTTGTGACTTCTTGAGGGAAGTAAAAATTATTATTATTATTTTTTAAATTTTTTTTTTTAGTTATACATGACAGAATCCACTTAGATATAATTATATGAGCATGGAATATATCTTACTCTGTTAGAATCCCGTTCTTATGGATGGTGGGATTCACTGTGTTGTTTTCATATATGTACATGGGAAAATTAGGTCAGATTCAGTCCACTGCCTTTCCCTTTCCCATTCCTCCCTTCATTCCCTCCTTGCCCATTGTTTAAACTACTGCAGTTCTAGTCTTTAGCTTCCACATATCAGAGAAAATATTCAAACTTTGGTTTTTTGGGACTCCGTATGATAGTCTCCAGATCCATCCATTTGCTAGCAAATGTGTTGAAGTCATTCTTCTTCATGGTCGAGTAATATTCCATTGTGAATATATACCACATTTTAAAAAATCCATTCATCTATTGAAGGGCACTGAGGTTGGTTCCAAAGCTTAGATATTGTGAATTGAGCTGTCATAAACATTGATGTGGGTATAGACAGAGGGGGATAACTGGATCAAATGATGACTCCATTCCAAGTTTTCTGAGGAATCTCCATACCGCTTTCTAGTATTGATTGCACCAATTTGCAGTCACACCAGCAATGTATTATTGTACCTTTTTCCCCACATCCTCACCAATATTTATTGTTACTTGTATTCTTGAGAATTTCCATTCTGACTGGAGTGAGATAGAATCTCAATATAATTTTAATTTGCATTTCTCTAATTGCTAGAGATGTTAAGCATATTTTTCATTACATGTTGACCATTTTTATTTCTTCATCAGTGGAGTGTCTGTTCAGTTTTTTTTTTTTTTGTCCATTTATTTATTTGTTTATTGATGGTGCTGGGGATTGAACCTAGTGCCTTGTGCATGCTAGGCAAGCACTCTACCAACTGAGTTATATCCCCAATCCTTGTCCATTTATTAATTTGGTTTTTTTTCTTTTGCTGTTTTTGTTTTTTTAATATCCTGGAGATTAATGCTCTATCTGATGTGCAAGTTGTAAGAATTTTCCACCCATTCTGTAGGCTCTCTGTTCAAGTTCTTGATTGTTTCCTTTGCTGTGAAGAAGCTTTTTAGTTTGATGCCATCTAATTTGAAAATAAAAATCATTTACTCATTCTACCAAGTAGATGTTGCTCTTTCACTCTCAATCAGAAGATGGTTTCTCCTTTTGGAATGCTCTTTCTTTTTATACATTAATATTCAAAGCCAAACTATATCTGGCACTTTGTGAAGACATCAACTGCTCAAGGATGAATTAATTTCTTTCTTCTGTTATTATATAGGCCCCAAATGTACTTCTGTTATGAAAATAATATTCTGCCTTGATTTAGATTTTCCTTTCCCTCTAGATTTTATTCTTCTTGTTATAATATTTCAACTTACAGATGACTCATTATTACCAGGTTCTTTATATCCATTTTGATAAATAGTTGAGATTTATAGTGCTCAAAATTAATAAATAATACACATTTTATAAGCCCTTTAAAAAGGCCCTCCTCTACTTCCATTATCTTGTAAGATTTCTTGGAAGCATTTTGACTAAAGTGCATGTATAATGCAATAGCCATTGGAATTTTAAAATGAAGTTTTAATGTTCCTTTGTGCTTATAAGGACAAATATGTTAGGATGTTTTATTAGGTTGTTTTCACAATTGGTGGGTTCCTTAGTTAACATTATGCATTCAGAACTGAATTTATCTCCAAAAAATAGTGTGACATTAAGATGCTAGCTTATTTGAGTGGAAATATTAAATTCACTTTTGAAAAATGTTGTATACTATATTTTTCTAATGTAACACAGCTGTACATGTTAATATGGAAATACACTCCTAGAAGATAGGTTATCTACACAAGAGTACATGCTATTCTGAGAGCTGGGAATGTATTTCCCAGGTTTGAGACCTACTAAGCTGGGAATCTCTCTTGACTCAACCACATCTGATCTCATGCCATATCTAATAACTTAATGTATCAAATTATGATTCTGAAACAGTATAGCTGCTCAGGAAGTACTTGTAAAATCAAAAAAAATTCATCAATTTGAGAAAGGTAGAGTCTTCACTTTTAGTAGATTCCTCGAATACCTTGAATAGGTAGGTATAGTACAGAGAGAATAGGAAAGGACAGAGTTTTGTTTTGTTTTATTCCATACTCATGCCAAAAGAACAGGGGTCTTTGGAACAAGAATGTCTGAGAAACTCCTGAAAATTTCTCCTACCCTTTCTGACATGTGAAAATATTTTCTTCACCAGAATAAATTTAATGATGCTCAGATAGAGTCTATAGTTATTATTATTATTATTGTTATCATTATTATTGTTTGCAGTTACTTCTGAATCTACATTTTCATTAAGGATTTCTTAGGGATTTGTATACAATCCAATGTGTGACTATTTTAGAAATGTATAAATATAGCTTCATGTTAAAGAAGTATTGTTTTCAAATATCTGCCAAATAAGTATTTCCACCTGCCTGATTCAAGTGTTCAAACTATAAATGAGGAGTTGTGTCATTCTCTGGGTTCTTTGCTGAGCAGAGGTGTACATCAAGCATGTGACATCCTCAACAGTCTGCACCCCTCTCCACTTCCTGAAATTGTTCAACTGGACAAGTGAGAACTCTTCCTCACTACTTTCCTCTATTCTCTCTCTCCTCTCCATTCTTTGTCCCCTCTCTTTCTCAGTTATAGTGGTGCTCACCTTGTCTGAACAACAAAGACACATTTTACAGAAGTATTTGAGATGGAAAAGCAGCCAGTTGTGCCCAGCAGAGATGATTCAAATAGTGAGAAGGCTCTGGAAATGGTAAAGTTACAGCAACCCTCCTAATGATATTGTGAAAGAAGGATGCTGGCCTCTGGAAAAAGGACCGTAGACCAGACTGTAAAAATGCTAATTGTGGGTAGGTAGGGAAGTCTCAGATAAAGAATCTGGAACCAGGAGAAGGCAGTGGATGCAGAACAGACTGACAGTCTTTTGGAGAAAAAGGAGGGAATTCTAGGAGTGGTTGGACTAAGCAGAGGATGAAACAGAGGTTATCCAAAATTCTGTTAGTGCACCATGTGCAAACAGACTCAATCTATAAATCCAGGGAAAGCAGATCCAGAAATGCTCTCCATAAACCTCAAGAGGAAAACTTAAAAGAATTTCACTATGACATTTAGCATGAGTAGGAACCAGTCTCTCCTGATTTAAGATGACTAGTGTGAAAGTGAAGATGAAGTGGAGACTTTTGGAGAGATTGTCTGCTTTGAACACATTATCGGCCTCAGATACATCGTATTAGAGGGTTACTTTTTAACATTAAAATACATTTCCCCCTAATGATGTCCACGCACATGGAAACCATTTCTCAATATATTCTGTTTCCTTAACATTTCGCTTTTACCAGATGGGCTCTTGAACATGTCACCTCTTTCTACACGATATTCCCAGTCCACTCTTCCTGGTTTGCTGGGGGTTCTCCAACACTCTCCATAAAGTATTTCCAACCACCTTCCCCTAGAACACTTGTGCTGCCTGCACACAAATCAGTCTACCCCTCCCATGGAGATAGGTTTTCCCTCCCCGTCCTCTCATATATTTTGAGCATCCCTACTTTGCAGTTCTTTCTAGTTTTATAGTCTGTTACATGCCAGAGTTTATTTGGCATGATTTAGTACACTCCAATGATTTTATAACACCAGTTTTGAGTCTCAGGCTGTACTGTAAGTTACTATAGTAGCATAAAGGCCTGGTATCTTCCCTTCTCATCCTGAGGGTCTATATGACAAAAGAGACTAACAAGAGAAAAACAGCAAAACAGCCATCATTACCTTTTTTGCCTTCCATGGTTTTTGTCTTGGCACCAGGCAAATAAACAGTGTTTTAGAAATAATTGTTGGTTGATTGAGAATCTTTCCTGTATAGTATAATGACAAGTTAAATTACTCATTTTCTTTTAAAAATACAGATTAAAGAGGTGAACATATTTATACTTGAAGCACCAAAAACTTGCCTCCTCTCTAGTTATTATAAATCATTAAACTAGTCAATTTTTTTCCTCCATCTTCCTCCAGCATGAAATCCAGTCAAACACTTGGTTGCTGTTTTCTACATCTGCCTCCAAAAACCCATTGTAACATATATGCTAATTGTGATTATTTTTAATGATTCCATCATGTTGCTTTTAACACAAAGTTGCTTTAGTACAAGTTGTTTTCAATACAAAGCTAGATTATCCTGGCATACCCCATTATTTAAATTAGAACAGCTATTTTGCCACCAGCTTCCAAAAGTAGTTAAACACATTCTTCTTGATAAGTACATCAGACCACATTAACCTATTAGAGCATCTGCAAAGAATGATCCTCCAGCTTAACCTCATTCTGAATTCAGCTGCCCTACCATTTGAGACCCACTAAACTCTTTCTGATATTTTTATTCCCTTGATCTTTTTCCTGTGTCTCCATCATCTCAGCATTAGACAGAAAGAAGAGCATCTGCCAGGAATCTGTATGTGAAACCCACCTGCAAGATTAGTTTGTTTTATCTAGGGTGATATCTTATTTAATTCTAATGTTGTCTAGACAAACTAGTTTAAATTCTTCTCCCCAACTAGTACACTTATCCTGGTATAGATAAAAATACATGTTTTGAAAGGTTTTTCCTTTTAGTCCAGGATGAGCTTTGAATTCCTTTGATTCACTGTTCCTCCAGCTTTTAATTTCTTTGAAAGGCTTTCTGGAGGGTTGAAATCATCTGTCATTAACTTGGACACTTTGCCTATGACCTCTATTTTTTCTCAGTTAACCTCATATGCTGAATAATATCACTTGCTCCTGGCTATCTCTTATTTCCCAGGTTGATCCATATTTTTATTAAAACTTAGGATTTGAGTATTCTTTTTTGGACTGTAATAATTTTTGCATGAGCCTTTCTCTATTTGCAGTGTAGATCACTTTTTACCTTGTACCAGAGTTATCAGGATAAAATATATTCTAAATGGAAATTATTTTCTCTTATCAATTTCTAAGAGTAGCATCAGCATTAAGAAGGAAATTCAGGGATATTCAATTTAGAAATTAGATTTCTGGCAATTTCAAACTTCTGGACAGAACCATGAACCAATCTTCAAATATCTTTGTGGTATCACTCTTAAAACATGCTGTACTGAAATCTCAAGTTACCAGCAAAGTTCTATTTCATTCATTATCTTAATTTAAGAAGACACATGATGAAATGTTTCCATTGTAAATTATTTAGAAAATCTTAAAGTTCGTATTACTATGTAAATGATAAAAATACCAATTGTTTAGTCCTTACTATCAGACAAACTTCTAACTTCTAACATACATTGCCTCATTAAATTCAGTCACCCAAGTAGTTGTTATTTTCCTGATTTCACAAGTAAGGAAAAGATGGTTCTGAGAAGTCAGAGTGTTTGCTCCTGGTTATGTGTAAGAATAGTTGAAGTCTTTATATCTAGTTATACAAGTCATTGAGAAAAGATTGCCCAGATTAGGTCTGAACATGCTCTGATATTTACCTTTGAGGAGAAGTTTTAGGTTTATTTACATTCTCTTCAGAATTCTTTACCATTTTGGAAACTGTCCTAGGATGAAGAACTTCATCTATCTAAAGATAGAAATACAAGGTCTTTGCCCACACTGGTGCTACTGGCTCTCCACCTCTTCTAAGAGCCCAATAGAGACTGCTGAAGGTGTGTCATGGGAAGAACAGCAATTCCCTCTTAATGTTGCTCCTCTTTTGTGAATCTTCTAAGCTCACACTGTGCCTTTGAGCTTTATTTCATTCTTTGATGATATTGGGTAAATGAGGTATGAAGTGCTCAAGGGCTTTTTTTAAAAATTTTTTTGACAGTTAATCAAATTCTGCTTATTTAATTGTAGAAGCAGTGTGTGTGTGTGTGTGCATGTGTGTGTGAGAGACACACACACACACAAAGTGATCTACTCCCATCTTTTATAACATAATGCATTGTCCATTAAAACTCATATCTTGACATCCATAGTATCTATCCTATAGAAGCTGAATTCTGACATATGCATCCACAAATTGAGAGATAGATTGTTGCAATTATCCTTAGACATCCAGGTTCTGGAAATAGTGGCATGTCTCTCTAGAGAAAAAAATTCTCTATAGCTTTAGTTTAAATGTCATGTACAGATTGCAATTTCTTACTAACAGCAACTGTAGAATTTATTTTTAAAGTATATTCTGAACTCAGATTAAAATCAAAATAAAAGGTTGAGGTTGGGGAGAGAAGCCAAAGACAAGGCCTATGAGTGTCAATATTTTGTAAGAGGAGAAAAACAAGCCAGAAGACTTAGGGAATTGACCAATATGCATATACTGGTTATATGAGGCTTAATTTGAAAAACTCTGTTCTTGACCTGCCTTCTCCAGGTGATTTCAACAGGACTTCATCTCCTGTGTTACCTGAGAAAAAGTAGAACATAAGGGTAGAAGATATTCGTATGTCTGTCATTTACTATTTTAAATATTTAAATTTTAAGTCTCCTCAGTAGGAAGCACAAAGGGAGAATAATATTTTTCTTCCAATTTCAGTGACAAAGAAGTAGAAATGAAAAAAAAATGAGAACATAGGTTTGATTGGTAAAAATGTTTATTGTCTTCTGTCATTTAATATTGTTTGGCTAGCCATGGGGAATAAAAATTATGAGATGTTATTGATAGAAGCTGTGTATAAACAATTGAAATATACACGAGGCCCTGGTGTTGGTTAAAAATAATAAACAAAATGTCAATTTAAAATATGTGAACTGGAAGAAAACATGTAGCCAGTGTAGCCAGACCGGCACTAGAAGTTCCTCCAAACTCACATTAAAATAACTGCTAGGTTGACACTCTGATTCCACCATAGTATGACATTAACACCAGTGGTGAATATGAAGATGATCTTAGTATTTATTTATCTAAATATTGACCAGCTTTGGATCCAGTCAAGTCATTCCATGACCATTTACTAGTTTTTGTTAAGTAACGAACAGTGCAACTATCATTTTTTTCAGGAAATTGTATTATACCTGTATAATCTAGGGAAATAATGAGTGAAATAATGAAATATACAGAAAGACAATGTGTGTTATATGACTACAGAAATCTTATACAGGTTGAACATCCCTGATACAAAAAGCAAAACTCCGAAATGTTCCAAAATCTAATGGGGGAAGTTACTGGAATTTGAACCCAGGTGTTCTTTAACACTGAGCCACATCCCCAAACCTTTTTATTTTCTATTTTGAGACAGAGTCTCACTAAGTTGTGTAGTCTCACTAAGTTACTGAGGCTGGCCTCAAACTTGCAATCCTCCTGCCTTAGCCTCTCAAGTAGCTGGAATTGTAGGCATGTGCCACCATGCCTAGGCAAAATCTAAAACTTTTCAAATGCTGGCATGATGCCACAGTGGAAATTTCCATACCTGGCCTCTTGTGGTGGGACACAGTTACAATGCAGGTACACTAAAATATTGCTAAAAATTACCTATGTTTGTAAGAAATATGTGAAACATAAATAAATTTTGTATTTAGACTTGTGACACATTCCCCAATACATCTCATTATATAAATGCAAATAGTCCAAAATCTGAAAAAAAAAATTCAAACACTTTTGATCCCAAGCAGCTTGGATAAGGAACGTTACGTTTGTAAAATATCTTTACCCGTTCTTTTCATATTAAAACTTTTCTTGACTTTAATGCAACTTTTTGCACGCTGAGAACATAGTAAGATTGATCTAGTTGGTATGAATCATTTACTGGCACCTCATCCATTACTATTAATTCACTAGATAAAACTGAGAAGAAGAAATCCATGATTTGATTTTGTCTCCATATGTTGGAATCGATCTATTTCTGACAGGTTATATCCAGACATAAATGTTATAGATTAACTAAGCTAACCCCCAATAAAATAGAAAGGAAAAAATTCCTCATCATACTGGTGTATTTTGATACTTTTCCTCATCAAAAAATAAAATAAAATAAACCTCACGTAGTTATTATAAGTTGACTTTTTCCCTAAGTATCTCTTCATATTCATATTTACTTAATATGTATATATATTTTCCCAGTTGTACACTCATGCCACAACAGATCTTTTACAAGGAACATTAATCTAGGCTATTAAAATGTAGTTCTGCATGCTAAAAATGAGTACAGTTCCCTATCAAATGAAATAAGAGTTTGTCCATTTTCTGGGGCTTCTGAAGAATTTGACAGACTGCATGCCTGGGAAGCCACTGCAGGAATTAGATGAAATCTTTAAGATACTCTTTATTTCTCTATTAACATCTTGCTGCTATTATGTCCACAAATCAAAGCATAGGACTTCATAATGTTCATTGAACATCTTATAAAGCATCATAATAACAATGATGGTATTTTCAACTGCTAACCCATGGTGAACTGGGCAGTTTGCTAAGCATCACACCTAGCAACGTTTCGAGTTGGTACTACTCTAACAGGAGCTGAGAGTGAGGCATTTCTTAAGACCAGTAAAAAGTAAAATCAAGGTTAACAGTCAGATTACAGAGCTTAATCTCTAAGTCTTTATGATGCCATATGATCAGCTAGCATTTATTAAGCTATTATGATATGCTAGGTCTCTTCTATAACTTACATGCACTTACTCATTCAATCCTTATGATAACTTTATGTAGACAGGTGGTGTTATTTTTTTTTTTAATTTTCATTAGTGCATTAGAATTATACATAATATTGGGATTAATTTGGACATAATTATACAAAAATGGAGTATGACTTGCTCCAATTCAGTCATCAGTACTTCCCCTTTCCCTTCTCTCCTCCCTCCCCCTGTAGCCTTTCCTCTCTTGATCTTTCTTCTATTAATTTATATTTTTATAAGTTTAGTGCATTATGGATATAAATGAAGGTGAAATCACTGTGGAATATTCATATTTGTACATGGAAGAGTTAAGTCAGATTCATTCCACTGTTCTTCCTTTTTCCCAACCCTCTTACCTCCTCCTTAATTTTTTCCTCTATTCCACTGGTATCTCTTCTATTTTCATGGGACCCACCTCTTTTCCTTATTTTGGTCTAGCTTCTGCCTATAGGAGAAAGTATTCAACCCTTGACGCTCTGGGTTTGGCTCATTTCATTTAACAAGATGTTCTTTGTTCTACCTATTTACCATCAAATTGCCATCAGTTCATTTTTCTTTATGGCTGAGAAAAATTTCATTGTGTATATAGATCACATTTTCTTTATTCATTCATATGCTGACCAGAGCTTGGGCTGGTTCCATAGCTTGGCTATTGTGAATTGCACTTCTATAAATTTTGGCATGGTTATATTCATTTATTTTAGATCTTTTGGATATATACTAAGGAGTGGGATTGCTGGGTCCTATGATAATTTCACTCTTAGTTTTTTGAGGAATTTCCATACTGCTTTCCGGAGTGGTCACACTAATTTGCAGTGCCAACAACAATACATGAGTGTACCTCTTCCCCCGTATCCTTGCCGACATTTGTTATTTGCTAGTACTTTTATTCTTGATGATTGCCACTCTAACTAAAAGAAGATGAAATCTCAGTGTGGTTTTAATTTCATTCCCTCATTTCTAAAGATGTTGAGCATTTTTCTATCTATTTCTTAGCCACTTGTATTTCCCTCTTTTGAGAAGCATCTCTTTACTGTTTTTACCTGTTTATTGATTGGAGTTTTTAGTGTTTTTTTGTAGTACGTTATATATTCTGAATATTAATCCCTTGTTTGAGAAGCAGTTGGCAAATCTCTTCTATTCTGTAGGCTCTTTCTTCATGTTTTTGTTTCCTTTGTTGTGCAGAAGCTTTTTAATTTGATGCCATCCCACTTAGTGATTCTTGGTTTTATTTCTCACACTTTAGGAGTCTTGTTAATGAATTCAGTACTTGGGCCAAAGTGTTGGTGTGTTGAGCCTACCTTTTCTTCCAGCAGTTGCATAGTTTCTGTTCTAATTCCTAGATCTTTATTCACTGTGAGTTGACGTTTGTGCAAAGTGAGAGAGAGAGGTCAAGTTTAATTCTTCTACATATGAATATCCAGTTTTCCTAGCCCCATTTTTTCAAAAGGTTATCTTTCCTCCACATATGTTTTTGGCTCCTGCGTCAAGTATCAGATAACTATAAGTATATGGGTATGTCTCTCTTCTATCCTAATCCATTAGTCTTCATGTCTGTGTTGGTGCCGATTCCCATAGCTCTGTACTATAATTTGATGTCTATACCATGATGGCTTCAGCATCCCTCTTCTTACTTTGACTATTCTGGGTGTCTTTTTCTTTCAAATGAATTTTAGAACTGTTTTTTCTAGTTCTGTGAATAATTTCATTGGTATTTTGATGGGGATTGCCTTGAATCTGGATAACACTTTGTTAGAAGGGCCATTTTTATAATATGAATTCTGCTTATCCAAGAACAAGGGGGATCTTTCAGTCTTTTAAGGTCATCTTCAAATTCTTTCTTCAGTGTTCTATAGTTTTCATCGCAGAGGACTTTCATCTCTAGGAATAGTTAGATTTATTCCGAAGTATGTGTGTTCTGCTTTTGTTTTGTTTTGAGATTATTGTACATGTAATTGTTTTTCTAATTTCTTCTTCAGCAAATTTATTACTAGAGTATAAGAAAGCAATTAATTTATGTACGTTGATCCTGCTACTTTGCTGAATTCATTTATCAGATCTAGAAGTCTTCTTGTGGATATTTTTGGGTCTTCCAAATATAGGATCATGTCATCAGCAGGGATAATATGACTTCCTGTTTTCCTATTCATATTCCTTTAATTTCCTTTTCTTGTCTGATTTCTCTGGCTAGAGTTTCAAGAACTATGCTAAATGGAATTGGTGAGAGTGGACAACCTTATTTTGTTCCTGTTTTTGAGAAAATACTTTCAGCTTTTCTTCTTTCAGTATGATGTTGGCCTTGTGTTTGTCATAGATAGACCTTGTCATGTTGAGATAAGTTCCTTCTGTCTCTAGTTTCTCTAGTGTTTTAAACATGAATTGGTGCTTGATGTTGTCAAATGCTTTTTCTGCATCTATTATAATAATCATGTGATTCTTATCATTTATTCTATGTAGTGAATTACATTTATTGATATGCACATGTTGAACAAACCTTGCATTCCTGGAGTGGAACCCAGTTGATCATGGTGCACTGTATTTTTTTATGTGTTTTTGAATGTGGTTTGTTAACATTTTATTAAGAATGAGGCAGGCATCATTGCCCTATGTATTTGTATGATTACATGAATGGTATGAATCTACATCATGTGCAACCATGGAAACAAATGATGTACCCCATTTGTGTACCATGAATCAAAATGTAATCTGTAAAAAAACTAAAAAACAAATAAATAATTTAAAAAAAATTTTTGCAACTAACTTCATCAAGAATATTGACCTGAAGTTTTCTTTCTTTGATATACCTTTATCTGATTTTGATTTTGATATACCTTTATCAGGGTAATACTGACCTCATAGAATGAATTTAGGAGTTTTCCTTCTTTTACTTTTTCATGGAATAATTTGAAGAGGATTACTTTAGTTCTTCTTTAAAAGTCTGCTAGAACTTGGATGAAAATTAATCTGATCCTGGGCTTTTAATAACTGCTTCAGTTTCATTGCTTGATATTGGTATGTTTAAGTTTTCTGTATCCTCATGGTTCAATTTGGGTAGGTCAGATGTGTCCAGAAAATTGTCAATATCTTTGAGACTTTGTCTTGGAGTAGAAATTTTCAAAATAAATTTTAATTATTTTTGGATTAGTGTTAGTGGTGATAACTCCCTTTTCTAATTTTTTTTTCATTTGGGTCTTCTTTATTTTTTCTTTTGCTTAGTTTTACTAAGGGTTTATCAATCTTATTTATTTTTTGAAAGAACCAACTATTTCATTGGTCCTATGTATTATTTTTTAAAAGTCTCAAATTCACTAATTTTGACTCTGATTTTAATTATTATGATCTTATCTTCTACTGATTTTGACATTACTTTTTTTTCCCTTTTCTAGGAATTTGTAGTGTAATATTAGATTATTTATTTGGAATCTTTCTATTTTTTATTTTAATATTAGAACTCAGTGCTATAAATTTTATTCTTAGAACTGACTTCACACTATCCCAGAGATTTTGATATGTTACATCTATATTCTCATTTTTCTAAGAACCTATTATTTCTCCCCTGGTTTAGTCTTCAATTCATTTCTTAATTTAAAAAAAATACGTCATTTACTCTCCAGGTATTAAAATGGTTTGTTTTTTATGTTGTCACTGATTTCAAATTTCATTACATTTTGATCTGATATGATGCAAAAAATTATCTCTATTTTGGATATTTGCTAAGATATATTTTTTGTCCTAAAGTATGATCTATCTTAGAACAAGTTCCATGTGCTTCTGAGAAGAAAGTGAATTCAGTTGTCAATGTATGAAATATTCAATAGATATTTGTTAAATCCATGTAATAGTATTTTTAGAACTGAAGAGTCCTTTCTTATTTCATGTCAGGATAACCTAACAGTGGTGAAGAGGTATGTTGAAATCACAGTAGTTAGTATTATAGTATTCTGGTCTATTTGATTCTTTATGTTGAGAAGGGTTTCTTTTATGTGCATAAATGCATCATTGTTTTGGGCATGCTATTTAAAATCATTATGCTTCTTGGATGTTTCCTTTAACCAGTATGAAGTGGCCTTCTTTGTCTCTTGAGTAATTTTGATTTGAAATTTACTTTCTCTGATATTGAGGGTTACTCCCTCTTGCTTTTGATTTACATTTACATGCTATATCTTTTTCCATCCACAGACCTTCAGCCTGTAGATATCTTTGCCTATGAGTCTCTTGTAAATAACATATGATTTGCTCTTATTTTTTAATCTAATCTGCCAATCCATGTCTTTTGATTGAAGAGCTTGGACCATTTTCATTCAGTATTATAGAGAAATGATTTATTTCCTGCCATTTTGATTTATATCTAATGCTTAATTCAGACTTGATTCTCCTTTGACTATTCTAGTGCATTTCATTCCTATATAGTTTTCGTTTTTATTTTTCATTTCTTCTGCATGAAATACCTCAGTAAGTATGTTTTGTAAGCAGGTGTAGTGGTTATGAATCCTTTTAGTTTCTATTTCTTATAGAAGGTTTATATCTCCTTTTCAATTCTAAAGGACATTTTTGTTGAATATAGTAATCTTGGTTGGCACCTATTTTCTTTCAGGACTTGGTATATATTATTCCTGGATTTCCTGGCTTTTAGGATATGGGTCAAGAAATCAATTGAAATTCAAATTAGTTTATCTTTACATGTGACCTGCCATTTTCCTCATGCATCTCATAAAATTTTATCCTTATCCTGTATATTTTCCTTTAATGGCTCTTGGAGAGGATTTTTTTGAAATTGTCTATTAGGGGTTCTATATGGATCTTGTGTTTGGAGTTCTATCTTGTTCCTAAGATTTGGAAATTTTTCTAAATTTATTTCATTGAGAAGATTTTTCATTCCTTTAGTTTGTACTTGAAGCCTTCTCATACCCCAGTAAATCTTAAATTTGGTCTCTTAAAATTATTGTACATTTTTGAATATTCTGGCCATGCTCCCTTAATGTTTTTTTCTTTATCATCCACACTATATTCAAGATTATGTACTCTACTTTCAATCTCTGGAAATCTAATATATTGGTGATACTTTCCACTAAATTTTTAATTTGATTTATTTAGTTATTTTCAGGATTTCAATTTTATTCTTTTTCAGAATCTCTTTTTATTGAAGTGATCTTCCCTTATTTTTTAAGTTCATTCCTTATGTATTCCTTTAGTTTATTGAACACTTTAACTTTGAACTTCCTAGATTCTTTCTCTGACAGTTCTTCCACTGTAGTGTTAATTAAATCAGTTGCTGGAGTGTTATAGGCTGTTTGGAGTGGTTTATTCCCTTGCTTTTTCATATTGCTTGTATGTCTACCCATCTGTTGGAATGATTATTGCTTCTTCTTTCATGTGAGGTGCTATTTTTAATTTTTATTTTTTTAATTGTGAATGGGCACAATACCCTTATTATTTATTTTTATATGATGCTGAGGGTTGAACCTAGTGGTTCACATGTGTTAGGTAAGCATTCTCCCACTGAACTACAACCCCATCCCTGCAAGGAACTATTTACTGAGCTTCTTTCTCTTAAGGGCCCTGGACTGGGTGAATATCCAGGTATTGATAATTTCACTTAGTATGTGTCATCGTCTGTTCCCAGTATCAGCACCACTTTAAGAGAAGATACGAAACATTTTTACTAGAACCACTTTAGAGCAAAGCCACATGTTAATCAACCTTAGGAACAAATAGAGTTTGTTGATGGTGTTCTTCACAATTCCTCTATTCTAGCTATACAACTTGTGGTATTATTCTGGAATAGGTTGAAAAATTAGCTATTAAAGTTGGTAAAGTTCTATAACATTATATACAGGTTGAAAGGGGAGGAGAGAAAAATTGGGCAAGAGAAGAGAAGGAAAAAAGAAACGAAATGACAGAAAATAATAATACATATGGTTCAAAGGCAAAAAGAGATGGGAGAGTGAGAGTGAGGTATTGACAGGAAATGTTATTGGGGAAAAAGATGATAACAGGAGCAAGGGCAAACCCAAGCTAGGAAAATATGGACTAATTCTAATTAATACTTTAAAACACTAGAAGAAATACACTCAAATGTGTTGAGGGCTGTTTTAGTACTATTTTCATCACTATGAAATCACATGACAAGGACAATTAAAGAAGGAAAAGTTTAGTTTGGATCATGGTTTTAGAGGTTCAGTTCATGGTCAGTTGATTCCATAGTTCTCTGCCCAAGAGGAGACAGAACATCATGTCAGAAGGACATAAAGAAGAAAGCTTCTCAGAACATGGCAATCAGAAAGCAGAGAGAGAGAGAGAACTCTGCTCAGTAGGGACAGAATATAACCTCAAAGTCACCCCCAGTGACTTCCCTCCTTGAGTCACACCTGATCTGCCTATAGCCATAGCCCAATTAATACATATAATTGGATTATTCTAGTGATTATGTTAAGACTTTCAATTTATTTCACCTCTGAAGATTCTTGCATTGTCTCACCCAAGTTTTTGTGGGACACCTCATATCTAAATCATAAAAGGGGAATGATGCTGAGGTAGGGTAGCAACTATTGAATTAAAATTTAGAGTAATGTATCTGTGATCAAAGATTGTATTAGAGCCATTGATGGTAAACCATACTATCATGGAGAAAATTCTTATTGAGTCTTCCTGGTTTGGATTTCATCTGGATTGTGGACCTTTAGAAGATGTCCATCACTCTTCAGCTTTGGATTCCCCCAGAGGTGTTGAGGCATACAAGCCACTCCCCTGGCTGCTAAGGATTTTCCACTTGTCAGTTCTCAGTTCTCATTTGTCAGTCCAGGATCTGGAGACCTTTTGCTCAGTGTGTGCTTTGCTGCATTTATTGGCAATTTCTATTGTGTGCATGAGTACAGGATGCAGGGATCAAGGATATCACTGTGACTGCACAGGTCACTGCACACTCACACCTTCACAGGTTCTCTTGGAAGTGGCATAGATCCTGATGGCTATCTACAAGCATGAGACCTGTGGTTTTGAGTTCTCCATGAGTGGTCTGTGGTACAGAAGTGTCCCCCCTGACCAATGCATATCTCCAGGTCACTGCCCCTAGAGACTCAGCTGGTTCACCTGGTTCAAGTTGCCACTTCAAGAGGTTTTGAACTGCAGGAGCTCTTCCCTCAACTGACTGGGACAGAGATGGCTCTCCTGGCTGTGTCCAAACTCCCATCAGGTGCAGCCATGAAAAATAGACACTGCCCCTTCTCCTGCACAGGTCAGAGATATGCACCTGAACTCTCAGGCACTTGTACTCTCACTCCTATCACTGTGAATCGTGGGCATCCACTCCTGTGTTTCAGAGATCCTATGGAAACTGCAGATTGCTGGGTTGGGTTAGTACTTCTTAGCAGTGACCAACCCTCAGGTCTTCTGCTCCACCCTACCCCCCTCGTCTGTGGTGACTGTGGGGGCATTTTATCAACTTTCTGCTAGGAGTGATCCCCCTACAAGTTCCTTCTAGTTACGTAATAGAGACATCCAGCTGCAGTGGTACTGTCTCTGGTATCATTTGTTGATATCTGAAAGTAGGGAGATGCCATGTTGATTTAATTTCTTCCAGGGAGACAGGATAGCTACAGACTCCATGAAATGGCTGTCATGCCTCAAAAGGCCTCAGTCCACAATTTGGGTTAAATTACTTGACCTCCTTCACTAACTCTGCTGTCCCTGTTACATTTTAATTTGATCTGCTTTTCTTTCCAGTTTAGGTGCTTTTCCTCTCCCTCTGTCTCTCTCTGTTGCCCCTCTTGCCTACCCCAACACTGGTCTGGGTTCAAGATTAAAGAACTCTGCCCCAATTTTCTGCTCTGGTAACTACTCTTCAAATCTCTCCAAGTCTCAGACTTATATTGAGTCTTAGAGCATTTATCTGTCATTCATCTGTTCATTCATCTGCTCCTTCACTGCTTCCTTCCTGGGATGTGGAAGGATTGGGTAGACACTGCCTAGCTCTGTTCTGTCTTTAGGTCTCCTGGGTAGTAGTATTTCCATTTTATAGATGAGGAAACAAAGGTAAATACAGTTTGAGTAACTTGATTGAAGCCATACGCTTAATGTAACTAACAAAGAGCGTGGAGGGATATGTTCTTTGTCTCACAAATCTAAAGAATAAAATCCATGACATAGGGTGAGAGATAAGCAGCAGGATTTATTAGAATTATGAGAGAAAGAAAGAAAGAAAGAAAGAAAGAAAGAAAGAAAGAAAGAAAGAAAGAAAGAAAGAAAGAAAGAAAGAAAGAAAAATAAATTGATCCTGAAGAGGGAGGGTCCCAAGAGAGGGATGTCAATAGGTGTCTTTTGTCTAGAGATTTTTATGATTTGTCCTTATAGGTGATTGAAGAGATGATCTGGAAGTATAGAATTCATAAAGGAACCAATCAACTATCTCTATTTTGCCTTCTTCAGCAAATATGGAGAAAAGTTATTTCCAAGGCTTTGTTAATACAAGGGTGAGGGTGAGGGTTTGTTGGTGCAAGAGAAATTACTTTAGAGAGCATTTTGTGGTTGATCCTTGCTAGGGGCTGTTAGAGAACTATTCTTGTGGCTAGGAACAGCTGTAATCAGAATCTTGATTTCCCAAGTCTCTCTTCCTCCTTTTCTTCTGCTTATGAGTTGTCTGCCTTCCTGTATTACTAGTAAACTCTTATTTGGGAAGTTATTTATTCATTCTGCGAGGAGGAAGTGTCCACAATGAAGGTGGTGGGAGTTTTAGTTCCCCGCTACCACAAATTAGTCAGTTGAGTTCCTCACATTTGGAGAAATCACAGGGATCAGTCAGCATATCTGGATTGTCTTGCCCTAGGAAAACTACCTTCTTTATCATACTATCTCCCCTGCCAACTAAGTATTGATTTTGGAATTTAAATTCAAAGAGCATTCTGGCTCTTGCATCCCCAAATTAATCACTTGTTATACTACCTGGAGTTTTCCAAATTCCATGCTACTTGACTCAACCAGCTCCTTTAAGCCAACAAGAACATACATTGTCATGTAATTGATTTTGTGCCTGTATTTTCTTCAAACCAACAGGCTGAGTTTCATCAGTCTCCACATACTGGAATATAAAAATGTAAAAACACAAACCTGAGGTTTTTCAAGGAGTCTTATCTTAAACTTAGAGCAATGAGTAGTTCAGGGGAGATGTTGACATTTGCCCCATGAAACTCCTTTAATGAAATGACCTGACTGAACCTCAATTAGCACTTTTAAGCCTCCTTCCCAGTTCTAGGCCAACGTGACCATCAGGAGAAAGTACTCATGCCTAAACAAAGATGAAAACCATGATCACATGTTGCTCAAGCCATGGAAATAGCCCTAGTATTGTCGCATGAAATTACTTTCATGATCGAAACTATCACCTACATAAATCTTCTAAACCAACAAGTCAAACACATATTGAATCACTCTGTTTAATCATGTACCTCTCCCTCCTGTGATGTTCTTACTTAACTCTTTCTTCCTTCAAGATTCCTTGCTAAGGTTTGCACAGTACTGCTGAGAAGTAGCAGCACTGCTATTTTGATACTTGGGTGATTTCATAATATTCTTTTTCCAATAATTCACATGTACTTTCATATTTATAAATGTTAGTACAATTCCTAGAAGATAAAGTGTGCATAGGAAACAACCCAGTTGATCAAGAAACTTTCCTTTTCTTAAAGCTTTTAATCAGAACTTCTGTTTTTATTTCATTTTTTTAAGCAAACAACTTTTATTTTCTACATATCTTGCTCATAATTCCCTTAACTATGAAAGAATTTTTTGAAGTGTTTTTGCATAATTCATACTGAATAGAGTGCACAGAAACTGGCATTATTGGGGTGTGCATATTAATTATTCATATGCAAATTTAGGATCATGGGACCCGACACCACTTGAATATATAAAAGCTTTGCTGTCTTCTCTAAAGTACTACATTTCTGGTGCTCTTGTTTTACTATTTCTTTGTATGACATTTTCCAGTTCACCCAAACAAATGTCTAATCATATTAATATCTTAACTTTTGCATCAGCTAAAACAATTAAGAAAGTGAGGAGACAGAAATTATTAATATAAAACAATTATGTTTTATGGCACCTGTTTTTCAGTCCCCAGAAGCAGCAATATATGCCTTTTGGATGATTTCCTTTATGAGCTGTATGTTTTAAGTATTTCACCTCAAGGTCTATGATTCTCGTACTTGGGCATTTTCTATTTATACCCATTGATTTTCCCCTAAAGCAATATTTAAAGAAACATAATTCCAAACTAAAGATGCAATAGGGCTCCCTTGATTATGATCTCCAACCCAACAATCCTCATCTCTATAGTGTGACTCTCACTGTTGGAGAAAAAGGGAATTGAGGTAAAGACAGAGGAGTAATCATTAAAAAGCAGTCATCTCAGGATATGTCATATTCCAAATTGCAAAAGCACTTTCTGAAACAAATGTAGAGGTGAAGCTCAACTTAAACTTTGGAATTGGCACAATGTCTTAGTCTTAACAGGTCGTAGTAGATCACTAATCCCTGAGGTAGGGAATGATACTGGGAGGTGATTAGACTGGTAACCCCAAAGGCTGACATGACAAGAATCAAATTGAAGTCAAGGGTTGACAGGAAGGAAACAAATGATAAGAATATCAGTTGTGTGTGGATCTTTCACTTCAAGAAGATGCCCTTATAAAAATGCTACCATCGTTCTGGGCTAATATCTGGGTTTGCGATTCACCTCTGGCTGGACCTCTATGGGATTGGAAATTGAAGAAACTTGGCCTTTGACAGAAATATTGTTGTCATTCCACTTTGTGCTCTGGTTTCTTATCTTCTTAGGTGCCCTTGCCCACTGCTGAAGCCTATAGTCACTTTTGTTTTCTTTCATCACCCTTTGCTGTCACTCCAAACCAAAACAAATGAAACCAAAAAAACCAAAAACTTATTCTTAGACATTTCATGTAAAAATTAAATTGAAAATACCACATCCCCAGAACATTTTCACTGAAAAAAAAATCTGATATACCAGAATTCCAAGAAGCATCAAGCATAAGAAAGACACATGCTTTACTCAAATTGAAACTACCTGACTGCTTCACCTGAGATAGATAATCACCCATTCTTGAGGTCTGTTTTGTTAAAATAAAAAAAAAAAAATTACTCTTGTTAATAAGACATACTGGGATTAGAATCAGTATCTCTGGAATTTTAAGAGGCTAAATGTAATGAAATTTCACATAAAGATGATATCATTGGATGTGGAAATCAAATATATTAGATAAAGGAAAGGTCATCAGGAAGCTACATATAAAAAATGAAATTGTCTAAGCATAAAATATCATCCCATCTTGTCTCTTAACTGGTATTTCTTCATCTAACACTGAAAGTTTGTTCACACCTAAGAGGGCATCTTTTCAGTGGCATTAGTGCCTATCCCAGGTCTGTTTTACTTGAGTTAGACTTCTTCAAACATCCTCACGTGGACCTCCTTGACCTTGTCAGAAGGTCAGCAAACAAACTGAGAATATAACAGAAAAAAATCTAGTTGGAGTAAGCAATTGAAAGCAGCCTGAGGGGGGTCAACATTGTCCAGCTGGGTTTGTTTCTCATTACTGCTCTTGATTGTTCTGCCAATATTGATTTTCTGGAATCTGGAGATGCCAGGATCTGGAATTCCTGGTTCATTTTGGTTTCCAGTTACTTTATTCCCAACATAGCCAGTTTTTGTTTCGTTTTTTTTTTTTTTTTAAAGAAGCTTTAATGCAAATTTTCTAAATCATCATTTTTAAAATTTTTAAATTTGTTCTAATTAATTATACATGACAGTAGAATGCATTTTGACACATTGTACACAAATGGAGCACAAATTCTCATTCTGCAGGCTGTACATGGTGCAGAGTCACCTGAGTAGTGTAATCATACATGTATATAGGGTAATAATGTATGTGTCTGTAGATGTTCAGAGAAGGGTTTGCTGAGAGTGAGGACAAAGGATGCCTACCTTCTTAACCTTACCCAGCGTGCTTACCCAGGCATCAGAGATCGAGCTCTGAAGGCACGGATCTAATTTTATTTAGGGTTGCACAGGACATATATAGACACATTATCCAATCAGGTTAACATGCTTGTTAAAGTATAACAGAGTCAGCCTATAGGTGAACTATACGTCGTGGAGGGTGCAGGTAGTGTAAACAAACCAAGCATGCCTAAGCAATTCTGCCCAGCAACAGGTCTGAGACAAAGGACTGGGGGAATGGCAAGCTCCAGCACACAGCATGAGGCAAGGCAGTGTGGGTGAGCTCACATCACAGCTTTCTGGGATGCATATCAGAACCAGGCCTCCCCTCAGCTCAAACTCAGCCTCAGCAACAGCAAAGACCTTCATTTCATGGCGAGTCTTTACCATTACCTCAGTTTCTCTGTTCAGACTGTTTGGCTTACTTAGACCATGGTGTCAGTGACTGCTGTCAGATAAGCTTAAGGAATGTTCCCTACATGTGTCATTTCCACAGTCCTTCCCACCTCGACCACTGTGGAAAGCAGTATGGAGATTCCTCAGAAAACTTGGAATGGAACCACCATTTGACCCAGCTATCCCACTCCTCAGCCTATACCCAAAGGACTTAAAATTAGCAACTACAGTGATGCAGCCACATCAATGCTTATAGCAATTACAATAATTTACAATACCTAAACTATGGAACCAACCTGAGTATCCTTCAACAGATGAATGGATAAAGAAAATGTGGTATATATACACAATGTAATATTTCTCAGCCTTAAAGAGGAATGAAATTATGGCATTTGCAGGTAAATCATCAATTTTTATTTTGTATTTCTGAGTAGTTTTTGCCTATTTCCTTTCTTTTATGAATGCCTCTGTTTTTTTTTTTTTAACATATTTTTTAGTTGTAGGTGGACACAATACCTTTGTTTTATTTCTATGTGGTGCTGAGGATCAAACCCAGGGCCTCATGAGTGCAGATGGGCGCTCTACCACTGAGCCACAACCCCAATCCCTGCCTCTGTTTTTTGAGCCCTTGGTAGCATAAATTTCCTTAGCTGATTTATTTTTCCCTACAACTCTCCAAAATTGATGTAATGCTTCCTCAATTAGAACAATTACTTCATAAAATCCTGAAAAATCCTCGAAGATTTCAAATATTCTGTTCTTCCACTTTAAATTTGTTTTTTTTCTCTCCCCTTTCTTTAGAATGAGTAAGTATTCCTCAAGGATTGTCTCCCCATACAATTTTCTCATTTATATGGCTCCTCACTGAAACTACAATCTGGCTCTGTCCTCTACTGTGCTTTGAATTGTGTATTATTTTATATATTTGGGTTTTGTTTTCCCAATCACAGTGTTAGTTAAAGAAAATCTGCTTCAAAACCTGACACTAATGGTGTAGCTTTCCCAATTCCAAAAAGAACACTGAACCATAAGGTCACCTTTCACATAACGTTCTTTTAATTTCATTCAATAGTAAGGACTCAAAAATACTTTTTGATTTTATTACAAACAAAAATGAGTCTTAATACTGTATAAAAGTACATCAACTTTGGGGCTCCTATAAGGAACTACGAACCAACAACAACAACAACAAAACAAAAACAAGCATCAAACAAACAAACAAAATCCCAAAAAACGAAGAGAAGCAGAAGAACTACTCTATCTTTTTTTTATAACATTTTAGGGTTCAATTTGTTTTAATTCAACGTACATGTATTTAAATAATTGAATTATAGACATTATGTTGTCCAGAAATGACTGAGATTAGTAAGTTCGAATTTACAAGGAGAATAAAATCTAAAGGAAAAAGAAGGACTACATAAAGCCAGGATGATATTGATTTTATAACAGGCACAAGTGGTGACTATGTGAACATGTGAGAAAAAGACATTTTTTTCAAGATGGGCAGATGAGTGACTTTACAAGACATCAGTTGTGACTTGGCTTTGAAGTGTGGACAGAGCATTGAGAAGTGAGATGGAAAACCATTACAGAGGGAAAGCCCTTCTGGTTGAGGATAGGGAATTGGGAATAGCAAAAATTAAGACATGGAAAAATGTTTTGAGTTTACAAATAAGGGAAATTTTTGGATTTCTCTAGGTAAAGTGAACATACATACATCTTTACCTTTATTATCTCTTAAGGTTCCCTAAGTTGAGATTAGACATTGAAAAGGTACAAACCCACAAGGATACAGGGAATATAAGAAAAGACAGCACTTGAGAACTTTTAGAAGATGGAGAATATAAGGATCCATAAAAGCTGAATTGACAGAGTGGGAAAAAATAAAATCTGAGTCTTTGCTCTAGGAAAAAATAGGAAACAAGCTGATTCACACTCTAGAGAGAATTAAAAGCACAGAATTCCCTGAGGAATGATCTGAACACAGGAGCATTGAATTAAATTCTGCATAAGGAGCAGTGAGCTACCTCAGATAGCCTCCCAGAGCCCATTCCTCCAGGCCTCAGCCCTTCTCCCACCCAAACTGGCAGACCCTGGAGGTCTGCCTTCTGGAACAACTGAACTAGAGATGCTCTGTGCTCCTGAACACCAGAGGAGAAAGTGAAGGGAACAACAATATAGTAAAGGGTATTGATTGAAAGTTCAAAATAAACTGTGACCCTCCTCCATTTGCTTGCCCAGTTTAGTACCCAGATTGCTGGTGTCTTCCTCCTCAGCACGTGGAAGATAAGTGAAAGATAAGTGGAAGATTTCTCTTTAATTTATCAAGAAAAAAGTGCAATGACATTTAAAAATATTCCAGTGAAGTACAAAGTCATTTACCTTATGATTCTCAAAGTTTTCACACAGAAAGTTTCCAGTAAATTCCTTGGATATTAATTTCTTAAGAATGATTCAAGCTGAGCTTGGGGACACATGCCTGTAATTGCAACAACTGAGAGGCTGATGCAGGAGGATCACAAGTTTGAGGGCAGCCTGAGCAATTTAGGGAGACCCTGTCTTAAAATAAAAAATAAAAAGAACTGGAAATGTAGTGACATTGTACTATACTCCTGTGAGGTTCAATCCTAGTACTGAGGCGAAAGAGGAAAAAAGAAGAATTAACAGCCAAGGGAGAACAACATTTTGAGGAACACCTCCAGCATAGAGGACAGACTCCAATAATCAAGTTGAAAAAAACAAAGAAATAATTGCAATTGCAAGAGAAGTAATGTAGAAAGTCAAATAAGCATAACAATAAATTTATCATTAATATGCTCATTTATACACAGAGTATTACAATAAAAAATAAATAATCCTTTGGTCTCCTAAGCACAATTATTTCAATGGCAGTGACATGCAATAATATCTTACTTTGTTTACTTATCAAGTGAATGAAGGGTAAATTATTTATCTCCCAATTTTATTGAATTATGGCCTGCTATGTACTTTCTTGAATATCCAGATATCAAACAATTGTTAAGGGTCTTATTTCATTCTAAGAGCTTCCTTCTAAAGCAAAACTTCAGCATTTGTCTGAACAATATCCTGAGGTCTCTGAAATAGCTTCTCTACCATTTTCTTTATCTTCTTAGGAAGTCTTACTTCTTAGAAATCCTCTCTTTTTGATGATCATTACCTTAGACCTAATATCACCTCCTGAATTATCTGTTAGATTTTGCTTTACAATCTGATTTGCTATGGAATGTTCTAGAAGGAATACTGCAGGTTTAATATAACTAAGTTGTATATTTCCTCATAATGACACAGAGCTCTCCTATTAGTAAATTGATAGGCAATATACATAATAGATCTCATTCTCTGATTCTTTCTTAGTTTTCAAAAGAACTTAGAAATAAGCCCAAATTTTCTTTCCTAAATGATTAGGCTGATTATAAATATATAAGCCTTGACAATCTAAAATTTTGTCATGTTGTCATTGACAGAGAATTCATCTTAGTAGATACTCAGTTGAATAATCTTGTCAAACTTATGTTTTTGTGGTGTGAATTAATCAAAAAATAAAAAATAATTTAATGTTTAGATTTCTTCCATGCAAAATGATTATGCTATTCTAGTATTAAGTTGCCGGTCAACTGTCCTGGCTTCAAGGTATACATGGAAAAATGTATTACTGTGTGAAGAGTTTGGCTTTGTTTCTAATATCAGTTTTATAGTACTCAAACACCCTAAGGCTTAGTAATCAGAATTTGATTTTTATAGACAAAACTTGAACAACTACTTCAACAGAAAGAATAAAAGTTTTTCACCTTGAATCTAAGATACTATCATTAATTTCAAAGACAATCTATTAAGAAACAATGGAAGAGGTAGAAAAATATTTTATTTTCATCATGTTTAAAGTCTGAAGATATTGTCTGATTCTCATCAGAGGATCAGTTTCTACACTATTTCGCTTCAGGCATTGTGGATTTTAAAGTCAATTATAATAAACCATTGGAAAGTGAATTCAAATAAAAGCACACTATTCTCAGAAAGGATTTTTGTTCCGTATAGTCCCCATTTGGGTATTTTGCCTTCTTCTTGACATTTGGTGGATTTGTATTATTTTAATTTTTTTTCCAGGAAGCAATACTGAAGAAAAGTATGGCTGGTATCACAATTCCAGCCGAGCATCATTCACTTTGATTCACTCCAGAACCAGACTCAATGTCTACAAGCAATGTCAACTGGAGAGCTGAACAATTAGCTACTGAATTTTGTCCCTGAAGCTACTCTTCTCCCACTTGTTTCTTAGTGTCATGATTATCAGAGCAATTACTTCTTTTCTAGTGTAGATGTCGCCCTATCTCAATCCCTGTGGCACAAATATTTAATAAAATGGTCTCAGGGTGGTAGAATTTCATTGCTGAGAAAACACAGCTTCTGATCTTAGTACTAAAATAAAGAAATTTTATGTATATCTATAATATCTTGCCTCAAAGCTACACAAGAGGAGTCTTAACAATTTCTGACAGGATATTTCAGGTTATGTCTCTGAATATATTTTCAGTAGAGGAGAGAGTAGCTTTGAATTTGTGTAGCAGTTACTCTGTGGAAAGAGGATTAACTCTCCCACACCCTAAATTTTGTTCAGATGTCAATACTGGTGATGCCCCAAATGCACCAAGCAGATGTGAAATGGTTTAGTATTTAGAGAGATTTCCTGGGAGGACAAAGTGACTCATATGCAGGTTCAAAACAGTTTGAGAAAACAGGAAAAGGAGACTAGATTGTAATATGTACAGTGTTTAAAGCAGGTGAGCTGAACAGCCAGCAGGTGCTGCTGGGTCCTGTGTGGTTTGTACTGTAGTGCCCACAGCAGGAGCACTGGCTTTGTTTATTTGATTGACCAAACATCTAATAGGAAAGATGTCTAGCTTAAAAACTTTAGCAAACTACAGTCAGCCCTTTGTTGTAATTTCCTTGTATCGTTCCCTTCATAGTGAATACTTGTATACATATACCAAATATATATATATATATATATATACATATACACACATATATATAACATAATATAAATATGTATTAAATATATAAAATATATATAAATATATACATAATGTTCCCATATATATGTATATAAAATAGCAACAGTTAATAGGCTATACTAGTACATATATAAATATAGATGTAGATATATTTATACAAATATATATTATGATATATGATATAAAATATATAATATATAAAATACTAGTCTAAATATACTAGTATAAATAGATAGAGAAATATATATAGTATATATGTAAATGTGGTATATTCATTACCATGCCTTATTAAATAGGTAATGAGGCACAAATTGTTATCTATAATAATTATTTTGCCTACTGTTCTAATTATGCTATTTTCATTTTTCAGAGCATTGGTTTATTGCCTATGTTGATATAAAGGAAAGGCTTTCAAACTTAAAGTGTACCTAAAACTGAAATGCAAATCTTGTTAAAAGACAGAAATCCCAGAGTTTCTGATTGAATCTATCTGAGGTGAGGTCCAAGAATTTGCATTTCTAACAAGTTCCCTTCCAAAGTGTTAAATTCAAGCTTTGTTGGTTTAAATAATTTTCTCTCCCAGTATCTTGTCCCTATGAGGATTTTCAACTCTTTGAATATTACTGGATACTAAGTTTGAATTGTTCACATTAAAAGGCAGAGACATTTTAATGATGATTTCAGCTGAAGAGTAATTTGGTTATTTTCTAGTGAATGCACAGCCTATACTAGTACAGCTTATTAACTGTTGCTATTTTATTTTTAATTGACATTAAAATATGATATTATAGCTTGATAAATTGTGACATTGGATAGAAATTCATAAAATATGTACATGAACTGTGATATTTTCTCTGGAGAACATGCAGAAGACTGAGTAGTTAATTTGAATTGGTACATCTTGAAAACTGGTGGCCTTGCATCAATTCCTTTTGTACTTGTACTTTCTTACTTCTTACCACTTTTAGTCTTTAGCTTCTTTAATTTCACCCACTAGAATACTGGACATAGTAAGGTGGTATGGTAGATTAGAAAGTTCAGACTAAGAGTCAGGAAATACAGAAATATTTTAGGCTTTGTGGGTTACATGGTTACTGTTAAAACTACTAAGTATCACCATGGTAGCACAAAGCAGTCATACTTGAACAGAATCTGTGTTCCAATAAAACTTTATAAAATCATGTGTGGATGAATTTAGTCCACAGGTTATAGTTAAACCTTTTATTTAAACATAGGTAGTTTTTATTTATGACAGAAATGGGTTAGACTGGTTTAAAAACCAGTTTCTCACTAACAGCAAACATTCTGTGATTCTATGACTGAATGAGTCTTGCTCATTACTTACTCATCAAACAATAATAATTACTTACGTATCAAACTCTTCACAAAATTGCATCACCCAATGGAAGGGGAAGTTTAAAAACTTGTCTTATAGAGATGACAGCATATATTCTAATTGCATGTAGCCAGGTAGACAATAGTAATGAATAAAAGAGCATTTTCCAGAAATTATTCCAAGCAGATAGAATATGTCAGAAATAATATTTTATTATTTTCTAAGTAGTAGCAATAATATTATCCATATAATTATTATTGTAATAAAAAGTTACCTGAGGGGTTTTTCACATAGAAATAGGGATTAGGATTTGTAGTACATGGTCTTTATTTTGAATATGATGAACTATGAGTAAATGGCAATGTTTATAATTTGAGAAGGGAAAACAATATTCAAGCAAGGAGCAGGACTATCAGGATTGAAATCCATGCTTCAGAGATGATTTAGTTTCCAGATTTGTAGATTAGAGCACAAATGTGGAGTTTCATCTAGAGAATAGATTCACTGATAAAAAGGGACCGAAACTAAGAAAAGGCAGAGTTAAAACTTCCCAAGCAAATTATCATCAAGGAGTAGAGAGTGCAATAGGGATACAACTGTTAGGTATGGCAAGAGTTGCCTTCTAACTATACTGGTTTTGAATACCCCTCTTCCTATAGCACTCAAGGGTGAATAAGTGGTGAAATGTATAAGGAAATAAACAGAATGGGGGTGGATGGATAAGTACCTGTGAGCTCTGAGGAACAGGAGAGAACTGGTGCTCATAAATTTAATACCACCATGTATTACCTATCAGACTTCTTCACTCTTGATAAAATAATTTACTTTGCAGCTTTATTTCTGTCCACACTTTTCTAAACTATGCAGGAAAATATCTGCCTCCTCTGAATTACTAAAAATAACTTGGATTATTACCAGTGTATGTGTGATGAGAGACAATGATAAGAAAGAAAAAAATTGGGAGTTTATATTGTATTTAACACATTTTAATATATTGCCTGCTGCTAACATACCCAGTACTTAGTAGATGATGAATACGTTGGTCAAATTTTTTAAATGATCTGGAAACTTTAGTGAATTAAAGTGAGTTGAAAGATTCAATCCACCTTCTGTGTCCAACATTTTCTGGATTTTCATTTTGGCTTTGGCCTGAACCTCAGTATTGGAAAACATAGGTTATCAGTTCAACTTGTTATCCTCTAGGTAATATTTCTCTAAATATTTAAGTATCTGTCACAATAGTTTTAAAATGGGAGCTTTTTGCATGTTTTATACTAAATTTCATACTTACTTTTTTGCATTTTTTCAGAATGGGTCAAAATGTGATCATATTTATGTTCTATGGCAGAAAATCTTGAGTTTACAAGGCAAATTCATCTCTGCTAAAATAAGACATATACATTTATTTCCCCAGATTCGAGTCTTAAATTCTAATTCTAGAGCCTAGTATAATCTATAACATTAGCAAAAGAATGATCATGGTTCCATAAAAGGCAGATATACAGCTGAGAATATTTGATATTCCATAAAATATAGATATTCAGATAATAGATTATAGATAAAATATTTGATATTCTATAAAAATAATCTGTGTTGGTAACAGTAGCAAATCAAAGTGTCAATGTATTACAGATTTTTAATATTGTGAGTCAAGGAGGAATCTTGGTTGGGTACCACCACCGCTCACCTCAGCAACATTTTTGCCCCAAAATTCTTTCTGACCTGAAAACATGATTTTTTCCTGTCCAATATTTTTCAGTGTTTATATATAATCAGAGGGATAATACCCAACTAGTGTTCATGTTATTCAATATTCTTCACAAGATGGCTTCTTCCTGTGTTCATTCTCATCTCCCACCTCTTGGTGTCTCCTGAAACTTCATAACCGAAAAACATTGAATTGGTCCACATTCATTTAAAAAAAGAAAAAAGAAAACAAGAAAGAAAAACTGATGCCAGATTCCTTTCTAATGGGCATACTATTTGTTCCACTTGAAGTGCTTTCACATTGACCAGCTTAGACATCTTTTATTCGTTCTTTTCATTTCAGCCCAAGTATTTTGACTTCTTTGGAATATTCTCAGACTCTCACCAATGGAATAGGTATTTTTTCTTCTTTGTTCTCATAATCTTAGTATATAGAAACATTCCAAATATGTCATATTGTTATTATTTTAACATAATATGCAGAAATTGAAGGTCTGTCTTTCAGTAGTTTGTGTTGTGAGATCATTCTCCATGGATTTATATCATTCCAGCCTTCTGAGCAGAGGGTGCTATTAAGGATGTTTGCATAACAGACAACATGGAAAGCTTGGAAATTGTTCTCCTAAAGATAAAGTCTTCCTCCATAATGATACCTTCACTCTTTGCCCCAGAGAGTTGATTAGTGAATAATGTCTCCCTCTGGAGAAGAGGGTGGCCTCAAGTGCCAGCATGCTGGGAATGCTGAGACTAAGTTTAGGGTCCTGGGATGTAGCCCCACCTCTACCACATCCTTCCTCTTCCTGTTGCCCTGTGGGGATAGTAGGCTTGGGAACTGGAACTATAGTATTATTCTTGCTGATTTTTTTTTAATATAATAAACTAACTTTCTTACCCAGGGTCTAGTTTTCTTCAGTGTATATACAAAACTGTGACAGGCTGACTCCTGAGCTAGCCTGTAGGATAGAACTTAGTTCCTGAACAATTTCTAACTTTCTAAGCTCAAGTCTTGGCATAGTCCCTGACATGTAACAGCACTTAATAAGTATATTTAAAAAATAAAATGAATGAATGATTAGTCAGTGAAGGCTAAAGGAAGACTTTCATTGATACACATAGTATTAGTGAAACATGTGAATGATATTGAAATTGACCACAAAGATCACACAAATGTACTATCTAGCTCACCTTGTAAGATATCTGCACTTACTATTGTTTCTGAGTTATTTTATTATTTTGTCCTGAAAACTGATATTAATGCAAATGATTCCATATCCATAGAAAAGCAAATGAAATTTGCTCTGTAGTTATTGATCAGGTTAATATCTATTTGTAAATTTATGTCAGCAATTGTAGATTGCCTAAGTTATCCAAAGTTTATATTTCCTGCATTTATACATGTGTTATTTGAAGTTTCCTTTGAATTACTTATACTATTTTCTTGGCTCCAAGATTAATAAATATGGTAGATAAATCTTGGATATATATTTATTTAATATTTATATTAAAGTCACTATTTTGTCTGGTTTTAAAAACTTTATTCTTTAATGTCAGTGATTGTTAACATCACGAACTATTGGTGTGTGTGTGTGTGTGTGTGTGTGTGTGTGAGAGAGAGAGAGAGAGAGAGAGAGAGAGAGAAAGAACTCTAGGTTTATGTGTGTGTAATGAAAAACCTACTTTGCTGTTTTAGTTTTTTTTCCCATTTCCCCTTTTTTTTTTTTTTTAGATATTTCAAACCCTATAGAGAATAGATGTCTCTAATCACTGTAATGTTTAGATTACTCTGTGCTCTGTTCTCTCGTATGGACTGTAGATTTTATAGCATTTAAATAGTGCTGGAAAAAAGTTTGTATTATGTAGACAAAAGAAACCCTAAATTTAACCAACATTTTTCATTGTCAGACCGAATAATAGAGGTTTTAGCTTTGAAAATAAATAAGTGATTATTTTTCAAAGTACTTTTTTAAAGGGATCCTGTATATAGCCACGTAGGAATACCTTGGAACAATGGGTCACATCCCCACCATAACATGACTGAACTCCCAGAAGGCATGAACATTTGAACAGCTGTTGAGATGGTTCCTGCTGCCGGCTGCAGATCTTTTGTAAAGCAAACTTACTTCCAGGAAACGATGACGTTCTTTATTCCAAAAACCCTTGAATAGAAGACTGGAAAAAGAACATTTTACACACTTACAAAAAAAATATCCAGAACATGAAAATCGAGTAATCCCTTCATCCTTTTACTATATAGATTTATCCTTCTTCTATAAAAAATATGAATAATTAAAAATCAAAATTCAAATATATAGAAAATTTCTGTACTAAAAACCAACAGCAAGTTAGCAACATCCACTTTTAATAACAACAACCAAAACTAAAAGCTCTAGGCCTTATTCAGATTTAACCAGCTTTTTTCATATTTTTATCTATTCTAGGATCTGATTTAGGATCTCACATTGCACGTAGGTGTTGAACCTTCTTAGTTTCCTCCAGGCTATGACAGTTCTTCAGTCCTTACTCATCTTTCATGACCTTGACACTTCTGAAGAGTACTAGTTTGGTATTTTGCAGACTGTTCCTTAATTTTTGATTGCACAATATTTTCTCCTAGTGAGCTCATCACCTCTGAAGAGCAACACCTTACAGGGAATAATAACACTGAGGTGGTGTGACCTCAGAGCATCAGATCAGGGAATGCATGATGCTGATAGTCTACTTATTTGTGATGTTAGCCTTGACCATTTGTTTAAAGTGGTGTCTGGCAGGATTTTTCACTATGTAGTATACACTGCTCTTCTTGTAATTAGGAAGATATGTAATTTTAAATAAATACTTTGAGTTTATGCAAATAGCCTGTTTCTCATTGAACTTACACCCACTCATTTTAGCATCCATTGGCAGATTTTTCCTGCAACCATCATAGATGAAAATTTCCAATGGTGATTCTCCTTCTTTTTATGTGTATTAATTGAAATTCTACTCTCAGGGGTTGCCCCCTTCTCACCTATTATTTATCTATTTAGTTGCTTATGGAGATTTTATTTTTGAGTTGAATTTAGTACTTTCAAAATTTATTTTGTGATCAATGTTTCCAGCTTTGGCTACTTTTTGTTCTTTCAGGTTGACTTCTGTGACTTTCAGTACATTCTTCCCCCTTTTCTTTTTTCTGGGTCTTTTTTTTTTTTTTTTTTTTTTTGGTACTTTCTAGCACTGGAATATACTCCAGTCATCTTATATTTTCCCTGATTCAACCCTGAAATCAGTCTTTTACAAAGAGCCCTGGTCCTCTTAGTGGAGTATGACAACTAAACTCAAAAATCTGATAAAGGATTATCTTCAAAGTTTCATGTAGGAATTTTCTAGATGTTCATAACTGGATGAATTTCTTGAGATATTGTTGAATGTTTCCATGAAATTAGAAAAACATTAGTAGATTAATATTAATGAAGACGTCTCTGATTTCGTGTGTTAGTCTTTTAGAAGGCAATGCATTCCTCAGGAACAAAAGCAATAAAGGAAGAAAAGGAAATTTCAAGTCTCCAAAGGTCAGTCAATATTTATTGAATTCTAACGTATAAGGAGTACTGTGGGAAGTGCTGCAATAAAGTTAAAGATGTAGTTGCTGCCCTTAAGAAGCTGTAGTGTCACAGAGAGACCAGAACAAACATTTAGCAAAAGAACAAGTGCAAGGGATTGATGGAATCATGTGGGTCACACTTTACTTTTCATTCCAATGTTTCAACATCATATTTCTCCTTCAATTACTTTTATTAGATCTCCTCTTGTATGAAAGGAAGTAGCATTTTTTTTTTTTTTTTTTTTTTTTTTTTTTTTTGGTTTTAGGGATTGAACCCCTGGAAGCTTTACCACTAAAGAACACCCCAGTCCTTTTTATTTTTTATTTTGAGACAGGGTCTCACTAAGTTTCTGAGGCTAGCCTCAAACTTGGTGATTCTCTTGCCTCAACCTCCTGAAGAGCTGAGTACTTAGGATTATAGGCATGAGCCACAGCACCCAGCTGAATTTCACACTTTTAAGGCACCAACTAAAATTCAATTTCTCCAAGGAATTTTCCTTCAACAACAGAAATATCTATTCCTTAGTTATTTTTGAACTATTGTTTGAAAAGCAAAGACAAAAATTGCAACAAGGACCTAGCACAGGGGCACACACCTGTAATCCCAGTGGTTTGGGAGGCTGAGGCAGGAGGATCTGGAGTTCAAAGTCAGCTTTAGCAACTCAGCAAGGCCCTAAGAAACTCAGTGAGATACTATCTCTAAATAAAATAGAAAAAAGGGCTGGGAATGTTGCTCAGTGGTTAACTCCACTGGATTCAATCCTTAGTACCAAAATAAAAAAAAAGAAAAAAAAAAAAGAAAGAAAGAAAATAAAAGAAAAAGAAAAAACAATTATTGCAACAAGGTACTGAAAGCATTCTCTTTGATTTTAAGGAATTTTCAAGTCATGGAGGCCAATCTTCTCTGACCTCCCAAGCCCAGAGTTATGTTTTTCATTTCATTTTATAAATTCCAAAAACACTTTTCACAATGACCAATCCTGAGAATATGTGTAAATTTTCTGTTTGCATTGTTTTCCAGTGAATCAAGGTGGGTTCATTTCTTCACACCATCTCAGACACATGATTTGCTTGAAAGAAAAGTCTATATCATCATTTCTTTTATCCTCACAACATTGACCCCAGTGACATTTAGATAATAGGTGGATATAAAATGTTTATTATCTTTACAATATCAAGTGCATTTCATAAGTACAAGTCTCTGATTTCAAAGAACTGCCCTAGTTCTCTAATTGCTAAAAGGCAGATAATACCTCATAGGGTTACTGTAAGGATGAAATGAACAGCTACAAGTAGCATTTAGAAAGGAACTCAGAATGTAGTAAACACTTAATGCTATTAATTTTTAACGTGAGTTTATGAGTCACATTAATTTTATATGTGATAAAGAGCACAGACTTCGTTTACCATGCCATGGGGCAGTACTGAGAAAGGAAAGCAGCTCAGATTTGGTTAGATAATTTAATTTTGGGCCAAATGCCAACATCACTCTTTGGCCATTCTTCCTGTCCCTGTTCAACATTCACACACAGATTTAATTTTTCCTGCTGCAAAAACATTTGAAGAAATGAATATTGAAGTAAAATTATGTTAAACAAGGTTCAGTTGTTGATATATCTGTGCTACTATGCCCAAAAAGTGGGTAAATGACTTCTACAAGAGTCAACATCCTGCAAGGGTTTGGATCCTTTTGTACAATATAGACTCTCAGAGATGCACACAATGACATTCAAGATAAAGTAATTTTTTGAAACATTGTTACTTAATGCTGAGAACATACAAATAAATACTTCCAAAAGATATTTAAGTGTGAGGAACACCTTACACTTAAGAATGAATTTCTATTACTTTGAAATCACTTGTGCCACTCTCTGTTGATGCTGTTGTTTCTCTTCATCAGAAATAACCACTTCCCAGAAGAGTGTCTGTTTCTTAGTTGTGAAGAACAAAATTGGCGTACCCATAATGTCCAATTTTAAAGATTAGTAAAATGTTCAGTAATCAAGACACTGTCGTATTGGTGAGGTAATAGATACACAGGTCAGTGGACCAGAATAGACAGCTGAGAAATGGAATCATGTTCGATATTTAACTGATGTTTCTTGGTCTCATTTTGTTTTTGGTACTGAGAAGTGGACCTAGGGTTGCTTTACCACTAACCTACATCTCTCAGTTGCTTTTATCTTCATTATTATTATTATTATTATTTTTTTAATTTTGAGACAACCAACTGGCTTTGAACCTGTGATTCTCTTGCCTCAGCCTTTCGAGTCACTGAGACTCGTGAGCCTGTGCACAAGCTAATAAACTGGTTTTGGATGGGTACACATAAGCAGTTCAATAGAGAAATACTAGTCCTTAAACAATTGATGCTGCAATAATGGAAATTCATTATGAATTAAAATAGAACCAATATGCCTTTTAGAAAGTACTTAATCAATGTTCCATACATACATGTATGGAAACATCACAGTTTAACCCATTAATCTATAAATTAATATACATTACTAATTATAGTACTAAAAAACTAGCAGCTGGCCTTATGGATTCACAAAAAAAATATCTAGGAAACTTGGAAATCTGGGTTTTATGATGAATTTTTAGATTTAACACAAAATGCTAATATATATGCAATATAGATTTACATGGATCTTATATATATAAATAAATACACACACACACACACACACACACATACATTGATAAGTTGGATGTTACTAAACTGAAAATTTTCCACTCTGCAAAAGCCATTGTAAGGTGGATGAAAATATAAGCCACAGATATTTGTTTTTTGACCTTTGACAGTTGTCATTAGAAAAATGCAAATTAAAACAAGGATATAATATTATTGATTAGAATGGCTAAAATAAAACAAACAAAAATATGGCAACATCAATTGCTGATGAAGATGTGGAAAAACAGAAACTCTTTTACTGTGTTAGTAGATACACAAATGGATACAGTCATTTTGTAAGACACTTTGGCAGTTTCTTACAAAGATGAACACAGTCTTCCCATACAGATCTATTATAGAGCTCCTAGGATTGGTCCAACAGATATGAAAACCTGCATGTGAAAGTTTATAAAAACTTTATTCGTAGTCAGCAAAGGCAGGAGGCAACCATGGTGACCTTCAATAGGTGAATATACTGGGTACACTCACACAATCACATCCTTTCGGTGATAAAAAGAAATGAGCTACTAAGCCACACAATAACATGGAAGATTCTTAAATGCATATTGGTAAACAAGAGAAACTATTTGGAAAATATTATGCCTTATATTCCATTATGACACTTCGAAAAGGCAAAACTGTAGAGGCAGGAAGCAATCAGTGATTGCTAAATATTTGGGGAGGGAGAGAAAACGAGAAATAGCTATTTCACTGTTAACCATTTCATTGTTTTTTTTTAATTTTTTTTTTTTAGTTTTAGATGCATACATACCTTTATTCTATTTATTTATTTTTATGTGGTGCTGAGGATAGAACTCTTTGCTTTTCTTATAGTTTTATAAATTAAATTCATGTGCCATTTGTCAAGTTTTCCATATTTTTCAACTGTATAAATGAAAACATGTTTACTCTAACTAGTTTTGTTCCTCCAATGTCAAAATGATACATTTTGTTATCTGCAACCACATTTTATTCACTTTATTATTACAAAAATTAAATATATGAAAATAGCACAATTCATTTTTGTAATCTACTAGTGATAAAAATTATTATTCTCAGTTCTTTTTCCACAGCTTTATTATATGTGATTTTAGTTCTAGTGTGAATAACTAAAATTGGTATCACAAGGGTGGGTTATCTACATTTTCACTTTACTACATAATATCAAAACCTTGTAGAACTTATGGCCCCAATGTGAAATACTAAGAGAAAATATAACTATTTCTGATTTTCCCCATTCTATTTGTTTCTGATTTTTGCAAATATGTGAGGTGTGAAATGACATTTCATGTTGTTATACGTTTAAGTATTAAATGAGGTAAAGATGCTAAAAACTCCAGTTCCCATTCTGTGAAATGACCATTCAAATTTTTGGTTAAAATAGATATTTGTTTGGAAATTCATTAAAACAATAAGTCAATTCAGGATTCATATTTAATACATTGAAACTTACAATATATATATACACAAGTGATATTTCATCATGTATTTTAATCTGTTAAAATATATTTCAATACTATTTTATACTTATATAAATATTTTATACATCTTCTTTCTAGGCTTTCTGGACATTGAATTCTTTCATGGGAGATGTGTGACCATTGCTTCAAATTCAGTTTGATTTATGCTATTGAAGTTTTCTATTCTACTAAGTAATCATAATTTTATTAAATTTTTCTATTTTTAAAATTTTCAAATTTACTGACATAATATTATTATAACATCATCTCATATCTCTAATTCTGCCTGCCCCTTTCATTTTTATAAAGGTTGCTTGTGCCATTTCTCCTTTCTAAAATATCAACCAAAATGTTTGCCAATTTTATTTATCTTTTCAAAGAGTTTATATTTTGATTTCACTGATTATTTTACAATCATACTCCATTTTATTAATACCAAGTGTTCAGTATTTTTTCCCTCTCAATCTTTTGACTTATCTTCTAATCCTTTCTTCTATCTTTTTTACTCGAATGTTAAGCTTATATATTTCTATTCTTCCTTTTTAATTTTTTTTTAATGTAAAAAATACAGGGGGCAACATTTCCATCTTCACACCAATTTTGGTAAAACCTGCAAATTTGTCACGCATTATTTTCATTATTCTTTATTTCAAAATATTTTCTAACAGTCCATTATTATATTTACTGGTGTCCCCAGTGCTTCCCATCTGGATCCATCCCCAGGCTTGAGAGGAGGCGCACTTCTCTGAGCTGTTTCCAGCCTGTGAGTGAGCATGGTTAGCATTCTACTGCCAGGCTATTTCTCTGAGACACAGAATTTAGCAAACGGGACTCAGGAACTCTCCATTGGCAGGACTACAATTTCTTTTTTTATTTTAAAAACACACCTCAGTCTAAGAAGTTTCCTACCCAATTGTTTTTTTTTTTTTTGTTTTTTTGTTTTTTTTTTTTTCCTCCCTTTCCTTCAATAGTGTCAAGTAGGTATCATGGCTCATCTTGTAGGACCCCCCAAAAGGAAGACCCTTACTCGAGTCTCAGGATGGCGCGCTCCAGGAAACACGAGAGACCAGCTTGATGCAAAAGCATGAGGCACTTTAATAACGGAGCTCTGGGCCAACACGTATCTCACGCAGGAGATGGAGGAGTTGACCACGAGGCTCAGTAGTCAGGGGTTTATATAGGAAAAGTTAGGGAGTTTGGCGCGGGTACACATAATTGGCTGATTCAAACATAAGCGGGCACATGACTACATTGATTACATCAGCAAGTAGTACGTGCAAATTGACATTCCAGCAATGTGGTAGGGCAGTTTATTTTGGTTAGCAGGCGGTCAAGTTAACCTTAAAGAAAAGGGAAGAAGGGGGAAAGTGGGTGACACCAGATGGTCCACGGCCTTGTGGAGATTGTTTATCCTCCATGGCCAGTTAGATTTTGATGTTTTGGCAGTCTTATTTTAGGCTTGTTAAGGTATGTTCAGGCCTCAAGCCTGTCCCTCTTTGTTTCTTTTCCTAAGTTCATTTGCTAGACTACAGATTCTGTGCTTTAATTATGGGCACTTAAATTTTAACTCCTTCAATCTCACCTCTTTGTGCTCCCCCTCCTTTATCGTAATACATTTTAGTGACTGGCAGGGCAGCTGTCTAACCTAATAAGCAATTTCTCCCTTGGGCTTAAACAACTCCTGTGAATCTAATAATGGAAACTGATAGAGTAGATCAGGTTCTCATATTCTGTTAAATATAGTTAACCCACAAAATCAAATGTTTTATACCTTCCAGATTAAGATTGAAAATCTGAAATCTATTTTAAGTACAATATCATTTCAAAATTAAATGCATGAATAAGTAATACTAAGAGATCACCCAAAAACATTAATGCTGTGGGTTTTGATAACTTCATCATTTCTATGCTACTGATAACCATTTTTGATTAGTAGTCATTCATTCATTGAGGAGAGATCTTACTAAATTGGGCAGGCTGAAGTTACATGGTGAAATTACATAGGATCTGTTGCAATGTTACTTTTGTGATAGAAGTCAAATTTACACTCAGAACCTGGGGCTGAACAGTGTATACTGGATTCTCCTCCAGTACACAGAAATGTGCTCAGTTCCTCTTGTAACTGAATTCTGATTGCTATGTAAAGTAGGAGTTCCCAGCCAAGATATTAACATGGAATTAGTTTCATATCTACCCAGTTGCTAATTCTCTTAGCCATTTTTATTATTCAATTAATATCATTGCTATCTAAATGGAACTTCTTCCCTATCTTTTCTATCTATGACTACTCTATCCTCTTTAATTGTAATTGGAACTCCGCAATGGCTTAAAAATAATTTTTGGTAGTGTTACAGAGCGAGATCCACCTGCAGAACCAAAGTGACCATGGAGGTCTGTGACCACTGGTTCTTGCATCTTGCCTCAAGAATTCAAGTGAGGGCTGGGGTTGTGGCTCAGTGGTAGGGCTTGCCCAGCACACATGAGCACTGGGTAATCCCCAACACCACATAAAGCAGACAGGCAAATAGAAAACAACAACAACAATGAAGAAACCTAAATAAACAAAATAAAAGTATTTAAAAAATAAAGAATTTCAAGTGAATGGCATATAGTACCAAGCAAGAGTTCATTAGAAGAGTAAAGAAAAAGGGAAAAGAGAAAAAAAGACACTGTCAAGAAAGAAAGGGAGAGGCGGATCCTCTCAGACAGAAGGCCAGCCTACCCTTTCTACCCTCCAATTTATTGGGGGGTCCAGAAAAGTTTCCAGAGAGTCCTTTCCAGATCCATCTTTGGACTTTTGAGTGAAAGCAGGATTGCATCACACTTTCAAGTCCCCATTAAACATGAATTTATCCCATGGAGGGGAAATTTTACTATTACATCACCTTGGCCTGCACTGACCAGTTCCAACTGGAACTCTTTCTTACAGACTTTTATGGTTGGGGGACTTTGCTTCTCATTTTCTTACTTCCCTGAGTCTTGGAATCTGGTCCATATAAAAGTCACATAATTCCCCCTTCATTCATGCCACCATTCATGTCTGTCTGCCACCTACAAATAGGGTTGTCTGACAAAATATTGAAGTCAGTTAAATTTGAATCCCAGAATAACAACAATTATTTTTAGCATTTGGATATCCCACAAAATGTTTGGAAACATACCAAATTAAAAAAAAAAAATTCATGGTATATCTCAAATGCAAATTTGAGTATCCTGTGCTTTTGTCTGCCAAATTGCCAACCCTAATTTTTAAAATAGATATTCCAGAAGCTATTGTCTAAATTTTGCTTTTATTAGTAAGTTTTATTCTCTCACCTTTTCTGAAGACTCATTGAGATTAAAACCATGTCATTTATTCCCATCTCCACCAGGTAGAGGACATAATTTAGCATAGAGGCTCATTGAATGTTTGTGTGATGGGGCCTTCCTCTGAGACTCTACAAGCATCAGAATCCAATTCAGTTTGGAAATGTACAACTGTTGTGCTGTCTGATAGGAAGTCTTAGAAAAAGGTAAAACAAAACCTGCAAGATAAGAATTCCCTGGAAGGCACAGTATGATTCCCACTCTTCTTATTCTGTAACATGTTTCAGGCATAGGTACCACTCTTTATTTCAACAGAAGGACCTAATTGGAGAGAAGTTCTTTTTTCCTTTCTGATAATGAGATGAGAATACCCACCTTACATTTGGTTTATACAATATTGCCACTGAGAGAGAATTCAAGATCTAATTTGGGCAAACTTGCAATTAAGATGTTCATGGAGCTGCTGGTGCTCATCTCTAGGCAGGTCATGCTCTGCTGGATGTGGTTTGCACAGCCCTCATCAGGGGTTAAAAGCCATGCTTCATTAGCAGGCGTGTCCTGCTGGGGCGCTCACCCTGCTCCCCCCACTGTCAAATGCCTGCTGACTATCTAGTGGCTCTGATTCCTGGGTGACATTTATATGCTTGATTTCAGAGAGTAATGACAGGGAGACTGGTCTTTAGAATACATTACAGATACAATACAGGACAGTCAAGGAGAACCCCCCAGAGCTCCCCAGGGCCTCTTCTTAGAACCAGAGGCACATTAGAATCAGCATCTAAGATTTGGGAGGCTTACCGATTTTACCCCTATGCAGTTTGAAAACTCTTCAGTGTTCAGATAAGAGTAGGAGGGATGGCCTGAAGGTTAATCTGGGATTAAAAATAAGCATTTCATGGGAAAAGAGGATGAACCATTGTCAGTGATGTTTCAATATTTTTCTTTAAATCACATATGAGTTGAAAGAAGTCCAATGTGCAAATAGAAAAGAAGCCTCCTGCTCCCCTCTGGAGAACCACTCTACCCTCATTCTCTGGGACACCCTGTGACAGCCACTTTTCCCTAAGGGTGCAACCTGCACACAGTTTCTGAGGAGACAAAAGTTCTTTCCGCTCACATTTCCATGTCAATAACTTGATGTCATCTATTAAATCAATTTAAGTGACAAAACACTTGTCTTCCAACATTCAGGTGAATGAAATAATAGCCACTGAAATGTGGTTTCCTGAGCACTCTTTCCTAGTGGAAGGACTGGTCCACATCCCACCCCTTGCCCTTGCTGTCTCTCTTTCTGTCTGTGCACAGTAGACTTCCCTGACTTCTTCCATAGAGGAAAAGCATTAGGGAAAAGGAGAAGTGTCACAGTAGTGAATATAATTTCCTCCCATTTACAATAGGTTCTGTCCCCAATACCAGTTCTCTCTTATTGACAGCTGAATAATTTGTGGTGTTTGATTGGGAAAAGGAACCTGAATAATTTTTAAGCCTAAATAAGTTTACCTTTTCAGATTCTTCTTTGTGTTCCAAAACACATTACTGGTGAGCTGCTAAACAGCTTCCTCTTGCTACTTGTATTATAGTCAGAGTAAGCGGGAAAAACAGACAGCCTTTGCTGCTCTTTTGCCATTTTAACAAATTGCCTTTTGTATGTGTCTAGGCAAATGCAGAACTCCTCCTTTTGCCATGATCAAAACGGAACAACAAACGTCGACTTATTGACTAAGTTTTTTCAATTTCTAATTAGCAAATTTTGTTCATACCTTTGTAGACACCATAAACAAACCCTTTCACTTGGAAGCTAAAAAGCAAAGATCCTTTGAATCCCTAAGTTATGACACATACTGAACAAAACCAGGCGAGGTTTTGATGTTTTCTGCAGTTTTAACTTTTGCTGCAAACAAGAAGAAATAACACTTCAGCCGTCACTTCCTGAATCTTTCAAAGGGAAATTAACCCCTTTGAAGAAGGATTGCTGTTTTCTTCCAAATACAGGTTTTTTATTGTAGAGAAATGAGAATATTTATTAAAAAACTGTGGAAGGAAGGAGAGAAGGAAGGAAGGAAAGAAAAGAAAAAAAATCATGAGAGCCTTTATTTATTGAGGACCTCAGGCTTGAATACATCTGTTATGCAGATATCATTTTTTTTTCAAACAGAAATTCTACAACAATCCAATAAATACATAGATTTTGTTAGTGCCCATTTCACAATGAACAAACTGAGTATATGTTTGGAAACTTGCTCAAGGTCACAAAGTAAGTGGCAAAGTTGACATCTGAACTCTGATGTATTTTCCTTATCCCACTTTGTAATATTATAGAGTAGGTATAATACAGCCAATGCAGGCTTTAGTTAACTAAATGACTTCATTTTTCCTTGGGTAATTTTCAAGGACAGTAAGTTTATATTAGTGGACAAAGTTGAGACACTGTTTAACTTTCTCTACATGCTTAAAAACCAGCATACTGGGGTTGGGAATATGCCTTATTAGGGACACAGAAAAGTTGCACATTATTGAAAAGGAGATAGTGGTAAAATTTGCATTTTAAAATGTTGACTCTTATCCTACAAAAGATGAATATAGTGTGTCCAACACAGAAGCAAATAGGTCCTGGATGAGGTCATGATATTGGGAAACAAATGAAGAACTTAGAAGATATTTCTCAGGAGGATATATTAGAGTTAGATTGTAGATTAATTGTGGGGAGTAAGTTCAATGATGTAAATGAATACAAGTTTTCTTCCCTGAAAATCCAAAAGATGTGAGTGTCACTATTAAAAATCAAAAATTGACAAGCCAGAGAATGTGCCTCCCCAGTAAGGGCAGTCCTTGTCAGGGAAGAGCTTGCTGCTTGATTCCTCAGTGTAGTAGGGAAATATGATTTAGACTTTGAAATTTGAAGACAAAGTGAGAGTGTTGTCCAGGATCCTAGAATTCATTCATCCTAGAATGGAATGTGAAAATTGCAGTGTTCTTATGCATAAAAATTCTGGCTTCAAGAATTGCATCTATAAGACCTGGAACCAATGACAATAGAATTTGCCTAGATGAAACAGAATCACTTCCTCATCAAAGGTCCAAGCTACACACTATCGTACCCTTTTGAGGTGAGAGCTTTAAATTTAGTCAATAAGAGAAAAGAACCTGAAAGAAGAATAATATTATGGCATTTGCAGATGAATGGATGGAATTGGAGAATATCATACTAAGTGAAATAAGCCAATCCCAACAAACCAAAGACCTATTGTTTTCCCTCATAAGTGAATGATGATATATAATGGAGGAAGGTGGGTGGGGATGAGAGAAGAATGGAGGAACTTTAGATTATGTAGAAGGAAATGAGAGGGAGGGGGATATGAAAGATGGTGGAATGAGACAGACATCATTACCCTATGTACATGTATGACCACAGGAATGGTATGAATCTACATCATGTGCAACCATAGAAAGGAAATGAGGTATTCCGTTTGTATATGATGAATCAAAGTGCAATCTGTAAAAAAATTTAAAAAAAGAGAGAAAAGAACCTGTAGCAGCATCCTAGCTCTTTCTACTGTTTGTTATTATAGCGTGTCCTCATTTATCTAACTAAATATCTCAACCACTTGACTTGGGTTAGGGTCAAGAATTCACAAACCCACCGACCTTTCATTTGCTCCTTCTTAATTCACATTGTTGAGAAGTTCTAGCACTGTGGTTTCAATAATATTTGAATCACATTCGATGAAATTCAAGAAAAAGAGAAAGAAAAAATCTGATGCCATGAACTGCATTAACTCAGAGTCTCTGCTGATGATATCAGGATATTAAAATCTTAAAATGGCTCCCCAGGGAATATTGATGTAGAAGCAGAGTTGAAAATGGTTCTAAGGAAATTCCATTTTAGAAAATATATACATTGCTGTCCTGCTTTTATTATTTTTTATTTTTATTTTTCAAAGGAAATTTATTTAACCACTTTTATTGTGGTTTGATTGACATGGAAAACTTGTACATATGTAATGAATTCATCTTGATGAGTTTGGGGAAGTATATACACATTGCTATGATCTGAACGTGGGTTGTACCTCAGTGGTTCATAGACTGGAGGCTTGGTCCCCATATGGCAATCCTGAGATGGTGAAATATTTAAGAGGTGGGTCCCAGTGGGAAGTAATTAGTTTCCACTCTCATTAATGGGTTAATGCTGTCTCATGGGAGTTCCAGCTCTGGTGGGACTGGATTGGCACAACAAAATGCAGCTGTTATAAAGCCAGGCCACTCCGCATGTTTGGCCCTTTCTGCATGCAACCATTTTTCTTTTTCATTTGTTTGCCACAATCATAAGAACCATTCCCAGATTCTGATACCATATTGCTTAGACTTTCCAGTCACTAGAATCTTGAGCCAAATAAACCTTTTTACTTTGTAAAGTATCCACCTCTGAGTAATTTATTTTAGCAACACCAAAGAGACTGAGAAACCCATAAAAGTACCATCACCATTGAGAACATAGATGTATGTATCATCTCCCAAAGTTTCCTTCTTCCTCCTCTATTATTGGTAGTAATTTATGAGTGGGTGGGGAGAAGAACACTTAACACAAGTTCTACCCTGTCAGCAAGTATTGTTAACCATAGGCACTATGCTGTAGAACAGATCTCTGAACTTATTTATTTTGCATAACTGAGACTTCATATTCTTTAGAAATTACTTTCTCATTTCCCACTTACCCAAACCCTGGCCAACCATCATTATATTCTCTGCTTCTATGAGTTTGACTACTTTAAGTTCCACTTTGATGTGGTCTAAATGTTTAAGTTCTCCCAAAATTCGTATGTTGAATTCCTAGCCCCTAGGTGATGGTATTAGGAGGTGGAATTCGTGTGGGCTGATTAGGTTATAAGGACAGACATACCAGAAATGGGATTAGTGATCTTATAAAAGATATCACAGAGAGCTAGGCTGTCCTTCTACCATGTGAGGATTCAGTGAAGAGGTGCCATCTATAAACCACGAAACAGGTTCTCACAGGACACCGAATCTGTCCATGCCATGAATGTAGACTTTCTAGACTCTAGAACTGTGAAAACTAAATTTCTATACTTTATAAGCTACCCAGTCTGTAGTATTTTGTTATAGCAGCCTGAGCAGACTAAGACAACATATGAAATCACAGGGTACTTGTCTTTCTTTGTCTGGTTTATTTCATCCTCCAGGTTTATCCATGTGGCTACAAATATCAAGATATCCCTTTTTGTTTAAACTTAATATTCAATTTTATGTGTATGCCTCCCTCTGTTTATTCATTCATGTTTGAGCAGCCATTCTATATTCCCTATATTGACTATTGTTAAGAATGCTGAAATTGATGCAAAAGTACAGACAGATGTTCAAGATCCTGATTTCAATTCCTTTGGCTATGTACCCAGAAGTAGAATTTCTGGATCATACACTAGTTCTATTTTTAACTTTTTGAGGAAATTTTATACTGTTTTTCTGTAATGACTACACCAATTTAAACTCCCACCAACAGTATATGGGGTTCTCTTTCTCCACATCTGCATCAACATCTGTTATCATTTTTAAAAATCATTTAACACATGATAGTTTTCAATGGCTGAGCAAAAACATTTCTGTTTGGAGTGATCCTACTTTCCAATCTTCTCTGTTGTCTCTACTGTTGGGGTTAAATCCATACGTTGCCAAAGTTAAGACCAAAGTTAAGTAGCAATTTCCCTATGTGGTCTTCTAGGAGTTTTATGGCTTCAGGTTTTACATTTATGTCTTCAATTCATTTTGAGTGGATTTTTATGTGTGGTATATGTTAAATGTTCATTCTCATTCTCTGCATATGGATACCCAGTTTTCTCAATGGTATTCTTTATTTGTTTATTCATTTTTTTTACAGTGCTAAGGATTGAACCCAGGGCCTCACATATACTAGGTAACCTCTCTACCACAGAGCTACACCCAGTTCTCAACACCATTTATTGAAAAACTGCCTTTCCCCATAGTATAATCTTCATACCTTTGTGAAAATTTGTTTATTATTTATGCATGAATTTATTTATGGACATTCTCTTCTATTCCATTAGTCTATATGTTTTATGACATGCCATACTGTTTGATTACTTTATGTTGGCAGTATAATTAAAAATCAATAAGTGTGATTATTTCCAGTCCAACTTTGTTCCTTTTGTTCAAGATTGCTTTAGCTACTTAGGAACTTTTGTGATTCCATATGAATTTTAGGATTTCTTTTCCCATTTTTATAAAAAGGCCATTGAAGTTTTCATAGCAATTACACATATAAAGGAGAAGAGATTTTTTTTTTCTTTCACCCATTGCTAAATTCATGGTTAAGAGTCTTATAGCAAAAGAGAGATTAGCAGGAGAAAAGTATAAAGAATTTATTTAGTGAAAGTGTTACAGATTACAGGAGCTTCCATAAATAAAGTTCCAAAGCAACAGAAATCATATTGTTAAGGACAATCCATACCAGTGTGTGACTGATGGGAAAAAGTGTGTGATATAATGACAATAAATTAGGGGGAAACTAGCAAGGCCAATTTGTTCAACTTATTCTTAACATTTCTGTATTCATTTTCTCCCTCTTATTACTGGGAGGAGCCCCATGGAGAGAGTCTATAGTCTATGGCATGGCATTCAGGGGAGAATGGTAAGACCTCTCTGCTTCTGCTGTCTTCTCAAATGCCCAAGTGCTCTATTTAGATGTAATATCCTCTGAAGAATCCCACTGCACTGAATCTAGATCAATTTCGGAAGTATGAATATTTTAACAGCATCAATTTCTTCTAATCCATAAACAGAAGATATGTTTTCTTTTGTGTCTATCCTAATTATTTTAATCAGTGGTCAGTATACAGGTCTTTTACCAACTTACTTACTTTTATGGCAAATAATTCATTTTTTGATGCTATTGTAAATGGGATTTAAAATTTTTTTTCAAATAGTTTGTTGTTTATGTATAGAAATGTGACTCATTTTTATGTGGTAATTTTATATCCTGTAACTTATCAAATTCATTTATTTTAACCATTTGGGGGGATTTTTAGGAATTTCTGTATGTAAGATCATGTTACAGACCGCATTTTGATTAATTGTACACAAAAGGAGTTTTGATAGAGGTGTGATGCAGATAGAGCAAAATGGTTTTCTTATCCTCTTAAATGTGTTCACCCTCAGATTTTTATTTTTACCTTTTAAAAATATTTATTTATTTATTTAAAATGTATATTTAAATGTATATTTATTTAAAATGTATATTTTAAATAAATAAATAAATGATTTAAAATATTTATTTATTTATTTCCTGTACTGGAGTACTGACAATTTAGGTTGATTTCAGAATTCACCCACACAAACACACACAAATCTTATTCATAAATGGTTGCCAAAATCAGTGTTTCATATGGTTCTGAAAGATGGAATACCTATCCCATTGTCTTGCTGATGCTACTCTCCCTTCCAGTTTTTAATCTCCTCTCCTAATCAGCTGCTGATACTCTGAGTATATTAGGAATCATAAAATAATGTATCACATATATTTCTGTTTCTAGTGGACAATACTAATTTTCACTGTATGCCTTCCCTTTCCTCAAATAAAATTTCCACCCTTTTTTAACACCCACAACTCCATAGCAAACTCGTTTTTATTTACATTTCAATATTGGGTTAGCACGTTTTGTTTTAGAAAACATGTATCGTGGGGTTTTGTTTTGCAGAACTGAATGTGCAATGTGGATCCATCAGCAGGTTGCCCCCACCTCCTGGGGCTTGATTGGCAGAAACATGTTTTCCTGTGGAGTTCTGCCAATAGCATTTGTGTACAACAAACAAGGCCAAGTCTCCAGAAGGGTCTGGGCCAGATGACATGACAGACACTTTGGCAGAGCTTTCATTATTTAGCACACACTATTGTGAATTATTAATAAAATTCCATTGTGAGGTCCTAAAAAAGTTGAAATGGTACTGTGATTCTTGCAAATTCTTAGGTTGAAAATACTATTAATTAGATTGTAAAAGAACATACTATTTAAAGCAGGTAATAGTCAAGGCCAACTGTGATAAAATTTACTTGATAATTTACATGTTGTAACACCAGGTGTAGAAAGTAATAGCTTAGGAGTGGTTAGTCTTGCCATATAAGAGAAATTTCAGTAACACAAACCCTAAGAAAATGATAGCTATTATGCTAAAACTTCAGAATGATTTCATAGGGGACTCTTTAGAAGAGTCATAGTAGGATCACGTGCCAGTGTGGATGTCTTACTTGTTAATCACATTTCCTGATTTTTCTCATTTCTTCCTCTTAAAGCAAAGAATAAAATCTATCTCAACCAAAAGTTTTACTCCTTCTATGATAATATTTTTATTTAGTATTCTGTTTCAACTCCACTCAAGACCATTAAAAAGATGCTGAAGTTTAGGTCTGAAGACCTATGGTTTTGTCACTAATTATCTCGTATCTTGAATCTTTACCTTCTTATGTAAATAAATTTACATAAGAAATTTATGTAAATAAATTACTTTTCCCCTTGCCTATTGTGCAACAACTATTAGTATAAAAGGTGTCAAAATGAACTAACATGCTATTCTTAGATCATGAATAAACTTTATTCCAGGGCCATGTTCCCTATTGCCAAGTTCAAACAGCTCCCTTTTCTATAAACTCACTGGAATCCATTCATTGGTATTAAAACACACTCATCTTCGTGACCAGCACACACACACACACACACACACACACACACACACACACAGACACACTTTTGCAGAAACTACATCGTACATCATTCAATATCTACAGCCTTAACTTTCTCATCTTCATTTGGAGACATATTTGTAGAACCTCATTAGCCACATGCACTGATTCCTCACCTCTCATTTCAGGTCAACTTCTCTTTCCACAACTTTGCTGACTGCCACAGCTTTTACTAGGGACACTAGTGATTTTTCTCATCAAACATAGGAAATGTTTTATTTCCTTATCTTAATCCTCAGGAGATTGTTAACACTATTCAACGCACTTTGCTTCTTAACCCTTTCTCTTTCTTTAGATTCATATCTGGATTTCCTCTTGTCTGTCTGAAAGATTATTTGCACTGGAATTTATAGTCTCCTCCTCCCTACCTGGCTATTTGCTGTTGGTGACAAGATTGGAACTTTTCTATTTTCTTCTCCTTATCGTAATTATTTTCTCACACATATTTCTAATCCTGTCACCCTATCTTGGCATTGAATTACTACATAATATGCAGCTGATTTTTAGATAAATTATATCCCTGGCTAAGACCTACTTTCCCAGATCCACACCCACATAACCAACCAAAATATTCTTCAAAATAATTATGTACAAATTAAACTCATACTATTTTCCCTAAAATCCTTTAATAGCCTCCTGTTTCAATAATTGAATTCACTCACTTAATTTTGTGGATAAGAAGTTGTAGTGACCTCTGCCATCCTTGTATGAAGTCTACCTTTAATTTATTATAAATTTCTTTTTTAACTTTCTAAATCCCTATATTTCATCCACTTCTCTGTATTTTCACTGACTCTACCTCTCTCATTTGGACTACTAAAATAGGTTCTAAAATATTTCCCCAAGTTCACTCTGCCACTCAATTACTGGTTTTCTATCCTATAGCAAAATTGTTCCTATCTAAAGGATTCTGTTCATTTTCTTCTTTGCTTCAAACATCTTAATGTTTTAACATTGTGCTAAAGATAAAGTCTTATCATTTAACATGGAAGTGACCTGGTTAGCCTGATAACTCCGGTCTCCCCAGGGTCATCTGACACCACCCTCACCTTCATTTGCTGCATACAATTACCAGTTTTTATTCAGTATTTCCCTAGTCTGAGGTCATCTTCCCTCAAGAAGAATACTTATTTTTTTGCACAACTTTAATACTAACTACAAGATTTTTTCCCCAGTTACATCTTCCCTTTATTCCCAGTTTCCTCTAAATATACTCTCAAAAATCCATTCTTTTCAGAAAACATCTTTAAATTATAATTTCACCAGTGGTTGTATGACTGTGCTCCTCTACACTATTGGGTGAATTCCACAAGGTGCATCTAAATCTCACTTGTTCATGCTTCTATTCTCAGGACCTAGCAGGGGTTTTACCCAGATTAGGGAATCAGAAGTAGCTGTTGAACAAATAAATACAAAAATAAATTTAAAAAAAATGAATACTTCTTTGTAAGACAATTCAAATTTCAAGAACAAAATTCAGTTCAGATAATAGTTCAACGAAGTCCTAGATATTTTATGCTACTATTTTAAAATAGTACATTAGATTATGAAAATAGTGCCCTTTAAAAAAATCTTAATACTAAATATTGCTAATTTTTTTTCTACCATGCTTTTTTGTGCTCACTCTTAAAAACATGTAGCACTGTAGATAGTCTCAATGAGAATTATGAATTTCAGATTTATAAAAGGGCTAAGTGTTAGTTTAATTTGCCCAATGTCTTTTAAAGAACATGTTAGTGTAGCATTTTAAAGAAATGCTATTTTCTTTCTTATATTTGATTTGGAATTAATTATATTAATTCTTTGTTTTTAGGCCATATCTAAATGTGAAGTGCTTTTCTTTTTTTTCATGTGCTTGACATTCCTGCCCTTTAATCAGGCCATCCAAGACATTAGACCTAAAAATCTTTGCAATTTTTTCTATAAAATGAGTTTAGGATTTAAATACCGAGTAAATGACTAATTGGATTGGCTATTTTTACCACGAATAGCTCATCATAGAAACTTTTGGAGACATGATGCTTCTTTCTCCTTTTGCAATATTTTATGGTCACTATGTTCTTACCAGGGGTTATACTTTAAAATAATGACACATGAATTCAATACTTAACACAATATCAGGCAAGCAACTTGCTAAGTGTAGTATGTTGCTAAGAGATAACAGCAAATCTAAAAAGGAAGGCTCAGCAGGTTGGCTGGTACCTGATTACATTTACCATGTTCTGCATCTATTACCATTCAGCAGAACTTTTGGTGATGATTAAAAAAAATCTAACAGGTGCTTTCCAAAAATGGCCATGAGGAACATAAAACTATTGATTGCTTAGATTGTGTTTATATGACCAGGAAGCTACATTTAAGAACAAAACTCAAATTAATTTAAACTTAAATTGTTACATATCATGGAGTGCATTTCTAATTCTCATCAAGCTGGAACAAAAATCTGACTTTTCATATATTTACCAACAATATCTTTGAGGCTGGCCTCACCAATTTCTGGTAACAAGCACTAGCAGTTAGCAAGAGCAGAAAAAGAAGGATTTATTTACTCTCTGGCCATGTGAGCCAGTTTAGAGTTCTGTGGAAATTGGAAAGCTTGCCCAAGTCCAGTTCTTTAAGAGGTGAGTTAAATAAGAGAGTCTTAAACCAAATGACATAAGGAAAGAAATGTCGTGGGGAACCAAACTACGTGAAATTTGGAGAACTTTGCTTGTAGTAATATGCAAAGTGATCTTTGGCAAGAGAATGTAACATAAAATTATATAATTAAAAAATATAGGGATGAGATCTAACTCCCATGAGTCCACTTCAAAAGAGCTTTTTGAGACAAGGCCAGGATGTCATAGAGAAAGGGAATGAGATGGAAAGAAGATTGTTACGCAGATATAATGATTTGCTACTTTGCAAAGAGTGGACAGAAACTAATATCTGCATAACTAGATACCTTCATTTATTTTAGAAGAACTTGAAAATAACCAATAATACTCTTTGTTTTGGGGAGAATGTACTTCATTCTTCTCTGAGTTTAAACTACAATAATATATCAGACATTTTAAGCCTTTGCAATATACCAGATATTCTAAATTCTTTAAATTTTATTTTAATTCACTTTCAAAATAATTATAGGTATAGTTATTTTAAAAATTTTACAGATAAAGAAATAGAAGACACAGAGTGACTTCCTAAAGTCAAACAAACATTAATGAAGAATGATTGCCAACATTTGAGCCTAAGCTCTTTGCTTCCAAAAGCAAACATTATTACATTCATTCCATGTTATGGTATAATTTTTTTCAATGTTTGAACTTCTAGGTTAGTGCCTACTACATAGAGAGAGTGTTGGTCTGTTTAGTGTTGTTTATAATAGAATACTGGAGGCTGGGTAACATACAAAGAAAAAATGTTTATCCAGCTCATAGTTCTGAAGATTGAAAACTGTATAGTGATTCAGGGACCAGACACCTTCTTTTGTAACTGCCTGCTTTTGTGGGAAATAATCAGGTTCCTGCAAAAATTACAGCATCTCTTCTGAGGGCAGCACCCTCATGATATAATCACCTCCCACTAGGCCTACCTCCTTTTTCTTCATGTTTTTTATTGGTGCTTAAGAATTATACATAATGGTAGGATTCATTTTTACATATTCACACATACACAGAATATAACAATATTATTTAGTCAATATCATTCTCTCCCCCCCCCTTCTCCCTCTCCCTCATTCCTGATCTCCCTTCAATTTTATGAGACCCTACCCCCACCTTTCTTTCCCTTCTTCTCTGGCTTCAACATAGGAGAGAAAACATATGACCCTTGACTTTCTGAGTTTTAGGCTGCAAGCTAAAGGCTCCACCACTTCCCAATATTCCCATACCGAAGACCAAGCTGGCAGCTCATGTGCCTTTGGGAGACACATGCATACTATATCTAAACTATAGCAGTGAAGATACAATAAAAGCTTCATAAACTTGTCAGAATTTGAAAAGAATATGCGAAATCATAAAATTACATTCTTCAAACAGAATTCTACTGATGGTCCAAAATGGAAATAATGAATAAGTCTCCATTTTTCAAAACAAACAACACAAAATATTTGGATTGGATAACATGAGCAGTAATTATATTTAATGATAGTAATATCAGTCAATATATCCTATTGAGAAAACCTATCCATCAGGAAATTGCCTAAGTTTTCTCATACATTTTTCAAAATATTGTTTTAGTTGTAGATAGACACAATACCTTTATTTTATTTATTAATTTTTATGTGGTGCTGGGGTTAGAACCCAGTGACTTACATGTGCTAGGCAAGTGCTCTGCCACTGAGCTACAACCTCAGACCTTCCTCATATATTTTTAAGACTATAGCTGATTCTAAGAGGTATTATTATTGTTTTTCCTTTTATGCAATTGAGGAAACTGGACCATGGGAAAATTATAGGAGTTTACAAAAGTTGAAAAACTGGTTAAGTGCTTGTGTTAGTCTGTTTTCTGTTGCTGTAACAAAACACCTGAGGCTGGATGTTTTACAAAAGAAAGAGGCTTATTTAGCTTATTGCTTTGGGTGTTAAAAGTAGAAGATGAGTAGAGACCTCATCTATTTGGTCTCTGAAGAGACCCCCTTGACTGGATCACAATATGGCAGAGGAATGGACAAGGAAAGAAACCACAAGCAAAAGGGACAAAGCTTACTGAGTGACCAACTTGCTTAATAACAACTCCCTTCCCTTCCCCCGCCCCTTTGCTACAACCCCAGGCAAACAACACAATCTTGTAAGAGCTAACTCACTCAAGGAGATCAGCACTAACATCTTTTGAAGACAGTGTCCCTAACAACCTAAGACATTACCCAACTGTAGGCCATACCTCACATACATTCCACAGTGTCTTACTCCCGCCACATGGGGACCCAGCCTCCAGTACATGAACCCTGGGCATCAACATCTGAACCACAGCAGTGTCAGAGTTGAGGGTCCTAGAAATTGGATGCAGAGTCTTCAATCAAGACTTACCTGCTCTATTCCCACAAGAATGCAAATAAAATTTAAACATTTTAACATCTTTTTAGGTACTCATTTTTGACTGAATGTCTATTGAATTATTTAGTAAGACTTTATATGTTTTCCTTCTCCTTTTGCTTTTTTCCTTTTTAATGTCCCTCTATCGAACTATTCCATGCATTTTTTTTTTTTGGTTGGTACCAGAGATTGAATCCTAGGATATTTAACCACTCAACCACTTAGCCACATCCTCAGTCCCCTTTTCATATTTTATTTAGAGTCTGGGTCTAACTGAGCTGCTTAGGACCTCACTGAGTTGCTGAGGCTAGCTTTGAACTCAAAAATCCTCCTGCCTCAGCCTCCCAAGCCACTGGGATTAGCCATGCTTCTTAAAATATTAACTGCCCTTGGGAGTCCCTTCATAGTTAACCTATCTGTTTACTGAGTTCCTCCTTCTGTAGTCTGCCATTAACATCACAAAAATCATCTTTGATCCCAAAGATCTTTGATCCTCAGAGATGCTATACACCATAGACCTTGAGGAGTCTTTGAAATCATATCTGGGAAGGAAATGAAGGCCACAGCTCAATGTTTGGCTGAAGATCACACAGCTATTGAAGGATAAAAGTTTCACTAAAATATATTTTCATGATTCTCTTACATAGTCTCATTCTCATATAATATTCTACCTAAATCTAGTTGTTCGTTTTTTTTCCCCTTAATATGCCTATATTTTGTTTAACAACACAAATGAATTGCAGTGGTTCTTATGCCATCTTTTCTATTTCCTTTGTATTACTAATTTCTGCTTTAGAATTCTCCTAAAAGAAAATACATGCTCAACATGCAAAATTCAGGATTCAGTACATTGTTGTAAGGACATATGGACTGAGCAGCATATTTCACATAAAAATGAAGAATTTTTTAGCATATTTAGTGTAAAAATTTACCATGGAGATCAAATACTTTGGTTTAGGACATTTTGACAACTCAAGTTTTCTTATAAATTTTAAAGATATTTTATTATTTTTTGATTCTGTTGGGAAATGCCAGTTTTCCTGATTTTTTTTTTTTTTTCCTGGCTTGGGTATAACTTCTATGGAAACATTTCTGTTATGTTATGCTAATGGATAGAATCAGAACGTAAATCCAAAATAATTTCAGGGAATAAGATATATCCCCAGGGCACCAGTCTGCAACCCAGGTTGGTAGCTGCTTTTCCATGGATTTTATCTCCTAAGTATTGTTGAAATTCCAAAGGAAACAAATGAAGGTCAATGCATCTTGTATAGTTAGTGTCCAACAGACACCATCAGTTCAGCTCTATCACATGATGGCTACCTATATCATGCCAACAGACTTCCCTCATAGCAATAGTAAATATTCTGAGTTCATAAATGATGCCCACAGATTAAATAAACCCTGTTTGAATAGCTTAATTAGGCTTAATGCCTACAGGGGAGAATTTGTGTAGTTGCTCTTCTTTTTATTTTTTTTCTCTTTTTATTGACATATAATAATTATATAAATTTATAGAAAACAGTGTGATAATTTGATACATATATAAAATGTGTAATGATCAAGTTGGGTTAATTGGTATTTCTGTCTCCTTAAACATTTACCATTCCTTTGTTCCTAGAACCTTCAAACTCCTCTCTTCTAGCTTGTTACCAAACATATAATAAATTGTTATGAACCATAGTCACCCTAGAGTGCTACAGCACATTAGAACTGTATTTTGGTATCAGTTATCCAATCTCCCTCCATCTTCCTTCCCCTCCACTCTTCCTAACTTCTTGTTACCACTATACCACTTTCTCTGAAGTCAATTTTTTTAACTTTCATCTATGAGCAAGATTTTTCAATTATTAGTGGACTTTATTTTAGAGCAATATTACATTTACAGGAAAACTGTATACATTTTTTACTAGTTAAAATACCAAATCAGAAATCATCGAAAGTATGTATTTCAGTACATGCCAATAGTCAAAATGGCCTATATTTACTAATTATAATATCCGAACCACCCAATAGAGTAGCAGATGCTTACTGCACAAATGTTTCACTAGACAAATCAGTGCTACAGAAATGTTGATTAAATTTTAAATGATAGGACCTTACTTGTCTATAAATCAATAGCACTAGCTTTTACAATAGATGGTAATTATATCTTTGAATCTTCTTAGACTTAAATCCTTTGTGAGATTTGCTTCTTCTAATGATCTCTTTTTAAGTGATCATCCTGTTTTTTGATCCTTCAATTTTTTTATTTTTATTTTTTTTGTGGTGCTGGGGATTGAACTAGGGTCTTATGCCTGTGAGGCAAGCAGTCTACCAACTGAGCTATATCCCCAGCCGCCAGTCCTTCAAATTTTTGAGGAAACTGTTGAAGGCATTTTATATTGAGTATATGCTGCACATAAAACATATGGTTTATGTTTCCCAAACATAAAGAGAAAAATCCAAGACCTTAAGTATAGTGAAAAGTGAAAAATTTCTAGTATAATTTTTAAACATAAGTAAGTAATGGAAAGCAAAATTAGAAAATACAGGATAATTAAATTTCATTTTTCTCTTTAAGTCCTCCCACCCAAAAACGGTAAGGCCATGTTGTCAAATAGAACTATGCCTTCCGACACTTAGGTTTATTTTGTTTACATGAACGTACTTTATCTCCTCACAAAATTCATAAACACCTTTTCAAATGAGTTAAAATATATTAATTAGCTTTTAAGAAATTCTTTAGCAAGTCAGAATTTGTTTCCATTTCTATCTCCCCTTCCTTCTATACATTTGAACTTCCTGTTTTCTATTGGCATTTGAGTGTACCTGGAAGTAAGGCAAAAACAACTCAATTAGAGGAAATATTTCTTTATTTCTAATTATATGAGAGAATACTGAAGAAGGACAGACACTGTCTAAGAATGGCTTCCATGCCCCCAGTAGTCTGATCACTGCGGTCGCAGGGCAGGAAAGGTGCCGGGAAAGGATGGTTGTAGTGAAGCATCCTTCATTCAGTCCAGTGATGCCTGACAGGGTGGTAGGTCCATATGAGAAGACTGCCATTGCCATTTGAAATATTTGGTGAAGGAACAGGAAAAAGAGTCTAGTAAAACACAATGATCTTAGGGTTGGGATGGACAAGAGGAACAGAACACCCACCCAATTTATGTGTTAATATTTTATAAAAATGTAAAGCAAACATCTTCCCCTTCCTGCTTGTTCTTTTATCTAAGAATGTGCCACATCTGGAGAGAATGTCTGGCTTCACTTAAGTATGCCTGTGTTTCACAGTACATAAAATATAATGTGGGTTTTGGCTAAATCTATAAATTAAATTAGACTGCTGTGTTGTGTACTTTTGAACATCAGTTCATCGCTTTTCCCCATATTGCTGTTTCGTCCTTAAAACTTGACACCTCCAGCCTGTTTTGAGTGCGTTTTTAGAATGCCCCATGGATATTCTTATCCAACTGCCATTATATTTACATACAGAGAGTGTAATTTAGGTTTTTTTTTTTTCCTTCAGTGATCTGTTAATGGATTATTTTTACTTAAATCCATATAAAGCACTGTTTTTTTTTTTTTTTTTTTTTCTGGCACAGAAGAAAAAATAGAAAAACAAATTAAATACTTGATTACATTTTTTTGTACTAGTCCCATAGAGATCTAAGTAGCTCCAGGGAGGAAAAATTGAGCAGGAAAATGGGTGAGAAGCAAGTGTTTCTGAAAGGACTCTCAGATACACAGAGAGAGTTTCTTCTCCATCATTCAGTACAGAAGCATGCCAACCCAAACTTTGGTGTTAAAGAAGCAAATGCTGTCTTCTCTGGTTCTACATCCACTGTGGTCACCAGGATTCTACCTTTCCCAGTGGGTTGTGAATGGACAAAATTAGTCAAATGGGATCCTTTGCACTTTTAAAGTTGGAAGAGTGAAAAAAAAGAAAGAAAAGTAAGGAAAAAAAAAAAACGAAAAAAGAATCTAAGTACATTTTAAAGAAAATTCCATTGTCCATTTAGATAACCCCGAGTGAAGTTCTCCAGTTAGTGTACAGCTGCTTGGTTTGACAGGGCAATGGCTATCCCTTGGGCTATGAACTTGTGAATTTCAGCTGCAGATGATTTTACATCTCTGAATTGTGCTAATTGCTTTCATCCTGCTTTGGAATTGCTCCAAAATGAAAGGCTGCATATGGAATGTAGAGAAAGCTCAGCTCTACACACACACACACACACACACACACACACACACACACACATACACATGCACACACACATCCGTCCCACATGTATTGATAGCACTAGGGATTGAATTAAGGGTCATTCTACCACTGAGGTATACCCTGCAGCCTTTTTAATTTTATAATGAGACAGGATCTTGCTAAATTGATGAGGTTGACCTAGAACTTAATGATCCCCTTGCTTCAGCCTCCGAGGATAAGGGATTACAAGCCTGTGCCACCATGCCTATTTTCCACTAATATATTTTGATCACTTAAAAGAAAACAAAAAGTCCCTAAAATGAGAAAAAATGCAGGTGTTTTGAACAAATGTGCACATGTTCAGTGACAAAGAACTGCAGCAGTTCTTTGGATCATTCTAAGTGAAAACCATTTTTTTTCTCATCGCCATTAAGATTATGTTTTCAAAAGACCATTTAACCATATGGGAAATATTGACAATATATTTTGAAATAAAGAAAGTATTAAAACTCTGTTACTGTGATTCAAAATTGAGAGATATACACAAGCATAAACAAAGGTGAGAAGAAAAATTCACTAACACATTAATCTTATTATTTCTAGCTGGAAAATTTAAACATGGTTTTAATTATTTTTTTGGTACTAGAGATTTAACACAGGAATGTTTTACCACTGAACCATACCCACAACCCTTTTAATTTTTTATTTTGAAACAGGGTCTCATTAAGTTTCTAAGGGCCTTGTTAATAAATTTCTTTTCTAATTATCTGGTATTTACCAAATAACCTGCAATAGATTGATATTTTATAGTATAATGATTAAAAGCTGTATGTAAAACCTCGTACCAGATGAAGAAACTTAGAAATCTTCTATACAACATTGTCCTTATAGCTAATAATACTTCTTGTATATTTGAAATTCTAGGAACGTAGTTAAGTGTCCTCACCACAATAAAATAAAACAAAACGAAATAAAATAAAATAAAATCTTGGGCACTGGAGTTAGAACGATTGTGTTGAGATCCTAACTCAGCTTCTTAGGAGTTAGATGAGGGGAGGAAATTGCATTATCCTCATTGGTAGAATGGTAGAAACACCAGTAACATCCTACCAACATGATTATGAGAAAATGTAATAGGGTAAAATGTATTAAACACATGACACACGCTCAATAAATGTTAACTATTTATGTTGCAATTGTTAGTAAGAAACATTTGCTTTTTGAATAATTTTTGTTTATGTTGCAATTGTTAATAAGAAACATTTGCTTCTTAAATAATTTTTGTTTAGTAATAAATGTATGTACCTTGACAAATCTAAAACAAACCAGTCTTCTTAAATTTCTGGAAAATTAGGGCATTCAATAGTTACTAGTCTCTAAGAACTCTGCTAGAAACTCAATTGAATGAAAAATTTCTATTTCTGTGAAAGTAAAAGTGTAACTGGAGTATGAGATTTAGTTGGTGATCATCAAGGTGGTTTTCTACCAAGCACTGTGAGAGAACATCTAACTGGAAGCTCTATTTACAAGGTGCAAAGTGCCCTTTGAAGATGGTATTCACAGTTCCTACTTGTTTCAGAAAGGAGAAAAACAAGATACTCATTACATTCCCAAAAGAACATGAAGTAGCTTGACAATCTTTTATGTAATGAATTCTAGATTTGCAAGGTACAATGTCCTAAAGAAGGAAATTGGAAAAGTTAGAGATAACCTGAGTTCTGAGAATGTGAATAATTCATACAGTTTCATGGTCACATCTGAACATGAACCAAGGCCTCAATGACTTATAACATTGTGAATCTGAAAGAGTCTGGGGAGAAATTATTAATTATTTTGGTATACCACATAGCAAAGTATCACTTTTGCTATGTTTTGATTTCAATTTCTAATAATTAAATAGGATTCTAGCTAAAATTAAAAAAAAAAAAAACTTTACTTCTAAACATTTTTCAAAAGTTAAAAACTTCTTTGAAAAGTAAAATGTTCTTAATATGCTGAATTCTTTGTAGGAATGTGAAAATAATAATAATAAATTTTAACATCTTTGATTAAAGATTTTTAAAAGTAGATGGTATTGCTTTGTGTTTTCTTCCACCATTAGATACTACTGCTATATATTATCTAGAGAAAAGTGGTATTTGGTCAAATACCACAAACAAGTTAAAATGAGTGGGAAATTCACTATTTTAATTAATACCCTATTACATTTAAGGTTAAGCAGGCTGTTATTTTCTTCATGATCCTACCTACAATGGATTGATCAATTCTGATGTTTCACTTTATTTCTTCATCACTGGATTAGATAGGTGTCATAAGCTGTAAAATGTGCCTAAAAAAAGATTTTGTTCAGCTATTTTAGATCAAAGTAAGTGCTCATTACATTTTACTTTTTAATGTGCCTTGTGACTCTTCCATTGAAAACTAGATATTATGCACTGGGTAAAGGAATTCCAGCAAATAGGCCTTCTAGGTGCCGTTTTGAGGTGGGTGGGAGAGAGGAACATTTCATAGATCTATTGAAACAAAAGGGAAATTGAGTAAACTCTCTTGATTTAACTCATTACATTTGTTTTTACTTTGCCTTTAAAACCATCATCAGTTTTAGAGATCACATAGCTACTAGATACTAGCTTTGCTCTAGGTAGCATACTTATGGGTGGCCTAAGTTTTTTTTAGGAACTTGGAAGATGTTTCTCTATTAAACCTGCTGAAACCATTTACCCTTTGCTTGGATTTCTGGAAGTGTCAGATGGGCAACATTTTCAACCTTAAGAATAAAAACTCTGTCCTGAGATCATGCTAACCACCATTCCCTGAACATGTCTCCTATGCAAAACTAGGAGATTGATTATGCATCCAAAGACCACTGATTAGTTCACCCCCAATCACCTTTCCCATGCCTCTGACCATCCTACACCTTTATCCCATAAATATTCCTAAATCCCATCCTTTGGGAGGCAGATTTGGGACTTGTTTCCCCATCTCCTTGCATTGCTGCCTCACGATTATGCTCTTTAGGAAAGCACCTCATCTCAGGGATTTGCAAACCGTGATATGGACAAAACAGGCATGGGTTGGTAACAGTATGGTTAGGTCTCAGTTTTTGGCACCTCTGTGACTTTGGAGTATGAACTTTACAAAGGCTTCTCGGTTTCTCTGATTGTGAGTTACAGGATGCCTAGAGCAGTCTGGAATTGAGGATTTCTCTTCTGCTGGTGGGTTAGACTCATAAACTCCAGTAGGATAGGTGCTGGTAGAATATTGTCTCTTGTGAGCTCCAGTAGGTAAGTTACAAAAGTGGGGGTGTGTCCTCCCAGGTCTGGCCCCTCAGAGCTTCTCACTCTCAGGTTCGTCATCGCAGAGCCTCCAATTCATCCATTACATTTCCAGAGTTCTTATCCTAGTACTGGCTCCCATGGGCGTCTCTGCTCCAGAAAGGTGATGCTCTGTCTTCTCCTGCCTCTGGTTTGAAGACCACAGTTTGCCCTGTGACCTTGTGAAATTTTCTGTGATGAATCTAAGAAGGGTTGATTTTGTCTGTTTTTTCAGTTTTTCTATGTTTGATATTAGGACCAAATGATGACTTCCAAGCTATTTAGCCCCTGGACCCAAAACTGGAAGTCTGTCCTAATTACTTTAAAAAAAAAATCAAAATAATACATCTCCTTGTTTAAAGGATGAAAACAACAGTCTCCTCTTTTGTTGCTCCTGCTTCTTAGTACTCTAGTCTCTCAATTTCTTGAGAAAATAATTTTCTGTTCTTTAACATGTTTCTTCTCTAATTTAACTCTATTCTTCTGAACTGTTTGCTTATGCTAACCTTTTAAAAATGATTAGATTACATTTATTGAATGCAGAGGACTTACAATACTATCCATTGGTTGTGGAAATGTAGAGAGTAGCTCTCACATCCCCACACCACCATACTGTCAATTAGCTTTCCTCACCCCTTAGGACCCAATATGTAATGTAATTTTATTAAATTATCTTTGACCTACTGTAATTTTATAGATAGGTATCAGAAAGTTGCCCCATTTTTTTTTTTACTCATTTACTTATTCAGTTTTTATTCAAGTATTTCTTCTCCAAACTCTGGGACAGAATTATGAAGTTACTCTCAACAAGGTAATTGCATTGCCTTGTTAAAGACCTTGGTATGTTCCCCTTTTCTACTTCTGCAAAGCAAAACAATCTGCCTGTAGTTCTCTACAACTGGCCTCACCTTGGATGTCATGGATGTCAGTCATGTTGTCCATCTGCTTCATCCACAAGTGTTCTGGGTCTACTTGTGCTATTGTTGTTGCTCGTTCCTCTGAACCATGGTGTTCTAGGAGTGGCAGTTCACACTTGACACAAAGAGTTGACTAGAAGTTCGGATGAAAGGCTTGGTGTTTGGATTTTAGATGTATAATACAATAATTAGTCAGGACTCAGCAGTTTTTTGGCTGACCCCCAAACTTTTAATCTCTATGGATTTTTTTGTCCTGACTTAATGTCTTCCAAAAAATTTCTGGCAGCCAGCAATCTAAGAGAGGATAGTAAAAGGTGCCTAAGTCTCATTTAACATTTGTACTTTTATGCAGATCCTCTTTCTAGTAAAAGTGTCTTTTCTTGTGTCTGATGTTTTGGAATTTCTCTTCATAGTGAGCTGTTTACCCACTTTTTCTTCCTCCCACTGATTTGAAATTATCCAAATAACTTTGGTTTTTTTTCTCCATTCTTTGCTTCCTTCTCTTCTTCTCTCCTTCCTTTTTTTTTCTTTTTGGAAAATTTAAATATTTTTTAAACATTTTTTGTTTGTTCTGTTTAGTCTTACATGACAATAGAGTGTATTTTGACATATTATGCATACATGGAGTATAACTTCCCATTCTTGTGATTGTACATGATGTGGAGTTACACTGGTTGTGTATTCTTATAAGAACATAGGAAAGTTACATTAGATTCATTCTATAGTCTTCCCCATTCCCATCTCTCTTCCTTGTCCCCATTACACGCCACCGGTCCAATCAGGCAAACCTATACACCCTTCACCCCTGTCTATTGTGAGTCAGCAACTGCATATCAGAGAGAACATTCAATCTTTGATTTTTGGGGGATTGACTCTTTTCAGTTAGTATGATAGTCTCCAGTTCCATCCATTTACCAGCAAATACCATAGTTTTGTTCTTTTTTATGGCTGAGTAATATTTTTTGAATAATATTGTTTTATGACTGTGTATCTGTACCACATTTTCTTTATCCATTCATCTACTGAAGGACACCTAAGTTGGTTCCTTAGGTTAGCTATTGTGAATTGAGCTGCTATGAACATTAATATGGTCATGTTATGATAGTATGCTAATTTTAAGTCCATTGGGTGTATATCAAGGAGTGAAATAATTGGATCAAATGGTGGTTCCATTCTGTTTTCTGAGGAATCTTCATACTGCCTTCCAGAGAGGGGTTACACCGATTTGCAGTCCCACCAGCAATGTGGTGGGACATCATTTATTGTTACTTATACTCTTGATAATTGCTATTCTGACTGGAGATAAAATCTCAGTGTAACTTTAATTTGTATTTCTCTAATTGCTAGAGCTGTTGAACATTTTTTCATACATTTGTTGATCATATTTCTTCTTCTCTGAAGTGTCTGTTCAGTTCCTTTGCCCATTTATTGGGTATTTTGTTTTTGTGGTGTTAAGGTTTTTGAGTTCTTGATATATCCTGGACATTAGTGCTCTGAGGTATAGGTGGCAAAGATATTTCTCCCATTCTGTAGGCTATCTCTTCATGTTCTTGATCATTTCCTTTGCTGAGAAGAAGTCTTTTAGTTTGATACAATCCCATTTATTGATTCTTCATTTTACTTTTTGCATTTTTAGACTCTTGTTGAGGAATTTGATTCCTAAGCTGATATGATGGAGATTTGGGTCTACTTTTTCTTTTAGTAGATATAGGATCTCTATTCTAGTGCCTAAGTCCTTGATCCACTCTCAGTTATTTTTGTGCAGGTAAAACATAGGGGTCTATTTCATTTTATTATATATGGATTTCCAGTTTTTCCAGGAGCATTTGTTCAAGAGCCTATCTTTTCTCCAACGTACATTTATGACGTCTTTGTCTAGTATGAGTTAACTGTATTTATGTGGGTTTGTATCTGTGTCTTCTATTATGTACCATTGGTCTTCTTGTCTATTTTGGTGCCAATGCCATGCTGTTTTTGTTACTAGTATAATTTAAGGTCTGGTATTGTGATGCCTCCTTCTTCATTTTTCTTGCTGAGGATTGCTTTGGCTATTCTGGGTCTCTCATTATTCCAAATGAATTTCATGACTGTTTTTTATATTCTTTGAAGAACATCATCAGAACCTTAATATCAATACATGAAATCTGTATATCACTTTTGGTACTATGGTCATTTTGACAGTATTAATTCTGCCTATCCAAGAACATGGGAGGTCTTTCCATATTCTGAGGTCTTCTTCAATTTCTTTCCTTAGTGCTTAGTTTTCATTGTAGAGGTCACAATAGATGTAGACAAAGCATTTGATAAAACACAGCATCCATTCATTTGCAAAACACTAGAAAAACTAGGGATAGTAGGAACATACCTCAGCATTGTAAAGGCTGTCTGTCTGTGCTAAGCCCACGGCCAACATCATTCTAAATGGAAAAAAATTGGAAGCATTCCCTCTAAAAATTGGAATAAGTCAGGGATGCCCTCTTTCACCACTTGTATTCAACATAATCCTGGAAATTCTAGCCAGAGCAATTAGACATATGAAAGAAATTGAAGGGCTACAAAAAGGAAAAGAAGAACTCAAACTATCACTATTTGCTGATGACATGATTCTATATTTAGAAGACCCAAAAATTCTACCAGAAAACTTCTAGAACTTGTAAATGAATTCAGCAAAGTAGCAGGATATAAAAATCAATGCCCATAAATCAATTGTGTTCCTATACATCAGTGATAAATCAACTGAAAGAGAAATGAGGAAAACTATTCATTCAAAATAGTCACAAAGAAAATTAAATATGTGGGAATAAATCTAACAAAAGAGATAAAGACCTCTACAATGGAAACTTCAGGACACTATACCTTAAATTCTAAATGCATTTTTTTTTTTCCTTTTTGTTTGGTCATCGAATGGTTAAAACTCTAAGACCGATTAAGCTTATTAGTTGGATTGAAAATACCTTAAAGAGGAAAAAGTAACAGTATCAATTAAAGATCTAAGAATTCACCTTTGAAAAAGAAGGAAACCCCCATTCATGCAGCAATTTTAATTTTAGACCTCTAATTAACTTTTAATTAACTTTTAATTTGAAAGGTGGTGAACTGCCTTAAGTTTAAGGGTTCTATAATTTTATAATTCTTTAAAAAACATAATTAACTCACAATTCATTGATGTATTTCTATGGCAGAGCTACTCCACTTAATATTCAAAATATATTTAGAACCTTTTCTGTGCAAACAAAAGAAATATTACTTTGTTGCAAATAAATTAATGCCAGATGTTTTATTTGAAGCTTTAGTTGTAACTTAGTTCATGGTGGAATAGCATTCTTTCTGAGTCATTTAAGAGGTTAAGTTACTATTTTAATTTCTTTGGAATCTGAACTATTTGATTGCCCTTAAATTTTTTTTTTTTTTTAATCTCACTCTTTGGGGGCTGATGAAATACTGAATTTCAGTGGAGAAGCTATTTTTATTACTTGAGCCACTTCTTTAATAAAATTCCAGTGGTTCTCATAGTCTTTTCATTAGACTCAGATAATATTCCTGGGTTAGGAGGAAATGCCACTGAAGTAGCACATATTGATTGCAATGTCACTTGGCAAATTTCAGTTAAAAATTTTTATAGTACTTACAGCATTATCTTTTTTACATGATTTCTCCCACCCTTTCTTGTCTGCAGGGGTCACCAGGAGTCCCCACATTTTAGTTTATGACTCTATCCCTGTTTTCTCCAAATCAATCTGACATTCATTTACATTAGTCTCTTCCTAAAGAATGCTTTTATTAAATTACTGTCTTTAGAATATAACAGCTTCTCATTTTATTATGAACTCGTTTCATGTTAAGTCTAAATTCCTTTGATTATTTGAAATGCATTCTCTTCCATTAAAGCCACATCAGTGTCTCTGCAATCCAAACATTCATACATATTCATTCACTATTTGATTTTTCCTTGTTGTTCTCTTTCCCTTCATAATTCTCTTTAATTTTCCAAATATTTCCCAAGTGTCAAATCCCAGGTCAATTTCTACTTCTTATGTATTTTGTTGTTGCTATTTTTTCTTAAAATTTATTCCATTATTGATGTCCTCATTCTAAGATTTTATAAATAGAAGAATTTTCAGGTAAAAGCTGACAAACATACCACTTTTCTTTTAATTGTTTCGTTCCTTCCCTCCTCCCTTCCTTCATTCCTTCTTTCCTTCCTTCCTTCCTTCCTTCATCTCTCACTTCATCTCTCTTTCATCCCTTTCTTCCTCCTTCCCTTCTTTCTGCTATAATTTGAATGTGGTTTTGTTTCCTTTGAAACCTGTGTTGAAATTCAGCCCCTAATGTAACAGTGTTGAGAGGGGGTGGGAACTTTAAGAGGTGACTAGCTTATTAGGAAGGATTAACATCTTTCTTGTGGGACTGGTTTGATAAAGCAAAAGAGAGTAAGCTCTTGCTTTTATGAATATGAACTAATTACTGCAAGAGCAGGTTGTTACAAAGAAAGACTTCCACCTGTGTTTGTTTGTTTTTTTTTTTCCTCTTTGTGCCCACTTGCCCTTCTATCCTCTGCCATGTTTTAAAGCCACACAAAACCCTCTCTGATACAGCAGTACGATTTGGGACTTCCCAGGCTCCACAACTGTGAACTGAATGAACCTCTTTTCTTTCCAAATCACCAATTGCCAGGTCTTGTTATAGTAACAGAAAACAGACTAAGACGACTTACTTGTATTACTAACTTTTCTCTCTTCATCCTTTTCATGACACCAACACTCATAACCACATACAATAATTTTGTATAGGTGACGTCATTGTATGCCATTTTCTCTTGGCTTCTATGTTCTTTCTTCTTTTCTTTTCTTTTCTTTTTTTTTTTTTCCTTTTAGTATGGAACTCCTTGAGTTTGGGCTACATATGGACATTTGAGTAAGTTCCAGACACTTGGATATGAGGAAAAGCAACACATAAGATTACTAGCTTGTGTTTCTACACATCTTTCTTCCTTTCTGTAGACTAGAATAGAAAGAATCAATGCCTCTGAGCCAGCTCTATCCATTCAGATGAGGTGAGCATCATAGAAGGAGTCCAATTTGAACTGTATCTTGAAGGAAGAGTGCTTTAAAATTTGTCTTGGATGTCTTATTCCCTGTTTGTATTCGTTAATACAGACAACACATCTATTTCAACCTTTGTAACAGTGTGCAGTAAGTTTTCATTGAAAAAAATTTTCACATGAAAGAGCACACTATAATAATTTAAACTGGAAATTAAGAATTGTGCAGGGATGGTGTCTGTCAGGAATTAAAATCCTAAATTTGAAGTAAATTTTCATGATGAATTTTTCAGGAAATAGTAGTCAGTTGTAAAGATTTATCAGGAGATATAGAATTATCTAACAAGTACTTGCTATCTTACATATATTAAACTCTCAAAACAACCTGTGAGATTGCTACTATTTTTTCCAATTTTACATAAGATGGTGGCTCAGAAACATTAAATAATTTCCCAAGGTTATAAAGTTCATAAGAGGAAGCAATGGAATTTGAACTGGTTAACATTAGAGCCAAAGCTGACTACTATGCTGCACTGTTCAATAAGTACATTATGTTCTTTCCAATATCCATGAAACCAAGGCACACAGGCAATTAACTATTCCACCTATGTGACCTTCTGTATATAACTCCAGATTGGAAAATGTATCTGTGAGTAAAACATTGAAAGTTAAAGAAGTTTTGCAAAATCACACTTTGATACAGAAATGTGAAAACTGAGGAAGTAAGACAAGGATTTTATCTGTATTTTAAAGTAAAAAGAATATTAGAGAAAATACCTTATGGGGACATTTTTCAGATTTCCATTTTTACCTTAGGTCACAGTTCAGTGAGTTTGGTAATCCTGCTTTAGATATTCAACCATCTTCCTTTCTTCTTAGTAACAAATCCATATTAAGAATTACTACATTAACCTGTAATCCCAGTGACTCAGGAGGCTGAGGCAGGAGAATCTCAAGTTTAAGGCCAGCCTCAGCAACTTAGTGAGGCCCTAAGCATCTTAGTGAGAGGTTGTCTTAAAAATAAAAAAATAATAATTAAAAAAAGACTGGGGATGTGTGTGTGTGTGTGTGTGTGTGTGTGTGTGTGTCTGTGTGTGTGTGTTTATCTCATTGGTAAGCACCTCTAGGTTCGATCCTTATTATCATAAAAAAGAAATTAGTATATTAGTTGGGGGGCCACTAAAAATAGGACAGAATCATTCTAATAAGGCTTTTATTCTGTGTATTCCCATCATTTACCCTTTAAGCAGGTTGTATATGTGTGCTTTCTGATTGACACATAAATATTCAGCAAATTTTTTTCTTCTTCTTATTTTTAAAGTACATATATCAAGATACAAGTAATTGTACCTAGTCAACATTCTGGTCCTACCATTCCCTATTCTTTCTAAGGACACTACTTCATTTGATGACCCTTCTCTACTGAAGGAAATTGGCACTATCGAACTAGAATACACATGTGACTATCAAAAATTTAAACATTAATTAGTTTAAATTAAATTAACTTTAAAATGTATTGCCTCATTTGCTCTATCCACATTTGAAATTATCAAATGTTCAATAATGCACACGAAGCCAGCAGTCACTGTATTAGCACATAAGTACAACACTGCCAATACACATCAGGAAACAGTGTTGGAAAGTGCAGCTTTAGAACTGTTTCTTAATCCTGGTTACACATTAGAATCAGTCACATAGCTTTTAAAAATCCAAAGCCCCATGCTACTTCAGATCAGGTCAATTCCATCAGAATGTGTCATGGTGGCACCAAAGTGTGGAGATTTTCGACATTGCTGTATGCCTCAACCTAGTGACTGTAGGCAATTTTAGGCAGTCAGGGTTGAGATTCAATTTGACAAAGTAAAATTTATCTTTCCTAAATCAACATCTCCCCTTAAAAAATGTACATAACATATAATCATACAGCACACATAATTATATATATAATTGTTTATATATAAGTAACATTCAAACATGACAAAAATCTCTCTTAAAAATCAAACAAAATTTCCCAAATTATCAGTAACTATAATGGCAATAATAGTTATACCTTCCTTAATTCCGGATTCAATTTTCTCCATGAATTAACTTTTATTATCTGCAAATAAATATGAAGCTCTTGCCATAATTTCTCTGCTTTCACTTTGCTGGATCTATCATAGAGTGATTTTACGAAACTTCTTTGTAGCACAGATACATTTTCTAATCTGAAGTTACATACAGAAGTTCACATAGGTGGAATAGTTAATTGCCTGTGTGACTTGGTTCCATGGATATTAAGAAGAACATAATGTACTGTTTGAGCATAGCAGCACAGTAGTTAAGAGTTAGCTTTGGGTCTTAGCATTAACAAGTTCACATCCCATCACTTCCTCTTATTGACTTTATGAACTTGGGAAAGTATTAAATATTCCTAGGCAATATGTAACTCGATTTTTATACAATGAAAAAATAAGTTGTATCATGAGGAGCTATTAGATGCATGGAACTTCTGGTGCTCTGAGGAAAGCAATGGCCCATTGTTAAAGATTTTTTTTAAACTGACTGGATCAACTTGATGAGAAAGTGAATGACTTAGTCTACACCTGCGGCTAGCATGGAAAGGAAGTTATTGTACTAGCACAAAACGTGCATTAGAGGGAAGTCTGCTACAGAAGAGGAGGTGTGCATGCACCTCAGTTATAGATTGATGCCTGAATATTCCAAATAAAAGACATTTCTCTCTTATCTACTTCATGTACTCAGAGATGATAGAAGTTTAAACCCAAATGGATAAAACAAAACTAGATTTATAGTATGTTTATCAGTAAGTTTGAGCTGCCATGACAGAATGCCATAGCCCAGTAGCTTAAACAACAGACATTTATTTCTCACACTTTGAGAAGGTGTGAGTTCAAGATTGAGATCCTAACAGATTTGGTTCCTAAGGAGGACCCTGTCCCTGATGTGTCAATAGCTGCCTCCTCACTGAGTCCTCACATGCAAGAGAAAGCAACACTGGTGTCTCTTACTCTTCTAAGAAGGATATTAGTTCCCTTGTGGAATCTCCACCCTTAGCATCTCACTTTAACTTAATTACTTCCCAAAGATCCCACTTATCACAATGGCGGTTAGCACCCCTACCACTGATCCACATCCCCAGGCTTTTTAATTTTTTATTTAGAGACGGGATCTCACTAAGTTGCCGAGGGCCTTGCTGAGTTGTTGAAGCTGGCTTTGAACTCATGATCCTCCTGTCTTAGCCTCTTGAGCCACTGGGATTATAGGTGTGTGCACCAACTCTCCCTATTATTACCTTTCCTTAAGCAACAGCACAAATTTGCAGCCAAAGGGCTTGGTTAGTCTGTCTTATAAAATCTAAGAAGTTTGACAGTCTTCCTTCATTTTGTCCCATCTTCATTTCCTGCAGTATCTGTGGTGGTGGTTTTTTGGTCCATAGTCCTCACCCTTATTTCTTTATTGAAGTGTTATTCAGCCTTGGTATTCTCTAGGATAGAGAAATTTTGAAGTCTTCTAAGTTCTAATTCCTTTGGTTTTAAAGATTTTTTTTTTCATTTCATTCTTTTCTTGCATTTTACCCTAAGCAATCAGGAAGAACCAAGTTGCCCCTTCAATACTTTGCATAATAATCTCTGCTAAATATTCTATTTCATTTCTTGTAAGTTTTTCCTATCACAGAACACTAGAATGCAAACACAATTCAACTAAGTTCTCTGCCACTATAGGCCAAGGATCACATATCCTCTAGTTTCAAGCATTATGTTCTTCATTTCTGTCTGAGATCACAAGAATCATTTTTAATGTCCATATTTCTCACTTGTCCCTCAAAATTATTTCATTCTCTATCTGTTTCTGTTGCTATAGAAAAATACCTGAGGCTGAGTAAACTAATAAAGAGGTTGAATTGGCTCACAATGCTGGTAACCGGAGGGGTCCAAACAGCATAGTACCAACTTGCTGATGAGAGTGTCCAGGCTTCATTACAACATGGTGGGGGAATGGAAAGGAATTAGCCACATGCAGAAGGGGAAAGCAGTCTCAGGGCAAAACAGGAACCAAGAGACATTCATGGGTCTGGCTTATTTTTTCTAACAACCCGTTCTTGAGGGCAGGGTTCCACAATAACTATATTAATCCCTTCTGAGGATGAGGAGCTCAATGGCCAACCTGCCTTATACTAGGGCCCACCTCTTCAAGGTTTCTCACCTCCACACTGTGATCCTGGGAACCATACTTCCAGCATATGAACCTTTGGAAGACACACTTAAGCTATATCCAAACCAAATCACTATCACCCAGTTCAAAAGCTGCATCCACGTGTTCAGGTATTTTTACAGCAGTACCTCACTTTGTTCTACCAAATTTGATATTCATTAGGGTTCTTCTGAGAAATAGAATCAATAGAATAAACTATAAGTGGTTGGCCCATGTGATTATGAAAGCTGAGGTTTCACAATCTACATTCATCTAGCTGGAGAGACTCAAGAGGTACAGTATTATAGATACAGTCTGAGTTTGAAAGTGTGAGGATGAGAAGAGCTGGTGATATAAGTTCTGGTCCAGGTCCAAAGACCTTAAAGGATAGCTGGTGTGTACATCCCTATTCAAAGACAGAAGAATACCAATGCCCAGCTCAAGCAATTAGCAGAGAGAGAAAAAATTCTTGCTTCCTCTCTTTTGTTCGTTTAGGCCCTCATGGGATTGGCTGTAACCTTCTCACATTGGGGATGCCAATCTACTTTACTCAATCTGTTCATTTAAATGGTAGTCTCATGCAGAAAAACTCTCAGAGAAACACCCAGAAATAATGTTTTATTAAATATCCTGGCACCCTGTGGCTCAGTAAAAGAGAGACATAAAATTAATCATCACAGAATGGCAGAATTTTTCTGTCTTCAAGATCATGTGACTTCTTTATACAACAAAAAGCCAGCAAAACCAACCAACAAAACAGAACAGAATGAGGAAAGACTGGAGTCTTGTTCTAAAAAATATCTGTTTTAAATATGAACATTTTGTTTGGTCTATGGAAATACGAATGAAATTTAAAGATTTCTTCAAATCACTAAAATGATAATTAAAATGGTCACCACTAGCTCTGGCACTGGGGTATTGATGGTGTTCTCTTGGCAGAGATAATTAATAGATGGATAACAAGGTAGTGGCCTGAGTTGACAGAGGTAGAAAAAGTTTTCAAGATTTCAGAGGTCCACACTTTCAAGACTTTATCAAATTTATTTCTATGCCAGATAATTGTCAATGCTTCATTAAAGATGCTCATCAGTATTGCTTGAAGTCATGACAGAAATATAGTCCAGTCCTAAGTGAGTCTAATACAATGGGATAACTACAAAATATTTCTACATCAGTATTTGGTTCTAAGTTCCAGATAAATTGTAAGGAAATTCCACTTCCTAATGACTTCTTTGAACAGATGTTTGCCTACTTTCCTGAATGTGCCATTCGAAATGGGTTCTTGCTACAGAAGTCACATAAGACAGTAGTAATATTTGCATATGAAGGCCAATACATTAGGTCTTTTTTGATCCAATGAATAGAGGCTTATACTGATTGAAATAAATGTATTTAAAACTGCTATAATACAGGACTTGTGGCTTATTTTGAGCAAAGAAAAAATAGTTTGTAGAATAGACATTTTTCTTAAAACTTTCAAAGAAACAGATTGTATCCTAGGGAAAATATAAGTATATGACTGTTTTTGTAGTCTCCTGATACATTGAAAATATATTCCCTTTCTTTAAAAAAATCATTTCCATCTACTCAAACATTTTGTGGTGAATTTGGATGAAGTTAGTGACCTCAAAATGACATATCTTGAATATCAAAAAATACCAATTTCTTTGAGATGGGGTATCCCATATATTTTAATAAATATATCTTACTTGGTAGCTTTACACTAAAACCCATTATAAAACTATACCTGTAAATAAAGTCCCTTGTGCAAGAATGTAATGTGATTGTCAGTTGGAACCACTTGATTTTAGTGCTTTGAACATTCACTTGGAAAGGATTACAGTCTTAGAAGATTGGAATATAAGGAATGGTCTACTTTATGCCTCAGTTTTCTGGGAAATTTTATTGAAGAAGCTTTTTCCTTTGGTTTTAACCCAAAGTGTTGCTAAAGTGAGAGATTAGGAGAAGTAGGAATATAGTTAAGCTAAAGACATTTGAATAATGAAACACAAAACTCAGAAAAAGACAAAATAATTGTGGATTCGTATTCATCTGGTGATAGTATCTTTAAAAGCTGTCATATAGAAAGCTAATTAAAAAGTATAACCTATTAATGCAGAAAGAGCACAAAAAGAGCTTAAGAATTTTATTTTGGAAGAGTGTTAATACATTGTGAACTGGCAGAGGAAAATGTTCTTTGTGATGCTTGGTGGCAATTGCTAACTATACCTGGTGAACAATTCATTTTCACTTGAAGTCCTGTCTTTATTAAGCATCAGTGTTGGGCAAAAGCTCAAGTTTGAATTTATCAATTATCATCAAGAAAATAAGTTAGAACAAAATAAGACTGCATCAAAAGGAAAGAATCTTCATAGCACTTTATACATACTTTTGGCCCCTAGGTTCTCATTCTGATTGTGCTACCTTACATGGAATATGTCCTTAGGTAAGTAACTTCAGATCTTTCTGCACTAATTTTCTTATTTATGACTTGGTGAATGGTTTTGATGAAATCCAGAATACATTCCAGCTCCAGTTGTTTAATCTGAATGTGCATCGGCCAAGCCTCTAAATAGGTTATCACCAGCAACTGTGGTGACTGGCTCAGCTTCTGGACACACTTTCATCAAGTTAGCAAGAGGCCACTTTAATTGGGCTCATTATACCACGATTCTCATTGCTGATTGAGCATTTACATTTGGTTAGGATTTGAATTTACTCTGATTCAGATCATAGGTTAGAGAGTGTTAGCAAATGAAACAATACTGCCAACACAAATATTCCTCCACCCCAGTACAGAAGAGCAAGAACACACCATATAGATGAGTACATATTAATAGATTTCAAAATCTCACACATTTTATATGGCAAAGGAGAAGAAAGAGAAAGGAGTTTTCTATTTTCCTCAAGAGACAAAGGGCTGGACTTCCTGAATGACTCTGGTATACTTCCTGAAAAGTCCCAGAGCTAGTTCTCTAAGTACATGTTTACATGTCTAGAGTTTATGTGGCCCACTGCTAGATATAACTCTGTACTGTAAAAACTGGAAACTGGGTTTAATCTCTAGAGGGATTTATCTTTATTTCAAAGGTTATCATAAGGACTCAAATTTACTATGTTTTCAAGGAAGCACTCTTAAAAAAGAAAGAGAAATTGGTTTAGTGGTCCTTTATAACAGATAAACTTACTTTGATTTACTTTTTCTTTTATAATAAAGAACCACATATAGGTTTAATTACCTGGGCCTGTACAACAGCAGCAACAAAAGGAAGAAGAGCATCGATACCTGTTTTGACACTGGACTTGTAGTGAAACACTATGTATAACCACAAAGAGTACAGTGCAAGGAGAATAATAGCCTCAAACAGAAACTTCAACATAGCAATCAGTTCTAGGCACTATATAATGGTGCCACTGATTAACACTGTCTGTGTTTTGTTTTCTTAATTGTATTTTAATTACATTTTCCCAAGATCTCCCAGTGCTAACGCTGTCCACAGGTTGGAAAAGAACAGCACTTTCCCCATCATTCTAAACCAGAGCTGTGTCCAATAGAAATAAAGTAAGCTGTCTATGGAATTTTGATCTTTTTACTAGTTGCATTAAAAAAGTAAAAGGCAGCCCTGGCAAACCCATGTGCTGCAGATTAGTGCACTTCTGGCTTGGAGAGCACTTTTGGGAGTGTAGTTGCAGAGGGTAACTCGCTGGCAAGACTGGTTGCTCCCTTCAACTTTAGATGGGGTTCCAGTCGGCATTAACAGGAACAAAGCTGTGAGGCGGGTTGCTCCTGCTTTCAAAATCAGGCCCAACCCAGCACCACTGCCTGAGATTTCCATGCCTGGGAGGCCTGACCCTGAGACCCAGGCCCAACCCAGCGCCATAGGGCGAGATTTCCCTGCCTGAGAGGCAAGGCCCAGAGAGAGACACCAGACCCAGGCCAGTGCAGCCATGGGAGACTTGCATGCCCAGAGAACCAGGCACAGCCCAGGTTGGCTCCAGCCCACTGACTAGTGCCTGCGCTGCGGCTGACCATCAATCAACACGTGTAGGTGCCTCTGCCCACTAGCAGGGATTATATTCCACCTGGAGGCCACCATCCCTAGAGAGGCAGCACCCTTCTCCAGTCACACATTATCAAGTTCCTCCCAGGCATCAGGTTACTGAAGACTAGAAGGTTTGAACAGTACTATATAGTTTTATTCTAGACTTTTTTTATAAGTAGTAATAGTATGATTGTTCCTATTATACCTACTATTATTCCTACTTTTCATTTATTAATTTTTTTCTCATCCTCTCTATTTCCCTCTTATCTGTCTCCTTGGAGACTCTTTGTCCATTTTCACATGCTAATAACCAATTTCTTTTAATTCTGCTTTCATTACTTGTATGACATAGTACCTCTAGAGACACACTTCTTATCTCATTGATGTTATATCCTATACCCCTCACCATTCTCTTTGTCTACCATTAGAAATTGTGACCCTTATTACAAATCTATTGGCCATGCTGTAGAAAATAAGTGAACTCATAATCTCTATTTATTAAGACAATATGGTTAATATCTTAAAAGGGACTATTTGGGTTAAGGATGCATATTGTTTGTATTGTGTGCTGCTAATATTGTTCTCACACTTGAAGGTGAGGTAGTGGAAACCTGCAGAGACACTATAAGTCTATAGGGGGGAAACCACATACCTCAGATTTGCACTCCTAGAAGGGAAGATACATGAACAATATGAGAAAACAAGGGAAGAAAGTGTCCAAAAAAACCTAGATGCTATATCAATAAAATCAAATGACAGCATGGCAGAAGAAATGTTAGAAAGGGAGTTCAGAATGTACATAATTAAAATGATTAGAGAAACAAACAATAAGATAAGAGAGCAAATGCAGGCATTGAATGATCACACCAATCAACAGTTAAGACAGCAAATGCAGAAGCAAAAGATCATTTCAATAAAGAGAGATTCTGAAAAACAAACAAACAGAAATCCTTGAAATGAAGAAAATAATAAACCAAATTAAAAACTCAATAGAAAGCATAACCAATAGTCTAGATCACTTGGAAGACAAAACCTCAGACACTGAAGAAAATATTTAATCTTGAAAACAAAGTTGGCCAAACAGAGAAGATGGTAAGAAATCATGAACTGAGCCTCCAAGAATTATGGGATATCATGAAAAGATTCAAATTTAAGAATTATTGGGATTGAGGAAGGCACAGAGAAACAAACCAAAGTAATGAATGATCTATTCAGTGAAATAATATAAGAAAATTTCATAAGTCTGAAGAATGAAAAGGAAAATCAAATACAAGAGGCTTACAGGACACCAAATGTACAGAATTACAACAGACTCACACCAAGGCACATTATAATGAAAATACCTAACATACAAAATAAAGACAGAATTTTAAAGACTGCGAGAGAAAAAATCAGATTACATTCATATTGGGAAACCAATATGAATATCAGCAGATTTCTCAATCCAGACCCTAAAAGCTAGAAGGGCCTGGAACAACATTTTTTAAGCAGTGAAAGAAAAGCAGAAGCCAACCAAGAATCTTATACCCAACAAAACTTACCTTCAGATTTGACGACAAAATAAAATCCTTTCAAAAGCTAAAAAGAATTTACAAATAGAAAGCTGGCACTATAGAACATTCTCAGTAAAATATTCCATGAGGAAGAAATGTAAAACAATGATGTAAGTCAGCATATGGAGGGACTACCCTAAAGGAATAGCCAAATAAAGGAGAAACTAAGTCAATTTAAAAACCAAAAATGAGCCAAAATGACTGGGAATACAAATCATATCTCAATAATAACCCTGAATGTTAATGGCCTGAACACCTCAATCAAAAGACATAGACTGGCAAGTTGGATTAAAAAGGAAGATCCAACAATTTGCTGCCTGCAAGAGACTCATCTCATAGAAAGAGATACCCACAGACTAAAGGTGAAAGGATAGGGGGAAAACATACCACACACATGGACTCAGCAAAAAGGCCAGAGTATCCATCCTTATATCAGATAATGTGGACTTCAAGCCAAAGTTAGTCAGAAGGGATGAAGAAGGACATATTATACTGCTTAAGGGAAGCATAAATCTGCAAGACGTAACAATCATAAATATTTATGCCCCAAACAATGGCTCATCCATGTGCGGTAAACAAATCCTTCTCAATTCCAGAAATCAAATAGACCACAACACAATAATACTAGGTGACTTTAACATACCTCCCTCACCACTGGACAGATCTTCCAAACAAAAATTGAACTGAGAAACCATAAATCTCAATAACACAAAATGATAATTTAGACTTAACAGACAAATATAGAATACACCTACCATCAATGAACAAATACACTTTCTTCTCAGCAGCACATGGATCCTTCTCTAAATTAGACCACATGTTATGCCACAAAGCTACTCTTAACAAATACCAAAAGATAGAGATACTACCTTGTATTCTATCAGACCATAATGGAATAAAATTAGAAATCAATGACAAAATATAGAAACTACTTCAACACCTGAAGATTAAATAATATGCTATTGAATGATGCATGGATAACAGAAGACATCACGGGGTGGGGGGATGAAAAAAATTCTTAGAGATAAACAAGAACAAAGATACAATGTATCAAAATCTCTGGGACACAATGAAAGCAGTACTAAAAAGAAAATTCATTGCATGGAGAGCATTCAATAAAAGAAGGAAAAGTTAACCAATAAACGACCTAACATTACAGCTCAAAGTCCTAGAAAAAGAACAGATCAATACCAAAAAAAAAGTAGAAGACAGGAAATAGTTAAATCAGAGCTGAAATCAATTAAATTGAAACAAAAGAAACAATCGAAAAAATTGACAAAATAAAATGTTGGTTCTTTGAAAAAATATACAAAATTGATAAACCCTTAGCCACACTAACAGAAGGAGAGAGAAAACACAAATTACTAAAATTCATGATTAAAAAGAAAATATCAGGACAGACACTATTGAAATACAAAACATAATTAGAAGCTATTTTGAAGATCTATATTCCAACAAAGTAGAAAATCTCAAAGATATCAATTAGGTTTCTAGAGAAATATGATCCACCCAAACTTAACCAGGAGGACATACACAATTTAAGTAGATCAATTTCAAGCAAGGAAATAGAAGAAGTCATCAAAACCTACCAACCAAGAAAAGCTCAGGACCAGATGGATTACCAACTGAGTTCTACAAGACCTTCAAAGAAAATCTCATTCCAATATCCTCAAAGTATCCCATAAAATGGAAGAGAAGGGGACCTTTCCAAACTAATTCTATTAAGTTAATATTACCCTGATACTAAAACCAGACAAAGACACATCAAGGAAAGAAAATTTCAGACCAATGTCCCTAATAAACATAGATGCAAAAATTCTTAACAAAACTTTAGCAAATTGCATGCAAAAACATATTAAAAAGATAGAGCACCATGATACATCAATAGACATAAAGTTAAGAATCATATGATTACTTCAATATATGCAGAAAAAGCATTTGATAAAATACAGCACCCCTTCATGCTCAAAACACTAGAAAAAAATAGAGATAGTAGGAACATTCTTCAACATTGTAAAGGCTAACTATGCTAAGCCCCTGGCCATCATCATTCTAAATGGATAAAAACTGAAAACATTCCCCCTAAAAACTGGAACAAGGTAAAGATTCCCTCTTTCACCACTTCTATTCAACATCATCCTTGAAACTGTAGCCAGAGAAATTAGAGACCAAAGAAATTAAAGGGATACAAATTGGAAAAGAAGAAGTTGAACTATCCCTATTTGCTGATGACATGATTCTATATTTAGAGGAGCTGAAAAATTTCACCAGAAAACTTCTAGAACTCATAAATGAATTCAGTAAAGTAGCAGGATATAAAATTGACACTCATAAATCTAATGAATTTTTATTCATAAGTGATGAATCCTCTGAAAGAGAAATTAGGAAAATTATCCCATTTACAATAGCTTAAAAAAATAAATAATACACTTAGGAATCAATCTAACAAAAGAGGTGAAAGACCTCTACAATCAAAACTAGAGAACACTAAAGAAAGAAATTAAAGAAAACCTTAGAAGATGGAAAGATCTCCCATGTTCTTGGAGAGGCAGAGTTAATATTGTCAAAATGGCCATACTACCAAAGTGCTATACAGATTCAATGCAATTCCAATTAAAATCCCAATGGTGTACCTCAAAGAAATAGAGTAAGTAATCATGAAATTCATCTGGAAGAATAAGAAACTCAGAATAGCTAAAGCAATCCTTAGCAGAAAGAGTGAAGCCGGGGGTATTGCAATACCAGGCCTTCAACTATCCTACAGAGCAATAGTAACAAAAATGGCATGATATTGGCACCAAAATAAACAGGTAGATCAGAAGAGATAGAAGAGATGTAGAAGAGAGGACACAGAGAAAGACCCACATAAACACAGTTGTGTCATACTAGACAAAGATTCCAAAAACATACAATGGAGAAAAGACAGCCTCTTCACCAAATGGTGCTGGGAAAACTGGAAATCCATATGCAGCAAAATGAAACTAAACCCCTATCTCTCACCTGCGCAAAACTCAATTCAAAATGGATAAATGACCTTGGATTTAGACTAGAGACCCTGCACCTAATAGAAGAAAAAGTAGGTCCAAATCTTCATCATGTCAGCTTCGGACCAGACTTCCTTAACATGACTCCCAAAGCACAAGAAATAAAAGCAGGAATCAATAATTGGTATAGATTCAAACTAAAAATCTTTCTCTCAGCAAAGGAAACAATCAGCAATGTGAAAAGAGAGCCAACAGAGTGGGAAAAAATCTTTCCTCACACACTTCAGATAGAGCACTAATTTCCAGAATGTATAAAGAATTCAAAAAACTTTACACCAGAATACAAATAACCCAAACAATAAATGGGCTAAGGAAATGAGCTGACACTTCACCGAAGAAGATCTACAAGCAATCAACAGATATATGAAAAAATGTTCAACATCTCTAGTAATAAGAGATATGCAAATCAAAACTACCCTAAGATTCCATCTCACCCCAATTAGAATGTCTATTATCAAGAATACAAGCAACAATAGGTGTTGGCATAGATGTGGGGAAAAAGATATACTCACACATTGCTGGTGGGGTTGCAAATTAGTGCAGCCACTCTGGAAAGCCGTGTGGAGATTCCTTAGAAAACTTGGAATGGGATCACCATTTGACCCAGCTATCCCACTCCTTGGCCTATACCCAAAGGACTTAAAATCAGCATACTACAGAGATACAGCCACATCAATGTTCATAGCTGCTCAATTCACAATAACTATGTGGAACCAACCCAGATGCCCTTCAACAGATGAATGGATAAAGAAACTGTGGTATATATACACAATGGAAAATTATTTAGTCATAAAGAAGAATAAAATTATGCCTTTTACAGGTAAATGGATGCAGTTGGAGAATATCATGCTAAGTGAGATAAGCCATTTCCCAAATATCAAAGTTTGAATGATCTCACTGATAAGTGGATGGTGATACATAACGAGGGCTGGGAGGGAGGCAAGAATGGAAGAAGATGAATTTTATAGAGAAAAAAGAGGAGTGGGGAGTGGGTTGGGGGAGGAAAAATAGCAGAATGGGACATCGTTGCCCTATGTACATGTATGATTACACAAATTGTGTGACTACTTCATTTACAACCAGAGAAACAACATGTATTCCATTTGTGTACAATGAATCAAAATAAATAAATTAAAAATAAAAGGAAAAGGAAAAAGATAAAATCAATTTAATAATGAATTTTATTTAATCCTATATATATATATAAATTATTGCTATTTCAACATGAAATCAATATAAAAAGAACTGAGACATTTTACTTTTTATTAACCAGGTTTTGTAATCCAGCATGTTACACTTACAGCTCCTTTCAATTTATACCGTGCACATTTCAAATGCTCAATAACAGCCATTCATGGCAAGTGACTTCCATATTGTACAGTGAAGTTCTATCCAAATTCATAAAGAACATGGGATGCTTGCTTTCTGCAGTGGTGGTACACATATAAGTTTATTCTGAGATTTTTTTTAGTTGCAGGCTATTTTCATCAACTTTTTCACTGCTGTGACTAAAAGACCTGAGCAGAATAATTGTAGAGGAGGAAAAGTTCATTTGATGGCTCCTGGTTTCAGAGGTCTGTTCCATTCTTCAGAGTTCAAAGTGAGGCAGAACATCATGGCAGAAGAACTTGACAGGCAAGCAGCTCACATCATGATCAGAGAGCAGAGAGATCTCCATTTGCCACATACAAATATAAACACCAAAGCCATGCTCCCAATGACTCACCTCCTCCAGCCACACACTAACACTTCAATTACCACTCAGTTAATACCTAACAGGGGGTTAATTCACAGATTGGGTTAACACTCTCACAACATAGTCATTTCCCCTCTGAACCTTCTCTCATTGTTACGTATGTGAACCTTTGGGGGACAGCTCACATCCAAACTGTAACACAGGTCAATGGGATTACTTTTTCCAATTTCTCTTGTTATTATTTGTGGGTAATAATTAAAAATATCCCTTTCTATCCCTCTGAGTCCAAATCAATTAAGAACCAGACTCATATTTCATATAGGTATAGGTCAAAATATCAGCTTCCGTAACGGAAAAAAACAAAAGAGAAAGCTTAGTTAGATAATGTGACTTAGATCTTTGTCTATACTGTTCTTCCTAATCTATTCCCCTAGTCCTAGCTTTGGGTCTACTTGTCTGCATAGGGACCCCCTTCCCAAGCCTATTTCTACTAAAGAAAGACCTGGGAAAACTGAGTCAAAACTAGGATGAGTCTTTTCCGATACTCAACAATTGGATAAGCGAGTTTTCCTCTTTTAGGACACGCAATGGATAAAATTTAAAAAGCTAAACCTAAATTCCCCAAAAGAATTATATTTTAATTTTACCATGGAAAATTAGTAGCGGTTTTTTAGAAGGAGATATATGTTAACAAGAATTATGGATGCTTTTATTTGTAGAACTGAAGAGACATGCAGATCTTTGTTAGAATAGGTAACCTAAAAAGTTTTTAATTGAAATTTCTGGAGAGTTAATTTGAAGATTGACCATACCATGCCAATTAAAACAAACAAACATGTAAATGGCCCATCTTTCTTACTTGATTTTACAGATTTCTGTGTTACCCATTGACCACGAGAAATCTGTCAGAATCTGAGTGATTAGACTCTGAAAATATATGCTGAAGGCCAGATGTATGCAGATGTATGCTGAAGGCCAGAGGTATGACTTATCTACTGTTGATTACAGCTCAGTGAAAAGTGGCTGACATTTTATGTCCAAATGCATAGAAGTAGCTGTTTGTTTATTTTTTTTATTTATGCTGAATAATCATTGACCAACTAGGATGATTTAAGGAAAAAAAAAAAAATTGATTCCTTCCATTTTCCTTCCAACATTTCTTAAGGTATTAAAGTCGGTCTTTCAAATAAAAGTTTCACTTTGCTTGACTTTTTTCTCAAAATCATAATAAATGATTTTTAGATCCAATCACTAATAAATCTAAGGTGGGAGGAAATAACATGCATTTTATTACTTTTTATTCTTTTAGTTTCTAAGCTTTCCTCTTTTAAAATTCAAAAAAAATTATATTTTTTCAGTGTTTTTTATTTTTTGCACATCAAGTAAGATAATGAGACCTGACTTTCAGTCACATATGAGTTGTGTGCTTGAAGTATTATAACTAGTTTAGATACTGGAAAACTATAGTTTCAGACACTTGAGAATCTTGGGAACACATTACAAAGACCCTCAAAGTCTAAATCTCTGAGCTCTGAGAAGGGAAGCTGGTCTCAGAGACCGGCATGCTGTTGGAGACAGGTTCTATGATGACACAATTGTTGTGAGTCTTGACCTTGTCAAGATCATGTCGTGCTTCCTCCTTTACTTGACACCATTGCTTATATCATTACATCTCTCCTTTACCATCAGTAAATATCAAACACAAATTAAAAATCATGTGTTATTGTTTTCCCTGAAATATGAATAAAAATACAAGCTGAGACATGACTAAGTCTTAAATAAAGGACATCAAGCTCTCTAAAACTGAGAAAACCCTGGGGTCTTCAAAGAGAAAGGATCAGGTCCCAATCAAAGAGCTGATGGGGACTAATCTTCTGTTACCACTTAATCTTCATTTGCGCAAGTGAATGCTGCATTGATTTTGTCTTTCTAGAGAGGCAGATCGATGTAAAACAAATGAAATATTTGGACACAGCTCTTAAGGACATCAATTTATTTTAACATTTTTTTTTTTGCATTCCTACTATGTGACGTGCTTCTAAAGGCAATGGTGATATCAATATGAAATATTCAGACCTGAGTCCAAGCATCTCCAATTGGATTGGCAGGACTCTCATAGATACATAAAAAAGTATTAGGTAAACACAATGAGGGACTTTTTTTTTTTCCCCCACAAAATAAGAACCGTCCAAAAAATGAAAGAGAAGTTTCAGAAATTTCTTTTGGAGATTTGGAAGGACAAAATTTTTTTTTGCAATTTTAATGTGGCATGGATTAGGTGCCATCCAGCATAAAATTTTTGTGAAGTAAAGTACCCAAAGAAGCTTTCAGGTAGTCCTTTATAGAATTCACCTAAAAATCTGATTACTTTAATAAAAAGAAGAAAATCCATTTCCATCTGTTATTTGGAATGATATAGACAAAGATTAAATACCTGATGAACTCAGTGTCCTAGAGATTGCCAAATGGCTAACAAACCAATGAAATATATCTTCTGACATTTGGCATCAGACTGAATAAGTCCCTGAATAGACAACTGATTTTCATAATGGGTGTTAGGGAGGGGAGGGGTGAGTTGAAGAGGATAGGATGGTAACAAGAGAGGATCCCAGCTGTTTAATGGTCACATCTGGCTGTGAGTAAGTAATAATATGATATTCTCAGGTACAGAAATAAGAATGGTAGAACTATTAACACACACTGAAAAGATAGTATAAGACAGAATTTGCATTACACTATTTCAGAATAGTGGTATAGGTATTAATTAGTGTTTTAAATGGGGAAAATAGAATCCTTTGCTGTTTGTACTATAATTACTGAAGAAAAATTCACATACATTCACTCACAAGGAGCTAACTAATGTGAAAGATAAGCTAACTATGCTAAGTAATTTTCACATTTTCCCCTGCTTTATAATTCTTTTCATGGTATCCCTGGCTATATCACAGTGGAATGAAACTCTTCAAGCAGAACTTTTTGTAATATAGGCATACTGGATTAAACATTCAAAAATGTGTTTTTAGCCCAAATTAGTTGCAGATACTGGATGCTAGATCTTCACATTCATTTGGGGGGCAAATTACTACAAAGGCGTTAGCTCATTTTAGCAAGGATAACTGTACCTTAATCCTTACCAATATGTGATTTCAGAAATATCCACAGCCTATTTAATTTTTTTTTCTCACTTGCTCTTTCTTTATACACAAGTACACAAATAAAATGAGCCCCTCATTGTGGTAGTAGCCAGCTCATATTAATAACTAATATGTGATGAAGCCGGAATTTGAACCAAACAATCATGCTTAACATCATGCCTATGGCAGTAGGCAACACTATCTTAACAGCTGGATTGTAGATAGTTTCTGAATACTTGCAACTTATTAAGATAAGATCTCTTTTATTGCTCCCTTAATTTTTTTCTGAGTGGCAGGGAGTCAAACCATACATGAACTAATTTCTATTATCCATGATTTAAGACTGTGATTTTTGGTCAAAAGATATCTGAGTTCTCCTTTCAGAAAAGCCTAGAGTTTAGTTGGCTTGGCTGGGGACATACTAGGGGCCAAACTATAGGCATCAAGACAAAAGTTAATGATTCTATAACTCCAGTAGCTTAATCAAAGCTGTGGAGTCTTCATCCCTTGTGTATTTTCTCTCACATCTAATTTCCAACCTATGTTGACAGTCCATAAGTCCCATCATTATTGCCCAATTTAATATCACATCTTCTTGAGTTGCTGAAGTATGCATTTTCTCTTTTTTCACCACACTATCATCTAACATAATTGACTTATTTTTTAATCAACAGTTGTTTCCCTTTCATTGCTAGAATGCAAGTTTTATTGAGGTAGGAATATTTTCATGTTTTATTTCTTATTTATTTGAAGTTCCTGGAATGGTACTTACTACAGCCTTACTCTATAAATATTTTTTGATTGACATAATGATGTTGGCATTTGAACAAAGACATAAATGTAGTAAGGGAATAAATCATGAGGACATCTGCAGAGAGTTTATACCAGAAGGAGACAGAAAGTGCAAAGAGTCAAGACAGAAGTTAGGAGCTACAGATGACAGTGTAGCCAGAAGAAATGAATGATGGGGAAAGATTAAGAAATAGAGACACATAGCTAATATGTGATGAAGCCGGAATTTGAACCAATCTGGCTTACATCCTCTGCTTTTAACTCTTAAAGTAAGATCAATATTCAACATATCACTTACTAGTTCTGTGATTTGGAGCAAGGTTCACAAATATAGTCAACCTCAGTCCTCAGTTTTAGGAATAACTACCTCATAGATATATTCTGGAAATTAGGTGAAGTATTGTCTTGAAAAATGCCTTATAAATGGATTAATAAAATGTGGACCCCTTCCACTCATGTTCACCTCCTTCTTAACGCTACTTGAGAAGAATTCTAAAAGACATTGTAGAAGCAGGTCTAGTTTCCAAATCTAAACCTGGGAACCATCAGCAAATCTCAGCTGCCCAAATGAGCCCAAACGTAATCTGACAAATTATGGAAGGAATAAATTCACAAGTAAACTCAAATTGAAACCAGCTGGCATTTGTCCAATAGTCTAATCAGGGAATTACCCAGGGATGGACGACTAATTTTGAATAATGACTTAGCCTGCAGACAGCCTCCAGATAGCTGAGTTTCCATTTCCAAAGAGTCTGTGGTGAGAGATAAGGACCCAGGGCAAAGATAATCCTAATTGCAATCCTAGGCAGGGGACCTCCACTTTTATCCTGGGGGACAATGGCATCTGCATTCCTTGTGCATCTCTTCAGTTCACTGGAAAGAAATCAGTAAACATTTGCTTATGGCACTGGAGATTACTAGGTAGAATGTGGACCCAACTATGTCAAGTAAAATTTATAGGGTTAGAGCCCTTTATACACGTTTGGTCCTCCAAAAACCCAATGTATTCCTAAATTACGATAATAATCCATGATTGCAGTCAACATGAAAAATATTTAAAATTGTATGATTAGGGTCATGTGTCAGTATTTTCTACAAAGTCAGTGATTCAGCATTGTCTTGAATGTATTTCTGTGTATCAGTCTTGCTCTTCAACTACAATGCAAACTCCTTAAATACAGTGCTTTTCCTGTTATTGCCAGTCTTCCCTTCCTAACCAGTGAACGCACCAACATCACCCATCACACTTTGGGTGTGTTGAAGAAGTTCACTCTTAGATTGCCTCATTGGAAGAAAAAAAAAAAAAATCTGTGGGTTTAAGTAAAAATCCTGAGGAAGAGGAATGTAGTCAGGCAGTAACAATCAGAACTGACATCCATTAGACATAGTAAGTTATGTGCTGAGAGCCCATGATATTTTAAGAGAGGTATGAAAATGTTTTCATTTCTTCGCACACTGAGAAACTGAACTTTCAGGTTGAAGAAAATATTTTTATACAGAAGATTAACATATTCTTCATACCAATGTGGTTATAAAATATATTTTTCAGTATTTGTTATGAAGGGAAGACTCCAGGAAAGGCAAACATGCCCTAGGACCATGTGAAGTCACAATGTGATTCTGAACTCACTGTGTCATGTTTGGAATATAAACATTGCTACTATAATTCTTTCAGGACCATCTTTTTAAATAGGTAACATTCTTCCATTAAAGCCGGTTGAGAAAGTAGTCACACACTTAGTGATTCAATAAGAAGGCCGGGCCAGGTTGGCAAAAAGCAAGCTACACAGGAAGCCAGAAACCCATTTATCCCAGTGAGGCTCTGTCTATTGTGGCCTCTGAGCCTGAACCACAGCTCTGCTTGTCTCTTTTCTTCTTACTGGGTTTAGCTGCTTGGCTCTCGTATGCTGAGTTTTGACCTCACTTCAATTTGCTGGCTTTGCTTCACTCCAAATTTGTATTTTCAAGTTATAGATCTGATCTTCAGGCTAGAAAGCAAAGGTTGATTCTCAGAAATCCCTTTCTAGGAAGTTGTTTAGTATATCCCCAGAGTAACTGCCAAGTAACATAAGCTTTGTTCTCTGCCATCCTCTCCAAAGCTCACAAAGTGTCTTTTCTTTTCTCTCTAGAGGAGAGCTTAGGATGTGCTTATTTCAAGTTGCTTTTTTTTACTATTATTATTTCATAATCCTAGCCTTTCCTCCATATCTGATGAGTAAAGGCTAACTATATAGTATTAGCTTAATCTTTTTACTTGTAAAGGTAAGAAATCAGGTCTGGAAAGGCTAATCTAAAAAATTTGATCTTTTCACTGTCGATTAGGTCAGTCAATCAGGTATTTAGACATCAAAGTCTGTTTTATTTATTTCATATCAAGTATGACTCACTTTCCTTATTTTATGTATTTCATACTATTTTCGTTCTATTCCTGAAGTATGCATTATCTTTGAGTAATTGATATTTTATATCAAACCTTATATTAAAAGCCACATCCCCAGTCTTTTTCTTTTTTATTTTGAGACAGGGCCTCACTAATTTGCTGACCCTGGCCTCAAACTTGCAATCCTCCTGCCTCAGCCTTGGCAGCCTCTGAGATTAGAGATGTGCACCACTGCACCCAACATAATCTATCCAATTTTTTAAGTATGCAAGAAGAGGACAACGGTTAATGAAAATGATTGCTCTTTGCATTACCCAAGATAAGTTATTGAGAACTCTGTATTTGCTATGAAAGAGTAACAGAGAACCTGGTCAAAACTGGTCATCTGCTCTGTTAGTTGCTGAGACTAGAATGAATACTGCTCTTATAACAGGTGTAGGGTTTCAGATTTAGCAAATAAATATACCAATTATCTAGTTGGATTTGAATTTCAGATAAAAAGCCATAATCCACTTATACTAAAAATTGTCATCATTTATTTGTAATTTGAATGTAACTGGGCATCCTTTATTTTATTTGACAACTCTAATAATCAAAATGCACCTTCAAGGGCGTCTGTAATGATTATTTCAATTTTTGTATCAAATGCTCTCAGACATCTGCCTTTGTCTGAAGATATATCTCCCCTCTCCACAGGAAATCCTTCTGGCAACCTTCAAAGCACACCACCTTTGTCCTGTCCTGAGCCACTGAAGAAATGTTCACTGGTTTTATGTCCTAATATTCTGTTCTTCTTCTCTAATAATACTTCTGTGTAAAAGAAAGGTGGGGGTTATGAACTAGAATCGTAGCTACAGTAAGGTGGTAGAGCAAGTTGAGCCTGCTAAAGTGTGTCCTGAAGTGTCTGTAGGTGGTGCCTATTGACTCTTGTTGAAGGGCAGTGTTCCACTCAGAGAAATAGCACAACTTGTCCCTGAGGCTATGTTCCATGAACAGAGCAAAGTTTAGAATGGATGAGTGACTTTAAAGATGCACTGGAAGAGAAGCAGTAGTACAGGGAATCACACTTTTAGAAACTAGCTTAAAAAATTGGTCCAAGGAGATATGCCTGAATGTGAATTTTAGAACAATGAGTTATGCATAGAGAAAGTAAAACCTAGGGGGGTGGGGAGGTGAAAGAACAGGTCATGCATTCACAAAACTGTATACCAAGAACATTTTTGTGATTTGGGGGAGAATTACAAGCTTTAATAATTAGATAAGTGACAAAATGAAAAGAGATGTTGTTGGTGTATAGAATTGAGATGGTAGAATCTGCTTGATTCTGTTCCTGACTTATAAGAGATTAATACCTTTAGCCATCTTTACTCACTTTCCCTGATTCCAAGTTAGGTCATTCTACCTTGCACATAGGCCTTTCTCAAATTTAGGCAAATTTTAAGATCTATGAAGTCTTACTATTGTCTACTGCCAGGTGGCAGCTGTGACTCAGTGGTGTAAATACTTCCCTTTGACAACTTTTGCAACATGGAGAAGTGCATTAAAGTGTGTATCATTAGAGAAAATGAAGTATTGTTAAACTAAACATTGCTAGGTTGCTTGCCAAAAACATGGTAGTGCAGAGGAAGCAACTGGTAAATCAAGTGCCTATATGTTAATCCTACAAATGATAGCAAGAATATTCACATTATTATTCCCTCTTAGTGCCTATATCAAAATTTACATTCCTTTGGGGAGAGTGAAGATGAGCAGTAAAGTTATCCAAAATTTGGGTTCAAGAATGAGAAGAACCCGGAAATGAGATCTTGAGTAACTGAGACTGCAGATCAAATGTTTATGTTCCCACAAAATTCATATCTTGAAAATCAATCCCCAGTGTTGTGGTATTCTGAAGTGAGGACTTTGGAAGTTGATTAGGTTATGAAGGTGGCACCCATATGAAAGGATTAATGCCCTTATTAAACAGACACAGAGTGCTCCCTCATTTCTTCCTCCATGTGAATAATCCAAGAGAAGCAGGTCATCTATGAGTCAGGAAGTGGTTTCTCACCAGAATCTGGCTGTGCTGGTACCTTGAGCTTGGCTTCCCAGTTTTCAGAACTATAAGAAATAAATTTCCATTGATTATGACCAACCCAATTTGTGTTATTTCTTTAGAGCATTAGGCATGGACTAAGACACTGAAGATACTACTCTGCATTTCTTTGTGTTTCCTTCTCTATCTGTCCATTTTATTAAAATTAAAATGCATAGGTGATAGTAACATTATTTTTGGCAATAAACATAATTTAAGAGATTATCAAAAAGGGTCATCATGTGGGCTGGGAATATAGTTCAGTGGTAAAGTGTTGTCTGGCATGCATGAGAACATGGGTTTGATTTTCAGCCCTGAAAAAAACAGGCAAATACAAACTAAAGTAGTATAATGTAGTATAGTATGTAGTATCAATGCATAAATGCAGTAATCCACATAAATGACAGAGAACTTGATCTGTCGCAATATTGGTTATAATTATTTTATTTCTTTATTTATTTATCACCATTACTCTAACACAATGGATCCTCTAATTTAATCTGATGAAAACTCAATATACTTACTTCATGTATTTTTCTCTCCCTATCTTACCAACCTAGAACAAACTCTTCTAAGTCACCATCACCTTACAATATTTGTGCATCTCTATCACTCTTTCCTTTAGTGGGGCACATCTCAATCCTCCTCCCCTAAATAGGTTTTGCTGGAACTCTGAGCGGAGTTCATTTCAGTTCCTGGGTATCCATCTTGAGGGTTCCCCAGATATCTCCAGCAGTTTAGTCTCATTTGACACATGTCATCTAGATAGATTTAAATTCTAACACCCTGTGTTGCTAACTGAAGAACTTCATTTCTACTATCTATATAATGAGGAAAATAATTGTACCTATCTCAAGAAGTTTTAAAGATTAAACTATAGTATAAGAATGGTTGATTCCTAAAAGGTCCTGCATAAATGTTAATTCTGGTACCATTAAGAATTAGCTCTGCAAATTTATGCACATTCTGCTCAATTGTATTTTTAATTTCTTGAAAAGAGTAAACACATTTACACACACACACACACACACACACTCACACACACACACACATACACACACACTCCTGTTTTGGGTTCTCCAAAATGCTTTCCATTTAATGTGTTAAACCAACACTTGGAGATCTGCTGATCTAAGGATTTAAATTTATTGTCTGACCTTAAGTCTTCGTGGTGATTAAATCATTCAGTATCTTAACTTTATCAATGTCAATATCTTGGTTGTACTATAATTTTGAAAGATGTTACCATTCAAGGAAACTGTAAGAAAAATACAACTTCATTTGAATATATAATGATCTTCAGATTAAGTTTAGTTTAAAAATATATTGCAGATTACCTACAGGTGGGGTATGTGGGGAGGCTGCCATTTAGTTTATGTAAATTGAGCAACTACAGACAAAAATTGCATTAAAAATAAACTGAAAAGAATAGAACAACATAATTTAAATGTTGATCCAAATAAGTACATTTGACTATTTTTGTAAACTATTAAATGCACTTAAGATGTCTAAAATTGGTGGACACTTGGGAGTTGTATATGCTCAGTGGTTCCTGTTAGAGACTGTGAGTTTTAATTTTCACCTCCTTTGCCAATTTAATGCCTTATTTGTTATTATCAACTCCTCTCCTTGGGAGTCATTTTACCTTCCCAGCATTTCATCACCTCACATATAACCCATCTGTGTGTTATATATGACCAACTGTAGCAGAAGAGAGTTGTTTTTAAGCCCTCTGTGGATTCAGGCACCTTCCCTTACCCTTGAGCATCTACACCTTTTGGAAATGACTTTATCTCTTTTATTTTTCCCCCAATAAAATACAAATACAAAACAGCTTGAATTATCCTGTGCTAAAGATGTGAACAACAGAAGCCAAAGTGATTAGAGGACTATTTTCCCAGGATCTCAACTGTCACTTTGGACAGAAAGTGGGGAGTCCCCTAATTCAAGCTTGAACCTAAGAGGTGTATCTCAAGGGATGCTGTGTCGAAGAGATGAGGACAGGTCTTCCTATCTCAACTGGAACCCTGTGGTGTCTCTAGTATCCTCCCATATTGCCCTCTAAAGTATATGCAAATAACATTCAGGAGAAGTTCAATTTCTACCAAAGACTCTATGTTTGTAAATACATAGCGTGAGTGGTGGTTTTATAATGTAATGTTGGTTTCAAGTATTTTACTGAAGGCTTCATTCTAACAATGAATTTGATAGGGCTGCTAGCTGTCATCCCTGGAGAACAGTGGTATTCTTAGAAATAATAATAAAAATCCCAATGACAATAACAATAATGCCAAATACTAAAGGGAGAGCAAACATCACCATCTACTATCTATTTTGGAAGCATTTTTATCCCTAAGATGTTTCAAATTGAGGTAATAACTCAATTTCTGAAAGCCTCTCTTGCCAGAATTTTGTAAAGATGGGAACTGGAAACAGGAAAAAGGAGAAGTTAAAAATGACATGTTACTCTTTCTCCTTCCACCCAACCGCCCTTACCATCAGGAGAATAAAGCAGAACACATTACACTTTCTCAATTTGCAAACCAAAGGGTATCTCTGTAGCTCATTTTCTTCTTCATTGACCTGCATGTTTGTTTCACTTAAATAAATTCAGATAAAATAAGGAATGTGTTTGCGTGCACAATCTGAATTGCCCCAGGCTGATCTTTCTTTAGGTGACCTGGATAATAGAAAGAATATTGGAGCAGATATACATGTGCATGTGTTTAGTGCACAGAAAGAGATCTGGAGAGGTGCACATGTATAACAGCAGAATGGAAGTGGGGGGCCAAGATCAAGGGGACAAAAAGTATTCTAGTTTCCTTTATTTATAAGAAAAAAAAATTATGTATTTTTGTTGGGAAAAGAAAGCTAAAGATATGTGAAAGGCAATCTTCCTCCAAAGTATCATGTTTTTAACTGTTTATGAATCCTAAGAGATAATACAAAGTGATTGGAGGTAGAAAAAGATGATATAAATTTGGAAATTTAAGCTCATCAGTTCAACTCTTTAAAGTGTGAAAAAACCAGAATAAAACTGTGTAGAAATATATCAGAAAACTTCAGAATTCTCTGACTCTTCTATTTTCTTAAGTTTAGCAGTGTTTCAATCCTTTTAATTACCTTGTGATGCAAGACCATCCAAAATATTTCGATGAGATTTTTCATTAATCTAACTTGTCTTTAAGAGTTTCCTTAGCCTTTTGGTTGTTTCTGCAACTTATTTAAATATAACTATAATAAAAAGGATGGAGGAAAGTTGGAAAAACATTCTTGCTTTCATTGTTTTCATTTTTATTGCTGTTGCTGATGATTTTGTTATTTCTCTTTCAAATTTCTCTAAATTATCTACACAGCAAGAGACAGGTAGGCTTAGAAGAGGGTAGAACACATAACAGTTTAACTTCTCTTTTCTCTCTGCAGATGTTGATCTGAAGGGTACTTTCTAATAGGCTTATAACACGCCAATCTCCATCTCAATATTCATTCGTTTTCTGAGGAGCCCAAGCTACAAGACACCTTCAGGAATGTCAAAAGGCAAATAGCAACCTGGAATATAATATTTACAAAATTTATCACAGATGAAAGATTAATTAACCATTTTAAAGAAATGTTTTAAAATGTGGTTGGTCGTGGTAGGTCCCTGGGGTTGTGGTAGGTCTTTGAAGTTTATATTTCATTTCTAGTGAGAGGAGTTCTTATTTCTGTTTCCTGGTTGCCATGTTCTGAGCTGCTTTCTTCTGCTTTGCCTTTCTGCCATAATAGTCTGCCTCATTTTGGGCCCAGAGCAATGGAATGAGTTGTCTATGGACTGAGTCATCTGAAATCATGAATGCCAAATAAACTTTTCCTCCTTTAAAATTGTTATTTTCAGGTCTTTTGGTCACAGCAGCAAAAAACTGACTAAAACATGGTAAATTCCCAGAAGTGAAATTGCTGATTCAAAAAGTAAGAACAGATATAGCTTTTTTTAGGTATGTGTTGATGTTGCATTTAAAATGTTTAAAATGGAGAAATAGAAAAAAAGGGCAATATGCATAAATTGGTAATTCATATAAAATACAAAGAAATAGCCCTTAAAATAAGAGCAAAATATTCAACCAAGTATGAGAGAAATGCAAATTAAATTTATACCAACATTACTAAACTATTATTACTACTACATAAATTAAAATGTTTGATAATATATTAGTGAGACTGTGGGAAAATAGGCAGACATATATTGCTGGTAAGAATGCAAATACCATTATGGAAAGGAAAATTGAGATACCCTCAAAAAAGTTACAACTCTCATCAGCAAATCATTTTTGCACCTCTGAACTTTCTTGCATTGTCTCACACATGAGCTTTTAGGGGACACATCACATCTAAACCAGACCATACAAGACCATACCGTAAGATATAGCTCCAACAATATGGAAAAGCATGTACATAGTTTGTTCTAGCATTGTTTATAATTGTAAAATATTGTAAATCGCCTAAACACCTATATGTTGCATATTGGTTGAAAAAAACTACAATAAATTCACAAACTATATCATTTTGTGTCATTATGAAAGAAGATTTTAAGAAAGAATGGGGAAATCTAAAAATATTAATACAGAGCAATTCCTGTAAGTATTAAGTACAACAATCAAAATGCAGAAGAGCAAACCTGGAATGCTACATTCCATGTAGGAAAGAAAAGGAATTAAGAATATATGCATGTATGCTCTCATTTATGCAAAAGAAAGCACACATGAAACAGCTATTAATAAAGTTTGTTAACCACAGGTGAGGGCAGGAAGAAGTTGAAGGATTTGGAGGGTAAATTTCACTTCTTTCTATATAATTTTCCATATACTTTGGGAACTACTGATACTTTACATACTCAAAAATACACTTAAGAAGGAAAAGGAACAATTAAAATGCAAACAGAGCCAGGCATGGTGGTGTGCACCTGTAATCACAGCAACTCCGGAGGCTAGGGCAAGAGAATCACAAGTTTAAGGCCAGCCTCAGCGACTTAGAGAGACAATTGGTAACTTAGCAAGAAATTGTCTCAAAAGAAAAAAAAAAAAAAAAAAAAAAAAAAAAAAAAATTAAAAAGAACTGGGAATATAGCTCAGTGGTAAAAGGTCCTGGTTTCAATCTCCAGTGCCAATAAATAAATAATAAAATGCAAATGAAAATAAATGAACTTAATTGTATTTCAATTTAACATATAACCATATTGACCCATTAAGTCCCAAGTTTAGAGTTCTGCAAATATTTGAATAATATTGACACAGAATATCTCAGAAATGACAATTTCTCAAATTAACAAATGAATTAAACTCCAACAGAGAACATGTGGAATGTAGCCTTTGAATCACCTCTTCAAAAGTCCCCTGTTCCTGCTGAGGGGCAGAATCATAGCCTCTGGGACAGGAGTCCCCTGTGTTTCTCCTTTTCTACAAAGTAATAAACCGTTTTTTGTTTTTTTTTTCTTCCTTTTTCTCAAAAAAAAAAAAAAAATAGTAAACAGTTTTACTATTGATAAATCATTTGGCCAGGACATGATGTGCATTATGGGTAATCCACTTAGATACTGCAATGACAGGAAGAAACCTTACCCTTTTACATAGCCAAGCAGATACTACCTATTATATACATGTTCTCAAGTTAAATAATAACTAATCCTCAAGTATGAGAACTTGATATCTTCAACTATCACTTATTGTTCATCCTAAATTTACCTGGCAGTTGTGGTAATTCTCTGTTAGTTAATTGTCTTTATATAAAGAAATATAGACTTCTATCATCATGAAAGGAGGCAGTTTAGCAAGACTCCAGTTAGGCTCCTACTTTCCCACAGAAACTGGAGCACTTTCACTTGACGTTTGTTTACATTTCAAAAGGACTGCTTCCATGTCCTTGAAAAAGACTTTCCTGGATTTTATAATCCAGTTTTATAACTGGCAAGAAGCTTTAAAAAAAAAGATTTGCATAATTTACAACTACAGCTTTACAAAGAAAAATACTCTACAAAAAGGGATGAGGGTGTTTCTGCTCTTATTTTTATCAGAGAGAATTAAGCCTCTTATTTTTAATTTTTAGTTGTCCTTGTGCTGTAAAGTATCAGTCTAAAGACAAACATATATATATATATATATATATATATATATGAATGAATAGTTGGTAGGTTTGTTTTGCACAGTGGTATGGAATAACAATTCTGAAACTATATTTTGTGTTTTTATGACCAAAGGAATAAGCATATAATATTAAGAACAATGAGAGGGTTCATAGAAAGGAGAAAAGCTAAAATGTACTTTGTGTTATTAGTTGGACTCACAGATAACAGTACCAATTCATAGTTTTAGCACAAATACCTACATTCATAAAATGATACTCCATTATTAATTACTAAGAGCCCTGATCTTAATCTTAAAATATCAATTTACCATAAAAGGAATCTGATATTCTTGGAAAAACTGCTAATTCCAAACCTGGGGTAGGAAAGTGCAAGATAAAGAAGCATCTTTTGATTCAGAGTAAAAGAAAATGCTCAAAGAAAGTGAAAATATGTCAAAAGCCACACAGCAGCTAAATTCTAGACAACTTAAGCACCAAAATTAATCCTAAGGGTGATGGATTATAATTCGTTGACTAAATGAACTATCTGTGTCCATCTTTATATAAATATGTAAATGAAAGAGTAGATAAATACATAGAGGAAGACTGAGAGCTCTTTCAATAAAGGTAAAAAGAATGATATAGGTAAAAAATATCCAAATTTGACAATTATCAGAATAAATATTTTTCCATGCAAGAATCATCAATGGATGCTAAAAGTAATAGGTGAGAATTTGACAAGAAATGAGAGCATCACAATATTTCCCTGCAAATTATTTGTTAAATACAAGACGAAATTGATAGAGTGACAATACCTGACCCAAAGTTTACCTTAGTGATCAAAGTTACTGTAATAAGCAATAGGAAATACCAACATCATGCACCTCTTAACATAATGCACTAAAAAAGAAAAGAATTTAAAAAGCATCATTTCTCTGTTATCCTTGTCAAAAACACATAATGCTAATCTAATCATAGTAAAATATCAAAAATAAAGTTACAATTTCAAAATAACTTGCCTTTATGTTTAAAAAATTCAATGTCATTAAAAATCAATGAAAAGCTGAAGTACAAGGGGAAAGAAATAAAAAGAACAACTACAAAAAACATTACTAAAGTGTATAAAATTTGGTTGGTTGGTGCATTAGATAATAGCATTGTGTAAATGGCAAACCACCTGATTTTGATGATTGCATGTGATTGTATGAAAAATATTCAGATTTGAAGAATATATGCATTGCAGCTTTTTGGGGAAATGCCTCAAAACTTACTCTCAAAAGGTTTAGAAATAATTATCTTTATTTTAGATTACGTTTTATTTATGTTATAGTACTTTTAAAATTATTAATATATTTCAGTATTACATATAAATCTACAATCCTATAAATATATAAATACTTATATGCAGCTATTTTCTAAAAATATATGTATGCACATACAAAGAAAGAGAAAATTATAAACCAATTTGGAAAAAGTACATAATTTGTGAATCTGGGTAAAATATATGTGATAGTTATTTGCACTGTTCTTGTAAATTTTAAGTTTGAAATTATATAAAAAAGAAGTTATAAAAATTGTATTTTTAAAATAAAATGTGGTTAATATTATAAAGCCCATATTTTATAGTTTATAATTTTTTTAAGCAGCTAATGAGGTGATACTGTGGCAGTTGATTGTGGGAGCCATTCAGAAGAATAAAGCAATAACTAACATTCATTGAGGGCTTAGCACATAACAGTCATAATGCTCTCTTTATTTGCATTATGTAATTCCCACAACAACCTTTCCATACAGGTACTATTATCTTCGTTTTGCAGAAGGAGTTTTAAAAAGGTGAAATAATTTTTCATAGGTCACTAAACCAGAGTGACGGAAAGGAGATTTGAATTCTAAAGCCCCAACTCATAATTATAATGCTTCACCCTTTGCTTCTTTCTAGAATTGGTTCATTTTCTCCCTATGGCATAATGTGTTTTTTTTTTTTTTTAAAGAAAACATTAATTTACAGACCAAACAGAGAAAAGTGGTTGTGATTAGGTGAAACATATTTAGTAGGTACATCTTGAAGTTTTGCAGAGGAAATTGGGAAAACCAAAGGACCTACATGGTAGCTGACTGAAAGTTATGTTCCGAATGCTACATTTTAGTTTTTGTCAGAAAAGAAAGGCAGGATTATGTACATCTGAGCTATCCAAATAGTGAAACTTTTGGAGGTACCCATGCAAATCCACACATCAGTGCCTTGAGTACAAAGAAAACTACTTTATTTTATTTTATTTTTTAAAATTTATTTTTATTGTAAACAAATGGGATACATCTTGTTTCTCTGTACATGAAGTAGAGGCATACCCTTTGTGTAATCATACATTTACATAGGGTAATGGTGTTTGATTCATTCTGTTATTTTTTCTTTCCCCCCAACCCCTCCCACTCCTCTATACAGTCCCTCCTTCCTCTATTCTTGCCTCCCTCCCACCCCCCATTATGTGTCATCATCTGCTTTTTAGCAAGATCATTAGTCTTTGGTTTTTTGGGGATTGATTATCGCACTTAGCATGATATTCTCCAACTTCATCTGTTTACCAGCAAATGCCATAATTTTATTATTCTTTATGGCTGAGTAATATTCCATTGTATATATATACCACAGTTTCTTTATCCATTTATCAATTGAAGGGCATCTAGGTTGGTTCCACAATATGGCTATTATGAATTGAGCAGCTATGAACATTGATGTGGCTGCATCACTGTAGTACGCTGATTTTAAGTCCTTTGGGTATAGGCCAAGGAGTGGGATAGCTGGGTCAAATGGTGGTTCCATTCCAAGTAAGAAAAATACTTTTAAATGGCACATTGTTATATGCATAGAATCTGTTCCATCCATCTTTCTTGAGGCATGTTCTAGCATCTAGTAATTTCACACTTGTACAAAAATTATTCAGATATGAAAAAGAAAAAATATCCTAATTCTTAGAAACATGACTGTTATAGAAAAAAAAAATATATATGGATAGAAAGAGACATTTAATCAAGAAAAGAGCAGATTAGAAGGGAAAGACAAATGTTTGTGAAAACTTTATAAATGACTGAAAATCAGATTTGACAAAGAATTAAAAAAAAATTTTCAGGAAGAGAAAGATGAATGTTCATGCCTGCTATTAACAATGATATTTACTTCTTAGTAAAAATATACCAAATTAGCAAACATAGTATATTTCAAAATTGATTTAAATTGGAATTTGGAGGAATTATCAAGTAGGTGCAGTAAGTTACTTCACTCATTCATTATTAACCCATTCATTTGATATTTAATGCTTGCCAGGCCTTCTTTTCTCCTTGGTCCTTCATTTTATTGAGTTCTATCAAGCATATATCAAAAATATATATATATATTGAACATATATTTTTCTTTCTAAAAGGAAACTTTCAGAACTACTATGTTTCTCTGTATTTTTCCAAGTCTCCAAAATGTTTTGTCTCACAGATTTCCCCATCTCTATGCAACTCCAGTGTTTCTGCAATTGCTTGACAAGGTTTAAAGACTAAACAAAGACTGGAAACCCAGAGAACCTCATGTCTAGTTGAGAGTATTCACATGGGAACATGTATCACACCATTTTGAAAATGGCCTTGTTTTGATTTAGAAGTGCAGAGATAAAGAGCATAGAGGAGAAGAGAGGAGATCAGCCTTCTGCTGTCAGTTTGGAACTTGGCTTAATGACTGATTATACATTCAGGAGATGACATAGCAGGGTGACTGGAAGAGAGACTCAGCATGAGGGATGTGTTTTTTCTTGCAATAGGGTTCTGATTCAGGAAAGTAGGAAAGGGATTTAGGAAGTCTGTGTCTCAGTCATGGTCACATTCAAATACAAACTATGAAATTATCTAGGGCAGTAGTGAGGCCAAGAAAGAATGTCCCCTTCGGTAGACAAAAAAATGTTGATCAAATAGAAGGCTCTGGTCACTAGAAATCAAGGAAGATAGAAAAACCCTGGTAAAGAATTCACTCTCCAGGCCCCTGAAGAGTCTTCTAGTGATGAGGGCTTTTCCACCTCACAGGCATTTCACTAGAGTTTAACATCACTCCAGTCTATTTCTAAACTCTACTTGATAATAACTGAAGTCCAGTCAATTAAGTTGAGATTATTTTTTTGGAACTTACAGTATGACCAAAACTTCATTAAGATGTTAGGTAACAATGGAAAAGAAAAAAAAGGCTAAAGATCCATTATATTCTTTATGTTTGAATATATGAACTAGTTGCAGATTTTGGTTAACTTGCTAAAACTGCTTCTCAAAATACCAAGAAAGGAACATTATCATATAAAATGTCATCTTGGAGGTCAACAGTATACTAGCTGCCCCTCTGTAAGATGATCATGCTACAAAAGTATTTTGAAAAAAAAAAAAAAAAGAAATAATTAAGTTACACTTTTTATTCATAATTTTTTCAGAGACTTCAAATCTTGAAGAAACATATCTCTTACAAATGTAAAATTTTGAATAAGGAAAATTGAAAACACTTTCTTCAGCCTGTATAGCATATTGTGGTTTTTATTATGGTGATAGTTTTAATTCAACTACTTTAAATTAATTATGCTTCAGTTTCACCTATTATTCTTGAAATATCCTTCAGTCAGACTGGTTAGAATTCTATATAAAATGACTCAAATTAAAAATGTTCTAAATCAAAATACTAATATAAGAAACCACTCAGGACAGCAAATTTAACTTTTTAAATATATCTCTTGTTTTGCTTTAGAGTTTACAATTCCAAAAATGTTTCTGTGTATCATGTTAAAAGAATTCTATAATTATAATAAGTCTGCTAGTACTTATAGAGACAAATTTATTCCTGGTTAATTCATTTGTTTTTATGTAGGAACTTCCATAGGATTGCACTTTAATTCAGTATTAACCAAGCTATTATTTGAATGTGCTTCCAACTTGGCAATAAATGGTGGTGATTTAGTTATAATTAAATAGAAATGAGTATATGAAAACCTAATGAAGTTCAGAGACGTATTCATTACGTTTCAATACATTTATATTATCTGCTCTCCCAATAAATTGTTATACCTCTATTGTAATTAACTAGGAATTAACTCATCTAATTTTTTAAAAAAAACAATTTCTGGTCTCAGAATTATTACTTTGTTATGTATCCATTGAAAACCTAATTGAGAGTGCAGGAAACATATCTTTTAATGAATCAAAACAAAAAAAATTAGTGTAGCATTGCATGTGAATTATAATTGACTGAAACTGTTTACAGAAACATGATGGATCAGTAGCATCCAACATTTTTCTGCATTGCGTGTCTTTGATACTAAGTATCTTTACATATTTTAGAGCTCAATGCTTTATCAAATACTGTACATCCTATTTCTTTCCTGTCTTTATTATCTGATATAAAGCATTATCACATTAGCTCTTGTCAGTGAATCATTTTTAATTTCTAAAGGATGGGAGCTTCTTAAACTTGTTTCATATTGCTAGCTGGGTAGAATGTCTTCCTCTGTGCCCCCCAGCCATATGTGGAATATTTTGGGAATTAACTAAGTGCTCACACATTTTTGGTTTTTCTTTTTTTCTCTTCTTTCTAGTTTTTTCTTCTCTCTTCACTTTTTCTTTTCTTTTCAACATCTTTATTGAGCTATAACTCACATGCCCGATAGCACGTGTATATTTATAGTACACAATTCAGTGATCTTAAGTATATTTACATATATTTCTAACCATTGCCACAGTCAAGTTTAGCTATTTTTTTTATCACCTCCAAAAGGAAACTCCATCTTCTTTAGCTATCACTCCTGTATTCCTGTACCATCCACCCTCCACCCCAACCCTAAGGAACCACTAATCTACTTTCTATCTCTATAGATTTCTCTATTCTGGACATTTTATGTGAATGGAATCATAAAAGGTGGTCTTTTGTAACTGGTTTCTTCTACTTAACATGTTTTCAAGATTTACTCATAACATGAATCAGAACTTTTTTCCTTCTGACAGACAAATAGTATTTCAATCTATGGAAATGCCACCTTTTCTGTATCTATTTGTTAGCAGATGGTCATACTTTTTGACTATCATGAATAGTCCTTCCTATATATATTTGTATACTAGTTTTGTGTGGAAATATATTTAACTTCTTGTGGTTATAAATCAAGGAGTAGAATTTCTGGGTCCATATGTTAACTCTATATTTACCATTTTGAAGAAATGCCACACTGTTTTCCGAAGTAGATTTGCTATTTCACATTTTTACCAGCAATGTATGTGGGTTTTGATTTCTTCACAACTTTATAACATTTGTTACTAATTTTTTGATATTCATTGTAGTGATTGTGAATGAAATCTTCTCAAGTTTTCATTTGCATGTCCATGACTAATGGCATTGAGAATTTTTCCCATTTACTTATTGGTCATTTGGACATTTTCCTTAGAGAAATGTCTCTTCAGATCTTTTGCTCCTTTAAAAACTGGAGTATTTGCCTTTTACAATTAAAGTAGAATTTTTTTGCATTTGAAATACAAGTCCCTTTTCAGACATATGATTTGCAGAAAATTGGTTACAGATTTTTCTTACGTATCAACAACTTGCACTTAGTGTCAAGATTAGTTGTGATTAGTGTCATTAATGACACTTCAGTGAATATTCTGAACCCAGTTACTAGACAAGTTTAGTCTTCGTGTGGCATTTATTTCTCATATTTGAAATGAACAGTAGTAAGAAAAATGTTAGAATGAAGTTGTGAACAAAAGCTAGCCCTTCTTTGCAATGTAATTACATAACAAGATAGGACCCTTAAAAATCCCTAACTTTAATATTAAGTCCTTGACACTTTGCATAAACACAAAATCCCTTGCAGAGACCACACACTGGTGCATTAAAGGTCCCAGAAATGGATTTTCCTCTTTTTCTATCTCTTGACAGAAGATGCCTACTGCTTGAGAGAGCAGTTATTAATCCTCATCTGCAAGGCAAGGACTTTAAAGACTGCAGGAGAAAGAATTCCAAATCTCATAGCAATCAAATAGGCCTTGAAATTATTTCTCACATCTAACTGAATTTTTACATATATATGTTACTCTCAAGTATCTGTCATAAATATATGTATTGTGTGGTAAGAAAGGTTTTTAGTAAGAATCAATCTTTCAGCAGCTGGGTCTGGAGATGATTCTAAAGCAGGCTGATGAATTTATATTAATGTATTCTTATATTTCTGCTATTGGGTTTCCCCTTTTTATGTAAGTGGCTTATAATGGGATCCTTGGCTCTAGGACATGGAAATATGGACTAGATTACTCTTGTTTTTCCTCCCTTTGCCTCTCTCACCTCCACAAAGCTAATTGGTCAGATTCTTCCTTCTTGTTTAGATGTACTTGGTTTCCATATTGGTCAACCGATTCATGCTAATTGTTGGTCCTGTGCTGACAGTCACTTTGAAGGCATCATTCAGCCATTACACTTGTGAAAATTCGAGATTACTTTTGTTATTTTCATGAAGCTCTCTTTTCCCATCTTTACGTAGATTGCACAATGCCTTCCTCGGTGTGTTTTGATGGGTTATATGGTCTGTCAAGCTGGGTCTCCTACTAGAAAATAACCCACCTCAGTTCAAATGGAAGTCTCAATTACTGGTCCTGCCTTTGAACCCTTTCCCTTATTAAACAGTCTCCATGTTTCATCTGTCTATATTCATGAATGGATATGTTTATAGAAACTCATTTCTTCAGCATAGAGTTTTTCTCAGTGATAGAAAATCTCTTTTTACAATTGTTTTTCTTCTCCCCCCCCCCCTTGGTTTTGTATTTTCAAAATTATGTCCCCAGATCAGGTCTAAATTAAACAAATAGGTGTAAGATATTAGTCATTGTGACACATTCATCCTGGAACAAAATGAAGCCCTACAGATTGGGACTTAGCATACTAATCATCGTGTTAGATGTGAATGTTAGTTAATAAAAGGAAATATTAGAACTAAGTTAAAGAAAGGCCGGAGTCATTATCTCTGAGGATTCTTCAGTGACAACATAGAAAATAAGCACTGACACTCCAAATATTTCCTGAAATTTTAGTGAGCTTGTTTACTTTGTAACTTGTCACTGTAGCTATGACACCCACGGAACAGAAAGAGTTTCCAATGGTCCTCTGCTGACTAAATAACCTTCTTTCTGCCATGCTATTGATTTCATGGAGCTGCATTTTAGCTTCCTTGAGGCCATTCCCTCCAGGCTACCTTTTACCTCCTAAGGCAATAACCATTTTTAATCTTGCCAACCAAGCAAGAGATGGCTTGCTGACAAGAACTCAGCTGCCAAGCCCCCAGCTCTCCCTCGGTTCTTCTATTGCACTCGGAGAGGAATGTGGCAGATCAGCAGCAAAATTCTTGTTTTGTTTTCAGATTGACCTACTACTTATATTTCAGGGCAAGAGAAATATGTTCACATTTGAAATGATGGATTATGGAAACTTTGCCGTAGATGATTTAGGTTGCTTCTGTAGGAGTCAAGTATTCCGAACTGCTCATTTCTCTAGCTCGACATACCTTCCCATCCAACTTCCTTCTCCTTCAGCTCCATCCTCCTTGCTTCTTTATGCATGTGTAATAATGAAGATTAAAAGATCCTTTTTTAAAGTTTAAGCACTTTATTTTTCAGATAACAAAACGAAGGTGTAACGACATTTTTTAAAGAGTAATAACCCATGGAGATAACCATATTTATAGATATGAAAGCAGACATTAAAAAATCTAAACAAAATATCATTTTGTGTTATCAGGGCGTTTCTTCCTCTCCTATGTACTGAAAAAGATTGAGTAAATTTGTGCTAATTCTTTAAATTCTCCAGTGAAAATATCTAAGACTTTTTCAGAAGAGGAGTTTTATAATCACAAGTTAGACTTGTTAAATAGTGATAGGAATGTTCAGGTTAAGTAATCTATTGATTGTTCCTCAAGTTTGCTGATTTTATACTATATTGTCTCTACTGCACTTTTGAGCATACCAGGGAGCTCTTAATTAATTTATTATTTTATTCTTTTAATGTATTTATTATTTTGTTCTTGTTCTTTTGTATAAAATATATTATTTTACCAGGCACAGTGCCACACACATGCTTGTAATCCCAGTGGTTTAGAAGGCTGAGGCAGGAGGATTGCAAGTTTGAAACAAGCCTCAGCAACTTAGCAAGTTACTTAGCAACTCAGCAAGACCCTGTCTCTAAACAAAATATAAAAAAGGGTTGGGGATGTGGCTCAGTGGTTAAGTATGCTTGGGTTCAATCCTAAGTACCAAGAAATTTAAAAAAAATAAAAATAAAAAAAAAGTTACTTTTATAACTGTTACTTTTCTATGATGTTTTACATTTTTCCTTTGTTCCAAGAGAATTTGTAACTGCTTTTTAAAGTGTTTTATGATGACTGCTTTAAAATTACTATCTCCTAATTCTAACTTGTGAAAAAAAATCTTGTAATGGATGTCAATTAATTGTTCTTTCTCTTTCAAGTTGTGTTTTTCTTAGTTTTTGGTGTTATTAGAGATTTTCAATTGTATCCTTGACATTTTGCACATTATTGTGGGATGCTTTTAATCCTATCCAAAACTTCTGTTTTAGTGGGCAGTCACACCACTAGGCTTAGTGTCTAAGTCCTAGAATACTTTTGCAAATTACTGGATGTTCAGCGACAGGTTAGGTGTTAGAGTCCTGGTAATTCTGTTCTGGCATATTTTATTTTTCTGTATTTCCCTGTGCCAGTTGGTCTTCCCAGTAGGCATGAGCTGGAGGTGGATCCCCACCCAGACTGCTGATGCTGCCTCTGGTGTGTGGATGGCCCAATCGCTATCATAGGTGGGGAACAGGGACTTTGTTCCTGCTGATGCTGCAGCAGAACAGATCTGTCATCCTGGGCATGTAGCCTATGGGACAAGGTGCTGCTGAGGCTGCCATTGTTAGAGGTGTGGGCCAGGAACTGATTCCCATCCTTGGATTCAATTTGTCATTGTGGGCAGGGTGGCAGATGGAGTAGTATGGGGGAAGTTTTGGCTTACATGGTCACATTACCACGTGACCAATGTGAGCAGATAATCTGCTACTGCTGGCGGGCGTGCCAAGGGCAATGGGTTGTCTTCACAAACACAAATACATCTAATTATGCTACCAGACAGACCTACAAGTGTGTGTATTGCTATTTTGCATTATTAGGTTTTCCTTTACATTTTCTACATGTGACTCTTCCAGATTCATTTTAAGTGTCAATTAGTGCCTATGTTAATTAGTTCATTTTGTGTCAGTGTAACAACATTCTTGAGACTGGCTACAACTTAGGAACAATGAGATTTTAAAAATGCACAGGGCCAGTTGTTGGGCAGGGGAGCAGAGCAACACTTGACTGCCCCCTCTAAGCTTCCCTAGTACCTCAATGTGTTCAACTACCTAGAACCTCAACAAATCTCCCAGTACAAGGGTTTCTATACAACTTTATCTCCACCTACCTCCATTTCCAGAGTTGAATGGGTCTGAAATTTCCAATCCTCAAATCATTTGATCTTTCCACAGGTACTCTTCTGAGACTCTCTAGGAGTCCTGCCCTAAGTCACTTTATTAGCATAAACTGGGGTAACTGAAGGAGCTCAAACAAAAGACACTCCTATCACTCAAGATAAACCAAGCACTTTAGGAGCGCTGTGCCCAGAATAGAGGACAAGAGTCAAATACATTTTTTATCATACTACAGTAAGCTTACCTAATTTAGTACTACATCTTTCCCAGTATATTCTCTATTTTGTTATCTATTTGACACATCAAACTTATATTTGTAATTAGAAATTGCAGGGAAATGCTATCCCAAGACATTCTATAAATGACAAAGACAAACCATACATCAATTAATTTTAGGAGAAAAACAATAAATTTTATTATTTCATAATAGTATTTTTTTAATTGTTCAGTCAACTCAGGAGTAAAAAGAGAGAGACTAAGGCAGTGGAATTTGTGAAGTCAATACTAACATGTAGGTTTGTTTTGATAATTTAACATCCGTAAGAAGAGATATGTCAGAGAAAGAATGGTGTTAGAGAAACAAAAACGGAGATTGGTATTTCAGTTATAAATATCAAATCTGAGAAAAACTGAATCTCTTTGTTTAAAAGAGCAAATAGTTAAAAAGAAAAATCAAAATGAATTAAAAGGCAAAGTTGATCTGGTTTGTATTATTTAACTGTGATATTGCCCTTTCTTGGGCAGCTAATTACATGATATGTCACTACTTTCCCCACTTCTGCATCTGCTTTTGCAACTGTGTTTGCCTCTGAAATGGCCTTTTCAGACCCAGCTAAACTATCACGCACAGAGGGAGATTTCTCTGTTCACCCCAGTGGGGAGTGATCTCTGACTACTCTCCTATGCATCATTTATTATCTGCTTTTCTTTTATTAGGTTCTTTGTTGAAGGCCTAAATTATTGCAGCTATTTTCCACTAGCCTGGTAAAATGAAAATGATAATACCTAAATTTCATTGCTGTCATCAATTTTCAATGTGTGAGTTTGTGTAACTGCTTCAGGGTGAGTCAGTATATACCAATTTCCTCCTTTACATTATAAACTTATTCCTAGTTTATATTGAAGTATTGAGGTATTTTGGTAAAAATTAGAAAATTAGTGCAAATTTTACAGATATGTATGCTAGGATTACGAGGGAATGTGTGTAAAGTACACATACTGTGTATTAACAAAATGTATGTTAAAATAATGAAGAATGTTGAGTCCTGTACTCTGATCCTGTGGCTGGTCTTACAGGTTAGTTGTGCGATCTTTGAAATATTCCATAAATGCTAAAACTATGGCTCTGCACTGGTTGACCTTTGGAAAATTTGCCATACTCCTTTTTCTTGGGCACAGAAACTTGCTGTATAGCTTGATGTTTCAGAACATGGGTTTAAGGAAGACAGATCTATCTTTGAATGGAAAATAAAATTGCTAATCATTAGTTGCATGACCTTGGCAATTTTTCAAATCTTTATAGGTATTAGTTTCCCTGTGTGAATATAGAATGTTAATATAAAATCATTGGGGTATTGTGAAAATAAATTGAAGTATGTATGTTAAGTTTCCATCACTGTGACAAAATATCTAAGACAATGTAATATGAGAAAGGTTCATTTGGGTTTACAGTATCAGAGGTTTGAGTCCATCATTACTTGGCCCTGTTGTTTTGGACCTATGGCAAGGTAGTACATCATGTAAAGAGTGTGTGCTGGTGGAGATTTGTTTATATTATGGAAAAAAGAAGAGAAGAAGGGGCCACTGTTCCAATAAATGCTCAAAGACATCCTCCCAATATTCAAATTCCTCCACCTGCCTTTAAATGTTCCACACTATCCAATAGTGCTCAGCACTGACGAACAAACCTTTACCACATGGGCCTTTGGCAGACATTTCCAATCCAAATGTGAACAGTATACAAAGTGTTAAACATTGCTAGTGCTCATTATATTTATCCTATTGTTAGTAAGTGTTAAACTTTGCCTAGTTAATGTTTGGACACACTCTACACTGCTTTTTTGTTGGTTCAAAATAGAAAAGCATAAAGAACATATTTATTATTGTTTTCATAGAGAAAAGACCAGCATGGTTAAAAAGATGACATGATTTTTTTCTCTTTTTCTTCTAAGACTCATTGATCAGAGATATTATTATCTAAGTCTGATCAAATTTTAGCATATGATTTGTAATTCCACCATCTGATAAAGATCTATAAAAATGTTAGCATTTACAAGGCAAATATTCCAAGATATTTACTAAAAATTAAGTTATATTTGAAACCAAATAAAATAATAATATAACAGTTTGAAATTGAAAAGAAATAGCACCATTGCAGAACATATTTACTGTATAGAGTTTTAACCTAAGGTGGAAATACCAATTCCTGGGACTCATTCTTCAGTCATGTTAACATGTTCTCTCAAATGGAAAGAATTGATTTGAGAATTTCAGACCACTGGTTGATTGCAACTGGGCAGATCTAATTTGATCACTATGCCTGTTGTATATTTTATAAGTCCTTAAACAAACTGTTCCTCTGCAATAACTTGATCTAATGATTCCCTGATGTAGGTTTGGGAGAAACAGAGTTTGGCAGGAGGAACTTATTAAGTCACTGTTTGTATTCCTATCTCCTGTTTATTAGATATTTCAGATTTAGCTAAGAGAAGACTTTGAAAGTTCCAATACATGTAACTCATTCAACAAGCATGCATAGAGCACTGAGGTTTGGAAGGTAGTCTGGAGGGCGACCAACGATCAACACTATCTCTGCTCTAGTGGGGCTGAGATTTCATAGGAAATAGAGATAAAATAAATAATTTAAAAGTTTAAAGTGAAATTTAGTTTGTGATAATATGAGAGAGAGAGAAAGAGAGAGAGAGAGAGCTGATATAATTGAGTATAACTAGGATCATCAGGAAATGCCTCACTGAGGAAACTGGTATCTGAATGATAATGTGTCATTGGTAAATCTCCTAGAAGCTGAACATCCCTGCAGAGAAAATAGTAAATGTAAATTCCTTGAAAACCTTGGTGTGCATGGCCAACAAAAGGCAGTAGTGGTAGATGAGAGTGGAGAGATAAGCAGCCCAGGTGTGGCAAGGCATTCCAGGCCATCATAAATGTTTGAATTTTACTGTGTACAATAGAACACAAACAAATCCATTAATTCATTAATTCAAAGAACATTTTAAGTACATACTCTATGGAAGGGATTTTGATTGCTGCTAGGAGAGACTTGGATATCAAAAGGGGACACAGATGTCATCAGGAATACTACATGGGAGATGATGTACAAAGTAACCCTGCACATCAGAAAAAAATGTGGGAAGAAGATATGGGTACTTTTGATGTACTTTTCTTAAAGAGATGATAGTTAAGTTGTCATTTTAAGTATTAGTAAGCCTTTATTGAGCAGTCAGAACAGCATAATCAAAGTTATGCCTGAGGATGGTTTTTCTTTGGCACTGATGGAGAAATGAGAGCAGCAATTTTAAGGAGGTGAGTGAGGGGGTGTGTGGTGCTAGCCTGATTGCCAGGTGCTACTGAGTCGAACCCTCAAAATACCTTTTGTGTCACCCTTTCCACCTCCACAGCCCGTGCCCTGTTACCAGTTCCTCACTATCGTAACCTTGGTTTTGTCTCTTCATCTCCTTTCTCTCACCACAATGCTGACATACAAATTTTCCAAAAGCAAATAAATCTTCATATTATACAACTGATGAAAAATAGCAAGTAAATGGCATGGCATGAACAATAAAGTCTAACACAAATATGTTCTTCAAAATCCTCTAAAATCTTGTTTCTTGTAATTTCATTTACTTCCCTCACCCATTATTTACTGGGATACTTTCAGATTCATAAACTTAGCATGAGTTTCTATTCCTTTGGATCTTTGTTCCTAATCTTCCATGATCTGCAATATTCTGTGCTGTTCAGTTCATCGGCTACTAATCTGCTCAAGTTGCAAAGACAAACTTATTTCATATCTCTTCTAGTACTTTCTCAAACCTGTCAATCAAATCAAATCCATTTTCCCTTTGCTCTTACCTGAACACTTCGCTCATGTAGCTACTATACACCAGTTCTTTTTGCTCTTCCCCAATGTTACTTACCAGTCCAGACTCAGAATATCAACAGGTTCTCTGATTGGAATGATGAAAATGTTCTGGAAGTAGACAGTGATGGTGATTGCACAATATTGTGAATATATTTAATGTTAATATATTTAATGAATTATATGCTTAAAATGGCTAAAAGGATGAGTCATGCATATTTGATCACAAAAAAAGTATCCATAAACTTATAGAAAAGCAGAAATAAAATTAATGATGAAACATTATTAGCATTTTCATTAGGAACAAGATAAAAATATTTTTATCATTAGGACTTATTAATGCTGTACCAGAGCACTGAGCAAAAAAGAAAACAAAGAAAAATAAACAAGAGGCATATATCTTTTTTTTTTTTTTTCACATAAGGGAGTTTATTAAGCAAACAGAGTGTGTCCCTGCAGGGTAAGAGAGAAAATGAGAGGAAAAGAGAAAGGGTGTGCACTAGAGAGAGTGGAAAGCCAGGAGGAAGAAAAGCAAGTGTGTAGGAGAGAGAAGCAAGAGAGGAAAGATGGCGGTTGAATTCCGCCGGGCTAACAGGGGACCAATATCGGAGAAGGATACTTGCAAGCTGACTGATGAACCAACAGCTAGCTAGGATGTTCACAGACTGACAAGTGGTTGGGAGGCGGGAAAAATGGCTGCACCTGATGGGCAGGGGAGCAGCTTTATACATTACATTCCCCCATTTCTGTTTTTATAAGAAAATCTTTTGCTCTCCAGTTCTTTCCGAAGCCTTCTCTCTCCTTCCTGCATAAGTGACTGGGGCTGGTTTTGTAGGTGAGATGTAAAAAGTCTATTTTCCTTCCAGACTTCCAAAGGCAGATGGTTTTCTACACTAACTGCCTGTCCCCAATTCTGACTTCATTTACCCCTCTAATTCTAGGAACTCCTTCACTGCTTTAGGGAAAGGGGGTGTGACCAATCTGGCTTCTTTGAGCTGGAAAGGGGCAGCATGGGGCAAGCAGTTTGGAGTTCCCTTTTTAGAAATCGGGTCAATTAAGGGGTACATGGTAGAAGTCCGGTTGGGGAAGAGCAGGTTGTAAAGGCATCTGGGGATGGGTGCTTCTATGAGAGAAGAACAAAAAGACATGAGTACTGACATGAGATTGATACAATATAAATGTTGCAGAATCTGGAACATGCCAATGCATATCATAAAGATGACAGAAGTCAATAATTCCTCACCAGGGGATGGAAGAACTGAGAAGTTGTTCCCATAACAAGGTCTAGCAAAGGCTGGAGAGGACAAGGCCTTTATTTGGGAACTTTAACATTGTCCAGGTTATCAGGAATGTAAACATAACATTCAGTAGAGCTCTCTATACTTCTGTTACTAGCAAACATAGATAAAGCCTACCTGTGTCTGTAGGCTTTAAACTGACTAAAACATCTGACTCTGGCACTTTCTCTTGATAGTTATCAGGCACATTTGCCTAAGAATCTCTTTTGTAGCTTTTAGTTTTTATTCTAGTGGGCTAACACAAGTGTACATCTTAAATTACATTTAAGTATTATTTTTTTTAATGCCCAAGAATGGCTATATTTTTGTCTTAACTGTTTTGCTAGGTGTTTAAGATCAAGTTGGTCAAAGTGACCTGTTCCTGTATGTTAAAGAGGCAGCTGAGTTTCCACAGGGGTCACTCACAGAGAACTTAAGAGCAGCTTCTCAGCTCCATTAGTGCCATTGGTTAGGCAGGGTATCCTGGATAAGGTGGCTTCCCTTGAAAGCACCAGGGATGTCTCCCTTTTTCCTTGACCCTCCTCTGCAGCAGGTGCACTGAATGGCTTTTCCTCTAGTGGCCTCATCAATCTCCTTGGACAGTAGGTTGTGTGACCCAGAGTTGCAAAACTCCTTGGAGATGTCCTCTTGTTCCCTGGGTTCAGGCTAACTTGAGGGCAAGACCCAGATATGGAATTTTCTTGACTTCTGTATTTAATCTCAATCTCTAAGTTTGATCTACATTATCTGTCCTTTGGTGATGGCTTTTCAAGTTAATCTATGGTGTAATTCTGCAAAATATTAATCAGGCAACAGTTAGAGTTTACAAGGAAAATACAAAATGGAATCACTAACAGTAAAACATTCAGTTTGTGCAATAGCTTTCTTGAATTTTGGCTGAGTTATATCCCATTTGAGATCACAGTAATCTTTACAACAAACATCAAACTTTCGAACCCAACTTTAAATAAGTTAAAGTCTGGCTTACTTTGGAGCCATTCTAATGTGTAGCAGGGTTGCGAGGCAAAGCCTTATCTCAGGTAATGTGGGGCTTTTCAGTGAGGGGCAAAGGAGTATTAGAAAATTAAGGGTTATAAGCACAGATTTTGAAGATTAAGCTGAGATCAGATGGAGCTCTGTACTCTGATGGAGATGAGGATCTGAAGAGTTATGTCAGCAATCTTTATATGTGTGCAATGTTAGGTTCCAAAGTTACTGTAAGGTGGGCAGGAACCAGAGAAAGGAGCTGATGAAACACTGGTTATCTAGCAAAAGAATTCCTTCCTGCCCAAAAGCTGTGTGCCTGAGATCAATGTACTGCCACAGCAGTTAGGCATCTTGTGCTCCTGCACAGGAGCACTCCCAGGCACCAGGCATGCCCAGCCATGAGGTCATCAGAGACCCCAATCTCAGTCACTGTTGTCCCATTTTTGCTACTGCGCATTACACTCTTTCTTAAATGTCATTTTAAGAAGTTTACATACATTGACTCCTGAGTCTATATGAACATTAGTTAACACAATTTATCATTGTATCTAAAACATGAATTAAAGAAAGGCTGAGAGAGCTTTTAAGTTTCCTTTTGTGTGGCAAAGTGGTAAAATGCTTTCATGCTTAACCTTTAAACAAATCAGGCTCTCAATAACTTTTAGAAATACATTTAACAAATTTTACATATACCTTATTGATGACAGGTCCTATAATAGAACATTAAATGATAGGTTTACCATTACAGACAAGTTTAATTTGGAGAATAGCAGCTTGATAAATTTTCTGCTTTAAAGGCTTGTATACCTGAAAAATATGAACACATTTAATATACAAAGAATAATGTTTTTTAAGTATGTTACTCCATGGAATAACTTTGTAAATTAATTAGATGTCTCTAACAAACACATTTGAGTAATCCCATACATGTCGACTCTAATTCACTCATCTTATTGTAAAAAAACCAAGATATCAGACAAGTGTACCAACAGTATTTGCTGTCTATTTCCTGTTGAAGAAAAGTCCTAGAAAAATTGATGTTAGACATTTTATAAACATCAACATTTTATTAGTTTGACCACCTAGAGACTTGTGAGTTAATTTTAAGGACATTTTACTTCTATTAGTTTACCCAATTTAAATTGAACCTCTCTAAATCAAGTGAATTAAAAATATTTGGATCCATTTTTAAAATTTTAATTTTTATGCGTGCTAATATTTAACACAAAAGCAAAGGCCTTGTAATATTTATCTCCACTGCAATGTAACAGATCTTCAAAAATAACTCTAGAGTTGGATAAAAAGAACTGATCAAAAATCATTAACCTCGGTATGTAGGATCAAAATTGTGAGCTCAAAAATATAGCATTTAAGAAAAACAAAAGTCCTAGAAGAGATATGATAATGGTCATTAATTAAAGCATGAGAAAATGAGAAGGAGAGAAAAGGTGAAAGGGAGAAAAGTATTCTGAGTTGTATCCCAGGAGAAATTTAAAATGGACACTTTTTTCCCCCCTGGGTTTGAGACTGGTCTCCCATGCACCTTTCTCCATTTACATTTCAATGTAAGCCTTGACTGAGATCTGAATCTGAAAGGGGCTAAAATGTTCTAGCAGAAACTTGATGCTTAGGTCCTTTTAACCCTTTTTCCTGGTTAGGAATTAATTTAGGTTTGGATGCAGAAAACTGTCAAACAATTATCTCCCACTACTTGTGGGGGATGGGACTGCTTATATTACATGGGGAAGCAGGGAAAGATGGAGAAGCAGGGTCTGGAGGCACTTGAGCCTGCAGGAAGAGCCAAGAAGCAAGAAAGAAGAGACTTGAAGGTAAGGGATTCCTTTCCATCTGCCCGCTCACTCACGGAAGCTGTGTGCCATTACACAAACGGATTTTGATGGCTTTAAGTACCGGGGGTCAGGCGAAGGGTTCCCAGGGCGGAATCTGCCAGATTGGAGGACCCAGATTCTGTGGTGGGGACTGATACAGCCGAGTCTGTGTCCCGGCGTCCCGAGGCCAGAGTACTGGGCTAGAGATGAAGGGCAGCACATTGATTGTGTCGTCACACAAGCACCCATGTGTGTGCTGGGCAAAAGCCAAGAAGAGATGAGGACCGGATATCAGGGTTTTCGAGTGTGAGTGCGCAAGCGCGATCAGGAATCCACCCGGCAGATAAGACCGACTATAGGGGCTGCTGTAACTATAAAAGTTGTGGCTGGGGGTACCCCCACCCCTCAGCCGCCTGGAGGTTATAAATCCACCTAGGGGAACCAGCCTAGGGGACTCACCAACCTGAAGTCCAGTGATGAATGCAGAGCGGAGCTTCTGGGCAGAATGGAAGGTGGAGCTGTGTCCAGGGGCACTGGGGCATCGGATAGGGTTCCACTCACTTAAGAGACAGTGGAAGGACCCATCCCAAGTCACGGCACCACTGTAAGGAAATCCCACGAAATCACGCCAGACACGGGAAATCACGTAAGGGAATTTATTAAGCAAACAGAGTGTCTCCCTGCAGGGTAAGAGAGAAAATGAGAGGAAAAGAGAAAGGAAAGGGAAAGGGCGCATGCTAGAGAGAGTGGAAAGCCAGGAGGAGGAAAAGCAAGTCGAGGCATATATCTTAATGGAGAAAAATATCACTATTTTCAAACAAATAAAAATAATCTTTAATAAAAACCCAACACTTTTTTTGATATTTAAAAATGTCTTTCTTATTTAAATATGATTTCTTATTTAAAAAACATGTCTTCTTGAGACATATTTGTACATCTTTGTGGGGAATATTATGGTAACCTGACAGGTATATTCAATGTGAAGAAGCAAAAGTAGCATGTTCACCTCTTCAAACACTAAACATTTTTTTGTCCTCGGATTGGAAACACTTTTAGTCATTTTGAAATATGTGATAGATTGTTTTAATCAATAGTTACCCTTCTGTGCTACAGAAAAACCAGAATACATTCCTCCTCTCTAAGCATGCTTCGCTGCCCCTCATAGGTCTTTCTGCCTCTCCCTATCTGCCCTCTCGGTCTATACTGTACACTACTATTGCATTCTGTTCTTTCAGGGGATCAACTTATGAGTACCCACAAATGAGTAAGAACATGTGGTATTTGTCTTTTTTTTTTCTGTAAAGCCAGAATTAAAGAAGCAAAACTGCCAAATGTTAATGAACACAAAATGTTCATTTGGCCTGGGCAATAAATTTATCTCGGTGTGTGTGTGTGTGTGTGTGTGTGTGTGTGTGTGTGTGTGTGTGTGTTTTACTCTTACCAAAAGAGGTAGGGGATGGAAGATACAAATTGGGTTCTGGTGGTTTCAGGAATACATTCTTTACAACATTTAAGGAGAAAATACACCCATGTCCTGTTTAACCCACTCCTTTGCATACAGAAGAAAAAATATTCCAGAAAAAAATAACAGTAAACATGTGGCAAACATAGTGCTTAAATTGAAATTTTAAAAGCCTAAATAAAATGAATTTTAGCAGTCTTTGGACTTAGCAGTATTTTTCTAGAAATAGAGAATGACATTTGAAAGTCATTAATTTATTTCAACATATTAAAAATTAAGAACAAGATATATATAAAACCATCTTTAAAGGTACCCCCAAAAAATCATTTAATGAAAACTAATGTTCTTTATGAGTAAAAATTAAGCCCAGGACAAACAGAAACACAAAAACATTGAATGAACACAATTTTGTTTATTAAGAAATAATGCCTCTATCCTTGATTTAAGATACAATACCAAATAATCTCCAGATAAATTAGAAAGAAGACAAGAAACCTCTAGCACTACTTTTAATATTTCCTTCAGGAAGTTTCAGACAATGTGTGAAGATAAGAAATTAAAATAAAATGGATGAATATTCTTAAAGAGGACATAAATCTATCTGTATTTGATACTGATGTGATTGCATGCCTAGAAAATCCAAAGAAAAAAATTGTTGTGAATCATTAAGAGCATTCAATAAGGTGACTGCCAAAACAAAATGCAAATTAAAATATTTTCTATAACACATAAGCAATATTGAAAGGAAAATAATATATAAAATAATAGATTTAGCTACAAAATTTTCTAGATCTGTTTTTTAAAATGCCAATACTTTGCTGAAGAACATGAAAACCAGATTTTTTAAGTCAAAATAGAGCAATATTAATTGAAAACAGATTTGAAGATGTATCAATTTCTTTGAATATTATATGTTGCACCATATTAATTATGATTTTTGATCAGGAAATCTGCCATTAATAATGAACTTATACAGGAAAATATGTAAATAAAAAGCTTACCATTGTAAAATGATAAAGTCTTGAATGTATTTTCTCCAGTTGAAAATCCACAGCATGAAATGAAATTCATATTATTTTATTTCTTTGTATAAATATCTGCTGCTCATCAAGTTTCAGGAGACATTTCATTTGTGTAGACTATGAATAGAATTTGACTTTAAAATAGCAGCTAGTTAACTAACCTGCTTTCATTACATCAATTCCACTCACATTTCAGGTGAATTCATAATCTTGTTGCTAAAACGGCAGGGATAATAGTGATCCAAAAGGCTTCATTTTCCAACTGTTTCAGTATATGCAATTGAGGAAAGGAGAAAAATGTGTAATCTTAAAAATTGATAGACCGTTTGTGTGTATTTATATGTGGGCAGTGTTTCTGTGCAGTTTTGTTATAGTATAAGAACCAAATCCTTGAAAATTTGTTCATTTTATTCCCATAAACTGTACTTTTTTCAGAAAAGACATAAAAATTAGACTATGTCTTTTTTAGATTCATGTGATCTGTGGCACATAGGGACAAGGTAGATATTTATGGAATCAGACTCTAATTGAGACATCTTTCTAAATTAATCCAAACGTAAGGTGCAATCAACCAATTTGACCCATACAAAACTATCTCTTTTTATTACATTTAAGTGATTCCAAGTGCTATAGTGATTAAAAATTATAATCACTCTTATTAGTAGATTTTTATCTTATGTGATTGATTTGTTTCTCTTTTCAATATAGGTGCATTCTCTGGACAATGGGGAAATCACTGAATAAAATATGTCATAATAATAAATATCCTGTTGTTAACTATGCATAATGAAATACAAGTAAAATCTTGCATGATGTGGACTTTTGCATAGAGCCATTCTGAACTGTGTATTTTGATTCAACTTATAGAGATTTATTTGGGTATTTCTGTATAACTAGCATTTTTTGGGCGTAATTCTGATTAGCAAACTCTTGGCCTAAATAACTATTTCATAGCAACAATTGATAGGGAACAGACAGACAAGAGTGGGGGGAATATGAGGTTAAGGGAAAAAATTCTATAGACTGGGCCCTTTGTGCTGCCTTCCACATGCTTTCTTAAAAAATAAAATAAAATAATAAAATTAAAAAAAAAAATAACAAAGGAATTTACCTACACCCCTGCTGGTTTAAGTTGACAGGATATGTTACATTCTTCAGTAAACCACCTGTTATCTTCAAAAGAAATGAAGGCTTGAAATGCTACTAAGAAGAACACAAGTTACCCCGAAGTGGAGGACTTTTGTGACCTTTTAATATAAGAGATCCCAGAAGTTAGAGGGATAACCATCTGTAAGAACAAATTAGAAATAGTTAGCTTTGGTCAAAGTGACCTAGAATTGTCACACACAATGGGGACTTGAAAGTCTGACATCACCCTGCTGTCAGTCTGAAATCAAGAGATGGACCTGAGTGTGACTTTCTGGAAACTTTCCTGGGACCCTCCAATTAAACTGAAGGGCTGGAGGGGTATACTGCCCCTCTCTTCTCTCTGAGAGGACCCACTCTGTCCCTTGAGTGTCCTCTTTCCCCTTTTCTGTCCCTTCTAGAAAGCTCATGACTAATACTCTGTTCAACATGTCTGAAATCTTTCTGGCATGATTGCAAGAATCAGGATTAAGAGAGGCCTTGACTTTGCAGTAGGCCCAGCCCAGTAACACCGATCATCTATTCAAGTTGTAGGCATAACTTCATCCACCTAAGTTTAGGATGGCTATCAAATGATCATACTGGATTCATTTAATGAAAGAGAAAGGGGTAAAGGAGAAATTGAAGAATAAGTAAAAACATAAGACACATAGAAAACGAAAATCAAAATGGCAAAGAAAAGCAATCATATCAAACAGAAAACTGAATGCTTATTTAGTTAGTTGGCATGACCCTCAGTCTCCACGTATTTGTTGCTTCCTCTCTTTCTTACGGATTGGCACAGTAAGGCTGAAATGAATCTCTCACATGCTCAGGCCATGATCACTTTAAACGCAGATATAATCTGAATTCCCATCAATCAGAAAACCAGTAGTGTGTTAAGCAAGTCACAATTTCAGATGATGCATATTCACTAACCTCTGTCTACAGTATCACCTGTTTTATTTTCTATCTCCATTTCATACTTTTTTTTGGGCCAAACCACTGGGGAAATATATTTCAATAACAATATATGATAATGCTGCTCTCTGCACTCCATCTCATTACAGAAGCCTTGTCTTTCTGAATGGAAAATGGATTTGCGTCTCAGTATTATTTCTGCCACACACCAATTCAGCGAAACAGCATTTGGGTGGCTTCTAGTAAATTTAATTTTCTTTGGCTGCTTCATGAAGTGTGAGTCACACTTAAGCAAATGATGTCACTTTCAGAGTTTGGTGTTTTGGGGGATGCGAAATAAAGGTTCTAAGACTAAGCATTAAAACAATGCAACAGGTATCTTCTCAAGTTTTTAAAAGAATCCTAAAAGTTGTTTTGCTCTTGTCTCCCATTCAAAGAGTTTTAAATCTTCAAGAAGGGTTTTAATATTTTTTTCTTGTTATTAGTTAGAGTTGCATTTAAACAATCCAGGAAGAAATTATTCCTGCTGACCAAGAAAAAATGCTCCAGTTGGGGTCAAATAGGCAAGGAAGATTTATCTAGGACTATTGAAGTAGAGGTCAAGATCATTGCAGTAAGGAAGAGAAATTGAATTTAGCTGTCCTGAAACAAAAGGCAGGAGTGATTTAAGCATTGGCGAGAGCTAGTGGACAAGTCCTTAAAGACAAATGGAGGAAGGAAGGACTGTATAGAGGGAAAAGAGGGGTGGGAGGGGTGGGGGGGAAGGGAAAAAATAACAGAATGAATCAAACAGCATTTCCCTATGTAAATTTATGATTTTTAATTAAAATAAATAAATTTAAAAAAAGACATTAAGTGAGAGAAGTTGGTCAGTGTGATTAGACCATCTGAAATTGCTAATTGGTACTTAAAGAAGCTGGTATTTTAGTCTCCCATAGGGATCAAGGGGTTAAGGGTCTTATCTTTTTGTATGAATTCATTTCAAAGGGATAGCTCTCAAGTCTTTAAGAAAGATAGTCCTAGACTGTAAAACTGGGAAGAAGTGGGGAGAAGATTTACACATCAAAAGTGCTAAGAAAGAACTTAACAATGGTACATTTTCCAAAGTAAGTGCTCTGGGACAAAGCAGGTCAGGAACCATAGTCATGAAGTCTGTCCAAAGTTTCCTCCCTCTGAGGGGAATGTTAAGTCCATTGTGGTCACTGTCCTTCATAAAATATCATGTATTCCTGCATAATAACAACCCATGACTTCCAAGTGCAGATTTTTAAAATATATGTCTATATTGATTCTTTTCCACAAACGTTTGGGAACAAAAAGTGCTTAGAGTGAAATAGGTGTACCAAAAGGTTAATGAAAACAGTTGGCAAGATCTTACTTAGCATTTTAGTTTTGAACACTTAAAATTTCCATGTTCCGTACAAATATACCACAGTGAATCCTACTTTTATGTATCTATAAAGCACCAATTTTAAAAAATAAATAAATAGAAGACAATAGAGTAGAGGAAGGGGAATGATAAGGTGGGGGGAGGAGTTAAATGTATGATGATGTCAAAATGAACCCAACTATTATGTACAACTATAATGCACTAATAAAAGCATTTTTATTAACAAAATAAATCTTGTTAGAGATTCCTTTTGAAAAAATAGAGAAAGACTTTTTTGAGCTACAAAAGTAAAGAAACAAGTTTAAATTCAGTGTTGTGCTTAGTATTTATTCAATCCTTAAATAATAACAGTATTATTCCAAATGTATTATTTGGAATAATAATGTAAAAATTATTCCCTGGAGATTTATTATGTTTGAATTAAAAAAGGATTTAGATCACATAAGGTGGCATGAAACCTATGCCACCTTGTTTAATGCTGTGTTCTCTTTCTCTTTGAAAGTTCACACATATGAATTTTTAAGACATATTATTTCAGGCTTCATTTTCATTTTTGTGTCCCAATAAAATGCATTCAAGTATTTCATTTTCTGCATACTGCATACCTGATCTATATTAAAGGGTTTGGGGACTAGAAATGTTCCTTTAACTGACTGTGTGTACGAAACCAGGTGGAAAATAACACTTACTGATGTACATTGTACTCTGTAACCAATATTTTAGAATTTTACTAATTGCAACTTTCTTAACTCTATAGAGTAGATCTTATTTTTATATGGAAATAATTCTAACTGTAAAATGCATCTTGGTTACTTTGTTCAGCTGATTCTGTTCTGATTGCACTACAAAAAAACTGATCTCAAACTGCTTGCCCATTGTGATTTTGAGAAATGAATACTTTTGGCAAGGCTGTCCCCAATGAAATTTAAAGAATATATGTTGAGTATGTATTATAAAGTATATTATCATTGAAAACAGTTTTATGAATTATGTTAGTAATCCAAAATATTATATTTTTTTTTTCTGTGAGAGACTTACACATTCTCACCTTTTGCCTTGTGGCTTTCATTATTTTCAGTGAAGAAATAACAGTGGTGTTGCTATATGTGTCCAAGTGACCCACTGTAGCTAAAGGAATGTGAGTGAGTAAGACATGTGCCACATCCACTTGTTCATTTATCTATGTTGTAGAAACAATATGTTTCAAATATGGGCTACTCCTAGATCCTGAATTAAAAGACACATGGAATGGCTAATTCACAGCCACCAATGTGTGATATAAATAGAAATCATTGTCTGCTTTGTAAGACCCTGAGACTTTGAAATTGCTTCTTACAGTAGCAGTACTAATTAACATGCTATATACTTTCAATGAACTAGGGTACTATTGATCTATTCATCCTTGGATAGTATAAGTTCAAATGATTGAGTGAGTACTTGGGGTGATTGCACTCGTGGGAATTTATAGTACATAACAGAGTTTTATTTAAAACAACTAGTGAAGAAATCCTTTGAATATCCAGATAAAAGTTTTAATGTAAGGGTCCCTGCTGCAGAAGGATGACCCATTTCAGTACTTGTTACGTCCTTGGTCAGTAACTGCAGTTTCAGTATGCATAATAAAATCCATTTGCTCATGTGCTGTTCCATGAAGGTTAACTGCAAATGCTTTCAGGTAAGAGATTATATCTTCATTGTCTGGTAGGTCTTAGAAAGCAGCAAAGGAATGTGAAGATAAGGTTTGTCTCAGTTGTCTCACTCCATTCTGGAAAAGACACCTCCACTCATACCTGCTAAAGTTCCCTTGCTAAGATTCATGACTTTCCCACCAGTACCTGACATCTTGGTTTGTTACACACTGGGTGCTAGCCATAATGCTTGCAAGCATACATAATCTTCAGGAGATCTTGTAGGTGATATATACACCATTATTCTGTGTTGGGACCTGTGGAAGATCAGAGCCTGAATCCTTGAAAAAAAACGAAAGGAGAAGGTCATTCTACCAAATAACATGTTTTCCCTCTAGACAACCTAAATGATCTTTCTGATTTACATGATTATTTTCCTTTTACTGTTACTAACCACCATTAGGTTAAATAAAAATATGCTGACTGCCTCTTGAAAATAAAAAATAAAGATACATGAAAGGTCAGGGTAATCTTAGAGAGGCTTCACATTGCATACAACATCTGCCTTATGAACTTCCCTGTTATTTTGATGGTCTTGTCAACCCCATTGAACATTTTGCAGATCCAAATTGTTCAGACTTAATAACAGAGACTCATTGATCTAAAAAGAATAAAATGTAGGAGTCAACACAAAGTTTAGTTTTAGAAAGATAAGGCATATAACTGAGCTAAACTGAATATATAAATTGGTCTATCTTCCTACCCACAAATAGCACAGGTGTACTAAATCTCCAAATGTCTGATGTACTTTAAGGTATGCTCTTGAAAGTCAATTTATTTATTTTTGAATAGGGAACATTACTGCTATCCTTATGTTTCTACATATTATAGGTCAAGCATTGTATAATGTCAAGAGATATTTTATCTCCATTACTCTTAGCAAACCTGTTGCAGGAAGTATAATTGCAGAAATGCAATTCAGTCCTTATTTACTCAAAGTCAAATACATAAGTAAAACAGTGGAATCAGATTCTAAGTACAACCAACAATTTCTCTGCACACTGTTCCTTTGCCATTCTGGACTCCCCAAAAGTACTGTATTGAACAGGGTAGAAAAAAGCAGATGTAATAAATAATGAATGATTATTTGTTCTCTCTCAAATAAAAGCCATGAGATTGTAACCTTAGGATAATTATCTTTTCTTTCTAAAACTTTAAACCTAAATGTTAACTTTTGCATAACTTTGGGAATGGAAAGTAAAAATAGCTGTAACTTTGTGCAGCAAAGTATCACAAAGCCACTTGATTGGATTCTAAGTGCTGATAATTACAGTTTATCCAATGTTAGAAAATACAGCTTTAATTGCCTGAAACATGCTTACCCTTGACAAATCCAGCACACAACTCCCAATGTTTTTCACTTCTTTACCTCCACAAGCAGATAGCAATAAAATTCCCAACTCAAAATTGTTATACTATTTAAACTTTCCCATATGAATTGTCTGAACACAGCATTTCTTCTGACCTAGCTTCCAGACTTGTATTTGTCTATATTCATAGATCTAGTCTTCTAGGAACTTTGTTTTCCTATTCAGCTTCTGCATTTGAGCTGACAAGCTTCCTTTCCTAATACTAGAAGACTCTCAGAAAGGGCCATTCCTCCTACCCCATCTCAATAATAACAGTAAACACTTGTACAGTCAATAAAACATGTCTTCAATCACTCAGAAAATATATTTCATTTGGTCCTGGCAACAACTTGATGGGCTAGTTACTACTATTGCTTCCATTTTATAGGGAAGGGATTTGAAATGCAGATGTTAATTAATTTGTTCAAAGTTGTACATTAAGTTTCTTAACCATTGTAACCAGGATTTGAACCAGGACATGTGGTTACAGAATCCATTCTTAACACTGTTCCACACTGTCTTGAATCTCAAGTCGAATCCATTGATAACTTTGATAATATGTTTCCATCCACAATTTTCCTTCCCTAAAATATTTTCAATACATCTTGCTGAACGTGAGACTCATGTCAAAATGATTATGTAGGGCTTCTTAAATTGAACTTGAGCAGAACTTAAAGAGTAACACAGTGTTGAAAACTTTTATGTGTATTTTTTCTTGGGGGTTCTTGAAACCCTAAATCCACTTAGAAATGTTCACTGGCCCTATTATTCTGTATAAAACATGCCGATGCTTGCAATATATGCAATTTGGGAAATTTTAAAGTGGTGAGAGCTATTGCCAGACATACTTATATAATTTCATTTTGCTTTTAAGCATGTATTGACATGTCTTTAAAAAATCTATTGTTATTCCCTTTTTTCTTTCTCCTCCTCTTCCTCTCTCTCTTCCTTCCTTCTTTTCTTTCTTTCTTCCTTTTCTTTCTCCTTCACTGTGTTAATCAGCTGTTCATTGCTGTGATATCTGAGATAAACAGCTTAAGGGAGGAAAGATTTATTTTGGTTCTGTGGTTTCAGAGGTTCAGTCAGGGGTTGGCTGGCTCCGTTGCTTTGGAGCTGAGCAAAGCAGAGCATCATGGCAAAATGGTGTGGTGGAGGGAAACAAAGTGGGTTGAGGACAAGGCCTAGTCCCCCAAAGCATGCCCTCAAGAACCCATTCCCTCCAACTAGATTCTGCCTTCTACAGTTTCTACCACCTCTCAAGTTCATTAGGCTATGAATCCCTCGACGGATTGATGCATTGATGAGATCAGAGCCCTCAGGAAGTGATCTAATCACTTCCAAAAAATCCATACCTTCTAGACTGTTACCTTCAACACATGAGTCTTTGGGGAACACGTCTTATCCCAACCATAACATTGCTCTTCCTGAAAAACAAAATATCAGGCTAAAAGCCAATAGGTGGGAGAGCTAACGAGGTGTGCAGGTGAGACTGGGGGTCCCAGCCTAGCAGAATGGAGGCAGCAACGTTTGTGGTTCAACCTGGGGCACTGATGACTGAGCAGAATAAGGAGGGCATCTGTGTAAGAGGACAGACAGAACAAGGTGAAGAGGGTGTCACCTACGACAGCAGCCTGGTGTAGCATGTCAGTGAGTGGGACGTGGGGGATACATGCAAGAGGGCTGTGGCATGACTGGCCCAACTTGGAGCACTGGATTCAGAACAGGGTGAGAAGAGACTCTCCACGGGGCCGGAGGGGGGGGGAAGCTGAGGTGGTAACAGATGTCTGGTTGCACGTTGTTAGGGTGTTGATCAAACAAATAAATACAGTGAAGAATTTTGTCTAGACTTTTCATTGCAAGAAAAGAGCTACAAATATGGAAAGGAAGAAAGCTAGAATTAAGCCTGTGGTCTTATATTTAGATTACTGATATCAGTTTAATATAGTTGCCAATGTAGAGGGATAGATAGTAAAATAAATATAGATGTAAATGCGAATGTGTATATATGCACACATATACAGAGTGTGTCTAAAGGTACAACAGTGTGTGCATGCACACATATACACATTCACACATACAAACAGATATATCTATTCACTAGCTCTGTCTTATAAACCCAAGAGTAGCATTGCCCTGATATAAATCAGAGCACCTAGAACCCTTAGTTTTTAGACATAATCTCAATTTAAAGGAGCCAGGTATTCTGGAGAAATAGTTTTGCCCAGGACTGGAACAGGGAAAGTTTATGATGAGTCTTTAATTTTCAAAAGGGCAAAACATATGACATTTACATCCTGTTATAAAGTATTGTCTTCCAATGACTTAATTTTCAAAAGGATGAGGAAAAAAATAACTTCACATTGTAGAAACCTGTAAACCCTCCCTGGACCAAGTGATCAGAATTAACTTTTTTTTGGTGCTGAGAATTGAACCCAGGGCCTTATGCATGTGAGGCAAGCACTCTACCAACAGAATTAACTTTTATAAGTAATAGAACACATAGAAATTGTCTGCTAAATGGCGGAATAAAATGAAAACACAGCACTTTTGTGATGTTTTGACTTAGATGCATAACTGACAACTCTTCTTTTAAATCACAGAAATTGTGGGGCATTCTACAAAATAAATTTTTTATAGTCTGCAACACTTAAAATAATGAAGACATGAAAAGATTGAAGGAAATTGAAAAGACATGGCACCTACTGTAAAACATGATCTTGGGTTGTGTTTTAGTCAGCTTTTTCACTACTGTGACCAAAAGAACTGACAAGAACAAGTTTAAGGAGGGAAAGTTTGTGTTGCTGCTCACAGTTTCAGAGGTCTCAGTTCACAGAGAGCCAACTACATTGCTCTGGATTCCAGTAAGGCAGGACATCGTGATGGAAAGGTGTGGAAGACACAGCAATGTCTATAGTAGCTCAATTCACAATAGCTAGATTGTGGAACCAACCTAGATGCCCTTCAACAGATGAATAGATAAAGAAACTCTGGTATATATATATATATACCAGAGTATATATATATATATATATATATACACACAATGGAATACTACTTAGCCATAAAGAATAATAATATTATGGCATTTGCAGATAAATGGATGGAATTGGAGAATATCATGCAAAGTGAAGTAAATCAATCCCCAAAAACCAAAGTCCAAATATTTTCCCTGATAACTGGATGATGATATATAATGGGGATGGGGAGGGGAGGGTGAGAGAAGAATGGAGGAACTTTAGATTATGTAGAAGGAAATGAGAGGGAGGTGGGTATTAAAAATGGTGGAATGAGACAGACATCATTACCCTACGTACATGTATGATTACACAAATGATATGAATCTACATCGTGTACAACCATAGAAATGAATGATGTACCCCATTTGTGTGTAATGAACCAAAATTTAGTCTGTAAAAATTAAAAAAATAAATAATTAATTTTTAAAAAAGAAAGGTGTGGCAGAAGAAAGTGGCTCAGGATGTGGGCACACAAAAGCATAGAAAGGGCTCCGTTCAACAAGGGCAAGATATATAGACCAAAAGCATGTCACCAGGAACCACCCCCACCAGTCATATACTACCTACTGATAGTTACCACTCAGTAATCCCTATCAGGGCATTAATGCACTGATTAGGTTAAGGATCTCGTAACCCAATCACTTCCCCTCTAAACTGTTTTGCATTGTTTTACATCTCTGCTTTTGGGAGACATCTCATATCCAAACCATAACAGGTTGATTTTATTTTTTTCTTCCAAGGACATTATTGGGACAATCTGCATAGGTGAATGCTGGCTGCAGGACAGATGGCAATAAGGATGAGCCAATGTTAATTTCCTGATTTTGGGTGGTTTTATTGTGGTTATATAGAAGAATGTGCATATTTATCGAAAACATACACCAAGGTATTTAAGGATGACAAAACATTGTTATCAACAACTTGTACACAAATGGTTGAGGAGAAATATTCTTTGCACATTTTATGCAATTTTCTTTGACAGTTTCAAGAGGAAAAAACCATTTTCCTATGTACTTCAAGAAATGGAGAGAAATTTAATGATACTTGGTGCCTTTTTTTAACTGAGATATGTGTTAGAGGATTTGATAGTCATATTCCCTAAATGAATATGAACCAGTTGTTAATTTGGGGTTAATTATTACTATTTCATGCAGTCCTAGACTTCATAGTTTATAAGAACTTACTTTCACTCTGGTAAGTTGTTCAGTTCAGACCATCAGTGAAGTTAATGAATCTGAAAATACTCGTTTACAGTATACATTTTAGATGTGAAACTGGCAAACAAGGACATATAATGAATACATTTCCTCTTCTGTCTGCTGCATCAACTGAAGAAATATCCCCATATATCAGTATTTGCTGAGTTTTGACCTATGAATTTTGCATACAAGCATCTTAACTAATCAATGGACGAATATTCGTTGAAAAAGTAATTCGAGTGCAGTGGCACATGCCTATAGTCCCAGTGACTTGGGAGGCTGAGGCAGGAGGATCTCAAATTTGAGGCCAGCCTCAACAAGTCCGTGAGTCCCTAAGCAACTTACAAAGAACTGTGTCAAAAAGAACAAACAAACAAAAAAATATTTTAAAAGGATGGGGGCCAGGGATATAGCTCAGCAGTAAAGCACTCCTGGGTCCAGTCCCCAGGAAAAGAAGAAAAAGACAGAGGAAAAGAAGGAGCAGGAGGAGAATCAGGGGGAGGAAGAGGAGAAGGAAAAGGAGAAGGAGGTGGCGAAGGAACCACAAGTGCAGAATTTCATTCTTGCTCCTCTCTGTCTCTATTGTGCTTAGCCTTCCTTCCTTCTTTCTTCCTTGTTACAAAGTCAAAACTCTAAAGGATCAGGAGAAAGTCATAATGAACTGGGAGCTTCGATTTCAAAATATTTATTAATTTATTTCATTAGCAGACTGGATTTGCTCTTCCCTTAACCCCCCGACCTGTTCTTATGTACTTTAACTTGAAGTTTTCATCATCTGCTGAGTAGCTACCTCCAGCAGGCGGGAAGGGTCACCCATTTTCAGTGTGTTACTGATAAAACTGTTTCAAGGAGGAAACACAATCTATGGTGACGTTTTAAAAATTCTGAACTAAACAGTCTTGCTGCAACTTAAGGTGAGCGTATGTTAAATTCTGACTTTATTTCCTAAAACTTGAATGAAATGGAGTCTGAGACCTTCAAGATCTTCCAGTTCAAATACATGTTTTTTCTTTATGCTATTTTATTTGCCACAAATATTTACAAATACGTGTTCACAGATACTTTTCTTTTTACAGCTTACAGGTCTTCCTACTGTCGAAGGAATTTCAACATTTTTATAGCTTTAAATTTTAGTTTCTGTCTAACTAATAATTAATATTGATAATGTATCAGCAACGAAATTGCTATTTCCGCATCTCCTAAAACATATGCCTGCTGTGTATACCTTACTTCTAGTTATGTTTTCATTCACCGACTTTAGGAGACATAAAAATTTCAGTTTTTTAGAAAATTGAGATCTAAATGAAGAGATGTGTATATACACATTTACTAAGAATTTAAGATCTTATAACGTGCACAATAGGTGCTTTAGGTATTCAGACATTTTAAAATTTACCTGGGGGTATATTTTTACAGATGTAGGACTATAAATAGATGTTTGTAGTTAGGTTAGGTAAATGATTTAAAAGCAAGAAAAAAATGGGTACTTTGAGAACAAGTAACAGTGGTAACACAGATAATAAGGTAAAAATGGTTCTATATTAAAGCAGTCACAGATTTCACCGTAAGGGTAATAGAGAGTTATGACTACTTTTCGGGTAAAAGCTATAACGTGTGTCATTTCAGAGAGGACTTGAAGCTCCAAATTCTCTTCCATTGCCTCTTTCTCTTCACCATGATTCTTTGGAGGTAGGTGCTGGGATTTGCAGACAAATTCTCTTAGAGAAACTAGGTTATACCAGTTTATTAGAGGCTGAGGTAGAAATGTGAACAAAGTGAGAGAAGCAGGACTTGAATCTTGGAAAAATAATACAGAGTACCTCAGACATAAACCCTCTCAAGGAGCACTCGGTACTCAGTACTCAACTCAGGGGACTGGAAAAATAATACAGAAAACTTACACTGAATAGGCCCTTTGGCAAATAAAATGAACAGATTTTTTTTTTCTCTAAATTTTTCTTCTTAGTTGATGTCGCTTTATTTAGCTATAACTATAGACTTCTGTTTAGGGATATACAGAAATAGAATACTCTTGTTATGAATAATAGGAACATTTACCTCAGTAAAACTCAAATGGGACCATGGGGGCTATGCAGTATTAATAAGGCGTGATTAACATTGATTTTAGCTTGCAACACATTATTATGGTTTTTTGCTTAACCATAGTCTTTATTTCCAAAGCACTGCAATAATTCACATCATCCTGAACAGCAATTAATTTATTCACCAATTTATATACTAAGCCAAGGATATTGCTGATGGAGTATACAGAAGAATGAAATGCAGTCTTTACCCTTAGGAATTTATAGTCTAGTTAAGGAACCAAACTAGATACAAAGTGGGACCTGCTCTCCCATGCATACCTCCTGGGTCCCAATTAGCATTATGTCTGCCCAGATACAGCAATAGTTATAGCTCCAGGAAATAATGAAGTAACCAGACTTACTATGGGTGCAAGGCAGTCATCTTGTTATAGCAGAGCTTCAGCCTGCTGAAGCACAGAATCTGAGTTTAAAAAATCAAAACAAAACAAAATAACAACAACAAAAAAAAAACTCTGGAGTTTTGACAGGTGATTGATTTGGTTTAAGGATTCTTATGTTGACCTAAAATTACTGGCTCTCTCTACCACTAGTGAATACCATTTGTCTGGTCATATCTTGAGTATCTTATTTTATCAAACATGGGTTTTGAAATGTCATAATCTGCAAAGGAATACAGAAGTCAAGTCAATAAAGTATTCTAGAATTGTCAGCTGACAATAAGATAGAGCAAGAAAATTTCATAGGAACAATGTGTGAAAAATTCAACACAACTTTAGAAGAAACAGGATGTCATTTTGAACAATGACAAATAATTTTGCAATGGAGAAGACATTGATTCTAACATAGTTGTTTTGCCTAGATTTTTATTTTTAAAATAAAAATTTATTATTTTTAAAATAAAAATAAAATCTAATATTACTTTAGGTTAGCTGTAATTTTAAAAGATAACAGTACTACATGGCAGGAAGAAAAGTACCCCACACATTTTTTTTTTTTTTTTTTGGCAAGGTTCCTCTTTTATGTACTTCATTTTTAAAGTTATTTTAACTGTGGTCTCATCTATGATGAGATTTTTCTCTTTATGTCATATATATTTAATTTAGTTTCATGCAAATACTTGGAAAGTGAATTTACCCAAAGTAATGCAAAATTTCTTGTAGGGAGATGCTTTATAGATTTAAAAGCTACCCCTTTGAAATAACTTTAGAAGAAAAAGATTACCATACAGACTTTATTAATTAATGTGTACAGTAGACTAACTTTCAAAAATATTTCAAGAGTTAAAATAGGGTATAAAAGAGGTAATGGGGTAAAACAGAAATAAACAGAAGCTATTGATTTCTGGTGACTTATGCAATCAATTCTGGTTTTATTTTTCTCTTATTATTGTTTTGGGTTTTCTTTTTTAAGCAATATGAAATAAGTTTGGAATTGCCCAAACTTTGGATAATGAACTAAAACATGTTTGCATGCATCCAACAATAGAAAGCCAACAGAAAGAAATTCCAAATTACATCAACATATGAATTCTATGGCCTTTACTTTCTGGTAATTACAAATTTGAATTTCTAAAGATGAATATTCATAGCATAAACTGCATAAATTCATTACATTTCCTGCATAAAATATAAAATCATAACCATTCTGCTCTTTTAAAATATGATACTACTTACAAAGTTAATATAGTAATAAGGCAAGATTGATTCAAAGGTAAAATACCTTTAGTATATATTAAGTTAAATAAAATTGAATGATCACTGTAGCAACTTTTGCAAACATAAAGACTACATACATAATTGATGTCATAAGATATGTATGTAATAAAAAATAGGAATGTATAAAACTTGCTTTTTTGAGTTAACAGTATATTTGAGATAAATTTCCATACACATACCTAAAGATCTAGCTCATTCTTTTTCACTGACTGCCTGTTGTTTCTTAGCCTGTGTGATTCATCAATAATTCAATTTTACATCAATAGATTGTTTCCAAAATTTGTATTACATAGTAGCAAAGAGGATGAATGTATGAATCTAATCTTGCTCTTATTTAAATACTTATTCTTCCTGTGCTTATACTCATTCTTTAGCATTTTATAATCCCAGCATTCCATAATAATACAAACCAAAAGTGAAAGAGAGACCCTGCTTATTCTTGTTCATATTGCATTACATATATATTTCAATTTGGAACAGATTGAATCTTTGTGATTCTAAATATTCACCTTGAGGAATAAACATTTATCTTAATATATTCTGAGTTCTATTATTCAGAATTATGTATGACTTTATTTTAATAAAGTTATTGTGACATTATTTAAAAATGCATTATTTTGTATTTTTAAAATTTTTCAGTTACTAATAGAATTTTAAAAATCTTTTTTCAAATGAATATAACTAACATAAAATGATCCTATAATTTTTTACAAATTTCTTTTATATTCTCACAAATTTCTAAATTATTCTATTTTTTTCTGATAGCATTTTGCTGAGCTTCTTGAATTCAACCTCATTCAAATTAATGATGACATCTATTTGTTCCAACATCTACATTGATTTTATTTTCTTTTTTTATTAAATTCAGATACTGAATGACAATGACTTTGTTCTTTATTTTGTTTTTTAATTTAATGAGAAATTTTACAGCATTTTTTCATTAATATATGACATTTGCTTTTGGTTGCTAGGAAAATGTATTTACCTTGCTTTGGAAGTTTATTTTTATTCATGTTATAGGAAGTCTATTTATCAAATATTAGTAAATTTATGAATCAGTTAAATGATGCTTCTCTTTAAATTTCTTAATATAAAAAAATTAGGTTGTTACAGTTCTCAAATTTAAAATTTACAAACTTGCAATGATCATAATTGGACACAATGTTTGAGATGTGACCTTCAAGAATTATATATACATACCTATATATGTATATATGTGATGTACAAAAATGTTATATTTTTGTAACCGCAAATATAATAAAATTTAATTCTAATTTTATTTTTTTGCAAGATATTATGTTTATATATTTTGAGGGATTCTGAAATTGGTTATTTTGATTTACCTAATTTTCTCTCCAGTGCTATATCTAAGCTACTGGTTAACCTCTACATTAATTTTCAGTGATTCCTTTTTTTATATATTTTAAAATTTTATTTATTTCATGTATCTACTTGGTTTATATTTTAATGTCTGTTTTTCACATTATTATTCCTTTTAGCACATTTTAATTCTTTCAATCATTTGTTATACTATTTTTTTATCTGATAATTTGAAGGGCATTACAGTCAAATCCTGCTGGTTGATTTCTGCTGAGTATATTCATAGTGGCCTGTTTTCTCTTGTGATAGTAACTGGCTTGACTCATGGTCATCTCCTGAGACCAGTGTTGACGGTGCAGTCCTTTGGGGGAAGTTTAGGTTTGTTTCTCCTATATATATATATGTCAGGAGTTTTACCAACTTAAGTTGTTCACAGTATGTTTCTTGACTTGGGCATTCCTGGGACACTTTGTGTACACTGGACTCCAGATTTTAAAGAGGCTAAGTCCTTGAGTACAAATTCTCAGGGAAAAAGCATTTTTAATAGGCAATGCCCCTAACATTGCCATCACTACCCAAGGAGACCCATAAACTTATTCTCTTCCACAGATTTTCTTATGTACCCTAGGCATTTTTCCTACTGTCTTGAAAAATGTGCTAAGATCGTTGATGTACAACTCCATATTTCTAGGTGTTTTCCAGGGTCTCTAGGTTACTTAGTTTGTCAAAGTGTAAGCAATACAATCACTAACTTGTTTTGGATCCAAGTATTATGGCCATTTTGATATTAAAACTATTCATTTCTACTGAAGTGTATACTATTCACCAGCCCTACACCTGACTGGACTTTTTGAAATGGCTAAAATATAACACCCACCTTCTTTCATCACTTGAAAATTAGGCCATTTTATTCTTTAATGAAATAGTAGAATTGAAGTTTATCTGATCATTTTCATTCTATGCAGAAGGCAAAATTTAATGAGTTACAGGATTACTGGAAAGACTGCCCTGGAAAAGGAGCACTTTGGGAATGCAATCTCAGAAAAGAGGCCAAAAACACTTAAGGACACAACATTCATTCCCAGGTAGTTGGAGAAGATGCAAGAAAACAGAATGATAATGCCGAGATGAGGGGGCACTTCAGGGGAAGATGAGAGAGTGCCAGATAACTTTCCTAGAAGTACTAAGAATTACATTTCCATTCAGTGAAGCCGAGGCTTGACATGAAATCGTTTAAGTGCCCTTATGCACCATCGCTGTATGGGGATGTAGGTGGCAGGGTATCAGCAGGATCAGGTTCATGCTTTCAAATGGGAGGAGAGTCCTCACAGCTGGTGTCGAAGGGGAAAATCCATAGGCATTCGCAGCCTCTACAGATGCAGAGCCATTTGGTGACTGAGTCAGGCCGTGAGTAATTATCTTGCTGTGCTGTAGTGATCATTCAATAACTCAATAAACAATTGACTTTGACTGTGTAATTAAAAAGTAGTTATGGAATATTTCAGCCCATAATTTAAAAACTGAATTGTTGTCTTATGCTGTTGTTTAAGTCATCGTAGACATATTTTTCAATACACATTATCTTATTCTCATCTTTCAAATGATAATTTTTCCTCATAATAACTTATTGGTATTTTAATAATCATTAGAGAACCAAGAGACCTATGATGTCATTCAGTCTGGTTCCCTTCCTCACTCTCTGAACTGCTCTATTTATCTTGGACAAAATAGGCCCAGGAGATGAGTGACTTGAGCAAGGTCTTATGAGTGGCTAAACTGCATGTTTTGGAGCAGCGTTTAAAATCTGACATCTTATATTCCCATTTAAGGAGGAACTAAGTAATTAGCACTTTAGGATAGGCAACTTAATAGACCCAGAGCAAACAACAGTATTCCCCTTCCTGAAAAGGAGATTTAAGTAGCACAAAGAGTGAATATATAAAAATGAGCAATGGGTACGGAATAATCTGATATACACACATTTTAAATACATATGCAATAATAATAATAACAGTGTATCAGCCTTTATGCATGGCAAATTCTTCAGACTCTAAATTCATAAAGATGATCAATCAGGCATTTTTTTCTTACACAGAACATTATGTTTTTTCACTAGTTTAAGCCACATTTTTTTAAACTTTAACTTTCTTATCTTCAGGGAAGATGTGCTGTCCACATGAAATAAAACGTTTAAGCCAATTCATTTGTCCTTTATACCTGAGAAAATAAACCTATGAATATGATCTGGTCAATTGGATATAAAGACACACAAACCTCTCCTGGCCATTCATCCTCACAATAGGTGACTACATGTAAACACACTAAATGCCATCACACACAAAAATGTGACCAAATGTCACAGAGAACAATCAGAGATCTCCAGAATGCATCCTATCACTTTCTTATTAAAATAACAGAAGTGTTTTAATTCATTAAAAATGTTTTTAACTTTTAACACCATTTACATTTTATTAAAGTGATAATTATAACTATAGCAGTTCAGTAATTTGGGGGATTTCTTCATATCATAGTGAATATTGCCAGAGCTAAACTACAATGAATGTGCTAGAACCCAGTCACACAAGATGTAGCCCAGAGACCAGCATCCGGGATGTCACCTGGGAGCCTATGAGTACCTCTCAGGTTCCAATCCAGACTTAGAGATTCCACATGTGAATCTCAATAAGATCCCCAGGTGATTTCATCCTAGAGGTCATGATAAATGCAAACATTGTGCCTTTTTATCTATTTCCTCTATTGCAAATCTCTGCTAGGTCTCCATTTCCAACCTTAGTAGCCCCTAGTTCATCACATCATGTTCCAATTTAAAAAAAATTAGTTGGGTCCATTTAGTTATCACAACTCCTCTCTTTCAGGTGCCCACCTGGGTTCTCTGGCCAATCATCCTGCACACCCTTGACCACTGTCTCTCCTTCTCTCAAGCCTCGTTGGCTCTCCTTGGTTGTCATGTTCACTCTCTGCCTCTCCATGCTTTCTCCACTTTCTCCACTAGATGTGCCTACTTGGCCCACACAAGGTACCAATTTTTATTATGTTTGTATATGAAAATATTCAATTCTAAATCAGCAAAAATGTAAATAAGAGAAATTTTAAAATACTAATTGTTTTTATGTGTGCCTAGCAATTTGAAGAAAAACTAGGAATTCCTTGCCATAGCAAGTGTTTTTGAATCAACATTTTAAAAGCACAAATACACATGTAATTTTGTTGTTGTTGTTTATTTTGGTACAGGGGATTGAACCGCTGGGTCACTTAACCACTGAGCCACATCCCCAGCCAGTTTTATATTTTATTTAGAGACAGCGTCTCCCTAAGTTACTGAGGCTGGCTTTGAATTTACAATCCTCCTTCCTCAGCCTCCAAAGACACTGGGATTATAGGCACGCACACTGCGCCTGGCTACATAAGATCTCTTTAATGACCAATTGTCAAATAATGTTTAAAACAAAGGACAATCATGGAAGTTCATAGTGATATTGTTATAGTTCAGTTAAAAAACTCAGTATCATGTGGTTAGACATGCTTGTACTCCTGTCTCTGTAATCTCAGACCAGTTTTGTCTGGAAGAAAGCCAAAGCACACATTAATACAAAGTTAGTTGTCAATAGCTACTAACAATCTACACATTGAATTACAACTCATTCCATGAAGAAACAATTAACTCATTTGATAGAGAGAAAGGAGTTTTCAATGATCAGTAAATACTTGTATTTCAATGTCCAGAAATTTTTTGAAAAATTACCTAACAGGATCACATATCAATACAAAATTTATGAAAACCGTTTTTACTTCAGATGTGGTAGAATACAACAGTAAATGAGACATTTACATAGTTATAGTTTTCTAAGAATATTTATCACACATGAATCTATATTAATCACTTCCATTGATGTTTCTTTGTGTTTCCTAGTTTTTTTTTTTTTTCCCTAATGCTAAGGAACTATACTTAACTCTATGAAGAACATAAAATTCTAGATAAAGTCATTGTGTAGATGAAATCACAAATGGGCAGTCAGGAGACCTAAATTCTGGATCAGACCTTGAGCCTCTCACAAGTATGATATAATTTTGGATCATCAATTTTCTAATCACAAAGTTAAAAGGGTTCATACAGACGTTCTCTGAGGTCTTATTCTGTGGAAACTCTTGCTCTCCTATCACAGCCGAAATGTTACAGCCTTCTTTCAATTTGTGAGAAAGCATTTTTGAAGCACTTTTTGTGCGTATGTGTATGAAAACTCTTTCTTTTTGGCAATATCTTCCTGCTGTACTTAGTTTATTGCTCTGGATTTCTGGGCATAGAGCCTACTTTGGTTTTATTTTTGTTTATGTTCATCGTCTTTATTTCTATTTTTGAAGCTAAAGCTTCATAAATATATTATTACACACTGTAAAATTGGATAATAATACTATAAAATTGATTTTCTATATTTGCACATTCCTTGAGAACCTCGGGTGTTTACTGCAATTAGTCTAATTCTTCAAATGAGAACTGTCACCTCCTCCCTTGCTTGAAGCAAAGCAGCAGGAAGTACAAATCACACTCAACAGCCTGACACCAGGAGGAGGAAATAAATACCTCTGCATAGAATTTACACATCTGACAGTGTGTCAGCCAGGCAGAAATGGAAAAAGATAGCTTTTATTTTTAAAGAATCCTGACACTCCTTCTAATAATTAGAACAGCAAAAATATCTGCATCTGCTAGTGGAGAGGGATCATAGACACCAAGTCTAGTGGGCTTCTTCACGGCCATTACACTTAGAAAGTGCCTGGCACTGGGACTCACAAAGTGTTCACAGAGCAAATAGAGCAGTGCTGTTTCGAATAAATATGTGTCATGAAAAATCAGTGAAATTCATGTAGCATTTGAGAGTCATCACCTCCATCCTCGCAACAATGGAAAAAAGTTGGATAAACTAAAAGTCGTGGAGTTGTGTTGGATTCCTGAGAGCTGAGGTTGCAGGGAAAACGGCCCTCTTGACATCTGGAGAAGCAGGAGAACCCAGACGGTCACAGCTGAGATCTGCTGCTTGGGACAGAAACCACTAGAGCTGTAGACTGGTAGGAATACGAATACTATAATTTTTGACACATTACTGGGGCCTGAGCCTGGATCGGGTCGGCATAGAAATAATTCCCTAGGGACTGCCGTGTTAGCGTAACGCTCATCTCCTGTGGGCTTCATTTCCAGGAACTCTGCCAGGTTCTTGCTGTGAATATTTGAGAGCCATCCCCTCAAGGCTCTGGTAATGGAGGAGAAGAAGAACCCTTGTGAAATATGTCCAGAGCTTCTTCTCTAATCAAGAATGGTCCTTGGAGGGGAAGCCTTTACTGGAGCCCGTCCCAGGGCCTTGGGGTGAGAGCACGCTTCTTACTCAGTTGTTCTAGCCTTCCTGTCTAATCTAATCTCAGAGAAGAGATACAAGAGGAAACACCTGTGAAGGACATGGGCCAGAAGCACGACCCACTGAAAGAATTTGAAGTGGAAGATTTAAGAATGCTCCCTTTCTCCTCACTCCTTCCTGACCCCAGGAACAGGACTGCAGGACGTCCGTGGTGCCTTCCTGCTAAGACACTGCGTGGTACAGACTGTCTCTGAGGGGGCATGCAGAGGGAATTCCAAAGTCAAGAGGAGAGATGAAAACAAGGACACTAGAAAAATAGGAGGATGGACACCTGTAGAAACAGTCATATTAAACAGAGTCCAAACCCATCCAGATTAATGTACAGTCTCACAATGGGGACCTTTTGACCTTGGTTTTTATAATCTGAAAAATAACCATGTCTGACATTCAACAAAAACTACTAGGTAAATCGAAAGTCAAAAGAAAGGAAAAGAAATGTTCCGAAGAGACAGAACTCAAGTTACGCTGCCCATGCTGGATTCTTAGAAAAAAGAATGACTGCAGTTAGTATGAGAAGTATTCTAATGGAAAAAGAAGATAAAGGTCATGTGAACAAAGAGACGAAAATGATGACAATAAAAAAAGAAAATACTGGAAATAAAACCGCTATAACGGAATCCTTCCTTTTATGGTTTCTTCAGCAAATTAGACACAGCTGAAGGAAGATTAGTGAACGTGAAGAGGGGTAATACAAACTTCCCGAACTAAACTAAAGGAATCAAAGAAAAAAGACACAAATAGAGGATGACATTCAGGAACCATGAGTCAATTTCAAAAAAAATGTAATGCATCTGTAGCTGGGTTGCAAGAAAGAGAAGGAAGATTGAAGCAAAGAAAACACTTCAAGTGATAAATGAGGTATTAGTGAAGCACTGATGGTTAATAGAAAAAAAAAAAAAAAAACAAGAACATCCCAAAATGACTAACACACACCCAACCACAAATCCAGAAATCCCAGAGAACACTGAGCAGAATAAATACCAAAAGACTACACATATAGGTATCATATTCAACCTCATAGCAAACCAATGGCAAAGAGAAAATCTTGAAAGGAGCCATAGTAAGAAATCTTAGTACCCATTGATAAACAAGAATGTTCTCATCAGAAACAAAGCAAGAAAGAAGAGGATGCAGTAAATACTCCAAGTGACAAAAGAAAAGACTTTGCCAACCTAGTAAACGTCTAGCAAATGTATCCTTTAGATGTGAAGGAGAAAGATTTTATTAGGTAAATAAACACTGGAGATTGAGGGAATTCGTTGCCAACTAATCTGCCCTGCCATTTAAGAAATGTTAAAAGATTTTCTTAAGGCAGTCAGAAAATGAAAGTGGTCATAAGATGGAGTTACATTTAAAAAAAAAGTATTGAGAAGGAATAACAAGCCATGTAGTCACTATTGTGTAAAATTGTCTGATTTAATGCCACAAAATAATTCAACTTGGTAATAAAAAATTATCAATAATAGACTTTGAAATCAGTTATTTTGTTAAAACTGTGAAATCTAGAAAGTATATGCAGTTTACATAGTGCCTATTCTTGATTATATATGAAATAAAATTCTGTTAAATTTCTTAGCGTAAGAAAAAGTTTCAGTGAGACTTGATAGTTATACATTAAAATAAAGGAGATATATACAACAACTGTGCTGTGTATTTTTTTTTTTTAATGTAAAGATTTGGAGTAACATTGAGATTCCTAGTTGTCTTCAAACATGACTAGTTTCGAAAATGTATCTCCTCAACTTATGATAAGCTTAAATAACTTATTAATAAAACTGTAGAAACAGAGGAAAATGGAAGGAAAGTTAGCAGATAAAATATTATGGGATTCAATATGATAATAAAAAAGGCAATGGGCCTTGAATTAGTTAAGGAAAAAAACTGAAAAGCAGATAACCGTAATTCATGAGATTTAATGGGTAATATGAAAAGATTATTTCAGACACCCAATAGGCAATTTAAAATTTATGGTTACAGAATGAAGGATAACTGAATTGTGCACATGGGTTAAAAGCATGAATAAAAATAATTTCCTTTTCCTCTCAATTACAATAATATTTCCTGAAATGAATCTAAAATATTTAAGTTAGCAGACAAGACATTTAAAAACATTATTTGAGATTCACATAATTACACTTTCTGCTTGCCTCCTCCAAAAATGTTACGTATAATCAATAAGATTTAAATATATTTCCACGCAGTTTTCATAGAAACTCTTTCCCAGGGTAACAGCTCACTAAATTTTAGGTTAATAGATACCTAATCCAATTAGCAGTCCAAATTAAACACCTACTGTGAACAGGGTGCATCATCCAACCCACAGAAATGATGCTGCAGACAGACAGATCCTTATCTTCAGGATTCAGGAAAGAAAACTTCTCTGAGGGTTTACAACCAAAACAGCAGTTAGGGAAAATTACCAAAGCAATTTATAAAAAAGCAAAGCATGGTATAGTGGAAGTGAAAGGCAACATACAAAAATAAAGGTCTGTTGTTGTAGGGTTACCTGGGAAAGCTTCCTATAAGAAACAAGTTTTAAGCCAGGTTTTTTTTTTTTCCAAATCATCATATTTTAAAGCAGTTCTGAAGAATTATTTTATTTTAAGAAAAATAATACTTCAGCCATATTATTTTCAAGTCAAATGCTAAGAATATGACATACAAAGGATGAGATTATGCAGGGGTCTTAACATTTGGCACATGCCTACACCACTTATGGAACGGTTCTGTAAGGCATCTTCTATATACCACAGGTACATTGGAGTGCCTTTCAAATTTTGTGTGAAATTTTTGTTCACATAGCTTTGAAAATCTTGGCTGCCTGTAGGACATGAGATTTTAAAAAAAAAGAAAGTTGTGCAGTTTACGTGAATGCATTAGGCCTTAATTCAATTCTGTCCATTTAAAACAACAGAAGTAGAAGACTTAATCAATAAATATTATCATGTTATATTGAGGAAATGTCAATAACATAGTGAAGTTGAAATGAAATTTATCAAGAAAGGAAACAGGGAAGTTTCATGAATTATAAAGTGTAAGAGAAAATTCTAAAAGCAATCAGTTTCAACAGGTAGTAACGCACAGTAAGAATAAATGTTTTAAATGAGGCACGTACAAAGACAGACACAAGTCTTTGATCTGTGGACGTATCAGGGGTACCAGATATAAGATTGGCTCTGAAATATAGGGATTGTTATTTCCAGGTGGAATCTGAGGGATTTAACCAGTGATTGAATAAAGAATTATGACCGGGAGTTGAGGTAGAAGATAGTAATATGGAAACTGGAGCTAGAGCCCTACAAATGAGATGTTGGTGCCAGCAGGGAGACAAAATCAAAAACCAGTGACTCGTGTGGAAATCCAAGGAAGAGGAAATGTCAGCCACTAGATTTCAAGATGGTGCAGGGATCGTGAAAACAGAATCATGGATAGAAGTTCAGCAATGGAGGATCACCGTTTCAGCTTTCCGGTTAAATGGGACAGGAGGGAACCACACAAGGTCAGCACAGGGTATGTGGATTGCCACTTGTCATGGGTTCCCACAGCGAGACCAGGGAAAATTATGAATACTAGAGATTCCCAGTATTTCCCCAGATTTAGGAAATATTAAAAAAAAAATTTTTCCTTTCTTAAGAAATAACCTTAAAATGAGGGTTGAGTGGCAAACACTGGTAATCCCAGCAGTTCAGGAGGCAGAGGCAGGAGGATCACAAGTTCAAGGCCAGCCTCAGCACTTAGTGAGATCCTCAACAGTTAACCAGACCCTGTTTCAAGATAAAAAACATAAATAAAAAAAGCTGGGGATGTGGCTCAGTGGTTAAATGGCCCTGGGTTCAATCCCTGGTACCAAAAATTAAAAAAAAACAAAAACAAAAAACCATTTTTCAGGAAAGTGAGTTACATTTCCTGAAAAATTGGAAAATCCTCTTCCAGCCTTCTTTTAAATTTTGGTTCTTCCCTTACCCTAGATGCTCTTGTGTGGTTTCCCTTCTTCTCTTTCCTCCTTCCCTCCCTCCCTTCCTCCTTCCTTCTTTCTTTTTTCAGCTTTGCAATCCTCCCAAAAGTGCAGATGCACTGCTGTGAAACAAGAAAATATTCAGCTTTATAGGATGTGGAGTAGTTAACATAAAAATAGCAGCACAACTTTTTTGTTGGAAAAGAGCCATGTGATCCCATTTATTGGCATAGAAAATTATTTTTCTTCCTTATGGAACAGTAGAAATATTAGTATTTATTTAAGCAGATGTGTTTAGAAAATTTAGTGCTCAGATACTGTATCGATTTCCATTAAAAGTGCAAATAATTGACCAATATATGTTGTTTCTCTATCCTGGTATAAGGTTGTCATACTGTGCTGAAATCTGAAACAACAAGGGAAGACATGGAAAGATAGCTCTAATCTATGGGCTGCACACATCTTAAAATATTTCTGGCAGTAGTTAGTTTGCATGAGAATTAAAATGCAGGATAAATGCATAAACGATATCTATCCCCCTCATCCCCTATCCCTCAAAGATTGAGATAGCATCACTCAATTCTTACCCTATATTTCTTAAGACTGAATCTGAGTGTTCCCGATTTCTACTCTGGACTTCAGCTTTATGAGTTAGCAGAAAGACAACCCTTCCAGCAACACTTTCCAAAGGACATAATTACAAATATAGCATAAGACTCTCCACTTCCAAGACTTTTAACATTGTTGTTGTTTTTAGAAAGTAATTGGTTTTTCTTTTGCTTTTTTTCCTTCTCCCAATGCTCAGTGCAATCTATACTGCCTGGAAGCCAGACTTTAAATGAAGCAGATGCTCCAAGTTTAAACTCTGAGCTGATGGTAAGGTTGTTTCCTAGCAACACAAAGTTATGAAAACTTCAAGAGCACCACTTTACTCAATATGGCTTCTCCATTTAGTTTCATGTACTTGGTGGGTTATTATAAAGTACCAAATCAAAACTAACTTGATCCTGGATTAAAAAGAATGAAAAAACCACTCCATTGATTTTTCAACTAGTGACCTTTTTAGATCTTAGGTACACAAAAATCAGGCTTTATACAATACTTAAAAAGAATATTTTTCAGAATGAAATTTGGGAAGGATTTTATATAAAAGTGATAGGCTTAGACTATAAACTTATCCAAGCAAATACCTTATTTTAGAATCCATCTAGACTTTTCAAATTTCTAGCTAACTTGGTCCAGGTAGGAAAAATAATTTCTAAATAAAATGCTCTGTAGCAGTGGTTCCCTAACATGGTCTCAGAAACTGTATTTTCTTAAAAAGCACCAGTTTTCTCAAAATGCTCTTGTTTATATGGATTTTATTAAATTTTATTAATTTAAGAATAAGCATATTATATTTTAAAATGAGTAACATTTTATTTTTTTTAAATGCTATGTTTTCAAAACCAAAAACAAGTTAGTAATATGAGTAAAGTTTACCTTTTCATAATTCTCTGTAGTATCTGGCTTCATGGATGATAGATGGGCTTATATACTTTTTTTCATTTACTCTGTTATGGTCCCTCCTCCTCCCCCTTTTTTTTTTGTCTTCATCTTCTGAAATTAGTTTGGACCACACTTTGAGAACCACTGGCAATAAGTACAAATCCTCAATGTATAAGAACAATTAGATGATTTTTTTTTAGCCATTAATGTTAGGCAGTATTGTAAAGTGATAGTCATTACATTTCTGATGCTATGAGTTTGCCTGAGCTTGACCCTTCTTCAAGCACTTTCTAGATGGGTAAACTTGAATAAGTCTCATTTCGTCATGTATAAAATGGGGCTAATAGCAATATTATCCTGCCCTACTGTCCTATTAAGAAAACTAGGTAGGAAACAAATGGAAAACCTTTAGCAGATTTCTTGCCCATAAAAGCAAATATGCAATGAATATATCGCTAATTTTAAGATTGCTTAAGACTATTGTTTAAGACTAAAACAAATACATCAACCAAACACTTAATAACCACCACATATCTGTGTTGTTTCTGAAACAAGAGAAAATGTGAACTTGTGCTTATCAGATGCTGATGATCTTTTTATATAAAGTTTGCTTAATTTTTAAAATGAAGGGAAAGGTGTCTGAATCTGTATGCTAATATCCTCAGGATTCTTTCCTAATAAAATAACTTTTAATATGTCTGGTACAGACATAGAGGAGTGAAGATTTTTGCTTAAAAGAAATAATTTCCAGAATATATAAAGAACTCAAAAAACTCTACACCAAGAATACAAATAACCCAATCAATAAATGGGCTAAGGAAATGAACAGACACTTCACAGAAGATCTACAAGCAATCAACAGATATATGAAAAAATGTTCAACATCTCTAGTAATAAGAGAAATGCAAATCAAAACTATCCTAAGATTCCATCTCACCCCAATTAGAATGGCGATTATCAAGAATACAAGCAACAATAGGTGTTGGAGAGGATGTGGGGAAAAAGGTACACTCATACATTGCTGGTGGGGATGTAAATTAGTGCAGCCACTCTGGAAAGCAGTGTGGAGATTCCTTAGAAAACTTGGAATGGGACCACCATTTGAACCATCTATCCCACTCCTTGGCCTATACTTAAAGGACTTAAAATCAGCATACTACAGAGATACGGCCACATGAATGTTCATAGCTGCTCAGTTCACAATAGCCAGATTGTGGAACCAACCTAGATGCCCCTCAATTGATGAATGGATAAAGAAACTGTAGTATATATATACAATGGAATATTACTCAGTCACAAAGAATAATAAAATTATGGTATTTGCAGGCAAATGGATGAAGTTGGAGAATATCATGCTGAGTGAGATAAGCCAATCTCAAAAAACCAAAGAATGAATGATCTTGCTGATAAGCGGATGATGACACATAATGGGAGGTGGGAGGGAGGCAAGAATGGAGGAAGGAGGGACTGTATATAGAGAAAAGAGGGATGGGAAGGGTGCGGGGGAAGGGAAAAAATAACAGAATGAATCGAAAACTATTACCCTATGTAAATGTATGATTACACAAATGGTATGCCTCTACTTCATGTACAAACAGAGAAACAACATGTATCCCATTTGTTTACAATAAAAATAAATTAAAAAAAAGAAATAGTGAACATGAGTACTAATGTATTTAAAAATAGTAATTTATGATTTTGATTGTGATGGTTGCATTCTGGTAATTAAAAGACTTACTTTGCTCACTTTGATCTTTGACCTTTGCTTACCTACTTTTGCTCACTTTGACCTTTGTTCTGGTTCATATCGTGGCCCAAAATTAAAATATTATCATGGTTTGTGTCAATGCTAACTTTTCTCACTCACTGGGTCAATTTGATCATTAATTGAACACTCTTTTCATAGCCTTTCCAGCACTGATCACATTTGGAACAGAATCTGTATCATCTTTCACTCCATGATTTCAAAGCACTCAGTATTAGCTTAGTTCTCATAACAATTTTGTAGTTAGATACACAGTAAATTTTTTTTTCCCTTTTGCCTTGGGATGTAGTTTAAGAGAGTGAATGGACTGAGATTGCATCAGGTCCTACAAAGAACTGATGGGGAAGTCCTGAACTCTACAATAAATGTCACTTCCCTCAGAGGATAAGAAATGGATGTTTTCAAAAATAAAATATTTAAAACAGGACTTTATATGTTTTTGAACTTTAAACATTTGTAAAACTTAAAATGTGCAAAAATGCAGTTCAACAATATAGTATCAATCACACTTCATTCATATTAATCCTTTAAAAAATGTTACTGCTTATTATACCAAGTCAGTTGTGGTAGACATTATTAGGTAAATTAATGGGTAGTGTGAAGTTTGAAAGCTGGTCTATTTAGAAGGAAAGAAGCCTAGATATATCTGGGTACTGTGTTATATTAAAAGGAAAAAAATTCCTTAATTTTCTGACAAGATATCAGAACTTTTTTAATGAATATGACATTTAATTCATTTTTTTATATCAGAACTTTGATGACATCAAAGTGGAGGTTTTCAGAACTTAAAGATCCGTAAGCATATTCTCAACCCATTTTCTCTGAGGGAAATAAGAGCTGGACTATGGTGCCCAACTTTAGTAAAATACACTATTGTAAGAAGCTCTGTGTTTAAATTCTAGTACTATGAAGGATAGGACAAGTATATTGAAATGCATTTCTGAACTGCTCTGAACTTTAAATTCCTGTGAAACAGCATGACAAGCATAATTGCTTTGTGGTTTTATTGCAAGAATTCACTAGGTCCACATGTATTTAAAAAAAAAACCCACCAATTTTCAAGAAAAGCAATTTCTTTCTGCTTTTTTTTCCCCATTCTTGCTATATCTTTCTTTCCCCACTTTTCACATTTATTTTTGCCTGCTTTGGGGGTCTGGCTTTTACTTCAGATACCTGTAACAGTTACATTTCATACACCTATTCCTTTTGCAGTACATTTGAAAGAAAATGTTAGAGCTGCAACTTCTCAAGTTATAACTCTATCAGGACCTGTTCTTTTATTTATTTATTTTTCAATCTGTGGCTCAACCATTTTGGTTAAATTGAATTAAGTGCAAACTGTTTTCAAATATCAACAAAGGAATTATCATTGTACTTTCAGGAACATGCTATTATGTCAAGGTGACATAGCCAAGATCCCGGATAAGAATACTGAGAAACAGAAGTACATTAGCTTCTGTAAGGTCACAAAACTAACCGTCAGTCAGATCCCATGTGAAACTGTTTGGCTTAAACAGTGTTTAACCAGAACACTAGATATAACAGTTTTTAGCTTTTGCTTATGTAACAGCCTCCATAGGATCAGGAAAACTAAAATACATTGTGCTCTAAGGAAAACATGGTGACTTGGTTTGGTAAACGTCACACAACAGCCCATACTGAGACATGCATTAACGTCTCCTAGGATGAAGTGTTATTTCTTAGAGGTTTGACTCTCCACTGACAGGAGTGATCATCACTGCCAACTATTCTGAGAGGAATGGCAGATTCAGGGACTAAAGTCAGGAACTTGAAAGTGTACCATTGACCAGGCCCAGGAAGGGTGGCCTTTTCACTGTCCTTTGTTTTTATGAAGTTCAGCCTAGATGCTGTGGGCACATACCTCTGCTTCATGAAAGCTAGCTAAAAGTTCTGAAGCAATGGAGCCTTGTAGTAGCAAGTAAGTGGATTTCAGAAAAACTTCAGTGAGATATTTAATAGATTGTTGACTTTTAGAACAGTTTTTGAGATTAAAAATGAGACAAGTTATTTGTGCTATAATTTTGCTCCATTGTACAAAATAAGCCTCCTCAAAATATGAGTTCATTGCACCATACATCATAACATACTGTGAGTATAAGTAAGATTAGAGAGGAATTTAAACTTGAACTTCACAGACTCAAAGGATCTGTAAAATTTCTATGTAAAATTTAAATAAAAGAGCAAGTTAAGAGGATAGAGATCATGTAGTTTATTATTATCAAGAGGCAAGACGGATTTTCACTTTGGACCATTACACACTTAAAGAAACTGGATTTATACTTCCATTTTAAACAACTCGAAAACTGGCCAAAATGTATCAAACACAGCCAAGAGACATTAAGCAATACTGGATTATGATCCCTGAGAGAATGATGACATTCCACAGAAACATCTCAGAGCAGAGTATTTCAACCTTGGATACTATAGATATTTTGGACTGGATGATTCTTTGCTGCTGGAGGCAATCCTGTTCATTGGAGGATGTTCAGCACCATACCTGGTCTCAACCCAACAATCCAGTAGCAACCCTGTAGTTATAATAATCTAAAATCTCACCAGATGTTAGAAATGTTTGCTAGGGGAAAAGCAGTCCCAACTTGGGAAACATTGGCCTAGGGGTAGTTCTGATGCTCCAACAAAATGAAGTTAGAACCAAGCAGAACCACACAACCAGTCTAAGTAGCACAGAGAAAAAAGTTTGAAGATGTCAGAGAGTCTAGACTTTGCAAACCATGCTATTAGAGAGGAGTGAGCTAGAAGAGAAAGGGAAAAAGAGAGTAAGCTCCAGGATTTAACACAGTGCCTTCTAAATGTGGTCTATACATGTATGAGAACAAACCACTTGATCAGGGAAAGAACCACCAGAAATGTGGTGCAACAGAGACTAAAAAGAGATGGGATAGATTTTTTTTTTTCCCACTAATATAAAGACACATTTTATTTCAGAGTTGAAGACTTTTAATACATGGGAAGACTTTGGAAGGGTGTCACCTTGATAGAGTCTATAAATCGACTCTCATTAAAAAAGGTTACTCAGGATAACCACCAAGACACCAAGGATTCAACTAATTCTGATAACTTAAATGGTGTACCAGAACTAGTTCTGGCACTATTCAAAGAAATACAACAAAATCTAGCACTCGACAATATGAAACTCAAAATGACAGACATTCAGTTAATCTAACTGGAGACTGTTCTTCACAGTCATGGGAACTCTTAATCAATAGGAATAGATCAGTAAATGAGATATGACATAAATGGGGGACATGACGGAATGAGCAGAGATAGCCATTTAACAACATAAAATGGAACTGTTCTAAATGATCATATAACTAAGAGGATAAAAATAATATCAGCATGATGAAGAAAGAAAAAAGAGATATAAAATATAACCAAACAAAAATTTATAAAGAAAAATATGTAATAAATTGAAAACTTTACTGAATGGAATTAAAATAGCTGAGCAGAAACTGCAGAAGAAAAGATAAATGAAAATGAAGGCATAGGAATTGAAATGAGGCAGATATTGGTCAGGGGGAAGAGAGCTACAGTAAGCAAAGGGACAATAATTGTGTTTTAACATATGTAATTAGATCAAGAAGGAGGGAGACTGAGGTTGGGAGATGTGATGATATTGGAAAAAAGAATAGAGAATTTTTCTCAATTTTTGGTAAAACCTATAACCCAATACATCCAATAAACTAAACAACTCTTATCAAAATAAAAAAGAGAACAATATAATGGTTTACCAAAATCAAACTGTTAAAACCAGTGATAAAAAGAAAAAAAAAATTTAAAGCTATCTAAGGTAGGAATAAAAGAGCTATTGTGTAACATGGAATGAACATGAAAATGATAAAGCCTTTTTGTCAAAAGCCTGTAGGAAATATAGCAACCTCTTTAAAGTACTTGTGGGGAATGATCAAAAACTATTAACTTGACTATTCTTTATGTGCCAAAGAAATTTTCTATTGTTTGTTTTATTTATTTATACATGACAGCAGAATGCATTTTGATTCATTGTATGCAAACGGATTGCAACTTTTTGTTTCTCAAGTTGTAGACGATGTAGAGTCACGCCATTCATGCAATCTTACATGTACATAGGGTAATGATGTCTGTCTCATTTCACCATCTTTCCTATCCCCTGCCCCCCCCTCATTTCCCTCTATACAATCCAAAGTTCCTCCATTCTTCCCTTATCCCCCCATCATATATCCACATCCACATAGAAGAGAAAACATTTTGCTTTTGTTTTTAGGGCTGGCTTACCTCACTTAGCATGATAGTCTCTAACTCCATCCATTTACCTGCAAATGCCATAATTGTATTCTTCTTTATGGCTGAGTAATATGCCATTGCGTATATATATCACAGTTTCTTTATCCACTCTTCTATTGAAGGGCATCTAGATTGGTTCCACCATCAAGCTATTATGAATTGAGTCACATTGATGTGGCTGTATCACTGTAGCATCCTGATTTTAAGTCCTTTGGGTATAGGCCAAGAAGTAGAATAGCTGGGTCAAATAGTGGTTCCATTCCAAGTTTTCTAAGGAATCTCCGTACTGCTTTCCTACCAGCAATGTATAAGGGTACCCTTTTCCCACATCCTCACCCAGACTTATTGTTGCTTGTGTTCTTGGTAATAACCATTATAATTGGAGTGAGATAAAATCTTAAGGTAGTTTTAATTTACATTTCTCTAATTACTAGAGATGTTGAACATGTTTTCATGTATTTGATGATTGATTTTTTATCTTCTTCTGTGAAGTGTCTGCTCAGTTCCTTAGCCCATTTATTGATTGGGTTGTTTGTATTTTTGGTGTTAAGTGTTTTGATTTCTTTATAAATTCTGAAGATGAGTGCTCTATCTGAACTGCATGTGGTAAAGATTTTTTCCACTCTATAGACTCTCTCTTTACATTATTGTTCCCTTTGGCTGAGAAAAAGTTTTTAAATTTGAATCCATCCCATATGTTGATTCTTGATTTTATTTTTTGTGCTTTGGGAGTATTGTTAAGGAAGTCTGGTCCTATGCTGACATGATGGAGATTTGGGCCTATGTTTTCTTCTACTTGGTGCAGGGTGTCTGGTCTAATTCCTATATCATTGACCCATTTTGAGTTAAATTTTGTACAGGGTGAGAGATAGGGGCTTAATTTCATTTTGCTGCATATGGATTTCCAGTTTTCCCAGCACCATTTGTTGAAAAGGCTATCTTTTCTCTGCATTATATGCTTTCGGTACCTTTGTCTAGCATGAGATAACCACATTTATGTGGGGTTGTCTCTGTGTTCTCTATTCTATACCATTGGTCTACCTGTCTATTTTGGTGCCAGTACAATGCTGTTTTTGTTACTATTGCTCTGTAGTATAGTTTAAGGTCTGTTATTGTAATGCCTCCTGCTTCACTCTTCCTGCTAAGGATTGCTTTAGCTATTCTGGGTCTCTTACTTTTCCAGATGAATTTCATGATTGCTTCATCTATTTCTATGAGGTATGTCATTGGGATTTTAATTGGAATTGCATTGAATCTGTATAACACTTTTGGTAGTATGACCACTTTGACAATATTAACTCTGCCTATCCAAGAACATGGGAAACCTTTCCATCTTCTAAGTTTTATTTTTTTAAATTTCTTTCTTTAGTGTTCTGTAGTTTTCATTGTAGAGGTATTTCACCTTTTTTTTGTTAGATTGATTCCCAAGTATTTTTTTTTTTGAGGATTTTTTTCTTTCAGAGGTTTCATCACTTATGAACAGAGATGCATGATATTTATGATTGTTGATTTTATATCCTGCTACTTTACTGAATTCATGTCATCGGTAAATAGTGGTAGTTTGAGTTCTTTTCCTACTGGTATTCCTTTAATTACTTCCATTTGACTGATTGCTCTGGGAAGAATTTCAAGGACTATGTTGAACAGAAATGGTGAAAGAGAGCATCACTGCCATGTTCCGGTTTTTATAGAGAATGCTTTCAATTTTTCTCCATTTAACATGTTGTTGCCCTTGGGCTTAGCATAGATAGCTTTACAATGTTGAGATATGTTCCTACAATCCCTATTTTTTCTAGTGTTTTGAGCATGAAGGTGTGCTCTTTCTTATTGAATGCTTTTTTTACATCTATTGAAATTATCATGTAATTCCTTACTTTGTCTATTGATGTGATGAATTTACATTTATTGACGTAAATGTTTTGATGGTTGAACCAACCTTGTAGCCCTGGGAGGAACTCCACTTGATCATGGGGCACTATCTTCTTAATATGTTTTTGTATGTAATTTTCCAGAATTTTATTAAGAATTTTTGTATCTATGTTCATCAGGGATATTGGTCTGAAGTTTTCTCTCCTTTATGTCTTTGTCTGGTTTTGATATCAGGGTGATACAAGTCTCATAGAATGAGTTTGGAAGGGTTTCCTCCTTTGTTATTTGATGGAACACTTAGAGGAATATTGGTATTAGGGTTAATATCAATTTTAATTAAAGTTATCTAAGGTAGCAGTAAAAGAGCTATTGCATAATATGGAATAAACATAAAAGTGACAAAGCCTTTTTGTCAAAAACCTATAAAAGATACAGCAACCTCTTTAAAGTACTTGTGGGGAATAATCAAAACTATCGATTTGACTATTCTTTACCTGGCAAAGAAATTTTTAAAACATAAAAGTGAAAGTGGCTCCGGCGGCTGCCCGGGGGAGGAGTGGCGAGGAGAGCTGTGTGGACTCAGGACACCGGGGCCTGCCCTGAGGAGGAGAGGAGCGTGGCCACTTGGATTCGGAGAGACTGCACCAGAGCTACAGGCGGTTGCCAGAGGAGAAGCTGCGCGGCGAGCTGTTTGGAATCAGAACGACGCTTCTGAACACCGGGGCCTGCCCTGAGGACGAGGAGGAAGAGGAGCGGCCGCTTGGATTCGGGTGACTACACGGGAGCTACAGGCGGTTGCCAGAGAAGGGGCTGCGTGGCGAGCTGTTTGGACTCTGACCACTTCTGAACCCCGGGGCCTGCCCGGAGGAGTAGGAGAAGGAGGAGAAGGAGCGCGGCGGGTCCTTTGGACTCGCAGTGACTGCATTAGCGCTCCAGGCGGCTGCTCAGAGGAGAAGGCGAGTGGTGAGTTGTTTGGTCTTAAAGTGACAGCTCCTGAGCACAGGGGGGCTGCCTGGAGGAGAAGCGTGGTGGGACGCTTGGTCTTGAGTGGCCGCACTTGAGCTCCGGGCGGTGCCCAGAGGACCCGTGCAGCGGGTCACGTGGATTCAGAGCCACTCAGAGGGACTGCTCCTGAACACCCGGGGGGTTATCTGGAGAAGGAGGAGGAACGGGGAGGGTCACTTCGACTCGGAGTGATTGATTGCCCCGGGCTACGGGTGGTTGGTGGGAGGAGGAGGCACGCAGTGAGTTTCTTGGACTCCTAGTGACCGCACCGGAATACTGGGCGGCTGTCTGGAGGAAGAGGCCTGTGGCGGGTCTCTGGGACTCAGAGCGATTGTTCGGGGCCACAGGTGGCTGCTCAGAGGAGGGGCCACGCAGCCAGGCGATTAGGTGCAGAACAGGGTCCCAGGATCTAGGAGGCTTCTGGGTGGAAGAGCCGCACAGAGACAGGCTTAGGGTGGAGTGAAGGTTCCAGGCCTATGGGCAAATTCTCTGAGGAGGGGCAGCCTAAGGAGATTCATCTGCGAAGGGTGAGGCTCCCAGGCCCAGGAGGTAGGGCCGGGCCCCTGGAAACTTTGCAGAGGAAGGCAGCCCAGCCCAGGCAGTAGCTGTAAATTGAGGGGAACCTCTAGGAGGAAACTGACCAGCGAGACCTCCCCACTGGGTGAGTCTTCCCTGCCTGGTGAGGTTTCCCCACAAGGACGGTAAAACCAGAGACACAGGCCCAAACAGGCCTTGCCTCAGCCCACAGCCTAGGTCCCCTTTGGATGACCATTGGTCAACAAGTGGAGGCACCTCTGCCCACTAGCAGGGAATATACCCCACCTGAAGGCCACCACTCCTAGAGAGGCAGCTTCCTTGTGGAGCACCGCATTATCAACTTCCTCCAAGACTTCAGCCTACTGAAGGCTAAGAGGGGATATATATAGAAATCTTCAGGGACATTGTAAATCAACAGAGGAAATCTGCAATATCTCAGCGGTCCACTGATATCTGAACAATATGAGAAAACAAGGAAAGAAAATGCTGCAAACAAATCTAGATGTTACATCAATAAAACCCAATGACAGCATGGCAGAAGAAATGACAGAAAAGGAGTTCAGAATGTACATAATTAAAATGATCAGAGAAGCAAACGATGAGATGAAAGAGCAAATGCAAGCATTGAATGATCGCACCAATCGACAGCTAAAAGAGCAAATACAGGAAGCAAAAGATCATTTCAATAAAGAGTTAGAGATATTGAAAAAAAACCAAACATAAAAGTGAAAGAAAAATTCTTCAGACAAAACTGGAGAGATTTTATCACTAGCAGTTTGAAACTATAAGCAGTGCTAAATGAAGTTCTTCAGATAGAGAAAAATGATATCAGATAGAAATTCAAATTTATAGATAGAAATGAAATATAAATGTCATAAATTTTAATTCTACCATAAATATAAGACATTTCTTCTTATATTTAAATCCCTTTCCAAATAATAAACTGCATGAGCAAAAATAACTTTAAAATATATTATATATAATGTATACAAATAATAATAATTACATCAATAACAGAAGAAATAAAATAGATTTGGAGTTTTATCATCTTGGAAATAAGGAGAGGATTTATATTTGGAAATGAAATGATTAGTAGAAGTTGTAAATTGTAAAGCCTGGAATAACTACTGAAAAATTCAGAAAAAGGTATGAGTCATAAGCTAATAGTAGGGAGAAACTGGAAGTATAAAAAGTATTTAATTAACTGAAAAGAAAGTAGGAAAAGAGAAAAAAATGAATAGGAAACAAATAGCAAGAAAGCAGGTTTAAAGCTAGACATAGTGATAATTATATTCAATTCAATTGGAATGATTAAAAAAACACCCAATCTACTCCACAGAAGAAGTTGGATCAAAATCCAGACTCAATATATGTGGCATGTAAGAAACCCATTTTAAACCTAAATATACCTGAGGGTTGAGAGTAGATTGTTAAAGATATGAAAATATTAAGCAAGTAAAGCTGTAATGAATATATCAAATAAAATAGGTTTCCCATCTAGAAATATTACTAGGGAAAAGAGAAAAAATTTATAATAATATATAGGTTGATTTGACAAGATAATATAACAATTCTATGTAGGAAGAAATAAAAATAAATAAAAATAAAATTAAAAAAGAAGACAGAATATGACAATCTTAAATGTGAATGCAGCTAACACAAAAGCTTCAAAACATGGGAAAAAGGATACAATTAAAAGAAATATACAAATATATTTAGAATAGATATACAGTAAAAATTTTAACTTATATATATAATATATATTAGTTAAATACAATAATATATATTATTATATATTTATATAATAAATATATTTATTTATTATATAATAAATATAATAATATATTATATTAGTTAAAACTAATATAATTAGTTAATATAATATATTAATACAATATATTATATTAGTTAAAACTAATATATATTAGTTAAAACTTCTCCTTAGTATTTGTTTAGACAGGTAGAAAAAATAGGAAAATATTTATCAAGAAAATTTTCTCATGAACAAAAATTAACAAAACAATAGAAACTATATCTACCAATATATAAAAAGAATAAAAAACATGACCAAGTATAGTCACTTGGAAAATCATTCAAAGTATTTCGTTATATTAATAGACAATAAAGAGTAAAATAGCTGGGCATGGTGGTCCATGCCTGTAGTTCCCGCTTGGGAGACTGAGGTAGGAGAATCACAAGTCCTAAGCCACCTCAGCAAAAGTGAGACACTAAGCAACTCAGTGAGACCCTGTCTCTAAATAAAATACAAAATAGGGCTGAGGATGTGGCTCAGTGGGATGTGGCTCAGTGCTCATGCGACCTTGAGTTCAATCCCCAATGGCCCCCAAAAAAGAATAAAATATGATTATTTATTTCAAAATCTGTAGAAAGCACAAGTATTTCATAAAACCCAAAAAGCAAAACCAAAACAAACAAAAGGAGCAAAACCAAAATTGTTGGCAAACTAAGATTAGGTGGTAACTCCCTCAATGTAATACAGAATATCTTATAAAAACCTACAACTTGATACTTAATGGTATATGACTGTCTGCTTTGCAATACACTCAGGAATAAAGCAAGGATATTTTCTCATCACTAACACTTATTATTTGAAAATAGTTGTGACTAGTTCAAAGAAGGAAAGAATGAAAAAAGAGCAAGCAATACTAATTTCCACCCATGGGAATGCTGGTCAGGAATCCTAAAAATCTGCTTCTCCATGAAACCAATGAGAATATTGTAAAGAAAATCAATGTAAACTTTATAGAACCTTGAAAATTAAAGGCATACAACAATCTGGGCAGAATTCATTCAAGAAAATTTACTATTTCTTGGTTAAAACCAGTGTGCTTTGTGGTAATTAAACTTGCCCTCTCCCAGCTTATATTAAGCCTAAAAGACAAAAGACGCTTTATCACAGTGTCCATGAACAATTGTACTTTACTAACCACTTGTGGAGGCAAAATAGGTTTGGAATTCCTGGAGAGCCCTATTCATAGATAATTATTATCTGGTCTGTCTAGTGGTTTCCTGGAAACCCTTATTCACAGGACTTATATATATGTACTCTGAATCACAGCTGGTCTGATCTGATTTATTGAGGCAATAATTTTCCATACATATTAGTGAAAAAAAAAGTCAGTGGTAATTGTTTTCATAGTACTAAAGCTATCATTGAGGTGGTAGTAACAGAACAAAGTCAAGGAATGAGATGTCCACAGAGAACTTCGAAAAATTGCAATAAATTACTGGTAAGATAGAAGGCCAAACTTGTATATGATGGTGTGTGCATGACAGGAAAAACCTCAGAGTGTCCTAATCTCTCCCTTTGACACTGAGGATCTCTAAAAACAGGAAAGGAAAGTTAAGCAGAGTTGTGATCTGTTTATTGAAGCACTGAAAATCACAAAGGTGAAATAAATTTAGAGATATACTATGTTCATTGATCAGAATATTCAACATATTTTAGGTGTTGATTCCCCTTAAGTAATCTAGAAATTAAACACAACCCCAGTCAACACTCCAGACATCTTTTTAAATGAAATTGATCATTTAACTCTAATGCCCATGTGCAAAAACTTAGAATACACAATTTCATGTTTCATAATCTCTACTCTTTTCAGGTTACCTTTATTTATTGCCATATATATATATTAAGCCTATTTTTAAAACTTTCTAAAAGCCTGATTCTGGTTCGGAATCTCACCTAAATCTCATTTAAATTTATATACTAAGTTAAGAAGTATTTTTTCTTCTTCAAGAAAATTTGTTCAGATCTTGTTTTAAGTTCATCCAGTATTTTTCTTTCATTCTTAAAGATTTTTAAATATTTTACTTATTTCATTCTATGTTTTGTCTGGTTTACTCCTTTCTAAAGGGGAATATTTTTGTATTTTCATTTGTACTCAGAATGATATCTTAAAAAGAAACTAAGTTGCTAAGTTATTGTTTCTTATAATACATGTAAAAATATTAACATTTTATTTAGTGCTAATTAATCTATGATTTGTATGAATATAAAGAGAGAAAATCTTTTTTTAGCTTCAGTATTAAGAATGTCTTAAAGAAATTGTTGAAAATAGCCTGCATACCTTGTGATCTAAATGACTGTCATCTTCAAGCTTACTTGGACATAATTAAAGTATCACTGGAGCATATCTTCCAGGAGTCTACTTTAAGGGATAAGGAGTCTCTTAGGAAATGACTCAGACTTGTAGAAAAGAGAGTACTGGCTTGGAAGCTTGTTTCTATTGCTCGTTTTAACAATACAGTAGATTGGATAGAGTAGATTATTTTTTAGGCTTGTCTAAAAGGTCAACCACTAAAAACCATGGCCCTTATCTACCCGCTGAATCCTAGAGCGAAAAGAGAGAACAATAATAACAAAATATTTATACATGTTAATTAAAAGATTATACTGTTTTCAGCAAAACAGTGAAGACTCAAATATAAACAGCAATGATTTCAATAGCTTTGTAGATTTAGAAAATCCTGCTAGTATGTTTGAGTGTAAGGAGAAACAGCAATTTTAGTGGTGGTATTGACAAACTTGATGCCATAAGACTTCTCTCCCTAATAAGAGTGCAACTCCTCTTCTTCCTGTATTTACTGCATTATCACTTCTGTCACCAATAATGCATTATTATCATTAGATATTTGTTACAGAACTGAGTCAACTAATAGAAATTAATTGATTATTTACAGTTACTTACAATTTACAATTATTTATAATTGTCCCATGTAAAAAATGGAATATCCATTGATAGTCAGCTACTTTATTTCAGGAAACATTTTAAAAGATGCTTTAAGGTTTCTTAAACCTTCCTCCTTATTTTACTTTTTAATTCCTTACCCACTTAACACATCATGGATTTTGAGGGGAACTGAATGGTAGGAGTTGGAAAATTGCAATTTACCTGTTTTCTCCATACCATTAGGAAGTCAAGACCCATGAATAAATGACTTCTCATACTAATGTTTAATTTATTTTCAATTTCTCTGTATTGGTCAGAAAAGTCTAGATTATATTTTGGTTATGTAAGTCTCAAATCCTGTTTCTTGTAAACACAAATGTTTATTTCTTGTTTGCACCCTGTGTTCACCATGGTTTTACTGGGAACTGTGCTTATCAGAATCACCCAAAAGACCCAGGCTGACAGTGACTCTATCCTGATACCTCATCCCTAATCACTACAATAAGCAGTAGGGAAATGTGTTTATTTTCCTTAAAACTTTGACCCAGAAGCAACATATGTTTTCTCTTCTTACACTGTTTGTTAACTAAGTCACCTGAAACATGTAACACCAGGTTTTGTGAAAGTGCAATCCTATCAGGTTTAAAATAAAAGCTAGAGTATTTGTGGACAAACTGGTTCTGGAAAATGCAACTATCCTGCAATAAGTGTGTGTTATGGTTTGGATGAGATGTTCCCCCAAAACTCACATGTGAAACAATGCAAGAAGGTTTGGAGGAGAAATGATTTGCCTTAACCTAATCATTGAATTAATCCCCGAAGGGATTAACTGAGTGGTAACTGGAGGTAGGTGGGGTGTGGCTGGAGGAAGTGGTTCATTGGGGGTGTGGCCATGAGGTATATATTTTGTATCTGGAGAATGGAATCTCTCTCCCTCTCTGCTACTGATCATCATGTGAGCTGCTTCCCTCTGCCACACTCTTCCACCATGATGTCCTGCCTCACCTAAAGCCCTGAGGAATGGAGACTGCCTTTTATGGATGGAGAACTCTAAAACTGTGAGCCCCCAAATAAACTTTTCTTCCTCTACAATTATTTCAGTTGGGTCATTTTTGTTACAGTAGTGAAAAAGCTGACTAAAATAGTAAATGAAAAAGAAATTTCTAAAATAAAAATAAAAATGTAAATCATCATGAAAAACTGTTTCATAAAGGTACATGTGTTTACTTAAGGTCTAGTTCCATGACTTCTACGTCAGTTTGGATTTGGGGGCTGTTTGATTATAAAGACAAATTAGAAAAAGAAAATTAAAAAATGAGGAAAAACTTCTAACGTACACAATATGACAGCAGTAGAAATGACCATGGAAAATAAGTTGGCTTAAGAGAAGAAAAAAAGCATATCGTCTGGTATAAATCATTGTAGAAAAAGAAAATCCTCCATATTTCATTAATACTGATAAACATTTTCTTAGATCATATAGAGCAGCTGAGTTGGACAATGTGGGCCAGTGTGTTAGCTTTCTGATACTGTAATACGCACTTGAGATAATCAACTTAAAAAGAAAGGTTGATTTAGGCTCATAGTTTCAGAGGTTCCATCCAAGCGTAGGTGGCCTGGTTGCTTACAGTCTTATAGCATTACAGCTCATCATTGTGGTAGAGCAAGACCATTCACCTCATTGCTGGAAAGTGAAAGAAGAGAGGAAGGTACATGGATCGCACAGGTATCTTCAAGGACATGCCTCCAATGACCTAAAGATTCCCCTACTAGGCCCCACCTTTAAAGATTCCTTTAGAATATGTTCTACATAATCATGAAAGAATAGGAAATGCTCTCCTCTCTTTAAATCCATTTAAAAAAATATTATGTACACTTGTTAACCATATCACAAAAAGAGTTTACAACATAATCTTCAAATTTAACATGCATTGTTACATGATCCAAGGAAGACACAAGAAGGCAAAATTTTGATTTGTCACTTTAAGCATATCGACTAGAATACTGCCTCCACAGGAGGAGGAAGAAGAAAATGACAGCAGAGAGATTTGTGTACGATTGTGGCTGTTCTGACCTTCAGAGAGGCTATTCAGCCTTTAACAACTAAAGAACCATTTCACTGCTGAATAGAGTCACAGAAGATCTCAAAATTGTAAGATATATTTAGCTTCATGAAAGGGATATGTCGAGCTCCATGTGGTTTCAGAGTTTGGTGGTAACAGGAAATCACCAGGGAGTATATTTAGGAAAGATGTCCTGAGGTTTGCACTCAGAGACCTTCAGCAAACAAAATAGAAACAGATGGGAAGCATCCTCAGTGCCAAGTGATATGGGGATTCTGTCGATCATCACTTTGTCTCTCTCACACACACACAGTTTTCTCAGCATGAGACCTATTTTATTAAATGCTGGTAACTGTTTTGGTAAAAGAGAAACAAGAACATAGGTATTGTGAACTTGTAGGAACATGCTAAAGAAGCAAGGGAATAGTCAAGTGATGTATTCTTGGCGATAATGTTTTTCATACTTTCCACCATTTGACTCTCCAAATTAGAGATATGCATGCATGTATTTTCTGGGGTTTGAGAGATAATTATATAGCTTCTGACTTACATAGATCAGGCAAAGAAAAATACTACACAGTAAAACTCCCAATTTCATGATAGACAGATGACAGCAAAAAGCATGTTTTTATGCATGATTCTCTGTAGGACCTCTGAGGGGACAGAAGGTTTTCTAGTTTGATAGAAAATTCATGGAAAATTCTATTTAACAGAGGCTTATATTTCTTTTCTAGAAAATAAGAGAGGGGTAGCAAATTAAGTTTTTAAATAATGAAACATATAATTTGGTCCATGTAACATTTTCTCATCTCACAACATTGGACTGAAGAGTGAATCTAACAAGTCATTGATAAGTGAAGGACAACTTCAAGTGGATTTTGTTGAATGATGTGTTACTACCTCATGCTCCTCCAAAATGCCCAAGCACGATTCACTTAGAGTGTTTTGAAACACTCATAAAGAATGTAATGAGCTCACTAGGATCAGATAGTCCTCAGGCTGTTCACTTATTTTGAAAAGATGCAAATCTTGCATGAAGCATTGTAGCTTTAAAATGACTGGGTGATGTCAGTTTCCTCTGTTTCCAATTGTGGAGGAAGACAACAGAGGTCCATGAAAAACCTGATGAGAATCTTATTTTTTTCCTAATTAGGAAAAGGATAGCATTAATTGATAACTCCTAGAAATGGAGGAAAAGATGGTGTGTATGAATAAGATAAGCTTATTGAGGATTAGGAAGCTTTGAATGCTGTTCTAAGAAATGAGGCAGAAAGTCAGAAGTGGATTGGGGAATACAAGAAGAGTTTGAATAGATTTTTTTTTTGTGCTCTAAGACTTGGCACATACGTTAAGTTTCTCAGACCTTGTTCATCAGCCAGTTCTCCATCACTTCTCCACCTCGAATACTCCCACTCACAGAGAACAAGCTCACTCACTAGAATAAAGATGAGGTTTCAACATGAGGTTTCCATAAACAACAACTTTGGTGACTCTGATGCTCTATCAGGTCTGGTTAGAATAAGAGCTTGTCTGGGGACCATGGACGCTTTCTCTTCAATATTTGATCTAGTCTCTTATACATCTATGATTATTCTTCATAATGCTAACTGAAAGTGGACTTTGGAATTTTGGCACCAGAAGCTGAATGGTTAGTGGCCATGTGTGCCCACTTTTATAAACCAACTTACTTTCTTTGTCTGGCTATATAAATAATGCCAAAAAATGTATTCACAAAAAGGTAAATTTTAAACCTTAAGTAAAAACTAGGAAAAATATTTTTCTCTATATTAATGATATTAAATTAAAATCTGAAGGATAGTTTTGTAACAAAATCCAAATAATTGTACCATAGTATAAATAATAACACAAATATCCTAAGGCATCTAGGAAGTTTTCAATTAGCCATAAATGGGTTGTAATCGTGTTCTCTTCTCTCACTGCTTTTAATATTTAGAAATTTTAGAAAGGGAAAAAGAAAATGCATCTGGCGTTTTGTTTTCTTCTCCACCCACTGAAAACTGAATCCAGGGGTGCTCTACCCTGAGCTATACCCTCAGACCCTTTTATTTTATTTTGAGGTAGAATCTGGCTCAGTTGCCCAGGCCAGCCTCAAACTTGCAATCCTTTTGACTTGGCCTCATGAACCTTTGGGATTACAGGTTTGCACACTAGTGAGCTACCACACCTAGACATCTGGAGTGTTTTAGTGGTTCTTGAATACAGAAGGAAAGAGGGTCATAATGGAGGATCATAATAGAAAATATCTGTAATCTTGGATGGTTTAACCTAGTGAGGTCAGGGGAGCAAGTTACTTCTTATGAGATGGTAAAGTAAGGCCATGGAACAAGACCAGAGCAACCTTGGTGATAAAGAAAAATTTCCCCTTTCCACATTAGGGAAAACACTTCTCCCTGACCTCCTGTTTCTATGAGGATGGTGAATCAGTCTAATTCTGGGATTCAGCTTTAGGAATCCTATTCCAATACCAGATTTATTTGGTAGTAAAGTCAGTATTTGTTTCTCCATCTGCCTACTCCTTTGTCTCCCCACTGCTTCCAAAGTTTGGAGGGAAAACAGGGAAAAAAGAAAAACCCTTACAGTAAAATATAATCTTACAAACGATCTACTTTTATCTGAAAATACAAGCAGAAAGCCAAGTCCACAGGGTGGCAGAAAACATTTTGAGGAAATAAAAGCTGGAACACAAAATCATGGTTTTCTTTACTCATTCACAAAAGTACTTTTGCATAATTTGTTTACTGCTTAGTAATCCACTTGCTACTTAGGGCGTGCTAATAAATACTGGCTGTTATTACCTGAAGAAGGACCTCACCCTACTTCTCTATGACGTTCCTTGTTTGGTTTTATTCTGTCTATCAAGACTTTCTCCTACTAGCCACTTTTTCATAGGACTATTTCATATCCACTAGGGCTATTTCATAGCCACTAGGACTTTTTCATACCCTATGTTAAATATCCTATTATTGGTAAAGATTTTTCTATCCCCTCCCATTGACAAGCAATATATCCTTACACAAAAAGTTGTAGAACTTTCTTTCCTACTTCATATTGTGTTGTTTCTATTTGTTTACAATTTGTTTTAACTTTTACATGAGAGTCTCTTAAAGGAAGAAACTGACTCCTACTAAACTTTAAAACTGCCACCGTTCAGCTCAAATGACAACTCAGAAGATGCACAGCCCCTAGGCACTGGATCGAATTGAATTGAATATGTAGGATTTAATACTTTCATATGATGGAATAATAATGTTAGGAAGAATAACATGATAGTGAAAAAAAAGAGTGCTTTCAGTGAGCAATGATGAGAACATTACTTTGAAAAATACCAGATTCAGCAGGTTTGGTAGTGTACACCTTTTATTCCAGCTATTCAGAAAGCTGAGGTAGGAGGATTGCCAAGTTTGGAGGTCAGCCTCAGAAACTTAGTGTGAACCTGACTCAAAATAAAAAAAAAAAATTAAAAGGGCTGGAGAGGTAGTTCAGAGGTTGAGTGTCCTTTGGTTCAATCCCTGATACCAAAAACAAATAGAAAAATCAGATTCATCTGAAGAAATATTTTGTCAAAATATTTTTGGAAACAAAGTCTTGGATTATATTAAGAGAGCTTCAAATGCAAACTTCTTCCATTCTGCATTTTGTGGAAAGTCTCAATGTCCTTTATCCATCACCATTTAATTATCCCCAAAGTTTTTTATTACAATAAATCATATAATGTACATAACCATATCTCAATGCACAAATTCCTGGATTAATAAAAACTTAAAATCATGATTATGGTTAGTCACATTAGCAATGACATATATAACAATCTTTTCTCCCTATTCAAATAATTATGATATAGAAACAATACTTGAAATTAACATTTCTCAAATTAATGATATTTAAAACTAAAAATATCATTAAGATACAGTCAATATATGATTTAGTGCTTGCTCAGCCTGACCAGTCACTAAACATGTGACTTGTAAGAAATGAATCAGTGGATTTAAAAACAAAGGTACAAACCTACACACAAACTTATCTTTTTAGTTAACTTTCTCCTTCCTTTTTTACTGCCTTGTAAGCTCTTTCATTTATTACGTACATATTTGGTTAAGAGGAAGTCTCTTCACATAGATTTCTGTTTTAATTCTAGAAAATTAGAATTCAGTCAGTTGTGCAATAACAAGAGAAATACCATAGCAACCCAAGGTTAGCATTGTAGTTTTAACATAACAGTGTCTCCCATAGCCAGTTGAAAACTTGAATTCTGAGTCTGTGTCTGAAATTTTACTCTTCTTGCCTCTTCTTAATTTTATCCTTTCTTAGATGGAGCCATTCCTTTTCTGTAGTTGTTTGAGAAGAGTCAGATTTACTTACAAAACAAAACATTTCATGCCCAATGTCAGATGTCTTCCCAAGCTTTTATCAGAAGTCGTGGACAACCAGGATGCCTGACATGGCATGCTTTAGATCATCACCTCATTTACTTGCATAAAATAAAACTGTTTTGATTTTCACTTGGTAATACCACGGGAATAGTTTGTAAATTGAAGCAACCAGAAAGGGCTTTGGAAGGGGAATAGGGTTGAATCTATTTAGTCAAGTATTTGTCTTCACTCTTATTCTATCTTTTCTGTCACCATTTAATATTTTTTTTTACCTACATTCAGCCATTTGCAATATGAAAATACAACAATTTATATTCTTTTTCTTTTATACCTTTATTTTTTAATTTATATGTAGTACTAGGGATTGAACCCAGTACCTCACACATGCCAGGCAAGCACTCTACCACTGAGCCACAAACCGAGCCCCAGAACTTTTATTCTTAAGAATAGATTTTCATGTCATCCTACTGCTGGAACTGGGTTTCATTCACAAACCGTCAACCATAACCTTCTTCTGAAGGGAAGAATGGGCAGAGGAGTCATTCATTTGCTTTCTTCCTTCTTCCTTCCTTCCTTCCTTCCTTCCTTCCTTCCTTCCTTCCTTCCTTCCTTCCTTCCTTCCTTCCTTCCTTCCTTCCTTCCTTCCTTCTCTCTCTCTCTCTCTCTCTCTCTCTCTCTCTCTCTCTCTCTCTCTCTCTCTCTCTCTCTCTCTCTCTTTCCTTCTTTCCCAGGGATTGAACCCAGGGACACTTAAACACTGAGCCACATTCTCAGTCCTTTTTTATTTTTTTTTTAAATTTTTTGTTTAGAAACAGTGTCTTGCTAACTTGCTGAGGCTGGTTTTGAACTAATATCCTCCTGCCTGAGCCTCCTGAGCCACTGGGATTACAGATGTGTGCTACCACACACAGGCACTCATTTATTCTTTAATTTGTCTTATAAAATTAATAGAAAGAACAATACAACAGAGAATGTTGGTGAAGCCCAAGAAGACTTACATGTCACTCTTCACTGTGTTGCCGGTGATGAGAAGGAAAATGCTTGTTTCAGGCAGATAAAAGTCTTGGGACAAGACACTAATTACAGGGAGACAAAGGCTGCAATGATGCAATATGATCATTTAGCACAGAGCCTATGATATTCAAAGAATTTTATCCAAGTTACAAGCAGATAAGCAAAAGTTTCTAGAATGAGAACGAAGTAGAATTCTGGGTAGGCAGTGGACTCAGGGGATTAGTCTTTTTACAGAATAAAAAAGTTAAAGTCCGAATGACCAAGAATGGAATAATAACCTAGAGGGCTGGGACAGGGACATGGTTTGCCTGACCAACGTGGGCAGATGTTCTGTTTCAGCAAGGAATTTTGACTTGAGCAGTAGCCACATGGCACTGATTCAAGGTTGAAGATAACACTGATTTGTGGGGACAAAGTTGTTTGAAGTCACTGCAACCCTGAACACCATGTTTATGGTAGAGTCACAAGTCTGGTCTCACTTGATGCCTACTCAGAGCATATCCTTCTGTTAAGCTGATCGTAACTGTAGCTGATGGTAACAGAGTGGGTCAGGCAGAAACAGGCCAGGCTCTTCACATATAATCTAGTTATACTGATTGTCCTTTATTTTGGGTGCACCAAAGCAGATCAACTGAGTCTCAATGAGGGGTAACACAGCAATACATGAAAACTCAAAAATCTGTAGAAATTTGGGAGAACATCGAAAAGTAGTCCTAATGGGATTGTGAGGCCCTCTGGAGGAGAAGCAGCTGGGATAAGGTATGTGTTCAGCATACAACAGGAGGAACAGCAGCAACATCCTGCTGGGGGAAATGTTCTGTGTAAGCACAAGGGTGATACTCGTTCTTTCTACTGAATGCAGGGTAAGATGGGGAGAAGGAAGAAGAAACAATTTAAAATACTACTTTATTCCAGAATCAGTAATATGTTCTTCAACTTAGTTTCTTAATTTATTTTCCACAAAGCATTTTAAGTCATTTTATAATATGCTACCTGAGATCTCAAAGTAAGGTTGCTCAGCTTGTAGTCCACGTGTGACCAGATGGCATGATCCGCCTGGAATTAAGTGTTATTGCCTTTGCCTCTCCTTTCACTTTGAAACATGACTCAGTTCAAACAACAAATTATATAGTCACCTCTTCTGAATCCTATTCCAGACCAATTAAAACAGAAAACATGTGTTGGTGTCAGGGACCAGGGACCTGCATTCCCAGCAAATATGCAATCAATCTTCATGTAAATAGTGATATTTTGAGCCCATGACTATCTAAATTCAAAGTCCATGTGAGTCTTATTATAAACCACAAACTTAGAACTATATCTTTATTTGTATTGGTTCTGAATTTCTCCAGAAGTTGATGTTTTCTTAACATTGTTTACATTTATGTTTTCAAATAGTAATCTAATCTTCATATAATATCTGACATATTTTAGATTAAAGGCTAGATTTCTCAGTAAAGCAAAGAAGCCATTTAGTAGTTTGTTCTTATAAAGTTTTCTATAATAATTTGTAAACATGTATGTAAAGGAAATCAAGTTATGACTCGTAAACATGTGAATGCTATTTATTACACATTTTATATTTCATTTTGTTTAGGCAGCTGAAAGAATAAGACTAGGTATGAGATGTTGTCCATTTCTGTCTCTTGTTAGTTGTGTTTTATCTTCAGTAAAATTCCTGAACTTGTTATTTCCTAAAATAGGATACTGAAACAAATGAAAGCAAAAATATTTCCCCCAGTAAATATAACACGAAAGATTAAAACAGTACAATCTGTAAATTAAAAACTAACTCCAGAAAAATCATACAGGCTCTCTTCAGCTAATTTTGAATATGGTGCTGGTGCTTTATCATTTCACTTTCTAGTGCCTGGGTAGCATATTTTTCATGATTCTATTTCTTCTTTTTTCTGCCTTTCCTTGACATTATCCAAAATTTACAGAGCTTCAGATTTCAGTGTTCAAGCAGGGCTAATTATCCAAATCCAGCAGATGGTGCGTTTCAAATGATACGTGACCAAAGCTGCATTTATATCTTATCATCCTACATAGAACAGGGCGCCATTTCCTCCTCCTCGTATACTATGAGACTTTATTAGGGTGGGAGGAAAATCTCGGCCTCTCCCATGAACACATCCGGGGAATTTATGGCTCTCTCTGTCAGCTTCTTTGGCTGGAGTCATTGGATCTGCCCAGATAGAGAGGCTCACCAGCTGGCTTGTTGCCGGTGGCTTGGGAGAACCTGGTTGCTTGCTAAGGCAGGTAGACCTGGAGGCAGAGCATGGGTGAAGGCGCTGACACCGAGCTGGCGATGGGGACGCCTCCTCCTTGAGGATACCTAGGAAAAAACAGAAGGGAGCCGTCTGTCTGATGCCTCAGCAGAACGTTCGTTGGTCCGCTGAGTAAGTCCATTAATAAGCGAATAATTAATCAAAACCAAAACTGACAAACGAAACCACAACTCTATCCTCCACTTAGACCAGAAGACAACGCATTGAAGCTTCTGATCGGATTTGTGCTGATTCTACAGTCAAGAGTAGATTTTAAAATACATATTTTTAAATTTTTATTTAGCTTTTAAATTTTTACAGACTGCATTTTGATTCATTGTACACAAATGGGGTACATCATTTCATTTCTATGGTTGTGCATGATGAAGATGCATACCATTCGTGTAATCATACATGTACATAGGGTAATGATGTCTGTCTCATCCCACCACTTTTCATACTCCCCTCCCTCTCATTTTCTTCTACATATTCTAAAGTTCCCCCATTCTTCTGTCATTCCCCACCCCCACCCCCATTGTATATCATCCTCCACTTTTCAGGGAAAACATTTGTCCTTTGGTTTTTTTGGACTTGGCTTATTTCACTTAGCATGATATTCTCCAATTCCATCCATTTATTTGCAAATGCCATAATACTATTCTTCTTTATGACTGAATAGTACATATTTTGAAGGAGCTTCAGGCAAGTGCGGGATGAAGATCACCATGAACACCTCGTGCGGTGACACCCCTGGAGCTGAAACAAAATGCAAAATAAAATTGGCAACAACAATAACAAAACCACACTGTAGTGTTATGAGAGCATAAAAATTAATTTGTGGATTAAAAAAAACATTGCCTAAGGTAAACACTTAATAAATAAGAGATAAAGGAGAGAACAAACAAAATAACCCCCAATATTGCCAAGAACAAACTAAACTTCTAAAATAACAAATGGAAATAAATTCTTCACACTAATGGCTTGAAAAGGAAAGAAGAAAAACATAAATGAAGACTTAAAAGACAAATTAAGGAAAGCAGGGATTTAAATAATGAAAAATTCCAGACAGAGAAGGAAGAGAAAAATGGAGGAAAAATATTACTGTATTAAAATTTTAGTGCTTAATATTAGAGACAATATATTCTTTTATAAATTTTAAAAAATTTTTTCATCCACAGGTTTATGAGCTCTTGACAGTTAAGGCTCCTCAACTATTACACTTCATATACCATATACTCTTTTCCCATTCTTTGGTACTTTATGTTAGTATAGCGATTTTTTTAAGTGTATCTTCTTTTATTTATTTATTTTTAATTATTTTTTAATTTTTACTGATTGCATTTTGATTCATTGTACACAAATGGGGTCTTAAAATGAAAAATAATTTGAGGTTCAAAACTCTGAGTGGAAACTGTTTACTGAGATGATACAGTAGTGAAATTCACTTGTCTATTTCCTAGAGAAAATTTGATCCCCACAGGGGGGTTGTGGGTAGAAAATTTTACAAACTTACGTAAAGAAAGAAGACATGAGGCAAAAAACAAGAACTCAAAAAAAATAAATTATTCATATGCAGCACTGCAAACTAGAAAATTATGGAATAATGACTACCATTTAAAGAAATATAATCTAATAAGGTTTCATATTTTATGGGAGGAAGTACTCCGTTGTGTTTGAAGGGGACCACACAAAAACAGAACATACTGTTGATATACATTTAATAAATTCAGACTCTCAAGAAAAATATATTCTAATTTATAAGCAATATATATAATAAATAGAGGTGACTATAATGTGAGTATACATAGTCAAGTATAAATATATGATAAAGACATGATTTAGGATTTTTATGTGCTTTTTGATTTATTTTTAAATGTTTTTCTTAGTGCATTATAGTTATGCATAATAGTAGGATTTATTTGGATGTACTCATATATGCATAGAATATAGTTTACTCCATTTCAGTCCCCAGTGCTTCCTCTTTACCTCCAATACTCTCTTCCTATTTCTCTTCTTCTATCCTACTAGTCTTCCTTCTATTTATTTATTGATTTACTTTAATGAGGACTTTAGAGATTACACACAGGTGGAATTCACTGTGGTATATTCATATGTATACATACCATAATTTTGTCAATTTTATTCCATAGTTCCTCCCTTTTCAATCTCTTCTACCTTCCCCTCAATTCCCTTCCCATACTGATTTTCCCTCAGTTTTTTTTTTTATTGTTTGCTCTATTTAGTTATATATGACAGCAGAATGCATTTTGATTCATTGTATACAAATGGAGTCCAACTTTTCATTTCTCTGGTTGTACACAATGTAGAGTCACACAATTCAGGTAATCATACATGTACATAGGGTAATGATGTTTGTCTCATGCCACCATCATCCTTCCTCACCCCCAATCCATGGCCCTTCCTCATTTCCCTCTACACAATCCAATGTTCCTCCATTCTTCCCTTACACTCCCCACCACCCCCATTATGTATCAGCAACCATTTATCATAGAAAACATTCAGCCTTTGGTTTGGGGAGATTGGCTTATTTCACTTAGCATGGTATTATCCAACTTCTTCCATTTACCTGCAAATGCCATTATTTTATTCTTCTTTATGACTAAGTAATATTCCATTGTGAATACATACCCACAGTTTCTTTGTCCATTCATCTATTGAAGGGCATCTAGGTTGGTTCCACAATCTAGCTATTGTGAATTGAGCCGCTATAAACACTGATGTGGCTGCACCACTGTAGTATGCTGATTTTAAGTCCTTTGGATGTAGGGCAAGGAGTGGGATCGCTGGGCAGATACTTCACAAAAGAAGATATAAAATTGATTACCATATATATGAAAAAATGTTCAACATCTCTAGTAATTAGAGAAATGCAAATCAAAACCACCGTAAGATTTTATAGAATCACCTTTCCCCTCTATTCCCCCTTGCTATGCTTCTGCACATGAGAGAAAACATTCGATCCTTGTGTTTCTGAGTCTGACTTGTTTCACTTAGCATACTTTCTCCAGTTCCATTCATTAACCAGCAAATGCCATAATTTCATTCTTCTTTATGACTGAATAAAACTCCATTTTACATGTATATAGATCATATTTTCTTTATCTATTTATCTGTTGACAGGCATCTGGGTTGTATATATAACTTGGCTATTGTAAATTGTTCTGCTATTGACTTTGTTGTGCCTGTATCACTACAGTATCCTAAATTTAACTTTATGTATTTTTATTTTGGAATATATACCAAGGAGAGTGATAACTGGGTGATATGATAGGTCCATTCCTAATCTTTTGAGTAATTTCCATAGGGCTTTCAAAAGCAGTTATACTAATTTGCAGACCCAACAACATTGTATAAATATACCTTTCCTCACCAGTGTTTAGTATTCTTATTCTTGATGATTCCCTTTCCAACTGGAGGAGATGAAATCTCAATGCAGTTTGGTTTGAATTTCCCTGATTATTAGGAATATTGAACATTTTTTCATATATATTCTGGTAATTTGTATTTCTTCTTTGGAGAATGTCTGTTTATTTCTTTTGCCCATTTATGGAGTCGGTTAGGCTTTTTTTTTTTTTTCCAGTGTTAATTTTTTGAGTTTTAAATATATTCTGGATATTAATCCTGTCAGAGGAGCAGATGGCAAAGATCTTCTCTATTCTGTAGGCTCCCTCTTCACACTCTTAATTGTTTCCTTTGCTGTGCAGAAGCATGTTAATTTGATGCTGTCCCACTTATTGATGCTTCGTTTTATTTTATGCTTTAGGCATCTTGTTAAGGAAGTCAGTTCCTTATGCCAATATGTTGGAGTCTTGACACTATGTCATCTTCTAGCAGTTGCAAAGTTTCTGTTCTAATCTCTAAGTCTTTAATCCACTTAGAGTTGACTATTGTGTCAGGTGAGAGATAGGGATCTGGTTTCATTCTTCTACATATCCAGTTTTCCCAGCACCTTTGTTAAAAAGGCTTTCCTTTCTCCAACATATTATTTTTGGCAACATTATTGGTTATTGGATGACTGTAACTATGTGGATTTTTCTCTATGTCTTCTATCCTATTCCATTGATCTTTGTATCTGTTGTGATGAAAATACCACGCTATTTTTGTTAAGGTAGCTCTGTAGTATAATTTGAGATTAGGCATTGTAATGCCTCCAGGGTCATTCTTTTTGATCAGGATTGCTTTGACTTTTCTGGATCTTTTATTCTTCCAAATGAATTTTATGACTATTTTTTTCTAGTTCTGTGTAGAATGTCATTGGTATTTTGGTGGGGACTGAACTGAATTTGGGTATTGCTTTTGTAGTATGACCATTTTGATAATACTAATTCTGCCTATTCAAGAACATAAGGTCTTTCTATCTTCTAAGGCCTCCTTTTATTCTTCCCTCAGTGTTCTATAGTATTCATTTTAGGGGACTTTTACCTCTTGGTTAGATTTATTCCCAAGGGTTTTTTTCTTATTTTTATTTTTTGATGTTATTGTGAATGGGATAGTTTTTCTGATTTTTTTTTTCCAGAAGATTCACTATTGGAGTACGAAAGTTATTGGTTTATAAATTTTGATTATATTCTGCTCTGAAAGTCTTCTGGTGGAGTGTTTTTAGTCAGAATGGTCATTCTGACTGTGAGAGTGGACATCCTTTCCTTATTCCTGGTTTTGGAGGAAATATTTTCAGTTTTTCTCCATTCAGTATGATATTGACTTTTGGTTTGTTGTACATCATGTTTATAATGTTAAGAAATGTTCCTTCTACCCCTTGTTTCTCTAATGTTTTTAACATGAATGGTTGCTGAATTTTGTCAAAGGCTTTCTGCATTGATTGAAATGATCATGTGATTCTTGTCCTTAATTCTACTTATTTGTTTTACTGCATTTATTGATTTGCATGCATTTAACTAAATTTGCATCCCCAGAATGAACCCAGTTGGTCATGGTGTAATATCTTGTTAGTTTTTGAATGCATTTTGCTAATGTTTTTATTAAGTATTTTGTATCTTCATTTATCAGATCTGTAATTCATTAGTCTGTAGTTTTCTTGACATGTCTTGGTCTGGTTTGGGTACAGGGTTATACTGGCTTCATAGAATGAATTTAGGAGTGTTCTTTCCCTTTCTATTTCATGGAATAATTTGAGAAGGATTGTCATTATTTCTCCTTTAGAGATGTGGTAGAACTAAGATGACAAATCATTTGATCCTGGACTTTTTTTGTTGAAAGGCTTCTAATTGTTATTTCAATATTATTGCTTGATTCTGGTTTGGTTAGGTTTCCTATGACTTCATGGTTCATTTTAGTACATGTCTAGAAATTCATCAATATATTCTAGATTTTCCAGCTTATTGGAGTATAAATTTTCAAAATAGTTTCTAAATTATTACCTGGATTTCAAAAAATGTCTGTGATGATATCACTTTTTTCCTTCAGTAATTTTGTCTCTCTTTTTCTTTTGGTTAGTTAAGGATTTGTTAATCTCGTTTATCTGTACAAAGAACCATCTCTGTTATATTGATCCTTTGCAGATTTTAAATTATTTTTAAAAATGTTTGATTCCGATCTTAATTATTTCCTATTTTTTTACTGATTTTGGAAGTATGTACTTTCTTTTCTAGCACCTTGAAGTGTAACATTGTATTATTTATTTGAAGTCTTTCATTTTTTTATTTTTATTTTTTGATGTGGGGGACTCCTGACCCAGAGGTTTTTGTTGTTGTCATTGTTGTTTTTACACAGGCACTCAATGCTTTAAACTTTCCTCTTAGAACTGATGTTTGTTAGGTTCTAATATTAGTTGTAACCCAAAAACCATGTGTGAGACAATGCAAAAGGGTTTAGGAAGTGAAGTGTTTGGGTTATGAGAGCCTTAACCTAATCAGTGCATTAATCTGCTATAGGTATTAACTGGGTGTTCATTGTAGGCAGGTGAGATGTGATTGGCGTAGATGAGTCATTGAAGACATGCCTTTGGGGTATATATTTTGTGAATTGAGCTTACTCCCCCTCCTTCCTGGTTCCATGACCCAAGCCACTTTCCTCTGCCATGATGTGTTGCCTCAACCCAGGCGCAGAACAATGGAGTCCTGAGTCCAAAATAAACTTTTCCTCTTCTAATTGATTTTGTCAGGTCTTTTTGTCACAGCAACACAAAAACTTAACAAAATAACTACCTTCATCCTGTCCCAGAGATTTTGATATGTTGTATCTTGGTTCTTATTAGTGTCTAAGAATTTCTTGATTTCTTCTCTTTTCTTCTATGATCCATTACTCATTTAAAATATTCAGTCTCCATGTCTTTGTGCAGATTTTGTGTTTTCTCTTGCTATTGATTTATAAATCAATTCCCTTATGAAATGATACAATGCATGAGATTTTATTTTATTTTTTGCATTTGCTAAGATGTATTATGACCTTTAACATGATCTAGTTTGGAAAAGGTTCCATGAGATGCTGAGAAGATATTGAATTTGCTATATTGGTGTGAAATACCCTATAGATATGTTAGGTCCATTTGATTTAAAGAGTTATTTAGGTTGGAAGCAGTTTTATTGATTTTATGTCTGGATGGCCTGTTTATTGGTAAAAGAGGTGTGCTGAAATCACCCAGTCTTATCGTATTGGGGTCCATCTTGGATTTAATGTCAAGAAATATTTTATGTAATCAGACTGAGGTTTGGAGCACACTACTTACTATCATTATATCTTCTTGTTGGAGTATTCCCTTTACCAGTATGCTGTGACCTTTTTCATCTCTTCTAATTAATTTTTGCCTGAAAACTTCCCTGTCAGACATGAAAATAGATACATGCATATGGACTCTGTGTACATATGCATGAAATATTTTTTCCCATCATTTTACCTATTATCTATGGGTGTCTTTGCCTATAAGAAGAATCTCTTAGAAATACCATGTAGTTGGATCTTGTATTTTAACCAATCTATGTCTTTTAATTAAGGAGTTTAAACTATTTACATTCAGTGTTTTTATGAATATATGTTTGTTATTCTGGTATTTTTGTTGGTTTGCTACATTTAATTTGGTCTTAATTTTCGTTTAGCTAATTGTTCTTCAAGAGAGCTTCATCCATTTGGGAGATTTGGGAATTTATTTTTAAGTTCTTCTGTTTGTAATATTTCTTTAAATATTTTTTTATAGCGCTGGTTTAGTGGCCATGAATTTTTTGGTTTATCCTTATCATGGAAAGTTTTTTATTTCTTCATTGATTCTGAAATAATTGGATTTTTTGCTGGATATAGCAATATTATCTGGCAATTGTTTTCTTTCAGAGCATAGAATAATCTATTCCAAGTCTCCCTTGATTTTAGGCTCTGAGTTGAGAAGTAAAAGGTGATGCTTATTGGTTTAACTCTAAAGGTGGCCTAACATTTTTCTCTTGTAGATTTTAATAGTCTATCCTTATTGTCTATGTTAGGCATTTTGACTATGATGTGTCTTGGAGAGGTTCTTTTTTTGGTCTTGTTTATTTGGGCTTCTATATGCCTGCTATATGTGGATGTCCATCTCATTTTGAAACTTAGAAAAATATTTCACTACTATGTCACTGAAAAGGTTCTTAATGCCTTTGGCCTTTATCTCCATGCTCTCTTCTAACCCAATGACTCTCATATTTGGTCTTTTGATGTTGTCCACAATTCTTGTACATTCTGATTGTGGTCTCCTCCAGCCCCAAATTGCATTCTGAGTATAAGTTCATATACCCTGTCTTTCAAGGCCTGAAGTTCCATCCATCTCTGAAGCCTGAAGTTCTCTTTTCGATACAATCAAATCTACTGGTGATACTTTTAAACAAAATTTTAAAATTTATTGTGTCTTTCTTTTTCAGGAGTTCTTCCCCCACCCCCCCACCCCCGCCCCCCGGGGATTGAACCAAGAGTCTTATTCATGCAAGGCAAGCACTCTACCAACTGAGCTATATCCCCAGCCCCACCAGGAGTTCTGATTGGATTCTTTTCAGTATCTCTATTTCTTTACTGAAATGGACTTTCACCTCCTATAGTTTCTTTCTTAATTCTTTCCTTTGATCTTCTTTTAGCTTGTTGAATAGTTTACTAATCAATTTTTTATAGTCTTTCTCTGAAAATGCACCCAGAGAAACATCTGCAAGTCTCATTTTGGAGGGATTGTAAATTTGGGGTGAAGACTTGTTTGCCTCATTCCTTGTGTTTTCAGAGGTCTTGGAATTTTGCATCTGTTGAGACATTTTATAGTAATTCCTATATTGTTGGTATCTCTTTGTTTCACCATATAGGCTCATTGTTATTCAAGTGATGATTTCAACCTCAAATTTGGCTCAGTTTGGTGTTATAGAACTGCTGATTTAATTCACTCTTGGAAAGCTGCTGCCATACTATGATTTCCTCTGAGATATTGTCTTGAGAATTCTCTCTGTTTTTGTTGTACTCAGTGGTAAGTTTTCTTGACAGAGAAACATTTTACAGTGCAAACATTTTACATTGCAATAGTTTACAATGAGGGTGAAATATTTTAACACTATGGTAACCAAACTCCAAAGGGTTTGAAATTGAAGTACAGTTTCCTTTAGTTCTCATTTTGTACAGAAATAAGTCTGGAAGTATAATGTTTTGCTTAAGAGTAATTGGCCCAAAGTTGTAATTTAATGATGATACATTAATATAGAAATCTATAGGTTAATTATAATTTCAAGGATAATAAAAATATTATCAGGTGACTGGAAGAATATTTAAATTAACTACTTGCCAGAAGTAGAATAAAAATGAACATAATCCTAAAAAAGTTGGAATAAAACCTGGAAAATGATAATCAATAAATATATGATAAATGCTCAATTAATCATAAAATTAAAAAGAATGAACAAATCCAAGTATGCGTAGTTTTGATTTGAAAGTAGGTTCTGATGAGAACTTCTGTACTCAAACCTCACATATATTAGGTGATTTAGCTGAAAATAAAATGAGAAAACACTTATAATTCAAGTTTTGTGGCAAAGAATGTTTTTTAATCGTATGAAACCTTGACTTCTGGTGTGCCCATCATACAAATTCAAATATAAGGTGACAAACACATGATTCTGGGTGTTTCTGATTTTTCAAATTCTAGTTCAAAGCAGGCCACATAAATGCTGAGCTTTGCCCATGATATTGAGGTCAATAAAGGAGATACCAGGAAAATAAGCCCATATACACATCTGTTCAGGTTTGCTCTCATGTGTGTTCATATTATTCTGTTATTTATTTGCTGGATCAGGGGTAAACTGATTTGAACCCAAACTTGGTGATATTTATTATTTTATTTCTATTAATTTTAAAGCAATCTTTATGACTTGGCCTAGATATAATAGTTCTACCAAGCTCCCCCAGGACACAAATTAGTTACTGTTACTATTTTATAAAGTTTATGCTCGTTTGAATTTACTCAGATGTTCCCTAAATACTGGCTCACAAAATCATTCCTTCATCCCACTCTATTTTGCACTCTAAATCCCTCCCCATCTTCCTGAAACACACTATAGTAGACAGCAATGGCCGAAATTATGTTGCAGAAGGAAAAAATAAAGAAAACTTGTATGATTTAAACAATAAATATTTACTTTCCCAACATATGAATATATGGGGCAATTAGAGCAACTCTTCTTCAGGGAGTGAATTGGGATGGGTCTGGCTCTCTGTTTCTGTTCATGTTCAAGTTTGTGTGTGTGTGTATGTGATTCTTGTGCCCTGGTTAAAGATGTAGCAACCTATACCTAGAGTTTATGTTGCACATGGTAATCAAAAGCACACAGGAGGCCAAGAGGCTAACCAAACTGCATGAGAATGCTTATGAACACTAAAAGCCTCTGCTTGCTTTAACATCACTTTCTGAGGGCAGGAGAAATATCTTCCTTCTCCACTTTCCTGCAAAACCCAGCGCAGTGTCTTGTATGTAACAACACTTTACTTGGTAATTAAATGCATATATTTGCATAAGGAAAAATATACTGTGCTAAATTATCCTCTTCTAGAATGTGAAAGAAATTACTAAAATCTATAAGAACTGTGAGAAATATGAGAGCTCTATTCAGGAACCCAATGCTTTCTTCCAGAGTGCCAAAACTTGTCAAGGATTAAAGAGTTAACGCTCCCCCAAAATAATAAATTTCCTATTTATTCAGCAGTGATGAAAGGAAAAATATAAGTGGAATTATAAAGTTCTATGGAAAAATCCAAAGTAAGTACAATTCAGTTTGAATAGTTACTTGTTTCATGAAAAAGAAAAGGTCAAAAAATAACTATGAGTTTTTTTTAAAAATGTAAACACTTTCATGTGCATCTGGGCAAAGACTTTAGAGACTGCTAAGAAATTTCTACAAAAAACATTATGTTCTTTTTCTGTGGAATAGAGATTATAATTAAGTAGTCATCAGAAAATGACAATGAAAATCTCCCATAGATATTAAAGACTAAATAAATAAAACTCCCAATTGCAGAATTATGACTTATAGACTGAGTCCACATGACACCCAAGTTACCTCTTTAAATGTGAAAAAAAGCTTCAACTGATTATCTAAGTACATTGTTGTCAGAATGCTATAAAACTGGTTTTCATTGAAATGACCTTATTTGACATCACATAAGCAGACTAGAGGTCATAAAAAGAAGTTTAAAAATCTTTTTAGGGGGGTTTTCAAGATGGCGGCCTAGAGGATGGCTGCATTTCATGTTGCTCCAGGACTCAGGATTCAAAAGAGGAGATATTGGGACGCTTGGGACCAACTCAAAGCAGCCGGGTGACTCTCACCCCCTGGGGAGGCATCCCGGATGGGACGGTGGTCCAGGAACGCAGAAAACTTTGTGAAGTAGAGCTGCCGGCGAGACGCCCCTCCCCCCGCTGGAGCAGTGAACTCCGACAGCTGGGAGCCGTAAAGGAGGCCACTCGGCACAGCGCTGGGACTCGGAGCCACCACTGGGGCTCCGGCGGCTGCCCAGGGGAGGAGTGGCGAGGAGAGCTGTGTGGACTCAGAACACCGGGGCCTGCCCTGAGGAGGAGGAGGAGGAACGTGGCCACTTGGATTCGGAGTGACTGCACCAGAGCTGCAGGCGGTTGCCAGAGGAGAAGCTGCGCGGCGAGCTGTGTGGACTCAGAACGACGCTTCTGAACCCCGGGGCCAGCCCTGAGGACGAGGAGGAGGAAGAGGAACATGGCCGCTTGGATTCGGGTGACTACACCAGAGCTACAGGCGGTTGCCAGAGAAGGGGCTGCGTGGCGAGCTGTTTGGACTCTGACCACTTCTGAACCCCGGGGCCTGCCCGGAGGAGTAGGAGGAGGAGGAGGAGCAGCGCGGCGGGTCGTGTGGACTCGCAGTGACTGCATTAGCGCTCCAGGCGGCTGCTCAGAGGAGAAGGCGAGTGGTGACTTTTTTGGACTTAAAGTGACAGCTCCTGAACACAGGGGGGCTGCCTGGAGGAGAAGCGTGGTGGGACGCTTGGTCTTGGGTGGCCGCACCAGAGCTCCGGGCAGGTGCCCAGAGGCCCCGTGCAGCGGGTCACGTGGATTCAGAGCCACTCAGAGCGACCGCTCCTGAACACCCGGGGGATTATCTGGAGAAGGAGGAGGAACGGGGAGGGTCACTTCGACTCGGAGTGATTGATTGCCCAGGGCTACGGGTGGTTGGTGGGAGGAGGAGGCACGAAGTGAGTTTCTTGGACTCCTAGTGACCGCACCAGAATACTGGGCGGCTGTCTGGAGGAAGAGGCCTGTGGCGGGTCTCTGGGACTCAGAGCGATTGTTCGGGGCCCCAAGTGACGGCTCAGAGGAGGGGCCACACAGCCAGGCGATTAGGTGCAGAGCAGGGTCCCAGGATCTAGGAGGCTTCTGGGTGGAAGAGCCGCACAGAGACAGGCTTAGGGCGGAGCGAAGGTTCCAGGCCTGCGGGCAAATTCTCTGAGGAGGGGCAGCCTAAGGAGATTCATCTGCGAAGGGTGAGGCTCCCAGGCCCAGGAGGTAGGGCCGGGCCCCTGGGAACTTTGCAGAGGAAGGTAGCCCAGCCCAGGCGGTAGCTGTAAATTGAGGGGAACCTCTAGGAGGGGAACTGACCAGCGAGATCTCCCCACCAGGTGAATCTTCCCTGCCGGGTGAGGTTTCCCCACAAGGACGGTAAAACCAGAGACTCAGGCCCAAACAGGCCGTGCCTCAGCCGGCAGCCTAGGTCCCCTTTGGATGACCATTGGCTAACAAGTGGAGGCACCTCTGCCCATTAGCAGGGATTATACCCCACCTGAAGGCCACCACTCCTAGAGAGGCAGCTTCCTTGTGTCGCACCGCATTATCAACTTCCTCTAAGACTTCAGCCTACTGAAGGCTAAGGGGGGATATATATAGAAATCTTCAGGGACATTGTAAGTCAATAGAGGAAATCTGCAATATCACAGCAGTCAACTGATACCTGAACAATATGAGAAAACAAGGAAAGAAAATGCTGCAAACAAATCTAGATGTTACATCAATAAAACCCAGTGACAGCATGGCAGAAGAAATGACAGAAAAGGAGTTCAGAATGTACATAATTAAAATGATCAGAGAAGCAAACGATGAGATGAAAGAGCAAATGCAAGCATTGAATGATCGCACCAATCGACAGTTAAAAGAGCAAATACAGGAAGCAAAAGATCATTTCAATAAAGAGTTAGAGATATTGAAAAAAAAACAAACAGAAATCCTTGACATGAAGGAAACAATAAACCAAATTAAGAACTCCATAGAAAGCATATCCAATAGGATAGAACACCTGGAAGACAGAACCTCAGACATTGAAGACAAAATATTTAACCTTGAAAACAAAGTTGAACAAACAGAGAAGATGGTAAGAAATCATGAACAGAATCTACAAGAACTATGGGATATCATGAAAAGGCCAAATTTAAGAATTATTGGGATTGAGGAAGGCCTAGAGAAACAAGCCAAAGGAATGAACAATTTATTCAATGAAATAATATCAGAAAATTTCCCAAATCTGAAGAATGAAATGGAAAATCAAGTTCAAGAGGCTTATAGGACTCCAAATACACAAAATTACAACAGACCCACACCAAGGCACATTATAATGAAAATACCTAACATACAAAATAAAGACAGAATTTTAAAGGCTGTGAGAGAAAAGAACCAAATTACATTCAGGGGGAAACCAATACGCATATCAGCAGATTTTTCAATCCAGACCCTAAAAGCTAGAAGGGCCTGGAACAACATTTTTCAAGCCCTGAAAGAAAATGGATGCCAACCAAGAATCTTATACCCAGCAAAACTTACCTTCAAATTTGACGATGAAATAAAATCCTTCCATGATAAACAAAAGCTAAAAGAATTTACAAAAAGAAAGCCAGCATTACAGAACATTCTCAACAAAATATTCCATGAGGAAGAGATGAAAAACAAAGAAGCAAATCAGCAAAGGGAGGAATTATCCTAAAGGAATTGTCAAATAAAGGAGGAAACAAATTGTGTCAGACAAATAAATAAACAAAATTTTAAAAATGAACCAAATGACCGGGAAACCAAATCATTTCTCTATAATAACCCTGAATGTTAATGGCCTGAATTCATCAATCAAAAGACATAGACAGGCAGACTGGATTAAAAAGAAAGATCCAACAATATGTTGCCTGCAAGAGACTCACCTCATAGAAAAAGATACCCATAGACTAAAGGTGAAAGGATGGGGAAAAACATACCATGCACATGGACTCAGCAAAAAAGCTGGAGTATCCACCCTCATTTCCGATAATGTGGACTTCAAGCCTAAGTTAGTCAGAAGGGATAAAGAAGGTCATTTCATACTGCTTAAGGGAAGCATAAATCAGCAAGATATAACAATCATATACATCTATGCCCCAAACAGTGGCTCATCCATGTATGTCAAACAAATCCTTCTCAATTTCAGAAACCAAATAGACCACAACACAATAATACTAGGTGATTTTAACACGCCTCTCTCACCACTGGACAGATCTTCCAGACAAAAATTGAACAAAGAGACCATAGATCTCAATAACACAATCAATAATTTAGACTTAACGGACATTTATAGAATATACCATCCAACCAAGAGTGAATACACTTTCTTCTCAGCAGCACATGGATCCTTCTCTAAAATAGACCATATATTATGCCACAAAGCTAATGTTAGCAAATACAAGAAGATAGAGACACTAGCATGTATTCTATCAGATCATGGATTGAAGTTAGAAATAAATGAAAGAGTAAAACACAGAAACTATTCCAACATCTGGAGATTAAATAATATGCTATTATATGATGAATGGATAACAGAAGATATTAGGAAGGAAATTAAAAAATTCTTAGAGGTAAATGAGAACAAAGAAACATCATATCAAAATCTCTGGGACACTATGAAAGCAGTACTTAGAGGGAAATTTATTTCATGGAGCGCATTTAATAAAAGAAGTAAAACTCAACAAATAAACAACCTAACACTACAGCTCAAAGCCCTAGAAAAAGAAGAACAGAACAGCACCAAAAGTAGTAGAAGACAGGAAATAGTTAAACTCAGAGCTGAAATCAATGAAATTGAAACAAAAGAAACAATACAAAAAATTGACAAAATAAATAGTTGGTTCTTCGAAAAAATAAACAAAATTGATAAACCTTTAGCCACACTAACAAAGAGAAGACGAGAGAAAACCCAAATCACTAAAATTCGGAATGAACAAGGAAATATCACAACAGACAGGATTGAAATACAAAACATAATTAGAAGCTATTTTGAAAATCTATACTCCAACAAAATAGAAAATTTCAAAGACATCAACAGGTTTCTAGAGACATATGAATTGCCTAAACTGAACGAGGACGACATAAACAATTTAAATAGACCAATTTCAAGTACTGAAATAGAAGAAGTCATCAAAAGCCTACCAACAAAGAAAAGTCCGGGACCAGATGGGTTCTCAGCCGAGTTCTACAAAACCTTTAAAGAAGAGCTCATTCCAATACTTCTCAAAGTATTCCATAAAATAGAAGAGGAGGGAACCCTCCCAAACTCATTCTATGAAGCCAATATCACACTGATACCTAAACCAGACAGAGACTCATCAAGGAAAGAAAATTTCAGACCAATATCCTTAATGAACATCGATGCAAAAATTCTCAACAAAATTTTAGCAAATCGCATACAAAAACATATTAAAAAGATAGTGCACCATGATCAAGTGGGTTTCATCCCAGGGATGCAAGGTTGGTTCAACATCAGGAAATCAATAAACGTAATTCACCATATTAATAGACTTAAAGTCAAGAATCACATGATTATTTCAATAGATGCAGAAAAAGCATTTGATAAAATACAGCACCCCTTCATGCTCAAAACACTAGAAAAAATAGGGATAGTGGGAACATTCCTTAGCATTGTAAAGGCCATTTATGCTAAGCCCACAGCTAATATCATTCTAAATGGTGAAAAACTGAAAGCATTCCCCCTAAAAACTGGAACAAGGCAGGGATGCCCTCTTTCACCACTTCTATTCAACATCGTTCTTGAGACTCTGGCCAGAGCAATTAGACAAACCAAAGAAATTAAAGGGATACGAATTGGAAAAGAAGAACTCAAACTATCCCTGTTCGCTGATGACATGATTATATATTTAGAGGAACCTGGAAATTCCACCAGAAAACTCTTAGAACTCATAAGTGAATTCAGTAAAGTAGCAGGTTACAAGATCAATGCCCATAAATCCAACGCCTTTTTATACATAAGTGATGAATCTTCAGAAAGAGAAATTAGGAAAACTACCCCATTCACAATAGCCTCAAAAAAAATAAAATACTTGGGAATCAATCTCACAAAAGAGGTGAAAGACCTCTACAATGAGAACTATACAACACTAAAGAAAGAAATTAAAGAACACCTTAGAAGATGGAAAGATCTTCCATGTTCTTGGATAGGAAGAATTAATATTGTCAAAATGGCCATACTACCTAAAGTGCTATACAAATTCAATGCAATTCCAATTAAAATCCCAATGACGTACCTTACAGAAATAGAGCAAGCAATTATGAAATTCATCTGGAAGAATAAGAAACCCAGAATAGCTAAAGCAATCCTTAGCAGGAAGAGTGAAACAGGGGGTAAGGCAATACCAGATCTTCAACTCTACTACAAAGCAATAGTAACAAAAACGGCATGGTATTGGTACCAAAATAGAAAGGTAGATCAATGGTATAGAATAGAGGACACGGACACAAACCCAAATAAATACAATTTTCTCATACTAGACAAAGGTGCCAAAAATATGCAATGGAGAAAAGATAGCCTCATCAACAAATGGTGCTGGGAGAATTGGAAATCCATATGCAACAGAATGAAACTAAACCCATATCTCTCACCATGCACGAAACTAAACTCAAAATGGATTAAGGACCTCGGAATCAGACCAGAGACCCTTCATCTTGTAGAAGAAAAAGTAGGTCCAAATCTTCACCTTGTTGGTCTAGGACCAGACTTCCTTAACAGGACTCCAATAGCACAAGAAATAAAAGCTAGAATCAACCACTGGGATAGATTCAAACTAAAAAGCTTTCTCTCAGCAAAGGAAACTATCAGCAATGCGAAGAAAGAGCCTACAGAGTGGGAGAATATCTTTGCCAATCATACTTCAGATAGAGCACTAATCTCCAGAATCTATAAAGAACTCAAAAAACTCTACTCCAAGAATTCAAATAATCCAGTCAACAAATGGGCTAAGGAAATGAATAGACACTTCACAGAAGAAGATCTACAAGCAATCAACAAACATATGGAAAAATGCTCAACATCTCTAGTAATAAGAGAAATGCAAATCAAAACCACCCTAAGATTCCATCTCACCCCAATTAGAATGGCGATTATCAAGAATACGAGCAACAACAGGTGTTGGCGAGGATGTGGGGTGAAAGGTACACTCATACATTGCTGGTGGGGCTGCAAATTAGTGCAGCCACTCTGGAAAACAGTGTGGAGGTTCCTTAGAAAACTTGGAATGGACCCGCCATTCGACCCAGCTATCCCACTCCTTGGCCTATACCCAAAGGACTTAAAATCAGCATACTACAGAGATACAGCCACATCAATGTTCATAGCTGCTCAATTCACAATAGCCAGACTGTGGAACCAACCTAGATGCCCTTCAATTGATGAGTGGGTAAAGAAACTGTGGTATATATATATATACAATGGAATATTACTCAGCCATAAAGAATGATAAAATTATGGCATTTGCAGGCAAATGGATGAAATTGGAGAATATCATGCTAAGTGAGATAAGCCAATCTCAAAAAGCCAGGGGACGAATGATATCGCTAATAAGTGGAGGATGACACATAATGGGGGGGAGGGAAAGGTTAGTGTTAGGGTTAGAGTTAGGGTTAGGGAGGGGGGCAAGTATGGAGGAAGGAAGTACTGTATAGAGGGTTAAGAGGGGTGGGAGGGGTGGGGGGAAGGGAAAAAATAACAGAATGAATCAAACAACATTACTCTATGTAAATTTATGATTACACAAATGGTATGCTTTTACGCCATGTACAGAGAAACAACATGTATCCCATTTGTTTACAATTAAAAAAAAAATCTTTTTAAAGATTAAACAAAAGGTATGAACATACAGTGTCAGATGATAATGATAGAAGATTCACAGATTATAGACATTAAGCAAATAAAAAGTAACTTAAATAGCTTATGGTCAATACAGTGTATAATAACCAACAATAAAGATGCATAATTTCATGGAAAGATGAAAGATATTATTTTTACAAAAAAATATAGTAAGTTTTATAATGAAGTTGTATCGACTTGTCAAAACAAATGCTTATGTACAAAATTGTTTAATTTACATAAGTCTTGAAATGATTAAAAGCAGAACTCATGTACTGTCCTTCTGTATAATAGTAAATTATTTAGGCCTGATATGGACTCAAATGGATTTTCCTATATTATATTTTCCCATCTTCTCCAGCAGTAGTATTCTGAATCTTCTGTGTCTAGTGGTCTGAAGTCATCTTTACTTCTACAGTTTGTAAAGATTAGCAAATAATACTTACAACATCTTTAAGATTCAATGTGTCCTTGAGGATGAACAAAAGTTGGTAAGCCGAGCTCTGAAGTAAATAACACTGCTTGTATATTTTCTAAATTCTCTCATCTTATAATGTTCATAGGAACTAATCATAGGTTGTACTATCATTGCCTGTTCATACTATGTAAGTTGGGTGGTATTAAAATAAAAGAAATATTGGTTTTTGAATTTTCAGAAAAAATCTAAGGTATTTGGCAATATTTCTTTCTTTTTTTTATATATTTTGTTTTTAGTTGTAGGTGGACACAATACCTTTATTTTGTTTTTATGTGGTGCCAAGGATTGAATCCAGAGCCTCACACATGCTAGGCAAGCACACTACCCCAGCCCAATATTTTCTTACTACCCACAAAAATGTTAGGAATTAGGTATAAAATGAAGTCAAGTTTCAGAGGTGAAGGCCTAAAGCCAAGGCTCAGATCTATCCTTTACAAGCTTTGTGACCTCAGGAAAATGAATATTCTCTTAATATTCAATTTTGTTTTCTGAAAATGTGACAAATAATTCTTGCTTTACAATTAGAGTATAACTAAGAGAATATAAAATAAAAACTAGACTCATTCATGACAAGGTGGTTTAAAAATGGATACTTTACAGTAATATTGTTAGATTTTTTTTTAATTGTTGAGAAATTTTTGTCCCATGTGACAATGACTGTCAAAATGCCTGACATTGTGATCCAAATGATGCCAACACCATACCTACACTCAGATTTGTGTGGGCTCAGGAAGAAGTGTGGTAACATGCATGCAATGTATATTTTATTTTTATTAAAAAGTTGTTTGGTTGGCTCAAGGTGACACAACACTATCATTACTAGTATTAAGTTCTCTTGCCTTTGGACTTAGTAGACAGTCAAGATGGCATATTTTTGCTGAGGCAGAGACTTTATCAATGTAAGTGGGAATGATAAGCATATAAGAGCCAATTGATATTATACATCTGAAGATAGGTGAGTGCATGGGACCATCAGTCAGACATAAAATAAAGCAGTATATCTGCTGCAGTTGGAGTTTAAAGTCTATTAGAGCAAATGACACTGCTATAAATATTGGTAAGGAGAGGCATTTTTATAGTTATTTACTTCTACAGTTATCAATTTCAAGAAATATTTGAAGCATTGTGTTTGATTTAAGTCAAGGAAACTGGCCAGATCCTGATATGATTTCACATACTGGTAGTTGAACTCTGATGTGAATAAGAGTACAAAACATATCACATTTTTCTCTTTTAACTTTAGTTTTGCAATTGGACTGGTTTATTCTTAACTGTATCCTCCTTAACATATCTGTATGCTAAATCATAATTTTTTAAAAAGCAAATTTTAATTCACGAAGGACCGATAGAACTTATAGTTATATCTTTAATTATTCTCAAATATCACATCTTTAAAGGTCTGAGGAAATGCAATATGCATTTAGCAAATGTTTGTTTTGTTCCTCTTATGTGCCAGGTACTTTTCTATGTAGTTGGAATGCAATAATGAACAAAATAGACAATGAGAATATCACTATGTAGTTTTATTGTGGAGTGGGGCAGATACTGAAATTCAATCTGATAGAAAAACTAATTATGTAAGGTGTTAGTAGGTGGTGGGTGTTAGGCGCACACACACACACACACACACACATACACACACAGAAATAGAGTAAGGAGAGCTGGGGAATTGAATAAGCCGAGTAAGTTTCAGTATGAAATAAAGTGGTCACCGAGTAGAGAGATTTGGAGGTAAATTTGATATATGTGAAGAATTTGCCACTTTATGTATGTTGGCAAACTTTCCATCTGGAAGAAACAACTAGAAGAAGGGGCATAAAATTATAGCCAACCTGGCTTGGGTAAGGGGTCCAGTGTAGCTGGAGCAGAATGGTAAAATGAGAGAGGCCTGAAGACCCGGTCCTTTAGGGCTGTGCCATGTTATGGAATGGTATTCTAAGGATCTTTTGATGCTTAGAATAAATTAGAGAGAGTCAAGAATAAAAAGTTAGAGAATATTTGGAACACTATATCACAATCCAGGTAAGAGATAACGGTGGATTCAGTTACTTACAGTGGAAAGGGCAAAGAACAAGTGGATTCATAACACATTTTAAAGTCAAAGTCACTAAGATTTTCTGAAAAACATAAAGAGAGATAGGAGAGAAAGACATTATCAAGGATGATTTAATATTCTTGAGTTCAATCAATTTGACAATAGAGGCTTCCTCCGATAAGAAGTGTTATGAGATGAGTTTGTTCTCTGGTGTGTCAGAGGTTCAATTTTGAGCAAGGTTTTTAAACTAGTTACTCAAAAGGGACTGTTTAGGAGACATTGGGCACATGAACTTGGAATTTGGGAGAGAGGTCTGAACTGGAGATAAAAATTTGGAATTAACTGGCACAGGGAGAAATTGAAGCCATGAATTTGAATGGGACCGTGAAGTTGTTGGATTCAGGTAGAACATGACTAAGAAAAGACTCCTGGAGCATTCTCAACTCAAGCTTTCAAATACTCCATCCCTGGCTTCACACACTTATGAGAAAGAGAAATTATTTTGGTAAATCATATTTACCCTATCTGTAAAGCAGAATCTGTGTAGAGTAGAATTGTACAGAGTAGCATTAAGATGCTTCTATAAAGGTGGCTGATTTTATAGAATTAGCCGAAGAAAGGTAAGTCTAGGAAGGATGGTCTTGTTTGAGTTGATGTACATCTTGTTTCTTTTCCTGATGAAATAGCACTTCCTTTATAAAGAGATGCTGATAATAGAATTTGTTTTATATGTGTCCGTATCACTATAGAGAAATCTAACTTGTTTGGAAATTCAGATATCTTTGCCTACTGCTCTATACTAATATACTATTCTCGACAAGTATAAACACATTTATGTGATGCTATGGGGGTAAAAAACCCACAGAGTGTAGGTGAGGCACATTGCAAGAGAAAAATTGGTATTAAAAACAAAAAATTTCTAAGCCAGATGTGGTGGCACACACTTGTAACCTTAGCTATTCAGGAGGCAGGAGTATTGCAAGTTTAAGTCCAGCCTATCTCAAAATAAAATTTAAAGAGGATATAGCTAGGGATGTAGCTTAGTGGTAAAGTGCTTGCCTACCATGTGTGAGGTCTTGGGTTCAATTCCCAGTACTGCAAAACATAAACAACAAATTAATCTGAATATAAATTTACCCTCTACTGAATTGTTTTGGGCAACTACTAACCTTCACTGAATCTTGTATTGCTTGTGTATAAAAAAAAGAAAACAATATAAGTTTTCATTAGATCCATTATGAGTATTAATATTAGTGGATGCTAAGTTACTGAGCTTGTATTTGTCATTAATTTATCATATTCAACATCATTGCTTTTAAAATTGATTTTGCATCTACAACTCTGATTTTATAAATACTTTTAGAAAATATACCTGCATGACCCAGGGGTCTTTTTTAATAAAGTTTTGTTGTTATTAATATAGAATTTTTCCCTCCTTAGCTGGCCATAAACAGTGGACTATATCACATTCTGCAGTTATTTTCAATATCAGTACAGATGACCTTTACAACTGTAAATTTCACCCAAAACTAGCTTCATATTTCCCCAAAAGGTACATATTGTCCTCAATGTTTTGTATGTTAGAAAAATATCTTAATAAAGCGATGGGTAAAAACAATCCATAATCCTTGAGAACGCTGGAAGATTTTGAATGATGCCTAAAGAGGAAATGCATTGCTTCTCATATGACTTTGACTATGGGAGCATCATTTAATAATTAATCATTAGACAATTGATTGACACATTAAAATTCCTCTCAGTAAAAGAACAGGGAGAAAGTAAGAGACACCAGGGTTCTCCCCTCATCCGGATTCAGTGAATCCTGCCATCTGCATGGTGTGGTTGCCAACTCTGCCTATCACCTCAAATTGATCTGAGGGTGGGGCTTGCAGAGAAAGACCTGTGGCCTTTCTCAAGAAGCCCACTTAGCTTCAAGCTTCACATTTCACTTTGAAAACCAGGTCTCTTCTGAAAAGATTTTCCTGATATAAGAAATAACACATAGCATTGCTATCTCCATTCATTTAATCATCCATTCATTCATTCAATAAAATCTAAATACTATCAGGGACCTTGCAAAGTACATGTGACATATAAGATGTAGACTTAGTTGTGTGGATGTTTATTCTTGATCAGGGAACTTAAAAAGAATCTGGCAACTGAGGACATACAAATAAGAATCACTAAATTAAGGTCAGGTGTGGGGGGGTACTTAATTTCAGGAGATGTCCTCTATGCTGGGTTTAAATGCTTGGAAAGAAGTTGACCATGCTAAGAGTTAAGAAAGGTGAGAAGCTGTTTCAGGCAGGAGAAGCAGAGGATGGAGATAAAACAATCAAGACATATTGATTGACCATGGGGCCTTGGCAAATTTCATTAGAACTTTCCCCAGTGCCTAAAATGACAGACAACCAACGAAGAAGCTACTGCATTGACAGGTGCAGGATTTGTGCAAGTTTGTACCCAAACCCTCTGCTTTCAACAAGCAGCCTTCTTTGAAATCCCTGGTTTCCATTCTACTTGTCATAATCAAATCCATTCTCTGTCTTGCTTCTTTAGAGAGATGATTTATGAAAATATTCATTCACTTTAGCATTCAGCCTCTACCAAGGCACTATGGCTCTGTGTACCTCACATTTGCTTTACATCTCCCTGATGCACTATAGCGCATAGAAAAATCTTCCTGGGCTTAGGCTACCAGGACAGTGCACACAGACTGCAGTCATAATACAAAGACCTTTAGAATTTAGAAAAGCGACATTCTCATCATTCTTGAGGAGTCTCTCCTCGTTCTTAAACTGAACAAAAACCAAAATATTATAAATGCGATTGCTATTTTCTTAGCAGGGCTTCTCCCTCTCATGTTTCTGGGCCTGATTACAAATATATATCATGCATAGAGCTGTTCAGAATGTGTAGTATTGTGATGTTAAACACTTCATTCTCAAGTACCTCAATTGCTTTCTGGAAATAAATATAAACATCCAGCTCTTACTCCAGGGCAACAACTTGAGACCATGGTGGATAGTTTCCTCTAGCTCTGACGGATTAGGGTACCTCTGGCATAGGAAGCAATAACACTGACTGGCATGATGGTTTAGAATCCCAGGGATCCTCAGTTACACAATAAGTATACTTTCACAGGCTTTTTATTGTGGGCCTTTCAGCAAGTACACAGTGGAAAGAGAAATGCCCCGAGCCCTGAGAAGAACAGGGAATCCGAGCGATGCCTGGAGGCAGGTAGGGCTTTTACCAAATACACAGCATAATCACGCTGATGGCTGGGAACGGGAAGACAGAGATAGACCCCTAAAATGCATCAAGTATTTAGAATGTACTGCAGAGACTATCAAAGACTTTATTTTCTGAGAAAGATAAAGACAAAGATGTGGCTCGAAAGCCAAAAACATTCTCAGCAAGTGGAAAAACTGTCAACTGGATAAAAAAGAGAGATAGGGGTAGGAGGATATTTTGGCAATTCAGAAACCTCCTAATAGTTTGTAAACATAAAGAAATCTGAAAATTTCGATCAGTTCTCAGCTTAAAAATCTGACAAAGGACAAGTCCTAACACTACTTTTCAAATATTTGAACTGAATCTAGTGGCACAATAAATCTAAGGCTGAACTAACCCACAGAATAAAGTAGTTCAATTTCCTTCAATAGTAGCCCGATAGGGCAAGAAGTATGCTCTTCAATGGCTGGGGCTGGGGTGTGGTGGTGGGGAACAGCATTTATTTTAGTTTCTAAACACTGTTTCATGATGGAAAAATGAAGTTTGGTAAAACCATGAAGTTGTCTACCTTTTGAGTAGCAGGAAAAAGAAAGATCTGTAAACAAAAGTGAAAATAGTTAATGCAATCCATAGGTGGGACAGATATAACAAAGGCAAGTGTGAAATAACTACAATAATTGCATTAAAGCATTTAGTGCTAAGGAGGGTTAGATTCATGTACAGATAGGTAATTTTAACAAAGAATAAATGATAAAAAATGACTACAATGTAAATGTTAGAATTAAAAAGGATACTTTCAGCAATGCAGAGTTTAGTTTAAGAACTAAACTTCAAACTACAGCAGAAAAAGGGATCAATTAATTTGAAGATAGGTCAATACAAAAATCTAAACTGAAACACACACATACAATACTAATATCAAATGATCTCACACATATACATGGGGAATTTCAGATGGAGAGAAAAGGCATTTAAGAAGAAATATTTGAAGAAACAATGAATAAAATTTTCCATAATTAATGACAAGCATTAATCCACAGATCCAAAAAACTCAGATCAGAATGTGAAGTAAGCATAAAGAAAATCTTATAGACCCTTCATAATAAAATTTCTGAAAATCAAAGGTAAAGAAAAAATGCAGAGGGAAAAAAAAGTACAATAGCCACCATCATCATGAAAAGAAGAAGGATGAGGAGGAGGAGGAGGAGAGGAAGAAAAGAGAGTCCGGAGGAGGAATGGGAGCAGGGAGAGAAGAATTAATAATAACTGTTAGAACAGATTTTCATCTGAAGTAATAGAGACCAGAGACAATGGAATAATACCTTCAGAACGATGAGGAAAAAAATAGGCAAATTCAGAAGTGTGTATCCCATAGAAATCCTTCTCCAGATTAATAAAAAGTACAATGCTTTTTATGTCCCACTTTCCCATGTGTGTAACACCCATAAAACTTAAATTGAGCAACAAATATACCCTTTATGGTCACTTTAAAATAAATACGCTTTTAGAGTTCTATCTGTCTGGGGAAAGTAATAGGTGAAAGACTGGAGAGCTTGAAAATATGTATTTTCATATACATATGAAAACTATATAAAGGATATATAAGCTCTAGATTATGACTTCCAACCTGTTTTAATGCACCTGTGTCAATTTCATTGAAATATTCACAGAATTGAACACTTGGGATTTCATGGGTCTAGATGACAAAAATCTAAAAGATTTCACCTCTAGGAAATCTTCAATATAGGAAAGAGAATCCTTTAGAGAAATGAAAGTCCTAAAGAAGCAAAAATGCATAGAAATAATTTTAAAGGATTTTTAAAAGACTTTTGGCAGTATAAGTATAAATAATGATAATGTTTTATGGGGTTACTTAGAAGTGAAATGCATGACAATAAATAGAATTGTGTTATTAGAATTTTTTTTAATTTTAATTTTTGCAGTGCTGGGGATTTAACACAGGGCCTTATGCATGCTAGAAATTTTTGACACCGGGAATTAATATAATTTGATTTGAAATTAGTCTGTGATAAGTTAAAGATGCATAACATTGTTGGGGCTGTGCCATGTTGGCGGCGCCGGGATGGCGCCTGATCACATCGGCAGGGAGGAGGTTAATTGACATAAGCACACTCAGGTGATTTTCTCATCCACACACACAATGTATGCACATGTGTTCTCGAGCACTAAGTGCCTGCTCCACGCGTCTTGCCTAATCTTTGTGTAAGAGGCGTGGCCCTGCTCTCCGCCTCCTGGAGGTGATATAAGCATAGGGAGCGAAACACGCCACAGCAGCCATTAGAAGAAAAGCAGTAGCAGAAGACACGCGGCCCGGCAGTAGCCAGAGAAGACACGCCACAGCAGCCATTAGCAAAAAAGCCAGAAGAAAGAACACAGCAGCGAGTAGGGGCAGCGGCGGAAGGCAGATCGCCCAACGGAGAACTGAGACGCATCACTAGGGCTCCTTAGGTAGACGTACCCTTAGTTCACAGGATGCAGGACTTTAAGGCATAGCAACTCTCTGGGCTCTAAGCAAAGTCTGTCCTTCTCTCAAGGTCTCTCTTAAGCAAAGTCTCTCTCTCTGATAAGCAAAGTCTCTCTCTCTCCTCTCAAAGCAAGTAAACCTCATTTCCTCTATCCTCTATAAGTAAACAAACAAGAAAGCAGAGCACTAAAGAGAAAGAAGTGCCTCAGTTTCCACTCCACCACCCATAAGACCCGTGCAAGTTGTTGCTGCAGGCGGTGACAAATATCCACGGATTTTGGAACCGCAAAGAGCCAGTGACGTAACATAACTTTGAGAGCTCCAAGAAAATAACATAGAGAACATTTAAATGTCAATACAAGAGTAAAAATAAACAATCGAAAAACAACTCTGCCTTGATGAACTCAAAAGGAGGGAGGAAATAGTTACAATTAAGAACCAAAAATATATGGAAAAATAGGAAGCAAACAGCAATATACAATGGTTAAATTTAATCATATTAAAATTATATTAAGCAAATACCAGGAGTGTTGATTACATAAAAAAATCAACACTTCACTATATTCTCCTTATAATAACCCTTTAAAAATGATGATATACTTTGCTACATAAAGGGGTGGAATAAACATTACTTACTGTAAAAAGGGTAAGGATAAGAAAGTGAGGTAAGCTACATTTATGTCAGAGAAAGTACTCTTCAGCATGAAGATGAAGAGGACATTTGAGAAAAATAAGAAGGAAAATTTCTAAGGAGCTGTAACAGTTCTAAATAGGATGCAACTAGTAAGAGAGATCATTAAAAATCCATGTTGGAAAATTAACTGAATAGAAGAGGAATGAATATTCATGATCCTAGTTGCAGATTATAACACACATCTTAACTGATAAAGCAGACAAAATCAGTACATGGATATAAGATTTGGGCCACACTATCAATGACTTGATCTAAATAAAGTTTATGGAACATTATACACAACAACTGCAGAATATGCATTCTTTTCCAGTGCCCTAAGATGAGCAAACTGGACCATTAAAGAATTCTCAGTAAATTTCAAAGGCTTGCAATCAGGCCAAATGCATTTTTTAAGCATTCAGTTATAATTTGAAGTGGATGAGAGATGAAATCTGTCTATAAAACATCCAAATAATTAAAAATCAATAAATATAGTTTTATATTAGTCATGAACTAAGAAAAAATTGCAAGGGAATGTAGATGCTTGCACTGAAAAGTCATAACACACCATAGAAAAACTCAGAGATGTGAACTAATATTTCTAGAAAGAATTAAAATGTTTCATGGGTATACTAAATATTACAGAATTATATTAGTGGGCATATTTTAAAATAAAATGTAGGTTTATACCTTGTGAAACTAGAGAAAAAAAAACCATGTTAGAAGAAGAAAATAAACAAATATAGGAATTAATTAAATAGAAAACAGGCACAAAATAGACTAAAAGATCAAAGAGAATAAAAAGGAATTTGAAAACACTGATAAAATTGTTACTCCCCTTACAAAGCTAATCAAATAAAACACAAAAGGCAATACAAGAAGAATCTACAGACATTTAAGGGGAAAAATTATATATGTATATATTAAGGACAACTTTTTAGTATTACATTTAATATCAAGAAACAATGAAAAACTTCCATGTTAAAGAAATTGAATTTTTAATTTAAAAATTCTCCTGCAAAAATAACTGGTCCCAGATGCCTTGACCAGTCAATATTCTTATAGATTAAAAGAAGAAATAACATTAATCCTATACAAATTCTCTTAGAAAATGAAAGACAAAGAAAAAATACACTTCTTGATTCATTTTATGAGCCAGGAGTTTCTATACCAAAAACAGAAAAAAAAAATCATAAGAATAAAACAACAACAAAATCAATATCCTTCATATGCATAAACAAGAACTTTTCACAGAACTTTAGTAAATTGAGCCCATCAACATATAAAAGGGATATATACAAGTATATTTTATGCTTGGATAAAAAGATCAGTTTAACATTTAGAAATCAAATAAAGGGAAAAATCATGATTAATAAATAAATGCAGAACACACTTGACAAAATTCATCAGTATTAACTACAATGATATTTTAACAAACTAGGAACAGGCCGTATCATCTTCTATTTTAGAAAATGTATCTGAGAAAAGGGTCCATAGATAGCATCATATTTAATGTCAAAATATGATAAGCTTTCCCTTTAAGATCAGAATATGACAAGGATAGAATCTGGAAATAAAAATCACACATTGTGAGTCAATTAATAGTTGTCAAAGGAACCAATGTAATTCTGAAAGAAAATAAAAAGCTTTTAAACAAATAGTGCTATAACAATTGAATATCCATATGGAATAAAATGAACTTTGAACTCCTCACTTGACAGACAAAATTTAATTTGCTATGAAAAATAGACTTAAATGAATCATAACTAAAGTCATAATACTTCTATGAAAAACAGGAGAGTATCTTCACAACAGTGCTTAAATGAAAATTTCTTATACAGGACAAAGAAAGCTATACCCTTAATAAAAGAGAAATATAATAAATATATTATAATTGACTATATCTGTACTTAAAAAACAAAGTGAAAAACGAATAGGCAACCCACATGTTGGGAGACATGATTATATTCTCAGTACATATATCCGACAAGGTTTTTGAATTCAGAATACATAAAAAACTTGTATAAATCAATAATAAAAAATGAAGACAACCCGATTTCAATGAGAAGAATATTTGACTAAACACTTGCCAAATAAATATATTTAAATGACTATACACTCATAAAAACATGGTTGACATCATTAATCGTCAGATAGATTATTGGCATCAGATCTGCTATTTTGTTGCCATCATTTGTTACAACCCAGATTGTTAACCCAAGAACTTTGTAAGCCAGTAATTGGTCCAGATTGTTAGCCTGCCATCCTCCTCGCTAGCCATTGGTCCGTTGTTATTAGCCTGCAAAATTCCACTATTTAATAGCCTGCCATTTTCTTTCTCTCCCCTCCTGGCCTTCTCTCTCTCTCTCTCTCTCTTCCCCTCCCCCCCCCCCCCCCCCCGCAGGGAGACATTCTGCTTTCTGCTTAATAAAATCTCTTGTGTGAGTTCCCACGTCCATGTGGTTTCCGAGTGCTTTCATTGTTGCTGTAACTCAGATGGGTTCTTCTACCGCCACCTAGGCAGGTGGAAGCCCATCTGTTGCCCCAGACACCAAAATGCTGATCTCACCTTCCATTCACCCAGATGCTCTCCTCCACATCCACCAACAGCCTTTGGATTGGTGAGTCTTCCCCTAGGTTAGCTTAAAAACTCCTCTGCTGACCTGAGATGCGACCCTTGATTGTCTGGCACCCTCGAGGCAGTTGGGGTCCCCCAGCCACGACTTTTGCAGTTATAGCTGTTTCCCTTAGTTGACCTTATCTGACAGGTGGGTCCCAGATCTTTATGGTGGAGATTCTCTCTCAGGGTTGAGGTTCTTCTGCGGACTCACTCTTGGAAATCCTGATGTCAGGTCCTCAACTCTCTTGGCTTTTACCCAACACACACACTGATGTTTGGGTGACAACCCCATCACTGTGCTGCCTTCTTATCTCCAGCTAACTAGTCTGTGACCTCCGGATGCCCTGGACACTGACTTGGCTGTATCAGTCTCCACCATGGGATCTAGGTCTTCCATTCCGGCAGATTCACCCTTGGGACTTTCTTACCTAAAACCACCAAAACTTATCCTTTAGATAATCAATCCAAAAAAGGCCACGTAATGGCATACAACATCTGTGAACAAGTGGGCAAATGGAAAGGGATTCCTTTACTTCAAGTCTTTTCTTACTTGCACTTCTTTGTGCTTCCTGCAAACCTGAACACCTCCTTTTGGCTTCCTCTCCCCCTCTTAACCCCTCTTCCTCCTCCAACTTTGACTCAGCTAACAAACCACCCCCATACAGGTCCCCTGTGGCAGAGGCCCCTCTAGCCCCTGCTCCTCCATCTTCTTTGCCCTGTTCTATTTCTGCTTCTGTTTCCCTTGCCCAGCCCACCCAGTTCTCCTGACATGAGGTCCCATGCACATATTACAGCTCCCCTACTGGAGGTGGCTGATGTGGAGGAAGTAATCCTAACCAGCCCAACAGCCAGTGGCATGTCACAGTAAGGTGTGTGATATAGCAGCCCCATTCCTCAAAAGTAGTGGGAGATAATGTTTCATAATTTTCTGCATCCAAACCTGACCTGGTTACCAACCAGGACAAAGGGTTAAAAAGCCCTAGGTAATTTCCCCTACCTAGCCTTCCTGAAGTCTGCATTGGTTCAGTGAGGGACCAACCTGAGACTGAAGAAAAAAGAGTGTCCATTTTAAATTTCTCCTGGGCTGCAACACAGAACTAACACATTCTCTCTCTCTCTCTCTTTCTCTCTCTCTCTCTCTCTCACCCCTTCTCTCTGCCTTTCTCTTTCTCACTCTTTCATGCTATAATTAATGGCCATTATCATTTTTTCTTCTAGGACTCTTGTTTTGTTTTTCTTAAATGCTATATTTTTTGAGCTCACAATTTTGATCCTACATACCTAGGTTGATGATTGTTTGATCAGTTCTATTTTTATTCAACTCCAGAGTTATTTTTGAACATCTGTTACATTGCAATGGAGATAAAAGCTACAAGGCCTTTGCTTTTACGTTATGTGTACATCCTGGTGTCTGATATTGTGTTGTCTGTCTATATGTGTGCATCCAAATATAGTGCTCATAAAATTAAAATTTAAAAAATGGATCCAGATACCTTTAATTTGCACGATTTAAAAGTTCAATTTAAATTGGGTAAACAAAAGACAGTAAAATGGCTTTGAAATTACTTACCTCACAAGTTGCTAGGTGGTCAAATTAATATCTATAAAATGTCTAATATCAATAGTTTCTAGGACTTTTCTTCCACAGGAAAGAGATGGCAGATACTCTTCAATACATTTGTCTGATATCTTGTTTTTTACAGTAAAATCAGTAGATTTGACATGTATGGGATTACTCGAATGTGTTTGTTAGAGACTGTACATAACAAAGTATTTCATCTTATTAAAATGGAGTAATTTATCTAAATGTAGAAATTTCATAAGAGTTGTTCCAGAATGTAAACAAAAAGGGGTCAACATACAGGAAAGAAAAATAAAAGGTTCTAGGCACAAAAATATATTCAGTCGAAGGGAGAAGAAAATGTTTCTGAGTAGGAAAGTCTTTTTGTGATGAAACCTGGGATGGGATCCATGGTCTTTGCCTGCTGGCTCTCCCCTCACAGGAATCCGAGTGGCCTTGACTGTGCACCCTCCTTGCTGATCCATCATAAGGTGTTTCTGCCTCTTGCTGTTGCTGACCTCCTCGCCCACCACAGAACCAGACTCTGGACAGTCTTCCCTCTACTGGTTGTGAGTCCTCAGAGCTCTTTTACAGTGGCTCTGAACTAACTCTCTCTCTATGAAAACCCAGAGCTGGTTCAGGGTCTCCCTCGGCTTTAGCCGAAGACCTGTCAGGGATGGTGACCCTCTCACTGATGGTCTGTTTCGATGTAGGAAATCAGAGAGGTTGTGGGGACACCCCTTCCTCTCCTGTTTCTCTTCTCTGAGCTCCTGAGAACTCTTAGCCATGGGCTCTGCCCAATCTAAGATTCTCTGCGACCCCCACTCCCTTAGTTGTCTTCTCAAAAACATTCAGCCTCTCCACTTGACTCCAGATCTCAAAACTCGCAGGCTTATTTTCTATTGTAACACAGTCTGACCCCAATATAAGTCCCTAAGTCCTCTTGGCCAGAGAATGAAACTTCTACAACTTCTGTCACCACAGAAAGTTCTCTCAGTCTTTGATTCATGTTTTAGATATAATGTTACATTATGTTAACTAACATTCATATAGCTCAGGAAACAATATATGTAAACTTCTTAAAATGACATTTAAGAAAGAGGCAAAGATCAACTTCAGAACTAGAACACTTTACCTAAGATTTGTAAAGAGTTCTTTCTTACCTGAGATAAGGCTCTACCTCTCACCCTGCTGCATGTCAGAATGGCTCCAAAATAAGCCAGACTTCAGTTTATTTAAAGTTATATTCAAAAGATTGTTTTATTGTTATTATAAATAAAAGTGGGTAAATAACTGTAAAGTCATAAACATTAAAGTTAAAACCCATTACTCTTACTTTATGACTGGTGATACTGGCTTGCTGGATGTTTAAGATCAAACTTAGAGATTGAGATTAAAATACAGGGGCCAAGAAAGCCAATATTTGGTTCTTGCCCTCTGAGTCAGCCTGAACCCAGGGAATAGGAGAGCTTCTCTAAGGAGCTTTGCAACTGTGGGCCACATAACCAGGGAGATTAATGAGACCACTAGAGGATGAAAAGTCAATTAGTGCACCTGCTGCCAAGAGGAGGGTCATTGAAAAAGGGAGACATCCCTGATGCTTCCAAAGGGAGCCACCTCATCACGGAGACCCTACCTAGCAAATGGCACTAAAGGAGCTAAGAAGCTGCTCTCAAGTTCTCCACGAGTAACCCCTGTGGGAACTCAGCTGAACCTTAACAACAGAAAAGAACAAGGTCAATTTGACCAGCTTGATCTTGAACACCTAGCAAAACAGTTATAAACAAAACATAGCCATTCCTGGGCATTTAAAAGAAGAAACAATAGTTAAATGCAACTTAAGATGTACACTCTTATGTTAGCCCCAAGAGTAAGTAAGATTGGCGGCTACTAAAGAGATTCTTAGGTGGGAGTGCCTGATAACCATCAAGAGAAACTGCCAGAGTCTGAAATTTTTGGTCATTTTATGTCTACAGATCTTCCTAAACAAGACCATGCCTACTAAATTGCCTACAGAAGTTCCTACAAGATCAAATATACAAGTTCCAGAGCTGACATACACACACAAGTTCACCAACTAATTGACCAATCAACTGATTCTCCTTCAGGACTACCAACCCCTGACACCTAAAGCCAAGACCTGCATTTCACTATTGATGCCTCCGGCTCCAAAAACTCTGCTCCCACCTAAAACCCTCCCTAATTCCCCCCCCCCCCTTTTTTTTTTAACAGGAATGAGACTCTTCGCCCCTAACCAGCAGGAAGAAACTACAGAAGAAAGACCATCATACCATCCCCAGTATCTATAAAATCAAAAAGGGAGGAATATTGGCATCAGATCTGCTATTTTGCTGCCATCATTATTCTGCCTCTCCCACTCCAATTTACAACCCAGATTGTTAACCCGTGAACCTCCTAGTCAGTAATTGATCCAGATGGTTAGCCTACAATCCTCATCGCCAGCCATTAGTCTGTTGTTATTAGCCCGCAAAATTCCACTACTTAATAGCTCCCTCCATTTTCTTTCTCTCTCCGCCTGGTTTTCACTCTCGTGCATGCTCTTTCTCTCTCTCACTCTGCAGGGAGACACTCTGCCTTTCACTTAATAAAATCTCTGTGTGAGTTTCTGCATCCAGAGTGGTTTCTGGGTGCTTTCACAGATATCATTTCATGATAAGTTAACAGCTTACACACTCACATATGGTTAAAAAAAAGTTTACAGTATGAAATGGTGGGAATGTGGAGCAGGGGAAATCTCATACTTTTCAAGGTGTGCAAAATGGTGCAATTACTCTGGATAAGCAAATGAAAATTTTGCATAAAGTTAAGGATATACTAACCCTTTAGCCTATTCTTTCTTGTCTCTTGATATTTTCCTTGCAAAATAAAATGTCCTTGAAATGTCCACAAAAAAGCTGTTCATAGCAAACTTATTTACAAGAACTCAAATTTAAATATGCCAAATGACCACGATTAAAAGAATGAATTAACACATTATAATATATTGATTCAATGAAATATTTTTTCAACAAAAATGGTATTTCTGCCCTTAAAATATAGGTAATATTTTCTAAGACTTATTCTTGGAGCACACATATTTTCTAATCATTGGAAATTTAAGAATTTAAGTCTTTACTTCTATGTGAATGATGACTCTTTAGTATCAGGCCTTCATTTATGATAGCTTTTCTGATTTACTTTATTCATCCACTCAGCAATTTATTACCTATTCCAAAATAGGCATTATTTCCTATTATGGTTTAGATACTAGGTGTCCCCCAAAAGCTTGTGTGTGAGACAAGGCAAGTAGGTTTAGAGGTGAAATGATTTGAATTATGACAACCTTAACCCAATCAGTGAACTAATCTCCTGACAGGGATTAATTGAGTGTTAACTGTAGGCTGTTAGGCTGTGAGTGGTGGAGATGGGTCACTAAGGGCATGCCTTTGGGGTACTTGGTGAGCTGAGCTTACTCTCCCTCAAAGGAATTTTTACTTTTACTCCCTTAAGCCTGAGATGGGTGTGGTCTTGCCAATTCCTGAGATGCCCTCAAGCCATCTTTCTTATTGTCTCTGAGCAAAGTCTTTAGCATTTCTTTAGTGGAGCTAAAGTCTTTAACAACTGCAACTTCCTTAGCCCTAGTTTTACTCCATCTTTCAAGTTCAAGTTTTTCAACTCTTTCTGCTCTGCTTCCTGGCCATTTCCTTAGCCACTTTTCTCCACTACACAGTTCTGCATGATGTTCGGTCTTACCTCAAGTCCTGATGATGACTGCAGTCCACTGACTATGGACTGAGACCTCTGAAACTGTGAGCCCCAAGTAAACTTTTCCTCCTCTTAAATTGTTCTTGTGGGGTCTTTTAGTCCCAGTAGTGAAAAAAAAAAAAATTGACTAAGACATTTCTATGAGTATATCTAAAACATTACAAACAAGATTCCTGCTCTCACAAAGATAACATCAACAGAAGAAACAGCAACCCAAAAATGATGATAATTTTACATATTAAAAGTGCTGTGAAGAAAAACAAAAAGGAGAAATATGAGGAAACATGAAAATGGGAGAAGACTTGTGGCCAGAACAGGGATTAATCCTTCAGCTAGGAAGATGTAAACACCAGCACTGGAAGTGAGAATGAATGAACTATGAGAAGGTCTAGAGAAGAGGAAATGAAAATATCTTGAAAATTACTGGTAAGTGGATCATCAGTGATTTACTTGGGACTATAGTTGTTTCAAAATTGTCAGTAATATTGTAACAATATGTTCTTTTTAATACATGCAAATTTGGATCCAGTGTAAGAAACATGCAGCTGGTTGATTTTTTCCAATTTCAATTCTGTAAACTAGCTAATTCACTTGTATTGGCTATTCTAAAATTATTTTAAAGAACCGGATAAATAACTTGTAAAGAGCAAGTTTTACATATGTAAATACAAATACTAAATACTTAAAAATTTGAAACAATGTAGACTTAAGTAGGCTAGTCATTGCCCTGTAGGCCATAATTATCATATTCCTTTTCACAAAGGAAAAAAAGATTTCTTGTTAATTTAACTTAACATAAAAAGCAAAGAAAGATAGAAAAACAGTCACAAACCTCCCAAAAAACAAAAATTTAAATTATTATACATCTTACTTACATGAATATCATTCTAGAAAGACACCAATCCATAGAATCTTAAGATTCAAATGACATCCAATAGTTCTAGATTTTAAGAATCTAAACTAAATCACTCTGATGTCTCCTTAAGTATAAATATTTATTTCTGAGTGCATATTTTTCTGTGATCATTCTGAGATGTCCACTGATTAATCCATTTTGATGTTTTGTCCTGCTGGTACATGAAAGTCGGCAAGACACATTTCCTTGCAGCTATGTTCTGTTTATTTTCACCAGTGAGTAGCCACTATATACCTCCTCATTATCTCAGACACAACCATTTTCTTCCCATTCGTTCCTTGTTATTTCTTTCACACCTCCTGAACTTAGAAACTTCACTAAACCATGTCCATTTTTGAAGTTTCAGGTAGCTAAGTGAAACCCTAGACACATCTTAGAGTACCCAATTTCCTTTAGATGCCCCTTTGATTCTGGAGCAAGTCTATATTCTGATTCTCAAAAAACTCACTTAAAGATCTCTATACCAAGTTTTTATATGTAAACATGATCCACTCACCAGGCCTTTTTATTGATGCTTGGTAAATCAATGTGGTGCTGTTAAGTGAAGGAAGCCCCTGAATATAACTATCTTATGAACTTGTAAATAGTGGAAAGAAGTCTTGGGTTGCCTGTGTACAGCTCTGAAATCAATTTGTAGGCTAAGTATGTTAGGAAGCACTGGTGTTATAAGTGCAAGGCTTTCAGTGATCTTTCCATCTTTCATCCGGTTGCTTAGTAATTTTAGAATGTGTTTATTTTTAGATCTACTTATTATCATCTTGCAAATTTTACTCTTCAGGAATCACTTCATTTTGTTTGATTTTAGTGAAATTTTATACAAGTAAATTAGACCTGTCGCTTAAACTGGTGAGGTAATTGGACATGCACTTGTTTATTTGCTTCTGTCAGAAAGTCCCCAAAGAATTCACCCTATTAAAATCCAGGAGGTCCCCATCAAGGAACTAACTGAATTTATTTATGCACTCTATGAGGTGAGTAAATAACAAATATGGAAGCATAAAAGATCTGAGTGGTCCCAGGTAGAGAAGATTGCAATAAATTCACAAAGGACCTGTGCAGAGCAAAGAATGTTTTCCCAAGGTGTATCATGGGTTGGTCTGACCTAATCTACGTCCCACCTTTCATTTCTCTGATTCCTGGGACATGAGCATAGGGCAGAGAGTATATGAAGCAGAACCATGGACAGTTCTGTGCTTTCTGCTGATCAAAAAATCCTAAAAATAACGAAAACCTAAGCATAAAACATCCAGAAAAAAAACGTTATCTACATCTTATATTCTAAAAGAATGACAGCATGAAAACACAACCCAATTAAAAAAAAAAGAATAAAAGTGATCATAAGGAAGCTAATTATGTCAACATAGTCCTTTCCCCTTTATTTCTTTTGTAATGTTCTCACAGTAATATTTTTGGTCTCTTTCTGAACATGTTTCTTTTTTTTTTTTTTTTTAATTTCTGGGTTTCTTGACTTACCCTAATCTGGGCTTGTGTAATTATTTCCTCCTCTCACCTGTCATGTGTATGTACATGGATAAACCTTAAGCTCCACTGTCCCCAGTTCAATCCATGTGTATTTTTAGATCCGTGGCTCTCAGCTGGGGCAGGCTTCACTGCATCCTCTGATTCTCCAAATACTCTACTTCCTTGGAGACCTTACTGAAGTCCTCATCCAACAAAACATTCTCTAGTACTTAAGAATCTGTTATTAGTATTTTCTGAAGTTTGTTGTCTTTGGCTAGAGAGTTAGTGTCAAGAAGAGGTGACTCAGGCAAGAATTTCAAATAGCAATGGAAGTTTCTGAGGGAAGCAGGGGGACATCTAGACTCCCACAAAGTACCCCTGCATTGCTTGTTGACCCTTTTTGCTGTCCTTTTCAATTTTCATATTCAATTTATTAGACCCCTAGAGTATGCTAAAGGCTCTGAAAAATTCCTGAAATGTTCCAGTCTTCACTCACTTCTTCTGTGCCTTTAACACTTTTGGAAATCATTTTACGGTAAGAACAGAAATTTATGAATGTCCTGAATAATAATTGGATGCCTAAAATATTACATCTGTAAAAGACCCTAGAGTTTATATTATGCAGGGTTTCCAACTTATTTTTTAATTTGACTTGGGCCCCTTTGTAAGTATGGTGAACTCATTTACCAAAATAATATTTTTAGTTACATAAAACATACACATGCATTTATAAAGTTAACCAATATTGAAATTCAAGTAACAAAATATTTTTAAAATTTAATTTGCAATTTAGTAATATACATCCTTATATATTAGTATATCACATAATGAGAATAAAACAATGTTATCCTAATAATATTTTGAGATATTGGCAATATTTGTAATATCATATGAGAAATGAGAATATCATTGTGATTTTTCAGGGTGTTGCTATGAATTTTGTGACTAGCTATCCACATTCATATTGGAAGGAAATGCTACATTTCCATTAGACATTAGTGAAAGCTTCTTTTCCTGTTCAAACTCACAGGCCCTATGAAATTCACCATAATATCTCTTCCTGAATAGATTCCACAGTTATAATTTAAATTTAGTGAGTTCAGAACCCTTCCTCCAGTGTGAAGAAGTGATAGAAAGGATACCATAGCTTGCTCAATACTGTAAGTTTTAGTGGAAGCATCAGAATTAACAGAAATTGCATCTTCTCTAACCACGACTGAGCCTTTTAACACCACATGTGGCAAATTCATTGCATTTTAAGATGGTCACAAATACTATTGTGTAAGTTGGAGACATATACTCATAAATCCTCAGCAAACACCCTATAAATGTAGGATTTATTACCGTGTGTTCACCTCTGTCTTTTAAATTACTGACTTAAACTGAAATGATCTGTATATCAATCTATCTCTCCCAAAGCCCATTTATTGTGACAGAAAAGTCACCATGAAAAATATGCCTTCTGATCTCTGGATTCTTGTGTTGTGCTTAGTGTACTCATTTGAGCTTTTATTTACTAACTTATTATTTATTTATTAACCTCACTATCCTTCATAATTTTGTTTCCTAGGGTGTAAAACCTACTAAAGACTGTTGCCTTGTACTGAAGTTTCATGGTAAGGAGGATGACTCACACATAGTTGTGTAACTTCATAGTGCTGTGAACATACTGCTGTGAGCACCTGGTGAAGCTGTATACATAAGAAAAAAAAGTGTATTTGAGAAGACATGGTAATTTAATGATTAAGATCATTTAAAGCCCTTATTTAAAAATGAGTTTCTCAGACTACAGCAAAAAATAAATAATATGGAATTTTACTATTAAAGAACATCTTTGTATATTTTATATTAAATGTATAATTATGATATAATATTTAAAATTCTTATGTAAATGTATTGATTTGGGGTCAATACTTTTAATTATTCCTCAAGATGGATAAGTTGGATTATGAGCCTGTCTCACCCTTGCCTAAGAATGCACTAGTGTGTTTCAAAACATGGTAATTCCTAAATAAAAGTTCTTCCAATCTTAATATACTTTTAAAAAATCTATTTAATTTGATGTGTCTACCAACCTATTTTCTTATTTCTTCTCTATTTTAATATTTTATATTTTCATAAAAGCTTTATTTTCATTAGAATTTGGGGGAATTAGCTTGTTCACAAGTGTGATAACCATTTTTTGTGGTGGTGAGTGATTATATGTGTTACTGTCATGTGTTGGCCAACTTGAGTTGACTTGTGGGGATCCTGCTGATACTCTCAGGTCATATTGATCTAGAAATCCTGCAGAAATATAACTCCTGATAACAGGTATGAAACTACTTGCTGTTAACACTAGTGTAACGTATTCTAGTCCCTCTATCAACTCTTTTTATCTTTATTTTATTTATTTATTTATTTATTTATTTATTTATTTTTGTGGTGCTTGGTATCGAACTCAGGGTCTCACTCACGCTAAACACATGCTCTACCACTGAGCTACAACCCCAGTCCCAACTTTTCTTAACATTTTATACACCTTTGTTAAATAAGATTTTCTAAAAATTTAATTTCCATTTGAGATAAGAAAATAATAGGAGTTTATAAATGATCAGAGAGTCTTTGACTATTCTTCTATTCTATTAATTTTTCTTTAACACAGAGATTCTGTTATCTTACTATACAAGTTAACACCCAAACCAATCGATTTTACTATACTTAAGTTTTGGAGTCATATAAAAATATTTATACGTTTTTTAATTTAAATTTAAAATTGGCTAATTTAAGATGTACTATCAACTTATTTGTTGAAAGGGCATGAAATACCAAAGAAGATGTTTGATGTGCCTTTTTGATTTAATAATTAACGTGACATTTTAACATTTTCACTGTTATAAAAACTTTCTGCTTTGTAAAGACAAGAAAATACTATTATACCAGTACTAGTTTTCTTTCCTTCATTCTTTTCTCTTATATTAAACATTATACTATAGTACTAGCAATAATAAATTCACATAATTATTTTCAAATGTTACCTTATAATAATCCTATGTGGTAGGTATTCTATCTTTTTTTTTTTTTTTTTACAGACTGCATTTTGATTCATTGGACACAAATGGGGTACAACTTTTCATTTCTATGGTTGTACACAATGTAGATTCACACCATTCATGTCATCATACATGTACATAGGGGAATACTGTCTTTTTCATTCTACTATCTTTCTGTCCCCCATCCCCTCCCGTCTACACCATCCGAAGTTCCTTCATTCTTCTCTTCCTCCTGCAACGCCACCCCCTTGTTATATATCATCATTCACTTTTTAGAGAAAAAAAAGAGGAAATATTCCAGAGGATAATTACTTTTTCTTATTTACCCATCCAGCCATCCCTGAGTCTTCTACCTTAATAAAAGTTTTGGTCGCTTAAAACCAAATTGTTCTGTTATTTGATGTTTAAGTCTTTAGATGCTAAATATTAATATTTATTATCATGGCATATAATACATAATTTATTTGTAAGTATAGAATATACAGTTTCTTCCCTAAATTGATTTAAACAAAATGTACTTAACCGAGGGGCAATTTACCATTGAACTACATCCCCAATCCTCTTTTTTTTTTTAATTTTGAGACAGTGTCTCATTAAGTTACTTAGGACCTCACTAAGTTGCCAAGGCTGACCTTTAACTAGGGATTTTCCTCAGCCTCCAGAACAGCTGGGATTACAAGTGTGCACCACCCAGCACAATTATCTTGTTATGTGTTATTTCAAAATATTTATCTAAATTTTCTTTTAAAACAAAATTTCATAATTTTTATATTTGTGTTGCTATAATAAAATACCAGAGTAGGCAATTTATAAATAATAGAAAATTCATTCCTCACTGTTCTAAAGCCTGGAAGTCCAAGATCAAGGATGACTTTGGTAAGTTTTAATGTCTGGTAAAGGCCCATCTCTGCCTCTACAATGGCACCTTGAACTGTGTCCTCATGTAGTGGAAGGAATGAAAGAACAGAAAGAAGACAGCTGCTGTCTTGTCACATGACAGAAGATCAGAAGAAAATGAAGTAACTATCTTAAGTCCTTTCATAAGGACCCAAATCATACCCAAGAGGACTTCGTAAAGATCCCCCTCCTTAATATTATCACATTGGCAGTTAAGTGTCAACATAGGCAGGTTTGGGCAACACATTCAGACCATAGCATATTGTTTAAAATTTCAAAATATTTTATTTATTGCCCTAAAGAAATCAAGGTGAACTAATTTTAGAATATTTGTTTTCAAAATAAAAGTGTACTGATTGGAATTTTGAAACAGAGGGTCAGGCGGTGAGTATTCCTATCAAACTAAAAATCACCATTATGGGTAGATGTGCACATTCACATCAGAGAGACTAAATCGTCTAATTCCTGCATTTTATTTCATCCACAATAACACTTACTCATCAAGTATTTACTCACCATGAACTGTGTGCTATGCAATTTTCTAGGTGCTGGCAGCACAGCAATGGACCAAACAGACCACTATGTCTGGTTTCTTGATATTTATATTTGAATGGTTGAGATACATGTCAGAAAATGAAAGGTGCTCTGAAGAAAAGTAGTGTAATGGGGCAAGGATTGCTGATCAATGGGGTACAATCTTAAATAAGGTGATCAGGGACGACTTAATTGTGGAAGTGACATTTGAGCAGAAACTGAAGGATGTAAGTGGATTCTTGAGGAACTACTCTCCAGGCAGAGAAAAGAGCAAGGGGACATACTTGGTGTGTTCAAGAGGGCATGGAGAAGAGCATGACTGGAGCAGTGTGGGCAAGCTGGAAAAAGTGGATGAGGGGCCCAAACAGGTAAGGTCAATGACCTTCTGGAATATTGTAAAGAATTTGATTTTATTTTTCTAATGAGATTGGAATCCACCAGAAACTTTTGTAGAAAGAAGTGATCCAAATATTTAATTTATAATTGTGTCTACTGTGTTGAGAACTCAGTACTATGTGTGGAGGAGAGGAGGAAGAGGTACGAGAGCAGAAGCAATTAAGGAGCTGTAAAAATAATCCACTTGAGATGTAGAATGATTTTTGCTAAAGCAATAGTGATTAAGTTTCTGTGAATTAGTTAGATTTTGGATAGATTTTGAAGCTAAGAACAGAAGGATTTGCCTGTAGATTGAATGTAGGATGTGAGATAAAGAGTACAGGATGACTGAAAAACTAGAATTACCATTTGCTGAAATCTGGAAAACTAGGAGGAGCAAGATTTGGATGGTGGGGCACTAAGACCTTAACTTACAAGGAGTCAAGTTTGAAATGAAAAGCAGATATCAAAGAAAGATGCTAATCATAGAGTTGGAAAAACATGTCTGAAATTCAGGTGCCTGGTACTAGTTGGGTATTTAAATTTGAAAGTCATCTTAATAAAGCCAGAAGACTAGGTGAGATTACTGTGTCAACCAACACATGTAGAGGAGAAGAGAGGGGAATGGACCGGTCTTTGAAGAACGTTGCCATTTAAACAAGAGAAAATAGCAATAGTAACAAAAACGGCATGGTATTGGCACCAAAATAGAAAGGTAGATCAATGGTACAGAATAGAGGACACAGACACAAACACAAATAAATACAATTTTCTTATACTAGCAAAGGTGCCAAAAATATGCAATGGAGAAAAGATAGCCTCTTCAACAAATGGTGCTGGGAAAACTGGAAATCCACATGCAACAGAATGAAACGAAACCCCTATCTCTCACCCTGCACAAAAATCAACTCACAATGGATCAAGGACCTTGGAATCAGACCAGAGACCTTGCATCTTATAGAAGAAAAAGTAGGTCCAAATCTTCAACTTGTTGGCTTAGGATCAGACTTCCTTAACAGGACTCCCATAGCCCAAGAAATAAAAGCAAGAATCAATAACTGGGATAGATTCAAACTAAGTAGCTTTCTCTCAGCAAAGGGAACTATCAGCAATGAGAAGAGAGAGCCTACAGAGTGGGAGAATATCTTTGCCACTCATACTTCAGAGAGAGCACTAATTTCCAGAATATATAAAGAACTCAGAAAACTCTACACGAAGAATACAAATAACCCAATGAACAAATGGGCTAAGGATATGAACATACACTTCACAGAAGAAGATCTACAAGCAATCAACAAACATATGAAAAAATGTTCACCATCTTTAGTTATAAGAGAAATGCAAATCAAAACTACATTAAGATTCCATCTCACCCCAATTAGAATGGCGATTATCAAGAATACAAGCAACAACAGGTGTTGGAGAGGATGTGGGGAAAAAGGTACACTTATACATTGCTGGTGGGGATGCAAATTAGTGCAGCCACTCTGGAAAGCAGCATGGAGATTCCTTAGAAAACTTGGAATGGAACCACCATTTGACCCAGCTATCCAACTCCTCGGCCTATAAACAAAGGACTTAAAATCAGCATACTACAGAGATACAGCCACATCAATGTTCATAGCTGCTCAATTCATAATAGCCAGACTGTGGAACCAACCTAGATGTCCTTCAATTGATGAATGGATAAAGAAACTGTGGTATATATATATATATATACACAACGGAATATTACTCAGCTATAAAGAATAATACAATTATGGCATTTGCAGGCAAATGGATGAAATTGGAGAATATCATGCTAAGTGAGATAAGTCTATCTCAAAAATCCAAAAGACGAATGATCTCACTGATAAGCTGATGATGACACATAATAGCGGGTGGGAGGGGGGCAAGAATGGAGAAGGAGGGACTGTATAGAGGGAAAAGAGAGGTGGGAGGGGTTGGGGGAATGAAAAAATAATGGAATAAAAAAAAACAAGAGAAAATAAGAAGAAATGAGTAAAGGAGATGAAGAAGGATAACAGAATGAATCAAACAACATTATTCTATGTAAATTTATGATTACACAAATGGTATGCCTTTACGCCATGTACAGAGAAACAACATGTATTCCATTTGTTTACAAAAAAAAAAAAAAAAAAAAAAAAGGAACCAAGACTACTGTTCCCTGGAAGCCAAGAGAAGGTATTTCATGAAACATAAACAGCCATGTTTCTATTAGGGCAAATCACAGAGTTTGTTTGCCAAGTTATCTGATTATAGCTCTTACCAATGTAGTCTGGGTAGTTTGATGGAATATTAGGTATGAAGTATCAGGAGAGAATTTTGAGATTAAAAATATAGAGAACTATAAAACATATTTTATTTTTAAGGGAAAGAGAGAATGGGATGGTCATTGACAAAGGAAGTGTCATTAACAGAATTTATTCAGAGACAGAACAGAAAATGATTGCTCGCTGGGGAGATAGAAATAGGAATGACAGTGGAATGAATCTGACATAACTTTCCTATGTACATATATGAATACACCACAGTGAATCTCACCATCATGTACAACCAAAAGACAGGGATCCTGGTAAACGAGAACAATAATACAGCGTTTAAATCTTTGGGGTGCTATAAAAGCAGTACTAAGAAGAAAATTCATTGCATGGAGTGCATTCAGTAAAAGAAGAAAAAGTCAACAAATAAACATTACAGCTCAAAGCCCTAGAAAAAGAAGAACAGATGAACACCAAAAGTAGTAGAAGAAAGGAAATAATTAAAATCAGAGCTGAAATCAATGAAATTGAAATAAAGGAAACAATTCAAAAAATTGACAAAACAAAAAGTTGTTTCTTTGAAAAAATAAACAAAACTGATAAAGCCTTAGCCGCATTCACAAAGAGGAGAGAGAAAACTCAAATTATTAGAATTCATGATGAAAAAGGAAATATCATGACAGACACTATTGAAATATAGTGTCTGTATGAAACAAAACATAATTAGAAGCTATTTTGAAAATCTATACTCCATCAAAGTAGAAAATCTCAAACATATCAACAGGTTTCTAGAGACATATGATCCCCCCCAAACTGAATCAGGAGGACATACACAATTTAAACAGATCAATTTTGAGCAATGAAATAGAAGAAGGCATCAAAAGTCTACCAATCAAGAAAAGTTCGGGACCAGATGGGTTCTCAGCTGAGTTCTACAAGACTTTCAAAGAAGAACTCATTCCAATACTCCTCAAAGTATTCCATGAAATAGAAGAGGAGGGAACACTTCCAAACTCATTCTATGAAGCTAATATCACCCTAATACCAAAACCAAAGACACATCAAAGAAAGAAAACTTCAGACCAACATCTCTAATAAACATAGATGCAAAAATTCTTAACAAAATCTTAGCAAATCACACACAAAACATACTAAAAAGACAGTGGTTTCATCCTAGGGATGTAAGGTTGGTTCAACATCCTGAAATCAATAACTGTAATTCACTTCATCAACAGGCATAAAGTTAAGAATTATATGATTATTTCAATAGATGTCTAAAAAAGCGTTTGATAAAATACAGCACCCCTTCATGCTCAAAACACTAGAAAAAAATAGGGATAGTGGGAACTTTCCTTAACATTGTAAAGGCCATCTATGCTAAGCCCATGGTCAACATCATTCTAAATGGAGAAAAACTGAAAGCATCCCCCTTAAAAATTGCCCTCTTTCACCAATTTTATTCAACATCATCCTTGAAACTCTAGCCACAGCAAGTAGATAGACCAAAGAAATTAAAGGGATATGAATAGGAAAAGAAGAACTCAAACTATCACTATTTGCCGATGACATGATCCTACATTTAGAGAAGCCAAAAAATTCCACCAGAAAACTTCTAGAACACACAAATGAATTCAGTAAAGTAGCAGGATATAAAATCAACATTCATAAATCTAATGCATTTTTATTCATAAGTGATGAATCTTCTGAAAGAGAAATTAGGAAAACTATCCCTTTCACAATAGCCTCAAAAAAAAAAAATATTGGGAATCAATCTAACAAAAGAGGTGAAAGTCCTCTGCAATGAGAACTACAGAATACTAAAGAATGAAATTAAAGGAAACCTTAGAAGATGGAAAGATGTCCCTGTTCTTGGACAGACAGAATTAATATTGTCAAAATGGCCATATTAACAAAAGCACTATACAGATTCAATGCAATTCCAATTAAAATACCAGTGAAGTAGCTCATAGAAATAGCGAACACAATCATGAAATTCATTTGGAAAAACAAGAGACCCAGAGTAGACAAGGCAATCCTTAGGAAGAAGAGTGAAGCAGGAGGCATCACAATAATAGACCTTCGACTATACTACAATTCAATAGTGACAAAAACAGCATCGTACTGGCACCAAAATAGACAGGTAGACCAATGGTACAGAATAGAGGACACAGAGACAAACCTACATAAATACAGTTATCTCAGACTAGACAAAGGTGCCAAAAACACACAATGGAGAAAAGATAGCCTTTTCAACAAATGGACCTGGGAAAACTGAAAATTCATATGTAACAAAATGAAACTAAACCACTATCTCTCACCCTGTACAAAACTCAACTGAAAATGGCTCAAGGACCTAGGAATTAGACCAGAGACCCTGCACCTACTAGAAGAAAAAGTAGGTCCAAATCTTCATCATGTCAGCTTAGGACCAGACTTCCTTAACATGACTCCCAAAACACAAGAAATAAAAGCAGGAATCAATAATTGGAATAGATTCAAACTAAAAAGCTTTTTCTCTGTAAAGAGAACAACAATGTGAAGAGAGAGTCTACAGAGTGGGGGAAAATCTTTGCCACACACACTTCAGATACAGCACTAATCTCCAGAATCTATAAAGAACTTAAAAAACTCTACACCAAGAATACAAATAACACAAATAACACAATCAATAAATGGGCTAAGGAAGTGAGCAGACACTTCACAGAAGATCAAAAAGCAATCAACAGTTATATGAAAAAATGTTCAACATTTCTAGTAATAAGAGAAATACAAATCAAAACTACCCTAAGATTGCATCTCACCCAAATTAGAATGTCTACTATCAAGAATACAGGCAACAATAGGTGTTGGTGAGGATGTGGGAAAAAAAGGTACACTCATATATTGCTGGTGGGGTTGCAAATTGGCACTGCCAAACATCACCAATCAATCAAAAGATGCTTACCAATTAGTTTCATATTCAGTGACACAGCACTCTAGACAAATAGTACTCTCCTTACAAAGAATTTAATGAAATTAAGCTATTTGATAATTCGCCCTAGGGTAACTGGGGGACTTAAGTGTGCTGAAGTAAAACTAAGCAAAAATAAACCTTCTTACTAACTTGAGCTTTGTCCCTAAATTTCACAGTACTCTTATGATAATCTAGGCTGAATAGGGGCAACCTTAAGAATTATTAGAGTAGGCAGATCTAATGCTTACAATAAAATTAACTTCTTTGGTCCTTCCCCCACTAAACCACAGTATTATCCAGGTATTTAGATCTTGCAACTCTGATTTTTAAAATTGCTGAGGCATTTAATTTTGAAAATATAAAGAAATGTTTATGTTCATTTGTCGCTGGCTCTTTGCGGTTCCAAAATCCGTGGATATTTGTCACCGCCTGCAGCAACAACTTGCACGGGTCTTATGGGTGGTGGAGTGGAAACTGAGGCACTTCTATCTTTCTCTTTAGTGCACTGCTTTCTTGCTTGTTTATAGAGGATAGAGGAAATGAGGTTTACTTGCTTTGAGAGGAGAGAGAGAGAGAGACTTTGTTATCAGAGAGAAAGAGACTTTGCTTAAGAGAGACCTTGAGAGAAGGACAGGCTTTGCTTAGAGCTTAGAGGAAGAGAGACTTGCTACGCCCCACCCAAGGTCTGCTACTTCCCACTGGTGCGTCCTGCATCCTGTGAACTAAGGGTGTGTCTACCTAAGGTGCCCTAGTGATGCGTCTCAGTTCTCCGTTCTTCAATCTGCCTTCACTGCTTCCCCTACTCGCTGCTGCCGGCGTGTTCTTCTGCTTCTCTGGCTGCTGTTGCGTATGTCCCTACTAGATACTGCACGTGTTTTTCCCTCTGGCTGCTGCCACTGCTTTTCTGCTAATGGCTGCTATGGCGTGTTTTCCCCTCTAGCTACTGCGTGTGTTTTTCACTCTGGCTGCTGCCGGGCGTGTGTCCTTCTTCTCCTGCTTTTCTGCTAATGGCTGCTCTGTGTGTGTCTCGTTCAGCCTACGCTTATATCACCTTCAGGAGGCGGAGAGCAGGGCCTCGCCTCTTACGCAAAGATTAGGCAGGATGCTCCGAGCAGGCAATTAGTGCTCGAGAACACATGCACATACATTGTGTGCGTGGAGGAGAAAATCACCTGAGTGTGCTTATGTCAATTAACCTCCTCGCTGCCCATGTGATCAGGCGCCATCCAGGCGCCGCCAACATGGCACAGCCCCCAACATTCATTTGCCTTCTCTGATGGGCAGAAGCCAAGATGGTTTTAAATACTGAGAAACTGATTATGGAGAAAGATTTGTGACATGAAATGAAAAGTGAGACAGGAGAGGCTGAGAAAACCATCAGACCAGGAGAGGAGTTTGACCCACAGGGAAGGGGAAAAGGGAGGTTTGGGTGGAAGCACTTTCGATTATCAAAAAGTTCTAAGGAGAGTGTGACAAGGCTGCTGGTGCGTCCTTGAGCTGAAGGCACCATCAGAAGAGCTCAGCTTCTCCAGAACAGGCCTGCATTGGTGTATCTCCCATAGTCAGCCATTGACTGAGAGCACACAGGAAAGATGGGCTCTCCCTGAACACAGCAATGCATTTTAGGTTGCAGCAGGCACCTTCCGTCAGTTGCATTTCTTGTAGTTGATATTTGAAGGGCGTATTCTCAGAACCACCACACATTCATATTCTAGAGGGATATTGGCAGGTCCAAGTTCATCTTAGTTATTCATCCCCTGCAACTGACTTCAGATTAAAACTTTGATTCTGGTAACTGTAGAGGCTGAATATTACCCTAAATTCAACCCTAAGAACTATACTAGAGAACCTAACACTCCTTTTCATACTACACTTAACACATTTTAGTGTCTAGTGTTTCCATCCCTTTCTATTAGTTCTAAGGTCAAAGCCATATGGGAAATTGGTTTCTCCTGTTTCTATATTGGTACTCTCATTTCTATATCAAAGGAAGGCACTATTCCCAAGAGGCACCATTAAGAAAGACAGAAGGTGCCAGCCCCGAGGCTGTGTGAACTGAGCTGCTCTTCATAGAGCACTGATTCCTCCCATTCCTCAACCTCAGCAGCTAATGGAATATGCTCCTCCAAGGGACAAGATTTATTCACAAAATGACTCTGTAGAAAAATGTACAAGGAGTGAAGCAGATCTGCTATTAAGGTGATGAAAATTTTCACGCTCTCTTTGTGAAGTGATTGGTGTTTTCTCCCAGTTATCTCTGCTTTGGCTGCTATTTAAAATTACTAGTTGTCTGCCTTTTTACAAAAAAAAAAAATTGAGGATATTTAAAAGGGATGAGATATATTCCTGAAGTAACATCCTTTTCTCTAACCACAAACCTAGGCTGGTTCTGGAGGCAGAAATATGAGGGGGATATGGTCTGAAGCATCTGGTTGCTCACACACTATTTTTAGAGATTTAGTATTCAGAATTTGTATTCTGGGACGTAATAAGTGTGAGGTTAGGATTCATAAGATCTTTTGTTTTATTCTCAGTTTTGCTGTGTGACTTTGAGAACATCATTTAGACACTTTGAATGAGACACTTCTTATCTGAGCTGGTTAAACCAGCAAACCAATGGAATCATTCCTTAAGGAATTTTACAACATGACAGCCCTGTATCTAATATCAAACTTCCTTCTCCCATCTTCCAAAATCTATTGATTCAATCATTAATACAGGTGAACTTAGGGATAGAATTTCTGTAATAGTGTTCAGTTAAGTGCATTTGTGATGTGTGTGTTTATGAAAATGTGCACCTGTGCATGTATATATATGCACAAGTATATATATATACACATATATATACATATATACATACATATATATATGTATGTATGATAATGGGATTACTTTAGGAAGAAAGAAATAATTTCAAATTTTAGGAGGACCTTTTGAAATACTTTGTGGGAATGAAAATGCAGCAGAGAATTTTAGATCCAGGGAAAATCTTAGTCCAGACTTTTAAAAAACTTTGTTATTCACCTGTACCATAATTAGCTCTGATGCTTTTTCTGAATATAGCCTCCTGGGCCTCATCACAGAATTCTTTGATTATTGAACCCAAGAATCTTAATTTTTAACAAACTCTCTGTATGGGTTTTTCACACATAAGTGTCTGAGAATTGTTCATCTAATCTAAGTCCTGAGGCTCCAAGATGATAATACACATTCATTGAGTGGACTTGACAGAATTGATTGAAATACTAGTATTTGAACTCCAATTAAATATAATATCATTCATTCATTTATTCATGGTTCTAACAAAAGTGAATGCTTACTTAGGTACTATGATAAGTGCTTTATATAAATCAGTTTATCTAATACTTAAAATAATTCTTATAATAGCTCAAAAGTCACAATTTCTATTTTTCATATAAGGATATGGAAGCTAAATACTTTAAACAACTTCCTTATGTTCTAATCCCTAGTATACTGGTGTTCTAAACTCCAGAGTTCTTGCTCCTGCTTTCCAATTTATAATTTATCACATGGCAGAATGGAACCAAAATTTACCGAGTGCCAATGTGGCGGGAACTTTTTTGCACATTATAGAATTAATGGGATTATATCTATCTATATACAGAAGCATACCCAAAGGGGTGTGTGTGTGTGTGTGTGTGTGTGTGTGTGTGTAAAGTTAGTGGATTTTTACAAAATAAGAAATTGTACCTCTGAAATGTAAAGGAATAGGACCAAGTTCACAAACATTCAGGCATCTTGTCTCCCAAACTTCAGCAGGCAATTTAATACAGCTTTAGACCTGAAGACTCTAACTAGCTGCTTGAAACTTCTGGAGGTCTGAGTGTGAAGATCTAGACCTGAGAAAGGGAGTCAACTCTGACTCAGTTTTGACTGCTGGCTTGGATGGGGGCCCAGCACAACTGTGCTGCAGGATCCCCTCAGTCAGTCAGCTGAGTTATCCACAGCCATGTGTTTCAATCAAGCAGGGAAACAGAAAACCAATGTGGTTGTTCCCCTCTACTTCAGTTTGCTGCCCAGGAATACTGTCAGTTGGGACCTTACATTATGCTAATGTTATTGCAACATTGTCTTCTCTGCCTTCCAACTGGGATTGCTTTTGTTCTCCCAAACTGCATCTCACTAAAATCAGGGAGCACCTGGCTTACATACTCACTGCCACTTCTGGCTTCCTCAGGGACCATCTCAAAATACTAGATGACGGTAAGCAAATTAGTGATTTGATTCTGATGAACTGAGGTCAACATAACATCTGTTTTTCTCAACTTTGCTATCACCTTTATTTCTGAAGTGTTGCTTGTGCTTGTGATTCATTCTGTCATCTAGGAGCATTTTCAGTGACCTGGAGCCTCTTGTCTCCTGTCAGTGTTCCTTCAAGTTGTTGTCTTGCCACAGCCTGGCCAGAAAACGATAGCTTACCGAGAGGCCAATAAAATATTTCTCAAATTCTTCTATTTTTGAACTATGCAATTGTCCTTTTCTTGCAAAGAATCAAGTGCAACATTTGATGGAGAGGATGTAAACATTTTTGTTATCAGTCTGGGAGAAGGAGGACAAAATATCTGATCCCTCACTCCCAGATTAAATAACTCTGAGGTAAGTACATTCAGGTATCTTTTCTTTTTTCAAATATTGTCATTTAATGAGAAATAAAAAATAACATATTCACTCACTTGAAGACAATACACCAGAAAAAGATTGAGCTTCTTTTAGGAAGGACGCGGATGAGTAAAATCATTGTGTATAGAAATCACATTTTCTTTATCCATTCATCTGTTGATGGGCATCTGGTTCCATAACTTGGCTATTGTGGATTTTGCTGCAACATTGATGTGCCTCTATCACTGTAGTATGCAGATTCAGGTATCTTATAGAACAAAGAATTTACTAAGTAAATGTTGTAGCAATCTTTTTTGAATTTTTTTAAATGAATGGTCTTCAGGAATTCAGAAAGTGAGAACCTTTGAAGAGGTCCTGTCATCTTTTCTTTCCCTTTTGGAAAGTTATCAGCTGTCTAATGCAGATTTTGGGGAGCCAATATGGCCATTCACAGGAACACAGATGGGCAATGGGTAAAACTGGAGTGAGCTAGGTAGTTCCTGTCATGGGTCAGAAGCAATCTCAATCCAAAGGATAAGTAGAACTCTAGACTTGAAGGAGAATAGGAGTCAGAAATGAAGGAGATAGCATTTGTCAAATTCAGGAGATGAATGGGGAGGGGAGAAGCAACCATCACCAAGATCTGCCAGGGCCACTCCATGCGATACGTCAAATTCCATTGTTTTCCCCCAGGTAACTTCAATGCCCGGGAGACTAGGCCACAAGACACAGGAACCCTCAATTTGTTTCCTAGCTTATGCTGTGAATCATTTCCATCCATAGCCTACACAGCACTTTTAGTCAGTTGTACATTTAGAAAGTAAACCAGATCACAGTGCTATTCTGCTTGAGAGTTTTCAATCGTTGTTTATGGCCCTCATTATGGTTTATAAAGTCCAGCATGGTTTCTGTTCTCCCTGGATACCTTTCTTCATTTTACACTTTCATGCTTCACTCCCCCACTCCACTGTCCGTGAGCTATGCTACAGTTGACTTGTTTTTCTTCCTCAGACACACCAAGCCCCTTCTCCTCAAAGTGTCTTTGCACCAGCTCATAACTTTGCAGTTCTTTCTTTTGCTCTTCACATGGCTGACATTAGCTCCTTTCTTCAGACCTCTGATCAAACATCAGCTTCTCAATGAGTCCTCTCTGACCAGCATATCACAGTAAGCTCTTAACGCTGACATTTTATTCTCTATCACATCACTTATTTTACCTTTTGATTACCATTCATTTCAATCTGCAGTGAGATAGACTCTGTGGACTGGCTCACTCAGCCTCCACTCTACCCTCCCTCTTGACTCTCTTCTTGTTCTATCCAGCTGAAAACTATACTTCCCAGATGCCTTAGCACAAAGATTCTAGGTTGAAGTTAAGTTTTAAGGAATATTTTGAAATAAAAAGTGAGATACAGGCTACCTTCTTGTTTTTTGCTGACAAACAAGTCTGTGGAGATGAGAATACCAGGAGGCCATTCAAAAGGATGAACTTCATGTTCAATGTACTCTCCAGTTTCATGGATTTCAGAGGGGCTTGTGGTACATACCAGCTTCCAGAGTGCACTTGAGCAACCCTGGAGGACTTTTAAACATAAAAGCTTCCATGGCAGGCCTCCACTTTCATGTCTTCAGTCTTTCAAGTCATTTTGTATTGCATTTCTTTATTAATTCTGCTCAAACCTCTTCTGTTTAGAACACCCAGGCTGGTTTTTTCTTAATTGCACTGAACACTGACCAATAAATGTATGGATCTTACTTTTTTTTATTTACTAATATTTGTCCGTACTATTTTAATATTTTTTTATTTACTTAATTTTATGATTTGCAGTGCCAGGGATCAAACACAGGGCCTTACACATGGTAGGCAAGCACTCTATACCAAGCCCCGCCCCAGCCCTTGTTTGCATGTGCTAGAATGTAGACTCACAGAGGACAGACACATGTCTTATTCAGCACCATACAGTGTTGAACGCTGAACAATTCTTGGCATGAAGTAAGGACTAATGAAGATTGATTTCAAACCCGAGGGAGCAAAATGAATGCACACAGACTAAACTGAATTCATTCAGGAACTGAGCCAAAGGTGTCTAGACCATGGCGTTTTGATGCCAACCTTCTTCGTGTATTTGTTTTGGACTTATGTGGTTTTAGGAAAAAGAGCTATTTCAGAACTAAGAATATAATATCCATGTTTTTACTTTTCTGGATACATAAATGTTAACAGTTTCTGTTGAATAGGTTTTCATTTAGGTGTCAATGAATCTCAGTGAAAAAATATGAGAGTAGGATTAGACGCTTTCATCCATAGCAGTGGCTTTCAATAAAGTTATTGCTGTTTAGACAATCTGCATATTCATGCTGGTGAATAAAATCCTATTTTCCTCACTTGTGTTTTGCATGAGGAATCTGGAAATAGCTCCATAGTTGGCAATGCTGCCAGCCTCTAAGTTGCCCTGGCTCAGGCACACAGCTTTCCACACTTCCAACTCTCCTTTCCTTCCCTCTCTCTGTTTTCAAAATAGGAGTTAATATCACACCACAGGCTAATTAATGCAGATTGCAGTACCATCATTCACAGAAATGAGTCAGCATTTTTCCATGAGCAACTTTCTGTCAGGAGGGAGCTTCAGATAAATACTTCAGTCAAGTATTTTGAAACACTTGACTTTTTCTGATGGAAAGGGTCCCCTCCAATCAAAATTATGTTGCTCTTCTCTCTCACCTGCAATACTTAAACAAGTCCCTAAGGCCCTCTTATCTTCTTTTCTTCTTCTGGATATTTAAAATTGATTCAGTGCCTCATCCGTATGTATATATTTGAAGGGTTCGGTAGCTGCTGCTCTTAATAGATTCACCTTTGAAGGCTTTGTTATTTTTTGTATTCATTTCTTTCCTTATTTTTCTGTTACCTATAACTTTCAAAGATCTATACAGGTAATATATTTTTTTAATTGGCTCCCGTTGAAAAATCGTAGAGAAAGAAAAAACAATCTTGATGGTGAATTCCAAAATTATGTGAAAGGGAAAAAAAATAAAATAATTTTCCCCCCCATAAGGTAGTGATGTAAGTTCTAAAATAAAGAACAATTTTAGCCAACAAAAACCGATTTTCTCAAGGGCAACAGCTGAATGTGGCTCATTGCACCTGAGGAGGGAGCTAGATGCAGAGCACTGACGCTGCCTCCTTCCATGGGTGTTCATGAGCTCACACAAATGGCCATGTGATGAGCAGTGTTCAGTGTGCAAAGAGCTAAAGAGACACATGAGTGTGCATGTTGATGAGCATAACCACTCACAATTCACCTTACACAGCCTGTTCCTTCAAATCCTCTTTTATGTTGAGAGAAAGGAAAACTTAAGAACATGTGTTTAGGATTTCTCTTTCTATTTATGTTGGAAGAAATAGAGAAGGGAAACTTGAATAGGGAATTGAAATAAACCTTGAAACCAAAGGCCAGCAAAAGGAGAAAGGAGCAGAACCTAAGGCAGAACATTTCTCTAGCATTAATGGAATTTTCATCTTAGGTTCTTTGTTCAAAGGAAGCAAAACCAGAGGGCTGGTTTGGCATTGCATGCATGAAAGAAGTGGTGTGACTGTTACATCTAATTCCTAATACTTGGTCCCCAAAAGTGATTTTTATCAATTCTACTCATTTCCTTTTATCTTCCTTCCATCTTCCTTTCCTTCTTTCCTTCCAATAAGTAGAATTACTCTACAGATGGCAGGGCCTCTACCCCTACTTTTGCATAGGAAGGATCTGACAGATACTAAATATCAAAATAGTACTGTCAATTCCTACTAGAGCTGGACAAATAATTTAGGCTCCCCAACTTTCCTTCTAGTGATTTTCTTTCTACACCATTTCTATACCATCTGTCGGAGTTTAGATATGGGGTGTCCCCTGAGTGTAAGACAATGCAAGAATGTTCAGAGGTGAAACAATACGGTTATGACATGAATTAACTAAGCAGACAGGGTGTGGCTAGAAGAAATAGGTCACTGGGGGCACACCTTTGAGGTTTATATTTTGTTCCTTGTGAGCAGAGCTCTCTCTCTGTTCCCTGGTTGCTATGCCCCCAGTGCTTCTCTGTGCCACGCCCCTCCACCACAATGTTCTGCTTCACCACAGGTCCAGAGCCATGAAGTCAGCCAAACATGGGCTGAACTTCTGAAACTGTGAGCCAAAATAAACTTTTCTTCCTCTAAGTTGTCTTCATCTAAGTTGTTCTACATTGTTCCTCTAAGTTGGTCTTTTGGTCACAGTGACAACAAAAATTGACTAAAATAGCATTCATTATTACTATTATTATTATTAGTTTGTATTTCTTTATGGTACTTAAGTATCCTTGAGCATTAACTGCAATAATCTTTTCCTAAAATCTAGCATTGGGTTAAAAGCCACATGTGTAATTGAGATAAAATGTTTTAAAGAAATTTTTAAAAATCAGCCTTGAATTGCAATGAGAAAATACAATTCTGTTTTTTGTCATCAGGACCTCAGAAGTGGTTTACCTGAAACTAAGATCAACAGCAAATTCTTAATCATCTGAAGTATAATTCCATGTTTTTTTTTTTTTTTTTCACTTCTGAAGTACAAAAGGGAAAAAAGAGCTATCATAACTTTTTAAATCTGCCTAATGTCCTTTACTGAGTTCTAACAACTGACATTTAGGTGGAATTGAAGATATGATATATTTTAGACATACTGAATGAAGGCTATGGAATGCAAAGGAAGAACTTATAATATGCTACTGGTGAGTTTTTATGTTTTAGAAAAAAAGAAAACAGACTTTCTGAAAATAAAATTAGGTTATTAAAGCAGTTTATTAAAGCAATGATCTTGATACCTCAGATCAAACAGTATTTTCACTTAAAATATACAAATCATTAAAATAAAATGTTTTGTTCCAGAAAAAAAGTTGATCCAATAATGAATCAATACGCAATTCTTCAATGTACTTGTCATAACATTGCCATTATAACAAGAAAAATCATACTTTTTAAAATTCATAAAAAATGGATCCTTTCTAGCATATTCAAAGAAAATGCTGCAAAGGATCATGAAAATCATGTAATTCAGCCCCTTAATTTGATAAGAAATAAAATAAAAGCCTAGAAGTAAGGTGTGTCACACAGAATATAATTATTTTCAAAATTTTGGCTAGAAATCAGTTCAACTGTTTTCTCTACAACATTGGATACCAAAAGTAGGCATAATGATTTTGGAAAGTCAGAGATTTGTTGCAAGTAATCTATTAATCTGTCGGTATGGTAATCTTTATCTATAAGTTTGAATAATAACTTTTACTTAAATTTAACATATATTCTAAATATTCTTTCTGTACTATAGGTTTGCTATATTTAATACATATGTAAATATTGGTGTAATTTGTACTGAAATATTTTACAATGATTGTTGAACAGCAGTTTTTCTGATAAATATTTTAAAGTCAATAAATGATCAACTTCGTGTCCTAAGTGCTTATTACCATTTGGATAGCTCTTAATATTTTTGCTAAATACAGGTGTCCTCATATTTGCAAATATTGAGTAATAAATGTTCTACTACATAAATTAATTAACAAGTCAGGATCAAATGTTAGAATTTGTCATTTTATTTTGGGGCAAAAATATTGTTACAAACCTGGGTTCTGGGTTGAACCATAATTCAAAGCCATTTGTAAGTATTCCTTATTATCAATTCAACTATTACCATCCCTAAATTAATATTATTGTGTACCTACATGCATTTTTTTTAAATGGCAAGTATGACAAGAAAATATATTTGGTTTAAACTGAAATGACCATTATACTTAAATTTGTTGCATTTAATTTTTTCAAGTCAAAAAAAATTGAGGTATAGTTCTAGGTCTTGCCTAAACTCCCAGGTATTCTGGAATATAAGTGAGCTAGAATTGACTATCAGTATAGCACAATGAGATTCAGAATAATACCAGAGGTAGTTTCAAAAGTTTAAATTTGTGTATTATTAAACTGCTTTATCATACCCTAATTTCAGACTTCTCTAAGGAGGCATCAAAATAGGATTCAGTCCCTTGACCTTGAAAGTTCCTAAGCCTTCAAATGCAAGGACACCTGGTAGGCCAGGACTCTATTTGTTGAGATTTCACAGTGGCACCCAAGCTACATCAAAGTGACTCATCAAAAACCAAGTTTGGCAAGACTGAGAAGGTTTTCAAAGAATTTTGATCACCTCAATTAACCAAGCCACAGGGATTCAAAATAAAGCAATTAGCGAGCTTAAATAACACAGGATGGTAGAATGCAATCACTATTATGGCTTTCATAATACATTTTAATCATTGGTTGAGAATGAAATGCTGCTTCTACCTAGTTACTTGTAAAAAGAGTCAAAGCAATGTAACACTTTCAAAAAGCCCTGCTAGCTAGTGATTGCTTCTAAGTTCTTGACACTTCTAATTGTGTCAAAATATTTTAATAAACTAAATATACATTTTCATGTAATTGAAGGTCCAAAAGTGTGTTTCTAAAATGAAAATAGGTGTACAATTTAGAATAAGACTCTGGGAAAGCCTTAGGTATGAATTGAGATCATACTACAACATGGAGGTAGGCAGTTGGGTTCTTTTTCTCACAAATTGGAGGAATGAGATCCATGGACACAAGGTCAGAATTACCTTGAGCAAAGTAACAGAATTTATTAGAGTTATAGAAAGAAAGCAGAGCTCCTGTAGGGGAGGGGCCCCAGTAGAAGGATGCCACCAGGTATCTGTTGTATAGGGGTTTTTTAAAGCATATCTGGTGGTCCAGCACAGGTGATCGGTGGGATGAGAGATGCCAGCATGGACCAATCAAGTTATTCAAGTTCCAAGGTTAAATAAGCCTATCAGAAGTGCATAATTTCAATCCCTTATTTACATAATTAATATGTAAATTATTAATTATGTAAATTATTATTTACATAATTAATAAAACCACCAGACGTTTAGTGGTTTTTGACATGTCTACTGGAAAGAGGATGCATGTCGGGTAGGGGTCTGGTTATGACTGGCCATTGCTAGGTGTGAGAGCAAGGGTAACTTAGGAAGGGCTACTGTGTTAAAGCTGAGAGGAACAGAATCAGATATTCTCACTCAGAATCCTTGTGATTAATGCTGACATGGAGTAGTGAGGCACAGGATGTCTTTCAGACTCAGTGTCTCCTTTCAGGTTGGCAGGATGTCCCCTCCTCTCCTATTCTTCTCCAAGGTCTTATCCTGGCTGCCTAAGGGAGATCTATCTTCCTGTCTCATTGGTATCCCAAATACCTTGATATATGAGGAAACATCAGAACTAGGAAGGTCATTGTCATCTTACCCCCATCTTTCTCCCTAAAAACAGGCAAAGTATTTTCTGGATGTCCTTAAGGTAGGTCACAATACCTTCATTCCAGGTGTTCATCCTGTACCTAGAGGAAAGGAGCATCACACAGAGACACAGGAGAATCTGAATAGGCCTTGCTTAGTTTCCCCCAGTTTATTACCATTCCCTCTTTTGTTTTTTGGGAATACTTCTTCATGACTGCCCATAAATATATAGTTTTTCTTGTTTCTTGGGTCAACTGTAAGGAGGTCCCTGTGTTATGTAAAACTTATATTTATTGATAAATGCTTTTCTCTTGTTAATCTGCCTTCTGTTATAGGAGCCTTAGCCATGAACCTTGCAATGAGTGAAAAATCCTAATCCCTCTACAAGTGTGTTTTCCTCAAAACAACCTTGTGTTTGAGATTGATGGGGAGGAAAAGGGGATGAGAAAGCTGCCCCAGATAATCTTTCATATATTACATGTTTATATTAAACTCACTCAGAGACTGTGAATTTTGAGAATTTCCATAAGACACACATGAGTTGTGGAAAGAGAGAGTGAGCCTTGGGGTTAAATCTTCACTAGATTCTTTACCAGCTGCATGGTCTGGAACCGAGGTATGCTGCATTGTTTTACTTAAGTTTGATGATCATAGTTGGGGCAGGCCCAAAGTGGCTATAGTTGGGCTCCCTTGCCAAAACATGTGGTGGACTATCTTATGCATTTAATGCATAACCAAGGCTATGAATTGAATATGTTATGGTCAGTTTGAAGTCAAGAACAGAAATGTTGATTCAGTATATATTCTCAAGGTCAAAAGCATTTGATTGTGAGCATACACCCGCTTATGGAACCTGTTGACAATGTGCCTTCTTTGTTTGGCCTGCATATCAAGAATGGCCTATGGAAATGACTGGGGCAGAGGTGTGGTGGAGGGGAGGCAAAATGGAACTGACTGGGGACTGAAGCTGAAGTTGAAGGCTGGAGGCTGTTGCCTCCTCTGGATAAAGCATGTCTACTATCCTCACTGCATCTTGCATCTACTTCTTCTTGCAGAGTCCTGAACCTTGTTTCTTGGGCCCGAGCCTCACCTTCTGCCCAACATCTGTCCACTTTTGTCTGTAATGTAGGCTCTCATAACTGTCTTATTGGAATTATAAAGTACAAAATATAAAAATAGGAGACTAAACAATACAATAGAGGTATTTGGGTTTTTTTTCTTCCTCCTCCTTTTCCTCCTGCTGCTGCCCTCCTCCTCCTCCTCTTCCTTCTCCTCCTACCCCTTCTTCTTACGAAAACTAGAGGAGATTTTCTCCCTACATTTAAAGATAGAAAATTGAGTCCTAATGAGGTTATGTGACTTATTTAACAGAAGCTCAAAATAAATTTCCTAAAGAACTGGGCATCCACATTCATTTAAGTCATAGCTGTGACTTAAATGATAAAGAGATTTTTAATGCCATCCCTCAGATTTTTTCAAATCTTATGAACTACAAATATAATCTAAATGAGTCTTTCTAAAAAAGATTATTTTAGAAAATTGTCGAAATCTGGCAAAAAATTAATGACTAAAAATTATAAAAATAAATCATCTCAAAGATTTTCCTGTTAAAAAGAAAATTTTGCATACTATATTAAAATGATAGTCTCCCAACAATCATATTTATTTCAAAGATATCATGTTGATTTAAACACTATATAAAGATATATTTTTATTCTAAGTTTAACTTCTTACTATTTCTTTCTGACAGTTTTTGATAAGATTTTCTATTAGTTAATTTTAAACAGCTCTTTAAAAATGAGCAACAAATATCTTTTTTATTTTTTAAATCCCCAAATAAGATTATTGCTGGGGAGAAAGGTATTATTTTAATTCAAAGTAAAGGAACTAAAAGACTATAAATAATTAAAATAATATTTTTTATAAGAAAAATCTAAGGTAAAACAAAATAGACTTTAAATATGCTTATAATGCCTGCTCTTCCACATTCTAAAAGAAATTTTTTACAATAACAAAAAATGCTCATTTTCTATTAGTAATGGATTCAATGAGGCTTACTGAAATATCTAAAATTCATAACACCTGATCAAATGGATTTTATAGCAAAGATAATGTTAGATAGAAATTGAATACACAGAGAAATCCAGCATGAGCTATAGCATAAACAGTTTACATTTTATGGAGGAAGCAGGGAACAAATGGCTAATCACAATTGAACATAATAATTACCATCATGGAGCTCAAGTGTGGAACTGTATACGTAGTAAGATCAGAGAGAGGGACCAATGTTCTGTCTTAGGAAAGCAGAACACAGTTTTATAGAAGAAGTGGCATTTCAGCTTGATTTTGAAGGATGAATGTAATATTCTAATGAAATTAAATTCTCTGGGATTTGCATTTTTCATAGAAAATGAATGAGGCCACTTTGAGATAAGCATCTTCTGGAATTTTATATTTCATTTTGAGCACTAGAGGAAGCGGTAAATACTCAGGTGGTTTGAGCTAATATGACTTCACTTTAAGGAACTTTCATCTGAAAGTTAAAAAATTTTAAGAGGAAAAATAAGCCACTAATATTTTTAAGTGAAGAGATTTGTTTTTAAGTAAAGATATTTCTTATGAACACTTCCAAATTAGACATAATTGAACCTGGAATTGGAGTTCAATTTAACCAATATTTCTTAACTTGGTTTATATTACTGGGTCATAGAATAATCAATCAGTTTTACAAACTAGAGAAGAAAAACAAAAACAAATGATGTAACTCAAATAAAAATATTTTAACTCCTTGACCTGATAGGGTTTTATATACTTCTTGGGGGCTAGCTATCAAAATCTGCTTCACAAGAATATTTTCAATTCTACTTAGTATGTTATACATCAGAAGTGATCAGTAATTAAATTAAGTTCCACACAAGAGTGTGATTATAAATTAGAGGAGAACATGATCACAACTGACTAGCAGAACTAGAAAAAGTTTCATTCAGGAGGTGATATATGAGACGGACCTTAAAGATCAACAGACCAGTAGAATATATACAAATGACTAGTAAGAACATGAAAGGATGTTCAATGTCATCAGCCATTAGGGAAATGCAAATCAAAACCACAGTGAGATAGCACTTTGCACCCACTAGGATGGCTATAATAAAAATGACATAATTACAAGTGTTGACAAAGCTATGGATAAATCCAACCCTTTATACAATGCTGATAGGGATGCAAAATATTCATCTTTCTTTGGAAAACAATCTTTCAGTTCCTCAAAAGTTTGAACGTAAATTCAATGTGACCTGGCAATTCTACTCCAAGTTACTTAAGAGAAATAGAAACATGCCTACATAAAGACTTGTCCATAAATGTTCACAGCAGCATGTTCATAATGAGCAAAGAAGTGGAAACAACCCAAATCTCTATCACCTAATGAATAGATGAATAAAATGTTGTTTCTTCATACAATGGACTATTACTTAGCAATGACAAGGAATGAAATACTGATATAGGATATAATTGGGAAGAATCTTAAAGATATTAGGTTAAGGGAAATAAACCTGTAACAAAAAATGGCATATCATGTAATCCATTTATATGAAATATCCAGAAGAGGCAAATCTTTAGAGAATAGAGATCAGTAGTTCTTTAGAGCCTTAGGGGAAGGTAAATGAGCATAGTGGAGACTGTTCATTCACATGAGGTTTCTTTTTGAGGTGATGAAAATGCCTTTAAATTAATTGTGATATTTGCCCAACTCTTTGAATATAATAAAAATCATTGAATTGTATCTGTTAAATGAGTGAATTACATGATATATGAATTATATCTTAATAAAACAACTAAAAATAGAATTTCTTCCATTAAAGCAAGGTGAGAGAGCTCAAATTTGGGGATGGCATAAGCATCCCGGAACAGAGGTCTGAAAGGACCTTTTGGGAAAATAAAGAGTGTTTTAGTAACTAGAGAACATGGTAGATAGAATTCTAAGACAGTCCCTAAGTTTCCAGGCCCTGGTACATACATACTCAGCCAATTATTCCATTTAAAACTAATCTAGGTATTGTTGTGAAAGGGTTTTTCTGATGTAACCCAAGTCCACACTTAGTTGATTTCAAGCTTACTTTTTGGGGGAGTGGATACTGGGGATTGAACTCAGAGTCACTCCACCACTCAACTACATCCTCAGACCTATTTTGTATTTTATTTAGAGACAGGGTCTCAGTGCCTCGCTTTTGCTAAGGCTGGCTTTGAACTTGCAATCTTCTACTTCAGCCTCCCTTGCTTCTGGAATTACAGGCGTACACCACTGTGCCTGGCTACTTAGCTTATTTAAAGGAAGATTATCCTGGGTGTACCTAACAGTCAGATCAGCCCTTAAAATAAATCAGAGATATTAAATACCAGAGACTTTTTCTTGGTAGCATTAAGAAGCAAACAACCATATTCTAAGGTGCCTATAGAACAGTCCGCATGATAAAGACCTGAGGGTGACTTTTATTTGCAGAGTAACAATTCCAAATTGAGAACAGTTGCAGAGAGATAGGTTGGAAGTAAATATAGGAACTTCCTTCCTATATTTAGGAGAAACACAACCAGTGAGGATAGAAGATGACTCCAAACTTCAGATGACATCCCACCCTTGGTTGACATCTTGATTTCAGTCTGGTGAAAATTGAGAAAAGAAATGAGCAGACCCATATCCAGACTTATGACACAGACACAGTGAGATAGTAAATTAGTGTTATTTGAAGCTACTAAGTTTGTGGTAATTTGTTAGACAGCAATAGATAACAAATACATGTGCATAGTTAAAAAGTGGAAGACAGTGTGAAAATATAGATTAATTATTGCTTAGAAAATATATTTTATCTGAAAATAAAATGAATAACATGCTTGATATAGTATATATCTTTAAACCCTTTTGCATATATGTATATTTCTTCCCATTTAAATATTGTTCTTCTACCTAAATATTATAAATATTTTACATATTAGCTCTATTTTCTGACATGTCATTCATATATAGATGTATATGCAATAATTTCAAATGTTATTAAAAGAAAATACGAATATACCTAATGCATATAAGATTTTGTTATCATGCATAATATCATTCTATGTGTATGTGTGTTTACATATAAATATGGAATTATTTTCCTATATGGTATATGTGGAACCTATTTTTCCTATAACCAGTCATTATAAATTTGATGGCTTGAAATAGCACATCAAAAAATTTTTAAAAAATTAATTTTTTTAAAGTTATAGAGGTTCAAAGTCTAAAATGGATCCATGGAGCTAAAATCAAAGGGTTGACAAGACTACATTCTTTCTGGAGGCTTTAGGGAAAATTTCTTTGCTTTTTTCAGGTTATGTGGGCTGCCCATAGTACTTGGCTTGTGGTCCCTTCTATCTTCAAATCCAGCAGTGTAGCAGCTTTGAACCTTTCTCTGACTCTCACACTGATTCTCCTATCTCTCTCTCTCATTTATAAGAACCCTGTAATTGCACTGGGTCCACTTGGATGATCCACCTCAATGTCCCCATCTCTAGGCCAGCTGATTAGCAACCCAAAGGCTATCTGTAGTCTTAATTTCCACACTGCCATGAAAGATAACATATTCAAATGTCCCAAGGATTAGGATACACATGTCTTTGAGATGTCATTCTGCCTGTCACCCTTGATATTTGCATTAGACCTAGCACCATATATTTTCATTGTTCTTAATGATTTCATAGATTGCTTTAGGTGAGTGTTCCAATTTTTATTTAATCACACTGTTCCTTGGCACTTGCTGTATTTAGTGTTTTCTAAAAGCTTTATCAACATAAGTAAATAACAGTTTGCATAATTATTTATGCATACATCTTTTTATGTGTTCCTCAAACACTCAAAAAGTATTTTTCATAACAATTATGCAACTTTTACATTTGAAAAACATTAAAGGCCAATGGTCAATAAAAGCTAGGGTGTCAGAATGTAGGTTCCAATTTCCATTTTACCATCTATTTGACCATAGACAATTCATGATAATTGCTATAAGTCTCATTGGTCATCTCTCATTAAAGCTGCTGTAAGAACTAAATGTACCAAATTCTGTACAGTGCTTGAAGGACTGCTTGGCCCACAGCTGGAATCCTTAATTGCTGTTGTTATGGAAGGCCTAGACTGAACTAGGTGTTGGGTATATAATCATGAACAAAACACTCATGATCTCTGCTTTTACTGAGGGTAAATTTAGCTAACCAATGCATCTTCAGCAACAGGTCCATTTATACCAATGACAAATTCCTAAGCATATGATTGCTATGGAAATAATATTATATGTTTAGTTCCTTTTGGTAAATATTATGCAGTGAGTAATTACATGACCTTGGCATAATTCATTTGAGTTTCCCTCATGATTTCATTAGCTAATATGCACTTAATAATGATGCATGGTTATACATGGCAGGTATTCCAGTACTGACTCTAATTTGAATGAGAACGGCCCAATTTTAAATTGTGTGATTATGAATTTGGAAGAAATAAGAAAATGATTTTGCTTTCATTTTATGGGGAAAAAACTTGATAAAAATTTTGACTATACATTTCATTATTTTAAAATGTATATTGATTTGTATTGAATTTCCTTGACATTTTTAATGTATTTTCCCTTCATAATTTATGAATATAGTAAATATTAATTTATTTTATGTAATCATTGCAGAAAAAAATTCTTACTTTGTCACAGTATTTTAATCCATATTCTAAAAATATTTCATTTTCTATGACTAAATTAGTTGTATCATGACCAAGTTAGTTGATTATATATCATGACCAAATTAGATGTATTTAGGGAATATAAAGATAATTTAATGTAATTTTTCATATGAACAAATTAGATTAAAAAAATCATACGATTATTTCATTAGATGCAGGAAGGTTATCCCCCCAAATTAATACTATCTATGATATTTTTTAAAAAGACTCTTAGTCAACTAGAATTGGAAGAGAACTTAGTTAATCTGCTTAAGAATATCTAAATAAATATATATACATGTATAAATAGATTACATACATACATAAAATGAGTGTTGGGACTAATGACACATTAACTAACTCAAGCTGACTCCTTACTCCCTGGTGGGTGAGCAAGATCAAGGCTTCAAAGGCGGTTTCAAAGGCTATGTTATATATAGTAATAAAACTTTATTCATTTAACAACAAAAAAAAAGGTTAGTGACAATAAATCAATCGAACCAAGGTCAGGGATTGGTTAACAACAGTTCCGCGAAGGTGATCAGCTCGTGCTTGCCATATAGTCCTATGGGACTCTCGCCTGCATGAACCCCCCATGACTTGCTGACCTTTAAGCTGATTGGTTCCCACCTAGCCTCCCCGGCTACATAAAAGCTGTGTGACTTCCTCAATAAATGAGTTCCTGCTGTGGCTGGTCTCCCTGACTGTCTGATTGTCCTCCCCCGGAGGGCTGGGTGCTGGCGGTCAGTTGGCCCTACCTATCCTGGTCTGGCCTTGTTGAGGAGTGTCCTCTTCCCTTGTCACTGGTCGAGAAGAGCAAGGGGGCTAAAGACCCTGACAATGAGGAAAATTTGCAACTGTATACTTTAAAAGGGGATTAACAGAAGCCAATATAATTGGTAATGTGGGTGTGGATACCATTATCATCATAGTATGGTCATAAAGTAAGCCTTTTGGAAGGAAAGCCATAGGCAGAAAGGCAGGGTTAGGCAGACTGATGAATCATCTTCTGGCCATTCTGAAGAGATGAACTCAGACAAAGTGCATTTCTGCGTTGAATCTAATTTAAGCATTGCTTGATATTTGACTGTGAGCTCAGTTTTGCTGGATCTTCACCTTTAGAAAGCTGAATGAGTCAATTTAGATGTTATCTCTAGACAGGGTTTACATTTGCCTCAGATCCACACCAGTGGTTTGTTGTTCTTTGCTTGCTTGTTTCCCCTTATGCTGAAACCATTTCCATTGAAGAACATAGATTAAAATGCAAGCATCTCCCATGATTCTTCTCTCACTTTGCTATTGTGCCCAAATTTAGTAAGTGCTCTTTTTGATAGGCGATGCATTTATTTTTTTATAATTTTGGGGTGCAGTAGGACAAATTCTTTATTATTTCCCTTAATTTTTTTTTTTTTTTTTTTTTTTTTTTTTTTTTTTTTTTTTTGGTACCAGGGATTGAACCCAGGAGTGCTTAACCACTGAGCCACATCCCCAGCCCTTTTAGCATTTTATTTAAAGACAAGGTCTCACAGAGCTGCTTAGGGCTTCACTAAGTTGCTGAAGCTGACTTTGAACTCTTAATCCTCCTGCCTCAGCCTCTGAAGGCGCTGGGATTACAGGTGTACACCACCACACCTGGCTATTTCCCTTAATTCTTGAAAGTCACTATTGTATGTTGTAGTGGAAAGTTCCCTTAGCCCACTTGACCTTTTTCGTTTTTTTTTTCTTCTTTCATAACATGTTATTGAGTGAAAATCAATGAGACTCGTGTTATAACCTTTAATCAGGTCCAATATACATCTAAAAGTATATTTTTTTCTTTTATAAATAATATCACATAAGATATAATACTACAGGTTTATTTAATAGACCACATTAAAAATGGTAAAGTGGTAAGGTCAGAAAGCAGCTTTCTGATTCTACTTTCTGCCCTCAGATCTGTTCTTTTGTCTTTCCCTTTTTCACCCAAACATCTGACAAATGTAGCTTTCTGATCACTTGAAACAAAACTGCAATAAACCTATTATTTTTAGTATTAAAAAGACTAGGCAAGTAACTGTGCCTCTCCTACTTACCTTATAACTTTAGGGAGGGGGACGTGATATTTGGGCTTTTCTCTCCCTCTCGAAGCTTAATCCCCTGACCTCACATTTTCCCCCAATCAGTCTTCATCACTTAAGACAGTAGATTTGGGACAGGAAGGGAAGATGAGACTTAACTTATAATATTTATGCTTCTATTTGGTCAAATGTCTGACTTCCTGGCAAGCATCTGGATGCTGGATTATTGGGAGGGGGGAGGCATTGTTATTTTTTATTATTCCAAAGACTTCAGAAGTTTCTTCCACATGATGAAACTTCTATATACGTGAAATATTAGGGTGGATTTGCACTTGAATATACAGCCCCTGTTCCCTGTCTCCCTCACCCTGCATTACTTTGGGGCTTAAATTGTCTTCTGACTACAGACTTCCAGAAGAAAGATAGCCATCTTCCCTTAGAAAAGCTTGACTTTTCTAAGTTGACATCACACCCTACTGGGTCTCAGCACAGCATCTTCTAAACCTTTCTGCAAGTTGTCAAATGTGGCTAAGGAGTGAAAAGGAGGTTTCCTGATCTTTCCCAGAAGATTTCTTGGATACCTCTGATATATGGCAAAGGTGAGAGTGTCCCTTTCTCTCTTGCTTAAGGGAGATAGGAGGGGAATAGAATAGTTCTCTTCATTCTTGCTCATTTCTTCCAGAAGCACCCATAATGTCTAATACATTTTCAAATCTTTTTAATTTGTGTTTGTAACTGTCTTTGTTTTGGCATTAGGGAATGAACGTAGGGCCTTGTTCGTGCTTTGAGTGCACTCTACCACTGAACTATGCCCCCAGTAAATTGTTTTAAATAAAATGGAAAAGAGGGAAAGGATAGAACAACTTAGCCATCTAGTAGTACTAAGCACCTTTCTCTCTATATATATTTGTATTAAGGATTGAACTCAAGGGCACTTTATCACTGAGATACATCTCCACCCTTTTGAGAGAGGATCTTACTACATTGCCCAGGCTGGCCTCCAACTTGCAATCCCCCTGCCTCAGTTGTCAGTGTCAGGAATTACAGGTGTGCACCATGGTGCCCAGAAAAGCAGTTCTCTTTTGAATATGGAGTTTCATATTCATTATTTTTAATCACCGTGGAGTACAGAGGTAATAGAATAATCTCCTCCATTTTAGTCATAATTCTTATGCATTATGTGGAATGCTCCTCACAAATGATCTTGTCTGACTATGACAGAGCACTTAGCTTGTGCTTTATTTCCTTACTATACAAAGATGCAGCTCAGTTCCTGTGACTGGAGAACAATCACTAGCCATTGAAAACTTTCTAGGTATTGGTCCTATTCTAACCACTTTCATAAACCATCTCATGTAATCTTCAAAATAATATTAGAGAGTAAATATAATGGTTATTATTTTATCACACTTTAATACAGTCAACTAAGAGCAGATAAATTGCTTACAGTTACACAGTTAGCCTGTGGCCAGACTAAGATGTGAAATCAACACTGTTTGAATATTGGATCTTTCATCTTAAAAATCATAGTATGGGTAGCTTTTGGCCATTAATATTTCTGGGATCAAGATTTCATCTATTCATTGTACTTTAAAGGTTCTTAGTCTAATCATCCATTCACTGTCTGTGGAATACAAGGAATTCCAATTTCTTGGATTTTTAAATTAAAATAATGTTGTAATTTTTACTCTCTGGTTTAGAGTGATATGTTATAATATTCTTAGATGTGCACAAGATGGATTATTTCTCTATTTTTCATTTCTAGCATTGTTATGTTTCCCCTAAATTTAAACTCCTATCCAGGAGAGCAGACAGGTTGAGATATTTGTTATAATTTTTGTCGTGTCTTCAACAATAAACATTTGTTTGTCAATTCTTGTGTGAAAGACAGTATAGTAACCAGAATGAAAGAAATTCATGATATGACCTCTGGCTTCATGCAGTTCACAATCTAGTTAAAAATGCCATGAAACTGGTGTAGAGAAAAAAGGTGAAAATATAATGTAGACTATGATAAGTTTCTATAGGAAAGGAAATGAAAGTCTTAAGAATTCAAGAGTTGAATTAAGCCAGTATGGGCTATTAGGAAACCTGTTAAACAGAACTCTTAAGATGGTGGATTAGCGGAAGGCTGGATTTCCAGTTGTTCCATGGCTTATAATTCAAGCAGCGAGAGTACTGCTTATCAGCAAGGTGGGTGAAAGAGGGATTACACTAAAATTCAATATTGCAAAGTTAGAGCATCTTAGACACTCAGAAATTAAGTGCACTGAACAAAGAACAAAAAAGAGTATATTAGAGTTAAGCCAGTTGCGGTAGCAGCATCCACAGTGGTATTGGTTCACTACAGAATAGTGGAATGACAGAGAGAGAGAAATACAAGGAAGGATTTGGCATGGAAAAACCTGTAGATCAGAAAAATCAGCCTGAGTGTAGCTGCTCCAGATACTGCACAGTGAACTGGTATCTGAAAATTTCCCAAGTGACAAAGAAGTGAAGAGTTGAGGCAAAAGCCATTTTGAGGTGGCCATACCGCATCTTGCTTGCAGAAGTCCAGGGAATCAGCAAATATTTTCATACTGCCCTGGCAAATGACTAATGTATGGTCTAGGACAGACATAACAGATGAAGTGAAGTGGGCACAACCTAGTGAACACTTGATGTTTACTTTAATTCCAGGTCTAATTTATGGATATTTATTGTTGGCAATGAATGACTGCATCATTTCTGTTTTTGTTGTATTGTTGTAGATATCTTAATAGGAACCAGGTATTTATTTTAATGCTGTATATTGTTTGCATCAGCTGTTGCTATTTTTTTTTTTACCCTGTATGTGAAGTTCTGAGAATCTTAGGGACACAACAAGTTCATAGGGTAGAGACTCTGCTGCTTAACTAAACTCATGCTCCACACACAACTTAATGACACTCAAACTACAGCTGTATTTTAATACACAGAATTAAAGAGACAAAAAACCAAACTAATGACCAGACACCAAGTTGGAATGGCTAAGGTTTGGCCCTCAGGTCCCCTTCATGGACATCTTACAACAACAACAACAACAAAGAAAATTATCATGAAGGCTGTGAATACTACACCTGTGAGAGGGGTCTCAAACTAGATTACTTTAGGACACATTGGCAAGAGAAGGTCATGCCCAAAAAAGCCTCAACTATAGAGTGTAAGAGCAATTGATCCAAACAGATGCATAAAACCCAACTCAGGAATACAAAAATGTGAAAAAAGTTAAGGTAACATGATTCCTCCTAAAGTTCATATTTCACCAGTAACTGACTAAAAATACTTGAGTGGATGAAATATCACATAAAACATTAAAAGGAATAATTATAACAATAATCAATGAAGTTTAAGAGAACACAGAAAAACAACTAAATGATTAAGGAAGCCAGTAAAGGATATTGAAAAAGAAGTAAACAGAAATCTTGGAAATAAAAGATGCAATAATCAAATAAAGTTCTCAGTTGAAAGAATAATAGAGTAGACCATGCCAAAGACAGAATCTCAGAGCTGGAATACAAGATGACTGCCTTATACACTGACAGTATTAAAAAAAAAAAGAAGAAGAAGTAACCATAATTAGAACAAACAAAAACCTACAACAACATTAGGAGAAGAAATTTAAAAATCATTGGCATTGAAGTGTGAAATGCAGGTGATAATGGATGACTTCTTTAGGGAAATAATAACCTTGATAATGAGATCCAGGTTTGGGAAATGTTCTGAGCCCCAAATAGACAAAATCAAAAAAGAACCTCTCCACAATACATCATAATTAAAATACCCAACATACTGAACAAAGAGAGAAATTTAAACATCTCAAGAGAAAGATGTCATGTACATTTGGAGGTGAGCCAATGAGAATTACTTCTGATTTCTTAGCACAAACTTGAAAAGCCAGAGGAGCTTGGATTGATGTGTTCCAAGTCCTGAAAGAAAACAATCATCAACCAAGATTGCTATAATCCAGCAAAGCTATCCTTCAAAATCAAATACAAAATAAAAACCTTTCAAGATAAACAGAAAATAAGAAAATTGAGGACTACTAAACTGACTACAGTGCTTACTTAAAGAAATACTCCAGACAGAGAAATCAAAACCAAACCCCAGTGCTCACAAACAAACAAATCTCTTTTGAAGAGTAGCTATACAAATGAGAAACAGGACTGAATTAAATATAGCAAATAAGTCAAAATGGCAGGAACTAATAAACATCTTTCTATAACATTGACTGTAAATGGTCTCAACTCTCCAATTAAAAGACATAGTCTGGTAAAATGAATTGAAAAACAAGAATCAACTATGTGTTGTTTGTTAGAGACTCACCTTACAGGCAGATAAGCCACAGACTGAAAGTGAAAGGATGGAAATTGTTATATCTGTTAATAGAATGCAAAAACAAGCAGGAATATCCAGAATTCAAGCCAAAATTAATCAAAAGAGACAAAAGAATGTCACTTAATACTGGTAAAATATCCAACAAGAAGTGATAAGCTGGGCATGGTGGCACACACCTGTAATCCCAGCACCTCGGGAGGCTGGGGCAGAAGGATCATGAGTTCAAAACAAGCCTCAGAAAAAATAAAGCACTAAGCAACTCAGTGAAACACTGTCTCTAAATAAAATACAAAATAAAGCTGGGGATGTGACTCAGTGGTTGAGTAGCCCTAAGTTCAATCTCTGGTACCAAAAAAAAAAAAAAAAAAAAAAAAAACCAAAAAAACAAACAAACACAAGAAGCTGCAACAGTAGTAAATATTTATGCCTCAGTCATCAGTGTATCTAACTACATAAAAGAATCTATACTCAAATTAGAACCTCAGAGAAACCCCAGTACAATAATACTAGGCGATTTCACACACCTCTCTCACCAATAGATCATGCAGACATGAACTCAGTAAAGTCTCTTTGGATTTGAAAAGTGTTATAAATCATATTCATAAATTATGTGAATTAACAGACATCTATAGACTATTTCAACCAAAAACAGCTGAGTATACTTTCTTCTCAAGAGTCCATGGAACCTTCTTCAAACTAGATTGTATTTTTGACTACAAAACAATTGCAAGCAAATACAAAAAGAATATATAATTTCCTTGATCATAATGGAATTTCCAGATCAGAATGGAATGAAATTAGAAATCTACAGAAGTAATATAAACACATGGAGATTGAATAACACATTTTTGAATAAAGAATTGGTAACAGAATGAAACAAGGGAGAATTTAAAAAGTTCTTAGAATCAAATGAGGGTGGTGATACAATATACCAAAATCTTGGGACACAATGAATGCCATTCTAAGAGGAAAGTTAAGAGCTATGAGTACCTACATAAGAAAATCTGAAAGATTCAAAATAAATAACCTTTTCCAACGCCATTGAAAAAGAATAAGAAACTGATTCTGAAGCCAGTAGAAAAATGGAAAAAATATTAGGACAGGGCTGAAATCAATGAAGTTGAGAATTTAAAAATAATATGAAGGATAAATGAAATTAAGAGTCGGTTCTTTGAAAAAGGTAAACCACGTGGATAAGCCCTTAGTCTAACTAACCAAAAGAAAAAGAGAGGAACACAAAATTAATAAAATTAGAGCTGAAAATGGAGAAATCACCATGGACATCTCAGAAATTCAGAGGACATTTAGGGATTATTTTGAAAATTTGCACTTCAATAAATTGGAAAACCTAGATGAAATTGTTACATTTTTAGACAGATATGACCTTTCAAAATTGAATCAAGAGAACATAGAAAACCTAAATAGACCTATAACTAGCAATGAGATTGAAGCAGTAATAAAAAGCCTCCAGAAAACAAATGCCCAAGACTAGGTGGATTCTCAGCTGAATTCCACCAGTCCTTTAAAGTAAAACTAATACCAATGTTCGTCAAATTTTTCCAAGAAATAGGTAAATCTTTGCTAGCTACTCTTCTGACAGAGGATTAATATCCATAATATATAAAGAACTCAAAAAATTTCACACCAGAAAACAACCCAAGTAACAAATGAGCAAATGAACCAAATCTGCACTTCTCAAAAGAAGAAATGCCAATGGACAACAAATATATGAAAAAAAAAAAAAAAAAAAAAAAGAACAGCATCACTCATGATTAGGGAAAAGCAATCAAAACTACACTGAGATTTTATTTCACTCCAGTCAAAATGATGATCATCAAGAATACAAATAGTAATAAATGCTGGAGAGAATCTGGAGAAAAAAGAAACAGTTTTGCACTCTTGGTGGGACTGTAAATTAGTACAACCACTATAGAAATCAGTATGGAGGTCCTCTAAAGCCTAGGAATAAAACCACCATTATACCAGCTACACCATACCTTGGTATTTATTGTAAAGAATTAAAGTTATCAAACTATAGTGATAAATGCATACCCATGTTTGTAGCAGTATAATTTACAGTAGTCAAACTCTAGAACCAATCTAGATGTTCACGAAGACATGAATGAATAAAGAAAATGTGTTATATATACACAATGGAGTTTCATTCAGCCCTAAAGAAAAATAAAATTTTGTCATTTACAGGAAAATGAGTGGAACTTGAGATCATTATGTTAAGTTAAATAAACCAAACTCAGAAGGTCAAGAACCATGTTTTCTCTCATAGGGGGAAGCTAGGAATGAAAGGTGTTTGGGGATTCTCATGAAAATCAAAGGGAGATCAGTAGAATAGAGGAAAAAGACAAGAAAGAGGGAAAAGGGAGATACTGTGGAATACTGGACAAATTATATCGTTACATTGTGTGTATGTATGAATATGTAACAACAAAATCCCAGCATTATGTCCAACTATGATGCATCAATAAAAATATGGAAAAATAAAGATTTACCACTATGGAACCATTTGCCACAATGGTTGCAAGATGAGAAAGTCATTCTAAAGCAGGATGGTGGGGTGGCTAGAAGATACTAATTACAGTTTCCAGCTTGGAGGAGGGCCCTTCAGACACAGGTCTCTGAGGAGGGAATGCATCCCTAATAGTGAGAGTGCCCTAGGAATGAAGAGAATGACTCAAGTCTTCACCGAGTCCTCTGAAGAATGGCATCTACGTCTCATGATGCTCCTTTCTCTGGGCATGGGTTGTGGCTGTAACTAGAATAGAGAGAAAATCTGCAAATTAATCAGACCAAATATTTTTGTCTGGAGTAAGAACCAAGTCCCTTTTATTTAACCTTCCAGCCTTCTAGTCTCTCTCTCTGAATTGCTCCATATGGACAGAACTTAAATGGGTGCCAGCTGGGTTTGTGGTTTCAATACAGAACTAACATCAAACAGTATGAGATGGTGGGGCTAAATAGTAGTTTAATAATCTTCACATGGATTTTCACTTTATATTTGCCAGATGATGGCCATGTAAATAAGAAACCAAATATATGTGTGAATGTGTGTCTGACATGAGTGCTTTGGAAGGTCCAAAGAGTTCACAATGTATAAAATACTTTTGAGGGAGAGCTCAGCTCTAGAATTTAAAAAGTTTTATTGTTTTCCAAGGATCCTATCAATTTGAAAGTGATGGGAGCAAACTCAATTTCACTGCATACTCACACAAAGATACAATTATATTTTACTTTTAGAAATGAAATGCTAACATGATTGATGTAAAAATGGATGTTAAAATCTGAATTAATGTCATGAAGTCCAAAGACAGAAGGGAGGGTCTGAGAGTCAAAGGACTGACTTTTGGATCAATTTTTACTGAATTGGTTGATATGGAATTTGGTGCACTTCACTGATGACTTCAGATACTGTCTTATCATTTGTCAAATGACTTAGCTAGTGAGCGATCCCTGGAGTTTTTTCTGGTTCTGATATTCTGTACATGTGTACAGAATATGTAACAACAAAATCCCATCATTATGTCCAACTATAATGCAGCAACCAAAATACTGAAAAATAAAAGTCACCATAAAACAAAGCTACAGTCTTTACTTATTAATTATATATCTATTTAATTAATTTTAATTTGAATAAAGTGTTCAGACATTCATTTCCAGGCCATGGAAAGTTGGTGAAATCATGTGGCAACATTGTTTTGAGTTTTTCATTTTTGATATTTTTATCTTCTGGTTCATTCTTAAATATTCGTAGTTGAAGCTCCTTAATGATGTCATGGCATATTTTCATTCACTTTCCAAAACCGCAACATTCTATTGATGGGTAGTTAGAATAGCTATTTCCTTTAACCTCTGGACTTAATGAAGGAATCCATGAAACTATTCCAAAAGGTCAGACATGTGTCAAGACAAAATTAAGTAATATCTGCTGCCATCCTGGTATTTATGGTCTATTCTTTTTTATTTCATTAATACTACCTTTTTAGGAAAAATTAACATTGATAGGAGTGTCCTTATTGAGGACTAACTAAAACACTTTTTAAAAAATTATTATTATATAAGAATTGTTTTGGCAGTTTATAGACAGGCAGTGATTCCAATTGAAATACCTTCCCAGTTGTGCTCAATCAATTGTTAAACAACAGGAGCAGATCCATATTTCTCAATTTTATCTTCTTTGTAACAAGAAACTTGATCCCATTAGTAACAAGACATTTAATCTCATAGAATGAGAACTGCATTTTATAAATTTCCCAAACTACAGGGTGTTATTGATGACATATTTTGTGATCTTCTGTTTTTTTTGTGTGTGTGTGTGTGTATGCTCTCCAACATTATTTAAAAAAAATACACCAAATACCTTTATAACCCAAATTGTTGAATTTAATTCACTTTCATTTAATATTAGTAAAACTACCCTGTTCTTTTCCTCAAAGCACATGAGCTGTGGTATGATCTTGTCATTTGCCTTTTCCACTCCTTCCTAGATGATTCTCCTCATCTCTGATTACATATTCAGTTGCCTTAGTAAATAAAAGAATGTGATCACAAGTTCCATTGGGTGAAAATATGTCACCTCTCAAATTACTTACTTACATGACATTTATATAATTTCTATATATGAAATAAATGGAGTTCAGGTGAAACAAAATGAAGGGTCAGGAAAATGATGACAGGGTAAGAGATGTACTGTGAAAGATTTGCAGACCAATGGGTTCTCAAACTCATCTGCTTGTCAATAAAATGTGAAAAATACCAATGTTTTAGACAACTGGAAAACTCTAAGCAATAAAAAAGAAATTTATATACCATGAATTGGTCATACCATTGGGTGTTATCATGCCATCAAGGAGCTGGAAATAATGAATATAGCAATTAGCAAGAAAATTAAATACACTAGCCCAAGGTCATGATTTCTAGCTTTCTAATTTGAATTGGATTTAAATATTTTCAATGCTCTCAATTAGATATTCTGTACAATAGTCATTGCAGCTCTTTGCAAAATGCAAAATGTTTCCTTATGACCAGAAATACTGATCAAATGCTCTTATTTTTAGTAATCACCTTCTCATTGACTTGCTTTATTGGTAAAGAGGGAGGGAAAGAAAAAAAAAATCAGTACATGATACTACTGCATGATAGCTGTGTTAGTGTAAGCTAATCGTTAAACCAAACATTTCTAAACCTCAATGGCGTATCAAAATGAAGGACTTTCTCACATTCGTATTCTAGTCCAACTGTTGGCAGTCTTCCAACCAGGAGAGGACACAGTGATCCAGGTTTCTTCTACGGATGGATCCTATGGATTGTTTCCTATGGTCACTGGATCATTAAATTTTAATCAGAAAACCAGTACAGAAAGAGTACGGGAGTCTGCGTACGGGAACATGTGCAGGCCTGGAAATGCTGTCTATATACTCTGCCTGGTTCCGTTGTCGGAAAGGTTTGGGTATGGAGTTTATTATGTCCATACTCGTGTTAGTTCTGCTAAATCTCAGGATTGGTAGATGAATACTTCCAGACATTTTTCTTAATGGCAAAACTAAATCTTGAAGCCTTACTTATGGTGACCAAATCATCCTGCTTTTCCTTGAACTTTCCTGGTCTAAAACGCAACTGGGCCCCCCTCACATACTCCCAGGAAAACGAATAACTGCAAGGAATTCTAGTGTCTAGAAGTTTAGAAGCGGGCCTTTATTTAGGTTTACTTCATAAAAGGTAAGAAACTTTCCGAGTGTTAGTTTTTCATCTTTAAAATGAAGATTTTGAGTTTATAAAGAAACATTTGTTCCATTTCTAAACCATCATGGTTTAATAGGTAGTTGACTTACAAAGAAGGAACATAACTCTGTGTCCTGCCACTGAATGTTCAAAAATTAAAAAAAAAAAAAAAAATCTTGCCTTATTTATAAAGGGGAATGCTCAAAGTCAAGTGCAATTACCTTACTAAGACAATGGGCCCTACGGGCCTGCTGCTGTTCTCTCCTGGACAAGGTAGCTACAGTCACCTACTCACTTACTGAGACACTGTATTATGGTCTTGTCAGTCAGTTAAGGTTCCAAAGGTTTCTTCTGAGAAGACGGAAAATCAACATATTAAAAGGAATTTGCACTTTTATAATATCCCCAGGTTCAGCTCATGTGCATCTTAATGTTTGAAAAGCACTGCATATATATTTTTTTAGTTCATATAGTTTTATGTATGTGTATACATATGTATGTATTATGTATATTTTATAAATGTATTTTACATATATTTTATATATTATATATTTTTATAAATATATATTAGATGTATTTCATATTTATTATGTTTATACATATGTAAATAATGCTATACTTTAAAAACTATAAAAATGTGTGGGGAATGAAATATACTGCCCGAAGATAGTTCTATAAATATTTCTGCCTAATGCAGCAAAAATAATTCACACTGTGAGTTTAGTCAGTGCAGAATGCTAAGACCGCTAATGAGTTGAACACCAATCAGTGAATGATTGAAGGCATTAGACTTCCAAAGCGGTTGGATTTGTATTTTCTGAGAGAGCATTTCATTTAAAAAAATGCACCAAATTCAGAGTGGTAAAGTTTAAAAACATTTCTGTTTTCCTTTTACGAAAGAAAATTAATAAATTTAGAAGCTATGTGGTACAAGACAAGGCTGATGTTTCTACAAGAAGGAAGGGCAGGGATACCTATATATTAGGATTTTAGTAGCTAGAGAATACCTCCATCTGATCCCATGCTCTCTTGAAACTTTAAAGTTCATTTTAAGCAACTATCCCCTTTGCTAGAAACCCATCTGTAGCTCTAATATAATCCTAGAAAATGTGAGGTCAGCTGTTTCCAAACACCTTCCTTCCACCTTTCCTCATCTCACCCTAGACTGTGTCTTTACTTCACTTTACTTAGTGTATTTCTTTATACTAAGTATAGTAAACACCTACTTTCAAAAATTGTTGGAAGTAAACTATAAATTGCTTCAATAATGGGACCTTGTTTACCGTCTTTACTATCTCTCTGATGGCACAGGCCTGAATCGGAACAATTGTTTATTAAATATTTGAAATAAAATAAAAATCATAATAAATGTATGATAGATAAAATTAGATGCCTAAAAGCCTAATAAATAAAAGTCAATGATCATATATATATTTTCCTCCTAAAAAAATACATGTTCAAATCACATGCAAACTCAGGGAAAAGGAGAATGTAAATTCCTTAATGTTTCTCCAATGCATTTGATGGTCTAGAGAAAGCCTGTCCAAAGTAAATATAATGTGAGCTACATATAGTACTTTAAATGTTACAGTAACCATATACACTAACAAGGAAGAGAGAAAAATGATTCTTTTTTTCCATTTTTTTATTAGAATATTTTTTATTTTTACAGACTGCATTTTGATTCATTGGACACAAATGGGGTACAACTTTCCATTTCTATGGTTGTACACAATGTAGATTCACACCATTCATATAATCATACATATACATAGAGTAATACTGTCTGTTTCATTCTATAATCTTTCTGTCCCCCACCCCTCCCACCCCCTTTTCCTCTACACCATCCAAATTTCCTTCATTCTTCTCTTCCCCCCTCTATCCCCCCCATTATATATTGTCATGCACTTATCAGAGAAAACATTCGGCCTTTGTTTTTTTGGGGCTTGGCCTATTTCACTTAGCATGATATTTTCCAACTTCATCCATTTGCCAGCAAATGCCATACTTTTATTCTTTTTTATGGCTGAGTAATATTCCATTGTGTATATAGACCACAGTTTCTTTATCCATTCATCAATTGAGGGGCATCTAGTTTGGTTCCATAATCTAGCTACTGTGATTTGAACTGCTATAAACATTGATGTGGCTGCATCACTGTAGTATGCTGATTTTAAGTCCTTTGGGTATAAACTGAGGAGTGGTATCTTTTATTAGACAAAGGTGCCAAAAACTTACCATGGAGAAAAGATAGCCTCTTCAACAAATGGTGCTGGCAAAACTGAAAATCCATATGCAGTAAAATGAAAGTGAACCCCTATCTCTCACCCTGAACAAAACTCAACTCAAAATGGGTCAAGAATCTAGGAATTAGGCCTGAGACTCTTCATAAAATAGAAGAAAAAGGCCTGAATCTCCATCACGTTGGAGTAGGACCAGAATTCCTTAACAAGACCCCCATAGCACAAGAAATGAAAGCAAGAATCAATAAATGGGATAGATTCAAGCTAAAACATTTTTTCTCAGCATAGGAAACAATCAATAATGTGAAAAGGGAGCCTACAGAGTGGGAGAAAATCTGTTCCATACACTTCACACAGAATACTAATCTCCAAAGTTTATAATGAACTTAAAAAACTTTACACCTCAAATGCAAAGAACTCAATCAATAAATGGGCTAAGGAACTGGGCAGACACTTCACAGAAGAAGATATACAGGTGATCCACAAATATATGAGAAAGTGCTCATCATCCCTAGTAATTAGAGAAATGCAAATTAAAACCATCCTAAATTTTCATCTAACTCCAATTAGAATGGCTATTATCAAGAACACAAGCAATAAGTGTTGGCATGGATGTGGGGGAAAAGGCACACATACATTGCTGGTGGAGTTGCAAATTGGTGCAGCCACTCTAGAAAGGGTATAGAGATTCCTCAGAAAACTTGGAATGCACTCATTTGAGAAAGATAATTCTAATAAGAATTTTTTAACCCAATATGTACAAAATATTATTATTTAATCAATATAAAATTAATTAATGAGACTTTCTTCCACACTAAATCTTTGAAGGGTGGATTGTATTTATTTTATACTCATAGCACATCTAAATTTGGACTAGCAACATTTTAAGTGCTTAATACCCATTGGCTACCATGTTAACAGTGTGGGTCTAAAGCAGTGCTTCTCAAACATTTCTATGCATGAGATACCCCTGGGAATATTATAAAAGTAAAAATTCAAATGTGTTTGTTTTCTGTCTTTTCTCTAAGTTCTTTGGAGACTTCACTGATTGACTAGACCATGCATAGTCTCCTGATAGGTGAGTGTGCAGACTGTAGTCATGTGGTCCAGGAAAGAGGAATAGCAGGCTTGTAGTGCCTATAGTCTCAGGGAAGTGGCTATATTTACTTTGAGCATTCACCTTTAAATGAGATGATTCATTTTTTTTTTTTTTTTTTTTTTTTAGTTTGTGAAAATGTACTAGAAGGACAAAAAGTTATATCCCTTCCAATGTGAAATGGGTTATATAAGTATATATAAGCCATAAATATATATTTTAATGCATTTTATACATTATATAAAATATATATTATATATCATTATATAGCTCATGTTTATTATATATAAAATTGTATATATTTTATGTGTATGCATGTGTGTATATTTTATATAATTGTACATATTGAATATTTGCATATAATATATATAATATTTTAAATATAAAATATACACATGCATATGAACACTTTTCCAATGAGACTTAGATGAAAAAAATACACCTTTTAAATTTTTCTGTTTGTTCCTTTGATATGCTGATGGTGTTATACCTGCTTCTATGTTGTGTTAGTCAGTTTTGCATCACTTGACAAAGTAATTGAGATTAATAGTTTAGAAGGAGGAAACATCATTTTGTCTCAGAGTTTCAGAAGTTTCAGTTCACGGTCAGCCAGCTCCATTGCTTTAGAGCCTGTAGTGAGACAGAACATCACAGTGAGGAGTTCATGATAGAACACAGTTGCTTACTTAGTGATGATTGGGAAGCAGAGAAAGAGGAGGGGGCTTAAGGCTCAACATTGCCTTCAAGGGCACACCTCCATGATCTGCTTCTACCAACAAGACCTCACCTCCTGAAGTTTCCACCACCTCCCAATAGCACCAGCACTGGGGAACAAGCCTTCAATTTATGAGCTCTAGGAAATTCTTAAGATCCAAACCATAAGGTATGTCTAGATAAGGGAACCTTCATTGGGAAATTGAAGCTTGCTTTTTCAAATTTGTGACAGGTTCTTGGAGAATAAATTTTATATAGATTTCCTCAGATAGACTAAATTCCCAAGTGTTCATTAACAAATAGTGAGGGGAAAATGAAAACTTCAAAAAATAACTAGAAAACCTAAAGTGAATACTTTTCATTCTGGAAAACATAGTAATTACACCTCATCTCAGTAACAGGACCATAAGAAACTTTGGGTTATTCTATTCAGGACATTCAGAGTCTCCAGAAAAATAAATAAATAAATAAATAAATAAATAAATAAATAAATGTTCTTGTATTTGGTGCAGTCAGAAATCATTGGTTAGGGAAATTCAGAGACTTTCTTGGAAAAAAGAAAATTGTCCTTTCAAATGAATTTGTGTGCACCCCATGAAATAGGACAAATTCTGCAATTTTTTTAGTCTGTTGGAAATACAGAGTTAAATTCCATGATTAACCACATTTATAAGCTCTTATCAAGACTGGAAGAGTTTATCTGTTCCTTTTCAAAAAGTTTCACTTATTTTTAATCCTAATTGTTCCATTTTTCAGATCTATGTTTTAAACTACCTCAGTTAAATAAGTGGGGCATTTGGGAAAAAAAAAAAAGACTCAGAAAAGCAAAGCCTATCTAATGTCCGGCTCCTAACAAGATGAACACAGGATGCTGGCACCTTTCCCAGAGCTTAAACTTGGAGATGCCACAAAAACAAGAGGAATGTTGTTGACAGGTCTCAGAACATTAGAACCTTGAAGAAATCCTAGAGGGACAGGTGGTAGGTTCCTGCTGTCAGATTAGCAGAAGGCCAGAGGCACAAATAGAGGACAGACACATGAAGAACACTGTTCTTTCTTCCCCTAATTGATAATACAACTGCTCACTTGTTCCATCATTCACAATACAAATAAATAAAATAAAATAAAAACAAATAATAGCCAGTAGGATAGAAAAGAAAAATAGAATTACTGAGTAGACTATACTGAGGGAAAATGAAAAAAGTTAGGGGTAGAATAGCCAGCTTCTGAGACTTCAGTCCTTCTGACTTCAACTCTCCAGGTGATTAAGACCCAGTGAAGTAACCCTTGACTGTGAGCACTATCTAGATAAATACAGGAGACCTGTTGGTTCAGCTTAGGTTGAAGGCAAGCAAATGGATTGAGTTGGTGAGCTCAGATTGTAAGAATAAAGCACTTCCACATTGAACCACGTTGCCTGCATGCACTTCAAAAATTCAACTTAGAATATAGAATTTGTAGTCTGGAAAATACTATTTCTCTGGGCAACACATGCATAGTCAATGGTGCTGTCATTCTCAACAGACTATAAATGTACCAGATAAAATAAAAATTTGTACAACATACGTTGTAAAAATAAACAATAGTAGCAAGGTTAAAAAAAAAAAAGAAAAAAGAAAGAAAGAAAAGAAATAATAGGAGAAAAGAACTGGATATCTATTTGCAGAAGAAAGAAACTTGACCCCTATTTCTCATCAGGTATAAAAATCAACTCAGAAATGAATTAAATATTTGAATGTAAGACCTGAAACCTTTAAATTACTAGAAGAATACATAGGAAAATGCTTCAGGACATTGAAATAAGCAAAGATTTCTGGAGAAGACCCCAAAAGCACAGGAAATAAAAGCAAATATAGACAAATGGAATTACATAAATTAAAAAGCTTCTGCACAGCAGAGGAAACAATCAACAAAATGAAGAGGCAACCTACAGAATAGGAGAAAATACTTGCATGCTATGTATACTTTTAGCAAGGAGTTAATATCCAAACTACGTAAAGAACTCCAAAAACTCAACAACAAAAACAAAAATAACAGCAAATAACCTAATTTCAAAGTGGGAAATAGACCTAAACAGGCATTTTTGAAAAGAAGACATACGAATGGCCAACATATGTGTGAAAATTTTTCACCATCACTAATCATCAGTAAAATGCAAGTTAAACCACAATGAGACACCACCTCACTCTAGTTAGAAAGACAAACTACTAAAAAAATTCATGATTACTAGTGTGATAAGGAAGTAGGGAAAAGGGAACACGTGGATTCTGTTGGTGGAATTATAAATAGTATAGCCATTTTGGAAAAAAATGCAGAGGTTCCTTGTAAAATGAATGATACAGCAATCCTATTACCAAGTATATAACCCAACGAGGCAAAATCAGGATGTTGAGAAAACATCTGCACTCCCATGTTCATTGCAGGACTATTTACAATAGCCAAGAAATGGAAACAACTTAAGTGCCTATCAAGTGATGAATGAATAAAGAAAATGTGGTACATATACACAACAGAATCCTATTCAGTCCTAAAATAGAATGAAATTCTATAACTGGTAACAGCATGGATGAAGCTGGAGATAATTATGTTATGTGAAATAGACAGTTACAGAAAGACAAGTACTGCATGGTATAACTTGTATGTGGAATATAAAAAGTTGCTCTTAGAGAAGTTGATAGTAGAGTATTGGTCACCAGAGGCTTTGGGGAGAGGAGGAGGGAGGGATAGAAAGGAAAAGGCTGATCAATTGGTACCACATTACAATCAGAAGCAAGAAACTCTGGTGTCCTAGCACCAAGATGGTCCTCACCACACCTGTGCACTGACACACTTAGAGTGACACACCGACACAGTAGAGTGACTATATACAGTAATAATGTACTATGTATTTCAAAAAGTCAGAAGGAAGAATTTTGAAAGCTTTTACCTTAAAAAATGTTTCAGAATATAGATTTTTTTAACATTATTTAAACATTATACAAGGACAAATGTATCAAAATATCACAGTACTCCATCAAAATGTGTATTGTACATGCTTTTTAATGTACCAGATAAAAAAGACAATTTAAAAAACAAGATACAAAAAGGTACATTTTGCACACAAACGGATAAAACATAAGTCATATTTTCAGACAAACATGACTTTGTAGATGCCTTTTGACATCTACATATTAAAATTGTTTTGAGAACTTTATTTACATTGATTAAAAACTACCAATAAAGTTTGGCCCAAACTCCAATTGACCAAATGCCTATCAATAGTGATAGGTGAAAAAACAAACAATGGTTCATTCTTGTGAAATAGTAGTTTTAATTCAATAAAATACTACATCGTGATTAAAAACAAAACGAACCAAATGAAAGAATTACTGGTACCTCCAACAATGTACTCCAGTATTTCATCAATATTATGTTGAGTGAAATAAGTTGGACACATGTAACAAAACTATGTGATCCCAGTTACCAAATTTTTAAGAAGAATCCCAAAATTGATATTCTTATAAATCAGATTATAAGTTACCTCTGAGGGAGATATGAACTGGCACAAAAAAAACAGTAGAAATTGAGAATACCAGAAATATTCTCTACTTGGTTTGGAGTAGTTACATGAATATGTGTTTTTGTGTGCATAATCATTAGGCAGACACATAAAATTGGTATATATATGTATGTGTATGTGTGTATATGGATATGTGCACATACACATATATAAAGATGCCGATATGTATATGTATACATGTACATATATACATATACACATATATATGTTAGATGTTAGAGTGTAATTGTTTAATGAATTAGTCCTAGAAGTGGGAATTAAATGTATCACCAAAGTAAATAACCACAGAGATTTCACTTATTTCTTTTTCTTAAAAATAGGTCAAAGGAGGTTTCAAGATGGAGGACTTAGAAGGTGACTGTATTTCATGTCGCTCCAGGAATCAGGATTCAAAAAGAGAAGGTAGTGAGAGACTCAGGACCAACTCAGAGCTGCCGGGTGAGTCTCTCCCACTGGGCAAAATTCCTCAGCCAGGGCGGTGGTCCCAGAATGCAGGGAACTTCGTGGAGAAGAGTTGCCCAGCGAGACTCCCCTGCTAGAGCGGTGAACCCAGACAGCCAGAAGCATCCCAGAGGAGGGCTGCCCAGCAACAGACTTGCTCACAGGGCCTGACTCCCTGGCCCAGGTTGTAGGTCCAGATCCCAGGGAACGTCGCAGAGGAGAGCTGCCCAGTGAAAGACTCTCTAGCAGGGTGAGGCTCCCCAGCCCAGGTGGTAGTTCTGGACCTAAGGAAACTTCTCGGAGGAGAGCTGCCCAGCAAGACATCCCCACTGGGAGAGTCTTCCCCGCACAGTGAGGCTTTCCCACCGGGGCAGTAGAACCAGAGACCCAGGACCAGACAAGCCATGTCCCAGCCCGCAGTCTAGTCCCCCCTTGGCTGACCATAGGTCAATGAGTGGAGGCACCTCTGCCCATTAGCAGGGAATATACCCCACCTGAAGGCCACCACCCCTAGAGGGGCAGCTTCCTAGTGAAGCACTGCATTATCAAGTTCCTCCAAGACTTCAGGCTACCAAAGGCTAGGAGGTGAGTTATTGGAAATCTATAGGGACACTATAAGTCAATAGGGAAAATCTGCAATATCTCACAATTTCACTACTAGAGGGGTAGATACCTGAGCAATATGAGAAAACAAGGGAAGAAAAGGTCCCAAACAAACCTAGATTCTACATCAACAAAATCCAATGACAGCATGACAGAAGAAATGTCAGAAAGGGAGTTCAAAATGTACATAATTAAAATGATCAGAGAAGCAAATGATGAGGTGAAAGAGCAAATGCTGCTTTTGAAGGATGGCACCAAACAATAGTTAAAGAGCAAATGTGGGAAGCAAAAGATCATTTAAATAAAGAGTTAGAGACACCAAAAAAAAAAAAAAAAAAAAAAAAAAAAACAAAAAAAATAAAACAGAAATTCTTGAAATGAAGGAAACAATAAACCAAATTAACAACTTCATAGAAAGCATAACCAATAGGATAGAACACCTGGAAAACAGAACCTCAGACACTGAAGACAAAATATTAAATCTTGGAAACAAAGTTGACCAAACAGAAGATGGTAAGAAATCATGAACAGATTCTACAAGAATAATGAGAAGACTGAATTTAAGAATTATTGGGTTTGAGGAGGGCACAGAGAAACAAACCAAAGAAATGAAAGATCTATTCAATGAAATAATATCAGAAAATTTTCTAAATCTGAAGAATGAAATGGAAAATCAAGTACAAGAGGCTTACAGGACTCCTAATACACAAAATTAAAACAGACCCACACCAAGGCACATTATAAGGAAAATACCTAACATACAAAATAAGGACAGAATTTTAAATGCTGCAGGAGAAAAAAATCAAATTACATTCAGGGGGAAACCAATACAGATATCAGCAGATTTTTCAATCCAGACCCTAAAAGCTAGAAGGGCCTGGAACAACATTTTTCAAGCTCTGAAAGAAAACAGATGCCAACCAAGAATCTTATACACAGCAAAACTTACCTTGGTTTGATGATGAAATAAAACTCTTTCATGATAAACAAAAGCTAAAAGAATTTAAAAAAAGAAAGCTGGCACTACAGAACATTCTCAACAAAATATTCCATTAGGAAGAGATGAAAAACTACGATGTAAATCAGCAAAGGGAGGAACTACCCTAAAGGGATAGCCAAATAAGGAGAAAACATGTGGTGTCAAAGAAACAAATATGGGCCAATGGCCAGGAATACAAATCATATCTCAATAATAACCCTGAATGTTAATGGCCTGAACTCATCAATCTAAAGACATAGACTGGAAGATTGAATTAAAAGGAAAGACCCGACAATATGCTGCCTGCAAGAGACTAAAGGTGAAGAGATGGGAAAAAACATATCATACACATGGACTCAGCAAAAAAGCTGGAGTGTCCATCCTCATATCAGATAATGTGGACTTTAAGCCAAAGTTATTCAGAAGGGATAAAGAAGGACATTTCATACTGCTTAAGGGAAGCATAAATCAGCAAGACCTAACAATCATAAATATCTATGCCCCAAACAGTGGCTCATCCATGTACGTCAAACAAATCCTTCTCAATTCCAGGAATAAAATGCACCACAGCACAATAATACTGGTGACTTTAACACACCTCTCTCACCACAGGACAGATCTTCCAAACAAAAACTGAACAAAGAAACCATAGATCTCAAGAACACAATCAATAATTTAGACTTAACGGATATATATAGAATATACCATCCAACAAAGAGTGAATACACTTTCTTCTCAGCAGCACATGGATCCTTCTCTAAAATAGACCATATATTATGCCACAAAGCTACTGTTAGCAAATATAAGAAGATAGAGATACTACCTTGTATTCTATGAGATCATAATGGATTGAAATTAGAAATAAATGACAGAATAAAAAACAGAAACTACTCCAACACCTGGAGATAAAATAATACATTATTGAATGATGAATGGATAACAGAAGACATCAGGGGGGGTATAAGAAAATTCTTGGAGGTAAACAAGAACAAAGATACATCATATCAAAATCTCTGGGACACTATGAAAGCAGTACTTAGAGGAAACTTTATTTCATGGAGCCCATTCAATAAAAGAAGAAAAAATAAACAAATTTATGACCTAACACTATAAGCTCAAAACCCTAGAAAAAGAAGAACAAAGCAACACCAAAAGTAGTAGAAGACAGGAAATAGTTAAAATCAGAGCTGAAATCAATGAAATTGAAACAAAAGGAACAATCAAAAATTGACAAAAAAATAGTTGGTTCTTTGGGAAAATAAGCAAATTTGATAAACCCTTAGCCACACTAACAAAGAGAAGGAGAGAGAAAACTCAAATTACTAAAATTTGGAATGAACAAGGAAATATCACAACAGACACAAGTGAAATACAAAACATAATTAGAAGCTATTTTGAAAATCTATAATCCAACAAAATAGAAAATCTCAAAGACATCAACACGTTTCTATAGACATATGAATTACCTAAACTAAACCAGGAGGACATATACAATTTAAATAGATCAATTTCAAGTAATGAAATAGAAGAAGTCATCAAAAGCCTACCAACAAAGAAAAATTTGGGGCCAGATGGGATCTCAGCCGAGTTCTACAAAACCTTTAAAGAAGAGCTCATTCTAATACTCCTCAAAGAATTCCATGAAATAGAAGAGGAGGGAACCCTCCCAAACTCATTCTATGTAGCCAATATCACCCTGATACCTAAACCAGACAGAGACACATCAAGGAAAGAAAATTTCAGACCAATATCCTTAATGAACATTGATGCCAAAATTTCAACAAAATTTTAGCAAATTGCATACAAAAATATATTAAAAAGATAGTGCACCACGATCAAGTGGGTTTTATCCCAGGGATGCAAGGTTGGTTCAACAACTGGAAATCAGTAAATGTCATTCATCATATCAACAGATTTAAAGTCAAGAATCACATGATTATTTCAATAGATGCATAAAAAGCATTTGATAAAAGTCAGCATTTTCATGCTCAAAACAGTAGAAAAAATAGGGATAGTGGGAACATTCCTTAGCATTGTAAAGGCCATCTATGCGAAGCCCATGGACAATATTATTCTAAATAGTTAAAAACTGAAAGGATTACCCCTAAATCTGGACCAAGGCAGGGATGCCCTCTTTCACCACTTCTATTCAACATCATCCTTGAAACTCTAGCCAGAGGAATTAGACAGACCAAGGATATTAAAGGGACACGAATAGGAAAAGAAGAACTCAAACTATCCCTATTTGCTGATGACATGATTATATATTTACAGGAACCAGGAAATTCCACCAGAAAACATTTAGAGCTCATAAGTGAATTCAGTAAAGTAGTAGGATATAAGATCAATGCTCATAAATCTAATGCATTTTTATTCATAAGTGATGAATCTTCGGAAAGAGAATTTAGGAAAACTACCCCATTCATAATAGCATCGAAAAAAATAAAATACTTGGGAATCAATCTCACAAAAGAGGTGAAAGACCTCTACAATGAGAACTACAGAACACTAAAGAAAGAAATTAAAGAAAACCTTAGAAGTGGAAAGATCTCCCATGTTCTTGGATAGGCAGAATTAATATTGTCAAAATGACCATACTACCAAAAGTTCTATACAGATTCAATGCAATTCCAATTAAAATCCCAATGACTTACCTCACAGAAATAGAGCAAGCAATCATGAAATTCATCTGGAAGAATAAGGAACCCAGAATAACTAACGCAATCTTAGCAGGAAGAGTGAAGCAGGGGGTATTGCAATACCCGACCTTCAACTATACTACACAGCAATAGTAACAAAAACGGCATGGTATTGGCACCAAAATAGACAGGTAAATTAATGGTATAGAATAGGGGACACAGACCCAAATAAATACAGCTTTCTCATACTAGACAAAGTTGCCAAAAACATGCAATGGAGAAAGGCAGCCTTTTCAACAAATGGTCCTGGGAAAACTGGAAATCCATATGCAGCAGATTGAAACTAAACCCCTATCTCTCATCCTGCACAAACTCAACTCAAAATGGATCAAGAACCTTGGAATCAGACCAGAGACTCTGCATCTTATAGAAGAAAAAGTAGGTCCAAATCTTCAACATCTTGGCTTAGGATCAGACTTCCTTAAAATGACTCCCATAGCACAAGAAATAAACGCAAGAATCAACAACTGGGATAGATTCAAACTGAAAATCTTTCTCTCAGCAAAAGAAACTATCAGCAATGTGAAGAGAAAGCCTACAGAATGGGAGAAAATCTTTGCCACTCATACTTCAGAGAGAGCACTAATTTCCAGAATATATGAAGAACTCAAAAAACTTTGCACCTAGAATACAAATAACCCTATCAACAAATGGGCTAAGGAAATGAGCAGACACTTCACAGAAGATTGTACATCTCTGCCCTGGTATAAATCAGTGGAGTGCTGTGCATTTACTGTAATAAACACATTCATTGTGTTTACCACACATGGCATTACCTCTTAATTTACACAAGAATTCTGTGAGATAAATTATTCCTTTACATGTGATAAGAGACAAAAATTAGTTTGAGAAATGATCTCTCTGTCTCTCGTATTATGTATTACATGATACATAGTATATGAATAATAAGAAATCTCCTCTTAAACTGCATTTGCAAAATGGCCTTTACTATATTAAATAGTTCCTAAAATTCTTGGCAAGATGTAAATGAAATAAACTCTTTTATACCCTGGAAAATGAAAACTCCCACACAAAGTATATGAGAAAAAAAAACAATTTTATTATTACTAAAATGAGATGCATATCATATGCTATCCACTAAAGACTGCAAAGACAGAAGAAATCTCTCTCTATTATAACTAAGCAGCACCAATTTTTTTCTTGTTTTCCAGATGAATAATAACTGTTATTATTCAAGAAAAAGGACTTGAAAGTACCATTCACCACATAGCTTGCTGTAAATTCACCTGGTAATTGATATAACCATTTGTGTTAATTAACTTTATCTAAGGAAAAATAGACTTCTCATATTGTTGCTATCATAGGTCATTTGCAATTGGAACCAAAATACCTACCAGATGGGCTCCTACAGTTTTACAGAAACTGAGAGGTAGATATGTTCTTTTTTGAAGATTATATTTCAAAGCGATGGTTCCCAGGTTTCCAAGAAAGAACTTCCTGAGTCTTAAAACTGGCATGAGGCAATTTTTGCTTTTTAAAAGGTTTACACACATTTCAGAAGTACAGAAGAAGAATTTACAAGTTTTCCAAAGTAAAAGCTCTCAGAAAAGTGAAGGTGAGAAGTCTTTTTCCCATTTTATACCAGAGAGAGTTTTTCTTTAAAAATTTGTAGTTACCTTTAAATAATTCATATTCTAGGATATATAATTTTTCATATACTATAAACTTCTCCATAAATTGTTTGAGTCCAATTATTTAGCTTGATATACATCTAGATGTGACTCACACATCTTTTTATTTTTTGGCTATGTGTATATAATATATATATGTATACATATATATATCATGTATTACTCAATTGCTATATTACTGTTTTTGATGAATTAATAAGAATTATGGGAGACTAAATTGAGAAGAATGGAGATATTTCCATCGTTTGACTATAAGTGTGCAAAAAGCTAGCTAGAATGAAAAGATCTCCTAAAAGTGGAGGTATGGGGTGGGTTGGAAATAAATTTTAAGATTGAGAAAACTTCTGAATATTGTAGAGAAGAGCTAGAAACTAAAGAATGTATTAATGACACAGTGAATTTACCAAAAATTAAGCAATGATAGCCAAGAATTATGATGAAAAAGTGTTAGCTAAAAAAAGTTTTTTTAAAAAATGTAACTTAATGAAGAACGGAAAATGCATAGGAAGGAGAGAAATAAAGAAACCCTACAAGCAATTATGAGTTGTTGTTTTTTTTGTCATTTCAGATTGACTTCAATTGCAGTAAGTAGAATAACATATATTTGTCCCAAGTTCCAAGGAAATTTATTTCACATCTCCAGAGAATCAGGTAAGCTTTGAAGATTAAAAACAATAGTATTCAAGACTACATTCTTTAGGCACCAAGATGAATAAGGTGGTACATGTCATTCAATATAATCCCATATATAGCAGATGCATAAAATTACTAAAAATTGGAATATTAATAGTCTTTGAAAAATCAGTTACTTTCTTATGTGCTTCTGATTTATTTCTATTTTTCTTTAGATATTTTAGTCCTCATGTATATGAAAATGGAAATAAATATTGAATCTAGCAGATGTGCTTTGTACAACTTATGTAGCAGATGTGCTTTGTACAACTTTTGAATAATATTATCTAAATGGTTAAAGAAATTAATGTTTTATTATTTGATGGTATTATGGAGAAACAAATCCATATTGGTAAAGGAAAGTAGGATAGAACATTTTTTCTATTGTGTCTGAGATTGGTTGTTCGAAAATCAAGTTTTCTAGTTTTGTAGTCCTTGATGGAATATAATGCTAATGGAAATATGAAGTTCCAGAAATATCACCAAGAATAATTTTTTTACCATGACTTTTATAGAAACTGAAGAAAACTGGGTAATCAAGACATATCAAGAGCATAAACAAATATTAAATGCTGCTGCCCAATCCTGTACATTTATTTATTTCACTTTAGACTATAGCTAAAGGAAGAAATTTTCCAGTCCCAACAGAATCTAAATAAAAAAATTCTTATTGTACTCTACTATATACTATATTTTTAAAAGTAAAATAATAATTTAGGTTATTATTGAGCATTAGATTAGATATTATTTTATGTAGTAGAAAGCCAAAGGCATGAGTTTACCCATATAACCATAAAAATTAAACAATTATTATTGCTAAAACAATAAGAGAAAATTTGCTCATAGCATTAATTCTTCTTTTTATTAATCCAAAAAATCTTTCCCCAATCAATAATATTTAAGTTCTAAACATTAAATATTTTTAATAAAGGGATATATGCAAAGTCATAAGAAACAAAAAATGGATTCAAAGAAATAAAACAATAAAGAGGAAAAAATGTTTAAAAGAATTAAAGGAATAAAAGGGGAAAAGTACAGAGGATTAAATACTATAACATTATATTAGTGAGCTATTATAAACCAAGCAAGATATTTAACTTATAAAAATATACCAAATCCATTTTCTCCAGAGTAAGATGATAAAGCAGATCAAGAAATGTTTGTAAAGGTAAGATTTATCTTAAAAAGACTAGAGGAGGGCTCAAGGGGGATTTCTCTCTTTCTGACACTGACCAGCATACAAATGGCTAACCCTGCTAAGAATTCAGGGACTTTTGCTTGCAAAGAATGAATTGTTTCCATGTAGAAATCTGAATGAGTAAAAGAGAGGGCTTTAGGAAATGAAGCAATGAAACCTCCATCAACTTTATTCTTACAAAGGAAATAGACATAGGTTTCTTTTTCTTTCCCTGTATCATGATCCCACAGAGCCCCTAAATGTTCTTGCCTTGGAAATACATTTGAAAGTCAATTTATAAATGCTAACCCTCTTAGTTCAAGCATTTAATGCAAAATCCTTAGGATTTGGAATTTCCTTTATGTCTTAGGCTTTATCTTTTTTGTCATAATTTGGGAAATACTATACTTTTTTTTCCAAATCATTAATTCAATTCAAGTTTTCTCAGATACCATGTCAAATTCTACAATAAGTAAAGTGAACAAAAACAGTTTAGGAATATTTTATGTCTCTATGTAAAGATACGATTAATTGTCCCCTAGTCTTATATAAGCTTAAATAAATTCAGGTCATTACAAAATCTGGGTCAACTCTCATATTCTGAACTCCAACTTTTACACCTCACATTGAAGATGTACTAGAAAAACGAATGCATATTCAAATGAGAAATTTGTATTTCTTTCATAATCACAAATAAGAATTTATTTTAGGGGTGATATGCTTTGCTCAGTATTTTTACTTCCTCAGCTCTCTTGAAAATACTTCTGGCTTGATAAAACAATTTGTCCAATGAGAAACAGGCTAGTGATATTTTAGGAAGGAAGTCCAAGCAACTTAAGAACTATTATTTGCATTATTATCATATTTTAGGTTATTTAATTCCTGATAAGCTACCTTAGAGCATACAAGCATCATTTTTATAAAGATACACTACAGCATAGTCCCACCCAATCCACTAAGTGTGACTGCTTTCAAGCTGCAATGGCATGGTTGAGTAGTTGTGACAGAGACCATCTGGTTGTGAAACTAAATTATTTATTATCCTCCCTTTGACAAGAAATATTTTCTGACCCCTGCTCTACAGAAACCCTTACACAGAAACATAAAGGAAAATGTCTAGAAGTGACCACCTGTTGGCTGCTGCCACTTCTTACCCTCTACTTTGTCTTAACTAAACTTTAGTTAGATTTTCCTCCTTCCCAAGTTCCCTGAACTCTACTTACAGATTAAGCATCAAAAAAGTAAAATATTACCACTCCCCACAATTAGCTTCTCCTAAAAAATCAGCTGACCACAGAAATTACTCCAATGGTCATTTTAAGAGGACTTTGTACCCAAAAGTCCTCTTAAAAGATTCTCTACCATCTGCTTGCCCCTCCTTACCCTTTAAATGATAAAAGCCTTTTACTTTTATTGTGCTTGCTTTTGACATGATTTCATATTTCTGAGATTGCACTATTCTTATTGCAATAGTCTTTCTTTTGAAAGAAAGCCTCTCTGTCTAGGTCTTCTGCATCTATTTGTATTTGACAGATTCTGGAACCATTGCTTGGATGGCGTGCTGACCCCTCTTTTTACTTAGGTATTTCTGTTGGCTTCTTAACCCTTTGTGCTTTCTGGCTGGAGAAATTGGAAACCACTCTCAATCCAGTGTGTTAACATTTGTCTGTAGTAGCTCTAATTCTATTAAATCGGGCTCCTCCTGGCTGTTTTCTGTTTGAGCAGGGATTTCCCTGGCTCTTTTCTGCTAACAGAGGATCTTTCTGGATGGGCTTTAGCTATCTTAAGTGGGGATGCAATCCCTGACTCCTTCGGTTGGATTGAAAACATCTTGTCTCTTTTCTGGTCAAATGAGAATTTTCCTGGGTCTAAGTCTTCTTGGATCTTTTTGAGTAGGAATTCAGAGCCTGATTTTCCAGGCAGGAAGTTCTCAGCTTTGTGGGAGGCCTCATGACTTTTCATGACTACTTATCCAGAACTGGTGCAAGGGAAGTAAAGAAGCATTGAAGAAATAACAAATTTGTCCACTCCTCAACAAGGATTGTGTAACACACCCCTCTGGTTCCCAAATGAGGATTGTACATATAACTGAGTTGTTACTGACTTGTTCTTCTCTATTGCTGTTTCTGCTCTGGGTAACTCTCCACTTATGTGGAATGAAAATAAATTAACTGCAGCTGACTAGATACTTCACTACTGTGACATTAATTTACATTCAGGAAGCTCTTGAACCTGGTGATCTATAATATCCTCTTTTTTTGTGTGAAGAAACTGAAAAACTGCTCTCTCAATGAAATTTCAGTGAGTCCCTTCAACATTATAAACATTACTTTTTGGAAGTCATGCTATTCAATTTTTTAAGGATCACCCATTCAATGCTGCTCTTTTACCCCTTGTTCTGAGGTACACACATCTTGAACACTTCCCTTTCACTCTCCTTCTTCAAATTTGTTCCAGCATTTCCTACAATTTTGTTTCAATCCACCTTGTGTGTTTTCCTCCACTCCCTTACTCTATCTTAACTTTTCCAAATTCTTAATTCCCCATAGTGACCTGTGACTCCAGTCCTACTCCTACAATGTTAGAATCCGAAGGACAAGAAACTACAGGGATCATGTACCTCACCCCCACCTGTCGGCGGCAGGTTACTTCAAATATTTATCTCAATCTGACCTTCATATTTCATTAAGATTTTCCAGACCCATGTTAAAAAAGAAAAGAAAGACATTTTCTATACAATGCAGGTTTGGTTTAGGGACATAATCTGTGGGACTCCTACACATTTGGCCAATTGATTCAACTTCTTAAACGTCCTGGAAACATTTTCTTATGGTTTAAAATAGCTAACTTAGGAAGAATAAAATGAGAATTTGCAGAATTTCTGATGCATATTATTGAACATTTGAGAAAAGTTCCTAGACTCCTAGTAAATGTCTAGAAACAATATTTAAGTCTAAGTCTGGATGACCATCATGCAACTTTATTAATGGACTCCATATAAAACTTAACAGAGGCTATTCAAAGTCTTCACATTAATTGGTAAACCCCTATGTCTGAAATCCATGCACAGCACAGCATAGTGGGGATATATAGGCTGATAAAGCTATGCTTACACAGTACAAACCTATGACTCTTCAACTTAAATTGAGAGATGATTCTAAGAACTTATAGTAAACTTAAACTTCACTAAAATCTTCAATAGAGATTCCTATGTATATTTCAGGGGCAAAGGATATTGGGAAAGAATAATATAGGGCAGAAAGTTAATCAAAACTCTCAGAATCTTAATGACTTCATTCTGAGGAATCTGCTCTCATCTGCCCATAAATACCCTTGAACACACTAGGGGAAATAATATTTCCAGTTAACGTGCACCCTGCTGCCTTTCTGAGAGATACTAGAGCCACTTACTTCACCCTTGGCACCTTATAATTCTCAACCACAACTTCTCAGGGGTATGCAAAGCATCTCTGTGGTGCAGTTAGGTGATATCCTCATAGTTTGACCCTTTTAAACTCCTTTCTTTGTCTCTTGCACCTCACAATGCCCGACTTCACTTTTTCTTCTTAAGTTCAGGAATTATTTCATTTATTAGGCCAGAGATCTACTTTCTAATTGGAATGATAGTTTTTTAGGTTCATCTGCAAACAGTATAAGCCACAGCTGTCCTTCTGCTACATTTTTTTTTCTTCTGCTACATTTTACAATAAATAGTTAGTTACCTTACATAGTATCCAACATATTTTGTACTGTATGTATGTATTTGCCAATATTTGACTTCTCAGTTCACCTCTTATGAAATTTTTCTGCTCTTTTGTTTTCACATCACTATCTACCTATATCAAAATCTCCATCTAGCTCCAATCAAGCCCGATCTTCCCAATTCAGAAATTGCAAATCTGAACCTTACTGTCTTTGTTGATGGCACATATTTTCACATTAAAAAAAAAAAGGAAAAGAAAAGAAAATCAGGATATGTCATTATATATCTTAAAGATCATAAGCTGCTACCTCAGAGCACTGACCTGTAGCTTTACAAGGGTCTATTGTTTAGCTAAAAAATAGATTTAACATTTATACAGATAGCAATTGTGCTTCAGGGTAGTGCATGATTTTGTTATGTTAAGACAATAACTGGGACACTAATCAAAAATGAAAAACCAGTGTCTGAACTCTTAGAAGTTTGGCTATTGCCAATGAAACAGTGATACTAAAGTAGAAGAGAAACTCAAATAAGGAATATGAGCTCTGGAACAAAAGAAAATTCACTGTCTGATAGATAAGTTAAACTACCAGGTCATAAAGTTCCTTCACTCTTACCGTAATCAGATACGATCTTAAATATACTTCGATTTTACCAAATTCTTATAATTTAGGTGCTTAAAACCTCCCAATTCAAAGCTCCTAAACAGAAGACCATAAATTGGATATCTTATCCAACCAGAAGGACTTTGGAAACATCCAGAACTTGTTTCAGCCCCCAACTGAAATGTAGTCTCCAATCTTCATGAAATCTTTCATCGTGAATGGAAAACACTAAATCAATTCCTCTGCCAGTATTGGTGGGGAATCTTCACTCCCTATCTGGTTCAAGTGGTGGTTCCTTGACTCATAAGTCAAAAACATAACCCTGGAAAAACTGTTAAGGTAGGACAAACTCCTTCATCTGGAACTTCCCTTCATGAAAAATGAAATTTATGTATGATGTGTCAAAGTCCTTTCCACTGTCAGGTATAAATAATTAGAACAAATTAAAAAATTAAATTTATTCAGCTTCTCAAATTTCAGAGATGTGAATATGTTTTTACTATCATAGGCATGTTCTTTCACTAGCATGACACTTTTTCATGTGCAATGGATTGAATGTTCGTGTCCTCCTAAAATTCACATTGAAATCCTGACTTGAGGTAATGGCTTTTGAAGTTCAGGTCATTTTGGAGATCTCATGAACGGGATTAGTGTCCTTATAAAATAGGCCTATTTCATACTCATCCTATTTTCATCCTTTCCACTATTTAAGGACATGGTATCATCTAAGAAAACAACACAGAATTTGCTGATGCCTTGATGTTGGAATTCCCAGACTCCAGACCTGTGAGAAATAGATTTTCAATGTTCATAATCCACTGCCCATAGAAAATTCCAAGAGACCAATTTTACTTGTAAATTTATCTAACAAAGCCAATAATGTTTTCCTTTATCCCTCAAATGGCATTATCCTTATAATTCTACTCACTAGGAATGATAGAGAAAACTAACAGATTCTTCAAATTTAAGCTTACTAAACTGGTAGAAGAACTCAATCTCCTCATCTAAGGCCTAAGATTTGTCCCTGCTTTTCTTCCTGTCCTCACCTGATGGGTCACAGGACCTGTCCACTTATGATATAACAAATGACCAGCTCTTGAGAATTCCCCATTCTGTGTGGGCCTTTTAATACTCCATTCTGACCGACTCACACATTCTAAACCTAAGCAAAGGACTTGCTAATTATACCCACATTTATCTTCAAGAAGTTGAAGTAATAGAAATTTCCTCCAGTTCTGTTCAAACCAATCACAACTGAGAAAGTATACATTTAGTTTTCAGGAGGTGATATCACCTAAACACTAATCTTGAAACCCAAAGGAAGTATCCTTTCCTGATCTTTATTAACTGCTTGTATTGGCATCAAACTCCAGGTATCTATTCCTGGATTTATGTTTCCAAACTGAGGATATAAATGCTATCCTGATTGGAAGTTCAGTTCAAATGGAGATCTTATCTGAGGATCTCTGGAGAGCACCCAGGTACAGAAGCAGGAAGTGCCACAAGGTACAGAACTTTAAGGCAAGCTGATCACAGCACGAGGTGGTCAACTGCCACCTAAGACACTGGAACATGATCCACTAAACTTTATTTATCTACTTCCCATTATTGTGATTTCTATTGTTCTTCTCTGTCCTTCTCTGCTTTCCCCATCACCAACATCACCTTATCACTTTTGCCATTCACATAACTCTTCTAATTGCAACTTTAACTTTTAAAATGAGCTTTACATTATACGCTCTCTTCCCTCCCTTTACATGAACTATTCCTCCTTTTATAATTCCTTTATACTGAAAGAAACCCAGAATTCATGACATTTCTTCACTCAATTTATAGCACAATCTCACAAAATTTCTTTTTTCTTTTTTTAGTTGTAGATGGACACAATACCTTTATTTTATTTTTATGTGGTGCTGAGGATCTAACCAAGTGCCTCAAATGTACTAGGTGAGCGTTCTACCTCTGAGCTATAACCCCAGCCCCGACAAACTCTCTTTTGATTGCTGGTTATATACTCTTTTTCCTTTGAAAACTTCTGGTTTCACCTAAATCCTAAAATCTGATTTAAAGGTATCCTTGTATTGTCCCTAGGGGTCCTTTTTGTCTTTTACTATAGTCTTCAAAGGTAACCTCTTTCTATCTCAGTACTTTTCAAACAAGGCAAACTATTACTACAATATCATAACTAAGGTCCATTATATGGTCTGTGTATTTGCAATTACTTCTGCTTTGCCACTAATAGAAATACCTACACTATTTCTAGCCTTGTCATATCAATTGAATACATCAAAATGGTACTAAACATAATTTGACTTGGTATGTTTGGGATTGTCCTGATTGCAACAATCTGATCACTTTCCTCTTCACAGTTGATTTGGTCAATATCTCTATCTAAAGAGCTCAAAATAATTCCAAGATGCAAATCCATGAGACTGTTATTTCCACAAACCCTGGACAGGCCTTAAGAAGGCATATTATATTAGTGGCAGTCATGCTACTTAAACTGTGTCCTTTTATCTAGCTAATTTCATTACCCTTTATCATATATTTAACCAGAGTCCATCTCTCTCATGACTACACCATTACCCCTGATTTAAGCTTTCCAGGTACTAGATGAGCCAAAGGTTTACAAAAACAAGTTAAAACTATAAATTTGCAATTAATTCCAGCTCCAGAAGGAGCACTTGACCTTCTTTTCTCACTTAGTTCTAAAGAAGACTTGAGATAAAAGGCTAAAATATTCTGAGTAGACTCTAAGACTTGACTGATGCAGCTGACCATGAACAGTAGGGGTAATCTTTGTGCCAGGAGCTGCTACTGTGTAAGCCACTAAGGAATCTATTAGAAATCTTGCATCTTTGTTACTCTGCTCCAGGGAATATCCATGATTGTGGACTATAGCACTCAAATGAAAACCATTGCCAGAGAACTACAGGAACCCCTGCTAGTGGTCCTTCACAGTTGTCCTGCATTGAACATGATCCTGGCTTCCCAAGAGGGTGCTTGAACCTAGGTTGTAAGAGACTGCTGTGAATGTTTTCACAATCCTCTCTGATGTCTATGCCATCACCACAAATATTCAGACCACAAACTGGGAACTTTGTCAGACTGCCAGTGTTGGCCTCCCTCTATATCTTTTGAAGATGCTATGGGCCAAACATCTGTGAATTTCAGCTGGCTCCCTTCTAACCTCAGATCTTGGTTTTAATTGTGTGTTCAACCATTGACAGCTATTTTAAAAAATTTTATTCCTAGATATATGTCTTTTGAATGCCTGATCGCTAATATCTTACAAGTCCCTCAGTCAGATAACATGCTGAATGTATGATATAGCTAGTCTTTCAGGGCCAGAAGAATGTGAATGACTCTTAATTCCTGAGAACTGCTTGTATCTACTTAAGCCTCACAATGACTCTTATTCCATCACTAATAATGTTTAAGGGCAGACTTTGTCTCTTAAACAACAGAGGGGGCTAGCCAAGTGTTTACAATGGCCATTTCTTACTGTCTGCTTTGTCACCACCAAACATTACTCAGATTTCTCTCCTTCCTCCAGACCTACAGTATGAGCAGGTATGAGCAATGATCCCCCAATATTGAACTGGATCTCGTAACAACTTTTCTTTCAAGTTGATTGCCCATAGTAAGACCCTATTCTTGTTTTACCCTATTGGTCATTTCCCCAGAGTGTCCAATTTCCCCTTGAGTGGTTCTGTTTATATTTTATTCTATAAAATGAAAATCTTTTCCTATTGGATTTTGAGACACTTGAGATTTCTGAGATTGGAGTGTCTCCCTATAACAATAGTATTTATTCTGAATGGAATCTCTCCTTTCCAGGTCTGGGTTTGTTTTTATTTTCCACTGGTACTCATTTCAACACAATTCATAATACCAAAAGTTTTAAAAAAGAAACCAAAAAAAAAAAAAAATGTGGAGGAGATTAGAATTTACATGTCTATGAAAAAAGGGGAAAATTAAAGTTGTGGTTTATCAATTTGTAAAATGGAATAATATCCAGGAAATAAAATAAGTGAACTAGAGCTACACCTACTCTAGAGCAACAATTTTTGAATGCATATTATTAGAGGGGGAAATGGGAAGAGAGAAGACAGCATGATTTGATTTATGCAAAGCCTAAAATATCCAAAACATTCTATATTTTGTTATGTACATACATATGTACATACATATTAAAGGCATAATAAATCTAAATATATCCAAATCTCAATATATTCCAGCATATGTACATATACATTAAAGGCATAATAAATCTAACTATATTCCATCTCTGAGAAGAAAGGGAATGGAGTGTTTGGGCAAAGAGACAAAGTAAATCTAAGATGCAAAAGTAAAGTTTTTATCTCTGTAAAAATAAAAAATAAGGCACAATGTTAACATTTCAAAAATCTGGGTGACAGACACCTGAGAATTTATTATATTGTTCTTTGTATGTTTTGTGCATTTCAAATATTTTATAATAAACCAAATAAGCATAGAAGGAAACTCTAGAACATCAGAGACTGCTGACAGGTATAAAGTTTTCTTTGAAGCAATACTCCCTAGCAAGTGCAAATGCAGTAATTCTGCTTTGTGCTTGGCAAAGGGATCCACTGAGGAGTTCCTGGTATCTTGTAGTAAATTCTCTGTTGAAGACTGGGATAGTTTTCCTATGTCTTTACCTCATTTATTACAAGCAGAAATTGTGCATACACCCTTGGATATTTCCAATAGCAAGCCCTTTAATTGTATTGAAATATAAAAACTAAACCCACATTCTTTTAAATAAAAGGCTGTTTTAAGAAGGGGATATTTGTATATGTTATTTATTTTGTTCTGTTATGTCAAATAAGGGATTTTGCTAATGCAAAACAGACAATAGTCACAGACCTTTAGTTCCATCTGCTTTTTCTGGGAAGGAAAAATTAATGCAAAATATTGAAAGGCAGTTATCATTAAAATTTTTGATCTTATATCCCTTAGAAAATATTTTAAAATTGTATGTTTTCTCACACATTTTAAAATTTGCATGTAATTTTTTAAACTTATGTTTAAATAGATGCCAAGAATTTATTTTTGAAGCCAATAAATTCTAGAATTGACTGATTTTTCTTTTATGCTGGTTCAGTACATGCAGATGAATTTCAGAAATATTTATGAAGTGGAGTTAGTTGTGTCAGGACTCAGGATATGAGACCCTGAAGTATAACACCTGGCATATTGAGTATTTTAAATTGAAGGAAACAGAAAACAGGAAGATCTCCTTGACCTTCCTTCTCCTGTTCCTTCTTCTGTAAATGGGCCCTAGAAACAAAAAAAAAAAACTCTCGTCACCCTTATCCTCCTGAAGTGGGCCCATAAACCCAAGCTGACCTTCCTTTAAAATAGATCATAATACCCCCATCCACCAAGAGGAAGGAATGTCCTTATCTCTGAGGACATAGAATTTAGAATGAAGTCTGGACAAGCCAGACCTTGCTGACTTTCCCCCATTCTGGTAGTATTAGATCATATTGAGACAGAGCCAAGGACAGGTAGCTGATTACCAAAGAAAAGGAAATGGGTAGATAGTACTTCCCATCAACCAGTTGCTAACTCCCCCAGGGGAGGGAAAGGACTGCACTTTCAACACAAGCCATTACCCCCTGGGGCTACTCTTTCCTACCTTTTGGGCACTTCTTCAGGGAAAAAAGGAGGTGGGGATCTATAAAAATACAAGATGCCCCCACTCCCAGGGATACCAGCTCTGGGTTCCCTTCTCCTCTCAGGAGAAGTCTGTTTCTGTCCTATTCCTTAAATAAAGTTTGCTTTCTACTCTTGCCTCAACATGTCTCAGATGTTTAATCTTCAACGCCGGGAGAATGAGGAACCCATCCTTATTTTCAAGACTGGTATCAATAGCGCCTTCTGTCCAGTCTCATTTCTCCACAACTCTCCACTGTTTTCACCAGGTTTTGCATAAAATATACACAGATTTCCCTGTTTCTTTGGATCTTCCTTTTCTTATGTGGGCTCCCATTTAAATAAAATGTATTAAATAAATTTATACCCTTTTCTCCTGCTAATTTACCTTTGTCAGTTTTACTCTCAGGCTCAGCCAGGAACCCTAGAGAGTTGAGGAAAGCTTCTTTCCCTAGAGTTGAAAGATTTCAAATATTCTGAAATATTGGAAATGAATAAAACATTTCTTTTGCAGAAAGAAATAAAAAAACCTCTTTAATTAAAATTCTTTTAATTTAAAAAATTTTTAAATATCGAAAATTATGCTTGTTAACTGGTGCAGTTCATTCCTTTGGCTGCATGCATTCCATATACATGCTTCTGCCCCATTTGAATTTCTTTATGGCAATAAAAGCATTCTTTTTTTCCCACTAGTACAATGCAGTTAACTTTTGTACAAGTGAAAAAGTTCTCAAACTCTCTCCAATCACTGTATCAACACATTTACTTGCAGTGTAACTTGATATTCTTTTACCTCAAATTTTATTCCAAAAGTTTGCATCTTGAATTGTTACCGGATTTTGTTTTGTTTTGTTTTGTTTGTTTTGTAATACAGTTTTCACTTTATTTTTGAACACAGAAGTAATCTTTCAAATTGCAGATGTTATTAACCCATCTTACAGCAGAAACTTTATGTTTTCTTTATAATTGTGATCAACCTTTTCAGTTAGTGGAGGAAACCTCTATCCTGCCTACTGTTTCAGGAAGAAGAATTCCAAATGGTTAGGGGCCAGTCTCATTTAACAATACAATGAAGTCATTGCTGGGTGGAATGGTTCAAGTATCCCTCTCTTGCTTGGGAACTGAGAACTCTAAACAAGTTAACCTGAAAGCTTCTGCTACAGGAAACAAATATTCTGATCTCAGTTTATTAGGTATGATAATTTGAAGATACATTACTTTTTTATAAGACATTCTTTGAGGTTTCGGATGGTGATTCTACTAGAAATATTATAGGAGGGGAAGGAAAATCCATATATCTATTTGAGCAAGGAAGAATATTTTCCACTCTGTGATGAAATAAATATAATGTAAAAAAAAAAAATGGCCATAAGATTGTTTGCCTTTATATCTAGGAGTGGGCAAAAATGAAGAGCCCAGTCTTCTCCTCAACTGTTGGAAAATTAGGTACTCTCCAGAATCATTAATCAAGAAATTCTTGAGAGAAGAAAGTAGATTGTTGTTGAGTTCATGCAGAGCCTCTAATCCTGCCCACAAAGATACTTATTTCATAGATTCATTTTACAAATATTAATATGACTGGGAAAGAGCTTCTTGGCACTCACAGAGTACATAATTTTGTCCAAGTGATTATGAAGGACCTACTCTAAAGAGGATATTATTTGTTGGAGACTCATGTGGTACACGAATTTCTTCAATGTCTTTGCCAATTCAGAGAAGTCTGTCCATATATCTTCCCAAGATTTCTCCATCATCAATTTTCCATTCTGGTCTTTTCAAGTTTTAGACTATGCAGTTAATTAACTAGCAACTCTTTATTAATTAGTACAGATTCATGTTTCCGAACATCTCTGATTTCAAAGTGGACAACCAAATGTTAATGTACTTCTTGAAGTTTTGCCCATTGTTAACATTTCACCACACTTTTTAAGGATTTTCTGTGGATGCAACTGTGGTGTTTTATCTGTACATTTTGGTACAGAATTTTGCTTGTAATACAAAGTTATATATAATCCAGGCTTGAGTTTTTCTTCTTCAGTCAATGGTATTAAGGCACACCTTTACTCCAAGAACCCGTGAACATAGATTAAAAAAGAGGAGGCAATGACAAAGTAGTTGATATCAAAAGAGTCTGAATCATTTTTATACATTATTTGTATCTTTAGGACATGACTAATCTGCCTCTTAATTAAACAACTGTGCTGGGATTCTTATTTGTGCTGTCTATAAGTTCATTATAACATTCCCATTTGTTATGGATATTTTAATTATCATTGAATCTGCTGGATAATAAGAACCACATGGGTAGGGTGGTTTGAAATGCAGCCTGAAATGACTTTAGCATGTTCTTTTGCTCTGATCCTCACTTGCAACTGGCAACCACTTGTGAGACTCTACATGGATGTAAGAAGCATACTCAGATGTGGAGGTGTTGTCTCCAAAATCCACAAAATGTCTAACAAATTGTGTGTGTGTGTGTGTGTGTGTGTGTGTGTGTGTGTGTCATATGATGTATATGGACATGCTCTAGGCAGCCAAACTTTTAGAAGAGAAGTTGTGGACCACCTCATTTACATGATGATACCCTAACTTTTTGAATAATTTATCATCTTTCTCTAATCTATCTGTCTTAGTATAATATATTTAAAATATTTGTTATTTCTTGCTTACAGATCTAATCTATATAATATGGCCCATTTAGAGCATGTGTACATCTTTTGTGGAATGATAAAACCATAAAGACCTCTGTTGACAATATTATAGAATAGAACAATGGAATTGATGCAGGTTGGGGAAAAGATATTGAGTGACTAATCTTGGCTCCATTGAGTATAAGCAACTTGTTTTTATGGTTCTTGAGGAATGGTATAGGGTGAAAGACATTATCTAGGTACATTGCAACACACTAGGAAGTAGATACTAGATGCTAGAAACCATCTTGATTCATTATAGATATTCTTATGAGAAAAAGTAGCTACCTTTGGAGTTACCACATGGTTTTTCTAATAGTTTACAGTCATTCTCTGAGACATAAGCCTTGCTTCCAAAGTCCAAATTGGTGAGTTAAGTGGGAGGATAAGTAGATATCTGCCTCAGATGATGTCATCACAGTTTTTCAAAAAAGGAAAACTTATTTCCTCAGAAAGCAAGCTACTTCCACTGGTAAGAGAGGATCAAAGTGATTTGGAAGTTCAAGATTGTTTCAAGGTCACTCTCATTCTGAATCAGTGTCTTAACCTTCATGCAGAAAACACTGAAGACTGAATTTGACTGGTATAATTTAGCAAAAAGTACAATTAGATTTTAATTTTGATAAATGTTTAAATATTTTAGCCTCATGGCTGCAAGAAATAAGAAATTCATTTAGGGCTGTCATGGAAATTCTGTGGTTGTCAGACAGTTTCTGAAACTGAGATTAAAGGACACAATTATGTCATTTTATTTTTGTAAGTGAGCCTATACACTCAGTTGAAACATTCCCACACCAGAGTTCTTTCAGTTGTCATTACTGCCATATAGATTAAGCATGGCATCCATTTGGGCTCTTGAGAAACTTGTTTCAGTTGACTCTTCATTACAATTAACCTAAATTTATATCTTGACTGTTCATAATGTCACTTCATGTCATTCATTGTTTACACTAAATTTCCAATTGGCAGAATTTTAGAACTCTGTTTAAAGGTTAAATTAATTTAAGTTTGGTTTGTTAATTTAAGCTAATCTTGAATTCACATCTTTACAGATTAATCTCAAGGTATGACTCCCAGTACCAATTTTATATTAGTAGTGGGCTAGTCAGGAGTCACAAACCACAGATCAATTTGAATAGGGAAATGTTATAAAGAATTATCAACAACAGGTAATTGCACTAATAGTAATTAACCACCAGCAGAAAAGAGGACTCAAGAATCCAAGGATATCAGCTGTAAAGAGAAGCTACAAGCCTTAGGAAAAAGTGGAGCACACATTTAAGGAACAAAGGTGAAAGAGTACTCTTCACTGCCAGACCTATCTAGAGACAGCACAGTTATGAAGACATAATTCGAGTCATAAATCTCATGGAAATCTCTAGGAATGCATCCCTCTGGAGTAGGAAATAGCCACATAAAGATTTCATTCTATGGAAATGACTGGAATCTACCCTCTGTAGGACCAGACAAAGCCACTCATGGGAAGACGCTTTATCTAGAATCCATTAGCAGCCACTGGTGGGAGGGTTTCTATGGGAAAATGCAGGCATGAAACTTACAGGGAATGACCTGTGATAAGTGGTATACAGGAAGATTGTCTGGGATGTGTGGGGGTACTGCCCACGGGGATATGCTGTGCACTTATGGCAGAATCTGTAGGAAATCAAATGAGTATCTAGAACTGAAAAATATAATAAATTAAAGTGAATTTCATTAAAAATTTAAAAATATAAAAACTAAGAATTCAATTGAATGAGTTAAAATTAAGAAAAAACTTGAAAGTAGGCCTCACAGTGAAAACTATTCCAAATGAAACGAATGAAGTTAAAAAGATGGAAAATTCAATGGAGCTTATATGACATGACACAGTGAAAAAATTAACATACATTTAATAGAAATTCCATGAAAGGAAAGGAAAGACTGAGCTGGAAAGAAAAGTAAAGATATACTGGATCGGGCTGGGGATATAGCTCAGTTGGTAGAGTGCTTGCCTTGCAAGCACAAGCACAAGGCCCTGGGTTCAATTCCCAGCACCACCAAAAAAAAAAAACAAAAAAAAGAAAAAAAGATATGCTGGATCAACATTTTACGTTTATTAAAAAAATACAGCCATAGAGTTAAGAAGCTTACTGAGTTCTGAGTGAGATAAACATAAAGAAAAGACTGAAGACTATAATCAGACTTTGGATACAAAAGACAATAAGAAAATATTTAAAGCAGTCAAAAAAATACACCTTTACTGTAGTAAAGTCAGGATGAAAGCTGAATATTTAGCTGGAAAGTAATGAAATGATATTTTGAAAGAAAACTGCCAGGATAGGTCACAATGCCTCAGAGAATAATCTTTCAAGGCTGACGGTCAATGTTAAATATTTAGGCATCAAATAAGCAAGCAAACAAGCAAGACCAAAAATTTATTTCCATAAGACTTTCAATCAAAGCCTTGCTAAAATTGTTAAAGGTAGTATTGAACAGGAAATGACATGGGCTAAACTAATATATACTGACTAATTAAATGTACAATAATAATATATTGTGGGTTTAATATATGTGTGAAATTAGTATTTTCACTCTTTCTGACCATGATTATTTAGCTGATTTTAGATTTACCTTCCTATTTAAAAATTTTCCAAGGTTAGGCAAGATACGGCACAACCCTTGGTAGCTACTGAACCATGATTAGCTCAATATATCTATAATCTTTGCTTTACTCATGAATTGAACAATCATCTTCATTTCCACCTTAGGAATTTTATCATTTGGTTCATAAGAAGTTGAGCCCAAGAAGAGAGCACCCATTTTGCTGGTTACAGAAAATAATATGTGAGTACAGACTACCAGGAAGTTGGTATCTGGCAGGTCAGGTGTTACAAATAAGGTGACCAGGAGGAAAACCAAAAATATTCCTTAGATCCTTGGCCAACTGCTAATATACAAAGAAAGACTGAAATATCTAGCAGAATATCAATTTTAGGACATAGAAAAACAGAATTTTCTGCAACAAGAACTAGTTTTAGGAATAGCTAAGACTTTAACCTGAGACCTAAGAATGACAGTTCTCTAACAGGTTACAACTGAAATAAACCCATTTAGCAAATCTAAATCTATACCTTAACAAGCTCAGAGTCACACAATGATAAAATTACCTAATAATCCCTAATAAAACCTCGCATTCTTTAGAAGGATTTAATATAAGCCAGAGTCACTGAAAAATAGCATGGACAAAATTATAGCTTCCATTTAAAAAATCAGGCACAGATGAGGAAACATTAATGGTAATCAAGAGATAGACGGGCACTGATATAATAACCACATATTTTAGCTAGCAACTACACATTAAAAATCACTATGATTATTATTTTAGATATTTTAGGTGGAAAATGTATACCATTTACAAAAAGAAAATAATTTCGTGTCTATAAAAAGGGAAACTGGCAGGCTAAAACAGCAATATGGCATACATGGAATTAAGCACTCATCGGAGGGCAAAATGACAGAGTAGGAACAGAAGATGGAACACATATGCCCTGAAGAAACATGGATTAAAATAAAAAGAAAAAAAGGACTACACAAAGAATGTTATAGAGTCTTGTGAAAAATTATGACAGTTTAGAAAAAAGCTTTTTAAAATAGCTTGTAAGAGTACAAAAGGGCTAACATATTTGGAGTCCTGGTAAGAAAGGAGAAAGAATCAATATTTGAAGAAATGATAGGAATCTTCACAATCTGATGGAAGATATTAAACCACAACTTCAAGGTATTCAAAGAGCTGCAAGTATCATAAATATAAAGAAATTCCCAGTTTGACTAATCATAGCTAAATTGCAAAAAGTCAAGTAAGTAAAAAAATGTTAAAGCTGCTTGAGAACAAAAATTATATCACCTTAAGGGGTCTAATAATAAGATGAAAGCTTGGATTTTCACCATAGCTAGAGAAACCACAAGATAATGAATTGATATCTCCAAAGGCTCTTTAAGCTACTGAAGATAACCTGTCAAAAAACACAGCTGAATGAAGACAATATCGAACCAAATAAAAGTTTTTTTTTTTTTGATAGTAGTTCTAAAATAAGATAAATACTACAATAATCTTCATGAGAAAGGAAAATGAATTAAGGTAATAGAAATGAAGAGTAGAAAACATGTAAAGAAATGGATAGGTAGTAATTTCTTAATTTAAGCAAGTTTCACTATAATTCTTAAAAAAAAAAGACTTATAGACTTCAGAATTATGAGATAAGGAAGTCTTGAATTGTTCATGTGCCAGCTTCTATTACACGTTGGCAGTATCCAAGGTGATATTAGTTTGTTTGATGTTTCTGGAATGGGCAGTACTAACTTGAAATAGTTTTTGTTGAATTCTAGTCTGTTCTCTTATAGAAAACTGGGATACCTGTTTTCCCTAACCACATTAATTTAGCTTCTATCTGGGTAAAAAGAACTCAGAATATAATTTAAAAAATTTCAGAATGTAATGGATGGAAGGTGAATAGTAAGGATTTAGAAAATTTTAAGTTGTTCTTAGAGTGCAACTAAAAAATTTATCAGAATATCAGTTACATCATAAAGGGGATTTTTTGGAGGTCTTTTTGTTTTTGATCCTGTGGGGGTGATCAGTAATATAAAAGTTTCTATATAAATTAGTTTACTAATCAAGAAAACTTATGAAGTGACCACTCCCAGTAGCTTGAAGGATGATTAATGAGTTAATAATTATCTCAGCAGAAATGAAGATACTATTGAGCATATAAAATCTTAGGGCCTGGCACGGTGGTTCATGCCCATAATCCCAGCAGCTTGGGAGGCTGAGGCAGGAGGACAGAAAGTTCAAAGCCAGCCTCAGCAATGGTGAGACACTAAGCAACTCAGTGACACCCTGTCTCTAAATAAAATACAAAATAGGGCTGGGGATGTAGTTCATTGGTAGAATGCCCCTGGGTTTAATCCCCAGTCCAAAAAGAAAAATCTTAGGAAGATGAGATTAGATGCTGCTATTTGCCTTTATAGAAATAGGAGACAAACCTCAGAAGGCACCAGTACTATATATATAACTCCTGAGCAAAGCTGTTTCCTGTTCCTTTTCATGAATATTTCATTTAAGATAAAGCTTTTAACATAGTAAAAAGTGTAATTCTGTACTATAGATCCTTTTTTGAATTTAAGTAAATGCTGATTCACAGAAAGACCATAAAATATCATTTATTTGGGGTTTAAGCAGGAAATACAAAGTTGCTTGTAAACCTCAGGGGAGATAGTCTTCTTTGATTCAGACTCTGAAATTGTTAATGTGAATAGAATATAATAAAATTTCACTCAAAAAGATTTTGAAATTGTTTACAAATGACTTGAAATGTAATTTCAATTTTTCTGTATCTAAGAATATGGAAGGATGAAATTGTTACTCAGCATTTGAAATAAAAGCCTATTTATCTCTTGCTCAGTGAGGTTTTTGCCCACAAGATACAGTATCTCTGCACAACGAACATTATTGATCTTATATATGAGCTACATCCCAGTCCCGGGTTTTGGGAACAAATATATCAGAAATTGGGGGACTTTTAGAAGCAAAGATATTTAGGAATTGGCTTTTATCCTCAATTACGGAATTATGACTACCATGACCAAAGGAAGGGGCAGGCTGTAACAGGCTGTTGAAATTCTCATTGATTATTGGGAAGGTTTTAAATCAGATTTGGAAATTTGTAATTATTCAGGCTAAACTATATACGGTATGAGAACAATCCTATATTATGGTAAGAGGACAGAGTGTTTTATTCTCAAGTACAACAATAAGAATAGAATACACCTTTGAATAATTAGAAATGATTGGAAATGCAGATTTTCCATCTCCATTGTCTAATATACTAGTAACAGAGTAAAAGAAATTCCAGATTAGTGTAACAGATAAGAAGATAAACCTGCTGTGTGGGAGCCAGGCAAAAAAAAAAAACCTGTTACAGTGATCTTGATATAGTTTATTCATGCAGTAATAGTTTTTAATCACACCAAAGAAAGCAAATTTAAGTTTAATAGTTTTAGCAGTAATGAACAGTTCATCATAATTTTTTAACTTTCATTAAAATATACCATATTCTTCTCTTAATACTTCTCAGGTTCAATTGTATACAAGAAGCAAAACCCAAATTAGAACATTGGTTTTCTCTATGAAGAATGAAAAACTAATTCAACATACCTGTAATATTTAACTAAGATTCTGAACTTATTTTCCTATAAAGGTCTCCTCTCAATTTAATGAATACAGACAACGAGGTATCTATGTAGTTATCTTCTGCAGTTAACTGTTGTACTGAAGAGAGTCAGAGGATGTTATATTAGTGAGGAAAAGATGGAATGGAGACAGACATCATTACCCTGTGTATATGTATGATTACACTAATGGTATGAATCTACATCATGTACAACCATAGAAACGAAATGGTGTACCCCATTTTTGTACAATGAATCAAAATGTAGTCTGTAAAAATAAAAAAGGAGTTTAAAAAAAGATGGAATGGAACTAAATTTTGTTGAACCCTTGCTCTGTTTCAACATTGAGTTCTATTTAATCAATTTGTTTTCTCATATTACATATTTTAATTTTCACAGTAGCTACCCTTTGTCCTTTAACAAAGCTATCACAATACATGAATAATCCTTCTTATTAGACATTTTCTAGATGAACAACCTACGACTCAGAGAGATTCAATAAATTTCTCTGGTCAAAAATAAATTGAGGAATCTGGGACTCAATTCCAGCCCCATGGAACACCTAAGGTCATGGGAGCACTATGGCAAAATAAAATTAAAATTCATTTCCTCTATCTCCCTTCACTGCAAATTAATCTTCTTGGTGAATTTATTCTATTCTGTGAATATCTAGAATTTTTATCTATGGGGCTTTTAATTTATATATATATATATATCCCTCTCTATGATTTTGGTGAGAGAACAAAAGGATTTTCCAAATGGGTTTGTGGCTTATGATTCAATTACACTCTTCAGCAAATATTATTTATAGAATTTCCCCTTGTCCTGCAAATTGAGCCATATACCATCCACACTAAAGTGCTTGCCCTGGAGGAACTAAAATAGGGCAGCTCTAATAGTCTATTTTGTTTTTTAAAGTGTCGGCATTCAGCTTATTGGAAGGTACATGATGAAACAGTGCTTCCCCTTTTTCAGTAAATGATGCCACATTTCTTGTTGTTTTCCAATTTTCTGGCTCTCTGTAGTGCTCCATGACTTCCCAGCCACAATTGTGACTGTGCTGGGAAGTTCATTAGTCAATTCCCTCAACGCCCAAGGATCCATTTTATTTGGTCCTGCTGGTTTATGTATGTTCACATTTTTAAAAAAGTATTCCCTGGTGAGTTTTAGTCAGTGGTTATTTTTTCATTTCTTTCCAATTCTGTAAACTTCATTTTCTTTCCAGAGTTGCTTTCTTAGGTTGTTTTACTCTCATTTTTTTTTCTTGTTTCCTGTGAAACATGGACTTTAAAAAAAAGTAGCTAATTTTCTCATCACTTCAGAAAAACTGCTTATTTCTATACTTTTTTTTTTTTTTTTTTTTTTTACTTAGAATGTATTCTTTCTAGTATAACTTTGAATCCTATTATCATTGGAAGTACCCTTTTCACCTTAACCAAGGTTCTACTCTAGTTCATTTATTTCCTTTATATTTACACTTCACCAGTTAAGTACGTTGGAGTTTATCCTTCCATTCATTAGCATATGGATACCGCAGTCTCAAATTTTTTGTCACTGTGACAAGTACCTGAGAAAAATGACCCAGAGAAAAAGATTTCAGAGGATCAGTCCATGGTTGGTTAGCTCCATTATTTGATCCTGAGGTGAAACAGAACATCATGGTGGCAATGTATAGCAGAGTGAAGCTGTTCACCTCATGGGAACCAGGAAGCAGAGAGAGCTGAAAGATAAATATCCTTCCAGGGCATACCTTCAGTGACCTACTTCCTCCAAACATGCCTTGCCACCTCAGCTTTCACCACCTCCCAGTCGTCCATTCAGCTCTCCATGGATTAATTTATCTGTGAGGTCAGAAAACGCATGATCCAATCACTTCCACTCTATCAGTATGTTTGAGCTTTCATGTTAGAACTCTTTCATGAACACCCTGTTCAGCAAATGGAGAAGAGACATCAGAAGTGGGAGAATTAACTCAACTAGTATATGCACAGTTCCTATGGAGCTGTGTTTCCGACCTCATATGTTGGCAATTACCCTTCCACTTAAAGGTTATTTCTGGCAACCAAAGTTAATTCCAATTATGATTCACACAAATGTTGGGCATACCTTTCACATTCTAGGGAAGTTTATAGTTGTCTTTATAATGTCAAATGGCTTCCCACGATACTACTTAGCTTCTAATCTATACTGTCTTTCTTTTTTTTTTTTTTTCCCACCTGAAGATAGAGCAATTCTTGCATTTGAAAATAGAATCACACATTCCTCCTGGGTTAATTTTCATGTATTTTGTCAGTTATAATGGGTCAACATTTTTTCTACGACATCGAATAGATGACAGAATATGAGACCAAAATGGAATAAGCACCACACATACTAGAGAATACATTCAAATAGGACATCACGGTAAAGTGTTTAATGGAAAAGACATTTCCATGTGGGGTGCCAACTCTCCTTGACAAGAATTTATATTATATTCTATCATGCTTGCTATAACTGGCTACAAGTATAAGACTACAAAACACAGGGAAATTATGTAGTGGCACTGTGCTCTCCTTTAGTATGTGTATATGCATTTAATCATACATATTCTTATTTTCTCTCTAAATATTTACATATATGTGCATATATATGTGTGTGCATGACATTGATGAATGCACTAGACAAATATAATTATATATATAGGTAAAATATGAAGGGTGGGTTGTTAATGATGGTATGAATATCTTGGTTCAAAAATTTCAACTAATATTTATTGGTCACCTATCCTGTATCATCAAGCCATGTATATTATCTCTCTTAATTATTATGATTATATAGAAAATGTAATTTCAGAAGGAAACATAATATGACAAAATAGAACAAAACAATAAATTAGCATTGTCCTTGTGTGAGTTGTCAAAAATAAGAAAGAGCTTTTCTTGACTTGGGGTATGGCTTGGTATCACAGCATTTGCTAAACATGTTCAAGGCCCTGAGTTCAGTCTTCAGTAAAACACACACACACACTCTCTCTCTCACACACACACAATAGAAAAGAAAAGAAAGAAGTTTGGGGATTCTATGGGATAACAAAAATATGTTTCTATGCTTTCATTAGTACATTATAATTACACATAGATGTGGGATTCATTATGACATATATATAGGCACATAATATAATTTGCTTCAATACGTTCCCCAGGTTTCTTTTTCCCTCCCTCCCTTTCTTCCCCTTCTTCTACTCTTCTGGTCTTCCATATATTCTACCCACCCCCACTCATGTATTGTAATTTTACATAAAAGTGGAATTCATTGCAATACATTCATATATGCATATAGCTTAAGTTGGTCAATTTTATTTCCTTGTTGTCCCCCTTTCCCTCCCTTTTACCTTTTCCATTGATTCCCTACCTCTACTGATCCACTTTCCATTTTCATGAGATCTTTCCTCTTGTTTAAATTCCTTTTCATCTCTACTTTCCTTTTATGATAGAAAACACTTCCTTTGACCTTATGAATCTGGTTTATTTCCCTTAGCATGATGCTCTCTAGTTTCATCCATTTTCCAACAGATGACATACTTTCATCTTTATAGTTGATTAGAACTCCATTGCACATATACACCACATTTTCTTTATCCATTCATCTGTTAAAGGGATTCTTCTGATGGATGATTAATATCCAGAATATATAAAGAATTGAAGAAGTTTAATATCAATAAAACAAAACAAAGAACTCAATAAATAATTGGAAAACTGAACTAAATATACATTTCTCAAAGAAATGCAAATGGTCAAAAATGTATAAAAAATGTTCAGTATTTTCAGAAGTCAGGAAGTGAAAATCAAAATTACACTATGATTTCATCTCACCCCAGTTAGAATGACAACTGTTGAGAATATAAATAATGACAAGCACTGGCAAGAATATGGAGAGAAAGGAGCACTTATACACTGTTGATACGACTGCAAATTAGTGTAACCACAATGGAGATTCCTCAAAAGACTAGGAATGAAACCACCAAATGACCCCACTATTCCACTCTTTATTTATCCAAAAGAACTGAAACTAGCATACTATACCACATTCATTTCAATGTTTCTAAGCAGCACAATGCACAATTGCCAGGCGATGATAACATGATATTTTAAATGATAAAGGGAGCATTTGTTATTACTCAGGAAAAGTAGAAGGCAAATAAATAATGCAGTTTTTGAAAAAGAGAGTGCATCAATTCCTAAAATCCAAAAATCACAAATGTGAGTTCTGAAAAAAGGGAGAGATATAATAATGAAAAGAAAATTATCACAGATATAAGATAATGTTCCAAAGTTAATGTATAACTGAAGTTCTCACCATAACCCAGACTGCAACCCAAAAAGCTGTATCCTGTAAACCAAAACTTCCGGAACATAAACATGTAAATAAACTACTAACAAACACTCAAACAAAATAAGTGAAGTAGCTAACCTGAAATACATTCTACTTAAGGAAAAGACTCAGGATAGCATAAACATGACAAGTAACATCAGATTATAGAAGCCAAGAGTCAACATTGAATTCTGTATCCAACCAAGATTTTACTCAAGTATGAAGGGATACAATATGTAATTTATCAACAATTCCAAATGTTTTGAATTTTTAAAAATGTTTCCTTTTACTAGCACATAATTTATCAGATGTTGATTGCATTCCCAGTTTAAAGGACATGATTGTGACATATATTTTTATTTTTTATCTGTGTGATTCCAGACTTTTTGTATCCTTTAACCCTAACGTAATTTCTCTGTACAACATGTATTTAAATACAATCACTATTATATTTTGTGCATGCCTTTCTCAGCTTATTTTATCTTTACATGCATTTATTGATTATTTGTGACATTTAATTAATGTGCTTTTACATTTACATAGGTGCTATATGCCGTTAATTTAATTTTTCTCTTTAGTTTTTGGACTCAAAGGGTTGTAGACATTTCTTCATGATGATATATGGAAATCTAATCTGTTTTCTATAATTTCTTATTCCACACTTATTACAAGGCTCAAGACATAGGTATAAAACTAAAGAAATGAAGCTTTGTGACTAAGGCTACATTGTGATTCTGGAAGGAAAAGAATAATCCTTTCAATAAATAGTACTTGATCAATTAGATATTTATAAAATACTTATAATCTTTACTTTGTACTCTACACAAAATCAATTAAATAGATTATAGATTATATGAATAAATAAAGCAATAAATCTTCTAGGCGATAAAGTGGCTAATGACTTCAAAAGCTCTGGGAAAGCAAAGATTACTACAAACAAGATACAAATAACACCAATCACTAAGAATGATAAGGTGTACTCAATTAAAATTCAGGAACCCTTTAATAAAAATATATCATTAATCAAACCAAAAACAAAACAAAAACTTGAAAATATTTGTTATAAATTGAATTGTGTCTCCCTAAAATAACTGTATTTGGAGAGAGACTTCAAAGTAAACTTAAGGATAAATTAAGCATAAGAGTGAAGCCCCAGAAGGAAAGAATTTGTGTTCCTCTAGGAAGAACACAAGAGTGTGCTTGCAAAGAGGAAAGGCCACAAGATGATGCAGTAGGAAGGTGGCCATTTGAAAGTCATGATGAAAGGACTCACTGGAAACCAGCCCTGCCAGCACCCCTGTACTTGAAACCTATTCTACTGTTTAAGTCACCCAGTATATGCTATGGGAGCCCAAACAGAGTATTACAATAACCATGACATAATTACCGGACAAAAGACTTGCCTCAGAAAACTTGGAATGGACCCACCTGTTGACCCAATTTTCCCACTCCTCAGTTTATACCCAAAGAACTTAAAATTAGCATACTACAGTATGTTTATAGCAGCTCAATTCACAATAGCTGGATTGTGGAACCAACCTATATGCCCTTCAACAGATGAATGGATAAAGAAATTGTGGTATATATACACAACATAATATTATTCAGCCATAAAGAAGAATAAAATTATGGCATTTGCAAGTAAATGGATGGAATTGGGGAATATCATGCTATGTGAAATAATTCAATCCCCCCCAAAAAAAACAAAGGCTGAATGTTTTCCCTGATAAGTGGATGATGATACATAATGGGGGTGGGGGAGTGGGGGATAAGAGAAGAATGGAGGAACTTTAGGTTACATAGAGGGAAATGAGAGGGGGAGGGGCAAGGGTATGAAAGATGGTGGAATGAGACAGACATCATTACCCTATGTACATGTATGATTACACAAATGGTATGAGTCCACATCATGTACAACCATAGAAATGAAAAGTTGTACCCCATTTATGTACAATGAATCAATATACAGTCTGTAAAAATAGAAAAAGGAAAATGTAAAAAGAATGTTTTCAAATCAAAAGATGGAACACCAACAACCTCATTTAAAATGGGCCAATGACTTAAACACTTCATGAAACAAAATATTCAAAAAACAAGTAGGCATGTGAAAAGATGGATAAACTATCAGGAAAATTCAAATTAAAAACATTGATGCAGTACTTCACATCTAGAATGGCTAAAATGTAAATGTTTGCCAATAATAAATATTACCCATCCAGTAGAACAACTGAAACTCTCATACACTGCAAAGAGAATTATAATTTGATACAGTATTTTTTCTTAACTTGCACTATATATCAAGTAAGCTAAATGTAAGTAATTTTTACTCTGCAAATTCTTCTAGGTATATGCTTCTCTTCCAAAGGACACATACAAGAAACAGCTTTATTTATATCAAGCAAATACTGAAAAGAGTGTAACTGTCAGTCAGAATGAATGAATGCAGTCTAATTTTCAAACAATGAATGCAGTCTATTTTTCAAAATAGAGAAAACAAACTGCAGTTACAATTAACATCACAAATGCATCTCACAACCATAATAATATGTGAAAGTAATTCTTCAGAAGAGTGCATACTACAGACTTTATTTTTTGGAAATTCAAGAGTAAGCAAGCTAGGGTAAGGTGATAGAGGGAAGTATCTTCAATCTAGAATGAAAACTCTAAGAGAAATGGCCTACACTCGATGGGACAAGAAATAAGGTTTTATGCATACTAAATAAGATTACAGAAATGTATGGTAAAAAAAAAAATGTGAAGATCACCCAGAGAAAATAGTTGGTGATTGTGTGTGAGAACCCGTAGTCACTTTGGCATTGCAAAGTGTATTACATAAATAGGAAGTCGATTAATCAATGATCTTGGTAAAGCATAATTTAGAAATGTGGAGGTAATTGCCAGAAGAATTCAAGAGAGAGAAAATTGAGAGTTAAAATTTGACTCCTTCTTGGAGCAGGACCTGGAATGCAAAAAATAAAAAAGCTTTTCATTTTTCATTCTGTATTATATTATAAATGATGTATATCTTTTACTGATTATCAAAGAGCTATTTAAATAGTTGCTTACCAACCATTCTTGCACATAAATAGCATAAATGGCAAAACCTATTTGGGAAGCAATCAAACAATAGAAATTAAAGCCAAAACACAGATACCCTTTAACCCAGCAATTCCACTAACAGAAATTCTTCATGCACATATTTTTTTCATGAGAATACAAGTATATAAGTAGAAATATTCACTGCAGTGTTGCAGTAAAGGTCATTACTTTGCTTCAATAGAAACTGGTTAAGTGATTTTGCTGCAGCTATACACTGGATTATTCCATTTTATTCTATTCTGTACTGCTTTTGGAGTATCTAAAGACATGTTATTACATTAAGTTAGAAAAGATGCAGAATGTTTATATTATACCATATTATTATATATCAATACTTCACATTATATTTTATTACACTATACTGTAGTTTGACATCATGTAAATAAAAAAGTTTTATTATGAGTAAAGATATATATATAATATATATGTATATATATGATATATACATATATATATTATATATACACACACACACACACACACACATACCTATATATAAACACAGCACATAACAAGCAAAAGCTACTCTTTGGAGCAATTAAGAAGTAATAATTAATTGTGTTCTGGGAAGGATACTGTGACAAAGATAGCAAGATGGGAGATTTGGGGGTTATGATTTCTTTATTGCACAAATTATAATTCTGAAAAGGACTTCTAATTTGAATTAAGCAATACTTAAATAATTTAAAAGTAGTCTAATCATTCATCTTTGTATGTTTCTGCTTTGTGGAACTTGGTTTTTTGTATGTAGTAGGCACCCAATGATAGTTAAGTGTATGAATTCCAAATGAAACATGCCAGTATAGAGAAACAGTCACCTCTATTACATGACCCAAATGGAGGCCTCTAAAGTTAGGTTGAAGAACTCAACAGTGATTTTCTGTCTAAAATATCTTCCCACAGAAGTAGCAGTTAAACAACATTAAGTGACTTAAGAACTAATTGAAAAGATGGTCAAGGTCCTTGTTAGAGTGCATGTGTGGGTGAATTTCATTGTAATTAGGCTTAATGAGGCTATTAGCTCTATGTGTCCACACTGTCATATTACTGGCCAAATGACACCAAGCCTGGTATAGTTCTGCTCAATTTGAATCAAGATTACTCTTTTCTAGGCAGAAATTTCATTAAGGACAGAAACAAAATGGGAAAGGACATAAAGGTAGAAAGTAACTGTGGTGTTTCCCCCCCTTATCTTTTTCCCAGTCAAATCGTTATTGATGGCCATTTCTTTCTACATTCCTTATGGAATGGAGCCAGTTTATCACTCTGGTCAAATAGATCATGGTTTACCATAAGTCCTGAACCTAATATCTTTAATTATTTCAGTGACAAAGGGAGATCCTAGCCTGAGCTGTAAATGATAGTAGGGCAGTGGATAGGAGAGGGAGCTTAGTGTATAGTTCCGTGACCTGATTTGAATGTTAGCTCCATCAATCATCAGATCAGAACCTTCGGGCAAGATATTTAACCTTGTTGAGCTTCATTTACTCATTTGTGGAAGGTTGACGATAATCTCTAGCTAATAAATTTATGACAACAAATACAATTTTTAAAAAGGTACCTACAGAGAGCCTGAAAATAGTGGCATATGTAAAATGAAATAAGTCATAACTATATCATAAGATCACTAATATCTTCTCCTGGGAAAGTGGTATTTTCATTGTTTTAAAAAATGGGACCAGTAATATGATCATGTTCAGAAGGATCATGATATACTCTGGAGAAAGGGGAACCATTCTGTAATAAGCTTTCTAAATTCTGGAAAGGATCCTGAAAGTCCTTAAAGATCTCCTTAGTTTTGCATACCATGATTTGCTCTTCTTTATACCAGCAAGTAATTGTATCACCCTAGAAATTTACAGATTAGAGACTATATAAGATTATCAAGTAATACAGAAAAAAACTTAGTGACTAAATTTTCCTGGGAACCTTGTCTCTAAAGCATGAATTATGTGATCTCATGCCTTGATTTCAAAGAGAAGATAAAAGCCTTCTGTTTTGATTGACATACTCATTAACTTAACAAGCATTTACTGAGAACTTACCCCATGCCAAAGATTCCACTGAAAAGAAAATATAAATAATTCTTACTCTCATATAGCTTTAAACCCCCAGGAAAAGGGAGACAATGAACAGGTGAAAGCACAAATCAATCTACAAAAAATAATTATAATACATGACATGACCTTAAAAAAAAGAAGAAAGAAATAAAATGAAATAGGAAACAAAGGCAGAAGAATGACAGCTGTGGTTGTGGACTAGTTTTTATATAAAGCTTTCATATAAGTTATTCTGAAGAGAGTTCCAGTATGAACTAGAAATTTCTAAAATCCTAAAACATACCCAAACTATGAAGTTTTGTGATCATTCACCTTTATAAAAAATAAATGACTAATGCTCAGCCCAATTTTTCAAATTCTTACTTTTTTTTAATAATCACTAAACTTAAAATTCAGTGCACTAAGAACTCAGCCTTCTCTCACTCTGAATGATTAAAGTTACATCTGTCACTTTAGAGAGTCACTGATTTCATTTTAAATCCTCACATAATGGCTAGATGCCAAAATCTTCTCTCAGCTGCCTAAATAACACTTAAAAATTAAAAGAAAAGATTAGAAGTATTTATTATAAGCTACTAATGCATTTGTGCTTTTCCAAGAAATTCTGCTGTTTGATCCTTTACTGACAAGCAAGTGAAGAAAACAGACAAATGAGTAATAACAACAAAATGTCCAAGGAACTGAAACTAAAAACAATAATTGATGCTTAGAATCACCTACCACTGTATAAGATGGCAACTTGCAGATGTTTTATAGAATCTCTCAGCAGGTCCATTACTTATTTGTAAATCAAGCTCTAAATGACTGATTTTCTTTGCCAAGGTATATATTATCACTACCCTACTTATTGTAACAGAGTTGTTTAAAAAGAATGAAAATGTGAAGGTCAAATGAAAAGTCATGTAGCTGTTTGTAACCCTGGTCTCCTACTGCAAACAATTAGCTCTATTTGTGCTGGAGATCTCAATGAAATGGTTTGAATACACTAAACAATTACAACTCCCACCTCTTCTGTCATCTTCTGCCAACATATAGAAATTTAATCATTTATTTTCTTGTTTTGATCATTCTTTTTTAAATTTCTCATCCAGTTTTTGAGACAATATTGGGCAGAATGAATTTCTCTATCTTAATTGCCCATCACCTCTCTTCCAGTAAAGATTACAGGCATGGTTATTTCAAGTGTCCATTGCTTTGTGATTGTCTGTGACTTATGGGTTGGCATATTTTCATTTTACCATTTTCCAGATGGTTTCTGTCTAAGTTTGTCATTTTTATTCCGTTGGGAGTTGAAGCTTTGAAGGGGTAAATAGTTTTGTTACCAGAAGACTCTTGAAAGCTTTAGAAAGACTTCTTCGAAAGTAGTCAAATCCATTTTTGTATTTGGTTGCTCGAACTTCCAATGTTATATCCCCATTTTTCACAGGCATGACTTTAAATGCTACAGAAGAAACACTCTGAGCCTGAGAAGTAGCCAATGACAGATGATGCTATTGATTTTAGGCTTGGTTGGTTTTCTATATGAAGCTTTACCACTCTTACCAAGCATATGAAAGGAAATGAGAATAAACTTCCCAGAGTAAAATGAAAATTAAATAGTGCTTTTAGTAAATTATACAACCACCAGCACTTCCCATTTCTATTCTATGAATCGTATACTAATGATTAAATTTCCTAGAATCCAAACTAATGATATGCAGAAGGCAAACAGATACTTTCCATTTCTATTCCATGCAATCTCAAAAAAAAATCTTCATATCATTGTTACAGTATGTATGATTACATTTTGTCATGTAATTAACCCAAAAAATCAAGTGGCTAAGATGGTACAGAAGGTATCCATGCTTATTATTTAACGATTATGCCAAATATCTGAAGTTTTTCCATAATGATATATCTTCTTAGGTAAATACTTCTCAAAAATTAAGTTAGGAAGCATATTTTTTAATGTTGTTTATTTACTTCAGTTTATATATTCTATAAAAATTGTATGAATTATATATCTATATGTTTTAGTCAGCTTTTTCACTGCTGTGACTAAAACACCTGACCAGAACAATTGTAGAGGAGGAAAAGTTTATTTTGGGGCTCATAGTTTCAATCCGTAGACTGCAGGCTCCATTCCTCAGGACTCAGGGTGAGGCAGAACATCATGGCAGGAGAGTGTGGTGGAGGAAACCAACTCACATCATGATCAGCAATCAGAGAGAGAGACTCCACTCTCCAGATACAAAATATATACCCCATAATCCTGCCCCCAATGAACCACTTCTTCCAGCCACGTCCTACCACTTCACTTACCACTCAGTTAATCCCTATCAGGAGATTAATTCACTGGTTGGGTTTAGACTCTCACAACACAATCATTTCTCCTCTGAATCTTCTTGCATTGTCTCCCACATGAGCTTTTGGGGGACACCTCGCATCCAAACCATAACAATATATAATGGTATTTTTCTTTATTTATCTAAGAATTATAAATATAATATATATACTATTATATGTATTACTATTTTTTTGTATAAAATTTATGTGGCTGACTCAGCTCTGGTATAGAATGCTACCTCTTCTGGGAAGTTTTCCTGACTCTCACTGTCTAAGTTAGGTACACTTGTCAGTGTTCCCTCAGTTTCCAGAACACATCTCTCACATAAATGTCATCAAACTTTGATCAAGTGTTTAGTTTAAATCTGGGCCATGTTTCTTAAACATATGAATTTTGTCTTAATTCATGCACAATGTCACAAAACTAGCAGAGCCCATCCATCCAAATTAAACTGAGAAATTCAACAGCCTATCATAAACTGTGTTGTACTTTTGGTTGTGTAGCCATAATCCTGTAATTGAGGGGAAAAAATTATCCAATCTCAAAAGATTGTTGCTTCTAAAAACTCCCAAATCATTAAATGCCTACTGAGTTATTAAAGGTATACAATCCAAACAATAGGTGAGGAATTATTTCTAATTTTTTTCTTAAAGTAGGAGCTCAGAAATGAAATTCGCATGCCAGATTTCATGATGTTGATTACAGAGAAGAGACTCAACCAAGATTCTTGCCATGGAACACAATTATTTCTCTTCTATTTTTCATGTGAATCCTTCACCAAGACTGGATGGCTACATGGAAGTATGTGTTGATACCTGGTGTAAATACTAATACTGGTCTGTTTCTGTATACTTACAGAGTGGAGATTTCAAGGCTTTTCTCAACATGTATGACTGTAACTTGCTAAATAAAGCAGATAAGTTATAAAGCATTACCATGTATACATAATACCATGAGACTGTAAAGCCCAAGTATATATGACCAAAATTACATCTCCTTCTGAGAGGTATAAATTCTTCTTAGTGGGTCAAATGAAGTACCTCTAGCAATAAATTCAGAAAAAGGTGTTTACATAATATTAGTGGAGAAAGGCATTTCTAAGTATGACATCAAAGTCATAAAGCCACAAAGGAAATGTTTAATAGATATTTCTACATGAAATAACACTTTCATATGTCAAAACAATATAATATTGGTTTGTAATCTAGAGAATAAATACCTATAAAATGTGAAAGAGGCCATTCTACTTATACAAATAGCATACAAATATGAAAATCATTTTATAATTCTGTAAGGATTACATAAGAGATACATGACATTCATGGATAATTTATAAGTGACTAAATTGTAATAGTTACCAAAGATATGTACAAAAAAGGGGCAAAAAGTCAGCAACATAGTAGGGTTAAAATATACATCCAGTGCAAAAAAAAATGCAGCTTCTTTCTTTCATATACATGTTGTTTCCCACTACAACCTTCCAATATTCTGAGTGGCAGGGAATTATTAACTTTTTAATGAACAGCTCTGGCACTTTTCCTGATGCAAATCATGTTTGGTCTTGGCAAAACCATGACTACTCTTTCCCCCTGAAATCTTACTCTGGCTCCCTTCCTCATATAAACTAATTTACATTTTTTACTTCAGATTATCAGCATGATTATAATCAGTTCTTCAGGGGAATATATCTTGTCCCTTGACTAGGTGAGGTCTCCTTGCTAAATGTTCTTGTCCTATCTTACACTATTTTCATAGTACATAGTATGATATGATAATTTGATTAATCATTCAACTCTTAAATTAGACTTTTTTTTTCATCTAAAGAGCCGAGATTCTATTTTTGTCACCTGTTTGCTCCAGTATCCAGGGCAGTGTTCAGCACTCATCAAACATTTTTCAAATCAACAAAATAAACACAAGCCCTTGAGCAATAGACATACAAGATGGTATAAAATTATTGAAGTAACTGAACACACCCTTTGACTTACCATTCATAGCAATTTATTCTGAGTCATACAAAGATAAATCTAATATCCAACACGTTTCATCTATAATAGTGGAAAATCACAATCTAAGTCTCCAATTACAGAGAATTATTAAAATTAATTATTACATTTTAATGAAATAACCTATTTTCCAAATGCTATAAAAGAATATATTTAGATATGAGAAAATAACCACTATCAAATCCTCAATGAATAAAAACAGATTTTGTAAGAAACTTCCAGTTTTGTAAAAGAAAGGAATGCACATACAAATGTAGATACACTCTTATTTTCAAAGCCATTATGTATGAGTTACTTATCTAGATGATGTCTTCCTTTTGTGCAGTTTTATATTTGTTTGTTGCATTGATAAAAATGATAAAAAATAATATTTTTATCTTGAAAAGGGAAAATTCAAGATCATACTAGATGAGATCATGGTAAAACTTGTGGGATCTTAAGAAAATGTAGTACCCATTAACTTCTGACTTGTCAGCATCATATGATAAAAACAGCCAGGCAAAATTTGATATCACAGGAGAAAAAAAAAATCATTGTCGTTTAGGATTACTGCATTTGGCATAACTAGCTAAAATATCTGAAACATATTCTTTTTTATTTTCTGAGGCCAAAGATGAATACATTTTGAAAAAAGTTTCCTCTAACGGAAAGTTTCCATTAGGTGATGTCCTCCTCAGTACTGGACCAATCAGGCTGGTGTGTCGAGGCTAGATTAATGGATTTGGAGTTCAGCTTTCTTGTCCCAGTTATGGGGTGGCAATCCGCATCCACTTGGAAAATTCAGGAAGACAGCTGCATCAGGAGATTCTTGGTCCTGATAACAACACCTTGTATTTGACAGGGCAACCTTTAGAACAAAAGTAGCCTGGCCCATCCTGAGTCTGTCCCTCTTCCTGCAAGTTGCCCTTCTTTATTGCTCACCACCATGGATCACTGGTGCATGGATGTGCTTGCAGGGAGTTGTAGTCTGAGGTGTAGCAGGAAAGGCATGTGGTTGATTGCCTGCAGGTGACTGACTGCGGGCCACATTCACAATTCATTGAGAATCAAGGCACGTATCCTAGTTGAGCCAACCAACTGTAAGGCACTTTGTCACCTCAGTCAGTTTTCAGAACTATGATGATAGGAAACAAAGCAAAAGTAAAATTCACCTTTTTGTTATATTTGCAGGTTAAGAAAATGGAGAAATTGGAAGATGAAGCAAATCAGTGTTTTTTTAGAATACTAAAGAGGATGTCAGAAAACATAGGCTGGCTGTTAATTCTTGCTGAAACTGTCTATATGATGCTGGAATAATCATTAAATAAATTGGACCTAATTTTAAAATAAATAATTGATTATATTCTTTCTAAGTTTCCTTTTATTTTATGAGCCTTATAACATCTGCTTTAATTTATAGAGATATTTATTAACCACTTTTAATATAATATACTTTCACCTAGATTGTGTTACTATTTTCTCAATGGCTTCAATCATAAAAGAAATATCCAATCTTAAAGGAAAGAACATAACCTCTCAAACTAATTTCAGCCCCATTTTATTGGTAATAACTTTAACAAACAAGCACAATTTATTCATTGGTTTAATTTTCATTTTTATGGAATAAGGCAACACTGATCTTTAAATTCTGATCTCAAAAATAAGCAGCTGTGGAATCAATTGTGATGCTAGAGGTTGAATAAGAAGAACTGAATGTTCAGGATCCAAAGGCACATTTTAATTTGAGGTTGTAAATCACAAGTGAAATCTATCTCTGAAATAAAGTAAAATATAGTAATACCTGTATCCATTGTAATAGTCTGTAGAAGAACTGTGAAGAGAGAACAAAATAAAATGAACTGTTTTATATGCTGTATGATCTTGAAATCAGAGGTGGTCTGAGAACCAAGGGGGAAAACATGAGTGCCAATAATGGGTGATGCAATTCACATACCATCATGAAAGACTACAGCAGAATTCTCTTGTCTTATTGTATTCTGACCCATTTTTCCTCCAAAAGTCCAACAGGGAATATTAACATGTGATCATCTTTCCTTGGAGCGACTGTCAGGTGAAAAATAAAACCACTTCCCTACCTAACATGTCCATCAAATTCCTAACCCTGAGGCAGAATCAAGTGGAGGGAAGAGCACAAATGTTGGAATGAGGATATCCTAAGCTAAAGAAATAGTTCCAGTATTTCAGACAACTAATTTTGGACAGCTTCCTCCAATGAGCTTCTATGAAATTGTGACAATTCCACTACAAAAGATTGATGAATAAAGATATAATAAATTATTGCAGGTAAAATACTTGCCATCTGGCATTTTCTCAGTAATTTTAGTTCGTTTATCAATTTCATCATGTTACTCAATACCTTTATAGATAGATGATAGATAATCTTGCTCTGAAGGACACAAGAAGTCAAAGAAGTAGATATCTATTGTATCCTCTCTAGTTTTCTTAAATGCTTTCAACTGTACAACTATTCATCTAATAGAATGCAAATTTCATAGGTTGTAAGTTTTTTTTTTTTTTTTTCTCTGTGGAGGAAAAAGTAGCTTCCAGTGAAATAAAAGTTGGGCTACAAGTGATTATTGATGGAGTAGATTAAAAATTCAGGCATTGGGAATAATTAGGGGTATTAAAGTGTTATTTAAATTTAACCTGACACATATAAAGCAATCACAGAATAATATTAAAGTCTCTGGGGCTGGTAACCACATGGCTTCCTGTCTGAGGGTGATTTCAACAGTTGCTGTTCGGCAGTGTCTGGTACTGACAGTCCTCATTCCCCTTTACATTTGCAGAGTTAAAACATTTGCAGGCCAGGCAGGCATCCATCACTCCTGAGGGACCAGAGCCATTACACGAGATAACACTGAGGGTAGACATCATGATGCAGTGCTAAAGAGGGCAAAGGCTGGGTACTTTGCCTAGAGAATATGAAAAGCAGATATTTGCCAGTTTCAAAAATTTTTGGAGATTCTCATCACTTGAGGCTATTTTAAATGTTTGATATATGTTCAAAGGTACAGGAGGCAGAAATTTCTACCTCATGCAGGGAAGCTAGTGTTCTCAGGGATATGTGCTCTATTTAGAAATGTCTAGGCAAACTGCCTCCTTTGTGACATGGTTTTAGCCTTCCTGCCAGTTCCGCTTAGCATCTCACTAGGCCTGACTGCCTTGAAGCCAAACACCTGGGACAGAGCCATGGCTTATTTACAGTGTAAGGATGTGGGTGCATATGGGGGATGCCATTTCCAACAATCAGATAACTTAAATCTCCCTCTTGACAAGGGATTTCTGTTTTAATTTATCAGTGTCCCCTTATATTCCTGCCTAATAAAATGGATTTTGGTTTAGATTCCACAAAACTGGAAAGATTTATTAGACTGGGAATGGTGAATCATTAAGGTTCTCTAATGGTTTTTGCAATACCTGAAGGGCAGTTTGGGAAAGATTTCAGTTCATGGTCTACTGCAGTGAAAGGGATATTTCTCTTTCTTAAATTGTTCACATTTTACTAGTATGAATTAATGCTAAGGTTGTTGTTATAGATTTTCATTTCAGTATGAATTTTATTCACTTTGTTTTACTATAAACTGTATTGTACTGTCTGATGCTTGCCTTGGCATTAGTAAACCTAGGTCATCAAAGATAATCTCTGGTCTTTTGTCTCTTCAACATGAATTAAAGATAATGATAACTGAAATATGTTTAGGGAAGATTTAATGAGATATAGAAAATAAACTACTTTTAGAAATCCAATTCATGGAATACATTGAGGAGTATTGGAATGAGCTCTTCTTTAAAGGTTTTGTAGAACTTGGCTGAGAATCCATCTGGTCCCGGACTTTTCTTTGTTGGTAGGCTTTTGATGGCCTCTTCTATTTCATTGCTTGAAATTGATTTATTTAAGTTGTGTATGTTCTCCTCGTTCAGATCAGGTAATTCATATGTCTCTAGAAACTTGTTGATGTCTTCGAGGTTTCCTGTTTTGTTGGAATATAAATTTTTAAAATAGCTTCTAATTATGTTTTGTATTTCACTCGTGTCTGTTGTGATATTTCCTTGTTCAGTCCGAATTTTAGTAATTTGAGTTTTCTCCCGCTTTCTCTTTGTTAGTGTGGTTAAGGGTTTATCAATTTTGTTTATTTTTTCAAAGAACCAACTACTTATTTTGTTAATTTTTCCGATTGTTTCTCTTGTTTCAATTTCATTGATTTTGGCTCTGATTGTAACTATTTCTTGTCTTCTACTATTTTTGGTGTTGGTCTGCACTTCTTTTTCTAGGGCTTTGAGCCCAAACTCATTCCATGAAGCCAATATCACCTGGATACCTAAACCAGACAGAGACACATCAAGGAAAGAAAATTTCAGACCAAAATCCTTAATGAACATCGATGCAAACATTCTCAACAAAATTTTAGCAAATCACATACAAAAATATATTATAAAGATAGCGCAACACAATCAAGTGGGTTTTATCCCAGGGAAGCAAGGTTGGTTCAACATCTGGAAATCAAGAAATGTCATTCACCATATCAACAGACTTAAAGTTAAGAATCACATGATTATTTCAATAGATGCAGAAAAAGCATTCCATAAAATACAGCATCCCTTCATGCTCAAAACACTGGAAAAAATAGGAACATAAAAAATAGTGGGAACATTCCTTAACATTGTAAAGGCCATCTACACTAAGCCCATGGCCAATATCATTCTAATTGGTGAAAAACTGAAAGCATTCCCCCTAAAAACTGGAACAAGGCAGGGAAGCCATCTTTCACCACTTCTATTCAACGTCATCCTTGAAACTCTAGCCAAAGCAATTAGACAAACCAAAGAAATTAAAGGGATACGAATAGGAAAAGAATTCAAACTATCCCTGTTCGCTGATGACATGATTATATATTTAGAGGAACCTGGAAATTCTACCCGGAAAATTTTAGAACTCAAAAGTGAATTCAGTAAAGTAGCAGGTTACAAGATCAATGCCCATAAATCCAATGCATTTTTATACATAAGTGATGAATCTTCGAAAGAGAAGTTAGGAAAACTACCCCATTCACAATAGCCTCGAAAAAAATAAAATACTTGGGAATCAATCTCACAAAAGAGGTGAAAGACCTCTACAATGAGAACTAGAGAACACTGAAGAAAGAAATTAAAGAAAAGCTTAGAAGATGGAAAGATCTCCCATGTTCTTGGATAGGCAGAATTAATATTGTCAAAATGGCCACACTACCAAAAGCTATACAGATTCAATGCAATTCCAATTAAAATCCCAATGACTTACCTTACAGAAATAGAGCAAGCAATTATGAAATTCATCTTGAAGAATAAGAAACCCAGAATAGCTAAAACAATCCTCATAAGAAAGAGCGAAGCAGGGGGTATCGCAATACCAGATCTTCAACTATACTACAAAGCAATAGTAACAAAAACAGCATGGCATTGGTACCAAAATAGACAGGTAGATCAATAGTACAGAATAGAGGACATGGACACAAACCCAAATAAATACAATTTTCTCATACTAGACAAAGGGGCCAAAATATGCAATGGAGAAAACATAGCCTCTTCAACAAATCGTGCTGGGAAAACTGGAAAACCATATGCAACAGAATGAAATTAAACCCCTATCTCTCACCCTGCACAAAACTCAATTCACAATGAATCAAGGACCTCAGAATCAGACCAGAGACCCTGCATCTTATAGAAGAAAAAGTAGGTCCAAATCTTCAACATGTTGGCTTAGGATCAGACTTCCTTTACAGAACGCCCATAGCACAAGAAATAAAAGCAAGAATCAACAACTGGGATAGATTCAAACTAAAAAGATTTCTCTCAGCAAAGGAAACTATCAGTAATGTGAAGAGAGAGCCTACAGAGTGGGAGAAAATCTTTACCACTCATTCTACAGATAGAGCACTAATTTCCAGAATCTATAAAGAACTCAAAAAACTCTACACCAAGAAGAGAAATAATCCAATCAACAAATGGGCTAATGAAATGAACAGACACTTCACAGAAGAAGATGTACAAGCAATCAACAGATATATGAAAAAATGTTCAACATCTCTAGTAATAAGAGACTTGCAAATCAAAATTACCCTAAGATTCCATCTCACCCCAATTAGAATGTCTATTATCAAGAACACAACCAACAATAGGTGTTGGCGAGGATGTGGGAGAAAAGGTACACTCATACATTGCTGGTGGAGTTGCAAATTACTGCAGCCACTCTGGAAAGCATTATGGAGATTCCTCAGAAAGCTTGGAATGGAACCACCATTTGACCCAGCTATCCCACACTTTGGCCTATACCCAAAGGACTTAAAATCAGCATACCACAGAGATACAGCCACATCAATGTTCATAGCTGCTCAATTCACAATAACCAGATTGTGGAACCAACCTAGATGTCTTTCAATTGATGAATGGATAAAGAAACTGTAGCATATATATACAATGGAATATTACTCTGCCATGAAGAATGATAAGATTATGGCATTTGCAGGCAAATGGATGAAATTGGAGAATATCATGCTAAATGAGATAAGCCAATCTCAAAAAACCAAAGGACAAATGATCTCGCTGATAAGTGGAAGATGACATATAATAGGGGTGGGAGGGGTTAGCGTTAGGGTTAGGGTTAGGTTTAGGGTTATGGTTAGGGAGGGGGGCAAGAATTGAGGAAGGAAGGACCGTATAGAGGGAAAAGAGGGGTGGGTGGGGTGGGGGGGGAGTGGAAAAAATGGCAGAATGAATCAAACATCATTGCCCTGTGTAAATTTATGATTACATGAATGGTATGCCTTTACTCCATGTACAAAGAATCAAATGTATCCCATTTGTTTACAATAAAATAAAAAGAAATACAATTCAAGCCAGGTATAATATCAGTGATTCAGTAGGCTGAGGCAGGGGGATCACAAGTTCAAGGTCAACCTCAGCAATTTAGCAAGACCCTGAGTGACTTAGTGAGACCCTGTCTCAAATAAAAATAAAAAGTACTGGGGATATAACTTAGTGGTAAATTTCCCCTGGGTTCAGTCCCCAGTCAAAATAGGAAATATGATTCAAAAAAGAACCCAAGAAATCTCCCTGTTGTAGATAAACAACCCATTTCTGGCCTCCCTGTCAACATTTCCGAGGTTGCCAAATAGGGCTGTGGAGCTTATGTAATCCTGGTAAGATCCTACTCTGCCTCACAACCTCCTAATACATACACCTTTCCAACATTAGCTTCATCAATGTGATGGGCTGACAGATCTGACTCCATGAGAATGTCATAGGCCAGACTATAAGGGAAATGACTAAACAGACTCCATTTTGCTCTGAGACTCCATGTTTTGTAGGAAATAAGCTTCTCCCATGGGAACACCCCACCTCTGTACCCATCATCAGTTACTTGGTGTGACATGTTTAATAATATACAATGGCAACTCCTATGTAGTAAAAATTGCTCTCTTTTGATCTCTATTGCTCTTAACCAATGTACCCTGTTAACAGTGATTGTGTAGCTGTTAGTAACCATTCTTTAGTTTGTACCTAGGTAAGGGTCATTTTGACCCACTTCCCCCTCTGTGGATGATCTCATGATGTTAGTTTGTAATTTCGAATCATAGAAACTGACACTTATGATTGATGTGATTTTTGGTATAAGAACCCCTACAATCCTATGGTCGGGGCTGTTCTCCCAACAGCCATATTTTGGGGCATTGTGTGAGACAGTCAGCCGGACGGCTTAATAAAGACTCTCAAATTTGGACTTCTCAGTGGTGATCAGTCTGTTCTTAAGTTGTGCCGCATAACAATCGTCAGGATTAATTCCTCTAATTCTTTTACTACTATTTCTATCAAGTTTTTAAGGCTTAAAATCTTGAACATCTGAGGTTGATCTTCACTCCTAGAATCATGTCTCCTTCATGCTCCAAGGAGCAACACCCATCTCCAACCCTTTTCTACCCTGTCTCTTCATTCCCTATGGCACTTCCTGCTGTATTTTTTTCTCCTAGAGCAAATGTTGTCAGATGATTTATTATAAGTATTTCCTTTTCTGTTTTCTTCCTTAAGATGTAAGCTGCATGAGAAGGGGAGGTTTGTGCAGGTATGGTGCCGCACACCTGTAATCCCCGTGGCTCTGGAGGCCAAGGCTTGAAGACAGCGAGTACAAAGCCACCTCAGTCACTTAGTGAGACCCTGTCTCAAAAGAAAACATAAGGAGGGTCGGGGGATGTGGCTCAGTGGGTAAGTGTCCCTGGGTTCAATCCCGGTACCCAAAAAAAAGCTGGGGGTGGGGATGGAGGTTTGGGATTTCCTGTCCATTGCTGTTTTCCAAGCATGAAGACTATTGTCTGGCGTAAAGTAGATAATAAATAAGCCTTTTCTGTATATGTACATAAATAGAATTTCTATAACTACAAATGGCATTAATGATGTATGCACAGAAAATATTTATGAGCACATGACATACTATGTGTAAAATAAAGAGATATTAAAATATAATATACAATATTTAAAATCAATATCCCAGATAACAAACTAATATTTCTTTTTTTTTAATAAACCGGTGATCTATGATATTGTATAAATATAAACCCTGAATGTTAAGAAGTCTACTGTTTTCTAGTTCCTATGAAGTATATGAGTTCTTATATTCAAGCATTTGGAAGAACTGATAAAGAAATGTGGTTAGTACATAGATAACTAAAATGCGGAGTAGGAAATGTGATCCAAAGTAAGTTACAAGTATAATTACTTGACCCAGAGGAAGAGGCCATTAAGTTAATTATGAGTTATTGGTCCAAAATACTCCAGATTTAGGCAGCAAATATTATTTGTAGTAAGATGTTATGGTTGAATAACTTAAAATTTTAGTTTTATATTTCAAACCTTGGAGTCTTAGGTGGTATTAAACTAGAATAGAATCCAGAAAACCATGCATGGGTATAGCTTCCATCAGTGACTCTCAAACTGTAAAGTACATTTGAATTAACTGAGAGTTCCATTAAAGAGCAGATTTTTATTCAGAAGATCTTGGACAGGACCTGAAAATGCATTTCTAATGAACACCCAGGTGATGCTGGTCAAGCTGCCAGACAATGAACCAAACTTACAGCAACAAGGACCTAGACAACACCATAGTCATTGAGCGATGGAACGAATGGAGTTTAAAACATAAGCTATAGAGAAAATTGATTGAAACTCATTTTATGATTTGAAAAGTGACACCTAAGAGTATGCTTGACTCAATTTTCACTATGTTGTAATCAAGTAGCAGTTTCATTGTGCTGCCCAGAAAGCTCTGTGATGTAGGCTATGGACATGGTAAGAGTACAAATCTTGCTTCCTTATATATTCATTATCTTGAAATAACACTTAACTAAGTACCCACAGTGTTCCCTTATAGCACCAGGTATCATAGGAAAGAGAATTTAACAGAACTACTTATCTCCCTTCTGAGCTCTGGCAAACCAATCCTGCACACAAGATATCCAGTTGTAAAATCTGATATTATTTTTATATGACCCTAAAGTCATTTTGAACAACTTTAAGAGTCTTATTAGGGATTTAGGAGAGATTTTCAAAGCTGAGTTCTTTGTGAAGCCTCCTTTTCCATCTGATCTCTTACCAAATTCCTACTAGTGAAGTCATTGAAGATTAAAAGCATTCAAAATTTGAAAGAGAAGGTAAAATTGCTCTTCTCAGTGTTAGAATAAGTAAATGCAAATATGAATAGGCAATGATTTTTTTTATCCTACTTAGAATAGCTATTGGATATCCAGACCAGGAACAAAAAGTCATTATAGCTAGGTTTTAAGAAACTTAACAGTTTTTTCTACAAACATCCCTTTTAAATAGGAGTCTTGTTATGTACTTGGTCATAGTATAAAATGAAAAATTCTCTAACACTGAAAACAAATATACGATTTCTTACAAAAGCAAATTACTCTACCTGGGATCTCAAAATGAAACTCCAGTAGATTTACTTTATGTATATGTATGCATACATACATGTGCATGTATGTAATCTCTGCTAACCTTGAAGATCCCAAAAGAACAGAAATAGTAGAAGACACTGGAAATAGGAAACAGTTTGTTTGTGGTTGGGGCAACAACATATGCATGGAGAAACAAAGCAGCAGATGCTGATCAGCAAGTCTGGAGACTAGTGAATCTTGCATGTCCTGTCTGTTGGGGAGTTGAGTATTTATCATGTAACAGAAGAAAAAAAAAATTTAAGTATCTTCATAAATGCTGACTCCCAGCAAATGATATTGGTATCAATACAGAAAAAGGACTTGGCAGAGAACATCTGGGACCAGTCACAATCTGAGGGTTTACTGACCACTGAGTGAATAGAATGATGCTGAAAATCTGAACAAATAACTGGCAGTGAAAATACAGATGGAGCAAAGAGGGTATATGCATGCATGTGTGTCTGTATACACACACACACACTTAAGTGTACACATATATATGAGTCACTGATTGGATCTGTGTGGCACTTCATAGTGTTTCAACAAATAATATAAACTTCCTAAATGTCAATGTGACTCAAACATCAAGGTGAAAATAGTGTGCATGTGAGACAATCAGAAGACATCAGTTATATGACTCAAATTTGAGTGTGTCCTATCAGAAAGCTGTCTTTTATAAAAACTTTAGAATTTGGGAAGGATTTCTTGGGAGTATGGAATCCACTGAGCTGTGTCACCAAAACCTGGAGACTCTTTATATGTGTAAAAGCACTATTAGGCTATAAATTACCAGAGTGGACTGCAACTTCAGAAATATTATTCTATTTCTCCTGCCTTTGATATTTTGTAAATGCAATTAATATCAAGATGCCATTTAGCTATGGTTTATGTTCTGTTTCATAACTGCATACTATGAACTCATTTGTTGGTATATATCATCTTCAATATAGATGCTTTTAATCAGAAAGAAATCTGGATCAGAGAATAAAAATTATCCACCACAAAATAAACCCAACTATGAAAAGTGACAAGATAGTTACCTCCATTATGCTTGTTTAATAGTGGCATTGTTACCTACAAAATTGATTGCATTGATTTAGGGATGTTGCCACTCCTGGGAAATGCTTGAATCACTCAAGGACAGTGAACAGGGAGAGTAGTGGTTTAGCAAATTTCTGCAAGAGAGAATAATATATGCCAAGTCTGTGGCCTGATACTTTCCAAAGCTTCAGTAGAGCTGCAAACTTGATGAATGCAATGGTCTGTGAGTTTGCACATACCCTCATGACCTTGTGTTCGAATGTACACAGTTATTGCTGCTGCTTCTTGTTTTGCTTTTCTTTTTCAATTTTCTTGAAATGTATAGTATTCTGGTAAGTTATTTTGGTCTTATATAAAAACCTAGGGTAAATTGGGTCAGAATATTGCCTCATTACATCATTTGGGTACAAGTTATTTGGCTTTTAACTCCACATTGTGTTCATTGTTGGAAGGTCTTTGAATAGAAAATATCTATAACTATATTACAATAATAATAATTACATTTTCTTCTCAAATAACCACAAATAATTCCTTTATAAAAGGTATTAAGGATTGGGGGATTAAGTCTAAGATGATGAATACTAGAAATTGTCATAGGAACTTAAAAGAGAAGGAGGGGGAAAAGGAGAAAGAGGAGGAGGAGAGACTGTTGGAAAAGAGGTGGAAAGACAAAAAAATAAAATCCCCCAAACTATCTTCTTACCCAAGAATGTCGTTTAATTATTTTTTTTTTTTAGAAATGTCTCTGTAAATCTAGCTGTGAGATTTTTAGCTTATTGCTACTTTATAAATGCAAAGCAACTTGAATTTATCTCATTTTCTCATACAACAGGGATACGGCCATCCCATTTTCTAGTCCCATATGCAAAATAACAACTCTTCGTGCATGCCTCAATAAATTTTGAATTTAAATTAGGCCATGAAGATAAGTGGGGAGGAAAAAAGTGCCAACATTTTTCAATGTTTATTACCTGAACTTCCAAATTACTTGAAGAAAGTAACAAACTTCTCTAAAATTAAAAGGTAGGCACAGCCCAAATATTGTATTTTCAACAATGCAAGTCTGATAAACAATTATAAGGCATTATTTTTTTTACTGCAATTTTTGTTATTCTTTAACTTTGAACTCTAAATGATCTTGTAAGGCAAGACATGGTGAATTCTGTGGTTATGAATATTGCATTTATATTATCTGGTGGAGTCTAATAAAGTAAATTGTTGTAGTCCAATTTTTGTCTACCTAGAAATTTGTAAAAAATAGAATTATCTCTAAACTCTCTAATTTTAATGACCGTTAACAGCCATCTTTACCATCCAAAACAATCAGGCACAGAAAATTTAAGACATTGATCACATGGACTGATACTATCTTGTTTCACTGTTATTCTCTTGATGTTTGTATAAGTTTCTCTCTTTATTTCTCTGTCTCTGTCCCTCTCTCTGCTTCTCAGTCTCTCTTTCTCATGTGTGTTCTGATTCATGCTCCTATTCCTGCTCTTGCCCTCTCTCTTCTGTGTAAAAACTGCATAGCATAGTGTTAGGCATAATTTACTTGACAATCACTTACATAACACTATGTGACAGGCACTGTTCAAAGCTTTTTAAAAATTATTAACTTATTTCATCTAACATAATTCTTACAGCAAATCTATGAAGTAGGCATTATTGTAATTGCCATTTTTCAGATGACTAAACTGAAGATCCAATAAATTAAATCAAAATAGTAAGATGGAAGAGGGTGAAGGTTTAAATTCAGATGTCTCCATTTTCAAGGAAGCCCATTGCTATTTCAGCTCGGCTATCACTCTTTAAATAAACTAGCAGGTGTAAACAGGGCCATGAGTTATGTGGTAGATAGTTCCCTAGAGATAATCCTAATTCATTCTTTAAAAATAAACCAGGGCCTGAGTGTACAGTTCAGTGGTACAATGTTTGCCTTGCATGTGTATAGCCCTGGGTAGGATCCCCAGCACCACACATACAAAATAAATAAGAAAATTAAGGACCCTAGTACTTTGTTAATTAGCATTTGTTAATTTATTTTGTAGGTTCGGAAACTTTGTGTCCAAGAAAACCCTATTCAAACTTATAACCATTATTAAGTATTGATTAACGTAAATTTCAGTAATAGTTAACTTTTATTAAGCCTTCACAGATTTATATTGCACTGCCTTTTATCTGAAATTCCCCCATCATTATTCATAGCAATCCAATGAGATATGTGCTATTATTACCCAGATATTGGAAGTAAGAAAGTGAGGATCAGAGAAATTATGTAACTTTATAAATCCTGTTGCTCCTACGTGGCTCAGCTATGGCTTGAACTGGTTTGGAGTACAAACTAATAACTTCAGTACTTCTCATTTGTGATACCACTCAGACACATGGGTAACTCATTTTGTTACTGACTTCAGATGTTATTCTACATACCTAACATAATGTAATAGAGCACTGCTTCCATTTCTTCCAAGTTCAGCTCTGCTTTCTTCTGGTCACCTTCTCTGTCCTTACGTCAGAAAACACCCAAGTGAAATATTAAAAATTAAAAATGACAGTCCAATGCCTGAGAACTAAATCTATCCACTTTTATATATCCTAGTAGAAGACTTGCCTCCTCCCTTCCCCTGAATCCCTATATCCAGGGCAGTCTGATGTCTTTGGAGATGACATAAAACAATTTATTCCTCCTTCCTTTATCTAACATTCTGCCTGCATGACTACTGATTTCTAACTCATTCTTCAAAGCTTGTCTCTATCTCTGCTCTTCAGTTGTTGCCTCTCCCTCACCTTAACTCTTCAATTGGACTTGCTGATCAGCACCCCTTTGCTGCCATCACAAAGTGATGGTCAGTTTGGTAGACACTCAAAGGTTTCTGAAACTTACCAGTGATTTCTACTATGTCAATTACAGGTTTTGGCAAACTTGGTGTTCAAACATTAATGTCTCTATTTTTACCTCATTTTGAAAATGAAATCTTAAATAATCTTCCAGCAACACTAGCACATAGAAGGCTACAGAATTGGGAATATCTCTGGAGTAGATGTGGGAATGGTATCCTCATCTCTACATCTGGGGAAATCTCAGCAAATTCAAATTTTTTAATCAACTAAGTGATGCTTAAATTTTTGACAGATTATTTTCTGTTAATATCTGTTATTCACTTATTAATGCACTTGGTTATTTTTTTTAATAAACCTAAATTCTAGAGTGCTCAGAGGGAGGGACTTTCAAAACATCGGTAAAGTTCTGTGTTAATAGAATTTTCTTTCTTTTTTCCTTTTTCTTATTTAACTTTCAGCAACATAAAAGTTACTCTAATATGTAACAAAAGAGGTGAAAGACCTCTACAATGAAAACTATGGAACACTAAAGAAAGGAATTAAAGATGACCTTAGAAAATGGAAAGATATTCCATGTTCTTGGACAGGCAGAATTAATATCATTAAAATGACCATATAACCAAAAGTGTAATACAGATTCAGTGCAATTCCTGTTAAAATCCCAATGACATGCTTCATAGAATGAGGAAAAGCAATCATGAAATTCATTTGGAAAAATAAGAGATCCAGAGTAGACAAGACAATCCTTAGCAGTAAGAGTGAAGCAGGAGGCATCACAATACTGGACCTTAAACTATACTATAGAACAATAGTAACAAAAACAGCATGATATTGGCACCAAAACAGACAAGTAGGCCAATGGTACAAAATAGAAGACACAGGAACGCGGACAACGGGGAGCATCGGAGAGGAGGCTGCTCAGCACAGCGCTGGGACTCAGAGTAACCCACCGGGGCTTTGGGAGGCTGCCCAAAGGAGGGAGTGCGCGGTGAGCTGTTTGGACTGAAAGCGACCACTCCTGAAAACTGGGGGCTGCCCAGAGGAGAAGGAGAAGCACCGGCTCGGCATGTTGCTTGGACTTGGAGCAGCTGCACCAGGGCTCCGGGCAGCAATCCAGAGGAGAAGCGTGGACTCAGGACTCAAGAAGAGGAGATATAGAGAGACTTGGGACCAACTCAAAGCAGCCGGGTGAGTCTCTACCATTGGGGAGGCGTCCCGGATGGGGCAGTAGTCCCCAAATGCAGGGAACTTTGTGAAGTAGATTTGTCCAATGAAGACACCCTTCCCCCTGCTGGAGCAGTGAATGCGGACAACTGGGAGCATCAGAGAGGAGGCTGCTCAGCACAGCGCTTGGATTTGGCACAACCCCCCCGGGCTCTGGGAGGCTGCCCAAAGGAGGGGGTGCGCGGTGAGCTGTTTGGACTGAAAGCAACCACCCCTGAACACAGGGGGCTGCCCAGAAGAGAAGGAGAAGCACGGGCTCGGCACGTTGCTTGGACTTGGAGCAGCTGCACCAGGGCTCCAGGCGGCTATCCGGAGGAGCAGCGTGGTGAGTGGTTTGGACTCAGAGCAACCGCTCCTAAACACAGGGGGGTTGTCTGGAGGAGGAGGAGGAGCACAGCAGGGTGCTTGGGCTTGGAGTGACTGCCCCAGGGATACGGGTGGCAGTTGGGACAAGGAGGTGCACAGTGAGTTCTTGGGACTCCTGACGAACGCACCAGATCTCTGGGTGACTGCCTGGTGGAGAAGGAGGTGCGTGGTGGGTCACTTGGACTTAGAGCGACTTCATGGAACACCAGGCGGCTGCCGGAGGAAGAGGCGTGTGGCGGGTCACTGGGACTCGGAGCGACTGTAAGGGTCTCCAGGTGGCTGCTCAGAGGAGGGGCCGCATAGCCAGGCGATTAGGTGCAGAGCAGGGTCCCAGGACCTAGGCGGCTTCTTGGTGGAAGAGCCGCACAGACAAACTGAGGGGCGGAGCGAAGGCTCCAGGACTGCAGGCAGCTTCTCTGAGGAGAGGCAGCCTAAGGAGATTCGTCTGCGAAGGGCGAGGCTTCCAGGCCAGGAGGTAGGTCCGGGTCCCTGGGAACATTGCAGAAGAAGGCTGCCCAGCCCAGGCGGTAGTTGTGAATTGAACAGAACCTCTAGGAGGGGAACTGACCAGCGAGACTTCCCCACCGGGTGAGTCCTCCCTGCTGGGTGAGGTTCCCCCACAAGGACTGTAAAACCAGAGACACAACCCAAACTGGCCTTGCATCAGCCCACATCCTACTTACCCTTTGGATGACCATTCGTCAGCAAGTGAAGGTACCTTTGCCCACTAGCAGGGAATATACCCCACCAGAAGGCCACCACCCCTAGGAAGTCAGCTTCCTTGTGGAGCACCGCATTATCAACTTCCTCCAAGACTTCAGGCTACTGAAGGCTAAGAGGGGATATACTAGAAATCTTCAGGGACATTATAAGTCAATAGAGGAAATCTGCAATATCACAGCAGTCAACTGATACCTGAACAATATGAGAAAACAAGGAAAGAAAATGCTGCAAACAAATCTAGATGTTACATCAATGAAACCCAATGACAGCATGGCAGAAGAAATGACAGAAAGGGAGTTCAGAATGTACATAATTAAAATGATCAGGGAAGCAAATGACGAGATGCAAGAGCAAATGCAGGCACTGAATGATCACACCAATCAACAGTTAAAAGAGCAAATACAGGAAGCAAAAGATCATTTCAATAAAGAGTTAGAGATATTGAAAAAAAAACAAACAGAAATCCTTGAAATGAAGGAAACAATAAACCAAATTAAGAACTCCATAGAAAGCATAACCAATAGGATAGAACACCTGGAAGACAGAACCTCAGATATTGAAGATAAAATATTTAACCTTGAAAACAAAGTGGACCAAACAGAGAAGATGGTAAGAAATCATGAACAGAATCTCCAAGAACTATGGGATATCATGAAAAGGACAAATTTAAGAATTATTGGGATTGAGGAAGGCTTAGAGAAACAGACCAAAGGAATGAACAATCTATTCAATGAAATACTATCAGAAAATTTCCCAAATCTGTAGAATGAAATGGAAGATCAAGTACAAGAGGCTTATAGGACTCCAAATACACAAAATTACAACAGACCGACAACAAGGCACATTATAATGAAAATACCTAACATACAAAATAAAGACAGAATTTTAAAGGCTGCAAGAGAGAGGAATCAAATTACATTCAGGGGGAAACCAATATGGATATCAGCAGATTTTTCAATCCAGACCCTAAAAGCTAGAAGGGCCTGGAACAACATTTTTCAAGCCCTGAAAGAAAATGAATGCCAACCAAGAATCTTATACCCAGCAAAACTTACCTTCAAATTTGATGATGAAATAAAATTCTTCTATGATAAACAAAAGCTAAAAGAATTTACAAAAAGAAAGCCAGCATTACAGAACATTCTCAGCAAAATATTCCATGAGGAAGAGATGAAAAACAAAGAAGCAAATCAGCAAAGGGAGGAACTATCCTAAAGGAATTGTCAAATAAAGGAAGAACCAAGTCATGTCAAAATAAATAAATGAATAAATAAAATGAGCCAAATGACCAGGAATACAAATCATATCTCAATAATAACCCTGAATATTAATGGCCTGAACTCATCAATCAAAAGACATAGACTGGCAGATTGGATCAAAAAGAAAGATCCAACATTTTGTTGCCTGCAAGAGACTCACCTCATAGAAAGAGATACCCAGAGACTAAAGGTGAAAGGATGGGGAAAAACATACTATGCACATGGACTCAGCAAAAAAGCTGAGGTATCCATCCTCACTTCAGATAATGTGGACTTCAAGTCAAAGTTAGTCAGAAGGGACAAAGAAGGACATTACATACTGCTTAAGGGAACCATAAATCAGCAAGACATAACAATCATAAACATCTATGCCCCAAACAGTGGCTCATCCATGTATGTCAAACAAATCCTTCTCAATTTCAGAAACCAAAAAAAACACAATAATACTAGGTGATTTTAACACACCTCTCTCACCACTGGACAGATCTTCCAAACAAAAATTGAACAAATAAATCATAGATCTCAATAACACAATCAATAATTTAGACTTAACGGACATTTATAGAATATACCATCCAAGCAAGAGTGAATACACTTTCTTCTCAGCAGCACATGGATCCTTCTCTAAAACAGATCATATATTATGCCACAAAGGTAATGTAAGCAAATACAAGAAGATAGAGACACTACCTTGTATTCTATCAGATCATAATGGATTGAAGTTAGAAATAAATGAAAGAGTAAAAAACAGAAACTACTCCAACACCTGGAGATTAAACAATATGCTATTACATGATGAATGGATAACAGAAGATATTAGGAAGGAAATTAAAAAATTCTTAGAGGTAAATGAGAACAAAGAAACATCATATCAAAACCTTTGGGACACTATGAAAGCAGTACTTAGAGGAAAATTTATTTCATGGAGTGCATTCAATAAAAGAAGTAAAAATCAACAAATAAACGACCTAACACTACAGCTCAAAGCCCTAGAAAAAGAAGAACAGACCAACACCAAAAGTAGTAGAAGACAGGAAATAGTTAAACTCAGAGCTGAAATCAACGAAATTGAAACAAAAGAAACAATACAAAAAATTGACAAAATAAATAGTTGGTTCTTTGAAAAAAATAAACAAAATTGATAAACCCTTAGCCACTCTAACAAAGAGAAGATGAGAGAAAACCCAAATCACTAAAATTCGGAATGAACAAGGAAATATCACAACAGACAGGATTGAAATACAAAACATAATTAGAAGCTATTTTGAAAATCTATATTCCAACAAAATAGAAAAATTCGAAGAGACCAACTGATTTCTAGAGACATATGAATTGCCTAAATTGAACGAGGAGGACATACACAATTTAAATAGACCGATTTCAAGTAATGAAGTAGAAGAGGTCATCAAAAGCCTACCAACAAAGAAAAGTACAGGACCAGATGGGTTCTCAGCCGAGTTCTACAAAACCTTTAAAGAAGAGCTCATTCCAATACTTCTCAAAGTATTCCATGAAATAGAAGAGGAGGGAACCCTCCCAAACTCATTCTATGAAGCCAATATTACCCTGATACCCAAACCAGACAGAGACACATCGAGGAAAGAAAATTTCAGACCAATATCATTAATGAACATTGACGCAAAAATTCTCACCAAAATTTTAGCAAATCGCATACAAAAATATATTAAAAAGATAGTGCACCATGATCAAGTGGGTTTTATCTCAGGGATGCAAGGTTGGTTCAACATCCGGAAATCAATAAATGTCATTCACCATATCAATAGACTTAAAGTCAAGAATCACATGATTATTTCAATAGATGCAGAAAAAGCATTTGATAAAATACAGCACCCCTTCATGCTCAAAACACTAGAAAAAATAGGGATAGTGGGAACATTCCTTAGCATTATAAAGGCCATCTATGCTAAGCCCATGGCTAATATCATTCTAAGTGGTGTAAAATTGGAAGCATTCTCCCTAAAAACTGGAACAAGGCAGGGATGCCCTCTCTCACAACTTCTATTCAACATTGTACTTGAAACGCTAGCCAGAGCAATCAGACAGACCAAAGAAATTAAAGGAATACGAATTGGAAAAGAAGAACTCAAACAATCCCTATTTGCGGATGATATGATTATATACTTAGAGGAACCAGGAAATTCCACCAGAAAACATTTAGAACTCATAAGTGAATTCAGTAAAGTAGCAGGTTACAAGATCAATGCTCATAAATCCAATGCATTTTTATACATAAGTGATGAATCCTCAGAAAGAGAAATTATGAAAACTACCCCATTCACGATAGCATCGAAAAAAATAAAATACTTGGGAATCAATCTCACAAAAGAGGTGAAAGACCTCTACAATGAGAACTACAGAACACTAAAGAAAGAAATTAAAGAAAACCTTAGCAAATGGAAAGATCTCCCATGTTCTTGGATAGGCAGAATTAATATTGTCAAAATGGCCATACTACCAAAAGTGCTATACAGATTCAATGCAATTTCAACTAAAATCCCAATGATGTACCTTACAGAAATAGAGCAAGAAATCATGAAATTCATCTGGAAGAATAAGAAACCCAGAATAGCAAAAGCAATCCTTCGCAGGTAAAATGAAGCAGGGGGTATCGCAATACCCGAACTTCAACTTTATTACAAAGCAATAGTAACAAAGACGGCATGGTATTGGTACCAAAATAGACAAGTAGATCAATGGTACAGAATAGAGGACATGGACACAAACCCAAATAAATACAACTTTCTAATACTAGACAAAGGTGCAACTACTAGACAAAGAATCAACAACTGGGATAGATTCAAACTAAAAAGCTTTCTCTCAGCAAAGGAAACTATCAGCAATGTGAAGAAAGAGCCTACAGAGTGGGAGAATATCTTTACCAATCATACTTCAGATAGAGCACTAATCTCCAGAATCTATAAAGAACTCAAAAAACTCTACACCATGAATAAAAATGATCCAATCGACAAATGGGCTAAGGAAATGAACAGACACTTCACAGAAGAAGATGTACAAGCAATCAACAAACATATGAAAAAATGTTCAACATTTCTAGTAATAAGAGAAATGCAAATCAAAACCACCCTAAGAGTCCATCTCACCCCAATTAGAATGGCGATTATCAAGAATACGAGCAACAACAGGTGTTGGTGAGGATGTGGGGAGAAAGGTACACTCATACATTGCTGGTGGGGCTGAAAATTAGTGCAGCCACTCTGGAAAGCAGTGTGGAAATTCCTTAGAAAACTTGGAATGGAACCACCATTTGACCCAGCTATCCCACTTCTTGGTCTATACCCAAAGGACTTAAAATCAGCATACTACAGAGATACAGCCACATCAATATTCATAGCTGCTCAATTCACAATAGCCAGATTGTGGATCCAACCTAGATGTCCTTCAATTGATGAGTGGATAAAGAAACTGTGGTATATATATGCAATGGAATATTACTCTGCCATAAAGAACGATAAAATTATGGCATTTGCAGGCAAATGGATGAAATTGGAGACTATCATGCTAAGTGAGATAAGCCAATCTCTAAAAACTAAAGGACAAATGATCTCACTGATAAGTGGATGATGACACATAAGGGGGAGGTTCGGAGGAGTTAGTGTTAGGGTTAGGGTTAGGGTTAGGGTTAGGGAGGGGGGCAAGTATGGAGGAAGAAAGAACTGTTTAGAGGGAAAAGAAGGTTGAGAGGGATGGGGGGAAGGGAAAAAAATAATAGAATGAATCAAACAACATTACCATATGTAAATTTATGATTCTACAAATGGTATGCCTTTAACCCATGTACAAACAGACAAACAACATGTATCCCATTTGTTTACAATAAAAAAAAAGTAAAAAAAAAAAAAAAAAGACATAGAATAGTTGAAGTTAACTTATATGTGTTAGAATTCAAAATGTTGGTTGTCCTCTGAATGAGGGACCGGTAGGGAGACTTCTGGGGTACTGGTAATGTTCTGACTCTTGCTATGATATGGGTTATGTTGTTATATTCATTTTCTGAAAATTTCTTGATCTGTTCACTTATAATACATGTAATTTTCTGCATAAAAAAAATAGAAGACACAGAGACAAACCCATATAAACACAATTATCTCATTCTATGCAAAAGGTATCAAAAACATACAATGGAGAAAAGATAACCTCTTCAATAGATGGTGCTGGGGAAACTAGAAACCCATATGTGACAAAATGAATTAAACCTCTATTTCTCACCCTGCACAAAAATCAACTCAAAATGGATCAAAGACAAGCATTAGAACAGAGACCCTGCACCTAATAGAAGAAAAAGTAGCCCTAAATTTCCATTCTGTTGACTTAGGATCTGACTTCCTTAACAAGACTCCTAAAGCACAAGAAGTAAAATTAAGAATCAATACATGGGATAGATTCAAACTAAAAAACTTCTCAGCAAAGGGAAAAATTGATAATGTGAAAAGACATTCTACAGATTGGGAGAAAATCTTTACCACACACATCTCAGATAGAGCACTAATCTCCAGGATGTATAAAAAATTCAAAAAACTTAACAACAAATAAAACCAAACAGCTCAATCAATAAATGGGTAAAGGAACTGAACAGACACCTCACAAGAACTAAAATTGATCAACAAACATGAAAAAATGTCCACTGTCTTTTGTAATTAGGGAAATGCAAATCAAAACTAAGATTTCATCTCACTTCAGTCAGAATGGCAATTATCAAGAATATAAGCAATAATAAGTGTTGCTGAGGATGTGGGGGGGAAGTACACTCATATTGCTGGTGGGCTTGCATATTGGAACAACCACTATGGAAAGCAGTATGTAGATTCCTAAGAAAATTTGGAATAGAACTACCATTTGATCCAGCTATCCCAATTCTTGGTCCATACACAAAGGACTTAAAATCAGCATACTACTGACATGGCGAGCTCAATTCACAGTAGTTAAACTATGAAACAAACGTAGATGCCCTTCAACAGAAGAATGGATAAATAAAATGTGGTACATATACACAATGGAATGTTCCTCAGCCTTAAAAAAGAATGTAATTATGGCATTTGCAGGTAAATGGATGGAACTAGAACATATCATACCAAATGAAATAAGACAATCCCAAAAAACCAAAGGCAAAATGTTTTCTCTGATAAGCAGATGCTGATTCATAGGGAGTGGGTAGGGAAAAATGAAGAAAATTTGGATTATGCAGATGGAGCAAGGAGGCGTAGTGGGGATGGTAAGGACAGTAGAATGAGACAGACATTATTATCCTGTATACATGTATGATTACACTACTGGTATGATTCTGCACCATGTACAGCCAGAGGAATGATAAGTTATGCTCCATTTGTGTACAATGTGTGAAAATGCATTCTACTGTCATATATAACCAATTAGAACAAATACAAAAAATTTTTAAATTTTAAAAGTTACTAAAGTTGAATTTTTTGTTGTTGTTTTGTTTGATGACAACCAACAAAAATTTAGAAAATTTCTTTTAAATTAGCAAAACATGTTACACAAAGTTTTACTTATATTTTGGGGAATAGTTCTGAGCTAACTTGGAGTACATAAGTACAAGCAAATTGTTATATTACTCTATATTCCTTCTAATAATAAAATGAGTTATATTCATGAAGAGTATTTAGAAGATAAAGACCTAGTGACTGAGGGGACCAGAAGTAGAGGATACATCCAAATGCAGACAAGTGAGAAAAGTTCTGGACCTGTGTTATAAATTCTACCTCTAATTAACAATTTGCTATTCTTGTCACTTTACTTTTCTATGCCTTTAACAGTGGAGGTCAGTGACACACAATTTTGAAAAAAATGTATTCCAACTAAAATACTTTGGACTCAGATTCAGTGTGCATGTAAAAATGTGTTGCCTTATTTCTATCCTTGAGAAAATTCAATCCGTATTATCTTTTACACCAAGGATGAACTTGGTCATTGTGTGAGACTGTGGTATTTGCTTAGAGATTCAGACCTTTCAACATACTTAAGCTAGAGCTATGAACAAATGACTTGATTTCACAGAATCTCAGAGTTTTCTCAACTGCAAATTAAGGATATTAATATTTACTTACTTTTGAAAGTATTATATGAATTAGTTAACAAACTAGACCTGCATAGTTTCTGTTCTTTCCTCTTGATTGCTTGCCTTAGATTTTTTTATTTCTATCTTGAAAGTACTTTATTTTTAAATCCACCCAAAGTGCTTATCTCGCAACTTTTTATTTATTACTTTGATATGTTGGAAGGTCTAAAATAGTGAATAACCAGCATCCTCACCCACCTGCTCTTTATCACTTTAGAAAAGGAAGTATATTAACCAGATTTAATGATCACTGGGAATACCTTTGTTAGTTACTTCCTCCTAAGTTGATTCCTTTTGTTGGTTTAAACCACACGAAGAAGAAATTATAGGAAAAAATTAAATCTTAAACCTTAAACCTTTTAATAAAATTAAAAGTGAATTGTAGTTATACTTAATATTGGTATTCATTTTGCTATAATCATACATGCATGGAATAAATTGACTCCAATTCAGTCCCTAGAACTTCCCCTTTCCCCTCTTATCCCTCCCTCATTCCTTTTCTTCACTCTACTGGTCTTTCTTCTATTTATTTATTTGTTTATTTATTTTTAATTAGTGCATTATAGATATGCATAAAGGTGAAATTCACTGTGGTATAGTCACATAGCCTTTTTTAAAACATATGTGAACTACCCCATTAAGTTAATAAGCTAATGACCCACATAAAATGACAATTAAAGCAATCATATATGCATTTTGATAATTATCTGGTGTTGACTAAAAAGAGCGCCATAATAAAGACAAATAAACAATCTTGTGTTCCACACTATAAGTTCTATGGCTATGCAAAATCTTTTCCCACATTAGAAACATCCCTTTTTATCTGTACAAACTTGGTTCAAGGTCTTTTTTCTTTTAGGGAGGGGAAAAACTCTTTATAAGTGATATAAAAAACTAATAATTTTCTACACACAGGTGTTAGAAGAATTAAATTAAATATCACAAGCAAAGCATCAAGAATAATGCTGGGTGCACTGGAGATGTTCAATAATCTTCAGCAGCTAATACATGCTATTACATTGTTGTGATTCTTCCAAGAAACTTTTTTGGTAAGATAAATAATTTGAGGCTGAGAATGATGCTCCTATATTTTCTAGTATAAAATGACATTCTAGGAAAGTTCAACATGGTAAATTGTTTGGGTCTTGTGTGCAACAGTTTGAGATTCTAGTCTGGTAGAGGAGAGTGAGCACCTCCTCACTCTAGTGAGGAGTAATGTGTTGAACAGACTCAACCAGACCTACATCCAAAGATACTTATCTCAAGGCACAGAAAGACCTTTCCATAGATGAATTCCCTACCATGTTCTTTGAATATGTTTGAATACTCAGAAATTGAGTAAGGAAAAAAAGAAAAGTACAAATCAACTTGATGTTTTCATTTTTGTGAAGACCAAGCCATAAGCAAAAAGTATTCTTTCCACAGGTAAAATATATATTAAAATATATTATTATTAAATTAAAACCATGACCACTTTTAATAACATGTAGACACATGTATCTGATCTAATATTTGTAATGAATCCTACAGAATATGTAGAATCATAATGTTTCAAATGGCACCTACATTATTTTGACAGACTAATCATACTTGAGATTTTTTATAACTACCATTGAACATTAATTATTCAGCATATAAAAATTATCTTGTATTCTACTATGCTGTGCTATTGTATATTATGAAACAATGATAAATACTGCCTCATATATAATTCCCAAATCTCGATAGTCCCATAAACCAAAATTCTATATATAATTGTGCATCAGATTCATTGGATGTCACAACTTAAAAGATGTAAGATTCTTTGTAGTTTTCATTTTTCCTGCTCTGCATAGTTCTTCATATACCTCACTAAAGAAATATGAGGGAGTTTGATTATGTAATGTTTTCATAGATGTTAGTGGGGATGCCATGAGATAGGATATGCATTTTATACCGCTTGAAAATCTGTAAAATTCTGAATACTTGTAACATACCTGGCTCTAAATATTTTAGAGAAAACCTTCAGACTTCTTTTAAGAATCTTACTATGATAACTAAACTTTATATAGATTAAATGAGAGAAATAGTGTCATGAATACAAGAACAATTTCAAGTGCTGGCTTCTTTGTTAACTTGTATGCGCTATGTTTCATGCCTCCAAATGTCATCAGTTTTGAACAGGAGACTAGATTTTACTTGTGCAAATTAAAGTGCTCAGAAATTGTGTTCTTTCACACCATTCCCTAATTGCAACTAGTGCAAAGTTGTCTTTCCATAGTCAATAGCATCTAGCACTTCTCTGAGAAACTTGTCACTCCTTCCATATTAAAAGCAAAGAAAGAAAACTATCACTCTTCTTCCTCTCGCATGTCAAGATTAAATCCAAAGGATATTACTTACTCAAAAATTTGAAACTGCATTCCATCTTCTCCTGATGATTTGTGTTGCTCTCGCTTTTCTGGGCACATGGATATCCCATGTGCCAAAGGAAGTGAAAGATAAAACTATGAATGATGTGTGCAGACATGATACTTGTCATAAGCATTTATCACCTTCTTCTTAGAAGTAAAACAATATATATTCATTCCATCAAGTATTTCTTCCCAAATAAGTTGTGTTTGCAATGGAGGCTGTCATGGTTTTAGTAGTTATTTTTAAACTCTCTGAAGTCAACCTTCCCTGACCTTTAGGATTGTACTGACATTAAACTATATTTAATGTTAAATGTTAGTACAGTCCTACAACTAGCACCTGCCTTTTCAGCTGCACATGGAGTAACCAAGGTTATCGTGGACTTCAGTGGATGCATTAGAAGGTATGGTAAGCAGCCATGTTTCCAATAATCAGAGATTAAATACATGAATTAGTATATCTGTATGATATACCACTCTACAGTCATGAAAAACTGTAATATAAAAAGAAATACATTTAAAGATGAGATGTTATTAGGGAAATTTTAAAAAGAGTATTCAAAAGCAATGCAGAAGTATAATAGCAATATTACAATAAATAAGCTTATATAAGTATGCAGGTCATATGCAATTTTTTTTCTAAAGGAAAAAATTACTCTTCCAACATTTGTGATGATGATTCTAGGAGAACTGGGTTACCTGTGGTTTCAACTTGTATACATTCACCATTATGTTATGCATTTTAAAATAATGAGATATTATATTTGTGTGACTCTATCAACCAAGACAAGAAATGGACCATTGCCCCCAACCAGAAGCCCCGTATGTGAGGCTCACAATTGCATTCTTCTCTTCCCTACCATATATTTTCACTCATCAAGAACTGTGAGTTGTCAGAGAAGTCATGCTACTTTCAGGCCACATTTGACTTTCACAGTGGATACTGCCGTTCTGTGGATACTGACAGAAGGCATATGATTCCTAGTACAGAGGTAAAGAAATATATTACTTATAACACAAGTATATTATTTAGGCAATAGGAATTTCATATTTCCATTACCTCCATCTGCTCTCCAAATTCCATAGAGGTGATGTGGTGAAATTGTATCTATAGTGGGTTTGACTTTCAGTTGAGGAACTCTGGACCTAGAAAAACATGATAGTTTGAGAAGGTTGTGGGAAAAACTCCCCAATATTTGCCCAAAAGAAAGATAAAATTTTTATTATTCTTTATAGCTAATGGATAAGTTCTTTGCCCCAAAGGAGATACTATCTCTATCTTTCAAGGCTGGATGCTATATTATTGATGTATAGAAATATGTTTATTATTGATGTATAGAAATGTGTTCTCAAAAATATATTCCAGAACAAAAAGAGCTGCTTAGAAGATATGTAGAAACAAGTGAAGCACAGATTGTCTCCCAGCATCACTGAACCAAAGTTTTGTAAATCACTTTCCCACGTAAGTCTACTCTTTAGACCTAATTGAGATATCTCTAAACAATGCTTGGTTTCTGATTTTGAAATTGAAATTAATGGAACTTTTATTACTTATTTTGTATTTATTATTTTATGTCCACATTAAGTGGGAAATTCTTTCATGTCAATGAAGATAACTACAGCTCATCCATTTCCATTGCTCTACCAAATTCTCTGGTCTAAATGCTCCAGAATTTACTTATTCATAGCATTATGCATTTGGCAATTTTTCATTTGTATGGAAATGCTGGCACTGAGTGTTTCATGTTTCTCCTAATGTGTGTATTCAAGAGTGTCTCAGCGGCATTTTAATAACACTATAATTTTAAGCACACAATGAACATTATTACATACTGCAGTATCTAACCTGTCTGTTTGAATTTTGAAAGCATTCTTACTTTCTCCTAATGCCCATTGTCTAGACCACTTACAGTGTGTGGAAGTTTCAGGGACTCAACATCTTGCCAACACTGGGTATTCCTACTTCTCTTCTGCCCACTTTTACACATATTTTTCTAAATGATTATTTAGAATCCTTCACATGTTCTGGGTATTAACTCAAGGTCAATAAAATCTGTTCCAACTATTACCCAATGTCCTTCATGGCCTGCCTTTCCATTCTTATTTTCATTCATCTCATTTGATGTCTTTTCATGATCATAAGTTATTTATTTTAAAATAATAAGAGTATTGTATTATATTGGTATTTTACATTATCTTCATTATCAATGTTCCATCAATTATTCTGTTAGGATGTGATAATAATTTTATGAATTGACTTCTTGATTCTATTTTATGTGTCTGTGACAATCTCTCTCTATGTGTGTATCTCTTATATATTCATGTTGATAAACAGTTTCCAAAGTCTATTATTTCCCTATGAATCTCAAATAGCAAACATATCAATTCATATAAATTACAACTTTGTGTGTGTGTGTGTGTGTATGTGTTATTATCCCTCTGGTTACATCAATTTATTTTCTGCTTCTGTGTCAATAAAAATTAATAGCCATAATTTATAATAATAATTAACATTAAGTAAGGCAAACCTTTTCATCTTTTTCTGATATTTCAAGGACCAAATTTTAGAAATTCTACATCCAGTGTCCTCACCTACCCATCCAGAAGCATATTGAGAATTGCCCTGAAATATAATTGAACTTATACTTTAACTTAGGAAGAAAGGAATCTTTAGACTGTTAAGCTTTTATTTACTTAAACAGAATATCTATCTTCATCAGTGTAGATCTTCTTGTATATGTTGACAAAGGTTTTGCACATATTTAGTTAGATTTAGTTACTTTGCATTTTCATTCAATTATAATAGTATCTTGAGGTTTCATTTTCTTAATGTTTATTATTGATGTATAGAAATATGTTCCAGGTTTTTTATTGCTTTTGTGCCATCAAATGTTAATTTTGGTTGCTTTACCATGGTTTCTTATGGATTTTCTACACATATGCCCTGTCATTATGGATATCTGATTTTTATTCCCTTACATTTTATAATTTACAGTTTTCTTTTTTTTTATCCTTGTCTTATTGTACAGGGTTGAATATTCTGTAAAGTATAGAATACAAATGCTGTTTGTAGATTTCATCATCTTTCCTCTAATTTTGAAGAAAATGATTTCAAAATTCAAATGATTTTTTGTGATTCTAGTAATTTTTAGTAAATACCCTTTTATAGTATAAGGAATTATCTCCTCTTCATAGATTACTAAGAGGGTGTTTTGGTTTTGTCTATTTTTTGAAATCAAGAATATGAGCTTCATAGGAATTTTTAATTATCTTTGTTTTATTTTATTTTTAAGTAGAAATTAAACCCAAAGGTGCTTAACCATGGAACCACATCCCCAGCCTTATTTATTTATTTATTTATTTATTTATTTATTTATTTATTTATTATTCTGAGACAGGGTCTCACCAAGTTGCTTAGGGTCTGGCTAAATTGCTGAGGCTGGCTTTGAACCTGCGATCTTCCTGCCTCAATCTGCCAAGTTGTTGGGATTACAGACCTGCACCACCACATGGAGCTCTGTCTCTTCTGATCACTGGTGCATCTCCAATGTTCAGAAGAGTGACTAGCATATAGTAAATGGCTAAAACCTATTTATTGTTGAACCGGGTATCGAATTTTGTATACTCTTTCCTTTATTTATTCTGGCAATAATTCTTCACATTAATCTACTAAAGTATTGAATTACATGAATATATTTTCTAATGCTAAACCAGACTTGCATTTCTAAATTTTCCCTAAGGGAATGGAAGGTCAGAGGCCTGGCAAACACTACCATAGTTGTAAAACTTCTGTAGAAAAATTTATTCTTATAACCAAGGACTATGTGTCAGCATGCCAAAACTATCATTTTGAGGATATAACATTATATCTTTTATTTTTCCCTCCATCTTTAGAGCTTAAAGGTAGAAGAATGGGTCATATGTTACAACACACACACACACACACACAAACACAAATCTGTGTTCAAAGTTCTCTGAAGGTTAAGATTTCAAACCAATCCAAGAAAAGATGGGCTTATAAGTAAAACCAAGAGCTGCAACTTAATTAATCAGTATACTACAAGTAGCTATGACACCTGTAAACTACACAGTCTCTGTGGGAAAGACAATGATAAAGATGAGCTTAATAGAGACGTGGATTAAATCACCATTAACACACATTCTGAGTTTAAGCATTATCGACCCCTTTAAATAAAGTACTGTATTAGAAAAAGTGAGAGATCTTAAATGTATTCTGCTGTGCTAAAATTTTGGGGAACATACATTTCTCGTTTCCAAATTAAAAATTATAAGTAATCCTGCTGATTGAGTCTTAAGAAATAGTCTTACAATGTGCTAAGTGATACTTCCTATGTCTTGTAATTTCTTAGGGCATTTACTAAGTTATTTTATCTTTGAATATTTCTCTGTCTGGTTTCATTCTTGCATGTGTAAACAGAATCTCAACATTTACTTTGCTCTCTAAAACCAAGAGATAAAAAATGGATCAGAAAGAAGTATTCCTTTAATTACTTAAATGGCAAAACACATAGGAGCTATACACAGATCCTCATATAAACATAAACGGACTTCCTGAACTACTTCTGGACACTCGGATGGTTAGGAAGTGATTCTTTTGTCTCTCTCTCTCTCTCTCCTTCCCTCCCTCTCCCTCTCTCCCTTTCTTTCTTTCTTTCTTTCTTTCTTTCTTTCTTTCTTTCTTTCTTTCTTTCTTTCTTTCTTTCTTTCTTTCTTTCATTTTTTTGACTGTCACACAATTTGTTTAGGTTTTAAAAAAATTTTTTATTTGTTCTAATTAGTTGTACATGACAGTAGAATGCACTTATATGTTACGATAGATCATACATAAATAGAGTGTAATCTCTTGTTTTTCTGATTATACGTATTGTAGGATCACAGTGGTCATGCAGTCATACATGTACATGAGGTAATAATGTCTGTTCCACTCTACCATCATTCCTTCCCCCATATTCCCTCTCCTCCCTGCACTTCCCTTTACCTAATATAAAGTCTTCACTATCCTCCCATCCTTATTGGGAATTAGCTTCCACATATCAGAGAAAATATTCAGCCTTTGGTTTTCTGGGTTTGGCTTATTTCACTTAGGGTAATATTCTCCAACTCTATCCATTTACCAGCAAATGTCAGAATTACATTCTTCTTTAAAGCTGAGTAATATTCCATCATATATACACATACACACACACACACACACACACACACACACACACACACACACACACCACATTTTCTTTATCCATTCGTCTGTTAAACGGCATCTAGGTTGGTTCCATATTTTAGCTATTGTGAATTGAGCTGCTATAAACATTAATGTGTCTGTGTCACTGTAATATGTTGATTTTAAGTCCTTTGGGAATAAAATGTGGAGTGGGATAACTGGATCAGATGGTGGTTCCATTTCAAGTTTTCTGAGGAATCTCCATACTGCTTTCCATAATGGTTGCAACAATTTGCAAAAGTCAACAAATAAATGACCTAACATTAACCTTAGAAAGAGAACAAATCAACACTAAAAAACAGAAGAAGACAGGAAATAATTAAAATCACAACTGAAATCAATAAAACTGAAACAAAAGAGACAATTGAAAAATTTGACAAAACAAAAAGTTGGTTCTTTGAAAAAAATAAATAAAATTGATAAACTCCTAGCCACACTAACAAAGACAAAAAGAGAGAAAATCCAAATTACTAAAATACTTGATGAAAAAGGAAACCTCACGACAGACATAACTGAAATACAGAAGATAACTATTATTTAGGTTTTTAATTAAGACATCTAAAGTTGCCAATCAGAGCTTCTAACTCGCATGAGATGAAAGGGTTAAACCCTTGTAATATGAGTAAAAATAACTTTTAAAAGATTTAATATATACATTCTAACCAAGGGAATCTGCTGACCTCAGGTTGGTAATCACAGTTCATAGGTCCACATGCCCAACACCATCCACACAGCACAAAAACAAAATCAGTAATAAGTGTCATATACCCAGTGAGCATGAAGTAGCTTATAAAATATATGGGCTTATACTTCAAAGGGTGTGATGCCTAATTCCCAGGGGTATACAATGTAGCAGGGGCCACAGAACTCACTAATCCACAAAGGAGAACCAAGCAAGGATAACAAGAAATAGAAAGTCCTGTGCCCTGGGATGAAGCAGGAAGAGTATTTGGAGGCTTCAAGGACCAGATGGCATCCAGGCTACACCAGGAACATGAGTGGATGTTGCTACATGTGGGGAGGGATCTTCAAGGCTGAGTAGAATCAAAAAACAGTGATCATCCTGGGTAAAGGGATGCAATCTAATAAGAGATGCAGACAACAGAAAGGAAAACCTCCTCCAACAAGAGGGCAAATACCTCCCCACGCAGAGGCTCCTGTGCTTTCTATGGAGGTGAAGCAGCTGAGGATCACTCTGTAGCTCACCCTCATTTACTCACACTGATTCATTGCTGCAAGGCATTCAGCATATCATGCTCTGAGTATATGTCCCCTCAAAACAGTAAACATCACATAAAATATAAACCTACCCAAAAGGCAGCATCAATTTAAGAATCTTCTATAATATTACTACACTAACCTAGCTTATGCCCTTTTTTAGCCCTTTTTTTGACCCATTTACAAAATATCCACACTCTGTAATGAGAGGGAAGCATTACAAATGTTGCATTACTTGCTCTTCTTGAGGTAGTTCAAAGTCTTAAACAGCAAATTTACATATTTTAAATTTACATATTTGCATATTTTACTACCATGGATGGGTAGTTTTTATAAAAGGCCTACAACCAAACTTCTTCTCCCCTGATTCTCAGACTATCGTAATTCTTCCCCTCAGATCATAACAAACTAACAACTGTAAACAAAGAGATGAAGTCACACAAAGTGAAAAAACTGTAAAAACAATCAAAAAACCAAGAAAGAATCTGTGTCATCAAACTAATAGTCAAAACTTTGCAACAGACAAAACTATGGATATTTTATAAAGTACTCAAGTAATTAACAGTTCATAAAAATAGGGGTAACCCTTAAGTGGAAGCAAAACTGACACCAACTCAATCTCTGGCAAACGGTTCTAAAATGCCATGTTCACACAGAGGAGGGACATTTGGCATAACCATCTGCAGAGGACTTCCTTGTGGGCCTGACTTCTCTCAGGTCTGCCTCAGAGGCACAGGGACATTGGCAGACACTTGCTCCGGGTAGGCCAAGGAGCCCTGAGGGACATCGTGGGCCTCTGGTGCGGCACATTGACGTTCTCCAGCACCTGCTGCCCATGTCTCAGCTTTCTCAAGTGCTTCGGCATCCACACGTCTTTCTGCTGCATTTACTTCCTTAGTTCTGAGACATCCTCTTTGATAACTTGCTGTGCTTTCTGGACAGAAAACTGTCATCTCTTCTGCAGGAAAAAAAAATAAAAATTCTGTGTATCTTGCAATATTCAGAAATGTCTGGGTACATTCATCAACAAATTTCTTTCTGATGGGTTTCATTGACATAATCCTGACTCACAAGAGAAGCAAAACAAACCTCAGAGGACAACTCCAACTCCTCCACCATGCTGCTGTTGGAGGTCCTGGGAGTATGGGGCACTTCTTCTGCCTGAAGAAGAGGAGTCTGCCTAGAGAACATACAGCCAGCAGAGCCGCCACCTCTGAAATCAGGAAAATTGTTTCTAAATATGGTATCAATACAATTTGTCAACTTTCCAGAAAATGAAGTATAGGCATATTAGTATTACTTCCCAGCTGCTTTTACTCTAATGGTAGTTGTAAAGGATAACAACTCTGACATCTCTAGATGAAATAAAAGTGATTAGTAAAACAATTATTTGGGCCACTCTGATACTGATTTCATTTTTATGAAGAACTGGTGTTTCATTTTTTTTTTCATCTAATATATTTAGTTCCTATTTTAGGAACTTTTTTAATATCCATTGTTGATTCATCTCAGTTCCATACCAATGATACATATTTGTTTCACATTGGCATTGGTTCATTACAGAAGACTAAAACCAGACTAAACATTAGTTTTCCCCAAATACTATATATAACTCACCTGTGGCAGATGTGAATCATGCTGTGTAATTTCTTTGGCCCTGATTAAAATTCACAACATGATTGTTAATTATTATAATAACTACCATATCTTTTTGAAAAAACAAATTCCTTCAGAGATATTATGAAGATGTACAATGCCAGTCATGCATGAGATATCAAAAAAGCGATCTGGTACTTTCACCAAATCGCCACCTACATCATGCTGTATGTCCTTTTCATGTTCTCACATCTAAGTCTCCCTTGTTGTGCTTTGGATTCAGCTCTCCTGCTCACCCATTTAGCCTGAAAACCCTGCTTTATGCAACTTATGATTGACTGTACATAGTTCATTGTATTTGTTGCAGTTTCTTTTGGCAGTATTTGCATTCAGTACAGGTCCATGGTTTGTGTACCCATCTTTCCTCTTTTAATCAAAATGTTGTCTGTACAAAATGTCTATTTCAAAGCACGTTGAGCTTGCCGCACTCTTTGGTAACTGCTAAGGAGTTGGAAGGGTAATCTTCAGAAACGGTATCCTATAAAAGCATTTCAGGCTGAACTGAAATGACAAGGACATTGCTAAGATTTCTTGTGTGAAATAAGTGATGTTTTGGTCAGCTTTTTTGTTGCTGTGACTAAAAGAATCTGACCAGCACAATTATAGAAGAGGAAAAGTGTATTTGAGGGCTCCTGGTATCAGAGGTCCTAGTCCATAGAAGGCCAGCTCTATTCTTCAGGGCTTGAGGTGAGGCTGCATATCATGACAGAAGAACCTGGGAAGAAAGTGGTTTGCATCATCAGGAAGCAGAGAGAGACTCCACTCAACAGATACAAATATATACCCAAAGCCACACCCCAATTCCCACCTCCTCCAGCCACACCCTACCACTTCAGTTACCACTCAGTTAGCCCTATAAAGGGATTACTTCACTGATTGCATTGTTTCATGCACTAGCTTTTGGGGTATGCCTCACATCAAACCACAACAAGTAAATAGTGATGATGTAGGACCTTTATAATATTTCATTGTCAGTCTTGTGATGACACCATGTGTAATTTATTTGTCTTCTCTCTAGAAATGACAACACTCAAGCAAAATTTCTTTTACATTAATAATCAGATATTTCTCCTTGAACACTGTTCCCAGGGTTGGTGACAGCAAATATGCAGTTGGCTTGGTAACATTGATTAGGGAAGAGGAAATACTAATTAATTCTTTCATATATTTTCTTCGAGATCATCTCTCCAGAAACACTTTGTTCAAGATTTTGAACAAAGTGACACTAGTCGGGACTATAAAATGAAGTTAAAATCTGTATAAATTGCAGTTGTTAGATGCTTCCTATAAAGTAGAATAAAAAATGTCTGGAGGCTAATTCATAATTACAAGAATACTATAATCAACTAGTTATGCTTTCCATGGGTTCAGGAAGGAGACCAGGGCAGTTATTGCATCAAACAACTTATTGGACTATATACTGATAAGACAAATCAAACATTTGCAATGTGTTGAGAGCATGACTTGTGAGCATTACAAAAATTCCAAAGCTTTCAAAACAAATTTTTTTCTTTATTTATGTTTTTTAAAGATTAAAAAAACTTGTCTGAGAGACAAAATTGAATGAACCATTCCAACTGCATGTTGTGTGGAAATGCTCGTGGAGATTAAGGAAGAGAAAAAGTGTATGAAGATCAACTTGTTTTATATTTGCTTAAATTAATCTGGCAAAAGTAAAAGAGAAAATAATAAAATATTACTTTGTTATAGTTCTATATATTGGTGTAGCTCTTTGTACTTTTAAAGCACTTACCTACGATGTTTTAAATGTTCAATTCCCATAATGACCCCTAGACACACTGAAGCAGAGTGCTGGTATTTTACCTGTTGCAGATTGAAACCTGACACATTTCAGTCGGTGATTGAACACCGACAGGAGCTGAGATAGCCCATCTTAAAACACTGATATTGCTGTTATGTACTACTTTAACTTCCATGATGTTGGGTAAAGAGAAGGAGGAATAACTGATGGTTATTGAGAGTCACTAACATATCTAACACTGATCTCACAGCTTTTCTCACACTATTTCCATGAGGTTGCAAATAATGACTTTCATTTTATGAATAAGGACATTAAGATTCAGAATTTAATTAACTTGCCTAGTGGAAGCAACTACCATTCAACAAAACAAGCATGCAGCATCAGGCGTGGCTTATTCCAAAGACTACTTCTTTTCAGGGATATTATGTACTTTTTGATTGATCCATGATCAATAAACATTTCTCCTTTTCTGAGCTGCAACTTGTTTCTGACCCATTTTCTGATTTGTCTGTGTTTCGTGGCTCTGCCACTTCTTAGTTTTGAGTTATCCTTTGAGGAGGTGCTTTTACCTGTGAGTTCTGTTTTGTTCAAACCCATGAGGTGATAAATTTAAATTTGTAAATACATCTAGGGTGTGACAAAAGAAAAAGAGTAGCTTTCAATTAATGAAAAACAGTATAGAATCCCCATTTCACTTACCGTGTATCTTTAGAATTAAACAATACATTGTGTTAGGCAAGAAGCCAGGTACATGGGAGGGTTTATTTCCCTTTCGTTCTCCACCTGCCTTTCAGGGGATCAGAATGATATGTGCTCATAAATATGAAACCTCAGGCACTAAATAGGGAAACTGCTCTTTGAAATAAGTTGTTGGTTTTGGTTATTGCTTGTTATTGGAGTTTTTTCTTTTTTCTTTTTTTTTCTTTTTTGTTCTCTAAAGAAAAACAAAAATAAGACTTACCATACTCTGTATTACAAAACAATGTTATAAATTTATAAACTATAAACTTGTCTGGTAAATCTGGTCTTGGGATTCATCTAAATGTAATTTTCAGAAAAATTGTTCTTTTCACAAGAATCGAGATTGTTACAGCTTTTAAGAACATTCAGAGCAGGGAGGTTCTTCCTAAAAGATATGAATCCTGTGTTTGCTTCACAGCTCTGACTCAATCTTTGAGCCCCATGCTATTTCAGTTCTACAAATCTGCCCTATAGAATGTTAATGGTGAGTAGAGTTCTTGGGAAACTTCTAAAGTACAGTGTTTGTCACTTCCCAAGTGGGGGAAAAAAAAATTCCTGGGATTGCCCTATATTTTTGAAACATGACATGGTTTTAACATGTTCTTATCTTTCAGATTTGAATGCCTTCTCAAAACGTACCTTGCTTTCATGCCTGACTGAACTTCCCCCATTTCCTTGATATCTTTCTGTGTCTATTCAGCCCAGTCGATGACTCCTAAATGTTAATTTAGCAATTTATACCACACACAGCAGTGCATAGTTCTTTCTAATTGTCCCATGAAGGTTATCTTCTTCTCTCTAAGTAGATTATATGTCCTGGGTGTTCTGTAAACCCTAGGGCTTAGCCTGGTTTCAGAATTATTATTAGGTACCTCTGAAGTGTTTGAGATTAATTAAATTGGAATCACTGGGAAAGCACTATGCGAGGGGGAATTTTCTTCTCTAGTGTGTGAAATCTAGCTCCAACTTGACCAAGAGTAGAAAACCAATTTAATTTTTTGTACCAATTATTGTCACTTTGTGATGAACTGTTATGGTGAAAGCATTCAGAGACTCTATCAGGGTTCAGTGGGTAGTGCCATGATTGATTAGTACTCTTTTCCTAAAGCACAGGGAGTAAGGGTGTTGTGAGGGGCAAATGTGGGCTTCTTATTATCATGTCTTCTTTATTTTCTGAGTTCCTTTCATATTTTTCATGCTGGTTTTTTTATGCAAAAGAGTTAAAATTATTAATTGAATGAACAAAAGAATAAAAACAAATAGAAGCAAATTATTTCCAAGAAAGTATCAATGATTAAATCCAAATAATTACTTTTAAATGACATACACCTCTTATAGCCAGAATTTAATGACAGTAAGACATCAGGCACATATGCTTTAAATATTCGTATCAATTCTTTCCTTCTATTCATGAGAATGATAGTACCATGGCTTTCTGGTGCCACAGAAAAAGAAACTATCTTTAATATTCATTTTGAAGTCTCATTTTTTGCCCTTCAGTTTAACAAATTATTGAGACATTTCATTCATTTTTTTGTGGATCAAAAATAAAATCTAGTCATTGATTAATAGGGTCCTATACCATATAACATGGCATCATCTCTTGATGGGTGGGAACATTTTCACCCATATTCCCATCTCTATGAACAACTGTTGCACTCCCATGGGGAATCCTTCTGGGTTTTACCCAACATGACTTAACACATCCTAAATCATCATAGACATCTTGTAATAACCACAACTATTTTAATCTGCCAGAAATTAGTGATCCAGCTTATCAACTTTTTCATTAATATTACATTCTGTTTTTCCTTTAGTTTATATTCCATTACTCCCTTCCCATTTATTTGTGAGATCAGTGTGAACAGACTGCACCCTCAAAATTTATTTCATTGTAATTATTGTCAACTGAATGGGAAATTCTTTTACATGTCTGTGATTTTCCCCAAAAGGTTGACAGCAGAAATGTAAGTCTGAAACAAATGAAAAACCACGCATCAGAATCTGGCTTGTTATTCAGGACTCAACTTTATATTTATTACTTCTTGTGACAAGCTTTACCAACTCCTGACTTCTGTTCTCTCCTCCTTCATGCTTTCTTAATACTGTGTAATTACCTGAATCAGCATATATAAAATGTTTTGCTTTTTATTAGCTTATGTGTTAGCCCTGAGTGCAAGGGAAAAATCTCATTCATTTTTTAAAATTCCCAGTACCTATCACAGAACCTGGTATATAACATACTCTATCTTTGTGGTTACAGTTGTTAACTGTGGGCAAAATAAGAGATATTTTTGATAGTATAATAAGTAAATAAGTAATAAATTTTTATATCACTGAAATAATTTTATTTCAAAATTTAGGTTTTTTTTAACGTTAGGATCTATACCAATACTCTATAAACCAGCACTTTCATTTTTATAATGATAATAAAATTTTTACAACCACAGAACTATTTTGCATTACTAGACTACTACTTTATAAAGCCCCAAGTGCTTTGCAGCAAATGATATAGCACTCTAATTACAACGTTTTGAGGAACAAATAACTTACTGGAAGTTTCACATAGCTCATTAGCATCTGGCACAGAATGTTGTAGTGAAGATCAGTAGACCCACCACATCTTCCCTTATCAAGCCCAGAGAAGTAGCATGACCAACTAAGACCTCAGAGTTGGCTAATTATGGTGTCAAGGCCAAAGCTTACACTTCAGACATCGTGGACTGGTCATGGAATTTCCAACTCCCTGACATGTTCCACCTCTATCTAAGGAAAGAGATTACAGGAAGAGGATTCACATAAAATACAATGGCTTATGAAAATAACCTTCTATTCTGTCTACAATAGAATGTCCTAGAGAGTGTTTGGTAGACTAGGCTGTTCTATGTCTATGAGACAGATGATTCAAGGATGTTCTTTATAGTGGACAATCATGTTGAAAGCTGAAAAATTCACTAAATCCTACTTTCTCTTATGGGATATGAATAGGAAATGCAACTTGGGAGGGCAGCATGGGCAGAGTCATGACTTGGTGACTTATGTGCCAGCACTGTGCCAGTGCCTGAGAAAAAGCATAGTCTTATACTCCTAAATCTCAATGGTTATTAAGGAAAATGAGCAGATTAAATTACCTGAGAAATATAAATTTAAGTTTCAACTGTATCTATGTAGAGATACAGTTCAGAGATTTTTACACAGAAATTTGGTTTTATTAAAGAGGTTAACAAGTTTCTCTACATAAGTGAATCGAGTCTGACATACAAAAATTAGCATTAAGACAAAAGGGAAGAGTGATCAGGTAGAAATAATAATGTTTAAAGACATAGGCGAGAGAGAATAGTTTCAAGTGATTGACAGATGATTTGAGAGAGCATAGGGTGTTGAAAATATACAGAGGCTTACAGAATATGTTTGACAATTTTGTTTTATTTTAATAATAAGGAGTTGTTGAGGTGAGCATAGTGGTGAATTTCTGTAATCCCAGTGGCTCTGGAAGCTGAGGCAGGAGGATCTCGAGTTCAAATCGAACTTTCGGCAAAAGCGAGGCACTAAGCAACTCAGTGAGACCCTGACTGTAAATAAAATACACAATAAGGCTGGGGATGTGGCTCAGTGGCCGCATGCCCCTGAGTTCAATCTCCAGTTACCCCCACCCCTCAAAAAAGAAGCTGTTGAAAGGTTTCAAAACACTCCAACTGCAGGGTGGGCAAACTGATTAAAGGGAATGCAGATTGGGTGAAACACAAAACAGAAAGTACCAGTGATAGTTTAGGTAAGAAGTACAGATGATAGAAAAATGGAATTGGAGAACTATTTAATGAACTTATAACTCTAGAACTCTCAAGTCTGCTATATTTTCTGAACAAAGGTGAGGCATTTGTTTGAGTTTCCTATGCTTCTTTCTTGGGTGGTTAAACTTCAGTGGCACTGGGATGCAGCATAGCTATAAGGCTCTTATAGTGCTTCTCTGGGATTTCTTATTATTCCTTTTGTTTATGAACTAAATCTCCCTCATTGGGTATGTTCTCATTCTTGTATTCACAAAAGAGACTCAGGAATGCAGTTTTGAAAACCAGAAATGAAGTTGTTAGGAATTGTTGGAAGAACATAGACTGGCAGTAAGAGTAAAGCAGTGTGAACCAGTAAGGGTTTATGACCCCTCTGTGTTTCCACTTTGGGAGCATTAAACTGAACTAATGCCTATAATGTATTGCATAGGCTTCATATGCACAGGGAAGAATAATTGCTGGCTACCACCTTAGGAAAACAATAGAGATGAAGGGATATAGGGAAGATTATGACTTATGTCATTTCTTAAAACCTTTACTAACCTGAGAAAATATGAACTCTAGTGCTCGATTTACCCATGCAAATATGGAATATATGATTCAGAAAATACTTTTCTATTTTAAAATCTTTTTATGTTGAAATGGTGCTAGGGCCTACCTTTCTCACATACCTTTGTGTTGCTGCTTCTGACATTAATGCTATATATAATCATAGTTCAATGGCAAAAATCAAGGAATTAATATTGATACATTACTATTAACTAAACCTCACATACTATTTCAATAGCACCAGTTTTTCTGCTCTCATATTTTTCTATTACAAGATAAAATTTTGGCCCTCATGTTGCACTTAATTATTGTATGGTCTTAGTCTCTCCCTAACTGTGGCAGTTCCTCAGTTTTTTCTTAATTTTCATGACTGATAGTTTTGAAGAGTACTCAAGAGTCACTTGAATTTTTCTCAAGTATATGGTGAAATTATTGCATCCTTTTCAATGTATCAATTCAGAAGATGCATGTATTTAATAAATGTAGTATAACATATATATTCTATTTAAGGAGGTACCTGCCATTTTTTTTTTCTGCCGGGGTCCAGCCCTAGCAGGAGTTCATGGGTTCCACACTGGTAAACGGGGTGCTGGAGACAGCGTCGGTGATAGATGGAGAATGAAAGACACAGACTCTAGTTCTGGTGCAATCAATCCCACTTTACTCTGGGGAAGGCTGGGTTTATATATATTATTCTTCAGGCTATGATGACAGGCTTATGATTAATAAAATCAAAGAAGTTTCCAAAGCATATGCAGAAATTGTTTTTACCAAAAGATTATGAGAAAATAGTAACCTTACAGATTATCCTTACTTAATCACAATTATTTTAAGAATATCTAACTATGTCAATGAGCTAATACAATGTTTATTTCCTTAATATCTAAACTCTATGTGACCTAAGATTATTTTTATTACTTTTTACAGTAAAGCGATAGACAAATAATCTCATGTGACCATCTCTACTAGGTCCTTCTGGTTAATATCTAAATTGCTGAGTTAAGGGCTACAGGAGGGCAGCGGTCTCAATATTATGTATCAATGTTTGTTATAGGGGTGACATATTCTTTGTAGGAAGGAAGGAATGTTGTGAAACCTTATTCTTTTACCTTACCACCACACATAAACAAAACCCATCATCTGGATTAAACCACCCTGTAGGAGACAGGAGGAGATCTATATCTTACCTTCTCTGAGGGCTTGCCTTTAGGGGGGTACCAGGGCTTGCCATTGATAAAATAAGCTAGTCCATATCTAGTAGCTACTATGGGAGGTGCTTTGTGCTTAGAACTTGGGGAAACATTGTTATATATAAATTTCTGTGCCCCAACAGGTTCTGGCCGTGCCAGTAAATGCAGTGTTTGATTTTTAACATAATAAAAACATTCTCCTGTAGTGAGGTTAACATCACAGGGTTTCAACGTGTGTTTTGTCTCCGTGATGTTTTTCTGGAAATTTGTAGAATTATTCCCATCACCTCTAGCAAGATCCTCAGACTGAAGTGAGTAATATATTATTAGGAAAACTCCACAGAATAACATCCAAGCTAGGGAGGCATACATCTGGCTACAATCCTTTTAGGATGAGTCTCTGCAATCATCCTTGAGTGGAACTCTGTCAAGCACTGCAAGGAGAGCCAGGTGCCCTCGCATTTTTCTATCTACAGTTACTGTTTTCTCTTCTCTAATTAAGACATATTTTAGGAAAGATTATTCAAAAATCTCAAACTTTCACTAATTTTAATAACCATCAGCAAATGCTGAATGGGATAATTATTACTATGGTATTTTGAATGGTATTTCTATTTTTCGTGTTCTTTTCAATTAGAGATGAAAATTCTTCTCTAATGGCGAGCTATCCTAAATCCTCTATTTAATGAATTATGCATATCAGATTTAAGTCAATACTTACCTTTTGGATTTGAATTCAATGCTATAGTTATTTATTTACTTGTTGGAACTGCTCCAGCTTCAGTCAATGGGTGCTCTTTCAACTTGATGTCTATGTAATTAAATCTTCCTGTTTTCCCTTTCTTTCAAACTTCCTATATAATGGAATCAAAGAAGTTTCCTGCATATCTCGTTTTATTTCCTATCCAAATCCTTAAATTGACCACTCCCACAACAAGCTGTGGTTTCTTCTTTTAGATATTCAGAAAGTGAGATCTTCTATTCTTTTAAATTTATTAAAGCATGTTTATGTTCCAGGAAATATTCTGTCTAGGGGAGCATTGCATTTTTAAAAGATGTATACTTTCCTAAAATGAGATGAAATGGTTGATAAATATTAATTAGGTCACATTACTTAATACTTTTTTTATTTTTCATCTACTTCTTCTGTCAAATTATAGGAATATCAGCATATTTTCTTTTTTTTTTTCATGCTGGGGATCGAATCCAGGGCCTTGTGCTTGCAAGACAAGCACTCTACCAACTGAGCTATCACCCCCAGCCCTGGAATATCAGTATCTTGAACTATAATTTTGGAATTGATTGTTTTGCTCTTATGAATTTTGCTTTATGTATTTTGATCCTGTATTCTTAAGTGCATACATATTTAGGGGTGCTGTCTTCTTAGAATTTGATCCTTTTATCATTATGGTGTGGCTTTTTTTATTCCTAAAACTATTTTGTGCTCTAAAGTCTACATTGTTTTATTTAATAAAGCTGTTACATTTTTATTTTTTTACTGAGAATTATACAGTATACATTTTTTCTTCCCTTTATTTTTAATCAATCTATGTTCTTATAATTTAACATGGTTTTTAAATAGAACATAATGTTTATTTTAATTCAGTCTGAAACTATCTAAAGTTAATTAGCAGGTTTATTGTGTTCACATTTAGTATGCTTGATAATATGGTAGGATTAAAATATGCCATCTTTCTAGTTATCTTCTATTTGTTCTATTTTTTCTGTTTCTTTCTCTTTTTCCTCTTCCTCCTCCTTGGTATTTGTTGGATTATTTGAGTATTTTTTAAAGAACTTAATCATTATTTTTTATTTATTTGTTTTTTATGTGATGCTGAGGATAGAACCAAGTTCCTCACACATGCTAGGCAAGCTCTCTACCACTGAGTTACAACCCAGCTCTGAGTATTTCTATGATTCTATATTATTTCCAATATTGATGACTTCATTTTACATCAGTTAAAAATTCTAATGGTTCTCTCGACTTTCAATCTTTCTCAGGGCCTATCCTCAAATATTATTCCACTTCACATTTAGTATGAGAATTCCACATTGTCTATTTTCAACTTTTACCTTCCATTTCAGTGGCTTTGTCCTATTTATAGTTTTATATGTCCTATAAAAAACTATTGTCACCTTCTTTGCTCTACCTGATTAATAATATTTTGGAACCATACATAGTAGAAAAAAGAAGCCATTTTATTATATTTATTTTTATTTATTCCATTTCCAGTGGGTTTTTTGTATAAATCCAAGTTTATATAGAGGAGCATATCCCTTCTGCCTGAAAATTTTTAAGATTTCATGAAATTTTGGTCTGCTGCCAAAAATTCCTCTACGCTTTTATTTTTCTGAGAAAGTTTATTTCTTCATTTTAAGATACATTTTTGCTCAGTATAGAATTCTGATATGACAGATGCCACCCCTCAACCCATTGGCTCCATGACAATGTTGACTATCATCTCGCAAACATAGAATTTAATGTAAAGTTGATGTAATTCTTACCTTTATTTCTATGTGTGCATTATTTTTTCTTTTTCTTTTTTTATTGGTTCTTTTTAGTTATTCATGACAGTAGAATCCATTTTGACATAATTATAAAACATGGAATATACTCTGTTTATTTTTGGCACATAGAATATCATACATTTGTTTTAAAAGTTTATCTTTATTTGTGTTCTCAGACTTCTTGAAACCATGGATTTATGTTTATCATAAATTTGGAATATTCTTGGTCATTATAACATCAATTTTTTGTACCATTTTTTCTTTGTTCACATTCTTGCATGCCAATCATATGCATTGGAACTTTTGATATTTTTCCATGACTTTGGATATTCTGTTCTCTATGCATGAGTGTTTTTTTTTTCTTTTTTAATTCTCCTTTTTTACCTCTGCATTTTAATTTCAGTTGAAATATATTTCATTTATGAATTCTTTCTTTTCCTACATCAAGTCTACTGTGAGCCCTTTATGCCCATGACTTGAAACTCTTTATTACTTTCTTTTTCACTTGTAGGACGTCTATTTGTTGCTTTCTTTTAGTTTCTCTTTCTTTCTGGTGAAATAATTCTATCTGATGTTGAATGGTTAACTTTTCTATCATAGGTATTTAAAACCCTCTATTAGATTCACTACTTCTGACTTTTTTTTTTAACCTGTGTATTTGTATATTTAAATATTACAGAAATAAAATAATAGTAATGACTTTATCTACATCTCATTTTATTGATTGATTTCTCCCTTTCATTGTTATTTTATTCTTTTTTCATTTGAAAAACATATACCTTGTGAATGTCAATAAAGAGGAATACACACAGGAAACCAGAACATATTTCCTCCTATTAAGTATTTACTATCAATATTTGTACTAACTAGTAAAACAGTAGACTGAGTTCCAGGATTGTTGTTGGCCGGACTACCCTCTACACTACAGGCTTCAAATTCCTCTAGTGATTCCTTGTATCATTAGAGAGGTTATTTGCCAGAGGGTTTGCATTACTTCACCCTTAGTTTTAATTCTTCCTTTCCGTACCCTACCTCTAAAGAAATGAGTCTCCCTACTCTTGTAGCTTTCCCAGTCATATTTCATGGTTACTTTTTAACCACAATAACGTACAAATCAATTTTGCATGGTTATGGGGGAAGGGAGAAGTGTGTTCCTATAGTCATTCTTCAGTTTTAAACCTGTAATGTGTTGCTGGGTCTCACACCATGACTGTCTTTATGGATTGCTGGCCTGGAACATACTCTCTTCTCAAAGGGCAAAGTACTTTTCTCTCCACTTTATCCACCTGCAATGGGTTTTTGATCGCTACCTTAATGGCAACAGTGTTTGCTTTTCTTCTCCCTCAGATTTCAACTCTTTTCCATGGGATGATACAGCGGAAGGTCCCAGAGAGAATTATGTGGCTCTGGTGTGGCATCCCTTTGTCTCTTCTCCCAGGTTCACACTAAAAGGTGTACTTCCTTAAATGCTGGGCTACTCTTTTTTTTTTTTTTTTTAATAAAAACCCAGTGGGACTTGTGGAAATAGATGTAACCTGGAAGATGTACAATCTCCTGTATCTGCAGTTCTCCTGGCTTGACACCCTGGTGAGTCCATTTTCAGGGTCCAACACCTTGTTAGCTTTTTTATTCGTCTTCTTATGTCTGTCTGCATCTTTCCCAGGTGAGCAGGTGCCTGTGAGACACTTCTACTGCAGGGTCCTCTCAGTCCACAGATTTGGGGCTGGTTGGTTACCCTGAGTTCTTAGTTTTCAAGAGAAAAATCATGAACTTATAGTTTTGCCAGTCTTTTCATTGTCACAAAGAATGCCTTTTCCTCTCCCTGTATCTCTACGACAAAAATAAATGTACACCTCTTAACTGCCAATAATATCCAATTACCTAAACATTATAGGTTCAGAAATTCAATATGCAGTTGATCGAACTTCAGAAAAAAATATCTGTGTCCATTACCAAAAATGGTTGGCAAAGTCTAGGTTACAAAAACAGAATAGGAGAGGCGGGCACAGGACATAACTAATTCTGAGTAATTCTTAAACTCAACACATTTTTTCCTTTTAAAAAGGCTATACATGTGGTATAAAATATACCACTTTGAATTCAATGGGATAAAATAAATCCCTTGATTAGAGCACAAGCTCAGCATGGGCTCCAAGGAATTACACAAAATTACATCAGAAAACATGAATTATACAAATGTTGCCTGGTGAGAATTTTATGAAGGGTCTTGCAAAAATTCAGGCAAATTCGTCTACACCTAGACATTTAACATGCATAACTAGGAACAGGAAATCCTTCTTTTAGGCAGTGCTGAATTAGCTGCTTTATACATGAGGACTGGTCCCTCACTAAAGACACAACATGTACATACCCAGTGAAAGCTGCTACATAAACAGCTGGCTCATTAGAGCCTAAGATTTTCACAAGATATCTATTCGTAGTTATATAAAAAATTACTTATGATTCCTCTTTATCACTTTCTGCCTTTCCCCTTTTACGAATACATAGTCATGCTTACATGGAGATATATATATATATATATATCCACAATTTTAGGGCTACTTTATATTCTCACATAAAAGAAAGTTAATAGTATACATACTTAGGCAATGTGCTCTAGAAAAATAACTGAAATATCACAAATGTTAGCAAAATAAAATCTCAGATGAATCATTTCTGACACGGAATTTTTTTATCCATTGTGGTTTCTTTTCTGTCATTTGTTTGTTTTTCTGAAAAAAAATGTGACCGATAATTTGTTTACTTAAAAGGGGGCAAGTGATATTACTGGACTTAACTCAAGAGCATTAACAGTAATGCATGTCTTTATTATCTACAGGGTGTTTATGAAAATGAGAAGTTAACATAGCCAAAGAGTAACAGAAAAGTATGAGTTATCAATATTTTTTGACATTAGGATGGAAATCCTCAATATCCACTGAGCCTTAGCAGGTTGATTATATGATAACTGAAAGTAACTTCAGCATGGACATTGTTATAGTACCAGAGAAGCAAATCAGAGAAAATATACATTCATAGACTTATTGCGAGGAGTTGGCTTAGATAATTATGAAGGATGACTGGGAAAGTGTGAAGTCCCTGTGGAAGACCATTAGAAAATGGTAGACTAGAACTCCTTGACATAAGCTAAAGTTGTTACCCATGGTGGAATTTCTTTTTTAGGGACTAATCAGCTCTGATTTTAAGGACTTTCAATAGACTGACTCATGCTCCCTCTGATTATCTAGGATAAACCCCTTACTTATATTTTTCAGATTATGGACCTCAGTCACATCTACAGAATACCTTCCCTAAAACATCTGCATAACATTTGATTGAATACCTGGGGTTTGAAGTCTAGCCAAATTGAAACATAAAACTAAACATCACAGGAATATTATTTCAGAAAAGCTGATTTCTATGAAAGAGATGGTTCAGGATATGCTTGCCAATTAACAATTCTTCCACTTATTATTAATAAACAGATAGCTAAATATTATATGTCCTCAATCTATAGTTAATGATTTGTGTTGAAATAGCAGAATACAAGCCAATAAAACATAAAAGATGACCATATATATTACTCCCAGAAAAGTTATAAAAAGAAGGCAGAATTATTTGGCCCATATGCCTATTTTAACCATGTTCCTATATCTTTCCCACAGCCTGAAACTGGATATAATTGTTGACTTTCTAACATCCACTGGGTATGCATACAAAACTGGTAAAGAGAAATCTTAAAAAAACCAAACAAATAAGCCAACAACAACAAAAAAAAAAACCTCTCAAATATCTGAGAGCAGCATGGATCATCCCCATTTTTTCTGGATTATCTACCTGTGAACTTCACTTTGGCTAGAAAATATACTTGATTATGTTTGAATTACTATTATTTGAGTTTTCAGTTACAATATGCAGGTTTAAGTCACATACACTTATTTTAAGGCTAAAATTATAATCATTTGCACCTGACTAACTTTAACAAGGATCTTACTATTATTATGCAGTTTAAAATCCATTGGAACTCTAAAATATTCCCCAAAAAAAGAATCAGATAGCCATATTCAAGTAAAAGGATTTGTACTTGAATAGAATGCCCCAAATCCTAACTAAAATCTACAATTGAACCAGGATTTGATAGGTTTCTTTTAAATAGAAGTAATCACTTTCATAAAATTGGCAATTTGTGTTGCCGAGGAGTTGCAGTAATCATTTAGACGGTGCTTCTTATTTCACAGATGAAAAATCAGTGCCCGGAAAGTTTTTGTGGTTTCCTACGCCACACAGGTCATGAGTATCAAAATTGTTTAGTACACAGAGTTTTCAGCTACTAAAAGATAATTCTTCCATGGTAATGGAAATGATCATCTTAGATTAAAATACAAAATAATATGAAATCAAAAGATGACAGAATTGTTCTTTATAGAGAGATTCATATCATCCTAGAAACCTAAATTTCACTTATCTTTAAATATCTTACTACATACTTGAATATAAAGTTCTCCATACAGGAAAATTATCCTCTAATGGATAATTATCAATGAAGTCCATAAGTGACAGGAAAGAAAAAAATAATTTGTATCGATGACTTGACACTGCCTTAAGAGTCAAATTTATTGTTGTTTCTTCGAGGCAGCTTTTGTGGTAATTACACACAGTTACACAATTGGGCTTAAAATCTGTTGTGAGCCTTCTTCGAGGCTATCCCTGAGCACCTCCTCAGGGATCAGGATGCATTCATTTTTAAAAAGATAATCTGTGTTGGAAGGACCAGTAATGAATTTCCCAATAAAAGAAAACAAATGAGTAAATTAAGGTTGTGGTGCACCAAATGATTAGATCCATATAGACTTAATTAAACTGATTGGAGTAATAAAATATTCTATTTTCCATTTCCACGTTTTTATTTTTATTTTTTGTTTACTTCATAAAGCAGGAAGGTCAATCACACAATGTTTTAATAACAAAAATCTGAGTTTTTTACTTACAGATAGAAAGTTACAACTATAAAGGGTTTTCCCAAAACCCATGGCAAAGGAGGAAGAGGGGGTGGGAGAGGAGAAGAAGGAAAAGAGAGAGAAAGAGAGAGAGAGAGAGAGAAGGAGAGAGGGTGTATATGTGATAATAAATCACAAAATAGTTCAATATCTTTATTCCTAACATCATTCTTGTTCTCTTAAATTGCAGGTCTCCTCCTGAGTAGCTATTATCAAACTGCTTACCTTATAAGGTGTGTCAAAATGTGAATGATAATAATTGTATTTCAAAAGAAAGGTCAGATATGAACGTTACTTCCCAGAAAACTTAAGTTGAACCTCTGTCTTTTAAATATCTCTGATGCCCCTGTAATTCATGTCTTCAGAATTGTACTATTATATTTTGTTTGTAGCTATGGGTGTTAGAATCTATGGCTTTATTATGCATGGTTTCATGAGTAAACATTCGCATGTGTTAAGGAGTCCAGAAACATTCTGGGTGTTTTAGAAAGCTATTTGGTTTTCCTAATTTTAGTTATCTGTCAGTATTCTTGCTCTGTCAAAGATTGCCAAATTCTGATTTATTTTCTCCCAGTTCTGTGTTTACTTTCATCTTCAGTTATTTTGGGTTCAAATGTTTTATCAGACAGGTCTATCCGTGTCCAATGGGGTGAAAGAAAGCTCTCAGAAAAAGAAGACAAAAGACAGAATGGCCTTCCAGGACTGCTGCAAAGTCACTTGAGACAGATCTGTTTTGTAGAACAATCCATAGGTACAACTTAGAAAAAGCCTTGACTACAAGCAGTAGTTCCAAGAAAAACTTTCATTTTATGCATCTGTTTTCTCACATTTGACTCATTTTCATAGCAGTTATGTTTCCAAGGGTTATAAATTTTATTAAAGCCTGGCTTTTATAAACCTAGAGCAATACCTCTGTTCTTTGCAAATTTTTCTTCAATTAAAAATTCATTTTGGCATTGTGTTTAGTTTAACTATTTTACAAAAGAAAATAGTCAACTATGATTTATTACAGCTTTCTGTTGAAGAAGCACTGAATATTTAATATGTAACTGTATGCTTTTTATTTAAATAACATTTATTTATTGCTTACTCTGTGCCAGACACTGCTGTGAATTCTTTCAAATATTTATTCAATGTGCATAAGGAAGCAATGAGGTAGGCAATATTACTATTCCTCTTTTACACCTGAGAAAATGGTTAAATAAATAAATGTGATTGCAAAGATACTATTAAGGTATGCTATTTGTATTCACTGCCTAAATTCCGAAACTCTAACTTTTAAAAACTGAAATATTTGAAAGAATTTTTTTGCTAAAAGACTGAAAAAAATAAATATCTTCTTCACATTTGATAAGTCTGTCATATCCTTGAGAAATTTTTGGCATAAGTATTTATCCTTTATTTTTTGGCCTAATTGGCACTGGTACCTCAAGGTAGAACTATTTTATCTGCATAGTAATGGGCAATAATCAGATGTATCTTGCTGCTCCACAGCAAACATGAGGTGCTTCTGTTATATGAAATGCAGATATCTAACTTAACACAGCAGGAAAAAGAAGGTGATTATAATTAACTTTATAAAGAAATATCTCTTAGGTAAGTATCCCCTACAACATGGAAAATCTGAGAAGACTACTAAATATTTAATGTGTTAAAGATGAAACTGTAATAGAATTTATAAAATATTTAGAAGCAAAGACAAAAACACATTTTAAACAGACCTATTGGATTTTACTAAGAAATACTTAGATGATTTTCTAATATTGAAAACATATAATAGAAAAGATAATAAATTAACATTAAGGAAATACATATTCAGATAACAATAAATTCTGAAAATAAATTCAATAATATATTCTAAAAACTCACATAAATAGAAAAGATGTATGAATTAATGAGAAAATAAAGAAAAACCATGCCAATCTATCAAAATCTGAAGACCCACAAGCAAATGATTTGTGATTCACTAAGAAAAACAGAGAAGGCATTTCAGCATCAAAGTTGAGAAAAAAGGAACATAAAGATTAGAAATTGTAGAAGGTAATAAGTAATGTGTAAATATATTTGAAAATGTGGATGAAGTAAACGACTCCTCAAAAATGTGATTTGCTAAAATTCTCTGAAAAGGAAATTAAGACTTAAATAAATTTATTCTATTCACTAATGAAGCCACATAGAAAAGTTATTTAAAAAAGATAAATGCAACTGGGCAAGGAGGTGCATGCCTGTAATCCCAGTGACTCTGGAGGCTGAGGCAGGAGGATCCCAAGTTCAAAGCCAACTTCCACAAAAGTGAGGCACTAAGCAACTCATTGGGACCCTGTCTCTAAATAAAATACAAAATAGGTCTGTGGATGTGATTCAGTGGTTGGGTGCCTCTGAGTTCAATCCCCAGCACCCCCTCAAAAGATATATATATATATATATATATATATATATATATATATATATATATATATATATATATAAATGCAGTAGATTCAGAGAATTTCAGTCAAGTTTGACTAACAGTCAAAGAAATTTAATCTCCTGTTTATGCAAATTATTCTGAAAATTGAAAAGGAAATCATCCAACAGCACTAAAAGGGAATTTTTAATACATTTTATAGCAAAATTTGACAAGGATACAAAGATAAAGAAAAAGCAGAGGTCAATCTCTCTAATGAACATATTCACAAAAATGATAAAGCCAATAATAACAAACATACTCAAGTAATATATCATGCACATATATTTAAAGTGTATCTATTAAAATAATTTAACACTCTAATAAAGGGAAACCTATAGTCATCAAAAGAAGTCAAAACTGGATAATTGAATATCCACCATGTTAAATTTTAGAATAAAATTAATAGTATTTCTTCAGTAACAAATTTTCCAACCTGTGAAATAGATATTAGTGAAATATTAGATACTTTGATTTGAAAGTCAGAAAATATGTATTTACTCTTCCAGTTCTATTTACCATTATAAATACTGCCAGTACAGTAAGACAAGGATCAAATAACAAAAAAAGTGTCACAATTAGTAGCAGTGATGGTTGTCTTATAGAATCCAGAGAAGACAAAAGATAAATAGTTAAGATTACATAAATCTGTTACATTATTCATAATTGATTAATTATTCAAAATTATTCATAATTATTCATAATCTGATAAACATCTAACAGTATGATAGATTGTGAATATATTTTCTACATATCTGAAAAGCCACTAGAAAAATAATAGTGTAATTGAAAAACTGTAATGAAAATTTCACTAACAGTAACAAAATGTAATATTAACCAGGCATAACACTTAAATGTTATATTATATATCATAGGTAATTATGTATATAACTATGTGACACATATGCTACAAATAGATTTAATATTTATATACCAATATTACATAATAATATCTTGCATATATTTACATACATATAAAACCTATAAGGAGAAAATAAAAATATTATTCAGGCAAAAAAATGACAAATTATAAATTAGCTAACCATGTTCATAGATGGGAAAATTATTGTGTAGAATTTGAAAAAAATCAATAATTTATATTGAAAGTCAAAGAGCCAAGAGAATAATGAAAAATTTGAAGAGCAGTGAGGATGTATTTCCTGCACATTTGAATATATTACAATAACAATTTAAAGAAGGAAATATGGCACAGGACATAAATTGCCTAAAATTAAAAAGAAAATGCAAAAAATCTTTGCATATGTGGAATTACATATATCAATGATGTGGCATTAAATATGTTAAAGAAAAAAAATGGACTGTACATGTTAGGTTCAATAATTATTATCCAATATAAATTGGAGAATAGTTTGCTATAAACTATCTCCCACATACCATCAATATTTATTTTGGCAAAATTTTTAAGCCAGTCTTTAAGTAGAGTTTTTTTTTTTTTTTTTTTGAGAGTTTTTGTGGAGACAATGCTAGAAATTCACACCAGGAAAAATATAAATGGAATTTTCAGAAGATTTATTTTTCAGAGCATTGAGATGAAAGTGTAAACAGGATGATTAACTTAAAATTAATAAAATTGACAAAGATTTTTAAAAAAATTATCCTCTATAATGTGATATCAGAGACACTGGTAAATAAATGAATTTTCTTCTGTCAATACTACCTGTATAACACTATAATCAATTTGGTTAGTAAATTTACAAATCCAAAAAATTAAAGATGTGCATAGCATACTGTACTACAACCTCGAAATTCCTTTTTTGGGTTTATAACCAGGTGATACATTTGCACATGAACACAGGAAAATGTAGCCAGATAACTCATTACACAATTGCTTATAGTGATAAAAAAAAGAAAAGAAAAAAAATATCTGTCAATGGGAAATAGATGAATTGAGTACACATATTCAATGAAACAGCAGTGAAATACGTGAGTTAAAGCTATACATGTCGACATGAAAAACTGTCTAAAATATTGAGATACATTGTCAAGTTCATAAGGAATAATACATTTTCTATAAAGTTTACAATACAAAAATATCAAAAACCTTTGTGAATGTACAATTATGTAGTGAAAATATGAGGAAGTTAAAATATGATGGAAGAATGTACAATTGACTTCAGAAGAGTGCATTAACTCTCATGAGGAAGTAAGACAGTTAACTACAAAAATGGCAATATTTTCTTCTTAAAAAGATATGTCTAAATGTGACAAAATGATTGCATTTGATCTCTTTTATAGTGAATAAATGATGTGATTACTATTGTGTATGTATTTCTAACGCTTGAAATATTTTTAAGAAGAAAAAAATCAATTATTTTTACAGGTTATTTATGTTTTTTTCTAAATGATCATCCATGTTTACATGCTTACTGTGGAATCATAGAATCAATTTCTATTATTTGTGTTTTTATAATGAATTATGTAAATAGGTTAGTGAGAAAGTGATAGTTACATGGAATTACTAATAATTAATTTTCATCTCTGTTTTTTTTCTGTTTTTCTTTTGGTGGTTTGGTGATGCTCAAACTCAGGACCTTGCAGAAGTCAGGCAAGTGCTCTACCAATGAGCTGCATTCCCACCCCCTCACCAACTAATGGACTTTCTTCTATACTTGCTAGTCTTCCTACTTCAGTGAAAGGAAAAGAATATTTTGAATTCCTGATGTACAAGGAAGAGTTCAAAAGGATTTTGTGGAGGGAAACATATAATCTATAGACACACACATCATGTACACATAATGAGATAGGTATCACAATAGACATTTTTAGAAGAAAGTTGTATTTAATAACAAAGTAACATTGTAATTCCACTTTGAAATTTCTGAATCCTTTTCTTATCCAATTCAATGAATCGCGACAGATTTTACTCTGTTTTAAAATGCAGAATATGTGTCTGATAATAAAACTGGGTTCCATAAGTTAATTTATATGTATTTAAGTAAAAAGTAAGTACCTCATCATGATATTTAAGAGCTTGCCAATTTTGATTTAAATTGTAAAACATTTTGATGCATGAAGGCAAAATGTAATCTCATTACAGGTAACACCTTTATTCTGTCTTGTTATTCCCGCCAGTTTACTTCTCACAGCTCCATTATTTCAAATGGAAACAATAATGTAGAAGTTGGAATACAAATGTATATCTCACCTATAAATTTCTATAAAATTAGAAACTGTTAATTTAAAAAACCCATTGGTGTGACATTGGTAAGAATCGTGCTTACTAATAAACAGAATATACTTTTATTCTGTGTGAAATAATGCTATTGAACTTTAGATCAACTGAAGATACCGAGGTTTCTTCGTAGTTTCAACACTAAAATAATAAAAATTTGTTTATAGATTAAGGGTTACCTGAGTAGGAAATGTTTTTCTCTATTAATATGGCAAACCTATAAAAACTCAGCATTAATATAAATCTATATTAAGACTTTTGATTTTGAGCTATTGGTGAATATATAAACAAGTATATATTTTTAAAATTTAAAGAGGAATTTGATATTTCTTAAAATTTTACGTGTGGCTCCTTATGACTTCAGTTTTCACATTATTCCACTTCAGTTTATTAATGGGAGGCTTATTCAATAAGCTTACTCAAATGAATCAAACATATTTTCCTCAGGATTGTGTGAAATTATGGTTGCTAATAACTGAACACCCATTACCAAATGGACAAATAAAATGTAGTTCTTTCAAATTAGTACAACCACTCTGTAAAGTAGTGTTTTACACTACTACTTTACATACATAAAGATTCCTCAAAAAACTAGAAATTTAACCACCATATGACCCACCTATCCCATTCCTTATTATATATCCAAAAGATCTAAAATCAGTTTACTATAGTCACATCGACATTTATAGCAGCAGAATTTATAATAACCAAGCTATGGAACCAACTTATATGCTCATCAAAAGATGAATGAAGAAAATGTGGCATATACGCACAACAGAATATTACTTAGCCATAATGAAGAATGAAACTAGGTATTTGCCAGTACATGAATGGAACTGGAGAAAATCATTCTATGTGAAATAAGTCAGATCCAGAAGTTCAAAGGCCAAATGTTTCCTCTGATATAAAGAAACTAGTCCAAAATAAGAAATAAAGAAGGGGAGGGGGATAATTCCATCAAAATAGAAAAGACATTAGTGGAGTTGAGGAAGGAAATTGACGGGGAGGATAGGAAAAGGAGGAACAGTGGAATGAATCTGACCTCACTTTCCTGTGTACACATGTGAATACACCACAGTGAATCTCACCTTTGTGCATATCCACAAGGTACTAAATAAGAAAAAATATAGAAAGAAAAGAAAGAAACTATAGCAGAAAAATCAGTAGAGGAAGGGAACAGGTGGAGAGAAGAGGCGAGATAAAGGGGAAGTACTGGAGACTGAATTAGATCAAATTATATTCCATGCTTTTATAATTATGTCAGAAAAATTCTAATGTTATGTATAACTAAAAGAGCTAATAAAATTTTTTAAAAATCAATGAAAAAGAAAAGAAAAAAAAAAAACTATCAGCCTTCCAGAAACAGAAATATTTTTACTGATGCGAAGGAGTTTTGAAATTCAAACCCTAAAGAAGGTAAGAAAATTATATGTCTTATTATATGATCCTATTTATATTAAAGCGAGCAAGGGAAGTAAAAATCAATTCATGGATAAAATAAGTAAAATTAGACTTATTTCTTGTTCAAAAAACAACTGAATTAGTAAATGGTATAGTATTGCATAAGATCCCACTTCTTGCCATTAGCGACCAACATCAACTAATGGGCAAGAATATTTTTAAAAACCATAATCATGAAAATAAACACAGGGTGTCAATGGCATAGCGTGTAAAGCACATTTTATATATTTCTGGATTGCCTTCCTTTATAATATAGGAATTTTTTTCTGAATAAGTAAATATGTAAGTCCTTTGTACAAAACACGATTGAGGGTAAAGGCATAGCTCAGTGGTAGCACTTATCTATCATGCAGTAGGCCCTGAGTTTGACCCCAAGCTTTGGGGAGAAAAAGTGAAAGACAAAGACACATGGTATAGAAAGGGAAAACCTCTAAACACTAGATGCCAGATAAAATTATTATTAATAATAACAATTCCCCCATAAAATATGATTACCTAAATTCTCTTAAATATGGAGTTTCAATTTTATGCTTAAAACCTACAGATTTTGGATGAAAACAAAGGATTTTGTTGTGACTTACTGTCCTTAATTAGTTCAGTCTGATTAGTGAATATAAAAATAAGGTCATCACATAACAAATGTTATATTGATTCATGAAGCAAATTGCAATGCAAGATAAAGTGGAATAGTGGGAAGCCATAGATGTCTTAAATGTAGCATTCAGTAGGAAAGGGAAAAGACCTCAATACCGCAGGTACACGGATTGAATTATTTTGGGATGTTCTTTTTTAAAAATGTTTTTATTAGTGCATTAGAATTATGCATAATATTAGGGTTCATTTTGACATAATCATACACATATGGAATATAACTTCCTCTTTGCATCCTCTCTTCCCTCCCTCTATTCACCTTCCTCTACTGAATTTCAATAAAGTTTTAAGTAAGCACATATGCTTGAGCTGCTTGCTACAAATGGCACATCCCCAGCCCAATAGGGCACCGAACTCCTAGCAGGTTGCACTGCCTTCCACACCTATCTTTACAGCCCAGAGTTCTGCTTCTATCTCCACTCCGTAACTACATAACTGCACTGTTGTATTCCTGTGTTATGAATTTGTTGGCATCCCCATGAAATTCATATGTTGAAGTCCAAACTCTGTGTATGTCAGATGTGACCTTATTTGGAAATAGGGTTGAAGCAGTACAGATTTAATTGGTTAAGATGAAGTTGAAAAGATAGCCACTTATCCTATATGATTGATGCCCTTGTAAAACGGGAAAATTTAGAGACAGACACTTACACAAGGAAAATTCCCCCTGAAGATAAAGGCAGAGATCAGAGTGATGATTTTATAGCCAAGAAATGCCAACAATTGCCAGCAACTCACCAGAAACCAGGCAAGAGGCAAGGAACAGATTCTCTCACAGCCCTCAAGAAGAAAGCAACCCTGCTGATACCTTGATCTTGGATTTCTAGCCTGCAGGCATGTGAAACAGTAAGTTTCTATCAAATAAGCACCCAGTGTGTGGCTTGGTTAAGGACAGTCCTACAACAGTGTGTTTTCAATATCTGTTTAATATCCGACTGCTTTAAGCAGCCCATGTAACTCAAGTTATCTCTTTATGTACTAATTACTCAATTTTTAAATAAGTTTCTGAATAACATAGTTTTGAAATGCCTTACCCAACACAAATTTTCTTTTAAGACCCTTACCTAATTATTTTGTGAAAATAAGCAATTTGTTCCAGCAATTTGCATTGGAAAACATCAAACTCACAATAAGTTGAAAGAATTATACAGTAAATACCTACCTACCCATTGCTGATATTCTGCGTTAATATTTTGCAATATTTATATTATCACCTTTGTATCCATCTATCCATCCAATGATTCATGTTATTTAGATACATGCCAAAATAAATTGAAGATATTTGTACTGTTCAACAATAAACATTTTATGTACATGATTAACTGGAATCTAATGTTAGCTTATGGCTATTTTCCAAGAAAAAATATACATAATTAATTGCACAAACTCTAGCACGCATCCAGCTTTCACATGCACATGCAGTATGTAATCTGAACTTCTATCAAAATAAAGAAAATCATCATCCTTAAGAAATTCCACAATGTCTTTTATTCATAAGTTTTAAACATCCTGATACCAAAGGCAATGATTTCTCTGACATATTCTTTCACAGATTAGTTTTGCCACTTCAGAAACTTTATGTAAATAAAATCACGTAACATATATACTTTGTGTAGAACTTGTTTTATTTAGGATACTTTTTACTGTGATTTATCTATGTTACCTCATTAGCAACTTTTTAAACTATTAAATAGTATCCTGTCAGGTGGTGGCCCACACTTGTAATCCCAGTAGCTCAGGATGCTGAGGCAGGAGGGTTGCAAGTTCAAAGCCTCAGCAACTTAATAAGACACTGAGCAACTTAGAGAGATGCTGTCTCAAAATTTAAAGAAACATAAAAATGTAAAAAAGGGTTGGGTTGTGGCTCAGTGGATAAGTGCCTCTGAATTCAATCCCTGGTACAAAAATTAATAGCATTCTATTATATGAATATATCACAATTTATTTCCCTTTCATCTCTTACTGAATGTCTGGGACTTTTCTAGTTTTGACCAGAAAAAATTAAACTGTTACAAACATCCTTGTATTAAAATTTTGTGTATGGGGTGTGTGTGTGTGTGTGTGTGTGTGTGTGTGTGTGTGTGTATGAATATATGCTTTCAATTTTTTTGAGGAAATGGCCAGAAGAAGAATTGTTGAATCATTAAGTAGGTATATGTTTAGTTATCTAATAAATTTGGTGGTGGTGAGGGGGGTTGTTTTCCAAAGCTGTGTTAAGATTTGACATGTTCAGCAATAATGAAAGAAAGTTTAATTTGTTCTACATCCTGACTCACATTTAGTGACCCACTTATTGTAATAGCAGCTTTTGTTTCTGATGTCAAATGACATCTTTTGACTTGATTTGTTGTTGTCTGATTTCTAATGATGTGAATATGTTTTAATGTGCTTATTAGTTATTCTTCTCTATTTGTAAAGTGTTTATTAAAATATTTTGCTGATTATTCAAAATCTTGAGATTTTGTTTTACTGTTGAAGAACCACATCTATAACTACATGTGTCTATGTATGTCCCATCCATCTTTATCACAATGAATCTTTTCATCCATTCATCCATAGGCTCCATAGGCACAAATATTATTTTTAGATTCTGGTTCTGTAAATATTTTCTTCCAATTTGTGGATTGCTGTTTTTTTTTTTTTTTTTTTTCTTAACAATGCCTTGGTATTAGCAGTATGTTTTTATTTTGATGATATCACCTTTATGAGTTTGCTTCATAGTTTTTGTGTACCCTAATTTTTTTGTCCATACCCACATGAAAATATTCTCCTGTTTTCTTCCAGAAGACTTATGATTTTTATTTTGTTTTTAGTTCAAATTAAATTTGTACATCACATTGGATAGTGATGGGAATAATATTGTTTCCATATGAACATTTAGTTACAACACCCTTACAATAAATACCATTCTTGCTAGATTGCTTTGGAAATTTTGAGGAAAATAAAATAACTGTTTAATGTATTCAAATATTGCTGTATAAAATAGAGATGGCCAGGTGCATTGGTGCATGCCTATAATCCCAGTGGCTCAGGAGACTGAGGCAGGAGGGTCCCATGTTCAAAGCCAGCTTCAGCAACTTAGTGAGGCCCTAAGCAACTTAGTGAGACCCTGTCTCAAATAAAAATAAAAAGGACTGAGGATGTGACTCAGTGGTAAAGCACCTCTGGGTTCAATCCCCAGTACCAAAAATAAATAAATAAATACATATACACACACACACACACACACACACACACACACATACACCTACAAGCATGCACACATTTTATATAATGGAAAATATTTTCTTGATGTTTTCATGTGTTTAATATTTAACTTATGACATGTTTTTTGGGAGTAATGTGAAAATGTTTATAACACTTCAAATAAAATGCCCATATCTCTTATTTATCTCTATACTTCCTTTCTTACAGTGATTTATAAGTTAAAGATACAGTTTTTAAAAAGATTTAAATAAAGGTGCATATGCATTATGCACCTTCTACTTGTCTTTCAAAAGACCAGTTGAGAAATGGTTAATTTTTTCACTACAGGTAATTACTAAGATCAAAGATAAGTTATCAGGTCTTCCATCCTATTTCACCCTGGGATTGTTAAAAGGTGTAAAAACTTTTCCATATTTCTTTCTACACTACAATTCCCTTTTTTTCTGAAGTCATAAAAGTTCTGTGTTTTCAAGGGCCCGAACAATCTAACTCCTTTGTTGGTCTCCTAAGAACTCAGGCACATGGGCGGAAAGGCCTGAGTATAGGACAAAATGATGAGTTATAATAACTATTAATTAGGGACTCAAGAAACTTCCTGAGAATTTCAGATGAAGATAGTTTTTAAGCTTATGAATTCAATCAAAGTCCCTTTTTACACTGACAAAAATGACAGTAATTAGGGAATGTTTGAAGTCATAAACACATAATGGCAATTGATTTAAAGAGGAACTTCCAGCAGCATTTATGGACCTACTGCAGAGAAGGTCAAGTAATAACCGCTTTAAAAATTCTATGTGCTACTATTTGAATAATTTCCACAGATTTTGTGTGTTGGAAACTTAATACCCCAAATCATATGTTACTAGAGATTTGGGACCTTCGGGAGATTAGGTCATGAGGTCTTGAGCCCTCCTGCATTCATCCATTCATGGGTTAATGGAGTAATGGGCTAATGGACTATCTCAAGAACTGGTCTTTCAAAAAAAGCCAATGTGGTCTGTCTCTTAGATATATTCCACTTGTGATGTGATGCTCTGCTGTATCTGAAACCTGCATGAAGTTCTCATACATTAGAAAGCCTTCACCAGATGCAGCCCCTTGACCTTCCAAAACCTGAACTGTGAGCTGATTAAATCCTTATTCTTCATAAAACACCCACTCTGTGGCATTCAGTTATACCAATAGAAAATGAAACAAGGTAATAAGGAAGCTAAATCCTAAGCTAATACTAAGTAACTCCAGGAAGCAATCTTATATGCATTACAGACCCGTCAAAAGGTTGAAAAGTTGGTACCTATAGTTAGTATTCAAGATAAAGTCAAAGCTAGGAATAGTGGCAAATGACTGTAATGCCAGTACGTGGAAGACTAAGGAAGAGGCTTGCAAGTCAAGATCAGCCATGGCAACTTAATGAGACCTTGTCTCGAAATTGAAAGAATTAATAATAATAATAATAATAATAATAGAAAAGACTGGGGCTGTAGCTCAGTGGTAGAGTACCCCTGGATTCAATCTCCAGTACCAAAGGGGAAAAAAACAAAGATAAAATTGAACCTCAGACTAAAATTCAGATGATTTTCTAGGATTTTAGAATAATGATTAGACGCCAGATTCCTTCCCTTGCTCCAGGAAAATGGAGAATCGTCCCCCTGCTTGCTCTGCAGAAGAGCAGAAATTTATTGTCTTGTGGATATTAACCAAAAAGACTCTGGATTGGAAATGACTGAAAGCAAGATTAGAATATCTTTCTCTTTTAAATATGGCCTACAGACAGGAGAAAATATAAAGATACTGATATCAAGTGTTCCTCCAAGAAATAGCTTGGCTAAATCACACTACAGTTCAGCCAAGGGAGGCTAACATTCTACATGTTTACATAGATTCAAACAGATGGTTAGCACCTTACTCTTGAATATACAAGCAGGCACTACCAGAGAGTATCGAAAACATAAAGCAACTTGAAGGTAACAGAGATTAAACAAACAAGTAAACTTCTAAAAAATCATCAAAGCCTCAAAAGAAAGGTAAATAAATAATTCTGTTAGACAAGAGTTAATGAGAAAAAAAAAATTTTTGAGTAAAAAATTTTGGAAATTTAAAACACAATAGTAAAACTGATCCATTAGAAGGGATGAAAACAAAGTTAAGTAGAGGAAATATAATAATATACTCAGGAAAGTATAGCAAATAGAAAGATAAGGCAATGAGTAAATCACGTCCAGATATACAATATCCAAATAACAGAAGTTTCTGGAAAAACTTAGAGAGAAAAGCAAAAAGGAGGAAACCATGAAATATCATCCAAGAACTTTTCCAGAACAAAAGAACAAAGATTTTCATCTTGAAAGGTGCCACTGACTTTGATTACCTAGAACACCGGCTGAAAACAGACTCACCCCAAAGTATGTTACAGTGAAATTTCAAAACAAGGAGGATAAAAAGAAGCTTCTAGAAAAGAAGAAGGATGAGGAGGAGGAGGAGGGGAAGAGGAGGAGGAGAAGGGGAGTGGGATGGAGAGTGGGAGGAGGGGAAGATATACATGGGAATCAAGATGAGATTGTACTTCTCAACATCACTACTAAAACTTAGAGATCAATAAAGAAATGTCTTTGAAAATCTGTAGGATAATGTTTTCTAATTTAGAGTTTGGTATCACTTGAATGTGAAGTCGGTGTATATATTTTTCTCAGATTGTTAGTTCTTTTTTTCAAGAAACTACTTGACGATGTGCTCTACCAAAATGAGAAAGGTAGTCTAGCAGAACATGGAGTCTGGGGAACAGAATGTTAAACAGCAAACGAAAAATAAAAACAGGCTACAGGGGACCCACAGTAATATGGTGCCAGAAAATAACTTAGATGTACTCTAGGACCAACCAACACACATTGGAGAACAGAAAGAAATACTAAAGAGTCAAATAATATTATTAAGCTTCTTATAATAAACATCAATATTCAAGCCCATTTCCACTATTACCAGTACCTGTTCTATGACAGTTAACTCTCACACATTGTGTGTGTGTGTGTGTGTGTGTGTGTGTGTGTATTTTATTGAAGGATTTTATCATGTTTTGATTCCTACATTTTGATTTTCCAGTTTTGGACAATATCTATCAATTTTCAAGCATATTAGATGAATAGTTAGCATTTTCTTCCCTCTACTCCTTCAAACACCATCAGTACACTCATCCTTTCTTTACTTAATAGCTGAGTTACAATTTTGGCCACATTTATTTCCAATACTTATGTTGCTATTTCTATGTAAAAGCTATTCACAACAAAGCCATATCTTATAATACAACTGATTTTCTTTTTCAGAATAATTACATTTAAATTTATCTGAATTAATAATTATTTTTAAAGTTGCTTGGTTGCCATGTAGCATTTATAATTCAATAGCAAATGCTCTGTCCATTGTTTAATTCACCTATTGATAAATTCAGACATATAGGAGTTTTTCTTTCAATTTCTCTCATTTATTTAAACACTGAATAGTGGTACCCAGCAATTCTGTCTAATATTCAAAGTACTAGTCCTGACTTGGAAAGTCCATTGAAGGTTGATTTTATAATTCTAAGTATTAATAGGAAATAACTTTGATTTGGAATTTGTTGAGAATTTGTTAACTTCTTTTAAATTTCTACTTTAAAATAATTTTAATCTTTAAGAAAAGTTGTGTCAGATTATGGAGAGCTACATATGTCCATCACATGGGCTGCCCTAATATTACATATTACATAGTGCAATCAGCCAAACCAAGAAATGAACATTTGTACAATACTATTACCTAAATTGAATAGTCTATTTGGATTTCAACAGTTTTTCCACTGATGTCTTTTTCCTGTTCCAGTATTTAATTCATTCATCTTTCTTTGTCTCCTCAAATATGGGGCTGTACCTCAGTCTTCTCTTTTGTGTCCTCAATAGTTTTGAAGAGTATTGGTCAAATATTTTGTAGAATACCTTAAATTTTAGAGTAAGTGTACTCCGCTGGAAAAAAAAAAACAAAAACAAAAACAAAAAATTCTTTCATAGCCAGGAAATGTAATATTAATGAATACTATGTATTTCAAATAGGAAAGACAGAATGGATCAGACATAACTTCCCTAGGTTCATATATGAATACGTGACCAGTGTAACCCCACATCAGGTACAACCACAAGAATGGGAAGTTATACTCCATGTATGTACAATATGTCAAATTTCATTTAAAACCACCCAAGAGTAGTTACGATTTCTTTTTTAATGCAGGATTCAATCCAGGATCACCAAGTTCATTTAGTTCATTTTGTTTTCATGTATCTTTTATCTATACAGTTTAGGTTAGTCCCCTCACCTTTTGCCTGCTTGTTGGTTTTATAACATTAACTAGTTTTTAGGGATTTGGGTCAATTAGATATGTAGCGTCCCAAACTTCTTTTCTGTTAATGTTTTCTAATTCCAAAATTCAGTTTAAACATTTTTTACAAAATTCTTTATGGAGATACCTTGTCTAATGAATGAACCTCAGAAGATACAATATAGCATTTCAATCTCATTATTTATAATTACTTGGTTGTAATCTATTATATTTACCCTAGCAAAATATTGAGTCCTGTATAATTTAAAAAGAAAAAAATATTTTTTTATATTTCTGGAGGCTGGCAAATACAAGATACATACCACACCTTCTTGGTGGGAAATCTTTGCAGAGTCCCTAGACAGCACAGGGCATCACACAGTGAGATACAATACACAAGTCAGAAAGAGCTTACTTTTATAACCAGGCCATTCCTGAGGTAACTCATTAATCCATTAATCTGTGAATACATGGATGAACTAATCCTTTCATTAGGACAGAGCTGCTGTGACTCAAGTTTTTCAACACATGATATTTGGGAAACACACACAAACCACAGAATTTTCCTTTTTAAAACTAACTTTGTAATTATTAATTAACCTGTGCTGTAAAATTGGGAGAATATGTGAATATCCTTATTCTTTACTTCAATCATCAATTGTACCAATGGTGGTTATAAAGTGGTGATATTCTAGTTCTATTCTTCTTTCTATATTATCTGAATTCTTCAGAAAAAAAGTGAAAACTCCTGTTAATTTCAAGAATCACTTAAATATCTTGAGTGGTCTTAAACTTAGACCAATCATTATTTCTTTTGATTGTCAAACTCCAAATTTGCTTGGTAGGAATCCCTTCAAGTAGAAAGTTGGTTCATTTTGTCATGTCTACGTGTGATAATTTATCCTAAGTATTATTTTTTTCTCTGCTACTATAAATTTTATTTTCTATGCCTTATAATGAGTTGTTTATTTTTGCTATAATTATTTTGTTGTTTAGAGACCCAACATGATATCTAAGATTATCTTGTATTTTCTACTCAACCTGGACCCAACAGGCTCTCAAAAATGCTCTCGTTCCCTTTGGTAGGAAATAGTATTCATGTTCTGAGATCAAAATTAGGTTATTAATCAGGTTCATTGTGGATTAGCTGTTATTGATTTGGAGACCCATTAGTTTTCAAAGCAAAGTGCATTCTACTGTCATGTATAACTAATAAGAACAAATAAAAATATAAAAAATTAAGTGTATATCATTTTAAAATAATCAGTTTACTCTGTCGGATATAAATTTTGTCAGTATAGTTATCTTCCTTGCTTTCCTTCAGTTTTTCCCTGCTTTCCAACAACATCATTACCTCCATCCTACTGGGCACAAACACAACTTAGAATTCCATATGAATGCCACCCCTTTATTCCTAAAATATTTCTCAGCACATAGGCTGACACTAATTGTTTCTGCTTTTCTGGGGCTATCAGTTGTGTTGTTTTCTTTTGGAGTATGTTCAGTTCCATGGGTGTTTTTCTATGTCTTTTAAATTTTTTATATTTTGATTAAATAAAACATGCACATGTTTTAGAAGTTACCAATATACAAAATATAATAACTAAAAACATTTTTGTTCTCCATGGAATTCTGCCCAGACTGTTTCTACTCAACTCTTTTCTCATTTGTTCCTAGTACTTATCTCCTTTTTTCTGTGTGTGAAAATAAACAAACTCACATAGGTTTATTTTAATCTCTTTTTTATGAGGTAACATTCTCATATGATCTCTTTCTTCGAGTTGTATTTTTCACTTAATGCATATTGTTGAGTCCAGTCCATAGCCTTTTATAATAATCTTCCTAGTTTGTATAGAACTGTATGGCTCTTCAATGTGCCATAGATAATTTTGAACATTTTAGTATTTCAGACATTAGTGCAATGAATAATCTTGTGCAAATATTGCTTTGCAATTGGGAAGATATATATTTTGAGATATCCTTTGAAAAGATGCTGCTAGATCAAAGGGTAAAGACACAGATTTGATACTTACTGACGCAGTTCTTACAATAAAGACTATACTTTTTGTACTTCAACTAGCAATATAAGAAATTTTTCTGTTTCCCCATACTCTTGACAACTTTATAAGTTGTTTTGTTGGAGGATTTTTCTGGTTGTGTTTTATTTCTTCTTGTTTTCAATCATGTAGTAATAATAAATAAATTAATAAACATTAATGATATTAGTAAATTAATTGGTAGTAATAATCAATAAACTGTTAATAATTAGTAAATTAATTAATTTTACTTATGTATCCTCAATTTCATTAATACATAATTGACCAACAAAAATTCTACTAATAGCATGATATTTTGATACATGCATAATTGTGAATGATTACATCAAGCCAAAGTAATGAATTACCTCATATATTTATATTTTTTTGGTAAGAATATGCTTTAAAATATGCTTTCAGAGTAAACTTCAAGTAAATACTACAGAATTATTAACTATGGTCACCAGACTGAACAAAAGATTTCTAGAACATATTCACCCTAACTAAAATTTTGTATCCTAATCCCTCCTCCATTCCCCCAGTCAAGTCTCTGGTGACTAGTTTTATATTTTGCTTCTATGAGTGTATCCTTTTAAAGATTCTACATTTTAGTGATATTGTGGAATGTTTTTCTACCTGTGTTCAGTTCATTTCACTCAGCAAGCTGTCCACCAGGTGCATTCACGTTGTTGCAAATGGCAGGATTTCCTTACTTTTGAAGACTAAGTAATATTCTGGGGTGTGTGTGTGTGTGTGTGTGTGTGTGCGCGCGCGCGCACACACATGCATAAATGCACATATTGTTCTCTTTATCTATCATTTATTAATGGGCACTTTGGTTGATTCCATATCTTGGCTCTCATGAAGAATTCTGCAATGAATATAGGCATGTAGATATTGCTTTAACATACTGATTTCATTTTTTTAAAAATATATACCCAGGAGTAGAATTGCTAAGTCATATGGTAGTGTTATTTTTTATTTTTTAAGGAAATTCCGTACTTCTTTTATAATGGCAATAATAACATACATTTGTACCCTTTATGTCCTTTTTCTCTGCAACCTTGACAATACTTATTATTCATTTTTTCTTTTTGATAATAGCCATTCTAATAAGTATGAGGTGATGTTATAATCTTATTTTATATTTCTCTTATGTATGCCTGTTAGGTGTTTATATGTCTTCTTTGGGGGAAATACATATTCAGTTCTTTCATCCATTTTTAAATCAGGTTATTTCTCTTCTTTTCTTATTATTGACTATTTTAGATCCCTTATACATTTTAAATATTAACTCCTTACCAATGTACTCCTTGGAAAATACTTTCTCACATCCTATGGGATCCTTTTTAGTTCCTTACTATCAGATGTAATATCTCCTCTTTAACATGTATTTTATTTATTGAGTCTTCTCTTATTTTTATAGCATAATTAATGATTTTATTTTAACTTTCCATTAAACCAACTCTTAGATTCATTGTTCATTTCTATTGTTCTCTAGTCTTTGTGTGCCAGTTTGCTATCAGAGTTTCCTGAAATGAACCTAGTGTAGATGTCTGAAGCAAAGTCAGGTGCTCATTTCACTCTCCTTTACTACACAAAGAATATGTCTCTCTGCACAGGATTGTGTGTACTTTGGTGAATGTTATCATAGTTAATGTGAAATTGCCATTCTTACCTTCTTTAATAAATCCTTTCTTATTATTGTACTGTACTCTGGTGCTATAATCTACACATACAAATACACACACACACATACATGCATACACATTTATTTTTAAAATGCTACCATAGTTATTAAAAATGAATAATTTGACCTGTATATTTTTGATTGATTTTTAATCCATCTGAAAGAATATGTCCTTTTTTATGCTTAAATTTACATTTCCACATTAATGTAAATACTATTTCTGAGTTCCACTGATGGTTTGATAGCTTGACTTGACTTGAGAAGCCATCAAGAAAATATTGTGTTTCAGTTTTCAATAATCTTTCCAAATATGTTGAACTCCTTTTTTCTTTTTCTCCTCTCAGTTGACAGTGATCACTACCCTCCATTTTACTTATATTAATTTTCGGTGTAAGTTTCTGTCATTCATAATTGATACTCTTCATCATTTTGGCCATGTATGTTGGCTATAAGCAAGAGATTATTATAGAGTACTTCAACTTTTAGTTTGAATGTTTTAAAGTCAAGTTTTGTAGCACTAGGCATTTTCATAGTTTGATTTTGATATACTGGTTTTGTAGTGAGATGCTTTCTAAATAAAAGGATTTTCAGACACCAAATTGTTAATTTTTTAAAAAAATTAACTGATTTTGATAAAAGTTCTGAAATGTATAAAGAAATAATAGATTATTGTCCATTCATCATGACTTTCACCTCTAACACTATGAATGTACTGACCTATGATCCTGCATAACACATTCTTAGTTTTCTCTTAAACTTAACAAGACTGTTGCCTTAACTAACTTGTACATTGTCACTGTACCAATGATAGTGTTAGGACCAAAATTAGGCCTGTTAATTAACTCTGATGTAATTGTGATATTAACACTTGAGAACTATGTCAACAATTTATATTTACCAATAAACCACCATGTAAGTAACTATGGATTATTATCATATGCACCAGGCTATCATAATTTATAATTGTTTAATCAAATGTTTTGGCAAGCTCAGATTCCAACTAGAAAAGAAGTTCAGAGGGATTAGTGAGAAATTTATTAATCTGAAGAAAAGCATGGAGGTAGGGAAAGTGATTCAATAGGGCATAGAATTATGATGATAATTCAGACTCCTTTCCTACTTAAATATCTACAGAATTAAAACAAATTAGAACTAGGAATTAACTTTGTACATTTCTAATTCCATTTATTGATTTTGAATGCTAAACAGGGAATTAAACTAAATACCTCATATTTTGGGGGTAGATCAGGAATCCGGATATTCACACCCTTCTTGGGTAATGGTATATCATTAGACTGTACATTTTTTGGAAGTTCCCTATTTTACAATATTTTGTCCACATGGAATTATCCATTTCCAAAGTGTTCACTGCTTTTATTTATACAGGCACCATTCAATATTTGTAGATGAGATCTTTCATCAAAAATATCTCATTCAGTGGGTGATTAACATCTGTTAATTTGTCTTGGACTACCCTGGCTTATATTTATTTTCTAGGCATCATTTATAGCACCCCATTTTAGTCCCAAAGGAGTCTCTCCTTATATGTCATCACATATCTTTTTAACAGCATTTGACACTGAGTCTTTTGGCCATTGTTTTGCATCACAGCAACCTACTCTGAGGGAACTTGTTCTAACTGCCGCCACAACAAGCAATTCCACATAATAGAACCCAACAGCACTTCCTCTTACACCCTCATCTGGTAAATTTCACTTCCCTTTATTGAGGTTAAGAGCATAAGATTCTAGATTTGAATGACAATCATACATTCCACAATGTGGATGACCAAAATAATTAATATCTGTGGGGAAAATCATTGACTAATGGGAAGAGGAGTAGAAAAAAAATATTCTGTTTGAAATCTTTTGGACTGAATGTCTTGTGGTATAGCGTTTTCTCAGGGTCTCAACAAATGCAAAGCTGCAATATGACCTCATCATTTGACCTTGAATCTATACAGTAAGCAGTCATTATTAAATCTTCAAATTTACTTTTTTCTCCATCTGTAACACTTTTCCTTTTTTTTCACTTTTTTTTGAGCATGCATTTCCTCATAAAGTAGCAAAATAGAATCTTTTGTTTAAGACTGCAAGATATAAACTATTAGAAAAGTAATTGCATTAATAGGACAATTTAATTAATAAATTAATATGTATTGAGGATTTATTTTTTATTTGGAGACAGGGTATTGCTAAATTGATAAAGTTCTTCCTAAATTGCTGAGACCAGCCTAAAATTTTTGATACTCCTGCCTCAGTCACCTGAGTTACTAGGATTACCAGCATGCACCACTCACCTGACTCAATTTAAATTATTTTTGACAACATATATGTCTCATTTGACAACCAAGAAATGTGATTTCTTCTGGTGTGTCTGGGTGTGTGTGTGTGTGTGTGTGTGTAAAGTAGATTTAACTCTATTGTCTCTTTTCTCAAAATGGTTTTAGCACTGATCACACAAGAGGTGAACCATTTGGAATAGTAAATTTAACATCTATAGTAACATTACTGAGCATCTACAATAGGCTAGTATTTTGATAGGTGTTTTCATAATTATCATTGTTACATTTACTTCTTGTAACTATTCTGCAAAGTGGAACTACTAATCTGTTTTAGTTCATAAAACTTGGTAGTTCATATTACCTTTATGACAAAATTCTGATTTTCCTCTTTTATGTCCCAAACTAAGAACAGTATTTCCTAGCCACATTGCCATAACATTTGGCCATTTGTATTGAATAATCTAATTAAATGTGAGAGTAACAAATGTCAATTATGACCAAAATGCTTAAGAGTCTACAGGAAGTTTCACATATACATCTTTTACAAAATCTACATGGAACAAATTCATAGTTATCCAGAATAAATATACAGTGTGATCTAGAAATAAAGTTTGTTATTGTGAACCACTGAGATTTTTAGGTCAATTTTGCTGCAATATATCAAACATATCAATATTCAGATTTATAAACAGATAATAAATGGGGATGCAAACATCCAAATATTTAATTCTTAAGCTGGGAAAAATAGAATAAATGTTCCATTCTCAAAGTGGTATAGAGTATCCTCAGGAATATAGGACCACAAACATAAAGTATAAAGAACGATGTTAGGAAACCACAGAAAATCCTAAGTGTGAGAAAATAGTCAACGGTTTTTAGTGGAAACTGGAAGTAGTGATTTTTAATTTACACTATTGCAGTTTTTGCTGTGGTATTATTTCTCCTTCATATGCTGAAACTACATTTTTTCATACATTTATTTTATACATAAGCAATCATTTGTACCTATTTACTTTCATTTTATATATAATAATACACTTATATCTATTTTCTTTTTTATAATTATATGCAGGCTTCTCTATACTAATATAGTATCTATAAAACATAAAGATAAAAGGTAAAAACCACTAAACCATCCAGTTGAATATTAGGTCCTTCCTTAAAACTCTAAATTGTTGTTTCTGTTATAACTTACTCTCTGATTATGTACTGAATAATCTTGGTGTTAGGTTCAAGAAGCATAAATGAAATTACTATAGTAAACAAAAATATGGAACCTGAATAGATATTAGGGTCTTACAAAAACCATGGAAGGACAAGCTTAGACAAGTGGCCAAAGTCAAGTTTGTTCTAAAAGCCAACATTTTGACTTTATGAACTATCTACATAATAATTGCCTTGCAAAAATAAGAATTGATTTCCATTAAGACTAAGAAACATGAACAATTATCCAAAATGACAAAATAGATGTAATTGAAGGACAGGAAGGTGGACAGGGAAATTCCAACAATACAATTATAATTCTTCCCCTAGTTTTTGTGATATATGCACATTCAGTTTTATTCTTCTATGTCTCAAAACTTGCATTCTAACCCATTGAATGTTACTCTAAGTTATAGTTTAGATATGAGATATCCCCCCCAAAGCTCATGTGTAAGATAATGAGAAAAAAAAGGTTAGAGGTGAAATGACTGAGTTATGAGAGCCTTAACCTAATCAGTGCATTAATCCACTGATTTAACTGGGCAGTAACTAAGCAGGCAGGGTGTGACTAGCGGAGGTTGGTCACTGGGGTGATGCTTTTGGGGCTTATATTCTGTTCTTGGTGTGTGGGATTCTCTCTCTGCTTCCTGTTATATTCTGAGTTGCTTTCTTCTGCCATGCCTTTCTACCTTGATGTTCTGCTTTACCTGGGGCCAAGAACAAGAGTTGGCTGTCTATAGCCTGAGACCTCTGAAGCTATGAGGCCCAAATAAACTTTTCCTCCTCTAAAGTTGTTCTTGGAAGGTCTTTTGATCACAATGATGACAAAGCTGACTAAATTAGTCTATCAATTTGTTTATTCACCTAACCCATTTTAGTGTAGAAATAGTAACCATGTATAGCTTCATTGTAGAGCTAATAGAAAATGATGAAATAATAGTTGAGATTTCCAAATGAAATTAACTTTGTGAATTTTGAGTATTTTAAAGTTTAAGATTTTTAAATATCCATTTAAGTTCGGATCACAAGTAACAGGCTTCAACTCTAGAATGTTTATAAAATTAGTTGTATTACTTCTAGACATATAATTCCCTGAGAATATTTTGGGGAAAATGCTGCTTAGCCTAGCTATTGAGAAGTCAGTTTTATTAATGTATTTGCTCACATTCTAGGTTAAATTTATCATATATAGACTGCTGAGGGGAAACTGACAGGACTATTTTTCTTCAGTTACAATTCTTTATTACCTTTCCCTAAAGATCAGCATCACTGTCCCCATGTTATTAAAGACATTAATCTAAAAATACCTGAAATAATCCTAACAATTGACTTGCTAGTGTGATAGTTTTCTCAGCTGACTGATCATGTTAATTAGATTGGTGAACTACAGGAAATATCCTCAGTTTTATTGTGATACTCTGAATTTGACACTTTGGGACCTGCATACAATCCATCAGCAATTGAGGGAAGATGGGTCATCTTTGGAACTAAAGTCAAAGAAACTAAAGTAAAACTGTACAGGATATAGAATAAAATATTCTCCCCCAAGGAGATGTTAGGATACCTTTCTTAGGAAGATTTTTCAAAAGGAAGGCTATACCATTAGAGGACTTAATAACAAAAATTTTCTACATACTTTCCTAGAAAGCTTTCTACTATGTAATTTAGATAAAAAAAAAAAAAAAAAAAAAAAAAGAAACACTAGTACATAAATAGCAAGTGAATGAGCTATATTTCCCTTTCAATTGTTTTGGAAAGTTATATTTTTTTTAAAAATTAGAGCTCTACAATCTCTTTCATTATTACATGATCTCACTGCATATTGGTGGTAGAAACAGCCCCCAATGCCTTAAAGGGTGATTTCATGGCGCAGAACAGATAGGGAAAAATCAGAATTTTAATTAACGAACATCAGTATACCAATGCTGCACAATAATATTGGTAAGATTAGGCAAATGCCTGAAAGCAGGCATGTATCAGTGAATAAAGGTGGGTGTAGCATTAAGGAGGAAACAAAAAAGAAGGAAAATACATATTTTTGACAAGTCTTCCAATATATTTCATAGTATTTTTGAAAACTTCAGGGCTTACAAATATGGACTTTTACCACATAATCTGGTAATTTTATAAAAGGTACCATCATCCCCTGACCTTGGTTGAAAACTCCCCTATCTTCTTGCTTCCACTTTGGTGGAGGCAATGGACACTTTATAGTTCAAAAGTCAGAGAGTTCTATCTAAAATGGCAGTGAAATTATGCCATTCCTTTGCTGCCCATTGTCACTTTGAGTAAAAGCCAGGTCCTTATAAAATGTGAGTGGCCTTTCTCCAGCCTTGTCCCTCACCTGTCTGGCACATTATTTTCAGTTCTTGCCATATTGGACTTTCAGAGCTATCTTAAATGCCTCTAATCTTTCTGCATATGAACTCTGCACACCTGCTTGCATACCCCACCAACTCCCAACTCCTTTTCTTCAAATGACAGCCTAATTTTTTTTTTTTTTTTTTTTTTTTTTTTTTTTTTTTTTGCAGTGCTGGGGATTGAATCCAGGGCCTTGTGCTTGCACTCTATCCACTGAGCTGTATCCCCAGCCCAACAGCCTAAACTTACTTTCACAGAATGGCTCTCGCCAACCACATAATCACATAATCTTAAATAGTTACCTCTCATTGTTTTTTTCCTGAAGCACCATGATTTGTTCTTCATAAGTTTTAATACAGTTTATATTTTGTGTTGCACTAATTAGGATACAAGCTAAGCTGCTGTTAAAAACAAACAATAGCAAAAACTTGACCCCGAGACTGAATAGTTTACATGAGGCAGCATTGGATATCTCACTTTCAAAACAATACAGAGGCAAATGGCCTGAGCCTGGAGCAGAAACTCTGCAGTCTGCATCATGTGGTTTTTAATCTTTGAGTTCCAGACAGTTTCATTTTTCACCAATATTCTGCTACCAGGCAAAAGGAAGGAAAGAAGGAGGAGAAAACACATTTAATACTGGGCACTGTGGGCACTACTTCCATTTGAATGCTATTGGCCAAAACCTAACTATGTGGTCACACCTCATTGAGAGACAGATGGAGAAACAGAGCAAAGCCTGGTAGCCACATGCCAATCTAACTCCATGGCAGGACAAAAGGGGAGAAAAAGCTGTGGAGGAAGACAGCAGCCTTGCTAAAGCTACTGTTTTAAGTGTTTAATGTCCATCTTCTCTACTAGATTGTGTAAGACTCCATTAAAGCAGAAAGCCCAACTTATAAGTATCTGGTACTATACAATCAAGGTATTTGTTCATTTATGAATTTTCTTTCTTTCTTACACATTTGTAACCTCCAGAAGAGCAGAGATTGCTACTATTTTGTGTATATCTCTATCTATGTATCTATCATATACCTCAGTATATAACATAATGTGGTCATAGAATAAATGCATTATTGAGTAAGTAAATTAATGTAGAAATACAGTCAGTCCTCTATTTAATAGAAATTTTGACAAGGTTTAATAGCTAGCAAATTCCAGAAATTCTTTCCTACCAGTGTTGTGTTTTTCATTATCACTTCCTCTAAGGAGTGCTTTTTTATATAGTTTTCTAACACCTTACGAAAGTTTAATACAATGCTTGCACTCTGTATCTGTTTATGTACTGTGGCCCTTTGGAAGACCACAAAACATAGTAATATATAACATTTTTGCCCACCAACTCTACCCCAAGGAATCAAATTTGTTTCCCTTAGGGATAACATAATCCTCTATTAAGAATTCTTTCTTTATAGAATAGCATGAGACTTTCATTTTAGTACCTTTTAAGGGTGACAAGACAAGTCATTCAGGGATGCCATAGATGGTTCACATAAAATTAAATTAAAGGTGCTTATATAATTGAAAAGATACAGGTTTAAAAATGAAGTATGTGGCCTATCAATAAATTTAGTTTGCCTTTCACTTGCTTTTAACTTGTATTTTTACATATGGGTATCTACAGGTACCATTATTTAAGTCATTATAATTTGCTAGTCATTGGGCTAACACTTCATGTACCTATTCTGGTGGGAAGCCTGTTTTGAGGAGGAAATTTGTTTGAAATGGGAGTTCAGTGTACTTCCTGGTATTATGGAAAAGAAAAGGAGATATTGGGATAAGGGAAGAAACAGAGAGATGATAGACAATATTGATTATGGACAACGTTGTTTGCAGTTTATTATTAAAAATGTTCTTCCCAAGTATAACATAGTAATTTTATGGTAAACTTATTTATAGCAGATAATGTTGAGATTCATAATTTCATTATTATATTGTAAGGTTTAATAAAGGGACTTTTCGTGTCAGTGAAATTGCCTCATCCTGATTTGCATCTTATTAACTAATTATAAATCATTAATTTTATCCATTGTATTTTAGAACAGATTATTATTTATTGTGGCACATGACTGGGGTTAAATGTATCAACATTTTTATAATCAAATTCCATTGGTTAGCTATGTATTATTTATGGAAACTTTTGTTTTTAAAATTTTCAATGATTCAAGCTGTTTGATTTCTAGTTTGTCTCCTGCATGTATGCTTGTGAAAAATATTTTAACAGATAACAGGTAATGCAGCATAATAATAAAACAATAATATTTTAGATTATGCATGAGGATAAAGAGGAATATATTTGAAGCACATCATTGGTTAACCACACAAAATCAAACTAAATTTTGCCAAAGGATGAGGGAAAAAACTGTTAGTCCAAGGAATAATAACCTGCTTATTACAAAATCAGTTATCTAACATTGAATACTCTGAAACACAGACAAAACATTTTTTTAAAAAGTAACTTTGCAAACTAAGATAAAATAGTGAACTGCTCAATATCAATCACTAGTAGTGTATATTTAAAAATGCTTCGAGATTCCTTGTGTTCCAGTATCTTCCAGTGTTCATATCCCTTCTGACCATATCAGTATAAGTACTGACCATATCAGTATCATATTTAAGATAGATCATTTCTTTATTCCCCCAATCCATTTCATTAAATAATAAATTCCTGAGTGGCAAAAGTGCTATTTTATTTAATATTTACTGGAAGAATAAAACAATATTGAAATACCATGTAGGAAAAAAAAATCACTTCATCATCCTGAGGTTACTAACACAGGTGGTAGTTCTTGTTGATTTTTATTAATTTCCCAATCCTGGTCCCAGTGATTTGCATATTATTTTATAATTTAATTTAATATACAAGACTTGATTACCTGTCACTTGTTTTCCCAAGTCATTCCTAACTAAAAAAGCAGCACACCAAAGGAGTTCGGCACGGATGTCAGAGCCATTGAAAAAGGAGGAGTAGAGAAGGAAAAACAAACTAGAGAAAAAACAAAAATGCGTATGTTGAGATGAATATGTAGTTGAAAATACAAAGTGAAAGAAATTAAAGGTACTGGCGTCATTAAGAAAGGATTGAGTCGGGCACAGTGGGGCACACCTGTAATCCCAGTGTCCCCGAAGTCTGACTCAGGAGGATGGCGAGTTCAAAGCCAGCCTCTGCAATGGCGGGAGGTGCTAAGCAACTCAGTGAGACTCCATTGATTCCCGCCCCCACAAAAAAATTCGAATGATATTCCATATGACATATTTAAAAGCAAGCATGTGAGGCAAAACAAAATATTTTCATATAAAACTATGTTAAATTTACAGGTGGTGGTTAGTAAACTAATGAGCTCTAGGTACATGGAAAATCAGTTTCTTAAAACAGATTATTCATAGATGATGCTAGATCAAAGATATTACTCTTTCAAGGATCTACTTTGATTTATTTCAACTTTTGAAGAAAGTTCACATGAAAAGCTTATGAAAAGTTCTTACAAGAACAAGAATTCTATTTGCCTTAGAAACTTCTCTGACACTAAAAACATCTTCCTTAAATTATTTATGCTGAAGATGGATTGTAATGATAAATAATATGACACTGAATTTGCTCTGGAGATTAGCTTTAAAAGATCAAAAAACAGAGGTGTGGTTAGTACCTAGATAAATTGTACTTTCCCAGTTAAATTAAATGGTAAGGGGCAAGTAAGTGAATCCTTCAGCCAAAAAGCTGAATATGGTATGAATTTATTCAGCATAATCTTAGCAGCCTATATTCTTCGGTTTTTGTTTGTTTGGTTTTGTACTTGTGATTGAACAGAGGGGTTCTTTACCACTGAGCAACGTCCCTGGTCCATTTTGTATTTATTTTGACACATGTTATCTATCACTAATTTTCTGAAAGTCTCAATAAATTGCTGAGACTGGTCTCAAACTTGCATTTCTCCTACTTCAGTTTCTAAAGTCACTTGGATTACAAGTGTGTCACCATTGACAAGTCTTTGTTGTATTTTTTTAAATATTAAAATAAAGTCCTACTTTGAGAATCAGGCATACATGTCAGAAATGTTTATGTATGTCTAAATAACATTTAATGTTAAATTTTTATTTTATTTGCTGATAGCCAATTTCTGAAGTTTCTGAACAGCCTATAAATATATAAAAATATAATCATACTCACTTTTATTGCTTTTTGTGAAATATTCAACATCCTTTCCTGCTTTACTCAGAGTTACTCCTCTAAACAGGTCTTAAAAAGACATTACTTGAAGTATCCCAGCATTCTTTTGTCACATGTAAGTTCTGAAATATCAGGCGAGACTCTGTAGCAATAACCATCATCACCACCATCATGAAACCAAAAACTACCTAAAGATTAAAGTCATGAAACAGTATTGGAAATGGTGAAAGTACCTTGGAAATGATCTTCACTCTTTCTTGTTTTGTGAAAAAAAAAAAAAAAAGTGAAGTTGATGCTCAGAGAAAGGAAATGATTTTTCCCTAATCACATGCTGAAAAGCAACCAGTGTATAATGAATACTTAATAAATATTCTGTATAGGGGAAGATTTTTTATGAATTATTCCATGTAGTCTTCTGCATAATGTTATGAAACAAAATTTATTGCTATGTTTATTTTAAAATGATTCGTGCTAAGGGCAATAAACTTTTTTTAAGTGTGGAGGACTCTTGGCACTGGAATCAAGTCCACTGCTTTCTGATACTTTATATCACACTTCATTGGATGTTTAATTATCTATTTAGGCAAACATATAATAAGTTAAAATGCATTTTCTACAGAGGCTTATACTTAGTTTAAGAACAGCTGAACAATGCAAAGTCTTCAGCTAACAAATGTTATAGAATAAGAACCATTGTGAATAATTCAAGGGCCCATTTTGAGTTTAAAGATATCTGAAAACCCCTCAAAAATATAAGTACTCATTTACTCCTATATACATAAAGTCAGTTAAATCATATTTCATTGAATCTTAGATACATATTTTTCCTTGTTTTTAACTTCATGAAATGAGGATGTTCCTTATAATTGGAAGCATTTTATACCTGTAGAGGTGGATACACAGTTACTGCTGAAAGTATGTACATATGAATACTTTGATCATATTAAACATAATATTGCTGGACAACTGAAACACATACTTTTTTTGGTTTAAGAATGAATTAAATAGGTCAGGCTTGGTAGCACAGGCCTATAATCCCAGACAAGAGTATTGCAAGTTCAAAGCCAATCTCAGCAATGATGAAGCGCTAAGCAACTCAGTGAGACCCTGTCTCTAAATAAAATACAAAATAGTACTGGGGATGTGGTTTAGTGGTCAAGTGCTCCTGAGTTCAATACCTGGTACCAAAAAAAAAAAAAAAAAAAAAAGATTTTAATAGCATTTGTCAATAAATATAAATTCAGGATGCTATCCAAATGCCTTTCTTGACATAATTCTGTGAGATTAAGAATATATCAAGGGTATCAAGTTTTGTTTCCATCCCCTGCACAGAAAAAAAAAAAAATCAACAACTAAAATTGAAGAAGACTGTCAATGGTACACTCATAAAGAAATGCTATATCCAAAATCCCTTGGAAAACACAGACTTTAATCTTGTATGAAAACCTTTTGATATTGTTAACTCTGAAAAAATATTAATAATTTAAAAGTGTCAAGCTGTGCATATTAAGAAGGTAAGATCTTCTCAATTTGTTGCGTTTACAATTTCTTTTTTATGTATACACAAATATGATCTATGATAAAACATCAAAGTATAATACATTTAAAACAGAATTACATATGCATAATAAAATTTTTAAGTGACTTGAAATCAATATTTCATAGTTGAATCAACAGCCTTTTTTCTTACTGACATAGAGAAGAAAGGATCTTCTTACAGATGTTAAGGTATGCTAGTATATGGTACTATGGTGACTATTCTGCATTATAAGACAGCAACATTTTCTAACATGGCTACTGTTAATTTCTTGATAGTAACAAGTACAACTGGAAAAGTTTTTAAGAGAAAATAACAACATGGACCAATCTTACAAATATAATCTTAAGTCAAAAATGGTGGACACAAAAGCATGTGTGTTGTATTATTTAATGTAGCACACTATTAAAAGTAGGATTAATGTTTTGTAGCAAGGAGGAAGACAGGAAAGAATTACAAGGAGATGTTTTGTTTCTGACAATTTCAGAAGGATGGCTATGACAGTGTTTGCTTTGCGATAATTCAATGAGTTGTCTGTTTTCGTTTTGTGTGCTTTCTATATATGCAATATACGTCCCGATGTAAAATACAAAACATTTGAATGTTGTAATAGGCATGAAACAAGAAAAAAACAAAGTCCTAATGGACATTAAAATTTATTTTCAAAAATCTAGCTAAATATCACACATACCAAAACTGATAACTAGTGATATTTGTCTTATCTAACATCACCTAAGTTATTAGTGACAGATACGGGATCTCTGATTCTGGAATAATTAATTAAATTGTACTAGTTGATATATAACATATAGAAAGAAGTCAAAATATTTAGGACATTTACTATTTAAGAAAAAAAAAGTGCTGTGACAGGGATAACTAGTCCCAAAGCTTCCTTGTTCATGTGCAGTTGTAGATTATATTGTTCAGACTGGGGTTTAGACTGGATTTCTCTATGCATTAGATCTTCTCCACAAACCAAACCCAAATCATTCATTAGAATACCATTTCCATATTTAATTTAGTTTAGCTGCTGCTTCCTTCATATGATTCTATCCTTCCTTGTTTCCTGACATCTCGGGATATCATTAGAATATCTGCTTTTACATATTTAACATTTCTTTTTATCAGAACTGTCAAGAACTGCCCAAAAGCAAGCCATTAGCTGATATTTATTGACTATTTCATAGTCATAAACCAATGTTCAGAGTTTTTACAGATATTAATTAGTTATTGCTCATAACCATCTTGGGGGCTATTATTATTCTCATTTTATGCATGGTAAACTAAGGCACATAGAGGAGATAACTTACCCAAGATCACTGTGTTAATAAATGGTGAAGCTGGGATAATTATTTTGAGAAGCTATGTAAGGAGTAAATGGAGCCATCAATTGGTGGCTTCTACACTGCAAATTCAAGTGTCCTTGTGGATTATTCCAGAAACTCCAAACAACATAGATATCTATAGTCAATACCCTTAATCTTATAAAAATATCAAAGTAAAAATTTCTGTAGTAGTTTCACATGATTTATTAGCCAACCCAGGAGCATCCTGTTTCATAACCCCTTCTCTAATTAAGAATGCATTGTCCCTTAGAAATTGTTCGTACCAATATTAAATCATCAATATAATTAATTTTAGCTCTGGTAATGATTTCATAGTCAATCTTTATTAAATTTTGACAATAAATAGGGACACTCACATAGCTAGAGGAAAACATGGAAAAATTATATTTCATTCCTTCTTATACAAAGCAATTTCTGGATACCTTCTAAAATGGATGGAAAAGAAAGTATTAGAGAAAGTAGCTTGCGCAGCTTCCTCGTTGAATTTCCTCTCACATAGTGACCTGTGACAGTGATGCGATTAGGGAATGACTTTTCTCAGTATTGCGGGTCACCAAGTTCTATCAGTGGTTGATTTTCCTGGCTGGACAAGCCTATTATATCAAAAGTGTGAAAGTATCAATACACCTGCATGCATCATTTCTTTAATGAAAGAAGCCAATATCCTCTTGTCCTCCAGGGAGTCTGAGCTATTTGAATTTTATCACAGCTCTCCACTTCAGTAACTCTAGAGGTTCCCAATTAGCATGTTCAATTAAAACTTGGTTAAGTGCAGATTTTGCTGTACCCTAGCCACTTGAGCAATAGTGGCTGGGTTTCCTGTTCACTCATAATACTTATTCCGCAGATGCATTCTGATATTAGAATAAACAACAAAACTCTCAAAAAACAGATAGCACTACCAAATTTTATATGGCCACTAATATTTTCTCCTTTTTATTGCAGTCAGTGTCCTCTTATTCTGTCAAAAGTATTATGAAGTTTTTAATAAGAGAAAGCAAGGAACAGTGTAAATTTAGCCTCAATATTTAAAAGGAATCCATTGCTTCCTGCCATGAGCCATTATACCATGAAATCGGCAGATGGCTTAAGATCTCTCACAGGAGGTCTTGTGAGATTACATGCTCTGCATCAATTGCCATTTTTATTCTTCTTCCAGGATTATTTTCCCTGAAAGGGGAGGTTTGGAATTCTACTCCCTTTTTGGGGATTTCTGTTTTAAAATGTTTTGTTCTTGGCCTCCCTAATCCTTAAAATTAAATGGTTGCATGGAGTTTCCGTCAAAAGACGGAATCAGAAAGCGTTCACTCTCCTAATGAATGGTAAGGCAGCATCAGTACCTTGGGGAATTGGTCATCACTAGTTTTCTTTTTCTGTTTTGTATGGAAAATGGTCATCAAATTTATGATGTTAGTTTTAACTGGTATTTTCTTCCCCCAACTTCCCAACCATTACTGCAACATTTTTTTCTTTAATTTCATGACCTTTATTTGCTGTTTCAGTTAGTCTCATATTTTGCAAAATTTCTCCAAAACCAAACCGTGAAGTGATGTGTGGGATGGATGATATTTAAGAGGCAAACCCAGGATACATGAATTAGATTTGGTGAAAAGTGAGACAGAGAAGGAAGAAACTCATACATGTGTACAACTACACACACAAACACACACACACACACACACACACACACACACACAGAAATTTTGTGCATTAATGAGTGTGATGGAGGGTTGCGAAATAAAATTCAGGACATCAAAATTCAAATTTGCCTGTATTTTATTTGCTCAATCTGGCAGCTCTAGCATGATACCACAATAAAATGTAGGTCTCAACTTTGAGAAGCATATATTAACATCTTCCTTTCAGAGAACAGAGAGGCTGACCCTGCCCCATATTGTGGTTGAGGTTGCTATGATTATCCTAACTGTGTGTTCCTTTTCCTCCTTTCCAATTTCATTTATAGCCTGTCTACCTCAGTGTGCTCCTGGGTGCTGGGGAAAGTTCTTGAACAGAGGAGAGGCACAACAGTTTGAGGGAGGAAAGTCTGTCTCCAGCCATAATAAATGACATCAAATAGTGACAAGGATCTAAACAATTTTAACAGAGGAAGGAGTATATATTTCAGTTCTCTTAGCACTTTGAAATGTAAACATGTTCCTTTGAACAGGTTCTACTTTCATTATGATCTCTTATTGTCAAATCTCATTATGAATTTACTATCAAAGACTGGCTTCAGAGTCTTCTCTGTGACCCATGTCTCAGATTTCTGTTGTCAGAGAGATTTACCTACATAGAGATGTAATTTCTTATTTTTTTAACCTTTCAACAACATTAAAAACTATTTTTTCAAAGATAAAATTATTTCTAGATCTTATTGTTCCTTTGAATAAGTGGTTCTCAGTATGTGGATTCTTTCTTTTAAATTTTTATTTTAATTCATTGTACACAAATGGGGTACAAATTTCTCTATACATGAAGTAGAGACACACCATTTGCATGATCATACATGTACATAGGGTAATGATTATTTCATTATTTTATTTTTCCTTTCCCCCATCCCCTCTCCACCCCTCATTGTCCTCTACACTATCCATCCTTCTTCCATTCTTGCCTCCCCCATCCCCCTGTTATGTATCATCATGCACTTATCAGAGAAATCATTCGGCCTTTGGATTTTGGGGATTGATTTATTTCACTTAGCATGATATTCCCCAACTCCATCCATTTACCTGCAAATGCAATAATTTTATTCTTCTTTGTGGCTGAATAATATTCTATTGTGTATATATACCACAGTTTCTTTATCCATTCATCAGTTGAAGGGTGTCTAGGTTGGTTACACAATCTAGCTATTGTGAATTGAGCTGTTAGAAACACTGATGTGGCTATGTCACTGTAGTATGCTGATTTGGGTATAGGCCAATTATTGGGATAACCAGCAATATATGAGTGTACCTTTTTTTCCACATCTTTAGCAACACCTATTACTGCTTATATTCTTGATAATAGACATTCTAATTGGGGTGAGATGGAATGTTAGGGTAGTTTTGATTTGCATTTCTCTTATTACTAGAGATGTTGAACATTTTTTTCATATATCTGTTGATTGCTTGTAGATCTTCTGTGAAGTGTCTGTTCATTTCCTTAGCCCATTTACTGCTTGGGTTATTTGTATTCTTTGTGTAGAGTTTTTTGAGTTCTTGATAGATTCTGGAGATTAGTGCTCTATTTGAAGTATGTGTGACAAAGATTTTCTCCAACTCTGTAGTCTCTCTCTTCACATTGCTGATTGTTTCCTTTGCTGAGAAAAAGCTTTTTAGTTTGAATCTATCCCAATTATTGATTCCTGCTTTTATTTCTTGTGCTTTGGGAGTCATGTTAAGGAAGTCTGGTCCTAAGTTGACATGATAAAGATTTGGACTTACTTTTTCTTCTCTTAGGTGCAAGATCTCTGGTCTAATTCCTAGGTCCTTGATCCATTTTGAGTTGAGTTTTGTGCAGGGTGAGATATAGGGGTTCAGTTTCATATTGCTGCATATGGATTTCCAGTTTTCCCAACACCATTTGTTGAAGATGCTGTCTTTTCTCCATTTTATTTTTTTTGGCAACTTTGTCTAGAATGATATAATTGTATTTATGTCTGTGTGTCTCTGTGTTCACTATTCTGTACCATTGGTCTACTTGTCTATTTTTGTGCCAATATCATGCCATTTTTGTTACTATTGCTCTGTAGTATACTTGAAGTTCTGGTATTATGATACCCCCTGGTTCACTGCTAAGGATTGCTTTAGGTATTCTGGGTCTCTTATTCTTCCAAATGAATTTCATGATTTCTTGCTCTATTTCTATGAGGTACATCATTGGGATTTTAATTGGAATTGCATTGAATTTGTGTAGCACTTTTGGTAGTATGGCTGTTTTCAGAATATTAATTCTGCCTATCCAAGAATATGGGAGATCTTTCCATCTTCCAAGGTTTTCTTTAATTTCTTTCTTTAGTATTCTATAGTTCTCATTGTAGAGGTCTTTCACCTCTTTCATTAGACTGATTCCCAAGTATTTTTTTTTTTGAGGCTATTATGAATAGGGTAGTTTTCCTAATTTCTCTTTCAGAGGACTCATCACTTATGAATAAAAATGCATTACTTTTATGAGTGTTGATTTTACATCCTGCTATTTTACTGAATTCATTTTCAAGTTCTAGAAGTTTTCTGGTGGAATTTTTTGACTCCTTTAAATATAGAATCCATATCATTGACAAATAGTGATAGTCTGAGTTCTTCTTTTCCTATTCATATCCCTCTAATTTCTTTGGGTGTCTAATTGCTCTGGCTAGAGTTTCAAGGACATTAATCACACCAAAAAAAAAAAAAAAAAAAAAAAAAACAGTTAAAAGAGCAAATGCAGGAAGCAAAAGATCATTTCACTAAAGAGATAGAGATACCAAAAAGAGATCCTTGAAATGAAGGAAACAATAAACCAAATTAAAAATTCAATAGACAGAATAACCAATAGGCTAGATCACTTGGAAGACAGAACCTCAGACAATGAAATCAAAATACTTAATCTTGAAAACAAAGTTGACCAGAGATCATGGTGAGAATCATGAATAGAACCTCCAAGAATTATGGGATATCATGAAAAGGCCAAATTTAAGAATTATTGGGATTGAGGAAGGCACAGATAAAAACCAAAGGAATGAATAATCTATTCAATGAAATCAAATCAGAAAGTTTCCCAAATCTGAAGAATGAAATGGAAAATCAAATACAAGAGGCTTATAGGACACCAAATGTACAAAATTACAACAGAGCCACACCAAGGCACATTATAATGAAAATACATAAAATACAAAATAAGGATAGAATTTTAAAGGCTGTGAGAGAAAAGCATCAGATTACTTATAGGGGGAAACCAATATGAATATCAGCAGATTTCTCAGTCCAGACCCTAAGTGCTACAAAGTCCTAGAACAACATATTTCAAACTCTGGAAGAAAATGGATGCCAACCAACAATCTTATACCCAGCAAAACAGATTTGACAATGAAATAAAATCCTTCCATGATAAACAAAAGCTAAAAGAATTTACAAATAGAAAGCTGGCACTACAGAATATTCTTAGCAAAATAGTCCATGAGGAAGAAAAGAAAAACAACAATATAAGTCAGCAAAGGGAGGAACTACTTTAAAGAATAGTCAATTAAAAGAGAAACCAAGTCAAGTTTAAAATAAAAAATAAGCCAAAATGATCAGGAATACAAATCATATCACAGCGATAACCTTGAATGTTAATGGCCTAAACTCAATAATCAAAAGACATAGACTGGCAGATTGGATTAAAAAGAAAGACCCAACAATATGCTGCCTTCAAGAGACTCATCTCATAGGAAAAGACATCCACAGACTAAAGGTGAAAGGATGGGGGAAAACATACCATGCACATGAACCCAGTGAAAAAGTAGGGGTCTTCATCCTCATACCAAATAAAGCGGACTTCAAGCCAAAGTTAGTCAGAAGGGATAAAGAAGGACATTTCATACTGCTTAAGAGAATCATAAATCAGCAAGATAACAATCATAAATATTTATTCCCCAAACAATGAAACATCCATGTATGTTAAACAAATCCTTCTCAATTCCAGGAACCAAATAGACCACAACACAATAATATTAGGTGACTTTAACACATTTCTCTCACTATTGGACAGATCTTCCAAACAAAAATTGAACAAAGAAATCATAGAACTCAATAACACAATCAATTATTTATACTTAACAGAATATACCATCCAACAAAGAGTGAATACACTTTCCTCTCAGCAGCACACGAATCCTTCTCTTAAGTAGACCATATGTTATGCCACAAAGCTACTCTTAGCAAATACAAAAACCTAGAGATACTACCTTGTATTCTGTCAGATCTGTAAATCAATGACAAAATAAAAGACAGTTACTATTCCAACACTGGAGACTAAATAATACACTATTGAATGATACATGGATAACATAAGACATTGGGGGGGAGATAAAAAAATTCTTAGAGGTAAATGAGAAAACATATCTAAATCTCTGGGATACTATGAAAATAGTACTAAGAGGTAAATTTATTGCATGTAGCACATTCAATAATGAAGAAAAAGTCAACAAATAAACGACCTAACATTACAGCTCAAAGCCCTAAAAAAGAAGAACAGATCAACACCCAAAGTAGAAGACAGGAAATAATTAAAATCAGACCTGAAATCAATGAAATTCAAACAAAAGAAACAATTGAAAAAATTGACAAAACAAAAAGTTGATTCTTTGAAAAAAATAAACAAAATTGATAAACCCTTAGCCACACTAACAAAAAGAAGAGAGAGAACTCAAATTACTAAAATTCATGATGAAAAAGGAAATATCACAACAGATGCTATTGAAATAGAAAACATAATTAGAAGCTATTTGAAAATCTATACTCCAAAAAAATAGAAAATCTTGAAGACATCAACTGGTTTCTAGAGACATATGATCCACCCAAAATGAATTTGGAGAACATACACAATCTAAATAGATCAATTTCAAGCAATGAAAAAGAAGTCATCAAAAGCCTACCAATCAGTGTGTGGTTTCTTGAACAATAACAATTGTTTCACCTGGAAACTAGTTAAAACTACCAGTTCTTGAGCCCTGCACTGAACTTCTATATCAGAAGCTCTCCAGGTTTGGACCCAGCAATCTGTTTATTCACAAACCCTCCCAGTAATTTTGATGAATATTCAAGGTTGATTAATTATTGCTGTAGACAAGTAATACTACTAATATGTGGAACTGACTCTCCTGTCCTCCAATTTTTTAATTTGGTAAAAGCAAACTATAAAATTTATAATCTTAACCACATTCCTACTAATAGTAGCAAGAAGGGTCTACCAACTTCACATCCTTACTAAAACTTTCTTCTACATTTTTACAATAGTTATCCTAATTACTGTGAAATGGTGTCTCATTATAGCTGTGATTACTATATCCTTTATGAATAGTGGGATTGAACATCTTTTCATGTGCTTTCAACCATTTGTATATCTTCTGCAGAGAAATATCTATGTTAGCCCTTAGGTCAATTTGTTTTCTTTATGTAATCTGGATATTCATCTTTATCAGATATATGATTTCCAAATATTTTCTTCCATTATCTTAGTTGCTTTTTTATTGTGTTGATAGTCTTTGGTGCACAATGATTTAAACTGTAACAAATTTTAATTTATCTTTTTTTTTGTCTATGCCATTGGTGTATGCAAAATAATTGCCAAATCCAATGTTGCAAAACTTTGTCATTTTTAAAAATAATTTTAGGTTTAACATGTATGTTTTTCATCAATTTTGAATTAAATTTCTTAAAACATTTTTTTAGTTGTTGATGGACCTTTATTTTATTTATTTATAGGCAGTGCTGAGAATCAAATCCAGTGCCTCACACATTCTAGGCAAGAGCTCCACCACTGAGCCACAACCCCAGCCCATGAGTTAATTTTTATATGATATTTGGAAAGGGTCCTTCTTTATTAAGTTTTCCTAGCACATTTGTTGAAAAAACTGTTTTTTCCCACACTGAATAGCTTTGAAATTCTCCCATTGAATGGCCTTGAAATTCTTTCTGAATAACCATAGGCATGAAGGTTTATTCTGGACTGTGCATTCAACTACTTTGAGCTATATGTATCTTTCTGCTGGTCACACACTGTTCTAATTTCTGTAGCTATGCAGTAAGTTTTGAAATTAGGAAATGTGATACCTCTACCTTTGCTCTACCTTTGTACTTTTTCAAGATTGTTGGCTACTGATGATACTTTGAGAGTCCATATATATTTTAGTATTCTTTTCTAGTTCTCCAAAAGATGTCATTAGCATTATGATAGAGATTGTGTTGACTAATCCATCACTTCAGGTAGTACTGACATCTTAGTGATATCAAGTCTTTTATTCCTTGAATGTGGGATGTCTATCCATTTATCATGTTCAGTTTTTAATTTTTTTTTACTCTTTCAATTCCTTGGTTAATTTATAACCATTTTATTCTTTTTAATATTATTATAAATGAAATTTTAAAAATTTCCTTTGCATATCCTTTATTGGTAGTATATTGAAGTTCAATTGTTTTTTTTTTTTTTTTGTATTGTCTTTATATCCTGTTACTTTGTTACTTTTTCTGGATTCAATTTTAGGGGTTGACATTCAAATATATAAATTGATCTTGATCTATTTCCATTGTTTATAAGTTCAACAAAAATAGAAACCTCATCTTATTTGGTTAGTTTGATAAGAAAGACATACATCAAATAAATAGGTGGGCACTAACATTGACACTAATTAGATGATAAAGACAAAATATTTATAGTGCATCCTGTAGAGAAGATGATACTTGAGCTAGATGTGGGAAGGAAGCTAAGTCAAATTCTTAGAATTATAAGTTTCATTTTATAGAAAAATATGGTTCATAACTTTCTACTGAATATTGACCTACTTTGACTAATATCTATTTTCTTGAGACAAAAATACAAGGATATAGTATCATACATCATAAAGATAAGTGAGATCTGATGTAGTCAATTTATTTAGAATAACAGGTGCATAATATATGTTGGAAAAAGAATATGTAAAATTTTCTCTTTTTAAGATATTTTTAAATTAAAATATACTTGTTTCAAAAGTCTTTTAGATAAAGCTGGGTTTATTATAGATATGATGTATGGTTTGACAATATTGTGGTGATGATTCCTTAGCAGTGAAAATTTTATCCCCAAGTATGACACTGACAAATGCAATATTTAGCCATCCTATATGTGTCCCACTCTCTAGCTTACACACACATTGGTTGGGTGTTGTAAGCTTTGCATAATAGCAGAAAGTCTGCACTCTGCAATCATAGATTAAAATTGCTTCATTACACTGTGGCGGGCAGAACCCAGGGCCCAGGGTTACGCCACGTGTATCCAAAGATGGCGACTGGCAAATGGCTTTCTGATTATGCATGGAGAAAGGCAGAATGCGTTTACAATTGGCTGTATTATAATCAGTTCAGCTGCCTAGCACGTGGACAGATATACTTTACATGTATGCTCCAGCGAGTGATTGCTTGACCTTTAACAGGATTGGATGGACATATCTGGTTACAATTGCTTATGCATGAGACTGCTTATATATTGAGGGTGTTATTTGAATAAAGGGGAAGCTGCTTGATGAACTTTTGAAGAGTATGTGTCTTCTGTCCCGCTGGTCGAGCCAGAAGCGGCAGTTTTAGGTAAGTGAAAAGAGCAAGAAGCTGAGCCGAACCGCTTGGAGCAAGCCAGGCAAAGAAGCCCCGGTTTTCCTCCATAAGCGGAGCTGCTTGAAGCAGCCCTGGGGCAAGTAGCGGTTCTCGGTATTACACAAAATACATGAAGTTCAAGTTGATGTTTTATGCAATGTTCCTTATCACAATAACCTTTAGTATGTGCTCCCAAATGACCATTATATCCATTCCTAGTTCAGGTACTTAAAGAAATAAAATTTATTGCAATGAGCTAATGAGCATTGTAGAATTTAGAATCACTCCATTCTACATTTTTAGAAAATTGCAAAAATGTTTAAAAACCCATTAGTAGTTTCCTGAAATTTATGATTTCTAATAATGAAAAACCCTGAAAATAGTTTCCACATTAGTATTTCCTATACACAGTACAATTATATAGTGATATCTTCAGAAAAAGAGGTGTAATGATTCCTTACCATAATTTGTGTCCCTACTTAACCTAAACTTTATATATATATACACCTATAATTATATATAGGTGTCTTGACAAATCAAGAGTTGCATTCTACAGCATCTATACATTTTTTAATTGCTAGAAATACTGACAGCAATTAATTTTAAAATTCATTATAAAAGAAACCTCTGATCAGGAAAGCTATCAGGAAAATTACGATGGGAAAAAAGTCTTAGAACTAATTCTGGTTATGCTTTTTTAATTCTGAGACAAATTCTCACAAAGTTGCTTTGGCTGGTCTCAAATTTGTGATCCTCTGGCTGACCTCATCTTCCTAAGTCACTGGGATTATAGGTATTGGCCATGATGTGTGACTTAGTTTTGCTTTTGTTGGTATCTCAGTGTCTTGGTGAGCTAGGACTAGAATGCATAAACAACAGAAATTTATGTTTCACAGTTCTGGAATTTGAAGGTGAAGGTGATGGAAGATTTGGGCTCTGGCAAAGAGGTATGTTTCATGGTTTGCAGGTGGCAATGCTCTTGCTATGACCACACATGGCCGAGAGCAGAGAAAGCAGGCTGTTGTTTCTTCTTCTAAGGACCCTAATCTCATTCACAAGCGCTCCACCATTATAGCCCAATTAACTTTCAATAGTCCCATCTCCTAGTACCATAACAATGACGGATAGGATTTCAATATATGAATTATGCAGGAACACATACATTCACTCCTTAACACTGAAAAAGAACTTGATTTAATTAAGGATACTATACAGAATGCAATCTTATAAAACTGAATCATATTTTACCTGCCAGAGACAAAATCCACAAGAATTATTTCATGCCTGTGTTTGAATACATTTACACATCACAGTCAAATAAGTTTTGTGGGTTTTGTTCGGAAAAGTACAATTAAACCTCGTTTTAAAAATAATCAGGAATGATCTATTTTATTCTTTGTGCCCCAGTAATCAGCTCAAAGGCTCAGACTGCACCTACATCGGTGGCTATCTGTAGATTAAGTGATGTCTGGACTTCTGCTGCTGTATTAATAACAAATTGGCACGCAGCCAATAGGATGGAATGTGTGACAGTTGCCTTGATGGATCACTCACCGTGATTAGTTAGTGTTTGACAGTCACTTAATATGATAGATTCTCTTCATTTTTAATTATTGTCAGGCATGAGGTAAATTGGCTTAGAAATGATATGCATTATTTTTAGCCACAGAGTATTGTGCCGACATTGTACAAGTAATCAGGAAAATGCTCTTGTGTTAAAAACAAAAGGCTCTACTAGTTTTTACAGCTTTAGTGATCTTGTGCCTCTTCTGCACTTCCAAAAGTACATTCATGGATGATAATGCAGCCAATAATGTCATTAAAACCAAAATGGTTGGATTCATTCAAATAATTGGTATTTTGGAAAACATTTCATACTTGAGAATTAATAAAATTTCATTAATTATTTTCAAACTAAATTCAACATGTTGGGATGGAGTTAATTGGACTTACCCTTAGAAGATAGAATGAAGTTTCTTCAGTGGTTTGACATTTATTTTGAAAAGTAAGAAATATTTAGAATTGAAAATACACAATTGTCTTGTATATTTAGAATGCTAAATTTGTACAACCCATTAACATATAATGTAGTCAGAGTAAGAGAAGATCACCCTGAAATATTACATGGTGGTAGACTAAAATCTCTTTTTAAAATGAATTTTTGTGTTAAAATTTAGTCTTGTCATTTGATAAAAAAAAAAGAAATATTATTGAAAAAGTCAAAATATCCTCCCCTTGAGTAGTTCGAGCTAAACTATGCTACACTGTTGAGACATACTATGTCTATGAGTCTGATAGCTCTAATGTAGAGGTCAACAACCCAGTCTCTAAATAAAATACAAAATAGGGCTGGGGGGCTAGGCTGTAGCTCAGTGGCAGAGCACTTGCCTCACACATGCAGTGCACTGGGTTCCATCTTCAGCACCACATAAAAATAATAAATAAAGATATTCTGTCCGTCTGCAACTGAAAAAAAAAAAAAGAAACAGTTAAAAAAATAGGACTGGGGATGTAGCTCAGTAGCCCAGTGTCCCCGTAAACCACCCCCCAACACCACCCCAAAGAAAAGAGAGAAACTAATAAATATGTAACTAATGTAGAAATGGGAAGAGTCTTGATCTACTCGGATGCTTTTCTATAGGGGGCATATTGCCCTGACCCATAATATCTTTGTGCTACCCCTTCCTTGCATTTTGGTTAGTGTTTGATCAGGTATCATTTTCAAATCTCACCTGTGGAGGTTCACAAGCTCTGTCAGTGGCTGCCTGTGGGGTGACCTGCTTTTGCCACTCGCTCCCTGTCTCTCTTCCTTCTTACTCTCTCTATCTCCAGGTGAGAGCTCTGCTTTGAACATTTCTAAGTGCTCTAAGGCACTTTTTTTCTCAGCACCCTTCAGCCGACTGCAGAGAATAAAGGAGATGCCATGTGGAACACAAGGCTGTTTATTTCCTTGTGTTCCTAGATGGGGGAGACTTCTGTGCATATGAGCAGACTGGAGACTAACTCCTCACTGCATCAATGAATGCATGGGTGAAACAAGAATGCCAGGATGTTTCCTGTACCCTTGTTAACCAAAAATAAACCAAAATAACTACCAGTATCACTGTTGAATCGCTTCGTGCTGATCACCATTATATTTAAGTGTAAAGCAACTAAGTCTATGAAACAATTAAGAAAATATTTTATATTAAAAATAAAAATAAGGTAAATGGCGATTTAAATTTTATATAGAAATGCCATGGTATATACTATAAGTACAGCTATCTCTCCACTCTAAAAAAAAGAAGAGAGAATAGGAAGATTTCTGGCTCTTACCTTTTCTATGGAAAGGTCCATCTTGGTAAAGCTGCAGGCATATCCGTGGCAAAGGGATTGGTCTTTTTATTGATAAGTCTTTATTTTTGTCTCAAATGGCATAAATCATATGTGGAATACATTAATCATATTTAAAATCACTCCTCTAAGAGGCTTTTGTAATCAGTCATTTGCATTTCATCTTTGTAAGAACAAACAATACAGTAAATTAGTTTTGGGATTACTTAAAAATTATTAAATTGCTAGTCAAAAATAATACTGGCAAGCAAATTTTAGTGAAACAATGCTGACATCCAGTGACTACTTAAGTGAATACACAGTTTATAAATAGGACAGGACAGGGGAGATGGTGTTCATTTATCTAAAGTTCTAGTCAAAGTTAAATACTTCTGTTACCTGTCTGGCTGACCAGTGTATCAGGATCGAGGAAACACCATGCACAGTCATTATTTCTGAAGTCTCTGGATTATCAATGACTGTTTTCAATAAGTGCCTATAAAATAATTTGTTAAAGTTAATGTGCTGCCATGATGTATTGAAACTTTTCCTAGTTTAAAAATGTAGCTAAAACAATACATGAATAGAAATTCATTTAGCAAAAATGGATGCTGCCCCCTCTGAGAGAGATCAGAAAAGATTAACATTGTTATGGTATTAATATATACGTATTAATATCTTTCATTTATTAAAAGATTATTTCTGTGTTGGATACAGATTTACTCCTGCTAATTAAGTGTGAAAACTATATTAGCAAGTTAGGTAACAATTATATCAAATTAATGATAATTTTTTCTTTAAATTTAAGTTCTTGATTTATCTGCTTCTCATAACTCCTCTAGGTCTAATATAATTTTTTAAAATACTTCAAAAGTAGCAAACCAGCAATGCTTATTCCAGAATTCAAGTGTTAGCTGATTTATGTCATTCGGTTTCCGGTATGGAGACTAAACTAATTTCTCTGGGTATCCTCATTGATTGGTTAAATATATTAAATTCTTATAAATTACAAGTCTTATATTCCTGGTTGATTAATGCTTTGAGTAACCTAATACATATCAGGCAATGTACAGAGTAGCCACAAAGAAACTTGATGCTCATAATAGAAGAAAGTTTATACTCCCTTACATTTTCCTATGCAATTTTTTAAAATATCATTCCTTGTGTTTTTCTGTTATTCTTACATAGTGATAGTTCAAAACTGTTACAGAAATCTGTAATAAGTGTTGTTAGGATGTCAACTCATTAGACAGAGATGGCACACTTTCAACATTACATCCCTAGTGATATCATTATTTGTGATTTTTAAAGATTTATGCTTTTACATCCAATCATTACTATGGAGCCAACTATCAATACTAACATTCACAGTTTTGAGAGTATATATATATATATATGTATACACACACACATACACACACACACACATAAATACATAACATTCACATGAATATTTGTATTTGCTTATACATGTGAATGTAGAGGCATATGTATATCAGGAGAAATCCATGTATTCCTACTTCAGTAAGAATGTTTTAAAAATAGGAATGAAAATTTAATTTTATTCAAACTTTGATTCACCCGTGAGGATGAGAATATGGAAATTCTTCCTTGGCATTGTTATCATGACTTTTATTAGTAATGAAGTATCTACCGTTGAATTGCATGTGTATATACAGGGTAGTCTGAACAATTTGTCTTTCACTTAGAAATACCCAAAGAAAGCAGTAAAACTGAGCAACTCAAGATATGACCTAGAAAGTGTGGTGCTTTCTTATGTGACCTTAAATTTGGGAATATGCTAAAAATATTTCACCTGTGCATCAAGCTTCCACTATTATGAACATTCCTTATCTAGAATCTATAAAATCTATACATTGTTTTAGTCAGCTTTATCGGTTCTGTGACTAAAAGACATAATAAAAGCAATTAGTGGAGGAAAAGTTTATTTGAGGGCTTGTGGTTTCAAAATTTTCATCCATAGACAGCCAGCTCCATTCCTTGGGGCTCCAGGTAAGGCTGAACATCAGAAGGGAAGGCTGAACACGCAGAGGGAAGCAGCTCACATGATGTGATGATCACCAAGCAGAGAGACAGACCCCACTCAGCAGACATAAAATATATACCCCCAAAGGCATGCCCCCAGGGACCCACCTCCTCCAGCCATACCCTATCTGCCTTCTGTTATCACTTGGTTAATCCCCAGGGAATTAATTTGCTGATTGTTCAAGGCTCTCCCAATCCAATAATTTCACCTCTGAATGTTCTTGCATTGTTTCACACATGAGCTTTTGAGGGACACCTCACCAAACCATAGCATTCATTATTCATTTGAAACAGTATCTAAGGTGTACATGTTTCATAAGTACCATATCTTTTCATTCCTACGTTTAGTCATTGTTTCTTTCTTATTGGCTTCTTCCTAGTAGCATATGAAAAAAAAAAAAAAGAAAGAAAGAAAAAAGAAAAGAAAAAGAAAATGACTTGCTTGTCAATGAGTAATGTTAATCTTGAACTGTTACTCAATGGAAAGCAGTTATCAGTACTGAGCAAAAAATACAGTTATTTCAGGTTTAAAATTGTAAGACATCTTACTAGCTACATTTGTAAACTTATTTTTTTCTTTTGTAATTGCCTTTTAGAATAATAAAAAGAGGATGAACACATGTCAGTCCTTTAAATATTTAAGTCAGCTTTGCACAGTAATTGGCAAGAGTTTGTAAATGAAAATGAGGCATTTCTAATAGTTACTTGGTTGTTTTGTCTTAATAAAGCAGTGTATTTTAAATTAACTCATCAACAATTGGCAATTCTGAAAAAGTTTTTAAACTGACACACTACATGGCATATTCTAAAGGACAGGTGGGTTGGAAATCACAGCTTCACCTAGGAGTCTTTCTTCTTCATTACTCATAGTAAGAAAGTGCATAAAGACTCATTCTATGGAATCTATTTGGCCTCTTTAAGGGTTGAAAGAGGTCATGAAAATGTGCACAAAATTAAATTTTGGTGATTAGGATAGGAAGAACGTAAGACTAAACAATATGATTGCGTTCAATTCAAACCATGGTTAATTCCAAGGTTTAACTGTGATTTTGACTAGTTTCTAGTACCCTGCACTGTACACTTACATAAGAGTAATAAGGGTTAAAGACTTCCTATTTGTTAAGGTTTGGCTATGAGGAGTCCCCCAAAAGCTCACATGTGAGACAGTGCAAGAAGGTTCAGAGAAGAAATGATTGGGCTGTAAAAGTCTTAACCCAATCAGTGATTTAATCCCCTAATGGGGATTAGGTGAGTGGTAACTGAAGTGGTAGGGTGTGGCTGAAGGAAGTGGGAATTGGGGCGTGGCTACAAGGTACATATTCTGTATGTGAACAGTGCAGACTCACTCTCTGCTTTCTGATGGTCGTGAAAGCTGATTCCCTGTGCCACAATGTCCTTTCTCATCTCAAGTCCTGAGGAATGGAGCTGGCCTTCTACGGACTAAGACCTCTGACACCATTAGCCACTAAATAAACCATACCTCCTCTATAGTTGTCGTGGTCAGATCATTTAGTCACAGCAGCGAAAAAGCTGACTAAGACACCATTTTATCAGTGCAGATTTATCCAAGTGCCCAGAGAGTATTTAAAACTTGTAAGTATTCAATAAACATTAAGGACTGAATAGCTAATGCTCCAGAGAACAATATCCTAAAGAGGGGTGTAACATGTCACTGATTTAAGAGTGCTGTGTGTCCTGGATTTTTTCATGTCTTTATATGGATAAATACCTTGATTTTTCAACTTTAATGATTGGTTTCTAAGGCAAGAAAGTATATTTTCCACCAAAGTATTTTTTATAGCAAAAAAGCAAATAGCATTTTCTGACAATGATTAATTGGATAATCAAATGAATTTCTTCTTTCTTTTTGTTTTTTGTACCAGGGCTTGACCCCAGGGGCACTTACCATTGAGCCACAACCCCAGTCTTTTTGTCTTTTATATTGTGATAGGGCCTCACTAAGTTGCTTAGGGCCTTGCTAAGTTGCTGAGGCTGGACTCAAACTTGTGATCCTCTTGCCTCAGCCTCCAGAGTTGCTGGAGTTATAGACATTCTCCAGAATGCCTGACAAGCAAATGATTTTTTGATAAGAAAAGTAAATTTATACACATCTTGAATGTGACCTTCCAGATAAATATTATGAATAATAATTCATATTATTTATTTGTAATTTATTATGCAACTCATATACATGCACACTGTATAAAATGACCATCTTACATGTTAGTCGTATTGTTTTTAATATACTCTAATATGCAATTAAATTTTCACTGCACACTTAATTATATCATAAAGCATTCTAATTACTTAGGAGTAGTAATAGATTGTTTAGTTTTCATGGTACTTCCCCTAGAGTTATATATGATAGAGACAAAGCAAAGGGTCATCTTTTTTTTACTTTTCTGATAGAATTTGTCTCCAGTCATGTACAGTTAATGCTTTCTTAATCTAAACCAATTCCATTTTTCAAATATTACAGAAAATATCACTTATCTTGACAATGGCAAATGCACAAAATGCTGAGGTTCACTAATGAAGTAATTTAAGACATAGATTAATCTTGCTCTTTGTTAAAATTAAGCTTGCTAATATTTTCAAGAGCACATTAGCATTTAATTTAAGGTAAGTTCTAGAACCAAAAGAAACCACTGAGGTTCAAGTTTGACATGACATTTTACTAAAATAAGTCCTTGTCTGCATGGCAAACAGATGAAATTGTGACTCTCTTGAGCTTAATTAGCATATTATCTAATATTTTCATGCTGGGAAAGCACAGGCATCATCCTGATATAGAAACATTGAGCAATTTCTGTATGCAAAACCAGGAAAATAGGCAAATATACATTCTTTTTCTTAAAATGCAACTTGAATCTTGTACCTAAGCCATTTGTTAATAAAAGAGCTATTTGATTAAATATTGAAAAAATATCAATATGTATATATTTTGTAATTAAGGTGACAGTATAAAATGAAGTTGAAAACCCCATATGTATTTGGAGACCACAGATACTTAATGAACAATTGCTACCAGGGCAAAACAAAATTTGAATTCCGTCAATTTGTATAACTGAGCCATATTCCCATAGATGCAGAAAACACATCTACTGAAGAAAACAACTTAAAGAATCAGACAACTTGAAATGTAGAATTTAAAGATAGATGTAATTTAGTGGAGAGAATTTGTAGCAACCTGAATATTGAAAGATCTGCCATAATTGACCATAATAATAATAGCTATGTTTGACATATGCTTTTTATTTTTAAATTATATATTTATTTTTAAATTATATATTTATTTTAAAATTATAATCATTATTAACTTACTTAATACAAAACCACCTTATAATATTTATTCCAGTTTACAGATGAAGATTCTGAGGCAGAGAGATGCTAAGAAACATGCCTAGGAATATGTACATAGTAACTGCAGGATCATATCTTCCAACTACTTCACTTTTAATTTCACCCAATAGTGGGTCTGCTACCAATAGTGGTAATCATGCTTCCAATGGTGAGACTCTTGCTTGCGTTAGTTATAACAATTGTTATAACAATTTTTGTCATAAATAAAATTAAAATCCTGTGTTTAAATTCCATGTACATTTAACAATATTTGTATTCTAGAACTGATAGGTTTATTGTAGGGACTAACAAAGTTGGTGTTTATTTTCAACTTTTATAAGGTATTCTACAAATAATTGCTCTTACCTTAATCTGCATTAGCATTATCCCTCATGGATATGTCTATGTGCTTGTGTGTTTGCCCTGTCCTTTAGATTAGGGGTTAATGACTTTTTCTATGAAAGTCTCTACAGTATACATTGAGGCTTTGTGGACCATAAGGTTTATGTCCCAGTTACTCAACTCGAGCACATTAGCAGCCAGGAAAACTACATAAACAAATGTGCAACTGTGTTACAATAAAATTTTATTTGCAGAAACAGATCAGATGAATTAGTCCTACAGGTCATAATTTGACACCCCCAGCTTCAATATAATACTGTTGGTTTAAACATGATAGAGGCAAGAGGTGTCACACCCAAGTCCTATATTTACAACCCTATATTTATACCAATATGCAGCCATACATGCAAATTTTGTAGAATCTTATCTATAATGGCTCCATTATAGTATCTCCTTTAGGTAGAAACAGCTGCATTCTAGCCTGGGAGATTCTCAGCATGGTTTATTTATGGGATTGTGATTATATGGTAAGTACCTCAACAACTCTAACAGAAAACACATATTATATTTGTAAAGCCCCAAGTGAGCAAATAGGTTGACACCTGGATTAAGAGTCAGATGAACAAAAGTGACTTTCACATATACTTCCCATGCAACTACTCTAAATTGTACATAAGACAACTGGAGGATGAAGATTTTATACACAATGTCAAGAACCACTTTAGAAAATGTGATTCTATGTGGAAGTGAATTTCTGGGGAAGTCTCTATTATATTTAACTGGCAGCTTGACTGCTGAGCAGATGATACAAATGCAGAAGGTGCTGCATAAATTTCTCATTAAAACAGAAACATGGGCTTTTTATGTGAAAGCAATTTAATTCCCTATGCTGTTTCCGTAGTTTGTTTCCCAGTGAATACCAAATTTGAAAAGAGAAACCATATATATATATATATATATATATATATATATATATATATATATATATATGTTTTGACTATTACGAATGAAAACTAAAATGATATGCTTGGAGAAACACATAGGGAACAAGTATTATATGTTTTTACATGTAAGATGATGCTTGATGTAAGCAGTATTGAACTCTGTTCTTCCTGTCCACAAATGATGAAATTTCACTTGGCAGCTATGTTGCATAACTTCACTTTTCCTTAGATTAGTGGAGATTCCAAATTTTGATCTTCCTTATTCTTAAATGTCCTTACCTCGAACTTTTTAAAAATTCACACATGGTCTGATTCACTTTCCTGCTGAATCAAGATTCATAGACACACACATGCACACACACACACACACACAAACTGTGAAAAAGCTATTTGTCTTGCAGCCTGAAATGCTTGTCTTTGTCCCTAAGAGAAATGCACTGATGATTATGCAAAGATACTCCCTTCCAACTATTGTCCAGCCCCTCAATCCTCTCATGGCCAAACCCTCTAGGTCTCCCAAATCCTGAGCCCCCCTTTCTCTTTACTCATTCTTCTCAGACTGCAAAGCTCATAACTCTACATCTTTCTGCCTTAGATACTGACTATTCTCCTCTTGTTGTCCTAATTTTATTCTTTTCTTACCTACTAAAATTTCTAAACAACACGATTCTATATTTGTTTTTCCATTTTCTTGTGACTTTTCAAATATGAAGTCTATGTCCTTATTAATATCTTATAAATCTGTAATGGATCCTTTTAGGATATCATGTAAGTTATAAGTTTTTGCCCTCCAAAAAATGAACCTATAGAAAAAATCCTTTATAGAAATAGGGTGAACTGATACCTTGATGCTCTTCTATGACAAGTGATAGCATACACCGCAAGCCAAGTATCCCTGCACTGCCTTTTTTAATCAGCTCCATAGATTCTCATACCACCTAAGTGGTCATGGATCCTTAATCTTTCCCCAGTGTCCTCCAGATCTTCTACTGGACAGCTCTACTTTACATATTATACGCCAGTGCATAAGTGACCCATTACTTCCTCCTACAAAACTCTTGTTTAGTATTTTGATGAAATGCAATATCATGACCAAATACTGTGGAGATCATCAATACCTCTTTTATTCTTTATGTATGATCTATGAGGAAGTTAATTTGAAAACACTCCCAAATATCTGAGATCTTTTCTACATTCCTTTTATCTATTGCCTTAATTTCTGAATTTATCATTTTCACCATACTACTGCAAGTATTATAACCTCCTACCATCTCCATTCTAAAGTCCCTCTCAACTCATATTCTACAAGGGAATTCCAAACACTAAAAGTAAGACAACAATCATAACCTACCTATGAAAGTAATTTAATACCTGCCTATGTTTTCAACCTCATATCCTTTATATCCTGTATCCCTAGCCTACATTCTTGTCACAGTGAACTTTATGTAGTTCCAAAAAAGACAAAATGTAATTTCTAGACAGTTTGGCTTTGCACATATTATTGACTTTGGCCAAAATTTTCTCCCTTCCCCTGATCACCAAGAAACTACTGAAACTTTAAGACTCAATTCAAGGACCAAAGACTCAAGGAAGCCCTCCCTGAACCATCTTACATACAGAATCTGATGGTGGTAGGTTATATGAGAAAGGGCAATTAAATTCACAGATGGGATTAAGATTTATCATCAGCTAGTCTGAAATTAGAAAGTTTATCCGGTATTATCTGGGTAGACCCAGCATAATGATAATAGTCCTTAAAAATGGATAAATGTCAAATAATAAGAAGAAAATGTGATTAAGGAAGGATGGTCAGACAGATGCAAATTGACTAGTTTTTAAGAAGGAGGGGTGATGAGGCAAGGAATGGTTTTAGGCCACTAGGAATTGGAAAGGGTAAAAATATAAACCCCCGCTGGGAACCACTGGGGAAAAATGAAGTCCTTCATTTTAACCTAGTAAGACCCATTTTGAAAATGTAAGTAAGCTAAAAGAAGTTGTATCAAGTCACTGATACTGTGGCAATTAGCTCCAATCAAGAATGAATGCAACAATCAGCTTTCACCATATTTCTGAGATTTAAGTCTGTGCTTATAAAAACCCAGTCACCCTGGTTTCCAATAAAATTGAACAGCTATTATAATGTCTAGAAGGAGGAGTAAAAATCATCAAACTAAAACTTCAGAGAAATCTTCCAATAGTCAAAACTGTTTCATCTATTTTTTTTTTAATTTATAAATAATTAAAAGATATTTTGAAAAAGAATGTATTAGTTAAGATGTAAACAGAAAGGTGGGGTTTACTCTTAAAAGTATTTCCATTTAGACTTTTCTGTTATTCCCCCTTTATCTTGCTTCTGAATTTAGAAAATGTCAAAGGGGAGTAGAATATGTTTGAGGCTGCATCTTCTTACCAATATATCCCTTAGTTTCTCTGAAGCCTCACCATGGACACCTGAAGAGTGGAGTGGAGTTTTCCATCAAGCACCCTTGATAAAATGTAGTTATGAGTGTGATTTTATTTACTCTATCTTATCTTTCTCTGAAGTCTTAACCCTCCACCTTCTTAACATCACAGAAACTTCAAAGAAATCATTTCTACATTATTTTTTCTTCTCTTATGAATTCTATACAAACACGTCTCTGGTTATTCCAACCCACCCCAAAATGGAAACATTGCTGACTCCAATTTTTAAATTTACCTTATAGAAGTTTTCCAGTGTTATTCCCTAGAGTTTTTTTCTGATAGACTGGTAAACTGGTAGACTCTGGGGAGAAGGACTTGGAATAAGAGAGGATAAAAGGTGATGTGGGGGGGGGGGAGTCTTTTATTTTGTATTATGTACTTTACTAAGTGAATTTTTTGTATAAGCACCATCATGTACAAAGACTATGGTTTATTTTTCACACTTTTCAACTTCTTTTCATAAGAACCTCATGAATTAATTTCTTACATTTCAATTGCCTCCAACAAAAAGTTATGCTAATTTCCCTTCTAACCAAAAAGGATTGTAAATGCCAATTAAGATAGCCAGTGAAAATGAGAAGTGCCAGGACAAGAGGATTAAGTAAAATGTGTTTGTAAAATTTAAGAGGTTGTTTGCAAAACAGGCCCACCATATTTTCTTAGAGTTGTTCTACACAATTTTGAAAATGGTAGGTGGTCTATAGATGGTGCTAGTTTCCATATATAACTATGTTATGTTACCAAAGTATCAAATATGGAAACCTTCCATAGTATCAAAGGTGGAAACCCATTGCCATTTACCCTCTCTTATCCCAAGTTCTTCTCCCCAAAGTTTACCAATATTCCAATTTTTTTCCTGTAACTTTTACGGAAGAATAATAAAGGATAAAGTAAACATCCATATCTCTTTTTATTTTATGCAAACATGAAAACATACATGTAATTTATTAATAAAATCATTAGAAGTTTCATTTGTAAAGCAAATATGTTTTGAATGTTTATCATGTTTCTGGAATTAAATCCTAATCTTATTTGGCTAGTCTTTGAACATTTTTCCTTTTTTAAAAACTTTTTTTTTAGTTTTTGATGGACCTTTATTTTATTTGTAGGTGGTGCTGAGATTCCAACCCAGTGCCTCATACATTTTAGGCAAGTGCTCCACCACTGAGCCACAACCCCAGTTCATGAACAAATTTCTTAACTGCTTTCTTCTCTCAGTTTCTTCATATTTAAATAGAAGAAATAGTTGTAATTACTCCATAGAGTCTGTGTGAGGATTGAAATATAAAAACACCCATAGTTACTTGCCTGATAAGCCTTATATAACTGTTGAGTCTTCTTATTGTTCTGCACTGTTACTGTACTTCCAGCACTGTTTTAGATACTCAAGATTTATCAGTGAACAAGGTGGGTACCTTGATTAAATGAAGCCCACATTGACAGGGGCAGGAAGGGGAACAGATAATAAACAAACCAATAAATCAAACCACAATATCAGCTATAAGTAATATGCACATAATATGAGATTTAATATAATAGACTAGGTCTGAGTGGAGGAGGGACTAATCAAGCAAACTCTGGTGGAATGCTTGGGAAAGGGATCTTTTTATAAAAAATATTAAAAATGCTAGACCAAGAGGATGAGAGGAAACACTTTAGGTAGAGAAATGAGTAAGCAGAACTGGTAGGAGAATGAGTTTCATGTTTTGTGCAATACGAAAATTTCATGTAGCAGGTTAGTTGAAAGCAGTGAGTCTGGGGAATAGAGGGGTGTATTAGATAGAGGGGCAGTATTCACTATCAGCCATAATAATGGTACAGTAGGCTATCCTTATCCATGGTTCAGTGTTCCACAGTTCCAACAACGGCAGTCCAAAAATATTAAATGGATATTTAGAGAAAAAGGAAGAGAGAGAAGAAGGTGGACAAAAGAGAGCAAGCAAGGGAGAGGCCACACATACATAATATTTATTCCAGTATGTTAGCATTTTCTATTTTATTACTTATTAATGCTAATATCTTACTAATCTTAGTTTTCAAATTTAACTTTTTCATAAGAATTTATGTACAGAGCAATGCATAGTATCCATGAAGATGTCTGTACTGTTATGATTTGGATGTGGTTATTCCCCCAAAGTTCATGTACGGAAGTTGGTCACCGGTGGTAGAGAGATGGCAATTAGGCACTTACAGGGAGTTAATGCTTTTCTTGTGAGAGGGAGTTAGCTATCATAGGAGTGGATGGAGAGAAAGTTGTTAAATGTGAATTTGGCTTCCCCCATTCTCTCTTTTTCTTCCTCTCTTATCATATGATCTCCTTGAGTTTTTCTGGTTCGTATTCCAGCTGTGTTATACTATCTGCCATGAGGCCCTAGCCCAAAGCTAAACCTGGTATCATGCTCTTGGAGCTCCAGACTATGGACTAAATAAATCTCTTTTAATTATACATTACTTGGCATCAGATGCTTTGTTAATCCAACATGAAAGGGACCAAGATTGGTACTATACAGTTTCAGGTGTCCACTGGGGGTCTTGGAGAGTGTGTCTTGTGGGTAAGGGAGATTACTGGAACAGGTACCAGACATGACCACACATACATAATATGTATACACAACTGCAAACTAGACACTACACAGTAGGTGCCTATGTTGAGAAGCAAGCAGTGTAAAGCTGTGTCCCGTGTTCACCTCACGTGTCCAACAGTGGCATGTTCCCTGTGCAAAGCAGGGAGGTGGAGCCCAAGCCCAGGACTTGTTTCCATGGACTGAGAAGGCAAAGCTCGAAGTTCAGGACTGCCAAAGGAGCTAAGAAGTGCAAGGGCCAAGAGCAGGTGTTTATACAGTGGGGATAAGAAAAGCTACAAGTATGACCTAGGAATCTGCAAATGGAATTCACTGACAAATTTTTGGCAGAGAGCTGGGGTTCATATACACTGGATAAGATGCTATGAGGTGTAGCAAAGAGCAGCTGCTATGAGACTGAGAACAGAACAGAAATACCAGACATCATACATTTTTTCTGACACTTTGCAGTTACAGCCTATTAGGTGGCAGGGTCTTGCTGAGCCTCCAAGACCTTCAGATAAGACAAATAAACCAGGATGTTGATATTGGAGAAAAAACTATTCCCTAGGACAAAATTCAGAAAATATTTTCTATAATGAACCAGAGAGTACGTATTTTTGCCTGTGTCTGTCACATTTTTATTTTTCTAAACTTTTATCAATGTGAGAAATATTCTCAGCTGTGGGCTGTACAAAAATGGACCATTATATTTTGCCATCTGGCCAGTTTGTCAACCTATACTATGGTGCAAGAATTATACTCAAAGCAAAATAGAGAAAAGACCATCCTCACAAAGCATAAAACTATCTAGATGAGTTTTAATTTAATGGCTCATCTGGAAAAAATATCAACATTCTTTAAATTCAGAAAATACATTTCATAATTCACCATACTATATTACTGACAATGTGGAGCATTGAAATACAAAATATGTATAAAAACAAGCTAAATGTGACCCATAATAAAAAAATTAAGGAGCCAATATAAACAGATGCCAAAATTATCCAGATGTTGAAATTAGCAGACAGGAATTTTAAACATCTATTATAAATATGTTCCAGGACTTAAGAAAAAGGATGGTCATATTGAGTGAACATATGGGAAATCTCTGTGGAGAAATAAAAACTATTTAAAAAGTACCAAATTGAAATTTGAGAACTGAAATATAAAACACAGGAAATGAAAAATTCACTGGATGAGCTTAATATCAGGTCGGAGACACTAGAGTATAGGGTCAGTGACTGAAAAACAGATCTATTAAATAAGTCTAATATGAATAAAGGAGAAAAGAGACTGAAAAATAAGCTGAGCCACCATGACAGGTGGAGGATTATTTGGCAGTGTAAGTAGATGAAACTGGAGCCTCAGAAGAACAAAATGTGATGTGGTAGAAAATACATCTAAGGAATTTATGGATAAAAAATTCTCAAATATTTGAAAAAATGTTGGCAACTTAGGTATGGATCTTAGTCTTGAGCAGGGTGAGGACAGAGCAAAGCACACCTAGGAATATCATGATCAAGCTGCTGAACAGCCAAGATAAAGAAACACTCTAGAATCTCAGAGAAAAATGACATAGGAAAGAAATTCTGATGCAAATAATAGCTGACTTATCAAAAACAATGGCGGCCCAAACACTGGAGAAGGTGACATCTTCAGAAAGTCAAGAAAAGAAAGGAGAAAAATCTATCCATCCAGAACTCTGTGTCTACATATAGCCTTGAAAAATGATGCAATTTAAAAATCGATATGAATAGAAGCCAGAAGAATTCAATGTCTAAAGGTGTACAATGTAAGAAATGTTAAAGAACATTCTCCAGAATGGAAGGAAGATGATGAAAAATAGAAACTATATAACAGAATAAAGAGCAGGGAATGTGAAAAATACATGATCAAATAGAAACATATAAGTATTTTTTCTTCTTTTGATTTCTTTAAAAACAACAGAGTCCTATAAAACCTGCAAAGTAAGGTAACTCCACAAGATCATTTCTTTCCAATTCATTACAATTAAAAATCTGTGAAAAAACATAAAGAGGAACAATCTGAGGATGTTGAAAAGAGAACAATAAGTACACGCCTTGGGAAAGGAAGTTTGATAAAGGACACTGTATGGGGTGAGTTACTCATTTAATTTTGATTTTTCCATATTCTATTATAGCTTTGAACTGAGGGCAGACCCTCACAGAGCTGCCATGTAATAATGACCAGTGAAATTCTAAGTGAAATCCCATTTTTCTAACCACAGGAATCTGGAAAAGACATGTTTGCTAAGTGAAAAAATGGTAACAAGGAATTACTTCTTTATTGTTTATTTGGGTTTTTTTTCTGTTTTTCTCCCAATATTGACTAAAGTTTTCCCTTCTCCCAAAAGTTCTCCGTCAACACTCTAACCACTACAAGGAGCTCGACCAAAAAAAAAAAAAACAAATTAAACTAAACGTAAGTAGAAAGAAAAAAATAGTAAAGTAAATAGAAGATATCAATTAAACTGAGAGAAATCACAGAATTATTTCAAAGTGATAAAGTGCATAAAAACAATAGAGAAAATCAATTAAATGAGAAGCTGGTTTTCTAAGTAGTTGAATGAAAAAGAGTAAGGGAGAAATCACAAATTATCAGTGTAAAGAATGAAAGACACGCTACATATGTTGATGGAATAATAAGGACATACTACAAACTCATTGTGTTCCTAAATTTGAGAACTTAGGTGAAGTTTATCAATTCCTTAAAAGACCAACTGCTGAAGCTCACTCAAGAAAAAATAATAATCTGAGTATTTCAAAATATGTTTAGAAAATTAAATTTTTGTTTAAAATACTCAAATCTCCAGAACCATATAGATTTATTGAAAAAACTACTACTCAACATAGAAATAAATGATACTAATTATATACAATTATTTCTAGAAAATATAAGTTGAGGTAATAATCTGATGATTTATAGGACTTACATTGTCTGATACAAACTCAGAATAGAAAACTACTGACCAATTGTCCTATAAACATACAAGCCAAATTTTTTTTTTTTTTGGGGGGGGGAACTTGTGTCTGCGTGTCAGGTGTAGACCTCGGTCATGTTCTTGTGTTTTGAAAAGTGATTCATCTGCATTTTCTCCTTGTCTGTTCCCAGTATTCATGTCCTCAGTATTCATGTGATCTTATTTTGAAGGAGGGTCATTGCAGATATAATTAGTTAGTGTGAGGTCAAGCTGGGTGAAGCAGGATCCTAATCCAACGACTGTTTTCTTTTTAGTACTAGAACTCAGGGGTGCTTAAACACTGAGCCTCATCCACAGCCTTTTAAACTTTTTTTCTTTTGAGATGAGGTCTCCATAAGTTACTCAGGGCCTTGATAAGTTGCTGAGGCTGGCTTTGAACTTGTGATCCTCCTGTCTCAACCTCCTGAGTCACTGGGATTACAGGTGTGCACCTCTGAACCTGGATTTTTTTTTTTTTTTTTTTTTTTAATAAGAAAAGACCGACAAGGCAGACCGAGAGGAGAAGATAATGTGGAGACGGGGTCAGGATTGGAGTGATGTATCTATGAGTTAAGGAACACTAAGGATTGTTGGCAATGCCAGAAAGGAGAACATCATGGGACAGATCCTCCCTCAACGTTTCCAGAAAGAACCCAAGCCTTTTGACACCTTGATTTCAGACTTTTAGGCTCCAGACCTGTGAGAGAATTCATTTCTGTGATTTAAAAAAAAAATTTAAATTTTATTTCTTTGAATTAGTTATACATGACAGTAGAATGCATTTATACATTTCAATAGATCACACATAAATAGAGTGTAAGCTCTCATTTTTCTGATTGTACATATTGCAGGATCACATGGGTCATGATTTTAAGCCCCTGATATACTCTTTAAATTCCGAGACTTTTAGTATAATGAAGATGCTCAATTTCCTCCCACTTCTAGAAAGCACGCATGTATGAATCACACTGGTGCAACTTCACACCTTGTCTATGTAATTTCACATAATATTTATATCTGCAAACACAGGCCTTTGTTCTCCTTGATAAGTTTCTAATTCTAAATGAACACATCTAGTTAGTTTACTTTGGAGTTAAGAAGAAATTACTTTATCCAAACCGATGATCTTTTGCCTGACTATTTCTGTGTGACTGTTTGCAAGGTAAGGATTCCTGTTTAAACTTCTTCTTTGGAAGAAATGGGGTGATACAAATCCAGTCAGTATATATCCACCAAAGTGCTGTAGAAATTTTTCTGTGTGTGTGAAATTAATGAAGCCATTTGTAGAAGGTGGAATGCAAGGCCAGTTCAAAAATCTGTCAATAGAACTTATGATGTCAAATCACTAAAGTAGGAAATCAGTGTGTTTCTTTTAACAGATACAAAAAGTTTGACAACATTAAACGTCTATTTATAATAAAATTATTTTCAAGTATTTTCTTTTTTTAATGTTTTTTATTCAACTTTTAATTTTTTTGCAGACTGCATTTTGATTCATCATACACAAATGGGGTACATCATTTCATTTCCAAGGTTGTACACGATGTAGATTCATACCATTCGTGTAATCATATGTGTACATAGGGTAATGATGTCTCTCATTCCACCATTTTTCATACCCCCTGCCTCTCATTTCTTTCCACATAATCTAAAGCTCCCCCATTCTTCTTTCACTCCCCACACCACCACTCCCATTATAGATCATTCTCTACTTATCAGGGAAAACATTCAGTCTTTGGTTTTTTGGGCTTGGCTTATTTCAATTAGCATGAAATCCTCCAATTCCATCCATTTATTTGCAAATGCCATAATATTATTCTTTTTTATGGCTGAATAGTATTCCATTGTGTATATATACCACAGTTTCTTTATCCATTCATCTGTCAAAGGGTATCTAGGTTGGTTCCACAATCTATCTATTGTGAATTGAGTTGCTATAAACGTTGATATGGCTGTGTTACTATAGTTTCCTGATTTTAAGTCCTTTTGGTATAAACTGAGGAGTGGGATTATTGAGTCAAAAGTGGATCCATTCCAAGTTTTTTTTTTTTTTATTTAATTGTAGACAAATGGAATACATGTTGTTTCTCTATTTGTACATGGAGTAAAGGCATACCATTTGTGTAATCATAAATTTATATAGGGTAGTGTTGTTTGATTCCTTCTGTTATTTTTTTCCCTTCCCTCCACCCCTCCCACCCCTCTCCATTCCAAGTTTTGTAAGGATTCTCCACACTGCTTTCCAGAATGGCTAATTTGCAACTCCACCAGCAATGTAAAAGTGTGCCTTTTCCCCCACATCCACGCCAACATCTATTATTGTTTGTGTTCTTGATAATAGCCATTCTAATTGGAGTAAGAAAAAAATCTTACAGTTGTTTTAATTTGCATTTCTCTAATTACTAGAGATGTTGAACACTTTTTCATACATTTATTAATTGCCTGTGTGTCTTCTGTAAAGTGTCTGTCCAGTTCCTTGGCCCATTTATTGATTGGGTTCTTTGTATTTCTGGTGTAAATTTTGGTAAGTTCTTTATAAATTTTGGAGATAAGTGCTCTATCTCAAGCGCATCTGGAAAAGATTTTCTCCCACTCTGTAGGCTCTCTCTTTGCATTCTTGGTTGTATCCTTCACTGAGAAAAAGCTTTTTAGTTTGAGTCCATCCCATTTATTGATTCTTGCTTTGATTTTCTGTGCTTTGGGAGTTTTGTTGAGGAAGTCTGATCCTAAGCCAACATGATGAAAATTCAGACCTACTTTGTCTTTTATTATGTGCAGGGTCTCTGGTCTAATTCCTACGTCCTTGATCCATTTTGAGTAGCACATTTTGTGCAGGGTGAGAGGTAGAGGTTTAATTTCATTTTACTGCATATGGATTTCCAGTTTTCCCAGCATCATTTGTTGAACAGGCTATCTTTTCTCCATTGTATGTTTTTGGCTCCTTTGTCTAGTATGAGGTAACTGTATTTATGTGGTTTTGTCTCTATGTCTTCTATTCTGTACCATTGGTTTGCCTGTCTATTTTGGTACCAATACCATGCTGTTTTTGTTACTATTGCTCTGTAGTATAGTTTTTGGTATTGTGATACCTCCAGTTTCACTTTTTCTACTCAGGATTGTTTTGGATATTCAAGGTCTCTTGTTCTTCTAGACGATGTTCCTGATTCCTTTCTCTCTTTCTATGAGGAATGTCTTTGAGATTAATGACATTTAATTGGAATTGCATTGAATCTGTATAGCACCTTTGGTAGAATGGTCATTTTGACAATGTTAATTCTGCCTGTACAAGAACATGGGAGATGTTTCCATCTTTGAAGGTTTTCTTCAATTTCTTTCTTTAATGTTCTGTAATTTTCATTGTAGACATCTTTAAACTCTTTTGTTAGTTTAATTCCCAAGTTTTGTTTTTTTTTTTTTTTTTTTTTTTGAGGCTACTGTGAATGGAGTGGTTTTCCTAATTTCTCTTTCAGAGGATTCCTCATTTATGAACAGAAATGCATTAGATTTATGGGTATTGATTTTGTATCCTGTTACTTTGCTGAATTCATTTATTAGTTCTAGAAGTTTTCTAGTGGAGTTTTTTGGATCTTCTAAATATAGGATCATGTCATCAGCACATAGTGACAACTTTAGTTCTTTTCCTGTTTGTATCCCTTTAACTTCTTTGGTCTGTCTAATTGCTCTGGCAAGTGTTTCAAGGAGGATGTTGAATAGAAGAGGTGAAAGAGGGCATTCCTGTCTTATTACAGTTTTTAGAGGGAATGTTTTCAGTTTTTATCCATTTAGAATGATGTTGGCCATGGGCTTAGCATAGATAGCCTTTACAATGTTCAGGTATTTTCCTACTATCCCTATTTTTTCTAGTATTTTCAGCATGGAAGGGTGCTATATTTTATTGAATGCTTTCTCAGCATCTATTGAAATAATCATGTGATTCTTAACGTTTAGCCTATTGAAATGATGTATTACATTTATTGACTTCTGGATGTTGAACCAACCTTGCATCCCTGGGATAAATCCCACTTGATCATGGAGCACTATCTTTTTAATATATATTTGTATGTGATTGGCCAGTATTTTGTTAAGGATTTTTGCATCTATGTTCATCAGGGATATTGGTCTGAAGTTTTCTTTCCTTGATGTATCTTTGTCTGGTTTTGGTATCAGTGTGATGCTAGCCTCATAGAATGAATTTGGAAGGGTTCCCTTCTTTTCTATTTCCTGAAATACTTTGAGGAGTTTTGGTATCAGTTCTTCTTTAAAGGTCTTTTATAATTTGATTGAGAATCCATCTGGTCCTGGGCTTTTCTTGGTTGGTAGACTTTTGATGAATTCCTGTATTTCAGTGCTAGAAATTGATCTGTTTAGATTGTGTACATCTTCCTTATTCAGTTTGGGAGGATCACATGTCTCTAAAAATTGTCAATGTCTTTGATATTTTCTATTTTGTTGGAGTATAGATTTTCAAAGTAGCTTCTAATTATGTTATGTATTTCAATTGTGTCTGTCATGATCTTTCCTTTTTCATCATGAATTCTAGTAATTTAAGTTTTCTCCCTTCTTCTCTTCCTTAGTGTGGCTAGGGATTTGTCAATTTTGTTTACTTTTTCAAAGAACCAACTTTTTGTTTTGTCGATTTTTTAAATTGTTTCTCTTGTTTCAATTTCATTGATTTCAGCTCTGAGTTTAATTATTTCCTGTCTTCTACTATTTTTGGTATTGATCTGTTCTTCTTTTTCTAGTGCTTTGAGATGTAATGTTATGTCATGTAGTTGTTGACTTTTTATTTTTTTAATGTATGAGCTCAATGCAATGAACTTTCCTCTTAGTACTGCTTTCTGAGTGTCTCAGAGATTTTGATATGTTGTGACATTGTTCTCATTTACCTCTAAGAATTTTTTATTTCTTCCCTGATATCTTCTGTTATCATTGCATCATTCAATAGCATATTATTTAGTCTCCAGGTGTAAGAGTAGTTTTTGTTTGCTATATTATCATTCGTTTCTAATTGCATTCCATTATGGTCTGATAGGATACATGGTACGATCGCTATTTTTTTGTTTTTACTAATAGCTTCTTTGTGGCATAGCATATGGTCTATTTTGAAGAACAATCCATAAACTGCTGAGAAGAAAGTGTATTAGCTTGATGTTGGATGAAATACTCTATTAATATCCATTAAATCTATATCATTGATTGTATTATTTAGTTCTATAGTTTCTTTGTTCAGTTTTTGTTTGGAGGATCTATCCAGTGGGAGAGCGGTGTGTTAAAGTCCCCGACTCCCTAACGTGTTTTGGTCTATTTGATTCTTAAAATTGAAAAGGGTTTGTTTGATATACATAGTTGCTCCATTGTTTGGAGCATAAATATTTAAAATTGTTATATCTTGCTGTTTCATGCTTCTCTTAAGCAGTATGAAATGTTCGTCTTTACCTCTTCTGACTAACTTAGTTTTGAAGTCCACTTTATCTGATGTGAGGATGCAGACCCCTGCTTTTTTACTGGGTCCATGTGCATGGTCTGTTTTTCCCATCCTTTCACCTTTAGTCTGTGGATGTCTTTTTCTATGAGATGAGTCTCTTGAAGGCAGCATATTGTTGGGTCTTTCTTTTTAATCCAATCTGCCAGTCTATGTCTTTTGATTATTGAGTTTAGGCCACTGACATTCAGGGTTGTTATTGAGATATGATTTGTTTTCCTGGTCATTTTTTCTTATTTTTGGTTTTTTACTTGTCCCTTTGATTGGGTTTTTCTTAAGGGTAGTTCTTCCCTATGTTGAGTTGTTTTGTTGCTTTTCACTTCCTCCTCATGAAATATTTTGCTGAGAAAGGTCTGCAAGGCAGGCTTTCTATTTGTAAATTCTTTTAACTTTTCTTTATTGTGGAAAGATTTTATTTCATTGTCAAATCTGAAAGTTAGTTTTGCTGGGTATAGGATTCTTGGTTGGCATCCATGTTCTGTCAGAGCATGAAATATATTGTTCCAGGCCCTTCTTGCTTTTACAGTATGGACTGAGAAATCTGCTGATATCCATATTGGTTTCCCCTTGTATGTTATCTGACACTTTTCTCTTGCAGTCTTTAAAATCCTATCTTTATTTTGTGTGTGAGGTATTTTCATTATAATGTCTCTTGGTGTGAATATGTTGTAGTTGTGTGCACCTGGTGTTCTGTAAGCCTCTTGAATATGATTTTCCATTTCATTTTTCAGGCTTGGGAAATTCTCTGATATTATTTCATTGAACAGGTTGTTCATGCCTTTGGTTTGTAGCTCTGTGCCTTCCTCAATCCTAATAATTCTTAAATTTAGTCTTTTCATAATATCCCATAATTCTTGGAGGTTCTGTTCATGGCTTGTTAACATCATCTCAGTTTGTTCAACTTTCAAGAGTAAATATTTTGTCTTCATTGTCTGAGATTCTGTCTTCCACGAGATCTATTTTGTTGGTGATGCTTTCTAGTCAGTTTTTAATTTGGCTTATCATTTGTTTCATTTCAAGTATCTCTGTTTAGGTTTTTTTCAGAATCTCTATCTCTTTATTGAAGTGCTCTTTCGCTTCCTGCTGCTTTTGCTCTTTTAACTGTTTACTGTAATGGTCATGCATTGCCTGCATTTGCTCTCTTTTCTCATCTTTTGCTTCATGGGTCATTTTAATTATGCAGATTCTAATCTCTTTCTATTTCTACTGCCATGTTCTCATTGGATTCTATCACAATAACATCTTGGTTTGTTAGGGACTTTCTTCCCCTGTTTTTTCATATTGTTTCTATATATTCCCCTCTAGTAGTCAAGATCAGAGATATTGAAGTCCCCCCCTTGCAGGCTCATTATGACCCTGCAGTTTTCCACTACCTCTCCTTTGAAGGGATATCAATACCAGTAGCCCCCAATACAGAGAAAATGTAGCCCTGAACCAGATAGCCCCTATAAAGACTTTAAGATTATTAAAATAAACAGGATCAGTTTGATTATTATTTACAGTATGTGTAGTTGTGAACAAGAGGATGGGGAAATTGTGTAGGATGTGAGTGAGTAAATAGAGGTATCTGTCAAAGGGCCTCCAGTCTCCTGTAGGTGTCTCAGGAAGGGAGCTGTCCTTCCAATGGTGATGGCCACACCCTCAGGAATAACTCAAAATGCCTGCACCAGCCTCCAAAGAAGCTGGGGAGCCCCAGCGAGGGTGTGCTGAGTCAGCACAGAGGCAGGCGCAGTGTCCCTCAGCAGTAGAGGGGCAGGTGGGCAGGCTCAGCTACCTGCCAGCCTCTCTCCTCAGTGTGGGGGTGGGCTGGGGGGCTCAGCTTGGTCTGTCCGCATTGGGGAGCTGGGCTCAGCTGGTGTCTGACCTCAGTGGAGGGGCGGGCAGGCTCAGCTATGCATCTGACCTTGGTGTGGGGAGGGACGGGCTCCTAATAAAATTTTTTTAAAAGCAGAATTGAATTCTCTCAAAGTGATAAAATACATACACAAAATATACTCATAGCAGATATTACACTTAAGGATGAAAGAGTGGAACACTCTCTCCCTGAGGTGATAGATAAGTTATGAATGCCTACTCTCCACATTCCTATGTATAGTTTGTGCAGGTGGAATAAGGTAGGAAAAAAAAAATCAAAAGACATTGAGATTGGAAAGGAAGAAATATAATTGTTTTTATTTGTGTAATATATGATTATCTATATAGAAAAATACAAAACAATCTATAAAAATAGCTACTAGAATAGTTAAATAACTCATCAATATATAAGATCAATATTTGGAAGTCCATTTTATTTCTATGTTCTTACAATGGACAACTGGAAATTTGTGTGTACATATAGAAATAATTAATTATATAATTATTATATACTAGTACCCAGTTACTTGTGGTTTATTTTCTGTGGCTTCAGTTATTGCAGTCAACCATGGACTAAAAATATTAAAGTGAAAATTCCATAAGTAAAAATATTCATAATTTTGGTATTGCATGCTGTTCTAAATGGTATGATGAAATCTCACACTGTCCCTCTCTAGCCCACTTAGAATGTGAATCATTCCTTTGTCCATCCTATTCTCATTGTGTATGGAAACTGCTTCTCAGTCACTTGGTAATTGCCTTGGTTACCAGATCAACTGCCATGATATCAACAGTGCTTATCTTCAAGTAACAAATATTTTACTTAATAATGGCCCCAAATCAAAAGAGTAGTGATGCTGGTATTTCTGATATGCCAAATAGAAGATACAAAGTAATTTAAGTGAAAAGATGAAAGTACAATACAATATTTTGAGAGGAGAGAGATATAGAGAGTAAGAGACCACATTCATGTAACTTTTATTTCTGTATGTTGTTACAACTTTTTATTTTGTTGTTATTTATCGCAGTTCATCTCTTACTGTGAGTAATTTAAAATTAAACCTATCATTGTAGTCTAAATAGGACAAAACAGTGCAGATGTATAGAGTTGGTACTGTTACGGTTTCAGGCATTCACTTGGAGGTCTTGGAATTTAGCCACTGTGATAAAGAGTGGTGGTAGGGCAATTTGAATAAATCTCCGAAAGAAATACTTAAACATTAATGAACAAATGCATGTTGGATCTGTAGATTAAAAACCTTAAACCATGATGGAAGAAAAGCAAGGAATGGCTAAATAAAAGAATCAGAGGACTCAATACAATCCCAGTCAAAATGCCAACAGAGTATTATGTGGATATTAATTCATATAGTCAAAGATTAATATAATGTATGAACTGGAATAGTAACTTAAAAAAAAAAGAAAAGAAAGAAAAGAAAACCCAAAGCTGAAGGATTCATACTACACAGTAACATATGTAAAATAAAGTAGCAACCATTGAGACAGTATTATACTGGGAAAAGGGAAGGCACATTGGGCATTAGTAAAAACAGAGACCCCAGTAATAGGTCTGAACTAATAGTTCAAAAAATTTCTGACAAAATTTCAAAGTTAAATCAAAGGAGACTGGCTAGTCTTTTTAACAAAGGCACTAGAGAAATTAGACATCCATTTCACAAAAAGTCAGCTTCCTTTCATAATTCACATGTCATCTCAAAACAACTCAAAATGTTATATCTTAATTATGTATTGTAAAGCTTTAAAACTTGCAGAATAAAAAACAAGTATTATTTTTAAACACAGGTTATACAATGCCCAAAAAACACTCCAATAAAAACTGAGAAAGCAAAAGTTGAATTAAAAACTTGCTGGGTGACAAGTTAAAAATTGTGAGAAAGTATTTGTGAATCACTTGTCAACAAAGAAGTCTTATCCAGAATAGATGCAGAAAAATTTTAAAATAATAGTAATAAATCAAACATCTTCACCAAAAATTAGTCAAAAGATATGAACAAATATTTCAACAAAAAGATACCAACTGACAAATAAGTTTGTCCTTATGAAAATAAAATGATATAGAAAATAAAACCTGACTGTATGAAATGCTGACAAAAATGTTTAAAAAGGAGAAACTTCATAAATTGCTGTGGAGTAAAGAAAATGGTATGAGCATTTTGGAAATGTGTTTGGCAATTTGTTTTAGATTTAAATGTACTACAAATAGCTTAACAATCCCATTATCAGATATTCACCAAAAAATAAATGGACATGTTTTTAAATAAACAAACTATATATATATTATTCAAAATTGCCCAAACCACCAAACTGCATTCCAGATGTCCTTCATTCATCATGTAGGTTTCTGTTACACACATATAACAGACAGTCCTCAGCAATAAAATGAACAAGTTTCTAATTATGCACACCTGATGGGTAATTATCAAATAAATTATGCTAAGTGAAAGAAGCAAGACTCAAAGACAACATTCTGATTGATTTCTTTATATGACACTCTGGAAAATACGTATATAAAAATATATATATAAATATATAACATAATATATTATATAATATATATTTATATATAACAAATATATATTATTATATATAAAATATATAACATATCATAAATATATAACATATTTGTTATATATAATATATATGTATATATGTGTGTGTGTGTGTGTATATATATATATATGATTTAAAGGTCAGTTGTTACCAGGGACTCAAGATGGAGATAGGTGACTATAAAGAAAAATGAGAGAATTTTGTGATGATCAGCTTTCCAACCTGATCACGATGGTAGTTACATGACTAGGTGCATTTGTCAAAATCACAGAGGTATACATCAAAAAGTGACTTTTACCATATATAAGTAGGACATGAAAAGCATTAATAAAACAGCTGACTGATTTATGCTTCAGTGTAAAGAAGCTAGAAAAAAGGAATAAAATAAATTCAACATAAGTTGTAGGAAATGAAAAATATAAGGAAAACAATGGCAGAAACAAAAGAATAAACATTAATCTGTAAGGTGATTTGTAAAAGATTACTAGAATTGAAAACACTCTAGAAAGATTAAAGAAAAGAAGATGAGAACAAAGAAAGAAAGAGAATACAAATATCATTGTGAGCAATGAAATAGGAGATAATGCTACATGTTGTACAGCCACTAAAAGCTAAAGAACAAATTGAAACAAAGTTACACAAATATTATTTTTAAAACTAAAATTAACTATATAAAATCTTTGAATGATAAACTTCATTGAAGCTAACATAGAAGAAATAGAAACTACGAATAGCCCTTAGTCATTAAAAAATTAAATTCAGAATGAGAAACCTTATCTCGAAGAAAAGGAATAGATAGACTGGTGAACTTTATCAAACTTATATCTAATACATAACAATAATGATACTGAACAAGATCTTTTAGAAAATTAAAGGACATAACACTTCAAAATCTATTTTATGAAGTTAACAGCCCTGATACTTAATTTCAATCAAGAATAATACAAGAGAATAATATTAGAGAATAATATCCATAGTAAATTGGATGTGTTGATTCTTTTTTTTTTTTTTTAAGTTTTGGATGGACACAATATCTTTATTTCACTTGTTTATTTTTATATGGTACTGAGGATTGAATCCAGTGCCTCACACATGCTAGGCAAGTGAGCCACAATTGCAGCCCCAAGGATGCATTAATTCCTAAACAATATTATCATATCAAGTAGAGTAATATATACAAAGAAAAAGGTATTATGAAAAATGAGGTTAGTTTTAGGAATATAAGGATGATTTTGAAATGGAAAAGAACAAAAGTAACACCATTTTGTTCTAACCTGACTCCATTGTATTCTTGCTTATAATGTTTTCTCTTCAGCCTCCTGAAGCTGTATCTATGTTGACAGTACAGTAGGACCTTCCCAAGTCCCTGACTATGCCCCTGATGTACAAAATAATGACTCTGAAATGTGTAATCAAAACAATTCTCTCATGTAATCAAAATATCTGTCTCAACAGGGTCTTTCTGATCTACTTGTCCCTCAATAGTTCTTATGGTTTTTGTGGATTTTGCCTTTTTAAACTCTGTACTTCCAAAATTCAGATGCTGGGAGTTCTTTGGGGCGTTGTTAGCGTGTTCCAGGCCCTAGCATGCTCATTAAAGAACCATATTTTCCCTTTCAACTTGGCTCAATATGCATAGTTGTTTGTAATTCTCATGCACTCTGTAACAATTTAATATTCAAAATAATCACTGTAATTCACCAAAACAAAATAAAGGAGAAATATCAACTGATCATCTCAAAAATTTCAGAAAAAGGTTTCAACAAATTCAAATTCATAATATTAGTTGAGATGGTGTTGAGATGTTCAATGTTAAATATGTTATAGCTGTACTTTTTGTAGATGTTTGGAAAGTTTATCTCTGTACCTAGGTTTTATTATAAATGTTCTATTTGGTAAAAACGTGACATTTCTGTCCCCTAAGTCACAAGCCCTTATGGGTTAAAAACAGCAGAGAGAAAAATAAATTCAAGTTTCATCAAAAAGTTTGTTTCACCTTCTAGGTTAATATTATTCAATAGAACTCTCTACAATGATATAAATGTTAAATAATAAGTATGGTCCAATATATAGCTGGTAACCACTTGTGACTGTTGAACAATTGAAATATGTTTGTTCATTCGAGAAATGGAAATTTAAATTTAATTTAATTTGATCGATTTAAGTTAAATTCTATTTATTTTACTTTACAGTATGCTAAGATTATGGAAGTGAAAATACAACCTTATTTCATATTTCTTTCTTCAAGAGTTCAAAAATCTTTTTGCTTGATCATGATAGATATATTGATTTATAATGCCTCTATCTAGGTCAAATGAAAAAGAAAAGATATAAATCATATTTGCTCACATCTATACCCATAATTAACACATGGGACTAAAGTTGGAAAACTATTTGGTGCTTTGCATCTTTTGTTTAGTTGAATTTGTGTTGAATTCTCTATAGAAAAAATGGTAAAAATCTCCTGAAATGTGCCTTACCTTGCACTTTTCATTGAGTCCAAGTAATCACGCTCTTACTGATCTTGCTAAAGGAAAATAAAATTTTATAAACAAAATGGCATTTCAAGAAAAGTACTTCGTAAATCTCATGCAACTGCTAACAGATTCCTTTGTTTTGATTTGTCCAATGGAACTTTTATTTGTTAAGCAAAAGTTCAATCAAATGTGTTTGAACTTTTTATTTAAAAAGTTACTAAATCAACCCTATCAGTTACTCTTTTCATTTAAACTGCAGATTTTATTTTAAGATTTCCTCAAACTGAACACAGCATCTGCAAATTCTGCAAAGTTCCTTTCCTTGCTTACCATACAAAGGGAGTTAATGTTTCAAAACATATGTTACATGAAATAATCCCCACATGCTTCCATCAATGCATCTGATTTTGTATCAGGTTTCTAAAAGGTCATCAGTCTACAAGAAGTCGAGAAAGCCTTGCCGATTTTCATGTCTTGACTTGACATTAGTAGTCATACTGTCAAATGTGGCCTTTAGAGAGAGAGTTTTGACCTACTGCAAAACAGGCAGTTCAGCTGGAGACTCTGTGGAGGAAGTCACTTGATGGGCAGGTCTGAAACAGGAAAAAAATTCCTTTGTCTGCCTGCTTCTCTGAGAGATTCTTTAGATGTCAATTTTTCACTTTTCATTTAGAAAAATAACGAACAAAGAAGCGAATAGATTCATTCAGCAATTATAGTCATTATGCAAACTCATAAATTAAAAATCTTTAGAACGTATCTCTCAGTTGAGTCTACTGTATTGTTCATTAATTTGAGGGAGATAAAAAAAGCAGCACTGGATTAGGAAAAAAAGACAAGTTGAATGCTCAGCTTTGAATTTGGTGTTCTTCATTCATATTAAAAATGAAACCATCACCATTTTAAAATCTTGGTTTTCCAAAAATAATATATAAAACAGATAAGCAGTGAGAATTTTTAGGAAAATATTCTCTGTATAAGGCTGACATTTTGATGAATACTTTCCCCCCACCTTATTTGTAGTGATTTTCTTTAAAAATGAAGTATTTCTTCTTTATTTCTAAACGGTTTTTTATACTTGAGTTTTGTATTAAAATTATAAACATTTTATATTAACAATTATCAGTTTTTATCTTTTCTGCCTGTGGATTATATTTACAAACAATACTGAAGGAAGTATATACAAAAAAGAATGGGCAGAGAGAAAAGTAAAGAATAAAGGTTGACAACTCTTTTGAGGAATGGTTTATAAAGGTAAGCAAATAAATGAGATTAAAGGATCATGTTTGTCTATTTTTAATGCTGAGACTTCACACTTGTTTGATACTACTGAAAATGGAGAAGCAATTACATAAAGAAGAGGCAAAGGAGATGCAACATCCTGGAGAAGGGGCTCAGGTTGTGATCCAGAGCAAAATGGGGGAATCTGTCCTACAGAAACTTTCAACAGCCTATTCACTTTCCCAGGGAGAAGGTAAACACATTGGCTCAGAATGCAGCTTGCCTGGCAGATTCGCAGTTGGAAATATATAGAGGTCCTCTGCCGACAAGCTCTAGGAATGAGGAGAGTAGAACAGAGGCTGGAGATTTGAGGGAGGGGAAGATTTTACATAATATAAAGGATGTGATTGTGAATTGATGGCCACTGCATATTAGGCTCAATATCATTCATAATCCCATTTCTTACCCTGTTTTTTCTTTCTTTAAGAATTTTTCACCTTTCAGAATCTTATATAATATGCACTTTCCTTGTGTAATTTGTTCATTATTGAACTGTGTTAGAATGTAGATAAGTCAGGGAAGTGAGTTTTTTATTTCATTACTGTGTCTCTCAAAGCTTTGTACTTTACAAAGAGTAGAGTGTCAAATATTCTTGTGGAATGAATGTATTTTATCTTAGCATTCTCAGTCTTCCTTTATCATGCTAATTATTTTGAGAACAAAATAGCTATTTTCTGTCATGTTTAATTTTATATTTACAGTATGTAATTATAAATTGTGTTTACAGTATGCAATTTCATACATTTTATTAAAATTGATTGAATAAAAAGTGTTTAGAAGTTTAAAAGTAACGGTTAATGGAATGCTGATATTTTACTTTACTACTATTTTCATTTGTTGTAAAATTTTTTTCAAATTCTCCTTTTACAAAGTCTTCATGAATCTCTCAAATAAATAATGTGATGTTATTGATTTTATTTATTTATTCATTTAAACATTCTTGGAATTACTGAATATTTTTATATTAACTCATGTATAAGTCGTTTATTTGTTTTTATGTACACATTTAGAAATTTCCATAGATCCAAAGTTGCTGATAGCTGATGATATTTTTATCATTACATGTTGTTTTGGTAGTAATTATTCTTTAACATTGAGCCACACCTCCAGCCCTTACATATTTTATTTAGAGACAGGGTCTTGCTGAGTTGCTTAGGGCCTCAATAAGTTGCTGAGGTTGGCTTTGTACTCTTGATCCTCCTACCTCAGCCCCCCAAGCCACTGGCATACAGGCATGTGCCACTGGACCCGGCGGTAATTATTCTTTATGGAACAAATAATGTAGAATCACATATCAACAAAGTATCTGTTCTCATTCCAGGCTTCAATAGATACCTGATATTCTCCTGCATTAAGAGAGAGAAGGGATGAGTGAATGAATCAATCACTAAATGCTTGTTGAATGAACGAGCAAAAGTACCAAAGATTTCAGTTGGCAAAAATTTCATAATTTTCTTCCTTTTCCCAACAGCATCTGCCATAATTGTTACATTATAGTTTCCTTTTAAATAAAGTTCACTAAGATTCTGATTCTATTTCTTGTTATTTATGGTTTTAAAATTTGTTGATTTTTTAATGTGTACTTTACTCAATTTTTGAAATGGTATATTTTCAGTGTCTTTCTGTGGTTCTGGGGATGGAACCCAGACCCTTGCACGTGCTATGCAATCACTCTACTAAGGAGCTACTCCCAGCCTGTTTATTTTGAATTGCAACGGTGTATCTACCTTTAAATATATTACATGTATTTCTATGATAACATATTACAACTTTTCTATTTTCAAACTTGAATCTGAGGAATAGCTTCTCATTTGCAAGTTTAAGGAACATACCTGATTTGTTCTTTTCAAGAACTGAAAGGTAATGCTATTGGCTAAATTATATCGTTATATTGTGTGCATGTACAAATATGTAACAACAAATTCCATTAATAGGAACAGCTATAATGCAACAAGAAAAAATGTGGGGGGAAAAAAACAGACTGAAAGGTGGGAAACTGCCTTACTAGATAACAATTTAGCCTGCAACAATTTCCAGTTTCTGACTCAAGAGACTCCTGGGCCAGAGCTGAAGGACAGTATGCCTTCACTCACAGCAAATGCATGAGTCAGAGTATCAGCATCTTCATGTCAGTTCCCCGATCCCTGACTTCTACAGGGCAACCCAAAGATGGGCAGAGAACACCTGTAATACAGCGAGTTGTGTACAGGAGAGGAACTCCAAGTTTAAAAATTTAGAACTTTAATAATAGGCAGTGAACACATAAACTTTTGTTTCAAAGGGAGACAGCATCTCTGGTTGCAAAACTAAGCAAACCTGCCCTTAGCACTGGGGAGAGATGATATATTTTTTTTTTATCTTTCAAGGCTGTTTTCTACATGTATATTTCTGCAAAGATTGCTGGGACCAAAGAATCAGTGCCTCTCTTCCAAGACATGAAGAAAAAAGAAATTCATGGATATCTGTCTTTCAGTTGTTCTCTAATTATGCTAATCAGTGTTCCCAAGTGTAATCTGGATATACTGTGATTTTGCATGTAATAGAATCTGCTTCCTAGACCAATACAGGTGAGAAATGTTGTTAGTTTGCAAATTCAAAATCTACATAAAGCTTTTACAGAAAATTGTCTACTCTCCATGTGGTTACTATTTAGAAACATCCCATTGATTCCATCAAGCTTCTTTCTAATCAAAACTGTTTTCTGTTGTTTTCACAAATAGTGGGTCCATATGTTAAAACAAGATAGCAAAGATAGGGTTTGATGGATACTGAGATGAAAGTAAATTCAATGATGGTAAAAATGATCTTGTTCATTTTAATTTATTTGAATGAAATGATTAATTCTGGAATAGAAGGTCCAGAATGCATTTATTTTAGATTTTGGATCATATTTTACTATTATTAAAATAATCTATATATTAAAATGAAACAATGAATTCATAATGATTGAACATCTTCACATTCAACTCTTCACTTTAGATGAAAACCAGTGTGATTTGAGATCACTGAGTGCTTAAATGGTGACAGTGGTCTTTTCTTCTCTTGGTGTCTGATATATTTCTCTGTAACGTCCACTGACACATTAAGAATCTTTGAAAACAGAGAAATTTTTCCTTTAGAACACAATAGGAACTAAAGTTTGATGCCAAATGCAATATGCTTTTAATATCTAATGTAACATATTAAACTGATAAAAATGGAAATGAAAATGAGCAATTCCTTTTTGCATATATGTTGTATAAGGCACAATGTTAGGTTTTTCATTCTTCTGGTTTCTTTTATTTCGTAACATTTATTTTATTTCATTTGTTATTTTATTCATTTCAACTCTTTTAGTTTATAACATCAATCTTATCAGGTAAATAATACATTGACCTCAATTTGCAGTAAAAATGCATGTACTGTATTATATAAGGGACAAGTACCAAAAGTATAATTTTTAATTCTTGATTTTTTAAAACAATAAGCCTAGTTAAGTAATATTTTGAATCTACATTCAACGAGAACCTCTATTATGTGCAATATATTTGTGTCTGGCTTTATTAAAATTTATTTTCTTGCTCTTGTGGGTCATACATCTTCCTGTGAAAGCACTTATTCTTCTCTCTTTTGCCTAGAACCAAAACCAGAAAGACAAGTTTTCTTACAGTCTTCCTCAGAGATATCTATTACATATGACTGAAAGTGATTGCTGTTTAGGGATCTTGTTTTCTATTGGATTATCCAATTTGCTTCTCAACCATTTTGTGCAAAGGTTTATTTATTTTCATTTCTTGCATGTGATGCATTAAATTTGAATCTCTAGGCAGATATTTACAGAGAGCTTACTGACCTTTTCACATCCTTGTACTTTCTTTTCTTTCTATTCATTTTAGTGTATTTAATGTTGATAAGAAGTTAACTACTGTATTTAAAAAGTAATTTAAAACCCTGCATCCCAGCTCAGATGATAGTCTTCTTTCATCAGCCAACCAGGGCATGATATGATTTGTCAAATGGGGTAGAGAACACTGTGAAAATCATTTATTCCAGTTGTGTGGAAGAACAACTAGAATTCTTGTTCTTCACCTGATTCATACTATGATGCTGAAAAATAAGAAAACAACAATGTACTTTAAAAATCTTTATTTCCAGTTATTTGAAACTGCATTAAATAGTCAAAGACTGTGTAACTGAAAAATTAATTATGAAATTAAGAACTCCTTATCAACTTTAATTATATAAGGGACTATACAGGTACACAAAGCAAGGTACACAAAGTAAAAAATGGGATGAGGAAACCAGGAGATGTATCATTGAATAATTCCTAAACTGAAAGAGAACAAAGGGGGAAGGAGAACAAGTAAAAGACCCCTAGAGATATATGGGCCAAATAAAACAATCAGCTAGAGGTGTGATTGTAGTTCCAGAAAGAAAAGGAGAGCATAAAAAAATTTTTTAAATAATGCTCTAAATTAAATAAATACCAGTTCATAGATTCAAAACTTTTAAGAACTCCAACCATAAGCAACATTTATCATTGCAGATAAAAACAACACGAACTATTGAAAGCAAAATAAAATCTAAAAAATGCTCATATTTTTCCTGAAACAAGACACATTACCCTCCTGAAAAAAGACTAACAGTTGAAATGAGAAAACAAGGAAATGAGATCACTATAAATACAGAATAATTGTTAATGTAGACATTCATGCTGAGAAAAAGTATCTTTATAAAATAATGTGAAATAAAGACCTATTGAGATCAAAAAGCTAAAAAAAATGAAATTAGAGAAATTATCATCAATAGATGAATTCAGTAGTAGATTTCTCCACACAAAGAAAACAATCATATAAATACAGGAAAGAAAATCAAAGGAAGCAATAAATACAAAGGTAAATGTGAAGGAAGATTGTTTTACCAATAAATAATTGCAATGGTGTAAGGATAAAAATGTCTAAAATTAAAATGCTGATAATGCAAAATGTGGGAAGAAGTGTTCAAGTTGTAGTATTTTTCAAGGGCATTAGAAAATTAGTAAATTTGGTATCATTTTAAGAAGCCAAAGATGTACTTTTAATCTTTAAAATATTAAAAGATTTAACAACTTGGTGAATATTAATGAAAGGTAATATATAAGAAGTAAAATGGAATAATATCCTATATTTCATTATTTCAAAAGACTCCAAGCTAAACAGTGTGAGAAGGAAAAAAAAGAGTCAAAGATAGGAGAAGTATAAAATAAAAACATACACACAAATAATTCCACAGTAGATATAATTCAAATATATGTTATGGCATAGGTTCTAAAAGTATCAAATGCTTGTTAAAAGTATGATTCTGAGCTGGATTATAAAATTAAATGTGTTGCTTCTCAAATAATCTCTTAAATATAAAGATACAGAAAGTTTGAAAATAAATTTAAAATATACTATGAAAACAGAAAGAAACAAATTGATACAGTTATACAAATATGTACATATTAATGTCTGTATAAATCTGTAGGTTATTAGCTACTAGAGATAAAAATACATTTAATAATAAAAGGGTCAATCTACCAAGTAGATATATGATTATTTTAAATATGTATGCCTCCGTTAGTTAATACAGATAAATAATTTTTAACACAAATAAGGAAAATGAAAATAATAGTAATAGCTATAATCCTTGAGGAAGATATCAAATCACATCTCATAAGCTATATATAGGCAAACAAAAATGCACCAAAGCTAGAGAATATATAAAAAAAATTAAAAATATCACGTAGTAAAGATATGAAACATCGATTCTTGAAAAACCGTATTGATTTCATGAGTACATGAGATACATATTTCAATCTATATTGTTTACAAAGTAATCTAAACAAAATCTGAAAGATAAAGTCATATTTAGGATGTTTCCTGATAATAGAAATAGTAAGCTTGAAATATATAATAAAAAGATAATTAGAAAGTCTCCAACTGTTAGAAATTAAGGAACATACTCCCAAACAAGCCATGAGTCAAAGAAGAAAACACAATGGAAATTACAAAATATTTTAAGCAGAAAAATCATAAAGACACTGCATGTGAACCTTTTTGAAAAACAGCAGAAAACAATGCCATGGGGGGACAATTTATAGGCTTAAATATACATTAGAGAAGAACAAAGACTGAAATTAATGATCTAAGCTTCTATCTTAAGATGCTAGGAAATATGCAGCAAACCAAGTCAAAGAAAGTAAATAGCAGAAAATAATAAAGACAAGAGAACATAATAAAGAGAAAAATGCACAGAAGAGTACATTAATCCAAGAACAAGACAATTCTTTGAAAAGATGGCGAATTTTCTTAAAATACTAACAAAACTGGTCAAGGAAAATATGGGACATTTACAAGTTATCAGTACCAGAAATATGAAATAAGATCACTCTAGAACCTACAGACTTGAAAATGAAAATAAGGGGATTTTATTAATGTAAATGCCAATATATTTGACAGTGTTTTTGGAAAATAAAAACTCCTTGAAATGTATATTCAATGATAGACACACACACACACACAGAAAATCTAAATAGTCTCCCATCTATTTAAAAAAAAAATGCAGGCTACTACTAAAATCCTCCCCAGGTAGAACATTGCTTCACCACAAAATTCTTTCAAATATTTAAGAAAGAAATCAAACATGAAGTACTTATCCTGATTTTATGTTTGCTAGTGTTTGTGTGTGCTTTTTGTCATTTTGTTTGTGTGTGCATATACATGATAGAAAAATCTCACCAGGAATATTAATTTTTTTCTCATGTAATTCTCTAATTTTTCTTCTCCTTTACCTTTACCTCCTAAATGATTTTTGTCCCCAAAATACTCCAATTCCTTTAAACAAGTTTTCATTTTTTTTTTCTATTTTTTCTAATTTTTCTTGACAGGAGCAGTCGTATGTCACAAACTACTCCATTCTGTTTACAAGTGGATGACACACATTGCTTTAAGAGCTGGGTAATTGATATATTCCCTTTTACTTGTTACAGGAGGTATCCAGAAAATTACAAAAATGGTAAAAGCTGAAGATATTTGGGTCACTGGAGAATTTTTAGTTTCAAAGGAATCAACAGTCTTCTAGTGCAATGCCCTATTTTATAGATTAATTAATCTTTGCTTAGAAAGTCGTTTAAGCAATTTGTTAGGATCTCCCTTTAGATTTTGACCATCAGGACTGAAGTGCTGAACTTCTGAATCTAGAAGACTCTTATTGCTTTGTGCTCTCTATGTGACTTTCACGGTCACACACATATCCGTATATAACTTCAGGCTGTGTGTGTTTTCCTTCTATGTATATTGTGTTTGTTACTGAAACAATTAGGTGATGCTCTGACGCTTGAGTTATTCAAAACTGTCCCTCAAAGTCTTTCTTCCTCAGAGAGAACATTGTCTTCCTGTCCTATTTGGTAAAATGAAATCACCATAGATGTTTTCAGGTCAGGTAAAATGTATCCAAAGTGTTGTAAATTTTATTTTTTAAGTAAAAGTATAATGTGTCATTTTAAGCATAAGGTTAATGAGAAAAATGCTGACAGTTTCATAGTGCTGGTTTCATTGCAATCTACTGGAACCTTGAAATAAAGCTCTACTCATGGCACCAATTAAGTAAAAATTTACATTTAGTTGGTCAAAAAGAAACACTTTAAAAAATTATTTGGTTTTTATAATTTTTAGCATTGCCTATCCCTTAATACCAAATCACATATATGATATATGTTTATATATAATTAAATAAATATATATACAAAATCACATATATATTTTTATTTATATATACTTTTATATATATATATATTTGCACTTGCCTTTGCTCTATATATTAGCTATCATAAGATAATAGGTAAACTTGCATATGCTATTTAGACTACAATGGAAGCATTAAAACAAAATACATTTGTTATTGTAGAAACACCAATAAATTGGATGGCCAAGTGGATCTCATATTGAACCTTCTAATTGGACTAACAGTTAATATTAAGCACACTAATAATAATAGCTATTGATTTGCATGTGTGTGTGTGTGTGTGTGTGTGTGTTTATGTGTGTAGTGCTAGGGATCAAACCCAGGAACTCATACATGCTAGGAAAGTGCTCTACCACTGAACTACACTCTAGCTTCATAACTAACAATATTAACCAAAATTCCTAAGTTGAATGTATTTTAGCAGCATTTTAGTTCCATGACAAGTTCATCAGACTACTATTGATAACATGTTTAGTTATACTTTTACATTTAGAGATGCATTCTACATTCTTTCATGGAATTCTTTAGAATTAAATATGCTAGCTCTACATTTTCTAGTGAAATGTATTACAATAGGGCAAAAGTTCAGGACTGAGCATAATTTAAAAACATTTATCAGTGTTCTTACTCCCACTGACTTTAATGATTCCTAATAAATATGCATTATTTAAAGACCAGTTTTCATATTTAACCAAATCTGTGGCATGGTTAAGTTTCTTTGGAAAACAATTGATGATTCTTCATTACTGATCACATCTATTGTGTTGCCTTTCAGTACACTGTTATTAAAACAGAAAGGCTCATCAATATTTGGATTTTTTAAAAGATGTATAACAAAAACTTTTGAGTAGCTTAAAATAAGTTATGTTTCTTTAATTCCCATATAAGTGTGTGGAGTCTGCATGTGTATAGTATTTGAAAGAAAAAGACATCAAACTTCCTGTTTACTACTGATCTTTCTGGAACTGGAAAAGCTAACAGAAATGAAGAAGGAGGCAAATAAGATTCAATGGAATTCTCAAAGTAATGTAATACTTGCACATAAAGATAAATTTGGTGCCAACATGCAAATTCTTAAGTTTATTTAGAGTTTACTCAATTATTTTCCACAGTCATAAGCATGTTTACATATTGGTCAATTTCCTGCACTAGTCTTTATTGGAGAAAAGCATACCAGGTTGAGAAGACCAACCATAAACTTTCACAGGAGGACTGACTGAGCAAGTAAAAGAAACAAAATTGGGAAGAACAGGATAAAATGAACAGAAAGGAAAAAGAATGGGTTAATATATAGTAATGAAAAACTTCCAGGTTTCAAACTATAACACATTTCCAATTATTGAATGGTTTGTATATAAGTAAGAAGTTAGAAATGCTAGAACAAAGAATAATAATCAAATATCAGTGACTAAAAACAGCAAAATTTTATTTCTGCTTATGCTATCTACTCAATGTACACCTGTTGGGACTTCACTATTTCTAGATCAGGAGAGAGAAGTCACAGATAAAGGCTTGGAGATACGATGTACTAAGGGCAGAGGAAATAAAACAAAACATGACATAGACTCTGGCCATTTGGCTAGGCAAGAACAAGAACACATGGACTGTGCAGCCTGAGAAGCCTCATTTTTATTAGTTTTAACAGATTTGAGTTTGGCGCAATAACTGATAGAGAATAGAGTCTTAAAAGCAGTCACGTAAAAGGATAAGATGTCTACAAATGCTAAATATCTATTCAGTGTTTGATAATTCTGATACTTTTACTTTGGGTAATTGGAGTGAGAGAAGAAGGTTGTGAAAAAAAGGAGTCAATAAGTTTATTATATTAATTCAGATAAAGAGTAACATTTGATCTTAGGCTCTTAGTTTTACTGAACAAATTAAAAAAAAAAAAAAAAAAAGGAGAAAATCCAGACTCTTCTATGGATAAAGATATCCAAGATTTTAGTAACATATTTAATTTTAAAGGAAAAGAAGATAATTAAAAACAAGGTCCAATGTTGTACCTTTTAGGGACTGACAAGGTGACAGAATGTTTGTATGTGAATGTACGAGATCAAGACAAAATGAACAGTTTTTGAAACACATCAAAGCATTTGAACAACTTCACCCTCAGTGAAAATCATCAAATTAGAAATAAGGTAAGACAAATGGGACTTCTCTTTCTGCCTTGGATAGCAATATGAATTAAGGATGAGTTAATTTCCTATTCATGGAAGCTATTCTCCTCTGAAATTTACTCATATGCTCAGATATGTTAGAAAGGCAATGCACTCTGTAATGTGGTCTTTAAAATGCACAGTGTAACTGCCATGGTTTAAACATAACATTTAGTTGCAATATCACCCCAAATTATCCTAGCAGGGAAAGCTGAGGCAAACCACCAATTTGGACTCCACAGGTATTCCAGATACAGAAAAATGGATAAATTGGCTTCTTTTGTGTTCTCCTTGCTGGTTGTCTTTATGAGCAGGGAAATTGTGTGACTGGAGATTTCAACTCACAGAGAGGCTTGTAGAGGAAAGCTGCAGGAGATAGCAACTCCCAGGGAAACATGGATTGTAAATGGATCCAGTAGTCATCATGCTAAAGAGGGTGCATGTAGATTATAAGGTAGGAGGTAGTTATTTTAAGCAGCAAGCTCCAAGTCTCTGAACTCCAGTGGAGGAAAGGGAAAGCACATGAAGAGTGGGCATTGTAGGAAAGATTAATTTGGCTCTTCAAATAGCTGTTACTCAAAATGTTATCAATAGGTTTCCAAGACTTAATAAGGAGTGATTTTGCAGTTTTTCATCACTGTAACTGTATGCTCTTCAACAAGTCACTTAACCTCTCTCTACCTCAGATACTTTCTCTGTAAAATGGAGATGTTTAAAGATCAGACAGTAAATCAGAAGATCACATGAGGTCTCTTCTCACTCTAGGATGTTTTGTTCTATGATTCACAAAAGGCTTCTATCTTTGTAGTGCACAAAGTCCTATTAATTATAATGAGTCAACCTTGTAACCCTTAAAATTTTGACCACTTACCTCCTACTTGCATTTTAACACCATTCTAGAATCTCAGCTATATCTGCTCTGGCTTCAGGATAAGTGAAGAAACCCTTGATCAGTAACAGCCGAGTGTTGAGTACCCATTTCTTGGGGTAGTTCTGAGGATTCAAGGTATTAATGTCTTGTAGTTCTTAACCTTCTATTTGACACATGAAAACTGATCGATAAGGTATTAGTGTTGGTGGGTGCAATGTCAGTCCGCATTGAAATAATCATTATACCCATCGTGTTGTCAAACTTTCTGATGATCTGCTCCAAATAAATACACTAATTCCCTGATGCCAGTGATAAGTGTCCTAAATTTTTTGAGACCAACCTCCCACCACACATTATAATCCCATAAACTTTACTACTTCTCTTTTATCCTTGGCTTCATTTCCTGTGCTCAAGTAGAAACTCAACTCTCCAGGCCCTCTGGGAGATCTAGCGAGAGCCCTCAGAGGTGAGGGGTGTGGTGTGGCTGAATTCCTGATGCCTGCTTTGGCTTCCCAGATGCGGGTATTCGTATGGGTCTTTCTCTTGGCTCCAGTATCTAATTCAGGGCTCTTCTGCCTCTGTTATCTCCAGTGCAAAATCTATACCTGATTACCTATTTGTTGTCCCCAATGGAGCTACTGAAGATTACACTTCCTGCTTACATTTGGAAAAATTTAGGAGATACAATCTAAGCTAGAGTACCTTCTTTCATGTGGAAAGAACAATATTGAAGAGTTGAAGTTTAAGTAAGAGATCAATGGACTTTCTGATGCTGAACCTCATAACTAGGAAAGTTCAGATGCAATGGTTGCTGCTGGAAGAAAGTAGATCAAAGAGAAGAGTTTGGGGCTAAGCCTAGGATGCGCATGTTTTCCCCCAAATCTTCCATTTGGATAAGTGGATAAAGGTGTGATGAGAGATTAGAAGTATCCTTGAGGTAAAAAGTCCCTCATTAGGAAAACTAGAAGTGTCCAACTCTCTTCTGATTACCTGTGCTTTCTTCTGTGAGAGATGATTTGTAGGTCTTGTTCATGTTTGGACTAAGCTTATGATAAATATTAATGTCTTTACTTTATTTGGGGTAGAAATAAAAGAGAAATATAAGCCCTCTATAAAACCTTTACTTTTTAATGGAGTTCTATATTAAGGTAAGTGGAAAACAAGTTTGTGTTCATAATATAAATTTAGTAAGCATAATATTTGGTGTTAATGAAAAGCAGACTCTAGGGAGAGCTGCTGCAAATACAGAAAGCATCTTCTCCTCAGGAAAAAGAAAACAATGCTTGTCTTGAAAGGTAGTCTTATGTATAGCTACATATAAAGGCAGGACAAAAGGAAGATAGTTCTTTGAGCATGGACATTAATTTGCTATTTGTCTTATTTCCCTATGCTAACATCATCTTCTTTAGAGTATGACAGCGGGTTTCATCTCTGCTGTTTTATTTGTCACAGATTTATGTCCTCTAACAACATTTTTCCTTGTGAAGATAGTACTGCTGGTCATTATCAAGCACTTTCAGGATCTGAATTCATTAAAATATTTTAATAGGGATGAAAAATATTTCATTTTGAAGTGAGTCCTAAGGGTTCCACAGGGACCAGTAGCAAATAATAAATTAGCAGAAAAAGAAACTTAATGTAATGCCACACTATGAAACAATGCAAATAAATTACATGGGATTCATCTCTAGTAATTATGAACTAGGAAAATAGAGCAGGAAATCTGATGGGATTTGCCTTTTCAGCTTTCTCCTTTTAGTATCAGGGGCTGTGTGATGGTGGCAATGGTGTGCATATGTGTTTCACATGAGAAGGGTTAAAGATCAACTCTCTCTGTCTAACTATAATTTTACACTCATTTATAACCATTGCCCATGTGCAAGAATTGTACCAAAGGCACATGAGACTCTCACTGACCTGAAACAAGGCAAACATTGCTGATCACCTGCACTGAGCAAGGCATGTGCTCAGCAGTTTGCATGGGATATCTCTTTTAATCTCTCAACTACCCTAAAACATTATTATCCCCAGTTCACAAGAAGAATTTTTAAAAACTAAGGTTTAAGGAGGTTATCTAACTTGTGCAGGAACACTCAGAAGTAGGATTTTAACTCATGTCTGACTTTTGCCCGCCCCAATGCCACTGATTCCAAATTATTCTCTATGGGAAATATTATACACAGATATTTAGAAACAAGTGAGTACACTAGTACACTGCGTTAGCTTAGTATGGATTATATTGATATCTTCTTTTCATTTTTATTTTTACTGCTGTGGAAATATAGTAAACCTGGAGAGGGACTCTAACTGAATCAGATGTATTTGTAATTTTTCCTGCTTTCACTTTTTGACATTGTTTCCTTAACCCCCGACCAACATTCTCCTGTCATGGACCAAGTATGTTCAGCTGACTTTGCTCCCCCATGGCTGCTTGCTTTTCCAATTAGATTCTCCCCTCTTTTTCTGCCACCTCTTCCTCAATCATTAGTCTTTTTATTTTTGCATTATTGAGGACTACACTTGGGAGGCCTCCATCACTAACCTACAATCCTTTTTATTTTATTTTGAGGCAGGTCTCACTAAGTGGACAATGCTGACCTTGAACTCATGATCCTTCTGCCTCGGCCTGCTGAGTAGCTTGGATCAAAGACCTGCACCAACCCACCTGCTTCATTCATCAGTCTTGCCCTCTGATCAATGCTACTATCCAAAGCTCAGTAGAAAACAAATATCCATTATCTACATTATCCATTAACATGATCACAGAACTGCTGATAAGTAATGCAAAAACATGTTCAGGGTATCTGTATTTTAAAAGTGAAATCTGTCACATCAAATAAAACTTTAAAAAGGGGAGCAGAAAGCTCATGTTTAAAAATTATTAAATCCCAAATCATCAGTTATTTCAAGAATGTTAGGAATGTGAGTTTTTCAGTTCCATTTTCTTTTTACAGGGTTAGTGTATTAAATAATTGACACATGACGTTCTGTTTATCTTTTCTTATTTTATTTTTTTATTTTTTTGTGGTACTCAGGATTAAACCCATAGTCTTGCACATGCTAGATAAGCCTGAGTCACATCCCCAGCTATTTTTTTTTTTTTTTTTTTTTTAATTTTGAGACAGAGTCTTACTGTGTTGCCCAGGCTGGTCTAGAATTTGTGATCTTCCTACCTCAGCCTCCCAAGTTGCTGGGATTACAAGCCTGTGCCATCACATCTAGTTATTTCCCTATTTTTTTTAAGCAAGTGCTTATTCTAGATGCTGACTTCTCTCATGTGTCTTTTCTCCAATTAGTATTTGGTATTTTGCATATGAAACTTGCTTGTTTCTACATGAAAAATAATACTGTCTTTAGCATAAGTTATTCAAACTTTGCCAAAAACTTACAGAAGAATATTTACAAGGAAAAATTAGCTTGCGATATCATTAAAGGTCTTATAAAAAGATACACTACAACCTCTGAAACATTGGTATTGTGTAAGTTCATATTAGTTATGAAAATAAGCACTCAGTCTGAGATTAAACAACAATCAGATATTTGATGTTTTTCTTCTCTGAGTGCTTCATTATTTCTAAACCTATCTCTCTGAAGGGATATTGAAGACATGCAGTGAAAGCAGAGTTTTCTACCTTGTGTATGGAAGATTAGAACAGAAGAAAATAATGGAGTCTTATGAAAAAAAGTAGCAAAGAGTGTGAGCAATTTAATTTAGTTCTGGTACCATTGTTAAATTATTTGCAAACTTTGATTTTAATGCAGTTCTATTTTCTTTATCAAAGATGAACATTTTCACATCCATGCTTTCAGATGAAATCAACACGACATTGATCATCCCAGCAAGCTCTTATTCTGGCACTTTTGATAACACAGAGTTGAGACTCAAAGGACTAACACAAACCCTCAGGCCAGCCTGTGTGCAGAATGTCTCCAAGAAGTCTATTGTACTGTATGACAGAAAGTCAGATTATAGACAAGCAGAGGACATTCATACTCAGTCTTGGTATAAAGCCACACAGATGTTTCTCTATGTCTATAAATGCATATATGTGAACTATTACGCTTCCAGTGTACATCATGATGTATGATGAATTAATTTTGAAGTTTATTTCAATATTCAATTCCTCTATCAGGATTTGTCTCCTTCAAACTATGAACCATATTAATTCTGTAGCTCATTCAACCTACTTAATCTGCACTACTCCTGTAGCTTCAGAAAAATCGAATTATTCTCTCAACAGATTTAAAGCATAAAACATTTATTCTGACACATTCATATTTTTATCATTTTAAACCTTAAAATGATGAGATGTGAGTATGGCTTTTACTTTTATTTATTTATTAGTAGAGAGAAGCAAATAAATTTTATACTAACTTCATTTTTTAACAGAATAATTTCCCCTATTTTGCTTTGACACTATCATTTTTTTAAAAAAAGCAATTTGTGTGTGTGCTTATGTGTATACAATTCCGTCTAGATAGTTTGCAGTTGAAAAGAAAAAGGCATTTTATAACCAGTCCTCCTTAACAACAAAGGACTTTTCAGTATTTATTTACTGAATGAGAGGTTAGTTATTTCCATTTTCACATGCCATCAATTCAATTTATTCAATTCTGCAGGGAGCACAGGTTTGTAGCTTCATTATTTCATACTATCACCCTGTTTGCTACAACCATATCTGGCCACTAAATAAACAAAAAGGAATTATTATCCTGCAAACATATTGATATATTGATTCAGGACAGATTAACAAAAGTCACTGGGACTGGACTGGGCAGGGACCGCCTCTTTTCCCAGCAACTCTGGAGGCTGAGGCAGTAGGATCCCAAGTTCAACACCAGCCTCCGCAGCTTAGTAAGACTCCGTCTCAAGTTAAAATAATGAAAAAATAAAAAGGGTTGGGGAAGTAGCTCAGAGGTAGAGTGCCCCCTGGGGTTCAATCCTCAGCACCAGGGTAGAAGGAGAAAAAGTCAAGCATAGACTATCATGCTAAGTAAAATAAGCCAAACCCAAAAAAACAAAGGCCAAATGTTTTCTCTGATATGCAGATGCTAATTCACAATATGGGTGGGGAGGCACTAGGGAAGAGTAGTTTTACTTTAGATTAAGTAGATGGGAGTGAAAGGAGGGTAAGTGCATGGGGGTAGGAAGGATAGTAGAGTGAAACAGACATTATTACCTCACGTACATATATGACTGCATGACCCATGTGATCCTACAATATGTACAATCAGAAAAATGAGAACTTGTACTCCATTTATGTATTATTTCTCAAAATGTATTCTATTGCCATGTATAACTACAACAAATTAAATATTAAATAAAACATTTGAAGGTAGGTTGGAGGAATAAAGAGGTAACAGTTATAAATGAAAGTCATCATTTTTGTCATTGGGATAAACATTATTTCTTTTCAAAAGTATGCTCTTACTTATTCAATTTCCATGCAAATCAGCCTTGTAAAACCAAAATTTATATTAGAGAATAAAAAGTGCACAAGTAACACTATAACTTCAAAACATCAATTATTCTATACCTTTGTTTTTTAAATAAATCCATTTTATACAGATTAAGGTTTACATGTTACCCTATGAAGAGAACAGTTTTAAAAATATATGACTCACATGCAATAATTAATATGAGCTCAAAATGAAAGAGTTCACTTTTTTTTTTAACAGTAGATATTTTTAATACGAGTTTTTCTTTTATGGACTTCTATTCTAGAATAAAGTGGGTATCTAGGTCCAAAGGTAAAGATGTGTTAGTTTTGTTTTTTGTTTGTTTTTGCTTTTGTTTGTTTGTTTGTTTTTGGGCGAAAAAAAGAGAAAAACCTAACATAGTAGCTCAGCTGGTGATACTAATCTTTTCCCTTATGTAAATTAATATAGAATGGCATTGATCTTTTGCCAATTTAGTTCATTTTACTTCAAAACAATATTTTCTGATAATTAATGAATGAATATTGATGCACCCTTACAAAGTAAAGCCACACTTTATTCTGATTTTCTTATTTTTTACCAAATGTGCATTTTCTATTACAGGATCCTAGTCCAGATTGTCATGTCTAGCTGCCTGTTGGATATGACATTTTCTCACACTGGTTTCAATAACCTTCAGTGTTTTGAGGAATATTATTTAGAAATATTGTGGGATGCCCCATTTGGAGAATCTTTCTGATATTGTTCTTATGTTAGACCGAGGTTGTGGGTTTGAGGGAGGAAGATTTCATTGATAACGTGTCATTTTCATCATATTATTTAAGAGTGCAGATAATGGACATAATTTATCATTTAACTGTGATCACTTTGCTGAGGGAGAATTTTCCAGGGATGTCCATTGTGAATTTTTTTTTTTTAAATCTCTTTCCATACTGTATTCTATAGAAGGAAGTCACTATGTGCAGCTCATGGAAAGTTATGTTCTCTCTTCTTGTGGATAGAACATGTAAATAAATTTAAAATTATTTTGCATTGATCCTTTGTCTTTTCTTTCAAATTTATTGTATTTTGTTTATTTAATTTTTCATTTATATTGGCACGGACTCATGGGATTTTTATTAAACTTTATTGTATGCCCCAATTAATCCTATATTGTTTTGTTTATGTTGTGTAAACTCTTTGAAGAGCTGGCCATTGACAAGCTCTTTCATGTAGCTGTCGTACTCCTTCCACACACACTATCCATGTGGTTTTCCATTAGTTTTGAGTATGTGGTTTTCCATTAGTTCTGAGTACTTACTGATTTTCTACAATATCGTCCAGGATTTTCTTCTTTATATGTGTCTCAGTCTTAGAGTCATTTCTCAAAGGAGATCTTTTCTTTTATTGAGAAATGATACATTTTAAGAGAAAATAGTACAATTAAAAAAAATCAAACTCTGGGTTCTAGGAGTGCTTATCTGATACTAGGTTTTCATGGTTTTTAAGCTCTTTGCTGAACTCAGCATTGAAACATGTGTGCATACTAGCTCATTGATAAACACAATCCATCGTTCATGTTTAAAACCACTATCTGTGTCTCTTTGGAGATAAACCCAAGTTGATATTAATGCCTCCAAGTCCCATCCATCATTAGATGGATCAGTTTTGCCTCCTGCCCTTGCTTATCTGTAAGTTCTCACTCCTAGAATGAGAGACCATCTGCATCCCTTTACTTCCTCTTTCAATCCCACTATATATATATACAACAGTATCAGACTTGAGAACCCAGAGATTCACTGGGAGTAATCATACCAACTACAGAACAGCATGTGCATGTCATTGTTCTTACCTTTCATCTTCAGACCCCACTCTTTTCCAAAATCACTGCGACTGGTCCCTTATCTCCTCACTCATTTCAGTAACGTCGTTTCATATAATTGCGATACAGTGACAGGGTTTGTGTCAATTTTAAAATTTTGCCTGGAATTTTACCATACATCCTAAATGTTTTTCATTGCCTATGTGAAAAGTGTAATTTGTGTTGTAAAGTGCTATGTATTTTCACAAAAGGAATGATGCCATGCATCCAGCATGACGGAGTCATACACAAGTGTTACACCACCTTAAAGATTCACTATCAAGCCTTGCTACATCACATTACTCTTAGCTTTGTAAGAAACCGGAAAATTCTCTTGCAAAGACACACACATTGTGCATTCCTATTGGCAATGCATGAGGATTTCTCTTGTGCTATATCCTTAATAACAATTTCTATTGCCAGTTCTTTTTTTTTTTTTTTTTGTCCTTCACATTGTAATAGGAGTGTGGAGTCATTCCATTGTTATAATTTATAGTTCCCTCTTACTAATGATATTGACTCTCATCTATCATCTGCTTCTTTGCCATCTGTCTATCTTTCGGGAGATATTCACTCAGTGAATTCTGCCCATTGTTAAAGTCGGGCTGTTTCTTTTCTTATTGTGGAGTTTTAAGAATTTTTGTCTAATTTTAAATATCAGTCCTTTATCTGAGTTATGAAAAGATTTCTCACCACAGTGTAGCTTGTCTTTCCAACCTCTTAACACTGTCTTTTTCAGAGAAAATGTTTTTTCATTTTAAAAAGTCCCACAGTACATTTTTTTCTTTCGTGGATCGTGCTTTCAATACTTTATATAAAATCTCATTGCCACACAATAAGATATGATTTCATGTTCACTAGATGGTTATAATAACACTATTATGAAAAAGAAAATGACAGGTGTTGGAGAGAATGTGGAGAAATTGGAACTCTCACACATTGCCAGTGGAGAAATGGTGAAGCTGTGGAAAATGTTCACTCCTTAAAAGGTCCAACAACGAATTACATATGATATGCTAATTTTACTTCTAGATATATACCCCCAAAGAATTAAAAACAAATATTCAAATACTTGTACATGAATGTTCATAGTAACAAGATTCACTGTACCCACCAATAGATAAATGAACAAATAAAATATAGTATATTCATGCAAAGGAATATTATTCACTAATGAAAAGAAATGAAACACCAATACATGTTATAGTATGGATGATTATTAAAAGTAAAATGCTAAATTTTTCTACTAGAAGTATCATAGTTTTGGTTTATTTTTACTTAGTGACTTCAAATAAGAGATAAGTAATAATGAATGTTACATTATATGTGTTTTCACAATATATTTCTTTTGGCTATCTAATAATATATTTTTGGCACTTATAAAAATTCATAAAAACCTTATGTTATAGTTTAGATATGATTTGTTCCCCCAGAACTTATGTGTGAGACAAATGCAAGAAGGTTCAGAGGTGAACTATTAGATGATGAGAGTGTAATCCAATTAGTGAATTAATCCCATGATAGGGTTAACTGGGAGGGGTAACTGAAGGCAGGAGGGAACAGCTGGAGGAGGCAGTTCACTTGGGGGCATGCCTTGAGGTTTATATTTTGTCCTTGTTGAGCACAGCTCTCTCTCTGCTTCCGGGTACCCCATCCTGAAGTGCTTTCCTCCACCACACCCTTCCTCCCTGATATTTTGTCTCACTTTGGGCCCAGAACAAAGGAGTTTGCCATCTCTGAACAGAGACCTCTGAAACCATCAGCCAGAATAAACTTTCCCTCTTCTACAATGTTCTTGTCAGGTCTTTTGGTGACAGCAGAATAAAAGCTGACAAAAATACCACACTGCAAGTTTAACTTAATAAAATGTATTTTGGATGTATTACCTTTCTTTTTCTTTATTCTCAAAGTCACTAGTCTTATAAAAAGTCACTCCAAATGATTATTTTTCCTAATAAAGGTGAGTTTATGGGGCAATCTATGAAATTAAATCAAGAATATTGCTACATGAAGTCCATTAGAAATTAAAACATACAGAAATGAAAGTTTACTTGATTACTATAATGAAAGACAAGGTCAGTTAGTATTTGTTGATTTTTTGAAGTTTACATAATTTTCATATCACTATTAAATCTATAAGCATAAAAATCAAAATTATAACAAATTAAAAGATAATTACATTATAAATTATTTCCATGAAAGGGAAAGCAATTTAAAACATTTCTTCCTAGCTCAATTGTTCCTTTTGAAACAGGAAAGTGCATTATAAATATGCAATGTACGCCCAGAGTAGTCAAATAAGTAGGTTACATTTTGCTTATATTTTGAACCTGAAAAATTATTACTGAGATGCTACAGCCATTATCAATGTGCTACTAATAAGCTATTATGAATTAGCTTTAACAGATATTTTCCTTTAGGCATATCTACATTTTCAGAAACCTACTATATATATATATATATATATATATATATATATGTTTTGTTTTGTTTTTTTTTTTGGCAGAGTTACTGGGGATTGAACCCAGGAAAACATTACCATTGAGCCACATTCTCAGAACTTTTATATTTTTTATTCTGAGGCAGGGTCTCACTAAGTTGCTTGGGTCCTTCATGAGTTGCTGAGACTGGCCTTGAACTTGCAATCCTCCTGCCTCAGCCTCCTTAGTCTCTGGGATTACAGGCATGCACCACTGTACCCAAGAGAAAACTACTTTTTCACCTTTAATGTAAATCTTCGAATCTTCTAAAATGTTCTATGGGATTGATCAGATACACAGCTAAGTTCAGCAGAATTGGAAAAGGACATAACTGCAGTAGAAGTGACTGAATGGAGAATTGGTCATATCACCAAATGACCTTCTTCAGTGCCACCCAGCCTCCACTGCAGTTTTTGCTATAGTGCAATAGCTGATTCCTGGGATGACTTACATTCCCTACTTAATACTTCATATAATATTTGGAATTTGAGGGTATTAGTAAATTCGATTCAGTGCCTGTTAAATTTTCAGAAGTCCTGGAAATTAACTTAGCTAATTAAAATAATATTTTAATGGTGACAAATGAAAGACTCAGTGTTCTGAAGCAGGTTCTTTCATCACACATGGAGAACAAAATATTCAAGGAGAATGAGGATAGTTTTACTGTGAATACTTATGAATGGCTACATCACCTTCAACAGTAGAAGCAACTGTAGCCAGGTATATCTGAAATTCTTAGAAAGAAAGATCTCGAGATTCCTTAGGTTTTTCAGAGTTATTTTGTATATATAGTTTCCTCATTGCAAAATCCTATTCTGGCATTTTGGATCTAATGAGACCCTGACCTAGCTCCTTTACTCAATTTGGACCATGCCGTCCTTGGCAGAAACTATACACATGACCAGGAGAAACCTGTTTGCTTGCTTTCGGATCAAAACCATGTCTTATTTATTTCTAGTGACTGCTTCTCATTTGAATAATTAAATAATTCCAAGAATGATTCTGTTTTCCTTTCTTTTTTTTATTTTTACAGACTGCATTTTGACTTATTGTACACAAATGGGATACATCATTTCGTTTCTAAGGTTGCACACGATGTAGATTTATACCATTCATGTAATCATGCATGTGCATAGGGTAATGATGTCTGTCTCATTCCACCATCTTTCATACCCCCTCCCTTTCATCTCTCTCTATGCAATCTAAAGTTCCTCCATTCTTCTCTTACCCACCCCCCCCAACCCTATTATATATCATCATCCACTTATCAGGGAAAACATTCTGCCTTTGGCTTTGTGGGGATTCCTTTCTAAGGAGTAGTGAATACACAATGAGTTTAGAAGCTATCCACTCTAATCTGAATAAAATAGGACCTTTCTTCTTTTCTGTGTTACTACCTTTATTGTTCCCTGGTATAGTTATCCATATCAGAAAAGCATGGTAGGGAATTAAGATGTGACGGAGCCAGTAATGTGCACAACCTATTTTGAACAACATCCACTTCTTTCTCTAAGGTCTGTCAATTATCCATCTAGACTCTCAAAAGCCTAACTGTTGTAGAGGGAGTCAATTAATACCATTCTTCTTATTCCTGGTTTTAGGTGAATAAAAACACAAATTAGTACACAACTTGTTCTTGGTAAAGCTGAAACTGGACAATGAGACTTTTTTTCTAAGCAAGTAGATTTCTTTACATTGAAATTTGTAATTAGACAGATTTATCCACCAATTTGCAGTTTGTTTCTTGAAGAAGAACTAAAGAGAGGAAAGAGTGAGTCAGGGGTGAGCAGTATGTGGATTCTTCCTTGTGCCAAGTTATAGAAAAAAGGCTAAATTTATCATGCTAATGAGTTCTCTTCACCTGACAGAAACATGGAGAGTAGGAAAGACATTTCTGTCCTCGCCACCACCTTCTGCTGAGGTTGGACTGACCAGCTGGATCTGAAGTGATGGCTTCAGTTCAGGCTCTCAACAGGCACTGGAGCCTTTCCCCCCAGAGGCACTGGGCTCTTGGCTCACACCACATATGAAGACAAGAAGGCAGACTCACTTCTCCCAAGGCCACACCATGAAAATAGCTCAACTTAGCCAGGAGAGATCTAGACACTTAAGGAGTAGCTGCTAGCTCCCCATCTGGATTGATTAGCTGGCAGAAAGCTCAGCTTTACCGAACAAATAGAATGGAGAAATAGGATGGTGTACCACTCATTTGTGTCTTTCTGCATTTTAAAAAATGGAGTGAAAGTAGCTTACTTTCAAGGAGGTCATTTCTCTTGTTGAATAAATTGAATATATAACAGAACCCATGCTTTGATAGGTGTATGCAATAATGAATTAGGTGCTGCATACATCTCCTGGGAGGGAAGAAGCAAATCAGGTTGCTGGAGCAGGTGTGTCAATGGAGCCTGCTCCGTGCTTCTAATACAGCTGCACAGGTTTCTGGCAGGCACCTTGAATCTGCGCCCCTCAACCTCAGTGATTTCATCTTGCTTGGCTCTAGGTCCTGGCATGTCTGTGCATAAATTGTCAATTTTATCACAGCTATAAAAGGCCCAAGTGTTAACATCAAGCGTGCAGATGCAGTGCCTGCCTGGCCAAGCACACTTCCTGGGCCACCAAACTAGTGCAGCTGCAGTCACTGTGTGCCATTAGTGGTGACAGTCTGTAAATCTTAATCTGTTAAACTGTGGCACTGTCATGAGTTGATCCAAGGTAAACATTTGCTATTTCAATTAGCTAGTGGGCAGAACTCTACAAATAAAATGCCATGTTTTCCCTTAGAGACTATGTCACATATTTAAAGTCAAAGTATTATTTATTTAACAAGTGGCTAATTTACAACTAATTTAACAATGACTTTAATAATTTTCCTTTAACCTATGTTTTTTGCTTCTCAAAGTGTCTTGTTTGTGAAGTATAATTTTATTTTGAGATCAGGATTTCTGTTATATCAGTTTCTGGTATGTATAAGTATTTGTTAACTCAATTTTGAAAGGCAAAGTGCATGAGCCCTTTTTATCTCTTGGTTTCTTAAAATTGACTCACATTTTTTTAGCTCATACTGTTGAGTAGCTCAACCAATATATGCTAAATTAATATAATTTGATGATCAATGTAAATACCACACTATAGATAGTTTCAGACTTTAATAAGCAGAAAAACAAAATGCCAAATACTACACTTGTACTAATTTATTTCAAGTATTTGTTAAGCAAACTGGCATTAAGATGACTGAAAAGGAGAATTACTGATTTAAGGGAATACATCTTTATAAATTTAAAAGTGATTAACAGATATATTTTATCTATAAATTGAATAATATGAGAAGTGAATACTTCTCAAAAATATATTTTTTTAAAACACCGAACTTTAGATTAGAGGGAAATGAGAGGATGGAGGGGGCGAGGGTATGAAAGATGGTGAAATAGACAGACATCATTACCCTATGTACATGTATGATTGCATGAATGGTGTGAATCTACATTGTGTACAACCATAGAAATGAAAATTTGTACTCCATTTGTGTATAATGAATGAAAATGCATGCTGTAAAAATAAAAAAACAAAAAAAGAAAAATAACTGATATACATCACTTACCGTACTATGTTCAGGAAATATGATGGTAAACAAAATACATAGTATCTGTCCTACTTCATGAAACTTATATTCAATCCTGTATTTTGTCGTGATTACTAAATGAACTTTGAAATTCATAGGAAGTCATCTCTCTAAATCTGCCTATAGGGTTAGCTGTAAATCTCTAAATCAGTAGGGATTGATTGCTGTATTACTTTTCTATGGTTCTGGCTTAAGGTATCTCACAAAACTGACCAAGATGTCAGTCAAAGATACAATTGGAAAAAAAAATTAAAAATTAAAAATTTAAAAATTTAAAAAAATAAATAAATAAAGAAGTTGCGATTGTTTGAGGCTTGACTAGACCTGGGGGTTCTGATTCTCCTTTCACTCAGATGGCTGTTGGCTGGAGGCTTCAGTTACTTGCTTCATGGATCTCCTCATGCCTGCTCTCTCACAATGACAGCTGACTTCCTCCAGGGAAGTGGTCTAAGATATAGGAAGAAAAACCATATTGCCTCATATTGGATCCTAGTCATATGGTGTTGCTCTTGCCTTCTTTATTCATTAAAAGTGAGTCATTAAATCTAGCCCACGCTCAAAGGAAGATGAATATTCAAGGATGTAAATATCTGAAACAAAAGATCATTGGGGTCTGTCTTGGAAGTTTACTACTACATACACTTAGAGACGTAAAAGGTATTTGCTAAAATATTTGATAATTATGCCCTATGGTTTACCTTGATAATAAGCAAAGGTGGCAAACTGCATTCAAGAAATCAAACCCATCCCAAGAACTATACGTTTATGGCATCTAAGCGGAGAATTTTTTCCATAGTTAAAGTGTTAAAACAAAAACAAAACAAAGAAGACAAAAAACAAACAAACAAACAAAAAAAAAAAAAAAAAAAAAAAAAAAAGAAGAAGAAGAATATGTGACCATAGCCACGATGGCAGGGAAAGACTAAAACATCAATTATCTGTATTTTTGTGGAACATGTTTGCTAAACCCTGGTGATTAAGAACAGATTCCAGGCCAGGTCAATGTCATCATAATTACCTGAAATAAGTCAACCAAGTAGAAGTCTGTTCACTATACTAAATTAGGTTTATGTTTTTATTTTCCTTTAAATGACCCAGCAGTAAACTTTTGCTAATATTGTCATGGTGGATTTCTTGTTCGTTTTAACTCTGTCATATCAGCTCACACTAATGATGCAGGACACTGTTGTCAACTCATAAATGAAACCATTCTTATTCAAGAAGTGTTTGGTATCAAATTCACACTAAATCTCATTATGCTTCCAGGAAAGCTAGCCCAAGAATAGAATAAGCACAAATGAATCATAATTAATACTTCTCAGTGTTTCATAATTTCTTATATACAGCTCCATCTCGCTCTGATATCCCCACTATACATTGTTTGTTTCCCTTTGGGGGCTACTGTGTTCAGGCTTATTTTGTTCATTTCTCAGAATGACCATTTACTCTGGATCAAAATGTATTTCAGAGACCAATTTTTTTTTTACTCCAAAGATGCAACCTATTTGTCCCCCAAATTCCACTATTTGAGATATTTCTTTATTGCATACAAATATCAAGTCAATCAGCAAATGTTTACTATAATCAGGATAGTAAAGATGTCATTCTATGTACCGAGGAGATTGCAAGGAAATAAAAGGCATCACAGTGGAAATTTTAGGCAAATTGGAGAGCAAGCCTTTGCTAACATAAGGTTAGCTAATAACCAAACCTAGTGAGTGAAGTCCTAAGTATATAGAAAAGAAAAGGAATAGGAAACTTGTCTAGTCAGGTCTATTGCATATTATAATAGGTCACTGTGTGATATTTAACCTTAGTATCATGTTAACATTTCTTTGTTGAACATCCATGAAAACCAAGCTTTCTATTCTTTTTCATTTTGTCAGAAGTGGTTGAAGGGAAACTCAATATTCAGTTTTGCCTTTTTCCATCTTTAATATTTTCTTCAAGATCAATGGCTCAGAATGACTGAGTTTTGCTATCCCAAACCTATTTTCAGCTAGTACCTGGTAATTTTATATGTTAGTACAAAAAGACCAGGCAGGGTGCAAACCTCAAGAATCATTGCACTGAGAAAGCTATCAGTGTATGGTTTTCTTTTCCACTCCCTTTTCTCAGGCTTTACTGTGTTGAGGTTTTTTTTTCATTTTTCCATATCTAATAATATACACCATAAAAGTTAAACCTATTGACCACTGCTGTGATGACATCATGAATATTTTCATCATCTTTAAACAGCTGTCCAGTCAATGTAATGTAACTGAATTGGTGAGGAATTAGACTTATAATTGTTGTAGACAATGTTGAGAGAAAGCTTTTTAGTTTTAATCTATCGCAGTTATTGAGTCTTACTTTTATTTCTTGTGCTATGGGAGTCCTGTTAAGGAAGTCTGACCTAAGCCGACATGTTGAGGATTTGAACCTACTTTTTCTTCTATAATCTGCAGGGTCTCTGGTCTAAATCCAAGGTCCTTGATCCATTTTGAGTTGAGTTTTGTGCAGAGTAAGAGATGGGGGTTTAATTTCATTCTGTTGCATATGAATTTCCAGTTTTCCCAGCACCATTTGTTGAAGAGGCTAAGGATTGCTTTAGCTCTTCTGGGTTTCTGATTCTTCCAGATGGATTTCATAATTGCTTGCTCTATGTCTGTGAGGTACGTCATTGGGATTTTAAATGGAATTGCATTGAATCTGTATAGCACTTTTGTTAGTATGGCCATTTTGACAATATTAGTTCTGCCTATCCAAGAACATGGGAGATCTTTCCATCTTGTAAGGTTTTCTTTAATTTCTTTCTTTAGTGTTCTGTAGTTCTCATTGTAGAGGTCTTTCACCTCTTTTGTGAGATTGATTCCCAAGTATTTTATTTTTTTCAAGGCTATTGTGAATGGGGTAGTTTTCCTAACTTCTCTTTCTGAAGATTCATCACTTATGTATAAAAATGCATTGGATTTATGAGCATTGATCTTGTAAACTACTACTTTACTGAATTCACTTATGAGTTCTAAAAGTTTTCTGGTGGAACTTCCTGGTTCTTCTAAATATATAATCATGTCATCTGCGAACAGGGATAGTTTAAGTTCTTCTTTTCCTATTTGTATCCCTTTAATATCCTTGGTCTGTCTAATTGCTCTGGCTAGAATTTCGAGGACAATGTTGAATAGAAGTGGTGAAAGAGGGCATCCCTGCCTTTTTCCAGTTTTTAGGGGGAATGCTTTCAGTTTTTCACGATTTACAATGATATTGGCCATGGGCTTAGTGTAGATGATCTTTACAATGTTAAGGAATGTTCCCAGTATCCCTATTTTTTCTAGCGTTTTGAACATGAAGGGATGCTGTATTTTATCAAATGCATTTTCTGTGTCTATCAAAATAGTCATGTGATTCTTGACTTTAAGTCTGTTGATATGGTGAATGACATTTCTTGATTTCTGGATGTTGAACTAACCTTGCATCCCTGGGATAAAACCCACTTGATCATGGTGCATTATCTTTTTAGTATATTTTTGTATGTGATTTGCTAAGATTTTGTTGAGAATTTTTGCAACGATGTTCATTAAGAATATTGGTCTGAAATTTTCTTTTCTCGATGTGTCACTGTCTGGTTTAGGTATCAGTGTGATATTGGCTTCATAGAATGAGTTTGGGAGGGTTCCATCCTCTTCTATTTCATGGAATACTTTGAGGAGTAATGGAATGAGCTCTTCTTTAAAGGATTTGTTTCACTTGGCTTAGAACCCATCTGTTCCTGGACTTTTCTTGTTGGTAGGCTTTTGATGACCTCTTATTTTTCGTTGCTTGAAATTGATTTATTTAAGTTGTGTATGTCCTCCTCATTCAGTTTAGGTAATTCATATGTCTCTAGAAAGTTGTTGATGTCTTCGAGGTTTTCTGTTTTGTTGGAGTATAGCTTTTCAAAGTCGCTTCTAATTATGTTTTGTATTTCACTCGTGTCTGTAGTGATATTTCCTTGTTCATTTCGAATTTTAGTAATTTGAGTTTTCTCCCTCTTTCTCTTTGTTAGTGTGGCTAAGGGTTTGTCAATTTTGTTTATTTTTTTCAAAGAACCAACTCTTTATTTTGTTAATTTTTCCGATTGTTTCTTTTGTTTCAATTTCGTTGATTTCGGCACTGATTTTAACTATTTCCTGTCTTCTACTACTTTTGGTGTTGGTCCGCTCTTCTCTGTCCAGGGCTTTGAGCTCTAGTGTTAAGTCAGTTATTTGTTGATTTTTACATCTCTTGTTGAATGCACTCCATGAAATAAATCTTCCTCTAAGTACTGCTTTCTAGTGTCACAGAGATTTTGATATGATGTGTCTTTGTTCTTGTTTACTTCTGAGAATATTTTTATTACCCTCCTGATGTCTTCTGTTATCCATTCATCATATAATAGTGTATTATTTAATCTCCAGGTATTGGAGAATTTTCTGTTTTTTATTCTGTCATTTATTTCTAATTTCAATCCAATATGATCTGATAGAATACAAGGTAATATCTCTGTCTTCTTATATTTGCTAACAGTAGCTTTGTGGCATGAAATATGGTCTATTTTAGAGAATGATTCATGTGCTGCTGAGATGAAAGTGTATTTGGTCTTTGTTGGATGGTATATTCTATATATGTCCATTAAGACTAAATTATTGATTGTGTTATTGAGATCTATGGTTTCTTTATTCAATTTTTGTTTGGAAGATCTATCCAGTGGTGAGAGAGTTGTGTTAAAATCACCTAGTATTATCGTGTTATGGTCTATTTGATTTCTGGAATTGAGAAGGATTTATTTGACGTACATGCATGAGCCAATGTTCGGGGCATAGATATTTATGATTGTTATGTCTTGCTGATTTATGCTTTCCTTAAGCAGTATGTAATGTCCTTTTTTATCCCTTCTGACTAGTTTTGGCCTGAAGTCCACATTACCTGAAATGAGGATGGATACTCCAGCTTTTTTGCTGTGTCCATGTGCATGGTATATTTTTTCCCATCCTTTCATCTTTAGTCTGTGGGTATCTCTTTCTATGAGATGAGTCTCTTGCAGGCAGCATATTGTTGGATTATTCTTTTTAATCCATTCTGCCAAACTATGTCTTTTGATTGATGAGTTCAGGCCATTAACATTCAGGGTTATTATTGTGATATGATTTGTATTCCCAGTCATTTGACTCATCTTTTTTTTTTTTTTTTTGACATGATTTGGTTTCTCCTTTATTTGGCTATTCCTTTAGGCTAGTTCCTCCCATTGCTGATTTGCATCTTTGTTTTTTATCTCTTCCTCATGGAATATTTTGCTGAGAATGTTCTGTAATGTTGGTTTTCTTTTTTAAAATTCTTTTAGCTTTCGTTTATCTTGGAAGGATTTTATTCTGTTGTCCAATCTGAAAGAAAGTAAGTTTTGCTGGGTATAAGATTCTTGGTTGGTGTCTGTTTTCTTTCAGGGCTTTGTACATGTTGTTCCAGTCCCTTCTAGCTTTTAGGGTCTGGATTGAAAAATCTGCTGATATTCTTATTGGTTTTCCCCTGAATGTAATTTGATTCTTTCTTCTCCCATACTTTAAAATTCTGTCTTTATTTTATATGTTAGGTATTTTCATAATAATGTGCCTAGGTGTGGGTTTGTTGTGATTTTGTGTATTTGGAGTCCTATAAGCCTCTAGTGCTTGATTTTTCCATTTCATTCTTCAGATTTGGGAAATTTTCTGATATTATTTCATTGAATAGATTGTTCATTCCTTTGGTTTGTTTCTCTAAGCCTTCCTCAATCCCGATAATTCTTAAATTTGGCCTTTCCATGATATCCCATAATTCTTATAGATTCTGTTCATGATTTCTTACCATCTTCTTTGTTTGGTAAATTTTTTTTTCAAGATTAAATATTTTGTCTTCAGTATCTGAGATTCTGTCTTCCAGATGTTTTATCCTTTTGGTTATGCTTTCTATGTAGTTTTTTACTTGGTCTATTGTTTCCTTCATTTCAAGGATTTCTGTTTGTTTGTTTTTTCAGTATCTCTAACTCTTTATTGAAATGATCTTTTTCTTCCTGTATTTGCTCTTTTAACTGTTGATTGGAGCGATCGTTTAATGCCTGCATTTGCTCTTTCATCTCATCCTTCAATGCCTGCATTTGCTCTTTCATCTCCTCGTTTGCTTCCCTGATTGTTTTAATTATGTACATTCTGAACTCCCTTTCTGACATTTCTTCTGCTGTGCTGTTATTGGATTTCATTGATATAGTGTCTAGGTTTGTTCAGGACATTTTCTTCCCTTGTTTTCTCATATTGGTCAGATATCAGTGGGACTCTGGCATATTGCAGATTTCCTCTATTGGCTTATATTGTCCCTGTACACTTCCAGTATATCATCTCCCAGCCTTCAGTAGCCTGAAGTCTTAGAATAACTTGATAATGCAGAGCTTCTGAAGAAAGCTGCCCCTAGCCTGCTATGGGTCCAGGGTTTGGGGCTGGTTCTGTGTGTAAATCCTCTCACTGGGCAGTCCTGCTCCTAGAAGCTGGCTGTAGACAGGGCCTGCCCCGGCTTGAGGGAGCCAGGGTGTTCTGGGAAAGCCTCTCCCTGTCCTGCCTTGGTCCCAGAAGACTCCTGTGGGACGGGGTCCGCCGCTGGGTTCAGGGCTTGGGGTTGGCTCTGTGTCGAAAAGTGGGCCTGCTCCTAGAAGCTGGCTATGGATGGAGCCTGCCATGAGAGGGAGCAGGGCTGCTTGGTGAAGACTCTTGCTGCCCTGCCCTACTCTGAGAAGCTGCCCTTGCCTGGGCCTGCTGCCTGGGTGGTGCTTCACCCTGTGGGAAAGACTCACCACATGTCTCCATGTTGGTCCAAGTCTCTCAATACCTCCCCTTCTCGAATCCTGAGTTCTGGAGCCACAGGAGATGCAGTCACCCTCTAGTCCACCATCTTGGATCTTCACACTTCATTTTAATCCTTATATATGAGGAATGCAATTGCATATGTTTAATCCCATTATAAAATAGTGATCCAAGCACCATTCATTCTTTTAAAAATTGTCTCCCTTTTCCTTTTTCTCATTGTAATGGAAAGCACATTTGCTTGGTTTCCTAGAATAAGTCTCTTCTATGCACTTGTTGCATGTGCTTTTGTGAAACTAACATGAGATATGGGTAAGGCAGTTATTAGAAATAAAACTGCTTTCTCTTTTCTCCAAAATTTTGTTAACCTTATCCCTACATTATCAAAGTAATTATCTGATACATATAAATGTTAAATTGGAATAAATATAAATGTATACTTGCAAGTCTACTTGAAATTTGTCTCTGATTTAAACAATGGAAATTCTTCTTCAAAAGGAAGACTTGTTTGTGTTCTTCTTAGGAGAAAATCTAATGTCATATACTTATTTCAGTCAGGAAGAATTTTCTGAAAAGAACACTGAGGAACCAAAGGCATGATGAAGTATTCAGTTCTAAGAGTTCCTAGACAATTTGAAAATGTCAGGACACACATTATTCTGTTTATATTAAACAACCTGTCAGCCCAGCGCATTTGTGAAAAATAACAGTGGGGTTCTGTTTGGTATTTCCAATGTCTCTACATTTAACTACCTCCTCTCCAACTTAGAGCCTAAATTAATATAATATATATATTCTTTAAAGTCATTAGGACCCTTCAGTCACATAATGATCTTGTTAATGTTTAACAGAGACCTAGTGATAGTGTCCTGCAACTCAAAGAATAGTTTAAAAAATGTAAGATATGAATATAAAGCAATATTTTAAAAAAACACCAAAAAGGTGGTGAATATAAATAAATGTAAATAAATAGGCAGTGTGAAAGTATACACTAGTTGTATTAAACATACCTGATTCAATTTCCCTAATAACATTATGCAACACAAACAGCTTTGCTTCAACTGGACCATTGCATATACTTCTTTTTTCCTTAAACAACTCTACCACTGAGCTTCACCCCAAGCCCTTTTTACCTTATTTTGGATATGCATTTTCACACCAATCAATTAGAAGGTTCTGGGCCTTGTATTCTAATGAAGACATCAAACTAGGTAGATACTATTTTTGAGGAAACAGAACTCTTAAAGACGTGGTGTTTGCACTTGGCAAGTTTCATCACTAAAAAATAGAAGAGACTAGAATAAATCTAAATATAAGACTGTTGGTCAGAAAATAAAGGTGGGAGGAATGAGACCTGATGTGCTTTAGAGCAATGAAGTTAAAATGAATGGGTATGTGCAGCCAATGACTGAATTTTCAGGCATATTGGCACATAATAAACCAGGTAATGTCTTCCACTTCCTTTTGTGGAAGGTGGGGTATTCTGAAATATCATCCAGTTAAAAATAAACCCTATGAAAACAAGTAAAATATAACAATCTTTTGAGAGTAAAGTTAAATATAAGCAAGTAAGAGGAACATAAGAACCAAAACAAAAGAGAAAGGAAAAAATGAAAAACAGAATGCTATCTGATTCCAAAATTGGAGTTGATCTTGGTACATCTTCCAGGTAGAAAAGAATATATAGCCCTGAATTTACTGTTTACTTTAAATTAAAAAGATGGAAATTTGAACTGAGCTAGGAAGAGAGTGAAGCTACAACAGCAAAGTAGAGTTGAGGCCATGGGGCCAGCAGATCCAAAAAGGATTTGGAATAGTCTCCTTTTGCTGGGAGAAAGATGTCATTTCATTCTTATTTTTTTTCCTGCAGGTGACAATAATAATATTTTCTAATAATTATATCCATAGGTCAATCCCCAAATACACCTTAAGAAGAAGTTATTCTATGTCTGATAATTCAAGCAGAGGAAGCATAACCTAAAATATCAATAATTTGTTAGTAGTCTGGAAAAATTGAGAGAAATGAAGCAATGGCTCTCAGAGGAGTGAATCCTCCAACAAAATTGGAAATATTCCTGAATAGAATTTGACTGCTAGGAATTTCGATAGTGGAATTACAGATTTAAAAGTGTGAAATAAGGTTGGGGCTATAGCTCAGTGGTAGAGTGCTTACCTACTCAATATCACTTAGAAATATAGAAGTAATAATTATAAATATAATATTTAGAACAAAACATCCACATACTTTTAAAGGGCCAAAACCAAAGTGATACCATGCTAAAATGCATCAATTCTGTTAATTAAAAATTAATTTGAAATACCTATTAATATCATTTAAACACTATTATATTACAAATAGTAATATATTTAATCATTTTAATAGGAACAGTAACAGGTCAGCAGATTTTTAATGTTTTGAAATATTTACCAAACTAGTAATAGAAAGACATTCTATTTTTGTTAATTCATTTTTATTGTAAACAAATGAGATACATCATGTTTCTCTGTTTGTACATGAAGTAGAGACATACCATTTGTGTAATCATACATTTACCCAGGGTAATAGTTTTTGATTCATTCTGTTATTTCTTTTCTCCCCCCCACCCCTCTCACCCCTCTTATCCCTATATAGAGTCCCTCCTTCCTCCATTCTTGCCCCCCTCCCACCCCCTGCATGTGTCATCACCCACTTATCACTGAGATCATTCGTCCTTTGGTTTTTTGATATTGGCTTGTCTCACTTAGCATGATATTCTCCAATTGCATCCATTTGCCTGCGAATGCCATGATTTTATTATTCTTTATGGCTGAGTAATATTCCATGGTGTCTGTATATATCTATTTCTATCTATCTATCTATCTATCTATATATATATATATATATATATATATATATATATATATTTCTCAAAGTTTCTTTATTCATTCATCAATTGAGGGGCATCTAGTTTGTTTCCATGATCTGGCTATTGTGAATTGAACATCTATGAACATTGTTGTGGCTGTATCTCTGTAGTATGCTGCTTTTAAGTCCTTTGGGTATAGGCCAAGGAGTGGGATAGCTGGGTCAAATGGTGGTTCCATTCCAAGTTTCTGATCAATCTCCACACTGCTTTCCAGAGTGGCTGCACTAATTTGCAGACCCACCAGCAATGTATGAGTGTACCTTTTTCCCCACATCCTCTCCACCACCTATTGTTGCTAGTATTCTTGATAATCACCATTCTAATTGGGGTGAGATGGAATCTTAGGGTAGTTTTGATTTGCATTTCTCTTATTACTAAAGATGTTGAACATTTTTTCATATGTTTGTTGATTGCTTGTAGATCTGTGAAGTGTCTGTTCATATCCTTAGCTCATTTGTTGATTGGATTATTTTCTTCTTGGTGTAGAGTTTTTTGAGTTCTTTATATATTCTGGAAATAAGTGATCAATCTGAAGTATGAGTGGCAAAGATTTTCTCTACTCTGTAGGCTTTCTCTTTGCATTGCTGATAGTTTCCTTTGCTGAGAGAAACCTTTTTAGTTTGAATCTATCCCAGTTATTGATTCTTGCTTTTATTTCTTGTGCTATGGGAGTCTTGTTAAGGAAGTCTGATCCTGAGCCAAAAAGTTGAAGACTTGGACCTACTTTTTCTTCTATAATCTGCAGGGTCTCTGGTCTGATTTCAATGTTCTCGATCCATTTTGAGTTGAGTTTTGTACAGGGTGAGAGATAGGGGTTTAGTTTCATTCTGTTGCATATGAATTTCCAGTTTTCCCAGCACCATTTGTTGAAGAGGCTATCTTTTCTCCATTGCATATTTTTGGCACCTTTGTCCAGTATGAGAAAATTGTATTAATTTGGGTTTGTGTCTTTGTCCTCTATTCTTTACCACTGATCTACCTGTCTATTTTGGTGCCAATACCATGCTGTTTTTGTTACTATTGCTTTGTAGTAGAGTTGAAGTTCTGGTATTGCAATACTCCCTGTTTCACTCTTCCTCCTAAGGATTACTTTAGTTCTTCTGGGTTTCTGATTCTTCCAGATGAATTTCATGAATGCTTGCTCCATTTCTGTAAGGTATGTCATTGGGATTTTAAATGGAATTGCATTGAATCTGTATAGCACTTTTGTTAGTATGGCCATTTTGGCAATATTAGTTCTGCCTATCCAAGAACATGGGGGATCTTTCCATCTTGTAAGGTTTTCTTTAATTTCTTTCTTTAGTGTTCTGTAGTTCTCATTGTAGAGGTCTTTCACCTCTTTTGTGAGATTGATTCCCAAGTATTTTATTTTTTTCAAGGCTATTGTGAATGGGGTAGTTTTCCTAACTTCTCTTTCTGAAGATTCATCACTTATGTATAAAAATGCACTGGATTTATGAGCATTGATCTTATATCCTGCTACTTTACTGAATTCACTTATGAGCTCTAAAAGTTCTCTGATGGAATTTCCAGGTTCCTCTAAATATATAATTATGTCATCAGCAAATAGCGATACTTTGAGTTCTTCTTTTCCAATTCCTACCCCTTTAATATCCTTGGTCTGTCTAATTGCTCTGGCTAGAATTTCGAGGACAATGTTGAATAGAAGTGGTGAAAGAGGGCATCCCTGCCTTTTTCCAGTTTTTAGGGGGAATGCTTTCAGTTTTTCACGATTTACAATGATATTGGTCATGGGCTTAGTGTAGATGACCTTTACAATGTTAAGGAATGTTCCCAGTATCCCTATTTTTTCCAGTGTTTTGAACATGAAGGGATGCTGTATTTTATCAAATGAGCTTTCTCCATCTATCAAAATAATCATGTGATTCTTGACTTTAAGTCTATTGATATGGTGAATGACATTTATTGATTTTTGAATGTTGAACCATCCTTGCATCCCTGTGATAAAACCCACTTGATCGTGGTGCACTGTCTTTTTAATATATCTTTGTATGTGATTTGTTAAGATTTTGTTGAGAATTTTTGCATCGATGTTCATTAAGAATATTCGTCTGAAATTTTCTTTCCTTGATTGTTTCTGTCTGGTTTAGGTATCGGGGTGATATTGGCTTCATAGAACGAGTTTGGGAGGGTTCCCTCCTCTTCTATTTCATGGAATACTTTGAGAAGTATTGGAGTGAGCTCTTCTTTAAAGGTTTTCTAGAACTCGGCTGAGAACCCATCTGGTCCTGGACTTTTCTTTGTTGGTAGGCTTTTGATGACTTCTTCTATTTCATTACTTGAAATTGATCTATTTAAATTTTGTATGTCTTCCTGATTCAGTTTAGGTAATTCACATGTCTCTAGAAACTTGTTGATGTCTTTGAGATTTTCTATTTTCTGGGGTATAGATTTTCAAAATAGCTTCTAATTATGTTTTATATTTCAATCGTGTCTATTGTGATATTTCATTGTTCATTCCAAATTTTAGTAATTTGAGTTTTTGCTTTTCTTCTCTTTGTTAGTGTGGCTAAGTGTTTATCAATTTTGTGTATTTTTTCAAAGAAACAACTATTTATTTTGTCAATTTTTTTGATTTTTTCTTTTGTTTCTTTTTTGTTGATTTCTGCTCTTATGTTAACTATTTCCTGTCTTTACTACTTTTGGTGTTGCTCTGTTCTTCTTTTTCTAGGGTTTTGAGCTGTAGAGTTAGGTTTTTTGTTGATTTTTTCTTCTTTTATTGAATGCACTTCATGAAATAAATTTTCCTCTAAGAATTGCTTTCATAGTGTCACAGAGATTTTGATATGCTTCTTTGTTCTCATTTACCTCTAAAAATTTTTAAATTTCCCTCCTGATATCTTCTGTTATCCATTCATCATACATTAGTGTATTATTTAATTTCCAGGTGTTGGAGTATTTTCTGGTTTTTATTCTGTCATTTATTTCTTATTTCAATCCATTATGATCTGATAGAATGCAAGGTAGTATCTCTATCTTCTTGTATTTGCTAACAGTAGCTTTGTGGCATAATGTATGGTCTATTTTAGACAAGGATCCATTTGCTGCTGAGGAGAAAGTGTATTCACTCTTTGTTGGATGGTATATTCTATATGTATCCATTAAGTCTAAGTTATTGATTGTGTTATTGAGATCTATGGTTTCTTTGTTCAATTTTTGTTTGGAAGATCTGTCCAGTGGTGAAAGAGGTGTGTTAAAATCACCTAGTATTATTGTGTTGTGGTCTATTTGATTTCTGGCATTGAGAAGGATTTGTTTTATGTATATGGATGAGCCACTGTTTGGGGCATAGATATGTATGATTGTTATGTCTTGCTGATTTATGCTTCCCTTAAGCAGTATGAAATGTCCTTCTTTATCTCTTCTGACTAGTTTTGGCTTGAAGTCCACATTACCTGAAATGAGGATGGATACTCTGGCTTTTTTGCTGTGTCCATGTGCATCGTATGTTTTTCCCCATCCTTTCACCTTTAGTCTGTGGGCATTCCTTTCTATGAGGTGAATTTCTTACAGGCAGCAAATTGTTTATTCTTTCTTTTTAATCTGATCTGCCAGTCTATGTCTTTTGACTGATGAGTTCAGGCCATTAACATTCAGAGTTATTATTGAGATACAATTTGTATTCCCGGTCATTTGGCTCATTTTTTTTTTTTTTTTTTTTTTTTTTTTTTTTTGACACGACTTGATTTCTCCTTTATTTGGTTGTTCCTTTAGGGTAGTTCCTTCAGTTGCTGATTTACATCATTGTTTTTCATCTCTTCCTCAGGGAATATTTTGCTGAGAATATTCTCTAATGCCAGTTTTCTTTTTGTAAATTCTTGTAGCTTTTGTTTATCTTGGAAGGATTTTATTTTGTTGTCCAATTTGAAGGTAAGTTTTGCTGGGTATAAGATTCTTGGTTGGTATCCATTTTCTTTCAGAGCTTGAAAAATTTTGTGCCAGGCCCTTCTAGCTTTTAGGGTCTGGATTGAAAAATCTGCAGATATCTGTATTGGTTTCCCACTGAATGTAATTTGATTCTTTTCTCTCGCAGCCTTTAAAATTCTGTCTTTATTTTGTATGTTAGGTATTTTCATAATAATGTGCCTAGGTGTGGGTCTGTTGTGATTTTGTGTATTTGGAGTCCTATAAGCCTCTAGTGCTTGATTTTCCATTTCATTCTTCAGATTTGGGAAATTTTCTGATATTATTTCATTGAATAGATTGTTCATTCCTTTGGTTTGTTTCTCTAAGCCTTCCTCAATCCCGATCATTCTTAAATTTGTCCTTTTCATGATATCCCATAATTCTTGTAGATTCTGTTCATGATTCCTTACCATCTTCTCTGTTTGGTTAATTTTGTTTTCAAGATTAAATATTTTGCTTCAATACCTGAGGTTCTGTCTTCCAGGTGTTCTATCCTATTGGTTATGCTTTCTATGGAGTTTTTAACTTGGTCTATTGTTTCCTTCATTTCAAGGATTTCTGTTTGTTTGTTTGTTTTTTAAATATCTCTAACTCTTTATTGAAATGATCTTTTGCTTCCTGTATTTGCTCTTTTAACTGTTGATTGGAGCAATCATTTAATGCCTGCATTTGCCCGTTCATCTCATCCATCAATGCCTGCTTTTGCTCTTTTATCTTCTCGTTTGCTTCCCTGATTGTTTTGATTATGTACATTCTGAACTCCCTTTTTGAAAAAATCTTCTGCCATGCTGTCATTTGATTTTATTGTTATACCATCTAGGTTTGTTTGGGACATTTTTTTCCCTTATTATCTCACATTGTTCAGGTATCTACCTCTCTAATACTGAAACTCTGGGATATTGCAGATATCCTCTATTGACTAATATTGTGTCTGTAGATTTCCAATAACTCACCTTTTAGCCTTCAGTAGCCTGAAATCTTGGAGGAACTTGATAATGTGGTGCTGTACTAGGAAGCTGGCCCTCTAGGGTTGGTGGCCTTCAAGTGGGGTATATTCCACAGTGGCTCTGAGTTGGTCCCGAGTCTCTCAATACCTCCTCTTCTTGGCTCCTGGGTCTTGTCAAAGATCCTCTAGCTCCTGCAGGTATCTCAGGAAGGGAGTTGCCCTTCCAATGATGATGGCCTTGCTCTCAGGAGTAATTCAAAATGCCTGCACCGGCCTATAAAGAAGCCTCTGGCTAACTCCATGATGTCAACAAACCTCAGTGTGGTGGTTGGGTGGGATTGTTCAGTGATGGCATCTGTCTTTGGCCTGGTGGTTGTGCGGGTTGGCTACCCGCTGCCCAACTCCACAAGGCAGGCGTGTTGGGTGCCCACCTGCTACCTCCACGATGCAAGTGGCCTGACTCGCCCACCACCTTGCTCCAGGTTGGGACCAACCAGTGATGGCAGCGAGCTAGGTGCTGGGGTCAGGAAGGGTCGCTCAGTTATGATGTCTGTCCTTGGCTTGCTGGTTGGGCAGGATAGATGCCCGCTGCCTACCTCTGCAATGTAGGCAGCCTGACTCACCCGCCAGCTTGCTCCAGACTGTGACCAACCAGTGATGGCACCGACCTAGGTGCAGGGAAAGACATTCTTAATATGGATTTACCTATCAATACCTGAAGCAAACATTGAAGTCAATGGTAAAATATTTACAGTATTTTGTTTAAATCAAAGGGTGAGAAAAGTATGTTTGCTATGTATTCATCAAGTGAATTTATTTCAAGAAATACACATTATAAGGACTTGAATGTATATTTATTTTAATGTCCTTGGTTCTGATTGTTCAGAGATCATTATTTTGCTATAAAATGTATAAATTACATCATATGGTATTTATGTATTTGAAATGTGCTGTTTTTCTTAATGAGATATTTGTGGGATTCACCCAAATTGATGCTACATTCCTTTAGAACATATTTCACTTATACTCTATATATAGTCCTCTGTGGCATCACATTGAAAAAGACCCATGAAATCCTTCAGACTCATTATTAGAATTAGCAAGAAAGTTTAGTTAGGTAACTAATGGTCACAAGAACAATGACAAATAAAGCATGCATAACAATATTATAGTAAAATCAGAAAATATTTTAAGATATATTCATGATAGCAAAAATATGAAGTAATGAATCAAATAAAAATACATATGTGGAGACAATTATATAAGACATAAAATGTTCTAAATAAACTGAACAATTCACTTAGTGAAATGTAAATAGTTCTCTGTGTTTTTTCAGCAACACATCACTGAGAGCCAAGATGATAATATTAAAATAATAATAATAATATAAAAAGTTTTCTCCACTGAAGACCTACTAAAATATGAAAAGGCAAGTTATGAGCCAAGGGAAAAAACATTTATGAAGCATATGATTAACAATGGATCAATACAGAAAATATATAAACTGATCATATAAATAAATAAATAATCCAACAAAAATTTAGGAAAAATATATAAATATGCATGTCACAGAAAAGGAAACTCAGTAACAACAATGAACTATCAAGAGACTTTGAATCTCTTTAGTAATCCTGGCAAGGAAATAAAAAAGAACACACCAAAATACAATTATCAACAAATAAAATTAGAATGAATTTTAAAGATGATCCATTAGATGGTGTATGAATATTTTTATAAACACTTTGAGGAGCAATGTGGTACTATATGGTAAAGCTGAAGATACACACACCACAAAACCCAACAACTTCACAAAATGTCTTGTACATGAATGTTTTCAGGGAATTTCATTAAAATATCAAAAACCTGAAAAAAACATATGTTCACTGAGGAAAAAGAAGAAATATAAATTTAAATAGTTCTACATTGAATTAGTTCTACATTGAATAAATATCAGTATATATATTCTATTATATAGTTTATATATTTTATTGTTGTGTATGTGTGTGTGTGTGTGTAGCCATTTCAATCTAGATAAGTCTAATATACAGTTGACAGACCAAACCTAACAGGTGTGTGTGTGTGTTTGTGTCATGTGTTATTAGGATATTACTTAGGGGTGATCCATGTCTGAGTTACATTCCAGTTTTTTTTTTTTTTTTATTTTATTTTGAGACAGGTTCTCAATAAATAGCTAAGGCCAGCCTTGTGTTTCTCCTGCCGCAGACTCCCAAGTCACTGGGATTATGGTGTGCACCAACATGCCTGACAAAAATAACAAATTGTAAGATCTGCAACTAATGCAGTAGTGAACATTTTGTGCATGCCTTTTGGCATATATTGGTATGAATTTCTATTGGATCTATATGTAAAGGGAATTACTGTATTATATAATTTTGGTACTTGCATTCTTACTGAATAATCTGATGGTTTTTCAAAGCAATGTATTTATTTACATTCTCAATATCAACATGTAAGAATTTCACTTGTTCCTTATTCTTTCTAACACTTCCTATTCTCAGTCTTTGAACATATATCCAAGCTTACCATCTCAATTGTGATTACAACCACATATTTTCTGTTAAACTCAATCTCACTGTGGTCATTTAGTAATCTCCAAATTTACCACATTTGTTTTCTCCTATTTTAAATCTTGAGAAATCAAAACTCGACCATCTCCATGGAAATCCTATTCTCTGGTCAATATTCATCCATACCATTTTTCTCATAGTAGTTTAATTCAGGGGTATAAAAAGTAACCTATATCAGGCATCACCAGGGCATCACCATGCTTCAAAGAGCTAACTAGCCCTATGAAAACCTCTTAATTCAACCTTATTTTATTCCTTTCGTGATGTTTCACAGGTTCATTATCATAATTTTCTTTCTCAGTGAAGTTCTTGCTCTAATGAAAGTCCCCAACAAAAGAAAAAAAATGTATCTTATATTTTGTATTTCATTCTTCATAATACTTTATATGTATGCAAGGTCCAGGTTTTAAACATTTGGAAACTAATTTAATAAGTCAATCTATAAAACGTATTAGCTGTCTTGGCGCTCATGAAAATGAGTTAGCATTTAATGACTAATTTAGATTCTGATACACTAAAATATCTGGAAATCACTTTTCTAGACTCTCCTATATTGTTGCAACTTACCCCTTTAGTTTTATTTTTCATTTATTTATAAAATGTACTTAAATCAATAATAAAATGATTTTACCTTGCCATAGGAACTTGAAAAACACACATAGCCTTTAAAAAATAAGTCTTTGCACTCTCTTAAACTTTGATCTATTCTTTGGTTGTTATTGAAATAGTCTGAGTTTTTGAAAGTGAATAATTTTTTAAAATGCCTAATGAAAAATACTAAAAAGAATCTTTTTGTCACCTGTAGAGAGTTGCCCATATGAATTCACAAATCAAATCTATCAAGAAATAATAAAACAATTACTGTAGATAAAAAATAAAGTTCTAATCTTTGATTAGTGGAATTATTGTCACATAAAATCATTCCACTGTATCTATGGGTTCTGCATCCATGAATTCAGCCAATTGTGGATCTAAAATATTTTTATTATGTCTTTACTAAACATACACAGAATATTTTTCTTGTCATTATTCCATAAACAATAGAGTATAAAACTGTTTATATAACATTTCATTGTATTAGGTATTGTAAGTAATCTAGAAATCATTTAAAGTATACAAGATGGCTAGGTGCAGTGGTACATGCCTGTAATTCCAACTACTGGAGGGGATGCAGAAAGAAGATCACACATTTGAAGCTAACCTTAGTAATTCAGCAAGACTTTGTCTATAAAATAAAATAAAATAAAATAAAATAAAAAGGGCTGGAGATGTAACTCAGTGGTGGACTACTCTTAAATTCAATACCCAGTACCCCCCCAAATAAAAAATGTGGTACATATACACAATGAAATATTACTATGCCATTAAAAGAGACTTTATGATATTTTCCAGTAAATGGATAGATCTGGAAACTCTCATGGGAGGTGAATAAGCCAATCCCAAAGGACCAAAGGTCAAATGTTTTCTCAGATATGTGCAAGCTAACCCACAGGTGTCAGGGAAGGAGGGAAGAATAGAAGTTCAGAGGATTAGACAAGGGGAGTGAAGGGAAAGAAGAAGAGATAAGAATATGAAAGACAGTGGAATGAATTTGACTCAATCTTCCTATGTACATATATGAATGCACCACAATCACCACATCATGTACAACCACAAGACTGGGATCCTAATTAGAATAAGATATACTCTATGTATAAATATGTCAAAATATACTACTGCCATGTATATCTAAAAAAAGTTAAAAGTGGAAAAAATAAATTAAAATAAAACATACATTACATCATTTTTTAAAAGGTACTTGAGCATCTATGGATTTTGGTGTCCGTGGTTGGGGAGGGACTTGGAAACAATCCTCAACAATCCTCAAGAGATACTGAAATATGACTGTACCGACATCTTAACCAAGCTCTGTTATGAAGTGAGGTTTTGTCCCTCTGAAAATCATATGTTGCAGTCCTAACTTCCAACATGACTATATTTGGAGATAATGCTCTGCAAGGAAGTAAACCAGGTTAATAATAAGGGTAGGGCTCGCACATGGTAGAATTAATTTCCTAATAAGAAGAGGAAGGGAGACCAGAATGATCTCTTTCTGTAGGCACACATACAGAGTAAGGGTCATGTAAGCACATACTCGGAAGGTGGTTATTTAAACTTTTTCCCACCATTGTATCCTGTGTGCTTCATATCATGTTTGAAACTTAGTAAATATTAAACAAAATTATTTTTAGAAGAATAAATGAAATGAATAATTTAAGATGATTTAAAATATGATAGTAGCATACAAAATGAATGGAAAAAGAGAAGGGAAGAAGGGAAAAGAAGAATTAGATCTTTATAAAAGTATTTAATGTAAAGGTGTTAAGAACCTTTACTTGGGACAACTCAATGGAAAGGTAAGGAACACATGTATATAGATTATAAAATTAGCAACCACACAGGATCTCCTGTGACTTATACCTCACTGAGCACATTAATAAAAGTGAGCTACTAGTTATTAGATATATTGAGCACATTCCAATTTTTATTTTATGTAGGCATTGTTCTACAAATGACTTATTTTATCATTTCAACTTCAGTCTGAATTTCCCAAACAAAGACCATCACTGGGAAGCTCAAAGTGTGGAATATTTTATTGGTAATTTGGATACAAAATTTTCAAAGAATTTACTATGGCTACAAAATCAGGTGCACATAAAATTGAAATATAGCTCTAATTTAAGTCATGTTAGTAATTCCCTGCCTTTCCCAAAGATTGGACCTACAAGGTACACATTTATTTATTTCCATTTAGATTTGTAATTCCCAGACATGGTAAGCTTTTTTGCAAAATAACTACCATTGTTTAAATGAAGTAATATATTTGGCTCTTAAGATGTATTTTTCAAAGACCAGCAACTGCTGTAAAACTTAACTATCCAATATGAGTTAAGGGAAATCATTTTCCTAATTTCTGAGGGAGTCTGCATTGGAATTCATCATTACCATTATCACTAGGCAATGTGTTTAGCACCAGAAAAGCTGGATATTATTCACTCTGAAAGCTTTGAGGGCACACTATACATCACCTTCTTTCTTTTTAATAGACTTTAATGGAGGAATCAGGGGTATAGAGAACAAAAACTGCAATGATTTTTCCACACAATCAAATTTTTTAACCACAAATATCATTGGTAAAATAGAATTTTTTTCTCATAATGAGAAATATATATAAATAGATCCCTTTATATTACATTGTTTAGTGTGTTGTCAAGAACATTAGAATTTTCACAGTTGAAAGTTGCATTAACTATGCTCTTCAGTGGTAGAGATGAAATTAAATATTTAAATATAAGTTCCTCTCCAGTGGATAAAAGAAAAATATTGTTACAAAAGAAAAATATTGTTCTTTGAAAAAGAAAATATTGTTTTCAAAAGAAAAAAAATTTCTTTAAATTGCCCAGTCCTACAAAAGAAAAATATTGTTCTTTAAATTGCCCAGTCTTAGTCACGGTGGGGACTAATACTATATTTTGGAAATAAGCTCATTTTGAAAAGAGAAATCAAAGATAAGTAAGCTTTTAGATATTTATGATAATTTTGTTTATGAAACTTGTCAAGTTACATGCTTAGAAACTAACTCGGGGAACATGATATGTAACCTACAGTTCCTATTGATTTGGGAATCACAGTATTTTACAGATTCTTTTGTTATCCCAAGTAAGGTATTGGTGAAGAAGATTTGCAGTAGTTACTTCAACTCAATTTTATTCCGTTTTTTTTTTTTTTTAGGTGTTTTTCAAATTTTCCCACATTTAAGAATCACTCAAAGCCAGGTGTAGTGACATATGCCTGTAATCCCAGCTACTCAGGAGGCTGTGGCAAGAGAAAAGTAAATTCAAGGCCATCCTGGGAAACTTAGTAAGACCCTATCTCAAAGTAAAATCTGAAAAAAAAAAAAAAAAAGGTTGGGTGTGTAATTCTATGGGAGAGCACTTGCTTAGCCTGTGTGAGGTCCTGAATTCAAGTGCCAGTTTTGCAAAAAATAAAATGTAAATACAAAAAAATCGCCCAAGAATATTGTAATAATCCCAGTGTGCAAGCCACAACTCCGGTGAATTAAATCAGAATCTCTGGAAACAGGACATAAAAGTCAGAAGTTTGTAAAGTTTCCCAGATGATTCTGATATGCAGCCAAGACTGAGACCCAAAGCTCTTGACTCTGAATTTCTTCATTCTCATAATGAAGTGTGTTGTATGAGAATATTCAAAGGTTGGTATAAAGGTAAAGGTCTAATTTCCATATTCAAATAAAGTGTCAAGAGCTCTGAACCTTTTATCCAAGATGTTCTGCCTCTTGCATCCTTCATTTTCCTCCTGAAAGGCAAACTTCTTACTAGAAATTTTTCACTCTTAAGCACATGAGATGGAGAAGGAATGTGGTTCACTTTTCTTTAATAGATAAGGATCTATCTGCTTCTCAGACTTCAATTGCACTTTTCAAGAATCAATTCTATCTAAATAAATGAATGAAATAATTAGTAACTAATGCTGGCTTGAGGCCTCAAAATCTAATTTAAAATGTATTTAATTTTAAACATTTAGCAATTGAAATAAATGGTTGATGTTCACCAGAGTTAAGAAAACTATATGCCAAATATCATATTGCTGAGAACTCTTTCTTCTGTGAATATTAACTTCTATGTTAAGACTTTAAATGACAAAGTAAGATATCATAGAAAAAAATGGACAAAAATTCAAATATGAGACTCTATTTTGTATAACCTTTAGTTGTCTAAAAATATGTGTTCTAATGGATTTCACAGCACAAATAATGATGTCTGCCTTGAATTCAGTATTTGCTAAGTGTTTGTCCGTGTGCTCAGAGGCTTCATTTTTATTAATATATTTAGTTTTATGATAGCAATTATTTTCATTTTACAAGCAAAGGGAACAACAATTTATCCACTTTAGCTTTTCTCCAAAGACCCTCCTCATTGCACATATAGAATATAAATGTAGTTGTAATTCTACAGTACTTCCTTGCAATCACTATGCTATACTAATGATAAATTAAGATTGTCCAATTCTAAAGAAAAATAGTTTGTAAGTAAAAATTGAGGCTAATGTCAATTTAATAATTTCCGTTAATTATGATATTTCTAACATTCGCTATAATTTTATACCCAGGCCTTTCATTTGAGCTATTCATCAAGCACATGGAGCATCTACTCACAAGCAGTTTAGAGTCTAGGGAAACAGGGACACAATACAGGATCCTTTTCCTGCAGCAACTTGCAGTTGTAAGGGAGATGAAAGCTGGAGGAGAGCAATTGTTCATTGTGGATGACTTTCTGTCAGATGAAGATGAATAAGACCCAAGATGGCAGAGGTGAAGGTACACACCTCCAACAAGTAAACCCATCTAAACCACTGGGGCCTGGAAGTAATGGTGAACACTAGCACAGATTGGGCTTTTGTGAAAATTTTCCACATATTGCCAAGTTATCTGGAGAACAGTTGTTATTTACAAACATAACAATAAACTCATGCATATAATTCACAAACACACATACATCTATATGGTAAAACATTTAAAATATGAAGCTGGCCTTTTTTGCTCTATACCTACTAAATAATTCTGGAGTTTATTTCTCTTTTGTTTGTTCAGTTATTTTTTAATTCATGCAAAGTTTACTTAAGGTAAAAGTTGTCTATTTTTAGTGTGCAGTTCTTGGAGTTGAATGCATAAAATTATGTACTAACAGAATATAATATAAGTTTTTATTATTTTAACTATGAAAGGATCTTTATTAGGAATGTTAAAAAAGTGTTACAATTTTTAAACTAAGTCTTGATTAAAAAAATGTGAGGCAGAACTCAATGATTGAGACAATTAGATAAAAATCCTCTTCTACTGGAAACTGACCAGAGAAAGATGTCAGGACCTCATCACTTATATGTTATTTCTATATAATTTTTGTGAGACATCAACAAACCATTACAAATGAATATAGATTCCCTTAAACAACAAAACTTTAGGAAAGGAAAAATTAATATGATTTTATAAACAAAGAATGTGAAATATGCAAGTGATATATTTTTAAGTGCTTACTAGTAGGACTTGCAAGAGTAGATTTCTAAACAACTAGAAATATTTTACATTTTTAATTTAAAAGGGTCTATATTTTAACATATGATATTGAGTTAATGGTCACTTCTGTTTGCTAAGAGATATATGTAATTAACAGCATGAGATATTACTGGTCATTGCATGAGTGGCCCTATCAAAAGTTTACTAACATCCTTTTTTCCAGTCACTGGGATGTGCTTTGCTCTTTAGAGAAGAATCAAATCACTTGTCACTTGAAAGCTTCTTTTCTTATTCATTAGTTTGACACATTTTTCCCCTAAATCGTAGTATTATGTATAGATATGCTAATGTTTATGAGAAAACAATTTCCATTGCAAACTCTTTGAAACTGTACTCCTCATGTGCTATAGAGTATTTAAGGTATACAGTCATTGGCATGAGCTTTATGGAACAGGTATAAAACTTCAGCTCTGAGGAAAACAAGACTTAAAAATATAAAACCCATATTAAAATACACTAAACGCTTTTGCTTTTCACTAACATGTGCTCTCCTAGTAGCAGAGCATCCTCAAAGCTATTAATTTGATTTCTCCCCACTGCTACGTTTGCCAAATGGAATTGGAGTTCATTTTCTGATAGGGGTATCATTCTTTCTGACAAATAATGTGATTCAACCTTCCCAGCCTCATTATTATTACTTTTAATTTGCCAATCAGGGAACTTTGTTTAAATTTATTTTTTCCTAGTAATCTGTGCCTGCTATTCTCTCTTGTAGTAGTTTTAAAATTGTAGCTGGTAATCTTGACACTTCTCATTTTAAAGAGTGAATTCTCTTTCTCCTCCTATTAAATGTGGCCTGGATTTATTAACTTGCTTCAAACAAATAGAATAAATGTGTCATGAAAAAGAAAATGTGTCATGAATGATGACATAGAATTTCTAAAATTAGAATAGAATAGGTTCAAAATAGAATAGGTGCTTCTTCTTCTTCTTCTTCTTCTTCTTCTTCTCTCTCTCTCTCTCTCTCTCTCTCTCTCTCTCTCTCTCTCTCTCTCTCTCTCTCTCTCTCTCTCTCTGACTTACTTACTTTAAAGGAAATCCATCCCATGTCATAGAGGCTCTCATGATGTCCTCTGGACAGGTCATTGGACAGAAGCTGAGTTCATACATTAATAATAGGTTCCTTGGGCAACTTAGAAAGACCTATCTCAAAATTAAAAAAAAAAAAAATTAAAGTCTGGGGATGTAACTCAGTGGTGAGGGCTTGCTCAGTATGGGTTCAATAGTCAGTACTGAAATAAATAAATAAAAGCAACAACAACAAGCTAGGCCCAAGCCCTGCATTGTTGACCATCTTGCAATCAAATTTTCCAGTCCCAGTCAAGCCTTCATAGGACAGCGCTCCTAGCTACAAGTTCATGAGAAATTATCAGAGAACTGTCCAGTGGGGGGGGGGGGGGGATTGGCTGGTGGGGAGGGTGGGGGTGGTTACAGGGGCACTCAACCACTGAACTACATCCCCAGCCCTATTTTGTATTTTATGTAGAGACAGAATCTCACTGGGCTGCTTAGCACCTTGCCTCGCCGTTGCGAAGGCTGGCTTTGAACTCGTGATCCTTCTGACTCAGCCTCCTGAGACGCTGGGATTACAGGCGTGCATCACCATGCCCAGCTCAGTGAAGAATCTTAGTATCATTAGCCCATATATTCCTTCAAAGTTAATGAATACTTATTGTTTTATTTCACTATATCTTGTGAAAATTTGTCCATTAGCAATAGACAAAATGCAGTTTGGGGTTTCCACTAGTAAGCGTGGTTCTTAACTATCTCTAATCGCGTGTGTGTGTGTGTGTGTGTGTGTGTGTGTGTGTGTATTGAGGGGCAACTTTGGAATTGAGCAGTGGGAAGAACCTGGAAAGATCTTGAGGGCTGCAGGCCCCATTCCTGCCCTGCCCTCACTCTGGAGTATCTTTCTCTTAGATTGAGGTAATATGGCCTTTGCCTTTCAGCCTTTTTGTCTTTTTAACATACCACCCTCTTAGTGAAATATTCACTCACGGCCCTGTTTAAAAAAATTTTAAAAGAACCCAAACTACTATTTCCCTCCGCTGTGTTATTGTTTTAATTAATATTAAATAGTATTTAACATAATATACAGTATACTTTGTAACAACTTTTCATCTCTTCCCTATAAGAGCATAATTACATCCAGGGCAGGTACTTTGTTTCACAAATGCTTTCCTGAAAGGGCTTTCTAGAACTGTGCCTGGGACCCACCAGCACTCAGTGGCTCCATCTCTGGCAAATGAAAAATTACCTCGGGTTAAAAAAAACATGTTGCAGAGGCTAGTGATTTCAAGGGATGGGCAGCTTCTAAGGGCAGAGAGGTCCTCCCTGTGTGCATGAGTGCCTAGACCGTAAAAGCAAGCAAGAACGCCTAAGATAAGGCAGGGGGTGTTGTACTGTAGACTGTAGACATTGTAAATTGCATCAAGACTCTGTCCAAGCACAAGGGACCCAATTGCCAGGGACTCTAAAGAAGGACAAAAAGGAGAATGAACAACTATTTTTTATTTAGAGTTCTTACTGAAAAAGACACACTATTAAAAATTTTTATTTGTATCCACCTATTCTTTTTTTTTTTTTAAATCATAAATTTACATAGGGCGGTGTTGTTTGATTCATTCTGTTATTTTTTCCCCTTCCCCCCCACCCCTCCCACCCCTCTTTTCCCTCTATACAGTCCTTCCTTCCTCCACCTATTCTTAATCAACTAGTCGAATTCTCTCTCTCTCTGTCTCTCTCTCTCTCTCTCTGTCTCTCTCTGTCTCTCTCTGTCTCTCTCTCTCTCTCTCTCTCTCTCTCTCTCTCTCTCTCTCTCTCTCTCTCTCTCTCTCTCCTTTGTGTGTATGTCTGTGTGTAAGACCAGAACTTGTGATCTAACCTTCATGTTTCACTCTACCTTCTTCCAATCAATAACTGATTCTCAGGGCTTTTCTGCTGTACCCAGTAGAATCTTCCATTTTCTCCTTAATGATTTCGTTCTTTCAGCCTTGCCTTTCTTTAATCTTCACTTGAGTCAAGTGCACAGTATCTTTTCAATCTGAAATTGTATTTATCACCCTCCTGCTAATTTTATGCATGTTGTCTTGTTACTTTTAGAATCAAAGCTAAAAGTCTCAACATTTATATGAGAACGTCACATTCCATAATTCCTCACATTCCGTAATTCAACAATATAAACATGCTCCCAAGTCTGTACTCTAAACAGCAGGGAGAATGTATTTAGACCTTAGACTATATTCTATGAATTTATATAACTCTTGCCTTCATCATATTTCTCTTATAATGAACTTTTTTTTTTAACCACACTTTCTTCATAACATAGAAATAAGTTATTTGGATACAACATTTCTATGCCATGTATATATTTCATAATAGATAAGACACATTCATTTGCATATTTTGTGATAAGTATATTATTGCACAGTGTCAAATCATTTAAGAGATAAGTTGGATTATAAGTAGATAATAAATTATAATTAATTTTATGTATCTAGAGTAGATAGACATGGGGTATGCACAAGTCTGACTCTCCTACTATGATTGCCAGTTGAAACTAAGTTATATGCTTCTGGTACTCCTCCTGATCTTTTGACACACCAGGGAGCTATTCAGCACAATGGAGCAATAACCAGCTTAATTGAATAAAGAAAACAGTTTCAGAGAGAGTTGGACTCAATATACATTTCTGGAAGTTTTTTGTCTATGTAGACACCTTGGGCAATATTTTTAGAAAAAAATAATAAAACTGGGGTAGATAAGACTGAGATTATTGTTCTTAATGTACCTCACTATGTTTTTAAGAGAGATGGGAGTAAAATATTGCATATCCATTCTTTTCAATTCTAAAGTGTTCAGCAAGGCATGGTGTCCAGGAGACTGAGGCAGGAGGACTGCAAGTGTGAGACCAGCCTCAGCAAACTGGTGAGTCCCTGTCTAAAATTAAAAAAAATAAAATAAAATAAAATAAAGAGATTTGGGGATGTAGCTCGGTGAGTGGTGGAGGACCCTGGGCTCAATCCCCATTACCACAAAATGAAAGAAATTCTTAAGTATTCTGGAAAAGTTTCCTGCAAAAAGAAATGTTCTTCTTATTTGCAAAAAAAAAAAAAAAAAAAAAAAAAAAACTACTGATTTCTTTTGACAAATATCTCTACTTTGAGGGAAGAAAATTTATATATTTTATAAAAACTCATACATCTTAAAAAACTAGACTAAGTTAAAAAGCATGATACTCTATGGAAATTCATGAAAAAAATGATGATCCAAGAAAAGAGATATTCATTTAAAGTTTGAGACAAACATACCATGTGGATAGTGACCATCACAGATGCAAAATTTCAAGTCTGTTAATTTTCTAAAACATGAAAAGAAGAAAAGCATTTTAAGTTTATATGCTTTTTACCCTCAAGGTGAACACACGTATTTGCAAGGAAATATTGAGTGCACATAGCTGCAAAGCTCAAAAAAAAAAAAAAAAAAACTCATAAACTTCTCTAGGTGTGAACCAAACATAAAAAGAAGGAAAAGGAAATCTTGAAAACACCATATCTCACTGAAATAAATGGCTAGTTTTTGTTTTCACTGAACTGAACTAGGTCTTGCAAAAAAAATCTTTCAATTTATGGAACACTTTATTGCCACTGGTGACTAGCTACTTCTATTAGGACATTAGGAGGACACAATTTGACAGAGAATGTGGGGTTTGTTTTTATTGCTCTTAGTTTCTCTCCATCTCTGATGAGAGTATATTTCTTCTGCACTCTTTTTAACATTGCCCTTTTAAAAAATAGAGAAATGAACTGGGTGTGGTGGTTCATGCCTATAATCCCAGTGACTTGGAAGACTGAGATTGGAGAATTGCCAAGTTCAAGACCAACCTCAGCAATTTAGCAAGGACATAAGGACTTAATGATACCCTGTCTCAAAATAAAATGTGACTCAGTGGTTAAGAGACCCTGGATTTAATCCCTATATAAAAAATTTTGAGAAATGTTCGAATAATAACGGGAAATTATTCATTATTTCCTTATTTTAGTTCCAATGTGTTAATCTCCACTCACACCCTAAGGTACCAGTATTTTTTAAAATTCACACACACACACACACACACACACACACACACACACACTACACACAATAAATACTAAAATGTAGCTCTAGTTTGAATAAGGCTTACACTAACAATTTGTGTGTCGGTGGTGCGGTGTATGTGTATGCTTATGTCCCCATTACTGGTATTAGAGAATGGCTGGTTGACCCCAAGACAATGAAATAGATTGAAACTAATATGCATCTTTTATTTTCTATAGGCCTCAGAAAAGGTCGAATTTATAATCTGAAAATTTTCCCCATTTTGAAATTCTTTTCTATGATGCTTTTCCAATGCATATTCTCATTTCATTGACTGGATGTGAGGAAACAAAAAGAAGTAATCAGGCATTGACAGAACAAAAATGTGTTTAAAAGAATTCAGCAAGTTCCTGTATAACCAAATTTTTAATTTTCTCACTTTTAAATTAAATGTCAATTTTTCTTCCAAATACATTATTTTATTTTCTGTGTTCACATGGGTGATATATTTGTAATAAAAATAAGAGTAGTACACAATGTCTCCATAGACTGAGTATTATAAAATTATGTAAATTTATTGCATTATATAATATAGTTTAATGTCATGTTCTCATAATAATGTCATTTATATGATTCAGTGGAATAATTCTGATGTAGATAAATAAGTATTTATACTTATATTTTAACCATTTTAAGTGTATAGACCAGTAGCATAAAGTATATATATTATTCACATTGTACACTTTTCACCACCATCCATCTTCAGAACTCTCTTGTTACTGTGAATGTATGATCTTCTTTTGTTGTTTTTTAAATTAAATTTATTTAAACTCATTCATGAAAAGCATAAAATTATATATATTACTGGGGTAATGTGATGTTTCAGAACATGTACACATTGTAAAAGCAGGTTAAACATATCTATCCCTTCAACATTTATGACTTCTTCATCAAAAAAGTATTTAAAATCCTTTCTTCTAGTTTTTCGAGATATACAGTATACAGTGCAATCACATACTGGAACTTCTTACCCCTGACTGCAATTAGGATCTCCTCTACTGATGCTGTGTACTCATTAGTAGTATCTTCTTAGCTGAGCATGATGGTGTACACCTGCAATCCTAGTGGCTTGGGAAGCTGGGACAGGAGGATCACAAGTTCTAGGCCTGCCTCAACAACTGAGACTGTAATGGTTTGGATATGAGGTGTCCCCCAAAAGCTCACGTGTGAGACAATGCAAGAAGGTTCAGAGGCGAAATGATTGGGTTGTAAGAGTCTTATCTTACTCAGTGAATTAATTCCCTGATAGGAATTAACTGAGTGGTAGGGTGTGGCTAGAGGAGATTGAGACTGGGGCGTGGCTTTGGAGTATATACTTTGTAAATGGAGAGTGGAGACTCTCTTTCTGCTTCCTGATCTAGGTGAGCTGCTTCCCTCTGCCACACACTTCACAACGATGTTCAGCCTCACCTCAAGCTCCTAGGAATGGAACCCGCCTTCTACAGAGTTAAGACCTCTGAAACCATAAGCCTCCAAATAAACGTTTCCTCCCCTACAATTGTTCTAGTCAGGTCCTTTAGTCACAGTAGTGGAAAAAACTGACTAAAACAGAGACCTTGGCTTAACATACAAAATAGAAAGGGCTGAGGATGTAGCTCAGTGGTAGAACACCTCTGGGTTCAATCCCCAGTACCCAAATCAAACCAAATCAAACTCTAAAACCTAACATGCTAGTGTCTCTGTAAATTTGACTACTCTTGGTTCCTGATACAAGTGAACTCATACAGCATGTGTCCTGTATGGTATATTTCACTTGGCTTAATATCTTCAAGGTTCACCCATGTTGCATCATGTGTCAGAATTTTCATTCCTTTTTGAGACTGAATTATATCCAACTAAACCACAACTTTGCTATCTGTTCATCTGTCAATGGGTTGAGTTGCATCTGCTTTTGGCTATTGTGACTACCGCAGCTGTAAGCATGTGTCTACAAATGTCAGTGTAGTGCCGGATTTTGTATGCCTTTCAGGCATAGATTCAGAAGTGAATATCTGGATCATTAGGTAATTCTATATTCACTTTTTGGAGGAACTATTCTGCTGTTTTCCACACTAGCTGCACCATTTTCATTCTCACCAGAAATGCATCAAGTTTCATTTTCTCCACATCCTTGTCAAAACTTGCTATTTCCTATTTTTTAATAGCTATTCTAAAGGAAGTGAGGTGATATCTCCTGAGTTTGATTTATATTTCCCTAATTATTAGCAATGTTGAGCATATTTATTGGCCATTTGTACATCTTCTTTGGAGATGTACAAATATATGTTAATATATAATCTATTAATATATATTATCAGTCATTTGTACATCTTCTTTGGAGAAATTTCAATTCATTTTCTTTGAACAATTTTTCTATCAAATTGTTCCATTTAGTTCTTAATGGTTCATTTTGAATTATAGTTCTTTATATATTCTGCGTATCAGTATCTTATCAAATGCAGGTTTTTACAAATGCAGTCTCCCCATGCATGGGTTGTATCTGACATTATTAGAGCCACCACTGCTTTTTTTGGTTACTATTTGCAGAGTATTGTTCTGTGCCCTTTTATATTCAATCTATGTATGTTCATACATTTTTAAAAATGTTTCTATTAGTACATTATAAATAACACTGGGGTTCATTTTTTACATAATCATACATGCATGGAATATAATTTGTTCCATTTCAGTCCTTAATATTTCCTTTTCTCCTCTCTTCTTCCTTTGGCTTGTTCCCCTTCCTCTACTCTATAGTTTCTTTTTAAATTGGTGCGCTATATATATATATATATATATATATACACACACAAAAAGGAAGGTGAAATTCACAATGGTATATTCACATATGCACATAGCATAATTTGGTCAATCTCATTCTTTAGTTCCTCCCTTTTCTTATCTCTCTGCCATCCCCCTTCACCCCCTTCTCTACTCCATTGATCTCCCTTACTTTGTTCTAGCTATCGTGTATGAGAGAAAACATTTGACCCTTGAGTTTCTGAGTCTGGCTTACTTCATTCAGCATGATTTTCTCCAATTCCATCCATTTACCAGTAAGTGCCATAATTTCATTTTTCTTTATGGCTGAGTAAAACTCCATTTTGTATATATACCATATTTTCTGTTGGTGGGCATCTGGACTGGTTCTATAACTTAGCTATTGTGAACTGTGCTGCTACAAACACTGATGTGCCTCTATCACTATGGTATGCTGATTTTGGTTCTTTTGAATATATGTCAATGAGTGGGATAGCTGGTGCTTCTATTTCTAGTCTTTTGAGGAATCTCCATAATGCTTTCCAAAATGATTGTACTAATTTACAATCTCATCAACAATGTGTGAGTGTACATTTTCCCCCACATCCTCATCAACATTTGTTATTATTTGTATTATTGAAGATTGCCATTCTAACTGGAATGAGATGAAAACTCAATTTAGTATTGTTTAGCATTTCCCTGATTGCTAGAGATATTTTTTCATATAATTTTGGTCAATTGTATTTCTTCCTTTGAGAAGGGTTTCTTTAGTTCCTTTGCCCACTTATTGATTGGGTTGTTTCCTTAGTACTATATATTTTTTTAGTTCTTTATACATGTTGAATATGAATCCCCCATTGGGGAAATATACGTGGCAAAGATTTTTCTCCCACTCCATGCTCTTGTTTGCTTGGCAAAGCAGATTCAAAAACACATTAAGGAGAAAATACACCATGATCAAGTAGGTTTTATGATGCAGAAGCAAGGTTGGTTCAACATACACAAATCAATAAATGCAACACACCACATAAACAGAATTAAAGACAGAAATCACGTGATTATCTCAACAGATGTAGAAAGAGACTTGAGAAAATCCATTACCTTTTCATGTTAAAAATTCTGGAAAAATTAGAAATAGGAGGAACTTACTTCAACATTATAAAAGCTTTACAAGACCAACCCAAGGACAACATACTAAGTAGAGAAACACTAAAAGCATTTCCTCTAATCATAAACAAGACAAGGATGTTCACTCTCACCACTGCTGTTCAACATAGTTCCTGACACTCTAGCCAGAGCAATCAGAAAAGTACAGGATAGTAAAAGGATACAAATAGAAAAAAGAAAAAAATTGAAAGTTATCTCTGTTTGCTGATGACATGATCCTATATCTAGAACACCCCCCCCAAAAAAAAAAAAAACCTCCGCCAGAAGACTTCTAGTGCTGATAACCAAAGTCAGTAAAGTAGCAAAATAAGAGATCATATTCTGGGAATGACAGAATTAATATTAATATTGTCAAAATGACCACAATACCAAAGCAATATACAAATTTAATGCAAGTCTTATCTAAATACCAATGACATTCTTTATAGAATTAGAAAAAAAATTCCTAAAATTCATTTGTATGTCCCTACAATTAATGCAAATCTTTTAGAGACAGAATATACTTGGATCATATTTTGTTATTCATTCTACTGATCTGTGTCATTTGGAAAGTTAAATTCACTTTCATTTAAAGTAACTACCAATAGGGAAGTACGTATTATTGCTATTTTGTTATGTGTTTTTGTATATCTAACAGTTTCTTTTCCTTCAGCTTTTCCTTTAATACCTTCTTTTTGTTTATCGTTGTTTTTAGTTCTCATTTCCCTTTGAGAATTTTTTATATACATTTTGCAGTGACCATGGGGATTAGATGTAAAATCCAAAAGTTATGATCATCTAAAATTGACAACAGTTCAATCTCAATCATTTGCCAAAACTCTACTCCTTCATAGCTCCATCTCCAACTCACACTTTACGTTATTGGTGTGACAAATTACATCTTTATATATTGTGTACCCATTAAGATAGAACTGTAATTACTTTATGCATTTAATCATTAAATTCAGTAAAAAATATTAAAAATGAGTTTTGAATCACAATTACAATAGTGCTTCAGTGTTTTGCCATGTATTTAACTTTATGAGAGAATTGTACATTTTCTTTTGTGTGAGAACTTTTGTCTTGCCTCCTTTTATTTCAACCTTTTAGAATCTCTTTTGCATTTCTTGTATTGAGTGCAGTGGTAGTGAACTCCTCTCCTTTGAGAATTTTTTAAACTTTTACTCAATTTTGAATGACAGTTTCGTCAGTTATAGAATTCTCAGCTGCCTTTTTTTTTTCCTTCCGTACCTTCAATACATCATGATATTGCATTTAGCCTGAAAGTTATGCTAAGAAATTGATTATCTTATCTCAATGGTAAATGATCAGACACCTTTCTCATTTCTTTCAAGATTCTTTGTCTTTTTCTTTCAACAATTTGACGATCTGACCAACCTCTTTGGATTTATCCTACCTGGAATTTGTTGATCTGTTTATATTTATAATCTCTGTCTTAATTTAAACTTGGGGAGTTTTCAATCATTATTTCTTCAAACAATCTTTCCTACTCTTTCTTTCTTTTTTCCTTTTTAGACTCCCATAATATGAATTTAGTTTACTTGAAGATGTTCCACAATCTCTTAAATTTATCTTCACTAATTTTAATTCCTTTGGGTCATTGTTGTTACATGGATTGGATAATTTCGAATGCCTGCTTTCAAATTTGCTGATTCCCACATTTGCCTGCTCACTAGTGCTGTTCAGTCCAGCTAGTGAATTTTAAAATTTAATCATTTTTTATTTTTTAATTCTATAATTTCTACGAGGTTCTTTTTTACTATTTACATGAATTTGTTGAATTCTTATTTTGTATATATGTTTTTCTCATGATTACCATTAGATATTTGACTGTATTTTCTTTAGTTCTTTAGGATAGTTACTTTAAAATCTTTCCTTAGAAAATTGATGCTTGTGTTTTTTTCAGGGGCTTTTTCTTTGGAGATCAGTTTGTTTCTTTGATGGTCTGTATTTCCCTCTTATTTTTTATGCCTTGCAGTTTTTAGCAGAAAAATTAGAGATTAAAAAAAATAGCTAGTCTCTTAGCGTTTGTAAAGGAGCAAACACTTTAAAGTCTGAATTTGAATGTCTTACCTCAAGAAAACACTGAATTCATGTTTTAAATCATAAGCTTATTCTAAGTTCTGTAACAAAGTTTGTAATATCTTTATGAGATCAAGAGATGCAAAGTGTTAAGAAATAAATTTCATTTTATGCAAAGATTTACAATTAAACACTAAGAATTCTGTACGAAGTATCTATTCCCCCAATTAGTGGCTTACCATATTCAGCATTTACATAAGCCAGTAGTCTGCTTGTTGGCGATTTTGGCAATGATCAGTTGGTCAGTTTTTCTGATTTCAGCTGTACTTGCTCACATACCACAACCTCATCCTCATATTTTAGGCTCACTCACAGCAGTTAGATGTTGGCAGATTCAGTCAGTCTTGGCTGGGATCACATTAGTGATTTGGCTATGCTACATGTTTTCCTCTTTAGCAGATTGGTCTGGGCATGCTTTCATAGCAGTGGCAGAGATTCAAGAGAGCAAAACCTCATTCACAAGTTGACATGCCATTGGAGAATGCAGATCACATGTTTAGTCCAATGTCAAGTGATAGAACTGGTCACCTTGATCTCAGTGGTTTGGAACTGTGATGTTACATGGCAAAGATGATAGGCACAGGAAGAATGAAAAAAACTGCAGTACCATTTTAATTAATAACAGCCTGTGAATAGAGTTTCCTATAATCTTAAACTTACTCCAAAATAATTATTTAGCTCCTCAGCTATTGAAGGTCTTCTAGTATATCCCCTGGATATACTGTAGTTATCTAATCAGCTTTAATATTCTTAATTAGAACTAATAAAGTTTCAGTTCTCATATCCTTATTCTTTAGCACCTAAAAGCAATAAATAGTTCTCACTACTGATAATAAATAATAAGTAATAATTGATAGGCAAAAGAATCAGTGTAATATTTTTCAATAATTTATTTTTTTACACTTAATATCAGTTTAGGTTTTAGTACAGGTGTGTATGATAAGTTCATTATTGTTATTTGTTTCATATTGACTTTATACCCAGTAGACATGAATACATGGACTTATTTTTTATTCAGTGATTAAACCCAATAATTCCACCAACTATGGTTCATGCATTTAACATTATAAAATGCGGATGTTATATGTTTTATTGTTTTGGGAGCCTTATTGAGCCAGTTACACTACTAAAGAAAATGTGATAAAATCATATCTACTGAAGATTGCACATATTAAAAGAAAATAATGGTTTTGACGGAAGGAAATAGGAAATCATATAGGTATAAAGAAAAAAAATTTTATGAAAGAGTAATCAACCAAACATAAACAGTGATTTATTCTGTATCTTTTCTCTGCCAATGTTTTATCATGGATTACAAAGAATTTATATACCATAATTAAATCATATAGCTAAAATGAATCTTGAATTTCCTATTTATTATCAGATATTTTACCTCCTGTAAATAAAAAAATAAGGAAGAATTAAATGACAAAGCAGATAAAGTATAATGACTTATTGAGTCCCTACTCATTCCATTTCCTTTATCTATTTTGCTCCACTCCAACAATCAGAACAATTCAGCAAAACACTTAGGTAGGAGTGGATGCAATTCAAAAACTATTGAATCTGTTGTGTTGTAGATAAGAAACTGAGGAGTAAAGAAAAAGATTAAGCAACATATTATCAGAGCTATTTACTAATGGAGCTGTAAATCAAAGACAAGTCATCTAAATCCTGATTGCTCTTTACTAAGAAAAAAAAAAAGAAATGCTAAGGAACACTTTCATGCTTTGTTTTTCTTTTGTTGACCATAACTGTCAAGCATTTAAAACATATTTTTGAGTCATAATGATTATGATGTTGTTTGGAGTAATTGAAGTTATAAGACTGCTTGAAAGAAAACTAGAGCACAAGTATTTGGTGTTTGAGAATTTTCTGTTGATCCTTTTCCATACAAAATCTCTTTCAACTATGAAACCATTACTTGACTGACATAATTCTGGCTGACACACATCATTCCAGAAGTTACCAATGTAAACCCAATTGCTAGCACAGATAAATGTACAGGAGAAAAAAAACACTCCCATCCTTTTCACAGTCACTGTTTCTAAATTTATTGTAAATAAAATTTAAATTCCTTTTAAGAAGTTTGATTTTAATTCTGAGATTTGAAGTTCTAAAAATTGTTAGTAATTGAATTCAACTATGTCCTTTCTAGAGCCTGAAAATTACCTAATATTTTTCTGTTTGAAGTGCATAAAATCTTCCTAACAACAAGTGTTTTTCAAGGAATTTCTACGTAATAGGGCAAAATAATACTGGCCTTATATTAAGCACAATATTGAGACCCAGATGAAAATATTATCACCAAATTTGTGGGGAAGTAAATTATGGTTCCAGGTTTTTATAAAATCAAGTTTTAAATGAAGTAAATAGCAAGACATTCTCATGGAGTGTTGCTTGTATTTGATGTTATGGGGAAAAAAATCCAAACGAACCACCAAGAACAGTAGTAGAATAAAAAATTCAGAATTGAGGAATCATTGTAAATGAATAACCTTGAGATAGAAAAGCACTTATACAAGGACCTGAGATTAGCAATTTGAAGAATTGTTGTTGCACAATGCACTATGTATAAAGTAAGAAAAATACAAGCACAAGTGGTTAGGATATAAGGCATACGATATTTGGAAGGATTTCTAAGTGTGCAAATTTCTGTAATTCAGAACAGAGTATATATGGTTAGGCGTCAAGAACTATACTCCAAAATATGTTGATTTGTACAATAAACTGAGAGCATCTGGGGTGTGGCAAATATGCAGAAGGGTTTTTTCTGAAGTTCACTTATCTAAATAAAGACTGAATCCACCAAAGAAGGACACAATTGCCTTCAATCTTCTTGCTAAAATTTCATTAACTAAGGAAGAACCCATAACAGAGAAGCAGAGACTGAAAATAAAATCCCACATCCTAGACTAGAGGAACTATGTTCCAGGCCAGGGTCTATTCTCCAGAGTCAATCATTTTCCCCTAAAAATATCTAGAAGTGCCTGTGGGCCTGGGAAGTAGCCCAGTGGCAGAGCACTTGCCTAGAAATGTACACATCTTGGATTCAACCTCCAATACTGGGGGGGGGGGGGGGGGGGGGATTCTCTAAAGTGACCACAGCCTCACTCTTCCCTCTAATCTGAGTCTAATCTGAGTTCACATTTGTACAGATTTACTGAACAGGTGCACATTCATGAATTTGTACTCCTTTTCTCCTGTTTATTTTTCTATTCTTAGTTTGTTCCATTAGGCTTGAAGACTTCAAACTTCAAAGGAGAAAAAAGAAGTTCTTTTCAGTTCTCTAAAATCAACACCAAATAGATTAAAACATTAATTCTAAAAAACACCAATCCTTAATTGTTCCCATATTTTCCCCTAAATTTTGTGAAATTTTTCATGGAAAATAACTTGCATTCTTACATTTAAGTTACTTTTGAAAAGCTTCAATTCTTCTACTTTTGGTTTTTCTTCCTTTAAATTCAAGTTAATACATTAAGTTCATAGATTATACACTTAAATATCTAAAACAATCTTATTCTTACAAAATTAACCTCTCTCTCATTCACTTTTCTAGCTATAAATAAAGTAATATAAGAATATCAATAGAGCTCTGAAATCAAGTATGCTCTATGTTACAGTTGGTTTTCCTTCTTATTAAGTTCATGGAAGATATTTCTTCCTTTTTTTTCACTATCTTTTTTTCCCCTTTAGTGTTTGATGTGTTGAATAATTATCACAAAACAATTACATTAACATAATTAAACCTCCTAAACCACAGGTAGCCTGCCTCAAGTTAGCCTACTGCATGACTTGAAGGCACAGTCATTCAGACTGCCAATTCTGCCCAAGGTTCAGACACCGAGGAGTTACTAATTACAATGTTAGAGGGAAAATTCCACAAGAAACCACCCTTATTTTTTATATGAACTGCAAATTCAGCAGGAGATGGGTGGATGGGTGCCCAAAATAGTACCCAGACTAAAGCTCCATTGTCTGTAGGTCACTTTAGGGTGGAGAAAGATTTATTACCTGCAATAGATAGAGAGATCATGGGCAGTATTTACAAAGCAATGCTCTCCTGAATAAAGGAAGTGTAGAAATTTTATTGGGGAACCTATATAATATTCATATAGGAAGGTAAAAGTAGTGATGGAAATGTTTCTGAGCATGCTTAGTTTAAGGTCAGGGATCACATGCTCAATATCAAAAGATGATGAATATATTTCTGAGCGTGCTTTGTTATCAACAAAATGTTTAAAAAAGAAAGATGGATCAAGTGTGGTGGGAGGCTCCTATAATCCCAGTGACTCAGGTGGTTGAGGTTGGAGAATTGTAAGTTTGAGGCCAACCTCAGCAACTTAGGAAGATCCTGTCCCCAAATTAAAACTAAACAAAAAGAAGGAAAAAGAAAGATTGTGGACATGAACACTTCCAGGCATGCTCAGTTCAGTAGTAAAATGAGCCAAGTTTAAGCTAGGTTACCTGAAAGAATGAGTCAGATTGACTTGATGACCTTGGCTGGTTCCTCACAAGTTTCTCCAAGGAGCTTTAGATGAAATAAAGGGTAAACAATTTGAAATTGCAACATTTTTTTGTAGGTGCTACGTCTTTCTCATTCATAAATTCAGGATTTTGTTCTTGAAGATGCCTCCCATGCTTCCCAGATAACATTGTTACCTTCCTGGAACTGATGTGTGACCGTGTGCAAAAAGCACAGTCAACTGTGAGAATCTCTCATATGACTCATTGTCCAGGTTTTTATTAGGACTTCCTTATATAGGCATGGTCCACTGAATTCCAACCTAGTTGAACTTCAAGTCAACTTTTACTAACTTGACTAGAATCCCTAAAATCTCATGGTTGGTTTCTCTGTTATATATCATTTATATATGACAGAATACCAGAACTTTTACTTTATATATATGTATATGTGTGTGTGTGTGCACATATATACATATACATTTACAGTAGATATATAATTTTCCTTCTGTCCTCCTGGTTTGACTGTTTGAGACTGATGAATCAAAATTATAAACAAGTTAGCAAGGGTAAAAGTAATTATATTTACAAATATATTCATGGGAGTTGATAAAAAAAAAGCTATCAAAAAGTTTCCAGATGATGGAGGATAATGTACTCTCTTAAGCTAAACAAAAGAGAAGAGTTTTTAACCTTGGAATAGGGGAGGTAAATTATGAGAAACTGAAGGCAAGAGATGTATGGAAAGAAAGGGTTGTCTTATTATGCAAATGAGTCTCTCAGCTGGTTAGATTTTTCTCCTGGTGTAAGCCTATTCTTGATTGGGCAATATCTTTACAAGTGAAAATTTCTTTAATAAATGTCAAATTGATTTACTTAAAAAGAAACTTACATTTTATTTTTAAGCAATTGAAGGGAGGTAAATAGTTGGACATAAATCTTTGATTCTCAACTACTTTTATCCCAATATATTTCTTATTTTATTTATTTATTTATATGTTATTGTACATTATAATAAATACATCATTTACATATTTATTTATTCATTCATTTATTTTTTGAGCTATTAGGAATTGAGCCAGGGTTGCTCTATCATCGAGCTATATGTTTTATTTTGAGACAGAGTCTGGCTAAGTTGCCCAGGTTGGCCTTGAACTTATGATTGATTCTTCTGCTTCAGCCTCCCAAGTCAATGGAATTACAAGTGTGCATCGCTACATTCAACTAATAGTCCTCATTTGAAAGTGGATGTGTTACTGTAGTATGCTAATTTTAAATCCTTTGGGTATAAACCAAGTAGTGGGATTATTGGGTCAAAAGGTGGGTCCATTCCAAGTTTTATGAGGAATTTCCACACTGTTTTCCAGAGTGGCTGCACCAGTTTGTAACTCCACCAGCAATGTGTAAGTGTGTATTTTTCCCCACATCCACACCAACACTTATTATTGCTTGTGTTCTTGATAATATCCATTCTAATTGGAGTAAGATAAAATCTTAGAGTTGTTTTTATTTGCATTTCTCTAATTACTAGAGATGTTGAACACTTTTTCATGTATTTATTAATCATCTGTATATCTTCTTTTGTAGTGTCTCTCCAGTTCCTTAGCCCATTTATTAACTGGGTTCTTTGTATTTTTGGTGTAAAGTTTTGTAAGCTCTTTATAAATGTTTGAGATTAGTGCTCTATCTGAAATGCATGTGGAAAAGATGTTCTCCCAGTCTGTAAACTTTCGTTTCACATTATTGATTGCATCCTTTGACAGTAACACACCCACATCAATGGTTATAGCAGCTCAATTCACAATAGCTAGATTGTGGAACCAACCTAGATTCCCTTCAACAGATGAATGGATAAAGAAACTATGGTATATATACACAATGGAATATTATTCAGCCATAAAGAAGAATAATATTATGGCATTTGCAGATAAATGGATGGAATTGGAAAATATCCTGCTAAGTGAAATAAGCCAATCCCCCAAAACCAAAGGCCTAATATTTTCCCTGATAAGAGGATGATGATATATAATGGGGGAACTTTAGATTAGAAATGAGGGGGGTATGAAAAATGGTGGAATGAGACAGACATCATTACCCTATGTGCATGTATGATTATGTGAATGGCATGAATCTACATTGTGCCCAACCATAGAAACAAAATGATGTACCCCATTTGTGTACAATGAATCAAAATGCATTCTGTAAAAATAAAAAAAAAAAGAAAAAAGAAAGTGGAATATGTTTTGCATTGATATTTAGCAGTTTGACATGAGCAATAGGAACATGAAGTTAAGGAGAAAATTTCATAGACTGAGTCTACATACTGGCCTTCTGCATGAAACCTAAGACTATTCTGGTCCTGCTCTGGCTTAAGACAACTTGTTACCTATAGGGCTGTTCTCAGGACTGAGTGATGCAAGAGGAAATGCCCCTCCCTGCCATTAAGAATAACAAGTGAGCCCAAATGGGACTTTTACGACCTTTACACAGACCAGAGATTCCAAGACTCAGGAAGATAAGATAATGAAAGCAAAGGCCACCTACCATAAAATCTGTAAAGCAAATTCCAATCAGAACCAGTCAACATGAGTCAGAGTGATTTAGAATTGACTTTAGATCTTTGGCATGTCACCTGAATCCTATTATAATAGTAGAATACTCCCCCCTGCCCTGGGTTTTGCTGGGGTACCTGTGGGTAAGACCACATGCAGTAGGGATTTAGAAATCTGATGACTGACATTCCCACTATCAATCAAAAGTTAAGAGATGCTCTCTGGGTGGGACTCTGGAAAATTCCCTCAGTACCCAATAACGTTGGGGGAAAAGAGGGTATAATATTACTCTCCTCTTTGAGATAGCTCACCCTCTCTCCCTTGGCGACATTTTTCCTTTTTCCTCTAATAAACTTTGTTATGTTTTTTACTGTGTCCTGTTTTGCTTCAAATTTTCTCCTGCAAGAAAACAAAAACTGAGAGACACATGCAATCCCTGGATTTCCAGGACCCCTGTAAGTGTTCTTCAATTTCAAATCTTCCCATATGCCCTTTAGTTTCACTGTATATAACATATATCTCAAGCCATCATCACTTCCATATGATCTAATTGAATTGCTTCTTATTCTTCTTACTCCCAAATAGTTCTTCCCAAGAAATAGACACTTATCATGATAACACTCTGCTTTAAACTCTTCGATTTCTTTCTCCTTTTCTTAGAATATACTGCCAAATCCTAATATGATTTACAAGTCTATACCCTTTGTAGATATTTCTGCTTTCTGAGTCTGGGGTATCTTTCTTCATTCTTTCTGTGCTCCTGGTATTTTAGTTGTCAATAAGATCTTTGAAATGCCAATGTTCAAAAACTGCAGGATACTTTGTCATCCTACTTTTCTTCACATAGAGGTACTGTTTATTCACTCTTGCTATCTCAGCTTACTATGTATTTCTATCTCTACAATTTGTAATGGAAAATTGCAACATATAATGGACAGTTACATAAATTATAAGTCAACCTCCCTAGGTTAGGATTTCTTTGAAAACATATATCAACCTTCTTCATTTGTTAGTTTTGAAATATCTATGATACACTGGGTTATTAAAATTATTTTTGAAATAAATCACTTCTAGAAGACAGATAATTCTTCATTCTAAATTTTCTTCAATAAGAAAAATAAAAATATTCTATCCACATTAATTTTCATTCCATTCTCAAGAAGTCCATGTGGTTCTGAAGAAGGGGCAGCTGTTGCAGCTACTTCAGTCTTTTTGCACAACTAATTACTGACTACAAGTCTACAAAGTAAATGAACACAGAACTGTAACCAAACACATTGGGTTCTCTTGACAAGTGCAAAATCAATGGGCACAACCAGAAACTAAAAGAATCAAGAGAGGGTTATAACTCGCAGCAAGTAAGTAGAACCCAACCAGAAACTAAAAGAATCAAGAGAGGGTTATAACTCGCAGCAAGTAAGTAGAACCCTGGAATTTTGTGCAAAGCAGTGCTCTCTTAAAGAAAAAGGGATCTTATTGGAGAATTTATACAGATTCTTATGGGAAAACCCAAGTAGGGATGCACACATTCCTGAGCATGCTCAACGTAAGACCATAAATCACATGTTAGAAAAGGAAAGATGGTGAACACAAATGCTTCCAGTCAGATAGTTCCTTATTAAAATCACCTAAGTTTATTCTAGGTTAACAAAAAGAATGAAGAAGAGTAACTGTGTGACCCTGGCTCGTTAAAATTAACTTAGAAGACACTTTAAGAGTCTTTTAAAGGGGCCTCTGTTTCTCTCCTGTAAGTATGATTTTGCCCTAACATGCCTGCCTTTCTCAGCAGCTAACATAATGACATGACCTAAGGAGCAGTCCAGATAATCTTCTATAAGCTTATGTAAGTTAGCTTTTAATTGTGTAGTTTGTGTTCTGAGTACAAAATAAAATTATTATTTGCATGTTAAAGTTCCTTATGTTGAGTTTATTGAGCAGAAACCAAACTTATATCCCTTAATTCTAAAATAAAATATGCATAGTTTAAATATTAACTTTAATTCTATAGGTTAATCTGAATTTACATAAATCTATGATAATGATGGCAATTAACTATAACAGAATTATTCTCATTAGAGGACAAAACAGGCTTGCTGATCACTATGCTGGCTCTAAGCCTTCTCAACTTAATGAATGCTAAAATATTAAAATCTCATCCAGTTTACCATGGAGCCATAATTTATAAGAATAAATGCATAATAATCCTTTGGACTTTGGAGGTAATTTATGAGCAATATTCTCACAGAGGATGATGATAATTCACTCTCAATTAGCCCAGCTTGATTTAAATCATTGATTGCCCCATGTTTAATAATAATTTAGTAATAATGAAATTAATAGTTCCTTCTATTTTGGGATAGAAGTTTTAAAGAATTCATGGTGAATTCTAACTTTGAACATGAAGATTTATAAATATCTTCTTTCAACTTTTCCACTTCGAATTGGTGTCTCCTTCCAGGTATTGTTAACTTTATAAAGGGAATTTGATTCCATTGGAAATGTTGGGGTCATTATTATAGCTCTGTGCATTAAACTGTGTCCTCTCTCCCCTTTCTAGATATCTCCAGGGGTTATACAAGAAGACTTATAGATATCTGATTGTTCAAAAATTACAGTCCCAATATTCACCTTCAGAAATCTGAATAATATGTGGATAGAAGTAATAATTTCTTGTGATTTGCTATTTTAAAATAAAAGAAATAATTCACAAATATTTTTCAATGACAAAGTCTTTGTCTGAAATGTATTACAATCATTATTAATTAAGCAGATCTTACCCTGATTCTGCTAAAAATGGGGTTTATGGAATAATTTATATATTCAATAATTTTAACAAATGAGGAAAATTCATCAACAGTGGCAAAGTCTAATGAGATTGGACTCATTCCAGCTACACTACGGATTTTAATATGTTTTCTTTTTCCCATGGGTTGCATACCTACTCAGAAGACATAGATATAAAATGTTCTGCCTGAAACAATGAGGTTACCTTGCTTGGCTCTATATTTCCATCTGAGTTGGAAAGGAAGCAAATGCTAGCATAATCCCATATCTTATTGGAAAACTCCTGATAGCCTCTCAGCTTTCATGGGAAGTAACATCTCCAGAATACACTTTTCCACAGAGCCATTATTCCTGCCCAGTTAGTCTGACAGCCTGAGAACTCCAAAGCTTCACTGTTTTATTTAAAAAAAAATAGTGATTGCCTTGTGGAAAAATAAAAGAGTAAGAGTAAAAAGGGAGAAAACAGAAAATTTTAGAGTGTTGCTATTTTCCTTTACTTGGAAACCTCTATCAGTAGAAAGGAAAGATAACTGCAGATATCACAGGAAGCCATGACTTGTACTTACCCAGTTGTCGACCTAGGAGAAGGTCTCTCAAGGCATCTGTTTCATTTACAGGAAGGGTGGGAAGCGGATGATCACAGAGATCATAATTTCTTAACAGGAGTTTCACCAGCATAACGCTTGGAAGTCCACAAGCTGCTCACAGTGGGACTTCACCATAAATCTACTCAGCTGGAATCTGCAACTGGACTGTACATATGCACACTTAAATTATACAACTGCTCTTCCTGAACATTCATGAAGAGGATGATTCTTTATGTCTTTTCTACTTTGATGTTTATTTTCTAATGTTTTATGAATATTTAGCAATTTTTCTTAATAGGCTAATCTAGCCTAAAGACACTGATCAAAGGGAAACACCTTCAAATATCCTGCATGTCTCTGTGTGTATGTGTGTGTATGCATAAATAAATAAATGAATATATCTTTTTATGTGTGTGGAGAGAGAGAGAGAAAGAAAAAGAGAGGGAGAGGAAAATCACTCTATTAAGAGTGACAGGAAGTATAGAGATAAATAAATCTTCTTTTCTCAATTAGTTTAGTCTACCTGGATGACAACTTTAATAGATGATCATGGAGAGAATAGATAAAATGTCAATTGAGGAACAATATACATTTAGAAGATGGTTATGAAGTTAAGAAATGCACTCACAAAGGATTAGGATGGATTTTTTTCTGCTGACCAGAAAAGAATGGTGTACTTCATGTGTAAGAAAGACCAGACATGAGCAAAAATAATATGTTGATTGGAAAATTAGAAAAGATATGGTCGCTCATATTGAGGGACTTTGTCTTTTTGCTCTTAATTTAATGGGCACTGGGAGATAATTGAATATATATTTATTTTTTTATTTTTTTTATATTTAAAATTTTTTTTTCTTTTTTTTATTGTAAACAAATGGGATACATGTTGTTTCTCTGCTTGTACATGGCATAAAGGCATACCATTTGTGTAATCATAAATTTACATAGAGTAACGTTGTTTGATTCATTCTGTTATTTTTTCCCTTCCCCCCACCCCTCCCACCCCTCTTTACCCTCTATACAGTACTTCCTTCCTCCATATTTGCCCCCCTCCCTAACCCTAACTCTAACCCTAACACTAACCCTTCCCTCCCCCCCATTCTGTGTCATCACCCACTTATTAGCGATATCATTTGTCCTTTGGCTTTTTGAGATTGGCTTTTCTCACTTAGCATGATATTCTCCAATTTCATCCATTTGCCTGCAAATGCCATAATTTTATCATTCTTTATGGCTGAGTAATATTCCATTGTATATATATACACCACAGTTTCTTTATCCACTCATCAATTGAAGGGCATCTAGGTTGGTTCCACAATCTGGCTATTGTGAATTGAGCAGCTATGAACATTGATGTGGCTGTATCTCTGTAGTATGCTGATTTTAAGTCCTTTGGGTATAGGCCAAAGGAAATGAATAGACACTTCACAGAAGAAGATCTACAAGCAATCAACAAACATATGGAAAAATGTTCAACATCTCTAGTAATAAGAGAAATGCAAATCAAAACCACCCTAAGATTCCATCTCACCCCAATTAGAATGGCAATTATCAAGAATACGAGCAACAACAGGTGTTGGCGAGGATCTGAGGAGAAAGGTACACTCATACATTGCTGGTGGGGCTGCAAATTAGTGCAGCCACTCTGGAAAGCAGTGTGGAGATTCCTTAGAAAACTTGGAATGAATATATATTTAAAGACCTAGAGTCAGCATTTAAAGTGCTTTCAGTGTGTTAGCTTCAAATTAAAATAGACTTCCTTGAGAGCTTATACCAATTTTTGTGTTCACAAGTGTTTTGTTTTCTTCTCCACTTTAAAAATTTAATACAATAATCATTTAGGGTAAGTGTTATTTTCCTCTAGGTCCCAACCGAGGTTCAGAAAGGCCATATTCTTATCATGGTCTATGCAGCTATGTGTGGCCTCAACACACATGAGCTCATAGGTTAGCAAATTACCCCAACTCTGTTTCTCTTTGGGGAACATTTTCATATTTAAAAAGTTATTAAGATTATTACTGTAAATTATTTTAAATTATAACACTTTTGAGTGAACTAATGTATTCACTTGCATCTTATGCTAAGTATGTATCTCTTTCCACAATGGAAGAAAGTTAAGTTTCTTGTGAAATATAGCAGAGTCAATGGGAAAAAAAAGGAAGGGGTCTTTACCATAATATACAAAATGGGAACCTCTGCAACTCTTCAAGGTGGGGAGACTCTATTCATTCATCTGTTAATGAAGACTTTATTGTTTGTGTGTCTCAGCTACTAGGAATAGCCTAAAACAAACAGGAGAATGTAAATATCTTCTTAAATTACTGCTTTCATCTTCCTTTTGTTATATAGGATTACCGGATTGATAAAGATTATATTTAAAGACCTTTATGGAAGTACCACAAAGCATAAAAGAAGGAGGAGGAGGATGAAAAAGAGGGGAAAGAGAAAGAGGAAGAAGAGAGGAGGAGAAAAGGGGGGAAAATGTTTACCTAAAAGGAGCACTGGAACAATTATTAGCCAAATAAAAAAAATGCATGAATATTCCTAGTTCATACCTTAATCAAAGACCTAAAAGGGAAACTTAGAATCTTTAAAAGGACATGGGAGATAATATCTGCACAGTCACTATGCAGAACGGTTTTTAAAACATAAAAAGCCTATGAATCACCACAAAAAAAAGAAAATGCTTGAAATATTCAGCAAGGTAAAACAACATATTTTCCTTCATTAAAATATGCAAAAAAGAGTATAAAGAAAAGTAAAAAATTGGGTAAAGATATTTGAAATTATAAGCATTTTAATCTTTATAACATAAATTAGAATCATACAAGTAAAAAAGCACAAACAAAAATAGACGAGCATAAAAAATTTAAAAAATTCAGTAGTGATACACACAAATATGCACTAAATCAATTTCATTAGATTAGAAATCAAGGAAATACAGATTGCAGAAACAAGTAGATCAAATGGAATGTTGTCAAAACTTCAAAAAAGAATCAAATTAGCTAATTAAATTGGATGGTGAAGATATTAATGGAAACTATTCCACACTATTTGTGGAAATTACTGAAACAATTTGGTGTTATTGTATAAAGGAAGATATACCCAACCTATGAACACTAGAACTCTAGAGAATGTCTTGCTTACTTGCTCCAAAATACATGTAAGAACTTTCACTGAAGTATTACTAGTAGACCTCCAAATAAGGGGGGGGGGGGGGGGGACCTACATTATTTTAAGTAGGAAAACAGATCTTTCGTTAGGATCATACAAAGGAATGCAATACAACAAAGAAAATGTATGTTTCCTAACAATAATAATGAAAATGAATTTATGGAAGGAATGGGAAATGGAGAATAGTAGCAAAAAGATGCAGTTTCAGTTAAACAGGAATGCAATTAAAGTCTCAGTTTTCCAAAGCCCTAGGGAATGATAAACAATATAGTGCCTATAGTTGACAGTGTTGTATTACAAACTAAAACTTTGCCAAGGAAGTGTGGGTGGGTCTTACATTAAGTGTTCTTATCACAAAAAGTAAGGTGTAATAAATAAAAAATGCAGAAGGAAACTTGGAGGGTGCTGGATATGTTTATGGCATAGATAGTTACGAATGGTTTAGTGGGTATGTTACATCTAAATTCATCAAGTTGTTCACATTAAATGTGTAGTGACTTTTTATATAATCATATTACAATAGAAATGTTTTTAAAATATATCTCAAAATGTCTTATTGAAGATGAACAAAAGTTCCAGCAGCTCAGGAGGCTGAGGCAGGAAGATTATGAGTTGAAAGCCAGTCTTGGCAAAAGTGAGGCACTAAGCAACTTAGTGAGATCCTGTCTCTAAATAGAATACAAAATAGGGCTAGGGATGTGGCTCAGTTATTCAATGCTCCTGAGTTCAATCCCTGGTACCAAAAAAATTTTAAATTAATTAATTAATTAATTAAATAAAACCCAAAAGCTTCAGTTCCCCATGTACCAGGTTCATAATTTTCTGGATTTAATCACATCTTCACTCTCAAGGCCTGTGCCAAAGGTTTTAATTAATTAATTTCAGATATAGAAACTTATCATTGTGTTTATTTATGTGTGAATTTTAGATACATAGCCAATATCAGTACAGATAGAGTACATATATATAGAAAGAGAACTAAAATAGTAGACTCATAATTATATATTTAGCACAAAAATTTCCCACAGTAAAACAGGAAGGCATCACAAACTTGTAATCTATGGAAACAAATAGAAAGATGATAGATTTAAGCCAACCCTCTCCATAATTACTGGGAATATAAATAGATCAAGCAGGATTCACCAAACAAACAACAACAAACACAAACAAAACCCCCAGCTATAAGTTGCTTGTAGAGATTTAGAGATATGCTTCATATAGGACACATACTTTGAAAGTGAAAACCTGAGTTCTTACCATGAAGGAGTGACCACAGGGGCTCAACAAAACAGTTAAGAAAAATATTTCCAGAAATAATCAGGTGTGTTTCACAATAGAAAGGACAATCATTATAAATTTATGTCACCTGTATGAAAACACACAGGCAAAAATCTCAAAATATGCTATTAAAAGCCAGCAGAATTAGTCGAGTATGGTGGCCCATTCCTATATTCCCGTGACATGGGTGACTGCGTCAGGAGTGCATGTTTGAGGCTAGCCTGGGCAACTAAGTGAGACCCTGTCTCAAAATTAAATAAAAAGGTTTCAGGATGTGGCTCAGTGTAGAGCATGCCCAGGGTTCAATATGCAGTCCAAAAAAAAAAAAAAAAAAAAATGTGCTGGCAGAATTAAAAGCAGAAATAAATGTACAATTCAACAATAACATGAAATCTACAATTCTACCAGAAAAGAGTAGGCAAATTAGCAAGCACGTAGAAAACATCAACACATTACTAACCACCTTATCCTGTCTCACAACAGCAGAATACACGAAGATGCAGAGAATGACATATTGTTGGGTACCATTAATAAAAAGTGCTCAGAATATCAAATTCACAGACAATTTAGTGGTGGCATGAGCTTGGATGAGAATAAGAATCAACTGTAGGTACAGAGGAGAGATTGTTTTAGGAAATGGATTGAAAAGATTGTGGTTGTACTTGTATACTTGTGCATATTTATATCTTTCAATCATATACTAAAATTGAATGAATACTATGGTATATAAGTTATCACTCAATACAGCTGTTACAGGAATAAAGCAAAGTTGTACATACTATTTACTCAGTGAACTCTTAATTTTTATAGGTACTTATTTGCATCTTCCCTTGTTACCCAAAATATCTCACATATCATTCTCTCATAACAAAATATATTTATTTTTCTTTGGGGGAATTTGGTTGTCTCAGTAACTAGGTTGAAAATACCTGAAAGTGTTGGTCATAACTATACTTTTACTTCAGATCTTTATATTGAAAATTTCTCAAACTCTTACTGGAAATGTAATTACATAAGTTTGCAAAGTTTTTTTTTTTTTCCCCCTCTGTTACTGAGGATTGAACCCAAGGCTTCCCACATGCTAGATATGTGCTCTACCACTAAACTACATCTCCAGCACTATTTATTTTATTTTGCATCAGTCTTGCTAAATTGCCCAGGCTGGACTTGAATTTGGATCCTCCAGTCTCAGTTTCCTCAGTATATGGGATTACTAGTATCCACCAGGACATCTGGCTGCAGAGGTATTTACATGATTATGTTACCATCAAAATTGTGCTCACATCATAATACCAGACCTTAAATTATACTACAGAGCTATAGTAACAAAAAGGCATGGTATTGGCACCAAAACAGACATGAATACCAATGGTACAGAATAGAAGATACTTACACAAACCCACATAAATACAGTTATCTCATATTAGACAAAGGTGTCATAAACATAATTGGAGAAAGATAGCCTCTTTCTCCAATGGTGCTGGGAGAGCTGGAAATCCATACATATCAAAATGAAATTAAACCTCTGTATCCCACCCTGCACAAAACTCAACTCAAAATGGATCAATGACCAGAGACCCTGCACGTACTAGAGGAAAAAGTAAGCCCAAATCTCCATCATGTGCACTTAGGAACCAAATTCCTCAACAAGTATCTTAAAGCACAAGAAGTAAAATCAAGGGGAGATCCAAGATGATGAACTAGAAGGCTGCATTCCTTGCCACTCCATAACTCAGGATTCAAGCAGAGGAAGTAGTGTTTCTCTGCAAGGCAGTCATTGCTGCCCCTGATGTTTAACCTCCATTCATTCACAGTGATCACCCACCATCTGCCAGCATATCACTTACCTTTTGAACATAGGTAGCTCTCCAACCATCGCCTATCATCTGCCATTTGCCTGTTTGCCTGCCTCTTACCTGCCCATGGCCAACCACCTGACATCCTCCCACCAATCATCCGCTATTAGCCCGCAGACCACCACCAGATTGCTCATTACCTGCTACCTGCTGATGACTGGAAGTCTATTGTCATAGTCCCACAGGTTTGGTTACATGCAGCCACCATCATCTTGGGACAAAGGTCAGGGCCTGCAGGTTTGCTGCTGCCACTGCTGCCATCTAAGGGTGCAGTTGTCTCAGTCTGGGGACTCAGGACAGGGCCTGGAGATATATTGGAGTGCCTACAGGTCTGGTTGCTCCTAAGGTCTTTCTGCTTGGTATAGTAGTGGCTGCCATCTGACTGCCTCTTTGCAGGGTTGTTCCTTTGTGTGAGTACATCCCTGGTGGTCTCTCTGAAAGTTGAAAGGGCATTGAGATCTTGGGATCACAGTGAGGCAGATCCTGGGGAAGCTGAAGCCCAGGTCCATTCAATTGCAGCTGATTTTGCTTGGACCAGTCTGGGTCTAGCAAGCCTGTGGAAAGCTGGAGACTTGGGGCAGTCCCCCAGTGGGAGCACAGGTTGAAAAAATTGGAGAAAAGTAGGCTCTCTCCAGTTCAGTGAGTCTGTATATATATTTTTTTCACTCTCTGGATTCTCTTTCTCACTTCTCTCATATTAACAGCTATTAATTCCTCCTTTATTCTTACTATAAATTTTTACCTCTATCTTCTCTCTTCTCTCATAAACATCATATTTTACGCTACTTCTGTTCCCTCATAATTTATCATTTGAAACAGTGAGCCCATTTAGCAAAATTACTGTTTATATTGTAGACGATGATTGAACACATCATTTCTCTTTATTGCAATAAAACTGTAGACACCTTAATATGAGCCACTTGGTTTAAAGTTGTATATTGTTTGCTTTGGGTGCTGTTAATATTGGTCTCCCCCTTAAAGATGAGGTACTGGAAGCCTTCAGGGACACTATAAGACTAAAGGGTAAAAACAATGCCTCAGATCCATACTGCTAGATGAGAAGACACACAAACGAAATGAATAAACAAGGGAACAAAAAACCTCAAACAAAACCAAGATGTTTCAACAATAGAATCCATAAACAACACAGTAGAATAAATGTCAGAGAAGGAGTTTAGAAAATATAGAGTTAGACTGATCTTTGAAATAAAGGATGGTATTGGAGAGAAAATACAGGAAGTGAAAGATCACTTCAATAGAGAGGCAGATATTATAAAAAGGAATCAAGTAGGAATTCTTGAAAAGTAGGAAACAATAAACCAAATTAAAAATTCAGTGGAAACTATCACCAACAGACAAGGCCACTTGGAAGACAGAACTTCAGCAAAGACAAAATACATACTCTGGAGAATAAAGTCAATCACACAGAGAAAATGGTAAGAAACCATGAAAAGAACTTCCAAGAAATATAAGATAACATCAAAAGACCAAATTTAAGATTTTTCATAATTGATGAAGGCAAGGAGATAAGAATCAAAAGAACGACAATATTTTCAATGACACGATATCAGAAAACTTCCCAAATCTTAAGAATGAAAGGGAAAATCAAGTACAAGAGGCTTACAGGACCCCAAATGTACAAAATTACAGCAGACCCACAGCAAGGCACATTATAACAAGAATGACTAACATACAGAATAAGTATAGAATTTTAAAGGCTTTGAGAGAAAAAAAAAATCAAATTTACATATGGGGGAAACTAATTAGAATTTCAGTTGACCCTCAATGCCAGGAGGTCCTGGAATAACAAGTAGAAAACTCTGAAAGAAAATGAATGCCTACCAAGAATTTTATATCCATCAAAACTGAGCTTCATATTTGAAGATGAAATAAAAATCTCCCATGATAAACAAAAGTTAAAAGAATTCACAACTAGAAAGCCTGCACTACAGAACATTCTCAGCAAAATATCCCACAAGGAGGATATGAAAAAAAAAACTGAAAATCAGCAAAGGAAGGAACTACACTAAACACTAAAGGAAATGTCAATCAAAGAAGAAACTATGTCAAGTTAAAAACAAAAAGTACACCAAAATGACCAGGAATATAAATCGTATCTCAATAATCTCAATAATAACCTTGAATGTTAATGGTGTAAACTCATCAATCAAAAGACATGATCTGGCAGATTGGATTTAAAAAAAAAAAAAAGACTCAACAAGATGCTGTCTTCAAGAAACTTACCTCCTAGGAAACGACATCCACAGACTGAAGGTGAAAACTTGGGAAAAAATATATCACTCACATGGATCATGTAAACAAGCAGAGGTTTCCATACTCTTATCAAATAAAGTGGACATCAAACCCAAGTTAGTCAGAAGGGATAAAAAAGGACATTTCATACTGCTTAAGGGAATCATACACCAACAGGACGTAACAGTCATTAAATATATATGCCCCAAACAATGGAGCATCTATGTACATCAAACAAAAACCCTTCTCAATTTCAAGAATCAAATAGACCACAACACAATAATACTGGGTGACTTTAACACACCTCTCTCATGACTGGATAGATCTTCCAAGCAAAAACTAAACAAAGAAACTATAGAATTAAATAATAAAATCAATGATTTAGACTTAACAGACGTATATAGAGTATCTCATCCATCATCAAGTGAATACACTTTCTTCTCAGCAGCATGTGAATCCTTCCCTAAAATAAATCATACTTTATTCCACAAAGCAACTCTCAGTAAATACAAAAAAAGAGAAACACTAACCTGTTTTCTGTATTCTATCAAATCATAACAGAATGAAACTAGAAATTAATGATAAAATTAAAAAAAAATAGAAGCTACTCTAACATCTAGAGACTAAATAGCATGCTATTGAATAATGAATGGATAGTAGAAGAAATCAGGAGGAAATTAAAAAATGCTGAGAGGTAAATGAGAACACCAGTACAACATAGCAAAACTTCTGGAATGCTATGAAGGCACTCCTAAGAGGAAAGTTCATTGCATTGAGTTCATACAGTAAAAGAATAAAAAGTCAACAAATAAATGACCTAATATTATATCTCAAAGACCTAGAAAAAGAATAACAAATCAACACCAAAAGGAAAGAAAAGGAAATAGAAATAGAAGATAGGAAAGAAAGGAAATAATTAAAATCAGAGCTGAAATCAACAAAACTAAAACAAAGGAAACAATCCAAAAAATTGACATAATAAAAAGTTGGTTCTTTGAAAAAAATAAAATTGATAAACTTTTAAACATTAATGAAAAGAAAAAGAGAGAAAAAAATCACTAGTTTTTGATAAAAAAGGAACTATCCCAATGGACACAACTGAAATAAAGAAGATAATGAGAAACTATTTTGAAAATTTATATTCCAATATAATAGGAAATCTTGAAGATATCAACAAAATTCTAGAAACATAGGATCTACTTAAACTGAAGCAGGAGGTCATACACAATTTAAACAAATCTATTTCAAGCAAAGAAATAGAAGATGTCATCAAATTCTTCCAACTAAGAAAAACCTAGGACCAGATGGATTCTCAGCTGAGTTCTACAAGATCTTCAAAGAAGAATCAACACCAATACTCCTCAAATTATTCCTTGAAATAGAAAAGGAGGGAACCCTTCCAAACTCATTCCATGAAACTAGTATCACTCTGATACCAAAACCATGCAAAGACACATCAAGGAAAGAAAACTTCAGACCAATAACCCTGATGAACATAGATGTAAAAATTCTCAATAAAATTGTGGCAAATTGCACACAAAAACATATTAAAAACATAGTGCACCATGATCAAGTGGGGTTCATCCCAGGGATGCAAGGTTGGTTCAATATATGGAAATCAATAAATGTAATTCATCACATCAATAGACTTAAAAACAAGAAACATAAAATCATCTCAATAGATGCGGAAAAAGCATTTGACAAAATACAGCACTTCTTCATGATCAAAACATTAGAAAATCTAGGGAGAGTAAGAACATACTTCAGTATTGTAAAGGCTATCTATGCTAAGCCCATGGCCAACATCATTCTAAATGAAGAAAAATTGAAAGCATATTCTCCCTAAAAACTGGAACGAGATAGGGATGCCCTCTTTCACCACATCTATTCAGCGTAGTCCTTGAAACTCTAGCCAGGGCAATTAGATAAAAAAATTTAGAGGGGTATGAATAGGAAAAGAATTTGAACTATCACTATTTGCCAATGACATGATTCTGTATTTAGAAGATCCAAAAAATTCCACCAGAAAACTTCTAGAACTCATAAATAAATTCAGTAAAGGAGCAGGACATAAAATCAACACCAATAAATCAAATGCATTTTAACACATAAGCAATAAATCCACTGAGATAGAAATTAGGAACACTGCCCCATTCACAACAGTCTCATAAAAGAATAAAACAAAATACTTGAGAATAAATCTAACAAAAAAGACCTTAGAAGATGGAAAGTTCTCTCATGCTCTTGGATAGGCAGAATTAATATTGTCAAAATGGCCATACTACCAAAAGTGATATCCAGATTTAATGCAATTCCTATAAAAATCCCAATGACATTCTTTATAGAACTAGAAAAAGCAATCATGAAATTCAATTGGAAAAATAAGAGGCCCAGAATAGCCAAATCAATCCTTAGCAAGAAAAGTGAAGCAGGATATATCACAATACCAGAACTTAAACTATACTACAGAGCAATAGTAACAAAAATGGCATGGTATTGGCACCAAAATTGACGTATAGACCAATGGTACAGAATAGAAGACACAGAGACAAACCCACATAAGTATGGTTATCTCATACTAGACAAAGATGCAATAAACATACATTGGAGAAAAGATAACATCTTCAACAAATAGCGCTGGCAAAACTGGAAATCCATATGCGGCAAAATGAAATTAAACCTCTTATCTCTCACCTTGCACAAAAAGCAACTCAAACTGGGTCAAAGCTAGAATAGAGACCCTGTACCTAATAGAAGAAAAAGTAGGCCCAAATCTTCATCATGTCAGCTTAGGACTTGACTTCCTTAATAAGACTCCTAAAGCAAAAGAAGTAAAATTAAGAATGAACAAATGAGATGGATTCAAACTACAAAAGTTTCTCAGTAAACAATCAATAACATGAAGAGAAAGCCCACAGAATGGGAGAAAATCTTTACCAAAAGCATCTCAGATACAACAATAATGTCCAGGATATATAAAAAACTCAAAAAAAAAAAAATAACATCAAAAACCCAAATAAACCAATCAAAAAATCGGCTAAGGAATCAAACTGATACTTCATAGAAGAAAATACAATCGATCAACAAGCTTGTGAAAAATGTTCATGCTCTCTAGCAATTAGAGTAAGGCAAATCAAAACTATTCTAAGATTTCATCTCACTCTAGTCAGAATGGCAATTATCAAGAATAGAAGCTATAATAAGTGTTGGTGAGGATGTGGGGGAAAAGGCATATTCATACATTTCTGGTGGGATTTCAAATTGGTGCAACACTCTGGAAAGCAGTATGGAAATTCCTCAGAAAACTTGGAATGGACTCCCAATTTAACCCAGTTATCCCACTCCTTGATATATACCCACAGGACCTAAAATCAGCATACTATAGTTTCAGGGCCATATCTATGTTTATAGCAGCTCAGTTCACAATAGCTAAGCTATGGAATCAATGTAGGTGCCTTTCAACAGACAAATGGATAAAGAAAATGTGGTACATAATGGAATACTACTTAGCCATAAAGAAGAATGAAATTATGGCATTTGCTGTTCAATGGATGGAACTGGAAACTATCATGCTATGTGAAATAAGTCTACCTCAAAAAAACCAAAGCCCATCTGATATGCAGATGCTAACACAAAATAAGGAGGGGGGATGGAAAAATAGAAGTACTTTGGATTAGACAAAGTGGAGTGAAGGAAAAATAAGGTGGATGAAAGTAGAAAAGACAGTAGAATGAATCAGACATTACTTTGCTATATTCATATATAAACAGTGTAACTGTACATCATGTATAACTGAAAGAATGAGAAGTTATACTCCATGTATGTAGAAAATGTTGAAATACATTCTACTGTCATGTTTACTAAAAATCAAATACATTTATAAATCATGCTTACTAGGAAGGAAAGGAAAATTATACAAACCTTAATAGGAAATTTGTTTTTAAAAGTATGGTCTATCCCCAAATAAAGGTCTTGTCCTCTACAGCCTTTGTTAGGTCTTGCTATGGGAAAATTTTCTCAGTTCTTCCACCTCCTGGTGAGTGATTGACTTCTGTCATCTTCACGATATTCATTGGCATGTTCCAGATGCTACGACATTTATTTTGTACTAATCTCATTTCAGTACTCACATATTTTTGTTCATCTCTCATAGAAGCACCCACCCCCAGATGACTTTACAACCTGTTCTTCCCCAACCGGACTTCTACTTTGGACCCCTCAATTGACCCGATTTTTAAAAGGGAACTCCAACCTGCTTGCCCCTCGCTGCCCCCTTCTAGCTTTGCAGCAGACAGAACAGTTGGTGCCCCCTTTCCTTACAGCAGTAAGGAGTTTCTAAAGCAAAAGCGGGAAATGAAGCCAGAATTGGGGACAGGCAGTCAGTGTAGAAATAGGGGATCGGGTCAAATTGAGGAAATGGAGGCCATGAAAGCCATCTGCCTCTGGAATTTGGAGGCTGCCCCTGGGAGAATGGAATGTCAAAGATCTCTGGAGTCCATCGATTACCAAATTTACCTGTCTTTATTAAGGACTGCAATCAAGGAGATGCTAATTAATGTCCCCTGGGCCCTTACCTGCCTGAATCACCTTGGCCCTCCCCCTGCCCATCCTTCTCACTTTATGCAAAACCAGGCCTAGTTACATAGGCAGGAAGAAGAGATAAGGGGGGAAAGAACTGGAGAACAAGAGACCTTAACCTATAAAAGATGTAGGGTGCGCTCACTTCTGGGGACTTGAGAACATCAGCCATGGCCCCCTTTCTCCCTCCTGGGAGAAGTCTGTATTATTACTTTTAAATAAAACCTGCTTAGTATGCTTAAAAAAATATGGTCTATCCAGACAAAATGATCTATATTTTCTGACAATAATTGTACAGGACCTAGTATGAAATGTACAAGATATATGGCTGTTCAAATTTGCACAAAATTATGCATAATGTAACTTCTTTATTTTTTTAGAATAATTGATCTATGATTTAATATATTGTATGCAAAGCACTAAAGTCAAGAAAATTTCTGTTAGGAGATTCATGAAGGAACTTGAATAAATTGGTCAGTGTGCAATAAAAATCACCATAACATTCACATTTATCAATCTAATTTATTGATTCAATAAAGGGCTATTTGTTCTTGAACATCTTTCCTGTGATAAACTGTCCTTTGGAACAGAATATCCATAAAAACACTCAAAGCAGCACAGAATAAATATAGGATTGTCTTACAGTAATTAGTGCCAAATTAGGGCGATCCAGTGACTTAGATTTCAAAAGTAATCCAGTCTCTGATAGAATGGGTGAAAAATCCCCAGATGGAGTACTCACTTCAGGCTAATTTTGCTAAAGATTACTTTAAGGACCATGAAATGTTCTGTTTGAATCCTAAAGTATTTACAAAGAAATATGGAGAATAGACACATGGTAAGAATCTGCTGTAATAGATTCTAACAGATTTTAGCAGAAACCAGAACAGTGGACATCACAAATTGGGTATGGCAAGACTGAGAAAATGGCACGTGTTTCCATAATGAAGTCAAGGGTTTACAGCTTCCTTGTAAAAAATTGTTCTGAATAGCTTATTAAACAGTGAATAAAAATTGAAGGTATCCAATAATAAAACCAACTGTACAAGTTGTATTTAGGATAGGAAAGTGAAATGTGGAGTATGTACAGTTCCATGTTGTATATCTTTATATTTTATGTTTCTTATGTCAAGCTTATTTTAATTTTGTAAACTTAGGAAATACAAAACTAAATTAAAACCTTTAACTGTATCTGTTCAAAATGCAAATTCTAATAAAAATATAAAGCTTGTTAGGGCTGCATAATCAGTTTAGAAATGTGGCAGCCAATAGTTTTTAACCTTTTACATTTACATTTCTTCTAATTCATTCTATTGTTCAGGTATTTTATGGAAATGTCATTATAGTCAATATTCTCTATCTCTAAAAGGAAATTTGGATTGTTTAGGGAAATAATTCAAACTTAAGCTTTTGGCAGAATATGTAGCACAGTATACATGAATATATTTTACTAATGTATGAAGAAAATTTATTTAGAAATTATTATTCCAAAGAAGTAAAGTGAGTAAATGGGAAAATATTCCATGCACAGAAAAAAATATTAAACTTATTTTGTTTGATTAAGGTAAAAACCAACAAAACATGAAACAATGAAGATTTATAACATAGTAGCAAATACTGAAGTAGATAAATGAGTCAATTTAGCCAACATTTTACCTAGATCACATTAAGGTTCATATCATCAATAACATTCAATAAATTTAAGATACACCATAACTCAGAGTAATATTTTCAATATGTGTGTGAAAGCTGAACAAAAGAAGATTCTTGGTTTTTTCATTCAGAAATTAGGACAAATAATAAAATTCACTTTCTGTCAAAATTGATACTTGAAGTGATATTCGCCTATCTTGGATTGTGTTCTTTTAATTTTGTTTTGCAGTTTTTGTATTATTGAATTGATCATCTCTGCCAAATTCATAAATTTAGATAGCATGGTGTTTCTAATGCTGACCTCATGACTTTGATTTTGTTTAATGCGACTCTTAGAATGTTTAACTTGAGTAATTTTGCAAGCAAATTTTAGGACTAGGTCTCCCCCATTATTCAATATGTCCCTAACCTCATTTCCCATGGTTACCATTCTCCACGAATTCGATAGCAAATTATTAGAGCATGTAGTAGACACAGTAAGGGGAAATTTACAAACTATAAATATACCCCTTCAGTCATGCCTATTGGATGAATATCTGTAAGAAAAGAAAATGGAGGCAACCAGAAACAAGTATTAAACCTCGTATTTCCACTTACTTTTAAGGATCCAGATACGATGGTATCAATATATCCATAGACATGAATAATATCTTAATGTTGTTCACTATGGCCTCCCAGATCCAAAATCCTTTAATGCAGCCATTGGCAATGCATTTCAGTAAAATCCCTCTGGCATGCATTCACCTATCATTTACAACTTTTTATGGTGCATCCACTATGTGCATATAATACCCTGATAACTGAGTATACAATTGAGAAGCAGAGATGGCTCCAGCCCTGGTGATCAAGAGCTATTGAGAAAAGCGTAGTGATGCTGGGAGTCAAAGGGATTAGTTGTGTAAGTAGTGAGGAATGAGAACGAACTATTAACTGAGATTGTCAGTGAGAGACTATGGAGGAAGAGCATTAGGTGATAACTGACACCTAAAGTAAAGGTAAGAGTTATCTAGGGAGATAGTCAACAAAGGAGGAAGTATGTATAAAATCTCATGAGTAGGAAAAAAAACTTGCAATGTTTTAGGAATTGAAAGAAAACATGATTCCTTGAACATAATGAATGAATAAGCAAGAAACTCACAGGAGATGAGGTTAGAGAGGATGGCATGAGCTAATCTGATAGGACATTTTTAGACCACATTTACTTTAGTGTGATAGAAAGCCTTTGGAAGTATTTAAGTAGGATAATAACATTCAATTTCTATTTTTTGAATAATTAATTTTGTTTTTTTTAGATATACATGACAGTAGATTATATTTGTAAACAATATACATACAAGGAGTATATCTTATTTTAATTAGGATCCCATTCTTGTGGTTCTACATGTTTTGGCAATTCACTGTGGTATATTCATATATGAACAGAGGAAAGTAAGCCTTCAAAGAAGTCTGTGATCTTTTAAAAATAGAAATTGATTCATATTTATATTTTGAGTCATAAATTGATTCAATCTCTATTTTTAAAAGATCACAGAACTTATTGTAAGGCATTTAAAAGTGAACCTGGAGTGTTTCATTTAGGGAAAGGATTGCAGAGGCAGCCATCAGAAGTAATGACATAATCCATGTGCTGAAACGGAGGGGTTGACAAGATTTTGGAAGCTGACTTCAGAGGTCTAGATGGCATATGGAATCAGTGTGTAGAGGAAGTGACTTAAGTTTCCAAGTAACAGAATGGATGGAGATACTGAAGACTGAAGAAGGGGAGAGATTTGACAGGTATGATTAAGTATTCAAATCTGGATGTGTTAATTTGAAATTTGTGTCAGACATCCAAATGACAAAATATGTTGGTTATGTAAGGCTTGATCTGAGAAGATAATTTTGGTTTAGAAATAGAAATTTTAGAAGTAGTAGAATGTATTGCATTTAAAGATGAAAATATACGTTAAATATCTACTTTATAAAAAATTCCTGTGATGGAGATTCTTGGAGTCTTTAGAGAAATAAACAATAGCCTCAAATAGAAAGTTAATTCTGGACTAAATGGAACTTACTGCAGCATGCTGGAACTTATTATAGGTGGCTGACTGCTTGTTAGGACTCACCTGATTCAAATAACAGAAAGTTCTATTATTGAGACTTAAAAAGTTAGGGTTTGGTTGCTCCATCCTACAAAAAGTCAATTCAGGTCTAGCATTATTGCTCCAGGACATCTTCAGGACACATGACTTTCTATCTTTTCATCCTACCATCCCTCAAAGTGTAGTCCTTTAAAATAAGTTTTCTGAAATCAGGGTCAGATAGTTGTATCTCTAGGCATCATATCTGCATTTCTTTCCATAATTACCAGGATGGCAGTATTACCAGGCAATCCCTAGCTGCATGGTAATCTATAATCTTTATTGATGAGTATAAAAACACAGGGGGACTTCTGTTGAGATGACAAGTAATCTTTAACTTTGATATACTCTATGATGTAATACCCTTCAAATTTGAGATTCCTTATTTAACTTTATTTTAACTCCATTAACAGTCATTTCTATAATATTATTTTCACTCATTTGAATTTTTCTCATAGTTTCCTGCTGTTTTTTAATTTTGTAATTAACTGTAATATTCATGAGGCATATCTGTGAATATTTTATGGAAAGCTGTTGCTTTCCTGTAACATTTTAAAAGATATATATCACAAACTGGCAACTATGAATATGTGTTTAGTAAATGTGACTTTAATATATCTTTAGAACTGGAAAAAAATCTAAGTATCCACTAGTAATAAACATACTAATATGCATCCATTCAGACTATATTCTGAAATAATTTAAGTAAGACACTCTTTCATAATGACCTAAAAGGACACCCATGATATAAGGTTAAGTTAAAAAAAAAATGTAAGCAACACATAAGAACAAAGTAGGCCTGGGTCAGCAATTATTTTCTGTAAAGAGCCAGATGATAAATCTTTTAGGTTTCACAGCCTTAGCAGCAGTCGAAACTATTCAGCCCTCTCGTATGTCATGAAAGCAGCCATAGAAGACATGTAGGTGCATGAAGGTTATCTGTATAAAAAGCCTTATTTATTTTTTTCTATATTTGTAATTGGTGCATTACTGTTGTACATAATGGCACATTCGTTGTTGCATATCCATGCATGCACACACAAAATAGCAATATAATTTGTCCAATATCATTCTCCAGCATTTCCCATATCCCCTCCTCTCTCCTGCAGGTAGGTTGTGGTTTACAAACTCTGATGTAGAGGATGATTCTAAAAGGACAATTTAATAAAAATAGAGAATAAAAATATGATTCTGAATGAAAGATGCCATTTTTAATTGCTTTTGTTTTTGCTCTCTTTTATGTTTCAATGTTTGTTTTTGAAATTTATTTATGTATTTTAAAGACTTTCTTTTTACTGTTTTGGTCTATAGTCTCCCCTTTAGTCACTGCCTTTATATTACTAGTTAGTGGAAAAAGATGGCATAATAAATTCTCTATTTTTTAAAGATAAGTGAAATAAGCCTATTCCTGAGAATTTCACAGGGAGACCCAGTTGTGAGAATTTATTGATACAGATAGAAATCCACTCCTTTTTTATCTGGATCTTGAATCAATGTATTTTCCAGAGGTAGGCATTTTTAATATCATTACATGGTCAAAAATTAATTACATAAGATTATTTAAATAAGATAACCATAAGTATTTGAGTTTCTTAAATATTTTTGACATTGATTTAATTATACTTTATATAAATACCAACAATCTGTATAAAATATGATTTTCATTGCCAAAGTAAAATTAATCCCATGATAGGATAGTTAGTGAGTGAAAATTTTGGTAATTCATGTGTATAACTAGGGATTACGTGTTCATTGAATTATTAAGATAAGAAAGGAACTTCATAAAATTGATTTCAAAGGTCATGAACATTTATCATATCATATTCTGTGCATCGATTTCGGGTCTTCCTCAAATCACATTTTTCTTATGATATCTTAGTGATACCTCCAGTCAGAAATCGCTTCTTTCTCCACGGTCCCCACAGCATAGCTACCCATCTCTCAACATATCCTTCTGAGACCTGTTTATTGTTCACTAGTAACTTAGGTATTTGGCATTGTGTGAAAGTCACCTTCATATCTCTCACAGTGACTAGTACAGTGTTAAATACTAAAAGACATAAATGAATGATGACTGATTTTAAATACATTCATTTTGATATGTAATCCTCTGATTTAGGTGTTGGAAACTCAGTGCAGTGTGCTCTTTGAGCCCCTATCAGTTGATGAATTCAGTGAAAGAGGGGAAAACTCCTTATTAAAGGGAGTGATTTTGGCAGTAGATTTAATACAGTTAAGTAGGTTACCCCTGTGTTGTTTGAAATCCTATGAGAGAGCTTTATAGACATCTAAGTTTTTAGTTGATTCAATAATAAGGACAATTTGTATAATGAGATTAAGGTATATCTAATTTGCAAATATTTACATTGTTAAGATAGACTGATAGAGCTCAGCAAGAGATGAAATGAAAGTGTTTATAAATGTAATTATCAGCTGATATTAAAGTGTGTCTGATCTGGAAACATTATAAATTAAAAAAATGTAAGAGGTTTTAGGAAGTTTTAGGGAGAATCATGCTTGTCTGGTTTCAAGGACCAGAGTATAGATGAAGCGTTGGAACCTTAAGATGTAAAATGTTTGCAAGATGACTACTGACCCAAAGGTTAAAGGGTGTGGATGCCACGGTGATGTAAGGCTGTGTTTCTTGAATCCTGAATAACTGCTTTCAAAGAAAATATGGACTTGGAGGTATTCGCTGATTTCTCAGAGGACACTATATAACCAATACTGTTACTGAAGCTGGGCCCTGTGGCACTAACCTATAATCCCAGCTACTTGGTAGGCTGAAGGTCTCAAGTTGAAGATCAGTCTCAGCAATTTAGGGAGGCCCTAAGCAATGCAGTGAGACCCTGTCTCAAAATATAAAGTAAAAAGGACTGGGTTGAAGTTCAGTGGTAGAGTTCCCCTGGGTTCCATCCCCAGTACCCTAAAAGATAAAAAGAATTAAAAAAAGAGAATACTGTAACTGAGACTATGACCCTTCTCCAAAAGCCATTTTCCCCCATGATAGAGTTGAATAAGAAATGGCTGTGCAGCTACATGTTCCATGACTTTTTCCCACTCAGCTGTGACTGAGGGATTCAATTCTGGACTATAGGATGTGCAGAGAAAGGATGTGTTTCATTTAAAAAGGTTGTTTGTAAAATGAATGTGAATTCACTCCCCTTTAGTTCTTCAGTGCTGTCATGCTAGATGTAGTCTTAATAGAGTTGGATCAATATTTGGACAAAAATTTGAAGACAAAAGTTGGAGGTGGTTCTTTCTCTCTCCCCCAGCCTAGATATCCCACCTCTATGGTCAACTTAAAATGCAATAGGGAATTATTATTTACATCATATTTAGCTTGTCAAACAAGTGGGGAAAGAGGAGCTGATGACCAAACGGGAAGAAAATAGTGTACAAAAGTAGAAGAAAAAACAGAACAGGAATCTGCATTATAAAACAGAGAGAGAAAGGAGGAGTGGGGAGAAGAATTAAGAACCTACATGTGAGGTTGACAGCTTTAATTTGCAAAATGGAGGATTCTCTAGGAAAATTTGTATTTTGGATAGCATTTTTAGCATTTTTAACATGTTTCTCAAGCAACAGTTTGGTCTTAATTATAATAAACTATTTGTTTCTTATCTGAAATCAAATGTAGCCCCATGTCTTGTGCTCTATCCAGCTACACTAAGTTCAAACATAACTAGGTGTCTTGCATTTTACCCAACCACTCTGCTTCAAAAGGAAAATATTAAAACGTGGGAAAATATATGATACTTTTATAGTTGAACATTGGAAATAGTTCTTAGCCCACATGCAAAAAGCATTAACCTTATAATATTGACAAGTCCAAATGTTTTAAATCTAAGAATTATGATTAAGACAACAACATTGGAAATAGAGTGAAAAGATATAAGCTAGAATGTGGGAGACTGTCAGTAGATATAACTATAAAGAATTGGTGTTCTAACAGATAATAAATACTTACAAGTTGAGAAGGAAAAGAATAAAAAAGCACAGTCATTTCACAAAAGAGGAAAAACGTGACTAATAAAAATTTTCCATAAGTTTCAACTTCAAAAGTAATTGGGGAAATGCTAATAAAAAGCAAGATAAACTACTATTTTATATCTATGAAGACAAAAATGAGAAATTCCAAAAAATACTAAATTCTGGAAAAATTGAATCAATAAGTTTTTTAAATAATTGCTGTTTTTCAGCAATCTGGAGAAAAATGGCTTTTCAGTGCCGTATTTCAATTTTTGAAAATTATTCCGTAATTATGATTGAATATGAACATCTTTTCATGTTTAAGAGCTGATAACACAAACATTATACACACATTATGCATACAAATATAATATATGCATGTGTATAGTAATACATAATATGGATCATCATATCTATATGATTACACATGTATAGTATGTATACATAAGATACCTATTGCTCTGTTGTATATATATATATATATATATACACACATATATATGTTCATCTGTATGTGTGTAAATATATGTATAGTGTATTGTATGTATATATATGTATATATGTATGTTTATATGTATATGTGTGTAAAAATTGTATATAGTGTCTGTTCAAGTCTTCTTCATATTTTTCCATGCGGTTTCTGGCTCTCTGTGCTTTAATTCTTGTTCATATGCAATCATATATGTAACTGCTGCCATCAAATGTGGTTCCTACACTTAAAACCAAGTCTTTGCACAGATCATTCTTTATAGAAACTTTCTGTTCCTTGGTATCAACAAAAATGGTTTTCAAATTAATTTCTAAAAGACATATTTGAATATCACTACACTAAGGTATTTAGAGGAACAAAGCAAGACCAACTCTTTGCTCTGCTTTTTTCTACATTTCCAAATGGAATTGACATCTCTCACTTTGAAACCTAAAACAAATGTCTTGCATTGTTGTTTAAAGATTTGCTGTCTCTTCAAATAGGTTTCATGTTTATAGAATAGCAGTACTCAACCTTTAGGTATATGAGACAAATGTTTGAATGATGGTGTTTTGTGTGTCAAAATAAAAAGAATTACAATGTAAACAACTGTTCGACAAAGCAAGTCTAGAGAATCGTAAAGACCTTCCATAAGTCTTGGGTGGATCACTCTGCCATCTTTCAGTGCTGTGTTACCTTCCAGTAATACTTAAGTTATTCACCTCACATTTCCATATGTGCTCATGGAAGTGTTTATTAGCTCCTTGTTGATCTGATGCTTGCTCCTCACTCTCAGCGAGTTGCACTCTGTTCTGTTTCACCATATCCCAGTGTTCCTAATTATAGCAAAAATTCACACATTGTTAAAAGTTTAACATTATTCTTATGAAAACTTCCCAAATAAAAAATGATGCTTAGGAACCAGAAAAATGAAACTTACTGATGAACTCTGTATTGGAGATGAGGTAAAGAGAAAAATATTTCCCATTAGAGTCAATTTTATATTTCCATTATTTTTTATTTCTGCATTCTGCTGAAGGTTGTATTAGAAAGATTACATGTCAGATTTCATTAGGTAAAACCAGAAGTCATATCTGAGTTAGTCAACTTTCCATTGCTGTGACAAAACACCAGAGACTGACAACTTAAAAGATAGCTCATGTTTTCAGGCTCACAGTGCAGAGATTTCAGTTTAAGGTGTGTTGGTCCTGTGGATTCTGTGCCTGTGACAAGGTAGTACATCAGGGCCAAAACACATGTCAGAGGAAATCTGTTCACCTCCTGGTGACTAGGATAGAAAGATAGAGAGGAAGAGACCACAAAACATGTATCCCCTTCAAAGAAACACCCATAGTGATTCCACTTCCCGGAGGTGCCACTACCTCAGAATAGCTCTATTCTTTGAGAACTAAGGCTTTCAGAGATGCTCCTTTTGGGGACATTTTAGATCAAAACTCTAGCAACATTTAAATGACTTATATGACTCTTTCTGATATATAGAAATAGTTAATTAGTTTCATTATCATCTGAAATTAATCTTACATTTTAATCTATAAATTTGCAATATTTGCAATTGTATTTATAATTTTGAATTGTGTGTTCTTCAACATTGAAAAAATACAAGGTTGTGTCCATATTTCTCAATGTTAAATAATATACAATTCTTTGGTTTATTCATTTGTAATAAGTTGCAACAACTCACACTAAGATGAGCTTGTATAAGAAAAGATAAAATCAATCTACAAGCTGAAGAAAAGATACCAAGTAATGGTAAGGAAGTTACAACCAGGCAACTGGACCTTTCCATAATTTTCCCCAGACTTTCTCTTTAATAAAGATACCCAGATTCTGATAAAGGAATGATGTTAAGGAATCCCTAGAAGAACCTGGTAGTTCTATGAGCAAGTAATAGTCTGATCATTCCACACTTGGGAGATGTTCACACATACCAGGAAAATTGAGATGATACAGATACATTTCTCCTCCTTTCAATGAAGCGGGTTTGAACCAGATCCCCATCTCCATGCTAAGCAAATTGTTAGCTAAATGATTAAAAAAAAAATAAAAACCACCTATCTTATCTAAAACTGAGTTTCTGAGAAGCACAAGTTTTGCAGAATATAATTTCATGTCATTAGATGCCTTTGAATGTTTTGTAAAATGAACAAGCAAGAAACAGGAATAGTAGTAATTATTTTTAGAATGGTAGTATTAATTTCTGAAATATTTTCTAATTAGTATGCTACAGGTGAATATTTAGCACAGTTGAAAGTGAAATGAAAATATTAGTAAACATTCAATTATTTTTTTGTATCTTTTAGTTGAGAAAATTGAAATTACAAGTTACAATAAATTGTGCAGTGTTTTATGTTACTTTAGCAAAGTATTTACAGAAGATTATACAGAAATGGAATTCATAATCCACAGAAAGTAAAGTTTTATTAGTGGAAAGAATATAAAAGATAAACTGATTAAAAGGCAAATATTTAAATACTTAAGGTGAAATGTTTCCATAATATAAGTAAAGTAACTGAGGCTGAGTTTATGTGATTTTCCAGTATCATATAAAAATAATTTAAGACTTATTCTTCAAATTCATTTTTAAACTTATGTATAATTTTAGGGGGAAATACTAACTATCTTTTATCTAATTTTCTGAAATAAATACAATAGTATACATAAATTATAGCCATGTCAATATGCTAACTGTATCCAGGAGTCATCTTGGGAAGCACATAGTTGATACACATACTGAAATTAAACACTAGTTATATCAGAGTAGTTGATTCTGGCTATTTCACTCATGAAATTGACTGCTTTTATATTTGACAAGCATGCCTAAATAAAATTTCAAAACTTCATTATTTCCAATAAATATTTCCTGGGTTCTTGGTGGTGTGGTGGGGATGAATCAGAAAACCTAGAAAAAATGAGCAGAAAGAAAAAAAAATAATAAGGAAAGGAAAGAAAAGGAGAGAAGAGAAAAGAAAAAGAAACTTTTCTGACAAAATAATTGTTTTCCTTTTATCCATTTGTGTAAAAAAAAAAAATGACCTGTAAGAATAGACAAGTCCCAGCCTTACTAAATGCTGACATCTTACTACATTCTGTCAGATACCATCTAAAGCAATATTATCCTGCAGCAGTCTTTAAAGTGTTCCTTTGGAGTGGGTACTGATATTAGATCTCAGTGACTCCTAAATCAGTTTAGTTTCTGGAACTTTGGTTACTGTCTACAACATGGTCCATGATTCAAAGATAACTCAAATGATGTATGGGGGAGAGAGAGAGAGAGAGAGAGAGAGAGAGAGAGAGAGAGAGAGAGAGAGTTAGTTTTAATATGGAAAGAATAAGTCTGTTAAATTAGTATAACCATATAGTAAGTTTCCATGCAGTCTTTTAAGTAGCTGGAACAAATCTATATATGCTAATGTAGCAAGAATTTCAAAACATAAATGAACTGAAAAGAGTCTGATTGCCCAAGGACTTCAGGGAGTATACATCCTTACTAACAGCCCTGGACTTCAAATAGTTTTATATCATTTATGCCACTGTCATTTTGATTCTTTACTACCCAGAGTCAAATTTTGCTCTAAATGATGTAGACAAATAGTCATATGTACACAATAAAGATGGAAGGAGAACAATAAGAGAGATAAAGTCAGAGAAAATGAAAAAAATATTTAAAGTTGATCTGGGGCTTATACTAGAATGGCTCCTTTTATCATAGGAAATTTAAAATATTGCCCCCAAACACATGATTATATCTTTCTGCAAAATTGCTAGAACTCTGAAATTCTTACAATTGAAAAAAAAAAAAACTGTCACAAAGATAAAGTCCTACTGAATAAGAACTGTTTTTATGTGACAGTTTAAAAATTTATTCAACTTAAAATTTTTTAAAGTCTTCATTAAAAGAAAAATAAACATGAGTCATCCAAGGGTAAGCAGACCTGCAGCCTGCACAACTGGTGCTTGATCTTTGACTTCCTGGCCTCCAGAACTGTGAGAGACACACTTCCACTATTTTTAAAGTATCTAGTCTAAGGTATTTTGTAATGTTTATGATAAACATGAAGACAATAACCTAGGGAGATATGAAAGCCACATATTGAAGGAATTGAAGTCACCTAGTGGTTTTATTCATCCTTTGCAAATTGTCCTTTGCAAACTTGTTTTCAGCTTTCTTTACCTTTGTCCAGCCTTCTAAAATCTATAGAAAAGCCACAGATTGATATTAACTGCTAGAGTCAGCTATTTCAAGGAAAAGAAGCAAGAGAAGTTGGTCACAAGACCTCCTAATCAGTAATCTTTAGATGTCTAGAACCCAGGACATCAGAATGCACATCAATGAAATGGACCACTGCAGAATTAATAATTATTCTCTCCTACCTATCCTCCTGTCTGTAGCTAAAAATGCAATTCCTAGAGTTTCCTATAGAAGTTCTTCACTGGTGGTTGTTAGTTTAGATAATCACTGGGACTGCAGTCTGGTCAAACCCGTTCAAACTAGCTCATTGTAAAGAAGTTCTTTGTCTACCAACACCTTGCCTTTTGAGTCTGTTGTGCATTAAGAAGACTGAGCCTTTGTGTGCTCACAGGAATTATTTTGACTGGTTGTCCAGGGGAAATTATTTTGAGATGATAATCTAGCTGAAAGCTGAAGGATACTATATAAGAGGCTCTGCAAAGTTTAAGGGAAGTGTGTTGCAGATCAGAGCCAGTTCAAAGACACAGTAATGAGGAATGGTTCGGTATAAGCTTCACTAAGTTTTCTGTTCTGGTACAAGAAAGGGGAGCTATGAGTTTTGACTGCCATTGCATTTTCTGATCTCCAGAACATGGTGCCAAAGCTCCTAGGCAGTTAGTCAGGGTAAATCACTCAGCTGCTGAAGTTCTACAGTCACAAAGCTGGAAATCAGAAACTGGAAATAGAAATTTGGCCACGGTATCCATCACACCTGCCTCTCAACCCTCAAGAACCAGAAAAAATGAAAACTTGAACATTGCTGTGAGAATCTTTTGGGTCCTCAAATTTTCTTAACAGAAGAAAAAGCCAAGTGGGCAGAAAGATGCCCAATGTTTCACTTTTACCATCCAAATGCATCTGATTGGCAGTCCTGATGTTTATCCAGAAACAAAGCTGGAATTCCAGGAAATGTGATTTTTAGCCTTCAATGAAAAGAAGGAATTACAGTCAGACAAGTTGGTTCACAGCATTGATAGAACGTTTTATGAGACAGGGTTGAGAAGTTAAATAAGGACTCACTCAGGACTATTTAAATCATGATCAGGATTTTGGATTTATACTGAACATAATGAAAAGATTATGGAATTGTGAAACTGAAGAAAACTGTAATCCGGCTTACATTTTAAAATATCTCTTTAGGTGTGATGTATTTATTGGATTGTGAATAGAGAGGAGTAAGGGTGGAAAATGTCCATAGCTCTATTATAGGTGAGAGGTTACTAGGGATTGAATTATGGAAAACATCAAGAGAGGTAGAAAGACAGAACATATTTTGAGGAGTTTACATATGAATTAGACATGGGGAGTGGGACAGTTACAAGAACTGAAATTGGAATCTTAAGTCTGATTTGAGTAATAGTAATAATAGTGTCATATATTGTCATGAGGAAGCAGAGGAACAGGATAGTGTCCTTGAGGGTGTTGTAACTCAGAAAATGATATCCCAAAGTATGATGCATAGACATGCAGAGAAGTTTGAATTAAAGAAAACTGAAGGCCTTAGAAGCTGTCTCAGAATTAAGGTCTCTCTAACATTCCCCTGTTCGTACCATTCCCCACCCCAACAAGTTCAGGGAAGGTGCCTTTCTGAAATTCCCTCGTCTGACTCCTAAAGGAAGTTCTTCCGAAAGAAATGCAATTGCCTTGTACTCCATTTCTAAAATTTAATTAACCAGGCAAGATTAACTCATAGAAAAGAGGATTTCAAGGTTTCCACATAATTATATCAAATGCATCATATATTCCTCTGAGGACTTCAACTTGAGAGATGTTATCTGCACAATAAAACAACCTTTGTTCATAGTTCAGTTTCACCTCTCACCTACCTGTAGCTTGTCGGCACCTTCTCCAGAATCCAGGGGATAATTCATCACAGGCTAATCTTCTACTCTTCAGCTATTCACTTCCCCTGAAAATTGTCCCCTTCTCCCACAAAATGGGTACAATCACTCGCATTTTCCATTCTACCATGTTGAGTGTATTTAAAGTCCAACCATCTAGCCCATATCTGAGTCTTCATATTTTATATGGCTCCTTGCACATGTGCACACTGTTGTACTATGATTGGTTTATGTCAGCAGATACAAACATTGAACCTTCAGAGTGCAAGTTTGAACTTTCCTCTATGAATTTGCAGTGGAAATGAAGAAATCTCTTTGTCTGCAAAATAATTGAGACTTCTAATAGATATTTCTTTAGAGTCTGGAGCTCAGTGGAGATGTCAGCACTGGAGACGAAATTCTGGGAGTCATTATAATAGAAATGACATCTAAAGGCATTAAGAACCGAGTATCAACCAAAAGCAGGGAACCCACAGGGAGAAAAAGAAGAACTGTCTATACCAGGATTGATTGAATGTTAAGAATATTAAGTAGCAGAATTGCACACAGAAAGCTAGATTAAGAAGAGTTGGCCTGGATTGTAATAGAAGACTGGAGAGTGTTTCAAGAAGGAAAGAATAACTGATTTGAAAATTTAACCATTGTAGATCCATAGTTAGGTCTCTATGCAGTCCTTAAAATAAGTGAAATAAATCTATACATACTACTGTAGAAATTCAAAACACACTCATAAATGGGAAAAACATCTATTACTTTCTTTGTGTGATACACTCACATTTTCATAAATATAACATTTCATATATATTAACACTTATAACAAGGTACATTAATAATAACAGTAAAAGAGCTATCTTGTTGGCTTACTCATTGCAATTCACAGACACATTAGAATATCCTGATTTATGAAATTTATTTCTACTGTTTTGGAAATAATTACACCATCTCTGAGAGACCTCTGAAGAGTCAGGAGTCTTGGAAAACAAGTGGATAGAAAAGTCAAGTGGAAGTAGACATTGTGCCAGAGAAGATGGTCAAGCAAAGTACTATCTATTATTTATCTGCCCAATAGAGCAATGCAGTGTTGCCAGAATATATGAAAGGAATTCTGAACTGCTTTTTCAATACACTGGTCAAAATTTAGCAAGTGTCATATCATGAAGGGTTTGAGGCAGCTATGGAGGGCGTGAGGATAAGGAACTTTCTAGAGTTTCCTGTGAAAATGATATAATCACACCCATTGCTCTATGTCTGGTATCCATTTTGATTTGCTAAAATGTCTGATAATTTATGCTCAAAACTTAAGAAGAAGCCAGGCATGGTGGCGCTTGCCTGTAATCCCTGCAGCTCAGGAGGCTAAGGCAGGAGGATCTTGAGTTCAAAACCAGTCTCAGCAATAGAATATTACTCAGCCATAAAGAATAATGAAATTATGGTATTTGCCCACAAATGGATGGAATGTATTGCATGTTAAATGAAATAAGCCAATACCCCCAAAACAAAGGCTGAATGTTTTCTCTGATATGCAGATGCTAACACACAATAAGGTGGGGAATGGGGATAAGGAAGAATACAAGTACTTCTGATTAGACAAAAGGGACTGAAGGGAAGGGAGGGTAATGGGAATAGGAAAGACAGTAGAATGAATCAGACATTACACTTCTATGTACATCTATGATTACAAGCCTAATGTCATTCTACATCATATACAAGCAGAAGAATGAGAAGTTATACTCCATATATGTATAATATGTCAAAATGCATTCTAGTATCATGTATAACTAATAAAGATGAATTAAAAATATCTCATAAAAAACAGGTAGAAGGAAAAGACCGCCTCAACAGATGCTATGCTATGTGAATAAAATCAATACTCCTTCCTCAGGAAAATACATGGTAAATAGAAATTTCAATATTAAAATTCAAAATGGCATAAATGCTGATTATTCCAAATTTTAAGTTCAAGGAAGCATAATTCAGAATCCCACGGTGATCCCAGCAGCTCTGGAGGCTAAGGCAGGAGGATCACAGCCAGCCTCAGCAAAGAGGCACTAAGCAACTCAGTGAGACCCTGTCTCTAAAAAAAATACAAAATAGGGCTGGGGATGTGGCTCAGTGGTCGAGTGCCCCTGAATTCAATCCCTGGTACACATGCACATAAAAAAGAATACATATTAAAAAAAATCTATTTTTCAGAACACTGTTAAAAAATAGTGAATGTCTTCCTGCTGTACCCCATGACTTTGTGGAGATTCCTCAGTTACTGCCTCAGTTGCCTTTCACTTCAGAATTGGTTTGCTTTAATGTGTTTTATCTGGTTACACATCAGATAAATTCAGTTTGTATCACTCTCATTTAAAGTGCCTTTTCCCCTTTAATTTCTTTCTTTAGTGTTCTGTAGTTCTCATTGTAGAGGTCTTTCGCCTCTTTTGTTAGATTGATACCCATGTATTTCATTTTTTTTTTTTGAGGCTATTGTGAATGGGTTAGTTTTCCTAGTTTCTTTCCGGGGATTCATCACCTATGAGTAAAAATGCTTTAGACTTATGAGCACTGATTTTATATCTTGCTCCTATACTGAATTCATTTATGAGTTCTAGAAGTTCTCTGGTAGAATTTTCAGCTCCTCTAAATACAGAATCATGTCATCGGCAAATAGTCATAGTTCGAATTCCTCTTTTCCTGTTCGTATCCCTTTAATTTCTTTGGTCTGTCTAATTGCTCTGGCTAGAGTTTCAAGGGTGATGTTGAATAGAAGTGGTGAAAGAGGGAATTTCTGCCTTCTTCCAGTTTTTAGGGGAAATGCTTTCAGGTTTTCTCCATTTAGAATGATATTGGCCATGGGCTTAGCATATATTGACTTTAAAATGTTGAGGAATGTTCCTAATATCCCTATTTTTTCTAGTGTTTTGAGCATGAAGGGGTGCTGTATTTTATCAAATGCTTTTTTCACATCTATTGAAATAATCATGTGATTCTTAACTTTAAGTCTGTTGATATGGTGAATGACATTTATTGATTTCTGGATATTGAAGCAACCTTGCATTCCTGGGATGAAACCCACTTGATCATGGTGCACTATCTTTTGAATATGTCTTTGTATGCGATTTGTTAAAATTTTGTTAAGAATTTTTGCATCTATATTCCTTAGGGATATTGGTCTGAAATTTTCATTCCTTGATGTCTTTTTCTGGTTTTGGTACCAGGGTGATATTAGCTTCATGGAATGAGTTTGGAAGGGTCCCCTCCTCTTCTATTTCATGGAATACTTTGAGGAGTGTTGGGATGAGCCCTTCTTTGAAGGTCTTGGCTGAGAATCCATCTGGTTGCGGACTTTCCTTTGTTAGTAGAATTTTGATGACTTCTTCTATTTCATTGCTTGAAATTGATCTATTTAAATTGCGTATGTCCTCCTGATTCAGTCTGGGTGGATCATATGTCTCTAGAAACCTGTTGATGTCTTCGAGATTTTCTATTTTGTTGGAGTATAGATTTTCAAAATAGTTTCTAATAGTGCCCATCGTGATATTTCCTTTTTCATCCTGAATTTTAGTAATTTGAGTTTTCTCTCTCCTTCTCTTTGTTAGTGTGGCTAATGGAAAGATCTCCCATGTTCTTGGGCTAGGCAGAATTAATATTATCAAAATGGCCATACTACCAAAAGTGCTATACAAATTCAATGCAATTCCAATTAAAATCCCAATGATGTACCCCATAGAAATAGAGCAATAAATCATGAGATTCATTTGGAAGAATAAAAGACCCAGAATAACTAAAGCAATCCTTAGTAGGAAGAGTGAAGCAAGAGGTATCACAATACCAGATCTTCAACTATACTACAGAGCAATAGTAACAAAAACAGCATGGAATTGGCACCAAAATAGACAGGTAGATCCATGGTACAGAACAGAGGACATGGACACAAACCCAAATAAATACAATTTTCTCATACTAGACAAAGGTGCCAAAAACATATAATGGAGAAAAGAGAGCCAGTTCAACAAATGGTGCTGGGAAAACTGGAAATCCATATGCAGCAGAATGAAACTAAACCCCTATCTATCACCCTGCACAAACTGAACTCAAAATGGATCAAGGACTTAGGAATTAGACCAGAGACCCAGCACCTAATAGAAGAAAAAGTAGGTCCAAATCATCATCGTGTCAACTTAGGACCAGACTTCCTTAACAGGACTCCCAAAGCACAAGAAATAAAAGCAGGAATCAATAATTGGAATAGATTCAAACTAAAATGCTTTTTCTCAGCAAAGGAAACAATCAGCAATGTGAAGAGAGAGCCTACAGAGTGGGAGAAAATCTTTGGCACACACACTTTAAATATAGCACTAATCTCCAGACTCTATTAAGAACTCAAAAAACTTTACATCAAGAATACAAATAACCAAATTAATAAATGGGCTAAGAAAATGAGCAGACAGTTCACAGAAGAAGATGTACAAGCAATCAACAGATATATGAAAAAATGTTCAACATCTCTAGTAATAAGAGAGATGCAAATCAAAACTACCCTAAGATTTCACCTCACCCTACTCAGAATGTCTATTATCAGAATACAAGCAACAATAGGTGTTGGTGATGATGTGGGGAAAAAGGTACACTCATACATTGCTGGTGGGATTGCAAATTGGTGCAGCCAATTTGCAGTGTGGAGATTCCTTAGAAAACTAGGAATGAAACCACCATTTGACCCAGTTATCCCAATCCTTGGCCTATACCCAAAGGACTTAACATCAGCATACTACAGTCACACAGCCACATTAGTGTTTATAGCAGCTCAATTCACAATAGCTAGATTGTGGAACCAACCTAGATGCTCTTCAACTGATGAATAGATAAAGAAACTGTGGTATATATACACAATGGAATATTATTCAGCCATAAAGAAGAATAATATTACGGCATTTGCTGATAAATGGATGGAATTGGAGAATATCATGCTAAGTGAAATAAACCAATCCCCAAAAACCAAAGACTAAATGATCTCTCTGATAAGCAGATGATGCTACATAATGGGGGGTGGAAGGGAGGCAAGAATGGAGGAAGGATGGATTGGGTAGAGGAAAAAGAGAGGTGGGGAGCTGTGGGGGAAGGAAAAATAAAAGAATGAGACAAACATCATTACCACATGTACATGTATGATTACACAAATGGTGCCACTCTACTTCATGTACAACCAGAGAAACAATAGTTGTAACTCTTTTGTGTACAATGAATCAAAATAAATAAAAAAATAAAACATAAGGTGCCTTTTCCCCTAAGCTCAGCATTGTATATTCTTATTATTTTTTAAGTTGAATTTTTGAGGTCAACTCAATTACTTTATCCCCAGTCCCAGCACCCTAAATCACAGACTCTCATCTCTGAAAGTTTGTTCACCCAGAAACAGAATTATGACATATTTTCTCTTTAAACTGATTTTGTTGTTTCTTCTGTCAAACACATGTAAAGCAATTTAAGCAAACAAACAAACGAACAAACAAAACAACTTTAAAGCCTCCTCGTGAAGACCTGAGTAACTCTCACTTGTTCTTTTCACTTAACTCCAATGTGACTGGTTCTTTGCTCACATTCTCCCAACATACAAAAAATCACCTGCTAAAGTTTCTATATGTGCGAACTCCTTCCTGAGACTCTAAATGTAAATGTGCAATGAGAGTGTGATCTGCTCCCTCTTGTGGCAGATGGAAAACATCAGAGAGCTAACCCTTTGGGGCAGTTCTCACCCAGTGAGGGGAAAGTGTTGGTAGATGGACATAGTAAACTTCTGCTTAGTACAGGATCTGGCTCATAAAATCAATTAATAATATTAGTCACTGCGACAGATATTTTTTAAATGATCACCAATATATATCCCATCCTACATTCCCTTCCTAAAAATGATGTTGATATTTCTCCATCAGGAGATAGGGTCTATGCTTACATGCAGGACATTAAGTGTGGTTGTATGACATTGGACTTCTACTTGCTACCATACTGGAGAGATCACTTGGCGAGTATAAATCAAGAGAGAGAGAGAGCAGGAAAGAGAAGCGATCAGGATCACCTCTTATATGTCAGCAGTTTGAGTGGACCAACTGAGCTGTTGCAGATACAGATACTGTGGATCAGAGGCAGCTTTCTCTGATGTAGACTTCCAATTTCCTGACCTACAGAATCCATTAACCTAACAAGGGTTACTAATATGCTACTAAGTTCTAGAGTTCCAGAATAATTATGCAGCTACAATAACTGAAACAATTGTAGAGTTACCTTAAATTTCCTTTGTGAAGAAAGAATAAAGCTAATCTGATGTGTAAGATTTGCCTATGTTTTCCATATTCCATAACTATGATTGACCATATCATCAGAAAAGCAAAGCAGCAGAGTAGCAGAGGTGGGGGAGAACCTACTTCATATTGTCCTCTCCACACACTGATGTTACTCTAAAAAGATGCAAACGGAATTCCCAGTTGAGCTTCTATGGCACCTAGTTGGAATAAATGGGTCTAAATTTCCAGTTTGAAGTTAGAACCCAGCTTCAAATTCAGACTTCATAACTATGCTTAGGAATCTGTCAGGTATCCATAGGGGGCAGGTTGGAACAAAGAAAAATACAGCAGCAGTGTATTTTGCTTAAATGTAGAAAATATGGCAATAGGCATGAAATTTCCTTTCCGGGGTGATTTAAGAAGTCAAATATAATGAAAGGGGAAAATGAAACTGTTGACTGCCTGGGAGAAAAGGAACAATGCACTAATTATCCTCTACAATAAACATTTATCAGGTTTTGTACATAGGTGGATATGCGTAGGTAAAGAATTCTGATGCTAAATTTAAACAAGTCATTTGGTTTTCAATGTTGTAAATCAAGAATAATAAGCGGGAAAAAGGTTCTGTGTTTTCTTTTTTTTTTTTTTTGCTGTTGTTTTTCTCTTCTTCTTAGTCGCTTCATTTTGGTTAAATATTGCTTCAGATTCTTTTGAATTATGTTAACAGTAAATTGAGAGAGACTTTTCCTCATTTCATTCAAAAGCAGAGGTTAGGAGGAAAGGCAGCAAATTTCATTCCTTTAGCATTATGAAAAGACCTATTATTATCTCAAAATTCCAATCTATATCCACATTTCATTCAGTATTTCCTGAGCACTTACCATATCCCAGCATGCTATGTAACAGGAATTTTAGGATCTCATAGAAACTCACATTTTAAGGGAAGGGAAGAGCCCTTAACAGGTTAGCAAACATATGGCAAGTATTATAGTAAGGATAGATTCTGTCTACTTACAGGAAGTGTAAAATCTCCAACACGGCTCTCAGGCATCTGAAACCTTTCATAACAGGCCTTTTTACATCTTCCATCTCAGAAATGGGATGTAAAGGTGATGGTAAATATACATACAATAATGTCCTTTGGAACTATAATAGAAACAATAAATATTATAAACTACTTTCACTTAGTTTCATAGTTTTACTATTTTTTTTTTTTATTTTTAAAGGATACATAGTCACAAATGTTGTGCACATTAATTGAGTACAAAATGATGTTCCAGACACACACACATTCCATCATCAGGGTAAACATTTATCTTTTCAAATATTTATCAGTTATTTGTGTGAAAACTTTCAAAAGCCTCTTTTCTGGCTTTCAGAAATGTATAATATAAATTGTTATCTAGAGTCACCATGCTGCATGACAGAACTCCAGAGTTTCTTCTCCTACAGCCATTGATGGACCTTTCCCCACTCTCCCCTAGTCCACTGTCCTTGGCCTCTGGAAACCAGATGTGAGTGACATCTTGTGGTACATGTCATTCCATGTCTGGCTTATTTCATTTAACATGGTGATCTCGTTCCATCCAGGCTGCCACAAAAGATGGGATTTCATTCTTTTCCATGTCTGACTAGTATTCCCTTCTGCCCATGCACCATGCTATTTTTGTCTACTCGTCAGTTGATGGATGCATAGATCATTTCCATTTCTTCTCTACAGCAATAAAAATGGGAATGTGGAAGTTTCTTCAACCTACTGATTTCATTTCCCTCAGCTATATTCCTAGCAATGCTGAATCATATGGTAGTCCTATTTTTAATTTTTCGAGGAATCACCATAGTAGTTTTCATAATGATTGTACTAAATTACATTCCTGCCCACAGTGTCTCAGGGCTCCATTTTCTCCACATCCTCACCAGCACTTGTTATTATTAATGTTTTGACAGTAACAGTTCCTACTAAACTGAGGTGATATCTCACTGTGGTTTTGATTTTCCTTTCCCTAATGATTTATGGTGTTAAACATCTCTCATGTACCTGCTAGTCATTTTTGTGTCTTGCATTGAAAAAAAAAAATCTCTATTTGGATCTATTACCCATTTTTAATTGGTTGTTATTGATGATGATGATGATGATGATGATGATGGTGATTTGATTTGCTCGTGTATATTCTGGATATCAATCTCTTATTAGATGTATACATTGAAAATATTTTCTCTGATTCTGCAGGTTGTCTCTGCCTTTTGTTGAGTGTACCTTTGCTGTGAAGACTATTTTTAGTTTCTGTATAATCCCATTGGTCTGTTTTTTCTTTTCATTTACTGTGCTTTTGGAGTCATTTTTTTTCTTTTTCTTTTATATTTTTTTTTTTCCAGTACTGGGAATTGAACCCAGTACTGCTGTGCCATTGAGCAATATCCCCAGATATCTTGTTTTGTTATTTTAAGACAAAGTCTCCCTAAGTAGCCTAGGCTGGCCTCAAACTTGCAGTCCTCCTACCTCAGCCTCCCAAATAGCTGGGATTAAGGTGTGCCCTTGGATTTTAGAGATTTTACCATAAAAGATAAATTTTACAGTTTATTTCTACTTTATTTACCATTTATGCCTTTATTTGTAATAGTATATTTATAGTATAATCTCATTTAGAATTCATGAAAGATGAAACCTTCCTTTGTGCTGTGTAACTAGGAAATGATTCAGAGAAGTCAATTTTAAGAGGAATGTTCACGTTTTGTTTCCTTTTTTAAAATTGTTGTAAAATATATATGGCAAATTTTACCATTGTAACCATCTCTAAAAGTACTTGCTCTACCTTTGACACTGTTGGGCAACCATCATCACTGTTCGTCTCCAAGATTTTGTTTTCTTCCCAAACTCTGATTTGGTGCCCACAGGTGAGCCGTGTGTTTCTAAAACAGCACTGACCTTCCGCAGTGCTGCAGTTGGCGCTGTGGGTATGTGCCGCCCCGACGGCTCCTCCCTTGGAGTCGGAGGTGTGTGTGTGGGAGACACCTAACAGTGTTGAGTGGCTACTCATCAATGGGCAGCCTGGGTTTCACACACCAGGGACCTGAGTCCAGAGCGGGGCTGGAAACCATGCGCCAAATCTGGCAGCTTAGAGGTGGGTTCACACAGGGCATGCCCGATGAAGGCCCTGAACTGCCTCAGACAAGTGATACTCCTGCCAGCTCAGTTGTAATTCATAAGCTCACTTTTGGAGTCTTGTCAAAAAATGTCCTTGTCCAGGATTTTGTATCCTGCAACTTTACTGAATTCATTTATTAGTTCTAATAGTTTTGGATGGCATTTTTATATAGCAATTAATCTAGAATAACTGTCTCATTGCTTTCGAATTCTTTTCAGTAATAGCAGAGGAATAACTTATTGATATGGATTACATGTTCTTTTCTTTTTCTTTTTCTTTTCCTTCTGGAACTGTAGATAAAACCCAGGGATGCTGTAACACTGAGCAACATCCACAGCCTTTTCTTTCCTTTTTTTAGACATAGTCTTGCTAGGTTGCCAAGAATGGTCTTGAATTTCCAATCCTCTCAGCCTTCCCAGTTACTGAGATTACAGGCATTCACCACCACACCTGGCTTAAATATTAATTTCTCAAGAATTGACTTTCTATTATGGAAAGAGAGTAAGATATTTAGATATATGCTGAAGAAGCAAAATCAAAAGTTATATAGACATTAAGTTTCTTAAAATTCAGTGATACACTTTTATACATTATATATGATGTATTTTAGGTATTACATGTAAAATTTGTTGCCTTGAAATCTCAGAATACCATATTTTACCCCCTTACTAACTCAAACAGATTTGGAGGAATTTGAGGCTTAAATCAAGACAATAATGAACAATAATTTCTAAATCAATACTATTTCATTTCTTTTTGACATTCAGTTCAATTAACTGCTATAAAATATTTTATAAGTAGAAATTCTACCAAACCAGATTTGATGACTAGATTAGACTATTTGGAATTAAAAGCCTCCATTTTCTACTTAAAATTACTCAAGTAATATAATCTCCAATATAAAATTTCATAAGATAATGAGAATACTTCCTATATACCTATTTATATCATAAAATTACATATTGAACCAGTTCTCTGAGATGGTAAGAATGTTTATTAAACTCAGTTAAATATCACCTCTCAACGAAAGATAGAATGATTCTCTAACTTCAAGGCAACAAAAATCTCCTGGGGTTGTTTGTTAAAGACATAAATTTGTTAGGTCATAACCTAGATGGCTGAATAAAAATCTGGGAAAGATGAACAGGAGAATCAACATTTTTAATAAATATATTAGTTACTCCTAATACTCGTAGTCTATGAAGTACATTTATACAAATACGTGCAAAATTTTGACTTCTTTATATCTCCATTACTATGTGAATAAAATATTGACTGGCTAAGACTAGCTGGGATACTGGAAAAGGAACATATTTTCAGTAAATTAAATATAATTCAATATTTAAGAAATTGTTAAAATTTAAAAAGCAAATTGTTTTTAACCTTTCATCACCATTCCACTCTTTGGTACTATCTTTTTAAAATCACATTTTCCAAAAGCAGACCCTTTGACACTTCTGATGAGAAAATTCTTCAGAAAGCATGCAGGTGAATGGCATCTACTTTGTTCAGCCTTGGACTCAAATGCAGTAGGATATGCTATAGTTTAGAAAAACTATAATTTATTTAATTTCAGGCTTCCAAATAAGTTCCTATCTCTGAAACAGATACTGAATGCACATGAAAAAAAAATCCTATTTTATAAAGATTGCATTGTTGTCATGATTTCAGACCCTCTAAAGATCTCATCTAAAGAACTGAAATGATTTATGTTAGAATTCTTCTGTGTATTTATTGACAAATGGGGTTGGTTTATTAGGGAGAGGTACAACTCACAAAGCTAAGTATTTCCTCTAAACTTTAATTTTCATATTGCTGTGATGTCATTCATAAATTCCAACTACTCTGTTGATCTTTGCCTCCCACCCAACTCCTATTATTGATTTGAACTACAGTAGGGGTTTCTGGTATTTGAATCAGCTGGTCTTTATGTATTTCTTTCAATTAAAACACATACAGACAATTTCAGCTACAAGGATTCCCGGTCTTCCTACCCAAACTCATTCATGTTAAAAATTAAAACAAAAACAAAACAAAACAAAAAACCAATTTCTTACCACTGGAAAAGCAAAGGATTTTAATTTTATTCTTGTCATGATGCGTTGCTCAGTTTATTTAAAGGCACCATTAGTATCTCATCATATGCATTAAATAAAAAAGGAATATGAAATTAAGAGTTAGCACAAAAGCAATCATTGAAAGTCAGTGACTTGCAAAGTCTAAAAACAGGAAAATCTAGAGAATCCATAGAACTGGCGTGTGTCTCGATGTTTCAGGCAGGTACAAACACTGATGGAACAATATGATCTTGCTCCTTCATCAGATAAAATAATTGATTGTCTTTGAGTTTCAAGATGTCAGAAAACCTTCCTTCACTTTGGATGAGTGAAGTATTATTACCAGTTGAACAATTTGCTGCTGTATTTAGTAATAGTTTCAGTGGATTCTCAGATGATTAGTAAGGAAATTATAGCAGTACTTCAAAACAATACTATTTTTTCATTATGCTTCATTTATTAGAAAGACCAACAGTCAACAGGAAATGGTTTCTCCTTTTTGTTGTTTCCATTTTGGACAATAACTTAAGGATTGAAATTGGAATATAGTATTGCTTTATGCCTGCCCTCTGACTCCCTGCAGCAGGTAGGTTCAAAAGAATGACATTGACCATCATTGGAGACACCCGCCCTTTTCTTCAGGAAGGGCAGAAGGGTGGAGTGCACCAGTATTGGCTTGAAATTTGAAGACATGGTGGTAATCTTATGTCCCAGCAAATCTAAGGAAATTAATGACCATTATATGAAAAAAAAAAAAAAAAAAACTTACTCTGTTCAACATTAACAAAGAGACCTAATAATTGTTTCAAAATATTATCTGGGAAAAAAAGATTTCAAAAAATATTTTTCTTCTAAAATAAACAAATGCCACTCCAGAACAACCTCATGGTTGTTTTCGATATATTTATAGACAAACATCTAGTATGCTTTCTTACACATATTCAAGAAAGAAAGAAGAGAAAAAAAAAAGAACTTAGAAGTTTCGTTGTGCTCAGTGTCTATATTTTACAAGAGAATGGAAGATAAATGACGAGGAACGGAGGTGAATGCCCCAAGAGAAAACCTACATTTAATAATATGAATTTGTCCCTATTCCAAATAGATGCATTGCCAACAACCTTTTAGGATAATTTGCATCAGCTGCAAAGGAAATGCGATTATAGTTTGTATAATGATGGCTTTGTTCACACATGCCATTGATCAAAAGAGAGTGCATTTTTACAATACCTGATATTTTCAGGTATTTCATATGAATTTTGGAATATTTTATTCATATGAGTAACTTGTCCTGTCAGACATGCTGGGGAAAAAAAAATGACATATCCAAGAAATCTCAAAACTATAGGGACATTAGCAGTTCTTTGTCTTTTCCCTTTCCTAAAGTAGAGTCATTAATTTTAAAATCTATATTACTTTGTAATTTTATCTTCGTTATTTTGAGAAAATGTTGAGTAAATCCAACTAGCACAAGAGAACCTATATTTAGGTGACCAGTTTCATTTTCCTAATTTTAAAAATGTTTTTATTTATACAGGCATCCTTTCCTTATGTCAGCTTTTGCCACTTACTCCTCCATCTCATCTTTCCTTCCTCCATTCTACTGTCCCTCCTTTCTTACTTACATTTTCCCCATCTGCATTCACATGGAATTCTGGAGACCTTACATGAACGCATCCAATGTAATGTAAAAATCAGGCCTTAAGTTCATAAGAGAACCCAAAATCACAAGTTTTCCAGTCCTGCTATGATATTTAGTAGAAAAAAATCTGTTTTTATATTCTTAATGATTACCATGAAAAATTTTATTGTCTAGGATTAATATTTTTCTTAATTTAAGCAATACTTCATATCGAACAAATCTTGATTGAGTAACTGGCAACCTGGTGTGAATCCTTAGGTGATTCCTACAGAATGGAAAACACCATTCGCATATATACCCACACACCGTTGTACAGCCTCCTGTCTAGCACAAGTGGACAACATACAAGTAAAGACAGGAATAAAAATGTGTTCACTGTGAAGCACAGTCTGAAGGAATAAGTAAGTTGATATGAACAAAAGTAAAGATTAAAACTTTTGTCTAAGAATATGAAATTTAAGCAGAAACTTGAAAGCTTAGATGAACAACCTCTGAGAAGAGTAGCAGGATAGATATTTCAGAGAAAGCAAAATGGAGGGACAACCCTGGAACATTGCAGGAGCTGAAAGGAAGCCAGTGTGACTAGAGTGTGAACAATGTGGACTGTGTGAGACAGGAGGAGAAGGGGAGAGAGGCCTGGGGAAGCTCATGCTCCATATTGTGGGCCTGTGAAAGGTTTTAACTTTATTGTCATTGCCAGGGTAAGACATTATATGGTTTTAATCCTACTTATGTTTTAAATATCCAGCTGGCCATTTTCTAGAGGATGGGATGAAGAAGAATAAGGGTAGAAACAGAAAGATTATGAATCTACTGCCCCAATCATTGGTTTGTACTTGGCTTGTAGTGATGAAGATGATGGGAACATGGGGATTTGGGATGTGTTTTGTGAACATATAGAAGACAAATTTGCTGATAGGGTGTGGCAATAGGAAATAGTCAAAGCAAGGATGGCAACTGGGTCTGGGGCTGATTAACACAATGTATGGGTGTTCCTTTTGCTTAGATGGAAATGCACAGGAGGAATTAAGATAGAAGTGAAAAAGAGGGGTAGTAAGGAAGACTATGGAAAGAGAATCATGACGAGCTTGGTTTTATAATTGTTAATTGTGAGAAGCAGTCGTATCCATGTTGAGAATGTTAAGGAGACACTGCACTGGGTATGAAGCTAAGATGGTCTGTGTCAGGAAATTCAAATCAGAGATAACTTAGGGGAAATACATAATTAGAAGAGGTCATTGTAATGCGTCCTTTAGCATTCCAACACTTAGAGAATACGGAGCACCAAAGACAACTGAAAAGAGTAGCCATCAGTGAGGAGAAAGCAGAATTATGAATTGTCAAGGAGCTGAAGAGAGAGGATATTTTGAGATATACTTGGCAGTTGACTGTATCAAATACAGCAGAAAGTGTGACTGCATTGGATTTGACACAAAACACTTCGTCTTTGGTAACTGTGAAAAGTGGATTTTCACCAGAGTGGAACCACAGGACAGTAGATGAAAATGTGAAAGACAAGAAGAAGTGGACTGGAAAGCATATACAAATATTTTTTGAGAAGTTTGACTGTAAAGAGTAGCGGGTAAATAGAACGTGACAGTTCAAAGTTCTCTTTCCAAGAGCAATTTGAAGGATTTGAGCCTTTAGGAATATAAATGAAATGATATTCAGAGTATGTTTCTTAACACATTAAAAATAATTTTATTACCAAGTGGGTAGAGCTAACTTCTTTTGCTTTTATTGACAAATTTACATGTGGCAAACATTATCCATTTCAAGTGGAGTTTGATGAATTTTGTTAATTATGTAATCATGTAGCCACCAACATAATGATACTTATGGAAAACATTTCTAAATGTGTTAAGGAGGATATAAAATGATACTCAGATAAAATGCATAATCATGCTTTTATAAAATACACAATCGTTTCATTACTCTGTTCTCTTATGCCCTCTTGTAGTCAATCCTTTCCCCCAATACTCAAACCAACAATTAATCTGCTTCTGTTACTACAGTCTTTGTCTTGAATTTTCACATAAATGAAATCTTACACTAATGTAGTCATTGTGTTTGATTTCTTTCACTTAGCATAGTTTTTTGAGATTCATTCATGCTGTTACAGTTAGTAATATTTTTGTTACTTTTTATTGCTGGAAGCTATGCCATTGTGGGAGTTTCTCAAATTTTTTTATATATTCACCAGATGATGGATATTGGGTTGTTTCAACCATTGTAAACAACACTGCTATGAACATTCATGTACAAATCTTTGAGCATTTGTTTTCATTCTCATGAGGAAGTGCTTGAAGTGGGATTCTTGAGTATCTTGAGTATAATTAGTGTATTAAACACAAGTTACCAGCCATACTGTTTTTCAAAGGGGTTGTTTAATTTTACATTCACTCTAGCAATGTGTCTGGAGTTAGGGTTACTCCATAATCTAACCAAAATTTGGTAGGGTGTGTGCCATGTTTGTTTTTGATATTCCTGTAAGCTTTGTAGCAGTATTAAACTGTGGCTTTAATTTGAATTTCTCTAATTATTTCTGCAAATTATTTTAAGAAGTGTATGGTCAGACTTTTGCATATGCAAAAATATTTGTTTTACTATTGAATTACTAAAAGATCTGAGGTTCTTTGGAGAAATCACTGATTTCATGTCTGGGAGGGAAAATACAATACAAGTCCTATGCAAGTAAATAAAATATTGATGCAATGATAAAAAATGAACAGCTAAAATAAAAACAAGAACTAAAAGAATGAAAGGTTAGGCATAATAAAAGGACACAAAAATTAATTCAGGCTAATTCCCAATGACTAAGTCTGGAAATTTTTGAAAAATAAAATAGTCAATGTAATAATAGCTCATAGTGTTAAGTGTATAATGAATACATATGTGCTCAAAATGACCTCAACAACTGACAAATAAGAAAAATGGGGCTAGCAGTGGCAAAGCTTCTTTAAACAAAAATTCCAAGTGCTGTGCTATGTGTAGATATTACCTTACACCTGTAATAATTGAAAAATCAAGGTTCTCCCTGCAGGCAACATTTTCATTAATTTGTTCAACAACTACATATTGAATAAATATTCCATATCATGTGGTGAGAAATAAATATTTAAAAGATATGGCCTCTGATTTTATCAGAGATGTTTATATTTACTTAAAATTTTTATTTCATTTCTGTTGTTTATTTTTGTATTTTTCATTATCCATAAAGTAATTGAGAGCTGGAGATAAATTTTAGTCATTTTATACCCTGCAATAGCTTAATGCAAATCTATGCATGCTTGCTCAACAAATATTTGATATTCCTTCATATAAAAATGAGGAATGAACAGAAAGCAAGATGATTTATGTTATATCTCTTATTTTCTGCACTATGATTTAAGAAGAAACATCTGAAGGCTGACTCATGGCAGAGATCTGACACACTCTACCTTGAATAGAATTTTTGTCAAGCAATGCAAAACAAAACTATTCCTATTTAACATTTCAAGTAGGACTTCAGAATATGGAAATTTATTAGATATCATTCTATAATAATCATAACACTAAAATAACATAGTATGCAAAATGTTATATAAAATATGGATTTATTGTACTTTAAAACTTTCATAAATGTGAAGTTTTGTTGGAATTTTCTCAAGTTTATTTTTCTATCATGTGTCTAAAAATGACAGTATTAGGTCTAAGATTAGATATATGATGTTCTACTCTGTAGTCAAAATTTTCTACATTTGATTGAATTATGAAACTAAACATTCTTCTATAATTAGTTTTAGCTGTAATACTTCTGAAAAACTATTGCACTGTGTCTATTCTGATCTCTTCTTGGTGACATTTGATAGCATTTTATGAATTGATTTGCTAAAACATTTTTCTCCTTGGACTCAAAATAAATCATAGGTAGATAATATAGTTATCTCTGAAATTCTTAAAAATTAAAGGTCTCCTGAGCTCATCTATTAGTTAATTTTTCTACTTAAATCCATTCTATTTTGCCTATTGAGTTAAACAGTCCCATTATATTTATACTTTAATTTCCCCCTTGTAATTGTATTGTTTGAATCCAATGTAACAACATCTGTTTCTCCCACTTAAATGAGAGGCACAGCAACTACTTAGTCTATGTTCAGTATTTAATGAAAGACTTTATGCATGTATTTCTCTTCAACTAATAAAAATCATTTTTATTTCTGATAAGTAAATACACAGCAGAGCACGTGAGTGTGTGTATATGCTATGTCTATATGTAGGTGTAGGTATTTTTTTTCCTCTTCTCTGAGAATGTTTCTCATTTGCCTCCTTTTTTTAGAATCTTTTCAGTATGGATTTATAGCTGCAGGCAGAAAGCAAAAACATGTTCCTTTACCCAATGTTTATCCATTTTTAAAATTATTCCTTTCACTAAGATTTAAAAAAAATCTTCTATTCTCTGAAAACATTTAAATGTTGCAACCTTTAAAGTGACATTTATTCAAGGACTGATTGAAAAGCCATATTATTTGTATAAGCATATATATGTATACATATACACAGAGATATATTTGATTTCGCTGCCTCCTATTGAAGAAGAACCTGGTAATGATTTTCAACCTATATTTTATCAAAAAGTAAACTTTAATATTATTTCTAGTATCTATGTTCTTGTACCATTATGTCTATGTACTTGACATCTACCTCCTTTAGAATTTCCATCTAATATAACCAACATCACTTTTCACTGAAAGGCAAGGATTTCATATATTCTGCCAATTTAGTTTGTAGTTGAAATTTGACTTCTGAGTTTCTTAACTTCTCATTCTAAAAGATTAAGTTCACTTGCATTCTTCTTCAATGATCCAAGAGCTTTTTCTTGATACATTCCAGAGATTTTACTTGTTGGTTGTTAGAATAAACATAAACAAATCATTTCTCAAATTACTCACTATTATAAGCCTTTTTTGCCATTTCTCATACATTCACTCTTTTTTTTTAATTGTCTGTCTATGCGCTTATTCTTATATTATTCTTAGGTAATTTCAGCATTTTCCTTACTTCTGCCTCAATTTGGAAGGGAACATGCTACCACAAATGTTTTTAAAAGAATTTGGTTGGACAAATCCTAATACTTCTAGAAAGTTTTTTTTATAATTTTTCATATACTTTGGAGATTTGTTAGTTGAGCAAGCAGGGTATACAGCAACTACTGGTTACTGGAAGCCTCCTTATTTCCAAGCAAATTCAGTTTCTTGTGGACACACATATTCTTTTACAAAAAGTTACATCTGAGCCCCTCCTGTGGCTTGGTTTAACCACAGGAGTCCTTTCTCACTGCTGGAATTTGAGTGGAACTAGACATGCAGCTTCCATCTTACTTGTGTTAGTCAGTTAAGAAATAGCCATTTTGCTAACTCATTGCTCACTAATTTCTGATCATATCTTATAAGGAATGTGGACCAACTGAAGATACTCACCTTGTGTCTTCTCATTATGGAAACCAAGACCAAAAGAGTCAACGTTATCTGGAATGTGCAATTCTCAGGTGATTGGATAGAATATGAGATACAAAATAAGTCAATGCAGATGCTCATAATCCACTAACAAAATAAGTCACACATGGCTAAGTACAAATTAAAAGTGGCTGGAGAGCACACAACAACTATAGGGAATCATGGCCAGAGGTATAAGGCAAGAGTCATAAATAATCAAATAATTGTGATCAAATAAATTCACTACACTTGCTTAAGCAGACATTTTTTGTTTCATCATCCTTTCTTCCCTTATAATAAGGTATGAATGTGAATATTGTACAATCAAATGTTTGCAATGCAGATAAGGAACATGAAAAGGAATGAAAGAAAAGAATGAAACAACAAAGAAGAAACATGAACTGGATCACTAAAAAACTCTTGGATTTAAGACACCCTGTAAGGTGACACTGACAATCTTTCACATGAAAACGAAAACAATGAAGAAAAAAGAATTCTTGTAATGTTTTCAATCAAATTAAAAGTTTAAATCCTAATGAAATTGTGGGTTCACATGCAGTTAACAAAAATAATAGTGATCCTACTGATAACCAACATATTCGTACAGTTAATATATAAAATAATTCCACCAAAAGAAATTGTGTTAGTCAGGGTTTTCTAGAGGAACAGGACCAATAGGACATGTATATGTGTGTCCCACCTGCCAATCACCTGTGGAACTACCCTCGTAGACACACCCAGAAGTCTCTTAATCTTAGGTATCAATCCAAATAAATTGACAATCCAGGTTAACCATCTCAGGAGTAATTTACGTGTTACCCTTTGAGAGCCATGCTCAGCTTCCCTTTCCATACTACCAATCTCCAACACCCAATTCCCAGTACTTAACTCCTGGAAACAACTAATCTGCTCTCTACTTCTATGACTTAGAATTATATAAATAAAATAACAGAGTTTATAACTTTTTGTGATTTGACCTTGTTTAACTCAACATAATTCTCAAGAAATTCACCTAAATCAATCTATGTATCAATAGTTTGCTTCTTTTTGTTGTTGTTGTTGAGCAGTATTACACTTTAGAGATATACCAAAGTTGATTTTGTTTGTTTGCTGGCTTCTTCTCTTGTTTTTGACTATTCACCCACTGAAAGTCATCTGAGTTGTTTATAGTTTGGGAATATTACAAATTAAACTTCTGTGAATATTTATGTACAGGTTTTTGTGTGTACATAAATTTGTATTTCTCTTGGGTAAATGCTCAATCAAGCAATGGCTTGGTTGAATATTAGCTGATTTTTTAGTTTTTTCTTTTTACACAAATTATAAAACTGTTTTTAATAGTGACTATACCAGTTTACATTTCCATTAGCAGCTTATGAATGATCTATATTCTCCATTCCTTTCTTAGGGTGTAATGTTCATTTTTAAAATATGTCTTTATGATAGATATATGGTAACTTCTTTATAGCTTTGATTTTGATTTTCCTACTGGCTAATGATATTGAATATATTTTCATGTGTTTGTTTGTGTCCTACTTTTACCTGTGTCCTGTGTATCCACTTTTGGAAAATGTCTGCAATTTTTATGATAATTATCTTACTGTCCCTCCCTCCCCCAATACTGCTGAGTGTTCCGAGTTCTTCAGATATTCTAGATGCAGGTTTTTTGCTGGATATGTACTTTATAGTATATTGGCCCAATCTATATATTTCGTTTTGTCTTGTTTTGTGGTACTGGGGATTGAACCCAGGGATACTCTATTACTGAGGTATATTTGTATCCTTTTTTTTTTTTTTAAATTTTGAGTCAGGAACTTGATAAAACTGGCCTATAACTTGTAATCCTCCCACCTGACCCTCCAAGCCTCCTGAGCCCTTTTTTATTTTTATACATGGTCTTTTTGCCTAGGTTAGCCTTGAAATTTCAATCCTCCTGAGTCAGCCTCCCAAGTATATTGGATTACAGGCATGTACCACCATTTCATGCCCAATCTCTATCTTCTTACCAGGGAATTTTACAGAGCAAAAGTATTTAATTTTGATGAAGTCCAATTTGCCAATATTTGTTCCTTTCATGGATTGTACTGTAGGTACTAAGTTTAACTTTTTGTTTAGTCCAACTCCTACAGATTTTCTGCAATGTTTTTTTTTCTAACATTTTCAGAGTTTTTTATTTTATATTTTAGTCATGAATTCATTTTGGGCTGCCTTCTGAATAAGATGTAACCCTTTGTTCAAGGTTTGTGCTTCTGCATATGATTAGTCAATTGCCCCAGCACCATTTTTTAAAAATGCTCTTTCCTCCATGGAGTTGCTATTACACCTTCGTCAAACATCAGTTAGGCATATTTATGTGGGTGTGTTTCTGGAATATCTGTTCTATTCCATCCATCCATGTGTATACCCCTCATACAACACCATAGCCTTGATTACTAGATTATACAATAAGTATTCAAAAAAGGCTGATCCCTTGCACTTTCTTATTTTATTATAATTATGGATCTGTTTTAGTTTCTTTATCTAAAAATTTTATAATAATTTATATCCCCCCAAAATTTTGCTGGGAATGTAATAAGAATTATGTTAATATTTGTGTTGACTTGAATACAATTGACATTTTTATTATATTGAATCTTGGACCCCCGCTCCAGTATGGGAGTGGGAAAGAATCCCACTAAACCACATTCCAAGCCCTTTTCATTTTTAATTTCAAGATAAGGTATCACTAATTGCTAAGACTGACCCCAAACTTGTGATTTTCTAGCCACAGCCCCTTGAGTCACTGGGATTACAGGCCTGTGCGATCAAACCAGGCTGATATCTTCTACTCTAAAACCACAATATGACCTCCATTTGTTGATCTCTTTGTCTATAATTTCACAGTTTGGATCAATAGAAAATATTCATTGAATTCCCATTGTATTTCAGGCATTGTGATAATCTCTCACATTTGTTGCCTCATGTAATTCTCATAAAATACTTCAAAATTATTTATTACTTCCTTTAACTTGTAGAGAAAAAATTGAAGTAAAAATATGGGCATATCAATCACAAAGCTGATAAGTAGCAGGCAGAACAAAAAAATTCAAATGGTGTTTCTTTAATTTCAAATTCCATTCTTTTTCTTCCATGTGTTAAGGCCTCCCTGTGATGAAACTTGACCTTCTTATAATACATCCAGAATACATCACAGTTATTTTCAGTGTATTATTGTATATTAAGGTTTCAATATGAGTCGTCTCCCAAATATTCATGTCTGAGATAATGCAAGAATGTCCAAAGGTGGAATGATTAGATCACAAGAGTTTTAACCTAGTTAGTGAAGTAATCCACCGATATGGATCAACTAAGTGATAACTATGGGCAGGTAGGTTGTGGCCGGAGAAGGTAGGTCACAGGGGTGTGCTTTTGGAGCATATATTTTGCAGAGCTCTCTCTCTCTACTTCCTGGCTTCCATATCCTGAACTGCTTTCCTCTGTCATGCCCTTCCACCATAATGTTCTACCTCACCTTGGGTCCAAAGTTGTGAAGTTGGACAACCATGGACTGACCTCTGAAATTACAAGCCAAAACGAACTTTTCACTGTCTACATTGTTCTTTTCAGTTCGTATGTTCACAATGACAAAAAAAATTCTGAACTAAAATATTGCCTCTAGCATTCTTTTCCCTAGTATAGAATGATTTTGCTTCTCCACCCAGATAAAAACCTGGCCACACATTTGTTATTGCTTAGAAAGTTTCACAATTTACATTAATCTTTCCATCTACTTGGCCCCAGTCATTTGTCTACTCTTTTGTTGTCCAATTTTGTGTCCAATAAATATTATGCAGTTTAGAAGTTAATGAGCATCAAGTGATCTCATTTCTATATTTTTCTTCCAACTAGATTCTAAGACTATTGAAGACAATGGAAAATTCTTCATTTTCCCTTTGTATCCAACCTACTTCACCTGGCACCAGCAATTATTAAAATAGTGAATTCTCAGCACCAGAAATACTTTTGTTAATAGTCTCCAATTTATGGATGGTTTATGCTTATCTTATCGGTACCTAGAATATTGGCATAATTCCTCTGGTAGGTGTATTCATGAATTCATTCCATGTATCTCTCCTTTATATCAGCAAATATAATAAATTCCCACCCCAAATCTGAGAAATTTCTGAAGTATTTTTAATCAATTAAAGAGAAGTAGAGTATGATGTTTGATACATAACAAAATAATAAGTTCCTTGGACTCCTGACAACCAACATGGATTTTTTCATCATTTTCAGTAATGACAGCAGCGTTAGTGATTGTGTGGAACACTACTGGTATTGTCTGTGTGAATTGTGGATTATATGCACTTTGTATATGCCTACATGCTAATTATACAAGAGAATTTTCTAGTAGATCACCCTCTCTCCTAAGCAGACACGTTTGTGTTTAAGATCTCATTTTGTTTGGTTGAAAATCATGCCATATTGAGTTTTGGACCATATTACCTAAATTTTAATTTTTTGCTACCTTTTATAGGAATATTAATTTTCCCTCAAATTAGAATTTTAGTTAAAGGAAAAATAAGCTTCTTGGCACATTTCCCATGGTGTCTAAAGTGTTTATCTTACTATATAATTAATGTGCTGAATTTTTAAACATACCTTATATATGATTTTTGTTGGAACATATTGGGAAAAAAAGACCATTGCACATACTGGGATAGAATTGTCATACCAAGTTTTATGAGAATTTAGTGGCATGGGAATATGTCTATTAGTGTGAATGACCTTGCTGAAGAGAAATTGCAAAGAGAAGCAGGCTGCTAATTAACTATTTTCAAATTGATGTATCACCTCCATGTGGCTTTCTATGAAAGCTTGCAATAAAGGTGAAAGTTAATGATACTCTGACCAGGCTGGAGTACTGGCATAGATCAAGAGTGCCATTTAGCATGCACAAACTACAATGACATCAAAGGATTCTCTGAAATTTGACAACGACTTTGGGTTTGGAAGCCTTAGAAAATCAATTTGACCATGTGTTTTACTGACCCCGAAGGAACAGGATCAGACAAAAGTAGAGATACAGGAAATTATCATTCACTTTTATAAGTGTTACTTTCTAAGCTCTGGAGGGAAGAGCAAATGCCAAATGAAATCCAGAGGTGCAAATAAGAATAGTAATCAGGCAAGTCAAGAAAAACAGTAAAATTAAGAGTCTTTTCATCCTAAATGGACATTTAAGCTGTTCCTTTGGGTAAGTGAGTTGTGGTAAATTTTCTATAGACTCCTTTGAGATGATCAACAGTCAAATGAAAATAAAATGCATCATGTGTAAGGCATATACACACAATAGTATACAAATTACAAAATTAAGACAAAGAAACACTCACTTATTCAAAAATGATGACACCTCTTTGTTGCTCTTTAGATACTAGTGGATACCAAAGGGATAGAGAAGAAGAAAGGTGGTGAGATCAAAGATATCACAAGAGGATGAAATGAGTCATGGGGAATAAAATTAAAACACAGGAGCAAAGAAAGGGAGGGCAAAAGGCCTACCTAAAGCAAAGGGAAAACATGAGAATGGAAAAGAAAATTCGAGAAGTAGTTTTGAGTATTAAGAACCAATAGTAAGGGCTGGAGTTGTGGCTCAGTGGTAGAGTGCTCGCCTGGCACCCATGAACCCTGGATTCGATACTCAACACCCCATAAAAGTAAAATAAAGGTATTGTGTCCTCCAACAACAAAAACATGCATTTAAAAAAATGGAGATGATGCTGGGTACAATAAAAAAAAAAACAAAACAAAACAACAACAACAACAAAACCAATAGTAAACCCTTTTGTTAATTCCCCTTTATTTCCTTGGTTAATGGGTCACCATGCCTTGCACCTCTTGTCATTACCCTGTGCAAACCTCATTAGTTTGTCAGTTACTTTTCACAGCTCTTAATATAGTCTATTTTTTTATCTTTAAATGCTTTTGCGGGTCTCCTATTGAATAGTCAAACTGTACTACCTCACCCCCAATCTGTATAATCTTGGGTTTATTATATTTTCCAGGCTCTTATATTTGACATTACATATGGTTATTCCTCTTGAAAAATTTTTTTCAGAGCAAGATTTCATTAAAAAATAAAGGGCTATGATATTCTGTAAATATTTGCTTTTTTTCACAAATTCTGAGAGTAAAACTATATTGACAAAAATGTTATATGAAAGCTTATTAAAAGTATATGGGGAGAAAGCATCTCCATTGCAGTTTAATAAAATATGTATAATTAATATCCATGGACTTTCCAAGTAGGACTATAATAAAAAAAACTAGCTGTTATTAAGTACTTATTTATATGCCTGACATGATTCTAAGTGCTTTACATATATTAGCTCATTTAATCTACTACAAGCTTTTGAGGTAGATATTACTTCTGTCTTCAATTTGTAGAGCAATATACCAAGACATAAGAAAGGTTTAATCACTTTGCCAAAGCTATACTGCTAATAAGCAGCAGCCCTAGACTGAAGAACTATGGCAGCCAGTTTTCAGATACCTTACTCTTAATAAAAAATTGTCTTAAAACTAATCATCATAATCAAATAATTAGCATTCTCTTATTCTGACTGATGTGTTTTGGTTGTCCTATATCAAATTGTTTTCTTCTAGTTAATGGGTCAATTTGTTTATTTATGGAAATTATTAAATAGTAGCAGCAGATAATCACTGAGGATGTTGAGACCAAGGAACCACAAAACAAATGATGTGTGATAACCATATTTCATCATAAAGTTAAGAAATGATTTAGCTTGATAGCCACGTTTCATCATAAAGTTAAGAAATGATTTAATTTCAATATATACAGGACAAACATTCATTCATTAAGACCCCTAATGCATAATTAGGTGTTCATTAGTCATGCCTTGATGAAAGTAATCTGAACTGTTTCATATTGAAAAGGACATTGAACATAAAGTAGGAAACTTTGAATTTTATTCCCAGTTCTGCCAATACAATTGGAGACATATCCCTTTGTTTGTGCATCTCAAATTTGTGAATAACCCAATTCTGCACTGTTTATTTGCACTACCTCTCTGTGCTCCTGTGAGCTTCAAAATTCCAATAACTAAACCTCAAAATACACAGGAATAAGAATAGCAGATTTTAGAACCAGATTACCTTGTTTTTAATTCTATCTAAACAGTAAAACACATAATCTGACTTATTTGAGGCCAATTCATATATATGATATAATCACCCTGATCATGCCATTTAAGGAGACTACTTTTGAAATCTAGAGGTTATCAAGGTTTTCTGCTTTCTCTCCAGTGAAGGAGAAAGGTATGTGGTCATAGAGATGTTTCAAGTCATTTTTAAAAGTGGAGGAATAAAATTAAAATATATAAAAGTGGAGGAATAAAATTAAAATATATGAAAATGAATGTTTATGGTCATTCTCTCTGTGGTAACAGAGAGCATTTTTTAACATCTTATCACCGAACACAATAGTTGTGACTAACTGGGTGCCTGTTCATGATCAGCTTTCCTACTGTCTTTCCTACTGTCAAACCACACTAGTAGACCCAGGAAGTATCTTTGCCATGGATGATGACTTGTTCCTTTAATCATATTTTTTTAAATATAATTGCACTTTCACAAATAAGTCCTGTTTTAATAATATATAAAAATTTCCCTTCTCACTTTAGTGATTTTTGAAAGTAATTTTAAAGCCCACTCACTTGACCTGTGGATTTTAAACTTCAGAATTTCTCCTTATAGTTTGCATTATTGGCCTTTTGTTGACAGAAGATTAGAGGAGTTTTTATGCTTGGTGACTTCATTTTGAATGCATTTAGTTACAAGAAAATGACTTAGTTCATCCTAAGGCTGAGCATTCTTGGGAAACCAGGGAAACTGATAGAGGAGGAGGAGGTAAAATACAAACTTTGTTACACAGTAGCACCTTGGGAAATCAAGATGAGACAAAATTAGAAACTGCACAGTCTGTGCAAGCACTGTGAGTTTATTATCCTTGATTTGAGAGGCTGTTTCCAAAGTAAAGTAGTGAAATTAAAATTTCCATAACATTTCTAAAATGAAAGAGGATGCATAGAAATCAGAAACATATTTTATCCTTCTCCCTCTATCCTATTAGAAAATCCCCTTCTATTCAAAGCACTATTAGTATTTTTATATCATATCAACCTACCAGATTCTGCAGTGAAGAGAGATTGGGATGGTGGAGCTTCAAAATAAGTAGAATAATATACAAGAATGAGAACTAAATTATAGATACAGAGGAAAAACATAAAGACACAGAGGTCAGAAAAAGAAAGCCTTCTTTCTATACAGAACAAAGAAATTTTCATAAACAGGATATTTGAGTAGAACATGGAAGCGCTGATGGAAATAATCCAGATAGAGGTAGACATGTATCAACTCTGTATGAAACAAGTATAGGTCTTGCACAGGATAAGAATAAATTAAATTGATATATTAATTGAACTAGTAGAATAAATTCTTTGTCTTATTCTCTCTTCATGATTTATCAAGTTATGTTTCAGCTTCCATGTCCAAACATGAAAACAGAAAGAAAAGAAAGAGTCTCTCTCTCCTTCTTTTTTTTCTAACTAAGAAATGCTCTGTCTCTATGCTGTATCCCTAGCCCATTATTTTTATATATATTTTATTTTGGGACAGGGTCTTATTAAGCTGCCTGGACTGGCCTAAAACTTGAGATCCTCCTGCTTCAGTTTGTTGAGTCAACAACAGGGATGACATACATGTGTCACCAACCTGGATTGAAAGATTTCTTTTTTTAATTCCTTTCCAGAAATCAGAACACTTTTCCTATATCCTTTTGGAATAATTCATCTCATAATTCATTGAGAAGAACTGTATCATATTCTCAAACCAATCAATGGCAAAAGGAACTAACTAGCTTTCCATGACTGGTGTCATAGTCCATATTCTGTTACTATAACAGAAACCTGAGACTAGATAATTTTTAAAGAAAAGAAGTTTATTTTTGCATATGGTTCTGAAAGCCTAAGAACATGAAGCCAGCATCTTCCAGGCTTGTGGTGAGGGTTTATGTGCTCCATGCATAGCAGATAAACAGAAAAAGAAAGCATGTGTTTGCAAAAAGAGGAGGACACAGAGCCCAGATATTTATGACAACCTGCTTTTCTGAGAATTAGTCCATTCCTGAAAGAACTAATTCATTCTCTTAAAAGGCTGCATCTACCAACACACTATATTGGCAAATAAATTTCAACATGAATTTTGGCAGCAAAAAAAAAAAAATACATTCAAACCATGGCAAGTGACTTAAGTGACTTGACATTAACTCTCTGGGACAAAATAGATGTAAGAGAGTCATATCTTACAATCGTACTTAATAAAACACTATGAGCACTATGAATATTTACTAGTATGAGAAATATTTTTGTTTCAAGTTTAGTCAAATTTATCAAAGTATAATTAAATGAAATAAAATGCACCAACTTTTAATGTACAGTTGGATAAGTTTTGACAAATACATATGCCCATGCAGTTAACAACATAATAAAAATATTATGATACTTTAATTCCCTGAAAAGTATGTTTGTGCTCCTTCACAGTTAATCTCCTCTTCCCCTAAAATATGGGTTCAGACATCCACTGACCTGCTTTCTCTTGCTATTTGTTTATATAGTTCTAGAATTTATACAAATGCATTTATATGGTGTGCACTTCTTCATATGTGTCTTCTTTCATTCAGCATATTATTGAGATTCTCTCAGGTTGTTGGATATAAGCACCTTATGTCTTTTATTTTTTAGTAACATGCAATTTTTGATACATACCATAATGTATCTATCCATTCATTTGTTGTATTAATGATCATTTACTTTGTTTATGAGTCAGAGTTCAAAATGACAGAAACCACACAGTAATTCAAATGGGAAAAGTTCACCATGAAAAATTATTAGCTATAATAGAGGATGATAGTTGACTAGGAAGAAGTGGAGACCTCCAATGAATGCAAGAATAACAGATATTGGAAAAAGCCACAACCTCAAAGACTATAATAAGAGTATGCAAGGAAAAACCCTCCACCAAGGACTGAGATTTGGACTTCATTGGAGAGGAAATAGACATGGTTCATTGGATGATGGAGAAGCCACTGAGGTAGCAGGGGACTTGTGATAACACACCCTCTGGAGTGCCCAGAGAAACCGCATCCAGGAAGATGGCACCTTTAGAGCTTATTGCAAGTCTGCTGAAGAGGTGTATGTTAAGGTGTTCATGGACGCTCTCCTTTGTTGAAATCATTCCACTAAATTACCTAAGCGGGTGTTAGAAGAACTTTTTGAATCATTACTTGGTGCCATACATAAGATAAAATTATTATTGGAGATGCTGTCAATTGCGCTGGAGAAACTGTATACAACAGGGGCTTGACATGGAAAAACTCGACTTTTCAGGTGCCCATAATTGGTGAAAGTGCTTCTTATAGGATCCTGGTAATAGGAACATACTGAAACTGAGACAAGGGCGTCCCCTTTATTCTTGTATTTTCTTCTTGCACCCTCTATTGATAAATTGTATTATACTATTATTCGAAGAAGAAATATTTAAAGTACTCAGCTCTGTTTTCAAAGAACATTGAATGAACAGTGTATTTTTAGTTGAGAGATAACAAACTGATAAAGAGCATAGGTTAGCTTGAGTTGTTGGTTATTATGAAAAAGTTCCTATAAATATCTGCATACAAGACTTTGTGTAGACATACATTTTTATATTTAAAGAGTAAATGCCTACAAGAGGAATTGATATAACCTATTAAAAACTGATAAAATGTTTTTCAATGTTTGGAGTTGTTCATTGTTTTTATTTTAGCTATTGTAGTGAACTTGAAGTGGTAACTCATTGTGATTTTTACCTTGAAATTCCTTGCTATTTATTTAGTTGAGAACTTCTTTGGTGTTTATTGACCATCTGTGGGAAATATCTGTTCAAAACTTTTATTTTTTTATGTTATCTAAATATTGTCCTTTTTCAGAAATACATAGTGCAATCATTTTATCTGTGAATTGTCTCTTCATTTTCTTATGGTATTTTTTAGTGAGCATACTTCTTCATTTCAATAAATTCTAATTTATCAAACTTTTATAGGATTCATCTGTCTTTTATGGTGTATATTTTATCAAAGAAATTTTTGCCTACCCAAGAACATGAGGATTTTTCGATTGAATTTTACTCTAGAGTGCTTTAGTGCTATGGTCCATTTTGAGTTAATTTAAAATTTTATCTCCCTTTCTCCCCCTCCCTGAGTTTTATGAAGACAGGAACATACAGTTATTCAATACCACATCCCCAATACACAGGATTGCTTTTCTATTTGATAAGCAATTAAGAATCTCTCCACGTTTTTTCTCTCTCCTCCCTCCTTCCCACCTCCTACTTTGTCTAGTTATGAGCTAGATAACACTAGTAAGAACTAGCCAACTATGGAAGAAGAGACTTCTTCAGAGGGGCTCATAAGGAGAGTGTAAGAAAGATTAGTTGGAGCTATTCTACACAGAACGTTAACTTTTCAAATGTGAAGTAGAAGAAAAACTTTAACCCCTTATCAATAAAAATGCCACCAGACTTGTCTTTCCTGCTAATTTGGGCAGGAAAGATAAGCCACTGAAAATCATGATCTTGGGGGAAAAAATCATGCATTCTAGATTTGCTTCTTATAGAAAAAAAGAGTCTCTGGTGTTTGAATAGTCTGTAGTCTGTTTTGCCCATTCAGTCTGGACTAATCCTTAAATTATCAATCTTTCAAAAGAAAGCAAGGTAGATATATTTGTTGATGTCAGTTTTAAGCAATTACATTTTTAATTTCTCTTTGCTCATTTTTTTTATTTTGCATTGTACACAAATGGGTTACAACTTTCATTTCTCTGATTGTACACAAAGTAGAGTCACACCATTTGTGTAATCTTACATGTACATAGGGTAATGATGTTTGTTTCATTCTATTATCTTTCCTTCCCCTCACCCCTTCCCCATCCCTCATTTTCCTCTATACAATCCATCCTTCCTCCATTCTTGCCTACCCACTCCCATTCTCATTGTGTATCATCAACCACTTATCAGTGAAATCATTTGGCCTTTGGTGTTTTGGGATTTGTCTTATTTCACTTAGCATGATATTCTCCAACTCCATTCATTTACCTGCAAATGTCATTATTTTATTCTTCTTTATGACTGAATAAATATTCCATTGTGTATATATACCACAGTTTCTTTACCCATTCATCTATTGAAGGGCATCTAAGTTGGTTCCACACTCTAGCTATTTTGAATTGAGCTGCTGTAAACATTGATGTAGCTACTTCACTATAGTATGCTGATTTTAAGTCCTTCTTGTATTTGGCCTGTGTGCATTTTCAATTGACCCAAAGAGTATATGTAAAAAAAAAAAAAGAGTATATGTAAAGCTGTGTATTAATTAACTCATTCAATATTTGCAAGCACGTTCTCAGGTCAAGGCTATGCGCTGCAGACACAGCAATGAGCAAAACAGAGCCCCCATCTCACTTACTTCTTGAAATTACATCATTCTCTCATGAGAATTTTTTTGTTTTGTTTTGTTTTGTTTTGTTGTATTGCTGGGGATTGAACCCAGAGACTGTGCATGCAAGGGATGAGAAATTTGACTTGTAATAGTTATTATCTTAGCAGAGAGAGAAAATAATTTGTATTTGGGAAAATCAATGACATAATGAATGTAAAGAATCAAGGAAGTCTGTATTATTTTATAGTGTGAATTTTTTTTTCTCATTTATATGCTTAATATGGAATAGTGTTGCTGAAACCTCAAAGAGCATATAAATCAGTAGGACTTTAGTGGATACCAGATTCTGCACTTCCAGCGATCTTCCTGGTGATGGCTATACCTGATGTGTGCTGATTTATTCAGCCTTTTCAAGGTTTTTACTTACAAGCAACAAAAAATATCTAATCACAAAATTAAATGCATTACAACAGAACCATATACCTCGCAGTTTCATTATAGGCTGTTAAGAGTTTTTTAAACATATTTTCAAAATTCGAAGAGTTAAAACACTGTGTCTTAATATTGATTTTGACCTGAAACAAAACAAAACAAACAAAAAAAGAAGGTAGGTAGTATAGCACCTGGATGACCACCTTATAACCCAATACTGTCAGGTATTATCAATGTTCACATTTCCTGCGACCCCACAATTTATATCTGAGGTCTAGATCTTTTCAATAGCCTTCATGCCTCAGCTTCTGTCTACATCAATCTATTCTCATCGGAAGAAACTTTAAGTCCTCATAAAACATAACTCAGGGCTTGTCATTTCTCTGCTCAAAACTCCCCAAGGTCTTCCCATTTTGCTTACTATTACCTACATAACACCGCATCATCTAGTCTCATTTATCTCTTTCCTTTATCTTCCGTATCTCCCTGGCTCACTGTATGCTGGAGTCTGTTATAACTCAAGCAACGTCAGACTCTGGCTCCTCAGTCCTCCCAGTTAGTCCTTCCTCTTCTCCACGTAGGTCTCTCCTCTACTTCCTTTGGATCCTGGCTCCTTTTTTGTGAAGCCTCCCCAGACCCTCTTATATAAAGTGAAATCCCCCTCCATCAATACACCCTCCCCCTGATCATTTTTACTTCTCTCCAAGGGGATGAGCACCTTACAATATAGTACACTTTATACAGAGTTAGTGCTTAATAAATGGTATTCCAACAGAAAGTTAGTCTCATGGAAACTAGAATTTGGGTTCATTTTTGTTCGTTTTTTTCCCCCTAGTTCCTAGGACACTGACTAACATGGCAGTTTTAAAATTTTACATCTATGTGCATATATATCAACATATTATATAAATGAATACTCAAATAAAATATAGCATAATCAAATTATTTGACTTAAAGCCAACATATGGCATTGGTTTTCATATTTTTATGTATTTAAAATATTTAATGTTATTTTTATGCATTTAATATATATTTACATATATTTTATACGTTAAAGAGTATATTTACTATATTCATTTTGTATAAATTTAATATTGATATTGCCTTGATATTCTTTAGTGTTTTTGCACTTTGTGTATCCATTATTAGGCATTCTTAAAAGAGAGGATTCTGCTAATCTCATCGCCCTGTCTATGGTTGCTATCAGAGAAATATTATTGGATTTAATGCTGACATGCTTTTTCCTTAATTTGTTATAAAATAATTTTGGAGGTTGCTAAATTATTTAACTTTAACTTTTTTTCTGAGACCATTCTTTTCCTTTCTCTGCTTTAAAACTTTCCACCTTCTGTGGAGTTGGCAATTAATCATCTCAGGTTTGCTGGCAGGAGACTGACTATTTGGCTCCTTTAGAGAATAAACCTTATGTTTCTCCCTTACTCTTCTCTAAAGCTTTGGGATTTCTTTTTTCTCTCATGTGTATTTCTTTAAAAGGAGAATATATTATTTTAATTCATTGGAGTAAGTCAAAGGGGAAGGAATCTAGTGGTTTCTCCTAAACTATACTTTCTCATTAAAAATTGTCATTTCAAAAAAAAATGAAATTGTTTTCTATGTTTCCATAATCCAGTGTGTGTCTGTGGTGGGGGGAGGGATTACATAGAGAAGAATCATTTTCAGCAGGAATCTTGTTCTCAGAGCAAACATTATTAGAAAACTCTTTTTCCTTAAGTCAGCAATGAATTTCTAATGTAGTTTCCAAAATGAATTGACATGATATGATCTGATTATTTTTCAAGCTGTGCCAGATTTCTGGTCCTTACCATCTGTTCAACCAATTGGTAGTAAGTAAAAATATAGTTGTGACGATGAGGATTAATACTGATTAATTAACCTCTAGGCAAGTGCCTTGGGCTTTATGACTTCTTTTCCTATTCTTAGATCTAAAAAAACAGCCCTTTTGTACATAGATGCCATCAGAGAGTTGAATACTTCACTCTTTCCTACTTAAAAAGGGCCTAACAGAGTTGTGATGGAAAGGTTAATTTAAGGTTAATATTCCTACCAGACTTAATGGAAGAAACTAGAAAATAATTTAGTTTCACACAGTTCTATAATTAGGATGATAAGAAAATTATTTTATTCTCTAAAAAGTTGGCATTTCTTTCCTTCGTCTTTTCCTTTACCAAAATAAAAGAACTGAAGATGTAATAAAAATACAATGATCCTGTCTAATATCAAGTATATTTAGACATTCATTTATTTATTTACTTACAGTCTGGAGAATAGCAAACTAATTAATCATCAGCAATGCACAATGCTGACCAGATCAGGGTAATTTGATGAAGGGCAGAGATATTTCATTTGACCCTATTTTGAAAAACTGGTCTGATCAGTAGTCACAGGAGGAAGATCTCAGCACATGTTCACTGTTTCCTGTTTTTCCTTGACTTCCTTCAACAATTACTAAGCTTATTATGATTTTGGTTCTGATTATTTCTTTCTTTAGTTGGTTCTGCTCATATAAGTGTTTTTGTGTTTCTATCTAGACTGTAGAAACCAGGTATTACCTCAAATTTGATTCAATCATAAAATTCCCCATGAATATTTATTAAATGGAATCTTAGTATTTTAAATAGAGATTCATTTTCAGAGTACACTTCTAAGAATTTCTAGATCCACAGACCAGCCAAATCATAAGGTTTCTTATATAATTTACTCCAACAAATTTTTAGGGCTTTTAAATTCAGAGTATTGAAGTATTTGCTGAAAGTCTTAACAATCTGGCTATTTACAAGAAGATACTACAATAAAAATAGTAGAAATAAGTTAACCTATGAAATTTTTGTTTTATTCTCAATCAGTCATTGGGAGTTGAGTTATAGTTCATAAAGAGGGAATGTGTGATCAGTTAAATTTTACGTTTCTTTTAGAGGCTCATGCTACAGCAAAGAAAACCCCAAATTGTTTAGCAGTCCAGAATATGATACTAAATTTTAAAGACAGTCTTATTAAAAACAAGTTTAAATTAAATTGTAGATTTACTAAAGTCATGTGAATCAAAAGGACTAACTTTTTATAACTTAGTTTAGTACCAAGCAAACAGACAATACATAGGCATATAGGCACAAACAAGAAAAATTTAAAACAAAAAAGATTTAGCATTTGCTGATTTCAAAAGCCAGACTTTTGACCAGATATTGAATCTATTAAGTCTTAAATTTGCATTTTCAAAGTTGAAGCCAGGTAGAAAATTTGCATCTTAAAGACTAAGAGTAGCAAAACTTGAAGGGCACATTTCTTTGTCAGAGGCAGGAAATACTTCACATAGAAAAAATTAAAAACCTTAGAGGGAATATATATATATATATATATATATGATTTAAGCATGCGGAAAGAAGTGAACTCATCAGAGGAAAATAAGACTTGAGCTCAAATAAAATTATTACAGATAAATTTAGTCCATTTTTTTTAATAGAGGTTTCATCTGATGACTAAAGCAAATACTACACTTAGAAAATCTGTTGCTGTAGTCATCAGAATTTGCATATTAAGCCAATTTTCATTTATCTATTTAACAAACATATAGCACCTTTCTACCCAAGCAGCAAGCACTTTTAGAAATATAAGCTATGATGCAAACTTCTTCCAAAACAAAATTGAACTTATGAACAAAGGAGTACTCACCAAACCAATATAATTGTTAAAAGAATTTTGCATCCTCTGAATTTTATCTTAATTACCAGTACTCAAAGAGCAGATGGCTTAGAACTGCTCACTCAAGCTTCAAGCAGTTTAAATTCCAATGTCTCACTTGAACCCAAAACAATTCATTCAAGCCCAGACAGTAGTAGCCAGTAGTCAAAATAACTGCCTTAAGGTGAAAAACTTGAATCTGCAGAGAAAATCCTCAGCATGCTTCCTGAGGAGACTACAAAAAAATGGCCCATTGGTCTTTTCTTTTTTCTTTCTTTCAACAAATGGGATACATGTTGTTTCTCTATTTGTACAGGTCATTTCTAATAATCATATTTTCCCCACAAATGAAGCAATATTTAAGTAGCCAAGGCTGAGCAGGAAGGAAAAGGACAATTTTCCCAGGATTTACTATCTCTGGGCTGCTACAGGATCCTTCCTAATCTTCCAACCGCAGGTTTGCCTAGGCTCTTTCTTCCTCAGAGAGTTCTGCTGACCTGAGCTACCTGTTCAAGGGCAAAATTTACTCCTGGTTGGCTCGCTGAAATTGTTATTGGGTGACTCTAATACTGCCTGGGAGGAAAGAAGTTAGGCTATAGCATTTCTGCTTCAGAAATATTCAGACCAAATTGGTAGGAAAATGGGGTTTATTTAAAGTTATTTTGAAAGAAGATAAAAGAAACAAATATTTCAAAAATTCTATCAAAAAAAAAATTCCTGAAATTGAGCAGAATCTTTAAAGGAAAGGAGGCAGGGGAGAAGAGACAGTGGCAAGTGAGACAATAGGCAGGGAATGTAAATATGCAGACTTAGACTGCATTAGGCCTAAGTTGGTAATCTCAGTTCCCATCGTTTTTGGCACCTGTTAGTATGGAAGTTCACAGCCTCCCCCAACTCCCCCATTCTTCAATCTAATCATGAGGAAATTATTCCAAATTTAAGATGGGGCTCTAAAATTCTCTCTGCATTGGTCTGGGAGGATAAGAGGGAGAAGAGGAAGGCCAAGGGGTAGACAAAATCAAATATCAGTTTTCAAAAAAGCCACCAGTGGTTGAGTAGTAAGATTTATATTAACAGCATGAAATGATCTCCTATTACATGAAAGAAACCCTAGATAGTAGTAGTACATGTTGTTTCTTGACCTTTTGTCCAATGGTATTTTAATATAGATATTTGTCAATTTTTCTCTTATCTCCTACACTTGCATATTTTAAAACTTCACTTTTAAACTACAAAACTGATATTAAACCCAGTTATATATTTATATTAATTATAAACTGATATTAAAATATGATCTCACAGATAAGATATAATTGGAACTTCAAAATCAGATTTTTTTTCTTAGCAATTTATTCTCATATACACCTTATAGAAATAAGAAACAGGCAATATGAGCAATCAAATAACAAATGTCAGAAGCAAAGCATTTTGGTACTTCAGCTTCAAGCAAAATCCATATTATGATGGTATTGTTTTGTGAATTTCATTCCTAAGAAACTATCAATGTTTCCTCCCTTTTGTACTTTGTCATTGATCACAGAAACACAAACATACAGAAAAGAATTCCAAGATCTTTGAAATTACTGTATTGAAACTTTGACCTCCACCATAAACATAACAGAAGAGAGCTAGTGTTTAATATGCCTACCTAGTATTCAACCAAAGTACATAAGAACCTGCTAAAATAAGTTTAGAATAGGTTCTACAAGAAAAGCATCAGAGCTCTCAAATTATCCAGACCAAGTAAAAAAAATCACCAAATAAAATTTATTCTTATTGGTTTTAAAGGACACTAATTCAGATAAGTTGATTTAGTACACAAATGAAGATAGCACATTAATTGGATTCTGAGTGGTTTTGAGTTTCCATTGGCTTATTTCCTCTCAGATGAACAGATGTACTTTCTTTGAAAAGTGCTACATAGAAAATAACATTGGAATAATGTTATTTACAATATTGTGAACAAGCATAAAATTTAAAGTAGTTCCACATGAGTTCATAGAGATATGAAACATTGTTAACATTCATTGGAAAAGAACAATCATAAAGCAGATAAAGTCTTCCTATTACAGTGTTTTAAAAATATAAAATCAGCCAGGTGACTTTTTAAGGGTTATGGAAAATGATATTCCTGCAACATAGCATCCAAAGAAAAATGGAGAGAGGTGCAGCTGGGGAGTAGGGTGGGGAAACTAGTCAAGGAACAATGGGCTCTGGCAGAAAGGGGCAGATACTGAATGCTGGGCCCTACACCTTGACTTTCCCCCATGCCTAATTAGTCCTAAATGGAAGCACAGCAAACACCAATGGGCCAGATTTGAGTACTCAACCCTGGGGATCTGGACTCTTATCTCCCCAGACAAAAATGAGTTTCAACCTTTTCACAACTACCCTCCTAAAGTAAAATTTTAACCTAGCCCCTCATGGTCAAAACTGCACATACATGACTTCCAATGATTATATCATTGTACCCTATAAAACCAAAATCCCCTCTGTAACTGACATTCATTTTTCCCATGGGGAAAATGGGCCCCAATAGCACCCGAGTCCGCAAAGGAATAAAGGTTTCTCTGAATCTGTTGAGGTCTGCTACCCGTCCTTTTGTGCTTACAATTATAATTCCAGCAACACAGGAGACCGAGGCTGAAGAATTGTAAATTCAAGGCCAGCGTGAACAATTTACGGAAACATCATATCAAAGTTTAAAAAAATTAAAGGGCTCAGAATATAGTTCAGTGGTAGAGTTCCCCTGCCAGTGCTATACAAAAAAGTCAGTGGAAACTCAAAAACACTCAGAATTCACTTGACGTGTTATCTTTATCTGTGTGCCAAATCAACTCATCTGGATTAGTATCCTTTCATAGTTCAATCCACAGTACAGAAAAAAAAAAAAAAAATATATATATATATATAGAGAGAGAGAGAGAGAGATACAGTTATTGCATATATACTAATATAGTTATTACATATGTAGACTATATATTTTCATATAGTTGTAGGGAACATTCCTCAAGCTTATTTGAGAGTAGTCGCTGACACCATGGTTTAAATAAAGTAAACAGTCTGAATGGAGAAAATGAGGAAAGGGTAAAGACTTGCTATGGCTTATAGGCCTTTGCAGTTACTGAGGCTGAGCTATGAGCTGAGGGAAAGCCTCACTCAACAGGCATCACAGCAAGCTGTAATGTGAATTTGCTGTCTCAAATACCTACATATAGTTACTGTATGTTAGAGTAAGTCTTTTAATTCCAAGTCTAGTTTTTATACACATATACGATTTATATATTATGCATAATAATGTTTTAAATATAAATAACATGTAATAAATTATATGTGTAGATATGCATATATATGTGTGTATAGATCTACATGAATATGTATACATACACTAGACTTAGAATTAAAGGACATACCTTGACATGTAATAATTATACAAATTAAAATACGTCTCAGTCTTATTTCCTTTTCTAAATAAAGGGGGAAATTATATGAGACCCAAATACCCAGGAGATTTTCTATGAAAATCAAGAATTAAGTGCTTCGAGAAATTGAGTATAATAAGAACATTGTTATTACCTCTTCCCAATATGTTTGGGATTACTGAGTTTGAAAGACATAAAAAGTTCTTTAGAAATAACTAGTTCATAAGCATAACTGAAATGCAACACAAATGAAAAAATAAAATTTATTCTCCTTCATTTTCCATAAACTTCTGTCCTTGTTTAGGAAGTCTTCCCTAATGGTGTCTCCTATGCTCAGGAACAAGTCTGCACATGTTCTTTGGTTATTTTCTGTCCTTCATCCTACCTCGCCACATGTCTACTGCCAAAATTCCCTGTATAAATGATAATGAGGTTATTCTATGCTCTTGCTTTAAAGTCAACAATACTTGAGGTATTCTAACTTTGCAGAGTTTGTCACAAGAATACCCCTCTCCCTAACTTTGCTCCAGATCATTTATCTCCTTGGTCTTAAAATACCACGGACATTACTAGGAATCTTCAAGAGTACTCAAGTGTCAGGGTCTTAAGCCCCCTTGCTCTTCTCGACCAGCGGCAAGGGAAGGGGACACTCCCCAACAAGGTCAGACCGAGATAGGTAAGGCTGACTGACCGCCTGCTCCCAGCCCTTGGGGGGGAGGACAATCAGACGCGTCAGGGAGACCCATCACAGCAGGAACTCGTTTATTGAGGAAATCACACAGCTTTTATGTAGGGTGGGGGCTAGGCGGGAACCAATCAGCTTAAAGGTCAGCAAGGCAGGGGGGTTCATGCAGGCAAGAGTCCCATAAGACTATATGGCAAGGACGAGCTGATCACATCGGGGAACTATTGTTAACCAATCCCTGACAGTGGTCCGATTCATCGTCATTAACTATTGAAACTGCCTTCGAGGCCTTGATCTTGCTCACTCGCCAGGGAGTAAGGAGTCAGCCTGAGTTAGTTAATGTGTCATTAGTCCCAACACTCAAGAAAATAGTGCTTTGTTCCAGAAACTGAAATCGTTGTGGTTCCAAATCAGTCAAAACAAAATGGGTAAGGAAAGTAACCATGCCATAATCTCTCTCCCTTTCCTCACATATTCAATTACCTCTGCTCTAAAATAAACACATACATAGACACAAGTCAGAAGCAGTTGTTGGAATGAAGATTAACATACAAGAGATTGAATAAGTGTTCCAAACAGAATATGATAAAAATGTAAGGGAATGAAGAAAAGAAAGGTGAAAAACTCAAGCAAGGATATATTTCAGACAAAGTTCCATTTTCATCATGATTGCAGAGGAGCTCTGGTGTGTAAATTATGCCTCAGTGTTTTGCCTGTTAAGGACAAGGGAGAGGAGTTGTTATGCTCCTGCAACAGTCCATCATTGGACTCCAAAGAAGAAACTCCCAGGAACTTCTGAGTAGGTGGGCAAAATGTCTCCAATAGTTGTAGGGAAATGATCCACAGGTTTAAGATGTCAGAAGCAAAACACAGAGCAGCCAGAAAAGGAGCTTATGGTCTTGCTACATCTCCCTCTTTCATTCAAAGAAAATTCACTTGAACTAAAGAAAAGTTCTCAAGAATACAACTAATTTAAACATGAAAAACTGAGCTTCTTATTCCTCCCTGGCAGATGCACTCAACCACAGCTTTGCCTCAGTCAGAAATTCTGTTAACATGAAGTAAGCAACCTAACTGTGCTTGGGTTCAGGGTAAATATCTATAGACATTAAACTACTGGAAGTTTGAATTGTTTCTGTTGGTCAGTAAAGCTTCCTGGGAGAAGCTGTTTCCCAAGTTATAGTACATGCAGTGGGTGACACATGCATCCATCTAATTTTCCTTATCTAAATGTCCCTCCGTATTTACCTAGTATATAAGATAAATGTTCCTAATAGTATTCTAACAATAAATAAATAATAGATTTCTACTTATCACACAAAGTGACTATTATGTGGATGTCTTTGATGCTTCATCATTTGTTTTATGAGAAAATAAAGATTGTATCTCAGAACACTTAATGCTAAACAGTCTGGCATTTCCTTCAATACGTGGGCATTATTGGAGACATCAGTACAGAAAACTATTAAATGGCTAGTAGACTATGTGTTGCCCTTGAATGATCAATTTTCAATCACTTAAGAACTATTCCATGTACTCACATTAGATAAAATAAATGTTCATAGATAATACTTCAACATAGACATTTAATAGAATGAGAATTTTTCCTAGTGTAAGCTGAAGAGTGCTGCTTGGTTGGTTAAATCAACACTTTGTATTTGAAATACTGGACAATGCCTCAGATTTGTGATTTAAAGGATATCTTCAAATATTCATGATCTTTGTGTAAGAATCCATTTAAAAAATAAAAGGTTGCTTAATCATGTTAATTTTCACCTCCTTTATCTACTATGGAAACTCTAGTGCAGAATGGAGAGGATCCTCCTGCATTCAAGGATTCCATGACCATACCCTAGATAGGTAATCCAAGATTCAACAAATACCTTTTCTTGCTAGATAATTCTCTCGGATCAGAGGAACACTGAGGATATGGTCACTGTGGGGAATGGCGCGGCAGAAGAAATGAAAAGTAGAAAGGGCATCACAGTTTTTTGGTTTGGTTTGGTTCGGTTTTCAGGCATTATTTGAAACTGTCTACATTTTTTTTCAATTTTTTTATGCATTATAGTTATGCATAATATTGGGGTTCATTTGGCCTAATTATACAAGCATAGAATTAATTTGCTCCAGTTCAGTGCTCAGTGCTTTCCTTTCCTCTTCTTCCTCCCTCCCTCTGTTCCCTTTCCTCTGTTCTACTGGTCTTTATTCCATTGCATGACAATTTTAATCAGAATTATGCTTTCCAAACCTCTACTCTCCCCATAAGACGATATAACAGAACAGCTCTGAAGTCTTGAAATATCCTTGAAAAGGAAAAATTTGGAGCAATAGAAAAAACAAGTTAGCTTTCAATAGATTCCCCTTAAAATCTCTTGAATATCCATTTGGACATAGCAAGTTGGAAGGCGCTGAAAAAAATGCATCCTAGCAAAGAAGAGAGTCAGTCATGAAAATAAAAATTTGAGTGATTCTCAAATATACAGAAGATAGAAAGATAAATAATGCACATAAAAAAAAAAAATAGTGGATTCTCCAGGACCTGGAAAGGCAAGAGTTACGGTGATAACATTAGTAGAGAATGCAGTCAAAAGTCTGTCTGGTGAAGCCTGATGTTTTTAGTGCTATGGGCAAATGCTGAACAGCATTAGAACTGTAGCTCTTTCCCTGCCCCCTCCCCCTACAGGATCAATGACACAGGTGATTTATCATGCCTCTGTTAGTTATGTTTCTTCCATTATCCCCTTGACCCATTTCTCCTCTCCCCTAGCAATGAGATACAGTTGGTGTTTATAATGAGCAGTTATTGAAATTGAGAAAAACATAATATTGTATTAGGGGAAAGAACACCATGAAGATAACGAAATCTCCCATCTGAACACAACGTGATGAACATTAATGCAAAAATATATTATTAGATTGTCACTCTCTGTGAGAAACTCTTTTTGACATGGAAGAAACAGAGATGAAGATGATATCTTAACTGTATCCTGGATGTAAAGTGATTATGGTGAACTGAATATATAAAGAGGAAAATGGAATCATTGGTGAGTACCAAGGCCTTGTAAATTTATTCCCCCCAGAATTCCCAAGTGCTTGCTCTACAATCTAAAGTTTATATCCTGGCACCCAGGAATAGATTAAACCAAGATAAACACTTTTTAACAGATAGATAGGTCTTAGTGCTAAAGGGGGATGACTGATAATTTAAAATAGAAAAAAAAAATGCCCCCAATGGATCAAACTGAAGCATTCTCAAGTGGCTTCAGAGCTGGCAGGTAGGAGTGGAAAACCATTAAAACAGGCTGATACTTTGGAGCTCTATAAACAACAATAAACATGGCCACAGGGCATGATCATCTGGGGGCACAACTCAAAGCAGTGTACTCTATTCCCACATTTTGGTGGCTTGTGAGAACAATTATTTCATTTAAATACATTTGTGGGGATAATAGAAGTAGATTGGTAGCATTTTCCCCAACAAAACTCAGCAGTCTATTTGCTTTTTAGACTTATAACTTGGTCCTATGGGTTCTGAAATTTCTAATTTTGGTAATATGACATTCTAAAAATTACTATTAACACTTTGATTTTTTTCAGAAGGAAAAATAGTAGTATATCAGATAAAATCATTCTAATGTCTATGTAGCAAAATAATAACAATATAAAATGAAACATTTTGTTCATTTCTTTCTGTATAGCTTCTTTCTTATGGGAAGCCAAATTAATGAGATTCAGAAAAGCTGACATACAATCTCCACATATTTTTCAGTTTCTTTTCAGGTCTAATGTGTCTTTGGATTATTTTTCCTTAAAATTCTTAGTCAAATTTCTATATTTTATGAACTGTACATAAGACTGTATTATTTCATTCTCTCTTAAACGTATTAAAACGTAAAGTTCTTATTTCAAAAACTTTTCAGTGCCTAAAAATGTTTATCCAAGTACTGTTGGAAAAGGAATATCTATGATATAATTTAATAACTGTGTTCATTAGTGTTTTAATGATTCCTTATGAAAAATAAAGAAGAAAAACATCATTATTTTGCTTAAATATTTGAATGTGATCATAGTTAACCAGTCAGGTACCACCTAACAATGTCATTTTAGGATCAAATATTTTCAGACAGAAGCTTGGAGATCCAAGCTTTAGACATTTTTTTTTTTTTTTCTGATTTGGTAGCCAAACCAAAAATATGCTTTCAAATTAAACCTGATTTCCTAAAATATTAGTCTGAGCTTAAAATCATAAAAGGCAGACACTTACGAGAGGATAAGTTTTAAATTATTGGTAAAGATCTATGGGAACTAAAAGTACTTTTTTTCCCCCGGGATTCTTTTTTTTTTAATTATTATTTTGAGTCATTGTACACAAATGGGGTACCACTTTTGTTTCTCTGTACACCAAGCAGAGTCACACCATTTCTTATGTATGTTTAAAAAGCCCTATTCTTGCTGTGTCAGCCTAGACTCTATTATCTGTTTTCTGCCTTCTTTACTTCATTTTCTTCCTTTCTTTTTTTCAAGTGTTATTTATTCATATTTTATTAAAAGTTTGATATTTAAATCAGTTTCCAAGTCAGGGAAGGAGAAATGGGAAGATGTTGGTCAAAGGATAAGAAGTTTCAGTTAGGCAGGATGAACAAGTTCTGGATGTTTAGTGTACAGCATGGTGCCTACAGTTAAATATTAACTATGTGGGTAATGAAATGCTAATTGGCTTGATGGTGGTTATCAATGTATACACATATTGTATATTATTATATATTTCAAAACATCACATTTTACAATGAAAACATAAATTTATATATGACATTCTACCTCAATAGAGCTAGAAAAATAAGAAGAATTACCTAAAATGCCACATCTAATCACAGTTAAATTTCCCTACTGTGTTTGTCTTAACATTCTCCACCAACACTGGTTTCTTTTTGGTCCTTAGACAAGGAAGAAACACAGTCACACAGCAAGGTAATTTTCACCTCACGGAATTTGCAAATGTCCTTCCATTTTTCTGAAATCTTTTCCTCCAGAAAGCTTTGTGGCTTGCTCACTCATTTTCTATATCTTTGTGTATTTACCACGTTGATATCCCAATGTAAATATTAAACCAATCCCTGTTGGGCTTTGAATTTTTCTTGTTCTTATTCCTCTTGCTAGCATCTGATGTTTGATTTTATGCACCACTATGCAAACCCACTCTTAGTGTATACTTTGTGAAAGCAAAAATGATTTTGTTTATTTATTTATTTATTTGGTTTATTTATGTATGCCATACCTAAAACATTGTTTGAGTCATAGTAAAGGCTTGAATTTAAATTTAAATATAATATGAAGACAGTTATAAACCAGACCAGAGCAATGTGAAGTATCCCACTAGAACTGAAGTCTTTTAGTCAGTGACAACTCTAAACTTGGGACCAATTTTATTTTCTCTTACTTTTAAATTGTATGCTCATTATTTTATATCATTGAACCTTCCAATATCATTCCAATTTTCTAAGATGAGTCACCATCACTATATTGAATGTCATTCATGTCTGCATTTTTAACAAGTGCCTAAGTTCACAGCCTTACTTGAGAAAATAAAGATTACTTGCCACATACCATTGTTGTGTCATGGAGATAGAACAATAAACTGTGATATCTGAGTGTTATAGTTTGGATCTTAAATGTTCCTCAAGGGCTCATTGGCTTGGTGGTCAGTCAATGGCACTATTGGGATATGGTAAAACCTTGAGGTGTGCTAGTGAAAGGAAGTTAGGTTATTGGGGCTGTGTCCTTGAAGGGGATAATGGGAACCCAGTGTCTCCCGTGTTTCATTTGTCACGAGGTGAGCAGCTTAGTTCCTCCATGTGCACCCTGGCATAATGCTCTGCCTTCCCAAAGTGATACGGCCAAGAAATCACAGACCAAAACTTCTGAAACCTTTAGTCAAAACAAATTTCTCTTTCTTATGAGTTTATTTATCTCAGATATTTTGTCACAGCAATGGAAAGCTCACTAACACACTAAGTAAAGGTGCAAACAACTATCTTGGATTTTAGAGCAAGTCTTGGAATTATAGGGCAAAATGTATTGGTGAAGAAAAGAGAAGGTTCTTGTAATAGATCAATACAGGTGCTAATCGTTATGTGATGACTAATTAATTGCTTTTACCTCTTATAACACCCACCAAATTCAGATGAATAATGAAAATGTGAACGTGGCAGATTCTGACATTTTCCATAAATATGGATTTTTTTGTTGCTCTCAATACTTAGATTAATGAATATTCTCAGGATCCCCAATATAAGGGAGAAGCTGCATATTTTATTGACTTGCATAAGAGGAATGAAAAATTACTATAATACAGAAAGAAAGTAGGTTGTATGTAAATGAGAGAAATAAATTGAGTACAACTGAAAGAAGTGGGTAATTTTCTTATAAGTTATAGAACTTAAGATAAATCTCAACTATAAGAAGGGTTTGAAAAGTCAGAAAGGGAGATATAAAGCATCCAAGCAAAGTTAAACAAACCCATGGAGTTTAGAACATTCATGAATTTTTCAGAGAATGATATAAAGAACACTTTGTTTAGAGTTGTCTGCACAAAACCTGTGAAATAAACCTGTAAGAATAGGTTATAGCAAGAGGAATAACATTTTCAGTGCCAGTTAGTAAAAAGAGAAGAAAAGTCTTAGAGTAAGGATCAGAAAGGAGTAAAGAATTCATTTTAAGAAGTCTGTTCAGAAAGTAATGTATAGGAGAAATTAGAGATATGAGACACTAGAAGCAAAGGAACAATTCTTGATGTTATTGTAGTCATGGAGGCCAGAGAAAATACTCTTTAGACTTATAAAATGGAAACAAAAAATCAAGAGTGATCCATAGCAAGAAAACAAAACAATACACACACACACACACACACACACACACACATACACACACAAAAGATTTAAAATTGGGCAAAAGAAGTGAATAGATTTCCCAATCCCTGCCCCCAAGGAAGACACACAAATGACCAAAAGGTCTATTAAAAAAATGCTCAGCATCACTAATTAGGGAAACAAAAATTTAATCCACAAGGAAATATTGCCTGACACTTCTTAGAATGACTATGATTAAAAAAGACAAAATAACAAGGGTTGGCAAAGATATGGAGAAAAGGGAATTCTCATAAATTTTTGGTAAAAAGGCAAATGACTATAGCCATTATGAAAAGGAGTGTGGAGGATTCTCGAAGGCTAAAAGTGGCACTGGCACATTATTCAGCAATTCCACTACAGGATATATGTACAAAGGAAACAAAAATCAGTACATTGAATAGATATGTGCACATCCATATTTATTGCAGTACTGTTCACAATAGTTAAGATATGGTGTCAACCTAAGTGTCCATCAATGGATGAATGAAAAAAGAAAATGTGATGTATGTAAACAGTGGGATGTTATTCAGCACTATAAAGAAGGGAATCTTACCATAAGAGACAGCATAGATGACCCTGGAAGACATTATGTTAAGTGAAAGAAGCCAGATACAGAAAAAAATTATTATATAATAGCACTTACATGTGGAATCCAAAACTAGAACTCATAAAAAACAGAGAGCAGCATGGTGTATATCAAGGGCTGGGTTGGGGGCAATAGGGAAATGTCAAAGAAATAAAGCTTCAACTGAACTAGAAGAATAACCTCTGGAGATCTATTATTTATTTATTTATTTATTTTAATTCATTTTTATTGTGAACAAATGGGATACATCTTGTTTCTCTGTTTGTACATGAAGTAGAGGCATACCATTTGTGTAATCATACATTTACCTAGGGTAATAGTTTTTGATTCATTCCGTTATTTTTTTTCTTCGCCCCCAACCCCTGCCACCCCTCTTATCCTTATATACTATCCCTCCTTCCTCCATTCATGCCCACTCTCACCGCCTGTAATGTGTCATCATCCACTTATCAGCAAGATCATTCGTCCTTTGGTTTTTTGAGATTGGCTTATCTTACTTAGCATGCTATTCCCCAATTTCATCCATTTGCCGGCAACTGCCATAATTTTATTATTTTTTATGGCTGAGTAATATTCCATTGTATACATATACCACAGTTTCTTTTTCCATTCATCAATTGAAGGGCATCTATGTTGGTTCCACAATCTGGCTATTGTGAATTGAGCAGCTATGAGAACCTACAGAGTGGGAGAAAATCTTTGCCACTCATACTTCAGATAGAGCACTATTTTACAGAATATATAAAGAACTCAAAAAACTCTACACCATGAATACAAATAACCCAATCAACAAATGGGCTAAGGAAATGAACAGACACTTCACAGAAGAAGATCTACAAGCAATCAACAAATACATGAAAAAATGTTCACCATCTCTAGTAATAAGAGAAATGCAAATCAAAACTACCCAAAGATTCCATCTCACCCCAATTAGAGTGGCAATTATCAAGAATACTAGCAATAATAGGTGTTGGTGAGGATGTGGGGAAACGTCCCACTCATACATTGCTGGTGGGACTGCAAATTGCTGCAGCCACTCTGGAAAGTAGTGTGGAGATTCCTTAAAAAACTTGGAATGGAACCACCATTTGACCCAGCTATCCCACACCTTGGCTTATACCCAGAGGACTTAAAATCAGCACACTACAGAGATGCAGCCACATCAATGTTCTGGAGATCTATTGTACAGAATAGAAACTATAGTTAATAATAATGTATCCTATATTTGAAAATTTCTGAAAGTATATGTGAAATGCTGTCAACACAGAGAAGTGGCAAGTGAAGTAATAGTAATATTATTAACTTGACTTTATTGTTTCACAATGTATGCATATATAAAACATCAAATAGGCTGGGTTATAGCTCAGTGGTAGAGTGCTTGCCTAGATTGTGTGAGGCACTGGGTTCCATTATCAGCACCACTTATAATTAAGTAAAATAAAGGTGAGTTAACAACTAAAAAAATTTTAAAAATCAACTTGTACACCATAAATATACAATCATTTGTCAATTGAAAAATAAGATTTCAGATTCAAGAAAAGAACAAACAAAAGATGTCTTGCAGCAATGCCCATGGAGTTTTAAAGCTGAGAGAATTTCAATTGTTAAAGACAGTCCAGTGTTTACTCTGAGATTTTGCAACTATTCAAAATGTTACATATACATAAAAGTTTGCTTGAATATTATTATTTCTTTATTTAGTTTTGATATGGATTTATAGGAAACCTCTTGTTTTGCTCTGTACTAATTTGTTACAGGAATTATTCATCTATAAAACATTTGAGATCAGTGTGCATATAGGAGGGCAGAAATTTAGTTTCTACTGTTCTTAGTGGAATATATTTCTATTTACCACAAACATTATGAATTTTATAAAGAACTTCAATTTTATTTATTGAAAATTTCATGTAATATTCAATTACATGGGGTAGTTATCATTTATAGCTATTATTTTGTTTTTTTTTTTCCTTAGGCTTACCATGCATTTTCATTTCTTTATGATTTTGAACTTTAGTATTAGTGTGGCATTTATTAAATTAAGAAAATATTGCCTTTTAGTGGTTGTTCCCTGTTTAACTTATTGCATTGTCATCAGGGAATATGGCTTATAAATTTCTTATGTGCTAAATTTATCTTTTCTCCCCATGCACTTATGTGAATATATCATGAGCAATTAAAATATCACACCACACCTCATAAATATGTAAAACTATTCAGTGTTAATCAAAAAAATTTTAAAAGACTTTTAAGGTGATCGAAATGTTAACTACCACAATTTAATCATAACACACAGTATACCTTTATCGAGTCATCACACTATGCACTCTAAGTTGGTAAAATTAAAATAATAAACAAATAAATATAAATAGGTAAAAATAGGAAACAGAGTATTTATGTTACAGTTACAGATTATTGTGATTGGAATGTCTGACCTCTACCACATTCATGTTAAAATGTAATTGCCATTGTAATAGACTTAGGAGGAGAGACCTTGAGAGGTATTTAGCCCTCCTGCATGGTCTACTGCCATTACTCTAGGAGGATTCTTGCTGTCTTTCTCTCTGTCCCTCTCTGCCCTCCCCATCATGGCATGCTAAGGCAAGAAAGTCATTTTTAGATGCCAAACTCTGGGTCTTGAACTTATCAGTGTCCATAATCCTGAGCCAATATATTTCAGTTCATTATAAATTACCCTTTCTGTGGAATTCTTTTTTTTTTATCATAAAATGATATTGTTTTAAATTTATTTTTATTGTAAACAAATGGGATACATGTTGTTTCTGTTTGTATATGGCGTAAAAGCATACCATTCACATATTCATACATTTACATGGAGTAATGATGTTTGATTCATTCCATTATATTTTTCCTTCCCCCCACCCCTCCCACCTCTCTTTTCATTCTATACAGTCCTTCCTTCCTCCATTCTTGCCCCCCTCCAACCCCCCATTATGTGTCATCATCCGCTTATCAGTGAGATCATTTGCCTTTTGGATTTTTGAGATTGGCTTATCTCACTTAACATGATATTCTCCAATTTCATCCATTTGCCTGCAAATGCCATAATTTTATTATTTGTTATAGCTGAGTAATATTCTATTGCATATATATATACCACAGTTTCTTTATCCATTCATCAGTTGAAGGGCATCTAGTTTGGTTCCACAGTCTGGCTATTGTGAATTGAGCAGCTATGAACATTGATGTGGCTGTATCTCTGTAGTATGCTGATTTTAAGTCCTTTGGGTATAGGCCAAGGAGTGGGATAGCTGGGTCAAATGGTAGGTCCATTCCAAGTTTTCTAAGGAATCTCCACACTGCTCTCCAGAGTGGCTGCACTAATTTGCAGCCCCACCAGCAATGTATGAGTGTACCTTTTTCCCCCCACATTCTCTCCAACACCTGTTTTTGCTTGTATTCCTGATAATGGCCATTCTAATAGAGGTGAGATGGAATCTTAGGGTAGTTTTGATTTGCATTTCTCTTATTACTAAAGATGGTGAACATTTTTTTCATATGTTTGTTGATCGTTTGTAGATCTTCTTCTGTGAAGTGTCTGTTCATATCCTTAGCCCATTTGTTGATTGGGTTATTTGTATTCTTGGTGTAGAGTTTTTTGAGTTTTTATATATTCTGGAAATTACTGCTCTAACTGAAGTATGATTGGCAAAGGTATTTTCCCACTCTGTAGGCTCTCTTCCCATTGCTGATAGTTTCCTTTGCTGAGAGAAAGCTTTTTAGTTTGAATCTATCGCAGTTATTGATTCTTGCTTTTATTTCTTGTGCTATGGGAGTCCTGTTAAGGAAGTCTGATCCTAAGCCAACAAGGTGAAGATTTGGACCTACGTTTTCTTCTATAAGATGCAGGTTCTCTGGTCTGATTTCAAGGTCCTTGATCCATTGTGAGTAGATTTTTGTGCAGGGTGAGAGTTAGGGGTTTAGTCTCATTCTGTAGCATATGGATTTCCAATTTTCCCAGCACCATTTGTTGAAGAGGCTATCTTTTCTCCATTGCATATTTTTGGCACCTTTGTCTAGTATTAGAAAATTGTATTTATTTCTGTTTGTGTCTGTGTCCTCTATTCTGTACCATTGATCTACCTGTCTATTTTGGTGCCAATACCATGCTGTTTTTGTTACTATTGCTTTGTAGTATAGTTGAAGTTCTGGTATTGTGATACCCCCTGTTTCATTCTTCCTGCTAAGGATTGCTTTAGCTATTCTGAGTTTCTTATTCTTCCAGATGAATTTCATGATTGCTTGCTCTATTTCTGTAATGTTCGTCATTGGGATTTTAATTGGAATTACATTGAATCTGTATAGCACTTTTGTTAGTATGGCCATTTTGACAATATTAATTCTGCCTATCCAAGAACATGGGAGATCTTTCTATCTTCTAAGGTCTTCCTTAATTTCTTTCTTCAAAGTTTTGTAGTTTTCATTGTAGAGATCTTTTACCTCTATGGTTGGATTGATTCCCAAGTATTTTATTTTTTTCAAGGCTATTGCAAATGGAGTTGTTTTCCTCATTTCCCTTTCAGCTGTTTCGTGGCTTTGTATAAAAATGCTTTAGATTTATGTGTGTTGATTTTATAGCCTGCTTTTTGCTGAATTCATTGATGAGGTCTAGAAGTTTTCTGGAGGAGGTTTTTGGATCCTATAAATGTAGAATCATGTCATCTGAAATAGTGACAGCTTAAGTTCCTCTTTTCCTATTCTATATCTTTAATTTCTTTAGTCTGCCTAATTGCTCTGGCTAGAGTTTTGAGGACAATGTTGAATTGAAGTGGTGAAAGAGGACATCCCTGTCTTGTTCTCGTTTTTAAAGGGAATGGTTTCAGTTTTTCTCCATTAAGAATGATGTTGGCCATGGGCTTAGCATAAATAGCCTTTACAATGTTAAGGAATGTTCCCAATATCCCTATTTTTTCTAGTGTTTTCAGCATGAAGGGGTGTTGAATATTGTCAAATGCTTTCTCTGCATCAATTGAAATAACCATATGATTCTTAGCCGTAAGTCTATTTACATGATGGATTACATTTATTGATTTACGAATGTTGAATCATTCTTGCATTTCAGGGATGAACCCCATTGATCGTGGTGCACAATTTTCTTAATATGTTTTTGGATACGGTTTGCCAATATTTTGTTAAGGATCTTTGCATCTATATTCATCAAGGATATTGGTCTAAAATTTTCTTTCCTTGATGTGTCTTTTCCTGGTTTGGGTATGAGGGTGATATTAGCTTCATAGTATGAGTTCAGTAGGGCATCCTCCTTTTCCTGGAATACTTTGAGAAGAATTGGAGTGAGTTCTTCTTTGAAGGTCTTGTAGAATTCACAGCTGAGAATTCGTCTGGTCCTGGGCTTTTCTTGGATGGTAGATTTTTAAAGGCTTCTTCTATTTCATTGCTTGATATTGATCTGTTTAAATCGTGTATGTCCTCCTGGTTCAGTCTGGGAGGAGCATACGTCTCTAAAAATTTGTCAATGTCTTTTGTAGTTTCTATTTTGTTGGAATACATATTTTCAAAGTAGCTTCTCATTATGTTCTGTATCTCAGTGGTGTCTGTCATGATATTTCCTTTTGCATCATGTATTTTAGTAATTTAAGTCTTCTCTCTCTTTCCCTTCGTTAGTGTGGCTAAGGGTTTGTCTATTTTGTTTACTTTCTCAAAGAACCAACTTTTTGTTGTGTCAATTTTTTGAATAGTTTCTTTTGTTTCAATTTCATTGATTTCAGCTCTGATTTTAATTATTTCCTGTCTTCTATTACTTTTACTGTTATTCTGTTCTTCTTTTTCTAGGGCTTTGAGCTGTAATGTTAGTTCATTTAGTTGTTGACTTTTCATTCTTTTCTGGAATGCCCTCCATGCAATGAATTTTCCTCTTAATACCGCTTTCATAGTGTCCCAGAGATTTTGGTGTGTTGTATAGTCATTCTCATTGACCTCTAAGAATTTTTTAATCTCCTCCCTGATGTTTTTTGTTATCCATGTTTCATTCAATAGCATATTATTTAGTCTCCAGGTGTTGGAGTAATTTCTCTTTTTTATTTTGTCATTGATTTCTACTCTCAGTCCATTATGATCTGATAGAACACAAGGCAGTATCTCTATTTTTTTGCATTTCCTAAGGGCTGCTTTGTGGCATAACATATGGTCTATTTTCGAGAAGGTTCCATGTGTTGCTGAGAAGAAAGTGAATCTAGTCATTGATGGATGGAATATTCTATATATGTCTACTTAAATCTAGGTTATTGATTGTGTTATTGAGTTTTATGGTTTCTTTGGTTGGATTTTGTTTGGAAGATCTATCTAGTGGTGACTGTGGTGCGTTAAAGTCATCCAGAATTATTGTGTTGTGGTCTGTGTGAGTCCTGAAATCAAGAAAGATTTGTTTGATGTACAGGGATGCACCATTGTTTGGGGCATAAATATTTACTATCATTATGTCTTCCTGATTTATAGTTCCCTTAAGCAGTATGAAATGTCCTTCTTTATCCCTTCTGATTAACTTTGGCTTGAAGTTAACTTTATCTGATATAAGGATGGAAACCCCTGCTTTTTTACTGGGTCCATGTGTGTGGTAGGTTTTTTCCCATCCTTTCACCTTTAGTCTGTGGATGTCGTTTTCTATGAGATGAGTCTTCTCCAGGCAGCATATTTTTGGGTCTTTCTTTTTAATCCATTCTGCCAGTCTATGTCTTTTGATTGATGAGTTTAGGCCATTAATGTTCAGGGTTATTATTGAGAAATGATTTGTAGTCCCAGTCAATTGGCTTATTTTTGGTTTTTAAGTTGGCTTGGTTTCTCCTTTGAGTGGTTTTTCCCTAAGGTATTTCCTCCCTTTGCTGACCTACATTGTTGTTTTTCATTTCCTCCTCATGGAACATTTTGTTGAGAACATTCTGTAGTGCAGGCTTTCTATTTGTAAATTCTTTTAACTTTTGTTTATCATGGAAGGATTTTATTTCATCTTCAAATCTGAAGGTTAGTTTTGCTGGGTATAGGATTCTTGGTTGGCCACATATTGAAATATGTTGTTCCAGGTCCTTCTAGCTTTTAGAGTCTGGGTTGAGAAGTCTGCTGCTATCCATATTGGTCTCCCCCTATATGTAATCTGATGCTTTTCTCTCGTGGCCTTCAAAATCCTATCTTTATTTTGAATGTTAGGCATTTTCATTATAATGTGCCTTGGTGTGGATCTGTTGTGATTCTGTCATTTGGTGTTCTGTAAGCCTCTTGTATTTGTTTTTCCATTTCATTCTTCAGGTTTGGGAAATTTTCTGGTATTATTTCATTGAATAGGTTGTTCATTCCTTTGGTTTGTATCTCTGTGCCTTCCTCAATCCCAATAATTCTTAAATTTGGTCTTTTCCTGATGTTCCATAGTTCTTGGAGATTCTGTTCATGATTTCTTACCATCTTCTCTGTTTGGGCAATTTTATATTCAAGATTAAATATTTTGTCTTCATTGTCTGAGGTTCTGTCTTCCAAGTGGTCTAGTCTGTTGTTGATGCTTTCCATTGAGTTTTTTATTTGGTTTATTGTCTCCTTCATTTCAAGGATTTCCATTTGGTTTTTTTTTTTTTTTTTTTTTTTTTTTTGAGGATATCTATCTCTTTGTTGAAATGATCTTTTGCTTCCTGCAGGTGCTCTTTCAGCTTATTGGTATTATCATTCATTGCCTGCATTTGCTCTCTTATCCCATTCTTTGCTTGGCGAATCATCTTACTCATGTATAATCTGAAGCCCTTTTCTGACATTTCTTGTAACATACTGTCATTGGATTCTATTACTATAGAATCTAGATTTGTTTGGATCATTTTCTTTCCTTGTTTTTTCATGTTGTTCATGTATCTTCCCCTCTAGCAGTGCAGATCTGGGGTATTGCAGATTTCCCCCTATAGGCTTAAAGTGGCCCTATAGGTTTCCAAAACCTTTTCTTTAAGGGGAGATCAATATTAGCAGTGCCCAAATCAGACACTATGCAATCCTAGACCAAATAGCCCCTATGGGGACAATAACAAAATTGTCATAATAAACAAAGTGAGTTCAAATATTATCTTCGGTAAAACAAACAGGTTTACAATAATGTCTGCAGTTTCTAATGGAGAACAAAGAGGATGCAGAGGGATGTAGAATGTGGCTGGTAATGGGATAAGAAAAGAATATACAGAAGTTCTGTCAAATAGAAAGGGTGAGAGTGTAATCAAAAGAAATTGGATGTTAGCATGCAAAAAAGGGAGAAAGATACTCTGAGGGAACAGGTAAACAAAAGGAAAAGAGAGCAAGAAAAGTAAAGAAATAAAAACTTAAATTTTTTAAAAAGGAGAAAAAAGAAAATCTACTGTATAGCAGTCATATACTAAGGAAACCTCCCAGTGTTCAGTAGCCTGATGCAAGAGAGGTACGTGACAATGAGCTTCAAGCCTCCAGCAGGCGTCACAGGATGAGATTTGCCCCACCCAAAGATTGGAGCTATGGCTTCCAGGATTATCCAAGATGGCTGCTCTGACTTCGAAATGTGTTGGCAAATGGGGAGCCGCAGCTCAGTGGTGGACATGGTCAGCTGGAGGTCCTGGATACGGGATGGGGTTGGTTCAGCAGGGGTCCTGGAAATCCGGTGTGTTTGGTGTGGTTGTCAGTCTGGGGTGTGCCATCAGTTGGTCTGCGGGTCCTGGCAGCAGGGAGCAGTCATTCGATGTGAGGGCTCCAGAGGCAGGGAGTGATCCATCGGGCTGAGGTATCCTGGAGACAGGGCTCAGTCAGTCTGGCCAAGGGTCCTACACGGCCTGGCTGTTGTCTCAAAATGGCGGCAGCCACGTGTAATCAAACCTGCAGGTACTGTAACAGTGAACTTCCAGGCGACAGCAGGCAGCTGGTGCTCCACTGGTGGTTGGCAATCAGTTTGCTGAATGTTGTCTGACGATCGGGAGGTGAGCCTCCTGCGTTGGGTGATGGATAGGTGTAAGGTAGGTGATGGAGAGGCAAGAGGCAGGCAAATGGCCTGTGGAATTCTTAAAAAGCAGAAAAAAAACCAGACTAAGACAGGTTTCTATTTAATCTAACTCATTAACTTTGTTAAATAATCACTCTATAATGGAGTTAGAGGATATCAGGCTAAGTGATGAAATAAACCAAACCCAAAAGCCAAAGGCTGAGTGTCATCTGTAATATGTAGAAGCTAATTCACAATAAGGGGGTTGGGGTATATGGAAGAATAGTGTTACTTTATATTAGGGGGAGGGGAGTGAAGGGAGGGAGAGGGGTATGGGAGAAGGAAAGATAGTAGAGTGAAAAAACCATTATTACCTCATGTACATGTTTGATTGCATAATCGATATGATCGTGAAATATGTATGATCAAAAAAAGAGAGACTACACTCCACTTATTAAAGATCTATCAAAATGTATAAATGCATTCTACTGTCATGTATAACTAATTAGAACTAGTATAATTTAAAAACTAAAAAAAATAATAACTCCATAGTCTAATTCAGAAAAAAACCTGCTTGACTACTTATGGTCTGAAATCATTAAATTTTCCCATTATTGTGCAAATTTTGATAAATATATATATTTTTGTATATATATATGCACTATTATAATATTATATATATTCTTATAAAATTTTAAACAATACTACTTTTATAAATACTACTTTTTATACAATATTACTTATACATATTAATATATTGAACTGCTATTATTGGAAATATATTCTTTTTTTTAAAGTATGTTTGTACTTTTGTTTTATTTATCTTTTAATTTTTTTACAGACTTTATTTTGATTCATTGTACACAAATGGGGTACATCATTTCATTTTTATGGTTGTACACGATGTAGATTCATACCATTCATGTAATCATAAATGTACATAGAGTAATGATGTCTGTCTCATTCCACCATTTTTATACCCCCTCCCTCTCATTTCCTTCTACATAATCTAAATTTCCCCCATTCTTCTCCACTTACCAGGGAAAACAGTCTGCCTTCGATTTTTTGGGCTTGGCTAATTTCACTTAGCATGATATTCTCCAATTCCTTCCATTTCTTTACAAATGCCATAATATTATTCTTCTTTATGTCTAAATAATATTCCATTGTGTATATATATAAGAGTTTCATTATCCATTCATCTGTTGAAGGGCATCTAGATTGGATTCACAATCTAGCTATTGTGAACTGAGCTGCTATAAACATTGATGTGGCTGTGTTACTGTAATAGGCTGATTTTAAGTCCTTTGGGTATAAACCAAGGAGTGGGATAACTGGGTCAAAAGGTGGGTTCATTCCAAGGTTTCTGAGGATTGTCCAAACTGCTTTCCAGAGGGGCTGCACCAATTTGCAACTCCACCAGCAATGTAAAAGTGTGCCTTTTCCCCCACATCCATGCCAACATCTGTTATTGTTTGTGTTCTTGATAATAGCTATTCAACTGGAGTAAGATGAAATCTTAAGAGTTGTTTTCATTTGCATTTCTCTAATTACTAAAGATGTTGAACACTTTTTCATGTATTTATTAATTGCCTGTATGTCTTCTTCTGTAAAGTGTCTGTCCAGTCCTTGGTCCATTTATTGATTGGGTTCCTTGTATTCTTGGTGTAAAGTTTTGTAAGTTCTTTATAAATTTTGGAGATAAGTGCTCTATCTGAAGCGCATCTGGAAAAGATTTTCTCCCACTCTGTAGGCTCTCTCTTCACATTCTTGATTGTATCTTTTGCTGATAAAAAGCTTTTTAGTTTGAGTCCATCCCATTTATTGATTACTGCTTTGATTTCTTGTGCTTTGGGAGTCTTATTGAGGAAGTCTGATCCTAAGCCAACATGATGCAGATTCAGGCCAACTTTGTCTCCTATTAGGTGCAGGGTCTCTAGTCTAATTCCTATGTCCTTGGTTCATTTTGAGTTGAGTTTTGTGCAGGGTGAGAGATAGAGGTTTAATTTCATTTGACTGCAAGTGGATTTCCAGTTTTGCCAGAACCATTTGTTGAACAGGTCATCTTTTCTCCAATGTATGTTTTTAGCTCCTCTGTCTAGTATGAGGTGACTGTATTTATGTGGTTTTGTCTCTGTGTCTTCTATTTTGTACCATTGGTCTGCCTGTCTATTTTGGTGCCAATACCATGCTGCTTTTGTTACTATTGCTCTGAAGTACAGTTTAATGTCTGGTATTGTGTTATCTCCTGTTTCACTTTTTCTACTCAGGATTATTCTGGATATTCGAGATCTCTTGTTCTTCCAGATGCATTTCATGATTGATTTCACTCTTTCTATGAGGAATGTCATTCGGATTTTAATTGAAATTGCATTGAATCTATATAGTGCCTTTGGTAGAATGGCCATTTTGACAATGTTAATTCTGCCTATCCAAGAACATGGGAGATCTTTCCATCTTCGAAGGTTTTCTTCAATTTTTTTCTTTAATGTTCTGTAATTTTCATTGTAGAGGTATTTCACCTCTTTAGTTAGATTAATTCCGAAATATTTTATTTGTTTTGAGTCTACTGTGAACAGAGTGGTTTTCCTAATTTCTGTTTCAGAGGATTCATCACTTATGAATAGAAATGCATTAGATTTATGGGTATTGATTTTGTATCCTGCTACTTTGCTGAATTTATTAGTTTTAGAAGTTTTCTAGTGGAGTTTTTTGGATCTTCTAAATATAGGATCATGTCATCAGCAAATAATGACATCTTTAGTTCTTCTTTTCCTATTTGTACCCATTTAATTTCTTTGGTCTGTCTAATTGCTCTGGCATGTGTTTCAAGGAGGATGTTGAATTGAAGTGGTGAAAAAGGGCATCCCTGTCTTGTTTAAGTTTTTAGAGGGAATGCTTTCAGTTTTTCTCCACTAAGAATGATGTTGACTATGGGCCTTTACAATGTTGAATTATGTTTCTACTATTCCTATTTTTTCTAGTGTTTTAAGCATGAAGGGGTGCTGTATTTTGTCAAGTACTCTCTCAGCATGTATTGAAATAATCATGTGATTCTTAACTTTAAGCCTATTGATATGATGAATTACATTTATTGATTCCTTGATGTTGAACCAACCTTGCATACCTGTGATAAACCCCACTTGATTGTGGAGCACTATCTTTTTAATATATTTTTCTATGTGATTTGCCAGTAATTTCATTAAGGATTTTTGCATCTATGTTCGTCTGGGATAAAGTTTTTGTTCCTTGATGTGTTTGTCTCATTTTGGTATGAGTGATACTAGACTCTAGAATGAATTTGGAAGGGTTCCCTCCTTTTCTATTTCCTGGAATACTTTGAGGAGTATTGGTATCAGTTCTTCTTTAAAGATCTTATAGAATTCACCTGAGAATCCATCTGGACCTGGGGTTTTCTTGGTTGGTAGGCTTTTGATGGCTTCTTCTATTTCAGTGCTTGAAATTGATGTGTTTAGATTGTGTATGTCTTCCTGATTCAGTTTGGGAGGATCATATGTCTCTAAAATTTTGTAAATTTGTTTGATATTTTCTATTTTGTTGGAGTATAGATTTTCAAAGTAGCTTCTAATTATGTTATGAATTTAATGGGTTCTGTCATGATCTTTTCTTTTTCATCACAAATTCTAGTAATTTGAGTTTTCTCTCTCCTCTTCGTTAGTGTGGCTAGGGGTTTATCAATTTTGTTTACTTTTTCTAAGAACCAATGTTTTGTTTTGTCAATTTTTTGAATTGTTGCTCTTATTTCAGTTTCATTGAATTCAGTTCTGATTTAATTATTTCCTGCCTACTGCTATTTTTGGTGTTGATCTTTTCTTCATTTTCTAGGGTTTTGAGATGTAATGCTAGGTCATTTAGTTGTTGACTTTTTATTTTTTAAATGTATGAGCTCAATGCAATGAACTTTCCTCTTAGTACTGCTTTCATAGTGTCCCAGAGATTTTGATATGTTGTGTCATTGTTCTCATTTAACTTTAAGAATTCGTTTTTATTTCTTCCCTGATGTCTTCTGTTATCATTGCATCTTTCAGTATCATATTATTTAGTGTCCAGGTGTATGAGTAGTTTTATTTCTTATTTTACTGTTGATTTCTAATTGCATTTCATTATGGTATGATAGGATACAGGACAGGATCTCTATTTTTTTGTATTTACTAATGTTTCCTTTGTAATATAGCATATGGTCTATTTTGGAGAAGGATCCATGAACTGCTGAGAATAACATATATTCACCTCGATGATGGATGAAATATTCTGTAAATATCCATTAAGTCTATATAATTGATTGTATTACATATCTCTATAGTTTCTTTGTTCAGTTTTTGTTTGGAGGATCTATCCAGTGCTCAGAGCAGTGTGTTAATGTCCCCCACTATTAATGTGTTTTGGTCTATTTGATTCTTAAAATTGAGAAGTGTTTGTTTGATATACATAGATGCTCCATTGTTTGGGGCTTAAATATTTAAAATTGTTCTATCTTGCTGTTTTATGCTTCCCTTAAGCAGTATGAAATGTTCTTCTTTATCCCTTCTGACTAACTTAGGTTTGAAGTCCATCTCATCAGTTTTGGGAAATTTTCTGATATTATTTCATTGAACAGGTTGTTCATGCCTTTGGTTTGTAGCTCTGTGCCTTTCTCAATACCAATAATTCTTAAATTCAGTCTTTTCATGATATCCCATAATTCTTGGATGTTCCATTCATGACTTCTTAACATCTTCTCAGTTTGTTCAACTTTATTTTTAAGATTTAGTATTTTGTCTTCATTTTTTGAGATTCTGTCTTCCACGAGATCTATTCTGTTGGTGATGCTTTCTATTGAGTTTTTAATTTTGTTTATTGTTCCTTTCATTTCAAGTATTTCTGTTTTTTTTTTTTTTTTTATCTGATTCTCTATCTCTTTGTTGAAGTGTTCTTTTGCTTCCTGCATTTGCTCTTTTAACTGTTTACTGGAATGGTCACGCATTGCCTGCATTTGCTCTCTTATCTCTTCTTTTGCTTCACAGATCATTTTAAGTATGCAGATTCTAAACTTTTTTTGTGTCATTTTATTTCCATGCTGTCATTGGATTCCATCACAATAGTATCTTAGTTTGTCAGGGACACTTTCTTCCCCTGTTTTTTCATATTGTTTCTATATATTCCCCTCTAGCAGTGAAGATCAGAGATACTGAAGTTCCCCCGTGGCAGGCTTATTATGACCCTGCAGTTTTCCACTACCTCTCCTTTGAAGGGGAAACCAATACCAGTAACACCCAATACAGAGAAAATGCAGCCCTGAACCAGATAGCCCATATAAAGTCTTTAACATTATTGAAATGAACAGGATCAGTTAGATAGCTATTTATAGTATTTCTTGTTGTGAACAAGAGAATGAGGAAGGCTATAGGATATAAGTGAGTAAATAGAGGTACCTGTCAAAGGGACTCCAGTCTCCTATAGGTGTCTCAACAAGGGAGCCACCCTTCCAATGCTGATTGCCAAACCCTCAAGAATAATTCAAAATGCCTGCACCAGCCTCCACAGAAGCTGGGGTGCCCCAGCAAGGGTGTGCTGAGTCAGCATGGAGGAAGGTGCAGTTTCCCCCAGCAGTAGGGGTGCAGGCGGGCAGGCCCAGCTACTGGCCTCTGTCCTCGGTGCGGGGGTGTTCTGGGGGGCTCAGCACTGGGTCCACTTCAGTACGTGGAGGCATCCAACCTCCATGTCATTGTGCGGGCTCAGCCTGGAAATATATTCTTTAACTTTGGATCTCAATTACATATAATGAGCAGATCACCATCCTTATATTCCTCACGAGTTTCTTCTTGTCCCTCTCAACTTTTTTTTAATAAATATCATTCTCAAGATTCATAATGTTAATGTTTTTCTGTGTTCCTTATTTCTAGCCTTAAATTTATATCTAAAAGGATTCAGTGTTTGTTATGAATTCTCCAGCAATATTTTGGTTTGTAGAATTTGGACATACAATATATACTTTTTTATTCAAAAGCATATTTTCCCTGAAGTCCATATGTTTTTCAACATTTTTCACTTTTAAAAATTGACAGATGAATTTATATGTATTTGTGATATTCAACATGATGTTTTGAAATGTATATACATTATAGAATGTCTAAATAAAGCTAATTAACACATGTATACCTCTTATAACAGTTATTTTCTATATTAAGGATACCCAACATTTTTCAAGAACATGACATATTATTACTAACTATAGTCTTTTTCTCCTGTTTAGCCTGAGTTTTGTACCCCTTGACCTCCAATTTCTCAAATCCCCCTAACCCCAAACATCAAAGACCCTGGTAAGTACCATTCTACTCTTGACTTCTAGACATCAATGTTTTTAGATCCCACAAGAGTAAAATCATGCATAATTTGTCTTTCCATGGTTGGCTTGGTAACTAACTTAATATTTTAAGTTTGCCTGATTTTTTCAAATTTGAACTACTTGATTAATTATTTGGTTAATAAATTTTAGGTTATTTTCACCTGACTTAATAATATTTCCTGCATTTTTAATCATGAAAAATGTGGCCACTATACATTTAAGTACTCCTTGAATTCTTTCCCTTAAAAGTAATTAATTGTTTTGTTCTTGTGTTTTGATTGGATCTTTCTTCCAAATAAAGAAACCATCTAAATGACTTACATCTTCTGAAAGTACAGTTTATTTCACCACATTTTCATGAAGAGAAAAATGTCACCTTTACTTCCTCAACTATTCTCCTGAAAATTAGTGATGGGAGATGTGATGGGATACAAATTAGTAGTCTGAATGAAAGCTCACAAAAATACTAAAAATAAAATGATATAACTATTACATTAATTTTACCATTCTTACATTTTTTCTTTAGTTCAGTGTTTGAAAAGACTTCTCATGGCATACCAGGAACAAAATTAAAATGTGGCACATAAATTAATGCTGGAAAATTGTATTTTAAGACTGAGAATGTCGATGTCTTCACTCTAGTTTTTGGACCCTGCAGTTGTGGAATTTATTTATTTAAAAATTTAAAACAGACTATCTTGTCCTCTTAACATTTTAGCTTTATGTCCCTAATTTTTCCCCTGCTGTGTGCATTTTTAAAACTTTGTTGATGTTTGAGCTATCTCTTGCTTATCTTTGAGATGCCAGTTAAATGCTAACCCTGTTGGGGATCCTCATTGATGAATCTGCCCCCTTTGGGTCCTTATTAGCATTTCTGTAAGTCTTGTAGTTTGTACCTCATATTTAGTACCTTGCATATAATATCATTCATAATTATTTCCTGTGCATTTGTAATACTCTCCTAATTCTCTCAAAGGCATAGACTATGTTTTTTCCCATAATTCCAAGTATGAATATGAGTATTCTGTAAGTGCAAAAGGAGACCAAGTTGACATACTTATTCATTGTATGGGATAACATTCATCACATTCTAAACACATACATAAATTTTGAAGGTCAATGATAAAACATTCATCGGTTCTTGGCACAGACAATGTGCTCAGTAAATGTTAGTTAAAAAAATGAATGACTGTATGTATGTTTTAAAAGCTCAGAGGAAATGAATCCAGTATTATGACATATAACTCAACTAGCTGGTAGAACTACATAATAACTAAAAGCAGAGAATTGTAACTGAGGTTATTGTAGTGGAAGTTGGGTACATGATTCTGGATCTGCTCAGGCTAGTGCTTGCTGCCATTCTTGGTCTCTTCATGAGATTTCCTACTCAGTGTAGAGTCTTTGTATGGGTTAAGAAAATAACCATGTACTATTGTTCATTATCATCTTCAAAATCACTACAACCTTGTTCTTTGGACAAACATACCATTTCTTAGTCTAGAATTGAATATCATTTACTTTTGGTCAAAACCCATCTCTTTAGCATAATTTGCCTTTTTTTCAAACATAAATTCTTTTTCTACTACTGGAAATCCATTCATTGTTATAAAATGATCCAGGTTTCTAAACTGGGCTTACGCTTTCACTTACGGAGATTTGCTTTTCTTACCTGAAAAGCCACCACCTTTTATGTATTATTAAATAGGTCTAGTCTTTCTAGGCCTATTTAATGCTTACTCTTGCATAAAATCTCTGCTAACCACCTCAAGTTTCAGTTATCTTATACATAGGCAGAACTCTAGGCAAAACCATGCTCAATAAACCTTGTGAAATCTTAAATAATTTTGTGAGCCTCACTGACTACTATTTTCTACATAATAAATTATATAAAAGATATAATCATGTGTTGTTCAAATAATAATATATCTAAGTGAGATGATATATGTATTAAGGGAGAATTTGAAAATGGTCCCTAAAATTCCTAGATCTGGTGTATACATACATTTCCCCATTTATTCAACTAAACATTAATCTAGGTGGTGTTGTGAAGGGATTTGTAGTTGTCATTTAGCAACTAATTAGTTGATCTTAAAAAAACAATAGATAATCTGGGTGGGCCTAAATTAATTATGTTAGCTCCTCAAAACAAAGGATCTTCTTCAGGTAGTAGTGGAGGAAGAAGTCAGAATTTGAATAATTCCTCAAGGAAAGAAAAAATATGTTACTGTATTTTATGTGAAAAATTACTTTTGTCCAAGAGTTATCCTTACCTCACCTCTAATGTTTCCATAGGAGACTAGAGTAACAAATTTTCGGCAATGAAATGCAGTCAAAAGTTGTATGTAAATGGACGTCATTCTTTGGAATATCTTGCATGATCTAAGAGAACTCCCATGGATGAATGTTCCAGTTGGATACTCCTAAAAAAGGTCACAATTCTTCCATTATTTGAAACACTTGCTTGGTCCTGCTTTGGGGACTTGGTTATGACTCAGTCTCAGCCTCTTTGTGGGAGTAGAGTGAGTAGGGATCCAAGGTTGCCACAAATTTCAAAAAATAGTATGGCTGTAGAACACTATCTGAGAAAATCAAAATTTAGGCGGAAAAAAAAACTGTCATGGATCTTCTCTTAGCTCTTGAAAATTGCAAATATTCACAGTTAGAGATTCAAAATGACTCCAAAGAATCATTTGCAATATTTTAAAACATTAAATATTTTCCATTAATGTTTTATAAAACATGTAAAAAAAAATTGACCATGTAGATGCATGGTTATTTTAATACAGAAATAGATAACTAGATACACCAGTAGAAGACCAGTAGTGCTTGTTTGTTGGAATTAATGTGATCTACACTTACTCTATATTGTTAATGGCATACCTAATATTCTAAGAGCTCTATGGAAATTACTTCACATGAGGAATAACTTGTGATTGTTTTAAATTTAGTTTACAAAGTTACATGGTGTATTAGCTTTGTGTTGCTGTGACCAAAATACTTGAAAAGAACAACTGAGAGAAGGAACTGTTGATACTGGCTCACCGTTTCAGAGGTTCAGTCATCTCCATTGCCCTGGGTTCATGGGTGAGGCTGAATACCGTATGAGAAGGGCTTGGTGAAGGAACACTGCTGGACTCCTGGTTGCCAGGCAGCAGAGAGGTGGGGTGGAGGCGGTGCTACAGGGAGGAGAACATTCCAGGGTTCACCCCCAGTGACCCACCTTCTCCAATCACATACCTGCATTTATCACCGAGCCAACCCATTTCAACTGCTGTGGATTGTTTTGGTTTCAGCTCTAATAATCTAATCATTTCATTTCTGAATATTCCTGCATAAACACAGGAGCTTCTGGAGGCCTCTTATGCTCAAACCATAACACATGATTTCTTGCAGTATCTGATGATTGCATAAACAATAATTGTGTAGTCACTGTTGATATCTTTTAATTCAAGAATCTGACAGTAGCTATAGACAATTTAGGTGGGTTAACTGCTGACAGATGAGAGCAATTAAGAGTGATTCCACTCCAGTTAACTATTTGACCCAATGAATGATGACAAAAAAAACAGAATCAATTGTGCATTTCACCACTGGCTTGGAAAAGAATTCTATTAGAATGCTGAAATACATTAACTTTTAATGATTATGACAGGAATAAATCTAATTGACAAATAATTAACTTAATATCATAGGAGTAATAAAAGATGCCATGCATTTTTTGTTAACATTAAATTTAGGATAGAAATTATATGAAATGTATTCAGTTTCTAAAATTAACCAAGGTAAATTTAAGTGGATTTCAATTAATAGCTTAAGTGTTAATTGATGTGAATTTAATATTCAACTAACTGTAGCTGGAATTTTGAAACAGACCTGCAGGTGAATGTTCTTTCCACATGAATATAGGCTAAAACAATTTAGAGGTGAAGAGTATTATAAATATCCAAGTCATTTTAATAAATTCTTTAAAACAAAATGAACATTTCCTGTTTTATTTGTTTCCCTAGATTTATGAGAACATAATATACATAATATAAAAATAATGATATACAAAATTATAACAATATTTCATGATGATATAATATTATAAGTAATATGAATGACCTATAAATATAAATGAAGTAAAAATTACTAGCTTCCCATTACTCAAAAGGAGTTGCTATTAATATTTTGCATGAGTATATGGATAGATACATAGGTATATAGATACATATATTTTTTATACCACAACATGTATTCCTATACTTATCTTTTGGATATATCATAGGGGGCAATGTTGTGTTTTTCCTTACTTTTTCCACTAAGTTAGATATTGAATTATTTTAACTTTAACTTTTTCTGTATTTGAAAATATATGTATGGTAAAATATTGGGACTTCTATATATCTTGGTATACTTCATCAATAAGTCTGTACTAATTTATTACTGTGAAACTAATATATACTTGAAGAAAGGTAAATTAAACAATTTTTTTAAAAAGGGTAAAATATAAATACACCTATTGCCCAGTATGAATCACTTTCTATAGAAATAGCTGTTATTAATAACTTTATTTTGGACTTAAAGATATTTTCTAGAAATATAAAAATCATATGAATTTAAAATGATTTTTACACATGGTATTGTGTTTTGCATAATACATTCACTAACATTTTTCACTTAGTATTGGATATTGTTACATATACACATCAGACTATATACATTTGTTATTTTTGTAGTAGCTGTAGTTTTCTCAAAAGTATAAATGGATAATAAATTATTTCCCCCAATATGCCCTTGGTTATTTTTTGTTTTTCTATTATATGCAATGTGCAAACTTTTATCTACACTTTTATCTACACTTTAATACATTTGTTCAATTAGATTTAATACCTGTGAGTGGAATGAGTAATTTGAAGAATATACATCTTTTCCCCTTTTATTAACATCTCCTGGTTGCTCTTTGAAACACCCAAGTGACTAATGATCATTTCCTCACAAACTTCCAAAAACACTTATTATTTTTTAAGTTTTTAGAACTTTCTAAAGGCTAACATTATCTTATTGCCATTCCAAATTTGTCTTTTAGAACTAAGATGATAGAGCTCTGACTTTGGAAAACACAAGTTTGGTGTGATGAAATAAATTGTACATTTGTCTATCTGCAGCTTTTGAAAGACTTACTCTGTATATTTGGAAATAGGCAAGACAAAAAGATACAGTTGGATCTCATTTTTCCATTTATTTCACTATTTCCCTCAGCAAATATGTTTGAATTAATAGCATGTGCTACTCTTTGAAGAAATAGTAAACTTTATAGGCATGATATTCCCTCCCTAACTTTATTGGAATTTGTAGTTTGGATATGTGGTTTTGATCTTATTCCCATAAAAAATCAGTTAAGGTGATTTTTAAAGTAATATTTCCTGAAATTATTACCAGTAACTCCAATTCACTCAAACTAATTAGTGAAGCAGAAATACGTCATTTAATTTGCATCTTAGGTGATTCTGATGTGGGCAGCTCGAAGATTATGATTCAATAAACAATGCCAGTCTTGGAACATATCATTTTTGTCTAAGATAAATGGTACAAGCTATTGTATGTACCACAGGGATACTACTTGTATTTTTAATTTCCCCAACATCTAATGCTAAAAAAAACTATAGTAATGGCAGTAAAGAGCTCTTTATGAATTTTCTCATATTCCATAGGACTTTAAGATCTCTCTTTGGGACTCAGATGCATAAATAATTATTGTGAGTATTAACATATGTATGACATGATAAAGCTATTTGTATTACTGTAACAAATACTTGAGATAAATCAATTTAAAAGATAAAAGGTATATTTTTGCTCACAGTTTTAAAAGTTTCAGGTCTGAGGGCCCTGTTGCTTCAGTGTCTGTAGAGGGGCAGAACGTCATATTCAGGGGGCATTGTGGACCTAAGCTGCTAACTTGTGGCTACGAAGCAAAGAGAGATACAGGAAAAGACCAGGATCCCACAATTTCCTTTAAAGACATATCCCTCAATCACCTAAAATCTTCCCACTAGGTTCCCTCTAAAATCTTCCCACTAAATCTTCCCTTCTTAAAGGTTTTACCACTTGCCAGTAGTTCAAACCTTTAACACGCAGGCTTTTGGAGGATACTTCAGATCCAAGCTTTAACAATGTTCTGTTAAAAAAACAACTAGTATTTGCAGGTAAATGGATGGAGCTGGAGAACATCAGGCTAAGTGAAATAAGCCAATTCCCAAAAACCAAAGATCAAATGTTTTCTCTGATACGTGGATGCTAATTCACAAGAAGCAGGGAGGGGGCTAGGGAAAAATAGACGTACTTTGGATTAGGCAGAGGGAAGTGAAGGGAAGGGAGGGGGTGTGGGGGTAGGAATGAAAGTAGAATGAATCAGACATTATTACCCTATGTATATATATAATTACATGACCCGTGTGATTCTACATCATGTATAACCAGAGGAACGAGAAGTTATGCTCCATTTATGTATCATGTGTCAAAATGCATTCTACTGTCATTATATAACTAATTAGAACAAATTTAAAAAGTCAACACTCCTCTCTAATTATTATTAGCAATACTTGAAACTCCTTCTTTCCTTAGTGTTCTTTCTCTCCGACAGCAGGAAACATTCTATTTCACTCTGTAGGTCAACTCTTCTTGAATTACCACCCAAAATATCTGTGTGTTCTTTGGTATGTTTAAACCCAAAATGACAGAGAGCACAAGCTATGACACGGCTTCTCAGCTCTTGCCTCATATATTACAGTTATCCCAGAAAAACTCATCTCCTTCAAGACAACTACTTGCATTTCCCTGGATGTAAGAATATGATTAACTCTCCCAAAATTCCAAATGGTAGGATTTTTTTCTTTTTCTAAACATATTCAGATCTCCAATCGCCCTCATTCAAATTACTACTTAACTTTTAGGACTAAATTAAAATATCATCCCCTTTACAAAGTTTCTCATTGTCTAAGACTCCTACTGAGACTTCTTCAGACATGTCCTGAAATTTAACACACACTCGGTTCATTAGCCCAGGACTAAACCTGATGAGGGGTTGATCTGACCTCATAAATTTTTTTTTTCCCCTCTGTCTTTCGCATATGTGAACTATGTACTTTAAAGCCTATGACAAAAGAGAAGTCCATCTGACCCAAAATAGGTGCCCTTATACACTGGGATACTACATTACTCCCCCTCTACTTCATCAACCACTTCTAAAAGGCATCATGAAGAGATGAAAAAAATATGGATGTATGTTATGTGGGAAATTTCACAAAGAATATTGTGATGAGTATCATTCTTTGAGAAAATGGTGGAATTTAAATCATGTGGACTGGTCTTAATCTATATAATGAGAGTGTTTCTGTTTAAATGTACAATAAATCTGAGATAGTTTGTAGGACAGCAAAATATGGCCTCCAGAATATTCAGTGGTACGAGTTAGCTCCCAGTCAACCATTAAACTCCCATTATTCTTGATAGTTACTGGGGAGCAAATTTTTTGAGAGATTTTTCTGAGAGATTTTTACAATTTACAGGAGAATGAACTATTTAGATGCAGTTTTACTTTTGCTAAGCAACAGTGCAATGGTTACAAAGTCTCCTCAATTGGTACTCCCAATTTTTATCAGAAATGTTGATATTTTATTACTTAACTTGTGCCAAAGTAGTTTCATTTGTCAATCTCTCTTCATGAAAATCTTCACCTCATTTGTGGAAGCTCCACTATCTTTGTGCCTCGATAGGTACAGCTTTAAGATTGCTTTCCATTCCTCCCACAGTTATTAGATAAGCAATAGGAGTGACCCTAGCAGAATTGTCAAGGGAAGCTCCATCACTTTAATTTGGGAAGGACAGTTTGTGTAGCCCTTGACACTTCAAGGGCAGGTACTGCTGACTTCATTCCAGAGAAGGATAAAACATATCGTAACCTTGCATTCTCTTTTAGTATCCTGACTGGGCAAACTATCCACGTTCAACAACACTCTTCCTGGTAGCAGACCACCTTCGAAATACATTGTAAATCTCCATAAAAGAGGTTATTTACCTAAAAGCAATGTGATATGTATGGGTGCCCTGCCCATGTAGTCTTACTACCATTATTATGCCAATGGGCTTCTATTCTTTTTTCTATTCAGAGATGATGATTAGAGACCCCTTAAAATCGTTAACTCATATAACAGTCAGGCATGGTGGTACATGTCTGTAATCCCAGTGGCTTAGGAGGCTGAGGCAGGAAGATTTCGAGTTCAAAGCCAGCCTCAGAAAAGCAAGGCACTAAGCAACTCAGTGAGACCCTGTCTCTAAATAAATACAAAATAGGACGGAGAATGTGGCTCAGTGGTTGAGTGCCCCTGAGTTTAATCCCAGTGCCCACCCCGTAACACAACTGTTACCCTTTTAAGCATATGCACACATTTTTATACAAATTAAAATAATGATATGTGTTGTATGAAGAGTGCTTGCTTTCTTTGAACACACCCAATTACCACAATCCCCACTTATAACAGGGCTGGTGCTTGGCTTGTTGCTGCAAGTTTACAATTTTCTTTACCAAATACCTTCCTAGGCATCTTTTGAACTTCCAAATTCTCTGACATTACATGTAACAAATCCTCAAGAGAGCTTGAATAGGCACCTTTTGAGGACTTTTTGGTTTTGTTAGTATTTTGTCAGATGTACTCTCTGTAACCACAATCCATGGTTGAATAATATTTAGACCAGGGCATGTTTTGCCACTGAAAAATTTCATCTCTATGTTCTTATTAAATAAATGACAGAGATAACTTAGAGTAACAAATTGTCCCCCTTTTTGGTTAATAGTATGGTCCAGTGATAAACACTCTGGGCTATAGATATTTATTTCAGTTCTGTTGATATATAAGCTGCTCTCTCTGCTAACTGGTCTCTTGGGGTTGTTGTGAAGTTAGTGAGACAGTCCCCTTGCCAGAATACATAGAAACCTTTCTCTTATAAGATCTCCTATTTCCTTGCAGTCTGATCTCCGCACTTCTCTTTTATAGAAAATATTGTCTAAAAAAATCATTAAATGCAAGGTCCTTTTTTCACATTTACTAATGGCTTCAAATCATTCAATACATTTAGTTAATTCACGTTTCAAAACATCTCTTCCTTGTTCAATGAAGTATACAAATGTCTTCTTCTTTCTCTTATTTCATTGAACACATCAATTTCTCCATCAATTATTTTTTTCTCCATCTACACTATGGTAAAAAATTAAGTTTTAAGATTTTGTTTTACTCTTCCCTCCCTTTTCCTGACAGTATAACCTTAGTACTAATCTGAATCTGCAGATTCTTCTTTCCCAAATGCAGCATGTTTTCTTTCTTATTCTTTTTAAAAATCATAATGCTTTCTTACTTTCTTGCAATTGCAACAACTTTTTAAAATGGTTTCATGTTTCTTTACTAGGATATTTATAATATTGTATCTTTTTTCATCTTTTTTCACAATATATGCTCTTTAAAGAATGCACCTTCAGAACCTCAAATTTTGTGGTGTAACCGGGTTGAGAAGTTACTGAGGAATTTAGAAATAAAGAACTGGAACTTGAAAGACAGATCATGATTGAAAAAGCAGAATCATAAATTTATATATAATAGCATCTCAATTTTGAAAGTGTGGAAACTGAGATGGAGAGGTCAATTTACTTGTTCGAGGTCAAACAGTCATTAAATGGTAGTGAACTCAAATGCCTCATACTAAAATCTAAATCTTAACCATTATGACCATTGAGTTTAGCCCACAAAGACTCAAGTGTTATCTGAATGAGTGAATACAATGGTTTTGTTCCTATCCTTAAAGGACATTGAAAAATCCTTTATTTCTAAAATACTTGTGACCATTTGATCCTCATTTGAATATCTACAATAAGCTCCTCAAAGCTTTTGTGCTTCTGATTTAATTTTCTGCACCTGTACAGTCTGTTCTCAGTAATATAGCCAGAGTTAGCCATCATAATTCCTAAGTTCAAATCCACACAGAGAATTTTCATTTCCTCCAGAGTATTAGCCAAAGTTTCTACAGTAGCCCACCAGATCTCATAAGGTCTGAATCTTCGTAACCTCTGGATTCTTTTCCCATCACCCTTCCTTAGTCTATAGCACCCCCACACAAGGCCAGCACCCACACACAAGGCCACATTCCCACCACCTTGCTTTGCAGATTAGAAACCTCCATTGCTTATTCTCTCAACTACTTCTTTTCATTTTGTCAGTGAAACTTACTCTATTTTACTTAAAATTGAACAACATACCATTTTACCCCATAGTTCTTTATTTTCATAAAAATTATCTCTTTATATCCCATACAATTTAGATTCTGTTCATACATCTTGTTACATACTATATACACATATAATTATGTGCATTACATAAGTATGATTTACATTTGATATTTTTATAGTGTATTGTTTGTTGCCTCTTCCTGAATGAAATGTAAACTCTGTAAGGGCAAGTACTACATTTTCAGTAAATATCTGTTATTTAATAGCAAAGCAAGGAAATTCTTGAAAAACAAAATAAGATACGAATGGGTAAGCTTACGAGTGATAATGATATTTTATTCAAGGACATCTTTATCACTATTCCCTGATATTTACACATCATCACTGACTTTTATGGAGCTATGTTTCCTCTGTAAAATAAGAGGATTTAATTTTACTTATCTCTTAATGTACTTTAGCTCTATAATATGAAATATGAATGAAAGAGAAAACTTCTATTTTTCATTAAGACCATAATATTAGAGGAGACCTCCTGGAATTGAAAGTAGTGGTTTTGTAACTCTGTAGTATAACCATTTATTTGTCACAGTAGGTAGTAAACATATGGAACTTGGTCTGACTGAAAATTCCACAGGATCAAAAAGAAATTTAAACACATTCTTGTATTACCGAATCATTTTTGGTGTTTTTCTCTTGACATCAGCATCCTAACTGGCAATTTTCCCACCCCACATATTCTTAAAGACATTTTTAAAAAGGATGGATCTTGATCTAATCCAGTAAATACTTTTCCTATGCTTCATTAAAATTTAGCAAATTTTCAAATAATGTTAGAGATGCACTCTTCCATGTTTCCATTCTGGTAATGAAAGTGTCCAGTTACATATGAATCTGCATCTTAAAAGCAGAAGCATGCAATAGTTCATCCTTTCATTATTTTACTTTTTAAAATCTGAACTTTGAATTGAGTTTAGGATCTGGTGACTTTGGGGATTCATTGTTATTTGTGATAGAGCAAGTGGTTTTATACTACAAATTCGCCTTAATGCAACATAAGTATAATTCTACCTTAAGCAACAAAATTTCAGCAAACAAGGTTGTAAAAAAATTAGTATGTAGAAAAATGAGTTTATGGAAAAACTCTAGATATAGTACTAATTTATATTCTTGATAATACCAATTTATTCTTTTCCTTTTTTCTTGGTATGGGGATCGAACCCAGGGGAGCTTTATCACAGCTATATTTCCAGTCCAAAGTTGCTGAGGCTGGCCTTTGACTTGTGATCCTCCTTCCTTAGGCTCCTGAGTTTCTGGAATTACAAGAGTGTGCCACTATATCTGTCTACATATTACCTTTATTATGCACCTCCAGAAAATATAAGAATTTTATTGCCAAAATGGATGATATCATCTGGGAAATCTATGAACTTACCATGCCCCAAATTCTGTTACATATCTTTATTTGACCTTAATCATATGGCTTAATTTCTTATCCTTGATTATATGCTAAAACAGAGGAACTTATCCAATACAAAGAAACTGAGATGTAATGAAGGACCCATGTGAATTTATGCAGTTACTTAAGATCTTTAAAAAATGGCATAGTGATTATATCATGAATTTGCTTTAATAGAGATGAAATGTGAAATTTTTTTATTTCAGAAGGTAGTTCATAAGTCTTTGTTGTATACTATATGGAAAAAGATTTATCAAAAAACATTGACAATACACATAATTATACTAGAAATATTTATTCCTCAAAATTATGAGAAAAATCTTGAATAGTTGTTCCAATAGTTTTATGATGCTATTACCAATAAACAAAATTCAATGACTATATGTAGTAGAAATAGATGTTAAAACTTCCATAGGAAAATTTTAAAAATTGTAAAACTTTTAACTCACAATGTAGTTTCATTATAAAGACTAGTTATAAATCCTTTGGTATGATGCATATTCAAACATTGCAGAACAGACTGCTATAGAAGGAATGTACTAGAGTCTGATGAGATTGGGTTTGAGATATTAGTGAAATAAGTAGCAGTGTTCTCTGATGATTAATCAGTCCACAAAAGTCCAGCACATCTTGTATCTAGAGTAAAGATCATACACCATTTCTTAAAAGTCATGTAATGAATATATTAGGCTGTGTCAGCCATAAGATCTCTGTCACAAATATTCAACTCTGACCCTTCAGTGCCAATAAAGACATTGAAAATACTTAAATGTGAGTGTATCTTCCACTAAAATTTATTTCGAAATATGGATGTCTAGTTTGTGGACTGCAGTTTGCCAAACTTTTGATCTAAAAGGTCGGAAGGGCAGAGAAAAAGAGATGATGTGGCTGAAGGTTCTTTACACCTAAAAAAAATGGATGGAGTCAGACCAGACCATTTAATTTCTAAATTCTTGAAGTCCTTGACTGGTCTTAAGTTTTGCCAATTCAAATGGATTTTTAATGTCTTATTACAGACTTCCAAGATTGATTAAATTTATTGCCTTTTCATACTACACTCCCTTTTGAAAACATGTCTTCTTATGTACCCTTTAAAAATGGGATAGTAATCCACCCTTTAACTAAGCTGACATTGAAAAATTCAGAATACAATAAAAAGCTACTGAAGTGTTGAGGGAGAGTTCCTTGGCCATTTTCTTTCTAAAGTGTCAGTTCATCAGCAATGTGCCAAGTGTCACTTGGAGAATAGCTCTTTCCTCATAAGCCTCTTTTTAAAGACTGAATACTTTCAAAGTTTCTATTTAATAAATCTCCTGGTTAATCTTAGTAACAAAAGAGCACTACTATATTTCTCTTTACAGTAACTGGAAGTTGTAAGTTCTGAAAGTCATTACTGGAGAAGGAAACTCCTTAATATATCAGGGAATTCTGAAGTTTTCTGGAAATACTTTAAACCTCTGCTGCCAAACAATGAATGGTGCCTTAGCCACTAGTCACAGGATGAGATGCTGAATACCAACATCAGCCCAGGTAGAAAGCACTTTTCACTGGGTGACCATAAAGTTTGAAGAATAAGATTTAAATATACAAAGTGGATAATTAAATATGTTCTATTAAATGTCATTTTTTTCATTGTAGTTTCTTAAGTTTATAATGAAGGTTTTCTACTCCCTCCCCCAGTGTACTCTGACAATCAAGTAAAAGCTAGAAGTTTTTTGTTGTTGTTGTTTTTTGTAGATGGACACAAACAATGGCTTCTTTAGAAATTATTTAGGACAAAGAGTGGAGGGGAGGAGGGCTATGGGATAGGCGAGAACCATCTTTTATAACTTCAATGTCATTAAAATCTCTTCAATCAATATTTTCAACATAAGCATATTTAAAATATGAAACATATTAAGATCAAGATTGTCTCATTTATCCTAAAATATTGAGTAAATCACTATCCCTTGAATACTTAGATTGTGATATAATAAATGTACTGATAGTTTCACTGTCTAAACTCAATGAAAGAAAAAAAAACAGATAACAGTTAAAGCGGATGAAGCAGAAATTCCATTCTGTACAAGGTGTCTCCCCTTTCCCAAGAACCAGTAATGGCCTCCCTGAAAGAGCTGCCTAGCAAGGCACAGATCAGACCAACCACACTCTCTCTCCTCACTCTTTTTTTTTTTTTTTCCAAACACACTTTTTTTTTTATTGTAAACAAATGGGATACATGTTGTTTCTCTGTTTGTACATGGCATAAAGGCATACCATTTGTGTAATCATAAATTTACATAGGGCAATGTTGTTTGATTCATTCTGTTTTTTTTTTCATTCCCCCCACCCCTCCCACCCCTCTTTTCCCTCTATACAGTCCTTTCTTCCTCTATTCTTGCCCCCCTCCCTAACCCTAACTCTAACCCTGACACTAACCCCTCCCTCCCCCCATTATGTGTCATCATCCACTTATTAGCGATATCATTCATCCTTTGGTTTTTTGAGATTGGCTTATCTCACTTAGCATGATATTCTCCAATTTTATCCATTTGCCTGCAAATGCCATAATTTTATCATTCTTTATGGCTGAGTAATATTCCATTGTATATATATACCACAGTTTCTTTATCCATTCATCAATTGAAGGACATCTAGGTTGGTTCCACAGTCTGGCTATTGTGAATTGAGCAGCTCTGAACATTGATGTGGCTGTATCTCTGTAATATGCTGATTTGAAGTCCTTTGGGTATAGGCCAAGGAGTGGGATTGCTGGGTCAAATGGTGGTTCCATTCCAAGTTTTCTAAGGAATCTCCACACTGCTTTCCAGAGTGGCTGCACTAATTTGCAGCCCCACCAGCAATGTATGAGTGTACCTTTCTCCCCACATCCTGCCAACACCTGTTGTTGCTTGTATTCTTGATAATCGCCATTCTAATTGGGGTGAGATGGAATCTTAGGGTGGTTTTGATTTGCATTTCTCTTATTACTAGAGATGGTGAACATTTTTCCATATGTTTGTTGATTGCTTGTAGATCTTCTTCTGTAAAGTGTCTATTCATTTCCTTAGCCCATTTGTCCATTGGATTATTTGTATTCTTGGTGTAAAGTTTTTTGAGTTCTTTATAGATTCTGGAGATTAGTGCTCTATCTGAAGTATGATTGGCAAAGATTTTCTCCCACTCTGTAGGCTCTTTCTTCACATTGCTGATAGTTTCCTTTGCTGAGAGAAAGCTTTTCAGTTTGAATCTATCCGTGTTATTGTTTCTTGCTTTTATTGCATGGTATTGGTACCAAAATAGAAAGGTAAATCAATGGTACAGAATAGAGGACATGGACACAAACCCAAATAAATACAATTTTCTCATACTAGCCAAAGGGGCCAAAAATATGCAGTGGAGAAAAGATAGCCTCTTCAACAAATGATGCTGGGAGAATTGGAAATCCATATGCAACAGAATGAAACTAAACCCGTATCTCTCACCATGCACAAAACTAAACTCAAAATGGATTAAGGACCTCAGAATCAGACCAGAGACCCTGCAGATTATAGAAGAAAAAGTAGGTCCAGATCCTCAACATGTAGGCTTAGGACCAGACTTCCTCTCTCCTCACTCTTAAGCCTATACCAGACTCACATCCCAGCAGACCTAAAAGGGCATGCACAAAGTTTGACCCCCTAAGGAGACCATTACCAACCAGACAAATAATAATTTTAGTTTTCTGTTTATATTCTATAGAGTAATGTAGAGATATCTTATACTATCAAGGGATCAAATTAGAGGGATTGTAAAGTTGGTTTGAACCAAGCTTTTTACCCTGAGTTCATTCTGCAGTGACTCCAGATTCAATGTTTTAAATTGTTTGGCATAGAGCTAACTGTTTGCTTCTTGGTTGACTGAAATATAGACCCAGAAGTGGCCTGTATTAAATAAAGGTTAAATGCCAGAAATTCCTTAAGTTACCATAGAGGAAACTAACTGAAGGCTGATGGAGTTTGGAATAATAGAGTGGATTTATCATATAAGACCTACTCTCTCACACACACACACACCAGTAGGTTCCAGAAGACTTTAATTATAGCTGTGTCAATAAATATTTAAGAAGAACCCCATAATGTTTGAAATAAGTCCCTCCTCCCACCCACCCTTCCTTCCTTCCTCCTCTCTGCTTTTCTCTGTTCTCTCTCTTTCCTTTCCTCTCCTTTTCTTTTCTTTACTTTACTTTCCTCTCTATCTCTCTTCCTTCCTTCCTTCCTTCCTTCCTTCCTTTCTTGCTTCCTTCTTCCTTCCTTCCTTTCTTCCTTCCTTCCTTCTATCTTCTCTATAGGGCAGAATCACAGTGGGAGATGGATGCCTGCAAACTAAGATCCATAAATTCCATGGGAATGATGGGATCCTGATAATAAGAGCCAAGAGGTGATACTTAATTTTCAAATAAAAGGTAGACATGTTTGCTGTGATGGAATAATTGTTATAATGGAGAGTGCAGTTAAAGCAGCATTTAAAATAGTTTGACCTGCAGGTAACTCAATTATTATCTAAATTAGATGGACAGTTTACTGAAGTCTTACTTGAACCATATAAGTGAAAGTTTCTTGGTTTAGAGAACAGAAGTCTGACTTAAGTTCCAAAAACAGAAAGTCATACCACCTCCACAAAGTCAGGAATTTAATCAGTTATAGAACCTGAACCCCTACAATGAAGCTGAGTCACCTTGAGGAAAGAACCTGCTACACTTTCAAAACATTTACTGCTAATCTTCCATAGGGTGACTGTGCAGGCAGAAGGGAAAACAGTTTGGGAGGAGGTAACAAAATTCTGGTTTTGAATTGACACAAAGATCTGGAGGTACAAAACTTCATTGTTAGAGCAAGAGTTAGGGCAGGAGCTCATGGAGAGTAGAAGATCAGTGAACTTTCTCATGGTGTACATAGAGATTCTTCAAAACCAAACTGTGGCTATGATCTTAGCTCTAGAATGTGCACTTTGAACAGACACGTTCACATTAATTGCATGGTCCATGGAATGAAGTCTATTATGATAGGATTAAAAAATAAAACAAGGTAAAAACCACTAGAACTGCCTCTTCCTATGCAAATACTGTTCCAAAAGCAATGCTGCATCTCAGGAAGAACACAGAGATCATCCACCACCAAACACATGAAAGTACACAGGTGATGACTCCCTACCATGTCTCCTTCAACTCACCTTTTGGTTTTAGCAAAGGATAAATGGATCCTAGAGATTGAGCGTGGATTATCAGAAACAATTGAGTTGTGACTCCAATTGCAATTATTACAATGAGGATTTTGTTGTTGGAGAAAAAGCAACAAAATCCATAGCAGTGGTATTTAGCTATTGATAAAGTAATTGCTTTTTGTTTTCTTTCGACTTTTTCCCCTTCAGTACTGGGATTGGGATCCAGGGGCTATGTCTCAGATTTCCAGATCTTTTTAAAAATGTTTTGAGACAGGGTCTGTAAATTGCTCATGCTGATTAGGAATGCATGATCTTTCTGCCTTGGCCTCCTGAGTTACTGGGATTACAAGTGTGTACTTCCCCCTGGTTTTTTTTTTTTTTCCATATGCTTGATAATAAAAGCCAACAGGAGCATTTTCTTTTTAGAAGACAAGGTCGCAAGATACCTTTATAGTGTGGTCTAGAGGATATGTTCCCTTTCCATCACTATGTGAATTCAGATAGCAAGGTCTTTGTCTCTTCCCTCCACAGGACATAGCACTTGATTTTCCTTGGTGTGGATTATAATCCTTATCACCGATTACATTAGACTGTTTAGATCTATTAAGAAGGAAGTTTCAAATTACAACTCATCAAGAAGAAAAGCATGGGCAAAGGGTGGGAAATAAAACCCACAAAAATCTGAGGACTTGCTATACAAGTGCAAGTTTTAGGGTTCCAAAGACCCTAGGTGCTTCCCACCTTTTCATTTTTCAATATTTGATATTCACAATACTTAGAGCTATCAAGGAAGACTTAAATTGCAGGTCAAAATTTTTAAACAAAGGAGAAAAAATATCATACAGCAGTGAAAACACCATGATCACAAATATTACTGTAAACTCCATGTATTACAGCTTAGTTGGCATGCTCAAGTTTAGACACTTAAAAATAAGAGAAAGAAAAGCCTGCTTTTGAGAAACAAACGTAAAGGTGAAAAGCGTATGAAAACATAGTCCCAAAGATTTTTCAAAAATATCTAGGTGGGATTGCTTAATAACTTAGTCATTGCAACTTCAAACTGCATGAAAATGACTCTAAGATGGATGCAATGTTGCAGCATTTTAAATGAATCAGACAAGGAGAATATCACACTGAGCACAGCCAAATATGGACTTCATTATCAAGTTTATATTTCTCTTAAAGTCAGTGTGTGTGAAGAATACATGACAATTTCATAAACTCTGTTCCTAGCTGAAGAAATTAAGAAAAGAGCAACAAATTGGTATGGGCAGCATGTGGTTATCACATCCGTCCTTAATCAACATAGCTTCTCAAGAAACTGTTGTAAAAACTAGAGGCAAGATATGAAATTGCATAAATTGTATATGCAAAGCAATCTAAGTTACAGGAGAGATTGACAGAATTATAATAATAGTCTCCTTTTTGAATAAAAATGATTGATATAAATATGACTCTAAATTTAACAATTGTCAGAAATCACCACTACCAAATTTGTGATTCTAAATCTTGCAGAGCCTAAATTATCTTGAAAAAAGAACTTTGAAACAGTCTTCTGGGATGTCAAGTGATCTAATTAATTCAGTATGGTGTTTAGTTTTTTCATTTCTATTTTCATTTTAAATCATTCTTAATTTTAAAAATAATTTTAAAAAATCCCTCACCAAGAGGTTAAAAAGAGCAAAATCAAACTGATTCTTTTTCTGTAGTGTCATAATGGATAATATTCTAAATTGTCCAAGCTATGTCATTGACTTTTGCAATCATGAAATTCATGAGCTATAAGATATTTTCCTCACCCATGGTTCAGCAGAGGTATTAGTGTTAACATTCTAGTGCTAGAACATTTAAGATTTTTCCACAACATACACTTATACAATCTTATTTTAGGGCTAGAGGTGTAGCTGACAGAGGGCTTGACTAGTATGCAGGAGTCACTGGGTTCGATTACCAGAATCATAGGAAAAGAAAAAAGAAATAAAAACACTTTAGAAAAATAGCCTTTAGGCCAGGCATGGTGTGCATGCCTGTAATCTCAGTGGCTCAGGGGACTGAGGCAGGAGGATCAAGAACTCAAAGCCAGTCTCAGCAACTTAGTAAGGCCTTAAGCAATTTAGCAAGAGCTTGCCTCTGATAAAATATTTTAAAAAGGGCTGCAGAGGTAGCTTAGTGGTTAAGCACACCTGGGTTCAATCCCTGGTACCAAAAAAAAAAACCAAGAAAAACAAAAAGCAAAAGTAAAAAAGCAATCTTAATACCATCCATGCCTTTTCTCAGTTGCTCATATCTTGTGTGAAATTTTAACATGTATATAACATGTATATAATTGAATTTCTCACTCTTTTTGACATTTTGCTGATTATTACATTGTAATAATAATAATAGCAAATATCAATTTTGTTCTATAAGTCATACACTATTATGCATGTTGAGGATTCGGTGGACTGGTGGTGAACACCTGCCTGGAAGTTGGTGTAGCCAGTACAGTGTGAGAGGCAGAGCATCTTCTCTGCAGATTCCCATGCTGGTCAGGTGGATGCTATGAATCTGAAAGGCAGGGGTAAGTGGCTGCCACCCCTCTGTCATTTCTGTCGTCATAGTGGAATGAACACCTTTGGCTGTCGTGTTTCTGGCTTTCACGTTGCAGCTTATGAAACTGCAGATTATGAAAACTGTTTATTTTGGGGAAGTGGTGGGTGTGTAAGATTTATGGCCAGTCTTATGAAAATTCCTATCTACCTTCTGCCACTTCCTCTGTGCCTTTAAATGTGTTAATTTATTTTTTTGTGTGTGTTTTATTAAAGGGAAATAGTACCTTGCAGGAATATTTTAAGGGTTACTTATAAAGTATCTGTCTTATATCTGAAACAAAGTTGTTCTTAGTTATTCTATTTATGGCAATTGTGTGGATATGGAGATTTTATATATATATATATATATATATATATATATATAAAATTTATGTTTTTGGTTTCAACTTTTGCCTTCAGATAACAATAACCAGTTCAACTTTGCTAGGTACATTAGTTCAGTTTCTTTTGTTGATAATACAATACTACAGACCAAGTTTTAAAGAAAAGTGTATTTTGGCTCAGGGTTCTGGTCTAAGGAGAAGGAGTTACATCTGGTGATGGCCTTCTGGTTGGCAGATTCTGAGGTGGTGCAGGGAATCCCACGGAGAAACAGGGGTACATGTGCCTGCATGTGTGTGTTCTTACCTCTTATAAAGTCACCAGGATTTGGTCATGGGGGCCCCAACCCAATAGTTTTACATAACCCTCTCAAAGGTCCCTTTTCTAAATGCCACAGTCAGATTAAATTTTCATCGTTTTTTATCTTAAGCTCACAAAAATACTCCAACATGAGTTTCAGAAGGGACAAAACATATTCAAACCATAAGACTATGTAAGAACAGGAATCACAATTTTAAGTTCAAATTGATGTGATTTGTTTAGGAAAGTAAAGAATAGTTAATAGGTCTCCATATTTCTGGCAGCTCTGTCTTCAGGAGACTTTCTCTGATCCCTAGGTTTCCAAGGACCTTCAATAAATTTTCAGTGCTCTTCTGCTCTGGAGAAGAGCTTCTTTTCAATCCCCCTGTTCCCATGGAAAACACTTGAAGGACAATAACTCTTGCCTATACAACAAACTAAAAAATTCCTACAAGCAGTAAATAATGGCAATACATGTCACCCACAGTTTCCTGTTCTTGTCTGTGCTTGATCAATGCTTCTTTGTACTATTCCTGACTCTCAGCTAGCACCACCACTTTTCGGAAGATGAGGCTATAAATATTTCTGTGCCCAAATGACATTTCACGGTACATATGATAATGTTTACTTTGGAGATTTGTTTCATTTTTGTTTGATTTTACATTATTGATGTGTTTTGCCATCATTCATATAAATATTTTTAAAAATTGTATAAAAGAAGGTATTTTCCTTTAAATTCTTTTATAAAACCATCCTAATATGTCAGGAGGAAACTTTAGTGTCCACTTCTGGGTATTTACCCAAAAGCAAACAAACGAAATAGAAATCACGGTCTCAGGAAGATATTTACATTTCCACGTTATTTACAGCATTACTTAAAATAGCCAATTTTTGAAAATAATCTAAATGTGAAGTGATTGAAGAATAGATAAGAAAATATATTATACACATACAATGGAATATTAGTTAACCTTCAAAAGAAAGAAATCCTGTTAGATGCTATAATATGCATAGACCTCCTGGATTGGTTTAGTCAGCTTGTTCACTGCTGTGAACGAAAGAAAGGCATACTTCCAATGACTCACCTCCTCCAGCCACATCCTACCTGCCTACAGTTACCAACCAGTTAATCCCTACCAGGGAATTAGGTTAAAGCTCTCATAACCCAAGCTTTAAACCTTCTTGCAAGCTTTTGGGGGACAACTCATAGCTAAACCATAACAAAGACATTATAATAATAAGTGAATTGAACTTGTCACAGAATAACAAAGATTGTATGATTGCTCTCTTATATGAAATATCTGAAGTAGTCAGTGGCCTGGGGGTTGATGGGGAGTGAATGTTTAATCATATAGAGTTTCAGTTATATGAAATAAAAGTTCCAGAGAACTACTACATAGCATTGCACCTATAGTTAACAATATTGTCCCTTATACTTAAAAATATCTGTTAAGAGGTTAAATCTCATATCTTATATTTTTTTTCCAAGACATACAAGAAAATTCTAAAGGAATAATGTACCTTCAGAAGTTGGCATTATATCTCTGATAAAAAATAGTATGACACACACTCCTGTTACAAGTCATAGTGAAGAAGTTTTCCAATTCCCACATTTTAAAGAGATTTGATAAAATATCTAGGTGCTAGGGTTTGAGATGTTGCTCAGTTTTAGAGTGATTGCCTAGCATGCAAAGGCCCTGGTTTTGATCCCCAGCACTTGAAAAAAAAATAATCATACCCATCTGTATTTTTCCTTTAAACATATTATTACTGAAATAATGGTAAGATTAATGAGCATATCTTATGTTAAATAGAATTGCATGTTAGGTATTATGTACCTTGGTATAACCCAAGTCCTTATATATAAGGTAGCATTATACCAATCTCAATCTATTTCAATGAAGAGTTCCCAGAACTGTCTCCAAGGGACAAATATAAAATTAGAATTCTAAGTTTTGGACTAACCAAGGCTTTTATGTAGTCAAGTATAGTAGAATGTAAAAATAATATTCGCAACAAAAATATTGAGATATCAATTTTGTTTTGTTCATTTAATCAGAAAACATGGGTACTATGTCAACTCTGTATTTTCTTATTAGAGGATTTCAAATGATATGTCACTAATTATCAGACAAGTACTAATTGAACTCAGGATGAATGAGCTTCTCCTGTTATCTAGGAAGAGTAAAAAATGAGTTTTGGCATTTAATGACTTTGTCATTCCTATCGAGTGGCAGTGAAGCCAGAGAAGTTGAACAGAAAGGTATCTTGTGGCACTGTAGATATATTTCTGGTCAGAAAATTGTCATTTTGCCTAATCATGAAATTAATTTATGATGAAGTTCAAAATCAATTAGAGTTTAAGTGGATACTGACCATCTTCCAGTTGACTATGCATTTCAACCCATCTGGTCACTTAATGTTGTTACCTGAGAACCTGGAACAGACTGCACCATGACTGGGTTTCTCAAGGTAAAATGATAAAGAGCTGATACTGTCAAACTTATATGAGTTTTACCCCAAATCTCTTGCTGTATGCAAATTTAAAATAGTAAGTAGACTATTTAGTTTTACTGATTAATTGATTCTGATCTTTAAACACAAACTGCAGGCATATGACTGTGTCAGGAGTTATGGGAGAGAAAAAGAATTCTGATATGACTCTGGACCCAAAGATGTTTATAATCAAGTAACAATTGCAAAACATATGAGTATTTTCATAGTTATATAAGAGCAAAACAAAAATGTAGCAAAGATCTAGTCCACAACTGATTAAGGAAAAATTAGTATTAAGATTTAAAACGGAGGGCTGGGGTCATGGCTCAATGGTGAGGCCCTGGGTTCGATTCTCAGAACTGCCTATAAATAAATAAAATAAAGGTCCATCAACAACTAAAAAACCATTAAAAAAAAAAAAGATTTAAGAAGGAATTTAACAGGTGGGAAAATACAGCAACATGAAATTTATCAGTAATGTAATCATATTGTGCTAATTTAGTTTTAGACAGTTGAGGTGTTGTGCTCAGTTTAGAATTTTTAGAATTACACATATCAAAAGAACAATGCCACATTCATGCAATCATGGAGATGAATATAAAGTTAACAGTTCTCAAGGGCATTTATCAAGAAACTGAAAACTTAACTTCAGAGCACTAGAAACCATCTAGGCTAGCATACATTTGTGAAAAATGAGAAATAGGTCTTTTTAAAATTTTTCTTCCTAAAAAGAACTATGATTTACTATAGGGAAGAAACTTTTAGCTTTTGAACCTTGTGGCATTTATCACCTTGAAAGACAGCAAGTTAGCCATTGCAGGGTGGGCAAAGAAATTGAGAGAGAAGATGGGGGAGAAGTTATTGAGGGAATTGAAGCTTTCAATATGGACCTGGCAAAATAAACTGCCTCTATAGTTTCTTTCAAATATGAAAGCCAGTTGTCCTGCAAATTGTGGTGTTAGTTTTGTGCTTGCAGGTTGCAAGGATCAGAAACACATTCAACTTCATTCAGGTGGGCGGAGTTTATTATAAGTGAACACAGAGATTGCCTACGCACTATATTTATACTGCTTAATATCATTAACATATGGAATAGAACACAATAGAACCCAGGGAAGGAGAGAATACAGAGTTCTAGGCAACAGAGTACCTCATCATTTGCCAATACACTTCGGTAGGTCTGAGTAATAGTCTTCTCTTTTGCAGTGCTGGTGACTGAACCCTGGGACCTCACACATGTTGGGCAAGTGCTCTACCCATGAGCTTCATCCTCAGCCCTCATCTCAGCCTTTCTAACATCCTCTCACTACTGACCTAGCATTTCTTCCTATTCCAGGCATGGCTTACTCAGAACTTACCTTCCTTTCCCAGCCTCTACACAGGCTCTTTTTACTGATGTTTTTGCTATGATCTCTGTCACAGCCTTACATAAGACACTCTACTTCCACTGTTCTTAAGTTGCTTTATTTCAAATCTCCCTGTGAGTACAAATGCACCTGAGTCATGATTTAACATCCAGTGTTCTTACCAAGCAGAATCTGTATACAAAACACATTCAGAGCTCATCTCTCTCTTATCGTTCTGTAACAGCCTTTGGTCAGTTGAAGATTTGAGTTTCATAGGTTATGACTGGAATAACAGGGTGAAAGAACACAGAAGATAGCACTATAATTAGAGGCATATTATATAGACTCTTTATAAAAGAGACCTGTTCCAAAATAAGCACTGAGAATCTCAAAGTTTTCCTCACCATTCTGGCATTTATCAGCTGGCAGGAAAAGATAGATCACTGTGGGTTGGACTATCCTTGATTCATGAGTAGACATCAATGAAGTAGAAGAGAACATCTTTATTCAAATTACTCCGACTCTTCTGAGTACCTTTGGAAGAAACACTTAGGTTTCGATCTAAATAATCTACAGAAATTTGACAATTTATCTTTCCACACTGTGATTTATAAAATGACAGTCTGGCCTCGGGCTTTAATGAATAATTCATTTTTAATAAATATGTATTTCTAAACATAGTATCTGATATATGCAAGAGTATATATGTAGCAAATCTACATTATGAAGCTTAATAATAAAATGAGTTTCCATAAACTTATCACTTCTACTTAGGAACTAGGGCAGTATTTAGCATGAATAATGCATTCTTTAATCAAATCCCTGTTTACTGATAGGCCCAGTGATAGCCATAGTGTGACCTGTTCTGTGGATGTTGTCCCTAGATAAATATTTGTTGTGTTAATAATTGTGTGGATAGTCATTTGAATAGTGAAAAGAATTTTGCACTACCTTCCTCTTGTGCAATATTATCATCACATACTTTTAGGGCACTGGTTGAGTAGAAAATTATCCATGCATAATCAGAGAAAATAAATCCAGGGAAAATAAATGATTTATTATTGATCACAAAGAAAGGCAATAGCAATAACTAATATGTATATTTTCAGTCTATCAGAAATTCATTTAAACCACTGGCACACAGTGTTTCTTGCAAAATTTAAGGTATTCCTTATATCAGTTAATATTATGTCCATGATAAAGGTCATGGAAACAGAGGCACAGAATTTTTAAAATAATTTGTGAAATTTTGGTTAGATTGCAGACAAGACTTCAGGGTTGTTAAAATTTACCAAATGTTATAGTTACATAGTGATACAATTTATTATTATTTCACACTTTCTATGACATTCTGCTACAATATTCTCTTTAATTCCTTAACTTTATAATAAAATTTCCTTATTATTATACTAGATGATCCCTTTTTTTCCACGTAAATCCCACCAACTTCAAAAGTGTGAGATCATGCTTTTCATAGCATCTTTAAATCAATTGCAAAGATGACATGAAAATTAGTGATTCAATTTCTTGGTGGAAAATTTATTCTGAAACTTTGGAGATGAGAGAGTCAATATATCTCCTAAACATAAGCATAAAATATGCTCCCATATACTAAGGATATAGATGTTAGATTTAATAACATAATTTGTACCAAAAGTACTTGTTGATGAAAACATTACACAAAATCTTTTCTGGAAAATGATAACTTATAAAAGCAAAAGAAACCCAACAGTGGGGATTATTGCTGTTCATTAAAGTGATGAGTCAATCTACCAAGGCAACTAGACTTTGTTTTTAAGGTGATATACAAAGTTTTCAGTAGGTTACAGGTGATTGCATATAATAAAGATTAACAAATTTGTAGAGAGCACTGAACTTCTGCTACCAGCTCTATTAAAAGATGAGACCCAAGAATCTTCAAGGCTATATTCTAGAAAGACATTATGCAATGAGGAAGGGGCAATAGGCAAAAATGTGTTGGTGTTGCCGAACTTTGAAATTTATCTACCCAAAGCAGATCTCCTGCACTTACAAAGCAAGAAGGAAAATAATTATTTATCATCATGTGCTTAAAATATGATGAAAACACTTTAAAATATAAAAGTTTCTAAGAAGTGCCTTTTTCCATATAATTTATGTGTTTTGTAATTTATGTCAATATTTATGTAGATAGTCATTGTCCTCCTTTTATTATATCAAAGATTTGCATCTATTTATAATACTGGTAGGTAGAAAGAGGTGGAACTTCTCTGAGAATAGCAAAGGTAAAGAAAAAACGTCTTTGTAATAGAAGAGAATGACCATGGAGTCAAAATAAACTTCTAAGAGGTCGTTTTTATCCCCCTCTGGCCTCCTTCTCTTCCTTTCCAGTGGACAGGCTTACTGCTGATGTGGTTCTTTTAAAATCGATTTTGCTGCAGACAATAGGCAGCTCATCTTCTCTTCTGAATGTGGCTCTATTAGAGATCCAATGAAAGTGTGTGTAGATCAGTACAATTCCCTACACACTCATGGGAAACAACCACAGTGATGGTAATAAAGTAATAAAACAACATTGAGAAATTCAAAGCCAGTTCACAGAAAAAAAGATCTGTGTAGAACCCATCAGAAGCATCACTTTCGTGTATGGCCCAGTGCCCATGGAGGAATGATTAATCACCCCTGCTAGATTTAGCTCCTGCTGTCCTCTGCCTCCCTGCTAAACCCTCTTTTCTTAACATTTTGCCTGTTGAGTGACATTGTGCTCCAAATTGAGAGAGGTGAGTTTCACCTACCTCAGAAAGCATGTTCTCCTTTCCTGACATGAACTTTCTTTGTAGGATATCATCCAAGCAATACTGCAACAAAAATTCTCTGTAATTGACAAACGTCTGAGTTGGGACAAAGGTTATAAACCACACAGTCCCTTTTACAGATCAAGGAGCTGAAGTTCAAGCATATCCAGCTGAAAAACAAAAGAGGCGAGAGTGGGTAGGTTGCCTACCCCATTGTTCTCTTCCACCTCTTCACCCTTCATAGCCAGCAATTGCCCAAGAGGAAAAAGATGTGATTGTCATAAAAACAAGTATGAAAAGAGCACTAGAAATTGGTTATTCCACTTGTTTTTATAGGTTTTGAGGTTTAGGATTTGAAAAATATTTCATTTGTATTTGAATAACTGTCATCATTACAAATATGTGCTCTTGAAATCAGGATTTGTTATTTAAGTCAGAACCATTACAGAAAATGTTGCTTAGTCTATGAGCATAAGTTATTTTCCTTGCAGATAAAAAAAAAAAAGAAAAAAAAAAACAATTATTTGACTTACTATTTTCATTTTACGGAATCTTATTTTACCAGGTAAGTTTTATCCAGCCCATGTTATCTCCCTGTAAATTTGTAGTTTTTATGTACATACATTACCAATTTTACACTTACATATTACTACTAACAAATAAATTCAGGCAACATGATAATTTAAACCTGCCAGGTTTTTTTCAGGTCAACCACAACTCGAAGCAAATCCTTTTCTCATATGTTAACAACTTCATTTCAGAGATAAGGATGGGTTCTGGAATCTTGCAAATTTGAAATTCATTAATAACAATTGTCTAACTGCTTTTATCCCTGTATTTTAACAAATAAAATAATTTTTAAAAAATCCTAACAAGTATTTCTTTTTTGTTTCTTTGTTAGAAATGATATAAAATCCAAAGCAATTAACCTCTACTTAGTAAAAAGTGCCAAGAAATTTGAGAGCTGAGTTGTAGAATTAAATAATTTAGTACATTTTTGCTAAATCTTAATAAAAACAATTTCAAAAGAAAACATTACATTTAGCTCAGTGAAGCATTCTTTACCTCTGAAACCCCATTTACTGACTGAGAATAAGATAGGCACTACCAATCATTTCAATTGTCTAGTAATATATATTTGTAAATCATAAGGAATGTATATTTTCTAATTTTAGAGGTAAACATACTTTCTGATTTTTCTGGGCATAATTTTTAAGATAGTAGTAGTAGACATTAAACTTCAAAATTCCTATTCCATTAAAAAGGTTTTGCTTTCTGTCTTTGTTTCTTTACTTTGGTTACTAAAGTGTTGGGAACTGGAAGCATGTTAAATGCACTGATTATAGCCAAGGATTTTAGACCAGACAAGGCAGTTCCAAACTTTTTGGAGATAAATTCAAAATGTTCTTATTACAGTCTTCTGGAAAATATTTTCCAGTTCAAATATTTTTCTTCAAATTGAAGATATCATTATGCTTCTTGAAAAATAGCTCTACAGAAATTGGTAGGCTTTCCATGTTAGAAATTTCTGTGACTCTCAGCTTACTATTGATAAGGTAGTATATAAACTGGTAAGTAGGACAGAAATAACACTAGTCAAAAGAATGAGAAAATCACTAGTAAGGTATGTAGAAGTAATATATGCCAGGAACTTTCTGGAGATCTCTAAAGAAAAATGTATTTAACACTTAAGCATTGAACTCTGAGTTAAGGAGTGTATATTTGAGATATTACTGTGATTGAGATTAGAATTTGTTGGAGGCCTTGAACAACAAATTACACAAAATAAGAGGAGAAAGGTATTCTGGTAGGGATAAACATAGCAAGTTATGAAAGTCTTTAAAATTACCATACATCTTGTTTTCCTGGAGAAGTCCTAGTTTGTGGTTTTTGTTCTGGCAGAATTATTATTACCTGTACAATTTTCACTATTAAACTGCTCTGGTCCAGGTAGTACATGATGTGTGACTAACCCTTTAAAAATATCACTATCTGGATGAAAAAAAATGATGGGCTTTCCAGGAAAATGTGAAACTTAGACAAAGCCACACATGGCGTGAGAGTGCAGGTGAGATGTTGGAGCCAACCCATCAGAGTGAAGAGAATGTGATTGGGGGAGGGGGGCAGGCAGATGAGAGAGACCTTAAAAGACCTTTCTGCCCCGTCAGTAATTTTAACTTTATTCCAAAGCCAGTGGGAAAGGAAAGAAATATTTAAACAAGGGAAATGCATAATTGGATATGAATTTTAGAAAAAGACGTAAGCAAAAAAAAAAAAATGAAGGCTGGAAGTTAGATATTATGGTCACTTTCAATAATTCAGGAAGGAAATTATGGCACTTGAATTAAGGCAGTGACGTTTAGAATTGAGAGGAGCAGATGCATCGAAACACTATGAAAGAGGTTGAAACACACAGGTCAATAGGTTTCCTGAACTTCATATTTTGAAAATGTATTTATTATATTAAAGTGAGATGTCCTATAAAAATGTCACAAATGAAAAAATAATGAAATATTTGAGTGTTTTTTTTGTCAAATATAATGAAATGCTAAGTGTTAGATATATTTGTAAACCAGATCCTTGTGTATGAAATAAGATTTTTAAAACAATTTTTTTCATGATGCTTTTTTATTGGTTCTGTTTAGTTACACATAACATTAGGATTCATTTTGACATAAAAGCATGGAATATAATTTGCTCTAATTCAGTCCCCAGCACTTCCCCTTTCCCCTTCTTCCTCCCTCCCCTGTTCCCTTCCTTCTACTCTACTCATCTTTCTGTTATTTACTGATAGTTTTTTTTTAAAATTTTTACAGACTGCTTTTTGATTCATTGTATACAAATGGGGAATATCATACACAATGTAGATTCATATCATACATGTACATAGGGTAATGATGTCTGTCTCATTCCATGATTTTTCATACCCCCTCTCCCTCTCATTTCCTTCTATATAATCTGAAGTTTCTCCATTCTTTTCTCACTCCTCACCCCTCCACCCCCATTATACATCATCATCCACTTATCAGGGAAAACATTCAGTCTTTAGTTGTTTTGGGATTGGCTTCTTTCACTTAGCATGATATTCACCAGTTTCATCCATTTATCTGCAAATGCCATAATATTATTCTTCTTTATGGTTGAATAATATTCCATTGTGTATATATAACATAGTTTCTTCATCCATTCATCTGTTGAAGGGCATCTAGGTTGGTTCCATAATCTAGCTATTGTGAATTGAGCTGCTATGAACATTGATGTGACTGTATCTCTGTAGTATGCTAATTTTAAGTCCTTTGGGTATAAACTGAGGCATGGGATAACTGGGTCAAAAAGTGGATCCATTCCAAGTTTTCTGAGGATTCTCCACAATGTTTTCTAGAGTGGCTGCACCAATTTGCAAATAACAGAAGACATCAGGGAAGATATAAAAAAAAAATCTTAAAGGTAAATGAGAACAACAACACAACATATCAAAATCTCTGGGACACTCTGAAAGCAGTACTAAGAGGAAAGTTCATTGCATTGAGCTCATATATTAAAAAAATAAAAAGTCACCAACGAAATGACCTAACATTACATCTCAAACACCTAGAAAAAGAACAACAGATCAACACCAAAGACAGGAAATAATTAAAATCAGAACTGAAATCAATGAAATTGAAACAAAAAAAAGTTTTTACATATAAACAAATTTTTACTGATAGTTACAATACTACATACATTTAGTCATTACTGCCCACAACTCAATTCTCTGATCTTTGTTCCATCAGAATTTTTTTTTTTTTTTTTTTTTTTTTGGTGCTGGGGATTATTGAATCCAGGGCCTTGTGCATGTGAAGCAGGCACTCTACCAACTGAGCTATATTCCCAGCCCCTGTTCCATCAGAATTTGATAAACACATATAAGTGAAAAAAAAAAAAAAACTCTACATTGATCCATTTAATCTATATAAATTTTGCCATTCAATGATTTCATAAAATTACAAAATGCTGAATATTTAATATTTAGTTTTATGTGCATACATTTCTTGACCAGGTAATTTATTTCTGATCGACCATAACTAGTTATATATTAATCCAAAAAGTGTTTAAGAACATTTTTATTGGGATTAAATACACTTAGAACACAATTTGCCATTGCAACCACTTTAAAATGTACAATCCAGTGGTTATAAATTTATTCATATTGCTTACTCTCTTTAATACCATACATCTTCAGGATTCTTTTCTTGGCAAAACTGAAACTCAATATCCATTAGACAATAATGCCTCATTCCCTATTCTCCTAGCCCCTAAAAACCACGATTTGACATTTTGCCTCTATGAATTCTCCTACTTGTGTATTATATATAAGCAAAAACATACAGTATTTGTCTTTTTGTGACTCATTTATTTATAACTACCTCTGATCTCTTCTGGTTGCTATTTGCATGGAACATTTTCTTTCTTTCATTTCTAACCTGTTTTTGTCTGAAAATCTAAGTTGAGTCTTTTACAGCCATCATGGAGTTACATTATATTTTTGTGTCCATTTTGCTGATCTTTGCCTTTTGATTGGGGAGTTTAGTCAATTTACATTTAAAGTTATTATTACAAGGAGCAACCTGTTTCCAACATTTTGCTATTTGTTCTCCATAGGCTTTAATGTATTTTTGTCTCCCATTTTCTGCATTACTACATTCTTTTGTGTTTAATCATATTTTTGAAGTGAAATATTTTAATTCCCTTATCATTTCCTTTTGTGTATATATGTATTCTATAGCTATTTTTCTTGTTTCTTTGTTACCATGGAGAATACATTTAACATCTGAATAAAATTTCAATTTGAATTTAATTCAGCTTAACTGCAATGGCATACCACAAACTCCTCCCATTCAAATCTTCCTTTATCACCTTCAGTTACCAATGCCACAGAGCTTTACCTGTGTACATTGTGTGCACAGAAAATATGTATTTACAATTTTTATACATTAATTTCTTAAATTATGTGGAAACATATATGCATATAAATTGGAAAGCAAAGTTACAAACGTACTAACTTTGAAACTAATAATAGTTTTAAAACATATATTAATCTCTTAAACCATGTAGAATACTGGAACCAAAGCCAAAATAACACTGGCCTTTATAATGTCCCATGTAATTTTTATGGAGATCTTTATTTCTTTACACAACTTTGATATGCTGCTTATTATTCTTTCATTTCTATGTGTAAGATGTCTTTCAGCACTGTGGAGGAAAGTTCTAGTAGTAATGAACTCTCTCTCAACTTCTGTTTATCAGGGAATGTTTTCATTTCTTCCTTACTTTTGAAGGGCAGTTTTACCAGATATGGGATTCTTGGTTGACAGTTGCTTTTTTCTACCCCTAAAAGAGCTTTGGGTATATCAGTCCACTGCCTTTTGACCTTCAATGTTTCTAATGAGAAATCTGCTTGTTATCTTATTGAGGATGGCTTCTATGTGATGCCTCAATTCTGTATTGCCATTGTTAAGTTTTTCTCTGTTTTTTTTTTTTTTTTTTTTTTTTTTTTTTCAGTCTGATTTTAGTGTGTCTTGGTATGGGTCCCTGAATTCATCTTAGAATTCACTGAGCATCTCGGATACTAATATTCATGTCTGTCATCAAATTTCTCATGTTTCTGGACATTGTTTTTGAAAAGCCTCTATTTACCTTTATCTCTTTCTTTTGGAATTTCCACAGTGTGCATATTGGTCTTCATAGTATCTTTTGGGTCTTTTAGGTTATGTTCATTCTTCCTCATTTTTTTTTTCTATTCCTTAGATTCCATAACTTCAATTGACCTGACTTCAAGTTCACTGATTCTTTCTTCCACTTGTTCAAATTTACCTTTGAATTCTTCTAATGAATGGTTTGTTTCAGCAACTATGTTTTTCATTTTCAGATTTTATTTTTTTTTAAATTTCACTTTATTGATCATGTGTTTTGCCCATACACTGTTTCTTGACATTCTTCACAGTTTCCTTTAGTGTTTTTCGATATCTTTAAAAAATTATTTTAAGGTTTTATCTAGCAAGTCTACCATCTGTTCTTTCATAGGAATGATTTTGATTTACCTTTTCATTTTGATTCTAGCTTCCTGTTTCTTAGTATATGTTGTAATTTTTGCTGTTGCTTGACAACTTGGTTTTGGAACCCAATAATTCTGGAAATCATATTCTATCCATTCCCCAGGGTTTCCTGATTTTATTTTCTATTTTGTTGTTGTGGTAGTTGTTGCAGGCTGTGTCAGCCTGAAGTGTAAACTTTGAGTTATCTCGGGTCTCTTCTAAGCCTGTGCCTTCTTCTCGGTGCTCACAGTATTGTTGTGTTTTTTTTTTTTTTTCCCAAGCATATTAAGCAGGTTTTATTTACATGTAATAATACAGGTTTCTCCCGGCAGGAAGAAGGGGGCCATGGCTGATGTTCTAAAGTCCCAAGAAGTGAGTGCACCCTACATCTTTTATAGGTTAAATTCTCTTTTGTTCTCCAGTTCTCTCCCTTCTTATCTCTCCTTCCTGACTAGGCCTGGTTTTGCATTAAGTGAAAGCCATGGGCAGGGGGAGGGCCAAGGTGACTCAGGCAGGTAAGGGCCTGGGGGCATTAATTAGCAGCTCCTTGTTTGCAGTCCTTGATAAAGGCAGGTAAATTTGGTAATCAATGGCCTCTGGAGATCCTTGACATTCCATTCTTCCAGGGGCAGTCTCCAATTTCCAGAGGCAGATGGCTTCATGGCTTCATTTCCTCGAATTGACCTGATTCCCTATTTCTACACTAACTACCTGTCCTTAATTCTGACTTCATTCCCCCTTTTAGCTTTAGGAACTCCTAACTGCTTGTTAAGGAAATGAAAGGGGGCGCCAATCATTCTGGCTGCTTCGAAGCTGAAAGGGGGCGGCGAGGGACAAGCAGTTTGGAGTTCCTTTTTTTAAAAATTGGGTCAATCCAGGGGTCCCAGGTAGAAGTCTGGTTGGGGAAGAGCAGGTTGTAAAGTCATCTGGGGGTGGGTGCTTCTATGAGAGAAGAACAAAAAGACATGAGTACCGAATTAAGATTAGTACAAAGTATGTGTGGCAGCATCTGGAACATGCCACTGAGTATCATGAAAATGATAAGTCAATCTCTCACCAGGAGGTGGAAGAACTGAGAAATTGTTCCCATAACTAGGCCTAACAAAGGCTGGAGAGGACAAGGTCTTTATCTGGGGACTTTAACATTGTCCAGGTTATCAGGAATGTAAACACAACATTTAACTCTTAATGTCATAGATGTGCCTAGAAAATATAGTTAATCTACTTAATGTCATCTGATTTTTGTAAAATATCCCTTTATTGGTATAACCTGTGTTTAGTAGAGATCTCTATACTTCTGTTACTTAGGGATAGAAAATCATACGAGCAAACATAGATTAAGTCTACCTGTGTAACTTAGGAAGGTCTGCAGGCCTTAAACTGACTAAAAACTTCTGACTCTGGCAGTTTCTATTGATAGTTATTAGGCATATTTGCTGAAGAATCTTTCTTTCATTTGTAGCTTCCAGTCTTTATTCTAGTGGGCTAATACAAGTGTACATCTTAAGTTACATTTAACTATTATTTCCTTTAAATGCCCAAGAATGGCTATATTTTGGTTTTGACTGTTTTGCTGGGTGTCTAAGATCAAACTGGTCAAATTGACCTGGTTCCTGTCTTGTTAAAGAGTCAGCTGAGTTCCCACAGGGGCCACTCGTAGAGAACTTAAGAGCAGCTTCTTAGCTCCACCAGTGCCTTTGGTTAGGCAGGGTCTCCTTGATGAGGTGGCTTCCTTTGGAAGCATCAAGGGATGTATCCCTTTTTGCATGACCCTCCTCTGCAGCAGATGCACTGAGTGATTTTTCATCCTCTAGTCTCAACAATCTCCTTGATCAGGAGATTGTGTGATCCAGAATTGCAAAGCTCCTTAGAGAAGTTCTCTTGTTCGTGGGTTCAGGCTGACTGAGGGCAAAAGATCCAAATACTGGTCTATCTTGCCTTCTGTATTTAATTCCAATCTCTAAGTTTGATCTTAATTGTCCAGCGAGCCAGTCTCACCAGTCATAAAGTAAGAGTACTGGGCTTTAACTTTAATGTCCATAACTTTACAGTTATTTACCCTTTTATCTCACTGGAGTCTGTATTAGTACTGGAAGTTACCACTATATGTTCTATAAGTGATGGCTTATTATCACAAGTTATCTAGGTTGTGTGTTCTTGAAGCAACTACTTCTGCAAAACATTAACAGGTAACAGTTTTACAAAATGAAATTAGCAAGAGTAAAAATATATTCAGCTTATATAATAGCTATCTTGAATTTTGACTGAGAACCACATTACATCCCCTATTTGAGATCACACTACTTTTACAACAAGAACCAAACTTTTGACTATAACTTTAAATAAGCTGAAGTCTGACTTATTTTGGAGTCACTCTAACATGCAGTAAGGTGGGAGGCAGAGCCTTATCTCAGTTAAGGCATGGCTCTTTACAAATCTTAAGTGTTCTAATTTTGATGTTGATCTTTGCTTTTTTCTTAAATATCATTAAGTAGTTTACATATACTGTTTCCTGAGCCTATATAAACCTTATAATTAACACAATTTAACATTGTATCTAAAACATGAATCAAGGAAAGGCCGAGAGAGATTTTAACTTTCCTTTTGTGTGTCAAAGTGGCAAAATGTTTTCATGTTTCACAACATTAACCTTTAAACAAACAAGTCAGGCTCTAACTTTTATGAATACATTTATATTTGAAATTCTTTATCTCAGTGTAAAAAGTAACAAATTTTACATATACCCTATCAATAGCAGGTCCTATAGTAGAACATTAAATGATAGAAATAAATCCCCAATAAAATGTACTCTTTATAAGTTTAAGATTACCATTACAGACAAGTTTAATCTGGAGAATTAGTAGAGCTTAATAAATTCCTTGCTTTAAAAACTTGTGTACTGGAGAACAATCACAGATGTTTTATCTCTGAATTTTGTTAAGTCCTTAGCTAAGGTTTGTCCGGAACAGGTGAGGGCCATCTAAATCCTGAAGCAACACTGTCTAGGTTAGTTGAGATACAGTATCTTGGCATAGATCTCGGTGGGACCCCCAAATCTGATACCACCGTTTACCGGCGACGAGTTCTGCTCCTTCTAATGTTGAAGATTGAACACTAGAGAAGTACACCAAGGCAAGCATATTAAGCAAGTTTTATTTAAAGGTAATAATACAGACATCTCCTGGCAGGAAGAAGGGGGCCATGGCTGATGTTCTAAAGTCCCCCACAGTATTGTTTTAATTTCCCTGTATATGTAGTTTATTTTCAAATGTTCTATTTTTTCACTCTTTTGTCCCTAAAATGGTAAAAAGAGGACAATAAAAGTAAAAATGTCGGGGGTTGAAGGAAAAAGAAAAATAAATGGCACTGGCCCTTTAAATCCTCTAGAAATTGCTTCAGGTGGAGAGGGGTTTGGAACAGTACAGGGTACAGCCCTCACTCCCTAGCCATGTGTCTGTACTTCCAAGCCCAGAAGCAGCAATCAACAGTCATAGCACAGAGCATCAATTTTTGGAAGGAAAGTCTTTTTTGCCCACGCTGCTCCAAGAACACATGCACAGCTACCTGCGATGGAGATTAGGGCAGGTAACTGTTACAGGGCTAGCAGCTAAAATTAGCTTAATTTAACTGAAATTTATTGTACAAACCTTCTTCTAACAGTTGCAAACATTGGAATAAACTCTAGAGTTCCAAAACAGTTACAGCAGGCAGATTCCAACATTGTAATCCTTGCCCAGGTGGGAAGATAGGTTTCTTGTTCTTTCTTCCTGAAAGTCTAAGTTTAATTTAGTAGTGTTTTATCAGAAATATTTACAATAGAAATATTAAAGTAATTATTTAGTTTTATTGATTTGAAACAGAAAAGAAGGTGTTCTGTCAGGTTTGGACTTTTCTTATTAATTCTTATGTGATTAAGATAGTCATTTGGAAGTGTTTACATGGAACAAAAATCAGGAAGATTTTATAGACTAATGTTTTTTCTGATATTATCAAATGTTCTTGATACAAATACAGAAGTAAATTTCTCGTGAAGAAATTATGAGTGCAATATTTGACACATTGAGTCTAAGTTGATTGTCACATGACACCTGAAAGAACATGCCCAGGAGCTATTAGATGTATGAGTTTTGGTTCATAAACAATTTGCCTGGACTCAATGATCTAAATATCATCTGACTGTGAGTAGAAGAAAAGACAAGGAGTGATTAAGAATACATAGGTGGATTGATAAGAGAGCTCAAGAAAATCATAATTCAGGGAAACTGAAAGAAAAGACAGAATTTGAGGATTAAGTTAAAAAGAACAGAGCTTGTTGAGGGTTCAGAAAAACATGAAGTAAGCATGAAAGAGTGTTTGGACTCCAAAGGATGAGAACAGTCCAACTGTGGCACAGTCAATAATGCGGCATGCCACATGTGTTAGTTTGCTGTGGCACAAATTGCCACAAATGTAATGGCTTAAAATATAGGGAATTTAATTTCTTATATTTCTCAAGGACACAAGTTCAAAATTAACATTACTGCCCTTCATGAAATCAAGGACAGTCTAGACATCCAGGAGGGGAATAGTTACTTCACATATTAAGTGTATATGTAACATTTTGAGAAAAGAGTCAAACTGTTTTCCGAAGCAGGTGGACCATTTTGCTTTCTCATCAGCACTGTTAGAGTTATTCCATCTCCTCAACAACATGTTATGATGCAGGTTTTTCAATTTAGGCATTCCAATGTGGTTGTAGAGGTATTACCATGTGACATCAAATTGCAATCTGCATTTTCATAGCAACTGATATTTTGAATATCTTTTCATGTGCCTAGTGGTTGCCTACATATCTTTGAAGAAATGCCTGTCCAAATCTTTTGCATGTTTCTTAAGTCATATTATTTTTCTGTGATGTTTAATTTTATGTGTCATTATTATAAAAATTATTTCCAGTTGTGTCTGTGAAGGTGTTTGGGAAGAGATTAGCATCAGAACTGATAAAGAGTGTAAAAGATCATCCTCACTAATGCAGGTGAGTATTATCTAATCCATCAAGAAGTTGAATCAGATGGGAAAAGTGAGGAAGGGTGAATTTGCTCCCTCTTCTGGAGCTGGGACTTCCGTCATCTAGTACCCTCCCACAGCTGTTTCTGATTCTCAGCTTTTGGATTCAGGATGGGAACCTAGGAATCACACAACCAACCTCACTTCTATACCATCTCTCACACTCCCTTCTCATGTCCTCAGACCTTCAGATGTTGGCCTTCCTGGGCCACTAGATTGAAGACAGTAGAATAAGACTTCTCAGATTCCAATGTGAGCCAGTCTTTCATATTCTCTTTCTCTTTTGTTGAATCATGTATCGTACCAACCACATCTTTGCTGAATTTAAGATCACAAACGTTTTCTCCTGTGCTTTATTCTGGAAGTTTACAATTTAATCTTTTATCTCAAGGTCTATTTTGAGGACATTTCGATGGTGCAACTCATGAATCAATTTTAAAAGCTTTGTGGCATTTATCAATGACTCTAGCATAGTTTACTGAAAAGACTATCATATCTCCATTGAGTTCACTCTGCTTCTTTTCCAAAGATATTTGACCATATATGTGTGGGTCTATTTGTAGATTATATATTCTGCTTTATTGATCTAAGGGGTTACATTAGCATTAAGGTCATTCCATGTCAATTTGTAAATTTCCTGAGATCAAGTAGTATGTGTCATCCCACTTTGTTATTCTTTAATAAAGATGACATTTTTTCCTTTGTGTTTTCATTGCAATTTTAGGATAATATTATCTATTTATACAAAAATATCAACTGGAAATTTGTTGGAGATTGCATTAAATATACAGATCAATATGAGGAGCATTAACATCTTAATATTGAGGATTGTGATCATGGATGGAGTGTATCTCTCCATTTATTTTGATATTTAATTGTTCTCTGCAATATCTTACATTCTTTAAAGTACAGTTCTGTGTTAGGGTTTTCCAGAGAAACAGAACAATAGGATTGAGAAAGTAAGGAGAGAGAAATTTATTATAAAAATCTGGCTTGGGCTATTATGGAGGCTGATGAGTCCAAATCTGTAGTGTGGGCAAGGAGCCTGGAGATCCAGCAGAGCTGATAGTGCAGATGAATCCAAAAACAGTATGCTGGAGAATTTCCTCTTGCTCAGGGAGGCCAGTCTTTTCATTCTATTCAGGACTCCAACTGATTGAACAAGACTCACCCATATCACAGATGGCAATCTGTTTGCTCAACGTTCACCTGTGTCAATATTAATCTCACCCAAAAATACCCTAATGTCAACACATAAAATTAACTCATTATAAGCTCTTTCATAAATTTTAACAAATGTATCTCTCAATATTTCATATTGTATATGATCACAGATGGTATTGGCTTTAAAATTTGCTAAAATGTTGCTAATATCCAGAATTACATTAGGTTATTATAGATTGTATCCTGTACTCTGAGAAGCTATATTCAAGGAACTATAACCAAAAATAACCTTGGCTACACCTAGACCTAATATAGAGGATGAATTCTAGACTTTAAGATGATGCTATAATGAGCAGGCCTCTGTATTGTACAAGAAGGAAAGATATCAACCATCAGAGGCCAGAAAGTAGACTATGGGCACCCCCTGAGCACTTCTGAGATGGCTCCCCTGTAATTCCTGCCTCTGAGTGAGTACTCACTCTCAGCATAATTTCAACTTCCTTGAGTGTGTGGGCTGGACATAGTGATTTTCTTAAAAGTAATAGAATATAACAAAGTTGATAAGATGTCACCTCTGTGGTTAGGTTAAAAAATATTGTGACTTCCCATTTTCCATTTGCATACTTTGATAAAGCAAGCTACCATGTTGGAGAAACTCAGATAAGAAGGCTTTAGAAGCAGTCTCTGGTCAAAAACTAGAGAGGAATGGTATTCTTCCAACAATGATTTTGGTTTGTAAGTGGGTCCTTCACAGGTAAGCCTTATGGCCATGAAGGTAGCCTGTGAGACATCCCTAAATCAAGGAGGGAGCTAAGCTGTTCCAGGACTCCCTACTCATAGAAACTCTGAGTTTATATGTACTTCTTAAGCCATTACAATTATGTTATTTGTTATGGAACAATAAACAATTAATGCTATCATGATTGAGAGGAGTACATAAAGTTACCAGACTTAAAAATAAAAAAAAAGATAAATAATAAACTGTACCAGCAAAAAATTTAAAAACTAATATGAAATGTAGATTCTTAGATAACAGATACATTTCCAAATTTGTGTATAAGAAAAAAATGAAATAATTCTATAACATTTGGAAAAATTTTAAAATCAACATAATAACTTATAGTTACTTTAATACTTTAAATTTTATAATCAGTACCACCATAGAGTACCACTTTCTCCTGGTTAGATGAATTCATGTTTAATTGCTATAAATAAATTGTGCAGATAAATTATTTTAGTCTTGTCTAACTTCTTATAAAGATTTTAAAAAGAAACAACACTGTCCAAATTATTTGTTAAATTAACCTTGTTATCAAGTTTAAGAGAAACAGTAAAATCCAGAAGTAAAATCTAACCAAATATAGAAATGATTTACTATGAGGTTTATTTCAGAAATGCAACACTGATCTACAATTAAAAGAAAAGTGATATTGCATTTAACTAATAAAAGAGAAAATATATCATAGTTATGGAAATAATCCTTTTTACCTTAATAATAACAAATTTGAGATAATCTCAAAAATCAAAGAGTACATGAACAGAAGAGCAAAATCATGTCAAAAATGTAGAAAAAAGTTTATTGTTATTGAAATACAGATTTCAAGACCATCTTAACCAACATGCAAATAGGAAACACTATGGAGTTTAGAATTTATACATTTGCTATTTGGAAATTTAACTAAACAAAGTCTAAGTACAGATTGGGAAATGTTTGCAACTTAAAAGGCATAAACCTAATTTCCACACACAAATTTTAAATTGCTGAAAATAAAGAAGAAAAGACAAATGCCTAAAAATTTCCATTAAAAATTCAAGACATTTCACTGGAGAGAAAATAAAATAGCCAATAAGTCTAAAAATGTTCCTTCTAACTAGTAACTAAGGAAATGCATATTAAAACATGAATCATTTCCAGCCATCAAGAGACACATAGATCATGCAGGAGTAAAATAGAATCATGGCTATATGAGTGTATTTGCTATTACAAAGGATTCTTTCCTATTAAAAACTGCTAATCAACAATTTTTAAGAAGACAACAGCGAAAATGGTCTAAAATTATCAAGATGGTCAGTAAACATATGAAGTGGTCAAATTTATTTGTTACCAAGGAAATACAAACTTCAATTATTAGATATCATTACATACCTACAATAATGCAAAAATTATAAAATGTACAAAAAAATCTAAAAAATGTAAAAAAGGCAGAATGTATGAAATATTGTCAAAGGTGTGAACAAATTGGATGAATGTGAAATTTTAAATGTATTTTGGAAAATTGATTTTTCAGTATTTTCTGCAACTAAAGATACCTTATTACACAGTAGCTCTACTCCTAGGTATATTTTCAACAGCAATGTGAATGCATATCCACAAATAAGTTTCTACTAGAAAAGTCAATTGCTTAGTTGTTCATAACATTTCAGCTGAAACTACTTAAACACTGAGCAACAGAAATGTAAACATATTATATGATAGTCACACAATGGAATGCTCTATAGAAATCAAAGTGAATAAACTATAAATTCATAAAACAATGTGGACTTCTTTGAAAACACAAAGTGAAAAAAGATGCATGATAAATGAGAATATTCTATAATTCTATTTATGGAAAATAATTAAAAAATACAAATTATGTTGTTAAAATTAGGATCCTGGTTGTCCTATTCAACTGATTAACTAGGAGCATAAGGTGGTTTTCTGGGATGCTGGTAATGTGCCCTTTCTTGAACTGGATGCTGGACACACTGGCATGTTCTCTTTTTTTAAAAAGTGCATGAAGTATTTCAATGGAAGGATTGAAAATAGCCAATAAAGAGTTTTAAAACAATGTTCTTCTTAATTATTTACTAACTTAAAATCATGCCCTTTTTGAAATGATATTGTATTAACCAGTTTTTGTGATGCTCTAAAACAATCTGATATGAATACAAAACAGTCAAGACACGTCAAAGATCCATTTGGCAGCTTCATACAAACTAAAAATGCATGTGACCTGGGAACTGTTAGCTCTCCACTATCATTAGGAATGACTCACAACTTTGAAGGAAGGCTACACAAGTGTATCCATTTTAGAAGATATTTAAAATGTTTACTAATACTTTATATCAATGAATAGGTCTTGAAGAAATTAAATATGATATCCATTCCACTTATGAATAACACTAACAATTCAAATAGCTACATATGTATATGAAAATTTCTTTGAACTACTGTGATGAGAAAAAATACAGATTATTTTCTATAAAAATGACCATTTAGAAAACTGGTTAGCATTATAATTATAGATGTCAGAATTATACTTAGATCATCTGTTGAAACTTCATATGAATATATAAAGTATTATCTTTTAATTTATATGTATCATATTTAATGAATTTATTTTATAGAACTCATTTTTTGTTGGTTTGCCTTAGTTATGCATGACAGTAGAATCCATTCTTATAAAATTATACAAGCATGGAATATATCTTATTCTAATTAGGAACCCATTCCTGTGGGTGGAAACAATGGCACAATTCACTTACGTATTTTTATATGTGTACATAGGAAAATTATATTAGATTTATTTTACTGTCTTTCTTGTTTCTTATCCTTTCTCCCTTCCCTTCATTCTCCTTTATCTAATCTACTGAACCTCTCTTCTTCCCCTCCCCCACTTTATTGTGGTTTAGATTCCACATATCAGTGAAAACATTCCAATTTTGGTTTTTTGGGATAGGGTTATTTCATTTAGCATAATAGTCAACAGATTCATCCATTTACTGGCAAATATCATAAAGTCATTGTTCTTTGTTGCTGAGTAATATTCCATTGTGTATAAGTAGTACATTTTCTTTATTCATTCATCTGTTGATGCGTATCTAGGTTGGTTTCACAGCTTAGCTATTGTGAATGGTGCTGCTATGAACATTGATGTGGCTGCATCACTGTAGTATACTGATTTTAAATCCTTTGATTATATGCTGAGGACTGGGATAACTATGTTAAGAGGTGGTTCCAAACCTAGTTTTCTGAGGAATCTTCATACTGTTTTCCAAAGTGGTTGCACCACTTTGCAGTCCCACCCAGCAATTTATGAGTATACCCTTTTCCCCACATCCTCACCAATGTTTGCTATTAATTATATTCTTGATAATTACCATTCTGACTGGAGTTAGATGAAATCTTAGTGTAGTTTTAATTTGCATTTCTTTCATTGATAGAGATGTAAAACATTTTTTCATATATTCGTTGACCATTCTTGTTTTTAGAATGGTCTGTTCAGTTCCTTTGCCCTTTTAATGATTGAGTTATTTGGTTTTTTTGGTGTTAAGTTTTTTGAGTTCTTTATATATCCTGGAAATTAACACCCTATCTGAGGTGCAGGTCTGTAGGCTCTCTGTTCATGTTTTGGATTGTTTCCTTTGCTGCAGAAGCTCTTTAGTTTGCTGCCATCCCATTTATTGATTTTTTATTTTATTTCTTGTGCTGTAGGAGTCTTGTTAAGGAATTTAGTTCCTGAATTAATACGTTGAACTGTTGGGCCTATATTTTCTTCTGGTATGTGCAGGATCTAATTCCTAGGTTTTTGACCTACTTAGAGTTGATTTTTGTGCAGGGTGAGAGATAGGGTTTAAATTTCATTCTATTACATATGGATTTCCAACTTCGCCAGCACCATTTGTTGAAGAAGCTAGCTTTTCTCTAGTGTCTGTTCTTGGCTCCTTTGTCTAGTATGAGGTAACTGTATCCAGATGGGTTTGTCTCTGTGTCTTCTATTCTGTTCTATTGGTCTTCTTTCTGGTTTTAGTGCTAATACCATGCTGTTGATGTTACTATAGCTCTGTGGTATAATTTATGGTCTGGTATTGTCACATCTCCCACTTTGATAAAGCACAAACTTATGATTAAAAAAATTAAAGCAAAGTATTCACTAAAAGCAAAGTGCTAGAAAACTTGCACCAATACACATATGCACATGCATATATACACATATATGTGATTAACTTTATAAATTTTGTAAATCTATATGGTATTTACTTTTCAAAAGAAAAAAAAATTGTTCAAGATGGTATATAGTTCTCAAAATTTGAATCTTAAATAGTAGATTATAAAAAAAACTGATGCGTGATTTTAAGAAAGATAAATGTACATATCTCATTTTATACTGTGAACCATCCAATATTTTCTTTTTGTTTAACAGAAATAAGAGGAAAACTGTTCAAATTTGTCAAAACTTCCAATTAAAACATAATCTATTCAAAGTTTTCATGTAAAAATACCAAATACCCTGGACAATAAAAAATGAGTAAGTACAATGAATAAAAAGAAATTATAATGTGCAAAAAAAAAAATAAAATGTGATATAAATTTTGGAAAAAAATTACTTAAAATTTTAAGAGCTAAAATCATCTCTAAAATAGTAAATATTTTTAGGTTTGTCTTAATGGTTAATATAATCCTTCAGTATATATAAAAGCAATGTTTAATCAAAAAATGTAGAAAGCTTTATATTAACAAAGGATGTATCCACTTAACAGGAATTTATTACATTAATTGTTAAATATTTTTATAAATTTTTTTATAAATATGTATGTTTATGTTCTTATACATAATGTACATTTGTGTATATATGTAAAAAGAAGAAAAAGATGTACAAATGATCATGTCATTATGAATGTTACTAAAAAATGACTAATTTATTTATTTATTTTTGGTACTGGAATTGAAACTAGGAGTGTTTTACCACTGAACCATGTCCCAGTTATGTTTTAATTTTGGGACAGGGTTTCATTAAGTACTGAGGGTCTAAGTTGTCCAGACTGACCTCTATCTTGTGATCCTCCCATCTCAGCCTCCCAAGTCACTGGGGTTACAGGCATATGTCACTTTGCCCAGGTAAAAAACAGCTAAACAACATATGGAAGTTTCAATAAGCAAAAAAGTACACTTTCAGAAATAGTTTATTAAATTTTTGGGTCAAAGAAGAAGTATGAACTCAAGTTACCAATTATTTATGAACTAATAAGATGAAAATCAGGTGTATTCAATTCTGTAGTATATATTCAAGATATATTTTAAATATATACAATTAAATCTATATATTATTTTATGAAGGAAAAACTAAGATGCCATGTGTTTTCAGAAATAAAAGAGTATGAAAAAATCTTAAGAAGGTTAAAAAAATACATAAAATCAAAATTAATTAACCAGAAATAACAAAAATAAACCAGCTTAATAAATCTTACAGGTAGTTTTTTTTTTTTTATCAAAATGGTAAATATATATAAAGTTAAAACACCTATTCAAAAGAAGAGATTAAAAATAAATTAAGATTATTAACAAGAACATAGAAAATAGAAGAATTCAGTTTTAATTGGACAACATACAACTTTGCTTACTTTGAAAATCTCAGCACAATAGTTTATTAGAAATACAAACAATTAATATTTATCTGAGAAACCCCAGTATAACAGAATTTATCAATATCCAAATGAGGGATTAATACAATGTCACATTATTTCCCAAAATAAATCTGGGTGCAGATGTTTTTAATCAGGAAATTATCCAAATTGAGGAGCATTTTTTTGGATCTCAAAAGAAAGAAAATATATTCAATGCATCCCGCAAAACTAGCATATACTTAATGTGGAATAGGATTACATATTCATAACCCATTTTATTTATGGATACAGTTGCAAAAATACCTAGTGAAATACTACCAAGTCAAATTCCACTGAATAATTGCAACATAATGTGCCGTGATTAAGTAGGTTTATCCCAGTAATGCAGAGGTATTCAACACATCAAATATATTAAAAGTTGAATGCTGATAAAAGCCTTTAATAAAGCCCATGACTAATCCTGACATTGTTTTAGGAAACTAGAGAGAGGTACATCTTTACGTACTATAATCTAACTTTAAGTGATGGCTGACACCATTTTAATAGACATTTTCCTTAGGATAGGATGGAGTTTTTCTTAGGTAACATCAGACTCTTACTGGTAATACCTTTAGATCCTCAATGTGGAAACATAAGAGAGTGACCCCAAGATAAACAGAAAAGATTTTCCAGACTCACTCCCTTTGACCACTGCCTCCACTTTCATGGGGAAATAGTCCAAAATAGTTCACAGGCAGTAGCCCAACCCCTGTACTCCTTAATCATTCATATATATATATGCATAAAAATATATATTTATAAATAGAAATATATATAATATATACATAAGGCAATCTTTAACCCAGTTGCAAGGATCTTGGCAGTGTGATATTTTTTATGTGGTAGTAGGATAAATGGCATATAAAAATCACTAAATAATCAGTTTTTTTTTTTTTTTTCCCACAGAGGGCTTTTTTTAAGGGTAACTGAAAACCAGACATTTTATGTTAACATTGAAATGAAAGGTTTTGTTTTATTTCATATTTATGTACAACCTAAGTATGAAGGATGAGGTCAAGAATTAAATTCATGTACTTTTGCAATGAGGACTGAAAGCAATGAAGTCAATGCACCATGGAATGAAATCTCTGAAGCCCTAAGCCAAAACAAATCTCTCCTTGTAACTTGATTTTTCTCAGGTTATTTGTTACAGTGATGAAAAGCTGACTAACACACTGTATTTACAATGTAAACTATGTAAATAGTTATCTGTATTGTTTAGAGAGTAATGACAAGATAAAGTCTTTGTGTGCTCAGTATATATACAATTTAAACAATATTGTATTGTGGTTGGTTTCTGTAGATGCAGAACCCACAGATATGGATAGCTAACCATATTCCAAATACTTCTTCCTTCATTATTCCTCTTTCCCTTCCCTCCCTCCTTTTCTTTTCCTTCTTTCCTGTATAACACTTTTTTCTGTATTCTAGCTCCTATAAGCAGGACAGAGAGACAAGTTCCTGTGTTGTCTGGTGTCTGCCAGGAAACAGATGATGTTCCCAAGCGAGTCCCCAGCTTATCAGCTCTGGAAAAGTGATTACAAAATTGGGTTTAGGTTTATTAGCGATTTAACTTGCAAATTGCCTTTTTGCCTCCCTAGGACGCAAGCTAAGGCTATTAGAAGTGGAGTTGGATAATTCCCTCTTGCTATTCTCCTTAAGTTCTGACATTTCATTATATGCATCTTTTTTTTTTTTAACAAAAGAAACAGAAAATGTCACAGAAATGTTTGGATCCTTTTTCCTTTTACATTCCTTTTTCGATTTTTAGGAGAATCGCTTTGGAGATTTTTAATGGATGAATTTGGAAGTCAGACATCAACAGGAATATAAATATGCTTGTTATTATGAAAGCAGACTTGGATATGCCTGACAATAGCACAGAAAATAAAGGTTGCTATATAAGAATTATGAAGAGATATGAAAGCATAGAACAAGAATTGAATTATAAGTGGGGGCATCAAGTTGGAAGTGGCATTTGAATTCGGTCTTGGAGCAGATAGATCCCATATAAGTAACTGGGGAACACGGCTATAAAAAATACCGCGAGCCGGGAAAGAGGTAGGAAGAGCAGGGTCTGGAATCAGAAAATTGGTGATAGAATCCTGCCTCTGACACTCCTGGTCTTTGTGCCAAAGTTCCTACACTGTGACTGTAACAAAGAATGTAACAACGGTGCCTAAATCATAGGAACATCACAAAGGGTATATGAGATCATGGATTTTAAAATGCTTAGCATAGTTCCTTGTGCACAGGGAGCACTTGACGAGACTGAAGTTGTTTTTCTTGTTGCAATTAAGAATACAGTGAGAACTTTGGTATGTCTGAGCCAGAGCCTTTGGGAAATGGCACCTCAGCATTCTGGAATAAATCCCACTTGGACACCAAATATAATCTCGGGGCCATATTTAATCTGCTAGTATCATGTTAAGGGTGTTAGCTTGTTTATTTATAAGGGGTATGGGTCTATAATTTTATTTTCTTTTGATATCTTTCTCTGGTTAATGCTGGCTTTATGGTATGAGTTACAGAACATTCCTTCTCTGTTTTTGAGAAATGTTGGCGTTTGAGTCTTCATTCAATCCTTGGTAGAATTCATTGGTGAAGAACCAGATCCTGGACTTTCTTTGCTGAAAGGTTTTTATTACTAACTCAATTTCTTTTCTTGTATGGGTCTGCTGAGATGTATTTCTTCTTGAGTCAGTTTAGGTAGTAAGTGTGTCTTTAGGATTTTGTTCATTTCAATTCAGTTAACTAGTTTCTGGAAACACAGTTTTTCATGGTATTTTCTTACAATCCTTCTCATTTTATTAAAGTTGGCAGTAACGTCCCTACTTCCATTTCTGATTGTAAGTTTTTTGCATATTTTTCCCTTTTGTCAATATTCATAAACTATTGTCCATTTTGTTAATCTTAAAAACATAACTTTTGCCAACTCTTTTTATGTATTATTTTTCTTCTCTATTTTATTTCTCAGCCTTCTAATTTCTATATATTCCCTAATCTCCTTTCTACCTGTGTTGAGTTGAGTTTATTCATCTTTTTCTACTTCCTCAAGGGAGAAAATTAATTTCTGGATTTGAGATCTTTTCTTTTTAAATTTGGGTATTTACAGCTCTCAGTTTCCCTCTGAGTATTTCCCTCACTGCAGTCATACATTTTGATATGTTCTATTTTTATTTTCTTTGTCTTTAGGTATTTTCTAATTACTTTGCAACTTCTTCTTATTCTCATTATTGTCTAGAAGTGTTTGTTTCTTTGTCTAAGGTGTGTGAATTTCCCAGTTTTCCTGTTGTTGATTTCTAGCTTCATTCCATTGTTATAATTTTAACCTTTTAATATTTAGTGAGACTTCCTTAAACATACAATCCAAGCTGGAGAATGCTTCACATGTTTTTGAGAAGACAACATATTCCATTCTTGTTGATGGGAACACTATGCCTGTCAAGTTTATTCATCCGGTAGGGTTTCCATTAGGTCTTCTATTTCAATGCCCTATATTTTATTGAAAAGGAGTGTTTTCAAGTTTTTAACTCTTATTGTGGGTATCATAATTTTGTTCTTTTTGTGCTACAAACTTTGTGACTCTCTCGGTGTGCATAGCTTGCTAAATCCCCCTTACATACTGCTGCATTGGAATGTTCTGATCATAAGAAATCTCCCCAGAGTTCCTCTCATACCTTTGATGATAGATCTACTGTGTGTCTCATTCACAACCCTTTGCCTTACTCAGCTGCAGGTAGTCAGTTCACCTTACAGCACTTTCAAGCTATGTGTGCCCCTTTACAGGCTTGAGTTCTGATTTAGGCAAAAGTGATGAGTAATGACATCAACAATCCTTTAAGTGACTCCTGAGATGTTAAGACAGACAAACTCAATTTGCAAATAAGGTCTGCTGTCTGCACTCTAGTAACTGAAACTAGAGACCCACATTGGGGTCATGGGCAGTCATTACTTCAAGATTGCATCACTCCACTGGGGAGTGAGGCCAGGGGAAATTGAATCACGAGAATGATTTCCTACTGTTTTGTGAACGATTTCCTACTTTTTCTTGAGGCAGCATCCACTCTGTCACTGTAAACATTTGAAAGTTTCCAAGAGTTCTGACAAATTTCATTCTGATATTTCTGCCTTTTTTTTTTTTTTTTTTTTTTTTTTCAGTTCTTGTAGGGGTAGAAGAGCTTAGAACAAGCCACTCCTCCATTTTGCTGATGTCAGTCCTCTGAAATGTGTGGTGTAGTTACTGTTAAAACTTGAGAAACACTTTACGACATTATTTTTAAAACAGAAAACGTGGGTGTGCTGATTTCTAATTCATAGCCTGTATAATCATTAGAGGATTTTTAAAACATCTCTTTGACTTAGTTGTTTCATGTACCTATGTTAGCTTTCCATCACTGTAACAAAACCACTGATACAATCAACTTAACAGATGGAAGATTTATTTTGGTTCACCATTGAGGGGATTTCAGCCCCTGGTCAGAGGTCCCTTTGCTTTGTGGTCTGTGGTGAGGCATCGAATAATGGTGGGAGCACGTGGCACAGGAAGCTACTCCCTTCATGGTGGCCTGGAAGTGAAGAGAGGGAGAAGAAACCCATGCTCCAGGATCCCCTTTGATGGCTTGCTGTGATCTAAGACCTCCCACTCCGCCCTACCTCCTAAAGGTTCCATGGCCTTGCAATAGCACCAAACTGACAGTCCTACATTTAATACGTGGACCTTTGGGGGACATTTCATATCCAATGTTTAGCAGTATATAATCCAAAGGGTTTTTCACAGGCTGCATTTAGGGAACAACAAAATGAACTAATATAATCTACCTAAAAATAAAGGTACTCAGTATCACTTCCCTTGGGAAACTCTTCAATATTCTTAGAACTTAAACATGCAATTCTAATTCTTTATCGCCCTTCTCTGGAAGTGTCATGGAGAAATATATAAGTTCACAACATTTGTTTGTGGCAATTAGAAAGAATTAAATAATTCTCATCTTATTGATTGAAGATTAATCTTGCCATTCCTCTGTCTTATATATTGGGTATGCATATCTGGGCTGATGACTTACATTTTCTGGTATTTCTCATCTATAAAATAACAGATTTTAAAAAATAACAAGTCAATCAAGTCGTATCTGTACATTTTCAATAAAAACAAAAATTCAGATACCTCACTAAATGTATACAAGTCTTACTACAATATATCACTTTCCATCCTATGTTGAAAGTCATTGTCCTTAGAAGGATATGAGTTATTTTGATGACCCATTCAAGTTCAGTGTTAATCAAATTTGGTATCAAATAAATCGTACCTCTTTTATAATAAGAATCAAACACACTGTATGTGCTGGGGTTATTTTGGGGGAATTTCACAATGCTTCAATTTTCCTTTTGGTCATAAGTAGTATATGAAAACAATTCATTATTTGATATGATGAATTTTTCTGTTCCTGGCTGTTGGTATCATACATTTCACAATTACCTAAACATACTATACAAATATTTGAATGTACTATATGATTTGCTACTTCTAAACAAGTTACTGATAAGAAACATCTTTACTACTTGGCCACCAGAACCATTTGACTATCTAAACAATCAACGCTATGTAAACATCCCCAGTACAGGGTGAACTAGAGTTGCTACCTGAAGTGGACTACTTTTAGAGATCCTTACTTAATTTCCCCAGCAGATTTACTCCCCACAAAAGGTAACATTAGGAAATGTGTGGTTTGGGTTGTAAATTTACCCACAACTCAGTAAATATGTGCTTAGCTCTTTACCAATAAATACGTGGCCTTAAGAATAACATTAGCATCAAGATACAATAACAAGAGGAAAGGAATAGAAAGAGATTTTATGTGCAGATGGTGCCTTGCTATTTATCACTGAGCCACAAACAATTATCCTGGAAATATTGAGATTAATAGGCCCATTTGGTAAAAGAGCTAATTGTGAGAGGCTTTGGGATAAATCTGATCTATTTTCCATATCAAAAGTTTTCTCTAGGGCAATCGCATCTTCTATAGAGTTATAACCAATCCACCAGTGCCAGAATTTTTTTTTACCTCTTTTCATATAATTTTAGGATGCTTCATTTCATGATAATGTGATTACACTGGGATTATGGGGTCATACGCAGACAAACCTGGAAGGTGGCACTGTCTAAAGGATGCCAATTACTTGTAACATATTTGGAAGAAGTTCAGTTTTCAGTATACATCTGAATTCTTTCTATATTTCAGAGCACAATATAACACAGCTTGTTTTCACAGTGGTTTCCAATAATGAATATTCATGAACAGTAAATATTTGAAAGGGTTTGAATTTTTACCATGTAGCTAACTGAGGGATTTGATATCAGCTTCCTCAAGTCCACATGGAATAAACAAAACCTGGCAAAGAAGTTTTATGGCAAGGACATAGGCTATGAGACTGCAGAATAAAGGTGAATAATAGAAAACCTGGAAACTGGTTTTAGAAAACGCAGATTCAAGTCCCAGGTCTCCCACTAGCTGTATAATTCTGCACAAGTCAATCATTGCCTTTGCCTCTTTTCTGTGAAGTGCACCTTTAGATCCTGGAATCAAGGATCCTTTGCATGAAGTATTTTTAAACAGGAAAACATAAATATGTTAGCTTTTGTTATTTCCTGCAAACTGAGCAATTGTGCTCATCTCACTCAGAAGTTGTTTCAGTCAGCTTTTCTGTTGCTGTGACTAAAAGAACCCAGTCAGAACAACCGTAAAGGAAGAAAGGCTTATATAGGGCTCACAGTTTCAGAGGTCTTAGTTCATAGAAGGCTGGTTGCATTCCATGAGGCTCGAGGTGAGGCTGAACATCATGGTGGAAGAGGGAACCAGCTCACATGGCGATGGGGAAGCAGAGAAAGAGAGACTCCCCTCATTAGATAGCAAATATATACCCCAAAGCCATGCCCCCAATTCCCACCTCCTCCAGCCACACCCTACCACTTCAGTCACCACTCAATTAACTCCTGTCAGGGGATTAAGTCTCTGATTGGGTTAAGGCTCTCATAACCCAATCATTTCTCTTCTGAATCTTCTTGCATTGTTTCAGGGGACACCTCACATCCAAACCATAACAGAAGTGAAACATGTTTCTACCAAACAATTTGAGCTGGAATGTAAATTTCAGTCAGGAGAATTGCCTTCTTGGAAACTTGAACATACTTGTAGTCCTGCTGACAGCATTTGCAAGTTGTATTGATTTGACTGCTTGTTAAAATTATAGTATTTTTTAAAAATATTATAAAGTAAGACAGATGCTCTTTTATGTATAATTTTGCTCCTCAATGATGAATGATGTAGCAATATTATAGTTGGACCCAGTTAGTGGAAGGAATGATGGGAAAAAAAATTGAAATCAATAAGCTAAATGCCACAATATATAACTTAGGCTACTACTGGAATGACAAAAATGTTTTAATTTATTTTATTATCTACAGTCAGCAAAGGCATTCATGGAAAATGAACATCACACCAAACCATTAAAGCATCATATTTTGTCATTTAGTTTTTCTTAAGACCAAAGTGATAATGATATATCTTCAAGGCTACATATTAACCTGATCAGTCAAATTCTCCCTGCTCAACACATCCTGGGAAAAAAATGAGGCTAAACTGGAAATGTATCAGATAAAGTATTCAAGGAAAAATTTAAAACAACATTTTCTTCATTGGGAACCCTGTTCTCTTGCTTTCCACCCTGTAAAATGAAGTAAAAGTATCTTCTTTTATTTCTTTTCAAAGTATTAAGGGCTCATACTTCGATAAAGTGCAATAAGTACATTGCCAGTATAATAAAATTCTTAAAAGAAGTATAAAGAAACAGACTCTTTTTATTTTGATTAGATTAAAATATATGCTATTAACCTGTCAAATCTTGATTTGGGTTTCTTAAATGTTTACTCTCAGTTTCTGTACTTGCATACTCATTGACAATAACACAATGCTTAGGGACAGTTGTCAGACTGAAAACTAGATTTTGAGCATCTATTTTTTTTCTATAAAGGGCCAGATATTAAATATTTTAAGCTTAATGCACCACATGATCTCTGTCACAACTACTCAATTTGGTTTTTGTAGAATGGAAGTAGCAATACACAAGACTTAAACCAGGTGATCATGTCTGTGTGGTCCAATAACACTTAAGTTACATTAACAAATGGTGTACCTAGCAGATGGGCTGCAGTTGTTTAACTCTGTTCTAGGCTATGATATCTGTGATGTCTATCAGTGTAATAATGTAATACATGAACGAAGATCCTAAAACATTGGTTTTTAGATTGTCAGTGTGAATAATTCCAAGAATAAGTGGAAACTTCTATCAGGATAAATGGAATGAGATGAAATGAAACAGATAACACAAGGAACTAAGGCCCAATCTGGGCCAAGACACGTTGAAACTGGATGGAAGAAAACAGGTTGTCATGAACATGAAAAGTAGTCACTGTAACTGGATACAGATGCTGACTGTGTGTCACATGATGTTAAAAACTAGCACCATGAAGACAGTCAGTTCTGGGTGTAAATTCTGATTCCACTATTTATTAACACATTAAAAAAGAGAAGCAATGAACTTGAGAACATTTCTACTCCTCTTTATGCCTTTATTGTTATAAAAATTACAAAAGGCTGAGCCCACCCCCCCCCCAACACCAAAGTCAGAGACTGGTAGCTGAGTCTGCCCACCTGTCCCCCTACTGCTGAGGGACACTGTGCCTGCCTACATGCTGACTCAGCACACCCTCACTGTGGCTCCCCAGTTTCTTGGGAGGCTGGTGCAGGCATTTTGAATTATTCCTGAGGTCATTGTCATCAGCATTGGAAGGGCGGCTCCCTTCCTGAGACACCTACAGGAGACTGGAGGCCTTTGACAGGTACCTTCATTTACTCACTTACATTCTACACTCTTCCCCATCCTCTTGTTTACAACTAGAAACACTAAATAGTAATTGAGCTCATCCTGTTTATTACAATAATGTTAAAGTCTTTATAGGGGATATCTGGCTCAGGGCTATATTTTCTCTGAATTGGGAGCTAATGGTATTGATCTCCCCTTCAAAGAAGAGGTAGTGGAAAACTGCAGGGTCATAGTAAGCCTGCAGTGAGGGAGCTTCAGTATCACTGATCTTCACAGCTAGAGGAGAATATATAGAAACAATGTGAAGAAATAGGGGAAGAAAGTGTCCCTAACAAACGAAGATGCTATTATAAGAGAATCCAATGACAGCATGGCAATAGAAAGGACAGAAAAAGAGTTTAGATTCTGCATACTTAAAATGATCTGTGAAGCAAAATATGAGATAAGAGAGCAAATGCAGGCAATGCATGACCATTCCAGTAAACAGTTAAAAGAGCAAATGCAGGAAGCAAAAGAACAATTCAACAAAGAGATAGAAATTCTGGAAACAAACAAACAAACAAACAGGAATCTTTGAAATGAAAGAAACAATAAACCAAATTAAAAACTCAATAGAAAGCATCAACAACAGAATAGATCTCATGGAAGACAGAATCTCACAGTGAAGACAAAATACTTAATCTTGAAAATAAAGTTGAATAAACTGAAAAGATGTTAAGAAGTCATGAACAGAACCTCTAAGAATTATGGAATATCAAGAAAATACTGAACTTAAGAATTATTGGGATTGAGGAAGGCACAGAGATATAAACCACAGGCATGAACAACCTGTTCAATGAAATAATATCAGAAAATTTCCCAAACCTGAAAAATGAAATGGAAAATCAAATACAAGAGGCTTACAGAACATTAGGTGCACAAAATTGCAACAGATCCACACTAGACACATTATAATAAAAATACCTCACATACGAAATGAAGACAGAATTTTAAAGGGTGCTAGAGAAAAGCATCAGATTATATACAAGGGGAAACTAATACAGATATAAGCAGATTAATCATCCCAGACTCTAAAACAAGAGGGGCCTGGAACAATATATTTCAAGTTCTGAAAGAACAAGGATGCCAATCAAGAATCCTATACCCAGCAAAACTAATCTTCAGATTTGATGATAAAATAAAATCTTTCCACGATAAACAAAAGTTAAAAGAATTTACAAACAGAAAGCCTGCCCTGCAGAACATTTTCAGCAAAATATTTCCTGAGGAGGAAGTGAAAAGCAATAATAAAAGTCAGCATAGGGAGGAACTACCCTGAAGGAAAAGCCAATCAAAGGAGAAACCAAGTCAAGGTAAAAACCAAAAATAAGCCAAAATGACCAGGAATACAAACCATATCACAATGATAACCCTAAATGTCAATGGCCTAAACTCAATAATCAAAAGACATAGACTGGAAGAATGGATTAAAAAGAAAGACCCAACAATATGCTGCCTTCAAGATACTCATGTCATAGAAAAAGACATCCACAGACTAAATGTGAAAGGATTGGGAAAATATTCCATGCACATGGACCCAGTAAAACAGCAAGGGTCTCCATCCTCATATCACATGAGGTGGACTTCAAACCTAAGTTAGTCAGAAGGGATAGAGAAGGACATTTCATACTACTTAAGGGAAGCATAAAACAGCAAGATATAACGATTTTAAATATTTTTCCTCCAAACAATGGAGCAACTATGTATATCAAACAAACCCTTCTCAATTTTAAGAATCAAATAGACCAAAACACATTAACAGTGGGGGACTTTAACATACCACTCTTACCACTGGATAGATCCTCCAAACAAAAACTGAACAAAGAGCTGCTGCGGTCAGGAATCAGGATTCAAGAAGAGGAGGTATTGAGAGACTCAGGACCAACTCAGAGCCACTGAGTGAGTCTCTCCCACTGGGTGGTAGTCCTGGAACGCAGGAAACTTTGGGAGAAGACTTGCTCAGCGAGACTCCCCCACTGCAGCGGTGAACCTAGACAGCCGGAAACGTCACAGAAGAGAGCTGCCTAGCAAGAGACTTCCCTGCATAGAGAGGCTCCCCGGCCCGGGTGGTAGGTACAGACCATAGCCAGTTTCTCAGAGGAGGGACACCCACCAAGAGACTTCTGCACAGAGTGAAGCTCCCCAGTTCCAGTGGTAGTTCTGAACCCCAGGGAACATCACAAAGGAGGGCTGCCCAGCAAGAGACTCATTTGCAGGGCGAAGCTCCCTGGCCCAGGCGGTAGTTCTGGAGTGAAGGGAACTTCTCAGAGGAGAGCTCCCCAGTGAGACTTCCCCACCAGGGGAGTCTTCTCCACTGGGCAAGGCTTTCCCACAGGGGTGGTAGAACCAGAGACCCAGGCCCAGCCCAGCAGTGCCCCAGCCCACAGTCTAATCCCCCTTTGGCTGACCATTGGTCTACAAGTGGAGGCATCTCTGTCCACTAACAAGGAATATATCCCACCTGAAGACCACCACCCCTAGAGGGGCAGCTTCCTTGTGGATCACTGCATTACCAAGTTCCTCCAAGACTTCAGGCTACTAAGGCTAGAAGGTGAATTATCAGAAATCTATAAGGACACTACATGTCAATAGGTGAAATCTGCACTATCTCAGATTTTCACTACTAGAGGAGAAGATATCTGAGCAATATGAGAAAACAAGGGAAGAAAATGTCCCAAACAAACCTAGATGCTACATCAATAAAATCCAATGACATCATGGCAGAAGAAATGTCAGAGAGGGAGTTCAGAATGTTCATAATTAAAATGATCAGAGAAGCAAATGATGAGATGAAAGAGCAAATGCAGGCATTGAATGATAGCACCACTCAACAGTTAAAAGAGCAAATGCGGGAAGCAATAGATCATTTGAAGAAAGAGTTAGAGATGATGAAAAAAAAACATAGAAAAATCTTTGAAATGAAGGAAACAAACCAAATTAAAAACTCCATATAAAGCGTAACAAATAGGATAGAACACCTGTAAGACAGAACCTCAGACATCGAAGACAAAATATTTAACCTTGAAAAAAAGTTGACCAAATAGAGAAGATGGTAAGAAGTCATGAACAGAATCTCCAAGAATTATGGGATATCATGAAATGGCCAAATTTAAGAATTATTGGGATTGAGGAAGGCTTGGAGAAACAAACCAAAGGAATGAACAATCTATTCAATGAAATAATATCAGAAAATTTCCCACATCTGAAGAATGAAATGGAATATCAAGTACAAGAGGCTTATAGGACTCCAAATTAAAAGATTACAACAGACCCACACCAAAGCACATTATAATGAAAATACCTAACATACAAAATAAAGACAGAATTTTAAAGACTGTGAGAGAAAAGAATCAAATTATATTTAGGGGGAAACCAATACGGATATCAGCAGACTTTTCAACCCAGAACATAAAAGCTACAGGACCTGGAACAACATTTTTCAAACTCTGAAATAAAATGGATGACAACCAAGAATCTTATACCCAGCAAAACTTACCTTCAGAATTGACAAAATAAAATCCTTCTGTGATAAACAAAAGCTAAAAGAATTTACAAAAAGAAAGCCAGCATTACAGAACATTTTCAGCAAAATACTCCATGAGAGGAGATGAAAAACAATGATGTAAATCAGCAAAGGGAGGACGTATCCTAAAGGAATAGCCAAATAAAGGAGAAACCAAATTGTGTCAAAAAGAAAAGTGAGCCAAATGACTGGGAATACAAATCATATCTCAATAATAACCCTGAATGTTAATGGCCTGAACTCATCAATCAAAAGACATAGACTGGCAGATTGGATTAAAAAGAAAGATCCAACAATATGCTGCCTGCAAGAGTCTCATCTCATAGAAAGAGATACCCACAGACTAAAGGTGAATGGATGGGAAAAAATACTATGCATATGGACTCAGCAAAAAAGTCGAAGTATCCATCCACCTATCTGATAATGTGGACTTCAAGCCAAAGTTAGTCAGAAGGGATAAAGAAGGAAATTTCATACTGCTTAAGGGAAGAATAAATCAGCAAGACATAACAATCATGAATATCTATGCCCCAAACAGTGGCTCATCCATGTACGTCAAAAAAATCCTTCTCAATTCCAGAAATCAAATAGACCACACAAAATTGTACTAGGTGATTTTAACACACTTCTCTCACCACTGGACAGCTCTTCCAAACAAAAACTGAATAAAGAAACCATAGATCTCAATAACACAATCAATAATAATATAGACTTAACAGACATATATAGAATATACCATCCAAGAAAGAGCAAATACACTTTCTTCTCAGCAGCACATGGATCCTTCTCTAAAGTAGATGATATTTTATGGCACAAAGCTACTCTTAGCAAATACAAGAAGATAGAAACATTTCCTTGTATTCTATCAGATCATAATGGATTGAAATTAGAAATAAATGACAGTAAAAACAGAAACTACTCCAACAACTGGAGATAAAATAATATGCTATTGTATGATGAATGGATAACAGAAGATATCAGGAGGTAAACGAAAACAAAGATACATCATATCAAATTATCTGGGAAATATGAAAACAGAACTATGAAAGCAGAACTTGGAGGAAAATTTATATAATGGAGCACATTCGATACAAGAAAAAAAAATCAACAAATAAATGACCTAAGACCACAACTCAAAGCTCAAGAAAAAGAACAGATCAACTCCAAAAGTGGTAGAAGACAGGAAATAGTTAAAAGGAGAGCTGAAATCAATGAAATTGAAACAAAAGAAACAATAGAAAAAATTGACAAAATAAATAGTTGGTTCTTTGAAAAAATAAACAAAATTGATAAACCCTTAGCCACACTAACAGAGAGAAGGAGAGAGAAAGCCAAATTATTAAAATTCAGAATGAACAAGGAAAAGTCATGACAGACACGAGAGAAATACAAAATATAATTAGAAGCTATTTTGAAAATCTATACACCAACAAAATAGAAATCGAAGATATCAACAGGTTTCTAGAGACATATTAATTACCTAAACTGAACCAGGAGGACATACACAATTTAAAAAATCAATTTCAAGTAATGAAATAGAAGAAGTCATCAAAAGCCTATCAAAAAAGAAAAGTCCAGGACAAGATGGTTCCTCAGCCGAGTTCTACAAAACCTTTAAAGAACAGCTCATTCCAATACTCCTCAAAGTATTTCAAGAAATAGAAAAGGAGGGAACACTCCCTAATTCATTCTATGAAGCCAACATCATCTGATACCTAATCGGAGACAAATCTAGGAGAGAAAAATGCAGACCAATATCCTTAATGAACATTGATGCAAAAATTCTCAACAAAATTTTAGCAAATTGCATACAAAAATATATTAAAAAAGAAAGTGCACCATGACCAGGTGGGTTTTATCCCAGGGATGCAAGGTTCATTCAACATCCGGAAATCAAGAAATGTACTTCACCATATCAACAGACTTAAAGTCAAGAATCACATGATTATTTTGATAGATGCAGAAAAAACATTTGATAAAATACAGCATCCTTTCATGCTCAAAACACTAAAAAAAATAGGGATAGTAGGAACATTCCTTAACAATGTAAAGGCCATCTATGCTAAGCCCATGGCCAATATCATTCTAAATGGTGAAAAACTGAAAGCATTCCCCCTAAAAACTGGAACAAAGTAGGAATGTCCTCTTTCACCACTTCTATTCAATATTGTCCATGAAACTCTAACCAGAGCATTTAGACCAAAGAAATTAAAGGGATATGAATAGGAAAAAAAGAACTCAAACTAGCCTATTTGCTGATGACATGATTGTATATTTAGAGGAAGCAGGAAATTCCACTAGAAAACTTTTAGAACTCATAAGTGAATTCAGTAAAGTAGCAGGATATAAGATCAATGCTCATAAATCCAGTGCATTTTTATACATAAGTGATGAATCTTCAGAAAGAGAAGTTAGGAAAACTACCCCATTCACAATAGCCTTGAAAAAAATAAAATACTTGGGAATCAATCTCACAAAAGAGGTGAAAGACCTCTACAATGAGAACTACAGAACACTAAAGAAAGAAATTAAAGAAAACCTTACAAGATGGAAAGAGCTCCCATATTCTTGGATAGGCAGAATTAATATTGTCAAAATGGTCATACCACCAAAAGTGCTACACAGATTCAATACAATTCTAATTAAAATCACAATGATGTACCTCAAAGAAATACAGCAAGCAATCATGAAATTCATCTGGACAAAGCAGAAACACAGAATAGCTAAAGCAATCCTTAGCAGGAAGAGTGAAGCAGGGGATATCGCGATACCAGACCTTCAAATATACTACAAAGCAACAGTAACAAAAAACAGCATGGTATTGGCACCAAAATAGACAGGTACACCAATGGTACAGAATAGAGGACACAGACACAAACCCAAATAAATAGTTTTCTCATACCAAAGGTGCCAAAAACATGCAATGGAGAAAAGACAGCCTGTTCAACAAATGGTTCTGGGAAAACTGGAATTCCATATGAAGTAAAATGAAATTAAACCCCTATCTCTCACCCTACACAAAACTTAACTCAAAATAGACCAAGGAACTTGGAATCAGACCAGAGATCCTGCATCTTATACAACAAAAATAGGTCCAAATCTTCAACATGTCTGTTTAGGATCAGACTTCCTTAACGTGACGGCCATAGCACAAGAAATAAAAGCAAGAATCAATAGCTGGGGTAGATACAAACTAAAAAGCTTTCTCTCAGCAAAGGAAACTATCAGCAATGTGTAGAGAGAGCCTACAGAGTGGGAGAAAATCTTTGCCACTCATACTTCAGATAGAGCACAAATTTCCAGAATATATAAAGAACTTAGAACTTTACACCAAGTATTCAAATAACCCAATCAACAAATGGGCTAAGAAAATGAACAGACACTTCACAGAAGAAGATGTACAAGCAATCAACAGACATATGAAAAAATGTTCAACATATCTAGTAATGAGAGAAATGCAAATCAAAACTACCCTAAGAATCCATCTCATCCCAATTAGAATGGCGATTATCAAGAATACAAGCAACAATGGGTGTTAGTGAGGATGTGGGGAAAAAAGGTACACTCATATATTGCTGGTGGGTTTGCAAGTTAGTGAGGCACTCTGGAAAGCAGTGTGGAGATTCCTTAGAAAACTTGGAATGTACCCACCATTTGAACTAGCTATCCCACTCCTTGGCCTACACCCAAAGGACTTAAAATTAGCATACTACAGAGATGCAGCCACAACAATGTTCATAGCTGCTCAATTCACAATAGTCAGATTGTGGAACCAACCTAGATGCCCTTCAATTGATGAATGGATAAAGAAACTGTGTTATATACACAATGGAATATTACTCAGCCATAAAGAAAAATAAAATTATGGCATTTGCAGGCAAATAGATGAAATTGGAGAATATCATGCTTCATGAGATAAGCCAATCCAAAAAAACCAAAGGACGAATGATCTTGCTGATAAGCGGATGATGATACATATTGAGGGTGGAAGGTAGGCAAGAATGGAGGAAGGAGGAACTGTATGGAGGGAAAAGAGGGGTGGGAGGGGTGGGGGAAAGGAAAAAAACAGAACGAATCAAATCAAACACCATTACCCTTTGTAAATGTATGATTACACAAATGGTACACCCGTATTTCATGTACAAACAGAGAAACAGGTTGTACCCGCTTTGTTTACAATGAAAAAAAAAAAAAAGATGGTAATGGAGGGCTGGGGGTGTGGCTCAGTGGTAGAGCGCTTGCCTAGCATGTGTCAGGCACTGGGATTGATTCTCAGCACCACATATAAATAAATGAATAAAATAAAGGTCTATCGACATCTAAAAATTTATTTTAAAAAATGATAAAGGAACCAGGTGTGTTGACGTCAGCTGCTCTGGAGGTTGAGGCAGGAGGATGGCAATTTCAAGGCCAGGTTTGGCAATTTAGCAAGACCCCATCTCAGAGAACAAAAGAACAACAATAAAAAAAAAAAAAAAGACTGATGAGAAAAAATCAAACCAATAGGAAATGGGCAAAGTACATGAATGGGTGATTCACATAAAAGAAGAGATACTCTGCTTCCTTCATATTTCTCCTGATGGGACTGTAAATCTGAACTGCCATTTTAAAGGGGTATTTGTTATTAACTATCAAAATTAAAATGTATGTGTCCTTTGACACAGCAATCCCAGGGTTTTGGCTGGGGGTTTTGGCACTGGGGATTAAATCCAGGGATGCTCTATCACTGAGCCACATCCCCAACCCTTTCTATCTTATTTTGAAACAGAATCTGACTATGTTGCTGAGGTTGCCCTAAAACTTGAGATCCTCCCACCTCCTGAGTCACTGAGGTTACAGGTGTGCACCACCATGCCTGGCTCACACCTGAACATTGTAGTGATGATTCTGTGGCCATGATCCAAAGTGTTTATAGAAAAATGTTTAATAAAGGAAACACAAGTCTCAATTGCAAAAAAAAAAAAAAAAAAAAAAAAAAAAAATGAACAAAGAAACTATAGAACTAAATAATACAATCAATGATATAGACTTAAGGGATATTTACAGAGTATTTCATCCATCATCCAGCAAATATACATTCTTCTCAGCAGCTCAAGGATTCTTCTCCAAAATAGACCATATCTATGCCACAAAGAAACCATTAGAAAATACCCAAAAAATAGAGATCCTACACTGTATCCTATAAGACCATTGCAATTAGAAAGGAACAATAAAATAACAAACAAAAACTACTCATACACCTGGAGACTAAATAATGTGCTATTGAATGTTAACAGAAGACATCAGGGAAGAAATAAAAATATTCTTAGACGTAAATGAGAACAATGACACAACATATACCAAAATCTCTGGGACACTATGAAAGCAGTACTAAGAGGAAAGTTCATTGCATTGAGCTCATACTTTAAAAAAACAAAAAGTCAACAACTAAATGACCTAGAATTACATCTCAAAGTCCTAGAAAAAGAATAACAGATCAACACCAAAAATGGTAGAAGATAGGATAATTAAAATCAGAACTGAAATCAATGAAATTGAAACAAGAGAAACAATTCAAAATATTGGCAAAACAAAAAGTTGGTTCTTAAAAAATTAAACAAAATTGATAAACCCCTAGTCACACTAACAAAAAGAAGGAGAGAGAAAACTCAAATTACTAGAATTTGTGATGAAAAAGGAAAGGTCACAACAGACCCCATTGAAATACATAACATAATTAGAAGCTACTTTGAAAATCTATACTCCAACAAAATAGAAAATATCAACCACATTGACAAATTTTTAGAGACCTATGATCCTCCCAAACTGAATCAGGAAGACATACACAATCTAAACAGATCAATTTCCAGCACCAAAATAGAAGAAGCCATCAAAAACCTATGAACCAAGAAAAGCCCAGGACCAGATGGATTCTCAGCTGAATTCTACAAGACCTTTAAAGAAGAACTGATACCAATACTCCTCAAAGTATTCCAGGAAATAGAAAAGGAGGGAACCCTTCCAAATTCATTCTATGAGGTTAGCATCACTCTGATACCAAAACGAGACAAAGACACATCAAGGAAAGAAAACTTGAGGCCAATATTCCAGACAAACATAGATGCAAAAATCCTTAATGAAATACAGGCAAATCATATACAAAAATATATTAAAAAGATAGTGCTCCACGATCAAGTGGGGTTTATCACAGGTATGCAAGGTTGGTTCAACATCAAGGAATCAATAAATGTAATTCATCACATCAATAGTCTTAAAGTTAAGAATCACATGATTATTTCAATACATGCTGAGAGAGTATTTGACAAAATACAGCACCCCTTCATGCTTAAAACACTAGAAAAATTAGGGATAGTAGGAACATACCTCAACATTGTAAAGGCTATCTAGCTAAGCCCATGGCCAACATCATTCTTAGTGGAGAAAAACTGAAAGCATTCCCTCTAAAAATTGGAACAATACAGGGATTCTCTCTTTCAGCTCTTCTATTCAACATCATCCTTGAAACATTTGCCAGAACAATTAGACCAACAAATTAAAGGGTACAAATAGGATAAGAAGAACTAAAGCTGTCACTATTTGCTGATGACATGATCCTATATTGAGATGATCCAAAAACTCCACTAGAAAACTACTAGAACTCATAAATGAATTCAGCCAAGTAGCAGAATATAAAATCAATATGCTAAATCTAATGCATTTCTATTCATAAGTGATGGATCCTCTGAAAGAGAAATTAGAAAAACCACTCCATTCACAGTACCCTCAAAAAAAAAAATACTTGGGAATTAATCTAACAAAAGAGGTGAAAGACCTCTACAATGTAAACTACAGATCTTTAAAGAAAGAAATTGAAGAAAGCCTTCGAAGATGGAAAGCTTTCCCATGTTCTTGGACAGGCAGAATTAACATTGTCAAAATGGCCATTCTACCAAAGGTGCTATATAGATTAAATGCAATTCCAATTAAAACCCCAGTGACATTCCTCATGGAAAGAGAGAAAGAAATAATGAACTTCATCTGGAAGAACGAGAGACCTCAAATAGCCAAAACAATCCTGAGGAGAAAAAGTGAAACAGGAGGTATCATAGTACCAGACCTTAAACTATACTACAGAGCAATAGTAACAAAAACAGCATGGTATTGGCACCAAAATAGACAGGCAGACCAATGGTACAGAATAGAAGACACAGAGACAAACCTAAATAAATACAGTCACCTCATACTAGACAAAGGAGCTAAAAACATACAGTGAAGAAAAGATAACCTGTTCAACAAATGGTTCTGGCAAAACTAGAAATCCATATGCAGTAAAATGAAATTAAACCTCTATCTCTCACCCTGCACAAAACTCAACTCAAAATGTACCAGGGATATAGGAATTAGACCAGAGACCCTGCACCTAATAGAAGACAAAGTAGGCCCAAATCTGCATCATGTTGGCTTAGGATCAGACTTCCTCAACAAGACTCCCAAAGCACAAGGAATCAAAGCAAGAATCAATAAATGGGATGGACTCAAACTAAAAAGCTTTTTATCAGAAAAGGATACAATCAAGAATGTGAGGAGAGAGCCTACAGAGTGGGAGAAAATCTTTTCCAGATGCGCTTCAGATAGAGCACTTATCTCCAAAATGTTTAAAGAACTTACAAAACTTTACACCCAAAATACAAAGAACCCAATCAATAAATGGGCCAAGGAACTGGACAGTCCCTTTACAGAAGAAGACACACAGGCAATTAATAAATATGTGAAAAAGTGTTCAACATCTCTAGTAATTAGAGAAATGCAAATTAAAACAACTCTAAGATTTCATCTTACTCCAATTGAATAGCTATTATCAAAAGAACACAAACAATAGCAGATGTTGGCATGGATGTGGGGGAAAAGGTACACTTTTACATTGCTGGTGGAGTTGCAAATTGGTGCAGCCACTCTGGAAAGCAGTTTGGACAATTCTCAGAAACCTTGGAATGAACCCACCTTTTGACCCAGTTATCCCACTCCTTGGTTTATTCCCAAAGGACTTAAAATCAGCATACTATAGTAACACAGCCACATCAATGTTTATAGCAGCTCAGTTCACAATAGCTAGATTGTGAATCCAACCTAGATGTCCTTCAACAGATGAATGGATAATGAAACTCTCATATATATACACAATGGAATATTATTTAGCCATAAAGAAGAATAATGTTATGGCATTTGTAAAGAAATGGAAGGAATTGGAGAATATCATGCTAAGTGAAATTAGCCAAGCCCAAAAAAATCAAAGGCAGACTGTTTTACCTGATAAGTGGAGAATGATATATAATGGGGTGGAGGCTGAGGAGTGATAGAAGAATGGAAAAACTTTAGATTACTTAGAAGGAAATGAGAGGGAGGGGTACATAAAAATGGTGGAATGAGAAAGACATCATTACCCTATCTATATGCATGTATGATTACACAAATGTTATAAATCTACATTGTGTACCACCATAAAAATGAAATGATGTACCCCATTTGTGTACAATGAGTCAAAATGCAGTCTGCAAAAAATTAAAAGACAAATAAAAATATATTTAAAAAATTAGAGAATTGTTAATATAGTTAAAATAAATATATATTGCATTATCTCTCTATTAAAGTAGATATTCAATAAATATTGATCATTATTTGCTTTAGGATAAATCTTGCAATTTTTTAATGAACATTTTGATGTGCTTTATTTAAGATGGTAAAATAAATTCTCATCCAGGGAGGAAACAAAACAAAATTGTATAAAAGAATCACACTGCTGTTCATCAAGAGACCTGCTTACATTCCAAGTTCTGCCTCTGTTTTGCAATTTTGACCAATTTTCCTTCATTCTGTTAGTGCTAAACTGATGACCTATAAGACTTTGTGCATCTCTAAAATTACATATTCTAAGCTTTTTTAAAATCCAAATCCAAATACTAAATTACCGATTTCTGTATCTTACATTTTTTAACATTAGAAACGTAACAGAAAAAAACATAACATTGGAAACAACAGAAAGGGATTACTTGCCTGCCTTTTATGGAATTCTCCCATTTGGTGGTAGGAACTTAATATTCAGTTTTCAGCCCCTGAAATCTTCAATGCAATAAGTGATTCCAAATTTTCAGTATCTATCATCTTTCTTACAAAATATGTGGGTAAAATCATGGCACAAAGCACATAAAATCAATTTACCCTCTGCCGTATTTAACTTTTGTTGTTTATTCTCTATGTGAACCTACGTAGAGATGTATCACCACTTAAGATGTGGCCATGCCCTCTGCCAAGTTTTACCTGGACTCCTAATAGCCTACCTGGTTTTTAGTCAGGGATATTGTATTTAGAAATATCTAGATTTAGGAGGAAAAACTATGTTTTCATGTGACCTGGGTTTCTAATCTGAGTGATAGAACCTATCCTACTTACAGCAGAAAATTAGAATGACATATGAGGCAATTATCAACATATGAGTCAAAAGAATTTTCAAAAAGAACAGTATGTGAGATAATTGTTCACTAGCAACAGAGTAGTGGGGTTTACTGGTCAGAAGAAATTGTAGAAATAGTGACCTTGAAAGGGAAAACAGAAGACATTGAATGCCATAACTAGTGCCCAAATATGCAGTCATATGAGGACCCTAAGACCTTCATATCCAAAATGCACTTACTTAACACATAGTTTTGAGTGTCTGCCAATGCCCACTTGTCTTCAATGTGTTTATCTCACATGTAAAAGAAGGTACGCAATCACTGATGGAAACTTTTGATATTCCTTTGACACTGTTTTAATACCTTTTTATTTCCAGTAATAGATATATACATAGAGAGAGAGATGAAGGAATGATAGATGATACATTAAAAATGTATAGTTGAAATTTGGAGAATAAATAATGAAATTTCTTCAAACCTTAGCTCTTGTTAGTTGAAAACTTATAAAGGTAAGAGAGATCTTATTACTTCCTTCAAAACACAGTATCTCAATAAGGTATCTCTTTGGTAACCCAACAATATGTATTACCACAACCCAAAGTCTATTTAGACCTCCCCTACTAGTTATACTTTTAAGTTTACTAACTAGATATGTTGTTGCTTTAAAATTACACAAAAGTATAAATATAGTAGTGATGACTATAGAAAGTAATGACAGAAAAATATAAGTCAATAATAACACATGGTTATATCACCATAAAATAACCATTCTAATATGAGGAAGAGAGAAAGATAATCAAAAGTATTTTTTGAAGAGAAGTTTTCTTGTTAAAATGTAGTAATATCAATAATAATGCTAAAATTTGTATATTATTTTAGTCAGCTTTTTCTTCACTGTAACCAAAATAACTTACAAGAACAACTTAGAAGATGGAAAGTTTATCTGAAACCCGCAGTTTCAGAGATCTCTTTAGGGGCTGTAATCACTTAATCAAGCATAACTTCCTCGGCCCCAGCTTTACATGCACTTTTCTGGGCAAGCTAAAAGTTTTAAAGATCCTTCAACTCTGTTTTCTCTTCCCGATTCTCACAATAAATCTGGCTAAAAGTTGCTAGCAATATTCATGACACCGACGGAATGCTGTGCTATCTTGAAATATTCTCTGCCAGATTATGTATCTATCACCTTTAAATTCACCCCACAAAAAGTCTCAGGACATGGGCAAAATGTAGGCAAGATCATTGCCATGCCAAAATATCACACAAGTGCCCTCTAATCAAACTCCCAATAGAGTCCTCATTTCCCTCTGAAACCTCATGAGCAGAGCCTACATTCCTATCGGCATCCTATCTGAGATCCCACAAGAATTGACTATTAAGTTCCACTCACAACATCCTAAGTCTTTTTTATATTAGAATAATTAATTTTAGTGTACTATTATTTATTGTCTATTATTACACAACCTTAATGCAAGATACTGTAAAAGATGTAAGTGTAACAAATGGTATCTTTCCTCACATGATCGGATGAACAAAACCAAACAAAATACCCATAAAGCAATATAGCAATGTGTAAGCAGCTAGAATTGAGACAAGAAAATCCAAACTTATAGAGAAAGAGTTGATGTGGTCATTAATATACAAAATAAACCCAACAAATGAATGGACAGATGAACTCAAATGCATGCAATGATCAAGATGATAATCTAAATCTTTTCCAGCTTATAATTTAAACTTTCAAAATCCCTCTTGCAAACTAGTTCCTAAGGCCTCTGAACTACAGATTAGTCACATTGACCTAATTGTCAGATTAGTCACAAAAAGGGCCCCCTTCCTGATACCAAATTTTCTGCTAATCAGTTTTTGCATCACTGTGACCAAAATAGCTGACATCAACATAGAGGAGGAAGAGTTTATTTGAGGCTCAGAATTTCAGAGGTTTCAGTACATAGATGGTCAACTCCATTGCTCTGAGCACAGGTGAAGCAGCATATTATGCGGGAAAGGCCCAGCAGAGAAAAGCTGCTTAGCTCATGGTAGAGTTAAAAAGCAGAGAGAAATGGTAAGGGGCTTCAGGAAAGATAAACCTTTCCAGGGCACACCCCAACCTCTTCCAGCCATGCCCCACTGGCTATAGTTACCAATTGGTCAGTTCATTCAAACTAGAATGGACCAATTAGGTTAAAGCCCTCAGAATCCATTTTACCTCTGAATATTCCTGCATTAACAGGAGGTTTGGGGGTGTATACCTTTTATCTAAATCTACATTTCTTATTTTACTTTACATTTCATCTTTAAATTGTTCTCATATTTTGCACTATGTTCTAAGAATACCTGTAAGTGATCTGATAACATAGTCCCCTGATGATATATAGTGTCTGACTTTTGATTTTCACTATTTATGAGCATAATTTTATATCTATATTGGTTCATATCACTATTTTCTTAGGATAATTCCTGAAAATGAAATTACCTTTTCAAAATGTATGAATGTTATTAAGGATTTAGATATGTGTATTGCCTGATTTGCCATGAGAACAATGAAACTTGTAAGGTTTTCTTAAAGTACCAATCATTCCTATATGGAACTTATCTGTTTATATAAACATTCTTACATTCCTAACAATATAGAACATTATAATGAATGTTTTCAAACTTTTTCTATTTGGTAGACTAATTCATAGTTTCTTATCTTTTAGTCTTTTCCTTATTCATTTTGTTTGACTATTTTTGTATGATGCATTTATATATATATTTTTTTCTTTTGGGGTACCAGGGATTGAACTCAGGGGCACTCAACCACTAAGCCACACCTCCAATCCTATATTTTTGTACTTTATTTAGAGACAGGGTCTGTGAGTTGTTTAGGGCCTTGCTATTGCTGAGGCTGGCTTTGAACTCACAATCCTCCTGTCTCAGCCTCTCCAGCCACTGGGATTACAGGCATGCACACCACACCTGGAGAATGATGCATTTATATTTTGACACCTATAGTGAGTACATATTCTTACACAGTAGAATTGTATTTATTCATGCTGCAATGCAATTCATCAGTCTATTTTCTCTCTTCTGATTGTTTCATACCATTCTGGAGATGACTTGGTAAGCAGTTGATTATCAATAAATATTTAGTAAAGGAAATGAAGAAGTTAATATTGATCACTTAGGTGAAAATGAAGGATATGTTTAGGTCTTATTTCTAGAGGATATAATGTCAATTATTTTAATCAGTCCCTTTAATCTTTTGTTGTTGTTAATTTAGATATACATGACAGAAGGGTGTATTTTGACATACGTACATGGGGTACAACCCGTTACAATTTTGATCCCATTCTTGTGGTTGAACATGATGTGGAATTACACTGGCTGTATATTCATATATGAACGTAGGAAAGTTTTGTTCGATTCATTGTACTGTCTTTCCTAGTCCCATCCCCCCTTCCCTTCAATTCCCTTTGTCTAATCCAATGAACTTCTATACTTCCCCTCCCTACCCTCATTATGGGTTAGCATTCACATATCAGAAAAAAAGCATTTGACCTTTGGTTTGGGGGACCCAATTTACTTCAGTTAGCATGATATTATCCAGTTCCATCCATTTACGGGCAAATGCCATAATTTCATTCTTCTTTATAGCTCAGTAATATTACATTGTATATATAGATCACATTTTTAAAATCTATTCATCTGTTGACAGGCACGTAGGTTGTTTCCATAGTGTGGTTATTGTGAATTGAGCTGCTATAAACATTGGTGTGGCTGCATCACTGTAATACACTGATATTAAGTTCTTTGGGTTTAAGCAACGAGTGGGATAACTGGGTCAAATGGTGGTTTCATTCCGAGTTTTCTACAGAATCTCCACACTGCTTTCAGAGCGGTTACAACAGTTTCAGTCCCACCAGCAATGTATGAGTAAACCTTTTTCCTCACATCCTTGCCAACATTTATTGTTACTTGTATTCTTTTTTTTTTTTTTTTTTTTTTCATACTGGGGATTTCCTTCAGTGTCACCTGACCACTGAGCCACATCTCCAGCCCTATGTTGTATTATATTTCATTTAGAGACAGGATCTCACTGAGTTGCTTTGTGCCTCGCTTTTTGCTGAGGCCAACTTTGAACTCTCTATCCTCTGGTCTCCCTCCCGTGCTGCTGGGTTACTTGTACTTGTGATAATTGCCATTCTGATCAGTCACTTCAATCTTGAGATTTGGTGACGATTGAAATATTTGATGTAGAGTGTTCATAATAAAAACTTAACTTCCTACTGTTACTTCAAATTAAGCAAACATTGATTAGTTTAGAATGACTTAGTTGGTTTGCGATTAAGAATGATTTAGTTGTTTGTGATTGTTTATGATTAATTTTGTATCTTTTCAAAAGCTAATAGGAGGTCATGAAAAAAGTAACCGTATCAAAAAGACCACCTCACCTGAAACAATTCTGAACAAAATTCATCAATCAAATTTTGTCCCTTTTAGAAAGCACTCGTGATTAATACAAAGGAGGAACACAAAAGTGTGTTCACAGTGAATTTATCCTTCAATGAATTTTCCAAGTTACTGGTGACAGAAGGTAGAATTTTTATTGGTCAGACAAAATACAGATATTTGTCTTACCAAAATAACTGGGATTTGAGGAAAAGGATGAAATAGCAGAGAAAATCCACAAAAATATGTGTATAAAAAGTTCTTTCACATCCTTGACTACCAAGCTGCACCCCCAGAATGGAGACAGCCTGAAGAAGTAGCTGGGAACATCCCTCTGGTGTATGTTAGAATCCAGGCCAGATCAGAGTTCAGACACCACACAAGAGATCCTAGATATTCAATCACGATCCCTGAGATTCCTAAATGATTATATCTTAGATTTAAAGACAAAACTAACTCAGTACTATGACACAGCCTGACATAAACAAAGCATCAATATTATCAACATGATACCCTGATATGTCAGCTGCAAAACCAATGACTTCAAGCCAAAATAAAGCCTTAAAGGTTTTACAGAAATACAACATAATGCAAAGTCTGTATAAGCACACTAGAACACAGAGAAAAATTTCCATAGAGAAATAAGACAAAATATTAAATATATGGCAAAAGCTAATAACAGTCAAAGTATCTACATGTGATTGGAGATTAATAATGAGATGAGGGAATGTTCAGTCCTGTATTTGAAGAAATATTGGTTAAAAAATCCCTAACTCTGGTGAAAAACATGAATTCATAGATTTAAGACATCAATTAGTATAAATCAAAACTGTCCATTTCTGAACACAGAGGAGTCTCAGGATTCCCAAACTCTGACCTCTTTTTTTCTCCACTAATGGAAACTTCTGAGGTTTATTTGGCTTTCTGTTTTCTTTTGTTGCCTGGAAACTACCTGTAGATAGTAAACTGTTAAAATGTAAGGGCTTATCTCATTGTTTTTGCCTTCTTGGGGATCACAGTCATACAGCGTCTGCTATCCCAGAACTGAAAGCCTTTCTTTCACATAGTTATCCAGTTTCTCTTTAACATTGAAGGGCAGTGTCAATGCCTGTTCAGATTCATGGCCTGAAGTGGAGCCGACATACATTCATTTCATAACCTTATTGAGGGGACATGAAATACCAAATGCTTCAAGAACTTGTTTCCTGGTGATACAGCTGAGTTTGGACTTGGCTTTGTTTTGTTTCTGGTTTTATTTTTCTCTTAGTTTATTTCGTTGTTTTTGCCTATTCACGGAAATCAGCAAATACACCTATCATAGAATACTGGCATTCATATTTACCAAAACAAAGTGGAATTTTTGCAAATTTTCTTTTCTTCACATTTTTTTTTTTATTCTTTAGCAAACTTAAAACTAAACTATCATCACAGTCTGCTAAAAGGATGACAAACCGTTGATAAGACTCTCTTAGATTTGAATTCTAACCATGCCACTTACTAGATATGTGACTTCTGGGAATCTGCATGATTCCTCTGAGAATCACTTTCTTCAACTTTGCAAAATTACTATAAATAGTAATTTTGAAATATTCACCATTTGAAATAATGAATGCATTACATGAAACATATGTCTGTCATATAGTTGATACAAAAAATATAAGACATCGAAATCTATATACTGAACAACTGGATAAGCAAAGAAACAAACCCATATAATGACAGCATGAAATAGAGAAAATAACACAGAACTTGTGTGTAGGAGGGCATTAATAAAAATTTCTTCTTTGAAAATTTGTTTGACCTTTCTAAGCCTCACTTTTCTCATTTTTATAATGAAATGGTTTAAGTTGATAATTTAAAAAATCATTTCTATAAGTGAAATTATATGATTTGAGCCTGCTTAATGCCACATCTTAACAAGCTGACCTAACCAGTCACATTGCAAGCTTTTTTTTTCCCCTATTAAGCACCAGTCAGGAGTAGATTTTTGCAAATACTTGTTATCATGAAAAAGGTTATTGTATTATTGTATCTTATATTTTAGAGCAGATAGCTTCTCTTCTCTGGGGGTTTTATCATGGAGAAAGATTCTATTAGTCTGTTTCATTTTTTATCTCATAGATCATCTGTGACACATTTCCTTGACTTACTTATCTCTAACTTTCCTTGAGTGGGGAGTCTTTGCTGGAACATTATTCAATATGTTTTCCTCAACATTTCCAATCCAGAAGAGCAGAGATCCTAGAGATTGATTCTCCAATAGTTCAAAATAGAAATTAGTGAGGCTACGGATTCTTATCAGAAGTTAAATTCTTGTTTTTCTCAGTACATAACCAGATGAAATTGAGAACCACATAGGAGATAGGGGGAAAAGTCATTAAAAACAAAGACCATTATTTACATTTTAGCTAATCCAAAATGTGGACACTACTTATGCAATCATGTGTCCTGAGGATGTCTGTATGAGATTTTGAAAGCTGATAGTGAAAGTGTCACACACAAAAGAAACCAAAAACTAAGGGAAAACACTTCCTTTTTATTTCCATATTATCTATCACCCTGTAATTATATGATCACTCAGAAGACTGTTTTGTTCCTTCCTATGATGCTTCCATCTAACACACACTGGTCTTGAGTCCAGTTTGCCCTCCACTAGCCTGGCCAAGCAGGAAGTTAGGAACCTGAGGAATAAGAAAGGAAGAGTGGGTTTAGCATTTTTCCTACAGAGCTCAGGGCAAACTTAGAGTCAGTGGCTCATGAAACTGAAATGAGAGGCTCCTGGGTCAATAAGTGTCATTTCAAAAAAAGGCTAGACAGCGGGCTCTAGGTCCAAGGTAACATGTTAACAACAAAGGATGACCAAAGAATGCTGGGGTAAAGGAGAAGAAAAAGATAATCCCAAGATCCAGGATAATAGATAATAGGATATATATAACATATATCCTATGATATATATTTTTTAACCAAAAATTTTTATTTTTTTTAAAAACAGGTTTCAAATATGACTAAAATATAATTATTCAATTTCATGTTATGTAATCTTAATATATAATTTTAAACCATTAACTATTTTGATATGGAAATGGAAAACATGTATTTCTGGATAATTCTATTAAACCCCTTTCATAATCTACATGGTACAAAGTGAAATGGATATATGAGAAGATCTACTTATCTGTTATCTGTATCACTAAAAATAAAAGAGAATTAAAGCATATATAAATGTTTATCAAATGTGAATGAAGACAAAATACTCAATGGAAAAGAGAAATAATTCAGTTTAGAAATACACAAAGATCTGAATATATATTTCTCAAAACAAGGTTCACAAATGTCAAATAAGCACATTAACAGTTATTAATAATCTTTAGGGAAATGCAAATCAAACTATAATGAGATGCCATTTCAGACCCAATAGGATGACAATAATAATAATAATAATAATAATAATAATAATAACAGGGTAATCAGGTTATAAAGGTGGTTAATCTGGATAGTCAACTTGATTGAACTGAGAGATGACTATGATTAAGAGACTTCTAGATGTGTTGATGAGGGTATTTTCATGGATGATTGGCATGTAGGAGAGAAAGCTGAGGAGGGGAACTCACCCTAAATGTGGGCAGTACTGTCTAAACAACATGTGGAAAGAAAGCCCACTGGATTTGAGCTCAGTTCTTGAGTGGATACCCTTGGCTGCTGCTGCTATGGCCCAGTGACTTTGGAATCCAGCTCCTTCCCTCTTCCAACATGGATTATGACCAAAAATTTTCCAGGAACTTTCCAGGTCTTCAGTCTCAGATTGGGGTTTCATCATTGGCCCCTCTAGTTGGGGCTCCAGCCTTTTGGAATGAATAGCTCCTGGTTTCTTTGTCTCTCCAGTGTACAGATAGCGACTGTGGGACTATCCACAATAGTTGAATGTGTAATCGCTGAATGTGTAAATCAATCTGATAGATCCTCCTTAATAATTATTAATTATTAATTATCAATTATTGAAGAGCCTCCAATAATTTTATATATCCTGTTCGGTCTGTTCCTCTAGAGAAATCTTGGCTAATACAGGTGACTTAGTTTGTTTTGTGACGCTATCATACCTGATACTGAGTAATTTATAAAGAGCAGAAATTAATTTCCCAAGGTTCTGGAGGCCAGGAAGTCCAAGGTGAAGGCACCAGCATTCAATTCATAAGAATTTTCTTGCTGCATCCTCACAAGCTGGCAAGTGAGCCAGATGAATTCCCTGTGAAGCCTTTAGCCTAACCATAAAGGAGCAGCTGTCATGGCCTGATCAACAATCGAAGGTCCACCTCTTAATACTACCACACTGGCAACACCTGAATTTTGGAGGGGATTAAGTTTCAGCATGAATTTTGGACTAGGCAAAAACATTCAAAGCATAGAAAAAGGAAGATACAACTGTTGGTAAGAATGTGGAGAAGTTGTTATCTCTCCTCTATTTCTGGTAGAAACGTAAAATGGTGTAGCTGCTTAAGAAGACAGTTTGATTGTAATCAAAAACTTAAACCTACAGTTACCATGTGACCCAGAAATGTTACTACTTCTAGGTTTAAGATAAAGTTGGTTTCAGAATTCCCTTCATCTTGACAAAATTTTAAACAGACATTCCTAAATCCACTGACCTCCCTTTTCTGAGAAGAATTAAGAAAATTTTCATTGGCATTTTTTGTTGTCTCCCTGAGACAGAACTTTTGTCCTAGGCACTTACCAGTTTTAAAATCCAGGTATGTCTTTCTCAAGAATCTATAAGTCATCCATTTGAAATGTAATCACAGAAGGAGAGAGTACCCCTGCCTCCCAGACTGTGGGAGAGTAGGAGCCCAACTTCCAGAAAAAAAAAAAAAAAAATTAGCAAACATGGAGGCCTAATATCATTGATATCCTCTAATAATTTTTTATTGTCTCATTCTAGTATATAAATACTCTCCTAACCTTTGTTTCTACCAGAGTTGAGTTCCATCTTTCTTCCCTTTTATAAAGATCTTGAATAAAATTTTCTTTGCCTGTTTAACTTCATCAGGTGCAATTTTTCTTTAACATGTATATTTAAGAGAAAATATACATGAATACTCATAGTTGTTTTATTTATAAATAACCAAGAAGTTAAAACAATCAAAATTGACAGATGGATAAATATAGCATACATATACATATCCACAATATCAAATTTTATTTGCAAAAATAAATAAATAAACTAGTATGTGCAACATCAGAGTTAATCCCAAAAACATTAGGTTAAGTGAATGAAGTTACCAAAGACTACAGATGACAAGATTTCACTGATGCCAAGTATCTAGAATAAGCAAGTGATAAGCAGGTTTTCCAGAATAGAGAAAGAAAAAAAGTCAGTTGTGTATTGCATATGGTTAGGGAGCTGAGGGACAATGGGAAAATATAAATGAATGCACACTGTTTCCTTTACTTTTTCATTATTTATTTATTTGATTGTATGGTACCATACTAGGGATTGAGACCAACAGTTCTGCCACTGAACTATGTCCCTACCCCTTTCTACTTTTTATTTCCCATGCTGACTTTGAACTTTTGATCCTGCTGCCTCAGTATCCTAAGTAGTTGTTATTACAGACTTCTGCCACCACACCTGACCAGGGTTTCCTTTAAGGAAGATAAAAATAGCCCAAAATTAGATGATGATATTGATTGTACAATACTACAAATATACTAAAATTACATTGAATTGCACTTTTTAAGTGGGTAAATTGCATTATGTGGATTATTTATATTAAAGCTGTTGTCCTCCCCAAAGTTCTTTCTCACTGGCATTTTCTGTGCTTTACTCTGATTTATTTTTCTTTATTATCCTACATTTCACATGTGTATTTCTTCATTTGATTATTGTCTTTCTACCAGATTGTAAAAGAGATTTTGCTTTTAGTTTGTTTTATTTAGAATATCTAAATCTTCAGTTTCTGGCATGGGAGAGTATCTGAATTAACTTGAGAGAAGCAGAGGCAGAGATAAGGTTTTATATGCAGTAGATTTGGAGAATACTCCAATGACTCAGGAGTAGGAGAATGAGAAACTGAAAGAATATGGGAGGAAGGCCAATAGGAAGAATGATAGAATTGCCCTTGCTGAAGAGAATGGTGCTCAATATAATTGGGACCTCTGGGGGAGATTTGTACATGAAATATCCCAATTGCCCACAAAAAGAAAAAAAATGGGGAAGAGTTATTGTCATCTCATCTCTGCTGTGATATAAAATTGTCTCAATAGGATGTTCACTGCCTTGAACTTTTAGTGAAGCATGGGCAAGTAGAAGGTAAGTTTATGCCAGTTTCCCTCCCTCGAAGGGAACCTACAGCCCTCACTGGGTACCAGATCTCTCTGTACTATTTTCTCTCATTGCTCCTTGCAAAAGAATTGATCTTTGCTGTTTTCTCCAGCTCCTCAACCAGGTGTTTCCATACCTTAGCTTCTGATTAATTCCTGCAGGGTTTTTTTTTATTGTTCAGAGAAATTAATCTCCTTCAAATATCTGAAAATTCTAAAAAGACACCCCCAAAAGTCACAGATTTAAAGGTAATCCAATATATAGATATAGATCTGAGAAGTTCTACTTAATCTGTTAGGCTTGAATGATAAATCAAAAAAACAAAAACAGATAATTTTTGGTGAGTGGGAGCATATTTTCCAAAGGTAGCAATCATTTTTTTGACTGCAGTTAAAACAAAGTCTAACAAATAGGCATGTGACTCCTTTGCTCTAAGTAATGAGGAGTAGGTCCACATATTTCAGGGTTCATGTGTGGTTTATTAAAATATAAATACTTATGTATAGATATTTTTCCCTAGAAAATATATTTGGCTGTTTTGAAAGTTTTCTGGATTGTAAGTGCAGCATTTCCCTCCAAAAGGCACTTATTCACCATTATTATCTACCATACAAGAAGTTGTGCAGTTTTAGAGCAGAACATTTTCCACACCACCGTTGAATGCATTTTCTAAGACACTCTTCACACAGTTGAAATGTATGTTAAAGTTTGGTGGCTATATTTCAAATCATATATTTGACATTAATCATCTACTACTTTGGAATTTATATAAGAAAATACATTTTAATCTCAGCAACCTCTTTTTTTTATTGTAAACAAATGGTATACATGTTTCTCTGGTTGTACATGAAGTAGAGGCATACCATTTGTGTAATCATACATTCACATAGGGTAATGGCGTTTGATTCATTCTGTTATTTTTTTCCTCCCCCACCACCTCTCCCACCCCTCTTTTCCCTCTATACAGTCCCTCTTCCTCCATTCTTGCCCCCCCACCCCCCATTATGTGTCATCATCCACTTATCAGTGAGATCATTTGTCCTTTTGTTTTTTGAGATTGGCTTTTCTCACTTAGCATGATATTCTCCAATTTCATTAACTTGCATGCACATGCCATAATTTTATTATTCTTTATGGCTGAGTAATATTCCATTGTGTATATATACCACAGTTTCTTTATCCATCCACCAATTGAAGGACATCTAGGTTGGTTCCACAATCTGGCTATTGCAAATTGAGCAGCTATGAACATTGATGTGGCTGCATCACTGTAGTATGCTGATATTAAGTCCTTTAGGTATAGGCCAAGGAGTGGGATAGCTGGATCAAATGGTGGTTCCATTCCAAGCTTTGAGACTAATTCAGGTTTTTTTATAGACTTCACATCAAATACTCATAATCAATTGATAAAATTATTTATGCACTATAAGTTCCACATTTATATAAAATCTATTTTGTAATGCCTGATATAATTATATGTGTTGTGATGTTTTGAATTCAGAATATCCATCCACATATAATGTCCGAGATAATGAAGTACAGCAGTGTATACAGAGAATCCTATAATGTCTCTCAGGTTTGGGGAACCAATCTGTTTGTTAGGTTTTTTTTTTTTTTTTTTTTTTTTTTTCTGACAGTTCCAGATGAACTGAAAGCAACTACCATCTCCCATTCAGACCAACAGCATATTAGTAACACATATGTTCCCACCTCACCTAAGGTTTCTACTGTTAAAGAAGTAAAATAATTGTACCTATTATCAGTCTGCAATGCATTTATTTTCATTTTATCTGTTTGCCAGCCTACTGTTTGTACACCATTTTCTTTTCATTCATTCTGTCTAATTTGGTACCAGGCCTAATGATTCAGTACCCCTCAATTGTTCTGCAACAATGGGAGTCCTTCTCAAACTATGTGATTTCATATATCAGACATCAGGACTGATTAGTTACTATGGCATATAGCTAAGCATCTACAGGTATTCTTATGATGTAAGTCAACTCTGTCCATCCAGTGATCTAAATAACGAAGAAAACCACTATCTTCCAACTACAGATGCAGTCATGATCATTCTTTCAAGGAAGGGCTGGTTTCTCAAATAACCCCTACTTTGGAACTTCAGTGGGTTCTCCAAGGTGATTGACTAAAAGTATCGCAGGTCAAATCAACACATTCCTGAGTCATTCTCACTGATATTGCTTGGGTGTCAGTTATCCTATCTCCCATAGGTATTCTTATAGGTTTATCTCCAACTGAACAACCACCTCAATGTTACTGAAAACACCAAGTGATACCTGTTGTGAACTCACAGTTTGCAGTGGTTCAGGAATAATATTCCAAATTTCCTTTCCATCCTGGCCACCAATTTTCAGTAAAATATAAACAATGTCATTTTTATGAGATATTCAAATGAGGTCAATATCAAAAATATTGGCAATAATGTTAGTGGTTTTGAAGGGGAAACAAAAGCTCCAGTGAGTTTTGAAAACCGTTTCCCAATTCTTCCCAGGCATCTGTTAATGCTTGTATCAGAAATGATTGTTGTGAAACAACCACTAACTGAACATGACATTGGGTACTTGGTATAAATTACACATGATAAAAGAATTAGAATTAAAAGTATATTTCTAAGGTTAGTATGCACAAGGCAGATGGCCTTTCTGGTCTAGTCAGCAAATTCATTTAAATTACAGATAGGATGAGTGTCCTTGCTAAATTATTGACCTTGGAAGGAAACAGTACTGAATCTTCCCCTTCTGCTGTAACCCATTCAATGTCTGCACAGGTGCATCCAACAATAAATTGAACATATACTCCACCTTTCTTACCATTCACTCAATTTTGCCTTGAGTCAATGGGTTCATGTGATCAATGCACAGTAAGTCCAAATTAAGGGGAATGACTCTAAGTGTCTTTATTATAAGATTTTTATCCACTTCAAAATAAGACAGGTATGTTTGTCATTAACCCACTATGTCCCATTGTCCCAGATGTGAAAAACCTGTAGAAACTTAAGTATAGTATATAATGTATGATGTAATTATATAATAATAAAATAAAATTATACACATTATATATGTTAATATTAATATTAATAGATATAATATATATAGGCCAGAGATTTTGTTATAATTTACAACCTATCTTAATGCACCCATATCAATTTCATTGACATATTCACAGAATTGAAAACTTGGGACCTAAAGGGTTAACATCTTAATCATTAAATCAGCACATAACCAATCAGTTCACCCAAGTTTGATTTTAAGGTCACAATTAAAAATCGAACTATGTATCAAGTCCTAAGAATTCCCCCTCATCTGCAGTCCAGGCACTTTGCCAATAGCAGTCCTGCGCAAGGCCAGTTCAAGATTCCCTCAGCTCCAGTAAGAAAGGGGAACCTGTGTTTCCTGATCATATTACCAGGTGATGGAGAACGTCCAGAGGGCTAGGATAAATCTTCAAAATCCCCAGCTGTGCAGACCTCTAGGAAGAGTATAGAAATATACAAAGGGAGTCTGGAATCTGAATAATGTATATGTTTAACTTCAGGAATGGAGGCTTGTATAATCACAGAAAGGAATTCAAATATTGTTCCAGCAAGGGATCCTACTATCAGGAAAAAAAAAAAATAAGAGAACTGTGTACAAGGGAGGGGTCTCACAGGTCAAATGATTTTTTTTAAAGATGTACAGGCATAAAGGTAAAAAAAATATGTGAAGGCAAAAGGTGAAAGATGTTAATATTAAAATATCTGAATGAAGAAATCTGGACTTTGAATACGGAAGAATAATGAAGGTGGCATGTGTTACTGAGTATCTGGAAGGGGTGTTGCACCTGTTGAGTAAATAAGTTGTTTGGTTCTGACATATGCATTGTTCAGCTATTAGGTTTTATTGTTTATTGGTGAATTACCCATTGGCACTGTTTGTAGATCTGCTTTCTTTACATTCTAGGAAGAGCAATTGTTTTAATTTTATATTTTCAACTTCTGGCTTTTGGTTATCACAATTAGAGTAGGAAGTGCTGCTGGAATTGAATGGGTAGAAACCAGAGCTACTAAACAACATATCATGCACAGGAAGTTCTCCTGCAACCAAGAATTATCCATTCCAAAATATCAGTAGTGCTAACGTGGAAAAAAACTGTTCTATCAGAAATATATATGCAGATTTGTCTATGACTTTGTATTTGAAAGAAGAAACAATAAATGTAATAACAGTACTTCTCATATTTGATAAAATGTCAGAATTACATATGGAGGTTTTGAGAACTAAAGACTCCAGGATCTTTCTCTAGACTTGCAGCATGAGATTTTTGGTAAATATATTTGTGCATTATAAAGATCTAGACTTCTGCTTCTGTTAGGTGCACATGCTTCAGAATAACTAAGACAGTGTCACCATTCCTGGCCTAGTAAATAAAATGGATTTTTGTTTTCCTGTTCTTTGTATGATCCTGGAGAGTTTTTATTGATCTATTCATTAAATTCTGCCTACAAGCAGGCATGAACAAATAAAATAGAAAAATGTATTCCCCATTAAATTTGACATCTATACACAGGAATAGAGAGATCAAGATAATGATTAAGATTATTAAAGTAATAGATATCATAGGAATTGTTGACAGTTATAGTATGTTGTTACTTAGGGTTCAACCAGTTCTAAGAGGCTTGGATTCATTGTCACAGTGTTGAACCATAAGAAAGTATTTTTCAGCTTCTAATAAAATTAAGCTGCATCTTTATGGCCTCTGTTATTTTTTTATTACAATGGTACTCTAACTCAAATAATTGAGTGAAAGTAGCATAAATATTTCCATTATTTCTGTTAAGTATTTTTAAAGAAAAAATCCCATTACTTTTCTCACTGTAAATGAAAGCTACATTTACTTTTTTGAAAAATTAGAAAAGACATAAATATATAAATATACAAAAATGAATGATGACTAAATAACTTCACCCAGAGTTACACATTACTATTTTTAAAAATCTTTCAATATTTCTTATGTATGCACAGAAACACATTAATAGTTTATTAATTTTGAAAAAGGATTTAAAAATTTTTCTGTCTGGGCATAATATCATACCAGGCATTGATCTATTTCTACCACCCAAACTTATCTTGACAGCTCAATAACTTAATAGCTGAATCCAATTTAACAAGTGAATTTATATTCCAAAAAATTCCAAGAGAGACAGGAAGGCAGCAAGTCCAGAGAGAAGGAAAAAAGAGGAAAGAGAAACAGGAAGGAAGAGACATCTTATAACCTACAGATGAATTCACTGGTGAATTATTCCAAATATCAAAGGGAGAAATAGCATTATAAGAAAAGTTTATCTTAAAAATTAAAGTGGGAAATGACTTTCCAACTCATTTTATGGGCCAGCACAACTCTGACATCAAAAGTCAAAACAAGTAAGCAAAATTACAGGCCTGTAACTTTCATGAATATATATGTATAATTGCAGACAAATATAATTTTAAAAATCACCAATTGAGGTTTGTTCCAAGAATGTAAGGTTCATTTAACATTTGCCAATCAATGTATAAAAATCATTGTCATGTGAATAAAAGTATAAAGTTTATGGATAAATTTCAATACTCACATATTTAAAAATAAAACACCAAAAAAGATAACTAAGAATGAAGGAACTTGTAATATCTTAGTTATTTACCAAAATAAAAATAAAAATAAACCCCACACAACTAACATTCTATTTAATGGGAAATTACTAAATGGAATAATAACATTAAATAAAATTATCTGTAAATATTGCCCAGGATAGAGCATAGAGCATGTGTTAGGCCACAAAATGAGTCTTAACAATTCAAGAGAACTGAAATCACACCAAGCATCTATTCCAAATACAGTGGTGTAAAACAGAAATCAATAATATGAGCACTCCTGGATACTTCACAAATATTTAGAAATTTAGCAAACTGCTCCTTAACAACCAATAAGTCAATGAAAAAAAAAAAAAAGGAAATAAAAAAATGACCTTGGAAACATCATACAACAGATCAAAGTATATGTGATGTAGAAAAAACAGTTCTAAGAGAAAAAAATTTGTGACAATAAATGTCTGCATCAAAAAAGAAGATCTCAGATAAACAATGATGTTACAACATAAGAATTTAGAAAGGGGTGGGGGGACTAAGCCCAAAGCTAATAGTAGAAGAAAGGAAATTATCATGAGCAGAGGAGAATTAATATAGAGACTAGGAAAATAACCTGAAAAAAATCAATGAAAGGGAATTATTTTTAAAAGATTAACAAAATTGACAAATATTTAATTAGACTGAGGAAAAAAACACTCAAATCATAAATGAAGGGGAGACTTTACACTGATGCCACAGAAATAAAAAGGATCAAAAGAGATAACTGAAGAATTCTGTGCCCAAGAGCAGCAGAACAAGTGGAAGCATTGTGTTTATTAAATGCATTTTATTCTGCAATTAAAAAAAAAAAAAAAAACAGGATACTGACAACAGGACATGGTTGAATCTCACAGAAATTACATTTAAACTTTAATATTGATAGAAATTGGAATAAAGGGTCATTGTCTGAATGGTTTCCAGCTATGTGACACATAGGAGCCTTCTCTGGGTTTTGGAAATATGCCACTTCCGTCGGATATGGCAGTTACACTGGCATAGATATCTAAATGGCTTACTGAGTCGTAAACATTAGATCACTGCACTGTACATGCATAGGACAACTTAGATATTAAAAAATAATATTTGCGTAGTATACATGCTTTTTATGAATTTATTTCATCCATAGGGTCATGTTGCCACTCATGTGATGATAGATACATATATTCGTACATTTTTAAAATTAAACATTGCGCAAATGTTTCTCACAAATAAGTGTATGATACAAACAGTGATTTTTAGTTTATGATGGAGATGACTTCTCCACATCAACACAAATGTTGATAATATTGGGCTTCTATATCAGACTAAACGTTATGAGTACATCTTCTATGGAACGAAATCCCATTCATAATTCTAATTTACCTTCCCTCGATTGGTGATGAAATTGATTGTTTTTCAACTATTTCTTATGTGGGTATTTGCACACTATTGTGAAATGGCTGTATCTTTTATGCATTTTAATTGTCTTAATTTTTAATTGACTTAGGCATTATTTATAAAATTATAAATTTTTTGGTTCTATCTTTTGTTATAGAGCTTGTTTCTTCGTTTGTCTTTTATTCATTGATACCTATACCATCTATAGTATTTTTAAAAACTTTCATGAGAAGTAATTTATATACCATGAAATTCACTCCTGAAAGTGTATAGTTCTATTTTTACTATACTTATAGAATTGTACACCTATTATGTTTTTTTTTAATTTGTTACCCATTATGTTTTCATGTTCTTCCAAAGAAACTCCATATAGATTAGCTGTCTCTCCCCATCCCTAAGCAACTATTAAACTACTCTTGGTCTATATAGATTTGCCTATTTTGGGCATCTCATATAAATGGAATCATGCAACATGCTGTCATTGGCTTAATTTTCTCAGCACAGCATCTTATGTCAGGTCTGTTGTTTCATGCATTATTACTTCATTCCTTTTCATTGCTGAATGATATTCCATTTTATGGATACAACAGATTTTATTTTTGTTTATCAGTTGATGGCCATTCGAGTTGCTTTCACTTTTGGCTAGCAATGCTATGAACTTTTGTGTACACGTTTCAGGATGGACAGATGCTGTCGTTGTGTTGTATAGGCACATAGGAGTAGAATTGGTAGGGAATATGGCAACTAAATATTTAAACCTATGGAAAAGTCCAAACTGCTTTCCAAGTGCCTGCATAATTTTATGCATGAGAGTTTCAATTAATCTCAAGTCCAATCAACAATTTTTATTGTCCATCTTTTCTTATTACCACCATTTAGTGGGTAAGAAGTGTTATCAAAATGTGGTTTTGCACTGCAGCACTTTTTTATTTAAAGAATTAACCATTTGTAGCAACTTCATATACGTTTCTTCAAAGCAAACTTTTCCACATACATTTTGCTCATATCCTATTACGAAGGTATTTTCTTACTCTAGAATTTTAAATTACATGAATAAATTTAATGGATTTGCATTTAATGCTCTTTGATATGCATATAACTTTGAGGCTAATGTTGAAATGCTCACACCTTATTGTTTCTTTTTATTAATCTGCTTTCATTTTTGTCTTCCTTTTAAATCCAAAACTATCAGATTTACTTTTTTTACTGGCTTTCAACAACATAACTGATAGTCTGCATATTCTTTCTCTTTACTTTGTTTCTGCTCCTAAATGTTGTGGGGTTTTGTTTTGGCTTGTAATTATTTCTTAAAAGGTGTTTTCTTGATTTGCTTTCTCACTAGCTAGATTTTTCTCCCTTCCTAGATTTTTTTGGGTTATTGAGTCTACATTCAGAACTACTGTGGTGATTGCCTTATGTTTATATAAATTTAACACCTAACTTTATACATTTCCATATAAAAAGAATTATATAGAAACTGAAGACTCATAAACTATATATAAATATCAAAATTTATACTTTATTCCCCTTCACTTTTTATGATTTCTGTTTTGACTTTTGTATTGTTATAGATTCTGAGAATTTTTATGCTCCATTATATAAAATTATCATTATATTGTAATATATATGCCTTAAGGGAAATTATAATAATCATATTTATTAGAAATCTTTTAACAATTTCATGTTTGTGTATAGTCATTCTAAGTCTTTTCAAATTGAAATTATCCCATCTAGGCAGAGAATATTTGTTTCAGGTTGAAATTGAATCTACCATATGGGCCTCTCACTCATTTAAATTATTGTCAGAATTTACATTAGATGTGCATACATCGAGTGCCCTCACATATGGAAATATCTCTCTCAAAGATATGCATCTTGAATATATGTATATTTAAAATACTATTGTTTTTACCAATAAACAGTAAGACTAATCATGTGTTCTTCAGTCTCACTCTTTTCTCTTGAGTAATTCTTTCTAAATATTGATCTTTTGACCTGATATCTAAAATCACAATGGAAAATAGTCACAAACTTACCATTATTTTACTCATCAAATTCAAATGCATCTTTCCTCTAAATACCTAAAGAATATTTTCCCTAAGTTATAAGTATTTTTTAAAAAAGTAATGCTCATTTGTTTTGTTACTAATAGGTGAAATTTTTAGATCTAAAAATTGGTATCTTTGTGTGCTGCCCACTTTCTTTTATATTTTCTATTATAATTTTGTTCTATTTCCTTACTTAGAAATGTGACCTATCACTAATATCTACTATCCTATAAGTGTCACTTTTCTCTCCATATTGTGTAAAAATTATGATGCCTCAAATATTTTAGGACTGTGAAATAACAGCTGTTGTGATTTCCTTCCATCCTTCCTACCTTCCTTCCTTTCCTTTCTTCTAACCTGATTTTGCTTTTGACCCTTATCTCTTTACTCTAGGGGACACTAATTATTTTTTAAAATAGTTTCTTATACTTGTTTCCTACACAATAAAAGTTTTTCTAAAAAGTAAAGATGGCTTATACTCACAGTACCTATTATTTTCGTTCAAATAGCAATGTTTTTGACAGATACATCCATCAGTGTGGACTAAAGGAATAAACTATGGCAGTTTCACACAGAGGAAAGTAAAAATTCACTGTAAAAGTTATGAGGAAGACAACTAAATATAAATATGTTCCTGCTCTATGACTATATGATTATGTGGAGGTATACAGAACAATATATTATGCCATCATAATAAAAAAAAAAACGTGGAGTACGTACTGAATATTTGAGTATATTTATATGTATTCACTCAGATTTTGAAAAAGGAAAGATGAGAAAATAGCCCCAAAACTTATTTAGGAATACAAATTATGAGGGAAATGATATACTAGAAGAGAAGGAAAGGAGAGTTAAACTTCTTATATTAAACTGTGTTCAAATAAACTTATTTTATTAAATATTTGTCAACAAGAAATGTTTTACTTAAGTAATCAGTATCATGTTATACAACACTAAAAAATAAATTCCTAGAAATTGGCAACAATCTAAAACATATATCTCATACAGATATATAGATATATCAAACATATACATACACATATGTGTATTTATAATTAGAGGCATAACAACATAAATAATTATTTAAAGTGATATTAAAGTACAATATTTTAACTGCACATTCCTGGTGGGAAACATAAAAAAAATCCAAAAAGACATTCAAAAGCCTTCTAGATTATAGTAATAAGAATATACACATTTTGAAAGTATTACATGCATATTTTTGGATAAAACAAAATATGCACTTAATAAAAAAATAATTATTTTGACGTTATAAAAATTGTACTGAAAATATGCATATATATGGAGTTTTAAAATTCTGTATTCCTAAACATGAATTGGAAATATCAGTATGAAGTGATAATTTTATTTTTATTATTTTGAATCAACATATATTTTCTAACTCAGTCAACTAAAATGTTTGGTACTAAAAAAATTACCTCTAGAATACATAATGCGAATTCCAAAACCACTTCCTATTAAAGTAAATAAGATGCCTCTGAGAAACAGTCACTTCCAGGTCCAGTGAAGGATACTAGGTAAACCTGGTCATGGTGATATGAATGAAGTAGAGTCTATGAAATGCTACTGAGGGCATATCCAGAGAAAACAGAAGCCAACTGAAAAAGCTTTCACTGGTCAGAGTTGAACATGTCATGAGGGCAATATATCAAAATATTTCAAAAATATAAAATAATGTTAGTTCAGAATGATAGTAAAATATATCTATTAGTCTATTCTAGAGGCTTCTAAAGCACCATATTTTTCCTGACAATTACTAAAATGTAGGTAAGAATTCAGCATTTGGTCATCGTTCCTTTTCTAAATAAACTGTACTTAAAAATTATCTTGCAAATTTCATATTATCATTCTTCTTTATGGCTGAATAATATTCTATTGTGTGTATACACCACAGAGATTAAGTAGAAGGAAATGAGGGGGTATGAAAAATGATAGAATGAGACAGACATCATTACCCTATGTACACGTATGATTACACGAATGGTGTGAATCTACATTGTGTACAACCATAGAAACAAAATGATGTACCCCATTTGTCTACAATGAATCAAAATGCAGTCTGTAAAAATAAATAAATAATTAATTAATTTTAAAAAAACCTCAGGATTAAAAAAAATCATCTAAAGGGGGGCTATGATTGTGACTTAATGGTAGAGCACTTGCCTAGCATGTGTGAGGCACGGGGTGCGATTTTCAGCACTGCATACAAATAAATAAATAGAGGTTCATCAACAACTAATAAAAATATTTTTAAAAAACCATCTTAATATTTGATGAAGTCATCTCTCACCCCTTGTTCAATAATAATAGCTAAGAGTTGCAAAGGAATGATGAAATTAGAAAATTGTGGCTTTGTAATATTTTATAAATAATAGATTGAGTCAAGGATCATCAAAGGGTGTTTGACCTTTAGGTGAAAGGCTCATGGGAAACTTCATAATGGATGGAACAGGGAAAACATTTGAATCTACACATCAATCGTAACTTCTCAATTACAGGGACACAGAGACACTATGAAACTCCTGATGGAATACACAAAGGAATACGCCACCTCTCAAGAAATAGTGTTACCCCCAGCAAACGACTTGGATCTACTCAAGCCTCTTAGTCCATCACTTTAGAAAATATGGAGACAATCAGGAAATTCTATAGGTTCAATGACTCAGTTTAAAGTGGAAGTTTTGTTTTCAAAAGATTTAAAAGATATGTTAAGTACATCTATAAGTAGATTTATATGTTAAGTAAACCCATGTGTTCTTCCCAAAATGAACAAACGTAGTATAAAAATATACTTTGAGATTGCTGACGGTGGATTATATTAGATATCATTAAGTTATTAAAAGTTTGGTGAAGTATGATAATAGCATTTTGATCATGCTCTCCTAGACTCTTATCTGTTCGTTATATGTACTAAAATATTCTAGTTGAAATGAATACCTGAGATTTGTACTTCAGTAAACAAAAAACAATTAAATGAATGGCAGGGAAAGTATGAATCAAACAATATTGGTCAAATTGGGATAACTCTTGTAGTTCGATAATGGAAACTTGGGTATTCATGGTACTATTCTTTATGTTTAACCATGTTGACCATTTCTATTAAGGAACTAAAATTATCATTTTTCATACTTAGTATTCTCAGGGCATTATTTTTTGAAAAGGAAAAGCAGCTACCTTCCTTTCAGTTAATAAATTATTAAAATAAGAATTTCATTTTCAGTAATATTATAGTTCTCAAACAAGTAAACTAGCTATGGTTTTTTTTTAAATATATTAGGTCTTTTTTGTCTAAGATAAATTCAATTGAAAGCTTAAAGATTTTCCTAATGTGTATAACTTGAAGGAGAATAAAGAAAGAGAAAGATAGAGACAGAATGCAAGAGTATTATAGAGTACTTCTCTTTCATTTAATAACTAGAATATGTTTCAGAATAGAAAATATTTACAGGGAATATTTGCATTTAGGGAGCACATTAAAGAAAATAACAAAAACCAAAAATAATTTTAATAATCAACATTTTTACTATGAATAGAAGGGTGAAAATGAAAAACAAAAAAAAAAAAAACACCAAAAGAATTTGATGGTAGCCACTTAAATATTGCCCTTCTGTACAGTCACAGTCTATGTGTTCATTCTCTGTACATCTTTCATTTCCTTCAAGACTACAATGAATTTTCTCAGATTTCAGGAATACATATTAGCAGGAACAATTGATCTGATAAGAATATACATAGCCAGTCACAATGGCACAAGCCTGTAATTCCAGCAACTCAAGAAGCTGAGGCAGGAGGATGCCAAGTTCAAGTCCAGACTCAGCAACTTAGTGAGACCCTGTCTCACAATAACAGTAAAAAGGATTGGGAATATAGCTCAAGGGTAAAGCACCTCTGGGTTCAATCCCCAGTATCAAAAAAAAAAAAAAAAAAAAAAAAAAAAAACTAAAATAATTAAGTTAGCATCGTGATGTCATAGAAATATGTGTGATTTTATTTTGTGAAAATATTTGAAAGGACAACTACACAACAATGAAATCAAAGCAAAAGAGAGAACACAATTTTTAATGGTTTATTTTAAAATGAGAAATTATGAAAACTAATATTTAAATAAACATGACAATTACCTCCTAGGCAAAAATTCAGAATGAAGGTCCCTATGCCAAATTCTTGTTTAAAGTCCTGCAAAAATTAGGAGACTTATATACTCTCTGCCTCAGTTTCCTTTTATGTAAAAAATGATAATCCCAAACAAGGGATTCAAGTATCAAATGAGTCAAACCAGAATTTGTTTTGACCTATTGTAACAAATGTACTTTACAAACTTGCAATTATTTATGAATCATTTCAGAATGGTTTATGTAGTTGCTTAAAACACTAAACTTCTAAAGTCATGAATGCAAAGCAATTTCATTTATATTTTGAGCTGAATTATATGACTTCATCTCTTAGTCATAGATATTAACAAAAAGCTACTTTAGAAATAATTAAATACATAATCCACTTATATTTGACATACAATAAGTGCTGAATGAAAATTTAAATACGTCTATATTTTTCTTACTTGGTTTTTAGAGATTTATGATGAATAGACTTATCATGGCTGAAACACAGAATATTGTCTTTATTAAGAAAGGCCAAATGGGAAAATAAACTTGATGAACGACATACTTTTAAAAGATGTTGTGCGATAAACATTATTGAACTTCACATAGGTTTTCACATAGTGAGATCTTAATGAACCATTCAGTGTAATAGCCCCTGCCTGTCAGCCTAAACTTTTAGGGTCTGCTTAAGAAAATCATAATGGTATCATGTTCTGAGAATTCTCTACAACTGGCATATCTACTGTACTCTGAGACACTTTGAAAAAGGACTTTAAAATACCTGACTTGGGCCACTACTGTTTACATGCCTAGATAATTCATTTAACATCTTCTTTATTGATGACATGGCAATTTGTTAAACCTACCTCATTGAGTTGTTGTTAGGATCTTTGAGATTGAGATGAATGAAAGTTCTTTAAAAATTAATACAGTAACTTAGTGGACTGTGAAGAATAATTATTGCATTCTAATGTAGCAAAACTATTTTTGAGGAACTTATTGTGGAAATACATTAATTCCATATAATCATAATATTTTTACTTTTAATGGGAATACTATGGTTAGCTTCTTGAGATAAATATCACAAAGAAGCCATGCTGTATTTAGTAAACACGTTATAGAAGTATTGATTTTATCATTCTCTGTATTTTTCTATATCTAAAATATTAATTAGGAAATAAATTTAGGAAAACATGTATGTACTGAGTGAAAAGCACCCAGAAACCACTTCGAACATGGGAACTCAAGCAAGAGATTTTATTAAGGGGACAGGCAGAGTGTCTGCCTGCAGGGTGAGAGAGAGGAAATGAAAGAGAGTGAGAGAGAGGAAGGGAGAGAAAGAGAATGGCAGTGCAGTTATTCTTAAGTAGTGGAATTTCACTGGCTAATAACAGACCAATGGCAGGCTGGGAGGTTCATGAGCTAACAATCTGGACTAATTACTGACTGGGAAGTTGACGGGCTAACAATCTGGGTTGGAAAGTGGTGTGGGGGAGAGAGAATAATGGTGGCAGCAAAATAGCAGATCTGATGCCAATACTGAGAATAAATTTAGTGTAATATATCAAAAACCAATTGTTCCATGAAATAATGATAATTTGCTCTTACATATCACAAACATTCCAAAAAATGTTGATTACAGAATTGGTAAATTCAACCAAGACATCAAGCACCATTCTTTCTTTTCACCTTTCCTCTCTATTGACCACAAAACATTGACTTACCTTTAAATTGGCTCCATTATAAAGAGATGTTTACAGAAGTTCTAGGTATTGCATTAAAAAAGGTTGATATCTGATTGAAAAAAAAAAAAGAATATACTATTTTCTTCTAAGTCCCTAAGTAAAAGGAAACATAAATTACTCTTCCTCTATAACAAATATTCCTTCAAAATAAAATTTATTTTGTCAGAAAATGTAAGATACCCATGTATATGACAATCCCTGGCAAATAGGGTGACAACTCGGATTAAAGAGATGGAGCAATATAAATTGGAACAAAACCATGATAGAAGTTTGAACAAAACTACTCTTCACACAAAGTTCATGGAAATGACCCTCCTCGGGGCAGCTAATTTCTATATCACCACAGTATGGACTATTAAATGCAAATAGAGATCACTAAGAAACCAAGATGGCAGAATAGAAGCACCCAGCACTAATTTGCTCCTTCGTGTGTTGAAAACAAAGCAACAGGTAGGTAACTGCTGTGTTGAGAAGCTGTGAGAAAGCACTGGAAATGAACAACACTGAAAACAAAATCTGGTGGGTTCCAGAGAACAGGGAGAATAACTTGGAGAAGCACAATACCCCAGGTCCTCGTGCCAGACACCAGGGGAAGTGGACTCTCCCCTCCAAGGTAAAGAGAAAAAGGAAAGGGTCGTGGTGTGGCACGAAAGCCTTCACCCTGCAGACAGAAAACTTAATAGGTGACTTCAGACAAAGAACTTAAATCAATATTCCTTTCAAAATAGGAAAATTTAAAGGAATATTCCTTATAGAGGAGGAGGAGTTTATGTTTCCCAGCCTTGGGAGAAGGAACTCACTGTACCTCTCAGCAGACCCTAAGTGCTTTAGCAGAAGTCATCTTAAGAAGGACTTTATTGTTAGGGACTAAACTGCTCTGGGGACCAGAAAACCTACCAGGCAAAATCACACCTAGATGTCCCCACTGACACCCCTCCACACTGACTGGGTAGATGGGAGCCAGACAAGACAGTCATGGCTTGGGTAGTGTCACTGACACAGGCTGGCTACTGTGGAATCATGGGCTGCAATAGGGAGGGACATAGAAAGGACAGTGAGCCAGCAATCCTGCCATTTTGCCATTGTTCAATATCTTTAAATTCTGATTTTCCGTTTCATTTTAGGATGAAGTTTTTTTAACTTACAACATTTAGAAAATCCTATATCTCACAAACATGGTTTCCAGCTAATTTCTAATTGTGGTGTTATTTTTAACACTGGGAGGTTTCAAACTGATTTTGTCTTGCATACGCAGCCATGAAAACACATGATTCTTGGCATGCGCATTACAGACAGATCTCAATATCTATTCCTGTGCTTTTCTATTCCCAACAATGATAAGTATTGCCTCAGTTCTGGGAGACTGAATATATTCCATGAATGTGAAATTCCTCACCTTTTCTCTTTGTCTTGACCCATGATTATGAGCAGAGTTCATTTCTAGATGCAGGTGAAAGGGCTTATGAAAATGTAGTAACTGGCATGCTCTTTGCCACATCAGAGGTTAGAGTGCTCTTTTCTTCACTTTTCATTTGACCTGATGTCTGAGGCCGTGTCTTTGTTGCCCTTTTTCTTCATTTCAGAGGACACAGTGGATTTCTTGATGCAGTTCTCTGCTGTGCTAGTAGTCAAAGAAATTTTACATTTGGCCTCTTTTCCTCATGCTGGGCTATGGTTCCTCTGTTTTGACCTGGAACAATTCTTAAAGTGGACTGTTTTCTTCTTCTGGTGACCCACATCACCTGGTCATTCTCATTTGTGAAATATTTCCCCTGGCACCAAGACATGTGTGCCCTCCTACGGCGGCACAGATCAATGATCTTTCTGTGAAAGATCTTCACTGTCTATGAATCTATTTTTAAGTAGTGGAAACAGGAAAGAATTTGTACATATTCTGCTTTTTTCCCATGTCCTATTTACTTACCCTGTTTGATTTTGTCCATAGCCTCTTTCTGTTTTGTTTTGTTTTTCCCGCCGCAATATATTGAAACAATAGTGCTTCGTTGGTGAACTGTGATGGATTCAGTCACCTGGGAAATACAACAGTCGCTACCTTTGATTATTGCAATTCATGTAGAATCTGGATGAACATCACTACTGGATTTGAAATTCATAAATATTCCCCCTTTTTTATATCACCAAGGCTTGTTTTTCAAATATTTCTCTAATCCCTCTACTCAAAACAAGAATTTATTCCTCTGTGATTTGCCTAATAATCATTGCACATGTTTCTTAGTTTAGCAGGGTAATTATATTTCATCTATATTGGTGTATTCCTTACAAAGGAAGATTCTTTTACTTTACCTAAACTTTTATTCTTCTGGTTATAAAAATTTCTTTGGCTTAGACAAAGATTTCTGCAAGTCACATTTCATAGAAATAGAGACGGAGCCTATTTTTTGTCTACCAATGCAAAATTTACATGCTGTGAAATGCACACATCTTAAATGTGCAATTGGGTAGCGATGGTACACATATGTGCCCATGTGGCCCTCATAAGGACTTAAAGTGTTTCTATGCCACAGAATGCTCAAGTAATCATCACTTCCCATAGACGATCAAGGTCTTGATTTTTATAAAATAAAAATTAATAAATTAATAAATGTTTTCCTATATTGTATAAATAGAAGCTGATAATACTTAGAATCCTATTTCTTTCACTGTTTTATAAATTAAGATCAGTACTTCATTCTTTTTTATTGCTGAGTAGAATTATACATTACAAATGTATCACAATTTTTCCATTCTGTTGGTGGACATATTAGTTATTCTAAATACTTTATCATTACTTCTTAGGGCTACAACCAAATATATTAATATCAGTATTAGTTTCAAACTTGAAGCTCATATTTCTGACACTCCCATTAGAGTATCCATGACTACCTCCTATCTAATACTTTTAAAGCTGAACACATCACATTACCTCAAAGTTTACTCCTCTTTGACCTCTCAAAATCTTCCAATAGTACCAATATCAGGCCCATTACCTAAATTAAAGCCATAAGTTTCTGTCTTAGACTAGACAGTCAATTCTAGCACTCTGATTCTTGTCAGTCTAAGTCTCACTGTGCGGCCCTTCCTTCCTGCTTTCCTAGACTGCTACATGGAACTTCCAATTGATTTTATTTCTTCAAGAGCCTTCCATCTCTCCAATTCATTTTAAATATTGCTGTGAGTTTATCTTCTGAATTATGTGTCAGATCTCACTATTCCCCTCCCCAAATATAATTATCTTATCAACTTAGAAAAAACTCCTACTGTTAAATAAGAAACTTCATGTCCTAACCTTCTTTAATAACTTTCAAACAGTTTTTTTCTTATGCTTCCAGCCAATATAAAAAATAAATAACTTATCTTATTTTCTATGTCATATATCAGTTGCTGAATCCACTTTTATGCTAATCTTAATGACTTCATCTGCATCTTTCCCTCTCTACCATATACACTAGTACTTAATAATAAAATCTCTGAGCTAAATCTGAATATGTTCAAAATTTGCCTCCAATTTTACTGGCCCTATGAACTTCGTAGAGATGATAATAAGAGTACCCACCTAACTGGATTTTATTAGCATACAATTATTAAGTAAATATTAAGCATTTGCTAATATTATTATGCATACAGCAATGGCCCACTTCAAAGTGTATCTCTTTAAAAGATTTTATTCTTATCATGTCTTATGTTTTCTACTATTTTATTCAATTTTCAAATGGAGTTCAAGTCTGGTTCTTTATTATTATCCCAAAATCACAGAAATTATTTCATTCATGGTTAAATTATAATCAATATTTGCTGAATGAATTATTCTCCACTGACTTTTTTTTTTTTTTTTTAAGAAGAGGTATTTTGTAGCCACTTTAGGATGACAGATTGTCTTACCCACCTTACACCCTATCTCAACCACTAAATTGTATCATTGACTAAGACATAAAGAGGAATACTTTCAGAGAACTAATGTGTTTGAATCTGGGGAAATGATTACCTTTAAATTATGTACTAACATCATTGTCTGTCTTGAATTTCTCAGTAACTTCTGCCTGGAAGTTAGTGGCCTCCATCTCTATTACTCCATACTTCTGTGATTTTGCTGAAATTTTGGAATGATATTAGTTTTCTAGAGAACGTCTCTTGAAAGTGAAGACATTCCAAATGTTTATTGATCTTTCAAGTATAGTTAATATAATTAACCAAATTTATTAATTTTAATGCATCAAGCTATTTTGATTAAAATAAACAAATTGATTTTGAATGAAAAAATACATTTCTATTCTATGATATAGAAAATAACAAGACTTAATGGAACACTCAGAGCTCTGGAAATCTAAGGGCTCCACTATCCTCACTGGACTTGGGAACAACAGTGGCCATCAGGCACAGGAGTTCTTAGATTGGTGGTATGGGTTTGTGAGCACATGTGGGCCTTTCCTTATAGCTCCTGAGAAGTGTTGAGATTTTGTGTTGTGGGATTTTGGGACTCTCCATGAGCAAACTGAGCATCCAAGAAAGAAACATTGGTGTCGTCATTGTTAATATGTTCTCATTAATACCCATAAATTTCTAAGGACACAGAACAATTGTGAATACCACAGGCCCTTCTCTGCATGTTATTTGGTACTTCTACTATTACTTAATAGTTATTACATGTGTTAGAATCAAGAGGCATAATTCAGTGCTTATTCCAGAATCATTTTGTAACCATCCTAGACCATATGTGGTCAATGATTACACACATTGTAGAATCCGTTCTCTATTCTTAGGAGGACATAATTATATTGCCTCTTTTAAAATCCTAACTGCTTACAAAAATAAGGTTTGGTATTTTCAGCTTTTCAGATGAATATTTCAATACTGCTCACCTACCAAATCTTGGGTATTTAGTCAATTATTATGGAAATCTGGATGACTTGAACTTTTAAATAAAATGATCTGTAAGAGAAAGTGATGGTATTTTTGTGAATATTGATGTTATTGTCCACTGATGATATGCAAAACATGACATAATATGCCATATTTACCTAGATTTCTAACAACAGCTGTAGAGAGATAGAGATAGCAATATAAAAATATCTTTATCTCCATCTATCATTTAACTACCCATCTATCTATCATCATGTTGCATATGTGTAAGCTAAATTAGTAGAACCTGAAACTGCTGATATTTTTAAAGTGTTCTCTAAGAGGAGATATTTTGGTCACAAGAACTCAGTTCATGACTATTTTCATCCTTACAGCTTACATTTACAATGGTTAGAATCAGAATAGAAATACATTAGAATGGCTAAAATTATGCCTAGCAAAGAGGAAGAGGAGTATAAATTTCTTGTAACTGGGATATCTAGTATGTCTGGACACAATTTGATTGATCTGTGTGGTATCTACTTTCCCACTGTTTTGCTCCAAAACTACATTTTAGTTTCAATGTGTGATTTCTTACCTAGAATCAGTTAAATCCACCCTGAGAAAGTGAAAAGTTGTCTTATATTAGCAACATTTCTTAACGATTTCTTTAGCTTGAAAAGCAAAATTGATTTGGCAACACCTATGAAAGCATAAAGATGGATTACTGATTTTTATTATCATGCATTTTTCTTTAAGCTTTCAAATTCAGATTTTATGTGAATCACTCTCTCTTTGTAAACCACACATTTTTGGTTTCAGTTGCTCTGTCAAATGGTTCCAGGTCCTTGCTGAAGTCATCCGTGAATATAAGGAATGACATTTTGCTAGCAGTGCACTTTTTATCACAGTAACAAGCCTGAGCTTCTTTTGTGGAATGACCCTGAAATGGGTACAACTGGGAGCGATGAGGCTCTAGCAAGGTGAATGAATACTATTTTATTAGGTGAAGCAAACCATTTGTTCTGTCAACCTACTTTTTTTGCTTCAGTGATAATGGAGCCTTTTAGAAACTCAAATGGTCTCGCACATACCATATCTGATAAATTTCCATTTGTTACATCTACACACAGACACACTGGGTTTTCTCTTGCTGGCTCTTATTCTCGCAGAATTTTCTGAAATTCAAATTCTTTACATTATACCTGGACTGTCTCCCTTGTGTAGACTGCCAATGCATTTCTGAATCTCAGCCCCATGTAAAAAAGAACTGATATTTACAAATGCAAATGAAATAATATAGTGAACTCTTCTACTTTTTTTTTTTTTTTGAAGTTGTGTTGGATGTGTCTGCAGTCACTGTTTCCAAAGCCTAATCTCAATTAACTTTGACTATTGGTATCAATTCCTAGCTGCCATTTACCTTCCCTTCTTTCCAATAAGATTATTTGTAATTTGCTGGAAGTCAATTTGTTGGCTTAGTCTTTAATTGTAACATGCAATTGCCTTTTTCTCTCCAATGTTGTGGTTTTATAATCACTTGTAGTATTTACCCTGCATTAACTGTGTGATGCCTTGTATTCAGCAAGTAGAAATATTCCATCTTTTAAAAATCTCCATTGTATCTCAAATGAGGCAAAGTGAAGTATGTGTCATTGTAATCTTGAAATTCTAACTCCTTTCAGAACTAAAAGGTTAGCAAACCTATCTTGCCAAGATAAGACATTACCCTAGCTAGTTAGGAAGTCGTATGTAAAGTTTTATTATAGTGTTAAAGCTCAAATGGATTCAAGTAAGAAGAAAAAATTAAATTAATTCTTGTTACTTCTTAAATTTGGAATTGTATATACAAATACTAGGTAAATGCAAAAACCAAAGATTTAGAATTGAATCATCCTTATTTAGAATCCTTATTCTATCACTCTCGACTATTATAAGCATTAAAAATATCAGTGATGTAATTGGCCACACACGGTTATCTTAATTATTGATATATATGATTATTTGTAACTCAGGTCTATATGAATTATTATGGAAATTTATTTGAGAAAAGTATCATCTGCAACATCCAGTAGATAGTGGTTACTAAAATATCCATCAGAAAATAGAAACTCAGAATAGTTGGGGTAGCAAATGGTATAGAGATATGTTGTCCAATAGAGTATCCATTCCTTTGTGTTTAATTTTAAATATAAATGAATTACAAGGGGATGAAGTTAGAAATTCAATTCCTTAGGACATTGGCCACATATCATGTGCTCAGTAGTAACATGTAGGTTTTGGAGTCGATATTGCAGAAAGTTCCATTGGACAGTACCTGTAGATAGAAAAGAACATAGTCTTTTTGTATAAAAAAAAAAATGCCTAATTTCAAACTTCAGCTTTACTACCATGATTTGACAAGGTCCTTTAATTGCATCTCTTAAGCGTGGTGTTGATCTGGGATTTTGAGGGCAATTTGATAAGATCTCTAAGGCTTGAGGAATCCTAGGGTAGCCACACAATCCAAGATTGTAAGACACCCGAACCATTTGAAGTAAGAACCAGGGGGAAATCCAAGACAGAGCAACAGAAATTTAAATGAATTTCATTCTCCTCCTGTGATTATCTTCCGCTGTATGCCTGGTGTCTCCAAGGTCCTCTGTTACCAGCCAGTTTCTTCCACTTTGTAGCAGAGGAAAGGCTTATATTGCCCTGCTCCAACTAGAAATCCTCAAAGAATCCCTCTGTCTTACTGCCACCCCTCTCTGCTCTACTCAGTTTGATTCAAGAGGGCAAAGGATGATGAGGATGAACAGAATCTAGTTTCAATCGATTGTAGGGACCAGGGATGCTTAATTATATAATAAGGTTGTACCTGATATTCAGACCATGGATGGAGTCATTTTGCAATGTGAGGCTGAGGATTCAAGCATGGAGAGCCTCAGCTGATTCAAGAGCCTGGCAGAGGACATAGCATCTGTGGCTTGTGTGAAAGGACATTGAAAGGATATTGATGAAACACCATTTCAAATGCATAGCTCAGGGCAGAAATGCAAAAAAATGATCATGGTTGGGTATTTCGCAGTTATTCTTCATTAATTAATAAGATACAGAGAGAAGGAAGGAGTCCTTTGTCCTGCTCTTTTCCAGGGAAGTTTTACCTAAGTACTTAACTGATGAGATGTTTTTGTGGTCCAACTCTCTTCCTGGAAAACTTTTTCAGCTCCAACTTTCCTTCAAAGACCTTTCATTTATTCTCTTTACCAATCAGACCATAGTTTACTCAATTACCCTTCGTCACTAATCCTCTGTATTTTATCTGTTTCAAATACTATCCAAATTTTCTTCTCCTCTTCCTTTCCCTGGGGAGCATTGCCTGACTGCTACAGCCCACCATGGCTGCATTTTCTTTTCTGTATTCTTGTAGTAAAAAGTGCCTTTTTTTGTTTGTTTGTTTTTGTACGGGGTTTTCCCAACCATTTGGCGTTTAATTTTCTATTTATTTATTTGTTTATTTTTATGGTGCTGGGGATTGAACCCAGGGCCTTGCACTCTTTCAACTGAGCTATCTCCACAGACCCCTTTGGCTTTTTATTTTGGAACAGGCCTTCACTAAGTCCCTGAAGACCTTGCTAAATTGTTGAGGCTGAGCCAGGCACAGTGATGCATGCCTGTAATCCCAGCAACAAGGGAGGCTGAGGCAGGAGGATCAGGAGTTCGATGCCAGCTTCAGCAACTTAATGAGGTCCTAAGCAAATGAATGAGACCCTGTCTCCAAAAAAAAAAAAAAAAAAAAAAAAAAAAAAAAAGCTAAAAGGGCTAGAGATATAGCTCAGTGTTAAAACTACACCTGGATTCAATACCCAATACAAAAACAAAACAAAACAAAACAAAAATAGTATAAATTATTGAGGCTGGCTTCAAATATGGGGTTCTCCTGTTTCATCCTCTGAGTCACAGGGATTATGGCATGTGCACTGCATCCAGTTGCCTATAACTTATTGTCATGGTGTACTTCATTAATTTAAAAATGCAAGCCTATGCTAATTAGTTCAATTTAGTCATTACACAATGTATATTTATTTCAAAACATGCTACCCATGGCAAATATTCATATTTTTGAAATTTTTTGATTAGAATAAAATGGTTTGGGCTAAAATGTACCCAGACTTTGGATTTTAGCTTTGTTTATTTCACATTATATTAAACTCATGAATCAATTTTAAAAGGATACATTTTTTTCCACATCTAAATGGCTCTGAATTTGGAGTGTGTATTGTCGCTGATGCTATCTCACTATTGTTTCTGGCTTGGAATAGCATTGAAGGTACAAAAGTGGAGCAGTTTAATTCACAGGAATCACATGCATATGTGGGAGGATTGGATGAGATGTGAATCAGAAATTGTTCCTACTAGAAAATAATAAATAGAAAGCAATTTCATCCAGGCACAGTGGTGCATGCCTCTAATCCTAGTGGCTCAGGAGGCTGAGACAGGAGGATCAAAACTTCAAGACCAACCTCAGCAATTTAGAGTTGATATCTCAAAATCGAAACCAAAAAAGGCCAGGGATGTAGTTCAGTGGTAAAGTGTCCTGGCTTAAATCTCCAGTACCTCTCAGCCAAAAGTAATTTCTATAAGTAGTTTAAACATTTAATTATTTAACATTCATGAATTTTCAAATTTCCCATTATCAGTCGTAACACTTTATTGAACATTTTGATACCATGAACTATTAAAAATGTGAAAAGATAATTTCATGGGAAGAGAACCCCAAATAACCATAGAATGCATCTTAATAACTATTGCTAGAGTGTTCTGCAAATATTCTTGTCAATTTCACCAGAATGTTTTTGAACTTCCTAGATAGGGATTTTGAAATGATCCCATAGTTATAAAATGTTCATTGGCAGCTGCAATCTTTGATTCCAAATCTGATATTTTCATCTTACATCACTGATTAAATAGCAAACATAGCTACTAAACAGGGGCTCCTATTTTCAGCATCAATTGGTACAGACTTGGTTAGAGATCTGAGCACCTTCTGCATCTGTGAGAGAAGTCCTCAAGTTGGGTTCGCTGGAATTTAGTAGAGCTAAAACCTGGTTACTCTGTGAAATTCGAATAAGTTTATATATTAAAACTTGGGTTTTCTATATTATTTTAATATGCCTTATCTTTAAATTCTTGTTTAGAGTGAAACTGATCATGTTAAAGTGAAGTCCAGAGATGTTTAGTAACTTCTAAGCTTAATATATATAGGTAAACAGATTGTAATTCAGGAATTTTGAGATTCTGCAATGCAGTTTCTTCCCTACCTTCTGGTTTCTTAAGTAGAAAGGAAACAAAGAGGCTATAAATAGTGGAACCAATAGTTTGAAGTAATAAAGACTATAGGAGAAATAGCATAGGAGCATGAATCCAATGCAAATATTTTTGTTTGGTTTCTTTTTTTTGTGGGGGGGGGAGGATTCTGGAGATTGAACCCAGGGCCTTATGCATGCTAGAAAAGTGCTCTACCACTGATCTACATCCCCAGATCCCAAAAGAAATTTTTTGAGCACTAGGGAAGGACTAGGGCTAGGGGTACTGATCAGCAGTAGAGTACTTGCTGAGCCTGCCTGAAGCCCTGGATTTCATTCCCAGCACTAGGAAAGAAAGAAGGAAAGAATAAAAGGGAGGGAGGGAGGGAGGAAGAAAGGAGAGGGAAAGGAAGGGAGAGAGAGAAGAAAAGAAAGCAAAAAAGAAAGAGGGAGGGAGGATGGAAGGAAGGAAGGAAGGAAGGAAGGAAGGAAGGAAGGAAGGAAGGAAGGAAGGAAGGAAGGAAGGAAGGAAGGAAGGAAGGAAGAGGGAGTGGGCGGGAGGGAGGAAGGAAGGAAAGAAAGAAAGAAAAAGAGCTAAGGACTACAAGATTGTGTGACTTCTTTGTGAGTCACCATGTCTTTACCTTAATGAGAGAAGAAAGCAAGTTCAGAGAGAAGCACAGATATAGAGAAACTATGAACCACATACTGTATAACAAGATTATATAACAATAACATGTATGTGACTAGAATGATGAAACAAAATGAGTTTCATCTGAGACAAAAGTCTGAACCCCTTTTATACAGTCTAATTATCTATCTAGTCTATCTATTTTAAATACTTAAGATAGATGATAAAAACATTTCAATACAAGAATATAATACAAAAGACGAGTAAGAAAGTGATAATGTAGAAAAGAAAGGCAGTCTTTTGACATGAAATATTTTAAAAATACAAAGGAGAAATGTAATTCGAACAGAATTAGACATACATTTTGTAAAATTAAAGAAAGCACAGACTATGAATCAATTAGATTCTATGACAAGAAACCATAAGGGAACCGACAGGAACAATGAATTCATCTAAAGATAAAAACACATACTTACAATTTTAAACCTGCAATATAATCAGTAACAAACAGAAGAATAAGTGGATAACAGAGACAAAGGACGAATGAGAGATCTGTAAATGCAGTTTAAAATGCAAAAAGACAAATGGTAAAGTGAATAGATATGAAGAGAAAATATTTATGCAATATGTTGATGCCTTATGATTGAAAGTTTATGAATAGCATAATTTTTGTTCTTTGGGAAAAAAATGGAAGGGTACAGATTATAAAAGATCTCATATTAAAATTTTAGAATGAGAAAAAAAGAATAAAAAGAACTTTAAACATAAATGGTAAAATCTTTAAATTTTAGGAACCAAGAAAAAAATCACTGAAACTATAAATGCAATGGAACATTAAACAAAAATGAACAAAATATTACAAAGAGTTGCAAGAAAAGAAAGAAAAATGAAACTGTTTCCAGCTTTTCCACTAATGCTCTAAGTTCCTTAAGAGAAAGAGATATTTTAGGACAAAAATGTCAAAGATTATGATGCAGTTAGGTCTTGATTAGTCAAATCATTGTAAATGCAGAGTCAAAATAAAGAACTACAGAATTTTAGATTTGGAAAAAAGTGATAAACAGTATTAACCATTAAAACCTATAAATCTAATTTATTCCAAATACATGGAAATAAAATCACAATATAAAATGCAAGCTTCATTAATCAGAATTGAAATAGATCTTTCAAAAAAATGTCAAAATTATTTAATCACAAACACGGGAACTTCATAACTTATAATTCAAACCATAATACAAATTAAAAAGTAACGAAGAAGGGGAAAAACAGAAGCAAATAAACACGAACTTCTTTTAAAAGGCATTCTTATCTCACAAGATTAATTCTTGACAGTTATAACACAGAAGTTATCACATTTTAAATAGTATATGGTTTCTATTTTGGAAAATTTTATGGAAAATATCCTAAAACATAGTTCATTTAGAAAAAGAATTAAAATTTGCATAGATGAGAAAAAAGCTTGTGATTTCATCCAGAAGATGAATTAACACATCTTGAACATTAACACATCTCAGTGCCAATACATAACTATTTTTGGATAAAATACAACTTAAAATATTTTAAATAACTACCTTAGCATTAATACAAGAAATGAACATTTACAAGTGATAACACAAATACCTATGTATACTCCCAGCAACTTTATTGATAATGAGCCAAAGCTGGAAACAACCCAAATGTGTATCAACTGTTAATAGATGGTCTGCCTGTGGAACAGGGAGACAGACTAAATAGTAACATAAGAAAACTTCCTAAGGTAAAAAATTGTTGGGTATTGAATGCAAGGGCTAACACTGAGCTCCATGTCCCCTTTTTTATTTTTTTTTTTTTAATTTGAGACAGGGTCTCACTAAAGCTAAGTTGCTGAGGTTGACCTCAAACTTATGCTCTTATTGCCTCAGTTTCCCAAGTCCCTGAGATGACAGGCTTGCTCCACCGTGACTAGCTACTCTGAGTATCTTAGGCTGTATGAATATTAACTCAATAATCCTTTCTCAGTGATGTGATTCTAACATGCATCTAGGGTAATGAACAATAATAATAATGTCATGGTCTCCACAACCATTTTAAAACTTCTGCACAGAGATCTATTTCTACCCCTCCCACACATCCTCTCCTTTGGCAATCTTGATTCTTATTTTCTCTTAAAGAGACATCACCAGTCAGGATTCCATCAGCTATACCATAACCACAGTTAAGCCACTTCGTATACCTGAATCTTCACTGTTCAAATCCCTGTTCCTTCAAATATGATATCAATTTCTTTCTCTCTTGCCTTTTGCCTTGAAAAGTATATGTGATTATATCTGATCTTTATTCCATATTTAATCTCATCCATTACATATTGTACCTATGTTTTGACAACAAAATAAAAGCTGAACAAAAATTATCTTAAGACTCACCCATTTGCCTTGTACTATGGTCCTACCTCTTCCCCTTTACGTGACATTCAAATTGCTGTTCATTTACTCTATATTTTTGTCAATTTTAAAGTTCAATAACTCTACCAAAATAATTATCCTTAGTCACCCTTGGAACTTCATGCTGCTAAGTTCAATGATCGTATTTGGATTTTATTTGAATTCATATTGATGAAAGATTCTACACGGATGACTATTTGTTCCATCATAAAAGCCCACTTTTCCTGGATTTTTAGGACAGATAATTTATGTGTTCATTGTTCTTTCTTTTTCTGTCCCATCCTTCAGGCCTCAACATCACCATCCTCACATAAATGTTTAAAATTTTAAAGGCATGCTGTATGTCATTTCTCCTACTTCCTTTTTACTTACTCGAAAAGAATGCTATCTATGCCTTGGTTAGATATTGATATAGTATGTTACCACTACAAAACAAAAAACAAAACAAGACCCCATCCTGGGTGGTAAAAATATCACTACGAGAGGGAATATTTAAAATAAAGCTGAAATAAATCGGAATTCTGAGATTGGGCAACAATGACCTAGAGTAAAAAAAAAAAAAAAGATGGCAAAGAAAATTAGCAAACACATGTGGTGCCTGGTTGATATTGTGCCTATGATGGTATAAATTTGAATTTGCCTTGGTTAGTTAGTCCCATGAGTCTTAGCACCTCCAACCTGGGATGAGATTTTCATGTTAGTTTTACAGTACAATTAAAATGTAAAATATTTCCACCATTAAATAAATTGGTGACACATTCAGAGTCTACTGCACATTAAATTTGAGTATATGATTAAATGATTGAAAATTAATTAATTGATTAATGAAAGAATTGGACCCCTGGTCATTTGACTGCCATACATAAAGTCACATAGCAAACAAATATTAAACATAAAAATGACTCTCCTTAAGTATTTCTTCTTTTTTTACTAGTGAAAATATTAAGTTCATTTACTTCTATGTTTAATGAAGTATAAGTTACAAGTTTCTGTCATATTAAAAATTTCTAAATAAAGTTGTATTAATTTGGAGAAAGATAGATCCTCTTGACAAACTTCCATTCTTGCCTCTACGTTTTAACTTTGAGTGCAAGTGTTAAGTAATATCTTAGTGTAGTACTTTCAAATGTGGCAGACGTAGTTCTTGAACAAGTTTTAAAATCTTATGCTTCTTTGTGCTAAAATAACAATGACAATTTGGTAGAAAAACATCTTGACTCTGAAATATGACATAGCTTTAGTGTCATATTTAGTGGCAATATAATTACAATTTTTAATATACTGTGTTAGATGAAGAAATAGTTCCTCTTATAACCAATGTATAACACATCACGCACACACACACACACACACAGAACAAAAAGAAATACTTTTTGTGATTTTTAAAATGAATGACTCAAAATAATTTATAATTTGTGTTTTAAATATCATTTTCATCTATCCAGAAATTGAAAAGTCAATTTGTGTTGATACTGCATGCAACTTAGTACAAGATTGTTTAGTCATATATTTATTCAATAAATATTTATCCAGAAAAAGGGACTAGTTGTCTAATGTTTAAATGATAAATGTTGTTCCTTTTCCATGTAATTTACAACTAGTATTAACTGACACTGAAAAAAAAAAAGTATACTATGTTTGTATGGCTTTTACCTTAGATTAGTTATCATATATTTTATTTTAATAATAAGAATAATACCAATATCATGACTAAAATGAGGTAGTCATCTGAAAGCTTTACTGAAATTTGATTTCCCATATTCTTGATATTTTGTTTCCTAGACAGAGTAATTTCCATAAGGTATTCATAGCATTGATGAAGCAATGGTCCCATAGCATATTTTAAATCAGTTTATATGCATGCTTACATATCTATTTTGGTTGGTTGAGATAAAAAGTAAATATACCATACCAACCAATGGAAAACTGTACGCCAAGAAAGCCAGAGAAAGGACTTTAGGCTACTGAGTCCAGATCTCTGCATCTTGGGTAAACACAGTTTTCTAGTCTGCAACTAAAATGTTTTGGAATTTCAAGACAGTTAATCAGGCATTGTTCAAAAGCATTTAATTACTGTTTTAATCTGTAATTCAAAGGAGATCAGAGATAATACCTTGACCAACTTCAACATTCTTGTAAGTCAGCCTCCTCATTAAAAGTTTTAAACTCAAAGGCCTCATGCAAACCTTGTTAATTTTTGTTGGTTATGAAACGTTATTTCCTCTGCAAGGAAGTCATCTGGGAAATTGATAGTTTTGCTAATCTCAGCTCTACCTCATCTTCATTGTTCTGAGAGTGTATTAAACAGCTTTTTCAGAGCTTGAAAAGCAAGGTAACAAACATACACTCTTCAGGTCCCCCCCACCCCGCATACACACAAACAATAGATACAGATATAAATGACCTAGTGCTGAAAAAAGGGTTCAAGTGTTGAAGATGTCTTTTTAGTTTGTTAGCAATACAAATACAAAAAAGAAATCTAGCACTCTACAAATACACTGACTTTTAAAACTGTATGGATCAAAGTTAATATGAGGTATATATATAGATATATATATATGTGGATATGCACACACACAAGTATATACTATGTGTGTGGAGGCATGAGTTGAGGTTATTGTCCTTAATGTATAATGCTAATGTTTTCAAATCTTCATTATACCTCTTTTTTTTTTTTAATGGTACCAGGGATTGAACCTAGAGGAGCTTAACCACTGAGCCACATCCCATGCCCTGTCTTTTTAAAATTAATTTTTTAATTTGAGACAGAGTCTGGCTAAGTTTCTCAGGGCCTTCCTAAATTGCTGAGGCTGGCTTTGAACTTGAGATCTCCTGCCTCAACCTCCCAGTCACTGGGATTACATGTGTGTTCCACTGCACCCAGTTTCATTACTCCTCTTTATAGAATAAATCAGAAAATTATGAAATACTTCTTAAATATCAGATTCATTCACACACTTAATAAATATAAAGTGCTTGTTGTATCATTGTCTTACAGCCCTTTGAGCATTTTAACACTCACCCTTCTTTAGTTCCTTTCCTATAAGGCAAATAGAGATCCTCTAACTTTAACCATGCAGTACTAGCTATGTAACGTGGCACCCCCCCCCCATGATGCCACTGACAATCATTTCCAGTAGAAATTTGACCTTCCTTGCACTCATTTGTAACTCTCTTATTAACTTGATTAATTCCTAATTAAATCAGTCAATCTATCCTAAATAATGTTTATAGAAACAACTATACTTGAGGTTAGGCATACTAAAATAAATAAAACACATCCCTACACCTCTCAGGCAAGATGTTCAGAGAATATAATTTGATATATAAATAATTTTAAGGCGTGATGTGTTCCCTAATACTGAGAGGCCAGAGAAGTCCTTACTAAAGGAAGGGCATTGCAAAGTGAGCTGAGAGGATGGATGTGACTTCTGCCAAGTGCGTGAGTGGGGTGAGCTCTCATAGGAGTGAAACAAAATGCTGTATCTTTGAAACATCCTGATGTTTGTTTAGCCTGGAGTTTGATGGGGAGGGGATGCTGATATAGAAAGGTGTGCAGAAGTTGGGATCAGAGTGCCTTGTAGGCTTTCAAAGGAATTTCAGCCTGTGCAAAATTGAATTGCCTCAATCCTCCTTTTGCAGTTCTTATCTTGACTAATGGAACATTCATCCATCTCTGCATTCAGAAGAAATCTGAGAAAGAGCCAAGATCCCTGTCTTTCCCATATCCTGTCATTCAGGAAGGTCCTGTGTTACACATACGTCCAGCCACACACTCTCTTTCTGTCTCCAACATCACCAACCTCACCTGAGATCTCATCATGTCTTTCCTGGATTACTGCAATAGCCCAGTGTGTGTTGTGTCTGCCTAGAATTCCACCATCCATTCACCCATGAAGTTTCATAAGTGTTCCCTTCACAAAATAAAGTTTTAGTACTGTTGCTGGCCTGCTGAATGGAACGTATTACCTCAGCCTACATGGTAAATGCCTTTTTTAAAAAATCACTTCTAATGCATTGTCACTTCCTGGTGATCAGACGTGATTAGTCATCATAGTGTTCCCAAGAGCAGCTATAATGTGACATGGGCTGATAGCAAGATTTAATAATAATCTGTTAGATGAATATGCAAGTAAACATTCTTGAATTTTATTAATGGTTTCAAATAGTTTGTTGTTCAAAAAAACAAGCTTTATAAAGGACTTCACTTTTCTCTTCTTTCCAAACTCATACATCAATTTCAATCTTTACTTTTTCACCTTTTTTTTCTCCAAAACAAAAATTTAAAATTTAATCAAATTCCTTGTGCCTTATTAGCTTGCTATTTAGTCTGCATAAATATCAACTTTCTGAATAATTAAGTACACTCTGCTGGGATCCTTTGTAATCATATAAATTGTTCCACACCACGTATGGAATACAGTTGTTCTTGCAATCAGTGAAACATCAGAAATCATTAATTGATGCTGAGTAGAAATATGTAGCATATATATAAATATAAACTTTTTCTGCTACACTTTTCATAATATTGTATTTAAACTGTTCATTAAAATTTTATATAATAATCATTGGACAAATATGCACTTGTGAATGATATCAAAGAAGTTTGTAAGATGCTGCTGATAACAAAAGGAATTTTTAGATATGCATTATTCTAGGTGTTTAACTTCATTCAGAAAAAAATGCATCAATCAAAAACTAAATATTTTATACAATATCATATAAACTGTGCATGTGCAAAAATGACCAAGAAAAAGAATGGGGGACATGCAATGAGGTTATTTGGAGGAGTGTGGTGGAATGGTCAGTCATCACTTATATTTGAAAGGGAAAGATTCAACTTTTATTGATTGTGTATCAAAAAATTCTAACATGTGTGCTCTTGACACATATTCTTCAGCATGTCATATGTGCAAACATGCATACACACACAAGCATTGAAAAAAATCACTGGACCAGGAAAATAACTTGGGCTTTAGGTGGGCAGAAAGACTCCTGATGAATGTTAAGCTATTTATAATTGTTCTTCTTCCCTTCTGCAGTTGGACATGAGCACTGTCAAGTAAAATTGTGAAGGAAACAATAATACTCTATCTTCAACATTTCCAATTTCATTTTCCTCTTTCCTGACCTCATGGAAAATGGTATTTTCTACACTCCATTGTGAGCATAGCCATGTATATAGTTCTGGTCAAATAAATGCATGTGAAATAGCGTGTTCCACTTCCAAGCTCCTGTACAATTTTTCCACTCAATCTCCTCCTCTATCCAAACTATTAAAGATGCTGTGTATTGAGATAGTTGAGACTCAGAGATGAGTTCCACTCATTCTTGGTAACTCTATGGAGACAACTACCCTAAAAAGTGATCTACCTACAACACATTTTATGAGAATAAGAAATAAACTTTTATTGCATAAGTTCTTAAGAATTGAGGTTCTCTACTCTGTCTCTCTGCTTCTCTCTCTCTCTTTCTCTCCTACTGTTGCACATTTCCTAACCCAGTATACCTCATTTCTCTCTTCTATTTTTTTATTCTAAAGTTATTATGTTAGTACAATTTGCACATTTTCTTGTTAGCAGTCTCTTCACCAAAAGTGAGTGTAGAGATTTAGGAATTTGAAATTGAAAAATTTTGTCTAAACTGCAAAATTAATTTTGCTTTGATATTAATACTGTTGGGTCATTTGTTTTCTGCACACAATAGGCACATTCCTTACGAAGATACTTATTTTAACTCATAATCTAATTTAAATGTAAGTGAAAAATCATTTTGTGTGTATCTCTTTCCCAGCTTTTACCTACTCAGCAGCACTGAGAGTAACTATGGGCTTAACTGACAGGTTACCACATAGGTAAATTTAAGAACTAAGAGGCCAATTAATATTTTTGTGTGCTTTTTAGTTCAGATTTATTGGTAAAGTATGCTTCTGTGCTATCAGGTTGTTCACAAGTATTTTTGTTGCTGGATTAAATTTAAGCATATTTATCTTAGTTTTAACCAAAACTAATTAGTCTTCAAACAGAAACAAGAGCATAGGTCTAATGGGACACTTAAAGACCCAGGCATGAAACTTTTTATCAGCAAGGCCACAGAATCAAATTACCAACTTAAAAAAAAAAAAATTCATTTTTTCAAACTTCATAGCTTAGAAATGCAGGCTGGTATGAAATTGTGACTTCATTCCCATTTTATTGTCCCTCACATATTCCCATTTTATTGTCCCCACCTCCAGCAAAGGAAATGTCAGAATGTTTTTTCAAACTGGAGGCAACAACTAAATGCAAGGAAACAGAATTTTTGACTAAGACAAGGCAAGATTTGCATCAGGAAGTCTGAAAATACTAATTTGGGGATTTTTTTACAATAATTTTATGCAATATATATTTCATCCTCCAGGGGATATTTTGTGTGAATTTGTGTGCACACATTAGCAGAATAAATACTTTTTAAAAATCTGTGGCTTCTTTGGAGACATTCAAATATTAGCCTCTGAGTAAGTATACTATCTGTCACAGTTCTGAGTCATGAATGAGGAAGGGACATGAGGTACTAACACAAACACACCTTTTGTTACATTTTGCCTCTGACAGAATCAATCTGGGAATATCATGAAGTTTGACTTTTCTTGATGGATAAAGAAATCGTTCAAATGATTCGTTCTATTTTGAATAAATGTTTCCTGAATACCTACAATGAAAAGGGCATTGTACAAAATCCTGGTGCCACAGAGAAATAAGGCATGTTCCCTACCTTTGCGGGGCTCACAGTCTATGCAGGATAGTAAGAAATGCATGCCTTCACAGACCTCCTTCCAGAAAGACAGAGACCTGAGGTTTTCTATTACAAATGTCAAGAAAGCTCTACTGGAATTCCTGACTGGGGGAGTGCAAATTGATGTGTTTCTAGAAAACTTTTCAGTGAATATGGGACTTGGGAACCTCAAAGACCGAGGAGGTTAATAAGTGAGAAGTGTGAAGGAGACAGTCACACTCAAGGGGTGTGAACGGAAGTGTGTTTAAAGAAGGTGATAGGCACTCACATTTAGAGGCAGCCACTTGATTCCCATGGAGTGCAAAAGGGCACAGTGGTAGGTTTTATGAACAAAAAGTAGTCCCTTATAGTAGGAATAGAAGAATCCAATAACTAAGGGACCTACTGGAAGGGAGTGGGGCTGGGCAACAGGAGGTCTGCCAATACTTGTGCAGTTTTCCTTGTTTGTGCACACACTTGTAAAGGAAAGAAGGGGAGACATGAAGAAAGGGGAGGCCAAGATGATACTTGAAAACATTTCTTTGGATTCTAAAAACCTAACTATCCATACTAGCATATTAGCATAACTAGCATATCTTTCTAATTGTTTTTGAAGCCATAATGCATTTGTAGTACAAATGGACTTCAATATAAAAATCAAAGAAAGCACAGATGCAAAAGGAAAATATAAAATTTCTTCAAATGCCTTTGGTGGCTGTCACTGTTAACTTTAAATGAGCTTCATTCTAGAGGTAGCTCTCTTCTCTCTTAACTCAGAAAAACTTAAGGAGAAAAAATTAACTTCATATGAATTGCATCCTAGAAATGATACTTTCAGTGAAACAAAAGTTTGACTCAATGAATGAATATAATTTAAGTAAGCTTTTTCACTTAAATATCTATGAAGCTCATAAAGATTATTGAACCACTTTAATAAATTTACACTCATTTTTTTTTGCTGCCTGTTTCAATATTAGAGAATATCTGATCCCTGATTAAAATGATTAGATAAACAGACCCTTCTGTTTCCCTCTGTTCTTCCCCACCTGCCAATTTTTGTTTCCAAAGTTATTATTTATATATTGTCAAAGTTCATAAAATTCATATTGTTTTACAACCTTCATTTCCAGAGATGCTTGGTATTAATCCTATTTTTAAATGGATTCTGTGTTCTCAGCCAGCACTTTTATGACAGGTTTTCCATTTCAGATTTTATTTTGTTTTGCTTCATCACTTAGCTGACTAGAGTTATTTATCAAGTTTGCTTTTTTTTACCTTCAAAAATGGCCCATAAATACTATATTTCCTCAATTTCTGCATGCCTGAAAATATCTCTCATTTTGTATTGTTTTGTCCTGTTTTATTGTACTTGAAGGACAATTTGGTTATGGGTAAAGTCTTGGCTCAGGTTTTTATTTTCTTCCAGAATTTTGTAGCTATAGCCTTTTTTTTCTTTTCTCTTCTTTTTTGGCATTTAATGTTGCTGTGGAGAAATCTAAATTGAAACTGAATTTTAAAATTTTTCACAATAGGTGGTTTGCATTTTGTTGGTTTGTGTTTGTTTTTGTCCAGTTTCCTAAAGAAGGCTTTCTTTATATTTGAAGATCTAAAATTCAATCATGTATTATTGTGAATTGCCCTTTCTTCAGGAATATTTTCTAATCTATTTTCAACTTTACTTTTATTTCTTCTTACAATTCCTTTCATCTCTAGATTCTCTTTCACATTTGAGGTTCTACTTCAAGGGCAAAAATTATGTTGGATCATTTATGTCTAATGTTTAAAATTATCACCTTCATTTCTCTTTTGTTGCTTTGATCTTCTTGTCCTTTTATTCCGGATTCAGTGTGATTTTCTCAAACCTCTCTTAATGTTCATAATTTCATTTTAATCTATTCCTTTGTTGTCTCTTAATGTTTTTAATTTATTCATTGTTCTGTAATGGGTGCTATTTCATTTTTTACTCTATTTCCTAACTCTATGATGCCTCTTTTACACGACTTTTTTGTAATATGATCTCATTCTTGAGTTTTTTTTTTTTTTATGATTCATCATGTTTATTAAGTTGACATAGTGGAAAAATATACTCTACTCCTAGAGCTATTTTTCCATCTGAGGTAGTTCACTTTATTTCTTCTTAAAACTAGTTATTATTTTTATTATTATATGTAAAGAAGTTTCATTACTTTTATTTTACTATTGGTAATAATGCTGGCAATTTTGTCTAGATTTTGTCATTGCATAGGTTAGGTTAAATCTCCTGTATTTGTTTGCAAGCATTATTATATACATTTTATACACACACACACACACACACACACACAATTACTATTACTCTAACCTTTATACAGTAGCTTGAAGACTTAGGTATTTTATTCTGTCCTTTTTGTGTCTTGATGGTAAGTTGGTGGGTCAGACAGAAGATCATTCTAACTCCATATGAAGCAAGTTGCGGTAAATATGGTTGCTCGTCTCTGTGAGAAAGATTCTGGATGCATGGGCATCCTGCTTTCTTGGGGGAAATTCTCAGGACTTGAGATGCTTCCCCTATTTCAGTGAAATCCTGGATTCCACATTGCCATCAGGAAGACTCACTTTCCATTGTTGGCCTCCCTCTTATCACTTGTTCCTCCTCAGCAGAGCTTTCCCTGCTGACTTTCCACTGTTCATACTATCTTCCTGCCAGAAACAAGAGAAGAAGGACAAATACAATCCTTCTCCACATCAGCGTGTGTGTGAGGATTCTCAGGACTCATGCTCACCTACAAATTATAATTCTGAGGTGAGATGAAGTGAAGCCACACCATGGAGGAATCTTCCGCCTTTTTCCTTGGTTGCTCTTTCTCACATTTGAATGCACTTGCCTCCCGTGTTTTGGGGTGAATATTTTGTGCATGCATGCGCGCACATTTGTCTATTTGATTAGGCTTTATTTTGTCATTGCTACTTAGAAATTACAATTTACTTTTTTCCTCTTCTATAAGTCATTTTAAAACTAGTCATTGGAAAAAAAAAAATCAGTGAGAAGGAAGAGGCCATACAAATATGAGCAAGAATCAAGACCTGGTCCTAAGCATGCCCTTCTCCCAATTTAGGGGAAGTGAAAATGGTCGATGGTAAGAAGTCAAGAGAAAATGAAGGAGAGACAAGAAATTTGGAGTAGAGGCACTCGAATTTTCTGCATTTTGTTATAAGGATTTAGGATATAAGTTTAGGAATGGTCTATTAATAAGATTAGAGGGTTCAAAAATAATAAAAGGAGTCTATGTTCTGGAAAGAGTAGTAAGACCTAAAAGCAAAAGCTACATGAAATAGTCTTAATTTGAATTCTTGTAAGGGGGGACTAATGTAAGTCACAAAAACTCAAGGATTTAATAAAATGGGTAGAATTGGAAGATAAAATGTTACCATAACAAAAACATTTAGTCAACTTAGCAGATAGTCTGGACTTTGGATATATAAACACAACTTGTCTGTTTTTCTTGTCTGTTCTCTAGAGGAACAGAATCAACAGGAAGTATGATTATAAAAAGGGGATTTATTCGATTGGCTTACACAACCAGATGCTGGATAGTTCACAATGGTCGTCTGCAACTGGAGAACTGGAAGAACCAGCAGCTGTACAGTCCAAGAGGCGGAAGGCCCAGAACAAGAAGGATCAACGGTGCTACCCTAGTCCAAGACCAAGGCTTCTGGAAACTACCTGGAGAATCACTGGCAGAGTCCGCTTTGGTAGAGTACAAAAGCGAAAGTCAGATATCCTCAGACCATTGAAGCAGCAATCAAGAACCACCCCACTTCAAGAAGAGTCGAGCTTGCATCTGCATCTGCTTCCTTATTATTCCAACTTTTATTCCATCCAAGCCACTATCCTATTGGGCAGTGCCGCCCACGCTTAGGGAAGGTCTCCACTTCCACTTCGGTTCACCAGCCCACATTTCAATTGTTCCTAGACACGCCCAGAAGCCTATTAATCATCAACATCTCTTAAACCAATCAAGTTGACAATTCGAATTAACCATTACACTAATATCATAAAGGGTGACAAACCCAGGCCTGGAAGGAAGAACACTATCCTGAGAACTAGTGTCTGGGAAAGGGAGAGTCCTCCCCACCTTTCTAGTGGGGAACCTGTTTAGCACCTTCTACCTCTTGAATTGTAAATGACTTCCCCTAGGAATCTAACTACTCCTTTGAAGTGTAAAAGCCCCTGTGGAGGCTCAGCCCAAGGCCAGAGATTTATCTACAGCCAGGTAAGAGGAGCTAGTCCTTCCCCTAATCAGACTCTGCGTCTGTAAACATGCTTCCTGCTAGAAACCCTGTGCCCAACCATGTATCCTTTAGACTAGAAAATGTTTGCCACTAGATAGCCTATAAATGTTGTGAAAAACTGGTGATGGGCGCTCAGAATTTGGAGTCCTATCTCCGCTGGACCCGGTATCTGAATTCTCATGTTTATATGCTCTTCTTTTTTCCACTTTTGATTCTTCTAGGACTGACAGGAAAGTGGAATTGCAACTATTTCTTGGGTCTGGGCCAAGGTTATCTACCCCACACCTTATTAACACTAAGATGCTTCAAATCTTTTAACAGCTTTCTCAGGCATAGTTTCTTGAAGACTGTCCAACATATTTACCTTTTCTGGAAACTTCTTGTCCCAAGTGGAGCTCGGACATCTTTCTAGGCCAAACTTGGGGAGTGCAGGCCGCTGACTCTGCTGCTCCCTTCTCTGGGCCTTCTACTCTAAGCTGAGCTGGCGTCCTCCTTCCTCAAGTCTCCCATCAAAGTCTGCCAGTCTCTGTGTACAAGTCTGTTAGCTGCACATGACACATGTCACTTGTTCTTCCATTGTGTTCTTCTTCAGTGATATATCTGGGGAGCACAATGATGTCTCTCCTTCTTTCAAATACTCCTAAGTTTATCAACCTTTTCCTTTCTGTTATTTGTCTTCTGAAGAGCAAAGGCATACTTTCACACTTAGCAGGAAAAACAAATACCACTGCACTTGTAAGTGCAAAAGGACAGGCAGCAGATCTCAACAGATTCAGAGAAGCCTTTATTCCTTCATGGACTAGAGCACCGCCGTTGGGGCCCATTTTCTGAATGTGAAAAAGTGGCCCTCAGTTACAGAGGGGATTTTTGTTTCATAGGGTACAATGATGTAATCATTGGAAGCCATGTACGTGCAACTTTGACAGTCAGGGGCTAGATGAACAGGTTTAAACTTTAATTTAGGAATTAATTAATTAATTTAGAAATAATTAGCCATGAGGGAAGGTCAAGGTTTAGGGCCCAGCATTCAGTATCTGTTCCTTTCCCCCAGAGTCCATTGTTCCTTGGCTCCCAGTCTCACCTCTCTCCATTTTTCTTCAGGGGCTATGTTGCAGGAATATTATTTTCCATAACCCTTCAGCACTCTCCATTAGGTTTATTCCTTTCGTGTCTTACCCATTAACAATCTCTGGGCTTCTTGACAGTTTAGATATACCAACTTTTAGCAGGTCGTAGCAAGAGACATGTAGCAGCTCCTTTTTAATGAGGGGAAGATTAATATTTACCACAGTATTTTGATAAATATATCTGCAATGTGTGGGGCTTTAATAGAAATTTGGGATGTCTAATATAAAGGAGGAAAGTCATATTTGATATCCTCTAATATTTACTTTAGTTCTTTAATATTATTCTTTGATAAATTGAAGAAATAATATGTTCTGTATTTTTTCCATCTGATAAAAAAGTCTTAATAAAGAATGGAAAACACATTGTTGCTTAATAATCTTAATTTAATGTGTAATTTTCAATGCTTTATAAAATAATTTCACAGATATTTCCTTAATCTATATGCATAAAAGAAAATTTTAAGTACTCAAAATAGTATTTTTTCTGTCTAAAATGGGAGGTGGCAGAAACTCAGAAGTTATTTATCTTAGTCACATTAAGTAAATCCCTTAATAATGAATTATAAATTTAGTCTTCTGTTCTCTGATCTTTTCCTTTTCCATTAAGCAACCTTCTTGTGTATAGAGAATGTAATTATTAATTATCATTTGGGTACTTGTTTTATGATTGCATTATTAATATTCTCTTTTGCAATAAAAATTAATCCTATACTTATGTCTTTAGGGTTCACTCTTACTTCCTAGGAGAAAATAGGGAGAAGAGAAGAGAGTTAAAATTATAATAAACACTAATGAATAGGTTGTTTGCTATTTTAGGAAAATCAGGAGGTTTTTCTAAATAGATTATTGGTGACAGGAGTGAAGTCTTACACAGGTGAAAAAAGTCAAATCTATAATAGTAAACACATGATTAAAGATTTAAAAATAACATCACCTTTATTTCTGTCTACTTATACATTGGTCAATTGTTGCTTAACATGTGAGAGCACTAGATATCTCCCATATTCTGTTGATGGTAGTTTTGAACTTCCAGTCCTCTTTCCAGGGTTTTAATGTGGCAGGATATCAACTAATGTCCTATCACTGGTTTTCCTCCTCAAGGCAGAAACAAGGACTTCTCTGATTGGTGAGTTTACACAGGAAATGAGACTGTTTAGATCAGTCTGCTTTTTCCCTCTTGAGATGTAACTGTAGAGCACAGGGATCTGAGTCACGTCAGGGGATAAAATCTCTGTCTTGGCAATGGATTGTGATCACAGAGAATACTGTAGATTTGAGATTCATGCAGTTGAATGGAGTACTGGGTATCGGTGTGCTAGCCAAAAAAACTTAGAAAATAAACATGAATGGAATTTGGAATACAAAATCACATTTAAGGTATATCGTATATCCAGGCAAGGTTATTGTTACATCAACAGATTGTTTCATCTTGCCTAAGCAACTTAAAGCCAGAAGTAATATGGTACCCCCATATACCCCGTGAATCACACTACCTTCGTTTCAATAAAATCAGAAACACTGCAAAGCAAAGAAATCAACTTTCAATGACATGTTTAAAAATCTTGAATTTAACTCTTGGTATAATATGAAAAATAAAATGAATAATATATATGGTTAACATAAGCACAAAATTAAAAACTTGTTATGAATAAAAGGGAAAAAAGGAAACAAAAAAACATTTTAAAAAGCACGAAGATAGGTGAACAAAGACAATATATTTTATAACTATAATATAACATATATACATATAATTATATATGTAAACCTCATAAGTTTGTGTATATACATGTATATGTACATATAGTTTAATATATATGACTCATATAGCGTGTGTGTAAATATATATACACACATATATTTAACCTCAGAATAAAAATAAAGAGGTGTTTTCTCTAATCAGTTCTTTGATTATTCCAGGAATATCCTTAAAGGACAGACCAGACAGAGGCTTGCTTCTGCCCTGCATTTATCTTAGGTAATGTCATGGCTGACCCGCATTATCCTATGATTAAAAGCAAAAGGGAAGACAGCACAGGTATGGGATTATTCAGTCCAGCAATGAGGGAATTCAGGAATTTAGGATGGATGCTTTTGGCCAAATCTAAACACACTTATCTCATATGGCCAATTCTAGAAAACTTCACAGCAAAAATTTAGAGTTTTATCAGGAAAACAAATACTTACAGAAAGGAAGGAAAAGATCAAGAAAAAAATAAAATCGATTTCAGCAAACAAAACTAGGTATACAGATGACAAGAAATAAAGAGCATGAGAAACAAATTGGTATTGTAAGAACTTACCTGAGTTTGTAAAATGTAATATTCAGGCCCTCAAAAATATGGGAAAGAGTATCTTTCTTTGGTGTAGGCATTTCTTTAGCAAGGGCCCATGGCAAAAGTCATGGTAGCCTATGATCGAAAACACGGCAAGAAACTATATTTCCAAACAGAAGCATATTCAATACAGATCTAGGCAGTAAGGAACTCAGAATTAAAAGCAAAGGTGAGAGAAGAACTTTGAGTATGTAGGAAAATTTCCTAAAGTAAGAACCAGTGATTGAAACTATATAATTTTGCAACAAGGAGGGGGAAAAAAAAACCTTGCAAATGTCATTCTAAAGAAACAGAAAGTGATCCATAAGGTCAAAATTATCTTCTAGATCTCTTGTGTGAGGTAGGAAGAATCACGGATTTCTTCACAGTTCTAAGAATGTTTTAGCCAGATGAAAAGGGAGTCCTTGAGTCAATGTCACTCATTAGAGGAGTTTCATCAAGTAAGAATTGGGCCTGTACTGATCCCCAAGTATTCGCCTGTTGGCTGGGAAACACCCAGAAGCAGCACAAGGCATGGCTTCAAAGTAAACACAGTGAAGAAGAAGTAGAGAGGTGGTAGCAAGTCCTGTCAATCACCTGTGCTCCACGGAAGTGAAGATTGGAGCCACCGCTTTCCATGGGCACCCAATTATTTAGATAATTGACTTTTGGTATTTCATGGTTTACATGTATAAAGATTTAATGCTATGATTCCTTCTCTAAAGACTGCTTTATCTGTTGTCATAAAATATTATGTTTTCATTTTGTTTCAATTCAAAAGGTTTCTTTTATTCCTTGTGTGATATCTTCTTTGAAACATGTTACTAGGAATTACATTGTTTAACTTCCAAATTTTTTTTTATTTTACAGTACACTTTTTATATTTATTTCTAGTTTATTATGTTTTCATCATAAAGTATACTCTACATGATTTCATTTTCTTTAAATTTGCTGAATATTGTTTTACAGTTCTGCATATAATCTGTCTTGGTAAACGCACCATGTACAATTAAAATGAATATGTATTCTGCTGTTGTTGACATTTATACTCAAATAAATGACCTATATTATAGGTCAAGTTGATTGGAAATGGTATTAATATGCTATATATCTTACTGGTTTTATGACTTTTGTTCCATCAATTACTAAGGGAAGAGACTTAGATGTAATTGTGAATTAATGTAAGAAAAGATGGACTATTAGAGCATAAAGCCAGATTTAGTTGGGAAAAGTTGTGAAATTATGTCTTTTCTGTGTCGCTGAATTTTCCACAAGTTTATGGCTAACTTTAAATTTCCAACAAATAATTATGCAGCTGTAAGTGATAATGACATATTCATTAATAAAATATAGTTCAAAATAAAATAAATAGATTTTTTAAAAACGAGTTTTCTATGTTTAGAAAATTTCAAACTTCTATATTGTTTCAATTGCAGGGCAATAGGGTTTCTATATACATAAAAATGAAAGGGAAAAAAGAAAAAGTGAAAGAAAGAGCAAAAGAGAGTGAGAAGAGAACAGAGAAATTCAATCAGTGTATTCTATTACCTATGCAGAAGTAACTTTTGCACAGACAAATTTCTAGTGGACTTGATCCTCTGCATGAGTTGCTTCAAATTTGTTTTCATTACATCACACATAATAGATGATACTCTCTGTGTCACAGGTCCCCACATGCAATACTCAGAACACTGAAAGCATCTCTCCTGCTTTTTCTATTCTCCATGAACCACTGCCTACAAAACTAATATTGAAAATATCATACGAACACCTTTAACACATACAAATTTGTCAGTTATTCAATAAAAATTAGAAAAAAAAATTGAAAGAAATCCCCTCTAATTTCTTAGACTGAATATATAACATGAATTTTCTTGGCTTCATTTGAATTACATTCTAAAATTTAGCATATTGTTTTGTAGACAGTCTTATTTTTAATATTTTTCCAGAAGTGAATAATTTTTGCAGTTATCAATATATCATTATATGAAAACAAAATCAGCTAAGAATGTTTCTTTTCTTTTCTCTCATTTTGTCTTTCTCTTCCTCCCTCCTTTCTTACCAATGCTTTTTAAAGACAATACTTCACTTTTAATATTTTGTTTTTAAAGCTGTATTGGAGGACTATATAATGTAATGGTTAAGGTCAAAGTGGTTTTTTAATTTATTTTTTTTTATTTTTGCAGACTGCATTTTGATTCATTGTACACAAATGAGGTGCATCTTTTCATTTCAATGCTTGTGCATGATGTAGATTCATACCATTCGGGTAATCATACATGTACATAGGTTAATGATGTCTGTCTCATTCCACCATTTTTCATACTCACACCGCATTTCCCTCTACATAATCTAAAGTTCCTTCATTCTTCTCTCACCCCCAGCCCCCCCAGCCCCATTATATATCATCATCCACTTATCAGGAAAAACATTTGGCCTTTGATTTTTTGGGATTGGCATATTTCACTTGGCATGATATTTTCCAATTCCATCCATTTATCTGCAAATGCCATAGTATTATTCTTCTTTATGGCTGAATAATATTCTATTGTGAATATATACCACAGTTTCTTTATTCATTCATCTGTTGAAGGGCATTTAGGTTGGTTCCACAATCTAGCTATTGTGAATTGAGCTGCTATAAACATTGATGTGGCTGCATTACTGTAGTATGCTAATTTTAAGTCCTGGCCAAAGTGTTTTGATTAGTGGATAGCTGTATCTTTGCTCTGCTGAACACAGCAACAGTCATAGTAGAAGTAACAGGAGGAAAGAAAAACACTATTGAGATGTCAATCTACCTGATGTGTGAGTTGGAGGAATTTACCTAAATTCCAGAGCCTTTCTTTCCCCATATTAAAAAAGAATAATAACTTCTCCTAAGTATTTTTCTACAAGCTGATCATATAATCCAAGTAAATTTCTTGATGTAGTTTCTGGAATGTACTAAAAACCTTATATATGTTCATTGGCAGCCAAGTGTATTAGCCGGTTTTCTGTTATTGCAATAAAATACATGAGTCATAACTTATGGAGAGAAAAGTTATATTAAGTTCACATTTTTGAGGTTCAGTATCTAAGACTGGACAGGCCCCATTGGTTTTCCCTTTGTCAAGTGTGGTAGATGGCAACATATCACAGCAGGAGTACCTATAGAAGGAAATGGTCACATCTTGAACAGGCGCAGAGAGAAAGAGAGAGGACAGGTGGGGTGAGGCTTGCTCTTTTTACAACTTTCTCATAAGAACTCAAGGGGTCTCAAGAGAACTGCCTGATAACCCCAAAAAAGTTCCACTCCCAAATGTTTAACACCACCTCTCAATGGTAACACCAAGGCTTAGTCACAATGATCCCTTGATGGACATGAACTATATTCAATCCATGGCACCAAGTCTACTGAAAGAGCAATAGTTGTGGAAGCTGTTGCTATAGGCTAAATTACAGTCGTTATCAATGGCCCCTGAAAATTTTCTGCTACACCTCACTGTTGTGTTAAATCACTTCAACTGAGAGTTAATCAATTCCTTGGTATACAGTTTATAGAAGAAAATTTGTTGTAAAAGAATCCCTACTCTCTTTAAGCCTGATATCCACAATTCATTGTTCAATACTACTACTGTCATTCACACATGGGTATACTTTGTACACAAAAGACCAAGAGAGGCCAGAGTGAGGAAACAGATGGAGGTTACAAGGCTGACAGACTGTGAGATGTTGGGTGGCATGGAAGACACACACAGGTCTTGCTCTCCTCACACCAGACTGCACAGAGGCACTGAAAACCCATGTGGATGAGTATCCTAGATCTTCCTGGATACAATAGAACAGATTGTCTTTCAGAGAAACCTTCATCCATTGGCTCTGCCTGAGTAAATCTAGAAAAAGGAGCTTGAGAAAAGTGCAGTCAGAATCTGAGAAAATTATAGCCCAGTAGCAATACTAGGATATAGAGGATTTATATTAAGCTCCAATGAAGTAGAAATATCCACCAGGAAAACAAATGTAAGAGATATTTAAAGTCCTTCTGTAGCACCTTTCATTTTTTTTTTTTTTTTTCAATCTTGGGTGAGATGAAAACTCTGTCCATAAAAATTACCTAGGCTTAGAATCTAATTAACATATATAGCTCAAATTTCTTTCCTATTTTGTAAGTGCCATAAACTGGTGATCTGTTCCATAAAATAGGGATATAATTATATATAGACCTTTGCTTGGACTCAAATGAATTCTTTTTCACTATTTTTAATGTTTTTATTAGTGCATCACAGTTACACATAATAATGGGTTTCATTTTGACATAATCATACATGCAGGGAATATAATTTGCTTTATTTCAGTCCCCAGTGCATTCTCTAATTAATTTCTTTGAAAAAAAAAACTGACACTAAGCAGGCCCTCCACATACCTGAGCATAGCACCTACTCTTTTTTTTTTTTTTTTTCCTAATGCTGTGCTAGAGATGAGGACTTTTCACTGGTAAATTACAAGAAGCAATTATTTAATTTGGTCTTTAAAGTAGTATCACTCAATATTCCTTGCTCCTCTCTGATCTAGGCTGAAAATAGGTTTATTTATAGTTTGCAAATATGATACCACCAGTTCAACTCATCTTCATACACTTAATTCAGTTGTTTAGACTCTAATGCTAATAACTTGTTTTAACTTCAATAAGGGTCACTTGGATTAAGAAAGAAAAAAAAACAAAATTTTGTCTTGACATTACTATGTACCTGTTTTAAATCATGTCATTATAATGTGCTGTTTGTCAAATGGAGGTGCTCTGGCAACAACAACAACAAAAAAAAGGAGCTGGACAGTCCATTATTGTTGGAGTAAAAAGTAATCACATATATTCAACATGGTATTGTGTCTTCCCAGTGTGGACAAACCCAAACACGAATTCTGAGCTGAGAATGAAAATAACAGAGAAAAGCCAGTGACAGTTAAAAACTGGAGATTGGAATTGGGGTAACAAAAGGGATATTTTTGGTTTTCTTGGGGTGCCTAAGGTTTATTAAGAATGAACTGGGACTGGAAATAATATAATAAATAATGACATAACAGTATTTTAATTTAAGAGAATTGGGGGAATGAACTAAATTTAGTCTTCCGGTCCAGATAGATTATATTCCAGAGTATTGAGAAAACTGGCAGATGAGAATGTTTTACTTCAATAATTTTTAATGAACCATGAAGAATTGACTATAATCTGGAGATAAGAAAATTCCATTCGGATTTTTTAGCTTCAAAAAAGAAAGAAATTCTGACACACGTACCACACAGATGAACCTTGAGGACATTATGCTAAGTGAAGTATGCCAGTGATGAAAAGACCCTGTGATTCCACTAATATGAAGTCCGTAGAGTGGTCAAAATTGCAAAGACAGAAGGGAGAATGGGACAAGAAGGGCTATCAAGAATTAGTGTTTAATGTGAATACAGTTTCTGAGGCAAAAGTTACAAGTCTGATTGCATAACAGCGTGAATATTACACTACTTCACGCGACCTGATTATACATTTAAAAATGATTAAGATGGCATGTGTATTCAACATAATTAAAAAGACAAAAGAAAACCTCAAAAACAAAGAAAATGCAATTCTTATTTTCAAATGAAAATTTAAAACCCCAAGATTATAATATTTAAGATAGAGTTATGTAATTATTATCAATCTTTTAGAAAACTTGTATCAAGCTTTTAGGGGAAAAATAGTACTAAATGTTTGAAGAAGGTGGGAATCCACTAAGAGCAAGTGAAAACAGGTAATTTTTTGTTAGGATTGGTATGTGAGTTGTCCCCCAAAAGCTCACATGTGAGACAATGCAAGAAGGTTCAGAGGAGAAGTGATTGGGTTGCAAAAGCCTTAACCCAATCAGGGAATTAATCCCCTGATGGGATTAACTGAGTGATAATTGAAGTGGTAGGGTGTGGCTGGAGGAGACTGGAATTGGGGCGTGGCTTTGGGGTATATATTTTGTATCTGGAGAGTAGAGACTCTGCTTCCTGATGAGGCAAGCTGCTTCCCTCTTCCACGCTCTTCTGCCATGATGTTCTGTCTCACCTCAAGCCCCTAGGAATGGAGCTGTCCTTCTATGGACTAAGAAATATGAAACCATGAGCCCTCAAATAAACCTTTCCTCCTCTGTAATTGTTTTGGTATGATCATTTAGTCACAGTAGAGAAATAACTGACAAAAAACATTTTTGTATATTGAAAAAAAAAGTATTGAAAATGGGAGAATGAGAGGCAAAAAATGGATTCATGACTACTTCGAAAATGTATTCTAAAAAGTGTTGATTAATGGATTACTATCCTTAAATTATATGTCATAGATCTGTTCTCAACTTGCTTTTATATCAGTAACATGGATTAAATTATATAGAATATCATTACAAATGTCAAAGTAAAATGATACTAAGACAGATTGTTAATATTTAAGGTTGTATAAACAGTTCAAAAGCATGTAACTAGTTGATTTTATTTTAAATAATTGAACCAATAATACATAACTCCCCAAGCAAAACAGGGTGAGTAAGATGTAAATCAGTGGTTGAAAAAGATTTATAGTGTGTAAGTTGTCTATGGAACTATAGCATAAAATAAAAATGCAAACTTGGCCTGCATTATTAAGAGAATGTGGGAGTTTATTATTTGAGTAAAATATAATTAGAGTCAAGACATTCCCTAGCTTTATGAGGAAGACAGGCATGATCTGAAATCCTGGATCTATGGCAAATGTATTTAATCTCTGCTTTTTCATTTTTGAATTGTTGAAAATAATATTAATTTCCTCACAGTTTGTTGGAGGTTGAATAAAAGTATGTATATAAAGTTTGTAGTACACTGCTTCTTGCCATTTGTATGAACTCAGTAAATTAATGCTACTGTTGTTAGTGATGTAGTTTTAGTTCTACCCCATGTCTTTGGGCCTATATTATTATTATTATTATTATTATTATTATTATTATTTTCCTTTCACTTACCAGTAAGCATACAGGTGTCTTAAGGGTTACATTAGGTATATAAAGGACAATGTGCCTACATTATTCCTACATTTGGTGTCATTTTACTCAAAATAATATTTCTCAAAATGGTCCCTTTCCACATAGTTGGCCATGGTCAACGTGTAGCCCTGCTTAGCTTCAACCTGTATTAGAACAAATACTTTTTATCAAATATCTTTGTTTCTTGGATTTCCTTATCTCCATTTATCTTGAAGTCCCTGCCAAAAGCATTTGTTCAAAATAATTAATAAAATACCACTACTTTTCCATATATAAAACATACAATGGCAGCATCCCACCTCAGGAAAACCCGCTGCTTCTTTGTTTGATGCTGTCCTTTCATGATCTTTCCCTGTCCCCACAGCAGCTTTGGCTGCCTCTACTCTCAGGATTCTTCACTTCCTCTCACTGGACCTATGTGTTCCTTTTGCTCCAAGTGAGATGCTTTTTTCTCCTCTCATCTTCTTTAACTTTGATGATGTTATTTCCTCCAGTTTCCAGTTCAGTTTTCTTAATCTTGAAGCTTCTTTTACCATACAAGCCTACATTGATCTTTCTTTCTGGTCTCCATCAACAGCACTTAATTATTCAATTCTTGATTATGCCTAGTAATTATTGTCTCATTTTGGAGATTTGTCATACATACCATAGCTTTCCTAGCTAGATAGTAAGAAACATAAATCATCTTTTCCCACCACATAGAGCAATGAACAATAGACAAATACACAAAGTAGGTGCATGATGAATTGGTGTTAAAATAAATTGACAAAGCTACTATCAATTGATCCCCTTGACATTGAATCCATGCTATGTTCTAAGGTCATGTAAATCTAAAAGGATGTGAAATACAGTGCTGGTTGTTAAGCAGACTTTGTGGATATGAATCTACTATCTACAAGGAAGAGATGTTTCCCCTATTCACAAAATTTCTCATTCCAGTGACATGCTAATAATGTTTTAATTCCACATATACTTCACATAAAGAATTTCTTTCTATTTCCTTTCTCTGGTGACTTCATTGGAGATGACTTCATAGCCAGAACAAAAGACGGAGTTTCCCCATTTCCATCATTATTAAATATACCAAGAAGCATAGTCACGGTCAGAAATTGCCAGAATCCCCTATTCCAGCATGCAAACCTTTTAAAGCCTTCCCTTTTAAATAAAAGAACAATATCCACTGGACCTTCCTGTATTCTTCCTTGAGACTTACACTGAACAGTGCTGCACATCATATCACTGAGCTGCGAGAATTCGAACCTCGCTGAGCACTAAAGCCAAGGGAGCGATCAGCAGGCTTCTAAGCCCAGAGCTTTAACATTCTGGATGAGACTAATGTCACAGGTTCCCTTGGAATGTGATTTCACTTGATTCTTTTCCATCTGGATCTGTGAAAGTACGAGGGAGGCTGAAGCAGTTGGAGAGGGAGGGAGAGCATGTCTAGAGTGATGACAAATTTAAAAATATCACCGAGAGCCCTGAGTGCTCTAGCTAGGCAGTCTAAATATAGTTATGCCAACAGGAGAAGGGCACCAGTTGGGCTCTCAGAAAGCCACTGCAGCACCAGGTAAAGATGACTCACCAGAAGGAGTCAGGCTGGGATGTGCCTGTTCAGCGTTTTCTCACCAAATCTTCACAGCCAATCCCTTCTCAGAAAGCCACACTTTGCTCAGAGCACAGAGAAGCAAGAGCACATTGAAACTCAATTCCTAGCATCAGACCATGGCCTCTCAAAAAACATGTTTACTGTAACAAGTCTTTCTAGGTAATGATTATTATTGGCAAAATAATGCCCCCCCACACACACACACCACACACAAATGCATTTGGTATCATTTCATCTTGTACACATGTTGGTTTAAATTTTTTTATTCATTTTCCCCCATTACGCTTATTTTTTGCAAGGGAACCTAAAATCAGTGCTTCATTAAACATATTTTTAACATTCTAAAGAATAAGTTAGGATCATAAGAAGGAAAAGCTCTTATTTTTATACAATTGCTGTTATTTTTTTCATTGTGTTTCATGCAAACAAAATTTGAATATACAATTCCCCAAAATCTCAATTAAAATCAAACCTTTTTGAGTCTATTGTTAAAGATGAGTGTGAAGCCAACTATTATAGTTGTTGCCCACTGCATATTTATTGTGTTGAAGAGATTTACTGCATTTTAATGGCTACATGTTCCTACATTGATTCTCAACCAGGGCTATTTAAAAACCTTCCAGTGATGAGCTAACTATAACACACTTGCCATCTGTATCTCTTAGGAAGCAAGAGTTTTAAATTTAGTCGACTCTTGTTGCCACTCTAGTTTTCAGTCCAACCTCTTCTGTAAATTCCATTCTACAGACTCTCATTTCTGGAGGGGAGTTGCAGGTACACTAGGCTGACTGACTTGTTAGCAAGAGTAGGAAACAGAAGACATCTCCTCACTCTGACTTCATTTAGTGATGGCATTTGAGTACTCTAATCCCAGCTCTTCCTTTCCCCTTCCTCACTCCTCTCCAAAGCAAGATGTTGAGGTGCTACCAACACTTCTGCTATTGCTGCAAGGGAGTCACTTTGCAGGGAATCGGCACAGAAGGTGGGTGATTGCATCCACCACCTGCAGACTGATTCCTTCAGCAATGTCTATTCCAGAACTTCATCACTAGGTATGCAGGGAAGGCAGGGAGGTCTTTGGAACCTATTCCTTCTCCTTACCCTTCCTATCTCCCCCTCCTCCTTTTTATTTCTTTCCCATCTTTTTCCTATTTCCATTCATTTGTTCCCCCCCAAAAAAATTAATAATGAAAAATAAAATAACAAAAAAAAAAGGTGAAAGAAGAAAATGTAAATCATTTCTCTTTAAAGTTTGGTGCTTTTCATGTTAGCGTCAAAATCTAATCTCAGACAACTGTCAGTTTTTATTAGCTTTCTCTCCAACTTCATATATCCAGAGACAGTTAAAATAATTTGACAAAAACAAATGGGTAATGAATCACAGTGAATTTTGGATTCCTCATCTATTATCAGTTGAACTAAATAATTCCCCTGTAAGTGCAAACTGACTACAATGAAGACTTCATTTATTTTAGAAATATGTCATGTTTTTTTAATTTCTAAAATCATCATTTTATAATTTCCAGGCTCAAAATGACATCCCGATTCCAGAAAGTCTTTTCTTTTCCAAAGATTCATTAATTAAAAATGGAAAAATGGGGAGCCTGGGTTAGAAGAAAGTCATGAATTAAACTGGTACTTAAGATGATGCCCTGTCCAAGATAAACAATGGAAAAATATTAAAATATATGTGTTTAAAACACTAGAAGAGAAATCAACTTACACCTGTTATCCATGTAGGATATCAACTGGAAGAACGAAAGCAAATATGAATAGATTACGACCCTCTGTTTTCATTGAAACACACATTGGAATCACAGACACTGAATTCTGTATCATATTTTTATATTGTCCCCCACACACAATGCAAAAGTCAAATTAATTTAAGTCATGGGCTAAATGCCCTATGATGGTCTTAGAACCTAACTTCCCAAATAATTTGTTGCCTTTCACCTATCTTTACATTTCATTTAGTGTTAATTCTCCTGAGGTGATGGTTATACATTGTATACATGTATTAAATTGTCATACTATAATCTATACATATGTAGAATTAAAAAGTCATTTTCAAAAAAATGGTCAAAAAACAGACAATTTCATCTTCAGACAGATCCAAACCAATGATGAGTAGTTTGATATAAAAGCATCTTCAGATTGTTCAGTGGAAAGGAATGGAAAAGAGCGGGGTGGGGGTAAAGGAGAGAGGCGTGTCTGAGACTGAGCACTCCACTCCTGAAGCTGGGTCCCAGAAATTGTCACCTGGCAAGACCAGCTGTGTGTTTCCTTTTTTTATTTCAAGGCCTCCTCATTCCAATTTTCCCAGTTCACCTTAACTCTGCTTCTTAAAAAGATTATTCACTCTGAAGACAGGAGGAAAAAAATATTGATGAGAAAATTTCTATCCCATTAACTTTGATCAATTGTAAAGTTTGAATAATTGGTCAGTCTTCATTCTAAATGTTCTGGTTGCTTGCTTTTGATCTTGGCAATATGAAATTGCATTAATAATAATCATTATCTATACAACTCTTAGTAGTATTTGTTAGCACTAAATAGGCAGACTTTTTCTTCTTATGACCCTTAATGTTAAGAAACCAGGTATGATACAGTGATTATAAAAAATAATTTTAAAAATCGTTCAACTTGCACTAAATAATAGTGTAAATTTGTCAATCAGGAAAATGATCTGGGAGTCAAGAGATCATTCTCCTTTGCTCCTCTCCACTAACCACATGAAAGACCTTAGAGAAGCCACTGATCCTCCTTCAGTGAATCTTCACTTATAATTTTATTCTTAATTTTTTAATGGATGTGTTAAAAACAGACAATGGCGGAAATTTTGATAAGTGCTCCTTTTCTTTTTGTTTTTACCATCTTTCTCTGCTAATAAAGATTTTGAGCTCACCCAGGAAAAGTAGAGGTAACATATTCCTTTAGGTCCTAGTAGTGGTAAGAGGACCTGCAGGAAGGAACTCTCCCTCAAATTCATCTCTGTGCCTCCAGGACCTTGAGTGCTGTAGACATTCAACAAGTACACGTTGAAGTAATGGGTTGATATGTTCTGGGATATACCATTTCCATTAACAATCTCCATTTCTAATCCTGGTTTCTTCTCAATGCTGTCACCTGAAATAACATCTCTTTAGTCCTTTATTCCCAGAACAAATAGCAAAAGCCAAGGTCCACTTTAGTATTCATCCTATCTCACAGATTTTGGCACATAAACCATAGATACAATAGTAAAAATGCAGAGTACTTCACTGGTATTATAATAACAATGCAAATATTTGATTTACTTAGGTGTGTCTATTAGATTGTGAAAAATACAGATTATAAAGTTGCCAAAAAATAGAATTATTGCTATAAATTATTTGGATATCATTTTTTTTCTATTTTTTTTATTAAAAATCATAAATTCACATAGGGCAATGTTGTTTGATTCATTCTGTTATTTTTTTCCCTTTCCCCCGACCCCTCCCACCCCTCTTTTCCCTCTATACAGTCCTTCCTTCCTCCATTCTTACCACCTTCCTTATCCCTAACCCTAAAACTAACCCTAACCCTAATGCTAACCCCTCCTACCCCCGCTTACATGTCCTCATCCACTTATCAGCGAGATCATTTGTCCTTTAGTTTTTTGAGATGGGCTTATCTCACTTAGCAGGATATCCTCCAATTTCATCCATTTGCCTGCAAATGCAATAATTTTATCTTTCTTCATGGCAGAGTAATATTCCATTGTACATATATGCCACAGTTTCTTTATCCATTCATCAACTGAAGGGCATCTAGATTGGTTCCACAATCTGGCTATGGAGAATTGAGCAGCTATGAACATTGATGTGGCTGTATCTCTGTAGTATGCTGATTTTAAGTCCTTTGGGTATAGGCCAAGGAGTGGGATAGCTGGGTCAAATTGTGGTTCCATTCCAAGTTTCTGAGGAATCTCCATACTGCTTTCCAGAGTGGCTGCACTAATTTGCAACCCCACCAGCAATATATGAGTGTACCTTTTTCCCCCACATCCTCACCAACACCTATTGTTGCTTATGTTCTGGATAATCACCATTCTAATTGGGGTGAGATGAAGTCTTAGGGTAGTTTTGATTTGCATTTCTCTTATTACTAGAGATGTTGAACTTTTTTTCATATATCTGTTGATTGCTTATAGATCTTCTTCTGTGAAGTGTCTGTTCATTTCCTTAGCCCATTTGTTGATTGGATTATTTCTATTCTTGGTGTAGAGTTTTTTGAGTTCTTTATATATTCTGGAAATTAGTGCTCTATCTGAATTATGAGTGGCAAAGATATTCTCCCACTCTGTAGGCTCTCTCTTCGCATTACTGATAGTTTCCTTTGCTGAGAGAAAGCTTTTTAGTTTGAATCTATCCAGTTGTTGATTCTTGCTTTTATTTCTTGGGCTATGGGAGTCCTGTTAAGGAAGTCTGATCCTAAGCCAACAAGTTGAAGGTTTGAACTTACTTTTTCTTCTATAAGATGCAGGGTCTCTGGTCTGATTCCAAGGTTCTTGATCCATTTTGAGTTGAGTTTTGTGAAGGGTGAGAGATAGGGGTTTATTTTTATTCTGTTGCATATGGATTTCCAGTTTTCCCAGCACCATTTGTTGAAGAGGCTATCTTTTCTCCATTGCATATTTTTGGCACCTTTGTCTAGTATGAGACAATCATATTTATTTGGGTTTGTGTCCATGTCTTCTATTCGGTACCATTGATCTACCTGTCTATTTTGGTACCAATACCATGCCGTTTTTGTTACTATTGCTTTGTAGTATAGTTGAAGATCTGGTATTGTGATACCCCCTGCTTCGCTCTTTCTACTGAGGATTGCTTTAGCTATTCTGGGTTTCTTATTCTTCCAGATGAATTTTATAATTGCTTGCTCTATTTCTGTAAGGTACATCATTGGGATTTTAATTGGAATTGCATTGAATCTGTATAGCAGTTTTGTTAGTATGGCCATTTTGACAATATTAATTCTGCCTATCCAAGAACGTGGAAGATCTTTCCATCTTCTAAGGTTTTCTTTAATTTCTTTCTTTAGTGTTCTGTAGTTCTCATTGGAGAGGTCTTTCACCTCTTTTGTGCAATTGATTCCCAAGTATTTTATTTTTTGATGCTATTGTGAATGGAGTAGTTTTCCTAATTTCTCTTTCTGAAGATTCATCACTTATGTATAAAAATGCGTTGGATTTATGAGCATTAATCTTGTAAACTGCTACTTTACTGAATTCACTTATGAGTTCTAAGAGTTTTCTGGTGCAATTTCCAGGTTCCTCTAATTATATAATCATGTCATCAGTGAACAGGGATAATTTGAGTTCTTTTCCAATTCATATCCCTTTAATTTCTTTGGTTTGTCTAATTGCTCTGGCTAGAGTCTCAAGAACGATATTGAATAGAAGTGGTGAAAGAGGGCATCCCTGCTTTTTCCAGTTTTTAGGGGGAATGCTTTCAGTTTTTCACCATTTAGAATGATATTGGCCATGGGCTTAGCGTAGATGGCCTTCACAATGTTAAGGAATGTTCCCACTACCCCAATTTTCTCTAGTGTTTTGAGCATGAAGGGATGCTGTATTTTATCGATGCTTTTTCTGCATCTATTGAAATAATCATGTGATTCTTAACTTTTAGTCTGTTGATATGGTAAATGACATTTATTGTTTTCCAGATGTTGAACCAACCTTGCATCCCTGGGATAAAACCACTTGATCGTGGTGCACTATCTTTTTAATATATTTTTTATGTGATTTGCTAAAATTTTGTTGAGGATTTTTGCATCAATGTTCACTAAGGATATTGGTCTGAAATTTTCTTTCCTCGATGTGTCTTTGTCTGGTTTAGGTATCAGGATGATATTGGCTTCATAGAATGAGTTTGAGAGGGTTCCCTCCTCTTCTATTTTATGGAATACTTTGAGAACTATTGGAATGAGCTCTTCTTTAAAGGTTTTGTAGAACTCAGCTAAGAACCCATCTGATCCTGAACTTTTCTTTGTTGGTAGGCTTTTGATGACTTCTTCTATTTCGTTGCTTGAAATTAATTTATTTAAGTTGTGTATGTCCTCCTCGTTCAGTTTAGGTAATTCATATGTCTCTAGAAACTTGTCGATGTCTTCGAGGTTTTCTGTTTCATTGGAGTATGGATTTTCAAAATAGCTTCTAATTATGTTTTGTATTTCACTCGTGTCTGTTGTGATATTTCCTTGTTCATTCTGAATTTTAGTAATTTGAGTTTTCTCCCTCTTTCTCTTTGTTATTGTGGCTAAGGGTATCATTTTTGTTTAGTTTTTCAAAGAACCAACTATTTGTTTTGTTAATTTTTCCGATTGTTTCTTTTGTTTCAATTTCGTTGATTTCAGCTCTGAAGTTAATTATTTCCTGTCTTCTACTACTTTTGGTGTTGATCTGCTCTTCTTTTTTGTAGGGCTTTGAGCTGTGGTGATAAGTCGTTTATTTGTTGATTTCTACTTCTTTTGTTGAATGCACCCCATGAAATAAATCTTCCTCTAAGTACTGCTTTTATAGTGTCCCAGAGATTTTGATAAGATGTGTCTTTGTTCTCGTTTACTTCTAAGAATTTTTTAATTTCCCTACTGATGTCTTCTGTTACCCATTCATCATATAATAGCGTATTATTTAATCACCAAGTATTGGAGAAGTTTCTGTTTTTTATTCTGCCATTTATTTCTAATTTCAATCCATTATGATCTGATAGAGTACAAGGTAGTATCTCTATCTCTTGATTTTGTTAACAGTATCTTTGTGGCAGAAAACATGGTCTATTTTAGAGAAGGATCCATGTGCTGCTGAGAAGAAAGTGTATTCGTTCTTTGTTGGATGATATATTCTATATAAGTCAGTTATGTCTAAATGTTGATTGTGTTATTGAGATCTATGGTTTCTTTATTCAATTTTTGTTTGGACACTCTATCCAGCGGTGAGAGAAGTGTGTTAAAATTACCTAGTATTATTGTGTTGTGGTCTATTTGATTTCTGGAATTGAGAAGGATTTCTTTGATGTACATGGATGAGTCAATGTTCGTGGCATAGATATTTATGATTGTTATGTCTTGCTGATTTATGCTTCCCTTAAGCAGTATGTAATGTCCTTCTTTATCCCTTCTGACTAGTTTTGGCTTGAAGTCCACATTATCTGAAATGAGGATGGATACTCCAGCTTTTTTGCTGTGTCCATGTGCATAGTATGTTTCTTCCCATCCTTTCACCTTTAGTCTATGTTGTATCTCTTTCTATGAGATGAGTCTCTTGCAGGCAGCATATTGTTGGATTTTTCTTTTTAATCCAATCTGCTAGTCTATGTCTTTTGATTGATGAGTTCAGGCCATTAACATTCAGGGTTATTATTGTGATATGATTTGTATTCCCAGTCATTTGACTTATTTTTGTTTTTTTGACATGATTTGGTTTCTCCTTTATTTGGCTATTCCTTTAGGCTAGATCCTCCCATTGCTGATTTGCATCAATGTTTTTCATCTCCTTCTCATGAAATATTTTGCTGAGATTATTCTGTAATCCCAGCTTTCTTTTTGTAAATTCCTTTAGCTTTTGTTTATCATGGAAGGATCTTATTTCATCCTCAAATCTGAACGTAAGTTTTGCTGGGTATATGATTCTTGGTTGGCATCCATTTTCTTTCAGGGCTTGGTAAATGTCGTTCCAGGCCCTTCTAGCTTTTAGGGTCTGGATTGAAAAATCTGCTGATATTCTTATTGGTTTTCCCCCTGAATGTAATTTGATTCTTTTCTCTTGTGGCCTTTAAAATTCTTTCTTTATTTTGTATGTTAGGTATTTTCATAATAATGTGTCTTGGTGTGGGTCTGTTGTAATTTTGTATATTTGGAGTCCTATAAGCCTCTTGTACTTGGTTTTCCATTTCATTCTTCAGATTTGGGAAATTTTCTGATATTATTTCATTGAATAGATTGTTCATTCCTTTGGTTTGTTTCTCTAAGCCTTCCTCAATCCCAATAATTCTTAAATTTGGCCCCTTCATGATATCCCATAATTCTTGTAGATTCTGTTCATGATTTCTTACCATCTTTTCTGTTTGGTCTACTTTGTTTTCAAGATTAATTATTTTGTCTTCACTATCTGAGGTTCTGTCTTCCAGGTGTTCTATCCTATTGGTTATGCTTTCTGTGGAGTTTTTAACTTGGTTTATTGTTTCCTTGATTTCAAGGATTTCTGTTTGGTTTTTTTTCAGTATCTCTAACTCTTTATTGAAATGATCTCTTGCTTTCCATATTTGCTCTTTTAACTGTTGATGGTGCGATCATTTAATGCCTGCATTTGCTCTTTCATCTCCTCCTTCAATGCCTGCATTTGCTCTTTCATCTTCTCATTTGCTTCCCTGATTGTTTTAATTATGTACATTCTGAACTCCCTTTCTGACATTTCTTCTGCTGTGCTGTCATTGAGTTTTATTGATATAGTATCTAGGTTTGTTTGGGACATTTTCTTCCCTTTTTATTCTCATATTGGTCAGATATCAGTGGGACTTGTGATATTGCAGATTTCCTCTATTTGCTTATAGTGTCCCTGTAGATTTCCAGTGTATCACCTCCCAGCCTTCAGTAGCCTGAAGTCTTGGAGTAACTTGATAATGCAGTACTTCCGAAGAAAGCTAGCCCGCTACTGGTTCCATGGCTTGGAGCTGGCTCTGTGTGGAAAGGCTGTCACTGGGGGGCCTGCTCTGAGAAGCTGGCCATGTGGAAGGAGCCCACCGATAGAGTGCCCAGGGCTGCCTGCAGAAGACTCTAGCTGCCCTGCCCTACTCTAATAAGCCACCCAGATCCGGGCCTGCCACCCTGACTGAGCTTCACCGGGTGGGGGAGACTGACCCTGTGGTTCTATTTTAGTTCGAATTTCTCAATGCCTCCCCTTCTTGAATCCTGGGTTCTGGAGCGACTGGAGATGCAGTCACCCTCTAGTCCGCCATCTTGGATAGCCCCATTGAAAAAGCCTGCAGGCCGGATGGGGGCAGGGCCGCCTGGAGAGGTCTCTGGCTGCCCTGCCCTGGTCCCAGAGGCTGCTTGTGGGTCAGAGGTCTCCACTGGCTTGGGGACTCGTGGCTGGCTCTGTGTAGAAAGGCTCTCACTGGGCGGTCTGCTCCGAGAAGCTAGCCTGGAAAGGCACTTCCTGCCGGAGGGAGCCAGGCTGCTTGGGGAAGTCCCTGGTTGCCCTGTCCTGGTCTCTGAAGCAGCGTGTGGTCAGGCCCGAGCTTGCCCCGTGGTGGCTCAGGGACTCGGAGCTGGTTGTGTGCAGAAAGGCTCTCACTGGGGGGCCTGCTCCGAGAAGCTGGAGTATCTGGCCCTGTGGGAGGAGCCCACCGCTGGAGTGCTGAGGGCTGCCTGGGGGAGACGCTAGCTGCCCTGCCCTACTCTAATAAGCTGCCCGAATCCGAGCATAAACTGGGTCGAGCTTCACCAGGTGGGGGAGACTCACCCCGTGGTTCTATTTTAGTCCGAGTCTCTCAATGCCTCCCCTTCTTAAATCCTGGGTTCTGGAGCGACTGGAGATGCAGTCACCCTCTAGTCTGCCATCTTGGAATGCCTGGATATCATTTTAATCTTCTTTCTCCTTTAGTAAAGACAACATACTATATACTCAGTTTTTTATTTTTGAAAAATGCTATTTTGTGTAACATTAAGTATAAAACTTTACATTTAAAAAGTATTCTTTTTTGCTTACTTTTGTTCCTCTATTCATGCATTTATTTTTTTCTACATTCCCAGGGTGCTGCTTAACAATATACTGTGCAGAATCAGATTGTGTTAAAAACAAGGGTTCAAATCCCCGTTCTGTAATTTGCTACTCATTAATGGGCTCTGTCTTTCTCATCTTTAAAGTGAAGATAATGATATTAACCTAATTAGGTTGTCGTCAGAATAAAATGAGTTATTACAATAAAAGTCATTTGAAATGGAGTGTGTGACAAAATTGGTATCCAACATATTGGTCATTGTGTTTTAAGTATGATTTTATAATGAGAAGCATAATTAACTTTTCAAAAAGGAAAGAAATTTATCTTTGTGGATTCCTAATCCACACAATTTGCATGTCTTCACAATATGATCCATTTACAGTTCCATCACATTCCTCAGCTAGATATTCCTGGTTTTCTACCTTTTCTCCCAGCAGGGGGAAGGTATATGAGGCCTGACCAAGCCTACTTCCTCAGATGATGGGCAAGGAGCATAGGCCCAGATGCCAGCAAGTCAGCTAAAGGACTGAGTGAGAGATGTGGAGCCCTTATTGTCCAGTGTGGTAGCTACCAAGTCTTATTCTAGGTATTACCCCTTTACCAGACGTATACACTGGAAATATTTTCTCTCACTTTGTAGCTTGCTCTTTATTGTCTTAGGTCTGTTGAAAATGAATCTTCAATTTTGTTTAAGGGAAGTTGTTCATTTTTTTCTACAGAACACATGAGGTATAATATTAAAAAAAAAACTTTCCTGTTTTAACGGTTATTACAAGGGTTATTTTCCTATGTTTCCTTTTAGATGTTTTCTAATGCTAGGTTTTAAATTTAGATCTGTTTTATTTTAGTTTATTTTAATCAATTATGTGAGGTGTTATGCTTATATATAAACAAATGATCTGGCAATATTTGTTGTAAACAGAATACAATTTTAATTGAATTATTTTTGGGTCTCTGTCATAAATCAGTTGTCTTTATATGTGTAGGTATAAATCTGGATGATCTATTCTGCTCTATTGATCTCTTTGTCTTTATGCCAATACCACACTTTATGCCAATATTAACATTTAGCTTAAAATAGTTCATAATTTCAGTTTGATTTTGTGTTAAACCAAAGGATACTTGAAAGTTTGTTATTTAGCTTCTAAAAATTTACAGATCTTTTGAATATCTTTCTTTTATTGATTTCTAATTATTTTATATAACTTGAATACTATAAAATTTGTATAACTTGTTTAATGTCCAGAGAGATGTTCTATCTTGGTAAATGTTATATAAACACTTGAAAAGAAAATAAAAATAATCTCTAGTCTACTGTTATTGAAAGACATGTTCTTTAAATACCCATGAGCATGTTGTTTGATAGGGTTGATTAAATCTTTTACAATCTTACTGATTTTCTGTCTAAATGTCCTATTAATTATTGAGAGGAGGTGATTGAAATCTCTAACCATAATGTAGGATATGTTTATCTTTTCATTTTTAACAATTTGTTACTTCATGTATATGAGAATTCTGTTATGAGACATATAAACATTTAGATATTGTTGTGGTTTGGATATGAAGTGTCCCCCAGAAGCTCATGTGTGAGACAATGTGAGAAAGTTTAAAGGAGGAATGATTGGGTTATGAAAGCCTTAACCCAACCAGGGATTTAATCACCTGATGGGATTAATTGAGTGGTAACTGGAGGCAGGTGAGTGTGGCCAGAGGTGGGGCATAGGGGCATGGCTTTGGGATATATATTTGTATTTCACAAGTGCAGTCTCTCTGCAGCCTTATCATCATGTGAGCCACTTCCCTCTGCCACGCTCTTCTAACATGATGTTCTGACTTATCATGAGCCCTGAGGAATGGGAGTCAGACTTCTATGGACTGAGATCTCTGAAACCAGTGAGCCCCTAAATAAACTTTTCCTCCTTTATGGTGTGCTGGTCAGATATTTTAGTCACAGTGGCAAAAAAGCTGACTAAAACATAAATTTATGTCCTTTCGGTGACTGGAATCCAATCACCATACATTTATGATCTATGATAGTATTTTTTTGTTTTGCCCTAAATTCTTCTTCCTGATATTAACGTAACTGTTCAAACTTACTTTTGGTCAGTTCAACATGGTATGTATTTTCATATTCTTTTACTATTTTCATTAAACTTTTTTTTGAGAAAAGTTAATATTCACACAACACTGTAGGAAATAGTACCAAGAGATTCCATGTACTTTTGAATCATTTCCTCCTAAATAACAACCACTGTAAAAGACTAAGGTGCAATATCACAACCAGGATGTCAACCTCAATATAATCCAGATACAGGATCTTTCCATCAAAACTAGGGTTCCCTCATGTTTTCCTTTATGAACACATCCACTTTCTTTTGTACCACACCATTATCCAGCCTTGGCAACCACTATTTTGTACTCTATTGCCATAAATTTGTTATTTCATGAATGCCATATAAATGAACTCAGTGTATTTAACTCTGTGGAATTAGTTTTACTAATCTAGCCTAACTCTCTGGAAATTTATCCAGGTTATTGTACATATTACTAATTTGTTTCCTTTTATTGATGAGTAATGCTTTATGGTATGAACATATCACAGTATTTTACTATTTACCAGGTGCAGGATATCTGTATTGTTTTCAGTTTGTGTTTATTATAAATAAAACTGCTCTCAACATTTCATGTGCAGATTTTAATTTCTCTGAGATAAATAACATTTCATGTGCAGATTTTAATTTCTCTGAGATAAATATCAAGGACTGCAATAGCTAGGTTGTAGGGTAATTTTATACAGATTTTAAGAAACAGCCAAGATGTTTTTGAGACTGATTGTGCCATTTCATATCACCAAAAGCAATATACAAATGACCAAGTTTTCAGATTTCCTACTCACTTTGTTTTTGTCTTTAAAAAAAAATTTAGCCATTCTGATAGGCATATTGTATTATTATGATTTTAATATGCATTTTCCTCATAGTTAATGCAGTTGGGCATCTTCTCAAATGTTGACTGAATGTCCATATATTTCCTTCAGTGAAATGTCTCCATGAGTTTTGTCCATGTTTTCTAATTGCATTTTTTGATTATTGTCAAATATTGTAGATTTTTCATGTAATTTAGATACTAGTCCTATGTGGTTTACAAATATGCCCCCCACCATGGTCTGTACCTTGTGTTGTAATTCCCTTACCAGAGTCTTTTTCAGAGAAAAAAAAAGATATTAGGGTTGGAGATATAGCTCAGTTTGTAAAGTGTTTGCCTGTCGAGTCCAAGGAGCTGAGTTCAATCCCCAGCATTGCCAAAAAAAAAAAAAAAAGAGAAAAAAGATTGATTTTATATCTCAATTTATCAAATTCTGTTTTATTTATTGTACTTTGTCGATTGTAAGATCTTTCGGACTAGCCCTATATCATGAATGTTTATTCCATTTCATTTACCTGAAAATTTTTATAATTTTATGTTGTACACTTTAAGTCCAGTGATTCATTATGAGTTAATTTATGTATAAAGTATGATACTCAGTTTTAGATTCTTTGGGGTTTTATATACATCCAGCTGTTCTATCACCATTTGTTAAAACATTATCTTTCTTCCATTGATTTGCTTTCTATTTACTCCTTTTTTCAAAACTGGCATATTTTGTGGGTCTCTTTCTGGATTCTCTTGTTTTGTTCCATTGAACTTTGTGTCTTGGGGGACGCTTTGTGCTTTCCTACCTTTTGCAGAAATCTATGAGCCATAAATAATTAAGAACAAATTTATGAACAATCTTAATAGTAAAAGTTAGCAACTCAACTGAGGAGAGAAAAACCCTTTAAAAATCATTCCATGACTCAAAACTTGTTTTTTTCTTATTATTTCTAATGAAATGTCCCTACATTTGCCAATCAGATTTTCCTAGATTTGAGGCAGAAACTAGTAATATCCACAGCCATCTCTTCAAGAAAAACTGTTGAAAAATTGGCTTTATGAAAGTGCTACTTCATTTTTATTCCCACAATCACTCAGATTCTAGCAATTACTATTTTTCTTGCATGTCATAAATAAATTACATAGATTGTTTTTTTATTTTTTTACATGCTAACTGTAAATAAGAAACTAGACCAGAAATCTAGGGGTTCAAAACTTGTATTCTGGTATATGATTAAGTTGGGTTGGTTTTAGCCAGTTAATAGTTATTGCCAGAAAATGAGCAAAAGGCATTTTTAACACCTATATTTTTTTGAAGCTTTTTAAAATACCTTATGACCAAGGCCAAACAGGACATTTGTCATTGTTGATTTCATTAGCATAATATTTATATTAAAGACACACTGTTAAAATGTAAAAGAAAAAATGTTTATTGCCTGTTGGTTCATTGATTACTTTAAAGCACCAAATAATGTTTACAAAAGCTATTCCTGAATGTCAGTTCATGTTTGGACCACAGTGATGACCCTTACAGCTTTTATTTCACTCTGCTACTGACTGCCAAATACCTGACCCAGTCCAACAGTGAATCCTGGGAAACTTAAGGATGCAAGAGTATAACTTTCTCAAAAATCACTTGATAATATTTCAAATAATATAAGAAAAAATTGAAAATATAATCATGTTTCCTTTTATTTTTCCTTTACTTAGCTCTCTTACAACATCCTTAGTGCCAAACTGCTGTGCATACAACTTGTCAAAACTGATATAAATCAGTGGTTCTTCATCTAAGAGAGAGCTAAGACATATGTTAAACTCTAAGCACAAATGAGTTTTTATTAATATTATATTATTAACATCCCTGCCATAGAAAAAAATCAATAAATCTTTACTAAGCATATCCTGTGTGTGAGGTCCTGTGGCATCCTTTATTCAATGACTATAAAAATAGACAGATTGGACATGAAAAGGCAAGCACAGTATCATGATTATGGTGTCTCCTGTTAGTAAGAATTAATATGAGCAACTCTTAACACTATGGAGACTTTAATTAAGTTGGAACAAGGAAAAATAATATAATTCAGCTTAGGCTTTGATATCATTGCCACACAAGGTGGGTCACACAACTCTAGTGCTATATCCTGAGCAATCATAAACTCTAAGGCAAAGAGCACTTTGTGTCTGCCCATTCTTAGCATGCACAAAAAATATGGATTATTTTTTCTTGATAGTAAGCCTCCATTATAAAAGTTAGAATGTTTCCCACACAGAGTAGAAAAAAGCTCACCTTGAAGCTTTCTACCAAATCCCTTCACAAAAGAACTTTTATTAGTCTTCAACTCAGGAATACAGTCTGGTACTGCACTGTCTTATGAAGGTATGGGGTCTCAATAAGGAGTTCTTCTTTATTATAGAGAAATTCAATAGTTTCCCAAAGACCACATCTTGACAAACATTGATCTCTTGGCGGGAATTTTGCTTTTTTGGCAAGAAATCTCTTAGAACTATTTCATAAAGTATTTTATGGTTTGTACTCTTTGATTAATTGTGAATATATGAATTTATTATGTTCTATAATTGAAAGACTTTCTATTTTCATTACAGGTGTTGCTGAAAAATATTGAGCTATTCTCATGTAACTGAAAAAGAATGGATATGGAATAGTACAAGTTTTCCAATCAAAGCAGAAGCAATGCTTCTGTAAGCTGAAATCAAGAATGAAAAATTGTGTCAATTTTTCTGATGGATAATATTTTAAAGCAATAAGGAATGGCTTTGAACATCACTTCCTTCTAATAACTTTAAAATTTAAATACAAATTCATAATAATTTTTCTGGCTGATAAAATAAAACAATGATAATTCAGGTATTGCCAAAAACCACCTATTAATATGAAAGGAAATGATAGAGACTGAAATGAACTGAAAGACTGTGGTAATATACTGCAGCATTTTCAATTAAAATCATCTCTGGGGTATGCAAAAGTGTATCTCGCTAGCTTCAGTCAGGATCCTAAAAATGCAAAATCCTAAAAGTATGCCAATTACTTTTTAAATCATAGGTGAGACAAAGGAGATTGAGATCTGGTGGGTATTTGGGATGAAGAGGAAAATTCAGTCAGATATTTGGAATAGCTTAATGTAAACATGGGACCTGGGAAAAATGAATGAGAGCTAAAGAAAGGCAAAAAGAGAATGATAGACACAAGAAGATGTGAAGGGAGAAAGTACTTCAGAGGACAAGAAGCATGTATCTTTTTTTTCTGAATCCTTCATAGTCTAATGTAGAACATACCACAGAGTTTGTTTTCAGTAAATATTTATAGATGTATTTGTTGATGAAAGATATTTCTAAAGATATGTGAGACCTGCTTGACCAGTTTTCTTTATTTTTAGAGAAACTCTAGAAGAAAACAAATAAAATGACAGCAAACAAACAGCAGGAAGGTAGGGAGAGGGAAGCATGAACTGGGTAACCCTTCGTACCAAGCAAAAATTTTAAAAAACTGAATTACCAATTTTGTTTTTATGGGGCACTGCAATTTAAAAAAATATGTGCAAACATAATTAAGGGCTATCACCTTAAAAAGCCAAATGATATTCACATTGGTACCCCAGGTTGGTCCCAGGTTGGCAGTATCTTCATGTGGATAACATACATAGGGATTTTCTCGTAAGGTAGAAGGGTTCAAAAAATGTTGGTTCATGCATTTAAAGGTGAGAACCAAATCACATTGAATCATTCATAAGAGACACATGTATAACATGAATAATAATTCTGATTTTTATGATATGTACAAATCTGAATTTCAATGCTAATATTTTTTTATCAGCATACCAATTATGGTAGTCAGTTTTCTGTCCCTCTAATGAAATACTTGAGATAATTAACCTATAAGACAAGATGTCCTTTGACTCACAGTTTTGGAAGTCCCAGTCCATAATCAGTTGGCTTCACTGCTTTGGGTCTGTAGTGAGCCAGCATTTTAAGGTGAGAGCACATGGTAGACCAAAACTCCTATCTCAATAGCCAGGAAGCAAAGAGGAAATGAATAGGATGGGGTCCCACAATTCCTTTTAAGGGCGCACCCCAGTGACCTGAGGACCTCCCATTAGACACTACCTCCCTAGAGTTTCACAGCACCACCCTGGGAACAAAGCCTATAATACATGGGCCTTTGGAGGACATTGAACATCCAAACTATGGCATCAAATTATAAATAAAATAGAATTTAAATTTTCATATTGCAAAGTACTTGTGTGTGTGTTTGGAATGGCTAGGAAACAGTGCACATTAAGTTCCTCTCATGGTGCCTTATTACACAGAAACTTTGAATCATAAGACTTTGTAACCATTTATTCCTCCTTCTGATTGATTTTTTGAGCCATTCTGGATTGAATTTGGAAGAAAGTTTAATGGGTTTCAGAAGGTTTACATGCATAAAGAAGCTGTTTGGTATTACTATTAAATGTGCTGCAACTTCATTCCCTTCTCCTGGATATTTCACTAAGATATGTGCTTATTAAAATAAGCTACTCTCTTGGCAGAAACATCAGTGAGCAAAACCTGGTGAGAGAGAGAAAACCAGAGTAATTTGAAACTGGTTGGACAAATGTCTGCCCACCCCTACAACAGAACAGAATGGTCAATACCAATTATTAGAATTTACATCAAATTTTCTTAAATGAGAATCTGGCAATTACAAATTACTTGCTCTTTCAGGTTACTCCCTCTAGAAGCTTATATTGAGCAATACTATGCCTAAAATGAAGACCTGCAATCCATTGATCATACCAACTTTTTGCTACCACTTGCCTATTTCATGACTTAATGTCTGTCCTTGCTTTGTTTAAATAGACTATAACAATGAATAACAAGATAACAATATTTCTTGTCATCCTATTTCTTCATACTAATATAAATGGCACAAACAATACCTAATTTAGTCCTTTACCTGCTCTGAGTCTACACCTGAGCAACTGAATATGGCTAAAGAGAAATACACATTTATCTATTCTACTGGCTTTCTCTCCTTTCTTGAGCAGTGATTACTCTTCTATTCTCCTACCTTTTTGTCAATAATGTAGTCAAATGATTGTTTAAAACCCAAAACAGGTTAAGCTCTCTTCTCCTCAAATTTCTTCAAACCCTTCCCATCTGACTGAGAGTCAAACCAAATGGCCTGGTGAATTTTATTCTCACACTATAGTCTTCATTCACAGAGACCTGGGCACATTCATGCTGCTTCTTGAACACATTAAGCATATATCCACCATGTTACATTTTCTACTGCCTGGACCATTGTCTTCTAGGTTATTATTTCCCTGTCTCCTTTGGAATTGATTTATCTATCTACATGGAAGCCTCCTACAACCATATGGCATGCAGATTTGAATTTCTTAAGTTATAATAATTAAATCTATATAAGCATTGCTAATGTTGCTTAGGCACAAAATCATTGAAAATTACAGATATTTGGGAGTTAATGAGAATGAGAATAAGGGAAATATCTTTGATGTAAAATGTTCTTGAACTATAACATAACAGTATTTTAAGGTACATATAGAAAACATGACATCAATTAATAACACATTTATGTTTATAAAAGGATAGGAAAATGTCAAGGGAAATTTTCTGCAAATACAAACATTATTTTTTCAATCACACTTCAACTGTTTCTTCACAAAATCCTTAATTTTCTAGGGAGACAGAGAGAGAACACTTTGGATTTGGAGCATATCTGATCTCATTCTGGAGTCTACCTGAACAGCCTGTTTCAGATTTCACTCTTCAAACTAACATGTATTCTGTCTCTGTTAAAGGAGTACTTGAACTTGCAACCCTAGATTAAAGCTTTGGTTATATAGGGTTTTTTTCTTTTCAGTACAAACCTGAAAATGGAATGGTCTTCATTCAAATACTTGTCTATACAATTGAACCATTATTTTTGTTTTTAAGATTCGGCAATGTCTTTAGTAGCATAAACTACACCTCTATAACTATAAAAATCAAGCCTATTTTGTATCTAAGATCAAGTATTTAACTCTGTGACTCTTCTTAGTTTTTGCAGTGTTTAGTCATCATCTTACTGTTCATTAAATGTTCACAGACAGCATAAATATTATAATATTAGATACATGGAATATTTGCTCTATGTATTTGCTCTTACTATCTTCATTCCTGTGGTATTCAAGCATTCTATTCGACGAATGATCCAAAAGACTAGACTTAAGAGGTATATGGCATCTTTTGAAATTTTATAAACATATTGACATTATTCCCCTATGTTGGCATAAATATTACCTTGTAAAACACAATAAGGGTATGTTACTATAGATATCAGTACAGTGTTGGGTTTTAATTGAATCATTTTTGTTATTCCATAAGCAAGTAGGATAGATATTCCTACCACAGAGAATATACCTGAAACAGCAGGAAAAGTTGTCTTAAGGAAATCAGTAAGTGGTCTTCCAATCTCCAACTTGTTTTGTGACCTTGGCTATGCCAGTTGGTTCTTTCTACATCACCATTTCCTCATTTATAAAACAAAATCAATATTGTATGCATGTATGAATATATAGAAATGAATTCCACTCTAACATGTATAACTATAATGCACCAAAAATAAATTTTAAAATTAATTAATGAGTTTATTAAACAGGGCTAATATGTCTTCACTTATATCACAGGGCTGTTATAAGTCTCAAATCAAGCATGTTTGCAAATTTTGGGGGAGTACCAGGGGTTGAACTCAGAGGCACTCAACCACTGAGGGACATTCCCAGCTCTATTTTGTATTTTATTAAGAGACAGGATCTCACTGAGTTGTTTAGAGCCTTGCTTTTGCTGAGACTGGCTTTGAACTCATGATCCTCCTGCCTCAGCCTTGCTTACAAAATTTACTTGAAAAATAGAAAACTCTGTATTAGTATTAGGAATTGGATACAGGGGCTTTTGTTGTGTGTAATGATGAGAGAGATTACTTCAGTAAATATTAATCTTCAAACCTTGTAGAGAAAAGTTAATTTATAATATAAATATCAGAAAAGATTTGTCCTTTTGATGGTGATTCTTTATCCACATATTTCTTGGCCAAATCTTATTTTTCTTTAAAAAAAATCAACTACTAAAAATGCTATTGACATCCTGTGTTGCTGAAAATATATCAGCTTCTTGGAGGGTCTGGATCTGTTATGAATTAATATGACATCTTATGTCTTGACTCAGATTGCTTCCTATGGAAGAAAAAGGCATCGGATATCTGTATGAAAATGTGCTTCTCCCAGAAATCAAGAACTAAGATAAAATAATTACATCATTCAACATGAAACAACAAATAAATCTAGTTTTAGAGAGCTCTTAATCTTGACAAAATACTGTTTCAACACCACATTTGGGACTTTTAGTTTGTATTTGCTTTATCTAATCTCTCTAGTATGCATTAACAATGTTTTATGTTTGTTTATTTTTTTTTCTAGTACCTTAGTCTAATATACTAAAGAACAATGGAGCTGATATATGTTTACAGATTTTATCCACTCACCATAGTTGGTAAAATACTTTTAGAAGTTTGACAATAACATGCCTTTGTCTATTGATTTCTTTCTCTCCCATTTGGCAAATATTGATTTTTTTGTGCATTTACAACACAACTTCATTATCTTTAATTCCTTCTCCATAAATCGGCATTGCTGACAATGGAAGGTGAAATATCCAGAACTTAAAGAAATGCTTTTGATTGACTGGTTGTTATAGAGCCAAAGATGAGAATACTAAGAAACACAATGGTACATGTCATGATATTCATACAAGTTATCTTTGTTTTAAAGACTAGAAATTGAAAATTGCATATTCCAACTAGCAGGGGCTATTGGGGAAATGTTTACTTTAGTAATAGTCAAGAGTTTTACTTGATCTTTTACTGGAGTTTTCAGTCATTGCCTCAAAAATACCCCTTGCCTACTTAAAGAAATTGGCAGAGAAATTGTCAGTACTGACCCAGGAAGCAGTGCTTTGCTGTATTAGTACTGCAACTTCTCTCTAAGCACTCTGGCTGGATCAAGAGTGGACATCTGGACCAGGCATGGTGGTGCATGCCTGTAATCCTAGGATGTGGCTCAGTGGTTAAGTTCCCCTGGGTTCAATCCCTGGTACCAAAATAAAATTTAAAAAATGAAAGAAAGACTAATTAGGTGTTTTTTATTTCTTCTCCACTAGGAATTTGAAATAGGAATTTAATTGTGGGAGATAAAAGTGATATGGAAGAATTAGATGAGTCATGATTACCTTTTAGATGAATTGTTGTTATAGTACAGAAAAATAAATAGAAAAAGTGAGTTGGTTATGGAAACGACGCAAGTGTACATAACAAATGTTCAGCTCATGATAAAATTATGTGTAAAATTAAATAGAATATTACATTATAAAATAATGTTTTAAGAAATTTTAATTATTAAATGGAATATAATATAAATTATATAATGCAAATCTGGGATATAATACATAATGGAATATTATTCATTCATTAAAAAGAATGCTGAGTGTAGTATGCACACCTGTAATCCCAGCAGCTCAGGAGCCTGAGGCAGGAGGATCCAGTGTTCAAAGTCAGCCTCAGCAAAAGCAAGAGGTTAAGCAACTCAGTGAGACCCTATCTTTAAATAAAATACAAAATAGGGTTAGGGATGTGGCTTAGTGGTTGAGTGCCCGAGTTTAATCCCTGGTACCCTCCCCACAAAAGAATAACATTTTGTAATTTGTATCAAAGTGGATGAAACTGGAAGACATGTTAAATGCAATAAGTCAAGCACAAAAAGACAAACACTGCATGTTTTCACTTACATGTGGAAGCTGAAAAAGTTGATATGATAGAATTAGAAATTAGCATGGTGGTTACTAGAGTTTGGGAAAGGTGGGAGAAGGAAGGTGGGATAGAGAAACGACAGTGAATACAGGGGTACAATGGGATAAGAAGACTAACTTCTAATGTTCTATAGCACAGTAGGGTGACTACAGTTGACAACATTAAACTTTATATTTCAAAATACCTAGTAGAGAGGAATAAGAATGTTCACATCACACAAAAATGATAATGTTTGAGGTGACAAACATGAGTTACTCTGATCTTACCATATACATCACAGATATATTAAAATATCATGCTGTATCCCATAAATAAGTAAACTTACTACATGTCAGTTAAAAATGAAAAAAATGATAAAAGAAAATATATATTTGAAAATTGTTAAGAAAAGTAGATTTTTTACTTTTCATAAGCACAGGGGATCAAACAGTGGATCATGCAGGTCAGGTACCCACTCTACCAATGTCAGAGCCCCAGCCCAAGAAGACAGATTTTAAGCATTTTCACCACAAAAGATTGATATGTATGTGAGGTTAAGTAATGCTTTAGCCACACTACAATGTATTCATAAAGCAAAATGATATATATTTTTAATTTTGTCAATCAAAAACATAAATAAAAAGTAGATCATACAATTAATGATCTTTGATTTTTCATGTCTTATACACCTTTTCATGTCAGTAATGTGGCTCTGTTATTCTTTTATAGAAAATATTTTTTAATGTAGTCTATGGAGGCCATATAAACATAAGAATAATATATATAGCATAGAATGTTACATTCTTCCTTCTTCCACTAATAGCTCAGTACCTAAATAACTGTGAAGCACATCCAACTTTCAGTATTAATTAGATAATTATGTTACATGATTCTTAAAATCCTCCCCTGGAATATATAAAATGATGCCGGCAGCAGAAGAGCAGTCATTGATAAAAATATCCATTTAGTGAGAATAGCTACTCAGTTGTGTCTTGCTGAATTTTCTTCCTGGGGCACAACAACATGCTTCTTTCTTTTTCTTTTTTTTTTAATTTATTTTTATTGTAAACAAATGGGATACATGTTCTTTCTGTTTGTACATGGAGTAACAGCATACCATTTGCATATTCATACATTTGCATAGAGTAATGATGTTTGATTCATTCCACTATTTTTTTCCTTCCCCCCCACCCCTCCCACCTCTCTTTTCCCTCTATACAGTCCCTCCTTCCTCCATTCTTGCCCCCCTCGCACCCCCCATTATGTGTCATCATCTGCTTATCAGTGAGATCATTTGTCTTTTAGAGTTTTGAGATTGGCTTATCTCACTTAACAAGATATTCTCCAATTTCATCCATTTGCCTGCAAACACCATAATTTTATTATTCTTTATAGTTGAGTAATATTCCATTGTATATATATACCACAGTTTCTTTATCCATTTATCAATTGAAGGACATCTAGGTTGGTTCCACAGTCTGGCTATTGTGAATTGAGCAGCTATGAACATTGATGTGGCTGTATCTCTGTAGTGTGCTGATTTTAAGTCCTTTGGGTATAGGCCAAGGAGTGGGAGAGCTGGGTCAAATGGTAGGTCCATTCCAAGTTTTCTAAGGAATCTTCACACTGCTTTCCAGAGTGACTGCACTAATTTGCAACCCCACCAGCAATGTATGAGTGTACCCTTCTCCCCACATCCTCTCCAACACCTATTGTTGCTTGTATTCTTGATAATCGCCATTCTAATTGGGGTGAGATGGAATCTTAGTGTAGTTTTGATTTGCATTTCTCTCATTACTAAATATGGTGAGCATTTTTTCATATGCTTGTTGATTGCTTGTAGATCTTCTTCTGTGAAGTGTCTGTTCATATCCTTAGCCCATTTGTTGATTGGGTTATTTGTATTCTTTGTGTAGAGTTTTTTGAGTTCTTTATATATTCTGGAAATTAGTGCTCTATCTGAAGTATGATTGGCAAAGATTTTCTCCCATTCTGTAGGCTCTCTCTTCGCATTGCCGATAGTTTCCTTTGCTGAGAGAAAGCTATTTAGCTTCTTTTTAACCCAGTAGTTCTTAACTTGGAGGCAATTTTTACTTCTGATAGGACAGTTAGCAAAGTTTGGAAAGATTTTTATTGTCACAAACTGAGGGTGTGCTACTGGCATGTAGTAGGTAGAGATGGGAGATACCACTACCTATAGCAATATGAGACAAAATGTCAGTAATGCCAAGATTAGGAGGGGACCAGCTCATCTGCAATCACTTAGAAAGCTTTGAAATATAGTGCATGTAGCTTGAAAACACAGAGAACCGGTACCTGGATTTATGCCTTAAAGAGCTAAAGTGACAGATAAAAGTGGACAGAGAAGAGGTGACTATCTTCCATGTTGTTACCATTTGGGACTCTGAATGTTTATTGAGCAAGAGACGTATAACTTTTTTACCGGTCCCCAAGTATGAACTCTAAAATGTAAGATGTAATGTAAAATGTCATTTTGAGTCTCCACTATAGATACCAAAGGAAAAAAGATAAAAGAAGACAGAGGTTGGTGATGCATCATCAGATGTTCAGTGTCAAAGAAAGTAGTTTCCAAAGCACCATCCATATAATGATGTCTTTGCCTGGTCAAGAGATTATCCAAGTATTTGTGAAAACTCCCTGGGAGAAAGTCCTGAATGTAGCTGGTAAGGAGTCAGAAAGAAAAGTCCTATCCTCTGTCTTCAGTCCAAACTAAGCTCCAGTTAGTGTGGACACTCTCATTATTGGATTTACTATTCTCTCAATCACGGTATATAAGTAGGTTGGGATTGTACTACACACTCTAATATATAATATCCATCCCTGTTCACTATGATTGGATATGTAGATTGCTTTCAAATTCTACTTATGGTAAAACATTATGGTAAGAAAAAAAATCACTGAAATTTTTTCTTTTCTTTTATCTTCTCTCCTCTCCTTTTCCCCTACTTTCTTTCTTGCTTGTTTTCTTTTTTTGTTTCTAAAATTTAACAGAAACAGGAAAAACATTAAAATAAAAGGAAAGCCATTAAGGGTATGATACTATTTTATTTAATAATTTATAGAATGTTAAAAAAAAAAGTCTTCATACCAGAAATCATGGAAATCCGACCTTTGTCCATCTTGTCTGTCTCCTTGGTATGGGAAAGGATTAGAGAAAGGCTATCTTAAGATAGGATCATTTACACACTTGGTAACAATTATAGTAACAAATAATTAAAGATAAAAGTTATTATGCTATTTTGTACTAGGTTGAATAGCATTAACTTTCCATTTGTTTCTAATGTTGAAAATAATTCAATCAGGGTGATACCTTTATCCTTATTTTACAGAGGAAATAATTGAAGTTCAAAGAATTTAATGAACCGACTTGCCCAAGGTCTGCTCGCACATGGTGTCAGGAAGACAAGCCAGATGTATCTTACTCCATACTAACTCACTATATTTAGTTACTATACTTCCTTCAATAGATTCTAAGAGACCCATTTCAATACAAATTCAATTGCCTAGGAATAGTTATATTTATATAGAGTTTTCCCATGTAATCATCATGACAATCCTACTAAATAGGTGAAAGGTATTAACCTCACTTTATAGGCAGAAAATCAAGGAAATGGAATTTAAATGATTTATTAAAGGTTACAGAGTCAGTGAATAGTAAAAGTTGATATTGGACCTGGACAGTCTAGGTTAATGCTTTTAACTATCATGTCTACTACTTTGTCATAGAGGAAAGTTTAAAATTTAGGCATATTGACTTGTTGGGTTCAATCTTTCATTGCCCTCTTATATTTGTAGAGATCTTTCCTTACATAAACTTTTAACAGGAGTCTACCTATTTCAACTAAATATATTCCATTTGCATATGACATCAACTCATAGCTGTAATGATAAACCCAACTGTAGTTGTACTCACAGATGGCTCAAACAGGTGAAGATAAGCTCAGGGGAGAAGAAAGAGTAGAGCTGATTACATCCTAAGGATCAATCATTCTATTTTTCTGCAGACTCAGTGATTAATTTTTTTTGAAAAAAGAAAAGTAATTAGAATTAGCAGCTGGATGAGCAAAGTTATTTTCAACCAGGTGGTCAACAAAATTAAAATCTTGAGAAGTAAATGAATAATGAAAAAAATTCTTTTTGGCGTTATACAAGGAACTATTTTTAAAAAAGGAACTAATGGAATTCTTATTACAAAATATCAGTTTAACTTTAGAGGAAATTTAATAAATAATTTGGCAAATACCTCAGTGAGAACATGTTCTGGGGAGATAGCAGTCCAAACATAAGTCTAATGCCTTCTATTATTTTTAATCCAAATTTCTCCTCTGAGAGAAATACGGATCAGTATGTTAGAAAACCAGGTCTGAAAAGTGTGCATTTCAACTATCTGTCTATGGGGGAGAAAACGGACCATGTGAATACAGTGCTTCCCCAGGGGAGAGAGACTATCAGTAGAACAGCTCTAAGGAAAACAAACGACTGTGTAGAAAGCTTGCCCTTCAAGATTCTTGTACATAGAGAGAAAATGTGCAATTATTGGATTTCTCTTGCTTTGGAGGAGGTCTGGTGAAAGCGAACAAATGAGTTGACTTTTTTGCCCAAACCTAAGATTCCAAAACTGTGACCAAGAATTCTGTGAGTAGAAAGACTTTTTTCATTACAGAAGAGACACACTGGAAATTGTATATAAAGGATGTTAGGAACTGGAAGCCATTGACTCTATCACAACTTGTAGAAGGCTGCTTGAGAGACTTTAAGAGCCTCACCTGCACTCTGTAATACAGAGGCATGAGTTGGATAAGGAATTAATTAAAAATGCCCTTTGAAGAATCTAGCAATCAGGATACAAAAAATAAGCAGATTATCTTGGATGGTAAACTTTACAGAAATCAAACTATTGGAGAAGATGGTTCTCCATTTAAACAATTCAAAATATTGCAAACTTTTTTTAACTGAAATTGCATAGTGAATCATGTATTTGGAGTTAAAAATCAAGATTTCAATGATAAAAAGTTTGAAGGTTTATCATCAATGAGCTACACAAAAGGTCTTAAAAAATCTTCCTGAAAAAAGCAAAACAATTTTAAGTGTTGCATTATTAGGCTGGGTGGTGCACGCCTGTAATCCCAACAGCTCAGGAGGCTGAGGCAGGAGGATAGCAACTTCTACACCAGCATCAGCAATTTAGCAAGGCCCTAAGAAATTTAGTGAGACTCTGTCCCAAAATAAAAAAATAAAAGGGCTGGGAATGTGGCTTAGTGGTTGAGTACCCCTGGGTCCAATCCCTGGTACCAAAATAAAAACACTTCATTGAACACTTAAAAAAAAAATTGAAAGTCACAGCATAGTTCCCAATGAACTTAAGAAAACTTTCATGAGCCAGAATTTGAACAAAACAAAACAAATGCAGCCACATAAATAAGCCACAAAATTATCATTTGCCCTACAGATACATTAAAACAAGATGATAAATATTAAACAGTTGTTCAATTATTTAAACAAATAAAAGAGGGTCATGAAATCATTTTAAAACCTATATTAAGTTGAAAATAAAAAATAAAATATGTGCAACTAGAAACTTAAAAAGTCAAATAGCAGATTAAACAAGCTTAAAGAGAACATGATTCAATTGAAAGATAAATTTGAAGATATGATTTCAGAAAGGTGAAGAAAGGGAAAACTAAAAGTTAAAACAAAATAATGACCAAATAATCTCTAAAACACAGCATGATCTATGAAATGAAAGTTCTATAGAGATTTGTATAGTACAATGAGGAGAAGGCAATATGTGAAAACATTTTGTATGAAAACTAACCAAGGTTGATTGAAAGCAAGACTTTCAAACAATTCAACTCATATTCTACTCATAAAAAAGAATCCTTAACACATCACAATAAAAATGTGAAACATCAAATAAAATTGGGTTTAGTAAAGTTGACAAGCTAATAACCAAAATTTATAAAGAAAAATTCAAAATTGGCCCATGCTATCATTAAGAATAAAGCATGGGGATTTATTTAATTTTAAGATACCACAGATTTATCAAAATCAAGATAATAGATACTATAGATAATGGTGCTAAATTAGAGAAACAGAAAAAAAGATGAAGTTCAAAAATAAATATATGGATATGTAAGACTGATGTTTTCCTGTGTATCAGTGGTAATCATGAGATTTTTAAATAATTTGTCATGGAACTTTTCCTTATTCCTATGAGTTTTAGTTAGCATTTCCTCCCTGTGACCAAAATACTTGACAAGAACAATTTAGAGGAGGAAAACTTAATTTTAGTTCATGGTTTCAGAAGTTCAGTCCATGATCAGGTGGCTCCATAGCTCTGGGCCCAAGATGAGCCAGAAATGCACTGCAGAACGACAAGGCAGAAGAAACCAGTTCAAGACCTGGCAGGAAGAAAGCAGAAAGCTCCCCTCACCAGGAACAAATATATACCTCAACAGCACTTAAATGCCCCTGTGACCAACTTCCTCAGTCATACCCCCTCATGCCTACAGTTATCACTCAGTAATTCATGAGTGGATTAATCCACTGATTAGGTTAAGGCTCTCATAGTCTCATAATTTTAACTCTGAACCTTCTTTCATTGTCTCACACATGAGTTTTGGGGAGACACCTCATATTTAACCTGTAACACTATGGAATGAAAATTAAATTGAATTTCTAAGTAACACCTTGCAAAAAAAAAATCAAAGTCACTGCTATCAAAAGTTAATCCATCATTGCAACTGGGAAGAGCATTCATATACATTATTTGGGGAATGTGAAATACTTATTATTAATGAAAATATTCTGACCATATCTCTTTTTAAAATGTATATATCCTTCAACTCTGTCTCATTCCTGAGATTCTACTCCACCCAATAAAATCCTGTAATTCACTACCTAAGAATATTTGTAAATGTTGGTTATCAAAACAGTTTTGTAGTGAAATAAAGAAGTGAAAATCAACAGTGGAATTTTGGAATAATTTGTATTTGCTTAAAATTTCATCTAGCCATTATGAAAGGATAGTTAAAGTCATCCCGGTTGATTCAGAGTAATTTCTAGTATATTTGTTAAGTGAAATATTGAAGTAAAAAAAAACTTGTGACCTTAGTTCTGTACAAATAAATAATATTCTAAAAATTGGGCTGGGGATATAGCTCAGTTGGTAGAGTGCTTGTCTCGCAAGCACAAGGCCCTGGGATCAATCCCCAGCACCGCAAAAAATAAATAAATAAATAAATAAAAATAAATATATATAAATAAAAAAAAAATAAGAACCTATGTTTGAGGTTTGAAATAATTAAATTTAGAAAGACATCAGTAAACCTCTTAATATTTACCATTGAAAATGAAAAGTGTGCAAATTTTAAAAAATGAAGGGAAATGGAGAGGTAGACAAAAATTATTAAAAATAATTTTTAAAATTGTGCCCTCTTGTGTAATTATTACCATTAGTGGAAAGGGGTTATGTGCATATATCTACAAATGGAGATGTTTTGCCAGATGGCACTAAAATATGTTCATTTGGTTTTCAGTGCCTAATTTTGGGTGATTTCCCTAAACTATTTTGTATCATTTTATGTATGGTAAGATGGTTATAAAAAAGTCATTTTAATATTATGTGGAGTAAGAGTCATATTCTTCAAAGACTTATATGATACTAGAAAGATCAGAAGTATAAGAAGTTTGAAATATTTAAGTGCATGCATTAAAGACCCCTTGGCCCCAAATTCTAGTCTTGCCATTCCATTAGCATATCAAAGAGAAAATCATCTTTGGATTAAATTTCCAGTGGGAGATTGTAAAACCAAACACCTTACATTTAAAAGGTCTATGTATTATGTGAGCAAATTGGTTTTAATCTGGAGAAGTTTCCAAAGATAACTGTTACTGGTTTAAAATAATAAGAAAACTGGGAAGAAGGTTGGGTTGGAGTCAATTTGGTGAAGAACTAAAACTTTAGATTATGTTTGCAAAGGTTAGACAAGTTCTGTTTCATATTTTGAAAAAAAATACATATCACAATTAAGCCTTTTAAATGTAATAAGATTCAACTTATGAAGTGAATTATAATCAAATTATTTGGCCTAATATTCTAACAGCCTAATTTAATTTCAAGCCATGCTCTTATGGGAATAATGCTTAGGAACATTCTACATTCTACATTTCAAAGCACTCTTACATCTAACCTTCTTCCCATTCCAACTGAAAAAATCCCCTCTGTACTATAAATCGATTTTATTCAAGAAGCTTGATAATTCTATTAGCATATTAAGCAAATGTTACTGTGAATTTCTCACAGGAAAATTATATGCTGTCTGTTCTTCATTGGGAGAATTTTTCATGATTGATTTAAAAACGCATTGTCCCTTTATTATATGGTGATTTAATTTTCTTGATTTCCATTTTACATCAGCCAATTTAGTTTTGTGACTATCATATCAGTGGTATCTTTTCCAAAGAGGTAGTTATCATAGTCTGTTTTTGGAATTATCTACCGTATTGTGCTTTGACTTAATGTACAAAAAAAAAAAAAAAGTATATATATATATATATATATATATATATATGCTGTCTCTCCCAAGGGAATACCTAAAGAATGACAACAACTTCGCTGACAGTGTCTCATGGTAAGTATAGCTCCTGTCACCAAGAATTCTCCTCTTTGGTACTCAGTTCTTTGCATTGTTCTTGAAGATAAGTTGATAATGTTGGTGCTGGTGTTAATTTTGTGCTGCTATTATGAAACACCTGTGGTAATTATTATAGAGAAATGCATTATTTTGGCTCATGGGTTTGGTATGTTCAGTTTAAGATCATACAGACTCATTGCTTTGGGTCTCTGATAGGAATGCCAAATAACCATGGCAGGGAGCGTGTGGTGGAACAAACTGCTCACCTCATGGCCAGGAAAGACAAAAAAGGGGAAGAGATCAGGGTCCCATAATTATTTTCAAGGTCACACTCCCAGTGACTTAAGGACCTCCTACTCCCTTCTAAAATTTCCATCACCTCTTAGTCAACACCCAAGGACCAACCCGCCACAGGGGCCTTTGGGGGGTACTTATCCAAACTATGACAGTATTCTGAATTTGATTTTCCTATCGGAATGAAAAAAAATTACCCTTTCACATTAGAATACTGGTCTATACTCTCTTTCACTTCTATTATTTTATAATCACGGAGAGAGAAAAAATTTTTTTCTCTTTGGAGAGAAATGTTCATTATTTTGAAACAATTTTACTGTTCTAATTTTCATTTTTGCTCCAAAAATGGTTAAAGAGGTGTTCTAGCATCTGTGGCAATTTAGCTCAAATGGATCATTTAGATTGGCAAACATATGTACCATAAGCTATAAAGGCAGCAGCTTGTGAACCCATTAAATGGTGAAATTCTGCTTCAATATTTGCTAAAGCTTCAGAGGCAGTAATTCTTTGAACTGAACATTGAAGGAAAAATGAAAACTTTTGGCATTAGAGGAGGAGGCACAGTATCATGTATTATAGCTGTAATGATTCCACCATGTCATGAAGACAATGATCAATACCTTGGGGGACATAATTTATGCTTTCTTGATAGTATCTAAGCTAGAATGGAAGGAAAATATGGGCAGTTCCATTTTTTAAATTTTCTATACCAATTTATGACCTCAGTTATACTGGGGAATACTTATCCATTGCCCTGGAAAAGTGTTTTTTAATGATTTGACTCCTTGAAATACTGATCAGTGATATGGTTCCAGTGGTGTTTAACTAGAAGAAAGGGCCACTTCTGTTCCCAAATGAAAACTCATAAAGGAAGAGAAGTCTGTGACGCTGAAGGATGTTAGCTCAGTCTCACTTTGGGTCCCAAGTTACAAACTGTCTCTTACCTCAGATACCCTAGTATAGTGGACATATTGGAGTCCATAACTGAGAATGAATTGTCAATAGAAGAGTTCCAAACTTTGGAACCCAAGAACTGTGTACCAGTGGCAACTGTCCAAGCTTGTGCACAACACAGAAGTGACTGAGAACATACCCTCCAGTGTGCAAAACAACACAGAATGTAGTCACAAGAAATCAGGGCCCTTCAGTGAGATTTCCTTCGCACCTTCTTTCTCACATTAAAATTATCACTGGCATCTGAGAACTGGGTAAACAAACCTTGAGGTTTTGTGTACTACACTAAAGGAAAAGGGAGCAGCAGTTGAGGATTACAGAGGGAAATCTTTAATAAATTCATGGAGTGTCTCGGTAATTAAGCTTTTAGATGGAAAATAAATACTGTGTGTGTTCCATACTGATGACAAATCCCATATACTTGGTTTTTCCCCTGTATGGGGCAGGGGGAATAAAATGCATTTGGAAAAGATTTGCACCAACAAGATTAAAAAAATAAAATCTAAAAGCTACTTAAATTTTAGGTCACAATTATTTAAGAAATTGATTGATATATATATTCTGACTTTTTCCCATAATGCCAGATGAATTCAATATTACGCTATCCTATTAAAGTAAAAATTTTTACACAACACCAAATTTAAACCCTTTCTTAAGCAAGGCCATGTGTCACTATCAATACATGTCAAATAGGTCCAACTTCCTGATAAAGCACTGGCATTAAGTTCAGGTTCAATCTAGGTTACAAAATTACAACACATCATCTTACACATTTATTTTTATAGTGCTTTGAATATTATAGTGTTTTTACCAATGCCCTATCAAACATCAGAAACTACTGGGTATGTGTGATTGGCCTTTTAATCAAATAAAAAGTAGAATTATTGGAGCAAAATTTCAAAATACAGAAAATAGGTTCTAATATGTAAATAAAATCACAAATCCCTTTTTTTATTGTAAACAAATGGGTACATGTTGTTTCTCTGTACATGGAGTAAGGCATACCATTTGTGTAATCATAAATTTACATAGGGTAATGTTGCTTCATTCATTCTGTTACTTTTTCCCTTCCCCCCACCCCTCCCATCCCTCTTGTCCCTCTATACAGTCCTTCCTTCCTCCATTCTTGCCCCCTCTCTAACCCTAACCCTAACCTTAACCCTATTTTTTAAAGTAAAAAATGAAAAATGTCTCAGAGAGAATGGCAAATAAGGGGCATATTTGCTCTCTCTTGAGCAAATCGCCACCACTAATTAATTAATTGACTGCATTGCCCTTTTCTGCTGAGCCTCAGATTTATTTTCAAATCAGTGCTGTAAGCAGCCACTCTCCCCCAATTGATATTGAAGGTACAGACAAAAATAGCTTCCTATCTCTAGGTTAGAAAAATGAGAGTTTGCATGTGGGTTATTTAACAATGTTTTCTCATTATAAACATATTATGCATTTTTGCAGCAATCTTAAAGAATTAAAACTTAAAAATCATACAAATAAAGGGTATCAAAATATTTCAATGTTTAAAACTGTTTATATTCAGCATTACCTAAACATTCGTATTTAATTTTTTGTGTATATAAAGTGTGTTGAATAAAATTGAGACAATACTCTTTTACCCATCCTTGTATTTCTTTTGTTCATTCAAAAAGAAAGAAAAGCAGCTTTCTAAGTATTCCTCATCAAGTATTCTTCAAAATCATCTTCTACGATGGGTACATACTTTTCCATTGTATAGATTCAATATAATTGGATTCCATTTTTCTCCCTCTTTCTGTTTTTCATCATGCTGTCATTTTCCCCTTTAATAACAATGGGAAATTCCTTGCTAATAAACCCAGGCTTTATTTTAGCAAGATTTGGTGGTGATGTGGAGATAGAACATTATTATGCTTTTATAAATTTGCTCTGACAAAGATTTGGACAGATGTTTCGGAATTTGGTAATGTGATAATGAAGACCCACAGAGATAAAACAAAGAGTGGATGAATCCAGGCTGAAGACAGCATGATGTGAACAGCTTTGACCTGTGACAAGTAGAACCAGAAACCTCAGAACTGGCTGCCCTTTCCCAGAAAGGTCAGTGTGCAAACACAGCTCTGAGTCACGTCTGTCTCATTTGTCAGTGTGGGAGTCCCAGGCACAGAGGATGAGATCTATGTCAAGGCATTAATCTGTGACAATAACACTTTAGAAATATTTATTCCTCTTCATTATGAAAAATGGTCTTTTGTAGTATTTATAAATTCCCTGTATTCTCTTTTTGTTTCCTCTTTCACTCCATCTGTCTCTGTTTCTGTCTGTCTGTCTCTCTCTTTCCGCATCATTTCCTGTTTATATACAGGAAAAAGGAAAGAAGAAAACATTGGTTTATTTTGGACTAGACCCTAGGGAAGGTACAACATGATTTTTAAAAGAGATTATAAAGATCAAAAAAGAACACAATGGTGAGTTTCTGAGTGTAAGAATGGAAACTGTTTTAGAGACGATTTTATGAAGACTGAACAGAAAGTTGCCTAAAATACCATTTTTAATTTATAGGATAAACATTTCAAATAGATTGTGGATTCACTGATATACCAAATTTTTGAGATGTTAAATTTACTTGCATTTTTCATATATTTTGGTAGAAATGGAAGCTCCTTTTCCATAAATTTTCTGGTGTCCTTCCAAATACACAAGTATGTAAGAAGGATTTGTCTGTAGCTGAGAGACTCTAGAGAGACTTGCTTCCTTGAATAAAGGATTTTGTTTTCATCTTCCTTTGATCAGGATAATTGCTCATGATTTGGATGTAGATGTTGGCAAATGCCTTATGGAGTTATGAGACCTAATTTTAACCAAAAAAAAGCCTAAACAGAAAGACTGAGAACTTAGGATCCCTAGATGGCTCTTAGCAAAGCGATGCTTTCCTTAACTCACCCCAGGAGTTCTGGTTTGACTCTTCAGCCACCTAGGCACAGTCCTCAATCTATACAAACTGCTAAATGGCATACCACTCATAATTCTGTTTTACTATAAAAGCACAACAAATTAAAAACATATTTCTCTGGCCTAAATTTTATGCTTTTTCAAAATAAGAATTTCAAATCAAAAATATATACTATAATGATGTAAAAATATCATTAAGCTTCAGATTTAATCAGTGTTAGAATGATTTCAAAATGGGAGCAAGAACTCTGGATGGTTCCCAAGACTCTTCATTAAGACATGGGAAGAAAGGCTAGAAATTCTTTTTATCTTATTTTGTAAGTAATCCTTTTTGTGTTATATAGTAGGGCAAGCTTTATGATAATTATAATGTAAAATATAGTATACAATAGTGTAGTACCCTATACAGTAAATATATAAATAAATATATCAAAATACACTTACATATTTATGACATATAAATTTATATAGTATATTTCTAAATAATGTAGATATACTATACAGTAGTATATTTCTGTAAATAAAAATACGAACATCATTTAAAAAGTACAAGATGTTAGAGTGTAGCTCCACAGTAAATGTGCTTCATGTGTGTGAGGTCCTATGTTTGATCCCCAGCACTTCAAGAGAAGATGCAGGAGGAGGAGGAGAAGCTAATGGAAGCCTGTGTGTAAGAAGCAAAGTTTGCAGACTCCTGATCTAAGGTTGTGTTACTAATTATACTGTTGAAAATTTTACTACATCTCAAGAGGGCATAGTCCATATTTAGATAATCTTTTGAAAATTTCCCAATATTTTTATTGAAAAAATGTTCTCCAGTAGTGCTTCTGAATTGGGTTCATTTTTACTATTTACATGAAATAAAACAAAGTATCCCTACTTTCATGTCAGAGCCTATTACTGATATGCAACTATCAAATTCAATTTATTTTATTTAAATACTTAATGCCACTGACATGCTGAGGATATAAACTCCACCTTTAGGGAAATTATGGTATATTTGTGAAGACATGCAATTAGAAGGGTTATTTTATTGAAGTCAGGTAAGATGAAGGAGGAGGAGGTCCAGAACAATTAATGCACTAAGAAATACTACCTGACCTGAGGAGAGGACTGTGCATTCCAGAAAATGAAGGCTTTTACAAAATAAGTGTACCAAATAGGAACAGCACAGGAAGGACAACCCTCAGGGGCAGCATAAAGAAGGGTCCAAAAGCCAAAGAGAACAGAGCACTTTTTTGAGAATTGCCAGCAATCCCTTAAACCTGACGCAGAACGTGATTAATGTTGAGATCTGAATTAAAATTAAGTCAAAAGGGTCCCTGAATATCATGGAAAAAGTCAGGATTTAACATGAAGGGTAATATATAAAAATTAAAGGATATTATATCAGGAAATTATATGCACAGTGCTTCTTTCTCTTTCTTTTCTTTCTTTCTTTCTTTCTTTCTTTCTTTCTTTCTTTCTTTCTTTCTTTCTTTCTTTCTTTCTTTCTTTCTTTCTTTCTTTCTTTCTTTCTTTCTTTCTTTTCTTTTCTTTTCTTTTCTCCCACACTGGGGATGGAACTCAGGACCTCATGCCTGCTAGGGAAGTGCTCCAGAGCTACACCCAGCCCTATGCACAGTGTTTTAAAGTTTTCTCAAATAGCATCGTGAAATAAATGGATGATTTTAGGAAGTTAAATATCTATGATACTCACAAGATCTACCTAGGCTAAATAGTGGTTGCACCTCTATCAATCCCATCTCCAGATATTTTTGTTATTAATCACTCTTAAGATTTGTAGTCTCCAGGTACATTTAAGGCAAGGAAATGAAAGTTCAGTAATGAAGATGAAGATAGGGAAATGTTAACTTACAGGTATTCTAAAAGGCACACTAGAATGTCTTGGAGAAATAAAGTCAACAGAGAGGAGCTCCAAAATGTATAGGAAGTATGAGTGAATCTATAAAGGAAATTGAACTATTAGATGGACAAATCTTTTGCAAGGGAACCACATTACTGAAAGATATAAGACACGTTAGGAAAATGTAACCTCAAAGTGCCTATCCCTGGAGGTGCAGCAGTGTAGGACTTAATGGACAGAGTGACAGGTGACCTAAACTGATCATTCTTCTGATACTGTTCTATCCTACTGGTTCATGATAGCTATATGTTAAAAACAGAAGCGATCACAAATAGTGAGTAATGGAAGAATCCTCTTAAAGTAGTCACTGTAGGTCAAAAAACGTCAATTCCTATAATTCTTCTTTCCACAACTGATTTCAAATTCCTTCATAAACTTGGTTTTCTCAAAACATACTCCATTCCAGTTTGAACAGTCAATAAAATTTAGTTTTTTATTCATTTCGACTGGTTACAAAGAAATTTAAAATGACTAAAATAGGAGATATTAACATATATTGATGAGGAAAATAAGATAACATTAAAAGGGAATAGATAAAAAGAAAGTTAATAGTAAGCTTAAGAATGTAAGACACATGCTGTAAATTCTAATATAATTGCCAGAATCAGACTACAGATTTGACTATACTATTTCTATAATAACCTGTGTCTGTGCATGCAGACCTACGTGTGTATGAGGTCCTGATTTAGAAAAAGAGAATAATGAAAAAGCCGTAAGTCACCAGTGTTTTGTGACCATGTTTGAGAATGGAATGGAAGTTTTTAAAGGTTTTAATGTCATGGCCTTTAGTGATGAATCTATCTTCTGTGATTTCTGTTCACAGAAGGTTTGCTGAAAAGTGGTCCAAGCAAATGATATATTGAGGTTGTCAGAGATCACAGCAATCACTCCAAGATCCATTTCTGAGCACCTAAGCCTGTGAAGTTTTTGGAGATTCAAGGGCCCCCTAACTCTTGAATGTTCTTCTCCACAGCTAATCATATTAAATGTTAATTTGAAATGACACTCCTGATCCCTCACCCAGGCCAAGTCCATTATTCTAGATTAAAACACTTCTGATCCTGTGTATGGAATAGCTGATCTCACAGATGCTCCAGTCTGGAGTCCCCATTCCTGGCTGACTATATCACAGCTAGTTGGACTGCTAAAGTAAGAAAGCATGTTGGACAGCTCAAATCATTCAAAAAACCTGTGTTAGAGTCATAATTCATTGAAGAAAGCAAATGAAACGAGTTGATTTTTAAAACAAAGGATATAGGTACACAACTGTAACCTCAGCAACTCAGGAGGCTGAGGCAGGAGACTCTCAAGTGTGAGGCCAGCCTGGTCCATGTAGTGAGACCTTATCTCAATTCAAAAACTGAGAAAAGGCTGAGGGTAGAGCTCAGTGGTAGTTCGACCCAATGTTCAATACCCAGTACCACAAATAAATAAATAAGTAGTATTATATTCTGGGAACAAGCATCAGTGTAAGCCATTAGAAAACATAAAAAGAATTTTTAAAAAATTGCAGCACGTATCTCTCTTCCTTTAGAATTTCTCTTACCCATTTCTCCACTGTTTACCCATGTTTTACTTAATTCCCATCAGTTCGGCCTTTTCTTCTTAGTTCATTCCTGATAGAGGGAAGTATGGATAGTCATTAATCTCTATATTTAGTTCTAGTTAATTATTATGGAAACCCTCTCTGGATAGTAGTAAATTCATTTGATGATAATTTCAGATGCATATTTGAAAGAGATTGCTCACAACTGAGAGAGATTAGGTAAGAACAGACTGTATCAATTTTTATTACTGATAGTGAGATTCACTGAGAGTCATTCTGCTGGACAGTTTCTTATTTTCCAAATATTAATTCTTTTAAACTTTGTAGCAGCTCTATGATTCAAGTCTTACTATTGTCCTCATATAACCTATGAGAAAAATACAGTATGGGATAGTGAAATAATATTTCTCTTCTAGGTTTTAAATAATTTTCTCTTCTACCTAGGCCTTGAAATCAGTCTAGCTTTAAAAAATGACACTCTTTTTACCTCTATGCTATACAGCCTACATAAGTAGCACAAATGAAAAACTATGTATGCAAAGCATGATTGGAAAATAATAATTTTTAATTATAAATATTTACTATGTAGTTTTCTTATTTTTATTTCTTCTTTTAAGTTATACATGATAGTAAAATGTATTTTGGTAAATTTTGCATACATAGAGTATAACTTAATTCTATTTAGGATCCTATACTTATGGTTGTACAAGATGCAGAGTTACCCTGGTCATTTTTCAAATATAAGGCTAGGAAAGTTATATCTGATTAATTCTACTGTCCTTCCTATTCTTCTTCTCCCTCCCTTCCCTTCATTCCCCTTTTTCTAATCCAGTGGATTTCTATTCTTCCCCTTTCCACCTTCCTTTGTTTTGGTTTAGCATATACATACAAGAGAGAACATTCAGCCTTTGGTTTTTTTGAGATTGGCTTATTTCATTTAGCATGATATTCTCCTATCCCATCCATTTACTGTGAATGCCATCATTTCATTCTTCTTTATGGCTGATTAATATTCTATTGGGTAAATATACCACATTTTCTTTATCCATTCACTGCTGAAGGACATCTAGGTTGTTTCCCTAGCTTGGCTATTGTGAGTTGAGCTCCTATAAACATTAATGTGGCTGCATCATTGTAGTATGTTGAATTTAAGATTTTTGGGTATACACTGAAGAGTGGAATAAATCATCTGTCTAACAAAATGGTACTTAAAATATATATATGTATAAAAATAAATATACATGTATTTAAAATAAACTAATATAAATAAATGTGTTCATTACAGATTATTTAAAAATAAACAAATGTCTAAAGCAAATAAACAAAAATAGCAAGCAATTTCAACAACCATAGCAAGTAACTGGTAAAATTTTGGTAGATTTCTTCCAATCATTTTATACTTGTACATGTAAGTACAGTGGGCCTTCTAAATCCATGGTTTTCACATCTGTGGATTTAACCAATCATGAATTGAAAATGCTTTTTAAATTTGCATCTGTGTTTCTTAAACAATATAGTACAGCAACTATTTAATAGCATTTGCATTGTGTTAGGCATTATAAGTAATCTGGAAAAGACTTAAAGTATACAGGGGTGGTTGTGTGTGGGTTATATGTAAATACTGTGCCTTTTACATAAGGATTTGAGAATCCACAGATTTTAGTACCCGCAGAGGTTATTGGAATCCATCCCCCATTGATATGGAGGAATTTTTCTGTTTATTTTACTTCTGTCAATTTGGATATTCTGATATTATTTTTACCTTATGATTGATATTTTATCTCACACATTGGCCAAAACTTTTCAAAATTCATTTTTTACTGTAAGGTCTGCTCAAATGAGTACGTGTGCTTTCTTGGAAGAGTGTTATAATTGACAGTGACCTATAGTCTTCTCTTTCTCTTGTCATTGCCTTACGAGAGACATTTCCCAAGACTTCTCCTCCCCAAACAGCCAGGTCTTAGAAATGAATGTTGTATCTCAATTCTTTAAATTCCATTTCGTTCTAAAGCACAGTGATTTTTAGGTTCTAGGCCCTCAGCTGGTGTGGGTTGAATTAGACCCAAGAAATAGAGTGAAGACTGAAGAAAAGTAAACTTAAATCCTTTAAATAGCATTTGACCAAAGCATAATTGGAAGAGTTTGAAAGAGCTTTGCTGCCAAACCGTATTTAGAATCAATTTCAGTAGTGCTGGGGATGTAGCTTAGTGGTAGAGCACATGACTAGCATGCCTGTGGGGCCTGGGTTCCATCATTAGCACTGCAAAAGAAAAAAGGAACATCAACTAGGATGGTACTATATTTGCCAAGTCCTACACTGAAGTCAATGGAACCTAGTTGGGAATATGAACATCATCTGCCACTCTAGTGAATTTGTTATTATGTGTGTCTGCTGATATTTACAGAGTATTCTTGGGTGAATTCCTTAAGCTTATAATAATAAGATCCATTTTATTGCTTTTATGCCTTATTGAATGAAATATATTTGAATTATTTTAAACTGTTTAATAACTTAATGGGCTTATGGGATTTGGGATCTATTTTGTGTATTCCTAGATCCTAGAAGGGTTTTCCCCTGGTTGTTTTTGGAATCTGTGGAGTGCTATGCCTTCTACCTCATGTTACCTCAGAGAGTATTTCCCACTAATGTTTTTTTTTAAACTTACCCATTAAAATGTAAATTCCCCATGAGGTGGATTAGAAACATTCTTAGTGAGGATTGGGCATGACTGGATTTGTATTCACACTGTGCTGGAGTAATACCTGATCCAGTTCATCACTGCTATGGAATTCCCTCTCTCTGCCAAAATTGATCCCAGGAAAGAAGGAGCTAAGCTAATGTAGTATTTCCCCTTCATGTCCTCAGATAATTTATCTCAGAGACTACTTTTAGGACATAAGAAACCTACATGTAGCAAATTTCTTCAATATAGACCCAGAAAACGCACTTGAGCATTTGTAGTATTTTTAAAAAAGTAATTCTTAGAAAACTAATCTAATGTAAATTTATATTAAACAGTAAAAATTGTAAGAACTACAATATATTCTTTAAATTATTTACTACTTTATTGCTAACCATGAATCTCATAAGGTTCATTTTGAGAGAAAATGCTTGATAATAAATATAGCATTCAATTTAACTTAGTAATTTAATACAGAAGATAATTTCTAATTCTGTTACTCTGCAAAACATTTTAAAGTACATTTTGATATAAACCTCTCGTATATTTTCAAGTGCCATCTAAAATACATTGTAAACTGTTAGAAATTTCACCTTAATCTAATAAAAGAGCCACAAACGCTTAGACACCATAGTTTAAGGTGAAGTATTTTTGAAATAATATTCCTAGAGACTGCATATTTAACTAGAAAAAGATACACTTAGGGAATTTCATTTTATCTTTTGATTTGGAAAAGTTTTTATTCTCTATATAACACAGGAATTATAACCAATAAGTAATAAAACCAGTGTGCTGTTCTTTTTGACCTTGTCAATGAACTTTCAACTCTACAAGCTACAATTAGAGAAACTGCAGAAATTTCAATACATTTGTTTACAGTATTCTGTCCATTTCCAAAGATCAGACTTTAAATGATTATTAAACACTTTGAAAAGTACTGTCATGAAAATCCAAGGGAAATCAGTAGAGTAGAGGAAAGGGACCATGGGAGGGAGGAGGGGAAGAATATTGGCCAAATTATATTGCTATATTATGTGCATGTACATATATGTAACAACAAATCTCATCATTATTCACAATCATAAAGCACTGATAAAAATATGGGAAAAATAAAAATAATTAAAGACCATGAAAATACATTTAAAAAGTATTATCAAAGTTTTCCCCCCTAATTGGCAGAGCTAATACAAAGCAATGAAGTACTACCCTATATTCAACCTGCATTTATGAATCACATATCTATCTAAAAGTTTCTGGTGATTCCCCCCAGCTCCAGTATTCTTGAGTGAATGAACGTAATTTATGAAGAGGAAGACAAAAAACCTTTTAAATTTTACCTCCTGATCTAGAGCTGGTGATGAGAGAGAAATATAGAGGTTCCACAACCCTTAAGAAGCTATAAACCATTGTGCCCGCTTTAGCATTTATCAATTTTTAACCACTGCTACAAGGCTTCTAGCAATCAATTATTCCCTGGCTCAGTGAGGGAATCAAAGCCATACCAGATAAACCAGAAATCAATTTTACTGCCTTGTGGCTGGTTTCTAAATATGTTTCTTCTCACCACATTTAAAATAAACAAGGCTAGAATTTGATGCTGAGACAATTATTTTTACACCACATATTAAAAAAGTAAACATTTTTAAATGGGAGGAGCAAAAGATGCTTTTAAATTCATTCACCCTACTTCTGTTTTTCTTTTTTTTCTAAGTAAATAGGGAAGATTTTTTTCCCCTGTTTCTGCCTCATATGAAACTAGCTTGTAATTGATGAGAACACTTATTTCAATAAGTTTCCATCATTCTCACTGAGCTGCTGTCAAATACTACACCAAGGAATAGCTGGTAAGCATCACCATTTAGCATCTTCCTCTCCACCATGATCACCAGAACCAAGGAAGAGTTTTCCCAGACTGGTAGATTGACTCAAATATATGCATCATAAATTTCTCCTTATTTTGTTCTTCTTATATTTTCATTCCAGTTTTAATTCTTTTTTCTTTCCATTCTTGGCTCCTTTGTCTCCAATTTATAATGTTTTCACATAATTCAATCACCAGAAAGTTTTTTTTTTAATTTTTTTTTTTTAATTTCAGAAACTCTTCAGCTGGAACACAGAGGTAAAGGACTTAAGTTAGGGTATGGGAAGGGGATGAGGATGATAAGCTAAATTTTAAAAAGAAGAAAGAGCGATGGGGGGGCGAGAGAAAGAGAGAGAGAGAAAGAAAGAAGAGGAGAGGAGAGGAGAAGGGAGGAGAGGAGAGGGGAGAGAGAAAATAGAGAAAGGAGGAAAGGAGGAAGGAAGAAAAGCAGGAAGAAGGAAGGGAGAGAGGATGGGAGGGAAGAAGGATTGCTTGTTTCATGCTTTAATGATTACTTTTGAAAGCGTGTAAATATTGCCTGAAGCATTTTGAACATATCGGTCAAACAGTGGTTGTAAGTTTTGGGCTCTACATTAACCAAAGGATATAAAACTAAGATTTCTATACAGATGATGAATTTACTTTTTAAAGCATGCTTTCTTTAAAAAGTTATTAGTTGCATGTGAATGTTTGCTAATTTTAAAAAATCATTTATGGTGTTGGGGAATTTCAGGAAGGAAATGTCATGAATGGTGACAAGGGAATCTAGCTATATCATAAAGATATGAGAAAGCCTCACTAAGAGGGTGAAGGGACAAGGTGCTGATCTATGTCACCTTGAAAATGAGTGGGCTCCTTAAAATTAAAGACAAAAGAAACACATATAAGCAAGGTACACTGGTAATAAAGTGGTTTCCCACTGGTGTAGAGGTTATCAATTCTGATACCATTATATATGCACACTGGGATTGAACAATAAAACAAACAGATGGTAGAAGTTGTGAACCAAATTCCCCATTATTAAAGCAAGAGAAGACAGATAACAAGGCAGGACAGAATGACTATGTGGCAATGGATGAAAATTGGAGACACTGGTATAAACTCATGATTTCTTTAATGTAGATTTAAAAGGTTAATATACAAATATTTTTAAATATGTGTATATATACAGGTAATTATACACATATATTTATTTGCTTTGCCAAACCTAAGCAATACCTGATTAGCAAATGAGTATACCTAGTGCTCACTTCTTGGTTTCTAATATCATTTTTTATTTCAAGAAGAAATAATGAAGAAATGTCATGAAGAAATGTCTTATTCTAAATACCACTTGTCATAGAAAGATAAAAAACATTTCAATGAGAAATTTAAGATCTAAATAATGAATTATAACTGTTCATGGATCAGAAGACCCAGTACTATTAGAATGGCATTGATGTAGACAATGTTCTAAATATAAATGTAAACAAAGAGCACAAAACATATGCATTGGAATGTCTAGGGCAAAAATACAATTGTTGGTGGCAATGTGTGTTAGTCAATACCCTCAAATTCTATTAGAAACACTGAAAAATATTTCATGGTATCCATTATAGCAGAATGCATGCATAACTTCTAGCCCATCATTTCCACTCAAATGTATTTACCCAATAAAAATGCATGTCCTAAAAAAGGCCATTTGATAAAATATTAATAACAGCATCATTTATAAGCTCCCAAATGGAATAACTCACTTGTTTATCAATAAACACTTGTCAAAAGAATTAACAAATGGTTTAAATTTATAAAATAGAAAAGTATTACTGCAAAAAACAATGAATGAACTATGGTATAAAATATGAATATTGCAAATATATTTTTGAACAAAGTCAGATACAATAACACATTTTGTAAACTTCCATAATGTAAAAATTTAAAAGAAGAAAAAGCAAATCTAAGTAAGCAAAACAATTACCTTTGTTAGAGGACATTGATTAGAAGGGTATATAAGAGCACTTTTGTGTTTCTAATAGCTCACAGTTGCTTTGGGGGAGGCATGCTGGGTATGTGTATTCCTTACTTAAACCTTATCATGTTATGTCAAATTTATTAGGCTATATTCTTATGTTCTGTGCACTTTGCCAACATATAATTCAATATCTTAATGAATATGAAATCTGACTTGAAGGAGTTGCTGCTGGCTAAGTTTGTGGCAATTTGAACATTAAAATACTTAATAAGAGAATACAACAAATTGAATAGTAAAAATGAAGCAATTAAGTGTTACCAAAAGGACTAGGGTGCTGTTCTTCACTACTAGATAATGCTGACTAAAAAGTATAAAAGGCAGAAAAGAATTAGAAAGTTGCTGTTTTATAACAACCAAAGTGATCACAGATACAGACCAGGCTCCCCTCTGGATGTGAAAAAAAACAATGAGACAAACTTTGTTGTGAATAAGATATTCAGATAGTCTCACATTGTATTGCACAGATTGCTTATCCAGTATAAAACAGAAAATGTGAGTGTTCTGGCAGATGCTATCTAAACCAAGGGATCAATACTGGGAAAAATAACTGACATTAGGTGCCTCCTCATGGAAGGCATTTCAAACTATCACCTATTTTGAGATAAAATTATTTAGCAAGTATCTAATAATGAGGAAATATATGGTTTATAAGATTCTACAAATAAGTGAATCTGACCCTCCAGATACATCATTGTTATGAAAATTGAAAGAAAAAGAAGAAAAGGTGGGGAAAGAAGGTGTGGGGGAAAAAGAAAGAAATCAGTGCAATGATAAACTTTGGGTTTCCCTCAATCTGTCCACCTCAGACTAAATAAAACAAACAGTGTTGAATAATAATGTCACAAAGTTTTTCCAAACCTAGTACCTTCATCTTACCTGCTCAGGGGCCCTGTTTTCAGATCCATTTTACTAAAAAATAATGTAGGTAGTGTAAATTGAAGATAATATCCATGGCAATATACTGGAAAGGAATATACAAAGGAATTGAAAATGATTACACAAATTAAGAGAACCAACCATTACCTCATTTATAAGAAATAGAAATATAAAAATTTATGATAAAGAGTCAAACGTGCAGCTAAAAGTTTTTACTGGAAGTTCATAATTTAAATAAATTCTCTCCTTTCCATTTCAATGATTAGGGGAAAAGAGATCGTTTTAAATTGTAAATTGATCTCTGTATATATTCTTTAAAAATTTTAAGATAATAATACACATCACCTATTTGCTTCATGGTCATATTTTTAAAATAAATACTTGATCCTTAAAGAAGACATGCTCTAACAAGAACATTGAACAAAATTTTATAGTTGTGAGTGCTGGATTTCTTTTCATCTATTTTTCACATATGAGAGAGGTAATCGATGGTCTGATGTTTCCTTGTGCATTGAAATTATAGTGTGAAGTGAATCGCATCCTTTTCTCGTTAGCATTTATATTGAGCCAGTCTCAGCCTGATCATTTATATGCAATCATTTGCATGTTTTTCTTGCTCTTTCTTCCATCCCTGAAAGGTCAGCAAGTATTACTGTCCTGCCTTGACAGTGGAGGACACCATAGAAAACTGAGACTAGGGAAGGCTTGCAAATCATCAGCAAAAGCGATGAGGGTCAGCACCTCCAACACAGGAGCACAATTTGCATGTCCCCTAACTATATCTTTTGATACAACTTCTTAGTCCTTTAGTCATCCCCCTTTGACTTTACTGAACATTCACTTAGTGCCAACAATGTCCAACTTCTCTGAGTGATAGAAGTTGCTCAGTACATGGCACACAGAATTTCAGTTATCATATGGATTAAGTGAACAAATCAACACATACAGAATGGGATGAACTATTTTCAAAAGGATAATCTAGGGGAGGAGTAATGTGAAAAGTAATGAATACAATCACTAAAGTAAGTTAGACTATAATGTCCATGGAAGTAGACATTTTTGTGCAATTTTTTACTGTCCATTTTATCTGTAGTGCCAGCATAATGTCTGGCACATTTTAGGTTGCCATAAGTATTTATCAAAAGAATAGTTGCTATAAACTGGTTACAGTGAACATGCCTATAATCCCAGTGGCTCGGGAGGCTAAGGCAGTAGGATCAGAAGTTCAAGGCCAGCCTAGTAAGGCCCTAAGCAACTTAGCAAGACCCTGTCCAAATTTAAAAAAAATTAAAAGTGCTGGACATGAGGCACAGAGGTAAAGTGCCCCTGGGTTCAATCCCTGGTACCAAAAAAAAAAAAAAAAAAAAAAAAAAGTGCTATAAGCAAATATAGTAAGGGAGTATTGTCTAGCCAAGTGCTGCTTAAATGCAGAGCACTAATGTCATTAGACATTCATTTGGAAACTCTTGCAGAGCTTGGTCTTAAATAGTAGGCAGAGAACACTCCTAAGTTTATATTATTATTCTTATAATATAGATTGGATTAGCCCTTTACTTTTACCCTTGCCTCAAGGCTATTTTCAAAACAGGAGCCACATGATTCTTTAAAAATATAAATCTGATTATGCTACTTTGCTAAAACTCTATCCAAATTTCATGTAGAACTTTAAGCTGAATTTCTCATTGTGATTTTCAAGTCCTCCATCTTCTCTCTTTGGCAATTCTCCAGCCTCCTTTCTCATTTAACACGCTTTGCTCACTTTTTCACCCCTCCTGGCTCTGTTTTGAAGATGGTGGGCAAATGTCTGCATCAGTGCCCTTGAAATTGCTGGTGCCTGCACCTGATGTCCGCAAAATTCCCTTCTCATTCCCTCCTAATTAAGCTAAATGTCACTGTATCAGAAAGACCTTCCCTAGTTACTGCATATAAAAATCAGAAATCTCTCTTCCTGGGCCAGACCCAATTCTTTTCACCCTGCTTGTTTTTCTCCACAGCAATGGTTATTACTCATAAAAATTGCACCCCATTTAGTTCTTCTTTCTCTCTCTCTCCCATGCTACAACCCAAGTTCCATGAGGTAAGAGATTTGTAATTGTTTTGTTTTAATGTTATATATTTAATATCTCAAATATTCCTAGTACTTATTATATGCTCAATGATCATAAAAATTAAGCAGTAGATATATATGAGAAGGTAAAAACCAAAGCAGTCATGAAAAGAGAGATACATAGCATCATCCCAATATTTAAAATTGTCATACCACAAAATAGGTAAAATAAACACAGTCAGCATTAAGAAAACAAATAAAATATGAAATCCTACAAAATGAGATAGGACTCATTTATTAATAAACACAGTGTTCAAATCATTCCCTATGTATGTGGCAAGGAAGAATCAACTCCTGTCTTAAAAACCCTCCTCCTACCAAGGCACATACTGTCTCTGATACTTAAACAGATAGTGGAAACTATATCATTTTCTAAGCAATAAGAAATGGAGAATGAAGCAGAAAAGATAAAACAAGAAACCACCGAAGTATTTGAGAAACCTTTGGAGATAGTGTCAGGGAAAGAAAATTAGGTTATATTAAATTTTAATATTTAAATTTTTACATATTTATGCTTCTTATCATTTCTTTGCAGATTTCCAAAAGTATAGGAATGCAACAATACATTTATTTTTAACTGAATCTTTGTAAATGAAATTCGTGAACTGCCTTGTTTTTCATGTATCACCACTGATTTAACACCTTTAAAAAACTCTGTCAAAAGGAGTTTCTGAATCTTCACTGTTGGCGTTCGTAAATGGCTTCCATGAATTCATGCTATTGGACTTCTCTTCTGAAATTCTTTTAATTAAAGGTATGGTTGGAGATGCTACGGTACATCAGAGAGATGGAATGAATGCAAAGTTCAATAAATTTTAATAGTCTCATTCTGCATAAGATTCCCTTTCCAAAACAACATTCATTAAACCACTGAGTTTATCATAAAACTTTTATAACAGCTTTTCAAGATTATTATTTCCCATAATGATACCAGTCTGCATTCATAATGGATGTAACCTACCTGGACATTTGAAAATGTTGAGACACACAGGTCAAATCCTGTTTGTATGGTCTGATCCATGCTTTATAGCATCCAGCACCCTAATTTAACAAACAAAAATATCAACTTGGGTACAAATTATCCCATAATTGTGAGTCACTGTTAGAGAATAGACTGGAAGACATGATGTTGAAGGAAGTCTTCAGTCCGTTGCAATAATCCAGACAATAAATATGGATCACTGCATTTACACAGTAGGCAAAAGAGGAGGAGGTGGGCATCGAAGGAATTCTAGACCTCTGGTTATTTACCATATACTTGTTCTGCAACTTAAAGACTTTTGTTACCACCCTGATAGGATATAAGATTTTTGAAGACAAAGATATTATTCTGGAGGTCCTTGTCCTACCAAGGTACCTAGCCGCACACTGCTCTTCAAAAGTCATGGGTTAAGTGCTTTCCTCCTTCCCTTTAGGATCTTATTTTCCAACCTAAATTTGCTATTCTTTGTCTCTTTTGTTGATTATTTCCTTATGTTCAATAATCTGTCCTCTTCCCTGATCGTTCTACTGCATCTTTTCTCTCCCTCAAATCAGCACTCAGATTGCAAATTCCTAGGCATTTTCTCTGTTCTCATCTTCCCTCATCTGCTTAGAATTTGACTTTCACATTTTTCTTCCTTTTTCTAAAGTCGCCCCCAACCCCGCTCCATATTTACTGTAACACTTCACCCTGACACTAAAAAGATGATTGAGATTTACAAGATCTGGCTTTATCTCCTCTTTTTCATACCATCCAAAGTCAAGTGTCCCCCGTGACAAGAAAGTAGAAGACATTCGGATTGCCTCTTCTCATCACTGCGGCAAACGCCTTCTCATACCATTTCTCCTTCCCTCCTTTTCTATTGCATTAATTTGTCTTCTTTTCTCTCCTTCCTTTCCTTCCCTACCTGTCACCTGCCTCTGTTCTTCTCTTTTCGCTCTAAATTATTTCTCTCATGTCCTTCACATCATCAGTTCTATAGAGCTAAACAACCTAACATTCATCAAAGTATCTTAGCCCTAGTCCTACTAGGCATTTATAGCTCCTTAACCACTGACGTAGCCAAGCCTAACAAAGGCTGAATGAATGTTCTCCCTCATCAGCTTCCTGATGACCTTCAGCCAGTTCTTTTAGCAGCAGCAGCATCACTCCATGATAGTTGAAATGACTCCAAGATAAAGCAAGAGTCCTTCCTTTCCTCTGATTCTAATTGCATCTAAGAATTCTTGATTCTACTTTCACCTCCTCCTTGTTCTTCTCTTTTTTAATTTGACCTGATCACCTCATTTTGTGGATGCTATGGTTTTTTTTTTTTTTAATTCATTCTAATTAGTTGTGCATGACAGTAGAACGAATATATACATTTTGACAGGTCATACATAAATGGAGTATAATTTCTTATTTTTCTGATTACACATAGTGTAGGATCACATCAGTCATGCAGTCATATATGTACATGAGGTAATAATGTCTGTTTCACTCTACTATCCTTCCTACCCCCATACCCCTATGGTTTAAATATGCTTTGTTCCCAAGAAAACCCATGTTGGGGCTTAATTCCTCAGTGTGGCACTGTTGGAAGTTGGGGTCTAATGGGAGGTATTTAAGTCATTGGAATGGAACCACATGAATGGACTAATGCTTTTTAAATTGGAATGGGTTAGCTGTCATGGGTGTTTGGACCTCTTTCCTTTCTTCCTCTCTTTGCCCTTTCACTTTCTTTCATGGGTTGAAGCTGCAGTAAGGCCCCGACCAAAAGCTGAGCAGATACTGGTGCCAGGCTTTTAGATTTTCTAACTTCCAGAAATGTTAATCAAAATAAACTTCTTTTCTTTATAAATTACTTGGCCTCAGGTGCTCTGTTAATGCAATAGAAAATAGACTAAAATACTTAGTATATTATAATAAATTCTGAACTAATTTGCCCATTTCCAGAAATGCTTAGTTCAAATCATTTTGCCTCCAGACATTGAAATTGATTAAGGAACTTCCCAACATTTCTTATTCAAGGCCTCTGTTAACAAATGAAAGTCACATTCTTACTGTGATACTTTAGTCATTTTTTTTTTTAAAGAAAATCATGTTATCAAATTCTGTGAAGTGTCACATTTTCTACATAATGCATCCTGTGTTTTAGAGCAGGGAACTTGTTTACAGCATAGCCCACTAGTGAGCACTGTCCTTGAATCTACTTGATTATGGAGTTCTTGCTATAAATGAAGGCCAATCAAGAAGAGATAGAGTGATGAAAGTAGGGAATTGTTTTGTTGTTTTGATGTTATTATTACTGTTTTGTTATTATTTATTATTATTATTATTTTGCTTTCTCTTATACTCATTTTTTCAAACTTTTAATTTTTCTTAATGGATTATGAGCCAAAGATTTAAGCCCGTTTTTAGCTAGGTATGTGGCGTTTCTTCTTGGGGGAAACCCCCTCTAAAAGTATCCCTCAGTATTTTGTCATTGATCCCACATACCTATATAATACTTATGAAATAGAAATCAATTCATTATTGCAATTGCCTTTTAGCATAGCAACCAAAGGATAAGATATTAAAACAGGAACCAAATGAAAACTCTTATTAGTCTTATGTACACATACATGTTAGAAAAAAGAAGAAACAAGGTGATCTATTTCTTTACTAGTAAAACAAATATAATGCCAGGAAAATGGAACATATTCTATTATCAATTTCTCACATTGAAATTAAAGTTGCAAAATTAACATCTTCCTTTCCTAACTAGAGTATCAACACAAAATTAATCTCTTCAAATTTTCTAAAGCTACTTACTATGTGCCATTATTCATGTTTTAAAAGTTTTCTGGAGATCCAAGATGGCGGACTAGAGAGAAGCTGCATTCCTTGTCGCTCTGTAACGCCAGTTTCAAGCAGAGGATATCTGTTACTCGGTGAGGCAGTTTTTGCTGCTTATCGATCCCCTGGTGTTTACCCATTTGTCTGCTATGATGACCTGCAGTCTGCCAGCATATCAATGCCTTTTTTGAGTGCAGATTGCTGACTGTCAGGCGTCTATCATCCACAATTTGCCTGCCTCTCGCCTGTCCATCGCCTGCCTTACTCCTATCCATCACCCAATGCTCGAGGTTCACCTCCCCATCATCCGACAACAGTCAGAAAACTGATCGCCAACCGCCAGTGGAGCACCAGCTGCCTGCTGCTGCCTGGAAGTTCACTGTTACAGTACCTGTAGGTTTGATTACACGTGGCTGCTGCCATGTTGAGACAACAGCTAGAACCTGAAAGGACCCCTGGCCGGATTGACTGAGCCCTGTCTCCAGGATCCCTCAGCCCGACTGATCACTCCCTGCCTCTGGGGCCCTCACATAGACTGACTGCTCCCTGCCACCAGGACCCCCAGACCAACTGACTGCGCCCTACCACTGGGACCCCAGACCGACTGATTGCACCCCAGCCTCCAGGATCCCACAACCACACCAAACACACCGGACCGCCAGGACCCCTGCGGGCCAACCACATCCTGTCTCTAGGACCTCCAGCTGACCACGTCCACCCCTGAGCTGCAGCTCCCCATTAGTCAACACATTTCGAAGTCAGAGCAGCCATCTTGGATAATCCTGGAAGCCATAGCTCCGATCTTCGGGTGGGGCAAATCCCATCCTACGACGCCTGCTGGAGGCTTGAAGCTCATTGTCAAGTACCTCTCATGCATCAGGCTACTGAACACTGGGAGGTTTCATTAGTATATGACTGTTATATAGTAGATTTTCTTTTTTCTCCTTTTTAAAAAAATTTAAGTTTTTATTTCTTTACTTTTCTTGCTCTCTTTTACTTTTGTTTACCTGTTCCCTCAGAGGCTCTTTCTCCCTTTTTTGCATGCTAACATCTGATTTCTTTTGATTACACTCTCACCCTTTCTATTTGACAGAACTTCTGTATATTCTTTTCTTATCCCATTAACAGCCACATTCTACATCCTTCTGCATCCTCTTTGTCCTCCATTAGACACTACAGAGCTTATTGCAAAACTGTTTGTTTTGCCAAAGATAATATATGAACTCACTTTATTTATTACAACAATTTTGTTATTGTTCCCATAGGGGCTATTTGGTCTAGGATTGCATAGTGTCTGTTTTGGGCACTGCTAATATTGATCTCCCCTTAAAGAAAGGGTTTTGGAAACCTATAGGGCCACTATAAGCCTATAGGGGGAAATCTGCAATATCCCAGATCTGCACTGCTAGAGGGGAAGATACATGAACAACATGAAAAAACAAGGGAAGAAAATGATCCAAACAAATCTAGATTCTATAGTAATAGAATCCAATGACACTATGTTAGAAGAAATGTCAGAAAAGGACTTCAGATTATACATGATTAAGATGATTTGCGAAGCAAAGGATGAGATAAGAGAGCAAAAGCAGGCAATGAATGATAATACCAATAAGCTGAAAGAGCACCTGCAGGAAGCAACAGATCATTTCAATAAAGAGATAGAGATTCTCAAAAAAAAAAAAAAAAAAAAAAAAAAAAAAAAAAAACGGAAATCCTTGAAATGAAGGAGACAATAAACCAAATAAAAAACCCAATGGAAAGACCACTTGGAAGATAGAACCTCAGACAATGAAGACAAAATATTTAATCTTGAAAATAAAGTTGCCCAAACAGAGAAGATGGTAAGAAATCATGAACAGAATCTCCAAGAACTATGGGACATCATGAAAAGACCAAATTTAAGAATTATAGGGATTGAGGAAGGCACAGAGATACAAATCAAAGGAATGAACAACCTATTCAATGAAATAATATCAGAAAATTTCCCAAACCTGAAGAATGAAATGGAAAATCAAATACATGAGGCTTACACAACACCAAATGCACAGAATCACAACAGATCCACACCAAGGCACATTATAATGAAAATGCCTAACATTCAAAATAAAGAAAGGATTTTGAAGGCCGCGAGAGAAAAGCATCAGATTACATATAGGCGGAGAACAATACGGATAGCTGCAGACTTCTCAACCCAGACTCTAAAAGCTAGAAGGACCTGGACCAACATATTTCAAGCTCTGAAAGAACATGATTGCCAACCAAGAATCCTATACCCAGCAAAACTAACCTTCAGATTTGAAGATGAAATAAAATCCTTCCATGATAAACAAAAGTTAAAAGAATTTACAAATAGAAAGCCTGCACTACAGAATGTTCTCAACAAAATATTCCATGAGGAGGAAATGAAAAACAACAATGTAGGTCAGCAAAGGGAGGAACTACCTTAGGGAAAAACCCACTCAAAGGTGAAACCATGTCAACATAAAAATCAAAATAAGCCAAATGACTGGGAATACAAATCATTTCTCAATAATAACCCTGAACGTTAATGGCCTAAACTCATCAATCAAAAGACATAGACTGGCAGAATGGATTAAAAAGAAAGACCCAACAATATGCTGCCTGCAAGAGACTCATCTCATGGAAAAAGACATCCACAGACTAAAGGTGAAAGGATGGGAAAAAAATCTACCACACACATGGACTCAGTAAAAAAGCAGGGGTTTCCATCCTTATATCAGATAAAATGGACTTCAAGCCAAAGTTAGTCAGAAGGGATAAAGAAGGACATTTCATACTGCTTAAGGGAACCATAAATCAGGAAGACATAATGATAGTAAATATTTATGCCCCAAACAATGGTGCATCCCTGTACATCAAACATCCTTCTCAATTTCAAGAATCACATAGACCACAACACAATAATTCTGGGCGACTTTAACGCACCACTGTCACCACTAGATAGATCGTCCAAACAAAATCCAACCAAAGAAACCATAGAACTCAATAACACAATCAATAAACTAGACTTATTAGACATATATAGAATATTCCATCCATCAACTTTCTTCTTCCATCCATACACTTTCTTCTCAGCAGCACGTGGAACCTTCTTGAAAATAGACCATGTGTTATGCCCCAAAGCAGCCCTTAGGAAATGCAAAAAAATAGACATACTGCCTTGTGTTCTATCAGATCATAATGGACTGAGAGTAGAAATCAATGACAAAATAAAAAAGGGAAATTACTCCAACACTTGGAGACTAAATAATATGCTATTGAATGAAACATGGATAACAAAAATATCAGGGAGGAGATTAAAAAATTCTTAATGAGAATTTTCTCATCGTCAATGAGAACGATGAAACAACATATCAAAATCTCTGCAACACTATGAAAGCGGTATTAAGAGGAAAATTCATTGCATGGAGTGCATTCCAGAAAAGAATGAAAAGTCAACAACTAAGTGATCTAACATTACAGCTCAAAGCCCTAGAAAAAGAAGAACAGAATAACAGCAAAAGTAGTAGAAGACAGGAAATAATTAAAATCAGAGCTGAAATCAATGAAATTGAAACAAAAGAAACTATTCAAAAAATTGACACAACAAAAAGTTGGTTCTTTGAGAAAGTAAACAAAATAGACAAACCCTTAGCCACACTAACAAAGGGAAAGAGAGAGAAGACTTAAATTACTAAAATACATGATGCAAAAGGAAATATCATGACAGACACCACTGAGATACAGAACATAATGAGAAGCTACTTTGAAAATATGTATTCCAACAAAATAGAAACTACAAAAGACATTGACAAATTTTTAGAGACATATGCTCCTCCCAAACTGAACCAGGAGGACATACACGATTTAAACAGATCAATATCAAGCAATGAAATAGAAGAAGCCTTTAAAAATCTACCATCCAAGAAAAGCCCAGGACCAGACGAATTCTCAGCCGTGAATTCCACAAGACCTTCAAAGAAGAACTCACTCCAATACTTCTCAAAGTATTCCAGGAAAAGGAGGATACCCTACTGAACTCATACTATGAAGCTAATATCACCCTCATACCCAAACCAGGAAAAGACACATCAAGGAAAGAAAATTTTAGACCAATATCCTTGATGAATATAGATGCAAAGATCCTTAACAAAATATTGGCAAACCGTATCCAAAAACATATTAAGAAAATTGTGCACCACGATCAATGGGGTTCATCCCTGAAATGCAAGAATGATTCAACATTCGTAAATCAATAAACATAATCCATCATGTCAATAGACTTAGGGATAAGAATCATATGGTTATTTCAATTGACGCAGAAAAAGCATTTGACAATATACAACACCCCTTCATGCTGAAAACACTAGAAAAAATAGGGATAGTAGGAACATACCTGAATATTGTAAAGGCTATTTATGCTAAGCCCATGGCCAACATCATTCTTAATGGAGAAAAACTGAAACCATTCTCTTTAAAAACGGGAACAAGACAGGGATGTCCTCTTTCACCACTTCTATTCAACATTGTCCTCGAAACTCTAGCCAGAGCAATTAGACAGACTAAAGAAATTAAAGGGATACGAATAGGAAAAGAGGAACTTAAGCTGTCACTATTTGCAGATGACATGATTCTATACTTAGAGGATCCAAAAACCTCCTCCAGAAAACTTCTAGACCTCATCAATGAATTCAGCAAAATAGCAGGCTATAAAATCAACATGCATAAATCTAAAGCATTTTTATACGCAAGCGATGAAACAGCTGAAAGGGAAATGAGGAAAACAACTCCATTTGCAATAGCCTCAAAAAAAAAAATAAATAAAATACTTGGGTATCAATCTAACCAAAGAGGTAAAAGATCTCTACAATGAAAACTACAAAACACTGAAGAAAGAAATTAAGGAAGACCTTAGAAGATGGAAAGATCTCCCATGTTCTTGGATAGGCAGAATTAATATTGTCAAAATGGCCATACTACCAAAAGTGCTATACAGATTCAGTGGAATTCCAATTAAAATCCCAATGATGTACCTCGCAGAAATAGAGCAAGCAATAAGGAAATTCATCTGGAAGAATAAGAAACCCAGAATAGCTAAAGCAATCCTTAGCAGGAGAAATGAAACAGGGGGTATCGCAATACCAGATCTTCAACTATACTACAAAGCAATAGTAACAAAAACAGCATGGTATGGGCACCAAAATAGACAGGTAGATCAATGGTACAGAATAGAGGACAAGGACACAAACCCAAATAAATACAATTTTCTCATACTAGCCAAAGGTGCCAAAAATATGCAATGGAGAAAAGATAGCCTTTCAACAAATGGTGCTGGGAAAACTGGAAATCCATATGCAACAGAATGAAACTAAACCCTTATCTCTCACCCTGCACAAAACTCAACTCACAATGGATCAAGGACCTTGAAATCAGACAAGAGACCCTGCATCTTATAGAAGAAAAAGTAGGTCCAAATCTTCACCTTGTTGGCTTAGGATCAGACTTCCTTAACAGGACTCCCATAGCACAAGAAATAAAAGCAAGAATCAACGACTGGGATAGATTCAAACTAAATAGCTTTTTCTCAGGAAAGGAAACCATCAGCAATTCGAAGAGAGAGCCTACAGAGTGGGGGAATATTTTTGCCTCTCATACTTCAGATAGAGCACTAATTTCCAGAATATATAAAGAACTCAAAAAACTCTACACAAAGAATACAAATAACCCAATCAACAAATGGGCTAAGGAAATGAACAGACACTTCACAGAAGAAGATGTACAAGCAATCAACAGATATATGAAAAAATGTTCAACATCTTTAGTAATAAGAGAAATGCATATCAAAACTATACTAAGATTCCATCTCACCCCAATTAGAATGGCGATTATCAAGAACACAAGGAACAATAGGTGTTGGTGAGGATATGGGGAAAAAGGTACACTCATACATTGCTGGTGGGGCTACAAATTAGTGCAGCCACTCTGGAAAGCAGTATGGAGATTCCTTAGAAAACTTGGAATGGACCTACCATTTGACCCAGCTTTCCCACTCCTCGGCCTATACCCAAAGGACTTAAAATCAGCATACTACAGAGATACAGCCACATCAATGTTCATACCTGCTCAATTCACAATAGCCAGACTATGGAACCAACCTAGATGCCCTTCAACTGATGAATGGATAAAGAAACTGTGGTATATATATATATATATACAATGGAATATTACTCAGCTATAACGAATAATAAAATTATGGCATTTGCAGGCAAATGGATGAAATTGGAGAATATCATGTTAAGTGAGATAAGCCAATCTCAAAAATCCAAAAGAGGAATGATCTCACTGATAAGTGGATGATGACACTTAATGGGGGGTGGTAGTGGGACAAGAATGGAGGAAGGAGGGACTGTATAGAGGGGAAAGAGAGGTTGGAGGGGTGGGGGGGAGGAAAAAATAATGGAATGAATCAAACATCATTACTCTATGTAAATTTATGAATATGCAAATGATATGCTGTTACTCCTTGTACAAACAGAAACAACATGTATCCCATTTGTTTACAATAAAAATAAATTTAAAAAAAAGTTTTCTGTCTTTCTTACATACCTAGAGCTTAGGCAATCTTCTATTGGTACAGAAGTAACTCCTTCAGCATCTCCAAAGTTGTTTTGGGTTTGTTGTATTATCTCATTCATGTACTACATTTGTCAAATTTAAATAATGTCAAAATGATGTATATAAAATCAAGTAAAAAGAACTCCGAAATTATCCACTTATGATCATTATCCCAAGCAGAAAGACTAGCATCTAATATATATCAGAATGAAGATTCACTATTACCATTGCTGAGGCAAAGAGCAGAGCAGCAATGCATTATTATTTTTGCAACACCTCTTATCTGGGATAATTTTAAAATGCAGACTCTGATCCAGCAGTTCTTAGACAAGAACTGGATTCAATACTTCTTATAAACTCCTAGGCGATGTTAGTGCTGCTGGCTTATGGAACACTCCTTGAGTAACAAAACTCTTTTGGAAGGCAGTGAGGTGGAGAAGAAGGCAAGGAATTCTTAGGACATGAAAGCAGGAGAGAATGAAAATGGAAAAAAAATACTTGGCCTCAGTTGTACCAGGATGTTAGCTAATCTATTTCTGCTGGTTCATAGCATGCAAATGTAAAATCAGTTAAGAGAACTATTTCATTAAAAGATGAATGGATACTCTTCTATATCCACTTATTTTGTAATAGTCTCTATCTCTCTCTCTCTCTTAGATAATTGGATGGATGGGTAGGCAGATAGATAGATAGAGAATTCTATATATATAGCTTCCTTTATATATTAGCTAAATGACCTATATTTAAGAAGATCATTTGTCATTCCATAATCTTTTAATATTTTTCTGTGGTGGTCTCTCCAATCTCTGTGTGATTCTTGAGAATCCCTCCTTTCTCCTTTGTATATATCCTGCATATTTAAATTCTCCTAATTTTTTCCTACTTTGACCTCGGCATTTCTGGCATCACAGTATTGAAAGGGAAATTGCACACAAAGAACAGTCACCTAACGGTGAGAAATACATATTAAAGCCCTATTTACTGTGATCTGAACTAGTATCCAAAAATCAAAATTCAGATTTCTCATTAAGTAAGTGTCATTATGTGCATAAGTACTTCTAACCTCACCCACTTCTAACTTCAAACTCAAAACAAAATTCTTATACCCAACTGACATCAAATATGCAGTTATATGAAAATCCTGGTCCGAACTTCTGTGTGAGTACAGAGGAAATGGTATGAACAAACCCTGAAAGGGGTAACTGCTCATATCCACCTTGGAAGAGGATTCTAGAGGAAGTGTGATAATTTTGTGCAAGACCTATTAATGCACTATGACTGTGCACACTAGCAAAGGTCACATAGTCTCCTGAAATCAGAAAATCATACAAGAAAATTCTCACAACAAGTAAGGATTGTATAGAAGCAGAGTGGGGAAAGAGAAGAATTCTGAATTAAAACTTTTTCCTCCCAAACTCTGGGTAATTTCACTAAAAGAAGATAGAAAAGAAACTAAGCAGAAGAGATTGAAGTACATTAATTTAGGCCCATGGAATCAGAATGGTTATGTCAAACTCCCAGAATATTTGTTTACATTATCACATTGCAATGCATTTTAGAGGTTATGGAGAAATTCTGTGGTTTGTCAAAGGTAACCTAATGATGTGCAAATTTTTTGTGTTTATATGGAAAGCATTTTTTTTCCACACTATGTGGCATGGCACATCGGGGAAGGAGCTGCTAGCATAGTGAACGGACATACCCTGTGCCTGTTGCCATCACTGTGGTAATGCTGTCACTGTGGTGAGAATGGCCCATGGTTGTGCTGTTTATTGGATGGTTCAGCATTGTAGCATGAAGCAGACAGACACAGGGGCCAAATATAACATCCATATTTTGTTTGTAATCATGCCAATTTCATTGTATGAAAGTCAATCAATGGTGAGGAATGAGAAAAATAGAATTTGGTGTGCCGAGCAGACCAGACATGTAATTTAGAACTAAATTCATGAAAAGTTAGAAGTTTCTGGGGGTCATGTTTTGATTTGGGGTCCAGTACATGAACAATGCTTCCAAGTACATCTTAAGTTTAAAGGTAACAATAGAGCAGAACAAAGAGAGTAGGCTACAAAATATGTATAATTATGAGCCAATGGGTTCACTTATCATTTAATAAGTTATTGTAACTAGAACTAAAACTGTGGATTCTTTAACAGGTCACGAGAACAATCTCAGTTGCTCAACACATTTTAAATTTTATGTTTCTACAAGACACGAAGACATTTGTTTGATAGGTAGACCGTGTTTGTATATCTGAGCAATTGACACTGCATGTAATGAAGAAAAAGTTCTATGTTAATTTTAGGAGAATGATTATTCAGCAATTATATAAGAAAATTCAGGGTAAATTGATCCTACAATGTCATTTTAGAAATGAAAAACTAAAAACCACAGTTAAAAAGTAATTTGAATGAAGTCATATTTTTAAGACTTATTATGGTCTTGATTTCTAAATACTTTATTCAACTTGTTTCATTGCTCTTTTTTATTCACCAAACTAAAAGCACATCACAATCTGGTTCACCTCTAGTAGGCTCTCATGAATCACAGCGTTTTTGTGAATCCTTTCCATTCACACAGACTGACCATTAAGATGGTAGCCTGGAAATGAATCATTACTCACATTCAGGCTCTTCAGAATATGTGAGAGATTTGTAAACACAGAATCATAAAGCCAGAATCGTTTTATGAATCAGATAAAAGAATAATCCAGGTAGAAAATTGTTCTAGAACATATGCCTCTCCAAAATATACTTCTTATCACACTCCAGTGACTCTTAGATAAAACTGATGTTAACTTGAACTCTGACCACCATTCTATAATATTGAGTACCTGGGAAGCTGATGCCTTCCATTCTCTCCCCTCTAAAGAATCCTAACTTTCATTTCCAGAGACAATGTTTCATCTAGCCATGTCTGCAAGATGATTAAGCAAAGGAAAACAACTGGATTACCCAGATGGACAAAATAATAAATTTAAGATGACTGCTCACTCTTTCGAAAATATATTTATGACTGTTAGGAGAGCTTTCCTGAGCAAGCATTGTAGTAGACTTCAATCCTTGGATAATTCTGTCTTCCTTCACTCAGATGTTCCCTCATCTATAAGCAGCGTTGATTTATTTTACATGTAGTAATGTGTATGTGTATATATGTCACACTTACTGCATGGCCCAAGTAATCATGTCAGCTTAGATTATCTAGCAGGACCCAGCTAGGCATAGATATTCTTACCAGGCAGGATGTCCTGAGGGCTTGAAAGTTAGCTCTCACAAACTAGACAGGGGCCTAACTTTTTTTTTTTTTTTTTTTTTTTTTTTTGACAAAAGTCAGTCTTTCTCTGTTCAATAAGGCCACATATTCAGAAAAAACAGGTTCTGCTCACCCTTATTTCTGTGGCTTTGTTTACACTCCTTCTCTGACCTAGAATTTCCAACAACCTTACTTACACTTCAACCAAAAAAAAAAAAAAAACTCTTCTCTCTATTCAAGATGTTTTTATGTTTACTTGTTTGTTTTTCTACAGCTGACATTTTCTTCCAACAGCACACCTCCACAAAGGTTGAAATGATCAGTATGACCAAAACACCCATATTCAGTTTATAACAAATAACTTAGAATTAAGGGGGAATTTATTTTTAAAGGGTCATAAAAACAAACTGAATAATACTATGCTTTTAACCAGAGGGAATTGATGAACAAAAATATATTTGTAATATCACAGAAACATGGTTGAACATTTTAAAATACAAACTCAGCAATGTTCTGAAGCAGGTCTGGGTTGGAAGTAGTGCTTTTTGGGAATTTTGATGCTCATGAAAGCTACTCTTTGTAAGGGGAAAACATAGAATGAAATGTCTCCTGACCACTGCACATTCCAAACTTGGGCTGTGCTCTAATCCTTGTGGATAACAGCTCTCTGCTCACTAACTTCAGATAATCAGTCAAAAGTACATTAAAAGACATTGTAAGAAGTCACATGTAAAGAATAAAGGGTCCTAAAAGTCCATGGAATTTCATGTAACCATTAGAAAAAGTCCAAATGTCCACAGGCATGTTATATTATGAAATGAGAAGCTTAGCCACACATAAGTGAGAACATGGGACATGATACTAGTGATTACCAGGTCCACACTGGGGAAAGTGTACCTTCTTTTCTTAAGAGCACTTGTTGGTCAAGAACTTTGGCTTTAATAAATGAACCAAACTCAAATCCTTCTCCAGACAAGCCCCAGCATGCAGTTGCCTGAGTTTTTCTCATACATTCTTTGCCTCCTTTCAAAAATCCTGATAAAAATTACACCCTCAGGGAGATAAACCTCTAGAAATGATTGCTTATGGTGGCAGCAAAGCATACTGCTGGTTTACCCACTGACAGAGGCAGCATTAACTTAGGTCACAGTGGATTTGAAATAAACAAAATACACAGGTGTATAGAGAATCAAAGACAAACCGCACAAAATAGGGAAATTTCTTCTCTTCGTGTTTTCAGGGAAAAAAAGGTCAAAGTGGTCACTGGAGACTGGGAGCTTTTGTGATTTTTCTGACTGATTAAACCTAAAGTGGTGTGTCACTGGGCCAAGAAGCTTAAGGGCAAATGAGAAATTCACAGTGCATTGTTACAGAACAGAGCTAAATCCCATCTCCAGGAGAGTGGTTTGGGAACTTGCTAATAGAAGTTTGGTCAGCTGCAAATGTCTCCTAAAACATAGAACAAACTCTTTTTAAAATGACAAAGACTGGATGGTTTTCAATTATTTTTCTGTATAAAAATCATATTTAGGTAAAAGAGTTGTACAAATAAGAATCATAGGGTTTCCAATGATTCCATAAAGAAAAAGATATGAGTTGATTCTTCAAGCTAGTATCTGGTAAGGATGCTTGTTAACTTATAAGGCAAACAATACTGAAAGAAAGAAAGAAAGAAAGGGAGGGAAGAATAAGGAAAGAGAAGAAATAAAAAAGGAAGAAAGGAAGGAAGACAGAGAGGAAAAGAGGGAATAAGGAAGGAAGCCTTTCTTCTTTTCTCCTCTAGTTTCACCTGTTTTCATTCCTGTTGAGCTGATTCTAGGTAAATTGAATCATTTGTAGTTTAATAAACTTGTCATGAGCTCTCTTGCTCTTGATTCTTTGCCCAAGTCTCTATCTCTGCCTAGGAGACTCTTGTCTTCACTCTTTCCCCTGAGCATTTCTTATTACTCCTTTAAGCACACAATTAGTTGTCTCTTGTCCTGGAGAAATCCTTCCTGGTGCACCATAAGATTGGTTTACAGAACATGGAATGCAGTAACCAAAGACAAATCTTTAACACAGCACTCATTTTAATATATTTTATATCTTTATTTACTTTTATGTGCTACTCAGTGTTTTATTCAGTCTTTTTTTACTGCTATGACTAAAGTACCCAACCATGACTATGGTATGGGGACGAAAAGTTGATTTAAGGGCTTATGGTTTCAGAGGTCTTAGTCCATAGAAGGCCGGCTCCATGCCTTGAGATCAAGATGAGGCAGGACAGCATGGTGGAAGTGTGGCAGAGGGACCAGTTAATATGATCAGGGTGCAGAGAGAGAGTCCACTCTCCAGATACAAAATACTACCCCAAAGCCATGCCGCAATGAACCATTCCTCCAGCTACACCCCACCTGCCTGCAGTTACCACTCAGTTAATCCCATTAGGGATTAATTCACTGATTAGGTTAGGCTATAACATAATCATTTATCCTCCAAACATTCTTGCATTGTCTCAAACATGAGTTTTTGGGGGACACTACATCTAAACCATAACACTCAACTACGTAGGGGTGTTATGTCTTTGTTAGCATCAAACACAGTGCCTGCTGATCAATAACAATGCTGCTGATAATCTTCCTAATCATACTCATCCTTCTCATGATCATAATCATCATGATGTAAGGCTAAATGACAAATTTTGCCAGGATCAGAGTAAATGCATTGCTAATAACAGAATAACTGGATGCAACTATGCACAACTTTGAAGATGGATCAGAAAAATTAGGCTTTTTCAAACAAAAATAAACTGTACATTAATTGAAGCAAAATATAATAGATGCAGGCATGATCAACATTATTTTTCAGATACAACCAGACATACTAACTGATAAAACAAGGTATGCATTGTATCTCCTCTTACTCAAGCAGTTCCATAAAAATATCAAATGTCCTCAGCTCCTTTTCCCAGTCCAGACCCTCCTTCTTCCAGTTGGGGACTTCCTCCCCAACTCTGGAACTCCTATCCCACTCATCAACGTGGTCTCCAACTCAGCTCCTTTCCCCTTAATCCTTCTCTTCTTCCTTACGATGGGCCTACCAAGATAGAACTGCCAGCCCATACTGAATATATTGGATATAAACTCATTTAAAAATAGAAGCTTTGTGTGTAAAGAACATAAAAATTTATCACAGAAGAGCATCTGAAAATGTCACATACTCCCCAATTTTAAAAAGCAGCTCTTTAAAGAATGGCATTCTTGGGAAGCAGAGTACTCTTGCTTAAGAAGCTAACATGCATTTCATACCTACCATATGTCAGGCATTGAGCTATGTGCTTAAAAAAAGCTCAGTCATTCTCAGGACTATTTGGTTAAAAGGGCACTGAAAATCCTTTTATGGTTTAGATACTGGTAAAATTTAGATACAGGTTTCTGGGGAAAAAAATGCTAGTGCTCAGGTGGAGACTGGTGGTATAGTGTTATTTATTCCCTCAAACATGAGTAATGATAGAAGATCAGCAAGGGTATCTGTTCTGGTCATTCTTTCCTTAAAGAAAAAATTCCTAAGATATAACTGTATTTATCAGAGTAGATAGGCTGGTCTTCAATGAAGGACTTTTAAAAGAGATGTTCTGCCATAAGGTGGGAAGCAAATATGTCTTTAGACTTCAAAATCTCTGCTTTGAAACACTGCCATGTTATGCTGAACAAATTGCACAACAGTGTGTTTCTGTTCTTTGAATTGGTTGTCCTTGTCAGTTATATGTGTGTGTGTGTATATATATATATATATGTATATATGTATATATGTTTATATGTAACAGAGTGTATATATATATATATACACACTCTGTTACATATAAACATAGTTGTCATTGTCAATTTTATACATACATGAAGTGCATATAAAATAATAACATCACTGAGCACTGAAGAGTCCTATTTTTTTAATCTGAAATCATCTGAAAATGTAGTTCAGTGATTCTTTTTTCATGTGATTCAGTAGCTAATCTATTACTTGAAAATCTGTTTCCTGATATTAGATGTCATATTCCAATATTTCAACTGGTCTTCAATGGAATAAGAATGTGTTATGATTACACAAATGGTATGCCTTTACGCCATGTACAAACAGAGAAACAACATGTATCCCATTTGTTTACAATAAAAAAAAAAAAAGAATGTGTAGACAAAATCATTAGTCTTTATAAAAACCATAATGAGCTATAACTCTATTAACTATAAATGACTTAATATAAAAATACCTGATGCAGGTGTGGGTCTGGAGGAACTGGCATTGTTAGTGGGAAAGCAAAGAGGAACAGCTTCTCTGGAAAATAGTTTGGCAGTTTCTATTAAGTTAAATAAGTACATATCATTCCACAAAGCAATACTGTTCCTTAGGGAGGAGAAAACATTCACATGAAAAAGCTGTAGATGGATGTCTAGAGCAGCTGTATTCATAATCACCAAAATTTGGAAACAACCAAGATGACCTTCAAAAGTGAATGGGTAAATAAACTGCGGTACAACCATGGCATAGACTACTACTCAGCAATAAAACAGGACCACTGAATACCTGCAGTGACTTGGATACATCTCAATGGACAGAACCCAAGCTCAGAAGCTCCTATACTTTACAATTCTATTTGTGTGACATTCTGGAAAAGACAAAACTCTAGCTCTGGAGAACAGACTGAAAGGAGTCAGGGCTGAGGCAACAATGACAAAGAGTCACCACATGGGATTGGGGGTGCTGATGGAATTCAGGGTCCTGATTTAGTGGTTACACAAATCTATACATGTCAACATTCATAAAACTTTCTGCCCACCAAAGAAAACAAAACAGTTTTATTGCAAAACAACAAACAAACAGCAAAAAGATTCCTGTAGTGTATAAATAGGTTGTAATTAAAGCTTTAAGGGCCTAAGGCAAAGTTAGAAGAATAGAATGTCAAAAATAAGCTCAGAGGCCTTAAGCAACTTAGCAAGAAGACTCTGTCTCAAAATAAAAAGAAAAAAGAGGGGGCCAGGGAAGTGGATCAGTGGTTAAGGGCAACTGGGTTCAATCTATGGCACCAAAAATTAAAAATAAATAAATAAGTACATAAATAAAAATAAATAAATAAATAAAAATTTAAAGCTTAGAATTGAATCTGGATTTAGATTCATGAACTTCATTGCTCACTAAAGACTATACAGCCATCTTCCCTCATAGCAACTGAATATAGTTTCTTAAAAATAGCTTATTTTCATATGAGTCTTAAAACTTTCTTTTAACAAAAGCTTTAACCCACCACTGATAAGTTTGATATTTTTATTAAACTGCAAAAGTTTATATATACATATTTCACCTAACCTTGTATTCCAAGATTAGTTCCATTTTACTGGTATATTTCCATAGTCTTCTCCTGACACTGCCTATTAGTACTAAGGAATTTTAGAGCTTCCAATTGGTGATTTTTCATGTTACTATGGTTAAATTTCTCAAATTGATACTCATTTGTTTTTTCTACTTCTGAACGGGCCATTTAGAATTAAATGCTGCATAAATCCCTGAACTTGAGAGCACACTTTTGGAGGAACGAAATCATAGAAATGAGACACCCTGCTCAGTTAATCAGTGCAACACATCCGTGTTTCCGTGGAGATGGAGAGAGCACGATGTCCGTCAGCCGAAGAGTGCAGAGTGCCATTTGATTTCAGACCACCAAAGTGTCTTTATCTGAGATATGTGCTCCCCATGAATGGGATCTTTTCATCCTTATCCAGTCCAGCTTTCACGGCTTGATCATTTCAGATCCCCTTGAGTGCTCGATGTATGGTTTCTCAGAGAGTTAGCTATAGTGGAATGGTTTCCTATTTCTGTATGCTTCAATGATTTTATCCACTTTCAATTGCAGTTTGTCTTTACCTAAAAGGCTATATCAACTGTATTCTCCCAAACTATCTAATTTCCATCCAACATATCTTATGTTCCAGGCCAAGCTCCACTCTCTTCTCATTCTCTTACAACCTCACCCACAGCCATCTCACTTTAATCTGAAACTCCAAATGGTCTTTGTAGCTTCCTTGCGTTGAAAACTGCATCCACTACATTGTAATTTCTAATTATGGTACAGAATCTTCTCTTAGCAAATTTGAATACAGTCAATGAATTTGTAAACTTAGGTGTTGGGGGAAACAAATGTTGAACTAAAGTATCTCTTGCCTCAGGGTTTCCATTCCCAGAATCATTTCAATACAATTCAACTAATATTAAATAAATGTATATCACATTAATTGTACTTGCTTAGGCATTTTGAAGATCCAGAATTAGACACTATACATGATTCCAACTTTTAGCTCTTCTCTACTAACAAAGGAAGGTTAGAAAAAAACTTTACATAAGTCAAAAAATGTTACACGATCTATCTAGTAGGATCATAAGTAAATGACTTCTATAGTTATATATATATTTTAATTCCACCAGAAAGATTTTAATTGCAACTAGAGAAAAGTTTTAGGGGAAGGGATACTATTTATATTGAGCTTCAGAGGATGAGTAAAATATTGACAGAAATGCACAGGGTAAAGTTCTTCTAAATCAGATGGAAACTCTTGAACAAAGATGTTGCTGCTCTATTTCCAGAAAAATGTGTGGGAATTGCTGTCTCCCGTGGTCATTGCTGTCAAGTGGTTATACAAGCTTCCTAACCTTTGTCAAATGTATCACTCATCACCAATGCCAATGACGCAGAAACTGACTTCTGCTCCTCAATATTAGCAAGACCAAGATCTACAGCGTCTTGGGAAGAAAAAAAAAAAAAAATCAAAAGCAAAACCCACAGTTCAATCTGCCCTTAATCTCACCTTTCCCTTGCATCTGATCTATGATTTCTAAAGCTTGGAAGCATTTGAGCTAAAAAAAAAAAAAAAATATGTATTAAGAAGTAAGAGATTAAAACAAAAGCATAAAACTTTCTGAAGAATAAGAGTGTTTATTATTTTTGAAATAATATTACTAAGAAAAATGCTTACATAATAATGTGGGAAAAGCTTTAAATAGAGATATTCCTAAAGCATTTTTAAACAGAGAAATCATATTAATAGTTAATAGATAACATGACACAAACATACATATGCTTATTAAGTATTCTGTAAAGAAAAGGGTGATTTTTAGTTCTGAATATTTCAAATTTTAGTTTTACATGTCCATTCATCTTTGTTAATGTTAGAAAACAAGTAATAAAAATGTAGCAACATTGTGGTATTGATTTAAATTTGACTGATAATCTTTGAAAATCCCTTTTATTTATACATAAACAATACTTTGCATTCATTGAAACATCTACTTGGGTTTCAACAGAAAACACATATTCATATACTTTTGATAGTATTTAATAGCATTAACAGTGCTATTTCATGAAGTATAAAACTATTTTTACTTTAAAGAAAATACTGAAATAGGTATATATAACCCTCTCTTGTGTTGCTTTTTATTTAATTCAGTAATTAAAATTTTTCTACTTTTGAAAGCAGTGGGCTGGTGTTGCAACTCAGTGGTAGAGCACTTGCCTAGCAAGTGTGAGGTACTGGATTTGAATCTCAGCACCACATATAAAGAAATAAATATCCACTGACAACTAAAAAATATTTTTAAAAGGAAACTAATAATAAACAAAATATTACTAAAAATTTAAAAATAAAGTGAAACATACAATGTTTCATCATTTGTGATAGAAAGTATTTTGTCTCTTTCCAATTAAAAAAGGTAAATGATCTATCTGCTTTTTTACTTCCAAAGGATTGTCTCATAGTAGAATTAAAGGTCCTTTCAAATAGAATACTTTAAAATCATATATGGAAAAGTTCTGAATCATTTTGGACCAATGATATTTAAATAATCTTGAGTAACTTGGACAGGACTCTAAGAGGTAATGATTTGCACTTCACTCTGATTGATCGCTGGGGTAAATGAATTTGCCTAACAAGGCAACAACAACAATAATTAAAGCAGCAGCATTTATTGAACACTTCTTATGTGTCATGCACTGTTCAAATGCACACAGGCTCTGTAATTATTACCATTTTAGAGACAGGAAATCAAGACACATTTCTCTTGATTAAATTCTCCAGGATCACACAGCTGATAAGAGCAGAGTAAAAATTTATCCATAGATGGTCTGGATTTAGAGCCCAAACTATTAACCATGATGTTATAGTAGGATGGGAAGAGAATTTTCATGCAGCAGAGTGATGAGGATTCATGGGAAAACAATGATGAAATAATGCAGAAAAAATTCAGAGAGATTTTTTTAAATACTGGAAAAATACTTAACTAGATCTGAAATTAAACCTAACTGATGCTATGGTGGGACAATCGACTCCATACAACAAACTTACTTCTTGAGTGACAAGACAAGAATAGCTGTCAACCACATTATTTAAAATTTAAATGATATGCACAAACATGAAGCATAAGCTTCAACATTGTCACATGCCAACACTCTCCTCAAAATTTCCTGGAAATACTTCACAGGTCAATTCTAACCTGAAATCAAACAGAAAACTTTCTTAGAATGGCATTTAAAAAAATGAATAGATCTACAAACAACATTGGTAGAGAAATTAGAATACTTCTGGTTCTGTTTCAATGATGAGACTTTTTTCCTTTTTTAAATTTTATGTTATTTGTTCTAATTAGTTGTACGTGACAGTAGAATGCATTTATACATTTTGGTAGATCATACATAAATACAGTGTAATCTCTCATTTTTCTGCTTATACATATTGCAGGATCACATTGGTCATGCAGTCATACATGTACATAAGGTAATAATGTCTGTTTCACTCTACTAACTTTCCTTCCCCCATACTCCTTCCCCTCCCTTCACTCCCCTCTACCTAATATAAAGTAACTCTATTCTTCCCTATCCCCTCTACCCTTATTGTGAATTAGCTTCCACATATCAGAGAAAAGATTTGGCCTTTGGTTTTTTGGGTTTGGCTTATTTCACTTAGCATGATATTCTCTAACTCCATCCATTTACCAGCAAATGCTAGAATTTCATTCTCCTTTAAAGCTGAGTAATATTCCATCATATATATATACCACTTTATCCATTCATCTATTGAAGGGCATCTAGGTTGGTTCTATAGTTTAGCTATTGTGAATTGAGCTGCTATAAACACTGATGTGGCTGTGTCACTGTAGTGTGTTGATTTTAAGTCCTTTGGGTATAAACTCTCCATAATATTTACAAAGTAGTAGTAGTAATAATAGTAAAAAATTTTCAGTTCCCATAAAATATAGATTGATCTGTATTGTTGACAAAATCAGAAGGAAGTGGTGACATGTGCTAACTGACACCAGACCAGACTTACTGTTAAAATGATTATTATTTTCCACATCCCACCCCAACAAATGTATCTTCATAACTTTACTTAGTTGAAGCATATATGTATTTTCTATATGTCTGCCAAAATGATAATATTACACCAGATGTTAAGAAGGCAGTTTTCTGAAAATATTTTAAATAAATATGAATGATCTAGAAAATTTAATTTTACATGAATCCCTGAGGATTGGTTTATAAAAAGTATGTATACACTTTCAGATCTGAAGGCTTACTTACTTTATGTAAAAGGTATGTAAAAAATAGTTTACAAATATAAATATTAATATATTTAATCTTCACCACAAATATTAGTTGTATATTACTTTTATACTTCATGGATAAGTAAATGGAGACTGAGAAAGATAATTTTAAAGAAGCCAAAGTCATACAACTGCTAGAAAGTAGAGCCAGGATTTGACTACATCATAAATTAATATGACTTACTTGTCCATTATGTAATGCCAGCTTATTGTTTGATCTCCAAAATGCTATTACTTAGGCACAAGGTGAAGAGTTAAACAACAGGGTTTGTTCTCATTTCTCCAAACATTCTGATATCACAGAAATCATGAAGTGGTTCTCTTAAATTCCTAATTTTATTTTTGGAAATAGTTGACTAATAAATGTGTTCATTTGAATATCATCAAACACATTCTTACACCAACTTTACTTCAACAATCTTCATATTTTTCTGTGCTATACATTCAGTTATTTCTCAACCTGAGCTAAGCTGGGTTGTTGGTTAACCACTATTACTTAGAATATAATAAGCCAAAACTCAAGAGAAAATTAAACATAGTGGGTTAAATGGATGTTTCTGTTAACTGCACAGCAAAATGAAGACTTAAACTAATAATATAATGCATGGACTTCCATACATTAAGTTTAACATGCAGAACTAAATTTGTAAAAAAAAAAGTCACTAGTATGTTATTATGACTTCGAAGTATAAAACAGGGAGCACTGGAGTTTAAATGTGTCTATTGAATTGGCTTTGAAGGAAACCCCTGTATAGAATTTGGTATCTTTGATTTTAATGTAGAATAATGTAAGATGAAGTGCCTTATAAATAGTGCCTAAAATCAAAATTCCATGTATTATGTTTAAAATGATACCTGCTGCACATTATACAAAATTATTGTACTTAACTTTAAATAGCACCATACTTAGTGGCATGAAACCTGAACAAATGTATTGAAAACTCTTTCTTCAAAGGTCATTTTGTAAGTTGGTTGAAGGAGTCATGTTTTAGTCAATAGAAAAGATACCCCGAAATGAACTAAATCAATTAAATCCACAGGAAATAAGTGGGGCATTTCACTTTACCCATATTTAGCTGGCTCAGGCTTTTAATACCAGATTGTATTGTTGAGCACATTTGGGGAAGCTTGTCTACTAGGAACTCTGTATAAAAGGAAAAGATGCAAAATGTCTGTCTAATAGTTTTTTAATTAACTTTTCTTTTTTTAAAGGTACTGTTATGTATACAACAATTTAAGCAAAGAAAAAGCTAAGATTCAAGTGGAATTGTGCAAATATAAATTGTGCAATTGTGCAAATATAAAAACCATGGGAAAACTGCCCTATCCCTTTATCACATGATCTCTTTTCTGACTATTTTTTTTTTAATGCAGTATAAGGCTGTAGCTTAGAGTTCTAAATACCCACCTCAACTTCAAGATTAAACATAACAAATATGAAGGAAGAAATACAAAGATATGTCCAAATAATCTCATTCTGAATTTATTTATTTATATTTATTTATTTATTTTTATATTTATTTATTTTTATTTATTTATTTTATTTATATTTTGAATTAGAAATTTTCTTCAAATTCCTTGGAATTTTCATTCAAAGGTGACTTACCTATTCAGAATATACATGAATAGAATAGGATAAGGCTACTAATGTAACAGCTCTTGAAAGAGAATCAACTGCCAATTCTCTTTTCTTGCTCCCTGGTTTGAGTGAAATTATTTGTTCAGCCAGTGAATTCAACATCCACAGATAGCAGTATAAAAATGGTGATGCAGAGATAAGGAGACTGGGTTACTACAGTCTATAGATAGAGCCTATAAGACTGAGTTCTATGCAAACACCAAATGGTGATCCAGGTTTCATAGGGTGTAAAGCCACACATATTGAGGGCACTCATGAAAACACAGAAATAATGACTAGGAAGAAATGTATGTTATCTTAAAGGGTAAAATGTTTCAAATATAAATTTTAGAAGCTGACTAACAGCACAAGACATTTTGTCCTAAGAGCCTATTGCTAAGGGCCCTCTCTAGATGTGGAAAGGCTCTAAGCAAGTGGGAATGACCTGAAGGTTAAGGACAGGTTTCCACTGCACAGAAAATCTGTCTCTCTGAGAGATTGTCTTCTAATGGAGAGAGTTACTCTACCTATGCAGAAGAGGAGAGGCTAAGACTCCATCCTGACAGCACTGTTTGAATTTACATCATGTCAAAAAAGAAAAATTTCCCATGGTTTGAAAAGCACATTTTATAGTAAAGAAAACTAGGGAGAGGACTGAGGATCCAGTAAACAGATTTCAGTAGCATCTTAATGATTTAAATACATCTTTAAATGCCAAATCTCAAGAAATACACCATTCTTCAGTATTCATGAAACACTAAAATGTTTCACACTGCTTCATTTTGAAATGGTGCTTTGCCTATGTGTGTGTGTGTGTGTGTGTGTGTGTGTGTGTGTGTGTGTGTGTGTGTGTGTGTTTTACTGCAAGGTTATATTCAATTCTGTTTTCTTAATGTTTCTGCATAATGTATAAATCAAACAGCCATACTTGATGCATATTTATGGAGAATCTTTTTTTCATCCTCTGATCTCAAGATACATCACAAAAGGAAGCCTCTATTTCTTTGAAATGCATTGGTTTCATGATGAGAAAGGTTAGGATCAGTCTGTGAGTAGAATCTGTGTTTTCTTTATAGTTTCACCAGTTAATAATTTTTATCATGCTAAGTCAACATTCCTCTGGAGGTTCCAAAAAATATGATTCAACAAAGCTGCAAGCAAGTAGATACACCTGCTTTGAAAGATTTTGTAAGTTATTTCACCTATTCAAAAATGAATTATAAAGTCATTCTCTATCAGCCTTCAGAAATAAAGAATTACTCACAAAAGACATTAAAGGAAAATTATGCATACAAAGACTGTTGGAATGATAGAAAACCTAGCAGGAAACAATTTGAGAACAATTATAAACAAATATGTTAGCCAGTAAAAAAGGATATAATATTATTTGTGTGAATAGATTCTGAAGGAACATTCCTATAGAGGGAGAAGTGTTCAAAAAAGACAAATTTATTTCAAAAAAGATAAATACTATCAAATATTACATGCTGATGAAATTAAAAACTTAGAACTATGTTTCTGTTATATTTAAGTTATTGACAGGTTCCAGTTATTTGTGTTTTCTTAACTATCTCATTTTAGTTACCCCTAAATAATTGTTTTTTCTTTTTGATTTGGTTTAAACCCAAACATCAAGCATTAAAAATCTTTTGAAAATTTTTCACTGATGCTTTAGTGGAAATTACAGCTCTAATACTAGTACCCAATATTTATGGTAAAAATTTCAAAAAGGTAAAACTATTATGGCACAAACTAGACACAACCCAAAATGATTTAAATCATAATTTACCCAGATTTTACTTCTAATGAACATCTTGGACCTCCTGGGTGGCAGGTGGTAGAAACTATTTCCAAATTCTTTCATTTCAAAATTATAAAATTCAGAAGATGTGAAATCTCATAAAATCTTCAGCACTGTTTTTCAGTTATTGTAAATAATGCAGCCATTGAGTTAATAAATAATAGCCAGTAGTGACAATGTAAGGATGAAGCTATGGCAAGTAAGAAAAATTTATTTTCAATGTCAATTGTAAATGAGATAATTAATCACAGAATCAAGGGATCACAAAAGGGGAATGGACTAGAGCAGGTAATTCTTTGCCTGGGATTTTCCCAAAAGGAAGTTTTAAAAATTCTCTTTCCAATTCATCTTTAAAGCAAATATTTTGCCTTTACTCTGACATACAGAAACTTAAAAACATAGGGGCAGTTGTAAGCAAGGATTTCCTCAGATACTGAGGGATATAATAGCATCCATCAGCTATTATTAAAACATCTCTTCATGCATTTATTCCTTGCTTAGTACTTGGCTATCTTTATAGTAGATGGACAAAGAGGTAGAACATATATTTTGTGCCCTTGGGGAATTTAAGGTCTCCTCAGAAGATTATGGTTAGCAAAAGAAAAGAAAAAGATTATGAAACTATATACTACAATTGAGTCTCTTCTGAAGAAGAAGTATAGAGACATTGGAGTGAGATGAGATCCATGAAGGTCTTTTGTTAAAACTCCTTTCCATTTGAACTTGAGCGCTACATGATCCAGTAAGAAGACAGTACACCAAAGAGAGTTTCTGGTTTTCTTTCTTTTGTATCATATTTTATTTCATACTTTTTGGCATCAGTAATATCCTGTATGTTTTCCTTGGTTCCCTAATTACACTGCCCACTCACTGGCAAAGAATCCACTCTTTTAACTTTAACATGATGCCAATTCTGTGAATAATGCTGAGCATGACTTAGGAAATCAATAAGTGCATATTTTTTGACAAATTAACTAAAATGTCTTTCTGCAAAAGTAAGTTTTATTTTTAATTAAAAGCTAATGAAGTACGCTTCATGGAGATGCCATTTTATACAAGAAATGTAGATTAGAAATGGCTATAAATTATCCACAGTGTAATGAAACATTATGTAATGGTTTAATAGTAAAATAGAAAAATTGTGATTTGAAGGAATCCAAGGTTAATAACCAATGATCTGCCCAGATGCACCCTGTCAGGTAGTAGGGAACTTGATCCCAAGAATTATGAAAAGCAGCAGAACAAGGAGGAAGAGATCCTCAATGCCCTTCAGAGACTGAGGGTATTTCTCTAGCTATGCCTGAGACATACACTCCTAGAGCATAACCGTAAGCACCCTGGAAGAGCCTTAGAGCTTTCACACAGCAGGGGAAGGCTTGAAGCAGGCAGATGACTACTGTGTCACTTTATTGTGCATGAGAGTATTTTGTTTGCCCTTCATTTTCGTTTGTTTTATTCCTAGCTAATGTGTGCACACATTGAGTGTGTGTGTGTATGTGTGTGTGTGTAGTTTTGCACTATAGGAAACTGTCCCAGGACCAGGCTGGAAATAGTTCACAGTTAAAGCAAGTTCGACCTGTATGGAGATGTCACTGATCAGATTAGAAATGGACCTGGGGATGGGGATGGGTCAGGCAATGCTCTCACATTAGGAAGATACATTGTACACATATAATCTCTGGTTTACTTTTTATGTCTCTGACCTGAGGTCAGTGGATGCAGATCTGTGAGGTCTGTGGGTTCTCAGACAGATTTGCTGGGGTATTGAGGGAACATTTTAGCCTTTCTGATTCTCTTCATTTCTCTATTAAGCAAGAAACATTAGTGTTACTAATATTTAATATATGGATTTTCTCATTACCTATTCAGTTGACATATCAAGCCTTATAAATTTTAAATGAAATATCAGAACATAGGGAAATGTCTACAAGGCAGAAATTAATGAAGTCATCTTTGCATCACTGACTTTTAACATATTGTGGCATGCAACAGTTTGGTTTATTTTTTACACTCTTAACTGATCACGTTTCCAGTAAAAGGAAGACTAATTTAAAAAAGGTACTTACAAATCAAGGTTGGATTGAAAATAATAACAGCAATACAAAGAAAAGCAAAAAGTGGGAATGCCTGCACCCTGCCATGCTACCGTCCTGGCAGCCAGATCATGAGGGGAAACGGGAGGATGGAGTCACTATTCTTTAAAGATGACAGAGGTTTTCAAGTGAGAGCTATATTATGTCTTGACATATTAACAGTTTAATAGAAAATTTTGATCAGTGGCCCACAAAAGAAAATTGAGCATTTAAACATGAACTCAAAAAGATCAGACACTGTCTCCCAGATCACAATCCTTACAACCGTCTGTGACTTTTTAAAAATTTAAGGTCAGGAAATAACAGACAGAAGAAACCACCATCAGTTTTACATTAAAAAAAAAAAAAAAACACATAGGATGTTCTTTTCATTTATATTCGAAATCATGTAACAATAAATTCCTATTTAATAATAAAAACATAGAAGAGTGGCATACGTCTGTAATCCCAGCAGCAAAGGAGGGCAAGGTAGGAGGATTGTGAGTCCAAAGCCAGCCTCAGCAACTTAGTGAGACCGTTTCTAAAATAAAATACAAAAAGGGCTGGGGAATGTGGCTCAGTAGTTAAGTGCCCCTGGGTTAAATCTTTAGTAACAAAAACAAACAAATGCAAACCTGGGAGACTCCAGAAGTTTCTTTTTTAATGAAAGACATGTTATTGGTTATTGGTAAGTGCTTTATTTCCTATCTTAAATAATAATGAATGAAATTATTTAAAATAGCTTGTTAAAATAAATTTGTTATTAAAGTAACATTAAAATATTATTAGATTGTTGTAAAGTCATGGGAAATTAAAAATTAATTTTATACTACTTAAATAATTAAATAATAAATAAAACATGAACTATTTGTTTTCTGATTCACAGAAATATATGTAAAAAAGACAAAAAAGAGTACATTTAAAAGAGATTCAGAATAAATGATGCAAAACTGACAAAGTTACAGACAAATCTATAATTATTGCTGTAGTCTTCAGCATTGTGTCAAAACCTGATGCAAACTTCTTTCACAACTTTAATCATAATCACTAAAAAACTAGAAACTACCAGTGTTCCTCAACAGGTGAATCACTAAACAGTCAAATTAATACCATGGACTAATGGTTATCAATGAAATGAAACAAACACCACCCTGAGTCTCAAATGCATTTTTCCTAAGAGAGGAGGCCAGATCCAAAGAACTACAAACTATTTAAAATTCCATTTAAATGACATTTATATGACATATGATTTATAGAGCTAGATCCACAGAACATAAAATTTTCTCTTAATTTAAAAATATATGAAAAATTTAAATACAATAAATTATGGAACTGAATGTGAGATAAACCCAATCTTTTTTTAAATTTATCCTCTAATTTTTAAAAGACTGCATTTTGATTCATTGTACACAAATGGAGTACATCATTTCATTTCTATGGTTGTACACGATGTAGATTCATACCATTTGTGTAATCATACATGTATATAGGGTAATGATGTCTGTCTTATTCTACCATTTTTCATACCCCTCCCTCTCATTTCCTTCTGCATAATCTAAAGTTTCCCCAATCTTCTCTCACTCCCCACCCCCATTATATATCATTCTCCACTTATCAGGGAAAATATTCATTCTTTGATTTTTTGGGGATTGGCTTATTTCACTTAGCATGATATTCTCCAATTCCATCCATTTACTGGCAAATGCCATAATATTATTCTTCTTTATGGTTGAATAGTTTATCATTGTGTATATATAACAGTTTCATTATCCATTAATTTGTTAAAGGGCATCTAGTTTGGTTCCACAATCTAGTTATTGTGAACTGAGCTGCTATAAACATTGATGTGGCTGTGTTACTGTAGTATGCTGATTTTAATTCCTTTGGGTATAAACCGAGGAGTGGGATAACTGGGTCAAAAGGTGGGTCCATTCCAAGTTTTCTGAGGATTCTCTACGGCTGCACCAATTTGCAACTCCACCAGCAATGTAAAAGTGTGCCTTTTTCCCCACATCCATAGCAACATATATTATTGTGTTCTTGATAATAGCCATTCTAATTAGAGTAAGATGAAATCATAGAGTTGTTCTAATTTGCATTTCTCTAATTACTAGAGATTTTGAACACTTTTTCATATATTTATTCATTGCCTATGTGTCTTCTTCTATAAAGTTTCCATCCAGTTCCTTGGCCCATTTATTGATTGGGTTCTTTGTATTTTTGGTGTAAATATTAGAATGTTCTTCATAAATTTTGAAGATAAGTGCTTGATCTCAAGTGCACGTGGAAAAGATTTTCTCCCACTGTGTAGATTCTCTCTTCAAATTCTTGATTGTATCCTTTGCTGAGAAAAAGCTTTTTAGTTGATTCTATCCCATTTATTGATTCTTGCTTTGATTTCTTATGCTTTCGGAGTCTTATTGAGAAAGTTTGATCCTAAGTCAACACAATGAAGATTCGGGCCTACTTTGTCTTCTATTTGGTGCAGGGTCTCTGGTCTAATTCCTATGTCTTTGATCCATTTTGAGTTGGTTTTGTGCAGGGTGAGAGATAAAGGTTTTCTGCATATGGATTTCCAGTTTTGCCATCACCATTTGTTGAACAGGCTATCTTCTCTCCCTTGTATGTTTTTGGCTCCTTTGTCTAGTATGAGGTAACTATATTTATGTGGTTTTATCTCTGTATCTCCTATTCTGTACCTTTGGTATGCCTATCTATTTTGGTGCCAATATCATGCTGTTTTTGTTACTATTTCTCTGTATTATATAGTTTAATGTATAGTACTGTGATACCTCCTGTTTCACTTTTTCTACTCACGATTATTTTGGATATTCGAGATCTCCTGTTCTTCCAGATGCAGTTCATGATTGATTTCTCTCTTTCTATGAGGAATGTCATTGGGATTTTTATTGGAATTGCACTGAATCTGTATAGCACCTTTGGTAGAATGGCCATTTTGACAATGGTAATTCTGCCTATCCAAGAACATGGGAGAGCTTTCCATCTTCAAAAGTTATTTTTTCAATTTCTTTCTTTAATGTTCTGTAGTTTTCATTGTAGAGGTCTTTCGCCTCTTTTGTTAGATTAATTCCCAAGTGTTTTTTTTTTTTTTTTTTTTTTGAGGCTACTGTGAATGGAGTGGTTTTCCTAATATCTCTTTCAAAGGATTCCTCACTTAAGAATAGAAATGCATTAGATATACCAGTATTGATTTTATATCCTGCTACTTGGCTGAATTCATTTATTAGTTCTAGAAGTTTTCTAGTGGAGTTTTTTGGATCTTCTAAATATATGATCATGTCATCAGCAAATAGTGACATCTTTAGTTCTTCTTTTCCTATTCATATCCCTTTAATTTCTTTGGTCTGTCTAATTGCTCTGGCAAGTGTTTCAAGGAGGATGTTCAATAGAAGTGCTGAAAGAGGGCATCCCTGGCTTGTTCCAGTTTTTAGAGGCAATGCTTTCAGTTTTTCTCCATTAAGAATGATGTTGGCCATGGGCTTAGCATAGATAGCCTATACAATGTTGAGGTATGTTCCTACTATTCCTATTTTCTCTAGTATTTTAACCATGAAGGGGTGCTGTATTTTATCAAATGCTTTCTCAGCATCTGTTCAAATAATCATGTGATTCTTGACTTTAAGTCTGTTGATATGGTGAATTACAGTTATTGATTTCCAGCTGTTGAACCAACCTTGCATGCATAGGATAAACCCCACTTGATCATGGTGCACTATCTTTTAAATATATTTTTGTTTGTGATTTGCCAGTATTTTGTTAAGGATTTTTGCAGCTATGTTTCAGGGATATTGGTCTAAAGTGTTCTTTCCTTGGTGTGTCTTTGTCTCTTTTTGGTATCAGAGTGATACTAACCTCATAGAATGAATTTGGAAGGGTTCCCTCCTTTTCTATCTCCTGAAATACTTTGAGGAGTATTGGTTCTAGTTCTTCTTTAAAGGTCTTATAGAATTTAGCTGAGAATCCATCTGGTCCTCGGCTTTTCTTGGTTGGTAGGCTTTTGATGGTTTCTTCTATTTCAGTGCTTGAAATTGAACTGTATAGTTTGGTGTACGTCTTCCTGATTCAGTCTCTAATAATTTGTCGATATCTTTGATATTTTCTATTTTTTTGGAGTATAGATTTTCAAAGTACCTTCTAATTATATTATTATATATTTTGATGGAGTCTGTTGTGATCTTTCCTTTTTCATCATGAATTCTAGTAATTTGAGTTTTCTCTCTCCTCTTCATTAGTGTGGCTAGGAGTTTATCCTTTTTGTTTACTTTTTCAAAGAACCAACATTTTGTTTTGTCAATTTTTTTGATTGTTTCTCTTGTTTCAATTTCATCAATTTCAGCTCTGATTTTAATTATTTCCTGTCTTCTATTTTTGGTGTTGATCTGTTATTCTTTTTCTAGGGCTTTGAGATGTAATGTGAGATCATTTAGTTGTTGACTTTTTTTTTTTAATGTATGAGAGCTCAATGCAATGAACTTTCCTCTTAGTATTGTTTTCAGAGTGTCCCAGAGATTTTGATATTTGAGACATTGTTCTCACCTACCTCTAAGAATTTTTTTTTATTTCTTCCTTGATGTCTTCTGTTATCATTCAATAACAGAATTCAATTCAATTGCATCATTCAATAGCATGCTATTTAGTCTCCAGGTGTACGAGTAGTTTTGTTTGTTATTTTACCATTCATTTCTAATTGCATTCCATTATGGTTTGATAGGATACAGAGTAGGATCTCTATTTTTTTGTATTTACTAATGGCTTCTTTGTGGCATAGCATATGATCTATTTTAGAGAAGTATCCATGAGCTGCTGTGAAGAAAGTATATTTGCTCCATGATGGATGAAATACTCTGTGTATATATCCATTAAGTCTATATAATTGATTGTATTATTTAGCTCTATAGTTTCTTTGTTCAGTTTTTGTTTGAGGATCTACCCAGTGGTGACAGCAGTATGTTAAAGTCCTCCACTATTAACATGTTTTGGTCTATTTGATTCTTAAAATTGAGAAGGGTTTGTTTGGTATATATAGATGCTCCATTATTGGGGGCATAAATATTTAAAATTGTTATATCTTGCTGTTTTATGCTTCCCTTAAGCAGTATGAAATATCCTTCTTTATGCCTTCTGACTAACTTAGTTTTGAATTCCACTTTATCTGAAATGAGGATGGATACCCCTGCTTTTTTACTGGGTCCATGTGCATGGTATAATTTTCCCCATCCTTTCACCTTTAGTCTGTGGATGACTTTTTCTATGAGATAAGTCTCTTGAAGACAGCATATTGTTGGGTCCTTCTTTTTAATCCAATCTGCCAGTCTATGTCCTTTGATTACTGAATTTAGGCCATTGACATTCAGAGTTATTATTATTGTGATATGATTTGAATTCTTAAACATTGTGCCTTATTTTTGTTTTTTAACTTGACTTGGTTTTTCCTTTGATTGGCTTTTCCTTTAGGGTACTTCTTCCATATACTGACTTTTATTGTTGCTTTTCACTTCCTCCTCAGGAAATATTTTGCTGAGACTGTTCTGCAGGGCATACTTTCTTTTTTTTTCTTTTTTTTTTTTTTTTTACAGTTGGTAATTTATTTTCTTTTTTTTAAATTTATTTATTTTAATTAAAAATCATAAATTTACATAGGGTAATGTTGTTTGATTTTTTCTGTTATTTTTTCCCTTCCCCCCCACCCATCCCACCCCTCTTTTCCCTCTGTACAGTCCTTCCTTCCTCCATTCTTACCACCATCCTTAATTCTAACCATACACCTAACCCTAACCCTAACGCAAACCCCTCCTACCCCCACTTATATGTCCTCATCCGCTTATCAGCGAGATCATTCGTCCTTTAGTTTTTTGAGATTGGCTTATCTCACTTAGCATGATATCCTCCAATTTCATCCATTTGCCTGCAAATGCCATAATTTTATCATTCTTCATGGTGGATTAATATTCCATTGTGTAAATATGCCACAGTTTCTTTATCCATTCATCAACTGAAGGGCATCTAGGTTGGTTCCACACTCTGGTTATTGTGAATTGAGCAGCTATGAACATTTATGAGGTTGCATCACTGTAGTATGCTGATTTTAAGTCCTTTGAGTATAGGCCAAAGAGTGGGATAGCTGGGTCAAATGGTGGTTCCTTTCCAAGTTTTCTAAGGAATCTCCATACTGCTTTCCAGACTGGCTGCATTAATTTGCAACCCCACCAGCAATGTATGAGTGTACCTTTTTCCCCACATCCTCGCCAACACCTATCGTTGCTTGTGTTCTTGATAATCGCCATTCTAATTGGGGTGAGATGAAATCTTAGGGTAGTTTTGATTTGCATTTCTCTTATTACTAGAGATGTTGAACATTTTTTCATATATCTGTTGATTGCTTGTACATCTTCTTCTGTGAAGTGTCTGTTCATTACCTTAGCCCATTTGTTGATTGGGTTATTTGTATTCTTTGTGTAGAGTTTATTGAGTTCTTTATAGATTCTGCAAATTAGCGCTCTATCTGAAGTATGAGTGGCAAAGATATTCTCCCACTCTGTAGGCTCTCTCTTCACATTACTGATAGTTCCCTTTGCTGAGAGAAAGCTTCTTAGTTTGAATCTATCCCAGTGGTTGATTCTAGCTTTTATTTCTTGTGCTATGGGAGTCCTGTTAAGGAAGTCTGCTCCTAAGCCAACAAGTTGAAGGTTTGGACCTACTTTTTCTTCTATAATTTGCAGGGTCTCTGGTCTGATTCCGAGGTCCTTGATCCATTTTGAGTTGAATTTTGTGCAGGGTGAGAGATAGGGGTTTAATTTTATTCTGTTGCATATGGTTTTCCAGTTTTCCCAGCACCATTTGTTGAAGAGGCTATCTTTTCTCCATTGAATATTTTTGGCACCTTTGTCTAGTATGAGAAAATTGTATTTATTTGGGTTTGTGTCCATGTCCTCTATTCTATACCATTGATCTACCTGTCTATTTTGGTACCAATACCATTCCGTTTTTGTTACTATTGCTTTGTAATAGAGTATTACAATACGAGTATTGCGATACCCCCTGCTTCACTCTTTCTACTGAGGATTGCTTTAGCTATTCTGGGTTTCTTATTCTTCCAGATGAATTTCATGATTGCTTGCTCTATTTCTGTAAGGTACATCATTGGAATTTTAATTGGAATTGCATTGAATCTGTATAGCACTTTTGGTAGTATGGCCAGTTTGATAATATTAATTCTGCCTATCCAAGAACATGGGGGATCTTTCCATCTTCTAAGGTTTTCTTTAATTTCTTTCTTTAGTATCCTGTAGTTCTCATTGTAGAGGTCTTTCACCTCTTTTGTGAGATTGATTCCCAAGTATTTTATTTTTTTCGATGCTATTGTGAATGGGGTAGTTTTCCTAATTTCTCTTTCTGAAGATTCATCACTTATGTATAAAAATGCATTGGATTTATGAGCATTGATCTTGTAACCTGCTACTTTACTGAATTCACTTATGAGTTCTAAGAGTTTTCTGGTGCAATTTCCAGGTTCCTCTAAATATATAATCATGTCATCAGCGAACAGGGATAGTTTGAGTTCTTCTTTTCCAGTTCGTATCCCTTTAATTTCTTTGGTTTGTCTAATTGCTCTGGCTAGAGTCTCAAGAATGATATTGAATAGAAGGGGTGAAAGAAGGCATCCCTGTCTTTTTCCAGTTTTTAGGGGGAATGCTTTCAGTTTTTCACCATTTAGAATGATATTTGCTATGAGCTTAGCATAGATGGCCTTTACAATATTAAGGAATGTTCCCACTACCCCAATTTTCTCTAGTGTTTTGAGCATGAAGGGATGATGTATTTTATCAAATGCTTTTTCTGCATCTATTGAAATAATCATGTGATTCTTAACTTTAAGTCTGTTGATATGGTGAATGACATTTATTGATTTCCGAATGTTGAACCAACATTGCATCCCTGGAATAAAATCCACCTGATCATGGTGCACTATCTTTTTAATATATTTTTGTGTGCAATTTGCTAAAATTTTGTTGAGAATTTTTGTGTCTATGTTCATTAAGGATATTGGTCTGAAATTTTCTTTCCTCAATGTATCTCTGTCTGGTTTAGGTATCAGGGTGATATTGGCTTCATGGAATGAGTTTGGGAGGGTTCCCTCCTCTTCTATTTTATGGAATACTTTGAGAAGTATTGGAATGAGCTCTTCTTTAAAGGTTTTGTAGAACTCGGCTGAGAACCCATCTGATACCGGACTTTTCTTTGTTGGTAGGCTTTTGATGACCTCTTCATTTCATTGCTTGAAATTCATGTATTTAAGTAGTGTATGTCCTCCTCCTTCAGTTTAGGTAATTCGTTTGTCTCTAGAAACTTGTTGATGTCTTCGAGGTTTTCTGTTTTGTTGGAGTATAGATTTTCAAAATAGCTTGTAATTATGTTTATTTCACTCGTGTCTGTTGTGATATTTCCTTGTTCATTCCGAATTTTAGTAATTTGAGTTTTCTCCCTCTTTCTCTTTGTTATTGTGGCTATCAATTTTGTTTACTTTTTCAAAGAACCAACTATTTATTTTGTTAATTTTTCCAATTGTTTCTTTTGTTTCAATTTCGTTGATTTCGGCTCTGATTTTAACAATTTCCTGTCTTCTACTACTTTTGGTGATGGTCTGCTCTTCTTTTTCTAGGGCTTTGAGCTGTAGTGTTAAGTCGTTTATTTGTTGATTTCTACTTCTTTTGTTGAATGCACCCCATGAAATAAATCTTCCTCTAAGTACTGATTTCATAGTGTCCCAGAGATTTTGATGTGTCTTTGTTCTTGTTTACTTCTAAGAATTTTTTAATTTCCCTCCTGATGTCTTCTGTTATCCCTTCATCATATAATAGTATATTATTTAATCTCCAGGTATTGGAGAAGTTTCTGTTTTTTATTCTGTCATTTATTCCTAATTTCAATCCATTATGATCTGATAGAGTTCAAGGTAGTATCTCTATCTTCCCGTATTTGCTAACAGTAGCTTTGTGGCATAAGACATGGTCTATTTTAGAGAAGGATCCATGTGCTGCTGAGAAGAAAGTGTATTCGTTCTTTGTTGGATGGTATATTCTATATAAGTCAGTTAATTCTAAATTGTTGATTGTGTTATTGAGATCTCTGGTTTCTTTATTCAATTTTTGTTTGGACAATCTATCCAGTGGTCAGAGAGGTGTGTTAAAATCGCCTAGTATTATTGTGTTGTGGTCTGTTTGATTTCTGGAATAGAGAAGGATTTGTTTGACGTACATGGATGAGCCAGTGTTCGGGGCATAGATGTTTATGATTGTTATGTCTTGCTGATTTATGCTTCCCTTAAGCAGTATGAAATGTACTTCTTTATCCCTTCTGACTAGTTTTGGCTTGAAGTCCACATTATCTGAAATGAGGATGGATACTCCAGCTTTTTTGCGTGTCCGTGTGCATGGTATGTTTTTTCCTGTCCTTTCACCTTTAGTCTATGGGTATCTCTTTCAATGAGATGAGTCTCTTGCAGGCAGCATATTGTAGGTTTTTTCTTTTTAATCCATTCTGCCAGTCTATGTCTTTTGATTGATGAGTTCAGGCCATTAACATTCAGGGTTATTATTGTGATATGATTTGTATTCCCAGTCATTTGACTCATTTTTGTTTTTTGACATGATTTGGTTTCCCCTTTATTTGGTTATTCCTTTAGGCTAGTTCTTCCAGTTGCTGATTTGCATCGTTGTTTTTCATCTCTTCCTCATGGAATATTTTGCTGAGAATGTTCTGCAATGCTGGCTTTCTTTTTGTAAATTCCTTTAGCTTTTGTTTATCATGGAAGGATCTTACTTCATCGTCAAATCTGAAAGTAAGTTTTGGTGGGTATAAGATTCTTGGTTGGCATCCATTTTCTCTCAGGGCTTGGTAAATGTTGTTCCAGGCCCTTCTAGCTTTTAGGGTCTGGTTTGAAAAATCTGCTTATTCGTTTCTTATTGGTTTCCCCCTGAATGTAATTTGATTCTTTTCTCTCGTGGCCTTTAAAATTCTTTCTTTATTTTGTATGTTAGGTATTTTCATAATAATGTGCCTTGGTGTGGGTCTGTTGTAATTTTGTATATTTGGAGTCCTATAAGCCTCTTGTACTTGGTTTTCCATTTCATTCTTCAGATTTGGGAAAATTTCTGATATTATTTCATTGAATAGATTGTTCATTCCTTTGGTTTGTTTCTCTAAACCTTCCTTAATCCCAATAATTCTTAAATTTGGTCCCTTCATGATATCCCATAATTCTTGTAGATTCTGTTCATGATTTCTTACCATCTTTTCTGTTTGGTCAACTTTGTTTTCAAGATTAAATATTTTTTCTTCAATATCTGAGATTCTGTCTTCCAGGTGTTCTATCCTATTGGTTATGCTTTCTATGGAGTTTTTAACTTGGTTTATTGTTTCCTTCATTTCAAGCATTTCTGGTTTTTTTTTTTTTCAATATCTCTAACTCTTTATTGAAATGATCTCTTGCTACCTGTATTTGCTCCTTTAACTGTTGATTGGTGTGATCATTCAATGCCTGCATTTGCTCTTTCATCTCCTCCTTCAATGCCTGCATTTGCTCTTTCATCTCCTCGTTTGCTTCCCTGATTGTTTTAATTATGTACATTCTGAATTCCCTTTCTGACATTTCTTCTGCTGTGCTGTCATTGGGTTTTATTGATATAGTATTTAGGTTTGTTTGGGACATTTTCTTCCCTTGTTTTCTCATATTGGTCAGATGTCAGTGGGACTTTGTGATATTGCAGAATTCTTCTATTGGCTTATAGTGTCCCTGTAGATTTCCAGTGTATCACCTTCCTGCCTTCAGTAGCCTGAAGTCTTGGAGTAACTTGATAATGCAGTGCTTCCAAGGAAAGCTGCCCCTAGTCCTATACTGGTTCCAGGACTTGAAGATGGCTCTGTGTGGAAAGGCTCTCACTGGGGGGTCTGCTCTGAGAAGCTAGCCTGGAAAGGCGCTTCCCGCCAGTGGGGGCCGGGCTGCGGGGTGCTTAGGGAAGTCCCTGGCTGCCCTGTCCTGGTCCCAGAAGCAACCTGTGGGCAGGAACTCGCCGCCCTGGTTCAGGGAATTGAAGCTTGGTTCTGTGTAGAAAGGCTCTCACTGGGGCGCCTGCTCCGAGATGCTGGATAATCTGGCCCTGTGGGAGGATCCCACCGCCGGAGTGCACAGGGCCACCTGGGGAGGACTCTAGCTGCTCTGCCCTACTCTAATAAGCCACCCGAATCCAGGTCTGCCACCCGGGCAGTGCTTCACCAGGTGGGGGAGACTCACCCCGAGGCTCTATTTTAGTCCGAGTCTCTCAATGCCTCCCCTTCTTGAATCCTGGGTTCTGGAGCAACTGGAGATGCAGTCACCCTCTAGTCTGCCATCTTGGATCGCCCCGTGGAAAAAGCCTGTGGCCAGGGGTGCCCGGGGGCAGGTCCGCCTGGAGAGATCTCTGGCTGCCTTGCCCTGGTCCCAGAGGCTGCTTGTGGGCTGGAGGCCACCGCTGGCTTGGGATCTTGTGGCTGGCTCTGTGTGGAAAGGCCCTCATGGGCGGTCTGCTCCGAGATGCTAGCCTGCAAAGGCGCTTCCCACTGGGGGGGGGGGGGGCTGCGGGCTGCTTGGGGAATTCCCTGGCTGCCCTGTCCTGGTCCCAGAAGCAACCTGTGGGCAGGAACTTACCTCCCTGGTTCAGGGAATTGAAGCTTGGTTCTGTGCAGAAAGGCTCTCCCTTGGGGGCCTGCTTGGAGATGCTGGAGAATCTGGCCCTCAGGGCAGGCTTTCCATTTGCAAATTCTTTTAACTTTTGTTCTTTGTGGAAAGATTTTATTTCATTGTCAAATCTCAAGGTTAGTTTTGCTGGGTATAGAATTCTTGGTTGGCATCCATGTTCTTTCAGAGCTTGAAATATATTGTTCCAGGGCCTTCTTGCTTTTAGAGTCTGGGCTGAGAAATCTGTTGATCTGTTGATGTCTTAATTGTTTTCCCCTTTTATGCAATCTGATGTTCTTCTCTCACAGCTTTTAAAATCCTGTTTTTATTTTGTATGTGAGGTATTTTCATTTTAATGTGTCTTGGTGTGAATCTGTTGTAATTTTGTGCACCTGGTGTTCTGTAAGCCTCTTGTATTTGATTTTCCATTTTATTTTTCAGGTTTGGGAAATTCTCTGATATTATTTCATTGAACAGGTTGTTCGTGCCTTTGGTTTGTAGCTCTATGCCTTCCTCAATCCTAATAATTCTTAATTTCAATCTTTTCATGGTATCCCATAATTCTCGGAGGTTCCATTCATGACTTCTTAACATCTTCTAAGTTTGTTCAACTTTATTTTCAAGATTAATTATTTTGTCTTCATTGCCTGAGATTTTGTCTTCCATGAGGTCTATTCTGTTGGTGATCCCTCCTATTGAGTTTTTAATTTGGTTTATCATTTTTTTCATTTCAAGTATTTCTGTTTTTTGTTTTTTTTTTTTCCGAATGTCTATCTCTTTATTGAAGAGTTCTTTTGCTTCCTGCGTTTGCTCTTTTAACTGTTTACTGCAATGGTCATGCATTGCCTTTATTTGCTCTTATTTCTTCTTTTGCTTCATGGATCATTTTAAGTATGCAGATTCTAAACTCTTTTTCTGTCCTTTCTACTGCCATGCTGTCATTGGATTCTATCACAATAGCATCTTGATTTGTTAGGGACATTTTCTTCCCCTGTTTTTTCATATTGTTTCTATATATTCCCCTCTAGCAGTGAAGATCGGAGATACTGAAGTTACCCCCTGCAGGCTTATTATGACCCTGCAGTTTTCCACTACCTCTCCTTTGAAGGAGAGATCAATACCAGTAGCAGCCAATTCAGAGAAAATGCAGCCCTGAACCAGATAGTCCCTATAAAGACTTTAACATTTTTGTAATGAACAGGATGAGTTCAATTACCATTTACAGTGTTTCTAGTTGAACAAGAGGAGGGGGAAGGCTGTAGGATGTAAGAGAGTAAATAGAAGTACCTGGGAAGGGAGCTGCCCTCCCAATGCTGATGGCCACACCCTAAGGAATAATTCAAAATGCCTGCGCCAGCCTCCGAAGAAGCTGAGGACCCCAGTGAGGGTATGCTGAGTCAGCATGGAGGCAGGTGCAGTGTCCCTCAGCAGTAGGCAGGCAGGCTCAGCTACTGGCTTCCATCCTCAGTGTGGGGCGAGCTGGGGGCCTTGGTGGCAGTTTGTCTGCGGTGGGGAGTGAGCTCAGCAATGGAGTCTGACCTCAATGTGTGTGGGGGACGGGTTCAGCTACGGCGTCCCACTTTGGTGGAGGGGTGGTCAGACTCAGTGATCGTGTTCAACCTAGGTGCAGGGGGTCTAAACCCAATCTTTAAAGGTACTGTTCATCTCCTCTACAAGTAAGGGATTTCCACATTAATTATTTATTTACAGATATTGAATGCATTTGCAAAGTTTTCCCTATTTTAAACAGTGTCATTATGGGCAAAAAATTTTCCTCCCACATCATGCATGTGATATCCATATTCCATATACAGCTTTCATAGATACAGTACACATTTTCTAACAAAACAGATATTCTGAAAGTTTACTGTTTTTGTTACTTCTCCAAAGCTACCCTAGAAAACATAGAAGTCATTAAAAAATGATAGTTTGCATTTGGTAAAATATTGGATCTGAAGTAAGCACATACCTGAGATCAATTTAAGATGCTGTCTTTACATTCTAATTTGTAAAGAAAAGCTAATCGTATTTTCTCCTGACTCTCTGTAATTTCCTAACCCTAAATTTAAAAAAAAAAAATAGGTAATTATTAATTATTGTGACTTGGGAGACAGTGTCTTACCATTTACTAATACTTCTATTTCAGAAATACTTCTATTTCTGATGTATATATAATCAAACAATATATAGTATGTCATTTACACTAATATACTAACAATGCTGTTCTTTAAAACTTTTATTATGAAATTTATTATTTTCAGGTTGCTCATGATGATACATATGAAGCTGGTTCACTGATTTTATAATCTGCTGTATAATATTCAATAAATAATGCTGTACATTTTATTTATCCAGTTGTCCATGGATAGCTTTTGTACATGGTTCCAAATTTTATCATTTTAAATGATGTTATTCTCGGCAAATATTTTATATTCCTCTTAGGCATATTTACAAGAGCTTCTCTAGCTACACACTTAGAATTTTAATTTATGTGTTACATCATATGTACATTTTAAAAGTACTCAAAATTCCTGATTTACTCTCCAATCTGGCAAAATATATTTAAATTGCCATAAAATGTTTATGAGATTTGGAGCCTTCCAAATGTTCATTAACACTGAGTATTTTTATTTGATTTGATTTTTGTCAATCTAATGGGTATAAAATGGTATAAACATAAACACAAATTGGAAGTGAATTTGGACAGCTATTGGGTAGCCAGTTTTTACTACGACATCTACCAATTTTCCTTATACACTTTTGTACATTTAGTTTAAATCACTACTAAATAATGTGCAGCTTTTGTTCATACTGAATAACATCTTACCATTGTTTTATGTATTTTAATTGGTCGTTTTCTATATTAGTAGTATATGTTGATTAATTAATCAGTTAATTAATTTTGGTACTGGAATTGAACCCAGTGGCCCTTTACAACTGAGTTACATCACCAGTCCTTTTTATTTTTGAGACAGAGTCTTACTAAATTGCTTAGGGCCTTGCTAAGTTTCTAATGCTAGCCTCAAACTTGTGATCCTCCTGCCTCAGCCACCCAAGTCACTGGGATTACAGGTGTGTAACCAGCTTGATTTTTTTTTAAAACTACTTTCAAAGTTTTACTTACTTCACAAAATTTACTGCAGTCCACAAAATTCCTGTGTGTCTTGATGAATTTTTTAAAAATCTGTGCACATTAAGATGAAGCTGTTAGTGTATGAACAGCTTACCTTTTGACCCAGAATTTCATCATCACAATATATTGTTCTGCCTATGTTTGAACATAATAGAAATAGAATATATATTACACATATATAGTTTTAGAGACTGGCACTTCTTTTGGTCAATCAGATTTGTTTGTACTGTTGTCTGTAAAGTTTATTTATTTTCACTGTTTTATAATATTTTCTTTTAAAAATAAGAAATAAAAACCATTTTGTTGTTGGTAAATAATGATCTTGCTTCCAGTTTGGGACTAATATGAATAAAATTACCCATGAGATAGGTGAGCTCTCAAGAAGAAAAAGGAAAGAGAACCTTATTAGATGGAGACCTGGATTCATGAACATAACTAACCATGCTTGTCTCTTTGGTAGATGAGCAAAACCTCCATCATATGCTTGTCCCAGATCAACCAGAACAAAAATCACCCTCAATTTAAATATCACAAGATTCAAAGACCCACACAATGTGCCCACTACTGATTTATGGCTAGACTGTTTAGCTAAAAAGAAATATTCTGAACTCCAAATATCACATGATTGAAACAGGATTTGATTTTCATAAAAGCTTGCCTGGGAAACTGCAAATTTCCTCCAAAAAAATCCTGATCAATAGAGAGATGGAACCTGGGTGCATCTCCTCTCTGAGGAATGAGAGTTCAGACAAGGAACTCTGCACCCTGCTTTTGGGGTGTGTATACATTTGCTTTGCTGTCCTTTTGTAAATCGGTGCACCTTGTTTTCAGGCATCATAAAATTCTTTTCAGGAATGGAGTCAAGAACCCACCTGGGTTGAGTTGAGGTCCCACTGCCCACTTGGAGGGAACTCCGCAGACCTCTTGGTCCAGTAGCTCCAAGAATATTTTTATGTCTTTATATATAAGTAATTGCTAAGAGTGGAATTCCTAGGACAAAGGTTAAGCATATTTTAGACCTTTAGTGATTTCTGCCTAGCCATTTTTCTAAAGAATTTAGAAAACTTACATTCTGACCAATCGCATGTAAAACTTTCAATGACCTTACAATCAGAGCTGACTATTTTTCTCCAGTTGCCTGATTTTATGTTATTGTTATTTGGTGGTGCTATTATAATGTACATATTTATTTTACTTCTAATTTTCACTAAGGTGCTTTACTTGTTTACTGAAAGATTTTTATCATAAAATAGATCTAAATTTTATCACATGCTTTTCCTGTTTCTTTTTTATCTCTACATTATTCTGTTAATGTTATAAATTACATTGACTGATTTTGAATCTCAAATCATACCTGCCTTTGTGAAATAAACTCTGCTTGGTTGTAATATGTAAATCCTTTTTATGATCTAAGTGTTTTGCATCTATATGTATGAGACATTTATCCATAATTTTTCTTTCTTATAATATCCTTTTCAGATGTTTACATCGATGCTGACTTAACAAGTGTTAGAAAATTTCATATCATATATATATTCACATATATGACAGATATATTTACACACAAATACCCCATGCTAAAAGTATTTGCATATGATCAATAGTTTTCTTTAATAAATATAGAACAAATTGGTTTTTCTATTCCTTCTAATATACAATTTAATAAATTATGGAAATTATGGCTTTTCAAGGAACTCTTTTACATAATTGTTCTGTTTTTGAAAAATTATTTGTAATCAATAATTGATGTTTTCTTTTTTCATTGATATATTTTGTAATGGATTCATGATTTTATTAATTTTCTCAAAGAAATAATGTTTAACTACTTTGGGTTATTTTGGGGGAGGTGAGGGAGGGAAATACTGGGGATTGAACTCAGATGTGCTTAACCACTAAGCCACATCCCCAGTTCTTTTTGACTTTTATTTTGAGACAGGATCTTCATAAATTGCTCAGAGCCTCACTAAGTTGCCAAAATTTGCTTTCAAACTTTCAATCTTCCTGCCTCAGTCTCCCGGTTTGCTGGGATTATAGGTGTGTACGACGACTGCACCTGGCATTATACTATTTTTCTAGAAAAATATATTTATTTTTCTCCTTATATAATTTCTGCTCTTATTTTTGCCATTTTCTTTCTTCTGCTTCTTGGGAGAATTAATTTCTATTCTTTCTTTCTAGTTTTTAGACTGAAATCTTATCATTGATTTTTCAGCCCTTTTTGTTCTACATTTTTTATTGTTCTAAATTATTTTCTAAGCCCTACATTAAATTTGCATGATACAAGTTTTGATATCTTGTTATCACAAGGGTCAAATATGTTCTAATTTTTTTTATTTCCTCTGTGACTCACAGGTGAGTTAGAAGGTTATTACATAATGTCAAAAGAGTGGAGACATATTGGTTTTCATTGTCTTAGTCATTTCTAGGCTAACTCCAACATGAACAGAGAGCATCCTCTGAATGGTTTCATTCTTCAAAATAGTTGAAGTTTGATTAAGGTATAAATGTTCCATTTAACAATGAAAATAATGTGAATGCTCAAGTGTTAGGTTCAGTATTCCCTATATTTCAATTAGGATGTTTTCAAAATGCATTTTCAAAATCAATATCTCTCTTCTTTCATGCTTATCTGTTCCATCAGACACTGAGAAAGTTATCTTAAAACCCACAATGATTTTTGTTGGCCTATTTTTATCTGTAGATCTAGCAGTTTTATTAGGCATATAAAAATTTTGGGTTGATATGTGTTCCTATTATATTGATTGTTTTATTATTATAAAATATCCATCATCTCTGATAATACATCTGGCTTTAAAGACTACAGACTTTTCTTGATGAACATTTGTGCCCCATATCATTTCACATCCTTTTACTTCATTCTTCCAGCACCCTTAACGTTGAAAATGTGGCTTCTATTGGCAGCATATACTACTCATTTTTTTGTTGTTGTTTTTTGAAGTTCTTAACTTTTATCTTTATCATTGAGTTATGTTACATTTCCATTTAATGAAATCATTGATAAATTTGGGTTAAATCCAACAACTTACTCTTTATTTTCTAATTGGTGCATTTGCTATTTAATCCCTTTGCTTTCTCCTTTCCTGCCCTGCTTTCTAATACTCATTGTTACTGTTCTTGGTTCCTTCTTTGAGTTCATTGCTGCACAGTGCCAGAATTCCCCGCTCTATCACTTCACATGGATATAGTATATATGTTGTTATATATTCCAGTACTTTGTATATTTCTTTTTATTATATGGTACCAAGGATTGAATCCAAGGATGCTTAACCACTGAGCAACATCCCCAGATCTTTTTATATTTTATTTAGAAACAGGGTCTTGCTGAGTTGCTTAGGGTCTTGCTAAATTGCTGAGGCTGGCTTTGAATTCATGGACCTCCTGTCTCAGCCTCCCAAGCTGCTGGGATTACAGGCATGTTCCACCTGCAGGATCCAATATTTCATATATTTAAAATTTATAAAGCTTTAGGTCTACTCTGATTTTGCCCTGTGTGTGTGTGTGTGTGTGTGTGTGTGTGTGTTTATGTGTGTGCATCTCCATACATGACTGTGTTTGTGAATATTTTTGTTCTGCTTGAATGTCCTCATGTTCATTTATTTTTGTTATTTGTTTTGTTTTTTGGTACAGGGTTATTGCCTCTGAAATCAACGGGATTTGTTTGTGTTGAAAACATCTCTATTCATCTTCATTCTGAAAGACAGTTTGGCTAATTATAAGATCAGATGTTCACAATTATTTCTTGCAAAACTTTCAAAAAGTAATGCTGTGGCTTTTGGCTTGTAAAATTTTGGAATTTTCAGTTTTAATAATTTCTCAGCAAATATTCTTACAAATGTTGCTTTTATCCTCCTTGCCTCTAATGTTATTCAGGTTAGAATAAAATTCAGTTTAGATTTATTCACCTATTCCATATTTACACCTTTTTTTTCTTGCTGTATCCATTTCAGTAAATACATTTTTTTACTTTCAGAATTTGCATTTGATTCTTTTTCCATATACCTGTATGTCATTTTGGGAGTTAAATGTTTTCACATTCCCTTAATTTCTTCAAATATATAATTAAATATTTAGGTTTTCTGTGTTTTTCAATTCGAAATTTTTCCTCCTGATTTTTTAGTCATTTGGTCCACTGTTTCTATAAGGTCTGGCACATATTATTGTATGCATTTACCATTTATAGACATTATAAATGCTTGAGTTGATATTAGTATCTGACATATCTCAGAGTTTCACTACTAGAAGAGTAGACACCTGACCAATATAGGAAAACAAGGGAAGAAAATGTCCCAAACAAACCTAGATGCTACATCAATAAAATCCAATGACAGCATAGCAGAAGAAATGTCAGAAAGGGAGTTCAGAATGTACATAATTAAAGTGATCAGAGAAGCAAAGGATGAGAGGAAAGAGCAAATGCAGACTGAATGATCACACAAATCAACAGTTAAAAGAGCATATGCAAGAAGCAAAAGATCATTTCAATAAAGAGTTAGAGATACTGAAAAAAAGAACAAACAGAAATCCTTGAAATGAAGGAAACAATAAACCAAATAAAAACTCCATAGAAAGCATAACCAATAGAATAGAACGCCCAGAAGACAGAACCCCAGATATTGAAGACAAAAATATTTTGTCATGGTATTTAATCATGAAAACAAAGTTGACCAAACAGAGAAGATGGTAAGAAATCATGAACAGAATCTCCAAGAACTATGGGATATCATGAAAAGGCCAAATTTAAGAATTATTGGGATTGAGGAAGGCTTAGAGAAACAAACCAAAGGAATGAACAATCTATTCAATGAAGTAATATCAGAAATTTTCCCAAATCTGAAGAATGAAATGGAAAACCAGGTACAAGACTTATAGGACTCCAAGTATACAAAATTACAACAGACCCACACCAAGACACATTATAATGAAAATACCTAACATACAAAATAAAGAAAGAATTTTAAAGGCTACAAGAGAAAAGAATCAAATTACATTCAGGGGGGAACCAATAAGAATATCAGCAGATTTTTCAATCCAGACCCTAAAATCTAGAAGAGCCTGGAACAACATTTACCAAGCCCTGAAAGAAAACGGATGCCAACCAAGAATCTTATATCCAGTAAAACTTACTTTCAGATTTGACGACGAAATAAAATCCTTCCATGATAAACAAAAGCTAAAGGAATTTACAAAAAGAAAGCCGGCATTACAGAACATTCTCAGCAAAATATTCCATGAGGAAGAGATGAAAAACAACAATGTAAATCAGCAACGGGAAGAACTAGCCTAAAGGAATAACCAAATAAAGGAGAAACCAAATCATGTCAAGAAACAAATATGAGTCAAATGACTGGGAATACAAATCATACCACAATAATAATCCTGAATCTTAATGGCCTGAACTCATCAATCAAAAGACATAGAATGGCAGATTGGATTAAAAAGAAAAAACCTACAATATGCTGCCTGCAAGAAACTCATCTTATAGAAACAGATACCAATAGACTAAAGGTGAAAGGATGGGAAAAAACATACCATGAATACAGACACAGCAACACCAAAAGTAGTAAAAGACAGGAAATAGTTAAAATCAGAGTCAAAATCAATGAAATTGAAAGAAAAGAAACAATCGGAAAAATTGACAAAATAAAGAGTTGGTTCTTTGAAAAAATAAACAAAATTGATAATCCCTCAGCCACACTAACAGAGAGAAGTAGAGAGAAAACTCAAATTACTAAAATTCGGAATGAATAAGGAAATATCACAAGAGACACGAGTGAAATACAAAACGTAATTACAAGCTATTTTGAAAATCTATACTTCAACAAAACAGAAAACCTCGAAGACATTAACAAGTTTCCAGAGACATATGAATTACCTAAACTGAACCAGGAGGACATACACAACATAAATAAATCAATTTCAAGCAATAAAATAGAAGAGGTCATCAAAAGCCTACCAACAAAGAAAAGTCCAGGACCAGATGGGTTATCAGCTGCGTTCTACCAAACCTTTAAAGAAGAGCTCATTCCAATACTCCTCAAAGTATTCCATGAAATAGAAGAGGAGGGAACCCTCCCAAACTCATTCCATGAAGCCAATATCACCCTGATACCTAAACCAGACAGAGACACATTGAGGAAAGAAAATTTCAGACCAATATCCTTAATGAACATAGACACAAAAATTCTCAACAAAATTTTAGCAAATTGCACACAAAAATATATTAAAAAGATAGTGCACCATGATCAGGTGGATTTTATCCCAGGGATGCAATGTTGGTTCAACATCCGGAAATCAATAAATGTCATTCACCATATCAACAGACTTAAAGTTAAGTTAATAATCACATGATTATTTCAATAGATGCAGAAAAAGCATTTGATAAAATACATCATCCCTTCATGCTCAAACACTAGAAAAAATAGGGATAGTGGGAACATTTCTTAACATTGTAATGGCCATCTACGCTAAGCCCATGGCTAATATCATTCTAAATGGTGAAAAACTGAAAGCATTGCCCCTAAAATCTGAAACAAGGCAGGGATGCCCTCTTTTACCACTTCTATTCAACATCGCCCTTGAAACTCTAGCCAGAGCAATTAGACAAACCAAAGATATTAAAGGGATAAGAACTGGAAAAGAAGAACTTAAACTATCCCTGTTCGCAGATGACATGATTATATATTTAGAAGAACCAGGAAATTCCACCAGAAAACTTTTAGAACTCATAAGTGAATTCAGTAAAGTAGCAGGTTACAAGATCAATGCTCATAAATCCAATGCATTTTTATACATAAGTGATGAATCTTCAGAAAGAGAAGTTAGGAAAACTACCCCATTCACAATAGCCTCAAAAAAAATAAAATACTTGGGAATCAATCTAATGAAAGAGGTGAAAGACCTCTACAATGAGAACTACAGAACACTAAAGAAAGAAATTAAAGAAAATATTAGAGGGCTGGGGAGATAGCTCAGTCAGTAGAGTGGTTTCCTTGCAAGCACAAGGCCCTGGGTTCAATCCCCACAAAAAAAAAAAAAAAAAAAAAAAAAAAAAAAAAAAAAAAAAAAAAAGAAAAAGAAAAAAGAAAGAAAGAAAGAAAGAAAAAAAGAAAATATTACAGGATGGAAAGATCTCCCATACTCTTGGATAGGCAGAATTAATATTGTCAAAATGGCCATACTATCTAAAGTGCTATACAGATTCAATGCAATTCCAATTAAAATCCCAGTGATCTCTATTTCTTACAGAAATAGAGCAAGCAATCATGAAATTCATCTGGAAGAATAAGAAACCCAGAATAGCTAAAGCAATCCTTAGCAGGAAGAGTGAAGCAGGGGGTGTCACAATACCAGACCTTCAACTATACTACAAAGCAATGGTAACAATAATGGCATGGTATTGGTACCAAAAGAAACAGGTAGATCAAGGGTACAGAATAGAGGACAAGGACTCAAACCCAAATAAATACAATTTTCTCATACTAGACAAAGGGGCCAAAAATATGCAATGGAGAAAAGACAGCCTCTTCAACAACTGGTGCTGGAAAACTGGAAATCCATATGCAGCAGAATGAAACTAAACCCCTATCTCTCACCTGCACAAAACTCAATTCAAAATGGATCAAGGACCTCGGAATCAGACCAGAGACCCTGCATCTTATAGAAAAATAGTACGTCCAAATCTTCAACATGTCAGCTTAGGATCAGACTTCCTTAACAGGACTCCCATAGCACAAGAAATAAAAGCAAGAATCAATAAATGGAATGGACTCAAACTAAATAGCTTTCTCTCAGCAAAAGAAACTATCAGCAATGTGAAGAGGGAGCCTACAGAGTGGGAGATAATCTTTGCCACTCATACTGCAGATAGAGCACTAATTTCCAGAATATATGAAGAACTCAAAAAACTCTACACAAAGAATACAAATAACCCAATCAACAAATGGGCTAAGGAAATGAACAGATACTTCACAGAAATTCTACAAACAATCAACAGATATATGAAAAAATATTCAACATATCTTGTAATAAGAGACATGCAAACCAAAACTACCCTAAGATTCCATCTCTCCCCTGCAATTAGAATGACAATTATCAAGAATACTAGCAACTATATGTGTTGGCAAGGATGTGGGGAAAAAGGCTCACTTTTACATTGCTGGTGGGGTTGCAAATTAGTGCAGCCACTCTGGAGAGCAGTGTGGAGATTCCTTAGAAAACTTGGAATGGAACCACCATTTGACCCAGCTATCCCACTCCTTGGCCTATAACCAAAAGACTTAAAATCTGCATATACAGAGATGCAGCCACATCAATGTTCATAGCTGCTCAATTCACAATAGCCAGATTGTGGAGTGAATCTAGTTGCCCTTCAATTGATGAATGGATAAAGAAACTGTGGTATATATATACAATGGAATATTACTCAGCTACAAAGAATAATAAAATTATGGCGTTTACAGGCAAATGGATGAAATTGGAGAATATCATGTTAAGTAAGATAAGCCAATCCTGTAAAAGCAAAGGACGAATGATCTCGCTGATAAGTGGATGAACACACAAAATGGGGGGTGGGAAGGAGGCAAGAATGGAGGAAGGAGGGACTGTATAGAGGGAAAAGTGGGGTGGGAGGAATGGGGGGAAGGAAAAAATAACAGAATGAATCAAACACCATTACCCTATGTAAATGTATGATTACACAAATGGTATGCCTCTACTCCATGCAGAAACAGAGAAACAAGATATATCTTACTTGTTTACAATAAATAATAAATTTTTAAAAAAAAATCATGGTTCTGATTTGCTCTTACTCAGAGCTGTGGTTCTCTCTTGACATGGTCCAGCTTCACAGAACTTGTACTTCCTTAAGTAAGAGATACTGAATGATGTCACCCTTATATAGCATCTAAAAGTCAAACTCACAAAAAAGATGACAGGAAGGTAGTTACCAGAGACTGGGGAAGGGTGAAACGGAGATGGTTGTTCAAGAGGCCAACTTTTAGAGAGAAGATGAATAAATTCTAGAGACCAAATGTACACCATGGTGACTATACTTAATCCTAATGTATTATATACATGCTTGAAACACACTAAAAGCCTAATTACCAAGTGTTTTCACTGGGAAAAAAAAAGTAATTAGGCAAGGTTACAATTATCTTAGCTTGATTATGGTAATTATTTTACAATGTGTATATACATCAAAACATCACACTGCATGTCCTAAACATAAATATTTCTGTTTATCAATCATACTTCAATAAAGTTGGGAAGTCAATTATAAAACATCCAGTGTGTTTTTGAAGGATTTTTTAAAGATTAATGGCTATTACCTTTTTTTGTCCGATTTATTTTTTCATTATCTATAGCCATGTTCATTTTCAAAATTACAGAGTATGATGTTATTTTATGTATTTGAAAATATTCTGTATTAGGTACTGTCTGTTTCGTACTGCTGTAACAGAATTTTACTAACTGGATTATTTATAATGAACAAAAATTAATTGGCTTATACTTATGAAGGCTGCGACATCCAAGACTGAGGGACTGGCATCTGGTGAGGGACTTCTGGCTGCATCATCCCATGGAAGAAAGGCAAAGAGGGGATGAGAAGAGAGAGACAGACAGACAAAGGGAGAGAGATAGAAGGGTGGGGGGACTATGCCTTTTATAAGGAGTTCACTCCCTTAACAATGAATCCACTCCCAGGATAACAGCATTAATCTAGGTATGAGTACCGGCCCTCATGACCTAATTGCCTCTTAAAGGTTCCACTTATTAATATTTTTATAATGAAAATTCAATTTCAGCATGAGTTTGGGAGGGGAGAAACATTCAAACCATAGCAGGTATCTTCCCTTTATAATTACATGAAAGTTCAAGTCTGTATTTTATTTTATTTTCTCTTTATTGACTTTTTCCAGGAGCTAAAATGACTGAAAAGAGGCACCCACTCACCTCCTTGGTCACAAAGCAGAACAAGTAACAAAGGTCCAGCTGCATTTGGAGGCGAGTGACATTGGGAGATCACCGGATATCAATGAGACATAGATTTGGAACCTTGGATGATTCAGAGGCCTGGACCAACAGCAAAATAAGAGATACCCGGATATTCCTCCGTTATTGGGAGAGGAAGGAGCTTTCCTTTGTAGAGGTGAGGGGAAGAGGGTGCCAGAACAGAAGCTAGCCATCCTATCTACTGGAAACTCCTTATCCTCTCAGGCTTGCAGCCAGTGTAGATAAGTAACCTGTAATCCGCAGAACAGTCTTGCTTTGGAAGAGGATCTCATATCACCTCCCCAGTGAGCACTCCCCCATTGTAGCCAGGGGCCATTTTGGGAACCTAGTTAGTTTATTCCTATCAGTCTTTCTTAATAGTTTGGTTCTAAAATAGCCTGTTTGTGTTGTTAGCGATTTCTACTCCTTTCTATTGTATTCTACCTCTGTATCAAAATTTTCTTCCTGATCTATAACATTGTAAGAAGTATATTTTAAAATATCATTCTGTGATTTTGGATTTGTCATTTTTTGCTTAAAGTTCTCTCAAATTTTATTTCATAAAAATGTTACCTTATCGGTTACATATAAAGTCATGATTATTATATATTTATGTTTTATCATTGGGAGATGTCAATCCTTCCTTGATTGTTCTCATTTTATATTCTAGTATTCAAATATTAGATTTTGCATTCACTTTAATTTTATTCATTTTTATAAATTCATTTTCAATGATTGTATTATTATATTTTAGCTATGTCCCTAGCAAGAAACAAACAGATCAATATTTTGAGTTAGATTCTTTGTCCATGGATGTGAGAGTTTAATGTATTTAAATTTATTGGGATCTCTGACATGTTTGGACTTAGTTATACAGCCTGATTTTGTAACTTCTATTTAACATAATTTCCCTTCGCTCTGTTACATTTCTTCCCCAGGTTGAACTTATTACATTTTCTTTATTTAAATATATCCCCCATTAGTTTGGACGCTGAGCAATCTATTTCTATTCTTTAGTAAATATTTGTATAAATGTACTTTATGGCTCACAAATATCCTTTGTGTACATTTTTGGTTTCCCTTGTCATTGTATTGTAGCCATCAGAAGCCAATAGCTGGTGGGCAATGAGAAGTGACTGATTCAAGAAGAAGCTATTAGAAGCCAGTGCTTGTCTTCTCCCTGCAGCAAGAACCTTGCAGGGCATATGTTTCACATAGCACAGACTCAAGATGGAAGAGAGCTGCCTGACTCCCACCAGATTTGCATGGGTTAGAAATAAATTCTTATTATTAAGCCATTTATATAGATGGGCTTGTCTGTAGCAGCACCTAACATAAGTGATTCTGATTAAAATAAATAACTATACTTTGCCAGCAATTTGTAAATATAATCATTTTGTCCGCCACTTTTTTTTCTGTTCTCTGCAAAAACAACCTTGGCATTTATCCTACACTCCCTCTTACATATTCCAAGTTTTTATTATATATCAATGTTTTATTTCTAACATATACGATCCTGTATATTAGTTATTTCACATATTTAATGTCTAATAGTTATCTAATTTTTTCTGTAAGTTTCATAATCTTCCTTTCCTTCATTCAGTCCCACATGCTTTATTTTGTTTTTTGCTGATTAAATCTTTTAACAGTTCTTTCAGAAATATGTAATGAACTTTTAACTATTCATTCCTGTGTGTCTTTAAATAATTTGGGGGGATCAAATAAATCAATGCAGATCTTCTTTTCTTCATAATTTCTGTGATCCACATATTCCCTGAGTTATAGAAGTTTCTGTATTGGACAAGCTTTGTTTCCTTGGCCCGTGTCCCATAGAATCCACTGAGTTCAGATCATTTTTATGGATGCTCAGTTTGGTTTCTTTCATTACGTTGGTACAGAAAATATTTGGCCCAGTACTCATTCATACCATTGTCTAAGCATTTTAATTCCCAAGGGTAGAGTCTGATCTACTGATATGTCAGTACAACCTTTTATACTTTTATAGTAAGTCATCAAGCTAGTGTTTGCCGCTGTTCCCAGATCTTACTTATAGGCAAGGGTGACAGTTCCAGGTACCCTCTGGGCATAAGGCCTAAAGCCTGAATCTCCATTAGAACACTAGATATTGAAGTATAGATCTTTCTCCTGTGAATCACCCCAGCTTCCAATTTTTCTTTTATAGCATCTGGAGATTTCTCTTACAAGGACCTTTGCTCCAACACTGGAAGTTGGTTGTCTTCTTTATTTTTTTGTCTATTCATTTGATGTATTTAAAATAGGAAGGGGAATTATTCATATGAAATTTAATAGTACTATAGTTACTACTAGCTCCAGTAAGACATTTCAAATTCAAAAACAAAAAGTTGAACACATTTCTTAAATTTTACTTCCAAAATTAGTAGCATATGTATATATAGAGATATAGGTATATCATATATATCTATAGATAGATAGATAGATAGATAGATAGATAGATAGATAGATAGATAGATAGATAGATAGATAGAAAGATAGAGTTTCTTCTATTCTAGGAATCTCTTATGGATTGAATTTGAGGATACCCTTAATTATCTTTTGGATAATGATTCAGTGAGCATTTATTTCACTCCCTTTCTATGTAGAAACAGTTAAATCAACAGTAAGATTTCCATGTAAAATTCTATTAAGGTACAAGTTGCCAATTATAGGTCTGAATTCAAGAATTGCTCTTGAGGGGTGTAATAAACAAGACTGAAAACTTAAAACAGACATGTGGCTTTTCTACCTTTCCTTGTCCCATGTAGTCCATTACATTTTTTATTTGTTCCAGGTTCCAAGAGAGACAACAGAAAATCTATCAATAAGGCAACCAAGATGCTTCAAGAGGTTCCATTTCTTTGGGGTTGGGAATGAAACTAAGGGTGGCCTGTTTGGTCCTCTGTTGGTTTTATTTTCATTGCTTACTATATATTCCTAAGGAACTAAAAAGAGTAAAGATGAAATCATCAAACTCAATTCAAGCAACAGAAGAAAACTGGATTCCAGACTCCCTGGGTACCATGGCTGGATAGATTCTTTGACTTAAAGGTATGGCCCTGCTTCTGTGCTTGCCCTGAATCTTCAGTTCCCCTATCCCTAGTAACAAAATATCTTCTACTATAGGATTCTGTCTACTACCTTCTCCTCCCACGTTAAACAAAACAGGTATATAGAAAGGTAGATCAATAAATACACAGAGGTCCACTTTAGGAAAAGACACTTGTCACATACTGCATTAGCAGTTCTAGACAAAATATGAGGAAACTAGGTGTTTGAGAAATCATGACCTTCTAGTTCCAAACCTTTCATAAAGAATTAAATAAATCCTACAACTCAATTCCATCTTTACTAATAAACTGTCCATTTTATAGTCCTCCTTCAATTCCTTTAACAGGTTCAGTTACTGGTAACTGATTCAAAATGAGAACTCATAACTCCTAAGATGTGAAAATTTAGCAATTTTTTTCCTCCTGTTACCCTAACTTTATAGACCTTAAAGTTTTCTGTCACTTCATTTTTTCTTTATGTGTCTTTATATTCTTCCTTACATATTCTTCCTTACGTATTTTTGCTCACATTCCTATTTTCCTTTCTTTTCCAGACAGAGATACTCCAGAAAATAACCCCATGGGAGGGGGGGGAGGCTGCACAATTTCTGAATTCCATATTACTTTAAAAGTTCAATAACTTTGTTAGTTCCTCTGCTAGAGGCAGTCTGAAATAGGTAGACAAAAAAATTTTAGTTTGCAGTGAACACTGTGTCAGAGTGAGAAGTGAAAAGCCATTTTGTTTTAGGCAAAAGGAAGTTATCTCTGAAATGTTGAAAGACTCGCTTACCAGACTCTCAATTTCTAGCAAACAGCATGCTGCAGGTCTACATAAAACACTTAGAATTCAATGTTTCGTCTTCAAACATATGTGCTGCAGTTAAAGCCTACTGCTCTTCTCTAGTGTGGAATATTGTGGAGGAAAAGTAACTTTCCTCAGGCATGAAAAAAGAAATATGGTTAGTGGAAGAAACATAAGTAGAAAATATTAAGAAAAAACAATGTCAGAAGACAAAACAATTATGAATTTTATGTGGCATGTATCCACCTACCTCAATGTATATGTCTGGTTTAAACATCAGAATCTAGGATGAATGGATTTCAATGGGGTCACCTGGCAATACCCATAGAGTGACTCAAGTGCAGAATTGTATGTTGAAATATGTCCTTCCAAATCCCCACTTGTTTGAAAATTGTTTTTTTTCCTGACATGTTTTCAGCTCTTCCTGACAGAGTTCATAATTTCCTTTACTTATTATCATAATAGTTTTCTCCTATGTTTATTAGAGTCTATATTGTTTTAGTCAGCTTTTCATTACTGTGACCAAAATATCTGACAAGAATAACTTAAGAGGAAGAAAAGGTTAATTTGGCTCATGTTTTCAGAGATTGGGTGCAGGGTGACTGAGTACATAGCTCTTGGCATGAGGTGAGGCAGAAATTCATGGTGGGAGGGCATGACATAGGAAGGATACTTACTTAGTTCATGACAGCCTTAAAATAAAGAGAGAGCTCTTCTTCCCAGGGACAAAATATAAACCCCAAAGACATGGTCCCTGCAGTGACCTACTTTATCTAGCCATGCCCTACCTGCCTACAGTTACCACACCATAAATCTAGTCAAATTATTAATCCAGCAAATGTATTAGTCAACTGATTAACTGATTAGCTGTCATAATCTAGTTGTTTCACCTCTGTAGATTCTTGTATTGTCTCACATATGAGTTTTTGGGGGTCACCTCATATCCAAACCAATATAGATACAGATATGTGGATAGAGATATCATACACACACACACACACACACACACACACACACACACACTTTTAAGGTTGTGTTTGTAGAAAATTTTAAAAGCCAATCATCTTGGCACTCTCTAAACATGAAAATCAAAAATAGCCCCTGTACTAATTCTACCATCCCATATTTTCATTTCTCAAGGTATCCACTTTTTCAGTTGTATCTTCTCAATATTTTTAAATAACACTTAAAAGACATTTGTTCAATTTAATTTTCAAGTATGATCATTTTCTTTCCAAAAGGAAAAACTAGAATTTAGTTACCACACGCCTAACACATTATACATAAAAACTTCTCTTTATGCTATTATTGAAATCTACTATTACTTTATTAGGATTATGGCTATAACATTTATCAGTAATTTTAACATGTAATTTTTATCTAAAATTGAATGATGTGTTTTAATTACATTTCATTGATTTTCCATTCATGCTTCCTGTAAAAAGCATATATGAAACTTTTTGTTCTATAAGCTTTCAAACAATATTGTTTTCAGGTATTACTCTCTCTTCATAGATATTTCATGTTTCAAATGCCTGAGCCTCTTTGGAGTTCCCATATGGTCTTGCATATGAGCTTTCTTTACTGATGGCATATTTTCATGTTTCCTCTGACTTCTCAGTCTGGTGTTTTTTGTTTGTTTGTTTGGTTGATTGGTTGGTTGATTTGGGGTTTTATTTTAGGATCTTATTTGCAAATTCCAAAATTCTTTTACTGGCATATTGTTTCTCAGTATATCTGCCCTTGAATATTTTTCCCTTTTACAGTTGTGATAAAATTACATCAAAAGAAATGACACATTTTACCATTGAAAAATTAACTTTCATACCCATTCTAATGTTTAACCAGTGAATCAATGAGTTTGTGTTAACTGGTTACTAAATATTTAGCACATTGGGTCCTGGCCTCAAGGAACTTACATTCTGTTTAAGGTAACATAGCTTATGCTTAAAAATTAAACATAGAACAGTATATTACATACAAATTGGGTAGTTTTAATCTAATTATAATTCAGAAAATAAATCAGCATGAGCATATATTTAGAGAAAGACAGAAGAAAATACAAGCCTTTCACTATTTTTGTGAAATGCAACATATTTAATATTTGGTAGATTGAAGAATAAATCAATAATAATCATGAAGAATATTTAGAGAAAGCTTACTCATAGCCCAGAAATATTCTAAATCGGCATAAGCTCTCATCTACTCCTCAAAACAAATATATGAGGCTGTTATTTTTTCCACTTTTACAGGTGAGGAAATTGTAGCATGGAGAGGTACTCTACTTGCCTAATGTCAGGCAGCTAACCAAGAACTTAACAAGGATTCAAGCCAAAAGGTCTAACTTCAAAACTTTTGCTGTTAGAGAGTAAGTTATATTGATATTTGTATTGAATTAGCTCAAATTCAGCAGTATTTTAATTCTATGCAAGCATTTTCAGGGGCTTGTTTTAGAAAGTCAAATATAATTTTAATTATGACAGACTATGACAGAAAAATGGAATTATCTATGATATATCCTAATTAAAGAAGACAATTTCTTTTGTTAAAAACCAGTCTGTTGAGATTGGGGAGAAATCTGCAGCCTTAAACAGTAAGTAAATCAATAAAGCAATGAGTTGACATGAGCAGCAGAAACTTCAGACCTCTGTGCTAATGTGATCAACAAATCATGAAATGAAAATATCACATGGAGCTTCTGATATTATCCCAATAATAATGAAAATTTTCAATAAGAACTCAATTGATGTAACCAAAAATGACAGCAAGAAGACACATGTATATAGATCTGAATTTGTAGGTGGATTTTTATTTCTAATAAGATGGTTCTCAAATATAAATGTGTAAAATATTAAGACACAACTTGTTACATTGTTCCTACTTAGTAATATAGCAACTAAATACATCAGAAACCCTATGCAATAAAGTTAGCCAACAAGAAGACCCCTAATTATGTCTGTTTCCATTAATTATTGGATTTCACGGGGCTATATAGTCTTTTATTAACACAATAACTTCTAGTCACATTTATGTGGTACAGTTCTCTGTTCTTTTGCACATCCATTTATTGAATTTTTAGCATATTACTTTAGATTTTTAGGTGGATAAGAACCTTTCTACATAAAAAGGGGAATCTTGATGCAATGGAAAGAGAAAGATTGGATTCAGGAGTCTAGAGTTTAAGTTCAAACTTGGCTTGCACCCTATGTGTGGACATTTGACTCCTCTACTGACCTAAGTTTTCTTGTCTCTAGAGAGAAGGGTCTGACTAAATATGTAAGTTCTTTTTGAAGCTAATGTACCATATGTCCATGAGAGGATCTATACATTTAGTCCATTCAGTTTATGAAAAACAGTTGCTATTTAATCTATTTGACCTGGCAGTTCTTCTGGTCATATGGCAGCCAAATGAGTTTACTTTCTCTCAGCAAAAAGTCTTATTTCATTACATTTAACATTTCATAGTGGCTTTCACATGAAAATAATTCTGAGAATAGTAGTCCATGTTATCTCACTTTTGAACACAAATTCTAAAACAGATGCTAGATAAGAGGAGTGTGGTCACATCAGTAGACAGGTGTGTAGATATGGTACAGGCTGATTTGTGGTGAGCTTGTTATTGATGTTCAGTTATTACTTTTTAAGGTAAGGTCATATGTCTTTGCCACCAATATAACCTCCCTCAGGATCTGTGTACTTTTTCATTGTCCTTTTGGTTTGTGCCCAAAAACGTGGATAGGACCGTAGATAGGACTCTGGAAGGTTGATCAGTTTGCCTTTCTTTAGCAACTTGGAACAAAGGCAACTGAGCAAAGTATGGGGATGGTAAAGAAGCTTCAGAACCTTTGGTAAATCTGAACTTCAGAACTCTGAATCAGATCAGTTTTAAACAGAACTACACTGGGAAGTCAGAGATCCAGAATACAGTTTTTACAAAACTAACAGGGCCACATATTCTCTGGAAAGTCTTTGTATTCTTTAGGAGTAAGCACACCTAAGGTTGAAGACATCTGTTACAAAATGTGATTCATTCTTCATCCTAACAAAATTACTTTGCTTGTTGACAAGGTTAGGAATTATAGAGGGAAGATAAATAAAAGAGTTTATTCAAGAAGATTTTAATGCATCAACACAATGCCTTCAGTCTATCCGGCTAGGAGAAAGATCTGCTGTGTCTAGCATGATGCAGTTCAGCTGAATTTGATTAATTTCTTGAGGGGAACTGTCAGTGTCTCTGTGAAACTAATCTGAAATACACCATTTCCTTAAAGATGTTTAATTGGGTTGGGGCCTCAGGGTTTATTTTTATCAGACTTCTAGGGTTTCATAGTTAATGCCCTGTCCTGATGTTTTCAAACATCTGTCTTTCTCTTACTCTTTGATCTTTTATGTCTAACAACAGCAGCTTAGAAATCATGTGCACATAAAATTAGTAGCCACAAATTATACCAACATCTCATTAAAGTCTGTATTGATTTAAATTATTATGGAAAGATTCATATTCAGAACTCTGTGTGTGTGTATGTGTGTGTAAGAGACAGAGAGAGAAAGAGACTTGAGTGTTTTATTCTGTTATGTTAGTAAAAATAAAAGTCACCTTACTGGCTTATGATTCCAGGGTTTTTGCAGCAATTCCTTGATCCCTGATCTGTTTATGTACATGTTCATTTCCTTACTTTTCATTTAAAACAATTTTCCCCTTCTCTCTTTCATAAATTTACAAAGACATAGAAACATTATCATATATCTGTAAAATACAAACAGCATTTCAGAACTATTAATATATACTTTGAATAATAAAAAAAGATTGAGTTACAATATTTGATGACTTAAACTAGGTATGTGCATGTTAAATTTGCTTGGGTTTTGGAAGGCATTATGTAATCCTACCAATTGCATTAGAATTAAAGCATATAAATTTATCACAAGTATGTCTATCAATGTACTTGGGGACGGATATGCCACTGGAAACTCAAAATCTTGAAAAGGTGAACGTATATAGAGAATGTGAATTCAAAACAAATAGTAACTTGATTTTCAAGGTTCGATGATAAGTGGGAGGCAGATGTTACCTACACACATATGTAAGGAGGTAATGTGGAAGGAAGGGATTATACAAACATGTACCTGTGCCGTGTGTGCTGCCTTCAGTCTGAAAAGTACATGGATAGTGAAGTTGAAGATTTTGAATTTCTATTTCTTTACATACCACAATGTCTCATTCCCCATATTCATTACACATACACATTTTTGGTGTCTAGAATTGGAATTTTTTTTCAAACTGCAATATATAATTTGCTGATTCATTCGAGCTTCTGAATTCACATCCCTTTTTACTTAATAACTGACCTTGTTAATAATCTTGCCACTGAGCATGTTTTTATTGTTATTTAATAGCATATTAGTACAAAATTGAGTTGTATTTTTATTATTTTTTGAAAGAAGCCATTTTAATGTTCTGCATTTGTTTACTTATTTATTTTTTTTTATTTTTTATTTTTTTTTATTTTTTACTTTTTTTTTTACTTATTTATTTTTGAGAGAACATGTATCCCCATGAGTGTGAACTACTCAGAACATTCAAAATATTTATATGATACAAGACTTCAGAGTGTTAGGGCCATGAAGGATGGTGTGTCTCTACAATTAATGCACATGTCTCCTGAAAGTGTCACTGAGTCTTGAAAAGATCCATCCTGCATTTGATTTTCAATTGTTTTTATCTGTTGGAACAAGATTCCCTTTGAGTTCCTATGCTGATGTGGTTGAAAAATATATTCAAACATCACATTTTGTTAGAATTATAAAAAAAAAAATTAAAAGTAAGAGCTACATGAGATTAGAATGAACTTTTCTTTGGCTTTTTTTAAATACTCTATTTAGCAGGTGTTATATTAGTCTTTGGATAGAACAGATTGTCATTTTTTCCCCTTATATTCTTGCTATATTCTGATTAATTCATATTACAAAGAATCCACATGCATATATTACTCAGGAAAAGAACTACTCCTATCCATTCAGATAGAGTAGCAGAAAAACGCTTTTTAAAATCCCTTTTAAATTCATTATTTCAAAACTGACCCTATGTTAACACTGTAACAAGTACCAGGTGCAGACTGTGGCAGGTGGCTTACTATTGTGATCATTTCCTTGAGTATGTCTTTGTTTTATTCCTTTCCTTTCCGTGAATGAACTACATGAAGTTAAAGCTGCCACAGAATTCTCTTGCATGGAACTTCACTGCAGGCAGCAGAGGATGCACACCAGGTTACTTCCCTTCCTGTTTCTGACTAAACCTGTGGAGGTACTAATGCCTTAGGATCCATGGGCATTGGGCAGGAGAGCTCAGCAACTACCCTTCTCTCAGTACAGTACTCAGGTGTGGTACAGTGGTCTATTTCAGCACTGATTCCCAAGCCTCCCTGATAGCAGGCCAGATAGTATGTTTCCTTGGATGGACTTCTAAATCTCTATTTATGCCCCTTTCAATGAAGATGCTCATTCCATCTTCATCCTGCTTGTAAGTAAGCTTTTACTTCAGAAAAGTTACCAACTTCTATTTTGAAGATGAAAGATAGTGAAAGGTGCCTCTTCATCCCAAGGGCATATTAAAAACTTTTCTCAGAGCTAAAAAATACAATTAACTGAAAGATTAATTTCTCATTGTACCTGATACCACCTACTGCAAATTCAATTCTTCTTGCCTTCCTTAAGCTAATATCCTGACCAGCAGGATAACACCTAAATAAACAATAAACAAACAAATAAAAATGCATTGACAAGTATGTGAAGTTTTTGATTTTGTATTTCTAAAATGAAATCTGATCAACACAAAATTAGTACTAGAAAAAATATTAACAAGTTATATTCCTGAGAGTTTCTTGTGATTATACCAAAATAGTAAATCACTTGCCTTTATTTTTTGAAGTAAGCCATGAATATAACTAAAATATTTTGCAAAGTTCAGTACTCTGAAAATGCTACAGGAGTTACAGAAAAAACAGAAGTTTGGGGAGAATGCTGAATTAACAGATAAATTACTTTTCCTTACTTTACAATCATTTTCTTTTACAAAGATACAATATAATGTCTATAACACTGAAGAGTTCATGTAAACTAAGGAGAAAGGCAGCAAAGGTGGTCATACTAAAAACAGAAGGATGATCCTCATCCAGCTGACAGTAAGTTGGCTTTAATGTTGCTATGGCTATTAGTAATTCTTACTGGAATATCAGATAATTTTATAGAATCAGTGGTAAGTTATTGGGAAAACAAACCAAATAATTTTATATGGTCAGCTGAAATTTGGGGAAGGTCAATATATTTCTTCTTATTGAAGAGAAATCAGAACATGAAAAAGTTAAACTGACTGGCTATTCTTTATCATTTCTTGAAACTGGACTTAAAATTGATAACAACAAAAATGATATGAAATAACCAACATTCTTGGATTATTTGGTCATTTATGATTAAAAGATAATAAGAAAGTCATGTAAAGTAGATTTTATTTTTCTTTAATTCTCAGATACACAAGATAGTTTCAAGTATTGAATTCCATTTTTACATTTATTACTGATTATTTAAATTCAGATCATTAAGATTTATTGACTCTACTCATGTTCCAAATTCTGTAAGAATTATTAAGAGGATAGATCAAGTTTTAAGCTTGGGCCAAGGATATAGCCCAGTGGCAGAACACTTACCCATAAAATTAAAAAAAAAAAATTAAAATTAAATAATTAATCGTAGTTTTGTTACCGTATTATGCTGTATTAATTTATGTTGTTTAAATCCTTCAAAACTTTAAAATTCTTTAAAGTCATTCAATATCTTCTTTTGAGCACTGTTAATGTCAAATATAAGCTACTATAGGAGTTCATATGTTCTCTACTTCCATCTATGTTTTTAAAACACAGGCCATTCTGAATCTCCTGTTAGCTTTCCTTCTATAGGCCCCTAATATTACATAGTGGATCTGTAGTAATTGGGGTGGAGAAATAATGGGAGTTGACAGAAATAAGAAATTACAGAATATTAAGTTAAAGTCAATTAGTCATTGTATGTACCATGCCTTAGCTTGACTCAACTTTAGTCTCGAGTTCTAACTTCAAAATAGTTCTAATAAAATAACAAAAATAAACAACAAAACAAAAAATACATATTTTATGATTTATGTATGTATGCATTAAGCAGAATCTCCAGGGAAACATAACCAACAAGGTATATATGTTTACATGTGTGTGTTGGGGCAGGGCAGCAGGGTGAAGGAAGACTAACTGAAGGAATTTGGCTCATGATTGTGGAGTTTAGAAATAGCAAAATCTATGGGGGATGCTGGAACTCAGGGAAGAGTAGCAGTTCATGTCTAAAGGCAGTCTGCTACAGAACCAAGAAGAGGAGATGCTGCAGATGAAGCATGAAGGCAGTTGCTAAAGAATTCACTCAGAGGAGGTCATTCTCTTTTTCTATTCAGGCCTTCAACAGATGGAGTTAAACCCATCTGTATTGTAGAAGACTCCTTACTTGGAGTCCACATTTTAAGTATAAATCACACCCAAAATTATCCTCACAAAAACATCCAGAATAATGTTTGACCAAATATCTAGGCACAATGACCCAGACAAGTTTACAAATAAAATTAACCATCACAGTATGTTATCTAAGAATCTGTACTATTAATAGATTAATGTTTTCCCTTTGAATTTTTAACATTGCTATTTAAGTGTTTCCAGGATTCTGTATCACTAAAATTAAATGTCAATCCAGGGCCATACACCATGAATAAAATACAGCTGCAAGTAATGCAGTACAAATAAAATGGAGCTTGCTGAGTTCTAAAAAGGAAGCTTCCCCCAGTCTATAAAAAAAATAATAAAAATCAGAAAATTTTAGAGAAATACTGAAGGTATGGCAGAACCAAGGTTAGGCTTTCTCCTTGGTTAAATTAAAGTAAACTTCTACTAGGGTTAAAAGAAGGAACTAGAGGACTTCAATTAATGGCAAAGAGAGGAAAGAGGGAGATTCCTTTTTGCAGAAGGCAAATATAAAACTAGACAACATTGCCAAGAACAGCTATTTAGAGGCAGTGGATATCAATGGGAGTCAGGCAAAAAGTTGAGAAGTTTGGTCTTTAAAAATGCTATGTGGTTAGGAAAACCCAAGACTTGTTTTGCCTGGATAAAAGTTCATAGTTCATATCACATATTTAATACATGAATATTTTCCCCAAACTTGGGCTTGCTTTTTTTAACCACCTTAAACTTCCATAGGAAAAACATCTTAAGTGAAATAATGTCCAAAGTACCATTTTTTCCTTTTATAGATCATGCTTTTGGTGTCACGTTAAAAAAATTGTGAAATCCAAGATCATTATCTTTTCTACTCCTTTTTCTAGAAATTTCATAACTTTGCATTTTAAATTTAGATCTACAATTCACTTTGAGTCAATTTAAAATATGTATCATATTTGCACATGGAAATACAATTATTCCAACACCATTTGTTGAAAAGACTGTCATTTTTTAGCTGAATTTTACCTGCAACTTTGACAGTTGACTATGTGTGGGGATCTATTACTGGGCTCCCTTCTATTCCATTGATCAATGTATCTCTCCTTTGGTTATGTATATCTGTCTGGATTAGTGTAGCTATTTAGTAAGGTTAAAAATAGGCTACTAGTAGTTTCTCTAAATTTTTATTATCTTTTTCATAAGTAAAATAATAACCTTCTTTCTTATGCTTTGTAGATTTTCATTATACTGTTGTAAAATCATTTGAAATTTTTTTAGTATTTATATGTGTGATTAGAAGTCTCTTTGGGTAAGGAGTGCTGATTTGAGTATTGTTTTCTGACGAATCTGTCTTTCTTGTCAAGTCTGTGCCCTAATTCTGAACAAAAACAATCTCCAAATTGAACTACTCTAGTTATTACAACTGCTAGTTAAATTTCACTTTCTCGATGTCATTAATGCTGCTGCTAGTATATTGATACTATTTCTGTCCTTATACTCCTTCTTATCATCATCCACAACATTTTAGGCTCAAATTATTTGACCCGTCTTCCCCCAGAATAGATTGCTGATTACCTTTTTATAAATCTCAATTTCTCCAGGAACTCAGAGAGACGGAGGTTCAATTTCTATATCAGCCGAACACATTTACATTATAAAACGGTTTTTGCTATTATAATACTCCTGTTTGAATTAAGCTGATCTGAACATGAAATTCAGACCTTTCCTTTTTATTTTTCTTTTACACATATTCTTTTTCAAAGAATACATGGGAGACCTTTCTTATCTATGTACCAGAGAGTTTGATATTGAGGAGATTTTACTTTTAAAACTGCAAACAGGGATAACACATGGTAATCACGCCCTGTCTACTAATACCAAGTACTCCATCAGGTGCCTGTAAATTTTCTTGGACATTTCCTTTACTCCACTCTGTTCTTTCCTTCGGATATGGAAGAATAGTAATTGCAACCAAAACAGAAGTTCTATAATTTCCTTATAGAGTATAAAGTAGGATTCCCTTTTTCTTTTTGCTTTTTCCTTTCAATCCTGTGCTGTTTTTTCAAATCTGTACTTGAGCAGATTATTTATCCATATAAACACAGATCCCTCTTAAAGTAATTCCATTGTCAATTTTTAAATATTATATACACAGGATTTGAATATTTAAACACAGGAATGTTTACATTTTTCTCAATTTCCATCCAGATGTATTTTATCTATAATTATCAAATATGTTTTCCATCAATTTAAAAACCAAAGTGTTTATGAACTTCAGCTATAAAAATTTTGCCTTTCATCTACATATTTTTATTGACATCTTCCTTAAAAGAAAAAAATAACTGGACTATTTGATAGAACCAATTATCATTACATTTCTAAACAATTTATTTCATGTTATCATATTCAGTGCTTCCAATGTATTCTATCAATTTTTGAAAACAACAATATGAATTGATTTAGCAATTTTCTTATTCTTCTCACTCAATATTTACTGAAACTAACTGAAGAATTTAGTATTGTAAATTTTAAAACTAAGGAAAATTCTCATTCACTAAGGTGGTTGCGATATACATAAAACTGATTTTTATTAATTAATGTGACAAGATTAAAATTTTTATATAATAATAAGAATCAACTCATTAAAAATGCTTTTTTGCCAGTTATTGATGTCATGCAGAAGAATGCAACAGAAAAAAAAAAAAAAACCAGTTTGGGGATTCTGCTTCAAATTGAATGATGGAATAATAATTTCAAGGGTTCTACTTTTAGAGATGACTAGATTCTGAACAAATATTACCTATAATTCTCCAAATCTCTTTCCAGTACTACTGCACATAGAAAAAACAAAAAACAAATACACTGTCACACTAAAATAAGACCAAGGAACAGTGAGTTGTAACAGAACAAATGAAAAGTGAGACAAAGGTGGAGAATGTGACAATGTCACAGTGTCAGCCTGTGAATACTTTGGTAGCAGCAAGTTAGTTTGATTTAACCTGGAAGTTCTGTGCTAAGCCCACTCTCAAACAGCATCACGTTTATTTGAAAAAATCATTTTTAAAATTTCTATCCTAGAACAAAGTGCTCCCCAAATAAGCATTCACAGTTCTGTACATTAAATCAAACAAATGTAGGTTTAAACTCATAAATCAGTGAACCACCAAGACTCAAGTTACACTGGGTGAAAGTGAAGAAAGGAATGCAGATTTAGACTTGGTACTTGATAGTTACAACAGACTACTGAATATATTAAATAGCTAAATTAAAATTAGACTGAGAAAGTAAACAAGTAAAAAGAGACTGTAGAGACTGTCTAGCAAAAATTAAGAGGGATTTAAGGTAATTTTACAATTTAAAAATTAAAACAATTAAAATTAAAAAAACAGATTGGATACAACTGAAGACGTATAGGGGACCCAAATGTAAAATTTTTTTTAAATTAATGAAGCAGAAACAAAATATTCTTTAAAAATGTGAAAAACAGATTTAAAAAGGAGAAGAAATAATATATTGCAATGAAACTGCAAAACACTGAAGATCAAGTAAAAGTTTTAGAATCACCCATAGAGGAATCCAGTCTATAAAAGAAAAAAGAAAGGAAGGAAGGAAGGAAGAAAACTTCTCAACAGTAAATTATGAAGTCAAAACGAAGTGCAATACTATCTATCCCAGTATGCCAGCTGAAAATAATTTTTTAATCATAATGAAGTGTGCACAAAGCCATCAGAATGAAGGAAAAGTGAAGTGATGGCTAAACTAATAACTAATTGATGCAACACACCTCACCCCAGAAAATCCTAAAGAAATTGCCTTTTAAAGGATTGAAAGTAATAAGAATTAACATATAGGGCTAAACACAGGACAGTACCTGGGTGTAGGACAAAGTAGCATGACATCGGGAAAAGAAGTGATGAAGGGAAAGTACTTTTTTCTTCAGGAGACAAGTTGATGAGCTTGAACAACTTTAGGCTTATGAATGCAAGCATTATATCTGTTGCAAAAAATAAGACCATGCCTTAAAAAAACAGTGAAATTGGAGTAACTGCCATTGGCAACCTGAACAACAGAAACCTTAAATCATTCAAGAAAGCGATTTCAAGGAAATAAATAATTGAAAAAAGTTCATGTAAAGCATATAATAGAATCGACAAGTCCAAAGAAATGTAAATATATTAGTTAAAATAAATTATAATTTTAAAGTATAATTTTAAAAAGTCTACAGGAAACTCCTTTGAAAGTGGCAGATATATTGATAGTAAAAAGGATAGTTAGAAAAATACAGGGAAAATATTAACAATAATTATTATGGCCACATTAATTTTAGAAAATGAATTTCAGAAGGAATATATTATTAGTGACAAAGATGGTTATTACATAAAACTAAAAAGTTTAGTACAGAGAAGTTATGCAATTGGTATGTAAATTTGAAATGTATGGAATGAATATATGCATTGTATGTAAAGAATGAAATTATTCCAGGATACAGAAAATCCAAAATTTGATAGCAAGTGAGAAATATGAGATATTTTAAGAGTTATTTAAATGATTAAGCCAATATTAAAATAAAGTTGTTTTAAACAACAAAACAGAATAGCAAGATTTAGCATATGTAACTAAATATCAAACATAAAAATATAGCTGGGGGTAAAGCTCAGTGGAAGAGTACTTGCCTCTAATGCATGAAGATCTGAATTCTACCCCCAGCACCACAAAATTACTTACTTAATTAATTTAATTTAATTATGAAAAACAAGTTCTCTGGCACATAGAGAACATTTAAAAACTCTGCACGCAATAGTTCATATAGCAAATCTCAGGACAAGTCAAAACATTGGTACACGCATGTCTTTTTTATAAGACTACAGTAAAATTAAATACTTAAATGCAAGTATGAAATAAAATACTTTAAAAACTCTAAATATTGTCCAACCTTCGTATCAGTTTTCTGTCAGGTCAATTCTCTGTACATGAGACCTCAATCAAATAAATATATTGCAAATGGCTTTTCTCATTCCAGTAATTGTTTTTTCACTTTGATGTCTCTGACAGACTTTTTAATTTTAATATGTCAATCTGTATTTTTATTTTATTGTTAGTGTTTTACATGCACCATTAAAGAAATATTTGCTCACAGAAATCTTACATGAATTCCCTGATATTTTCCTTTATAAGTTATGCTGTTTGAACATTTAAATCTATAATTTAGCTAAAAGAATTTTTGACAATGATGTGAGGGAGGAGGCAAAATACATATTTTTTTCATACAGATATCCCATTAAGTCCAGCACTATTTATGGACAGCACCATCTTTTTTGGACTGAACCACAGTGGCACCTTGTCAGAAATCATGTAACCCATTTATTTCAGTTTGCTTCTAGGGTCATGTTGCTCCATTAATCTGTTTGTTCTTCCTAGCAAAACCTAGCAATGTAACTACTGTGCATTCATAATGATCTTGACGTCTGTAACTGTGTAAGTCCTGCAGCTTGTTTCTTCTAAATGGCATTGACTATTCTTGCTCCTGTCCCTTTTCATATCTGTTGGAACCAGCTAACAAATGAAAAAATAAAACCTGCTTGGAATTTGGATGGAGACTCAGATTACATTAGAATTGTGGATGAATTTGAGAATAAATGACCATCTTTACCTTGTTGAATTTTTTCTATCCATGAACGCAATTTCTCTCTCTTTTTCTCTCTTTCTCTGTCTCTCTCACTCTCGCGTGCACGCACACACACACACACACACACACACACACACACACACACACACCTGCTTACATAGATCTACTTAATAGGCAATACACTGAATGGTTTTAGAAAATCACCACATTTCCATGTTAAGATTTATTTTACATTTTGATAGGAAGTCAGAACCAGACCTCTTTATCATTTGGAAACAATATAAAGAACAGTATTGAGAAAAACTGGGGATACTGGTTATGTGATGTTATCTTTTTTGGCTTTTTTGGCTAGTTAGATTCTACTTCTTCTGTGAATGGTTAATTTTAGATGTCAGTTTGACTGAGTTAGTGGATACCAAGATAGTTGGTAAAGCATTCTTTCTGGATCTGTCTGTGAGAAGTGTTTTTGGAAAGGACTGATTGACATTTGAATTAGTACATTAAGGAAGATTCTCCTTTACCCATGAGGCAAGAATCACTCAATCCTTTGAGGGCCCAGATCAGAGAAAAAGGCAGAGGAAAGGTAAATCTGTCCTCTCTTCTGGAGCAAGGGCACCCATAGTTTGTCTTGGACATCAGAACCCCTGGTTTTTCAGTCCTTGGACTCAGCATTGCTTTAGCAGTCCTCTCCCATCAATTTCTCATATTTGGGCCTCGGATTAAAACTTATGTCATCAAGTGTCCTCCAACTCAGGCTTTTTGGACTCTGACACTGCAAGCTACCCTCATGCTCCAGAAAGCATATCTGAGCACTTCATAATTGGGTGAGCCAATTATAAATAATAAATTATTTATAATTTAATTATAAATTAAAATTATAAATATAATTTATAAAATTATAAAAATTAAAAAATAAATTTATAATTTATAATTACAAATAATTATAAGCTTATATTTATAAACTTATAATAAATCTCCCCTATAAATAAAAATGTAGCTATCTTATTGGTTCTATTTCTCTGGAGTTTCCTGACTAATACATATTTCTTAAAACCAAGCTTTGTTATTTGCTCAGTTTCTACCTATAAAACCTAAGTTACTGTATAGTTCTTTATATATCTTTAGACTCCTACAGGTAGTTACGTCAAAATTTTTACAATATTACTACTAAATTATATATTTATTCCCCATAATTCCTCTCTTATGAGTTCATAATGGATTGCAGAAGCAAAATCAAATGAACAGATCTAGTTTCTGTTTTGTTTTATTTTTGTGGTGCTGGGGATTGAACCCAGAGCCTTATGCTTGCAAGGCAAGCACACTATCAGCTATGTCCCCAGTTCAGACCTAGTTTCTGAAACATATAAATTAGTAAAGTTTAGATGAGTTTATGGCTTCTGAATCAGTCATACACATCCCCTATAAAATTCATTTTTTTTGTTGAATAGTGACGCCTTATACTATTTGTTTATAAAAAGATTTAAAATGCTAACTTAAAAACATGACTCCAAGTAAACTGAAGCTTCTAACAGAAGCTAACAGAAAAGTTTTCTGCTAACAGAAAAGTTTTCTGCTAACAGAAAAGTTTTGGGAATGTTTGCCAATTATTACCCCAAACTTTTAGTTCATGCAGGCTAAAGTAAACATGGTTTCAGAAATCCTTGTATTTTAACACATTTTAATTTACAGAGTGTTTGATAATTTAGATATGGCTAAAATATGAAATGGGTGGGTCAAGATAAAGAAGAGAGACTGGCAACCCATGAAAAGCATGTGGCGCATGCAAACAAAGCAATGGATGAACAAATGGTCATAATTGTGTGTGAAATACTGAAAATTTTAGTGTAACTGGGGTTTGAATGCTTGGGTGTGTGTGGCTGAGGATGAAGCTGAGAGTGTGAGTCCAGTCCAGCAAACAAGAACCTTCTAAGCCAGGCTAATAATTTCGCTCTTTTGTAACAGGAAAAAGGGAGCAAGAAAATAGTTTGAATTGTCACACTATAATTAAATTTTTAGAAAGAAAACATTGGAAGCAAGAGAAATGAATACCCATACCAAAATGCAGACACACAATCACAGGGCTTTCACAATGGTATTGGCAAGAGAGGACAGGAGCATCAGATAAAAATCACCAGTATGGATGAGGAAGAAGAATCAGATTCAGAACATAATTTCTAATGAGATATAACTAATGAGATTTGGCTACTGAATAAATATAGAGGGATGGGCTTGGAAAATTAGGTGAACAAGGAAGCCTTAAGTTAACAAGGTCAAGAAAGATGAGCAAAGATTGAAGAAAAGATTTCCTGAACTTGAAATTTATCTCTACTTATAATCTGGCTGCTCTTATAAAAGATCACTGTCCTTCTGCTTCAAGGATATTCCTTTATTTTTTTCAGATCTTTTATGGCTGTGTTGCCTTTGTTCATGTTGTTGCTTAGGCTCTCTCCCTTGTTTTCAAAAGCTACTTATGACTTACTGATTGAGCCCCTCCATACCATTCTATGCTTTGCTTATGTCTATATGAGCTCTCCTCTTACCCTTTTGAGGACACTAAATGTGGGTGTTTATGAAGTTTCTTGTGCACCAGGCATGTCTCTTTGGAATTCTTTTTCACACTCTGTTTTATTCTTTCTCAAATTAGCTCTTTTTCTCAAATGTCTACTAATTCTCAGCTTTATCACTGAATTTAAAATGAAACATTAGGATGTGATTAGGTTTCCTGGTTCATGGCATTTTTGGCTAACTTGTTGGCTTCATTACAAAATGATATAAAAGATACTCATGTGCCTTTAAGTATTCTACCAATTATCAGAATTTAGATCTATTCTCTCTGACTTAATTTCTTTTACTTAGTCTCTCTAAACATAAATTCTCCAGCTCAGAGCGTGTCATGAGGGGTTGTGTCTAGCAAGTCATCAGGTCTGGACTTGACTAGGTACCTCTATAGAGTCATGCACTTGATCTCCAACTTTGTTATACTGGATAATCTTAAATTCTGCGACTCTTTAGGGATATTAAGGGCAAATGTGCTTACATTTTAATCAATGGTCCCAGTAGCAAGGGAGGACTCATTTTAAATCATTTATCCCTCCTTTTCCTCTTTTATTTTCTAAGGTTCGTTTTCACTTTATTGGTTTTTATTGTCCACTTATTATTACCAATAATCACTGTGGGTCTTCATACTTCCTGTTAATTTTCTACCATGTGAATGGAACACAGGGAGAGGGGGACTGTAAATGTACGGGGTTAACTCATGTTCACTTTGTCCAAAGATGACATTTCATTTAGGAAGTCTTTTATTTTCCAATTAAAATCTCAATACAGCCTTTAAAATCTGAGAATTAGATTCTACTTTACCTATCTCAGAGGACCATTATGGCTATTAAAAGTATACAAATAAAGAGGCATTATTAGACATTCAAGTTAGCATTATCATGGAATTAATCTAGAAACAAACCCTTCATATTTCAGTGGAAGTAACTTATGTTGTATTCTCAATTTGTGAACCAAAGTATAAATTGTATCAGCATGAGATGTTTACCAGTTTTCATAGAAGATGTGTGGCCTACATGGTGCCCATAGAAAGTTTTCCATTGAAGATATATTACCATGACTATCCCCAGTGCTTATGCAGTAAATTCCCTAAAGCCTTATAGCAAGGTTAAAAACAAAGGGTGTCTATGATTTTATTACTTGGCTGTCACTATCCAGTTCTCTTATAATTCATGTTCAAATTTTTTAAGAAAAGTTTGAATTCAACTCCTGAGAGACAAATAGACTTAATTTTGTAAATAATGAAAGAAAGAAAGACACACACAATAGGGAAGGAAAAAAATCACTTCCTCTCTCCATTTTAATTTCTCCAGTTGGGATCATATAAATAAGACAAGCCAATTATAAATGAACAGGAGAAAAACAGAAGATTATTGATTTGTACCTTGTACAAATAGTACACCAGCATACCCAGAAATGAATAGATCAGAGTGGTGTTTAGATTGCAATCTTATATAATATTTTAGGATGATGGAAATCAGGTTTTGGGATTCAAGGTAGATGAAGCACATTCTAAGAAAGGAACCAAGAAGAGGATGGTAGGAAGGGCAGCTGAGTAGGACTTGTTATGCAGATCAAAGATGCTGCCATCTCCCTCCATCAGAGTTCTTAACTGCCATCTTTTTGGTTCAAGGTGGGAGACATATCCATAAATAAAAATTTCCTTTATGAATATGAATTTCCTATACCAAAGGAAATCTTGTGCCCTGTGGTTAAACCTTTCCCTATGTCTTCCAATTCTCAATGGCCTTTATTTCAAAACAATCCATGTGCCAAAGTATGGGTGTCCTTGTTCCCCTCAACACACATACATTTCCTAATAGTTATTCAGGGCTATCCATAAATTAGTTGAAATTATCTAACATACCTATCTGTCAGTGTACCTCATGGGGAAAAAATAAAGGAAGTACATCAATATTAAACAGACCTGGCTTTAAATATTGATTTAATGGGGTTCAGGACATTCTACTCCAATGTCTGACACCTTGAAATTTCAGAAAAACACATGAGCAGGAAAGTTTCTCTGGCCTTTCCGTGTCCTCCATTTTAGCAGTCCATGAAACATAGGAAGGGTTCTCTGACTCTCCCTGAAACAGGTCTCAATGAGACAGAACTTTGGGAATAAAGGACAAGCTGCTGAGTACCAAAGAAGCACCCTCAACCCCTGCCCTTGATCTGTGCCTTCGTCTTAAAAGTAACATGAGAGCAGTTCTCAAGCACAGGGAAAGCTGGTGTGAAATTGTGTACCTCTGCCCTGACTCCATCTCTAGTCCAGTCTTCAGTAACTGTCCCTCCATAAATATTAACATCCCCCCACCAGACACTGGAGATAGCTCATGTTCTCCCTTGACTGCTTATTCCTTGTTTTACCCCAATGATGTCTCTCTATTGATATTGTCCCCCACTCTCCCTTAAATGTGTATCTACTTTCCTGAATATCTGTGACTGATGCATGCTGAAATTCTTTTCCATAAGATACTCATTTGAGAGGTGCTCTCCCTACACCAAAAGGAAGGAAACATCCTTCTCTCTGAAAATACAAAGCTGCAGAGAAGGGTCTGATAATAGGTCTTGCTAAGTATGCTCCCCAGGTTATTATCTTCAGGTTATAATTTTTCTCCAGTCATACTTCTCTAGCCTTTCTTCATCAAACCCCGTACAAAACGCACAAATGTTTATTACCTATTCGAGGGAGTATCTTCATTTCTTATGAAAGCTCTCAAGCCACATAGAAGTTACATTAAATAAACTTGTATAATTTCTCTTGTTAATTTGACTTTTTGTTAGACACAAGGCACTTTAAGGGAAGTCTTCTTTTTCTAAACAGGAAAAGAGTTGCCAAAACTTTAAAAAACTGCTAACATGCTTTCAAATTTTTTTTTTGTACTGGGGATTAAATTCAGGTACAGTTTACCACCAAGCCACATCCCCAGCCTTATTTATTTATTTAGAGATAGCCTAAATACCCGGGTGGCCTATCTCAATGTCTACCACACCCTAATCTTGTTCATTTTTGAAGGCAGGATTGTCTCTAGACCATAGTTCCTTGTCACATAGGCTAGCCAAAACCAGTTAGATGAAGGATATCTGTCAGAAAGACCTCCAGACAACCTCTGGCCTCATTCTAATCCCATATGCATGCTAGATGGCACTCACCCCAGTGCTATGACAGGTAACAATTGCCATGACATCAACAGGAAAGAACCATAAAAGGAGGAAGAAGAGGTGGCACTTAACTCCTAGAAAATTTCTGCATATTCCTAGAAAAGACATGAATATTCCTCTTCCCTTTATAAGCCTGTCCCTCTCACTCATTTCTTTTACCCTATAAACTACCAACTCCCAAGGGTAAAAAAGCTGACCTGTGAATTTTTCTCCCTGCTTATCCTATTCTTGGTGAAGAATAAATCTCCCTTTATGACTCAGTTGGTGCTTAGTCTAATTAATGGTTTTATAATTCTGAGAGGGAAAAAGGATTCAGTTTGGGGTCAAAATTTGTGACAACTTTACCAAAGATGCACAGCTCAGGATACAAGAAGGATTAGAAATCATTTTTGATTGTTTGTGTTTGGGTACCTTAGGTTTGTAGGAAAGACTTTTGTTTCTATAGCATGTAAACATGATTTATTCAAATTTGGTGTGGGGCATGAAGGAAGAGAAACTTCTCACTAGAATAAATAAAATGAAAAAAAAAAGTGCAATTACTTAAGCTTCTCTGCATCTGTGAAAATAAACTACTTCTTCATACTGAATAAGAATAGGTAATCATCAGGTAATCAGGGTAATGAGCCCTAATTAAGATTTTGGTCAGATGTAAAGACCACAACTTGAAGTTACCCAGTAGAAACATTAATGGGCCCCATCAAAGCCTTTTCCAAATGTGAAGACCATGAGGCTTACTTGTGGGAAAATACCAGCCAACTCCTTTGTCCAAGAGGGGAGGGAAAATGGAAGGGTGTGGTGATCCAGGACAGGAGTTACAGGAAGAATTAATACTCAAAATCTAAAGGACATAGCCAATTACTTTTTCATGACTGTTTAACACAGATTTTGATTAATGCTCACACCCCACCAAAAAACATACAAGGCCCTAGGTTAGCACAACAAAATAAATTTTCCTGCCATCAGGTCTCTTTCCACAATACAGGAGTTCTATCATTCCTCTCCTCCTCTTCTCTCCCCTCCCTTCCCTCTCCTCTCCTCTCTTCTCCTCTCCTCTCTTTATTATTAAATAAATCCTACTCTGTTTACTCTTCCCTTTCATTATTCTCCATGGATTTTATTCTTCAAATCTGCAAGACAGAAATACAGAAGAAAAATGACGAAGCGTGAAATCTAGTCTCATCTCAAAACCACGGTTTCAACATGAGACATGGAACACAAAAAATACAGAAAGAAAAGATGCTGAGTAAGTTTCATTATGCAGGTTTGAAATGGCATCTTCTCCATTGATAAGAATTGTTCAGTGTCTTCCTTTCTCCCATACAGAATGGGAAGGGAGACATACATTGTTGAATGGTCTGTTAGCAATACTCTTCTTTCAATATGTTTTTACATGAGGGCTGGCATAAGAGTCCATCTGATATAGGAATTTGGGGATACAGAGAAAGATAGATAATACCAGGTTTCAAGAAAAGAGCACCCATGGACCCTTGGGGTGAAGGAAATGCCTATGGACCTTCGGAAGGCAGGAAATGTTCTTGAACTATTAGAATGCAAAATAAGCAACTTGTGAAAAATCCAGCCCACATCCTTGGCCCAGGTATTTGCCTGTAGAAAGTAGCATGATACAATCTCAATATATCAACAAAAAAGTTGATGTGAAATTATAAAACTGAAAGAATGGACTTTTTTTAAGCTGTCTGTTTTATCTCAATTCCCTAAGGTCTCCATCCCAGTGATCGGAACGAAGCCCTTAAAGCTGTTCCAGGATATAAGATTACCAGAAACTGTTGACCAGAATCTATGCCCTGTTGCAAAACATTGTGAAACATGTATGTTATCAGCAAACCCAGACCCCCTTTGGAATTTCCCGGTGGCTTTGTTCCCCTTTTCCCCTTCCGTGTGCAACCCCTCCCGATGTGTGGTTTCTGCCTTTATAAACTTGTAAGATTTTCTGCTAGGGACTCAACTCCTCGACTCCTGCGTGAGTCACGAGTTGGGTCCCAGCGCGCTGGAATAAAAGCCTCTTGCGGTTTGCATCAAGTGACGCCTCCTGCAGTTGATTGGGGTTGCCGTTGATCCGTGGGACAAAGTTAGGGTCTCCTTTTTGGGGTCTTACAAAACTACACCCTGACTCTAGCTACTGTCCCTCTACAAATATTAGCACCCCAGACCAAGGGATTGCTTCTCACTCTTGAGGTAGTTCACATTCTCCCATGAATATGCCTCTGCTTTCCTAAATAAATCTCTGTACCTCTAACTGATCCTTAAATTCATTTCTGCAATGTTTGTCAAGAGCCCCATCCACCCTGAGTTGAAGCTCCCCTCTCTGGGAAATCCTCAGATCTCCAGTGACAAATCATTTGAAATATTCTTGGTGAACATTTAATTTACACAATAAAAATATTAGTTGTTATTATTTTTCAAGATGCAAAATCATGTATTTTTTCCTGTTTTGAAATGTATTAAATCATGGAACTACAAATACATTGATAACATTTCCAGAATCAAAACCATAATAATAGCAAAGTTTCTTACCATACGAATTTCTGTAAGATTCCTTACAAATTTAAACAATTAGAATCATGCCTATTTCCTGGAAAGTAGTCAATAAAAATTGCCTCTTTCCACTGGCTTTTATTGAAATCAGAGTTTGAGATGAAACTAGATTCTTCAAGTCTGTTGATGGTTAGAGGCTTTGTAAGTTGCAGCCTCCACCATTACCTTTCTGAGTTCTCACCTCACAAATTTGAAGGATCAAATTCACAGACAATGAAAGAAGTCAAGAGTGAAATGAGTAAGATATACATAAGTGAGAAGGAAAGTGAAATCCAGCAATGCAATGGAGGAACACTTGAATACATTGGTCTAGGGACTTATATAGCTTCTCGAATGGTCATGGTCCCTGATCAAAATTCATGCTAAATAGGCTTTGGAAAAGTGTTGAGGCTACTGGTTAAAATCTAAGCTGAACAGGTATTGAAATAGTACCAAGGCCCATTACATTTTAAAAGTCTTACTAGAGACCCATTAACTATCCTTATTCATTACTTCTAATTTATTTTGTTTTAAGCGATTTACTTTTCATTATATCTTAAAAATTAAAAAAATAACTAAATGTCATTATTTCTGCCACAGTAAAAGTGAGACAATGTGTCATAATTGGACTGGGTTTTATTCCCAATTCCTGGGAATTAACCTCTAAATCCTTTGAATTTTCCAAGTGGTAGGATTGTCTTTCTTAAACATAGTGGGCCCTTAAGACCATGCCTGATAATTTCTTGTTAATGAGGTGATTCAGGATGAGACTGGTCACCCAGAGAAACCAACATATGATTAGAAGTTTGTGGCTTTCACACCTGTATCAGCCTAACTTCAAAGGAAGGAAGTCTAAAGATTAAGCGGAACTACTAATGTATCCATCAGTCACGCCCACATATTGAAACCTCGGTAAAATCCCTGGGAAAAAAAAGCCTGGGTAATATTCCTTGGTTGGCAATACTCTGCATACTGTCAACACATTTATGTGCCAACACAGCAGAATACCCTAAGAATCATAGAAACCTCACTTTACGGTCCTTCCTAGATCTTGCCTTGTGTGAACCTCCAAAGTTTTATCTAGTTTCTGAGAAGTGAGAATGATCTGGGGACCTCCAAAACTTGCAGCTAACGTCTAAAGTCATAGACCGCTTGTGGAAGACTGTCAGTCAGCTTTTCATTGCTGCAACCAGAACCCTGACACAAGTAACTTGAGGAAAGGCTTATTTGGGCTTACAGTTTCCCAGGTTTCAGTCCAGGCTCAGCAGTTCTATTGCTCTGGTCCACTGGAGGTGAGGCAGAAAATTATGGTGGAGGGGTATGACAGACAAAATCAGCTTATCTCATGGCATCTGGGAAAGAGAAGTGCAGGAGGGTGGGGAGACAGAGACAGAGAGATAGAGAGAGAAAGAGGACCGGGGACATGATATGGTCCCCCAGGGTACACTCACCCACCTCCAGTAACCTGCTTTCTTCAACCCAGATTCCTTCAACCAGATTCCACCTCCTACACTTCCCAATAATTCCTTCAAATTGTTCATCCACTGATGAGATCAGAGCCCTAATCACCCAATCACATCCCCTAACTTTCAACATTGCTACATGGGACACAAAGTCTGCAACACATGAGTCTTTTGAGAGAAACTTCCTATGCAAACATAAGGACTATGTCCTTACCCTGTAAAGTGTGATCCAACTCCTTGTAGTTAGTTTTAAAATTCATTGTAAATGGAGATTCAACATCTTTTTGAGAAATCTGAAACTATTCTAAATTGTTCTTTTTGCAAAATTATTAAGACTATTCTAGGCTTTAGGTCCCTCTTTGTGGCATTAGTGGAATATCTGCTTTGTTTAGTAAAAAGTTCAGAATGCCTGATCTGATTTACTAATCATTATAATCTTTATTCTAAAGTAATCCTCAAAATAATTTAGAATAATTTATCATCATCTGAAATATTATCTTATTGTCTAATTATTCTATTTGTGTAACCTTTAGTTTGATATTTAAATCCAATGTGAGTAAGCTCAGTCTTAAAGTATTATTTCCCTCTTTAAAAATGTTGGTCAGCACACCTGTAATCCCAGCAGTTTAGGAGGCTGTGGCAGGAGGATTGCAAGTTCAAAGCCAGCCTCAGCAAAAGTGAGGCACTAAACAACTCAGTGAGATCCTGTCTTTAAATAAAATATAAAATAGGACTGAGGATGTGGCTCAGTGATCAAGTGCCCCTGCGTTCAATTCCTGGTACCAAAAAAATGCAAAATAAGATAAATAAAAAAATAAGCGGTCAAAGAAAATGCAGAAGCTAGGTGGTAATTATAATTAACTATAGTATATTAAGATGGAAAACCATAGCATAACCCTTATGTAAAGATCTTGGGATCAAATCCAGGCTATGTTGTTAAGTTTAGCTATCCTTTAAGTCAAATTCTGAATTTGAGTTCAATAAAAAATACTATATGAAAAGTGTTTGTTGCATATTAATGAAAGGGATAACATTTTTTTTTCTGATAAAATGTAACTCAAACAAGAGAAAGATGTTTTGTATGAAAGCAGAAATAAATTACATATATAAGTTTTATACACAAACACGTGTGTATATATATATATATATATATACACATACATACATACATACATATATATAGAAAGAGCAGCAAAATAAATTTGCTTGTTTGTCTTTCAAAAGATCATCCTAAGAATTATATCCACTCCATTTCTAATAAGGACACTAATCCAATTGGATTTAGTATCTACATTCATGACCTCGTTTACTTCAATTGCCTTTCCAAAGGCAGTGTCTCCAGATACCAGCACAGGAGGGTAAGGGCTCACCTAAAGAATTCTGAGGAGACACAATTCAATCCACAACACTGCATGATGAGTAGCTTATAGTTTACTAATTCCAGATGTGTTCATAAAACATCTTAAAATAGAACTAGTACTGAGTTACTTGCGTATGGAAAACTTTGAAAATACAATATTCAAGACATTTTAAAGTGTATAATATTATAAATATAATTATTTCATGCATAATATGAAGACTTGAGTTTTTATTATACTCATATCCCTATCAGAGAGGAAGTAAATATTACTTCTGTTTCTGTCAGAGACTACATCATGCCCACCATAATATTTATGGAACTTGAAAATACAAGGCAATTAGAAATAAAGTTAGAATATCAGTAACCTGGCTTCGTATTACTAAAACTATAAATATGACACCAAGTTTTATGAAGGAATTGAAGAATTCAATGAAAATAAACTTTATTGGAACAGTTAGAAGAAAAGGAAAATGGTGAGTAAGTTATCTTATTAATAACAGTGTTACTAGTGTTACTGTTGCTGAGAGTACTATTATCCCACTAGCCCTTCCAATTAAAAATTATGAGACTTCAAGAGCCTCTTTTCTCAGATTCATAACAGGGAAAAGTGAACATCTTAGGTGGGAAGATAAAAGGTAAGAAAAATGTGGAATCCTGCTTTAATTATTTCTTAATAATGAACAGATAAATGAATCTGATTGATTCCAAAGCACAAGTCAGCACTGACTAAACTAAAAAGAGCTATGTAAGCAAAATAAGATGCCAATTTGAAAATTGTCCTTGACTTTATATTACCAGGCAAGATTATACTTAAGATCACAGATTTTAGTAAATGATTTAAAAATCACTTGAATTTTGCATAATAAAATATCAAACCTAGAGACAGGGTGATTTGGATTGCATTCTTTCTCACAAGAGTCCTTTATACTAACCCAGAAATTTAGCATTTCCATGAAAATCCTTAGCAGAAAATATAATATGATGATTGGTTTACCACCTATTTTCAGCACAACCTAGAAATTGAACAGATGGCAAACTTACCACCACTGTGAGTCTGATAGCTACATTGACTTTCAGTAATTTAAGACAAAGAATAGCACAATTTAAAGGAGGGTATATCTCATGCAGGAGTTTTTGTACAATATACGCATAGTTGTAAATATCTTGTAGGAAATGAAGAGACATAACCACTAAAGTCAATAATTCATTAATTATAAGTTCTTCAAATATGTACAAAATGTTTGGGACATCAATGATATGTTTAGCTTAGGAAATGGTAGATGAGGCTTTAGACCTTTACACTCTGAAGTCCACATTTAAATAAAGAAGACACCTAATATTCTAAATTGGCAATCTCAATTAAGAAACTGTCTCCAAATATTCATATTCTGGTGTCTACAATATATACTGTGCAAGACACAGACTATCAATTTTCCTACCCTGGTAAATCTAGCACTAGTTATATAACATATTTTATTGTACACTACCTTGGAAGTAATCAAAACACCAATTAAAACATCAGTATCCTGAAATGCAGGGTCTCCTGAGATGTAGTCATTTTACACAGCTGGTTGTTTTAAAGAGGATATTCAGTAATTCATGTTTTTTATTGTTTCAAAAAGATAGAAATTATTAAGCATTCAAATTTCTGATTATAGCATACTCTTTATTTAGGTAATTTTAATATCAAAATAAAATTTCTGAATCTTTTACATGATAAAATCCACTTCCTATAGGTCAGGAAAATTTTTAAGCACCCTTCATACATTTCGAAATAGGTTTTGCACAGTGATACCGAATACAAGGACTGCTAATGAGTTTCTTTTAATGTATCACATAAATGTAGAGAACTCTTGTTAACACATCTATAATTAACTCTATGTAGGTGTCCATGCTCTGAAACATTAGTAAGGTTCTGATATAAGCTCAGTAATTACTCACTTGTTAGTGGTCTCTTTGTTTCAAACACTTGTATATAGTTATATAAGCTCGTTTTGCTAACTAATTGATTAACCTACACAGTGGTTCACAGAAAATTGTATGGTTTACAATAAAAATAGATTACTAAAAAGGAATGTATTTGGATGTTTCATAGAATGTACAAGGTAATATAATTATACACATATTAACTGATGCTCCAAGAGATTTGCAGCTAAATAAATTATAGGATTTTACGTAAAAATTGTCAGCTTGCTTGTTGCCTTAGTGTTGGAAATGATGGGGAACTGATAACAAAATCTTAGAAGGATTTTAATAATATTTTCAACAGTTGATAAAACCAACTGTTCCTACGTAATCCATTATTCAGTCAGACCACTGTGTTCCACAGCAGTGAGTCCAAAGCTATAGTTATTTTGTTCTGAAGTGAATGATTTGCCCTGAAGACAAGATGTAAAGGTTATCATTCACTGAATACATGTTTTGGTATTCCACAAGTCAGGGGCAAGTAATCCTGGCAGAATGTGTGTGAAAGAACAGGCAAGCCCATAGGGAGGATTAGTGTCAACACCAGTAAGGAAAAATCAAAACACAACAAAACAAAAAAACTCCTCCTTGATTTGTGATTGAAGGAATCTTGATAAAATAAGCTGCCATCAAGTCTGGCCAGTGTCTAATTGAGAATTGGGACATATTGGGGTTTCATGGTGTTTTCTGCTGATGGTAGGTTGGACATTTAGTAGTGACGGGAAACAAATTTACCTCAGAAAGGAAAAGCCCAACATGTTTAGCTCATGCATAATTTCTCCTCACTGCCATGGGTATTTTGTAAATAAGCTCATTGAAAAATAACTTAGGTAGCTGAGAAATAGGATACCCACCAGATAGTTACTTCATCCATTGCCCTGCAATCCCCCTCCTCAGGGATATGTGCTACCCTGAAATCAGTCATATGGGATACAGATTTTCTATACTTTATACTCATTATGAAATATTGATTCGTTTGCTGCTGCTTCAATCTTCTCAGTCATTTTCTCATAGTGTTCCTTTCACATTTTGACTGCGTAACCAAACCATGAGCCATTACCTAAAATTTACTGTAGAGCTATCTCTCTATCCACACAAATTAGGCAAGATACATCACATGAATGTATGTCCACTTTAAGAATTTTTTTTGTCATCTTTACTATTTTTAAGTGGCATCTCAAATCACTCTGGTGATCATAAAATAATGCCCTTCCATATCTATTAAAATGTAATGCAGAATCATTTCTAAACTATACCTAAATATGTTCTTCCTCAGTGATATAGTAAAAAGGAACTCAGTATAAAACCATAAGTGCTAATGTAAGAGAAATAAATCAACACACACACACACACACATGGGTGTGTGTACCACATTTAAATAATCCATTCATCTTTCAACAAATTGTTTCAGATATTGGTTATTTTAAATAATATAGCACTAGACATGAGAGTACAGTTATCTCTTAAAAATACTAATTTCTTTTACTTTGGCTATATACCCAGAAGTGAGCTTCATGGGTCACAAGGTAGTTCTATCTGTAATAATTTGAGGAAGCAATAGAGGAAGGATGGATTGTATAGAGGAAAAAGAGGGATGGGGAGGGGATGGGGGGGGAGGAAAAATAACAGAATGAGACAAACGTCATTACCCTGTGTACATGTAAGATTACACAAATGGTGTGACTCTACTTCCTGCACAACCAGGGAAACAACAGTAGTACTCCATTTGTGTACAATGAATCGAAATAAATAAATTTAAAAAAATAATTTGAGGAAGCGCCATACTCTTTTACATAAATGGCTATGCCAATTATAAATCCCCACCAATAGTGTTCAAGTGTTCTCTTTTCCCGAAAAATGAGTAATACTTGTTATTTTCTGACATTTTAGTAATAGTCTTTCTAAAAGGTGGGAGAAGATGTCTCCTTGTGAGTACACACACATTTCCCTAATGATAGGGATGTTGAGTACTTTTTCACATACTTGGCCACTTTCAAGTCTTCTTTGAGAGAATGTCCATTCAGTTCAGGTCTTCAACTATCTTTAATTTTTTTTTAATTTTATTTTTTTGTTTCTTATACTTTTAAAATATTAACCTCTTCTAGGTAAATGTTTTGCAAACATTTTCTCCCACTCCTTATGTTGCCTTTTCATTTGCTGATTGTTTCCTTCACATGCAGAAACTTTGGTTCAATATACTGCCACTTGTTCATTTTTGCTTTTGTTGCCTTTTAGTGTCATACCCAAAATGAATATTGCTAAATTCAACATTAAAATGTGTTTCCCCTTTGTTTTGCATTAAGTTTTAGGGTTTCATATCATATTGTCATCTCAATAGATTCAGAAAAATCATCTGGTGAAATTCAATGTCCTTTCATGACAACTCTTCTCAACAAATCAGGTATAGAAAGAATATGCCTCTCCATGAGAAAGGTCATTATCATAATCCACAGCAAAGATCCCTCTATGATTAGGAACAAGACAAGATGCCTACTCTTGCCATTTATATTCAACATAGCACTAGAAGCTCTAGCCAGAAAAATAAATAAATGACATCCAAATTGGAAGAAAGAAAATTAAATCATTTCTGTTTACAGATGAAATCATCTTACATATAGAAAACCCTAAAGACTCAACATTTTTTAACACTGTTCAAACTAATAAAACAAATTCAGTCAAGTTGCAAAATATGATATCAACATAAAAAATAGTACTCTTATATGCTAACAGTGAACTATCTAGAAAAGAAATTAAGAAATAATCTCATTTACAGTAGTAGCAAAACAAAAAAATAGCATCAAAACCAATAAAATGCTTAGGAATAACTTTAATAAAGGAGGAGAAAGATCTGTACTTGGAAAACTATAAAACATTGATGAAAGAAATTAGAGAAGACACACATAAATGGAAACATGTCCTGTGTTCATTGATTAAAAGAATAGTGTTGTTAAAATGTCTACATTAGCCAAAGCAATATGTGAATTCAGTGCAATCCCTATCAAAATTTCAATGTCATATTTCACAGAAATAGAAAAAAATTCTAAATTTTGCATAGAAACCAGAGACTAAATATCCAAAGCAATCTTGAGAAAGAACGAAGGTAGAGGCATTAAACTCTTTGCTTTCAAACTATATTACAAAGTTATAATAATCAAAATAGTATGATGCTGGCACCAAATCAGATACAAAGGCCAATAGAATGGATTAGAAGTTCAGGAATATATCCCCACATACATATATAATTAACTTTGACAAGGGATCAAGAATGCACAATGGAGATATAATAGTTTCTTCAATAGACAGAGTTCCAAACACTGGGTATCATTATGCACAAGAATGAAACTGGACCTTCATCTTACAGGATATACAAAAATTAATTTCAAGTGGATTAAAAACTTAAATGTAAGATTTTCATTTTTTTCCCTAATTCAACAGTCAATTGCAGCAATCACTTGTTTTCTCAAAGCTTTGTTTTCAAATGGCTACCCATCTCATGGAAAAAAACAAAGCAAAACAGGTCATGAATTCAATCTATTCATCTTCTGTTATTGAATATACTGAAATTTCCCATTTCCACTGGTAATGAAGTTATTACCATGTTCCAGCCAAATTGCTATAAAATTTATCTCAGAATGACATCTTTAAAGATTAATTCCTCTAGACTAATTTGTATAGTAAGTGTTTGATTAATCACAGTTCACCTGAAAAAAAATGAATGTCCAACTATTTCAAACAGAGAAAGATTTAGTTTAGGGAAATGATATAAAAATTCCAGTAATAATGGAAAGGATAAAAGGAAATAGGGTTGGTTCTTGAAAAACAATTAAGAAGACAAATGAATCTCAGGGAAGAAGAGGTCACCTCAACACCTAAACCTGAAGTAAGAAGCCTGACCTAACTGCAGTATTGCTGAAAGTACTGCATGGCCCGTTACCAGAACAACTAGAGAGGTGCTGGGAAATGAGTGTCTACATCCCAAAATGGGATTTCCATTTCTAGAAGTCAAATGGTTTCTTCTTTTCTTCTGATAGGTCTCATTTTAACAAGCTGAAGAGGAGGCCAGCTGAAAATGGAGTTTGAGGAGGTAGTTTCCTCATTTCTTATCCCTACAACACAGAGCAGAGAGCACACAAGTAAATGAGGGGCTACAGGAGAATGAAGAAAAGTATGTATGATAAATCATGTAAATAGTCAAGTTGTCCAGATGTAAACAACACAGATACATCTTAGAGAGTAGTAAGTTTCTTGGAATGCCGGCAGGTTGTATTAAATGTTTTGCCTTAGGTAAACAGAACACCATTGGGATATTGTGTGATACATGGGATCAAGCTTCATGATAAGCCATATCCAATAACCTTGGAGTCTTCAGCAGAAAATTATCCAAAGGTATTGAATTTAAATGGGACAGAACTTTGAATTAAAGACCTGGTGAAGTAAAAAGGGACCTCTCTGAAAAAATGTTTGAAATTTTTGTTTTAAAATTTATAACAAGAAAAAATCTTTGATTTTGATTTTGTTTATTGACTATTGAATAAAGATAAATCTATAAAAAGCCTGCTGTCAGTTTATAATTTTGTTTCTACTGATCTCTAAGATGTGTGTGTGTAGGAGTGTGAAGGGAAGACAGAAATATCTCATAATGTCTTAATTAGATTGCATCTGTTTGAATCAAGTTCTTCATGGTACATACTACCTGTAGGTGAACACAGCTGTCTCTCCCCATGAACAAACATCTGTGATGATATTGCTAATTGTCTACACCATCAAATTCTCATAAAGAGAAAAAAGGATGGATAAAGATCATTTCAACACAATGCAAAGGTGATGAAAAAGTTTTAAAAATAAGGCTCTAACATTAAATTTCAACCTGTTCTCTGGGTGGAGATTGCTTATGGAGCATCATCAACCCAAACTGAGGTTTATCTAACAAACCATTGTATTTTAAAAATTAATTCTACTTTGTTACACTCTCTTCCTGATAAATATTCATGAAATTAAATATTCCACCCAGTTTTATACTAGCCATCTACTCTACTACTCGGACACATATCTCCTTTAATCCCCATCTGAAAAAAGGCTGATTTTAGTTCTTACGGGGGAAAAAAGATGCATAAAAGAGAAACTAAACAAATTTAAATGTCATTTATTTCCTTAAAACTGCTCAAATGAGCATTGTTTTCCAGCATTGCTTATAGGAAGCATTAAAAAAACTACATAGAGGACATAAAGATGCCATTGTTTTTCCAAGAAAAAGATGGAAATCGTTACGATCTTTCAAGGATCAGCACCATAGCATTGTATCAACAGGGAAGTATCAGTCATCAGAACTGGTTTCTGTCACTCAACTTAAATAACTCATCTAACCTTCCTAGGTTTCAGTCTTCTCATATGTAAAAGGAAATGACCATGTTCACTTCATCTGCCTCATTGAGTATTCTGAGAATCAAATAATTACCCTAAATAGCTATAAAAGTCATTGGGAAAGTTCTGAGTGGGATAATAAAAGTTAGGATGATTTTGCAAGTCAGGACATGACAGATCTGACATCAGAGACCCAGCTCTGGTTCTGTTCAGTAGACAGGACCACAGAAGTGCTGAGTCATGTCTAGGCAGGTGTCATAATGTCTGATGAAAAGTGCTTCAAAATTAATCCACTCTCCAAGTTCAATAGCATGTTTTGTGTTAGTGACAAAACCTGACAAATAAAGTTGGAGGTAATTAATCAGTGTCTGTTGCTCACTCCACATGTAGAACAGAATGAACAATAATAGCACTGTGTGGACTAATTACTAAGAATATTAAGGAGGTAAGAATGGCTTGGCTCACAGCCTAACAAAAATTTAGTCAAGGAATTTGAAGAAAAATATTCCCTCAGTACACATTTACAATCATTGCAAGGAGATAAATATCGGCTCATTGTTATTTGGAAGACAGGGAAAAGCCACAAAATAACCTTGATCCTAGGGAATATAAAACATAAATTGCAATATAACTTCTAATTCAATGATCTTTCATAAGGGAGTCATCTTTAAGCCTCAAGATATGCAAATATATATATGAAGATTTCCATGACATCATAGCCAGATGACCTATAACTAATTTGAGTAATAGAATATAAAAAGTGATTTCTCTATTTTCTAGTTTATACTGTAGGGTTGTTCACTGGGGAGTTTCTTAGGTTCCTTAAATCTAAGGCTTAATGTTTTATATTAGACATTTAATTCAATTCAACAAACATTTTCTGAGTGGCAAATTTATGCAAAACACCTATAAAGGTACTAGACAGGTATCATTAATCAGCTTTCTGTCACCATAACAAATACTTAAGATAATCGACTTTGAAGGAGGAAAATATTCTGGTTTGGTTTCATGGTTTCAGACCATGGTTGCTTGATCCCAACATTTTGGGTCTATTGTGGCACAATACCTCATAGCAAGAACAGTTGGCAGAGGAACAGATCATCTCATAGAGGCCAGAAAGCAAAAGAGTACAGGAAGAGGATAAAGAATTCTAGTACCTCTTTCTAGGGCATGCCCCCAACTTCCTTCTACTAGCTTTACCTCCCAAAGAGTCCACCATCTTCAATGCCTTGGTTACCAAGCTTTTAGCACACAGGTTTTGGGAGAACATTTAAATTCTAATCATAACTGGAACAAAAATAAAAGGGCAAATGGGAAAATGCCCTCCTTCAGCAGACTCTCCAGGAGTCTGTTTACACACACACTACAGTGTGTGTCTGTGTGTGTGTGTGTGTGTGTGTGTGTGTGTGTATAGTATGCAGACTACAGTAAAAGAATGCCCAAGATAAGGTAAAACATTCAGTGTAGCAGTATAAAGGCCTTGGGTAGGAGGAAAAGTTTTTCTAAATAAATGGTGTTTGTGAATGGATAAATAATAGAAATAATTTAGTTTTTATTGGTGTGTAGAAGCAGAAAGGTATGATACCTTTCCTCTCCCTACATGAAGGTCATGGCCCAAACTACTATAGCAAAAGATAAGTTAGCAAGATAAAAGCATCACAAATTTATTTAATCAAAGTTTTATGTGACATGGCAGCCTGCAGAAGAAATACTCAGGGAAAAGTCCATTTTTATGCTTAGGTTTGATAAAGACTGGGCAGTTGTGCAAAAATGGTATTGGACACAAAAGGATATGATCTGATGATACAGAGAAAGAGAGGAAATGCAGCAAGACCTCTCCGTTCATATTCTTCTTGCCCTCTCTCCATTACTTCAGTCCTGCCCGTATGGGGCTGAGCTCCTTCTGCCATGAGGGTCTTATGATCTACTCTCAGATAGAGTAGGTCAGAGAATTTCTTTATGAGCAGTTCTTACACAAACACAGGGGAAAGCTACAGAAATCTTTCTAGGTCTCGTGGCTGGCTGTGGTAGAGATAGGATTTCTGCTTTCTGTGACACACCTTTGGGAAGAGAATTCTAATTTTAATTGTCTATCTTAGGGAGAGAGTAGAGCAGGAGAAAGGGAGAAACATTGGTTCTGGGGCCCTTCCAACATCCTTCAGTTCAAAGTACTAAGAATATCCAAGTGTCCACTTTTGGTATTGTTTTCTGAGCCCCCATACTTGAAAAGGACATTTGGGATAGATACAGGCACATAAACAATATTTGAGACATGGCTAATGGTTTTATTTTTTGCTTAATCAAATTTGGGTGATATTTCATTGTGGTAAAAAAAAAAAAAACTATACTTTTGAAGCATTAGCTAGAGAAAGTCTGGAAACAGAACCTTTAGCTAGAAAGTTACTGCAATGAATATTTTCAGAGATGAAAAAATTTAAGGGAGTGAAGGTGTTGGGACATGGGGTCCTGATAATTTAATGACCAGTCATTAATTACAGAAAATAAAGGAATATAATAAAAATGTATTCAGTCTGGTGTCATTTACAGAAATGGAAACATAGAGACAGATTTGAGATAAAAAATAATGAGAATATTTTGAATTTTAACACATTGCTTACCACATTTTGATCACCTCATAATGTATGGTAATACAATGTATTTTCAGATAAACCTTTGAAACAATTTACACACTCATGACAGTTATTTAAATTCTGAATTTATGATTTCAGTTTCTTTATATGCAAAGGACGGGAGTTTAAGTGAATAATCTCAACATCACTTCAAATATTATAACATATGGCTCTGGACATCTGTGAAAATGCAGAGTAAAAAATTCCAAAATTCTATCCATCCATAAAAGCAACAAACAAACCAGAAAAAAAAAAAAAAAAAGCCTTGAATCAACTGTTTTGGAAAATGCTAAAGAAAAACTAAAAAAATTGATCTATAAATCATCCAGGAAAATTTCCATGAGAACAAAGAGTTCCATTGTATTCAGCCAATCTTAATCACAGTGCTAAAACAGAATGGATGTCATTTGCCAAGAACTGTGTTTCTGTGTTTTGATCCATGTGTTTGTTCTACAGGGATATCCAAAGGGCCTGATTTTGGCCTACCTCAGAACACTTCCAGTGCTGAGGCAGCTGTTCAAAGGCCATTTTTCTAAAACCTTTGTGAGACAAGTATTAGCCACTATTGCCTCGGGCAATGGACAATGGTTGGGAAAAAAACAAGAACCAGAAAGTTTGGAAGGAAAGCTGGAGAATGAGATGTTTTAGGAAAAACAATTTTGAAAAGTTCTAAAGTGTTCCTGGAAGTACAAAAAAACATGTACACATGTAAATATGGACATGCTCAGAAAAGATCTGGAAAGGTCCTAAACTCTTAACTCTGCTTGGCATTTAAGTTTTATGCAATCAGGAAATAAAAGTTAAGAAAGAATTGTGAATCACCTTTGTGTCTTAAAGGTACATCTAAAAATACACATCTTTAAAAACTAAAGATATACTTTTGGCCCCAGGTATTTAAGGAAGCTTCTGTCCAACCATTAACTGACCACTAAGCTAAGAAAACAGAGACTGCAGTGACCACACATGACAAAGAATACAGACATTACAAAACTAGTTCAAAAAAATTGTTAAACAGACAATAATATTGACAAGAAACATCAATTAATAAGTCCTATAGAGGAGAGGAAGAACTATTTTCCAAACTTGCTACAATAAAATACGTATAGTGTCCAATTTTCACCAAAAATTTATGAAGAAAGCAAAAAATGAAGCATAGTTTCTTCATAGGAATTACTAGAAATTTTCTGTGAAAGGTCAGATATTGAAATTATCGAGACTGTAAATCAACTTTATTAAATAAAATCAAAAGAAAAACCCATGCAAAGAATGAAAGAAAAAACATGAGAAAATTATCTCACCAAATAAAAATTAATAAAGAGAATGAAGTTTTAAAAACAAATTAAACAAATTTAGGAGATAAAATTTATAACTACAATGAAAGAAGATGACTAAAGGATTTCAATGATAGATTCAAGGAGGTAGAAGGAAAAAAAGACTAATGCAAACCTAAAGATGGGTCAATTAAGAATATTTGATCTGAGAATTTGAAAGAAAATAAATGAAACAAATGAACAGAGACTGAGTATTATAGGCCACAATCAAATGTACCAACATCTGCATCATGGAATTCCCATAGAAGAAGAGAAAGAGAAAGGGAAACAAAGAATATTTGAATAAATACTGCTGACTTTGAGTTTTGTGCAGTGTGAGAGTCAGAGGTTTAATTTCATTTTGTTACATATGGTTTTCCAGTTTTTCCAGCATGATTTGTTGAATAGGCTATCTTTACTCCAATGTATATTTTTGGCACCTTTGTCTAGTATGAGATAACTGTATTTATGTGGGATTGTCTCTGTGTCTTCTATTTTGTACCATTGGCCTACATGTCTATTGGTGCCAACACCATGCTGTTTTTGTTACTATTATTCTGTAGTATAGTTTAAGGTCTGGTAGTGTGATGCCTTTTGCTTCACTCTTCTTGCTAAGGATTGCCTGTCTCTTATTTTTCCAAATGAATTTCATGATTGATTTTTCTATTTCTATGAAGAATGTCATTAGGGTTTTAATAGAATAGAATTAAATCTATATAACACTTTTGGTAGTATGGCCATTTTGACAATATTAATTCTGCCTATCCAAGAGCATAGGAGATCTTTCCATATTCTAAGGTCTTCTTGAATTTCTTTCTTTAGTGTTCTGTAGTTTTCATTGTAGAAGTCTTTCACCTCTTTTGTTAGATTGATTCCCAAATATTTTATTTTTGTTGAGGCTATTGCAAATGGGGTAGTTTTCCTAATTTCCCTTGCAGTGGATTTCATTGCTTATGTATAGAAATGCATTTGATTTATGTGTATTGATTTTATATCCTGCTACTTTGTTCAATTCATTTATGAGCTCTAGAAGTTTTCTGGTGGAATTTTTGGATCATCTCAATATAGAATCTTGTCGTGGGCAAATAGAACTGTGGGTTCTTCTTTTCCTATTCATATCCCTTTGATTCCTTTGTCTATCTGATTGCTCTGGCTACAGTTTCAAGGATAATGTTGGATAGAAGTGGTAAAAGAGGGCATCCCTGTATTGTTTCAGTTCTTGGAGGGAATGCTTTCAATTTTTCTCCATTTAGAATGATTTTGACCATGGGCTTAGCATGGATAGCTTTTACAATGTTGAGGTATGTTCCTACTATCCTTAGTTTTTCTAGTGTTTGAAAATGAAGGGGTGCTGAACTTTGTCAAATGCTTTTTCTGTGTCTATTAAGATAATCATATGGTTCTTGTCTTTATTGATGAGATGTGTTCTTGACATTTATTGATTTCTGTATGTTGAACCAACCTTGCATTCCAGGGATGAACCCCACTTGATCATGGTGCACTAACTTTGTAATATGTTTTTGTATGAAATTTGCCAGAATTATATTGAGAATTTTTGTGTCTGTGTTCATGAGGGATATGGGTCTGAAGTTTTCTTTCCTTGATGGGTCTCCATCTGGTTTTGGTACAAGGGTGATATTATCCTCATAAAATGAGTTTGGAAGGGTTCCCTCCTTTTCTGTTTCATCAAATAACAGAGACCATGTGCCTAACAGAAAAAAAGTAGGCCCAAATCTTCATCATGTCGACGTGGTACCTGACTTCCTTAACAAGAGTCCTAAAGAGAAAGAAGTAAAATTAAGAATCAATAAATGGGATGGAATCAAACTAAAAAGGTTCTCAGCAGAGGAAACAATATCATGAAGAGAGAGCCTACAGAAAAAATCTTTACCACATGCACCTCAGATAGAGCACTAATCTCCAGGACATATAAAGAACTCAATAAACTTAACATCAAAAACAAATAACCCCATTGATAAATGGGCTAAGGAACTGAACAGACACTTCACAGAAGAAGAAATACAACTGAGCAACAAACATGTGAAAAAAGTTCATCATTCTTGCAGTTAGAGAAATGCAATCAAAACTGCTTTAAGATTTCATCTCACTCCAGGCAGAATGGCAATTTTCAAGAATACAAGCAATAATAAGTGTTGGCGAAGACATGGGGAACTGCGGATTGTTGAAACCACTATTGAAAGCAGTATGGAGAGTCCTCAGAAAACTTGGAATGGACCCACCATTTGACCCAGCTCTTCCACTCCTCAACTTAAACCCCAAGGACTTAAAAATCAGCGTACTACAGTGATGCAGCCACACCAATGTTTAAAGCAGTTGAATTCACAATAGCTAGATTGTGCAACCAACCTAGATGCCCTTCAGTAGTTGAAAGGATAGAGAAACTGTGGTATATATATACAATGGAATATTACTTAGTCATAAAGAAAAATAAAATAATGGCATTTGCAGGTAAATGGATGGAGTTAGAAAATATCATGCTAAGTGAAAGAAGCCAATCCCAAGAAACCAAATGTTGAATGTTTTCTCTGATAAGTGGATGCTAATACATAAGGGGGGGCAGTAAGGGAAGAATGGAAGAACACTGGATTATGTAGAGGGAAATGAGGGGAGGGGAGAGGCAGGGGGTAGGAAAGACAGTGGAATGAGACAAACATCATTACCCTATGTACATATGTGATTACATGAATGGTGAGACTCTACATTGTGCACAACCAGTGAAATGAAAAGTTGTATTCCATTTGTGTACAATGAATTACAATGCATTCTGCTGTCATATATAAATAGAACAATTTTTAAAAAGCTTAGAAAATGCTCCCAAAACCTTCCTAAATCTGATGAAAACATTATTCTACACATCCAAAAGCCTCAACAAACTACAAGTAGAATATAGTCAAAACAGTACATGTGAGACATAATTAAACTGCTAAAAGACAATCTTCAAGGCATTAAGAGAAAACCAATATGTTATGTATAAGAGATTCTTAAAAACAAGTGATTTCTGTTTGGTATATCCAAATTGTCGGTATCACTACTTTTTACTTTGGGGTCATTGTTAGATAAAATAAAGGTTGCCGGAACACACACAAAATGACAACACAATTGATATCATAACCAAGACAGCTACTAAGTGACTGATGAGTGGGTGGTATATATACAGAGCAAGGGTACATTGTTCAAAGGGATGATTCAAACCCTGGGCAACGTGAGCAGGACAACCTGAGATCTCTTCATGTGGCAGGAGCAGGTACTGCAAGAGAGACTAAAAGGAGCAAATGTAAAACCTAAGTTAGGAAAACAAAGAGAGAATGATCCCCCCCTTAATGCTTTAAAACATTAGAAGAGCTGCCCATAGCACATACCTGTAATCCCAGAGACTTGGGAGGCTGAGGCAGGAGGATCATGTGTTCAAAGTTAGCTTCAGAAACTTTATAAGATCCTAAGTAACTCGGCAAGACCCTGTCTCTAAATAAAATATAAAAGAGCCCTGGGGATGTGACTCAGTGGTTAAGTGCCCGTGGGTTCAATGCTGGGTACCTAGCATTTGTTCTGCTTTTGTTTTGAAGGTTAGCCTTTCCACTCTTTTTGGATACATAAAATATTGATGTGGTTTTAAAAATAACTAGATTAAGGTATACTTATAAAAGTCATTTTTAAAAAATGCTCTTGGTGGTAGTTGAATACAATGTCTCCATTTTGCATATTTTTCATGTGGTGCTGAGAACAGAATCCACTCACTGCCTTGCACATGGGTACCTAGATAGGTAGGTAGACAGATAAGTAAATAAATAAATAAGATAAAATCAAACATTAGAAGAAACACAATCAAATGAGTTGGGGTATAATATCAAATAATAGGGGACTATGGATTCAAAATGAAAACTAATATGTGTAAGATCAAAATTGACATTAGAGACATTTATAATCATCCGTGTGAGGTGGAGACATTTCTTTTGGAAGCCCCCTCTGATCTTTGGTTTATCTAGGTACCTACTAGCTTTCTTTTAGGTCAGAGAAGATGGTCCCTATTTGTCTGCAACTTAGCAGCCTAGTTTGTCCCCGTTAGGAAGTCTCATGTGCCTTACTGAAGAAAAGCTCCACACCTCGTGCTTTCAGATCCAGTGTGGATTAATCTGTGTGTGGTGTACAGTTTAAAACTTACAAGTTGTTTATTTCTGAAACTTTCATTTAAATATTGTTTAAGTGAAAGTGGGCATTTTTCTGTTAAAGTTCAGTTCATCATGGTAACTTGAATTTTATATGAAATATCCTGATACAAAGAAGTTGTACCAATTCACTTGCCTTAAAGTTCCTTCTGCCTTGAGAATGTTTTTGTCCTTTATGCCTATAAAATGCATTAAACTTCAACAGAAAAATCAACAGAAAAATTTGACTTTTCCCAAATGAAGGTAAAAATCCTGTATCCCCTATCATTTCTCTGTCATACTTTCCTAACAGCAGTTCAGTGCATAACTACCAGTTACATTCTATGCAAATAAAGAGAAATAAAAATATACATGCAATGCCCACTCAGTCCCTTTTCTTTAGTTATGACTCAGGCTATGTATATGTTTGCAATTTTTAAACTTATTATAAATATTGAAATCTTGCCAAAAATCGTAAAAATAGATTCTAACCAACTTTACATAATACCATTTATTTCCCTATACTCTTATTGTTTTATTGGTTTCTTCCAATCCAATCTAATTTAAAAAAAATACTGCAGTAAATTTGGAGGAAATATTATTGTTTTGGATTAATTGAAGTCTTACATAATGTGTTTCTACTTAGTCTTCCTGCATTTACATTCAAAGCTGATATTTAAGTTGAAGATATCACTTTATCAACATTCTAATTTTACAAATGAAAAAAATCAAAGACCATAGAGCCTAGTGCTACAAGTGATACTAAAATATTTTAGAAAAATATTTTATCAAAACCTACAATGTCATTTATGGAGTGAATTTGTCTGTTTTTATATTTTGATCCTTATTATTTTAGGTCTTCTCTCCCAATCAGAATTTTAAAGATGAGTCATGCAACATTCTCCTCTTTGCTATCTAAAACAACCTAGGCAGCCACATTACGATCTGTTGCCTAAGAAATCAATTCATTATCTTGAATTAACTCTACTTCCTATTGTCCCTTTTCTATTTTTAGGAGTGCTTTATTTCTGGGCTAGAATCCCAATCCTTATTTGTTTTATTTTGAGACAGGGTCTTGCTACATTGCTCAAACTGACCTTGAACTTGTGATCTCCTGCCTCCAGAGTAGTTAGGATTACAGGTGTGTGCCACCACACTGGTACCAATAACAACCTCTTGTTTTGATTACTCTTCTCTGTTCAGTGCCACCTTAGTGAACCTTTAAGTTAACTCTGCTTAGAGGTCTTTGCTGTGCTTTATATCTACAAATACATTAAAACTATTTTCAACAGAAAACTTTCAAAGTAAAGGTTTCCCTTAATGAATATCCTTACATGTAGTATCTCTGGTGGCTCTGTGGGAGAGAAAATAGCATAAAATACTATTAGAAAGGGTGAGAGTCCAAACTGAATTAACATCTGGCCTGATGAAACATTGATTTTAAAGGTTAGTGTATCCAAACCCTATTCTGAGCAGAACTGTATGTTACTTGCAAGAGTGGCACAAACTTTTCAGAGTCAACGACTTCTGAATATTTTTGATGGATTTGGTGGATCCTTAATGACTGGAAAAGAGTCACTGCAATATGTGTTTCAAGGAATCTTTAAGAAGTTAAAATGAGCCAGGCATGGTGGTACACACATGTAATTCCAGAGGCTCGATCAGCTGAGGTAGGTGGATCACAAGTTCAAGGCCAGCTCCAGTAACTTACTGAGGTCTTAAGCAACTTAGCAAGACCCTCTTTCAAAATAAAAAACAAATATATAAAAAGGGACTGGGAATTGGCTCAGTGATTAAGTATCCCTAAGTTCAATCCCCAGGATAAAAACAAACAAACAAAGAAGTTAAACTGAGTTTTTGTTAACCTATGGAATCTGAAGAAGATATGAATCCATGAATCCATACAGAATTGCATGAATGGTATGAATCTATATCGTGTACAACCACAGAAATGAAAAGTTGTACCCAATTTGTGTAAAATGAATCAAAATGCAGTCTGTAAAAAAAATAAATAAAATAAAATAAAGGAAAAAATAGAATTGTTTTCCTACATGTAAAGTCCCATCTCAGATGATGAACATAGGTGCAACTATTTAAGAGTTTGTTTTTTTTTTTCCAAAGTACATCCTTTTCTTTTGACTCAAAGTAGAATTGCTCACATGTGGAATATTTTCATCGATTTTCTGATTCATCCTATTCCAAGTATTTTGCTAATCAATTATAAATGCTGTCTTGGGTAATTCTGAAAGAGCCCTAAGAGATAGGTGTTATTTATTCACATTTTACAGACAGGAAAACTGTACCACAGTGAAAGAAAAAAAAAAACTGTCAAAATTCCATAGCTAGAGTCCAATATGTGATAAAAGAACATATGGTAAAATATTAACAGCAACACTTGGGTGGCGGGTATAGGGATGTTGGCTATAAATTCTCTGCTTCAATACTTTTGTTTAAAAAATGTTGGGAGAACTATTGCTAATAATTATGAGATGTAATTTCTATCAACACCTGACTCCTTCTGAAAATAACTATCCTATCCCATCCGTGCTCGGTATTTTTCAGGAGATTCACCACAACATAAATTTTGTCCTGTTATAGAAAGAGCGTGCACTTGGGGAACAGAAGATCTAGGTCCAAGTCCCAGTCTTCCCGCATTTATCTGTTTTAATCATGATCACTAATGAAGAAAGCCAAACTTACAGCACCCTAACATTGCCTGTAATAGCATTTGTGAATTAATGTAATACATTCAAGTGTAATCATATTCAAGAACTATACAAGTCAAGTTTTAGGACTAAAAAAATGCTGAGCAATAGTTTTCCCATCTAATTACTATTTTCTTTTTTTTTAAGAGTACCCTTTGATCATCATATATTTTATTTTATTTATTTTTTATTAAAAATCATAAATTTACATAGGGCAATGTTGTTTGATTCATTCTGTTATTTTTCCCTTCCCTCCCACCCCTCCCACCCCTCTTTTCCCTCTATACAGTCCTTCCTTCCTCCATTCTTACCACCCTCCTTATCCCTAACCCTAAACCTAACCCTAACCCTAACACTAACCCCTCCTACCCCCCCCATATGTCCTCATCCACTTATCAGCGAGATCATTCGTCCTTTAGTTTTTTGAGATTGGCTTATCTCACTTAGCATGATATCCTCCAATTTCATCCATTTGCCTGCGAATGCCATGATTTTATCATTCTTCATGGCAGAGTAATATTCCATTGTATATATATGCCACAGTTTCTTTATCCATTCATCAACTGAAGGGCATCTGGGTTGGTTCCACAATCTGGCTATGGTGAATTGAGCAGCTATGAACATTGATGTGGCTGTATCTCTGTAGTATGCTGATTTTAAGTCCTTTGGGTATAGGCCAAGGAGTGGGATAGCTGGGTCAAATGGTGGTTCCATTCTAATTACTGTTTTCAAAGCACTAGACTATCACAGTGGATAAACAACAATTCTTTCCAGTAAGACCTGTAGGCCCTCTTTTGGAATAGTGAAATAGATTTTATCACTTAAAAGTTTTCCAGGAACAAAGTCTTAATAAAGAAATTTGGAAAACCAGGGAAAGATAAGTATTCTGGATGACCAAGGAACTCCACTTGAGTAAAAAGAGTGTTGTGACATCTATGCTGTTTGAATAAATTGGTCTGCGGACAATGAGATCTCAACAAACTGTTTGAATTAAGTAGCCATTGAGGAAAGCACAGAAAACTCAGGCAGCCAAGAAGAAAGGAGGATGAGGGAAGGTCCTATGGACTCAAAGCACAATTTACATATATATATACACATCATATATATATGCACATATATATGTTTACATATATACATATATATGTAATTCCAATATATATTTCAATATATAATATATAATTATATAGAGAGAATATAGATACCTATTGAATATATGTGCATATATATGTGTGTGTAAATATCTATATAGAAATATTCCCAAACAAAAGACATTTACATGTAGCTACAGATAGTGAATATAAAAGTTGTTTTAATGGATATTTCAAACAAAAGGTAGCACCAAAATATTTTCACCATAATAATCTATGTATCACCAAATCATGTAATAATGTTCAAAGAGAATATGTGGGGATACTGTTGTGGTTAAGTAAACTATCTTACTAAGGAAACAGATTATTGTACCAATAAAGCCAATGACACATATTCTGTTATAGAAACTGAAAAAAAAAAAGATATAAAAGTGCAAATGAGCATAATATAAGGTTCCCTTTCATTGTTAGTGAGTGCTAAAGAGAATTCATTTCAATTTCTGTATTTAAGATTTCATTAAGATGATCTTAATGTTCCTTCTCAGCTTGAGAAACTACACAGATTTCTCCCTTATTACAGACACTGATCTCCTTTTTCTTAGAAACCTAACTTTAGAAATCTTTCCATTTTAAATTCCTTCTCTGCCCTTTTGAGATGTAAATATTTCCTTAGCCTTCTGCTAGTTTTACAATCATGAGCTTCTTTCTTAAGGTCATGGGAGTCATCTTTGGAGACATAATCATCATGCTCAGGCAGAGGCCTTGGGATCCATCCCCAGCATGCAAAACAAGGAGGGTGCCCTTATCTCCTAGTGTCTGTGGGAGAGCTGGATCCTTAAATCTTCAGCATCAATTAGCAGACACAGATGGCCTAACAATATCAACGAACGTGGTCTCCCAAGTACCTTTGCACCAACTCTCCACAGTACTTAAAAACACTTCCAGTGTTTTGTTTCAGCAGGGTTCACTTTAATCTCTGTTAAAAGTTTTGAAAAAATCCCCTGCCTGTTTACCTTGTCTGGTGGAATTTTTCTTGACACAACATATCAACATTTAGAAACTGAATAAAATCCGTTTTTGTCTATTAATAATTTAATAAATCCAAGGAAAATACTGACCTCCATTTTCTGATTATTTATTTACCATTCCACTAGTATTTGAATCCAAAACTCCAATTTAATTGTACTCAACACATTCAAGCAAGCTTTGAAAGAAATATTGATATTGGGCTGGGAATACAGCTCAGTTGGTAGAGTGCTTGACTTACATGCACAAGGCCTTGGGTTCAATCCCCAGCACCACGGAAAAGATAAAAAAAGAAATACTGATATTAAAGTTAGAGTTTTTATAAAATGAGAGGCGATGTGTCTTCTCAATACTCCTGCTGATTTATGGAAGCTACATGTTATCACAAGAGTTAAGGTAGTTTATTTAGGAGAATGTAATTCTTTCAGGTTCTGCTTGGTTAATATAGGTCACTATTTAGGTTATTCATTCCTTCTTTATAAGTAATTATTATTTCATCCTTTTCTTGTACATCACAGCTATATTTGCACAATGCCAACTATGTAGTAAAAACTAAGATCCATTGCATGGATTTTTCTAAATACCCAACTGCTGCATGCTACATAAACAACCATCTTTATTTTCAACTTAATCTATCACTTCTAATCTAGTTATTTTGGTCTGGTAAAAAATGTCCTGACCATTTTATTGGTGAAGAGAAAATGAAGATTTTGTGTTCCAGAAATATTGAACTAGAGTGGAGAAAAATTACACCACCAAATGTGTAAGGTGCACATTTCCAACTTACACTGAAATGGAAGAAACTTAGTTTTGTCATCCAAATTCTTTCATATGACTCCTTCTGCTGCCAGCACAAAGTACCTTTATTTCAAGCTGAATATTTTGTCTATGACATGGATACAGTGCAATGTGCACATGGGTAATACCAAGTGGCTGCATTCCCAGGGAACTTGCTAGAAAAATAAAATGTCTCTCCCTTGAGACTATTTCATGAAGTTGTCTTAAGACAAAACTTAAAATCAATCAAAAATGTCCAGAATTTAGGAGTCTTTATTCAATTATATATAATCCGAATATCTATTGACTTATTTTAAATCTACATAGGCCAACTGTCCATATTATTCCACTAAAAACAAGTTTACTAACTTTTCAACAGTTTTAACACATCACTCAAGAACCAATGTAGCCTGTACTTACTGTCCTCTTTTTAATCAAAAGAATGTGACATATTCTTCATGGTACAAATATTGCCTCATCATCTACTTAGCATCAAAATTTTAATTATACACAAAAATCTCTCCTGGGGGATTTTTTGTTCCTGTTTTCACAGATGTTCCTACTGCTTGTGAAGGCAGGTTTGGATAAGGGAATTGGCAGAGCAGGAGCTTCGATAACGTGATGATGATTTTGAAATGGTAGTGCAACTTAGGAAAATGGGAAATTAATGCTTTTGCATTCTGTAACTTTGCTTATAATTGAACCATATTATTTTCCAGGTGAATATCATTGCCTTAGATTTCCAGGGAATCTGTGTACAATTTTTATTACTGTTTCTAGAAAAATGGCAACTTGTTAAGATGACTGTCTTCTGGCAGTCTTACCTTATAAAGCATTTCTTCTTGTCATGCGGCAGACTGAAAAAGGAAGTATTTTTTATAGTTAGATTTATTCATGTAAAATATTAATAAAACGAACAAGTCACATTGAAATATCTTGTTTACAAGAAGCCATTGGAAATGGATATAAGAAATACATATTAAAACATGAAGAAGAACAGAATTTACAAAAATGTAGCAGCATTGAAGCATAGGAGCAAGTAATAACAGACATGCAAATTAATATAGAGTAGCAAAACATGAATAAGAATTAAGATTTAGGATACATTCAGATTTGTGGCTGAACCCGTTATTAAAGACATATTTTTTCTGTTTGAACATCTGTTATGACATGATTGAACCACAGGTAGAATCAATTTTAACATTTGTTATAACTTTGTGATTTATAATAGTATTTCCAGTTATACTTGCAATAATAAAGAAAAAGAAGTAAGTGTAAATATGTTTTAAAAGTACAGATTATTAAAATTTTCACATTGGCAATGAGGTCATATACAGCAGAGAGGACCACACTGTCAATTCTTCCGTACAGAACTTTACAGTTTTATGTCTTCCTGAAAAGGAATTTCTAGAATAGAACATCATCATGTATTTAAACTGTAGCAAATTTATCCTAAGTAGACACTTTCTCTCTTTCTCTTTCTACCCCCACCTCTTCTTTTTGAGAATAGAAATTAATACTTACTATCCAAAATTGGGGAGAAGTCAGATCTAATTCATAACTACAGATTCAAAATTCTCATAGTACTGTTCTGTTCTAAATACCACCTAATTCAATTGTTCCCTTCATGATGTAGAAAATTCTGTATCAAAATCTATTATCCATGTGCATACTTTAATTTGACTTCAAATAGTTGTCTATTTAAGACTTTAAATGGCACTAGAAATTATGCTAGTTCATATTTTGAAATGTTAAATATTAATCAAGAAATGAAAGTCACAGCGAATGTCTTATCACATCTCAGACCTTTCATTTCCAACAGTGTTCACATATCCTAAAGAGAACTCTGAGCAACATGTTGTCTTCTGTAGTGTCCCAGTTAACTTTACTCTCGCCAGCAAAATTTCCTCAGGGTATGTGGGTATGGCCACAGTCTCCACTTCCTTAACCTTCCATTCCACGTGCATTCCCTCCCCTCAACTAAAGTTCTTGCCCTAATAATCAGCATGATGGATTGGTTTGTTTTCTCCCTCCCCCACTACTCACTCCACCACAGTATAAGTCCCTCGAGGGAAGATATCATTTTTGTTTGTCTTCCAACTATTGACTGATAGCTAACTTACTACTATTGTCTAATTGCTTGCTGGCAAGCAAACAACAAATATTTGTTCAAGGAATAAAGTGTGAAAAAAAAAAACCAAATTTTAATAAAACCGTACTCAAGATTTAAAGGCATCTTTGTACTAGTGATGTATTTCTAAGTTAAGTGGATTTTTGATAATTATTAACCTATCTCAGAAAACTCCCCATATCTCTCAAGGTTTTCTGACATCTTTGTGGATGCTCAATGAGACTCTAGCTTTGGCAATAGTATTTGGACTTGTGAAAAGCAAGACTCCCAGGCCCTGGCTAAGGCTTCATGAGCAGCTAAATATGTCTTCCATCACTGCTTGAACTGTGTATATATAAACTATTTTTCCCCTTTTTCCCATGGACTTCATCATGTCCAAGCAATTTAATTAACTCAGATAAATACATATCCATTACAACTTTTAAAAGTAGCCTGTTTTACCAGTTATCTTTCCTTAAATATCTGATAATTTTCCATTATTTATAGTACTAAAATCTGAGAGCCTTTGCTTAGCAACTAAAATCTTCTATAAATTTTCTCAATTTAATTTTACTACTACCTGTGAGAATAGTCAAAGTATGTTGGTAAAGGATTAGCAAGTCCTCCAGATGAACACCAAAACATATTTTCATAATTTTAAAAATAACTAAAGTAGGATTCAAAATGGACTGTGTAAACAATTCCATTAAGGAAAAAAATCAATTAATTCAATCTTTATACAGTGATCTGTGATGTATTTGGCATGATTGATTATTGAACTAAGTCAATGCCTTGGCAAGCTAACTAATCCAAAGCATCAATTCCTTGGGATGCACTGCCCTTCTGTTGCAACCAAAGAAAAGCTCAAATGAAATGCATCATGATTCATTCAAAGGGCACAAAAGAAATTGATCAGTTGGTACTTGATGACAGTCCCTAAATATTGCACTTCAAATAATTCTTTTATTTGTAATCTGAGCAGTTCGAATAGACAGAAGAGCAATCTTAGACAAATTCATCTATTAACTGGTAATTAATGGCCAGATTGTGAATGAGAAAATATGCTCTGAAGCTGTTTGTTAACAAAATTATAAAGTAAGCACACTTCTAGCAATCACTGAGAGGATTTCTCTTAGAGCTAATTGGAATATTACCATAAACAAGCAATGGAGGAATCATGCCCATCTTTGCAACCATAATCCTTCCCCTTGAAAGAAAAGAAAACTGCTTAAAATATCAAGTTCAAACAAGCAACTATGAAACGTGCCCAGGGACTTGATTCCCATTCCATATGTGCAGAAGTGCAGAAAGAGTTAGATCTAGGCTGACAGTTCACACTGACCAAATGGAGTTTAACCAAGAAGAAAATAAATTGACAGAAATGTCCATATATGACTCATGGTGCTCGTGTATGTGCTTTTAGGAAAAAGAAGTATCATATTTTCCTAAGAAACTTTAACACTAGAGGATAATTGAAGATGATAGCATTTAGCAAGCTTTACAGAACCTTCATACACCTGTCTTACTAGGAAGTACAAAGAATCCAGATCCTGGAATCCTTCTTTTTCACCAGGAGCTGTAATACTATGTTTTATAAATAAATAAGGTTTGATCTGATATACAAAAATATTGTGCAAGCCAAAAGACATTAGATGACTGTTTAATATACAAATAATTTATCTACAGATTTACCTAAAGTAGAAAATATTATTTTATACTTCCATTACAAGTATCTTTGCACTGTTATAGATAACAACACAAAACACAAGAAAATGGAAAAATGAAATTGATACCAAATAAGTTGTCCATATTACTATCTATAAACTCAAAGAAAATAGATTCTGATGGATTTTAAAAGATATTTTCTCCAACTTTCATACCTGCTTATAAGACATGATGTGGTCAAAGCAACAAAACAAAAATAAAACTAATTTCTGATTTGTTAATAACTAAAGCAAAGCCATCTTATGACATTTCTTACTTGAAATGCTTTTAAAGTGCTTTCTCACATTTCCAGAGTTTCAACAGAGACAACAGTAATTGTCTCAATACACTTGACAACAACGCTGGAAGGCAAGGTATGTAAATATTGTTATTCTTGTTTTATAAATTAGGCAACCAGAAGTGATATGAATTATTCAAAGTTCACATTTAGTTGACAGCAAACCTGGGGTTGCTACACTTTGGTGTTATAGGGAGGAACTTTTTCACTAGGAAGATGGAATTATAAGTGTTGAAACAAAAACAAGACCTAAGGACTCTACCAAGAAGTGTAGATAGTCTACACACACACACACACACACGCACACGCACATGCACACGCACACACACATTCACACACAAATGATTCCCGGATCAATAAGCCTTAACGACAACCTAATAAGATATTATTGCATATTCTTTCTAAAATACAAAATACATAATAATGGGTTGAGAAATTCTAATGCCATTGAGAGATAGATATTTTTAATCATAGTCAACAGAGAATTATATTCATAATGTAATCACAAAAAGTCCTGTTTCACTATCACCAATGAAGCTAAATATTCAAGATGGATCATAAAAGAAAATAACTATGAGGAATCCTTTATTTAGGTACATGTTGATGAGATGCAAAAGTAGAACTGCTTCACAAGCATGTGAATAACTAAAATGTTTTAAATATACTTATATATGTTTATTTATAGAAAATGTTAGACTACTGCATTAGAGTCATAAGTCCTAAAAATTAGGAATTAAGTTCTTAAAAGAAGAGCAAAGGGAAAAAAAAGAAAGGGACTGGGGTAGATTTTTTCTAGATTAGTTTGATGCAGCTGCTGTACCAAATACCACAAAATTTGAACATCTGAAATTTACTGTCTCACAGTTCTGGAGACTAGAAGTTCACATATGTAAGCAAAAACACACACAAGCATGTACACACACACACACACACACAGCACTCCCAATTGTGCCACACAGGCTGAAAATTCCAAAGGAAGTTTATGTTGTAGGCTTGAGACAAATATAGCCCAGAGGATGGATTCCTTCTTCTTCAAAGGACCTCAGAGGGGCTGGGGATGTAGCTCAGTGGGATAGCACTTGCCTAGTATGTGTGAGGCACTGGGTTCAAGCCTTAGCATCACATAAAAATAAACAAGTAAAATAAAGATATTGTGTTCATCTACAACTAAAAATATATTTTTTAAATAAAAGAACCTCAGAGTTTTCTCTTAAGGTCATCAAGGGATTATATGAGATGCACTCACATATTGGAGGGTAAATTGCTTCCCTCAAACTCTACTAATTTAAATGTAGTCACCTCTAACAAAAGTTCCTTCACAGTAACAGTAGGACTGGGATTGCACCAAGCAACTGGGCATTGTATCCTTGCCAAGTTTACACAAATTAACCATCAAACCTGAGATCAGCAAAATTGAGGGAGTAGGCAGAAGATGATTCAGTAAAAAAGACTGAGAAGCATGGCTCTTACTAATGGAAAATAATGAGAGACATGTGGTAGAAGCCCAAGGAGCTGAGATTTAAGGAATTTTCATCAAATGTATTAGAGATAACAAATGAGTCACAGATTAGAGCGCCCATTATCTAAACAATGTACTGGTGCTCTTGGGAGCTCCCTAATGATGGGTATGAGATTTAGACAGGAAGAAATTAAGGAAAAATGTTCTTTCCTGAAATATGACCAAAAAGATAACCTGAACAAACCTCCTACTAAAAATAAGTGATAATGCTAGCTAAAATATATTAAAACAAACCATTCTAAATGCTTTGCTGAGCTGGGAATAAATTCTAAAATCAATATTCAAAGGCCTCAAAATAAAGTAAAAGTAGAAATTCACAGAGTAGCTTGCCCTGAGGTCAGCTGTTGCCCTGGGGTTTTCTTTCAAACTCCAGTGACAATGAACTTCTTATGGATGGTGGCATACTACAGAGACAGACTGAGGGTGTAACATAACAGAAGATGCTGCCTAAGGCTGAGGTTCCAAAAGGTGAGCCAGAAATGAACTAAAGACACAGGGAAGAGAATGCCCATTTTGACCTTGGTTCTGGGTGGAAAGAAGGAAAAAAAAATACATGAAATTTGAATGCATAATTTGAATCCATGAGGAGTTTTTGCCTAAATCTGGTCTATTATGTGATTCAAAAATCCTTAAGGAAAAGATAGGATCTGAAATTTTTAGTGCTCTGAAGGATTTGGCAGATTCAAATATTAACTGATAGAGAAAGTCAACTTTAACCCAGTCACCAAAGAACTGTAACAGAAAAAGTCCAAGGAATTTGTGACCACAATAATCGTGCAACACCTAGGTACAGAAGGCAGAGTGCACTAGCGCCAGCAGCAGTAGCAGCAGTAAGAAACAAACCAACAAAGACTTCAGAAATTGAATGGTCACAAAAGGGAAAATGATCATATTTAATATGTTTAAAATAAATGCAGTTTATAAAAATTGAAAAAAAAAAAGCTAATAAAAGTCGGGCACATGTCACTTGCCTGTAATTCCAGTGGCTGGGGAGGCTAAAAGCAAATGGGTTCCAAGCAAAACCAGTCTCAGTAACCCTGTCTCAAAATAAAAAATAAAAAGGGTTACGGATGTGGGGAAAAGAAAAAAAGAAATCTGAAAAGCATTCTAAATGAAAAAGAATATCCTCTTCCATCAAATGTCATTTAAATACCAACAATGGATTCTAGAAGAAAGGTGATTAATATCTTCGATGATCTGAGAAAATATAACTCTCAGTCTCAAATTATTTTCATTAAAAAAACTTTAAAAAATAAGACCAAAATAAAAACATTTTCAAAGTATAATAAATGACAGATTTTACTCCAACAGTACTTTACTAGAGAGATTGATAATGGGTGAACTTTAGGAAGTGAAACAATAACTCCATACTGAAGATGGGTTGACAAAAACAGAATTTAATAACTATATGAGCAAATTTAAACAATTATTGATTATTTAATAACACTTGTGATATAAAATTTGTGGAACTAAATAAAAACATGTAAATCTAAAATATTGAACAAAAATATATACTTGGGGTGCAGGGAGATATAAATTAAGGTGTTCTAGCATCTATATATTATTTGTTAGTGAAGATAACTTTGAACTAAATTATATACATACACATTAAAAATTTATAAAGCAGTAAAATGTCATAGAGTATACATATAGCAAAAATACAAGAGGGAAACCTCAATAAGTCTATAGGAATTTGTAGTTCATAAGAAATAATACAAATACAAAAAGGAAAACTTCTTTTCAAGAAACATGATCTTGAAGGAGACTGTTAAGTTGCCAGCAGAATTTTTTTTATGATGGAAGAAAATATATTTGGAAATGTAGCAAACAAGATTATATTACTATCATGATTCATTCACCAGTCATTCCACGAATGTTCATTGCATTCTAAGTGGGTTTGATTGCTAGATACTCAGCCAGCTGTGGTTGAATGACAACCCCTGTCCTAAAGATATTTGCTAAGGTAGTGTTTCACTAAGGTCATGGCTGCCTCTGTAAAGAGTGTGGACATTATCCTTGCAAGAAGTAGGTATGAGGCAAAGCAATAAAATAATATCATCAAAATTGTGTTTCAGCAACTCATTCTGAATTAAAGATAGAGAATGTGTAGCAGATTTCCAAGATTTTGTAAACTTTGTACTTATCTAAGAAAGAAAATCTGATTGTGTGAACAAGGTAACAGCAGTAGGAGTTGAAAGAAATGGGTAGATTTGAATTTGACTACATGGATACATAAGATTTTTAGGACCAATTAAAAAATTGCAGATCTCCTTTGGGTGGGCACTGGAATTCTGAAAGCAAGGACCTGCATTTATGGTAGACTTCATCATTATATATAAAATTATGAATTTATGTGAGTTGAGAACATTTGAACCCAGAAGTAAAATATGCTTGTAAGCTTTTTTTAAAAAATTTATTATTATTATTATTTTTATTTAGCTTTTAATTTTTTACAGACTGCATATTGATTCATTATACACAAATGGGGTACATAATTTTGTTTCTATGGTTGTACACAATGTAGATTCATACCATTTGTGTGATCATACAGGTACATAGGGTAATGATGTCTGTCTCATTCCACCTAAATTCAAACAGGGTAACCATTACAGGGCTAGTAAATTCCCCAAGGAAATTTTTTTAATGGAATCTTGCCCAGTGAAAGACATAATTTATGAAGCAATCATTAAGAATAGTACTTGTGGGAAACAATGTTCTATGAATAGACAAACATTTTCTTAAAAGTCAGAGTTCACTTTTGATTTTGAACTTTGGAATAATGATGGGATAAGTTAAAAGTTGCAAGGTTTCAGAGTGTTGTAAGTTTTCTGCTTCAGAACTTTCTTTTGAAATGCTTTATCTGAAGCTGCAGTTAATGATGTCCTCAGCTCTGCAAATTAAGCCAATGCTCGTACATCAATGAAAAAAGGCATTGAAAGAGAGAGAGAGAGGAAGAGAGAGAAATGTGGAGATACTGAATCTCAAGAACTCTAAACCTTTTTTTTTCCCCTCAATGTTTCATCTCTAGAGTTTCAAATTTTGAAAGGCCTGCCCAATATTTGAAAGGATAGATCAAGGGGAAATTGCCTGGGTGACTCAATATTGTGGCAATCAAACCTTATTTCTCATCATAGAGAGTCCCTGAAATTGGGAAGCCAGTCTCCTTTTTGGAGAGTTGGACCAAAATGTGTAGCAAAAAGTACACAAACTTGGGTAATAACATGTTCATAATAATAAAAATAAACAAAAAATAGAGCAAAATATTTGACACTTGTCTAGATTAATAATAGTTCACAATGCTCAGTCATTTACATTCACTTTTGAAATAAGTTAGAAAATCAGAGCTATGTTTAAAGAAATTAGAGTCTATGTGCTTACTTAAATATTTCCAAAATTTTATTTCCTTTATCCCTTTAAATTATCATTTTTCATAGGCAAAATTATATTTCTCTCACTAGTTTGTCTGCCAACTCATTGCTGGTAATTGTAAACCTGATTTTTTTTTTTTTTCTTAGTTGATCAGATAAAAGTAAAGAGCTCTTTTCATGGCTTTCCTGATTAGGCTTTCACAAGCCATCATTGGGCAAAATGGGAAAAAGGGATTCCATACTGATTATTGTAAAATACTGGTCAAATTAAATTTTAATCAAGAAAGAATATTCTACTATGGAAGAAATATTATAAAAATGTCATAGACTTAAATGCAAAACAAAAGCTCTAAGATATGGTTTTTATCTTTCAAGGATAAGCCCAGTTTTTACCTTCTTTATCTGCACAGATTGCTCTACTTAGTAAGAATTTAAATTTATAATTCTGTTACTTATAAAAGATAATAATTTTGATAGATCCATTAATAACCATTTCTTTTACTATACTTATAATGACACTGGGGGGGGGGGGGGAAATGTTTCCCTATTTAACTCTGCTTATCCTGAAAGCTCACTTTATAAAAATCTCACAATCCCCAAATTAATCATTGGTTGAACAGTCTTTTTAAAATCCGAAGTTATAATGTGTTTCATTGTTTCTCAGTCTCAGTACAACTGAGGCTAGTTTTCAAAGTTTCATCATGATTTATGCCCTTGTTCACTATATATTATTGAGCACTTAGGATGTGCAAAGCATTCTCCCAGACACTCTGAGGGCCCTAAATGGGAAGCACAAATAGACAATTCAGTCAGGAAGTTGATAGAGATTCAAAGGAGGGAGTAATGACTGGGCTGAGGCTATATTACTTCTAGCTGTGGAAAGGAAACAAAATCATGAAAGAGCCAAGGAGGTAATATTTGAGTTCTTAATTTGGAAAGAAGGTAGAACATTCAAACAAAAAGAAAAATGAAGAGGGATGAAGATAAACTAAAAAGAGGAGAGATCTATGCAAAAAAATAAAATGGAAAGGATAAGAGTAAAGTCAGATAGAGGCAGGAGGTATAAAGAAAATAAATCTGGGTGTGGGGAGAGAAAAACATTTTGAAGAGATATGGATACTAGCCTTACAGTCACAGAGCAGTGCTTGTAACACTTTAAGCACTGAATACATGTTAGAGTAAGATAAAACTAGGAACAGTGTCTTGGAAGGGTAAGGGGTGGAGAAAGGAAACTGGCAGTATTGCCTCCTGTGATAGTAATTCTGAAATTTCAAGTTGTATCTGACAAGCAGAGAAAGACTTAATTTCAACAAATGCTGTCCTCTTTCACAGGCTCTGGGGACACTCAGCTTTCTGATGTTAGGAATACTTTGGAATATTTAACCATGTTTAACTACAGCGAGGAATTTTATGGGGCTTATAGCATGCCAATCCAGCTTTTCACTTGTGTTGGCAGTGATCAGTAAGTACACACAAGAAAAGAGAAATGGACTGTGAACATTTATTTTCCATCTTTACTATAGTTATTAACCACTTTTATTGTTTGCTATAAGAGGACATACCTTGAAAGAAAAAGCCGCATCTTCAACTAGTATTGAGGATATTTCTGTCTTTGTGCTTGTCTCCGAATAACTCAGGAAGTCAGAAAGTCAAATAGAAGTGAATTTAACCATATATATTTAAGAAAATGATTTTTTCATTTAAGAAAAAGTCAATTTTATCACCAGATTGAGGAAACTAAACCAGAATACATCAGAGAAAAGAAATCTCACGTGAAAAGAACAGTTGATTAATTAAAAATATCATTCATTTATGGAGTGCTTACGGAAGAATTACAAATTAGTATTTCAGAACATGAGAAATTCAAAGAAAGAAAGGTACTATGTTGTAAATCAAAATGGGAACCTTTCCTAGGATAGCAGGTTAGGTAAGAGTTTCTGAAAGAGTCGAGTTTACCCATATGTTCACACAGCAGTGGTTAGGGTTGAATGGAAAAATATTAACTTATTAAAAACACATATTGTGCAGGGGAATATGGTACAGCAGAAGAAGGACACACTTACTAGCAGCTCCTTGGCATCAGAGTTACCAAGTAGGAAGATGCTTCTCAGTGTCGCAGATAACTAAAGGAACTCACTGAAATTCAGTATTGAACAGGAAAAAAACAAATCTATACAGACAGGAAAGTCAGAAACTGGAACATAAGAAATAATACGTTAGAGAAGCGCCAGCCAGGTGGCCTGTAGCAGTAGGGAAGGGGACGGGCAACGCAGGTAGAGGAGATGGTGTGGCCAGAGGATAAAGAAATTTAAAAATAAGAAAACATTGACTTAGGGAAACCTGTGGATTAGAGAGGAAGGCTGATTTTAATGGACATGCAGGTGGTAGGGGAAGTGGCACAATGAAAGCAATCCCCAAAATAACTCCCCCAGGATGGAAAACATCCCAGCTGCGGAAAAGGCTCCTGGACAGGGAAAGTGCCTGCCAGGCTCCCAGGGAAAGCAGACTCCACTGGGCTTCCAGCAGGGAAAGCAACCGCTGCCACTGCCACTGGGCACCACTGAGAGCAAAGACAGGAGATGGGGAACTTCTGGGGCCGACCAAAGAAATTCTCAGAAGATGCCTGAATCAAGAGACTAAAATAGGCACAAAGAAAATTTTGCCTGGGTCCATTCAGGCTCTGGCTCCCCAGGGAGAAAGCCCCCCTCGTAGCGGGGGCTCTAGAGGCCACGCAGGAGCACTGCACTCCAGGGCAGATAACCGGGTAGTTCCTATTCACAGTGGTGAAGGTGAAACCTATGGAGGTTTTGTCTCTATGCCTAAAAGTGGATTTTACCAGAGAGCCTAGAGATCCAGACATCCGGCAGTCACCAGCATCTCCCCAGCAATAGGGGTGTGAATCAATTCTCAAATATCCACCCACAGAATTCCAAAGTTCAGTCAAGATTAAACCCCAATTATTGGAATCTTTATAACTCTGCACCACCCCCACCACACAAATACACAATTCATCAACACCCAAATTGTGCTAACCCACTGTATACCAGGAGACTGGAAGGTGAGATCTACTACAATCAGCTGTGCCTCCTAGCCACAAAGGCAGGTAGCTAAGTGAGGAACACAAAGGCATTAAACTTAATAACCCTTGCCCAAGGGTTACAAAAAGAAACATGAAGAATGAAAATCCATCTCCATCAATAGTTTAACCACCTCAACAGAAATAAGCCTTTTGTCTCTTGGCAAGATCTGTTTTCTCTCTCTCTCTCTCTCTTTTTTTTTTTTTTTTTCTTTTCTCTATACTTTTATTTTTAAATCTATTTTTAAATTTTTTAATGTTACTTTAAAAAAATTCTTCAAACATTATGACATCCTATTGTGTTACTTTTCACTTTTTTCCATTGAATGATTTTGTATGCATCTATGTGAGTGTTTGTGTGACTGTGTGTGTATGCACTGCAAGGATATGTTCAAAAAATATAGATATATGGATATAATTCTACTTTCATATCAGTTTCTTCCTTCTGTGCTTATTTATTATTTTGCCTTAATTTGTCTTTGGTGGAGTTCAATTAATGGAAGCTACGGTTATTTTGATCTTAGAGTTGCTTATTTATTCATACTTTGGTTCTGGTCCCTCTTATCTCCCACCTTTTATTGTCTTCCCCAACTAACAGCCAAATTTTCCTGTTCCCCCTTCCTCTTTCTTTATTATATTGCCTTCAATTAATTTATTCCTTCTTCTTTACAACTAACATCTGCTATCTACCTCCTACCTCTCCTCTGATCTGTTTTCTAAATATTCCAACTTTCTCTCACTTTCCCACCATATTTTCTCCTTATTTAAGAAACTGTATTCCCACCAAACAATAGAATCATATAGCTTATGAATTTCATATCCCATTCATAATGTGATTATCCATAGAGTGGACAACATAATAGACACCTGATGGGGAATGCCTGATCTACTCACAATTTTGTATTGCTGCTACCAATGTTAAATGCTAACCTCACCATTCATATAATGGGCAATTAGTGTTGCAGATATCAAAATTGACGTCAGACATTTCTCTTAAAACTATACACCTGTTGCTGACTTTAGTACTATTCTCAGCTCGCCCCTCTATTGAAGAGGGGCTGGAAAGTGATTGGACAGTTCAAAATCACAGAGTAGAGATCCTGCCAAGAAATTCAGCCAAGCAACAGTGAATCTCACTCCACACATGATCTAGCCCCACCTGAGCCTAAACATTAATTTAAATCATAGAACATGGGAGACAGAAACCCCAAACCAAAAACCAGGACTCAGAAGGAACAATCAGAGAGAAACTTTTAGGTTCCCTTCTCCCACATTCAACATCTACTCATATATCAAAAACAGAGAGAAATTCTAGAATAAAAAAGAATACACAGGTAAAGGCATGTGTATAAAAGAGGAAGGAGAATCTACTTCAATCAATGCACAAGGACAGGACATCTGAAAACAAGAGGAACAAGCAAACAAATCTCCCCCCAAGATTCACAATCTCTAAGAAAAGGATACCATATATACGGAAGTGAACGAAACTCTAGAGAAAAAGTATAAAAAACTGATCATTAAAATGTTCGATGAATTAAAAGAAGATCTAAGGAGTACATTAAGAGAGCAAATGCAGGAGATGAAAGACAATTTGAATAAAGAAATAGAAATACTGAAAAGAAACAAATATGAACACCTAGAAATGAAAGAAATAATGAATTGAATAAACAAAAATTTGAAAGCATTACCAACATATTAGATTGTGTGAAAATAGAACTTTAGCCCTTGAAGATAGAAAATTTGAAAGCATTACCAATATATTAGATTGTGTGAAAATAGAACTTTAGCCCTTGAAGATAGAATCTGAAGCCTTGAAGACAGAGTATATGAACTTGAGTATGCAAAATATAATAAAGGGGGGGAACTACAGAACATGATCAAAATATACAAGAACTCTGGAACATCAAGAGATGAAACCTGATAATCATTGGGATAGAAGAGAATATGAAGACATCAGCTAATGACATTCAGAGCATTTTCAATGAGATAGTCACAGAAAACACTCCCCCATATCAGAAAGTAGATAAAGATTCACATAAAGAATGCAAATACAACCCTAAATAGACCTGATAAAGAAATAAGTTCTCCATGACACATCATAATCAAAATGCCTAACAGAAAATAAGGAAAGAATATTAAAAACTCCAAGACAGAAATGTCAGGTCACATTTAGAGGCAAACCAATAAAGCTCATTTCTGACTTCTCAACTCAGACTCTAAAATCCAGTAGGGCAGGCAATGACATGCCCAAGTTGAACCAGGAAGATATAGAAAACCTAAACAGACTAATATCAGGTAATAAAAGTGAAACAGCAATTAAAAACCTACCAAGAAACAAAAGCCCAGAATCAGATGAGTTCTCAGCTGAGTTCTACCAGAAAGTTAAAGAAGAAATAACACCAGTCTTCCTCAAATTATTCAATGAAATTGGGAGGGAGGAAATACTCTTGAACGCATTTTATTAAATAAGTATAACTCTGATACCAAAGCCAGACAAGACACATTGAGGAAAGAAAACTATAGACCAATATCTCTGAGGAACATTAAAATCCTTAATAAAATATTAGCATACCACATTCAAAACATATTAAGAAAATAATACAACATTGACCAAGTGGGCTTCATCCCAGGAATTCAAGGTTGGTTCGATATACACAAATCAATAAATATAATTTATTACTTAAATAGAATTAAAAACAAAAATCATATAGTCATCTTAATAGATACAGGAAAGGTTTTCAATAAAATATAGCAACAATTCCTGTTTAAAAACTGGAGACACCAGGGAGAGAAAGAATGTACCTCAACATTATAAAGGTTATATACACCAAACTCAAAGCCAACATCATTCTGAACGTTCCTCTAAAATCAGGAAAAAAACAAGGATGTCAACTCTAATTCTATTAAATATAATTCTCAAATTCTAGCCAGAGCAACTAGGTAATAGAAGGAAATTAAACAGATGCAAATAAGAAAAGAAAAAAATCAAACTATCACTGTTCCTTGATCACACAAATCCTATATCTAGAAGATCCAAAAAATTCCAACAGAAGACTTCTAGAACTGATAAATGAATATGGCAAAATGGCAGGATACAAGATCAGCACTAATAAATTAGTAGCTTTTCTATGTCCTGACAGTGATTCAGCTGAGAAAGAAATCAGGAAAATGCTCCCTTCACAAAAACAAACAAACAAACCAAACCAAACCAAACCAAACAAAACAAAAAAACACCTGGGAATTCATCTAACTAAAGAGGTGAAAGATTTCTACAATGAAAACTATAGAATACTGAAGAAAAAAATTGAAGAACTCAGAAGATGTCAAGATCACACATGTTCATGAATAGGCAAAATTAATATTGCTAAAATATCCATACTATAAAAAGTGTTATACAGATTCAATGCAATCCCCCAAAAAACACCAATGACATTCTTCACAAACCTAGAAAACACAGTTCTTAAATTCATTTGGAATAATAAGAGACCCAGAATGGCCAAAGTAATTCTGAACAAGAAAAGTGATGCAGGAGGCATCATAATACCCAATGTACAGCAATGGTATTGGCATCAAAATCAATGAGTAGACAAAAGGAACAGAACAGAAGACAAAGAAACAAACCCATATATTGACAGCCGATACTTAGCATAGGTGCCAAAAATACATGTTGGAGAAAAGACACCCTTTTAAACAAATGGTGCTAGGAAAACAATTTTATGGAGAAGACTGAAATTGAATCCCTGTCTTTCACACTCACAAAAGTCAGATAAAAATGGATCAAAGACTTAAAAAATAGGCTCAACATTTTACCACATAGTTGCAGGCATCAACTTCCTCAACAAGACCTCTAAAGCTCAAAAAATGAAACCAAGAATCAGTAAGTGGGATGCCATCAAATTAAAAAGTTTCTACACAGCAAAGGTAATTATGAAGAGAGTGAAGAGAAAACCTATTGAATGGGAAAAATCTTTGCCAACTACTCCTTTGCCAGGAATTAATATCCAGAATATATAAAGAACTTAAAAAATTCAATGCCAATAAACAACCCAATCAATAAATGAGCAAAAGAACTAAATGAAAAAATTTCAGAAGAAAAACATAAATAGCCATCTAGTATATGAAAAAATATTCACCACCTCCAACAATCAGGGAAATGCAAATCAAAATTACAGTAAGATTTCATCTAACTCCAGTCAGAATGGCAATTATCAAGAACATGAATAACAACAAATACTGTTGAGAATGTGGGGGGAAATGTACACTATTACATCATTGGTAGGACTGCAAATTAGTTCAACCACTTGGAAAGCAGTGTAGAGATTTCTCAAAAAAATCTAGGAATGGAAGCAACATATGATCCAGTAACCCACTCCTTGGTATTTATCCAAAAGTTCTAAAATCAGCACATTATAGCAATACAGTCACTCCAATGTTTATAGCAACACAATTCACAATAGCCAAATTATGGAATCAACCCAGATGCCTATCAATAGATGAAAGGATCAAGCAAACGTGGTATATATGCACAATGGATTTTATTCAGCCATAAAAAATGAAATAATGGCATTTGCTGGTAAATGGATGGAAATGGAGAAACTCATGCTAAGTTAAATGATTTTAAAATAGCTCTAAATTCTCACTTGTCAGTGTCATTATCCTTTTTCTTTTGTTCATAACTTCTATATCTTTAAAATGAGACATTTGAATGAATGAATAATCTATAACATCCTGCCCAATTTTATGATCCCATGCATCCATAAAGTATTTTTTAAAATAAGATGCTACTTCCCTTTTCAGTATGTGATCGCTATCATCAGTTGCTTTTACCAACTATCAATGAGCATGATTAAAAATGGCTTCTTGTGTAACAGGAATAGAAGAATGGGGTAACATCTTATATTTAGAAATCATTTCAAGAGCATTCAGTACTTAGGATTGTCCAGATTATGTTGCAGTAGCAACTTTAGCATATGGGTGGCCTATAATAGCAAAGATTTATTTCTCATTTGAACATATACAACATGATCCAGTAGTTGACCTGTGTTCCATTTTGACACTTAGACACCTTTAGAGGGTGTAGTGTTTGAGACTATGAGGTGTGGAACTACATCCTTGACCATGTAGCAAGTCGGAGCACTAATGGTGTTTTCACCTTACTCTTCTGTGTCTGTCTGGAAGTGACTGATCCCTGTCACCCTCAACAGGAGTCCATTGTTCAGAATTAGTCACATGACCCTGGCTAACAACAAGGAACTGGGAAGAAAAAAAGAGTCAAATTAGGTGAGTGTTAGCTGTGCCTCTCACAACACCATGCAGTCACCATGCAATCTTAGAAAGTAAAAGTTGCCTCGTACCATTTTAAGTCCAACACCTTCCCATCAGGGAGCAGGCTGACCCAGAGAGCTAATAATGACCTCCCTAGCCACACATTCAAATAGGGGTAAAGATGAAACAGATAGAATGCAATGATCCTTGCCTCTCTTTTATTTCAAAACCTCTAGGCTTTTATCTTAATGACTAAGAAAATACTTCAGAAGACCAAAAACAGATGTGGACAATTTTAGACCCTGTTTCTCTATCCAATTTTATGCCTTTGAGGATTGAATTTGGAGTTTATAAACTTCTCAGGTGCATGTTAATTCTTTCCTGCGTGGGTATAGCATTTAATTTCTGGGTCATTGCCCAAAGCCAGGCAAATAGCTGAAGCCAGGATAATCTAGATAAGATGGGAAAAGATTTAATTCTTTACTACCTTTTACATATTAGTAAGATAGCAGAGTTATCTTTTTAAACACAAGTCCATTACTCACTTTCAGTGGTAAATACCTAAGTTCACTACAGACATTTAAGTGCTGTCCATGTAGCAAGCAGTACCTACAGTTTCTCTTGAATGTCATCATTTTAAAAGACTATTGCATTTTCTAACCTGCCACACCACCAGTGTGCTCTCAAAATGTTATTGATGAATGCTTCTAGACATAGAAGACATTCTCCTACTTATCCTTTATTCTTCTTTTCTGAACAGAGAGGATAAAGGGGAAAAAAAAAGCAGACATACAAAAAATTCTGTCATTTTTTTCTGTTTGTGAATCTAATCCCAACACATCTCTTCTACTGCAATTCCAGTTTTTGCCCTTTTAATTTTTTTAATTACTAATGGTTTATTAATATGGTGACTGCATATGACCATCCTTTGATCTAAGAATTTTAGGCAGGAATTTCAAAAGGTTGGATCTCTTAAATTTTGTCTAGCACTATCAGATTTTGCCATCTGTTTATAGTTTTAATACGCATATTACTAATAATTGTGAAACATAACTTTGTGTTTCTTCTTTCTATACTTAACTACCCTTTCTAAAGTTTTCTTCATACACTCTGCACCTTATAGCTTCAGTGCTTGACTTATACTGTCCTCTACTTAGCCAAAATATTTCACGACAGCCCTCCTAAAGACAAGGGACAAAAGGACAGGTCTATAATTCATTTGGAACCTCTTTTTATCCCATTTCCCATTCCATCTGGGCTGCACAACCAACAATTTATCTAATAAACTAAACTTCATTGGCTTACTCTACTGATGGCTGAAGTTAAAATAATGCTTGTTTTGTCAAACAGCTTTTTGCATTTTAGCATAGACTTCACTCTTCATCTAGACAGGTCAAGGTTAAACATTTTTAACAATTCATTTTGTCAATGAGGGACAAGTATAAATTAGCTTTTAGTTTGTACTTGAATGATTTCCCATTGGATGTCCCTGATCTGCGCAAGTCCTGCCCCTTTGGCTTTCCTCTGAAGGGAGGACAGTAACAGTAGCTCTCAATGCACAGATGCCAGGCCTGTCACATGCATTCTGTCACCAGCAACTTGCAGCAGCTACAGGGTCAGGGCACAGCCAAGAACTTAATAGTGGGCCTTCTTTTGAGAATAGTGGAGGGTATTTTTTTTTTTTTTTTTTTTTTCATCTAACAAAGGGGAAATCTTGAAAGGAAAGAGAAACTTAAAATAGGGACTGACCATCTAGGACCTGAATTTTTGAGAAATTGAAACTCTTTTAAGGATCATTTAGAAATAAATTCATAAAGATTTCATCATGTTCATTACCAACACCTGGGTATGGGGAACTTTCTAAGGCCAGTCCAGGCAGAACCTGAGAGGCCTCATTTTTTTAAGCCAGGTGATCTAATTATGTATTCAAGCTCAGCATTATTTCTCTTCTGTTAGATATGAGTCTTTAGAAAAGTTTTGTATAAGTGATCCATTTTAATACATCTCAGATACTGACTTTTTTTGTTTGTTTGTTTGTTTGCGGGGTGGGGATGGTCAAGTAATCACTTAGGGAGGAACATTAAAGGGGCAAGAGTACCTCCAAAGGCCTGGCTAGTGGCATCAGCATTACTGATAAGTTAAAATATTCTGAGCATTGTTCTAAGTTCTACCCAATTTCATTTTCCCCATGATATTATTTGATAGTATTTTTAATAAACCATTAATAGATGAGAAGCTATCAGCAAAGAAAAGTTAAGTATCTTGTTCAAGGTCACATAGTAATCAGTAGAGGTCAGACTCTCAAAGGTGAGTGAAATTTATTTGACAATGCTGGACTCAACCCTCCTTTCCTATATGGTGATTCTCTTTCCTTTGCCTACCTTGAGTGTCATGCTTGATTTTATCAAGGAAGACAGTAGATGCCCAACACATTGGAAGTCTGCAGTTTACTGAGCTTGGTTTTGTGGTACCTGCATTGGCATTTAATGTCAATACCATATTTCCCTTATCTCCTCTCAGTGACCACATAATTAGGATAAATTACAGTTATCACTGTGAAAGTCAGAATCTGCTTAGTTGCATTAGTGTTACTTCCATGAGTACCATACCTTTTCTAATTGTATTTTCAGTCAAACATCTCAGACTAATGGAAAAGCTCTTCTACTTTTATTTAATCATCTAACTAGCTCTCCCTCTTTTCATGTAAAGATGCCTCCTTTATAGTAAAGAAAAATGTTTGCTGGATTTGCATAGGCAACTAGTTTCAAAGATTCTCAAGAAAACTATGAAGTAAATTAATAAATCCTAACATCCACTAGCATAGTCCACTTAGTCTATGGAAAATAAAAAGGTAATAGTGTCATTTGTCTTTATGTAATACATAAATGAATGAATAGCAATTTATCAGACATGGAGCTAATTAATGCATATCTGAAAACTTTTCTCCCTTTCTTAAGTCAACTCAGTAGTCCATTAGCTATCTAATACTCTCCTAGTCTGTTAAAAGCACAAGATTTTTCTCCATCCCTACCCTCTTGATAGATGGCAGGCAATGAAGAGAGAAACAATTCCATGATTGAAAAAGAAACCTTCAGGCACTATTCCAGAAATGGTGATAAGTCAAGAAATAGGAACAAGGGTATCCTGTCTTTGTCATTCAGCTTATTTGAACAGGGCGTACAAAGAGGGTGAAGGGAAAATAAATGGCAAGTGAAAGCACTGATTGCTTTCTAGAATTTCCATGTATAAGTCCCAAAGAAATCTCCATCTTCAAATGAGCATCTGTAAGGCATCAAGCAAATAAATAGTAACATTACAGAGGAAGCAACACCTCTTAACCCCCATTAGATCCCTTAAAAAGTTTCGGTGACCTATAAAATACTTTGTGGATAATTACTAAGAGTACACTTTGAATATACATTGTTCCTCATCAATACTGCTGTAAGTCTGCATGATTTGTGGATAAAGACATGCCAGCTTGTTGGGGTAAAAAGGGAGTTAGTCCTGTATTTTACTCCTTCAGCAGTGAATCATTACTTCAGTGAACTGAGGATGTCTTTTGGTGTTGCTTAAGTCATTGCAAGGTTAGCCTATATTATTATTCCTTTTTTTTTTTTTTTTTTTGTGGTGCTGGGGATTAGAACTCAGGGCCTTGTGCTAGCGAGGCAAGCACTCTACCGACTGAGCTATCTCCCCAGCCCTATTATTCCTGAATAATCTTGGTTAAGAAACTGATCACAGAATATATGAATAGAAAAGATTATGTTTAAAATATAAAAAGAAATATACAGTATTGAATTTTCAGGGGGATATGTTTCAAGTCATAAAAACAAAAGAACATTAAAAACTTTGAAAATTAAAAAAAAAAATAGTTGAATGTTCTGCTTTGTCTTGTTTTCAAAATATTAGGGACTCATAAGTTTCCTTAAAACCCAATGACTATTTTCCAAGTTCAGGCCAGGTCAATGGACTCATGTCCCTACTGATGCAAAATTTTACAGTGAAAAGTTGTAGATCATATTTATGGGATTACCTCTTACCACAATCAACTCCAGAACAAATAGGATTTGGAGGTACATTACTTGCATTGGCAAGAAACACTTGGTTTTGATTAGGACTGAAAAGGGGGAAAATGACAAGAGAAGGGGCTGTTGTTCCTTCCATGGCATTTCTAAATTTTATAGGCCCACAATGGGATTAAAAAACAAAATGAGAATCTACATTCCTCAACTGTTCCTTTCTGTTTATATTTTATTTTATTTTTTTTTTATTGTAAACAAATGGGATACATGTTGTTTCTCTGTACATGGCGTAAAGGCATACCATTTGTGTAATCATAAATTTACATAGAGCAATGTTGTTTGATTCATTCTGTTATTTTTCCCTTCCCCCCACCCCTCCCACCCCTCTTTACCCTCTATACAGTACTTCCTTCCTCCATACTTGCCCCCCTCCCTAACCCTAACTCTAACCCTTCCCTCCCCTCCATTATGTGTCAACCTCCACTTATTAGCGATATCATTCGTCCTTTGGCTTTTTGAGATTGGCTTATCTCACTTAGCATGATATTCTCCAATTTCATCCATTTGCCTGCAAATGTCATAATTTTATCATTCTTTATGGCTGAGTAATATTCCATAGTATATATATACCACAGTTTCTTTATCCACTCATCAATTGAAGGGCATCTAGGTTGGTTCCACAGTCTGGCTATTGTGAATTGAGCAGCTATGAACATTGATGTGGCTGTATTTCTGTAGTATGCAGATTTTAAGTCCTTTGGGTATAGGCCAAGGAGTGGGACAGCTGGGTCAAATGGTGGTTCCATTCCAAGTTTTCCAAGGAATCTCCACACTGCTTTCCATAGTGGCTGCACTAATTTGCAGCCCCACCAGCAGTGTATGAGTGTACCTTTCTCCCCACATCCTCGCCAACACCTGTTGTTGCTCGTATTCTTGATAATCGCCATTCTAATTGGGGTGAGATGGAATCTTAGGGTGGTTTTGATTTGCATTTCTCTTATTACTAGAGATGTTGAACATTTTTCCATATGTTTGTTGATTGCTTGTAGATCTTCTTCTGTGAAGTGTCTATTCATTTCCTTAGCCCATTTGTTGACTGGACTATTTGAATTCTTGGAGTAGAGTTTTTTGAGTTCTTTATAGATTCTGGAGATTAGTGCTCTATCTGAAGTATGATTGGCAAAGATATTCTCCCACTCTGTAGGCTCTTTCTTCGCATTGCTGATAGTTTCCTTTGCTGAGAGAAAGCTTTTTAGTTTGAATCTATCCCAGTGGTTGATTCTAGCTTTTATTTCTTGTGCTATGGGAGTCCTGTTAAGGAAGTCTGGTCCTAGACCAACAAGGTGAAGATTTGGACCTACTTTTTCTTCTATAATCTGCAGGGTCTCTGGTCTGATTCCGAGGTCCTTAATCCATTTTGAGTTTAGTTTCGTGCATGGTGAGAGATATGGGTTTAGTTTCATTCTGTTGCATATGGATTTCCAATTCTCCCAGCACCATTTGTTGAAGAGGCTATCTTTTCTCCATTGCATATTTTTGGCCCCTTTGTCTAGTATGAGAAAATTGTATTTATTTGGGTTTGTGTCCGTGTCCTCTATTCTGTACCATTGATCTACCTTTCTATTTTGGTACCAATACCATGCCGTTTTTGTTACTATTGCTTTGTAGTAGAGTTGAAGATCTGGTATTGCAATACCCCCTGTTTCACTCTTCCTGCTAAGGATTGCTTTAGCTATTCTTGGTTTCTTATTCTTCCAGATGAATTTCATAATTGCTTGCTCTATTTCTGTAAGGTACGTCATTGGGATTTTAATTGGAATTGCATTGAATTTGTATAGCACTTTAGGTAGTATGGCCATTTTGACAATATTAATTCTTCCTACCCAAGAACATGGAAGATCTTTCCATCTTCTAAGGTGTTCTTTAATTTCTTTCTTTAGTGTTGTATAGTTCTCATTGTAGAGGTCTTTCACCTCTTTTGTGAGATTGATTCCCAAGTATTTTATTTTTTTCGAGGCTATTGTGAATGGGGTAGTTTTCCTAATTTCTCTTTCTGAAGATTCATCACTTATGTATAAAAATGCGTTGGATTTATGGGCATTGATCTTGTAACCTGCTACTTTACTGAAATCACTTATGAGTTCTAAGAGTTTTCTGGTGGAATTTCCAGGTTCCTCTAAATATATAATCATGTCATCAGCGAACAGGGATAGTTTGAGTTCTTCTTTTCCAATTCGTATCCCTTCAATTTCTTTGGTTTGTCTAATTGCTCTGGCCAGAGTCTCAAGAACGATGTTGAATAGAAGTGGTGAAAGAGGGCATCCCTGCCTTGTTCCAGTTTTTAGGGGGAATGCTTTCAGTTTTTCACCATTTAGAATGATATTAGCCATGGGCTTAGCATAAATGGCCTTTACAATATTAAGGAATGTTCCCACTATCCCTATTTTTTCTAGTGTTTTGAGCATGAAGCGGTGCTGTATTTTATCAAATGCTTTTTCTGCATCTATTGAAATAATCATGTGATTCTTGACTTTAAGTCTATTAATATGGTGAATTACGTTTATTGATTTCCTGATGTTGAACCAACCTTGCATCCCTGGGATGAAACCCACTTGATCATGGTGCACTATCTTTTTAATATGTTTTTGTATGCGATTTGCTAAAATTTTGTTGAGAATTTTTGCGTCGATGTTCATTAAGGATATTGGTCTGAAATTTTCTTTCCTTGATGAGTCTCTGTCTGGTTTAGGTATCAGTGTGATATTGGCTTCATAGAATGAGTTTGGGAGGGTTCCCTCCTCTTCTATTTTATGGAATACTTTGAGAAGTATTGGAATGAGCTCTTCCTTAAAGGTTTTGTAGAACTCGGCTGAGAACCCATCTGGTCCCGGACTTTTCTTTGTTGGTAGGCTTTTGATGACTTCTTCTATTTCAGTACTTGAAATTGGTCTATTTAAATTGTTTATGTCCTCCTCATTCAGTTTAGGCAATTCATATGTCTCTAGAAACCTGTTGATGTCTTCGAAATTTTCTATTTTGTTGGAGTATAGATTTTCAAAATAGCTTCTAATTATGTTTTGTATTTCCATCCTGTCTGTTGTGATATTTCCTTGTTCATTCCGAATTTTAGTGTCTGTTTATATTTTAAACATATAATTTATTTTATCATTTGGTTTAATAGTTTAAAACATATACAACTGTGAACAAAGCTGTGTTTGTGAAATTTTAGGACCACATTGCTGAGGAAAGCCCTGTGTCAGATCTCTTAAAATGAAAGATTTTCATGTATATATAGTAGATATAAATGAAGAAAATAAAATAATAATATACACAGATCCCTGTGAGTAAGCATAAGTGCTAAAGAAAAAAAAATCAAAGAACCAAATTTCTATTTCAGAGGTATGGCATTGTACCGCCACAAAAGCCCATCTCACCCAAACTCACCTTTCTTTTGATTTTCTTCTCCTTTTCTACTGTCTTCCATATACACTGACTGGCCTTTGGTTTCTTGCTTCAGGGATCTGGCATATCCTATTCACTGTTTCTTAATATATTTGATACTAGTCACCTTTTCTCAGCTTTTAGATGTCAATTTACATATCACCTCCTCAGAGATTTCTATAAATATTACCATATCATAGCTTCTCAACCTTTTTTAGTCTCTATCACAACAAGCATCCTTTTATTGCCAGCATAAAATTCTTGTCAACTGTCATTGTTTTGTTTCCTCGTGTGTGTATTTTTTTTAAAAAAAGAATTTTCCAGCTTTCTCCTACTAGAACATAAACTTTAGCAGACAGGAACTTTGTCTAACTTGTTCACCTACAAATCTGGAATCTTGCCTCTAAAAGATGTCCCACACCTATGTGTTGAATGAATGAATGGTAAGCATTTGAATTTGATGCTATTACAAAACTAAGTGATAAATATCAACCAATCTCCCACACAAGCAATGACATTGTTATAGATATTATCTATCTCTTTTCTAGAGAAATGATCTGTGAGTCAATTTCCTTGATGTTTTGTTTGGAGGATGGAGAATCACAGAAGTCTGATATTATTGCTTCCATAGTTTCTGACTAATGAATCTGCAGAGCTCTGTTTTCAAGAATCTTTATTTTTAATATTGAAGAACAGAGAGGCAAGGAACAAAAGGTCTGTTCTGTAGTTATACCATTGCATCTCGATACTCAAACTGCCATTTTAAGTTTTGAGTTGTCTTTTGTGCTATATTTTAAACTCTCAAACATGTTAATGGAAAAATTAGCAATAAAAAAATAAGAGCTCTAAGTTTTCATCTGTGACTTAAGTCAAGCTGGAAACATTATATGATAGAATCATAATTTAGATGTGAGATATTTGACATGTGGGATTAGGTATGTCACTGCACGATTTGGCTCCTAGTTTCTAGGTCATCTTTCTTCTTCAAAGAAGCAGGAATTTTGCTAGTGGGATACGTGGATTGAATTTCAGGGCCATTTTTTTTTTCTTTCCTTTGGGTGACTTTAGCTTTCTGACATCAGATATAGGATATGTTTTATTCAGTAGTTTCTAGTTATAATAAAGTACAGTCCCTGAAATCTGATCATCTGATACCTGTTACTGTCCTTCAGATAGTAAAGACATTTTTGAATATCCTTACTTTTATTGGGTAAATAAAAATTTACATGTTGTTTTGATCATTCTGGCCCACTGCAGGAGTTGTTCCTTCTGTGATCATCTCAGGACAGGAAGAAACATGAGTGAATTAAGCAACATTTAATGCTGATCACACACTTACAAACAAGGGAAGAGAGAAGTAGAATATCATGTACTAATTAAGTCATATAATCCTTAGGTCAAGTTACCATGGTTATGTCTTCCAACTCTGTCCCGGTAATCATTATTCCCCTCCAAAATTCACACTTTTTTTTTTCAAGAATCTTCTAATTTGAGTAGCTGTATACCATTATTTTTCACCACGTTACAGAAAAGAATAGCCAGTTCAAAAACAGAGTAATCGCATATTCATTATTTTATTTTTACCCTCTTTGTTCCTGCCACATTTAGTAATATCTGACACCAAAGATGAAATTCTTTATCTCCATGACTTTGGTCAATGCCAATGGGAGGGATAACGTTCAATTGTGATATTTTTCCTGAGAATAATTTATATAAGACATCTTCAGTTATCCCTAACATTTGTCAGATCTCAGTTTGCTAATGTTCCCATCTCCCTGAATTTTTATTCAGATAACTTGGGCGGCTTAGAGTCTATTTTGACTGGTAGCTCCTATCTTAGATAGACTTCTGAAAATGAAACAAACTAGCACTTTACTAGCAATTATTTTATTTTATTGGACAAAAATAATTGAAATTCAAATCTAGATTTTATATTTTTTGTTCAGTGACTGTTCTCTAAACTTACCTTTCAATATCAGCTTATTTTCCAAAGATGTCAACTTTCCTATTTCCCCTTAAAACAAAATTCTTAATTTATTTCATTAGTCTCCTCAATGTAGAGATTCTTAAGAAATGAGGGACTGACACGCAATTTGGATATAAACAGTGATTGATAAAAATCACTTGAATATTATGTCAATCCATACTTCATATTTCAGCATAATGATTGTTGATTGTCTTGTGATTCAATACCTAATACTTTGAAATGTATTATAATTTTTGAAACCTTAAAAGTATCCCACATCTAAATCAGATGCTGCCAGTCCACTAAATCTTGGTGGGTTTCGTTGTTGTTGTTGCTGTTGTTATTGTTTATTTTGTTTAAGATAAATGATTTATTTCTTTTAGATTACATTTTTGTGAACTTCTGTACTTTCTTCCCACGACATCTATCTCTAAAAAATTCTATTATGTTCTTGCAAAAGCAAACCTCATTATTTGTCTAATTTTCATAATATGTTCTATTATAACTCAGTCCGACATCTATAACAATTCTGCTGCCAACTTTTATTTTTAAGACATATTTAAAATACATAACTATTTTGATAATTCAAGGCCCCCACTTTTGCTTTCACCTCACATGAATACTAGCAAAATGTTCAGAGAGAGCTTAGTCTGTAAGTGGGATAAATAAAGGGAGCCAGTGTAGTATGAAAAATCTCAGTAGAGTAACTTGATACGTATTCTTTCCCGGGTTGAGAACTATGGTCCTAAAATATCTTGGCACTAAAAAAAACTAAATTAAATTAAATTTAAATAAGAATAATACATTTTAGACATCTTTTATTTTTCTTCCCTTTTTCTCTTTTTTTTAACATTCAATTTGTCTTTATATGTAGCCTAAGCCTGGGCGTGAGCTAGTAAAGGAGGAAAAGAAGTTCCAATGTTTTAAGTGAAGGATTAAGTAGTTAGGATTAAGTAGTTTCTGCATTTAGTTTCTACTACTGTGAAGAAGCCAGCGATCTTAAGACAACTATGAGGAGACAGGCTTGGAATATTACAAAGTACAAATCCTTGCATCCACTGCTGAGCTTACATTCTTTTGCCTTTTCCCCCACCCCACCCTGCTGCCCCTCCCAGTCACCAACTTCTTCAGATTATAGGCAGTTCTCCTTCTCAATGACACTGGAGGACTGCTAGCGCAACATATTGACTTATGATGACATGATTGGGCAGATAAAAACTTGTCGTGCAGTTTATTGTAATTGTCTACAAATCACTACTCAACAACATCAAATTTTCAAAAGTCTCTCTTCTGCCGTTTTAAGCATTGTTATCCTTAAAGAAGTCTCTATATGTTTTTCTTAGGTAATGATGGTGCTGTCAAGTTTTAGAGACATTTCTGCATTATTTCAAAAATGGTGATTTCTGATTTTCTATAAAAGGATTTTTATTACATTATGCAAGAGCATCTCATTATTGCTTTGCATTTACCACCACTAAATTTTCCACATTTCCTTTTTTCAAATATGTTGAATTGGCTGTCAAAGTTGGTAATGCGTTTTTTGAAGAAAATTTTGACTTGTTCAATTTTCCTTAGGTTTGCTTTGTTGTTGTTTTTTGTTTTCTTTTTCTTTATCTCAAAGTGATCTCTAATATTTTTCTCTTTTAAAATTTTGCTTCAAATTGGACAGTAAGCTGGCTTTGGCAGAGTACTTTTCCTCTCATTTCTCTTCTCTGTCATCAGCTTCAGCTACTTACATCTTGACAGTCCAAACTAGTTGTCACTTAAATTTCACAATTTAGGAGAGGAAAAAGTAAGTGATTACAGTACCTGGTCCTCCTGTAGCAGCTGTGTCCTGCCAGAGACATTTCCATTCACTTACTATTTGATAATGTAAGCATTCATCAGCAGACTCATTTCTACAAAGATACAGCATTAAAATACATAGAAAATATAGAAAATGCAGTTTTTTTCTCTCTCTCTATATATTTTCTCTCTCTCTCTCTCTCTCTCTCTCTCTCTCTATATATATATATATATATATATATACATGTGTGTATACATATACCTACATATATTTTTATAAATCAAACCATCTTCACACAAGATGTATATAATTGATTTTTGTTCATAAACATTGATTTTGGTAAAAAGACATTTTTTGTCATTTCGTGATGACCCAGATTGTAAGGTAGTTCAGTATCTCAATTTCATATAAGCTTGCATTTACATTTTGCCCATGTCCATCTCCAACCTTTAATTTATGTTACCATTGCACATGTACTTGAATAATCCTAATTACTCTTAATTACTTGAATAATCTTAATTACTCTTACAAACTTAATTTTCCCTTTCCCTTGAGGTTTCCTAGCTCTGGAGCCAGCCTTCTCTAATCACCAGCAGGCAGGGACTGATCACTTCTTAAAATTTCTTCAGAATATATCCATTATCAAACTCTTTACACAAGTATAAATAACCTGGTTTGGGTAATTAATTCAACTGCAAGATTCTTCATTCCTATAACTATTTATCTTTGTTACTATACTGTATATGAACAATATCCTATAAATGTTGTGGACTTGAACCTTCTGTTTAAATTACTTCCTAACATTACTTTTGGAATAAAACCTAACAGTTTTGAACCATTTATAGTTGTTGGATTCATAGGCCTACCCTTTTCACAAAAGTCAACAGAGATGAGAAAGGTAAAGGATAAAAATCTCTTAAAGCTTTTAAAGGTACCAAGTCTGTTTATGATGTTATAGAGAGTCCTTCAAAACAGTACACTTAGTGAATTTCTCTAACACCTAAGGAGGCAGCCCTTACCACTTAGCTTTTATTGTGGTGATAACATAGTATGAAAGATACTGAAATAGTTGAAAAGAACGTTATAAGAAAATGACTTATTTTGTTCCTGTCCAAACACAAAAGAAAGAAAATAAATGAAGAAAAATTATGCTAGAAGGTGGTAAATCGACTCAAAAAGTTTTGAGGCACCATGATTTATATAGTAATATAGAAAATTCATTAGAAAAAATTATCACAGATCAACAAATTCTACTATGTACCAAAAACTTTAAAGACCCTCTTGCTCTGAATTCTCACAAGAATCCTGAAAGCTAGGGATGAAGAATTGATGCTCAACAGCAATAATGATCTTCCAAGATCAATTCATCTTACTCTGTCCTATTTCCTTTACATTATCTTGAAAAATTAAAGATGTTCAAGTAAAATCTTGACAGTAAGTAAATTTTTTTTAAAATTTCCATTGGATTTTCTGAACAATTAGAATAATTGAAATAGAAATTTGCAACATACTACAACAAATATCAAACTTAAATTGAATACTATGAACTTTAAGAAATATGTAACTTCCTGAAACAGATATTATTACCTCATGTACTTATGACTGCATGACCAATGCGATTCTACAATTTGTATAATCAGAAAAATGAGAGATTATACTTCATTTATGTATGATCTATCAAAATGTATAATGCATTCTACTGTCATGTACAACTAATTACAACAAAAAATTAAAATTTATAAAAAGAAATATGTAAGTTTCTTGGTAGATTTAATTATGCTTTTTCCACCATTCATGCTTAGAATTTTCCAATAAATCACAGAAAATTAACCACATACAAGTGAGAAATCCTGGTAAGACAGCAACAGGTAGAGCCAAGTTTAGAAGAACAAAATTAATATGGTATTGCCTCAAATGTCCAGAAATGAGGCAGGTACTAGATTTGGCTAAACTTAATTAGGCTGAAAACACAAACACATATCTTAGCAAAGCCTAACATTTCCAATATGTTAAAATCATAATAAAAGAAAGTAGGCCAGTTGATAAATGATATCTAAAATAAATAAATATAGAGTAAATGAAAAGCAGTCAGGAATTTTGGTATTAAATCATTCAATACATCCTTTTTCATTTCTTTCTTTTTTTTAAATCCCAGTAAGTAACAGGATCTTAAAGAGTACTCAAGACTGACATTCTATCTTTGTGATCTCACCACAGTGCCAACCTAGCTACAGCATCAGATGGTGGACTTCATGAAGACATTGGGTTACATTTGGTTCCAGGAAAATAAGAGTATATTCAAGAATGTTAGTAAATTATAAGTATAGAATAGGGTTCCTTGTACTTCAAAAACTCTGTACCATACATTTTCCCATTCATCATCAGCACATCTACTCACACATGTGCTTCAATTCCCTCTTGAGATAGTTTTCCTCTGTTCCCTGGGCAGTAGGACAGGATGCAGTAACTAACGGATAGTACACTTTTATACATGTCACAAAGACTAATTTCCTCCCCTTTCCCTGTTACTTTTGTGTTGAAGTCATGGAGAAAGATTCCAACTCAACTTTGGACAGCGCTCCCATTCCTACCCTGAGAATCCATTGGTGATATTATGTAATACAAACATAACTACAGATTTCTGAACCATATATTAATGACATGTTAGTGGAAAGAAAGAGATAGTGAATGAAGTGCAGGAGGCACAGACAAGAAACTTCAAAGATGCTAATAAAGTATTTCTTAAACTGACAATAATTGAATGATGATTTATATAATTATGATTTGTCAAAATGTTCATATAGACCTTATACAAGCTTTTTAAATACAGCTTAAAAGTGAAAATCAGACTGTAAAATAAAGTATATGGCCTTTTAAGAGGTTTTAAATCTTTCTTGCTGATATATATCAAGTAAAGAGGCATCTGTGATTGAGCTAAAAATAGCTCAAAAGCTACTGCTTTCAAATGACCTTGAGACATTGTGTTACTATGTACTTAGTAGACAGCCCTGTATTTAATGGTATATAATAACAGTAATCAGGATAACTGGTCTTATGGCTTTTTATGTTTTTCTAAGTTATCAGAGACCTGCAGGAGGACAGATGCATCAGAGGGCTGATTTGTATGTCATAATATCATTTTGATCAATTTTAGTAAATAAACTCAATATGACAATATGCCCAAGGAGCTTACTAATATGCATGAACCAATCCAATGTGGAATCAAGTGGAAATTCTATATTTACAGCCCCAATTTATGTTTCAGAAATCTAGGTCTCGGTATATGTCTGTCTACTCTCAACAAAGCTGAGTTTAATATTCAGACCTTCCCTCTTGCCTAGCAATGTAGAAGATCCCATTACACATAGTTCTTCATCCATACCCATATTCTCTAGATGTAAGTTAAACAAACTACAAGAACGTATGTGTGTGTGTGAACGCATGCATGTCTGTATGTTTATCCATGTTTCCAAACTAGCCATGACTGATCATATAGAGTACACATTAAGGTATTAATAAGCATTTAAAATTTACCTATTTTACTATAAATATTGGGAATATAAAGAGCTAAGAATCATTTTCTAAGCTTGACAGATTTTTTCAAATTTGAACTCATTGACAACTAGGGTACGGTGGTTTTTGCACAAGAACAATAAATGGGTAAATTGTCAGAATGAGGAGTATTAGCTCTAAAGGTGGGAGGATTTTAATTTGGCCATTCATCATCCATCTCTGCTGATACTTTGCTTGTATGTTGTGTGTTAGACTAGAATGTGTTGCTGAAGACATAGAAACAGCTAGCTTTCTTATTGCTAACATTTATAATCCTTCTAGAAACAAATTGTGACAAGCAGAAGCTTCATGGGATACTAGCTATTCATTTCTTTGAAATATTTCATGTGTACATTACTTACATCTTATTGTGTGTGTTTAACAAATGCAATAAGATTGCATTGCTGGTGGCAAAACAGATCTGCCTTTTCACAAATCAATAATAATTAGGACAAATCATTTCTATTTCAATATATTATACATGCTCAGAAAACTTGAAGAAAAGAAAAAAAGGTTAAAATTTATGGTTAAAATGATGAAGCCAATCTCACTCCACTTTATTGAATATATGAAGAAATATATTTAGAGTAGTTAGAATTTAATAGTGTCAAATTTTCTCCTTTTCCAGCTCAAACAAAGGAATGGAAATTCTGAAAGAAGATAAAGCATTCATGCTGATGCTTAATCAGGGTTCAGTTCAGGGAAATGGGCAACCCACTCATTGGATATGCACTGCTTTCTGGCCCATTCCTATCCTTTGAAGCCTGGAAGACAGCAAGTGTTTATATATCTAATTATAATCAATAAATCTCCATTGGTGACAAAAATATTTCCATGGCTTGAGACATAATTACAACTGAAAAGATAATTACTTGGGTGTGGTTTTTCTTTAGGTAGAACACAGAAACAATTATATAAAATGTCCTTCATGACTCATGACAGATAAAGAGGATATGGTAGATTGCTTCCTGAATGACTCATTATTACATTGCAAACTACTTTCCTGTGGGATTTATTTTGGGATATAGAGAATTGTATGATCCCTGTGTGAAGATGTGTGTGTGCATATGTGTGTGTATTTCATAAAAGGCAGATATGGATATAACTAAAAATCATTGTACAACCTCCATATTCTACAGACACATGAATTGATTACTACAGAAATAAATAAATGTATTCAGGGTCACACTCTCATATGGGCAGCATTGAGTAAGATCAGTACTAGGATTTTTCTAGTTCCATTGGAGTTTCTTCTTCTTCTTCTCTCTTTTTCCTTCCCTTCTCTTCCCTTTTTTCCTGTCTTCATTTTCTCTTCCTTTTTTCTTTGACTTATAAATCACTCTTTTCTACTTTTTTCTCCCTTCTGTTCTCTCTCACACATATCTAACTACTATATTCCTTGTGAAATTTAAAAAAAAGAAAAGAATGGCTCAGTGTTAATTAAGTCTCTGGTGCTGAGGACTGGAATATAAGAGACCAGAGCTTGAACATAAATTTATTACTTGAGGCAAAATAAGATGCATTTTTGCATTACAGCAACAGGGAGAGAATGTGCACAGCAGAAGGTAACAGGGTGGGTCAAGTTTTGTGGATGGTAGAGACAAGAATTCAGAGCAGAGTAGAAGAAGATTATAATGAAATCAACACACAGCTTAACAAAGAGAAGTACAGAGTGATTTTTACAAAGACCAGTTAGTGCATAAAACTCCTTTTTATAGGACAGGTACAGAGGTGTGGCTTAGTGATATAAAAATACAGTATATTTTAAATCATAATATAATTCCGAATGGCAGGAGTGGTATATTTATTCCTTATCAGTGTACCTGCCCCCTTTCCCAAACAGCTTCTTGTTTTTATAAACAGGGGCACATTTGTGATGCCAATTAGTTCAAATGCTATCTTTACTCATCTGACAGAGGTTATGGTCACAACTACATTATGAAAGATAGTTTCTGACAGACAGTATATGCTCAATGAAAGATACACCAGTCTGACTCTGGTAATGAAGCCACCTTACTGACCTGTGATATTCTCAAGAGTAAGAAGGCAGGCACTCTGAGGGTTAAACTCATGAAAATATGCAGATGGCATCATTACAGTTTTATTATAAATATACTTAATTTCAATGTCACAGGCAATTCACATGGAGAAGTACACCATGTGCCAGATACACCTTTTTCTTTGCAAGTCGCCCTTGATTTTATATTATTATATTTTATTATTTGAATTTTTTTATTTGTTCTATAATGACAGTAGAATGCATTTTCACACATTTTACTCAAATGGAGCATAACTTCTCATTCCTCTGGCTGTTTATGGTGCTGAGTCACACAAACAGTGCAATCATACGTGTATATAAGGTAATAATGTCCGTCTCATTCCACTGTCCCATTCCCACCACCCGCCCCTCCCCTGACTCCCCTCTGATTAATACAGAGTTCCTTCATTCTGCCTCACCCTCTCCCCACTATGGATCAGCATCTGCTTATCACAGAAAACATTTGACCATTGGTTGTTTGGAAATGGTTTATTTCACTTAGCATGATATTCTCCAGTTCCGTCCATTTACCTACGAATGCCATAATTTCATTCTTCTTTAATATTGAGTAAAATTCCATTGTGTATATGTACCACATTTACTTTATCTACTCATCTGTTGAAGGGCATCTAGGTTGGTTCCATAGTTTAGCTATGGTGAATTGATGTGACTGTGTCACTGTAGTATGCTGATTTTAAGTCCTTTGAACCAAGGAGTGGGATAGCTGGGTCAAATGGTGGTTCCATTCCAAGTTTTCTGAGGAATCTCCATACTGCTTTACATCTGCAGTCCCACCAGCAATGCGTGAGTGTATCTTTTCACCCACATCCTCACCGACACTTACTATTGCTTGTATTCTTGATAATTGCCATTCTGACTAGAGTAAAATGAAATCTTAGTTGTGATTTGCATTTTTCTAATTGCAAGAGATGATGAATATTTTTTCATATGTTTGTTGATCAATGATTGTACTTCTTCTGTGAAGTGTTTGTAGCCCATTTATTGATTGGGTTTTCTTTTGGTGTTAAGTTTTTGAGTTCTTTATATATCTTGGAGATTAGTGCTCTATCTGAGGTGCGTGTGGTAAAGATATTTTCCCATCTGTAGGAGCTCTCTTAAAATTGTTGATCATTTCCTTTGCTGAAAAGAAGCTTTTTAGTTTGAATCCATCCCATTTATTGATTCTTAATTTTACTTCTTGTGCTTTAGGAGTCTTGTTAAGGAAGTCAGGTCCTAAGCTAACATGATGAAGATTTGGGTCTACCTTCTCTTCTATTAGGTACAGGGTCTCTGTGTCTCTAAGTCCTTAATCCACTTCGAGTTGATTTTTGTGAAGGGTGAGAGATAGAGGTTTAATTTCATTTTGTTACATATGGATTTCCAGTTTTCCCAGCACCATTATGTTAAATAGGTTATCTTTTCTCCAACGTAAGTTTTTAACACCTTTGCCTAGTATGAGATAACCATATTTATTTTGTCTCTGTGTTCTATTTTGTACCATTAGTCCACATGTCTATTTTGGTGCCAATACCATGTTGTTTTTGTTATTATTGCTCTGTAGTATAGATTAAGGTCTGGTATTATGATGCCTCCTGCTTCACTCTTCTTGCTAAGGACTGCTTTGGCTATTCTGAATCTCTTATTTTTCCAAATGAATTTCCTGATTGGTTTTTCTAGTTCTATGATGAATGTCATAGGATTTTAATAGAAATTGCATTAAATTTCTATAACACTTTTGGTAGTATGGCCATTTTGACAATATTAATTCTGCCTATCCAAGAGCATGGGAGATCTTTCCATATTCTAAGATCTTCTTTAATTTCTTTATTTAGTGTTCTGTAGTTTTCATTGTAGAGGTCTTTCACCTCTTTTGTTAGATTGATTCCCAAGTATTTCATCTTTTTGAGACTCTTGTGAATGGGGTAGTGTTCCTAATTTCTCTTTCAGTGGATTCATCACTTATGTATAGAGATGCATTTGATTTATGGGTATTGATGTTATATCCTGCTAATTTGCTGAATTGGTTTATGAGTTCTAGAAGTTTTCTGGTGAAATTTTTTGGATCTTCTAAATATAGAATTATGTCATTGACAAATAGTGATAGTTTGAGTTAATCTTTTTGTATTTATATCCTTTTAATTTCTTTCATCTGTCTGATTGCTCTAGGTAGAATTTCAAGAACAATGTTGAATAAAAATGGTGAAAGAGAGCATCCCTGTCTCATTCCAGTTCTTAGAGGGAATGCTTTCAATTTTTCTCCATTTGGAATGATGTAGGCCTTGAGCTTAGCATAAATCGTTTTTACAATGTTGAGGTATGTTCCTACTATCCCTAGTGTTTCTAGTATTTTGAACATGAAGAGGTGCTATATGTTGTCAAATGCTTTTTCTGTGTCTATTTGAAATAATCATGATTCTTGTCTTTAAGTTTGTTGCTGTGTTATATTACATTTATTGATTTCTGTATATTGAACCAAACTTGCATTCCAGGGATGAACCCCATTTGATTGTGGCTCATTATCTTTTTAATATGTTTTTACTTGTGATTTTCCAGAATTTGAGAATTTTTGCATTTATGTTCATGAGGGATATTGGTCTGAAGTTTTTTTTTTTCCTTGATGTGTCTTTGGTTTTGGTATCAAGGTGATACTAGCCTCATAGAATGAGTTTAGAAGGGTTCCCTTCTTTTCTATTTCATGGAATAATTTGAGAAGTATTAGTATTAATTCTTCTTTGAAGTTCTTGTAGAACTTGGCTAAGAATCTGTCTGTTCCTGGGTTTTTTTTTTGTTTGTTTTTTTTTTTTTTTTTTTTTTTTTTTTTTTTTGATTGGTAGGCTTTTGATGACATGTTCTAGTGTTTTGCTTGAAATTGATCTGTTTCAATAGTGTATGTCCTCCCGATTCAGTTTTGGTGGATCATATGGCTCTAGAAACTTTGTCAATGTCTTTGAGATTTTCTGTTTTGAGTACAAATTTTCAAAAAAGTTTCTAATTATCTTCTGTGTTTCAGTAATGTCCATTGTGATATTTCCTTTTTCATCAAAAATTTTAGTAATTTGAGTTTTCTCTCTCCTTCTCTTTGTTAGTGTGGCTAAGGGTTTATCAATTTTTTTTCAAAGAACCAACTTTTTGTTTTGTCAATTTTCAATTGTTTCTTTTATTTCAATTTTAGATGTGTTTTTGTTTTGTGGTTGATTTAGAAAAAAACCTGCAGAATCTACTCCATTCACATATCTCCCTTACTAGAGTTATATTTATCTTTATAAAAAAAATCTGATCATATGCCTCCAAACTTATGTGAACATCTAAAATAAAATAAATAATAATTAAATTATTTGTACTATCACTCAAAGAATTTCATAATTTTGTCCCAAACTTACCTTAAATAAGATTTTTTTGAAAATGCCCTGTTTGATAAATTAATTTATACTCCATTAGACTTCATTGCCCTCTATTCTCTTTTTCTACCTAGACAGGCACTATTTTATACTGTACCCTTTCCTAAAATATACTCCATAAGGAATTCCATGAGATATTTGGAACAAAAATCAGTTCCATGTTAAAATAAATGTAAGAAATCTTACATATTAAATATGTTATAATTCCCATAAAATTTTAAGAAGTCCTATAATAGAGAATCTTGCTTAAATTTTTAAAGTAGTTTCCTAAATATAACATAAAAAAATCTTTGTGGGGGGATTTCAGATATTCCCATGAAACTTATCTATTGAATAAATACCTATTAAATACCTTTGTTCTTTGCACTCTGTTGGATGCTGAGGCAAAGTATGAGATTTGAGTAATGGTATCCTCCAGGTCTGTCTTCTGTTGCCTGCTCACTGAGCTGTATCTGCACATCGATCCCTGAACCTGTCATCATCTTTGAAACTTCACTGTCTTTAATAATACTCTTAACATTGGCCAGAACTGTGCCCCTTCACATCAGATCATACTTCAAGTGCTAGTTCAAGATATCCATTTCTGATAAAGATGCAATTTCTTCCCCATATTCCACATTAACTTTACTCATCTCTAATGTTCTTGGTTTTTAGTCACAGGTTGCCTGACATCAGCTGTTTCACCCCACAAGTTATAAGTATCCCTAGACAAATATTTAGTTATTTTTACATCCATACTCCTAAACAATGCCTAGAACACTGTCAACATGGGGGAAACTCTTATTAAACTCTTATTGTTTTTTGATGCATGGAAGACTTTGACTTTCTGTTGGGTCCTATATCAGATATTTCAGGTCCTCTTAGCCTCGCCTATCTCTTGTTCCAACTGCTGCTCTAGCAGCCAGCTCATCACTGGTTTTAAGCATGTTCAAACAAGTTTTATGCAAAAGCACTGGTGAATCATGCCCAGGAGGAGATGTTTTCCTTCCACCCATGAACTAAATTCCTTCCTTCTAAACACCACACAAAGACATCCCTCAGGGCCCTCTTGGAAGTGTAGGTACGCAGGGCAAAATTGAGAGTTGGTGGATAATAAACAAATTCTGTCCTTTATTCTGCAATCCTCCATCCTGTGGAATTTCATAAAGCTTATGAGGGAATAGTCCCATGAGATTGAGAAACACGTTGTCCTTGGTCTAAAGCAACTTGATTCCATCTTTACTTTCTTCCCTAATTCACTCCCTTGGTCCTTCGTTGCTGTCCTCCAACCTTGAACTCTTTAATAAGTAACTCATAAGCTATCTGTTTCAGACTCTTGAGTTGTAGGGGAAAAAACAAACAGATAAAGACTGGGATATTAGTTCATATCTCATTATTCTTCCAAGTTCCTATTCCTGCACAACTGTCTTCAGAACAGCAAAGGTAGGCTATGGAGAAGAGAGCCAGGAGAGAGTCTCCAGTCAACCTCCATGATTAAATTGGTATTAATGAACCACAAGTTACTCACTTTTATTCTCACAAATACATGTGTCATTCTCTTATAATTCCTTCTTTTAGTGTTTCTTTCTGATCAGTTATAGAAAATATTCTTTTCAACATATTATCACTAATTATATTGTTAGAACTCTTCTTATCATGAATCCATGGGCAGATAACAAGTTAGTCTCAATTTAGTTTTTGCCAGTAACAAAATACTAACAACTCAAATCCATACCACCACACACTATTTTGCACAAGCACTAAATAAGAATATGTAGTGCTTATCTTAGCATACTACCAATTTTTAAAACTTTATAGTACTGGTAGAAAGAAGAAAGACTCTACAAAAGATTTTGATCTCAACAGGAAATTTAGGAAAGCCATGTTACTTTTGAAGACAAAAAGAGTAAGAGAATGATGGAGTGTATTTGGTCACTTTTTAAATCTTTGAACAATGATACCTAAGATCATGGCCTTTCAAAACTAAAAAGAAATCTCCAAGTGGCGGGACTCAAGTCTTTCATTCTAATATTATGCCACATTGGTAAATATGTATTAATCAAGAGATTGAATTAAAACAGGCATGCCCACATAATTTTCAAAAGGTATGAATACAAGAATGATAGTGAGCACATTCACAATCAATAAGCCGAAGGAACTCAGATGGTTGAAAACATCAGACAAAATAAAAGATGAGACATTTTTCTTAATAGCTATTACCAGAGAAAAACTGAAAGATAACGAAAATCCACTATGTGCCTAGGTAATTGACATTAATACAACTAAACATATCAAGGGAGTGAAGAGTTCACTGAATATAACATTGGTTACACTGTATCTGAAATACAGTATCACTCTCATATTAGTGATTACTGCAGACATAGGAGTTCTTTACAAGTTCAGGATAAAAACTTGCCTCATCAGACACATGAATGGGAAAAAATCAGGAAAGTAAACCACTTGTTAATGCAATTACTTATTCATAATCATGAATTGAATGCTTTCTTTGGACAAGGCTCTATTTTAGTCTACTGGAATTCACTGTTAAGCAAAGAGTTCCTTCTGTCCCCATGGAGCAAGCAGCATAGTAAAATGGACATTAAGCACAGAATAAATCAAATGGCAATTGCACACCCAATGTGTTTTCTAAATTAAAATTTTGAGGAAACTGATTTAAATATGATACTTTAAGGAAAGACACTTTATGACAGTGGATCTACTATCCACTATAGTTTTAATGTGGATGAACCAAATGCTTTAAGATACTTGGAGAATTGATGTTTAAAATAGAGGTTTGATTTAATAACTGAAGATGGAAATTCTGTCCATTTCTTCTGCAATAATTCATTCTCAAAATAAATCAAAGTTATATGAAACTTGATTTCAACTTCAAATTATCAAATTCTTTTGTCAGAGGATTTCTATGCCACACACCCCTAATATACACCAACGCATCAGCATACAGACAATGGCATGCCATCGTTTGCATCCAATAGGGTTCAACTTACCTGCACATCTGAATGTGACTTAGAGTCTTTAGTTGTATTAAAACAATATTTACAGTGAAGATTACTCCCACATAGAACTATTGTATTTAAGAAAGCATAGAGGTTAAAAATAGACACTGGGGAAACAAATTGCCTAACTGGAAAACCCTATCCCATCACTGTGTGTTCTTAGGAAGATACTCTGTGACCCTTAGTCTCATCCTCTAATAAAATGAAAAAAACACATCTTATAATGCAATTTGAAGTTTAAATGAAATAATCTATATGCCAACATTATTAGCTATTTAATACATTTACATTTTTTAACCCAACATAATAACCAAAATATGCTGGAATGGCACACAGATTGACTTCACTGGTATAGCCAAGAGGAGTTGACAATATTTGCTTCTGTCATTTTGAAGAAGCAAATCTGCTAGTATGTTTAGAGGGGAAAAAACTGATTTTATGTTAATGTCATAGAAAAGCACCAAGTCACATAATAAAACAAAATAATACAACTTTGAGAAACATCTCAACACATAAAGATAAAGATCTATATGCATACACTTGCAAAATGAGTTAGAACACAAAGTTATCCATAAATAAACCTGTCAAAAAAATCAGAACAAAATATAATTAAACTTCTAATGGCAAAAATTAAATTATAGAAAACATGGAGGAACTGCGGACAGAGGAACAAGACAACATCAAGAAACAGGTATAATCAGTATAATTTGCATGATGAAGATATATATAGACAAACCACTCAGTTCTTTCAACAAGAACTTTTCAACAAGTTCTTTCAACAAGAGAATGAGAAAAAGGAAGACAGTGTGGTGAGAGAGACTTAAGAGATCTACCAGTGAATATCCATGTACGGACATTATTTTGATCTGAATTAAAACAAAAATATCTGTAGAGACAATTAGAAATCTGAGCACTGACTAGATATTTTCAAATACTAAAGTATTAATATTTGATTTTTAGGTGTGATAATGGTAATATGGATGTGCTTTTTTAAAAATTGGTTACTTTTGAAAGTTTTACACTGAAATGTTTAGTAATAAAATGTTCATAAAATATGTAGAATGGGGTTGTGAGTAGGGATAACAGTCTGAAAATGAGTTGTCACTTTCAAGTGTTCAATGTTGGGGTCCATTCTACTATTCTCTCTGGTTTATGTTTATTATATTTTAAATTTTTCAAAATACAAAAATGTTTTAAAAATCAATTAGATACCCTGTGTACATGTATGATTACAAGAATGGTATGGATCTACATCATGCACAACCATAGAAATGAAAAGATGTATCCCATTTGTGTATAATGAATCAAAATGCTGTCTATAAAATTTTTTTTAAAAATTAAAAATCAATTAGAGAAATGAGAAAATTAGAAGATTTGTTTGTACAAATAATCTAGAAAATTAAGCTCTTTAGACCAATTCCAAACTGTGGCTTTATGGAGATTACAAGTAGAAACAGAGATTTAGTCTATTTCTGTCATAATGTGTTCCCATATTCTGACATTTATCATTCTCAGTTAATTGGAGCCAAAATAAACCATTACCTTCAACTATAAATGGAAAACCATTTTATGATTCTGAATTATCTAGATAATTTCCCAAATGTTCAAATTCTTTCTGACTGAGTACAGACACTGAAGAACTAGCTCAGGAATACTTTATCAATGCCATGAATTATAAACATTATCTTTGAGCTGTGCTAAGAAGGAATAGTGATGTTTTGTGAAGAGAAAAATATGTCTGCAGAAGAAAGCTGGTTAGTAAGCTAAACAAGACAATTTATTTTTCTGGAAATAGTTTTAAATCAAATGTGCTGGATATATTTCATGTACTACAGCATGACACATGGAGGGGATCACAAGATTTAAATCTTAAGGCCAGGCTAGCAAGGCTTGGGCAATTTTCCATTACAGTCCATGTCATGGAAATGGATAGATTTCATGCCAATTTTGTTCTGTATACATTTTTCATAATAGTGAACATAGGTAAAAGTATATTTCAGCTTTTTTTGGTTATTTAGAAATAATGCATTATGGTCTGGGGATATAGCTCAGTGGCAGAGAGACTGCCTACCAAGTATGAAGCCCTGAGTTTAAACTCCGGCACTGCACAAAAAGAAAAAAAATTGCATTTTAATATGTAAATTAATATATTATTTTCACCCAGGAGAAAAATATCTATTAGACATCATAAATTAGTCAATTAAAATACCTTCATTGAGCTCCTAAGCTGTGAAGGGTGCTGACATGATTACGAAGTTGTATCACACCTGGATCTGACTCTCATAGACAAACATAATGGATGTGGACTTTGCTACTCCTCCTCACCTCAAAGTTCTGTATACACACAACCCCACCCTATTCAAAATTCCACAGAAGGATATTCCTAATGCTATTATCACATAAGGAAACTTCATAAATCTTAGGTATGATAATGCATTAGAGAATCAATTAAAATAAATGTGTATTTTTAAAACTGATGGATACCAAGTATTAAAGAAATGCAAAAATATCAAAATTTTTATTATAGCAGTGTGATAGAAATGAGTACTTCAAAATGGGAATGGATGAGTAAATCATAATACTGCAATCATCATACTATTTTTGAATAATATGTGTGAGATATATGGAAAATGTATAAAAGTTACCTTATGATTCCACTTTCAAACTTTGCATATATATGTATATAGGCAAAAATGCATACATATGTACATATACATACATTTTATATATGTAAGACAAATTTTTATTAGCATGGAACAAGAAGAATAGTCCTGGAGTTATTGTAAATAAACTCAGATTTGTGTTTATGTATACCTGTTAAAAATGTACATGCCTGTATATATTGTCATATATCAAGATTCAAATGGAGATTGGTTGTTGTTAAAATAACAAAGATATTGACCTTCATCATATATTTTATACAGTTGCATTACATATCCTAAATTATGTATGATATTTATTTTAAAATTTTATAAATTTGCAATATATTAGAATCAAATTTGGCTTACTGAAGAACTTTCCTCGTCCACAATAGTAACCTAAACATAAAATGATAGGCTACCTTACACAAGTGTTTGCATGTGTGCTTATTACAATGAGAAAAGATTTGCCTTCACAATAGAAATCAAAGTACAAACAGTACAGAGAAGCATACATAATAAAGACCCATTGAGCTAAATTCTCAGTACATGTCCTCACTATTATTCCTTTTTTGTTTCTATTATCTCTTATGATGCAAATTGATCACATACTTTGTTTAGGAAAGAGTCTTCTGCTTTGATATACATAATATATTAGCGATAGAATTCTCTCATTTGAAGAAATAGCCGGAATGCAGTGACTGCTCCTTTGGACTTTATTTGGTGAAAGAATGCCCCTGTTCATTTTCAGGGACTGGTTTCATATTCTGCTTTCCAGCACTATTCAAATCTCTTAGTTTTGGAGAGTATAAAATATTATCTTCTTTCCTATGCCCTGTTCATAGTAATTAACTCTAGATAGAGGTTGGGAAGCTGAGTGTCAGATTCATTCTGGGAACCTTTTAGATGGGATGTGTTCTTCCTGCAAGTTGGAAGCCCTTCTTCCCCCTCACCTAGTCCTAAATTGCCTCTCCAAGAAAAAAATGTCTTTCTTCTTCAACAGCTCTAAATAGTGGACTGTGAAAACTTTAATGTCCATTCTGAAAATACATTATTATTAAAATAAAGGTTAATTGATGCAACCTTTGGTTAATGCCAACTCAATGAACATCTATGTATCTAGAGAACCTATACAACCCATACTGATTACATGACAAAGAACCCTAGCATTGTGGAAAGAGCTGAAGGCCTGAAGCCAATGAAACCCCAGTGCTTGGATTTATCATCTTTGTGAATTTGGGGAAAAAAATGCTTATCTGCTCAAAGGTTAAGACTTTTTACCTAGCCAAATGAATAATAATCATACCTAATTCACAGATTTGTCTGAGGATTTAATTAGACTAGGAACATACCTGAAATACAAATGGGTCCACTAAAAGTTGATCACCATCATAGTATTTTTATGTTAATATGAACACATGTTAATGTGATTTCCCCAATGCTTACTGTATTATAATGTCTGATGTTTATTTGAAAACTATTATGATATTATCTAAGCATTTCACATGCATTGACTTATTCAGTTTTCACAAACACCCTAAAAGGAAGTGGTAAATATTAGCATCATTTATTTCCAAGGAACCTGAGGCACAGAGAAACTAGTAATCCATGCAGCTGGGATTCACACTCTGGAAGTACAGATCCCAAGCCACTACAGTACACCTAGGCTCATGTACCTCATCATTCTCTCTTTAAAGAGCATCCATCACATTTAAAGCCTTTAGCTACACAGTTTTGTTGAAATTACATTTTCTATCAAGCCAGGATAGCCTGCCCTGGGATTTCAGATTTAATTCTGTACATTTTTTCCCAATTTTCTAATTTAGTCTCATTTTCACATTTGTCTTAATAACCCGAGGCATATTCTCTCTACTACCAACTAGATCTTGCTGGCAACTTCTCTATTTATAGACACTTTGCTCACCAGAAACTACCTTCTTTTCCTGCCTCATTCTTTTGGGATTGTAATTATCATTCCTGGCCTCATTCCTTCTGGAAAATTTATGAAGATGCATATAAATCATTCCCTCTGTACAAGAATGTAGTATTTAATTAAGAAGAGACCGACACTGTGTGTTAAGGATAGAGACAGTATTGATTTGCTATAATGAACACATGAAGCCCCAGAATTTACAGGGTTGTTTCTGTCTTTTGTGCTTTATTCTCAGAATATATGACAGTATATATGAATATCTAAGACAACTTTCAGGTGAAAATATTCTTGTTCGAATTCAGTTATAAAAAGGACATGATATAACTAGAATTCTGAAGTCCATGGATAAAAATTCCACAAATTTCTAAGGAAAAACTTAGGAATTAACAATATTGTTCTCAGTCAATTTCTCTGTGAGATATGAAAGTCAATTAGATTTTCCCAAATATGAAATAACACAAGCAAATGATGAAAAGTCAGATGTAGAAGAGACAGACTTCATGGTAAAATTAATGATGGAAGTAATTTTATATATACATAAACATACACACTATGAACTAAAAGTACTTAGAAAAATATGGTTTAAAGACCTCACATATGCAAGAATATCAGAACCAAATACAAATAGGGTAGAAAATAAAGTTCAAGGACATGAGAACGCCAATGTTATTTAATAAAGACAGGAAGTATAACAATTGAGAGATATGGAAATCAGATCCAGAAGTTTCTTATCCAGATAAAGTGAAATACATACAAAAAAACTTTTTAAAAAATACTGAAACAACTCAAAGAACAATTCTGATATCCAAAGGGTCCACTGAGTGCTATGAAGGCACTCTGTGCGTACACCTGCCTCAAGGTATGACAGTGATATTTGAGAATGCCAATAATAAGTGTGGAATCCTAAAATATTCCAGGGACAAAAGAATTTCATAAAATAAGAAATATATTGGCATCAGAAAAATTTTTTTTTGTTAGTGAAGGCTAACAAAAGTGATGCAGAAAAAATGGGAGATAGATTCAAAAACTTGAGGGAAATAACTCTGACAACTGAATTGTTATTCAGCCAAAATAAAACACAGAAGATTAAAATTAGATCAATTAAACATTAAAAACAGAATATAGATACATAAATCATTTATGATACATAAATCATGATGTATTTCAATCTAGGTTTTCATAAATAATAAATGTTGTTCTTCACAAATAAAAATAAAACCCCAAAATATATCTAACTCAGAATAGGAAATATCATTTTTATAAGAATTTTGGAATAATTTATTGAATAAGGAGAGATACATCAAAAAGTAACATGAAAAAATGTAAATATTTTAGAGATATTAATTTTCCCTCCAAATGAAGTTTTTATAATCCCAAAGAAAATTTTTTCTGCATTTTTTAGAGAATTTGACTAAATGGTTTAAATAGTTCATACATAGAAATTAATATACACTAATAACTAAACAACTTAAGAGAATATGAGACATAAAAAGAAGATTCTGTGCCAGATTTAAAAACATTTTCAAGATACAGTAATTAAAATATTGTAGCATCAGAATAGAAACACATGATAAAAATCTATGGGAATGGGAAGAGGAAAGATAGAATGAATTGGATATTATCATCCTATGTGTATATATGATTACATGACCAAAGTAATTCTACATCATGTACAACCAGAAGAATGAGAAGTTATACTCCATGTTTGTATAATATGTCAAAATACACTCTACTATCAGGTATAACTAATAAGAACAATTTCTTTAAAAGTAACTGAGATCCTAGAAACAGAATATCATATTTATGGAAATTTAGTATTTGAGCACTATTTCAAATCAGTAGGGAAAATATGGGCAATTGAATAAGTGTTGTGGGGAAAAGTGAGTATCTATTGGAATCATATTTAAATTGCTTTCTTATTTCAACATAATTCCAAAGCAACTGAAAACCAAAGAAAGCTATAAAATTATTAGGAATTACATAAACATGTTTATTTCCTTTCATTTAAAGGTACTTAAAATCATGTTAAAGAAATAGGTACTTTCTATCCATACATGTGTATGTGTGTGCAAGAATAACCATGTAATAGTTTGTGTGAATACTGCTGAGAAGACAATTCAGCACAAAGCAAACTATGAATAGTAATTACCTCTGGCAACAAAAGTGAAGTTAAGAAAACATAATTAATACACACATATAACAACAGGTAGTGTAGTAATTAGGTTAACACTACCTGCACACACAAGTCCTAAACCTCTAGTAGGATAAAACACCAGTTTTTATTTCTCACTTAACACCACATTATTATTCTTCCAAGAGCTGATTTACAATCTTGGGTTCCTTCCACATTGTACTGCTGCTTTACATTATGAGGTTTCCCAGGTTACTAAATAAGTAGTCTCCATTCCACCCAACCAGAAGGAAAAACAATATGGAGGATCAAGTATGACAGATTTTGATGAGAGGGCTGGATTTGGTTCATATAACCCTTAACCAGAACTTGGTCACACACCTACATTGAGCTGCAAAAGACACTAAAATGTGGAAAGAAGATAATACAGAACGAATGAATAGTCAACATCATTCTGCCACACCTAACAAAACTGAGTACATTGAAATAATGGGATAACTAAAGATGTTGTAATTAAAGTTTAAAGACAGGAAAGGGAGGTATCTTCAAAAGATTACTCTCTATTTATAAACTATTAAAAATTAATGTAACAAAAATGGTAAAGCATATGAAAAGCTAATTCATAGGAGCAGAAATTTAAATTGTAAGACACACACAAAAAATATGTGGTGAGGAAAGCTATAAGTCAGGGAAATGTAATTTTTTTTAAATGCAATACAATTTTTTCACCTGTCACATTTGCAAGAGCAACCAAATCTAGGTTTCTTGTCAAGGTCATAACGTATGTTTCAAATAGTTTATTCACAGGTGTTTATTTAATTATTAAAAATAACTAACTTTAAATAAAATAATTTTAAATGTGATCAATGATTAGAATATGTTGTAAATCAAGTATCTGGTTTAAGAATATTCTGTGCACCTGAGACCCAACTGGCAAAAAGAAAAAAAATTTTTAAATACCCACTATTTATATGTGTAAGTGAAATTAGACTGCTGGTGAGTCTGTAAATTAGAATAGTCATCTGGAAGGCCATTTCATAGTCTCTGTTAAAATTAATTAAATTCATCTTCTATGATAAAAAATATCCATTTTGTGGTTGGTTAGTGCTTTGATGTTGTAAAACCAAAATAATCAGAAAATATCTAGATCTCTAAATACAATATCCTATATTCATGCAGAATAACCATGTAATAGTTTGTGTGTATACTGCTGAGAAGACAATTCAGCACAAAGCAAACTGTGAATAGTAATTACCTCTGGCAACAAAAGTGAAGTTAAGAAAACATAATTGGTAAACAAATTTATGTTTTTAATTTTTGAACTTTTAAATCAAGTACATATTAATATTTTATCACAATAGCAACTCATTGCTGAAACAAAAGCAGTAAAACTGCATCAAATTAAATTGAAAGGCTATAGGAAAAGTGGAAAACCATTCCCATTTGTAGAAATCCAGCAAAATCAATTAAAACAGCATTAAAATCTTGGGTTACATCAGTCTCTTTGATTATCAGTTATAGAGGACTAGGCAAAAAGTTGTGCATTTCATATGCAACTATTTATTAGAGTTTTAATCCACAAAGTATTAATCATGCTTTTCCCTGTGCATTCATCAATACCCACTTTCCTGCTTATATTCTAGGGGTATTTTTCATCCCTAGTCTCAACTATTGCAAAAATTTAAATCTGAAGACAAGATCTACCTGCCAATTATTTCTTCTCAGAGCATCCCAGCACACTGACTAAATGATACAGGGCATCCCTGAGGCCAAGAGAGGATGGTGGCTCACTAAATGAAAGGGGAAGGACTTCATGCAAGCATGAAGAGGAAGGCTGCAGGTGTTAACTACCCAAGCAGGAAGGCAACGGAAACTCACGACAGCTGAGGAAATAAAACAGGGATGAGGCAACACCCAACACAATTAAAGTAACAAATAAAAATGTGAAAAACTATAATAAAAACTTAAAAACTGCCATAAAGTTTGAAAGATATTTTGAAAAAAAATTATATAGCTTTATCATGTTAAGAAGCAGACTGAATATCATAAAAAGGTCAATGGAATTAAAATTTATGTCACTGATATTTAAACACAATCAATAGTAGTAATATAGTAGTAGTGAAATCAATAGTAGTATCGTTTGACACAGCAATCGTATATGCACATACACACACCCCAATTTACTGACAAAGAGAATATCATGGAGCAAACCTGAATATGTTAATAACATTTACTTTATGATATTGATACATTTAGAAGCAAAGGAATCATTTAATGAAAGCATGAAGAAAATTAGTTTTCAAGGAGAAAATATTCTAATTAAAAACTCAATTACTAGCCCCTTGTCAACATTCAGATATATGGAAGAGTTAAACATTTATATTTTATTTTATTTTTTGATGAACTCATTAACATTTAGTGTTGTATATCTTGGGGGGAAGTGACCTCAAATTATTAAATAAAATATACTGATATATGTGATAAAACACTGGAAACATCAAACTATTAAAATTATTATCAAAAGCTGGAATAATGTTAGTAAAATAGAATAAAGAGCAAATAAACTGTTAAAGACTATAAGACAAGACTGGGAATATAGCTCGTGGTACAGTGCCTGCCTGGCATGCAGAAGGCCCTGGTTTGGATCTCCAGCACTCCACCCCACAAAAAAGTTCAATAGGAAACAATTTATAGAAGAGACTATAAAATGACTAATAAATGTCCTTAGTAATCACATTTTAAAATTAGGATAATAAAAAAAGTTCCTTCTTATTTCTACTTGGGGTATTGGCTGCCTGCCACTGACTCCCCATGCAAAGATGTGTAGCAAGGATTGTCAAGAACTGTGCTTAACTACACTAACCCTTCATCTTCTGCCTCCTTTTGCCCTCCATGGTGACAAAGAGGTATCACAATTTATTTCCTGATGTTGATATGTGGTCTGCAGCTGGTCACTTCCAAGAGTAGGAACTACATGATAATGTGGCAGTTTTGGATATGCTGACAAAAGACACAGAATTAGAATACATCGAGATGATTTTATTTACATTTTTCATCACTCATGCAGGGCTTGGATAGTCCACAACTCAATCACTAGCATCTCTGAGAACTGATCAAAAATTTTTATTGAAGATACTCTAAGTCAAATTAAACTTTGCAAGATCTCCTTAGGTTCCCTTAACATTAATTCAGTGCAAATAAATGTTGAAGTGTTGAAGCTTGGTTGATCAATGAGAGAAATCATAACCAAAACTTTAAAGGTTGGTTGCTTCATCCTCTCATGTTATATATAAAAAGAGACTAAGATACAGAAGAAAAAAGAGAGAATCACTATGTTAAAAAGTAAAAATTGTCAGGCCTATTATTATTTCACTGTGTTGGATTCTCAATCCAGGAGCTCTTTCTATTGTGCCACATTATCAAAGTACCACAAGTGGAATGTCCAAATTTGTTAATAAAATTATTTCCAGAATTGATCTATTTATTATAATTCCATTCTTACTACAAACATGCATTTATCCCAGAAAAATTGATGCAAAACCTGGAGAGAATGAAGGGAAAAAAGTCATATCATTCCTGGGAAAGATTCTGGTTTTATACTCTGGAGAAAAATTGTATCATGTAATAGACATGAATTAGTATCTCCATTATAAGACAGTGTGTGTATAGGCAGTTATTATAATGTTTTCATTTGGGGCAACAAAATTTGGATGCTCAAAATTAATAACAAAGATACATAAAATAACTGTGGCATCTGAAGTTTTAATATAAAAGTAACCAGTTAATATATAATTTCTGTACATATGGTTCCAACATTACTTTCATGACATGAAACTTTCATAACTTCTTTGAGATAGATGAAATAGTTTCATGATAGGGTATGAAAAATTGAAATATATTAGAGATCAATATAATCATTGAATGTACAGGATCGAAAAAAATCTCAGGCTATAAAACTGTCTATGTGTTGCAATGAATTACCTGTCAAAAGTTAAAGACTCGAAGATTTTGAGTTTTGGTTTTTTCTTTTATTTAACTGATGCTCAATTGAAAAGCTACCCTTATAGCCTCAGGAGGAAGCAACCAGAATGATCTCTGTTAGTGATTTTTTGAACATTTATTCTTCAAAGCTATCACCATCTTATAATTCAAAATTCAATTAGTGAAATTCAATAATTTTTTTCTCTCTTTTTAGATGAGACAAAAATTCTCCACAGACCCGTTCTGAATATTAGAATCCAGGTTTGAACACCACTTACTCATCAGCATGTTTTTGTTTGTTTTTACCTTATTTCACTTAAATAAAGCACTGTCCTTAAACCTAATATGGAAAGTACTTCAAAAGCAGGAACAACCTAAGAGCTCAATGTTAAAAGCTGAACATTTTACAAAATGGCCCAGCAAAATTAGTGTCTTGCCCACATTCACATAAAAGCTTCAGGCTACTACTAAAACCTGAACCTGCTACCTGCTAACCCAGAATCCACATTTATTACCTTTTCATCATGCTGTGCCTACCAGTTGGAGTAAGAGATTTAAATAGTATTTCATTTTAGTGACATTCCATCAAGATTCTATATCCTTTTGGATATATTCTGCAAAAAGCCTGCTTCAATCATTCCAATATAGACATAAGAAAATAATATCCCCCCGACCACACACACACCATTTAAATCTGCATTGTTCATTTGTTCTTGTTTTAAAGCAGCCAGTAGGAAATGCAAACAAGCCATTTTAAGTTTGGACAAATTCCTGAATGGAGCTCAGTACTGTCTCCTTCTGAAGCAGTAATAAACATTTACATTTTGGAAATAGAAGCTTTAGTTTAAAAAAAAGTCATAATGATGTATTGTTAGTGATAGAGTCTAATAATACATAATAGTAATCATCATGACAATAATAATGATAAATCTTGATCTGATGATGGGTCAGAAATAGAAAGCAAGGACTTTGGAGGAAAGAAATGAGACAATTTATAGCATTCTAAGGAACACAGGTGCTCTTAGTTTCAGTCTGTTTCCTGGGCCTACATGGAAACATCAAGTGGAAAGTGACAGATACTGCCTTCTTCCTGCTGATGTTGACAACTTACTTTTGTCTATTTCAGAATGAAAAGCTTGAGTTCTTGCATTATCTAAATGGACTCTTCTGTCAAACTTTAACACAAAAGCTTACAAAAACTATGGTGACTGTGAGACTACTTCATAAGTCAAGCTTGTTTTCTGTTGTTCCCTTTATGTTTACTTCTATCCTTATCACAGAACCTTGCTAATGCTCTTTGTAGTTTGCTTACTTGTTTTTCTATTCATTAATTTATTTTTGCTTCTTCACATACACTTTCCTATTTCCACTAAAATACATCTTTCTGTCATCGTCGTTCTCACATTTGTCTCTGATCTTTCACCTCTAACAAGCTTTCTGGTTACACAGTCCACCTTTGTATGATGCTTAAACCACATGCTGTAGTAGTTATATACTTCTGTAGTACACTTCAGCTGGCATGAAGATACTGATTTGGGCTGAATCTTGACAAGTTTGAAACCACTGTTTATAATCTACCATCTTACAAATCTGGAGTAAGTACATAATGTAGGAATAACTTCAGAGCTCTGCACAGTTACAAGCTAAACTTCTCCCAACCTGGTCATAATGGTTGCTTTGAAAGGGTATTTTTCATTCTGGATTCACCCTCAGACTGTCCAGCCAGCTCATATAAGCCACTGGAAAAGATCAAGGAAAGTGCTTTTCCTTTATATATTTTATCAAGTTTTTCCAGTGCAGAACAACACTACAATGATATTAGGAAAAGGAACTGGAGAACTTATTAAAAAACATTAACAGGCTATACAAAGCAGGGCATGCTTCAGTGCTCACTGATAGATCACTATCAAAATATTAAATGAGAGAGTCAAGGACACTCAAGAAAATTAAGTTAGCTCCTCCTTGCAAAAAACAAAACAAAATAAATAATTTTTTTAAAAGATGGCAAGATCCTTAAATTTTCATGTAGCTGAAAAGAATCTGAAATATAGTAGAATTCCAAGGTAAGGCAAATAAACCTGGCAGACATTTGCAAAAGTATACAACTCTGAACCAGACTCCTATTCCTCAATTGATTCAAAAGACTGAAAATCATACAGTTGAGGTTTTGGAAAGATCAATGGATCTAAAAATAGAAATACTATTTTCCATAGTACTTATATTTTACTAATAACTTTTTTAATGCAAACAATTTTCAGAAAAAAAAAAAAACCACCATAACACAATCCTCTTAAATTTCTTTTATTCTAACAATCGCATGAAGAAAGTTTCAGTTATTCTCTACTCTCCAATCTGCAGTCTTTCTTAGTGTGGTTAAACTCATTGAAAATGGAACAGAGGACCTACAACTTCACTCAGTCTTCATCATGCTTGTGATAGATGAAAACTATCAGTTTTCACAAATGAAAACTGCCAGCAATCAAACATCTGGAGGTTAATGGCAGTCCCTCCATATACCCTCTCCTCTGGATCCAGTCCAGTGTAGGACTTTTATGTTGCAAAAGACACCATGATAAGGGGCTTTGACAGAGCCCCTACCATCTCTGGAATAACAATATTAAGCCATGCTCAATATTCAGTAAATTCAAAGAGAAAAAAAAATCTAAGACTCATGAAAATATTTTGCACATCACCAAAAATGGGAGCATACACTCATTGGAGGTAATGATATAAATATTTCTACTAAAATGTCTGTATTGTAAATGTAAATAAAGTATACAATATCTTGGTAAAAATGCTAAAGGGAAAGGAGGTGATATTAACTAAAAAAGAAAATCTAGACAGCAATGAAAACTATCATAGATCAAGTCTTATTATTACTGAAAGAAACAAAATGCTGAATGAACTTTGTAGATACCCAAATTAGGAGTGATCGATGAGAGGTATTCCATTATAATGAGATAAGAACACATGATTTTATAGGAGACATGAGTAATGGAAAAGAGAAATACAACTTCGATAATAGCCATTTTCAAAGAAGAGAACAGCAAATAAACAGTAATGGTAATTAGGTAGAAAAGGAAAAAAAAAGACATGAAATTCAGAGTTGAAAGACTGATGGTTCAACTACACAATTAATAAGCAGAAATGAATAGTCATTCATATGCTTAAAAACATTTATTTCTAGATTAACAATATTTCAAGTTTACAAGGAGAAGGAAGGTTAATTTTATAGAGGTTAGAATCATACTAGCTTCAGATGTGTCATCTTATAACACAAATAAATGCCAGATGACATAAAGCAAATTCAGGAGAATAGGATATAACTGAATAACTCTTAGTCATCTCTGATTTTTCCACCCTATATTTTAAAAGAAACAGTATAATTTTATATGCAAATCCAACATTAAAATTTTGAAAATTGAACCAGAAAACATTTTTAAGTTGAAGGTAGCATCTAAGATAAATTAAAGTTGAATTATTAATTTGGTTACCCATATATTTCCTCAATACATAAAGTTTCTGTAAGAAACAAACACATTTTCTGCCTGTGCCTCCATTTAACTGAATAAAAATCTAATTACTCAACTGATCATGTCTGATTATAATTTTTGAGAGCTAGTCAAGAAAGTACATATATTTATGTAAGTTATATAGAGATTTTTTATTTTAATATCCTTACATAAAAATCAATATGCAGGGGTCCAGCTGGTAGCTCAGTGGTAGATCACTTGCCTAGCATGTGTGAGGCACTGAGTTCAATTCTCAGCACCACATATTTACAAATAAAGGTCCACTGACAACTAAAGAAAATATTCTTAAAAATCAATATGCACTCACTTAGAACTCTCGGTAGTTAAATTTTGCCCTTCTTAAAACTAGCTAATATTGAGATTTGCCTCTAGTTTGTGAGTCACTTTGTTGTAAACTAAGTTACTTTACTTTGCCATTAACTAACCATCTTGGCTACAGGGCCCTCCTTCAGCCCTTTTTAGTTTTTGAGAAAGTCACTATAATTTGGATGAGGACAATTTGGAGAAATGGCATACTGCACAAATATGAGAACACTTAAGGACTAAAATAATTTTATAACAACATTGCTAAATAATAAAATAAAAATTACTTTGAATAGAAAAAATAGTTAAATTTCTACATTATTTTAAGAAAATATTGCTTGATTATGTGGCAATATATTCCTGTAGAAATTTTATATTATAGACAGTTATGGATTCCAGAAAGTTTTGCATTATAAGAAGTTTGGAAAATAATTATTTGTTCTTTATAATCACAAATCATCCTTGTAAGGAAGTGTTGTATGATGTATTCATAACTCTTAGAAATATCATCAGATACTATCTAAAACTACCAATAATCAGCATGTGGAAACTATTAAATTGGTGTTTTTGTATCTATTATAAGATTACAACCTACAGCAAGAGCCTTAAAATGTCGAAGGCCTTTTGGCATGGTAATTCAAAGTCTAAGAATATTTCCTATGGAAAAAATAGGGGGAAAGGCACAAACATGTATAAACAGCAGTATCCATCAAAGTTATCAAAAGAATAAAACTGAATCAAACTAAATCTCCAGCAATAGAAAATTTCTCAATAATAAACAAATAGTAACATCATATTATGGCACTGCTGCAATAATTTAGACTATATAGCCATTGTATAGTTCATCACATTTAAATTTAAAAAGTTCTAGGAAATGTAAATCAGAGAGAGAGAGACAGAAAGAGAGAGAGAGAGAGAGAGAGAGAGAGTGTGTGTGTGTGTGTGTGTGTGTGTGTGTAACTGAGGATTGAACCCAGAGCCACTCTAGCACTTAACCGTACCCACCCCAAACTTTTTTATTTTTCGTTTTGATTTAGGGTCTCTAAATTGCTGAGGCTGCCCTTGAACTTGCAATTCTCCTGCCTCAGCCTCCCAAATGATTGGGATTATAGGCATGCACTGCCACACCAGGCTAAATCAAAATAGTAAAAGTCAGAGAGGAGATTCTATAAGATTTTATGTTTTTTGTTTTCTCATCTGTATTGCTCGTAAAATTCAAAAGAAAAAAATAGACTAAGAGGAGGAGTATGGAGGTGCCTTGGTGTCAGGACATTGCCCTTTTTGAAGAACACAGTGAACATTGAGTTATGTGTGTTTGAGTGGGTCCTTGTGTGTCTATGTGCATGAATATACTTTTTCTTCCTTTTTGATAACCTTGAAGTTCTATATTCATCCCTAATGCATTTATCCTGTTTCATAGTTCTAAAATATTTTACTTTGAAGCTAGATTTCAAGTAATGCTTTAGGTAGGTATGTGGTCTTTTAGGGATCAGTTCCTTAATGGCAGAAATTGAAAGAATGACATGCTGTTTTAGTTATTGAACATAAGCTACTGATATTATATTTTACTAAAATCATAGGGAGTTTTGAATTCTCAGACTAATGACCCTTTAACTCATTTCCAAAACTGAAGTATTTCTTGCACATTAAAGAAGAAAATGAAGAAATTCTCTAGTTCCTTATATTAATCATATTTCTATTACTGTCACAAAATACCTGAGATAAACAATTTATAAGGATAAACACGGATTTGACTCAAAGTTTCAGATGTTTGGTTTGGACCCCTAACCTTGACCCTATACCTGCGTGTATGCTGGGCACATGTGGAAGAGGAAATCTGCCTGTCTATGGCAACTGGGAATCAAGGAAAGAGAAATGGGCTGGGATCTCAATCTCTACTTCAAGGGCTTGTCCCCAGTGGTCTGGCATCCTTCCACTAGACCCTGGGGAACCTTAAGGAAGGTTCTACCACCTCCCAGGAGTACCAAAGGCTCTCCACCAAGCCATTAGCATATGGCCTTTGGAAGACACTTAAGAACCAAACCATAATAATACTCTGTCTGTGGACTTGTTCTCTAAGGATATAAAAATGTAGAAGACTAATTTAGTCACAGCCAAAAATCAATGATGTTTTTAGCTTGACCAAACACAAATACACAACTCCAATAGAAATGTCAGCATGGGACTCTGAAGTTCTTAAAATGTATTAATCTCTAAGATAAAATGACATATCAAAAATTGAGATGATAATGGATTCTTTCCTTCCCCTGATATTCTAGAAAGGATTGTTTAAAGTAGTGTACCTCAATCTTTAGATGTAGATGAAAGATTTTTAAATGGTGCCTTTTCAGTCACAGAACTGGTAAGGCAATAATTTGATGATTATTAATCTATTTCAGTGAATAGATATCATTCTATTTATTACATTTACTATGAACACAACACAGGTTATATAGTTGGAGACCTAAATTTAAACAATCTAATTATATACATTTACTATAGTAAATATCAGACTCAAAATTTGGTCTCCAACTGTCTTCAAAAAAATTTTATTATAATAAAAATTTCTGTGTAAACATAATACTATTTTACTGATATTTTCTCTTCTCCCTAAAACAAGGTTACTTATTATGTTTTCTCTTTTAAAAAATAATGTAACTCACATTGTTATGTTTACTCTTTTAAAACATGTAAGGCAGATTAAAAGATGCAGATAAACATGAAAGAATGTCAATGGACAGAGCAGCATAGTTATCTCTGTAAAAATGCATCTGTATTCAAAAGAAATTAAGTTTCAGGTTGATTTTGTTTTCACCCTGAATATTACCAGGAGAAAGCTGCTTATCCCTCAAGGTCTTGACTAAAGCTCTTACCCACTCTTAAGATAAGCATAAACCCCAAAGTCAAAAATAATGACATGGCATTCTGTGCTTCAATATTTACAGAATAGCACTAATGCAATTAGTTATTTTTCCTCACATTCAATTATTAGCTATGAATTCCTTATGTGGTAAGGGATCAAAACTTTTACCCTCTTCATATTCCCGAAGTCTAAAAAAGGGCCCATCACTTTCCAAGCATTCAATCGTGTTGAAAGAATGTGTGAAGAATAAATGGGTCATCATTTTATGTGAATGACCCAGCATTTCTTATTCACTGCAGCCAGGAAGAACATATGCTAAGGAAAACATGGAGTTTCTCAGCAAAGCAGTGTTAAAAATAATTTTTCAGAGTAGTTGTTTTGGGTCAGATGATCTGGAGGAGGCTCTAAAGATGTGGGGGTTACTGTAGATGGGGTGCTGCTAGAAAATGGGAACAAATCTAAAATTGCCTACTTCAATATATTCTATAGGAAGGGGAGACTCCAATAAGAATGAATTTATAATTGGTAAAAAATAATAATAATAAAAAGGAGCGGTCACTCATTTTGACTGAATGATGGGGCAGTTGGTATTTTTGTGGATGACAGAGGAAATTCGCTGTTATTTCTGCTTAGAGAAAATTATGAAGTGACTTTATTTTGTCTCATTATATCATTGTCTCGGAATAACCTTTTCTGAGGTGGGGATTCTTGAGATTATTTATGTCTAATAGAGAATAACATGCCCTTGCTGAGAGTGCCAGGCCAGCTTCTGAATGTCAGGAATTGCACTTTTGTTCTTTTCATTTACTTCTTTCACTTTAAAATTGATAAACTGTGTAACAAATTTTAACTACTTTCAAATGAAGTTTTTAATGAGCCTATAAAATATTTCACAGATTATATTATTGAACAATGGTTATAAATAAAATGAAACTTAAGAGTTTTTTAAAGTAAATGTTGCCTCTGCCTACTTTGAAACAAAAATGTGTGATATCTTTAACGTAAGTTCAGATGAAAAATTAGTATTCGATTTACATGTCTCTTCAGATGCATTTATACATAGAATAAAGAGCTAGAAAAAAGTGCTTAAAAGAAATATTTGATATTATTACATTACTATTTTAGGGTGCTTTTCTTCATAACTTCATTTCCTAATATCTTATACATTTTGTATCTAAAGGCAAAATGACATAAGCCTTCCAATTATTTGGGCTCTGGTTTCCTAACCCCAAATTTATTTTCCTAATGATTCCCTGATATGTACTGAACACTGAATTGAATGATTACTCCAAGCAATATACTGCAAAATAAAACCTATTTTCTCTCTACTAATAACTGTTCAGTACTTCTTTCTGTTCTCCACAGTTCTTTATCACATGAATAATGCGTGTTTTATTTATTTATTTTAAATTTTATTTATTTATACATGGTGCTGAGGATGGAACCCAGTCCTTACAAGTGCCAGGCAAGTGCTCTACCAACTGAGTCACAACTCCAGTCCCTATAACGCATATTTTAAATAACTACACAGATTTAAATTATCACCCTTAATTATATCCTAATTGTCTCACTTGTCCACAATCAAAACAATATCAACTTGTTTTGTGTGGGTTTGTGTATGTGTGTGAATGCACTTTCCCTATTCGAACCTTTAGTCAAGCATACTGAGTCATATACTGCCATGTTTACGACCATGATCTCTAGAGTCTACCCAGATATGACTACTCATATTTGAATTCTAACTCCATTAATTATTACCTCTTTGAACTCTCCGTTCCCTGGGTGAAATATCTGAAAACTGAGAGTAATAACAGTTCTGTCCTAAAGGATGTTTAAGAGGGGTGATTGAGACATGATATTTAAATCACTCAAAATAGTGCTGGCACATAAACCCTTAAAAATGTTCCTAGTATTTTTCTCTAACTACATTTTACTTTATATGCATCCCAGACTTCACTTATTTCTCATTCTTATCACCTGCCTTTATATCTATGGCTTCATTCATTCTATGCCTCCTCTTCCACTCACTATCACTTTGTACTCCAGTTCTTTCTTTTGTATTCATCCCAATTAATCCTCCTAAACTCTAAGTAATTTAATACAGGTCAGAGACATCTGGTCCAATTATGTGCTTACTGAAAAACACCAACTATTTTCCTTCCTAAGAAAATGCTTAATGTTTAGAGACTATGATGTTCAAGGTCTTAAACAAAGCAACTGCATTTATCTATTCATTAATGCAGTCATTCATTCATTTCTTCATTTAAAAACTTTATTGAGCACTTCTACATGAGCATGTATCTTTCACTTCTTGATATTTCTAACATATTCCAGGTGTTTTCTCTCATGAATATGATTTTCTGGTACTTCCCATAGTAATGGCCTATTTTTGTCATTTTTAAGTGTTCTTTTTTTGTTTTTAATGCCTTTCATGTAACACACAATGCAAACTTATCTTCTATTGAAACTCCATAGCATTATGCTTGCATTAGCTTTTGGTTTTATGTGTTATCTTCCTAATCACTATGTGATGTTTGAATCACCATTAACGAAATAGATTTAATACATGTTTGCTTTAAGGAGTAGTTGCAAAATCTATCTAGTTTTCTAAATTGACTTTTATTTCTTTTTACAATTTCTTTTTTTCTTGTATCTTTTTTTTTCAAATTCTGTGAAGTCAATTTATTAATGTTCAACCAATATATATTTGAAGTATCTCTTAGACTTGGTAACAAACATGTTGTTTCAAAGACACATGTGACAAAATCTGCTATGATAATAATGGATTTATCCATTCTATTAAATTTAATGTTTGATATATATAAATTTGAGACAATTTTATAAGGTACATAAGTACTAAGAATTTTATATGTTTCTGTTGAGTTCTGTTATTAAAGTTATTTCTCTTATTTCTAATAAATTCTTTTGTAGTAAGTTCTATTCTACCAGTTTTTAATCCAAACAATTACAAAACTGTGGATTTTTTTAAAATGCAATGTTACAAATAATCAAAAACATGGCAGCTTGAATCAATGCACATTTATTATCTTATAGTTTCCATGTGTCACTGGTCCTGGCACAACTTTGCTGAGTGCTCTCTGTTCAGGATCTCAATCTCATTTGGCATTTGGGTTCCTTTCCAAATTCACTTGTTTTCAGAGTACATGTCCTTGTAGCTGTAAGGAAGAGGCTAATTTTTTTTTAATTGGCTGTTGGATGGGAGTCACTCAGAGTTCCTAGAAGAAACCCTCAACTCCCAGTTATCAGGTCCTTTCATAGTACTTCCTCCTCCTCCTCCAATTATTTTGAATATTTATTGTAAAAATGTCTCTATTACTACTTCACATTGTAGGGATCTTTGTCTTTCATTAACAGGATATTCTAAGAAAGAGATGACAGGAAAGGATTAGACATAAAAGTAATATTATAGGGGAAATACCTGTAAGAGGAAATGAGAAGGGATCAGGAAATGTCTAGAAGAGTCCCCAGATAAAATTACTAGATTGCAAGAGGTGTGCCCTAATCAGTGGGCTAATTCACTGATAAATTAACCTGGTGATAACTATAGGCAGGTAGGGTGTGGCTGGAGGAAGTAAGTCACTGGGGGCATGCATTTAGGGTTTATATTTTGTTGCTGGTGAATGGAGTTCTCCCTCTGCTTCCTGGTTGCCATATCCAAAGCTACTTTTATCTTCCACACCCTTCTGCCATGTATTCTGCATCAGTTCCAGGCCAGAGCTATGGAGGTTGACCAACCACAGACTAAACTTCTGAAATCATGAGCCAAAATAAGCTTTCCTTTTTTAAAGACGTTCTTGACAAGTCTTTTGGTCACAACAATGCAAAGCTGACAAAAACAGAAGTGTCTTAGTCTACCAGGTATTTCTAAGAAAAATTCACCAAGTCCTTAAATAAGGTAAATGAATAAGTTCTTAAGTGACAGCTGCTCATCAGATAAATCCCTCAATTCCTAGGAATGACCTTACCTGGAACTCACAAGTCATGCACACAGTCATCTAGGAAGTTAGTTTCAGAGTGAATTTAGAAATCAATTTCAGAGTACAGAAGCTGGGACATTGACTCAGTTGTACTTTCTGCTGACAGAAGTTTGAAAGGAGCGTTCTAATGGCAGCCACATTATAGAACTCTATTTTTTTATTTATCTCTTTCAGAACTTAGAATAGTTCTGTTGATTTCTAGCTGCCATTGTTCATCAAGAAATCAAATCTCAATCTAATTGATCCTGATTTGAAAGTAAAGTCTTTTTTTTTTTTTTTTTTTTTTGAGGGGAGGAAAGAGTTAATACTTTGTTTTTTGATTTCCAGGGTTTTTATTATGAAAAACCAAGGTAGAGATTTCTTTATATTTATCAAGTTCATATTTTATACAGTAATTAAATTTTGGGCAGGTCACCTTTACTTACTCAACAATTGAAATGACTTGAAGCCTGGGCTTCAGACTTTGTGAATAAAACATCAATTTATTTACCTTTCCCTTATTTTTAGAACTCTAAGTCTTCCAAGTGAAAGTGTGGAGTCCAATCTTTTTGTTGAGAACTAAACCCAAATACTCACCTCTTCACTTCATGTTCAATGCAAAAATTTCCTCAGCTTCCAAGACGTTGACTTTGAATAAACAAATTTTCTGAGGAGAAAAGTGATTCCATATTAGGTTCACTTTTCTGGGTATCCCTCTTTTGGGAACAGGAAGATCTTGGTTTTTCAAATTTGTGCTAGCTTGGTGGCTTTTTGTCATGTTGTTTGTTATTTTGTACAGATTTTTAGTTCTTAGAGGTTAAAACTAGTCTGAAAAAAGCAAGAATAATATTATTGAAAATAGAAAATCCTTTTAAAATGTTTGAAGAAAGAGAAAAATCTATACATGGGAGAATTATTTTCTTTTGTTATACTTATTCCAGCAAAATCCATTGCCATCTTGTGACAACAGTAATGTAACCAGATTCTACTCTATATTTTGGAATTCATTGGACTTTGACTAATATTATTTAAAATGACAATACACATGGAAATGTACTATAAATCTTATTTATTTCTTAATACAACAGAATGTTTTCAACTCCTTTTATATTTTTCTATCACTTTCCATATATGTGATGTTGGTAAAGTTATTTAAATTTTCTAATTCTCATTTTCATCAAATGTAAATTGAGGAAAGAAGTAAAAGTATCTAAAATACCCAGAACCAAAAAGAAAAGGCATATTTGGGAATTTTTAATACTAACTTTAAGGAAATAAATATTTGAATGAGAAATTGTGTTATTCAGAATAACTGATCATTATATTGATTGTTGTCTATATGGCAGACAGATTTTTATAACTGTGTGTTCCTTCTACTTACATACTGCTTACTATTTAATGTTCTCAAAATCACAAATATTGCATTTAGACATTTTCAAGAATACTTTTGTTATGTAAAGTGAGAAGCATATTCGTAAAGATTAAATCACTATTAATAACTAAGTTGAGATATAATTTTATCCCTTCAAATTTAGTGAAGAGCCTATAGTTTAAATATACATAGGAGACTTGATAATGTAAAAAAGATATACTTTACTTTTAAAATTGAATATTAAATAGCAAAATTTGGACAGATAAATAGTAAAAATTATATGTTTCAGTTTCAAAGTTAAGGTCATATTGAGCATTTTTAACCAAAGAGTAGCTATCAAATATGTGACTAATAATTATCCAATTTAAAATTAAAAGTGTTAATTATAGCATACAAGAAAGATATTTTATTTGAAATGTGTTTTCCTGTAAGTATGGAAGCAAGTTAAACACATTTTACCTATACATAATTAACATTTCCAATGGACTTGAAAAATAAATGGAAAAATTAAACTTGATATTAGGAAGTCTTACATATTATATAATTGGAAACAAATCAAAATGTTATGCTTACATTATTAAAATGTTATTTTTAACCCTATGAGAAAGAACCATATTTTTGAAATCAGCAGTCAAACATACTAATCATTGCATAACTTATTTGGGAGTTTTGGTCCTTTGTTATTGTGAAGATACTTAAGTTTTAAAGTAAAATTCCAGGTTAATTCATCCCACAGTATAGATATGAGACTAGGCAAAGTTCAGCAATAACTGGAATTAATCAAAAGTATACATCACTATTAAAAATATATATCAATATCATTCTTTGCAGTCACAGAAAAAATATTGATAATAGTTCATACTAGAATAGAAATTTTCTTCACCAATCCCCTTACATTCTACCCGAATTTCCTACACACAAAAATTTCTTGGAGGACCATTACTCATTAATTAAAATAACTAAAATCCAAACACTAAAAAATATCAATTCCTGATGATAAGGAAGAAGAAAAGAAATGCTTACTCATTACTGGTAGGAAAGGAAAAACGTTGTCATTTTGGAAGATAGTTTGCAGTTTCTTACAAAGCTAAATGTAATTTTACCATGTGATCCAACAATCATTCCCAGATATATACTCAACTGAACTAAAAAATGTATATTTACACAAAAACCTGCACATAAATGTTTATAACAACTGTAGTCATCACCAGACCAAACTGGAAACCACCAAGATTTCCCTCAATAAATGAATGGATAAACAAACTGTCACATACCCATACAACAGAATATTAATCAGTGATAAAATGAAATGAGTTATCAAGCCAGGAGATGACAAATGAGTCTGATACACATTTTCTAAAAGATATGTCAGTCTAAAAAAGTCATATAAATGAAGAGCCAAATCTCCTATGCAGACAAATTCCAAATAATTTAAGTAAATACTTGACCCCAGAGGAGGTGCAGCATGGCTCCTAATTCTTAAATGTGGCTACATATAGTATCTTACTTCCAATGAGTAAAAAACCCTGGTGGGAGTGACATGTCAAATACTTTGTCAGTTAGATAATAAATGTTAATATCTAAGTTGATAAGCCACATTGAAAGAATATAATCTTGATAGGATGAAAATGGTATTCTGTAGGCTACTTCTCCAAAATACATAATTTTAGTATAATTACGAGAACAGTCTCAGAAAAATCTCAACTGAGGGATATTCTACTGGCTGACCAGTACTCCTCAAAATTGTCAAGGTCATGAAAAACAAAAGTCTGAGTAACTGTCACAGCAAAGATGACCTGGGGGAGAATGAAGACTGAATATAAGGAAACCCTAAATGGGACTCTAGAACAGTTTCTAATGGTACGAAACACCTTTATCACTTATTTTTATAAACAAAATTAATCCAGGATTGATGATGATAAGGATGAGAGCCACTTCAACAAAAAAAGTTGCAATTTTTTGTCCAGTTTTCAGACTTATAACTGACTGAGTGGTTAAATCCTACCATCATAAACTCTATAAAATTATGGTAAGAATATTCAGTAGTGGTTAACCTAGTGTCTCCCCAAATGAACTCAAGAATCACTTTACTTACATAACAATACAGCAGATAAAGGGAATATCAATATCTTTTGAGGATTATTGGATACAAGGAATGGATTGGTATTGATATCCAAGGACCCAGAGCACCACTATGTTCACCATCATCAAAATGAGAGCAACTATAAAACTAAACAGTATTGCCAAAACAATCATTTCCATGCTCTGAAAATTAAGAAAAGTCATACAACAAAATACAAAGTGTCTATTCATGAAAAAGTACTCAAATTCAGATAACACAGATCATTAGAAATTACTCAATATTAAGAACAGAAAAAATGAGTAGGAAAAATAGAAAAGGAACCTGAAGACCTGTCCTGTGGGGCAGCATCTAGCACACAAATATGTATAATGGTGAGCATAAGAGGCCAAAAAAGAAAAAGAGGGAAAAAACCTACATGAAAAACTGTTGAGATCTACCTAATACTTTGAAAATATTAATTAGCCAATAAGCTTAAAAAAAAAAAAAAAAACCTAAAGGATAAAAGTACCAAGATCTCCATATAAACAAAAAAATGTCAAATGGTCAAAAACCAAAGTCTTGTAAGCCAACCTGTGAAAATGACAAGTCCAGTAGGGAAAATGACATAATTACACAATCAACAGCTGACTTCCCATCGGACAAGATGGGAGTATAAAGGCAGTGAAATGCTAACTTTTAAGGCTAAAGAATACAAATAAGTCTTTGAACTAAGAATTCCACATCCAGTAAAATGCTTGTTCAAAACTGGAGGTGAAATCCATGACCAATTAAATGCAAACAAAAAAGGGAAAGAGAGTTGTTAATATTAGATTTGACTTCCATAAAATAACAAAGCAAATCCTTTAGACTGAAAAGAAATAACAAAAAGTGATAACTTAAATATCCAAGAAATTAAGAGAACCAGAAAAGATAAATATAAAAGATAAAAAATAAAAGTTTTTATAGATATCTTTTCTCTTTCCTTGTGATTCTTTAAAAGATAAAAGTTCATGTATTAGAGTACTGTACTTTTGGTTTCATAATTCATATAGACATATATGACAATTATGGTACAAAGAATAAGAAAACTGAACTTTACTAAAGTTCTTATATTTAAGTAGAATTAAATTAGAATTAATCTGACATAAAATATCAAATTACAACAAGCTAAAACACTGAATAACTAAACAATAAAGTGAATAAAAAAATTAACATAGATGCTGAAATTGTATCTTATAATATTTATTAATATATGTGGGAACAATGAAAGTGGAAGAGAAACAGATTATGAAATAAATAAAATTCATACAAAATGTCAGATACAAGCATATCAATCATGACATTAAGTGTATGTGGACTAAATATACCAAGGAAATAGCAGAGACTATCTAACTGAACTTTTAATAATCTATATATTTCTGCAAGACACACTTTATATTCAAAGCACATTTTATTTGAGATTAAATGTCAGAGAAAATATACAAAATACAAACATTAACTCTAAAATAGGTGGAGTGCATATAGTAGTGGCAGATTAAACAAGATTTTAAGTTAAAAATTGAAAATTGAAACAAATACAATTCATAATGAAGACAAAGTCAACACATCAGAAAGATACTTAAGAATACCTGAAGCAGGTAAAAAAAGAGATATTACTACCAATCCCTGAGAAACTGAAAATATTATGAAGGAATACTATTAACAACTGTATACTCATGAGTTGGACAATTTAAATTGCTGCATTCCTGCAGACACAAATAACCAAAAATGGTTCAAGAATAAGAATGTTAAATTAGTGATTAAATATCTTCTGACAAAGAAAAGTCATGCCCAGATGACTACACTGGTGAAGATTTTCAAATATTCAAAAAAAATATAATAATTCTTCACAAATTATTTAGAAAATACAGGAGAGAACACAACACAATTCATTCTTAAAGACTAGAATCTTTGTGACACTAAAGCAGGCAATTACATCCCAAGAACAAAATACTAACACACAGAAGACAGCAATACATAAATTAGATTATATACCACTATCATTTCAGATTTATATAAAAGTCAAGACTATTTTACTATCCAAAAATCATTCTTCTAGTTTAAAGCATTAATAAAGATCAACACACAAGATCATTCCAATAGATTCAGATAAAGTAATTGGCAAATTAAGCATCCACTTCTAATCAAATATTTAGAAAACTAAAAATAGAAGAGAATTTTCACAAGCTAATAAAAGGGTCTACCAAAACAAAACCAACCAACCAACCCTACAGCTAATGTCATACTTCTTTTATATGTCTTTATTTTGTTTATTTATTTTTATGTGGTACTGAGGATTGAACCCAGTGCCTCACATGTGAGAGGCAAGCTCTCCTCCACTGAGTTATAATCCCAGCCCATAATTAATGGTGAAATGTTGATTAATTTCCAAGATTAGAAAAAAGACAAGGTGTCCCTTTTTACTGTATGCATTCAACATTGTGCTAGTGTCTAGTTAGTGTCATAAAGGAAAAAAAAGAAATGAAAAAATCCAAATTCCAAAGACAGAATTAAGATATATATATATATATATATATATATATATATATATATATATATATAAAATGCCCCTTGAGAAAATTCTGAGGAAGTCACACAAGCACATATATCCCAATCAGAATTGATTAAAAAGAATTAAATATGTTCACAGATTATGGAATCAATATACAAAAGTCAATTACACTTCTATATAATCTCAATGAACATTCTGAAAATGTAATCTAAAAAATTCCACTCACAAAAGTAACAAACTGTAATACTCAGTAATAAATTTAACAAAACAAATGTAAGACTTCAATCAAACCTACAAAAAAATTCCTAGAAGAAATTTGTAAAATTCTGACCAAATTGATAAGAATCCTGTGTTTATAGATTGAAAGACTCAATAACTTTCATGATGACGATTTTTTAAAAATTGATCTGCAGTTCAATAAATTTTTTTATCAACAGGAAAGTGGTTGGATATTAACAATTCAATTACCAAAATGCAAACTATAATGACTTTTAAGGAGCAAAAAAAATTTTGAGAAAGAATAAAACTGGAAAACATATACTATATTATTTCTAAATTTACTAATAAGCCACAGTCACCAAGACAATATATTTATAAGTAGAAATATAGACAAACAGAACAAAACTGAAAATATAAAAACAATCTTTTAAATTTGGTTAGGCTTATTTGCATTTTTTTTTTTTTGCATGGAATCAAGGATGCTTATATGAGGAGAGGACAGTATTTTCAACAATTGGTCATGGAATAATTAAATATCCTATAGAAATAAAATAGAACCTTACCTCACACCACATAGAAATTAACTGAAAATGGCCCACATCTATAAAATATAACAGCTAATACTACAAACTTTTTAGGTGAAAACCTAGTATATAATTTTCATAGCCTTGGGCTAGGCAAAAATTTCTTGTCTACAGTACTGAAATATAATCTATGAACAAAAACACATACTTGTCAAATTTAACTTCAAGAGCATTACAAAGGTTTGTACTTAAAAACACACCATAAAATGATTAGACAAGTCATATTTTTTTGCAAATCATATGTCTGAAGTGGAATCTGTAATCCAGAAAATATAACTTTTTCAAATTAATATTTAACAAACAAAATTCTAAGTAAACAATATGCAAAAGATTGAATAAATATTACACCAAGGAACAACTATGAATGTCTAATACGCACATGAAAAGATGAGTAATATTTTTAGTACTTGGGGAAATGCAACTGAAAACACAATGAGATACCAACACATATATGATAATGGTTATAATTAAAAAGACATAACACAAGTGTTGGCAAGGATGTGGAAAAATAGTAACCCTCATATATTGCTGGTGGGAATAAAAATGACTCAGCTACTTTGCAAATGATTTTGGCAGTTCCTTTAAGAAAAAAAAATGCATCTACCATATGGTCCCATCTTTCCTCTCCTGGGTATTTACTCAAGAAAAATAAAAGCATATGTCCATGGGAAGGCTTGTATATGAATGATCATAATAGTATTATTCACAGCAGCACCAAACTGGAAAGAAACCAAATGTGTATCAGCCAGTAAGTAGGCAAACGAAATGTGTTGTATTTATACCATGTTTGCCAGATGCAAAGGACTACATATCATAACACTACATTTATTAGAAAGGTCCTGAAATGGCAAAGCTACAGAAACTGAAAGCAGATGAACATGTAAGAATGGTGATGGGAATAGGAAGTGACTAGAAATGTGTAGGAGGTAATTATTATGCCAATAAAACTTTTAATATTGCTTATTAATAGTTCCATATTAAGTTAAGTTCTATTTGTTACAGTTTCTTTCTAACTTGCTTCAAGGGTTCCCTCTTGAGAGTGGCCTTAACCAAGATAGTCAGTGTCTAGGAGAGACCTCACAGGAGGGTGGAGGGAAGAGGGGAGCTAGGTTTGAGTATGTGTGTCAGTGGAGATGTATTAAGGAAGTGCAATCAAAATGCATGAAATAGAAACTTTTATTCATAGGTCTCTGAGGAGTTAGGGTGCCAACAGGAAGTCAGTTGATGGGAAGTCTTGAGGTAGAAAAGGCCTCAAATGATGGTGGCAGCAGAGGTCAGGGGATGGGCAGTGGGGAACAGGAAGAAGAGGAGGAGTGAAAGTGAGAGGGGGGAAGAAGAGAGGAAAAAAACAGACCTGTGGGATTATGCCTTCATTAAGATCTATGTGTATTACCCCTTAGGCTTTTACACAGGAGTTACACATTGGTTTCTTTGAAGGAAACATTTGGGAAGGGAGGAGCTTATTAATATGATTTTGATGTTGACCACTGGGTTTTATCACATCCTCTGGATGTATTGGTTTTTGAGTAAGTGTGATGAGGCTGTATCTCCAACAATCCATATGGGGAGGGGAAGTTTTAACTAGTCCAAGGGGGATGGGGTGCAACTGGATTTCCAAAAACTTAGGTCACATGGATATCAAGATGCAGGCTGTATTAAACAAATTTATAACAGAGCCTCAGTGGGTGGTTTCTATAGGACTGATTTCTCATTGTCATGCATTAAATCCTGCTACTTTTTGAGTGGCACAAGTCTAATTAAGTGCCGTTCATGACTCATAGTTATCAGATACTGGGTTTCACATAAATCAACAGTTAATAAAATTCATAAGTCTTGCAGAGAGGTCGTGAATCTGAGAAACTATAATTTTTGCTTAATTCTCCCCTTTGTGAAATATGGGTAACTTGGAAAGTGCTGCTCATATTCATTCTTTTGCCTTTTTTAATTTAATGAATCTTTATTGAGCATAATCAGGGAATCTTGCAATGTATTCAGCAAAAAGTACATCTTTATTACTGAACTACTGTTTAGATTATTCAAAATTAGAACTGAAAGAGAACTAAAGTGATAAGGAGTCTGCGGAGAGAAAAAGTCAGGTTCCAGCGTCCTCGTTCTATATCTAAGGATATGGAGCCTTAGTACTTTGTGATCCCCCTATCCTGCCAAGGTTACATAGCTAGTGGAGCAGAGGGAGGATGAGAACCCAGATCTAATGGTACTGACAAAAAAAAGAAAAGAAAAGAAAAGAAAAAAATGTCTTTAAAAGCAGAAGAGGAAATTAGGAGAGAAGGAAAAATAGGGAGACTCAAAACATGAACAAGATTTGATCTGTTGTTGGCCTAATGATGGAGTGGGGGTCCATGTTCAAAGTGGGAGAAAGCAATGAATTATAACAACCAGTGATTTAGTAATTTTGGATAAAAAGACTCCAATCCTCAAATGAAAACTACAATCTTGATTGACATCTGATTTGAGCCATCAGCTCCATGCTGGACTTCTGATTATGAAGACTGAAATCATAAATGCATTTTGTATAAGCAGCTAATTTTGTGGTAATTTGTTGTACATCAAAAGAAAACAAAGATGTGTTTATTCTATTATTTCCATTGTGTGACCCTTGAGTAAAATATTTTCCCATAGTGTTTCCTGGTTTCTAAGCTCAAAGATTGGACCATCTAGAAACATGGAAGGAAGGACCTTCTATATGTGTCATTCTGCATGAAGAGTGATCAGATGTAGGTGCATGAAAATAGGAATGGAATTGGAGAAACTACTTTTAAGTTTTGATTTTGCCACTTACTGTCTGTCTGACCTTAAGCAGTTCTATTGGGACTTTGTACTTTTCTTACATTTATCATAGCTAATTAAAAGAGAAAATATCCACCCTTATTATCTCTTAGAGTTGTTATGAAGATTAGAAAAAAGTATTTATGAAAGGAAAATGCACATTATATCCAAACTGAAGTGGAAGAGCTAAATATGTCTTTCCCACTGTGGTCTTTTGCCAGAAACTTGACAGTAATAGTAGACTAGGATCCTCCCACTCCAGATACCAACATATGCCATCTCTTGGGAGAGCCCCACTCTACCTCAGAAATTTGGGCTTTGCTTAACTCTCACTCACTAATGAGAACTGAATTCAGTAAACTGTTCTCCAATTTCTCAAAATCTTCTAATGAATATGTAAATGTGCTCTGTCTGGTGTAAAGGTCCACTTTTTCATAACTAAACAGTGGTTGGAAGCTAGGTGAAATATCTGCTGATCACATGGAAACCCAAATGCAGCTCATTTGTAACACAATTTTTATTTAGGAAGATATTAGGAAATAGTTTTTAAGGGTTTGAGTTTTGCATTTGTTAGTCTGTGTACAATTTCTTATCCTGGCACTTAACAAACAAACTGCACCTTGGGTAAGGAATTTAAATTTTTAAAAATCTACAAAAGAGAGATGATACATAGCATCTGATAGTCAGGGTTTAACCGGATACATATTATTAGTTTTATGGCAAGCAATTGAATTAGACAATTGTAGGTTGCTAAGCAAGTATGAATTCCACAGCTCCAGCAAATTCTCAAGCATGGGCTCTAGTTGCTAAGTGAAATTCTTCCTCATCAGGGCACTGTCTCAAAGCTACAAAATACCCTCAGCAACATCTAGGCAGTGTTCAACTGAGTAACCCAGGAGCATCAACATCGAAACACCATCACAGCATCGAAATTCCAGGCTTCTTTTGGGCATCAAAAGGCAACTATGTGTGTGTGTGTGTGTGTGTGTGTGTGTGTGTGTGTGTGTGTCTGTGTGTGTGTGTCTATGTGTGTATGTGCATGCGCACACACACCTGCATGCATAATGAAGGCCTGACACATGCTTTGTGCTTTACATTTTAAGAGTCACTATTGTCATTATTGCCTATAAACAACCAGAAATGTAAGAATTACTGTAAAATACTGTACCTTTATGTTTTTATGAACCGAGGTATTTTTCTGCATAATTTTTCTCCAAAAATAACTTGTTTTCCTTTTAACTGATGTGTTTTTCAATTTTATTTGCCAATGATACAAACAATGCTAAATGACTTTTAATGCAAAAGGTAATTTAAAAGTTTTTAATTCTTTGGTACACTTGTGATATCACCATCAACTATCCCCTGTGAAGTACTGAAATAGGATATGGTGGCCTGCATAGTCATGTATAAAATCACAAATGTTTCAGAAGTAATCAATAACACATTATAGAATAATAATTATGAATGTCCTTATCATAATAAATTATTCAATACGCTGCACCGATACTTGTTAGTGATCATAGGCACCTATGTACTCTGGATATTCTGAAATCTTGGAAAGGTGGTATGATGTATAATACCACTGATTTACATACTAATATATGCTTATTTGTGGACAATTCCCCACATCTAAACAAAATTTTTCTACTGCATTGCTTCTTGAATTATCCTGGTTGAACCACTTTATTTAAATACCAAACTATCATGGATCAATATATTTTTTAAACATATAAAAGAGTACTATTAGGAAAACAAGAGGAAAAAACACAAATAGATATCATTTTTATATACAAAACTTTTTATTATTAAATTTACTAAACATATAATTCAATAAATATAATCTTTATACTAGTAAGAAATATTCATTATTTTTCTTTTTTATGGTACTGTGGATTGAACCCAGGGTCTTGGGCATGCTTAGTCAAGTGCTCTAGCACAGAGCTACATCACCAGTCTGAAAAATGTACATGCTTTTCATTAAAAGAATACACAGGAGTTGAGGATGTAGGTACATGGTAAAGCACTTGACTGAAGTGTGCTAAGCCCTGTGTTCAATCACCAGAGCACAAAATAAAAAAGTATGCAGAGTAAGTTTATATAAAATTGCTATTACACATCACTTAGTCATTGGTCAATTATAACTTAAATAAAGGTTATGAATGAAACATAACCATTAACTGTCTGTTCACATATTTTGAATGAACACCATCTATATCAACATTTAACATTTTTAACCTGAAAAATATCTAGGTTAGAATAATGACTATATGACAGAGGATGCTCTATATCAAAACTGTCTATATTTTGTTTCAAGAAAAATGAGAGTAGAGAAGGAAAAAGTCTCAAAGACATAAGTAGATGGAAATGGAGTAAAAGATGTTAAGACATTTCAGCAAGCTCAGGGTGCTCACATTTGTTATCCTAGATCTAAGGGATGCTGCATTCTCAAAATATCTTCAATCCTGCATCAGCACCCAGTTCCAAAAGTTTATTTTTTGATGCGAGATGTGGATTCCATGTTTAATATACTCCTGGGTTAAAGCTGAGGAATGAATCTTTAAGTGCCACACACCGTTATGTGTGTGCATGACCAGCACCTTACTCACTCCACAGGTAATGAGAATGGTCTGGATCCTGTTCAATGAGATGAGTCCAGTAAGTGAGGGAAGTGATGTCAATGTCTATAAAAGTATCTAAATACTCAGTTTGTCCTCAGTTCATTGTGAACTGGTAATAAAAGTTAATGGATTGGCACTAGTGTGGGTCACGCCTTTTACTCCAACATGGCTTTATGCCCCAGTTTTGCTATATAATTTGTGGAAGATGACAGAAATTGCAATTGGCCTAATTCCAGGTATACTCAAATAAGTATTTTCAGAGATTTGTTAGGTTTGAGTCAACCTGTTTGCTGCTGAAGAGTTTGCATTATTAGTTTACACTTATTTGTTTTTTTCCTTCATGCTTTTTTGGGAAACTTGTATCAAATCATCCATTTCTGACTTATTGTGTATCTGATGGATTTATATTACATTTATGAGTTCATAGCCAAGATGTGCCTTGAAATGTGTAACATTTAGAAATATACAAAGATGTGTTATTATTAGCTGGTTAAAGTTTTGTTAATACTTTTTCATGTCATCTGCACATTTAAAGTAAATAAAATCTGCACACTATGTTGACATATTTGTTCACATACTTTTAATTACTACTTCTATGTTCTTTGTAAAATATATTAGGTGACACAATAACTTTCATGCATGAAATACTTTGTTATCAAAATTCAGTTTATTTAAGAAACTAAGGACCGGGGTATTAGAATAATGAATTACACAGGAATTAAAAATACATGCATAAGGGGCTAAGTTTAAACAATAAACTAGAAGTAATGATTCCCATTGTAAAGCAGCTTGGAAACATTACATTTGTGAGTGTTTGAGTAAGTTTATTAGTGTTCCCCAAAACAAATGTGTTCACCTGGAACCTCAGAATGTGACTTTGTTTAGAATAAAGGTTTTTACTGATATAATTAAGGTAAGGAACATGAAGACAGGCCGTTCTGGATTAGGTTAGGCCCTAAATATAATGCTAAGTTTCCTGATTTAAAAAAAAAAAAAAAAAAAAAAGAGTAGAACACAAAGACACAGATGGAAAGGTCATGTGAAGGTGAAGGCAGAGAATGGAGTGAGGTATCCACAGCCAAGGAACCCCAGGGACTGACTGTAGGACAGAAGCCCAGGTTGCATTCTCTCTCAGAGTCTCCAGAAGTAAGGAACCACACAACGCTTTAATTTTAGACTTCTAGACTCTGGAACTGTTAGAGAATAAATAACTGTTGTTTTAAGTCACCAAATTTGTGCTAATTTGTTACAGCAGCTCTAAAAAACTAATACAGTGTGGTACATAATATTAGTGGCCCTATATTTTGCCTTTCTCTATGTGCACACACATTTTTCATATGCTTGCTCTACACAGAGCATATTTCAATGTCCCTTGACCTTGACCTTGACCATCTGATTTGTTGGACCAATAGATTGAGATAGATACCACAGTAAACCAGTCTCAAGACTAGGCTCTCAGAGACCTTGTAGGTTACTACTTGTTCTTTTATTCTTTAGCCAGGTTCATAGAAACAAGGTACATAGGAGAACCCACTAGGCCTGGTGAAATAATGAAAAATACCTGACTAGAGGTGTTCTGGACAAGCCTAGCCCTGATCAGCTAACTCTGGTCAATAAGCAGACTATAAACAATAAGTAATTGCTATTATAAGTCACTAGTTTTCATTACAGTTTTTGCACAGCACCTGTGTGCCAATACAGTCAGGGAGTAGACCTCTTTTCAGTATCAAAACATTTGCTGTTCTAAGTTAATATTTTATATTTAATTTCCTATTCAGAGTTTTAAATTGGGTGGCAAACAAAAGATCAAGGGCAAGGGATGGGGCAGGAAACCAAGCAATATGCTCTTCTCCAGATTAGCAAGTCTGGAGTTCCATGTGATCTATTTAAAAGCAATATGAGTCTTGGCATGATGGCCAACATCTGTAATCCCAGTAACTTGAGAGGCTGAGGCAGGAAGATCACAAGTTCAAGGTCAGCCTTCACAACTTAGCAAGACCCTGTCTCAAAGTAAAAAATAAAAATGGCTGGGAGTGTAGCTCAATGGTAGAGCACCTCTGGGTTCAAACTCCAGTCCCTCCCTCCCTCCCCCCGCCCTCATCTCTCTCTCTCTCTCTCTCTCTCTCTCTCTCTCTCTCTCTCTCTTTCTCTCTCTGTCTCTCTCTCTCTCTCTCTCTCTCTCACACACACACACACACACACACGTAAGCAACATAAACTAGATTTTGATATTCTGAACATACATATCATATATGCATATGCCCACAACATGATGACTATGTCCAAAAAGTCCATATTTGATCATATTATGAAATTAGTATTCTAAATATTTGTTTATAAAGATAAATAGGTAAATTGCAAGCTCCCTAACAAGATATACAAGGCCCTTTATAGCCTGAGCTCTGCTTATTTACCTGAAGCAGACATTTTTGTGACCCCCCACCATATCCCCTTACCCTATCTCTGATTTCATCTGTAGCTGCTGAAGACAGTTTCATGAACACCAATTCATCTCATGACGGCAGAAGCCCATCTCAAGTGTATGCAGCAAGTATTCACTTGCTTTGCTGCTGCAGTGATTCTTCTGCTGGTGGGAAGATCCCAGGCTGGCAGGGTTTCCAGATGCATGCTAAAAATGTGGACAGGTTAATGCCCCAGGACCACCTCAGTTATAGGAGTAAAATAGCTATAGGAAAATGCTCTTGCCTCCCTCCCTTTGGGAGAATAATTCTGGTAGATATTATTTACCCTATTCAGGAAATCTGGCAAAATGGAGTCCTAATTCTACAAAGCAGCAGTCTTTATAATTTATTCTTAGATTACCTTTTTATTTCTTCTCTGTTACCCTTCCTCTCCTTTCATTCTGGCTGCCTAGAATCACCTCCAAATAAAAAGTCTATAACCAAATACTTGACTTAGGCTCTGCTTTATGGGGAAATCAGACAAAGACACCCCCAACTCATCTCTAACAAGTTTTCATCCCTCATTTCCCTTCATTGACTTTTTGCCATAAGATCTATGTAATACTTATAGTTTCAAATAAGTCCTCTCACTCACCTATACTACTTTTCACATTCTACCCATATGACCGTCCACTTGGAACTCTCCCCAAGCCCTCCATGTCTACCCATTTTTGTTGCCCTTCTATTTATAGCTAAGGCATGACCTCTTCCATCATGTTTCTCCAAAGAAAGCAGGTGGCCACCCTTACTTGCTGTCACAAGTGGATTCATAGTTCATGTACTGATCGCCTTGACTAAAAAGAAAATATGAACTCATCTGATATTCTTAGTCCTAACCAGCTGTTACACCTAGCCCTTTTCCAATAAATTGTAGGAAAAACTGCTCTCAAGTGCATCAAGCAGTAAGAACACCATATGTATGACGTTAGAGATCCTCCCCTGTTGAACAAACATTCCCAGACATTCACTGGCACTATATTCAGATAACTATATTTGTTTCTAAAGTCACTTTTCTGACAACCTTTTTGTTTTCATCTTTGTGCTATAAAGGTTATCTGTGTATAAAGTTATAGTTCTGAATCAAACCTAGCAACATAGGGAAATTCATTATTATTTTATTAATTCATCCCACATGTAGTTAAGATTGTTCTGTGAGTCAGGCACTGTAATAACCATCAGGGGTACAATAGTTAAATAAGACATTGCCCGTGCCCTTAAAAACCCAGTAGGGAGATTCAGATGAAGTAAGTCAAAGAATTAATCTGTATGATTATTCTTTGTAAGAAGAAGGGAAGGCTTTTGAGTCTGTACATAAGATAAGGCATACTGGCAATGTCTAAGACTTATTGAGAGCTTTTTTCTTTTTACAACACACAACCAACTGGAACATTTCAAATGTTCATAACAACTCTTTGATCTCAATGCAATTATTATCTCCACTATACTAAACAGAAATAGGTAGCAACGACAAATTAAGCTACATGGCCAAAGTAAAGCAAAAAAGTTTAGGTGAAAATTTTAAGCTAGGGTGTCTCAATCTTTATATAGTTGGATACCATGCTTTCAGATGTCTAGATATTATATAAAAATTACCAAAGTGTTCAGGTGAAGCAGAGAGTAGGCAGAAGCAGATGAAAAAAATCCAAGGATAGCTTATGACAGTAGTTAATAACTGATAAAATGGCACAATTATGTTTTACTTTTAAAGTGGATTTTGTCAAAGTATCTTGAGTCTATTTACAAATGCAACTTAAAGATTTTTAAAAAGTGTTATATCTCAGAAAAGCATTTTTAAAACTTATAAATGAATGACAGACAAAAAATATGTATGTGATATGTGTAGATATGTGTACATATATGTGTGTATGTATATGCATATTTTATATTTATATTTTATATTTTACCCCCCACAGAAAATTCAGTGTTTTAAGTGAGGCCATTCATTTGATAATTTCTGATTTTCAGTCTTAGAGGATGCTAAGGTATATACCAGCTGATTTCCACTGTTTTCCTTCCATTAAAATAAGGAAAGTCACTTTGCCCAAGATCATAACTCCTTCTTGAGGACAGGGCACATGAAAAGAAGGCTTTACACAGGGTCAAGAAGTTCAGAACTTCTTGTCTCAATCTGGAGTATTTCTACAGGTCATCCCAGCTCCCTGTTCTTTTGAGCATGGGTTGAGATCGTTAATGTGACTGCAACATAGTTCAATTTCTCCTTCTGCCCATTTTTTTTTTTCTTAAACTCCTCCATAGAGAGCACTCCTCAGTACATTTTCCATGCATAAATCTCTGTATTGAGTGTTACATTTAATTTTACCCTACTTACTGGCTATAGAGTTAGTCTGTTACTTTGTATGAATGTTGGCAAAAGATACAAGACTCCTGGTTCAGAGCCAATGATGTTATTAATCATGGCACAGAAAGCAGCATGAGAATAAAATTTGAATCAGTTCTCCTGTCCTCTCAAATTCCAACAGTAACAAAATGAAGGTCCCAAAACAAGGTCTACACCCCTGTGCTACACTTCAGAAAAGGTACACTAAGCTTGGGAAATTCAGCATTTTGTAATAAGCACTGAGCTGGGCTGCTCTTTGTCATGGAAGGAGTCATTACATCATGCTTCATGATGATTTGCCATATATACAACCCTGATAAATGGTTTATTAATGTCCAGGGCTGCATACTCTTGGAACATTACAGCAAAGATTCACAGGATTTCTCAGTCACTGATAAATTTTATCTCTCAGTAATATATATAGAATTTTCTTTTCAGGAAAATCTATCTGTAATAGCAATATCTACGGTATGGACATTTTTACATTATTTATTTGCTATTACCATCATTTTCTAATATACAACATGAATGATAAATCATTTATCTTAATATTTCTTTAAAACTTATGCATTTGTGGTACTATGAATTGATAATGACTATATTAAAGATCATGGGATATATCACTTCAAGCAACTATATATATATATATATGTGTGTGTGTGTGTGTATCTATATCGTGTGTACTCTAGATATATAATACATAAATTAATAATTAACTAAGGAAAGAATTAATGATGTGTCATATAATCTCATTACTAATAATGACTAACAAAGTACATTGCAAATTTCATAAAGTATGCTATAGAATTCATTTGGGTTTGAGTGAGAAAATGAAAAACACAACCAGCGTTTCCTCTGCTGCACTTCTTATTTTCACAATTTAGGCATAGACTTCAACAATGCTTCTGTTGTGGCATGTTTTAAAATATGAATGGAAAGAAGATGAAAAGATAAAACTCAACTGAAAAAGAATAAAAGAAGAATAGGGTATAAGGGCAAAAATGAATAAGGACTTCTGAAATATTTTAAACTTCTAAGTAGTGAAAATAATTAGCATCATTAAAGTTACTTTACATCTTCTCAATACTCCGATATTTGGCTAAATGTGTTCTACACATTAAAGAAGTTTTATACTTCAGTCTAAACAAGCAATTTAATATTTACGACAAGTATTTCCTCATGCAATGAAGGAGAAGAAACACTTTTGAGCTTTGTTTTTGTCTAGAAATGTGAATTTCTATTTCTCAAACCAAGAAAAAAAGGAATGCATATCTTACATTATGGTTGGACACTATTCATTGTAAATAATTCAAAATTTATTTTAATTTTTCCATGTATTTCCTTAAAAAACAGAGGTCTCAAATTCTGATAACATTTAAAAACATTACTATCAACCTAAAGACCATGTTTTCCAGTACAAGTAAGAACCTTTGTGATATTATAAAAGGATCAAAAATTAGCAGAGTGGGTACAGTGACACATCTGCAATCCCAGTAGCTCAGAAGGTTGAGGCAGGAGGATTGCAAGTTCAAAGCCAGTCTCAGCAACAGGGAGGTGCTAAGCAACTCAGTAAGACCCTGTCTTAAAATAAAACACAAGATAGGGCTGGGGATGTGGCTAAGTGCTTGAGTGCCCCTGAATTCAATCCCTGATATCTCCCACAAAAAAATATTAGGATAAAACATATAACAGATTAAAGGTTAAGATTTCTCAGTGAGAGAAAACATTTATAAAAAAATACTTTGATTTGAAAAAAAGAAGGTAAGTTAGAATAGAGATAATGAACAACTAAATGACATATACTCCACTTTGATTACTAGGTTTACTTTTTTTTAATCTAGTCAGATCTACAACTCAAAAAATTATTTGAAGAAAAAAACAGAAAGCATAATTTTACACTTTGGTTTACACAATTCAAATTGCAATTTATAATGAGTTAGAACTGAAACCCAAGTTTAATTTAGTGTACAATTTTGAATTGGTGATATGAAAGTTCAGGATCACATACAGGCAGAAAAAAATGAGTACAGTGTCCAAATTTCAGTCATGATTCATAAAATCCCCAGTAACAGAGAGTAATTGAGGTTTTTCTGTTATTAGTCTGACTCTGACATTTGATAAGAGACATGACAATAATTAGACCTAGGAGAGAAGACCCAGCTCCACCACAATCAGGTAACACTCAACTCTCAGTTTCTTTTGGGAGGGCTTTAGGGCTTTCCATTCTTAATAACTTTCTATCCCCCACTGGGTAACTACTTTGAGACCCCTGGCAAGAATAGTGCACCACATCCCCTAGAGTGACCCCCCACCATTATGAGGGAATTGGGTGAGTATAACAGCCTCTTGTCTTCTTAGTTTACTTTTCCTGATATCCAACTTCTGCCCTCTGAACAACTAGAGGGAGGTCAACAACCCAGGTTGCAAAGTTCTGAGCTTGACATGCCTAGGGTACATCTTTGGCCCTAAGGGAAATGGTTTCAGGTAAGGAGATCCCAAGTTCTTAGTCAAATTCATCAGTAATTTTGCCTTTGCAACATGACAGTGTGTGCAGAGAAGAGAAATTCTGGTAACCAGTCCTTCATGTTGAAATACCATATCTCTTGATTGGGAGCTGAGGAAATAGGGAGCCTTTTTTCTTAGTCATTCTACTCACATTAGAGTTTCTGTTCTCAGATTGGGATGGGATGTGGAAGGGGAATGAAAGTCTGAGAGGAGGGCATGACCAAATGTCTTAGTCTTTTTTTTTTTTTTTTAACAAAATTGAGTAGATTTTCTAAAGTAAATGTTTATTAATTTTCTCCGTGTACTTAGGAAAATTTGCAAAGACTTTAAATGGTTAACTCTTACTATAATTTTCTCCAGTCATCACTAGAGTTTCTTTCGGACAGGCTCTTTATAGCTCCTGGAGCACCCATTCCCAACTCTAAATTTGATAAGGGCATTCATAATAAAGTTATCAGAACAATTTTGAGGGATAATTGAGACATTAATGGCATCAGTAAACAACAGGATCAATCAACTCCAAGAAAACAGACAGTTTCTCAGAAACTTTGAAAACGATCCTTATACAGTCCAACAGACAATTTTTGAGTGAGTCCATCTTGGATATAGCTAAATAGAAAAATATCTGGGACTAAAAATGTAATCATGTACTGTAATAGTACCAATTTCCCTTAACAAGTTCAGTCTATAAGGTATGAATTGAATGTAAAATTATTAAGCAATTAAAAATATATAAAGTGATAGAACCATCTAGGTGGCACAAGAGGGAATTGTGATGATATTTTACAAAATATTTGAGGAATGTGGAATAGAGAACTTCTGTGTTTCTTTGTGCTATCCCTATTGTCTGAGTGACTTTGCTTATTCTTTCAGGTCATATCCTTATCTGGAACTTGAAATTTGACTAGATGATCTCTAGGTCAGTTGAACCTTTAACACCATTCAATTCTATGAGATAATAGCCTGACATTCAAGTAAAAATGTTGAGGAGAGTTAAAGATAAGGGATTAGACGCTGAATGACTGTTCAGAAATAGAGATTTATACTAAAGACTGATTATTATCGATTTTGTATTTTTAAGAAGACACAAAAATAGGTTTGCTACAAGTAGGACACATGAAAGAAGAAAAGCCCCCCAAAGACAGACAGATATAAGCAGAATAAAAAGCAGGGCATTTTTAAGTCTTTGAACTTAAAGATAAAAATTTTTTAAAAAAGAAATCTGATCAATAATGTCAAGATACAAATATTCACAACACATTTAGGGGAAAACAAGATGGTATTTGGACCTATCAATTTTGTTAAGTGGAAAATAACAGATTTGGAAGAATGGTGGGGATGATAGCAAGTATGCATGAAATAATGGAAAACATGAATAAAGAAAAATAAAACTGATTTTAAAAGAAAGAAAAAGGGTAAGACCATATGTAGGAGAGTTCTGACTATGTATATGTGTGTAGGTAACTAATAGTAGCATTATTTGAAATAAATTTAATAATCCTTTCTATCAGTTGTATACTGAATATGTATTTATTTATCCTCTTATGTATATTAGAGTGAACCTATTACTTATAGCAGTTTTAGATTTGGTAAATAATTTACCAAAATTACATTTTCAGGGTCAAATGGGATTCTATCACATCTCATTTATCTTCCAGCTTTTAGAGTGTGACAGTGAATTATTTATATTTATATAAATTAATCACAACATTATATATGAAGTTAGGAATATTTGAAGGGAGATATATATAAACAATCTGGACACTTATGTGACTTGATTAATTTTCCTTATTATAAATAGTATATTCAAAATATTAACATGATTTTTTAAAAATATGCTTCAGCCTACATAGTTTAATTTTAAAACTTACTCAAATGTGTGCAACTTTTATTATTTTTTGTCACTCTTTTTATTCCTCACTTTGGAATTTACCATGTTCCATCTGTTGGTAGTCTATAACACTCCTACAATTTCCTCAACCTTCTTCTTGGCAAGATTTCTTCTAAATGCATATATTGATACAAGACTGCCAAATTACTTTACTGATTTTTCTTCTTTTTTAGTGAAACATCTTATTGATTTTGTGAACTTGCCTCACTTTAAGTTAGTTATCCAAAAGAAAATATATTCTTTTTGTGGCTATAATCTTTGTATCTTTTTTTAACCTGGAGACAAAATTGTGTAAGAAAGATGAAAGATCTGTCTTTAATCATTTGAAGGGCTATCAGATGGACAAGAATTTATACTTTTTCAAAGGGCAAAACTCAGACAATCAATGAAAGTTGCAATATTTTTACTCAGCATAAAGAACTTCAAAACAATGGAACAAGTAGCCTCCAGAGACAGAGTGTTGAGTGAAGTTGAATGATCATTTGTCAAGCATTCTCCAGAAGAAATCCCTGGACTAGGCAAGAAGTTATAGCAGAATCATAAAGTATGCAATCCAAAAACCATTTTATAAATCATCTCATCTGAACCTACCTTTGCAGATGCAGTTAGGTAAAACGCCTAAGATTGTTTAATTTAATGAGGTCCTAATCTATCAGGTTATCAGAATCATCTCCAAAACTGCATGTACCTGCATGTTTAAGAGGGGCTGGTCAACAATAATTTATAAGGCTGCTCCAACACTACTCAATTAAAATTTCTTCTGTTATGGAGGCATAGTAATGTGATTCTGATAATCCACTAAATTTTAGAACCATTAATATTGTTAGGATTATTAGGTCATCAGATTCACAGTCAAAATCATGTTATTTTTTAACGAATATGTTGCTTAGATCTTTGCAATAATATCTTAGTGTTTTCATTTAAAACAATGTCTCTAGTGAGTGAAATTTGTCTTCTACTCAGGGTTATGGGTTAACTTAGTTTGTCCAGTTAGGTTTCATACAGGTGACTTAGACACATTTCTGTGAAATATGGGATATTAACAAGAGATCAGCTTAGTAGAGGTCAACAAACTGTTCTGAATGTAAATTATCAATGCAATAAAATTTTATCCAAGAAGATAATCTCAAGGTGTCCTGCTTCCATAGAACCACTTTGGAAAGTTTCCCTGTGTTCAGTCATCAAAGCACTTAAAATCCACTGCAGCTATGCTTCAAGTTATGGTTCATGTAGGCCTGATATAGCTTATGTTGGTGGAAGACCTTGGCATCACCCATATAATGCTGATTTTGCTGATATGCAGGTCATGCAAGAGTTATGGAGTCTTCCATCAAGTCAAAGACATGAAATCATGAAATCCTCCACTGAGATTTCAAAGGAAAGCCTGGAAGGCTAGGCATCTATAGCAATGTCTAACTACCTGAAAACATCCACTGACAGGGCAAAGTGTGAAGCAGTAAGAGTGAAGCCAAGCTGCTATGGAGTCCCCAGAACATCAGAGGTGTTAGGAATGTGAAATGCCTAGCCACAAGCAACAAGCAGAGCCTAACCCAAGAAGGTGCTCATGTGGGCTATAAACAAGGCCACAGGGACAAGGGATGTCCAATTACTTAGGGCCCACATTCTACCACTCTCTGCTGTCCTAGATGCGAGACACGGAGGACTGAATGTTTGCCCTGCTAGGTTTTGGTCTTGCTTTGATCCTAGCTTTCCTTTCTATCTTGTTTTGGAATAAGGAATGATTATCCTGTGTTTGGGCCACCATTCTGTGTTGGAAGTATGCAACTTTCTTTTTTACTTTTATAGGGGTTCATGGTTGAGTACATCTTGAGTCTCAAAGGACTTGGATTTTTTAGCATTGCTAAACACTTAAGATATTGGGAATTCTTGGAAATGAATTGAGTGCATTTTTCATTGTGAGATGGACATGTATCTTTGGGGAGCTACAACAGAATATTTTGTACTTTGAATGTCTCCCAAAGGCCCAAATGTTGAAGGTTTGGTCCTCACTCTAGGCACTATTCAGAGGTGGCAGAAACTTGAGGAAGTGAGGTAGCAGAAGGGAGTTAGATTATTGGGGGCATGCCCTTGAAGAGGATACAGGGGTGCCAGTCTCTTCTTTTCCCCGTTGCTTCCTGTTTGGCATGAGATGGGGATGATACAGTGTGCTACCATATGCCCAAAGTAACAGGGCCAAGAACAGTGACTGCAACATTTAAAACTATAAGCCAATAAAAACTTTTCTCCTTATAAGCTGTTTATCTCAGGCATTCTGTCACAGTGATGGCAAGCTGGCTAACACATGCCTCAATCAGGAATATAAACACAGCACATTTTTTCAAGGTCATTCTGATAGAAAACCCTAATTTCACACTGTTCCAATGTCATTCATTCATTTTTCTCCACCTATTCAATCATACCATCTTTCATTTGCTATTAAATTTCTTTTGGTGCTTCAGGACAATGATATATTATAAAAGGACTTTCTTAGGCAAGATAGGGTAACTATCACATTTTCACTTTAACATTGGTAAATTATCTCAATTGCCCTTAATTTCTTAATCTTAATTATCTCCTCAATACCTGTTCCAGAATCTCTGGTGTTCAAATGTGTGTATTTTCAAAATTTATTTTTAGAATTGTATACTACCGCTCACCCCACAAACCTTAACCACTCAATGTCAGTTTTCATAATGTGTCAAAGTGAACCATTTACACATTCTATGCAGCCTGCCAGTCATTTCTTCCACAGCTGTAAATAGTGTGAAAAAAAAATGTCATTGTTCACTAGGAAAGTTGAAATAGCAATTGTTAATGTTTTCATTACATTTTTTTCTTTAGACCAACAATAGTCAACAGAGACAAGTCTGATAAAACACACACCTGTATGTTTGATGTATTTTGAGTTACTTAAGAAAAACAATATTTTTTATTTTAAGTTTATATATGTGAAATCATCAAAAATGCTTGAAATGACAAAAATATGAGTGTTCACTGTAAGTTAAAAATTAAGAAGATTAATTCAATCTAAATTAGAACTGATGGATGCAAAGTAACCTCAAGAAACAGAAAAAATTCCAGTGTAAGTATAAATATATTAACTTATTCAAAGAAATAAATCACAGAGGGATATGACCCATGATTCTTTATCATTCATGAATGGGCCAAAGGAATATCCTAGTTATATATCTAGTGTACTTACCCAATGGAAGAGAGTGATAGGATCCTGGCAAAGCATCTATACTATGATATGCCTACAGATAAATCAGTTTCTAAAATATAATCTAACTCTAAATTCCTTCAAATCTAGAAAGATATCAATCTGATTATTTTTTAAAATATTTTTTAGTCCTCAATGGACCTTTACGTTACTTATTTATATGTGGTACTGAGAATGGAACCCAGTGCATCACACATGCCAGGCAAGTGCTCTCCCACTGAGCTACAACCCCAGCCCAAGTCTGATTATTTTTTAAAATCACCTCCTTTATGGTGATAATTCTTATGGAAAAATGTACATCAATTATCAAGGAAATGAAACTGTCATATGGGTCTATGTGTTATAAGCATTAAGAAATAGTTATCTGATTTAATAATTTGACAGTATGAATTTATAAATTAATTTAATGACCTTGGTAAATATATCTTTCTGAGAGAAAATTCTGTGGTCTTTTCACCAGTAGAAATGAGATTTCTAAGTGTGTGAGACTGACCTGAGAAACAGTAAATGCCTCAAGGTCTGAGGGACTTCTGTGGAGATCTTTTGATATATCTACCTCTAGGAATGAACACTTTTCATGCATACGACCAATTGGAATTCTAAGTGTCTGTTTCTCCAACAAAACAAGTGTTTTCAAGTTCATGAATACTTTGATACAAGATCTAGCATTATTAATATTTTTTCTTCTTTTATCCTTACTCATCCATAAAGGCTTTCCTGTACAAAATTATATTCTCCACTTAGCAGAAGTTATGCACATACTTGGATTTATGCATATTTAAGAAAGACTAAAGAGTAACCTAGTATACCTTAAGAAAAGGCTATTTTCTGAATATAAAATTATAAATTCATATATTGCCACTAAAAAATATTTTTACAGAATGATAAAACTTGGAAAGAAAAAAGCATAAAAAACCACATGAAAGAAAATAATGCCCAGTACCACAGTTTAGTCTCTACTCATGTCTTATAAAATTAATATTACAAATATATAGATACACACACATATGCGCACATATATATCATGATTTAATGTAATAGTATTCGCATTTAAAATGCTTCTGTTTGTACTTACTATTATCCTATTTTAACTGCTGTGTAATTTTCTAACTAATGAAAAAACTTACATTCTCATTTTGAAATTTAAGTTTCTCAAAATGTTTGCTATTGGGCTAGAACTGTAGCTCAGCGATAGAGCACTTGCCCCACATGCATGAGGCATTGGGTTTGATCCTCAGCATCACAAAAAATAAATAAAGGTAATATGTCCATCTACAACTAAAAAAAGTTTTTTAATGTTTGCTATTATAGAAAATTCTGATCAATATGTATCTGCATAAAAATTTGTGAAACAACCATATCCAAAGTGAAAATATTAAATAAAATTATAGGCAGATATTAAATGGATATTAAAGCCCTTCTTACATACTGAAATTTTTATTTTCAATTAATAGTGTGTAAGTAGGCCTTACTGCACAGAACCAGCACACGGCCAGGTCCGGCCTGCCTGCAGGTTGCTTCAGAGACCAGGACAGGGCAGCCAGGGACTTCCCCAAGCACCTGGCTCCCTCCGGAGGGAAGCGCCATTCTAGGCTAGCTTCTCAGAGTAGACCGCCCAGTGAGAGCCTTTCTACACAGAGCCATCCACAAGTCCCCAAGCCAACGGAGACCTCCAACCCCCAAGCAGCCTCTGGGACCAGGGCAGGGCAGCCAGAGACCTCTCCAGGAGGCCTTGCCCCTCTCCAGCCACAGGCTTTTTCCACGGGGTGATCCAAGATGGCGGACTAGCGGGTGACTGCATCTCCAGTCACTCCAGAACCCAGGATTCAAGAAGGGGAGGAATTGAGAGACTCGGAATAAAATAGAACCATGGGGTGAGTCTCCCCCACCAGGTGAAGCTCAGCTGGGCGGCAGGCCCAGATTCGGGCGGCTTATTAGAGTAGGGCAGGGCAGATAGAGTCTCCCCCAGGCAGCCCTGAGCACTCTGGCAGTGGGCTCCTCCCACAGGGCCAGATTCTCCAGCTTCTCAGAGCAGGCCCTCCAGTGAGACCCTTTCTGCACAGAATCAGCACACGGCCAGCTCTGGCCCGCCCGCAGGTTGCTTCAGAGACCAGGACAGGGCAGCCAGGGACTTCTCCAAGCAGCCCGGCTCCCTCCAGCGGGAAGCACCTTTCTAGGCTAGCTTCTCAGAGCAGACCGCCCAGTGAGAGCCTTTCTACACAGAGCCAGCCACAAGTCCCCAAGCCAGCGGAGACCTCCGACCCGCAAGCAGCCTCTGGGACCAGGGTAGGGCAGCCAGAGACCTCTCCAGGTCTCTCACCCTGAAACCAGTAGTGGGCTAGGGGCAGCATTCTTTGGAAGCACTGCATTATCAAGTTACTCCAAGACATGAGGCTACTGAAGGCTGGGAGGTGATATACTGCAAACCTACAGGGACACTATAAGCCAAGAGAGGAAATCTGCAATATCACAGAGTCCCATTGACATTTGACCAATATGAGAAAACAAGGGAAGAAAATGTCCCAAACTTAGATAGTATATCAATAAAACTCAATGACAGCACAGCAGAAGAAATGTCAGAAAGGGAGTTCAGAATGTACATAATTAAAACAATCAGGGAAGCAAACGAGGAGATGAAAGAGCAAATGCAGGCATTAAATGATCGCACCAATCAACAGTTAAAAGAGCAAATACGGGAAACAAGAGATCATTTCAATAAAGAGTTAAAGATACTGAAAAAAAAACAAAGAGAAATCCTTGGTATGAAGGAAATAATAAACCAAGTTAAAAACTCCATAGAAAGCATAAACAATAGGATAGAACACCTGGAAGACAGAACCTCAGATATTGAAGACAAAATATTTAATCTTGAAAACAAAGTAGACCAAACAGAAAAGATGGTAAGAAATCATGAACAGAATCTACAAGAATTATGGGATATCATGAAGAGGCCAAATTTAAGAATTACTGGGATTGAGGAAGGCTTAGAGAAACAAACTGAAGGAATGAACAATCTGTTCAATGAAATAATATCAGGAAATTTCCCAAATCTGAAGAATGAAATGGAAAACCAAGTACAAGAGGCTTATAGGACTCCAAATATGCAAAATTACAACAGACCCACACCAAGGCACATTATTATGAAAATACCTAACATACAAAATAAAGACAGAATTTTAAAGGCCACAAGAGAAAAGAATCAGATTACATTTAGGGGGAAAATAATAAGAATATCAGCAGATTTTTCAATCCAGACCCTAAAAGCTGGAAGGGCCTGGAACAACATTTACCAAGCCTTGAAAGAAAACGGATGCCAACCAAGAATCTTATACCCAGTGAAACTTACTTTCAGATTTGATGATGAGATAAGATCCTTCCATGATAAACAAAAGCTAAAGGAATTTACAAAAAGAAAGCCGGCATTACACAACATTCTCAGCAAAATATTCCATGAGGAAGAGATGAAAAACAATGATGCAAATCAGCAACAGGAGGAACTAGCCTAAAGGAATAGCCAAATAAAGGAGAAACAAAATCATGTCAATAAACAAAAATGAGTCAAATGACTGGGAATACAAATCATATCACAATAATAACCCTCAATGTTAATGGCCTGAACTCATCAATCAAAAGACATAGACTGGAAGAATGGATTAAAAAGAAAAATCCAACAATTTGCTGCCTATAAGAGACTCATCTCATAGAAAAAGATACCCATAGACTAAAGGTGAAAGGATGGGAAAAAACATGCCATGCACATGGACACAGCAAAAAAGCTGGAGTATCCATCCTCATTTCAGATAATGTGGACTTCAAGCCAAAACTAGTCACAAGGGATAAAGAAGGACATTACATACTGCTTAAGGGAAGCATAAATCAGCAAGACAAAACAATCATAAATATCTATGCCCCGAACATTGGCTCATCCATGTATGTCAAACAAATCCTTGTCAATTCCAGAAATCAAATAGACCACAACACAATAATACTAGGCGATTTTAACACACCTCTCTCACCGCTGGATAGATCATCCAAACAAAAATTGAATAAAGAAACCATAGATCTCAATAACACAATCAACAATTTAGACTTAACCGACTTATATAGAATATACCATCCAACAAAGAACGAATACACTTTCTTCTCAGCAGCACATGGATCCTTCTCTAAAATAGACCATGTCTTATGCCACAAAGCTACTGTTACGAAATACACGAAGATAGAGATACTACCTTGTACTCTATCAGACCATAATGGATTGAAATTAGAAATAAATGACACAATGAAAAACAGAAATTTCTCCAATACTTGGAGATTAAATAATACAGTATTATACAATGAATGGATAACAGAAGACATCAGGAGGGAAATTAAAATATTTTTAGAGTAAATGAGAACAAAGACACATCATATCAAAATCTCTGGGACACTATGAAAGCAGTACTTAGAGGAAGATTTATTTCATGGGGTGCATTCAACAAAAGAAGTAGAAATCAACAAATAAACGACTTAACACTACAGCTCAAAGCCCTAGAAAAAGAAGAGCAGACCAACACCAAAAGTAGTAGAAGACAGGAAATTGTTAAAATCAGAGCCGAAATCAACGAAATTGAAACAAAAGAAACAATCGGAAAAATTAATAAAATAAATAGTTGGTTCTTTGAAAAAATAAACAAAATTGATAAACCCTTAGCCACACTAACAAAGAGAAAGAGGGAGAAAACTCAAATTACTAAAATTCGGAAAGAACAAGGAAATATCACAACAGACACGAGTGAAAACAAAACATAATTAGAAGCTATTTTGAAAATCTATACTCCAACAAAACAGAAAACCTCAAAGACATCAACAAGTTTCTAGGGACATATGAATTACCTAAACTGAACCAGGAGGACATACACAACTTAAATAAATCAATTTCAAGCAATGAAATGGAAGAGGTCATCAAAAGCCTACCAACAAAGAAAAGTCTGGGACCAGATGTGTTCTCAGCCCAGTTCTACAAAATCTTGAAAGAAGAGCTCATTCCAATATTCCTCAAAGTATTCCATGAATTAGAAAAGGAGGGAACCCTCCCAAACTCATTCTATGAAGCCAATATCACCCTGATACCTAAAGCAGACAGAGACACATCGAGGAAAGAAAATTTTCGACCAATATCCTTAATGAACATTGATGCAAAAATTCTCAACAAAATTTTAGCAAATCGCATACAAAAATATATTAAAAAGATAGTGCACCAGGATCAAGTGGGTTTTATCCCAGGGATGCAAGGTTGGTTCAACATCAGAAAATCAATAAATGTCATTCACCATATCAACAGACTAGAAGTTAAGAATCACATGATTATTTCAACAGATGCAGAAAAAACATTCGATAAAATACAGCATCCCTTCATGATGAAAACACTAGAAAAAATTGGGTTAGTGGGAACATTCCTTAACATTGTGAAGGCCATCTAGGCTACGCCCATGGACAATATCATTCTAAATGGTGAAAAACTGAAAGCATTCCCCCTAAAAACTGGAACAAGGCAGGGATGCCCTCTTTCACCACTTCTACTCAACATCATTCTTGAGATTCTAGCCAGAGCAATTAGACAAACCAAAGAAATTAAAGGGATACGAATTGGAAAAGAAGAACTCAAACTATCCCTGTTCGCTGATGACATGATTATATATTTAGAGGAACCTGGAAATTCCACCAGGAAACTCTTAGAACTCATAAGTGAATTCAGTAAAGTAGCAGGTTACAAGATCAATGCTCATAAATCTGATGCATTTTTATACATAAGTGATGAATCTTCAGAAAGAGAAATTAGGAAATCTACCCCATTCACAATAGCATCGAAAATAATAAAATACTTGGGAATCAATCTCACAAAAGAGGTGAAAGACCTCTACAATGAGAACTACAGAACACTAAAGAAAAAAATTAAAGAAAACCTTAAAAGATGGAAAGATCTCCCATGTTCATGGATAGGCGGAATTAATATTGTCAAAATGGCCATACTACCAAAAGTGCTATACAGATTCCATGCAATTACAATTAAAATCCCAATGATGTACCTTACAGAAATAGAGCAAACAATTATGAAATTCATCTGGAAGAATAAGAAATCCAGAATAGCTAAAGCAATCCTCAGTAGAAAGAGCGAAGCAGGGGGTATTGCAGTACCAGATCTTCAACACTATTACAAAGCAATAGTAACAAAAACGGCATGGTATTGGTACCAAAATAGACAGGTAGATCAATGGTACAGAATAGAGGACATGGACACAAACCCAAATAAATACAATTTTCTCATACTAGACAAAGGGGCCAAAAATATGCAATGGAGAAAAGATAGCCTCTTCAACAAATGGTGCTGGGAAAACAGGAAAACCATATGCAACAGAATGAAATTAAACCCCTATCTCTCACCCTGCACAAAACTCAACTCAAAATGGATCAAGGACCTCAGAATCAGACCAGAGACCCTGCATCTTATAGAAGAAAAAGTAGGTCCAAATCTTCACCTTGTTGGCTTAGGAGCAGACTTCCTTAACAGGACTCCCATAGCACAAGAAATAAAAGCAAGAATCAACAACTGGGATAGATTCAAACTAAAAAGCTTTCTCCCCGCAAAGGAAACTATCAGTAATGTGAAGAGAGAGCCTACAGAGTGGGAGAATATCTTTGCCACTCATACTTCAGATAGAGCACTAATTTCCAGAATCTATAAAGAACTCAACAAACTCTACAACAAGAATACAAATAATCCAATCTACAAATGGGCTAACGAAATGAACAGACACTTCACAGAAGAAGATGTACAAGCAATCAACAGATATATGAAAAAATGTTCAACATCTCTAGTAATAAGAGAAATGCAAATCAAAACGACCCTAAGATTTCATCACCCCAATTAGAATGGCAATTATCAAGAACACAAGCAACAATAGGTGTTGGCGAGGATGTGGAGAAAAAGGTACACTCATACATTGCTGGTGGGTTTGTAAATTAGTGCAGCCAGTCTGGAAAGCAGTATGGAGATTCCTCAGAAAGCTTGGAATGTAACCACCATTTGACCCAGCTATCCCACTCCTTGGCCTATATACCAAAGAACTTAAAATCAGCATACTACAGAGATACCGCCACATCAATGTTCATAGCTGCTCAATTCACCATAGCCAGATGTGGAACCAACCTAGATGCCCTTCAGTTGATGAATGAATAAAGAAACTGTGGCATATATATACAATGGAATATTAGTCCACCATGAAGAATGATAAAATTATGGCATTTGCAGGCAAATGGATGAAATTGGAGGATATCATGCTAAGTGAGATAAGCCAATCTCAAAAAACTAAAGGACGAATGATCTCGCTGATAAGGGGATGAGGACATATAATGGGGGGTTAGGAGGGGTTAGGGTTAGGGTTAGGGTTAGGTTTAGGGTTAGGGATAAGGAGGGTGGTAAGAATGGAGGAAGGAAGGACTGTATCGAGGGAAAAGAAGGGTGGGAGGGATGGGGGGAAGGGAAAAATATAACAGAATGAATCAAACAACATTGCCCTATGTAAATTTATGATTTTTAATTAAAAAAATGGAAAAAAATAAACATAGATTATCTTTTTGTCTGCTTTTTAGTGGTTTTATAATTTTGTGCCTAGTTATAGTTTCCTGTGTGTTTGTAGCAGTTCTTGAATAAATGTCTGAATCTCTTTCATCAGTTTTGTAAATTCTCTAGCTATGATCTCTTACAATATTTCTTTTGTTATCCTCTTCAATCTGTGCTTGCTATTTCTATTAAAGTTAACAGAGAATATTCAACTCAATGCTTCTTTTCCACATAGATAAATTATTTTTTTACCATATTTTTTCTATTTACTTTTTAGCTTTCCTCATGTTTAGCAAGTCTCTCTTTTTCTATGTGTTATTTTCTGTTAAATCCATCCAGTAAGTACGTAACTTTAGATACTATAATTTAAGTGTTGAGTTTCCATTACTTCCTCTTTTTGAAGAACTTTCAGTTTCTGCTGAAATGACTGTGTATCTTATCTCCTAGAAGAGGCTTGTCAGTTGCCTGGACTCAGCTTGACACAACTGCAGCCTTCTTGAGTCATAGCCACCAGAACTGCCCTGAGTAACCCTGCTCTGTTCTCCCTGCATAGTTTCCAGCTTACTACAAATAAACAAAAGCATTAGGATGGTATGTGGAGCTTTATGACATCTACACTGCATGGTGCCAAGAGTGCCAGAATGTTCCTAATGGATTTGACGTTAGCTTAAGAACCACCAGGTAGATTCTGGCTGGATGAAACCACTTTGGTCCTGACCATTTCATTAGACTCCTACTTCTGGCCCACATTGTGGAAATCCATCTGGTTTTGCAGCTGCCCCAGACCATGTGTCTGTCAGTAAGCTCCTAATAAATTGTATTCTGTGCAATCCTGGATCAGATTGCCTATTTATTTTGTTTTGCAGCACCTTGGGACCGCTTCTCAAACACTGGGACCAGAATGTTCCAGAAAAAGAAGTCATTGTGCATGTTATTTCCTAGACTTGAGTTGGTGATCTTTATTTTTTTTTTTTTCTTGTTAAAGGAAAGATAGTGAATATCTTAGTGTTTATGTGTAACATATGGCCTTTGTTCCTTATGTTTCTTTGTGTTGTTATTGCTTGTTTCTTTGTTTGTCTTAACCCTTTAAGAAACATGTTGAGCCTATGTGTCATATCAAATAGGCCAGTTGCTTGATTTGGCTTATATGCCACACCTTTTGCCAATACTTGCCTTAAATTTATTAAGGAGAATTATTTTATGGTCCATGTCTAATGAGTCTATTACCTGGATGCCCTGTGATTCTGTGTTTATTTTCTACCTCTCTCTTGATTTTAAATCCTATTTTTTGGTTATCTTACATGACAGACTATTTTAGACTGATGATTACATTTTTTTTTTAAGAAATAAAGATAACCTGAATAACAGAATGTTATCATTTTATTCCAGAAGAAAGCAGGCAGTCTTATAGTACCCAAATCTATCTAATCAATAGTTGTGATGATTCAAAACTGGGTTTTGATTCCTCAGGGAAATTTCTATTCATGACTCCTTATGCCTAGGGTGCAATTTTGTCATTGTAGTAGAGCCTTAGGGTTTTATTTGCTTTCTTTCTTCCTTTGGTGGGCTCTGAAATCCAATGTTCATACCCCAGCTTCCCAGTTTCTTAGAATATGTAGCTTCTCAGTTTCTCAAGAAAAATCAAATTATTGTGATTCAGAGATCCTCTCTGAAATTTCAGAAATAAATATTAAAATTGTAAAAGCTTGCCACATGTCTAATGTACTGCCATGGTTGATAACCACTAATCTACATTTACTCCCTAGGTTGACTCATCCACTATTATGGTTATAAACATTACCTAGCCAATGCTACTAAATTTATGCCTGCACCTATGACCTCTCTCCTAAACATCTACATATCTATATATACATAATGATCTATTTGGAACATTTATCAAAAGTATCTTCAATATGACCAATCTAAATTCAAATTCATTCTCTTCCCCACTACACACACACACACACACACACACACACACACAAACACACACACTACCAGATCAGTTTCCCATCCCACTTTTTCCATCATAACAAATATTATCTACAACTACTCAGGATTTAAAGCCAAAACTTATAGTCATCCTCAACTATAATGTAGCATAATGTAGTACATTCAGATGCATCCTCTTGCAGTTGATTTCACATATAAATATGTGATAAGGTAGTCCAGTTTTCCATTATTTTTTAATTTGTTTAAGCTAAACCCTTTTCTTAAATCATAGAATTCTGTAACAACCTACTTTCCATTCATTCTCCCCTTCTACTCAATTTATTATGCAGCAGTTAGAATGATATATGTGTATGTGTATTTGTGTATACTTACAAACATCATAAATAAAAATTTAATGTGTATATAATAAAATATATATAGCATAAATCTTCATCTCAAATAGATAGATGATAGACAGGTATAAAATAGAAAATAGGACCATATCTAATTTAAAACTCATTCATGGTACCCCATAGCTCAGAGAATGAAACCTAAACACTTTACAGTATATTCTTAAAGGTCTATGGTGATTTTGACTTTGTACTCTTATATTTTGTTATATTTTTGGGATGTATTGCAATTTACTAGGTTTTTCTCATATCAGGTCTTCTAGCAAATGAAGATCTTAGCCAGCTTATAGATTCTTTCTGTCGACTCTATAGTGGAAGATGGGCTCCAACCCCACTCTTTCAGGCTAACACCAATACATCCTTCATGTCTCAGCCTGAGTTCAACTTTTCTTATAAGTTCTTCTTTGACTCAACAATCTAAAATAAATACACTTTTTACATCTTCTCATATACACTGTGCTTTCCTTCTCATACAGTTGGGAAACATAGAAGTAAATGTATGTTGTCATTTCATTAGTTTAATATCTTTTGTTGCCTCTACATTGCAATCTTCTTTAAGTGATGCTAATCTGTTATAAACCTGTTCCATAACAGGTTCTCCAGATATACTTATGGATTGATTGAGTGAGTGAGTGATTGAATGAATGTACACCGATTCTACCTATTCTCATTTCTAATCCCTTGGAATGTCATATCTTCACATTAAGGAATGCTTAAATTCAACTCTGGATCACATAAATTTAGAACAGTCAAAATACTGAGGAAATACACAAATGTATTTAAATACGCTCTTTTCCCCCCCAAAGAATATCATCATTGTATAAAACAGAGGATAAGTGCTTATTCTGAATTAATAAACAAGCTAGCCTTAGCATGAATATCAAGATCTGTACATTTTTCTTAATTTTTTTTTGTTTTACTCTAACACATTTTTTTTTAAAAACACAAGAGTCTCTTTCTCCAGATGTGCCAAAGCTATATCACTCTCATTCTTGTTATTTCTACCACACCAAAAATCATCACAGTAGTCTTTTACAAGTGTTTTGTTATGTTAATACTCTCGTGTAATTTTTTAGAAGTTGCAATGAGACTGCCACAGCAATAAACTGCTCAATGTTTTTTATTACTAGTGCCTTTAGAAAAAAAAATGGGAATATCAATGAAAATAAAACAATTACACATCTCTAGAAACACCTGGTTCACCAAAGATAATCTTAGTATCTACTTACTAACTCCTGGCTTCAGGATTACATGACAAGATTTGATGAGTGCAAACAAAGATATAGGTAAATTCCCAAGAAGAGGGAATTTACACATCTTGTAAAGTAAACATTTTAAAAAGATGCATCTAATGGAAGAATTGATGATGTTTGTTTTTACCAAGTTTCTTCAGGTTCCAATATCTGAAAACACATTCAAATACATTCATATCAAATGAGTGTTGCACTGTAAAGTTGTAAACTTTTCATCAAAATATGAGAACTACTGTACAGTTGGACTTCGAGGAAATCGGGCTTTTTGCCACACTTATCCATGCCACTCTGAGAGGTTACCTGGTCTCTCCCATTTCTCCTTCCCGCTTGTGAGTCTTCATCCTCTGCTCCTTCTTCCCAGGCAGCTCCTTCTACCTGTCATCTTGCTTTCTCATATATTCCATTTCGTTGTGAATTTGACATGTACCTACAACAACCAAGTCCAAACTATGCCATCTTCCTGCTCAAATGTTTGACATTGGCCAACTGCACTCTGCATTCAGTACACATTTGCGAAGGAGAGAATCTGATTGGTTCTCAACTAGAATTGTAGCCTGGTCCCAAGTTAGATGTTATCTTTGGTGTATCAGTCTTGCCTGAGGGATAGTAAATATTGGAAAAGAAGAAAAAAATCACTGTGGCTACATGCTGGAGATTATGGGCACTTTTGTGGCCATTTGTCTGTATCTTTTAGTATAAAAGAAACTGGGACATGATATCAACTCTCTGATTCTGGATTCTAGGTCAAGCCACTAGGGGTCTTCCGCTTTGCTCTTAGCAAGTGGGTAAAGTTCACCAACTGTTGGCCCTCAGGCTTAGTTATGTTAGCAAAGGCATTCTTACTTGAGCTGTTGAGGTGTTCTGTTTTGTTCTTAATTGAATGCCTATACCTGTAGCATACACTTTCCAATTCTCCTCAAGCCTGATCAGCTCCATCAGAAGGTCTCTTGTTATTGACCTGGCTTTGCAAGGCATTGAAATGTATAACCCCCAGGTTAGAGAATTTAAGCAAAATCTATAACATGTATGACATTTACCAAGATTCTTGTTCTAAAGCTGTGACGTATTGACATATACTTGTAACTACGAAGAAAGGATCCTTCCTTGTAACATATAATGTGACTGAACCTGATGATGGACAGTTTTAATATACTATCTCACTTAAGAATCACATAAACTCTATATTTATTATTATCTTCATTTTGAGATTAGAAACAGCAATTCTGGGCTGGAGTCCAAATTCTCCTGCTCACCATCCATGTTTCCTTGGAAAGTTATTTAAACTCCATTAGTCTCAATGTCTTCCTCTGTGAAATGGTGGTGATAGCACCTATATTATAGGTTTAATGTCAGGATTAAATGATAAAAGCACTTAAAATTACTTACATATAATCGGTATTTAATTAAGTATTCCCTTGCCTTTTGCTTAATGATTTTATACAATACAAGCTTAATCATTTAGTGAATCAGCTATCACCATCTTTATTCTTGGGCTGTATAGTTATTACTGTAGTTGCAAAAATATTTTTGCAATTATATTATAAATGTCTATATACTTGGACCATTGATATATATATAGAGTATTAATTGTATTAACTTATTTGGCATATTAAGAGAAGCTATTTAATCAGAGTAATTGTCAAGTCATTTAAAATCTTTTGAATAAAGAGGTTTTGATTCTACGGAATAACTTATTTTCAACGTTTTACTATTCATAATTTTTTCTCTAAATTTTATCATTAGTTGTAATATTATTACATTTGTCTCAACCGTGATATTATAATATTAGAAGACTATGTGTTTGGTTTTCATTCCCAGTTCCTGGCATAGAGCTCCTAAAATCCTTGTAATTTCCTGAATGAAAGAGTAGATAGGAGAATCCTTTGTTGCAATATACAGAACTTTGGTTCCTGGTTCCTGGTTCCTGACACATGAGCTTCTGATACCCTTGGAATTTCCTGAGAGTGACTGGGTGAAAGAAATGCTTTGTTAATCATAAAGTGACCCTTATAACTGCATCTGAGTTCCTCTTAATGAAGTGATATATGGTTTGTCCTTAAGATAGTTTAGGATGGGAGATAATTGCAAAAGAAACTAATCTGTAATTAAAGGGCTGAAACTTGCATCCTCTACCCCCTCAATGCCCCCATCTCCACAAGCACAATGTCACTCCTACCACACCTCTGCCTCTAGGGAGGGAAGAGGGGCAGAAGATTATGTAAGTCACTACTAGACAATAATGCAATCGATCATGCCGAGGTAATGGCACATCCATAAAAACCCTCTACAATGGGGTATGGAGAACTTTCTAGTTGGTAAACACATACAGTAAGTGTTAGAATACTGAATGTTTAAGAAAAAATGATAAATACCTTTGTAAACAAAAGCTATTCAATAATGCAGTGTATGAGAAGACAACAAGCCTTCGATCATCAGAGGCAATTGGGATTTTATGAAAGGTTATTGAATATTTGAATATTTCCAAACATTCTAATGGGGACCTGGTTAAGATGATCCTTGATGTCCTGTGGGATCCTGATATTTGTTTATTTAACATGGAACATGTTTGCTAAAACCCTAAAATATTGAATCATCAATAACTTAATTCAAACACATTTACAGATCAATTGTGCCATTTTGTCTGAAAAAGAACTAGTTTACAAGTTTACAGCTATTCATCCAATGTAATTTTCTTTTTGTGTGTGTGGTAATGGGACGTGAACTCAGGGAGCTTTACACATGGGTCACTTCAACTCTACGGAGACAGAGCACTCCATATTCCTAGGTACCTCTTCACCTGGCTGTTCATTTTATCTTTTGTGATAAAAAGGTGGTAGTGTTTAAATTGCTTCCTATGTTCTGTGAGCCCCTTTAAGCAAATTATCAAACCCAAAAGGCAATTGTTTGTGGGAATCTCAACTTTGAAGCCAGGCCAGAAAGAAGTATGTATCCCCAATACTTGAGACTGACATCTTAAGTAAGGGAAGTCTTGTGAGGCTGAGCCCTGAAACCTGTGGAGTCTGATGCTAATGTCAGAATCAAATTGAAGTTGAAGCCAAAATTAAAGACAGGCAGTTAGTGTAGGATAGGTAATCCAGTTAAATCAAGGAAATGGAGGCTGACTTGAGTCTGAGAAGTTGGAATTGCCCCTGGGAGATTGGAATGTTCATGTCTCCAGAGCCCTTTGTTACCACTCCTCCCCAAAAGGTTGTTAATGAAGCAACTCCTGAGCAGACAGAGAGCTACTGGTCAATGCTCCCTGGGCTGCAGCTCCCTTCCTGCCTAGCACTGCACCTCGGCCCTTCCATCTCCCCTGCTCACCCCTGGCCAACCCACCAGCATCTCCTGGGCCTAGTCATGGAGGCAGGAAGAAGAAAGATTAGGGGGGAGAGAGCACAAGAACAAAGAAAACTTTAGTCTATAAAAGGGGCAGGTAGTTCTCACTTCTTAGAATACCAGAATACCAGCCATGGCCCCCTTCTCCCTCCCAGGAGAGTCTGTGTTACTACCTTTAAATAAAACCTGCTTTTGTATGCTTGCCTCAGCATGCTTCTCTAATGTTCAAACTTCAAAATTAGAAGAAGCAGAACTCCTCACCCATAACTGGTGGTATCAAAGTGTCGGACACTCAGTAGGAGCCCAGAGAGTTGGAGAATTGGTTATTGCTGTGGAAAAAAATTCACCCATTTAATGTCAGAATTATGTTGGGTAAAAATAATTCAGATATTCTAACTAAATTATTCTGATGTTATTGATCCAGGATAATACAAGTACATTTTAAACTTCTTTGTCATTCTGATGGAATGGAAAATATATTGACTCATTTAATGGCATGACACATGTAAATCTGTTTACTAGAAGCTTTATGTCTTAGTGATTTGTTTTCTTCTGTGTTTCATTTTCTCTGGGAAATTCATTCAAATGTATTTTTGTGTGAAAAATAGATTCTTGATTCATGCTTTGCTACTGTCTTCAGATTTTATTCCCTCCTAATGACCTTTTCTAAAGAATATATTCACCTGTGCATTTGACATAGAAACCAGACATTTGGCTCCTGTGGGGAATTGCAGTTTGCTTGGGCTGGAGCATTAATTATCTGGGGGGGTGTCAGGAGATGAAACTGATAAGGGAGCCAGGTCCAAATGTCCCACCACTGGATCTAAAATATTCACATTTTACCCTGAATGTGATTGGTGGACACTGGTGGACATTGGTGGACACTGGAAAACTTTGAATGGGTTAATGACCTGACTTTTTCAGCAATATATGTTTATTAAGTGCATATAACACAACCCTTATTTGAGAATATTACCTGACTACAATGTAAAAGAGTAAAGCAAGGTAAGATTTGAAGCTATTACTGAAACTCCTGTAGGTCTTGGCTAAGGCTGAAGTAAGACCATAAATAGCTTTCCTATTCTGGCTGTTATGAAAAGGTACCTTAATCTAGGAAATTTATGAATGGTAGAAATTTATTTCTCAGGGTTCTGGGAGGTCCAAGATGGAGGCATCATTCTGGGGAGTGGTGGAGGCTTCATTCTGTCTTAAGATGGCACCTTGTTGTTGCCTCTTCACACCACAGAAAGCCATAAATCAAACGGGATGCATTCTGTATTTTCACATGGCAGAAGAGATAGAAGCGCCAGGTAACATCTGAAGTCTCTCATAAGAGCACCGGAGAGAATATTAATAAAGGGAAGAATTCAAAATGGTGAAAGAAAGAATAAAAGAGGCTCAAAGTCAGAGCTCACTATAAAATTAATGGAAAATAAAACAATCTGCATTAAGTGCAGACTTGGAAGAGTATGGTTTTTAGGTTTATGAATTAAAGAGTGTTTCTTACCATATACTTCTTTTTGTCTGTTCTCTGGTCCAATTGCTTTACCTTTTTTATATTTTCTAAAACAGCTTTAATTATGTAGAAAATCATATGACATTAGAATTGAATATCAAGTGTTTTTACAATAAAAATACCTAATCAAACTAAAAGGCCTATGTGAATGAGTCTTAGTCAATATATAAATTGTTACTTCACAGCTTTCTCAGAAAGTGTGATGATAGGAAGAAGGGATAGACACTGGCATTACATTGGCATTAGAAAGCTCAACATGTGGGAAGAGCAGTTTCCTGTCCCAAAATGGAAGAGGAGACAAAAGAAAGCAGATATGAATGGCCCAGTGTTCCTGGTTCATTCACTTCCATCAGTCATAGAAAAGGGAAGATATTTGTCCACCCTATGGCAATACTGATATTGAGTCAGGGATTCTGATGAAAACTCCATATTGAAATATTTTCCCTCCCCAACCTACTTTGTTAGGTAGCTAGTAAGCCATAACAAGTGGGCAGGGAAAGGACAATGAAGAGCAGTAGTTTATGGGGAGGACATCAGACATCCAAGAGAATCTACTAGTCACACTACTGGGAATAACAGACAACCTATCAAAGCTTCCAAGCATCAGGAAACTGTGGCCTGGTGTGTGGAAACCTTCCCCAGCCACAGTTCATTATGACCCTTAAGGAGGCTGCTGTTGCCTAACCATGGCAACACCATTTCTTGTGATCAGGTTGCTAGACCCTTCCTCATCACCGAGACCATGTCACTACCACCCTTCATGATTAGGTCATCAAAACCCTCACATATGCAAGTTGCTAAGGGCCATACCAATGGATAATTTACTTAGGAGGATACAAGAAAATAGAACAACAAGGGAACTCAAACACTCTAAAGAACCCTAACTCTGGAAGAGTCACATTACTCTCCTTGGAGAAGACTCTTTTGGTGCCTGTTCTGAACATTCGCATCCTTATTCTTTCTAATACACTCCGGCCTGTTATTCTGAGAGACTCATCTGAAATTCTTCTTGCAAGATTGCAAGAACCAATGGCTGCAAATTCCTACAGGTGCTTTGGCTTCACAGGTCTTTGCAGGTCTCCTCCTCTGCATAACTATCATGGTTTTAAATCACTATTCAAAGCAGAGTTCACAGACTTAAAGTATTGTTTTTTAAGACACTAAGTAACTATAGCAGTTGTGCAGTCACAAATATATTTACCTTTATATAATCTTACCTCCACCAATACAATGTTTTTTATATACAATTCCAGGTTCACCCTTTGGGTAGGGAAACAGGAAAATCAGAGCATAGAGTCAGAGAACCTAGGTGGACCTGAGCTTAGGGTCTCAAGGAAGAGAAGGAGGATCCTGTGGTTAGAGCATAGTAGACAGAAGACATTTTGTTATAAGAAGACATGAGAAGTTATATTGAGGCCCATGAGACATGATGGGGAATTTAGTTGTTATTTTAAGGGCAAAATAAAACCATTGAAAATTTATAAACTGAGAAGGATTAAATATACATTTTTAATATTTTAATCTGGCTGCTGTATGAAGATTAGAGAGAAGAATAGAAAAAGGAAAATTGAACAGGAGACTGGCAATATTCCAAGTAAAAAATAATGATGGTTTTGACCAGGGCAGTTTTGGTACATATGGAGAGAACTGGAAGAACCTGAGATGTGCTCTGGAGTTAAAGAGTCCACAAAATTTTCAAATGATCTGAATATATGGATTATGGAAAAGGAGAAATTGAGAATAGCTCCATTTGTCACCAATAGCTTTGAAAAGAACAGTTTATGGGAAGTAGTGGAAACAGAAGCCCAAGACAAGTAGGTTGAGGGAAAAACTGGAAATCAATAAACAGTGAGTAGTGAAAACACAGTGAGAAGTTTTATACAAAAAAAAAAAAAAAAAACAAAAAGAAAAAAAACAGGATGGTTGTGAAAGAAATAGGGACTTGAAAGGAGTTGTGTGCTTTTTATTTTGTTTTCTTGAATACTGATGGAAGTAATCCAATAGAGAGGAGGTTAACTGAAGATGCTAAGAAAAGACGTAATAATTTTAAACCAGATAAAAAGAAATTATTCAAAAGTTTTTTAAAAAAAGATATATTGATAACCAAGTTGATAAATTTTGCTATTAGCAAGTTTTATGACATTTTAAAAATATACTGTGGAATGTGTAATTTCCCTATGAATTCAATCTTGTTTTTTAAAATGATTAAGGCAGCAAGCTAGAAAGTCATTTGCTAATCAATGTGTTTTACATCAATGTTTTTATTTATTTTTAATCTCTGTCATTCCAGAAAAGATTTGAGGTAGACTACTCCTCTCTCCCCCTCTGATCTTTTTCAGTCTGTTTTTTTAATTTATATGTTTAGCTATAAGATTATTGATCATTTTACCATGTCTTGTGAAGGAAAATTGCACTATGATAGATCAAGAATTGGCAATCCTTTTCTTTATTTTTTTTTAATTTTTTATTTTTTACTACTAGGGTTTGGAAAAATAAGTGACGTAGAATACCTAAGGATAGCAGCTCTTCAGGGAGCAGCCCTAGTCCATGCTCAACCACAGTGGAAGAAATCATAGTATTTGCACTTAATAATTTGATGTTCTTTATAATAGATAATCACAATGTTTGAGTGGGGTTGAACTGAATTCATTGCTGATGCTTTAGGCAGTAATAGAGAATTGCCTGAGGGGTTACTTGCAGCTGGTTTCAAGAGCACTGTGAATTCTGGATATGCCTTCTATTTCCATAAACAGAACTTGAAAGTCTCAATATTGGAATATAGTTTTTGTGTTGAAATATAAATGATAAATGCTGTCTGGGATACACATCTTTTATCATTAGCTAGCAAAAAATTCTCCTGGGTGTATTTATGGTATCACTCCTTAATGCACACACTTGTGGTAGAATAGGGTCATAGTCAGCTGCTGCTGCTGGTTAGAATTGTGTGGATGCACTGTACATTCTAAGTGTGCTGGCCTTAAATTTGTAATTCTACATGCTTTGTGACTCTAAGGCAGTTTTAGCTTTTAAATCCAAACTCCAGATCTAAGTATTTAACCTGTGTGTTTAATTAGAAGTTCTACTTGACCTACTAATATCATTGCGTTTGATGCAGGATGGATGGAATATAAGGTGTTACAAAAGAGCTCTTTCATTAGCATTGAAGGATATGTTCATGGCATGGAGATCTAGAAGTTTGCTAAAGACATGATTTCTCTCTTAGTTATAAACTGAAACCAATATTATATCCTTTTTTAAAAAATATTATCAATAATGTACAATGTTTGATTTATGATAAAAATTAAACAAAATTAATAGGACTTTTTAAAATGTCAAGTTGACTAGATACTGTAGCTTCATTAGCTCATGCTTGAAGATTGTCAATGATCTTAAATATAATCATAAGGCAGTAAAACACTTTCAGTCTCATTTCCCTCCATAATGTTATTTGATTTGTAGAAACATCTAAGTCAAAATTCCATTTGTGTATTTGCTTGTCAGTAATGCTATTGTTAGCTATATGTGTGTATATATATTATACATACTATGGGTATATTATATACTTACACATATATAACTTTTTTATATTATAGTGTTGTATATTATAGTCCCTTAAGTGCTAAGTTTTTGATAGACAAATATACTATTATTTTTGTCTGGATGTGACTTTTGAGGGGAATGTATAAAAGGATGTTAAAATATTTTTGTTTTTAATACAGAACCAGAGGAGTCTAGACCCAGTCTCTGGTCAAAAAGTCTCTGTATAATGAAGAGCTATCCATGGAAAAACATTCTGGGGAAAGTCAAGGCTAGGGTTTATTTATCAATTTACTCAGTATTTGTGTCAGGTACACTTCTAGGCATGAAAGAGATCATAGTAAATAAGACAACTTCTTGGCAGACTAAGAGCTAGAACCTAATGGGAAGAGAGGTGATTTTAAAAAATACAGATTACGTCAAGCAGAGATATGGGTGACCTAAAATACAATGGAAGGCATAGGGCTATAGGAAAAGGGTTGTTGATATATTATAAGATAAATTAGGAAAGACTTCACTGACAAGGTAGGAGAAATCTAATCAGTTATTTGGGACAAGACCAACACAAAAAGAGAAAAAATAAAGTACAAATTTTCACAGTATTTGATACATTTTAAAAATGCAGAAGTTAATCTAAATGAAGTGAACTGGAAAGGAAGACTATCATTATATCATGATATAATGATATTATCAGATAGAAATATATGAATTTAAGGTTAGGAAGAAACCAGGAAGGTCTGAAGATATAGGTTCCATAGGTAATTGTGAGTATTCTGGATCTTATTCTGATTGAAATGATTAGCTCTTGAATGGCTTTGAGAGAAAGAACAACACAATCTGATTTGTATTCTAAAGGAAATCACTCTGGTTGCTACAAGAAGAATAAGTGCACAGGGGGCAAAAAATGGAAGCTGAGAAAGTATTGTAGAGGTTAGTTAATATAGTATTCTGGAAAAAGTAATGATGGCAGTGGAAATGGGGTTAGATTTTTGTTTTCATTGAGGACTGAGCTCACAAATTTAGAAATGGATTTCCATGAAATAAAAGAGAAAGAGGGAAGAAAGTTAACAAGATAGATGTCAGGCTACATAGGAGGAAAAACAGAGTTGTAAATAAGAAAAGCAGATTGTAATGTAAAAGCAGGTGTTTGTTTCTGGACATGTTGTACTTGATGTAATTATTAGACATGTAAATGAAGATGTTGAGAAGGAAAATGGAAGTATATGAGTTTTGCATTACAAGTAGGTTCCAGACTGTAGATACAATTTTTGAATTATCAGTGTATAGAAAATATAAATAGTGCTTAATGCTTAAGATGTGAAGACATCATTGCAGAACCGAGTTCTAGAGAAGAGAAGCGAAGAACAGAGCCTCAGAGTACTTTGACTTTTGGAAACATTTTTTCAGCTTTATTGAGGTAATAATTGACAAATAAAATTGCATATATTTAAATTTGATGTCTGATTCATAAATGCATTGTGAACTGATTACCACAATCAAGCTAATGTATCTGACACTTCAGTTTCCTTTTGTGTGTGATGACACTTAAGATCTACTCTTTTAGCAAATTTATTTCTTTGCAAATTAGTACTATATATTACCTATGATCAACTGATGTAAATTAGCTCTGCAGAACATTTTTATCCTGCATAATTAAAACTTTTGTACCCTTGGACCAACATCTCCCCATTTGCCTCACACTTCCATCACCCTTGGGAAGCATCAGATTTTGATATTATTAGATTCCGCATATGAGTTAAGATATTTCATTTATCTTACTGTGACTGGCATATTTGACTCGAAAACATAATGTTTTCTAGGTTTATCTGTATTGCTGTAAATGGCACAACTTACTTCTTTATTAATGATGGATAATATTTCATTATATACATAATATATAAACTTTAAATATATGTTTATATATAAAATATATAAATGAATAAAATATTACATGCATTTTTATGTGAAATTTTCAGTTTTTCAAGGCTGAGTTGATGTTAGCTAGGCATTGAAATATATGGCCTTTATTATATTGAGGCACATTATTTCTGTATTTGTGTATTGAGATTTTTTCTATGAAATGATGTTGAATTTATCAAATATTTTTCTGTATTTATTGAGGTGATCATGGGTTTTTGTCCTTAATTTTGTTAACCTGGTGTATTACATTTATTGTTTTAATTGTGTTGAGCCATCCTTGAATTATAATGATAAATTCACTTGATCCTGGCTTATGATCCTTTCAATGTGCTGTTGAATTCTGCTTGGCAATGTTTTGTTGAGGAATTCTGCATCTATCTTCATCAGAGACTTGGCCTGTAATATATTTTTTCATTTTGTTCTTTAGTTTTCATCTTGTAGTTTTCTTTTCTTATAGTTGTGTTATTGTCATTTTGTTTTTGTTTTTGATTTTTTGGCTTGAGTGTAATCCACAGCTTTATAAAATAAACCTGGAAGCATTTACTCCTCTCTTTACTTTTTTACTTGGTTTCGTTTTGTTTTGTTTTGTTTTCTGGAACAAAGGATTGAACCCAGGGGAACTTAACCACCAAGCTACATCCCCAGTCCTTTTTGTTTTATTTCAAGACAGGGAGGGTCTCTGTAAGTTGCTGAGACTGGCTTTGAATTGTGATCCTCCTGCCTCAGCCTTCCCAACAACTGGAATATCAGGAGTGCATCATGCCTGGCTTCTACTTTACTTTTTCTGGACAAGTTTGAGAAGGATTAGTATTAGATTTTTAAATGCTTGTAGAATTCAGTCATAATTAGTCTATGCACTTTTTTTATTTCTTCATGGCTCAGTCTTGGTAGGTCCTATATTTCTAGAAATGTATCCATTTCTTCCAGGTCATATGATCATTTGTATTTCTGTAGTATCATTTGTAATGTCTCTACCTTAAGTACCTCTGTGTCTTCATTCTTTTACTTTATTCATCTAGTTACTAATATTTTTTCATTTTGTTCATCTTGAAAAAATCCATGTCCTATTTTTGTTCATCTTTTCTATTAATTTTTTTCTCTATGTCATTTACTTCTCTAATCTTAAATATTTCCTTCTAATTTTTTCTTAAAAGGAGCATTTATCACTATAAATTTTCTTCTTATGACTCTTTTTGCTATATATTTCTTAGGTTTTTGGTGCATTCTATTTCCCATTTTTCACAAAGTACTTTTTAATTTCCTTTTTGAATTCTTCTTTGACCCACTGTTGTTAGGAACATATTACTTAATTTTCACATATTTGTGAATTTCCCAATTTTCCTCCTGTTATCAATATCTAGATTCAGAATAATTAGGTGAGAAGAGATATTTGATAAGATTTCATTCTTCTTTAATGTGTTAAGAAGTATATATGACCCCTATGTGATCTTTCCTGGAGAATATTCCACGCAAGACTGAGAATCATTTGTATTCTGCTGCTGTTGGATAGAATGCTCCGTTTATGTCTCTTGGGTCTCTTTGGTTTTAAGTGATTCTTAATTCTGGTATTTACTTATTGATTTCCTGGTTGGATGATATATCTCTTTTTCAAAGTGGGATATTGAAGTCCTCTATTGTTAGTATATTGCTGTCATTTCTTCTTTCTCTTCCATGAATATTTGCTTTATATATTTAGGGGTTCTAATGTTGAGCACATATATATTTACAATTCTTTTATATTCTTGATAAAATGATCCCTTTATCATTATATAATTTCCTTCTTTATCTCTTTTTAAAGTTTTTGCTTTAAGGTCTAATTTGCAATAAATTTGGCTAACCCTGTTCTATTTTTGTTACCTTTTGCTAGATTATCTTTTTAATCTGTTCATTATCAAACTACGTTTGTCCTTAAAGCTAAAATGACTCATTTATAGGCAGAATCTTGATAGATTATGTGTAGTTTTACTGAGGAATTTAATTTTCTTTCCACTTGAAGTAATTATTGATAGGTATAGTATCACCAGTGCCATTTTTCTGTTGTTCTCTAACTACTTCATAATCCCTATGTTCATTTATTCCTATCTTCCTGTGTGATTTGATGATAAAGTCATAGCAATATGTTTTGATTTTTTCCTCTCTTTTGTGTATCTATTAGAGGAATCTTTGCGTGTGTATGCATGCCCATGTTTACCACGAAGATAACAAAGCATTCTATACTTACAATTCTCCATGTAAAGTGAATAATAAGAGCCATCAAATTTAAAAAAACTCTGCAATTCACTTCCTTCCTAAGTTTTTGATGTCACAATTTATAGAAAGTAACTAAGTATAAATGCTGAGTAGATAAATATCCTAGATTGGACCATGGGATTGAGTACCAGTACAGGAAAATCAGTAAATGATTATGTCCAAGACTTTGAAAATTAACAGTGGTGATGTAAAATAGTAGCAACAGTGGAACTGGGTAAGACACATGAGAAATCTTATCTTTATAACCTTTAGTAAATGTAAAATCATTCCCCAAAATGTTCATTTTCAAGAAATAAAAAGATAAGAAAATATAGACCATGTACATACTAACCAAAAATGGAGTTGACATGTTAATATCAGACAAAGTAAGTTTCAGAACAAGGAAGATCATCAGAGATAGAGAGGGGCATTATATAATGGTAAAAAATTTTTTTCAAGAAGACATAAAAATTCTAAGTGCACAAACACCTAACGATAGAACTTAAAAATACCTGAAGTGAAAACCAATTGATCTGCAAGGAAAAATAAGCAAATACACCATCACATGAGAAATTTCCACCTTTTTTTCCAATAATGGATAGATTAAGTAGACAGAAGAATAAAATACAGGTGAATCAAACAAAATAATCAAATTGACCTCATTTTCATTTATAGAACATTTCAAATAACCACAGAATAATACACTTTCTTCAAAGTACAAATGAAACATACACAAATTGCAATGGAAACAATCTAAAAATACAAACCAGAAAAACATCTGGAAATCCCCACAAATTTGGAAATTAAACAGTGCATTTCTTCATACCCCATGAGACAAAGACTAACGCTGGATGAAGAATCCAAAAATATTTTTAACTAAGTAGAACTGAAAATATAACAAATCAAATTGTTGGAATGCAGTTAAAGTAGTACTTAGATTTTTAACATTAAATGCTTATAATAGAAAAGAAAGATCTAAAGTCAGTAACCAATGTTTCTACTTCAGAAACTAAAGAGTAAATTAAATCCAACAGAACAAGAGAAAGAGTGTTCATAATAAAGGTAAGGGCAGAAGCTAATGTAATTGAAAACAGCAAAAAATAATTTAAAATCAATTAAATCAAAAGTATTTTTGTTAAAAATAATCAATAAAAATCATTAACTTCATGACAGATTGGCCAAGGGAGTAGAAAGAAAAAAGAAAGTAAGCATCACATTAGTATCAAACAGGGCTGTCGCAACTGATCCCACAGACATTTAAGGGGTAATAATACTGTGAAAATACTGATAAATTCAACCACTTAAATGAAATTCAATTTCTTAAAAAAAATGTAAACTGTCAAAACTCTAAAGAAGAAATATATTAGAAAAAGAATGAGAGAACCATATATATGTGTATATATATATATACATATCTATATAAACACACATTCATACATATGTATGTGTGCATGTATGTATATATAGTATCTTAGTGACTTTTTCAACATGTTTATATGGCTATTCTGAGAGATCACGTATATTATATATAGTATATAGTACATAAGATCTTTTTACGTAAATGGATATAATCTATGCAACCTATTATATATAACCTATTTATATACACAGAAAGATAAATATGTAGATATAGATATAATTGAATGTATCATTACAAACCTGCCACAAAGAAAACTCTAGTCCCAGATAGTTTCACTTTCAAATGTTCTAAACACTTAACAATGGGAACGACAAAAAAAATACCAATTCTATAAGATCTCTCATGGAAAATAAATACTTTCTTCTTCATTTTGCAATGCCAGCATTACCATTGAGGATTTTACATCCTCAATGTACTATTTTACACAGTACAGCAATTTTGGAAAATATGGTAATGTTTTAAAGCCAAACACATGTAAAATAGGACCCAGGTGTTGCACTGCTAGAAACTGCAAACAAGGAAGAAAGCATATAACCACACATAGGCATTTTAATAATTTTTCTTAGCAGAATCACTCATAATGATTCCAAACTATTAATAACCATATGTCCATCAACTGCTGAATTGGTACAACACACACTGGAATACTATTCTTCAATAAAATTAAAAAGAGCAAAGTTCTAATAAATGCTATAACATGGATGAACATTAAATATATTACACTAACAGAAATAACTAAAAGCAAATAGCTACATATTGTGTAATTCCACTTAGATGAAATTCTACAGTGGCAATATTAGTGTGACCAGAAACAAACTAGAAGTTGCTGGGGCTGTAATAATGGGAGGGTTATTTTTCTTTTTATTTTTTTCCTGATGGCTTTTGAGGAGAGGAAACTAAAAGTAATGGAAGTACGACTTCACTGGGTGATCATTACTTGATTGTGTATTTCTGAAAATTCAGTGAACTATAAATTTAAAATGGGTGAATTTAATGAAAATTATACATAAATAATTGGAAAATATGAATACTTGGTCAGACACAAGAATAAAAATGCAAGAAGAGCAGTTCTGCTCTACTTGGCACAATTGTTTCATATTGTTCTAATACCAATAAAAAATTTCAGAAAGTGATTCTGTCTGGAAGGACTAATTCAATCATTTAAAGTGTGAAGACAAACAGGTATCATCAAAATTACTTAATTACCTACCTTATACCTACACAGAATTTTCCTTGGGTGTTTCTCCCTTGTCTAGGAAGTTCGGATGAATCTATCTTTGTACTAATTGCCTATGTGCTTTTGAGAGTTCTTTTTCTTATGACAATCCAAAAGTTTCAAGAGTGCAAAGAGAAGAATAATTGACAGGACAGGGGTTCTCCCATCTCATCTTCAATTTCCTCCTCCATGACTCTTAATCATCTTTATGAAGGGTTGTATTAGGGTGATCTGTTCTTCCACCCCCATCCTTCTGTAAGTGTAACACCTGGTTACTCCTGTAGAAAACACTCTCAATTAGCATTTTCAAAAAAGTAACAAAGTAACATCTTCCCATTCCCCATGACAAAAACCTCTGCCAAGTCAGGCCTAATTCTGTGAAACAAGGGATTATTCTTTGCCCCAGCTGAAGCTGCATTCACAAAAACCAATTTAATGAAAGCAAAATAAAGAGTGTTTGTGGGAATTCTCAATCCATTCCTTACTGGAGTTAAGAGGCCTCTTTCATTTCCATTTACTTAAATTTCTGGCAAGTCTAGATCTGTATGTTTGTAAATAACTTTTGTCACATAACGTGATATTGATGCTCAGGAATTTGTATATGATCAAAGTTGAATATCAAATGCTATGTCTCCAAAACTAAATTAGCATTTATTTTTGAAGTCTCCATGTTGAAACTCGGTCAACAATAAGATGTATAAAGACATATCCACAGGCTACCAGATCTGACCGCTTATTGCAGTGGTATCAACATAATTAGTGTATATAGCAGTACAAGCAGCGAATCAGTTCATCACCAAAAAGTGCTTTGTATGAGTCATACTTACTTTTACATCACTATTAGGCATATATGTTTGTCACTAGTATAAGATTGTACTTTGTTCTTTCTCTGAGAAATTATTCACTGGGTATCTTCAATGGGTGAGTCCCTGTTCTAGGTATTGGTCTTATAACAAAAGACTCCTAAAGATAATTTTGTAGTGGAGGTGAAAGATTCTCACAAATAAACACAAAACGATCATAAAAGGACAACTTGGGGTAAGTGCTAGAAAGTAAAACTGGGCTATGAGAAGTATAGCTGACAGCAAAGAGCAGTAGGAAATGAGAAGATCCTGCTGTGGAGTTCAGTGTCCCGTGGGGACAGCACTGAAGACTGCGATGCATGGATGAAATCCATTATTTGCAGAAACAAAGAACTCCCTAGAATGGAACCATAGGAACAAAGAATTTGATCCAACATGAGTCTGGAAAAATGGAAGATAATATGTCAAGTACAAGGTACAAGGTCATAGATTCTGCTGAGATGGAAATGTGCCCTGTGGAGCCCTTCTTCAGAGTTAAGCAGATAAGAGGGAAGATGCAAATCAAGAGGCAGAATAGCTGAGGCTTGAAACCATGTGAATTTCACTCAGAACCAGGCAGGACTGGTCAATCTCCCAGGCATATATGTGTGTGTTTGGGGCATGGAGCATGGGCAAGGCAGGCTGAGAAACCCAATGGTGAAACAGATTGCACTGCTTTTCCTTTTGGGTGAAAGTCTCCTTTCTCCATAATAAATACATAAATAAATAAGTTAATTAACTAACTATATTAAAACCCAATGTCTTCATATTTTTATTTGCTTATTCATCTGCATCTATTTTGTTACCTAATATGTGCACCTTGCAACAGTCAGAGGCGAGGCAAGCTTTGTTTTTGATATTTCCCTTCAAACATTTTCTGTTAAGACTTGGTCATTGAAAATCTCCTAAGATTAGGGTTGTACAACTGATGATGCTTTTATATGTCATTATCCCTGTTATTTATATTTCTCTCATCAATCACTCTTCACCTTCCCTTATTGCACTAAAACTTTTCAAGTAAGGGTTCAATTTCCTTTTCTAAGCACTGGTTCTAGAACCATATCATTTAATGATATAAGCAAGTTGTAGCTCAAAAGCCTGAGTAATTCCAGGTTAGCATTTGAGCCTTATAGTGATAATTCAGATACTATAAGAGATTCTGCCAAGGTTTCAACTGGGCAGCGTCTGACCTATGGGGACTCAGTGCAAGGGGAGAAGGAACAGGTGTGCCTCACTTTCCCTTGAGGTGCACAGGTAGAATGATTGTTAAGATTTATCTTCTTTCAAACATAATAAAACAAGAAGTCTCCAAAAAGAAAACATACTGTGATTTATTTTATAAAGTGGACTTTTCTTTCACAAAGCACCTAGCCACCCACCCATTTTTCTTGCTTGTACATTTCAAAAGCTCTGCATCATGTCTCCCTGTCTCTCTAGAACACTTACCTTCACAACTTTTTGCCTCTTTCCAGCAGCTATAATTTTTTCTTGTCTCTTTTCTCTCTTTCCAGAGGAAAGTCCTCCTAATACATCTATCGAAGATGATGCATTTACTCTATTTCTATTGCTACTTTCATTGACCAAATTACCAGCTCTTGCCTTTAAATACTATAATTACAGCTTAACTCTTCTTTCTATAGTCACCATTTTCCCTTTTGCCTTCGCAATCTGTTTCCCAAACTGCAGAGAGATGATCATTAAACATACAGATTGATTTCTTCACTCCCCTGTTTAAACATGACTTTGCATTAAAGTTCAAAATCTCAAATCTTTATCAGATTATCTTCAGAAACTCTTACTCTCCGTCTTCACACTCTACCTGCACTGGTTCTTTTCAGTTCTGTTTAGGAACACCCCACTCCACTTATTTTGCCTAATGGATTCCCCCTCATACTTCAAAACTTGGCTTAATTATTACATGTTCAAAGAAACCTTAAGTGATAAACTAGATTGGTTTGGATACACTTTCATTATAACACCTTGCAATTTTTTTCCTAAAAAGTTCAGTTTGTACATTTATTCATATGTTATTATTGTGGCTACACAACAAATTATAAAATTTGCTTTATAATCTCTATAACCCCAGCTAAAATAAAACCTGCAAGGAAGCAAGCTCTGATTTTACAACAATGTATTTACTTCTCTTCTTCTCTTTAACATTTCTTTTCTTTATTCATGCCTTTAAACTAGGAACTTTATTTTTAATAGATTAGCACTTGCTCTTCTGTGTCACCCAGTTTATCCTCTAATGGAGAATCCTTCCATTTTCAATGTCTCAATCATCACAGAATTTAATTATTAGAATCTTATTGTCCTATGGTTCAACCACTCATTTAATGTTTGTATCTTCTTCACAGCATCTAAACAAGTGGTCATTAAATCAGGGCTAGACATCTTAGATTAGGAAGTCCTCTTATTTTCAAGCAACCAATTTCAATTTCAGGCAAACTGACCAGTTACAAATATTCGAAATTCCATCTTATTGTAGTTTTCATGTTAGTATCATCTCAATATGTGAATATAGTACTCATGGCCCTGAGTGTTTTGTTCTTTTAAACAATCCTTACATGCTATGATTTAATGTCTTGTAACTGCATTGTCTGTTTGCCTTTGAACATGAACAGCTTTGTCTCTGTCCATCTTAAAACAGAGTAACTATTATGGAATGCTATATTCCAGATCTGATCTGTTCAATTACACTTCTGCTACTTATGATTTCACAAGTAATTTCTTCCGTCACAGTCAAGAAAACTTCATTAACAAATATTTCAAAGTGTGTTGTTCCTTTCCTGTGTCTGCAGTTGGTAATATTTTTATTAATGACTCAGTTTTTCCATATGCTGATAGGATAACTCTAAACACAATAGGTTCTATGCCTAATATATTCTCTTTTTAAAGCACATTTCATCATAATTTCATTCTTTTCCTCAGGTAAAGGGATCATAATTAGGTATGGTTACTCAGCAAAATTTGCTCACCATTGGGCATGGTGGAAAGTATTACATGGTAAGTACATATTGATATTTTATTTATGTAGCTTGCCATAATACTTCTATTTCCAATAAATCATTTTACTCTTTTAATAGTTCTGTGACCTGTTTTTATCCTTGGCCTTTCTCTACCTCTTGATAGAGAGTCTTTTCATATATATTTTGTACTTCCCAAATATTTAATATTACACTAATCTACAGATATTTCTATATAGCATTTCTTCTTTTTTATCATAAGGCGTAACCAAAGATTTTCAGTTTACACAAAGAAACCAGAAACACACAACAATAACCACAAAACAACCTTAGCTACTTCCTTCATAAAAATAATAAATTTTTTGAGAAAATGATGTAGATACATGCAAAATTATTAGAGAAACTAAGCAAGAACTCAATGTTGTCATCTAATCTCTATGAAACAATAGCCATGAAGAACTAATTACCAGTGTAGAGCTTAGAGTCATACTGCTCAAGTTCAAGCCCCAGCTTAGAATGTCTTCATCTAATATTTAACATATGAATTAGAAATTTTAATTTTGTATGAATTACAGTATCATATGGTACAGAATATTCAAGAATTATTTCAGCATCTAGAACAGTGCTTGGCACCCTCAATAAAATGAACCGACAAAACAAAGAATGAGCAGAATTAATGTATTTCAGCAGTGGCTTCATAAAGAAGACAGGTCTCTTTCACCATTTTTCATTTAAATACGATATTTTCAAAGTATGTGTATCACAAATACTATATAAAAATCAAATATAATTTTATAGTATCAGAAATCCTGTGTAGAAGACAATCAGTGCTTTTAGTTTTAAAAATCTCTTTCTAAATTGAATCTAAACATTTAATTAAGTCAATTCCATTCTCAATATGATATGATCCCACGATTTCTTTGCAGTTTAAATCTTTCCACCATTGATAGTTCAATCAGCCATGCTTTTTACAAATCAAACTTTAACTATATTTTACATTATTAATACTAAATTATACCACAGGGAAATAAGTAAAGATGTTACAGGAGAAGCAAATATCGTTTACTCAGCTCTTTGTAAACACATCTGGCATAAAGACCAAATACATCTTAAGCCCTGAAGCAGCATAATAAAAATGGAAACTCTTGGACAAAAAAGTGTTTGTTTCTCTAAACCTCCATCCAAAAATCTACTTCCATACAGAATATGTTTTAGGGCATTGCTCTCACAGATTGTCCAAGTTTCACATTTTAAAAATCAAATGTTACCAATATTTTCTCTTTTCCTAAGCATATTTTGGAGTTTATGCACATTAAAATTTTTAGGGAAATAAACAAATACCTTATGAATCTGAATCAACTTCAATATTATTATTTCCCTTAGTATCATATGAAAATATAAGGCATATATTTTAATACTAATTTGATTCATTAATCTTGGTAAGTATATACTTTGTTTATCAAAATGTAAGTTGTCAGGGGATATAAATGAAATATCAATCATATCTTTTTAGTACTAATATTTTAAACCCTTTGAAATAATGACCAATATAATTAATATAACCATTGATTTTTGTTTCAACTTATAGCAATATTTAAAGTAAAAAAAATAAGCAGTATTAATTATACTGAAATAAAAATATGAACAAATACATAAATATGGTGGCCAGGCAGAGTTGTACACTCCTGTAATCCCAGAGATTCAGGAAGTTGAGGCAGGAGAATCTCAAGTTCAAGGCTGGCCTTGGCAACTCAGTGAGACTCTTCTCTAAAAATAAAAGGGCAGGGGGTATAACTCAGTGCTAAAGCACCCTGAGTTCACTTCCCATTCCCACACACACACACACACACAAAAAAAAATTACGCTGGAAGAATAGCTGTAAATTGTAAACTAGTTCTATTTCAGACAAAATGGAATAACTGATCTGCAAATGTGTTTGAATTAAGTTACTGATGATTCAATATTTTAGGCTCTTAGCAATCAGGTTCCATTCTAAATAAATAAATATCAGGATTCCGTGGGACATCAAGGATGATGTTAGCCAAGTCCCCATCAGAATGGTTGGGAATACTCAAAAACCCTTCATAAAATTTCAACTTAATTGCCTCTGATGATAGAAGGCTTGGTGCCTTCTCATACACTGCATTATTGGATAGCTCTAATTGTTTACAAAGGTATTTATTATTTTTTTCTTAAACATTCAGTGTTCTAACACCTACCTATTTGTTCTATAATTCACAAAATAAATTACTTTTTAACATGATATATCTTTCAGATATATAAAAACAATCATCATTTCCTATTGAATCTTCTCTTTTCTGGGGAAAAAAAATCTCAAATCTCAGTACTTTCCCTAAGCCCCTTGCCCTAACTATTCTCTAAATTTGCCAATACTTCTATTAAAATGTGGTATGCATGAATAAATGAAGAATAAATGAGATTAGTGTTCCCAATTCTCAACTGAGAGCAGACAGTATTGCTTTGCTTTACTGTGGTTACAATATATTAGGAATACTGTGTTCTGTTACATTGGGATGATGACTTGATGCTCATTGAAGAGGAATCACAATCTGTTTCATCTTACCCACTATGATAATAAGAGAATACAAGTGGGATGTGGGTGTGTCTGTCACGCATGTGTGCCTTTACTCTACATGTGTCTGCATTCCATATTTGAAAGAACATCTGTTAAGTTATAAATGGTAAATATTTGAAAATGCAATTTTTTGTTTTAATTCAGTATACTGAATGTAAATATACAAATAGAGTAGCCTATGGAAAAAGAAACCAATTTAAACCTCAGGTTATCTGAAATATCACAGTGACAGCATAGGAAAGATAATTAATCACCTTGATAATTAGGCGTTTAATGTATAGAAACGATCAATATCATTTACATGATATCAATACATGATCAACATGTAAGTAACATTTGATTCTTGTATTCTTATTGTGGGCTACTTGAAGACATGCAAAAGGGTTTTTTGTTTGTTTGTTTTTTTAATATGTTTAACTGCTTGTGAGACTTGAGTTGGAGTACTGATTCCTACAGAACTGAAATTTCAAGTGAGACTGATGGTAGAGCAGATTCAGTTTGGATGAGAAGAGTCCAGATGTAAATGCACAGCTACAGCAGCTGTGGTTTCAGGGTGGACATATTGTGGATATGCCTTAAAATAATCAAACTCCAAGCCTCATGCTCATAAATTAATTATGTCTGGAACTCTTCTAAAAGGCAAAAGAAGAACTCAAAATGCAATCACAACAGTAAGGTCCACAGCATGCTATCTTCTTCAGTGGAAAATTACAGGTAAAGTACTAATTCAGGGAATTCACAGGATTATAAAAACATCAATAATTGTTTAATGAAGCCCATTCACAAGCATGTATTGGCATCATTCTGGGTCCTCAGCTCGTGGTGATACAGTCTGAAAGACAGCGATCAATTAAAGATTATTATGTTCTATCCTTCAGAATGGATATGATACAGAAGAATGACAGGACATATTGCTGTTGAACATAAATATATTCTAATACATGGATGAAAGCCATATGAATTGAAGAAAGGAAGTTTGTTAGAAAGGTTTTATGATGCTGATGGGACTTATTTGTAAAAGTTCAAGTCAGAGAGGACGGGGGTCAACAGTAATGAGAAAGAAGAGCCATTAAGGGTATGCCAGGAAATGAGAGCCTTAATAGACAATGGTAATTACCCACAAAAACTCCTGGCCAAGGTGCACTCGCCTCAGGGTAGCATCTCTGACTTTCTATTCCAATGAGCTGCCGGAAAAACACAGAACCTGGAAGTTGCCAGGGGAGGAAACCTCCTTCTTTCCATAATTCTCCTTATCTCATAAAGAAAAGCATGTCTGTCAACTTTACAGGTTTGAAATCAGTTTATAGCCCTCAATGAAAGGTTTTTCACTAGCTCTTTGCTGGCATAAAGACTGCATAGTATCATTGTGGCTCTGATCGTATCTATAAGGGATTTTTGAACAACTCTCTATTAACTCTTCTTTTCCATTTCATATAAGAAATCATTTGCAACTGTCTGTTGAATGTTTGTCTTATCCGTACTATTAAGTTGCAATGTCTTTGATAGTAGATATTGGTTTTTTGCATTATAATAAATTAATAATAATGATGACAATAATAGCAGCATTAGTGGGAGCAATTTCCATTCATCTCACTTAATCTTCAGAATGCCACTGTGAGTCCTCAGAGACATACAAACTAAAGCCAAGGAAAATGAATCAGCTTACTCAAATTTACACACCTAATAGGTAACCCAGAGGGCTGCACCATGAAAATAAGTGGACTGGTACTGAAGGCCAGGCTGCTGTGCAATATGGTCATCTCTCATTTGATGCTATAATGTTTTTTTAGACGTATTTAATCCCTGTGTTTGATTTCTTCAGAAAATATTCACTCTTTTCTATTTTTGTTTCAGTCTCAAGAATATAAATTTAAAACACTGATTCAATCAGCAACTGTAAATAAGTAAACTTTCTTTGCAAAGCAACTTAAAAAAAAATCTAATAGGAGAAATAAATACTCTTTGCCAGTTTCCTTCTCATTTCACCCTTTAGGTGGGGACAAAAATCTTTATTTTTACATCCATGAAAAGTGGGTATCATTATAGGAATTTTTAAATGCATTTTTATTCCTCATGAAATCACGATCCCTTGAATATTTTCATCTTCAACGCTTATACACATATTTTTAAAAAGAGGTCACTGAATAGTTCAGAGTTCAAAGCAGACTTTCTATATATTGTTAGCAGAACAAGGTTCCTGAAAGTCACATTTTTGTTCATTTAAAGATTTTTTTAAAGCTTCTGAAAATTTTAAACTCCATTAACATTGCAACAGTCCAATCTGGTGGACTAAAATACTAAGTTTAACTTTAGTCCTTGTGAAGAGAAAAGTGAGAGTATGAAATGCCAGTCTTCTGGCCACCAGCTCTACTGGCTCCCCAGCCCTGGCCTTCCATCAGACTGTACCTTGGGAGAGAAGGGCTTGGAAATGTCTGTGTAAATACAGGGGAGTCAAGGTTACTTAAGGACAGCAGTCTGATTTTTCAGGCATGGGGAGGATGGCTCTAAGATTTTGGATATAACCCATGACAAAAATCAATGAAACTAAAATTGTTGTGTGAACCTTGATAGATGTTCCTGATGTAGGATTCCTGATTAACAATGCCAAGAGATAGGCAGATAGGTTCTTTTTTTCCCCCCACATTTTTTATTGGTGCATTATAGTTGCACATAATGATGGAAGTGTTGTTTCATACTTTTACATGCACACAATATAGCAGTATAATTTGGCTAATATCACTCCCCAACACTCCCCTCCACCCCATCTTGCAGCCCCTGGTCCCTTTCCTGTATTATCTCCCTTTGATTTTTAGAAGATCCATCCCCACCTTTCTTTTCTTTTTTCTTCTCCAGTGTCTGCGAAAATATATGACCGTTGACCTTCTGAGCTTGGCTTATTTCACTTAACAAGATGGTCTCCAGTTCCATTCATTTTCCTGCAAATGCCATAATTTCATTTTTCTTTATGGCTAAGTAAAATTTCATTGTGTATATATGTGATGGGCTGACAGATCTGACTCCATGAGAATGTTATAGGCCAGAGTCTAAGGGAAATGAGTAAACAGACTCCATTTTGCTCTGAGACTCCATGTTATGTAGGAAATATGATTCTCCCATGGGAACACTCCACCTCTGTACCCATCATCAGTTATTTAGTGTGACATGTTTAACAATACAGAATGACAATTCCTATGTAAAGAAAAATTGCTCTCTTTTGATTCCTATTGCTCCTAAACAATGTACCATGTGAACAGTGATTGTGGGATGTTAGTAACCATTCTTTAGTTTGTACCTAGGTAAGGGTCATTTTGACCCACTTCCCCTTCTGTTGATGATCTCATGATGTTAGTTTGTAATTTTGCATCACAGCAACAGACACGATTGATGTGATTTTTGGTATAAGAACCCCTATAACCCTATGGTCATGGTTGTTCTCCCAATAGCCATTTTTTGGGGCATTGTGTGAGACAGTCAGCCGGCTAGTTTAATAAAGACTCTCAAATTTGGACTTCTCAGTGGTGATTGGTCTGTTCTTAAGTTGTGCCCCATAACATATATACCACATTTTTTTTTATCAGTTAATCTGTTGATGGATACTTAGGTCAGTTCCATAGGTTGATTACTGTGAATCATAAACCCGCTATAAACACTATAAACACAGGTCTGCCTGTATCACTACAGTATGACTTTAATTCTTCAGGATAAATACTGAGGAGTGGTGTGGCTGGGTCACATGGTGGTTCCATGCCTAGTCCTTTGAGAAGCCTCCATATTAATTCCCATAGCAGTTGTACTAATTTATAGTCCCAACCACAGTATAAAAGCATTCCTTTCTTCTACGTCGTCTCCAGCACTTATTATTTGTATTCTTGATGACTGCCATTCTCACTGGTATGAGAAGAAATCTTAGTGTGGTTTTGCATTGTATTACCCTAATTGCTAATGATATAGAACATTTTTTTCATGTATTGGGTTGGGGGGATGTAGCTCAGTGTTAAAGCATTTGACTTCGCATGCCCTGGGTTGAATTTCCACGAAGAAGATTCTCTAAAAGAAACGGGATTATAGGAGGCCTAATATGGAGGCAAACAGAAGGCATATTATAAAGAGTGCTTTACCAGAGCCTTCCAGTCAGGTTTAAGTGCTCTGAAGTGAGCACCATACAAATGCTCAAAAAGACAGATAGGACTTCAGTGACCACCAACCAACCTCAGAATAAATGGACCTGGGCCCCTACCTTCCTCTCTTCCCCAGGTGTCCATGGGAGGCTCTTTGAAGTCCTCCTAGGAAGCAGCAGAGGAAAGGAAAGGAAATACAAAAGCCTCAGTAAATGTCATGAGACATTTCAAACACAGCTCTTTCAATTACTCACTCAAGCTAGTTTATCAGCTTAGACTCAACTCCGCTGCTGTTTGTTTCTCTAGTTGTTCTCCACTAACAAATGAGATGGAGGAACTGACTCAAAATTTTTATAAACATCATTTTTAAACCTCCCTCAAGGTGAATTGTACATCTATCAACACTTCTGGTCAACTTCTCCACCACTTTCTCAAATGATTACTTCATACCTCTTCCTCTTTCTTTATACCTCCAACAAATCAACCATCCCACCTCCCTTGAGTATACAAGTTTTGCTTTCACTCTGCTTCATTGAAGAAACAGAAGCCATCAAGAGAGTTCTGTGTTTTGCCTTCCAGTTGATATTGATGCTTTCATGCTTGTCTCTCTATCACAAAATCTATTCAATAAAAACAACAGTGATTGGATGTGAAGATATAAATAAGATCACATCACTCTCTCATTACCTTCCTATAGCATTTAAGATATAATTCAAAGCACTCTCCTAAGTTTACATGGTCATATAAGATCCTACCCCAACACACCTATATAACCTAATCTCCTGCCACCCTACCCTCTCTCACTATATTTGTTGGCACTCCATTCTTTGAATTCTGCCAAGTACTTTAAACTTACTCAAGTAAGCTTATTCCCATGCCAAGTACTTTAAACTCACTCTTCCCTGCATCTGTAATATGCTTTCCTGGCTGAAAGGTCACAGGCTTACCTGACACTTATCTAAAAGAGCTCTACCCACCTATTTCCCAATCCCTCTTTCATATTCTTCTTAGCACTTATTACTATCTTACTTAAGTCTCTGGCACACAAAGTGTCTTTAAAAAATCTTTTTTTTTTTTTTAAGAATAAGAGAGTTAATGAATCTCTCATGAAAAAAATATTGACACTGTGACAATTATCTCATATGAGTCAAGAAATTTTAAATGATAGAAATAACATCATTGAAGTAAAGACCTTCAATAAATGAAATTTGTCTTTGCTAATGGCTATTTGTAACTGACTAATCCAATTGGACAGATAACTTAAATGAGATTAAAAACCAAGGCAAAACAAACAAACAAAATAAACAAGGCTTTGATTCTATTGTGGTTCAATTAGTTTTTCTGTATTTTGTAGCCATAAAATTTACCATGTCACAATCAGCCATTTTGTAATTATTTCCCTTGTTCACATTTAGCTGGAACAATACTGATCTTTTCCCTGTAATAGCAAACTATTCCCAATTGGCTATATTATCATCATATTCTTATCTGCAAAGGGATTATTTATAAAAATAAGAAAAATTACAAGGAAAGAAGTTTTGCTGTACCACTCACCTAGCAAAACACTACAGCTACTTTTAGAATCTCTCTTCAGCAAGGCAGAGAGCTCTCCTCAAAGATAATCAGAGAGCAAAACACTTGGGTTTCTATTGATTTCAGATCAACCTACTGGAATCAGGCCTTTTCCTTTAGAAATTTTGGCATATCAGCTTCCTGCAGAAGTCAGAGGTTGATGAAATAATGTGGTGAAAGTAATAAGAAGAGAGAGATCGTATAATGTTCAAAGCTAAGGAGGTCTGCTATAGGTCACTAAAATTCAGGTGAAATTCCAGTTGGGTCTCTTTTGTTCTATTTACCACAATGTTGAAAATTGAACTTGGCAGTTAGGAGCCCTTTCGTCTTCTGAACAACTGTGGTTTGAATCCATTTCTTATCCCCCCAAAAAATAGTTGGACAATAACTTAGATGCACATAATTCAAGCCTGAAAATGGTTTTTGATGCCAATTGTTCTTGAAAAGACCCTGTGTTTCAAGTCATTGCAATTTAACTGTGCATTCAGTGCTCAGCAACTGCAAATAAATTGTGGATCTTTCTGTTTTACTTTAAATGTCATTATTCAGCCCAATTTTATTCACATTCACTGCAGCTTTAACAGTCGACATGATTCCTGTTCATGGATTAATGAGAGCCTTTTCTTTTCCAAGAGAATGCTATGTTGGTTTTCTGAAGCTATTTATAAAAGCAAAAGGAAATAACATCTTTCAAATGCATAAATGAATCAAATCATTCATAATTGTAACTTCAAAATTGAATATAGGAATATGATCTAATTTCAACCCAGCATGTATACAGTTAATGCTGGCCAGTGCTCTTTCTCTGAGTCCTGAGGTGTGGCATTAATTATGTATATTGCTTACACCTGTGGAAAATCAGCCTGCCCTTCTGGAGCTAATAAGAAAATTAAATGTTAAATTCAGACTGCAATGAGAGGGCCTTTTCAGTTATGCCTGCCATCTTTTGCCTAAGAGTGTTCCATATTCAGTCCTGCTCATTTTCATGCAGATTACCATGTATTGTACGAGTCAGATTAAAAAAGAATGCTTTTTTGAAATCTTACAGCTGCCAGTCTACATAACATAGGAAAAAGGAGGTGGAAACTGCTGTCCTGTTATCTATGGAAATATGATCTAAAATCCACGGCAAAGCTACTGAGAACTATGGGACACCATTTCCCAGACACAAGAAATAGTGGATTCTTTGGAGTAGAAAGAAGACTTTCCTGCTTCTCTCAATGTTTCGTACTTTTAATTTTTCTGGTTGGTATTTATTTGGGGAAGAATATTCATTTTCCTTTGAAGAAATGGAATACAGAAATTAAGAGTTTAGTTTCTGAACATGCATATCCTGTGTTCACATCCCACCTGCTATTCACCAGCTGTGTAAGCTTGGGGTGTTCACTTTGTTTCTCTGGCTCCATTTATGAAATGAGTTGGATAAGATTAAATTAATAAATATCTACAAAACAACTTAAACACTAATAAATCCTAGTCATTATTTTTATACAAGTTTCACTGAGTGATTAAATCAAGCGAAGCTAATTTGTATTAAAAAAAATCAAGTCACTATTTGTGGTCAATCATGCTCTGTACTATACATTCTTTTTCTTATCTGGTATCCCTTCACAGTACAAAAAAAAAAAAAAAAAAAAAAAAAAAAAAAAAAAATCAGTCCCTATAGTAACTTTGCTTCTGCAGAAAAAAATATTGGATAGATTAGGCCCAAATCTCATGTAATAGTATTTTGATAGCAGTCTCTATCAGTAACATTTTCTAACTAGACTTTTTAAATAGTTTTGTGCCAGTTAACAATGGCACAGGTCTAAGTATTATTCATAAACTCAAACTAAAAATCTAAGTAAATAGTATAGAGACTGACAATAGTAATCAGAAAAAACAAAATATTATGATAAGCTTGTTTTTCCAAGGAGCAAATGACTTGTATTAGTAAAAAGAGCAAAAAGAAATTTATAAATTCATAGAAAAGATGTAGGAAGTTTATATTCAAACTAATATTTTGGTAACCTTTGGAAAGTATGTGGAGATTTAAGATAAAGTCAAAATGGAATTTATCTGGTAGTTCAACTTTTTAACCTATGCTTCTTGTGTAATCAAATATTTTGATATTCATCATGTTATTGGAAATGCATTAAATATACAGAAAAACCACATGGCACCCCAAATATGTACCATTTTTATGCTTTTCTACATCAGTTTAAAATCTTGAATTTAAATTTAGAAAATAAAAATTTTTAAAAAGGTATCTAGAAATATATTTCAGACTTAGGATTTACCAGAACTTTTTGGAAAGCAATATACATAATTTATAATATATTAAATATGACTAAATATTTGGGAAAGCATACATAGATATAAGTAGAAATAACATCATAAATAAACTTATTTTTAGTCTGGGCACAGTGGCACACATCTGTAATCCCAGCAGCTCCAGAGGCTGAGGCAGGAGGATCACAAGTTCAGAGACAACCTCAGCAAAAGCGAGGCACTAAGCAACTGAGTGAGATTCTGTCTCTATATAAAATACAAAATAGGGCTGGGGATGTGGCTCAGTGGTCGTGTGACCCTGAGTTCAATCCCCAGTACCAAAATAACAAACAAACAAACAAACAAAAAAAAAAAAACAAGTAAAACATATTTTTAACTATAGATATAATCTTGTTTTATCTTGTTTTTTACCCTTCCTGTCTCAAAAGTAACTTAAGATTGCTTACTAAATAATAAAACTGACAAAATAATGAAAATAAACATGTCTTAAAAATATAAAAACAGATAAAAATATTGCAGGCAAATGGATGAAATTGGAGAATATCATGCTAAGCGAGATAAGCCAATCTCAAAAAACCAAAGGAAGAATGATCTCACTGATAAGCGGATGATGACACATAATGAGGAGGGGGCAAGAATGGAGGAAGGAGGGACTGTATAGAGGGAAAAGAGGGGTGGGAGAGGTGGGAGGAAGGGAAAAAATAACAGAATGAATCAAACACCATTACCCTATGTAAATGTATGATTACACAAACGGTACGCCTTTACTTCACGTACATAGAAACAACACGTATCCCATTTGTTTACAATAAAAATAAATTACAAAAAAAAGTCAAGAAGTGGACCTGGGTAGGACTGTCTGGAAACTTTTCTGGCATCCCCAGTAAAACTGGAGTGCAGGAGAGGCACATTGTCCTACTCCTCTCTGAGAGGACCCACTCTCTACTTTGAGAGAGTTCATCGTAATGTTATGCCTCCTTTCACTGTGATTATGTCTATAAATTACTGAGGATAGCTTATAAGACACACGTGATGGAATATAAATTAGAAATGTAGGTAGAAAACCTACCTACTTAGAGAAGTCCCTTAACCAAAGCAAAAAATAGTTATCCTGTATCACCTTTTCCAAACACTGTGAAGGAGCCACCTTCCAGTGGAAACAGCTGGCCCAGGGTGGTTATCGTCATTGAGTTTCAATTTTGGCTATGAGTTTGCTGCCAGGAAAGTCAATAAGGAAAATAGGATCAATGATATAGACTCAACGTTTGAAAAAAGGAAGCAGTGCTTTTCCTAGTACTGAATTTAAAAGAAAATTATTTACATGGGACTTTATAAGAAGACATGGGATGACTTAAAGGGGAATGCCCAGGACAATAAATTTATAGCAAGTGTTGTTGAAAATACTCAATGGTTATTTTTAAGTTAATTGTTAAAAAAAATAGAGTCACGTTCTCTGAAAAAAAAAAAAAAAAAACTAACAATTCTGAGTTTCTAAACAACCATGACAAAATTAGAGATGACTTTAGTTTGGTGTATAGAACTTTTTTGTAAAGTCATGCTTACAAGTTCATTAAATACTGCCATGGCAAAAATTTCAAGGAAGATTTATCATTCAGGTTTGATGTTTCCCCAAGATTTTATGTTTTTGATATGGTATTACATTGTAATATGATATATTACAATGAGGAATGTTGTTTTAGTGATCCCATATAAAGAGGATAACTGATATGAACAAAATTGCAATAATTTATGAATACTATTTTTACCTGGATTTTATACATAAAAGAAACTGAGGCATAGAGAATTTAACCAAGTTATCAAGATCAAAGAATTAGTAATTGGTGGAATTATAGAAATTTTAAAAACCATAGAAATGGAAACAAAAAGAGGCTATTTATTCAAACAGTGCTCCATCAAGGGAGTCAACCAGCATTACTGATGTTTGCAAGATACTCAAAATCAGGCATATTTTTATACAAGTTAATATAATGACTTTTTTATGGGGTGGGGAAGGAAGGTTTCAGATATGTTCTGATCAAAGATTTAGGTAGAAGAAGCTGGAAGGGACCACCTTGAAGCAAGGTCCCCATGAACCTGGTTTGGTAAGCATATTTGACATTTTTTGATTGGTCCTGAGTTGAAAACTGGGGTGAAAAACAAGGAAAGTGGCATTCACTGACCAAGTCTTCACTGACAAAGTCCTAACCATTCTAAAGCAGTTATTATAGCAGTTGTGGTTTGGTTTTCAGCACTGCCTGCTGCAGAAACTATAGTTTGGCTTTCTGAGGTAGTAGTTAGGTTGGGGCTGTAGCTCAGTGGTGGAGTGCCTACCTGGGGTGCATGAAGCCTGGGGCTCAATCCTCAGCACCACAAAAGCAAACAAACAGAAAAAAACTGAAGTGATTGTTTTGGAGTTTGTGGGTCAAAATTTTCTCATAGGGTGAGGCTGTTGTCCACTTGTATGTTGAGCTTCTCAAAGTTAAGACTAAAAAACAAGTTTTATGACTCTAACATGAGACACACTCTTAAATCAGTTGGAAGCTTTGTCTTAAGAGAATAAATTTTTATAGTCTTCTACTTGCTTAATGATGATGTACCCCAGTGGTTTTTAAAGAAGGGTCTGAAATCAGCATGAACATTATCTTAGAACTTGTTAAAAATGTAAATTATTTGAGTTCCACTCCAGACCTACTGAATTAGAGAGTGAATTTGATGCAGGCTGTACTTCTAGAACCATAAAAGTATGTATCAAATTGAATTAATAGTGACCACAAGATGGTTTGATTTTATAAAAATTATTTTTTGGCTTAGCAAGTAACTGTTTGATATTTCTATAAGTCACATAAAGGAAAATAACAAAATTGAATGAATATGTTTTTTAACATTACAACTCCCCAATCTCTTAACTAAGGTTTTTCATACTTCTTGAAATTTTTCAACTTTATTAGTGGACAATAGAAACACAAGTGGAAACTTTATCTGCAAATATGATATCCACTTTTTTTAAAAAAGATGAATGTTTAGGTTATAAAGTAAAATTGTGAAGAGATAACCCAAAGAGTGTTTTTTACTTCTCACAAATGAAGGAAAATAAATATGAGTGATCAAAATGGCGATTTTTATGCTGGTTCCTTTATGCCTTGGATTTTACATGCTCCAAATGATTTTGAAAAGAACATTACCTTGATAATATGTCACGGTTGTGAGCAGAGCTATTTGTCTAATGCTTACCCATGATCTGGATAAGATGATGCAGACAATTCGAAGAGTTTTATTAATCTGTTTCCTCCAACATACCCCTGTAAGTTTTATAAGCTGATGCTCTTAACCATTCGTCTACAATGCTACACAGATTTTTCACTGTTCATGAACAATGTTCCTTGAATGGCTTATAGTCAATTGAGGTAAATGAATCTTAAAAGTGGAAGGGGATCTGCCAGTTTGAGAATTTTGAATAACTTATGTAACACTCATTATCGTAACAGAGACTCCACATGGAACTAATAATACTTGGAGCCACTTTCATATGGAAACTGCTTCAGACCTGAAATTATTTTCCTATAAAAATCAACAGAATTATTAATCAGTCTTTTAAGATGTTTGTGGAAAGAACAAGTGCTTATAATGTATTCCAAACAGTATGATATATATTGAAATTCTTATAAACTTTGTCATATTAAAATACCAAGCAGAAAAGTTGGAAATTTTTGCTTTCTCATGAGTAAAAGTACTGGATCTATGAAGAACATGTTCATCATCTTATTATCTTTAAATATGCTAATACATTTCCTTTCATGAATTCAAGGAAGCAAGGTGAGCACCATTGAAAGTTTTGTATTTTCCCTCAAGCAGCCAATTCAAGTAGAATTAATGCTAAGTTTCCACTATTGAGACATATTTAATTAGCTGTCAGTAAATCTGAATGATAAGACCGTATAGTTGAATCGCATAAATTATACAACCCTAAATAAAGACTATGCATCTACATTTTTTGAAAGTCAAACTCTGGCAATATCCATACATGGGCATGCTTGATTTTGTTATGTGCATGCTTGATTTTGTTAAGGCTGAGGCCAAAATATATCATTGGTATCAATTATTATCAAATGTTTTTATGGCTAAGTTTAAAAAAGTCACCTCTTAATAAATTTCAATTGGCTTTTTCTAATTTCTTCTCCTAAATTTTGTCAGAATTTTTTTAAATGTATGGAAAATTTTTAAATGAATATTAAGATGATCCATAGGCTAGTTTCAACTTCTCTAAAGTCTGTCTTCCTATTTTTTATTTAAATTAAATCATATCCTATGACAAGATTATCAATTCAGGAAAGTCTGTTTCCACATAAACTTTAATTTCCCTAATATTAACTGTTTAGGTATGCCATTGAAATTAACTTAAATTTTAGTAGAAATTGATCACTTCCAAATTTACCATAAAATTAATGGCTGCTAGCATCTTACTAAGAATGGTCTAAAGACATTCTAAAAATAATAATATTTTCTGACTTCATAAGCACATTCTGAATTGTTCTGGAGTGTTCCTAGATTAGAATCTTTCAAAAAACTCCCAGGGTTGAGAACTACTGTTCTACTAAAGTAGTTCCCAGATTTTAGCATGAATCAGAATCAGTTGGAGGGCATGATAAACAAGATTGCTGGGCTCCACTCCCCTGAGCTAATGTCAATAACTCGGGATAGCCAGGGGCAGTGGTGAATGCCTGTAATCCCAGTGGATTGGGAGGCTGAGGCAGGAGGATCACAAGTTCAAAGCCAGCCTCAGCAAAAGCAAGGCACTAAGCAACACAGTGAGACCCTGTCTCTAATTAAAATACAAATAGGGATGGGATTGTGACTCAGAGGTCAAGTGTCCCTGAGTTCCATCCCTGGTACCCCCCACCACCAAAAAATAAGTCTGAACAGACTAGAAAATTGCATTCCTCATAAGATGGTGACGTGGGGATAGGAGACTCACAATTCAATAACCAAAGATCAAGTACATAGGGATATCAGCATAAACTGAGTTGATTCAACTAATTTAAAGTATGATAACTTTTAAAAATAGTGGTTGAGCAAACTATACTACCTGTTTTTGTGACAAAGATTTTACTAAAAAAACAGTCATATTCATTCATTTACATATGTCTGCATCTGCTTTCACTGCTACAAGGACAGAGTTGAGTACTTGCACAGAGAGACCATATGTTCCACAAGCCTAAAATATTTACTGTGGGGAGATTTTAGAAAAAGTTTGCTGGTGATTATAAATGATAATATAATACCAAAGAGCCTACCCAGCAAAATGGCAGTAGTTATAAAACAATAAGAAAACAAAAGCCAGTAATAATAAAAATAACACCATATGTCTGGGCTTCAGACCTTCAGAGCCAGTTCCTACTTGGTCATCTCCAGATATTCAGTAAGTTAAAATGATCTCATGCTAAACCTGTGATCTTCTTCCCCATAAAATCAGTCCCAGTGTTTCCTACAAATGGCACCATCATCCAGTACATTATGCAATCAAAAATTCTAAGACCCATCTTTGCTCCCTCCCTATTCTCTAGTATTTGCCTCCAAACTAGTAAGCATGATGAATTTTTACATCTATCCATTTTCTTCATTTTATCCTTACTACTATCATCAGGGGTATATAATCACCTCCATTCCAGATAACAAAAACACCTAACTAAACTTTCTGCATTCACTCTGGCTACCCTCAGTGGCTTTCCATAGTCCCAAAGCCTACAGTGTGTAGGGCCCTCTTGACTCCTTTACCATTCCTTTACCCTGTTCTGCTCTCATGATGTGTCAACCTACTTTTTCAGTTCATTTTCTCACCTACTTCTCTCACCAAACTTCTATATACCTGTTCCCCCTGCTTGGAATACCCTCCTTATTCACTTCTAACTCTGTCCTAACTTTTATCAACTCAAGTCCTTCTCAGGGAAGCTCTCTCCGCTAATTTATTTTTAACTTTAGCCCTTGTCATAACTGTACTTTTTTATTTGCTCAATTGCTTTTTTATTTGGTGTATCTGTTTCAAAAATAGAAGCTCTATGTTTTACATTATTTCCTAGTATTGTATTAAATAACCCCTTGCAAGAGTCTGATTAGCATATTTGTAAGTCACTTTTTTAACAAAATAATGAATCAATAGACAAACGTGCCAAAAACTCCCTAGTTAAAAGTCACTCCCTGGTTAAAAATCAAGGTAGATTCAAAGTAAATGAGGGAAAAAGAGAAATCGGGAGGGAAGAATCAGCAAATTTATGTACTGTAAGTATATATATGGAGACACAGAAAATTAGCATAACCACGATTCTTTTCTTTCTATTTTTTTGGAAATGCTGGACTCAAACCCAGGGCATGGCAAATGCTACACTTGTACTCTTCCACTGAGCTACATCCCCAGCCCCCATACTTTTTTCTTTAAATTTAAGAAAATGTTGCATAGTTAGGCCAGTAAAGCAGAAAGCAAAATATTTATGTAAAAAATGTTAAATGTAGATAAATATTACTAAAAATTAGTTAAATGCTAACAAAGTTCATTTGATCTAATACATGCTTACACAGGAATGAAACATGAGGACATTATGCTAATTTAAACAAGCTGGTCAGAAAAAGACAAATATCGTCTATTTCCATTTATATGAAATACCTTAATTTACTGAATTCAGAGAAACAGAAAGTAGAATGGTAGTTTCCAGGGTCAGGGAGACATGGGTTCTTGTTAAAAGGATCTGAAGTTTGATTTTTACAGAACTAAAAGTGTTCTGGATGGGGTTATATGACAAAGAGCACATATATCAATACATCTGCGTGGTATACTCAAGAGTGGTTAAAATGGTCAATTTTGTATCATGTATTTCATCACAATTAAAGTAAAGAAATTGCATTTAGAAGATGGAATTACTACTGCATTTTTTAAACAAAATCAATTCATTTTCCATTTAGTAGAAGGAAAAAAAAACAAGTTCTGCTAAAAATTTTTTGAAAAGAACAAAAAGGCAGAGGCAGGGACCACATCTGAGATAGTCTGTTTATTCTTAGTTACAAGGAAGAGCTTTTAAAAATTACAGGAAGGCAATATATGTTTGATGAATAAAAAGAAGTAGAAAGGTCTGATTATTAAGTGGTTAGAAGAGCAAGTGAAATTCCCTCTGGATTTGTCCCTAAGGGCTGTCATTTAAAAGAAATGTAATATAAGGATAAATGACTCTGACCAGTTATTTTCCTGTGGTTTAGTCCATTTTCTTAGAGAAATGGCCTACAGGGAAATAATCTTCTCTGTTGATATTTCCTCAAGATAGAGGATTGGAAAAGTACTGCCAGCACCATACTTCAAATTTCTAAATGCTACTATGTCAATCAAGGAATATGCTTCAAATACAAGGTTCACAGAGATGTCAAGTTGACCCTAGATAACTTAGGGAAGATACATACAATTCCAAAAAATATATACATGATACTTACGCCTGACAAGTCCTTCAATTTGTGAGGACACTGGAGTCATCTTGTAGTTTAGAAATTTAACCTTTGATAAAACCCAGCTGAATAACCAGGACTTAAATTTTCCTCTACCAAGTTTCTCGAATGGATGATTACCCTCCTTAAAGAGTACATGTTTTAAAAAAGTGTAGGCAATTAAAAGTTAAGTCTGGATACAGGACAATTTTTAAACATGAAAGGGGAGAAAAAGGTCTTTAAATTGAGGGATGAATTTCTAATTTGTTGAAAAATGTGGTTTAAAAATTAACTAGATATTACACCTTTCATGTGTCTACTATTGTTTTATGTGACATGAAGACTCTATCATTCAACTCACTGAAAACAGATTATTACATTATCGCCTTCTTTCTTGGCATGGAAAAATATAGGGGATTCTTACTAAGCTGACCTGAGATAAAAGTCCAAGAAATTATTTTTCTAAATGCAAAGATAATCATCATATGTTCCTAGAACTACTTGGGAGTAGGTTTGCTGAATGATCAATTCATGAGTTATGAGTAAATTTAAAGGAGTTAAAATAATTAGTATTTTTGATTAACAAGTGGTCGATATTAAATATAAAAAATACATTCTATCTTATTCAGGGCAAATCTGGGCTAAGGGCAAAAAAAAATTAAAATTGATAAGTCTCTGAGAAGACTATGTTTAACTTTAGAAGCTTGAAGTTCAGTTTAGTCTGAAGTGACTCAGTAGAGATTAAACACATGACAGGCAGAAGGCAGTAGGCAAGTCTCTTAACCATCTCAGGGAGTTATTTTGAAGAGGATATTGGGAGTTCCAGGAATAGAAATATCTCATTTTCTTTGGCTGCTACAGGGTTCTGGGTAGTTGTCAGGACTGAAAATACAAGTTCAAAATATATTTTAGACTCCCTCATTTGGTAATGGAACCAAAGATTCATCCTGGTCTTAAGTGCCACCTTCATTAATTGAGCATTTACATAGTGTGAGGCCCTGGAGCTGTTAAGAGGGTCCTATGGGAAAAGATCACTGGCTAGTAGGTAAGGCAGACATAATAAAGGACTAATTGCAATACTGATTTTCAAGATTATAAAACAGAGGTGCAAACTTATCTGTGGACGACATAAAAAATGGTCATGCTAAGTATCTGATGAGAGTTCATTTTAAAGGAATTTTGATTATTTCTGCAGTATACAAAATTTTAACATGATAACCAGATTGATGGCTGATAATATTATACCAGACATATCACAGACAATAGGAATATTGGCAAATTTCAAGGAATTCAGATATTTTCAAAAATAATACTTGACCCATGTGAAGTAACCCAGCAAAGTTGAAACATTCCTCTTAAACAATGCTTTTTCATGTGATTCAGTATATCGAATAACAGAAAATAATTAACATTTTCCAGGGGCCCTCTGGGAAACCTCAAGTTCAATTCAAGAATAAGATTATTCCATTTAGGATTTGATTATGGGAGGTTATTAAAGCAAGAAGGTTTGAACACTCAATTAAATAAAATTATAGATTATTATGAAATAATGCTTAGGTTCTCTCATATAATCAATAATGTGGTAAAGGTTAACAACACAGGAAATATTCTGAAAAAGACAAAGAATATTATTTCTTTGGCAGGTTACTTAAAAGATAAAGAAAAACCTTTTATAATACTTTACTAAAAACAGATCAATATTTCAAGAAAAGTAAAATTCTGACAGAAAACAAAATTCTAATTTTTCATCATAGTACTTCTCACAGTCCCAGATCTAAAAAAATAAAAACGCTTATAAATAAATCATTAAATCTTTAGCCGACTTGACTAAATGATCTCTATTTTCCAAAATTTTCTTACATTCATTCAATCTTTTTTTTTCCTGCAACATTTTTCTGTGTTTTGGGAACAAGCAGTTGTCTTACTTTAGGATAAATTATTTTTTTCATTTTACAAAAATCACATTCTTTTCATTGTTGAACGACACATCCTACTTTCCTTGTATGCTTTTCGTATCAATTTTTTTCTTTCCATGTGCTATTTTTAGTATTTTTAATTACATATATAGATTATAATTTGTAACCATTAGTCACCAATACTTTTCAGAGGAAAACCAGGAAATAGACAACTGCCTGTTACATGCCAGAATTCTGTATGATCAGACTATCAAATATTATGAATAGGCTATCTCTCATTTCTTAAAGGTATATACTCTTTTCTCATGTTTATTAACTGACTTAAATATAAGTACTTTCCTTGCATCATATTAAAAAAAAAATAAGCAAAAGTACAGAAGCTTCAATTCAGACTCAGTATTAAATGTTTCAATATTTTATCTTAGAAATTAGTAATGAATATATATTACTTAACTGTATAACTCTAAGGTTGCAAGTTAGCAAAAATATTTTTTTAAAAATTTTGGTAAATATACTGTAACACAATAAAAAGGCAAACGATCATCTCATGTTATTTTTCTGTGAACTATTTTTATAGCATAAGCATGTCAGAAAACACAAAACAAAAAAATCAAAATAACCTTAAAAACTTAAATACATGTTGTTTGTTTGTTTGTTTACTGCTATATTTGAAATATCTGAAGTACTGAGTATTTTAGTCAGCTATTTCACCATTGTAACCAAAAGACCCAATCAGTACAACTGTAGAGGAGGAAGAGTTTATACAGGGACTCACAGTTTCAAAGTTCTCCATCCACAGACAGCAGGCTCCATTCCTCAGGGTTGGAGGTGAGGCAGGACATCTGGTCGAAGAATGTAGCTGAGGAAACCAGCTCACATGGGGATCAGGAAGCAGAGAGAGAGAGATTCTACTCTCCAGATACAAAATATATACCCCAAACCCATGCCCTCAATGAACCACTTCCTCCAGCCACACCCCACCTGCCTCCAGTTACCACTCAGTTAATCTCATTAGGGAGTATTTCATTGATTAGGTTAAGGGTATAACCCAATCATTTGTCCTCTGAACCTTCTTGCATTGTCTCACACATGAACTTTTTGGGGATACCTCACATCCAAACTATAACACAGAGTATCAACCAATTTATTTTTGCTTCATGTTTTTTTATATATTTGTTATTGAATTTAAATTTTGACACTTTCAAACACCAAGTAGATATAGTATTTACTTATTTAATTAGTAAACCCAAATAAAAGGAAAACAATGTATGCTCATATTGTACTTAAAATGATTACTTGGAAGATTAATCTATTTTTATAAAAACCAAAACTATTAAAGATTTACCCAAGACATATGAACTTGAAAAGCATTTGAAATAATGTCTATATTTCTGAGAGTTTCAGGAACAATCAATTTGTATAAGTGCTCACTTATCTCTAAACCAATTTGAAAAGAGCTTCCTGAAGTGATTTTATAAATTAATCTGGTATTATCCTGAGATAGAAAATTACCACATATGTATATATGTACATGCATGCATGCATACATATATAAAAACAAATACAAACAGATACAACATGTGATTTTATAGCTTTTTCTTATGACAGGTAAGTTGAACATAGTTAACAATAATGCATTTTATATCTCAAAATAGAAGAAAGGATGTTGAATATACTCATCATTAAAAATTGATAAAATCTTTAGATGATAGATTTGCTAATTAGTCAAATTTGACCATTACCTAATGCACACATGAATCAAAACATCACATTATACCTCAAAAATATGTAAAAATATGTCAATAAAAATAGTATGGATAAATTATAAAATAAAATCATAGCCATTTGTCAGGCAACACAGTAAGACAAAACTCACTTGGGTACTTTCCCTTCATATTTTATCTGAATTATACTATTGGCAAAAAGTTGAGATTACCTAATCAATAAGGGTTAAAGCTATTTTTAGGCAATATTTGTGTAGAAGACTTATCTTTTGCCCCGATATGAAATTTTAAAAGCACTGTGGAGTCTATTTTAGGTAAGCGACTAGGGAAACACCTAGTGGCTACATGGATGTCTCTAAAGCCCATCTAAGTTGATAAAATATTCAGTAAGTCTCCAAAGCCTTTTTCTTCTTTGAGTCTTAGGTAGCTGAATCTAGGAGATTCTGTGTCTCTAGAAAGACCTCCAATGGAGGACAGGCTTCCCAATTTCTAATGTCTGTATGGTACTGAGGTGCTGAAGAGGGAAGGGGTGGACATAGGAATATTTATCTCTATATGGTCTGAAGAAGGACATATCAAAAGGTTTCAGAGAACTGAAAGAAAGATACAAAGTGGGAAAAGTCGTGGGAGCAATGAGAAGGAGGGTCTTAGAAAAGCCAATTTGGGGAGACCTTCAAATTTCCAAAGAGGCTGTTGACATGACAAAATATTCTTGGTGAATTAATACCAAAAAGAAGGACATGGACTGAATTGGCAGAGCATACAGTCAGCAGGGCGAGGAAAGAGCCAGGAAATATCTTCCAGCAAAGGAGTCAGGGAGTCTATGTCTACTTGACATAGCCAGGAAGAGAGATTTCTATCTCAAGGAGCCAGGGGGAATATTCTACTCAAATGAAAGTTAGAAAGAAGGACTTCCACCTAAGGGAGTCAGGAAACTATCTCCAAAGCCAGAGTATAAGGAACAAAGTCTTCCTATTCAGGATTCAGGAACTGAAGCTCACCCCAAAAGCAAGGACCCAGGAGGAAGACCTCCCAGCCCAGAAGCACCTTTCCACTAGTACCATAGCCCAGCTCTATCTAGTATTAGAATTGTAAAAATGGAAATCTGTCCTTACCGGTTTCAGTAGACATGTGTCTGCAGCAATCCTTCAGGAGTCTGACTCATCATGGATTCTCGATCAGTCAGTTGAGAACAAAGGCAAAGGCTTCAAAGTCTTCACTTAGGGTCCTGGGCAAGAGTTCTGGGAGTTGATGGTGAATGCAGTCCTTTGGGTCACAGTACTGTAACTAATAAAGAAAGAATTATCCATGATACTTGCTAAAGAATGGGAAGGCTAGGGCTGGGAGATAGCTCAGCTGGTAGAGTACTTGCCTTGCAAGCACAAGGGTTTTGTAGCACAGGACTGGACCCCATTAAAATACAAAAAAGAAAAGTGAGAATTTATAGCCAAGGAACAGGTTGGGAGTATCAGTAAATGAGTAATTTCTAAGAAGAAATATCAGGGGTAAAGAGCTTTGGCTATATACCTAACAGGATTCTTGTTGCAGACAGGTCAGGGTAATCAGATATCACCCAGGGGATAGTACAGAACAGAGAATTTGGTCAGATATCAAGGGGGATTTGGTATCAAAAGTGGATAGTCTAGCTAACTCAATTCAGCAGGATTCTTGCTAAAAGCGGTTGATTAAAAGAAGAACACTGTTATATGCTAAATGATTGTGTTCCCCAAATATTCATATAGTGAAATCTTAACCTCATTGTGATGAGGTTCGAAAGATAAATAGGTCATGAGGGTGGAGTCCTCCTCAATGGGAATGATGTCTTTTTAAGAAGAGAGACAGGAGCTTACTTTTACTCCTTGCTCTTCACAAGAAGATATGGCCATTTGCAAAATAGGAAATACGCAATGATCAGATCCCAGATCTGCTGGTACCTTTATCTTAGATTTCTCAGCCAACAAAACTGAGAAATGAATTTTTCTGTTGTTTAAGTCATTCAGTCTACACCCCAACTAAAAGACATAGAAATTCAAAAGTCAAGACCTGGTTGGGAAGAAGATTTAGAAGAGCCCACTGAAGTTTGGTCAAAGAGATTCTGTCACATGTCAAGTGAACTATTTAGTAGATTCGTACTACCTCTCTTCTCCAAATCATTCCAGTTAATCTTCCTAAAGCATTACTTAATTCCTTCCATTTTCTGCTTAATATTATCATATCTTCCTATTTTAAGGTCCTTCAGAAATTGGCCCAAATTTAGCTTTCTTAATATAGTATCAGACAATAAAAAATATTCTCTATAATATAAAAATATGATTTAAGCTGGGAATATGGTTGTAGCTACTCTGGAGGCTGAAAGAGAAGAATCCTTGAGCCCAATCCAAGGCCAGCCTAGGCAATACAGTGAGAATTCATCTGTTAAAAAAAATAAATAAATAAAAAACAGACATTTTTGTTACTAAAGGCTGGTATTGTGATACCTCCTGCTTCACTCTTCCTGTTTTGGTTATTCTGGATCTCTTATTCTTCCAAATGAATTTCATGATTACTTTCTCTATTTCTATGAGGTATGTCATTGAGATTTTAACTGGAATTGCATTAAATCTGTATATAGCTTTTGATAGTATGGCTGTTTTGACAATAATAATTTTGTTTATTCTAGAACATGGGAGCTCTTTCCATCTTCAAAAAGTTTTCTTTAATTTCTTTCTTTAGTGTTCTATAGTTTTCATTGTAGAGGTCTTTCACCTCTTTTATTAGGTTGATTCCCAAGTTTTTTTTTTTGAGGCTATTGTGAATGGAGTAGTTTTCCTAACCCAATCAATAAATGGGCTAAGAAACTGAACAGACGCTTAACAGAGGATATATAATCAACCAACAAATATATGAAAAAATGTTCAATATCTCTAGTAATTAGAGAAATGCAAATAAAAATTATCCTAAGGTTTCATGTCACTCCAATTAGAATGGCTACTATCAAGAACACAAGCAACAATAGGTGTTGGCGAGGATGTGGGGAAAAAGGTACACTCATATATTGCTGGTGGGGTTGCAAATTGGTGCAGCTACTGTGGAAAGCAGTATGGAGATTCCTCAGAAAACTTGGAATGGAACTGGCATTTGACCCAGCTATCCCACTCCTCAACTTAAACCCAAAGGACTTAAAGTCAGCATACTACAGAAAGTAACCACATCAATGTTTACAGCAGCTCAGTTCACAATAGCTAGATTGTGGAACTAACCTAGATGACCTTCAATAGATGAATGGAAAAAATAAACTGTGGTGTATATATACATAAGAGACTATTATTCAGCCATAAAGAAGAATAAAATTATGGCATTTGCAGGTAAATGGATGGAGTTGGAGAATATCATTCTAAGAGAAATATGCCAATTCCAAAAAACCAAAGGCGGAATATTTTCTCTGATAAGTGGATATGCAACAGGGGAACATGGGATTGTGTAGAGGGAAATGAGAGGAGGGGGCAGAAGCCAAGGTGGGGGAGGAAAGATGGTGGAATGAGACAGACAGCATTACCCTATGTATATGTCTTATTAGAGGAATAGTGTGACTCTACATCATGTACAACCAGAGAAATGAAAAGTTGTACTCCATTTGTGTACAATGAATCAAAATGCAGTCTGCTGTCATGTATAACTAAATAGAACAAACAATAAAAAAACAATTCTTATTCTTTTTTTCCCCCAGTGCTGGGGACTGAACCCTGGGGCTCCAAGCATTCTACCACTGAGCTACATCCCCAGTCATTTTTATTTTATTTTGGACAGTCTCCCCTAGGTTGGCCATGAACTTGTGATCCTTCTGCTTCAACCTCCTGAGTTGCTGGGACTTCAAGTATGTGTCTCTGTGCCCAGTAAATAAAATTATTCTCTGTAATGTTAGCCACTTCCATTTTACTGCTATGTAATTTCATCATACTTTCACCTATGGAATTCTGCTTTTCAACATCAGTGTGCATATCATTTATACCATTAACTTTTCCTCATGGTCCTTATGAGAAGTGAAATGTCCCTTCTCCGAATCTCTATAGTACTTTGCACCAAACTTAGGGACTGAAGAGAAGGACCCAATGCTCCCCTTGAGGTACTTTCTATTCTTACATTTTTTACAGCCGCTGCTGCCCCAAAATGACCTGCAGTTGACCACGGCTATATTAAACTCGCCTGTTGCTCAGAAGCTTTTGCTTTGGCTTCTGCCCGCCTCTTTCTCCTGTGCATCCAGTTGACTCCATCCTACTGCTTCTCCGGATGACTCCATCCCTTCTCAGCCAGTTGAACTCATATCCGAGCTGCCCCGCTACCCTTGACTAAGCAAAAAGCTAGGGGTTTGCAGGAAGGACACTGCGCATGCGTGGGCCTGCTGCCCGCTCCCTGATGAGCACTCTTTCCCATACTGTTATTGAAATAGTCTGTGTACTACTTCTTATGATGTAGTGTGAATCCTGAGTCTCTTTCTGATGGGTATATTTTGCAGATTCATGATTTCTATCTTGGGTGGAATAGACTTTGCTGGTTGCACTAAAAGCCGCAACATGAAGGCTGCTGGTGTGAGAGCACCAACAACTGGGGCTGGTTAACACTCAGGTGATTGGCAGGGAGAGAATGGCTGGGGTGTTGGAGAGCTGCTAGCTGCTGAAGCTCCAAGAGTTCCAAAGAGCTGAGAACCACTGGCACTGAAGGCTCAGAACTGCTAATATAAATTGCTGAGAGCCATTGAACCTCAAGAGTCAGAGCTGCTAACACTGAAGGAGCTGCATTCTGCCTATTGATTTCTATCCAAATTGAGAAGAAAAAGTAGTACAAACCTCAGCTGATTGGTAACAACATTCAGTTTGTGTGTTTTAATTGTTTGGTAACGTGTAATTTCAATATAGTTTTTTTGGTTACGGACATTATTCCATTGTGTTTGATTTTACTCAGTACTTCACACAGGTTTGTATGTGGTCTCAAAACAAGTAAATCCAATGTGTAAATAAAGTGGAATAGAGGGAGTGGTGCGTTCCAGTTTGTTGTTAATGATTGAACTTAATTTCAAGTGAGCTGCTTGCATGTCTGTGTTTAACGTGGTACTATTCACAAGAGCTAAAATATGGAATCAACCTAGATATCCATCAGTGGATAAACGGAAAATGTGGTATTTATTCTCAGTGGAATATTATTCATCCATAAAGAAGAATGAAATCCTCCTTTATGGATGGAACTAGAGAACATTATTTTAAATGAAATAAACCAGACACAGAAAGGCAAGCACTGCATGTTCTGTCTCACATACCTAAAAGCAAAACATGTCAACTTGAATGTAGGATAGTGATTATTAGAGGTTGGGAACAGGGTAGGAGGATGGATGAAATGAGGTTTAATTTTATTACCACATGCTATGGAGATGTGTTGAAATAACCCATTGGTATCCTATTAATAGGTACAAATATTATATGTCAAAATATTTTTTTAAGTGTGATTGGGAGATGATTCATTTTTTTTTTCTATCTGAAGTATTCTTTTTTCTATTTAAATTTTATATTCTAGAATAAGGTGTGTTTTTTTAAATGGCAAGGTAAGATCCTGGGTAGACTCACTCTTACTTTAAAACAATGAAATTATGGACAAAGTTAACAATTTCATAAGTTTGTCAATTAACAAAAAAAAAAAAAGGAACTAAATATTGTCCATCTAGGAGAAACTATTGAATCTGAGTAAAATAGTGGAGTCCATTCTATTTTAATTTAGGACTAAGCTCATTCCTCTTCTCACCCCAGTTCAGGGGCACTGTAGACCAAAACTGGAAAGTAAGGGAAAATGAAGATTATGCTCTGGGAATGGTGCCTGAACTTCCAAGACCTGGAAGAATCCCTGTTCTCCAAAGATGGCGACTATTTGATTAGACTCAGAGCTGCACTAAGAGAAAACCACTGTATCCCAGAGCATCACTGAAAACAGTGACATTTTGCTGGCAACATCAAAACTGCATAGGACTATGTTTTCAGTTAGGATAACCCAAAGCCTAGCAGGGAATTGTAGCTTAATCATTGTAAGAAAAAATTACTATAAACATCCCATATGAATATAGAATAAAAACTTAAAAAAAAAATACAAACCCAACCTAGCAGCACCTTCAAAGGATTATACACCATAACCAAGTAGGATTTTTCCAGTATGCAACCTGAGTTTACCATCCCAAAAATCAAGCAATGTAATACACCAAATTCATTGAATTTGGGCCAAATTTTATATGAACTTCTCAATAGATGCTGAAAAGGCATTTGACAATTTTTTTTTTAATTTCATCATCAAATTACTGAGTAAAGTACAAATAATATGAAACTTTCTTAATCTGTTAAAAGATCTCTATGGGAGAGCCCACACTAACATGAAACTTGGAGGAAAAATGAATGCCTTCCCTGTAAGATTAAGATAAGATCTGTGTTCTAACAACCCAGAGTCAATACTATACTAGATTTTCTAGCAGCAAGGCAAGAAAAATAAATATAGGTTTCCAGATAAAAAGAAAATTTTCTCTATTTTTAGAGACTGTTACAATGTATATATAAAGCCATAATGAATCCAGTTTAAAAAATAAAAGCAAGTATAGCTAATAAATTCGACAATGTGACAGTACTCATGACCAATATACAACACTTAATTGTATTTCTGTACAAAGAAGATTAGGTCTTGTATGTTAAAAACTATAAAATATTATTTAAAAAATAAAGATATATAAATAAATGGAAAGAAACTTAATATTCATGGGTTGGTAAACTTAACATTATTAAAATGACACTATCTCCAAATTGATCTGTAAATTCAATACAATTATTTATAAAAATTGTATCTGGCTTATTTTTATTTATAAATTAGAAATGTATCCAAAAAAATCACATAGGATCATAAGAAACCCAGAATAGCTAAAACTATTTTGAAAAAGAAGAAAATTGGAACCCACAAATCTCCTAATTATAAAACCTGCTACAAAAACTCAGCAATTAAGGCAGTAAGGATAGAAATATTGATCTATACAGAACTGAGGGTCTAGAATAAATTATATTTGTAATCAAATAGTTTTAAGCAAGGGTTCCAAAACAAATCAAAAGGGAAAGATTTATCTTACTTTTTAAAGTACTTTTTATTTGTTTATTTATTTTTGGTACTAAGGATTTAACCCACTGTGCTTTACCAATCAGCTACATCCCCAGCACTTTTTATCTTGAGACAGGCTCTCCCTAATTTTTAGGACCTCCCTAAGTGTTAAGGCTGGCCTCAAACTTTGGATCCTTCTGTCTCAGCTTCTCCATTCAATGGGATCATAGGCAAGCACCAGCCCACCCCAGAATTATCTTTTAAACAAATGATGCTTGGAAAAGTGTTTATCAATGGGTAATGAATAACTTTATGTCCCTTCCTCACACCATACAAAAAATTTCACTCAAAATTATCATAGACCTAAGCATAAGAACTATAATTATAAAATATCTAGAAGAAAATATGGAAGTAAATCATCATGAGCTGATATTAAGCAATAGTTCTTCATATATGATACCAAAAGCATAAGCAAAAGAAGAAAAACAAAATAAATTTGACTAAATGAAAATTAAAAATTTTTTAAACCCAAAGATACCATCAAAATAGTGAAAAGACAATCCATAGAAGGAGAAAAAAATATTTGCATATCACATATCCAAACAAAAATCAGAACATATAAAGAACACTTAAAACTTAACAATATAAAGACAACAAAATATTAAAATGGACAAATGGTCTGAATAGAAATTTTTCCAAAAATTCACAGTATTCAATAAAAAAATAATGAAGTACTGGTGCATGCAACAATATGAATAAACCTGAAAACATTATTCTAACTTAAAAAAAAGCAGCACATTCAATGACTCTATTTATAAAAAATATCCAGAATCAGCAGAACTATAAAGACAAAATATTATTAAGTGATTGCTTAGGGCTAGGCAGTGGAGGCACTTGGGAATATGAAGTAATTGCTAATAGACACAGGGTTTTGGATTTGGGTGATTAAAATCTTCAAAAATTAGATGGTTGAGATGTCTTCACAATTCCATGAATGTACTAAAGAAATTGAATTTAAACTTAAAATACATGAATTTGTAATGTGTGAAATTTATTTCAGGAAAAAGGGGAGTTATGTACTTTACGCATGATGACAATTCGATCATTTCTTATTGTACAAATCAAAGAATACACATGTGGATTTTCATATGTCTATTTTAGCTCTGATCTTTGATTTGTATTTCCCTGCATATGTAACTATCTGTATATGGATAAAAGATAATGATTATTTTTATATTCATATTAGTGTAATTTCATGTAATCTATGTAAAAATCATAATTACATGACAAATTAACTGACCAGTCATCTCAACCTAAAAAAACAAAATCAAGTAAGTTTGCTAATACCTTCTTCATTCTCATCTTATATTAAAGGATGATGAAAATTTTAGTACCTGCAATCCAGTAGAAATTGTGATAGTGATTCACTATTTACATCATCAATTATAAACAGGTGAAAATCCCAAATTCATTCCAGAAGAACACAAGTTTAAAGCAGGAAATTATAGCCTGCTTTTTTCCTCCTTTGGGAAATGTATTTCCTTCCATTTTAAAGAGTGACACAATATTGATTTCTTTGTCCATAATGAATCAGCCTTCCTTTCCATTCTGACAGCTATTCCTAATCATTTTAAATAATAAGATAACATGTTCTACTTCTGTAGAACATGTAGAATCTGCTTTTCATATTGTTAAATGCTTCTCTGATTTGACCAGTCATGTTTTATTCATCTAATGTGATGTTTCTAAAGTTTTAAAGACATGTCAGTGTGATTGACTGATTTTATTTAGACTGCTTGTTCCATGCAATAACAAAAAAAATTAACCAAATCCAACATCATGATTTCCCTTTAACTATAAATTATTAATTCTTGATTTAAACTCCCTATTTTATGGCAATAAACAAATACATGGAGAGTTTTGGGTCATAGAAATCCGTCTTTCTGCTGACATCCCAATGCTTAGTTTCAAAATTTATCTTGACTTCTCTCTTGAGTTAAACCAGAAATTCCTCACAACTAAATTCTGGCAACATGGAGGCTTTAACAAAGGCCATGCTTGGTTAAAAATAAATGTGCTTATTCATTAGACTCATTATTCTCATATATGGCTAATATTCAGATGGGTTTATGAAACTGAATCAAAATGTAAATAATTTAACAATATGGTAAAATTGGTGGTCTTTGTGTAAGAGAACTATTCGGTAAGGTGTTTATTAAAAAATAAAAGATTTAGTACATTTTTATTGAAGTGTAGCATAATAAAGAACACAAATATGTGATGATTTTCACCTATGAACACACATAATGAACACTCAAATCAAGATACAGAACAGGTTAGGCGATATCTCCTAAAAACTTTTATGCCCCTAGTATCAGTTCCTATCTTTTAAGGAAAAGGATTATCTTGACAACTAAAATTATAGGCTAGATGTATCTATATCACTTCATGTAAATAGAATGATAAAAGTCATCTGGCTTGTTTTGTTCAGTTATATTGTTCAGATGAATTTGTGGTGTATAATTAAGCTTTCTTAGTTTCCATTTTACATTGTATTTCATTATATACCACAAAAATTTATTTACCAAATTTTCTACTGATGGACACTTAGCATAATGTCAGTCTTTCTGAAATTTTTATGTGCATTAACATAGGCATTTTAGGGACTTCATACATTAACATATTGAATATATCAGTACGTTGACATTGATTGTAACATTACAGTGAGAAAAGTTATTAGGCGGACAAGAAAAATTAGAAAAATATAATATTAACACTTTGTACAATGAACTAACATTTTAATAGAGAACATCAATTTCCTTTTTTATTGATACAAATCCAGTCACCTTTAATTTATGCAAAATCATTGGGTTCTACCCATTTCAAGTTGTACTTCATATTGTTGTTTTTTATTTGAAGTCCTCCTGTTATACATACAATGCTTGGACCAGCATAAATTAAACTTACATGTCCTCACTTGTGAAGAATGCAGTCATTTCATCAGATTGATGCCAAAGAGGGTTTAGCATCCTATCAAAAATTCAGAGTCTGGTCTCCAATACTGCAGTTCAAGTGAGCACCTTTTTTAACAGCTTTCAAAACTCCTGGGCATATCAGATTTAATTAAAGTGAATTACAATTAATATTAAAAATTCCTGGGATATTAAATTGTTACATTGTATAGGCTTGGCCTTGCTCAGATAGTCTTTCACAGAATTGGATACAGTCATAAAGTAAAAAGTTTCAGCTCAGTTTTCAAAGTACCAATTTTATGTACAAGAAATAAATTGCAATTCCAAATAAAACTATTTAATCAATATTTCTTTCTTGGATTATCTTTGAAAGTATGGTTTGCTTGGTGCTTGTAATATAGTTAGTAGAACATAAATGCCCAGTGCACGTTTGCTGAGAGTATAGAATGTAGTAAAAATGAAATGGAAGGAGTAGCTTTTTCATATGACAATGACCAGTAAACATAATTTGTAGCTAAATTTAAAAAATTGAGAAAGAATATTTTGTTAAAAACAATGTCTACTGCATTCTGACTAAATAGCAATGTAATGCTGAGAGCAAAGCAAATTGTGCTTAGGAAATTGCAGATTGCTGTTAATTCTGTCTAAGGAAATGTCCAACCCTTTCCTCAACAGTAGCCCTCCAGCAGAAACTTTAAATATGTGATTAGATTACCCTCCCAGTGATCTTGGCTTGCAAATGTCTAAATAGCAGTAATAAAATAATCATGGATTTGGAACTCCATCCAGTCATTCTATTTGGCCATAATAATGTACCATGGAAGTTCATTGTGTGTGGTGCTAAGGAGTACAGTTAAACCTGTGTTTATCAGAATGGAATGTGCAGAGAATCAGCTGGTCTTTGGAAGAGGCTGTTTTCAATGGAAATCACAATAGTAATACTGATGGCGTGCCCACCACTGAACTGAATATTGGTATTTAGTTAGAAACACTATAACCTGGGACTCAGCATTTGGTTTTCAATGTCTAATTGACATTGTTCTTTCCAATTTGTTATTTTAAAACTCTTTTTAATTGTGCATTTTAATTATATGTAGTAGTGGGATTCATTGTTACATATACATGCATGCATACAATATAACAATGTAATTTGGTCAATTTCTTCCTGTGCTATATGTGTACACTAGAATGCAATTTTAGGGTTGTATAAAATATTTGCCTGTGTGTGTGTGTGTGTGTGTGTGTGTGTGTGTGTGTGTTGGTCAATCACATAATTATGAATTGTCCTTTCTGGAATATTCTGAGTGGGAGCTGACTGATATTTCCATTAGTCTCTCAAGTTATGTGGAGCATACCATTAGTTCTGCCACTTTGGTAGGTAGTATATCCTACTAATTGATCTGTAGGTCAAGAAAAGGAGTAAGTCTGTTGTTTGTCATATATAATCTAGATACTAACATCCCAATCAATATGACTTTCTCAACCCAAGAAAGATTTGGATTCTTAGAAAACTATGTGTCCTTATTATGGTTGAGGAAAGAGATAGAAGTCTTCTCTATTAAGTATTTCTGAGTCAGTGTCATTATGATTAGAAAATGGAAATGATTATAATGGAAATGACTACAAATAATTAAATTATAAGAACCTTGTAAAACTATGTTCCTCTCAATTATAATCTCATTTTCACTGTACCATGCTTAGAGCCTTACATTTGTGCCATCTGAGTCTTCACAAATTGTTCACTTTCAAAGGACAAATGTCTTTTTACATAGGTATTGAATTTCTATCTGCATAGGAAAATTGAAATATGACAGCAGAAAAAGGAGCAATATACCCTTAATGCTATGTTAATTACAATATCTTACGATTTTAATGAGAAGCCAGTAGGCCTATTTCTTCTTAGAATAATAAGAATTGTGTTTTACTTTTGTTGTTCATCCAAATCCTTCCTCATCTTCAGATTGGTAGCATTCTTGCATTTCTTTTTCAAAGGCAAGAGATCTCTCAGTAAATAACTCATTTGAAACGTGCAAAGAGACACCTCCAATTAAATATGAGTTCTTCAAGTTTTTATCACAAAAGACTTTACAAAAACGTTCAGCAAGAGTTGACAGCGGGCATGATGGCACACACCTGTAATCCCAGCAGCTTGGGAGGTTGAGGCAGGAGGATTTCGAGTTCAAAACTAGCCTCAGCAACTCCAGGAACTAAGCAACTCAATGAGACCCTGTCTTTAAATAAAACACAAAATAGGCCTGGGGATGTGGCTCAGTGGTTGAGTGCCCCTGAGTTCAATCCCTGGTATCCAAACAAAGAAAAGAAAAAGAGTTAACAGATTATTCTGATAATTATATTGCTTACCAGAAACTAATAATAATATGAGTATGTCTTTTATCTTGTAAGGAAATTTGGATTGGCCCTTCAGATCAGTTTAATGAAGCAGCTTTTGACAATTCAGTTAATGATTTTCCAGATATTACCTCACAGCAGTTTGACTTCTGAGGTTCTAGATTCTTTTTTCAATTCAGAGTATTTTTAAGGCTCCTTTGAAAATTTAGCATTTTTCTATTTTAACGAGGAATATTTTATATTTCTTCAGAACTTTATGTAGACTGAAGCATTGAGAGAGAGAGGAATATGAATGTCAACTGAGTAAAAAAATGTGTGTGTATGTGAGCATATATTTGACAACCTCAAACAAATGGACATCATATATGCTTTGATTTGTTTGAACTTAGTTCCCTAGAGTGCCATTTTCAAAATATTTTGCTTTATTTAGCTAACTGTAGCTTTATAGCAAGTCTTGAAAACATTGGGCAACATTGATGTTATTCTTTAGTATTTTGTTGGCTATTCTGGATATTGTTACTTTTGGTGGAAATTTTAACTTACTATGATTTTGATTAGGATCTAGTCAAATCTACACATCAGATTAGGAAGAACTGACCTCCCCACAATCTTGTGTGAATATCTCTCCATTTTTTATCAATCTTTGATTTCTTTCATCAGTTTTGTTATTATCCTCCTGTAGATCATGTATCTATTTTCTAAGATTTAAACTGAAGTATGTTATAATTTTTTATTCTAATATAATAATTATATTTTCTATTTCAAATTTCATTTGTTCATTGCCTTGATCTTTGTATATTCAATATTTATCCTGCAACTTTACTATAATCAGTTGTAAGTTTCAAATGATTTTTATGAATTTGGGAAGATGTTCTACATAGACATCATGTCATCTGCAAGCAAAGACAGTTTTGTTTCTTGTTTTCCACTCTATGTATGTTTTCTTTCTTTTCTTTGTCACATTTCATGTGCTAGGATTTTAGTATAATGTAAATAGAGGAGTAAGAGGAAATATTATCTTGTCATTGGTCTTAGAGGAAAGCATCTCGTTTCTCACCATTAAGTATGATATTAGCTGTAAGCTTTTGTCATTGTTCCTTATCAAGTTGAGGAGGCTCTGCACTATTTCTAGTTTGCTGAGAGTTTCTATTATGAATTTGGGATTTTGTCAGTTGACTTTTCTTTTTATATGTAATCATATAATTTTCCTTCTTTAGCCAGTGTGATGGGTTATATTCATTCATTTTTTGGATCTAGATGTCTCTTGAGATAAACACTCAAAATAAATTCAAATATCATTATGCATAATTCTTTTTGAACATTGTTGAATTGAATTTACTACTATTTTGTTGATTTTTGCAACTGTGTTCATAATAGATATTTTTCAGAAGCTTTCCGTTACTTTTTTTTTTCCCTTGATTTTTGTGTTGGTGTGATACTAGCCTAATACAATGAATTAGGAATTGTTCTATTTCTGGAAGATACTGTAAATATTGATATAAATTCTTCTTGAAATATTTGGTAGGATTTTCAAGTGAAATCACTTGATCTTGAGTTTTAGTTTTGGAGATTATTAAAGACTCCATTTCTTCAACAGATATAGACCTATTAAGATTATATATTTTTCCTTTTATGCATTTTGGTATGTCTTTTAAGGAATTGCTTTGTTTCCTATAAGTTATCATTTATGCACATAGAGTTCCTATTACTATTGTACTTTTAACATCCATAGGATCTTATAATAGTAAGCTGTATCTTTTAAAAAGTATCCTGGATCAAAAAACAAACAAACAAATGCGGTTTTTAAAATTTAGTAATTATTTTCCTCCACTACCCACAGATTTTTGTTGCATTTTCTAGTTTCTTAGTGTGGAATCTTAGATTTTTTTATTTTAGATCTTTCTTTTTTTCTAATATTAGCATGCGGGACTATTCATTTTCCTAAAAGCATTGTTATTGCTGCAGTCTCTACTTTTTAAGAAAGCATAAGTTTATTTTCTCACAGTTCTGGATACTGGAAATTCAAAATGAATGAATGTACTGGCAACTTTGTCTTCTCCTCATGCCTGTTTCCTTGATTTGGAGATGGTCACCTTCTTGTTGCATTCTTACAGAGCCTTTCCTCTGAGTTCATATAACCCCGATGTCTCTTCCTTTTCTCTTTTAAATTTAAATTAGATTTTTTAACTGAAACATAAAAACATAGAAGTATATTAATGGGTACCATATGAGACTTCAGTACATGTATACATTGTGCAATGCTTAAATCAGGTTAAGCACATCTATCTCCTCAAGCATTTATCATTTCCTTATGGTGAAACATTCAAAATCCTTACTTCTAGCTTTTAAGATGTACAGTACATTATTGGTCTCAATAGTCATCCTACTGTGCAACTGCACACCAGAACTTCTTCTAACTGTAATTTAGTACTCATTGAACATCCTTTTCCCCATCCATCCCTCCCCCTACTCCCTCTGGTTTCTGGTAGTCACCAATGTACTCTCAACATGTATAAGATCCACCTTTTTAGATTCTACATGTAAGTGTGATCATGTGGTGCATATCTTTTTGTGCCTGGTTTATTTTACTTAATCTCCTGATTTCTTGTTTCATCTTTGTTGTTAGAATTTCACTCTTTTTATGGCTCAATAGTATATATGTATCACATTTTCTTATCCATTCATCAGTTGACAAATTATTTCTAGTTCTTAATGGTTGTGAATAGTGCCACAATGAACATGGGAGTTCAAATATCTCTTTGACATATGTCAAAAGATGGATTGCTGGTAGTTTTCATTTTAATATTTTAGAAACCTCCATATTATTTTCCATTTTGACTATATTAATTTACATTCTCATCCACATAATGTAAGTGTTCCCTTTTCTATACATTCTCATTAGCAGCATCCCCAAATTTTAAAGTTATATTTTTTATTTTTGTTTAGTTCAATTCTTTTACTTTTTTTTTTTAGTTTTTCTTAAACCTTCTTTAATTGACCTGTTCATTACTTTGAAATGTGTTATCTCCAAATATGTTGAGATTTTCCAACAATCTTTTTTATCAAATTCTATTTTAATTCCATGTAGTCTGAGAGCATATTTTGTATAACCTTTTAATTTAACTTTAATTTATTAAGGTTTATATTGTGACTTAGAATGTAGTCTGTCTTGGTGGATGCACCAAATGAGCTTGAGAAGACTGAGTATTCTCTTGTCATTGGATGAATTATTCTAACAATAATTAAATGTAGTAGATTGATGGTGCTGTGTTCAATTGAACTATATGCTTACTGATTTTTTATCTGCTTCATCTGTCAATTATTGATAGAGGTATGTTGAAGTCTCCAACTATAATAATGAATGTGTCTAGTTCTCCTTGCAGGTCTATCAACTTATACCTCACATAATTTGGTGCTTTCTTGTAGGCCCACATTAAGGACTGTCATGCCTTCTTGAAGAGTTGATCTCTTTATCATTAAGTAATACCTCTTCTTATTGTTAATAATTTTTCTTTTCATTTTTTCCTAAAATTGACACCATTATTTTAGATATCTTTTAATTAGTGTTATTGTGATATATCTTTCTCTATCCCTTTACTTTTAATGCATTAAAACTATTACTATAATCTCAAAAAGAGGACATAAAAAGTAAGATGATACATAGATGTGTCATTTTTTCTTATTGCTCAGTCTTTGCTTTTTTAATTGGTATTTGTAAACCATTCATGTTTAACATAATTATTGGGATAATTGGATTATTATCTACTGTATTTGTAATTGCTTTTTATTGCATGCACTTGTTCTAAATTTTTTTTTATTTCTTAATCTCCTTTTCTCCTGCCTTTTATGGTTTTAATTAAATGTTTTGTATTATCCTGCTTTCTCTCCTTTCTTAACATGTATGCTGCACTTCTTTGCAAATTGACCTTAGTACTTGCTGTGGATTGTGCAGTATGCACTTGCACCTAATCTCAGCACTCAACAACTTCATCAGTAGTACAGGGACTTTATAACGCAGTGTTTCCCATTTTTCCCTTGATCCATACATTGGTATCAGTTTTTTTTTTTCACTTCTCCACAGCTATAATTTCCCAATGAATTCTTGCTATCCCTATTTAGAACTGTTTTCTCTTAAGTCAGTTAAGAATCATTTGTTTTTTTTCTGAACAATCTCCTTTCTCTATGCCTTTCTACATTTCTCTCCTATGTACTTTTGCTTCTATCTGCAGAGCATTTTAATATTTCTTGGAATTCAGGTTTATTGAAAAAAAACTCTCAAGTTGTTTTATTTCCTTGGTTTTTGTTTTGTTCTTTTCATTTTTTTTTGTGAAAATTTTTCTCCTTCACTTCTTTGTTAGACACACAAAAATGTAGGCTAGTGGGGTTTTTCTTTTTTATCTGCACTTTATTTTTTTTAACTTAAAAATAAAACTTTTATTCTCTCTTTTCCTCCCCTAATTTTAGATCAATATCTGCATACCAGAGAAAATATTTGACCTTTGACTTTCTGAATCCCACTTGTTTCACTTAGCATTGTAGTCTCCTGGTCCATCCATTTACCAGCAAATGACATAATTCATCCTTTTTATGAATCAATATAAAAATTAAAAAAATTTGTCATATTAAATTTGTCAAAATCTTAAGAAGCTAAAAGGCAAGATTTTAAAAATTCAGCAGTGAAGATATTTTAATTTGAAAAGTCATGTTTGAATTGGATAAATATATTACAAAACTTTGAAAATCCAACATTGGATCTATTAAGTATATTGTTTTAATTTTAGAGTTTGATAACTAACATGGGCATTCATCATTATCAGAGCTATTATTTATTCCTCCTCTAGGTTCAAATGCTCAGTCTTATTTTTTTTAATTAAAAATCATAAATTTACATAGGGTAATGTTGTTTGATTCATTCTGTTATTTTTTCCCCTTCCCCCCCACCCCTCCCACCCCTCTTTTCCCTCTATACAGTACTTCCTTCCTCCATTCTTACCACCCTCCTTATCCCTAACCCTAAAACTAACCCTAACCCTAACCCTAACCCCTCCTACGCCCCATTATATGTCCTCATCTGCTTCTCAGCAAGATCATTTGTCCTTTAGTTTTTTGAGATTGTCTTATCTCACTTAGCATGATATCCTCCAATTTCATCCATTTGCCTGCAAATGCCATAATTTTATCATTCTTCATGGTGGAGTAATATTCCATTGTATATATATGCCACAGTTTCTTTATCCATTCATCAACTGAAGGGCATGTAGGTTGGTTCTACAATCAGGCTATAGTGAATTGAGCAGCTATGAACATTGATGTGGCTGTATCTCTGTAGTATGCTGATTTTAAGTCCTTTGGGTATAGGCCAAGGAGTGGGATAGCTGGGTCAAATGGTGGTTCCATCCAAGCTTTCTGAGGAATCTCCATACTGCTTTCCAGACTGGCTGCACTAATTTGCAGTCCCACCAGCAATGTATGAGTGTACCTTTTTCCCCACATCCTCGTCAACACCTATTGTTGCTTGTGTTCTTGATAATCACCATTCTAATTGGGGTGAGATGAAATCTTAGGGTAGTTTTGATTTGCATTTCTCTTATTTCTAGAGATATTGAACATTTTTTCATATATCTGTTGATTGCTTGTACATCTTCTTCTGTGAAGTGTCTGTTCATTTGCTTAGCCCATTTGTTGACTGGATTATTTTTGTTCTTGGTGTAGAGTTTTTTGAGTTCTTTATAGATTCTGGAAATTAGCTCTCTATCTGAAGTATGAGTGGCAAAGATATTCTCCCACTCTGTAGGCTCTCTCTTCACATTACTGATAGTTTCCTTTGCTGAGAGAAAGCTTTTTAGTTTAAATCTATCCCAGGTGTTGATTCTTACTTTTATTTCTTGTGCTATGGGAGTCCTGTTGAGGAAGTCTGCTCCTAAGCCAACAAGTTGAAAGTTTGGACCTGCTTTTTCTTCTATAATCTGCAGGGTCTCTGGTCTGATTCCGAGGTCCTTGATCCATTTTGAGTTGAGTTTTGTGCAGGGTGAGAGATAGGGGTTTAATTTCATTCTGTTGCATATGGTTTTCCAGTTTTCCCAGCACCATTTGTTGAAGAGGCTATCTTTTCTCCATTGCATATTTTTGGCACCTTTGTCTAGTATGAGAAAATTGTATTTATTTGGGTTTGTGGCCATGTCCTCTATTCTGTGCCCTTGATCTACCTGTCTATTTTGGTACCAATACCATTCCGTTTTTGTTACTATTGCTTTCTAATAGAGTTGAAGATCTGGTATTGCGATACCCCCTGCTTCGCTTTTTCTACTGAGGATTGCTTTAGCTATTCTGGGTTTCTTATTCTTCCAGATGAACTTCATAATTGCTTGCTCTATTTCTGTAAGGTACACCATTGGGATTTTAATTGGAATTGCATTGAATCTGTATAGCACTTTTGGTAGTATGGCCAGTTTGATAATATTAATTCTGCCTATCCAAGAACATGGGGGATCTTTCCATCTTCTAAGGTTTTCTTTAATTTCTTTCTTTAGTGTTCTGTAGTTCTCATTGTAGAGGTCTTTCACCTCTTTTGTGAGATTGATTCCCAAGTATTTTATTATTTTCGATGCTGTTGTGAATGGGGTAGTTTTCCTAAGTTCTCTTTCTGAAGATTCATCACTTATGTATAAAAATGCATTGGATTATGAGCATTGATTTTGTAATCTGCTACTTTACTGAATTCACTTATGAGTTCTAAGAGTTTTCTGGTGGAATTTCCAGGTTCCTCTAAATATATAATCATGTCATCAGTGAAGAGGGATAGTTTGAGTTCTTCTTTTCCAATTCGTATCCCTTTAATTTCTTTGGTTTGTCTAATTGCTCTGGCTAGAGTCTCAAGAACAATGTTGAGTAGAAGTGGTGAAAGAGGGCATCCCTGTCTTGTTCCAGGTTTAGGGGGAGTACTTTCAGTTTTTCACCATTTAGAATGATATTGGCCATGGGCTTAGCGTAGATGGCCTTCACAATGTTAAGGAATGTTCCCACTACCCCAATTTTCTCTAGTGTTTTGAGTATGAAGGGATGCTGTGTTTTATCAAATACTCTTTTTGCATCTATTGAAATAATCATGTGATTCTTAACTTTTAGTCTGTTGATATGGTGAATGACATTTATTGATTTTCTGATGTTGAACCAACCTTGCATCCCTGGGATAAAACCCACTTGATCGTGGTGCACGATCTTTTTAATATATTTTTGTATGTGATTTGCTAAAATTTTGTTGAGAATTTTTGCATTGATGTTCATTAAGGATATTGGTCAGAAATTTTCTTTCCTTGATGTTTCTCTGTCTGGTTTAGGTATCAGGTTGATATTGGCTTCATAGAATGAGTTTGGGAGGGTTCCCTCCTCTTCTATTTTATGGAATACTTTGAGAAGTATTGGAATGAGCTCTTCTTTAAGGGTTTTGTAGAACTGGGCTGAGAACCCATCTGGTCCCGGACTTTTCTTTGTTGGTAGGCTTTTGATGACCTCTTCTATTTCATTGCTTGAAATTGATGTATTTAAGTTGTGTATGTCCTCCTGGTTCAGTTTAGGTAATTCATATATCTCTAGAAACTTGTTGATGTCTTCGAGGTTTTCTGTTTTGTTGGAGTATAGATTTTCAAAATAGCTTCTAATTATGTTTTGTATTTCACTCGTGTCTGTTGTGATATTTCCTTGTTCATTCCGAATTTTAGTAATTTGAGTTTTCTCCCTTTTTCTCGTTGTCAGCGTGGCTAAGGGTTTATCAATTTTGTTTATTTTTTCAAAGAACCAACTATTTATTTTGTTAATTTTTCCGATTGTTTCTTTTGTGTCAATTTCGTTGATTTCGGCTCTGATTTTAACTATTTCCTGTCTTCTACTACTTTTGGTGTTGGTCTGCTGTTATTATTCTGGGGCTTTGAGCTGTAGTGTTAAGTCGTTTATTTGTTGATTTCTACTTCTTTTGTTGAATGCACCCCATGAAATAAATCTTCCTCTAAGTACTCCTTTCATAGTGTCCCAGAGATTTTGATGTGTCTTTGTTCTCGTTTACTTCTTTAATTTTTTTTTATTTCCCTCATGATATCTTGTTATCCATTCTTCGTATAATAGTGTATTATTTAGTCTCCAAGTATTGGAGAAGTTTCTGTTTTTTATTCTGTCATTTATTTCTAATTTCAATCCATTAAAATCTGATAAAGTACAAGGTAGAATCTCTATCTTCTTGTATTTTCTAACAATAGCTTTGTGGCATTAGACATGGTCTATTTTAGAGAAGGATCATGTGCTGCTGAGAAGAAAGTGTATTCATTCTTTGTTGGATGGTATATTCTACATAAGTTGGTTAAGTCTAAAGTGTTGATTGTGTTATTGAGATCTATGGTTTCTTTATTCAATTTTTGCTTGGATGATCTATCCAGCAGTGAGAGAGGTACGTTAAAATCGCCTAGTATTATTGTGTTGTGGACTATTTGATTTCTGGAATTGAGAAGGATTTGTTTGACGTACATGGATGAGCCAATGTTCATGGCATAGATATTTATGATTGTTATGTCTTGCTGATTATGCTTCCCTTAAGCAGTATGTGATGTCCTTTATCTCTCTGACTAGTTTTGGCTTGAAGTCCACATTATCTGAAATGAGATTGGATACTTCAGCTTTTTTGCTGTGTCCGTGTGCATGGTATGTTTTCCCATCCTTTCACCTTTAGTCTATGGGTATCTCTTTCTGTGAAATGAGTCCCTTGCAGGCAGCAAATTGTTGGATTTTTCTTTTTAATCCAATCTGCCAGTCTATGTCTTTTGATTGATGAGTTGAGGCCATTAACATTCAGGGTTATTATTGTGATATGATTTGTATTCCCAGTCATTTGACTCATTTTTGTTTTTTGACATGATTTGTTTTCTCCTTTATTTGGCTATTCCTTTAGGCTAGTTCCTCCCGTTGCTGATTTGCATCGTTGTTTTTCATCTCTTCCTCATGGAATATTTTACTGAGAATGTTCTGTAATGCCGGCTTTCATTTTGTAAATTCCTTTAGCTTTTGTTTATCATGGAAGGATCTTATCTCATCGTCAAATCTGAAAGTAAGTTTTGCTGGGTATAAGATTCTTGGTTGGCATCCGTTTTCTTTCAAGGCTTGGTAAATGTTGTTCCAGGCCCTTCTAGCTTTTAGGGTCTGGATTGAAAAATCTGCTGATATTGGTTTCCTCCTGAGTGTAATTTGATTTTTTTCTCTCGTGGCCTTTAAAATTCTGTCTTTATTTTGTATGAAGGTATTTTCATAATAATGTGCCTTGGTGTGGGTCTGTTGTAATTCTGTATATTTGGAGTCCTATAAGCCAAGTCTTGTACTTGGTTTTCCATTTCATTCTTCAGATTTGGGAAATTTTCTGATATTATTTCATTGAATAGATTGTTCATTCCTTCAGTTTGTTTCCCTAAGCCTTCCTCAATCCCAATAATTCTTAAATTTGGCCTTTTCATAATATCCAATAGTTCTTGGAGATTCTGTTCATGATTTCTTACCATCTTTTCTGTTTGGTCCACTTTGTTTTCAAGATTAAATATTTTGTCTTCAATATCTGAGGTTCTGTCTTCCAGGTGTTCTATCCTATAGGTTATACTTTCTATGGAGTTTTTGACTTGGTTTATTGTTTCCTTCATTTCAAGGATTTCTGGGTTTTTTTTCAGTATCTCTAACTCTATTGAAATGATCTCTTGCTTCCCGTATTTGCTCTTTTAACTCTTGATTGGTGCGATCATTTAATGCCTACATTTGCTCTTTCATCTCCTCCTTCAATGCCTGCATTTGCTCTTTCATCTCCTCGTTTGCTTCCCTGATTGTTTTAATTATGTACATTCTGAACTCCCTTTCTGACATTTCTTCTGTTCTGCTCTCATTGGGTTTTATTGATATAGTATGTAGATTTGTTTGGGACATTTTCTTCCCTTGTTTTCTCATATTGGTCAGATATCAGTGGGACTGTGTGATATTGCAGATTTCCTATATTTGCTTATAGTGTCCCTGTAGATTTCCAGTGTATCACCTCCCAGCCTTCAGTAGCCTGAAGTCTGGAGTAACTTGATAATGCAGTGCTTCCAAAGAAAGCTGCCCCTAGCCTGCTACTGGTTCCAGGTCTTGGAGCTGGCTCTGTGTGGAAAGGCTCTCACTTGGGGGCCTGCTCCAAGAAGCGTGCCCAGGGCTGCCTGGAGAAGACTCTAGCTGCCCTGCCCTACTCTAATAACCCACCCGAATCCGGGCCTGCTGCCTGGGCGGAGCTTCATCGTGTGAGGGAGACTCATCCCGTGGCTCTGTTTTAGTCCGAGTCTCTCAATGCCTCCACTTCTTGAATCCTGGTTTCTGGAGATGCAGTCACCATCTAGTCCGCCATCTTGGATTGCCCCGTGGAAAATGCCTGTGGCCAGAGGGGGCAGGGTCACCTGGAGAGGTCTCTGGCTGCCCTGCCCTGGTCCCAGAGTCTGCTTGCAGGTCGGAGGTCTCCGCTGGGTTGGGGACTTGTGGCTGGTTCTGTGTAGAAAGGCTCTCACTGGGTGGTCTGCTCTGAGAAGCTAGCCTAGAAACGTGCTTCCCACTGGAGGGAGCCAAGCTGCTTGGGGAAGTTCCTGGCTGCCCTGTCCTGGTCTCTAAAGCTACCTGCTGGTGGGTACTTGGTGCTGGTTCAGATAATTGGTGCTGGTTCTGTGCCTATCTGCACTTTAATATACTTCATTTTTTTCTTACATGCATGACTTTTGAAGACCACTCTGTCTAATTCTTATCCCTTTCAGTCTATATGTAAGATGTTTTTATTCTCTGTTCTCTGTCAAGATTTCCTCTGTTATTTTCTGCATTTGTATATATTATGCCTGTATGCAGATTTTTTAGTATTTGTCTATGAACTTCTTGCGTCTGTGCTTTTGTTCTAGCATTAATTTTTTTGAATTTTTAAACTGTTACTTCATATATTTCTTTCTGTTTCCTTCTCTTTGCTTCTTCTAGAATTCCTATCATACACCGTATTTGCTATAACTTTAGGTGTCAGAGACTTCAATTTCTAACATCCTTGTTTGTTTCCCCTGTTGATTTTGGATTTTTCGAGAAATTCCTTTCTAAGTAGTCTGTGTCTTGCAGCTCTCTTCATTGTAATTCACAGTTATTACATGGTAACCTTGTTAAAGTGATGGTATGGGACTAGAGAAGCATTCTATGATCTTGTGATTAAGTCTCCATACTCTTAATGACCCAGAGTCCCTGGGCTATGACCTTTAATAGAGTAACTTAGCTCTTCTTTTTCTGTCCCATGTGAGTTGGAAAGGACAGCGGGGTGTTGAGTTGTCTAAATGTTCTCCTGTGTCACACATAGCTCCAGCAAATATTTTTCTTGAGGGTTAACCATTGTTATAGAATGCTCTTGGCATATTTCAAAATGACTAGTGTTTTTATAAATTTATTTCAGCCCAGTTTCTTTCCCACTCTCTGCTGAAAGTGTGGGGGGATTTCTCTATGATCTCCACCATGAACACTGATGTAGAAATCCTGGAAGTAAAATTCACCTAAATTTCAGATCCTTGCACCTTAGACTTGGCCCCTAGATACTACCTTTGAAGTTAGTTTCCATTCAACCTCCAACAGTGTACACTGCATAGTCAGTCCAGGAAGAGTTGTTGATTTTCCAGTCAGCATTTTTCTTGTTTTGACCATTAGCAAAAAACTACCAAGCATTTTGTTAATGTGGAACTAGTCAACCATTATATTTGAATCTTTATGTTTCAACATATATCAAAATTAGTGTTTGCTGATTAGTAGATACATTTTCATATATTCTTTGTACTGTCAAACAGAAGATTAAAAAAGAAAATGTAATTCCCACTTCTATACCACTCTTTTTCATTCCTATGAAAATCTGGTGTCATGCATATTTTAATGCTGAGGGTAGCATAATGAAAAGGGGGTGATGGGCAGCTCTTTATCATTTCTTGAAAATATGATCTAGCAGATGGCACTTCTTCTTTTCTACACTTCATCATTCAGCAGAAAACAATTAAAAGCAAATGAGTCTTAACAAATAGTTGGCATGCTCATTTCTGTGATGTTTATTTTTATCAGAATCAAAGCTTGCTGTAATATATTTAAAACACCAGTTAATGTTCATTTGGCATTTTAGTTAAGTCTGGTGTTTTCTTTTTCACAAAATTATGAAAATGGCCCCACACTGATCTTCAGGAGGTTTAGAAACTTAATCAATGAATAAAATACCACCCTTGGTTTGAATATATACAGATTAAAATGTATGGTTTTTAAAATATCTGTGGCCCAAAAGTAGATTTATAGTGGAGGTAAAGAAACTTAAGCTTTAGGTTAACTCATTTGAAAACCCCCTTTCTCAGTTCTAGAAGGAGCTTTAGTAATTTGTTCACCCCATCACATGTTATTATAAAGTTTGTAAGGTGAGGTACTTTAACCATAAGTGGAAGTACTGTTTGATTCCTATCATTCTCCCCTCGTTTCATATATGGAAGCAACGGAGTACCAACAGGTGTCTTGCAAATTTGACCAAGTAGTAACTAACTGGGGTAATGTTTAGATTGGGTTTGGATGTGGTTTACACTCCCTGTGTCACATATTTAAGTAACTGCCAGATATTGTGTTATGGCTATGGTTTCCAGGGGTGTTAGGACAAGAGTTTATATGCATAAGCATTTATATGTTGTCTTACAGCATCCATGTTTGGAAACATGTAGGAAATAGAAGGAAAGCAAAGTGCAAAATATATGGAACCAGAAGTAATTCTATAGAAAATATATTACTAAACTTGTAAAATTAAAAGTTGCATTAAATTCTCACTGGAAGTAGAAAAGTGACAATTCTTTTGAATCAGAAAAATACTCAGAATATTAGTTATCTGTTGCTTCATAATGAGTTATTCAAAACTTAATTGCATAAAACAACAGGTTCTTCCCTCACACAGACTGTGAAGCTGTTGTCCAGAAACAGTTTAACTGTATATTCTGGCTTGATTGAGGCCCGAGGATGCATTTCCAAAATGGCTCAGTCACACAGCTGTTGGCAGAAGGCCTCAGCTTCTCATTTCATAGTCCTCTTCCCAGAGCTGCCTGCACATCCTTATGGTCGAGCAACTGGATTACCCCAGATAAAGTCATCTGAGAGACAGAAAGTAGGTCTTACTTTCTCTTTGTTCTAATCTTTAGAAGGGAGTCACTGAAATGGGCCCATTCAGAAAGGTGGGGGGAATACAAAGAATTAGGCTCCTTATCCTAAATGAGAAGTACATTCAAGACATATTTTAAAACTACACTTGATATTAAAGCTCTGTGTGTGTGTGTTTGTATGTGCATGTGCATGTATATATGTGCTAGCTTCCTGGAGCCATCAAATCAAATTGCTATGAACTGGGTGCTGAAAACATAAATTTTATTCTTGCATATTTCTGGATGCTAGGTGTCCAAACTCTAGGTTCCATCAGAGTCAGGCACCATATGAAGGCTCCAGGGAGGAATGCTCCCTTGCTGCTTCTTACCTTTGACTGACACCAGGCAGTCCTGGACATACCTTGACCTACCATTGCATCACTCCAATCTCTGCTTCAGTCTTTAAATATCTTTCTTTGCTCAGTGTCTGTCTTCCTTTTCTGCCTCTCATAAAATCAGTAGGTGTATTAGTTGGCTTTTTGTTACTATAATAAATATCTGAGAAAATTGACTTATTAAGGGAAAGTTTATTTTGGCTCATAGTTTCAGAAGTTCCACTCCATGATCAGTTTGCTCTGTTGCTTTTATACCTGTAACAAAGCAGCACATAATGATGTGAGTGTAAGACAGAGCAAAACCACTCAGCTCATGGCCTGGGAATGAAAAAGAGAAAGAAGAGACCCAGTTCCCACAACCCCCTTTGGGAACACACCCCTAATGTCTCGATGATCTCTTACCAGGCCCACCTCTTAAAGGTCCTACTACCTCCCAATAGCACCAAGCTACGAACCAATCCTGCAGTATGTGAGCCTTTGGGGTACACTCAAGATTCAAAGTATAGCAATAATCACTGAATTTGGGACACATCCTAGTCCAGTAGAACTTCATTGTAATTGGACTACATGTACTTTTATCTATTTCCAAATAAGCCCATATTCAATGGTAACGGGGATTGGAACTTCAGAATATGTTTTGGGGAAACATAATTCAACCTTTTACCAACATCATAACATAATAGGATTTGTTGAATTCATTTTTTAAAGGCACCAACCTATAGATATTACAGAATGTTTGTATTACTAACAAGTCACATAAAAAAGAAAATTGATAGCCATTTCCAAATTTAACAATAATCCTAAAGGTTTATATAACATTTTTACTGTAATACATTGGGCATTTGAAAGGACCTTTTCCAAATATCAAAAATAGGAAAAATATTTTTGATAATGCTGGAGAAAAAGTGTTTCTGTTCTTTTTATACAAAATAATATATTAAAAGTATCATATAAAATGAAAAGGCATGCAGCCAGAATGTTTTTAAAAAGATTACAGAAATAAGTAGATAATTCATACAAATTTTAAGTTTTGTGAATTTAATTTAGATTATTTTCTGGTCTTATGATATTGTGGTACTAAAAGCAGTTTGCAATCTGTTATCAAGTACCCTCAACATTTTATTTTTAAAAGCATATGATTTTTTGTCTAATATATTAATTTTCTTAAAGAGGGTTTTACAAATGTTATAAATTTAGAGGTCCTAAATCTGGCTTGTTTTCTGCTTGGCATCTTGCTTAATGAATTTGGTTTTGTAGAAAGTTCAGAGTTAAGGAGTTCAAAATTACAGGTATCTCAACACACTTTTATTCATCATACACTATTAAAATTATGTGAACTAACTCATGAATTATCAGTACAATAATATACATTATAATTAGGCAGTTTTAGAGAAGATTTAAAAAAATAAGTTTGAGTCTGATAACTTTTTAGAGCAATTTTTCCATTGGTGAATGTCATGACCTTGAGATAAGGTTTTCATTCAGAGAAACATTTCACAAGTTAAATAGTCAACAATTATAAAGTCCTTGGAAATACCAACCCTTAAATGTGACTTTAAAAAAAAATCTGTTTTCAGAAGGTGTCTGTGAGAATGCCTAACAAATAATTCTATGCAGGTTATTGATAAGTTTAAGAATTTAAATAAAAAGGAGACAGCAATGATTTTTCCAAAGAATTGTGACTCTTTAGGCAGATTTAGGTTTAAAGTAGTATGGAATAGTACACACATGCACAATATTATGTATATACTCACACACAATACAATATACATAATACAACATATATAAAATTGTATAGTATAGTAGTATTAGGTTTAAACTCTATATTTGCATAGGGCATATTCTGGGAAATTTGTCATTCTTATGGTGATTAATACATTTTAATTTGCGAATATGAATTGCTGTAACTAGGCATATTGAATGGATATTTTTCTTTTTCTTGATATATACAATATGTTTGGATGCACCAATGTGATCCAGCTTATCAGGAAAGTGAAACTAATACATTTGGGTCTTTTCTTAAAATTAGAAATAAGTTTCATTTCATTCAATAGCTGCTGTAAGCACCATAAGCAAACTGATACAAAACTGGTCACAACTAGCTCAAAGAGTTCATTGAGTAGGAGAAAGGACTTAACATATGCTCATGCTACAAAAAAATAGTCCCTCAACTCTTCAATGCATGATCCCCAAAGAGGCTTCCAACCTCACTCTGAAAAGAATATGTGCATTTTATCTATATTTTTACTCATCTAAAAAATGGAAATAGAAATAACTCCTTTATGGGATTGTAAAAAGATTAAGTATTAGAATACTAGATAGTGTATATAAGGTTTTCTGGTATTTTCTGGAGTTTCTGAAAACGCTAACCTACTTGGCTTTTATATGCTTCTTAGTCGGTCGTTTCTATTATTAAGATGTCTTTGATAAACAGTGAGCCTTGAGAATAGAGGAGGGGGTTTAACTTTGTACCACCTTGACCTAAAGGCTTACTTCAATAGCTTGATGGTGAAGGATGAGTATGATGTTAAATATTTGAAGAAAAGTCACAGGAAGACTCTCATGTGTAAACTGGAAAAAACTACATATAAAATCAAGTCCACAATTAATGCCAATAATAAGAAGCAGCATTGAGATTTATTTTTTAGTATAAGCAGATGAGTTTTCTACTCAGGTTTTGCATTCGAGAAGTGAATAATGAATCAACTCCTCTGAAAAAATATTGTAAAACACTAATGTACATTTAAAAGGAAGTACACTTTACTGAACAGATGAGTTATAAAAATGTAAGCCTGTCATTTTTCACTAAAATATGATAAATGGAAATGGTAAAGAAAAAAATTGAGAAAGAAAAATGTATTTATGTAACTGAAGATCATAGAGCTTTTAAAGATGGAAAGGGCATCTAGGTTATCTTGTTCATCTCCTTGACAACCCAGAATCCCATCATTCTGCATTGACTGGAATGTCTTAAACCATTTTTAATGACCTAAGAGGTAGAAAGCCTTTGACATTGCCTTTGGGAGTCAGTTTTACCATCTGAACTCTTGCTTTTGAAAATTTATTTTAAAATATTTTTTATTCCTCCTGAGTTTCAAGTTGATATGAAATTTATCATTTAATAAAATTCATCATATTTAAAATAGAATGTTCTGTTTAAGATACAAGGGATGTATCATAACAATAGCAGTAACAGCTATTATCACCAAAGTATGTTTTGTGTGTGTGTGTGTGTGTGTGTGTGTGTGTGTGGTGTGTGTGTGTGTGTGTGCACTCTGGGAAAGGAACTGTATCAGGTAGAGTACTGACCTAAACTTCAAGAGCAGGGGAGAGGAGACAGTCATTATTATTATCCAAATTTTACATATAACGGTAAAGAGGAAGCTAAGTGAGATAAAAGATACTTGTCTACATGATAGAGATTAGCAAGCAAGGGTGTCATGATTCAAACTCAAGTTGGCCTGGCTGTGTGGGTAATTTTTCCAAAATGACATAAAAATGAAATTTTTATGACAGCATCTTTATCAGTGATTACTTTCAGCTGTCTTCACTTTTCTGCCTCAAAATGATACCACATATTGTGACAGATATGCAAATAACATTAAAACAGAGCAATAAAGAAAAAGCTCAATAAAACAGAGCCAATGAATAGCTCCCTGACAGAAACTGCAATATTAACACTTTCTCACACATCTCAGAAGGAATTTTTGTTTTAAAAGTTTTTGTGCTTAAATAAGCATAAATGTACTAGACGAAGAATTTGCTTTTTCTTTTTTACTAAATTTTCTTACTTTTAGGAAATTTTTGTATTTCTAACTTTGAAAAGAATATATACCATAGTAGTCATTGTAGTGCTGAATGTGTTTCCATTAGGTCTCATCTGTCAATAGTGTTGATAATATATTTTCTCAGTAATTCTTTGTTTCTCTAATTCTTACTAACTTTAATTATTCATTATGTTTGTAGATTTATCTGTTTTTTCTCTTTACTCTCAACCTTCACATTGGCTTTTTGAGTCCAGGCCATTAGATTCAGACATTTCAAAATAATATATTTACCAGGTAAAACTTTATTATCAAGAAACCAATTTCCTTATTGATAGCAAAATTTGTAATGCATCATCAAAATATAATTTATTAATGTTCATATAGTAACTCCATTTTTATAATATTTTCATACTCTACATTTCCATTTTTTAACTTTTGACTCTTCTGTATCTTTATGTATTTGATGTGTCCCATAAATATCATAAAGTTGAAGTCATTTCCTCCAATTTGATAATCTTTGTCTTCACTGAAGCATATAGCCATTTTTTCCCATTTAAATAAATACTTGTATTTTAGAGTAAATCTAAAATATTATTTTGTTCTGTGTATCTCTTGCACCAGTTCTCTTTCTTTATCCTTCTTTAAATTATGAGATTTTTAAAATAATTTCTTTTTTTCAGTGTTGCCATGGTTTTAAAGTTATAAATTCTGGTTCTATTCCATTAATGTTTATTTAGAAAGCACACCGTTATTTCCAATTTGTCAGACCTTGAAGTTAAATAAACTTTTATCTTTTCCTTCTCTTAAAACTGCTTTAAAACATTTCATTTCCAATAATTCTACTCTTGAATAATACTTTGTTGTCATTTTAATCCAACCTTGATTTTAATAAGTACTATATGATTAATACTGTTTTACTTGGAACATTTATTTTAATTTGTAAACATTTAAATGTTCCTATTTGTTTCTTCATTTCAGAGTTTCTGTTAGTATCACTTTTGTTCTTTCTTTTTTTGTTGTTCTGTCTTCTTTAGTGAATATCTGCTACTGACGAACTTCTTTTCCTGAACACGTTTATTCTGTCATTCTTTAAAAATCTTTTCCAGAATATAAAATTGTAAGTTTCTTATTATAGTATTTCAGTTCATGGAAGATATTATTCAACCACCTATGGCTTTTTCGATTGCCATTCAAAAGAATATTGTTTTGTCTAGTTGCAGTTCCTTTCAAGGTATTTGTTTTCTATTTGATTGTAAATATTTTTTCTTTGTATTTTTACGTTAACAAAATACATGGAAGCTTTACCTCATTCTTTTCTTTTCTTCCCTCTTCCCTTCTCTTTCATCTTCATTTATCTCCTCCTTCTTCATTGTCCTTGGAATATTCTGAGTCTCTGAAATTTGTACTCTTTTCTTCAGTAATGAAATTTTTCTGCTATTGTCTTTTCAATAAAATCTTTACTGTCCTTCTCTCCCCGCCCTCCACATACCTTAAACATTCTATGAACATTGTTCATCTATGCATATTTTCTTCCTTCCTTTCTGATTTCTCATTTTTTTATTTTCTTCTTCTTTTCATCTATGTGCATTTAAATTTATTTTCAAAGTTTATATTTGCAAATATTTCTACCAACCTTGAATCATGAGTTTATCCTTTTTTCTTCCCTCTGCACCCTGTCTCCACTGGCCTCTTAAATTTAGGTTTTGCTTTTTTCTGGTGAAAAAAAAAAAAATCTACTATTATTCTCCCCTCCAGTGTAATAAACAAAAATAAAGGATTCTGGTCCGTTTTCCTCCATGATTTGGAAACATCTTTAAGGATAGGAGCCACACATTCTTTTGTTACAATCCCATTTACTCAGAAAATTTCCTGAACACCAGTGGCTTACTAACAATTGACTTACTGCTGCAGAAACTTAACAATTACTCTGAGACTTGGAGAGGTATTGGTGGAACTACCTAAGTTATTTGAGATCAAATAATCTTGGTATATTGAAGTCATATTAATTAGTTTGAGGATAAAATCATTCTTATCTGTGCCAATAACAACTGTTTTTACAAAGATAAAATAAGGGGGCAATTATTAGAACAGAACAGAGAAAGGTCTATCCTATGAGCCATCTGTCTGAAGAACTCAATAGAATCCTAAGCTTGGTTGTGTTTATGTTTGAATATTCCTACTTAAAAACAAAACAAAACAAAACATCCAGCATGCTCCAAGCAAGGCAAGTTATATCCACAGTATCTGCTATTCAAGATGTCATTTTATTCATTGTCATTTTATAACTAACTTGGTATCCAATAAGATTAGGCCACAAGAGAGATGGTGGGGAAATAGATCATGCATCTGAATGTGAAAATAAGGTAAGCTGATTAAAGAAACAACATTTATATTGACAAAACTGAATGAATGAGAAAATAGTTAACCTTGAAAACCCATCTGAGATTGCATGGTGTAATAATCATTGAGCACCAATTGATTGCTAATTGAAGGCACTGTTAATACTACCTCTTCTATAGCAGGTCAGGTCATTTAAATTTCAGGATAACCATTGCAAATATTATCATCCAGCTTTTAAAGATATTTTCTGGGACTTATAGAGATTTAATAATACTCCTGAACACATATGGCTGGTAGGTGGAAGCCAGATTCTGACTTCAGAACCACTATCGACTGAAATTATAAACACTTAGATTTGGTACTCATCAGACCACATTCCAGCTTTATCTGCTTGGGTATGCTATTTGACTTTTCTCATTCCAAATGTTCTTCCTGGTATGATGGTGGTAATATTTGACTTTTCTCATTCCAAATGTATGCTATTTGACTTTTCTCATTCCAAATGTTCTTCCTGGTATGATGGTGGTAATAATACATGTGTAAAGACTTTACAGTGTACCAAACCCTTTTGTGCATTTTGTCTTTTACTATTAATGTCCCCATTTTACAGATTATCACAAGAAACCTTCCAAAGGCAGCCAGGAAGGCAGTTATGGAGTGTGGAGTCCACGCCATCTGGCTCTAGAAGCCAAGTCAACATAGTGTTATTCTGTTGCCCCTACAAGAGTCTGTGAAGCTAAAACAATGTTCTAGATTTCATCCAGAACATAAACAGCTGGACCACTATGGTGTTAGTTACAGCATCATTGTCTTTGTCACTATCATCAGTTTTAACTCACAATCACCTCTCTGGAAGCCTTTTTCATTTTCGAGAACCAATTCTATGAATTTTTAATAAATGCAGTCATGTCACAAAGAATGCCCTAATTAAAATAACAGGTTTGAATGTTCTTTTTTCATTTTTTAAATTCTAAGAGAAACCATTTAATTTTCCTCTGCATTTCCATCCTCCCTGGAAATTCAACTTACAAGAGAAGACTCAAAGTCCCTAGAGTGATTTCTTCCTTAATCATTCAATGACAACTGGGGATCTTCTGGTGTTTGAGAAAACTATTCCAGTGGAACACATAAAAAGGTACACATGAGGGCTGGGGATATAGCTCAGTTGGTAGAGTGCTTGCCTCATAAGCACAAGGCCCTGGGTTCAAATCCCCAGCACCACAAAAAAAAAAAAAAAAAAAAAAAAGGTACACATGAGCACTGGTCTCAAAATTCACAATCCCCCTAAGTATGTCTTCTCTCTTTAAGAATACCAGACATAATGAATTTTACACTAAGCAAGTGCTATCCACACTTCATGAAACAAAGGGTTTCTTGAGAACAATAACGAAAACATTGACAGAGCTGAAAGAGAGGAGGTACAATTGGCCAGGTTTAGGACAGGTGGAGGGGAAAGCCTGAAATGGAAAGAAAATGGTCATAGCTGAAATTCCTGCCTTAGAAACTTTATCTGTGTTCAGGTACCTTGAGTACAATTGACCATAGCAGTCACAGAACCAGCCGGAATTGGAGTGCAGTGAAGCCTGTGACATGGAAGAAGATGATGCTAATACATCCAGAAATAGTGTGGCTACAACAGTTAGAGAATAATTTTTTCCTATGGTTGAAGTAGTACATTATTGACAATTGAGGGGTGGGGCACAGCTGTGCACAGTCAGTAATTGCTTCTGAAATGGAAAGTGAATGTTTCAGCAAGATAAAGTATTTGCATTTAAATAAGAAAAAAATCAAGTCAGCACTATCTTTGGATTTGGATTTCTGAATATCACTTACTTTCTTTATTTTTCTTGTTTAAGGTTTGTTTTTTCACCTAGCTGTAGAGACAAACAGAAAAGCAAACTTAGTGAAATGATCTTTTATCATTCTCAGGTTTTGAAATAGTGGGCAGGGGGAATAGAGAAGGATACTAGAAGGAAGAAAAGAAGTCATTTACCACAACCTGACAAAGGAATGTTACAAAATGGTTATCGTGCTCCAAAAAAATAGATGATTACCCTGATCAGTAAACCACGTTATTTTTGTAATGTGTGTTCTTCTTATTAAAAATCTCGTGTGACATTTATTGTTTCTATGTGTATAGGTTTCTTTTATATCCGCAAATTCTGGTTCATTTGCATAGTTGAGAAAGGGAATAAATTCACATTAAGTGACTAAAACTAAAGGTACAAGCAAATGAAGAGTACCATTAATATTTATGACACATATATTTCCTGTGTGTGTGTGTGTGTGTGTGTGTGTGTGTGTGTATACAAAGCCATTAAATCAATCAGGCAGAATAGTGAATCATTGAATGATGATATTCAATATACAAGATATCAAACTGATTATAAATTTGAGAATTTATACCACTCAGAATAATATTTAATCATTCTTTCTTGTTTAGGTAAATTATTTTCAAGCTTAGGGAATATCTACATTATGACAACGTAAATTTAAAATTTTTAAACTTTAAGGCCATAACATGATATTTTAAAATATGAAAGTCAAAATTATCAGATTACATCAAAAAGTATATTATGTTGGTGCAAAACAGAAAAAAAAAGTTACTTGGTTATGGATTTTTAAAACTATTTTTAAACACAAATTCCAAATCCCCTAGGAAAATGGGAAGATGTTGGTACTGTTATTTTTGCATTTTTCAAAGAAAAAATTCCATAATATTTGCATGTGAAAATGATAATATAAGAAAAAAATAATAAATCTGCAGAAATTCATCTTCAATTTACCAAGAGATTAAACATCATGGACTACTGGTTTTCTCTCCAGGAATTAACCCTGTAGAAACTGTAGAAGCAAACACCAAACCCAGAGTGGAATAATATTACTGCTTCAGTGCATTTTTAAAATTCTAAAGGATAATTTTCAGGATTACCTGTTTCTGTTTCTATGGAGACCACTTTGAACTTCCAATTGTAGATAACTGAGAACAATGCAAAATAATTCTTGTCTATAGACGGGTGTGCTGGTCAACCAGATTAAACAGACTTCAGAAAACAAGAATAGTTGACCATTGGTGAAAGAAAAGTGAAAACGCAGGCAAGCAACTCCGAAACCAGACAGAGAGATCCACACACAGAAAGTTCATTTGTCAGTGAGAGCCTGCCAAAGGCCATCACTCAGAAAGATGAGAGAGGGCAAGGAAAATCTAACTCTGGGGCATTTTATAGGGTTATTTGCATAGAGCTGTCCATGTGAAGCCCCTAGGAGGGTTTTTCCTAGTAAAGCTCTGGGTGGGCACTGCCTAGGAATTGCCTGTGTAAAGCCTGGCACTTAACTATTCCTAGTATGAAATGCATGTGTGAAGCCTTGTGGTAAAACCCCTAGGAGAACAAAGGGATGCTTCAGCTAAGTTGGTTAACAGATGATGAGGGGAAGGAGGGGCTATCTGCTAACTTTTGTTTTCTTTGCAAACACCTCTCTAGGACAGGAAAACAAAATTTGGATGGGGAACTACTTACTAGTTTTCTTTGCAAGTACCTCTCTATGGCAGGAACATGAAACTTATTTTATAAAATGGCAATATTATGTCCAAATAAACCTAACCTATCTATCCTCAGAGTTTAGCTGAGACAACCTTAAACTTGCCCAGAAGGTTAGCCTAGCTTAGTATGGTGGCCTATGTCTGTAATCCCAAGGATTGGGGAGGCTGAGGCAGGAGGATTGCAAATTCTATAGCATCCTCAGCAATTTGGCAGGTCCCTAAGCTGGGGTGTAGTTCAGTGGTTGAGCACCCCCGGGTTCAGTCCCTGGTACCAAAAGAAAAAAAAAAAAAAAAAAAGATTAATCTATAATTGAGCAAAATCATTTAACTCAAAGCCTGTGTGTGTGTGTGTGTGTGTATGTGTATAGTATTTTATCAAATACTGAATATGAAAAGCAAAGTACTTATATGAATACACAGCATTAATGTACACAGCTGAAAACACACTGGACCTTAAGAATGCTTGAAGCACTGAACTAAGATGAATTGCTGGAGCTGGGGATGTAGCTCAGTGGTAGAGCACTTACCTAGCATGCATGAAGCCCTGGATTCAATCCATAGTACTGACAAGAGATAAAAATTTAAATTACAAAAAAAACAAAATAAGTAAAATGTGTTGCTGGATGATGGCGATGCTATAATGACAGGTCATCAATTTATATCTCTCTTTTGATGAGGTTTGAGAAGAGCTGGTAGACGCAGGCACTGGTACATCAACACTTGAGCAGGCACAGTGTTCTTCAGGAAGAAATCAAGTTTTGACTGTACAGTTAGGGTTTTCTTCTTATTATATATTTCTCTATAGCAAGCAACAGCACCCTGTATCTGCTAATTGGCTCTTGCAAATCTCTCATAATTGACATTCATTTCTTCTAACATCTTTACAACATTGCTGACCTTCGCAAATGTTTTTATCTATTTCCTTGTTGTGCTTTCTTGGTGCTTTAGGTATTTATCCTTCCTCTGCCTCAATCGCTTTACTTCTTTTTTCCTCCAGTTCAATCAACTTCTCATTGGAAGGCTCTTCAGTGTTGATATCAATAACCTCATAAGTAACTTCTTCATTGACGTATAACTCTATTTGTTTCTCAAGCATTAATAAATTGTACTATTTTGTTAATAGCAGAACTTTTTAAAGCTTTTGAATATGTTTACACATCTTCAAAATATGTTCCAAAATCTATTCATGCATGGCTTTCTGACTTTTCCTTTGCCGCAGTGATGTCCTGGATAACATGTTAAAATCTTTGTAAAACTCTCAGAGCATTTGTCCTGATTCAATCACTTCAACAACCTGCCAAATGTTTGGCGTAAATGGTAAGCTTAGAAGAACACAGCTATTGTGCCTTGGTACAATGGTTGGATAAGTGTGATTGTGTTCAGAGGCAAATGCACAACCTTAACATGAGGATGCTCATTACCAGTATGGTGCAGATACCCTGGAGCATTGTCTAAAATCAGGAGAATGGGATGTTGTGCCTGCAGTATTCTCTTGCCTACTGAATAAAATAGTTCAAAAATCAGTCTTCAAACCATGCCGATGTCATGCAGGCTTTCTTGTCATGGTAAAAATAAATGGGGAGTGTGTGCTTACTCACATTCTTAAATGCTCTGGGGTACTCTGAGTATGAGATTGCAAAGGCATTGATTTGAATCCTGCAACAATTCTACCCCAAAACAGTGTTACCTGGTCTTGAATGCCTTGAATTTCAACATTGCCTTGGACTCTAGAAGAAAATATGTACTCTCAGGTACATACACCCAGAATAAGCTCTTATATTGACATTAAATATTTGCTATGATAAATATTTCTAATCCACAATTATCTTATGCAGCTCTTACCTGAAAGTTTCATCACCCCCAGTATTGGCCTTTGCTGCCTCACTGCTGACTTTCACCTTGTGAAGATTATGACAATTTAGAAGAACTGAAATCACTCCTGATTTGCTGTAACCATTTGCATTTGGGTTGGATGGTTGGCATGCTCTTTTCTCATATCAAGAACAACAACAATAACAAAAGCTTCTTAACCAGGGTTGTCAGTAGTCTAATAGGTATGCACTTCTGCATCTGGTCTTTCATCCATATTACAAGTAAGTTTTGCATACCATCAATTTGTCCAGCTCTTTTTTTCATGATGACAGTGGATTTAACCAATGTTGACATTTTCAGTGCATCCCTTATTTGCTTATCCTTTACAATGGTAGAGCTTGTGTATAACAAAATGCCTAACTTATGTGTGATGGCCACCACCACCTTCATACTGGGCAATTATCTTGAGTTCCATCTTTATAGTAATTACTTCCTCTTCTCACCAAAAGCGGAAGAGAGATAATAATTTTGTAGATGCAAAAATACAGTTTGGAATGCACAAATACAAAAAATACAATTCTCCCCCAATGTCCTGTAGAGTACCTACTGTTTACTTACCTTTGTGATTGAATGGCTGATGTGGAGCTTCAGTTTGCTGCCACTGTCTAACCCCCAGAGAGAGTATCTTACTACATATCCTTACTATATATTGCTCTCCCAAGAAAAGATCAAAATTAAAGTAGAGTTTCTACTGAATGCATATTACTTTTGCATGACCATGAGTCAAAAAATCTGTAGTCGAACGATGGTAACTTGGGAACCATCTGTATAGCCATTTGCTACATATAGTTGCAAAACCTGTAGGATCAGGGATTAAACTTGTCAAGGTGTCTGCCCTCTTGATTTGGGGATCTTCATTTCCCATGCTGTCTAGTTACTATTGCTTACTAATATATACAAAATATTTCCCAGAAAACAGGTATATTACATGAAATTTTGTGACTTTCTCCCTCACACATTTTCAAAGAATACTTTGAATCTTCTATTATTATCTAAAGAAGACTTTATTATGTCTGTTCTAGTCTTTGTATGAAAACTAACTATGATTAACTTATCTATTGTTGCATAACAAATTACTATGAATCTTGTGGTTTAAGACAACACACGTTTTATCTCACAGTTTTTTGCAGTGAGGAGTCCAGGCAGGGCATAGCTGGTCCTTTGCTTCAGGATTTCTTGAAAAGCAGCAATCAGGACACTGACCAGTGCTGAGTCACATCTGAAGCATTTGGCCTTTTAGGATCTATTGGGCTGAGGATCATGGTTTTGCTCTGATTGTCAGCTAGGCTAAAAGTTGCCTTGAGTTTCATGCCATGCACGTATCTCTAATATTTCCAATTAATCAATACCAATAGGGAGAGAGAGTATCTTAGCATGACAGATGTTATAGTCTTATGTAACATAATCACAAAAGTGACTTCTAGTCACTTTAGCCATATTCTGTAGTTCTACCCACATTTGATAGAAGGACATTACACAAGAGTGTGAGTACGGGTCACACTCTTGTGATTAATACAAGTCATCTTAAAATCTGGCCACCACACTGATTAAGCTCTGAAAAAAAGAAAGTCTCAAAAATTTCATGGAAAATTCAGATTAAATCTTGTTTATGGAAAGGTCATATCTTAACACTGAAACAGATAAATCTTATAATAGATATATACTACAGTTTTAAATTCAACTCCTGAATATAATCTGTTTACAGGGGTAAAACCAGCACACCTGCAAGAAATTATCAAATACATTATGAGTGGACAAACAGTAAAAGGTGACAGATTTTACATGTATAGTAATCGAAAGTTCCATATTTTGAGATGCTGTAAAATAATAGCATTTTTCCCTCTTCTCATTTTAAAATTACATTAGCAAACCTAATGTAACACTAAACTACTAGTCTCTGGTCTGAAAAGTTGATCTTAAAAGTTGGCCACTCCATCCTAACAAACAGAATGAAAAATGAACAGTGCTTCTTGGATCTGTAAGAAAGGGGAGAGCACAGACTAAACTGTTGCTCCCAAGACTGGAGATGGGTAGGCAAAGACAGGGTGTCATGACTTACCAGAGGGGAGACTCACAAGCTCCTAACGTGGAAAACAATGCCAAGGGTAGGAAAACAGAATTGTAAAAGACAAACTGTTGGCAGCTCAGTGTGAACACTAAGAGTTAAAAACATAGGGGATGTCTGATCACAGGCAAATCGTGGGACCCCCTCAGTCTTCATGACTGTGTGAGCCCATGTCTCCATAGTACCTCTTCTTTAGACTTATATATGTCTATTGTTTTTATTTCTCTAGAAAAGCCTGACTTATACACTATTCCATTCTTGCTCCCTCATCACTTCCCACCAAATCTGTTCTCCACACCTGCAACCAAATAGATCTTTCAAAATTGCAAGTCTGAATATTTCACTTTCTTTAAACTTTGCAGGAGTTTCCTGTCATACTGAGAACAAGACCTCAGTATGCATGAAGTGCCCTGAATAATTCTGCCCTCTCCCTCTCTCCAGGCAACCTCCTGGCTCTCTAATTGTTCATGTGCACATTCCCTCTCTAAGCCTTCCAGCCCTCCTTTTTGTTGTTTCCTTTCTCTGAACCACCCTTACCAAAAGGTGCATGCGCCTTTTATTTCTTCCTTCCTTCCTTCCTTCCTCCTCCTTTCTCTCTTTCTTTTTTTAAATTATGTTTTAGCTCAAATATTCCTAGAGTATCCCTAATTCCCCCATTTTTTTTTCTGAACCACAGCACATAATAAATATTTTCTAGATAGAGTCAATGGATAAATACAGGTGTGAGGGAACAGATAAATAAGGATGGTGGGAACACAAGGTTAAGAGAATAATCCCATAAAATGGGTCCACTGTGCTGACCACTGCCCCGCCTCCAGCCATGTGCTTTCTTTTCCAAGGCACAATTTACCTGCAGCCCTGGCTGGCCTAAGTGGACAGGATATGTCATAATCCTCAGCCAACTACCTGTTAACTGCAGGAGAAATGCAGGCTCAAGATAATGTTGATGGAAGGAAGCCAGGAGATTTTTGTGACCAGATCCCGAAACTCTGGGAGATAAGGATTGTTTCCTCCTAACCACAAAAGCTGTAAGAATATATGAATAAGAATCTAATTAGAACAGGTCAGCAAGGGCCAAGGTGACCTTGAGTTGCCATGACAGTGGAAATATGAAGTCCGATGTCACCCTGCTGTCAGTCATGTCAAGAGGTGGACCTGGGCTCTACTCTTTAGAAACTTCTTTGGGATCCCCAATAAAACCGGAGTGCAGGAGAGGCACATTGCCCCTCTTCTATCCAAAAAGAACCACTTTCCCCCTTAAGATTGTCCCCTTTTCCTTTTCCTATCCCTTGGATAAACTCATTCCTGTTACTCTGAGCAACATGTATGAACTCTTTCAGACTTGATCACAAGAATTGTTGCCTCAGTTTCTCAGAAGGCCTGTTCTGTAACACAGGGAACCATGTATATATGGCCTGTAGGTCTTATCTGATAAATTTGACATTCTAAATCAGTGGCAGGAAAGTTAGACTAATAAGCAGCTGTGTACTGGGGAATACTAAGTTAAAGAAAAATGCATTTCAGATTTAATACATGTAAACAAAAATGAAGTTTTTAAAATTTCGTACCCAAACCTCAAAGCTATAAATAATGAAAAGACAGATCTGAATGCTTAAGTACTTTAAATTTATTATTAAAGATACCATATACAAAATTAAGTAACAAAGTAGGGACATATATAATACAAAGTTTAAAATAAATCCTGATTGTTAAATTTTAAAAAGGAAAAATCATAATACATTTAAAATTCCAAAGAAAATGTATATGCATTTTAGAAATATACTTTACGAAGTAATAGATTGCCAATATTTTTTAAAATCCAGAATATACAGATTAAAATGAGATGCAGCATGTATTCTAACAGATTGACCAAAATAAGAAGATTATTAGTATTCAGTGTTGGGAAGTGTTTGACAAAATGAGCAGTCATATTCTATTAGTAAAACTGAAAGAGTGCAGCAGCTTTGAGATTAAATTCTTTAAAAATTCAAAATATGATCTACTTTCTTCTCAGAAATTGTTTTTAATGTAGCTAAGAAAAATGCCAATATATATGTACAAGGATAATACACAGGATATTTATTGTAGCATTTTATATGAATTAAAACTCCCAAACACTTAAATCTTATTTATTATTCTGTGGAATGTTATGCAACCATTAAAAAAGATAGCTCTAAAGTAATGATATGAATAGATCTCCTTACTTCATATTAGTGAAAAATGCAAGCTGCAAAGCAAATATACAGTGTAATCTCATCAACATGAAAGTATTCATAAATGCATATATATATATAAACATATATGTACATGTATAGATAGGTAGGAGAGTGAGAGAAATATATTTTTGTGTAAACAAATAGATATCAAATTTTTAACAGTGGTTATGTCTGGGGGTTTCATAGAATTGATCCAAGTTGGCTAAGGAAGTTTCACTTTTTCTGTTTGAGTTTTTTTTTTTTTTTTTTCCCAAATATTTCCCTGGTCCATCAGTTATCATGTAAAAAGCAAAAAATATAATTTACTGACAAGATGTCTACTATTAGTTTTACCTAAAGCATGCTCAGTCAATGTAATATACCCAATATGCTTTAAACGTATAAATAATATAAGTAATTATATGTCCTTGAGGAGTTACTTCTTAATAATATAAATTACCTACTATAAAATCTATAAATATGTCATTTATAACCTGAATTTTTTTCCGTTAGTTTTTCTAATTTTTCTTAATTCAATGTTTTACATAAAGTTAAAAATACAGACTGAACATGGGAGTGTAAGATGATGAGCAATTTTCTTCCACCCTTGAGAACTATATTTAAACTATACATTAGCTCCCACGTATTACAGAGCTGGGAAGAAATGATGAGCTAAGGTGATTCAAGAAATATTCAGCCCTCTTTGATAATAACAAAGCCTTAACAGTGCTGCCACCTTATCCATTCATGTCCCAATACTCAAGTGTGTCATAATGCTTTGACAGGTCTCATCTCTGACTGTAAAAATGACTTCAGAGTCCCTTGACATTTTAATGTGTAGATTTACATAAACAGTCAGTTTTTACAAAAGGAATAGAAAAGAGAAACAGAGTTTAAGAGTTCTTTCCATTTTTGCTTGATTTGGTATGTGAGGTGTGGGTGAGATTAGCTGTCTGATTTTAGAATACCTAAGAAACTAGATGAAGGTGAATCATCTCAATTCCTTTAGAAATTTCTAGAAAAATATCTGGACAGTTAATAATAGATACTTACCTGAAGGTATATGCAGGTGTATGTATTTGTGTGTGTGTGTTATTTCTAGAGCAACAAAAATGATATGTAGTCACAGATCTACTGTTTTAATAGAAATACAGACACTTTACAACAGTAATCCCAATTCATACCATCAAAGTTCAATAAAAAAATAAAAATCTGTCTTTCAATTACATTTATCTTAAAGTACCTTAGAATGGGTCAAAATCATGTTCAATCAAAACAATTCTGTACTTCCAAATTCATCATTTGATTTCTCCACATAAATGCTATTTTGCTCAAGTCTCTTATATAAACTTAAAAGCAACCATTTATAAATTTTTCTTCACCTTTAGGAAACAAAGACAGAAATAATGGAAACTCTAAGTAATAACTTCATGTATATGTAATTGGAAGCTTGTTGGTCTGTATTACTGTCCCATAAATTATCTACCAAAGCAGAGTGGGATTAATTAGAACTATTACATGAATCCTAAGAGTGATTTTTTTTCCTTTGGTATTGAATAAATGCAACTACATTAGACACAAATTATCATACCTTATAAATTAATCTGTCCTTCTAAGGCAGTACAATAAAACCCAACTGAGGCCATGCATGCTCCCTAAGAATTTATACTATCATCCTGATTTTAGAAACATTAAGATGATTAGGAGCTTGTTTATATTTTTCCTATATTCTTCATAATATGACAAGCCCAAGGGATCAAGACATCAAAGCTGAACCAAATTCCAAGACTTTAATTTTGATAAATGTGTATTTTGGTTAATTATGAGTGGTTTCTTCTTTCTATGAATCATTAAAAGTTATCACTCTTGCTTGCTTCTTTATAATTTTAGACATTTTTTACGTGTAGACCATTTCAGAGTTTGAAGTTCAAGTTAACATGACATTTATACAAACATCTTCTTCATTGTTAATTAAATACCAATATATGTTGTACATACCATTTATTAAAGAAAGAAGATGCAGGATAGTCTCTTTTGTTAAACTTTCCAGAAGAAAATATATCTGGTCATTGGTATGCGATGTGTTCACCTGGCTTTTTATAGCATGTATTGAAATTTACCCTTCCCAGAGAAATTTGATCTATACCTAGTTCACTTCCTATCACATAGGATATCCTTTTAAAAACTGCATTGAATTAATTTTTAAACATATGAGTAAATAAATTATAACATCATGATAAGCTACCTGACATTTTCCACATGGGAAGAGAGGACAAACACAAACAAAACACAATTTTGATAGCACCTTTCTCTCATCTCTACTTAGTAACTATGGAAATTACAGACAATTAATCATGATATTCTATTCATCTGAACTAGATGAAAATCTCTTTCTACCAAAATTGGCAAGTACCACCCATCAATCTGAGTTGGCCTGAAAATTGACCATCCTTGCATATATTGACCAACAATTATGATTATATTAAATAAGTTACAAAGTAAGAGGCCATGAAAACTGACTGAAATTGGATGGAATAGCCTTCATGAAAATATACATTGACTGATGTGATTTCTGACATTAAAAGGAGTCTTATTTTCCAGTGTGATCTGCCTATTCTGGCTTGTCTGAACTATGTCTGATCATTCTTCTAATGGGTCATCAAGTTTCAAATGAATTCATCTGAACTGATATCCTCAACATGCCTGAAGAAAATGTCATGTTGTTTTCTCTTTTAAAAGATGATCTCATTAAATATTATGACTTATAAATTGTGGCAGATGTTCTAAAACACTGATGGAGAACACATGTGAGAATGTATTTGTCATATTTTTTAATGTATGAAAAAAAGAAATATAATATCAAATAGAATTTTTCTCTTAATATTTCCTCTCTTTCCATAACTACAAACTAGGGTTTAATTTTTCTTTCCTCTGCCAATTAATAGACTCCTTTAATGAATTCCTTTATTTGTTACCATATTTTGTTACTCAAACTGCTCTGCATTTGAATTGCTTTAGTTCTTTACAACCTTGACCCCAGAGTGAGAACCAGTGTCTTCCCAAAGCCAGTCATAACATGTTAATAAAGCACACTGATGGAATGTTATTTTCTTTTTTGCATTTTATCAGTCACAATTAAAAGAGACTCTAAAGGCAGGCATCATGGCACACATCCGTAATCCCAGTAACTTGGAAGGCTGAGGCAGAAGATTTTTAAGTTCAAGACCAGCCTTGGTAACTTAGCAAGATCCTGTCTCAAAAAATAAATAAAAAGGGTTGAGGATGTAACTCAGTGGTAGAGTGGCTCCAGATTAAAGCTTCAGTCCCACAAAAAAAGACAGGGGTTGAAGTAGGGGAGAATCTAAGTAGTTCCCTCTGAAGAATCTTAAAAGGAATCTACATGTCTATTTTGCTCTAACTCTTCTATTAATTTGAGATGAGTTCATGTTAGAAAGTCCTGCATTGTTCCTCTTTGTGACTTTTGCTCCTCTAGAGGTCCTGGGAATTCTTGGTTTTCATATACAGGTGATTCAGCTGACAATAGATGGGATAAAATTTTTTACTGAGTCTCTCATAAGGTCATTTAACCCAACGGAAGAATCGGGTAAATAACATTGCTAGGTCTAATGTGTCTTAATACTGTTATCTGCTAAGCATTTGTGCATTGTTGAGCTTATGTGAGTGGTTGCAGACCCTGAGCTTTGTAATTATCTGTTTCAAGGCTTAGCAGCCAAGGGGTTGGAGTAACAGGCTGGAGCAGGTCACCATTCCCAAGTCCTGGTGGATCAGGGTGATGTGCACAAGTTCCAGATGACACCCAGGAGCCATGCATCTTGTAATTCACTTATATAGCTAAATCAAAAGATTTCTCAAATTTTTTGTTAATGACACGCCCTTTTCTCAATTATTTTTTCTAATCCCCTACCAAAGACATTTACATATTATAAAAATCAGTAAACATTCTAAGAGTTTTCAATCAATGTAGATGTTTATAATAAAGAGTCATCACTGTGAACTTTTCAAATTATTTTATTTTGGTCATATTTTTCATAATATTATGAAAAGTCCTTATTTTTACATATAAAATGTTTCACATTTCAAAATGTTATACCTATTAGTCAATAGATCCTCTAATTTTCAGATAACTTTAACCTTAAAACCAGAAAGTTGAAAGAAGAGTAGCACAAAATTTTAAGATGACTTGTTCAATTTATCATTGTAAATACAACTTTTAAACAAGAAATACATTAAATCTAAATGATTATTAGAAAAATCTGTGAACAAATGTTATGACAAAGTATGTCATATGTTTATTTGTAATTAAACAACTGGCTATTGTATTTAATGACAAATATCTGAGATTCATCTACTTATCAAATCAACCTAATCTACAGGGGATGGATATATTGCAGTTATTTATATAATGTGACTATGAATAAACAGACCCCAATTTTTTTTAAAAGACCAGGGCAGATCTATAAACATTCTAACTAACTGCATATTGATAAGTCATTAAAATCTACTTTAAGAAATGTATTCCAGATATGCACAAAAACAAGATCAACTGGCAGTCCAGATTAATACATTAATTACATAAGTTCACTTATGTTACATATGAATTTGTTTTTGCTTTTCTATTTTATGTTAAAATATAAACAATGTTAGGAAAATTGTTTTTATTTTTTCTGTTTTGTTTTGGTGCTGAATCCCTGCAGTTCCTTCACAGTGCTGTGTGGCATTTACTAATCTTAGTCTATAACCTCATAGACAAAATAATTTTTGAATTATTCTACCTGTTTCTAGCACACAGTAATCTATTGGGCCTAACTCTGTTCCTCATCCTATAGAACTGGCAGGAAATTCAATGCATTATGCTCTTAGAGGAGTGAATTCTCCAGTTTTAGGATTATGAAAGAAACCTCCAGAGGTTTATGTGGTACATAGAGTCAAAAACCAGGTCAATTTCAACCACCATCCTATTGCTAACACTTTATTGTCCAAATTCATACTATTCTTTGGCACAGTGAATAGATATATGTTCTGCTTTCTTTCCAAGTAGACGGATGGTAAGCCTTGGGTGATCTAAATGCCCTGATTCCTAGGGTCCAGACTACCTGGGTACAAACAAAAGCAGTAGATCTTTGAAGGTTTGCCACTTACTTGGAACATGGGTATCTATATTCTGGATATATATACTGACCTTTATTGGCTATTCAAGAAAAATTAAATTTTTACTTAGCCTCTACTCCACTTCAATGACTTTCCTTTTTCTCCTCGCTCGCTTTGGAATATCTAGCACAAATCTCTTAAATTTTCTTTCACAATATAAAGGAAAAGAAGCCATCTTTGAGTAACTTTTGATTTTTCCTACAAAAGCTTTCAAAGTAACAGAACACTAAAGGAGAAGGAGAAATTAAAGGAAAGATGGCAAGAAGAATTTCATTATATTAAGCATCATTTTGATCATTCATTCTGCAGGAACAAATTTTTAGATAATAATGTCAGTGAATATCCCACTATAACTGCAGCTCATTCTATCACGTCTTTTTACTCAGATACTTTGAACTTGATAAAAGCAAAGCTTTATTGTTCTGATAAGAAAAAGGCTCCAAATGTTAAGGTCTAGAACATCATCTTTTATTTTAGCTTCATCCCCAGTACCCACTATGGTCCTCCTATGCCAGACAGTAGTGAATGGGACTCTTCCCACCTGAGTCTCTCATAGGTGGGCACAAATTCATTTTTTTTCCATTCACCCTAACTCTGGATTGCTTACAAACTACACCTAATGGAATAGAAAGGTACAACAAAGTGAAGAACCATGAAAGAAAAAGTGGAAGAAGCAGGAAGGACAAAGGACAAACAAATAAAAATCTAGAATTATTCTAGAATCCTAATTTATATTTGGAGTAAATATAAGGCAAGTTGTATTTTTTATTCTCTCTGTTTTCTTCTTCTGGTGCTTTAATTTCTCTTAAGTTTAAACACTAATTTGGAATGTGGGTGTTTTTAAACAACTTACTAAGAATATGAAATGCAAATGTCCAATATAGTTTTTATTTGGGTAGAGATTTGTTGTTTTGGCAGCTGGAACCAGAGCCAGTTTATTTGAACAGCTAATGCCATATTTTGAGATGAGAAAATTAAGACTAAACAATAAATATTGTTTTTACAGTTGTTTTGATTTCAATATGCCATGTCCCCCAGAAGCTCCTGTGTTAATGCAAGAATGTTCAGAGGGAAAATGATTGGATCGTAAGAGCTGTAACCTGATCAGTCATTCCTAGTTTAAAGAGACTGAGTGGTAACTGTAGGCAGGTGGGGCATGGCTGGATGAGATGGTCACTAGGGGTGTGACCTGGAATCATTCATCTTCCCTGCTGCCCTTTTCCCTTCTCTTCTTCCTGGTTACCATGAGGTTTCCACCATGATGCCCTGCCTCCCTTCAGGCCCAGAGAAATGGAATTGGTCAACCACAGACTAAAAATCTGAAACCATGAACCAAAATTTTAAAAATTAAAAAAAAAAATCTAACACAGAGATCTACCAAGAAGATGAAACCATGTATTTTTAAATGCTGATTTTATCATTGATATTAACAAATTTCTCAAAATCAAACAAAAGCAGCAATCACATACCAATCCAGGGGGTAAGGGTGATTAGTCACGATAACATAAAACTATATATATTATAGAATTTTATTATTCCTCACTGTCACGTTACCATAATCTCATGGCAAGAAGAGACCAAAAGGCAGTCCAAGCTAGTCAAAGTCAGACATATTATGCTTTACTTCTTTTAGCTAGTAGTTGTTCAACTTGTGCATCAGTGCCTTACTTCCAGGGAATTTAAATTTTGCATATCTTAACAACCAGGTGTCCATCTTTATATTTTGACTCTATTGGTTCACATCTCTGATTTCTATACCCAAGTGTTTGGGACAGGGAAGTTAAATTATACTATTTCTTCCATATAACCATTCTATAAATACTTTTACACAGTTTTTCATCATGTCAATCTGTTCTGCCTTCTCTTCACCATTCATCTTAAGATCCTTCAGTTAATCCTAAAAAAATTATCAAGATGTGAACTTCCCTCTCCTTCCCCTCAGGGGAGGACACTACTTCCTATAATTTTCTCATGCAATATAGAAACCTTGAAAATTAAAAAGGGGGCAACATTTGGTGAAGAACCAACAAAAGAGACATAAATTTTGGGACAGATTACCTAGTAAAGTCATGTAAGCTTTAAATGACTTATCTAGACTTCCAAGCTTTACTGTAAATATTTGTCCTCTTTTTCTTAACCTTTTCTAGTCCAGGTCCAGAATGCTAAAAATCAAAAGACCCAAACTCATTCCTTGCTCTGTGATTATACTGGAGAATATTAATAAAAGAAAAATGAAATAGTAATCCAAAATAAGGCAAGAAATGTTGGAACAGAGTTTTAAATAAACATGACAGAGAAAATTAATGTAGATTTGACTTATATGTATGGTAACAATAGCCATAATTTATATCCTTACTTATGTAGTATTCTTTTTTCAGATATATAGTGATTCATACAAAGATATATATTTAATCAGCATACATACATATACATGCATTACAACTATGTATAATTCATCAAGAGAGACTTTAAAGGTTAATTGGGGTCCAGCTATAAAGGGAGAGCAATAAAGAGGCAAGCACACAGGATGGAGAAGAGCAAGAAGTGGCTTCCATGGGAAAGCCAGTCCAGTTTATTATCTATTCCAGGGTCATATCAAGTTACACTAGGTCACATAGTGTAGTTAGCTTTGCACATGTGCAGAGTTATATAACTTGCTTGCTTCTCAAAGTCCACTAGTACAAAATATTATTATAATAAGATAATGTTTCCAGGCCTCAAGGACAGAGTAGTTGTAGTGCATTTCTAAGCCATTCAAACAGAAGACCTATTGTCCAGAGGAGTTTGTTCGACTTGGAGGACTTTCACTCCTCTGTACATTGACTGGCCTGAAATCCCTACAAGACACAATCTTTAAAGAGCTTAGTACAATATAATACTATCATATAAGTAGATGAGCAGATTGATATTTTTAAGTCTGTATGAATTAAATGCTTAGTTGTTATATGTAGTTAAAGTTTCTCCTGATCTTCTTACAGAGAACTAGAAAAGTCTGGCTCCCACATTACTAAGTACATCTTCAAGGCAGAAGAAGGACCCAAAAAGAGTCAAGCATCTATTAGCACCTCCTCTGTAGCCCTTAATCTAAGAGGCAGCATAAAAAAGGCAGCTCTGGATTGCTAGACAAGATCCCAATTCTTTTACAATCAATAATTACAGACAGGCTGAGAAAAGTTTTATCTTTCATATTTCATCAATTCTTTCAACCACTATTATGAGTGGTGAATAGAAAAATATGCTTTGTGGCATTATTTTTTATTATTTTCTAATTTATTGAATCATTTATTTTACTTGTTGAAGTTGATATCCACATTTGATGCTTGTTACGAGCTTTAAACTTGTTTATTGCACTCCTGCTTTTAGTGAAACACATTCTTTTCAAGAACAGAAGAGTAAATCTTTTGCATTAAAGAGAAAAAATGCCGACTTTTCAATTTATCCTTAAGATACATATATTTAAACTTTATATCCTTATTAGTTTAAATTTAATAAAACATTTATACAACAAACTTCAAAGATGTCTTAAAACAATAATTTAAATTAATGAAAATTGTAGGTCTAATTTTATTTTACTTGTCTCTGGGTAATGTGTGGTTTTTGACATTTCATTAAATGTAATTAAAATACGCTATTCATATCCTTATCAAGGTGCTTTTAAGATCACTTCTGTATAAACAATGATGCAAGTTTAAATAACTCAAGTGTGTTATATTAACAGAACCATCTGTTCAACTCATAAAATGTTTTAATTTACAATACAAGCTCTATAACACAGCATAGATTAAATCTGAAACAGGAGAGCATAAAATACAGATTTTATATCTTATAAATATAATAGATTCCTAGGTGACTCAATTTATTTAAGATGTGTAGAATATTCAACATCTTTCTAACTCTTTTAGAGAAAATTCAGCAGTCTGGATTTGTATTTATTGCCCTGGTTGGGATAAATTTGCTTAATATTTTTTTCAATTTGGAAACATATAAAAGGACACTTTCTATTTTTTTTAACCAATCTACCATAAACTTCATTGCCTAAAAGATACTTATAATTGCCAATTCTACTTCTTGCTTACATTTCATATAAGCCTGGTCCTTACAGGTGGAAACTGAAGTACTCACTCAGTACCATGCAATTCCAGAGTTGCTGTCAGATACCTTTCCAATGCAAATGTGTTACATCTCTAGACAGTGGAATTGTACTAGAATAGGAAGATGTTTGGTTGGAGATTGAACCACCAAATTTAGCACTTGTTCTACTTCAATGAATGGTACAGTTTCAAAGTCTGACAAGAGATTACTCCTTGTTTCCAAAGTGCCCTGCTTAACAAATAGCATTTGAATAATACCAACAGCAGATGTTTTCAACCTTTCAGAGTATTACTTTTCTGTTTGTTGCCATGGTCACAGCTTCTTAGCTTTTCCAGGTCTCTGCTTTTAAGACACGACTTGGTCCTATTGTGGCTTATATTGACTATCTGCTATCAAGATGATTGGACACAAAGACCAGTTCTTATTGATCGTTTAAGAAATAAACAACATTCTCAAAATGTCAATGAAGCTGATACTGGCTAAGTTGTTTAGCACAATTAAAAAGCACTTGATTCATTTGCAGACTTACCATTTCCTTTCTTAGATAACATCACACAATAGACAAGTTTATCCTTGAATAATATTGGTGCACTTTACTTTTAAGAGGACCTTAAGAATTATTACTACCCATGAGGTCTGTTAAAGGTTTAATTAATTTGCCATCTCAAGTGTAAGCATCGTCAAGGCAATAATTTCAAATGTGATATGTCTAAAGTTATCTAAAGTCAATTTACAGATGACTACTCCCTGATATTACTATGATATAAAAAGAAACATAAACATATAATTTAGATTATCGGTATTGTCTGTGACTCAAGCCCTACCTTAGCATGGGAAGTTTTAAATTTAATTCATCCTACTTTGAAAGGAATTCCTTGATGTTATCTCAGAGTAATAAAGATCAGTGTTCAAATCCTGTTTCCAAAACTTACCAGTTCTTGTTGTTTGCTACTTATCTTAAACAAAAAAATTAGTCCATTCTTAACCTTAATAGTTTTTATATTTATTTTTGGCTTATGGTACATATAATGGAGTGATGTTCTTCATGGGACATGGTCCTATGTGTTGTTGATGGTGGAAGAAAAAATAGATAATGAACAAAGTCAGGGGTCCAGGAGCAATGGACAGCTTGATTGTTATTGGGAATAAGCAGAAAAATATGGCAAACTATTCACTAATCCACATTCTACCTAGATGCCCATTAACAGGGAATTGGCCTAAGTAAACTATTTATATATAAATATTGTGGTTGAAAATACTTGATTTAAAAGGATAATTTAATTTTAAATCTGCTTCCATGGAAAAATCTTGCAAAAATAGTAATGAGTGAAAAGGGCTTAACGTTACATCTGTATTAAAATACACACAGAGAAACATACTGACACATAGAGTTCTAAATATTTTTATAAGTATGGGAATAGAAGGATATCATCTTGGAGGATAAACAGATTTGAGATAGTAATTATCTCTGGGCAAAACACCCATTTTGAATTGTTCATGAATCAACAAAAATGTAAATTCAAATAGAGTCTGGTGATTTAAAAATAAGAATGTATTCATCATACATAAAAAAAAATTAAAAAGTACTTTTTAAATTATCAAATACCTTCCAGAAAAAATATGCCCTATTTTCTACATAGATGTTCAGTGAAATATATTGGAATAAAGCACCAATCATCACTTGTAATTGGAACATTTTTTGAAAGAAAACTATTTGCAAATAGTTTGGGTAAAAAAATCACGTCTACAAGTATGTCTATTATCATTTTTAATTTTGAAAATTATATTTACCATATCAAATATTAGCCTTTACCCTAATTATCATACATATAGAATTATATTGTTGAATTAATTATTTCCATAGGACCAGGTAAAGTGAATGAAAGTTGAATTCCATACACTATTGATTTTAGTTAGTGTATAAGTGACAAAAACCTTAACACAAAATTACTTAGAAGAAAAATATGAAAATATATTTTGGTCATTTCTGAAAAATGAAGTTCACTTTGTAGGAACCAGAGAAGTTCTGTAAACTTTAACCACTGGAGTTTTGGTTGTATATCTTCATGCTTCTCTTTTGTCAGTTATCTCTAATAGGCTCTTTCATTGATAAAGGAGCCCAGTGTGGATCCTTCAGATCATAAAGTGAGAAAATTTCCAGGGAAGAACTCAATCAAGTATGGGTCACATGCCCTTCTCTCATCCAGAATGAGACAAGGGAACCAGGGTCTGTGATTATCAGGACTAAGTAGTGAGAACCCCAAATTAGTTGTTATTACTAAAATTCCACCATCAGAATATAAAATGAATGGTTTCCCCCAAAATATGTATAGAAAGTCTGAATTGAGGGTGGGGGTTTTGGTGGGTATTATATGAAGTACAGGAACATTTCTACTGCAATGAAAATAGCAGTCAGTATACAATATAAAATGGGTTAACTATGACTGCCTACCCACACCATATTACTATGCTTCTTATACCAAGGGCATTGGCTCTTTGATATTGATTGACAGTCATTTTATATTTATGCATTTGGTCCCTTTTCTTTCTCTGAAACATATTTTCACTATTTTACCCAATCTCCAAATTTTATTTAAGTTTTTCCATTGAGGAGACTCCTTTAATTTCCTCAGAATCATTCTTAGTAATTCCAGTAACCCCTGTGCACTATAGATGAGTTTTGAAATACTGGAGCAAGAATGTATTATGCTAAGTGTATTTATATATATATAAGTATGTATGTATGTGTATATATATATATATATATAATTATATTAAAATATAAAAGTAGAGTGTAGATTTAATACTATTGTTAGGTAAGCTTGTAAATATTTTTTACCTTAAGATAAATGAAACTTCAAACAACAAGTGGTTTTTAGAGCATATATTCGTACTTGTATATTGGGAGGCAATGATTGACCTGCATAAACTGAGTAGGAAAGATTAAGAGAAACCTGATCTGTAATAATGCTTGGCTGACATGTTTTTCCCCACTGGCATGAAATCTAATAACAAAAATGAAACCCATGTTTACATCAGAACTGCCCTCCTGGTCTGCCTTTGTAGTCCTAGACCAGGACATTGCAGAACATAGTCTACTGCTAGATTTATGATTTGACCTAGAGACTCACAATTCTGGTAGTCTGATGCCTTTGTGAATCCCAGCATCTCACATTGTTGAAGAGGAGTGTGTTAAACCTATTCCAAGGAAGTAGAATGGACCTGTCCTTCCACAGACATCTTATTCCATGAACATCTCATTTTTACACTCTTTACATGTGATTCTCATATTTTTGCTCTCAATTCTAGGCCTCTTTTCTCCCCTGAAATTTTGCCTAATCACTCTTTCCATTTCTTTCTTCAGCTTTTATCTATCACCAGTACACAGGATCAGTAAAAACGGTCAATTCTTCTATGTCCTAACAAAAAGTATCTTAACCTTGTTTTTCATTCAAGAATCATACTTTTACCTTCAACTGGAACACAAATTAAATGTGGCTATTTTATTCCAATTTCTCATCTTCCACTAATTTTTCAACATACTGCAATCTTGTTCCGATTTTACAAATTGACCTTAAGAAGAATTTAACCTCCACATTGCCAAAATCAGCAATCACTTTTTAGGTCTCATTCCTTTAAAATTGCTACTGTTCAGGAGAATCTTTCTGAGACTCACTTCACCTCTGATTCTGTGACAATTCTGTTGTGCTTCTCCTCTGATCTCTCCTGATGTCTCTTCCCCTACTTGCAAACAGCTGTCAGTTACTTTAATATTTACTCACTGTCCTCTCCAGGCTAGGTTTTCATGTTTGTTAGCTTCCTTTCTGACCTCATAAAGATATACCCCACATTTCTGTCATTGGATCTGTTTCTTCTTTGTCTCCACTCTCTCCCTTTGCAATATTATTCATTTTTCACTTTTGTCTCTTTTCTGTAAGACTATAATGTCCAAATCACGATTGCTGATTCTGACACCTCCTTTATATTCTAAGGATTTTTTTCCAAATTCCTACTGAACAAATTTATGAAAATCTGCCATTGACACTGCACATTTACAGTATCCACACATGAAATAATAGCATGACCTCTCTCGTCTGCTGCTCTTCTTCATGTCCTATCTCCAGAAATATTTTAATTTGGACCCAGATAACCTATTTAGTGATCTTGATGTCATCCCTGATGTTGACCACTCTTTCCACTCATCCCTATGTGTAGTCATTTTCAAGACAGAAACTTTATGTCTTGAAGATTTCTTCTTCAAAAACTCTTGTTTCATTTCCAAAATTTTGGTAGATTTTTTTTCATGCATTATTTTCTAATATCTTTCTAAGTGTTCTCTGACACCTATATTTCTCTTTTTCTATCTGTTCTCCCAGACTGCAAATAGAATTTTCTTCAGTCAAAAAAAAAAAAAAAAAACTTTTTCTTTCATTCTGTTGTTCAAAATCATTTCAAATTTTAGATTGAATGTTCCTATAGGAGTCATTTAATTCTCTTGTTCATGTGTAATATTATCTAAATTTTACCAAAATGCTTATCTGTTCTTAAGACTCCTTTCTAACCCTCAAGACTTAAGTCAAATGTCAAAATTTCTTGATGGCACAAATTCCAAGCACCTATACAACTCTTATCACACTTTTCCTAAGATTTTGCTGAATGATTGTTATGAAAATCCCTGTGCCTTTGTGTGTTGATTACATGTTTAATCAGTGAACATTAGCAGCACTGGCCTAAAAAGTTTGGGTTATAAACTCAATCTCAAGACTCAGATGAAAGCTAGGTGATCAGTATGACTTCTTTTAGTTCATTTTCTCTTCAACTTTAGGGGATTCTACACAAAGCCCCAGCATGGCTTAGTTGGATAAACTTGGTCCTCAAACATGAGCACTTTCCTACCCTTCTGGCTTTTGTTCAGATTGCTTAATCTTACTGTGTACTGTCTTTACTCAGCAGATGGAGATAATTCTACTCATCATTGACTTTTTTCATGGGGGAATTGCTTCTATCATCTCTTGAGAAAATCTTTCTACAGTGGCAGTTTTCAGAGGATTGGCACTCTGTCTCAGGACTATTTAGAGAGAATAGTTTCTTGAATTGCAGCTATCACCAGATGGTGCTATACATGTGTGCTTTTTGTTCTTCCCTTTGTGTGTGTTTTTTTTTTTTTTTTTTTCCGTGGGGGGGAGAGAATGAGTAAATGGAATTCCAAAGACCTGAGTTCTAGTTAGGATTTTTTTTTTTTTTTAAGCTACAATTTTCCTTTATCTCAGTCATTCTATAAACCAGAAATAGAAGCATGCTTCTGTGTGTCTATAGTCAGGGACAGAAATGAAATGAAATGTTGCATTTTCAAATCTAAGATTTACCCCTTAGTTTTGCCACTGACTGACTTGCTAGGTTTAATCTCCACTTGCTTATATGTAATAGGAAATTTTTCCTACTTTGGCATTTTTGGGAAAACTGAGCAAAATGGTTAATGAACATACTTTCTTATTCAGAGCCAGCACTCGATAGAATGTAGCCATATACTACTTTGAAGTCTAAAGTGTATTAATAACAACATGGTATAAAGCAGAGATTTTTAAACCAGATTTCTGAATAGAATTTAAGGAGACCATGAACTTTAATAAGAACAATGTTGCATCTTTAGTAATTACTCTATAATAGAAATTTAGCTTTTTCTTCTATAATGAATGAAGGCAACAAACCACATTAGGATTAGTAGTCACTGTTACCACCAACAAAAATCACAGATATTATCTTCTATTGGAATTGCAGATATTTCAAAACATAATACACTCATCATTATTGCAAAATTATATTACTTATTAAGCTCACTGTTAGAGTTTATTATTTAATGTTAATAAAGAACCTCATATTGAACTATAACTCAATTTTATATTTTAAAATTAATTTAGTTATATTTAGCTACAACTGGTTTTTATTACTATATTATATATTTTATTTTGTGCTTTCAACCACATTATTCTTGGAACTAGTCCATGTGCTTCACCAGGCTACCATAGAGATATGGCATTAAAAATATTTAAGAACCCTTGTCATAAGATGAGCACCATGAGAACAGTAAAACCGAATGCAATTTATGAAACTGATCATGTACAAAGGAATTCTTTTTCTGTGTGTGTAATTATTATTATTGAAATGGAGCACTTTTTTGAAGCTGACCAATTTTAGCCAAACCTACCATACAAAAAGATAAAAACAAAAAACCACCCTCCTAATTACTCCTCATCAATGACTCCTGCTGACAGCGGCATACACATTTTAAACAGTTACTCAGTTCTCCTGACTCTGAATTCAGGTCTTAATTAAAATGGGAAGTAATTACAACTTCATTTATGCCATGGAAACTTAAAATCCTTGCATCCAATATAAAATTATGGGGACAAAACCCATCTTTTGGTACCAATGGATAACACCAAAGTTGGTTTTAACTTTGTTTACTTTCTTTACAACTTCTTACTTCTAAGCAACAAGTATAGACAAGGATGGCATATATTTACATCCATAGTTGTATCTACATATAGATGACATAGAAATTAATGTAGTTATAGATAAACATGTATGTTTAGAAGCACACAGGTAGGTTTTTGGACTGATTTTAAGGAACATTTAGAGGTTTGTGGAACATATCTGAAGGAATATTTTTCCTTTCACTTCCTGTTTCCTGATAGGTTCAAAGTGCGTTGCTAACACTCAGAAACCACCAATATGGTATTGTGTTCCCAAGTACATCGCAATATGAATTTCCTCTGTTTAGTCATTTTAAAATACAAAGACAGACAGGTAGATGATACAACAGTGACAATCTGATGGGAAAGAAATATGGAAACAAAAAGTATTTTTTCTTTCTTTTCTCTTAATTTTTATTTGTTATTTTTAGTAAAAATTATTTTTATACCATAGAATTTGTGCATTACTGGTAATTGTCTTTTTACTCTGTCTAGAGATATGGTGCTTTGCACTATTTATAATATATGAATAGGTATGAAAAAACTGTTCAACCTCAAATCACCACTTCTATTTTATTATGGAAGTATAGTAAATGCCATTGATTTGTTGAGGAATGTATAGACTAGCTCTTTCAATGTGCTAATGTTTTATTCATTTGTACAGAGAACTTGTGCTTCTTGTAGGTTCCTGGTACTACAGCACGATTCCATTGGCAAGAGAGAAATCTAAAAGGTATGGACATAATACCAGATGGACTTATAGGACTTTAGATTAGTTCACAACAGCAAATGGTGATCTACATTCAGAACTATTTCCAGGAAATCATTTCTTGCTTTAATATTTTTCATCATCATTTTTACTTTGCATTACAAAAAATTGAAGGGATATATCTTCCAATGCCATCGCTAGGCTTATTCAGATTTCAGTGCAGAGATAAACATTTGATAAAAATGTCTTGGTAAAGGAAAGGAATACATGTTCTTGTTTAATAGTATCCAAGCCTCTACAGGAAAAATCTGTCATCTCTTTAGGTGTATTGCACTTATGTTGACAATCAGAGCTCATTAGAAAAAGTACACGAGATGAAATACAGAATGCCTGTTCACATGATGAGGAAAAATTATCCAGTTCTTCAGAAAACAAAAGTAAAATGTGATATGAAACTCAATAAGATGGGTTTAATTTCTTTTTTAAATTTTTTACATTAATTTATTTCAATAAATTTCCTCTCTCTTGAAAGTTTATTTGAAAAGTTCATGTCTTATGTAAATGTTCATTTTAAATCATTATCTAAAACATATTTAACAATTCTATAAACACATAAACAAGTGATAGAAACAAAAGACTAAATTGATTGAAATGAAAAGATTCTTCCTCATTTTTTACTTTATTTCTACAAATTAAAGGGTTTTTCTCCCTAAATGAATAGCATATTTGGGACCAGAGGTCTGAGACTAACTAAAGCATATGACCAGAGGTCTGAGACTAACTAAAGCATATGAATGTGATATTTCCAAAAGAGAGAATTTTCTTACCTTTAAGTAGTATAATTATAGTTGTAATATTTATAATATTTGTTGGATCTTAGTAGATCCAAAATATTTGTTTCCCACAAACTCTATTCTAATTAGGCATACTTGCAAATATTAATGATGAAAAATATCAAATATTACATGATGAAAAATATTAAATATTAAATATTTTCTTATCTAGTAACTCTAGATAAGAAAATACTCTCATGGGAATTAAGGTCATGTTGGGGAGCTTGGTAAGGGGAAATCTGCCCTTTTAGATAATGCCTATTAGTATTTCTGCAAAAGAGAACATTTTCAAAAATAACCAAATTTTATTTTGGATTGGTATCAATAAAATGCACTTGCAGCAAATATTTTAGAAATAGCTATTAACTGCATATATTAAAAAATAAAAATTTAAAAATCTTTTGGTATAGTCTACCATAAACCAATTGCAGGTGAGTTCTAGAATTAAATTCATTATGTATCTCTAAAAATTTTGCAAATCAATAGCTGTTTCCACTCCAAAGTTGCCTGGCATAGTATTTTAATAAGTTCTTATTACAGTTTCTCTACTTGAAAATTTTAATAAATGCCTAACACATTTTTATTCAATAAAATTGAATATATATTAATTTAATAATCATTCAGAATAATGTGTTTATGTTACTCTCAAGGAGAAGTTCACAATTACATACGACAAGGGCTAAGGTCAGTCTTAGCTAAAATTGAAAATCTGTGCAAGAGTGAATTTGCCATCGGAAGCCTTCTTATCAATGTTTTTATACTATACAATGATACTTAATCTTTTATGTTTATTAACTAGTATGTACATCCTTTTACACCAAAACTTACTTCTATGATCTAACATAATGAATTAGACATGGCAGACAATGAACAAAATGTTTATTGAATAAAATAATGAGTAAATGATAAATTTCATGTATTTTAGATAGGATTGAAATGTGGACAAAGAAATTAGCATGGATTGAATTTTTGACTCTTATGGCTGTATTCTAAGAGCAGACTGCAGTTGTAGCTCAACAAGCACAACTAAATTCAGATTTAAAAGCTGCCATTTTACTGACCTGATAACCTGCAGGACAGAATCCATGGCAACCGCTGCCATAAGAAAGTGATGTGTTATAAATATGCTCAAGTCTCTGGCTGGCCTTTGAACTGTTCAAGCATCAGTAAGACCAAAAACAGTCTAGCTAAGGAAAAACAGAATTAGACCGAGATTTGAGCTACTGCCTACTGCATGCAAGACAGTTTTCAGTTTGATTCTAAATAAGTTATTGCCTTACTGAAACAAAACAATAATATTTCTCAGGGAGATAAAGCAGAATCCAGATAACCCATACATAGCCTGCACAATTTTCAAGATATAATCCAAAACTATTTGTCAATAAATTTGGTAAATATTGCCTATTCTTAAAAGTAAAGACAATCAATGTAGGTCAGACTTAAGAAAACTTAGATCTTATAATTATCAGACAAGTACACTAAAGTAGCTACCATAGGTGTGCACAACTATACATGTATATATGTCTAAGTCAATAAAATACTAGAAATATCAGAGAAATAGAAATTATATAAAGATTCAAATGGAAATTCCAGAACTGAAACATACACTAAAAATACACTAGATAGGAAAAATATCAAAAATTCAATAAATTTGAAGACAGGTTAATAGAAATTAACCAGTCTGAAGAAGAATGATACAAATGTAGATATAAACAAGGTATTTATTATAGATCTCAATTATAAGTGATGCTATATAACCATTAGTTATTATAACATATATTTACATATTATAGTATTACTATGCACATATTAGAGAGAGGAAGAGTTTGAGAGATTGCCTCAGTTACTTGTAATAAAATATCAAAAGTTCTAGAGTGTATGTAATTGGGGTTCCAGAAGAAAAAGTGAATGAAAATAGGGAAGAAAAATTGAGTCAATAATCCAAACTTTCCACACTTAATGAAAGACATAGATTTGCATGTCAAAGAAGATCAACAAAAAGAAAAGATCAGTATTAAAAATAGACTTATTACTAATAAGATTTATTACTAATGACTGAAAAGTTTTACATATCCACAGGGGGAAAAGTGGCATATTTCATATAAGAAAACACAAATTGGAATAACTGCAGATTTCTCATCAAAAATTACATTACCAGAAGAGAGTGAAATAACTTTCCTTCTTTTCCTTCTTCTCCTTCTCTCCCTCTTCCTCTTCTTGCTCTTCTTCCTCCCTCCTTCTCCTCCTCCTCCTCCTCCTCCACCTCCTTCTTCTTTTGCCAGTGTTGGAATCTAACTCAGGGCTTCACACGTACTAGGCAATGGAACAATAATTTTAACACACTAAAAGAATTTAAAAACGACCTATTAAACAAAGAAGGTGTCAATACTGATTGCTATAAACTGATGAAAATATTCTTCAATGATGAAGTTTAAATTAAATAAAATGGTACTTCACAGAGAAGGTATAAAAATGAGACTATCATCCCAGAGAAATGCTATTCAATTTCACTTCTTGGAATTCAGAAGCTACAATGTGTGTAGTCAGAATGCCACTAAGATGATTTGTACAAGGATCAACTAGTAAACTTCTGTGTTATATATTTGCATGCCTCTTTGTTACATATACTGTTTTAGATTATATTATTTCTATACATATGGAATATCTCTCCAAATAATACAGTATATGAAGAAAGAATTGTCTTACCCTGGTGTTCCCATAGAAAAATGCACTTAGTAGTTGTGTAAAATTTGAGATAACTAAATCTAATAAACGTGTACTACTATTATACTATAGTGAAACAAAGAAATTATTTTTGATATTTAAAGGCATTTGTGCAAATATGTTTTCCCCCTCAACATGAATAACCATTTAGATCAGAAGAGAAGTGGACATGTCATTTATTCAAGAAATTGATACTCAGCAAATGATGGATTTTATGTATTTTAATTAAAATCATTGGTAATCTAGAAAATGTGCAGCATAAAACAGAAGAATATTAAAAATTCAGAAATAAGTGGTTAAAATCTTCTAACTTGTTTCATTCATCTCTCAGCTCCATTCATTAGCTTATGTTGTACAAATGCACTTAATTTCTCTACTTAGTTTTCTTTTGCTATTTGTAGGTAATCATGGTGCAGCACTCAAGGAGTGCATTCTCAATTCAGAAAGTCAGAGGTAAATTTTTAATTCATTACTTTCTGATACTACTAGAATCATTTTCATATTATATGTGCCTCCATTTCCTTATTGAAAAATAGTTATAATAATAGAATTTGTCTTGTAAGGATATGTACTAAGTACAAGCTATATTTTAGGATACCTAGAAAAATGCTTAACCTATGTTAAGACTTAATAAATGTTACTATAATAGTGAACATGGAATATTAGATTATATACCATAATAATAGAATTATTTAAGAGTTTATTTCTACACTTGCAGAAGTAACAAAAATGCAAGTTTTGTTGGGTTTTCCTCTCCTCTTTTTATTTTTATTTTTAAGACTTCTTTTTAAAACTACACAATGTTTATAGGTTATATGTGTGAGTATTGGTCAAACACGAGGGTTTCTAGAGATACCTTTGTATATACATTTTTATCATTGAATTTCTATTTTTTGTCCTGTATTTTAAAAATGTAATGGAAAAGACTCAAATCACTCCTATTCAATTATACTACTTTAAATTTTAGTACTGTGCTGAAGAGGAGCAATTAGGAAGGAAAAAAATTGGAGAATAGAATGCAGTTAGGAAAGAAGGAACTCAAATTATCCCTACTTGCAAATGATATGATCCTAAACTTAGAAGACCAACATATAAAATCAATACTTATTCTCTACACCAAAAATGAATTTGCTGAGAATGAAATCAGTAAAATCAATTCTATTCACAATAGCTTCAAAAAATATCTAGGAATAAATCTAACCAAGTAGATGGAAGACCTTTGTAATGAAAATTATAGAACCCTGAAAAAAGAAATTGAAGAAAATACCTGGAAATGGAAAATCTCCTATATTCATTGAGAGGCAGAAAATGAATATTGTTAAAATGGCCATATTACCAAAAGTGATCTACAGCTATAGTGCAATTCCCTTCAAAATACCAATGATATTTTTATAGGACAGAAAAAAAAACCAATTTGAAAATTTATGTGGAAGAAGAAAAGACCTAGAATAGCCAAAGCAATCCTGAGCAAAAAGGGTAATGCTGGAAGCACCACAATACCTGATTTCAAATTAAACTAACAGAGGCATAGTAACAAAAGCAGCATGTCATTGGCATAAAAACAGATACCTAGACCAATGGAACATAAACAAACCCACACAGCTGCAATCATCTGATTCTTGTCAAAGTTGCCAAAAACATTGGAGAAAAGACAATCTCTTTAACAAATGGTGCTAGGAAAACTGGATAGCCATATGCAGAAGAATGAAACTAGATCCCTCTCACCCCATTCAAAAGGCAACTCTAAATGGATTAAAAACCTAAATTTGTCAGCAGAAACTTTGCAATTGTTAGAAGAAAAAATAGGGAAAACACTTTAACATTTAGGAAGAAAGAGCTTCCTGAATAGGATCCCTATAACTCAAGAAATAAGGGAAAAATAAATTAATGGGATGGCAGCAAATTAACAAAAAAAAACTTCTGTAGGGCAAAGGATACAATTACTGGAGTGAAGAGGCAACTGGCAGAATGGGAGAAAATCTTTGCCAGGTACTTTCCTGATAGAGAATTAACATCCAGAATATATACATAAAGAATTATTAAAAACCTCAATATTAAAAAACAAATTACCCAATCAACAAAAGAGCAAATAAAATGAACGGACACTTCTCAAAAGATGATCTAGTAATGGCCAAGAACTGTGTTCAACATCTTAAGCAATCAAGTAAAAGCAAATTAAAACTACACTGAGATTCCATTGTTAGTTAGAGTGGCAATCATCAAGAATACAAATAACAATAAATGCTGGTGAGGAAACAGGGGAAAAGGAACTCTTATACACTGTTGGTGGGAATGTAATTTAGTATAGCCACTATGGAAATGAGCATGGGGTTTCCTCAGAAATCTAAAAGCAGAACAACGATGTGACCTAGCTATATCATCTCTTGGTATTTATCCAAAAGAATTAAGGTCAGCATACTCTAGAGATATGTGCATACCCATGTTTATCCCAGCACAATTCGTAATAGTCAAGTTATGAAATCAGCCTAGAAGTCCATCAACAGATGTGTGCAGAAAGAAGATGAAACACACACACACACACACACACACACACACACACACACACAATGGAGTTTTATTCAGTCATAGAAAGGAATAAAATCATGTCATTTGCAGGACAATGGATGAAGCTGGAGTCCATAATTTTAAGTGAAATAAGTCAGACTCATACTCAGAGGAAAGTATATTTTCTCTCATATGTGGAAACAAGAGGGAAAACAGGGACTCCATGTAAGTAGCAGGGTGACTATTAGGACAGAGGGAGGTAACCAGGGAGAGAAGGAGATGAGGTAGAGCATACTGGAGAGTGAAATTCATACTGGAGAGTGAAATTGTGTTTTCATATATGTATGTGTGAATATGCCACAGTGAAATCCACCAATCAGTAGAGTAAGATGCACCAACAAAAGAAAAACAAAAGAGAAAATTAAATATATATATATATATATATATATATATATGAAATGAAGTAAGTTTGAGAGTTTGAAAAATCAATTTTTACTTTTCATTCTTAGGCAGAGTTTGCTTTGTTGTATTTTGTTTTTTTAACGTTGAAGTATGTTTGTATAAACTGTTAAAAAATAAAGTGGCAAATGTTAAAGATACACACAAAAATAGGATATAAGCTCCAGCACCATGCAAAGAGTAGTCATTCCTTCCTTGCAGGTAAATGCATAAATTGCATTCTTGAGGTTATGCATGAGGTATGCATGATCTAACTGGGCCTATGGTGAGAAATGGTTGTGTCAGAGAAATGTGTACTTGTATCTGTTGACCAACTCATGTCATCTCATGCCACTCCTTCCTCCAGACTCAGAAGCCTTGCATATATTCTTTCATTTTCATTTTCTAGAATGCATAAAATTCATTCTTGCAAAGGGTTCTCAAATTTGTGTTCTTTTGTAACATCGTGCCTCCCTTCTCATGGCTTTTCCAGCTCCTTCTTACTGATCAAGTGTCAGCTTAGATCTCATTTCTTATATTCTTTATAAGGGTTTTCTCCAAGGCCCTTGCTACCGCAGCGTCCCTCCCTAGTGTCATACCCTGAAGAACCTTGTTTCTCTTCTCTATCACACTTATCACAAAGTGCCATTGCTGGATTTAGTTTTGTTGTTTTTTCACACATCATCCTTATTTGTCACTGGATTCATCTCTACAAGAAAGGCAACACATAATGGGGGGGGGGCAAGAATGGAGGAAGGAAGGACTGTATAGAGGGAAAAGAGGAGTGGGAGGGGTGGGAGGGTAGGGGGGAAAATAACAGAATGAATCAAACAACATTACCCTATGTAAATGTATGATTACACCAATGTTACGCCTTTATTCCATGTACAAATAGAGAATCAACAAGTATCCCATTTGTTTACAATAAAAAAAAAAGGAAAGGCAACACGTATGCGTCCTTCGCTAATGTATCCCTAGAGGTCCTCACTGTACCTAACGTAAGAATACTCAGTAAATATTCTTTTAATTCACAAGGGGAAGAAAAAAGAAACTTTTGTGATAGACATCTGCTTAAAGATGATAATCAATTCCATGATCTGTGGGAATTTGGGGTTAAAATAAAATTCCCATATGTAGCATTTTTGTGGATTTTCCACATGTTAACTCAATAGTAAACTTTACATAAATTCCATAATGCACTTTCCACCAATTTTTCTTTTTCATGGAAAAGAAGTCCATTGACACCCACCTTTTATTTCACTACTGGGGATTAAATATAGGGGTGCTCTGACACTGAGGTACATTCCTAGTTCTTTCCATTTCTTTGAAACAGGGTCTCACTAAGTTGCCCAGGCTGGCCTCAAAGTTGAGATTCTTCTTCCATAGCTCTCAGGTTGCTGGAATATGGGCACATGCCACTGTTCCTGGTCCATTAGCCATTTTATAGACTACTAACTGCTCACTAAATACTTCAGGCAATCTAGACTAGTTATATTAGTTATATTGAGTAAAGAACCTTCCTATCAGTTACATTTCCTTAACTAGGATTATTTCTGTATGGATATTTTGCAAGCATATCTTTTCCACATTTTCCTGGTCACTACCATTGGTTCCATAAAAAGATCACCAAGGATAAATGATAGATCATAAAACTAAAGATAAAAGAAATGAAAATTATTCAATCAGTGAACTCATACTATGCCCAGAAAAGATGGGTACTTGATCTTTACAAAAGCCTGAAAAGAGGTGACAAATGGGATATGTTTTTGAGTTAGAACAGAGTAAGGAAAATTTAAAAGCAAGGAAATAAAAGTTAATTTTGGTTACATTCTAAGAAAGATGAAAGCAGTACCAAATGTCAAGAAAAAAATGAATCTTTTGCCTTGGTACTGTTCACAACTGCTCACCCCAGTCCAGTGTGCATTCTGCAGTAAATAGGGTTTAGTTCACAGTCTATCACTTTCCTGATCCAAGTCTCCATTTACAAAGGTAAGATTTTTGCCCCTGGCTTGCTGGACTCTTGCCCTACATAAGGATAATTAGATTCTAAACAGAACAGAAGCTAATTTGTGTGTTTAATATAGTGCTGCTTTTAGATAGTAATAAAATCCTTTTTCTAAAACACTAAGTGCACATCAGCATTAACATAAATCAAACGGTTTCCAGCCTCACATCTGAAGGATTTTTTTTTATTATTTAAATCCCTAGAGATGGCACAATATATACAGTTTCTGAATAATTCCCTGTTTTAGATTCAGATGATGCTACTTTATATTTGAGTTGAAATCTAGAGGGTTTTTAGGAATTAGAAAATGGAGGTTCATTTGATTGATTTGGTCTGAGATTTTCACTTTTTATCTTAGGTAGGAAGAAGATCACTGAATCATTGGATTACCAGGGTGAAATTTGCTACATGAATTACAGACCTGATTTATGGAAAATTCAGGCACACCTTTCTCTTCATAATTTAATTTAATAAATATTATTTCTACACTATGTAGTGATTTTTATCTAAATGTGAAAGTTATCATTTTTGAATGGTCTAATCCACAAAAGATGTGAATTCAGATCTCTATAATGTGTGAGAAGGGTATGCAATATTTCAGAAAAAATATTGACTCCTCACTACTGCACATGTGGTAACAAATAGGGAGGCTGTTGGTAGGAGGGGAAATTACCCACACTGCGTCATGCAAAGATAGATGAATCATCCTTCATTGTGAGTCTCCTTTTCCTTTTTCTCTTCTATCTCATTTCATTATATTTTCTCAATTTTAAACCAAAGTCTATATATACTGTAATAGTAAGTGTATTTGGATTAAATCATAGGTTTTGAATCTCATAGAAGAATCATGTCCATTCTTCCTGAAATGACGATACACTTTTGCAGTTTATCTACAGGAAAATTCTGATTTCAGATGGGGAGAGCATTTGACAACAATGAGCCCACCATGAGGTTAGAATCACAAAATATGATTGTTGGAAAAAATAATAAGAATAAACTAGTCACAAGATACATCAGCTTTACGTCTAAGACATTTACTTAAAAATGCTGAATCAGTTTATTCCATCTTAGATCATACCTCATTGTCTAGGAAGTGCTTTTTTTTTTCCATTTTAACAACTTCATTGAAGTAAAACTGAATTCAATTAACCACACATATTTAAGGTATATACAATTGGATAAGATTTGAGATAAATATATATTCAAGACACTACAATCACAAGCAAGATAATGAACACATTTTGTCCCTCTTGTGATCTCTACCCCACTTCTTTTCCCCTGTCCAATCCCCAGAGAGCTAGTGACTTGCTTTCTTTCACTACCTACAAACTTGCTTTTTGTAGAAGTATATATAAATGCAATCACAAGTATGTACTCTTTTTAGGATTTTATCTTTCATGGATCATAATCATTTGTGTGTATCAACAGTTAATTCCATTTTATGCTGAGTAGTATTCCATTATAAGAACAGGTCACAGTTTCTTTGACTATTCATTTGTGGATGAGCATTTGGGTTTTTTCTAGTTTTTGACTGTCACATAGGTGCTGTGAACATAAATGTAGAAGTCCTTATATGTGCAAATGCTTTTAATTACTCTGGAGAGAATATCTCAGAGTGAAATGATCTAGAATATATGGAAGGTAATGCCTAAGTGAAGAATGATTTCCAAATTTGTTGTACCTTTATACATTCCCGCCAGAAGATTCCAAGTTCCAGTTCCTCTACCTCCTTGCCAACATTTGGCATTTTCAGTTTTCTAATTTTATCCAATTTGTTTGTCTTCAAATATCATTTTGGTTTTAAGTTGTTTTCCTCATGGTTAATGAAATTCAGTATCCATTTCATGAGATAACTTGGTATTGTAAGATTTTCTTTACTGAAGTTCCTGCTAAATCTTTTGCCTCTTTAATTTTTATGGTGTTACTAGAGTTTTTCATGTGCTATAGAGAAACTTTTTATCAGATATTTGCTTTGCAAATATTTTCTTCCAATATGTGTCTTACCCCTTTAATGTCTTAAGAGTACTTTATGAAGCAGAAGCTCCATGACCGTAGTTTTGGTGTCATAGATGAGAAAGTGTCTCCCAATATGGTTGCAAATTTTGTCTCTTACTTTCGGTTTTGTTTTTCCCTGTGTAGCTTTATATTTTAAGATCTGTAATCCTTTTCCTTTAATTTTTGGATATGGTTTGAGAGACAGATGAGATATTTTTTTCTTGCACACAAATATCCAATTGTCCCTGTGGTATTTGTTCAAAAGACTATGGTTATTCCAGAGTTTTCTATGCATCTTTGTCAAAGCATTTGTTCACAAATATTTGGAACTGTTTTGGTACTCTATTTCATCTCATTCATTTATTTGCTTAATTATCCTCAATTCTGCGTTGTGCTAATTATTGGAGGCTTATTGGAAGTTTTGACAGTAAGTAGCATTAGTTCTTCAGCTTTATTCTTTTTCAATGTTGTTTTGTACATTCTGGATCTTTTGAATATCTATATGAATTAGTCAGTTGGTCAATTGCTACAAAAGTTAGGACATGCTTTAGTGTGTCTGAAAAATTATTTGCACTTTATGGTGTATAGGTTTTTTAATATATCGTGTTGAGTTTTCTCTAGGTATTCGTATTTTGATGTTATAATTAATGGCATTTTTAAAGTTTTAAATTAAAAACCTTTGTTTCTAGTACGTAGATATCAAATCAACTTTTGCATATTCATCTTATATCTTTCACCTTTATTAAACTCATTTTTGACTCCTAGTTCTTGTTTTGGTTTTGTTTTGTTTTCTTTTGCTTTTTGATAGTATGAGATTTGTATAAAAGCATTCCTATTATCTGAGAATAGATAATTTTACTTCTTTTTTTTTATCCAAATTCCTTTTATTTCTTTTTGCTACTTTATTGTATTGGTTAAGATCTCAGTTCAATGTTGAGTAGAAGTGGGGTAGCAGAAATCCTTGTTTCATTGCTAAATAACTAAATATTGTGGATTTTTAATTTAAATAAAGTGGTCATAAAATATATTTTGAATAACCTGAATCCCTTTAGTTGTATTCCAATTCCTCCTATGGCCCTAAAGTTAGTCTATATTGGTAAAATTTCTGTGTGCACTTAAAAATAATGTGTTTTGTCATTATTGAGAAATGTTCTGTGAATGCCCAATAGGTCAGGTTGCATGAATGTTGTTCAAGTCTCCTTTAATTTTACAGATTTCTGTGTACTTGTGCTATTGAGGATTGAGATGAAGGCATTCAATCTCCTATTCTTACTGTGGATTTATCTTATTTCTTCTAAAAGTGATGTTTTTATTTAATCTATTTTGAAATTCTGTTATTAGATGCATAAACTCAAGATTTTTATATCTTCTTGGTAAGTTGAACTTTTATTATTATAGTATCATTATACTATGACCTTCCTTCTATCAATATTCATGTAAAACATGTTTTTCTCTAATTTTTATAATAGATTTTTTTGTTTGAGATAGTGTGCTTTTTCAACTCTTTTATTTTAATATACTTATGTCTTTTTATTTATACTTATGTCATATATACTTATGTCATTCATTTTAAACAGCATAACAGCTTATTTTCTTTTGCATCAAATCAGACCATAGTTGACATACTTGAACTGTTCAGACTATTTATTTATTGGTATGGTTAGTCTTAATCTATCATCCTGTGTTAGTTTTCTATTTGTCCCATCTGTTTTTATTCACCTTTTCTTTGTTCTATGTTTTCTTTGGAATAAAATGAATATGTTTTATGATTCTCTTATCTCCTCCAGGAACTGATTTGCTATAAATCTGTTACTTATCTTACTTATGTAATTGCTTTAGCTTTTATAATACGCATATTTAGCCTATCACAATCTACTTCCAAAGTGTATTATACCATTGCACATATAACAACTTTACAATAATGTACTTCAGTTTCTCTCCTTCACCTTCTATGCTGTTATTGAATTTCAGTTTGCTTTTACATGTGTTTAAAATCCCATAATAGTATATTTTCACAGTCCGCATTAAGCACCACATTCACTTCCTGACATGAGAAACCACTGTTCTTCATTGCCTAAAGTACTTTTCTTACACATCACTATCATAATTAATATCAACTTTTTGGTTGTTTCAGATGGGAGTGTAAACTGAGTCTCTGATGCTCCATCTGATGTAGTAGGTGAGAGACTAGGCAATCTTGACTCAGTCACAGATATTCTGAACCCATAATACTTCAGAGCCATTATGTTTCTCCGTAACTTCCTTTACAGCCTTGGTTTTACCTCTACATAGTATATATACAAGGACATAATTTGCCTTCCACGAACTATTGCTTCTATTTTAAAAATAATATATTGGGTCTAGGCTTTTCATCTTCTACATACACCTCTACACCTCTTGTACAATTGCTAAAATTGGTCTTGGTTCAAAAGTATTTCAGGTTAATCATCTGCATTTTATCCTATAAACTTTGAATTAGCATGCTTCTATTTCTTGTCTTAAAGACATAGATTAAAGCCACTATATGGATCTGATACTGTGCTAATTTTTGGATGTATTCGTTTAACAATATTCATAATAACTTATAATTATTCTGTCTTTTCCTGAGGAAAATACTTTACTTAGTGACTCTTATAATGGCTAATCTAAATTATACACTAGTATGCTAAAGATTAAGTAAGTTATATTTTTAATACAAGCATGTACTTAATTAAAACGAATGACAAAGTTTTCTTTATATTGGTAAGAAACATTTATTACATTTAATCAAAAGAGAGAAATATTTTTATGAAGATTAAAAGCAACACTACATTAGTTTGATTTAAGTTTTCTTATCTGGGAGAAATAGATTAAAATACTTTTAAAAGTTTTGAAATACCTGTATGGATGCCTATATACAAAGACATGCCTAGAATACATGGATTATGTATCAATTTTTACTTTATTTTAGTTTGCTTGATTTTTTAAAATTTGAGTGTATTTTTGTGTGTGGAGGTTGTGTTACAATAAACATATCAAAAGAAAAAACACATATTGAAGTTATTTCCATTTTGCAATTAAAAATTAAAACAGTGGTGTAATGGAAATGTATTTTAGATAAGCACACTCCAGCTTAAAATTTAATGCATATCTTAATTTATTTCACCCAGCCTTTAGTAATAATAATGAAAATCAATTTGGAATCCTATAAGAAATTTTAAATCTGAGTTGAATTTTCATCTCTTCAATTCTCCCAGATTTTATCTTCAGTATTATAAAGATCAGAGGGTTAGATGACAGGTTAATTTTCAATAGCACACTGAATATTTGGGGGTATATCCAAGATGAGCCTTTAGAGACTCATTAAGCGTTGTTGTATATTGATCCTGTGGCCTGATCTTTCTTCTCATGAGTACTCAAAGTTAGACACATGCAGGCTGAATACTAAGAGCAACTAGCCATGTTTTAAGTTTTTGTGTTGTGTTCTGTGTGCTTAGTTTGACTTTAAATAATAACTAGTTTTTATTATAAAGGTCACACGAGTGAATTTAGAAAATAGAAAGTTATGAAGAAAATAAAATTATTCATAAGCTTACCATCAGAGATAATTATTACAAATTTTCAACTATCTTAGGTGCAAAAATATTATTTTGCTTTTAATCCTTTTTATTTGCTGTTTTGTGATTATTTACCCATGTAACTAAATAACTGTCAAAAACATAGTTATAAGACATGATAGTACAGTTGAATTAATTTTTATAAGAAATTAACTTTTCAGTATTTTATTACTACAAGTGACTTTCTGAAAAATAAATTTATATGTAAATCTTGAAATCAGTAGTATTGTTATATGTGGTTATTATTAAGATTAAATCTCTAGAACTGGAGCCAAATTTTATGAATATTTTAAAAGCTATAACAAAATTACAATAACAATTTCCATGTCCAGGAAAGTGTCTTTTCTGCTTTACACTATTAATATGTCTTCTTAGAGAAGGTCAAGAAAATGCTTTGGGGCACTTGTGTGTATTTCTGTGGGAGTAGCATCAATTTTCTATATCAGGCATTGTGTGTTCTGATTTTTGCATCTTTTGCATTATCAATATTTAAGCTATCGGTACAGTTTATCAATAATCATGATAATAAGAAAAATTCCAAAATCTCTTCATCCTTCTTCCTCTGCATGACTAAATATAAGATTGCTTTATATTGTAGTACTGCTGCTTGTATCTAACATTCCTGGTGCATAACAATCAACAAAACCTATTTGTAATTGATATATATATTTCTGAGACAGTAAATATCTTTCAGATTAAACACTGTAAATGTACACATGCTACAACAGTGTCCACTGCTACTTGGGTATCTTCTAATTTTATCCACTCATGCTTCTATCCATTTATAAAGTTTATTCCAATTAACTATCAGGTTGTACTTTTCAGGAATTAGTTAGCTCTGTAATTTCTTAATTTTCTTTCACAGAAGTGAAATCAAGCTGTCTAAGAGTCTTTTGGTCAGTAGGAAAGAGTGACCACTCCAGACTACTAAATCCAGATGCAAATGCATGTATTCGTAGCTCCCTCTATCAAGGGTAATTGACAACATGATGACCAAACCTCACTGTTCCTCCTCCTCTCTAACTGTTTGAAATCATGTTATCCCAAAGAAGTTAGATACAATCATTGATAAAGAGGTGAATCTTAATTGAAAAAAGTTAACCCCTTCCACTCTTTGGAGCACTGCTTAATGGAAATTAGGTTCACATTTGGAAAAATAAAGAAATTTTTATTTCTTGCACACCTGACTATGTAAACAGAAAATAATTCTTTCTATAAATGTATTTATAGGATTGGTATGGAAAAACTAGGATACAAATTTATCTTGGTGTTAAAAATCCAACAGCAATTTTTATTTCTTGTTCTCTTTCATGATGATATATTCCTCACTTGATATAAAATGGAAGATGGAGTTTCTGGGATATAAAGACACAGATATTTTATATATAATATATAATGTAAATATATCATGTATAACATATGTCATATATGTATATATATATGTGTATATATGTGACACTCAGTTCATATGACAGTAGGACTGTCTCAGGTTCTTCAGTTAGGAACAAACCTTTTATTTGCTCTTCCCCATGACAGGAGGCTGAAATCCTGCCACTTCCCTGGATTTTAGGAAGAAGACCAGCATAAGCCCCTTCTACTCAAAGCTACCCTGATTCTCCCCAGGTCACTTCCAGGTCTCAGTCAGAGAAGTAATAGCCAAGGGTCATTAACAGAAACTCAACATATTCCGTTTATTTCCAATGGTTTCTCTTCCATATCTCTCTAGTTTAGGTAAAATTTACAGTTTCTTGGGCAGGAAATTTTATTTTTCAATTTTTTTTTTTTTTTTTTTTTTTTTTTTTTTTTTTGGTCTTAGGTCTGATCTACAAATTTGAAGTTTAAAAATAAAGAAGTTCTCCCTTTTTTGCTCCATCATCTCTTCATCTGGAGAATCCTGGCTGAAAGGTGTTTGAGAGAGAGGCAAGAGAAATTTCTCATACAAATGGAGTATAATATAATCATGCATAATAAAAATGAAATTTTTTATCGTACTACTTTCTCAACAACATCCTTTGCATCTTTGTTCCCTAGTGGGTTCATTTCTCTCCATAATGCACTTTTTTAGTTTAGGTAACATCTCAGTTTCTTCATCTCTGAAAAGGAGATAATCATGGAAACTAAGTAATAAGCTCATTGAGATGTAAATGAGATAATGCTTGCAAGTAGAACATCAAGTCTGAAGCACATAATAAATAAAATATTAAAGGACTATGAATAGGAAAGACAGCAGAATGAATCATTTTCCTATGTTCATATGTGAATACACAACTAGTGTAACTCCAAATCATATGCAACCATAAGAACGGGAAGTTATATTCCATATATGTATAATATATCAAAACACATTCTATTGTCATGTACAATTAAAAATAATGAATAAAAAATTAATTTAAAAAGTTAACTAATAGATTGAAATACACCAAGTTCTGATCCATACCCCATTATTCTTCATATAATTTTGGTCTCTCATAACTTAAGCTCAATAACACTAGCTGAATGAATGAATGGATTACCATGATTCCTTTTTATTAGAATTAATATTAGTATTAGGCTTTACTAATTCAATATTTAGGATTCTTCACAATTTCTTTTAAAATATTTAAGGACTTCTTATACTTACATAGCATTAGTATTTGCTCACAAATCTGCTTTTGTCATAAGAGGAAATTGTAATTGAGTCCATTTTGCCTGTGGTGAAACTCATTTATATCCCTTTCCAAAAGACAATTAATGATGAATAGAGAAATATTACATGCAGAAGAATCTGTTTCAAAAGGCTTTAGGCAGCACTTTCAAATATGAAAATAATTCTCAGGCAACATTTCAAAGTGAAAACATTAAACCATTCATTGCAACATTGCAGACCTGATTTTCCCAGTCCTTCCAATGATTCGACAATTGGTATTTGACCCAGAAGCCTCTCTAGAATCTGGCCTTGCAAAGACCAGGAGGTAAAAAATTCACAACAAAAATCGAATCTTTGAATATTGTACTTTATTTAACTTTTGAAGAATAATTTTTCTGGCATTTTGTTTAATTTATTCACTTATTTCATACCACTATATTCAAAAGAATATTTTAAACAATTTCATCAAGAGAAGATGGGAGGAGAAATGGAACATGTAATCAAAATATCAGATATGAAATATGGAAATAGGAAAGATAGCACTGGGGAGGGGAAAACACTGGATCAAGATCTGATTCTGCTGCTAAATAGCTCTTTAACTGTTTGAAGGGTTATTTGCACTGGATGGACCTTCATTTCTAGATCCTCAAAATGACTATATAAATTAGTATTATCTTAGTTCCAACTAATTCAAAAGTGCCCTGAAACAAACAGGTTAAATGAATAGGAAATTTAATTGTTCATATAGTTGTAAATTTCAAAGTGCAGCTTCAGGTGAAATTTTCAACAAGGGTGGGAGACAGTGATTTTCTTACCTTTCTATACTATCATTTCTTTGGAGGCCATTTTATCTTTGGGTTGGGTGTCCTCCTAGATACTTAATGGCATGGATGTTTTAGATTTCACTTTCTCATATTACAGTGTTCAGAACAGGATATTTTTCCTTGGATTCTAGACAATTTCTTTGTGAAATACAATGATTCTTAATGGGTATCCAAAGATAATGCAACTTGAGAAAAAGAAATAAAAATGAAGGCCATGCACTGAAGACCTTCATCTCCCAAGACAAGTGTTTTCCAGGTGCTGGCTGCAGACAGGGAGGTGTTTTGTCACCCTTAAAAGATAGTCTCTAGGAGGTGTTAATCTCCTCCAAGGTAAATCCTCTCCAGACATTACTTACAGACCTTGACCAAAAAAGCTGAAATTTCTGAGTGTCCAAGGAAACTGATATGTTCATTAGACCATCCCTCAAAATAATCTATATAAATCCAGTCCCTTTCTTTGTTCAGTGGGCTCATTTTCCACCAGGAAATTGAGTTGCACAAGTGCCATTTCATCCCTGCACCCCACTGAATAAATAGCTGAGATGACTCGTGAAGTTTGTGTCCTGCCCAGTCTTTTTGTGCTAACAATTCTTATTGTATTTTTGTAGCTATCTGCTTATCTACCCATGATGAACTAAAGATGGCTATGAATACTTTGATGTGCTACCATTAGAAAGTGGGATCACTGTCATCTTCCTTGAATTATAATTGAGAGTTCTGTGATCCCTTTGCCCAACAGAATATTCCACAAATGACACTGAGTCAATTTCCATGCCCATTCATGAAGATATTGACAAGAGTTTACACCTTGTCACATGGAACACTTACTGTTATGTTCCAGCTGTCATGTTATAAGTAAATGCAATTAGCAAAAGACCTATATACAGAGGATCTGATGGTTACTGACAGCCTTGATTGACCCACAACACCCAGCATAAACTTTGCAGACCAGGTAAGTGAACCATCTTGGAACTGAATGCTTCAGCCCTATTTGAGCTGCCCCTACTAAGGTTATATGGAAGAATGAAAGCTATCCTTATAACTTATTTCAAAGAAGTTTGAAGATCTGTGAACAAAATAAATTATTGTTGTTGCTCTAATGCACTGAGATTTGGAGTGGATTGCTTTAGAGCAATAGTTTGGAAAAGCACCACTACATCAATTGCACAAATTTCAGTATTTATTTTTTCCTAATTGTATATGCTTCTTTCTGGTATGTGATGTAGTAACTTCCCAGAGTAGTGTTGGAATAGCATTTTCATGTCAGTTTCAAAATTTATTGACATAATGTTTAGCAACATTAGCTTGTTTTATTTTTTGATGAAAGAGACCGAGAGACTTATTTTTATGTTCACTGTGTTTACTTCAAAATGACATTGTATCTTGTCAGTATCTTAGATCTATCTATTGTTGAAACTTGTAGAGCAAAACACAGTGTGTTAGTCAGTTTTTTATCATTGTGACCAAAATACAAAGCAAGAACAACTTACAGGAGGAAAGGTTTATTTTTTTAGCTCTGAATTTCAGAGGTTTAGTTCATGGTCGGCCAAATCCATTGTTCTGGGCCCCAGATGAGGCAGAACAATGGCAGGAGGGTATGACAGAGGAGTGTTACTCCACTGATGGTGTCTGGTAAGCAGAGGTGGGGAGACCACAGGGAAAACGAACCCTTACAGGGCACACTCCCAGTGACACAACCCCTCCCACCCCCACCTGCCTACATTTACTACCCAGTTAGCCCATTCAAACTAGGATGGACTGATTAAGTTACAACTCTTCAATCTAATCATTTTACCTCTGAATATTCCTGCAATAACACAGGAGCTTTGAGAAACACCTCATATCAAAAGCATAACACACACATGGGCTGTAAATTTTCATCCACAAAAAACTTAAGCTTTAATGGCAAATAATCAGGGATGTCCCTAGGGTATGCAGGACCCTGTGGAGTTCCTATCCACTTAAACAGCTTGAGCCAACTCAGTTAACCTTGTCAGAACCATACCGGTGGCCTGGTCCTATGTGATCCTTTGCCAGTAAATGGATGAAGCTGGAGAATATCATGCTAAAAGCAAAAAAAGCCAGTCCCAAAGAACCAAAGGTTGAATGTTTTCTTTGATATGTGGAAGCTAATTCACAATGTTGGGGACTAGGGAAGAATAGAGGTGCTTTGGAATAGACAGAGAGGAATGAAAGGAGGAGAGGGGCTTTGAGAGTAGGAAGGATAGTAGAATGAATTGGACATTATTACCCTAGTGCATATATAATTACATGACTGATGTAATTCTACATCATGTACAACCAGAAGAATGACATGATGTGTCAAAATGCATTCTACTGTCATATATGAACATGGGGGGCGGGGGAGACAGTGTGATTGAAAGAGATTGTGCTAACAAAAAGTTCCTGACTAGCAGATCCTTGGACAACTCCATAGGCCCCCGTCCTGACATTATAACTATGTGTTTGGTTTGCAGAATTTTCTCTGAATGTTATTTTCTGGAGATATTAGTGTTCCCTCTATATGAAAATTCTGCAAACCATACAAATAGTTATAATGTCAGGAGTTCTAATTTTCTTTCCAAGTTCCATTACAAATATTGATGAAAATGTCTCAATTCTGGAAATATTTGTGCCTGAGTAAAATGTTGACTTCAATAGCTTTCTGATTGTGATTTACAGCAGTTAATAGGAATTATTCTATTTAGATGTTTAAGAGGCTTTTCTCATTTCCTTCATCAAGTTCAATCATAAATGGCTTAATCATTCAGAAGACATTACTGAATTAGATTGCATTAACTGCATAATAACAGAAAAAAAGGGCAATATGGAAACAAGCCGAAATGCTATTAGGAAGGAACTAAGTTCATTCCCTTTAATTCCTTTGTTGATTTCTTGAAATTGTTGATGTGACCTCAATCAGGATTTCTGTTCTGTTTTGCTCATCACTTTCTCTTAACATTAGAAACATGCATTTATATTTTTAAGAAATATAAATTCCACACCTCAGGTAGGTCAGGGCTTCCAGGTTATGAGTATACTATGAGTATAGTAATTGGGCTAGCTTTCAATATTCATAAGGAACCAAAAACATATATGAAACTGTACATGATGCATAGAAATTCTTATTTTTGTCCTAACACAAACCAGAAATAGGAAGATGCTCTTCCATAAGAAAGGGAGGGGGAACTAGTTGATAGATGTTAATGTGAAAATCTACAAGGATAGATAGGATTAGACCCAAAAAAAATCATCTATTTGATAGTATTTGCAGGAATCAATAATGGGCAAGTGCTAGATTAATTTGTTTATGCCCAGAATTTTAAAGCAGAAAAAGAATGTAAAAGTCACTTATTCGATTTCTTATTCTGTATAAATGTGTCTGCATTTTGTAAATGACTCCTTCAAAATCACTAAGCTTGTTTTCAGCAGTGTCAAACCCATGTTCTTCAGCTTTAACAGAACCTGTGTTCTTTGCACCTCTCTTTGTGTTTCTTTGCTTCTTCCACAATGAGTGCCCTACACTTGCATACATGTGATTATTGGATGCTCACAGATAACATCAGAGCCCTCATTTCCTTCAGCTTATTTCCTGCATTACCTCACATTTCCCCTCCTCTGCACACACTTCTTCATCTAAGCTCAATCACCTCACATTCTCAAATTCCACCTAGTTTTTCTTCTCTCTCTTGTCTGCAGAGAAAGTCTTTGCTAATGCTTCTCCTGCTTGGGTAATTCTTTTCTTTCCTTTTGCCCCATTCATCATTTAGACTTTTGATGTTCATTTGTGGTATCTTAAATACAAAAGAGCAAGATGCTTCTAAGTCCAAGTGCTTCCTATTCTGGACTTATAAAAATGTGGATTCCGTTGTGCACCACTTTACTGAGAGATTTAGTAGCTGTCGTCATAGACCTGACTTTTCTCTTTTGCCGCTTAAACGAGTACTAATGAGAAATGCCTAAAAGGAAAATTGAGGGTAGAATACAAACCAGGAGGTTACTGAATGATTACAGATAGGCTAAGTACCATGAATTAAACAAACTGGGAAGACAGTTTAGGCATCGCTAAAGGTGCAAGTTTTGAGTTGCAACTTAAATTTTGAGAACGATCTAGCCAAGGAAAGGACTGAAGGAAGAACATTCCAGACAAAGAAGGCAACAGAATTGATGCCCTAATGATAAAAAGAACCAGCCGAATTTTAAGCGCAGAAAGAAGCCCCATGAGGCAGTAGGACAGTGTAGAGAACACAGCTGAAAGATGGATGATGTAATCGGGGTGGGTATGAGACTGCAAAAGTCCTTGTGCCCAGGAGAAAAAGGTGTCATTTTGTTGTAAGCACCAAGAGATGTCCCTAATGTGTTTTGAACTGCAGAGGAATTATCTGACTTATGTCCCTTCTTTATTGCAACAAAGAGAGAAATTTAGAGACTTAGTAATAAATGAGTTTGGATGAAGACAAAAAGTAATAAAATGTATAATACAAATTCAGATTTTTTCACATGCCAGTTGTGCTTTTGCATATTGCATAATTTAGAAAGACCTATAGGCTTCTATGAGGTAGGTAGTATCATTTACATTTAACAAATGAAAAAGTGACTCTCAGGAATGTTAAGTAACATTCCCAAGGTCACACCAGACTCCAGCTGACTGAAGGTATGTTAACATAAGAGTCATGTCAACACAGGGGTCATGCCAAGACTCCACCTGACTGGAATCATAAGGACTTCATGCTTCTCATTATACCGGTTTCCATGGATCAAAGAATCACTACAGTTAAGGTTTTTATTTTGTTTCTTCTCCAGAAAATATTCCTGGATTACTTAAAAGATATGACAGAAAATGATGCAAAATATTTGCACAACCAGTGCCACATGATGAATTCCCTTGCCGTCGGAACATACCTCCGGCACAGGAGTTCAACTGTATTACAATTATTAATAAATAAAACTAAGTCTTATTTGTGTATGTAATAGTTGCCTAGAAGCACTGTCACACTTTATCTTTTGTCACATGCTAACTATGGATGTTGGCATGACATACAAAGTCTACTGAGCGAAACATGTAAGGGAGGTAGAGAAAGCTTGATTTATTTCCATTTGGAATAAATTAGACTGTCTTACCGTATCTTATTTTCATTTAGCCATATGTGAAAGAGGCAGAGGGAATAAAACCTTCTTAATTTAATGATAGAGGAGATTTTTCTCAGTATATTTACACTAATATTACTTCATTGCTTCCTCTAGTACTGCATTAAATTTTATTCCATCAGAAAGTATATTTCTATATTTTCTCATCCAGAGGATGATTCCCTAAGTATATTGTATATTTGAGGTTTCATACAGATAGGCTTATTAATATCCTTAATCTCATAGAGTGCAAAATAATTTTCTTTAGAATCAGATTGCCAAGATTTGTAAAACATAACAAACCAATATTATCTATTTTATAATCAGTGACTCATCAAATAAAAAAGATTTCCAAGAATATGAAATAACTCAGTGTAAAACCTTGAGATGGGAAAGAATTAAAAAGGGAGCTGTGAACTTGATACATAATGTCATCTCCTATACCAAGATAAAATTGTACATAATGTTTCTCTACATATAAGAGTATTTGTTGATACATACATATCTGTAGTGTAACTTCATCTTTGTATAACTGTATACATGGGTAAAGTAATGGAAATATGTTCATCTTTCCCAATTGCTTTGTTATTAGGATCAAAAATAACATCAAACCATTTAAGTTATAAATTTACATAGCCTATATTCCTTCAATTTATTGATACAAAATGTCTGGCAGGTTAGAAGTAACAGGTATGAGTAAGCATTTTGTAAGAAAGAGGGAGTTGTTTTAGGACAGCAGTGGCTAAAACATCCATGTAAATCAGTCATGTACATATATAGATTGAAGTGAAGTGTTTGGGTTTCCCAAAGGGTAGTTAACATTCTCAGCAAATCCTTCACTTTGTATTCCTAGAAACCAGTTTTCTATTTCTAACTGTCTTCACCAAAATTAAATGTTTTCTCTATTCTTCCCAGCTAACCAGTGTATAGAAATCATGGTTGAATTGTGATAGTTTCACTTGGGGCAGGTCAAAGTCATTGAAATTTTCTTAAATTCATATTTTATAAAGAAGAAAAAAAGTCATCCCTACCTGTTTTTGGTTTTGATTTTTTTTCTCCTCACATTATATACTAGTTTGTCAATATGGAATTATGGAAGAATCCAATCTGCTCAGAGGCCTCAGGGTCAGGGGTATTATTAAACAATTTTGATTGAAAGTCATAAGTTTTGTTTGTATGTGCTTTCACTTTAGATGTTCAGGAAGCAAAGGGCCTGAAATCTTTTTAGTTATAAAATAAAATCCTGTAATTAAGGCAGTAGTTTTGTATATGTATTGGTGTAGTTGCCAAAGGTTCAATAAGAGGCAACTTTAAATTGTACTAGTTTTATCCCAAGATGTATCTTCTCTGGGAATCCTTCATTTAATTTAAATCACTAATCATCAGTTGAAGTCCAATCTAATCTTTTAGTACTTTGTTCTGTTTTGTGAATCAATGATAATAAAACTTACTACATGATCATATATAACAAACATTATCACGTGATCATTTGTTCTTATTTTAATTAAACATCAGTGTTATAAGATTACAAATTAACATCATCTTGGCACATTGCATGGCCATCACATGCTCTTTCCCTCCGTTGTGTACTCATTTCTCTTTTCTTCCATTCTTCTCTCTCTCTTTTCCTTCTCCATTCTTCCTTAGTTCCTTCTTTCCTTTCCATCTTAAATCTAACCTTCTTGAAAAGGACTGTTAGCCTGCTGTGCAACCCAGAACGCCTACCTAGCACAGTACAAATATTAGGAATCTAATAATTGCTCACACATAGCCTTGGGAAAAATACCATGTCCTTGTCCAACATAAAACTTTATCTTCTAATTTCTCCATAGAGCAACACAAATAGTGATATTTTCTGCTTCTCCTTCTATGTCTATTTAAAGTGCTCCAGTCTTCTACGACCTCAATCAATGAGTCATTCTATTGCATGTCATTGTGAGATACACTCACACCTGTGCACTGTCTAAGCTCTCCTCCTGCTCTTCTCTCTCACCCCACATTTATTTTCATTGATTGATTGATTGATTGAGGTGCTGGGAATTGAACCTAGGACCTCATACATGCTAGGCAAGCACTTTACCACTGAGCTACCTCCCCACTCCTCTTCTATCTTATCTACTCTCCTTTCAGCTCCCAAGTTCCAACAGCCTTCTTCAAGGATAATGAAAACAGAAATAAATAAATAAATAAATAAAACTAACAAAAATCCAAAAATACCCCCAAACACTGCACTTCCTGTCTTTTATCATTTTAAAATTTTGATTGTCATAGCAATATGATAGAATTTTTTAAATCAGGAAGTGTTCTTCTTAGCTACTGCAGGACTTTTGTCTGTTTACACATACATAGATATATTTGAATATAAAGATCTCATGAAAAATTAACATATGTAAAATGCTAAAATCCACAGTAACGTGTACATATAGAAGAGAAAGTTAAAATGCTAAAATTAAAAAGTTAACGAAAAATTTAATATCAGCTTTTTGAACTGTATCAAGTAATAGTTCACACATTTTTATTCAGTCATTTCTTCATGTATAGTACTATTTTCTCATATCAACTGGATTCAGTAGCATAATAGAAGCAGACTTTGAACTAGGTTAGGCCTTAGATACAATTGTTTAATTTTCTTAGATCACAGGAAAAAAACTTATATTCAAGAAACTTGTGTGACTTTGATCATTTATTTTAAGACATAGTACCTGTTTTAGACAACATTTTCACTGCTGGGTCCAAAAGACTGAACAAGAACACTTTTAGAGGAGGAAAAGTTTATTTGGGGGCTCATGGTTTCAGCAGTCTCAATCCGCAGACAGCCAACTTTATTGCTCTGGGCCTTAGTTGTAGCAAAATATGATGACAGATGAGTGTGGTGCAGGAAAGTGGCTCAAGATATGGTCACCAGAAAATAGAGAGAGATGTCACATCAACCAAGAGAAAATATATACCCCAAAGATGCACCCCCAGAGACTCACCTCAGCTCCTACTGTTGCCACCCAAATCATCCCTATCAGGGGATTAATGCACTGGTTAGGTTAAACCTCTTGTAACCCATTTCACTTCATCTCTAAACTTTCTTGCATCTTTTGCAGGACACCTCATATCTAAACCATATTAGTACCATCTTATAAGACTTCCAATAACTTCATACATTTCAAGCATTCCGCTTGTCAATTTATATTATCTCAAATCTTTAGACTTCTTCAAAGTAAAAACAATATGCCTTGAAAAAAACCTGACATTTGAGTAATATCTATCAGCTAGGAAGTGATGGAGCTGGATTCAAACCTAACAAATATGTCATTGGTTGGCTTTCTCTCAAGTCTACAGTCTTCCTTTACTCTGCAGTATTTCTCCAAGGCTGTCAATTTATAACATTAACATCTAAAAATAATTTATTTTAAATGTTAACTGTGTGATGCATAAATAATTTCATAAAAGAATTAAACATAGCTTTATGAATAAATCCTGGGGTCATCAGGAAGAATTTCCCAGGCAATGAGTTTAGAACTGAACCTTAATTAGCTTTTTCCCCCTCTATTTTGACAGTGGAGTGTAATAAAGAGCTTCATTACTCATATCTGGTGCACTTTGCTTTTAGGGACATATTAAAATGTCTCCAGAGAATTATCACTCTTTAAAAAATACCTCTGATCAATGTCTGTTTTACTTGATAAGTTACATACTTTCTCACCAAGTTGGCATTAGTGAGTAATTCCATTGGCATTCAAAGCCTTCTCAGTTTTGTCACTCACTGAGATCCAGCTAAGATCTACTTAGACACCGGATAAGGTTAAGTCTTATACTGTAATAGAACCAAACGGTCTATGCCACTATAGTGAAAAAAGATCCTGAAATGGCTCATATTTATTGTAACTCAATCCAACACATAACTTAATTCCAAACATACAAACTTAATTTAGCCTAACTACTATGTGGTATGTTCCAGCAATATGGATTCAAGATAAAATGTTTAGCTTCCTGGGGCTGATGCTCTTATATTTCTGTGCTTGAAAATTTTGATTCTCTAGTATTTGTTTCTTCTTCTCCATTTCAGCTAACCCAGTTTTAGTTTATATTCCCAATAGACGTTACTTAGACAATTGAATTTGTTTCTTAAGTTCTCTCTCTGCCTTCGATCTCCAACTGTGTAATTCATTCTTTCTACAATAGTCAATGATAACTTTTCTAAAGCACAGAAATACTCCACTCTAAAAACATCCAGTGGTTTCCATGGTGAACAAAATAAAGCTAAATATCTTCTTTCTAAACATTAATTTTTAGCAACACATTGAACTAGGCACAGATATTGACTCTCTTTCTGGGAAAATAACTAAAATTCCTGAAAAAATTTTTCAATATCATTTTTATGTACCAATGAACTTAGTAAGACATACTCAAGCTACAATCAAACAAAAATGGAAACCCAGATAGGTATACAGAACATGAAAGCCATAATTACTACAGAAAGTATTTGCTGAATCAAGTTAAATTACCTCAAAGGACCCAGAGAGCAACAGTTAAAATTCAGGATACAATCAATATGGAAAATCTAGTAGGAGACCTCCACCCAGAAAATAATTCTCTACCAGTAAACCAGAAATAGATCACCACCACTTTCTCACTCTTCCCATGAAAGATACAAAGCAAACCATCCTTTCAGGAACTGCTTTAGGGCTGCATATTGTTTGTATTGGGTGCTGCTAATATAGATCTCTCCTGGAAGAGAGGTATTGGAAACCTGCAGGATCATAATAAGCCTACGGGGAGGATACTGCAGTACCTCAGATCTTCACTGCTAGATGGGACTATACAGAAACAATATGAAAAAACAGGGGAAGGAAGTGTCCTTACTAAACCAAGATTCTATTTTAATAGAATCCAATGACAGCATAGCAGTAGACATGACAGAAAAAGAGTTTAGAATCTATATAATTAAAATGATTCATGAAGTTAAAGATAAGAGAGAAAATGCAGGCAATGCATGATCACTCCAATAAACAGTTAAAAGAGCTAATATAAGAAGCAAAAGAGCACTTCAATAGAGATAGAGATTATGAAAAAAAAATACTTGAAATGAAAGAAACAAACCAAATTAAAAACTCAATAGAAAGCATCACCAACAGAATAGATCTTGTGGAAGACAGAATCTCAAACAATGAAGATGAAATATTTAATATTGAAAATTAAGTTGACCAAACTGAGAAGAGGGTAAGAAATCATGAATGGGACCTCCAAGAATTATGGGATATCATGAAAAGACCAAATTTAGAATTATTGGGATTGAGGAAGGCCCAGAGATACAATCCAAAGGAATGAACAACCTGTTCAATGAAATAATATCAGAAAATTCCCCAAACCTGAAGAATGAGATGGAAAATCAAATACAACAGGCTTACAGAATACTAGGTACACAGATTTACAACAGAGCCACACCAAGGCACATTATAATGAAAATACCCCACATACAAAGTAAAGATAGGATATTAAAGGCTGCAAGAGAAAAGCATCAGATTATATATAAGGGGAAAACAATATGGATATCAGCAGATTTCTCAGCCCAGACCCTAAAAACAAGAAGTGTCTGGAACAATATATTTCAAGTTCTGAAAGAACATGGATGCCAACCAAGAAACCTATACCCAGCAAAACTAACTTTCAGATTTGATGATGAATAAACTATTTCCACAATAAACAAAATTTAAAAGAATTTACAAATAGAAAACCTGCACTAGAGAACATTCTCAGCAAAATATTTCATGAGGAGGAAGTGAAAAACAACAATATACATCAGCAAAGAAAGGAACTACCCTAAAGGAAGAGCCAACCAAAGGAGAAAGCAAGTCAAGATAAAAACCAAAAATAAGCCAAAATGACCAGGAATACAAATCATATCACAATAATAACCCTGAATGCTAATGTCCTAAACTCATTAATCAAAAGACATAGACTGGGAGATTGGATGAAAAAGAAAGACCCAACAATATGCTACCTTCAAGAGACTCATCTCATAGAAAAAGACATCCACAGACTAAGGGTACAAGGATGGGGAACAGTGTACCATGCATATGGACTCAGTAAAAAAGCAAGGGTCTTCATCCTCATATCAGATACAGTGTACTTCAAACCTAAGTTAGTCAGAAGGGATTAAATAAGAACATTTCATACTGCTCCAGGGAACCACACACCAGCAAGCACAATGATTTTAAATATTTATGCCCCAAACAATGGAGCATCTATGTACATCAAACAAACCCTTCTTGATTTTAAGAATCAAATAGACCAAAACACAATAATAGCAGGTGACTTTAACACACTGCTCACACCACTAGATAGAGCCTCCAAACAAAAAATGAACAAAGAAACTATAGAACTAATTAATACAATCAATGATACAGACTTAACGGACATACACAGAGTATTTCATCCATCATGAAGCGAATATACTTTCTTCTGAGCAGCTCATGGATCCTTCTCCAAAATAGACCATATGCTATGCCACAATGAAACCATTAGTAAACACAAAAAAATAGAGATACTACCTTGTATCTATCAGACCATAATGCAATGCAATTAGAAATCAATGATAAAATAAAAAACAAAAACTACTCCTACAACTGGAGACTAAAAATATCATTGCTATTGAATGATGCAATGATAACAGAAGACATCAGGGAAGACATAAAAAAAATTATTAGAGGTAAAGAAGAACAATGATATAATATATCAAAATCTCTGGGACACTCTGAAAGCAGTACTAAGAGGAAAGTTCATTGCATTGAACTCATACTTTAAAAACATAAAAAGTCAACAACTAAATGATATAACATTACATCTCAAAGTCTTAGAAAAAGAAGGACAGATAACACCAAAAATAGTAGAAGATAGGAAATAATTAAAATCAGAGCTGAAATCAATGAAATTGAAACAAGAGAAACAATTCAAAAAATTGACAAGACAAAATGTTGGTTCTTTGAAAGGGTAAACAAAATTGATAAACCTTTAGCCACACTAACAAAAAGGAGAGAGAAAACTCAAATTACTAGAATTCCTGATGAAACACGAAAGATCACACCGGACATCTTTGAAATACATAATATAATGAGAAACTACTTTGAAAATCTGTATTCCTCCAAAATAGAAAATATCAAAGACATTGACAATTTTTTAGAGACATATGATCCTACTAAACTTAATTAGAAAGACATACACAATTTAAACAGATCAATTTCAAGCACTGAAATACAAGAAATCATCCAAAGCCTACCAACCAAGAAAAGCTCAGGACCAGATGGATTCTCAACTTAATTCTAAAAGACCTTTAAAGAAGAACTAATACTCCTCAAAGTATTCCAGGAAATAGAAAAGGAGGGAACCCTTCCAAATTCATTCTATGAAGCTAGAATCACTCTGATACCAAAACCAGACAAAGACTCATCAAGGAAAGAAAACTTTACACCAATATCCCTGATGAACATAGATGCAAAAATCCTTAACTAAATTCTGGCAAATCGCATACAAAAACATATTAACAAGATTGTGTTCAAGTGGGGTTTATCCCAGGGTTGCAAGGTTGATTCAACATCCAGAAATCAGTAAATGTAATTCATCACATCAATAGACTTAAAGTTAAGAATCAGATGATTATTTCAGTAGATGCTGAGAAAGCATTTGATAAAATACAGCACCCCTTTATGGGTAAAACACTAGGGGAAAAAAATGGGGATAGTGGAACATTCCTCAACATTGTAAAGGCTATCTGTGCTAAGCCCATGGCCAACATCGTTCTTAATGGAGAAAAACTGAAAGCATTCCCTTTAAAAAGTGGAACAAGATAGGGATACCTTCTTTCACCACTTCTATTCAACATCATCCTTGAAACACTAGCCAGAGCAATTAGGCAGGCCAAAGAAATTAAAGGGATAGTTTTCTTAATGAACTGACTGGCATTTTCATACCTTAATCCATTTTGAACAACTGGTATGTATTAGAGTACCCTGAACATGTTTGAAATATGGCAATTGCAAAAACAGCTTCCAGTTAAGCTTACCATTATCAAAAATAATAAACATAGGTTGCATTTGGATAATTCCCATTACATAACAAACATTGTGATAATCTCTTTAAATATTTATGTTAGGCATGCCTAAATCTATAAAGAAAAACTCACAATCATTCTAGCTTTAATCTGTTATATTCTTTGTATATAGTATTTACATAACAAATGAACAATATATATAAAACAGTGATGCAAAAGTTGTGTTCCTTTAAGTTCATAAACTCCTTAGCTCTCTATCAACAGAACTCTGGTGACTTTATGAACTCCAAGTTAAGAACCTTCATAGGATTCTGAATTGACTGAACTATAGTTGGTATGTTGGTATAACAGTCTAATTCCATAGTGCTTGGCCATTGAATATTAAGGTCAGTTTTCTCTGGGCTATTAAATCACCCTTAACTACATTCACTGTGTACTCTCATGAATACATCAGCACAAACAAAAGTTACAGTTTATTTAAAATATTTAGTCCCCTTGTCTCTACTAAACATGCTTGCATTTTTATATGGAAGTGAATTTCACTTTTTGATTCAGTCAGCTTTTTTGTTGCTGTGATTAAAGGATCTGACTAGAACAACTGTAAAGGAGGAAAGATTTATTTGAGGACTCACGGTCTCAGAGATCTCAATCCATAGCCAGCAAGTTTTATGCCTCAGGTTTCCAGATGAGGCAGAACAACATGGTGGAAATTGCTCACATGGTGATTAGGAAGCAGAGAGAGGTCTCCACTTGTTAGATACAAATATATATATATATATATATATATATATATATATATATATATACACACACAAATACAAATATATATATATATACAAATATATATATACAAATACAAATATATATTTATATATATTAGAATATATATATATATATTCTAATGCCATGCCCCCAATTTATACCTCCTCTAGCCATACCCTACTACTTCAGTAACCACTCAGTTAATCCCTATCAGGATATTAATCCACCAATTGGGTTAAGACTTTCACAACCCAATTGCTTCTCCTCTGAACCTTCTTGCATGTCTCACATGTGAGCTTTTGGGAAACACCTCACATACAAACCATAACACTTTTCATTTTGGAAATCCTAAGCTACACTGGAAAGCACAAACATTTCAGTTGCTTGAAGCTCACTCAAATAATACCTAAATTATTGGGTATTATTGGGTGAAGCCCAATTGTAATATTCACAAAAGACTATTCAGTTAAACATTGAAACTATTTCATTCATAATATTGGACTACCATCTGTGGAATTTTTCAGAGTAAGTTATCCATATCCATATTACTTTATATGTCTTGACTCCCCTTTTAAATAAGGTCCTAACTATTTTTCACTCATTACTGGCAAACGGTCCGATGTCCCTGCCTCTAAATACTGAATTTCTACTATTTAGTGATGTTCATTGATATGAAATGACTGACTCATGCAATTTCCTCAGGAAACTTCACCATATGCCTCAAAGCTGAGATAGTTTGAGGTTCATATCCAATTAGAACCTACTGCAAATTTCTTCTGCAGATGAAAATATAGTAAAATAATTATTACTTGAGAATTTCAAAAAACTTTTATAGCTCCCAATATTGCCTGCTTGCCAAAATGAACTATCTTCTCATTTATTCTAAATTAGAATTGTGTCGTTAACAAAGATCAAGGAGATTAAAAGCATGGTGTAAAGTCAGCAAAGCATAGCATTTGGTATTTCCTTTTGTAAATACTGTTCTCCTGTGCTAAGTATTATTTAAGATACTATTGGATCTTTATAGAATGCTTGCATCATTAACATTTAATTTGGATATTAAAACATGTATGAAGATCTGTCAAGCATTATTAACGATTAAACAATGAGGAAATCTGCTATCACAATACAGTCAATCTTTAATATCCATCTACTTGGTAAGTGTGAGTAGAAACAACACTAACTGCAGTTCTTGTTCTCAAGTAGTCCTTTACATATTCTAAAGAAGTGAGGGTCTTACAATAATATCAATCAATAAATGAATAAAGGAAAATTTACATGCTTGCTGTAATTTGAATGGACCTTTCACAGAATTCTTATTGTTCTCCTAGTAGGGATGGTGCCAAACAGACATTTCCCTTCCTGCTTTGTAACCAAATGCATGTGGCACCGTGATTGTATTACTATCCTGGGCATTAGATCATCTTCAGCATCAAAGAGTTCTGAAAATCCCATTTAAAAAATAATTTCAAGGGAAAATAAATGTTCTTTGAAATAATCTTCAATGCTTTTCTGATTTTTTTTAATATAAATGTCTCCTGAAAACCTCTCCTCAGAATGGGAAATAAATCCTCTTGTACATATGTACAGAGAGATATGTATATGAAGTTTCTTTACTTTCTATTTTAATTGCTCTTCTAACTAAATAAAATGCAGGTAATGCACTTGTTTGTCAAATTGTATGTGAGCTATGTTTGACATGTATTATATTGCATTTTTAACTGAATTGCTTCTAACAAAGGCTTCGTGAATCAAAATTATATTCTAAAAGGAAAGGCCTCTGTACATAATGAAATTTAACCCACTTTTCTTTCATCTTTCATTGATCCTCATGTGTTTCAGGGAATTTGTCTTTGTATATAGTCCCCAATTTTTTAATGAGTTTTCATCATTTTGATTGGCTACAAGCCCTCCAAACAGGTACATAATTTATATTACATGAAATCCCCCATTTTCTACTTTAGGGTGCTGTGGATCAGTAGAAGGTTCAAACTGTGCTGATTATTAATGGTAGAGTAAGCGAGTGATCATGAAGATTTTTGCAAATTCTTTTTTCTTTCTTTCTTTCTTTTTTTTCCACTCTGAGATTGAATCCAGAGGGGCTTTACCACTAAGCTACATCCCCGATTCTTTTTATTTTTTTTTTATTATGGAGACAGGGTCTCACCAAATTGCTTAGGTTCTCACTAAATTGCTGAGGCTGGTCTTGAACTTATGATCTTCCCATCTCAGCATCACAAGTTGCTGGTATTACAGGATGACCCCAAGGTGCCTGGTTTGCATGTTCTGATAAAATTGTTTTATTTAATTTAATATTTAATTTTTTTCTTAAATGGTTATTACTATTTTAATTGTGAAGAGCTTCATCCCATGATTTATTACCATCATCTGTAATTTTCCCAGCTCAATTTAGAATGCTTCTGTATAAAAAATTATTGGTATTTACTCATTTATTTGATTTCTTCCTGATATTATGACATAATTAAAAGTGTAATTGTTCTACTCAAGTTAAAAGGAGCTGGTATCATTTGAGGTCAGTCCCTGATAATACCTTTTTCTCTGAGAACCAGAGAAAAAGCCTCTCTGTTCTTCTGTTCCAGAAAAATCAAATGGAGTCCTACTGTGACCAAGGGCAGATAACTAGCAAACCAGTTCCATCGGATGCTACTTCCTAGGAATTTAGAAATAAGAATGATTTTGATTCAGTCTGAACTGTTTGTTTAGATTTACGTGATGTAAACTGATTAATTGGAGAGGAACAGGAGATACTTTATACATGGAAAGGTGGAGAAAAGTGAGAGAATATGTAGGTGTGATGATAATGCAGAGAATATGTAGGTGTGATGATAATGCAGAGAATATGTAGGTGTGATGATAATGCAAGAACAGAGCAAAGAGAGACTAGAGTTCAAGAAAGAGCAAGAATGAGTAGCAAAGAGAAGAAGGAAGTAAGAGAAGGAGAGAAAACTTGTTTTCATATAGGTTTCAAGCTCTTGCTTTCGCATACTTAAGAAAACAGATGATTTTAAAATTTCTCAGAATCTTTTATTACTGTAATATCAATGAATTCCATAACTTTGTTGCAATTTATATTTAGTCATAAAACAAAGAAAAGTTTTCACATTTTTGTTTTGCCTTGAGGTTCATGAGAGGTACCATGAGTCTAAATCCTACAGCTCTTTCTCCAGATTTGGGAAACAGACTCCAGGCTTATTCTTACTGGCGTTTGTTGCATATGCTACATGGTTTGGTTTCCTAGGTAACAGTGTGTGTAGTCTTAGTTGTAAAATTTTTCTTTCCTTGAGCTCATACTTGGAGTTCTAAAAAAAATTAGGCATGTCAGGATCAGAAATTTCCCTCTCATCCTCCACCACTTATTGCCACCTACCTCCTCACACAATCTGTGTCTATCAGCTTTTAAGCAGGATTTGCTGGCCCCCAATTTTCCCACAAGCCCTCAGGTATTTATTTCTAGCTTTATGACACTCCCAACACTCCCAGCTTATGCTATGAAATTCATCAGTGATGATTTTAAAATGTGTATGTAATATAAAAATAAAATAAAATAATTAAGCATGGAACATTCTTTGAATATCAAATACTTTGCTAAACCCTTTATGTGCATCATTTCATCTGACCTATTTGACAATACTAGACATAAAAATGGTTATCATTTCTTTTTGGTGGGTGAGGAAACTAAAATTGTATGAAAATTGGTAGCTTAATCAAAGTCAAGCTAATAAATTAGTGATGTAAAGTCTTGAATGTATATCAGTTTTGGTTTGGATATGAAGTGTCCCCTGAAAGCTCATATGTGAGATAAGGCAGATATAATCAGAAGGGAAATTATGAGATTATGAGAATCATAATTTCATCATTTCATGAATTAATAATTTGAAAGGACTACTATACTGGGGGGTAACTGTAGGTAGGTAGAGTGTGGGTGGAGGAAGTAGGTCACTTGGGGCATGTCTTTCAGGTTTATATTTTGTCCCTGGTGTCTTGATCTCTATCTCTGCTTCCTGGCTGCCATGGGCTGAGAAGCTGTCCTCTGTCACATTCTTCCACCATGATGTTGTGTTTCACCTCAGATCCAGAGCAACGAAGTCAGCCAACTATGAACTAAACTTCCGAAACCATAACCTGCAAACAAACTTTTCCTCCTCTAAGTTCTTCTTGCTGAATATTTTGATCACAGTGTTGAAAAAACTGATTAACACAATATCCATAGGCAACACAAAGCCATGAGTTCAGTTTATATCTTTGTATCAGTTATACGCAGAGGCAGAAAGAGAATCAAGCTTTCTCTGGGTCCTTGGGTAATACATGGCAGAGATACATATTGATGGATAGGGAGAAATTCAACTCACAGCATTTGTCATCATGGATTTATCTCTTAAGGTCAGGGAGAACATTGCATAACTCCTGTCTCACCCATTACATAATGTCTTACTGGTGGCAAGCTCTTAGTAACAAGTTGATTGATTAATGATTGGAGCCATGGATACAGCCTGTACTGACATTACCAGAACAACTGCTGTAAATTGTAGCCTCCCTTTTTATCACCATTATGTATTTAAAAATTCTGTTAATAATATTTGTTTTTTTACCTTTCAAATTTTCCTATATATAACCAGAAAAAAATCTTTTAGATGAATATATATTTAATAAAATGTATATTTTAAGTATATGCCAGAAAGCCTTGGATTGTGAATTTTTCCTGGGCAATTGTTCCTACTTCCAATATGTATCACTTTTTTCTGTGTTGTGCCACCAATTTACCTTCTAAGAATATCAGGATACACAGAATTCTGCCCTTTGTCATTATTTCAGAGGAAGAAACTGAGGCTCAAAAAGATAAAGGGAGTGTCAACTAATGATCCATCCCATATACAACTGGGGAGTGCCGAGCAAGAAGTAGAAAGGAGGTTTCTCAACGTGTCCTCTGTGCTGCACATAACCATTTGGTGTTTACCACTTTGGGCATCTCTATTATTTCTAGTTTAGGTTACAAACAGAATATTCCAATTTTGGATAATTTGAAGAGAATGGAACATACTTAAAACAGACCCCAAAGTGCAAAGAATTGGTGGAAAGTTGAAGAACCACATCTAAAAAGTTAGTGGGGACCAAGAGAACTTGGGTACCCAAAACAGTTGCCTACGTCCTGTCACTCTTTGTAACCCTAGAGAGAGTTGTGAAACAGCTATGGTCACAAGGTCACTGTTCCCTGCTGCCTCCAGATAGGATGCAGCCTTCCCTACCACTGCATCTACCACTGCTCCTAGACCAGTTCTCAGGCAGGACCTTGTGCATTTACCTGAATCACTCTAGATGAAATACCAACAGGGAGAGGGTCAGGTAGTTGCTAAGGACTTAGAAGTGAACAATATGCCCGTCTCAATGGTTTTCCTTGTGGAAGGTAAAACGTTTCCTCTTTTTCTTGAGATTTCCTTGAGATTTCACTAGACAGCTACTAGTGAAGAATGTCCACTAAACATTCTAAAAGTGATATTTGATTATCAAATAAAAATTGTACTGCAACAGACAGGGAAGAGTACTCAAGACTATTACATAAAAAAATAAAGAAAAAAGACTATAGCAGTAGAAGAAAGAAATTGAGCTCAAATTCACTGAAACAAAAGGTGGAAGAATTAAGTGCTGGAATGAGCTACTGGAGGATTGGCAGAAGGGTTGTATTGTGATTAGGCAGTCTAGGGCCTCATTTGTCTGTTAATTGATCCTTATCAAAGTTAGATTCTTGCTTTCTCACAGTGACTGCGGTGGAGGCCAGGGCTGTTTTTCCTGTTGTGGATTATTTTTCAAAGGGATGGTTCCAAAATCCTGAAGAAAGACATTCCTGGACTGTAGAACTGGCAGAAGATTTACATCTTTACAAAAGAGCAGAGTGGAAGTTTTAGGAGTGAAAGTTTTCTCAACATTGGGGGCTCTATTCAGGAAGAAATCTGCCTACCATTTATTCAAGCTGAGGGGATCATGACTCTGATTTTTCAGGTGAATGTCCATGTTCTGGTTCTTGAAGAAGGTGGAAAACTTTTGTAAGACTTCAGTTTATACTATCACCTTTCCCTATCCCAAGCACCCTGCCACCTACTTTTTATGTAGGTGGTGATAGGTAGTTAAGCAATTGGCTGATCACAATGAAAACATGTAGATTATTTTCACTTCTTCCTTTCTCTCATCGAAATGTTTGGAACAAGATTTTACTAACTGATTCCTCAAATAACCCAAGGATAAAAACAGAGAGGTTTCTAAAAATATGAGTAAGTAACTAGATTAAATGTGTTTCAAGTTGAAGGATAAATAATTCCCAGACTAGTTTTATTTTTAGTTGCCTAGAGATACTGATAAAATTTGAATTTTTGTCAGCAAGCCTATCTAGAAAAATGGTGGAAAATAAAAATCTAATTACAACTGCATTGATTGTTAAATTCCTTTGCTGTTTTACTGAAAATACCATTCCTGTATTTATGTTTAGATTGTGTTTCACAACTGGGACATTGATAGAACATCAAAAAATGTGTTTCCTCTAATATAGTAAAAGAAGAAAATGGTAAACTTGTAAGAAATAGGAGGGCTGCATTGAGTTGCAGTAAAATAAGCAAGGGATAAGCTTGGCCTTCAACAAAACTTTCCTTTATTTCTGCAAGAACTACTCTGAAACTGACCTTATTTTAAATCACTATGCTCTGCCACTGTAAGAACTCAGAAATAACACAGCTACTAAAACTGACCTGCAGTTGCCTCCAACATACATTTTTGGAAAGCTGGAATCTTTGTTTCCAGAAACTCCTGCTGCTGTACACACATTTTGTTCATTTAGGACCCCATTACCTTTCAGGACAACAGGAGCAACAAAGTCAGGAAGCTGTTGAAATGAAGAATGCCAGCTTTAGAAGTCATGGATTATATCAATTATTTCAAATCTAAATGGAAGGGACACAATGGTTGAATTTCCTTCTGGAAGCTAGAGATGGGTGTGAAATAAACTTGATTAGAATTCACGAGTGTGTGTGTGTGTGTGTGTGTGTGTGTGTGTGTGTGTGTGTGTAAAATCTTGAGGTTTTTTGACCTGGAAAATTCCTAAAACAACATTCATCCCTCTTTATCCACTGTCATTTGTGAACACAAATCTTCTGTTATAAAATGACCCTCTTGGAGCTCCAGTGGCGCAATAGGTTAGCACGCGGTACTTATGGCCCTCTTATGAGAACCTATAAAGGAAAACGTGTTTTAGAGTTTGTCCAAGGCAAAGGCATCTCTAATAATAAATAAACATGGCTGTAGACTCCCTTTGAGAGCCTTTTTTGACTATGGCAGAATGTCATGGAAGAAGATAAACTTCATAAGTCAACACTCTTGGAAAATTTTTGTTGTCATGAGCTTTGCAGGACAATTTTTGAGACAATTTCTTTTACTTTGGAATTTTTTATAAAACTTAAAATATAATTGATATATAATAATGACAATGATAATTCTGTTGATTAGTAGTGATAGGGGTCAGACAGCTGAGAAGGGTGGGAATATGCTGACCCCCCCATGCTTCCTTTTCTGAGAAGCAATTTACCTATAGCCCTGCCTGCTTGAGTGGACTAAAAATGTCACATTTCTCAGCAAACTACCTGTTATCTGTAAGAGAAATGTAGACCTGAAATAATGTTGATAAAAGGATCCCAATTTACCCTCAAAGGGGAGACTTTTGTGATCCTTCCCCCAGACCGGATCCCAAAACTCAAAAAGACAAGAATAGTTCCTCCTAACCATAAAATTTGTAAGAATTTATAGTTAAGAATTTAACTAGAACCAGCCAGAATAGGCCAAAGTGACCTGGAGTTGTCATGGCAGTAGGGACTTGAAAATCTGATGTCATCTTGCTGTCAATCTAATGTCAAGAGGTAAAGTTGGGCAGACCTCTCTGCAAACTTCTCTGGGACCCCCAGTAAAAGTGGAGTGCAGGAGAGGCATGTTGTACCTCTCCTCTCTGAGCAGACCCACTCACTTCCTTGAGAGCAGACCCGCTCACTTTCCTATCCCTTCAATAAACTCATGCAGATTACTCTGAGGGACATGTTTGAAATCTTTCAGACTTGATGGCAAGAATTGGGATTTGGTGGGGTGTCTTCACATTGCCTCAGTTTCCCAGAAGACCCCAACCCTGTAACAGGAGCATGTTTTAACATTTATTTATTAATTTTTTTATATGCTGTATATATTTGAAACACAAAGAAGTGCTGTGAAGATGGCAGAGTAGCTTTTATCTCTTTTATAAGATGAGAATACTGACAGCATTGACAAGCAAATGGAAGAATTCGGGTTTTCTGTTTTCTAGCTCTCTGAGTCCTTACATATAAAGACTTCACATAGTATTTGGTATATGGAAAATCCTCAATAAAATGTTAGCCGTCAGCACTTCTAGTACTAGTAGTATTTTTTTAGTACTAGTAGTATTTTATAAATATTTTATAATAACTTTTCTCTAAACCAAATTGTCCACCATAAGTAATAGGATTTAAAAGACTTATTCAATGGGAAAACATTTTCCTATGTTCTTTTCTTATAAGATCTCTTTTATTATACTTTTTAAAAAGAGATTGTTGATTTCTCCCAAGACAGTACGAAAACTAAGTATGTGAATTGTGGATCAATTGTCTCAATGTACTGGGCTAATGTTCATGGTTAGTCTAATAGGAAAGTCCCTATTTTTCTTTCCATCCAAACCTATGCTCCCATTTTCCCACTAGGATTTCTCTCTGACCACAATCACACAGAACATCTGGGACCCAGGGGTTCTATTGTTATTTAAGATGGCAATCTGCTGCCATTGTCTGCCTTCTTTCACATCAGTCCCAAGGGAAATCTCAATCTATGACAGGGATGCTAAGCAGAAAAGGAATCTTTTGCTACAGTGGAACTCAGAGGGAAAAAAGGAGATGAACTTTATTGTCAAGGAAGTGACTTCGATTCTGTAAAACTCAATATCGTCCTGTGATCAACAGCTCATTTTGATAGTCTGTGATAGGAGAAAATTACAAATGAAACCTCTACCAAAACAAAGACCAATTAAATCTGGACTGGTTTAGGCCTGTCTGATTTCTTAGGGGATGCATTTGTTTGTGAGCCTCTTTTCCCGAAATCAAGGTGATTTTGGTACTGTTTATTTACGAAAAGGTTCTTGGAAGAAATATCTGAAACAAATTGAATTAGGAAGTCCCCCACTCTCTGACATTACAAAGATACAGATCCCGGCCCCAGGAAGACAAGATAAGAAGAGCTCCAGGAACTTGAGAGGAGGCAAACTCCTTCAGGTCATGACAGCTGTGTTAAACTACTGTCTTTTGTTTTACTGCACCCCTGCATCCCCATCCATGCTGTCAAACACAGACTAACAAATCTGCAAATGTACATTTCTCGCCTTTTGTTTCACTAATCTTCACCTGCGGAGTCTCCTCTATTTTAAAAATTCTGCTGATTTTCAGGGATTTTAGGGATGGAAACTTTGAATCAATTAATTTTCTTCCCTCTTCCTTGAAAGCGTCAGTGAATGTTGTGAGTCCGACCTCCTCGAGCGAGCTTGCAATAAAGACCCTCTTGCTTTTGCATTGGAGATGGCTCCCTGGTGGTCTTTGGGGATTCATTATCTGAGCACAACAGTAGCTCACCAGTAGAGTATCCCTGGGTTCAATCCCCAGTATAGGGGATAGAGAATAGGTGAGTGAGAAAAAGGACCATTTCATTCATTGTAAGATGGAACAGGAAAAGACTTTTAGTAACGGGTTATGAATTAAGGCTCAAGAGTTTATCCACCATTTTAACTAATCCCTGCCTATTCCACTAAGGACTACTACTGCAGGATTAAAGAGAAAACTGAAGGACAATGTAGCATAATACTTAGTGCAGAAGGTAATGAAAACAAATAAGCTCAGGAATATTTATATGGTTATGAAGGTGGCTAATTGCCAGAGTTCACCATAAGTCTTAAAGGAATTCTGTGATTCAGAGAACGGGGCAGCGAAAAGCCAGAAGTAGCAACTCAATTATCCCATACTGTATCTTCAGTCAAAATTAAACTGGTAAGGACAAATTTGAAGATCAGGAAGTCCCCTCATGTAAAGAGAATGCACACGTAGCAAACTTTTTTTTAACCACGGTAAAAATGATCTGTGGCATTATTTTATGTATTTATCAGCAACTCTAAGGAACATGAATGGAGACACAATTTCCTAGGAACATGTGTCAATACAAGAGTATTTGGGTACTTTTCTTCAATTTTTATGATTTGCTTTGGTTGTTCAATTTATTCCTTGTGTCTGCATGATAAACACCATGCTCACATTGATCATAAATCATACATATAAAGTAGCCATCCTTAGATAACCTCAATATCAATTTATTTTTTAAAATTTACATACAAATTGTTCCACAAATATGACTGCTGCTAGACAAATCATGGATGGAATGTTAATGCAGTTTTAGGTTTCCAAATAAGTGATTTATCATCCTGGAGTCTGTTAGTAAAACTTATATGTGCATATTATTACTTTAACAGTTCTTTGAAAGGAAGGCAAGCATTAAACAATTAATCTCTGCTCTCACCACCCAAAATCCATTTGAAAAAGTAGACCATCAATGAATTTAAAGATGTCAATGGATAATTAAAATTTTAGCATGATATTGTCATGACATTTCTATTTCCCTTTTATTGTTTTTACATTCATATATTAAGAATAATTCTAGGCCAGTAAAACTGCTCTATAATTATTATATGCAATGAAATATTTCCAAATTTAACATGCAAATAGCATTATCAGTATTCCCCAACATAAAATGTATAGTTGCTCTAGAATATGATGGCACCTGTGATTTATTGAATGATTTTATGGTTGCGCTGTGTAAAAATTAAGCCTAAATAGTCAGGTTCTTGTCTTCCAGGGTTTGAATTCTTGTGCTGTCCTTATGGTTTCTATAATATAATCTCACGTATGTTACTAAGTCCTAGTTTTCTTCCTCTGTAAAATGAAAATAGTACTACTACTGATGTATATGAAATTTTGAAGATGAAATGAGTTAGTATTTGTTCAGCACTTAGAACAGTGCTTGGGTAACAGTTAAGTGCTACTTAAAATGTTGCTAAGTAAGTAAATACCCTGACCCGCAATTTAAAGACCCATGATCTACAAAACCATAGACATACATCTGAAGATGAGGAAATTATCTTACTATATAATAAACTAACTTAAATTAATAACACCTTGTTTTTATTGAAAATGAGCCCAAGATGTCATCCATTTATTCTTAGGAGTATGTAGAGGCTTCAAGCTTATGATCACATTAAGTATAAATATAACCTTGAAATTTTCTATGTTCCCCTTTCCATTAAATTAAGATCAGAATCTCAGTTGTGGGAAGTATTTGGAACTAATCTACTCTAACTGCATTCCAGGTTTAAAACCTGGAATCACCACCCAGTCTATAAGTTAAGACCTTCAAAGTTAGGAGAATCACTGTATCTTTGAGCTGTCATGGTATCTTTGCATATCTTAGTACAAAATATTTCTCCTTGCTTGGTCAAACTAAGCAGATAATAATGAATTAAATCCCTGTGCGCTTGACACCCTTTCAAATGTATGCACGCTTCAGCGCCCTCCTCTCTAAGCCTATTCCCACCACCCTGTGGGCTAAACACCTTCAATTTTTTCAGTTCTTTTTAAGATAATACACTGTTCATATCCTATATATTTTATTTCTACACAAATGATGGCAGTGGAAATAAATGCTCCCAAATAGGGAAACTACATAGAATAATAAGCATGGGAAAGGTATTCTGGTCAAGATGATTCTATGAATTCTTTCACATAATCATTTCCCAACCCAAAGCTTCCATTCAAATGCATAGAAATAACGTAAAGTACATGAAAAAAGAAAGAAGAAAAGAAAAGGCTTGGTTAAAAAACAAGATAAATGTGTCTTACACTGACACCGTACAAAAACACAAAATTAAGACTATGTTGTTGGGGTCATGTTGAACTTTGGAATCAGACAGTATTAACCAGGAGTTGAGATGTGGGGGTAATGCTCATTTTCTATCATGGAACCAGATGTAGACTCACTTCTTATAGTGAAACATGAAAGATGGGAATACTAGGGAAAATCAAAGATCATTGTAAATACGTGTGCATATATATGTGTGTGTGTGTGTATACACATACATATATATGTATTTACTTATTTATTACATATGTATGTATATATATATAGCAATTGAGCTCACCTAGTTTGCTACATTGTGTAGGAAATTATCAATGGTGAGAGGTAGAAGAGAAATAGCCCTAATTTGCGACCAGACCATGAACCAATGGCTCACTGATTCAATGACTATGTCCACAGTATCCCGGACTACTGTTACTGGGCAAAACTCAGAAACACCATTAACACTCTATTTCAGGTTTGGGAGTTCCTAGAGCCAATTAGAGGCTACACCAAAACTGCCTGATAAGGCTGGGTAAACACAGAAATAAAGGCTGGAAGTCATGCTCCAATGCAAAATAATTGGAGTTCCTGAAACCAAATATCAAATGCACTTGAAAAAAGAAGAAATCGCAAAACAAAAACAAACAGAAACGAAACAACAGCAACAACAACAAAAAAGTAAACTCTAAACACGGGACTATAGAGATAATTAGTGAATGATGGAAACAGAGAATGTAAACAATATGTAAAGGAATAGAGAGAGGATTTCAAAACAATTAGTATATACCTATTTGTGTTTACACACATATGTGTACATGTATAATCACATACGTTTAGATATACATATAATGTATACATTTTCACATAAATATGCATACATAGATATACACACATGCATATATACATGTACATCTAGCTATGTATCTTTGTATCTATCTATTCATTTGGTAAGGCAGGCATTTCCCCTGTTTTGCAATGAAGTCACCAATATACACGGGAAGTTCACATAAATCATCTGTAGCCAGACAGTTAATAAGTGACCAACATTTGAAGACCATCAATAGGATTCCAAAGCTTGTTTTGGGAGAAGAAGAAAAAAGCAGACAACATAAGAAAAAAGAATTATATGAAGAGATAATAGCTCTTAATTTTCCAGAACTGAAGGTAAATAAAACATCTTAGATCAAAAGTCCATTCTGCAGAGAACCAGATTAATAAAATTAAATTCATAACTAGATAACTTGTATAGGGAAACTACAGAATAGAAAAAAACTAAAGAAACCTCAAAAGCTAACAGACACAGAAGTGATTATTTACCAAAAAAAAAAAAAAAAAAAACAATAATTAGATTGACACAGACTTGTGGAAAACAACAACAGAAGTCAAATCTCTCACACTTAGAGATATATTCTGAAAATTTTTATTTCAGTATTTCACAAGCACATAATCACACTGAATAGTTTATGGCTGTCTGTAGCCAACTATCTGGACCATATTCCTTTTTTATTTATTTGTATCACTATTGTTTTTTTGTTTTTTCTTTTTTTCCCTTCTTCTCCAGCTTCCCACTCCCTGCCTCCCCAGAGACACTGAGTTTTGTGAATATGCTTGGGTGTGTATGATGAAATTCAATAATAAATTGTTTAGGTTTGTACATTCAAGGAGAACATTAAAAATATTTGTTATTGCTTTAACCCAGCATAGATGTGAAAAACAGAGGGAAAAAAGATATAGAACATATTTTATTTCAATAAGTCAGTCCAGAACAGAAATGGAGAAATAAACATGTAAAATGTAGGTTTCTAAATTAAAAGCACAACATAATATTGAAGAGATAATTTCTCCATGGATCAATACATGTAAAATGTGAGTAAATTAAATTAATCCTGTAATGGCAGATTATGTTATAATAAGTAATGTAGAATGGGGATACCAAGGACAAGATGATGGCCAAAGGTACAAAGTGGCAGTTATATGTTATATAGAATGAAGTCTGGAGACTATGACACACCGTGGGGCTGGTGGTCAATAGTATTGTATTGTATACTGGAAAATGGCTCTGAGAGCAAATTGTAGGTGCTCTTACCACAGAAACAGGTAGGAGTGTGAGGTGATACATGCGTTAATCTGTCTGACTATGGTAAACATTTTGATATATATATATATATGTACACAACACATACTAAAAATCACTTTGTACAGTTTAAGCATATACAGTAAAACACAAAAAAGGAAACACTCCAATTCTGTTATTTCAAACTTACATACAGATAGGTTTGAAACTAATGATAAACCAGAAATGCCAGACTATACTTATACTTTCTTTAGTATAAAAGAAAACTGAAGCATAAGAATTAATACCAGAGAAATGGAATTTGAGGCAAAAACATTAGTAGGAAAAATATAGCAATTATGAATTTGTATGTGGTCCATAAATCAGTCATGTAATTTTAATACAAAATTGATCACATAATGCACTCTTTTTAGGGTAATCCATTAACCAGGTATTCAAAACACTTTTCTTTTACCAAGTCCTTTCTCTTTCTGAAACAGAAAATATCAAAGTATCAAAAAGATACAGTTGAAACTTTTCTTGTTAACTCTGTCGTAATCTGTATCAACCTCATTTCCCTGTCTAGAAGTGTTGTCAAACTGGAAAATTGGATTAAACTAATAGGAATTAGGCCGGTGTGAATTCTCTGAAATTCTCTAGTGTTTGAAATTATGCATTCAAATAATGTGTATTCAAGTAAATAGTATTTTGTCAAGGATCTATTCTAACTACAACCATTGATAGTGTTCAGAGTCACATTCTCACCTTTGGGAAAGTTAAAACTGATCATCTTATTTCATCCTTCCACATTGCAATCAATCTCCAAGATCCTGCAACAGGAAAAATAGGTTTGGTAATTACATTTTGAAACTTGGAATGGATCTGTATCAGCCAAGAAATCTTTTAGAACTTTCAATTTTTATCACTTCAAAAGATAGAGGGCAGAATAAAGCATAATTTTATGTATTATGATAGATTTACAGTTAAATAAAATAAAAACCTTTTTCTTCCTATTAATGGGTGTTTTGTTGGAGGACCACACACAAACTTTCATTCAAACCAGTTGGTTTTCTCTTTCTTTTTCCATATTGACCTTATTTTTCTTTTGTCCAGTGCTGTTTGACCACTTTCCTCTGAAAACATGTATTTACTTTTAGATATTACTATGAGTAGTGACAAAGAACTAGGCTCTGAATTCAGAACGAACCATACTAGAGTGCTAACTCTACCTGCTTCATCTCAGGTAATTTTTTCAATATATCACCTAAGGTCATAAGCCCTTTAAGCCTCAGTTTATTTATGTGTATAATGGGGATCATTTCCAGTGGAGATAAATTAAGGAAGCATAGGAAAAAGTTCTGAGCAGAATTATGAATCACAGGACATACTAGAGTGTAATTACTTGCAATATTTCTTTTACAAAGCAATCACAAGAAGATAAATATTTGTGAATTTCTTCTTATCTAAGACAAGCCCACAGGTTTATATCACAGCTGTAAGCAAAAATAATGATTATGAAGGCACAAATAACCAGGATAGAAGCAGACCTCTAACAGATTAGCAAGCTTTCCTTTATTCCACAGCAGAGTCAATCAATCAGGCATTGGAGGGGCTCACTTTTTAAATAGAAAATGGCCCCTGGTTACAGGAGGAATCTGCTTATATAAGTTACACTGAGATATGACTTAACCATTGAAGACTTTAACAAAACATACTGTTTTGGGCATTCAGGAAACAGGTTTGGAAAATTTGAAATTTGTTTTGACTGGGCAAGGATGGAGGGTCCAGAGTTTGGCATCCAGTGCTTCTCTCTTTCCCTCCAGAGTCTATTGTACTATCACTGGGAAAGGATTTGTTTGGGGAAGGATCAATGTTTTGACTGCTTCCCAGAAGCTCATTTTTAGGCTTGATGGATATCTTCTTCCCAGGGATTATCCTGTCACTTGGAAAGGATATATTGGAAAAGGACCAATGTTATCAATGTGTTACCTTCTTCCTCCCTTCCTCTTCCCAGGGCACACTATTTTGGGGGCTGTCATTTCCATATCCTTCAACAACAACAAACGATGTATCCATTCTTAACTCTCTATTGAGCACCTTGTTGCTCTAAACATAACCAAAGTCTCATTTCCAATGGTAAAGATTTTTTGTTTGTTTTTTTTTTTTTTAACTATGAAATTGAATGGAGAATCATTTCTCTAAATCAATTGTCCTGTGCACAAATTCTTTGGTGACTAAGGAGATCCAAAATGAACTAAACCCCCTTTATTGGACCCAGCAGTTTTACTGAAAAGGCAGGAACATCCAAATCAGTTCCATGAGAGCAAGGATCTTGCCGAAGACCTCATCCAGCAAATGTCAGTAGACGGAAAAGACAAATGATGTATGAATCACTGAATAAATGGATGAATGGTGAAAGATTTACAATTTTTAAAATAAATTGGTATATTTTAACTATAAATATGAAAATAAATACATGGTTCAAAAGTCAAACTATATTTAATGATATGCTGAGTTTTCTTCCATTCCTATTCCTTCTACACCAATCTCTATCCCAGGGGAAACCATTCATATAAATAAATAAAGTCTCTCTTGGCTAATAACAAGTCTATATGCATATATCATTTCTTTCCTATTATTATTAACATAATAAATATAGGACTTTGAACTGTTTTATTCACTTAAAAACATAGCCTGAAAACAAATAATATTTCTAAGTAAAGACTTCCTCATATTTCATGGTTGTGAATTGGATATGCCATAATTTATAACTCCATGTCAGTCATACAAGTTGCAAATTTTCTCCAAGGTTGTCATTTATTTTTAACTAGGTGTGTTAGTCAGCTTTTCATTACTGTGACCAAAATACTCAACAATAATGACTGAAAGAAGCAAAGGTTTATTTTGGCTTATAGTTTCAGCGGTTTCAATCTATGGTTATTCAGCTCCAGTGCTTTGGGCCTAAGCTGATGCAGAATATTATGGCAGTGAGGGATGATGGAAGAAAGTTTCTCAGCTCAGGGCAGCCAGGAGGCAGAGAGAGAGATAGATAGATAATAATAATAATAACCTATTTATTCATATTTATATAATATATAAATATAATTATTTCAATTTGCTCTTAGGCGACAGCTTGGATTTTGACACATTGCATTAAATCTATAGATCACTTTGAGGTATATTACTATCTTAAAATTACTGTCTTCTGATCCATTAACATTGGGTATCTTTCTGTTTAGTTAAGAATTTTTCATTTTCTTGCACATTGTTTTGTGGCTTTCAGAGTCAAAGTTTTGAACTTTGTAATTATTTGACTTTGTAAATATAATTATTCTCTTCACATTACTTTGGGGTTGTTCATTGTCAATGTTTGCAAATAAAACTAATTTTATATATTATTTAGTCTCTTGTCATATTGTAGAACTCATTTTTTAACTCTAAATTCATTAGACTTTTCTATGTGCAAGATGAGATCACTCTCAAATAGAGATGGGTTTTTTTTTTTTCTTTCCAGTGTGAATCTGTTTCATTCTTCTCTCTTGACAAATCACCTTGACTAAAGCCTCCAGTGCAATTTTCAGCTGAAGCAGAAACCCTTATCTTGTTGTTCCTGATTTTATGGGAAAAATATTCAATATTTCATAATTATGATTTTTCATACATGTTCTTTATCAAGTTGAAGAAATTTCCTTCTATTTCTAGTTGGTTGTGTATATATTCAATTCATACGCACATGCATACACACACACACACACACACACACACAGAGACACACTGGGAACTGAATTCAGGGGTAGTTTACCACTGAGCTATATCCCCAACACCTTTTTATCTTGAGAAAGGGTAGCATTAAATTCTTTCAGTTGTCCTCAAACTTCCAATCCTCCTGCCTCAGTCTCCTGAGTTGCTGGGATTACAGGCATGTACCATGTGTCTAGCTCTATTTAGTTGAATATTTTTACAAGAAAAACTATTGTCTTTGACAAGTGCTTTTCCAGTGTCAATTGAAATCACTGTATTTTCCCTCCTCCCATCCATTAATGTTGTATATTACATTAATTGATATTTGGAAATTAGTCACTCTTGATGTCCTGAAATAACCTCACCTTGATCATGGTTATGATTTTTTGATATGTTGCTGGATTCCATTAATTAGTATTTTGTTGAGATTTTTGTGTCTATTTTATAAAAGATATAGGTTTACAGTTTTATCTTATGAAGTCTTTATCATGAGGATAATATTGGCTTCATAGAATAATGTGGGGTTCCTTTCTTTTCTGCTTTTGAGACATGCTTATAAAGAATTGGTATTAATATCTCATTCAATGTTTGTTAGAATTAACTAGATATTCCACCTGGCCTGGGATCATGTGTATAGTCGAGAGAATTTTTAAAATTATTAATTTAATTTCTTTGATTATAGATCTAATCAGATTACTTTATATCTTATTGAGTCAGTTTTGGTTATTTGTATGTTTTAAGGAATGTGTCCATTTCATCTAATTTCTCCAATTTATTGACATGCTGTTGTTTATAATATTCCCGTACAGTCCTTTTTATTTCTGTGAGGTCAGCAGTTATATCCTTCTATTTTTATTTTGCCATTTTTTTAATTGTAAACAAATGGGGTACAACTTGTTTCTCTGGTTGTACATGAAGTAGAGGTATACCATTTGTGTAATCATACATTTACATAGGGCAATGGTGTTTGATTCATTGTGTTATTTTTCCTTCCCCCACCCCTCCCACCCTTTTTCCCCTCTATACAGTCCCTCCTTCCTCCATTCTTGGCTCCTTCTACTCCCCATTATGTATCGCCATCTGCTTATCAGCAAGTTCATTCGTCCTTTGGTTTTTTGGAGATTGGCTTATCTCGCTTAGCATGATATTCTCCAACTTCATCCATTAGCCTGCAAATGCCATAATTTTTTCTTCTTTATGGCTGAGTAATATTCCATTGTATATATATATATGTGTATGTGTGTATATACATATATACATATATATATACACACACATATATGTATGTATGTACATATATACATATATACACACACACACACATATATATACATATATATATGGTGCTGAAGAAATAGCTCGTTTTGTATAGTGCTCACCTAGCAGGCACAAGGGCCGTGGTTCAAATACCCCGCCTCTGGGGGCGGGGAACTATTTTGCCATTTTGAGTCTTTTCTCTTATTTTCTTGGTCAGACCAGCTTGCAGTTTGACATTTTCCTTTTTTTTTTTTTTTTTTTGGTACTGGGAATTGAACTTAGGGGCACTCAGCCGCTGAGTCACATCCCCAGCCCTATTTTGTATTTTTATTTAGAGTCAGGGTCTCACTGAGTTGCTTAGTGCCTCACTCTTGCAGAGGCTGGCTTTGAACTGGAGATCTTCCTGTTTCAGCCTCCCAAGTCACTGGGATTACAGGCATGTACCACCGCACCCAGCTTGCCTTTTTTAATGAACCAGTTTTTGGTGTCATTGAATTTCTCTAATTTTTTCACCCTGTATTTCACTAATTTCCACTATGCTGTTTAATATTAGTATAGTATCTCTTCCTTCTTACTATCTTCAGATTTAGTTTTCTCTCCTTTTCCTAGTGCCTAATGATAAAAAAAATTAGGTCTTTGATTTGAGATGTTTCTCTTTTTATACACCCATTTATAGCTATAAATTTCCACCTAACAATTGCACTTATTAAGTTTTGCATATTATGTTTTTATTTCACACAATTTTATTAATGCATAAATATTTTCTATTTTCCTTTGTGATTCCACATTCCACCTATTTTTCATTTGGGAGTATGTTGATTATATTACATATTTGTAAATTTTCCAAATTTCCCTTTGTTATTTATTTACAATTTAATTCCATTCTGTTAAACTTTATCATTATATGATTTTTAATTTTCTTTTAACATAATTTTTCATCTCTACTTGAATATTTAACATGTTTCATTCTCGTGTTTTATTGACCTAAGCAATGCTATGAATTGTCCTATAATGTCTTTTAAAATGTTCTAGATTCTAGAAATTTTATCATTTTTATAAATTATTTTTTAATTTTACCTGCATTTCCCCCTTGACCCAATGACATCTTTTATTAGTGTATAAAAAAACAAAAACTACTCATTTGTTTTTTTACTTTGTTATTAAATATCGATTTTTTTAACATGTTGATTTAAAAAATGAGTATTTTTGCAGGCTAATTTATGATCAGCTTTAACAACTGCCTTCTGTTTATTTGGGACTGCATATTCACTGACATTGGGTGCCAATTTTAATATATAATTATGATATCTACCTTTCTACTTGTGTTTATTTCTTCTATATCCTCACTTAATTTTGTCCACTAACATGAATTGGACTGAGAACAGTATGTTAAAGACTCCTAATTTATTCTTACATCTCCTGTGATACTCCTTTTGTTTCTCATGGTACTATTTTTAGAGGGAAGCTGCCATGGGATTGTATACATAGATATCTCATTTGATAATTATCAAGTTCTGCTTTGTGCTTTTTTTAGTATATATATTCTTACTTGGTATAGTCATTTTATTATTTTATTTTTAAAATAAATTATTTTTCCATTTTCAGTAATAATTTTATAAGGACAAGGAGGACCAAAGATATCACTTCTTTTTTTTTTTTTTTTTTTTTTAAAGGACAAAAACTTTTTTATTTTTATTTATTTATTTATTTATTTTTTGATTCTCAGTGTTTTATTTTTTATTTTTTTGCTTTTTTTTTTATTGTAAACAAATGCAGGCAAATGGATGAAATTGGAGAATATCATGCTAAGTGAGATAAGCCAATCTCAAAAAGCCAAAGGACGAATGATATCACTAATAAGTGGAGGATGACACATAATGGGGGGGAGGGAAGGGTTAGTGTTAGGGTTAGAGTTAGGGTTAGGGAGGGGGGCAAGTAAGGAGGAAGGAACTACTGTATAGAGGGTAAAGAGGGGTGGGAGGGGTGGGGGGAAGGGAAAAAATAACAGAATGAATCAAACAACATTACTCTATGTAAATTTATGATTACACAAATGGTATGCCTTTACGCCATGTACAAACAAAGATATCACTTCTTTATGTGACGGGTTGACATATTTGACTCTATGGAAATGTTGTAGGCCAGGGTATATGGGCAATGACTAAACAGACTCCATTTTACCTTGAGACTCCATGTTATGTAGGAAATGCTTCTCCCATGGGAACACCTCGCCTCTGTACCTGTCAATAGTTGCTTAGCATAACTTGTTTGGCAATACATAATGATGAAATGGCAATTCTTGTATAATGAAAAATTGTTCTCTTTTTGATTCCTAGTTTCCTAAACAATGTACCATGTTAACGGTTATGTCACCAGTGATTGTTTAGATGTTAGTAGCCATTCTTTAATTTGTACCTAAGTAAGGTCATTTTGACCATCTTCCCCCTCTGCTAATGATTTCAGATCCCATGATGTTAATTTGTAATTTTGAATCACAGCAACACACACTTATGATTGATGTACTGATTGATGGTATAAAAACCCCTTCAACCCTGTGGTTGGTGCTGTTCTCCCAATAGCCATTTTTTGGGACATTGTGTGAGACAGTCAGCAGGCTTAATAAAGACTCTCAATCTTGGACTTCTCAGTGGTGATCCATCTGTTCTTAAGTTGTGCTCCAAAACATTAATGTTCCCTATAGAATGTTTTAGAATTTCTATTATGAAAGGTTAAAATAAATATATATGTATTATTCAATCTGTAGTTTGATTATACTCAAATCATTTCCACAAAAGTACATGTGGTCTTTGTTTAATAATGTCTACCTTTAAAATAAATTTACACATAATTGCAATATTAGATATCATGTTTAAATTGCTAAATATTTGTTATTATCGCCAACTTATCCAACCAGCCAAGTAAATCCAAACTGAGATTATTGCATCAAAATGCATTACAAATATATGTCTCAGGACCCAAAAGCCACAAAAACACTTCCGAGCTCATTCACTACTGAGATTAAAATGAACTTCTGATCTCACTCTTTGAAATATGGGCATTCCACTGTAATTACCATCAAAATCATGGTAAGAGTTAGAGTGACACTTCAAAAGAAATACCTCTAGCTTCTAAAACACTAGGCAACAAACACTTAAACATAATGTTTAACTATAAATCTCAGTGAAATGGATTCTTGTTCTCTTATTTTTTAAAGCTAATTTTTAAAAAAGACATTTTTGGAGAAAAAGGGACAAGTGACTCTCCAAGAAAAAGGTGCAGAGGTAAAAGGATGCTGCCTCATTTACAGAGATTTTTAAAAATAAGGAAAACCAATCCCAGAAGATGTTCTATTGAACATAGAATCAATCGGGGGCGTGGGGGGGGGGATCTGAAATTATAAGATAGAAGACTGTTTATTGATTTAATATTTTTTATACTTACTAAGTTAATTATGTTAAAGTATTAACACCTATGTAACATTGTTCACTAGAATCACCATTTATTTGCTAAATGCTACTGGTATGTTTATAAGAGCCTTCCTTAATTATTTGGGTACATTCATACATGTCATCCATATTAGCAATCAGAATGTCAGAGTGAGCTCATCAACTCTACCATTTACATAATGACTGGTATTCCTGAGTGTCTATGGTAGAGTACTGTCAAGAATTTTTCAGGATTCCACATGTGACATTTACTTGTAAATAATTATGTCTTTTCCCACAAACTCTCTATGCCAAGAATAAATTTACTTATTACATAAAAATTTTTTAAATACTTTTATATTATTTTCTTTATTATTTGCTTCCTTTTAAAAACCCAACATCATTCGATGAGGCTTAAGTTTAATACCAATTCATTTTTCCAAGATGGTATTGCACCTGTACATAACTATAATGAAGGTCAATAACTCATCTGGTTATGTTTATAACCAGCATTTTAAATGATTTGGAACATAAGTTTTGAGGATTATAATGGGTAGAGTAGAGAACTATAGGGTAGGAAGTAGAGGGTAGAGAATATCACCAAGTTGAGGTATATTAAGGAATAAAGATCACAATAAAGTTGAAAACCAATTCCAACAAGAAATGAGGAAATAGAGTAGGTGAAATCTTCAATAAAACATTCAATAAACAGGTCATGAAGCCTAGTATGAGCTAAGTATTGTTCAGTAAAGAAATAGATAAAGTTTTCTTCATTTTGTTTTCATTCAATGTATGTTGTTCTTTGTTGTTGTTTTTTTTCTGTGATGCTGGGGATTGAACCCAGAACTTTGTGCGTGCATCAATGTATGCTGTTCTTATTTATAAAAGCAAATTACTCTATCTTAGAACTATGCTGGATATAGGTATTGACAATACCTTGATGAGTCCCCAGGTGTAACCTTCACTTACACAGCTTACAGTCTGACTGAGGTCACAAGCATTGATCAAGCAATGATGCAAATAGGTGGAGAAAATGACAACCTTCAGGAAGGAAAAAGTATGTACTGCCTAGTGTACATAAAATTAGATGATCTGGATTAGTCTGGAGTGCTATGGGACTCAAGGAAGACAGCATCACGAGATCTTACCTCTGGTAAGGCTGAAGTAGAGAGAGTATTTGTTTTGCTTGTTTGTTTTGTTTTTTGTTACAGGGGATTGAACTCAGGTGTGCCAGTCCTTTTTATCTTTTATTTTGAGACAGGGCCTTATTAAGTTGCTGTGGCTGGCTTTGAACTTGTAATCTTCCTGCCTCTGCCTCCTGAGTGGCTGGGATTACAGACCCACCCAGAACCACACCGGGCTAGAGTTTTTGGAGGTGGGGAAGAAAGGATGGTATGTATAAAATCCCTGTAGTAGAGGGAGCATAGCACAAATCACATCTGAGAGACTAAACCAAATCCAGAATGGTCAATGAACAGAGTCTTAGGCAAGTCATGGTTAACAAGAGGTCAGAAAAGACAGATGAAGTACTGAAGTCCTCGAAGTTCAGGTTTGGCCTCCATCGGTGGTAAGCTTGTACTGGCTCTCCATGGCCAGTCATGCACATGTTTTTCTAACTCTACGCTTACTGATGTCACATTGCTAGCTTAAAATTGACCACCATAGGAATAAGTACACTGTGGAAATTTGGCAAATGCTACAAACAACTGGGCTTTATATTTCCCACACCCCTTCCCTTCTGGGTCAGCTGATTGTTCAACAACAGCACAACCCTAACTCCATTTTTCTAACAAGGAAAATCTTGGAATATTTAAAAGTAGAGATAGCTCTCAGAGTATGGGCATGACCAAATTTATATTTTGAAACAAACAAAAACCAATACTCTGGGTACAGGGTAGAAAAAGGAACAGAAAGAATTAGTGGACTCAGAAGGAAACCAAAGCAATCAACATGCCAGAATAGCCATCATGGTAGTTGGACAGGAGGACAGAGTTTGAGACCAAAAAGACTTTCAACATTGTCTTTTGTTCCTGTTGAATGAAGAACAATTCTAAATGGTGACGGGTACAAAGAATGATCATTATTATGGTCAGAAGAGGTAAATTTGAATAAAATAAGTAGGCCAAGTTTATACAAGATGTTAGGTGCATCCTCTGCAAAAGCTTAAGTCAGACGCTTAGATGGAAATAAAGTGCATTAGAGTTTGAAGCTTCCCATAGAAATAAAAGTAATTCTGGAAAATGATAAATAGAACAAAGAATATTGTATAAGGAAGTATATGGACTTTGAAAAAAGAGAAGCGCTTAAATTATGTTGGACAAGTCGAAGCCCTGGTTTCTCTTAATCCACAAATGGAAAGGAGTGGCTGTGGAGCATTTGGGAAGCAAAAGGTGCCATTAAGAAGAAATTGAAAAGGGGGGAAAATGGTTCAATTCAGAGAAATGTGTGTTGGAAGAAAAATATCAAGGATGTCTCCATGGCAGCTAAGTCCTCGCCAAATTCCCCATTTTACTTTGAAGCAAAGCCTTTCAGAATCTGTCCAGTGCTTGGCACATTTAGGGCTGGGAAAAGGGACAACCATTATTGAAAATTGGCTGGGAGGATGTGCAGGTGGAGAGAAAAGAGACAAATGAGCAGCTGAAAAACACTAATGAAGTGTTTGTAATGAGGTGGTAGCTAAGGCTTAAGAAATACTGTCATACATTTTCCCAGATGGTGACTCCAAGAATGAAAAGTGATTACTTGCACTTCCTTTACCATCCCAGACATTTCTTGCTAGAAGTTTCTTCTGTAAACATATCTAAGTTCCAGGACTCCATCAACAGGAATTTTCATCGAAATTTAGTCTCGTACTTGACTTGGCAGAATAAGAGATGCCACACATCCTCAGTCAGTGGAGCCTGCAGGGTCCCTTTTAGCATTTATCCCATTAGAATCACACATTATGGCTGCCATTTTCCTGAAATTCAGACTTTTTGGTACATAAAAACATTGTTTCTTCACTCCTCTTATGAGAATATTAACTTTTTACACCAATAATATTTCAGGCATTTTTAACAGCAAAACACAGGATCTTAAAAGTTCCACAGTTGAACTATGACTACAAAAGTCACAAAATCGTTAGTTAACATATAATATAATTTTATGTTTGCCTCACAAACTTGGCCTGAAATGCAATTGACTTTGCATAAACTACAGTTGTTCTTCCTTTCTAAATAATGTGGAAGGAAGAAGGAGAAAGAGAAAGAGAGAGAGAGAGAGAGAGAGAGAGAGAGAGAGAGAGAGAGCGCAAGCCTGATGCTGTGGATGGGAGCTTCAAGATAACTTGTGAAAAATGAAGTTTTTTACATTAGATTTTGCCATGATCATCTTAATAAGGAAGAACTATTGCAAAAGACATTTTAAGTTGAGTTATTTCAAAATATTAAGAAGAGGAATTATTAACAGAAGGCTTGTGGAAGAATCTTCGTCAGTAAATTCTAAGTTTGTGAAAAAGTGAGGGAGGCCTTTAAAAGAAAATTTTTTGTTTTTTGTTTTATATTTTGTGATTCTCCTTTATTCTTCAACATTTGTTTTATTTGTTTTATTAAGGGGACATTGTAGAAGCTGACCAAATCATATATATATATAATACATATTTAAATTTACTCATCCATTCATTCTTTGCAGGGCTGAAGATGGAACCTAGGACTTTGCACATGTAGGTAAACACTCTACCAGTGACCTTTACTTCCAGTCCTAGCCAAACTTACAATTTTTTACATCTGGGAAGGAGTGTAGATGAGCCTTGACTTTATGTATTTTTACACACCTATTCTAAAAAACACAGTATGTACAAAATATCTAATTCGTAAGACTTTTTTAAAAATTTAATTATTTATTTTTTAATTTTTTACAGACTGCATTTTGATTCATTGTACACAAATGGGGTACATCTTTCTATTTCTATGGTTGTGCATGATGTAGATTCACACCATTCGTGTAATCATACATGTACATAGGGTAATGATGTCTGTCTCATTCCACCACTTTTCATACTCCCTCTCATTTCCTTCTACATAATCTAAAGTTCCTCCATTCTTCTCTCACTCCCCACACCCACCACCCCCATTATATATCATTCTCCACTGTCAGGGAAAATATTCAGCCCTTGGTTTTTTGGGATTGGCTTACTTCACTTAGCATGATATTCTCCAATTCCATCCATTTATTTGCAAATGCCATAATATTATTCTTCTTTATGGCTGAATAACATTCCATTGTGTATATATACCACAGTTTCTTTATCCATGCATCTGTTGAAGGGCATAATGAGAAATTATTGCTACTTAGGAACAAATATAATTGGTTTGAATGAAGGGAGCCTTGTTAATTTTGATTTGTTATGTTTAAAATATTAATGCTATTGTGAAGGCTAATTTGACATCTTAGATCTTCTATGAAACACTATTTCTGAGTTTGTCCATAAGAATGTTTCTTGAAGGGATTAGCATTTGAATTGCTAGACTGGGGAAAGCAGAACTTACCCGCAGTTGTGGTTAGAAGTCAGCCCATTTTAAAGAGCCTGTTAGAAAAAAATAAAAGATGTAGGAAAGGTTAATTTACATTCATTTTCTCCTATCCATGGATATTAGAGCACCTGTTTTGAGCCTTTGGGCTTGGAGCTAGACATACACCATTGGCATCCCTGGTTTTCAAGCCTCTGTAGTTGGACTAAATTACACCACCAGCTTTCCCAGTTTTTCAACTTGGCAATGGAAGATTGTGTGACTTCTTAGCTTCCATAATCATGCGAACCAACTCCTAAAATAAATCTCCTGTGTACACACACACACACACACCCTATTTGTTCTGTTTCTTTGAAGAACCCTGGTTAATACAACTATTCTGAAAATATCTCTCTAAACATTTTTGGAAAACACTTCATCTTGCTCAACACATTTTACCTACACATGATGGAAACTTTTCAGGAACAATGTTCTTGTCGTGTTGAAATGTTATTACACAGTAAAATTATTAGGGACTCTTTTTTTGACAAGATGACTATATGGTTAATTATTTTTAATCTTCTTTTAACTGGTTTCTATTTTTTTTTTTTATAAAAAGCATGTTGTTATGGCTTAGATATGAGATGTCTCCCCGAAGATCATGTGTGAGACAATGAAAGAAAGTTCAGAGGTGAAATGATTGGGTTATGAGAACCTGACCCTAATTAATCCTCTGACATGGATTAACTGGGTGCTAAATGTAAGCAGGTGGGGTATAGAGGGAGAAGGTTGGTCACTGTGGGCATACTTTCAGGTTTATATTTTGTCCCTGGTGAACTGAGTTCTCTCTGCTTTCTGGTTGCCATGTCCTGAGTTGCTTTTCTCGCCACACCCTTCTGCCATGGAATTCTGCCTCACTCAGGCCCAGAATAATGGAGTCATCCATGGAATGAGGCCTCTGAAACCATGAATGCCAAATAAAGTTTTCCTCCCCTAAAATTATTTTTGTCAGGTCCTATGGTCATAGAGGCAAAAAAGCTGATTAGACCACATTTCCTATTTGTTCAGAAAACATAAACGTATAATAATTTAACAAGTAAGAGTCTTCATTAAGTACTTCATATTGTTTTCTGAAACCACACTTCTTATTACATCTAGAACTTCTTCCCCATAGCCTTAATTCAAATAGCCAAAATCAGCAACTATGGTACTGATGGGTCTTAGTATCGTCTCCTACCTAAATATCTCCAACTTTTGATCCTTTCAGATACAAGTGTTTATCAACCATTCTTAATCATAATAAACATCGTGGGAATATACAAAATTGTAGATTCCTGGGTCCAGCTGTAGAATATGGAGGAGCAGCCCCGACTATTTGCTCAAAAATTATCCATTTTTAATAATATTTATTATCAAACTAATTTGAAAATACCACCTTAAACAGTGTACTATTTCAGAAACCAGTATCTTCCTTGCCTACTACCTTTTCCAGTTGGAATCCTTTAATATCTTATTTCAGTTTGTGCTCATTTTACTTGAGTTCTTAGAAATATAGGAACTAGCAGGGCACCATGGCCCAAGGCCAAGACAGGAAGATTCCAAGTTCAAAGCCTGCCTCAGGACTATAGCAAGGCCCTAAGCAACTTAACGAGATCCTATCTCAAAATAAAAAATTTAAAAGGGTCAGGGATGAGGCTCAGTGGTTAACTATCCCTGGATTCAATCACTGGTACAAAACAAAACAAAACAAACAAACAAAACCAGGAACTCCCACAGGTGTACTCAATTATTGAGCAAGAAGTTGTGGCAAGATTAAGTGACCAATCTTGAGGTAGTTCTGAAGGTGGGGGTGGGGTACGGTAAAGCCAGGTGAAGGGAAAGAAATTCTCACCAGGATCCAAAATTTTTATTGTTTAGGTTGCCTTTCCTACTAATCTTTCTGCCTTTACTGTGATTTAGCACTTGGTCTGAACTAGGAGTCTTCCTTCCATAAAACTTTACTTTCTTTTTTCACTTTATTCTGTTTTGTCCTCTGAATATTTTTAAAATCTGAATATGATCCTGGTTTATGATTTCCCTCCTTTCTTTTAAAAAAATTCTTGATAGAATGTATTTGAAACTCTTCACCCTCAAAATTTCTCTTTTAAAATGAATATTCCAAAGACCTTTGCTGAAAGATTGAAGTTATCTATTCTGGTCAGAAAGACCCAATCATCAATGACTTGGTTCCAGTGGGGAGACACCCTGGAGAATCCATTTGTTCTTCTTGGCCTGATCCATTGAACTCCTGCATGAAGCTACAACCAAGCTCATTTAAACTAATTTCTTACAATTTGGTTGAGATCGTTTATTTTTTAATTGTTTTCTTATTAGGGAAAATTAGAGTACAATTTCTAGTAATGATACAGGTAGGCTAAGCACCCTCATTCCCACAGTAGCAAGAAGTAAGACATCACCAGGTGAGGTGGCCCAAGCTTGTAATCCCAGATGATACATAATGGGGGTGAGGGGATGGAGGGGTGAGTGGAGGAACTTTAGATTATGTAGAAGGAAATGAGAGGGAGGAGTATGAAAAATGGTGGAACAAGACCGACATCATTACCCTATGTACATGTATGATTACACGAATGGTATGAATCTACATCATGCACAACCATAGAAACAAAAAGATGTACCCCATTTGTGTACAATGAGTCAAAATGCAGTCTGTAAAAAATAAAAAAAAAATTAAAAAATAAAATACTATTCTTACAAAAAGAAAAAAAAGAAGTCTGATGCAGGAGGATCACGAGTTCAAACCTAGCCTCTGCAAAAGTGAGGCTGTAAGCAACTCAGTGAGACCCTGTCCCTGAATAAAAAAATACAAACAATAAGGCTGGGGATGTGACTCAGTAGCCAAGTAACTAGGAGTTCAGTCCCTGGTATTGTCCCCCCCCCCAAAAAAAAAGAAAAGAATTCAGGGCCCTGAGCAGTACATGTGTCAGGGGTAACACAAGAACATGTGGACAAGGTACAAACTGTTCCATAGACACACTTCTAGCTATGTTGATTTTGCAGCAAGAGCATAAATAATGATAAATATTGGTTTGTTGTATCAGAACAAATATTGTGTTCATTAATCACTACTTAGAAATTAATATTATAAACTTTCTAGGAAAATCTAGTGGACTAAAGAGTTGACTGTTCCTTTGTTCAGAAACAGTTCTGCTACTTCCTAACTGATTAGCCATTTGTGGGGAAAAATAACTTTTTCAAACCCAATGATTAAATAAGATTCTGTACAGGACTCACCTTGGTCCACATAAGTAATACAAGATTACCATTTCCAATATGGTTGTAATCCCCTATACGTGCTTTATGTATCTGTATGTTATTGCTTAATTTTTATGTACTAAAGAATAATATTTAATTTAGAAGTGTATAATTTGGTGCTTCATAAAGAGAAAATAATTGCCTGTTTTTGGATTCAAAATCAATGTCTATTTAATTTGTTTTAGTCAAATCTAGGAATCCATGGCTGCAATATATTTGGTGTTTTTTGTTGAAAAGTAAATGGCAATTTAATACTTACTTTTAAAATAAGTCAACTGTCCTCTTTGAGGCTCCTCTTAGTGTTTCTGTGTTTCATTTAGAAGAGACTTTTTTTTCCTAGATTTAGAAACATTTTTTCAAAATTATAGTAGGATCTGCCACTCCAATGAATCTGAAAGGTACATCCAAAATGTTAGTTATAGTTCCTGGAATGTTGGTGGACAAAATTTTCTATAACCACAGTTTTTAATCCTTGGGTGATTATTTTCTTTTAAGCTGAGACTACTGAACCTTATACATTGCTTCCATCTTAATCTATATTCTGAAATTTTTCTCCCCTCAAGATTGCCAAAAATCAAGAAACCAAGTGTCGGAAGCTTGATAGGTCAGTACCAATGCAAGCTGGGTGTTGTCCATATCTTATTTTTGTGCAGGATCAATAACAGGTCTCTTGCAAGTAACTAAATCAGGGCTTTGCATCTAAGCATCACTTTATGCTAAAGAGCCCACGTTATTCCCCAGCATATTATTTCAATTTCTGTGAGATTAGGATCTGCCATCTCTCTCCTTCATTTGTTCTTTCCCAAGCATTGGGGTATTTATTTCCCCATCTACTTGGCACCCACACTTTTTCCTATGTTGACACCTCCCTTAAATGTCTAGCCTGTGAGGTTTGTATTTATGAATTCAGTTCCTCCTCCATGTGCAACATGGAAAAGAACTGTGTCTCCCCACACTTGTTTCCAAACATTCATCATGTGTCTAGCAAGTTCCAAGATCATTCTGTATAAGAAATCACAGAACAGAACCAGTCCAGCCAACTCTCCTCTGCCAGGGTGCTTAGAAGATTCTAATAATTTAGAGAAGCAAAAAGATAGAGTCATATAAACCTCAAAGTGAGAGTCAGGAACCAGGGACAAATGTTACAAAAAGTTCGAAGGGTTGAATGAATCCTGTTAATAAGTGTTTTAACTCTTTGTTGATGGTGTTTTGTTTTTCTTTGTGGTACTGAGTTTAGAACCCAGGGCTTCACTGAACCCAGGGCTGAGCAAGCGTTCTACCACCGGGCTATATCCTCCAGTCTCTGTAACTTTTCAATTAAAACCCAAAGTTAAAGTATGACTTGATCAATGTTACTTAGAAACAAAAGAAATTGCATCCACTTGTCAATTTTTTATGTCTATATTTGGGAGAGTAAGGTGAGATAATGAACTACTCTTATAGAATAGAATCTAAGCTATTTTCTTTAATATTTCTATAAAGTTTTTGTATATAATAACTTATTATTACATATTACATATATATGTACATATCAGCCAAGCACAGGAAATACAGTCCAACCTACGAGGAATCTGTTATCATGTTACCTCTTTTCACACAGAAATAAATTGTTTCCTTTTCCACCTGGTCAGAGATATTGGCAAGTTGTGATGAAAAGATCTAAACATTTCTTCACCAGAGTTGAGAACAGAGAGAAGATGACAACTCTTCAGCTCACTCCTGGCCCCAGCCCTCTTCCCTTACCCCACGCGTCACCACAGTACTGAAGTGATGCTGGGAACCTCTGCCCACAGCCCACCTGCACCTTCCCTCCGCCACACGTTGCTGTGTGGGAGGCTGAGTCACATGAGTCATCACAGAGACACAGATGTCCAGGAGGCCATGATCCCCTCCTTGTCCTTAGGGGGTTGCTTATCTCATTGTGCAAAGGGGAAAAGCCCCAAGGTTCTACCTTGCTGTCTTCTACCTCACCTCCTTGAGCTACATGGGCCCAGGATTATTTAGATAGTGTCCAGCCAGCTCTCGCATCACAATGCCTCAGAGGGAAGATAAGAGGTCTATTTATCACAATTCTGCAAATTGGCTTGTGTTTATGTTGACTTAACATCTCAGGAGATCAAATGGGCAAGTTTACAGTAAATACATTTCCATGTTTATCAACCAAACTGTTTTCTTAAGAGGATCTGAGCCTAAGATAGTTCTATGTTCTTCATGAGAGGCTCTGGTTTATCTCTAAATATATACTGATATGTTGCTTTTTGGTATCATGCAAGTTCCATATTAAGAACAGATGTTTGCAGTCCCATGGCATAATTATGGAGATGAAGAACAGGGTCTCTACATTAACATGCCTCTACTATTTGTTTCAGCAATATTTCGCCAAAGAAAATAAACTTGAAAATGGTAAATAACCCTCTTGTGTCTGGAACTCCCCAAATTCCACTAATTCAAACAGTGGACTTTTAAACCAGTCTTCTCACGAGAGTAACTTGCACATCAGGGAAAGAGGCCACTAGGTCATTCTGCTGAGCTAACTTTCTTGCTGATCAAACAATGGTTTATTTATCAAGGATTTATCTTCACTGTGTCTATCAACAGAAAACCAACTGTTTATATACTGACTTTGACCAAGCTAATCACATGCTATTATGGTTTGGATGTGAGGTGTCCCCCAGAAGTTCATATGTGAGACAATACAAGAAGGTTCAGGGGAGAAATTATTGAATTGTGAGAGTCTTAACTTAATCAGTGAATTAATCCCCTGACAGGGATTAACTGAGCGGTAACTGAAGTGGTAGGGTGTGACTGGAGGAGGTGAATAGGGGCCATGGCTTTGGGGTATATACTTGTATCTGACAAATCTAGTTTCTCTCTTTGCTTACTGATCATCATGTGAGCTGCTTCCCTCCTCCACACTCTCCCACCATGATGTTCTGCTTCACCTTGCACTCTGAGGAATGAAGCCAGTTTTCTATGGACTAAGACCTCTGAAACTGTGAGTCCTCCAATAAAATTTTCCTTTTCCACAAAAGTGCTAGTCCGGTCCTTTAGTCACAACAGCAAAAAAGCTGACTAAAACACATGCAAACAAGGAAAGGCCCGACTTAAAGTCCTCTAACAAAGCCTGATGGCTATCCATCCACCCTCTGCCTTACCCTTTGAGCAACTCCTAAGCCTCTGTCCAGAGGAAGCTCTTCCTCACTACAGGAATAAACTGCACTTAGCTTGATCAATATATTATAATGATCATTTTATGGGAATAAATCAATGAATTTATCTTTGGGGTCAAGTGAATTTAGTAGTATCAGCAAACTCTTCAATGCCGATAACAAATGATGACAGCTGATTTTGGACATTCTAAAATGTAAATCCAAAATTTCAAGAATAGAGGGAAAAAAATCCATGGTGACCCTACACAGACTGTACTGCAGCCCAAGTCGCTCATATCATCCTATATGTTCATGGGTTTATCTTGTTTTCTAAGAGCTGATAAAATTTAGGCTAGATTTTACAAAAGTGCTTTCTAAATACTAGAGTCTGTGCAATTTCCCTGAAACAGTAAATTTGGCAAAGTGTACAAACAAAGCTTCCCTTTTGTGTTAAAGGAAAGCTTACCAAGAGCAGGAAAATGACCCTGGAAATCGTTTCCTGACCTAATGTATGTGTGTGTGTGCAGTTGGTAGACACTGACCATTCATTGAGCTAGCAGATCTGACCAGTACACTAAACTCTTTTCCATTAGATTTTGAAGACATTAAATAAATAGCTTGACAACTGCTAGCTTATTATTTATTTGTAGTAACCTGTGGTTATTTGCATATATTCTGATGTTATAAATAAATGCCATAGCAATATCAATTCCCCGTGGTATCTCAGCTCTTCTAGTATTTGATTCTTCTGTTCTCCTGGAAGTTTATTGTTTCCCTGGATAATAAAGATGCATTTTTATTCTGTGTGTGTGTGTGTGTGTGTGTGTGTGTGTGTATTCTCCCTAACAAACCAGAAGCTTATGTTTTCCAAGTCTGAAAATCTGCATTAGGGATGTCATTGTGAACAAGAACAAGTAGCTTTCTTGTTTGTTTGTTTTTGTTCAAAATTTCTCCTTATGTTAGGTGAACCAGTCTCATGTTCATCAGTTCTGTCTTTAAAAACAAACGTATTTCCTTTGGTATCTTTTTGAGTAATTTTACTTGCTCGCCAAAAATTAAATTATTTTTATTCCTCTTTTATCAACTCTGGAAAAAGAAAATAATCTGAGGGTGGACACAAGCAAAAATATACTGTTTAGATCATACTGATTTAAGATTTTATTCTTTAGTAAATTGGTAGAAATATTTGGACTTATTAATGTTATATATTGATCAGTTTACATGAGTGGTATGTTTTGTTGTTCTGCTAGAATAATATTATGGTCTCAAAATCTGTTGCTAGGAATTCACAGTTTCTACCATCTGCTCTGTCTTCTGCTTATAAAAACATAATCAAGGGTAGCTCTGTGTGTGTGCGTCCCCGTGGCTGGGTGTATGTGTGTCTATAGGTTTAATTCTAGAGGCAGAAAGGAAGATGGAGTTAAAGAGTCCATTCTAAATTTTTATAAATCAATACCAGACAAATTAAATGAAGAAAACTCAATCTCATTTTCACACACGTTCAGTATCATTTTACTGAACACACTCTGAAATGATAGTCAAAGGAAAAAGTCAAGCATTGGAATATCAGTTCTTTCTCAATTATTAATTTTAAATCTTGGAACTTTACTCCATATATACAGCAGGATGTTCCTTTTAGTATCATCCTCAGCAAAATCCAAATTCATAAAACCCCAATATTTCTAGGGATAACGAAAGAGGTGTGTCATATTCTATCTATAGTATCATGTCATTTCATGCTCCAACCTTCTGCTAAGTTCAGTCTTAGACCATGTCCTGGTATTTTGTCTGAGCTATGACAAATTTGCCTGCAAAGATAGAATTCTACCATCTATACTTACTTATTTTGCTTACAAACCTTCTTCTTGATTTCTGTTGAGTACTCAAAGGCAAGATATCAATATTATCACAAATTTTGTTGAATTAAGCCATTTTGATTTTTAACCTAATAGATGTCTACATCTTTCTCCCTAAGCAAGTTTTTTTGCTCACAGATCTTTGCATGTAGAATTTGAAGAAACACTAAAAGTCTAGTATGGATATTTGGAATATATATTTGCCATAAATAGATTCTCCCTTGCATTTATAACTGATAATTGATGATACATTAATGAACAATGATAACCTTTTGATCCTGCTTTCATCCAAACACAACAATGATTATTGCTAGAGTAATTATGCCTATAGATTGTTTGGTATTCATTTTTCCCTACAGTACTGGGGATAGAAGCCAGGGCTTCCATGTGCTGAGCAAGCACTCTACCACTGAGCTACATCACCAGTCCTTTGGTGTTCATGTTAAGCATTATTTGATTGATATTTTTTTTGCAATATGAGAAGAAGAAATTGGAAAGACTAATTAAAATTTAAGTTTTATACCTCTATGTGTCACAGGTACTATGTTTCATGTATCTTAAATATTTTACCCCAGAGGGTAATACTGACTTCCATGACAATTGCTATCATTCTTATTTACAAATAAGGACAGATTAAAAGAGATAAATACATGTCTGTCAAAAGCTAATTCGTTTTAGAACCAGAATTTGAGCTAAGATCAAATTCCATTCGTGACTCCCCTTCTTTCCACCAAAGTAACATGATCCCTTCTATGATTTTTTAAATGATATTTTGCCAGAGAGTTTAGGAAGAATGATTAGTGAGTTAATATGTCTATTTTTTCTAAATATCTAAATGAAAAAATAACCTTCAAACCTTGAGCAAAGTTGATGCATTGTGATAATGTGTTGTTAAATTCAGAGAATTACAAGAATCTTTTTTTAATACTTATGCCCTACCCTGTTCGAAACAGGATCTTTATTCATTGAATGTTATGATTAGAAGATCAATAAATCTACATGCTTGTACTCTTTGGGTCCTACAATTTGACAACCATATAAGGCTGTATAGATCACACTCAGCAGATTGCCTAAATTGCAGAGTGTAGTTCATGAGACTCTTTGCGAGGAAAGTCACAGCCTCAGTCCTCCACCTGGGAATCATTGCTCCCTGTAACTTATTCTCCACAGAGATCAAAGAGATGAAATTTAAGAGGAATAGACAAGAAACAGAACATTTAGCAAGAAGAAATTTCTGGGGAAATTTGTGAGAATAGGTAAATGGGAACTGCTGTGGTAACAAGAATGTTTTGGGGTCACATCTTTTTGATTACAGAAAGACCCCTAAATTGAGCTGCCGAAGAAAAGAACTAAGTGCAGCAATCTGTGGTTTGTGAAGAAATTCTAAGATAAACATCAGTAATGAAAATGGCAAGGATTTGGACCTTCGGATTTGTTGTTATATCTTGTTTCGTTTTTTTTCACTTTATGGGTAAATTATAATTATACATAACAGTGGGTTTCATTGTGACCTATTTGTACATGGCACATAACATAATTTGCACACCTTATGTGTTTTATACCAGTTAATTTGTTGGAAATGTGTCAGATCCATCTTAAGCTACCACCTGATCATTTTTAGAGAGATTTTAAGAAATTGCTCAAAAAATTATTTCCAACTGGCAGCTACTCAGCAATTGCTGTGGAGAACATGGCCCTTGCTCTGACTGGCCAAGTGTATGAGGCTCTGGGGGGAAGTTGAGAATTTCTAATTGGCCTTGATCGTGAACTATGCTTTAGAATCTGCCAGTTGGCTAACTCTGTAGTCTCAGCATACACTCTGAAGACAACTTTGGAAATTATACTGATAACAGTTAACTTCTCATTTGTTTTCACAATGATTAGGGGAATTTCTAAGTAGGGAGAGAAGACTGCTAAAGCCTCACCTTGATGAAAGATGAATCGATAGTTCAAAATTGTGTCTCAGAGCCAAACAAGGCTCAGATTCTATAGCAAGTTGCATATATAATTTAACTAGTTGTTCCTAAACAAATTTAGAACAGTTATTTTTGTTGGGTATCCCTGGTCTTGCTTTCTAGCTCCTTTTTCTTCTTAACCATATAAGTCTATTTTGGATATTTAGAAGTGTTAGAAAATTTTCTGACTCTTGGCAAATCACTTGCCTCCCTTGCACTCAGTTCCTTTTCTTGTGGGTTGAGGAAATTAAAATCTATGATGTCTATATTTCCTCCAGTTTTATGGCTTGCTTTATGATTATGTAAGTTGAAAAAAATTAAATCATTATATGCCTTCCTATTTGGACTGGCTATAAAGATGTAGGAAAATTAACACTCTTTATTTATTTATTTGTTTGTTTTCCTGAGTTGTCACCATGCTTTACAGATAGTAGAAACACAATGGCTATATTTTTGGATTTGAATTGAATGTCATTTTCTTGGAAAGTAACTTTAATTGGAAATCCATTGCATTCAATGAAGCCTGGGCTAAGAGCCAGAGCATCTTCCCATTATCTTTTAAGTCTCTCCCTTTCTCTCTCTTTCTCTCTCTCTCTCTCTCTCTGTCTCTCTCTCTCTCTCTCTCTCTCTCTCTCTCTCTCTCTCTCTCTCTCTCTCTCTCACACACACACACACACACACACACAACTATACATGTATACATATACACACTTCTAAATATTCTCTATGGTTCTTCATCTTCATGTGTTATTCAAAAACCCTGATTATATCAACCCAGCATGACTTTGCCTCTCTCTCCAAATATTCTTTATTCCAGAATTGCTTGCTTCATTCTCTTCCCTCAGTCAAAATTAATTTACTCAAGAACTAAAGGGAAATAATCTCATTCAATTAATCAGTTGCATGCAATGAGGGCTAGTCCTTTAGTCTCCCATACATATTTAAATTTAGAGAGAAAGCTTGTTAACTTCAGTGAATGTGTGGGATTGGTGACGATTCTGGTATGTAACAAGAAGAACTGAAAAACATCTTGGACTATGGTAAAACTTGGAGGCAGTTAGGATGACTAGGTTCAGTGTCAGCTACAGAATAATGATCCTACTCCCACTGTACTTCCAGATCCTTCTCTCTGTCAATCCACAGAATCAAACAGTGCCCACAGTTTTACTACATTTTTCAAATTCAAAGTGAGAGTTACTGTGCTGCAATGACATCACCTATGTGGGGAAAAAGAATTTTAAGTAATTATTTTCATCAGTCATTTTTTATACATGTGAAGAGGTTCTTTATTTAAGAGAAGAATCCCTATAAAACACAATTATTTTTATAAAGGAGAGAGACCATTTTAAATGTTTTATCACATTTCAGTGCAGTGAAGTTTTGAAGTATTTCACGTTCCTGTACAACAGAGCTATATGTCAGGATAAAAGATTGATAATGTGAAAACAGAAGCATTAATATTCAATGAAATAAAACCAAATAATTTTGAATTACAAAGTTTATTTAAATTATAAGCAAAATCTACTTAGAAATATGACAGCCCAAATAAAATTAAAGTATTAGACATCTGCAACTTGAATTATTAAAAATTACATATAAAGTAAAATGAGATTTAAATACACCAAGGATGGCATATGGAACACTTAAAGTGCTAGAGAAAAATGAAGCATTTTGCATTGGTGCTATTTTATCGAATATAATCCAAAATGCAGTATTACCACCTGATCTATTTTAAAAATCCACAGATCCCTGGTATAACAGGAATGAGTCAAAGTTTTAAAAAGTCATAGTATATGTCATCATGATGAAAAAAAAAGCAATGGTAGGTAACTGTTTTAAATTTTAATAGATTTCTTTGTGTGAGAGTTCTTTAATATTGGATACATCACTGAATTTCAAATCTTGAACATTGTCTTCAAGTCATCATGTCCCCACTAAAAAGGTCAAAATTTAAAGTCACCTAAACATCTTGGGCCTCTTTTTTTCTCATCTGTAAAATAGGAAAATTGGTCCTGATCATGTACAAAATGTGTGCTTGCACAAAATGTTACTGATAACAACATTACTTTTAGATGACTCAGAAGAACATGTTATTTGATAGTAGATATGGATGCTAAATCATTGGAACTCTTTCCAAATAGGAAGAATGATTCAGAGTTTAAACCTTGAGATTTAATTCATATTTCTGATTTTTTGGGGAGGATTTTTAGGAGTTTATTAGACTTTATGGTTAGAGCCTGATGCACAGTGGCATAAGCCTATAATCCCAGCTACTCAGGAGTTCGAATAGGAGGGTTGATATTCAAGGCCAGCCTCAGCAATTTAGTGACACCCTGCCTCAAAATCAAAAATCAAAAAAGGGCTGGGGGTGAAGCTTGAGGCTAGAGCACTTGTGTACACAAGAAACCTCATAATTAATACATTAAAATGCATTAGGAATATATATGATAACCCTAACTCTTCAGATCAGATTGGAATTACATGGGAAGCTGATTAGGAATTCAGGTATTCTGTTTTGGCAGGTCATTAGAGAAGCTAAAATATTTGCATTTTAGCAATTCTCCTCAGATATTCCAATTCAGATAATAAACAAGGACAAGACTTCGACAAACATCCTTCTAAGTCATTGCTAGGTCAACACATATATAAATTCATAAGAGGACAGTGAATGATTATGGAATTATTACTTGCATTAAATTCTGTTTTAATGTCCGGCTGTACCAATCTTTACCTCATCTGAATCTGAAAACTCTAATGCCTTGTGATGAATCCAAAGAAAGGAAATGGTAGCCACCAATTTTGAACTTGTCTTTCTTACCTTACCTGATATCTAGATTTTTAGAAGCATTCTTTGGATTTATGAATGTTTAATTTTATATCACCCAGTTTCTGACCCCATCTGTATACTAGAAAAACCCTGATTTTTTTTTTTTTTTTTTTTTTTTTTTTAGTGATACATGAGGGAAAGAGGAGTCCAGAGTGACTAAGGGATTTATATGTGTCAATAGAGTATGTGCTGAGACTTTTTGAATTCAGGATTATTAATCTCTCTTGGTTTTGAACAGGAACACCCATCAATGACAGCTGCAGAACCAACTCAAGGGTTTCTCTACAAAAGACCATAGAGATGGTGAATAGCCCAAGGCACTAGAATCAAGCAGACCACTTCAAAAGTTATGTTATGAAGTATTCTAACAATGAGAAACATACTGGATGACTCCTATGGCAGTCCAAATTCTAAAATGAATCATCAGGTGTACCTTCCCTTTATGCACATACATCTTTACTGTCATTCAAGCAACACTAATTGAGATGTTGCTGTGAAGAATTTTGAAGGTGAAATTTAACTCCCAACACAACTGACTTTAACATCAGAATATTATCCTACACGAACCTGATCTAATCAAGTGAGCTCTTAAACGGCAAGTGCGGAGGGACTCAACATAGATGAAGGTGACCACATGGCAAGGAATGCAGGTGGGTTCAAGCAGCTGAGACCATCTCTGACTGATGGTCCAGAAGGAAAAGGGTACTTTAGTACTGCTATTAAAATGAACTGAACTCTGACAAAATCTGAATGAGCTTAAAATAGACTTGTCCTTACTGGCTAAGAATATGGAGTATTACATCATTTAATACATTGTAAGACACTCAGAAAATTACCTGCACATAACAGGTGCTTGCTAAACTAACTACTGCAATTATGAAAGACAGTGCCCACTTCTAATAATCTCACCATGCGATTCTGGAGTATGTATGCGTGGCATTGATGAAGAAGGATGATCTCCCCTTCTGGAGATCAGGCCTGTAGTTTGAGAGCACCATATCAGGTTGTAGACTTCAAGGTAGAATTGTAACAAAGGAATACAAAATCCCTCTACAGCTAAATCAGACAATGAAATCTGACAAACATTGGCCAAAAGCTCTCTTCCCAGGGCTTTCACATGTCCTGTTCTCTCTCCTAAAGCCACGCCAATCACCACCTCCAGCCCTCCACATTGACTAACACCTACCTGCATTCGTGACTCAGTTTGGATATTGTAAGCGCAAAACACTGGATGCAGACCTCCACAGATTCAGAGAAACCGTGTATTCATTCATGGACTCGGGCACAGTAGGGGCTCATCCTCTGATGCTAAAATAGCTGTTAGTTACAGAGGGGATTTTAGTTTTATAGGGTACAAACTAGGATGGTTTAATCATTGGAAACTGGACATGCAGTTTGGACAGTCGGGCTAGTTGAGGGGGTTAAAACTTTAACTTAGGAGGGTAATTATAAAAAAGGTTGAAACTCATTGATATCTGGGGAGACAAGAGTCCAGATCCCAGGGGTGAGTACTCAAATCTTGCCCATTGTTTTTCTTTCTCTGGGATCCATTGTTTCCCAGAGTTTTGATATTTGCTGTGCCTCCATTTAGGACTAATTTGCAATGCGGGAAGGTCAAAGTCCAGAGTCCAGAACTTAGTATATGCTTCTTTCCTTTAGGGCCCATTGTTATTAGGAAAGGATTTACTGGGAGCTTAATGCTTAGCTAATTTCCACCTCCCTCCTCTGGAGCTGCACAACTCTTCATTTTTCTTCAGAGGCTCTCTTGTAGGAATATTATTTTCCATAACCCTTCAGATATCACTTTTATAAAGTCTTTGCTGATCATGGCCCTTACATATTAGGATATCCCTCCACTATGTTCCTGTAACAACATGAATTTCTCTCCATCAGAGCATAAATTACATAGTGCAATAGGTAGTCTATCTTAACTAGCAGAAAACATCTTGAGCAAATGATTAGGGTAGCTTATCTTTTGCTTACCAGTGCCTTGTGAGGGTCAGGCACATAGTAGATGTTCAATAAATCTGTGTTGAATTATGAGTTCTAGAGTACATGAATGAACAAATGAACACATTAAAAATGATCTGTACATTCTGAATTTTTGTAGATATCTTGAGATATTGAATATCTCAGAATTCCCATTCATCGGAGTAAATCTTTCATAACGTTGTGTTCCTCCCTTTCTCTGGCATGCTATCTTTAGTGTCTCTAGTTTCTGCAAGGCTTCAGAAATATCGATAACACTAGGATGGCCCATGCCTGTGATCCCAGCAGCTCAGGAGGATCACAAGTTCAAAGTCGGCTTTAGCAACTTAGCAAGGCCCTAAGCAACTTAGTGAGACTCTGTCTCAAAATATAAAAAATTTTTTAAAAAAATTTAGTGGCTGGGAATGTAGCTCAGTAGTTAAGTATCTCTGGCTTCAATCCCTGGTACCAAAATACACACACACACACACACACACACATCAATAACACTGGAGGTAGAGAAAATTTTGAGAGAACTGGGTGGGGGAATGGATCTTTAGTGTAATGAAGGATAAGATGAGTTGAGCAATAGCATTAAACTGAAGGTGAGAGAAAAACAAAACAGACCCGAGGACACAAGCTTATGCAAGTCTCCAGAAGCACATTTCAGTTCTGAGTCAAGTACCTTAATTTCCTCTCCTGTGCTCTCACCCCCTGAGGAGCATGCCACTCTCCACCGAGGAGCCGAGCACCTTTTCAAGTCTTGGAGCAGCTCCACATCTCACACCACCCAACAAATTATTCTTTCTGCTTCTGTTTATATTGACTAGTACTTCTAGCTTTCTGATATTTAATTTAAAACAAAGGATATGTCATTTTAGAACTAGAAACAGAGGCTAACTATTCTAAATGAATATATTCCAAAGGAGAGAAAAAATGAACGCACAACCCGATGAAGTGCTTGACTGAAGTCCATGCCCAAGTCAGATGTGAATTCACTTAGAAAACAACCCTGCCTCTGAGTTTAGACACCAATCATGTGAAGTGTTAGTGTGAAAGAGACATTGGCTTTTATTGTACTTAATTCTGTTCATAAAAGGCCAATAGCTCTCTTGCTGACACATCATGAAATTAGGTCCTTTATGCACTGAGATCTCTTATGTGATCCTACTTGCCGCACAAATGAATTGCCATAGATACAGGTGGATAAAGCAATGTGAGCATAAGTTTTTGAAAAGAAAAATGGGATGACATTGCACATAAGAAGCTTGAGTGTGGAGGTCCTCTCTGCCAAGTCCCATGTGGAGGAGGAAAGGGTTAACTGCTGGAGGAGCATGTTGGAGGTTTTTCTACTACTCAAAAAACTTATCTACTCAATAAACACACAAGAGCCAATGCTCTTTTTATATGAGAGGGTGTGTGATGGGTCTGGTCATACCAGCTCTGGCCTCTTACAACAACCTGGAGTCGCCCAACTCTCCTTTATTTATAATATAGAGGTAAAGGGGGCAAGGACCAGGAGGAGCTTCTTCTGTGATGGACAGGATAGGGTAGAGGTAGGGGGGCCATCCTCTTAGGGAGAAAATTCCAGAAGGAAACAGGGAACTACTCCCATGCAGCACCACACACTTTGGGGCAGTCCCTAGAAGCTAGGCCTCTGGTTCCCATGGCTCAACCTAGTCTGATTCTGCTAAATAAGGATGACTTCCCACACTTGAACCCATATCACTCACCCTAAGGAAGATGAGATTTTTTAGATTTCTCACAGAGTATTCAGCATCAGGATTGTTATGGTCTGAATTTTGTTCAAAGGATATTGCTTGTTTCCCTCTGCACATGAACTGACTGAGAAGCAAGAACCTGTGCTATTTTACCAACTTGCTCTTGATTAACTTTTTTCTGGTGTGAAGTGCCAGATCCCTATTTACCAAACATCACATCTGTTCATACCTTTTTTCTATTGTTCTCCATTATATTAATCCTTTTGATTTTATAGAACATACTAATTATCTGGTAGGAAAATAAATCTCATCCTTATTTTACCTTGTGGGTAAAGTGAAAGAAATCCAAGTATGTTCTCAGTCATCTTGAAAACTATCAGTATCCAATCTACTGCTGTTTGACGAGTGAATTTCCACAGTCTCCTGATTTCTAAAAGATGTATGCATATGTGTGATTCATCTTATTAATTTTATTTTAGAACACATCATTGTCAAGATTTTCTAGATTTGAATTTCCCAGGTCATCTTGACATGGTGTTTCTTTCTGTCCTAAATCTTTGTCAGTAAAGAAAAAAATGGCAATAAAAATAAAATTTAAAAAGTAGGTCTTTTGATACTAGGAGGTTTAAAAAGGATTAAAAGATTTTTATTGGAATCTCTATTCATTAGCTGCATTAGGGGAAGACACTAAAAAAATCGATGTTTGACTTTTACTTTAACCTTAAAATGTCATTAAATTCCACACATGAAAAGGTTGATGCAAACACCCCTTTTACTTAATTGACAACACTTCCAATCTCTGTAGCATTTTGTAAGAGAGGAAGCCAATGTGAAAAGGTGTAAGAAAGGTCAAAATGCAACTTGAAATATTTATTGTTTAGATGGGAGGTCTTTATGAGTGCAGGCAGATTTAATAATTAATTTTTCCACTTTCTGAAACTCATCATTATTTTTGCAGGACATTGGGATGAAATCTTTTCTAGACTAAGCTGCATAATTCATGTTTGGGCCTCAAGATGCTGTCCTACCATTGATGGGTACCCAGTGACCTTTCACCTTTTCTCACCACGCGCCAACCAGAAAGATGTGACAGTTTTTGTCTTATTTTTGTTCTTATTATGTTTCCTCATCGTAGTTGTTCATCATTATTATCCTCCAGCAGACTAAATAATGCAGAAGAGAAAGCTCGCTTGTGGACAGAGTATTGACTAAAATGAGTCACTTTTCCATGCTTAGTGAAGGATACAACTTAATCCTTATAGCTGTGAAAAAATAACTCCAACTTTTAGAGGTGTCTACTAAGAAAGCTCCACTTCCCATTGATGACATGTGACTGCTGCTAAGCAAATTGCCATTAAGCTTTTGAAGTTATTAAGCTTTGTCTTCATAGCACTAGTTCCGTGGGCAATATTTAAATTTCAATGGTGCATTTTGGAAATCTAACTCAGAAAGGTTTGTTGGCAACATATTGCAAGGACACATTTATATTCTAAAAATACCCTTCTCTATTTTTGTTAGAATGTCAGAAGATAGACTATGATACAGAGTTCCCTTTTAGATGTGCTAAAAGCTAAATTTTGCCATTTACCAAATCTACAAATATCCTGTGGAATTGTAGTTGGCATTTGTAGCAGCAGTTTTCCGCTTGCCAAATTCGTGCACATGTAAGACATCTTATACCACATTAAGAATGCACGAATAAAAGAAGACAGATTTCTCCAAAGTCTGTGATACTCCTTGGGGTAGCAAAGACTTGAAATGAAAGATGGGGGTGGGGGTGGGAATTATAAGGTCTGCAATCAGGCAGTTACAACTTCAAAACCCATTTCCTATTTTTGTAAACCTTGCCAAATTACTTCGTCTCTCTGAACTTTGATTTTTCTCACCTGTAGAAAAGTACAAATGTCCTCCTCAGAGAATGAGGATTATAAGAAATGATTTTATGAATCTTACAAAGTAAACCATGCATGATAAAACCCCAACTAGTAAGTAGGTGCTCAATAAATGGTTTCTGTGTGCTTGTTAATAATCACATTAATACAGTAAAGTTCGTTACATTATGAAGACGTGCTGGTGGCCAAATAAATATAAACAGGAACTTTTGATAACAGGGGAAAGATTACTAGAACCTTTGATAATTCTGTGATGGGCAGCTTAAAAACAATAGAAATTTGCAGAAAAGCTCTGAGAAAAGTGAAGGAAAACTGAATGAAAAGAAGACTGGCTACATTTTAATTTTGTCTTTTGTAAAAGCAACAACGTCTAAAAGTAAAAAAAACAAAGAATAAAACAAGGACTTTTTTTCTTTTTTGGTAGTTCATACTAGTCAGAATTTCTCTGTAGAGTTCTTTCATAAAAGTATGGGTTGTAAAATCATTTCATGTTATGGAAGGTAGAAGAAAGAGCAGAAGTACCTGGAATAGAGAATTTGTTAAGACTTGCCTCCAGCCAACACCACAGGTGGGAATAATAACATGGGAAGCTCTGTATTGACTGAAATCTATTACCAGAGACTGATTGGCCCCTTGCTTTTTCATAGGTTGCTCAATGGTACTTAAGCATACAAATTCATCTCATAATCCAACCCTACACTTCTTTTTTCCTCTATAAATAAACATCAGGAAAATACTTTGTAAGCTCGTTATTAAGTGTATTCCACACTTTTAGGTCCTTCTCTAAACCAGCTAACTAATTAGGAAACAAAAATATCGTGGCAACAATATCTGACTATGTCAGAGGCCTGACCTAAATTAATTGAAATAAATTCTTTAAACACACTAGAGATCTGAAAAAGAAAGAAAGAAAGGAAAAATAAAGAGAAAAACAAACTTCTTGACATTCAAGGGTTGCCAAACATACCACGCAACATAAACAAAAGAGGAGAGGGCAGAGTCACCTAGAAATCATACTACATTACTTGAAACAAAGAAATCAATTAAATTTTTTTAATTAATCACCACATTTTTTCACTAATAGCAAACATTTTGTTTTTCTAACCTGACTATTCCATTTTTAGCTAAATTGGAAGCTCTAGTTAAATTGGAATTTGTTTTTATTTAATATGTTATATTCCTATTAAAAGATAAAATCAATTCATTTATTTTGTAGATTAGAAAAACATAAAATCAAGCAAATGAAATCAGAAGAAATTACCCATATTCCAGCACCAAGGGACTAATAACAAACCTTAACCTAGATTAAAAGTGATTTAAGAGATGCATCAACCAATTTAAATAAATACCATTTAAAAAGAGGAAAAAAGTTTATATGCTAATAAGGGAAATGTAGACAATTCCTATTTATGTGAGGCGATTAACAAATTTATTTTGATTCCTGAGTGAAATGATGATATTGTGGTTACAGTTGATAAGTAGAATCTATGTCTTAAAAAGAACATGTTGTATTTTACAAGTGAACTGATAGGATGTTTGAAATTTGCTGAAAAATAATCCAGCAGCTGAAAGGAGGCACAAAAGGAGTGATGCATTGAAAATTGTGGAACTTAAGTAATGTTCTTGAGTATCAGAGAGCTTTCCGGAAGAACCTGAATAGTGTACAGCATCCTCAGTTCTGTTCATTTCAGGAAGCCCACCCACTCCAGCAGGTGAAATTCTCATGTTTACACATATACTTGGAATTTCTTATGCATTTGTTACCACTCTCCACTCATCCATCGTAATCACCAGCCAAGCAATACTGAGTATGAAATTTTAGAATGTGGGGTAGGGGAGATAAGAGATGGGTGACAAAAAAAAAAAAAAAAAAAAAAAAAAAAAAAAACATTTGCCAGATCTGTATGGTTATGGAAAATGCAAATTCCAATGGGGTGGGGAAACTGCCACTGATCCGTGAAGGTTGAGTCCAAGACTTATGATAACGATGGGTAAGGATTCAATATAGCATGATAAAAAATTGACAATTGTGTGGTCTTGTTTCCGTATTGTATTTTTGCAACTAGGAGTTCATAGAGTCAGAGGGAGCAATGCCATAACTGAATCTTCTATTTTCCAAGATTTCTCTTTTCAACATTCAACAACTTGTAATCAAATTCCTCAACACTTTCCCATACTATTTGGCCTTGTTTGATGTTCACTAGCTGGTAAATTGCATGATATGCTAAAAATAATCAAATTTATTTGACAGTAAGTGCTTCTATTTTATTAAATATCTTGTAATGGAAATAGTATTGTGGAGAGAAACTTCATAAGTATGAGGCATTTTATCAGCATCTATAGAAGTGTCAGTAGCTCTAAAAAGTAATTTAAATTTCTTTCCATGTTAAGGAATCTTCGTATGAAAGTGTGCAGAGTGTCAAGAATATGACATTTTAAAAAAATGAATTACATATAGGTGAAGCCACTTAGAAGGGTGAAATATTTACCTTATATCAAGAAAATATCTGTTAAAATGACTTGTTGCATTTTATTCTGTGGCACACATCAGCCTAGATGTGATTACAAAAAGTAGATATTCAAAAAACCTCTCCCTCCCTGATGCTAAATAAACTACAATGCAGACATTACAAAGAAAACAAAGAGAGATTTTATTTATGAGTTTGAATTGTCTTTATCCAAGTAGAAACCTAGGAAATACTTTTAAACATTAGCCCATTTAATATTAAAGGAAGAACTTTCCCAGAGGTAAAGATTGTGATTTACTTTGTCTTAATGGTAAGAAGACTGATTATACAGCCACCTGTCTTGACTGATTTAACTGAAACCACAGACAGTAACTGAAAGTGGATAGGAAAAGGAAGGTAAGTTTTATGTCATTAAGACAATATCCCTTTACCAGAATCATCATATAACATTAATCATAGGATGTTACATTTAATACTCTCAGAATTGTTTATACCTGCCCTACCACTTTAAGGTTAGGAAAAAAAAAAGACTCGGAAGGATGAAATTCTGAGACAGGATTAGAGCAAAACTCAGAATTCAGATGTAAATGTGCTCCATCTGATACCTTTCCACGGTATCCAGGTGAAGTAAATTTATTCTTTTTATATTAGTGATGATTATGGTTTAGATTATTAGTGCATTTGTATGGACATTATCATAAGAAAGTAACGTAGGATGCTGGAACTAGGGGTTCAATGAGGATTAAGCTGAGATTTCAAAGGAAGGCCTCAGGGAACAGACAAAACGTAGCAGGGTCAGAATCCCTGCATGTGGCCTGAGAAGGGGATTCATGAAACTGTGAGAGTGAATCTGAAGCTGCAATGCAGACTCCAAGAAGTTAGAGATGCCAGGAATATGGAGCATCTGTTAGGAAAAGCTTCAATCAGTGAGTAGAGCCAGCCTAAAAGACAGGCTATGTGGGCTGCAACCAGCAAGACCACAAAGGCAGAGAAGCCGAAGTTCTTTGAAGTTCTCAGGTCAGCAACACGTACCCCAAATGCCAGTTGTGGAGTTATGGGACTTAAGGTTTGTGCTGCTGGGTTTTGGTCTTGTTATGAGTCTGCTTTGTGTCTCAGAAGATTTTAGACTCAGACTTTAGGAAATAGTGAAACTGTAAAGACAACTCTTGGAACTGGACTGAGTTTTGCATTGTATGATGGGCATGAAATTTTGGGGTGCAGCATTGAAATATTATGGTTTGGATTTGGAATCTCCTCAAAGACTCATGTGTTGAAACCATGAATCCCAAACGTAACAAGTTTTAGAGGTGGCACTTTTAGGCAATGATTGGGTCATGAGGGTTCTGCTCATAAGCAGATTAATCCACTAGGTAAATTAATCCATTGATAGCTGGATAGGAGGTCTGATCTAGGTGGTGCAAGTAGGTAACTGATGGTGTGCCCTGGAAGGGCATCTTCTCCTTAGCCTCTGCCCCTCTTCCTACTTAATGCCTGCCATGAACTGAGTAGCTTTCTTCTGTTATGCAGAAGATGTTTCTGCCTTGGAGCCAGCTGACCATGGTCTAAATCCTTTGAAACTGTGAGCCAAAATAAATTGTTTCTTCTCTGAAAAAAGAGAGCAGGGGGGAGAAAGGAAGAATAAGAGTAGAGAAGTAACCACTGCATTTAGAAGATATAAAATTCAAAGATGTGTTTGATAAACAAATCAGTGAAATGAGGGCAAGTCCTGTAGGACTGGGTTAAAGAGAAAATTCAAAATGAGTTAATGTTGACAGCCTCTCTTAGGACAGTTAGCAATGAAGGTGTGTGAGTTTCCTATGCTACTGTGACTACCACAAGCTTAGAAGTATAAGCAATACCAATTTATTATTTTACAGTTATGCAGATCATAGAGCTAACATGGGTCTCACTGAGTGAAAAAAAAATTAAGATATAGGCAGTATCATATTCTTGTTTCCTTTTCTTTTCTACTTTCTGGATGTTACCACATTCTTTGTTTCATGGACCCTTCCTTTTTCTTCAAAACCATCATCATTGAATCTCTTTAGCTCCCACCCATTCTTTTTAATTGTCATATCACTCTCTCTAACCCACCTAAGAAAGATTTTCCATTTTAAGGGCTCATGTGATTAGGTTGAACCTGCTTCAATAATCCAGGAAAATCTCTCTCTCACTCAAGCTCCATAACATTTCATCACATTCGAAAAGTCTCCTTTGCACTGTAATGTAGGTACAAATTCAAGAGTCTAGAACACGTTACATATTTGGAGGCCATTATTTTGCCTACCACAGAAGAGAAGCAAAGTAAGTGGGAAAGGTACTTAAAGGAAGATAGAGTCAAGGAAGTTTATCTGATTTCATTTGGGAAACACTAGAGTCAAGTGAAGGATGTCCATAATTTAGTAATAAAATGTAAATATATTTGAATAAGTAGTGTATAATATCTGAGATACCACGATAGTCATAAATTATAATAAGAAAAAGCTCAAAAAAATCTCTAATTACATAGAATGGCCTATATAACAATCTAGGTTACTTTAAGATCATCTAACATAGTAGCAATATATGATAAATTTGGTTTTGCATTCTGCTCAAACATATTAGATAATTTTTAGATACTCTACAGAAGGAAAAATCATTCAGTCATGTGGTTAAAACTATGATGAGAGAGAGAGAAAGATATATAACCAATCATATCACCCTATGCCAAATTCATTGTTAGAAGTTCCTGGGGAGTTGTCAATGTTGCAAACATGTTCTTCTGACACAATTTTTCCTATACAACATTCTTCTTACAGAGATAGAGTCAAGATATACTAATTTTTTTAAAAAAGACAAGAAAATCAAGTACTAGAAATTTGTAAATAAATTCCAATGAAATTTGGGATCCATTAATCATTTGATAACCTAATACCTAATCATCTTAATAAATATTGTCATGGCCAGGAGTTGTGAAATCAAGTACTACTTCTTGAAAAGGTTTGCATATATATTTTTGTGCCCTTTACAGAGCAGAATGAGAAACTGCATTATTCTGTACTTGGGAAAACACTCTTGGCAGAGGTGATAAAATGTATCCCACAAAAGGAAATAGAAAGTGGAAGTATGTTCTGTCTTAGGGCGTAGTAGAGCAGAGTGTGTAACCACCTCTTATCTGCTTAGATATCCAGTCCTGGAATTCCTAAATTCTTTACTTGAAAGAGTTGGACATCAGCATTTCTCAGTGGGCACATTATGTTATCACTAGGACAATTCTGTATGGTGTGAGCCCGTCCCAAGCACTGCAGGACATTTGTCAGTCCTGCTACCTTCCATCTATCCACTAAATGAACTAAATGATGAAAATTAGCTTCAGACACAATAAAAGTTTAATCACCTTTGTACTCACAATGTGTGAACATCTAGCCAGTAGAAGATTCTGTAGTGACCAAGATGGCTTTAATACTCCCCTCCACTTGACTTAAATTTAGACAGGCTTCTTCCTGATAGGCCCCCACTCCCTCTTTTCTTAGAGTATATACTTCAGAAAGTCTTCACTCCTAACTCCTTTGTCTGCCCCTCTGAGATGTAACTCCTCCCAGTCGCTTGCCAGTTTCCAACCCAGGAATGTCTTTCTCAAGGACTTAGGAGCCATCCCTTTGAAATACAGTCATCAAGAAGAAGAAAAGAGCTCCTGCCTCCCAGGCTTGGTGGGAGGCTGAGCCTAACTTTATTAAGCATCAATGAGCACACACTGATGACTTGAACACATTAGCCACCCTCTCTTCTAACTTCCTGTATTAGTTTTCCACTAGCTCACTGAAGAACTCTCCTGCCTTTTGTTTTAGGGGAGTTGAGTTCAATCTGCTATCCTTATTGTTATAGTTTTAAATAGTTTTGTCTGTATATTTGTCCAGAGAAAATTTTCTTTAATGGTAAGAACTTCAACAAGCAACATTTTGGGGATGCAAAAAGAAGCTTGAGAGAACTGAACCAAAATCCAGGTCTCTAAGTCATTATTCATGAAAGGACATGAAAAATACTAATAAAAATGAGATAGAACTGCAAAATAATTAATAGAAATGATTCTCACTCTCTTCTTTTACCTTTTCCTCTCTGACACAGATTTTTCTTCCCTTCAATAACTTAAACTTTTTAGAATGTTACTTATTTACTTATAAAATACAATTAAAAGACTCAAAATAAATCTTTCCCTGCCTCTCCATTCCACAATAACAGTAGTGGGAAAAAAGTAGCAAAAGAATAGAAAACGAAACAGACACGGTGGTGAAAACCTATAATCCCAGTGGCTCAGGAGGCTGAGACAGGAGGATCTCCAGTTCAAAGTCAGTCTCAGCCAAAGTGAGGTGCTAAGCAACTTCATGAGACCTGTCTCTAAATAAAATACAGAGTATGGTTGGGGACTAGGCTCAGTGGTCAAGTGCCCCTGAGTTCAATACCTGGTACCAAAAGAAAAAGAAAAAAAAAAAAAAATAGAACAGAAAACTACAGGACACTATGTGATTTAGTTACAAATCATAGTTTATGTTCATAATAATGCGTAGAGTAAATGTTTATTTAACAAAAATTATATTTTGGGAAAATAGGATGGCCATTAAGGAGTTAATCACGATCCTGATTTCTTAGACTAAATCCAATAAATGATGTCTAAAATACTCATTGAAATGTAGTTGGTATTGATGAAAAATTTCAAATGTAATTATCTATAAAACAAATATAATGAATATTATACAGCTTATACCCTTTAAAAATGTGTGAACAACTCCTTTCTGTGTCAACATAGATAAAAGTAAATAATGTAATTTTCATGAAAAAATACTGCATAAGGTGTGAAAACTTTATTTAGATTTTGAAATGTGCAAAACAATATACAAGATTTTATGTATGGAATGATAGATTCATACTAATTATTTTTTGGATGAGAACAAAGGAAATGGAATCATGGAAAAGAATACAAAGAACCCTGATTTTATTTGAAATATTTTATTTCTTAAGCTGGTTGATAAGTGCACAAGGGTTCATGCTATGCTTCTTTATGCTTTTATGCACTTGTATATCTTATGAAAATAATTTTCAAATAAAATAAAGCCACAAGCACTCAAACCCTAAGATGAAATGGTAATGTGAATACCTGTATCATAGTGGGCCATAGGCAAAAATTACGACCCCAGATTAAAAGTATGGATAGCACATATTTGACATGCAATGAATATTATCCCTTAATAAAATTATTTAAAGGCCTGAATGCAATGGAACAGCAATGGGAAAAGATACAGAAACCTGTTAGAATAGATAGGTTTAACTTCACAGAAAGAGGGAGGGAAGGACATTTCTTACCATGACCATCTATTTGAATGTCATGTAATTATGATTTAAGTCCTTCCTAATTTAAGATGCCAACAACTTAAACTAATAGTTTGGAATCCATTACTCTAGTCCTATTTTCCTTTCCCACAAGAAAGGGTGCATTTTTCTATCTGTGTTTGAAAGCATGTTGAATTGCTGCCTAAAAGTAGCTTCACAGCACTTAAGGCAGTTTCTCTCTCTCTCTCTCTCTCTCTCTCTCTCTCTCTCTCTCTCTCTCTCTCTTTCTCTCTCTTCTTTCTTTCTTCCTTACTTTCTTTCTTTCTTTACTGGGGATTGAATTCAGAGGCACTTTATCACATCCCCAGTTTTATTTATTTATTTTTTTTATTTTGTCACAGGGTCTCATTAAATTGCTGAAGCTGGACCTGAATTTGCTACCCTCTTGTCTCAGCCCCCCAAATAGCTGGGATTACAGACCTGTGCCACCACATCAGGCTAAAGTAATTAGCTTTTACTTCATGTTTTATACTTTATCTTATCACAAAAATCACTGGAAACAGAGGAAGAACACTCAAGCCAAGAGGGTTAAAATTCATTAAATTCAGTGTTTTAGCAGTTATATTCTATCACATAACTACAGCTTAGAATTTAGTAGAAAAAGCATTCTTTCAGATTATTTTATGTCTCTGAGTCTGAAATATTTACTTGTCCCACTGAATATTACTTTTCTCATTTATTGTGAAATATTTACTTTCCTTAGAGCAACTTTCATACATTTTGTTGGCTCTGTCAATTTTCAAATATCAAAACATGGAGTCGTTTTTCAAGTATTTCCGTTGTGAAGTTTCTATTTTTAATAAAAATATATTGTTTTTTTATCCATATAATGTGAAATGTGAAATAGTTTAATGTCATTATTATAATTTTATTTTATTTTATTTTATTTTATTTTGGCACTGGGGATTGAACCCAGAGATGTTGAACCTCTGACTCATATCCCCATCCCTTTTTTATGTTTTATTTTAGAGACAGACTCTCCCTGAGTTGCTCAGAGCCTAGCTAAGTTCTGAGGCTGACTTTGAATTCACGATCCTCCTGCTTCAGCTTCCCGAGCCACTGGGATCATAGGTGTTTGCCACCATGACTGGATCCATTATTCTAATTTTTTTCATTGTGTTTTCCTATTGTGATTTGATACATTACAGCTGACATTTTGAGGTGAAGGTTGTGGCAAATCATGTTTTCCAAAGATGTCCACAACACCGTTTCCTGTCACTCAGGCACTTCTTAGCATGTGGCCTTGCTACTTCTCCATCTAGTGGAGGCACTCCTGTCCTTTCTCCTTGCATCTATAGTGCTATAGCCTTGACTGACAGGGCACAATAGAAGTGAAGCTCTGTGTTATCTGACACTAGGCCATAAAAGGCAATACAGCTTCTGCCTGGTCTTCTGTTGTGGAACTGGCTCTTGGGATCCAGTACTATATTTTAATAAAGCCTAGATCACATGGTGGGATGATGCTGAGGTTCCAGACAACAACCATTACCAACTGCCAGATATGTCAGAAGCCTGAGCGATGACCAGAGCCCCAGCCATTGTGTGATAACTACCCTATGAGCTGCCCCAAGGAGAACAGCCTAGATCAGCAGAGTCAGCTTCCAAGTCCATCAGAAATAATGACAAAAAATAATTCTTATTATCCTTCATTAACTTTGAGATGATCTGTTTTGCAGCCAGTGTAACTAGAACAACAGGAAATCACTATAACAAAGCCAAAATCACACAGCACTGTTTTTGGGAAAGGATGAAGCCAGAAGCTGAAAGTCCTTAAAGCTGTTAAGAAAAGCTCAAAGAACCTGAGAATTTCAGTGAAAACTCAAAGGAAATGTGACTAAACAATGAAGGATAAAAGACGTTTAATGAAATAGAGAGTTGAGTAACACTTCTACCTGAGACAACATAGAAAATAGAAAATATATCCAATAAAATATAGGATTTAGTTAAGGAAATATCCAGGTAAAATGTTGCATGGCATGTCGTCCCTCTTCTATCTGCCAATAACAGAATAAGAAACAAAAAATAAGCTAAAGAAAGAATTATTGTATGGAAAGGAGACTTGCTGGGTTTGAAAATAAAACTGTTTCTCATTTCAATGTCTCTGCATGACAAAAGAGGTTCAAGTTAATAAATAACTTCTGTGTGGATATTAATCTAAGGTGCTGTCAGAAAAAATAAAAGCATGACTCAAAAATGAAGTCGAAGGTACTATTGTGAAGACCTTCATTAGGACCTCAGAAAGACCTAAGGCAGTACCATTTTAAACAGATATTCAAATATGTACGCTTTAAGAAACTCAAAGACACACACCTCAAATTAGGTTTCTAAGATGAATAAGACTATTGTCCTACAGCAAACTCAAAAAATGCTGAGAGTAGAAAGGGACTCAAGTCAAAGTAAATTAGGGTGTGACTTTTGTATAATGAACTGAACTCCAATGAAACTTACAGGGATCCTGCAAATTTTCAAGAGGAAAGCAAACACTGTCACTATGGACTAAAATTATAGGTAGTATAAAATGAAATATTGCCTTTTAGTCTCTTGAATTACTATGAAAAAGAAGTCATCTAGGAAACCACTCAGCTGCAAGCGTCAGTGATTTCATACGGAAAAGAAAAGATGACTCAGAAGACAGAAACAGGAAGCCAGATGATGAAGCTAAGAGCTAGCAGAATTATGCCCAGACACTACGACTGAGCCCTAATCTGCAGCTCGCTGCCATTCTGAATTGCTGTGCGCCAGTCGCTGCTGTGGACCACCCGTATCTCCCACTCTGTGAACATGCCATCCTGCACCTGCCCTGCTTGTTGGGTGTGGTGTGTAAGATAATTTTTGTCTTTGAATTTTAAGTGCTCAGATCAGGAGGAAGAGTATCCAAATAGCTATATTGGAGGAAAAGTATCAAAAACGTCTTTTGTGCACCTAAGCCTGCTTTTCATAATGGGATCATGAACTTGGAGCTGTGGCAGTAATGGAACGAAGCTGGATATATGTAGGAGGAGATAAGTGCATTTTTCATGTTGGAGGAATGTGAACTCTTGTGGTCAGAGGAAAGCCTGTGGCGGATTTTATTTTCCATAGAGATTGTAACAATATCTCAGTCTGCATATGCTACTTAAAATGTGACCTTGGCAATGCAACAGTAGTGCATGACCCGGTTTGACCTTCAATTTAATCATGGCACAAAATATTATTTCTTAGTTTAAAGGAAAAAAAAAATTGAGTAGCTCTCCGGAGATTCTGATTCCACTCCTGGCCCTGTTTCCTGATCTTCAATATTTTTACCTCTCCAGCCTAGAGTTCATCAAATGTGAAATGAAGGACTTGAATTTGGTAAGAGAAATTTGTACTGAATTCCTTTGCTATCACCACAGGAGATGAGCTCCAGAACCTGCATCTCATTTCAATCAGAACATCTTTCCTTATATCTGCTTTACATTTTGGACTTCTGCATGAATTTATATTTGAAGAAAGAATTACACAGTATAAAAAAGTAAAACTTGAAAACTAATATCTTTGATGATCCATATCATTCCTTTCAACTGTAAAATTCCACAATTCCTTTGTTTTGCTAAGTAGATAAACTATCTAATCCAATGACTTTTAGGAATAATGCTTTATCCTCCTAACCTATTAAGAAAGGTTAAATCAATCTGTTACCTGAAGAGGAGTAGTTGCATGAATAAATGGATTATACAAAGTAATTCTTTGATTCCACTAAAAACAAAGGTAGAAAAAAAAAGCATAAAAATTTATCAATTTTGTAGTGATTCCCAAGCAATGAAGATTGTATCATAATATTTTTAAAAGTGATATTCATTTATATAAAATACAGTTAAAGTTTTATTTGGATGTATGTGATCTCAGTTGGTCTTTGGATTGAATATTTATCAAAGTATTCTTCCTAGTTTATTAGAATATGAACACTCCTATTCAATTGACTACAGACATTATGATACATGTTGTATCTGAATTTAGTGATGTTTGCTGTCATTATGAAAATGTAAGAGGTGTCAAGGTCCAGTGATAACTATCAACAAATGATCTAAATATCAATAAACAATAGCTTTTATTTAAACCTAGTATATGGCAGATTCGTATTTTTAAAAATTTTTTTAAATTTTATAGACTGCATTTTGATTCATTGTACACAAATGAGGTACAACAAAGGTTTCTCTGGCTGTACACAAAGTAGAGTCACACCATTTGTGTAATCATACATGAATATAGGGTAATAATGTCTGTCACAGTCCACTGTCTTTTCTTCCCCCAACCCCTCCCACCCCATTTCCCTTTACAGAATCCCAAGTGCCTCCATTATTCGCTTACCTGCCTGCCACTTCCCTCCATTATGTGTTATCATCCACTTATCAGAAAAAAACATTCAGCCTTTGGGTTTTTGGGGGGATTAGCTTATTTCACTTAGCACAATATTCTCCCACTCCATCCATTTACCTGCAAATGCCACAATTTTATTCTTTTTTATGGTTGATTAATGGTTCATTGTGTATATATACAGTTTCTTTAGTCATTCATTAATTGAAGGGCATCTAGGTTGGTTCCACAATCTAGCTATTAATGAATTGAACAGCTATAAACATTGATGTGGCTGCATCACTGGAGTATGCTGATTTTAAGTCCCTTGGGTATAAACTGAGGAGTGGGATAGCTGGGTCAAATGGTGGGTCCATTCCAAGCTTTCTGAGGAATCTCCATACTGCTTTCCAGAGTGGCTGTACCAATTTGCAACCCAACCAGCAATGTATGAGTGTGCCTTTTTCCCCACATCCATGCCAACACTTACTCTTGCTTGTGTTCTTGATAATAGCCATTCTAATTGGAGTTAGATGAAATCTTAGGGTGGTTTTAATTTGCATTTCTCTAATTACTAGGGATGATGAGCACTTTTTCATATAAGTGTATATCTTCTTCTGTGAAGTGTCTGCCCAGTTCCTTATCCCATTTATTGATTGGGTTCTTTGTATTTTAGGTGTAAAGTTTTTTAAGTTCTTTATAAATTTTGTAGATTAATGCTCAATCTGAAGTGTGTGTGGAAAAGAATTTCTCCCACTCTGTAGGCTCTCTTTTCACATTATTGATTGTTCCCTTTCCTGATAAAAAAGTTTGTTAGTTTGAATCCATCCCATTTATTGATTCTTGCATTTATTTCCTGCTTTCTGGGAGTCTTGTTAAGGAAGTCTGGTCCAAAGTCAACATGATGAAGATTTGGACCTACTTTTTCTTCTTTTAGGTGCAGGGTCTCAGGTCTAATTCCAAGATCCTTGATCCATTTTGAGTTGAGTTTTGGCAGGGTAAGCAGTAAGGTGTTAATTTCATTTTATTGCATATGGATTTCCCATTTTCCCAGCACCATTTGTGGAAGAGGCTATCTTTTTCTTGGCACCTTTGTCTACCATGAGATAACTGTACTTATGTGGGTTTGTCTCTGTGTCTTCTATTCTGTACCATATGATTATTTCAATTGATGCAGAAAGAGCGTTTGATAAAATGCAACACCCCTTCATGCTCAAAACACTAGAAAAAAATAGGGATAGTAGGAACATACCTCGTTCTTCACTATTTTAGCTGTCTTGTCTTAGCTATAATTCACACTTGCACAGCAACTAATAAAAGCAAATATTCCAAAGCAAATATAGTATTATATCTTTTTTCTACCGTTTTCTTTTCTTTCTTTCTTTCTTTTTTTTTTTGCTTTTGCCAGTTGGACTGGATACATGTTACAAGGGATGAGGCAATGATAATAGTAAAATCTTGTACTTAATAAATATTTCTTGAATAAATAATAACAATGGTTATTTAGCCCTTAGTGTGTGCCAAAGGATACACATATATGCGCATACCACAAAAAAAAAATATCCAACCTTACCAATAACTGTGTTAGGTATTTAATATTAATATCCTAATTTTACTTTATTTTATTGCTTCCTTGGGTGAAAAAACAAAAAGAGGAAATAATTTGCCAAGTTCACACATGTAAAAAAATCAGAAGAGTCAAATTCTTATCCAAGGTAGTCTGTTACAATGCTGCATTATCTTAAACCTCTATGATGAATAATTTTGTGGATAAACTTGACTAGATTAAGGGTTTTCCAGATAGCTGGCAAAGCATCATTTCTGAGTATATTTGTGAGAGTGTCTCTGAAAGAGAATAGCATTAGAACTGGTAGACAGAATAAAGACCACCCAGTCCAAGTAGAACGAAGTGGGAGAAAGGGTGAATGCATACCCTTTGCTTGAACTGGGACATCTATCTTCTGTTCTCAGAGGTTAGAACTCCTGATACTTAGTCCTTCGACTTCAACAGAATCACCCCACTGGCTCTTGTGGTTCTACTTCTCTAAAAAAGCTTGATGGATATAGTCTCTAAGAGTGGGGAAAAAAAAATTCATGTCATGAAACATCCTGTTAGAAATGGGTTATAATTTGGTTGATAAAGAGAGAGAAACACTAAATGTAAAATAAATAAACACTGGGGGAAAATATTGGTTACATGACCACCAGATTTTTAATGTACACAGAGCTCAATATCATTAACATCTTTGCCAAAGGGAAAAAAAATCTCAAAGAAACTTTATGCCATAAATAGGTCACATACAATCCTCTGGGCAGGATCAGCTCCAGAGGAATCTTTGGGCTGGTCCCCTTCCCTTCACCCGCTAGTCTTCAGTGACTTCCTCTTTGAAGGTTTTCACTTGAGAACAGACAACTGTTACTCCTATCTACAGAGGTCCCAGCATAAACACAAAATCCACCTTCAAGATCTGGTGACTTGAATAATTATGTTTAATATGACTAGGAATATTTAATAAAAAAATCAATAAAGATAAGCATCAGAATGTAAGGAAGTTGTTGTTTGTGTACGTCTGACCGTATTGCATTGTATTTAGATCATGTCTGGAGGCTAAGGACCTCTTAAATACCCATATATCACATCTTGCTGCCACTGATTTATTCTATTTCCAAAGAAGTCCTTCCTCTATGGTTCAAAAGAAATCAGATTAGTCATTTTTTTTTTAAATTTGTAAGAACAACATTTATATGCAGTTCAGTCTACTTTATTTTTATTTTCTGCTTACAGACAGAATCAAGGATTTATTAATAGTCTGTGAATACCTTGTCTTTACTGAATCATGACTAAAATAGAACTTCACTCCAATGAGATTAGGTTGTTTTAGAGTGGTTACCCATTACCCTTTCCAAATACCACCACAGAGAGTGTCTGTTCATGTAAAAACTAGAATTTTTTATGGTACAGTTAGTAGATCCCTAGAAGGGAAAAAAATAACAGCAGTTTCTAATCGCTGCATATCCAATGTTGCATGGCACTCGGAGGCCCCAAGTGAAATAAAAGTAATTTATAAACTAAATAAAACCTCTGTGAAAAGTGGATGTGAGAAAAGAAAACACTATATTTAGGTTTAATCTATAATACAGTATGCTATTAAAGAAATGCCATAGACAAAAAAGTTAACCTGTCTCTCCTTCCAATAAATAGGCTGATGGGTGAGTCGAATCCCTTTACCTCCTATAGAATTACTATTTGGCCTCTTCTGAATGGAATCTGTAATATTCCACTTTTATTCTTAATGACTGCTATTTATCTCACAAAGAGTGTTATTTAATACAAAGCTTGATGTCTACATGTCTTTCTGAAAGCAGAACAAGGCAGGATAATAGTTCCAAATCAAATTACAATATATTACCCTGCAATAAAAGTTTTCATTAGAAAACCTCAAATCCTTCACCAATTGTAATTAAGTAGAAATATCAAATGCCCTCTGAGAGGTCATATTGGGTATTTCTGACAGCAGGTTTTAGCAGGAAGAAATTAAATGATTGCCAGAGTCTCTACTATGACTCATTTGGGAAGACAGATGAAGAACCCAAGAGTCCTCGATCTTTATCCATAATGAGAACAAAACAAAACAACAACAATGGGTCAGAGTAACTACAGGGAAAGTGTCCAAAACTAACGGAAATGCCTGAAAAAAAAAAAATAACTGAGAAATGGACTATTATCCTTCATATGTGGAGTCAGAGTGCCACTTTTTATGTGATATGTTGAGGAATTAAAGAGTTTCTGGGTTTGCCAACTGGGTAATCCTTTTCATTCTCACTTTGGTGTAGTCTTGTGTGACTCAGCAGGAGAATGACATAAAGGTATCTGGTTGGGGATATTTGGAGAAAGTATTTGTTTTGTTTATGTTTATATATAGTGGCTATGAATTTTAGCCCACAATTCCTAGTATGCAAGAGGTTTATTTGTTTTCTTTAAAGTAAATTATGGGGAAAATTTACTAATGAGACTTAACTGTAGAATTAGTTCTTTCCATCAGATTGCCCAAAAAACCAAAGAGGCTTCCTTAGTGCTTTTGAAAGATAGGTGTCTCTTTCGTTTTTAGCATGACTAATGATCTCATTGATGACCTGAGAAGAATCCTCAGTATATAAGCTGAACAGTCCATGCCTGATGAACAGACATCTTTCCTCAGAGTTAAAATCTGGTGCTCCTAGAGTTAAGACATTTTCCCATGAACTCTGGCCCCCTTCCTAGGATTGTTACAAGAAAATGGGCAACTTCACCAGGAAAGCCTTGGTCTCCTTCCCAGCTCCAGAGTTTCCAACACACCCCTCTAAAATAAAAAGGTTCATCTTTCCTTCAACTTTCAGGAAGGCAGAGTTTCAATAATATCTTCTATTTTTGATCTCTGCTTCACAACTTTCCACAAGAAAGGAAAATCTGAATGTTTGGTCATCCACATAGAGAAGAAGACAGGAAGAGAAGCTGGAATAAATATTACAGGCAGGAAAAATTTAATATTTTAATAATTGAATCTTCTAAATAAGCATGCAGTATCCATCCATACTTTTGTCTAAACATATATAGTGTTTGCATAACCATGTAGATTTTATCTTAAAGGGAACATTATGCAAATGAACTACATTCTACGAGACTGTTCTACTTAGCTCAGATATAGGAAGAGTGTCAAGTTATTCACATCAGCAGTGTGATACTATTGAATCACTAACCAAACTCATTACTAAGTCATTCAAAACTCTGCAGACAAGAGTATATTTGATAGTACCTCCCTTTTCAATGTCATGAGGAAGTAGGCAGTTAGTTGCTGTCATTTGGATGACTTCTCCCATAGGATATTAGTAGAATTCTTTCTTGAACAAATGTACAAAAACACTGCATCCATATAATGTTAAAAGGAGAAAAGGAGGTTGGCCATTTCCAGACAGTAGAGCTAGGTTTGTGACACTCCTACAAGATTTCCAGCTTGACTTCAGAGGTCTCGAATTTCAGGAAGTTTGGAAATAGAGGGCTTTGAACAGCATTGCAACAACTTGTGAAATCTTCTCTGCTTCTATTTGTTCACTAATGAAAGGGGGCATAAGACAGTATGTAGATCACAACATTATTATGAGGATTAATTGTGCAATACAATAAAGTACTGTCAGTCCTCCATATCTGCAGGTCCCATATCAGCAGCTTCAACCAACCTTGGTTGGAAAGTGCTCAAATTGCATTTGTGCTGAATATGTCTAGACTTTTCTTGTCAATATTCTTTAAACAATATAATGTATGACAACTATCTTCAGAACATGCACATTGTCTTCGGTAGTTTAAGTAATATAGAGATGCTTTAAAGTATACAGGAAGATATGGGTACATTACATGAAAATACAATGTGATTGCTTTTTCAGTTAAAAAAAGCTAATTTTATTTTCCAACTGGTTGCATATCAACTCGTTTGACCCTTCCTTTGAAAGAAACGAATCTATTCCCAACATCAATATTAATTACAGGAGTGCCAACACCAATTCTCTTTTTCTTTTTTGGGTTCAGTTCCCACATTTTAAAAATATTTGCATCAAAACTGTACATATTTATAGAGTACCAGAGCTATTTTAATACATATATACATTGTGTAATTTTCAAACCCAGGCAAACATGTATCTCCTCAAGCATGTATCATTTCTTTGTGGTGAAAATAATCAAAATTCTTTCTTCTAGCTTGTTAAAAATATGTAGTACATTATCATTCTTTATAATTACCCTACTGTGCAATAGAGCACCAGAACTGTGCCATTTTATTAAAAAGATATGAGCAGCTACAGATTTGATATCCACAAGGTCCTGGAATCAGTCCCCTATGGATAATTTCCCATTTTTCATTTTCCACAAAGACTATATTTTAAACGAGTTGGGACAAAATGATATTCAATAAATCTTTGTTAATTATTAATACTATTATCATCATGATAATAAATATTTTCAGCATAGTGCAATTCCTTGTATAGTAGGTGTGTTAGGTGGAATTGAATGCAGGGTTTCATGTTAGATATTCAGATATGGAATATCAGATATGGAATATCTGAATATCTATGGACACATGAACTACCTAGTAAAGTAATGAAGTAGTATAATGTGTTATACAAGGGCTTTAATTTATTTTTCCATAGAAAACTCCCATAAGAGAATTAAAATATATGAAAACAATTCAGGGTGTAGAATTCTGGGTCCTCAATGAATAAAATTAAACATTTACCAATAGAAAATTGAGCTTATTCCTTTTAGAACAGAACCAGATTAAGCATAAAACATGAAACTGAAAGTTTTTAAAGATGCTGAAGAATTGTTTTGCCCTATTTCACCTACTTGCACAACAAGGTGTACAATTTAATTCTGTGTAACACTTTACTCCCACATCCAAGGTACTTGTTTTCTGCACTATAGCTTCTAGACCAGGGGTTGACAGACTTATTCATTGAAGGGTCAGATAGCAAATATTTTCTTCTTCGTAGGCCAGATAATTTCTGTTTCACCTATTCAATTTTGCCAATGTACCAGGAAAGCAAGCATAGACAATGCGTAAACAAATAAATTAAAACTTCATTTTGGGTTTCAAGATGGCGGCCTAGAGGGTGGCTGCATTTCATGTTGCTCCAGGACTCAGGATTCAAAAGAGGAGATATTGAGAGACTTGGGACCAACTCAAAGCAGCTGGGTGAGTCTCTCCCGTTGGGGAGGCATCCTGGATGGGGCGGTAGTCCCGGAACGCAGGGAACTTTGTGAAGTAGAGCTGCCCAAGGAGACACCCCTCCCCCAGCAGGAGCAGTGAACTCGGACAATGGGGAGCGTCGTAGAGGAGGCCGCTCAGCACAGAGCTGGGACTCGGAGCAACCACTGGGGCTCCTGTGGCTGCCCAGGGGAGGAGCGAGGAGAGCTGTGTGGACTCAGAACACCGGGGCCTGCCCTGAGGAGGAGGAGGAGGAGCGTGACCACTTGGATTTGGAGTGACTGAACCAGAGCTACAGGCGGTTGCCAGAGGAGAAGCTGCGTGGCGAGCTGTTTGGACTCAGAGCGACTGCTTTTGAACACTGGGGCCTGCACTGAGGAGGAGGAGGAGGAGGAGGAGGGGGAGGAGGAGGAGCGCGGCGGGTCCTTTGGACTCCCAGTGACTGTATTAGAGCTGCAGGCGGCTGCTCAGAGAAGAAGGCGATTGGTAAGTTGTTTGGACTTAAAGCAACCGCTCCTGAACACAGGGGGGCTGCCTGGAGGAGGAGCGCGGTGGGTCGCTTGGTCTCGAGGGGCTGCACCAGAGCTCCGGGCGGCTGCCCAGAGGACGCGTGCAGCGGGTCACGTGGATTCAGAGCCACTCAAAGCGACCGCTCCTGAACACCCAGGGGGTTACCTGGAGGAGGAGGAGGAATGGGGAGGGTCACTTCGACTCGGAGTGATTGATTGCCCAGGGCTACGGGTGGTTGGTGGGAGGAGGAGGCACGCAGTGAGTTTCTTGGACTCCTAGTGACCGCACCGGAATACTGGGTGGCTGTCTGGAAGAAGAGGCGTGTGGCAGGTCTCTGGGACTCAGAGCAATTGTACGGGGCCCCAGGTGGTTGCTCAGAGGAGGGGCCGCATAGACAGGCGATTAGGTGCACAGCAGGGTCCCAGGATATAGGAGGCTTCTTGGTGGAAGAGCTGCACAGAGACACATTTAGAGGCGGAGCGAAGGTTCCAGGACTGTGGGCAGATTCATCTGCGAAGGGTGAGGCTCCCAGGCCCAGGAGGTAGGGCCTGGCCCCTGGGAACTTTGCAGAGGAAGGCAGCCCAGCTCAGGCGGTAGCTGTAAATTGAGGGGAACCTCTAGTAGGGAACTGAGCAGCGAGACCTCCCCACCGGGTGAGTCTTCCCTGCCGGGTGAGATTTCCTCACAAGGACAGTAAAACCAGAGAAACAGACCCAAACAGGCCTTGCCTTAGCCCGCAGCCTAGTTCCCCTTTGGATGACCATTGGTCAACAAGTGGAGGCACCTCTGCCCACTAGCAGGGAATATACCCCACCTGAAGGCCACCACCCCTAGAGAGGCAGCTTCCTTGTGGAGCACCGCATTATCAACTTCCTCCAAGACTTCAGCCTACTGAAGGCTAAGAGGGGATATATATAGAAATCTTTAGGGACATTGTAAGTCAATAGAGGAAATCTGCAATATCTCAGCGGTCCACTGATACCTGAACAATATGAGAAAACAAGGAAAGAAAATGATGCAAACAAATCTAGATGCTACATTAATAAAACCCAATGACAGCATGGCAGAAGAAATGACAGAAAAGGAGTTCAGAATGCACATAATTAAAATGATCAGGGAAGCAAACAATGAGATGAAAGAGCAAATGCAGGCATTGAATGATCGCACCAAACGACAGTTAAAAGAGCAAATACAGGAAGCAAAAGATCATTTCAATAAAGAGTTAGAGATATTGAAAAAAAAACAAACAAAAATCCTTGAAATGAAGGAAACAATAAACCAAATTAAGAACTCCATAGAAAGCATATCCAGTAGGACAGAACACCTGGAAGACAGAACCTCAGACATTGAAGACAAAATATTTAACCTTGAAAGAAAGTTGAACAAACAGAGAAGATGGTAAGAAATCATGAACAGAATCTCCAAGAACTATGGGATATCATGAAAAGGCCAAATTTAAGAATTATTGGGATTGAGGAAGGCCTAAAGAAACAAACCAAAGGAATGAACAATCTATTCAATGAAATAATATCAGAAAATTTCCCAAATCTGAAGAATGAAATGGAAAATCAAGTTCAAGAGGCTTATAGGACTCCAAATACACAAAATTACAACAGACCCACACCAAGGCACATTATAATGAAAATACCTAACATACAAAATAAAGACAGAATTTTAAAGACTGTGAGAGAAAAGAACCAAATTACATTCAGGGGGAAACCAATACGGATATCAGCAGATTTTTCAATCCAGACACTAAAAGCTAGAAGGGCCTGGAACAACATTTTTCAAGCCCTGAAAGAAAATGGATGCCAACCAAGAATCTTATACCCAGCAAAACTTACCTTCAAATTTGATGATGAAATAAAATCCTTCCATGATAAACAAAAGCTAAAAGAATTTACAAAAAGAAAGCCAGCATTACAGAACATTCTCAGCAAAATATTCCATGAGGAAGAGATGAAAAACAAAGAAGCAAATCAACAAAGGGAGGAATTATCCTAAAGGAATTGTCAAATAAAGGAGGAACCAAGTAGTGTCAAATAAATAAATTAAAAAAAATTTTTTAAATGAACCATATGACCGGGAAACCAAATCCTATCTCAATAATAACCCTGAATGTAAATGGCCTGAATTCATCAATCAAAAGACATACACTGGCAGATTGGATTAAAAAGAAGGATCCAACAATATGTTGCCTACAAGAGACTCACCTCATAGAAAAAGATACCCATAGACTAAAGGTGAAAGGATGGGGAAAAACATACCATGCAAATGGACTCAGCAAAAAAGCTGGAGTATCCATCCTCATATCATATAATGTGGACTTCAAGCCAAAGTTAGTCAGAAGGGATAAAGAAGGACATTGCATACTGCTTAAGGGAAGCATAAATCAGCAAGATATAACAATCATAAACATCTATGCCCCAAACAGTGGCTCATCCACATATGTCAAACAAATCCTTCTCAATTTCAGAAACCAAATAGACCATAACACAATAATACGAGGTGACTTTAACACGCCTCTCTCACCACTGGACAGATCTTCCAGACAAAAATTGAACAAAGAAACCATAGATCTCAATAACACAATCAATAATTTAGACTTAAGGGACATTTATAGAATATACCATCCAACCAAGAGCGAATACACTATCTTCTCAGCAGCACATGGATCCTTCTCTAAAATAGACCATATATTATGCCACAAAGCTAATGTTAGCAAATACAAGAAGATAGAGACTATCTTGTACTCTATCAGATCATAATGGATTGAAGTTAGAAATAAATGAAAGAGTAAAATACAGAAACTATTCCAACATCTGGAGATTAAACAATATGCTATTATATGATGTATGGATAACAGGAGATATTAGGAAGGAAATTAAAAAATTCTTAAAGGTAAATAAGAACAAAGAAACATCATATCAAAATCTCTGGGACACTATGAAAGCAGTACTTAGAGGGAAATTTATTTCATGGAGCGCATTTAATAAAAGAAGTAAAACTCAACAAATAAACGATCTAACACTACAGCTCAAAGCCCTAGAAAAAGAAGAACAGACCAGCACCAAAAGTAGTAGAAGACAGGAAATAGTTAAACTCAGAGCTGAATTCAATGAAATTGAAACAAAAGAAACAATACAAAAAATTGACAAAATAAATAATTGGTTCTTCGAAAAAATAAACAAAATTGATAAACCTTTAGCCACACTAACAAAGAGAAGACGAGAGAAAACCCAAATCACTAAAATTCGGAATGAACAAGGAAATATCACAACAGACAGGATTGAAATACAAAACATAATTAGAAGCTATTTTGAAAATCTATACTCCAACAAAATAGAAAATTTCGAAGACATCAACAGGTTTCTAGAGACATATGAATTGCCTAAACTGAACGAGGAAGACATACACAATTTAAATAGACCAATTTCAAGTACTGAAATAGAAGAAGTCATCAAAAGCCTACCAACAAAGAAAAGTCCAGGACCAGATGGGTTCTCAGCTGAGTTCTACAAAACCTTTAAAGAAGAGCTCATTCCAATACTTCTCAAAGTATTCCATAAAATAGAAGAGGAGGGAACCCTCCCAAACTCATTCTATGAATGCAATATCACACTGATACCTAAACCAGACAGAGACTCATCAAGGAAAGAAAATTTCAGACCAATATCCTTAATGAACATCGACGCAAAAATTCTCAACAAAATTTTACCAAATCGCATACAAATACATATTAAAAAGATAGTGCACCATGATCAAGTGGGTTTCATCCCAGGGATGCCAGGTTAGTTCAACATCAGGAAATCAATAAATGTAATTCACCATATCAATAGACTTAAAGTCAAGAATCACATGATTATTTCAATAGATGCAGAAAAAGCATTTGATAAAATACAGCACCCCTTCATGCTCAAAACACTAGAAAAAATAGGGATAGTGGGAACATTCCTTAACATTGTAAAGGCCATTTATGCTAAGCCCATGGCTAATATCATTCTAAATGGTGAAAAACTGAAAGCATTCCCCTTAAAAACTGGAACAAGGCAGGGATGCCCTCTTTCACCACTTCTATTCAACATCATTCTTGAGACTCTAGCCAGAGCAATTAGACAAACCAAAGAAATTAAAGGGATACGAATTGGAAAAGAAGAACTCAAACTATCCCTCTTTGTTGATGACATGATTATATATTTAGAGGAACCTGGAAATTCCACCAGAAAACTCTTAGAACTCATAAGTGAATTCAGTAAAGTAGCAGGTTACAAGATCAATGCTCATAAATCCAATGCATTTTTATACATAAGTGATGAATCTTCAGAAAGAGAAATTAGGAAATCTACACCATTCACAATAGCCCTAAAAAAAATAAAATACTTGGGAATCAATCTCACAAAAGAGACGAACGACCTCTACAATGAGAACTACAGAACACTAAAGAAAGAAATTAAAGAACACCTTAGAAGATGGAAAGATCTTCCATGTTCTTGGATAGGAAGAATTAATATTGTCAAAATGGCCATACTACCTAAAGTGCTATGCAAATTCAGTGCAATTCCAATTAAAATCCCAATGACGTACCTTACAGAAATCGAGCAAGCAATTATGAAATTCATCTGGAAGAATAAGAAACCCAGAATAGCTAAAGCAATCCTTAGCAGGAAGAGTGAAACAGGGGTATTGCAATACCAGATCTTCAACTCTACTACAAAGCAATAGTAACAAAAACAGCATGGTATTGGTACCAAAATAGAAAGGTAGATCAATGGTACAGAATAGAGGACAGGGACACAAACTCAAATAAATACAATTTTCTCATACTAGACTAAGGTGCCAAAAATATGCAATGGAGAAAAGATAGCCTCTTCAACAAATGGTTCTGGGAGAATTGGAAATCCATATGCAACAGAATGAAACGAAACCCATATCTCTCACCATGCACGAAACTAAACTCAAAATGGATTAAGGACCTTGGAATCAGACCAGAGACCCTGCAGATTATAGAAGAAAAAGTAGGTCCAGATCTTCAACATGTCCTCTTAGGACCAGACTTCCTTAACAGGACTCCCATAGCACAAGAAATAAAAGCACGGATCAATAACTGGGATAGATTCAAACTAAAAAGCTTTCTCTCAGTAAAGGAAACTATCAGCAATGCGAAGAAAGAGCCTACAGAGTGGGGGAGTATCTTTGCCAATCATACTTCAGATAGAGCACTAATCTCCAGAATCTATAAAGAACTCAAAAAACTCTACTCCAAGAATACAAATAATCCAGTCGACAAATGGGCTAAGGAAATGAATAGACACTTCACAGAAGAAGATCTACAAGCAATCAACAAACATATGGAAAAATGTTCAACATCTCTAGTAATAAGAGAAATGCAAATCAAAACTGCCCTAAGATTCCATCTCACCCCAATTAGAATGGCGATTATCAAGAATACAAGCAACAACAGGTGTTGGTGAGGATGTGGGGAGAAAGGTACACTCATACATTGCTGGTGGGGCTGCAAATTAGTGCAGCCACTCTGGAAAGCAGTGTGGAGATTCCTTAGAAAACTTGGAATGGAACCACCATTTGACCCAGCTATCCCACTCCTTGGCCTATACCCGAAGGACTTAAAATCAGCATACTACAGAGATACAGCCACATCAATGTTCATAGCTGCTCAATTCACAATAGCCAGTCTGTGGAACCAACCTAGATGTCCTTCAATTGATGAATGGATAAAGAAACTGTGGTATATATATACAATGGAATATTACTCAGCCATAAAGAATGATAAAATTATGGCATTTGAAAGCAAATGGATAAAATTGGAGAATATCATGCTAAGTGAGATAAGCCCATCTCTAAAAGCCAAAGGACGAATGATATCACTAATAAGTGGATGATGACACATAATGGGGGGAGGGAGGGGTTAGTGTTAGGGTTAGAGTTAGGGTTAGGGAGGGGGGCAAATATGGAGGAAGGAAAGACTGTATAGAGGGAAAAGTGGGGTGGGAGGGGTGGGGGGAAGGGAAAAAATAACAGAATGTATCAAACAACATTACTCTATGTAAATTTATGATTACACAAATGGTATGCCTTTACACCATGTACAAACAGAGAAACAACATGTCTCCCATTTGTTTACAATAAAAAAAGAAAAAAAAACTTCATTTTGAACAACAAAATGTGAATTCTGTGTAATTTTCATACATTACACATATTTTACTTTTGATTATTTTAACCATGTAAAATGATAAAAGCTATTTTTAACTCCAATGACTGTGCAAAAGGAGGTGTAAGGATGGTTTTGACTTTTAGACTGTAGTCTTCCAATGCCTGTTCTAGTCCATGAACTGTTTATATGACAAAACATTCATTTACAGTTATATGGTAGTACCCATGAAAATAAGAATTCTCATCCATAATTGGTGGCCAATTTCCTCCCGAAGAAAACAGAAATTTTTTCTTTCAGATACAATCATATACACATATAAAATATGATACATTATATTGCTTTTGTTAAACATGTCTTATACATAACATATACACATATGCACATATAAAGAATAAGTTACATATACATATAATACATATATGCACATATAAAAGATCTATATAGATATATAAGAATTGATCTATACACATACATATGCATGTACACATATATATTCTCTATAGAGAAAATCTGTCTATAATAGATTTTTATATTTGAGACTGTATCTCTAATGATATCAACCTGTTGAATTTTGTGTTGCCTTTTTTAAAATTTATTTTTCCCATCCAAGTGAAGTCTGTAATTTCCCCTTCTCCATTTCCCACAAACCCAGCAGTTTAATTACATCCTACATTATGAGCATCCAATATGCACAAAGTAATTTCTCTATGAAGCTTAATGCCCTTAAGTTGCCTCTTAAAAGCAGTCTATTCTCTTTTATTTGCCAAAAATCAGCATAAAGAAGCTCAGTTGTTTAGAAGACTCTAAATTCATGGAGACATAAACATTTGTATTTAAAAAGTCAACTGCCTAATCAAGCAATTTTTTCCACCTTGCTCTCATTAACTGGCCTTCTAAATGACAGGGTTTCCTATTCTGAGTGTGCATTTAACATCTGAAAATTGATTGCTCATTATTGTGATTAATGCATTATTATAAATAAACGATGCATCAGTGTGTTGGCAATTGAAGCGATTTCTGTGCAGATGGAAGATAAATACATGCGGTGTATCTTTTTTCTCATTTTAAGACTCTGACCTTACATAATAAACTCTAAGTTGACAGGTTTCTATGTTGCAGTTTGTAATTCCGCCTTGGGTATAGTCAATTTAAAATTATTAGTAGTACTATACTTTAAATAGAATTGATGAAGAAAGAGTAAAATATTATGAAACCTATGTGTATTTGCATCAAGGATAATTTCTACAACTCTTCATTGAGGAAGGCTTATTCCCTGGTAGGCACTGACTTCAGGACATTATACAAGGTCAAGAGCAAAATTCTATTCCCATGTGAAAAGTCTCGTGTCTCCTGGCTCCTGAGAACACAGTCTATACCTGAGTTTATCCCACACTTTTGCAAATGAGACCTATTTTGATAAAAAAAATCTCGAAACAGTGGAAGTCATATATAGGGCACACTTTATCTCAATGCTGTGATTCAAAGAAAATTTCAAAATTCATAGTACAGTGTAATAGAGGAACACACCACATGCAAGAGCCCAGATATTGTAATTGTAGACCTCAATACTACTTTAGAGTTTCTACCTTTTGGACTGGTTTTTATAAAAAAAAAAAAAAAAAAAAATGATGGATAACAAGTGTGGGAGAGTATGAAGAAAAGGGGAACTCTCATTACACTTTGCTGATGGAAATAAAATTAGTACAGCCATTATCAAAAACAGTCTGAAGGATCCTTAAAAAAACTGAAAATAAAACTACTCTACAATCCACTAACCCCACTTTTAGGTTTATAGCAAAAGAAATGGAGGTCAACATGCTGAAGGATATTTGCACTCTTAATGTTCACTGCAGTATTATGCAAAATAGCCAAGACAGGGGAACACCTAAGTGTCCATTAATGGATGAATGAATAGGGAAGATGTGGCAAATATACACAACTGATGTGTAAATATACACAACTGATGTGGTAAGTATATACAATTGAATCCTGAGAAATGGAGGAAACCTGTCTTTTACAACAACACAGATAAATCTTGAAGACATTATATTAAGTGAAATACACCAGACACAGAAAAACAAATTCTGCATGATTTCCCTGATGTACAGACTCTAAAGAAGTCTAACTCATGGAAGTGGGGAATTGAACTAATGGTTACCAGAAGCTAGTGGGTGGGAAGAAAAAGAACAGTGGGGTGGTGTTAACTAAAAGGTACAAAGTTTCAGACAGACAAGAGGAATGAGCTGTGAGATCTATTGCAAAGCAGGGTGACTAGGTCAATAATAATGGATGATATATTTCAAAGTAACTAAAAGTAAGCATCAGGTGCCTGACAGTAAAACTGATATGTAAATGAAATCCTATTTTTAGATTGATTTCATCATTCTACATTGTATATATTTATCAAACCACAACATTTACTCCATAACTATATACAATTATGATTTGTTAAACTAATTAATTTAAATGAATAAATTAAGTTTTCACCTTCAAAGTTTGTTTATCTAAGAATTTTATAAATTCCTTTTCCAAAACACCAATCCCATGCAAAAAATAAAATCCTCATCAATGTGTTTTGTCACCTTGGTTGTTATTAGGAGAAGAGAAAATTTTGGTTGGCTTTCTTTATTCTCATGGAATTCTATGCCTGCCACATTATTTATTGATACTACATATGACTGACATCTTATCAACTATGTGACAGATATGTAGTAAAATCTGATGCATTTTATTTCATTACATATTCACAATGACCATACATGAGAAGTACTTTAAGCCTTACTTCATATATTGTTATGGGGTCCGGTTATCAACGCCTAGAGAGACCACCAGAGACTAAAGTAGGAAAAAGTTTATTTTGGGGAAAGAGAAAAAAAGACTGACTCATCAGGACCACTACTCCAAGTAAAGGAAGCAGTCGTGAGGAGTCACTTTAGCAAGCTGGTTTTTAAAGTGAAAACCACACACGCAAAAAAAAAATCTTAGCAGGCTTACAATAGGGGTCTTTTTTCAAGAAATGCAAACAGCAAGTTTCAGTTTATCTATTCAGGCTGCGTCTGGTGGGTTAGCAGGGCGGGCTAGGCAGGGGAGCTAGACTATCCATATCTGAAACCGGCAGCTTCTGGGGCCTCCGGAGGGATGGATTGCTTCACAGAAATGGTCACAATGTCCTTAACTCAAGGTCACACTATTTTATCTCGGGTATTTCTGTCTTTGTATTTACCACAGTCAGCACAACTCAAAGATTTTTATTTTCACCCATTTTGGTTTGGTCAATCTTAACTAGATATATTTGTTTTATATCAGGGGGGTCTCTACCCTATTTTTCTTTTCTTTTTTTTTTTTTTCTTTCTTTCACAGTGTCAAAAAACAGTCAATGTTCCCTTAAGTTTCAATATCTGACTAAAATTTACACAGTAGAGTCTTAGGATTGGAATTCAGATTCAATGTTCGCAGCTTTCTAAAAAGTGACATTGTGCGAGGGCAGAAGCTATGACTATGTCTTGCTGTATCCCCAACTTAAACCATAGTAAACATTTGTTAAATGATGATTTATACCATGTCACAATGTTTCTCAAAAACTTACAGCCTGTCGCTCTTCAAAAGATATGACTTCAAACCAGTCACTACTACTTGAGCCTCTTCATTAGGGTGTGCTTTGATGAAACTTAGGAAAACATAGCCATTAGTAGGAAAAAAAATTTCATGTTTCTTTACTTATAAAACCATGTGCAATTTTGTTCCTAACATAACCTTTTGACTATAAAAATATAATGTGTTTTGAGTGTTTACTATGTGTGGGAACTCTGCAAAGTATTTCACATTCATTTATATGCATCTCAGACTTTGCCTGTATTAAAATTTTGCTGAAATATGACTGACTCTTTTGGAATCACTCCTTATGCATGTTTCTGTGAAGAATATAGAAACCGGGTCCTTCTGCAGTTATGACTCTCCTGCTCCTCTGGTTGCATTTCCATAGCCACCTTTGTGACACAGGAAAGACACTCTTAGACGCTTGTTAATTCCGTTCACTGTATTGTTCCTTCGTGTACCAGACCGTGAAGTTGTTAAGTCAGTCTGGTTAGCACTGACTTCAGTGACATTTCATTTGACATCTCTACACCTCCCTCTTGATACTCTGCCATTTATCATTATCTTTTGTTTATAGCACTTCCACCTGTTTATCATCCTTGTGGTGGAGCTCGTAACAGAGTCAACTGAATTAATTTGGCAAGTAGAATGATCTCTGGCATTGTATGAAATGTGCTGGTATTCAACAAATCAGCTCATTTCTGTTTCTTGTAATTCAATTACTGTAGCAGAAAGGTAAGAAATTGGATGTTTGTTTAATCTTCACAAGAATAAAAAAATGCCCCCAAATATTGGTAGTAAGGGTGGATTCTGCATATGTGTACAGCCTTTTTAGTAGCCTTCCAAAAGAGATAGTTTATAAGCCTAAGTAATCATTTTACAAAGAAATCAAAATTGTCAATAGTAGAGGTCTAAAGACTAAAAAAATCAGTGAGAAAACTGAAGCAGAATAAAAAAGTGAATACATGAAACCATGAGGAATAATAAGTAAGACTTTGCTTTTTGGTTTCTTTCTTGCCAGTATTTTACAATTTTCATTCAGCATCCACCCTTCTGCTTTGTCCTTTGTCCTTGCAAGAGCTCCACAAACTCCCCAACCCTTTGTCTAGATGTCCACCCCTCTTCTATTATAAGGACCATATAACTTCTGTTTCAATAAACATTCCCGATCTCCCCAGACACTAGAAACTTGGAGCTGTTGCTTCCTGTTTCCATCATGAGTCATTTGCTCTTTACTGGTGGCCCACCTTCTTCTTGTTTTCTATCAATTCTTAAAACCACATTGCTATTACATTTGTTGCTTTCTAAACTAGCTGGAATTAAAAGATGATAACCAGTCTGAGAGGTTTACTCTGTTCCACAGTTTTAATATGTCTTTACTGCTCTACCCAAGGCAAAGAAATAAAGTACTATGAGGGAGTGGAAACATTTAGTTCATAACCTAACATCAGTAGGCAATCATGAAAAAGGCTACCATCTTAAAATTTCTTATACTCCACGTAGCACTGAGACTTCAGCAAGACTGACTTCACTGTGGAAGAGTTGGACTCTAGTAGATCATCTAGTCTTTTTACTAACTGAAACAGTGATCTGTTCTGTGTTCTTCTCTATCATGGTGTCTCTTCCTTCAACCTCCTGCCCATTCCTCCTTCTTCAAAGACATCCTTGACTTAGACTTGTCTGTGTACATTTTCATAGCTCTTCAACTTTCCTACATACCACTTTTCACACCATTTTTAAAAAATTCTATTTCCTTCTTATACCCAAGAAAACATGGACTCAACCAAATTCTCATCTTTTTCTTTTCTTTATTTTTTCTATTTTATGAATAACAATGAACTTGCTCATATATAACAACCCTTCTCCTTTACATACCAGGTTCCATAATTCAACAAAATCCTCAGGATAAAGTTAAGGGAAAAAAAATACTATTTATGCTTATTACTTAAGAGTGCAAATGAAAGCACCGGCCCAAGAGGAATCTTGAGGTTCCTCACATAAAGAAAATTATCTCCATTCAAGGTAGAGACAGCCAGAAAATTAATTATTTATGGCTTTGAAAATTTCTTGGATATTTCTAGGAAAAAAAAAATAAAAGTGAAAAAACACAAAAGTTTCTACATATAAACCCCCAAGTGTGGTTTCTACAGCAAATCAAATGACTGGTCACACTTCTTGAGCCAGGTATGGTAAGTCCATAGCCCTAAAAAACCTCCATCTGAGATCCATGTCTCCCTGCTAGCCAAATTTATGCAATTGTAGTCACACTTGAATCAAAACTAAAGAAAAAAAAATGATCTCTTTGAGACCAAAGGATATTTCAAACTATGTTGATAATCACAAAACAATGCAATGTTATAAAGAATGTAAAATACTATAAAATCAACTAAAATTTAACTGAAGCTCTAAAATAAGTATGTAGATATTAAGTGGTATTTAAATTTTTGTTGTAATGAAAATTAAGAAGAGTAGAACCCTTTGGCAATGTAATCACAGGATTTTGAATCCTGCCTTTGGTCAGTTTGCTAGACTTTGCTCAAGCTAGTTTTAAAATTTCCAGAAAGTCTTCTACACACCTTTTGAAAATATCCTTTCACTTGAAAGACTTAACAAAGATAAGGATGCTCAACAGGTTTGTGTTGAATGCTTTCCACAACTTTATCTGTGGATATACTGCTCTTCCAACCACAAAATTTTATTTTTGTTTTGCAATTCACCTTTCACTCTCTGAATTCTAAATGCCACCAACAAAGCTATGAGCAGTCCAACAGAAATGATAAAATTAATATGTTCCATAACTTTATGGCCTCACTTACTTGGAAAGGGCAGACAAATAGAGGAGCATTAGCACTCATGAGTTATCAGTTTGCTAACACTAAAAAGGTAAGATTTTATATATGCCGTGATTTTAAATTGGGAGTCTCTTTCAATAGACAGAAGTTACTACAATAGTTAAATCAAATCTTAATGTCTATCAGGATGTTATTTTCCTAATGACATGTGTTTCAGTACTTAGAGACCTTGTTCTCCTTTCCCTTACCTTCAAATCTTTGCATTTTTTCCGTTTCTCTAGATTTGATAATAATAATAAAAGCATCAAAAATAACAGCTATCATTTATTGAGGACCTAATTTGTGTCAGGTATTCTATAAAATGTTTTAATGTGGCACTACATGAGATATGTATGTGTATGTGCATAGATATTATATATACATATATATATACATGTACATGTGTGTATACATGTGTGTATATTATGTGTGATAGTGTGTGTGTACATGTGTTCTTTTTCTATCTAGTTAAAAACATTCATCAATTTTTGAGATCTAATAAGAAAATAAAAATGGAACAGTAGAAGCCAGTGTAAACCCAAGGCTAGCCTATAGCTGTCCTTATGAAAGAATGGCATCCCCACCCAAACACAAAAACCTAATTTACTGAGATCTCCAGACATAGATACCAAATTAGAAAAAGGTGGAAGTAACTGAAAATTCAGTAATCCATTTAAGAAATGACACATTGTCATGGAAGTTCGAGTACAATAAAGAAGTTACATTCCTAGCAAGTAAACTCCCACCCTAATATAAAATAAATTTACAACAAAACATCATGGAAGAAGTAAACTCTGAGGATCTCATTTTTTTTTTCAATGAAAATGCTTTCATTCTGTGTAATCAAAATTGCTTGTTGCTTAATTAGGTTTATTGGGTAGAGAACAATTTTTAGAGCTGGGGAAATAACTCAGTGGTAGAACAATTATCTAGCACACCAAGGTCATGGATTTGATCAGTAGAGCTATGGAAGGAAGAAAGGATAATTTTTATTAATGGAACATGTCGAATCATACATATGTGTTTATTCACTACTGTTTGCTACAGACCCTGGGCCAGTTCATTGAATGTGCAGCTGGTGATCACTGCTTAACTTGTATTTCTTCCATAATCACACTTTTTCTCCTTCATAGAGGACCTTCAATTTCTGTTAATTTTAAGTTTAACTAGGATTTAAAGGCAATCCCAAGCTTTCTAAACATAGAATCTTTGGACATAAAGAGACATTCCTCAGTCTTTATAGCTGTCTGACCCACATTTGATATGATAGTAATTGATTTTAGGAACTCATAATATGTGAACTTTTCAAAGTACTCAATTTCATTTCACTTGAAACAAAATGTTTTTTTATATTCACATTTTATTTGTTTGCATAATAATTACTTTAATGAGGAGATAACCAATAGGTCAAACTGTCATCTATGGTTTGGCATCAAAATATTTTAGGTCAACAATCCATTCAATTAATGGAAACAGAAGTGTGTGAACCTACCAAGGAGTAGTTAAGCATTGAAATACTTTTCCTACATTAAGTAAGTGTAAAATTTGTTATTATTTTATTTCATTTGTTTACTTGCAACCCAAAGTTCTTGACTACTTCATTTCTTTTCTCAGTGCCATCTATGTTATTGTCAGGCAAGAATTCTAAGAACTTTAGTGAACAATTGTCCAGTTGATGTTCCTAATGCTTTGAAAGTTTAGACCCACTCCAAATCCCTGGATGTCACATTCTTGTGGGTAATGTCTACAGTTAGCTAAATAACATGGAGAACTGAGGATTATTCTTTGCCTTCTCCCGCATACTTACATTACCAAAAGTAAACTAACATGAAATTATCTGTGGACTTGGTGGCACATGCCTCCAATCCCAGCAACTCAAGAGGCTGTGGCAGAAGGATCATAAGTTTGAAGTTAGCCTCAGCAACTTAGAGAGGCCTAAGTAACTTAGAAAGACTTTGTTTCAGAATAAAAAATAAGAAGGATTGGGGATGCTGCTCAGTGGTTAAGCACCCCTGCATTCACTCCCTAATACCAAAATAAAAAAGGAAGGGCAGTGTACATAAATTTCCTGGAGCTATGTAATTTGCAACCTACTCATAGTCAATATTACCTTTAAATAGTAGTTAATTCCATCATCATATAAAATAATTTACTTCATGTTTGGTGCCTTTTCATGTTCTTTCATGTTTTTAAATGCATATGAATGTGAGTCACAAAGAATTCAGACTAGAACATAGAACATTTCTTATCTTTTGTCCTTCTATAAAATATCCTAAAGATGAGTAGAAAAATATTTCTTTTTGGGAAGTTATGTTCTGTTAAAGGATGTTAATACTATTTTAGTATTTTAAGAAATGCTTAAAATTGATAGTTAGTTGCTATCCATCCATTCATTTAAAAAAAACACAGGGCTGAGTTCTATTAAACAAGTTTACAAGTAAATAAATAGTAATTCCCCTAAGTTAATGGCTATCTCCACCAAACACTGATAAAGAATGTAAAAGCCCCTCACCTACCCACCCTTATCTCCAACCTCTCAAATTAGATTCTCTGAAATGGGATTTACCTTACCAATCTCTGTGGCCAATTATGGTTAATTTATGAAGTTACATGGCCTTATTAATCATTATAATCACACTAAACTTAGATCCATAGAATGTAATTTAATGTAAAAATGCAATTTGGTCAAGAAATTGAATTGAAAATGAATCTTGACTGAATGCTGAATTAACTTTAGTTGTAAACTGTACAGAACAAATTGATTAAAACAACAACAAAAAGCCCACCACTTTAATACTGAATTGATCTAACTGATTAAAACATGGAGCCTAGATTTACCAGGACTGTGAAGCTCCCACGGTAAAGTTAAGGATACAGAATACCGTGTGCCTTTCCATTTGGGGGTGGCATTTTAAACATTCTGGTGTCAAACAAGAACAAACAAGCATTTAAAGGTCTCTACCCTCCACAAGAGTGTAGAAAATGTAGCTGGTGTCAGTGAGGAGCTGAAAGATACTAACTTTTCCCCTTTGGTAATATTTTAAATAGCTGTGGTTATCCTAATTATCGCAATTCTGTGAGTATGAATTTATCTTTCTTAGGAAGTTAGGTCTTTTTTATTTTGTTGTTCATTTTTACTAAGATTTCAGATTAAGTGTGAACAAAAATTGTATCCTCTAGTTGACTGCCACACCTAGCAGATGTATACTGTCATGTCTTTCTAAATAATGGTTTAATATTCAATATTGAATGAAATGTCAGTTCTTCTGTATAGTGGACAAGGTGAGGGTTAAAAAGAAGTCACTTTATGGTATGAAATGTTCTACTTTAATTGGAACTGACCAACTCTGAAAAACTCATAATGACACAGTGCTCCTGGCTCCTTAATTTGCTTCAGGTTAGGTCTGCTCCTCACAGGAGGGGTGATTAATTAAACAGTCTGTATTTCCCTACTCCAATATTTTTACAAATAAATCAAGAGAAAAGCAAAGAATTGTTGAAATGAATTATTTTTGCAAGGCTGGAGGAGGTGGTGGTCTAGGGATTCAACACAGGGAATTCTATTATTAAGCTACATCCCCAACCCTTTTTATTTTATTTTGAGACAAGGTCTTACTAATTTTTCCAGGTCCACCTCAATCCTCATGCCTCAGCCTTCCCAGAACTAGGATTATAGGTATGTGCACTGCATCTGGCATTGACAGGAATTCTTAAGGGATTTGGAAAAAATGGTGAGTCCCACTAACTGATTATAAGTTCCAGAAGGGCAGGAATCTTATCTACCTTATTCATAAATACAAAACCATTACCTAGCACATCTGAAATGATCACTATGTTGTTTAATGAATAAATGCATGAAAAAACAGACCAATGAATAATAAAAATAATGAGCATTTATAGATTTTTCTTCTTCATGGACTAAAAGGTCTGCTAGCATCTTTCAGGGCAAACTCCACTCCCTGCTCCACAGCCCACCTACTGAGGTTGAACGTTCTATAGGCATACATCTTAAACAGAGATTGGATCATATTTTTTGGAACTAAAACTTTTCAATAGCTCCCCAGTAAAAACATTTTCCTTTTTTTTTATCAACTCTAAAGATGTCCATATGTACATCAGATATATGCATGATTGCTTCTATTTCTGACTACTATCACAATAGATGAAAACATTATCTTCTCTAAAGACTAATAACTATTTCTAAATAAGATTATACAACCCTACTGTGAAGAATAATGGCTTACCAAAAAGTGAAAAATGACATTTATTGAGGGTTTAATGTAAGCCATGACCCTGCAAGATATCTATCTATCTATCTATCATCTATCTATCTGTCATTTATCAAGAATACCTATTGCAATGGTTTGAATGTTCCCACCAAAACTCATGTTGAAATTTAATTGCTGTGGTAACATTGTAATAGTGTGAGGAGGTGAGACCTTTAAGAGGTGATTGGGCTATGAGAACTCCACCCTCATGAGTGGGATTGGTATCCTTTCAAATAGACTAATTCAATTCCCTCTTGCCTTCTGGTCCTCTGTGAACGTCTACCTGCTATGGGGTGATGCAGCAAGAAGGCCCTCAACAGAGAGCAATCCCTTGATTATTGAACTTTCCTGCTTCCAGAACTATAATAAATAATTTTCTGTAGATATAAATGAAATGATTTCAGGTATTCTGTTTTAGCAATAAAAACAGATTAAGATACCTATTATATCAAGCCCAATTCTAAGTACCAGTATGGCAGTAAACAAAATTGAAATATCCCTGCCCTATATTAATTCTCATAATAAGCATGAGGAATTTTATTATATTATCCCCACTTTACAGATGAGAAACTTAAGACTCCAAGTGTGAAATGAATTGTTTATGTCTCAGAGCTGATACAGACAGAATTTGAACCTAGGTCTGCCTGAGTCATATTGCTACCATCTTTTTATTATTATATGCAAACTCCACAAAATACTTTAATTATTTTAAGGTTCCATTTGTTTGAGACATTTGAAAAGATTCATGCACTAAGAATTGAGATACAAAAAACCACTGTGAAATGATAATAAACATACAAGAATTAGAATTTGGGGGAGACAGAAAAGATTACTTAGACATTTTTAAAAATGGGAAACTGTACCCAAATTAACCATATAAAATTCCATATTGACACTTGTTAAAAATCATCATACAACTTTAATTTTGAATGTTTTAAATACTAATCCTTGGGTTTAAAAATACTTTATGCTTCCTCCTAAATTTTCCTACAGAAAAATTATATTTTCACACAACTATATTTTAAAATTTTCCTCAACATACAATTGTTTAATTATTGTAAACAATTCTGTAAGTGTCCAGAGGAATGTGATCCAGGTATATGCTTATTTTATGGACATAGTTGATAGCCTGGGATAAAATAGAAACCCCTAAAGTCATGCTCCCAATGACCATATTCTTCTAGCCATACTCTACCTACTACAATTACCACTCAGTTAATCCTTTTAAGTGGATTAATCCACCAATTAGGTCACAGTTCTCATAATCTAATCATTGAATCTCTGAACAGTCTTGCATTGTCCCACACAGGAACTTTTAGGAGACACATCATATCCAAATCACAACATTCCATCCCTGGTCATCAAAAATTCATGCCCATCTCACAATACAAAATACGTTTAGTTCATTTCCAAGAGTCTGATAGTCTTAATAATGCCAGCATTATCCAAAAGTCCAAGTTCAAAATCTCATCTGAGACTGAAGGCAAATTCTTAGCTGTGAGCCCCTGTAAAGATAAAAAACAAGTACCAAGATATAATGGCAGAGAGTAAACATTTCCACTCCACAGGGACAAATATAGGCACAGAAAGAAGGGATGGAATCAAAGCAAGACTGAAATACAGTTGGGCAAACAAGTCCTGTAGCTTCACATCCAGCATCTGTGACACACAGCAACATGTTATTCTCTCCAAAGGGCTTGTGCAGTTCTGCTCCTATGGCCTTGCTGGTTGCAGCTCACATGACCTCTCTCTTGGCTTGGCTTTCCTTAATTCCTTCAGCCTTCCTCCACAGACATCCAGGTTACTGGCATCTCTTAATCTTGGGGGTCTCTACAACAACTGTAGCTTTCTTCTCATGTCTTCATGCATTGCCTTCTCAGTGACTGCCCATAGGAATTCTGAAAATGTTACACTTTGCCTGGCTCTGAGGTCTTCCTTCAAAATCGTGGTAGAAGCCTCCTTGAACACCTAACTCCAGCATCCTGCATTCCTAAAAACCAGCACCATATAGTTGACACCAAGGTCTGCCATCATTGTGAGCAGTAGCCCAGACTCCTGGGACTGTGGTGCAGCAACATCTGAATGGATGGGCAACTGAACACAGTGAAACAACCTCCTAGGCTTTTCTGAGCAAGCAGGATACCCCCATGGTCTCTTCTCAAAGAAATTTTTATACCCTTGAGCCTATAATAGGTGTGTTCTTGCCAATTCCTGAGATCTTTCAGGAATTGACAAGCCACCATCTTTCCTATTGTCCCTGTGTAAAGTACTTAGCATCTCTTTAGTAACTGTATCTCCTCAACAACCATGGCCTCCTTGTCTCTAGCTTTAAACATGCATTTCTTTCTAAATTGCAGTTTTTTCATATCTTTCCACTCTGCTTTCTGCTCCTGATTATGACAATAAACATGGCTAAAAACTGCCAACAGTATATAAGACACTATCTGAATGCTGGGCTACTATGAAATTTCTTCCACATTAATTAATCCATCACCTTTAAATTCAGGCTCACAGAAAATATCAGGATATGGGCAAAATAAGGACAACTTATTTTTCAGAATATAAAATGAATGGCCTCTCATATATTCTTGTTCTGTATAAAAATGTACAACAACATACATTTGTGGTTACATTTAAAGTATTTCATTTGTATATCTGATATTTTCACTTTTTCACATTTACATATCTGATTTTATTTGATTTCCAGTTAGCCTAATGTCTAACTGCACAAATTTGTTTAAATGCTAGTTAAAAATATATGGATTCTTGAAGTTGTGAAATAAAGCAAATGTAAATGGTCCATTCCAGAACCAAATCCATGACTACTACATTATGAGAATTGAAATAAGCTAATATACTCCAACAATAAATGGTGCAGAGTAAATTCTAACCTAACCTTGGAAGGTATTCCTGGATCAATATTTTAGGTTATTAATGTGTCATGTAGTGATGTTTTCATCCCCAATCTTAGGAATACACAATGATGTCTCTTAAGATTATAATGGAGCTGAACTATTCCTATCACCTAGTGATATCATAGTCATAATATCATAGTGTAACTCATTATTCATGTGTTTGTAGTGATTCTTGTATAAACAACTTAATGCACTATTAGTCACATAAAGGTATAGTATATACAATTACATACGGTAGATAATAATAGTGGTAATAAATGACTGTGTTACTGGTGTATGTATTTAGTATACTGTACTTTTTATGATTACTTTAGAGTGTACTATACTTTTTTAAATTTATTTTTATTGTAAACAAATGGGATACATCTTGTTACTCTGTTTGTACATGAGGCATACCATTTGTGTAATCATACATTTACCTAGGGTAATAGTTTTTGATTCATTCTGTTTTTTTTTTTTTAGAGTGTACTATACTTATAAAAATAGTTTACTGTAAATCAATATGCAGTGTTATATCAGCAGAAGCCTCATATATTTTGTGTTTACCACATTCTTGTATCTTTATTGCATCAAAAGGTCACATAGACTGATTGACCTATAACATTGAGGTTTGGGTAAGTCCAGGATATAATGTTCACATAATGATAAAATCACCTAATGACGCATTTCTCAGAATGTATTCCTGTTGTTAAGTGACACATAACTACTCGAACTTAAGAAAGGATGAGAACAGGGAACCCTAAAATAGACTAAGAGAAACTTTGCTTATCTCCCCTATCTTACACCCTCCACTTCCCATTGCTTGAGAAAACACTTAAGTTGTTTGCTTATTGTTTGTGTTTTGTTAAGACTATGGTGGCTCTACCTTTTCAAATAAGAAAATATTTTGATGGATGCAATAGCTTGGGGTTTGTAATACTCTGATGTTAAAATCTGAAATAGAAAAAGTCATTAAAATGTCCAGAAGATAGAATTGGATCATGACTCCACATTAATTAGTTTCAATTAGTTGTTTGATGGAGTTAGAAAGTACAGGTTGAACTCTCAGGTAAGATTTCAATGTGTATTTCTAACTGTGGATTAATCCAAGTGCTGTTGGTTCCATGAAAGCAGATGGAATAGTTAGTGATCATATTTAAATAGAATAAGGAGTTTCATTGCCATTTTAATGAAAGTCCATCTTGTGTTGAAAGAGATACAGGCTCAAGGGAATTCTCAGGTGGTGGAAACTGAGAATTGGGGAAAGATAATGATTTTTCCCCAATGTTGGATTCACTCAGGAAAATGTATCTGATCCTAAGGTACTGTCTATAAGTTGGGTCAAATCCTGAATGGGGAAAAAGCTGAATGTTTAAATGGGAGCATTATTAGATGGATGTGAATTTTTCTCTCTTGGTGAAGAGGGTTATCCTGTAAGAGTTTCTCTGACAATTCAACCACAAAGGAACAACTGCCACTAGGAACTTAACCTCCTGTCAAGCCTGAGGGTTTGTAAAAAGAAAATCACTCACATCTTTTCAAAAGAATTAAAATACTCTTTTTTAGGAATCTACAGAAAAGACATGTTCTAGTATGTTTTCTTAAATTAAATTCAGCTGCAATGGTCTGGCCCCATGAAAATAATGAAATTAAAATTCGTATCCACTGTATCCCAGGTGACTAATAGAGTCTGATGAAACAATTTGACAGCAAATTGCTTCATTACCCAGTAAATGAAAGCTGTACTCACCGAAGGTCAATGTCCACTTCTTGATGCATATTAAGTGAGGAAATGTGGAAGTCATCATCCTTAGCTTTTCCAGAGACAGCTACCTTGCCTGCTGATAATTGAGCCTATTTCATCCCTAAGGAAATCAGGAATAAATGTTAACTCCCAGCTCTGTTTCTGCATGAATAGAAGGAGTTTCATGCTTTGCCAAGATCTTTGGTTCTAAACCCCTAGTGCAAAGAGAAGACTCATTTTGCCACCTGCAAGCAAAATTGGTCCAAATAAGAATTTCCATTAGTTATTCAGCAATGACTCAGGGAATTTCCTTCAGGTGGGTTAAATCCCTAACCACAAACCTATCTCCTCTGGTTATTTGCTTGGCAAATCATTATTATTTGTCCTAAGTTCTATGAATCAAACTACCTCATTTAAAGAAAGCTACTTATTCATTGAGGCTCAGACCTACTTACCTACTTATCAAGGTTTATGATCTTTCCAAAAGTTATATTCTATCTTCTAATGGTCCTGAGCCTTTCCTCAACTATTATCTTTCCAAATATCCATAATTAGAGTTGCATTTCTTGGAGTTAAACATCCCTCCATTCAGTGTGTGTGCCCATGTTCTGGAAAAAGAATGGACACTTAAAATTCATAGACACTTAGAGTGAACTGATTTACTCACTGGATTTCTTTCACAATAAGAACCCAGCGCAGCAGGAAAGCAATTTTACACAGATTCAACTCCTGCTGAATCTGATATTTCTATTCACATACAAATATGCAGCAATGTGTTAGATATTTAGTTATCAAGACAGTGAGCAAAATTGTTCTCCTGATATGGGAGAAAAAGCTGAGGGCTAGATAATTTATTGGTACACTAATTCATGTGTATTATTTATCCATCCCCTCACCTGTCTGGAACACATAAAAATTCCACACAGGTAACTAGATGCATGGAGATTTCTTTCCTTAGAGATATGTACAAGCAAGAAAACAAAGTTTTATTTATCTTCAGTAAAGTTTTAATCTTATTGTTCCCATGATTCAGAAATTGGAATAGGAGACAGAGAGAAGAGAAAAAGTAGAGAAAAAATGTACTTGAAAGAAGGAAAACATATTTTTTCCTTCAGACTCTGAGGATTACAAAAATGAGTGGATCCAAAAGTAGGAATAAAACTAATTATTGCTTTGAGTTCCCTTTTCTATATTTTGGAGTTCAAATCACAATAAGCTACAGTTGACACAAACATATGAATTTTCTCACTCATACTATGGAAGGTGTTACTTTTGATTATTTAATCAAGATTGCAAAACTCCTTCATATGTATTTCTCTTCTAATTGTTCATTTAAAAATAAGTGTATTGGCATTTTCCACAAACTGATAAGTCTAGTTCCAGTGGTGGGGCAGGTGAAATAGAAGTTTACCTTAGAACATTCCATTGCACCAGGAAGAAAAGAAGTGCTCAAAAAATCATGCAGACATATCAAAGGGATATACCAGAATTGCATGACTATTAAAGAATGATACTAATGAGTTACAGCTGATTCAATAAGATAATAATCCATGAGTATACAAATGTGTTAAATAAATAAACATTTTTGAATTCTTAAATTCCTTAGAATAGTAACAATATAGAAATTAAGTTTGTAAATTTTCCATGTAGTCTAAAACTGCAGGATGAAAACATTATCAAAGTTAACATTCTAGATGGGGATATAGCTCAGTTGGTAGAGTCCTTTGCCTCACAAGCATAAGGCTCTGGGTTCAAATCCTCAACACTGAAAAAACAAAAAAACAAACAACAACAACAACAACAAAAACCTTTTTAATATTGGGATAAACCAACATCATGTGCCTCTAGATTTAACACAATGAGAAGGACCTGATACACTTGGTGGTGTTCCTGCTGAAAATACACAACCTAAATTTTACCATGAGGAAAAACATTAGTTAAACCCAAATTGATATGACTTGTATAACTCTTGAAGTTCTATAAAACAAACAAGATGAAAGAATAAAGTTTAGACTCAAAAGAAAATCTGAGGATCTCTTCTAGATTAAAAAGACTAAAGTATCATGAAAAGTGAAAGCAATGTATGATTGTGGATTAGACCCAAATTAGGAACAAAATAGTCACAAAAATGCTATTTAGACTATTGAAGAAATCAAGAACAGACAATAGATTAAGTAACAGTTGTATCAATATTCAATTTCCCACCTTTGACAATAATACTGATCATATAGATAATGCTTTTATTCTTAGGAAATATAATTGAACTATGAATGTTTAAAGAAGGGTCATATATCTAGCTTACTCTGAACTCATTTTTGTCAATAATGGTAAGGTAAATTTGGCAAAGCGCAATTTAAGTAAGGAATATATGAAAGCAAATAATCCTTGTAAATGTTTCTTTAATTTGAAATTCTATAAAAACTAAAAGCTATAATAAAACAATGGGTTAGAATTGATGAACCTTAAACTTTGTTTCCTTAGTATTTATGATTTTAGGAATCAATTTCATTACAAATGTTTCTCTGAATTTTCCTTGAAAATAATCTTCCCTTTCTAAAACCATACCCTGTTACCTCATTATGATCCATCCATTCATGGTTGAAATAATTCATTCAAATACTTTAGTATATAAGTCAAACATTGAAATGGTCAATGGGACTCCATTAAAATGGAAGACACAAAACCTACCCTAATAGATTTATGCCTTATTATCTTTTATGTACGTATCTCTTACTATTCTTACGAGAATTCTAAAATATTTTGGAAACTCCAAGCTTCTGTGATCACTCATGATCATAGAAGGTATTTAACGTTTAACATTTTATATGTTAATTAAAAGTACTGTTAAATACCTACTATGTGGCAAAATTTTCAACCTGATAACACACATTAAACATATTCACCATAGAAATTAACAGTAGATGCTATATTTTTTATGAGTAAACAAAAATGGGAATATAAATTATCAAAGTCTATAATAGAACATTATAAAGAAGAAGATATTATATGTTAAAAACCAAACTGTGGAAATTCATTGATATTTATTGAGAATTTACTATAGTATAGAAATCGTTTAGTGATATATATATTAATTCATCTACACTAGAGTTCCATGGGATAAATATTATTAATTCCTTATTTATCAAGAAACTGAGATTTAGTACCTACATTGAAGAGGGCCACTTATGTTCACTCACGTTTGTATGGAGATGTTTTGAATCCAGGACTGTTGTACTATTTTCCATTCTAATGGTTTCTTAGCCAGTTATAACCTTTGTACTTTGCATTCAAAGGAGACAAAGATAGCATGTGGAAGGAAAGTCATACGAAAGACCAAGTGTCCTAATGTCCTAAAAGATTTTTATGTTGTTCCTTTGAAATCATTTTAGTTCGTGTGCCTTTTGCATTTATTTCCTGGGAGAACAAAATTGTTGCATGGATATACATCAGTCAAAAGAGATCCAGTAATTGGTTATCATGATCAAAATAAATCAGGTAGGGCTGAGGGTATAGTCCTGTAATGTAGTGCTTACCTGGCATCCTCAGGGTTCTGGTATGATCCCAACATCAAAATAAATAAATAAATAAATAACACATAAATTACATAATATAGCAGTCTTTCCTTGGAATAGAGAAGTGATACCTGGAGGTGTCAAGAAAATTCACAAATATAGCAACTCTTACATTGGTTAACTTCCAAATGCAAATGATGTTCAAATGCAATTTTCTACAGGTTTAAAATAGTCACACACACACACACACACACACACACACACACACACAATTACTTTTCATGTAAGTATGAATCTTGCATTAATTAGATGAGTAAAATTTTTTAGTGTTTTTTTCTTAAAACTTCTGAGAGACTTTTAAAACTGTGGATGTTTTAACTACTTGATGTGTACAGAACTAGGTGTTTAAATTTAAAAACAGACAATGAGTGAACATTAATGATACCTAAGAGTGGCAGATACAGGAAAGAAAGGATTCTGCTTTTTCTTGGAATAGAAAACTTAGCAGATGGCAGGTTTCTCACTTTCCCAATTAGACCAACCTTCCATAACTACAGAAGTGAGAAGGGAATATGTAAGTAATAATGACAAAGGAATTTTTCTCACAGCTGGAATCATCTGGTTCTCTGTCTTGAGTATAATCAAAGGAGGTCTGAATGCAGATCAGACATATTTGTGGATTTCTACAGTAAATAGGAAATATAATTAAGATGTGCTTTAATATCTTTATGACACTTGGTGAGAACATGTTTTGTGACTTAAATTAGAATCATAAAAATGTCTAGATCCCATGTTTACTTAAGGAATAAAGTGATATATAAAAGCAGAAGTAGTAATGGTCACGGGACAGAAAATCTGGAATTTGGTTTTTCATCAATCTAACACACCTATACCATCCGAAAACGAGACACAGAATAATCTGTATGATTCCTTAAATCTTTAAAATTATTTGACTTTACTCAATCAAAAATGATTTATTGAGTTTCATAAACTTAATAGTATGCTTTTCCTTGGGAATAATGAAAAGATATGGAAGGAAATTTTGTGACTCGGTTAAGGAAAATCAAACAAGATGCAGTTTGTGTTTTGTATGCCCAGAGTTCAGTCCCCAACACCAAAATAAATTAATACAACTTTAAAATCACCAAGCAAAAAATAATTCAGCCCTAAAGTTTTGTATTCAGGACTAATACTACCATAATAACTACCAATTATTGAACTCTATATACATTCCAAACACTGATCCATGGACTTTCCATATATATTCCATATAATTATCACAAAGCCATATAAAATGTATTTTTAATCCCAATTTATCAATAAAGAAACTGATGGTAGGGGAGATTAATAAATAGTTTGATCTTACCAGAATAATGAATGTGGCCATAATTTCAATCTTCTTTTTAACAGTAACTTTGAAGTTCATTTTTTCTTTGGTATCACACTTCAAGTGGACGTTAGTGCTCAGGGAAGGTTCAAATAGGGAGGGATGGATGAAGGGCTTAGAGTAGCTTTTTAAAAAATATATTTTATTAGCTAAATTCCAAACTATCATTAGAGTCTAAATAAACGAACACAAAGAAAGAAACATATATATGTACACATATAACTAAATTATAGTACAGATTATGTGTAAAGTCTGAAGCTTCTAATAAACTTTCATTTTTACTGCAATTCTTTGATCAAATATATGTTATGCTCAGCATCAATAATATCACTATTTGTCTCTTTTACAGATTGTCTTCCTTTATAACTTTTTACAATTTGAAAAAATTTCCAGTAGTTGCATATATGTTAAAAGGAAAAATTTTATTAATTGGGAATCTCTCTGATAAAACATAGTACATTTCCCAAAAAATACCAAACTGGCCTTGTGTTTTGTTTATGAGAAAAGTGTGTCCCTTCGATTCTCACATCTCTCTTGGGTGTATTTTTTGTTTTGTTTTTTGCTTCATAGTGTGTGCTCAAGTAAGTTTCATTATGTTACTTGCTCAAGTATGTTTTGAATTATTCTTTCTATTGTACCATTTCAATATTGAAACATGGTGTTTGAGCAAATGTATAATTATGTTTGTGGCCTTAAATGATGCTCAGATGATGGGAGAGTTAATTACCAGTTATAGGATGAGCCCTGAAAGTTTTCGGATAATCTAAAAACAAAAATTCTACCTAGTGTTTTCTGGGAAATAGAACAATGAAATGTTTTGACCACATTCATATGAGCTCATTATTACATATTCATAAACAGTTACATTTGAAGGTATATACTTACAAATCTACAGAGGCTTCTGTAAGCACTAGATCACTGCAGAGTGGATTGTAAGTACAGCAATTTCAATTATTTTTAATGACATAAAATATGCCATTGGATAATTAGGAAAAAATGATGTGCATTATTTTAAATATTTAGACTAGTGAGAAGAGATTGTACACACACACATACGCCCCCCCCCCAACAATGTAAGATTAGCTTAAATCCTCAATTTAGTCACCTAACAAAACAAAATCAAGAGGCCATATGGATTAGCACATCTAGTGCACTGTCTTGGATTTCTCAGAGTTCCTAATGAGTGGAAAGTTGCTGCCAATGGCATCTAGAATAAGTAGGGGTCTTGACAGGTAGAAGAAGTGAAATTGTTCTATAACATAGAAATAATTAGTAAAAATAGGAAGAAATATTTATTTACTTGAAACCTACCTAGATCTTGAGTCAAACTCAGTCTCATCACAGTCTTATCTTGGAAAAGTAATCAGTGTCTCTGCTGAGAAAGCCCTAAAGAAAGGTTCTAACAGAGCTTCCTAGCAAACAAGAAAGCCTCCAGCTTGTCTTTTTAGTTAATGACCTTTGACAAGGGTAGCTGTGATAATGAATTAATCCAAGCCTTATGATTATAAATCTATCTTGCTAAAAATGTCTAGTCACTTGTTCCTTGTTACTTCTGTGGTGTTTAAATGGAATTCAATTTCTTCTTCTTCCCCTTCTTTTCCTTCCCCTTCTCCTCCTTTGCATCATCAAAGCCAAGATGTACAGAGAGCCTAGATATGCTTAAAAGTGCTATATGGTTTTCAGCAGTACAACTGTATTGTGTCGCTTATGAGGTTCAATTTATGGTTGCAACATTCTGTGGATGAGAAAAAGTGAGGATTAGAATACTAGCTGCTATAAGTAATGAATCTAAAGCAAGAATTTGAAGAGATGTATTACCACAGAGTATCCACTTGAACATTGTACTGTACTGTCTCTCAGGAGCACCACAAAAGTCCAATTTCATCCAATTCCCTGAATCCTGATTTCTTGATTTCAACATTTTAAGTTTGTTGCTCTGCTCCATGCCTTATCCTCAGTGTACTTTTTATAGTTTGTAAAGCACAAATTCATTCAAAATAATCAGAGTATTTGAAAACATCAAATGTTAACCAGTAAGAATTTTACCACCTCTATGGTAGAAGGCTCAAGGGTTCTAGATGATCTGGCCCTATGGGCAATTACTGAATTGTACTAAGTTATAATAAGTAATATATTAAAGATGATATTATAGTCATGGTACCAAGATAGGTGTAAACTTTCAAAGTAAAATCCATGCATGCATAATTCACAAAGGAAATGATTAACGAATTTCTGAACTCCTAGACACATCTGTCCAACTAGGATCAGGGGATAAGAAACTTGCAAGCTATTGCTATGACTCTCCTTCCTTTTCCTGGTAAGACTATGGTCCTATCTCCTAATATCAATCAAAGTAAAATTCAAATGGATTGGTAAAAGATTTTGTTAAATGTTCCTAGGATGTAAGGAAATTGTATACCAGCAACCATTTCATACCCAAGAAAATAACTTTGAGCAGTTGTGTAGTAGTAGATCGAGGTACATATATTTTCCCTGTGGAGTAGATATAGGTCATGAAGAAGAGGAGCTGGCCTGGAGCTAGTTGAAATTCTGCCCAGGAAGATGACTTATCAGAAAATGGGGACTTCAGTAGTATTTTTTTTTTTTTTTTTTTTTTTTTTTTTTGCGGTGCTGGGGATTGAACCCAGGGCCTTGTGCTTGTGAGGCAAGCATTCTACCAACTGTGTTATATCCCCAGTCCTCTCAGTAGTGTTTAAATAGTGTGAACTATCAGAGAAACAAAAACTGAAGGGAGGGGAAATTAGCCTGCTCAAGAAAAAGGTGTATTTCTCACAACACAGGGAGATTCAGTGAAAAAACTTTAATAATAGAAACTTTAAAAGAGTTCACAAAAGTGCCACCTGGTAGATAGCATTGAACATCTGCCAGGTCTAGGAACCACAGAGCCAACTTACAATTGCATTCATTCAAGGAAGACAATTTTCCTATTGGAATCCTCCCCTTTCTCTGATCTACCCTGCAGGTGTTAAAGTAAACCTGATGCTAGAGAAGCAACAATGTAGCTTATAATGCTAAAGAAAGTAACAGAGATCTACCTTCATGCAATCTTCAGCAGGACTGGGATAGGATGAAGAATGTCGAACATTAAATCCAATGAAGAATTGTGGTTGTATTTTGGATTGAATGGTCTAACTTCTTAATTTAATAAGTTTTAGAAGTTTAAAATAATGGTAGAACTGTCTACTAAATAATAATGAGCATACAAATTATGGGTGATAGATTGTTTCATCTACTAGTTATAAGGGAGAAAAATCCCAAACATAAATTATATTAATAAACGTGTTGGTTGTGTTTAAAAATAGCACTAGAACAATTACTTAAAGACAATGAAAAATGATGAAAGGCAGGTTAAAATTTAAGAAATGGTTATTCATGAGCAACTTCATTGCATCATAGAACAATGGAAAGTATGTTGTCTTCTTAACAAGAGACATTTCTATTCATTTCGGCTTAGGCAACAAAATTTTCAGCTTTACAGGTCATAGGCAAGTGAATTCAATTCAGAGTAGGTGGCAAAAAATCTAAAAATATAAAGGGAAGATTTTAGAAGCAAGTAAGACTTCAATAATTGGATGAGTAAACATTCTTACATATCATTGGCTAACTGAAAAGTCATGTGTAGATGTGGAAAACCTCAGTCCAAGGAAAAACTGGGGAGAGTTGAGGACATACTGTGCTTTTTAATGAATATTTCAACCCACATACAACCTCATCAGGAAAATATGGAGGTTTTACTGGTTTGACATCTCTGAAAACGAAGTTTAACTAATTCCTAAATCACACAGCCCCCAAAGAGATCTATAAAATGCCAAGCTTATACATTCATATACATGAATATGACCAGAAATACAAGTCTAAACTCAACCGAGGAGACAGTTTTTAAAGTTTAGGAGGCCAGACAAATAAATTACCTACTATAAGATAAAAAAAAAAAAAAGGTCAATGCTTCCCAAATGAACAAAAGAGAATACAAAATCCTACAAGAAAATATCTACAATGGCTAATTTTTAACCAAAATTACTAGACAGACAAATAATTAGAAAACTACAACTCACACTTGGAAAACAAATTATAGTCAATAGAAATTTTAAAATGTCACAGATGTTGAATTAAACAGGCACAAGTATCAAAACCGATATTATAAATATGTTCAAAGCATTAAGGGCAACTGTGCAAACAGTGAGTAACAAAATATGGACTTTCAATAGAGAAATGGAAACTAAGAACCAAAGAAAAATTCTAGGGCTAAAACTCAAAACTAACTTAAATGAGAATTTTTTTTTAATTTTTAAATTTTTATTTTTTTTTATTTTAAACAAATGGGATACATGTTGTTTCTGTTTGTACATGGAGTAATAGCATACCATTTGCAGAATCATAAATTTACATAGGGTAATGATGTTTGATTCATTCCGTTATTTTTTCCTCCCCCCTACCCCTCCCAACTCTCTTTTCCCTCTATACAGTCCCTCCTTCCTCCATTCGTGCCCCCCTCTCACCCCCCATTATGTGTCATCATCCGCTTATCAGTGAGATCATTCGTCTTTTGGATTTTTGAGATTGGCTTAACTCACTTAACATGATATTCTCCAATTTCATCCATTTGCCCCCAAATGCCATAATTTTATTATTCTTTATAGCTGAGTAATATTCCATTGTATATATATATACCACAGTTTCTTTAATTTCATTCATCAATTGAAGGCCATCTAGGTTGGTTCCACAGTCTGGCTATTGTGAATTGAGCAGCTATGAACATTGATGTGGCTGATTTTAAGTCCTTTGGGTACAGGCCAAGGAGTGGGATAGCTGGGTCAAATGGTAGGTCCATTCCAAGTTTTCTAAGGAATCTCCACACTGCTTTCCAGAGTGGCTGCACTAATTTGCAGCCTCACCAGCAATGTATGAGTGTACCTTTTTCCCCATATCCTCTCCAACACCTATTGTTGCTTGTATTCTTGATAATTGCCATTCTAATTGGGGTGAGATGGAATCTTAGGGCAGTTTTGATTTGCATTTCTCTTATTACTAAAGATGGTGAACATTTTTTCATATGTTTGTTGATTTCTTGGTAGATCTTCTTCTGTGAAATGTCTGTTCTAAATGTTCCTTAGCCCATTTATTGATTGAGTTATTTGTATTCTTGGTGTAGGGTGTTTTGAGTTCTTTATAGATTCTGGAAATTAGTGCTCTATCTGAAGTATGAGTGGCAAAGATATTCTCCCACTCTGTAGGCTCTCTCTTCCCATTGCTAAGAGTTTCCTTTGCTGAGAGAAAGCTTTTTAGTTTGAATCTATCCTAGTTATTGATTCTTGCTTTTATTTCTTGTGCTATGGGAGTCCCATTAAGGACGTCTGATCCTAAGCCAACAAGGTGAAGATTTGGACCTACTTTTTCTTCTATAAGATGCAGGGTCTCTTGTCTGATTTCAAGGTCCTTGATCCATTGTGAGTTGAGTTTTGTGCAGGGTGAGAGACAGGGGTTTAGTTTCATTCCATTGCTTATGGATTTCCAGTTTTCCCAGCACCATTTGTTGAAGAGGCTATCTTTTCTCCATTGCATATTTTTGGCACCTTTGTCTAGTATGATAAAATTGTATTTATTTGGGTTTGGGTCTGTGTCCTCTATTCTGTACCATTGATCTACCTGTCTATTTTGGTACCAATACCATGCTGTTTTTGTTACTATTGTTTTGTAGTAGAGTTGAAGTTCTGGTATTGCAATACCCCCTGTTTCACTCTTCCTGCTAAGGATTGCTTTAGCTATTCTGGGTTTCTTATTCTTCCAGATGAATTTCATGAGTGCTTGCTCTATTTCTGTAAGGTATGTCATTGGAATTTTAATTGGAATTGCATTAAATCTGTATAGTACTTTTGGTAGTATGGCCATTTTGACAATATTAATTCTGCCTATCCAAGAACATGGGAGATCTTTCCATCTTCTAAGGTCTTCCTCAATTTCTCTCCTCAATGTTTTGTAGTTTTCATTGTAGAGATCTTTTACCTCTTTGGTTAGATTGATTCCCAAGTATTTTATTTTATTTTTTTGAGGCTATTGCAAATGGGGTTGTTTTCCTCATTTCCCATTCAGCTGTTTTGTCGCTTGCATATAAAAATGCTTTAGATTTATGTATGTTGATTTTATAGCCTGCTATTTTGCTGAATTCATTGATGAGGTCTATAAGTTTTCTGGAGGACTTTTGTGGATCCTCTAAACATAGATCATGTCATCAGCAAATAGTGACAGCTTAAGTTCCTCTTTTCCTATTCCTATCCCTTTAATTTCTTTGGTCTGCCTAATTGCTCTAGCTAGAGTTTCCAGGACAATGTTGAATAGATGTGGTGAAAGAGGACATCCCTGTCTTGCTCCTGTTATTAAAGGGAATGGTTTCAGTTTTTCTCCATTAAGAATGGTGTTGGCCATGGGTTTAGCATAAATAGCCTTTACAATGTTCAGGTATGTTCCTACTATCCCTATTTATTCTAGTGTTTTGAGCATGAAGGGGTGTTGTACTTTGTCAAATGCTTTTTCTGCATCAATTGAAATAACCATATGATTCTTATCCTTAAGTCTATTGACATGATGGATTACGCTTATTGATTTACGAATGTTTAACCATCCTTGCATTCCAGGGATGAACCCCACTGGATCAAGGTGCACAATTTTCTTAATATGTTTTTGGATACAGTTTGCCAATATTTTGTTAAGGATCTTTGCATCTATGTTCATCAAGGATATTGGTCTAAAATTTTCTTTCCTTGATGTGTCTTTTCCTGGTTTGAGTATGAGGGTGATATTAGATTCATAGAATGAGTTTGGTAGGGTACCCTCCTTTCCTATTTCCTGGAATACTTTGAGAAGTATTGGAATGAGTTCTTCTTTGAAGGTCTTGTAGAACTTGGCTGAGAATCTATCTGGTCCTGGGCTTTTCTTGGATGGTAGGTTTTTAATGGCTTCTTCTATTTCATTGTTTGATATTGATCTGTTTAAATTGTGTATGTCCTCCTGGTTCAGTTGGGAGGAGCATATGTCTCTAGAAATTTGTCAATGTCTTCAGTAGTTTCTATTTTGTTGGAATACAGATTTTCAAAGTAGCTTCTCATTATGTTCTGTATCTCAGTGGTGTATGTTGTGATATTTCCTTTTGCATCATGTATTTTAGTAATTTGAGTGTTCTCTCTCCTTCTCTTTGTTAGTGTGGTTAAGGGTTTGTCTATTTTGTTTACTTTTCAAAGAACCAACTTTTTGTTTTGTCAATTTTTTGAATTGTTTCTTTTGTTTCAATTTCATTGATTTCAGCTCTGATTTTAATTATTTCCTGTCTTCTACTACTTTTGCTGTTCTTCTGTTCTTCTTTTTCTAGAGCTTTGAGCTGTAATGTTAGGTCATTTAGTTGTTGACTTTTCATTCTTTCCTGGAATGCTCTCCATGCAATGAATTTTCCTCTTAGCACCACTTTCATAGTGTCCCAGAGATTTTGATATGGTGTATCATCGTTTTCATTGACCTCTAAGAATTTTTTTTATCTCCTCCCTGATGTTTTCTGTTATCCATGTTTCATTCAAGAGCATATTATTTAGTCTCCAGGCATTGGAGTAATTTCTGTTTTTTATTTTGTCATTGATTTCTACTCTCAGTCCATTATGATCTGATAGAACACAAGGCAGTATCTCTATTTTTTTGCATTTCCTAAGGGCTGCTTTGTGGCATAATATATGGTCTACTTTCGAGAAGGTTCCATGTGCAGCTGAGAAGAAAGTGAATCTGCTCTTTGATGGATGGAATATTCTATATATGTCTATTAAGTGTCGGTTATTGATTGTGTTATTGAGTTCTATGGTTTCTTTGGTTGGGTTTTGTTTGGAAGATCTATCTAATGGTGACAGGGGTGCATTAAAGTCACCCAGAATTATTGTGTTGTGGTCTATTTGATTCCTGAAATTGAGAAGGATTTGTTTGATGTACAGGGATGCACCATTGTTTGGGGCATAAATATTTACTATCATTATGTCTTCCTGATTCATGGTTCCCTTAAGCAGTATGAAATGTCCTACTTTGTCACTTCTGACTAACTTTGGCTTGAAGTCCACTTTATCTGATATAAGGATGGAAACCCCCCTCTTTTTTACTGAGTCCATGTGCGTGGTAGGTTTTTTCCCATCCTTTCACTTCTAGTCTGTGGATGTCTTTTTCTATGAGATGAATCTCTTGCAGGCAGAATATTGTTGGGTCTTTCTTTTTAATCCATTCTGCCAGTCTATGTCTTTTGATTGATGAGTTTAGGCCATTAATGTTCAGGGTTATTGTTGAGATATGATTTGTATTCCCAGTCATTTGGCTTATTTTTGGTTTTTAACTTGGCTTGGTTTCTCCTTTGAGTGGTTTTTCTCTAAGGTAATTCCTCCCTTCGCTGACCTCCATTGTTGTTTTTCATTTCCTCCTCGTGGAATATTTTGTTGAGAACATTCTGTAGCGCAGGCTTTCTATTTGTAAATTTTTTTAACTTTTGTTTATCATGGAAGAATTTTATTTCATCTTCAAATCTGAAGGTTAGTTTTGCTGGGTATAGGATTCTTGGTTGGCAACCATGTTCTTTCAGAGCTTAAAATATGTTGTTCCAGGCCCTTCTAGCTTTTAGAGTCTGGGTTGAGAAGTTGGCTGCTCTCCGTATTGTTCTCCGCCTATATGTAATCTGATACTTTTCTCTCTCGGCCTTGAAAATCCTTTTTTATTTTGAATGTTAGGCATTTTCATTATAATGTTCCTTGGTGTGGATCTGTTGTCATCTTGTGCATTTGGTGTTGTGTAAGCCTCTTGTATTTGATTTTCCATTTCATTCTTCAGGTTTGGGAAATTTTCTGATATTATTTCATTGAATAGGTTTTTCATTCCTTTGGTCTGTATTTCTCTGCCTTCCTCATTCCCAATAATTCTTAAAATTGGTCTTTTCATGATGTCCCATAGTTCTTGGAGATTCTGTTCATGATTTCTTACTATCTTCTCTGTTTGGGCAACTTTATTTTCAAGATTAAATATTTTGACTTCATTGTCTGAGGTTCTGTCTTCCAAGTGGTCTAGTCTTTTGGTGATGCTTTTCATTGAGTTTTTTATTTGGTTTATTGTTACCTTCATTTCAAGGATTTCCGTTTGGTTTTTTTCATTGAGAATCTCTATCTCTTAGTTGAAATGATCTTTTGCTTCCTGCAATTGCTCTTTCAGGTTATTGGTATTATCATTCATTGCCTGCATTTGCTCTCTTACCTTATCCTTTGCTTCACAAATTATCTTAATCATGTATAATCTGAAGTCCTTTTCTGACATTTCTTCTACCATACTGTCATTGGATTCTATTAATATAGAATGTAGATTTGTTTGGATCATTTTCTTCCCTTGTTTTTTCATGTTGTTCATGTATCTTCCCCTCTAGTAGTGCAGATCTGGGGTATTCTAGATTTTCCCCTATAGGCTTATAGTGGCCCTATAGGTTTCCAAAACTCTTTCTTTAAGGGGAGATCAATATTAGCAGTGCCTAAATCAGACACTATGCAATCCTAGACCAAATAGCCCCTATGGGGACAATAAAAAAATTGTCATAGTAAACAGAATGAGTTCCAATAATATCTTGGGTAAAACAAACAGGTTTGCAATAAGGTCTGCAGTTTCTAATGGAGGACAAAGAGGATGCAGAGGGATGTAGAATGTGGCTGTTAATGGGATAAGAAACGAATATACAGAAGTTCTAGAAAATAGAAAGTGTGAGAGTGTAATCAAAAGTAATTGTATATTAGCATGCAAAAAGGGAAGAAAGAGACTCTGAGGAAACAGGTAAACAAAAGGAAAAGAGAACAAGAAAAGTAAAGAAATAAAAACTTAAACTTTTTAAAAAGGAGAAAAACAGAAAATCTACTATATAACAGTCATATACTAATGAAACCTCCCAGTGTTCAGTAGCCTGATGCATGAGAGGTACCTGACAATGAGCTTCAAGCCTCCAGCAGGCATCTCAGGATGGGTTTTGACCCACCCAAAGATCAGAGCTAGGCTTCCAGGATTATCCAAGATGGTCGCTCTGGCTTCGAAATGTGTTGGCAAATGGGGAGCTGCAACTCATGGGTGGACGTGGTCAGCTGGAGGTCCTGGAGACGGAATGTGGTTGGTCAGGCAGGGGTCCTGGAGGTCGGGTGTGTTTGGTGTGGTTGTGGGATCCTGGAGGTTGGGTGCAATCAGTCAGTCTGGGGTCCTGGTGATAGTGCACAGTCAGTTGGTGTGGGTGTCCTGGCGGCAGGGAGCAGTCAGTCGATGTGAGGGCCCCAGAGGCAGGGAGTGATCAGTCGGGCTGAGGTATCCTGGAGACAGGGCTCAGTCAGTCCGGCCAGGGGTCCTATGGGGCCTGGCTATTGTCTCAAAATGGCGGCAGCCACGTGTAATCAAACCTGCAGGTACTGTAACAGTGAACTTCCAGGCAACAGCAGGCAGCTGGTGCTCCACTGGCAGTCAGCGATCAGTTTGCTGCCTGTTGTCGGACGATCACAAGGTGAACCTTGTGCATTGGGTGATGGATAGGTGTAAGGCAGGCAATGGACAGGCAAATGGTGGATGATAGACGCCTGACAGTGAGCAATCTGCACTCAAAAAAGTTGTCGATATGCTGGCAGACTGCAGGTCACATCACAGGAGACTGAGAATTTTATAGATTGGTTCAACATCAAATTCATGATGACAGAAATGTGAATCAGAGAAATTTAATACAAGCGATAGAAATTGTAAGTTCAGCAAAAATGGAGTCTGAATTTCAGGATATTGTCTGCTGAAGTGTGTCATGGATGTTCTAAGAGTACACATTCAATATATTTTAGTATCATGAATGTGAAGCGACTTGTAATAACCACTTGAGAAATAGCCTACCACAGAACTCTGATCTTTGATCACGTTTTCCTTTTAATAATTTAACCTATTTCCAAAATATAACTAGGCCAAGAAGAAACCCTAATGGTTTGAGCTTTGTCAATAAGACACATAATACTGTAAGCTCAAATGTCACCATGTTAGAGAATATATTTCAAAATCTGATTTTCTCATATCATGTAAGTGTTTGACTCTAGTTTATCAGATCACATTTTGCTTGGCTAGATTAACTGGGTGATCAACAAGTTTTTATTAAGAGCCTGCTATGTGCAAAACAGGTTACTTTGTCATAGAAATCAGGAATTTACATAACATCAACAAAGGCTACCTGAGAGGATTGTCTACTTCAGAAGCTATTTATCTTGCAATATAAAAGCAAGAGCCTGTGTGGAAGTAGACAATATTAATGCAATTCATTCTTCTTGTTGTCCATAGTTCAGAACTGGTAGATGAGAAAAGATAAAAATCTAGACTGGGTGGGGTGGTAGACACCTGTAATCCCTGCAATTTGGGATTACAGACTCAGCAATTTATTGAGACACCAAGCAATTCAGTGAGACCCTGCCTCTAACTAAAATACAAAATAAGGACTGGGATGTTGCTCAGTGGTTAAGCACCCCTGAGTTCAATCCTCAGTACCCAAAAAAGAAAGATAAAAATCTAGGACAAGGATAATCACGGTTTACTTTAAATTTTAAGGAAATATTTGAACCATTATGATGTTTTGTTTTCTGATTAACTTGCATGTGAAAATTAAAACAGAACGTGTTTTAAGCACTTTCTGCATATGATAAGTACATCGCTTATTTTGTTTGATTCTTCACAACTCTGTGATATAGTGCTATGCATAATACATAGGCAAAGCAACTAAAATTCAGAGAGTTTAAAAACTAAAATGTTGCACTGGGGTTGTGGCTCAGTGGTAGAGTGCTTGCCTAGCATGTGTAAAGCACTAGGTTCGATTCTTACCACCACATAAAAAAATGAATAAATAAAATAAAGGTATTGTATTCATCTACAACTAAAAAAAGTTTGAATAAAAACTCTGAAATGTTAAGAACTGAAATAGCGTGTGCAATATCAAGATGTTTGATAAAAAGCAGAAGCAAGATTGGAACCACTGTCTGTCCAAAGTACCTGTGAGCAAAGAATTTAGACTCTCTACAGCATAACACTGTTCACCAAAATGCATATGGCATACACATTCCAATTAATTAGTCCTTAGGCTTATTTTGAAATAGAACTTTACCAATAAGGACTCTGCCACTACCAGAAATTTAGAAATGTTGAAAATCAAATCATATTTACATTTTTTAGTATTTTTGAACTGTAATTATTTCTAACTATGACAAAAACTGGAAATTGTTTTCCCCATCACCAATTGTATAACAAATTTTGAAATGTGAAACTAAGAAATAGTGCAAAATCAATAACCTTGCTCAAGGTCACCAAGCAAGTATGCCTGGGAGGCCAAATCAGAACTTATTTTCATTTTCTACAAAAGACAACTGTGTACTATTTCCACGAAGATGCAAGATACAGGGGAGGAATGTTTTTGTTGTGTCAGTTTTAATTTGGCAAGCCTTAACATTTGGTCACTTTTGTTCTTTGTTACAGGGTTTCCTCGAATGTATTGAATTTCCCCTTCATGTTTTAGCAGAGAACAACTGAAGGGGGGGGGGGGGAGACTAGCTTAATAACCCATTCAAATAAATGCCTATTTATTTGAATTTGTGACATTCTATTTAAACAAATTTGCGGTTTTGTTTACCTAAATGTGATATTGTTAAAATACACAGCTGCCGTAGCTTGAGTGTGAGATGCTTGAGATGCTCCGCCTGCTCAAGTGTATTTATATGCTTGTGTATTCGAAGCCTCACACCTCACTACACACATAACAGCTTATAGAAACAGCATCCTACTCATGTGGGGTGTCAGATACTAACTCTTCACAACAATGCTATTTAGGATTATTTATTTAATACAACTTATTCATGGTCTACTTAGCTCTGCCTTGTTAAAGAGGTCTCCGTCCCTTTGGACTTGAATGTGCCATTTGAAATAAAGCATATAGGTGGTTTCAGAATCTTTCAAATGACATAGATATGGCTTGATTACTTGCTCCTTTAAAAACATTTCCTGTTCTAGCTAAACTTTTTTTAATAAAATCTCCTTCAGCAAAGGGACAACTCAATTGAATTATCCTTTCCCTTTATCCCTAGGGAATGGGAAGGAGGAGAGGAAAGGTTGAGGGTGAAAGTAGAATTACAATGCCTACCAGTGGAGTCTGTTAATGGAAAAGACTTCTCATCCATAGCTACAGTCCCACTAGCATAACAACATAATTAGCTTTGGAGTTTTAGTAATTACCATCCAGATTCCCAAGGAAAACAGTCCTGAAATTACTGCTGTGTAATCACAAAGAAAATTGTAAAGTTTCCTGCTTAAATTTACTTCAGCTCATAAACAGAAATATTTGCCAAAGATCTTGTGATAAAAGACTAAGTTTGAAAAAAGTCTCCAGTTTCAAAGATCTCTCAGAGGTGTTTTAAATAGAGCTTCAAGTCAACAATTCCATATTCAACTAGCTTCTCATCATTTGTGGCCACCTCCGTAACATGGGGCCATTAATTTCAACAATCTCAGTCTGTTCAACACTGTCCGCTTCCATGACTCATTTTGACATGTATGTGTGTCTGGTCTAATATTTGATCTTCTGCCTCTTTAATCCTTTCAAAAAAAATTTTTTTTACCCGTTCTAATAGTTGTACATGACAGTAGAATGAATTCATACTTTGTGATAAATCATACATAAATGGAGTGTAATTTCTCATTTTTCTGATTGTACATATTGTAGGATCACATCGGTCATGCAGTCATATATGTACATGAGTTAATAATGTGTGTTCCACTATACTATCCTTCCTACCCCCACATATCCCTTCCCCTTCTTTCATTCCCCTACTTTATATTAGTATTAGACTTACTAATATAAAGTAACTCTATTCTTTCCTAGCCGCCCCCCATCACCTTATTATGAATTAGCATTGGCATATCAGAGAAAACATTCGGCCTTTGGTTTTTTGGGTTTGGCTTATTTTGCTTAGTATGATATTCTCCAACTTCATCCATTCACTAGCAAATGCTATTATTTCATTTTTCTTTAAAGTTGAGTAATATTCCATTATATATATGTATGTATTTATACATATACATATATAAATGTGATATATGTATGTATATATACACATATTTATATATATATATATCACATTTTCTTTATCCATTCATTTGTTGAAGGGCACCTAGGTTAGTTCCATAGTTAAGCTATTGTGAGTTGAGCTGCTATAAACATTGATGTGGCTGTGTCATTGTAGTATTCTGATTTTAATCCTTTGGGCATAAACTGAGGAGTGGGATAGCTGGGTCAAATGGTAGGTCCATTCCAAGTTTTCAGAGGAGTCTCCGTATTGCTTTCCATAATGGTTGCACCAGTTTGCATTCCCACCAGCAATATATGAGCGTACATTTCCCCCCACATCCTCACCAACATTTACTGTTGCTTATATTCTTGATAACTGCCAAGCTGATGGGAGTAAGAAAAAATTTTAGAGTAGTTTTGATTTGCATTTCTCTGTCACCAGAAGGAGTTGTAGGGAGTATGGGAATTTGGATCTTGGTCATTGGCTGGCTGTGATAAGGATATCATCAGTTGTGTTAAGTAGAACCCATACCTTATGCATTTCTTGGAGAAAAACACTGAAAGGCTTGATTTAAGATGTGTATTCTTTAGTTTGTCTAATTGCTCTGGCTAGAGTTTTGAGGACAATGTTGAAAAGAAGTGGTGAAAGAGGGCATCCCTGTTTTGTTTCCATTTTTAAAGGGAATGGTTTCAGTTTTTCTCCATTAAGAATGATGTTGGCCATGGGTTTAGCATAAATAGCCATTAAAATGTTCAGGTATGTTCCTACTATCCCTATTTTTTCTAGTGTTTTGAGCATGAAGGTGTGTTCTATTTTGTCGAACGCTTTTTCTGTGTCAATTGAAATAACCATATGACTCTTATCCTTAAGTCTATTGATATGATGGATTACGTTTATTGATTTACGGATGTTAAACCATCCTTGCATTCCAGGGATGAACCACACTTGATCAAGGTGCACGATTTTCTTAATATATTTTGGAGACTGTTTGCCAATATTTTGTTAAGGATCTTTGCATCTATATTCATCAAGGTCTAAAATTTTCTTTCCCTGATGTGTCTTTTCCTGGTTTGGGTATGAAGGTGATATTAGCTTCATAGAATGAGTTTGGTAGGGTACCCTCCTTTCCTATTTCCTGGAATACTTTGAGAAGTATTGGAATGAGTTCTTCTTTGAAGATCTTGTAGAACTTGGTGAGAATTCATCTGGTCCTGGGCTTTTCTTGGATGGTAGGTTTTTAATGACTTCTTCTATTTCATTGTTTGATATTGATCTGTTTAAATTGTGTATGTCCTCCTGGTTCAGTTTGGGAGGAGCATATGTCTCTAGAAATTTGTCAATGTCTTCAGTAGTTTCTATTTTGTTGGAATACAGATTTTCAAAGTAGCTTCTCATTATGTTCTGTATCTCAGTGGTGTCTGTCGTAATATTTCATTTTACATCACGAATTTTAGTAATTTGAGTCTTCTCTCTCCTTCTCTTTGTTAGTGTGGTTAAGGGTTTGTCTATTTTGTTTACTTTCTCAAAGAACCAACTTTTTGTTTTGTCAATTTTTTGAATTGTTTCTTTTGTTTTAATTTCATTGATTTCAGCTCTGATTTTAATTATTTCCTGTCTTCTACTACTTTTGCTGTTCTTCTGTTCTTCTTTTTCTAGAGCTTTGAGCTGTAATGTTAGGTCATTTAGTTGTTGACTTTTCATTCTTTCCTGGAATGCTCTCCATGCAATGAATTTTCCTCTTAGCACCACTTTCATAGTGTCCCAGAGATTTTGATATGGTGTATCATCGTTTTCATTGACCTCTAAGAATTTTTTTTATCTCCTCCCTGATGTTTTCTGTTATCCATGTTTCATTCAAGAGCATATTATTTAGTCTCCAGGCATTGGAGTAATTTCTGTTTTTTATTTTGTCATTGATTTCTACTCTCAGTCCATTATGATCTGATAGAACACAAGGCAGTATCTCTATTTTTTTGCATTTCCTAAGGGCTGCTTTGTGGCATAATATATGGTCTATTTTCGAGAAGGTCCCATGTGCAGCTGAGAAGAAAGTGAATCTGCTCTTTGATGGATGGAATATTCTATATATGTCTATTAAGTGTCGGTTATTGATTGTGTTATTGAGTTCTATGGTTTCTTTGGTTGGGTTTTGTTTGGAAGATCTATCTAGTGGTGACAGGGGTGCATTAAAGTCACCCAGAATTATTGTGTTGTGGACTATTTGATTCCTGAAATTGAGAAGGATTTGTCTGATATACAGAGATGCACCATTGTTTGAGGCATAAATATTTACTATCATTATGTCTTCCTGAGTCATGGTTCCCTTAAGCAGTATGAAATGTCCTTCTTTATCCTTTCTGACTAACTTTGGCTTGAAGTCCACTTTATCTGATATAAGGATGGAAACCCCCGCTTTTTTACTGAGTCCATGTGCGTGGAAGGTTTTTTCCCATCCTTTCACCTTTAGTCTGTGGATGTCTTTTTCTATGAGATGAGTCTCTTGCAGGCAGCATATTGTTGGTTGGGTCTTTCTTTTTAATTCATTCTGCCAGTTTATGTCTTTTGATTGATGAGTTTAGGCCATTAATGTTCAGGGTTATTATTGAGATATGATTTGGGCTTAATTTTGGTTTTAACTTGGCTTGATTTCTCCTTTGAGTGGGTTTTTCTCTAAGGTAGTTCCTTCCTTTGCTGACCTACATTGTTGTTTTTCATTTCCTCCTTGTGGAATATTTTATATAAAATATATAAATATATAAAGACTATAGCGCAGTCGTTCTATTTGTAAATTCTTTTAACTTCTGTTTATCATGGAAGGATTTTATTTCATCTTCAAATCTGAAGGTTAGTTTTACTGGGTATAGGATTCTTGGTTGGCAGCCATGTTCTGTCAGAGCTTGAAAAATGTTGTTCCAGGCCCTTCTAGCTTTTAGAGTCTGGGTTGAGAAGTCTGCTGCTATCTGCATTGGTCTCGCCCTATATGTAATCTGATGCTTTTCTCTCCTAGTCTTCAAAATCCTTTTTTATTTTGAATGTTAGGCATTTTCATTATAATGTGCCTTGGTGTGGATCTGCTGTGATTTTGTGCATTTGGTGTTGTGTAAGTCTCTTGTATTTGATTTTCCATTTCATTCTTCAGGTTTGGGAAATTTTCTGATATTATTTCATTGAATAGGTTGTTCATTCCTTTGGTTTGTATCTCTCTGCCTTCCTCAATCCCAATAATTCTTAAATTTGGTCTTTTCATGATGTCTCATAGTTCTTGGAGATTCTGTTCATGATTTCCTACCATCTTCTCTGTTTGGGCAACTTTCTTTTCTTTTTTTTTTTTTGTTTTCTTTTTTCTTTTTATTGTAAAATAATGGGATACATGTTGTTTCTCTGTTTGTACATGGCATAAGGCATACCATTTGTGTCATCATAAATTTACATAGAACAAGATTGTTTGATTCATTCTGTTATTTTTTCCCTTCCCCCCACCCCTCCCACCCCACTTTTCCCTCTATACAGTCTTTCCTTCCTCCATACTTGCCCCCCTCCCTAACCCTAACTCTAACCCTAACACTAACCCCTCCCTACCCCATTATGTGTCATCATCCACTTATTAGTGATATCATTCGTCCTTTGGCTTTTTGAGATGGGCTTATCTCACTTAGCATGATATTCTCCAATTTCATCCATTTGCTTTCAAATGCCATAATTTTATCATTCTTTATGGCTGAGTAATATTCCATTGTATATATATACCACAGTTTCTTTATCCATTCATCAATTGAAGGACATCTAGGTTGGTTCCACAGTCTGGCTATTGTGAATTAAGCAGCTATGAACATTGATGTGGCTGTATCTCTGTAGTATGCTGATTTTAAGTCCTTCAGGTATAGGCCAAGGAGTGGGATAGCTGGGTCAAATGGTGGTTCCATTCCAAGTTTTCTACGGAATCTCCACACTGCTTTCCAGAGTGGCTGCACTAATTTGCAGCCCCACCAGCAATGTATGAGTGTACCTTTCTCCCCACATCCTCGCCAACACCTGTTGTTGCTCGTATTCTTGATAATAGCCATTCTAATTGGGGTGAGATGGAATCTTAGGGCAGTTTTGATTTGCATTTCTCTTATTACTAAAGATGGTGAACATTTTTTCATATGTTTGTTGATTTCTTGTAGATCTTCTTCTGTGAAATGTCTGTTCATTTCCTTAGCCCATTTGTTGATTGGGTTATTTGTATTCTTGGTGTAGGGTGTTTTGAGTTCTTTATATATTCTGGAAATTAGTGCTCTTTCTGAAGTATGATTGGCAAAGATATTATCCCACTCTGCACACTCTTTCTTCACATTGCTGATAGTTTCCTTTGCTGAGAGAAAGCTTTTTAGTTTGAATCTATCCCAGTTATTGATTCTTGCTTTTATTTCTTGTGCTATGGGAGTCCTGTTAAGGAAGTCTGGTCCTAAGCCGACATGTTGAAGATCTGTACCTACTTTTTCTTCTATAATCTGCAGAGACTCTGGTCTGATTCCGAGGTCCTTAATCCATTTTGCGTTTAGTTTCCTGCATGGTGAGAGATATGGGTTTAGTTTCATTCTGTTGCATATGGATTTCCAATTCTCCCAGCACCATTTGTTGAAGAGGCTATCTTTTCTCCATTGCATATTTTTGGCACCTTTATCTAGTATGAGAAAATTGTATTTATTTGGGTTTGTGTCCGTGTCCTCTATTCTGTACCATTGATCTACCTGTCTATTTTGGTACCAATACCATGCCGTTTTTCTTACTATTGCTTTGTAGTAGAGTTGAAGATCTGGTATTGCAATACCCCTGTTTCACTCTTCCAGCTAAGGATTGCTTTAGCTATTCTGGGTTTCTTATTCTTCCAGATGAATTTCATAATTGCTTGCTCTATTTCGGTAAGGTACGCCATTGGGATTTTAATTGGAATTGCACTGAATTTGTATAGCACTTTAGGTAGTATGGCCATTTTGACAATATTAATTCTTCCTATCCAAGAACATGGAAGATCTTTCCATCTTCTAAGGTTTTCTTTAATTTCTTTCTTTAGTGTTCTGTAGTTCTCATTGTAGAGGTCTTTCACCTCTTTTGTGAGATTTACTCCCAAATATTTTATTTTTTTCGAGGCTATTGTGAATGGGGTAGTTTTCCTAATTTCTCTTTCTGAAGATTCATCACTTATGTATAAAAATGCGTTGGATTTATGGGCATTGATCTTGTAACCTGCTACTTTACTGAATTCACTTATGAATTCTAAGAGTTTTCTGGTGGAATTTCCAGGTTCCTCTAAATATATAATCATGTCATCAACAAAGAGGGATAGTTTGAGTTCTTCTTTTCCGATTCATATCCCTTTAATTTCTTTGGTTTGTCTAATTGCTCTGGCCAGAGTCTCAAGAATGATGTTGAATAGAAGTGGTGAAAGAGAGCATCCCTGCCTTGTTCCAGCTTTTAGGGGGAATGCTTTCAGTTTTTCACCATTTAGAATGATATTAGCCATGGGCTTAGCATAAATCGCCTTTACAATGTTAAGGAATGTTCCCACTATCCCTATTTTTTCTAGTGTTTTGAGCATGAAGGGGTGCTGTATTTTATCAAATGCTTTTTCTGCATCTATTGAAATAATCATGTGATTCTTGACTTTAAGTCTATTGATATGGTGAATTACATTTATTGATTTCCTGATGTTGAACCAACCTTGCATCCCTGGGATGAAACCCACTTGATCATGGTGCACTATCTTTTTAATATGTTTTTGTATGCGATTTGCTAAAATTTTGTTGAGAATTTTTGCGTTGATGTTCATTAAGGATATTGGTCTGAAATTTTCTTTCCTTGATGAGTCTCTGTCTGGTTTAGGTATCAGTGTGATATTGCATTCATAGAATGAGTTTGGGAGGGTTCCCTCCTCTTCTATTTTATGGAATACTTTGAGAAGTATTGGAATGAGCTCTTTTAAAGGTTTTGTAGAACTCGGCTGAGAACCCATCTGGTCCCGGACTTTTCTTTGTTGGTAGGCTTTTGATGACTTTTTCTATTTCAGTACTTGAAATTGGTCTATTTACATTGTGTATGTCCTCCTCGTTCAGTTTAGGCATTTCATATGTCTCTAGAAACCTGTTGATGTCTTCGAAATTTTCTATTTTGTTGGAGTATAGATTTTCAAAATAGCTTCTAATTATGTTTTGTATTTCAATCCTGTCTGTTGTGATATTTCCTTGTTCATTCCGAATTTTAGTGATTTGGGTTTTCTCTCGTCTTCTCTTTGTTAGTGTGGCTAAAGGTTTATCAATTTTGTTTATTTTTTCGAAGAACCAACTATCTATTTTGTCAATTTTTTGTATTGTTTCTTTTGTTTCAATTTCATTGAATTCAGCTCTGAGTTTAACTATTTCCTGTCTTCTACTACTTTTGGTGTTGGTCTGTTCTTCTTTTTCTAGGGCTTTGAGCTGTAGTGTTAGATCGTTTATTTGTTGAGTTTTACTTCTTTTATGAAATGCGCTCCATGAAATAAATTTCCCTCTAAGTACTGCTTTCATAGTGTCCCAGAGATTTTGATATGATGTTTCTTTGTTCTTATTTACCTCTAAGAATTTTTTAATTTCCTTCCTAATATCTTCTGTTATCCATTCATCATATAATAGCATATTGTTTAATCTCCAGATGTTGGAATAGTTTCTGTGTTTTACTCTTTCATTTATTTCTAACTTCAATCCATTATGATCTGATAGAATACATGCTAGTGTCTCTATCTTCTTGTATTTGCTAACATTAGCTTTGTGGCATAATATATGGTCTATTTTAGAGAAGGATCCATGTGCTGCTGAGAAGAAAGTGTATTCGCTCTTGGTTGGATGGTATATCCTATAAATGTCAGTTAAGTCTAAATTATTGATTGTGTTATTGAGATCTATGGTTTCTTTGTTCAATTTTTGTTTGGAAGATCTGTCCAGTGGTGAGAGAGGTGTGGTAAAATCACCTAGTATTATTGTGTTATGGTGTATTTGGTTTCTGAAATTGAGAAGGATTTGTTTGACATACATGGATGAGCCACTGTTTGGGGCATAGATGTTTATGATTGTTATATCTTGCTGATTTATGCTTCCCTTAAGCAGTATGAAATGACCTTCTTTATCCCTTCTGACTAACTTTGGCTTGAAGTCCACATTATCTGAAATGAGGATGTATACTCCAACTTTTTTGCTGAGTCCATGTGCATGGTATGTTTTTCCCCATCCTTTCACCTTTAGTCTATGGGTATCTTTTTTTATGTTGTGAGTCTCTTGTAAGCAACATTTTGTTGGATCTTTCTTTTTAATCCAATCTGCCAGTGTATGTCTTTTGATTGATGAATTCAGGCCATTTACATTCAGGGTTATTATTGAGATAGGATTTGGTTTCCCGGTCATTTGGTTCATATTTTAAATTTTATATATTTATTTGTTTGACACAACTTGTTTCCTCCTTTATTTGACAATTCCTTTAGGATAATTCCTCCCTTTGCTGATTTGCTTCTTTGTTTTTCATCTCTTCCTCATGGAATATTTTGCTGAGAATGTTCTGTAATGCTGGCTTTCTTTTTGTAAATTCTTTTAGCTTTTGTTTATCATGGAAGGATTTTATTTCATCGTCAAATTTGAAGGTAAGTTTTGCTGGGTATAAGATTCTTGGTTGGCATCCATTTTCTTTCAGGGCTTGAAAAATGTTGTTCCAGGCCCTTCTAGCTTTTAGGGTCTGGATTGAAAAATCTGGTGATATGCGTATTGGTTTCCCCCTGAATGTAATTTGGTTCTTTTCTCTCACAGTCTTTAAAATTCTGTCTTTATTTTGTATGTTCGGTATTTTCATTATAATGTGCCTTGGTGTGGGTCTGTTGTAATTTTGTGTATTTGGAGTCCTATAAGCCTCTTGTACTTGATTTTCCATTTCTTTCTTCAGATTTGGGTAATTTTCTGATATTATTTCATTGAATAGGTTGTTCATTCCTTTGGTTTGTATCTCTGTGCCTTCCTCAATCCCAATCATTCTTAAATTTGGTCTTTTCATGATGTCCCAAAGTTCTTAGAGATTCTGTTCATGATTTCCTACCATCTTCTCTGTTTGGGCAACTTTATTTTCAATATTAAATATTCTGTCTTTATTGTCTGATGTTCTGACTTCCAAGTGGTCTAGTCTTTGGTGATGCTTTTCATTCAGTTTTTTATTTGGTTTATTATTTCCTTCATTTCAATGATTTCCGTTTGACTTTTTTTTTCTTTTTTTTTGTATCTCTATCTCTTTTTTGAAATGATCTTTTGCTTCCCTCAATTGCTCTTTCAGCTTATTGGTATTATCATTCATTGCCTGTATTTGCTCTCTTATCTCATACTTTGCTTTGCAAATCATCTTAATCAATATAATCTGAAGTCCTTTTCTGACAGTTGTTCTACCATACTGTCATTGGACTCTATTAATATAGAATCTAGATTTGTTTGGATCATTTTCTTCCCTTTTTTTTATGTTGTTCATGTACCTTCTCATCTTGCAGTGCAGATCTGGGGTATTGCATATTTCCCTCTATAGGCTTATAGTGACCTAAACAGACTAAAGAAATTAAAGGCATACGAATAGGAAATGAGGAACTTAAGCTGTCACTATTTGCGGATGACATGATTCTATATTTAGAGGATCCACAAAACTCCTCCCGAAAACTTATAGACCTCATCAATGAATTCAGCAAAATAGCAGGCTATAAAACCAACATACATAAATCTAAAGCATTTTTATACAAGCGATGAAACATCTGAACGGGAAATGAGGAAAACAATTCCATTTGTAATAGCCTCAAAGAAAATAAAACACTTGGGAATCAATCTAACCAAAGAGGTAAAAGATCTGTACAGTGAAAACTACAAAACACTGAAGAAAGAAATTAAGGAAGACCTTAGAAGATGGAAAGATCTCCCACATTCTTGGATAGGCAGAATTAATATTGTCAAAATGGCCATACTACCAAAAGTGCTATACAGATTCAATGCAATTCCAATTAAAATCCCAATTATGTACCTTATAGAAATAGAGCAAGCACTCATGAAATTCATCTGGAAGAATAAGAAATCCAGGATAGCTAAAGCAATCTTAGCAGGAAGAGTGAAACAGGGGGTATCATAATACCAGAACTTCAACTATACTACAAAGTAATAGTAACAAAAACGACATGGTATTGGCACCAAAATAGACAGGTAGATCAATGGTACACAATAGAGGACACGGACATAAATCCAAATAAATACAATTTTATCATACAAGACAAAGGTGCCAAAAATATGCAATGGAGAAAAGATAGCCTCTTCAACAAATGGTGCTGGGAAAACTGGAAATCCATATGCAACAGAATGAAATTATACCCGTATCTCTCACCCTGCACAAAACTCAACTCAAAATGGATCAAGGACCTCAGAATCAGACCAGAGATCCTGCATCTTATAGAAGAAAAAGTAGGTCCAAATCTTCACCTTGTTGGCTTAGGATCAGACTTCCTTAACGGGACTCCCGTAGCACAAGAAATAAAAGCAAGAATCAAAAACTAGGATAGATTCAAACTAAAAAGCTTTCTCTCAGCAAAGGAAACTCTCAGCAATGTGAAGAGAGAGCCTACAGAGTGGAAGAAAATCTTTACCACTCATATTTCAGATAGAGCGCTAATTTCCAGAATATATAAAGAACTCAAAAAACCCGACACCACGAATACAAATAATCCAATCAACAAATGGTCTAAGGATATGAACAGACACTTCACAGAAGAGGATCTTACAAGCAATCAACAGATATATGAAAAACATGTTCAATATCTCTAGTAATAAGAGAAATGCAAATCATAACTACCCTAAGATTCCATCTCGCCCCTATTAGAATGGCGATTATCAGGAATACAAGCAACTATAGGTGTTGTCAAGGGTGTGGGGAAAAAGGTACACTCATATATTGCTGGTGGGGCTGCAAACTAGTGCAGCCACTCTGGAAAGCAGTGTGGAGATTTCTCATGGAACCCTATCCCATTCCTTGGCCTATACCCAAAGGACTTAAAATCAGCATACTACAAAGATACAGCCACATCAATGTTCATAGCTGCTCAATTCACAATAGCCAGATTGTTTAACCAACCTAGATGTCCTTCAATTGATGAATGGATAAAGAAACTGTGGTATATATATATAGAGTGGAATATTAATCAGCTATAAAGAATAATAAAATTATGGTATTTGCAGGCAAATGGATGCAATTGGAGAATACCTTGCTAAGTGAGATAAGCCAATCTCAAAAAACCAAAGGATGAATGATCTCTCTGATAAGTGGATGATGACACATAATGGGGGGTGGAATGGGGGCAAGAATGGAGGAAGGAGGGACTGTATAGAGGGAAATGAGGGGTAGGAGGGATGGGGGAAGGAAAAAATAACAGAATGAATCAAACACCATTAACCTGTGTAGATGTATGATTACACAAATGGTATGCCTTTACCATTTACAAACAGAAACAACATGTATCCCATTTGTTTAAAAATAAATTTAAAAAATAAGATTGTTTGAGTTAAGCCTTGGCAACTTAGCAAGTCACTGCCTCAAAAATAAAATAAAAAGGACTGGCATATAGCTCAGTGGTAGAGTGCCCCTGGTTCATCCCCAGTAACCCTCTCACACTGTCTCTGTCTTTCTGTCTCTCTGTCCCGCTCTCTTTCTCTCTCTTTCACACACACACACACACAAAAAAAAGAACAAAAGAAAATATAAGCAAAAATATGTGTAGTGTACTGTGTTCATCGTCTCCCCAAGGTACCCCTAATAAACAAAAAGCAGCATGCTACTCAATTTTTTTTCTGTCTTTTCTTTTTATTCACTTAATATCCTTTGGAGATCATTTCATAGCAGTATATATAGCATCCTTGCTCATTACTGTCACAGATACATTTTACTCTACCATGTGGATGTATGAACTTTATTCATCTAGTCTTCTGTTGAAACACATATGGCGTTCTTGCTACAAATACTGCTACAGTAAATAGTCTTGGACACACATCATTTCTAATGTTTTTGCCAGAATATCTTTAAAAAAAAAAAAGATGTGTATTCTTGTAAGGCAGATGCCTCTTCTTTCTTCAAGTTCTGTTCTCACTTTTACCTTCTGACCACCTGATTAATAATTGGTGTCAAGTCAAGTCATCAAGTCAAGGAGAAAGACTACTATGCTATATGGCAAAGGATCTGTAGTACCCAGGTGACATGTATCAGCAGAAGTCAACAGAGTACAAGTGAGAATAGATTCTCAGGATACTAGCTAAGAATGCAGGAATAAAAACTTGGATGAGAAAAACTATATTGATACAGGATCAGTAGCCTGAAGAGATATAAAATCTAACAAAGAGAACCTGGAGGGTGGAACTAATATCCTGCTACACTGGTTCCTGCATGTGTTCATCAACTTTTCATTGCTGAAGAAAAAATACCAGAAAAAAAAATTTAGAGGAGAGAAGATTTACTTATTTATTTAGGCTCTTGGTGGACTCCATTGCTTTGGGCCTGAGATGAAGCAGAGCATCTTGGCTAAGAACTTGGCAGAGGAACGTTGCTCAGCTCATGACAGAAAGTAGAGAGAGAGAAGGGAATGAAAGGGCCAGAGACAAGACATACCCTTCCATGGAACACTCCCAGTGACCTACTTTCTCCAATTAGGTCTTCCCTCCTTCAGTTTCCATTAGCTCCCGATAATGCCATCAATTAACCCATTAATGGATTAATCCATTGATGAGCCCTACCTCTGACCATTGCTGCATTTGGAGACCAAGCCTTCAACACATGAACTTATGGGAGACATTCCAGATCTAAACATTGTATATTCACAAAAATCAATGACTCACATTAAGTGATAAAGAAATATCAGGAAAGCTATTATGAGCATCAGAGAAGGAACCAAAATCCTTAAATAATTGGGCATAATAGAATGAATATACTATATATTACCAAAATTTTCACTAAGTAATTTTTCATGTTGTGTATGTAGGTGCTACAAACTTATCAAAGCAAAGAGAAAGCTTTTAAAAAAATGTTTTTAGGATATTCAAAGGTGACCATCTGTTATAACAAGGCTTGAAGTAGGTGATGTGGTTGCAGATATAGCTTATTTATAACGATAGAAATTATAGCATTTCTCTTTTTTTTTTTTTTTTTTCTTTTTTCTTTTTCCCTGTCTTGTCCATCAAACCCAGAGTTTCTCATAAGCTTGGCAAGGGCTCTGCCACTGAGCAACATTCCTAGCCTTCTTTATTTTGAGATAGGGTCTCAGTAAGTTGCATTTCAACAACAAAAGAACCTTGTTAATACTTAACAATCAGAAGCAAGAAGTTGCAATTATTGTTTTGAGCAGTAGGTGAGAGTGGAAGTCAAAAGGGTTTGCTTGTAGAGAGCTATGGAGATATTTAGTGAAACACTACATTCATAGGAGCAAAATAGATGGGGAATGAAAAAGGTTTCTGATTCATTTGTACAAACAAAATAAATCAATGATTGAAAACCACCATTTAAAGAGTCTGTTCCAAGAAAGTCAGGTCTCTTGCCCAGTTACCAGACCTGAATTATCAAACTTTGAATCCATTGATAGATGAAGAGGTCAATGAACCATAAGGAAGGGCCATGCATATAAACATGACAGGTAAATATACAACAATTCTTCTCTCTTCCATAAACTCATAAGAACTTTTATTTAATACTCATACACTAGAGAAAGGGAATGGACATTTTGAATACCATAGACATGACCTGAGTTGATATTAATGTTTGGTAATATAAGACTTCATAGATACCTTGTTAGAAGGCCAAAGTATAGAATTCAGGTAATAAGTAGAGCCTTATGGTCCAACTCACACTAGTTTTACTAGGATCAGTGATCATTTTAAAAAATACCTGAATGTATAATTAAAATGAACTGAACATGTTTATTCAGCATTTCATTGTCAAAACCAAAATACCTGGTAGGAAAAACTTAGAGTTTATTTCAGGCCTACAAGAACCACCTAACCTTTATTTTAGGCTCACAGTTTCAAAGGTTTAGTCCATGGTCAGCCAAATCCATTACTCTAGGCTTCAGATAAGGCAGAACATCTTGTCAGAAAGGTATGGCAGAGGAAAAGTTCCCAGCTCATGGCAACTAGGAAACAAAAAGATTAAGGATCCAGGAATTTTTTTTTACCTACTTCCTGTAGCTATTCCCTATCTACCTATAGTTATCACACAATAATCTATTTAATTTATTAATCTACCAAATCAATTAATCCAATTTACGAGGTTGTAGTTCTCATAATGTAATCATTTCACTTGTGAGCAGTTGCATTGGGTTACATGTGGACTTTTAGAGAATCCCTCATATCCAAATATAACAAGCATACATGAGGGTGTAGATGTTTGGAGACAGGGGTCCGCTGACGGTTAGGACTTACCATGCCTACCTAGTGCACTCAGACATTGGAGACTAGGCTCTGAATTCACAGATCTAATTTTACTTAGGATTATACAAGACATATATAGGCACATCATCCAATCAGGTTAACATGCTTGTTAAAGCATAACAGAATCAACCTATAGGTGAACTATATGTCGAGATAATGTAAACAAACCAAGTATACCTAAGTAGTTCTGCCCAGCAACAAGTCTGAGACAAAGGACTCTGGGGATGGTAAGCTCCTGCACACAGTATGAGGAAAGGCAGCATGAGCGAGCTCACACCACAGCTTGCTGGGATGCTTGATAAGCGAAGCTTCCCCTCAGCTCTTAACTCAGCCTCAGCAGCTGAAAGACCTTCATTCCACAGCAAGTCTTTACCATTACCTCAGTTTCTCTGTCCAGACTGTTTGCTTACTTAGACCATGGTGTCAGTGACTGCTGTCAGATAAGCTTGAGGAATGTTCCCTACATGAGGGTTCATCAGACCTTCACCAGGGTTCCTTGGCCTACAGAGAGAGAAATGTTACAGTGGACAAGAGCAAGTAGAGATCTTTAAAACTGCCCGACACTCCTGAAAAAAACTCTAAATTAAAAACTATAAGTCAAAAACCATATCACATTCCAGGGGGAACAATGAAGAAGTAGTATTTATATGGTATGTCCATTTAATTCACCAACTGGACTCCTATGGAAGAAAATTGGATCATGGAGGATAACATTTTCTACTCAAACCCAATCAAAAAATTGGCCCAATTGCAGTCTTAATGTCAGAAATCTTTTCTAGACCCTATACTTACAATCTTAGATGCATGTTATATTGCTAATGATGTAGTAAATGTATTTTTCCCATTCTTATCAATATGAGTACCCTGACTATTCACAGTTACATGGGAAAGGTGAGAAAATATATGCATATATCTTGTTCCTATCTTCTTCCCTCTTTCAAAATCTAATTCAAAAGGTTTGGAATTTTCTAGTTTTTTTTTTTTTTTTCTTTAACAGCATGACATATTGGCCCACTATATTGAAAATATTATTAACCAACCCAGATGATCAATAAATGGAGGCTTTGATAAGACAGATGAGCTCCAGAAGGCGGTTTGATGCATTGGCGAACATTTTAGGAGTCCAATAGTCAAAGGTCTTCCTGACATCCACTCCACATCAAAAGGGAAATTATTGTACTCACAATTCCCACCAGTCAGAAGAAATTACGTCATCTGTTAGGCATTTTTGTGGTATATGTAGGCAGCATATTTCACACTTGAGAATACTGCCCCAGACCATTTACAAAAATCCAGAGAAAGCTAATTTTGAACAGGATTCAAAGAAGGAAAGGCCTTAGCAGTAGGTTCAGATCAGGCTGTGAACAGGTCTGCCACTTTGGCATACATGGTGGGAGTCCTAGAGTAAGTTTTTCAGAGGCATCAAGCCGTATAAAATTATTAGCAATGGTCAGTAATAGAATCATGGTATAGAACCCTAGGATTATCTAATGAATATATTTTATTTACCAGGGTAAGTGTAAAGACAGAGCATCTGGTCATGGAGTATCAGACAACTACACAACCAAAGTCATCCATTTTAAGCCAAGTCATAAATACAAGCAGACTCAGAAACAATCTAGGTAGAAGTGCAACTTCCAGCATGAGGCACGAACAGAGCCAAAAATAAGTTGCATGAGCAAATGGCCCAAATCTCTGTGTCACCCATTGGTGTTGTTCTAGTGCCTCCTCATCAGCTTACACCAGCAGACATAAACTAATGGAGAAGGGAAAACACCAAGTTTAATTCATGAATGAATCAGCGTGTGTGTGTGTGTGTGTGTGTGTGTGTGTGTGTGTGTGTGTGTGTGTGTGTGTGTAAGCCTAACAGGTACTCCTGCTATACTCTGGTTTCTCTCAAAGACCAGGAAGACAGTGGCGATGGGAAATCCCCCCACTGGGCAGAACCTAGGTGGTACTCTTGGTTTTCTAATTTGGGTACAAATATGAGCAGTGAAAAATGACATGGTAGGCCTAGAAAGAAGGAGATTGACAGATTGGGTACAAGGAGCAATAAAGGAAGCTATGGGAAAGGCCCCCCTACAATCTACAGATAGCACTCAACAAAAGAAACTCCCTCTGAATGACTAAAAATGCATTTAGCAGTAAAAAAAAAAAAAGTGTAAATATCTGAGGGGAGGTCAGTGTAGATACTTCAGATATTACTAGGAAAATTTTAGAGTGATGGTGGTATTAGTAGTGGAAATAAGAGTAACTAATACAATCAAACATTATGTTTGTGAAGAAATCATTTTCAGACCCAAGATAGAGGTACAAAAAGAGGAGAAAAACTACTGGGAGGAGCAAGGAAAATGTAGGATCCTAAAAATTCAAATATAAATCTGAATTATACAAAGAGAAGGCAAACTGTCTTTGTCACGGATATGTTCTTGTCGGAAAATTATGTATTGGCAATCTTAAATAAGTGATGCTTCTAGCAAGTGCAGATATCTAGAACTTTGTGCCTCTTATTATACAGGTACTTTGGGAAAGAATTTAAACAACGATGTTAGGAAAACCAAAACCCAAGAACAAAGGACCTTAAACTTAAGTGCTATGTGTAAAAGAAGTCAAACTGGAGTAATCTAGATGTTGAGTACTTTTCAATCCCCATTTGGAAAACTTGAAGGATATTTGGCAATAAAAGAGAAAATTGGGAAATAACATTTTTTTCCCGTGTGATAAGAATTAGTATACTGATTCCTATTCCTAGTTTAAGACTTGTAAAATTTGAATTTTATGGAAATGCTATACGCATAAGTTGTGGGCTGAATTGTGTTCCCCACAAATTCCTATGTTGACCACCTAATTCCATGTGACTGTATTTGCATAGAGAGTTTTTAAAGAGATAAAGGTTATGAGGTCATGTTCATGAGCCCTACTCCTTATAAGATTGTTTTTCTTATGAGAAAAGGAAATATGGACACGCAAAGACATCAGAGATGAACACGACCAGAGATAAACCCCACAAAGACAGAGTGAGAGGGCAACCATCTGCAGGCCAAGATGAGAGACCTCAGAGAAGCCAAACCCACAACACAGAGGCCTGGGACTAAGTTCATAATTCGAATTATGGAGCCATAAATCATTTTATTACTTAACCCAAGGTAAAGTAACATTTTCTACTTCTTGAAATTAAATCTTCCTAACTGATATGCCTAATATATCATCAAATCAATTGCATTCTTCCTCTGTGCAGTGGACTAAAAGTTGGTGTCCTTCTAAAATTCATGTATGGAGACCCTAATCACAAATGATGGTATTTGGAGTTGGGGGTTTGGAGTTAATTAGGTCATAATAGTGGAACCCTCATAAATGTAATGAGCACCCTTAGAAAAGCTGTCGTGCTCGACAACGAAAAGCCAGCAGTAGACAACATGAAAGAAAGCCTTTGCCAGAACCTGACCACGCTGGCACTCTGATCTCGTATTTCCAGCTGCCGGAATGGTAAGAAATGCATCTGTGTTGTCTGTAAGCTCCCACTCTATGACCTTTGTTGTATCAGCCCAGATGGACTAAGACCCTCCATGATTTGGCTGATTTGGAAATAAGCCACTTTCCAGATGAACTACCTCCTTTGCCATTACATCCTCCTAACAAATCAATTCTACTAATGAGAATTTATTTTCATGAAATAACTGAACATGAAGAGATAGATATGTATGAAAGTGTTCATTTCAGAATTACTTTGTAATAGTGAAACATTAAAATTGATTTAAATGTTTGTCAATATAAAAGACATTAAGTAAATTGTGGTACACCCATATAATAGATAACAAAAAATCATTAAAAAGATAGTTATATCCATCTATGAATGTATAAAAATGTCCATGACATTATTGAGTGAAAAATGTATAATCCAGCAAAGTTTTAAGCATGAGCAAAATATTTTTTTGTTGTTTATAAACCTCTCATGGATATATTTATCTAACCTATGTATATGTGAATAACCACATAAAAAATGATCATTGACATTTATTAAATAGCTACCCTACACCAGGTACCATGCCTCATATGTATTTTGCATATATTACTGTAAGTAACCTGCATATCAAATAACTGATATTATTTTTATCTTCTTGTTTATGGTGCTGGAGATCAAACCTAGGGACTTGTTAGTAGTGGGCAAGTGTGATGCATGTGAGCTACATCCCAGCCCAATTGGCAGTTTTAAGATGAGGAAAGAAAGAATCAGGGAGTAAATAATGCTGTCACCTGGCCATTAGAGATAAGATCAAGGTTCAAATCAAAGTCTACATTACATTGATAATCACATAATATTATAATGTAGTTGGTATGTACATACTTTAATAACTATGATGTTATAATATACATCTGGAATAAGTATCTCCAAAAAGATATTAATAATTGCCTTTGGACAGTGAAATCATTTTTCTTAATTACATACTTCAGTATCATTAATTTTGTACAGTTAACGTATATTATCCTATAGAAGGAAAGGAAATGAATACATAATGTATACATTGTGTAACTGATAAAATATCTACTATAAGGTGCCTCTCCCTTTCTGTGCAGAGTACCATGATGATTATTTCTATACCCAAATCTGCCACTTGATGCTATAACCTCAAGTACTGAATCTCTTCCTTTACTTATATATAAAGGAGGTAAGATACTGTATAGTTTTCTCTCTTCATGAAGATTTAATGAGGTAGTGGACATCAAAAGTTTTAAAACGTGCTCAAATTCTACAAGAGTACTATAATTACTTTATTCATATATGAAACACTTTAAATATGTGATATGGTTTTTAAATGTTCAATGTCTTGAAAACCAAAATATAGTTTATGTTTTGTTTTCTAATCATTAAAAGGCAATAATATTGAGCTTATGTATTGTAGTGGAGTATATCGACATCTTGTACTATATATTCTGCCACAGAGTTTGCCCGTGTGTGTGTGTGTGTGTGTGTGTGTGTGTGTGTGTGTGTGTGTGTGTGAAATTAAGAAACCCCAGTGGAAAATAAGCTTCCTTTTGGAAACTCTCCTCTAATATAAACTCACATTGTAGCTTAAAGGAGCAATAAATATGCAGTCTAGTTCCCTAAGGAGAAAGAAATTCACATTTAAGAGCTTTCACCACAGACTGTAATACACTATCTAGTTTGTCAAAGGGGATATATTTATCAGCATAATGAAAGAGTGTCAGGAAATTACATAATAGTAACTAATTGTCTGCCCTTCCTTCCTCCTTAGAAATAAATGTGTCACTAAGGTTCAGGAACACCTTTTCCTTCTGTTGTTTCTAAATTTGTGTTTTTAACTGCTCCTACATTGTCAGTCCTCAAAAAAAACTGTCTTCTGAAGAGGAAGAGGCTCAGGGTGGTTGAGTGGTATATTAGTCAGCTTTTTGTCACCATGACCAAAATACCTGACAAGAATAACTTAGAGGAGGAAAAGTTTATTTGGGGTTCACTTTTTCAGAGGTTCGGGCTATGATTGGTTAACTCAATTGCTCTGAGCTCAAGGTGAGACAGAACACTTGGTGGAAGTGTGAGGTAGAGGAAAATTTCCAAGCTCCTGGCAGCAGGGATGCAGAGAGACAGAGAGGGAATAAGATGCCAGGGATAAAATATAAACTCCAAAGGTGTGATGTATTTCCTTCAACCACACCCTACCTGCCTACAGTTACCATCTAGTACAGTAGTTTTTTCACATTAATCCATCAAATGATTAATCTACTGATGAGGCTATAGCTCTCATAATCTAATAATTTTACTCTGAACATTTTTGCATTGTCTCACACATGAGTTATCAAGGGACAACTCATATCCAAAGCATAACAAGTAGGTTGATTTTTGAAAATTTCCTGGACCCTGGACTGATCCTATAACCTGTTTAGTATCACCTTTGTCCCCATTTATACTTTATCTTGAATCAAAAGCCATCAGCTGATAAAACAGATTATAGGATCCCATGCAAAGAATCTAAGGATTGTTTACTTCTAGAAGCACCAAATTCTCTTTCTTCCTCGATATAGTCGTAAGTGAGCATTTATTGTGCATTAATGTTCTTGGCTTGCCTTTTAAAAAATACTCCATTATTTCTTTTCTTTTCTTTTTCCCAGTCCTCCCTGGTCTTTGATAGCTTACCTACCCAATGGGCCTAGGACTGGGAGAGGCCATGTATGGGACAGTCCCCAAGCAATATCTCATTCTCTGAACATTTCTGGTGGTTTTATGCACCGTTCTCAGATCCTTTTTCTGTGAGCCTATGAATAAGGTAGAATAATTAATGGGTCCCAATTAAGATTTTTTTTTAATGTAAAGGTCACTCAATCAGATCAACCTATAGAAACATTCCAAATATTACAGTCGACTCCTTGGTTCCAGGGCGATGGGAATAGGGAGGCCCCAACAGATCGGGGTGAAGACTACAGACTTGAGGGCTAACCAGCAGACTTGACACTTTTTCAATACCTGTTTAGCATGGATTTTGATTAGTGATTTAATCCAAAAGCCATTTAAGTCCCTAGAATAGTACATTTAAGTGGTAAGCTGATATCTAGTCCCCCTCACCTTATGGGAGTTCTCTCTCTTTTCTTCTTACTTAAATACATCCTATTCCTTTTACTCTTGCCTTCCATTTTTGTCAGTAGATTTCTTTTTTTGAATTTGTGAGACAAGATCCCAGAAAGAAATTGGTGGTGAGATGCTAGGGTCCACCATTAAGAGTTACAACATGACCACTCAATAGTGGTAGAGAAGAATCCAGCTTTGCCTTCTGAGACCCTGGGAGCTGATGCTGGCAGGCATCTCCTGCTGTGATTAGCTGCTAACATGAAAACAGACTTTCTCTGATGCAGAGACCTGCAGCTTACACACACCCCACCTGCCAGCAAAAGCAGAGAGTTCAGTTTCTCTAAGAAACTCAGTTTCATCTCAGACTCCAGTTTTGCTGTTTTCCAGGGATTCATTCTCTGTAACCTGGCAGTCAAATAATCTGATCAACTCAAACTAAACTCCAATAGTGAACTAAATGGTTGTTAATGGTTAATTGTAATGACTCATCTTAACTAGGTCTTTTAAAAATAAAATTAAGGCTAACAATGCCTATCACCTTGAGAATGTCAAGTACCTCAGCAGACATGTAATAAAGTATGATTGGGAAATTAATGTATAAAAGATTTGTGGGTAAATAGACTTCTTCCATCCTTTTATTTACGTATAATATTCTGATGGATACAAGTTCAGTTATTCTCCTCAAAAATGTATGATCTAACGTAGTTACACTGAATGTCTAGAGAACTGAGGATTCATAGGCAACAGACCAGAAAGTAAAATGTTACAGGATATCAAAATGGTTCCTGTCCAAACTGGAAAATGTTGACTCAAGCACCAGGAATAGGTAAGAGTGACATTCAGTTCTCTTTGAGTAGAAAATAAAAGAATTCAGATGTCATAATGTAAATGTAAGAAGTATTTAAGGTGAGTGGATGTGAACATTTCAGAGACCCAGAGAGGATATAGTAGAGACAAATTTAAGATATAGGTACAGACTAAATGAACAGGAAAAAGTGAAAGTTGAGAATGGGCATTTGGAGTAACTATGTTAATGGAAACTGAGTAAGAGATTTGCGTGAATTGAATTTGGGGTGGAGGATTAGTATTCAGTGAGGGGGTAGAAACAGTTCTCACTGTCCCATAACTTCTTAAGTGAGCAACACTAATTTTAGTGCTCTTAGTCTTTCCTTTCTTTATATTGCCCCAGTTTCCTGCTTTCCCTCTCTTAATTAAAAAATGGGTATCTGAAAAACTGTTAAAAAAAATTCATCATAAGGTTATATTTTCCATTAAGAATAAGTGGTTTACCTTTTTAAAAAATCAATATACATGTTAGCAGGATATAAAACCTTAATCTTAATTTCTAATTATTAAAATTCAATCATACATGTTTGGATTCCCAAGAGCATACCCACATTTAAATTGTACTCTTCACCCTCTCATGCATCTGACTGCCTTTGAGAACAAACATGAGCTCCCTATAAAGTAGGGATTCTGATAACTTTGCATACTCAGACATGAGACTGGACTGTAATTCCCATGTCCTTTACTGGGAAAGGAATTATCACAAGAAATGTAATAATCATTTTTTAAAAATCAGCAATCTCCCCTGGAATTTTTTTTTTCCTTCCTAATCATGAATAGATATGTTCAAAAGACTAAGGGTCTATGTGTATAGATTGATACACCGATATTCTCTCTGCATAGTCAAGAAGTTGAAAGGGGAGTCCTAAGGACTATTCTGATATTTAGAGACCTAGGTAGATTTTATAGAATTTGTATTCTTGATTCTAATTCCTCTTCTACATTTTGCCCAATGGAACCAACCTTAAATCTTTTTTGGGCCCCTAATTGGTACCTTTGCAAGTCTATGCCTATTTATTTCTCAGGAGAGTTGTGAAATGTGCTTCATTTGAATTCTAAAAGTACCCAGAAATCTCACTATTGCACTGACCCCACCCACTCTTAGCATAAGACTTTGAAGTCAGCTCTGGTTTTTAATACTTCCTATCATAGATAAAACATAAAAAAGAAAGTCATTTCCCATTAATATGTTTGAGAATATCTGAGTTTGAATTTCCAAGAATTAGTTTTGGCAAAAATTATGAGGTTTTGTTCTCAACCCCACGCTTTAGCAAAGGTCACCTATGGATGTGAAATAGCTATGCAAAGAATGTGTCCTATACCCAAAAGGAAACATGAATATTTAACCACTAGAAAAGGAAACATGCTATGGACAGACTATTTCTCATATTATTGAGAAGCATTTCAAATGAAGAAATAAGAACTGATGGAAGAAACTGCTGGGTGACAGATTCCAGGTTGATATAGAGGCTGATTATCTAAAGTTATTGTCCCTCTTGTCCTGGATGGCAGAAACCCTCTCAGAACATTGACATCTCCCTGTCACTGAGAAAGTTTGAATTACATCAACTGGCTTCAAGAACTAGATGGGGCAACTAAAAGACTGTTATAGTACCTTGCAACTTAAGTATTTTGTTATTAATATTTTTCTGATTTATCTTCTCCATACATCTCATGTTTCTTCCCATTTACTGTTTTTGTTGTTGTTGGTGGTGGTGTTTTTACCTTCCAGCCCTTCTGTTCTCCACAATAACATAGCGTAACCTGGGGCTGTATGTTCATAATAAGGAATCAAATGACCTAATGTGTTAACTATCTCAGGAATATTTGCAGTTCAAGAGAATATAGGAGAAAGAGGATAAGACATATCTAAAAGAAATGAATTACTAACTATGAGAACCAGATCTTAATAGAAACATAGTAAGGAGAAATCTTTAAGCAAAATGTCCTTCTTGGTGTCCGCTCAACACAAAATGTGTATGTGATTGCCTCCTTTATATAAATATGAATTAAATCATACCTAATTTTGATACCTCTCTAGTAAAGTAACAAATACTGTTTGCAAGACATCGTAAAAACATTTCTTTAATATTAATGAAATAATTTAGTTTAATGATATTAAAAATAGGTAAAATGCAATTATCAACACAATGATTAGCAAGTTGAATCCAGTGTGATCTTGCAGAAAAATTTATGAACAAGAAGCTGAGACACTCTTAAGTCCTAATTCAAACTTGCATACTGGTAACCCATATTACCTTAGAAAAATCAGTTAACTTCTCTGGGACACTGTTATCCTGTTTACAATAAGGGAATTTGAAACAATGATTAAGATCCCTTTTAACTCTGAATCTCCTATTCTACAGATACCTGGTACCAGATCTTAAGGAAGCGTGTCTTCTTCTGAACTCTTAGTTGTGACCACCAACAAAGCTATCCTGCACTATGGGAAATATACTCAGAACCAGGTCAAACAGACTTTGGTACTCTTGTGAATGAAATCTTTCTCGGAAGCATGATCACTGGGAGGTGGATACAAATGATCTCCAGTCTCTATATTTTTATCTGTTCCTTGGAACTACCCCAAATAAGTTGGCCTAGCAACTAACAACAGTCACCAGCCTCCTGAGCTGAGTTCTGACTACACTGAATATGCTAAGAACCCTGCATCTGCACAAACACACACATACACACACACACACGCACACACACCTTTAATTTTTTGATCTGTACTTCGTATTTGTATTTGTACCATGTATTTGCCTTCATTGAAATCCTTCAAACAAGATGGTAACCCGAGCTATGCTAATATGTCTTAACTGTTTGTATAGGTCCTAATCCCAAACTAATTCATGAAGCATTTGTTTCATAAAAGAAAAAAAAATAGTTATTAGCAGCAACAAAAAGGAAAGAGCTAAAACAATATGCCAAATACAATACAGTTGAAATGATTAAAGATTCCTTACTCTCTTCTCCATCTATTTATTATAGAGTAAGGTAAATAAAAATAACTTTAAATATTACCTAGACACACACATCTTATTTTAGTCAAAATATTTGAGCAGAAGCTGCCAAATGTTTTATTTAAAGAGCCCATTAGTAAATATTTTCTAAGCTATAATGTCTCAATCATAACCACTCAACTCTGCCAATGAAGTATACAGACATCCATAGAAAATACACAAGTTTGACTGTTTAAAATAAAACTTTACTTATAAAAACAAGCAGTGGGCCATCTATGATGCTTTAGCTATAGTTTTCTAAATCCTGTACTAGAGTGTTCTTAATCAATCAAGCAAATATCATATCTGGATAAAGTTGAGGTAGAACAGAGTTTAAATTATAATCAGATATTTTAAAATACAATTGATTTATTAAGGCCAGTTTCCATAGGACTACAATTAGCAAGTTCATTGCTTGCAGACCACTCCTGTCTCCAGAGATTATGAGAAGCCTAAAGCAAATGTGTCAATGGACAAAACCTAATGAAAAATGTTTGTGGGTATAAAAGAAAAGAAAAAATAATATTATCAATATAGTTGAAAGGTATGTAGAATTTACTATATAAGATTTACAGTTATATAATGGAAATGGTAAACAAATTTAATAACTTCATAAAACTACATAACATTGCATTCAAGAATGTTCTCTACTATAATTTATGGTCACTTTAGCTTCTGTTTCTCCAAAGCACAGCATATAATGTTAAAGAGTAGACATACATCTTAGGTGTCCCAGAAAGCAACACCATATCATAGTAACTCATACTCCAAAGCACAGAGAACCCTTGTGATCTGTAATTATTATATTATATTATAAGAATATAATAGTCACCAAGGACAGCGCCAAAACTGGTCGGTAAGAGTTAAGGAGTGAGCTGGTGGGTGAGTCAGGCCACCTGCATTGTGGAGGTAGCAGGCAGGCACCCAACCCACCTGCCTTGTGGAGCTAGGCGGCAGGCAGCCAACCCGCCCAACCATTAGGCCAAGCACAGACGCCATCACTAAGTGACCCCGCCCGACCACCACGCCAAGGTCTGTTGCCATTGGAGAGCAAGCCAGCAGACGAGCCAGCCCACCTGCATCACGGAGCTAGCCAGAGGCTTCTTTATAGGCTGGTGCCGCATTTTGAATTATTCCTGAGGGTGTGGCCATCATCATTGGAAGGGCAGCTCCCTTTGTGAGACAACTACAGGAGGCTAGAGGACCTTTGACAAGACCCAGTAGTCAAGAAGAGGAGGTATTGAGAGACTCAGGACCAACTCAGAGCCACAGGGTGAGTCTCTCCCACTGGTCAGGCTCCCCAGATGGGGCAGTAGTCCCGAAATGCAGGGAACTTCGTGGAGTAGAGTGGCCCAGTGAGACTCCCCTGCTGGAGCTGAGAACCGAGTCAACCAGGAGCATTGCAGAGGAGGGCCACACAATGAGGGAATCCCTCACAGGGCCAGGGTCCCCAGCACAGGGGGTAGGTCAATACCCCTGGGAACATCACAGAGGAGGGTTTCCCAGTCTAGGTGGTAGTTCTGCACCGAAGGGAACTTCTTGGAGGAGACCTGCCCAGTGAAACTTCCCCACCAGGTGAGTCTTCCCCACTGGGCCAGGCTTCCCCACCAGGGCATTAGAACCAGAGACGCAGGCCCAGATCAGACTTGCCCTTTGGCTGGCTATCAGTCAACAAGCGGAGGCGCCTCTACCCACTGACAGTGAATATACCCTACCCGGAGGCCACCACCCCTAGAGGGGCAGCTTCCTAGTGGAGCACCGCATTATCAAGTTCCTCCAACACTTCAGGCTACTGAACGCTAAGAGTTATTGGAAATCTACAGGGACAATATTACTCAATAGAGTAAATCTGCAATATCCCAGAGTTTCAGTACTAGAGGGGGAGATACCTGAGCAATATGAGAAAATAAGGGAAGAAAATGTCCCAAACAAACCTAGATGGTATAGCAATAAAATCCAAGGACAGCATGGCAGAAGAAATGTCAGAAAGGGAGTTCAGAATGTGCATAATTAAAACAATCAGGTAAGCAAACAAGGAGATGAAAGAGCAAATGCAGGTTTTGAATGATTGCACCACTTAACAGTTTCAATAAAGAGTTAGAGATACTGAAAAAAAAAAAAAAAACAGACAGAAATCCTTGAAATGAAGGAAAAAAATAAACCAAATTAAAAACTCCATAGAAAGCATAACCAATAGGATAGAACCCCTGGACAGAACCTCAAACATAGACGACAAAATATTTAACCTTGAAAACAAAGTTGACCAAACAGAGAATATGGTAAGAAATCATGAACAGAATCTACAAGACTTATGGGATATCATGAAAAGGCCAAATTTAAGAATTATCGGGATTGAGGAAGGCACAGAGAAACAAACCAAAGGAATGAACAATCTATTCAATGAAATAATATCAGAAAATTTCCAAATATGAAGAATGAAATGGAAAATCAAGTACAAGAGGTTTATAGGACTCCAAATATACAAATTACAACAGACCCACACCAAGGCACATTATAATGAAAATACCAAACATACAAAATAAAGACAGAATTTTAAAGGCTGCAAGAGAAAAGAATCAAATTACATTCAGGGGGAAACCAATATGGATATTAGATTTTTCAGTCCAGACCCTAAAAGCTAGAAGGGCCTGGAACAACATTTTTCAAGCCCTGAAAGAAAACAGATGCCAACCAAGAATCTTATACCCAGCAAATCTTACCTTCACATTTGACTACGAAATAAAATCCTTCCATTATAAACAAAAGCTAATAGAATTTACAAAAAGAAAGCTGGCATTACAGAACATTCTCAGCAAAATATTCCATGAGGAAGAGATGAAATCAGCAAAGGGTGGAACTACCCTAAAGGAACTGTCAAATAAAAGACAAACCAAATCATGTCCAAAAAAAAAAAAAAAAAAATTGAGCCAAATGACCAGGAATACAAATCATATCTCAATAATAACCCTGAATGTTAATGGCCTGAATGCATCACTCAAAAGACAATGACTGGCAGATTGGATTAAAAAGAAAGATTCAACAATTTGCTGCCTGCAAGAGATTCAGCTCATAGAAAGAGATACCCATAGACTAAAGGTGAAAGGATGAGGAAAAATATACCGTGCACGTGGACACAGCAAAAAAGCCAGAGTATCCATCTTCATATCAGATATGTGGACTGTGAGCCAAAGTTAGTCAGAAGGGATAAAGAAGGACATTTCATACTGCTTAAGGAAAGCATAAATCAGCAAGATATAACAATCATAAATATCTATGCCCCAAATAGTGGCTCATTCATATACGTCAAACAAATTCTCAAGTCGAGAAATCAAATAGAACACAACACAATAATAGTGATTTTAACACACCTCTCTCACCACTGGACAGATCCTCCAAACAAAAATTGAACAAAGAAATCATAGATCTCAATAACACAATCAATAATTTAGACTTAAAGAACATTTATATAAAATATACCATCCAACAAAGAGTGAATACACTTTATTCTCAGCAGCACATGGATCTTGCTCTAAAATGGACGATATCTGATGCCACAAAGCTAATGTTAGCAAATACAAGAAGATAGAGATACTACCTGTATTCTATCAGAACATAACAGATTGAAATTAGAAATAAATGACAGAGTGTAAAACAGAAACTACTCCAACACCTGGAGATTAATTAATACTCTATTGTATGATGAATGGATAACAGAAGACATTAGGAAGGAAATTTAAAAATTCTTAGAGGTAAATGAGAACAAAGAAACATCATATCAAAATCTCTGGGACACTGAAAGCTGTATGTAGAGGAAAATTTATTTCATGGAGCGCATTCAATAAAGGAAGAAAAAAATCAACAAATAAACGACCTAACACTACAGCTCAAAGCCCTAGAAAAAGAAGAACAGAGCAACACCAAAGTAGTAGAAGACAAGAAACAGTTAAAGTCAGAGCTGAAATCAATGAAATTGAAACAAAAGAAACAATACAAAAAATTGACAAAATAAATAGTTGGTTCTTTGGAAAAAAAAAAAACAAAATTGATAAACTCTTAGCCACACTAACAAAGAGAATGAGAGAGAAACCCCAAATTACTAAAATTCAGAATGAACAAGGAAATATCACAACAGACAGGATTGAAATACAAAACATAATTAGAAGCTATTCTGAAAATCTGTACTCCAACAAAACAGAAAACCTCAAAGACATCAACAAGTTTCTAGAGACATATGAATTACCTAAACTGAAGGAGGAGGACATACACAACTTAAATAAATCAATTTCAAGCAATGAAATAGAAGAGGTCATCAAAAGCCTACCAACAAAGAAAAGTCCAGGACCAGATGGGTTCTCAGCCGAGTTCTACAAAACCTTTAAAGAAGAGCTCATTTCAATACTTCTCAAAGTATTCCATAAAATAGAAGAGGAGGGAACCCTCCCAAACTCATTCTATGAATGCAATATCACCCTGATACCTAAACCAGAGACATGTTGAGGAAAGAAAATTTCAGACCAATATCCTTAATGAACATTGATACAAAAATTCTCAACAAAATTTTAGCAAATCGCATACAAAAATATATTAAAAAGATAGTGCACCACGATCATGTGGGTTTTATCCCAGGGATGCAAGGTTGGTTCAACATCTGGAAATCAATAAATGTCATTCACCATATCAACAGACTTAAAGTCAAGAATCACATGATTATTGCGATAGATGCAGAAAAAGCATTCGATAAAATGCAGCATCCCTTCATGCTCAAAACACTGGAAAAAATAGGGATACTGGGAACATTCCTTAACAATTGTAAAGGCCATCGATGCTAAGCCCATGGCCAATATCATTCTACATGGTGAAACACTGAAAGCATTCCCCCTCAAAACTGGAACAAGGCAGGGATGCCCTCTTTCACCACCTCTATTCAACATTGTCCTTGAAACTCCAGCCAGAGCAATTAGACAGACCAAGGAAATTAAAGGAATATGAATAGGAAAGAAGAACTCAAACTATCCCTATTTGCTGATGACATGATTATATATTTAGAGGAACCTGGAAATTCCACCAGGAAACTTTTAGAACTCATAAGTGAATTCAGTAAAGTAGCAGGATACAAGATCAATTCTCATAAATACAATGCATTTTTATACATAAGTGATGAATCTTCAGAAGGAAAAGTTAGGAAAACTTCCACAATAGCTTTGAAAAAAAATAAAATACTTGGGAATCAATCTCACAAAAGAGATGAAAGACCTCTACAATGAGAACTACAGAACACTAAAGAAAGAAATTAAAGAAAACCTTAGAAGATGGAAGGATCACCCATGTTCTTGGATAGGCAGAACTAATATTTTCAAAATGGTAATACTATCAAAAGTGCTTTACAGATTCAATGCGATTCCAATTAAAATCCCAATGACATACCTTCCAGAAATAGAGTAAGCACTCATGAAATTCATCTGGAAGAATGAGGAACCCAGAATAGCTAAAGCAATCCTTAGCAGGAAGAGTGGAGCAGGGAGTATCACAATACCAGAACTTCAACTATACTACAAAGGAATAGTAACAAACAGTATGGTATTGGCACCAAAATAGACAGATAGATCAATGGTACAGAATAGAGGACACGGACACAAACCCAAATAAATACAATTTTCTCATACTAGACAAAAGGGCCAAAAATATGCAATGGAGAAAAGATAGCCTCTTTTACAAATAGTGCTGGGAAAACTGGAAATCTGTATGCAACGGAATGAAACTAAACCCCTATCTCTCACCCTGCACAAAACTCAACTCAAAATGGATCAAGGACCTCAGAATCAGACCAGAGACCCTGCATCTTATAGAAGAAAAAGTAGGTGCAAGCCTTCAACATTTTGGCTTAGGATCAGACTTCTTTAACGGGACTCCCATAGCACAAGAAATAAAGGCAAGAATGAAGAACTGGGATCGATTCAAACTAAATAGCTTTCTCTCAGCAAAGAAAAGTATCAGCAATACAAAGAGAGAGCCTACAGAGTGGGAGAAAAATCTTTGCCACTCATACTGCAGATAGAGCACTAATTTCCAGAATATATAAAGAACTCAAAACTCCCTACACCAAGAATACAAATAACCCAAATCAACAAATGGGCTAAGGAAATGAACGCACTTCACAGAAGAAGATTTACAAGCAATCAACAGATATATGAAAAAATGTTCAACATCTACTTATAAGAGAAATGCAAATCAAAACTGCCCTAAGATTCCATCTCACCCCAATTAGAATGGCGATTATCAAGAATACAAGCAACAATAGGTGTTGGTGAGGATGTGGGGAAAAAGGTATACTCATACATTGCTGGTGGGGCTTCAAATTAGTGCAGCCACTCTGGAAAGCAGTGTGGAGATTCCTTAGAAAACTTGGAATGGACCCACCATTTTGAGTCTATACCCAAAGGACTTAAAATTAGCATACTACAGAGATACAGCCACAGAATGTTCATAGCTGCTCAATTCACCATAGCCAGATTGTGGAACCAACCTAGATATCCTTCAATTGATGAACAGATAAAGAAACTGTGGTATATATATATATATATAATGGAATATTACTCAGCCATAAAAAATAATAAAATTATGACATTTGCAGGCAAATGGATGAAATTGGAGAATATCATGCTAAGTGAGATAAGCCAATCTCAAAAAACTAAAGGACAAATGATCTCTCTGATAAGCGGATGATGACACATAATGGGGGGTGAGAGGGGGGCAAGAATGGAGGAAGGAGGGACTGTATAGAGGGAAAAGAAGGTTGGGAGGGGTGGTGGGGAAGAAAAAAAATAACAGAATGAATCAAAAACTATTACCCTAGGTAAATGTATGATTACAAAAACGGTGTGCCTCTACTTCATGTACAAACTGAGAAAAAAGTTGCATCCCATTTGTTTACAATAAAAATGAATTATAAAAAAGAATATGATAGTTGTGATCTAAACAGAAGTTGTTCTGAATCCAACGTGGAAGAGGTACATCAGTGTGGTGGGAGAAGAGATGGACTGATCTCAACTATAAGTTTACGAGAGGAGAGATCATAGAGTTCAATTACAAGATAATTTGTATATTATGGGTTTATCATGTTGTTCTATTTTTATGTTAAACAAGATCAAAATTCTCCTGGTGACGTATTTCTGACCCCTGAGAATCAGATGTTTTGGGTTATTTATGGTGACCCATCTTCTCCAGAACTCAATATTCCCTACTCCTAGTGACTTACAGAGATCTTGTTTAGAAGGTCATTAATGTTCAAATGAGGGTGAATATTTCCAATACCAATATTTCATATTCATAATAGTAATAACCTAACCATCAATATTTTCTCCATAGTATGGTCTTGATAGTTATTCTTTGTCTTTAGGATTGAAATTTCTCAAATTGGATCCTATTTGTTTTATTTTATTATACAACTCTTTTATTATCATATGACCTGTGCTAGTAGAGAATTGGGTGATTAGTGCTTGCTGCATTCTAGGATAATTAGTGTGGCATTCAATTTTTCATGAGACCTTGACTATCCCATTCCATCCTATAAAGTCAAACTTAGGAAAATGTTGTCATAATTAATCCATGGGAAAAAATATACAATCATTTGGTTACAGCTGCATTAAAAAAATCCTACCTTAGCAGTCTAAAATTTTATTTGATTCTGATCATTTATTTATTTTATTTGTTCCCTAATTGGGGGAAATTTAGACAATCACTTAACCCCTCTCTATATTAATTTATTATCCTATACATAAAGGAAATATTCATAACCTTACCTACCTTTCGACTTCAGAATAACTTTTCTTTGAAAAGTACAAGGTACACACATATAGTATGAAATTATTTTTGATAATTTTCCTCAGGAAAATACACATGATAAATATATAAAATACAAACATAAAACATAAAAATGTAAAAATTAAAATTAAAATTACAATTTTCTGTTTGCCTTAGCTTGTGTTCTCCAGAAAGCAGAGATTGAGACAAGAGCCTGACATGATTGAGGAAATGACTCTCAGGCAGAGGAGGGAAAGTCAGTACAAGAAGTCATTTTCAGGTTGGTTACCACTAATAGCAATCCCATCAGAACCTTCTCAGAGCTGTGTACATCCTACCTCAGATCAGTTTATCTACAGGTTGAAAGAAGAGAGCATTTTTTCATTTTGCATCTGCCTCCCAATCATCCAGTCTTGCCCAAGAAGCTAGACCCTCCCTGTGCCGCTGAGGTTGTGCATGCCATTTGTGTTTTTCTTCTTTCAAGAAGTTTTTGTTTAGTTGTTTGGACCATTTATTGATTGGGTTATCTGGGATTTTTTGTTGTTGTTAAATTTTTTGAGTTCTTTATATATTCTGGATATTAATCCCTTATAAGAGGGATAGTTGGCCAAGATTTTCTCCCATTCTGTAGGCTCTCTTCACACTCTTAATCATTTTCTTTGCCATTCAGAAACATTTTAGTTTGATGGTATCTCACTTATTGATTCTTGGTTTTATTTCTTGCACTTTGGGGGTCCTTTTAAGGAAGTTGGTGCCAGCCCCAATATGATGGAGTGTTGATCCTATGTTTTCTTCTACCCGGTGTAATGTTTCTAGTCTAATTCCTAAATCTTTGATTCATTTCAATTTGAGTTTTGCACAAAGTGAGATAGGGGTCTGATTTTATTTTTCAACATATAGCTATCCAGTTTTCCCAGTTTCTTTAAAATACTAAACATAAAGACATTATTCAGACAGCATAAAAGTATGGTCAATGCATCTCTAGACTTTGAAAAGTGTGATCCTCTATGTAGAATCTATTTAGGCATTATAGTCTACCAAAATTGAATTAAATAAAAACTAAGACTAAAATTTATTTTATTATTCTTTATTAAAAATCCTGTCCTTTTTCCAAGATATACTTTTTGCATCTTTGTCACAAATCAGATAGGTTTGTGGATTTGTTCTGTACCTTCTATTCTATTCCATTGGTCTTCATGTCTATTTTGATGTCAATACCATGCTGTTTTTATTACTTCAGCTCTTTAGTGTAATTTCAGATCAGGTATTATGATGCCTCTCTTGTTTCACTTTTCTTGCTTAGTATTGCTTTGGGAATAATACAGAACACAGTATAGAGTATAATACAGAATACTAATACAGTATACTGGAACTTCGGTTCTTCCAAATAATTTTAAGAATTTTTTTCTAATTTCATGAAGAATGTCATTGGTAGAATATTTAAATTTTAAATAACAGAAACAATATCTTGATTATAGGAGTGAAAATAAGATATTTATTAATAAGGCAAGTTGAGCCTTATTAATGTAAGGGCTTCATTTTTCTTATTAGATTCTGTCCAATAGAGTACTCCTGCCTTCCAGTAACAAACTTACAGTTCTTTTCATATTCTCATTAATGATGACTCAGTGAATTTCAGATAAATTCCATTGTGAGGCTACAGAAGACATGCTTCTCACTATATTTTAGGGATTAAGGTAGAGATGACTATTTTTAAAAAGAATGCTCAAGTGACTCTGACACACCTTGATTGGCCCATGTTCTTCTTTTTTATTTTTTTAGGGAGTTGATATTCATGGAATAAGGTGATATTTTAGGTCTCTTCCAGATATTTCACTCTATAGTTATATTGCCACCTGCTTGTACAAGCATCCTTTAATCTTAACAAGCATGTTTCTATTATTTCTATGAGAGAAAAAAAAAAACATAGGCAAGACATCTGTATATACAGAAATGTGGTGCATCTCCAGGATTTTGGCTTGAATTCTGAAATACCATTCAGATGCTTGCCATTGAGGTGAGACAATCTACCTGCTGATGCAAATGAAGCATGGATATAGTCTTTCTGACTCAGTCTGAAAGGAAGATAAACAACATGGATCCTGGCAGTGAATTTTAATACTGGTGAAAATCCTAGAGTCTACCTTAGGGGTAGCACAGTGGGTAAGATCCAACCACAGCTAGCATTCATTTACAGTTCAAAGAAGATGACTTTTCCCTATAGAGTCAGGCAGTTTCTATGACCTGAAAATGTCTTGGGGGGTAAAAGGGTAAAAATCATCAGAACGTTTGTTCTGGACATCCAAAATACTAGTAAAAAAAAGTGTTGTAGGGGAAATGATCATTTTTTTTTTTTTTTTTTTTTTCTTACCAAATAGAAGTTAGAGTAGGTAAAGAAAATAAGGTTCTGGAGTTTTACTGTTGATGTTTGCTTATATATCCCATCATTTCACAGATGTGTGACATTACATAACTTCTATCAGAGATAAATAAACTGAGGCTGAAGAATCGAAGTTGCCCAATGTCACACATGAACAGTTTTGGCTCACCTCTCTGGCTTCCATTTCCTCTTCTTCAGATAATTGCTTTAAATTTAGGAACAGGTGGGAATTCATTTCTTCCTGGTCAGGGATTTGGATGGGGTTCCATTTTCAGTTTCAGGGACTTAAACCAGCCCTTCGTACTCTTCTAAACACAGTTGTCGAATTATAACTTTACTTATCCACACAGTTGATGGAGATTTAAGTGGCTTCCAATTTTTCATAACATTCTTTCTCCCATAAACTAGTTGTGGGAAATTAGGCAAGCCAAGTCTCCAACCTTAGCTCCATTTTCTCAGCTTGAGAGTGGGAAATTTGATTTCAATGGTCTCCAAGATTCCTTTCTGTGGTAAAATCCTATGTTTCATATTATCCAATTACTGACATATCTCATGAAGTTGCCAGCTCCCGTCAGTGCTTATCTGTCAGGATTTCTCTTCTGCTTGGCTTCTGTGAGTAACCTGAGATGAGAGTGCTCAGAGAGGGGCTGCACCATGCTCTGACTTCCCTAGACTCCTCCAAATCTCACATTATTGTCCATTTCTTCTACCCACGTGTCTTCCCGCTGTCCTGAGATGCTGCTATTGCAACATCTGTGCTGCCTGCTGCAGACTTCACCTTAGGGAAATATTCACCACTATTGGAAGACAGGTTTTACCTTGCAGAGCTCTTTTGACTGTTTGGAAAAACAAACATGTTCTTCCAGATGGGTTAGCAGAGCATTTCAGAAGGGATTCCATGTTGGCCACTCTCCATCAGTCTCTGTAAAGAAGCTGTAAGAGAACTGGCTCAGAAAAAATTGGGCCCTCAAAACCTACCTATATTACATACTTAGTCTGGGCATATGTTCTTCTTTCATAAATGATTAATTTTATCAAGGTCACCTGGCTTGATGACAAAAATCATTAGAGAAAGAGACAGAACTCAAAAGAAACAAAATCCACTTGTCAGATAAGATTCTAGTACTGTTTATGAAAAATGTTAGTGTATTTACAACTAATAATAAGAACTTGATGCAAGGATTTATTTTTTAATAAAGCAGTTTAGTTTTTCCAACCATAAGAGCTGTGAAAGTTCACTTTAATAAGGTGGACAATCTTGACTGGCGGAGAAAGTTTTCATAAATAAATACCACAAAGTCCCTATTCAATTACTCTTAGTTATTAAAACTACTGTCATTAGAATAGTTTTTAAAATATAGTTATTAAAAATAACTATTAGGCAGTGGGAACTACATCTTTCTGAATGCCAGTTTTCTGGTTTTTCTGTTGTACATGGTTACAGTAGACTTAAGTTTGGGCCTAGACACAATAAGGTAAGAGGGTTTCCTGCTCCTGATGGCATGACACTGGTGCAAGATGGCTCCTCATCTCTTTTCTGTTCTTTGGGATGGAAGATGACTGTGTGAGGAAGGGGATGAAATGAGTAAGCACAGATGCTTGTGGTATGCTGATCACAGCAGGGCAGAAATGGTCCCTTAACTTTCGTTTTCATTGCTGATAATCAGATGCCTTTGTTTGAGTCAGCTTTTGCATCACTCTCACCAAAAAATCCAACAGGAGCAACTTAGAAGGAAAACTTTATTTTGGCATATCATTTCAAAGGTTCAGTCTGTGGTCAACCTTATTCGTAACTCTGTGCCTGAGATGAGGAAGCACATCATGGTGGAAGTGTGTGGCACAGGAAAGCTGCTCAGGCAATGGCAGTCAAAATGCAAAGCGAGCTTGGGTGCAAGAGCCAGGCATAATATAAACCCAAGAGCACGCCCCCAGTGAACTACTTTTCCAGCCATGCCCTACCTGCCTGCAGATACCACCCCATGAATCCATAGGAATTATTAGTTCATGAAAGAGATTTGTCCACTGATTAGGTCATCACTTTCATAATGAAATCCTTTTACTGGTGTGCATTTTTGCATTGTCTCACATATGAACTTTCAGGGGACACCTCATATATAAACCATAGGAATCTTGAACTATCAAATGACCTTAAAGTTCTGGAACTAAGAACCTTCCAGATGCAGCAGACCAATAGCTAAAATAAAACATTGTAGTTAAACATGAAGACAAGACCACATTTACATTAGGTGTTAATTACAAATAGCTAAAGATTAGTGAAAGTTTTCTCAAATCACATGTAAGAGGTTTTCTTTAAAAATGTATTTTTTCAAAAGTGTATTTAATATCTGAACATGACATTAGAAAATAGTAAGCAATAGTAGATCTCTAAAAAGCTAAATGTTAAAATTTATAATAAAATTGATTCATGGTTCCTATTTTGATTTTAAGTAAGCATGGTTTATACACTGAAACCCAGTGATTTAAACCTCTACTAAAATATCTAATTAATAATATGTCATGCTTAATTGTCTTCATTCTTTTTCTTTCTTCCTGCCCTTCTTCCTTCCTTTCTTTTTATGGTCATCAATCATCTATAAAGTGAATCCTCAGTTCTAGACACTTAAAGGCATAATCATGTTGTCATGTAGAGGCAATTATCCATATTGTCAAATTAACTATCTAGGGCTGGGGCTATAGGTCAGTTGGTAGAGTGCTTGCCTAGCACGCATGCACAAGGCCCTGGGTTCAATCCCCAACAGCACCAAAAACAAATAAACAAACAAAAATAGTTAACCATCTAATGGTTGGAATGTGCCTGGAGGTCAAATTGTAGAGCTGAGTTTATCATTAAGTAGCAAGAAATATAAAACATGAATAAAATAAACAACCAGGCAATGTTTAATTGCCTGATAACAACAATAATAATTAAACTAAAGAGAATGCTAATATCACACAGCATATCATGTTATGTAAAATGTCACTTTATCTTACTTACACAAACATCTCAGGAGGGTATAAGATGACCTGAATGGCAGATAAGAAAAGTTTGTTTGGATTGCACTTACTGTCTACTCCTTACAAAAAGACTACTATTAGAATAAACCCCAGAGCTCTTCTTCACCTCTAAAAAGCTCACCCCCAGGGAAGTTTTATTTTATTCATAAGTTTGGGAGAAAGTTTCTTCCACCCCTCTTTTGGGATCTGGCTGCCTGCAGACTAGGCATATTCTCACCCCTGCTCTTTTGTCCATGGAATCAATTTGCTCAAGTGCACTGACTCCAAGGTTGTAGGCATGCAGCTATTCAATTTTGCCTGTGCCCAAGCATGTCTGTCCAGCCAGTCACGACAGGTGGTGGGGCAGAGAATCACAACCACCATCTGTTTGCACCTACTCTGTCCTACAAAAGATTTTATTAATAATAAAAGGGACTTTTTGATCTCCACCTGCATGATAAGTATATATCTGTCTTATATTCACATGGAAATTGAGAGTTCAGATTTATTGATGTCCTTATTTCCCAAATTCTAGAAATTGGGACTCACAAAACCTTGTTTCAGGTCATGTATAACAGTGACAGAAGAACTTTAGCAGTAGAGGTTATACATGTTTTATAGAGATTTTAGGAAGAGAAAGATTGAGCTGGGCTTACCTTTAGGGGTAATCAAATGGTTTCCAGCAAAATTCCAGTGTTTAGTGATGATGACTCAATGTCTTTGAGGAGTAAGGAAAGGGTTTCAAGGAGGAGGGATGGGGACATGATCTGATCTATATCTATATCTATATCTATATCTATATATATATATATATATACCTATATCTATATCTATAAACATCTGTATCTGCCTATCTATAAGAGAAAGTTTGCTTATTACTATTTTTTTATTTATTTGTTCTTTTTGGATATACATGACAGTAGGATGTATTTTGACATACTGCACATACATGGAGTATAACTTCCCATTCTTGTGGTTGTAAATGGTGTGGAGTTACACTGATCGTGTATTCATAAATGAACATAGGAAAGTTATGTCAGATCCATTCTATTGCTAAAACAAGGGATTTGCCTTTTTAAGAAGTACTCAGGACTAGAAAAATGTTGGTATAACAAAAGATTTGATAGTCTTCATTGTTCCTTGTTTTTCAGGATTTATTTATATTATATACGGGTTACTAACAGCTGATCAATTGCTTCTACAGAAGCTCTGGAAACAATAGGACCCATTTAGATAATATTTTTATCTTTAAAGAGTGACAATACAGAAGTGCAAGGAAAAAGTACCAATTCCCTTACACTTTAACCATTTTTTTAAAATATTAAGGAGATGGTTATATAGATACAAACAGATCGGAGGTCTAATATTGCTGCAACAAAGGAGCTCAGAACTTGATTTTTATTTTCTTTTATTTGATTATTCTTTTTTGCTTTCGTTGTTACTATTTAGTTTCACATACACACAGGTAAGTTTTGAATAAACACATAACTGAAGGGTCTACTCTGACATTTTCCATATCACCCTTGTACCATGGTTATGTGGATACCTGTTAAATGATAGTACCTGATACACATTTTGTCACAGACCTAAATCTTTCCACTGTCTTCTCAGTACCAGCTACCCATCCTGCACACATCTACCCACATCTCCAGTCATCTACCCAGTGAATCTTCAAAGTTTGGAACAGATTGGAACTGAAAAGGGTGAAGCTGAAGGCTTCCAAAGAAAACGTGGAAAAGTTCCCTTTCTTCACAGCTAATGTCTAGAGTTGAGGTGGTACTTTGATCTCTTTGTGATCACTAGCAGGCCGGGTCATTTCTAAAAGTCAATTATCAAAACAGAGACTGCTATGTTGTTAGAACAGATTTGGCATTTTGTGAGGATCAATTCCTTTAGCAACATAAAGCTAAACAGAAAAATGATTAAAGTAGACAAGGAAAGATTACCCTCATATCCATACCCATGAACTGACAGTGATCACTGGCAACCCGACCCAGTCTATTCAATTTATACTGCCTTCAGTTCACACTTCTCTCTGGTATCTGTTCCACCAAAAAGCAAGGAACAAAATCTCAGTCACTTATACGTGAAATCTCAAATGCAATATCTATACTGAAAACAGAAGAGACATTTTCAGTATCCTTTCAACTCTGGCTCTCTCTACTCTTGATCTAAGCAATTCTGTCACTATCACTGCCGGGCTAAGAACATACAACTGAAGACTGGATCAGGAAGGCTTCTCCCATTACTTGGATTATAAATTGAAAGGAAAGTTAGAGGACAGTGATATTGAGAGAGGAGAGAATTTACTGGGACACGCACAAGTTGCATATCCTGTACTTTTTTTTTTTTTTTTTTGCCTTTGTTTCATAGCTCTTGGTTAAGACAAATGTAGTCATTGCATGAATTTCAGTCTTTCTGAAAAAAAAACATAAAAAAATAAAGACTTTGCAAATCCATATCAGGAAAACAGGAATTATAGATTTGCAATTTGCAAAAATTGGAGATGGCAATTTATAGCACACCTTGTTACACTTAGTATTTTGTTTTATGGCTTAAACTCTTTGAGAATTAGAATCATAACAAACTTGTAATTTAAGATTAATATCTTAATAATATAATAAAGAAGAGGAATGAAAAAGACTGTCCCCCGCAATTGTGAGACAACATGATATGAAAGTTAAGAGAAATAAATTATGTTTAAGTATCTTTAGTTTACTTCTGAGAATAAAATTAGAAAATAAAATTATTAGAAAAAAGGGAAAGCTATGAAGGTTGAGAGAATCTTATAGAAGATGAAGAAAGGGGGCCTTGACCACAGACGCATAGGGTTTAAAATAAGAGATTAGGATGAATGACTAAAATTAATTTTTAACTCAACAAAATCATATATATTCTAAGAAAACAAATAATTGAGACACACAATAAATAAAACTGAATGAATATTTATGGAAAAATACGGAGATAAAAATAATTTTCTGCAGTAGAGTATGTAGGTCTAGGTTGTTTTATAGGCAAATTAAGTTATTTACTTATTCAACAAATACTTAGTGAACTTCCAATCAATGCCACATATGACTCTTATCTTTTGGTACCCATAATTGAACTCAGGGATACTTGACCACTGAACTACATCCCCAGCCCTATTTTGTATTTGGTTTAGAGACAGGGTCTCACTGAATTGTTTAGCACCTCACTTTTTGCTGAGGTTGGCTTTGATCTAGTGATCCTCCTGGCTCAGCCTCCCCAGCCACTGGGATTACAGGCATGCCCTACTGCACCCTGCTTAAGGATTGTCAAAGAGAAGTGACTCTTTTTTTTTTTTTTTTTTTTTGCAGTACTGGGGATCAAACTCAGGGCCTTGTGCTTTTGAGGCAAGCACTCTACCAGCTGAGCTATCTCCCCAGCCCGAGAAGTGATTCTTATACTGTAGGAATTATATGAATTTTTGCAGAGGAACCACCTCATATCTGTTATATATATACTTACCTTCTCCAAGTTGTAGTGACCACACTTTATGTGCTCCTCAGCATAAGCATACCACCAATCATGTTTCACTTCCTAGATGAGATGCAACAAGTTATTTGCAAAAACCTTTGCAATGATCCTGGTAGTCACTCACCTTTACAGTATGAATACCCCACTACATATATTGAGGCTGTTCTGATATGCTTTGGCAGACAGAATTTGACAGGAGCAATGTTAATGTGACTGCTTTGCCCAGATTGAGTAGTCTGGCAACTGCTGTTCTCCCTTCTCAATTTTGCCACCAAATAAGAAAGTCAGGCTAGCCTAATGGAGACATATGGCCAGCTAACAGCCTTGTCAGCCACCAAAACTTGGCAAAGACCAGTTCAGACCCCTTCCCAGGAATTGAACCATAAAATAACTACAGCAACAGTAATAAGCCCAGTTGCTAAGACTGGGGCCTAGACTAGATCTCTTACTTGAGTTTGAGCTCACAAGCAGATGAATAGTTGTTTTAAACTCTCTAAATTTTGGGATGGCATGTTACATAGTAACAAATGATTGATAACCCTCCACAAAATTAAAACACTAATGAACTAGTTCTTGGATATTTTAGTATCAAATGATCTTTGCATTAATTGACAAGTAGTTCTATCCATTAAATACAACCAGATAGAGCATGTCAATTCAGCTGTACAATCCAAAGGCTATGCTGACATTTTTTTCAAATCCAGTTTCTAAATGGAGATTTGTTTTTCAAATTCCACAAATACAATTGAAAGTGATTTTACTATTTTTATTACTTTGTGTACTCACATTAAGAAATATCCTGTTTTATGCTTAAGAAACTAAAGTATGATAAAGTTTCACAAGTTAATATTAGGAAAATATAATCTTTTAAATTCTGACTATCCAGAAGTGTAGCTGATTTTATTTAATTTTCTTTATTCCACTGAAGGAAGGGAAAGATGGAAAACAAAAATTTATAACAACAAAAATAAAAACTAGGAATCCACAAAATAGCTATATTAATTAATTTTTTTTCAAAAAATAATTATTCAAGAAGGTCATTTCAATCTACTGAAGGGAATTATATAGCAACAAGACATAATGATTGTAAATATTTATGCTACAAAAAATGGAGCATCTATGTACATCAAACAGACCCTTTTCAATTTCAGGAATCAAATGGACCACACCACAATGATACTGGGTGACTTGAACACACCTCTCTCCTTACTGGACAAATATTCTAAACAAACACTAAATGAAGAAACTATAAAACTAAATAATACAATCACTAATTTAGACTTGACATATATAGAATATTTCATCCATTAACCAGAGAATACACTTTTTTCTCAGCAGCACATGGATCCTTCTTTAAAATAGACCATATCTTATGCTACAAAGCAACTCTTACAAAATACAAAAAAATGGAGATAATACTCTGCATTCTATTAGATCATAAAAGACTGAAATTAGATATCAATGGTAAAATAAAAAATAGAAACTACTGAAACACATGGAGACTAAATAATATACTGTTGAACAACAAATGGATAATAGAAGAAATCAAGGATGAAATGAAAAAATAGTGAATGAGAATACTGATACAATGTACCAGAATCTCTGAGACACTATGAAGGCAGTACTAAGAAGAAAGTTCATTGCATTGAGCTCATTTATTAAAACAATAAAAAGTCAACAAATAAATGGTCTAATATTATATCTCAATGCCCTAGAAAAAGAACAAATCAATACCAAAAGCAGTAGAATACAGAAAATAATTATAATCAGAGCTGAAATCAATGAAACTGAAATAAAAGAAACAATTGAAAAAATTGACAAAAACATAAAGTTGATTCTTTGAAAAAAAAAATCAATGAAATTGATAAATCTCTGGCCACACTAACAAAGAGAAAAAGAGAGAAAAACCAAATTACTGAAATACTTGATGAAAGAGGAAATATCACAATGAACACCACTGAAATACAGAAGATAATTAGAAACTATTTTGAAAATTTATACTCCAGTAAAATAGAAAATATTGAAGACATTGACAAATTTCTAGAGACATATGACCTACCTAAACTGAATCAGGAGGTCATACACAATTTAAAGGGAGCAATTTCAAGGAATGAACTAGAAAACGCCATCAAAAGCTTACCAATTCAACAGATGAATGGATAAAGAAACTGTGGTCTATATACACAATGGAATATTATTCAGTGACAAAGAAGAATAATATTATGGTATTTGCAGATAAATGGTGGAATTGGAGAATATCATGCTAAGTGAAATAAGCCAATCCCAAAATATCAAAGGCTGAATGCTTTCCCTGATAAGTGGATGATGGGAGGTGGGGGGTGAGAGAAGAATGGAGGAACTTTGGATTACATAGAGGGAAATGAGAGGGAGGAGGGGGCAGGGGTATGAAAAATGGTGGAATGAGACAGACATCATTACCCTATGTACATGTATGATTACACAAATGGTTTGAATCTACATTGTGCACAACCATAGAAATGAAAAGATGTACCCCATTTGTGTACATTTGTGTACATTTGTGTACAATGAGTCAAAATGCAATCTGTAGCCTGGTCCAGTGGCACATGCCTGTCATTCCAGTGACTCAGGAGGATCATGTTTCAAAGACAGCCTCAGCAAAAGCGAGGCACTAAGCAACTCAGTGAAATCCTGTCTCTAAATAAAATACAAAATGGGGCTGAGAATGTGGCTCAGTGGTTGAGCGCCCTGAGTTCAATCCATGATACCAAATAAATAAATAAATAAATAAAAGCAATCTGTAAAAATAAAGAAAATTTAAAAAGCCTACCAAATAAGAAAAGCCCAGGACTAGATGGATTCTCAACTGAGTTCTAGAAGGCCTTCAAAGAATTAACACCAACTCCTCAAATCATTCCACAAAATAGAAAAGGAGGGAACCTTTCCAAACTCATTCTATGAGGCTAATATCACCCTCATACCAAACCAAAGACACATCAAGAAAAGAAAACTTCAGACCAATATCCCTGATGAACATAGATGCAAAAAGTCTCAATAAAATTCTGGCAACTCACATACAAAACTATATTAAAAAGATAGTGCACCATAATCAAATGGGGTTCATCCCAGGGATGCAGGGTTGGTTTCACATACGGAAATTAATAAAGGTAATTCATCATATCAATAGACTTAAAAACAAGAATCATATGATCATCTCAATAGATGCAGAAAAGGCATTTGACAAAATACAGCACCCCTTCATGTTCAAAACACTAGAAAAACTAGGGATAGTAGGAACATACCTCAACACTGTAAAAACCATATATGCTAAACCCAAGGCCAACATCATTCTAAATGGAGAAAAATTGAAAGCATTCCCTCTAAAAACTGGAACAAGACAAGGATACCCTCTTTCACTACTTTTATTCAACATTGTCCTTGAAACTCTAGCCAGAGCAATAGGGCAGAAGAAAGAAATTAAAGGTATACAAATAGGTAAAGAAGAACTCAAACTATCACTATTTGTTGATGATATGATTCTATATTTGGAAGATCCAAAAAATTTCACCAAAAATCTTTTAGAATTAATAAGTGAATTAATCAAAGAAGCAGGATATAAAATTAATGCCCATAAATCAAATGCATTCCTATGTATCAGCAATGAATCCACTGAAAGAGAAATGAAGAACACCAACCCAGTCATAATCACTTCAAAAAAAAAAAAAATACTTGGGAATCAATCTAACAAAAGAGCTGAAAAACCTCCTCAATGAAAACTACAGAACACTAAAAAAAGAAATTGAGGAAGACCTTAGAAGATGGAAAGACCTCCCATACTCCTGGATAGGCACAATTAATATTGTTAAAATGGCCATACTACCAAAAGTGTTATACAAATTCAATGCAATTCCTATTAAAATCCTAATGATGTTCTCATAGAACTAGAAAAAGCAATCATTAAATTCATTTGGAAAAATAAGAGATCTGGAATAGCCAAAGCAATCCTTGGAAAGAAAAGTGAAACAGGAGGCATCACAATATCAACCTCAAACTACACTACAGAGCTATAATAATCACAGTATGGTATTGGCACCAAAACAGATATATAGACCAATAGTACAGAATAGAAGACACAGAGACAAACCCACATAAATATAGGTATCTCATACTAGACAAGGGTGCCAAAAGAGTGGTGGGAAAAATGGAAAGCCACATGGAAGAAAATGAAATTAAACCTTTATCTCTCACCACACATGAAACTCAGCTCACTGTGAATCAAAGATGTAGGCACTAGAACAAAGACCCTGCACATACTAGAAGAAAAAGAGGCCCAGATCTTCACCATGTTGGCCTAGGACCTGACTTCCTTAACAAGATCCCTAAAGTGCAAAAAATTAAATCAAGAATCAAACAATTGGGATGGATTCAAACTAAAAAGCTTCTTTTCAGCAAAAGAATCAATCAATAATGTGAAAAGAGGACCTACAGATTGGGAGATAATCTTTACCACATGCACCTCAGGTAAAGCATTCATTTCTAGGATATATAAAAACTCAAAAAACTTAACACCAAAATAACAAATGACCCAATCAATAAATGGGCTAAGGAACTGAGCAGACACTTAACAGAAGATAAACAACAGATCAACAAATATATTAAAAAGTGTCCAACATATCTAGCAAATTAGAGAAATGCAAATCAAAAGTACTCAAAGACTTCATCTCACTCCAATCAGAATAGGCAATTATCAAGAATACAAGCAACAATAAATGTTGGTCAGGATGTGGGGAAAAAGTTACACTCATACATTTCTCATGGTAATGCAAATTGGTGCAACCATTATGGAAAGCAGAAAACTTAGAATGGAACCACCATTTGAACTAGTTACCCCACTCCTCAGTTTATACCCAAAGGACTTAAAATCAACATATTACAGTGACACAGCCACATCAATGTTTACAGCAGCTTAATTCACAATAGTTAGATTGTGGAACCAACCTTGATTCCCTCCAACAGATGAATGGATAAAGAAAATGTTCTCTATGTATATACATTATTTGTGATGGAATATAACTCAGCTTTAAAGAAGAATGAAATTCTGGAATTTGCTGATAAATGGATGGAGTTGGAGAATATCATGCTATGTGAAATAGGCCAAACCCAAAAAACCAAAGGCCAAATGTTTTCTTTGATATGGGGAAAGTAATTCACAGTAAGTATGGGGGGATAGGAAAGAATAGACTTAGTTTATATTAGGTAGAGGAGAATGAAGGAAGGGGAAGGGATATGGGGGAAGGAATGATAGTAAAGTGAAATAGACATTACTTCAGGTACATGTATGACTTCATGACTGATGTGATCCTACAATATGTATAATCAGAAAAACGAGAGATTACACTCTATTTATGTATGATCTATCAAAATGTATAAATGCACTCCACTGTCATGTACAACTAATTAGAACAAATACAATTTTACAAATTTATTCAAAAAGTATCATTTAATAACATAACAATATGTGTGCATTTTTAAAGAAAAATGTAATTAATGCCAGGCATGGTACTATATTCCTATAATCCCAGCAACTTGGGAGGCTGAGGCAGGATTACAAGATTGAGACTAGTCTCAGCAATTTAGGAAGACCCTGTTTAAGAAAACAAAAACAAACAAATAAATTAAAAAAAAATGGAAGAAGGGGGAAAAAATGGAATTAGTCATTTGTGAACTCAGATTAGTTTTTTAATTGTTTACTTGGATCATGATTCAAGTTAGAGTCCTAGAAGATAAGGGAACAATCTCTATGAAACATCAGACAATAATAATGATGATGTACTATTCTAATAATAACAGCTACCAGTTGCTGAGAATTTAGCATACTCTAGAAATTGTGCTAATTTCTTTAAAGGCATTTAGCTTATAGTCATAATAATACCTAAAATTACTGATCCTTAAAGTATGTATAGTACATGGAAGCAATCAGTTATAAATTTTTTTTTACTAAAATCATATAATGTACTTTCCCATTCTTGCTCTCAGTTGTCTCTCAATGCTGTGTAGTAGGCAGAGAAAATATAATTTGCTCCAATTTACACTGAGGATCAAAGATAGTAAAAGATGTTCTACGTTTCAGTTACAAGTATTGTTTTTGAGCACCTATAACATGCCAAATGTTTTCCTAATTGCTTTCACATGTGCTATGGCACCCTGTGGGGTAGGTTCAAAGAGGTTTTACAACCTACTCAGTGTGTCAAGACTCTGAAATCCATTTTTCAACTGAGAACTTTTGATTAAAGATCAACAAAAAGACTTCTGTGATCATGAAGCTGTCAGTAATGAACAGAGCTGGATATTGTTGCAAGTGCAGAATACTTTGGAAGCTCAGTCTCTCTGTGGGCGCAGCTCATTTAAGTAATATATAATATTGGTGAACTTGTTAGGAGAAACCCTAAGCTCGGAACTTCATGTGCACCATACTAAGTGGGTGAATGATTGAGAATGTGTTTAGTAGTTCTGTCTCCAGGGAACTTAATCCATCCTGATGCAAACTTGCTTCTTGGACATTACCAGGCCTTCCACCAGGCAACTGAGTCAACAGGCTTTCCAAAGCGAGAGGTCTTACTTCTTGAATACTCCCTAGTCCCATGAATACTAATTTGCTCATTATTACCTCAGTGAACTAAGTGATACTCTTTTGGCTTGAAATAGTTAATGATTCTGCTAATTGCCTAATTTACTCCTGGGGAACACTCTTTACCAGAAGAAGCTCACTGAATGCAAAGTACTATGTGCCAGATGCTTTTCTGTCTTCCTGGGAACACCTAGGAATCTGTGGAAGGGAGACCTCTCCCTTACCTCCCTTAACCTAGAGGAGATGCAGTCCAAGAACAATGCTCAGAGCAACTTGACTTGAATCCACACAATACTGTTATTATTCCTTTAGGAACTTTAGAGGAGATAGAAGAGCCACGGAACAGTAAATACTCTTAAAAATGGAAAGATTAAACAGAGCCTATTTTACCTGAAATTAAGTTAATGAAAATATTTCCAAAATGATTTGCTCATATCATTTTAAAGAAAATGGACTAAACAATGTCTAATCTTTACAAACTATTTCAGGCTCGTTATTCTAGCACAAGACAATAATTGATGTACAGAATTCTCTCAAATCTAGCATGTAGGACTCCTTTTTCAAATGTCTAATGGCTAAATGCAAATGACTAGATAATTTTCTTGATTCTGCCCATTCTTAACTATCCAGTGCACTTTTGATTAATTATAGTATGTTGTGTGTGGTGGTCTTTTAAAGAAAATATTATTAGGATGGGAAAAATCAAAACCAAGCAAGTATCAAATATTTTTTAAAAATTATCTTGTTATGGGACCTGGGGTTGTAGCTCAGTGGTAGAGTGCTTGCCTCATATGTTTGAGGAACGGGGGTTCAATTCTCAGCACTGCACATAAATAAATTTTAAAAAATCCATTGACAACTAAAAAATATTTTTTGCAGTATTTTATTCTATTTAGTTATAACAAATCTTTATTTACATTGCAGGATACAAATCAACATTCATTGTAATTCTTAAAAAATGGTCACAAAAGGACCTTAGTTATGAGGAAGCAGGACACTATTCAAATAGCGGTCAATTGTCCATAAATATTGTGTTTCAGTGTTGTAATGAGAAATAAACCATTTATGGAAAGAGAACACTGAGAAATTTTTCATTACAAAATTAATAAAATAGGAGTAAGAAACAATATAAGTCTTATTTACAATATCAACTTACCATGACCTCCAATTAGCTTTGAAAATCAAGATTGAATAAATGTCCTTCAAGAGAATGATAAGCATATGCAAATTAACATTAGCAACAACCTTGTTCACTAGTTAACTTTATGTAAGTCACCTCCAGGCTGATTGGAAGCTCAAGCAAGTTTTCTGACCTTAAAATTGTGTGTACATATAGACATATACACTTAAATTCTTTGATTCACATCATATTACAACTTTTATCTTAAAATTATTATTTATGTTTTTATTTTTACAGACTGCATTTTGATTCATTGTACACAAATGGGGTATATCGTTTCATTTCTATGGTTGTGCATGATGTAGATTCATACCATTCGTGTAATCATACATTTACACAGGGTAATGATGTCTGTCTCATTCCACCATTTTTCATACTCCCCCTCATTTTCCTCTATGTAATTTAAAGTTCCTCCATTTTTCTCTCACTCCCCACTCCCATTATATCAAGAATATAGACAATAATAGATGTTGGCGTGGATGTGGGGGAAAAGGCACACTTTTACATTGCTAGTGGAGTTGCAAATTGGTGCAGCCACTCTGGAAAGCAGTGTGGAGAATCCTCAGAAAACTTGGAATGGACTCACCTTTTGACCCAGTTCCCCACTCCTCAGTTTATACCCAAAGGACTTAAAATTAGCATACTATAGTAAAGCAGCCATCTCAATGTTTATAGCAGCTCAATTCACAATAGTTAGATTGTGGAACCAACCTTGATTCCCTCCAACAGATGAACGGATAAAGAAACTCTGATACCTATACACAATGGAATATTATTCAGCTATAAAGAATAATAATATTATGGCATTTGCCGATAAATGGATGGAATTGGAGCATATCATACCACATAAAATAAGTCAATCCAAAAAAAAAAAAAGACCAAAGACCGAATGTTTTCCCTGATAAGTGGATGAGGATAAAAAATATTTTTTTTAAAAATTATCTTGTTACACAGAAAATTTAGAGAGAGACATTTTTTGAATGTGAGGCTAGAGATTCTGACACAAGGGTAGATTATCTGGCTGCTAAAGTAGAAGATGGAGCCTTGGACTTCATTATTAGAACTGTGGTCCCTGTGAAATCAGGTCTTTGGAGCCACAATGACAAACTGCAGTTAGCATAGAGGATTCTGGGCAGAATGATGAGAGCACATGGAAACAGGTCATATGAAGAAAATGGAAAGGACTAATAGGCCTGCAGCTCAAGTGAGTAGGATGGGAAAATAAACCACAAGTTTTGAGAAATAACTTCCCATATTAGGCAAGAGAAAAAATGTCAAAGATTTATTAGTAGAATAAAAAGTAGTAAGTATAAAAAGTGCATTATCACAGGAACATGGGAGAGAAAAAAGAAGTAAAGAAGAGATAGTGCATAGCCTCAAGGGTAGCTTGGTAAGTATGAAGTCAGTGGGGCTTTCAGCAAAATAATAGACATAGAAGCCAAACGGTCAGGGGTTATGTAATGTTAAAGAAGAAATAAATCAGAGAATGAAAACTTTTTTTTTTTTTTTTTCAGGAATTTGGCTACTACTTGAAATAGTCATCTATTTTTTTAAAAAACCCATTTAAAATTTTTTAAATTTTTTTTTTAACTCCATTTCCCCAATAAGCAAAAGAAACATGCCATGGTGTTTTGATTTGAAGTTAAAATGATTTATTGCAACCTAAATGGAGTTTCCTCTCTTTATTATTCTTCTACGAATGTGAAAAACTTTTTAGAACAATAGGCCCTTTGTATCTGAGATAAACCAGGTGGGTGTGCACACTGCATGTATTTGGAAACAGCTGTTACTGTTTGTGCACCGGTAATTACACTCAAGAGGCCATGTTGTTCAAAAGCAACAATAGAGCTATCTCCCTATCTCAGTGAATGGTCCAATGCATCCCCCTGTTATCACTGAACAGGTATATGTTGTGTTTGATGCCCACTGTCTTCTGCATGTGCTGGACTACAATGGTGAAGGACAGCCAGCTTTTTACTGACATGATTGAACTCAGAGGATGCAGAATAATTTAATCATAAAAACTAAAACTAGAAGCTAATTAACCCAATTTCCTAACCGTACAGGTGAAGAAACAGGTGTTGCCATGTTGTTTGAGGAACCTGAGGTGATGACCAACTTCATAGTGAAACTAGTAGGACAATCCATGATTTATATTTTAAATTTCTCAACCATCTTGAAACTGTTCATTTTATCTGCCTTTTCCCTCTTGGTTTCTACATTCAAATCAATGAGAGGAGATCACAAGTTAATGCACGATTTGGCATAAGCATAAGGGCGAGAAGTAGTGGGAATGCGTTAGGGATGGAGGGAAATTGAAAGCAGTCAAAGCACAGGGGGAAATGTCACAAGCATAAACTGGGACAAGAAAATATAGTTCAGGAAGACCTGAAACTTGCAAAGCTCCAGGCAGAAATGAACTTGAGGAATTCTAAAATGATTGGAAAGGAAAGAGCCCACATCTACGTCTGAATATGTAGTTATATGTTTCTGCTACACACTGAGCTGTCCACTAGGCATCAAGAGGATTCCTGAGAAAAAAAATCATACCCCTGCCCTCAAGGAGCAACACTGGCCACTAGAGTAGACACAGATCTTACCTAGCACTTAGAAAAAGCCAGTCACTCTTCCATTGCTTGATGCACAGTCTCATCACAAAACGGCCATGATACAGAAAGGCACTATCATTATTTCCATTTTACAGATGAGGACTTGAAAAAGAAGTTATATAGCTGGGTGGAGTGGTGCATGCCGGTAATCCCAGTGGTTCAGGAGGCTGAGGCAGGAGGATTGAGAATTCAAAGTGAGGCCCTAAGCAACTCAAGATCCTGTCTCAAAATTAAATATACCAAAGGGCTGAGAGCTGGGGATGTAGCTAAGTAGTTAAGTGTACCAGGGTTCAATTCTTGGTAAAAAAAAAAAAAAAAAAAAAAGAAAAGAAAAGAAAAGAAGTTATATACTATATTAGTTTTCTAGGATTGATATAAGGGCTATAACAAAACAGCATAAACAGGATGGCTTAAAACCCAGAAATAACAGAAATTTAATTTCTCACAGTTTAGAGGACAGCAGTCCAAAATCAAGGAAGTTGGCAGGGCCATGATCCCTCTGAAAACTGCAAGGAGAATCTTTCCTTGCCTCCTCCTGGCTTCTGGTGGTGAGCTTTGATTCTTGCCATTGCCTGCTTTGTAGATTTATAACTCCAACCTCTGCCTCTTATCACAGGACATTCTCCCTGTGTGATTTTGTCTTTTTATAAGAATACCAGTTATACTAGATTAGGGGCCTCTCCTACTTCCTAATCCAGGAAATTCTCATCTTACCTACTTATATCTGAAAGAACCCTTCTCCCAAGTAAAGTGACATTCTGATGTGCTAGGGTTAGACCTTCAATATACCATTTGGGGGACACAAGCCAACACACACATGTAACCCATCAAAGTTCACTTAGCTACTGAAGCGAGGGAGCCAAAGTTGTCTTATTTCAGAAACTATGTATTTAACTGTTGCCCTATTACATGGTTAATTACTGCACTCGGTTCTTATAAAATGGAGTTATGACTGTATCCTGCAAGGATGTTGAAGTCACAGGGATCTAGTTAGATTGTGAACAAGGGCAATCTTAGTTTTGCTGTATAGACAGAAGTTGCATTGTGTGGTGAGTATTTCTGGAGAAATACAGGGACTGAAGGAATATCACTGGAAAAAATAAATATCAAGACATGTAAGAAAATAGTAAGTTCAAAAATCCTGTGATTAGGAAAATTTCATAAAAAGAAAATTAACTTTAATGATAGACAAAAGTGAGCCAATACAATCATATCTATAGCAGCAATGTATTTAAATCTGCAACATAGCCAGGTACAGTGACACATGCCTCTAATTCAGCTACTCAAGCGGCTGAGGCAGGAGGATCACAAATTTGAGGCCAGTCTGAGCAACTCAGTGACATCCTGTCACAAAATAAAATATAAAGGGCTGGTGATGTAGCTCAGTGGTACAGTGCTCACATAGCATGTATGAGGCTCTGGTTTCACTCCCTAAATATTCCTGCATTACCAGAACATTTTGGGGGTATGCCTCATACCCAAACTATAATAATTTTCCCCTGACCTCCAAAATCTCATGTGCACCTCACAATGTAATAGGCATTCAGTCAACTCTAAGAGTCCCATATTTTTAACAGTTCCAGATTGCCAAAAAGTCTTAAGTTCAAAGCCTCCTCTGAGATTCAAGGCAAATTCTTATCTGTGAGCCCTTCCAAAACCAAGTTACACACATTCAATATAAAGTAGCACAGAGTAACCACTGCCATTCCAAAAGGGAGTGAACAGGCATAGAAAGAAGGTATAGGGTCAAAGCAAGACCAAAACCCAGTTGGGCAAAAAGTTTCCCTAATTCTGTGTACGGCATCTAGGAAGCGTGTTTGTGAGATATGCTCTCTAAAGGGATTGGGTAATATGCCTGTTTGGCCTTTCTGGTTGCAATGCACATGTCTTCTCTTTTCACCTAACTTTCTCCACAGACAGCAAATTTTCTTTGCAGACAGCGCACATTATTGCTATTTCACCTTCAGTTTCACCTTCACAATTTCTTGCAATACCCTTCAGGGCAAACTGCAAGAACTCTGACTCTGCTACACTTTGCCTGGTCTCACAGGCCTTCCTTTGACATCTCAGTGGAAGCCTCCACAACCCTCTAACTCCAGCATCCTGAATTCCTGTAGAACCTATATCATGTGGATGAGGCCAGGCTCTGCAACCAGCTCATGTAATACCTGGGCTCCTTGGAATCACAGCTGCAGTGTTTTATGAGTGCCTGTGCAGCTCAACATGATGAAAAAACAAAACAAAACAAAACAAAACTGCCTGTGACCCCCTGTGCAAACAGAGAACCCCAAGATCTCTTCTCAAAGCAAGTTTATCTTCTACGCTGTTGAACCTGTACTTGGTGTGGTCTTGCAAATTCCTAAGATGTGCTCAAGGTATCTTTTCTATTATCTCTATGTAAAGTACTTAGCACTTCTTTAGATGTAGAAAACTCTTCAACAGCACATCTTCCTTGACTCCAGCTTTCCCTATAACTTTCTGGCCAAATTGCAAGTTTAAAAAATTCTTTAGTTCTCTGCTTTTTTTGCTCCTGATTTTCATAATAAGCCTACCTAAAAGTTGCCAATAATCTATGCCACAGAGTGAATGCTATGCTGCTTTGACATTTCCTCTGCCAGATTAATTCGCCCCTCACCTTTAAATTCAGCCTCACACAAATTCTCAGGACATGGGCAAGATGTAGACATGTTTTTTTTTGTTTGTTTGTTTGTTTGTTTGTTTGTTTTTGCCAGAATGTAACAGGAATGGCTTCTAGTCCAATTCCCAACAGAGTACTCATTTCCCTCTGAAACCTAACGAGCACAGTGCACATTTCTGTCGTCATTCTAGTCTTCTAAGCTTCACCAGAGTCACCCATTAAGCTTTTCTTACAAGATTCTAAAGTTTTTCCAGTCTGCATGTCTAAACTGTTAAAATTATTTCCAAACTATTTACAAACGTTTCTGAACCACCCGGTCAGGTTAGTCACAGCAATGACTCCACTTCTTGGTACCTTATTTCTGGTTTAGCTAGATTTTCATCACTGTGACCAAAATACCTGAGAAGAGGGGATATTTATTTGGGGCTCACAGTTTCAGAGGTCTCAGGTCCATAATTGGCTGACTACATTGCTCTGGACCCAAGATGAGACAGAACATCATGGGGGAAGGGTCCTCAGAATAAAAGTTGCTTAGTGAATGGTGGGATCAGGAAGCATAGAAAGAGGGAGTGGGGAGAGAGGAATGGGCCATAGGAGCAATAATCTTTTCAGGGGATGCCCAGAGAGACCCTGCTTCCCTCAGCCACACCCCGTGTACCTACAGTTACCACCCATCTGTCCAGTCAAACCGGATGCACTGATTAGGTTATAACTCATAATCTACTCATTTCACCTCTGACTAGACTATTCCTGCATTAGAAAGAGATTATGGGGGGCACCTCAAATCCAAACTGATAGTGTCCACAGAGTTCTTTCTGAAACAAACCAAAGTTCCTTGTGGAGGAAGATAGCATTAACCTTGTTCTCATATTATCTCTACAGATAATCTTTCAAAGGCATTCTTTGGTACACGATAAAAATATAGCCAGATACACAAACTCACAAAAATAATTAAGGTAATAGTAAAAAAAAAAAAAAAAAAAAAAAAAAAAAAGACAATAGACAATATATCAGACAGATTTAAATAAAAAGTTGAGGCAGACAAGTAGAAATCATGAAAAAAGGAATTAGGGTGCTGGAGAGATAGCTCAGTTGGTAGAGTGCTTGCCTTGCAAGCACAAGGCCCTGGGTTCGATCCCCAGTACTCAGAAAGAAAGAAAGAAAGAAAGAAAGAAAGAAAGAAAGAAAGAAAAGAAAAAAGGAATTAGGAGGCCAAAATAATTGAAGTTTTAGAATTTTGAAACACCATAAGCCAAATTAAGACCTCATCAGATTAGACACAGTCAAAAAGGAGAATTAAAGAATGAGCCTGGAGTGATGGCGTATGATACAATCCCAGAGGCTCAGGAGACTGAGGTAGGAGGATAGCAAGTTCAAAACCAGCCTCAGCAAATATAGTAAGACTGGGGAGACCCTGTCTCAAAATGAAAAATACAAAGTTCTGAGGATGTGACTCAGTGGTTAAACACCCCTGGGTTCAATCCCTGGTGCCAAAAAAGAAAAAAATAAATAAATGATTGGGAAGAATGGTCAGAAAACACTATCTAAAATAATTTAAAGTTTGAAAGATCAAAAGAAAACATGAGTCTTTGGTGAAGAAAAAGAAGAATGAAGTGTATAGAAATGTAGGATTCATGTGTATTCTGGTTTTTTGAACATTATCGTTTTCATAAAATACCTTTTTTTTTTTTATCATTGAAATGCTTTTTTTTCTTACATTTCATGCTGAAGCCTCATTTGAGAATTACCCAACACTAAATAAAAAATATGACGTCAAAATTAAGAAATCACATGGAAATTAAGAAATATCAAAACCAATTAATTCAACAAGCAAATAAACAAAAAATGTAAGTATATCCTGGTAAAACTTCTGGAAACTGAAGTCAAAGAGAAAAATCTTAATAACAAGTAGAACATCCACTGACTTCTTCACTGCATCAGTGGAAGTCAGAGATGGTTTTCTATTTTCAAGATGCTGGAAAAAATAACTATCACTCTAGAAATCTAAGCCCAGAAACATACATCTTAAGAAAGAAGTTGCAAAAATGGTATTTTCAAATATATCATAACTGAATGAATTTGTTACAGAATTAGCATACAAAATAATACGTGAAATTATATTTGAGGTAGTTGAACAATACTTCATTTTGAATAAAAAATGTATTAATGTATGAATATCAGTGGAAAAGAAAATATGAAGATAAATCAAAATAAATATTGGCTGTAGAATCCATATATACAGTTAAAACATATGACTACAAAGGTAAGTAAGACAAATGGATTTCAAGGTTTGCTAAGGTCTTGCCATTATCTTGAGAAAAATATCAAAATTTCAAGTAATATTAGATTTTAATATGTAAGGTCTATTGTAAACAATAAAATAATAAAAGTATAAGATTTAGAACAATAAAAGATAAGTTTATTTTTAAATAAATTAAAATTAATATGAAAGAAAGTTTAAAAATGAAGAACAATGAAACAGAAAATGTAGAGGTATGATTTACCAAAATCAAAATGCATAAATAATTACATTAAATATAAATGCCCTAACTCATACCTCTAAAAGCCAATATTTTCACACAGAGTTAAAAGCAATCAAAACCCAACCGTATGGTAATTGCAAGAAGCTTATATTAAAGTATATTAAAACTTTAAAGTAAAAAGATAGAAAAATGCTTATCATGTCAACAATAATAGGAAAAAGACTGATATGGCCCTATTCATATAAAATAAATTAGAATGTAACAAAATAAGAATTTCAATGATGAAAAAGAGATATTGTATGAAAACAATAAAGTTCAAGATACCAGAATATACATGAACAATAAATTTGTATACACTTAAAATACAGTCTCAAAATAATAAAGTAAAAAAATTAGAACTACAAGGAGAGATAGACATATTATATCATTAGTGGAAAGTTTTTCTTTACCTAAGATAGTGATATAAAGAAAATAATAGATATCAAAAAGGATACAGAAAATTTTAAAAGCTGAATAATTAAATTTGAAATAGCAATTCATGATATAATGCTACACCTATTAACTTCAGAATACATATTATTTTCAAGCTCAAACAGAAATAAGGGGACTTAGTGATTCAGTTTTCAGTGTAATTAAGAAAGAAACCTGTGGAATAAAAAGAGAAAAGAAAGAAAGAAAACCCAGAGGATTCATATGGTTAAAAATGAAGAATTCTGCTTTTTAATATTGCTAAGTACAACACAAAATCAAAAGAATAAAAATTATTATTGCTTAATGAAATAATAATATTGCATGTCAAATTTGCATATCCAGTTGAAGTGGCTGATTATTTCAAATATGCATGGATATACTAGAAAATAAGATAGAATCAAGTTCAATGAGCTAATTAAAGAAGTTAGAAAAAATATCAAATTAAAGAAAAGAAGTAATGTAAGAGGAGAAATTCTGAATAAATATGATCCTAAAATGGAAATGATTAATAAAGCAATAGTTGCCTCCTTGATAAGACTATTACCATTGATCAATTCAGGTAAGATTGGTTAAAGACTGATCAAAAATAAGAGATATTGTGAAAAACTTCCTGCTAATGTTCTATTAAAAAATTTATATGAAATATATAAATTCCTTGAAAGACCCTATTTACCAACACCAATATAACAAGAGATAGAAAAATGTGATAGGCCATTATATAAATGAAATTAATAATTTAACACCTCCAAAACAAAACTCCAGTGATAAACTTATCAGTGATAAATACTAAAATTTAAGGCAGAAATATGATCAATACTACATAAATTCTTCCAAAGACTAAAAAAGCTTTCAACTTATCTTAAATTGCCAACCTAACCTTGGAAGGAAGCAGCACAGGGACATCAAAGAAAGGAAAATAATGGATGAATTTTACACATGAATATATATTTAAAATTCCAAACAAAATAATAGATAAATACAACCAGCAACATATATGTGTGTGTGTGTGCTTGTGTGAGTCCAGCATATAAGTAAATACATAAAGTATATATATAAAACACATATAAGCATATGTGTTTATGTGTGTAAATGTATATAAGTACATGTGCATGTATGTAAGTACATGTAAATGTATATAAGTACATGTGCATGTATGTAAGTACATGTAAATGTATATAAGTACATGTGCATGTATGTCTATATACATATAGGTATATATATGTATATGTGTGCATGTGTTTAAATAGGTGTATATGTATGTATATGTATATCATATGTAATGACAAATTTAGTGTATTCCAGGAATGCAAAATTCTTTAACTTTTGGAAATCATGAATTGATTAAAAAAGGAGAAAAATTATGATGATCTCTCTAGATGCTATTAAAACACAGATAAAATTCAGTATTCATTTATAATTTAAAAAAATACTCCAGAGAATGAGGAAAAGAAGAGAACTTCCTAAAACTGACAAGGAACATTCAGTGAAAGCATAGCTTATAGTGAATTGTTGGATTGAAAACTTTTAAAATGCAATAATTTTAGATGCTTATTATCATTATTTATGTTTAATATTATGCCAAAGATCTTAGCTAGAACAATGAGGGCAAAAAAGTTTAAGAGATGAGAAAACAACAAAAGTGTCACATTTGCAAATGACATGTTTATATGACATAGAAAATGTGAAAGAGTCCAGTCATGATGTAATAAACTTATTAGAAAGTCAATATAAAAACCTAATTTTATTTCCATGATAAAGCAAAACCATTTAGATAATGAAAACAAAAGGATGGCATTTACAGTGAGATGAAAAATATCAACTAAGATTAAACTTTAAAAAAAAAACTGTTTAAGACCTTTATGTAGAAAACTACAAAACAGAGATAAAATTTTAAGAGGATTGTGAGGTAAAGCGTAACATGTTCATGATTTGGAAGACTCAAAATTATAAAGTTGTATCTTCTCTCCAAAGTTATCTAAATTTAATTATTTCCCAATAGAAAATGCAAAGTATTTTCTTTATTTGTTTGCTTTCATTTACTTATATTCATTTGTATGATATTATACCATCTGATTCAGAAATTTACTTACAAAAAAGACCAAGAGTAATCAAGACACGAATTAACTTGAATGGATCTATTCAAAGAAAAAAATCAAAGGACCAATAAAAAGATGAAAATTTTATCAACTTCACCATAGATAGATGTGGATACACAAGTTAAAATTAGAGATATTACTAATATGTGAACCCAGCAAGTAGCTAAAATTAAGAGTAAGATCAACACTACTAAATTCTGGCATGAAAATCAAAGAGATTTCTCATAACTCTAGAGATAGAAATTGTAAACTTTCATAAAAAACCTGATAATCAAATTAATGCTATCTACTAACAGTGAAGAATTGCATACGATATGACCCAGTCATTTCAAACTTATCACATATATAACAGAAATTCATACATGCATGTGTGATCTTTATATAGCAAGGAGAGAACAACCTCAATGTCCACCAATAGCAGAATACACAATTAAATTGTGATATATTGCTATCCTGGAAGAATAAATCACTGAAAATAAATTAATATAGCTATACAGAATTAAAAAAATAAATTTCACAAATATATTATAAGGAAAAATTAATAATGTGTTAATACCTGAAAGGAAAACGAGCAAACAGTCCTGTTAGAATAACAATTTTTTGGAAGAAAAACTAAGTATGGAGAGTGGGAAGGAGCAAAATTTCCTTTTGTGGATACCAACAGTTTTCAGAATTTTGACCTTAATAATGTTTCTCCCCCCCTTCACTTTAAAAATTGTTTTCATGTACTCATTTAGCTTGTCATATATATGTATACAAAGTGAAGAGATCTATATAGCCAAGTAATTAACTACCAATGATTATTCCTCAATGGTCACTTTGTGATATTATTGAGTTGTATTGTGTACATTTCTGTGCACATTCACATATATTTGTTATTTCATAATAAAATAAAACAAATTCATTATTTTAATAAGTTGCAATTCCAAGTTATAAAATCCAGTTCCTAATGCAGAGTATGAAGTAGAAAGTATTTCTGGATTCCTTCAAAAATTGAATATTACTTTTCAAAAATTCAATGCCAATTTTTGTTCAATGGTTTGACAAAACTAGTTATTACAGCTAATACCTGAAGAATGATTAAAAATATGACAAGTTGACCTTGTAGCCATGGTAAGGAGAGATAATTTTGACTCATAAACTAAGTCAATTTGGTTTTAATTAAACAAGCATTTAATGATATCTACTCCATGCTAGACGCTGCAGTAGCAAAAAAAAAAAAAAAAAAAAAAAAAAAAAAAGATGTGGTCTGTGTCCTTTACAGAGTTGATAATCAAACATGAAAGATGGACAAATGCAGTGGAGGTCATAAGGGTGAAGAAGAAGCACTCACATAGCTTCCTTATCTTTGCATTCTTGGCGTCCAAGCTGCCAGCTAATTTGAAAGGAAGAGAGTGTCTTCTTTCACTTCCCTAGCAGACAGCTGTCCAGTCCACTCTGTACCCCTATGAGGATGTGCCTAAAAGTGATTTTATCTTTTTTTGGAAGGTGTGGAATTTCAGAGAAAACACTGAGGAACTAACTAATCCAAAATAGGCTATGTGTCTTGTGAAAGCAATGGTACTTTTGTCTTACTGTGGTGTTCCCTGGTTCTAATTCTCGGGATCTCTTAATAAATATTTTTTTTTATAGAAAGGAGTGAAGAGGTCAAAATATAAGAGAGTTCAAAAGGACAGAAAAGCCAGGGAAAATAAGAGCAGGTGGATCTATAACTAGGAACAGGACTCAGTCTGGGTAAGTGCAGAGCCTAACCAGCCGATAGTTGCTGCTGTGTGTGTGGAATGTAACTGGATATTTTCATGATGAATTAAATCAAGCTGGTCCTTTGCAGGAACCTAGTATAAAAATTAGGAAGAGATGGAATATTTAAGACCTAACACCTAAATATAAACAAATCATGAATAGCCTGTTTGTGTTGAAATTTATAAACATCTGTCACAGTTCCAAGGAATTAAAATAAAAACTGTTTATGCTTACTTTCTCAGCAAACTTATCTCCTCTAAACAGTTGTACCAAAGAGTTGGGGACTTAGATGGATTTTATTTGTGCAGATAAAATTTATAATTTCATATAACTGTAATATGAAAAATAGGATGAATGATGATTCATTTCTTAAAACATGTTCTATTGCTCAGATATAGTATAATTAGTGACAGTGACCACATTTATTTTGTTTCTGATATCTTGGTATGTATTAGAAAGATTGCTCCACTTCTTTTTGTTCTCATACAAAAAGGTGTCAATAACCTAGAAATACAAAGATCATTCTTTCAAAATCAAAGCTAATTCCTGTGTGTAACATGCATTAGAAGCAAAGTTCAAATGAAGTAGTAAAGGCTCCAAAGAGGTCTCTTGAAAAAAATTTTATTTTCATCCTAAAAATACCAAGTTTTCAATAGAGTACCCCCCAATTTTTCTTCTTCATTGGCTCTCATTTATTTCTGGGTTTTCAGGAGTAAAACTGCATCTACAGTCTGTTGATCCTTTGCTGTTCTCCTAATTCTCTCCAACTCATCTCTTTTATTCATTACATGGCTGCAATTATCTGCACCTCCTCTCAAAAAGAGGTGACATCTATCTTCTCAATACCTTAATTTGGCTAGCAAACGTACAAAGAGATGTGCACATTCAAAACCCAAGCCCCAAGATTTCTGCCATACTTCACCTCTCAGTCTTTGAAATCTACCATCATGTACCAAACAAGATGTGTGAACCAGTCACCTTCCTAACTTCCCTAGTTGATAGCCGGCCAACCTGTCAGTTAAGAAAAGTCATCACAGACCAACCAGTGCAAGCAGGGACAGGATAAACCCAGCCAAGACCAGTCTAGCCTCACCCCGATCAGCTAAACCCAGGACTCCTCAGTCCAGGGGGCTTTGATTTTAGACCATCAGGTTTTAGGTCACTTGTTATATAATAGGTAACTGGTATACTTCCCTTCTGAATTCACCCCTTCCCTATTCTCCTCTTGGCTGTCATCAATAATACATCCACCGTGCAATGAACACATCAACCCAAATATTCTGTCATCTTCTATTCTCTTCTTAGCTTTCTGTGTTCAGGTGCATGTGAGGACATAATGTGAGCATTACCTTTGTAGCTATGAGATGGAACAGACTACATTTTGTTTTATGTCAAAAAATACTATTGGTCACTTAATGTTGTTGGGTGAATAAATACCTGGAGTAATATAAGAATTGAATAAATACTGCTCTGGTTATATGGAAGGAACATTTGCAGTGGATGTTAAAATTCCCAGTCTGTGTCATTCTTCCTTGTAAACTGACCATTTCTTAAAGACAAACAAGTCATGTTCACATCCTACATTTCAGTGTTTTTCTTCTCCTTTCACAGATCAGAGAAATAAAATTACTTCTATTGAAGTGTGAAAAATTTGGATCCTGATGTGGTTCCTGTCCCTTCTTTCATTTTCTGTCCTCTCTAGTCCACATATTTATATTCATCCCTTTGCTCTTGCATAATGCGAGCTCACATGGGGTTTGTTTACTTTAGGTATTTGTTCAGTTGTCTGTGTTACTCATGTCGATGTAATACAGACTCCACAACAGATCTGGTATGTAATAGGCCCTTAATAAATCATTAGTGAATTGAATTATTTTCTAGGGCTGAAGTTTCTAGGGATCAGGGACTATGCGTTGAATTCCATTTTAGTGCAGTGACATACAGGCACATATAGCGAAAAAAATGATGATAATACATTTTTACTTCATTTTGCAGAAAGACTACCTCTAAATTAAAACATTTAAGGAATTATTTTTTGTTCTAAGAATATTTATTAAACAATATATCCAGAAGCAGTCATGAGAACCTGTGACAGAGATGGGGTTTCCTGGGATGGAAAGTAGACAGCAGCCAAGTTGTGTCAGGCTCCTATTCCAGACAGCAGGCTGTAGGGTGCCTCCCCACCTGTCCCTGCAGCCCTCAGCAGGGAGGGCATTGAGCAACAGTGGTGTCCAAAGAGTGTCCTCCCCACATGACCACAGAGCCAAGACTACCCTGTCAGAGAATCTGGAGGTGAGATTTTCATGGTTTAGAATAATACAGTGGAGGACAGTGATTTGAGGCACTGAAGTTCTGATTTTCCCATGTTTAGTGAATAATGATTGGTCCTTGTTACCCATGCTGAGAGAAATTTTAAAACAGAAGAAGTTTAAGAAAACTGTTCTTATTCAGGAGGGAGTTCTGTGCAGTTTCTTTTTTCCAGAATGCATATTTTGTAGCCCTGGACTTTAGACTTCATCCAAAATGACAATGTGGCTTTAACCTGAACACTGCACTTTATTTTCAAGGGATTATTATTGATGTTCCTTCTATAAAGGAAAGATAATATTTTAAGGAGTTTTTAAATAACACTAAACACTTTATGGTCTACTAAATGCTTTGCTTTTTATCAGCTGTTTTGTTAAGAGGCAGAGACTTAGATGGGATAGCAATACATTTCAAGTTATAGAAACTGCCTTCACTTTACTTAATTGATCCCTTCCATGATACATTCCTCTACTTCTCTGAAATGAAGGGAAGGGAGCCACTCAAGTCTTGGCCTGACAGAATCCTCACATAGAACGGCCACCTAACCGCAACCTGGGCAGCATTCTCCTCTCACCCAGACATCACTTCTTTTTCCTGGGGCTTGGTCCACTGCCAACTTTATCTCCCTCCTTCTTCAACAGTGCTTCAATAGGAAAACAGGAATCTCCTTGACACCTTCACCATGTAAAATAATATTGTAAAAGAAACTTTTTAGAAGATTTCTCACCCAGTGTATCATTCTATGTGCCAAGAATTGCCTTAGTTATTATAATATGTAAATAATGAATTGAAATAATTTGCCCCTTAAAAATCATGTGACAAATATTTTATAAAGTAAAAGTACTTTAGTGATGATCTTAATGTAAATATTTTAATGTTCACAGATCTGCTTTGCATAAAGTAAAATACACAAACATTGACCTTTAAACATTTTACTCTTTGTGTCCTTAATATGACAATAATCTGAGTAAATATTACATTTTTTGAATTGTGAAAATACAGATGTTTCTGTGAGTCACTATCCATCAGGAGACATTCCCTATGTTGAATTTACAGCTTCAGTGACTTCCAGACCAGCTCTTTCAGATCCAAGTGTGCAGAATCATACTTATAATAAGATAATAGATGCATATATATCAACCAGAACCATATCAAAATTTCTCTAGTCAAGTGGACAGTACTGCAAATTTGGTCAGAAAAAATGAGGCATTTGTTATTCTCATTTCATTTCTGTGAGGCTGTGTTACTCATATGATCAACACTAAAATTTGTTCTGGGTCACATTTGGTGAAGAAAAAGTAGAAAAGTAATCAGGTACTAAAGAGAAGTAAACAAATAAGCCTTATAAATTAACATTGATACTATTCTTGTGTCATAAAGAATAGTTATATCCATTTAGGCAAAATGAACATTGGCTAAGAAAAAATACAACCACATGAATATATTTGAAGGTTTTTTTCTTTAATGACTAAGCAGACATTGTTAGTGCTACAATACAACATCTAAAATATTTTACTAAGTAAATATTTTAATGTGAATAGCTAGCTCAACTCAGTTAATAAAGTGAGTTTACAGGGGTCTGTGCCTGGAAGAAAGCATAGTACTGTGCTTTCTAGAGTCACTGATGAAAAATAAATGTGCTTTGGACTGCCACTATACCTAGGATGGTAACCATTTAATGATTGAACTTGGAATAGTCATAGGTGTTTTAAGGGATGTAAATAATAATTATGCAGTCCTCATTAAAGATAACAAATTAATTCTTTATGTTTATATACTTCCCCCAGTTGTTGGTAATATTCTATATTGTGCTCAAAAGTAGAAGAGTTCCATACTGATACTTAAAAGCAAATGTGAAAGAAATTCTTGGAGGAAATTGTGTAAACTTTCACTAACTGAGAGGGGAAAAAAATAATCCAAAATTCAGTAGAGGTAAGAGTGCTGTGAATATTTTAACCTGGTCCAGAATATTTTCACCCCACTTCCAGTACAAGTACTTCCTTTGTTTCTTATTACCATCACCGATTTTCCCTTTGAACTGACTCTGATGTGTTCCAGGAGTGGAGATTGACCTAAGGGAAGCCAATCCCATGTGCGCTTAGTGAAGTTCAGGAAAGGGCACATCATTCCCATCAGGCTGCTAAAAACAAGAATGCTCAACTCTGGGATTTGGGGTTTTAACTTTCTGTTCTACTGAACTGAGTGCTGAGATGGTACAAAGACAAAATTGACAAGGTTGCTACTCTGAACCTAAGAGCCAAGGAACCATGGTGGCAGTTGAGTTCTGACTGAGTCCTTCCTGATATCAAATCTTACTCTTGGGCAGTCAGACTATTCAGTCACTTGTGCTGGCAAGATCATTTTACATTTGTTCTTCTTTTTTCTCCCCCCGATTCTGAGTTGGATGGTCTTTTGCTTTCCACTGAAACAACTCTAAACTACATAAAAAAAATTTTTAAAAAACCTGCCTGGTACAGCAGTGTGTATCTCCTCTGCGATACTGGAACTCCTCCAAGAAAGAGCAGTAGGTGCTTGAAGGAAGGTGAACCATGAGGCAACAGGGATGGAGTGCTCACATCCACAAATAAAGCTGAAAAGGTGGAGTGTGCCACACGCCACAGGAGGTGAAGCACTCACTCGTCATGAAAAACATATACACAGCCTGATGAGAGAGAAGAGGTCTAGCAGAATCATTAAGCAAAATGCAGAAGAAACTGTGTGCTCCGGTGAACTTCAGCCTGCCCCAAGGGGAAAGGGAGCATTCAGCATGGAGGCGAATTCTCCTGGCATATTTCTTCAGAGCACCTTTTTGCGACTATCCTATAACCACTAAAATTATCTGTAGATTCAGACACCTGAAAGTTCTAGGTATTGAGTACGGAGTAGGGCAGCAAAATAGAGTTAGTAAGTGGGAACACATAAGCTGATCCTCCCAGTGACTTTAGGAAATAAACTGGATTCTGGCACAGTGAAAGGCATGACTTTATGGAAATGTGGACTTTAAATGAGGATTCCAAAAAAGACTGTAATGCCTTTTAGAGGAAGAAATGCAGTGCACTGCATAATTATATGGCAACAGAATACAGAAGAGACCTGCTTCCCAACAGGGCTGCCTCTCATTGTACAATCTCCTTCAGTTCTAGTTCTACTCTTCACAGGCAATTGGGCCTTGAACATAGCAAAAATCAAAGTGCAGAAAGCAAAAGTTTCATTTTGTTTTCCATCTTGGAATAAAAGTTCAGATCACCATATCTGAAGAAATTACATCAATACAGAGCTTGACAAACTCAGATCCCAAAGATGGCAGAAGTTGAATCAGTTAATCATAAACAAAGCTCAGAAAATTCTCTCTGAATTCAGAAGTAAAAAAAGAAGCTCAATAGGATAAAAGACAGAGAGTACAGATTTACCAGATTCAATAAACATGGAACAGGCATTCAATCAGGGCAACAAAATAGATGAAAGAAAAGCAGAACACACAGAAATAATGGAAGGAATCTTCTTGAGCTAAAGAAAGATGCATGTCAAAAGACTGAAGGAGTATAAGGAAGAAATCAATAGAGCCCCACAGCTAGACACTTAAAGCAGGAAAAAGATTGTAATTAGTCAAACAGAAAATTTAAGTCATCAAGAAAAAACAATAGGAAAAGCTGTACATTAGAATTCAGATCCAAATTGTTAATGCAAGAAGATAGTACATGTCCTACAGAGTTTCAGGGGCAAAGTCTATCCTAAAATTCTATATGGTTTTAAATCATTGATGTGAGAGGGAAAATAGAGTCATTTTTTCACATGCAAAGATTAACTTACTTTTAATGTGCTTCCTAGGGAAAATGATTACTCAGAAAAAGGACAAGTTTACATTTTTTTAAAAAATTTGAATAACAAAGCAATGTGTAAAAGAAGCGATCATCATGTAACTGGTAAAATGGAGTAAATTTCCTAAACTAGTACTAACATGCCTTGATATTCAGTAAAAATGAAAAAAAAAAAAGATTTTTTTAAAAATATGCGCCATCTTAAGAAAATATGAATAGTATTGATCTGAATCTGAAAATAAAGAAACATAAACTAACAGAGATATATATCAGAGAGGGGAAGAAAAATCTTAATATTTGATCTTAAGTTTGGTTATTCAGTGAATATTTATGTATCTTTTAGGTTGGCCAAAGAAACTATATTTGATTATCTATTTATCTATGCATACATAGACCTATATACTTATACACATACACATACATACACACACACACACACACACAGAGAGACACAGAGATATAGAGAAAAAGGAGAACACATACAAAAGAGCTAATAAGCACAAAATAACTAGGATCAAAATTTATAAAATTTTATTAAGAAAATTATAAACCCCTATTTAAGGACATAAAATACTTCAATTATATATCATATTGTTTAATGGACACAGTGCCTATTTCCCAGCTACCTTCCCTCCCTGTCTAAGACATCTAAAAATAAGAAGACTGTAGGAGAGAAAGTTCATTCAGAGATCTGTTCTTTTTAAAAAAATATATATATATTGTTTTAGTTGTAGATGGACCCAATATCTTTATATTATTTATTTATTTTTAAGTAGTATTGATGAACCCAGTACTTCACATGTGATAGGCAAGTGTTCTACCTCTGAGATACAACCCCATCCCTGAGGAATCTGTTCTTGCTGCAGAAAATGCCTATCTGATTCCAATGCTACAGAAAGATCCAACATTGAGACAGTAATGAGCTACTGGCAAGGGAGAGAGTTTCAGAGGGTGAGAAAATATGAGCAAGGTTCAAGAGGGAGCTTGGTGAACCAGTATTCCTGAACAGAAAGACAGAGTCCAAAGAAGCTAGAAATGGGGACTGGTTTACTGGTAAGACTAGACAGGGACAAAGAAATGTGATTGAAGATCTCAGTGACACAGTGGCACTTATATTGGTATTCATTGATCAGTGGTCCTGATAAAACCATCTGAAGATCCTGAGTGACAGAGAGAAGTAATGTGGATTCTTCAGCATCTCCAGTGTCTAATAATAGCCTAAGCCAATCTATGCCCATCCATCTAAGTAGAGGCAGGATGGGCCTTCCTGATGCCATCCTGTGCTGCCCCTTATGTTATTTTCTATCTGCTGTCCTCATGGAATGAAATCTGCCTCTGAGATTTCAACTAAGTTTTATTTTTAAATGTTCTTATGCATCTTTTTATGCTTTTTTTTTTTTTTCACTTCTGATCATATTTATTTTAGGAAGTTATCTCTAAAGAATATTATACAAGCTTCCATTGTAGGCCAAGGTCAATTTTCACTTCCTTTTCTCTTTGTAATGTATGACTCCAACACAAGCTACAAATGAAGCAAAACTTAGCAGTTAGATAGGAATGGAGGCTGTCCAAACATTTCTAATGTTCTAGGAGGTTTGGGACTCATTTCTTTTGGAAGAAAAATATATCCTTTTGGGGTAAAAAATAACATTTAATCATTATAATAAAAAATCCATACCATGAATAGTCTCTCCTTATCTTCTTCACATTGAATTCTGCTTCTAAATTTTTCTTTGTCCTGAAGTACCCTCATTTTATCATAGATATATCTGAAACACAATTAAATGGGCAATTTGAGCAATAAATAATACAAATTTAGAGCACTGGTTGAAAGATGATCTCTAAAGTCCTTTGTAGATCTAAATGTATATATCTCTATCCAAATATAGCTCATCCTTTAAGGAAAAATGGCTGGCATAGACTGAGCAATTGCACTAAGTCAGGCACTGTGCAGGCACTTTAATTTTATTCTCAAAATAGAATTGCAAAGTAGTTCCTATGAACCTTCTTTTTACAGATCAGAAAATAAAAGCTATGAGAAGTTAAATAGCTACTAAGTGATGGATCTGTAATTCAAATCCAGAGTTGTCTGAATACAAAATCCTTGTGGTTTCTATCCTGATATGCTGATTCAAATCCTAACTTCTTGATGCCTTCTTTGACTATGCTGGCCCATACCAATCTCTTTTATCTGAAATCCTACAAGCTTATAGTTTATGCAGTTCAATTCGCTAGAGTATGTATTTTTCTCTCCTGGCCTAATTGCCTCATTTCATTCACATTCATGTACGTTGGTTGAATGCCTACAGACATAAGACTAGGTAGCAGTGATTACTTGTCATTCAAGAAGGCCAGTGTATCTTATTCTGATCTGCAGAGCACTTGCATGAGAATCACCCGACAATCTACATTTTGAATAGAACGATTTTGTTGCATCTAATCTAAGAATCACTGGCCTAGTTAGTCAGGCCTATCTCCTCAACTCGGATGGAAACTCTTTATAAAGCAGAAATTGTGTCACCATTTCTGTGTCTGTATTATGCCAAAGGCAATCCTAGGCATAAAGTGTCTACTTAGTATTGATCATGAGCAGACTGCCAGACATTTTTCTCAAGGTCTCAGTTATAGGAAATATAGTCTCTTAACACATCTACTCTTAAACCTTATTCCTTTGTGTCAATAGCAAGGTGATTTGTACTCTGTTCACTTCAAAAAATATTTACCCATTATCTACCCTAGTCTTGGGAAAGACTTCTTAAAAGAAAAACCTAAGCTAACTCTCAAGAATGAATGAATAATAATAATAATAAAAAAGCGTAGAAAAGTGAAAGGATATAAGGATGTTCCAGGTAGGGTGATTAATATGATCAAATAACAGAGATGTGAGAAAATATACTGAAAGAAGTGCTTTAAGAAATTCATCAAGAGTAGAGTGTAAGCTGTAAGACTTCTCTTGTAGGAGGTAGAATTTGTGCATAATTCCAAAAGTTTCAGAGGAACTTTGGACACTAACATGACTTTGGACACTAACATTCAGAGACTCAAACTTACATAGGCAGTTTTGCATGTGAGCAGCAGGAATGTGTTAGTTTCTCAGCATGGATTAATTATTCTAACAGATCCAAATCTCTGCCCAACTGCTTTACACAGCTTCTCTTGTCTGGGTTTTTTATTTTTGTTCTTGTTTTTGTTTTTTGCCCTCAGAAGAGGTTTCTCCTCTTTGTCCTATTTCAGTCAGGGTAGGTTGCTATAACAAGCGGTGTCAACATTTTAGTGCTATAATGTGCAAAGAGTCAGCTTCTTGATCATGTTGCCATTTTATGCGAGTTGGTGTGGAAGAAAAAAAGAAGATGGATTTTCTTTCACAGAGTTATTGAGGTGTTTCTTTTTTGTGGCTTTTTACCCTCTTAGGTCCTCAGAGTCCTTTCTATTAATCTTGCAAATGAGGAAGGAGAATAAGGATTGGTGTACAAGAGTGTTACAGGCCAGACCATTTCTGCTTACATTCCTTTGGGTCTTAATTCAATCATGTGCCAAACCTGCTGCAAGAGAGAATGAAAAATGCAATCTCTCCTAGTCCTAAGGAAAGAGAGAAACAGATTTTGGTGAGTTCGAGAGCCACTTTCCAAATACCAAATGCCCTCATAGTCCTCATTCAGTCACTTTTAAATGATGCTTTCAGAGGAACGTATTCTAGATAGGTAGGTAGGTATGATACTGCCGTTTGCCGGTGATGAGTTCTGCTCCCTCTAAAGTTGAAGTTTGAACACTAGAGAAGCACGCCAAGGCAAGCATATTAAGCAGGTTTTATTTAAAGGTAATAATACGGACTTCTCCCCAGAGGGAGAAGTGGACCATGGCTGATGTTCTGAAGTCCCCAGAAGTGAGCACACTCTACATCTTTTATAGGTTAAGTTCTCTTTTGTTCTCCAGTTCTCTCCCCCCTTATCTCTCCTTCCTGCCTACAGGACTAGGCCCAGTTTTGCAGATGAGATGTAAAAAGTGAGAAGCAAATGGGGCACGGGAAGGGCCAAAGTGATTCAGCTAGGCAAGGGTCCAGGGGGCATTAGGACAGGTAAATCTGGTAATCAATGAGCTCTGGAGATCTTTAACATTCCATTCTCCCACAGGCAGTCTCCAACTTCCAGAGGCAGATGGCTTTCATGGCCTTCATTTACTCGATTTGACCTGATCCCCTATTTCTAGACTAACTGCCTGTCCCCAATTCTGGCTTCAGGTAGATAGATAGATAGATAGATAGATAGATAGATAGATAGATAGATAGATAGATGGATGGATGGATGGATGGATGGATGGATGGATGGATGGATGGATGGATGGATGGATGGATGGATAGATAGATAGATAGATAGATAGATAGATAGATAGATAGATAGATAGATAGATAGATGATAGATAGAATCAATGATATCTAAAATTTGCCTTGCACACTTCTGATTTTTGGTCCAGCATGTAAAGAGTAACATGTAAAGAGCTTAAGTTGTTATTCTCAATCTCATCACAAGAAAAATGCTGAATAAACAAAAAGTAATAACTCTTCTTAATTAAGGTCAGAGGGCAGAACATCTCTCTGAAATTTGGATAGACAAGCAAATACAGAGAATCACAGTTTATAGGGAAGAGAAACCTCTGTGTGAGGAATACTACACCTGTGACTGCTGAACTGCTGGAGGCTCGGTATGGAAGAGTTTGAGAGTTAAAAAATCTGGGGTCCCATTCTTAGGGAGGTTCTTAAACTTTTGTGAGTTTTTCTTTCAGGAGCCCCATCAGGTTCTTAGGTAAAGATTAGAGAAAAACTTCTTTGTACTTCCAACAAGTGGGGAAATAAGATATTTTGAAATACAATCAGAATATCCTCCTCTCCTTAAACAGCAACAACAACAACAAACAAGCTGTCAAAGGAAACTCTATTGCTAGAGCTTGATGAACTTGTGTTGTACGAGAGCCTGACTAACCAGGTAAAAGGAAAATGTCCATCTCCCTCCTTCCACTGCTTACTATCATGTCAATTAGCTCTTGTATAATGACAGGACATTACAGCTGACAGAAACACAAGCCCCAGGCTCTATTTAAGAAGGAACATCTAGGGAAATGAAAAACAAGGACACTAAGGGAAATTGTAGCCTCCGACACATCATGGTATAGTAAATGTTAATTAAGCACAGTTGACTCTTGGCCAAAAAAAACATACCCAAGTCCCGTTTAATTTCTCTGACCTCATACATTATATCTGGCTATTAACAAAAAATATGAGACAAAAAAAAACAGTCTGGAGAGAGAGAAAAAGCACCAAACTCAAGTAGGGCATTGTCAGATCAAGAAATTTAAACAAGTATGATACATATGCTAAGGATTTACATGGAAAATGTGAATAATACATAGAAACAGGTGGATACCAATAACAGAGATGGAAATCCTAAGAAACCTGTGTTTTCAGAGCATTTGAAATAGTAAAGTCTTAAAACCAGGAAATAGGTAACTAATTGGGGCCATGTATACATTGCAATTATTTATAAGTCTTTTTTCAAATCCAGGACTACCTACTTTGTCTGACCTCAAGGCAGTTCCACAGGGAGGAGCCTCCAATATCTCCCAAAGAAGGATATCACCTATTTTCACCTGGTATTAGTGATGATGTTGTTTGATGATTGTTATAGCATTAGGGAAATAAAGCATGGGATCATGGGAATTGAGGCATGGTTAAGCTAATATATCAGATTGGAGTTTCATACCAGCTCTGTTTTATTCAAAACTGAAAAACCAAGGAAATGTTGGATACTCTTTTTTTTTTTAAATCTTATGCTCCATATTCTTCCTGATCATCTCTTCACGTTAATTCACAAGCCACTTAAAAATACTTCCATTTTCATGTAATACAGTCAGAATTTCTGGCTCAAAAATTAGGAATTAACTGTCTCCCATTTCCTGAATCAATGAATATGTAATTATGACTACTGCATGACAAGCATTATATGGGCATGCCCAAATAGAAGGATTTAAACCTTTCTGTTCAGTAAGATTCTAGTCTAGAAGAGTATCATGAGTTGTTGGTGAGAAATTGTTCAGAGAATCCTATCATGAGCACTAATTATGTGATGTTGAGAAACTAGATCAAGTGAGAGTGAACCATCATCCATGAGTCACTGTTACATCTGTAAAAAGGAGACTCCTACATAATGAGTCCTTTCCAAGGAATTTAGAGGTTTCAGGGTCAGGTGCAGTGGCATACACTTGTAATCCCAGCAGCTCCGGAAGCTGAGACAGGAGGATCTTGAGTTCAAAAACAGCCTCAGCAAAAGTGAGGTGCTAAGCAACTCAGTGAGACACTGTTTCTAAATAAAATACAAAATAGAGCTGGGGATCTGGCCCAGTGGCCAAGTGCCCCTGAGTTCAATCCTGGTACCCACCCACTCCCCAAAATAGAGTATGTAGGGAAAAGTAAGAGACTCATAACAAGACCTCCTTAGCAATCTATGTACCCACAAATTGTCCTGACTTAATATTTAACCCTCAGTAGTTAATCACAACATTTCTGAAAGAAAGCCCCCAACTGAGAAAAATTCCTCTTGAATATAATTAGAAACTTCCAAGTGTTTTGCCATATGTGAATTTCCAGGGCCATGTGTCACATTCAGAAACAATAATATTACTATATCCATTCAAAGTAGTTTTTTTTTTCACTATGCCAGCCATGTGTGATTAACCATATAAAACTAATTGCCATCAGCTTTGCTTGATTCCATTTTGTATTTATTGCATTTAGCTATAATTCCTCATCTAATTGGTGGTGATAACATTTATTGAGTGAAAACCATGAGCTGGCTTCTAAGCATTTTACATAAATTTAACTCATCTAAACTTTATGATAAATTTATGAGGTAGGATTTTATTTTAGATATGGAGAAAATGGAGTACAAAAAGTTAAATAATTTGTGCATATAATGTAGTAGGTAGGTATGTTAGAACAGCCTAAAAAGATTGTGCTCTCAGTCTTCCTATCTTTAGATAGTACATATTTTTGTTGAAGTCATACAATGTACAACTGACAAATTATGGATGCTTTCAGAAAGAATTGTGTGGTCTGAGTTTCACCCTAATTGCAAGTTGATAAAGACCATCTAACACACAATCCCTAGATGCTATTAGAAGACACAAGTCAAAGAAATCAAAAAGAATAAACAGTATGTTATTCAAAAGCAGTAGCATTAGACACATATCACCATTTTTATATTGGTCCCCCCAACCTCCCAAAACCAGAGCCATGTATAGAGGGCCAGATAGTACCTGTGTATGCAATATGTTCCATTATTGTAGATAAATCCTGTGCTTAGGAAACTTTACTTTCAAAATGGGCAGAGAGTGAATCACTTGTCCCTTGCTACTAAGCAAGGCATAAGTTACCCAAGGCTGTCGCCTATGCAAACAATTTTGAAAAGAATTTCAGAACAAAGGGAAGTCAGTGTTTTATTTACAAAGTGCAGAAATGCAAAATGCCCAATTTTCTCCCAAGAACTCCTACTCCTAAAGCATGAAACTATGTCTTTGTTGTGATGAATCTATCCTGTCTGAAAAGAAATTGTAGGTCCAAGATACTGTTATTTTTACCCTATTTTCCATTTTTCCCTTTTCTGCCATAGTAACAAATCCCCTAGTTTTCAGAAGGCATGGGAATTTCCAAAATAAATGCTACATTTTTCTCCACAAGTCTCATAAAGGAACTTACAATTCTCTTGGAAGCCTTTTATCAGTGGCAAATGTCTGAGCTGTTATGTTCCAATCAACATATAATTCTAACCATTTATGCAATTTAAAGGATTCTAGTAACCTCACTAGAAACAAGTAAAGACAAAGAGGTGAGAATAATGTAAGGATATATTTCTAAACCAAGGTATCCAAATATTGGCTTTATGAAATAGAATCCACATAAGATTATTGATTTTTTTACATTCTTTTTTCAAATCACTTTTAAAAATACATTGCATTTCAAAATTAATTTATAATACAACTTATCTGGGACTGGCTATATTTCATATCATCAGAAGCCACATTTGACTAGGGGTTATTGTACTAGACAGCATACTTCCAGCTAATAATATTTGAGAGTAAGGGACATGTGCAATTTCCAAGTTACATCCTTAAAGGGAACTGAATTCTATATACTTTGTTTTGTCTGTTCTGCTTCCTTGGTGTGGTAATGGTGGCAAAGTGGTAGGAAAAGAGAGGAGATATCTAGATTTCAGAAAAAAATGAAGCACATAAGCCATAACCTGCTTATTCCACATAGAAACTATATTGTGTAAGTCACTCATATTGTTGTCTTTTATAGCAATTAAAACTATATATTAAATGACATAAATTGTATCTTATTTATTATTTATATATTTTTATTAGAAAATGGAACATTGCAAATATTTATTGAGGTAAAACTTGTGGTTTTAACAATGATGGAAATCACAGCGAAGGAATTTTTAAAATGCATATATAATGGCAGAGAGTCATTCTCAGGAGTGATGCTGACCAAAATCCGTTTCTGTTTAACACTACAGTGATGGACTGTTCACCAATTATTAGATAAATAAGTGTAAAAGCATATTTAGAAGCAATAATGCAGATATATAAATAACACAGGATAACATGCAATTATGTGCTCATCTTTATACATAAGTTCATTGAATTAGTAAAAAGTTTATATTAATTGGGACTTGTATAGTCTAGAGAGAATTGCTAGAGGTACTGGTGCTTCAGTTAGGCCCCAGATGAAAGAAATAGGATTTAGTTGAAAACATCATTTTCTCAGGTAGAATTTGTTTTTGTATCTTATTTCTGTATTTTGAGCAGTATGTTGATATATTATCTTGTTTACTGTCTTAAAATAGTTTTAACCTTTGATCTTACCACTAAGGCTTTTAAAAAAATTTATTACTAATGAGAAAAATGATGTATGAACTATAAAGATAATATATATACCCCATTAGGAAACTAAGAAATCACAAAAAAAAAAAAAATGAAGCAGCAGAAATGATTACTTGCAATCTCACTACTATAAAGCAAAATTTACTTTTTGTAGCATGAGGATGTTTTAAAATTATTTTTCTCTTTGTATAATTTACATAGAATTTTTATACAATATGTGCATTTAATGTTATAATATGGGCATTTTATGCCATTGAATGCATTGAATAAATATAAATTTATTGGCCATATAATACATAATGAGATGGATGAAATAACAATATTAATTATATTAATTATTGTTTTTATGTTGGGACATTTAAAATTTTTCTTTTTAGTTTTTACTTTTATAATAGATTTTTCAACTTATACAAATAACATTTGATCTATGTAAGACATTTGTCTGAATCTCTGATTTGGTTTTTATTCCTAGGAAATTTTTAGATCAAATATTTCCAAGAATTTTTGACACTGATTGCTAAGTGTATTGCCAAAATACACTTAATTAACACAGAATGTAATTTATCAACTTTTCTATACCTTTTCACCAATTGGGAATCATTATTTTTTGAATTTGTCAATCTAAAAATGTAACTTACGCAAGTATCACATGTATTGAGAAATACAAATAAAACATACAGATAAAATATTCATTATCCCTACATCCATAAATAACACCATGGGTTTAACATAATACACAATACTTTCTATCCTGAATGGTTATTCAGTGTAATAAGCACCTTTCCATGTAAAAGGTGTCAGTGGATTTTATTTTATGAGTACATAGTAATTTATGTAATTGATATTATAATTTATTTGATCTACATAAGATAATTAATTCCAGCTTTATGCTATAATATAAAAGTATAAAATGACATCCTAGTGTATATGTTGTAAACACATTTAAACCATTGGAATAGCAGATTATTAAATTAATATTATGAAATTCAACATCTCCTGACATATGCTACTAATGTGTCTTTCAAAAAGGTTAGATCAATCTGTGCCCCATAAAGCAATATGAGATCTACTTTTCCCACAATCTGCTAATTGGTAGGCTAAAGTAGTATTTCATTTACTTTTCCTAATAAATTTCTCGTACATGCTAGGTACCATGTTTCATTATATATATATACAAGTTAGGTCCTAAGAATCTGAATTTTTAACAAGTCCCTCAGATACTACCCACACTTGCTGAAGTTTAAAAATTCTCCTTCATGGAGTCTTCAGGATTCAGCCTTTGTCTTTTTAGACCAAATCTTCCTCATCTCATTGGTAACTTTCCATGTAAACACTTATATTAGCAATTACATCCAACTCTTGATTTTACATTCAGAACATCCAATACCAATGCTTCTTCAGTAAAACTTATTTGTTTTTGCTCTTGTTGTCATCAGTCACAGTTGTGCTTTACTGGTGTGGTTCCAGGAAATATAAAACATTCCTATACCCAAGAGTCAGCAATGGCTGGAAACAGCAAATCAAATGAAACTTGTCTATGGACTCTTAAGTGGCATTTTGAAGTGTGCTCTATTTCATATAGTACATTTATGTAATGGCCTGAATTATACCCAAAAAGACACTGGAGGCTGAGTATATCCTAGAGACATGATATATAAAATGAGTCTGGGGTTCTGCACAATTTGGGGCAATTGCTTTTCTGGAAGTGAATTTGAAAAGTACAGTTTCTATCTAACTATAAAGTGAGGATCAGAGACCAACACATGAAAAGAAATGAAAATTAACAAAAGTGCAGGTGCACGCTGCGAAGTCAGGTGCAGGTGTATGTACATGGTCCCCTGTGGAGCCTGTAGGGAGCAAAGGGAAATTTAATTATTCTCTATCCATGGTCTTTCTTTGTACCTAATAGTTTTTATTCTCTAATGGCTTTTGTTGTCCTAAGTGTCACGTGAGAGCCAATTTATCACTGCGAGTAAAAATATTCCAAAAACTGATGAAAGAGAGGGCCTAAACTTCAGTTTTTATGACAAAGCAAAGTGTTTGGACACTGTAACTTGTGAGAGCCATACACAGAGCTTTCATTTGGCCCAAGTCCATAGGGAGTGAAAAGTATTAGAATCAAAGAGTCCTTGTTGTCTTTGTGAAATGAGCTAGTCATTTCAAGCCAATTCCTCCTGGACAGAGGTCCCAACAATGGTTGCTGTGCTTACTGTTAACAAACAGGTTTTTGGAAAGTAAATCAAATAATACATGCAATACATAATTATTGTAGTGGAAGGTACATATATGACATCAAGAGAATAAACTGTAGAGGGTGGCCCTTGATTTCAGAGTATCTGGTTCAATGGAAATACTACTGCAGAGTTTTAAAATTATTAGGAAGCTAAAGAAAGTTTTAAATCCATTCCCATTTTCTGGCAGCAACACATTTTAGATCTCCAAGAAAGAATATACCTTATTAAAATAAATAAATTCTTATTTAATAAGAATATACCTTATTAAAAACAGGTTTGGTAACTTTTCTTGACAATATGTTCCAGAATTTTTAAAAATGGATTAATACAATATTAAGTTTATTCAAGATTCTTTCTCCATAGTGTAAGTACCCTTGCTCAGCACACACTTTTATTCTAGTAAGAGAGTATAAATAGTTATAAATATCTATAGTCTATTATTAAATATCCTGTTTTTTCTTCAAGAATCCTACTTCAGATAATTTACTGGTTCTAATTTATGTTTATTCAGACTTATAAACAAAGTCCAGTTTATTATAATGCTATGTCAGGAAATAATCAACTTTTTGCTTTAGTGTTGCTTTTGCTTTAGGCTACTGTGCTATTTAGACAATTAATTTGCATGTGCAAATAGGAGAAATGTCTAGACATGACTTCTTTTAGAGAAATTAGTGATTGTATTTATGGGCTTTAAATATTGATAACAAAATTATTTAGACCATTTGTTTAATTGGTGGTGCTAGTTGAAGGGTCTATGGAAACTCACTGTATTATCTTTGTAACATCTCAGTAAGCCTTAAGTTATTTCAAATAAAAAGTTTAATTCGAATGTAATACACTACTAAAATCACAGATTTTTTAAATGTTTAATATGGAAAGAATTTTAAACATGATAAGCATGACTTTAAGGAGGTATTGATAATTGTTAATGATTATAAAGATAATGGTGATTAATATTTAATAAGGATGTGGGCCTAGCTCTCAGAAACACATTTTTAAAATGCATGATCTGCTTTCTATATATTATCCTTTTTCTTTTTCATAACAGTTGTCTTGTTGAAAGATACCAGGAAGTTGATGGCAGACTTGGCTCCTTTGGTGATTAACCAGAATCTTTCTGCACATCTAAATTTTTATGAAATATTGAGAAATTGAATGTGCTCTTTTATTAAGGGGAACTATCACTGAATTGATGTGAATGCCTGATTTGGCTTAATTAATAAAGTACTAGTTAGGGAAATGTGCTTTTTCATGCATATTAAAATTACGTGATGGAGAACAGGCATTTATTTTTCAATGCTCAAATGAAGAAAAGTGACACACCAAGAGATGGAAGTTAAATGAGGCCATGAACCTTAGAGTGAGCTCAATTACCAGCAAATAAGCCCATTCCAAGTGAAGGTGAGAGATTATAAATGTAAACATGGTTCTGTAGTGTTGGTTAGAGTTCAGCTGTTTAAAAAAAGAGCAGCATAAATAGCCTTTAGCACTACTGCTGCCTATTTGGTTTCAGAAATAAAAATGCTCTAAAGCAGTGGTTTTAAACTCATCTTAGTCTTGGAACTCTTCTTTTAAAAGGTCTGTGGAGATACAGAGTGCCTCTAGTTGACCCAGCATGATGCTCTAGGGCTCTGGATTTCTACCTATTATCCCCTCTCAGGGTACTTCATGCAGGCATAACTCGAATCCTTTGATGCACAGTTTTAAAACCACTATTTAACCCTTCTTATCCTTGGACAGAATGAAGAATCAAAGGAGAATTCATGTGTTTTTCCTACAGCGCCATCTTACTGATTTTTTCTTGGTTTCAGTTAATAAGATTTCAAATGCAAAAGTCATAGAGCCCAACCAAAAATTATTTAAGCAAATAGAGAATTTATTGTGTCAATCAGATAATGAAGTCTCAAAATTAGGCTGCTTTTGTTAAACCCAAGGCAGAAGTTTTAATTACATCACCAGGTATTGGCTTTTTCCATCTCTCATCTCTGCTTTTGGCTACACATCTCTATCATCAGGTCCTAAGAGATGAACCCCTAGTATGGCCAAAAGATGACAATGGATTCTAAAGAGCCATTGTTTTTCTTAGCTTTAGGTCTATGCATAAGAACAAGTGAATCATCCGAAAGATTTCTGTAAAGACTCATTGGGTCTTATTGTATCAATGTGAGACAGGAACTCAATTCATTGATTGACTGACTTACATGCAGATCACAGCCTCCCAGTCTGAACCAGAGAGGAGCTTTGCTTTAAGTGTAGGAGCTGAGTGAGGGTGTAAGGGTGGTCCCAGAGCTAACCAGGAAAAAAGAATGAGCACTAGACATGAAAAGCCAAAATTACCAAGCACTCATCACTTCTCCTAAAATTGACAAAGGAAATTATTCATTAATTCATTTCCTCATAAAACTCTTCTGAATTTCTACTATGCTAATTCTGTTAGTTGGAAAATGTGCTCTAGACAGTCCCTGTCCACATGATGCCTGCATCTAAATAGCACAAACTGTATCACACACATACTAAAAATCTATGTGTGTGTGTAGTCAGTGTGTTACTTTGTGGATTTTAATATAATGTGTGCATTTCCTAAATATTTGAAGATGAAAAAGAATATTCACTACCATCTACCATTCAAATGTTATTGGCAAGAAAGCTGCAAACAACTGAATTTTCCAAAACACTCCCTGTGCAGTGTTAATCAGGTTCAGTAAAAAAATAAAGGGAGGGAAGTTGTGTATTTCATGTGTTCAGCATTAGATTAGGTGTAAATTCTAACCAAATATCTGAACCTGCTGCTGTTGAGCTGAAAGAAACCTCTGGGAAATTAACATGAACTTTTTCTTGTTTAATATTCAGATGTAAAAAGTGCATAATGATGAATAACTTTGGTATAAATAAAAACATAATTCTTAAGATGTAAAAGCAGTGAAAAATTCTATTCTAAGGAAAATAAATTTGTATATTTATACATTAAAGCAATATGAAACATAGGCTATATGATGGATTGACAGAAAATTAAATGTAAATTTCAATGGTATGCTTTGTTAAAAAAAAACAGTGCTATTTTACAAACAAATGAACACATAATGTTTCTTTTCAGAAGGCCATTTAACATCATTATGAGACTCAATTTTGATGGTCTATAAACAATTAATTAACAAGAAAATAATATATTAAAAAGTATAATAAAAGCAATGAAGTAATTATCATGAGATTTGCACATTTTAGGATGCAAAGATTTAACATTTAGTGCACAATGTACTTAGGAAACACTAGAGAATGAATACAAAACTACAGAATTTCAGATACATACAACAAACAAACCTAAATACAAATCCCTCCAAGTGTCTTCATTTGCAAATGTTTTATAGAATCATCTTAGTGGGAGCAAGATGGTGAAACAGAAGCTTTTAAAATTGTCTATGAAGAAGGAATTCAAATAGCTACCAGAAAAATCATAGACAATAACAAGAAGAAGAAGAAGGAGGAGGAGGAGGAGGAGGAGGAGGAGGAGGAGGAGGAGAAGGAGAAGATGACGATGACAAGGATGTATTTGTAAATAGGAGATCCTGTACTTTTGCTTCACAGGCTAGGGCAGGTCGTAAAACATGATGCATACCATGGCATGCTGCCTACTCACAGGTACCTAGGAGGTGGAGACATTGTTGCACACGTAGAGACATGCCAGGCTCAGGTGATAAGCCAAAGCAAATTTATTTGTTGCATAAGCCAAAGCAAATATTTAGCACAGAGCAAGAGAGCTAGAACAACCCTCTTCTGTCAAGGCAATGAAGAAGAAAGAAAATTGTAGCAATAAAAATATACCTTTTAAAGGCATTAGAATATGGTAACTGAATTTTACATGTTTACACTGTGATAGAGTTCTGTGCAGATGGTACAACATGTCCAACTCAGTAGAAGATATATAGAGCCTTCTGAGCATAATGGAAAGTTGAACACACATTCTAACCTTGCCCTCTGCTTACTTCTTCATTTTCTGTATTGTTTAATACTAGCACATAGGCTTTCTGTACCCACACAGGTGCATATACATATACACAACCTTGCTTCTGATATACATTCCAGGCTGTCATAGCTTCTGAACTCTCTTCTCCTGAATTCTTTTTCTTTCCCCCTTCTTTGATTCTATAAATTCATAGATATAACCATCAGAATTTTGCCCTTCCTGTCCTATAAGGGTCACTTCAGCTTTCATCTGTTTGGTTCTTAAACACTATGGCACAGAGAGAACAAAGACTGGATGCAGGAGCAACAAAACAGAATTGGTTGCATGTTGGAGCAACCCAGAAGCCAACATTCTTCAGTGTCTTCTAAGAGATACCCCAACTGCTCAGTAGAAGACATTGGAAGGAAATTAACTGAGTGTCTTATTTCACTGACTAGGATGAAATAAGCATGATGGGAAGAAAGAATGCAGGGATGAGGAGGAATCTCTCGTGGAATGGCAGGACTTAGAATTTACACAGGAATTTGTCACACTAGATAGATAGGACTATCAGAACCAAGATGGTAGGTAGGGCAAGTCACTTATAAGAAAGTAAAATGCAAAAAACTAAGACATAAATCCAGATTGTCTGCCAGGAGCAGAAGTTAGTTACAACCTAAATATAACACAGGTGCCTAGTGGCATCATTCCTGCATAGTTAATCCATTCATGGAAACAGTGCAGTAGCTAAAAGTAATCAACAAGACACCCAGATTTCACCTGTTATGGATGTAGAAGATCCAACTCATAATGATTAGTAACACTTTTCAAAATTACCTTTACTTTCACCCTAAATTATCTTTCATCTCTCTAGTAATGGCAGGATCTTTCATCAAGCTGATCCATGAATTCTACCTCCTGCCTCTCCAGCCAGCAAGATATTCCTGTCCCTTTTCCCCTTGCCTTTCTTTATGGATTTTTAAAAATTATTATGTACCTTGACAGACTTTCCTGAATCTTTTCCTTTAATTTCTGCTTGTTTTACTCTGCATATTCTTGACAAACAATACTTACCATTATCATTAATTTCTTCCCCACTATCTTTCTTTTGCCTCTATAAATTCTATTCTGTCTCATAAAAATCCCAGACTGACTTCATGTAGGTGATATTCTCTTAGGACACTATGAAGGGTAAGAAGCTGAACATGTCTGCCAAATTATTGAGGGTGGAGGTGCTGTTATCACTGCAGTATTATGGAAATTTCATGGAGTCCCAAACTTAGGGAAACAAGAAAAAACTAAACAAGAAGCAAACACATAAGGAAGAGCTCAGCTGAAGAAGGAGTTGATATTTCAGTTTGTTGTATGAGCCAATTTGTGCTTGGGGAAAAGAGGTGCAATAGTTGATCCACTTCGAAAAGTCAGGAGTAGACTAGATTTACCACCTTGAACAACACTGCAAAGCAACATAAACAGAAGTGAATTCCCAAAACCACCAATATCATGAAACATTATGGGAGAATGGGGTTTAGTGGTAAGTTTTGAGACACATAATATTCATCTTTTGGTTGCTCACAATGCCTAATTACATATTAAATGCTCCTAGAATTTTGCTGAAATAAGAAAACCTATTTAATTTTATTTGAGTTCTTCACAAGCTCATTGGGTCAAGACCCTATTTTCTTGTGGGGTGTTTTTCTGTCAAACAAACTGAATTGGTTTACTCTTCTAAAGCCAAATAAGTGCATAGGTACAGGGATACCTGGCTTATTTGAACAGCGTATGCTGCTGTCTGAGCTCGTTCATAAGTTGTGCTGCAGCTTCTGGAAAGTATTCATTCATTGCTCCAGTTCAGCCCCACTTGCTATGAAGTGATTTAATTACTACAAACTAAATTGTAATTCTCTCCTTTTAATGTAGAGTTGTTTCTAGTCAGACCTTTAATGACTCTCCAAACAATAATGTTTGGCAAAGAGAAATGTTGTCAGTCAAGCAGAACCATAAACATCTGTGTTTATTTAAAATAAACTTCCCTTTTAATTAAATATATAGATGTACCAGGAAATTTCCATGTCACTGGAAATTCCACTGGAAAAACAAGTCTTCTAGAAGCAGTGTACATGCCATGGGTGAAACTCAGTGCTCCTCTCTCATCAGAAGGAGGTTTTCTGTTTTTTGTTTTGTTTTGTTTTTTCATTGATATTGTTTCCAACATGGCTGTGTGTTAACACTCCACCTTCAGATTTCAGAATAATTAAAGTTGTATCTAATCGTCAAGGGCATAAGAAAATGCATTTTAAATGTGTGGGAGTAGGGGTATGAAAGGAAGTCTTATTAATGAGTAGAGTGTCAAAGTTTCTATGTTATGCCAAACTCCGTCATCTTCAGTCTGTTTTGAAAATGATTTTCACCTCATTTTAAAACAAGACTGATAAAACAATGGCAATGTACTCTCAATTGTTCACTAATCTAAAAATAGGTCATTAGCATGAATGTTAGACATGATTAAACACTGCAGCATAATTATTTTGTCCTAGGCCACATACCATCCATGAGCCTTTTCTCTTGAAATCATTCCAAATTCTTTTTAAAGATCTCTAAAATTTTAAGAACTGAAATATCGAAACTATAAAAAGTATAGAAATGTATTCATGCAAATACTTCTTTTAAAAATTCTTTGACTTTTCAAAATGATCTAATTAATTTGCAAGACAGAAGAACAGTTATACTTACATTATATTAATCTTTACAAGACAATTTATAATTAATTCTAAAGAAACTACTCTGGTGTAGACATGTTTTCTACAGCCTGCATAGCTCTCTTCTTAACAATACCAAATGGTTAAAATAACTTAGGGTAGCAAAAATCTCAGACTGGAGAAAGAACCTATGGTTAATAATTGTTCATATCATGCACTTTGGCAATTCAACCCTATTTCACTGCAAGTAAATATCACAAGTATATACACAGGTAATATCAGTGTACCTCTTATAGAACATATATATTTATTGGTTTGTACAGTATGCATGACCAGTAGGAAAATTTTATTAAATATCAGATAGATTTACAGTATATTTCCATCTTTCCTTCAGGACATGGCACTATATTTTAAAATAAACCAAATTGGAAATAAAATTCTGGTGTGTTAAAATGATTTGTAATAAGATTTTATTAGTTTCCAAGGAGAAAAAAAAATAGACTGCAGGTCTTTATTAAATGAATTAACATTCATTTGATTTTTATTAGTTAATCTCTCTAAAATGGGATGGAAAATTGTGACTCTGTGATGTAACCATCTGCAGGCAGATCTTCAAAATGACTAGTTTTAATGGGAATGTTTAACTTTCATACCTGGGGCATGTCATTGTCATGGTTCTTTGACTGACTTTTCCGAATCCCCACCTGGCAAATTTAATGATTCAAAAAATAATTAAGCTCAAGAGGAAGAATATAGTTAAAAAAAAAAAAAAAATCACTGCCCCTGTTCCTAGAGCTGATGTTCACCCTTTTAAATACTCCAGAGAAGAAGCACTCAGGAAGGCCCCTATCCTTGTATCAGAGGCTACTTCTGTAAGCAATTAAGCATTTCTATCTGCCAAAGATGGGCAATAGGCTGGAACAGAAGCTGAACAAATTAGTCCTGTACTATGCTTATCCTGCTGGACACAAATGACTACATATTTCTTAGGACTGTCAGCCCCAGCTGAGTCTGGAGTCATAAACTTAGTTGTTCCTCTGGCTTAGTTTCTCATCGTCACCTTATCCAGGAGCTTTGTCACTCTTCAAGTGAGTGCACCTAAGGTCATTTCACTTCTCTAGGTGGTTTTGATTAGACCCTACCAGGTTTCTAATCTTTCTCTCAGCTAGACTTTCTTAACACCCATGCTTTGGGTCAGTTCCAATTCCCAGCACCAGTAAAATATTCAAGCAAAACACAGTAAGCAATTTAAGAAACTCTACCTAAACACCTTCTTTGTGCCCTGACAATCCCTCACTGAAAAATGGGCTTTTACTTTACTTCCATCAAAGTGTAATTGCCAACTTTCTAGCTTTCGGAAGCTGGATGTGAGACTTGTTGCCTTTGCCAATCTCACTGTTGGTGCCTTACCTATTCTTTGATCCTACTTAGAATAAATTTGTCTTGCTTTACTCACTTCCTCCAAGCCCAGGTAATGAAGTATCACTTTCATCATTAAAGCCCTACTGTTTCTTACAGACTGACCTAATGCTGATTTGCTTGCCTGGATTTCACATTGTTGGATTCTCAGATGGTCTTGTTCTTGGGTGGTACCTTTGTGTTCGAATAGACTCTCTCCCTTGATCTTAGAGACCTCCTCCAAGATGTAGCTGCTGAATTATGAATCTGTGTGTCCCCAGGTTCTTCTCTTTCCATCTGTGCCCGGAGTTCCAGATTTTGTTGTTGATGGTGTTGAATTACTGGAGTTAAAACCATCACTCTATAACCCAATTCAAAGTGAAGTTTATAAAATTTAGGGGAACTGGGTAGATGAAAATCACCAAACCAGAATGCTTTCCTTCACATTTTACTACAATTAGCACAATTGGTGATTGAAGTTTCATTACACAACTCCAAACACCAGCTGCTTTCCTGTCAGAAATCAACCAAACATGCCAAGACAAGATTGGAATTTGGGCTTTCCTGTGACCATAGAATTATGTCATTGGAAAGGACCAAGTCCATCTGGTCTAATCACCTGCACCCTTGGATTTCGATGCTGAAATCACTACATCCAATCTGTTTTTAAAGTTTTTAAAGACAGGGGTTCTGTAAAGTTTGTAACACATTTGAGACAATCACTCAAACGAGAAACAAGTCTCCCTCATGTTGCAATGCACCTTTGTTTCTGAAATGATCACTGACTTGGTGTTGTCTTACATCTGTAGGCATCAAATATATCTTCTTTGCTGTCAGTCTTGAAGATTCAGACATTACTCTGATTCTTTTGCTTGTAAAGAATCCAGAGTTGACCTTTTCTGTGGTGCTATTTCCCCATAGTCTTTTATGTTAATTAACATCATTAATCATGCTATGTTGTTTCCTGATTTTTTATATAAATACCCCCTTGTTTTTCTCTAAAAGTCAACATTGATGTGAAGGAGTAAATACATTTGAAGGAATTAAGTACTCTGTGCCCTCATCCCACTGCTTACTAATAAGTAAAATGTTAAAACTAGACTAGGTTTTGTTTTGCTCTAATTTATTTGTAGGGAAAATAAGACAGTGAGAGAGTAACTTCAAACATTTTTTAAATGCAGCTGATGCTATGTTTTTTAAACTGAAATAAAAAAATTGTTCATGAAAGTATAGAAAAATGAACCCCAAATAAACTCAGATTAAGAAGTGAATTGGAGGTGTAGCAGGAATAATGTTTTCCAAAGTCAGCTCATAAACGAATGGCCTAACCAGAAATTGCAGCCTGCAAAGCAGCAGAAAAATTAGTGCAATGGACAATAACCTATTAAAGTATTTTGTACTTAGTATGTGATACAGAAGATACCATTTTGCTGTTGCAATTGTAGGAAAAAGACCATGTAGACATTTCCGAAGTTCTTATTTCTTGAACTGCTTCCTGGAGTCCACACATGGGAGCTAAAATAAAACATCAGTACAATAAACTAATTTTCTTGATTGAGTATCCACCCAGACTGTTGAGGCAAAAGTCAGTCACTTGTACTATTGCTGTTGCCATCTGTTTCACTACGTTCCAAAGCAAGAATGATTGTTGATTAATACGCACTATGTAAATTCATCCACATTACAAGTAGTGACCTACAATCACTCATGCAAAACTATCTGATGAAGCACTGAGACAGTCCATCAATGCCAATAAAGCACCATTAAGGATTTGGGCAGCTTGATGTTATAGAGTAGGTAATATGTTTTAGCTACTGGGGCTCTATTAGTCAAGTAGAACTATCCAATTATAAACACTTGAATTATGCTTCTTTAAAGGCACTTTAAAGAATTTTTTTCTGACTTTCCACATAGAGTTTCTCTTATGAGAAGGGCACACTGTCCCTCTAGAAATTAACTAAGTGATTTGAAATTGTTGAAGTTCTATTTTCTGCTACCTTAACTCCTTGCATTTTTTCTCAAAGAATTTTTAATTTCCTGTATGCTTACTGGTTATGACATGAACCTTGAAAATAAATTTGGAATTTTGGTTCTCCAACTTAAGGGCAAGTTATTGATCATCACTTAGTTATCTCATATGTGAAAAATAGAATAATTATACTCTACATCATGGGGGTGTTGTGAAATTTTTTAAAGTTTACATTTGTAAAGTATTTAGGGCTTGCACATGGCAGATCATACTTAATGTTATTTTTTTGCATCTGTATTCTTGATTAATCACCATTTCCCTAAATGAGGTTTAAGCTCTGTTAGAGTTAGGATGTATTTGTGTTGTCATTTTACCCTCTGTACTAAGTACAGTTCCTGATAAAATTGCTCAATCAATACTTTTTGAATGTATCAATAATGATTTTGGTCCTATGAATTTATAGCATTTGTAACATTTATACATTTTTACTTAACATTTCTATGTCTGTGATAGTTCTATAAGGGAAAGAAATTGATGAGTTCCCAAAATGCAAGTATATTAGTTAATCACATTGATTACAAAAGAAAAAAATAAAAACAACTGAAGTATTTGCCCACATCATCATTAAATCACAATGCAATTATTAAAATAAATATTATTATATCTGTTTAAAATGTAGTTGTATACTGAATGTAATAGAAAGGTATTTGTAATTTATATTTCAGTGTTATATATCAAGTTATAAAGGAATATTTATAGTATAATTCCAAATCCATAAAGATGCTTATGTGTATATCTGCAAATATATTTACATATGATATATGTATCTGTATATAACATATAGTGGTTAAGTCTCACTGGAAAATTTACAGATATACCTCTACTCCTGTATATTTGATAGTTTTTCTACATAGATCAGGTTGAACGTATGATTATTATAAGATTTACTATAGTTTGCTAACTGTTTTCCAAAGCTGATAAGCCAAATATTATGCATATTGTCTTGACAAGTAAACCAGAGATTCTCTGAGTTGGAAATCCAGCTTCTAATGTAATACAGAAATCCTTTCGATAAATTCCCTGTTTATTTAGACAGGTTGTTTGGTATTTCCTTAAATGTCTTTAGAGATGAACAGTGAGTCTTATTGCTAAAAAGCACCAAAACTTCTTTAAATTTGGACCTTGATTTGCTATGATTTTCAATGATTATTATTAGTTCCTTTTGCTAAGTTCATTCAGAATAAGTTATTTCTCCTTGATGAATCTTTAAAACATTGGAAAACAGCTATCATATTTTAATAACAATGTATTTCAACTAGATTAAAGACTTAGTTGTAAAATATATACATATATACGTTTATATACATAGATATGCCCTACATACATAATCATGACAGTTAAGAAGAAAATTTAGGAAAAAATGGCTTTATGTCAATGAGGTTATGAAGGCCTATAAAAACTATGCATCAGAAAGAAAAGACATAATGACAACACTTGAGAATTTTTGTTACATACATAAAAATAAAATCAAATAATATCCTGGGAGAAAACATGTTTGAAAATATTTAAAATAGATAAAATTATCATATAAGGAAATAAATTTTTAAAAACTTTATAAGTGGTCAAAAGATTTGACTAGGTTATTCATAGAGGTATAAGTATTCTGAATAACTAAAGGTTGCTTTTCCTTAGTAGAATGAAATATGGTTTTCTACCAGGTTGGTATCAAATAAAAATTTTGATCATATCAAGTACTAGCAAGAGTATGGAGGGAATATTGTCTAATATAACTACTTAGAGAATTTTTAAATAGACACAACTATTTGAGATGGTAATTTGTGTGTATCCAAAGAAAAATGTGGATTCATGATAATTCAACAATATTACTTCTGAGAATCTATCCTAGAGACTCAATCATAATGTGCACAAAGAAGGCAGGGTTACAAGGATATTCATTATGGTGCTGTTTAGAAAAAGACAAAATGGAAAACTCAAGTTCATTAAACTTGAAATATTGTTAAAATTTTATTTTGTTGAACATTACAATATAATCAGAAAGGATGAGTTTTATAAATGTTGAGTGAGGAAAAATTAATTTGTAGAAAAATTAATATAGGAGAAGTTATACCATCAACTAGTGCTTTCTTTGAAATTAGAAAGTTTATATACATAAGCATAATTTTAATATGCTTATATTTACTTACAAACATAGGTAATGTGTAATTCTCCCTTCTATGTAAAATTTTGAGGAGGAACAGAACACTTGCATAACCTTAAAGCTTCTCCCTGAAGACTGCTTACTAGTTCTAACGGGAACATACAGTTATTTTATAGTGGATACATCCACTCACAGTTGGCAAAGTGATCAAAATTAATATCAGCAAACAGAAATGGAGGAACAGTGTGTACTGTTATGATTGAATACTTTTCCACATCAAAATTCATATGTTGAAACTCCAGCACCCAGTGTGATGGTATTTGGAGGTAAGGATGTGGACAGGAACTGATCTACATGAGGTCAAGAAGGTGGAACATTGATGAAGGGATTGTTGTTCTTATAAAAAGAGAAAGGATTAGAGCTCAACCCCTCTCCACCCTATGAGGGTATAACAAGGAGTTGGCTACCTGCAAACCAAGAAGAGGGGGCCCTTGCCAAACACAGAATTTGACAGCAACTTAAACTTCAACTTCCTGGTTTCCAGTACTGTGAAAAATAAAATTTTGGTGTTTTCACCACTCAGTCTATGGTATTTTGTTATAGTAGCTCCGATTGACTAAGACATGTACTCCTGAGACGTGATACTCTGAAAAGGACAAAAAATCATCATGGATACAGTATTTCAGATGAGAATAAGTAAGTGGAATCTCAAGGAAACAGAGTAATCAAAAAGAGAAAGCATAAAATTGTGAATTATTCTATTGTTATGGGAAAGGAAAGGATCAATTTTATTCTTCTAAAGTGTCCATGTCATAAAAAGCAAAGAGATGGTCTAGGCCTCTTTTAGATTAAAGGAAAACAAAGAGACACAACAACCAAACCAACCTGGCCCTAAGCCAGTACATGCCATACTGCAGAGGCAAAATATTTTTGACTCAAAATATATTTTTAAATCAACTTTTTAAATACAACAGTAGCTCTGATAGAAATATAGTATCCTAAATTAAAGTCACTGAAGTTAGTAACTGAACTGTAGTTGTATAAAAGAGTGTCCCAATTCTTGGATAACAGATACAGAAGAATTTAGAGATAAAGGCTATGATGTATAACTTACCCATAAACAGCCCAAAAAAATATTGTGTGTGTTTATGCCTATTTATATAGAAAGAAAAGGAAGTGAGGGAGCAAATGATAAGTCAGATGCAGTAAAATGTCAACAGTAGAAAATCTTTGTACAGAGCTTATGGATGCTCATTACACTTTTTTTTATTTTGCAACTTGTCTATAAATCTGAAATATTTAATAGAATAATAAAACATTTATAAAATTTCAATTTTAGAACCAGCTTTATGTAAATATCATTCTTAAATGTTGATATTCACTCATAATTTTTTTTGATTTTACACTTACATTGTACTTTCAAAGTAAAATAATGCCTTAGAAAAAATATTTTTATATTTCTTCATTTGTTAATTTGCATGTTCTATGAAATATATTCATATTGTACACAATTCAAATGCAATCACAATTATTTTTAATCCTTTAGATCATACTTTCAAGGAATAAAAATCAATGAACATACTAATTACTGCATATTACTATGTAAATAGTAGTATCACTATATCTTAGTACTATATCTTACTTTATGAACAGTGATTTTGGTGAAATAAAGGCAAAAAATAATAATTTTGTGCAAAAATTTGTGAATTATATACCTTTTTTATTCAAATATCGCTAGCCATTCAGCAGCAAACAAGACACATGGAATCTTAGGCATCTTCTAATTTTTAGATATATCAAAATCATAGCTCACCCGTATTTTTTTTTATCATAATAAATATTTATTTCTACAAGGACACAGTATAGGAAATATTTGTATATGACTGTTACTAAGCTTGATTTTAAATACTCATGTACTCATATGGTTTGTGGGTATGCTTTAGTATTTTTAGTCAGGCTACACAACTACTAGTGAGTAGGTACCATTGGTGTAAATTACAGAAGAAAAATTGGAACACAGAATACCAGATACTCTCCACTCATACAGATACATAAAAGAGGTTCAAAAATTCATGCAAATCTAATAAAATTGATTTCCTGGGGAGTGAGTGTAGGGTAGAAACAGAATAAGAAATGCAGGCAAAGGGTCTCTAACTTTTTCAGTAAAATGTTAATCTTTCATAAGCAAACTGGATCCGTGTTATCTGTTTATCTACATTTAATTTTAAAAGCTATCACCATTTTACCTTCTTTTATCAAGCAAATAATCAAAGGTCCCTTCTTACATATACAAATGGTATAAATGACATTTTAAACTCCAATGGAAAATATTGCATTTACCTCTCTTACACTTTAAGAAATTATTTGAGGGCAATTACACTTATTTATCAAAGTCATTTTGAATCTTTCTGTCATTTCATGCTCTCCCAGCTTCTGCCATTGAATTTGATATGATTTATTTGTCATTTATTTACTGTCTTTTACCACAAAACGATTCAAGTGAAATACATTTGCCTGGGAGATCTTCCATTTCTTTATGTAAGCCCTTGATATAAAAATAGGAATATTAGGATAAGAAACAAAGATCTGCTATAAACTGGAGGCATGGATTCATTAGCACTTTCTTAGTATGATTCAGGAAAGAGCTGGAAATCATACCGTTGGTCATACCATTGATCTGATCTGCTAGATCAAAGGCTTGAGAAATATGACTTAATACCTTTTAGATATTTGGCTACAATCAATCCCCTTCATAGTTGATTTGCCTGGCTATGTATGAAATACATAGAGGACAATCAATCTGAAAATGTGTGCTCCATGGATATTGAATGGCTCTCAATAATGACAATTTCCTCTCATAAATGCTCAGAAAACATGCATGTAATTGACTATAGGATTTTGCTCTTGAGAGATATTAAGCTCATGACTTGATAATGTATGAAACTCATTGTCTTTTCTTTGAAAAAAGACACAAAATTATTATTTTCTGTTATTCACTTTAGTAAATCCTTTTCTATTTTGAAGTGTCAGGATACTAGCAGGAATTCTGTATCTAGTAGGTTAGAAAGCTAGTGGTCCTAGTCCAATAACTTGAGTTCCTTTTAATGCTGTAACACAGTTTTTTTCTGTTTATATTTACCGTGTTTCTCATGCCCTGGAAACATGATAGACATTTCTGTATTTATTGTTATACAATAATTTTTAAGATGGATGTCATTTCTCTATTTTATCTATGAGGAATTTGAGATTAAAAAAACTTCAGTATATATTCAAAAGTACACATAAGTGGTGTAGTCATCATTTAAATTGGCACTCGTATTGCAAATTTTAATCTGTTTTTTTCCTCACATTTTAAAACCCCCCCCAAATTTTTATTTTACATCAAATTTGAACCTGAATCTCAAAACTTCAAGTATGATGCCCTTTCCTTTAAACCACCCTGTATCCACCCAACTATGTTAGTATTGGAATAGTTAAAATCAACCATTCTGTTTTAAGCGTACTTTTAAAGAGATGAGAAGAATGCAGAGGAATGAATATGAATTAATGAGGAGAGAGGAATGGTACAACGAAGGGCTCCTTTTTGGTTTTTGTTTTCAGTTTTTTAAACTTTGTATGTCTATTATTAAAAGGTCACATAAAAATCAATCATTTGCTCACGATATTTTTGATAAATTTCTAAGATTTTGAGTAAATTCATCATTTACCAAAGTGAATCTTTGCCTCCCTATTCTGGAATGACTTTGAAGTTAAGGGGAAAAATAATCTATCCTGTGTGAGCAGTAAGTCTATTTTAATCTGTTTTTTCTCACATTTTCTGCATGAATGTCATTTATTTTACATGGTAATTAAAGAATGATTAGATATTTCTTATTAACTCTTCCCCCTTACTCGCCTCTCCCTTGGAGCATTGTCTTGGAATGCAGTATCAGGCAGAAATCTGAGATTTCCACTTGAAAGCACCCATTAAACTGACATTAATAGCAAACATGTGACTAATGTTTTGACAGAGAATTCTAAGTTAATTATCAATGATAGGCCACTTCAGAACATTCCTTGGTACAAGACAAGGCTTTTGTCTTTTCCTTTTTTAAACTACCTGTAGGTATTTAGAATCAGTTCCTTGGGAAAATGTAATCAATTTAGAATTCTTTAATTGCTGTTTGAGGCCTTTAAAAATAAAACCTTTCCTGTTAAATAAAAATAAACAAAACAAAATGATCTCTTTTGTGGAAATATATACCCTAATTTGAGTTGTATTGTTTCTTCACTTTTTTTCTGTTCAGTACATTTTTTTTTCTCATGTCACTGTATTCATTTCCCAAAATAATTGATGGAGCTGTAAACAGCTATTAGATTCTAGTAATCACCAGTAAAAGGCCATAAGAAATTACAGCTCTATTAAAGATTATTTTGCTAGTCTCTTGTCAAATAAGTTGTATAAGGTCACATCACAATATTTTAAACTTCTTGGACGTTTATTCAATATAGTTAAAATGTAAAATGAGAAAACAGATTTGCAAAGGCCATTGCTACTTTTCTGAAGAGGAGAGGCTCTGATTTTTCAACACCTTTGAGGTAAGTGACTTGCCAGATCACATAGCTGAGGAATTGATGAAATCATTGCAAATCTCAAATTAGACTATGTTCCATTGGAATATGTTTGTGTAAAATATTTATCTGTACCTTATGTGATTCAATAAAACAATCTGTCTATCTTTCCTTTCCCTTGGGTCATTCTTCTATACATTTTGTAATGACTTCCATGAAATCATTTTCATTCCTGGTGACATCACTCAGATTTTGCTTTTTTGAACTGAAGATAAGGAGATGGTATTTTTCTCTCTGCTTTCTGAGGAAAGGAATAAAATCATAAGTGAGTGATGACACTTTTCCAATCTCCCATCAATCCTACTGCATTAGCAGACTCTCTCTCTGAGCTTCTATGTACCATGAAAATTGTGCATGAAATTGAGGGACAGGCTTGTGTGGTTTGCTTGGGTTTTGTTCTCGTCACACCTTTCACGACATGGTTTTTCATGGACAGATCATCATCACAGGCTATGTGTCCTGTGGATGTATATATCCTACCTAGAAAGATATTTTTAAACACTTTCTTGATCAAACTCAGAATGATTATATTGACAGTTAATGGTCCACCAAAATATTACTAATGATATTAAAACAATCTGAAAGATAAGATAGTTATAGATATCAAGAACTAAAGTATTAATTATCACAGGGAAATAATTGATATTAAAATTTGGTATAGGTTTACTTCAGTAATATATAAAATTAAAAACTCCAGCCTTTTACAGTTCCTGCTTCCCTCTATTGAAATTGCTCTCACTAATTACTTTTCAGTTAATCTCAAGGGAAAAGGTGTGAAATATAGGGGATAAATCACTTCATCTTATGGATTTGTGTTCACAAAACAGTTTAATCCTTCATGGTTAGATAATTATAGAAGTACAGGAAAATAAATCCTGACTAGTGGAGACTATAAATCATAAGTTTTATTTAGTTTATTGTTAACCACAGTCACCACTACACTTTAACAAACCACTTTCCAATGTGTGATGACCTTAAAGACCCTGGATTCACTAATCTTTGCTTGTTCATCAAGCAAATATTTGTTTTCCATCTATTATGGGCCAGAGACTTCTCTAGGCATGGGGTCGTTGTGGTAAATAAAACATAAAGTCCCCAGCCTCATAGATTTTAATTTATATTCTATGGATGAGATAAATATTAAATAAATAAATATTAAATATATCATTAATAATAGTGAGTTAGGAAGATACCTAAAATAAGGCAAGGGGATTGAAAATGACAAAGGGACTATTTTGAGTTAGGAAGGACTCTGGGTTGATATTTAAGCAAAGACTAGAAGGAAAAGAGTGGGTCAGGTGTTCAGACAGGGTGATAAAGTGATCAAGATGAGTGAAGAATACAGGCAAAGAGGAGTGGGGGCAAGACTCAACCTGCATCAAGGCAGAGCAGCAACCAGGGAGAGGGAGTCAGAGGCCAGGATGTCAGAGAGGGTCCTGTATTTAAATCAATTAGGCTTCACAGAATAAGATTTTATTCTAACACAATGGGAACCCATTGAAAGGCTTTGAGCAGTGAGGTGACATTATCTTTTTATTGTTGTTTGTTTGTTTGTTTTAATGCACTCAAACTACTTGTGGTGAGGAAACTGAAGAGAGATACACATGGAAGTAGGAGATAAAGCAACTGAAATCTGGTGGGTCCAGATCTATCTAGTGTATAAACCAGATGCTACTGGCTTAGCAGTGGCAGGGATGAGTGAGATGCCACTCATTCCTGCTATATGCAGTTTTGAATGTCATGCAAACAGGATTTTGACTGGGTTTGAGGTGTAAAAGGAAATCAAATGAGCCCATCGTTTAAATGTTGACCAACCAGATAGATGGTGGTGCCAATAAAAAGATCAGAAATATTAAAGAAAAAGTTGTGGGGTACATAGAATCGGGGGTTCTATTTCAGGCATTAAATTTGAGATGTTTATTAGACATTCAAGTCTAGGTATCAAATAGACAGATGGACAAGTATATCTCAACTTGCTGGGAAAGTTTGGCCTTGGTGATTTCAATTTTGCCATCATAGCCAATATTGAAAATCATTACCCTGAAAAAATAGTGTATTGTTTCAACTTGCTAAAAACTACTAAATATAAGAAGGATAAGAACAATCCTTATTATATTAAACAGAATCACATTGTATTTGTAAACATCAAAAACAATATTTTCTGAATGGATATATATTCTTCTTATCACCATAAATATTTTAAAATAATTAAAGAAAGTGATTGTGTATGTGCCATGTTTTGTTCTAATATATTGGGACATGTATGCATATATATACACAGACACAAATATTATGTACACATATATAAATGTATACATTTAACATTTTCACAGGAATCCTTTGAGATAATGATCATTGTTACACAGTCCTTTGTAGATGAGGAGTATAAGCCATGGAAAAGTAAATTAACTCAAATTAACACAGCTACTTAGTGCCCAGATGGAATTTGAATTAAGGAGTTTAGAGGCAGAGATGACATTCTTATTCTCTACGTTGTAATGACTTACTAATATTAAATAAGAAAAGAATTGTGTTCAATATACTATTTTTATTTTTTGTTCTAATTAGTTGTACATGAGAGTAGAATGCATTTATACATTTTGATATGTCATACATAAATGGAGTGTAATCTCACATTTTTTTGATTGTACATATTGTAGGATCATTCAACGTAAATTTTAAATCAAGTATGTATGTATATATTTATTTATTTTTTAAGTGCTGCGGTTCAGACCAAGGACTTTGCACATGTTAGGCAAGCACTCTACCACTGAGCTACACCCCCAGTCCTAAAATCCTTTAAATCTTAATCTAAATTTATTTCATTAATCTAAATTAATATAGACTCACAGAGCAATAGCTCTATATAGATGTTTATAAGAATATTAATATATCTTTTTCACAAAAAATAGTACATTTAGAACTTGTAAAACTGGAAAAACCTTTGAAATCACATATTTATATGCTAAGTTCTCACTATTATTTGTGCCCATATGTTGAAGAAAATAAAGTTCTTTTACCAATGTTCCTGCTAACTGACTACTACAAATGTGTTTGTCCCACCATTTTCATTTCCTTCCTTGCATTTCTTTTATGATGAATTCTTCTGGGCTCACAGTGCCACCTCTCAGAGCTTGTGGGTACAACCTCTGCTCTGTTTCTGGACTCTTCTCTAGTACAGTTATGGTCTTTCCCTGGACCACCCCTCAGAGAACAGAGCTTGAGGAAGTAAGAGTTTTCTTTCATCTATTTTGAAAATAAGTTCTGAAAGTATCTTTAAACATTCAACTAATGAAAAATTGATGTTTTCTATGAAAATTGTAGGTGGGTCAAACAGAACAGTCTGATTGTAGTAATATAATATCTTTTCTTATTCCATAGAGTGACTATTTTCACCCCAGGCACTGAAGTATGACCCTCAAGGCCAGAGTCATGTTCCATGTCTTTTTATATTTTAGACATGATCCCCAATGGGAGGAATGTATACATAATTAACATACTTTCTGGATTTACTCCTGCACAGAATTAAGTTCTATTCTTTTTCATCCACCCTTTCTTAATTTACCTAGATTCATCATCATAGATTGCAAGATCCTTCTTATTGTCACTATGATAAGCACAATCATTTACACACTTGAATTACCTTATCATTTGTAAGTTATTTCGTGAGCCCACCAGAGCCGAGATTGAAGGTCATCTCAAGGACAACTTCAAGTGCATTCATCAATCACCCTGGGATGTGTTAGGGGCTGCCTCTGCAATGAGGTCCTCAAGATCTTACAATAACCAGGATTTGAAGAGGCACTATTCCAAATATTCAATCTAAAATAAAACCTGGTAGATACTTCAGAAGGTAAAGTACTTTACATTTAGGTAAGAATTTAAGAAAATGTTTTATCATATCAGACACGAACATCTATTACTTTTCACATGGAACCATATCATATGTATTGTGAAAATAATCTATCAAGAGTTTCAGCTATAAAAAAGAGTTAGTGTTTTAATCAATATCAGAGACAGATCTATTTTCTTAATATTCATAAAGGATCACAGATGATTAGGAAAGCAGAACAGAAGAACATATTTGTGAAGAAAGGAAAAAAAGTGACAATTAGAAGCATAAAAGTGGATATAGTAAGGTCCAAATTTCAGTTTTGCTTATCATAGGATCTGGGGCACTAGTTGTGTACAAAGCAGCATGCTAAATATTGGAAACAGATGGAAAAATAAATACAAATAACCCCTGGCCTCCAAGTATATAACCTAGCAGCAACAAAGACATTAATATAACTAACTCAGATACAGGGCTGATCACTAAATAGTCACAGCAGGACTGTCTTATAAATAATTCATAAAAGAACAACATTGATTCATCATGTAGGTAACATATTTAAACGATAAATATATACTGGGAAAAAGATCCAAATAATTCTTACTTACTATCCTAATTCCCTATGTCTCTTAGATGTGGAGTGGAGCATTGGATTGATTCTGCCTGAGAGAGTTAGGAGGGATGCACAAAGCAGAATTTCTGCAAAGAATTCTAATATTAGAGAACATAAAATAGCCTGGCTCTTTCTAACATTTTAATATGCAAGTATTCAAATGCATGGACAAGGTAAGATAATTGTACAAGGAAAACATATCTATCCATTCATTCTTCTACCATCTGTCCGTCCATCTTATTCCTTGATTCAGTGCAAAATAAATTGCAAAATGAGTGCAATTTGCACTGAAATAGTCAGTATGTGCATCATTTACTGAAGCTCAATATTTGCTTACTTTTAACTCAGGTAAAATTTACCTACACTAAAAAGTACTTTTTAAGTATTCCTCTTGATTAGTTTTGACAAGGACCTACACCAGTATAACAAGACCACTAATTAAGATATCCTGACCCTGAATCTGACACCCCTAAGGTCCTTTCATGGTCAATCCTCTCACCCAGCCTACATGGATATTCTCTATTTTCATTGTAGATTAGTTTAGCCTCTTCTAGAACTCGACTCATGGAATCGTACTGTATGTAATATTTAGTGTCTGTCTTCTTTCATTCTAAATAATGCTTTTGAGAGTCATCCATCTTTCATGTCCCAGTGGTTCATTTCTTTTTTACTAGATAGTGTTTCATGGTAAGACTATTGCAGTGTTTTGTTTTTTGTTTTTTGTTTTTTTTCCATTTTCCTGGCTTTTTTTGCTTTTCAGTTTTTATGAATAAAGTTTATATGAACATTATTCCATAAAAATTTCAGTGTACATATGGTTACACATATATTGGATAAATGCTTATTTTCTTTTGGAAAAAAATGGGAATAATAGTACCTATGTCACAAATTATGTTTCAGGATTAAAATTTAATATATTTTAGAAATTTTAACAAACTAGCCATCACATTGATTTCACTCAATATATGCTAATCTTTATTATCATATAAACAAGTGTTATTTAAAATTATGTATTAGCTACTAAAAGATACACTGACATCCTAATAATTTAGTACAAATATGATTTACAAAATATACTGGTCTATATTTTTTGAGGTTCTGAGGATACAAATTATATTCATTTCATTTGTCTCTCAAATCTGGTATCTAGCACAGTGCCTGGTAAATCATAAGCAAAAAAAATAAGAAAAATTTTTATTTATTAAAAGTAAATTTTAATAATTAATAATAAATAATTTTATGTATTCAAAAATAAATGAGAAAGCAAAGCTTTAATTCCAAACTTTTAACCAGTTTCTCAGAATGTAGATTCACTCTACTGTATGGCTTATCCCTCTTTTGCCAGGATGTGCATTCATTAAAAAGCATTGAGTAAGCGCTAACTATGTGCCATGTTGTAGTGGCTTAAAGAAGATGAAATACTTACACCTATAAAGCTTACATTAAAGGAGCAAGAAAGGCAATAAACACATCCAGAATAAATCTGAAAACTAGATACTGGCAAGTGCTATAAGGAAAATGAAAATAAAATGAGAGAGGGCTTTGGGGAAGTGGTTCTATGGTTTTATGAAAGTGAAAGTGCAAATCCCAAGTCCTTTCTCCTTAGGAAAAGAAATATTAGGAAATGGTTTGCTTTAACCAAGTTAAATAAAGCAGGTATTTTGCCTGAGGCCTTACAAAGGCCCAGCTGATGATTTGATAGACTGACAGGGTCTACAAGAGCACAGTGTCTTTTGTCTTCTCTAGGGAAACAGTGTGGATCTGGCAGTTGTCATTTAGAAAACACCTTAAAAAGGGACATTGAGGAAAGGTGCTCCGCTGACAAAGTGGAAGATGGGTGTTTACTCCCTGAGCAAGATTCTAATCTCTTTCTTTCTTTGTAGCTATTTCAGAATTTTTGCAGAAAGGGAAATATGCCATTCAAAAAAATTTTTGGCCACTTACTCCAAGTACAGGTTGCAATTGTCCTCTTAAACATCGAGTGTCAAAACTCTTGGTTGGACACCAGGCTAGAGGGAAAATCTAGATGACCTGCCTCCTGGAACTGAGGGTTAAAATTGGAGATACTAAGGAATTGTGTTTATGTAATGAGGTAGTAGCAATATAACATCAAGTGTACTGCAATCAGACATGCTAGCATTTCATTTCTTGTGCTGAAACTCCCTAATGCATAATCATGGAGTAGTTGCTTGTGTTACATAGATTTCTTAGGAAACAAATTCTCAGACAATTTTACATGCATGAGGTTGATGAAACTGTGTTCTCATAAGCAACTTCTGTATGACAAAAAGAGAATTGTAAAGGAGCAGGAGGAGAGTATAGCATATGATACAGTTGAAATAGGCTTTAGCCACTGATCCCATAGGGAGCTCAAAGCCAGGAGGGCTCTTCAGCAAGTTGAAGCACTACACAGTTGTCTGGATATCTGGAACAACGTAATCTGTACACGCTGGGTGTGAGTCATTGCTTAGAACTCGGTCTAATAAAAGCTGTTTTAAGAAATGAGTATTTTATCACTGACATTGTTTAGAATTGCTTGCATATGATGATAATATAGAGCAATATGACTTTTAGTAAGTTTGATTACTGATTTTCTCTACCCACCATGCACCCTGTCATTACTTACATCTGGACTATTTCCACCACTCTGCTCTTAGTACAACAGGGTGTACCTTTCAGGTTCATTACAGGTATCTTATCACATTCTAGTGATAATGAAATAGAATTAAATAATATGATTAGATTTTGTCAGTGGTGGTGATGGTGTTTGGACACCAGTGACTTATATGCCTGTAGCTCATGCTCTAATGTCTCCTTAGAGTTAAAAGCAATTGGTACATACAAAATATCTGATAGTTTGGAATAATATTTCTGATATAGTCTGGTATCAGGAACCTCTTTGCATTCTTCAAAATTGGGAACATCTTTGAGCTTTTACTTTTGATATTGTTTATACTTGAAATCAAAACTGAAAAAAAAATAAAAATATTTATCATTTTGTTATGGTTTGAATCTACAATGTTCCTCCCAAATAATGTCCAATGGGACATCATTAGAAAATAATTGGATCATGAGGGTTCCAACTCTATCAGTAGATTAATACATTTGATGGGTCAATAATTTGAATAGATAATTGGGAGGTGGTGGCAACTATAGGAGGTGGGTCTAGTTGGAGGGAATGGTTCTAGGGATGTGCCCTGGAAGGGTACATTTTTCCCCATCCCTTCCTCCTCACCTTATTCTCTCTGCCTCCTGAATGCCATGAGCCAAGCAGCGTTGTTCCACCATGCCCTTCCCCCATGGTGTTGGGCCTCACCTCAGGCCAAAAGCAATGGAACCAGTTAACCATGAACTTAAAACTCTGAAACCATGAGCCAAAATAAATCTTTCCTCCTCCATGTTATGTCAGGTCTGTTGGTCACAGTGATGACAAATTGACTAATACATGATTAATTTTAAATAACATTAATAAATAAAATTAAAAGTCCATTTTTCAAACAAAAGATGTGGAAAGATTGACATTGTCTTACATCATTACAAATCTCTTAATATCTATATCAATTTTAAGCAGATTAATTTTCGTTTCTGTCTTGCATTCAGTCTCTGACAATGTATTGTTTCAGTTGAAGTAAATGAAGAAATATATATATTATATATATTATATTATATATTATTATATTATTATATATATTATATATAATAATATATAATATATATATTTCTTCATTTATATATATATACAGACACATGTATATCTGTTTATGTACTTACACAGGCATGTGCAAACACATATGTATTTTATACATGTAATCTCTCATATTTACACATAAAATAATAACCTTCCCAAAATATTACTTCATATATTTTATATTATTGCTATTAACAAAATGAGTTTGTGAAATTTTTGCTCATCTTTTTGTTCATAAGGTCATATAGTAAATTAAATAGATCTCTGAAGTAGGATTCAAAAGACTAGTGTTATGGTGCAGGTTCACCATATATTTAGTTATTTGTCATTATATAAATAATTTTATTTCTTTCACTCTTTGTTAACTCCTCAAAAAACCTGGAGAAATTACTCTTTCCCCAGTGATTTGACAAAAGTATTGTGAGAATTAAGTGGAAACTTGAATATTAAAATGTTTATAATTATTATGTAAATGCAAGGTATTATTGAGACAACATTATTATCATATGGTTCTTATTAGAAATTGCATCTTCTAAAAATATGGACATTATTAATAATCTTATCCAATTTTGAATTCTTAAAAGCAAGCAAAGTAGAGCAAGCCTCTCTACCAAGCATTAATATACAGATATACTACTGGCACCTCAGAAGCTATGTGGCTAAAACTGAACTCAGAATTTGCTCTTCTTCATTTTTACCTCCTCTTGTATTCTTTAAACTTATGATGTCTCGATTTTTCATCTTTCTGGCAAAAAAGGTTAAGTGCCTTATTCCTTTCTTCAAATACACCCTTCCATTCTCACCACCAACCAATCATTTATCATCATTGTAGGATCTGAAGCATTGTTTGATATTTTCCCACTTTGTTCATTATTTTAACAATAGAACTTTAAACCAAGACCTCAACAGTTTTTGTCTAGACTATTTCTGAGGTCTCCTAGATGACCAGCCCCCACACATCCTAATGCTCAAGATCATGTTTCAAAGCCCAAGCAGGATTAACTCACTCTTCAATTTAAAAAATGTTAATAATTCCCATGCTTAGAGACTAACACCCATCCTCCTTGCAGAGGAATCACAATCTTATATGAAATAGTTTCAGTCAATCATTAAATTCTCGTCTCTCAGTGTATCTTGATCCCTAATCCCAGTGGATAAATTGGCAGTCTCAGAATATATCATTTTTGTTTTAAACACCTTTGTCACTTCACTCATGTCTGAAATGCCCTTCAAAAATTTTCCACATTCCCAGCAAGGAGGTCTCTAATTGTCAATGTCATATTCTTCCAAACAATTTAAATATCAGTCTTTGATCAATCAGGCAAAATGAATTGCTCCCTACTCTGCTTTCCTGGAGAAGTTTGTTTTAAACTTTATTATGTTATACATCAATGTTTAATGACAATAAGTTGTTAAGTGCAAGCCACACATTAGATATGTGAAAATTTAAAATAATCACATATGAATTTTGTGCTCAAATGCCTAACCATATGACATTTTTTGTTTTATAATTTTAGCATAGATTGTAAGTAATATGATTATATCGATTGAGACTCAGCTCTCCTTTAGTCTCTAGTAGTTAGTATAATGTCTTGCATAGCCTTCAATGATTCCAAACAAATGTTAACTTTATTTGAATTTATAAAGAGGCAGAGGTTCAGAAGTTACACAAAGCCACTAAGCCTTTTGATGTTTCCTCTGAAGAAACTTGTCATATAGATCTATATACCTCCTGACAAGTCTTCCTAACATTAGATTACAATTTATTTTGCTTTCTTTGAAAAAAGATCTAGTATGCCATATTATTTTCTGTGCTTTTCTTCCATTTCAAAGAAACATATTCCCTGAAATTTGATTATACAAACAAGATGCTTTTGCTTGAATCCTATTATTCCTGCTTTCACTCCATTGACAACTAAAATTTCTAACCTGAGAAATATGCATATAGCTACACATTCAGCTACTTATGAATGATGATGATTATACAGATGCTCCTCAGCTTATGATGAGTTACATTCCCATAAACTGAATATAGGTTGAAAACACAGTAAGTTGAATATGCAGTTAACACACTTTACCTATTGAACATCAAAGCTCAGCAATCCAGTACCCGATAGAGCATCAGCTGTTTACCTTCAAGGTAGCATTCTTGACTGGGTGCTAAGGTTCACTTCCACCCAGTACCAGGAGAGGCATCGCTCCACATATAGTTAGCTTGGAAAGAACGAAATTCAAAATGTACAGTTTCTACTGAATGTACACCACTTTCATACCATTGCAAAATTTTAAAACAATGATTTGTAAGTCAAGCCCTTAGAAGTCTGGAACTGTATACACGTGTGTATTTATACACCTGAAATTAAGGAAGGCATGACTTTAATCTAGAGATACTATTTGAAGATTAAATTCCAGGCAGATGACACTGCCCCGAGGTCTTCTTTCCAGGCGCTGCTGCCACCCATGCAGCTACCAGTGATGCCCAGAGTTCCTCTCTCTGGGCATGGCTGCTGTCTACACTGCTGCTGCTGCTGACACTGCTGCTGCCAACATCGCTGCTGCCCCTGCCCAGGTCACCTGGAGGTCTTCTCTGTGGGTGCTGCTACAGCTGCAGCCACAGCCATCCCACCCCCAACTAACACCCCACCTGCCCCCAACCCCAATGACCCACTGCAGTCCTGATCACTGCCTGCAGCCTCCAACCCCACCACTACCTCATCCACCACCACCCAGAGGTCCTCTGCCAGGGAGACTCCAGGTTTGATTGCACAGAGCCCCATCCATCTTGAGTTGCTAGTCAGGACCTGGGGGTTTGGGGTGCTAGCAGGTTTGCTGCCACTGGCCATCTTGGGGCACAACCACCTCAGTCTGGGGATGCCAGCCAGGACCTGGAGGTTCAGTGTCGGGGTGCCTGCAGACTTGGCCATGTATGGGGTCTTCCTCCTGGGAGTGCTGGTGGCTACCACCTAGTTTCTGTTTCTCAGGATTGCTCACCCCTGGTGGTCTCTCTCAAAATTCCAGTGACGTTGAGATCTCAGGACTGCAACATGCCGAACCCGGGATATCTGAAGGCCAGATTGGTGAGATAGTGAGTGGGTCTGCCAGGGCCTGTCTGGGCCAGGCAATCTTGTGAAAAGTCTGAGACGGGACTGAGAAACATTTGAATGCCAACAGAGACAGTTGTTCACTTTTCCATAGAGATTTATTTTATTTTATTTTTTTCTTCTCTAACATCTCTCTCCACTATATTTGTAGCAAGGTATTTTTCATGCATCACTTTGTTGAGGATGGTGATATATGCATGATGTTTTGCAGTTCTGTTTATATTCTTATATATTTAATTTTTTTCCTCTTTGTATGTATTTTTCTCACTTGTCTATTTTCCTGGATTCCCTCTCTGCCTTTTCTCCAACTAATGACCAATTTTTGTTGGTTCCTTTTCCACTCTTCTTGTGAATTTTTATTTCCAGCTTCTTTTTTCTCATGAACATCACATCCTACACTATTTCTGTTCTTTGACCACCACCTGAATTTATAAATTCCTTTAGTAAATTTTCTGTTTATATTGTAGACAGTGATTGAATTCATCATTTCTGTTTATAGCAAGAAAACAGTAAATGCCTTGGTGGGAATTATTAGATTTAAGACTGTGTATTGTTCACATTGAGTGCTGTTGATATTGGTCTCCCTGTTAAAGGTTGGATAATGTAAATCTTCAGGGACAAAATAGGTCTACAGGGTAGAATCTGTATTGCCTCAGATCCATACAACTAGATGGGAAAACACACAAGCAACATGAAAAAACAAGGTAACAAAGTGCCCCAAACAAATCAAGATACCCCAATAGGAGAGAATCCACTGACAACACAGTAGAAGAAATTTCTGAGGAGTAAAGTATACATAGTTAAACTGATTTGTGAAGTAAAAAATGGTTTAAAAGGTGAAATCAAAGAGAAAATAGAGGAAAGGAAAGATTACTTCAATAAAGAGTTAGAGATTATGAAAAAAAGCAGAAATTCTCAAAATGAAGAAATCAATAAACTAAATTATAAATTCAATGGAAAACATCACCAACAGACTAGACCATTTGGAAGACAGAACCTCAGGCAATGAAGACAAAATATTTAACACTGAAAATAAAGTTGACCATGGAGAGAAGATGATAGAATCCTTGAACAGAACTTCCAGGAATTATGGGATGACATGAAAAGACTAAATATAAGACTTATATGGATAGATGAAGGAGCAGATATACAAACCAAATGAATGCACAATCTTTTCAATAATATGATATCAGAAAATTTCCCAAACCTAAAGAATGAAATGTAAAATCAAATACAAGAGGCTTGCAGGAACCCAAATGTACAAAATTACAGCAGACCCACACCAAGACACATAATAATGAATAAAATAAAGAATAAGGATAAAATATTAAAGACTGTGAAAGAAATAAAACAAATTACATAGAGGGGGAAGCCAATTTGTACCTCAACTGATTTCACAATCCATACCCTCAAGGAGGTTATGGAACAATATATTTCAAGTTCTGAAAGAAAATGGATGCCAAGCAAGAATTTTATATCAGGCAAGATGAAGTTTCAGATAGGAAGATGAAATAAAAACTTCCATGATAAACAAAAGATAAAAGGATCCACAATTATAAAGCCTGGACTAGAGAAGATTCTCAACAAAATATTCCATGAGAATAAAGTGGAAAAAAAAAGTGAAAACCAGTAAAGGGAGAATCAACACTAAAGGATTAGTCAATCAAAGGAGAAAGGAAATCAAATTAAAAGGAGAAATGAACCAAAATGACTGGGAATACAAATCATATCACAATAGTAACCTTGAAAGTTATTGGCATAAATTCATCAATAAAAAGACTTAGATTGGCAGTTTGGGTTAAAAAACAAGACTCAACAATATTCTATCTCCAAGCGACATATCTCATAGGCAAAGACATCCACAGGCTGTAGGTAAAAGGATGGGGAAAAACATATCCCTCATATGGATTGCATTAACAAGTGGGGGTTTCCATCCTCATATAAGACAAAGTGGATTCCAAGCCAAAGTTACTCAGAAGAGACAAAGAAGAACATTTCATTCTACTGAAGGGAATTATATAGCAACAAGACATAATGATTGTAAATATTTATGCTCCAAAAAATGGAGCATCTATGTACATCAAACAAACCCTTCTCTTTCATATATTTTTGTATGTGATTTGCTAAAATTTTGTTGAGAATTTTTGCATCGATGTTCATTAAGGATATTGGTCTGAAATTTTCTTTCCTTGATGTGTCTCTGTCTGGTTTAGGTATCAGGGTGATATTGACTTCATAGAATGAGGATGGGAGGGTTCCCTCCTCTTCTATTTCATGAAATACTTTAAGAAGTATTGGAATGAGATCTTCTTTAAAGGTTTTGTAGATAGTGAACCAGGATAAAGTGGGTTTTATCCCAGGGATGCAAGGTTGGTTCAATATTTGGAAATCAATAAGTGTAATTCACCATATCAACAGACTTAAAGTCAAGAATCACATGATTATTTCAATAGATGCAGAAAAAGCATTTGATAAAATATAGCATCCCTTCATGCTCAAAACACTGGAAAAAATAGGGATAGTGAGAACATTCCTTAATATTGTAAAGGCCATCTATGCTAAGCCCATGGCCAATATCATTCTACATGGTGAAATACTGAAGGCATTCCCCCTAAAAACTGGAACTAGGCAGGGATGCCCCCTTTCACCACTTCTATTCAATATCATCCTTGAAACTCTAGCCAGAGCAATTAGACAGACCAAAGAAATTAAAGGGATATGAATAGGAAAAGAGGAACTCAAACTATCCCTATGCTGATGACATGATTATATATTTAGAGGAACCAGGAAATTCCACCAGAAAACTTTTAGAACTCGTAAGTGAATTCAGTAAAGTAGCAGGATATAATAAGATCAATGCTCATAAATCCAATGCATTTTTATACATAGGTGATGAATCTTCAGAAAGAGAAGTTAGGAAAACTACCCCATTCACAATGGCTTCGAAAAAAATAAAATACTTGGGAATCAATCTAACAAAACAGGTGAAAACCTCTATAATGAGAACTACAGAACACTAAAGAAAGAAATTAAAGAACACCTTAGAAGATGGAAAGATCTCCCATGTTCTTGGATAGGCAGAATTAATATTGTCAAAATGGCCATACTACCAAAAGTGCTATACAGATTCAATGCAATTCCAATTAAGTCCTTTGGGTATAGGCCAAGGAGTGGGATAGCTGGGTGAAATGGTGGGTCCATTCCAAGTTTTCTAAGGATTCTCCACACTGCTTTCCAGACTGGCTGCACTAATTTGCAGCCCCACCAGCAAGTGTACCTTACAGAAGTAGAGCAAGCAATCATGAAATTCATCTGGAAGAATAAGAAACCCAGAATAGCTAAAGCAATCCTTAGCAGGAAGAGTGAAGCAGGGAGTATCGCAATACCAGAACTTCAACTATATTTCAAAGCAATAGTAACAAAAAGGGCATGATATTGGCACCAAAATAGACAGGTAGATCAATGGTACAGAATAGAAAACACAGACACAAACCCAAATAAATACAATTTTATCATACTAGACAAAGGTGCCAAAAATATGCAATGGAAAAAAGATAGCCTCTTCAACAAATGGTGCTGGGAAAACTGGAAATCCATATGCAACAGAATGAAACAAAACCCTTATCTCTCACCCGGCACAAAAATCAACTCACAATGGATCAAGGAGCTTGAAATCAGATCAGAGATCCTGCATCTTATAGAAGAAAAAGTAGGTTCAAATCTTCAACATGTTGACTTAGGATCAGACTTCCTTAACAGGATTCACATAGCATAAGAAATAAAAGCAAGAACTGGGATAGATTCAAACTAAATAGCTTTCTCTCAGCAAAGGAAACTATCAGCAATGCGAAGAGAGAACCTACAGAGTGGGAGAAAATCATTGCCATGCATACTTCAGATAGAGCACTAATTTCCAGTATATATAAAGAACTCAAAACACCCTACACCAAGAATACAAATAACCCAATCAACAAATGGGCTAAGGAAATGAACACACTTCACAGAAGAAGATTTACAAGCAATCAACAGTTATATGAAAAAATGTTCAACATCTCTAGTAATAAGAGAAATGCAAATCAAAACTGCCCTAAGATTCCATCTCACTCCAATTGGAATGGTGATTATCAAGAATACAAGCAACAATAGGTGTTGGTGAGGATGTGGGGAAAAAGGTACGGAGGACCGCTGCTGTTTCCCGACTGGCTGCTTCAAGTGGCTCCGGTTATGGAGGAAAACCTTGGCTTCATTGCCTGGCTTGCTCCAAGTGGTTCGGCGTGGCTTCTTGCTCTTTTCACTTACCTAAAACCTCCGCTTCTTGCACTTACAGCCCGACCAGCGGGACAGAAGACAGGTACACTTCAAAAGTTCATCAGGCAGCTTCCTCTTTATTCAAATAACACCCTCAATATATAAGCAGTCTCATGCATAAGCAATTATAACCAGATATGTCCATCCAATCCTGTTAAAGGTCAAGCAATCACTCGCTCAAGCATACATGTAAAGTAGTATATCAGTCCACGTGCTAGGCAGCTGAACTGATTATAATACAGCCAATTGTAAACGTGTTCTGCCTTTCTCCATGCATAATCAGGATGCAGTTCACTCTGCCAGTCGCCATCTTTAGATGCACATGGCGTAACCCTGGGCCCCGGGTTTCCCCCCCGACAAAAAGGTACTCTCATACATTGCTGGTGGGGCTGCAAATTAGTGCAGCCACTCTGGAAAGCAGTGAGGAGATTCTTTAGAAAACTTGGAATGGAACCACCATTTGACCCAGCTATCCCACTCCTTGGCCTATACCCAAAGGACTTAAAATCAGCATACTACACAGATGCAGCCACATCAATGTTCACAGCTGCTCAATTCACAATAGCCAGATTTTGGAACCAACCTAGATGGCCTTCAGTTGATGAATGGATAAAGAAACTGTGGTATATATATACAATGGAATATTACTCAACCATAAAAAATGATAAAATTATGGCATTTGCAGGCAAATGGATGAAATTGGAGGAATTCATGCCAAGTTAGATAAGCCAATCTCAAAAAACTAAAGGACAAATGATCTCTCTGATAAGCGGATGATGACACTTAATGGGGGGTGGGAGGGGGGCAAGAATGGAGGAAGGAGGGACTGTATAGTGGGAAAAGAGGGGTGGGGGGTGGAAGAAAAAAATAACAGACTGAATCAAAAACTATTACCCTAGGTATATGTATGATTACAAAAATGGTATGCCTCTACTTCATGTACAAACAGAGAAACAAGATGTATCCCATTTGTTCACAATAAAAATGAATTTAAAAAAAAACCTTCTCAATTTCAAGAATCAAATAGACCACAATACAGTAATACTGGGTGACTTTAACACACCTCTCTCCCTATTGGACAGATCTTCTAAACAAAAACTAAATGAAGAAACTATAAAACTAAATAATACAATCATTAATTTAGACTTGACATAAATAGAATATTGCATCCATCAACCAGCGAATACACTTTTTTCTCAGCAGCACATGGATCCTTCTCTAAAATAGACTATAGCTTAAGCTATAAGCAATTCTTAGTAAATATGAAAAAATGGAGATAATACTCTGCATTCTATCAGATCATATGGGACTGAAATTAGAAATCAATGATAAAATAAAAAATAGGAGCTACTGAAACACATGGAGACTAAATAACACACTATTGAATGGCAAGTGGATAGTAGAAGATATCAAGGATAAAATTTAAAAATACCTGCATGTAAATAAGAATATAGATACAACATACCAAAATCTATGGGACACTATGAAGGCAGTGCTAAGAGGAAAGTTCATTGCTTTGAGTTCATTTATTAAAAGAATAAAGTCAACAAACAAATGACCTAACATTACATCTCAATGACCTAGAAAAAGAATAAATCAACACCAAAAGCAGTAGAAGATAGGAAATAATTAAAATCAGAGCTGAAATAAATTAAATTGAAACAAAAGAAACAATTGAAAACACAGAACAAAAGCTGGTTCTTTGAAAAAATCAATAAAATTGAAACCCTAAATCAATAAAAGTGATAAATTTCACACTAACAAAGGGAAAAATAGAGAAACCCCAAATTACTAAAATACTTGATGATAAAGGAAATATCACAATGAACACAATTGAAATACAGAAGATAATTAGAAACTATTTTGAAAATTTATACTCCAATAAAATAGAAAATATTGAAGACATTGACAATTTCTAGAGACATATGACCTACCTAAACTGAATCAGAAATTCATACATGATTTAAACAGAACAATTTCAAGGAATAAAATAGAAAACACCATCAAAAGCCTACCAATTAAGAAAAACCCAGAACCAGACAGATTCTTAGCCGAGTTCTGCAACACCTTCCAAGAAAAATTAACCCCAATACTCCTCAAAGTATTCCATGAAATGGAAAAGGAGGGAACCCTTCCAAACTTATTCTATAAGGATAAGATCACCCAGATACCAAAACTGACAAAGACACATCAAGGAAAGAAGACTTCAGATCAATATCCCTGATGAACATAGATGCAAACATTCTCAATAAAATTTTGGAAAATGGCATACAAAAACATGTTAAACAGATAGTGCACATAGTCAAATGGGGTTCATCCCAGGGGTGCGGGGTTTGTTCAACATACAGAAATCAATAAATGTAATTCATCATATAAATAGACTTAAAAGCAAGAATCATATGATCATCTCAACAGATGCAGAAAAGGCATTTGACAAAATACAGCATCTCTTCATGTTCAAAACACTAGAAAAACTAGAAATAGTAGGAACACACCTCAATGTCATAAAAGCCATATTTGCTAAACCAAAGGCCAGCATCATTATACAAGGAGAAAAATTGAAAGCATTCCCTCTAAAAACTGGAACAACACAAAGATGCCCTCTTTCACCACTTTTATTCATCATTGTCCTTGAAACTCTAGTTAGAGCATTTAGAAGAAAGAAATTAAAGGTCTACAAATAGGAAAAGAAGAATGTAAACTATCACTATTTGCTGATGACATAATTCAATATTTAGAAGATCCAAAAAAAATCATCAAAAACTTCTAGAACTAATAAATGAATTCATCAGAGGAGCAGAATATAAAATCAATACCCATAAATCAAGCAAATTCCTATACATTAGTAATGTAGTAATACACTGAAAGAGAAATTAAGAAAACTACCCAATTCACAGTAGCCTCAAAAAATAAAATACTTGAGAATCAATCTAACAAAAGAGGTAAATGTCTTCTACAATGAAAACTACAGCACACTAAAGGAAGAAATTAAAGAAGACCTTAGAAGATATAAAGACCTCCCATGCTTCTGGATAGGCAGAATTAATACTGTGAAAATGGCCATACAAATTTATACAGTGTTGTACAAATTTAATGCAATTCATATTAAAATCTCAATGACATTCTTCTTAGAACTAGAAAAAGGAATCATGAAATTCACTTGGAAAAATAAGAGACCCAGAATAGCCAAAGCAATCCTTAAAAAAAAAGTGAAGCAGGAAGCATCACAATACCAGACCTCAAATTATACTACAGAGCAATAGTAACAAAAACAGCATGGTATTAGCACTAAAACAAACATGTAGACCAATGGAACAGAATAGAAGACACAGAGACAATCCCACATAAATATAGGTATCTCATACTAGACAGAGATACCAAAAACATTCACTGGAAAAGATAGCTTATTCAACAAATGGTGCTGGGAGAAATGGAAAGCCACATGTAACAAAATAAAATTAAACCCTTATCTTTCTGCCTGCATGAAACAACTCACTGTGGATCAAAGGTTTAGGCACTAGAATAGAGATGCTGCACCTACTAGAAGAAAAAGTAGGCCCAAATCTTCACCATGTCGCCCTAGACCCTGACTTCCTTAACAAGACCCCTAAAGTTCCATTCAATAAATGGAATGGACTCAAACTAAAAAGCTTCTTTTCAGCAAGAGAAACAATCAATAATGTGAAGAGAGAGCCTACAGATTGAGAGAAAATCTTTACCACATGCACCTCAGTTAAAGCATTAATCTCTAGGATATATAAAGAACTCGAAAAATTTAACACCAAAAAAATCCCCACAAATAACCCAATCAATAATCGGGCTAAGGAACTGAACAGACACTTCACAGAAGAAGATATAAAATTGATCAACAAATACATGAAAAAATATTCACCATATCTAGCAATTAGAGAAATGCAAATCAAAAGTACTCAAAGATTTCATCTCACTCCAATCAGAATAGGCAATTATCAAGAATACAAGCAACAATAAATGTTGGCAAGGATGTGGGGAAAAAGGTACACTCATACATTGTTGGTGATAATGCAAATTGGTGCAACCATTATGGAAAGCAATATGGAGATTCCTCAGAAAACTAGGAATGGAACCACCATTTGACCCAGTTACCCCACTCCTTGGTTTATACCCAAAGGACTTAAAATCAGCATACTACAGTGACATAGCCACATCAATGTTAGTAGCAGCTCAACTCACAGTAACTGAACTATGGAACCAGCCTAGGTGTCCATCAACAAATGAATGGAAGAAGAAAATGTGATACACACACACAGACACACACACACACACACAAACAATGGACTATTACTCAGCTTTAAAGCAGAGTGAAATAGTGGCATTTGCTGATAAATGGATGGAGTTAGAGAATATCTTGCCAAATGAAATAAGCCAAACCAAAAAACTCAAGGCCAAATGTTTTCTCTGATATACAGATGCTAATTCAAAATAGGAAAGGGGGTGCTAAGGAACTTAAGAGTTACTCTAGATTAGGTAGAGGGGAGAGAAGGAAGGGGAAGAGGTATGAAAATAGGAAGGGCGAAACAGACATTATTACCTCATGTACATAAATGACTGCATGACCCATGTGATCCTATAATATGTACAATCAGACAAATGAGAAATTATACTTCATTTATGTAAAAAATGAAAAATGAAAGTGGCTCACAAAAAAAAAAAGCATTGATTCCAAATAAGTCTTTCTAAAGAAAGTGATGTCGATGAGGAATTATGTGACATTTAAAGTGTCTTATTTTTCTCACATAATAGACAATCCAGAGGTAGATAGTGAGCTGTATTTCCATGATTCTATTGGGATCTTTCAGTCCAGTCTTCCACATACTAATCACCTTTTAGTCACAAGACGACTGTTCTACCTCCAGATATGTCTGTGTCCAAATCAGAAAAGTTAAAAAGGGAAACATGAGGAAAAGCTAAAGGTTAAAAGGCACTTGCTAATGGAGTTGGTCCCTCTTGAGAGGACACCCGAACAATATTAACTTACATAGCTCATTAGCCTCATCTGTGGTGCCCTGTGGTCGTCTTTGTCCAGAAAGGAGACGTGGAAATGTGATTTGGGGACAGTTTTTTAGAAGAAATATCTTTATGGTGTAGAAGGCAAGCTATAAAGCTGTTCACATGAGTCTGTGAACCAAGTTGAAGTATTGCCAAAAGTGGTCAGAGTGACAATATCCCCAAAACTTGTCCTAAAAATGAACACTATATGAATGCCTCTTATCTGAGGTAGACAGAGCAGCCATATTCCTAGAGAGAGACAGAACAGAATGGTTGTTGCGGGGGTTGGTGGGGGCCGGATAGGAGAATGAGTTGTTCCCCAGGTATAGTTTTAAGATTTGTGAGAAGTAGAGTCCTGGAGATTGGTTATACCACAATGGATAGATAACACTACTGGACTATACCCTAAAAAAATAGTTATGTCAGTAAAATTAATGTTATATACATTTTTACCTTATTTTTACAATATAGGACCTGTTTTATTTCTCAATGAAAATGACATTACCAAAACTCAATTAATAAATTTGGTTCTTTTATTAGACATGAAATATTTAGATTGTCTGAAAAAAGATGTCTGTTTCTCAAACATGAGTAGCTAGATATTTATATAATTAAGACAAATTGATTACATATCTTCAAATTATTGATATAGTTTCAAGCATAGAAATTATGCTGCGAATTTACAGCTATTTTACTTGTGTCTTTCCTAAGTACTTCGGTTGAAAAAATTTTATAATTGATTTGGAAGATATGTAACTTAAAGCTGCATGTTTTCAACAAAAGTGATTATGACCAGCTGCTTTGGTTTATATCCTGATTCCAATGCCATTAGCAATCTACTAAAAGCAGTTTAATATTATTAAAATATTAATCATTCAGCATTTTATGGAAGTAATCTTAATTGCAGATTTTATCATTAGAACCCTCAGAAAAATAGGCTAAAATTCATTCAGAGCCTCTCAGCACAGGAAATGGTTATTTTTAAAGACACAAATGTGATTTTTCTTTTTCTCAGCAAGGATTGAAAATTACAAGTGGAAAACAGTATAGTGTAGTATACAGAATTTTCCTCCGTGACAAAGAAAGAGCAATTGACTGATAAGTTAGCAAGCATTTATTGACTTATTTATTCACTCAGTTGTTTATTAGGTAAAATAAATGGACACAATGTAGCAATTACCCATAAAATAATTACAACCTTGAGAAATTTGATAAAATACATAGAACAATGGAGAATATGACTATATTTATATGGAAATGCTAAATTTGGATCATGTTTTTTTCCATTTGAAAGACTTTTGAAATAAACTCATCTATCCCTATGAATTAGCCAGAGTGTTTAATGCTAGTAGCATTAAAATCAGTACCTGATAAAATACAAATTTATACTACTTATTTTAAGTATCAATGTAGTGAAAAGTAGGTGTTGAGATCTGCTCTACGAGATTATACAGGGATCTCAGTGCTCAATGCCACAGAGTGTCTAACTGGAACTTAACTGTTTAGTAAATGTAATGGGTATACCTGGAAGTCCTGTATTTACTGTACATTCATCTTATTGACCACCCATGTGTCAGGTCCCATCTAACAGTCCCCTTTGGCTAAAAAATTATTACAAGCCTTCTTGGCCTGGTTAATCCCCTCTTCAAGATTTCAGGTCAAGCCATGCTTGCCCAAGAAATCCTTCTCTGACAGCACTAAGACAAATAATTCTGTTTTAGACACTCATAACAAAGAATACCTATCTTTTACAGCAGTATCCCAAATGTAATATTAGAATTTATAATGTGATCATCTGGTAAATGTTTGTATCCCTTGCTTTAATTTAAGAAAATTTTAATAGGGGTTATATCAATTTTTATTTAAAGTGTTGTCTGCAGAGGCTTGAACCATATCTAACTTGGGAAAGACATTTGATAATTATCTGTTGAATGAACAAATGAATTAATGAAGTAATTGTTTTGGGGCACATGTTTTTCAAAGGATGAAACTTAAGCCCAAGAATAGTCAGTTTCAGTCCAATTCTCTTTCCATTAGCACTATGTGCTTTAATTGGGTTCTATTTATAGACTGAAATCTATCTTTATGGCCCTATGAACTATAAATATGATGTGCCATTGAACTCATTTGCATATGAAGTAAAACTATATGACCCCATTGGAGTTGGTGAGTATGTCTTTCAAATAACCCATCATGACAGAAAATCTTGACCGCTGTATGATGCATATAAATGGGTTAATACCTTAAGAAAAGACACTGGGTCGGGATCCATTCTTCGTCAAATCTGAAACATAGATGTTGAGTCAGAAAATAACATCAAATAATTGCAGACAATGGCATAAAGAATATGATGAGGGGAGGGTGAAAGGGATGGTAGCAAGCATGGAACCTGGTAATTATTAGGGTTAAGATTTTTCTGGATCTGCCTCGGGAATGAGACTGAGGATATGAATGAGAGGAAATAAGGGCCTTAGGTATCTTAAGAAGTGTATTCATCACAAGAAAAGAATCTAATTCAAACTGATTTTCCATCAGCACAGGCACAAAAGAATAAAAATGCTGAGTACAGGTTATGACTTTTACATTTTTTAGCGACTTTATTGAGGTATAATTGACATATGTTAAACTCTCCATACTTACAGTACAAAAAATGGTTAATTCTGACACAATATATACCCAAGAAAGCATTACCTTTTGGTACCTCTGTTGCCCTCTTCTCTCATCTCATAACCTCAGCTGCCTCTGGCAGCAAGCAACCACTAACCTGCTGTCACTGTTCATCAGTTTTCCTTTCCTAGAATTTCATATAAAAAGAACCATATATATAGTCTTCTTTTCTCCTAGGCATTGGGTAGTATTTGGCTTCTTCCACTCATAATAATTATTTTTTTTCATTTTCATTAATTGCTACATAGCACTTTGTATAATGGATATATCAAAATGTGTTTCTATATTCATTTGATGATGGGCAGTGGGATTGTTTGAAGTTTAGGGCTATTAAAAATAAAACCACTCTAGACATTGTATCATAAAATAGTAAGTCTGGATCATATGGTAGATGGACATTTAATTTTTAAGGAAAGGTCAAACTGTTTTCCAAACATTTTTCCATAAGCAGAGGATGAGAGGTCCAGGTCCTTCACCTTCTTGTCAGCACGTACTATAGTCAGTCTCAAATTTTAGCCATTCTAATATTATATAATAGCATTTTATTTATTTTTAATATTTTAATTGACCTATAATAATTGTGTATAATCATGGAGTAAAGGTTATCCTTTAAAATATATATTTTTTAATGATCAAATCAGGGTAATTAGTATATCTATCTTGTTAAACATGTATCTTTTCTTTGTGATGAGAATATTCAGTGATCTCTTCTAGCTATTTTTAAATATAACATTAAAATATTAATTACAGTCCTATGATACTTTTCTATGACTAATGATGTTCAGATCTTTTCATATTAGTGTTCCTATTACATATATTATATCTTATTCAAAGTGTTTATTTAAGTATTTTGTCCATTTAAATATTTGTGATTATATTACCCTTTTTAAAGGTTTTTATATAGTCTATTTATGTGAACTTTGAAAAAATACATGATTTGCATGTATTTTCTTTTTATATTTTTTCCTATTCTCTTCAAGAACAGATTTTTTTTTCTTCATTTTTTATGACAAGCTATGAATTTGCTCTTCTCTGAACTGTGCTTTTGGTATTCTACTTAAGAAATCTTTACCTAACACAAGGTCATAAGGGTTATCTCCATTGTATTCTTCTAGAAGTTTTATATTTTTAGGTTTTACATTTAGATCTGTCATCCATGATCCATTTGCAGTTAGTTTTTTATATAACAAAACTATGGCTCATAGTTATACAGCTTATATGAATACACTAAAGAGCTGAATATCTAAAATAACTCTGAGAAGTTTTTAAATCAGGGAATGTTTGTCTATAACTTTGTCCTTTTTCAAAATTGTTTTAGAGTTTGGGTTTTTTGCATATCCATATAAATTTTAGAATCAGGCTATCAATTTCTACTAAAGAAAAAGCTATATGGATTCTGATTGGGGTTTGCATCAGTTTCCTAGGACTGCTATAAAAAAAGTTCCCATAATCTGGATGACTTAAAAGAATAGATATTTCCACAGTTCTTATGACAAGATGTTTGAAATTCAGCAGAGTTATGGTCCTCCAGAGTCTCTATGGAAGTGTCCTTCCTTCTTTCTGCTTTGCCCAGGATGGTTGCCAGTAATTCTTGGCATTGTCTTTAGACATACGGTTGGATCTCTGCTTCCATCTTCATGGGACATTCATGTAGGTCTGTGTGGCTCTCTCTCTACATGTCCTTGTTCCTAAATAGAGCTGGTCTTATTTCATCCTCAAATATCAGGTACATTTGCCAGTGAAGACATCTCAGTCTGGAATTTTCTCTATATAAAAGTTTTTAACCACAAATTCAACATCTGTAATAGACATCTATTGCCCTTTAAGTGAAATTTAATAGTAATTTATGTCTTTCAAGAAAGTGTCTATTTCATGTAAATTGTTGAATTTATTGACATAAAATTGTCTGTAGTATTTTATGTCTTTCAAGAAAGTGTCTATTTCATGTAAATTGTTGAATTTATTGACATAAAATTGTCTGTAGTATTCCCAAATGTACCCCCTTATATCCATAGAATATGTAGTGATATCACCTGTCTCACTTCTGAAATTAGCATTTTTCCTTATCAGTTTGACCATAGTTCATAGTTCCATTGGACTGGGGGTATAGAAAATCAACTCTATTAATTTTCTTTGTTATTCTGTTTTCTCTTCATTGATTTTCATTCTGCTTTTTATTATTTCTTTCTTTTACTTTAGGTGCAATGTGTTCCTCTTTTTCTTGTGTTAAAGTAGAAGCTGAGGTTATTAACTTGAGCCTTTTCTTGAACAATAGAATTTGTCCTGCAAATATTGCTTCAAAGATCTCCAACTAACTTTGATATGCTGTGATTTCACTTTTGTTCAGCTTGAAATACATTCTGATTTCCCCTTGATTTTTAAAAAATCATCATCTATCTACAAATGTACGATTTAAGTAGTTTCCAAATATTTGGATATGTTCCAGAGAGCTCTCTGTTATTGATTTGTAATTCCATTGTGCTCAGAGAACATATTTTGTGTGATCTGAAGGCTCACATTCTTTTCACTTAAATGACATTTGCTTTATTGTCTATCCATATTTTGTGGAATACTGCCTATCTTGGTAAATATTTTTGGAAATGAGTGTGTATTCTTCTACTGTTACATGGCAGAATCTATAAATACCAATCGGGTCAATAATTTATAATGTTTTTCACATCTAATATTTCCTTACATATTTTCTCCCTACTTGGTCTTTTTTTTTTAAGAGATTGGTAGTAAGATCTCCAACCATAATTGTGGATCTTTTTCTCTTTGCATTTTTATCAGGTTCATTTCAGATATTTTTGAAACTATGATATCTTTTGTGGTTAAACATTCAGAATTGTATGTCCATATGGTGAATTTCCCTCCTTTATCACTGTGGAATGATCTTTTTGTTCCTGAATAATCTAGCCTCTGAAATCTACTTCTCTGGGTATTAATATAGCCACTCCAGCTTTCTTTTCATTAGTCTTAGCATTGTACTTACATTTATTTTTTTTACTTTTAACCTACTTTTGTTTACATATTTGAGATGTGTTTTTTATAGGTAGCAGAGAGTTGAGCAAGTGTCTTGCCTGATTCTCTCTACCTTTTATGGGGATAATTACCTAATGTAATTATTAATATGGTTAGGTTTAAGTTTTGCATCTATTTGTTTTCCATGATTCCTATATATTTTGTTCTCTTTTTTCATTCTTTTGCTTTTGTTTCTTCAGTTGAGTGGGTTTTTTTAACTTTTTAACCTTTATTGGCATATTGCTGCATACCTATGTATTTTGCTTATTTGTGGTTGCTCCAGGGTTTACAGTATAGATCTTTAACTTAGAACAACCTGCCCTCAAGTATTGCATGTTGTGCCAGGTCTTATATCTTATAACAACCTTGCTACAATACACTTGCGTTTGTATTCTCCCGGGCTTTGTGCTATTGCTGCTATGCTTTTACTTCCACATAGGTTATAAACTCCACATTGCATAGTGAATATTTTGCATAACAATCAATTACTTTTAAAATATACTTAAATAATAAGAATGAAACTGCTTACTCACCATTTTTAGTATTCTTCATATCTTCACGTAGGTTTGTATTTCCATATATTACCATTCTCCTTCTGCCTAAAGGGCTTCATTTAACATTTCTTGTAGTATAAGACTGATGGCAATAAATGTTTTCAACTTTATATGCCTCAAAATGTCTTAATATTGCCTTCATTTTGAAAGACATTTTGCTGGGTAGGTACTTGTTGCTTTTTCTTTCAGAACTCCAAAATTGTTGCATTTTAATAGCATCTTTCCCAACCATCTGTTATGGTTTTATTTGAGGTATCCTTCAAATCTAATATATGAGAAAATGCAACAATGTTTAGAAGTAAAATGATCAGATTATGAGAACTGTAACCGAATCAGTGTTTTGATCCACTGATGGATTAACTGGGTAGTTACTATAGGCAGGTAGGGTGTTGTTGAAGGAAGCAGATCACTGAGGACATGGCTTTGGGTTTACATTTTTTGTCCCTGGTGAGTGGAGCTTTTTTTCTCCTTTCTGGTTGCCATGTCTGGAGCTACTTTCCTCTGCCATACCCACTTTCCTCTGCCGTACCCTTCAGCCATTCTGTTATCTTATCTTGAGCCCAGAGTTACGGAGTCAAACAAACATGGACTGAACCTCTGATACTGCAAACCACTATAAACCTTTTCTCCTCTATGTTGTGCTTTTTGGGATGTTTAGTGATAGCATGTAAAGTTGACTAAAATAGCATCCTTATATTTGGTCTTCTCTATATAACAGGATTTTTTCTGGGCTAATTTTTAAAACCTTCCTTTTTATCACAGGCTTTGGCAAATGTGATTATGACACATCTTGATGTCATTTCCTTCAAATATCTGAGGATTCCCTGAGGCATCTTAGAGCTATGAGTTTGTCTTGTTCATTGTATTTGGTGACATTTGGGGCATAGTTTCTTCCAATATTTTCTCCCTCCCTTATCTTCTAGCACACCAATTACATGTATTTTGAGACAACTCATTCTGCAGATGGTCTAAAAGTGAGGGACACTGGGGTTCTATATCCCTTCTGATAGAATAAAAAAGTAAGCTCTTTTATTTAGGAGCTACAGAGAGTTTAAGTAGAAGCCAAGAGATATACAGGGGTGAGCATCTTAATCATCACAGGTGAGATGCATTTGAAGGCTCCCAAAGATATTAAAGTCATGAGGGAATCTATGAAAGAGGCTGAGAGTCCACAGTTGTCTACTGGAATGTGCAATTGAGCTACTGAAATTCACACATTAATGTTAAAATGTGTTGTTTGTAGCCATAGAATGGTAAAGCATGACATAATACACTTGTACAACAGAGTGGAGAATTACCAGCATGACACTACCAAGTATCTTTTTCTAATCAGATATAATATTTAATCATATCAAATACAACCTATAGCATATTTATCTGTTAGCTTCCCAATAGTAATTATATTGTTTAATATGATAAACACCTTACTGGTAGCTACCATCCCTTCAGTTTTTTTCAAGTGTGTGTGTGTGTGTGTGTGTGTGTGTGTGTTCCTACAGAAATTACACACAGTGAGTAGTTAGCTAATTAGTGCTTTCAGCTGCTTAACTGAATATAAATGTGCAAAAGAATTTGTAAAAAGAGGTATATTATTAAAACATAACTCAGGAATAAAGCGAAACAGAAAATTGCATAAGCAGTTTGAACTCAATTGTGAAAGATAAATATCCAAAGTACATGCATAGAAAAACAATAGAAAGATGTTTGTTTTGAGGAGGCAATTTCCTTTTTCCTTTTACCAAAATGTCTTTCAGCCCGACTGGCTCTGTCCAATTAGCCCATATGAAGCCTGGTTTCAAATCATGTATATAATAAAAATTAGATCAGAAAACTTTTAAAATTTGAACTTTCAGAAAATTCAAAATATTGCATAGGCTGATAGTTCTGCAGAGAGGCAAATTTCAGGCTAAAAGCATGCAATTAGGGTTGATAATGTTTAATTTGAAATTGAAACTGTAGTTTTTTTGTTACCAAACTAGAATTTTAAGAACACCATAATAGGCATACACTTTGGGGTAAGAACATCTAGGAAGACTTTCTTCCAACATTGTTACTGACTTTTTGTAGTTTGATGCACATCTTTCCACTTGCTTTAGGAAAGGGGAATGTTTCCAACAAATACACTATGTAAGTATCATAAGACTAACACTTCTTTGGACCATGTGGTTTTGCTTTTGCCAGGAAAACATCTATAAGTTAAATGCTCTGATTGGTAGTAGTTAGGTAGAAAAAAAGCAATGGGGAAAACTATTTCCCAAATCTCAGAGGAAAAGTTAGTTTAAAAAAATTTATTTTAAAAAGGAAACATCAAGGAGGAATAAAATTATGTATCAAATCCCTAACTTTTCAACCTAATCTAGTAATTCAGGAAGTTGAACATTAAACAAAAATGTCCCATTAACAAGAAGTTATGTTGAACTGCTTAGATTTCTTTTCATGACAGAATGATGATCTCTCTTGCAAAGGCAAACCAAGCAATGCAAACATTCTAATTTATATTAGACTTCTGTCTTTTCCTCACATGACAAGATTGTTTAAGACCATCTTGGAATATGTACTATCTTGCAAGGAGTGAACAACTGATGGATTAAATGCAAACATTAATCATCAAAGGCTAAATTCATCAGAGGTTAAATTGGGTTCTGTTTGAAGAGAACTGATGTGGTATAATTCATGTTCCCACCTTGCTCTTGCATTCACACAGCAACTAGTTCCATGCAGAACTGGTGGCTTCATGCAGCTGTGACCTGACAGTGTGTCAGTGCAATAGCTTTATGCCCTCTCCCCATGCTTCTCTGTTCCTTCCCTGCAGCTTCGTTGATGCTGTAGTGAGTTTTCCATGTCAATGAACATCTTGTCAGAGTTTTCTAATGGGCAACCTGAAAAGGCAGAGTAGGTAATGCCTGTGTAACTAACTTTGGTCAGTGAAAGTCAAAAGCCAATAGGTAAATAATGCTCCTTTTCTTCACAGATTGGACAATTTTTAGCTACATTTCTCAAATAATCATAGTATGAGCACACCAGCCTTTACAGCCTGGGGAAACATTATTTCAGCAGCTTTTCTGCCTTTTCTGCTCATGCTTCCTCACCTTCATACCTTCTCCTTTGGCTCATATCCACAAATAAACTACTTGCATGCAAGTCTTTTTTAAAATATCTGCTTTCAAGGAAACCTTTGCTAAAATAATACATGGTATTAAAAATGGAATCATGGTCGAAAATTCACAAAAACAATTCAGAATTTGCTTTTATACTTTTATTATTCAACAAATAATTTACTAGGAATCTTCTACCCACCACGTACCATACAATAAGCTGAGCAGTCAGATGTGATGTATGCCTTAATGGATTAACAGGGTGGAAGGAAACCCATATTAATCTCATAGTCACTCAGATGTAGAACTATCACAAACTATGAATGGTCTGTGCAAGAAAAGTAAAGGATGCCCAAAAGTATACAACAGAGAGATCTGGCCTGGAAATGCCAGTCATCCTCCCTGAATAAGTGACAATTTCAATGAGCTACCAAGGGTGGAGCAGAGGCAGGAAAATAAAATGAAGTGCTGTAGAGATTTGAGGTCTACCAAACTTAGAGAATAACACGTAAAGTCTCTGAAGCAGAACAAAATATGGCACATTTGAAGAATGTACTTAAAACAAAAATTGAAAAGAGACAAATTAGTGGTTTGAAGATAAGAAAATGTACTTGGTAACTTCTGTTAAAATAATAACCACACTTTCTCAAATATAATGATGAATAGAACTGCTGGATGGGAAGAACGAATTTAATAGAGAAAGATCTAGGGAGCCAATAGGAAAGGAGTCAACCTACTTAGGAAAAGTGAATTATAAACTCTTTTGTTCTACTTTTAGAGGACCTTTCTTAAGGATCCATTTTTGAAACATTTATTATCATTATAATTATCATTTTTATTATTTATAATCCTCAATTTATGGAATGCTTAATATAGGTCTTAATTTTCATGGTCACTCTTAGTTCAACTTTGCTTGTGTGGAAAGCGGGGTTTAGAGATGTTATAAAATACTTTGAGTAAGTAGCCTGTCTCTAAGATGGCAGGGAAAGTCATGCAGGTGAGCAATGGGCATTGGCTTTGTCCATTCACTGGCACGAGCTTGTTTACCTGCTTTCTGTGGCCAGGAAGGGGGTAAAACAATGCCCTATGGTTCTGCTTCTATGAGTTTTTGGTGAATGGCCAACGTTTCCATTTCCTGAACCATTGGTCAGACCCCATTAAATACCAGTTTGGCATTAAGAGGGGATGGGAGCAGCTATGGGAAAGATTCTGGGACCATCTTCATTGTTATCTTTCTATCCAAGGCCCACAGACCATGAGATGGCAGCTGTAAATGAATCAGGCCCAAGAGAGCCTTGTGTTCTTCATAATCCAGCAGAAAAAACTTTGTGTCTATTTCAATGCTGAGGCCAATGAACTAGACCAGGTCTCAGTCCTGAGCCCTTGGCCACAGCATCCTCAGCATCTTTATCACTGCTTTGCTTTTGACAAAGACTTTGACTCCTGCTTCACAGTCTTCCTCTTTACTTAAAACCCACCTTCACCCTGGTGGGATCAGCTAGATAAGCCATCCAATGTGCTATGGATCAGGATTCAGCAGATCCCGTAAGTGCAGAAGCTATTTTGGTATATTTACACAAACATGGAATATATCTTATTCTAATTAGGATCCCAGTCTTGTGGATATACTCAATGTTGAGATTCACTGTGGTGTACTGATATATGTACACGGGAAAGCTATGTCAGATTCATTCCACTTTCCTATTCTTATACCCTGCCCTTCCCTTCATTCCCCTTTGACTAATCCACAGAACATCTTCTTAGATTTTTAGAGGGTTGGTTCCCCTAAGAGCCAGTCACTGCCTTAGGCTCTCAGTGCCTAACATTTTCCTTTTCTTCAATGGTATTTACCTCTGGTAGACTTTTGTCATGGACTTTTGTGTCATCATTGAGTCTGTCTCATCCCTGAAATAGTTACCTGATTTCCCCTAACACATTCAAAAAGTCATCATGCACCTTTCTTTTTCTTATGTGACTATTTCCACAAGACGATACCATAAAATATACAATTCCTAAATCCCACAATTGCCTGGGTTAGTGATGGACATAGAAGAGTTCCAGAAGAAATCGTTGGTATTTTGCAACACTAGGGAACTACCAAAGAATCCCATTCTTATTATTTTCTAGCACATAATCAAAATCCAATAGCAAATTTGTGCAAATCCTAAAGAGAACTGCAGAGGAACCCAAAAGGTTTTCTCTAATATTATGTAAACTAGAGGCACCTTACAAACATTCTTCTATCCCTTAGGTAAGTTTTACCAGAATAAGTAGATAGTCTATAAGTACCAGTTAAGAATCTGCACTGTGAGGTTCTAAGTATAAGGCTTTGGGTAAATGATTCATTCTCTCTGAATTTCAACTTTTATTCATCTGTAAAATGAAGAGTAGAACACATAAATGTTCAACAAAGATCAGTTTAATAGATGTATTTGAAATAACTTCAAAGATCATTTTTAACTCAAAACATTTCTGTTTAAAAATCAGTACTAATATCCTGACATGACCAAAACCTGGGATTCTTAACCTCTTGAATCATTCTGCTTAGCTGGAAATAGGTCAGGATGAACTTGATCTGTGTTTGGTTTCATAAAACCTTATTTCACTTAGAATGTCTTTAAAATTAATACTCTAGATCTCCTTGGATATTTTAAAACTGAAGTTAATTGGGGAGAAAGGAATGGTGTTAGAAACTTCCTGAACTCCCTGCTAACCTTTAAGGCTTGATGAGCATTAGGAGAGAAACATCCAGAACTCTATTAACATATGATCGGTGCCCTGCAGTTTTCAGATAATAGGCTAATTGTACATTCAGCTGAGCACTTCTACATGCAATTGCCTCTAAGGGCTCAGCCAGTTGAAGCTGAAGTTAGCTGATGCAAACAATCACAGGTGTGAAAATTAATAATAATAACAGTAAAACCAGCATGAGAGAAGCCTCTTATTAAACTGGGTGATGGTAGACTTCTTCTTGGCTATTAAAATCAAATATGACTCCAAAAGGAATGATTAATCAATGCTTACAATTTCATTAATCTTAACTGTTTATTCTTTCCCAGTGCCAGTGCAGATGTGCTAATGGATAATTGCTTTCTAGATTTCATTGTGAAAGGGTCTATAAAATGCTGGATAATTCTGTACAATCCTCACAAATGAGTTCCTCCCACCCAATGTTCCCTGCCACAAGATAGATAGATATTAGCTATTCCAAATGACAACTCTGTTAAATTGATGCCTCCTGGGTCTCAGGAAAGAGCAGTCTAAAATATTTAGCAGACATTTTGCTGAGGAGTCTGTATTTTAGTTATAGCACCTGGAACAACAGTACCAAGTATATAGTATAAAGGCTAAAAGTACACATTAGAAATATATAAATTAAAAGCTAAAAACACTAGCAGAACTTTTTTGTGAGTTAGCACTACACTAACCTCCAACATACTATAGGTTAATATATTAGAACCATCTTATAGAAATTTTAAAAAATAATTATAATGTGATCTACTAAGTGTCCACAGTATAATTTCTCAGCACAAAGAAGGTTAGTCTACAATGTAGTTTCTTGAGCACACAAACTACCATTTTAATAAGAGCATATAAAATTGTAGGTAGGAGCCCATAAAAGTAAAAAGTGCAGGTGGTAAAATCACCTCATGACCATGTGCACTCTATTCATCTTATTAAAACAGAGTTGTACCTTCAGTATATTAATGCTCAGATATCAGAAACACAAAAGTCATTTGGAATGTTTCTTAAAAATTTAAAGTTCTAGGTCTAACTTCTAAAGCTCTGACTTGGAATCTCTGGGTTGTGACTCAGGAACTTTTTTTTTTAATAAAACTGAACGATTTTAATGCAGGCAGTCTAGTAACACACACTTAGTAAAAGCTGTTTAGGATTCCAGTAATGGTAATTGCTACTATATATAAAACCCATGTCCTACACACTGTTGAAGGACTTCATATTTTAAAATTAATGCCCATATCCAACCCACATAGAATTATTATTTCCATTTTATAGACAAGAAAACCAGTGATCAAAGAATGTAAGTGACATCCAGGTCTCAAAGCTAGTAAAGAATTGATTCCAGAATTTCAATGTTTGGTTTTTTTTTTGTTGTTGTTGTTTTATTGTAAACAAATGGGATACATGTTGTTTCTCTGTACATGGAGTAAAGGCATACAATTTGTGTACTCATAAATTTACATAGGATAATGTTGTTTGATTCATTCTGATATTTTTTCCCTTCCCCCCTACTTCTCCCACCCCTCTTTCCCCTCTACACAGTCCTTCCTTCCTCCATTCTTACCCCTTCCCTAACCTAACCCTAACTCTAACCCTAACCCTAACACTAACCCCTCCCACCCCCCATTATGTGTCATCATCTGCTTATCACAGAGATCATTCATCCTTTGGTTTTTTTGAGATTTGCTTATCTCATTTAGCCATGATTTTCTCCAGTTTCATCCATTTGCCTGCAAATGCCATAATTTTATCATTTCTTATGGCTGAGTAATATTCCATTGTATATATATACCACAGTTTCTTTATCCATTCATCAATTGAAGGACATCTAGGTTGGTTCCACAATCTGGCTATTGTGAATTAAACAGCTATGAACATCGATGTGGCTGCATCTCTGTAGTATGCTGATTTTAAGTCCTTTGGGTATAGGCCAAGGAGTGGGATAGCTGGGTCAAATGGTGGTTCCATTCCAAGTTTTCTAAGCAATCTCCACACTGCTTTCCAGAATGGCTGCACTAATTTGCAGCCCCACCAGCAATGTATGAGAGTACCTTTTTCCCCACATCCTCACCAACACCTGTTGTTGCTTGTGTTCTTGATAATCGACATTCTAATTGGGGTGAGATGTAATCTTAGGGTGGTTTTGAATTGCATTTTTCTTATTACTAGAGATGTTGAACATTTTTTTCATATGTTTGTTGATTGCTTGTACATCTTCTTCTGTGAAGTGTCTGTTCATTTCCTTAGCCCATTTGTCGACTGGATTATTTGTATTCTTGGTGTAGAATTTTTTGAGTTCTTTATAGATTCGGGACATTATTGCTCTATCTGAAGTATGATTGGCAAAGATTTTCTCCCACTCTGTAAGCTCTTTCTTCACTTTGCTGATAGTTTCCTTTGCTGACAGAAAGCTTTTTAGTTTGAATCTATCCCACTTATTGATTTTTGCTTTTATTTCTTGTGCTTTGGGAGTCCTGTTGAGGAAGTCTGCTCCTAACCTGACATGTTGAAGATCTGGACCTACTTTTTCTTCTATAAGATGCTGGGTCTCTGGTCTGATTCTAAGGTCCTTGATCCATTTTGAGTTGAGTTTTGTGCAGGTGAGAGATAGGGGTTTAGTTTCATTCTGCTGCATATGGATTTCCAGTTTTCCCAGCACCAATTGTTGAACAGGCTGTCTTTTCTCCGTTGCATATTTTTGGCCCCTTTATCTAGTATGAGAAAATTGTATTTATTTGGGTTTGTGTCCATGTCCTCTATTCTGTACCATTGATCTACCTGTCTATTTTGGTACCAATCCCATGCCATTTTTGTAATTATTGCTTTGTAATATAGTTGAAGTTCTGGTATTGGGATACCCCCAGCTTCATTTTTCCTTCGAAGGATTGCTTTAGCTATTCTGGGTTTCTTATTCTTCCAGATGAATTTCATGATTGCTTTCTCTGTAAGGTACGTCATTGGGATTTTATTTGGAACTGCATTGAATCTATAGCACTTTTGGTAGTATGGCCATTTGGACAATATTAATTCTGCCTATCGAAGAACATGGAAGATCTTTCCATCTTCTAAGGTTTTCTTTAATTTCTTTCTTTAGTGTTCTGTAGTTCTCATTCTAGAGGTCTTTCACCTGTTTTGTTAGATTGATTCCCAAGTATTTTATTTTTTTTCGAAGCTATTGTGAATGGGGTAGTTTTCCTAACTTCTCTTTCTGAAGATTCATCACCTATGTATAAAAATGCATTAGATTTATGAGCATTGATCTTATATCCTGCTACATTACGGAATTCACTAATGAGTTCTAAAAGTTTTCTGGTGGAATTTCCTGGTTCCTCTAACTAAATAATCATATCATCAGCAAATAGGTATAGTTTGAGTTCTTCTTTTCCTATTCGTATCCCTTTAATTTCTTTGGTCTGTCTAATTGCTCTGGCTAGAGTTTCAAGGACAATGTTGAATAGAAGTGGTGAAAGGGGGAATACCTGCCTTGTTCCAGTTTTTAGGGGGAATGCTTTCAGTTTTTCACCATGTAGAATGATATTGGTCATGGGCTTAGCATAGATAGCATTTACAATGTTAAGGAATGTTCCCTCTATCCCTATTTTTTCTAGTGTTTTGAGCGTGAAGGGATGCTGTATTTTATCAATACTTTTTCTGCATCTATGAAATAATCATGTGATTCTTGACTTTAAGTCTGTTGATATGGTCAATTACATTTATTGATTTCCTGATGTTGAACCAACCTTGCATCCCTGGGATGAAACCCACTTGATCGTGGTGCACTATCTTTTTAATATGTTTTTATATGTGATTTGCTAAAATTTTGTTGAGAATTTTTGCATCGATGTTCATTAAGGATATCAGTCTGAAATTTTCTTTCCTCGATGTGTCTCTGGTCTAGGTATCAGGGTGATATTGGCTTCATAGAATGAGTTTGGGAGGGTTCCGTCCTCTTCTATTTCATGGAATACTTTGAAAAGTATTGGAATGAGCTCTTCTTTAAAAGTTTTGTAGAACTCTGCTGAGCACCCATCTGGTCCTGGACTTTTCTTTGTTGGTAGGTTTTTGATAACTTCTTCTATTTCATTACTTGAAACTGGTCTATTTAAATTGTGTATGTCCTCCTGGTTCAGTTTAAGCAATTCATATGTCTCTAGAAACCCGCTGATGTCTTTGAAATTTTCTTTTTTGTTGGAGTATAGATTTTCAAATAGCTCTAATTATGTTTTGTATTTCAATTGTGTCTGTTGTGATATTTCCTTGTTCATTCCAAATTTTAGTAATTTGGGTTTTCCCTCTTCTTCTCTTTGTTAGTGTGGCTAAGGGTATATCAATTTTGTTTATTTTTTTAAAGAACAAACTATTTTGTAAATTTTTTCAATTGTTTCTTTTGTTTCAATTTCGTTGATTTCAGCTCTGATTTTAACTATTTCCTGTCTTCTACTACTTTTGGTGTTGGTCTGTTCTTCTTTTCTAGGGTTTTGAGCTGTAGTGTTAGGTTGTTTATTTGTTGATTTTTTTCTTCTTTATTAAATGTGCTCCATGAAATAAATTTTCCTCTAAGTACTGCTTTCATAGTGTCCCAGAGATTTTGATACGATGTTTCTTTGTTCTCATTTACCTTTAAGAATTTTTTAACTTTCTTCCTGATACCTTCTGTTATCCATTCATCATATAATAGCATATTATTTAATCTCCAGGTGTTGGAGTAGTTTCTGTTTTTTACTCTTTCATTTATTTCTAATTTCAATCCATTATGATCTGATAGAATTCAAGGTAGTGTCTCTATCTTCTTGTATTTGCTAGCATTAGCTTTGTGGCATAACATATGGTCTATATGGTCTATATTAGAGAAAGATCCATGTGCTGCTGAGAAGAAAGTGTATTCACTCTTTGTTGGATGGTACATTCTATACATGTCCATTAAGTGTAAATTATTGATTGTATTATTGAGATCTATGGTTTCTTTGTTCTATTTTTGTTTGGAAAATCTGTCCAGTGGTGAGAGAGTCGTGTTAAAATCACCTAGTATTATTGTGTTATGGTCTATTTGGTTTTTGAAATTGAGAAGAATTTGTTTTACATACATGGATGAACCACTGTTTGGGACATAGTTATTTATGATTGTTATGTCTTGTTGATTTATGCTTCCCTTAAGCAGTATGAAATGTCCTTCTTTATCCCTTCTGACTAACTTTGGCTTGAAGTCCACATTATCGGAAATGAGGATGGATACCCCAGCTTTTTTGCTGAGTCCATGTGCATGGTATGTTTTTCCCCATCCTTTCACCTGTAGTCTATGGCTATCTCTTTCTATGAGGTGAGTCTCTTGCAGGCAACATATTGTTGGATCTTTCTTTTTAATCCAATCTGCCAATCTATATCTTTTGATTGATGAGTTCAGGCCATTAACATTCAGGGTTATTATTGAGATATGATTTGTATTCCCGGTCATTTGACTCTTTTTTTTTTTTTTTTTTTTTTTTTTTTTTGACACAACTTGAACTTGGTTTCTCCTTTATTTGACAATTCCTTTAGGATAGTTCCTCCCTTTGCTGATTTGCATCTTTGTTTTTCATCTCTTCCTCATGGAATATTTTGCTGAGAATATTCTGTAATGTTGGCTTCTTTTTGTAAATTCTTTTAACTTTTGTTTATCATGGAAGGATTTTAATCCATCGTCAAATCTGAAGGTAAATTTTGCTGGGTATAAAATTCTTGGTTGGCATCCATTTTCTTTCAGGGCTTGAAAAATGTTGTTCCAGGCCCTTCTAGCTTTTAGGGTCTGGACTGAAAAATCTGCTGATATCCATATTGGTTTTCCCCTGAATGTAATTTGGTTCTTTTCTCTCACAGTCTTTAAAATTCTGTCTTTATTTTGTATGTTAGGTATTTTCATTATAAGGTGTCTTGGTGTGGGTCTGCTGTAATTTTGTGTATTTGGAGTCCTATAAGTCTCTTGAACTTGATTTTCCATTTCATTCTTCAGATTTGGGAAATTTTCTGATATTATTTCATTGAATAGATTGTTCATTCCTTTGATTTGTTTCTCTAAGCCTTCTTCAATCCCAATAATCTTAAATTTGGCCTTTTCATGACATCCCATAATTCTTGTAGATTCTGTTCATGATTTCTTACCATCTTCTCTGTTTGGTCAACTTTGTTTTCAAGATTAAATATTTTTTCTTCATATCTGAGGTTCTGTCTTCCAGGTGTTCTGTCCTATTGGTTATGCTTTCTGTGGAGTTTTTAACTTGGTTTATTGTTTCCTTCATTTCAAGGATTTCTGTTTGGTTTTTTTTTCAATATCTCTAACTCTTTATTGAAATGATCTTTTGCTTCCTGTATTTGCTCTTTTAACTGTCAATTGGTGCGATCATTCAATACCTGCATTTGCTCTTTCATCTCATCGTTTGCTTCACTTATCATTTTAATTATGTACAATCTGAACTCCCTTTCTGTCATTTCTTCTGCCATGCTGTCATTGGATTTTATTAATGTAACATCTAGATATGTTTGGGGCATTTTCTTCCCTTGTTTTCTCATATTGTTCAGATATCAGTGGATCGCTAAGATATTGCAGATTTCCTCTACTGACTTATAGTGTTCCTGAAGATTTCTAGTATATCCCCTGTTAGCCTTCAGTAGCCTGAAGTCTTGGAGGAAGTTGATAATGCAGTGTTCCACAAGGATGCTGCCTCTCTAGGGGTGGTGGCCTTCAGGTGGCGTATATTCCCTGCTAGTGGGAAGATATGCCTCCACTTGTTGACCAATGGTCATCCAAAGGGGACCTAGGCTGCAGGCTGAGGCAAGGTCTATTTGTACCTGTGTCTCTGGTTTTACCGTCCTTGTGGGAAAACCTTACCCAGCAGGGAAGCCTCACCCGGTGGGGAGGTCTCACTGGTCAGTTCCCCTCCTAGAGGTTCCCCTCAATCCAATCCACAACTACTGCCTGGGCTGGGCTGCCTTCCTCTGCAATGTTCCCAGGGGCCCGGACCTACCTCCTGAGCCTGGGAGCCTCACCCTGTGCAGAAGAGTCTCCTTAGGCTGCCCCTACTCAGAGAATCTGCCCCCAGTCCTGGAACCTTTGCTCAGCCCCTCAGCTTGTCTCTGTGTGGCTCTTCCACCAAGAAGCCACCTAGGTCCTGGGACCATGCTCTGCACCTAATCCCCTGGCTGTGTGGCCCCTCCTTTGATCAGCCACCTGGAGCCCCGTGCAGTCACTCCAAGTCCATTCAACCTGCTGTGCGCTTCCTCCTCCGGGCAGCTGCCCGGTGTTCTGGTGCAGTCGCTCCGAATCCAAGCAACTTGCTGCCCAGGTTCTCCTCCAAGCAGCCTCTTGGAGTTCTGGTGTGGACACTCTGAGTCCAAACAACTTGCCACATGCCTCCTCCTCTGGGCAGCCGCCCGGGGCCCGGTGGGTTGCTCCGAGTCCAAGCGTTGTGCTGAACGGCCTCCTCTCCAATGCTCCCAGTTGTCTGAGTTCACTGCTCCAGTGGGGGGAGGGGTGTCTCATTGGGCAACTCTACTTCACAAAGTTCCCTGCATCCCGGGACTACTGCCCCATCCGGGACACCTCCCAATGGGAGACTCACCTGGTGGCTTCGAGTTGGTCCCAAGTCTCTCAATATCTCATCTTCTTGAATCCTGAGTCCTGGAGCAACATGAAATGCAGCCACCCTCTAGTCTGCCATCTTGAAACCTCCTCAATGTTTGTTTTTTTATAACCTAGTTAGAAGAAAAGTGGCCTACACCATGTAAATTGTAATATTCTAATATATTAGCAGTGTGCCAACTGATCAGTCTTTATCAAAGTTTTATAGCCTTTCTTTCCACTAATAACAAGTCCTTATTTTGTAACACTTCACAAGTTTTGACTGCTATAACTGCCTAACAAACTTTGTATGTTTCTAGGTGGAAAAGCAACACTTAAACCAAAACTCAAGGAGCTATTGTAAAATTGGGAAAAAAAAGAAAAAAAAAAAAGAAGGACCTGAAATACTGTTTAACATGTTTAAGGCCCTGGGTTTGATCCTCATCACCACTCTCCAAAAATGGGGGTGCTGCTTATTTTTATAATTATAATAGTAACTATAATTATTTTTAAATAATGATTTTTCCTAAATCATACAGAAATTTCAGGTGATGCTTGACTTTATCATACTAAAACTTGTTTAAGTTTTACTAACTTCTTCACATCAATTAACAAGCAGTGATCAGAGAACTGGAAAAAAATTTTAAAACAGTCAAGGTAAAAATGGGAAAAGAAATAGTTAAATGACAACTACAAAAACCTAAATTTAATAAATGGTCATCATTCCAAGAAACAGAAATTTACCATTTTATTTTCAAATAGAGTCATTCAACCATTAAATGTTGAGGAGAACTAGGAAGTATAATCAGTACCTGCTTGTCTAGAACAACTTTCCACTACTCAATGCACACAAGAATCAAACATCACACTGTGCGTCACAAACACACATACTGTGTTTGATCAAAAAAAACATACTGTGTTGATCAAAAATAAATAATAATTTTTTAAATAATGTGCTGTATTAGAAAATCAGGCTTGAAGAAGAAGGATAGAGTCAACTCCTCCTGCCCATGTCTTGTACCAATGTATTTTTCCATGTTTGCTCCACACCCTTGGTCCTGAGCCAAGCTGTGCTATGGGATGGTGAGGTTGAGTGATCATGAGAATTGAAACCAATGATTAGATGAACTTGAATTGTAAATTTTGTCCAGATTAAGTGACTGCTAATCTTACAAATAGAACTTGTGAACAATATATATCATAGACAATTATTGAAAGGTATGGGATGGGCTGCCAGTTGTCAGAAATGAATTGTTCCTTTGGTGTAGAATAACATCATCAAGAACATTTTACCAGTTATGAGCCTGGTGCTATTTTATGAGAATAATTCATATTAAATTAATATGGTCAGATAAACATGAATGAAACACAGTTCAGAGTTAATATGATCATGTTCAAAGAATTTATGACACAGTACTTTTAAAAGATACCAATATTCCAAATAGAAATATCTGGTTTGAAAATAACTAGGTAGGAAATTTTAAAGGTAAAATTATTGTGAGCTACTTTGGTACTAGCATATTAGAACAATTTTTATGGTTTTATTAAGCAATAAGTAAACTCCTGATATCCTGGTTCATAACTTTTTCACTTGAGTATCACTTATTGTTCCATTTATTCAGTGAATTTTAGTGAGTGTTTATTATATGCATTATAGGCAGAGGATTTACAAATAAAATGTTCAATTACAGAACAGAGGGATGCATTGAGGTAAGCACAAAATGGTGGAAGATTGTATAGATGGTGTCATCTAACCCAACCCAATGAAATCAAATACAGTTTCCTGAAAAAGATTGCGGTTGAGTTTGGAAGCATGAACAGAACTTAAGGAAAAGAACACAATAGGAGAAAGTATGTGATAAGTGAGAAACAATATTTTGGAAGCCCTGAAGGTCAAAGAGACTTGAGAATATTTGAGAATCTGAAAGTAAATAGATATGGCATGAGGGCCAATAAGGATGAAACTGAAGAGGTCGACAGAGGCCAGAGGATTAAGAAACACATAGACCAATCAGAAGAAAAGCCATGTTCAACTACAAGTATCTCAGAGGTCATAACCTACAAAATTTTAACTTGATGTGGTACTTAGTGGAAGGCATTAAACATCTAGTTAAAGCTTTTTAATGCTAAAGCATGTGTTGAATTAGCAAGACTCAGAAATATTCACAAGAACTTCTAAGGAAGCAGGTTACCTCATTTAAGCAGTAGATTTTGGCTGGTTTTTTGCTTTCATTTCTTTCAGTCCCAACCAAACGTAAGTTTCCTTGATTCTTCCATCTCTTAAGTGACTCTAAAAATTCATTTCATAAATAATTGAGGAAAATGAACTAGAACAATCCTACCAGCTATTGTTTAGCAGCATGTTCAGTTACTAAACTAAAAGAAATGTTTAATAAAGAATATTACAGTACTAAATATAGACATTGAACCTAGAAATATGCAGTTAATAAACTGTGTTAGGAATATGGATAACAGTAATAATTAGAGTTCCTTAATTTAACATGCAGCTAGTTTTGAGGCTAAGCTAGTCAATCATTTCCCACTGATAGAAACAAAATGATCCAAAATGAGCAAGATTTCCTGTACCTTAAAACGACATACATCGCTACACCTTCCAATGAAATATCATCACTGTAATTTTTTAAATCTTCTTTTCTGCAAGTTATTGGCAAATTATTTTTAAAACGACTCCTGATTTTATATGAAGCCATGTTTTTATAAGCAAAGATGACTTTTTCTAGGCAATAAAATATAATAAGTAGGTTTAGGTTTATGATTTTGTCTTAAAATTTTACATAATGCTGCTGGTTAATGTTTATTTTTCTTTCTAGAAATATCTATTCCCATTACATTACCACTAATGTCTATTCCCTCTGGTGCATGACTTTAGCCATATTTCCCTGAAATTAAAAAGAAAAATCTATATACACTATGAAAATACTTCAGTATTTTAAGTATCATCTACTCTATCCCCCCTTTTGCCCTCTCATCTTTCTAACTATAAAAACAATATTTTCTGTTTCTGGAATTTTGAATTTATCAATACCTTTAGGAATGTCCAGACACTGTTCAGCTATTTGTGTTTCCAAACTAAATTAAGGCAATACAGTTCCCCATTTTCCTAAAGGATAAAATCTCCTACCCTAATGAAATTTCATGAAATGCAGTATTTTTCTTTCAACTCTGATGGTCACATATAGAACAAAATTCTGTTCTGTACTATTATTTTTTACATTTTATTATTATTATTTGCATTTTATATGATTTATAATTATTCATAGGATCAGAGGGCCACTTAGTTCTTCCATATATTTGGTAAAAATTATCCTCAAATTAAAGTTGTGATATATATATGAGGAAGTGCTTCACATTTATCACCATGGTCAAAAGACTGGACTACAAGACTCTCTCTATATACTTTGACTTTGCTCTCTATGTACTTTGAGTTTGCAAATCAGTGTCTCAGTCACCTTAGTCTTTACACAGGAACTCAAGCATATTGTCCTTGGTTTCTGACCACCAGGTCCTTTGGCTTACTTTTAACCTCTCCTCACTTCTTTCCTAGTTATCATAGATTCATCTTTCAGATTTTAATTTAAATGCATTTCCTCAGGATAGTTTGTCCTGCCACCTTAAATGAAATTCCTCCCTCTGTTTTATACTCTTCTGGATCATATATTCATTTAAAGCATGTACCACAATTTATAATCATGACTTTGTATTTATTTTTCATAATAAAAAATACTTTTAATTGCAAGTGATAGAAATATAATCATTGAAATTGTACTGTGTGAATATTGCACAACGGGCATTTTCCACAATCTAAAGACAGAACATAGAAAGCAGGTGACAATCAGGATGTTTGGTTTTTGAGAGTAAGGATAAAACCTTAGGATTTCTTTCTTTTCTCACTATCATTTGTAATTAATTGATGCCCGCCTTCCCTTTACATTTTTCTTGCTCTCTTTAAATGAAATTTCTTCATCTGGGGAGCATCATGATGGATGTTTGTAGGTCTCTTTCCTACTCCAGATAGAAAAATCCAAAGGAAGAATCCCTCTGGGTCAGTGTGAATCAAATAACCAACTCTCGACCAACCACTGTAGTTAGGGCAAAGGAGTCATACAGGTGACCAGTCAGAGAGGCTTGGCTACTTCTCTAGTGGGTAGAGCTTACTACCAGAAAAAGAACTCAACCTAGGAGTATTTTGAAATCCGAGCCAAAATAGACAAAATAATGATTGTCATTCTGGAGTGTGTTGTTGAAAATTAGTAACAGTTGCAGGGAATGTGTCTATTTTCCTTACACCTTATTTGTTCACCTATCATAGTTCCTAAAGCATAAAAGATGCTTGATAACTATTCAATGAATGGATGAAGGAATGAATGAACGCAAAGAAGATGAAGAAGACACGGGCTAAATGGGAGGCAATGGATCCTGGTGAGAGAATTTTCTGATATAGTGAAAAGTAGAGACATGACTCAAGCATTCTGTGTGTGTGTGTGTGTGTGTGTGTTAAATTTTCAATGATCTTATCCTGTTGTGATCAATCAAGTCATATAACCTTGTTTTCATCCCCATGTCAGCCTGGTTGAGATAGTAGATCATTCTAACCCTAAATTCTCTTCATTTCTTTTTGAATGGAAACTGAGTATTTCCCATTTAGAATAGCCATAGGCTATGCCCCTACATGGAAAATGACCTCTCTCTGTGTTTACACCACAATGTGAGTAAAATTGACCCAGCTAGCATGAGTGTGAGACATAAGATCCTCCTTAGTTTTTCTTTGACTACCTGCCAGCAAGTCATTTTCTGCTAGATTGGTTTTAATGCATTCTTGAAAGTCTAATGTTTGTGAAAGTTTTAATTCCTATATTCCCATGTGAGATTATCTTGAGTCTTAATCACTTATTCAAATTCAACCCTCAGGTCATGAGTGAATTAAACAATAGTTTTCAAGATGTCACTGGGTGAAAATGGCAAAGAGACAGTCTCAAAGAGGTGGAACAAAGAAAAAGAGTCTACCATATTTAAGAGGAGTAACTTGACACTTTGTGTTTACAGAGAAAAGAAGGAATGGAATGGAGGTGTAGGATAGAGGAGAATTGAGATTGATAATTAACTTTACTGAGCACCTCTGGTGTGCCAGACTTAGATATTCTGCTTATTATGACTTTGCTAGTCATCCTTCCAAACCAGTGAGGCAACACTTATTTCAATGTGGTGGATAAGAAAATGGAATCTCAGAAATGCTGAATAATTTTCTTTAGCTAATAATAAGTTCCATGTTCCTATTTTGGTTGCCTCTTAGGGTATAAAATAAAGAGAAAGCAGAAATAAAGAGAAAACTTGAAGTTAGCTACAAAGGAACCAAAGAACTATTTAGACAGAGATGTTTCCACATTAAATTCACTTAATTAGGATTTTCTAATGGCATCATGAGACATCCAAAAGTTCTTAATTTGATGGAAATAAATTAATAAATTAACTCAAAAAAAGGTTGTATCAGTCAACTTTTCATCACTGTAACCAAAATACCCCACACGAACAACTTAGAGGAGGAAATGTTTGTTTTGGCTCATGGTTTCAGAGGGTCAGTTAACGATATGCTGAATCCATTGTTTAGAGCCTGAGACGAGGGAGAACAGTATGGTGGAAGTGTTGCTGGAGAAGCACTGCTCTGTTCATGGTGACAAGGTGACAAGGAGGGAGAGGGAAAAGGACCGCAGGAAAGATGAACCTTTCCATAGCATGCCCCCAGTTACCCAGCTTCTCCAACCACACCACATCTGTCCACAGTTACCACCCAGTTAGTCAGTCCATTTAAACTCGGATGGACTGATTAGGTAACAGCTCTTATAATCTAATCATTTCACCTCTGAATTTTGACACAGGAGCTTTTTTTAGGGGACACCTCATATCCAAACCATAACAGAAACTTTTCATTAGAAAAGTTCTGGTTTACTGAAATGATTATTACATATGAAAGAAGTTCACTTTCCACTTTTTCTCCCTGGGAAAATCTGAAGCATAAAGTCATTCAAATAAAATAATAGAAGAATTCACTCCCTTTGGATGACTAAGTTGCTCTTAGGTGAAATGAAAGAGAATGTGCATGTACCTCTTAAGGGAATTGTTAATCTCTAGAATGGCACAAATTTCATGGAAGAGGCCCAATCTATAAAATATAGTGATATCTCTGTTGATATAATTAGATGTTGTTATTCAGTGAATCTAGTTTCTGCAGGTTCTGTTGTAATAAAGTAGTCTAATATTATATATAATAATTACTGAGCCAACATCTAAATGCATGCTCCTTCTTATCCACCCACACCTACATAGTTTTTCTACTATTTTCAAAATTAAATATTATTCTTTTATTCTAGCCACTGAGTCTTTGAGACTTTTTTATTTTATGATCCTGTTCAAAATCTTATTCAAACAGAAAATCTTCCTTTTGTTCTTTCCCCTTCTACCTCTGTCCATTTTTTATACTTTAAAAACAAAGTAGCATGCTGGTTAAAAGACAGTCCTATAATTACATTTAACTAGGTTAGGAAATATAGCCAAAAAATAGTTCACACTAAGTGTCAAATCTTGTCTCCTTTTCAAAAGCAAGAGTTGCAGTCCTGGGACAACCGGAATATCTTTGCCTACCCGACATCTACTAGTTCAATTTTTCCTCTACTAAGATTCTCAGTTTTGTTAAAAATGAGAATGTGCTCAGCTAAAATAATAAAGGGTTATTATTATTACTATTATTATTCAAACAAATGGCGATCTAAAAGTCCATTGGGACAGGTAGTGGCAAATATGTGAAAGTGGTGCCCCTTCAATTGTGCAGTGCACAACTCCACCCTCTGTCTCAACAGTCCTATCACCAGGACCACAGTTCCATAATCCTTAGAATATGAGTCTTAACTTGACTTTCCCAGGCATTCTCTCTTTTATTCTATTCCAGTACTTCCCAAGGGTGATAACCATTACTCAACCATTTGGATTGATATCTTCCAGTCATATTCTCATTCCTATTTCAGAGTGGAATATTATGAAGAAAAAGAGGAGAATCCTGATGGTCTACTTAGAATGGAAATTAAAGTATTAAATGCATTTTTTTTCTTCAGCCTGGAAAACAGTCCTCTTCTGCGACATTTGCTCTTACTGAACCCTTCTACAATGACTCAGTCTGGTTCGGTCACACCATTGTGCTTTCTCTTCTCATTCTCTTATCATGATTCTCTCAGGAAAAGATCTGTTATCAAGCATTTGCAGCTTATCAAGACCATAACTCAGTCAATTAAGAGTTTGGTAAGGGCCCAGCATGAAGACATAGCTTCTGCCTCTGTGGAATTTACATGTTATTGAGGAAGGAAGACATTATGGAAAATAAGTTCAAATTGATATTTAAATGATTATAATAACTGATTCTTTGTGATCATAGAAGTAGGAAACTTAATTGTAGTCAGGGTGTGTAAAGTACTTTTTTAAAGGAAGGATTGGCAGACTGTGACTGTGTTAAAGTCATACGCAAGAGTATAATAGTTTGCTTTCAAGTGAACTGAAATGTACCTGGAAGACCTAGGGGTACCTGTGGAGAACAGGGCAAGTCTTAGAAACTAAGAACTTCAGGCTTCAATAAGTAGCCACGGAGGAGAAAAATCTCCACATGAAGCTGGAGATTTAAGTAGGAGTCCAAGCACACCATACTATCTGCCAACATGACGTGCATTTTATATTTTCTTATAATTGTCAAATAAAGGGGTTTTACTTGCATAAAGGTATTCCAAATGTTAAAGAATAAATTTAAAAGAGTGCTCTTCAACATTGAGAGCTTTTCTGTGCCAGGCTGACACATAAGAAAGAGTCCAAATTTTCCAATAATTTAGAAATGAATGAGTTGCCCTTGGCCCAAAAGTCCAACATTTTGAGAGATGTTCTTCCTCTAAAGTTATTAGGTGTGATTTAAGTAACTGGTCCTCTGAGGTACTTGCTTTTCATGATCAGAACACATGATTCCACCCCTAAAGAATCGAATGGACTAGTGAAATCCACCTAAATTTGCTAAGATCCTAATCTTCTTATCTGTATATTGGGGCTAATACTACCTGCTCCCCTAGGGTTGATAGTGTTTATATATAATCACTATCAATATAATATATAACATCACTATAAATATAATATGTAGTGATTATATATAAACCAATTTAGTGAAAAAAAATTGCAACTAGAAACTATCTTCAAAGTGCCAAGCATCATTATTATATAAATGCCACATTTATGTATAACCTTTGTGTGAGAGTTGCTAACAGCCCATAGGACCTAGAAAATTATAATCACTTAAATTTGCCAAGGTCTTACTCTGTATCCAACCCTACTTGTTACACCATTACAATGACATATAAAAGGTGCAGAAATTAAAGCTCAGAAAATTGAATAAATTGCTTAAGATTTTATAACTTGGAAACATGGCACTAGAGTTTAAATTCAGTAATTCAAAACCTGCATCTGCTGGGAGTCCCTGCTTAGAAGTGGTCTGTCCCCACATACCTCTAAGTATGAAAGAACACTAAGTTTCTTATATTCTTTCTAAATTTCATTCATCAAGACCTTACATCCACAAAGTCTGTGAAATACATGCACATTTGTGAATTAGGTAACATGTGATAGCGTTTCCCTTGTGGAGTCTAAGCAATTCTTACAGAAACAAAATTGGCAGTGGAATTACAGGAATTGTCAAGGGATAGGAGAGGCCTGATGAGGCCATATAGCAGCTCTTCTGAAGGCTCCAAAGTAACACAAGTTACTTACAAAGGAGGCTGGGTGTTTCAAGTTTTTTCTCTTATTGAGTCTGGGAAAATATATTTCTTTTAACATAAAGTTAGTTTGTTCTAGGAAACAAAAGGATGGATTGGAGATTTAACTGTGGCTTCGTTTGTGTTATCTGAAAAACAAAGAGGATTTATAGATGATTATAAGATCCTACTTCTTTGTTTCTTAAATCTATATAGTTTATTGATCTGCTTATCCCTTCACCTAAGTAAGAGTATCTGAAAATGTTAATTAACAGTTGAAATGGTAGAAATGGTGGTAAAGATGTACTAAATTCCTACCAGAAGTTAAAAGATATTCTAGATCAGGTGTTGGCAGACTGGAGTCTGTAGGCCAAGTCCTGCCTCCCACCTGACTTTCTAAGGAGAGTTTTATTGGGTCACAGTCACACACATTTGCTTTCCTGTTGTCTATGGCAGCTCTCCTATGACAACTTCAGAGATGTGTTGCTGCCACAGAGACTTCATGACTCTTGCACCCCAAAATATTTACTATTTGTCCACTACTACTCTAGAAAAAGTAGGAACAGTATAGGCATTAGATATGTAACCAAAGAGAACATGAAAAATCAGTTTGAGGTTCAGTTTGAGAATGAAGTCAAACAAGAAGTCTAAGCCAGACACAGTGGAGCATGCCTGTAATCCCAGCAACTCCAGAGGTTGAAGTAGGAGAATCGTCAGTTCAAGGCCAGCCTCAGCAATGTAGCAAGGCCCTAGGTAACTCAGGGAGACCCTGTCTCAAAATAAAAAATAAAAAGGATTGGGGATGTGGCTCAGTAGTTAAGTGTCCCTGAGTTCAATTCCCAGTACCCCACTTAAAAAAAATCCAACAGTATAGGTGAGTGGGAGAAACCAGAAAGGCAATGGATGTGTTGTTGTTGGTACAAACAGAATGCCAAGTGTGCTAAGGGAAGAGAGAGCAATCATTAAGCAAGTGTAGTGGTGAGTGACTGTGTGTTCACAGAGCAGCAACCAAAGAGAAGAGGGTGTTCAGGGAGATGGGTATGGTCAGGCAACAGAGGGCTGTACTCAGGAGAAAGAGAATGGTCAGAGATCAGAGTGTCAGCAAGGAGCAGGAGCTATTTGAAGTTAGGGATAGGGTGCGGTCATGAAGCAGAACGTCGTCACGGAAGAGACTGTCATCAGGAAGCTGGGTACAGTCAAGAGAAGGGGTAATTGGGAGTGTAGTGAGAGAGCAGAGTGTACTCAGGAGACCTACTATAGTCATAGAAGACATCAGAGTGAAGAAGTAAAGTATGATAAGGGAGTAGGGTGTAGTAGGAAGGAGAGTGTGGGTGGGGATATGGGTGTAGGTGGGGATGGGTGCAGTTAGGGAGCTAAATGTAGTCCTGCAGCAGAGTGTAGTCAGGAATAGAATGCACTCAGGGAATGGAGTATAGCGGGGGTGCTGGAGGAAGTCAGTGTGTGGTCACTGAGCTGAGAAGCCAGGAATCAGCTTGCATTCGAGGAGCAGAATATTATCAGAGAGCAGAGTATAGTTCTGCAGCAGAGTTTACCAGCAAGCGGAGTGTGTACAGGGAGCTGAGTGACATCAGGGAGGAGGTATTTTAGGGAGCAGGGTATAGTCACAGAGCTAGTTGGTTGTCAAGAGGAATGGAAACCAGACACAGAGCCTCAGGGTGCACAAAGTTGACACTGGCGAACCTGAAACCCCAACTTCGAGATTTCATTCTAGGTTGGAATCTGCTTATCCTGTGGGTTGCTCACCGTAGTTCTATATAGCGAGGCATTGAGTGCCTGTTTTGAGCCAGGAACTCTGCTAAGTGTTCTTCCCCCTGCAGGTTGTACAATTGCCTAGACCAAAGACATGTGCTATTATGACCTAAAGGAAATCAGAGCCACAAAGGTGGAAACTGGTTTCTGAGCGATGCCAAGGTACTGGGATCACGGGAAGGCCTGACTCCATGTGGCTGTGCTCTATGTTTACGCAAATAACAAGGAGAATAATTATAAAATTCTATGCACATGTGCCTGCTAGCCTTAGTCATTATGTGCAATGTTAGTTGAAACTCACCGTGTATCAAGAAAAGAATAGAGTCTTATGTAATGAAATATAATGCCTTATTCAAAATGATTTGTCAGCTTCAGAGAATAGCAGTAATGTTGTACAGTAAATTAAACCTTGAGTAGCTGGAGGATTTTCCCTCCATACTGCCAGCTGTTAATACAGTTTGACAATATACCTAATCAAAATCACGTAGCTTAATTGCCTTTGATGCATTCATAATTATATTTACCAGGACTTTAATACGCAACCCACAACACACACATGCACCTTGATGCACAACACAGAATCCTCCCACATATGAGGAACAGAAAAATAGTTTTAAGAGGTGGTTATTAGACGGGAAAAGCTGCAGTGAGTTTTTTTTTTAAGTACCATTTTCATTTTACATCTTGTGATAAATTTGTGGGGTTTTTTGTTATTTCTCCTACATATTATATGCTTAGTAATAAATAGTTCATCTAAATGTGCTGAGTAAATCCAGCTAGTAGGAAACATTTATTGCCTCATAAAATCAAAACAGAGTGAAGCTGTCAAATGGAAGAACAATTAAGCCATTTGACTAGGTTGTTAGAAACAGCAGCATTTTCTTGGAAACCACGGACCTGCAGGAGACTGCAATTTCAAGGGAGCATTTGGGAATACATGAATATCATATGTGCTGTCAATCTGCCACATTTTTGAGAAGATACTGTGAAAAGAAGAAAGAGATTCAGTCTGCTCTGGTCAATGAAAAGGTTCTGATCTGACTTTGAGAGGTTTATTTTTGTTAGTTTTCTACGATCTATAATTATAAAGCCCAATCAGTAAGCCAAGGGAACAATAAAGTCAAAACCATAATTAAAACAAACTTTTAAAGCTTAGATATCAACAGGGAGAAAATCCTTCAGAAATCACCACATCTCTTTCTTACTCATCTATTCAACAGTATGATAAATATGGTGGATCACCTCTCTACAGGTTTGTTCACCAAATTGCATTGTGGTCTCTACACTTCCTTCAGCTTTCAAGTGATATTTGGATGCCTTGTTCCTTTTTGCAAACCTACTTATACTGCCCAAACTAATGTAGGCACTAACCCACCCATGTGCGTGATCTGACCTCTACATGCTAAAACTCCCTTCACTCATCACTACCACCCTCCTTAAGACACAGCTAAAAACTAACTTGTTCCTTAGTATCACAGCCTAAAATGATCCTCCCTAAGATTATTTTCTTTTGTGCCTTGTGTGTGCCTTTGATAGAAATGGTATCTCTAAGCTTACCACATTAAAGAGCAGCCTATTTCAATTCTCCACCACTCAGGCATGTTTATTAACAGATTTGGTCCTTTACGCCATATATTTAAAAGCCGTGATACTTGTGAACATAGAATGGTACTAAGTACACAAAGTCTCTTGGTATATTCTGACATAAGATATATTTGGTTGGGTTCCATATTTGGAGCAGGAGAGAAAAGGCTGGGCAGGATGTCAGTCAAAATATTAGATCTAGATTTGAGTGTCATTCTGAGAAAATGAGAGAAAGTCAATTGCAGCAGCCACCTTCTGGAGCAAATAAGCTTCTACACAAGTTTCAGTTTACGTAAGGGGGCCTCCTTCTCCCTCACTCACCTCCATAAGGTTGTCTCAGCATAGCTGGGATTTTTTGTTTAGTTTATTTCTTATTCTCTCAATAGATTCACTCTGAATAAGATGAATTCTTATTGGCTCAATTTCTTTATCCTGTTCAGGAAAATTGAATTTCATCACACTTGAAAATCAAACCATTCTTCTTTCCAGGTGTTTGCTTCCCAGAACAAAATCAACTCTGATTTTCCTGTATTTTAAATAAACACTTGTTCTCAAGTCCTGATATGGTCTGTATGGTTTCTCTTTTTAAGTGGCTAATGGAAACTAATATGTAAGAAATTAACAAATTAACCCTATCTGAATCATATTGGCAGTTCACACCTTCGGAGATCTTATATTTCTTAAACACAGGGGTCTTATCGTTACTTTTGCCTTTGTCTTTGACCTTTCCTACCAGCCTCCAGCATCAAGCATGCTACTTCATTCATGCCCTTTCTCATGTAGTCAACAATGACCAAGGGCTTACTGTATATCTGGAACTGTCTGTGGTGCTAGGGACAAAGGGATGAATGGCATCATCATCTGCTACAAAGGAACTCTGTCTTAAGTTAGGGAGACAAAAAGTATATAAATGGTTACAATTCAGTGTGAGAAAGGCTAGAATAGAAGTCTGTTTCAGGTGCCATGCGAATACAAAGAAAAGAGTGACTAACTTTCCTATTCAAAGAAGATGAGTCATTCATATGACAGAAACCAGATGAAACTACATGAGAGCAAAAGCAAATCATAAGGAATTCTATATAATAAGAAGTTTATTCTTTTTTATAGGTGATGGATAACTTGGAAGTGAAATTTTAGATTGTCCTCAAAACCTAAATACTTGTACCCATCTAAAGACTCAATGAATATTTTTGATAAGATTAATTAAAATAAGTGAGGCCAATACAAAAGAGACACACAGGAGACGTGTCAGGATGAAAGAACTGCTGTGCCCAGTACTGAAGTCAAATATACCTGACTCCATCTGATTTAGTTCTACATTTAAAAGGCTAAACATTAATGTACACAATATAGGAAACAAAAGGAGTGTGACATAAGTGACTTTAGAAAAAGGCATTTTTACTGGAAAATATGTCAATAGACCAAAAGAATTGTACAAAACATTGTAGTCTAATGATAAATTTGTTTCCCACAGGAGTACAATCCACCAATTCTGGAACCCCTGTCCATGGGTATGAAGAATGAAGAAATAAGTCAATGAATGGCAGGTGTTAGGAGCCATGTTTCTCACTGTTAGTGAAGGAAGTTACAGAACAACAGGAAAGTAAAACTAGAATAAACTCTGTGGTATTGAACTAGAATCAGAGCAATGAGTATGATCTTACATTTAACCTAATATATAAAAAGAGGGATAGGAACAGAAGAAGGTATAGATATAGTGGTTATGTGGAATAGCATACAGAAATATTTTGGATATTCTGTCTGCTGAGAGTGTTTAGAAGTAATTAAGTGCTTGAGGCAATGGTTATAATGTTTTGTCCTGTCAAACATGTGACTAGAGTCATCTCAACAGCTGCAGCAGGGGAGCTGCTAGGAGAGATTGTCCCACCCCATCCCAAGATGTGCCTGATTGAGAGACCAAAGAAAGAAGCACTAAATGTCAGAGTGAGTAGTCCAAAGCATTTATTACAGAAATGACATATGGAAAGCTGCAGCATCATTGAGATGAGTAGCAAGAAAGATGGACTCTGCAGTTACATCCACAATGAGGTGGTCTGGTTATGGAGTTTAGAGGAGGGTTTAAGGAATTTACTTCAGAGCCAGGACTAGTTTCTACATGTTCTGCAACATATTTCAATGTTTCCAATAATAACTTTTGCTGCCTTGAAATATTTCTTGATGACTTCCATGTCTGCTGAGAAAATGTACAGCTGGCCAATCACGCAGTGGTCCAGGTACTCTGTTTCTCAGTCAGGACAAAGAAAATGGGAGGCAAGGGGAATAGGCAACCCTACACACACCAGCACCTAGATTTTGGTTTCTGGATACCAAAATCTAATAGGTTCAACAAAAATCTTGAAGAAATGACTGAATCTAAGACAAAGGATAGTGAAAGTACAAGATGAACAAGTACTGAAACTTCTTATAGCATCAGATTAAGGAAATATCCAGAAGCAAAAGAATGTGTTTTATCAAAGAGACCCAGAAACCAACATGAAAAAAATCCTGCCAATGGTCAAAGCCAGAATGATTTGAGTAACAAAATAAGTAATATGATATTGGATTACATCCCCAAATATTAAGAAGTTTCATGAGTTCATACTGACATGAGTAAATCATGGAATAAAATAAAAAGGGAAGAAGTGCATCTTTTTTCCAGAATTATCAGACAAAAAGAACTGGATAATGTTCATCGCTTAAAGGGACACAGTTTGTGTCTGTCTTCTCTATATTCCAACAATGTTGTTAGAGTACTTAAAATAATTAAAAAGCAAAAAGTTGGGAAAGGGCAATTATTTCAACAATATCCAACAAACCACTTATCATGGAGCTCAGTCCTTCTGTGTTCATATAGGATCCTCTGCCTATAATGTTCATTGCTAGTCTCTGACTTGTTCACTCATGACCCATTCTTTGTGGTTGAGACAAGTCATTTTTGTCCTCAAGCTTAATGCATGTCAGGTCAATGTAGTACAAAAAGAAAGCACTTCATAAGTAGTTGATGATTTGAGTCGTTAAAGTTCAGGCTAATTATTATACTTAATAGAGCTATAAAATTTAGTACATTTTAATTATGTTAATTTTATTTCCCCAGCTAAATCATGAAGTTTTTGAGGGTATTTACCCTTTATTGATTTAGTACATTCAGTAACACCAGAACCATGTATAGAATAGGTATTCAAAATTATTGTTGACCATCAAATTAATAAAATTTCTAGGAAAGGAAACAATAAAGACAAAGGAAAAAATGCTTTTTGTTGTGGTTTGGCTATTAAATATCCCCCAAGAGCACATGTGTTGAAGTTTTGATCTCCAGTGTAGCTGTGTTCAGAAATGAGGCCTTTGGGAGGTAGGTAAATTCCAAGAGCTCATAACTTATGAATGGATTAATACGTTTGTGGATTCATAATTTAACTAGTTTGGGAGAGGCAATTTGTTATAAAAGCAAACTTTCCCTCTGTTATTCCTGTCCACCATGAGATGAGCAGCTTTGCTCCATCACACCCTCTGTCATGATGCTTTGTCTTACCACAGGCCCAGGAAAAACGGAGCCAAGTGATCATGGAATAAAACCTCCAAAAACATGAGCCAAAAATGAAATCTATCCCCCTTGAAGTTGATTTTCTCAGGCATTTTGTCATAGTAAGAGAAAACTGACTAACAGTTCCTCTGCCACAGTTTAGCCCTTTACCATTTAAAATCTAATATGGAAGCTGCAGTAGGCAAGAAAGAGGAAAATAACACTAAAATTTTTCCTTCTATTTAATTGGGGAAATGGAACCTCTGTATTTGTGTTTTTCCATATCAGAAATAATTCAAGCAAATGTTTTGTGGGTTCTATGGTTACTTACTAGGAATCAGGAGATGAATTGCAATTAAGCAATGCCAAGAGCCTGTCAACCTTTCTGTGGATGTTTCTCTCCTGCACACTGATGGATAACAGCAGTCTTGGCCCTCTTGGTTACTGCTTTTGAAAGGTAAAGGAGTTGCTCTACTGCCTTTTAGTTGGCAGGCACGTAAGATGCTATCCTTTACTTTTCAGTGGATGACAATTCTAGAATACTGCAAGAAGATAAAGAAGGTCCTCTGAGGGACATTTATTTGCAGAAGTAATTGCCCTGAAAACTTATATTTCTTGTGGGTCCTTTTTTCTCCGTCAAAAACATACTTGTGGTAAAACAAATAGGAATTACTCCACTGACAGGGGAACATGGATTTTTGCCCAAATATTTTATAATGTATCATAAAAAGAAAGGTTCTGTTAGGTTGCTCATTTGCTTTTACATTCATGCCCCAACCCAATCCCTCCTTGATTCTGCACCTCAGGGGCAGTTTACTCTCATAAACTTGGTTTCTTTTTCTTCTTAGAACATATGGTGGTTGGCGAAACAGTAAATGTGAGTAGTAGGGGAGGAGGTCATTTGACTGTAAATACACATTACCTGATTACAGAAGAATGGAGTTTTATTGCTGATGCTACACAGATAAGTAAATGAAGTAGATAAAAAAGCATATCAGGAATGATACTAGTACCACATCTGCATGACAAAAACTGAGTGTGATGAGTGACTAAGTGCTATGTATCTATCGTATGTCTTGCATCAGTCTGAGTGTTTTAAGCAAACATAAGTGTTTTAAGCAAGGGGAGATATGTTCAGGCAATGAATTACACAGGTGATAGAAGAGATGAAAAACCAAGTAGAAGATGATGAAGAAACCCACAGATAAACAGGAGATGTGAGTTCTTGGCACTAAGGCACAAAGAGGGAAAGATGTTAAACCAATCTCACACTCCAGGGTATCTGGAGAAAAGTACAATCACAGTGAGGACCACACCCCGGATATGTTAACCCAAACCTCTAGACTTTGTCTTCCTCTCATTCTTCAGGCTTCTGCTTGTATGTCCTGAAAGCAAGACTACATCCAGTGGACAAGGAGAACTCTGGAAAATGTAGTTGCACAGTTAGTCCCTGAGGTGCAGAATAGATAAGGGAACGAGTAGGAATGGCTCTAAAGGCAAAAGAGCAACCACACTGTCTTTTTATGATACACTATAAAAGATTTGGGCAAAAAATCCATGTTTCCCTGTCAATGAAGAAGTTCCTGCTGAGAATAGATGATCCATTTTCAGGGATATTAGAGAAGGATTATATACTTACAGCAATGAGGCTGAGAAATGTGAAGCTAATAGATCTTCTAACACTGAAAACTACGAAACAATGAGGAAGATGTTCCTATATTATTTTTTAATCAAATAATAGGTCATTTCTTGAGATCTTGTCATACTGTTTGGGGGCATGCCAAAGAATTGTTAGATGGCACTCTCTCTGATGGAGACTGAGGACTTTGTTGGGGGGTTAACACTAAAACATAAGACACTTAATAAATGAACAATGCAAAATCATGGTAAATTTCTTGATGTAAACACAAAATACATTACATTTTCTTATCCACTTTCTCCAAATATTTTCATCTTTCAGGCATGTTTCCAGCCAGGATGCAAAATGAAATAGTGACTAAGAAAAAATACTTGACACTCAGTGCCTATACTCAAATACTAGCTCCATAAAACTTGTCCTGCAAGCTTGAAGAAATTATGTGAGCTTCCTCTGCCTCATTTTTCCCATTTATAAAATGGGAAGAAAATAATAATGTCTGCCATATAATCATGATCATAAAGAGGAAATTAGTTAATGTATTAAAATACTTAGGTCAGCTTCTGCCAGAAAGCAAGCACACAATGATATTAGCTACTATTTCTCATGAGCTATTTTTAGCTCAGAACAGAAGCAATGATATTTGAGTTTGTTTAGTAAGGGGCAGAAGTAGGACAAAATTAATTACTTTGCTTTTCGTCAATGTTGTTGAACTTTATTCTTAATTTTCTCCAGCTTTCAACGGATATAGATATATACTTACATGCACATGCAAATAAAAGTAAATGTGTGTCTACACATACACACTTAAATCCACACATGATCTGTGAGCCTGTAGACAAAGAATAATATGCAGGACTGACTGGTATTACTGCTGTCCAAATCCCTTATTGCACTTGATCCCTTTCTTTCTCTTATCGAAAGAGGAGAAAATGTCAATAAATTATTCATTACAGCAATCTGATGATAGCTCAGCAAATAAGAAGGGCAATGGGACACTCTGTAAGAAAAATTAATAAAACAATAAAATTAAAACCTATTTCACACATGATTCTTCCAAGTAAGTAATTTTTTCACAAATATATATCTTACCTAATTTGATATTTATGTTATTAATCTATCAAAAGAGTGGACCTTTTCAGAATTTTTGCCTAAGCATTATATTGATTTTCATAGTGGGAGTAAAATGTTCCCAGATATTAGCTATTCCAATTGTTGGCATTTCAGACCTTAAAGTATTTGTGTACAGAGCATCAAAATATGACTCTAGCTTTTTTGGAGAACTAAGAGATTTTCTTCCTTCTTTTCTTTCTTTTTCTCTTTCTTTTTTTGTAACTTTTCTAAAAGGAGTCTTTGACAATGTCGTGGATACTGTAAGTGGAATTGTTTTCAACTGATGAAAATATTGCTAATTTTCTCTATGATGTATGTAAATTGTTAACATGGGAAGACATGTAAAGAATTATTCATTCATAATGTTATGAACATGATTTTCATGCATGACTATTTAATTATAATTCTTCGTGGCCATGATAAAAAAAGGGGAGCATAACTTTTGTCTAAACATCCCAAAGCCATGATAAACAAAGCTCTTAATAGCATTGCAATGTGCCATGGAATTACAAATAGAGACTGCCTTCTAAAAGCATCCTATTAAAGAAAGTGCTGTGTAGCACTGCAATGAGAATCACTAACTACAAGCCTTAAATGAAGTCTTTTGACTATTTGCCTTCTGAGGAATTTCACTAATATCCTACTGTTTTTCAAGCTATTAAAATGCAAATAAACATTTAAGGGTACTAGATTGGGAGCACAGATTTGAAAAGGATATCACTCTATATTCACTGAAGCTGCTTCGTTCCTTTTAATTGAATGCTTCTTTGTAGATGCACCTTCTGATTAATACTATTCACTTCAGACAGTCTTTTTTATTGGCAGATAGAACTTTTGTTTCTTTGCTTTTCATGCTAAAATCCAATTCTTCTCCCTAAGATGGTTAGCAAGAGTGTTCATCAAAAATAAAAAAGTAAAATTATGCTATGCATAAGCATCTTTTCAGAGTCGGAAATTTAAAACCTTAAAATTACGCTTAAGAATCTCTCCAGGACGCATTGAAGAAAGACACATTGATGTTTGCTTGCAGATAAAGGAATAGCAGCAAGTTACTGCTGCATTGTTTTTATCAACTAACTCTTTACCCATGAATAAATGTATGATGAAGTACATTAATCTGTGGAAAAGGACTTCTTAACAAAGAGATATCCAGATGGTGCTATGGCAATCTAAAAGCTCCTAATGGAATTATATGATGCTTTTGCAACTGATGTCAAGGTATTTCATCTCATCTTGTCTGCAAATAGGCTAGTATTATCTCCAACTGTAATTATAAAAGCTATCATAATTGTTCAAGAAATTGATAAAGATAAAACTCCTTTCATAAGTTTCAGAATTGGTAATAGAGAAACTTGCATTTCATATTTATCAGAAAGTAGCAATGCAGGTCAAGTACAATTCTCAGTTTCATTTTATCTTTATTTCCCTATGTAGTGCTACAGTAGACACAGAAAGACATACTGTCACACAGGATATTTTATATTGAAATGCTCAATCTTTTCTTCTCATTTTCTTCTCATTACAAATCTCTCCCTATCATCTTTAATATTCACCAGTTAGAAGCAGCAGACATGGAACTGTTAGGTTTATCAATAGGTTGGGAAGTCAGAAGTGGTAAGTTGAGACTGAGTTTTTCAAGGAACTCCTCAGGAGATTTGAGAGGAGACATTTGATCTGAGATTAGTTTCTCCATGTCTGTATCAGCAAAGAATAGTTCCACAGAAGTTGACAAGGATCATAAATATGTTGGAAAAAGGGAAAGGATGGAAAATAATTGACCTCCTGTTCAAATCACTTAAAGGCTTAGTATACACAAAATTTTAGGCCCAAGATCAGTAATTAGGCATTCAAGGTCATTGAGGGATCAGAACATGTCATCTTAATACATGCCATTTTGACATAAGGATTATTTGAGATGAACACTGTTGAGAATCAAAAGATGCAGGAAGCGTTCTCTGCCCTCCCTTTAACTACCTAAAAGCAAAATATAAATTTCTTTTTGATTTCACCTGCACAAGGAAGAGGAAAGCGTCCTTACTATTGAAAATAACATCAACACTGAGACAAATTTTCACAAACAGACCTTACTAAAATAACCCTTAACTTCCATTAGCTCCTCCGTATAATTCCTAGTCACATTCCATGACTTATCGTTCCTCAAAGCTCAAATCTTTTTCCTCTGGTAAAGTGGTTTATATGACCCAAAATCCAACCCTTTCTTTGAGCTTAACTTCTTTTCTGTGAACGATGAACATTAAATATGAGTAAAAATTTTATGCTTTTTCTTCTCGATGATCTCTCATATGTTGGTTACATCCATAGGCCTCCAATTATTTAACCCAAGTAGTCAGAGGAAGTCTTTATCCTCCCCAACAACCACTCATTAACCAATCACCTGTGGCAGTTTGGAACTCACAACTTAATTCACTTCTACCCCCCTTCTCCTCAACAGTCTATTTAACCAGTGGTATCCTGACATTGCCTACTCAGACAGCCTGTGAATTCTAAACTCCTCTATCCCACCCTTGCTTCTCCCTTTGTCTGGCATGTCCTCAAATTATATCATTCAAATTGTTATTTAAGTTGAACTCCTTCATGAGCTTTCCCTGCCTCCTCCATACAGAATGACTCAGTTTTCTGAATACTGAGACAAGCTTTGGTCACTTCCACTTATTTACATATGGAATGTGTTACTCTATCTTGTTTTTTCACATAAGCTTAATCATTGTATATTCCTGGAAATCAGTAACTTTGCTTTCCAGTTCTGTATACCCAGTGTTTACATAGATTCCAAAACTCAGATAATATTCAGTAAACATTCAGTACATGTAAACACCAGTTGACTTACCATACAGCCCCATTATGTTAAAAACTGGATGGTCTTGAAATCCAAAAGATATTCCCCAAAGACTGAAGAGGCAGAGATTTAGCATTATGAGGGACCAGAATGTCATACTAATAAAGCAGAATATTTCATGTTACCTAAACTGACAAAAGCTTTAGGATGAATGTGTAGGATAAAATGTGCACCTGATTTCTTTAGCCTTCGATTGATAGACTTAAAAGGTATACACTGTTTATAAAGTGGAAATAAGTACCATCATGTGCTTTCATGCATTTATTCATTTGTCTGTCCATTTATTTAGTAAAAATTTTGAGGACCTCTACTGTGGATGGAAATATAAGGATGTATAAATCCTCCTTTTGAGGAATTCAGAGTCTGAGTCAGTATGGAGCCATGCTAAACTTTTTATTTTTATGTATTAGTGCAAATACATTTGGGAACGGTGTTAAATTGGAACTACAGGGAGATTGTATCTTCGAAAAAGATAAGGAAAATTCACCTGATCAGCACAAAAAGGATTATCTGGATGCTATCAGAAAATCCAAGAGAAACGCTTCTCCAAGACATAGGAACATAGGGACTGCTCAAGTTGTAAAGAAAGGAGACTCATTCTTTCATTCAGGCTTATTAGATTCCTGTAGAAAATATGGCACTGGATCAGCTATGAGGTGAGAGTGTGATAAGCTTCTGCCTGGGTGAAATGAACATCCTGGTAGATAGAATACAAATAAATGCACTATTATTTAATAGGCATTATGAAAATTAGCATGAAGAAGATTCATTTGTTGCTATGAATTAACCTAAAATGGGGGTGTTGGTTGGCTCTGGAGGTATCACTGAGATCTGAGAGACTCAGAGCAGAGTTTGCATATGTGAAGTTTGGAGCCTGGTAAAATCATTCCAAACAGGAGGAAGAGTCTGCCTGAAGGAGGAGGGGAATTGGCCTATTCTGTATGAACTGTATTTCTGTCACTTGTGCCAGTTCCATTTCCATTCTAGAAATTACCAGATGGGTAAGAAGTTTGCTGAAGCAAATCACTATGAGGTGTCTGTCTCATGAGGCCATTCCAGGGAATAACGTTTTCAAAATGAATAAAAATAAAACTTGAATATAGGCATTTTCTTTATTGCCTTAATTCACAACCTGGCTGAGTCACACTTGCTCTGGGAACCATAATTTTGAATTTCTGGACTTGAATACATCTTTAAAATTCTCTTCACAAATGAAAGGTGGGAAAAAGAAAAGTGTTAGATGCAAAAGCCAAACACACAAATAGCTGCTCTAGAGGGAATAGGAATTAGTGTTACTGAGAAAACTAAACACGGAATCATGTTTAAAATATCTGCTGTGATACATGCTAGGCTAACCCAGAAGAAAAAGTTCTGGTTCTTTCCCTGCTTGGGGTAAATAGTGTTTCTTCTTGGGGTAAAGAGTGTTTCTTCTTGCCGCCACTCTTTTTAAGACTTCATTCTTAGAAGTTGGAGAAAAATTAACTAAGAACAGACAACTAGAATCTTTTTCTTAAAATACCTAAACCAATTATACTCTATAAATAAAAACTTTAAGTTTAGACTAGCCTATATGACAAGTATATTCAGGGAAAGAAACCTTTCATAATGACGTTTAATTTCATATGAAATTCATTCAAGTAATTAATCAACTTGGATTCGTTTGAACAAAAGTTTAGCTTATACTATTAACAGCCTGTAATAAATCGTCAGAAGAATTTTTTTTTGTTTGGTACCATACCAAAGGAACATAATCAGTGCTAATACTATTGAAATGCGTCTTGAGGTTTTTTTACTTTTCATTAAAACATTTCATATTAAAATTGTAAAAGTGATAAATTATCATTTTATCATATCATTAGCACTTCCATTTTTCTGTATAAAATTTTATTTTCTGAATTCTTCCAAATTCCAATTAAACTAATATAGCTACTTTTAAACCTGTGTTGCTCAAATCCTGTATATAGTCTTCAGCTTTCTCAAGTTTGTTACTGGTCCACATAGTTACAAATTTGTAGATCACACCAAGCTTTAATCATAATATTGGGCTGGGTGCAGAAAACCTTTTAACCATTAATGGTTTACGGAACATTATTTTAAAATTTTAAATGTTATTTAAAATGTAGTATTATTTTATAAACTAAAATACCAAAATGCCCCATCCACTTTTTTGGACACATGTTTACAAAGTGTCTGCTCTGGACATTGAGAATGTAGACATGAAGTGATTCGTTTTATATCACCAAGGTGATATAAAAGAGGAGAAAGGCAGGTCCACTAGAAAGCAGTAAGATAATTACTATGGTGACCAAATACAAAGTATATCAACAAAGACAAATACTCTCTGTCTTTCTCTTGGAGTGCCTCATGTGCGAGTTAGTATTTTAACTTTAAGGATGAGGATTAACAAGAATTTCTCAGATGGACTAAAAAAGGCCATTCCACATGGAAGAATTCAACTCTGCAAAATCATGCATGAAGGACTGAGAAAGTACATAAACTGCTGGTATGTGTAACAGCTTCAAAACGAGACGTTGGGAGACCTGGCAGAGGATAAAGGAAATCCAGATGCTAAAGTTCATACCATGTGCTTTGGGTTCCTCTGGAAATAGCACTTAAGCCAAAGATGGAAGAGCAATTAATTTATTTTGTAGATAACCCAGAAGATATTTGTAAGAGAGTAAGGAGTTTAGGTAGGAAGGAAGGCAGACAAATGAGGCTTTATTATTAAGCATAACATTAAATCACCTTAATACCATGGGGAACTCTGAAGCCAGTGTATAATACAGGACTGAGAGTCATTCCACTTGCACGGGCAAATGGGGATTCAGTATTTACACCTCAGCTCCCTTTGATCACTGATTGTGGTGGGCGAAACCCGGGCCCAGGGTTATGCCACGTGCATCTAAAGATGGCGACTGGCAGAGAGCAAATGGCGGCATCCTGATTATGCCTGGAGAGAGGCAGGAAGCGTTTACAATTGGCTGCATGATAATCAGTTCAGCCGCTTAGCACGTGGACAGATATACTTTACATGTATGCTTGAGCGAGTGATCGCTTGACCTTTAACAGGATTGGATGGACATATCTGGTTACAATTGCTTATGCATGAGACTGCTTATATATTGAGGGTGTTATTTGAATAAAGAGGAAGCTGCTTCATGAACCTCTGAAGTGTACGTGTCTTTCGCCCCACTGGTCGGGCCGTATGAGCGAGAAGCGGCGGTTTTCAGTAACTGATTGAGAGTAAGTGTTAATCTACCATACTTTTAACCCACCGCACAGGCCAGCAAATAAGCCTTCGGGGAAAGCCATGTGAGTATTAGGAGTTGAAAGTTCATCTGTGTGCACTAAGCACTAAGTACAAAGTAATATGCACAGGACACCAATGGTTTCATGAAATTAAATGTTATTGTTTAGTTGTGGTTCACGGAATGCCTATAAAAAGCATCATATGAAAGACGTTGCCAAGTTCTTGCTAAATTCTAACTGCCAGAGTTTTAATCCTGATGCTGTCATTCATTAGCTGCAAGAACTGGAAAAAGTTGCTTGACTTCCATATGCCTCAGTTTTTCATTTGGAAAATGGAGATAATAATGTCATAGGATAGGGATGAGCATACATGGAATGAATTCACATAAGGTAGTGAGAATACTGTGGTGTGTAGTAAGTGCCCAGCAAATAAAAATTATTACTTCAAAGAACAAGTAATTTTGAGCATGGGAAACCATGATCAGATTTTATGTCCCTGGGTCACATAAAGATTAGGTGTAGATGACAGGATGCTAGGGGGATGAGGCAATGCCATTGTGAGAAAGAGAAAAGAATTAAGTAATAGGGTGTTTTGAAGAAGAAATTTAAACAATTGGAGTAGGGGATTTTGACATGCACAGGAAATTGAATAGAATATATTTGGAAGAAGTTGGTGAGTCCAGGTTTAAACAAAGTTGATTCTGCACTGCCACTCAAAAACAAAAATCATAAAGTATCTGACAGTATGGAAATATTTGAAGATTTGTTATTAATTTAGGACATAAGAATATTACTCAAAGCATTTTATGAACAAAGCTATTCAAAGAGAAAAATAAACATATTCTTCAATTTCTCAATCAGGAGCCAGAAGATAAAGCAATATTTCAAGTTATGGTGATACTGCCGTTGACTGGTTATGAGTTCTGCTTCCTCTAATGTTGAAGTTTGAACACTAGAGAAGCACACCAAGGCAAGCATATTAAGCAGGTTTTATTTAAAAGTAGTAATATTACAGACTTCTCCCAGAAGGGAGAAGGGGACCATGGCTGATGCTCTAGAATCCCAAGAAGTGAGCAGGCCCTACATCTTTGATAGGTTAAGGTCTCTTTTGTTCTCCAGTTCTCTCCCCCCTTATCTCTCCTTCCTGCCTATGTGACTAGGCCTGGTTTTGAGGTGAGATACATAAAATGAGAAGTGAATGGGCAGGGGGAGTGCCAAAGTGATTAAGCCAGGCAAGGGCCCAGGGGGCATTAATTAGCAGCTCCTTGCCTGCAGTCCTTGATAAGGGCAGGCAAATTTGGTAATCAATGGGCTCGAGATCCTTAACATTCCATTCTCCCCAGGGGTAGTCTCCAATTTCCAGAGGCAGATGACTTTCATGGCCTCCATTTCCTCGATTTGACCCGATCTGATCCCCTGTTTCTACACTAACTGCCTGTCCCCAATTCTGACTTCAATGGCATAAAAATTCCATTATTCTGAAAAAAATTAAGTGTTAAAAAAGCATGTAGCTGTGACGATATAGAATATTTGAAAGTACCATGTGCTTTTTATACATGCATTTTAAGGATTTTATTTCTGTAGAATTCTGAAATATCCTCTAAAACTAGGTAGTCAATCATTTCCAGCCTGTTATATTCTAAACTACCGAAATTCTTTGTTTTCTCTCTGTTAATGATTTTGCTGCTTTAATTCAATATTAATCTTCCTTTATTTTTTGCTTGCTAAATTTAGTTAATGAGCTCAAGAGAATATTAGGAAGTACAAAGTTGTAAGGCTATGTGCATTTCAGAAAACTGCTTTGAATTTGTTGTAAATAAATGTATTGATAACCTCAGTTTGCTTACTTTATTTAGTGGTTATATTCTGTTTCATATGATATATTTGGTCAAGGAGATACTGCAGCATAGAAAAAGCATGGTAGCAGGAAGTGAGCACGACACTTTGTTCATGAGAGTTTTCTCCTATCTTGATCAAGGGAGCTATACTTGATATTCCCTTTCATTTGCAAAAAGGCTGAGAAATCTAAAGGATTTAATGAAGAAGAACAAGCTGGAATGTAAACATTGTTCCACCACTTTGACTTACTCACTTTGTTATTCTAAATAATTTTCCAACTTAAGATTCCATCTCAAACCAGTCAGAATGGCAATTATCAAGAATACAAGCAACAATAAATGTTGGTGAGAATGTAGGGGAAAAGTTACACTCATTCATTGCTAGTGGGAATGCAAATTGGTGCAACAACTATGGAAAGCACTGTGGAGATTCCTCAGAAAACTTGGAATGGAACCACCATTTGACCCAGTTATGCCATTCCTAGGTTTATACCTAAAGGACTTAAAATCATCATAATATAGTAACACAGCCACATCAATGTTTATAGCAGCAAATTCACAATAGCTAAATTATGGAACCAGCATAGATGCCCTTCAACAGATGAATGGCTAAAGAAATCATGGTATATATACGCAATGGAATATTACTCAGTCTTAAAGGAGAATGGAATTATGGCATTTGCTGGTAAATGAATTACTACCATACTAAGTGAAATAAGTCAGTCTCAAAGAACCAAAGGCCAAATGTTTTCTTCCACAATAGGGGTTTTTGCTAGGAAAGTACAGAAGTACTCTGGATTAGATAGAGGGGGGTATTTATTTATTTTACTTTAGGTAAATAAATAAATAAATAATTTTTTAAAAATTTAAAAGTTCAGTGATGGCACAATGAAAATGAACAAGGATTTAAAATAAAGCAACTTGCTGAAGTAATGTGTCATCATAAGATATAATCAAGCTTATATCATATTCAAAATCCTTATTTTTATTGAATGAGTTTTAAAAGCCATTGTTTCCTGTATCATTAGATTACTAGTTGAAAACAAAATAGTACCTGCCCTGTAAATTATGCTGATATGGGGAAGAAGGAATATTCCATTATTTTTTACAACCTTGGTCTTCCATCCAATCTTGTGAAGTTGGATTTGAAATTGGAAAGATTGAAAATGTAAAAGAATTTTTTTAAAAAAAATAAGATTTTAAAGTATGCAAGTGTGTTTTAGTTTTATAAAGTTCAATTATACACTTCAAACTTTTGATGTATTGAGCAACATATGTAGAAAAAGCTTTAGAGAGCAAAATACATGATTTGCCTCCACATTCAATGCATTACGTCTTCTCCACACATCTACTGTTTTTGACACCCTGAAGTCAGCATGTAAATACAACACTTATTCACCTAATTTGAGACATTCCTTTGTTTTTTTCATTTACTTTATATTTCTCCAGCTGCTATTTATGTCAAGCTATTATCCAGAAAACAAAACAACATATTGCAAGTCCTGATGTGTTGTTGCAGGATGATATCTATATTCCAAAGCAGTAGTTTTCAAATTACTTTCCAATCTAACATGAAACCAATATCAAACATAAAAATAGATATTTTGTCATTAGAAATATCATAAGCTCTATTATTCTAAAATCAGTCATAAATACCAAAGATGTTTAAAACACAAAAATGTTTGTTGTACTGTTTATGTTTCACAGTCTTGCTTCAACCTCAATAATTTTTTTTTTCCTTTCTTCCTCTCAAGTACAGTGAAATACTTATGTGCTGAAGTTGTTACAAAAATACCTTTTCAAATTCTGGCATTACAATCTCAGAAGTCACTTCTGATGACAGGTGATAGAAGAAAACGAATTACTAATGATTCAAATAAATGTTAGTGGTTCTAATGTGTGGACCTTTCTTAAACAACCTGTTTGAATGTGTATGTTTTATAAAAGTGTGTCGTGTGTAGTATGTAGACTCCTTTATCTGTGGTATCATTTTCCACAGCTTGACCTACCCGTGGTCAATATTAAACTTAAAACTCCAGAAGTAGACAAGTTGTAAGTTTTAAGTTGCACACTGTTTTGAGTAGCACGATGAAATTTCATGATGCCCCACTCCAACCCACCTGGGATGTAAATCACCTCTTTTTTGCAGCATAAGCATATTGTATACATTACTTGCCCCATAGTCACTTAGGAGCTGTCTTGGTTATCAGACCATCTGTCCTGAGAACTGAGGTGCTAGTGTTCAAGTAGTCATTGTTTTGAATAATAATGACTTCAAAGTATAAGAGTAGTGATACAAAGGAGCTACCAGTGCAAAAGACATGGCAGCACAATTTATCTCTGGCAGTCTGTATCAGTGCTACAGAACACATTAGGAAAAACAATATTATATACAGGGTTTAGCACTGTCTGTGATATCAGGCACCCAATGGGGGTTTTGGAGCACATGTCCTCACCTCACCCGAAATCCACAGATAGAGCGCCATGCACATGTTTCTTTACCTCCAAGATTTACGTTAGAAAAAGAGATACTTCTCATTCTCAGGTTAACCCCTTGACTTTTCTCTAATCCCACCCCATTTCCTTCCCACTAACGCCAGCCACCTTAGTAATTTTTCCTGTATTCCCTCAATTCATCAGCCCTCCATAGTTACCTGTTGGTTCTCCATTAATATATAATTTTAAGATTTCTACTGTAAAATAACACCGGGAACACTCCCATAACTATCCTTGTCTCATTAGTGCTGTTGCTCCATTTCCTGTTGCATCTGTGTTTTTGTGTAGTTCTCTGCTCCAACGTTGCATTTGTTCTTTCACTCCCTGCTCAAACCATCACAGTAGGGCTTCTGTGTACAAAAGAAGAGCTTTTCTCTACAAGATCATGAAAACCTTTATGAATTAGCTATCTGAGTTTATAAACTAACTTGGTAAATTAATTCTTCAATTTGGTTCATTTCTTTGAGAACACCCAGATTCTGATTGCTCTCTTCATTAACTTCTTTCCAATCTGGATAGCTGAGGGCCCACCAGTTTCTCCATCCCTTCTGATCTTCCTACCAGCTTTCTGTGATGCTCAAATGCTGTTTTGTCTCTGTTCTTAGAAATAAGCCTTTCAGACTTTTATTCCCTGACATCTCTGCTTACTCTGGTATTTTCCCTGAGAAATGTCATCTATATCCACACTTTCAGTACTTCCCTATAAATGAGCGACACCCAAATTTTTATGGCAATTCTTCATCTCTTTTCTGAGCTCAGACAAGCGTTATAGAACACATTCTCTGGCATTTTACACCAGAACTTTAAAGTTAAGATGTCCAGTATTTGCTGTAGTATTTCCCTTGCCATGTTTCCCCGTTTGGTTAATTGGACCTATAGCTTTCTAGATACCCAAACCAGAGACCTGAGCACTATCTCCTCAACTCTTCATTTCCAAACCAGTCAACAAACCCCATTGATTCTGCACCATAAAGTCTCTAATTCATCCTCTTTCTACTCCCAAACTTTTAGTTCTTGCCTGGATTAGTGCAATAGATTCTTGGATGGTTTCCCTATCTCCAATTTTTCTACACTGTATTTCATTCTTCACACTGGGACTAGAGTTTGTAAATTTCCTGCCTAAAAAAATAATAATTTTGTCCCTGCTAGTCCATTGAATAAATACAAACATTTAGCACAACATCATGATGTATTTTTTCTTTTTAAAATTTTCGCAGTGCTAGGGATTGAACTCAGGGTCTCGTGCTAGCCAGGCAGCCACTCTACCAACTAAGCTATATCCCTAGCCCCATGAAGTTGTTTTAAGTTACTTATCCTACAACAGTGCTTATTCACGTCCTATGTGCCCTACTGAACAGTAAGATAAAAATCCCCATATTCCATGAAATATAAGGATGCCATGGAAAATTTCAGTTAGACAAGATGAATACATTCCGGAGATTCATTGTATCACATGGTGAATATAGTTTAAAAAATATTGTACTTGTATATTTGACATTTGCTAAGAAAAGGAGTCTTAAGTGTTCTCACCACCACAAAACAATAGGTAACTGAACAATGAAGATGCTAAATAGCTTGGTTGTAATTATTTTGAAATCATACACTGTACACTATAAATGCACATTGTTTTTATTTATAAGTTATACCTCAATAAAGTGGGGGGACAGATAAATGCTACTTTCAGAGGTATTAAAATGTGAAAATTAGAGATAATTAAATACGTTAGAGTTCTTTCTCAATTGAGTCAACAAATGTTCCAGTCTCACTGGCACCTTTGCCCTTTACTTATTATACCTATTCTCTCTTACCTAGTTGGAGAATATCATTTCATTTCCAAGACCCAGTTTAAATGGCATTTCCATTATGAAGATTTCTCTGACTTTCCTTTTTTAACACTCGTCCTCTTTAAAAACATTTTCTGGAAAGCATTGAATGCAATAGCACTCATGCTTCTTTTGTCTATCTATCATGTTTTCTGATTATTATATGGACATTCTCTAATTATATTACTATTATCCAATTGTATTATTATATATCATTATTTTATAGTTGCTTAGATTATTACATACATTTTATTAAATACTAATTCAATCAAATTAAAATTGAGACTCTATTAAATGAGTTCTTATTAAGTTTCATTGTATGTTAGCCATTGTGCTAAACACATGAATAGTAAGAAATCTAAAATTACTTTGTTGCCTTTATACTAACAAGCAAAAATAGGACAACCAAAATACTGGTCATATAAACCCGGACACTTCTAAGTGTGAAAGGAGGCCCTATTTTTAATTATAGGGTGTATAGTCACTGTCTTAAAAGTTTTCCCCGGGAAACAGGGCGTTAGGCAAAGGCTTATGTATTTATACTTGATAAAGGTGTACACACCAGGGAGCAAGAGTTAGAAAAGGTGGGCCTAAAGAAGGGAAGGTCAAGAAAAACCTATAGAACATACACTATCTAGCTAGTCACTCAGAAGAAACTATAGCAGATTGCTCAGTGCTGTGTAACTGCCTTCTGAAAAACAATAAGCCCTTACTTCTGTAAACTGTTTATCCTGCCAAGGAAGGGAGAAGTGTTTATCCTGTATTTCCAAGTTGTGCATATGTAGACACAGAGTGGATTCCTGGAACCTTACATCTCCAAACCAGTAAAAGAAGCCTCTGAACAGAGGTGGGTCAAAAATAGAGCGAGCATGATGCAAGTTTGTGTGTGGAGTTGTTCAGTTGCCTCAGTATTGGTTACCAAGTAATTGGAGCTGGAACAAGTTCCCCAAATCCCCAGGGTCAAGTGAGGCTAGGAGGATGTGAACTACATTAAGAGGCATCTGTTGCAGTCAACGAAAAGAGTGAAAGGGAAAAATGTCTTCCAGTCTTAGATTTGATTAACTGAGATGACATTGCTCAAAATTCTTCCAAAATATCAGTGCATTCTGAAAATTCATGTAATATATTTATGTGATGGACATTATTGGCTGTCATGACTATCATTTATTCACGTCAAAACAATACAAAGGCTTACATTAAAATATATTTCAGTGCAAAAATAATTGTCTTATACTCTGTACTATGCACAAGACCAAGAACCTATCAGATTAAAAAAAAATGTCCTGAAGTCAAATGGAATTAAAACATACTAGCAAATATTTAGTGGCAATTTTACAATGAATGTAAAAAATTAAATGGGCATAACTGTGATACAGCATGAAATATGTGAAATCTTATAGAAAAAGTTAAAATCTATTGACCTACTTTACTACTCATAACTATACCAATCAATGTGGGACTAAGCCCCATCATAATTTGTGAGCCACAATCCAATATTAAAGCTGTGATATTTTAGCTTAAATGGAGATCTAGATTGTTAGGAGCAGTAAAACTCTCTTAAACCCCTTTAAAATCTGTATTGATATTGCTGAATCCAATTTGATAACACTGATTAGAAATCAGAAAGTTCCCACACCAAGTAAGTTGATTAGATGAAGCAGTAAAATTCTACTTCTCTTGTTGTTGTTATTAAAAGAATGCATACCTTTGTTAATAACTCGATTTATTTTGCCGGAGGGAAACTCTTCAATTCTTTTTATTTTATTGAAAAGAACAAGCTTCTTTAAGTAATAAGCAACAGACATTCACACATACATTAATAAGGCAAAATCGGTCAATATCTGTTTTGATTCAGGTATCACCTTGCTGGGTCTTCTTAAATGAGCCTTTTATCCTCTCTGGGCTTCAGGTTCTTCATTTGTCAAGTGAGAAAAATAGTTTGTGAATATTTTCATAAACTCTTACATATTTTGATCTTCCCAAAACTAGTACTATAGAAACAAGATATCCCCATGTGAAAAACAGTCTTGATGCATTTACTAGAAGTGAAACTGCTCAATTAGATGATACTCAGTGTTTGTCTTGTTCCCTTCTAGGCATCTTATCAAGCTACTTTATGGTGGAGTGAAGTGAATTCCATGACATCCATGGAGGGGAACTCCAACAGAAAGATCCCTAAAGCTTCACTATGTTCAACCTTGTTTTCTACCTATTCAACTTGAAGTAGTATGAGCTTTATCCTATTTGATAGATCTGTATAATTTAATTCCAGGTTATATGACCAGAAGATTAGTTTTAAAAAAGTCACTGTTATGACAATACCAACAGCACTGATATTGTCAATTCCATCCAGGTTAACTGATTTCTAGGCCATACATTTTGTCAACTCCAAAATCAAGATGCGACTTATAATTGAAAATATCTGACAGCTATTGGTATTTTTTTCCTATATGGGAATATCTGTGATTTATCTCATAGTTAATAGTTCCTAAATTCAATGAAAATGCAGACAAATATAGTTTGAAATAGGCTTTTCACCATTTATAACATCACTTTATTAACAAAAAACATTCTTGCTCATTCTCTGTATTATAAAAGATTTTTGTTCACCAAATTGTTTTTCCCAACAAATATTAAATTTATGAAGGAATAGTTACCTTATTTTCCATTTATGGTTGGCCAGAAAGATGTGACAGCCAATCATATTTTGGGATTATTATAAGATAGCCTGTTACCATACTGAGTTGTACAATTTTTGCCATTTTGGCATTTTGCTTTGTTGTAGATAAATATATGATTTATATTCAGCCTTTTGAAATACTGAAAATAGCTCAAAGCCTATCATTACTATTTCATGGACCCCTAGGAGTCTAGAGACATCATATTGGGAATCACTGTACTAGAAAAATATACATTTCTGAATTATAATAAGCTCTCATGTGGCTTCACAGGTTAATAAATTATGTGCTGGTCCATGACATAAGACTTCTTTATTTTCATTTAGGTTTGATTGTTATACTAATAAGGAAATGTGAATACTTGGTAAATCATTTATATTTAGAAGGCATTTTATACTGTTTAGAACATGTAGGAGTCTAAAATTCTAAGAATTCATAGAACTTCAATAAAAGCACTTAAAGTATATTGTAAAGAATTGATTAGAAGTATGTAATATTCTATCACATACTTATTTTAAAAGGTTATTTTTGAAGTTTATATTACTCATGAAATATTAGTAGGAAAAACATTAGCAACTATATATACAGTATTTACCAATTTTATTTATCAATTGGGATATATTCATATATGTATATACATCTGTGTGTATATATGTGTATATATGCATGTTTACAAATATAAATTAAATGTTTAATCACTGGAAGAAAATACAATAAAATAGCAATAGCAAGTGGTGGATTTATATATAAATGCTTAGTGTTATCTTTATCCTTTTTATGTGATTATATATAAGAAGCATGTATACTTTCATGTTCAGAATATAATAAACATTATTAAAAGATTAAACTACAGGAAAAAATGATTTCACTCTAACTCCCTGTCAGGAAATGCCCATTGCTTCCTCCTTGTTAAGTGATTTGACATATCCTCTTAAGGCAGAACTTACTAGTCCTTTCCTGTGGGCAGAGAGGTTCATACTTTGGCTTGAAAGATTTATTTTCTGGTTCAGGTTAATGAACCCAAACTAATTTAGACATGTGGCATAGTTGATGATACAAAATAAGATTTTGCAAAATCTTTAGTTCCTTGTGGTAAGATTTTCATATTATGTATACTCAATAATAATTATTTAGAAGTACTTGAAATAAACTACCTTTGCCATGATGCTGGCCCCATTCCGAAATGATGGTCAGATGCCACTTTAGATTTACAAATTTTAACTTATTTTTAAAAATTTCTTAATCTTATGAAATATTTCATACTTTCTAATAAGGATTCATAAACATTTTCACAAACCCTTAACATTCAAAGAATTTGTATGATTTAATTCTTTATAGACTATCATGTAAATTATAAACTCATATCATCAATTACCTTATAAAAGAACTACATGTAAACTATCTCTAGAAAACTTAAAATAACCTTTCATAAGAATTATCATAAAAGTTACAAATCAGACCACCCGATATTTACTGGGGACTAATGGTTAATTACAGACCCTGGAGCTATAATTGAATCCTGCTTTTTGAATCCTGGCTTTGCTACTTATTGGTTGAGTGACATTGACTTACTTAACCTCTCTATATGCCAGTTTCTTCATTTATAATAGGGGTGTAATGGAAATTATTTTGTACACTTTTATATGGGTTAAATTAGTTATTTGCATAGCATTTAAAATGATGACTAGTTCATCATACTTCCTAAGTAAATATTCACTTGATTTATAACACCAGTGCCATTGAAGTTTAACAGGGAAAGGTGGTCTTTTCTATAAAAGGTGCTGGAGCAAGTAGATAAATATGTGGAAAATGAATCTTGATCTCCTACCTCATACTGTAATCAAAAGTTAATTTGAGATGGGTTATATATGTAAATAGGACACATAAAATTCCATAGCCTCCAGAAGAGTATATAGGGGAAAACCTTTATGATCTTGGTGCGGAAAAATTTCTTAAACATGACATGGTAAGTATAAGCCACTAAAGAAAAACACTAATAAACAGGGATTAATCACCATTTAGAACTCTTAGTCATCAAGAATATATCAATAAGAAAATAAAAATGTACGTGACAGTTGGAACAAGATATAACGTATAAAACCAACAAAGGATTCATATTCTGAATATATGAATCAATAAGAATGAAGTATACAATATATCAGAAGAGTGGACAAACATGACCAGTAACTCTGCAAGAGAGGACAGCAAAGTGACTCATAAACTTATGAAAAAATAATCAGTCTTAATTCATTAGAAAGCACAAATTAAAACCATGAGATTTTCCATCCACCCCTAATATGGATAAAATTAAGAAGATTATGGATAGCAAATTTTGATGAAGCTATACAACAAGAAGAATTTTCATACATTCCTCAACTCTGTGTGGTAGCCATCAGAATATGCTTCATAAGCTTCCAATTACAGGTATCCTAATAAGCGCTTCATTGAGCTGAGTTTTGAAATTCACTGCTTCATTTGCACAGAGGCTGGGCTTCTCCATGGGCTTCTTCTAGTCAATGGTTGAGTGTGGCGGAGAAATTTAAGGCAGGCCCATTCTCAGGAGATGCAGAATTCCTTCAGTGAACAACTTTGGCTGGTGGTCTCCTTGTGGTCTTCCAAAACTTTGTAGACTCATGGCAGTCTAAGATTCATCTACTCAACCTCCCTTGTTCCCATCCTTCACTAGGCATTTAGACTTAAACTGTCTCCGGACAGTTCTCTCTGCCTTCTCTAATTTCTTCCCACAAGGTATTTTCCTTAATAAAGTCTTTGTACATTTAGTTCAATTGCAGTCTCTGTTACATTTGGAGTACCTGCACTAACATAAAGTATAAAAAGGCATACCTATTTGGAAAAAAAGAGGTTTGAAACTAAATTCAGTAGCCATTATTCCAAAGGATGTATTCCAAAGAAATGAATGCATTGTTTTCCACAAAGCAAGAAACTCATAGCAATTCTATTGATAATCACTCCAAAGAAGAAGAAACCCAAATATTCTTCAGTAGGTGAGTGAATAAATTGTGATAAATTCATAAGATGAAATTAACAATAAAAAATGAATTTCTGAGACACTCAACAACATAATTGATTCTCAAAGATAATTTGCTAAGTGTAAGAAAGTAGGCACAAAAATATATTTTGTGTGATTCAATTTATGAAATTCAAGAACAGTCAAAATTAATATGATAAAAGTCATAAAGTGTCACAAAGGTGTTTTTATCTGGTTGGTGATTACATGGTAATACGCATGTAAAAATTAATTTAAAATAATGTAAAAAAATTGGTTGAGCCAAACATTTAAGATTAGGTCACTCTGTGTATTTTTATATGGGGTTTATTGTCTCACTTAAGAAATTAAAATAGTAATACATTAGCTGTGACACATACTTGCAGATAACTAGAACCTGCTTTTCCTATTAAATTTCAATAAGATTGCCACTGCAATAATTTTGTATTCTGAATTATTATTTATGTTTTAAAATTCTGCTTTTTGATGTTGCTCATTCAAGTACCCATAAAAAGGAAAGGAATGAATTGATGAGCCACAGGTAATAAACTGCCCTGAGAAAAAGATCATGTGTCAGGAGTTTCTCTGGAACCACCGTGCAGGGCAGGAAAGCCCTGATTTGTTCTAGTAGGCAGATCCAGTAGTTATTTTTGGCACTGCACTCGTCTCAAGCTACAGAGAATTGCACCCCGTTCTAGTCAGAAGCTGTTGCATGACGTAGAATGACAATTGTTAAAGAAGTAGTGGAAATGCCATTCTGTCTTTCAGCTGCTATAATTGGGTAGCTATATTTTTGGGAAAAAATATGTTTAACTTCCTTCCTTATGGCTACTGTCAATTTTTTTTTTCATAAGAGCTAGACATAGTTTTATGCTTGAAATGATTCTAGGATCTTTTTCTTTTCTTTTCTTTTTCTTTCTTTCTTTTTTTTTCTTTTTTTTTTTTTTTTTTTTTTTTTTTTTTTGACTAGACACAGGCTTGAGGTTTCTTCACCCTACCTTCTTTTTTCTTTTGGATCACTGCTGCTGAAGAGATGTTCTCAGAATTTTTTACAAAATTTATACATGTCTTATTAGTGTGAGCAAGTTTTCCACTGAATGCAGATAAAATGAGTGGAAATGGCAGTACAAAATCATTTCTATGCGTGCATGTTCATAGAAAAGATCATTGTGGTTATTAAATAAACCTGCCATTAAAGCACTTTTTATTTTGATACTTAATTTAAAATCTTATAGGGCAATGTGTTCTTATGAATTGTGCATAATATATTAGTTTTCTTTAAAAGAAGTGGGGCTTGAAATGACTTCGCAAAGATTCTCAATTTTCATCTCTACCATCAACTCTCAGAGAGTGAAACCTAAGAGTTTCTATAAGTGGAGCAATAACCTCCAGGAGAATTTGATCTACCTGTTCATGCCAGATGGGTACTTCTCATAATCATAGATAAAATGAGAGATCTGGTATTGGATAAAGCCTTAAGGCCATAATTCTCACAATGTGGTCTGGAATTTCTTTTTAATCACCTGTGTGTACTACTTTAACATGGGGTTCCTGCCCCCACTCCTCAACACACACATATGAACACAAGTGAAATTTATGGGCACAGAGCCTGGAAATTCACATTCTGAAATTGCTACCCCAGTGATTCATATATATGTTTTTGGTGTTTTGTTTTGCCTGAATTAACCAAGAATGAGTGTGATGGTTATCTTCACAAAACTACCTTCTGTCAAGCTATCACCATAATAAAAACTAGCAACAAAAGGGCAGTGAAATCACAAGACTGAAATGCAAGGTCTGGAATAATATTTATTATTCAAAATGAGTCTTCAGTAAGCTCCATTTGTTGGTATTATACCACTCCAGTAAGCAGTTATATTTCTTTGTACTCAGACAAGAGCTCTGTCTTGCTTTTATCATTTAATGATATCTACAAAGAAGGTCTCAGGAATATTATAGAATTAGAAGTTAATCCTAGTATATGTGTTTGTTGTATCTTATAATGAAAAGTGATGATTTTTTAAATTACAAAATGAACAGAAGAGCCACCATATTTCTTCTCTCTATTAATCCAAACTTACATTCATGAATCAGAGGAATAAAACAGAATGGCTTCCTTGATTTTTTTTTTTTTTAAGAACCGGGTGAAAGACAAAAGTTTGAGACTTTTAGCTTTTTTCCTTCAGACATGACTCAGCTTCATGTCTTGAAATTCTTAAAAAACTCATGATACATTTTAAAATTGAAAATGAATGTGAGAAATAAAAAGGAATACATCTCATTGTAGAATGATATTTCCCTTGGAATTTGAAGTGGGTACAGTAGAGCTGTTAAATTTTACCAGTTTAAGATGTGAGAGACTTTATTATTAACAATGCCAGTTCACCTTTCACAGGCTACTGGTGAGACAGCCAGTTTCCTCCCACTTAATGAATGAAGAGTTTAAAAGCTAGAGAAGGGAAGGAACCCTTTAGTGTTCAAAATTCAATGTCTTTTTCTATTTGGGGTACTGACTTGATTATCTAATCTGGGTCAATATTGGGTTTTGTACTTGGACTAACTTAATGATAAAATAGTAGTAATGTAATCAGCTCACCTTCTAACATTAAGATATAGTAGGGCTCTGATATGAACCAAAATTCAACAGCCAAACAGCCAGATCTTTTTCTTAGCACAACATAGGCAATGTAACGAATTCTTAGTATTTTATTATTTATTATGACTAACAGTATTAAAACACACAATGAAGGGAAATGCTGCTTTCTTCTCTTCCTACTATTCTCACAGAGGCAATAACATCCTCACTTCATTGGTAGAAAATATTATCTGTCTTCCACAAGATTTTTTTGAAGCCTGATTTTATAAGGAAAGTTAATAAAATATGAAAAGAAACAGTAACTTTTTGAAAGGGTTTGGCATAATAAAATGAAGTAAACATTATCCTTTTTGGAATGAGATCATGGGTATGAAAGTAACTAACATTTATGTAAGTATTGGCTCTAAAAGTGGGATTATGAAATATTACATATTTTATGTTTATAAACGCTTACCTAGATGCTTTTGTTGTACTAAAATATTACATTATACAAAATTATAAAACATCCTCTCTGTATTCACTGTCAATATTATAGGCCAGAGAGTCTATCCTTTGAGAAAGAGTTCCCTTGGAGAGTCTGGTAAAGCTCTAAAATCACCCCTAAAGCTTAATTTTTATTATAAATGTCCAGACTGCTTCAGATCTAGGGTACTTGGTGATGTTTCCAGACAGTCACAATTGTACTACAATTGTACTTCAAGTTTCATAACCAGAAAAGGGCAATCAGGCATTTCCACAGGAAACCAAGTTCATGAAGGAAACTTGAGGTTGGTGGTGGACCAGCTCTGCATTCTTTCCTTTCCCACATTCCAGTCTCTCAGAAATATAAGAATCTGTTCAAGTTCTGACTGTTTCAGAAGGACGGACTTCTCCTCTATCTGGGGATCCAACAGACATTCTTAACCATTTCACAATTTAGACATTCACTTGGCAATGCTTTCTTAATTTACTTTCTCTGCAGATTTAAGAGTTGAAGACAACACAGGGACAACTTCATAAAATATGCAGAGTGCAGCCTAAATAGAATGTTTGTGGCTAAATGATATTTGACACTATTTGCAAGACTGGCAATTTTATTAGAGAAAGTGCAGAAGATCAACGTACTCCTTAAAAAAAGGGACAATTTGTTCTTGTATCATTGATCATAGAAATCTGTTCGGATGAAAAACAAGGAATTTCTACTTTACTCATCTGACATGAAAAGAATCTTAGGCTTTAGAGCTGAGCAATGTAAGTTTGGCATCAGATTGATATGAGCCTGAGTCCTGGTTATTTCATTGGCAGTTGAATGGGCCTTGGGTAAGAAACTTGGCCTCTGTAAGTTTTAGCATCTTCATCTTCAAAGAGGGATAATAATTAAAAATTCATACAAACAACTTTTATCCTGCTAAAGACCTGCAGGCCATGATCTCATTCATACTATTACAAGTACTCAAGGAGATGACCAAAGATGTGAGTTTACATTAGGGTCTGGTACAAAAAAGGGTACTCAGTACATGTTCACTAAAATATTTTGTTGACTATTTTCTCCCATTAGGTTAAGTGGGGTTTTCTATTTGGTTTTGTTTTTTTGCTTGAACCAAATAAAGTTTCAAACAGTCAGTTCCCTAGTATTTTAAAAATAGAAACACTGGAGTGAATCAAAAAACTGTATATGTATGGCACTTGCAGAGGTAATGTTTTGTCCTGTGTGACTGGGTTGAATGTGAAATTGTCTTGTTATATGGATGCCTTTTAGCCTCACTAGACATAAAGTCCATGTTAACTCAAAATGAATTCAAGCAAACTGTGGATATTTTGAGGCTTTTTTTCTTGTTATTTGGTTAGTTTCATTTTGTATTAAGAGTTGTATTGTCTTTTCCACTCTCTCTTTTGGAAATGAGAAATGTTTTTCTTGTTTATAGATCCTTAAATTTTCTTCTAAAAAAGTTGACTTTTCAATAGTATGATCTTGCTAATATGTGATGAGTACATTTAACATACATAACATTATGAAAATTTAGCCTACATTCTAAAAAATACCTATGTAAAAAAAATAAAAAACTAAAAATCTAGTGTGCAACCTCAAATTCATTCAAAAGCAGCTCAAACACAGCAAGCAATATTAAGATTATCTTTTTCTTTCCACACTGAAGAAGAATCATAATTAAGAAATGTGGTCTAAAGGCTATATTGCTGAATGTTGGTAGAATGAGATTTGGGAATTAAAGAAGATTCTAGTTTTCTGAGAACATTTCAGAATACAAAAGAATCATTCGCAGCTTAGAGTAGCAAAAGACAAGAAATATTCAAATTCGTTTGCATCCACTGAGTTTTTTCACTCTAGAATTTCTGGAATCAAGTTAGACTTCTATTTTCAAAATGGCATTATAGTTACATATAAAGATTTAGAACCAGCTCTAAATATTTATAGCAAAGGCACAGAAACACAAGTATACATGTATGTACAAACTGAATGTTCCTCACTTAGATTGTAAAGTTTTCTGGATATTCTCCCAATTATGACCCTCTGCAACTTCAGGGGAAAACAGATGTTCAGCAAATAAAGAGGAAAAAATAGGAATGGCCAAAGAAGCAGAATAGTTCATTCTTATTTATGTACTAAAAATGTACAGGCATGAAATTACCCACATATTTTCACGAGCAAATGAGAATCAATTGGAAACTGTTGGATCCATGAATAAGTAGATGTTTTTAAGTAATTTATTGCCATGAAATTAATATAACCCCAAATTGCCCATTTTAAAGTGAGCAATTCAATGGTATTTAATGTATTTACAATATTGTTAAATCTATCTAGTTTCAAAACATTTCCATCACTCCAAAGTAAAGCCCCTTATTCATAAAAGAGATATTTCTCCTTTACCCATATGCCTACCTGCTGGCAAATGCCAATTGGCATTCTATCCTGATGGTTTTATCTTTTCTAGATATTTCACATAATGAAGTCATACAGCATGTGACATATTGTGTCTGGCTTCTTACACTTGGTGTAACGTTTTGAAGGTTTATCCATGTTGTAGTACATGTCAGTATTTTGTAGATTATTATTATTGATTGAATAATATCTCCTTCTATGTACAAACCACAATTTGCTTATTTATTCTACCTTCTGACTATTTTATTGCAAAACTACTACCAATGAAGGTGTGCATACATGTATTTATTTGAATATCTGTTTTCACTTCTATATGATATTTGAGCAGTATTGGAATTGTGTGGTCTTATGATAATGATAGAAAGAATTCTCTTATACAGATCATTTTAGAAACAACCAAAATTTTCCACAGTGCATGTACATGTTTGCAATCTTGTGACAATATATGAATATTTCAGCTTCTCCATATCCTCCACAGGTTTTATCTTTAAGAAACAAGTGGTTGGTTTAGTCACTCTATTGAGTGTGAAGTGTCATTTCTCCCGAGAGCCGCTGCTGTTTGCCGACCGGCTGCTTCAAGCGGCTCCGGTTACTGAGGAAAACCTCGGCTTCTTTACCTGACTTGCTCCAAGCGGTTCAGTGCAGCATCTTGCTCTTTTCGCTTACCTAAAACCACCGCTTCTCGTGCTTACAGCCCTACCAGCAGGACAGAAGACACGTAGGCGTCAAAGTTTCATCAAGCAGCTTCCCCTTTATTCAAATAACACCCTCAATATATAAGCAGTATCATGCATAAGCAATCGTAACCAGATATGTCCATCCAATCCTGTTAAAGGTCCAGCAATCACTTGCTCGAGCATACATGTAAAGTATATCTGTCCACGTGCTAGGCAGCTGAACTGATTATAATACGGCCAATTGTAAATGTGATCTGCCTTTCTCCATGCATAATCAGAATGCCGTTTGCTCTCTGCCAGTCGCCATTTTTGGATGCACGCGGCGTAACCCTGGGCCCGGTTCCGCCCGCCACAACTCCCCCTTTCTCTTTATAAAAGGGACCATGCCTGTCTTAGGTTGTCCATGGCAGAGCAACATCCTTACCCATCATTGGACAATGAGGCTCTAGCCCTCATTTCCTGTCTTAGGTTGGTATGAGCTCCCCATGAATCTTACCCGTCATTGGCTACCGGTTCAGCATAATAAACCAGACTTGGGGGGATGGGCCAGCATCAACTGCGATGAGAGCTTGGCGAATAATGGCTGTTTTTCTGTGTGGATGTATATGCATTTTGTACATGCACAGGACAGATGCAACACACAAGAGACCTCCACTAGACAAAAACCCAAACCATTCTTTTCCCCATAGAACAGCGGACTGCAGAAATGTGGCCAAATATTGTAAAGTTAGGAGGATATAGAATAGAGGAGTTGGTAAGGGGTGCAGGATAGGGCCACATCTTCACTATCCCCCGTAGTTCACGCGGGTCTCCTCCATTAACTTGGCGAGAATTTGCCAGCACCATCAGCGGGAGAAGTCTCCTCATCTTCTTCCTGTTTTTGGATCTCTGTTGAGGCCTTGACCAATCTCTCCGGCACCCAAATTGGTGATTGTGCGTCCTGTGGGAAAACACAAACAGACCCTCGGGTGCAGATTAATACCTGATCTGGGCCTTTCCATTGTCCTGATAGAATGTCCTTCCAGAGCACTTGAGGTAGATGCTTTTTATTAGGCTCTGAATGATGGTCAGCAGCAGATTGGCCCTCAGAATCAAGATTTAAAAATTTAAAATGACAAGACAACAGACAATTTGTCTTTTGGGGATCTGTGTGATGCCCCTATTCCCTTTTTTGTTTATAAAGCATGTTTTTAAGCATTAAATGGGCATGCTCAACAGTGCTTTGTCCAGTAGGATTATAGGGAATTCCTGTGACCTGTTGAATACCAAAGGTGGAACAAAATTGTTTAAAGGTCTGGGACGTATATCCAGGACCATTATCTGTTTTAATTTGTTTGGGAACTCCTAGGATGGAGAAAGAGTGTAAACAGTGTGTTATTACATCTTTGTTTTTTTCTCCAGTAAGAGCAGAGGCCATAATAAAAAAAGCCGCGCCGAACCATTTGGAGCAAGTCAGGCAAAGAAGCCACAGTTTTCCTCCATAACTGGAGCCAGAGCCTCTTGCAGCAGCCCGTGGGCAAACAGCAGTGGCTCTCGGTAATTTCACTATGGTCTTGATTTGCATTTCCCTAGCAATTAATCATCTTGAGCAACTTTTCATGAATTTGTTGGCCATTGTATTTCTTCTTTAGAGAAATGTCTATTCAAGACCTTGTCCCTTTGTAAATTTTGTTGTTTCTCTTTTTGTTTTTGCATTGTAAGATTTTTTTCATTCTGAATCCTAGAGTCTTATCATATATATGATTTGAATTTTTTTCCATTTTCTGAACTATCTTTTTATGTTTATGATAACACTCTTTGATGCACAAAATTTTTAACTTTATGATATCCAATTCAACTATTTTTTTGTGGTAGCTCATTGCTTTTGGCATCACATCTAGGAATCCATCACCAAATTTGAGTTCATGCAAATTTATCTGTATGTTTTCTTGTAAGAATTTTAGGATTAGGATACTAGGTCTTATATTTAGGTCAGTGATTAATTTTTAGTTAATTTTTGTACATGAGGTAAGAATCTAACTTTTTTCTTTTGTGTATGACTATCCAATTTTGTCCATAGTGTTTATTGAAGAGACTGTTCTTTCCTCCTTTGAATTTTATTAACAGCTTTGTCAAAAATCAATTGGCCATAGATACATGCATTTATATTTGGATTCTAAATTCTATTCCATAGATCAACGTATTGGTCTTAATGCCACTATTTATTTTTGATTAAAGAAGGTTTATAGTAATATATATATATATATATATATATATATATATATATATTGGTATTGAGAATCAAACCAAGGCTTGTATATACTAGACAAGTGCTCTACCACTGACCCACAAACCCAGCCCAATAATAAGTTTTGAAATAGAAAAGTATGACTAATTTAAACTTGTTCTTTTGCCAAGATTGTTTTGGTTATTCAGGTTCTCTTTCAAATTTCATATGAATTTAAGGACCAGTTTTTACATTTATGCAAAAGAACAGTAACTGTAATTTTGTTAGTGATTGTGTTGAATTTGTAAACCACTTTGAGTACTACTGACATCTTAGCAATCTTATGTTTCAACACATTGCATGTATATGTAACATCTTTCCATTTATTTGGGTCTTTAATTTCTTTCAGAAATATTTTCTAAGTTTCAATGTATAAAACTTTCACTTTCTTGGTCAAATTTATTTCTAGATATTTTGTTTGTTTTAGTCAGCTTTTTGCTGCTGTGACTAAAAGATCTGACCAGTTCAATTATAGAGGAGAAAAGATTTATTTAGGGACTCACGGTTTCAGAGGTCTTTGTCCATAGAATGCTGGTTTTGTTCCTTGGGGCTTGAGGTGAAGCAGGACATCATAGCAGAAGAGTGTGGCAGAGGGAACCCGTCACATGACCATTAGGAAGCAGAGAGAGAGTCTCCTCTCTTGAGATACAGAATATATATCCCATAGCCACGCCCTAATTCCTACCTTCTTCAGCCACACCTTACCCCTTCAGTTACTACTGGGCTAATCCCTGTCAGGGGATTATATGACTGAGTTAAGTGTCTTACAACCCAATCATTTCTCCTCTGAACCTTTTTGCTTTGACTCACACCTGAGCTTTTGTGGGGACACAAAACCGTAACATTGTTCTTTTGATGCTAATCTTTTTAATGGGATGGTTTTCTAAATGGAATTGTTTATTATTTTCTTTTTTGAATTGTTCACTGCTGGTATATATAGAGACACATCTGATCTTGTATCCTACAACTTCACTAAATTCATTTTTTAATACCAGTAGCTCTTTTTGATTTGGAGGGATTTCTGAACTGTAGCCTCAAGTCATCTACACATAGTGATGTTTTTATTCTTCCCTCTCAGGTTTGGATTCAATTTATTATCTATCTATTGTCTTCCTAATTTCTCGGTCTACAACTTCCAATACAAAGCTATTAGCAGTGACAAATGTAGACATTCTTGTTTGTCCATGATCTTAGGAGGAAAGCTTTCAGTCATTGAATGAGATGCTAGTTGTGTTCTTGGTCATGTTGTGGACATTCCTTTCTATTCCTATTTTTTCTGCTATTTTTATCATAAAAGAATTAATTTCTTCAAATTTGTTCTGCATCAATTGAGATGATCATCTGTTTCTGATTTACTAATGTGTAATGCATTGTTTTCCTTAGATTGAGCCACCTTTGAATTCTTACAAACCTCACCTCACCTGGTAATAAGAAATAATCTTTTTATTATGCTGTTGAATTCAGATTGCTAGTGATTTGTTGAAGATCTTTACATCCATATATATGTAAGGGATATTGGTCTATAATTTTCTTTTTTCATAGTGTCTTTGTCTGGCTTTGGTATTGGGATACCGCTTTTCTCATACAATGAGTTAGGAAGTGTTCTTTCATCTGGTATTTTGTTTTGTTTGTGAGAGTTTGGGAAAGATCCGTATTAATCTTCTTTTTTTTTTTTTTTTTTTTTTTGATAGAATTCACCAGTAAAGTATTCTGGACTTTTCTTCATTGAGAAATATTTTTTCATTGTTGAATCAATCTCTACTTGTGTATATAAATCTGTTCAGATTTCCTATTTCTTCCTGAGTCAGTTTTTGTAATTCCTATGGTTCTGGGAATTTGCCATTTCATTAAAATTGTTTAATTTTTTGGAATATTTCCTTATATTCCTTTTTTATTTCTCTAACAGCAGATTCAGTGTCCTCGATTTGTTTCTGATTTTAGTTAGGAAGGAACTAACTCTGTCAGTGTATCTAAAGGTTTGTAAATATGTTGGTCTTCTCAAAGAAGCAAGTTTTGGTTTCTCTGATTCTATTATTTTTCTATTATCTATTTTGTTTATATCTATTTAATCTTTATTATTTCATTCCTTTTTCTAGCTTTGATATAAGTTTACTCTTCTTTTTCTAGTTCATTAAGATGTAATTTTAGTTTAATAGATCTGAGATTTTTCTTCTTTTGTAATATAAATTTCATCTGCTATAAATGTTCCATGTTTGTAATTTTAAACTCTTATTTTTATTTATGTATTTTGTAATTTAACTTGTGTTTTGTTTTTGACTCATTAATCATTTTAGAGTCTATTTAACTTTTATATATTCATGTCTTTTCCAATTTTCTTTTTTAGTGATTTTTTGCTGAATTCCATTGTTATCTGAAGAAATGCTTAATATGGTTTCAGTCTCTTAAATGTATTGATACTTGTTTTGTGACTTGATATACATTGTGTCCTATAGAATATTTCACATGCACTTGAGAAGAACATGCATTGTACCCTTGCTGAGTGGTATATTGTATCTTGTAGAGTATATATTTGTGTTAGGTAGGGTTTGTTCAAATCCTCTATTTATTTATTAATCTTCTGTATAGATGTTCTTTCCATCACTGAAAGGAAGTAAGCTGTGGTAGACTCCAACCTTGGTTCTCTGTCTTCCTTGAAATCTGAAAATATTTTTGCTTGTATATTTAAGGGCATTATTGTTGGTTCTGTGTGTGTGTGTGTGTGTGTGTGTGTGTGTGTGTGTGTGTGTCTGGTGTGTGTGTAATCGTTATATCCTCTTGTTGAACTGACCCTTTTAGAATTTATGTCTTTCCTTGTTTTGCAAGTCTATTTTCCCTGATATTAGCTTAGATGTTCCAACTCTCCTTGTTCACTGTTTGCTTGAAGTATCTTTTCCAGTAGAGATTTTTATAACTTCCCAATGCATGTCAAATGTTATTGAACTGTTCATTCATTCATTATCTGATTGGTTACATACTACCTATAAGATGTAGATCCTGCCCTCAAGTGACTTTCATTTTATTATGATCATTCAATAGCACTAAGATGGTGTTTTAAGTATTGTCTCTCAACTAAGAAAAATGTTTTATTGAAATGTTTTTAATCCCATTATGGAAGTATAATTTCTACACAATAAACTGACCTATTTTAAGTGTATTGTTCAATAAGTATTGAAATGTACCCACTCATGTATATACCCAATCATAGTCACTTCTGTAATGTTAAAGTGCTTTCACAATCCCTTTAATCTAGGCAATCATTGCTCTACTTTTTCTCAATATAGTTAAAATTGTCCTTTCTAAAATTTCAGGAAATTAAAGTATCTATTCTTCCATAGCTAATTTTTGTTAGCATAATGTATTAGAATCCAAATGTGTACACACACATTTTATTGTGTGTACCTGTAGTCCATTCCTTTCAATTGGTAAATAGCTTTCAGTGAATTAATATGTAATTTTCTACTCATCTGATTATGGACCCTTAAATCATTCTAGCTCAGAGTTATCATAAATAATCCTATTAGTTATAGTTGCATTCATTGTTTTTGTGAACAAACTTTTGGTTTCTCTTGGGCAAATGTCTAAAAGTACAATTTTAGGTCAGATGCTAAGTGTATGTTTAACCATATAAGAAGCTGCCACAGAGCATTCCAATGGTTATGCCATCTGACATTCCCACCAGCAGGTATGAGAATTCTGTTCTAGCTGTCCTGTATCCTCTCCAATACTTGGTGGTGTAGCCATTACAATGAAGTAGTTTTTGTTTAATTGCCATTTTCTTGATAATTAATGAGCTTGAGCCTATTTCCATTTGTTTATTAGACATTTGTGTGTCTTCTTATGTGAAGTATCTATTGAAACTTTTTTGCTCATATTTCAATAGGCTGTTCTTATCATTGAGCTGTTAACATGATTTTTGTTTGTTTATTTGTTTTGGGTACTGGAGATTGAACCCATGGTGCTCTATCACTGAGCTAAGTTCCCATTCCTTTCGCTTATTTTGAGACAGAATCTTCCTAAGTCACTAAGACTGTTCTTGAACTTGCAATCTTCCTGACTCCATCTCCCAAGTCACTAGGATTACAGGCATGTTCCAACACAACTGGCTGTTTAAAATGTTTTATATATTCCAGGTATAAGTCCTGTGAAGATAAATGTTATAAATAGTTTCTCATAATAAATGACTTAAAATTTCATTTTTAACGTTGTCTTCCGAAGAACAGATTTCAATTTTAATTAAGTTCAACTTATCATTTTTTCCTGTATGCTTAATATATTGTTTCCTGGGAAATCTGTGCTAGACCAAGGATGCATAATTTTTTTTCTTTGGTTTCCTCTAAACTTTATGTTTTAGTTCAAGCATTTAAGTATGATATTTTTCAGCTTGCATTAGTTCATTGTTTTCTTTTTTGCTTTATTTTTAAATTAAATTAATTTTAACTGGTATAAAAAAGTATAAAAATGTACATACTTATGGGGTACCATATGATGTTTCAATACATATATACATTGTGTAATGTTTAAGCCAGGTCAAACATGTCCATCTTCTACTAAATTGTGATCAAATAGGGATGGATGTTCTGCTTAACTATTGCACAGTAGGATGACTATAGATAAGGATAATGTACTGTTCAGTTCATAAACCTAGAAAAAAGGACCTCAAAGGTTTTCACCATAAAGAAATGATAAACCCATTAAGTACTGTTGAGAATAGAATCTTTTCTATAATTCAAGAAGTGTGAGGATGTTATTGTCTCTTTGCTAGAACATATAGCAAACCACTAACAAAAACACATTTTTTTAATGAAAAGGTAAGGCCAATGAAAGAAATTTCTCATGGCTCTGTGAATTGAACAGGATACTATATGTACTGTAAAATGTGCAGGATTCTCAATTTTTAAGATTTAAATGCTGATGATGTTAAACAGATGCTGCCTACTGCTGCATTCATTTTCACAAACTTTTCTTTTATTCAAATGTGTAACTCTCAGCTCTGAATTACTGCTATGACTTAGCAGTGGATAAATCAGATGGGGATGCAAAACCAGCACAACTTTTACCAAGAACATTCATCAATATTTAGCAAAAATATCCATGCATTTACCCTTGAACCAGCAAAATGACTTTTAGAATTACATCCTAAACATGAAATGGCAAAAATGCAAAAGGTCTTTGCAGAAGACTGTTTATTACAGCACTATTGTAATAGTAAGACTGGAAATAACCCAACTGTCACCCATGGAGAACTTGTTAAATAAACTATGCTTCATCTGCATATTGGAGTACTATGTGATGGTTAAAGAAATGGAGAATATATTTATATACTATTATGTAGAGGTCTCCACATTATACTCAAGTTAAAAAAAAAGCAAGTTAACATGGAGAAAAAATGTTTATGTCTCTTAATTTAATGAAGAAAATAAAATATTAAAAAAATTATATGTAATATAGCTACATAAGTACACAGTTTGAGAAATGAAGAATAAAACAAAAGATAAAAAATCAATAAAATTGCTTTAGAGGGATAAATAGATGAGAGGAGTGAGAAATAGAAAACACACTTTGAAGAAAATATTTTATTTCATACATTTGATTTAGAACCATGTAAATGTTTTACATGATTATAAGACACATTAAAATGCTAAAAGTAACTTCTAAGAACCAAAGACAAAATGGAAAGAAAAAATAAACTTAACAATGTATCAAATTGCTACCTTAACCAAACAGTAAAAAATGATTAGAAAGGACTGTTTAAAATTAATAATTTGACTATTAAGTTTCCTTCTAGATATACATATATATGTATGTATATCACAAAGACCAAATATATGTTAAAAACCTGGAAAAACAAATATATTTCAATGCATTTTCTGTAATCCTGTTTTAGTAATAATGTCCATAATGCTTTGAAACCATATTTCATATATGTAAGAAAAGAATGCATTTATAAATTAAAGACATTATTAAAACCTTATAATCTTAAATTAGTACATTTAAATTTAAAAAAATATCAATATAAACTCATGGTGGCATGTTTTCTCTTTAAAAAAGTAAATGCTGGCATGTTCAATGAATCAACTTAAAACCAATCAACAAGGTACCAATAGCATCCCAATACTGCAGTGATATTTCCCAGTGGAAGGAAACAAGGCTTCCTGGAAAAACGGCTGACTCCAAACCTGAAGCAGTGAATGTAGAAATGAGCCTGAAAGATCTGGTTACAGCAGAAACCAATAAAGTTATCAAAGACTATTAAAGTTAGAACAGGAGGAATTAGAAGGAAATTTGAAGAGACTCCTACTAGAAAAAAAGTTATACATCAGAGAATATTTTAATAATAAAACCAAAGAATTAAAACAGCAAAATCCATCAGTTAGTTCATAGTAATACAAAATTCTCACTGATTACCATATAAGTCACCATTACAAATAATCCCTTGAAATAAACCATTCTAGAACTCAAGCAAAACTCAGGGAATTTTTGCTCAAGGGTCAGAATTCCTGCAGGTAAGAAGCCTCTGGCATGAGTTTGCCTGTACTTGACTGTAAGCAGTGATGAAGTCCAGACCACCTTTCTATCATTCTCCTTGGATGAGCTGCTGACTGGTGAGACAGGTTTGCTCAGAGTAGTAATGGAAGCAGAAGAAATGAAGCCCACTCCCAAGCACATTTTAAGTCTCTTTTAGCTTCAAGCCTCTAACAGGTCTTTAGCCAAAGCAAGTCTCATGACTGAGTCCAAAGTCAAGAAAGAAGAGGAAGAACACTCTGTGCTACTAAAATGAACTGAGAGGTAACAAGACAAAGGGGGTGCACACAGGCAGGATAAAGAGTTAAGGTCAATCATGCAAACTGCCACAGTTACCTGTGTACCTTTTCCAGAGAAAAAACCAATAAGTAAATGTTTAAAACATATCTATTTTTGCCTCTCCAGTTAAAAAACTACCCATGAAAATAGTGAAACAGTTGATGGAAAATTTATTTCTTCAACTAATAAATAAGAAAGGAATGATAGAATAAAAATATCACCATTAGAGAATACTCTAGAAATAGAATATTACCATGCACAACCTATTATGATAAGATACATTAACTGGTTATGTTATAGTTTAATAAAACTATTAGATGAAAGTTTATAGAGCTAGGAAACTAACAAATATACCAAAGTTGTTAGGGAGCAATTGAAAACCAACTTGAAAAGACTCTCACTAGACAAACATGAAAAAATTTGAGAATCAATTTGCATAGTAACACTGATGGATCAAAATTCATTAAAATATTTAAATACATGAGTCATAGAGATATTAAACACAAAATTCACAAAATTCAAACAAGGAAAAATAACACATGGATGACATTTGCATGATGAAAAGAAACCAACTCATTATTTTGGTCAAAGAAAAATAAAGGGAAACATGCAGGCATTTGTCCAGATTTCTCTATATGCAATATAACTAAAAGTAACCAGGTAGTTGAGAAGAGAAAGTCTCTTTTCAAACTAATATTTCAGTTAATAAATCATGAAGGATTGAAAGAAGGGGAACATCACTATTTCACAACACCTCATCTCTTAGCAGATATGTCCAATGACCACCAGATACTAACATTATTCAAATAAAGATGAATACTACATACTTCCTGAATAAAATGCATTATATATATGCAATATATATATATATATATTCCTAGAATAGGAGAATTATTTTGAAAAATGCACCCACATGACCACATTCACTAATTAGGGTGAATGTGTCCTCTTATGTCTGATGCTTAAACTTCCTGATTATCTTTGTAAATGACTTATGACAGTATATGTTCATAAACCATTATATTCCTCATAATAAACAACTCTGGTTTATGTGAGACAGTCAAGAAAATACTACCAGTACTTTAAGATAGTGATATGAGGACACAGTGACTGTCTTCTGTTGTCACCAGTATTCCTTCACCATGCATGCAGGATAGGTATAAAGCAAAGTCATTTATTTGGTATCACAAGATTCTTGTATGCTAGAGATTTCCTCTCACTGCTTTTATGTTGTTAAACCTCTTCAAGGAGGTAAACTGATAAGAATTTCAATGGTGCAAACAAAAATGCACCAGAGCTGTTATTAAAGGTTTTATTAAAGCTCTTGTTGCTTTAACTACAGAGGCTACGGTTTGCAAATGAGACCTCTGTGTGGATGTAACATCTCATTGATTTGTCTAAACTTGAATATCACAGGAAAAGACATATTTCTTGGACCTATGACTTTGAAATAAGGCTCTTTATTGACTTTTGATTTTTTTTTTAACTGCGGGTAATGCGAGACTTTGACATTGAATGTATGTTAAATGTGCTGAATTGTGTGAAAAATTGTCAATTTGGAAGACAGAGATTGAGAATACAAAGTTTATAAAATCATTAGATGTAGAGAGAAAGAGAGGGAGACAGAGACAGTAATAGAGAAACAAAGAGGAAAAGAGAGAAGATTCAAAGTATTAAATAAAAGCATGGATGGACAACAGTGTACTTACTTCAGTATTATACTGGTAAAATTGGTCAAAATTTAAATGTTATTAGTTTCAGAAGGGAAATGATTAAGTGACTGGTGTTAGTACTATAAAATAAACATTGGAACATGTCCTTTCTGTACCTCCTGTTGGGTTCATTTCCAGGGCAAGAATGCTGTCACACGAAGCCAGATGGATTATTGGTCTGGCTCTAAGTGACAGCTGCTCTCAGGCTGATGAGGTAAACTTACAACTGTAAAGGTATAACATAGGCCATAAGTTCTCAAGAGAAATCATCAAAGAAAAAGCAAAATAACAATTTTTGTTCAGTCCTAAGTCTTATTAATCATGTTTGTTCCATTATTTTGCTGTTTATGAAATTGAGATGAGCAGCTATGTGATCCTACACATTTGGAGTCCAATTGGGAATTGGGCAGACCTCCTTGGAAGTTCCTCCCCAAATTTTTGAGACTAAAAAGCAAACCAAAACACACACACACACACACACACACACACACACACACACACACATACACACCAGGCACAAACAGAAGGCTTAATACCCAGTTGTAGTCAAGATTCAGGACACAGCGGAATTATATGGGGATCATGATTGAAAATACAGATTCTTGGGTTCTGACTTTACAAAATTCCAAATCATTAGGTATGGGAGTAGGCCTAATAATCTCTAGTAAACACCACAGACAATTTTTACTTATTTATCTACTTATTTATTGGTACTGGGGATAGAACTCAGGGGAGGTTTACCCCTGAGCTACTTCCCCGACCCAACCTTTTTTTTTTTTTTTTTTTTTTTTTTAATTTTGAGACTGAGTCTCACTAAGTCACCCAGGCTGCCCATAAACTGGAAATCTGCCTTCCTCATCCTTCAGAGTTGCTGGGATCCAGGTGTGCATTACTCTGCCCCATACCTCAGGTGATTTCAGTGTGTACAGCACCTGGAACATGATTATCATACAAACTAAATTGACACTATTTGAAAAGATGTAGAATTTAGAAAATATTCATTTCCTCTTCATAAATTTTTAACGAAATATTAACGACACTGAATTTCAAGGATTTTTCAGTATGTTCATAAACATATACCTCTGCATTATTTATTTGAAAGTAATATATTCTTTTTTTTCTTTTTTTTTTTGGGGGGGGGGGTGCTGGGGATCGAACCCAGGGCCTTGTGCTTGCAAGGCAAGCACTCTACTAACTGAGCTATCTCCCCAGCCCCCAAATGTAATATATTCTTAATTCAGTTATTATTTTCAAATGACAAAATGGTCAAAATGGTAAATTTCTCATGAAATAAAGAGATTTAAAATATAGATCAACTATTCATAGTATTCAACAATCATTGTCATTTTCAGTATTCTAAATATATTCCAATTTAAATTCCCCAATTGCACAATTTAAAGTTACATGTCTGTGATAGTTCCATGAAAACTTCAACAGTCATAAGAATACCAAAACCTTTTTTATTGCTCTATTTTTTATTTATTTATTTATTTTATTTTTTGACAGTATATTAGCCACCCTGTTCTTTGCCAGAAGAGATACAAACAATAGAGAAGAGCTTTTAGAGTTTAGCCAAGTGTTTCTTGGAGAATGATCCTGGCCCAACCTGCAGTAGAATTAAGTGGTACTTATTCTAAAGTACAGATTCCTGAATCCTCCCTTAAATAAGGATCAGGGGTAGGTGGGGAAGGAGGGAATGAATATCTATAAGTCATAATTTCCAGTTTTAGAGGTTTAGATCTACCAGAGATGTCAAATCCTCTTCTTAAAGGGAACAGAAAAGGGGGGGGGGGGAGTACATGATTTGAATTTCCATGGTATTTCCTGAAATCTTTACTTCCTTTTATAGTGACAAAGGAAAACTTTCAATGCAGGGTCAGGACTAGGGTAGGGTAAATGAGGCTCTTCTTTGGGTACAAAAAGTAAGAAAAACTTTTTAAAAACAAATTAAACAAAAAACAAAGGCAGAATACAGTAGTGGGTCTAGCTGTATTAGGACCTGAAGTAAACTAAATCATCAATCAGTAACCCTTTAAATGAGTAAAACATGTAATAGTGATTTTGTCTTTATTGAAAATGGGGTTTTATTTGTTGTTGTTCATCATGGATATTTTTTCAGTACCTTAGTTTTTACTAGCACAATAAAATGGTGTTTATCTTAATTACTGAGTTTTTCATTAACCCTCTGTTTTGTACCAGAAGCAAAGCTTCACCAATTTCCCACAAATTCTGGCTCTAATCCTTTGCACTGTGCTGGATGAGATTGCAAGGGTTGTTTAAAAGCATGCATAGCACTCAGGCACCATAGGTTGTTGCATTCCCTGGTTATATTTGTTTCTGCCTGGTGGTAGGACTAACCATGCTCTCAGAATTTAATCAGACCATTTATATATAATGTAACCAACCAAGCTTCCATTTTCCTATACTGAGATTGAACTGCCAGCTTCCTAAAGTATATGCTTTGGTTAATCACTTTACAAATGAACTAACTAATATACTGAGAAGTAAATAAGGGAGGTGGAGAGAGGAAAAACAAACAAACAAACAAAAACAAATCTCATGCTATCCTATATCCATTTTTTGATATAAAGTAAAAATACTGAATTCACCAAAGAATAATTCTCCTGAACAACTAATAGTATCTTTCCGATTCCATTGGATTTTGTATGGAAGAGTTTTTCTAAAGAAAATGCTTTTGAAGTTCCATGACCAGGAAGAGGAAACTCAAGCCAACTATTTGATTGTCTACTAAGTACTTGTTGTGACATGTACTTGGAGAAGCAGATTTTGTCAGATGAGCTCTTTCATTATTGCAGTGTCACTATTGTCTTTATTAGACTAAAACAGCTTGTTTAAAACCTACACATGGCAGGAATCTTTTGAAAATTGTTTGTTCAAATGTGGCATAGATTTACAGACCAAAAAGTAGTGAGAAAGCTGAAACATAAACTCAAAATTAGCCTTTTGAGAACAGTTAAAGGAGCCAGGGTTCAGTTAATGATGAATGTAGAAAAAAGGACCAATGACAAAGCCACATGTTGATGACAATTTCTTTTCCTTTTTTTTAATTAACTAGAATACAAGGGCTTAAACAACACAATGAATAACATAATTCCATAAGTATACTGAGTGCCAAACACTGATAATGAAGAATGCATTATTTTTTATTGGTTCTTTTTAGTTATACATGACTGTAGAGCTTCCAAAGGAAAATGTGCAGGAGTTAGCACTGGGCATGCTCAGCATTATCTAATCATAACATTTTTTAACTTCCTGTAAAAAAAAAAGAAGTGATTTTTCTATAATGACTTTGTCTTTTCTGTAAAAACATATATGTACTCTAAAAGTTGTTACCTTTAAAAATATTTCCATATACTCAGGTTACTGGGAAGATTTTGGTTTGGGACCTGAAGGAAAGTTTTCTACATAATTAGGATTATGAGGCCCCTGATTGCATCAATTTTATATGGTAATGGATTTTCCTTTCTCAGAAACATTAAAAATTGAAATTGATACTTAAATATTAAGTGTTTATATGGTATTGTCCTATGCAGAAATAAGGAGGAAGTATATTTTAGGTCATTTAAAGTTTATTAAAACTTTAATTATTTGAAATGTTTTCTTAAAAGTTCTCAAGAGTTTTGCTTGCTCCATTAAGTAAGTATAGAAAATATTTCTATAATAAATTTTTGTGAAATATGAAATAGTATATATACTAAGTAAAATATATCCTATTTAGGAAAGTGGACATTTTTGCCACTTTATTTCAGCAGAAGGAATAATGAAGTTCAAAAAATATCATATTATTTAAGGATGTGGAAATTTTTCTTTTATCTCATGTCATTTTGGCAATGTATTAAAGGAAAATTTACATACCATTTTCACTCATATTTTCCCTAAAATGTAACTATTAATCTTTTAAGAATTTTTAAAATCTACTATTTTTACTAATGTTTTTCTGAAAACTTAATGATTAATCTTTAATTTTAAGAATTCTCAAGAAAGTCTCCTTTTTATACATTTATTAAACAAAGATGGTGTGTGTACCTTCCACATTGCAGGGGTTATGTGAGATTCTGAAGAGACAAAGTCAGTTAGAGACAGTAAGCATCCTCACGAATGGATATCATGAAAAAAAACCCCTAATGTTTGAAAGTTAATTTATGTAATTTCTTTCAAAACAGCAATATGACATTTTTGTCACAACTAGCAATGAAAAAGAATTCATCTAAATCATACTACAAATATTACATGTTTGAACTGATAGGATGCAGTGAGGGTGGGAATGTAAAATCTTTAATGAAGATATTAAAAAGAAGATATTAAAACAACAATTAATGGTTTAAACCTACATCTCAAGAACAGCAAGAAATTAGAATAGTGCACTAAAAGGAAAGAAATTTAAAAAGAAGGAGCAGAATTAAATTATATAGAAAATGAATATATAATAAAAAGTCCAGAAAGGCAAATGTTGAGTTTTAGGAAAAAATCAATAACTCCTTAGCATGATTTATGAAAATAAAAAGACTGAAGGAAAAATACTAATGCCATGGAAAATGGAGCATGTGTGGGATCCTACACAATTTAAAGTAATAGGTTTTTTGGCTTAGACAACCTCACTGGTGAATAATCTACCCAGCATTTAATGAAAAAGTAATGTCAATGTTACATAATCTGTTGCAGAATATAGAAAAATGTGAAACTACTCCCACTTTGTTTCATAAGGATAGTATCAGTTTGTTCCCAAATTACAAGCTACTGTTTCATGAATTTAGTTGTAGAACTACTACTTTAAATAGAACTGAACACAATTAATAAAATAGTTATATATTATGAACAATATCGTGTGTTGGGACTAATGACATGTTAACTAACTCAGACTGACTCCTTACTCTCTGGCAAGTGAGCAAGATCAAGGCCTCAAAGGCGGTTTCAAAAGTTAATGATAAATCAGACCACCTTCAGGGATTGGTTAACAACAGTTTCAGGAACGAGATCAGCTCGTGCTTGCCATATAGTCCTATGGGACTCTTGCCTGCGTGAACACCACCCACCCCTTGCTGACCTTTAAGTTGATTGGTTCCTGCCTAGCTTTCACCCTACATAAAAGCTGTGTGACTTCCTCAATAAACAAGTTCCTGCTGTGACTGGTCTCCCTGACACCTCTGATTGTCCTCTGCCCAGAGGGCTGGATGTGGGCAGTCAGTCAGCCCTACCTTTCTGGGTCTGGCCTTGTTGGGGAGTGCTCCCTTCCCTTGTCGCTGGTTGAGAAGAGCAAGGGGGCTAAAGACCCCAACAATGAATGGTGTATGCTAGGAATCTAGCAGGGGTTAGCATCACAAAATTAACTACCTTAGTTCATCTCATTAACAGAAGAAAGAAAAATTATATGATCATCTCAATAGATGTCAAAGTAATATTCAATGGGATTTAACAATATTAGCAGATTGAAATTGATAGTAAATTTACCTAACCTGCAAAAGAGTATCCTCATATAAAACTATAATAGCCATATTGTATAATGTTGAATTGCTAAAAGCTACAATATGTGATTTTATGATTCATTATAGAATTTCACTAATTGAGACAACAAAAATTAAAAACCTGTAAAATAAAATAGGTAGTAAGTAGACATACCTCACGTATATTAATGCTTCATTTTTTACAAAGATAACACTACAGAATAATGGGGAAATAATGGCCTTTTCATTATATAATTCTGGGTTAACTAAATATTCTTGAGGAATAAATTACTCTCTGATGAAATGTTGATCTAAAAGAATTTTCTTCTCTATCTTTTTGTCTACAATGTAACATAGGAGAATATGTCTCAAGGGAACCAACATTTCTCCTACAGGACACATAAAACAATCACCAAAAAAAATTAATATATTAGATTACACTAACATTTAAATATTTTCCTGGCAAGCTTGTACACAGTAGGAGGAAATATTTCAATATGTTTAAGTGTAAAAGAGATTATACCTAAAATATACAGAAAATTTTTACAATAAATTTTTGAAGGCAGATTATCAAATAGAAAATGGACCAAAAACAGTCTACTTTCCAACAATGGATGTCCTAATGGCCAATAAAAATATAAATAAGGGCTTAGGCATCATTAAATCATTTTTAAAATAAAAACTAAAATTATAATGACATACCAGTAAGATCAACCAAAATATATAAAATTAAGATTATTGATAATTATTTGTTGACCAGAATGTGAGAAAGTCTCACACACTTATTTTCAGAGTATGAAGTTTTAAAACTTTGAAAATCTGTTAGGCAACACCTACCAAAGATGACTCATGACCTAGCAATTTTATTCTTAAACACAGACTAGTGGAGTTGTGAACATATTTGAACAAAATAAATATAACAAAATTATTTATATTATTTTTAAGAGTCAGATACTGAAAACTGCAAAATTTATGGACAAAATTGCATAGATAAGTAAATACTAATATGTTTATGAAACTGATCATATTATTGGGAATGAATAAATTACTCTTGTATGGACCAACTGGACAGATCACACAAACATCACATGGTTCAAAAGAAGCCAGACAAGAGGAAGCACATTGAATTATACCATTTGCATCAATTGGAAAAACATGGAGAATTAGTTTGGGGTGGTTGAAAATCAAGATTTGGTTTAAATTTAGAGAGGAGGGGATAAAAAAATGATTGAAAGGAGTGTGAGCTTAATATTCTAATATTTTATCTAGGTGACAATGATATAGATGTGTTCACTTTTTGAAATGTATCAAGGTCTAAACTTAGGGGTCTTGTACTATTATGGTAAATAAGTTTTAAAAGAATATTTCTGATAGTACATCACTGGAATATTCCTTTTTCTTATTATCTTCATATCCTCTATGAAAAGCAGTTTCAATTTGGTTGTTTAAAAGCTGTTTGTGTCTGGTGAGACAGAATACTCACACATGATGAGTTCCATGAAACAGATTTGTTACTTACAGACAAGAAACGACAAGAAACCAGGGTCATCAGAAGGAAGAAGCCTGGGACTGGTTGTGAACCATTGCCTATGGGCTCAAGAAAGCTGCCAGGGTGGATGAAATCTTAGCTGGGAGGAACTCACTTGTCTTTAATTGAGGGACCCCAAAGGCAGCCTGCTCTTGGTTATACACCTCCAGGGCCACAGGACTCACTGGGACACACTGAAGGAGATCATACTTACAGGGTTTTACCAACCAGTTCTTCCATAACTCAAGATGTCTCATTCCATAGGGAGGACAGAAACAAGACTGTTTCAGAGTTCTACCCTTTCTTAACAGCCAATGTAGGCTATAGAATAATAATTAAAACTACATTTTATAGCTTCTTTTTTGAAAAGTACTTTAATAGAATGGTACAGTGAAGAACAATGTAGGCTTTAGCCTTAGATCTGGTCCTCTATGAAGAGCAATGCAAGAGTTTGAGGACAAGTTAGACAGCATTTCTAAATCATACTTGGTTGAGAGAGAGAGAGAGAGAGAGAGAGAGAGAGAGAGAGAGAGAGAGAGAGAGAGAGAAGAGAGAACTTTTCATGACTGTTATATGGATTAAATAAAGTGACATATGTATAAATTCATCTTACAAAGTACCACATTAGTATTCTCCATACCTACTTTCCTCCATCCTCTCTATTGTGCTTACTGTATTAGTTTTCTAGGGTTATCATAAAATGTTGTTTTAAAGCATAGAAATTTATTCTCTTACAATTATGGGAACTGGAAGTCTGAAATCCAAGTGTTAGCAACATGGGCTCTTTTTTGAGCCCCTACAGTTAGTTTCACGCCTCTCTTGAGTTCTGGTGGTTGCAGGCACTTCTTGATATTCCTTGTCTTCTAGCTGCAACACTCCAATTTGCCTTTGTCTTCATGATCATCTTTCTTGCTTCTCCTTCATGTCTTCAGATCTCTTTTCTCCTTAACAACACCAGTGATTGGATGTAGAGTCCTGCACTAATCCAGTCTGATCTCATCCTAATTTGATTACTCCTGTGAAGACCATATTTCTGAATAAAGTCATATCCATAGATTGGGTTAGCATTTCAACATATCTTTTGGAGGGACACAGTTGAGCCCACAACACATTGCAAGCAGACATCAATGTAGGAGAAGCTGGGAGATTCACCTGGGGTGCCATACAAAGATAATTTCAAAACTGCATCTAGGAACAATATGTAACTCAAAATTTACTGATTCTAAAATACCAAGTTACTTTTTCTTAAAAATCATTTTCATCTTCTAAAGAATACCTCTAATTGTGGCTGTACCTATTTATCTATTCTATATACTTGACTGGATTTAGAACACAAAAAGAAAACTTGAAATATTGACCAGAGAGAATACTAATCCATCATTGTGAGTGTGCATGTGTACACTGTGAGCCGACCCACTGGAAGCCCAGGGGTCATCTCCATCTAGCACTGGTGTGCTTCATTCTGTATAGAATTATGTTTTTGTTGGTGGTAATTACTTTTTAAGGAGCCAAGCTTTTTTCAAATTGGAAGATTTTACATAAAATTTCAGATTTCTAGCTGTTCCTGAAAAATCATGATCTGGCGACATTAGGCCCTTGTGACAACATGCTGCTGGAGATGGAGTAAATACTCTTTTTAGAGAAGTGGCAGTTTTTGGGTGGACACAGTTCCATTTGTATCCTTTGTTTCCTCTGCCCCACTTGTGCCAGACTTTCCTATGAATTTCAGTCTGCTTTCCTTGGTCTAGAGAAAAGTAACTGGCCTGCTATTGAACTCCAAGCTCACCCAACTCCACTGCACAAATATAAGTTAGGGTTTGGTTCATCTCAATTTTGCTTTCCTTTTTCTTTAGCAAAAGCAAAGCTCTTATCAAAATAAAACTCTTCTCTATTCTGCTTCTCAAGTCACCTCAAAAGCCTGACTTTTTTTTTTTCTATGTAAAAAGAGGATACCATTGCTCTAATTTGTGAGATTCCAATGGGAATATCTACCATTTTCTTTACTGTCAAGCTACTCAGTCATGTGTACTTGTGTGTGTGTGTTTATGGAAAAGTATATTAAACAGATGTCCCAGGAAAAAGTGAATTGGAAAGGCAAGCATAAAAATAAGAGGAGAAGGAGAGAGCACAGAAAGAGCAAGACTTAAAACTATCTAAAAGCAGAGGGGTAGTAGCATGAGAAGTGATAGAAATGGAAACAAACAAAACAAAACCCATGGATTCAATATAAAATCACAAGGCTAACCACAAGATATTTCAAGACACTCTCTCAGAGAATTGATTCCACAGATTCTAGGGGCAGAAACAGACTGAAATGAAGTAAAGATACAATAAAGTTCTGAATTTCACTGACATCTATAAGTTTAGCATAAACCCCTTGCTCTTAATAGCCAAGTAAGATAAATTAAGTAGAACTGGTTAAGCTAAACAAATTAACTGATTGCAAAGATCCAATGAAAATAAGTACAAAGCCAGAATCCAATGAATGAAAAATTCTGTTTCTGGAGTTAGGCCGTTGCAAATAGCAAGGCTTGAGTGTGAAGTTAGGGTAGGAGTAGTAAAGAAAATTGTGTGCATAGTGGAGAAATAAATCATTAAAGAACTAACAATGATAGGCTCAAGTATGCAATTAATTGAGAAAGATAACCCCCCTGAAAGGGACTTCTTATAAACTTAGTTTAGCATCTGCTATTCCTGTCAGAGAGTTTTTTTGAAACTGTGCAGAAAGGAGGGATGGGAATAGGCATGGCAGAATATGTATAGGTATCAGCGCTGCCCTAGATTTAAAACATCGCCCATTAAACACACTGCAGGGTTCCCACATTGAAGTCTCTCCAGCAGGTGCATCAAGAACTGAACCAGGATTCTCAAGTACTTATCCATGTGTTTTCTCTACTGTAGATTGATAACTTATTATCATTAAAGTACTGATTTGTAGCCTTTTAAAAATCACATTCTACCTTCTGATTACTGAAAAATTATACACTCATGTGAAAGTAGCCTAATTTTACTGAATATTTTTTTTCAAGTAGTACAAAAGCATTTAACATATTGAGTGTGCTTAGTTGTCCTGAAAGTAACTTAGTTCATGGGAAAGAATGTGGGTTTTCCTATATGTTAATCCTAGTGTTTCAGCTTATAGCCAGTTTATAGTCTAAAGTCCTAGATTTGATTTCAGATATTTGCATTTTAAAATTCCTCTGGTTATTGTGTTTAAAATTACGTTTACACAGCAGCACATTCAACAGTTATTCATCAACTTTTGTAACTAGAAAACTCATATTGATTTATACAAAGGAAACCAGAGACATTTAGCCATGTACAAAATAACAAGGGTTACATTCATTGTTAAAATAAAGGAAGTTGTTATCTAAACAACAGTATTTCAATAATGCAGCAATGATTATGTAATTGGTTAGCTAATTCACTATCAATCTGTAATTTAGTTGAAATATCATGTAATTTTTTCCTAGTATTGTGATTATTTTGGTTAAAAAAAGGCTTCATTTTGACCATCTATGTCAGAGCAAATAGAATATCATCTGGGAATGATAAATCTTATTCTTTTAAATGGTTTTTCATCTTTAGTGAAAAGGCATTTAATGTATATCAACTTCTACTTTCCCTATAATCACCCACTTTTTTTTTCTTATATCACTTATATGAGTAGAGGTAAACCCCCCTTTCAAATTGACATCAATCTTGGAATTTATTGAAAACTTCCATTTTTCCTTAGGGTTAATTGAGAAAGTGGGTGTTTACACTTATTTCCTAATGTTAAAGCACAGCTATGATTGCAGCAATAAATACAGCATCTCCCTATTGCATTCATTTCTCATGAATTTATTTTTGGAGTGGAATTTCCAAGTTAGTATGCTCATTAATAAAACCTATAAAAATAGGTACATTTTTGGTAATCATTTTTTGTTGTTGCAAAATGTTTTCCAGTTTATGGCATGAAATATTATTTATGTTTTCATATTTGGGTTGCCAGAAATTCTCCCAATCAGACATAATCATAAGCAGTCACCTTGATTTCACAATTATCTCATTTGTTCTGTGCAGGGAAAGAGGGAGGAGTTAAAAATTCTTTGCACATTACTGTAGCCTAAAATTGGTAGATTCCCTAAGGTGATTTGGAAGGAATTAATCTTAGTTCCCACCTTTTAGAAAATTAGTAGATTGTTCTGTTAAATTTTGTTAATTTGTCTAAAATTCAGATCCAAAGGAATTCATCTTACATCTTTCCCCAAACAAAAAATGTTCACATTAAACACACCTGACCCATAATGCTTAATATAATGAAATATATGAAATATCTTATATTCATATAATCAGATTTATAAAATATTTATAAAATCATATATATAAAAGATATATTTATAAAATCACATGTATATTTATAAAATCATATATATATTTATAAAATCATATATATAAAAGATATAATCATATCTTATATTCATATAATCATATTTATAAAATACTTATATTTGTTTATATTTACAATATAATACCTTATATTTCATATAATTTTAGTCATTAAGGAATGCTGTAACAATATTCCAAAATTGACTGTTCATTGCCTGAATTCTTCTAGATGATATTCTTAGGAAAGGAAAGGAATTAGTATTTGCCTTCTGCTGAGCCTGTTATATATCTGATCATTTGCCGAGAGATTATGTCTCAAGGTAATCAGGAACACAGTCTTGAGTTTGTATTCTTCCTCACAATTGCACTTACTAGGTGTGTGACTTTAACTATCTTGGTTAGTATATGTATTACTTTTCTGCTTGGTGAAATGAGTGAAAAATCTTAGAATCCACCTTTCAGAGTTGGGAGGATTAAATAAATTAGTGTAAATGAAGCACTCAAAACACCGGTTGGCAGGGAGTAGGTGCACATTTAATAGTGGCTTTATCTTCACTATATCTTGTAAAGTGGGTGCCCTTATCCTCATTTTATCACAAGAAAATCTGTGCTTAGAGATTTGAGGCAATTTACATGGAAACAACAGAGGAACTCATACTTTAAAATAAATTAAAAACTTTTGGCATTGAATAGTGATTTTTTTTTTCATTCTGAGCACATATTGATAGTTCCCTGTAAATATTTACTAAGAAAAGAAAAAAGATTTGTGACCATTCATGTACCTTAGACTAGAAATAACAGGCACTTTAAATCTTGTAATTGCAGAAGGAATACACTGTGACACTTAATCTAGTTCCTCAGTTCCTATAGTTGTGTGCATGCATCTGGAGAGAAGGTGAGTACAGAGAAACTTTTGTTTTAAAATTTATTCATGAAGCATAAAAATATTAACTTTTTTTTTTTTAATAAGGAAAGCACAGAGAAAAGCTTCAGAAAAACTATGACAGTAGAAACACCCTATAGCCATGCTGAAGCTCAAAATTTATAAAGGGAAAATGAAATACACTATGCAATTGTTCAGATCATACATACTAGTGGGACTATAATGGGTTTTTAAGAATCTAGGTGAAAAGCAGAGCTTTGACTATTAAGCGTGCCTTTAAAACTCTGTTGCCACTACTATAATATTAACTCATGTATGCACACATGAAGACAACATTTCAGATTTGATTCCTGAAAATACACTGTCCATTCCACTTACTTTTGCCATAATTTTAGGTTCTACATTAGACATCTCTGGGTGTACCTTCTATGCTATTTTCTCTACTAATAAATAACAGGAAAAGTTGGAAAAAAAAAAAAAAAACCTGAGTTAAGTAGACTCTTTTTTGTTGTTTCATGTTCACTTAATGACTGCATAACTTTAGATGAATTATTTCTCTAAGATAGCTATATTTTACTTAAAATTTCATTTGTACTTTAAAAAGTTTAGTTAACCGTTATTGCTTCATTTCCAAGACAATTCTGTGGAACAAGCTGGCAATTCCCAGTACCCCTATTCAATAGCCAAGGAAGCTGGGTTTTCAAAAAATGCTTTCCATTTAGTCAAACAGAATAGAAAGTGGGCTTGGAATAACTAATAAAAATATCTAGTAGTTACTTAATATCTAGTAGTTCCAAATATTTTATGCATTCATTAGTTTATCTTTACATGAAGTGGGAGCTATTATATCCATTTTACAGATGAGATGATTGAGGCCTCAAGGTTAAGGATCTTGCTAAGGTCATAGCTAATAAATGTCAGAGATGAAACTGAAGCTTAGGCAATCTAATTCTATTTCCCATACAGTTAACGATTTGACCAAACTGTCTTCCTAAGGGCAATAAAAATATTAAAAAACTGAGGTTCCTGCCTTCAGGCTATATAGTCTCTTACAAAAGTAGTGCAAGTTTAAATAGGCTTATCAAAGGAATGAATTCTGGCTTCTCCTAAAGGAAATGAATATTGTATTTGGGATGTATATTATTTCAGTGCTCCTGAATTTGTCTAGTTTTTACATTCTTGCTTTATAGGGCCTGGAGGCAGAAAATAGTTTGAGCTTATAGCATTTAAGACTGAGGCCATTAGGTTTGTGATGTTGAAATAAAAATATCTACTGTTTCTGTTCCAAAACTAACTGGGGGTAGAAATATAACAAGGATAGGAATTTAAATGTTCATAGGACTCACACCATATTTTAAATCCATAGACTCCAGACTTCTACCTCCTAATCTGCAAGCTCCTTTGGAGTTAACTCCTTTCTCCCCAGAACCAGCAATGCCTACTGGGCATGCCCAGTTTTACAGTGAAAGCCTCGCACTGAGTTTCACTTTCTCCAGGTTTTACAGACTGCAAAAAGAAGGAGACAGAGGGAAGAGTTAAACAGGTAGAGAACTTGGTTCAGCTCAGGATGTCCACGGCCAAGGCAGAGCACGGAAACCTGGAGGATGACCGGAGATTGCAGCGAAAAGCACCTTGTCAGACACAGCTGTCTGGTCTCCAAGTTGGCGCGTAATCCTGGTGGGTCTCTCTTACATCTTTTTTGGCACAGCCTAGGCAGATGGTGAAGATCTAGTGTGATCACTAAGGACAAGGCCACAGTAAGGGGTGGGGCAGGAACACTGGATCTTGGAGAACGCCAGTGCCTATGAGAGTCCCGCCTGTCCCTGCATTCCTCGAAGAGCCTCTAGGTATTCAAGGGTTCTGAGCAGGAGATCAAGGTGCACAAACAAAGCCCGAGTTCATCTTAATCACCCACTCCTTGGCACCTTCTTTTTGGCTGCCGAGTCCTGTCCTGGCACCCTCTCAGGTACCCCCGCCCAATCACGGCTAAACCCCGGAGAAGTGGAATCTCCACAAGCTTTCGGTGGGTCTAACAGGGGCCTGGGCATGCTCAGTAAGCTACGTGGTTCTCTGGTCGTTCTCTTCTCTCTCTCTCTCTCTCTCTCTCTCTCTCTCTCTCTCTCTCTCTCTCTCTCTCTCTCCCCCCTCTTTCTCTCTCTTTCTCTGTCTCGGGTGGGGGAGGGAGGGTGGTGACAAGTTAGAAGCGCTTGCGGCAGGTCCCCGCCCCCAGGATCGGGCTCCCCCTGCAAAGGGACGATGTAAAGGTAGAAGCACCTCGCTCCGCAGCATCCAGACCTGGAGGGGCTGCTCCCGCCTGCCTAGCCCACCTATTCCCCAGCCAGAAGACAGGCTCGCCGCTCTCCATGGTACTGCGGAGATCTCAGCTCCGCCCTTCTCTTTCAGAAGGACAGCACCCGGCGTCACGTAACCCAGCCTTCTCGGGCTCCACCACCGCCTCTTCCTTCCCAGCTTTTTCCCTCTCCTCCTCCTCCTCCTCCTCCTCCTTCTGCTCCCCTCCGTTGCATGTTCTCCCCTCCCGCACTCCTGGAGATAGACGCTCAAGCCTGACGCCTCTGAAAAGGCAGCAGCAGTCGCCTTATCCGTAGACCTCAGGAAATTCTCTTTGACCGATGCATGCTTCAGGCTCTGGCTCGAGCTAAGGGGAATAACCGGGCAGGTAAAGAAGCTCATTTGGGTTGGGGGGAGGGGATGGGGCGAGGCAAGCTGGAGAAGGATATCTTTCCCTGTTGTAACTGAGCCAGGATTTGCCACAAATACACAGGGAAGGATGGGTGGTGGGAGGGTGGAGGAGTGTAGATCTTGGTTGTTTTGCATGAAGCCTTTTAAATGGTAAGAAGAAGAAGAGATGGTGGGACCGGGGTAGTAACTTAAAGGCTAAATGCAGAGATTCATTACCAAAAGAAAGAAAAGAACAGGTCCGTTAGAAATCAAAGCAACAGAATAAATCTACATCTACATCCATCCTTTCCTTCCTCACCCGTCCACACTATGCCTATTCTTAATTTGTGCAGAAGACTTCAGGCTCCAAGAAACTGCACTGGTGTTACAGATGGGGCTTAGAGACTGGGCGGGAAAGCCAGGGAGAATTTTGGGTGTACATTTGTATTGAGGTACTTTCCAAAAGCCAGGGGCAAAAAGACAGGCACTTCTTAAAATTTCTCCCAAAGATTTCAGGTTCTTTCTGAGGATATATATTCAAGGGTGCAAGGAAAGGGGTGTGTTGTGTGTGTGTGTGTGTGTGTGTGTGTGTGTGTGTGTCCGCGCGCGTGCCTGTGTGTGTGTGTGTGTGTGTGTGTGTGAGAGAGAGAGAGAGAGAGAGAGAGAGAGAGAGAGAGAGAGAAAGAGATTATAAACATATTAAAATAAATGCAACTGCAGCTGATGAGCATACCGTATTGATTCTTCCAGTGAGTTGGGAATGAATTTGATTCTAGAAACGAAAGAAAAGATTAATGAGGCTGTTAGTCAGCTTTTGAATTAGAGCGCTTCTTGTTTTGGCTGCAGTGAGATTGTTTTTCAGTTCCTTTTATTTCACCCTCTAATTTGTGAACTCACCAGGTCTTTCCGGCACCTAGAGAGAATCCTCTTTCTCCATATAAATACAGATACTCTCTCACACACAATGAGCTTCCTCTAAGAACTGGGAGAGCCAGTTGACCTCCCTTGTGGTAGGAATATACATCTATTCCTCTAGCCCCCCACCCCTTCATTCCTTAAAAAAATTGTCAAGGTTTGTATTACTGGAGAGGATCAGGAGAGGCAAAAGGTTATGTGTTTTACACAAAATTAATTAATGAAATAATCAGCTCCAACAGATTCTCTCTCTCTCTCTCTCTCTCTCTCTCTCTCTCTCTCTGTCTCTTGCACACATACAAAAAAAAAAAAAAAAAGAAAGAAAAAAAGAAAAAAAAAAAAAAGAAAAAAGAAAAGAAAACGGCTTTCTAACACACAAGCCCGAGGATGGATTCAAAGTACTACTTTTGATTGTGACATTCTAGGTTTATTTTGCAAATTACTGAAAATGTAGCAGATTCTTATTCCACTTAAAAAAATGAAAGTAAGTTGAGTAATATGCTATTATTGATGATTTTAAGAGCACCTTTCTTTGGGCTTGGCACAGGAGTAGACAAGATGTGACTGGTAATTGCTGATGATGTGGAATGTATCAGCCATAATAAATAAGCTACTGGGACTTTTATTTCTTTTTGCCTGTGAGCAATGTGTATGTGTGTGTGTGTGTGTGTGTGTGTGTGTGTGTGTTGAAAGAGAGAGACCAGTCATCTATTTCATCTGGGGAGGAACTTGAAGTGGGATCCCCTAGCTTGGTGGCTCTCAGCTGACACCTGTAGGGATTGCTCTGAACTGAAGAGAAATGTTCTTAGCTCCCTCCATGGAGAAGCAGCAGCACAATGCGGTGCCATAAATTACTGCTAGTTTCAGCTTGTAGTGGAAAAAAAGTGTTAATTGGATAGTGAGCTTCAGTGTCCAAGCAATAAATTTGGGGTGTGTGTGTGTGTGGGTGGGTGGGTCTGTGTTGCAGTGGGAGTGGGGGGAAGTGGGGAAATAGTGAGAAATGGTGAATAATATAATATGTTTTTTTGATATGACCAGATAATATATTTGCATTTTTTCAAAATGTAAGAGCAATTTATTTTTCATTAAAAAAAAGTCTTAGAAAAAATTTAGTATGTATGCTTTCTGTACCATTTCAAGAACCTGTTAGATTAGAGATGAATAAAGAGAAGTGATTTAATAGCATAGTGAGTGATTCAAAGGCATGGTTTTAAATTCTAACATCCTGGAGTCATAGCAGCTGAGGTGACATACATGCCAACTGCTGTTCTGACCACACCAATCCTAGGGCTGACAGCCAGATAAGGACTTGAGGAGGAGTTAGGTCACTACACTGTTAGGCAAAATATTAAATAACCATCTTTAAAGGAACTAATATTATGGCATTTGAGTCATCAATATTGCTAATAATATATATCTGGCTCCAATTGGATATTTTCTCCTAAAACAGACCATTCCTATAAAAAAGGAAGGAATGTGCTTGTTTTAAAAGAGACCCCCTCCCCCAAGAAACCATCAATATTCCTGCTCTGAGAGAAATAAAATGGCAGGAATGCTATACAAATCTAAGTTGGCAACAATTTGATCTACTTCACCTTTTGTAAAATTTGGTATTAAATAGGATTTGGATAAGTTGTTTTAACTGTCCAGGTAACTAGCACACAATATAATAAGAAATCTTTAAAAAGGCCTTATTTCTCTTCTAATGTATTTTTAAGAATTACATTTTTCTTTAAAAAATAAAGATAACCATAATCATATCTCTTTTTAAAACCTGAGTTACCTATTAACAGTTATAATAAACCACAAGGATGCAATTGTTGTAAGATTGTGATATTAACTATTGGGAAACATCAGGTCTTACTTGTAGGTCAGGACAAAACAAATCTATCCAATAAGGTTAATTCTTTGGCTTATATACTTGCTTTCTGAGGTGAATGATTATTTGTATGATACTATAATTGACTTTAGATCTTAATTTTAATTTTAATTTTCTGCAGATTTCTGGGTCCTTATAAAAGGACAAAATAAAACCAAAATGCATCGCCATCACACAACCAATTGATATGCTGGCATCTTAGCTTGGCCTTGCAGAGGCGGAGGAAAAAGAAGAGGAGCTGTTGTGATTTCCACATCTAACAGCTTCTGGCTATTTCACAACTTGTGGGTTTGAGGCCTGTTCTTGGGGAGGTTTAAAAGAGAAGTGAAATCCAGCCTGGCAGGCAATGCACAAGGAATTTGGCTTAGGCTGCGGTGGTGCTGGAAGTCCTTGATATGACAGAAGAAGCAGGTCTTTGAAGCTACTTTGGGGTTAATAAGTGGTGCCCTCAAGAGGCAAAGAATCCCCCTCTCCGTTTTGGTTTGGGACACTGCATCTGGAAGGGAAACACTGAGGCAGTCACAAGCATCCAAGGATACTGGGTCATGGCCTGCTTCTTGTAATTCTTGAGAAAGGTGGGTGCTTTTTACTGACTGTAACTGCTTCCCTTTTGTCTGGTACCACGCTGGGGGTACCTGGCATTTGGAGGAGTGAAGTAAAGTATCTGTTGACACCATAGCTGCCCTTAAACTAGATCACTGGATGCAAATGGATCAGTGATTTCTCTTGATCTTCTGTTGACGCTTTTTTCAGAACGTTGCCTCCAAAGTGTATCCTCCCTTTGGTCTGGAAGTTCTGTGGTTGCCCTGTACCACTGGGGTCTACGTTTTCCTGTTGGAAGGGGACTATAAGGAGAGAGGTAAGGGTTGTTGGAAGAGGAGAAGAAGAAAAAAAGAGCTAGTGGAGGGCACAACGCTCCCACTCCGGCCTATCACCTTGTCCTTTCTCTTGGGACCCTTATTTCTTCATCACGGTGTCCAGGACCATTTTGACCCTGTCGGCCCCGGCACCCCCCCGCCGCACCCCAGCCCCGAGCATGGGGACGGCGCTTCTCCAGCGCGGGGGTTGCTTTCTGCTATGCCTCTCGCTGCTGCTCCTGGGCTGCTGGGCAGAGCTGGGCAGCGGGCTGGAGTTCCCCGGCGCTGAGGGCCAGTGGACGCGCTTTCCCAAGTGGAATGCCTGCTGCGAGAGCGAGATGAGCTTCCAGCTCAAGACGCGCAGTGCCCGCGGCCTGGTACTCTACTTCGACGACGAGGGCTTCTGCGACTTTCTGGAGCTGATCCTGACGCGCGGTGGCCGTCTGCAGCTCAGCTTCTCCATCTTCTGCGCCGAGCCCGCCACGCTCCTGGCCGACACGCCGGTCAACGACGGCGCCTGGCACAACGTGCGCATCCGTCGCCAATTCCGCAACACCACGCTCTTCATCGACCAGGTGGAGGCCAAGTGGGTGGAAGTGAAGTCCAAGCGCAGGGACATGACGGTGTTCAGCGGCCTCTTCGTGGGTGGACTGCCCCCGGAACTGCGCGCCGCGGCGCTCAAGCTCACACTGGCCTCAGTGAGGGAGCGCGAGCCCTTCAAAGGGTGGATTCGAGACGTGAGGGTCAATTCCTCCCAGGCCCTGCCAGTGGACAGCGGGGAGGTGAAGCTGGACGATGAGCCGCCCAACAGCGGCGGCGGGAGCCCGTGCGAGGCGGGCGAGGAGGGCGAGGGCGGGGTGTGCCTCAATGGAGGCGTGTGCTCGGTGGTGGACGACCAGGCAGTGTGTGACTGCTCGCGGACCGGCTTCCGCGGCAAGGACTGCAGCCAAGGTAAGGCCCAATGGCGACCCCCAGGAGCCGTGCTCAGGTCAGGGCGCGGGGAGGCAGGGTGAGGCAGGCGGGATCGGGCTGGTGCATGGGGCCTTCCTTCTCAGGACATGCGGCAGTTCGCTTTGAGGTGAAGGCCTGTTTCTGGAGGCCACTCTGTTTTGCCAAGTCCCATAGCACTTCCCTACACATCCTCTTAGCAGTTGAGCAGTACCCTTCTGCCAGGTTCAGTTGCCCCCTGGGAGCCCTTTGGATCAACCCTACTTTCTTCCAAGAGGCAGATAGAATGAGCTCTGTTGTCATTTCTGGGCTGCTTTGGCCAGCTGGTGTCTTTACTCATAGGACCATTGCCTACCTGAATGACCAGTATTCTTCCCCCTTCCACCACTAAATCTATAATACACAGACTTTTCCCAGAGGATGCAGACATGCATCTAGAAGACTGAGAAATGGTGAAAAACAAAGTGCACGAGAGCTTCCTCAGGGCTGTGGTAGAGAATGCCCACGTGGATACTGTGGTAAAGCACCAGAGAGACAGAGTTGGTAGGGCAGTGCCCTACCTTTTCAAATAGAGCGTAAAGACCATCTCTTGGTTGTGGAAGAAGAGGAGGGAATGTAAGATTTGCTTCGCTAGCAGGAGGAGGGGTTTTGGAACAATATTGGTTTCCATGGTTATCTCCAAGTCCAACATTTGTCATGTTTGAGTCAAATTCTGTGATTTTCGTGGTTTCCTTTAGTGTGAGACAAGTCAGCTAATGTTTAGAAATGTTAGAGATTAAATAACATATTTCTTGAGTAACAAATGCCTTGGGAAGAGAAATAGAGAAATTTAGATGTAGCTGGATTGGGAAGCTTCTGCAGGCTAATAAACAGAGGATGCATGTGAGCGATTGCAAGAGATTTTCTAAGGATATTCAGCTAATGACATTTATCCGAGTAGCGGAAGCCAAGTTGTAATTTCTGTGGTTCTTGGGTCTTGAAACAGTGTGGAATTAAACAACACAGATCTTACCTAAGTTTTTTTTATTTTCCCCCCACCCCTTTGCAAATTAAATTTAGTTTTCTGGCTGTTTCTTCCATGTTGTTACATGACAATGACCAAGGAAAATATTCTAGATTCAGACAGTGAAACCTATGAACACAAAGTGAGTGAGTGATGTGAAGAGGATAAAACATGGATGGATCAGTGGCTGAGCAAGAGAGAGGATGTCAGGGTTTTAACTAGATGACTAGCTTATGGGTCAAATCAAGGCAATCAGTGCATGGATAAATGGCATTTGTGGCTGAAATTGGGGAAAAGGTGAATTATGAAATCTGATTTTGAAAGCTATAGGGACAAAAGCTTTATGTGTGGTTGTTTTATTGTGTAATGTCTTTGTTTTTTTGCTGACACTGCAAAGGGGAACTAGCCTTTGTAAATCTTATTGGACTTGGCAGTTCTCTCACTTGACTTTAAAGAAATGAAGACTTGATAAAATTTGCAATTGTTTAAACAGCAAAGGGAGTTAGTTAGAAATAAAAACAGCTGGTCTTCAGGAGTGTTCTGTAGTCTGGAGGAGATGGGTGGGGGGAAGTAAAGGGTTATTTTATTGTGCTATGCCTTCATGTGGGTTTTTGTTTTAGGTATATTTTGGCTTAAATAATTATAGATGACTGTGTATTCAGTGGCCCATACTGCACTTCAGCTTTGCCAGTAAATTTCCATGGATTTAAGAGCAGACTTTATGGTTATGTTTTACAAAAATAAAACAGAACATATTTTCTTCTGCCAAATCTAACTTAATTATAAATCAGGAATAAGATTGCTTAGATATAAAGATTTTAATAGCATTATTTGAAGTTGCACACCTTTGCACAAATTAATAGAAACAAAAATTAATATTATTTTGTGGGAAAATATTGCTCTAAGTATCCTAATGCCACTTTAAGTGATAAAGAAGGCAATTTTGTGAAATATAACTTCCTTTCTTAAATTAGGAAACAAATATGACACAATGACAGCTTGTACTGTGTGGGAGGGTGTTTTAAATGAAAATTTTTAATTTTTCTATGCATTTTAATGTAGGGATCCAGGGATCATGCATAATCAGGAACAGTGAAGAGTGGTAAAAGCATGGAAAAAAGTAATGTTAAAGAGAAGCAGAATTAGATGTTTCTGAAATGCATTTTATTTTGGAAAATGATAGCTCTTTGTATAAGATGGATAATTTGGAATTACACAGATGCATATTGGAACAATATAGTACCTGATACATAAGCAACCCAGGAAAGTAAATCCATTAGGATTGTTCTGGAGCATTGATTTGTTTGAAAATTTGATCTGAAAAAAGAATACAAAGATCACCACTAGTCGTAGAAAGAAAACAAAAGGCTGGATTTGTTTGATTATCACAAAAATGGAAGATGGAATGATAAAGGCATAGTCTGTCTTCCCAGAAGGATTGACTCCATTTTGCTTATTTTCCCTGGTTCATGTGTGTCAAGTGACTATTGAATAATTAATTGAGAGTGGATGCTTCTCCTAACACTGATCATGTATTGACGGCTAGGGATAGATTATTTCTATTCAGATGAAGTATAAACAAGGCCCTGACTCTACTCAGTGTTTACGCTGATTGCCACATTCTTTTTAGAACCTAACTTAAAACCAAATAAATATGCTTTCATTAAAGAGAATTTAGGGAAAAAAATTAGACCATCAAACATTAAAAACAAATTTGCATTATCTCTGGTCCCAACTAAAATTCCTTTTTTAACTTAGTTAACAATGTATATTACTATTGTAGTTGCTTTCATATTTCAAATACAATAAGAACTGCTATAAAGACAATAAGACTATGCTAAGAATGCTCTCTGTTTCTTCTCACCTTAGCTTAGAGAGCCTTGAAACAACTTGTGCACCCGTGGGTTTCCAGACTGTTTTTATTAAATGATTTCAGTTTCATTCTTGCTCTATTTATTTGGGCCTAGCAAATTTTATTTATTTATTTATATATGTACTGATGGAGAGAAAACATGGGCATATGGGTCATAACCAAGTCTGGGTCAGAGTCTGGATGAGAGCATAAACATTCTTATTCCCAAGCTGACATCATCATATCTGCTGAATAAGATTTTCAACTCCTTCAGGTTGAAGTCTTTTTCAGGTTCAGGTGTTATTCAAGAGAAAAACAATAAATATAAAAATGGTTGCAGGAACAGAACCAATTTATATATCACTTATGTTCCTTGACCCTGAGAGTCAGCCTTAGAACTCAACTGTCCAGGAATGTCATCTTTCTTGAGTGATGGATGCTTATGTGATACAGAGCTTTTTCAGTGAATCATACTCATCTAAGTGCTTCCACACCATTATTATTTAATAAGTTTCTACTTAAGAGTACTAATAGTTTCCTAGTGGTTTGAAAGAATTAGTGAATTCCATGGCCATCCCTCTTAAAAATGAGAATAAAGGATGTCCAATAGGAAATTAAGTTATGCTTCTTATGATCGCTAGATACAAGTCCCATGTGCTTTAGAGTCACAGAAATTTAAATTTCATACTAGACTGTGAGTGTCACTTTCTTACACTCTCTCTATTTAAATGGTCATAAGCACACATGATTGATTAATATTACATGACATTTAACAAAATCCCTGTTTTCTATGATTTTACTAATGTAACCAGATCATCAACCATAGTCACTCATGCATTCATTTCTTTCTTTCTTTATTCAACACATATTGATTTAATGCTTTCTATGAGCCAGAGGACTAGGTTCAGGTTATAAAATGGCAAGTAAACTAAAAAATAGTTCCTATTTATAGACTTCAGATTCTAGTGAGGAGGAACATTAATTTAAAAAGAATGCAAACTTAAAATGATGATATGTAATTTGAAGGATCCTTGCATGGTAATAAGACAATTTAAAATAGTGAGCAGTGACCTAATCCAAAAACATTTTTCAGAGGTGTGATTGTTAAGCTTAAATCTGATGTATGAGAAGGATTTGACCAGGTAAAGATGGAGAAATATTAACTAGGTTAAGTCAGAGGGACAGAAATCTGTACAGGAGATAGTACGTCATATTCATGCCACTGAGAGAAGGAAGACCCCTAAGTGTGGAGAGCTGATTCCCTGCTCAAGACATGAGTGGGAACAGGCCATGCAGGGTCTTTTGGACCATGTCAAGGATTTTAATCTTTATCCTACAAGTGATGGAAAAGGAATGCAGAGTATAGTGTGAAAGCTGGGGATGAGGATGGCATTATCAAGTTTATGTTTTAGTAATGGTACCCTGGCTACAGTGTAGAAAACAGATTGAAAGGGGGCCAGAGAAAAAGAAAAAGCAGTATTTTCTATTTGTCAGTCAACAACATTTGTTAAGCTTCCACCCACTGTAAGATTGAATTAGAGGGAAAGTAGAGGGAAAACAGAATTGTTTTTAAAAAGAATCTTAAAGAGGAATCCTTGGAATCAGGATCCTTGTTTTAAGGAATGTAGAATCTTCATGAGCTAGATTAGGTATAAAAATCTAAGGTCATTCATTTTTTGGAACATTGGTTTGTGTATGTAAAAAGCATTAGCTGAATTTTTATGTGGACCGCCACGTGGTTTCTCTTATGTGTATCTGTAGAGTCTGTAGGCTTCTGGAACCCAGTGACAATACCACATTTTATTTTACCCCTATGTATAATAAGTTATACTCAAATCTTTCTTTCTTTTAATAATATATATTAACTGTTTGATGTAGCATTTTTAACTACTGCAATAAAGAAATATAGGTTCGTACAATCTTTGTAATTTTTGTACTTGTAGTCTTTTATTTTTCTTTTTAATTTAAGTAGTTATTTATGAGTAGGTACTGGGCAAAAAATATTTCTGAGATTTTTCCCATAGATTTTTTTAGGAGTCTGCCATTTTAGGAGGAGATGGGTCACCTCTCTTGAAAAAGCTTTGAGTGGGACAAAGAACTCCTCTCTAGTTTGGTCTTGAAACATCCCAGGAACCAAAACTGAGTTACTATTTTAGAATTCCACGAGTTGTGTGGAATATATTATTATAAGATTTTGTTTTCCTATTTTGAGAAGCAATTATAGTGTACAGGTTAAATCCTTTGGCCAGACTGCCTGAAGATTATGAGTGGGTACATTCAAACTTTATATTCTTCAACTTTACCTGTGAAATTGGAGTATTAAGCAGGTGACTTCCTGTAAAACTCTAGAGCAGTGCTGAGCACATAGCTTTCTGTATGTCCTCTTCTTATTTTTTGTTGTAACCGCCTCCACTGTTACGAATGATACCATTTTCTTTAGGAGTACTTTCATGCAAATTTCAAATATGGACTTCTTTCTTTCTCATCTAAATTCTAATATGTGAATTGCCCCAAAGTTTCAACTTATAAAGAAATGAAGCAGCAAAGACAATGAGCCCTTTTCGATTTTACATAACAGTTCTAGTGTTACTCAGATCAAACTGTGATTTGAAATATTAAAAAAATCATATTCTGAGAACTTTGTTTTAACAAGCATTTAACATGAAAGCATTTGCAAAAACTGCCTTTCACTCCACATGTAATACCTGTATTCTACCCCAGTCCTGTATTTAAACAGTGAATTTTTTCCTCATAGTATCTTATCTAGCATTGGATGGAAATGTAGCTCATGGTGGCAAATTTACATTGCATGTACAAGGCCCTGAGTTAAATCCCCAATAGTAGAAAAAAAGAGAAAAAAAATAGTATTGCTACTTTGAAGTCTATCCTAAGTTATTGTCTATCTGAGATAGGAGACTTTTAATAGCTAGTATAATACTGGGTATATCCAATTTATAATTTTCCTTTGAGGATTTTCTATAATTTATTTACCTGTATGCCTCAGACTGGTTAGCAGTATATTTGAGTTTTAAAAATTCAAGCAAGATATTTCTGTGGTTGTCATACCAGGCTATATTTTGTCAGCATCAAGTTATGTATGACAGTGAAATAGTGTTCCAGTTTTGGATATCATTAAAATGATGTAACAATTAAACTGATTATTAAAAAATAATTATCCTAATTATGGAAAAGACTGAAACTATATTTCTGTTATTTTTAACTGCATTGTTAGAAGAAGGAGTCAGAATCCCTAGTTTCTGAAAAGAGTAACTGACTACATTATACTTATTTCTCAGTGTATGTTGGCTGTACTGGTTGCAGTGTTAACTTTTATATGATGTATTGAAAATTAGGTCTTATCATAGATAGTCAGGCTTTGTTTTATTATGTAGATGATAAATTACTATTGGAAGTTGCTACAGATAAATTGTGCTTTCAAAAAGTGCACAAGCATATTTGATGTAATGCAGAATAAATTTTTACATTAAAATTATTTTATCAAAAATAATAAAAATATAAAATTCATATATATTTTTTCCTTTTGTACTTTATCATTTTATGGTTCAGTCCCTTTTATTCAGAAGTACAGGAATAGATTTATTTACATAGTCATTGCTTACTAATAAGTCTTAAAATGCTCCAATTAGGTTTTTAAAAATTCTTTTGGTCATTGGCTTCATAACTTATAAGTAACTCAAAATCTATGAGTTCTTAATAAATTGCATGGCTTTCAGTTTTCTCTCAAGTATGAATTCCCTGTATTTCTTCTAGAACCTGGGAATGAGTGCAACACTCTCTCAGATTCCTTTCTTACATTGTTATTATTTACCTTTTGTGTTTAAACAGAACATGATTTGAGATCTGAAGACCTAGATTCCAGATGTGGATCTGCCTCTAAAGCAATGTTAAAAATAGGATAAAATTGTTAGTATTCTGATTTAATTACCAAGATTTCAAATTGGGAAACTGCCCAATCAGACTTGTAATTTGTTAACTTCTGTCAACCTATCTCACAGAGTGTGTGTGATTAGATAATTGTTTTACTCAGTTTTTTTCTCATTGCTGTGACCAAAAGACTGACCAAGAACAATTTGATGAGGAAAAGTTTATTTGGGGATCATGATTTCAGAGGTCTCAATCCTAGATAGCCAACTACATTACTTGGTGCCCAAGGTCAGGCAAAACATCATGGTGGAAGGGTATCACAGAGGAAAGCAGCTGGATACACAGCACCAGGAAGCAGAGAGAGAGAGAGACAGTCAGAAAGAAAGGGAGAGAGCACATCAGGAACAGAATTTATATGCTAAAGGCATGCCCTAGTGACCCACCTCCTCCAGCTATAACCTACCTACCTACAGTTATCACCCAGTTAATCCTCATCTGGATTAATACACTGATTAGGTTAATGTTCTCACAACCCAGTTATTTCACCTCTAAACTTTATTGTGTTGTCTCACACATGAGCTTTTGGAGGACACCTAATATGTAACCCATAACATTCTGCCCCTAAACCCCAAATGTTCATGCCCGTCTCACAATGTAAAATGCATTTAGTCCATTTGTAAGAATCTCCATAGTCTAAGTGGTTCTAGGATTGCTCAGAAGTACAAATCCAAAGTCCCCTCTGAAATTCAAGGCAAACTCAGCATGAACACCTGTAAAAATCAAAAGCAAGTTACATATATCCAATATATAAAGACACATAGTAAATATTTCCATTCCATAAGGGGAAAATAGGGGCACAGAAGGAAAGGATGGGACCACAGCAAGACCAAAATTCAGCTGGGCAAACAAGTGATGTAGCTTCCAGCATCATGATGTTGTCTTCAAAGGGTTTATGTGGTTCTACCCTCTGGCCTTGCTGGTTGCAATCCATGTAACCTCTCTCTTGGCTTGTCTCTGCTTGACTCCTGCAACTTTCTTGGCAGATGTACCACATTACTAGCATTTCTTAATCTTGGGGGCTTCCACTGTAGTTCAGGCTTCCTTCTCACATCTTCATGCATCATGGCTATCTCAGGGGCTACCCACAGGGGCTCCAACCTTGCTACACTTTGCCTAGACTTCCAGGACTTCCTTTGAAATCTTGGTGGAAGCCTTCGTGACCCCTAACTCCTGCATCATGCAGTCCTGCAGAATCAGCAACAAGTGGTTGATGCCAAGGTCTGCCTCTATCTCAAGTAGTAGTCAATCCTCCAGGTACTCTAGCTACAGCATCCCTGGTGACTGAGCCTGGCGAAACTTCTTAGGACCCCTTGTGCAAGGTTTGTTCTTTTACATTCTTGAGCCTGAAATGAATGTGGTTTTGTCAATTCCTGAGGTGACCTCAAGTCATCTTTCCTATTGTTGCTGGGTATTTAGCATTTCTTTAGTGACTATAAAGTCTTTAACAATCACAACTTCCTTAGCTCCAGTTTTACTTACACTTATCTGGATTAACTCCAAGTTTTTCAACTCTTTTAGCTCTGCTTTCTGTTCCTGACTACTACAATAAACTTGACTAACAGCCACCAGCAGTATCCATGGCAGTGCCTGAATGTTGTACTACCTAGAAATTTCTTCCACCAGATTAGGAAGTCCAGCACCTTTAAATTCAGCCTCTTGGACAGTCTCAGTACATGGGCAAAATGTAGACAACAGACAACCTCGTTTTTTGTTCTTTCAATATTTTTAGTTGTAGACTGACACAGTATCTTTAATTAATTATTTTTTTTTATGTGGTGCTGAGAATTGATCCCAGTGCCTCACATATGCTAGTAGTCAACCACGCTACCACTGAGCCACAACTCCAGCCCCTGTAGATAACTTCTTAACCAGAACATAACATGAATGGCCTCTAGTACAATGTCCAGTAGAGTTCTCTATTTCCTCTGAAACCTCTTGAGCCCAGTCTTTAGTGCCCACAGTTCTTTCAGCATTCTGGTCTTTTGAACTCCCGCCAGAATCACCCACTAAGCTCTACTTACAACAATATGAAACTTTTCCAGCATGCATTGTTAAACTTTTCAAAATTACTCCCACAAATTTCAGAAACTTCAAAAGCTTCAGAACTACTTTTCAGCTTAGGTTAATCATAGCAATAACCCCACCTCTTGGTACCAATTTCTGTTTTAGTCAGCTTTTTCAGTGCTGTGACCAAAAGATCTGACAAGAACAATTACACAGAAGTAAAAGTTTATTTGTAACTCACAATTTCAGAGGTTGCAGTTCATAGACAGCTGGCTCTATTGCTCCTGGGCCTGAGGTGAAGCCGAACATCTTGGCAAAAAAGCGTAGTAGAGGAAAGCAGCTGAGGACATGATGATCAGGAAGGACAGAGAGAGAGAACTGCTGCACTTTCCAGGGACAGAATTTAAACCCCACCTCCTCCAGCAGCAACCTACCTTCCTATAGTTACCATCCAGTTAATCCCTATCAGGGGATTAATGCACTGATTAGGTTAAGGCTCTCATAACCCAGTCAATTCACCTCTAAACTTTCTTGGATTGCCTCATATATTGATTTCAGGAGGACATCTAATATCTAACTGATGATAATAATAGATATTAGTCTTAGAAAAGCTTGAAAAATTGCAAAAAAAAAATATGTAGCAGGGTAACTAACTGTGGGGTATTGTTAATATTCGTAGTGAAAATGTTAAATAGGTTTCTGTAAATCTATTTTAGGATTTTTTAGATGCATTTTAGATAAGTTATGCCAATAATATGCATCAGGTTTGGTGGATTTGTGTTATTGCAGAGTGATATTAGGGTATATAACAAATTGAGTTAAGAGGATATTATTTTCCATGTCCTCCCTGGGTAAAAATTAAACAAATGAAATAAGTAATTTATATGACTACATATTTATATGATTCTATTCATGTAGAGTTCAAAAGAGGCACATCTAGTCAGTACTAATAAAAGTGCAATTGTCTTTTAGTGTTGTTGACCAGAAAAGGACATAGAATGGAACCTTGGGTATGATCTGGGCAGTAATTACAGGTGGATATATATTTGTAAAGATTCCCTGAACAATATACTTAAAATTTGAATATTTTTTGAGTGTAAACTCTACCTGAACTTTTAAAAACATCCTCAAATTAAAAATAATTTCTGCTCAATGAATACCAAAGCATTTATAAAAAGTATATGAATACTTCCTTACAAAATAATCCTTAATGGGAATCTGTTGTAAAAAACTTTAGGAAAAAAAAATCAAATATTTGTCACATAAATGCAAAGAGCATTCTAGAGAGTGAGTGTATTTATATGTAAATTAGTTGAAGAGTAAAGAGAGTACTTTCTTTAAAATACATAACACAACCATTGAATTTAGATAATTTCTCAATGTTGCATGTCTTTATAATGTTTAGAAATAAAACATAGGTTATTATGTTATTATTTATATTAATTTTAGATTTATTACTTTAGATCTAATGCCTTGCCAACACAATCAAGCCATGTAAGTTTTCCAGTTAGGACAACTCAGCTGCTGAAATCGTTAAGTAATTGAGTAATGAGTATGTTGAAAGAGTTCAATAAATACTTGAATGAGTAATTGGATATTGGAAAAAGCATTACTTGTTAGGCCAGTCATAATTCTCATAACTCTCCAAATCCATAAATATACATGATTTCCCCCTAGAATATTACATGTCAAATTATTTTAAAAAGTACACTGGGTGACTCTACTTTAATGGTGCCATAAATGCCTCTTAAATTTTAGTACAATTTAAAATGATTTTATTTAGATTCACAGTAGTTATTATAACTGCTATTTAGTTCTTATTGAGTGAAAGGAATTTAACACTGTGTTTTGTCCATCTTGCCTTATTTATTCTACAACAGTCTTACTATATAGGTTTTACAAAACTCCCATTTTCCTGATGTGAAAATTGTGGGTTAGTAAAGCTCACTTGTGGAAAGTCCCATAGTTAGTAAAGGCCAAGCTGAAATTTGAGCCCAGGTATGTCTAATACCTTGTCAGGCAACTCTGTTCACTGTATGACATTGCCTGTGTATTATCCCTTATCAAATAGCTAAAGTATGCTGGGAATTTGTTTGCTACTTGTCAATTTGGTGCTAATTTAAATGGCTGACTTTTAATAAAGTCTTTGGATTTGAGGCTATTGACAGACTCTTAAAAATAGTGTCACTGCCTAATGTCATGATACTAAAGAAAAACAGCATAACTTGTCAGAATTCATCACAGATGATTTCTGTAACACTTATTTATTTGCTTCCTTTGTTGACCTTATATTCATATTATGCTTAATGGGTTGATATTACTGGAACTAGAAGTAAGGCACCCATATATTATATCTAAAGAACAATGCAGCTACATTTTGTCCTCCTGAGTGAAAAGACTTAATTTTCACCAATAAGCAACATAAAATGTCCAACCATTTCAGAGTTCAGCAGATAAAATTGTTGAAAATATCAAAATCTGTGGTGATTTGACACAAATGCAAAGACCTAACCCAGTTACAAAAATAAACATTTACTTAACATTGCTGAGTTATAACATGGGTCCTCTGAAGATACAGATGATGGTACAGTGGGCGCTTAATTGAAATTATATGAGAAGAGAGTGCCTCTTTTGGATAAATTTGCCTTCCCAACACCTTGCCTAAAATTGAATTTAGGAATAATTCTTGGAATTAGAAAGATGTATTCCCTGTGCTATTTCTTATATATATTAGAAACTATTATTAGAAAGAAGTGGGAGGAGAACAAGTTTGACCTGGCAAGCCAAAGTGCTAACCTGGACTCTTGTCTAGTTATTTGGGTTCAAAACAATCTGGACTGTAATCATAAATACACCAACACCACATTACAGGAAAAAGTGCTACTTCATATAGCACCTTTTTACACTGGTTCCCAGGAGTGATCTGGTGGTCTAAAAGTTGGAAGAGGAGATGCCAAAAAGAACAGTTCCTTCGATAGCACCCTGACATCAGGAGGAGCTATGTTTAATTGTAGACGTAATGAATTCACAATGGAAGCAGCACTGATCAGAGCTCAGTAGGTGTTGTTGTTCATAACCTGAACAATACCTGACCCTGTACGTGGAAATAGCTAAGCTTAAAACTCAGACATTGCTAGATTCAGCAGAATGAACTGCCCCAGTCCGGCAGAGGCAAGGAAATTAAAGACTCATGTTTTTCTTCTAAGTAATGATGTCTCTCTATAATTAAGCATGCCTGGACTCTCCTTAGGGATATAACTGGCATGGCAGCACTCAACTTTAGCTGCTGTATGGAAGATACCACTTTTCAGCTTAAGCTCTTTTATTTCAGTACAAAATTGAATTTTGTCCCTTGAAATTAATGTAATTATTTATTTAAAATTATATGGGCTGCTTTATATATGAAACATTTAATTTATTGAATTGAAAACATAATAACAGGAAGTTCTAGATTATATTTTATTACTCAAATGCATAGTTTAATGTGTAATAGGATACATTTATAAAGTCCTACTTAAAAACTTGGACCGATATTTTTGTGAAATAAAGCATTTGAGATATTTAAAAATAATGAGCCATTTACTTTGCTACATATGTACACATATGTTTACATGTGTACACTCAGAATGTACATAAAAATATGACAGGTAAAAGAAAATGATATAATTCAAGAAAAGAGGGATTTTAAAAAATCTTAGATCATGTTAAAATTCTCAAAAACATGTATTGTTTAAAATGTCATTATAATATCTTTATAACTTAATCTACACAGTATTTCTTTTTCTACACAAAACCTTAGAACACTACAAGGTCTGTCTTTAAATACATTTTTTTCTTGTGATCAGATTATAGAATTTTCACATATTTTTGATACTGGGTTTGAATGAAGGACATTTTGCATGCTGGGTAAGCACTCCACCACTGAGCTCCAACTCAGACCTCTTATTTTTTAAGAACAGGGTCTCACTAAGTTGCTCAAGCTAACCTTGAACTTGTAATCCTTTTGCTTCAGGCTACCGATCACAGGCCTGGGCCACCATACCAGCCTTTAGTGCTTTCAAATAATTGATTAACATCATTCCAGTGGTTTCTGAGAGCTGTGTAAAGTACAGGCATAGACATAGTTTCAGAAATCAGAATAGTTCTTCATCTGGAACAGTGCCCCTCTGCCCATCAGCCAAAAGCTGTGTACTTCCTAGAGGGTGCTGGAAATCAAGGAGAATGATTAGATGCCTCCCGATTCCTTGACCAAGGCATTATTCATCCTGGTCATGATCCTTATTTTTATTTATTTTTTATTTATTTATTTTGATTTTGATTTTTATGACACAAACTTTTGCATCTTGTTTTAAACAGAGAAAACAAGGATTTGGTTCATGGCCAAATATACAATTCCAGAGTGTCTCCTTTCCATAGGGCATAGAAGATGGAAGGACAGCCTGGCCTCAGGGAAGCTGGGAAGCTTGAGATGTCTGATAATTGAGAAAATGCGGCAGACAACTGAGAGAGAAAGGAACTGGTACTAGGAGAAAAGAAGATGATTGGGGGATAAAAAGTATTAGAGAAAAAGTAAATTTGGAGGGGAAAGGAGAGCTAGGAATATTTGAAACAGCTGAAACATCGAGAACTAGTTATTTAAAGTAAGAAAACATCTGGTTAGTGCAGGGGAGAACTAGAACATGTTTTTTTTTTTTTTTTGACTTCTAGCCCTGGTCTTGAGCTGAAGTGAGGAGGGAGCAAAGAAAGGCAAGAATACACACAAGATTGTCTACAGTTTCGTCACATAAACTGTGATCATCCTCTGTCTACTTTCTGGCATTTTATCTTTGAAATGTTTCTACTACCAACATCAATAATAATAGCAAAGTCTTTAATGCTGTCACTTTGTGTTTGCCACTATTTTCAGCCTTTATACATATTAATTTATTTAATCTACCCCACAACCTTGCTAGGTAAGTGCTATTTTGCCGGTGTTATAAATGACAAAGTTGATGCTCAGAGATAATTTTAAAATTTCCTACATTTACACACTAGGAATTTGTAGGGCTGGCATGTGAACCAAGGCTGTCTGACTCCTGAGGCCATGCCCATAGTTTATAAACCTTTCCTTTTTTTAAAAAATAAAGTTTTATTTATGTGTGTAAAGTTTTATTTATGTGTGCAAATCTTCACACACTTGCACAGATCAGAATTCTATGTTTCAAGATGTCTATATTAGCTAATGCAATTTGATATTGTTTTTCTTTCTCAAAATTTCATTTAACTGTTTAATAACTTTTCCTAGGAAGAATTTCTTCAATTAAATGAGAATCCTTTGTCTGCTAATATAAATTAATTTCTTGTTATGTGTCCACAGTGGAAATGAAATCCTTGTAGTTGGTATCCCCTTGAATTATCTTTATCTGCTTATGAGTGCTGTCTTCACTGAGGTAAAAATGTTCCAGATCCCCCTTTTGTCTGCTCAGTCTTCTTCCTCTCCTAGGGCCCCTACTGTTTATTTTACCTATTGTCACTTCCATTGACAATTGCTCTCCCAAAGACTACCTCCTGAAATGTACGACATTTGTATAGAGCTGTTTATCTCCACAGCAGCATTGCTATCTAGTGACTCCTTCACCTTCCCTCTTGCCTTGGTTTGACTGGCTAATTTTCTATCATGTCTTGGAAAACTGCATGGACAGTGACTTCATAAAATTCTTAGTAGGTTGTCGTTACCTGGTAGCTTAAAAATTTCCTGTCACTAATATCTGTCTCAGGCAGTCCAAATTGTGTAAAGGGAGGCATCTTTATGGCAATGCTTTGGTGAGCAGGAAAAGCAGGCCAGAAAAATACGAACTGACAGATGAATAAAATCATTGGGACTAAGGAATACTGGCAGTGGTAGCCTGGTCCACAGAGGACCAACAGTAGAAATGGATTTGAACAGGAGTGTTTTTGTTTAGGGTTAAGGAAAGAGAAAACTGCCCCTCCCTTATAATTCAAGTGTAACTGTGACAAAAGTCAGCAGAGATGGTGGGTGAATCTCTATCCTTAAAGATACTTCACAGTAGCTTAGACAACTGCCAGTCTTAAATTGCTTAAAGTTTTACTTTTACTGAGCCTTGACTTAATAACAACTGAAATATATTTTCTGTTCTGTAGTTATGTAAATAATTGTACTTTTTTGAAAACCTTTAACATACACATCTTCTAAGTCTTGAGTTGGAAATAGCCTAAACAAACACCCTGTTTACACAACCCCCCAAAACTACCCCCTGCCAAAAAAAAAAAAAAAAAAAAAAATCGTATTTCAAATGTCTGGAGTTATAATTCACAGATGCATTGCATCAAATGTGGCACCAACTGTTTCAGAGCACCTGGCTCATGAATTACATCTGCAACAGCCTTAACTTGCTGTCGCTGCACATTGGTGTCCCTGGAAAACACTCTGGGCAGGTTCTCTGCCCACAAGCTTCTGTTTGCCCTGAAGCAGCTGCCCTTGCCCTCTTTACACAGTGAGTTGCCCCAGTTTCATCTTTCCTTGAACATGGTGGAGCTCGAGTTACAGCTTCTGCCTCTATCTCAGACTCACCATGCCCATCCTCCTGTTCACTCTGCAGTCTGTGGGGTGTCCTCCCAGTCTGAGCCTGCTTCCACTCAGCGCCAGTTCCTTCCTGGTGGCTTATTGCAGCACACTTGAGTGATGTCTCTTACCACCACCACCCCAATCCCTTTGCCATTCTTCTTCTGGGAATTATTGCTTTGGGTGAAAGGAACTTTGGCACTGGTATAAATTCTTTCTGGAGAAGGATGAAATAAGAGGGCTGAAAAATCATTTTGAGTTAAAATCAAAACAAAAAGCAAAGCAACAACCAAAGTTTTCACAAAACTAAAAACACCTCTTTCTGGATACTCTGTCTTCTTCTTGGTTTCCTAGAAAAACTGTATACACAAATAGAGCTCATCTCTGATCGCTGTGTTGTTTCCCGTTTATAATTCTAAAACTCCTCATAAAGAAGCCATTGCCCATGAGCTGACGAGATCCTAGCTCTCTGTCCTCAGCACTGGAAGACTGACAGTTTGGCAACACAAGGACTGAAACCTAAATACAAATTTAAAAAAGTCAGGAGTTAAAAATAGGAATAAAATTCCCTGTTAATCAGTGTATAAAGAGGTCTATAATAGGATGCACACGTGTGCCCTCAGTGATATTCTTAATATATGTCCCCAGTCAAGCAAAAATGAGCTTTAGTTTTTGAAAAATGCAAGTACAGCAGTATGCCTATGAAGAGTGAAAAACATATGGATCCTTTTAAAAATTACAGTTAATGGATTGTTTTACACTCTTAATTAAGTCACCATCATTAGGAATTACTCTAATCACTGGATTCTTCCATATCAAAAGAAAACAGTTTGTAGTAAGCCATCAGAAGGTTATAGAGAAAAAGCACTGGATTTATGAATATTGAGTTTGTTTTTGCATAAAATGTGCACACAAGGAAAGTAAGGGATCTTGACAGTTTATTTATTTATTTATTTGTTTTTGTGAAACACTATATATTGGTCTACTATTAGTCTAAGAATGGAAAGGTGAAGGGCTGGCCAATAGAGGCATGTTGTTAATACAGGGGAATACATGTTGTCACAGAGATAGGGTATCTAATGCTACCAGAAGCCAAAAGATAAAGGGACTGATCATATGCTTTCAGTGTCCAAGTTCACTGGATTCTATTGATACCATGCTATTTTAAGTTCTTGGAGTTGCACATCAGGGTTATTAGAGTCTACTTACTATTTCCTAATCCCAGGTATTGTTCTTCATCCCCCACTACCCAAAGCCTTTCCTTTCTACTGTTGCAGTGATTCTTTAAAAATAGCATTTCTCCTTTGGCTAAAGGATAAAGCACAATTTCTTCAGAATGGCACTTTCAGTGCTTCAGGTAAGCACTTTTATAAATCAGTTTTCTCATCTACCCAGATTCATTTCTTACCATTTTTCTCCCTAGGGACATCTTGTGCCTTAAGCCAATCATTATTGATGCTGTGAATAATATTTACATTTACATGTCTTGGGGCCCTTTCTAATGTTATTATTGCTGGACCTAAGGCTTTCTGAACAATCTCTATTGAGTGAAATTCCACCATCACTCAAGACCCATCTATAAAATGTTCTCTCCAGAGTCCTCCCTGATTCCCTCTTCCCAATCATCCCTGGTTCTCCTGCAGGGCAGTGCTGGCTTTGTGCAGACCCTTGTTTTTATACTCACTACATTTTATTATAGTTATTTATCATCCCACCTATTTCTTTACTTGGTTCTAAGTCCCCAGGGGAACTGTTATACCTTTTATATATGTAAGAGCTAACAGAGTCTGGCCTACTGGTAGGAGTTCAATAAATGTTAGTAAACCTAACTAACTTCAAGATATTAAGAAGTGAGGATATTAATGGTAAAGGTTAAACAAATAATATAAGCGGTTCTTTAAAGAGAAAGTAGCCCATAGGTATATGAGAAGAAACTTGATCTCAATAAATAAAAAAAAAGGTACATTAAAATGAGTTATTATTTCTTGCCTAGCTGGTTGAGAAGATTAAAGAGCCCAATCAGATCCAGTGTTGGCAGAGAGGTGACCACATAGAACTCTTAGGCTTTTATACCAATTGTGTGGAAATCACCTCAACTCTTCTGAGGGGCAATTGCACTATAGTTTTGAAAATGTTAAGTGGATATATTCTTTAACACAATAATTCTATTTTTAGAAACTTTTTTAGAAATACTTGAGCAAATCTCATGAATATATTAGAAATAATACTCATTGTATATTATACTTGGTTAAATTAGACCATAGTACAGCCACATACACTACCTTGCACATAATATGAATGAGCTATACATATACAAGCCATTATGAAAATATTTTAAAATATATTTAGTGAATATAAAAAGCCAAATACATATATGCAACACACAGCAAAAGTGGGATTGTTTATGTACTTATCTAAAAATAGGTAAATAACTTATAAAGATCAGGCATTTCACTGTGTTTAATGAAGGGAGTAAGGGAAAAGTCTGTATATTGTTGTAATAAGATATATTTACAAATGTAAGATCATTTTAAAAAAGGAAGTTGGTGACTCTCCATCTTGTAGGATTTTCTTTCTAAGAGAGTTTTGAAATGTCAAACCAATAGTCCATTTCAGAAGATGAGACACATTATATGATTTTCTGAGGATTTGTATTATCAAGCTAGATTGAACATTCTGTTTTAAAAATAACAGAATGTTCATGTTGTCAGAACAGAATACTACACGAACCTTGCAGGCTATATTCTGAAAGAATATCATAAAAGGGAGAACTATAGAATTTAAATCCCATATAGTTCTAAGGAGTATCTTTTTAAACTTGGACACATTTGTCAGGCTTAATGATCATTCTCTTGGTAATTAATGAAGAGATACTAACAAGATGCAGGGTCTGGAACCAGATCTAATCTTTCTTCTCAGTAGAGTGATTTGTAGTAATATTCCATTTATTATAGCTCTCCCTGTTGTCACCCATCTCTGGTCCCCAGTCAGTGAATAGGTTGGCACTGCACCTCAATTTGGTTTCATAGGAGGGTATATTATTCTTGTAATGTCTCCTTTCCCTAATGGAAACTCTAGAAACATTTGAGAAGTTCTAAATGACTGACAAGATTTTTGTGCTTTACTTCATACACATATATGTTATCAGTAATTATGTAGTTGACTTTAATTCATACAAATGTGTGCAGGCATAATGGGAACTGACAATGCAATTTTCCATTGAAAATTACAAATGGATGACTAAGTGGAGCAATTCACCTCCTTCCTTCTCACTCCTTTTGTACCAGTATTGTTTGCTATACCAGGATGTCTATACTTTGAAAATAGCTCATCTATATTCACTCACCAATGCATACAAATTGATTTGCATGCTCATTTTGCAGTTTCCCAATATGCAATTGTTGTATAAAGTTTTTCATATGTAACCCCAAATGAGTCTTTTACCTCGTCCTCAAAAATTTAGCTGGTGTGATTTAACTGCATATAAAATCCAGGTGTAGGCAAACTAGATATCTATAGAAAATGCACAGGCATGAAGATGAGACTTAAAGCCATTGGTCATAACTCCTAATTCACATCTTGCTCTTTTGTGTCAGCTTCTTGAAATTACTTAGACAATATTGGAGTTAAGTGACAAGAATTTATTCAGATTATCCAAATTATTTACCAACTTACAATTTATATAGAAACCATGGATATTCACTAACACAGTTAATTGATAGGTTCTAGTTTTTAAATTTCCACCAATAACCTATGCTTTATTGGACCTTGGTTTCATTAATTGTATATCTGTTATTTTTTTCTAGTTTACAAAACAACAATGAGATTTATCATAGCAGACAGCCCTAATATTATGATTAAAGATGATCTTTTGAGAAGTAGAAATATTCGAGTACAAGTTTTATAAAAATAGCTAACAAAAATGTTTTGTGACTATATGTTTGTAAGGAGTCAAAAAGCTTTAATTTGGGAACCTATTGTTTTTATGACTTTTTATATCTCTTCAATATATTTTGAACTATGAGAAGGAAAATTAATAATAAATTTTTGGGATTCCTTGTGTAATAATAGGCAAGAGGAGAAAGAGATTGGTTTCTACTGATTGTCCACTGTCTGCTGGCATTATCCTCTTTGTGTATATTGCTTCATTTAATTCAATAACCAAAAACTTGATTTGTTTAAATATTTTCATTTTGCATCTAGGAAACCTAAAGCCCAGAGAATCTAGAAAGCAAGGGGAAAATTTGAACCCAGGATTTATTTACCTCCACATCCATTCTGTATCCTCTGTCACCACTTAGAGCTTTTGGATAACTCATGGCTCTGTGAAGTCATGTATGCTAGGATCAAGAACAAATGCATTATTTTTAGAGAGCATATCATTTGAGTCACTCTCAAATTCCCTTATTCCTTTGATTTGGAGTCAAGTTTGCTTTTAATTAATTGAAATTTTGTGTTTTTTTAAAATGTCTGGTCTCTTACAAGGATGTGTAAATGTGTTTTCCTACTGAATAATGTATTCTAGTAATGTTCCAAGAAACCTTCTCTAAGTATGCTTCACAAATATTTTATAGGAAGACTATAGGTAAATCTTAGTGTAAATAGAAGGTACCTTGTTTCTACTTCAATTTTCTTCTTCTGATTATTTCTTTCCATTTTATGCATTTTCCTTTTATTCTGTGCAGGGATAATTTTTCCTTCTACTGTTTCTTTTTAAAAGTTTATCACCTTGTGGCCTTTTCCTCATAGGATGACTTTTTATCATAAAATATTCAAACAATATACTTTTTAAAATGACAGTTATTGAAAAGAAGATAATATCACAGAGAATTCTTCCCGTCCTTTGCAGACTGTCATTCTATGACTTTGTTCATATTTAGTTATATATCTTCTATAATTACTATTTTTACCTCATAACTTACAATCTTAAGAAATATTCAACTAAAATGCATCCCATGAAAACGTTTATTAAACAGTACTATACTTTCTCCTTTTCAAGAAATTATCAAAGTCAGTAGTTTCACAAACATACTTCATTTAAAGAATAGAGAAATTATATGTAAAACACACAGAAAAGAATATGGGTAAAGTATATTCTTATGTGTATAGTGATTTTGTACTAATTATACAGACCTTTTCTAAATCCTTAAATATTTCTAAGTAACTTTGTCATTAGAAATTGTTTTTATAAATAAGTCACTTTCGTAAAAAAGGAAAGTATATACCTATTTTCTGTGTTGCATTACAAAACTTATGTAAAAAAACTCGAGAAATTATTGTAAAATTCACATATTTTAACCTGCACATTTCAAAATCCCCAAATAAGGCATTGCATATTTTTAGCACTATTTTTTTTCTTTGTGATCTATGCATTCCATACATAGTTCAGAAAATGGTAATTTCTGATAATGATCTGCACAATATGTCTAATTGCATATCAAAACTAAGTAATCTATCTGTTAAAAATAGGATTGTAAAGGAATAAGGGACCAATTGATGTAACTCCTTCTAGTATCTAAGGTGGTAATTGATTTGCTAGGGAAAAAACTTTAAACGTTAATTCAATTCTAAGTGATATTTAAAGGCATAGAGCTTAGGTACTGGGGATGTGTTTGTCATGAGATGGGCAGAAGTTTATACTCTATAGGTGGATGGAGACATTTAGAAGGTGAGCTACAATACAGAGATTGGCTGTCATGTCAGGGTACATGGAACTCATACTCAGGATGGTGAGGTAGCTTCCTACAGGATAAGAGAGTGGAGGTGAGGCTTGAATATGAAGAGGAGTTAGCTACAGGAACGGAGGGGGAAGGGAGAAGAAAATGCGAAAAGACTGTCTCATCTGAAGAACTGAAGAAAGTTTAGGAGTCTTTGACACACTTGAGGAAAGGTGGTGAAAGGAAGGAAGGAAACTAAACTTTGTAAAACTTATAAACTATGTTGAGGGGCATGGAACCTATCATTTGAGAATGTGGTGGAATTGAGGAACAGGAATTAATATAAGATGATGTATAAGACTACCTGGGTTACAGTCATAGGCCTTGTAAGGGAAGCAAACTGGAAATAAATAACTGTGGACCCAAATGAGATAAAGATGGAGGTTCTTGTAAGAAATTGTGGTGAGTAACAATAGATTTATACATACATGTTTTGAGGATTGTTAGAAATTTGACGAAAAATTTCTAGAGCTTTTGGATAACTCATATAACTCATATAGAAATTTGACAAAAAAAAGTGTAAGTTTGATTTTGGGGAGTATCAGGAGGGGTGGAACAGAATAATTAGCATATGGGTGAACTTTCAAGTTGAAATGGAGTCTATGAGGAATAAAAGAGGGTGGAGTAGCAGAGAGAAATGCAAAAATGATGTAGGTCAGAGCCAGTAAGAGTAATCAAGGGAAAACCAGAGTGACAGACATGAAAATATCACAGTGAAAATGTGGTGTTTTTGCAAACAGCCAGATATAAGCAGACATGCCAATACTGGTATAAGGCATCTCTTATGGGGCAAGATTTATTCATTAAGACTCACCAGTGACTTCCCCCTTTATTTATCTATTTTTAAGCTTACCAAGCACACTTTCCATTATAATCCAAACTTCCAGTTATCTTAGCAAGAGAAAAAAGTCCTTTTAGATGGGTGGAAAGTGACTCTCTTAGTCACTGGTATATCCCTTGTCAAAATAATACATTGTAATCAAAACTTACAGGGGAAGGAACATAATCATAGCGAAGCTTTGAATCCTGAAATTCAACTAACGTTTATAAAACCATGTACTTTGTTACCTCCATGAAACTTAATTTTCCTAAAATGCCCATGGGTTTAAAAAAATTCCGGGTTTGCTATATAATAAAATATCAGCTGGGTTGATGAATTGTCCAGATAAAGCACTGCTGAAAAGGAGATAGAGAGGGAAGTGAGGAGAAACCTGTATTGGGAGTCAATATTTATTTAGTGGCTGCTTTGTCTCTTTTTTAGGCTGAGTATATTTCCTCCATTTTCTCATTCAAATCCATTTGTTTGTGTATCCTTGGTCACCTGTATAAGGCTTTTTTCATGGCAGGTGTATGAGCAGCTTTTTGTCTATCTGGGCACCCTCCCTGGGAGCATTGACTAGGCTCTGAGCTAGGGCTTCTTTACTTTAGCTCCTCAAACCTGGGTCAATGGCTATTTCTTTAAAAAAAATGAGAAGTGAGGGTCCTTCCAGGATAAAGGGTGAAGGCATTCCAGGAAGAAAGGGATTACGAAAATTGGTTTTCAGCAATTCTCTGAAGAGACAGTTCTAATGTGCTCAAAAAATGACAGTGGAAATGGCAAGCAGAGAAGAATGAGCAGCAGTCACCACATTTTATTCAAAGCTGGAACTACAGAGCAATGGTGTTTCATTTCTGAAACTCACTCCTTGTTTGATAACAGTTAAAAAGACAATTACTCAAGCAGCCTTCCTTCCTTCCTTCTTTCCTTTTTTCTTCCAGTCCTCTGATAGACACGTGTTACTGCCATGTATAGGTATGGGCCAGATTGCCCCCTGTAGGCGGAGCTCAGAGGCAAAAAACTACTAAATTGCGATGCATCTAGTTTCTCTAATTGACTTTTGTACAGTCTGTCTTTTTAATTAGAATTTCTTCCACGTCTTACATAGCCCATCCATCCAATGTAGAGGATATCACTAAATAAATCAGTCTTTAAGATAGGATATTTGGATGATTAAATGTTCTATTAATTTTTGAAAAGTAGGTTTGGAAAAAAGTTTTAATAGCCACAATAATTAATATCTAATCATTTTTTCTCATTCTTGAATATTTGGTAATTAGATTGAAAATGACCTAAAACAATACTCTCAATTTGCATATTCTGTACTTTAGTTTTTAATATGCTGCAGGCTAAATAATAAATGTAATTCAGTTTTACATAGATCTCATTTTACTTTAGCAGAGCTCCTAACTGCCTCATTAACTGATGCTAGTAATTTACTTGGTAAATCACAAAGATTCAGGAATTCGTAGTTCCTTTAAGACCTTCTATCTATACTTGTTTGCTCTGGAGGTCTTTGTGTATGGTGAATCCTCAAGTGAGGGAACTTTGGGATTCTCCTGGATAGCAGTGAGTTTGTCCTCTCCTCCTTCTCCTCCTCCCTCACCAGTTCTTCCAGCTGGAGGAACCTCTACATTAATACCTGAAGAGAGTATTAATTTGTTATAAAATCAGAAAGAATTTCCTAAGAGATGAACACATCTTTAAAAATGTTCAAGTTTACAGAAGCCGTAGAACTTCAGAGTCAGAAGGAATCATGAAGAGTACCCACTACAACAGCTCCTTTTTGGAGATGATCAAACTGAGATGAAGAGAACTTGGAGAATTCTCCAAGTCACAGAATTTGTTCACAGTCAGAACAAGAACTTGGGCCCAGCCCAATTTTCATCAATCCATTTTTAAGTAGCAAAGAAAGTAACATTTCAAAAGTTGTGCATCTACCCGTTGGGCACATGACACAGTGCTTCTGAGGAGGTGCCTGCTGTGGTTCTCTATCAGTTACATATGGAGAATTCCTCTCCTTGCCTGGCCTAACTGGGTAACTTTCTTCCCAGGTACATGGAAGAGATGTTCAGACTCAAAATTCTTTATATACTGTGGAAAAATAAATGTGTTTTTCTCATGGAAAGTCACTTTAACAAATTCATCATTATATGAGTCTCTAACTTTGTGTTTTGGAGCACAAAAGCAATGAATGGTGTACTGCAGCAAATAAATCAAAACTCTCCCAATATGGAGCAAGATTCTATTTTCTAGGAAAGCATGTCAGTTGATGAAAAGTACTTTCCTAGAAATACAACTTTTTAATAGTGTTTCTTATTGTGTCATAAAAGACACAATTCTACTTTTTAGTGTATTGTGTCAGACAAAATTAGGAAATATCTTTGTAGGAGTGGAAAAATCTTCTCTTAGGAATTCCCGATTAGCAAAACAAAAACACACAAATTTATTTAAGATTGGCATGACAGGAGAGCCTTCAAAGGAAATGAAGAAATGGTTAAACCTGTGTATTTTTTATGCTAGGTTTGATGATGAGTGGACAGTCATGGAGAAATATGAGAGGACACTAAAGAAATCACCTAATAGTAATAAACTGGGGGAAACCATTTAGATTCTCCTTTGTGACCCTTCAGGGACAGTGAGGTTGAGGAAGGCCTCTTCTTTCAGGCATAGAGGGTACTTCACACATCCGGGTCTTACGACCTGCTTCAGAAAGAGGCCAGGGAAGGTGAATGTGACCTTCTAGCTTCTGCTGTTTTTCAGTATGCTAAAGTGGCATATTTTGGAATAGCTCATCCTGAACCCCATAATCATTATGTGTAAAATTTAATTTTTCATATCAGGAATGAAATAAGACTATGGCCCATATTTTAAAAACAGCATGAATAGTGGAGAGTTTATATTTTTATGATTTTTTTTGTGCCTAATTTTCAATAAAGTGAAATTCACATGCTTTGTCTGAGAGTTTTATTTGGAAAAAAAAAAATGTATGCTTAATTGATCTCCCTTTAGGGGAGCTCACTAAAACTGCTGTAGGAGATCAAAGCCTAAGTGATTCATTCATTACAATTTTAATAAATGTGTGGATCTGTTTTTTATTTTAAGTACAGTATAGTGCAATAATGAAATTAAGTTTGCAGATAAAAGACTTGCAGATGCTCTTTTATCAAATTGCTGTTTTGGAAAGGCACCAAAGAGATGATGTTCTGAGTTTGATTTTTTTTTTTTCCTCTGGCTTGCATTTGAACTCTCGCTCATTAAAGTTCTACCGACACAATTGCCTTTTCTAGGAAAACGGTTTATCCTTTTTTTTTTTTCCCCCAACGAATCTACCATTGTGCATATGTGGTTGGAGCCATATGGAGGCAGTAAACGTGATTTGAGCTTTACTCTGTTTACTACACAAAGCCCTCATTCAGCCCTGAAGATAAACTAAAACAAAATACAAAACCTATTCATCCATCAAATGGGAAAGGCATTGCAATTCTCTTTTCCCTCGTAAGGCTTCCCAGTGTTCTGCTGCGAGCTCTTGCTTCCTTGCAAGTTTCAACTCTAGTTTTTCACTCCCTCCATTCAAACTATATTTGCCTTTGGTCTAACAAGGATCAAAGCTAAGTCTGTGTAAGACATGGGAACAGAAAAATGCAGCAGTAATCAAGTAGTGACCCCTCTAATGCTTTCTCTGATTTCTGTCTTTTGTAAATAATCAGCATTGCTTATCATTCTCAATTTTTGACTGGAAATGAACAAATCAAGTTTACAGAACCAAGGTATGTTATTTCCCCAAAGTGCATCATTTGTAGCACTGAAATTAAAGAAATTGAGAAGTTGAAAAAGAAAATTGAAACACTGTTATTTCTATATCCTTCCGCATTTTTTTTTTTCATTCCTAAATCAAGCATCCAGTCCTCCACTGTGAGCCCCATTTCCTGGATCCTTTCATCTCTTTCCAGAAATGGTTGCATCATCTGTTTTTACCTTAATGTCTTTGTCTATAAATAGTAATCATGTTAGCAACTTCTGGGAATGTAAGGATTTTATAAAATGATTCATTCTTTCAAAATATATTTTCTTAGCTCTTGCTATATGTGGAGTACTATTGTAGGTGCTGAGGATAGAGCCATGTAAAGATGAAGCCCTGCTTTTATGGATATGTTCAGACAGGAAGGAAGGTGATAATGAAATAAATCAATAGGAATATTATATAATGTAATTGATGTCAGAAAACGGCAAATGTTACAAAGAAAATTAAACCAGGTTAAGGGCATGGAGAATGGATAAGAGGCATTACTATTTTAGGTTGGGGGATCATATTAAGCCTTCTGAGAAGGTGGCATTTGAACAAACACAAGAAAGAAACCCGCACTTCTGGGACAAGAGGCTCTGTATGGAGCCCTACAGGCCTGATTAGGTGGGATTCCAGCAGATTGTATATGACCACTCACTGCAATTTCAACAGAGATCTGAGATGGATGGTGATGAAAAATGAATCTATTTAGTGTGGTCACATAGGGAAGATAGCAGGTCTAGTGATCTCCAAAAGAAATTGTCTTCAAGTTACTAGCAGTAGCTTCAAAATTACATAGAAGAAGAATTAGGGCAGGGATAAGACATGTGTAATCTAGTGGTCTTGATCAAACTGTGATCTGATTCATCCTTATCTAGGGTCTGATTTGATGGGATTCTTCTGGCACTAGGGGGTTGTTACTCTTGGGGTTCAGTTTGGTTTCCAACATGAGATGATTGCCTATAAGACTTATGTTACTGAATTTGAGGTAAGCTGGGAAGGAGAAATAACACAAAGAAAAAGCAGGTCAGAGGAACAAAATAGAGTTAGTTCGGGCAAAAACTGGGTCCTTCTTTAGGTTTAAGGCATTGTCTAGAGACTTCTAGGTTGTACACCAGTGGTCTGTAACAGTGTTGTGCAAGCTAGTGGTTGATAATCTATTGACTTTAATGTACCTGTAAATCTTGAAAATATCTCAGTTACTCTTATCTTCAAATTTGCCTTCTTAAAGGAGGAAGGGAACATTTAGGTGAGTTTAGGACAAATCAGCCTTGTATTATCAGTGTTAGAAAGATACTCCTTAAATGATTAACGTGCCTACAGACAACTGAGCAGAGATCTGACAAAGTTAAAGTAGCAAAGGAGACAGAAGCAATATGAAGACAGAAATAGCAAGATTTTGATCCTGTTTTAAGTTGCCTATTGGACATCTATAGGCCCAAGTGAAGAGTCAGAGGTTTCAGCAAAAGCAGCCTCTAGACCCTATTAGGGCTCCACGGGAGTTCAGCTGGCCCGAAGTGGACCTGTGGTGAAGGCTCCGGGAAGAGCCTGAAGGCCAGGGTGGCAGAGAATGAGAGAGAAACTGGCATTGAATTGGGTGCCAGATTATGTGGAGTCTTGGAGGCTCCAGGTTGGACTTCATTAATGAAGTCAATTCTAAATTCAACAGGAAATCATTGAAATACTCGAACAAAGGAACGATGGGATTTCTGTTTCTATCACTGTAAGGAGAATAGATTGCAGAAGCCTAAGGAGGGAGGAGGAAACCATCATGTTTTCCAGATGCACTAATGGACCATGGTCAGAAGTAGAAGGGGTGGAAAACCTAGATTAATGATTATATTCAGGTATATATTTTGAAACTGGTGGAGCTGACAGAAGTTGCAGTAGTTTGTAGTGTAGGGCAGGAATGAGAAAAATGAGGGATAACTGTAAGGTATTTGACTTTAGTGTCCAAATGACTGCTGAGGCTATTTTCTGAGAGGTAGAAATCTGAGCAGGGATTGCCTAGATCTGCTTGTCGCATAGGAAATGTGCAAGTGGTGTGGCCTGGTTTTTTTTTTTTTTTCTCTCATTCCATCCTAATCCTTCAACCCCCATATAAATACCCTCACTCCCAATGATCTTTCTCTCCAAACTAACCTGGGAGAAGGTAGGGGCTGCATCTGGATGGATACCATGTATACTACAAAATAGGAACCCAGTAAATATCTAATGAATAAATAAATGCATAAATGACAATGATTATGGTGGACCAGAAGAGACAATAACATGGATTACTCAATTATCTAGCTAATATGTTTTTGCCTTCTTTCTTCAACTCTTGGATACCATTTACAGATTCCCCAAAGGGCTGATGCCATTGATGGAATCTCCATAATATGACAGGGGTGCTGGAGAAATGTTTTAGCTTCCTTCAAGTTAAAACATTTGGAGGTATGCTTTATTATAGCAATTAGGGTGTCACAACAAGCCTTTTTTTTTTTTTTAATATACATTGTGTTTTCAACAACATACTGAATTTTAAATTTTCCAGACTTTGTTATCATTATTAGTACAAACATATTTGTGTTCATCAGAATTCCATTACTGTGACAAAATATCAGAAAGCATCCTCTTAAAAGGAGGAAAGATTTATTTTGGTTTATAGTTTCAAGGTTTCAGTCCATGGTCGCTTGCCCTTCTTGCTTTTCTTTTGGGTCTGTGGCAAGGCAGCACTTCATGTCAGGAGCATGTGGCAGAGGAAACTGCTCACCTCAGGGCAGCAGGGAGGCAAAGAGAGAGGAAGGGGCCAGGACCCCTGAAAACCTAACTTCCTCTACTAGGCCCCCCCTCCTAGAAGTTTCCACCAGCTCTTAGTACTGCCATCAGCAAAGGAGCTGGCCATTAACACATGAGCCTTTGGGGGACACTTAAGATCCAAATCATAATAATATTATTATCCACTTATTGAGTATCTACTATATTCCAAGAACTGTATCTGCCAGCAGTCTAACTGCACTTCATTTGCTCATATCTGTGTTAATTTTACAAATATTTATCAAGTTGATACAATTTCATGTTTTGAAGAGAATCATATCATAGTGATGGGTGAACAGATTGTGTAGAATCTTTGAAATATCACTAGTTTACTTATAGGATATTAAAATTTGTTTTTGTCACCAGTACCACTGTACCATAGATTAATTTTCTAATCATGACATTTATAGTCCTTTTTATTGGAACATTTAAATATGTGCCAAACTTATGCTATATACGCTGTACATGTATATCCTCCTGCAATCATATCCGTAATAGCATTTCTCTCTGTTGTGTCCAGCCAAACTTCCTTTTTGAAAGCCTATTAGAGTCAAACATGATAAGGGGTGAGTGTGATCCATTATCTCTGAAGTATTAAAACAATATGATTGTGAATAAACAAATGTGAATCATTTTAGCACTTCCATTAATATGAAAGACAGTTTGAATGCAAAAGGTTTTTCTTGAATGCCGTACAAGAAATGGTTTGCATATTTCAATATCCTATTTGTAGTGACATTCTACTTAGTACGGAAGATCTTATTTTTGGATACAGATGAAAAACATCTAGTGTCCCAGGGTTGTGTTGTGTATGTGTATGTGTATATTTTGGTAAGTGACAACTTTTTACATATCAATATTGTTTCCGTCTGATAAACTTGTTGAAATTTTTGGACTAAAGAGTTGATCAAACTGTTAGTATTAGGGCTGGGGTTGTGGCTCAGTGGTGGAGCACTTGCCTAGTATGCATGAGGCACTGGGTTCAATCCTTAGCACCACATATAAAACTAAATAAAATGAAGTGAAAAAAAAAAAAAACAAATTCTTTTTTTAAAAAAGTTAGTATTATAGTTAATGGGCAGCATTAAATAAGGAAGAGATGAGTTAGCAATGTAAACTTCCAAAAAGCTGTAATCTTTGATGTAAACAAACTTTGGTCTATCTTCTTATGACTGCTTTGGACACTGACCCTGTTTCATTTTCCTGACTAAATTTGACTTTTTTGGAGACTACATTTCATTTTTTTTCCTTTTTATTTTTTCTCATCTACAAATTCAGAAATCTTTGTGGTATTTCAAAATATGAATATAATTTTGTAAGCAATTCACATCTACTTTATGTTGGCCATTGTATGTTGCACTTAAGGAATTTTGTTTTGATTATTCTAAGTGTAATTATATGAATGAAAATATTTTTTTATTTTAATATTGAGAACTTGGAGATATTTCCTTGGTCACATAATCAAAAACAATGAAAAGACACTGCATATTTCTAAGGGATGATTTTCTATGCACAATATATAATCAATTATGTAAAAATCATAGAATTCAAATGTCTCATTCTAATTTTTTAAACTCCAGGAGTCAAAGAAGAGAGAGACAGAATTTGTCATTGACTCATTTCCCTCTTTAACTGCAATCTACAGAGTAAGATTATACAAAGAGAAGTTCTACCACTGTTTGTACCCACTGTCAGAGATTCTGCCACTGTGTGACTCATGCTGTCACTTCCCACTCTTGTGAGTTTGGTAGAACTTAGATCATATAAAGACTCCTAATACCAAGGAATCCATGATATGTGGTTTTTATCTTCTGGCTTCTCTCCTAGAAGGAGGTTAGAGGGGTTGTTGACGAGAGTCCCAACTCAGCCAATGATCCAGCTCTTCCACATTTGAAGGAGTCTTAACTGCAGCTTCCCTGTCTGTGGAATGAGGAGGTTGCCCTGAGTAATTTCTAAGATTTTGGTTTTCTAGCCCTAGTACCTTGAAACCACTGATTTAGGGAAAGCCAGAAGCCAAGTAAATGCAGATTTGGAATGTGAACTCCAGTTTTCTGTTTTTTATTAGAGGGCTCCTTTCCGTTATTAGTGCTGCCTTTGACAGTAATTACATGTGATAAATGCATAGTAATATGAAGTAAAGAATGATACATGCATTCAAGTTTTATGGTGGTTTAAACTGACCTTGTGATTACTCTAAATGATAGAGCTCATTGGGCAAGGGAAGCTCAGCCCTCCCTTTCTTACCTCATCTCAGCACCAATTTCTTCCAGGGTTTTTCTGGGAGAAAATATGAGATAAATGATAGTTGCCTTTCACTGAATATCATTTAAACAGTACATATCCATTTGTAGCATTGAGCACTAGAAATATGGATTTAAACAAATGGCAGATTCCCTGTTTGTCATCTTACTGGAGAAATGATTGGTTTATTTTCTTCCTATTCATTTTAGACTGGGAACTCAGTAGTTCTAAGATATCTCCTTGCAGAATTGGCTCACTATTCATTATCAAGGTCCTATATTCTATACAACCAAGACTTTCCCCCTTTGTAAAAGCCTTATTCGCCAACATTTGGACTTTGAAGACCAAGGCCTATTTACATGCTTACCTATGGATACCTTCCAAATTTTTTTACAAAACTGAAGGTTATTGCCTTAATGATTCCTTCTTCCCTATGAGAGTGCACTAGAATGACAACATGGAGATTAAAGCAAGCAGGCATAAAGCAGCTGAGGCCTTAGCTTAGTCACACAAGAATTGCTGTGAATTTCTTAGCTGATCTGCTCTGTGGAAAGCCAGGACTTGCCTGCAGTTTCATTTATCTTTTTCCTTGACTGAAAGATAAAGTATTATATGGGATACAGTATTCATTTAAAGTCCACAACGCCTTTTCAGTTTCCCATCTTCAAATGCAGTTCCCTCATATCTGGTCCTCTTGAATTCTATCTAGTCTTGTTTTTGCTACTAATTCATGGCATGACTTGGGGTTGTCAGTTTTGCTGTGTCCGAGTGTTCTCACCTAGAAAATCAGAAGGTGAGACTAGTGACCTCTGAGATGACTTTCAGCTTGACGATTCATTACTTCTCAGTTTAGGTTTTTTTGTCAACCCTAGAGTCATGCAGCTCTCCCCAAATTAATGTGACATATTGATTGATAGTTTAGGCCTCAGTATAAATGCTCCCATGAATGTATTTCTTTTCTAAAATGATCTTTTATATTCAAGATTATTGTCCTATATTTCTCTTGAACTGAGTATAAACACTTCTCTTCAAGCTTGAGTGACTTCAATATTTAAAACTGAAAATCATATTGAGAATGAATTTTTTTTTTTTTTTTTTGAGAATGAATTTTGAAGAAAGAAAAAAAAAAAAAAAAAAAACCAATACAACTGCATCACTGTTCAGATTTGATTACCAAGTAGGGTTTGGGTTATTATGTATCCTGTGCTTGTTGTACCTCTCATGCAAATAATTTTGCAGTTGTTCTTGTATATAATTTAGAACCCTATTTGCATTTATGCTTTTTAAAAACTCACATATGTGTATTACATGTGTAATTTATATTATCCATAACTTTGGTAATTATCTGTTCATATTTATGGATCATTTCCTGGATACATGACACAGGACTAATGCATTCTCCTGTAGTGAACTGCATTTAAATTAGAAATTCTCCTTACAAGAGAGACACTTTAAAAATCATTTCTCTGACTGTGAAGAGGTTTGTTGTAGAATAGATAAAAGCTTAGATCTTTGCCTTGTGCATTCTGCTGTGCCTTTCTGACTGTGTTCTTCTCCCCTAGAGAGGAAAATTTTGTTAATATAGGGACCTGGGCAAATTTAAGTGCTTTTGACTAGGTGAAGTATAGCTGGGAAACTTGAGTGTAGGTTATCTCTATGTTTAAGCCTATTTTTTTCTTATAATGAGTGTATTCCTTGAAGAACACAAGGTGAAATATACCCAAATGTTAGCCTCATTGTAGTTTATTGTGTGTTTGTGTATGTGTGTGTGTGTTGATTAGTAAAACCTGTAGAGTCATGTGCTGCATAAGGACGTTTTGGTCAACCACAAACTATATACACAGTGTTGGTCCCATAAGATTGTGTTGCTTTGTGATGTTATAGCCTTCTTAGATTACATACGCTATGGTATTTGTGCAATGACATTGCCTAATGATGCGTTTCTCAGAACATATCCTTGTAAACAACACATGACTATATTTAAGAGTGCAGGCTCTAAAATCAAACTGCCTGGGTTCAACTCTATCTCAGGGTGATTAGGTCATTTAACCTCCCTAAGGCTCAGTTGTCTCATTGAATGGAGAAAATGACAATTTCTATCTTAAAAGATTATGGTGAATGATGAACACGGAATGTTTAAAACTGTGTCTGGCACAAACAAAATCCAAAAATCCTTGTTCTTTTAGGTTTTGTTTTTGTGTATTTCAGGAATAGAAGTGGGTGTTCTAGAAAGATGAGTAACAAGAAGAAGGGTAAGGAAATAGAAAGGAATTGAAGGTTAAAATATACACGAGTTAAGGAACAAAAATTTACCAAGTACTCGGGGTTCCCCATTTCAGCATGATCATAAACCTTTTCTCTTGTTAATGAATGTCTTGGATCAAGTATAAGAAAGAACATCCAATATATAATGACTGTTGTGAAGAAACTTTTGTAAATGATATGTTGGGGAGCTTACTATGGATGCGAAGATGACCTACAGAGTAGATTTTGTTTTGTAGAATCTAAAATCATACTCAGATTCCAAATACATGCCATTATTCTAGGCATGAAAAATATTTTAACATGGGTTATGGTTGTTATGATAACTTCTAAAGTGGGTCTATAAAAATTGGATAATAGTCTGAGAATAAAAAAAAATATGGCACATTGGAGATTTAAACCCTGGTTGATAGAATAAAGTTATATTGAAACAAGTTTCAGCCACTAATAAAAGGCCAAATTAATTAAAATGTAGTTTTACAAACCTAAGTGTGTAGAATAACTCAGACAGAAGGAACAAATTAATACTATAATTTTTAGTTCATGAAAAATCTTGGGGGAAGTTTGTGTGAGAAGAGCTCTTGTGTACCTGTGTAGATCTGCACATAGCACACATTGGGCCTCTATTTTCATTCAGCAATATGAAGGACTTGGACTGCCCACTCTGTGTGGTATCTCCAGTCTCATAATTATCCATGGTTACCTTCCCCTGTAGACAATTAATATGTAACTATTTTCTAGCATTATCATCATTTACCTTTCTTCTACCTGAAAGCACTTCCCCTCTTTTTAAGAGTCTGCTCTTTTTTATGTTCATTTAATTTTCTCATATGTATTACTTTAGATGTCACTAGAGGAGGCTTATAATCCATGTAGTTCTTGATGGTAAAAAAAAAAAAATCAGTAATGCTTTAAAATCATGCACTTGGTAAATTCTGCTTCAGATTGCCTGGAGGCTTGCCAATAACTTCTCAAGATACCTAGTCGCATTGAACACCATACGTTATATTGACTCATCTGCTTTTACTAATGATCCATCCATTTTATAATTATCCCCACAAACTGTTCTGGCTCCATGCTTCACTAAAGGAGCATGCGTAGTTTCTGGGCTATGTGGGATAAAAAAAAAAAAAAAAAAAAAAAAAAAATTTGCTCCAATAAAAACAAATGAGTTGTTCTTGGCTAAGTGTGCCAAACACTCAAGGAACTGAGGAAGAGGTGAGGTGTGTTGAATTTCTTTCTCATTAGACCAGCTTCCTGATTTCATTCTATGTTCTTAATCCTCATGGGGCCCTCCCTGATTTCTTTCAGGCCTTGCCAACAGCTTATTTTCATAATAGGAAGTTTTCTGGCTATAGTGAGCTGTGCTTTGTGTAAGCCTTAAGCTTGCTAGGTTCTCTGATGTACAGTGGATATTTTCTATTATGTGTCTACCACATGTTAGGTGACCAGGGAGTGAGCCTTTTAAAGTTCTATCACACATAGCTAAGGAAAAGCTTTTGAGGCAGAACATATGCATTTAAATGTTTTCTAGTGCTTGCTATCTATATAACCTTGGAAAAGGTTAAATTCTGTGAGCCTCAGTTTGTCTTCTATACAATGTGTATAATACTTATCTCTACTTCAGTAGTTTTAAGGAAGAAACAAAAGAAGACCACAGGCAAAATTTGCCTTCAGTAATCTTCTGTTCATGCTGGTTGTGTTAGCTAGTTTTGGTAGAATATGCATGTTTGCGTATATATGTGTTTCTATAATATAAAAGAAGCATACATGTGAATCCAACATTGGGTCCTGATCACATTGGGCACTCAATGGTCATTATTTGGTGGAAGGATTACATTCAGAAGTTGAACAGTTTATAAGGAATAGATTCAGATGCTGAAACATTTATGATTATAAGAACTGCCATTCTTGTTGAGGACAACTTTCCTTCCTCCCCAGCTCCCTGTTCTTTCTATCTCCCTTCTCTCTCTCTCTCTCTCTCTCTCTGAATTTATTTGGTGACAGATTCTCATGAAGATGAGGGAAACTGGTTTCTAAAGTTTCATACTACCTTCTCATGGATAAAATGTCAGGTTCTTAGACTGAAAGGTTTATAAATGTACTCTCTTAATCCAGATCTTTCCTTTAGGGCCCTGTGATATAAATAAAGAGAGCTAGAATGCCTGGAAGAAAATGGTAGATATTCCAGAGCAGTCACCACATGGGGATGCATCTCCCTAGTGGGATACTTTATTGAAATTGAAGTTATGAGAACTGAATCAACAGTAAGAAGCTTGTATTGCCTCTTTGCCTTTTAATAGCTTGCATTGTAAAAGCTATTTTTTAATCTCAGAAGAATGTGCCCCTTAAATCAAATTCCCAAGATATTAAATAATTTATTTTCTGATAATTTAGTATGTAGTTAATGTCAGACTATTTTCTGGTCCTGCCTTTCTCCTTCTAGTGTAAAAGTCTTATTGATATGTGCAAAGTCTGCTTATATAAAGGATTTATGGGTGAATGAGAACTACACAAAACAGGCAAAGTACAGTGGAAGAGTGAAGATATTTTGAAAGGCAGTCTGCTCTGTGAGAACTTTTCAGCAGCTATTGCAATAGTATCATAGTGTTGAATGTATTATCAAGAATACACCAGAAAGCTGTTTTCCCTGGGCTTCATCTTATAATCAGTCCCCCAGCCTACCAGAAACTCATTTGGGTGAGATGCTGAAGTTGAACTTTTCTTTTAACCTTTTTAGAAAAGCTATTTAGGAGGTAACCTTTGCAGAAAACAGGGGAGGAGAGGTCATCTCATTCATCTCGTTGTTTAAAAATACAGAAGCACTTGGTGTTTCTTATTTAATTTTCACATTTTAAGTGTGTGAACTAAGAATTTTTCCATTTCAGAATAGAAAAATTGAGCACAGAAAAACTTTAATAGGACAACAAACAGCCTGTCACTTCTTCGAGGGAAAAACTAAGCCAGTCTCCTAGACTACTGTATTCCCAGCTCCTAGCATGGGGCACAGGGCAGATGGTCAAGAAGTAATTTGCTCAGTGAATGAAGGAAAGAACAAACAAACAAATGAATGATGACTAAGCCAGAACACAAGCCCAGTTCTATTCATTCAGATTCCCCCAAAATGGATGAAATTTCTGCTCTGTGCCATTGATCCCAGAAAGTGAGGGATTTGAGCAATGAGTGTCAAGGTCTGATCCTGAGATAGCTTGTTCTTTACGGCACTTTTAGCACCCTGGACAACAAGTGAGTAAATCTAGGGACGAGCAGGTGGGAGAAAGATGTGCAATGAGATAGGATCCATGGGTGAATGTAGGGTCAAATCCACATTAGTAGGGTATTAAGAATGAAGAAAAGAAATGAAAGAAGTTGAAGTCTATGTCCCTACTTGACAAAAGAATCAAAACCTGTAAACCACTAAGGTTTCCCTCTACTCTGCAGAGGAATATCATTTTTGTCTTGAGTATTTTTCTTTGAAAAATAAGCTGCATGGTGAAGAATTGAAAAGAGAATTTGCACTGTATATACACATATATTAAAAAAAAATTTTTTTTAGTTGTCAATGGATCTTTATTTTTTATTTATTTGTATGTGGTGCTGAGGATCAAACCCAGTGCCTCATACATGCCAGGCAAGCACTGTACCACTGAGCAACAACCCCAGCATATATTTTTTGAAATTGATCCAAACAGTGTTTGTAAGGAGAGCTAAACATTTTATAAACCTCTTGGCTATGAATGATCATCAACATTTATGCGGGGCAAAAATGGTGAAGTATTTCACAATTTTTAAATTTTTAGCAATGTACTTCAAAGATATAGAGAAGAAATTTTTTAAAACTCGTAAGATAAAAGAACACATTTGCAAACTTACATGTAATAATGGACTTATATCCTAAATAAAGAAATATTATAACCCAATTATAATGAAAAAAAACAATACAAAATGATCCAAATATTTGAACAGACAATTCCCCAAAGAAGGTATGTGGATGACAAGTAAGTATATTAGAAAATGCTCAATATCATTAGTCATTAGGACACAAGTTAAAAGAATAATGACCTCCAATAACACCTTTAAATAAATAGCTAAACTTTTTCTTAAAACGGACAATATCAAGTGCTGACAATGTGCAACAAGAGAAACTCCCATGCATTGCTGGCAGGTGTGAGAATTGACAAAGTCTCTTTGGAAAACTCTTTAGCAGTTTCTAACAAAGTTAAACTACCATCAAGCATTTCTCCTTCTAGATATTTATGAGCAAAGACAAATGAAAATATAAACCCCTTTCCCTGCCTTCACCATCAAAAATGAAAACATGTATCTAATTGTTTGCATTGCTATAACAAAATATCTGAGGTGGGGTAATTTATAAAGAAAAGAGATTTATATAGCTAGTAACCTGGAAGTCCAACAACATGGTGTTGGCATCATAACAAATGCCTTCCCGACAGTGTCACAACAGTGGTGGAGAAGCAGGAAAGGAACCAACCATGCACTCACTTTGTACCAAGCCACTCTCATGAGTGCTGACTCACTCTATGGAACCAGGATTAATCTCATCAAGGTAAATGCCTCTGTGGCCCCCATGGCCTACCTCCTACTAAGGCTTAACACAGGTACCCCAGGGAACAAGTTTTCAGAACATGAACCTATAGGGGACATACTCAAAATGTAAGTCAAACCATAATACAAATGTTTGGAGTGGTTATATTTATAATTGCTAAAACTACAAACAACCTGAATTTCCATCAGTTGCTGAACCAAACTGAGTTGCATTCATGTAATTCACATATTCAACAGAAAGAAAAATACTATTGATATATGCAACAAATTGGATGAAGCTCATGTGCTTTGTGATAAACAAAAGAAGTCGACTCAAAAGTCTACATATTGTACCATTCCATTGATAAGATATCCTGGAAAAGACAAAATTGTGGGATGGAAAACAACTGCTAATTGCCAGGAGGCTAGGCTGGGGATGGTGGGTTCTGGGAAGGGAATTATCCATACCTTTATTGTGTTGGCAGTTACATTTGCCACAGGAATGTTCATCCATGTTGTAGGTAAAACTGGAAGGAACACAGTACCCTTATTGAAGAATCTCTATCCAAAAATACCACTGCCTCATAACTATCTCAGTTTCTTCCATAGACCTGAGTAGTGTATGAATTTTTCTATACCAGATTTCTGCATTTATTCTTACAAATTTTGTGAGTTGAATAGAATAGTAAACTTGGCCTCAAAAAATAATCCATTTGATTCCTTGCAAAGGAAGGATCATCAAAATAAAATCACAAAGGGTGAGCATATATTGTAATGTTCCTTTTCTACTGCTGCCACAGACTGGACAGGGAACAATTGGGGTTAATGGTCTTTGGTGTGAATAACTCTACTTAGCTATCCATTAATCCCCAAAGAAATATTCATTTCCTAAATTATTATGGATTCATTGAAAGCTCATCCATCCAAAAAATAGCACATGCTCCAAAAAAACTCAGTACGCGTGCTTCCCCTCTCAAAAGCTCATGTAGACAGAATGTAGAGTGGGAGGTACTTCTGTGACCCTGAAGACCTGGCTTTCAGCTTCATCCTTGGTACAATTCTTATTTCCTAAACACAAGTCATGCACAAGTGTGGTAATCCATTTATTTGTTGTTTTGTTCTAAGTTTGTAACAGGATCTTCTGGGAACTTTAATTGTTCAAAATATGTCACCCCAAGTTCAAATTCCTGAATGTGGGAAACAGCATCCTTTTCCAGTGTCTACCGTAACCTGAATTGACTCCATAGGAGGGAGAATATTTGAAAGAAGAAAATGAGGACCAGTGACTTTAAAATCATCCAAATTTGGAGGATGCAATTTTATTTTTGTGATTAATACTTTTTAAAAAATTATATGCTGTATGACTGAATATAAATTTTAAGATTTGTTAAGTTGTTTGATAATGAACTATCAACATGAGGGACTATTAAAACTTCAAATTATGGCAAATAAAATGAATTTTAATGCTGACAGGGACAAGATGACAATTTTGAATTTTTAACATAGTTTTCTCCTCTATCATAATTGAATCTACTCAACCTGATGTTTTTAATTGCATAGGTCACATAAATACTTTTTCATTGTGCAAGATTAATAACAGAGAAACATACTGTGAAAGAAAAACCTTTCCATCACCCTGCAATGCCAAACATAAAGATGTTGGGGTGCAGTTTTCCAGTCGTTCTTAGTGTATGTTTGCACATATATACATAGATTTTTTTTTTCTTTTCTTTCTGCTGTTGCTGGGGAATCAAACCCAAGCCCCACACATGAGAGGGAAGTATTTTACCACTGAGCTACAACCCCAGGTCTAAATATATGTTGTTCATTTTTGTTTTAAACAAATTAGGATTACATTACAGACATTTTTTCTGTGGGTTGCTTTTTACCATTTTCTGTTTTGAAAATTTAATGGGTTTTATCTCAATTAAAAAATTCTTCGGGGGCTGGGGCTGTGGCTCAATGGTAGAGAGCTTGCCTAGCATGTGTGAGGCACTGGGTTCAATTCTCAGCACTGCATATACATAAGTTAAAAAAAAAATGTTGACAACTGAAAAAAAATTCTTCATAGTATTGATAATATGGAACATGATTTATATATCATTTTTTATAAATATTATATTGTGAAAAATAATATTATAATAGACATCCTATACTTATTTACTATAAAAAATATTACAAGACATCCTATACTTATTTGTCCATATTTCACTTACATGACACCTTTTTTCCATGTGCGAACAAAATTCTGATTCATAAGAATGGAATTCCTAGCAGTTAATTATTCATAGATTACAAGATACTCTTCTAATTTATAAATGGAGTAACAATATTAAAAGTATCTATTTCAATGCATTTTACCCAAAGTAACTATTGCCATGTTTTGCTTGTCCCAGATCTGATGGGGGAGGGAAGTATGTTGTATTCTGATTTCTCTTCCACCACTTACTGGTTAGGTAGTATCTTTTCACATACTCATTGGTCACTTTTCTTTCTTCTTTTCTGTCTTTTTTTTTTTTTTTTCCTCTCTCTCTGAACTTGTCTGTTTATAGCTCTGCAAATTTTTCTTTTCAACTGGTAAAATTTTTTGTATACTGTGGATGTTGATATTTTCTTAAATATATGCAGCAAAGTTGTATTTGCCAGGCTTGACACTTGCTTTAAAAAACTTTGTTTAGGGTCTCCTCCATTTAAAGTTTTCATTTTTATATTTCATTTTTTTTTCTGTATTTCTTTGGATTCTATTTTTTGCTTGACACAGCTTCTCATATCCCAATATTGTATTTTATGCTAACATTTTAAAAAATATCCAAGTGTTGTCTTTTTCTTGGACTCATATATTTCTTGTTCAACTTTATCTTCCTCTTCCTCAGACTCTTTTTTCTTTATTACTGTAACATGCCATGCTGAATACTTTTCAGAGTGACTTTATTGGTATAAAGACTCCCGAATTCTCATAGACTCCCAAATTCTTATAGTCCTTCAAGTAGTTGTATTTTGCATCCTGCTTGATGTTGAATGTTTTAGATACAAAACTCTAGACTCAAAATGAGATTTGTGGGCTGGGGAGATAGCTCAGTTGGTAAAGTGCTTGATTTATAAGTATGGGGCCCTGGGTTCCATCCCCAGCACTGCAAAAAAAAAAAAAAAAAAAAAAAAAAAAACATGTTTGAGGTGTTCTCTCCATCATCTTCTTATTCCTAACACTGATGATTTTTCTTCTACCTTAGATAATTTTTATTCCCCTCCTTCTGGAAGCTTTTTGGATTTTCAGAAGAAATCTTTAAAACAATTTCACTTTTAAAACATTTTCTTAATCCTTCTAAGTGTTATACATTTTTACCAATATATATTATCACTAACATTTTTCTATTAACATGTATCAACACTTAACAAGCCATAAACCAAATTTGTGTTTGATTTGAGGAGTTTTATTTTGTCATATCCATTTTCTATGTTCTGCCTGGAAATTTAATTGATTGGATTTGAGAATTTCCTGAACTGAGCTCCAGATATTTATTAAGCGTGTCTTCATTCATTCTTCCATGTTCTCAGTCATTTGCATTGCTTTCTGGAAGAAAGTCTCAGCTTAGTCGACCAGTTTGCTGATTTTAGCTGTATTTTTGTCCAGTCTATTACTGTAAGTTTTTTTTGGAGAGTATGTATTTTTCAGTGTTTCTAGTTGTTTTGAGTGAGAGAAGCCTTCTTTGGTTTCTTCACTTTTATCCTTATGTTTATTCCCTGTCTTTGTAGCTTGTGCTTTCCCTGGTGTGAATTTTTTCAGTTGAAATTCATACATCTCTTTTAGAGTGCTGATATTCATATGTGTAATAATTGTTAGTTTTCTGCTTAGCCTCAATGTAATAATGCCTGTCAGAAACACTGAATATTTAGTAAAATAATGTGTTCTAAAATGATTAAGTAATTGGGCACTGGAGCCAGACTAACCTTGGTTTAAATTCAGTTCCACAAGTTAATAATTGTAACCCTGGAAAGATTACTTAATCTTTTCATGTCTCATTTTGAAAAAAAATTTATTACATAGAGTTAATAATATCTACCTCATGGAATTCAGGATTTAATAAGAGAGTATACATAAAATTGCTTAAAATATAGTGTCTGAGTGTGATAAGCTTAAATATTCTCAACAATGATATGGTTGATGGTGGTGATTTGGATGGAGGAGCGGGTGGAGCTACAGGACGGGGTTTGTCAGTAACTTACCTTCAGGTCCTGTGACCAGTGGTCCTACATTCACAACCCAGAAACTGCATTTCCTGGGAGTAAGTGCCATTGCTGCAGGGCACTCCCTCTGTCTTAGCACAAGTCAGGACAAGTAGAATGCTGGGCTGACTGGGCAGGTGCTGGAAGGCCCTGCCTGCATGGATTTTTTATTCATGCCCTCTTCTACAGCATTTTATTCTCATCTTTATTTTAATTTGTACTCATCTATAGACTTACATTACACAATTTTTTCCGGTTTATTTTACTAAGAAACTTCCTTCTACATAACTATATTTTGGCTGAAATACAAAATACAACTCCGGTGCCTTCATCCATGTTAAAAATACAAGACAGTATAGTTTTTTACTTCTAATACTAACAATTTGATTTGGATTTGAAGTGTTGGGAATTGAACCCAGGACTTCATGCATGCTAGGCATGCAATGTACCACTGAGTTATACTCTCAAACCCCAAAACATGTTTTAAATATTTTAGAAATACTTATCCCTTCCTATCCAAGATAGAACCTTCAGCAGAAAAGTCAACATTTTTTCTCTATGTTTCTGTCTTCTGGGAATCAAATGCTCTGTATATAGTAGGAAAATATAATAGGCAGTGTATGTTTAGAGAGCTAAAACTGGCAAACATTTACTGTGAAAGCCAGATAGTAAATGCTTAGACTTTCTTACATATTCTTCTTTGTTTTATTTAAAATAAATCCTTAAAACTCATTCTTAGCTGGAGGGTCATACAGAAACAGGTCTAGGGAGAAAACTCTGTAGTGGCCCTTTATATACTTCAGTGGCCTTTTGCAGTAGGGATCATCTCAGATGCTTATATGTTGGTAGGATAATCCTTAAAGATTCTTTGGATGTGATTCTATAAAACTTGACTTAAATGTGAACAGAAACCATGATTATTTCTTTGTAGATCTATTAGTGGAATCAAAACCACATAATAATTAATATAACTCACATTGTATGATTTTCAAATATACTAAAAAATGTACTATGTCATCCTAAAACTTTCAAATGCTTACACCTGTTAACAGTGTAAATACTAATTACCTTTGTCAGTTATGTAATTTAAATATTTTATTTAATTCCAGTTTTAAAAATGAATATTCTGATTTTCTTTACAGTTTTGTGTTTCCATCTTGATATTCAGATTCTTCATTTTCAAAATAGTTCCTTTGAAGAAATAGAGGCTTTCAATTTCTACTGGAACGCTCAGTCAATGGATATTTGTAGGTAGCTAGATAATATCTATCCACTGTACTACGTAGGCAGTTTTATATAGAAGAGAGATATTCATTGTTTTCAAGATACTTTCTATTAAATGAAAAGGAAAGTAGAGGTTCTTATAAAATTTGATTTTATGGATGAGATTCATCCTAATAAATTTAGGGGAGGAAATGCATTACTTTAAAATGAATAGGTACTTATTTTATATTCGTTTACATTTACGAATTAAAAAAAGTTTTTTTTTTCACTGTTATTCCTGTACTGAGAAAGACTGTGATATATGTGCATTGGCAAGTAAATGCAGAGCCTTTCCTGGAGGTATGTGCCTCTGTCAGCAGTTATTAACAATTTGTCAGTTGTCCCTTGTGATGAGGTTCCTAGAACAGGGAAAGGAATACCAGTGGTTTTTCTTATTGAATGAAAACACTGAGACAAATACCAGTGGGTGTGGACTTAGCCTAACTACTATCTATCAAGCATTCACAGAAAAAGTTGATTCAGGTGTCCCCCTTCAAACAGGGGAAAAACATTTTCTGAGCCAAAGTTGGAGAAGCATCTCTGTTATAGAAAGTGACATGAATTGATTTTCACATTGAGGCAAAAACGATACAGATTTCCTAAGCTCTCTGAATAGGGAGGTATAATTAGAGATATATATTTAAGAGCATGTAATTGGATTTAATTAAGTGCAAAAAGCAGAGGCCAAGTTATCTATACGCTACATAGATTAATGATTATGAAATGTTCTGTGAACATCTAATATTACAAATTTAGAGTGAATTTTGACTGGGAAAGATGGCTTTAGTAATTTGGTGAGTGAATAGAGTTATATAAATTAAGCCCCTTGATTAACAGTTCTTTATTTTTGCAATTTATTCATTTACTTTTTGTAGTGCTGGAGACAAACTCAGGGTCTTACATGTGATAGGCAAATTCTCTACCACTGAGCTACATCCTAGCCCTTTTATTTTTAAAGTAGAAAGAATAAATGAGAAATTAATTGAACAGATTGAGAAAATACCTAAGTATTTCCTAAGTCTTAGGCAGCATCAAGAAATTATAAATGATGTTTGCCAATAATAAAGTACCAAATTTATTAGGCAGAATGGAAAGACAAGAAGAACATTCTGAGTTGGATCATTTATTAAGTGTATATCTTAAAATAAGATAATATGCTTATGTTAAATAATGTAGTAGATATGAAAAGTACTGAGACATTTTTTATTTGTCAACATTTTTCTGTTTTCAATATCATTCTAGTCAAAAGCAAGATTTATAAGACTCAGCCTGAAAGGAAAAAATTAGAAAAAAATGCCAGATAGTTTCTTTCTTTTAAAAGTGTTTTTAAAAATGTTGCTAGATCTTTATTTTATTCATTTATTTATATGTGGTGCTGAGAATTGAGCCCAGTGCCTCACACATGCTAGGCAAGTGATCTACCACTGGATAGTTTCTTATTTCCATCTTCTGGTTAAGAATGCTCCCACTATTATGTATAATTATTATGCACCAATTAAAAAAAAAAGAACGCTCCTAAGTTGTTTCTGAAAGGTGAATTTCAAGTAAACTTTATTTTTTTACTCATTACCCCACTGTCCTTGAAGCACCCCCAAATTGTAATGTACTGGGTTAGTGTTCAGAATATCAAAAGCCCCTTTTGTGGTAGGTTAGAGTCATTCCTTAGCATAGGTAGAGAACAGATGTTGTGTGAACTTTCTTCTGTGAAGTCCAAATTAACTATGGTTGAAGTGCAAAAACATAATGGTTCAGTGTATGACTTGCTTCAAGACAGGCTTTTCATTAGTTAAACTCAAGTAGCAGGGTTGCCTAAAAGAATTTATTCTTGGAAATAAGTGAAAAGGCTTGTTCTTCAGAATTTCATTTCCAGTTTAATCACTATAAAGTACTATTTTTTAGCAAATCATTGTTAGGAAGCATAGCTGAACTGTCAAGTTGGAATTTGCAGACTGAATTACAAGTTAAATCTATCAGTTTTTCTCCATAGACTTTTTGCCTGTTGATATCTGTTATTTCCAGTCTTAATACAATCTTATATTTCATCTTCATCCAGGATGAAATTAGAGTTGACTTTCTAAACTACTGAGATGTATGATGAAATTTCAAATGTTCTTTGGGTTTCCAGGATTAAAAAAATCTACACCAGTTCTTTCCAGAGCCCCTCTGCTCTTTTTATTTTTTAAAGAAAAGATATCTGGATTTATTCCATTAATATCATTGAACTATTGTTAAAAACCTTTAATTCTCTCAGTATGTAGATTGTGCACATCTGCGCACGCACACATGCATCTTTTATCCAAATAATTATTAGGTTCTGGACTTACAAAAATGCCTGTCACTAGGAGAAAAATCCATACTGAACCCTGGAATCCTTTTGTTGGTGGTTATCATTTCCTTTTCTAATTCTGAGCCAAAAATTGTTGAAGACATTGTAAGGCAAAGGATATTTTTTTTCCTAACAGACTGTTCTTTTAGTAAAGAACTTTTGAATCAGCTCATTATCAGTGGATAAAATGACAAAAATGGAAACCATAATTAAAAAAAAAATACACCACAATGAACAGGCACTACGTATGTTTGAAGAGACTACTTCTGCAATGAATAGACTGGATAGGTTTCCTACAATATTGGGGAATAAGTATTTTATTTCACAATCTCATTTTACCTCCTGGTGTTTTATACCTTAAAAACTGTGTTGAAACTTGTGTTATAAGGGATCAGAAATAGGAGAAGCCTGTAATCACTCTTTGAAATTTAATGTGCTTCATAAATGCATTTTAATGCTACCGAGGGTCTCTATGCTTAGACAAATTAACAGGTGTTCAGGGCAATTCGTTAAACAGGACAACAGGACGCATTGAGATTTATATAGAAATTGTTCTACCATAGGTAATCTTTGTGGTTCCAAATCTGCAGAACAAAGGTGGAGAAATGTGATACTAGTTGAAATAAATGTATTTATAGCAAAATGTAAAATGAACATCACTTTATCATATCACAAATGTAATGTGTAGTAGCAATGTGATATGTAGCATATTACATTAACATCCTATTCTGCTTGAATAAAGACTACATATTCTTTTTTAAAAATTATTATTATTATTTTTTTTGGTGGTACTGTGGATTAAACTCAGGGTGCTGTACCTCTGAGCTACATTCCCAGGGATCAAAAATTTTTATTTATTTATTTATTTATTAACTTATTTATTTTTGAGATAAGGTCTCATTAAATTGCTCAGGCTGACCTTGAACTTGTAACCATCCTGTCTCAGCTTCCCACATCTCTGGGATTACAAGTGTGCACCACCCCACCTGGCAGAAAATGTATTTTTAAATGCATTTATTTGTTCTCATCTTCTAAATTTGCTTCAAAATAAAAGTTCATTGTATTAAATGATTAATATCCTACAGTGATGCTCATTATCATCATAATTTCCTCTACTATTTCTAATAATTAGTATTTGTCATTCAATTGAAAGACAAGAGGTAAAGAAGAAAGCCTTTTCTACAGATTATATAAAACAGCATTTCAGAATTTTAACCAGACTTTTCCAAACCTAAGGAATTTTATCTCTCTTAAAACCAGACCAGTAGTAGACAAATGAAAATAATATGCAAAATGAGCCTAAATGAGGTTGAGGCTTGTTTATGTATTTTGGCCACCTCTCATTTTTCCTATTAGATTTGTCAATGTCCCTGCATTATTTACACAGGAAATATAGTATTAGCAAAACTATTAGCTCCCAATCATAGGAAAACTTTTGTTAACATCCAGACAAACAGATGTTTGAAACTAGTGCATATGCTTCACCTACTTTCAGGAAAATGGATCTTTAAGGTTGACAGGGAAGTAATGTAGGAAAATGTCATTGAATATATTTAATGGTATTGGTTGTTTACTGTGTAACCTTGCATAGCTTATACAGAACCTCTTTCTTGTGAGAGACTGTACAATGTGCTCTTTGAGAATCCATGGGCCTTTTATCTAGGTTGAAAAAGATTCATTGCCAAATATAACTGAAACCTAGAGTAAGCTCTCTGTGATTTGGTATGTGATTTTGTGCAGAATAGGCATATCCTTTTTAAAAAATTCTACTGAATCTTGGTAAATTCTATCAATGTATGATATAATTTATAGCAGGAAATATGAATTATATCCTCCACTGCCATGATAAGGCAATCATAAAGGAATACTTCTTCTTACATGTTGCACATCTGGCTTCTTGTTCTGATTTTATTTTGAGTAACTGGCCAGTATCCCAAAATGAGAATACCTGAGAACTGGCAAGTTTCCAAGGTGTTTGTTCAACAAGAAAAATACTGTGCTGAGACTTGGGATGGAATTACTGTCACATTGGTGGTGGGTGAGGCAGTTCTGTGTTCCTTCCAGCTGGTGTAAATACCGCATCCATTTATCTCAGCTGAAGAATAAACTAGTTTTTCTCAAAATAGAGAGGAACTCTTCTGTCCTTTTTTGTTATCAAATAACATACTGATGGCCATAAAAATCATATATTTTTAGTGATATCAAGCTTTTTAATATTCTTAATGTCAGGCAAAAGTGCTCAATTGATACTAAATCAAATTTAGAAAATTCTAGAGAAGAGTATAGAACACATAGATTATGGTTAAATACTTTTCTTTTTTCCCCCCAACTCTGCATATTCCATGGAAGAAAAGATTTATAATTAAAACATGGTGTTAAACTTTATGATTAAGAATTATAACTTATTTTTTCTACTTTTTCAGAAAATTGGTTGGATACAATATTTCACCCTGAGTATTACGAGTAGTTCAACAAGGACACATATATATATATAAGGGTGCATCCAGGAAGGGGAAAACACAACACTATATGAAGTGATTTGACTCAAAACCTGATTGTCAAATAGACATAAACCTTTAATTGAAAAAACTTAAACCCACATTTATCACTTTGTTTATTCTCCCTTCAGTCACTTAATAAGTATTGACATCAGCCAAGCATTGTACTCAGAACAAAAATATGCAAATTATGATAATCAGATATTCATTCTAGCTTTTTTTCTTTCTTTCTTTTTTGTATCAGGGATTATACCAGGTTACTTAACCTTTGAGCCACAGCCCCAGTCTTTTTGAAACAGGTTTTCACTAAGTTACCTAGGACTTGCTAAGTTTCTAGGGCTGGCTTTGAACTGGTTTTGGATCCTCTTGCCTCAACTCCTGAGTCACTGGAATTACAGGTGTGCAGCTTGACTCCACTCTAGCAGTTTAAAAAGCAATAGTAGAAGTTATAAGAAAAGAGATGTATGTCCAGTAGGAGGTTTTTAATTATGTGTGGTCATTAATAACATATTGGGAAGAAATTAAAAACATTACTGCAGATCATATAAATGTATATTGTTGCCAAGTATATTGTTACTAAGAGAGTAAAGCATGTCATATAGTAATATTTAGAAGTGTCATTCCATAATTCCACTTAAAAACCCATCTGCCTATAATGTGGCTCTATTCATCAACTTTCATGGAACAGATTCCAGAGGATTTGTACCAAAATTTTCATAGTGTTTTCTTCTGGGCATTAAAATTATAGGTAATGTCTTCTTCATATCTGTCTTTTTTCTAGCTTGCTTAAAATGAATGCATATTTTGAACTGTTAAAAATACTTATTTATGTTATCATGGAGAATAAACTAGTTTTTCTCAAAATAGGAAAATATATTGCCCTCTGATGACCAGCTTTGAGTTAAGGAAATGATCTGGTCCATATAATAAAGTCATCAACTTCCTGTGATCCTAAGAAGAGAGAGTGTACAGCCTTCCTTTCTTAGGCATTTTGTTTGTTTCAGATCTACTATTACAGTAATGCTTTGAAAATAAGAAATGTGTAATTCCTATTTTTTTAATTAAGATCATATGTGCTTTGCATGCTTTTTTTTTTTTTTATTGTAAACAAATGGGATACATGTTGTTTCTCTGCTTGTACATGGCATAAAGGCTTATTGATGATATGACTTTTTTAAGAAAATAGATTTGTGAAGTGATATACATTAAGAAGGCATCATAAATGCATTCTGCTTTTGGTTTTTAGATAGATAAGAGGGCTGAAATGACTTAGATAAATTCCATAGTCTGCCTTAGATCCTGGAAAATAGGTAGAAGAGGGTAGGAGTGTTTAATGCTGTGGATAAGATTATGTTATTTTCAAGCTGTATGATATTTCTGCTGAATAGAGAAATTCTTTTGCAATCACATTAACTGTCTTTTATTTCACTTAAAATTGTCATATTTCTTCAATGAGAGCTTAGATGATATCACTCCTTACTAAAGCATGAATAGATTGTCATACATATAATAGGTATATGTGATTATACTTAAAAAGCAATGAAATTCACTAAAAAGTATATACAAATACAGAAAGTTATATACATATATTAAAATTTTGTATATTACTGTTATATTGCATAAAATGTGCATGTTAAAATGTAATGGAATGCAATAAATGATTGTATAAAAAGGGATCTATTTTTTGTGGAAAATTGAACAAAATTATTACCTTTGACCCCCCAAATTATTACCTTTGACTTTAAATTTGTAAAGCATATCAAAGATGGCATAATGAATGAGCTATAAATTTTCTTGTTTTTCTTTTTATATGTGGTATAAATGGTAATGAAGTATCACATCATGATTGATGGACCAAAGGATATTGAGCTTCACAAATCACTACTTACATCATTTTAACTCATTTTTTAAACTTCTGTACTTCTGTTATGCTGTTTGATTAATTAAAAAGTGTTAATGATAAAAATGTTATGTCTTGAAATTTTCAAATTACCTGTTAAGTAACCAAATTCAATACAAGAAGATATATTTGACCTTAGCATTGGGCATGTTATCATTCTTTTTAATTTCTGGAAGAGGTAATTAGATTCCCTGAATTGTTCTAGACTGTCATGAGTGTGAATCCTAGACATGAATTGGTAAGACTGTTCACTTAGGACATTTGGCATATGATTTAATTGATTATTTCTTGTGGTTGACTCAGTCTTCATCTTATAGAAATACACACTGGATTACAATTTCTGATTGTTATAATCATCAGACCTTATAGAGCTGGAGTACTTAGGATTTTTTCTATTAGTATGACCATGAAATAATTGCTCCTCCAATAATTTTAATTCAGATGACCTCAACTTTTCATTTAAATAGCATAGGACTTATCTTCATTTCATGTTAGTACATTATACTTCCCTGCCTTTTCAAATCATAAAGGGAGAGCATTTAGCAGGGAGTTAGGAGAGGGCTGAAAGATAACATTTTCTCTACAAAACATAAATGAAGGAAAACTGTGCATAACACAGCAATCCAGGAAGATGTAAGGAAACTGTTAAGATAACCCAGCATTCAATTTGTCAATCAACCTCAAAGGAAAAAAGAATTCAAGTAAACATGTTCCAAAAATATACTAAAAATTAAAATACACTAAGAGTTTTAAGAAGGACAAAAAAGTATTTCCACTTAGACATAGAGGCACAATCAGTTCCTCTGTGCACATATTGATTTTTTTGAGACAAAAAAAGAAACTGGGCACTGGGGCACACATCTGTAATCCCAGTGGCCCAGGAGGCTGAGGCAGGAGGATTGCGAGTTCAAAGCCAGCCTCGGCAATGGTGAGGTGCTAAGCAACTCAGTGAGACCCTGTCTCTAAATCAAATCCAAAGTATGGCTGGGGATGTAGCTCAGTGGTTGAGTGCCCCTGAGTTCAATCCCTAGTACCAAGAAAAGAAAGAAAGAAAGGAAGGAAGGAAGGAAGGAAGGAAGGAAGGAAGGAAGGAAGGAAGGAAGGAAGGAAGGAAGGAAGGAAGGGAAAAAAAAGATATGAAAGAATTTGTCACAAAATAAAATAACAGAAAAATATCTTAAAAGGCAATGGAGGGGCTGGGGTTGTGGCTCAGTGGTAGAATGTTCACCTAGCACATGTAAGGTACTGGGTTCGATCCTTAGCACCACATATAAATAAATAAAATAAAGGTATTGTGTCCACCTACAACTAAAAAAAAAAAAAATATTTAAAACAGCAATGGACAATAGCAATGGAGAGACATTTGAGAAGAGTATAGGTCTTTCTCAGAATATAGAGGTTCCACAGAGCACTGTGAGAAGACAGGAGTTACTGGGAGCAATGTCAGACAAAGGACCAAGGTTATGCTCAGATGTCTAGTTAAGGGGGGTGTTGGATAAATCTGTTTTAAAAATCATAAATGGTGTTCTTCCATAGTGGCCCTGTGCTGTGTTTATTCAGGCTGGACTTCATTGCCTTTCTGATAGTGAGCCATCTCTGAGAAAAAGGGATGATTTCCTCCTTCCCTGGATTGATATATCTCCCTGGATAGTTCCTGAGTTGCATCTTTACACATAATCTGCACACTGCTGTCATCTTGTGCCCAAAATAAGGGTACTCTTGATCGAGTAGCATGGGTTCTCAAACGTATGAGGAATTGGAGCCAGATAATTTGCATTCCCACATGAATTCAAGGATCCCTAAAGGTCAGTTGCAAAAAAGAAAGGGCACATAGTAGGGAAAAAAGTTGGGGGTATCCACATAGATAGTATTTATGTTGACAGAAAATAGAATTAAGGATCTTTCAGGACTAGTATATGAAAGGCAGATATGAACATGGTACATTTAGGGAAGTTAGAATAGAGGTTGAGAGTAGAAAGTTGTTCTTAAGACAGAATCACAATAAACTTGTTGAAAACATTTGTACCAGTTTGCATTTTCTTTACAAACAACAGAAATCTAAAAGAAGAGAAGTGTGTGTGTGCATGGGTATGTGTGTGTGTTTGCAGTAATTCAATTTATATATGAGTTTAAAATCTGAAACCCACTTTAGATTAGCAATTCTCAAGCTTTTTGGTCTTGTGAAATACTTACGTTCTTAAAATTTGAGAAGTCCAAAATGTTCAGTGTGTATGTAGTTATGTTTATTGATATTTATCCTATTATGAAGTTAAGAAAAACTTTAAACAGGAATATACAACTATACTTTCCTTTAGCTACTAGAGTGATAACATCATCATCTCAGGTAACTTCTTGAGAACTTTACCATATACCCATGAGAGAATGATAGTGAATAATGTCTTAATGTTATTAAGAAAGGAATGCTGAACTTCATGGATTCCCTTGAGTCCAGAGTCTTAGGGACACCTGGGGACCCTGAACCACATTTTTGGAACCATTGCTTTGTAAAGCATCATGAAATTGAATGACTCATCATTATTCTTTGTGTAGGGGAAATAAATGAATGAAGCAGAATGCAATGGAGTAGAAAACATGAGAGCAGTTTAGATAAGGACAACTTTTTTTCTGAAATTTAATTGTGAGTTGGGTATGTGTGTCTTTGTGTATGTGAGAACATATATATTTTGTCATAGTGCAATATTTTTAAATTAAAAGCCATCGTTTTAAAAAGTTTGAAAGTTACCTTTTAAAATTTACACTTACAATACATTTATTCCATCTTTGGATGAAAGTTAGATTTCAGGTGGGAAAATAAAAAACAGGTAAAGATAACAATTCTGGACCAGACATGACATTAAGAGACTGATTAAGATAATGCTGTTAAATATGAAGAGTCAACTCAGTCAAAAAAGGAACTCTGGGGGCTGGGGAGATAGCTCAGTTGGTAGAGTGCTTGCCTTGCAAGGACAAGGCCCTGGGTTTGATCCCCAGCACCGCCCCCCCCCCCCAAAAAAAAAAAAAAAAAAGGAACTCTTGTATATCTATAATAAGAATAAAAATCTGAGTGCTTAGAGTGATGCAAATGTTCCCCTATCAGACAATAAAATTGTCAGCAATTTTAGGACAACTTCTCCTTAAGTATAACTGTATCTCATATTCCAATAAATATATTATTCTTTGCAGTTACTTTAGCACCAGTCCTGACCTCTTTTCTTCATATCCTGCTGTGTAAGCTTGAAAAAGCACAATCCCCAGGTACTGGTCTCTTTTTGCTTTCAAGCCCAAAGATCTGTCAGGCACATGTTCTATAGATGTGAGTGAGTCATAGTCAAAATGAGGATAATATGGAATAGAAGCTCATTTCCTGTTCCTGGCCTGGCATTTTGTACAAAAAGTCCTTATTAATCACAACTTTTATTGAAATACTCAAACTATATTCACATCATGAATAAAAATGGCAATTTGAATAAATGGTAGGGAGCTTTGTGTGACTCTTTGTGACCTCTTTTGTGGTCTCTGCTTGGGAAACTTAGATCACTCAGAGTGGAGGCCACCTTTTATTCTTCTCTGTTACGTGCAAATGATCTGATGAGTGATAGTGTCTCTCTGCCAGTTGGGTTATGTCAGAAGTTCAAGGACCATGTATTTTATTCTTTCTATATTCTCACATTATATTCCATAGTTTTGAGTCTGCAAGGGTTCAGTTAATAATATTAATTGATTCAATATTAAAACCTAGATAGCCTAACAACCTTGTTACCTCTTGAAATCCACTGATAATGATTGAGATAAATGGCAAAAAGTTATGAAATAAAATTATAAAAATTAACATCTATGGTGAAGATTTGGTTAAAAACAAAATCTCTACCTATTCAGAGATGAATTAAGAAAATTGTTCCTTACATTGTCCCTAGAATATTTTGAAAACATCAGAAGCTTTACATATCACCAAAAATTGCATCATTGTTTATCACTGTAGGGTTCATGTAATTCTATACTTAAATTATTTATGGAATATGAACAGAACCTACAAAGACATTGAAGAAGATGACAAGTTTGTCCCTCTCTCAGTTAGTTTCATTTCACATAGAATTTTAAATTCTATTTGTAGTACTCTCCTTCGAACTCTGGGAAATATTTAGAGTAAAACAGAAAACATTATAAAGAGACTGATGTCTGGACACATGATTAGGGATTGAGGAAATGAGATGTTGAACCTAAAGGAGACATAACTCCCAAATGAGATGATAGCTCCCTGCAGGGGTGAGGACTCTGTACTTAGTGGCATTTTTTTTTCCTGGCTGACAAAATAAAGGATTAAACTTAGATGTCTTTGAGACAAATGGGAATTATTATTTAGGGCCTGCAATTAGAAAAGCATTAGCCCTGGAAAATTGGCTTCCCTAGTAAGAATTGCACAGAGATAGTTCAAGTGTACATCTGCACCTCTCTGGACATTTAGTCTAGTAGTATTTACCACTGTTTGTGGTAATAATTATTAAAGGTATTTTGAATCTTCAGAATATCTTCCCTTCCCTGTCACCGAAATCCCAAATAAGGAGGTAATACTAATATAATCTTTGAGGAAATCGAATGCACATAGATGGAACCCAAGTGTTCATTACAGCAAACTGGTAGGATGAGCAGTAGAAATGGACATTGACATTTAAAAGTAAATGGAAAAAGTGATTGTCCTATAAGTGAGTAAGTCTGTATTTATATTAATTTCAAGGAATTTTTAAGAAAAAAATCTTCAAGCATCAACTCTGAAATTTTTATAGAGCATTGTGGCATTGATGGAAGAGTTCTCAAAAATATGTGTATATTAAGGTAACAGTGGAATTGGAGAGGTATAAATGTCTGAAAGATAGAATGTGAAGATGTGTAAAAATATAGGAGGGAAGAATGGAGTGTTTTTCAAAGGAAAATTTAGTTTTCTCATGAAATTCATATACTTTAAATTCAAATATTTGAATCGATCACCTGGTAATAACAAGTGTTAGTATTATACTATTTACTTACTCATTCCACTGGTATTTATTCTGCCTACTATGCATTTGGAGTTGGATACTGAGATATAAAACAATTGATCCCATAGTTAGAGGAGCTTTCTTTTAAGCAATAGGGAAATATATTTTAAAACATGTTAGGCCAATAAAAATTTGAGATTTGTACATATACCTGAAAGTTTCTATACATCTTAATTAGTGTCACAGTTTGTTTTTTGATAATATTAAATGAATGGTTATGGCCTTTTAATATTTTGCCCTGAACCCTAAATTTCATCTGTTTATAGCCATAGAAAATATAAAGAATTGCCACAATAGCTCTAAGGTTAGATTTGTGTGTAGATTAAGAAACTTTTTTAGTTCCTCAGCATTTTCTAACACTCATGACATAACTCCTTAAAATGTAAATAATTTGGTGAGATCCAAATAATTCTCTATTTTTTGGCTCTAAACTGCACTGCCAGAACATTCCTTTCCTGCAGTATACTAATATTTATAAGGGTCACTGACAAATTGCCATCACAAAAATAAAGGTGTGGATAAATTCATCAAGCATTTGCAATCATTGAAAACCAACCACACTTATTGATCATTTGCTTCATAGATGACATTTGAGACCTTAAAAAAATCAGAAAATGAATTAAGCAGTATTTTGAGTGCTTGCTTTGTGACAGGCACTGTCCTAGTCTGAAAATACAGAAACAAAAAAAAAAAAAAAAAGAAAGAAAAGATTTCTTATCTTATGGATCTCATATTATTTGCAGAAATTATTCAATTTAATACATTATTAAACCACTGACATGTGATCTTCAGAAAATTAGAGAAGTATAAAGTGTATATCTGACTGGAAGTTGAGTGGTGTGAGGACAGAAGAACTGAAAGGCAGGAAGGAGCCAGTTGAGTGTAGAGGGAGCACACTTCAGTAGGGGGTATGTGAAGCACAAGGGCACCAAGCTGGGAAAGGGCCTGAGTGTCCCTGGATCTTAACTGGAGCAGACGTGGGGGAGGAAGGTAAGGAAATGAAGCTAGCACAGAAGTGGCCATGTAGGCCAGGGCAAGGCGTTCGGGTTATCCTTTTCAACCAGATGTAAATCTGTTGGCACGTTCTAATAATGACACGACACGGAGCAAAGAAGTGACCAAATGGAGTTGGAAAAAATGGAGATGATTTGTAACTTCAAAAAGAAGGATGAGGGAAGTAATGGGGACAGAACCCAACTGGAGCAAACGGAGAGGAGAACAGAAAAGACGAAACTGAGACCACATATATAGAAAATTTTCTATGAAGAAGAGAAATGATGGGGCAGCACTGGGGAATTTGGGTTCCAGGTAGTTTTTTTTTTTGTCTTAAAAACAGATACTATAGTGTTTCTGAATATTGATGTGAACAATCTAAAAAAATAAGGATTTGTGACGGGTGGTGTAGCTCAACGGTAGAGTGCTTGCCTAGCATGTGTGAGCCAGTGGTGGGGAGGAGAGAGAGAAAGGGTGGGAGAGAAAAGGAGAAAACAACTAGTGGTGGGAGTGGTTTTATCTTCTCAGGTACAAAGTCCTTGAGTCAGAGAAAGGAGGTGGAATCCAGTTCACAAGCAAAAGAACTGAAAACCTCTGATAGGGAGCTCCATTTTTCAGTAGTAAATGGTTGATATTGAGTGGATGGGTATGAAAGGAGCAGAAAAGAAGAAGCAAACATTTTGTTATCACTAAGCATATCAATTAATAATGAATTGTTGAAAGCTCTATGGAAGACTTTGAAACATGGGTAATATTCTCTTGATTGGATCATATACAGAAATACAAAGAAAATGCACAGAGATTTTGAGCAAGATAGCCAAAGACAATGAATGGGTAGGCCCAAACTTTTTGAGAAATTTTGCCATTATTCTTTCCAGAACCACTTTTTCACCTATCAGAATGATGTATTATTATTATTAGAATTAGGATTCTTTTATTTTTATTTTAAATCTCTAACCCAAATCCTCCTTTTAGAATTAGTTTCCTAAAGTAAAATGTCATCCCCCAGGGAGTTCCTTAATTATTTTATTAAGAGGTGTAATCATTACTCATAAGCTCCATGCATTGCTATTATCACCATGCTAAGTTTAGCCTTTGATATTTTCATTTCATAATTTTATCCTACTGTGAGATAAGCAAACATGAAAACCAACTGCAATACTATGGGATCATCAAATTTCTAAAGGGGTAAAGACCTTGGAATTTATGCAAGTTATCTCCTTTTGCAAAAGATTAGAAAATACATATATTTACAAACAGGAAAAGTGACTTACCTACCTAACATCAACACTGTTAATTGCAAAACCAGCAGAAAAATTCTCCGTTCTAGCCCTTTGCCATTTAACACTTACTTTTGGGTAAATAATTTCTTTCTCTTACCATTTAACACTTATTTTTGGGTAAATAATTTCTTTGTTTGAACTCTTTAACAGCTCTACAAATGCACATTTCCAATTCTTTGTACTCTTGATTATTAGTGGGCCCCTTCTAGCTCTCTAGGAAATTCTTTTAAAAAAACTCATCTGTAAAATAAAAGAAAAAAGTTGACTTGAATATAGAATAGTAATTACTAGGTGTTGGGAAGGGTGGGGTCTTGGGGGTGAAGAAAAGGAGGTTGTGTCATAGGCGGATGGTATGAGTCCTGCTGTTGAGCAGCACAGAGGGATGACTATAGCTCACAGTGACATATTACATATTTTACAATGATCTAGAGGAGAGAAGCTCAAAGCCTCCAAAGGAATGATAACGAAAGGGAAATGCTAATTACCCTGATTTGATCTATGCATGCTATATGCATGTATCGAAATATCACACTGAAAAATGAATGCATGTTAATAAAAAAGAAAAGAATGACAATCTAAAAATAAAACTTAACTGACATCAAAATTTTAAATAAGTAATATTATAGTGGGAATTTATCTGAACTGAGTGGGGTGATGAATTCGACTAAATTGTCTACACAGGAAAATGTTAGAGGAAACATGTTCAGAGTGGGAATCATTTGAATGTGTCTGTCAGCTGAATATAGTTATAAAATAAATACCAGAAAAGCTCAATAAACCCAGATTGCCTTTTAAGTTTGTGCTTAATGTTATGTCCTCATTTGATTATCACAGATCTAAATTATGTATCTAAAGTATCAGGAACAAAAAATCAGAACCCATTGTGGGGTTAAAATGGTGAATAGAGAAGAAATTTTAAAAAATAGACATTAAAATAAACTGATTTATTTTCTTAAAACAATTATTATTTAAAATGATAAATTGGAGAATGAAATTCTAACAGCTTTTTTTTCTAAGTTGTTAACTGAATCGATGATGTTAAGTATTATAAAAGATGGTTTACCAAAGCAAAATATACAGTTTGAACATATCCAATAGTAATATCTGATGCAGAGTCACATGATTTAGGAAGAGGTGTTATCTTGTTAAATAAAAATATCTTGCTTTTACTTTTTAAACAGTAAAAGAGATTTCATTTATTAGTGCACATAGCAGATATATTTCGAAAGGAAATCAAGTGGATTCTTCTTATGCATTAATTTCCATCACCGCTTATTGGTTTCTACCCACTGGCAGCCAGTCTACTCATTCATCATTAACCTCACATTTTCTGTTAACTGATGTTTAGTAAATCCCACTCTCAATCTTATCGAATGACAGGCACTAAAATTTTGGCAATCACATTGAATAGAGTTTCTAATTGGGAAGATGTAGCATAATGAGTAACACAGATTGGCTTTCCAGTGTAATGCCTAGTAAATCATCTAACATTTGGGAGAGAGGTGAAGAGTGTGCTCTTTTCCAGATAAGGTGGAATCTTTCCCTCATCGTACCTATAAATACCCGGGGGGAAACAAACTAATGAGATCCTCCCATTATTGTCATGGGGAAACCAAAGCCTAGACCTACAGGCTGTAGGAATGCTATTAATTGTAGATGTTATTAGATTTTTTTTTTAAAGTGTCTATTGGGATTGGGGGAAAAGCTGAAGTGGCGCCATACAGAAGATTTAATTGGCTTATGGTAGCTCTATTAAGAATTTCCAGCACTGATATTTCACAACAGCTAAAGATCACACGTATATCTTTTTGTCCAATGTGAATAAGATGTGTTAGTATTTTAAATATTGACGAATTTGTGATTCAATTTTAATTGTTCAAAATATTGGACAAAAGTGTTCAAACAACTGGGTTAAAGAAAATTTCAAAGAATTAGACTTCTTTTTCATTGCTGTTTAGGAAATAATATAAAAAACTGACAATGGTGTATCATGTTTCTTATATTTTAAACATCTTTTTTGGGGGAGAAGATTCAACTGAAGTGATTTAAAAATAAAATTTAATAGGGGGAGAAGGTAACATGCTATGGAAAAGTAGTGGAACACTCTTCACTGGACTCATGAATTCATATGACTACGTTAGTTTTTATGTACATAAATATACATAAAACTTCATGATTATGTAAAAAAAGCTAAAATTACTGTGAATGCTGGGGTCAATTTTAACCAGAAAATCAGTTCGAAATTAACTTCTAAAGTTTCTATCTCAAAACATATAATCTTTTATATTTCCTTTGATTATCTTAGAGCGATCATTCAAACACAAAATAATGTATTGGTATCTACTAGTTTCCTATCATATTAATATCCATTGGTTTTATTTAGTCATATATCTGATATAGCATCAAAAATAGATAATTTTACTATTTTATTAAATTATAGAGAAAATGAAGTCATTCAAGTAAATGCAATCTGGACCATTAGATATTAATTCTTAGTTACCTTTTAAGTAAAAATCAATTTTAAACATCAGTTTGAAATTTATCATTGTTTAATAAATATAAATGAATGGGTATTGTGCTGAAGGCTTTCAAAGAATTTTTTCCTCCACATTTTAAAGCAGAGACTTGTACAGATTTTCACTTGTAATGATCTCTGTTTTATGACAGTACATTACTTTTCTTAAGTGTTAATGTGGATAATATTGTACATTCATAAAACCCCAAGAACTGTGTGTGCTGTCTCAATATAATAAAAAAATTTGCATTCAAGAGCTTGAAATCTCCTTAATATGAAAATGGTTTCTGGGCTGGGTTGTAGTTCACTGGTAGAGTGCTTACCTAGCATGTGTGAGGCACTGGGTTTGAATCTGAGCAACACATATAAGTAAGTAAAATAAGGGTCCATTGACAACTAAAAGAAAAAATTATAAAAGAAAATGATTTCTATCAGATGTTTACATAGTATAGTACATATATCATATATATATGCCATATATATATCACATATATACACGTGCGTGTGTGCGCACGTTTTAGATGTGGTGTCCTCCCAAAACTCACATGTAAGACAATGCAAAGTTTTGAGGAGAAATGATTGAGCTATCAGCTCAACCTAATCAATGAATTAATCCCCAATGGGATTAACTGAGTGGTAACTGGAGGCAGATGGGGTGTGGCTGGAGGAAGTGGTTCATTGGGGGCAGGGCTATGGGATATATATTTTATGTTTGGAGAGTTGAGTCTCTCTTTTTCTTGATCATCATGTGAGCTGGTTCCCTGTGTCACACTTTTCCACTATGATATTCTGCCTCACTTCGATCCCTGAGGAATGGAACCAGCCTTCTATGGACTAAGACTCTGAAACCCTGAGCCCTGTAATAAACTTTTCCTCCCCTGCAATTGTTCTGGTTGGGTCCCTTTAATCACAATCAGCAAAAAAAGCTGACTAAAACTGTGTGCATATGTAATCAATTGTGGTGTTATATTTAGGAGTTTTATAATGTTTTGGTGGGAATAGAATGCCTCTGAATGTCATACATTTTTTCTCTCCCTTAATTGAAATCATAATAGATTTCACTTGTTTGATAAGAAATACCTCTAACAGATATGTTAGCTCTTAAAATTTGAACTGAAAACTATGTTTATTATTTCTTTCTCATATTTAAATGCACTTACATAGGCTGAATAAAAACTCAAGAATATGTTGCATATTTTCATTGTTCATTTCCTTAAGTTAAAGAGAATATTGAGCTCTCATACAAGTATCAATGGGAATTGTTCTCTTAAGTGACTTTAATAAAAGTTGGAAACAGACCAGATTTAATACCTGATTATATAACGATGTTTTTATGTGGGAAAGTACTTCACGGTAAAAATCTGCCTGAAATTAAGGATTTATAAATATCCACATGATAATCTCTAAAAAAATTGGATATAAATGAAAAGGTGTCAGTAAAAATCATGTAAAATGAATGAGACTGAAATTTTAAAATGGTGCCCAGCACTTTTTTTTTTTTTTTTTTTTTTTTGGTGATGGGGATCAAACTCAGGGTATGTTAGATCAGTGTTCTACTGCAGAGTTGTGTCTCCAGCTCTGTGCTACCTTCTTTACAAAATACAAAATACTTGTGGAAACAAAATGACTGATCCCAATTATGCATTTGGACATTTTTAAATTGGGTTTTCATAAAAGAGGACATATTCAAGGAAAGGAAAAATTTGTATCTTAATTGAAAAGTCAGAGTGATCTTGTGTTCACTATCTTCAAGGAGAGAGGGGCTGGAAGGCAGATTTTGGATGATCAGAATAAAACATCACTTCAGTCCTACTCTAAACATGTGGCTCATTATGGCACAAACTTGAAATGATTAGCATGAAAGTTTTCCTTTGCATGGACGAAACATATTATGGCTGGGTGATTTAGAATACATCAGTAGTGCAAATGACAAGGAATTTGTAATGATTCCTGGCTAAATACCATAGCTGGATCTTAATACCCTCATTCTCCATTCTTCTGCATAGTTGGCAAAAAGCAAAATGCTTATTAGCATATTGCTGTAGTATTCATCCAGAGAAGCAAAATGACATATAATTCTTATAGTATTAGTTGAGCTTAAATTAAACTGGAATGATGCCTGGTCCAGGGATGTCATCATTCATTAAACAAATATTTATTTAGTTAGCTATTTGTAGGGCATCATCTTTTGAATAGAAAGAAGCCCTTGCTTTCCAGACCATTCAGTAAATATGGGAAAGCCATTAATTCAAATGCAACTTTCTTGGGAAGATATAAACCTTTCATTAGTTAACTAGAAGTTCTGAGGCCCCATCAGTCAGTCCCTTTGCTACTTTATATATTCAGGAGAAAAAAAAATCACCATATCTAATCTTCAATATGCCGGTGAATGCCTGTTTTCTTCAGGCAGACTGCAGAATAATAAATTGCTGAAGAATTTCCTGTATCACCTGCCTAAACACATAGTTTAGATCTATGTGCTTATGTGATAAATTCATCAGTTAGGGAAAGTTATAAATAAAATTGTTGAAGGAAAGTTAATGAGAGTATTTTTCCATAAATGAAGATGGTATTTAGATAAAGTATAATATGTATTTTCCTACTTGATCACTATAGAATGTTTTCAAAATGTATGTGGAGGTTGGGGGAGGGGAAAAAAGAGGAGGGGGAAAGGAAGAAAGGGGTAATGGAGGGAGGTTGGGAAACAGCTGTTCCACTTCTTACCCAGTGTTTTCTTTAAAGCAGACAATCCTCACGGGCAGCAGCACTCTAACACATGTTGTGGTGGAGGAGAAACTGATAGATTAACAAGATAATTCCTAGTAAGATAGATTAAAGAACCAAAATAAGTAAATGAAGGAAGGAAGAAATTCCGTACTTGTAACATATGCTATTCTCAATTTAGTGTACAATTAAGACTGAAATTTTCATATACTCTAAATGTGAAGAGAGTAGAATTCCTTTTCATTGGGAAAAAAAATCTGTGGTAGGATAACAATTCATGTAACCCATTTTAGAGAATCATTCTGTAATTCCCTGATAACAGGAGTAAGCCACTTGTATACATTATGTTTATCTTGGCTGTTTCCCTTTCTCTCATGCCTTTTGTATGGCTATGTGTATGGAACACATTCAATACTTTCTGACTGACGGATTGATAATGGATGAAATCTTGGAAAGACTTCGCCTGTGGTTTGAGAAATTGAAGACATTTAGGGATAAAAGTCCAGTGAGGTAACTAGTGAACTTGATTTCTTGTTGGGGCACAATTTGTTTTTATAAATAACATTCATGAAAACTGGAAAAACCGAAGGCAGTGTATCAGCTGCAGAAATAGGATTCTGAGGCATAACCAACAGTTGAGTCACCACCAATGTCAGAAAGAAAGCCCACATGAGGCTGTGAGATCTGGTGAAGGTTATAAAAGTGAGTCTCAGAGCCTTGAACACAGTTTCAGGTGAAAGTAGAAGAAAGCAAGCACTGAACGTTCTTGGCTCTGTGGATATAGAGAAAAGACTATTAATTTAGAAGCCATGATATGTGGAGGCCAGGTTTAAATTTCCATGGTGCATACTGGGAGGAGATAGTCTAGCACTGAATTGCTCTGCTGTTTTAAAGCACTGGCATAAAGCTCACCTAGCAACTATTAAAAAAGAAACAGGGACCTCAGGGGAAATTCTGGAAGATAATCAGAATTTTAATTAGGAAGCAGATATGAAAAACAGGGATAGAGGGAATTGCAAACAGAAGGGAGATGGGCCTTTTGTTAATATTAACTACAGATACATCTCAATTGTGGAACAGAGGAAGGTTAGGATACATCTACATGTCATTTGTAATTTTATTCAAGTATGAGAAACCCTCATGTAAATGAAGGTGAAAATATTCTCTTAACTTGGGAAATAGTCAACAGGAGCTTTAGGATCACTTCATGTGTGAAAAAGGTATTTCGAGGGCAAATGCCAGCTTGTTCTGAAAATGCTCTGGATTTTACTTGCCTTAAAAAAAAATAAAAAAATTTTCTTTTTTAAACCTGCAGGCCTATTCCAGAAATTGTCTTCAGCTGTAATAGCTAGTAGAAACCCTTCATATCTCAATGTAACCGATGGTATATATAGAATAAACCCTGTTTCCTAGAGGATTTTTTCGTTTGTATGTATATACAATGATATTTTTTTATGAGTCAAAGAATTAACAAAATCTCCCCTACCTTGATGCTGCTTTAACACCATAAAAGTCCTGTAATTAGAATGCCAATCTAGGTGATTTATATATAAATAGAATGAAACTTCAGATGTGCTGAATCATTGTCTACAATGTGTGATCTGATCAACTACATTGCATAGATTTTCTCCAAAAGGTATAGCTGGATTAAAACAGGTCATATTTTATCATTTGTTTTTGAATTTATCTTTCAAGATTTAAGTATTCCTATGGCTCTGTGTATTTAAAAAAAAAAAATGGTTTATTTTGTCCTAGCACATGTTTTCTTTGAAGCCAATAGACCATTTTCATTAGATGAACAATTATACCCTAAGTCAATATTGAGCAGTTATTTAAAACAAATGATAGGTCTATCTTATTTATAACTACTGTTTTTCTTCTGGTGGTTCATATATTTATTTCTTAAAGTGCAATCTAAGAACTGGATGCATGAGCATTGTCCAAGAACATGTTAGATATGCAGTATCTTAGGCCTAACTGAAAACGAATCCACACATTAAGAAGATATCCCAGTAATTTATATATATAGTATTACACACTTACTTGTAAAAAAGCCATTATTCTCAAGCCACTTCACAGAACAATTGAAAGAAATATCATAATGGATATGAAGCAATAAGTATAGTTCTGTCAGTGGACATGTGATTTTGAACAACTTATCTCCATAGCAGCATAGCTGTAAATAATAATAAGTCAAAAGAGGCTTGCTTATTGGTCCCAAATATGTAACATTTACAAAAACTTTTAACATACTACTCATCTGAAAATGATAACAATTGGACCAATTTAAGGATTAAAAGAGACATTGTTTATATTATTTTGATATCATATTTTGACTTCTTAGTTACAATATAATTTGTGAGAACTAAGTGGGGAATAGTAATTTTCTTGGAAAAATATGATTGTGGACTTACTTTATGTTTGATTTTGTTTTTATTATACTGAGTCAATATTTATATATTCTCTGCTGATACACTGGGAATTATATTTACAAGAAATATCTGGTTTTTATTCTTAAATATGTTTAAGCATAAATTATTGACACTTTGCAAGGTAGTCTTTACAAAGTTATTTATAAATGTACTTTATTATTATTTCCAAAATATTTGACTACCTATTTAAAATGCATAGTGCCAGAAATGTGGAAATTGTGTACACTAAGAGCTAATCCACTCTCAAAAATCCTTGAATTTACAAAACTGACTGAATTTATAGGGATAGCAAACAAATGAGAAGGAGCTCTGTGATACAACACAAAGTGATTTAGAAATAAATTTTTACTTTTTTTGCACAAATGCACGTGTGCATGTGTGTGTGCAGGGGGTGGGAGGTGGCTACTTGGGATTAAACCCAGGGTCTTACATATGCATATAGTGTGGACCATAGCAATATAGCTGTCTTGACCATATAGTCAGTTCTATAAAGTTTATTCATTTGAGTTATTCCATGGGTGTGCATACTGGTGATGCAGCAATTTTAGGGCCTACTTCTCTTTAGGCCAAGCCAGTGTGCATCACATTAGGGACTGACTTTAATTCCTTAATGTACATGTAGCTTCAGAATTTTCAAGGTAGAAATAAAATACTGCATTTATTCCAATGAAGACAAAGTTAAAGGCATAACAAAGTTGGTTGGATTTCTAGACTAACTCAAGTGGAATATCACAACTATGATCATCAAAACAACCATTTGTCAGTTTAAGAGACTAAAGAAGTTTAGTTTCAATATTTTAAGAACTGTGCTGAATTATAAATAAATCTCGGTTGAAGAGTGAACAGCACAGTATACTTTCTGAGGAATGGTCTTGAACATGCGCTGGGTAGAAGAGCCCTAGTAATCTCTTGGAACAGGCCCAAATGCAAAATGTAGATGTCCTGCAGATTCCTTCTGGCATAGGCTTCCTAAGTCCAGGCCTGTGAAGTTAAAGGTTACTGCTGAGAGCAAGCACAGTGTATTAAGCCATGGATTTGTCTGGTGGGTGCCATATTATTTTGTGGGTGCCATATCTGCTTCCTCCATTCTAGATTATGATCTTCCTCTCCTGCTGTGTTCTGACTTCACTAGCTTGTGATTCTTCCCAGCATTTGTTTCCTGAATTATTTTCTTTAAAAGCTCAATTATTTTGTTCAAAATAGGTCTGTAATATTGAATTATTCAAATGAGAGTGCATTTCCTTTATATTTATCCTAAGAATCAAGGACAACTTAAAATCAGATTGCTAGTTAGGAAAGGAAAGAAGGAAAAGGAAGAAGGAAGGAAGGAAGGAAGGAAGGAAGGAAGGAAGGAAGGAAGGAAGGAAGGAAGGAAGCAAGCAAGCAAGGAAAGAAGGGAGGAAAGGGGGCAGAGAGAGAGAAAGAAAGGAAGGAAAGAGAACTAACAAAGGAAGAAAACTTGGAAGAAGAATCACTAACACTGAAGGGCTTCTGTCTCCATCTGATAGAGAATTAGTGCCTTATGGAGTCAGATCTGATGTTCTCTAATTTTTTAATGTAAACAAATGTCTGATGCTTATTATTTCCTCATCTCTTAAATAAGAGGAATCAAAGGATGCTTTTTATAGCTTAATAAAAAACAAAATGACATACATGCAAAATAAATTCTTTTGGGAACAGGGAAAGAAACAAGGAAGTGGTTATTTATTTGTTTTTTCAACATTCCCTTTTGATTTTTTTTTTTTATGTGTAAGAAAATGGTTATGGGTCAGTCCAGGATTATAAGTAATAGTTTTAAAATTTTTTTCAAGTAACCTAACTGTGATTTGCAGCAAATCATTTAACTTCATGAGGTTTTAGCATGATCTGAAAGGAAATGAGATCAGTGATGGAAGTGTTTATGTGTAACTTGAGATTATTCATATGCTCCAAAATTCATTTTTAAAATACACATTTCAAAAGGTTGTGCAACAATCACTACTGTTTAATTCTAATATTTTGATTACCCCCAAAGAAACCACATGACCATTAGCAGTCACTTCCCCTTCTCACTTCTGCCTAACTTCTTGCAACTATTAAACTACTTTCTGATTCTATGTGGTTCCCTGATAGGACATTTTATAGAAATGAAACCATGCCATCTGTGGTATTTTGTGTCTGGCTTATTTGACTTAGTATAATATCTTAATGTTTTGTATTTATATCAGTACTTCATTCCGTCTTGTGCCTGAATGATTTTTTACTGTATGGTGATAGCACACTTCACTTGTTGATTCATCAGTTGATGAACGTTTGAGTTGTTCCCATGTTTCAGCTATTACAAATAATGTTTTTATGGACATTCATGAACAGTTTTTTGTGTACACATATGTTTTTAATTCTCTTGGGTTTTGTTTTAGACAGCTATTTCACTGTTGTGACCAACAGACCTGATAAGAACAATAAGAGGAGAAATAGTTTATTTTATGGCCCATGGTTTCAGAGATCCATAGTTGACCAGTTCCACAGCTTTCGATCCAAAGTGAGGCAGGATGTTTTGTTAGAGGAAAGCAGCTCAGGACATGGTAACAAGGAAGCAGAGAGAGTTTTGGCTCCCCCAGGGACAAAACATAAACCCTGAAGGTATACCCCTAGTGATCTAGCTCCTCCAGCTACACCCTACCTGCCTACAGTTACCACCTAGTTAATACCTGTCAGTGGATTAATGCACTGATCAGTTTTAGCTCTCATAACCCAGGCATTTCACCTCTGAACTTTCTTGCATTGCCTTACACATGAGCTTTGGAGGAACACCTCATATCTGAACCGTAACAGGTATGAGGGTAGAATTTCTGGGTCATATTATAACCAACGTTTTAGGAACCTTGTGTTCTGTTTTCCAGAGGAAATACAGCATTTTTCATTTTAATCAGCAGTGCATGAAGTTTACAGTTTCTACATCCTCCAACACTTGTCATTTTCTGACTTTCTTTTGTTATACTAATGTCAAAGATAGACAAAATAAAAGAAAGACAATTACAGATCAATATTTGTCATGAATATAGATGCAAAAATTCTGAACAAAATTTTAGCCAATAGATTCCAACAATGTATAAAAATGATATCCCCTCATAACTGAATAGGATTTAGAATGCAATGTTGGTTTAATGCTTGGAAATAAATCACTGCAGTGACAAATGAGGGCTAGAAGGGAATGCTCTCAACCTGATAAAGAGCATTTATGGAAAATGAACAGCTGACATCACTTAGGCTGAATGCTGACAGGCTGCTCTTTCATGAAGATCAGAAATAAGATAAGGATACTCACTCTTGCTGCTTTTATGAAACATTGTACTGTAGACTCTAGCTAGGGAAATTAGGGGAAAAAGTATAAAAGACATCCAAATTGGAAAGAAGGAAATACAACAATGTCTAACTGTAGATGGCATTATCTTGTATCTAGAAAATCCTAAAGAGCCATTCCATACAAACACACACAAATACTAGAGCTAGTGAGTTTAGCAAGGTTGCAGGATGCCAGATCAATATACAAAAATGAGTTTACTTCTGTAAAATAGCAGCAAACACTCTCAAAATGTATGTAAAAAGTCAAGTCTATTTACAATAACATGAACCATTAAAATTTTTTAAAAGACATATTTCAAGAAGAAGAGGAGCTTTGACCCAGAAACACAGACCACTGGAGTAATTGAGCAAGAAAAACAGAGGATTCTGATCTCTAGTGATTTCTTAAAAAATGCCACAAGTTGCTTACTAAGTGGAGAGAGAGGGATGGAAAGGTTTCACCAAAAAAAATAAACCCTTGGATGAACTCATGTCTTTTTCAATACTAAAATATTCTACACTATACCCTTGGAGATTGTATGTCAGCTATAAAGCACCAAGACTCCAGGGCCAGAATGATAGCTTAAATTATCGAGTGTTTTAAATGTCATTCAAAATTTAGTGTTATTTAATGGGAAGAATCATAAAGAAAAAGTTCACAAAAGAAACTGAAACACTTATATAATTGGGAATGACTGTTTCTTTCCTAGATCAAAGAAGGAATAAAAAAAAAAAAAAGAATGCTTTTAATCTTGGTAGTTTAAACCTCAGCCTAAGTTTCATCAGTTTTGTGCATTAAGATAAGCCATGTTGGGCCAGGGTTGTGGCTCAGTGGTAGAACACTTGTCTCACATGTGTGAGGCACTGGGTTTGATTCTCAGCACCACATATAAATAAATGAACAAAATAAAGATCCATCAACAACTAAAATATATATATATATATATATAAAGAAAGATAAGCCCTGCTAAAATACTTATTGATTGCTAATAGTAGGCCAGGTATATTGCAAATGTTCATTTTTCCAGAGATTTTCAACTTATTGGGCTTTCTGACATTTTGGGCCAAGTAATTGTTCAGTTCCGGTGGCTGCTCTGTACTTTGTAGGATGTTCGGCAGCATCATTTGCCTCTATCTGGTTGATGCCTGTAGCATCCCCTCCTGGGTATGATAACCAAGAATGACTTATGGGGCTTAATTGCCCCTGATTGAGAACTCTACAACCTCACCCTAACTTTAAGGAAGGTACAATTATGATCCCCTGCTGTATTTCTAAAATATGAAATTAAGAGAAATAAAATAACTTATTCAAAGACACATCGTTATTAAGTGTCAGAACCAAAATCTGAAACCACGCTTATCTTGATGCCTGTGTTCATCATCTTGATCAACAGATTCTCCGACTGAGTTCTCAATTTTGATGATGCAGTAGGGATTTACACAAGGGCAGAGATAAAAAGAGGAGTTGCCAAAAGAAACCACAGTAAAACGACCCTGGTATTCCAGGTATAGATGATGTTTTAACTAGTTCCTTTTACTCCACATACTCCCAATCCCATCTTTCATAGCATCCTTCTCAGTTCAGATTAAGGCATAGTGTGGTATTGGGGTAAAATTGTGGACACAGGAGGCAGCCTGCCTTTGCTAATTGGATTGGGAAAGGGTCCTGGTGATTCATTCTCTGACCTTTCGTCCTGCATGTGTAAATATGGGCCGATGATTCTACTTCTGCAGAGTTTATGTTGAGATGCGATGAGATGAGTAAAGCATATGGGTCAGTAAATGGAACACCAACCACTGTAAATGTCAGATCTTGGTTTTAAAATTTTATTTGTTTTAAGCTCGTCACATTAATAAACAAGTTACTGGTAATCTACATAAGCTCTGAATTCTATAAAACTGGACATTTTCTCTTGTAATATCTGAAAAGAACCTAAGTTTCAAGGGCAGAGACAGACACTGTAACACTCTCCACAAATACACTTCATGTATTTTACTAACCCAGTTCTTGCCTATTAGGTCTTTGGGAAATCTTTGGCCCTACTTTTCAGTCTGCTGCTATAGAACTGGTTGGAGAGGCTACGGAACTTATTCATTAATTTATTCAGTCATTCATCCACCACATAATTATCAATTTCTATTTGCTGTATTCTGTGCTAAGCACTGAATGAAGATGAAGTATAAAATTTTATATAAAAATGTTCTTGGGAGATGTGAAAGAGTAGCACTGCTACATCCTTTTAGTGCACTCAAATTCCAACTTGGCTAATATCATCTAGTTCTTTGGCTATAAACCAGTTGCTTAACCTCTCAGCTGTTTCCTGTTGTGTAGAAGTGACACTGTTGTACCTCTGACAGTTATAGTTATGATCCTCTGACATAGCTTGAAGGAACACTTGAGAAGCTTTCATACATGGTTTAAAATTACTTTTAAACTAAGATATTTGCAATATCATATTTTTAAAAAGCCTACTTAAATTTTTTCCTCTTAAAGGAAGGAAAATGATAGCTAAATAGATTACCTCATTAAATGCTGTTTAACCACTACTTATGGAGCTTAACACACTTCTCTATAATTACTCTTTGAACTCCATTGAAGAGCTATGACTGCACACTGCTAGTGGCAGACAGGTCCAAACCTTGCCTCTCCTGGTTTGTATTTACTAACAGTTCTGTGAACTATGATTCAACATCACTAGTATATAATTATGTGCAGCCTTCACTTTATATCTGTGTATTTTTATTGTATAAGTAGTGACCCAGGCCAGCTCTGGATTAAAATGCTGTTTTCCTTACCTTGTCAGCATGTGTGTGTGTAGTGGGGAAGGCATATGAATGAGAATGAAATCAATGCATCCAGGCTTCTGATCCTTTCCCTACCTGAGCACCCCACATAAGTGGGAGTTCAGTCAGTCTTCATGACTGTATGTTTATCACTGGAACTATTGCCCATCAGGTCCCCCAGGTCCTGGGGATATGCTGCATCCTAACCCAATCAGGTGGCACCATCACGTTCTTTATTTTGATATTTCCATTCCGACAGTGAATCCTGGTTTTATTCACTAAGGGCCTTTCTCTGTGAACAAGCTCCTACTTAGTACTTAACGTATAGAAACTCCCTATTTGCCTCAATTCCCAGATTATGAAGAACTGAAATTAAGCTTTGAATCTGACCTTGTGACCAAACCCACTTTGCCCATGGTTATTACTGCTGATTTTCTGCCTGCTTTCTGGAAGTTTGCCCACTGTGTACCTCTGCTCTCCCTTGATCACCTGCCCACCACTGCAGGTTGATTTACCAGTACTACTGGAACTTTTTCAGCTACTTACTCTACTCAGTTGACTCTGTCTGTGCCCTAATTCCTAATGTTCCTGTTCTGCTCCATAAGCTGCTGAACCAGCCCTGGGTCAGATTCTGTGTGGGCAGCAGTGCAAGCTCTGCAGCAAACTCACTGTCAACAGCAATAAGTAGAAAGCTTGGGGACTGATGTCTCCACAAGATGGAGGACTATAAGATGGCGAGAGAATTGAGTGGGTCCAAAGAACTTACTGAGTAACTTCAAAATAATCCTATTCAAATTGGATATAAGCAATAATTTTACTGTGACTTTTGACTTTCATTTGTATTTTAAAAAATCCCAATGTGATTGTGATATAATGAGAATAAGGAGTGGGATTTGGAGGTATGTGATTTCTACAGATGGTATGTATTTCTCCTCAGGACAAGGAAGAAGTTATTAATTTGATTACAATGAATACTTTAGGACTCTGAGTCCTAAAGTATTTGAAATGGCATTTGCTGCATGTATGTAAGGTAGTATAGGCTAAGGAGTTTCTACCCTGAATACTTAGAGAACACTAATCCAGCAATTAAATGTTTTCATAATGGAATAATGTTTGCATTTTTGTTTCCAGAGGATTTCTCTTTGGTTACACACAGCACACAATTTAATGACGATAGGTATGACTCAAATTTGTCAGTTGAGTATAGTACCATTGTGAGACTCCTGGTTCTTATTGTAGCATGCATTTTTGTTCTTTTTTCAATTTTTAGATAGTCTGCGTGCCATATTATGTAGTAGATGTGACCCAAGCACATTTACAAAACTTAGACCCCCTAACTTCCTGCTATGAAAGCACAACTCCGAAATCGGAGAAATGGAAATGAGTCGTGCTTTGACCTATGACTCTACTCCAGAGGATTTGCCAAGTGCTTCTGGAACATTATGTTGTAAGAGCCTCATAGGGTTTTCATCACTTTCTGTTGGGAAACTAAGACTCAGAAACATTGAGGATTTGCCTAAGGTTACAATAATGAATGGCTGAGTTCGCATGTGAACTCTGTTCAATTGATCTGATGTTCTTAATATGACCAAACATACCATGCTCCCATCAGGAATTGGAAATGAATCATTCAGGGAAAGTCAGAGTCTGCTTCTTAAATCTCCCATTTGCCTACCCTTTTCCTCCTGGGGTGACAGTTCTCATCTCCCTTAGTGTTTTCTTCTCCATTGACATTCGTAATTAAGGATCACCTCCCGGGTTATGCTCTGGGCACATGATGGAGCATAAAGAAACATGAGACATGGTTCCCCACTGGCAGCTTAGTGTCTCACTGCAGGGTCAATTTTCCCATAAAAATAATGAAGATGGTAGAGTATGTAAATTGGGAAATGAAGTTGAAGCTCACTGTGATCAGGTCTAGATGGGGAAAGGCAAAATGCCATTCAAAGTAGAAAAAGCAGGATCAACACTGAAGAAGAGATTTGAGATCAAATTGGATGTTGGTCTATTATTTCACAAGGGACACTTTGAAATATGCTCTGTACCTGTCTCAGATGCATGTTACTTTTATAGTTTATTTTAAATTTGTTCTCCAATTCTTACTTTTAAAATGAGAAATCCATGAAAACATAGTTCTGTCTGACTTGTTTACTTCTGCATCACCAACACCTATAATTGCCTAGCATGTAACAGATACTTAATAAAAATGTGGAGAAAAGAGGTGGCCCTGACAGACAAAGAACATTCTTTCTTCTGATTTCCAATTACTAAAACAGCTCATATTAAGGAGTTTTACATTGTTGGATCCCTTCATCTGGTTCAGTGCTACATACCCTGAATATCTAATTGAGTTTGTTATTTGTCGTTGTGAGAAAAATACAAATTTTGCCAGATTAAATACATTAAAATATATTCATAAAGTCTCCGTATTACTATCCTAAAAATTCCATTTGTAGATAAAATAATGTATTTATATAAGAAAAATAGTATAGTTTATGTAAAGTAACTTTAAAATCAGCATAATTCTACAAGGTAATATAAAAGAAATATAAGGAAAGCTATTTTTCCAAAATTCTTTGTATCACAATATGTGACTGTTCAGGCATATGGGAAAGAGGTAGTCAGCTGCTAGGGCCTAAATGTAGAAGCACTGTGAATATGAAGTCACATTTGCACACTGATAGAGGTGGTTTATATTGGTCACTTATATTGTGAGAAATGGTACTTTTTTTTTTTTTTTTTGAAATGGTGGAAAACTCCTGGTAAATTTCCAAATCATATACACTTTGAATTTCCCTAGATTTTCATAGTGGTTGCATTCTGCAAAACATTCATGAATCATAAAAATGTGCAAAAAGTACTTGGTGTTCATTTACTTCACGTTAGATTCCAGGCTCATATACGTGTAAACAAATTATTCATCTAGATGGGTATGCATTGGGACATTTGAATGTTACATGGAGCATACTGGACTTTCCTTGGCATTGTATCATATCTTCAAAATCCACCATATGTCAACACAGCCCCCTACCCTTGTGGAACCCACGAGGATGCATACTGTGGACAAATTGACAGGATTTATGTATCTGAGATGGTACTGGCTCTGCTCCTTTGAGAACTATTATTATAAGTAAATCAGGTGTAAACAAAATTTATTACTGTCCTGCCTTCGTTTGAGGTACACGTTACTCCTCTCATATTTCAACTCACTACAAATGGCACTGGTTGTCTTCAGTCAATCTCCTTTCATCCCATCCTTCCTCAGCCTTCGTGTTTTCTTCAAGAAAACATCTACCAGGAAATATTCTGAACTTTGAACCTATCTTTCCCCACTCTTTGTCTCAAACTGCTGCCGAGCAATTTAATAAAATGTAATAAATTAGTTATTACTGACAGACGGAGACCTCATATTTTTTGACTGAGGTTTGAGCTGAGACCCTGTCTAATTAAATGTCAGGCCTCTACCATGTGTTTTGTTATATTAGTTGTGTTTCCAAGTAGCTTTTACATAATTTCACTAACTACCTATTACAAACCAGAACTCTTGGGTTATTTAAAATCTCCATCTTCTGTGAAATGCAAATGATAATTAGAATTAAAGGTTTTGTATCTTCAGTTATTAAATGACATCCTTTATCTAAAGTTAGTCACTGGTTCTAGTCTTTAACATGTTTACAACTGATGGCAGTGTTTATTGTTACCAAAAGTCATTGCCTCATAGTTTAGAATGGGAGGGTACTTTGGGTGTGGGGTATTACAGGATTTTAGTGGCTGCATGCCAGGGTATCCTAAAATGCACACAATAGTCCCCACAAGAAATAATTATCTGTCCCAAAATAATGTCTGTACTCACACATGTATGCATTCTCTCTCTCTCTCTCTCTCTCACTCACACACACACACACACACACACACACACACACACACACACACACGAGGTCTTCAATTAATTGTTAATATTTCCTTTTCAGACTCTGCTTTCTTTTCCTCTTTAAGAGAAAAAATTCAGGAGGTTAACTCGAATTCACTGAGTTAGTGTATTTTTCCAGTGCAAGCCAGCCTGTGCTGTCAAGTGAATATTCTGAGAAACTGATGAGAACCAGGTACTTAATTTGACATGCTTATAAATTTTATCTTTTAATTTTGTCTTGCTGTCTAAAAGCCCATACATTTCCACTTTCCCTTCTGTATAGCTTTTCTGTTTGAAACATTAATGAAGTTAATTCCCTGACACAGGTTTAGATTTGTAGACTCCAGGAAAGAAAATGTTATATAGCCACTTTATCTTACCACTTTGAGAAAAAGAAATAAGAAGTGGATAAAATGTTGGGGGCATTTGTATATTGCTCCAAACTTTAGGCTGGGAGATGGTTCCAGTATTGCTATTCTGCTTAGCCTTTAAGTAACTACATTTGTATGCACATCTTCATTTTAAGTAATCTCCTCTGCCTTCATATTTATGTAAGTTAACAAGATACCCAGAGGATCATGCAAATTCCAATTGAATTGTGTTTTTCTCAAAAAATATGTACTCTGAGAAGAAAGAGGTGAAACATACATAAACAATATCAGGAAAAGCCATTTGTGGAAATAGAACCACTCGTCTCTGGGAATATCTGACTTGTGAAATGCAAGGTTAGCAAACGTTAGCGCATAGCTAGAGCTGGCTGTGCATTTAAAAGCTCTGGAGGGAAGTAGTTATTTTGAGTTCCCAATTTTTCCAGTGTGTCAGAAGATTCTTTCCTTGCAGAAACAGTGAGAAGCTCTTAAGAGAATGAAGGCCCATTTAGAAAGGGACCAATACCATGCATCCTGCTTGGAAACCTGTTTCCAGGAGGAAACATTGTAGGATGTTTGGATTGCACCAGGAGGAAGGGAAAGTGAGAGTGATTTAATCACTCTGGAGAGAAAGTGGAATTGTCAAGTCAACTGTGGCCTCCTCTGTACTTTATATTCCTCAGAATGACTTTGTCAATTATGTTAATAACGATTTTTTGAAGAGTGTGTTTCAGTATGAGTATGTATAAACTATGCAGCCCAATCTGTATCTTGATGTCATTTTCTGCTTCTTGGAAACATCAGAATTGATATGAAAGGTAAGTGACTAAATTAGACACATTTGAAACCAAACACACTTTCATCCTGTTTATTTAATTAAATCTTTACTTCAGTGCAGTACTCTGTGCCTGAATATATTGATTTTTTTTTTCTTTTTTCATTTAAACCCCAGGTGCTATTTTGGAAATAGAAACATGTACTAAAATTCATTTATTTACAACTTAAATGAACTGGATAATACAGTGATAATAGTTACATGTTTGCAGGTTGCTCTCACTCAACTTCTGCCAGCACAGTACTGAATGCAAATCTACTTATAAGTTCTGGAATAATTAAGTGTATTTATTCCCTTGGATGTGTAGAACACCTCTAGCATTCCCACCCCCCCTTACTTGTTTTGTCTCCTGTAGTGAGACAAGAATGCTCTTCAATAGCAGTTTTAAAATGGTTTGGACACACCATGTTGAATTCATGGAAGTGCCTACTCAAGAGACTGTCAGTGTTCTGGGAACTCTCCAGGGGGAAAGTGTGTCTTTTTTTATAATCCCTAATTGTACATTATCTACTGATTCTTATAAAAATAGAGTAAAAATCATCCACAATGCAGTTTGGCATCCTATGAAGGATACACTAAAAGTAACTGAGCTCAACTAGCCACTGCCTGAAAGAGAGATTGTCTAATGTGTGGCTGCTCTGAGGTTCAAAAAAATAACTAATTGTTATTTATTATTACCTTAAAAGCATACTCTAAATTAAATAGGCATTGTGTACCAGATTATTCCTCAATCCTCAGAATTCTAAAGCAACAAGACACATTGCAGTAAATCCAATAAATCCAGCAAGACAGACTCCAGTAAATCACTGAACTGCAGAGGAGCAACACATCTGCCAAATATTCATCTGTCCATTAATATTTGTAGTTTTGAGTCACATTGTTTAATTTCCTGATGTTGTATTAAAAACAATTGCATGGAATTCTTACACATCTATTAGGTTTTATTCCAGCAATTAAAAAAAAAGTTTTATATTTTGAAGTAGTTTATATTGTAATTGTTTTCCCTGTACAACTTGATCAAAGTTTTTAAAAATTGTTATCTCACTATTTTGCTTACAAAGGATAGTTAAAAGTTAATAGTAATTAGTGCATAAAAATACTTAGAAATAATATCTGATTTAGTTTTATGAAATTTCAGATCTCTTTAAATTGCCATGGGAGATTTGTTAATTTTTTTCATAATAGATAATAGCTGTATAATGACAAAACAGTTTTCAGTACAAAAAGGTTAAGAGACAGACATCATTACCCTATGTACATGTATGATTACACAAATGGTGTGAGTCTACATCATGTACAACCACAAAAATGAAGTTATATGCCATTTATGTACAATGAATCAAAATGCATCTGTAAAAATAAAAAATAATTAAAAAATTAAAAAAGAAGCATATTCAAAAGGAAAAAGGAAACTTCTAAGGAAATCTTTTAAATATGCTTTGAGACAAGTGGTTTTTATATTCTCACTGAAGGAGAATTCGGTATGTGCACCACATGTATTATAAGCATGTTTTGGAAAGTGTTTTAGGAAACATTAATACATTTTAAAGTAAAATGAATAATTTGCTAGAGTTACATGGAAAGGACTTTTAAACTTTTTAAGATAAGTGAATGTTCCATAAATCACAAAGGCATATGGTAGAAATCATGTTGTCTATCTGAATAAATGAAATCAATACCTTGTAGATTGTACAGACTTGTCAAAATGATACTCAGAACACAAGTTCTTTTTTAAATTTTACTTTTTAAACTCATGTGAGAAACATTTTAGAAGTAGATATTATACATATAAGTTTCACTAGAACTGGGGTGTGGTTCTTCAGATTTTTATCAGTGGTTCTATTTTGATATGTACTTTTTCCTCAGCATTTGATGGAGGAGTGTTCCCTTTCTTTGCAAGAGAATTTTATGATGTTGGATTTGTATTGATGATTTTTAATGCTTCACAGTACTAAGACTCCACAATATAAATACTGTCATTAAAAGTTTATTCTGCTTAGTATTTGTGAATCACAAAGGATTTATAGTATCTTGCCTGGCTTAAAGTGTTTTAGTCCTCTATTACTGGACATAAGCAAAGAGTGGTTATGATATTGAAATGAGTAATTGTAATAAGAGATTGTCACTTTGTTCTAGTTATTTTGAATGATTAGATATTCATGTTAAGATTATATTTTAAATTAGTTCGTAAAAGTAATTTAAAATTAATAGTATTTGTATATTCAAACTAGAAGAGTTGACAAGTGTTTGATTCATTTATTTGTTTATTCACCAAAAATGTATTGACTGCCCACTATATATCAGGGATTATGTTAGACTACTAGACATTAGTAAAGGATGTCTTGTTTCTTTTCTCTAGATAAAGCTGATTTGGTTAATTGATGTGTTTCATTCTAGAGGTCAGTATTTGGATACTCAACTTCTGGTACTTAAATTCACCAATAGATAAAAATATTTGGTTTTGTTGTAGAAGAAATTTCTAGTTGCACATAAAAGCACCGAATTGGGAAGGTAAAGACACATTGTCATTCTGATAATCACTGCCTGGTAAAGGTTGGCCAGAAGGCCAGGACTGCCTGTTTTGATTAAAAAGTATGTGAAAATGCCAACAGTAGGAAGCCATATGTATAGGAAAGTGATGAACTATGCAGTTCTCTCAATCTTTTTTCTTGCTGGACAGTTTAAGCCATATTCAGCAAAAGTAAGAATTATTTGAATTTTAATGGATTTCTGTGCTTTCAGCACAAAGTTATTTAAGTCTTGACCACTTGATAGTATCTGTAGTGGATATGCTTCTTGTCATTTTTCAAAGTTCAAATCATAGCATTCAATGTTTGGGATATATTTTACAACTCCCTTCTAAAATTATATTGATTGAAGCCAGTATAGTTTTCAAACTACTGTAAACCATTTTGCAGATTTGGTTGACTTTCATCTAATTATTTGTAAGTAAAAATTCCAACATAATGGAACACAGGTAGACTGTAAGTTAACAGTTAAATGAGTGTCTCTGCTCGTACATATACTGTTAAATATGAGTTTAGTAGGGCTGCTTCCCCACACCCAGAGTGAAGAAGTGTGATAGTTCATTATAATCTATATGACAGCTTTTTCTGATGTGTTTTCTGGGAAATTATGCTAATAGGCCTTATGTACATAATACTGAATCTCTCTAGAAATAAATTTGAGAATTACTGGGATGAACAAAAGTATACAAAAGTATACGGTTTATTTATTTCAACTTGCCTTGGCACCTTCAGTTTGTATCTGCGCACTGTGAATCAGTAAAAGAGGGTATAAGTGTTCGAAATGTATTTATTGAGAACTCCTTGACAAATATTCCTTTAGTACAGATGCTTACAGTGTGAACTAATGCTTCTAGTGTCCTATGCAGTGTCCAAACTTGTGGTCAGGGACTCCTTGACAAACATCTCTTATGATTAATGTGCCTTGGGGCTGACTTTAGGAAGTGATGCCATAAGATGGCAGCCCTATAGGTTCCCAAGTTGAAGTGGTTTGTCCAAACTCTAGAATTACTACACCAGATCAGAGTAAGTTTCATGTGGTTTGTAGCCTCTGAGGTTATGTCAAAGTAGATGTGACTTATAGGAGTTTAAAAACATAGATGAAGAAAATAGTTTAACAATAATAATAATATTTTTATAACCAAAATAATAATACTTCTTAAATGCATTTATGCCTTTTTTCTTCTCAAATGCCTTGTGACTTTTCAGCCACTTGATTCTTAAACAAATTCATGTGGAAAAGTTCATCTATCATGATTCTTCTAATTAATGTGGGAGGAAGCAGAATAATTTTAGGAGGTTTATAAACTTGTTGAGTGTTCACATTAAGTTTGTACTCCGTTGCACTTATCTTATCTATTAATGTTAGTTTTTCTAATACTGTATGTTGCACACCTACGAATTAGGATTTAGGTCAAGGGTAGCAAACTGTGACTGAGGGTTAGGCAAACTTCAACCTGTAGACCACATCTGGCTCACTGCTTGTAACTTTTAAATAAAGTTCACATATTGCTTATGATTGCTTTCAGACTACAATAACAGAGTTGAATAGTTACAGACAGAGATGATATGGCCTGTAAACATTAAAAGCTTTACTACCTGGTCCTTTGTAGAAAAGTTTCCAAATCCTCATCTAGATCATGACCTGCACTAAAGACTATATATAGGTGTTAGAATGCTGTTTACATCACACTGCATATATAATATGTAAAAGGCAACAGAAAACACTGACATAATTCCCTCAAAAAGAAGCCTGTATTTGTTCTATGAGCATAAGTGGCACTCATCTGTTAATTTATACGCATCCCTATGCGTTAATTATGGGTTTTAGCACCACAGTACTTTCTGAGTCTCCATCCTTCAGGCAAGGGTTATCTAATCATTGCTGCTAGAGGCTTTAATCAAGTCCTTCTTATAGAAAACAAACAAATGATTAGCCTTTACAGTATAGGCATAAACAGGAATTTGACTCATGAATTTCCTAATTATACTGAACCATTTTGGAAATCAGTTGGCATTCAAATTCTTGCCGTTACTCAGTATACAATTTACTTTTGCCAGATAGAAGCACTATATAGGATAAGAAAAATTTTAAATATGTCAAGATTAAAATTCATTTTCAGTTAAGTATTTTTTCCCTATTTGCTCACAGAAAATGAGTTCTTAGAAATAGGGAAATGATTGAATGTTATCCATAATTTTTATGATTTGCACTAATTTACAATAATCTTAGGAAATAAGTTTCATTTTCTCTACTTTAGAGATGGGCACTCTGAGTCTCACAGTGTGAAATGACCTGTCTATTGTCACATTAGAATGTAGTGTGTGCAGGAGTCCAATTGGGACTCTGAATCTCTAGGCATAGCTTTGACTTCCTCACATAGGAAAACTATAACTCCTTCTCCCTGATTTCTATAACCAGTATCTATAATGGATTGGCTTTTCTTGTGTTTCTTTTTTCCCCTAAATGTGCTTTTAGTTGTGCATAACAACTGGCAGACTAAATACACATTCTTGGTTGTATCACATCAGATTATTCTGTTTTCTATTTTAGCTAAGTAAAAAATCGATGCTGAAATAAGATCTACAATTTCCTCTTTATTTCTCTCTAAACAAAAACAAACAACAACAACAGCAACAAAAACCTGCATATTTTGAAGGCTGGAGCCAATTTTGATTTTATCAGAGATGAAGAGGTGGCTCTTCATTTCTCCTCTCCAGTCCATTCCATCATTTGTCAGAAATCAACTGCCCAAAGCCTTCCACAAAGGAATTGTCCTAAGGAGTTGTGTGGAAGAATTAGAAATTGTACCTCCAGGAAATTATTTCCTCTTTACTCACATGTTCTGAGTGCCTCTGTAGCATATATTATTTTCTGAGAGTTTTTTTCACATTACATTTGTCATTTGTGTGGAAGACAACCTGGGCCAGGTCATGAACCATCTTTTATTTTACCAAAGCTGTTCCACAAACAGAAATTCTTACTGGGATGATTCCTTCTAATTCAGATCATTGAGAGGCCTGCAGAATATTTCCTAGGATAAAGTTCTAGATGCAAACAGCTACAATGAGAAGGTTAGGCTTGGTTTAGGGTCATAATTGGTTCCTTGATTTGAGGGATCATTTCCATCATGACAGATTATTCTATTGGATAGCACTGATCTTCAAAGAAACATATTATTGTTCTTACAAAGTATGTATGATTTCTAGTGGCACTCATGTCTTAGTAGCTTAATCACTCTGGGCTATTGTTTTTTCATTTGTAAAATGAGATTATATATAGACCCTGTCTCTATTTGAGATATGCAAAATTTTAATTTGCTAATTTTTTGAACTTGCAAATTCTATTATATGTGGTTTCAGAAGTTCTTTGGGGTGAGTTGGTTGATTCTGATTACTTATTCCCTTACCTTTCAGTCTGCTGACAAGAAAGAATTCCTGTTTATCATCTAAAATGTATGTGAAGAGAAAACAAAACTTTTAACCAAGTTTGGATTGCTAGCCATAGTTTAATCTGATTTATCTGGTCTGTTCTCTAAGTAATTTGGTTATTTTTAATTACTATTCCTTTTGGAGTTATTTTCACAGTTGTGACCCAGAAGTCATTTAACCAGAGTGATATTGTATTATGTGCATTTGGGGCTTTAATTTTCTTATCAGTACAAGATGATAATTTTCACTTCGGTTTTAAAATTCTAAAACTTTAACTTTCTAAATATCATGGCACTTTAAAAATTTATTGGTTTTAAAAAGAAAAATGCAGTCATAGGTAGGATTAAAAAATAAATAAGAAATAACCCCATTTCATCAGCATGTATTCAAAGCAGGACTCATTTAGTAATGCCTTACTAGGAAAGTCACTTAAAATTGTAACCGATAGCTGTATAGTTCTATACAATGGATGATTCAATTGTTTCTGTGTCCAAATTAACTATGAAATAGTTCTAATTAATATATATCCCCACTGGAACCAAAAGGTGTTTGTCATATTTACCAGATTAGCATCACTGAAAGGAGAATTTTAAAGTGACTAAAGAAAACTTTAAATTACATATTTTTCTTATACATAAATGATATGCTTGTTTTGAATTGTTTTAATTGTGTGGGACATTTAAGTCCACTATGTACATATCAAGTACCATGGTGACCAATGTAAGTAAAACCTAAGATTAACTATGTAGACCAAAATACAAAGAATGCCATTTTAAATTCATTTCAGATTTTTTGAGCCTTATCAAGGCAAATTGGTAGAAAAACTAAAACTTTTGAGATCATCATAAAATGTCACTAACCTAATTATGATAAAGATATGCATTCCATCCAACACACATCTCATTATAATTAAGAATAAAATTATGCAAAATAATTTTGAATCTACCTTCATTAAAATAATTTAATTTGCTAAAAATAATTGTTTTTGTTGATCTTTTACTAAATGTATCATGAAATGAAAGAATTACTTTCAGGAAACATTGTTGGCATTTCACAGAAAATGATTTTAAAGGAAGCTTCATGATAAGTCGTGAATTTAATGGAGTTACCTTAATTTAAACTTTTCTCTTTTAATTTGTAATAATTTGCTCCGTGCAAATATTCTGATAAGACTTTAAGGCACACATGCTTTAATTAGAAATCTGCTAAACTTACAAAATAAAGAGGAAAGAGCATTCAAATTTGGAATCAGAAGACCTGATTTTACCAGTTGGTCAATCATTTTTCAATTAGTCCCTCATATTTACTATTTACCATGTGGTAAATTTGTGTTTGCCCCAAATTATGTGTCTGATAGTGAGAGTTCCTTATTTCTGACCCGAGAATATAACAAGAATTATTGTGGCAAGGAAATCCCACCTATGAAGTATTCTCATTCTCATCCTCCTTCTGGTTTCACAGAAGCCAAACAAAAAATTAAGATAGGAAATTAATCACTTATAAAAACACAATTATTGGGCAACTCCTACATATACACAGTGTATTAGAAGCTGAACCAAAGAGGAATAACTAAGGTACATGCTCTTAAGCTCCTGCAATTTGAATGAGCAAGCATTGATTACAATAATATCGTGGCTAACACCATTAAATTGGTGTGGTCTGTACCTAAAATGCCTTGGAATCAGTCATTATGAGCAAGTGGCTCTACATTCCTTGCAGTATGTAGAAGTGACTGTATGGACAAGTTAAACGTTTAGCAAATAGGAAAATCTTTAAATGTTTATAAAATGTACCCGATTCTTTGAACTGTTGTGGAGAATGCTGGCAATCACATAAGTCCAGGTTCCTTTTGCCCCTTTCAAGTTCCTCTGCAAGTATAATGAGATAAAGTATTAAACTATCATTAATAGACTCTTGCATCAGCTCTGCAAGAATTTTATTTTCTTAGAGATTTAGTGTTTTTTTGACCATAATTCATTCAATTTTTTCTTCTCACTGTAATAATATTTTCATATGTATTTACAAACTTCAATTTATTTTATTATACTAGGCCCACTTAAAATGATAAAATTTATTATTTCAGTCAAACTCAGTCTAGAGTAGTTTCACACAGTTCTGAGAGAAGACTTAATTTTTTAAAAAATGAAGTGTTTTTTTTCAGCATTTTTAAAAAAGTGATTTTTTGAAAAAAAAAAATTTTCCTGTGTGTATTCTCCATGGGTTGAGTGCATTTTGAACAAAATTTATTCATCCAATTATGAGATACCCAACTTGGTAGTGCCATGAGCTCTTTATTAGCAGTTATCAGCCAATCCATATACTATAATAATAAGAGAAATTTATGAAGTTGTATGTAATGTTGTTTTATGTACAGATGAGCTTTCCTTAGTAGTTTAAGATCTAAAATAATGCTGAGTTAATATATACTGACTTTGGTTTTCCCACCTATATTTTCTCTGTGGAACAAAGATAAATATCTGATTATATTGTTTGATTCTTTTTCTAGCCATTTTAACATAAAACCAGAGACTGGGCTAAAGTTAGATGACCTCAGTATTCTTTGGGGATCACCTGTGCTTTGTCTTCTTCTGTTTTGTGTTTTTGTTTTGTTTTGTTTTGTTTTGTGGTGCTGGGGACTGATCCCAGGGCCTTATGCATACAAGGCAAGCATTCTACCAACTGAGCTATATTCCCAGCCCCATCAATCTGTGCTTCTTAATTCATATTTTATTTATCAAACAACAGCTCATGTGCTTGGAACATCTGGATTAAATGTTATTCTGTAGGTAATTGAGATTATTCATATATTTTAATATATATTGTGATATTGTCTCATTTCTGTTACTATATAACAATGGAGATTTGATGTCACTAACTTATGAAAAGGGGCAGTCTTCTGTAACCAGGAAAGAGCATTTAATTTTAGGAACAGGACTATGTTCTTTAAAATCTGAACATAGACTTGACAGGTCTATTTAAAACTGTTACTATATATCTTACTTATTCTTCATGTGACTTTTTTTTTTTTTTTTTTTTTTTTTTTGGTGTTGGGGATCGAACCCAGGGCCTTGTGCTTACAAGGCAAGCACTCTATCTACTGAGCTATCTCCCCAGCCCCATGTGAAATTTTTAAATCCATTATTCTGTCTCCTATTGGTTTTGCCACTTTTTATTCCTTTGCCATCCCTCAATTAATATTTTCATGTCCTAGGTTATTTCTCTCTTCTTCCCATTCACAGCTTTTATTTGATGTATTTGTTTCCATGGAATAGTCCTATTGCAAGCTTTCAGGCTTTTACCTAGTTAATTAGAGGTTTGAGCTGTTCCCTTTATCCTTTTATTCTTCTGTGTTTCTGTTGTGTTTCAGTTCTATGGAGACATTAATTCCTTCATGTGCTACTTGGTTTATCATCAGATGGTGTAATACTCAAGATGAGGCCTATTTGATAGAAAGGGATGCCCTTGATTTATTCTGCAAGAGAATTGTTGTAAAAGGTAGTGAGAGAGAGTGTATTCTTTACTAACTCTAAAACCACTGCTGTTATTAAACTGTTACTTTTAAAATATTGTCATAGACTAAAGGTGAAAACAATAATATTGAATGACCTAATGGAGAACACTGGAAAAGGTAGGAGGGGATTATGAATAAGAAGGTTTTGTATTTCTAAATTGAATTTACTTAAAAATCAAAATATATTCAACATTTGGTCATTATTTATTATATTTAAGGTAAAGGATTTATGTTGAAAGGGGTAACAATCGTCCAGAGTTTGAATTAGTCAAACGTATGTTAAAATGAATACAGTTAAATTTTTACTAGTGTTTTCTGTCAATTATTGTTATTTATAAATTAAAATGGAACTGTTAAACAGTCCCCCACATAGCACAAATGCAATAACCACATCTAATCTAAACTGTTTCATTTTAAATAAGTAAGAGACAAGTTTATGTAATTTATTTAATGCCTATCATCAATAGACTAACAGTTTCAGTAGGATAAAGTAGTAGTTGTATTATTGATATTTTCAAAGTATATATTATAAATAGCTTTCTTAGTCTACTTGTGCTAACTTTTGTAGAAGGAAAAATAGTTTTATGGAGAAAAAAGCAAAGTTTGAATTTGTTCCTGAAATTTGGTACCAGTTGGGTGCCACATGTACAGGTTTGTGTCAGAGATGGCACATATGGTTGTGTTGATGTTTAGGTAGGAGGATTTTTTTTTTTTGGGGGGGGGGGTGGAGGGATTGACCATTAGGAAGAAGTTTGTAAATTAAAGTAGTTATGGTATCCTTGTATTGCCAAACAATTTTAAGAAACATGTAATGAGTCATAAATTGATGAGATTATTTTGGAAATTACATTTCCAGCTTGAAATTTTTTGTGTCCAAAGAATGCAGATTTTCTGGTAATCATAGGAAGCAGTGTACAAAATGTCATGAGGTAATTAAGTATATCCTCTTCCTATTATGCCATTTAAAGAAAATAAAATGAACTGCTTGAATGATGGAATCAACACTTGGAGATGCTTTGTAAAATCATAAAATCAAAATTCTCCTTATATTTATGCATGTTTTATTAAACAGTATCTGACCATTTCAGGAAAGCATTAGACAAGAAATTATAAGGCTACCTTGAAACCTGGCATTGGTGGTGATTTGATTTTATGGGTCAGTAAATCAACAGATAAAGAATAGATTATTCAAGCTTATGTCTCTGTCCTCTATATGGGCTTGTATTCACATGGTTAGTTCTAGTCATCAGATCAAACAACTGTATACACAAATGATATCTTTAAAGATACAGAAGTGGTTGCACCTATGAACAGATTATTTTCCTCTTAGTTTGTAATATGAAACACTTTATTTTAAAAAGAAAACTGGACAATGTATTTAGGGCTTTTCCCCCCCTACTTGTGAATTGACTCAACTTTTAAAAAATCTGAGTTAACTGCTCTGATCCCAGGAGGTTTACTGTTCAACAAGTATGTAAATAGAATAAAAGTAGTATTTTTGCCAGATTTGCATTTCACAACAAAAATGAAAAGATGAATACACTTTATGTGACAGATTTATAATCTATTGTCTCACTTATGAAAATATTTACCTAAAAATGAAAGTGTCTTTTCTTTCAGATATTTTAAAAGGGAAGAAAAAATGTATGGGCTATGGAAATGAACAATTTTCTTAAATTTTTAAAGACAGGAATTTATGGAAAGATTCTCCCTTTTATTTTTAGCTGTGCTTATGTGTAGAATGCTTATGTGTAAACACATTTATAAACATGGGCCTCATATTTGTTGTTAAAGTCCAACAAAACTTTTCTAGATTTGATTTTTTTCTGTGTAAATAATTCTTTCCAATAATATGTCAGAAAACTATTTTTTTTTTCAGTAAGGAAAACTTTTTTTAATCTACAGAATCAACAAATACATGCAAATTTAAAAAAATTTGTTTTTTCCCTAAACCTTTTCTGCCTTCTGGCAACTGGATCTATGAAATCATTCATACTCCTTACAGTCTTCTGACTCGTTTATTCTGTTGCCTTTAAAATACTGATGCTAACAGATATTTTGGTAATAGGTTCAGGACATAATCCAACTTAGTTGAGACTCCATCATTACCTTATAGAATTCAAATCCATCACATTCATTTTTTTTTATTTTTAGAAGTCTTTGAAATCCATTGAAACCCAGGTTAGGAGCCTTGAAACATATTTTGTAAACTCACAGAGAATCTTCTACTGTCTATTTGGGAATTCAACCTTTCTAAGTTAACTAATGAAATAATGCAAAGATTAAATGTGATAATATTTTTGAGACTACATTGAAAATGTCAAGATTACTTCAGTATTGATACATTATGTTTTATCCTCATCTCTTTTGAATATGTGGAAGAAGTTCCTTGAATTCTTTGTAACAATCACATTTCATAAAATTAAACTCACTCTGATTGTTTTCTTCTTTCCATGGAGTGATTCTAAAGAATATAATAAAATTATAGCTTATCTTGATGTTGCTACATTATTTTTTAGTAAGTAGAAAAACAGCAATTTCTAGAAAAACTACCAACTTATAAATATAAGATTTCACTGTGTAAATTTGTTGATATTTTGACCTGAAAACACTAATTTCATTTGGGTCAACCTCAGGTGCCATTGCACTAAGTGACTTATTTTAGTCTTGGAACCAGAAGAATTCTTTAGTCTTAGAATTCTAAATTATTAGAATTTAGTCTTCCTCCTCTGTAAATGACCTATGATGAAATAAATTATTAAATATTTTTAAAAAGTAGTACTTTAATCAAACCTGAGAATTCTTGGAAATTTTTAACTTGGTCTAATTTATTTAACAATGACAACAAAAAGGTCCTATTTCATTTAAAATTCTTTTCTGTAACTTCTACAAAACTAAAAATTAGTTATACACTACGAAACATGCAAATATCTTGAGTTAGTTTTACATACTAAATATAAGAAACTAAATAAAAACTCTTAATCCCATCAGTCATTGCATTTTTCTTTTCAAGTTATTTGTTATATATGCAAAAGTCTTATTAAATTGAAAATGATTATATGAAATATTCTTATTTTTAAATAAATTTTTTTTCCTAAGAAACAAGAATATATAATTGACAGGTCAATCATATTATACAAACAGTTTTATTTCCTGTACAGTACTTGTAAATTTAATCTGTTAGGCACTCAATTTAGGACTTCTTTTTATTATATACTTTAGTCGTATTTTTATGCCTGTTCCTTTGAATTTCATCACAACATACTTTTCCTATATGTTAGAGAAATTAATGTGTTTTGCACTGGCCTAAGAACCTAAGCATAAATAAATTCAGAAGTTTTGAGGTTTTTTTTTTTTTTTTTTTTTTTTTTTTTTTAAACTCTGTAGTAAAGTGATTTGTGAAAAAAAAAATCTGGAAATGTAATGGATGTTTGACACCTCTTTCAAATGAAGGATCACTGGTCTCCTTCAGTGGGAATTTAGTTACTCTCCATCTTAATGATGGAGAAACTAGGACACCCTGCAGAATATTCTCTGCTGCTAACACAGAGGATGTCTACCATTCATCTGATCACAAGGAAAGTCACATCTGAGTGTTGGCCTACCCAGATAACTGTTAGAAGTTTGATAGGTTGGGCAGGTTGGTAGGGATGTATTTAAGTTTACCTCCCAACACCAACCCCAGAACTTTCCTGTTCTACTTTCTAAAATATGCTTACTATAAGCTCTTGCAAAGGCAAGCACTGCTTAGCACTGCTTACCTGACCCAGCTTTCTTAGGAGAGTTATGTAGCAGTGATTGAATTTGGGTGGGAGAATATGTGGCAAGCACTCTGCTCATTGTTATCTGTCAATTCCATATCAGAAAGCATTCATTTTCAGTAGGAGATAAAAAATAAACCGGAGTGGCATGAGCACACACATCATAGACTGAGCTTGTCACCATTTTTACAGCCACTGTTAAATGTAGACATTCTTTGCTTAGGTCCAACTATTGAAATGAATATAGAAGTGTTAACTCTCAAGGTTTAGCTGGAGGTAATAACTGAAGCTTTAAAAGTGAAACAGATTTTAGAAATCATTGCAGGAGCCCATCATGAAAAGAAAATATGAATTATAGTTCGTGAGTCATTCCATATATATTGTAATATATTGACTAATACTAATTAAATTTCATCAGATTCATTAAACTATAAAACTGATAATTAAGCCAGATAACCTTCCTTCCTTTCTTCCTCCAACCATCAACACCCTACACCCCACCCTCTAGCCTTTCTTTCTCTTTTTTGCCTCCCTGTTTCCCTCTTTTCCTTCTTTTTGGGAATCATCAGTAACAAGATGTAACACTTTGAATTAAATACCACAAGTATTTTTGTAAAAAAAAAATATATATATATATATATTCCTAGGGAAAATGTTTCTAGAGTTCCAAGTGCGATTCCAGGGATATCTCTGCTGCTGCAGTGGGTTTAGAGATACCTGCTCCTTCTGAGCAGCGAAGAAGAAGTAAGCCTGCTGCTCCAGTTGGCTCCCTGGCCCTAGGACTGGGACTCCAAACAGGCTGGGTGGGAGTGCCTTGGAATCTCATTGAGGTGGATTTGGAGCAAGGAACTGAGGCCGTCTATTAAAAAGCATTTTTGAAACTAGCCAAATTTCTGCTCAGGGCTATTTCTTTCCTCCCTTAAGTCTCCATAATGGACCTTTATGCTTCATTTTCTGTTTGAACCTCCTCTTGTTTCTGGCCAGTGTTTCTCTTCCTCTGGCTGACTGTAGCATAAATCCACAGTCTCAATGATTTCCTCCATTTCCCAGTCCTTGAAGCATCCCCAGACTATTGAGGTTTTTTTTTAAAGGCTTTCACTGCTAACACTAAAAGAAAAATCAAATAAAACAAAGCTTCATCCTGTACCACCATGGGAACCAGATTCTGCTACGCTGGCATTTAATCCCCCAAATGAGGGATAACATCTTAAGAAGTCATGTGAGGGCCTAGAAAGATGATAGAAGTTAGCAAGTTTGAAACATGGAAAAGGATAAAAAAATCTTATTTATTGCCACCACCAGTTTTGCTGCTGTGTATCCCATCTTGGAGAGCTTGGATCTGGGTGACAAGTCACCTGCCAGGGTGGCAGTTCTGATGGAGGAGACAGGGAGTCACAATGAGGGGAGCCTATCATAATCAACAGGCCAAAAAGAAGGAGGGTAAAGAAAAAGAAGGAGGGTAAAGAAAGTGAGGGAGGAATGCCCAAATGGTGAAGAACAGCTCTTGAATGTTGACTGTAGCACACAAGTTGACCACTTCTGTGTGTTTAGATGAAGGCTTTCATATTGCTAAACATAAACACTGAATATACTGAAAAGATTTATTTATGACATTTTATTTCAGACTTTAATTTGATCACTGGTATTATTAAGTTCTAATTTTTTTTTCTTTATATTGAAGCAAGTGCATTTGTTTTCTTATTCATTTCTCTTTTTCCAGAAGCATATAATTAAGATTATATGCCAAGAACACTGTCTTGTGTTCTTATAGGCTGAGGGATGGGTGCAGAGAAAAAAGTGTTATGTAGATACTGTTGTGCAGTCATTTAAAGATAACAATTTAACCATGTGCCCATGTGCTGCTTCCCTTGATATCAGCACACAACCATTCTACAGACCATGACTGATAATCTGGTGGCTAATACCCATCTTTGTGATGGAAGCATGTTTTATATGAAAGAAAAATAAAACTCAAAGTAGATTTTTTCCCCCAACAAGCTTTGGATTCATTAATTTTACAAGAAAAAGAAAATAAGAGTATGATCTCTATAGTTGGTATGGTTGTCATAGTATAGTTGATTACTAAGAGACCCACCAATCATGTGCTCACTGAGGATTAGGTGAGCAGAATTAAGAAGGCAGGGTTCTCTGCAAATAAAGAGAATTTTTCCTAACTTGGCAGTTTATGCAGGTAAGGCCAGACAGATCGCTTTCTAACTTACATTAAACCAAAATATATTGCTTTCCCCTCATCCCCCAGCATGCTAGAATTCAGTGCCTCTCTCTTGCTGCTCAAAACCAAAATAGCATTTGGTTGCATAACAATATACAAACACAAGCAGAAGTTGATATGATGAGAAGAACTATTCTAACTTGTTATACATTGTTTAATCTAAAAACAAACTAGAAGGAAGGAGAGAAAGAATTATTCCTGGGGGAGTGGCTGCAAATACTACTAAGGCTGTCACCAATTATGATGGTGTCCAAATTCTGAAATAGTGCAGGGGTTATCAAGTTTTTAAATCCAAAGCCAGAACATGGACACTAAAATGAATAGAATAGAATGAAATGAAGAAAGAAATTTTTTAATCCTACAACTGAATATGAAAATATATTGGAACTCAAGGAAAGTCAGTTTCAAGCCAGATTTCTTCTTCCTTTTTTTTTTTTTTTTTTTTTAAGTTAGTTTATCATCCTTCTTTTTACTCTAGCATTTTGATTAAAAACAAAATCTGAATCTTCCCAGACAGACCATTTTTCTGAACGTGACTAAGTCAGGATCTGTTCACACATCTGACATGATTTGGATTTACATGTAGGAAGTCCTATCAGTTAAGTCTCTTTTTCTGAATAAGTCAAGGAAAGCTGGTGGACTGGGCAGGATCAATAGCACCACCTGTGGGCCTGTGTTTTAGTTACCTGTCTTCGGGACTGAATCAATGACCATGACTTAATGAGTACAGCTTCTTTCCTAATATCCTACTTATCACATTTCAAAAATGGGTGTTGAGCCTGGACCTGTTTTATTTTGTTTTTCAATTTTTACTTTTCTTCTATTAGATGTTTATGCAGCTCTTTCCCAAACCCCTACTGTGATTCTGCTACTCACAACCATATTGCTCACCTTTTGTTTACAGAAACAAAATGATGTCATAGAAATAGACAGACTATCTTGGCCTTACATGCTCCTCAGACTTTCCAGATTTTATTCCCATATTTTATTAATTTACTATACATGTTAAATAGTCATCTTTAAATCATCGTAAAGAGGAAACATAATTTCAAAGGGTAGTTAATAAGAAACTAAAGTGTATCTTAAACATTGAAATTGTATTATTTCCAATCTAAAGTGATAAAACAAAATGTTAATATTTATGCTTATGTCATGTTAAAGTTACCATTGAAAAGTAAGAACTTTAGTCTAATTCCTTATTTGATAGACTGGAAACCAAAAACAAACTAGAAGTGAATATTACCAAATATCCAAATCACCTTTTTTACTATTTCTTTCAAAGTAAACTGGCAAATTAATTATTGTGTAAAGACATTATGCCCATATTTAGTTAGCAAATTTTTATTATATACTAACACTATGTCAAATAGTGTGCCTGTGTTGAAACTTTGGTTTCCTGACATTATAATTTAGACAAAATTGATGATTTTTTAATTTATTAGTAAGTGTCCTTTAACAAAGGTATTAATTAAGCCTAAGGAAATGATGTATTTATACTTGTTTTTACTCTCAAATTCCTATACATACTGTTGTTTTGTTATTAGAAATATGCCTGCTCAAATGACCACTTCATAAAGTACAGTTAATCAAACAAAATATCATGATTAGACTTGAATGTCCATGTGGTTATAATTAACTATTGAAACATTTTTGATAGATACTAAAATGTTGCTCTTGTCCTACGCCCCTAAGACAGCTTCTCTTTTCGTGTCTAGCACAACTACCAACTTCTGAGGTTTAGAAAGCCCTTGAATTGTCCCAGAGGAACTAGTAAAAGCTGAAACCCCAGGTACTTATATATGAATTATGTGTAGGAAACACACACATAATCTGCTTTTATATGTGTTTGTAAATATACACACATGTATAAACATAGAAATATGAACAACTACATATACAAAAATATATAAATTAGATATATGGAAGTACAGGATAAAGTCTGCCTAATTTTGTATTAGCTTAACTACATTGATATTCTCATCCTAAACAGAATTACAGAGTAATTAACCCATGATAAATATTTCCTAATGAACAGCTTCCAAATAAACTTCCCTTGAAATAGCCACTTTTTTGCTAAACATCTTTAAAGTCAGTATTTTAATAAATTATAATAAACTACCATCACTTGCAATAAAATGACTATGCTATAAATAAACCTAATAATTTGTACATTTTAGTTGCATACATTTGTGTTGTATTGCTTTAAGGAAATCAGTTGAGTTATTAGAAATAATAAAAGGCAGCAGTGGCCAATGGATAATATATTTTGTAGAACTGGAGTAACTTCAAGTGAACTTTCACAGCTATTTCCAGTGGACTTTTTCTTCTATCCAGGTCCAAATCAATATATAGAACAAGGATCTCTTAGAATTGCTTAAAAATAAAAAAGCTTTTAAAAATAATTGCTTAGAATGTCCCTACCAGTGACATGTAATAACAGTAATGTGTGCTTTATATTGGGCAAATGCTTTTTTAAAAACCCTTTGTTCAGGACATGGCAGTAATCCTGAAATTTTGTCTCACAACCTGCAAATGCTGCCAGTGGGAGGGAATCCACTTCCCTGTGACTTTGTTTTCCCCCTGGAATGGTAGTGATGGAGCACTTGCATGATGTGTTTGGTGCCTTGCATGAGGAAGACATGCAAAGGCAAGGTCCAGTCTGCATGCTGCTTAATCAATGTTTTTCCTTTTCTCTCCTCCTTGTCATGTGCTTTCAGAAGACAACAATGTGGAAGGTGGGTGCTTTCTACCTTATTTTCCAACTCTCATTTGCCTTTTATTTCTTAGTATTAATAGAGTATGCCTCGAATGTCAACGGTAAGTTGAACTTCCTTCTGAATGTTGGTTGGTGTCTGGGTGGTGTATCGCTTTTCATATAGAACACACACACACTCTCACGCCTGTCAGCCCCGAGAATATGGAACACCCTCAGTCTGCACTCCAACCTTTGATGGATTTCAGCATCCCACATGAACCTTAGGATGCTTACTGCAGTGTTCTATATGGAAAAATGATACAGTGCTACTTCTTTTTTTTTTTAAAAGAGAAAGCATTTCTTTGCAGTTTCGAAACACAGTGCATGACCCTTTCTCCATTTTTTTTTTCTTGATCAAAATGATTTCTGTTGGAAATGTTTAGCATTGTATCATTTCAAGGCCATTGTTTTCTTTCAAATGTTTTGACTTATAAACAGAACCCAGAATAAAATACTGACTATAAGTAAGATCCATAAGTGTAGATTAAAAATAAGTCATTGGCCAATGGAAATGAAAGCCCACAGCACTTCGATGTCATTACTGGTAAGTATATTTGTCATATTCTGTGTCTGTGGAAACTATAATATTTTATTCAAATTTTCTACATCAAAGATTTTTTAAAAAGTTAGACATATTCCTGTAGAGTCTAGTAGAGTTATTTCAATATTTTTAAAGAACTTAAATTAGTGAATGTGCTGCTAGCCAAATCTTTAAAGGATAAGCATACAAAAAAGAACTAGATGTAGCAAAAGAATTGTTAAAGGAAAGGTTTTATCTTCATTACATCACTTTATATATTCACAGCATTAACAGTTCTTACATAAGCAGTTAATTAAAATTTATATGTTGGAAGACAGTATTTAGCTTATTTTATTTTGCTGTCATATTTTAAAATATAGTTATTCTGTAAAAATATGAACATTTCTACAGAAGAAATTTTCTTCTGTAGAGAAACAAATTCCCCATCCAAATTTATAAATAGCCATTAAGGTTATCAAGACTTCTCGTCTCCAAAAAAGAAGTCTTCATGGTAACACAAAATTGATCAGTAGCAGGGTTCAACATCATATTTGTGTTTCTTTCATGGACAGAATTATATTGATGTTGAATGTTTGTTCTGTTTTTTTAAACTTCAAAGAGATCATACATCATATTTTTCTAAGTGTATACTCAGCATTTGGCTTATTTTTTTTTCTGTCATATAACTTTAATTGCTTATGAGAATATACTTGATAAAGATGACATTACCCTGAAGGCCTGATATCTTAAAATCAGTCTCATTTATATTGTGCACATTAATCCAGTTGAAAGTCATTTCTAAATGGTATCTTTTCAGCTCTTTTTGCATCTCTTTAATCATCTTGAAAATGTTCCATGTTTTTGTTTTTTTCTCTTTAAATCCAGTTGCATTCTAAGGGGCTTTAAAAGCAGTCTAATTAGCATGAAAGTCTCTCTCTTCTCACATACACATGTTCCCTACGAAGACTTGATCAGATCCACATGGTAGGCCATAAACTATTGCTATAAAATGTATTCAATCCTAATTTTAACATTCCTTTTTTATTAATGTGACTTTGAGAGTGTAGTTGAGCTTCCCTCAGAGGCAGGAAATCTCACAGGGAATGTGAATACTTTGGGTATTTGTTAAATTCCACTCTTAGAAATCTCTAAGTATATTTTCTAAGGGTTAGATCTTATAAAAGTTTAATATTCTCAGAGATAATTCCAGAATTTAATCTATAAAATTATAAAACATTATTATGAAACATGAATAGTAGTTTTAAAAGTGAAGAGAAAAATTATATAACCTGGACAAATCAGTCACTCTTCCCCACTGTACACAACATGAATCATCAGCAGATCATGAATTGTAATCTATTTGTGTGAAGATTTTTTTTGTTAAAATCACTAAGAAAACAGACTACATTACTGGAACACCAAAACTGTGTCAAATGATTTCCATATTATATTGTGAGCACAGGATAATTTATAATTATATTTGATCTACGGGGATGTTTGAATATACGTAAAATTTTAAGAGAACACAGATTACTTTCACAGTATTGGTGCAACTAATGCAGAATGTTATAGCTCAAAAAAGTTTCTAATATATCTGAAATAGCACTAGAAATTGAAAATACAAATTGTTAAATTCAATGTATGTATCCTATATTGCTCTAAAATTTTCCAAAATTCTTGAAATATACATGAAGAAATAGCTTTATTTTTGAATTTAGAGTAGAGAACTAAGACTTATGCCTTTCACTAAAAAGTGGTACCTTAGCGAAAGAACTATTTACAAGAGCATTTGTGATATTCTTGAAAAACAGTTATCTCAATCTGGATTCAAGTGTCAAGTAGGAAATAAATAGTTTAAATAAAGGGAGTTCAGTAATCTTTTAGGACTGTTTCTTGATGAAATTATATCCATTATATATATATATATCTTAAATACTTATACTAATTTATAGTTCAGCATTTAAATAACCTTTAAGAAAATGCTAAATCATTTTGTTCTCCGTGGAAAATTACTGGAGTTTATTTAAAGGTGATCTATTGTTTCTTAAAAACATTTTTCTGTAGTAAATTCTAAAACTGCATGTCTAATGATTTTTTTTTTTTTTTTTTTTTTTTGTATTTGAACAAGCCTAGTCAATTGCTAAATGTGTCAGACAAGGAGACATTTCTGCATTATCATTTCAATGTGACTAAGGTTTTTTTTTTCATTTAATTATTAAACTGCTCATTTTTTTGATGAGGGGAAAAAGATCAGACCCAGCCCATGTTTCAGGTAGTCCTTTGGGTTTTTAAAAATGTAATTTTATCACTGAAGAATGACAAGCCCTATGGAGGCAATGTTCAAAACAATCTCATCAAAGGGCATGAAGGGCAGATGTAATATTTAAGGGATTGGTTGGATTTTAAGTCATGCTTTCATACTTTTAATGGTTCCAACTGATACATAGAAGAAATACACAGTGCAGCATATGCCAGTGTTTAAATTGCAGTTCTATAACTCTTTGCCCCCAAAGCATTCCAACCAGGGGTTGAAAGAATGCTTTTTGATTTGCCTCTGTGATACAGACATGTCTCATAGGAAACAAGATGTCTGTCACTGAACATTTTTGTCACTGTGACAACCCTGCCTTCCCATGCTCCCTTGTTTATTGCTGACTGTGCTCTTGTTTCCCTTCAAGGTCTGGCGCACCTGATGATGGGCGACCAAGGTATGGGCTCTGTTCCTTTTCCACTCTGCTTTCAGTGTTTTATTGTTCTGTAGCTGCTTTCAAACCATCACTGCAAAGTTTGGGCAAATGCTTGCAAATTATCTGGCTGCAAATTAAATACATGACTTTTGTTCACATTTTTTTTTTTCCCATGTGTTTACCTCCTCTTTATTTTTTGGTTTGATTTTGTTTTGGTATGCTCCTATGACTTTTATTTCCCTTCATCGTTGCACTATAATACCTGCAAATAAAAGAGGCATTAAGAAATGTGGTTCAAGATTTCTGTACATTTATTAGCATATTCAGTTAAGGGTGGTTATAGTAAGGAAAAACCAAGAACCATCAGAAGTTAGTATCTGAAAGAAGATTCCCCGTTTAACCAGCAATACCTGTCCATTTTTCATCCATGCATGGCAGTTAGGGACATGTAGAAATCTTTGGCTTCTGGCTTCTAGAATGCTGAGTGTATTGTAACATGGAATCCATACTTTACCTACATTGTGTATCTTTCTTTTGTGTAATCCTTTAAAGTGAGCATGGGTCATCCAATTCCTTGCATGTACTCGCCTTTAAAAAGGGGCGAATTTCTCAGTGTACTGATTGCATAGCCATTTGTCTTCAAAACCTTTTTTGTACTTTCTTGTCTTGTTTAGTTTTCAGAAAGCAGTGCATTTACATATATTCATGATTCTTATTGTTGTTTTTCTCTTCTCTATTGTATTTGTCTGGAAAACCTTTCTTCATGGACCCATTTCATCAAATGCATAGGTAAAAGTAAAGGTATTACATTATTTTATTTCTTCCTAATATTATCTTATGAATGACAGTTATGTTATGCAAATGTATGTAGACCTTATGGCATTGGTAATGGGCGCTGGGAGGTAGGTATGTGTGTTAATGAATATTTGTGGATTTAAGGTAAGAAAAGTTCATCAAAATGTTTCTGTTTCACTCTCCTTCATTCTTCTTCTTTTTGCTTTTTAGAGTGATTTTTTTTTGTTCCATGTCAGCTGCTTCCATAATTAGTATATTTAGAAATTAGCTCCAGGTTTGAGTGTCAGTTTCTGCAGTAATGGTAGTTAAGTGATGAATTCAGTAACCATAAATAACTCATCCTCAAACATTCACTTTTGGTGGAGCACACCTGCCCTCGCCATTCTGTATTGAGATGTAAGTCTAAGCATGTGCAGCACCAAAATGGTGTGCAGTGGGCTCATCACCTTGTTGTCTGCTAAATGTCATATATACACATTAAAGTCATGGTAATCTAAAAATGCAATTTTGTGAAAGGGACAACAGAAACGAGAAATGAGCCTATTCTATCTTTATGAATACTAGCTTTAAGAACATTATCAACCAGCAATATATTCCTGCATCACTTGGTAAGTCAGGCATGTGTACTTTTTGGTGTTGGTATAAAACTCAGAAGCATGTTTAATTTGCTGTTTGGAACCATCCACATTGTATTTAGTGTTGTCATGAAAATGAAGTAGGTGTCATGCAGCTGTGACAAATGGATAGCACAGCCTTTAACTTTTCTTAACATGTGTTAGCGAACATGTCCTCAGTCTCTAGTTTTTAAAATTATTATCATTATTTAAATACAGGAATGTGTCTTTTCCTTGAATTCCATGAATCTTTTTTGTGCTCTAAATTGTTAATATGATGTATCAGGACCAAAGCTCCCAGTTCCACACTTTCACGTTTGTGTCGTCTAGCAGGGAAACTTTTCTGCTTGAAAAAGCATCTGAGTATGAGCCAAGCAATAAGTAAGAAAGAAATGATATCAACGTTTTAAATGTGTAAAATTGAGCTTTAGAAACAAATGCTGTTAGGAGGCTTTAAGTCAGTAAAGTATTCTGTTGCAGTTTCTGTTTTGGTCAGCCATTTCCAATAATATAATTTAATCTCATTTCAAGTCTCTAGCAACTATGCAAATGGCAGTATGTATCATTCTTTTGTAAAGATTGTGTGTACTATTTGGGATACTTCCTAAATACTGTTATTTGAAGTCAAATTTCCCTTTGCTTACTCTTAAGTGATAGTTTCAATCATGTTTCATGGACTCAGGATGGCATAGAAGAAACTATATTTATATTTTGTTTTACTGACTTAGGAAAATATATTTGTACATGTGCATGAATATGTTTGTATGAATGCTTGTATACACACAAAATTTCTAAGTATACACTTATACGTTCGTTATTCTGTGAAAAATTTACTCAAAATAATTTTCTAATTATATAACCATTTAACTCTACATATGGAATAGTTCATGTTTATGCTTAGCTGATATTTGTTTGGTGTAATTAATGTTGAGTGTCACTTAACTTCATTCAGTTTTACTGTTAGTCTTAAATTTTTTCTGTTGGCAGGTGTAGAAAACATTATATTTTCATTTCACCTGTTTTCATCAAATTTTGTCCCTCAATCAGCACAAAGCTTACAGAGGACAAGAATTTGATTTCTTCATTGCGTTCTTCTATTATTAATAGTACCAAGATACTTTTTGATGTCAAATGGGAAAAGATTTTAAGATGGACTGAGTGATCACAATTTCACGTTGACTAATTAGATACATTTATATATATATTAGAAATGAGAATTTGTCAGTCTTCTTTAATTGCAAATTAATGCAGCAAATTACAATCAGGACTACATGGCAGCACATTCAAGGAGTGTCCATATGACAGGGAAATGAAAATGTGGGCAAGCTGGAATAAATAATAGAATGAAAGTGCTCCGAGAATATTACCAAGTGTGGTAGGAATTCAGAGAAGGTACACATGAATTAGGTTCTCTTGTAGGTAAATAACCTGGTGGTGGAGGCAAAAAATGCCTAACTATGTCACACTTTAGCTCTCTTCATCAGGTTAAATCCTAGTTATGCATAAAATAGATGTTAAACATGACCAATGTAAGAATAGCTGATTTGTGTTATAAACTTTTGTTTCCCAAATCTTTACATCACAATGTAATCCTGAATCATTTTTCTCCACAACAATCTTCTCTTTGGAGCAGTGAATACAGGGGATTTTGGAAAGAACCTCTGTGGACTAATGCAGAATCCAGAATTCACTAATGTGTGGATCCAGGAGTGATTTGGATTCACATTTTGAATTCTGAATGAATTCTTAAGATTTTCTAAATTTTAAAATGCTCAGTGATGGATGAGTACATTTCATTTAGCAAAACAATGTGACACATGAGAAAGAGCAATCATTCTACCCATTCCTGTCTCCTGAGATTAGCACTGGTATCACTCTGTGAGGTACACTTCCAGAGTTGATGTGGATTCTTCCATATTCCATATGTCTCAGGGTTTGAAAACTGCAAATGCTTTATCATTTGTACATAACACAAACATCTGAGGCAGTTGGAGGTATGTTGGAGTCCATTGCTGTGTGCTAGCAGAATCACATTGAAAGACCTGCAGGCTTTCTCACTTCCCCATGGGCCATGTTGCTCACTATTTTCAATTGGTTATTCTGTTTCAAACTTAAGAGTCAATAATTTGAATTGTTTTTCATGATTTCTAAATAAGAATATGTCACCTTTACCTGCATTTGTTTAAGAATAAGTTTCTCATTTTAATAAATTATAACTTTCTTTGGGAGAGCAGAAGACACATTATCCAGAGCCAACTTTACTGCTGCTGATTTGGGGTAGGTGGATCCAAAAGGTCTTCACGAAATTTTATTTTCAGTCTATATTGGCTTGAAATTTGTCAGTAGTATTGTTGTTAGGATCACTGATAATGTTATCTTTTTTCCCCTTTTTATTTAGAATTTATGTTTGTCTATTTGCCTGGAAATTTCTTGTGGTTTTTTTCTTTTTTTTTCTTTTTATATGTTTAGCAGTTCATTTCAATTCAACAACTATTTATTTGTATTTAACTCTAATGGTTGTCTGAGAAAAATGAATGACTAAATCAGGAAGTTATTTACACATGCAGATAACACTTTAAGTGTTGGTGCTTTGATTAGAGGCTGTACTTTTCCTGCACAGCAATCATAATTGTAATTACATATTGGTATTTGTGATTATATGTAATGTCAACTTTTCCTAGTAGAATGTAAGCTCTATGAGGGCAGGAAGTTTGTGTTTCTTGTTGACCATTGTATTTCCAGAACACTTTTCTTACTGTATCTTGAATTTGCTATGTTCATGACCTAAGTATATTGGGCAGCTGGTGGGAGTTTTGGAAAAGGTAAATATAGAGGAGGAAAGGTTTTAAGTGGACAAAGTAAGTGATGGAAAGACAAAAGAAGTTTATTCAAATAACCGAAAAGAGTTGTAGCAAAAGGTTATATGAAATCACTCTGTCTCTGTCTCTAAACGTTCTTTTGTCTCTGATCATTCTTATTCTTTCTCAAAGCTACTATATTTCTTTCTGATAAAAGATCATACTGATATAACTTTCATATGCCTTAGCACATGCACAGAAATGGGTCTGTAAAGAAATAAAGTCAATTTTTTGTTTAAGGGTTTTCAAATTTTTTGTGTGTCACTTATTGTCTCAGGAATAACTAACTAACTAGATTTTACTTTCAGATTTTCACTATTCATGAGACAACAGGTACATGACTTTTTCCTGAAATTTAAATCTGACATCATGCTATTTTAGGTGCTTTCTCTTGATTTTTTTTTTTTTTAAACCTTATTGTTTCAACTCTTATGTGCAAGAAGACCTACATTTAAATTGAGTATGAATGGTAAGCTGTCAGAAATGTCAAAATTTAAGTCTTGATCTAAGAAATAAATGTATTTATTATCTTATATGTATAGATCCTATGCCATACTTGCAAATAAATGTCCATTTGACTCTCAAGTGAACATTTATTGTTTGATTATTCAAGATTCTTGTGTTATTAGAAGGCCATAGTCTTGCAAATAGAACTGGCAAGCATATAGTTAGGTATTTTTGAGGTGTATTAGTCTTACTGCATTAGTGAAATCTAGACAGAGACCTCAAATTAGAATCATTTATAAAGAACATAAAAATATTTTTCTCCAAATAAAATTGGTTCTTGTACAACTTGTTGATAAGCAATATTCAATATTATCATGTGTTTCAGAACTTTTTTCTATTATGTCACATCACAATATTCTATTATACTTGCTCTTAAAAGAGATTTGAGATTAATATTTGGAGTAGAAGAAACTATTTGCTGCCTTTATTTTGTCTTTTGTTTCTGTCTTAGTCTTTTCAAGCAGTCTTCGTCCTGCATCCTCACACAGTGAACGGAGGCACCCGAGTTCTCTGGAGTCTTTTGTAAGGGCACTAATCCCATTCCCGAGGGTCCTACCCTGCTGACCTCATGTCCTCCCTATGGCCTCCCTTCCTGTTTCCTCACCTTGGGGTAGGATTTCAGCAAGTAAATATTGAAGAGACACAAACATCCAGACCATGGTGGTTTCCATGATCTTCGTTATCATCTTTCAACTCTTGTGTTGCCATATAGCCAATCTCTCTGTGAAGTACACAACTTCCATTTACCAGCATCCTGATGTGTATTTGTTTAATAACTTTTTTGAAAAACATTTTATTCTTTCTGGCATAGAAATAATTTAAGGAAATATTGTATTTTTGATATGGATTCCTAAATCATATTTTCTTATTTATCTTCATAATAGTAAGTAATCAGCATTCTTCAGAAGAATTTGTGAACATTGATAAAGCCTTACTGGACTGAAATGTCTAGTACATATACAAACGAAAAATAATTTATTTGCAACTGCCTATTATTTGTCTTCTACTGTTGCAATGCTGGAAGTTCTAACTCATAGCCACAGAACCTGGAAAGACCAGAATTTCACATTATTTAATCAGAAGTTAAATCTCTACTTTGTCCACATTATATATGTAGAAGGCTGTGTGACTTTTCAATATTTATTTTGTAATTAGCTTCTTGTCTGCCAGTTTAGGTATAACCAAGAAGAGTTACTTCTAGAGTATATATTTATGTATTATTTCTGAGATTTAGTCAATCTTGTCATTATATTTATTACTTATAAAAGTCCCAGCTCAATTGTACCTCTGTAATATTGACTCTGTGAAGAGAAGTTGCCCATATCTTTATATATTCTGTAAATAATGATGACATTGCAAAACTGATCAACTAAACCAGAATTTTTATTAGGCCTTTTGTACTAGATTAACATCCTGAGAAAAGAGCTAGAAAGGACTCTCCATGACCAATAATTTAAAGGATGAGGTGGTGTAAATAGAACATCAGAAGCTTTACTGAAATATATTGCAAATAATAAAACTTCTAAATGATGATATAATGGGTTTTAAAAGTATGATCCCTTCCCCAACATGTCCTTATTTTCTTTAACTTTCCCATAGTAATACACTCATAGGCTAAAGATATTTGAATCTTTAATTAGAATTACAGAATTTTGGAGCAGGGAAGAACTTTAGAAATCATCTGAAAAAATAATGTTGGCATTCTTAATTATAAAGCATGATAGATGATATTGCTTATGATGACAGGTGAAACCTTGTGAAGACTTTGAACTGAAATAACTTATAAGAATAACCAGCTTAAGGAGACTTCAAAGATTTCCTTCCACTTACACTAATTGTTGTGAAACAGGCCTTCATCTTATTCTTAAAAAATAAACTTGGAAGTACTGTGAAGGAAACCAATCAGAGTGTATTATAAAGCATGCACTGCATCTTATTTTCAGAATTTCCACTCAAGGCAGATAAACTGTACTTTATTACTGGGAATCAGTGTAGTATGGTGTGTAATAGTTAGGAAGTCACAAACTTGTGTTCTGATCCCATATTTGCTCTTTATTGATTGTCAGCAAATAATTTAACCTCATAGATCTGAATCTTCCTGTAAAGACTAGTGAAATCAGTCTACCACTGAGGGAAATGTGACGTGACAGATTGCAAAAGTGCTTTTTGTGGGGAGAGTGCCAGGGATTGAACTCAGGAGCACTTGACCACTGAGCCACATCCCCACCCCTATTTTGTATTTGGTTTACAAACAGGGTCTCACTGAGTTACTTAGCACCTCATCATTGCTGAGGCTGGCTTTGAATTCTTGATCCTCCTGCCTCAGCCTCCCAAGTTGCTGGGATTGCAAAAGTGCTTTGAAGAATTTTAATTAAAGGTAATAATAGCAATAATAAAAAATAAATGAAAAGATGCTCTGCACATTTGAATTAAATGATTTTGAAAAGGAATGATTTGTAATCTGCCAAAACCTTAACAAAACATTAGTAATATCTTAATAACTTCTGCCTTCATACCCTATCATTTATGATTCTGAGATTATTTTGGGTTACAACTAACTGAACATCTGTGTCCAATGTCCATAGTACACAGAACATACAATAAAGTGTTAAAGGAGGTATCTTTGTAATTCTTCATACTCAGATGTATCCTGCATACAGTGATGTAACTGAGATAAATTTGACTTCACTTGGAGCAAACGTAGGAGTTTATTGGCAAATTGTTGCTTTCTAAATTCAGATTTATGGGTTGAAGTAGTTAGAGAGGTAAATATTTTCTCATGGACTAGAAGTCTAATGGGAGAAAACTTTTCTTTTTTTTTAATTTATGTTTTGGTCTCTTTTGACTTCATAGCGTGATATATAATTAAGATTGCTACTGACTATCTAGTGACTGAATTTTTAAGGAAAAACTCATCAATTACTTTTCTTACATGCCCATACTAGAAAAATAATGTAATTCTTGATACTTAAATTATTGCCCAGTGTTCTCTCATCTTCAAGATTTGGCCAAATGGTGTCTTCCCAGTGAGACTTAGGCTGACCGCTCTATTAAATACTGCCATTAGGTACTCTTCTGAACTCCTGTACACACATCTCTCTCTTCCATAGCAATTTTTAGTTTTTAACATAATTTTCTGTTTTCTCACTTATTCTGTTTTCCTTCCATCAGAATAGAAGCCTTCTGAGGGCCGACATCTCTACTCTGCCCCTCATGTATCTCAAGGTCCCCTAGCACAGTGACTGACATGAGTTAGGAGCTCAATGTGTGTTTGACCATGGGCTGAATGAATGTCTAAACAAGTTGTCTCTTTAATTTTACTTTGATGCTATTTTTCTTTCTTCCTAGATTGCTACTTTTCAAATTTCTTTTTCCATTTTATTCCAAAGTAAATCCTCCATGAAGGACAAATAAAAATCAATGAAAACAGATGTCTTTTCATTTAACTGGGGAGTGAGGAGAGTGCAGACTTGACCCTGTTGATTTCCTTGTTCCTTATTCAATCCAGGAGGCCTCTGGGAATTTTAGAAGGAGTTTGAAAGCCATTCTTAAAACCACTAATGGTCAAGGTTTTCCTGTAAAATTCCTCTCATAAGAGGTCTTAAAGGAACATTCTTTAAGAAGAGGACAGTCATTGATCCTTGTATGGCTCCATGACTATATAGGTAACAGGAAGAGGCTTCTAGAAGTTTGGCTCTTAAATAGCATGATTCATTGTGACCTTTTCAGAAAGTATCTTTTGGAAATTTGTGACGGGACAGACTTCAAAGAATGAAGTGGATCTTCTCATACTTTCTGGTCATTTTTTTTTATCTTGTACATCTAACAAAGAGAAACAGATTGCCTTTTCTCTAGTCCTCAGATAGTTTTATACACCTAAGAGCTTTTGACTTTCTCCTAGCTTGTAGAGAATGATCATATGTTCAACTGGATGATTAATGAAGGGGTCCAGCTGTCTTAAGCTGTGAAAACCGCACTGAAGAACTGTAGTGGAAGGAAATCTCTGAATTAAAAGACATCAACCAAACTATAGTGCCTAAGGCCATAGTTTGCTTAAAATCAATGTTTTATTTTTGTTCATTAGAAGGAGGGAAAAAGGAGAGAGGGTTTAATTTACCTTAGTTCTAGTCATTATTACTTTCATCTTCGAGGAGATTCTACTTCATGTGGTGTTGTTACATATGGTGTTGAGCCACAGCTTTTCTAAATAAATATTTTAAAGATTTTTGTTATTAAGAAATATAATCACATGGATGATAGTAGTTCCTAATTTTTCTGAATATACTCTCACATTCAGATCGTACCTACTCACACAAAAGTTCTGTTATGCCAAATGTAGTCTTTCCTTTTCTGTTGGATTTTTGCCCATGAATTGTCAAATACCTTTGGTCACACGATAACCCATTCAGAACTGGAGCAGTTAAAGTAATTCTCTAGGAATTATTAGTATTTTCTTCCATCCAAGTAAAGTGCAGGAATGTTGGAACTGTGAACTGAGACTATTTTCTTTCACCTTAAAATTCTTTTATTACATATCCAAGATATAGACTATAAAATTATGCTACTGAGGCAATTCAGATAATTCAGAAAATCAAAACAACTTACATATTTTATGGAATTTTAAAGCAATTTTTTTTTTTTTTTTTTTTTGGCTTAAGTACCTGGTCAACTGACCCACTTTTTATTTGATTTTCTGAACTTGGCATTATTAAGTCTGTAGATATTTGGAGAAAATTAAATTATTCCATTTATGGAAGCAATCAAATTTAGATTGGGCTAAAGTTCTGCCAGAGGGATGGAAATCCTTAAATTGGCCAGTTGTGATTCCAGTTCACAGGGAAACCCTAGTGGTAAGAACCATAGGTTTTCATAGATTGCTATTAGCAAAATTGCCAGAAATCTAATGCTATACTTAGTGAACAGCTATTTTTGATGCTGTGCTGCCCTAAAGAATTATGTGATATCTTGTTGTGACTGTCTTTCAAATGATTATTTGTTTCAATGAAAGAATATATTATCTCACTGACAGTCAGCAGGGAATGCATTTCCAATTGCTTTCCCAGCAGTGTGGTTAGATTTGCACTGACCCATCTGTACTTTCTGTGCCCGGTGGCATGATTTTCAAAAGCACCAATATAAGTTAGGAGTCACTGGGGAGGGAGGAGCAAAGGGCAAGGAGAAGTAATGGGGAATGGAATGGAGCCAATTATGTTACATGCATGCGTGAGTATGTCGGAGAGAACCCCACTGCTATAAGTAATTATAATGCACTAAAAATAACATAAAAAATACACACATTAGGAGTCATTCAATGCAATAGAAGAGGAAAGGAGACACTTGGTCCCAAAGAAAACCCACACTTGAACTGATGACTGGGAGGACTATTCATTTTGACTTTTATCTTCTCATTGTTTTTAGGAATGTCAGTGACCTATTAGGCTAACTCTCCGTTCCCCCCCCCCCCCCAACCCCCTTCACTACTTCAAGCAGGGCAGGTCTCAGCTGGAGGAAGTGCCCTTCTTAGAGAATGGCTCTTTAAGCCAGGTTTCTTAAGTAGTTCTTCTCCCTGTTAGGATATCTGAACTGCTAAAGCATCTTACAAACCTTGACCTCCTTACCTTTGTTCTGACCCAGTAGTTCTTAGGTTGAATGCCCAGTGCAACCAGCACCCTAGAGTTAACTGGGGCGTATATTTAAATATGCAAATTTTCAAGGAACTTAAGAGAATTTTATTCAGTATTTCCATGGCAGATTGGACCTGTACATAAAACAACAATAACAAAAACTCATCTCCTTTCCCAGATACTACAAGTAGCTGCTGCCAGCTTAGCTAATGGAATTTTACCTTCCAAAAGTTGGGGGTGATTCAGTCTTCATGGTGATGAGGTTTTTTTTTTTCCCCTTACAATGACAAATACACCTTGATAATTCATTCCATATTGCTTCTTCATTGAAAGAGTTTTCTTGCTAATAAAAATAATAATTACGATCTTGTTTTGAGAGGACCTTGCTCACTGAGAAAGGAGAAAGGATGTAGTTACTCAGGCCTACCCTTTACCTATGCAAAAAAAGAGTTGTTTTCCACATTAGCAAAGATGTCACTGAGCTTTTTCAAACCTTGCTGTAAAGGTCATTAACTTTTATTGTGTAGAGTTCAGACTATGTGCTTTAGAGAAAAAAAAAAAAAAAAGAAAAGAAAAAAGAAAAAGAAAAGGGAAAAAAAATATGTGTCAACTTTTGAGCATTTTATGTGATGCTCACCCATGGATATTTTGTAATATATTTTAACATCATTCTCAATAATAGGCCATGATAAAGAGATCAGAATAAAGAAATAGCCAAACATCAATTGCTGATCTCACATAGAAAATATGCTAAAAATATATTTGTTGACAAAAAGTGATTATACTGATGTGTCCCCCCGGCCCCAGATATTTTAATGAAAGGGGCATTAAATAAGACAGGAATATCTAGTTTGTACAAAGTCATGCTTTAGGAAGAAATTTGGTCATTGTATTGCAGTCTATTAAAAATCAAGGGACTATATTCTTATGAGACATTATAGAAGTGACAGACCGGAGCATAGAGATTTTATGGAGATAGATTGTCAGATTTCTAATAATCCTCAGAAGGAAGTGGTTAAGGAAAGTGTGTACACAAGGAAAAACAGGGAGAAGAGTGCTAGAGATGATAAAGCCAAACTCCCATGGAGGCAAGAAAAGGGGATGATTTTGTAGCTGCTGTGACGGCAAGACATTATTTCTCCAGGTAGAAGAGATGTGGAAGAGTAATGAGAGCAGCTTGAGAGGGCAACTTCAGGGTCTAGGGAAGTACTTATGTGGACAGTTACATATTTCATTTAAGTTGGGTGAGCAAAAAACGTTACCCCCTTTCCAAAGATGAATCTCTCAGTGGCCCTGCCCTGTTGTAGAAAATCATTAAATATTTTAAAATGCCACATAATTTCAACTAATGTGTCTGTTCTTAGGCAGGAATCTGATGATGCCAGACCCTAGACAAGTATATTTTCATGTGGGGAAACATCAGATGGCATTGTTCAACCCTGGAGGTAGCCTTCGTGAGATCTATGCAGGGTAGAAAGCCATTACTACATTGGCATGGCTGGTGCCTGAGTCAGGGAGGATGTAGAATCTGGTGATGAAACAGTCTTCCCTTTTTCTTTTTTTTCTTTTTTTTTTTTTCTTCTGTCTAGTATCTGCTCTGTTAGCAGTGCACATTCAACCACTGAATACACTGGCACCTCTACCCCAAGTTAGCCCCAAGTAGCTTCTTCTTTCTTTAGGAGCCATGTTAGACATAATATTTATTTCCACTTTAAAAATTCTCCAACAGTATTACATTTATTAATTTGTCAGTCACTGCTTTTAGAATGTGGGATTTTTAAAAAAAATTTTTACAGACTGCATTTTGATTCATTTTACACAAATGGGGTACATAATTTCGTTTCTGTGGTTGTACATGATGTAGATTTATACCATTCATGTAATCATACATGTACATAGGGTATAATGAGAATGTGGGATTTTTGAAGGCAGGCTTTTTATTATTTCTAGTTTGTATTGAGGACAGAGTTTGGTACATGGGACATAATAATAAATCTTGATGCAAAACACATAGCCAATGATCATAGTGATTGAAGTTAAGTAGATCCACATTAAAACCTCAAAACTCAGTACATATTAGCTGTATGGCTTTAAGAAAGTTATTTTTCCTCTCTAAGCCTCAATTTCCTCACTTGTAAAACACAACAAAATCAACCTATTTTTGTTATGAATATCAAATATACAAATATCAGTCAAGTACATAATATATTTTAAAGAATAACAAGCACATATTTGAAAACATGGCATAGAGTATTGGTTGCCTATTGATGTTTCTTTAAACAAAATGAAATAATTTTCATGGAAAACAAAAGATAGCTTTTTAAACTGCATAGAGAAAGATAAAAGTCAGAAATATTTGTCCTTTGTGTACTTATTTTCAAAGCTCACTGAATCACAGATATTGAGAAAGGAAGGAAGGTGGGGAGGAGGAGTAAGATAAATTGCAAAATAAATTTTTGTAATACATCTCTTCCATTTTACTCTTAACTAAAAAATAAACAGAAGCAACAAAAATAAAACAAAACAAAACAAAACAAAAATACCTAAAGTAAGGTGAGAATGCTGACAAAGAAGTCATTCTGTCATCTTTTTCTCCTCTAAATAACAAAGGCAAGATGTTTTCCTTTAATTTATTTTTTTTTAATTTCCTTGATTAGGGTATTAAAATCTTGTTTACAATGAACTAGTTTTAGCATGAATCAGATAAGCCTTTTGTTCTAGATTATTCATTTAAGAAAAGCCCAGCTTGCTTTTGACTTATTTTTGCTTAATTGCTTTTCTTCATTAAAAGAGAATGTAAAAATGAAAAAAATCATAATCCCTTCTGTCCTTGAATTCCTTTCTTGGGTATGTTGTGAAGAGTTAGAAATTATATGAAAGCTATGAGAGGGCAAGCTAATTATGAGAGCAAACAAATCTTGGAAGGGAGCCAGGAACAAGAAAGTATGTGGTAATGTGTTTTACACTAGGGTAGTAGTGAAATCCACTACAATTTAAAAATCGTATAGCCTGGTAGAGTAGCAAACGCATGTAATCCTGGTGACTCCAGAGGCTTAAATAGGAGAATCTTAAATTCAAGGATAGCCTGAGCAATTTAGCAGGACCTGATCTCAAAATAACAAATTAAAAGTGTTGGGGATATAACTCAGTGGTAAAGTTCCCCCTGGGTTCAATTCCTAATACTGGGGGGAAAAATCATAGAAAGTTATTTAGAATGGAAAAGGATAATTAACAACAAGAAAAAAATTGAATCATGACTTTTACCAACACTTTACAAGTCCTAGTTCAAATGCCTATTCAATAAAATCATATGCTAGTTCTGCTCTCATGATGATAAAAACTTGGTTTGAAGGAGAATGTAATGGTTACCTAACAAAGTAACCATTTTTAAGGGGTGTTGCAATAATTAAAAAGTCTCTTTATTTTAGTCAAAATTTGCCTATTGAGTATACCACAAATTAGCCATCTGTATGTTTTCATTTTTGTATCCTATTTATTATTTCTCCAATGTGCTGTGCTCTCTATTTTCAACTTAACTGGAATTAAGCACAGTATATCTAACTCTTCATCAAATTAAAAAAAATAAAACAAGCAACTTCTATAAATACCTCCTTTAACCCCCACACCCAGCCCCAGATTTTTTTCTTCCAAATTTTACATCCAAAGTCACTAAAATCATTATTCGTAGTGTTTGAAACCCTTCCCAGCTCTTTCCTGGCCATTGCCTTCTCCTGATGTGAATGTACTGTAATATCAGGATATTTCTTAAGGTCACAATAAAATGGAAAGGTTTTCTGATTCTGGAAATAATACCTGTGTTCATGCTGCCTAAAGTATGTATTTGTGTTTATCTGTTATCATTTTGTTGATTCATACTGCATTTCTCAGAAGTTGCAACCTACCGGTTTTCCACATGAAACTACTTCTAAATCAACCTTTCCCTTCTCTCCTCAATAGTGGATCATGTGAACTTGCTTCAAGGCATGAACTATATCTGTTAAATTCCATCTGCAGTCATTAAAAATATAAATATTTACTAGATGTCCTATCCAAGACACTACGAATTCAAAAGTAAGTAAGGCATGGTATCTGTCCTAGAGAGATCTTTAGCTCAGGAGGTGAAGACATTTTTGCATGCAAGTCTCATGAGAGTTAAAAGGCAAAATAGATGTTATTCAAAGACCAGCGTTCCTGCCTTAGCTGAGTCCTGTTGAATCATGGGTACTCACCAGAATCACATGGTTATGCATTTTATTAATTTTCTATTGATGCCATAATAAATTAGCTTGAATTTAGCAGCTTAAGCAATGATTTTATTATTTCATTGTTCTGTAGGTCAGAAGTCTGGTGTGGGTCTCACTGGGGGCATCTCTCCCTGGAAACTTTAGGAGAGAATCTACTTTCTTTTCCAACTTTTGGAAGCAACCTACATTCCTTGACTGCAGACTTCCTTCCTCCATCTTCCTGCCAGCAGGAAATCCCTTCTTCTCCCTCTGAGTTCCTTCTTCTGCCTCACTCTTATACTTATAAGGAGCTCGTGCTTACTTCAAGCCCATCTGGATAGTCCAGGATTCTCTCCCTGTCCTTAGGTCAGCTGATTAGCAAACTTTTTAGTTTACATCTGTAACTTTAATTGCCTTTTCCTCATGATCTGACCTATTCACAGGTTATGGGAGATAGGATATAAACATTTTTGGGGTGCCATTATTTTAGCCTTCTATAGGTAGAAACATTTTAAGTGGAAGAACAATGTAGATATATGGTCAGAGGGCCATGGTAGAGAACTGTCCATCCTAAGAATTGGAAGCAATTGAACATAAATGCAGTCGTCTTTTAGACAACTGGCAAAACAGATGAGGGTCAAGATGATAAAAAGCCTCAAGGAACAAGATCAGATTTGCCTTTTAGAAAGAATAGCCTGGCCAGAGAATAGGTTTGAGGAATATAAAACTAGAGGTAAGGAAGCAGCACAGCAATTTTGATTTAGTCAGAACAGCAAGAGCTTATGCTGTTGTTTTAGCATCAGAGATGTAGAAGAGGGAATGGCATGCTAGGGAAACAGGTTCTATGGGATTTATTGATTGATTTGATGTAGGTATGAGAGCAACTGAAATCAAATTGATTTCTGTCATAAACCCTAGGTAAAGGTGATATTATTTAAAGTATGGATTAATGAAGAGAAAGTGAAGGCAGAGAGGAGATGAAGAGAAGGAAATATTTTGATTTTTTTTTGCTTGTGGATAAAATCAAACTATTTTGAATCTTGATAGATAGTTACATCTTTCTGTCATCTACAAATGACACTTGATATTCCTTCCACTTGATATTTCTTTAAAAACGGATAAAAGTATGGTTAAAAGTAGTCATCAGAAAGCCACGAGGGATCACATGTCAACAACCAGGTATGTCAATCAAAATACATCATATAACACCTTTCAGCAAACTGTTACTCTTCTATTAGCCAGATCGTGTTTCTGCACATATTCTAAAATATGTCTTAAATTTAGTCAAGTATCTTGGTTAATAGACTCTAAATCCTGAAGCCATACTGGGAAAGTTATTTGTATTCAGAAGTGTTAATTATTTAATTGTTTAATTTGTTCATAGTTCCCTTCAGTAGAAGTATTCATTCAGTGCCCTGTATGTGTAAAGTTCTGTTCAAAGCCTTTTGTGAAACATAGGTACATATGTCATATTTATAAGTATGTAAAAAATATAGTGGCCACACAGGAGAGCAAGGGAGTCTTACTGGTGGAAGGAAAGAAAGTTCCTGGAGGAAGTAGTAGTTGAAGAGCAAAATATGAGAAGTGAGGATAGACTCTCTGGGAAGGGGAGCACCTGGAAGAAAAAGAACATGATAAAAAAATATGGAAACACCAGCATGCAGAGCATGATCATGGTAGGGGTGTGGTATGGCTACAGCCTGTGTGGTTTGGAAGGGAGGTTTGGAATCAAGGACCTGGTGGCATTCTGATCCATAGATGCAGATATTTTAAATTCTTAGAAAGTTTTTAAATTCATAGAAAGTTTTTTTTTTTTTTTTTTTGGTACCAGGGATTGAACCCAGGGGCACTTAACCACTGAGCCACATCCCCAACCCATTTTTGTATTTTCTTTAGAAACAGGGTCTCACTAAAGTTGCTTAGGGCCTCACTAAATTGCTGAGGCTGACTTTGAACTTGCAATCCTCCTGTCTGAGCCTTGAGAGCAGTTGGAATTACAAGCATGCACCACTGTACCTGACTTATAAAAAGTTTTTAGGCAGTACATGGACATTCCTGATCTCCACAGACTCTATAACTCTCTGTTGAGTGTCCTAACCAGATTCATACATTTGAATCTTTTACCAGAGGCCTGAGAAAGCTTAGAAAGCTGAGTTTAGAACCTTGGGTTTTGAAACTTAATTTGGAAGCCATACACACCAGGTATTGTGATTATAGTGTGTGATCTGGGGTGGGGGGTGGGTGTCATTATCAGAGTCCCACTTTAGAAAGACATCCTAATGGCAGAGTTGTAAATTAGGGTGGAAGAAAAATGAGTGAGTTTGGGGAAACGGTTGAGGTAAAGGTGTTGGGACCTGAACCAAAATAACACTGGGAAAGGAAGGAGGGATCAGAAAAACTAGGCAAAATTCCTTCAGGGCATGTTCTGGGTTTGTTCTTTCTATGGTGCTTAATGAGTGCCAAGGTCCACAGTCGATACTCAACAAATAAATCAATGAAGACAATGGAGAAGTTGAATTGGATGTGAGAGGTGACAGGAAAGAACCACAGGTGACTTTAAGAGTCTGAATATAAGTACCTAGAAAGGTTACATTTCTGAAAGAGTATGTAGGAGAGTAACATTGATCTTAGATCAAGTTCTGAGAGATATCCAGGCAGATAGGTTCAATAGAGTGATGAAAATCAGAATCCAATCCTCAAGGAAGGGAGGTGGAATGAATTGTAAATTATGGTATTGAAGGGGAATATGAGAATTTTTGACTTGGTTTATGTCAGCTCAGTTAAAAAAATGTATCACAAGACAATTATGGATTAGTGATCTTTTTCAAAAAGAAAGGTCAGATCATTTTGTGCAGGCCCATTGTTTTATGGATGAAAAAACTGAGAGACAAATGTTTTGCCCAAGGCTAATCAACTAGTAAATGGAAGGGTTAGTCCTAGAACATAAAAGAGCAATGCCCTGACATGACATCACACATCTCTCAGTACTTCCTACCTCCTACCTTAAGTTTCCCCATTGACCCAGTATCTTTATAGAAGAAAATCGTTTTAAACTCTTTTATGTTCCCAAATCCGAAGTTAGATCCACTTGGGAAATTCAGATTTGGGCTGTTTTATACTTGGGGAATTCATGATAGCTGTGTTCAAATTTTAAGAACTAGTAGAAAGACACTGGGCCTGTGTAAAAGCCAAAGGCCAAAGCCATTTTCTTAATTTCAAGTAGGTTGGCCCAGCCACCCTGACTTGTCCTTTTTTTTTTTTTTTATGAAACAAATTGTATTCAGTTCTAGATTACACACATGATATAAGGCTAATGGATTTTAAGTGGTGCATTATGGAGCCCAGGCTTCTGGATAGATGCCTCAGGACCACTGCTCAGGGCTGAGGGCAGGGAGAACAGGACTTCATAGTCCCTGCAGATTCAGACGGCAGTCTGTTTATCTTAAACTTTTATCTGTTTTAATGCTGGGTTTTCTCCCAAGATTTTCTAAAGGAAGGGTCTCTTCTTTCAAAATATTTGAAAACTACTGCTGGAGGTTATTAATCTAAGTACTACACAACCAGCATTTCAGATCTTACCCTTTTGAATCTTTGGATTACATTAAAACACTCCAAATCCCATTGTTTCAAAGGAATAAATCATACAAGTTCAATTTTACCGTAAAAGTACCTTGGAGCCCTTCAGACCTGTGGTGAGCAGCCTTTGCCAAGCGCAGCTCTCTTGGCTTAAGGGCAAATTGAGAGGAAAGGATTTCATGTTTCCACAACTAAATGTGAGGCTTTCCACTGAGAAGGAGATATAGGCAGGCCTCCAGACATTCATTTCAGAGGTAATAAAAAAGTGTCCATGTGTCTTTCTCCATTTCTATTTGTTTTCATTGCTATTTGTAATCCAGGTTTCATCCAGTTATAATTTACAAAGTGGTTATTCCAAAGGCCTATAGGAGATGTTTGGAGGTGCTATGCTATGGTAGTATATTAAAAGCAAAAGTCACCACACACACATACACACACAAATCTGCCCCTAAATACTCATACTACAATTCTACTATTAAAGACTGATACTTTAAAAAAAAGTATGTTTGTCTCTAAGACCATCAACCCAAAGGGAAATAGCAATCATTCAAAACTTTGAACCAGATTAAAATTGAACTTAATTTTTATGTTTAGGTTGAAGAGCTGTCTGGTCAGCAACTCTAAAGACAAAAGGAGTTAAAATTTGGGTTGGGGTATACTGGGAGGAAATACACAGAAAACAAAGACCACAAAGATGTTTAGAATAGCCTCAAAACTAATTCCAGTATCTTATTTATCATTTTTAGCCCTATCTGAATGAAAACAGCTTTACTTTTTCTACTTATATTGTCCCTATAATATATTGGTGCTTGTTAGGAATAAGTGTCCAATATTTTCTTGAATAAAATGATATCATTGGAATTCTCTACTCTTCTCAACAGCCCCATCTTTTATTCATAAATACCTACTTTTGATTTGTGACTCTGAATCTACTTATTTTCCCTTTCCCTATCTTTAAAAAATTGTACCAGTATTAGTAGTTCTTATTGAGGTGAGGTGATAAATTAATGTATTAAATCTGCATATTAATTTCTCAATTTTTAAAAGCACTTATCATATAATAACTCCTTAAGATACAGACAGTGACATTTGACTCCATTTCGGCAGTTGAGAAAAAAATGAACAAGACAATGAGTGTCCCAGTCACATGGTAAGGTAAAGGCCAAGTCAGATCCATATCTGATCCTTGGGTCCCAGCTGAGACCTAGCTATATCACAGACCAGTTTTTAGGAGGGTGGTTGAATACATTCTTAGCACTCCTAAGTTACACCATGCCTCAGAAGATCAGGAGATAAACTCTTTCTCAGTAAATCCAGTGTTGTTCCACAAAATGAACAAGAAAGCAACATTAACTGATATTAAATTGCTTGGTACAGTTTTCCAAGATAAGCTAAAATGATTTCTCATTTGAAGTTTTAAAATTCTTCTTTTACAGTTTTTGTACAGATCTAGTTCATTAGTATTTATAGCATTTTGTTGTTGTTGTTTTTGTTTTGTTAGTTCCTGAGAAAGGCTTATTTTTATTCTTACTGTATTAATTCTAAACTCTGGTCGTGATTCAGCATTCATTTTTAAAAATTTGTTTCTGCTTTACATTAATGATTCTTATAAGCAAAATGGATAAATGTTTTTTTATAATGAATATAGCTGAGAATAAGTTAATTTCATTTGCCTTGCCCATCTTGTTTAAGAATATTTCTAGGTACTTATGAGTGAATTAATGGTGTTTAAAAATTCACCAGAATCCAATAAAGGCAATCATCTCAATAGGTTAGACCTTTTAAGAGAAAAAAAGTAGATTCTTATACTCATTTCTAAAATCTACTGGTGCTAATTTCCTTTTAGAGAACCATGTTGTTCTCCAATCAAATTCTGAGTTAGTATTAAAGCCAGCAACGGTTTCATTCACAGGTCTGGGAGGGACAACACATGGGAGGTTCATTAACTCCTTAGTGTTTCCACTTTCTATTTGGCATTTGTGCTGCAAGGACAGATGAAACCATTCTGTACACACTTTGAAAGCCTGAAGGAAAGCTATTTTAGTGAATACAACTAGCAAAACTATTGGTATGATTCACATTTCATAAAGGGTATGTGAGCAGTTTCTCTGGGTTTTTACTTGTTCTATTTTGGGTTACCCAATAGTCCAAATTGCATTTTCTTCTTAGTATCTCATGACATTAAACTGTTGCTGAACTTTCCTTTTAAGAATAAAAAATTTATTTGAGGTCACTTAATGAAATTATTTCTTGCATATTAATTTTGTACCAGAACCCTAGGAATGGAAAATTGAAAACATAGTGTTGTCTCCTCCTTGTTTTCTTTATTGGGCATTAATTCACTTAATCCTCTCAGTGCAAAACTTATTGAACCCCTTACTGTGGGCTCAGGGGAAACAAGAATTAGACCAAAATCATTGTACTTTCCTTCTAATCATGCAAACTAGGTGTCAGTCAAAGAAATATGCACATATATGGTGTGTCATATGGTGACATATTGTATGGAGAAAAACTAGTGAGTGGTAAGTAAGAGAGCACAGAAGAGGAGAGAGGCATGATTTTTATGGGAAGTTGTTGGGGAAGACCCTCATGGGTACTAGAACATTTGAAAAGAGACTTGACATGATTTTGTATGAGTACAATCCCTTTGGTGCTTATGGGAAATGTCTGTTCTCAACTCCAGTGATTTCAACCTAACCCAGGAGGGTTCACCTGATTCTTATTACATTATATTCTTCCCAGCCACCTTAGCTTTTCTGTTCTTCTTTAGATCTCGGCCTTTTTGCCATATACAACATCATGGAACGTTCTTGCTTAGAAATGTGTGATTAGGGCTGGGGTTGTGGCTCAGTGGCAGAGCGCTTGCCTAACCTGAGTGAGGCACTGGGTTTCTCAACACCAAATATCAGTAAATAAAAGGTTCATTGACAGCTAAAAAAAATTTTTTTAAATATGTACGATGGTTCCCTATCACCTAACATATGAATCCTTGACTCTCCTTCGTTTTCATAATCTTTAAGAATCTTATTTATCTAGCAATTTTATTGTAATCCTTACTCTAATAAATATTTCTGTTCATGCTGTTTTGTGTAAGCTGTGCTCATTTCCAGTTCTGGGCCTACTTGCACCATTCTCCACCTGAAATACCATCCCTTTTCTAAATATTTTTCCCTGTGCAAGAATTTAGTTGATGGTGACATACCTTTTATTATAGTGAAAGTGTGTTACTTTGTCACTTTCACTATAGGGTCTGATAACCTCAACTGTATATACATAGGATTTCAGGGAAACTGTCCTTACAGGGTGAGCTCCCTACTACTATGCTTCCATTAGCGGGTTGGGGTGTGATGGTGTATGGGGTATAGTGAGGGTTAAGAAATAAAATGATTGGGATCAGTCGTGCATTTGCAAATTTTCAACTTTCCAGCTTGTTATTGTGCTGGTCCCTGTCAACCAAGGGGAAAACTCAACTTCAGAGTTTTAATTCCTTATTTGTGCCATGGAGACCTGCTCTTTCTTTTATTTATGTTTTCCAGTACTCTTTTCATACTATGCATGTTATTCTGGATCAACTAATTCTCTGATGATTTCATGATTAGATACTTAATTTATACAAAAATATTCCCTTTTGGTATCCTTCATGTCTTACTCCTTCAGTCAATACCTGCTTTTAAAAGCCATGTGTACCTGCTATCATAGTACATCTTCTCTATCTCCTGTGACACTTGATGCACTAGTTGGTGTTCAAAACCCTTGCTGATTGCTTGATATGGAAGGCTTTACCAAAGTGACATTTACGCTTCTTAAACTGCAGTTCCTATATTTGATTTAATTCTGCCAGATATCAAAGGTTCTACAATATCACCTACATGAAGTTATGTCAGGCAAAACACTGTAAACAAGAACATAGAAGTGGTTTGTAAGGTCGCAAGTCACCTTTTCCTCCCTGCCTTTCCACAGATTTTCTTTAACACATCCTGCAAAATATCAGAAAAATCAAGCTTAGCCTCTCTTCAAAGCAGACTTTGAAATAATCTACTTTTTTTTAGCGTTCTTTTAAGTTTGTTTTTGTTTTATTTGTATTTTGAATTTTGTTCTCTGGTAATATTGTTATTTCATGGGCTCATCCTTCTACAGCAATGTAAACTCCAGGGAAGTAGGACTCATTTCTACTAATCCTGGTCAGGAAAGACCTAAACAACATGGCCTTGAAAGAGAGCAGAGGGTGTTTCGGAGTTCATTGTAGTGGAAAGACCCTCCTTTTAAGATCTGTCATGTTTTCTTTTCTTTAGCATTGTCAAAGCATTTTATGTAGCAGGCCCTCTGAGAAGTTTCATCTGAGACATTTTCAGTGAGTACTATGTTGGACATTGGAGTGATGTGCACTATAGAAAATACAATAGAACCCTGCTAATTACAGAGGTGCAGATTTGCTGTCCATGCATGCTTGAATTTGGTGGGCTTAGAAGTACGTGAAAAATCAGTATTAAAAGTCAATCAATTCAGAATATGTTTCATTTATTTTGGTGGCTGTAAATTAATTTTAATTATTTATGTTTCTGCTGAATAGTGCATTGGCAAATGCTCCATAGAAGATATATCATCTTTGCTTGTAAGCTGTGTCTCTTTTCAGAAGTCTTAACTCTCTATTTGACAGGTTTTTTTTTTTTTTTTAAGTCAGCTATATTAGGAAATAATATTCAATCTGTCTACAGAAATCCAGACTTTGCTTTTCAAAATAGGTACTATATTCAAAATCCTTAAGCATTTAATGTGATGAACAGAAAGTTTTCATGGAAATCTTGCTATTTTCTGTTAAAAAAAAAAAAACTAAAAAATTTACTCTTTGAATTATATTTTAACGGGGTGCAGTGGTGCCTGCCTGTAATCCCAGGGGCTCAGGAGGCTGAGGCAGGAGGATTACAAATTCAAAGCTAGCTTCAGCAAGTTAGCTTGGCCCTAAGCACCTTAGTGAGACCCTGTCTGAAAATAAAAATATAAAATGAGCTAGGGATGTGGTTCAGTGGTTAAGCACCCCAAAGCTCAATCCTTATTACCAAAAAAAAAAAAAGAAATAAAAAAATATATGTATGTTTGTATGTATATATATTTCACTGTTAATATCCTCCATCAGCCATTATTTAAATATACTTTCAAACCATTAGTTTCTGAATAACTTAAGCAAGTTTTTTTTTATGTGAAGCAATTAATTTCAAAGAAGAAATTAAAAATTTTAAATGTGGGAATTTAGGTCTTAGAACAATTTAGTGATAATCTTATAGAACATTATGCCGAAATTGCATCATAGAAAGCATACAATATCCCTCTCCATTTATTTTTTCTCTCCTTGGGAACATAGGTATCTGTTTTATTTGCCATTTCATAAAACTGTTATAATTTTTGGAAGCCAAATATATGATAGCCTTTTAAAATATTTGAAAAGTGTGTCCTTTTTAAGATTAGAAATTGACTCTCTTTTCTATCATACATTTGAAAAGTGTTCCAGATAGAAATCCTAATTGCCTGCATTAAAAAAAAAACCAAAAAACAAAACTGTAATTAAAACCTTTGAGTTACATCGAAAGCAGTAAGATGGTGTTGTAAATCTCTGTATGCGCCAGTTCTAAGAGGGAACAAACCGGTGTAGAAATATAAGAGAAAACAATTGTAAAATTGAAAGAATCTTCCAAGGGTACACAGAAGGACTGTGCCATAAATTTGCTAACCCTTTGGGTGAATACCACCAAAATCAACAGCTTCATCGCACAACTTTATTTTCAAGCTCAACAAAATTTATAGACCTAATGCAAACTAAGTTCTAGCTGGAAATTATTGTGTAACCTGCCAACTGTAAACTAAACTTATCTAGTTAGTTTATCATCAAAACTATAGTAAAAGATGTACTGTTGCCTGGTCATACAATCCATTGTGGTCATTGATAGTATAATTGTTTTTGTTGTTTTGTTTTGATTAGCATCACTTTTATGAAGGAACAATGTACCTACAACAAATAGCACACATTTAAATTGTATACTTCATGACTTTTTGGTCGTTGCATATACTTTTCAAATGACGGTACAATCAAAATAAAGAACATTTTCATTACTTTCAAAAGATTATTTGTGCTCCTTTGTGTAGTCCATCCTGTATCCTCCTTTGGACCTCGGCAACCACTGCTCTGCCTGTCTTCACCAGCAGTCAGTCTTTGTTGTATTTATTTGGAATCACATTGTGTGTGCTCTGGTGTATGTCTTGTTTTATTCTTCATACTGAATTTAGATTCTTCCATGTATTTGTGCTTATCTGTAGTTTATTCTTTTTATTGAAAGGTGTGTGCAGTCATGGTTTTATATGCATGTTGTATTTCATCTCCTAAACCATGTTCTTGTCAATACTAAGGATTGCATTTTAAATTCTTTTGATCTACTGGGTACCTAAAATAATTTCTGGTACATAGTATAGGTTGGTTGTTTGATTCATTGGTTGTTTGATTGACTTATCTATCTGAGGCTGAATATTGGAAAGCAGTTTCAGAATTACTTTGTATTTGCAGTACTCATTTGTTGCAAGGCATTTGTGTTAGAAGTAGCAAGTTAGAGATAATTTATTGAGCAGTTACTATATGCCCCTTACAAAGTTCATCAGAAGCATGATCTCATGTATCCTTATAACCAATCCTGTGTGGCATTCACTCTGAAATCATGCTCATCTGATAGATGAGACATAGAGAATAAGGAATGTGACCCTGATTACCTAAACTGAAAAGCAGGAAAGTTGCCTGACTCCAAAGCCATTGCTTTCCAACATGGTTCCCTGTTTCAGAGAGAGAGAGAGAGAGTTGGAACATGTTCCTCGGCTCAAAACATTACAATTTATCTCCATTTCTTCCATATAAATGTCCATATTGTAGATACCAGGCTCAAGGTCATTTGTTTCCAAGTAGGACCTCTTAGGCCTCCTACTGTTTATCTCCCTCATGCTGACTTTGCTGATCCACATGCCTGTGACCTTCCTGCCATCTCAGGGCTTTGGCTGTAGCACCCTTTCTACTTCCTTGACTTTTTCACACACCTTCCAGCTCTTAGATTTAACCTCACTGAGTTCTATCTGGAAACTTCCTCTTAGTTACATTAACCTTCCACTCCTGTCTCCTTCCAGTCCCTTTCATATGTGTGACCTTTTGTATTCATTTTAATTCACAGCACACTGTTTTTTTTTTTTTTTTTTTTTTTTAGATACACATGTATTACTTATTTAATAGGTTTAACATTTTTTTTCTTGTCTGTCTTTACAGAGTATAAGCCCACTCAAGGGCAGGACTCTTTCCCTGATTTACCTTCAATGTCTGTATCAAGAGTTTTGCACAGAGTAGGTTCCCAGTAATGTGTGTTAGCACATGAGCTGGAATATTGTTGGTCTTCTTCCCCTAACATCCGTATTTTCTTCTTGGAAGAAGTGGCATTAAATATTTGGATGACTTAGAAAGAAGATAAAGACAATAGAAACACTAATAGCCCACTCCGTCCGTCACAGGAGTCAGCTCCTTAGAAGAGTGCGGAAGTCATTTCCTATTTAATCGCCCCTGGCATCTTTTGTCTCTCTCATATTGATTTTATTCATTCATATTAACATTTTCCTAGCTTGCTTCTTTGAGATGGAAGACCCTGAAAGACTTTTGAGATAACTTCATCCAAAAATTTCAACTTTGGGAACTTTGGAGAGTTGTAGACCAAATACATTTCACGTGAATTTTTACTTTTCTTTCTTTCTTTCTTTCTCTTTCTTTCTTTCTTTCTTTCTTTCTTTCTTTCTTTCTTTCTTTCTTTCTTTCTTTCTTTCTTTCTTTCTTTCTTTCTTTCTTTCTCTCTCTCTTTCTTTTTTCTTTCTTTCTTTCTCTTTCTCTTTCTTCTTTCTTTCTTTCTCTCTCTTTCTTTATTTCTTTCTTTCTCTTTCTTTTTTTCTTCCTTTCTCTCTCTTTTTTTCTTTCTTTCTTCTTTCTTTCTCTCTCTCTTTCTTTCTTTCTTTCTTTCTTTCTTTCTTTCTTTTTCTTTCTTGTCTTTCTTTTTAATTTTAATGCTTTTAGGTGACATTCCTTGCCAGAGTCATTTTTGTTTTGTTTTAGTCCACCTTGGCTCACTCACTTGATTCCTGCCAGTTCCCTGAAAATAGTTAACTTGACCATCTTAAATAAAACCTCTTTATTTTAGGGAAGAGAAAACAGGTTCAAGTGGTGAAGCAGTTTGCCTACATTGAAATGACACCATTGTTTCTTACAGGAGAAAAAAAAAATTGCAATGTTGTGGAAGCATTTGTAATAGATTAAAGAATCATTAGAAAATATTATCAATTTTGCCCTTTCAGGTCACCTTTTTTATTGAATTCTTGACTTTCCCATAAAGTGGCTCATTGTTCATGGTCATTTAGGTCCAAATATGGTGTACACTCTTTCAGCATTATAAATTCCTCTTAAATGACCCAGGATGTCCAGAGATCCTATTAAACTTGGGGGAGGGAAAAGTGAATGAACTATTAGTTATTCACTTTGTGGCAATTCACTCGTGCTGGTGGAAACTCTATTCAAAGTAAAAAATATTTGATTTATTGCCTTTTCATGACAGTTTCTTGAAAAGGAAATTACATCAAATGTAAGTGTGGGGTGAAGAGTAATACAAGAGTGTAATAGTTGTATCATTGTATATTTCTAGGAAGAGATAGTCTCGAGGGAAGGCCGGGAAGTTTTTGTTTCCTAGTAAGAAAAATCTAAGATTATTATTTTGAACCATATTTATATAATTTATCTTTTAAAATAAAACTTTCATTACCAAATTTTCTTTTAATTAATTTAAAAAAATAGAACAATTTTCTAAAAAGATAACATGCTATTGAATTTAATAATAGAAATATCCTTCTTAGTGAGTTTATTTTTAGAACTTCTCTATAAGTTATATAGAGCCAACACAGGGAGCCCCCCATTACATTAGCAGTAATTTTGACATTAATCTTCATGGACTGAGGGGTAAATATGTTTCATATCTAATAGGCCTTAGACACCATAAAGTAGATTTATACAGTAAATCACTGCCCATATTATTCCAACTATTTCTATGGTTACAGATTAGGTTAATTAAATGTTTCTACTTCTGTATAAAGTACCCAGAAATAGAAAGTCTAAGTAAATAATCATGGTGAATTTTTCAAAATCCCTTTTAGACCATAAAAAGCAGGTGAATTCTTGAACTGTTCTTTCATTCCACTTAGATTATTTTTGCAGAAAATGAAGAACAATTAGCAATGTATTCTTAAAACTCAGCTTAATGAATTAGAATTTTAATAGTGTTGGAAAATGCTGAAGACTCCACATAGCACCATGGGAACCCTCATTAATAAATTACTTTTGTTTATCCTTACTCACTTTATATTTGTGAATTTATATCCTAACCTAACATTGTTGTTATTATAATCATAATACTTGCCTACATAATCAAAGATGAAGCTATCAGTTCAACAAAAAAGAAGTGTCACAACAAATCACAATAAAAAATGTCATAATAAAGAAGTGATTTATTTGACATCACTGTATCTCAGATGTCAGAATCACTTCTAAGGAGCATATTTTGGTCTCTTAAAAATTAAACAATTTAGATGAGACAGCCAAAACCAAATCTTACGTTAAACTCTACAGGAAAGTGTAATAATGAGTTTATCTTCCCATTAAAATTTTTACTTAAGGGCTAGGAGTGTAGCTCAATTATAGAGCACTGCCTAGCATGTACAAGGCCCTTAGTTTAATCCCCAGTACAATTAACAACAACAACAACAACAACAAAAAACTACACAAACATCAAATGTTTTATCAAGGGAAACCTCTTTAGTAGTCAGGTAGAACACATTTAACTATGAATATTTGTCTCTTTTTTGGCATTAACCAAACTATCAGTAACTTAAAATCTTCTCAATAATATATCTATCCACTTTAGTTAATAGGTTTTTATACATAAAACTAAAATTGGTGTGTCCATTGGGTCCTCTAGGGAGCAGATGCTGAGATGTACCTAAGGGTACTAGAAGTTCTTGAGGTATAACAATTGTGAATGATAAAGGAAGAAAGAAGCAAGATGGTGTCGGGGAGCAAGCCTCAAACTGCTGTAGAGATCTGATGATCTCCACCTCTGTGGAGAGCTTCAGAGTAAAGATTGCCCATTAGAAGGCTTCTGGTGGGGTAGACGTGACCAGGCCCCAATACATCCTTCCCTTCTTCCTTGTCTGCCATGTTTAGTCATTCTCTAAGCGGGAAGCCAGGAAAATAGGACCTGAGAAGATCCTCAGAGTACTCATTATTGGGAGATGTCAAGTAACTGTACTTGAATGGGAAGTCTACTGAAAGGGATACTGAGTAATACATGGCACTTATTCATGGTTACTGCCATCTGTAATGTGTTTACCTGCATGTGCTATGAATAAATATGCATGTATACAATATGCCTTATATGTTTGAATATAGATTGTTTATATGATTTGCAGTGTTCTCTCAGACTCCAGAGAAATTTAAAGTCCAAAGGTTTTTCTCAGTAATTTATGAATTCCATGTCAAGATAGTTTTGAAAGATTGAACAATTGCAATTATCAGATTAATCCTCTTGGTGAAGTTCAGTCTGATTCGATGACTCTATATCTGGTTAATTATAAGCATTATTGCCTTTGTAAGATTACCAAATAAATCCTTCGCCAATGTATATTATCTTATGCTGGGATGAATATCATGGTACTTAATGTAAAGAAACTGATATTATCCAGCCTTAGGAGGTTTTGATGACTCTATTCCCAGGAACTGAGTAATAACAGTTTGATGGAAGGAACATCACAACTTTCATCTAGAATTATTCTTGATATTATATTTCCATTTTTATGACTTCTTCATTTAATGAAGCCTGCCTAATAAATGTCATGTTCTATGTCAGGTCCTTTTCGCCTGGTGTTCTTTCTGCATGTACCTTCTCCAAATATTGGCAGTACAGGTTTCCTTGCTTCTCTGTAATTCCTGTTTAGATCTCACCTTCTCAAAGGTCATCTCTCTCTATCTGTCCTAAGGTAGCAGTCCTTCTCACTATCTTCTTTCCTGGTTTTCAAAGTAATAATTATCTTTGTGTGGCATTATATTATATAGTTGTTCACTTGTTTATTCCCCAAATATTGCCTGCTTTATAGGGAAAGGGATGTTTTTGTCTATATTGTATGCTGGGTGTGCCTCTAACACTACAACAGTGCATAATGTATGGAGTATGCACACATATACATTGTGTCTCTATAACAGTAGGGGTTTACCCAAATTTAGGCTCAATGTACATTCTCAATTCAGGCATCACTGTACCATCATACAGGAAAAATAATTTTTTTCCAATTACATAGTTAGTTAAGTAAAATACATTAGAAAAGGATGTTTTCCTAACATTTCTATGTGATTTAATTAAATATGTAATCTATTTTAAACAACCATTGCTTCAAATAATGACTAACTTTTATAGAAATCCTTTACCTTTTGAGCATTTGGAACCTTTTGGACACTATAATTCTTAGCAGGGTCAATGAGAATTTCGCAGTCTTATGTCAGATTGCCTAATCAAATATTTGTATATATTTAGGTATAAACATAAACAGTTCCATTCATGTCTGTTACAAAGTGGAGAAAGGAAAGACAAATGGGGCCATTGCAGCTGACCTGGTATGCTGTGCTTTATGGTCAGTCTGGTAATTATGAAGCATCCCATCAATAAGAGTAAAATTAGTATTGATTCCAACTTGCCACTTTTCTATTTCTTCTGCATCTGCAGCAGCAATATCGGAGACTCCTTTTTCCATGTCATCATATCATGGTTCACTTGACCTACTTCTTGGTTTACTAATGAAAGATAGAAGTTTATAACATTCAATAAATCATTAATATTTTCCCTAGATGATCAATAGTTACTGACAACACTATTTCCTTGGTTGAGAGTTTTGACCTCAACCAGGTCATAGGATTTCCTTGACCCAGAATTAGAAATGTAACCTCCTAAGGGGTGAAATATTTACCAAATATAAATACATGCTTTATTGTCACTAAACTGGGATGAAAATATGTAAGTTTTGCACTGACTAAGGCTTCAGAGAGTCAACCTCATATTCTTTATGTTGAAATAAAATTTAAGAAAAATAATTATAACGAGAAGAAATCTATTAGATAATTATGTTTTGTATATAATACAATAATACAAAAATCAAGTACTGTTCTGTCTCACTGAAGCAGTCATCTCTTTTCAGATTGTAGACTTTGTGACCTGGCAAGGTGATAATTAAATGAATTTTCTAGTACCAGAATCCAGATTCTGTTCATTTCTTTTTGTTCTAATTGCTCAAATTATGAAAAATTTTTCTTGAATATACTGCATTTGGAAGAACCCAAAGTTCTGATACAAAGATTGTATTCACATTCATGTAGAAAGAAAAAGTGTTGGATATATTTGGAGTGAAATTTGAGATATGGGGAATGTTAAATGCCACCCAAGAGCAGATAAGGACAGGGCTGGTCTGAGAAAGTACACTAATAATTCATTTCTTAAATATAATCTAAGTTAAACTTTGAAATGAATAGTATATTCTCCAAATGGTCATTATTAAATATAAGGTTGATTTAAATCTCCTTATTTCCTCTTATTCTTTCCATGTGATATAGAAAATAGTCTTCTGTGCTTCATTTATTTAGTGCTTGGTTCCTAAAGGACAAAAATAATGTAATTTTCAAATTCTGTAAAGTGCAGTGGTATAAAAAAATCTTTTTTTGAGATCAGATTCACTCACTTTACACCATTTACAGAAAGTTCTCATTAATGATACTGCAAGGCTGTACATCTTTATGAATAATCAAAACAGATAGTAACAGCACCTTTGAAAATTAAATTATGTATATTGAACATAAGGAAACATTATTCAGGTTTAAAACCCTGTGTAGCACACACATTTGTGTTTGAGTTAAAATTAAGTAGCCTTAACTACTTTTAAGTAGTTAAAATTAAGTAGTAGTATAATTAATATACTTTAATTAAGTATATTAGACTCTGAAAGTCATTCGATGAACAAATAAGTTGTAAGAAACTACCAACATACAGCATTATAAAAAACATTTTAGATAATTTGTTACATCTTTACAAAATTTTTTAAAATTAGTTTTTGAAAAGAAATGACAGAAAAAACAAACATCTAAAAAGGAATAACCTACTAGGATATTATAAGTGCTGTATTTTACTATGTTATAAATTGTGTGCAGTTGTGCTTTTTAAAATGTTTTAAAAAATGTTTTATACTATAAAATAATATTTTATTTTCTAAAATTTTTTTGAAGTGTACTCTTAGAGCATAAATTCATGATGCAACAGAGTGTTATTCTATAAGTGGGAAGTAATTGTAGGAAGGTTTTAGCTGTATTGTAAATTACTGTGAACTTAAGTATATACAATTACAGAGATATGTTTGAATATAAAATCCCACTTCCTCGAATCTGAAAAGAATGTATAAGATACAGCACGGTCTTATTTTGAATGTTAGAAAGGAAGCTACTGCCAGAAATTGTTTTTCCCTTGTTTTGATGAAAGAGAGTTTACTTTTAATTTGCATGAACTTAGGGAATGTTTATTGAGCATTAGCTGTGTTGAAATCAGTGACAGGTGGAATCAGAGACACCCTAGGAACCAGAACAGAGTTACTTTAAGTAACTAAGCAAATCAATATGCAAGAGAGCATTAAAAAAAAAAAAAAAAAAAAAAACCCATGGAAACAAAGTACTTTGCATGTTCTGAACAACTCAGAGAACACTTCCAGTTTGAAGGACAGGCGAAAGACTACCAAAGTGGTCACATCTGATATGAGCCAATTTCAAGTCCTAGCGGGCTTTTAAATACATTAAAGAATGGTTAGGGAGAATTGTAGTTTACACAAAGTTCTTAATCAACCTCCACATTTCCAGAGTGGGCCTTTTTTAGAAAAATTTAAAAAGTGATCAAGTCATGCCTAAATATAAAGAAAATCTTAGATGCTATGCTTAGATTGGATTTTTGGGGGGGCCCTAATAGTCTGATTGTTACTGTAGAATAACAATTAAATGTATTATAATCAGATATTTCCAAACAAGAGTGCTTTTCCATGTGACAACAATCACAAAAGACAATAAAATATGAAAGTGAATTCTTACAATAGGTAGTTATCAAATTCATCAGGTCAAGATAAGCCATTTCTTAATCAGAGACAGAATCTAAGCAGTGATTTGTGTAATTATCATATGAAAATTAAACAAGAGTTGTGCCACATTCAAATTGAGTACCTGTATTATTGTTCTGATTTGGTATGATTATTGAGAGTACATTGTCAGGGCAATTAGAAAACTGCTGTTGTCAAAACAATTGGTACAAAATGCAAGCAACATTATACTTTTTTGTGACACTAATGATGCATTATAATTATTGCACTTGGAAATTTTCTGCAGAAAGGGGGAGGAAGAGGGAGGAAAGCAGAGCGGGAAGGTGGGAGGGAAGAAAGAATGAAGAAAGAAAAAATCATGTCAGTCTGTTTTAACTCTTCCAGTTACTTGACTAATTTAATAGTTCCCCCTTTCATTTCCACTTTCTTTCTTTCAAGTCCATGTTGGCTCCAGGCTAGGGTTCTTCACAAATAGTAATGTCTATGGCATGAGATATCTGTCAAACTGGGTATGGTGGTCCACACTTGTAATCCCAGCAGCTTGGGAGGCTAAGGCAGGAGGATTGAAAGTTCAAGGTCAGCCTCAGCAACTTAGTGAGACCCTAAGCAATTTAGTGAGATCGTGTCTCAAAATAAAATGTAAAAAGGGCTGGGGGTGTAGCTCAGTGGTAAACATTTCTTGGTTTAGTCCCTGGTACCAAAAAGCAAAATAAACCAACAAACAAAAAAAAAATCTGTCATCATTTTAACTCCAGATAGTCAAAGATTAAATAAAGTTGAGTCATTAGAAAGACTCCAACTATGTTTTTTTCCTGCATTTCAGATTTCTACCCTACTCTGAGAATTGTACCTACAGTTGTTACTCATTTTTTTAGAAGAGGGGAATATTTCTGAAGCTTCTTGCTGTTCTAAGTATGTACAAATTTTGTTAGCTTTCACAATACAATAGATTCAATAGACTACTATACATCTGAAGCTGCTATTCATGGTAAGATAGTTAAAGGCTTAGTTTTTATAGGGTTTGGCAATCTAAGCAGATTAAAGAAGACTACACTTCTCTAAGGGACCAAGTAGAAAAGGGATGCAAGACTTTTCTTTTCCAACAGCAGAACTCTATTTGGGAATGGAAAACAATCTGGCATAATTGGAATTAGTCAAATCTATTTGGGATGCTGAAAATATAAATATGAATAAAATAAGACTAGTAGCATTCATTCTCAGATAATTTTATGAACTTTACAAGAAACATAGGTTCTCAAAAATTATTACATTCATTTTAACAACTGCTTATTAAATACACTTATTTTCCATCATGGCCCTAAACTCAATTTTAACAAATTGTGAAAGTTTTTCAAAATTCAACTCATTATTTTTCTTAAGGAAAGACACACAAACTTATAAGACCAAAGATGTTTGTATTAGAGAAACATATTTGTGGATTATGATTAAGATAATAATCCTCATTTGAGGGAGGCTATTTTAGACCTTAGGTTCTCCAAAGTATAATTGGCTATTGTTAGAGACCAAAAGAATGAAATAAAAACTGTGTCCTTAAAGTACATTTCAAACTTGCCTGGCAGAATGTGAGCAAATGCCTCCTGATTGCTCAGTGGGCTTACTGTTTCTTCGATGGACATATTGTCTATTTCACACAAACACTCCCACCCAACCACCCAAGTGACTATTGATAGAACACAGACTTTAATAATGTTTCCAAGCAGCCAGCAACTTCTTTTGGGCTTTCAAATTCATATTTGTATTGCTCCTGTTGTTTTTTAATTCTCTACATCTCAAATATTATGAGCTTTTCTTATTTCCTATCTAGTAATTTTGTTTGCTATCATACAATATTTTTAAAAATTAGAAATATGTATTGAAATAGAAACTACAATATTATGGATGAATATTATGGATGAAATATTGTGGTCTACTGGTTTTTCGAGAGTCTTATTCAGACTATCATTTCAATGCCTTCCAAAAATAACCCATGCATATTTGACATAATATGTTTAATAATATTAAGCAAAATTCTATCTTTATTTTTCTACAACCTCTCTCATTTTTATTGCCTTCATATTACTTTTAGTGCAAACCATCCAGCCATTCACAAAAGTGCTTGGGTAAATACCTTTCTGTGTGATTTCACATTAATTGAGTCAGCAGTTACATGCTTATTGTATGACCCAGTACACCACTTAGAAGGAAACACAAAAATGGATTTACTAGTCTATCAAATTGTCAGATAAAAATATGTTAGTTACAACCAAAAATCGAAATGCTTATTCCAAGCCAAATTTCAAAATTTCCTTATGCCTATTCCATGGATTGAATTCCCTTAGATCTTTTACTTTATGTTTCAGTTCCCCCCTCAAAGAGTCCTTTCAGGAAAGACAGTTCTCTGTAATGCTTTTAACTCTGATCTCTTTCACAGCTAAACTAAATAGTGTAAACAAGAGATGTGTATACAGAAATAGTGACAATTTGTAATTTAGACATTTTGGGCAAAAAGATATCCATTTCCTCAAGAGTTTTTCATGTGGATTATTTTCCAGTCTCGTCATCAAACATATTTGAATGTAACAAATTCTGTTTTTTTCTCACATTGAGCACGTGGTGGGACCTGTTAATGGTGCTGGCTGTTGGTTACTTCTTCCTGGGATATCTCATTCTGGAGGGTTTCCTGATGGGGGTCATCTAGCACTTTGATCAGATTTCCTTATTTAGGCATAAAATAGTTATTGAAAACCAACATGCAAATAAGTGTTAATATTTTTAATTTGGTTTTAAAAAATAACTTGAGGAAGTGGACATCATTTGTATTTTTATTTTTGGTAATTTGTGGTTAGCAAGCTTAACTGTTGAAATACTTCAGTTTGGTTTTCAACATCTGTTTAAGACATAAATTTCTTGACTGATAAATAATGAGCCATTGGTTATAGTTAATAATGTCTATGTATTAGGATGTCACAGCAGATGAGAAAAGATAGTACATACTGTCATATCCCAGATGATACATTTTATAAAACTGTGTTGCATAAAGATGAGCCCTTTTGTACTACCTTGCAAGGTTGCTATAGTTACAGAGTGTTGCTTTATGGGAATTTCACTTTTCTTGCTAATACTAGATACCAAACCTAAAGTCTCATTTTATATTGTTCTTAAGTCTTTTCTTTGAAAATAACCTCCTTTGTAATAGATTCTGAATTATTTTTTCAGTCTTTCTTTTTCTTCTTCAACAAATTAATTATTTTGAATATAGCAGAGAACAAAAACATTGAGCATATGTTTCCCTTCCAGACACTGAACACAGGACAGAAGTTTTGTGCCCTATTCCTGCTTTTCATTATGTAGATAAAGAAAACCTAATATTTTATTTTTTCAAAGGCATTATGTTCTCAGCTGGTAAACTACATTTAACAATATTGTTAAAACTCCTTGGTTTCTTTCTGTTATTACAACTTAGTTTAAGGCAGAATTGTATGTATCTGCGAATAAAGAGTATAACAGTGCTGTAGTGTTTCACATTTCCATGAGCTTGCTACAAATTCATTGAAAGATAATGTGGAATTTGGTTTTGGGAAACAGATCATATTCATCTGCTACAAAACCTGTGTGCTAAACAATGAATACCTATTTTTCAGTGATAAGCTTAGTCTAAATTCCACTCTCTATATTCCAATCACCTATATAGAAAAATAAGGAGAAATGCTCCCCACATTTGAGGACTTTGTGGTTCTTTTTAGAAAAAGAATCAACTTCTCTCTTTTTGGAATACCTAAGTAAATGGTACTGGTAACCTGATCAAAATGTTCATGTTTCAGAAAATAACAGAACCTCATATTGCACAGTAAGTTCTTCTCTGGTAGGATTGTTTTCACCTTTGTGTATTTTTCTTTAAGTCTGAATAGGCCACTTACCTATGGAATGTGCTCAGAAGAGTTTCATCAAATAAAACACAGAGCAATAACCTAGGAGCATGAATGTCCACACATGAAAAGAATTGTAATGATTGCTAGGGGCTCCCTTATATTGAGTGAACACACATATCTGTGTTTCTCATTAACTTAATCTTGCTGACTTTATGGAGTTGAATCTGTGTTCTCAATATGTGTATTTCACAGGTAAGGTGCCTGAAGGTAAGGAGCATTAAATGGTTTTCTCAGTCATAATTAGTACATTTAGAGATGAAAATAATAATAGGACTAGAATGCATAAAAAAGGGTTTTACCTATTTTCTTGACCTATGAATCATAAAAGATAGAATAAGCTAAATTAGATGCACAGAAAATTTTGATAATTATGATAATCTGTGTTTTTAAGTGTGATAAATAGTGAAATAAAAAATGATATCAGGCCAATGGAATTCCAAGCTTTATCGGTCTCTTCCCCCCAAAAAACCCCATCAAAACCCCAACTTAAATCCACTGACACATTTTTCTGGCACAAAGGATTGGTCAGAACCAAATCTATCAGCTCTCTGTTAAACTCAAAGTTAGATAGTAAGTAAGTAATCTCAGACTTAGAAAGGTACGGGTGGGTGATCAGCATAAGCAAACCAGTGAACACAACATAAATAGACTAAAAGAGAAAATGACCATCTCAATGGATGCAGGAAAGCATATGATAAAATCCAATACCCTTTAGTGTTAAAAATACTCAGAGTATTAAGAAAGTAAGGGAATTTCAGCACGATAAGGAACATTCATTTTTTTTAGAAAAGTTAACACACTTAATGGTGAAAAACTGGAAGCTTTCCCCCTAAGATAATGAAAAAAACAGAATCCTTTCTTTGATCAATACTATTCAACATTATACAAGAATTTCTACCCACAAAGATTAGACAAGGAAAATAAACAAAAGGCATACAAATTGCAAAAAAAGTAAACTTATCTCTGTTCACCAATAACATCATATAAATGGAAAATTCCAAAATCGCACTAGAAAGTTACTAATGCTAATAAATGAATCTGCCAAAGTCATAAAGTATAACATCAACACATAAAAATTGGTTGTGTTTCTGTACAACTTCAATTAATAATCCAAAAAGGAAACTGAGAGGTTGATTCCATTTAAAATAGCATCTCAAAGAATTTAACTAAGAAGACTTGTATACCAAAAGCTGGAAAATACTAATGAAATAAATTAAAGATCTAAATAAATGGAAAGACATTCTGTGTTCTTGGCTAGGAAGAATTAGTACTGTTAAGATGTAACTGCTACACTAAGTATGTACAGATTCAGGGAACCCAACATTTCATAGCATTGTTTTACATAAATGGAAAAGTTTTCCCTCAAATTCTTCTGAAACTGCAAGGGTCTCAATAGAAAAAGCAAACTTATAAAGGAAAAACAAAGAGGACTCATCCTTTCCAGTTTCAAAATTTAATATAAAACTATAATAATCAAGACAGCATGGCACACGCATAATGATTGACATCTAGACTCCCATAATTTATTTAATTGAAAGTCTGTAAATAAACCCATACATCTACAGGCAATTGTTTTTTTTTTTTTTTTTTAATTTTTTTTCCAAAGGCACCAAGAGAATTCAATACAGAAACAGTACGAAGATAATTGGATATCCATATACAAAATTTGGAACTGGGTCCCTACCTCATGCTAGATAAAAAGGGGTAAATTTTCATGAACTTAGATTTGGAGATGAATTCTTAAATATGATATGAAAATCATGAGCAACCAAAGAAAAAAATAGACAAATTGAACTTCCATCAAAGTTACAAGTTTTGTACATCAAAGGACATCATCAAGAAAGTGAAAAGACAACTTATAAAAAGGGAGAAAATATTTGCAAATGATATGTCTTGGGGTTAGTATGCAGATAATATAAAGAACTTCTAAATTTCAAATGCAATAATACAATCCAGTTAGAATTGGGCAAAAGGTTTGAGTAGGCACTTGCCCAAAGAAGGCTTACAAATATCTAATAAGCTCCTGAAAATATATTCATTGGTCATTAGGGAAATGGAAATCAAAACCACAGATTGTTGCCGCCCGCAGCAACAATCCCCCGGGAAGGAATCGGAGGTGGACTGGGAATGAACTACTTCTATTTCTGAGCTGCTTTCTTGCTTACTTGCTTGTTCGCTGGATTATACAGGAAGAGAGGTTTTGCTTAGAGGAAGAGAGGCTTTGCTTAATTTTAGAGGTGCTAGCTTTCAGAGAGGCTACGCTTTCAGAGGTCTGCTTCTTAGAGGTGAGTCGCTTCTTGGAGATGCGGGGTGCGGCGTGGGGCCTGCAGCCTGCAGCCTGCAGCCTGCGTCCTGCAACCTGCAACCTAGAGGTGTGTCCTTAGTCCTGTGTTCTGCAATCTGCAATCTGTGACCTAGAGGTGTGTGCTTAGTCCCATGTTCTGCGATCTGCGATCTCCCAAGTGAAGAGAATGTCTTATATACACTAAGGCAGCCAATCAGTTTAGGATTAAGTAGCACGGTTGGAGCATGTGCCATGGTACCAATCAAGAAAGAATGAGGAACATCTGTTGACCACTAGTGCAGAGGAGACATTAACTAATCAGGCAAAAGGTCATAAGAGGTTACGCCGTGTTAACACTAATTATGCGCCACCTCTTGGCCCAACGCCAGCCGACATCTTAGAGCTGCTTAAACATGTCTCTGCAACAGATAAGTACCATTTCACATTTAGTAGGAAGACTGTAATCAAAACAGTGTAAAATAAGCATTGGTAAGGATGTCAAAAATTGGAATCTTCACACATGGGGTAGGCTGCTGTTATAAGTGGTGGAGTTTATCAGTGGTAGAACAGTTTAGTGAAAACAATATGAGTACAATTATATGAATTATCTAGGAATTATAAGGAATTTGATAGAGGTAGGAAATAGATTAGAAATTACCAGGAGATTTGAGTATGGAGAGACAGAGGTAATGAGGATTTGTTTAGTTTTTGCAGAATTTCTGTTTGAGGAGAATAAAAAGTTTGGGAAGTAGGTAGTGGTGATGGTTGTACAACATTGCAAATATGATTAATGCCATTGAATCATAGTGTTAAAATAGTGAATTTTTTTGTGTATTTTAACACGGTAAGCATTTTCAAGTAAAATAGACACATAGAAGTAGTGAAAGAAATACTTTGGAAAACAAATGCTTCTTAGGCTGAATTGCTTTGATACCTACACAATTATTTATTTTAAAGTCAGTGTAAAATTGTCTCATTTCAAATTTTCAAATTTGAAATTATATAAAGAAAAGTGAAGGGTATAGCCTTTGAGCCCTCTTACATACTTAGTTTCAAAATCCATAATGTCACTTCTCAGGATTACTTACTAAGGCTATATAACAGACACCACACACATAGTTCTTTTTTTCTAGCTAAATTCAATCATGTAGCATATATTGTTCAGAAACTTTCTTTTTTCATTTGATCATGATTGAGAGAGATCGCTGAATGTCAGTTTATTGAGGCATGTCTTATTCATTTTTAATTACCAAAAGAGAGACTTTCCAATTTAGAATAACATAGGAGGCTCACAATTTAATATATCTATTTGTCTTGTATAGAATAATTATGTATATTTACTTGTTGGAAGTAACAGCATAAACTTCTAATACACTTGCAAAACTTTCAGTTCAATTCCTAATTCATTTTCTTCCCGATACACCCACTTCAAAGATAGATATATGAAAGTATATGTATGTGTGTACACACAGGCACATGTACATACATACAGTCCCTGAGGAGTGAGTGGTCTTTGCCACCTTATGCTTGTTTAAATCATCTTCAAGTTGAAGTCTTCTTTTAGCACTAAGACAGAGATTTAGCAGTCTTCTAAATGTATGGTGAACACAAGTCAGGCTAATGGAAGTTACAGTATTCCATATTTGATTGGTGCTTCCTACCCGCACTGTTAAAACACACTGAAATGATCCTTAGATACTTTACATGGATTTATGAGAATGCAAAATTGCAGGTTGTAAAATATCCAGGTTTGATGTTTTTAAAAAATCTAGAATACCGTAAAGCCTTCTACTCATCCAGATAAAAACTCGCTAAATGTTTCATACATTGATTGAGCTTTTTAACATTTTGTAACCCACAGTCAAATCTACTTTATGATGATTCATTTTGGATGGAATGTTGTCTTGAGTCAGGTAATCTGTGAAACAAGATTTATTGAATATTCACTCTGTGCTGGTATTAGTTTAATCTGCATTTTAGAAATTAAGTAATGCTAAACACATCATGAAATGAATGTACATGCCATGGGAAAAATAGTTACTTAAGAAACACTTTCTGCATTTGTAAAAAAAAGAAAATTAAGTAAAATAAACACATAGAAGATATATTGTGGGAGAAAAGGGTAGGTTCTTCATAAGCTAGCATTAGTGATAAAATCTGACTGATTAATTTTGTAAATAAAATTTTTTTATTTGATTTCTATTTTCTCCAGTAACACAGAGAAGAAATACATTGTCACTAGAAAGAATAGATCATGGTTGGGAAACTAAACAAAATAGTTTTTCATGTATGTAGTTACCTGATTTGCTTTCTTAGAATACTGTGTTAAGATCATTGTTAGGGTACTTTTGTTGTTGTTTGTTTGTTTTGTCATATGGTGGATCGAATGCATTAAATTGAATGCAGGAGTACTTTACCATTGAGCTACATCCCCAGTCCTTTTTATTTTACTTTTCATTTTAAGACAGGGACTTGCCCAGTTGCCATGACCTTGAAGTTGAGGTCCTCCTGCCTCAGCCTGCAGAGTTGTTGGGATTATTGGTGTGCCCAACCATGCTAAAAATTGTTAGATTTTTTTAAATTAAGAGGTTTAATTTTTTTTTAACTTAGGAGATTGCAACTTTATATATTTCAAAGATTTCTTGCAAGAGAGAGGATGAGAAATCAATTATTCAGTTAATAGGTCATTAAGATACAGTTCTTTAAATGATGAGTTACATTTTTGCCGAAGTTTCTGAAGTTGCTTTACTCACAGAATGAACACTTGGAATAACAAATGAATTTATTTGAAAGATCATTTCTCAAGATCATTATAACACCTTATTTATGTACTGTTAGATGTGTGTTGACATGAAAATTTAGATTGCTAAAAATCATTAATCATTTAAGATAAATAGAATACAACTCACACAGCTTTGATTGAGCATTGTGGAGATGATGTTTACCATTCAATATGCACACCGAAGTCTGTTGCATCAATAGGAGTTAGAGTTATTTTTTCCCAGTGTTTTAAAAAATATTTTTGACTTTTTTGACTTTTACATCCTTACCTGCTACAGAAACTTGTTCAAAATGTGAATTTGTCTCTTTATGTTTTTTTTAAAATAACTACTTTTATGTTTTGTGTTCACTCTTTTAACTTTGTATTGCAGTATAATAGGTATAGTTTCATGAACTTATCACATCTATGTATGTAGTAAGAATTGGAAGATTTCTGATACCCAGAAACACTCCCTACTGGTGTTCCTTTCCTGGCTAACCACCCTGTACCCCTAAAAGTAACCAATATCCTGACTCATAATAGCTTAATTTTGTCTCATTCTGTTTGGTGAAAGTGTACTCATCACAGTGTGTAAACTTTCGTTTCTGGATACTTTCATTCAGCATTATGTTTGTAAATTATCATTGACATTGCTATTGTGCTAGAGAATTGCACTGTTTACCAACCACAATTTATTTATCCCCTTCATTATTAATAAACATTTAAGTGGTGTTCCGTTTCAGGTTATAATGAATAGTGCTGCTAAGAACATTCTAGTAAATGTCTTTTTGTCCTTCTTTTCTTTTCTGGGTAAATGGAACTTGGGGTTATAGGATATGCAGATGTTTGTTTCTAGTGTGTACTGCTTTCCCAAGTGGGTCTGATTCACATTCCCAGTAGAGGGCACGAAGTTCTGGTCACTGCACATCATATCAACACTTCAAAATTAACGACTTTTTCAGATAAAAGCTGCATGATCTAACTTACCTGCAGAAGTGAGGAATAGCATGGTGGTTACTGGAGAATGGAGAAGTTGGGAGAAAGGGGGTATGGTGACCTTAATCAGTGCACACAAAGTTACAATTGGAAGGAGAAATAAATTCTGATGTTCTCTTACACCGTAGGGTGACCACACTTAAGTACTTAATGGATATTTCAAAATACTGAGGTCTTAGGACAAAAAAACTGATGATTGTTTCAGATGATGGCTAATTACATGCTTTCATTCAGTGTATTAAGATAGTACATTTTACTGGGGATTGAACTCAAGCACACTCCACCACTGAGTTACCTCCCCATTCCTTTTTTAAAATTTTGAGAGACACTATCTCCCTAGAGGCTGGCCTCTAGCTTGTGATTTTATTTCCCAATTGCAAAAATTACACTATCTTTATTTTGTCCATGCATTTGGATGTGTGATCGCATTTAATGTTGGTTTTGATTAGCACTTCCTTAAAGAGCAATGCAATCGAACACTGAACACCATCTTATTTGTTCGTTGGCCAAGTGATTACCCAATAAAATACACTCATATTTCTTGTTAATATTTCTATTTTATTGAATTTATTTTAATTGGTTTGTAGGAGTGGTTTATATGTTCTGTATCGCTTTGCAATGTTTGTAAAAATCTCTCCTATTTCTTCTTTTCACTCTCATGAAATGATCTTTTAATTGTCAGAAATTCTTTTTTCTTCTTTTTTTCCTTTTTTTTAAATTTTACAGATGGCACTTTGATTAATTGTACACAAATAGGGTACAAATTTTCATTTCTATGGTTGTATACAATGTAGATTCACATCATTCATGTGATCATAAGTGTACATAGGGTAATGATGTCTGTCTCATTCCACCATCTTTCATACCCCTGCCCCCTCCCTTCTCTCATTTCCCTCTACATAATCCAAAGTTCCTCCATTCTTCTCTTATGGGGATAAAAATCCTCCCCCATTACATATCATTATCCACTTATCAGAGAAAACATTTGGCCTTTGGTTTTTTTGGGTTTGGCTTTTCTCACATAGCATGATATTCTCCAACTCCATCCATTTACCTGCAAATGCCATAATTTTATTCTTCTTTATGGCTGAATAATATTCCATTGTGTATATATACCACATTTTCTTTATCCATTCATCTATTAAAGGGCATCTAGATTGGTTCCATAATCTAGCTATTGTGAATTGAGCAGCTAAAAACATTGATGTGACTGTGTTACTATAGTATGATGATTTTAAGTCATTTGGGTATAAACCAAGGAGTGGAATAACTGGGTCAAAAGGTGGGTCCATTTGAAGCTTTCTGAGGAATCTCCATATTGCCTTCCAGAATGGCTGCACCAATTTTCAACTCCACCAGCAATGTACAAGTGTACCTTTTTCCCCACATCCATGCCAACACCTATTATTACTTTTCTTGATAATAGCCATTCTAATTGGAGTTAGATGAGATCTTAGGGTGGTTTTAATTTGCATTTCTGTAATTACTAGATATGTTAAACACTTTTTCATATATTTGTTAATTGCCTGTATATCTTCTGTAAAGTATTTGCCCAGTAGCCCAGTTATTCATTGAGTTCTTTGTAATTTTGTTGTGAAGTTTTATAAGTTCTTTACAAATTTTGGAGATTAGTGCTGTATCTGAAGTGCGCGTGGAAAAGATTTTCTCCCATTCTGTAGACTCTCTTTTCACATTATTGATTGTTTCTTTTGCTCAGAAAAAGTTTTTTAGTTTGAATCCATCCCATTTGTTGATCCTTGCTTTCTTTTCTTGTGCTTTAGGAGACTTGTTAAGGAAATCTGGTCCTAAGTCAACGTGATGAAGATTTGGGCCTACTTTTTCTTCTATTTGTTGGTCTAATTCCTAGGTCCTTGGTCTAATTCCTAGGTTCTTGATCCATTTTCAGTTGAGTTTTGTTCAGGGTGAAAGGTAGAGATTTAATTTTATTTTGCTGCATATGGATTTCCAATTTTGCCAGCACACTTTGTTGAAGAGGCTATCTTCTCCATTGTATGTCTTTGGCACTTTCGTTTAGTATGATGTAACTGTTTTTACATGGCTTTGTCTCTGTGTCTTCTATACAGTACCATTGATCTACCTGTCTATTTGGTGCTAATATCATGCTGTTTTTGTTACTATTGCTCTGTAGTACAGTTTAAGGTCTGGTATTATGGTACCACTTGCTTCACTCTTCCTGCTCAGGATTGCTTTGGCTATTCTGGGTCTCTTATTCTTATTCTTCCAGATGAATTCCATGATTGCTTTCTCTATTTCTTTTTTTTTTTTTTTGCAGTGCTGGAGATTGAACCCAGGGCCTTATGCTTGCAAGGCAAGCACTCTACCCGCTGAGCTATATCCCCAGTCCCACTTTCTCTATTTCTATGAGGAATATTATTGGGATTTTAATTGGAATTGCATTGAATCTGTATAGTGCCTTTGGTAGTATAGCCATTTTTACAATATTAATTCTGCCTATCCAAGAACATGGGAAATCTTTCTATCATCTAAGGTTTTCTTTAATTTCTTTCTTTAGTGTTTTGTAGTTGTCATTGTAGAGGTCTTGCACCTCTTTTGTTAGATTGATTTCCAAGTTTGTATGTTTGTTTGTTTTTTGAGGCTATTGTGAATGGAGTGGTTTTCCTAATTTCTCTTTCAGAGGATTCATCACTTATGAAACCCATATATTATTATTATTTCTTTCTTTTATATTTAATACTTTTTTGTCTTGTTAATGAAGTCTTTGCCTGCTCCTAGCCATAAAATTGTACTAGTTCTTTTCTCCTCTCCTTGTCCGTCCCTACCCCACTCATTTGTCCTTCCTTTCCTCTTTCTTCCCCTCTCTGGTGGTACTTGCAAATGCTGGCTAAGCACTGAACTACAACTCCAGCTCTTTTTGTTTAAATTTCATTTTATTTTGAGACAGGATCTCTCTAAATTGCCTAGGCTGTCCTTCAACTTGTGATCTTCCTGATTCTAAGTGTGTACCACCATGCTTACTAAAAAAAAGTTCTGTTTATGACAGGTTTAGATAGGAACTTTCACATACAAATATTTCCATATGGAAATTCAGTTGATTTAGAGCATTACAGTTCTAAATTATTATAGCTTTATGAGTTCTCTAGCTTTGTTCTTCCTTACAGTTTCATTGGTTGTTCTAGGCCATTCATATTTCCATTTGAGAATCAACTTACCAATATCTACTAAGTGTTCTGCTGGAATTTTGATTAGGATTGCATTCACCCTACACATGAATTTGAGGATAATTTACATCTTTACACTGTTGAATCTTCAAATACATAAGCCTGTTATATTGGTTATATTTTTTAAAATTCTATTTGAAATTATTTTAGTTTTGGTTTTTTTGCATAGACTTATTGCAAATCTCACAAGGATTTAGTTGTAGTAATTTGATGTTTTTAATGCCATTGTAAGTGAAATTTTAAAACTTAGTTATCCATTTCTTGCTGGTTTGTTGTGCCAAAGGAAACATTTGCATCTCAAGGTTAAACATAAGGAAGGCTACTTAAGGCCAAAGCAATGGGGAAGAGAAAGCAGAACTCAGTCCAGGTTAAACTTCACTGAAACAAAGAGTGGAACAGTTCTGAAGTGCTGATGTGGGAAGGATATGCATCTATTTATTAATTGACCTTGCCCAATGAAAACATAAACTTGCCCAAAGCTTCATGTCAGGAGGTAGTTTTATAGCATGGAACAAGGTATTCATTCATCAGAGTTAGTCTTCTATCTTTCTGCCAGAACTGGGAAATGATTCCATTTCAAAGGTGAGATTTCTTGTTCTTAAGAAAGATAGTCCTGAGTTGTAAAATAGTCAAGAGTCTTTTAAAATGATTTACAAAACAGGGGCAAAGAAAGAAAATATAATAAAAACTTTTCTAAAGTAAATTGTCTAAGAAAAGGAAGGGGAGAACCCCCTGTGTAGTAAGACCATCGAGATTCTCTAAAGGGGAAGGGTAAGATGGAAGCCAGGGGCATAGAGGCAGGAAGAAGCCTGTGCAAAATTTAGTCAAGCTGAGGAACATCTGAAGCCCATCTTGATCAATAGGGATACAGTTAATTTTGCTATGTTGAATTATTGGGTTTGCTATAATGAGTACCTACTTGTCTACTTAGTTTCAATTTCATCTCTGCTTCATGTGAGGACACAGTTAAAGCAAAAGTACAAACTGAAGTCAAGTTATTTATTAAAGAAGAGAGCATACAAAACTAAATCCAATTCAAATTTTAATGTTTTATAAAAACCTAAACTTTCTGTAGAAACCAGGTTTTATTATATCCTAACATATGGTGTTTATGGAGCTAGTGAAAGCTTTTGAAACTTTCTCTTGAAACTCCTTTGAAAGAGTGTGATTTCTAGATAGGTAATAGAGTAAAAGGTACAACTTTGTTTTATAGATCTCTTTAAAAAACATCTTGCGATTTTTCTCAAATCTCAATAAGATGCAAAGTAGGGGGCGGTATATTCATATTTTTATTAAGGAATTATTTCCTGACTTTCTCAGGGTATGTAGGAGTGTGTGTGTGTGTGTGTGTGTGTGTGTGACCAAATTTACCATAAAATCAACTAAGAAGTTGGAAGAAGAAAAAGTATTTCCATTATCCTTTGAGACAGATTTGCGGCCAGTACTGAGATGTTAACTGGTTCAAAGTAATCCACTGATGTCAAGTGAAAAGCAAAATCAGGAAGTGCTGATACATGGAAAGGTTGACATTCTGAGGTATTGGACAAGATCTCATCCGGAAGTAGTCACTTCGCGTAAGTGATCAGTCCTTCCTGCTTGCAGATATTGCCGTGTAATAAATGTATGTCCATAGCTGTATAGTCATGCTCACAAATCAAATAAATATGTTTGTATACATAGTATACTTTTTACACATTTTGTTTTAGTCAGCTTTTTTGCTGCTGTGTGATCAAAAGACCTGACAAGAACAACTTTAGAGGAGGAACAGTTTATTTGGGGGCTTACGATTTCAGAGGTCTTAATCATAGATGGCTAACCCCACTCCTTGGGGCTCAAGGTGAGGAAGAACACCATGGCAGAAAAGGTGGTGGAAGAAAGCAACTCAAGGCTTCACACCAGGAAGCAGAAAGAGAGAATAAGCTCAGTTTACAAAATACATACCTCAAAAGCAAGCCCTCAATGACCCCCTTCTCCAGCTACACCCTACCTGTCTTCATTTACCACTCAGTTAATCCCCATCAGGGAATTAAATTTACTGATTGGGTTAAGGCTCTCGTGATAAATTCATTTCACCTCTTGCATTGTCTCACATGTGAGTTTTTGGGGGACACTGAATATCATAACATATTGCATGAATAGTGTTCCAAGAAACGAGTTTTGGAGGCAAAATATATCCTTGCTTTGGTGATCTCTACGCTGTAGTATTGTCATCTTTGGTGGGAAAACTAAATTTTACATTATTTGACTATAACCCAATAATATTCACAAGTGTTTTTCAGTGTTCAGCAATTTGTTGTAGGCTACAGTTGTTTGAAAATACTTCAAAAAAACAACATGTGAAGAGAAGAGGATATAAAGTGTTGTCTCTTTTTAAATGATAATCTGAAAATGGTTAAAACTACCATCAGCAAAAGTCATATCAATTTCACTGGCAAAGCCAAACTGAGAGAAAGCCTATAAAATCTTGTGTTCAAAGAGAAAATACACTTACATAAAGCAAAATGTCCTCATGTTCCACAGGAAGACTATGTTGGATTCACTCTTAATAATTTGACTATAATGTGAAAGGGGAAAATGTTTTTCTTGAATATTTTTTATGAAATAAAAGTCAAGACTATCAGAGGAGTTAATCTGTGTATTTAGAATTTTATTTTAAGAATTATTACCTTTAAATATAAGTAGCTAAGATGCTAATTTACAATTTAAAATGTAACTATGGACATTTGTTTTATGTTAATGTTTTCTATTAATATGTATGCCAGGGAAGAATCTTTTCATGTTACTAAAATATACAATCTTTTCACAGTATATTTCTTTACAATAATATAAAATTGTGCATTTATTTATATCCTCTTTTACAGAAAACCTGAAACTTGTATGTATAAGCCTATCACAAAAAAAGAGTCACAGTTTATTATAATGATCACTCATTCTTACCTAAAAACACAAAGTTGTATTAAAAATATGTACTAACTTTTGGTTGGAACTTCTGAGAATTCCTGTGATTTCCAATTTCTTGTTCCCAAATCCTGAAGATGATTATTTGTCAGGAATTTGGAACACTACCACTCAAGGTTACAATAAGAATAATGTGGGTTCTTCTTTAACTTCAATGCTTGCTCTGGACTCAGCCCCTATGTGTGAGAACCAGTACCTAGGAATGCTTTTATAGTTTGTTGTTTCTCTGTGGGTGGCATGGGGAGAACTTTGCTCTGGAGCTTGATAAACATGACTTAAACTTGAGCCCTTCCATTTACCAGCTGTGTCACCTTGGCTGTTACATAAATTCTCTGAACCTTATTTTCTTCAACTAAACTACTCAGAGCAAGAGATAATGTATGTGAAATACCTGACAAATAGTAGGAACATCAAAAAATTAAGGCATTGCAGACTTTTACAATTTTACCTGAAAACAGTTGTAAAAACAAACATAATGATAGTTTTGAATTTGCTATATCTGTGTCTGATGTTAGTGATAAAATACCACCAGATGTCTTACTTAAAGAAAATGTATAAGTGAATATGTAAATGCTAGGGAATTGATTTTTTTATATGCTAGGCAATACAACCCAATTCACAGTTTAGAAATTCATAAATCTGCTTTAACTTTTAAAGTCATTTTTCATGGAAATAGTGTTCTGTTTTGAATAATGTATTCTTTTGATAGATGTTTTATTGAAAGAAGGTACATTATTCAAGAATTTGCTACAGAGTTTGAATCACAAATTTATATTGAAAAGCATTACCCTCTAATGTTTCAAGTATTTTTAATTATGTAAAATTTTATAGTCATTGTTATTTGGCTTACTGGTACATAGATTTGAACTACTTCCTACTCAAATCAGGGTCCAGCACCTAATTCCACTCTCCTGATTCTGTTTGATATGGTTATACTTCCTTTTCCATAATTTAGGGTCTTCCTTGGTAGGAAAGAAAACCTTGTATGTATAGAATTAGTAATATTTCATTTTTCTTGTTCCACTTTTATCAACATCATGAGAACAAAGACTTGTTGTGTAATTAATTATATTGCATAGGAAAGCAGAAATCACCAACCAAAATGAAGTACTTTATTTTAGAAAATTTATAGTCAAATAGTATTTAGCTTTCCAGGAACATAAGTCACTGCTCTTTTCCATTTACTTAAAAAAGCCAGAACAAATGGGGAGAGATGTGTATATTTTGCAGCAGAATGCATGAGAGTCAATTACTTTGCTTTTTAAGGGCAAACAGGGAATAGAGTGCTAAAGAAAGCAGGAAAATGAAACTTCCAGAAAATGTTTAAGCTTAGATTACATTTCTATCAATCTGAGATTTTAATTGCTTTTAAGCAGAGTAGACTCTTAAACTATAATTATGTGTTTTAGAAGTATATCTTCTTGGGGCTGGGATTGTGGCTCAGTGGTAGAGCACTTGCCTAGCACGTGTGAGGCACTGGGTTTGGTTCTCAGCACCACATAAAAATAAATGAATAAAATAAAGATCTATCAACATGGAAAAATATTTTAAAAAATCTTTTTGTTTATGCTCAGAACCTTAGATACATTCTTTTGAATCAAGTTTTGAACTTCAGAAAATGAATTCATTTAATCCCGTTAACATGTTCTGAATTAATAATCTACAATTAGCATTTAACTCTAGTCTGTACCTCTTGACTACCTGTTTTCCTGATATTGTTAGACACGCTTGACTCCTGCCTTCTTTTGTCATAATTGTCCCCAAGAGCTTCTTAGAAGCATTGTTTGAAGCTTGTTACCTGTGGCGGTTGCTTTTGGTTGGTTTAAGTTAGTACAGCCCCATGGTGATGTTCATTGTGATTTATCTTCTTTGAGCAATCTACAGCATTGCTTTCAGGATGTTCCAAGAGACCTGAGTTCCAAAATTGATAATCACTGTCAAACATCATTTCTTTATATCAGGGAAGGGTACTCTTATTCTGAAAAGAACACAGAATGTCTGACCCCTGCTGGATATTGATCTCAGGCAAATGTCTGATCACTTGGAGCCAAAGTTTCCTATTTTGAATAAGGAAAACCTTAGAAACTACAATTACAATTAAATGGTAACAGATCTTTGAAAAGCTTTCACTTATGTAGCAAATATGAGTATCCTGGGTACTGCTCTGCCTGTGGGAGGTTTGACAACCAGATAATTGTGAAAGTTTCATGTAAAATGTTATAATCACTGTGGCCTGTCTGCAAAATGCTTTTGTTCATCTTAAGTTAACTTTACTTGGTCAAGAAAAAGCATAACTTTCCAAATATTCTCTTGATTTCATTTAGTCAGAACCAACTCCTCTGAGCTGACCTGATAGTGGGTGAATACAGTTGAATTTCCCAGGAGTGCACATATAACTTGTGCTTCAAATGCTCTTATAAACACTCTAATTCCTGTCCTGTTGATTACTTCAAAGACATACAACAACAAGAACAACAGCTCCTTCATCTTTGGATGTATTATGAGTAACTTAAAAGCCAGTGTTCCTGCTATTCCCATACCTGACTGCAAAAATGCACCAAAGAGCCTTTTGTCTGTGTCATTCTTCGCTTTCCTGGGATTAATTTCTCTTGCTATTACAGAGCACTGGATAGGAGACATCTTTAAACCAATGTTGAAAAATATATTTTTTATTTCTCCCCTAGCCCAATTTGTGTGGACTGTTCAATAGCAGGACTTTGAGCATGCCAGAGATCAGTCACAAGGAAGAGATTGTCTCAGTACATCTTTTTAATGCTACTCTCTGTAGCATTAGGACCATAACACAAACTGACAGAATCCTTTTCCTATGGCAGGTACTTGGATCCACAGAGGCCTATAGGCACTACCAGGTACTTTAGAACAGAAAGGAAAGCAAAAGTGGACACAGAATTTGGATTCTGTATCCATTCCTTGACAGACTAGAACACAGGCAAAACCAGAAAAGAGTCTCTTGGAAAATAGGTCCTATCTGGCCCCTGCAACTTCCACCTTAGTCTTTTCATTTATATCTTAAAAGCAAGCCCAATTACATTGTTATGTCTCAGATTGTTAAATGAAAGGATTTGTCTTCTAAAAGAAAGGGCTCTTAAAGTATTATGGGGCTGGGGGACAGAATAAGATGTTTTATTTAGGGGAAAAATTTGTTCAGAACTCTTAGAAGTATGTAATATAGACTACAGCCTTACCCCCTAACTTGAGAGAAAAGAAAATTAATAATAACTGCAAATAAAGTAGTAAACTGTCCTGGTTTGATTATAAACCAGTACTTTCAAGTATTATGTTCAGGGCTTAAACTAGTCAGGGTTCTCCAGAGAAATCAAAGGTGAGTTTGCAGGTGTGTACATGTGTGTGTGCATGTGCACACGCAGCTAGGTAGGTAGGTAGATGGATAGTTAATTTGTGGATAGATACATAGAGAAAGAGAGAGGGAGAGATATTGACTGACTTTTAAGGAATCTTCTCAAGTAATCATGGGGCCTTACAAGTCAAAAATCCAATGGGCAAACCAACACCCTGTTAGTTCAGGTAAGAGTGGGAGCTGCATCTTCAGTCTGAAGGTCAGAAACTCAGGCTGAATTCTTTTCTTGGAGAAATCTGAGACTTTGACCTCAAATCCTTCTGCAGATTTGATAAAGCCACTCACAGTTTGAAAGGTCATCTGCTTTACTTAAAACCAATTGATTGTAAATGTTAATCACATATAATGTACTTTATAACGCATCTAGACTCATGTTGGATCAATCATGGTCACCATAGACTAACCAAGTTGATACATAAAATTAGCAATAATAGTGTTCTAAAAAATAAATACAAATCCTTACCTACCTTTGTAAAAAATGATGTATTCTAAGTACTGTTAAAATATTTCTTTATACATGAGAATCTTTTAAGGACTCGAAAACCTACCTGATAGCTTTCGACAGGGGATTTTGAAGAGAGTTTTATTTTTAAAGTATGAGCTTTTTCCCCAAATACATGTGATGAAAGGTTCTCAGGAACCATCTAGTCAGCTATGGTATTTATTGGATTCTTTGGTTGGGAAAAGGCAAACATGTACAAATGAATGTGCAGTTTCTTCTGCATCATCCTTAATTAAATTTTTATAACTCCCTCGCTTTAAAGAGCTTGTAGTTCCTCTGATCTCCAGGGTTCTAGAATCACAGTGTTTGTGAGAAGTCAGTATACTGAGCCCACATGGATTTCTTTTGAGGAAAAAAAAAGCAAAAAACAAAAAAAGATAGAAGCTGGAGGCTACTTCAGATACCACAGAGCTGTAGGGTGGAGGGGGGGGAGGAGGGGCTTCAGCATGGTAGGCTTAGCCACTGATCAAAGAAACTGCCTGACAAAATACCAACCCACTAAACCTTCTGAGGCTTCTAAAGCTACTTCATAAGGCCCTGTACTCACAGGAGAAATTCAAAATGGTACTCAGCCTCAGGTGGGTTCCTGGGGGGCCAGGAACTGATGAAAACTTTGAAGCAAATTAAAACAGTAGGCTCTGATAATGGAACTTAATGCCAGAATTAGGTTTTGTGTTGTTTTTTTTTTTTTCTATTTAATATTTTTATTTTCAATAACTTTGCAATACCCCTTGTTTGGGGACACTTACTGAGCTATTTTGCTGAGATTTATTTAGAAAGCAGTTTATGTTCCTTTCTGCAATAGCTTGCATCCTACCTTAAAAACAAACGAACAAACAAACAAAAACAAAGAAACAGAATCCAGCCTAGTGCAGTGGAACACACCTGTAATTCCAACAACTTTGGCAGACTGAGGCAGGAGGATGGCAAGATAGAGGCCAACCTAGGCAATTTAGCCCTCAGCAATTTAGTAAGACCCTGTCTCAAAAAAAAAAAAAAATGGAGTGGGGATGTAACTCAGTGGTAAGGCACCCTTGGGCTCAAACCCCAGTATAAAAACAAACAACAGCAAGAACAACAACAACAAAAACGTGCCGGGGACCAGCCCAAGCAGCAGAGTCCAGGGGTCCTTGATGGCCTGAAATGTAAAAGCCCCGAGTGATTAGGCGGCGCAGCGTCGGCGATGGACAGCAACCACACAGACTCAGGTCAGTGTTAGGTTGCTGACAAGTTTATTGAATTCACAAGCAATTTTTATACCCTTTACAAACTTACTAAGAATAAAGCAGGGAGTTTCAAGGACAGAAGAAGAATTTGGGCATTTAGCTTGGGCATTTAGCCGACAGGCGCCATCTGGTAATATCTTATCTTACTTGACACTTCCCCACAATGAAGTATCCTTGACTCGAAACTTACAAAGGCAAGTTGTTGTATACCACCTGTTTCTCCTTGAAGTTTAACTTCTATTTGATTTCTTACTGCTAAGATTAATTATAACTTCTAGTAATTTGTTATTAATTTTTCATGACTATAATTACATGTCTATGCTATGTTAAATCATATTATACTATTAAGAACCAAGTTATTGTCTTTAGAGTAAAAATCTTCATCTAAAAGAACTAAAACTTTTCTTTTGAACTAAATATAATGTATTTCTGTGGGAGGCTCATTACTTTGCAGAAGAAACCAGATGTAATAAATATGTTGATCACTGAAGCTAAGAGAATCACTTATATGCAACTAGATGTCTGGGAGTCTTGTAAAAGTTAACAAAAACATCACAAGACATATTGCTTCAGAATGTCCACCATTCCCTATAGGAATATTAGTGCTTTGTGTAAACAAATGAACTTTATTTTACTGGAATTGAGTTAACTCATATGAACTGTTTGTGTTCCCATCATCCTTCAACCGAAGAACTTTATTAAACATGATTAATCCGCGTAATATTGTGAGTTCTGGTGAAAAACAAAAAAGGAAGAGAGATTAACACTCTGAGGAAGGGGCTCCAGCTTTACTCAACTTACGACAAGTCCTTGCTATCGTCTTCCAGGGAAGGCCTTGGCAGCACCCAACTTATGACGAGTCCTTGCTATCATCCTCCAGAGGAAGATTACCAACCTCTGGCATGGGTCTTTATGCGCCAGGCACACTTCCCTGGCATGAGTTTTATGTGCTAGGCGCCCCCGCAGTTCCCCCTTTTTTGTTTTGAAGATCAAAAAGACCTTTTTGAATTTGAAGGCCCTTAAAAACCTTTGTTAAGAGTCGAAGGATAACTGGAAGACAAAAAATCAGTATCTCATGGAACTTCTGTTTCTATATACTTTTCTCCCAAGTTATTTTCTTGGCGGAGGGACTGATATTGTTGCCTGAGCATTAATACCTGTACAGCACTTACTCTTTCCCTGATGAAGGTAACTAGGAGATTTTATGGCCTTCATTTCCTCGATTTGACCCGATCCCCTATTTCTACACTAACTACCTGTTCTTAATTCTGGCTTTATTTCCCCCCTCTAATCTTAGGAACTCCATGCTGCTGGGGAAGAAGGTCGATGACCGCTCTGACTTCTTCGAGCTGGAAGTGGGTGGCGTGGGGCAAGCAGCTTGGAGTTCCTTTTTTTAAAAATCGGGTCAATCAAGGGGTCCAAGGTAGAAGTTTGGTTGGGGAAGAGCATGTTGCAAGGTCATCTGGGGGTGGGTGCTTCTATGAGAGAAGAACAAAAAGACATGAGTACTGAAAGGAGATTAGTACAAAGTAAATGTTGCAGCATCTGAAACATGCCACTGAGTATCATGAAAATGACGGAAGTCAATTTTTCACCAGGTGGTGGAAGAACTGAGAAATTGTTCCCATAACTAGGCCTAACAAAGGCTGGAGAGGACAAGGCCTTCATTTGGGGACTTTAACATTGTCCAGGTTATCAGGAATGTAAACACAACATTTAACTCTTAATGTCATAGATGTTCCCAGAAAATATAGTTAAGCTACTTAATGTCATCTGATTTTTGTAAAATATCCTTTTATTGATATAACCTGTGTTTAGTAGAGGTCTCAATACTTCTGTTACTTAGGGCTAGGTAATCATACTAGCAAACATAGATTAAGTCTACCTGTGTAGCTTAAGAAGGTCTTAAACTGACTAAAAACTTTTGACTCTGGCAGTTTCTCTTAATAGTTATCAAGCACATTTGCTGAAGAATCTTTCTTTCATTTGTAGCTTTCAGTCTTTATTCAGTGGGCTAATACAAGTGTACATCTTAAGTTACATTTAACTATTATTTTTTAAATGCCCAAGAATGGCTGTATTTTGGGTTTTAACTGCTTTGCTGGGTGTCCAAGATCAAGCTGGTCAAATTGACCTGGTTCCTATCTTGTTAAAGAGTCAGCTGAGTTCCCACAGGGGTCACTCGTAGAGAACTTAAGAGCACCTTCTTAGCTCCACCAGTGCCTTTGATTAGGCAGGGTCTCCTGATGACATGGCTTTCCTTGAAAGCATCAGGGATGTCTCCCTTTTTCCATGACTTTCCTCTGCAGCAGATGCACTGAGTGATTTTTCATCCTCTAGTCTCAACAATCTCCTTGATCAGGAGGTTGTGTGACCCAGAGTTGCAGTGCTCCTTAGAGAAGTCCCCTTATTCCCTGGGTTCAGGCTGACGTTGAGGGCAAGATACTGTTTTTTGTTTTTTGTTTTCTTGGCCTCTGTATTTAATTCCAATCTCTAAGTTTGATCTTAATCATCCAGCAAGCCAGTTTCACCAGTCATAAAGTAAGAGTACTGGGCTTTAACTTTAATGTCCATAACTTTACAGTTATTTACCCTTTTATCTAACTGGAGTCTGCATTAGTACTGGAAGTTACCACTATCTGTTCTATAGGTGATGGCTTATTATCACAAGTTACCTAGGTTGTATGTTCTGGAAGCAGCTACTTCTGCAAAACAGTAACAAGCAACAGTTTTACAAAATGAAATTAGCAAGAGTAAAAACATATTTAGCTTGTTTAATAGCTATCTTGAATTTTGATTGAGAACTACATTATATCCCCAATTTGAGATCATAGTACTTTTACAACAAAAACCAATCTTTTGACTATAACTTTAAATAAGCTGAAGTCTGACTTATTTTGGAGTCACTCTAACATGCAGTAAGGTGGAAGGCACAGCCTTATCTCAGGTAAGGCGTGGCTCTTTACAGATCTTAAGTGTTCTAATTCTGATGTTGATCTTTGCTTCTTCCTTAAATATCATTAAATAGTTTACATATACTGTTTCCTGAGTCTATATAAACTTTATAATTAACACAATTTATCATTGTATCTAAAACATGAATCAAAGAAAGGCTGAGAGAGTTTTTAACTTTCCTTTTTGTGTGGCAAAATGCTTTCACCTTCTATGATATAAACCTTTAAACAAATCAGGCTGTCACTAACTCTTAGACATAAATTTACATTTAAATTTTTATCTCAGTGAAATAAGTAACCAATTTTACATATATCTTATTGATAATAGGTCCCATAATAGAACATTGAATGATAAAAATAAATCCCCAATAAAATGTACTCCTTAAGTTTAAAATTACCATTACAGACAAGTTTATTCTGGAGAATAGCAGCGCTTGATAAATTCCCTGCTTTAAAAACTTGTATACCTGGAAAATATGAACACATTTAATATGCAACTAGTGACCATTTCACAATTATCTTGACACTTTTATCTTACCAAATTTAGCCTCTAAAGAAAAATGTAGACTCTGCAACACAGCACAACACTCTACAACAGTTGTTTAACCACAATTGTATACACCCCAATCTTTAAGACTAATTGTTTTAAAGAATAAAACTTAATAGACACAAAGTTAAGAGTAAATTAGTGTTTCAAATCCTTGTTATTTTACCATGTTATTTTACCATATAGATTAGACTTCAGTTTATATCAGAACATTAGTATTTTACCTTAGGAAAAACCTTAAATAGCTTTAACTGATTGTCTCACATACTTGTAACCAACTTAGTTACACACAAACTTGCTCAAACTTTCTCTTCACTTACACAGACTTTCTTAGCACTTACTTAGACCCTCATGTCATCACACAATCACTTTCTTACCCAAAAACATTTCCTTTTTCCTTCTACTAAATATATATCCATACCCAGAACCCTTTATTTTCTCTTTCCTTCCTGCCGACACCTTTTTGTTCACATTCTGAAACAACTCTCATGAAATTTCTGAATTTAGATAAATTACTCCATTTTAGCAAGATAAAATACCTTGTTGTTTATAGTACTCTAACTGAAACACAGTGAGAGGGGAGATGGTAACTCTAAATCCAAACCTAAGAGCTCCTTGGAGCTTTGCAGAACTGGAGGGGGAGCAGGGGCAGTGATAAGGAAGCAGATGGAACGCTTATCCTCCTGGTTGGGGTTTTACCTGTTAGGACATAACTCTTAATAACCTTGTTTTTAGTAATGACATAAAGCAATTCTAAACACTTTTTAGTTTACCAACCTATGAAAACACCAATAATGTTTAGGTATGATACCCCATGGAATTTAAGGAGTTAAAAGTACTTAATGTTATTTAACAATTAGCATTTTAACTTTGCAAATTAATCAGATGTCTTTACAAACACATTTGAGTAGTCCTATACATGTTAAATTTAATTTACTTATTCTGCAAAAACCAAGATATCAGACAAGTGTCCTGAACAGTATTTGCTGTCTCTTTCCTGTTGAAGAAAAGTCCTAGAAACAATTGATATTAGACATTGTTTAACATCAACATTGCATTAGTTTGACTACTTAGAGACTTGCGAATTATTTCTGAAGACATTTCACTTTTATTAGTTTACCCAACTTAAATTGAACCCTTTTAAATCACGTGAATAAAAGTATTTGGATCCATTTTTAAATTTTAATTTTAGGAGCGCTCAGTTTGATACAGACAAAACATGACATCAGACACAAAAACAAATAACATAAAATCAAAGGCCTTGTAACTGTGAAGAACTTACTGTAACACCTCTTTTCTTTAATAAATGCTTTGCTATATCAAGAAATAAAGTTCTCTCCTTAGATGCTGTATTACCCATTTTTTCCAATCCCTGCCCTTTCTTTCTCAGTCTCTGTTACTGAGGGGACCGCGGCTCCCCGGGCAGTATCCTAGCTGCCAACCGCCTGAAAAAAAGAAAAGAATAAGATACTTACCAATCAGGTCCCTGTTCGGGCGCCAAACTGCCGGGGACCAGCCCAAGCAGCAGAGTCCAGGGGTCCTTGATGGCCTGAAATGTAAAAGCCCCGAGTGATTAGGCGGCGCAGCGTCGGCGATGGACAGCAACCACACAGACTCAGGTCAGTGTTAGGTTGCTGACAAGTTTATTGAATTCACAAGCAATTTTTATACCCTTTACAAACTTACTAAGAATAAAGCAGGGAGTTTCAAGGACAGAAGAAGAATTTGGGCATTTAGCTTGGGCATTTAGCCGACAGGCGCCATCTGGTAATATCTTATCTTACTTGACACTTCCCCACAATGAAGTATCCTTGACTCGAAACTTACAAAGGCAAGTTGTTGTATACCACCTGTTTCTCCTTGAAGTTTAACTTCTATTTGATTTCTTACTGCTAAGATTAATTATAACTTCTAGTAATTTGTTATTAATTTTTCATGACTATAATTACATGTCTATGCTATGTTAAATCATATTATACTATTAAGAACCAAGTTATTGTCTTTAGAGTAAAAATCTTCATCTAAAAGAACTAAAACTTTTCTTTTGAACTAAATATAATGTATTTCTGTGGGAGGCTCATTACTTTGCAGAAGAAACCAGATGTAATAAATATGTTGATCACTGAAGCTAAGAGAATCACTTATATGCAACTAGATGTCTGGGAGTCTTGTAAAAGTTAACAAAAACATCACAAGACATATTGCTTCAGAATGTCCACCATTCCCTATAGGAATATTAGTGCTTTGTGTAAACAAATGAACTTTATTTTACTGGAATTGAGTTAACTCATATGAACTGTTTGTGTTCCCATCATCCTTCAACCGAAGAACTTTATTAAACATGATTAATCCGCGTAATATTGTGAGTTCTGGTGAAAAACAAAAAAGGAAGAGAGATTAACACTCTGAGGAAGGGGCTCCAGCTTTACTCAACTTACGACAAGTCCTTGCTATCGTCTTCCAGGGAAGGCCTTGGCAGCACCCAACTTATGACGAGTCCTTGCTATCATCCTCCAGAGGAAGATTACCAACCTCTGGCATGGGTCTTTATGCGCCAGGCACACTTCCCTGGCATGAGTTTTATGTGCTAGGCGCCCCCGCAAAAACGGAGTTCATAGGAGCAGGGTAGGGAAACTTGAAAACGAAATTTACTTACATTCTTATGGGAATTTAATATTAGAGGTGGAGGAGTGGCAGCTGGTTGGATGTGAATTCTTGGAAGTAAAATATGTTGATCAAAATCAATTAACATTTATGGAATTTCCTGTATGGCTCCATCACAGTAGCGTTGATGCTAAAAAAAATTCTTTGGTGTTTTTTGCCTTTTGCAATCTTCCCATGGAGCATGGTTTTGCTAAGTTCCTCTGGCTTGTTACTATCCTTGCAAGAAGGTTCACTCAGGGTTTGAATGAGTGTAACATGATAGTGAAGTGGTTCACCAGTTTGTATTTACTAAAACTGTATGTTTATCACCCTTCAAATGCTATTAGTATAACAGTCATATTTTTATTTTTGCAAAAGCTACAGATTAAGCAGGAAGCAAAATATGAATTCAGAAAGCAACCAAAGACCAATAGAAATATATAATTGGCTTCTAAGTTGTCAAAGGCTGACAGCATAGAGTTCAAACAAAGAAGGAAACCCTGGAGAGCAGTGGTCCAGGAAAGGTATGTGGGTGGTGGAACTTGATTTGGGGATGGAGAGAAATTCAGTATTTGAATGGAGAAAAAGGTTCAGCTGTTAGAATAGAATTCTCTACTCCCTGCAAGCACTCACCTTCCCAGCCTTTTTACCCCAAAAGTGACTGCCTGCTCTGCACTGAACACAGAACATGAAAGTATCTTGAGATGTCCACATTTCAATGTTGGCCTGACTTTTTAAAAAATAATCATTAAAGTAAAATGAACTGCACACTGTGTGTTGGGTTGAGGAGGTATTTTCACCAAGCAAGTAATCTAACTTTCAGCAAGGACACCATCCTCTAGTGGAGTTGCTCAAGTTCTAATGGGAATAAAGGGAGATACTAAAATTAAAATGAAACCTGAATACTACAGTGAAAATTAAATATACCAATCACTAATATGACTCTGTGGAGGTAGAATAGGGAAGTAACTTACTCTGTCAAAGGTGTTAGATTTTAATTATAAACAAACATATTTCTTTTGGCCAATAAAAAAAAAAAAACTCACATTGCTTTGTCTTGAATTAGTGTCACATATGTACCTCATGACCTATTCATGATGCTGATATCTTGGGATAAATGGGAAAAGTTTATTGTTATTTATATATGTGGTGCTGGGGATGGAACCCAGGACCTTTTGGATGCTAGGCAACCTTCTAGCAATTGAACTGTATCCACCTCCAGCCCTGTCTTTCATAAGAACATAAAAACAGTACATATCTCCTTTATATTATATATATATATACACATATATAATCCAAAGGAAACCAGAAGGAAGACCAATATTCTTATTTTACATCAGACACTGGGAAACCTTTGTTTTCCTAGTATTTAGTTCAGGGTTTGATATATAGAATATATTCAAAAGGTGTTGAATTTAATTGCATTTTAGTTGTAAAAGTTCAGTTTTCCAAATATTTGATATAGACCTCAGCATCAGATTACAGTATTTTTTAATGAATTCCTAAATAGAATTTTTAATTATGATATAGTTAGACTGACTTTCAGAAATGCTCTAAGAAACCAAACAAAATTAATTTCCTTGACACAATTTGACTAGTTAGAATAATCTTGTTTTCTCTTTCTTCCCTTTTATGCTGGGTTTCATATTATTAATGGGAAAATTACTTCCATGTTTCAACAGTTTTAATTTTGGGATCTTTATCTGGGGTCAGGCCTGCCCATATAACTGTCACAACTCAGGAGGTCTAGAAATAGTATGTTAATGTTCTGCTCCTGCAAATACATGACCTGATAGAGTAGCTTTTGGGATCTAGGCTTAACGTCATACAATCCAATAAACAACGAAGAATTATAGGGTTCTTCCATTTTAAGGCCTCCTGCTTTGAACCTGAATGCTTTGGAGTGCCTGATTGGGCTAAGACTATGTGTAGTATCTATTAGTACATTTGGGAGGGTGTGGGGGAATCTATTGCCCTTTGAACTTTGGGTTGTCAGTGAAATATGCCATAAACTTGAGATGAGGTCAGAATTCATTTATGTAGAAAAATTAACTGGGGTGTTATTTGCTTCTGCTACCCATTAGCTTAGTTTGACCATCTACCAATGCAGAATCATAATTCCTGGGGCTTTTGTGCCTGGACATCAAGCCTTTGGTTCTGTTGGTCTCTGCTTACCTCTGCCAGTGTCCCATGGGGAGAATGTGATTGAGAAAAGAAATAAAATTGCAATTAAGGAGCTTAGCTTTTAAGGCCTAATGTAATTGGTAGGCATGAAGTAGGAATCTTATTCCTCAAGAGCAAACATGCAAATCATAAGAAGAAAAGCACAGGAGAAAAGTTTCTGAGTTTTTAGCATAAGGGATATGATTATTCAGTAACAAATAAGAATTTTATTGAGGAATGTTCATATGTTAAACATGTCATGTCTTTGTAGGGATTATCTCATTATTAGGGTCTATTAATAGATTATTAATATCTCCATATAGGGTTTGTGGACAAGTTAGATTTTCTTTTTGTTGCTTGTTTAATATACACAGTGTTATGCTTTGATATATATGTGTGTGTATAGTTAATTAATGTATTTGAAAATATAGTTTTTTATTCAAATTTTAGTATATTGATGCCAAGAAAAATCTACTCCTCTTAATAGGAAATTAAGTGATAAATATGTTCTGTTCTTCTAATGATGACAGCAACAACAAAAACTTAAAAAGTGTGTCTTGGAGGTTAACCAGATATTACTAGAGATTTTGGTGGTTAAAAAACAAATCAACCTGTTGGGGGCTGTGCCATGGTGGCGGTGCCGGGATGGCGCCTGATCACATCGGCAGCGAGGAGGTTAATTAACATAAGCACACTCAGGTGATTTTCTCGTCCACACACACAATGTATGCGCATGTGTTCTCGAGCACTAATTGCCTGCTTGGAGCTTCTCCCCTAATCTTTGCGTAAGAGGCGTGGCCCTGCTCTCCGCCTCCTGGAGGTGATATAAGCCTAGGGGGAGTGAGACAGAGACACAGCAGCCATTAGCAGAAAAACAGCAGCAGAAGCCACGCGGTGAGGCAGTAGCCAGAGAAGAAGACACACGCAGCAGCTAGAAGAAAGAACACAGCAGCTAGTAGGGACACACAGCAGCCATTAGCAGAAAAGCAGCCAGAGGGAAAAACACGTGGCAGTAGCTAGTAGGGACATACGCGGCAGCAGCCAGAAGAAAGCCTGTCTTTCTCTCAAAGTTTCTCTCTTAAGCAAAGTCTCTTTCTCTCTGATAAGCGGGGTCTCTTTCTCTCCTCTCAAAGCAAGTGCAGCTAGTAGGCAGCGGTGGAAGGCAGATTGGGGAACGGAGAACTGAGACTCATCACTAGAGCACCTTGGGTGGACGCACCCTTAGTAGGATGCAGGACTTTAAGGTGTAGCAAGTCTCTTCCTCTAAGCTCTAAGCAAAGCCTGTCCTTCTCTCAAAGTCTCTTAAGCAAAGTCTCTCTCTCTCTCCTCTCAAAGCAAGTAAACCTCATTTCCTCTATCCTCTATAAACAAGCAAGAAAGCAGTGCACTAAAGAGAAAGATAGAAGTGCCTCAGTTTCCACTCCATCACCCATAAGACCTGTGCAAGTTGTTGCTGCAGGCGGTGACAAATATCCATGGATTTTGGAACCGCAAAGAGCCAGCGACATCAACCAACTAAAAGTGCTGGCACCTGAATGCTCTATATAAAAGATTTTTTGAAGACTAAGCTATAACACCACTATTCTTTTCTTTTCTTTTAGTATGGACAGCTGATATGGCCTTTTAACAGATTTTATATTTTATATTTTATATTTGTCGTCCTACCAAGTTCATCCATCATAAAATTTCTTACAGATATGTGTTTTCCTAGAATGCATTTGACAGGACATCTCCCTGGCACACAGATTCCCATTTCCCAAAATAGTATTTGCATATGTAAAGGATTTTCATGTCCTTAGCAGACTCAAGAAAATAAAAATGGTAGCAATGTTTAAATGGTAGGTCTGACAGAGCCTCACAGAAAACTAAATAAGATTAAAATTCTTTTCCTTAATGTTGTTAGGACATTTTTCCCCCTGAAGGCTAAGAGTTAAGAGTCCTTTTGTGGAAATAAGAGGAAGATCATCTCTTGCTAGGAAAAAAAAAAAAAAAGACATTAAAATGTTTTATATTTCCCTATTTCATTTGAAGATAGGGATGGAGCATTTTTTTATGATAAAATTATAGCTTACATCAAAATTTATTCTCAAAATGAGTAAATAGTAATGAGATGATTTCAAAACTAATGTGGAGAAAAAAAGAATTCTAAGGTCATTTCTCCCTGTGTGACCAAAAAACCTCTCATTGCCTCAGTTCCCTCATCTATAAAACAGATAGAAAATACCTATTTCATAATGCAAAAGGATTAAATATAAACTATATATAGTACCTGACACGGAAGTGATATATCATGATATTTGTGTATGTTGTCATTCAGTTTAAACTGTTTAAGGTAGTGTTCTAGGAGACAGGAAGTAGAATTAGCTCTTTCTTTTTAAGAAATAGATTAATGAAAAATTGCAAATCAGGATGGCATTTGAACTAAGACAAGATCTCATGACCCTATACAAAATAGGCTTTGTTGTTGACAGTTGTATTCACTTTTACTACGTTAACAAACACTTTTTTATAGCATCTGTAATGTGCTAAAATAATATGTTGGGCACTAGAAAATCATATGGAAGGGAAATTATTGTCCTTGGGGAGCTTTATAGTAAATTGGATTAAGGGATTAAAAAATTATAGGTCAGGAATCAATGGGATGGACTGGAGTCAAGGCTGGCTACCATAATTACAAGCAGTTTGTTTCATCCAGTGGATTCTGACACCACTTTCTCCTGGACATACTTGCCAGGTCAGCATTGTTTTTCTGGGAACATCATAAATCTCCAATGACCAACCCTTGGCTATAAATACAGAAAAATACATGTGAGGCTTTTTCCTTGTACTATATGGAATTTCTGAAATAATTAATAATGATCTAACAGCTGCAGTCTGGGTGTTTGAAAAATTACTCAATCTTTTGCAGTTTTAAACAATTTGTATGTAACGTCAAAAATATCCTAGAACATGAATATTGCTGAACATTTCTGCAAGTTCTTTAGAGTTTATAGTAATTTGGAGCATAAAACACCTCAGCCCAATTCAGACACAACCCAGAACCTAGGTACTCTGCTATCCCAAAACTTCCAAAATTACCAGACTTGAAATGAGTTCATTTATAATTACCTTGGAAACTTTACCTTTTAAACTCATCTGTAGAAGCACTTGTATTAGATTCATGCATCCTAAAATTTGAAGCTATTTAGATATAAGTATATAGTGAATCAGCATTTATCTCACAGTGCATGGATTCTATTCTACAGTAGAGATCTTGGATGCTAAGATTAATTTGTTTTTATACTATAGAGGTGTTTCTTGCAATTAAGAACTACTTGCATAGTATTGTTTTGTGTCTGCACTATTTCTAGGTACCATTTGAATCTTTTGTTGTTTGATACTCATAATAATTTTAAGAACTGGATATTACTATTATCCTCATTATATCCTTAGTTCCAGATCAAGGAACGAAGGCACAGATGGGTTAATTTGCTCAAGACCCCATGAATGGAGGAATGGCATCCTAATTGGAATGATCCTGTTTTAGAGAGTCTGTGACCCTGACTTTTAGACATTAGAGCAGGGGGGATATGAAATTTTCAGAGTACCAATAGTGAGAATGTGCTTCTCTCTTACTTACTGTTGTCGAGGAATAGCTGAGATGAACAACTCAACAACTTAGCATTACTTGATGACTCTCTTCGTTGTTACTTATGTCCCTATAGTATCTACCATTCTACTGGTAGCTTTGGAGCACCTCCAAGGTATGCTTTAGACTTGAAGAATTGGCATCGACTTGCCAGTGCTTGGTTTCCCACCCCTCACCATCAGTTGCCTCCTGGCAAAGGCCCCTCCCTATTCCATGCTCAGCCCCAGCATTTACATCCTCACTCCACTAAGCTGATGCGTGGGCCTGGTCCTGTGCATTCTCCTGTGCACAGCCTCCATTAGTACACCTTACATTTTAGTTCATCTTTTGATCTCAAGTCTCTCTTTCATAATAAGTACCTTGAAGATGGTGAATGTGAAAAGACTCGCATTATAAAGAAGTGTGAAAAATATCATGTAAAATGGTAACTTCTTCATGTCATACACATAGGGAGAAAAGAATGGAGAGAAATAATGAAAACTGTTAAAGGTATTTGTCTATGCATTGTGAGAAATGTTTTTCTTGTGCCTTCTATAAATATTTTAAATCCGCTACAATGCAAATGAATCTCTTACTGAAGTTTAACTATTAATCTACTTTTCTTTTCATATTAAAACCAAGATTGAAAATTTTATCAAGAGCATTAGTTCACTATATGTGAAATATACTGCTAAAGGGTCTGAGTAGGGCTCTGAAACTTTGTACCAATGATAACAAAATAAAATAAAATAAAATAAAAAACAAAACAAAACAAGCATCTACTGGGTCTGTTGGAAATGAAAATGGAACTCTTCAGTGAACAAGAACATTATATATGAAGGACTTTAAACATACTAGAATTCCTCAGTATATGGAATATGCTGAGTGTTTAATAAACCAATGGATCAATAAAGGAATCTAGTGTGACATCTTTACTTAAACCAGGGAAATCCTTCTAAGATAGAAATCCTTCCATACCATTAATCCTGAAAATTTTAAAGTTATCCATCTTTTAAAAGTCTCTCTACAAGTTTATCCTTTCTCTGATCCTCCCTAGCCATAAGTAACTAAATTTAAATAAATGTGGAATTAGAAACAATATTATAACAGATGTCTTTAGACCTATTTAAACCAACAATGTGACATATCTACATATTTCAAACTGAATTAATGATTATCTCATTTAGTCAACATAATTAATCGTTTGTATGCATAAAGTTCTATTTGAAGGGAGATCACAATATTTTAGAACTTTGTAAGTTCAGTTCTTCCCCTGTAAGCCTACTTTAGAGCCTATTTAATAAATTGAAAGAAAGTTATATTTAAAATGGTAAATCATAGTTGATTAGAGGAGTGTAGAGGGGTTTAAAAACCTTTTGCTTTGTAGACTATCAAATATACAAGAGTAGGGTATTTTAAATATATAAAGATAATAGAAAACAGGAGGGATCATTCATGTTTAGAATTGAACATATATTCCTAAGATAAATTAAGAGATTTTTATATTTTTTCTGAATAACTACATTTATTATTTTTCTGATGTTTAGGATTTATTCTACTGATAAATGTTCAATTTTAAATAATTATAATTTTTGATGAAACATTGACACTTTGTTTATAATACATGTATGTTCTGAATGCACTTTAAAATTCTACAATGTCTCAATCTTATCATTAATGCATCATTCAACAAAAGGGATTTATATTTATTCTAAGGATCTTTTACAGAGGTTCAAAGACAGGTCCTATCCACAGAGAACTTGGGATGTGAATGATTACTGAAATATGCCAAATAGAGATCACAAATGACCCTGTGCAGGATGTGATGAGTGACAAATGAAAGGGTGGTGACCAGCTTTTCACTGGAGGTCAGAAAAGGGAAGAACATATCCAAGAACCAAGTGGAATTCAGATCATTGAAGGGCAAGAGGAAGATTGGTTGCATGGAACAAGAAAAGCCTACACAAGAAGATATATGCGAAAGAATAGTTGTAAATGCAGAACCGTAATTAGGACTATGCAAGTAACCAATGTAAATGTCTGGTTACAAACCAAGACCTAATGACTGATTGACTTGTACTCAGTATGGAAGCCTTGTCAAATGGGGGATTAAAGCCAACTTTGCAGTTTTAAGCTTGGGTAAGTGAAGTTTAGAAGATTAAGCCTATGGTTGCTTGGATTCAGCTTAAATGGAGATTGACTATGCTAAGCTATTTGGTAATTTAGAGATTTGGAAGATAATGACTATATTTATTATTAATACATTATTTATCTCCAAATTCCACACAGATTTCATATGATAGCACATATTTCCCTGAGTAGAAGATGTTGTTAACCTATTTGTAAAATTTTTATAATTCATGAGAATTTAAATACACTCTCATTATTGGGTGTACAGAATCATGTAGAATAATAAGCAGTTTTTAAAAAGTTATTTTAAAAATCAGAGGGTATCTTACTCACTTTTGCATCCCAATCTTTTCACAACACATAGCCTGTTTATTAATGAATGATGTATTTAGCTAATTGAGTCCTGCAACTTTAATGACTTGTCAATGAACTGGAAATTTCAAATCAATTTATCTTTGTTGAGTTCCTCAAAGGGCGGAGAATGTATTGGGTTTTGGTGGACAGAGGGTGCATAACACATTTAAAGAATTTAAAGTCTAGTGATATAACTACCTTTTAATTAGATAAATTAAATAACTAAAGTTAATTTCCATTATGATTCATTAATATAGAACCTCTGGGCTGTAAGTCGTCAGTAGCTATATGTGTAATTACATTACTAATTAAACCTCTGGAACTGATCAGAGCTTCATATCAAGGTCTTTTAAAGTACAAAGACTTAACTTGTATCTTTAACTTGAGTGTTAATTCTTGGATGTGATATTTTCTTTCCTGTCTCCTCCAAGTAATTAAAGCATTAACACTTATCTGATTTTCATTTTCTTTCTGACTTTTTTTTTTTTTTTTTTTTTTGGTGGGCAGAGACGGGTACCAGGGATTAAACTCAGGGGCACTTGACCACTGAGCTACATCCCCAGCCCTATCTTGTATTTTATTTAGAGACAGGGTCTCACTGAGTTGCTTAGTGTCTCGCTTTTGCTGAGGCTGGCTTTGAACTTGAGATCCTCCTCTCCTGCCTCAGCCTCTGGAGCCACTGGGATTACAGGCAAGTGCCACTGTGCCTGGCTCCTGACTTACTTTTAACTACGGTAGTTTTTTTTCTAAAACTATTGTAGGGAATTTTTTTTTTTAAGGTTACAATAGTATTAGTAATAATTCTCTCATGTGAAGATACTGCTTATAAATTTCTTATTTTATTACATAAATAATAATTTAACAGGAATTATTTATCTATTATTTCAATAGGAACTTAACCTTGAAGAAGATAATTATAATAAATTGCTTTTTTTTTGAAAACAGGACTGATATCTTCTAAATTGAGACTGTTATTAATTGCTTCATTTTTGAACTTTAAGAATTCTTTCCTTACTAGGATCACATGTCAGCCAGAAAAACATCACATCAATTTCAAAAGGAAAGACAATAGAATAGAGTTGTGTCTACAGAGTATTGGGCTGTAAACATGAAGGCATTTTTGAATAGTAGAATGTTACCTTTTGTTTTATTTGTTTGCATTATACCAGTTTGGCTTAAAAATTTAGCAACTGTTTTTTCAAGTTAAGCTTTTTATACTTAATCCTGTTCTTTTGACTGTACTTTGAATTTTAAGATACTCTTTAAGCAAAAGTGTACACAGAAAGATGGAGAGGGAAATAAACCAGTGTTTCCTCACCTGACCATCAAGGAAATTGTTGCCAGCGTGGACATGAGATCCTGTCAAGGAGTCTTCCCTAAATTCGGGTTTGCATTTATAATATCCAGTAACGAAAATGTGCCAATGTTTTACACTTAGTCTACAGCAATTATAATTCCTTATCAATAAATTCTGATAATATTCCTATAAATAGAAGTTTTTTTTTTCCTTTCTCTTCTTTTTACTTTACTTTTCTTTTCTTTCTTTTTTTTTTTTTTGTACCAGGGATCAAACCCAGGGGCACTTAAGCACTAAGTCACATCCCCAGCTGGTTTTGTTTGTTTTGATATAGGGTCTCAAGAAGTTGCTCAGGGCTGGAGAAGTTGCTGAGGCTGGTGAATTTGCAATCTTCCTGCCTCAGCCTTCTGGCACCATGCCTAGCTTACATAGAATTTTTTTTTTTAATATTTAAAAAAAATTTTTTTAGATGTTGATAGTCCTTTTATTTTCATTTATTTATTTATATGTGGTACTGAGAATTGAACCCAGTGCCTCACACATGCCAGGCAAATGCTCTACCACTGAGCCACAACCGCAGCCCCCCAGCTTAAATTGAATTTTTAAGACTCTCTTACTGTATTTCTTGTTAAACCTGGAAAATAACTGCAAGTTATCTCTGGTTTGGGGAAAGATGCAATTAAATTACCTTGTTAAAAGTAATAGTGAAGAAGCAATTTAATTACGTTTCTTCCGCAGTTCAGATCATCATTAACTCTAGTGGAAGAATTTCTCTTTAAAAAGTGCCTCTTTTTGTGCAGTTTAAAAAATGTTTTCTTGGAATTTAGGAAACAAATGTATCCCCTCTGAAATTAATTGCTGTCAAGCATATATCAGAAAATTATTCTTTTAAACTCTCCCCATTCTTATGAGTCTTGCCCAAGAGTAATATCTGTCCTGTCTGTTGGAGTGTTTAGTTAGACTTTAAAATGTGGCCAAAGTGCTTTTCAAATACTCTGGAGGTATTTGACTTGAAAAATTCACATGTTCTGTCATACTTACATATTAGCTTTATGTTGCAATTACCTGATAGATAATTGTCAGTAAAATAATCATATAAAGACTTGTCTCACCAGTGGACCAGGAGAAAAAAAAAAAAAAAAAAAGAAAACTCTTTTAAAGTCATTCTGGTTGATTGAGTTTGGAGGCTTGAGAATACTTTTAAGAAAATCTAGCTAAGTAAATGTGCACCCTGGAGAGCAAAACGACTTTTTGTTTTTTAATCCACTAAAGGTCATTTAATTTCATCACACTTCTCAGTCTGTCCCTTTTCAGCCATTTCCCTTCAGTGAACCAACATTTATGCAATGACAGTGAGAGACTAAAATTCCCCGACTGATTTCCTTTTTTAAAAAAAACGTGTTTTATGACTTTATTGGTGCATTATGCTAATATGTAATAATGGGGTTCATTGTTACATATTCATTCATGTGCATAGCATAATTTGGTTGATTTCATTCCCCAGCACTACTCTTTCCTTCTCCTCCCTCCCACTCTACTCTGCTGGCCTCACTTCTATTTTCATGAGATCTTCCCCATTGATTTTAATGAGCCACTAAGCAAGTGGTTTAGAGTCCCCCAAACTCCCAAGTATAGGTCTTAATCAGGGAGTCCTAGATGCTCACTGTTTTCATCTTGTCATTACCTGGGAGGCGATAAAAGGACTCTTGGACAGGTGTGTTTATTCATGGACTTCAAAGCTCAATTCCTTACAGACATACTTAGTGAACTTTGCAATTAGCAATTAGAGATTAATTTTGTTGTGTTTTGTTATTTCAATGAAGAGACCATAAGTAAAAAATAATGCACTCTTTATCTCTTGGGGATGGCACACAAATAGGAATATGGATGAGATTCCAAAAAACAGTGCCTCTGAAACTCAGTGCCCATGATGGACTTCCCTGGAAAATGATATAAATAAATTTTAGCAAAGAAATGAAACATTGAGAGGACATTTCCTTTCAATTATCCTTAAAAGACTGCTGAGAGTCTTTTATAGTCTATGCTATTTAGCATAGGAGAGTATTGAGGAAACAGGCAGTGCTCTCTGCTGCAGGATCATTTAATAGTGATTGTGCCAAGAAAGCAGATACCTGGGACCTCAAGGAGCCAAGTTTATAGAAGTAAAGTTCATTTTTTTTCTTTTTCTGTAAAGGCAGTATGTTTGTAGCTGATTGGAATTCTGTAGAGGAGTCTGAATTGACCTCATTCTCTGAGTTCTATAAGCTCTAATACTGACCCAGTTTCCTTTTTTCTTTTCTTTCTGTTAAGTGTAACCATTCTGTTGTTAAACAGTTATCCTTCTCCCAGCACAGACCAGCACCAGCTGTATTTTTGCCCTTATAAGGCATATAAATGGTAAATATGTAACTCATATTCAATAAGGTTAGAGAAAGATAAATGATTTTAAAATCTACTTTAGTGATAGCTGTGGATACCACAAGGAAGTGACCTGTTGCCTAATTAACAGCTCACCTGTGTCAGAGTGGATTGCACTGGATTTTCTTAGATATTTTTACTCAATTGCTTGGACAGTTATCTCAAGAAAATGATTTCTTTGTCGGATAATAACATTTCATTAATTTAACTGCAAAAAAGCTGTCATTAGAAAGTACACAATTCATTATAATTTATTCAGGTTCATTTCATTTTGAGAATGGAAGAATACTAAGGACACATTTTATTTCACATTAACTGCAACTCTAATATAGATATGAATCTTTCATAATGCAGCCATTAGCCACAGTTTCAATGTGGTGAAATTCTTCCTACCATTCCATAATAATTGATATTCAACAGTAGAAATCTTAATGTCTTCGATATTTCATTTACATATTAAATTTGATTCAGAGGTCTTAATTCTATAGAAATGTAATTAGAATTAAGGAGCCAGAGACAGATAAATTTGGTCAAATGGTGGGAGATGGCTGGTATTAGCAAAGGTAAAAAGATAGAGGTGCTAGCTTTGAAGTCATTGGTTTGGAGTTTTGTTTTTCCTACCACTAGTTGTGCAAGGTCTGATAATATTTGATTTCCTCTTCTATATAATTGGTATTCTGTGTTATTCAATTCTCAGGATTTTTTTTTTAAGATTAAATGAGTTAACACAAATAGAATTAATACATGCACATAATAAGTTCCCAATAAACATTTGATAGTATTTGTGGGGGGCGGGGATTGGGGAAGAGAGGCCATGTAGAGTATGTAGAGACAGAATAATTAAAATGGCAAGTACTCTGGAAATACCCAGATGTAGATCAAAATTGGATCCTTTGTTGTTGTATGACTATGGGCATGCTACGTAATTTATTTATGTACAAAACTGGAATGATAAAAGAACCTCCTAACTATAGGATGTTCCAAAATCTGGGCTGACTTTCCCTCTCTGGGTGAGAATATATTTTTAGTGTTTAGTTTTGTAATGAAATAGAAATTACAGGATAGCAAGAGATTTCTGACATAAGGGCTTCCTTTCTCTCTGTTCTCTAGTGGTCATGGTGACAGGTAACAAACACCTGGATATTCCTCATGTTGCTTCTTGCCGCCTTCTGATTTTACCTGTAGACCCCGGCACTGCCGTTCCTCACTCTGGGAAGGGGGTGAACTACAGAGTTTTGCCTGCTACTAACTTCCCCTCTCCTCCCTCCCCCTGCGCCCCCCTCACACACACACACACACACACACACACACACACAGAGAAAGTTCTCATTCTCTCTCTCATTGATAACCAAACACACACATTCTTAGTTACAGGCTTTCTCAGTAAGTTGGTATGTGAAAACCTTTAGTTTCCTAGTGGAAGGCATATTTTGAATGTGAAATACTTTAACAGAAGTGTTTCTCAAAAGTGTGGTTCCCCAGACCAGCTCTATCTGTCTTACCTGGGAACTGGTCAAACTTGCAGATTCCCAATCTTATCTTGGATTTGCTGATTCTCCTCAGGTGTGGTCAGTTTGTTGTAACAGTCCTTCCAGGTGCTTCTGATGCTCACTAAAGTTTGAAAAACACTGCTTCAACACAGTGCACCCATCAAAGTCCACCTTTTGAAGGAGGTCTTTCAGAGATTGCAGATCTCCTATTAACATAGGTAGAAATTTGGAAGAGGTTCACAGATCTTGGCACAACTTCCTTAAGATCACATGTTCACCCCGTCAGCTTCCTAGGGTAAGTGAATATTATTATTATTTGGCAGTATTAGGGGGTCTGGAGGTTTTATGTGGGAGATTGTTTTGAATATCTTAATGTCTTCTCTCATTTCATTTCAAAAATTATTTTAAAAAATATCAGTACTCGATTCATAGTATACTTTCATTAAATGACAGTAATTATTATACTTACTAGTTTAATCTCAGACACTTTATTTTAAAAACTCATTTTCTTTATTTGTATTGAATACCTTTTGTGTAAAAGTCACTCTACTACTTGGGAATGAAAAGATGGCTTTCCTTTAAATTCAAGGAGTTTGAATCAGGCTGAAGTTTACACTTTAGTTTGACTCATGGATTGTTAAAATTTCATGATGGCCAATGATGTAGGTTTTTGTTCACCACTGTGTGCCAAGTACAGGACTTGGATCTTAGTTAATGTTTAATAATTATGAATTTAACGAATGACTGCATGAATCCAAGTACCTAATGAAATAGAACTTTCCTTCTGCTCTTTATCTATCTTACCTTTTTCCCCAAAGGATCTTTCAGCCTTTTGTTCATAAACCTGGTATGCCAAGTAGATACCTCTGCACAGCAGAGACTCAGAAATGCTAATCCTGGTGTTTGCACACTGTTGAGTCTCATGCAGGTGTCTGCCTCAACTACACATAGCAATCTCACACCTCACATTTCAACCCGAGGTGGTGCCAAATTTTAAAATGCTTGTGCTAATGAGAAAAAAAAAATGTCCATCTCAGAGGCTCATCATGGTCTGTTGGGGTTATTATTGCACATGGACTCTACACCTCAAAGGAATTTGGTAGATCAGTGGGATTCTACAGTTTTTATAAGTCTATAATAAATCAGGCCATTTTCCAGCTGGTAAGAAATAAAGCCAGTTCTGTTTGTAAGTATAATAGTTGGGATTGTAGGGGTTGGAGGAAGGGGAAGTTACAGTTTTGGGGCAAGAAAGCATCATATTGTTTACAGTTTTGGGAGAAACACTACATCCAAAGCTATTGAAATTTCTGAAAGTATGACTCTTTGGAGGTTAAGTTTGAGCAAGTTATGTCTGATATGTGGTGAAGCTAGGAGAGTGATGAAGGGACAAATTGCATTTGTCCTTCAGTGTGCTAAAATCCAGTCGAGCTGTGTGGTTTGCCTCATCTGATTCTGAAGCAGATTGGCTCTGAAACTCAGTATAGTTTCACATGCACACAAACCCACTCAGCTAATTAGCATATTTGGAAGTGTCTTGAAAACCTTTATTTGAGGCTACATCAGGAAGTAGTCCAGACCTGAAATTGTTGTGGTGGTGTAATTATTTATTTTAGACATTAAGACATTTTGATATCATTTCAGAAAGGTCATCTGAGAGGCCAAATTACTCCTTAATGTTAGCTTCTTGTTCTTTCTTTGAATACTTTGGAAGGAAAATATTGTTATGTGAAACCACTTTATAAAATGTCTTGCCACATGCATTCAATGTTAAAGATCAGATTCTCCTTCCTAAAGAATGCTATCCTCTTCATGAGCCCACTCATTTTTGCTTTAGTTTTTGCTCCATAGTTTAAAAATGTTCAATTTGTTCTATAACACTTTGAGACTTTTTAGAAGCAGGGCAGACAAATTAACCTGTTGTATTCATGACATGGAGGACTTTGCATATCTAGGAGGAGGGCACAGGTTTTGAGGATCATGATGCAAACTGATTTGTACTGTATATGAGGCATGTTTTCATTTCTAATTTTTTTCTCATCTATAAAAAAGATGATTCATGTCCAATACAAATATTGTCCTTAGTAACAATTGAAAAATATGTGTAAAGTGTGTGGCACTAACATGGTGGGTACTCAATAAATAGTTGCTATTTATAATTTCAATCATTTTGCTTTAGATAGAAGGAACCGCAGACTGTTAACTAAATTGTCAATTTTGCAATGGGAGTGTAAGTGAAATTTACATACAGGTGTTTAGAATCTCTTCTCACCTGACTCGGGACTCTACACACCAGTTGTAACTTTAGGTCACTTAATGCTGAGACAAATGCTCCATCTGTAAAATTAAATGGTTAAACTAAAGCAGTCTTCTTAACTAAAGGTGGGTCCAAAGAGAAGCTTCAAAGAATAGAGGAGTATGTCTGTTCTCCAGTGCATCCTATACCCCAAAATATGTGAGATACCACCACACAAAAGTGCTCAAAGATTCCTTGAAAGCTTAACATCTCTGACCCTGTAGCTGGCTCCTACTACATTATTGTAAAATATTTGAGAATATTTCTTAAGGAAATATGTTCAAGTAACTAAGCATAGAATCTGTGATCTAGGCCCATGACTAATATAGAACTAGATTTATTATTCACCTAAATCTGTTAATTTCTTTGTCAGAAACAGAAAAATCTACCTGCTTGATTTGAACCAGCTGTGATATAGGATTATGATTAATCACTGCTATAACCACACCCTGCATTTATTTTATTACCACTTTGTAATGCCTTGTTTTCATTCACAAATAAATTAGAGATGCAAATAATTCTGATTGTGGGAACCAAGACCATGGAGTACATGCTTATCTGGTTATAGGTACAATAGAAATTGCAGCATCCTTGTAAATCTCTAACATAATAAAATGGTGGGGCGTATGAGGGGAATTAGTATATACTATTTCTAGCTCACAATTTGCCAATTGTGTAGTTTGTGAAATCCTTGACCCAATTGAATTTCACCTTTCTCATTTGGAATATAAGAGTCTTGGTAATTTCTTCAAATGGAATGTGCAAACTCCAAATTTGGAAAGAGTTCTAATTCTGGACCTGTAGGTTTAGAGTCTCCTCCCTGTGGTCTTAGGTCAGGTTTGTCTGTCTTGCTCTGGGGATCTAGCTCTTTGTTCTTTGACACTCGGAACTGAGGAAATGTGGCATGAATGAATAATGAATAAATGATTTGCCTGTGCATCAAATCTAAACTTGGTCTGATCTTCCTAGGCCTGTCTCAGCCTTTCCACTGCAAACTGACCCCTTCCTGTGGGAGTAGGTTAGTGTCCTCTGCCAGGTGACCATATGCCCTACCCAAAGTCCAGATCTGAGCCATTTTGTGTGCTGATCTTGGGATCAGAAACAACTATTCTCTCACCCTTTCAACCGAACACTCCTTTCTTTCAGCATGTCTTCAGATCCCACCTCAAGCCACAAAGTCTTCTTGTGACCTCTCTTTAAAATCATATTTAGCCTCTGTTTTCCATAAATGGGATAAAAATACTAAGCGGCTGTTACTTACATATGATTCTTAAAAATTAAGCAAATAGAGATTGAGAAAGACAAATGACATGCCTCCCAGTTAGTTTTCTTTTCCCTGGTGTTGCCTTGTTTCTTTTAAGAACAATGGTTTTGAATCTTTTTTTTTTTTTTTTTTTTAACCAAAGTGACCAGAATAATACTGATCAGATTGTGCATGAACATTAAATAATTGGGGACTGTTTGAGAATTATAATCATCATCTTCAGACTCCTCTTTTCATTGAGAAACTGTGATGGAGGACTTCAGAAAGAACAAAAAATGAAGATAATTTCTCATACTGAGTTAGATCCCAAGAGGGGAAAACATATTAGTGTTAACAAGGGGATATATGTATTTGTCCATAAATATTTATCTCTAAGTTTTAGTGGATAAGTACGTATCCAACATAGCATAAAAAGTATGTAGAGATCAGATTTTTGAGAGAATGACGCTCTGAGTAATAAAAGAGAAATGCAGGTGGAAGTATTTTCTCCTTGGACTGAAGGTCTTTACTTAATGGTCAGTTGTGTGTGTTGTGATCTGAATCTTGCCCACATTATTACTAGCAAGTCCTTTTTTGACACTTTCTACATAGCACCCTTCTAATTTGTTCATCTGTCATTTAAAAAAAAGTTATATCCAACCTAAATCTATTATCCCCTTTAAAAAAAATAGATTTGTGACTTCCCTTATTTTTGCACCCCTCTGTTTCTTAGAATAATCATTTCCTAATTTTGTCTTACATGCTTGCCCCTAGATAGCCACTATTTTAACTTGGATGATATAGTATACTATAGCAGTAAGCTGCCAACTAGATTTTTTCCCTCTCTTGCCAAATCTAGCTTTTCTACCCTGTCCCCAACCACTGTGAAGGGCTGGGAGCTGAAGTAGTGGAGGTCTGCGGGGTTGCTGGAAGACACAGTGTGAATGTGTTTTCTTTGCAGAGGACAGAGGCTTTAGTGGACCCCAAAAGCCAAGTAATTGCACATGTGAGACAAATTTTTAGGAAGAAAAAGAGAAAACATGCTCCTTCTCTTTCTTTACCCCTTAAGTATTCTTATGCCCTTAGGTTGAAATACTGACAGAGAACAGGGTGGGAAGGGCCTCAGCATAACAAAAATAATACCATTTCCTTTAAAATCTTAGTGAGGGTAAGATTTACAGACCAAAAGCCATCAAAAGTTTTTCTCTTAGTTGGAATTCTTATTAAGGAGGGAATTGCACTTCATCTCAAAAAAGTTGAATCTCCACTAATAGCCACATTCTGAGACCCCAAACAAATCATTTTACTCTAAGATTTGCCATGTGGGTTATATTCTAGATTAAGAATTGTGCAATTTAATCTAGAAAACCCTTAATCTAAGTCTAATTTCTACCATCCTAATTTCTAATTTAAAATCCTGAAATTTTCAAATATTCAAATTTTCAAATATATTTCAAATTTTCAAATGCTAGAGCTTATGTAGTCTACATAGTACATCTGAAATAATAAAATGATTTGCCAACAAGCAATGTGGCTCCATTGCCTGAGCGAAGAACTACTGTTTTTTTTTTTTTTTTAGAAGTTATTCTTTTTATATGTGATGTTTTTCTTCAAGACTTCTTTATTTCAAAGCCAATCATTGCTACTAATCTCGCACTGTAAAATAAATTGCATGTTGTGTTTGAATGGAGAAAGCTGTTTCTCAGCTTAAATGGAAATCTCAAAATTCAGATCTTTTCCAACAAAAAGAGTCTGGGTTTGATTCAGATCCCAGCCATCCAGGCTTGAAAAAGAGTCAGCACAGATGTACTTGAGAATGATTATGCCCAAACTGGAGACAATGGTGCCGCTTCTTATGTTGGTTAGTGTTTTGTTCATCAAAACCTCATAGAGATTTTATGAAGACCAGAGTTTAAAAAAAAATTTAATTTGCTTTATTTTCTTCATTGGCAGTGCCTATTGATGAGTATGTAGAACTTAATTCAACAGGCCTTTTGAGATTTACCCACAATCATTGAAGTTTTTGGCTCCACCCTGAACAAAAAAAATATATGTTGGTAAAACATGCTGACCCTGCCCCAACTAATTTTGGGTTTTGGAAAAATAAGATACTCAACCTTCAAATAAATTTGTGAATACTAATTCTGTAACCAATACAACTAGAAGCCCATATACAGATATATATGTATATATGAAAGAAAGAATGAATGAAAGAAAATTCTTGCAACTGATCCCATCATGTTACAGCAGGTGATGTGAGCCCTCATCATTCAGAGCTGGTAGAGAAGGAATATGGTCACTAGGCCTTGGTCTGAATTCCGTTCCATTGTCATTTTCTTCTATTAAGATCAAGTCTTTTATGAAACAGTAATATTCCATGCTAAATTAAATGGCACAGGGGGTGAGATTGTATGGGTTCAGAAGGGAAGAAGATCACTGAGGAATGGATAATCAGAAAAGGCCTCCTAGAGAAAAAGGCCTTGACTTAGACCTTGAAGAATTACAGACTCATGGGGAATGATAAAGCACTCTCCAGAAAAATTGATGGTTTTGTGTATTGTTTTTTTGCCTTTCAAAAATGTTAGCCTCTGAATATTTACTTCTGAAGTCTAGATATTTATGACTTCTTTTTTTTTTTCCTATAAACTCTCCTAACAGAATCAACTTGCATAAATGCATCAGTAAACCACATAGAATTCATCAGTAATCTTCCTTTAGAAAGATAAAGGGGGAGGCATTTTCACACCCCAAATCAACCACGAGAAAATAGTGCCAGACGCATTATTCATCATTATTCACTCATTATTCCTAGCTGTGCAAATGTCAAGAGCTTTTTCACTGACCACTCTACCAGGTCCCCTTCCAGCAAGTTCTTCCCTTCTCACTTTATACAGGTAATACCAAAAATCTTCTCCCTTCCTCTCTTAAATTGACTGAGAAGGTACATGGGCTCAACGTTTACCTGAAATGAACTTATCAAAGTTCATAGAGGTGATTAAAATGTTCTCTGCATCATTCAATCCATATGCAACTAAGAGAGCCCGCAGTTCTGAATAAAGTCAGTGTTAGCATTCAGATTGATGCAAAAGTTGAGCCAACTTGATTTAAAAGTAATTATAGAAGACTGGCCCTTGATAGCAGTGTAAAAGGGCATTTGTCCCCTGTGGTGTCTTAAGTCCTGAATGTAGCAATTATTGTGAGAATGGGATGCACTAGGGCTTGTTCTCTGGGAATTATTCATGATTCAGAACCTCTCTTACCTCTAAACTAGTTATGCCCATAGGAATTCCTACAAGAGAATGTGACACTATGGCAGAAGCTATCTTGTAAATCTCTGCTCCTAAATACCAGAGAATGGTAACACCCTCAAAGGAAGTGAAGTGGAATAAAACACAAAATTAGCTAATTTTACCCTTGTGAATCTTCATTGTGACCCTTGCCTAACAAGGCATATTTCTAAACAATGGAAAAGAGATATCTGTCCTCCTGTACTTTTGACTTGAGGTAAAATTTGGATGAAAGATAATATGTAGATATTAGATTTGCTCTGAATTGGAAATCTAGAGTAAAACAATTTTTTCTCACCGAGTTTGTTATTCCTTATCTCAATTTTTCTGTTGGAGTTGCTCTGTTAGAGTAAATGAGAAAAAACAGGTAATAAGGTATCTGCAGGTTGAAAGGGAAATCTGTTTTCTGAATTTGTTTTCAAAGTACCACACAAATTTACAGGGAGAAAGAAGCCCAGGTTCCTTAGTCTTTCTTTTGCCTTCAAGCAAGAAGTGTGCATGAATAATACTAGTCAGATAATAAGCTGTCCTAGCTTCTTAAGGAGATAATTCCCCAAGGCCCTCTTCCATAGTTGACTGCAAAAGTTCTTGTTATCAGACTACTCTTCCCAGTACTTGGAAGGATTACTTCCCAGTAATCTAAATGACAGAAGTATGACTGAAGTTTATCATTTCTCATTCTGTCCTTAGGGAATACAGAACAACTACCCATCTTCTGCATAATTACAGTGGTCTGTAATGCATGCAGTCTTAGAGACCAGGCCTTCCTGAGATTAAAAAAGCGAAACCAAACAAAACACTATCCTTGGTGTTTCCGATTGCATGCTGATGTGCCTTTTTCCATTCAAACAATAGCAAAACACCATTGCATAGTGAAGGATAAGGGAGATTAGGGATGGTTAAGGACGTTTAAATAAACAAAACATTAAGTAAACTGTGAATTCTTGTGTACATACATGTGCAGAAGTCTACTGGGAAATAAATGCCCAGTCTTCCATTTCTCTGCCAAATTGATGTTTAAAATGAAAATGCATCTAATATAGCATACTAGAAAAACACAGGATTTTGGAGTAAGACCATCTAGGTTCTAACTTGACTCCTTCATAAAATTTTGCAAAAATTAACTTTTCTAAACCACATGTTTATGGTATTATAATATAGTTAATAAAATCTTTACAGACTTATCTTAAAGATTAAATCAAATAATATATTTTAAGTATATCATGCACAGGATGCTAACCATTGGACATAGTTAAATAGTCCAGAGAATATCAGTTCTTTCCCCTTCATATTCAGTTTCTGGAACATTCTTTCATTTTTTTCCATTCTACTGAAACCTACAGAAATCACCTTAATGCTGAAGTAGGTAGTAAGATGTATTGGAAAGACCATGGGTTTTGGAGGCCTGAATTTAAACCACAATTGTGGCAAAGAATATTGTGTAAAACTTCAAGTCATTCAACTTCTTGGAATTTCCTTTTTCTTTTTGATAGAAGATAGATACTTTTAAGTCAAAGTGGGGGGGGGTGTGACTAAGTGAAGTGATACATTCCTCTTTTCTAAACTTCATTCTCTCCACCACCCCATTCTACTTCCCACAGATCACACACTACTGAGTTTTTAGTAATCTTCTAATTTTAACTAGTATGTCCAGCTAGGGTGCTTGAACTGGCACTGAGCCACTAACATAAGAATTTGGGGACAGCAACTCAGGAAGCTGAGGCAGGAGGATCACAAGTTTGAGGCCAAGCCTCAGCAGCTTAGCAGGCCTTCAGCAACTTAGTGTGACCTTGTCTCAAAACCAAAAAGAAAAAGGACTGGAGATATACCTCAGTGGTAAAGCACCCCTGGGTTCAATCCCAGTACCAATAAATAAAGAGAAATAAATAATAAAGATAAAAAAGTATAATTTGGTGACCATTTTCAAAATAAATATTTCCTGGCCCCAAACTCAGACATATTCTGTTCAAATCTGTGGAGGGAGAGCCATATAATCTGTCTTTTAAAAACTTTTCTAGCCTGTTGCTCTTCACTCCTGTATGTGATCCCACACTGCATAGTACTTGGGAAACTAAATAAAATACTTTTATAGTTGTAAAAATGTTATATTTTCCTCTCCCTTGTGCCTGCATTAGCTGTAGAGCAGAATCCCAAGTGGAAGAAAACCGCAGGTATCACACCACTTACAGAAGCCTCTTAATGTCGTCAGAAAGAATGACTGTCAAGTTGGGCCAAGTAAGATTTGAATAGTAGTCAGAAAAGCAAAAGGCCTTTGGCTATTCTACCACTGCACCAAGTCTCATTTTCCTGGAACTATAATAAGTTTTCAGTGAGACATCTTGGAAATAACCAGTCTGTTCTTTCACATGAAGTGTGGTTTGAAATATGTAAGACAATACAGCTTGAAGTTAGGCTATTGCTATTCAGAATGTGCTCTTAGTGTGCTCTACTGCAGTGCAAAGCTGGATGAATACTCTGTTTCTAATGGTAGGTTTCCACGGCATTTTTTTTTCCTTGAGCTGCTCTGTGAATTTTAACATTTGCATATGGAACAGGAAGATGCATTAAAATAGAAGTTTTGTTCTGTATTTTTAGTCAATTAAATGCATTTCAACCTCTGGTAGGAAGAAGAGTGTGTGGCATTGTTACCCTCCCCCAACTTTGAACACTAATATAAGACTGTAATAAATGACAATATTGAAATGTGAATGTAGTAACAATTTTCATAGCTACACCAATAATGAGATCCCAGGCCCTTTAAGAGTAGGAGAAAGGGAAACATCTATTGCTATGTCTGCTGTGCTGATGTTACAATTTCCTGAAAATGGAACTGATCTCAATCTTGTCTTTGTCAATGATGATTTTGCAGACGTTTGAGATTCAAAATGTAGTCATGGTTTAAAGTAAGAAAATTGTACTCAATGGGAAAATTTCATTAAAGGCAATATTTTGGAAAAACTTACAGTCTGAAGAAAACATAGAAATTGGGAAAAAAAAAAAGTCTATAGAGTGCGTGTTTCAAAATTAACAGTTTATGTTGGCAGGAAGTTCCTGTACTCTTCCCTTTAATTATGAGAATATTTTCTCATTATGCTGTTCTATTTAAAGCTTGCTATAATTGACTTACATATTAAAGAAAATAACAGTGACAGATACAGATTAGGATGCCTGTGTTTGTTTATGACAAAGTATATAGAGAACCTCTTTGAGCAATTTATCCAGCAAGTGATATGCTTAGTTGCTGGGAAAATTAAACATCTATCACAGGTATAAAAAAAAAAAAATATATATATATATATATATGTATCCTTTTCTTCCCTGCTGTAAGTCTAGAGTCCTAGTCATGTGAATGTACAGCTTGCCTTCTAGCTATTTTTTTTTCCTCTGGTTCTTTTCCTTGCATAAAGCTAAGGCATAACTAAAGATATGTCACTGTACGTAGTACCTGACATATAACTGTCAGTGTCATCTCCCATATAAATCATACTCTACTTTGCAGATTTAAGAGTAAAACAACCTAAATGAAACATGTGGCACTGATATGGAACACTTTAAGTGACCTATTTAAATAATAGAGCTGTTTGAGAACATGGACATGAAGGATTCTCTTTCTCTGAGCAGCTATAGCATGTTATGGTGTTTTCATGCAGATTTCCATTATAAAATCCTCAGTGATATCCTACTGTGAAATTGTTTTGTTCACTTCCAGGTTGAAGAAATGTGAGCATATAGAGTGTCTAAAAGTTCCTTTGTGCCAGTAGTCAGTACAGTCTCAGACAGCAGAGAATATGACGGCTGTCACACATTTATTCTAAGAAGAACCACTTGTCTTGTGTCACAGCATCTTCCTGGGCACAGGTGGTTATCAGTGATGAACACTAATAGCGAATCAGGTGGATTTACTAAGAACAAACCAAATCAGACTAATGAAATTTCTTTTCTGGGAGGTGATTTAGAATTAACAGTTATCTGCTTTTTAGGACAGATTTCAAAAGTCTTTATGATATCCTTATCCAATGGCCAGAGGAAAGGACAGTATTTCAGATAAAATGATGACTAATGTGTTTATTCCAATTGAAGTAAGGTGATATTCAGATTAAAAAAGAAAAGAAAACTACAAAGCAAATAGTAACAGAGGTACAATGCATATGTAAATGAGAAATTGAATTTGTTTCTTTCAAGTTTTTCTCCATTCTGAGATTGTGGGAAAGGCAAATGTTACCATTTTCCCCTTAAACAGGTAAACAGATTTCCAAATATTTGAATTTGAAAGATCTTGAACCAGAACTGAAGTCTCTGTGAGGATCAAAGAGGTGGCAGAAATATGACCCTTCCTTGGCCTGAACAATATATTTTAATCATGAAAATTACATTTTATCTATTTTAATGTAACAAGCAAAGAAAACGAAGCAAGCATATTCAAGGCTCTCAACAGTTCAGCTGGTCTGAGAAAGAATTGGTCATTTCCGTTCTTGCTTAGTGTTGCTTCCCTCTTGCCCTCCTTGTCTGATGAGAGGAAAAGGGAGATTCCCTCTGTGTGTCATATTCTAGAATCCTGTAGGAAATGCTGCAGCTGTCACATTGTAAGCTACCATGTGAGGGACTAGAGCCTTTTGCCCAGTCGAATCCTGTGGGGCCAGTTGTCTCTTCTGGCCAGCATTCCATTCACTTTCAATCTCTATACCCCATGGGTACCAAGAACTTGGCCCGTTTTCTCTCCTTCTGGCCACAGCCATCTGCCCTTCCACCTGGGTTCCTTGCCTGCTGCACATTCACCGTACAGCCTCTCCTTTAGTTTTCTATGACTGAAAAGACCTTTAAATCCTTTGAAGTGTTTTCTAGTATTTCTGCCAACAAAACAAAGACATAGTTTTTTTTTTTTTTTTTCTATGTCTCTTTGCTTTCGAGTTACAGAAAATAATTTACCCAGTTTACCTTTAGCAAAAAAGTGTGAATTATAAGACAGGTGTATCTTGAGAAATCAAGGATACTTAAGGGGCTCAACGACAACATTAGAAAGCAAAAGAGAACTTGGGAAGCCATATTTTTGTGCCCTTCCCTATAGTCTCCTTATTGTTGTATTCTGTGTCTGTTACATCTGGTGATGTTTCACTGGTTAGGAATTAGATCACATTATTTTAAGCTAATAAGCCTCAGTCAGTTGCACATTCTCTGAAAATCCTGTTATGTATATAGAGTAGCTGGGGATGGGTCTCAAGGTATAAACTGGGCAACTTAGTGGATGGGAAGAGGGAGCAATTTTCAGAGAATGATTATTGCAGTAGATGAATAACTCCGAATACAAGGATTAATAAAAATAGTAAAACAACAGAATATAAAAATTTTAAAACAGTTAAATAATAGTTATTGTTTACCAAATTGTTATTTTGTTTTTCTCCAGAGTTCTTAGGATACTCTGATCATCTCATTTCAAATTTTATCTTAGCAACTGAGTCAACTACCAACTACAAACCCACCTTGAAAATAGTTTTACTCACTGCCCCTCCCTCCATTTTTTTGTTTTGTTTTGTTTTGTTTCTGTTTTAGGTACTAGGGATTGAATCCAGGAGTGCTTAACCACTAAGCCATATCCCCAGACCTCTTTTTTATCTATTTGTTTTTACTTTGAGAAGGGGTCTTGCTGAGTTGTTTAGGGTTGTAAGTTGCTAAGGCTGGCCTTGGACTTGAAATCCTCAGTCTTAGGTTCCTGAGTTGCTGGGTTTACAGGAAAGTGGTGCCATGCCCAGCAACACCTCGCTCCTTACTGCATATATTTTTGTCTCGGAAAAGCATCCATCTGGCTGTCCCTGTGTCTCATAAAGTTAATGCACTAGAGTGGTTCCTTTTTATTCACTTTAAATTCTGAGCCCTAGAATTTAGAATAGTGAGAAAAAGTGATACTATTAAAAAGGATAACGATCCCTGCTTTAGTCTCTCATAAATGACAATAGCCACTTTTAGAGAAAAAGCAGCAGAAATGTTCCATGCAATCACATTCCAAAGGTTTCATTTTCAAAGTAAGAGGCACTGACCAGGAAAGTTGCTGTCTTCCAAGAAAACAAAATCTGGTTTTGAGAGTGTTTTTGATCTGTTTCATTTTAGATGCCTTCTTCCAGTGATTTTTCATGACTCAAATGTGTGGGGGAAAAATTGTATGAATTATTCCTTAATAGTGATTTTTTTTATTGTAAACAAATGGGATACATGTTGTCTCTCTGTTTGTACATGGTGTAAAGGCATACCATTTGTGTAATCATAAATTTACATAGGGTAATGTTGTTTGATTCATTCTGTTATTTTTTCCCTTCCCCCCACCCCTCCCACCCCTCTTTTCCCTCTATACAGTCCTTCCTTCCTCCATTCTTGCCCCCCTCCCTAACCCTAGCTCTAACCCTAACACTAACCCCTCCCACCCCCCATTATGTGTCATCATCCACTTATTAGCGATATCATTCGTCCTTTGGTTTTTTGAGATTGGCTTATCTCACTTAGCATGATATTCTCCAATTTCATCCATTTGCCTGCAAATGCCATAATTTTATCATTCTTTATGGCTGAGTAATATTCCATTGTATATATATACACCACAGTTTCTTTATCCATTCATCAATTGAAGGACATCTAGGTTGGTTCCACAATCTGGCTATTGTGAATTGAGCAGCTATGAACATTGATGTGGCTGTATCTCTGTAGTATGCTGATTTTAAGTCCTTTGGGTATAGGCCAAGGAGTGGGATAGCTGGGTCAAATGGTGGTTCCATTCCAAGTTTTCTAAGGAATCTCCACACTGTTTTCCAGAGTGGCTGCACTAATTTGCAGCCCCACCAGCAATGTATGAGTATACCTTTCTCCCCACATCCTCACCAACACCTGTTGTTGCTTGTATTCTTGATAATTGCCATTCTAATTGGGGTGAGATGGAATCTTAGAGTGGTTTTGATTTGCATTTCTCTTATTACTAGAGATGTTGCGATTTTTTTTTTTTTTAAGAATGTGAGCTAGTTTGCTCATCAAATAATAAATGGCCTTTTACCCATGAAGGTGAAATATGGTTCTCAAATATTCCTTGGATTAAAGAGGCATATTTAATCTAGGAGAGGCAAGCAGGTTTCCATTCAGAGCGATTGAATGATGTAGCTGCCCAGAATGTGACCTGGAGAAGACACCTGAGCCCCTAGTGACTGGAGGTGACTAGGATGCACATCCTTCTCATGGGTTTTCCTTCTGTAATCTGTTTTCTGAGATCCAGAGAGGAAAATCATATGACTACCTAGAAAGGAATGCTTCATAATCACTTAGTACCTGTTAAAAGCATTAGAGTCGGGAGGTCCAAATATGTATTTTTGAAAAAATGAGAACTAAGATATACAGTATAAAAGTGTGTGTGTGGGTGTATGTGTATGTTGTGAGGAAGGCAGAAGTAGAAAATAGAGGAGGAGATGAACTATGTTAATCAAGAGCTTTCAGAAAGACCAACTCATTCAATTAAAGTTGTTTCAGGATTTTACATTCAAGTCCAAGAAAAATTAACACTAAGAAAAAATCTATAAGATTTCAGACATACTGGAGAGAAATGATACTGGACAAGTAAAGCCTCAAGGAAGACTATTGTCAAGATCTTTACAATAAAAAGGTAAAGACTATGGCAATACTGAAGAGAGACTGTACTTAACTCTGCCAAAATTTTAATGCAGGAGAGTGCCTGATAGCTGGGAAGAGTGTATATGCAATGAGGCCATCTGTGTGTGCTCCATGAAGCTCATAGAGGTTAGCTCCTACTCTCCCGCTGAGACTGGGAGATAGGAGCTATATCTTTCTTAATGATTCCCTTTCAAAGGAATGGCTCCCAGGACCTTGAGAAGACATCCTGGGTTATAAAATTGACAAGAGTCTGGGAGAAATTTACATCTCAAAGGAAAAGAGAAAGAACTTAACAGTGTCAAGTTTTCTAAAGTCAATGCTTTAAAAACAGGGAGGTCAGGGGCCTACAGTCAGGAACAGACTTATCTGAAGTTTACTTAACCTTCTTGGCCAAGTGTAAAATTAAATTTACTGTTATGTGTAGTTCTGGATACACAGGCAGTAGTGTTTTGGAGAGGCTGGAAATGAGAGTAGAGGTTGAGCTGGTCTTTGAAGAACCTTGTAAAGTAATTGGAAGGAAGAACATTTCTGTCCTAAGCAGCACAATGAGTTCAGACAGTTTGTACAGACTTAGCACTGCATGTGGGAAACACCAGGAATTTATTTTTGTTCCTCAGTTTTAGATCATCTTCAATATCCTCCTCGCCTCCTTTCTTTACATCCCAGGATGCCAGTTACTTTGTGCTGCTTAAGCTGCCAGTTCATGTGCTGCCCACCTGCTTCCCGCCCTTCACAAGCGTGCAGTGGGACAGGCTACTGTGGTACTTTTGAGGCCTGTGAAGACAATCTTACTGGATTTGCTCTAGTAAGCATTGTCCTCCTAGTCATTTTAATGTTTAAGAGACCTACTAGAAAACAGAAACAAAGTTTTCCAGTCCTGGTCCACAGGTCCTGTCTGAAATGCTAACAGGAAATCCCACAATCTTTTTCCTTCAAGTTTTTATTTCAAAGCTAACCAGCCCTTACTATTCTTCAAACTATCTCCTACTTCCAAAATTAAAAGGTGAAGAACAGACCAAGCACTTGCTCACCAAGCCAAAGCAAAGCAATAGAGGGGAGCCACCCATACATGGAGCCAGCTAGTCTAGGGACATGCACATGAACTGACTGGAGACCCATGGGAGAATGGGATAAAGGATGAGGAAGACAAATGTCAGAGAGTACCTGCAGCCTGGAGCCTTGTTTCTGGAGTCAGACCTGATGACAGTTCAAGTTCTTTTACCTGTGATGTGAATGGACCGCTCTGACCCTCAGGTTCTTGATACTGTTAATTAAAGTGAGGTGATGGGGTTCAGGGCATGTTACTTCAACATATTTTAAAATGAAGAAATTTGAGAAAACTGCAGAAGCAGAAAGGTTACTCTCAGAACATCCCCTGCCCTTCTCCCCAGAAGAAAATCACAAGACCCTCATGTAAATGGTGCCCTGTGCCTGGAGGATCAGATTATCTTTGACAAAGATCAGAAAGAAGAATCTGAAGAAACAGCCTTCTCTATGTTTCCTGTAGTTTATTACCACGGCCTCACACCTTTTTAATCTATTCTTCTCCAGGATTCTCCATTTCTTTGTAGGTAACACACAGTTAAACCTGTTTCTTTGACTATGATTTCTTTAGGGAAGCTCCTATGTCATGTGATATGTCTATTAAATAAATTTGTATACTTTCTTTTTAATGTCTTTTGCAACAGAGGCCTCCCCTGTGTACCTAAGGAAGTATGGAGGAGAAATATTTTTCTTCCCCTACAGAGAGAATCACAAATTATATTTTTGTCCTGAATTGTTACTTTGTCTTGACTTGTTGCTTAAATTGTAAAAAAAAAAAAAAATTGTAGAATTCAGTGGCATAATTGCTGTGGAAAATATTGTTTTAACCTATGCTGTTTCTTAAGAATGGCTTCTAGGGTGTCAGATCTGTCCCTAGCATATTTCTGAAAAATTTATGTGGGTCTTTTAAAGGGTGTAAAGATTTCTTAGAGATACTAAGATAAACTAAGAGACATACAATAGCATGAGCTAAATATACCACAGGATTCACATTTTGAAAGCAAGAAGGAAAAAAATATTCCTTGCTTTGCAGACCTGGGAGTCGTTAATGGCTAGTGCAGTAGATGGATTTGAGTGAGCAAATTGATTTGCGTGAAGAGCATTCCTTGTCTTGAGCTGCCTGCCTGACATTTTGAGAATACAGATTCAAGACAGATCTGTGACAGCTTCAGTTGTGGAAAATTCAGTAAGACTAAATACGATTCACCGATGGTGTAAAAAAAACAAAACATAGTGAAAAACAACCTGGTATTTGCGTGTAGAGGTCACTTGTGGATCTGAAAACATGTATGGAATTTCTGGCTAACTCAATGGATTTTTTACTTCTGTTGGCTCTGTGGATCTCCTGTACTCCCACATGACACCCCCCACAGCTTGTCACCACTGTTTGATGCTAGAAAAGAAATTGTAATGAGAAGAACAACACTGAGGCAATAATCTTCAAGCCAGTCAGCAGTACTGAAATGTGCTATTATCAGTTGATTGTGTGCTAACAAATTCATTGGTTGTGTTCTTGCTGGAGAATCATCACTTCTGTCAGTCAAAGTGAACTTTCACATAAAATTTCCACTTTTTCCCCCCAAAAAGACAAAAAAGTCTTTATTTTCCATTCTGATGTCAGAGTGGATATTTATGCCAGGCATGCCTGGGATGGGGAAGGTAACATATCAGAATCATGTGAAGAAATTTTTCAAAAACGTATTTTAGGCCTTATTGCCTTGAACTACGTTACTACACTCATTTGACAATTATTGAGCATCTACTGTATCCAAGGGACCCATGCAGACAATAGTGGTAGAGAGGTAAACAGGTGCCAAGGTCCTCATTGTCCTAAAGCTTAACTTTGTGAGGGGGAGTTAGAGTTAACCAAAAATTAACTGAATAGGTTGATTTCAGACAGTTAATGATGCTATAAAGAAGGCATGTTTCAATAGAAGATAACAGATGGAGGAATTTTAACTTGGCTGGTTGGGGAAGTCTCCTAAATCTATCTGAATTATTTTTTCTTCCTCTGAATGTATGACCCTGATATCTGGTAGATAAGACTGATGTGAAATTTAAGAGTGTTAGCATTTTAGGGCTGGGGTTGTTGTTCATTGGTAGCGGCTCTCACCTAGCATACATGAGGCCCTGGGTTTGATCCTCAGCACCACATAAAAATAAAATAAAGGTATTGTGTCCACCTACAACTAAAACAAAACATTTAAAAAAAGTTTTAACAGTTTAATTGCCTGGATCATAATAAACACTCAATGAGAACAGAGTGTTCAATAAATGGTAGTTAATACTATAATGTTTTGTGACTTGGTTAGGATTAGAGATAATGTCTGAAATGATCCTCAGGATCTATCTAGAGTATAGGACTCTTTCCACTTCTTCCCAAAGACAACAATTCTTTTAATTCAAGGCTTAGTTGAGGATGACTAGAGACACTATGCAGTGAATATGTTTACTAAATAGTTCTACCAGTTTCCATGCAAGTGCCTTGCTCTGGCCTACAGAAGCCTGTTTACCACTTTTCTGATCTGAAGAGTGACTTCTGATTGTTCTAAAAACCAGGAGATGTAGAGGGGTCTAAAACCAAAGGTTAAATTCCCCTCAAAAGGAATTATAATAACAAGATTTCTGCCTTTTCATAGGGTAATCTTTCCCACTGCTCTGTACACTCTTTTGGGTAAGAGATAATGTTGACTGTCTGCTCCCCAAATACCACCAATACAATCTGTTGACACGGCTAAGCCAAGTGTGTTGCTTACTGTGGAGAGGGCCCACCTATCCAAGGCCGCAGCAGGGCCTCAGAGGCTTCAGGGGAAGGTCAGAAGACCCTGACAGTTGGAAGTTTGGTTTAATGAAGTTCTGTGTCTTATTGTCCCCTGTTAAATGTTTAGGAAGGTCTTTTAATATGAGGGCTTGAACAAGATTGGTTATGGATCACGTGGTAACAATTGGTAGAAACTGCATTGTGAGATTTTGAGAGAAGGGGATAAGGAGAGCTACAGGTCATAAACTCTCTGTTCATGCTTCCTATTGAAGATTGGATAAATCTTGAGGACGATTTTCTATAATCAATAGTCAGTTACTTGCCTCCATGTGACTCTCCTAAAATAGTTAATTTACACGAATGAGGATGGTAAAGCAATATGAATAGTAAACTGGGTAGAGAATAGGTAGTGTCAGGTCTCATTGGGAATTAACACTGCATGGACCCATTATCAGTGAAATGACATTAAAAGGCAAGTGGGGTCACTCCATAGCCAGCAACCATGCATTTTAGTCCTGGCTAATAGAGGAACAGACTGATGTTCTTATGAAAGAAGGAAGTTCCTTCAGCCTTAGTTCAAAACTGCAGCATACCTTTCCTCCATCATTATTTTACATTCTGTGAGCCAGTGGTGTTCTTCTGTCATTTGAGAAAACTGAACTTCAACACCAAGAACAAACATTTAATGTATTGTAAAATACTGTGCTTTGGGATCCAATTTATTTAAGAGTATCAGCATTTTTTATGTACTTTAATTGGGAAAAAGATCTAGTTTAATTAAAAGGGTTAATGATCTATGGGAAAAGAGTCATGATGATACCCCTTCTGGGAGACAGGAGCTTGAACACTGTTTCCTGACCCTGGATGTGGGCCTCAGCTGAGTGCTGTATCCCAGATGATAGGCACACACCCTTGAGCTCCCAGCTCTTGATTGCTGATCTTTTTCTTTTCTCTTAGGGAGAATGAGTACCATAGACATAGACTTTGCCTTTACCACTTCTGGATTTGTGCATTTGATTTGGAATCTCTCTATGAGACAGGGATCAGCACATGATTGTTATAAGAGAACTGAATAGTCACAGCTACCAAGGGACTTGTTTTTCTAGTCGAAGTAGGAAAATAAGTGTTTATGGCCCTGATGTTATAAATGAAGAAACTAGTCTTTCATTATAATAGCAGTATGATACTTGAAGACTTTCTAAAGAGAGATCAGCCACTTTGGGCCTAATTTTCATAAAGTATTTTTCTAATTAATAGTTGACAATTACAGTGAGTTGATCAAACTGTACATCTGTCACCAGGTTAGTTTCTAGGAGTAGAACATGTATATGTTAGATATTAATGTAGGTCTTCCTAATGCTGACATCCTGAATTCCATGTTGCTTTCATTCTTTGTTGTGTAATTTTGAGTGGGGATCCCATAAATTTTTGGTACTAGTGTACTTGGTAGACCGTGGCTTACTTATGGAGTCACATATACAGACTCTTCAACTTGCATCTGATGTATTAGAGTTGTCCTATGTGCTTTAAGATAAGTTAAGAAATTGTCTGACATCCTTCCATTTATGTTAGAATATATTTTCCCTTCAGTTCTTCACTATTTCCAAATTTATAAATATTAACATGTATTTATAGTCTAAATCAGATTCTGAATAGTAATAGAAACCCCATTTGAAAGGGATAATTAAAGAAGGGCCAAGTGTTGGGTAATGACTTAATGGAAGGCTAATTGGTGAGCAATTCTGTTGGTGACAAGTAACGTATCAACTCACAGATAAGGTGCTGAGAAAGATGCAGGGCAACCGACCCAAATGACCTCTGTAACTGCAGACTGTGTCCAATTCGGGTCTATGTTCAGCCAAGCTGGTTATTTGTTATTATGCAGTCAAAAATGAAACTATGATTGCATGTAATTTTGCTTTTTGGTTAATGTAACCAATTGTGGTTAATAAGGTTTAAGTGTGTCATCATATACGTAGACCTTGTTTCTTCCAGAAATGACAAAGGATTATTCATGTAAATGGACTTCATTTCATTAAGTGTCAAACAAATACATTTTAGAATTAAAGTGCAATAGCAGACAGTGTGTACTGGGATATACAGACAGACTTTATGGAATAAACTGACAATTTTTCCAAAAACCCTTTGGTTACAAGAATTACAGTATATTTTTTCCAAAGAAGAAACAAAATGTTATATGTGCTTATTTTATAACTACCAGCTAAATGATAAACATTGAATGAATTTATACAGTTTTCAAAAACTTTTGGCATTTGTCTTCCAGGAAACAGTCATTCTAAATAACGGATATTAAATTGAAGTAAATGTCCTGCAACTAGTGTTGATCATTTTTATAACAGAAATAGAGAGAATTTAGTGATGACAGAATGTGCACACATACACACACATGGGTAACACTGTCACTTTTTGACAGTGGCCTCTTGCTTGGCTTGATTCCAGTGGGGGATAGGAAAGGCTTAAACAAAACTAACTAACTGGAGGCCTAGTCATGAATGGGGAAATTAATTTGATTTCTACAAGTGGCTTGCTAATAAATGGAGATAGGAAAATCTAGTTATGGCTGGAAATTTCATATTCCTTCAACAATATAGCTGTGTCACATTCATGACACATGCTGATGTATGGAGATAAATTGCCTGTCACTTAGTGTGGAAGATACTGCTTAAGTTGTACATTAGATGCATATTAAGTTGTGCAGAAGCCCACATTTAGTCTGTCTGCTTCCTCTAGGTAATATAGCTCATTCATAATGTCATTTTCTTGGATGTGCTGAAGTGGCTAAATGAGCATAGAAGTTATTTATACATTAGCATGGTATGTAGGACATCACTGTTTCCACTTTGCAGAGGGGCAGAGGCGAAGTTGACAGGATTGAATTTATACAGACTCTAAGAAGCTACTTCAGTTCTAATTAGCATTTCTTCCTGAATCTGGAAGGAGGGGAGAGTAAAAGTTACACATCTGAGGCAAAGGCATCTTCTCCTCTGACAACTTGCTGATAAAATTGGGTGGGTTAGCCTGACAAACATGGTATACTTCCAAGTTTCCTCTCTTTACAAAGAATCCAAAAGTCATTTTAAGATACACTCTCAGATCATTCACATGCAATTTCTATACAGTTAATCATTTTTTATGAACCCCCATTTCTTTATGTATTTTAAAAAATATTTTAAGATAGTTTTTAGATGTTTTTAAAGATTTCTAATTGACGTATCACATTTATATATATTAATGAGGTGCTTGCAGCTTATTTAAAATAGGAAGCCCTTTCATTGCTGGTATCTCCTCTTTGGTGGATAACTATTTGTCCACACACAGCTTAACTTGAGTTGCACAAGGCACAGTACAGAGTGATAAGGGCATCCTAAGTATGTAATTGAAATTGGTCTTTCAGGCAAAACATGATTGCTCTTCCTTGAGGCCCTCAGCATGAGCTACTTTTCATTGTCATAATCTCTCTGTACCATCTGGACCTCTATAAAGATGTTGGTCTCAGCGGTGAAATGAAAGACAAAGGGGGACACTAAATAAAACTTACATAGTGTGAGAAAATTGTTATTGTTGATGCTAATCATATCTTTTGAGCTTTTCACCTGAGAATATTAAAATATTTTCCCAGAATCAATCTTTGTTTCAAAGTTTGGGATTGATGGCAAAATTGCTGCTCTAGGTGTTTAAGCAGTTTGACAAGGAACAAATGATGAAATATGAGGTGGAGATGCACTTTTTTTAAACTCATTCATATAACAAGCATTGGTTCTTATGGAGAGATAGTGATCAAAGTAATGAGGGTATATAATTTATCATTTAATAGAGACACAAATAAGGACAAAGGAGAAGCTATTAATAGTTATCCTGGGATAAGAGAGGTATAAACTAGGACCATCCTGGAAAGGTCCCCAAACAGTCATCTTATGTCTTGGCTATGAAAACATGAAACAAGGATTTGAAACTTATAATACTCCCAAACATACATTCTTTAAGTCTTTACTCAAATGTTAAATGTCAGGTTAAAACTGAGCAGCCTTCCCTTACCACCTTAGGTAAAATTACAACAATCCTCTGAGCCCTCAACCTTACTCCCTACTTTATTTTTCTTCCTAGTATTTATCATCTTCCAGTATATCATATACAATTTATTTATCTTCTCTCTGAATAATAGGATTTTTACATGTTTCTGACATTGCATTATTGTTAACATAAACAGATCAGTAACTGCTAAATGAATACTTGCTGAATGGATGGATTATTTATCCATTACGGGTCAGTTTTGCATCAGGCTTGGTGCTAGATGTGAAAGATACAAAGAGATACAATGATCTTTCAAGTGATACAGAAAAAGAGATGTTTTATGGTGCCTCTCTGCATTAGTAAGATTGGTACCTTAGGAGTTTAAAACTCAGACTTACAATAAATAATATTACATAACTAAAGAACTGATACTTTCAATATAGTTTCATTTTCTTAAGTTTTTTTTTTGCGGTGCTGGCGTTAAGTTTTTTATTAAAATTTTAATACCATTTACATGTTAAAGCACTTTGCATATAATAACAGGGAATAAATTTATAAAAATCAAATGTAAGTTAATAAGTCACAAAATTTATCTTGAAGGTTGGAAAAAACTTCAGGAACTGGAACATGGCTTCCTAGAAAGAATCAAAACAGCAGAGTACTAATTTATTTTCAATATTAACGAAGTCTGTATAAATAAAATAGCTTAAAGGCATTAACATCTGATGAGTCTTTTAAAATTGTGAATTTTTCCATGTGTCATTCTCCAAGGGGGGAAAAAAGAGAACCCAAATCTGAATTTAAAAAAACCTAGACTCTTGTTCCTTCATCCCTGCCGAGGGAATTGTGTCATCTTGGGCAACAAGACACCTTATTTTTGGCTCAGCTCTTTTGTTTAAGGGACCATAAATTCTCTAAGTTCCTTGTGTTAGTTTCCTAGGACTGCAGTATCAAAGGACCCCAAAGTAGGTGGTTTAAAACAGTGAACATTTATTGTTTCACAGCTCTGAAGGCTGGACTGAAATTTCAAATCTGAAATCAGGGTATTATCAGGGTCATCCTCTCTCCAATGGCTCCAGTGGCCAATCCTTCTTGCCCCTTCTTTCTGGCATTTGCTGGCAGTCCTTGGAACTCTTAGGCTCATGGAGGCCTCATTCTGGTCATGGCTATCTTTCCTGAACGTCTGCACATTATCTTCCCTCTGTGCACATCTGTCTCATGGTCAATTTTCACCTTTTCCCAAGAATAACAGTCATATTAAATTAAGGCCTAACTGAGAGTTAGGATTATGACATACATTTTGAGGACAGACACGAATGAACCTGTAACAATCTGTTTGGGTTCTACATGGTTATAATTCTGAGTAATATCAAGGAGAATTGATTATAATTTTTTTAAAAACATTGGTTTGCAATACCTTCAAGATATTACTTAGAAATGTCTTTGGTCTTTTAATCTTATTATTTAAATACAAAGACCTTATAATTACATCACAGGAAAGAGAATGATTTTTACATTATCTATTTTTTCCCATTGTTTATAGAGGGTTTCAGAGTGATGCCTAAACTATCATCATTGTAAAGAAACATGATTTGGAGGACTAAAATTTGATTTGAGCGTTGGTATGGATTTAGGCAGTTTGTAGAAGACAATGAAATGTTTTATAAAATTTGAGCAACTGTTAGTTTAGCTATTTGTTTTCTGCTCCTACTTAAGGGTAATGTAGACTGAGGTAATTTTTAGTTGTGTTTTACTCAGGCAATGATATCATGAAACCTGCAATGTAGAACATTTTGGAAGATTAGTAATATATTAGAAAACTGAATTAATGCCCAAGTATAGAAATCAGTTTACTGTGAATCACCATGAATTCATATTTAGAAATTTCTAAGTATATTTTTGAAATGAATTTCTATGCAAAATTTCTGTATTTTCTACAAAATAGAATTATTTATTTTTATAACTAATACTGCATTTTTATGAATATCAAGTATATTCAATTCTTTTAAAACTTATTCTATCTCCTGGGTTCAGGTAAAACTATTACTGGTTTCACAAATGTTATTACACATACCTGAAATGCAATACAGACTTTTCTTTCCTTTAGTTGGCTGTTATAGGTACTAGAGAGAATGTTAAAATAGTATTAATTTAATTTTATACAACTATAGAAATTAGCAAATTGCTAGTAAAATCCATGCAGTAAGTGTGTTACATTGGGAAACACCCATATTAATTTTTTTCCTAATAACTGTAATACTTTAGAATATTAGTTCAATAAGATTCAATTTCATTTCAGAAAACGTCTAGTCAAAAGTTGTGCCATCTGTTGGCACCTTTGATATTTCTTCTGAAGTTGAGAAACCAGCTGACATAAATGTACTGAAGCCTCCACTGGTCATAGTTAATGTGTTTTTCTTTGAATGGCCAGTTAATCTGATGTGTAATGGGACAAGTTGTTAATAGAAGAATGCTGTTGGAATCATGTAACTATAAATGCTTATATATTACTGACTTAATTGAATTTCCTTTCATTGGTAATAAAATTCAGAAGAGCATGTATTTTGATAATGTATGAATGTCCTAATCAAAAATCATTCCACAATCTTATATTCTTAAATAGTTATTTTACATGTTTTATTTTTGTTTACCTATTATGGTTGTTCTCATTTACCATTTAGAAAAATGTTATACCTAAGAATCAGTTGTTTTGATGGTTCTATGTATTGTTCTTTCATTAGGGAACTATCTTATTCTCTGAGATCTCTAGGTCTTTGAGTAGGAGTAGCAAGAAGAAGGGAAAGGGGAAGAATGTCAAACTGAAAATCATATGAGCCAAGAGAAAGGTTTTACGGTCCTATGTCTCATCCAGCCCATCAGTGAAGATCAGTTACAGAGGCTTAGTCTCAATATATGTCATTCAATAAAGCATTTGTTTTATAGTTAATGTATTTCCTTTCATCAACATATTTTCCTTTTCAATGCTGCTGAAATAAATCTTTGATCAACAGATCATTCAGAACATATTTATAAAGCTTCCTACCATATGCCTAGCACATGACCAGGAATGTGATAAATTCACCTAAGTATAGAAGTAGTGCAGTATTTTTGGTGCTTTCATGCAGTTGACTTCATTTTTCCTTACATATTATTTATTTAATATTGTTGTCTTCAGTCTTTGGTTTTTCCTCTTTTTTTTTTTTTCCATTTATTTTTATTTTGCAGTGCTGGGGGTCCAACACAAGACCTTGCACATTCAAGATATGTGCTCTACTACTGAGACACATCTCCAGCCTGCTTTCCCTCTGTTGTGAATGAGAAAACAAAATTAGATAACAACACTGTTAGGAAAGTGTGAGCCCATCTTTTTTTAAAAATTATTATTTTTCTAAAGACTGCATTTTGATTCATTGTATGCAAATGGGGTACATCATTTCATTTCTGTGGTTGTACATAATGTAGATTCATACCATTTGTGTAATCATACATGTATGCAGGGTAATGATGTGTCTCATTCCACAATTTTTCATACCTCCTCCCTCTCATTTCCTTCTACATAATCTTATAGCAATATAAGTTTAAAGTATGAAGTCATCACTGATTAAAAATAAAACACTGAAGTGGAAGTATTTGAGTTCAAACAGTAGGTCACTTAACATTGTAGGCTAAATTTATGGATTTGTAAAAAATAATACCTAATAAGTGACCTTCAGATAAGGTTTATGGAGCTTGGAAGAACTATATTTTCAATATTCAACATTTGTTCTATATATAGTTGTTTACTATTTTCGTAGACACATATACATTTTCCCAAAGTTTATAATTTCAAAAGTTTTTAATATGCTGAACACATGACAATGTAAATAAACACAATGATATATTTGGAAAAGTAAAAATCTGACCCAATCTCAGCATTGTGGGGTAGTATATTACATAAAAGTAATTATTCACATGTATTCAACAAAATATTGTTGGAAATATGAATTAGAGGTATAGTCCCTTAGTCTTTAGAAGTAGAATAAATGCTTTATCATATTTATGAATAGTTTTTCACAAAAAGGAAAGAGCACTTTTTTGAAGTCCTTATCAAATAAGGTAACCATAAATGAGGTAATCTTCAGAGTTGGAGGAAGGCATGTTCATGATTATTTTGTCTTATTGAATTTGAAGAGCAGCTAGCTAATCGAACAAAATTAGTTACAAATATTTATAATCTCAACTTATTTTTTAATTCCCTGAAATATTTAGTTAATATTAGTCAGGTGAAAAATTATTCAATAGTAAAGTTCTCATCAAGCTACAAACTTTTCCATGCTGATTAATATACAACTGTCAAAATCTGAGTTGAATGAACAATGTATTATTAAGCTGTGCATAATAAAAATTTCTCAAATGCTACTTCTCATCCATCATGAATATATTCAGTGTCTTACAAAATATCTGGCCTGTTGTAAATATTCATATATGTTGACTAAAGATTTCTCCAATTTATAGACATAAGTAATAAATTGTACATTTGTTGCACAATTCATGTTACATAATTATGTGTGATAAGTTTTAATATAAATTGTATTTGTAAGTAAATGATTTGTTTTAATATATCAATTGATTATGTATGGAACTATTAATTTTTAATGAATATATAAATTAGAATCACACAAATATCAAACATAAATAAACACATTTAAACACATATTTCTTAGCTTTCTATATAAATATATAGGCTATCACAAATGTAATTGAATCATCAAAACCACTGATTCCATCCCAGAAGCCACAAAAAACCCAAATACGATCTTACATCATCTCAGTTATGTTATTTTCAAACTCCTCTTTAGGATATGTTACCTGGCAAATATAGTTATCAAATTACAATGATAGCTATTTGAAATACAGACTGACCCAGAGTATCTATTTTGTTCTAGAAGGATTTACATTTTTACTCTCAGGAGAGTAATGAGTGAAGAACTATGAACCGGATGAAAATTGAGAGCCTTCATGCAAAAATGGCATGCAGAAATGTTTCGTTTGACTGGAATAGTGATCTCTTTTTTTCTTTTGCTTTGTTTCTTTTCTACTTTCACATTTTAGGATCTTTTAGTGGAACATGCCCTCGCCTCTTTGCTGTGGCCCTGCCCTTGCTACCTTGCTCCGAAACCCTGATTGGACAGATCAAAAAGAGCAGCCATATTCCTGTATTAACCACAAGTGTTTTTGTAGACTCAAGTGTGCCAGGGAAGGAAGCAAGGTGAACTTGTTTCCTTTCTCTTCATGTGTTTCTTAGGTAGTATAGAGTTTTTATCCCAGTGGCCAGCCACAGTCATCCCTCAAACAAATAAAGCATACACCTGTACCAGGCTCCTGTTAGATTAGGAGCACATGCCCAAGAGTAGGTGGCATGGTTCCTACCATTCCAGGTTTACATTTTGTTTGAAATGAAACAGAAAGGAACAAACCATGAAAAGTAGATGAAGAAATTAATGTTAAAAGTGGGAAGTACTTGGAGAGGAAAGAAAAAAATGTATGTATATATAATTATTAAGCATAGCACTTAAGGAGCTCATTGTATACCTGTAGAGGTAAAGTCAGCATCAACATAATCTAGTGAAGTGTACAGAACTATAGTGGTGGGAGGCCTGAGGAGAGATTAATGTGGACTAAAGTCTCTTGTGTCATGAAGGATGTTGGGCTGGAAATCGAACAAAAGAGGATAAATATTCATATGCTCTAAGGAAAGAAGGTATTATTAAACCTGGTGCCAGTAGTAAAAAGTAAGAATGAGTTACCTGGCAAACAGATCTCTGTCTTGATGGGTATCCACAAAGTAAAAAGAATTACCTTCCTTCTAGCTGTCAGATTGACATCAACCATTGGGGAAAGGCTGTGAATCCTGTAAATGATGATTCTTAATAGATGTAGTAGCTATAGTGATGGGGACATTTAGATCTGTCTGTAAAAGCACAGTGGAAAATGCACTGTACCCATTTTGCAAATAAAGAAAATGAACTTCAAGGAGATGAAATTACTTGTTCAGTTAACAATGTCGGGAGGACTGCCTGAGTTCTAACTTTTTCTCATCTGATTCAGAAAGTATTTCTGCCCCCAGTCATTATACTATCCTACCCTTAGAAAGATGCTCATCCAGTAAAATCTTGTAGAGGGGTAAAATGGTCTCTTTTGTTGTGATTCTCCAGAATATTTCGTTGGATGACTAAGTCTTATTGATTCCTGAGGACTATCATACACTGTTCATTGGTTCATTTATCAATTACAGAAAGCTAGCAACTACTAAGGAACTGATTCTCTGGGTATCAGTAGTAACTGGAATGGATTTCTTTTTCTAGAAAAAGTCTAGGTGGGAAGATGAGGTTATACAGAGTAACTTCAGAATTTATACTCTTGGCATTGCTAACCCAAGTATTACCACATGGTCAGGGTCTAGATTTTGAATTATTGTATAAGGTGATGATGTTATATCTAATTTATTTTTTAATCTACATAAACCAGTTTGTTTCTTACAGATATTGTTATAGAATATACCCATTAATTTTTTTTTTTACATTTGAGATACTTTAGTGATTTAAACTCTTTTGATTTATCAAGGTTATAGACATCTAAAAGATCCTAAAAATTTTAACTTAGATAAAAATTACAGAAAATCAGGAAAGAAGAACCAGAACAAAAATATAACTGAATAAATAACTAAAACCAAAAATGTTCCTCTTTTTCTTACTAGTTTCTAAAACTAGAACCTCACAATTCATTTTGGAGTTTACGGTGACTGGAAATATTTCACATTTAGCAAATACGAAGAGAATATTAAAGTTTTCAAGCACAATTTAGATAGTAGAACATTTTGATTAAAAGAGGCCCTTAACTACCATCATTTTACATTTGATAATTCAACACAGAGATGTAGAGATGTTCTTAAAGTTGTCCCTATTTCACTGATAAAAGAGTCTCAGCAATCTTATATTACTGGATCCAAACAACCAACTTTGTAAGGAAAAGAACCTGGTTCCTAACCTGCTAGAGCATCTTCTAGACGCAGGCTAGAATGCCAGACATCAGCCCTCTGATACCTGCCCTGTGGTTCTTACAGACAGTATTTGTATTCAGGCAGCATAAATGAATGTCATTATGTTGCTTTTCCTAGCATTTACAATTTTTATTTTTGGAGGTTTATTCATTTAGAATTAATATAATTAATTATCTCAAAGTTTAATTTTGAATGTTTATACCCATATTTCCTCAGAGAACTTTAATGTTCTCAAAGCAAATATCATCTACTGGAATGTCAATTATCATTATTATTGGAAACATTTGCATGTTTTAAGTCACAGGCTAAGATTAATCTACCAGAATTTACTTTACCTTTCAAATAAAATGAAAACCACCTTTTAAAATTAATAAAAATCCCTCAAATAAATAGCAAAATATTTTAAATAATTTTTCTCTTTTTTGTTGAAAAACAAAATAGAATTATATAAGAAATTAAAAGTGAAGCTCACACATATTGTTCTTTCATAGGCCTTATAATTTGCCTGTATGAAATCATATATTTAGGGTATCATTAGATTTTCATTTGTCTTATTATTTTATCTTTCACTTAGTAGTTTAAATCTCTTTTGCAGACAATGTGAAAGGTGAATCCTGTTTTTAAATATTTTTTTAGATGTTGCTGGACCTTTATTTTATTCATTTATTTACATGTGGTGCTGAGAATCAAACCCAGTGCCTTACACATGCTAAACAATGCTCTACTGCTGAGCCACAACCCTAGCCCAACAAAAAGTGATTCCTTCGTGAGATTCCTTTAAGATCAACTGTGGCTTATAAGATCTGTTTGAATTAGAAAAATTATAGGGAAGGGAACCTACAATCTAGAAGATTTCTCATCTAAAAAGTTTGGAAAAGGAAGCTCTCCTGACCTGGCTGAGGTTATCTGTATTATTCACAGAAAATACAGGTCTAAGGGAAACCCTAGTAATTTCTTTACCTTTCACACATGAAAGAGGACAAATCTAATAATGTGATCTGTTCTGCCACAAATAAGGAAGGATGATGTAAAAGTAGGCTGAGGCATTGATTGAATCCAACTATTAAAGCCGCAACAAGGAGAGAGCCATTGTTGCTTATCTGCATCATGAAAGCTCCTTATTACAAAGGTGCACCTCTGAGCCTTAACTCAGACCTGGCATTGGGCCCCACCTGGGAAGCTAAGACAGACGCACAGACACACACACGCGCACACGTTATTAATGTACAGCTCAGAACTAATCTAATCTAAACACTTTATTTTGCAAATGATCAAATTGAGCCTATAGTAGTTTAATAATTTAATCAGTTATCTGTACCTTTCAAATCCAAATATTTTATGTCCCATACTAGTTATTATCATCTTAATTCAACACATAGGACACATGAAAATGGTTTGATTATTTACACTAACCTTTTGAGAAAGTCACCTTAGTTGAAAGGCTGCTGTGAATTCTTATTCTTTTCCTGGAGAAGTTACAGAAGTTGATTTTTTTTTTTTTTTTAAACCAAAAGGAAGCAAAACAAATCCTTCAAAATTGGAAAACCAATTAATTGCCTGAGAAGTGCAATTGACAAAAGTTCATTCACTTATGATTATTGTTCCTTATCTGATTACAGACAACTTTGAAGGTAGGAACAAAACTCGTCCCATACTTAATGAATTGGTGTATCTTTTATTTATTCTCTTGACTAGTCCTCAGGATTTTTTAGCAAGGGCATCTAGGTATTTAGCCATCTCAATAAGTATCCTACATGAGAACTTGTAGTTAGGTTTGATAATTCATTTTGCATTAAATATTTTGCATAATCAAAATTAATATTGCATACTTAAATTTTAATTGAATAAAGAAGTTCTGTTTTGCATTGTTTTTATTTCTTTTTTAAAAGGAATATTTAACCTATTATGAGAGATGAAATACAAAAGAATACTAGCATTGAAATGGTTGCATCCATAACTATCCTTATAAAATTGTCTTTTTAAAAAAATTAGCAATAAAATTGACTTAGGTAAGGACTTTTTGAATGTTAATAAATGAAAAATTTTCCTTGTCTTCCCATACCAATGACCCATAAGATTTTCCTTTATTAACATTCAATCTTCAGAACTCAGAATCACTTAGACTTTTAACTCTCTTGACTCTTATCAGTTTCCAAGTTTGATTGGTTTGGGTCTTCCTCATATACCATTCACAGTTTTCCATTGGTGGCAACATCATCCTAGTTAAGACCTTTTCTGCTTACTCTTTTTTTTTAAATTAATTTTTAAATTTATTCTAATTAGTTGTACATGACAGTAGAATGCATTTATACATTTGGATAAATCATACATAAATGGAGTGTAATTTCTCATTTTTCTGATCATACTTAATGTAGGATTATCTGCTTACTCTTAAGCCTGCTTACCAATCTGCTAGCACTAATTTCCCTGACACTAGAGTAGTATGCATTCCAAAAATAATAGTTTCAATATTTCCCCCTGCTCAAAAATCTTCTAACTTACCATCATGTAGAAGATGGCACCTGAACTTGGAATCCTGTATTCAAGATCTTCCAAATTCCCACCCTGGTTTTCATTGCTAATCTATCACTATTACTTTCTGTGAACAATAAACTGAACTCAGAAGGGTATTTTTCTATGCTTCAATGCTGTGAATAGGCACAAGAGAAATGGTTCCTGTCTTGGGAGATGTACAGTCTAGTTTGTGAAGCAAACTAGCTGTTTGTGTGGCACCTAAAAGCCAGTCACCAATTTATAAATATTTTGAAAACACTTGTGTTATGAGACTAGTAATTCATCCCTTCTTTCTAGTAATACAGTTTAATTTTGACTGATTTTGTACTGTATAAAAAGTGAGTCAAACAGGTTCTTGCTATACATAATTTACCAATTATTTTGCTCAAGTGATATATTAATGAGAATAAGTTAGTAGAACTTCATAGAATGAAATAATTCCTAACTGACATCTTTTGTTCAACAGTCTTTTTTTGCGACTTGGTCATGTTGTTGCATAAAATTTGTAGATTATTCTTTCTCATCATAGTTTATTTCTATTGTTTGCTCATTCTATCCATCCTATTTGATTTGGGCACATTTAGGTAGTTTCTGCTTTGGTGCTATTATGAATTGTGTTGCTATGAACATTTTACTGCATATCATTGGGTGAACATGTGTAGCTTTTTCTCCTGGATGTATACTTAGGAGTAGAAAGTCTACACCATGGTGTATGTTTATGTTGAGCCTTACTGAACACTACCAGTTTTTCAAAATAGTTGTATTTTCTTTAGTATTGAAAGAAATTAAGAGACCACTTCTAGAAAGGTGGTGTGGGAGATGTATTATAACATTAATGCATTAGGTAGTTAACATTAGAAAAAAGAGAGAATGTGTGCCATAAAGATCTGACAGAACGGGGAACACTGTTTCTCTGGAGAATGGTGCTGGTGGTCCTGATGTAGGCAGCTCATGTGGAAATGAATGTGATTCAAGATGGAGGAGCTGAGCCTTATTTTATTTATAGTAAGTAGTATATGATGCAGAGCTTTTCAAACTTTTTTTTTTTTTCATTTAAAAACATCTGCCTTAGGTTTCAAGTGCTTTTAAATTAGCTTAGTTTTGAATAGGTACTAATAAAACTACTGTGTGTGACCATTGATAATAAAATCCTTGTTTCGTGTCGGCATGTGGAAGAGTGTTTTTATTATTCAAAAGAGAACATGGGCTTTGTTCATTTTCACAAAATACTCCTTCTTCAAGGTAGTTTGGGCCTGTCTCTGTATCCCTGGTAAGCCACTGAACTGTCTCAAATTTCAATTCTTTTTACCTGCCTAGATAATTTTCCATAATTCACATCTGTATGTATTGGTAGCTGACTCTATTGGAGAGCATAAATAAAAATGAGCTTCATTTGCCAGTAAAGACGTACAAGCCCAGACAATGGCCTAGAGCCAATTAGGAGAATCTATAAACGGATGCTGTGTTCTATGTGGCCACAGCCAGAGACTTTATGAAGAATTGAGCTCATTTTTTTTCCCCAGCAGGCAGTATTCTCTAGGTTCCTGTGTGGTTTCCCCTGATAGCAAAAAGAACAGAACTCACATTGTGAGCCCTGCTAAGGGCAGACTGAGAAGACACACAGAGCACACTTTAATTGGGTTCAAACTCTAGAATGCAAAAAAAAAAAAAAAAAACCTGTAAAAGTTAGATTTTACATTACTAAAATTTACAAGTATTTCATAGATATAAGCATTCAGTTTAGATGTAGAAATCAATAATTTATTGTTATCATAACATTTGAAAGTAAGTCTTTAAAAGTATTTACTTTGCTTGTCATTTTTTTTTTTTTTTTTCCCACAATGATAGCCAGAGGGTCCCATTTATTGCTTTTAAGAGTAGTGCCATTTGGAACACTAAGTAGCAAGTCTTATTTCCCCAAAGCACTTATAAACATACAAATTATTTGCTGCTAATCTTTGTAGATCCTTATTGCTTTTTTTTTTAAAAAAAGTAACTGCTATGAAACAATAAATTACAACCAAATCCTATATTGTGATATTCATGCAATCAGGCATGAATTGCAGTATGGGTAAAAATGATAGCATTTCTGTACTAAGAATACTGCTGAATTTAATAAGACTTATTCATTTTTATCACAGTACTGACCTCAACAGCTTCTTCCAGTTTACTTGCCATTTTTAACTGAATAAATTATTGGCAAGGTCATCATATGCCAAGTCCAATGACCACTTTTCTGTCCTTATTTTATTTGACTTGATGGTAGCAGGTCATAATATTGACCATGATCTCCAGCATTTCTCTACTATCCTTATTTACTGGTCTTTGTTGTCCTGTTTTGCTGTCTTCTCTTGCCCTGTTGACTTTTACATGTTGGTCTGAAAGCCTCTCTATAGCTTTCCCCAGCTGATTCTGTGCTATGACTTTCAATATCATCTATGTGCTGATGAATCTCAAATGTTTATCTCTAATCCTGACTTCTACAATGTGTTGTCGCCCGCAGCAACAATCCCATGGGAATTTATTGGAGGTGGACATGAGCTACTTTTATTATCTTTATCTGGGCTACTTCCTTGTTTGCTTGTTCACTAGTTTATAGAAGAAGAGAGGCTTTGCTTAGTTTTAGTTTTAGAGGAAGAGAGGCTTTGCTTAGAGGAAGAGAGACTTCGCTTAATTTTAGAGGAAGTTTTTGAGGAGCTATTTCTTAGAGTTCTGCTTCTTAGAGTTCTGCTGCTTCTTAAAGGTGGGTCGCTTCTTGGAGGTGTGGGGTGCAGCGTGCGGCCTGTGTCCTGAAACCTGCGACCTGCCATCTGCGACCTAGAGTTGTCTGCTTAGTCCTGCGTTTTGTGATCCTACAACCTGCGACCTAGAGGTGTGGCTTTAGTCCTCCGCCTGAGATCTGCTCCCAGGGGAAGAGAATGTCTTATATACTCTAAGGCAGCCAATCAGCTTAGGATTAAGTAGCACGGTTAGAGCATGCGCCATAGTACCAATCAAGAAAGAATGAGGAACATCTGTTGACCACTAGCACAGAGGAGACATTAACTAATCAGGCAAAAGTAGATCACGCCATGTTAACACTAATTATGGGCCACCTCTTGGCTTAACGCCAGCTGCCATCTTAGGGCTACTTTAAACATGTCTCTACAACAATGAACTCTGAAATTGTGTAACTAACCACCTTCTCAATATTTCCACCAGGATGTCTAAAAATCTCAGACTTCTCAAGATCAAAAACAGAGTATATTTTCTTTTTCCAAACTCATATTACTCTGTGCCTCATTTCTCATACCCAATACCTAGGAGTCCTCCTGGATTTCTCACTGACTCCAACTCTAAAAGGCACATGTGCATATATATTACAAGAAGTGAAAATTCACTTAGGTGCACCTGCAAAAGTTATCCCCAATTTATATGGATCTTTCCATTTTCACAGCTAATGAATGAATCAAGCCACCATCAGTTGCAGTTTGGCTGCATAACCTCTTTACTGAACCTTCTCTAAAATCAGATTTTTTTTTTCTCTGTCTGTATCATCTTATCTCCAGGCTCACTCTTTTATTCGCTCTGCCCCAATTTTACTGACCTTCTTTCCATTTCTTATGTACTCCAAATTTTTCTTGCTTATGGTTTTCACATGTCCTTTTTTCTATTTATAGAACTGTCCCCAGAAATTATATGACTAGCTTATTCTGGCTATTTTAACCTTATCTCAAAAGCCAATTTTTTAGTGAGGACTTTCTGCCACCCCTCACCTTTCCCAGTTACTCTAACATTTATTTCTTCTAGTTTTATCATCTTCAATTCTTGATTACTCAGAAATTATCTTATTCTTACATATTCCACCTCTGTCTCCACTCATATAATGCACTCTGCTTGAGAAGAGATTAAGAGAGACGAGGAAAACTGAAGCATATTTTTTGCTCTCACACTGCCAACATACTTCAGGCATCAGACATGTTGCGGGTGGGAGGGTTCCTGATAAGTCGACCAAGCAATTCTTCAATGGACACCACCAGCTGGGTGTCCCCTAATTTCACTCAGTGTTTACACTGTTTACCTGGAGAGTGTGTCAAATCGTATAGATTGAGAACTAAGTTCCACAATTGCTCCCAATTCAGATGCTAGTCAAAAGCATGGTTGTGATCTATGCTTCCAGTTGACCATATATCCACTGGGTTCCCATGACCCTGTTCTTAGGTTTGATTAATTTAATGGAGTCATTCACAAAACTCAGGGAAACACTTTACTTATGTTAGTTAACCTGGTTTTTTTTATAAAGGGTATTGCAAAGGATAGAGATGAACTTCCAGATAGAAATGGACAGGAAGAAGTGGTACAGGGCTTCTATGCCCTCTCTGGGTGAGCCACTTGCTATGAGCCTCTGTGTGGTCAGCCTCCTGAAGCTCCCTTAATCTTTGTTTAGGGGTGGGGATTACATAGGCATGATTGGTTAAATAGTGGACCATTAGTGGTCAATTTACCCTTACCTAATCAGTTTGGCAATCAATTTAGACCCTATCTAATTATGCTTTTGTAATTTCCGGTGACCAAACACTATCCTGAAGCTGTCTAGGAACTACCAGTCCTAGTCATTCTTTAGCATACAAAAGACATTCTTATTACCCACTCCCGAAGAGTTTAAAGAGCTTTTGTTAGAGTATGAGGATGAAGATGAATTATGCATGTGTGTATACTTACATATGTATGTAATTATGAATGAGAATACCACAGCAGGAATCACATCCATGTTGTTCACAGTTAAAATTATAGCACATGAACTGTCCTAGGATGTAGGCATCCAGTTTTCCTGAATGAATGAATAAACTATGGATGCACTGAAAGTATTCAAGGAAAAATGCTGGTAGAAAATTATATAAAGTGGGCAATACTGATTCACTAATTTATTGACATATTCTCACCCTTCCCTATAGTCCGTCACTTGTGTGCAATCAGTTTACATACACAGGAGAATTATGACATGTAACCTTTTGAAAAGGTCATAATAAATTGTGAATGTATGCACTTAAACTTTATTTTTTTCAGTTAACTTGATGCAATTTTAAAACATGTATTCCCTCTAGGTATTCATCTCCCCAATTGGAAGATACCTCACCAGTACTGACTTTGGAAGTTCTGGTTCTTGCTAGTCCACATACTGTCCCTACTCCTGGCTCATCTGTCTATTTTAGCTTGGTATGCCCCTGGAAACGTGGTTATTCCTAACCTATTTGAGGTTATTACCTATCTGAGGCCTATGTATCATCTTACCAAACAGTTGACCCTTCGTGCTTCTGGTCTCAGTATTCTTGTTTAGGCCTTAGGTGCAGTCTGTTTTCCTTTGTTGGATCATGACATTCCATTTTCAGGGACATGCTCAAATATATATTAGTGTTATAAAAGCAGCTACCTTTATGCTGAGAATTCTGAAATTTTAGGAATGGTAAGCTTTTGGATTGTTACCTTCCTCTGCATCTTTATATTTAAAATATGTTGGAATGAGCCATGGTATAATAGTAATAGTCTTTAAATATTTAAGATATATAAAATACCACAGTTAATATTTTTGTATCCCTGTTTCTTTCTTTCTCTCTCTCTCCCTCTCTCTCGGCTTGAATTATAGTGATGACAATATAGTACCACACTGCAATGGTATTTTTCTTTGTTTACTTAAATGACCCTTTTATATGTTGAATACAAACCAGTACTCAATAAATGTTCTTTCTCCTCCCCATTCAGTCCCTCATTTCACTCCTGCCTTCATTATTCATATGTGAAAACATGTAATTAGGTGGCAGACCCATACTTTGAGACTCCATCTTCCTTCTGGTTCTGCTCTGTAGCAAATTCTGCTCTATAAAGAGATTGTATCTGTGATGAACACCCTGGCCACATAATTTCTCATCCTCTTTACAAAGTGTATGAGGTATTGTGAGGATGGAAGGGTGCGAAGATTTCCACAAGTGTTGGTCATGTTATTCACAGAGGGGAGAGTCAATTTGTCATGTCCCAGACGCATTTGAAGTAAATTTGAAGATAAAATAATTTAAATTCACCTCCATGATGGCATCTGTCCCTGTTTGATCCTTTAACACTAAGTCTGTCATTTTGGGGGCTTATTCAAGAATCAAGCAATAAATAACCAATTGCTGAAAGTTTTCTGTGGATCCAACATAATTTTCATTGTGTTTTAGTACCCGTAATTCATTATTTGTCTTCTAGAAGCATAGAGAACTGTTTGGCAAGCTTTGTTGCCATTCAGAAAAAAAGCGTTTGGTGCTCTGGTTAGACAGGACTTTTTATTTGTCCTGAATCTAGTTTGATGGGAAAAAGTTAGTGCATGGAAAAGTACTGCTGTGAGAATCAGATAGGTCTTAATATTGCCTCTGCCACTAAGTATTAAAATTTGCTACATTATCTGCTATTTGAATTTTAAAGCCTTTATTTTATTGTAGTTGGGTAATAGTAGATACTGTTACTTTTTATTATTTTTCCTTGGAAAATATTCGTATCCCTTCAACTCTCCTAGATCTGTACTGGGGGCCTAGGGCTGTAGGTAGATAATTCTGTGTCCTTACTCCAGCCAGTTTGGAGTAGGTTTTAAATCATCTTTAGTTGGAATGACAACTAAAATATATTTGGCAACACTGAACTTAATGACAGCTGTTTGTTTGGTCTATTATGTGAAGCATCGCCTATCTTCAGAGGTCTTAATATGTAAATAGTTAAAGTGACATACTCTAAGGAGACCCTGGAATCTTTTCAGGCTTAGGTTTCCAAGGTACTAGTTTATATTGATTATTGACTGATATTGTTACTTTGTCTAATGGCATTGAGTGACTGAAGGTTAAAAGTACAGTTATTTGCCTTTCCATAGCTTAAAATACATGCTTAGTAACCCTGATCAGGTAGAGAGTCAATCAAATTATTCTATTACTACATAAAATGTACAATGTGTAAATGCTAACTCTGTAAATGAAGCATTTATCTATAATTCAGTTAGACAGACTTTGAAGTCTAGATAGAGGTGTAAGTTAGACTGATGAACACTTATACTATTTTTATAATGATGATAGGTAGTTTTCATAGTGCAGTATTTTGTAGGAAAGAAGAATGAGAACGAGTATTTAGTATCTGAAGAACTACATTACCAAGATTGTTAATTATCTTAATGCTTAATGCACAATGTACATTATTCCCTCTCCCCCCCCCCAAAAAAAAAAAAAATGAACACTTTGGCCAAATTGCTGTTGTATTTGTATACAAACAGCAAATTGTATGCCCTTTGCTGTTTGTTGCCATTTCATTTGGATTAGATTTGGCTGCCTAGTCATTAAAGCATCTATAGGATAACTGCATCTTGTGGGGATCTTACCTACTGTGAAGATGGGATCTCTTCAGAAGCAGGATATGTCTGTGCATTTCTGCAGGAACATATTCATTCTTAAGACTTTCCCTATTTCAGCTCGATCACTGATATACAGGTGATGTTGAAACTATGCCAGTAGTACTTGTGAGTTTTACTATTCATTTTCTCTTCAATAAAGATATGAAGTATTACTCTGAAACCTACCATGTTTAGTAATTTTTCAGGTATTGAGAAAAAGGTATCTCATTACAGAATTTAAAGGGAAATTTATATTTGTTGGTAAGATAAAAGGCACATTTTTACTTAACTTTCAAACTTTTTTTATAGTTCTAAAATTCATGTTAGTACTCACACATGAACAGATGAACAATAGCTTCTTATTTTTATTCTTTTGTGCATGCACTTAAATCATAAATATTAGACTATCGCTTAACTACCACAAAGACCAGAATTTATCCAACCTTGATGTAAAGTAAGTGTTCAAAATGTTTTCCTATACAAATATTGAATTCCTACCTGTACGCATATTTCCTTCCCATTTTTTTACCCAGAAAATGTAAAATATAAAACAAAAGGAAACATTTCCAGAATGGAGTGAACTGGGGTCTCTAGGACCTGTCTCCTGGCCCAGTGATGCTTTCACAACTCTGATTTCTCACATCTGAACTGACTCAGGACAAGTGCCATCTTTTATGTGAGACTTGTTTTATCCACTCAGCCTTCTCTTTCCCCATGTGTGCAGTATGCACATTAACGTAATATGACTTTTTTTTCTCTAATGCTTCGTAATATATAATTCAGTGCATCATTTTATCAGCGTATAACCCTTTCTATGTCGTCCCACTCTTTGATCTTCACAAGTCACTTAACCTGTAATTGATAAGAGCTTGTACTTCCACAGTACTTATCTAACGTCCTTCTCTGCCAGTTAGAAATATCAATGCATTTAATAATCACTACAACCTTGTAAAAGAGATATACTTACTCTTTTACAGATTTAATCATGTGGAGGTTGAGTCATTTGTCCAGTGTCACACAGTTGCTGAGTGGTGGAGGGACTTGAACCTAGTCAGCTGATCCATACTCCTTATTCTTACTTATGAACTTTATTGCTTCTCTATACTTAGTTTTCTCATTATTTAAATGAGTTGATTGACATTGATGGCACCTAACATTCTTCCAAGTGCTAAATATTTGTTGATAGGAGTAAATGTATGTATGGAAATGTCATGCCTGCTTTATTAGAAAATTTTTTTAATTGACCTGTAGGTATGATGATTTTCCATTTAATCCCTTTTTAGGATTATTAACTTTGAAAGTTATGTATTATTGTCATATGTGTAATCCACAGCACAATTCTAGACATCATGGTGCTCAGTATCCATTTGGTTTGTTGATTCAATGGTGGATTAATTGACTTGAGAGAAATAGGCATGGTAGTTTGTTTTGATCTGCCTGACAGGCAGCACTTGGAAAACTAGAATCTTAAACCACACCAAGATCATTCTTGATTATGACGGAAAATGGAAGAATAGTGTACTCTTAAAGCATCTAGAAAACAATAGAAATTGTTTTCTACTTCCCAGGGTCACCTGGGTAAAGGGTGGAGAGGGGGAATGAGAGTTCAAGACAAGGGTAGGTGGGAGGTTTTGCACCATACATTATTGTGACTTGATTTTTGAGGTTTGAGAGAATATATCCTTTGTTTAAAATATTGAATAAATAATTTTAAACAGTGTCTGTGGTCATAGAATAGTTCCTTAGCAGTACTACTGAGCCAATCTGGGGTCAAAGTTGTCCTTTAGTTGGTCAAAAGGAGGCCATCCTCCACTGGACATCAAGTCGGTCAGGTGAGTTCAATTAATTGGAACCACTTAAGCAGTAAGATTGTGGAGACCTGCACAGGGAATGGTGGAAGAAAGTAAAGTAAGAGATAAACTAATGGGGAAAGAGACTAAAGACAGGCTAAAGATAGACATGATTAAAAGCGATTCTGCACCAACTTAATAGAATGTGTAGCAAGTTCAGTAGGGATCCAGAAAAATCAAGGTGGGTCAGTGCAATTTTCTGGACCACTGAATGGTTCTCTGGGAGACAGAATCATACCCAGAGCTAAGTGGTACAAAGCATGGAATGTAACAGATACAGGAATGAAAGAGGATAAATCCTAGTTAATCAATCTTGCTGATGAGAACACCTTAGTGTTTGAGTTGACTCTGTTTAAAAGGGGAGACTTCAGTAACCTCGTAGGACAAACCATCTGAGACCAGCATGTACAGGTGGAAAACATGTATTAACAAGTGATTAGAGTGCTGCTGGTGCCTTGAGGGATTAATTCAGGATGGTAAAATGGAAATGGCAAACACAGGGGTTGTCACAAGTGAAGTCTGCCTCGTTTAGTATCAACCCACAAGTATTGATGAGATAAGCAATTATAACCATTATTCTATGGTTGAATGAGCAATAAGGATTGTTTTTTTAAGAAAACATAGAGATAATTCAAGGAATTAGTCATTGCCTTCAAAGTCACTAAAACTTCTTTTTTGTTGTTGTTATGATTATAAAAATACATAACAAAATCTAGCCTTGTAAGAAAATGTTTAAGTGTATAGAATGTTATTATCAATGTATGCATAATGTTGTACTGAAGGTGTCTAGGATATTTTCATTTTGCATGAGTAAATCTCTTTACCCATCGAATAGCATCTCTGAATTTCTCCAACCTCACAATCCCTGGCAACAATCATTCTGCTTTTACTGTTAGGCACTTTACTATTTTAGATAATTTATGTAAGTATAATCATGCAATAGTTATTTTCCTATGACTGGCTTATTTTGCCTAACATGGTTCATCCATGTTATATTATATAACAAGATTTATTTATTTTGTTAAACTGAATAATAGTCCATTGTGTGTATATACCACATTTTCTTTATCCATGTCAGTGAACACAGGTTGTTTCAACCCCTTGCCATTGTGAATGATGTTAAAATTAATGCAGAAGTGCAATTTTACTTCAAAGTCTCGTTTCAAGTTCTTTTGGAGAATATTTACAGGTAGGATTGCTGGATCATATGATAACTTTTTTTTAATTCTTTGAGCAATATCCCTATTCTTTTCTATTGTGTTGCATAACTTTTCATTCATACCAAAAGGATATAAGGGCCACAGTTTCTCCACATCCTTGGCAATATTTTCAGTTTGTTTGTTTGGTAATGGATGTTGTAACAGATATGAGGTGATGTTTTATTGTGGTTTTGATTTGCATGTTTCTGATGATCACTGCTGTTGAGCATCTCTTCACATACTTGTTGCCCATTTGTAAATCTTTGGAGAAACATCTATTGAAGTCCTTTGTTCATTGGGTTATTTCCTCTTCTTTTATTTTAACCATTGAGCTCCATGAATTCCATATATATTGTGAAGATACATAGTTTGCACATGTTTTCTTTCAACCTATAGACTGATCTTTTACTTTGGTTTTCTTTGTTTGCAGAAGCCTTTTAGTTTGATGTAGTCCTTTTCTATCTTTGCTTTTAAAAAAAAAAAAGAAATTTCTTTTTTTATATCTGTTTTTTTATTTTTATTTTTATGTGGTGCTGAGGATCAAACCCAGTGCCCCATATGTGCTAGGCAAGCGCTGTACAACTGTACTACAACCCCAGCCCTCTATTTTTGCTTTTTATTACTTGCACTTTTGTGTCATATTAAAAAAATCATTGCTAAGACCAATTTTCTGAAGATTTTCCTCTGTTTTCTTCAAGGAGTTTTATAATTTCAGGGTTTTGCCTGTGATCTATTTTGAGTTGATTTTTTGTGTATTGTATAACATAAGGGTCCAATTTCTTTTATTTGTGTGTGTGTGTGGATGTATGAACCCAATTTTCCACCACCATTTGTTGAAGAGACTATCTTCATCTCATTGGGTAATACTGGCACCCTTCTTGAAGCTTTTTTGATCTTATAAGTCTGGGTTTATTTTTGGCCTCCCTAGTCTGTGGTATTGGTGTATATGTCATAATTTATGTCTGTATTGTACTGTTTTGAATATTGTAAATTTGTACTATATTTTGAAATCAGGAAGTATGTGACTTCTAGGTTTGTTCTTCTTTATTAAGCTTGTTGGGTCTTTTGTGGTTCCATATGAATTTTAGGATTTTTTTTCTGTTCAAAAAATACATTAAGATTTTGTAGATATTGCATTCAATCTGTAGAATGCTTAGGATAGTTTGGCCACCTTAACAATTTTAAGTCTTCTAATCCATGAATGTGAGAATGTATTTCTATTTATCTGTGTCATCTTTGATTTCTTTTAGCAATGTTTGTTATTTTCAGCTTACACACTTTTTGCCTCCTTGGTTAAGTTTATTCTTAAGTATGGATGCTATTTTAATCTAGATTGTTTTCTTAATTACCTTTTCAGATTGTTCAATTTTATATATGGAAACATAGTCTCTATATGTTGGTTTGTACCCTGCAACTTTTCTGAATTTATTAATTAGCTTTAACTTCCTTTCTTTTGTTTTTCTTTCCTTTTTTTCCCCCAAAGGAGTGCTTTATTCCTTTATTGCTTACTTTAGAAAATTTTCAGTGCTGTAAGAATTATTTCAAGTACAATTATTTAAAGTTTTGTAGATTAGAAGTTTCAACTTCATCCAAATATATTCTTTCTTTCTTTCTTCCTTTTTTTTTTTTTTTGGTGTGAATTCTTTAGAGGTTTTTCATAAGATCATGTCATCTACAAACATAGAAAACATTTACTTGTTCCTTTGTCTTGTTGCCTTTTTATTTACTTTTCTTACTTAATTACTTCAGCTAGCACTTCCACTACTATATTAAACAGAAGTGACAAGGGTGGTCATCCTTGCTTATTCCTAACAGAAGGAAATCTTTCAGTTTTTTTACCTTCAAGTATGATATTAGCTGTGGGCTTTTCATTTATGATCTTTATTATGTTGAGGTAATTTCCCTTTATTTCTATTTTGTTGAGAATTATTATTATGAAGTGGTGTGAACTTTGTCACACCATCTATCAAGTTTTGGCATCTATCAAGATAATTATAGAATTTTTATCTTTTGTTCTGTGAATGTGGTAGATCACATTGATTTTTCAGTATTTTAATCCATCCTTCCATTCTAGTGATAATCCTGTTTGGCATGCTGCATGGTTCTTTTAATGTGCTGATAAATTTGATTTGCTCATAATTTGTTGAAAATTTTTGCATCTATGTTCTTTAGGGATATTTTCCAGGCTTTCTTTTCTTACATTGTTTTTTATTGCCTTCCATATCAGTATAGTACTAATAACCTCATAAAACAGGTTTGTAAGCATTTCCTTCTCTTTGATTTTGTGGAGTAATTCGAGAAGGATTGTAATTAATTCATTAAATGATTGGTAGCATTCTTCAGTTAAGCCTTCTGGTCCTGGGCATTTTTTTATTGAGAGGTTTCGAATTACTGATTGTACCTCTTTACTAGTTGTAGTCTTGGAAGATTCTAGTTCAGATTTAGTTTTCCTTGGTCTTATGTTTCTAAGAATTTATCCATTTTTTTTTCTAGGTTATCTAATATGTTGTCATGTAGTTGGTAGTTGTTCATAGTAATCTCTCATAATCTTCTGAAAGTCACTCATATTCTAACTAGGAAAATATTTATTCTTGTATATCTCCTTTTAAGATAGCTTTGCTCTGAGTTTTCCCTCTCTCTCCCTTCCCTCTCTTCCTTCCTCTCCCTCCCTCCCCACCTCTCCTCCCCCATCTCTTTTCTTCATTGAGAAATTAAGTTTACACTATCATGGAAATACAGTCACAAGGGGAGAGATGGTGACTTGCTTATGAACCTCTTTCTTAACAAAATTTGTATTCTCTGGGAATTTTATATAATTCATACAGCCTGAGAGCCCTCATAATTTTAAAGGTAAACACTGTAAGAGTAATTTAACAATAATGTCAAAGCAACCTACAATGCTTTCATCTCAAAGTGCCTCAATTCTTCCTGGTTTATCTGTGTTTTAATACCTTGAAGAGAGGACTTTGTAGTCATTAACCTATGTAATCTCTGCTTTCAGTAGTGTAAACCTCAAATATCCCATAGATTAAAGACTCTGCAAAAGTCCTGCTTGATTAGGCTTTGTGTCCAGTACAGCAGTGACCAACTTGTGACCCAAAGGATCAACTACCTTAAGGCCAGATTCTTCTCCTGTTTTGGTGGCAGTAACTGTACCACTGTATGATACAGTTTCTCCTTGCAGCCTTGGTTCTTCTGTCTCTCTGAAGATACACTCTTCTCATCCCATGAATCAAATAATCAGTGAGCTTTGAAGGATTGTTAGTCAATAAAGAATGAGGCACAATAGATCCAGATGAGGAGCATCTGCTTTTAAACCATGCAAAGTTTGCTTTCCCCTCAAGTTATATATCTTCCCAGTGTGTTTAGTTTCCTGCTCAGACAACCATGTAGGGTATCACCAAGATTTCTATTAACTATTTGTTTTCACATTGCTTTTTCATGGAGGATAAAGCCAGGGAAATATTCCTGTTTTCTAAATATAACACTCTCATTTAATTCTGTGTGGTCAGGCACTAAGAGGACACTGATATGTAAACTAAGTTATAGTATTCAGTGGAAACCCTTTATTAAATTCAATAAGATTTGTCATCATATCCCCAGAGCATTCAGGGGCATACCGGATGCTGGAACCTGTAACATTTTTTAATATGACTTTACCTTATTACAACAGAAATTTTATTACTTTTGACCTTGAGAGAAAACCGAAGGATTCTGGTTCTTAGAAAACAAAAGAGCTGTGGTATTTCAAAACTAATGCGAAAGAATAATACCAATATATTTTTGGTCCTATTAATTACATTTCAGATCTTACTTGTTGAATGTTTACAAATTGACTTATACTCAAGTGTGGTGGAAAAGGACATGCCAACATACCAGGACTGTTTTCTAAGAATAAGAAAGTTTATTTACATGGGATTCTCAACTGAGAGAGATTTTAGTATATTCCTGGATAATCTTACCTATGATTTAATCTCCTTGAAGTTGGGCTCTGAGGATCCTTTCAGATGTAACGTTCTATGATTCTGTGTAAAAGTATTGATTCTTTGGGTAAAATTGCATGAAAATAATGCATTGCTTTGAAGCACAGTTAAGCCAGTTTTAAAGGATGTATTTCAATTAATTTCTGCTCTTGTAAATTAAACACACACACAAACACACACAGAGTTTTTAGATAGCTGTGCCATTTATTTTATCCATACTCTAGAATTTACTAAGGGACCACACAATTTTAAGTTACTTGACAACATGTCTACTGAAATGGAAATATGAGTACAAATGTGTTTAATTTCTAATAATATACAAATAGAAAGAGGCTAAATATTGTGAATTCTTATATTGTAAAGAGAGTTATAAGATGGAGGTGACCCAATGGCTCAAATACAATTTTCACATAATGTTTCTCTGTTATATATAAAGTACAGGCCCTGTAAAATTTTTAATTGTCTCAGTCCCTTCATCCTGATCAAATAGCAAGTTTTTAAAAATGGACCATTCTAATGGCAGCTAGAAAAGGTGCAGCATCAACAGTTCTCATATAATTACCACCACATCTGTTGTCACACTGCCTGATGCACCTGCACCCAGGGACTAGTGTCTGTCTTCATTTGTGTGCACCATACACATGCTCACCCAGAGTGCACCTGCTTCAATGATGAGAAGCTTTCAAAATGTAACTTGCTCATCATAAGAAAAAAAAAAAAATAACAATAGCTCACTAAGGGTCAAGTGGGATTACTGCAACACAGTCAGGGTAAATAGCCTGAACTTGATTATGAAACAGAGGTGCAAAAATAAAGAATCTATTACTTCATCTTCTGATTGCAACATCATTCTCAAAATTCTGATCCATAAACGTTTTGATTCTGTGACATTATCCTAAGAATTCTTGTACATGTAGCTGTTGATTCTATGACAGTATCACAAAGTGCATCAACACAGTCTTTTTAGAGTTTTGCTTCTTCTGTAACTTTCTCTTCCTATGAGGTAAATAATCAAGTATAAGAAACTCTCCCAATACAAACGCTGGGTAAGTGAGAAAGACAAAAACTTTGCGTGATTCTTCATCTTAAAAAAAACAATAAATTTAAGAAAATAACGATATGATGAAACACTTAAATATTTAAAAATTTTATTTTTTGGTGCTCCAATGATTGTTAATCTTCAAATGAAATCCTCAAGCTTTCAACTAGTAGAACTTTCAACAAATAGAACTTTCAGTTGGTATAAGAAAATTGTCCAAATTTCAGCCAATTTTTTTTTTTTTTTTTTTGTCTGATAAGGGTGTTGATTTAGATGGAAGACAGGCAGATAGGAGCAAAGGGGTTTGCAGATTTCGTACAGTGTGATACGCCATCAGAAATTATTCCCCACTCCTAGAGTTGGTCTTTTGTAGTCTTCTAGGAGGTAATGCTCAAATTCTGTTTACCTTGTTCATATATAAACTGTAGAATTAAAAGGCTGAGTCTTGGCTTATGAATTCACTTCTCACTAGCTTTGCAGAGTTTAGGGAATGAAAGGGGAAGGGAGTGAAGAAGTTAGATGCTTTTTAACCTTAGTTATGCTTATAGTTTTACAATTCTATTGATTAAACATTGAGCTGGAAGCTTGGTCATATATTATCATTGATAAAGTGCATGGCTGCTGCATTTTGCATGCAGTTGCCATAGTTACCCTACCACGAAATGAATGACACAAATTAAATTTCCAGGATTCGTTGCCCTCAATCTTTTCTGTAAGAACAAGCAGTCTATCTTTTAAAGAAAACCAGGCTATGATGATCTTTTTAATCTTTCTAGAACCAACTAAGCTTAATAAAAAATAGATTAATATAATAAAAAATGTATTGTTTAAATCATAAAAATAAAATAACAAACACAGAAAAGAATAATTAGTACTTCAGTGATGAAAAGCATCATGCTTGTTATCATGGTAGCTTATTTGTTGGAGGTGAGGAATCATAGAAGATAGAAATGTGAACCTTGAACTTTTAATTAAAGTCAGTTCCAGGACAATGATTTTGCATATCCAAGTTCATATCTTCAAACTACAATAAGTACATCACGACTTTAGCATAGAGCTGATTTTATTGATCTAGATTTAGTAATGAGTCTTTAAAACTTTTCTCTAATATGAGTATAAAAATATTGTTATGAGAAGGGTGATAATCAAATGAGAGAATGCATGAAAATGCACTTTGAACAAAGTGCTAGTTTAAGCCATGTGGACCTGCTCATAATCGAGCAATTTGTACTTATAAAAAGGTACTTTCATATGGTTCAATTTAATGTAAAATGCTGTGCAAATGTAACATATTGCTAATAATACAAGGGATAATTGAAACTGATTGAAAAAGAGTGCAATGAAGATAGTAAAGAACTAAAGATATGAAACTATGGGGCATATTTTGCCATGTACCTCCATTTTTGTTGCTAAAAATCTAGAAACTCATGACAAGGAAGTTGTAAAATGTTTAATGAAAATATGTGGGGCATACTTTACTAAATATAAAATTATGCATATTTAATTTTTTAGTCTTATATTTTTCTATTAAAAAGTATATGTTATGACAGCAACTTTGAAACTATAAAATAATCTAACAGTAAGAAAAATTTTCTCAGGACTTAATTTTTTGTAGGTTTATTTCCTTCTGAGAGTTAACATTCCTCTTGTTTTTTATGTTTTCTTTTTCCTTCCTTTCTTAATAGCTTCATTATATATATGTGTGTGAAACATATATTGTACATAGTAGTATAATAGCTTATATATTATCCAGATGAATTTTTTTGTATTAGTATAGTATATGTACATTATATATATAGTTAAATGAAATTAAGTATATATGTGTGTATATAGAGATGTATATAGACTTATAATAGCTGTATACATATATATATATCCAAAATGTGAATTAGAATCGCTTTATTTTTTGTTCTTTTTAATTATACATGACAGTAGAATCCATTTTGACATAATTATAAAAGTTTGGAATATATCTTTTTTCTACTTCAAGCCCCAGTACCTCTCCTTCCCTTTTCCTTCCCCCACCTCCTGCTCCCTTTACTCTGATCTTTCTGCCATTTATCCATAGATTTTCTTTAAACTGATTTCTTGTGGATGCACAGGGTGGTGAGATTCAATGTGGTATATTCATATATGTACATAAGAACGTTATGTTAGGTTCATTCCACTGTCTTTCCTTTTTTAATCCTCCATCCCTTCCCTTCATGCCTCTTTCTTTGTTCCACTGAACTCCTTTATTTTATGCACCCCCCCCCACATACACCTTATTGTGGGTCAACTTTCATGTATCAGAGTAAACATTTAACCTTTGGATTTTTGTGATTGGTTTATTTCACATAGCATGATAAACCCCAAATCCATCCATTTACTGACAAATGTAATAGAGTCATTCTTTATGGCTCAGTAATACTCCATTGTATATATACACCACATTTTCTTTATTCATTCATCTTTGAAGGGCAGTGGACTGGATCCATAACTTGGCTAGTGGGAATTATACTGCTATAAACATTGATGTGACTATGTCACTGTAGTATGCTGATTTAAGTCCTTTGGATGTATACCAAGAAGTGGGATAACTGGGTCAAATGTTGGTTCCATTCCAGATTTTCTGAGGAATCTCCATACTGCTTTCCAGAGTGGTTGCACCAATATGCAGTGCCACCAGCGAAGTATGAGTGTACCTTTTTCCCCACATCCTCACCAACAATTACTGTTACTTGCATTTCCAATAATTTCCATTCTGACTGGAGTGAGATGAAATCTCAGTGTAGTTTTAATTTGCATTTGTCTAATTTCTAGAAACGGTGAACATTTTTTTTCATATATTTGTTGTCCATTTCTGTTTCTTCTTTTGAGAAACATCTGTTTAGTTCCGTCGCCCATTTATTGACTTTTTTTTTTTTTTTTTTTTGGTGTTTTTTCAGTTCTTTGAATATCCTGGATATTAATGCCCTGAGGAGCAATGGCAAAGGTTTTCTCCCATTCTTTAGGCTCTCTCTTAATGCATTTGATTGTTTCCTTTGCTATGAAGAAGCTTTTTAATTCGATGTTATCCTGTTTATTGATTTTTGGTTTTAGCTCTTGCACTTTAGGGGTCCTGTTAAGAAAGTCAGTTACTGAGCCGATATGTTGGAATGTTGGGCCTACATTATCTTCTAGCAGGTGCAGGGTTTCTGGTCTAAATCCTGGATTTTTGATTCACTTTGAGTTGAGTTTTGTGCAGGTTGAGAAATAGGGGTTTAGTTTCATTTTGCTACATATGGATTTCCAGGTTTCCCAGCATCATTTGTTGAAGAGGCTATCTTTTCTCCAATGTATTTTTTGACACCTTTGTCAGGTATGAGTTAACTGTATTTATGTAGATTTCTCTCTGTTTTCTATTCCATTTTTTTGTCTTCATGCTTGTTTTTGGTGCCAGTACCATGCTGTCTTTTTACCACAGCGCTGTTATATAATTTAAGTTCTGGTATTGTTATGCCTTCTGCTTTGCTTTTCTTGCTAAGGATTTCTTTGGCTAGTCTGGGCCTCTTATTTTTTCATATGAATTTTCATGACTGCTTTTTCTATTTCTATGAAAAATGCCATTGGACTTTTGATGGTAACTGCATTGAATCTGTATAGAGCTTTTGGCAGTATGACCCTTTTGATGATATTATTTTGCCTATCCAAGAACATGGGAGATCTTTCCATCTTCTGTGGTCTTCCTCAATTCCTTTCTTTAGTGTTTTCATTGTAGAGATCCTTCACCTCTTTTGTTTGAGTTGCAAGTGTTTTATTTTTTTGACGCTATTGTGGATGAGATAGTTTTCCTAATTTCTTTTTCAGCAGTAGAATCATTTTATTTACACACAAGCACCCCTCATTGTTTGTAATGAGCACATGGATTCCTGTTTACCAGATTGGATATTGACTCATAATGAACAAAATTTCTTGAGGCTAAAATCAAAGTTTTCCTATGCCCATGTATGTTGCTTCTCCTTAATTTTGGGGTGTGTGTTGCCCTAATGCTGTGGCTTCTATACTTTCTGAGAAAATTGTTTGGTGTGATTTGGAAATCATGTGTATACATATGTGTGTATATATGTATTATGTGAATATATGTGTATACACATATATCTGTGTAATTAAATATCCAATTGAGAATGATTTTGAGATTCACCTACTGCTAACTGTAAGTCATTTTGTTGTGTTTATATATTTTCTTGTTTAAAAAATGACAGGTTCAGCAAGTGGCTTGGTCTTTTAGATGGTTTCATGTAACAGTAATTTGAATATATGCTATATAAAATCTTATGTTTAAGTAAAATAAAATTAGGTGGTCCAGTTCTTGAAGTATTATTTCCTTCTTTGTCTGAAATCTCATATGCACCTGTAAGGTAGGACTCCTACCATCTGGATAAAGTGAAAGAGCCGTCTAGCTACGTCCAGTTCCTTCCACTGTCTTTCCTATTCCCATTCTTCTCCTTTCCCTTTATTCCTCTTTGTCTAATCCGCTGAACTTGGACATAACTTTCCTATATTCATACATGAATATACCACAAGTGAAATACAAATCATGTACGACCATAAGAATGGGATCCTAATTAGAATAAATTATACTTTATGCATAATATGTCAAAATACACTCTACTCTCAAGCATATCTAAAAATAACAAATTAAAAAAAAAGGGCCGGGGTGTGGCTCAGTGGTAGAGTGCTTGCTTAGCATGTGTGAGGCATTGCATTCAATCCTCAGCACCACATAAAAATAAGTAAAGGTAGTGTGTCCATCTACAACTAAAAAATTTTTAATAAAAAAATAAAAACCATCTAGTCCAGTCATGAGATACATATCTTCACATATTGAAATTTCTTGATGATTTCTGAATATATTTTTCATTTCTCTCCAAATATCACATGCTAAGAAGCTAGTTTTATACTTTAGCTTGATGCTATTAAGAGGTCATTAAAGTGATAATAAAATATGTTCTTTTTGAGCTTGATGAAATGCTGTTTATTCCAGTAGAAAGCAGATTATTAATGGGACATGGTTATCTTTCATATTTGACTTTCTGAAGGTCTCTAATAGATTTTTACCTTTTGTTGGAGTCACATAAAAGTTTATACAAAGATAGTCAAGGTACTACAAGCCCTTTGTGAGGTCAGATAATAAATCTTTGTATGACTTTTTGTTATTCTTATGAAAGTATAGCAATGTATTTGCAACTCATCTAACAAAATATTCAAATGTAACTTAGATCACTGACTATACCTGTATCCACTTGAAGAAGATGGTCAGCACTATTTTCATAAATAGGAGAAAGAGAAACCAAGAGAATCAGCCTAAATTGTGATTTAAAAATGTAAACCTATCCAGTCGTAAAGAGAAACCTGTATCTTTATTCTTTTTATGAGGCACCATTTATTGTGTATTCAGTAAACGGCCAAGTATTAGAGTGGTATAAACATGTTTGCCTCTCTTGGTCACAGGGACTAATGGAATTATTTAGAAAGGACAAAATAATACTTAAGTATATGAGTAACAGAAAAGGCAAGTTAGCAAGAGCCAATCTCCAGACCTTCTTAGAAATTATTACCTCAAGTCAGTGTTTTCTCTGTTTTCAAGAAAGCCATCAGTTACTTTTTCAGTTCTTTGAGAAGAGGTTATATATTATTGAAGGGATGAAGAAAGCAAATGTCTCATATTACTTTCACAGCAGGCCAGATATAACTTTTTAAATGTGATCACTATCCATGGCAAACTCCCCTCTGCCTGCCCCATTATCTTCTTAGTGTTTCTGACCCTCTTACCATTGTACATACTTCTTTATTAATGCTTTCAAGGTCAGAAGTAAACATTTTTTGCACTATAGTTTACTTATTATGCTGATTAATATCTGTGTTTTGTCAAGCAAGGTAAAATTGTTTTTAGAGTGTGTTCAGGAAATTGAATATAAGTATGGAGCATAGCCAGAAACTTCTGCTAATAATGCTACTTATGATGCTTGTTTATTTTGTAAGATGAATTTCTGGGTGCAAAATGTTTATTGGAGAGATTAATGTTTTTGGAGTATCAGGTGTTGGCTCTTTAAAAGACACTAAATCTCAGTAATAAACATCTTCTGGCTCACTCTAAGTTTCAAAGCACCACAAATAATACTTTATTACAAAAATTTCCCTCTTATCTGTACGTATTATATGTGAAACTGTTGTATTTTGGGGGATTCTTGAAGCCAGTCCTACAAAGGTTTTGAAAAATTAAATGATTCGATGCTATCTAGACTGCATTGTGTATTCAAGCAATAGTGTTACCATATACAGAAGTGCTTAATAGTTGGACCTCATATTCTTTGTACTGATTCTTTGATTAGGCCAACAACTGATCTCAAAAGATTGATTTAGAGTGCTTTGGAGCTAAATTCATCAATGGCAGAAAGTAGAATGGAGCAGTGAAATGATATCAGGTGTATATTCCTCTCTGTCAGTATGTGTTGCCTTTATTTATTCAAGCATGCATATATTGAAGAGGAATGCACCAGTGTTCAGTGAAGAAATTGTGTTGACTGAGATGAAAGCCTGTTCAAATGAATAGACTCAACCATGTCTTTTTTGTTTAGGAAATTGACATATATGTTTTGCTGTTTTCACTGTTGAAGGAACAAAATTTAGTGAATTATTTTTCCTTCAGAGTCATTTAGATTCATATCACAAGGGGTGGTGACCTCAAACCATGGCGATCTGACAGTCGTTTGGCAATGAATGTGAAACTTGCCAGTGAAATTGATCAGGTTCTCTTAGATGTGAATATCTCAATAAGCTGTCATCCTTTCCTTTGATGCATGGGTGTTCAAACTGATTAGCCACAGAAGTAACTTGGTTCTTCAAAGTTAAAAATAAAATTCTTCTTATGTTTTCTGGAGACTGAAGTTGTAGAGAAAAATTAAATTTTATCTTAGAAATTTTAGTAACTTTGAAGACATTAAACCTTTTTATATAATTAGAAGGAGAGACTTTTGAATTAAAAGATAAAAGCAATTGACGTGGTACACTTATTTTCTAGACTGAAATATGAACCATGTTTGGTTACTTCCCTTCTCATGGAAAGGACTTACCCACCTTTACTCATTCATATGCACTAAATCCTTAATGGATGCTATTAATTCCTAAGGAAGAAGGTTAAGTAATGATTTAGAAGTATTTGGAGATAACTCTGAGAGACCATAGCGAGAAGTCCTAAGTGTCTTGATTTGTTCCTAAGAAGTTTCTTTAGTCACATTTAAGTTACCTTGGAAGACTTTTATCTTTAATTAAATTTATTTTTAACTGATGCATAAAAATATAAAATTGTACATGCTTTTGGGGTACTATGTGATGTTTTGATACATTTAAATATTGTATAATGTTTAAATTAAATACATCAGTCTCTTCAAATATTTTTCATGTTTTTGAGAATAGTCAGAATCCTTCCTTATAGCTTTTTGAAACATACAAATGAAGACTTTTATTCATAGAACTCTAGACTTACCCAGTTCTAACAACTTGATAAAATCTTATTGTCAGTGAACTTTAACAAGTCCTTATTCTTTTCTGTGAATGCATCCTTTGTTTGCTGCCTACCAAGCCATAAATACTTCCTGTACCATGTGTATAATGTTTCGCTGAAACCAACTTGTGGAGATACTAAAATGCATATGGAAATTGCACAACTTGAGATGATATCGCCCACCTACAGTGACTGACAAAATTATATTCTTTGTCTAATTGTCCAAAAGGTTATTAAAGTCTGTTACGCTTTTAAGATTCTCAACCAATGTGTTGAAAGTCATGCAGTGAGGTGATCTGCTAAAACAAGTGATATTTTAGTTATCTGAGTAAATCTGAGTAAGTTGCTCTAAAAGTACTCAGTCCAGTGATTCTGAAATATAGGTTAAATAATGTTTAAAGAGATAAAATGATCAGAGACTAGCTGAGTTTTTTATTTTTTTCATTCAGGAGCATCAGAAAGAGAGATTATGTAGGACCTCACTTATAATTTTTGATCTGGTTATATTTCATTTTTGTGCACACAAAAAAATTATTTATATTTCCTCTCTGTTCTCTGCAGACAGTTGAGTTTGGTATCCTTGATACTATTTTGAATTACATAGTGTTTAACTTTTGTTAAGAATCACTGAAGTTCATGATGCAAACGAAACTGCTACCTCAGGTCTACATTAGTAGAGCAGAACAAAGGACAGCATTCAGCACCTCGGAGAGGTCCCTTGGCAAGGTGTACTTTGAATTACACTTAACCTCTGCTGGTTAGAGGCCTGCTTCACATGCCCCTGCCACCCATTCATGCACTTTCAGTACCTATACAGGTTAGAATAGTTACAACACCTTTCAGGAATGCATGTAAAGCTCTTGAAGATCAAAAAAGGGGTAGAAACTCTGCTCTCTCTGATATTAATTGCTTGATCCCCTGAATGGCCTAATTCAGCTATCCTGAGACCAAAACCTGCCATTAGTTTCTTTCTGGTCATAATCCTTGGTTTTATAGTTAAAATTTCCCCAAAATATAGGTTAACAAAAGTTTCTTAAGACTTCATTTCATATTTTGGAGAGAGGGGAAGTAGAGAGAGAGAGAGAAAAAAAAAAGAAATAATAAACTATTTTAATTACTCATTTATATAACAAGTTTATATATTCTAAAGACATTATAGTTTAAGTGAATTTCAGGGTTCAGTGTTACATATTCTACCCCCATATTTCCACTTATGAAACAAAGTAATCACAATTATTTTCTATGTAAACCACATTCTTCATACTTGACTACTTATAGCATGAAGGAAGCTAGGATTGTGATACAGTTACCAGCCACCAAGAAGCCTAAACCAGGACAGTGCTCATCAACAATTAGGTAAAAATGCAAGAGAGATTATATCCAGGTTTCAACTTATGTATTAATGGGTATAAGTGGAATAAAAAACTACATCACATGACACTGGAATATCCAGAGGTAGCTTAATGAGATAAGGAAGATGGAAGAGAAATCATCTTAGCCTTTAGAACAGTGGGGAAACCAACTCATCATGAATAGTCACATTGATACACTAAAATTCTTTTTTAAAATTTCGTTTACTTAGCTTGCAAACTGTGGAAATATCCCTTAGGGAAAATGCTAGGAAGGACATCCTACTAAATCATAATTCTATTATGTTTAGGGTTGTGTGTTTCCTTTCCAGCCATTTACTCCTTAAATAGAGCAAACTCAGCTTATGAAAAGTAAAGCATTTGACCAAATGTTGAGCAAAATAACAATAGCAACAGATGTATCTGAAAATGTGTTTTGTCATTTTAGATTAAGTAGTAGGGTTAAAGTATATGTTATAATGAGGTTTACTGCCCAAATAATGAAATACAAATTTGCATGTCTAAATGTAAAGCAGTGGTTTACAAAAAGTGAAAGCCATCATTACTATGTTGTAAAACACCTTTTTAACTGTAATTTTCCCGACTCAAGTTGGTAGCACAGTGAATGCTTCCCTTCAGTGGTAATAAGGTTGACCATCTTTTGGTATTATTTGAATCCCTGCCCACATCAAATTGAACAAAAGTATGCCTGCTGTTAACATTAAAAAGGTACATTTTTATAGTGATTTCAGACTATTTATAGTGAGCAGTGTGGATTTTAAAATACAATGCATTGAATTGTGTCTTTCACTCAAAAATATTTGTATATTGCCCTTCATTTGAAATATTATAAAAGCCAATTTTATGTACTTAAGGGATGAATATGACTGGGCCGTAATTCATCTACAAGGAGAGAAAAGATGGATGTACATATGACCCCTTAATGAAAAGGATATATCTATATGACTGTTAAAACCTGGGGACTAAAATAAGGTGTAGACAGACCATAACAGTAGCCAGCAAAATGGATCCTGCCAGGTATGGGGATTACAAGACACAGAAGCTGAACTCTTATAGAATTAGGAAACTAGTTTTAAGTTTAAGATTCCTCTATTTTCTGATCTCTAATTTGTTATTAACTCAAAATCATGAGTAATCAATGGAAAATACTTTAATATAAAAATTGAATATCTTAATGGATGTAACTTCCATTCTATTTCTTCATAGAAATAACCTTATGTGTCTGAAGTCCTCATCTGTTATGATTTCAGAAATGTGAAAGATACTCCAGTGACTCGTTAATACCTTTGTATGGCACTTCCTGTTATCTCTTTAGTAGCAGACATAGTTTAATTTTGTAACTAATGTATGATACAGTTGGCTGCTGATGACAACTAACACACACATATTTGACTGTGTGCCAGGCATTGTTCTAAGCAGTTCACATAGATCATCATACTCAGTTCCCACAATAAGCCTTTCGGATGGGAACTACTCTGATGATGATGAAATAGAGGCACAAAGAAGCTAAGAAGTTCACCTAGTGACTTCAATCCCAGGAGTGTGCTCTCTTTATGTTTATGGTACAGCACTGCTGCTTCTTACATGTGTATGCTGGCCCCAAGCAAACAAATGACTTAAACTCAGTATTTGGATAACAACTGCTGATATCAGAGTTTTTATTGGGGATGGAGAAGAGATTGGAGCAAGAGAGATGTTTTTGATAAGTAAATGTGGAAAAAACCTAAGGCAGAAGAAAAAATTTTTCATTTAGGGGTGGGGTTAAAGAAGAAAATTAGGAAAGAAAGCAGAATAAAAAGGGCAGGGGACAGATTTGAATAGTACTCATCTTGTCTAAAAGTGATCTTGCATTTCCTCTTCTTGTTTTTGTTCAAAGTGGGCAGTGTTCACTGCATTCACATTGTCAAAGAGATAGTGTTGACTTTATGGAGACTGACTCTACTTTGAGTTTATCACCCCGTCCTTTCCCTAACACCAGAACAGAAAAGTAAATATGTTAGTATTCTTTCTGATGGAAAATCAAAGCAGAATGTTTGAAAATGTGCCAGACTTTGGAATCGAGAGACTCAACTTCAGATCTTGGCTCCAGCATGTATTTCCTATATGGTACTTCAGATTATATTTCTTACCTATAAAATTGTAATAGTAAACTATACTTCATAGGTTTATTGTAAGGGCTAAGCAAGGTAATTGCTCCCAAAGCATCATATAAGTTTTCTTTCCACATAACAGACCTTGAATAAATGGTAGTCCTTGTTATTTAAGACTCACTCATCTTTGCTTATAATGTTCAAAGATCTGGTGTTCTGCTGAATACAAGTGTGAGCAAAGTAATTTTAGTTAGGTTAAAAATTGATCCAATTAAAAAAAACCTGGCACCTCTATCATTTTAGAATTGGTGCTCATATATACAATATTGATTTCACCTGTAAAACTCATTTGCTATTTGAAAAAATTGGAAAATATTTTAGTAAAAGGATCACAGTGGTATTTACTATCTCCCTCATTTTCCACTGTGGATATTGCTTGGGATTAAATGAATTATACTCTAAATGTCATCCTAGAGAGAAGTTAAAGAAAAGTGTAGTAAAGTCTTAGAGGTTTATCAGAATGATATGAATATATTTATGTTGTCAGAGGCCCAGTCCAAAAGACAAAAATAATAATGAAAATATCAAAGCCCTGGGTTTGTTTGCTTGGGGCCAGCATACACACGTAAGAAGCAGCAGTGCTGTACCATAAACATAAACACAAACATAAGAAGTCACTAAAAGGACTTGTCATGGGCTAGGGTTGTAGCTCAGTGGTAGAGTGCTTGCCTAGTATCAGTGAGGCACTGTGTTAACACCACATAAATATAAACAAAATAAAGATGTTGTGTCCATCTACAACTAATATATATATACATATATAAGTGCCTATATATATATATATATATATATCAGTGCAGATATATATATATATAAGTGCATATTGTTTGGAAGCAATGTCTTAATTGTGGAAAGAATATTACTGGCTTTATTAGCATTATTCTTATCATCCTGATACTAACCCTTCCTCAAGACCTCATATATTTGTTGATGGTGCAAGGAGTAACATTCAGTGATGCTCACCTCAAATGACATTCTGTATTCAGCTGACCATTCCAAATTGCAAGGATATGCTCTCAAAAATCTCCCCAAATTTATTTTGTCTGCCGAAGAAGAGACTTCAAGTGAATTTAGGCCATCTTAGAAAATATTGCACAATGTGTAATTAAACAAAATATACATTGAAATGTAATATGATTTAAATGATTGAGGAAGGGAATGATTTATCAAGGAGACTGAAATTGTCATCTGTGAACTGTTACCTGCAATGGTGAAGGGTCTATTAATCAACTGATCATCCATAGGCTTTGGATTTTTGTTATCACCCCTAGTCTTCTCTATGATATCAGAAGGGAAGGATAAATAAATAAATAAAGTTTTCTGGGGAAAAAAAACTTGTCAAAAAACTTAAGAATATAGTAAATATATTCTTTCCTATACTTGCCCCCCCTTTTTTGGGGGGGGATGCTGGGGATCAAACCCAGGGCCTTGTGCTTGCAAAGCAAGCACTCTACCAACTGAACTATCTCCCCAGCCCTTTTTCCTATACTCAAATCATGTATTAGTAATTCTTTAATTAAAGTCATATGTAAAAATAATCAAATCACAAAAAAATGAGTGTCAGGCATGTTTTATAAGCACAAACAGAAAAATAGATCTTTTATTATTATCGTTAGAATTTTACCATCATTACCCTATGTACATGTATGATTACACAAATGGTATGAATCTACATTTGTGCACAACCATAGAAACAAAATGATGTACCCCATTTGTGTACAACAAATCAAAATGCAGTCTGTAAAAATTAAAAATAAACATTAAAAAATTTTACCAATATTAATACTGGGACAAGTGGTATATTAGTTTATTAGAGATGCTGTAACAAGATACCAAAAACCAACTGACTTAAAAACTAAAATGTTTTACCATCTCATTCTGGAGGTTAGAGATCTAAAATGAGGTATTAGCAGGGCTAGATTGCTTCTGAGACCTGCAGGGAATTCTTCCTTGCCTCTTCCTGTCTGGTGGTTTGTGGGCAGTCTGGAATTCCTTGGCTCGTGTGGGTGCCTCACTCCAACCCTCCTTCATCATGTGGCATTCCTCCGTTGGGTTTTCACATCTGCTTCCTGCCACTATGTGTGTTTGCCATTATGCCCAAATTTCTTCTTTATATCAGGGCAGCAATCCCTGAATTAGGTTCCAAACTAATGACCTCATTTTAACTTGGTTATTTCTGCAAAAACCCTATTTCCAAATAAGGTCACATACTGGGGATTACAATGTCCACATATCTTTTTAGGGGATATACTAATTAATAACAAGTGGTGATAAGGAATGCTTATAATTCTATACTATTATATACATTCTTTTTGTGGGGTTGATTTGCTTTTTCTGCATGTACATGTGAAATGTTCCAAAAACAAAGACGAAAGTTCATAGGCTTTTTATAGCTTAGTCAAACTATAAGACTTAATATCCATCTCTATTTAATGTCCCCATGACAGAGAACCCATAGAAACCAGTGTTTTTAAGTAATTTTTTTTTTGTCAGTGGACCTTTACTTTATTAATTAATTTACTTATTTATATGTGGTGCTGAGGCTTGAACTCAGTGCCTCACACATGCTGGGCAACTGCTCTACCCGCTGAGCTATGACCTCATTCTTGAAACTAGTGTTTTTATGGTTCGATTTCAAGAAAACTTGTTAGAAGGTCTACATTTCTTCAAAGGTTATATCAGAAAAAAAAAATAATGTCTTCAGGAGTCACTGTTCTACCAAATTTTAGTCCTGTTTCCTTTACTTCAAACCTAGTCCCACAATAATGGCAATACACAGAAAACACATACACACACATTCGTACACAAACACACTCTAGATTTCTTTTTAAAAAAAAAAGTAGGAAGACCTTATTAACTGATTTTTTTTTTCCTTGCATACATTTCAGGAGAACTGAATTTTATTTTTTATCTTTTTCTTTCTCTCCACTCCCCCTTTAAAGACTCAGTGTTTGGGTCAAAGTTGTGATTGTTAGCACAAGATATTTTGATTCTGTGGTTTGGTCCTGCCATTGAAATCTTCTAATATTCACATATCCCATGTTTTCACCTATGATATTTTCCCTTCAAAAGCGATCTATAAACTCTGGGAAATATACACCACCCTTTTCTCTCCAAAATAAAATGATTCATCATGTATATTGTTGGTAGAATTAACCACCATATATAAATTACTGAAATCAAATTTTATTTTCCTTAGGTAAACTTTTATTTCAAATAAAAACTGATATTTAAATGATTTGACCCAGAAAAATTGGGTTTTGTAGAAATGTCAATCGCAACAATTGCAACAAAAATCTCAGTGCCACATATAGCAACACAAATTTTGATATAGATAAAACTAGCTATTGAGCTATTTATTATCAAATTTACATAGAAAAATTGATAGCGATAAAGAATTAAATTTTAAAATGAGAAAATGTAACTTTGCAGAAAATTATGCAATTAGTTTAATGGAAGTAATTCAGGAACACTCTCAATAAATTCTGATGTTATTCTTGCACATATCAAAATATCTTTGTCAATACAAGCGATGAACTAAAATAACATGGTTAAAATGATAAGATGGTGACTCTCTATGTTCCTCCTTGAGGCCAAAGAGCATTGTGTCAAAATACTTTTGAATTATTATGAAATTATTATTTTTTAATGTTTTGTGACAACAGTTGTTTCATTTTTACAAGTTACATGCACATCATCTCTTAATTTTAAATAAATAATTTAAAATATTTTTCATGTGTGTGGCATGTGTCTGTGAGTTTGATTGAGGATATCTGGAGGTGTCGTAAAATTAGAGGTGGAAATTTAACCCAACAAATATTTCCTCAACAAATATTATGTGCTGAACACATCCTCTCAGCCTGATTCCAATTTCAGGTGATTTTGCTCGAAGGTTCTCAGACTTTCTTGCTTTCTCTGTTCAGTGGCTCTTTACCACTCCCCAGACCTACCCAAGGTAGGTGTTTCTTCAGCTTGTTGTGCCTTTGGAGTTTAAAATTGTTGCCCATCCTTCAAATATAAAGTCAAAAATCACTTCTTATGGGAATCTAAACATAGTACAAGATTTTGATTAAACTTAATCTTCCTTGTTGGAACAAAGAACAAAAATATTCATTTACTGAACACATTGAGTATCATCCTACTGCATATATAAATGAACAATGGAAATTCATCTGTTTTAACTTTTTGAAGCCTCACAAAAAAGAGGCTACTGGTATAAGAAGATGGGTAATTAGATAACACCAAATAAGGATACATAACATCAATAAAGAAATTAAAGTACTGACTTTCTGGCAATTGCTGCCAACAGCTCAAGTACCAATGAATAAAGTAATTTTCAAAATATTTTATCGAGATCTTTTAATTTTCTGATCCAAAGGTTTAACATTTGAATTTATTTAAAATGTAGATAGGTATAAGGGCTTTGTAAACTCTTAAGGGAGCTGACCTAGACTATTGTAATTTTACAGCATTTGAGACATGGTGGTAACCTTGGTATAACATCTGATATAGGCTAGCCCACATACAGAAATATCAGTGTATGGCCTCCGTGGACTTTTATTTGGAGGGTAGGTGCAAATGTTATTTGGTTTGCTTCTAACATTTTCTGATTTTCTTTGTAAAGATGGAGTGTGCTGTGTTAACTTGCTGAGTCAGTGTTTCATGGAGAATGTTGGGTGGCTCAGGAAATGAGCCCTGAATGAGAGGTACATGTGTAAAGTTATCAGTCCTTTTGCATATGCTGAAACTCAATTGCTTCTCTAAATTACTTTTTAGTCCTCTAATACGGGTACTTGAGAAAAGCAAATGTAGAAAGTTTCTAGTTAAGAAGAGTAGAAAGTGTTTTCCATTTACATAAAATAATTTTCAAATAAATTATGAATTTGCTTAATTATTGAGGAAAATATTGGTTTGGAGTTTTGAGGGCCAGAATTTTCCAAATCATGACAAAATTCATAAATATTTTTACTTCTGTTTAATAGTTTATATATAATATTTGCTAAAATTTTCCTCAAATTCTCCATATATATTTATTGGGCAATTATTTTCCAATAAAGTAGGTTTTACTTTATTTCTCTTAGTAAATATTTTACAGAATGATAGGAAATACCTACTTTTAGTCCATCATTTTCACCAGCCCCCTTCAATTAAATAACATATTAAAGACATGTAAATAGTCGAGTTCTCATATGAGCAGAAGAATCTGATCACTGATGTACAAGACAAATGATCTCTTGGCTTGCAATGGGAACTTCTGGACATTTTCACAGGGCTGATTTATCTTAGAATGATCAGATTCTCTTACAAAGTTTGTAGCTAAGATACATTGAACTAGTGAAGCTAGGCTTCATGGAATGCCTATGATATATCAGGATTAGCATTTATTGAGCATTTAACATGGATCAAATATTAAAATAGAGGCATTGCCTACATTCTCCAGACTGCATGGCAATAATTTCTAAGTTGTATTTTACAGATAACCCTTTGAGGTCTTGTGGTTCACCTGCCCAAGTTTGCAGGTAATATGGAGACATATTAATCAGCCTCTCTCCAAAGTCTAAAAAAGTGTACTCTTATACCTTTGTAGTCTTAACACCAGGTCTCACTTAGTGTTTATCACCCTTTGTACTATTTTCATTCTGAGCAGGATCATTTTTTGTTTGGGAAGCTGTTCTGTGCTTTTAAAATATTTAACATTATGCCTGACTTGTACTCACTAAATGCCAATAGAATTCCTCCCATTTTGACAATCAGATATCTCATCAGACATTTTCAAATGTCTCCTGGATGAAAAATCTGTGGTTGAGAAGTAAATCTGGACATTTTTATAAATGTGTGATAATGCTAGTATTATTTTGTGAAATAGAAATAAAAAACCTATAATCTTTCATGTAACAGCAAACTAAATTATAAACCAATCTTTAAAATAAAAAATGCTATGGTGTGAATGTGTTCTCTCAAAGTCCGTATGTTGTAACCTATTGCCCAATGTGATAATATTAAGAGGCGGAAGCTATGGAGAAGTAAGGCATGTGGGCTCTGCCCTCATGAACAAGAACCATGTCCTTTTAAAAGTGGTGGCAGGGAGCTCTTCTGCTCCCCTTGCTATGTGATGTGATGGTGTTTGTCCCTTCTTCTATTTATGGATCAGAGGGAACCAGCCCCAACCAAATCTTATAGTTTCCAGCCTCCAGAACTATAACTAATAAACTCCTCTTATTTATAAATATCCAAGATATTTTGTTATAGCAGCCAAAATGAATTTTATACAATAAAACTGCACAAATATACAAATTTATGGCATTGTTATTTGAAATTTATAAAATCTGATCATTAGTTAATGTGAGGCAACCATGACATTAAATCTGATCAGCAACTTTTAAATGTAAATGCCTCTGCACGTTCCTAGAAATTCCTTAACACCCTGAGAGTTCCTTGTTACTTCATTTGTGTGGAATTACTTGGGGAAAGCCAAGTTTTTCACAGCTACTGGTAGAGCGTGAAATTTTCTTGTAGACTTCAGAGAGTTAATCTTTCCTTAGCCATCCAGATCTTAGTAGGAGAGAGAGCTGATCATTCTTTCAATTCCTCTCAATACCTTTCATGATTCCACTTTTTGTGGCACCTGTGTTACCTGTTGTGGTCAGCATGCCTTCATTCACAAAGTGCCCATGTTCAGGAATAAGTGACACACCAATATGACAGAATACTAAAAATATTTTTGATTTAGGAGTGTTCTTAGAGAAAAACAGGCTATTAAGGTAGCACATAAATTGATTGTAGGGAATTTTCTTTGCTCTTTCACCGTGGCCGTTTTAGGAGTGTTTAAACATGCTTGACCAGGCTTCTGAGAATCCCTGCTGATGATAGTCATGCAGACAGTCTGGCAATCACACCAAGCCATTCAACATTTTCTCTTATTACGAGCCCTCCCATTAATAGGAATATAGCAGCAGCTACCAAGGAAACCATGGCAGCATTGTGATTTGGAGTCAGTATCCTCCAGACTTGACTAGTGGCTTCAGTTTTAGTGCTAATTAGGTGCCTTTTTGAAGTTTGAGCCACTGACTGAGAAAGTATTGCTTGCAGCCCCAACTTACTACATTACTGTACTAACAATATTTATCAGGCATTGACTGTGTGCCAGTCATTCCGGCAAACATTGTCATGAAAAATGGAAGATGCATATAGTAAATAATATAATTAAGGCCGTAACCACAAGAATACACAAATGTTGTAATTAACGAAGTAATGTATTGGAGTACGAAGAAAAGCCTCAAAAGTGAGTACATGGGCTGGAGATGTAGCTCAGTGGTAGAGGACATGCCTAGCTTGTGGGGAGGCCCTGTGTTCAATCCCTCATAATGAAAAAGAAGAAGGAAAAAGAAAAAAAAGAGTGCATAAGTGTTGGGTGGTTCAGTGTGGAGGACAAATTAATATTAGGTGGGATAAATCAGAGATGGTTTTATTGCCAAGGTGGTCTTTGCACCTGGATGTGAGAGAAGTTATAGATGATACAGGAGGGAGGGGAAGAAAGGGGGAGGAGGAGGAGGGAAGAAAAAAAGGAGAGGAGCAGGAAGGAGGAAGGGAGGATGGAGGATCATCTAGATAGAAGATTAATCTATTAGTTTTTTGATAAGATTCAAGACTGAGATGATAATAATGGGGAAAAGAAACTGATGCTTCTGATACCCTGCATGAGAGCATATCTAGATTAGTGAATCATAATGAAAATTTATTATTTTTTAATGTGGTCCCCCATCCTGCTGTTCATGTGTCCATTGAAACTGCTAGAAATGTAAATTTGGGGGCCCTCCTCATTTACTTAAAAAGACTTCTGAGTGATTTCTACATTAGCTTATTAGAAAACTCCTGATCCCCCCTGTAAGATGAACTGAGTGAAAAAGCCTAGGGGTCCCAAATGGAAGGATGCTGGATAGTTTCCAAAACTAACATAAATCCAAACTGAGAAAGTAGTTAATAAAATTCTTTGACAAGAATTAATAGCGATAGCTATAGAAATGTAAAGAAGGATGGATTTGTGAGATTTGGAACTAATTGCTTTTTTAGAGTTTATTTGACACATAAGTGGGTCATTTATGAAACTGATTTGATGAGGTTGATGACCAAATTGTTGTCTAATAATATTTTCACTGTAAGATTCTGCAAAAGCGGGTTTCAGCCATAGTATTGACTATAAAAAAGTTGTTTTTTAGAAAGAAACTCTAGACTCTGCTGTTAAGCCATGCTACCCATATTGCACATTGAAGTTGATGCAAATGGGGAATTATGTATAGATAATATACTGCATATTTGGCAGTATTTCCTTTGCATTTTTTTAAAAAAATATTCATACTTTATTTAAATACACTGAGGTAGATGAGATTTTTCCTCACATTTTCATGCTGCTGTTCTGGGAGAGTAAATTATGCAGTGATAAAAAATAAGTAATTGCTCCTTGTGTCTAATTGATTTTTTTTATAGAAATTACAATGCAGATTTGATTAAAGAAAGATAGTGCATTACCTATGGTTGGTTCATAAGACACATAATGGTATGAAAGTGTGCCACCCAGCATAGAAATTATACCATCATTTTGTTTGAATGTGTTGAGTGGGAGATATTTAGAATTCTTTATGACTTATAAACACTGCAGAATGTTTTTTTCCCCTATCTGAAGCAGTATGATAGGGACATCTATTTCACAGCCATAACATGCCCTGACTGTTAAATTGTAGAAGGCTTTTGAGTCAGAAATAACTAATGGTATATTTTAAATAAGAAAGAGGATGTGAATTTGATGCTGACAAATGATGCACCTTGAAGCAAGGTCAGTCCTGAAGTTTGCTAGTTAGGCGCTGTTTGATTCAAATGTAGCAAAGGAATCTGAGGGAAAAAAAAGAAAAGGAAAGCTATTCAAAAGAAATTTGATTTTCATGCTTCTTAGACTTCAAGGTTTTACAACCTCAACACTATTGATATTTTGGGCCAGTTAAATAATTGTGGTGGGCTGTACTTGGATTGTAGGCTATTTAGTAGCATCCCTGGCTCTAGTCTGTTACCAGAAGCAACATCTCATATTATGACAACCAAAAATGTCTACAGAGAGTGTTAAATGTCCCCTACAGCTCAGTATTACCCCAGCAGCAAGAACGTTTTACTGAATAAAACAACAACGATATCACTGCATGTGAATTGGCTTGGATAATTCTGCTCAGACTGAGGACCCTTTTGGAGTTCCAGGCTATTTTTATGCATTCCTCTTCCTGTCTTCTTGAGAAGCCCCTAGAAATTTAAATTTTCTTCCTCTTATACAATAGGAGCTTTTGGTCCAGTCTTCTGTTTTTCCTCCCTTAACCTGATGTGTAGAAAGAAAGTTTCATCAGCTGCCTTGTCCTTTTATTGTTTGAAAGAACACATCTTTTCATCTTCAAAGGATTTTCTGCTAATTCCATGGTAATAAAATAAAGAGATAAAAAAGATGGGGAATTATTAAGGTTTTCAGACCCCTTTGGGGTTTGGAGAGTAGCAGTTCTTGATGATTCAAAGGGCTGCTAACTTTGGACCTGTGCAGAGGGGAAGCACATAACAGCTCCCCTCCTTACCAGCCTCGGTGGAGCCCTGCGTCACAGATGGCGCTTTCTTAACTAAGTGTCAAGATGTCACAGCAAGAGGGACAAGTGGTCTCAACTTAGTAGAGACCATCAGTGTGTGGTCAGTGATCCCCTAACCGAGAGCCTTGTTTGTAAGCCTTCTTTTCCATCCAGGCCTGATTTTTCTGGACATTTCCGTACCATTGACAATGAGGTACTTTGTTCTTGTCATTCACTGTGATGGTTGTTCACCAAGCATTAGTTAAAGGAGTTTATTTTTGTTGGTTTTGACACTTGCTTTATTATAAATAGATGCGAGGCTTCTAAAGATCTTTGCTTTTGTTTTTGTGGGGGAAATATAATTTTATTCAAAGAAATGTTTTAAATCTCATTCCTTTATAATTTTTAAATTTTTTTATTCTAATTAGTTGTATATGACAGTAGAATGCATTTATACATTTTGTTAAAGTATACATAAATGGAGTGTAATTTCTCATTTTTCTGATTATACATATTGTAGGATCACATTGGTCATGCAGTCATATATGTACATAAGGTAATAATGCCTGTTTCACTTTACCATCCTTCCTACCCCCCATACACCCTACCCTCCATTCTCTCCCCTCTACCTAATATAAAGTAACTTTATTCTTCCCTAACCCCCCTATTGTGAATTAGCATCTGCATATCAGATCTTTGCTTTTTTATTCTGGATAGAAATGATACCAACTTCACAAAATGAATCTTCATCCCATGATTTACAGTTGTTAGAGAAATGTCTCTCATTAACTGATGGCAGTGTAAAATTTGCCTTCTGACTCAAAGAATGCTCTGGAAATATCTGGTAGATGACAGACCCTCAATTAATGTGGGATATACAATGGAAAAAGAACCAGAACCAGTGATAGTATGACGCAAATCTCAATTTTTTTTTTTTTTAGGTTATTTTGGATAAGTCACTTATCTTTCTTAAAATTTAAATTCTTCTTCTTTAGAATGGGTACAAGACATATCTTTCAGAGTTGTTGAGAAATTTAAATAAATTGACTTGTATAATGTATCTAGTACTATATTCATTAAATGAGTATTGATACCTTCTTTTGTCATTTTGTTCAAGTTGCTTTTAATTATCTGTTGACCTCTTTCTTATAATCAAAGGCTCAGCTCTCAGGATTAAATGAAGACTTTATAACTGGTTTCTGATAATATTATTTCAGGAAATTTCTTACGCAAACCTTTCTCTTTTTATACTCTACTGTGGCCAATACCATCCATTTCCATTTTTGTTAGGATACACATGCATTTGTCTCCTTAGCAAAGAACTAAAAAGCAGGACTATAGATTTATTGTGATACTAGATAATGCATTTAAAATTTATTTAGTATTTCTTACAAAATATACAGTGGTCACTCTGTGCTGTCCAAGGCATCAGAACTAAGATGGTGACCAAGATAGTCATGATCTTTGCATCATAGATTTAGATAACATGGATAATTAAACCAAAGTTAATAACTAGTCTGTTTTTGTTTCTATCACTCAATTAATGATAATATTCAAAATTTGTGTTCAACTTCTTTGTTATTATGTTTCATCCTCCTAAACCTTAGTTTTCTCACACAATTCTAGTTTTACATAAATATCCAGAGAGATTGTCTTGCTCAAAGTCACAAAGTTAATTAGTTATAGAGACCCTGATTAATGTTCTTCCAATACACTTTGTTTCAAATGGGATTAAAATTTATTTATTTGTTAAGGAATCCTTTTGTTCCCTTCATCTATATTGCTTTGTGCACTCCCATTTAATTATTCATAATGCCAACTCATATCTCAGCTGTGACAGCTTTGCATTTTCAGAGCACATTAAACCTATGTGGAAGCTAATACAGAAATGTATGCTTCTAAATGTTACTTTGTAGTTCTTAATAACAAATGAGACCTAGACCCTTCTGTTCCAATTAAGGTAAGCAAGTAAAAAACAATAGAAATGACAATGTGGTACAAAGGTTATAGTACTATTTTTTAACCTTAAAACAAACCAGTATTCATTAACAAAGGTCTTAATTTTAAAATAACTTCTAAATTACCACATTCACAGGAATGTAATTCGGGCTATACAAGCTGAAAATACTGCACAGAAAATTTTTTTTTCAAAGAAACCTGATATGAATTTAGCTCATTACTGAGCTATTCTTCAGTATATATATATATATATATATATATATTTACCAGTGACCTCCAGGGTATATTTGGCAAACTTAAGGGTATGCACCAAGGACTGAATGGGAGGGGAAAGCCCCAAAGTGAGAGGAGAATCTAGAGGACAAGATGAGTCCATATGTATCCTTTGAAAGCCAGATGAGCAGATGGTGCTATTGACATTCTGTTTTGCAAGTTGAGAACCTACCCATTATTCTCCCCAGGAAGGAAGAGCACATCTCCTTTATGTGGAGCAGAGCCATAGATCCACTTATAGACAAAGCTAAAGTGTTTTTTGTTTTGTTTTGGTAGGGAGCAGAGTTTGGAATCTACCTTAGCATTTTACTTTTTTCTTTGCCACAGGGAATTTCTCTGATTTCCTTTTCCACTGTTAGTTACACTCACATTGAGCTATGGGTCCTAAAGCTCCAAACCTTTTTCTCTTAGACACATGGGCTGCACATATGTTACTTTAGATAGGTTTTTAAAACCCATTTTGATTGCATTGATTACTGAAAGAAATAGCATGAATCCAGTTTCTGTTGCTGTTTTTCTCTTTTAGGTTATTTTTTAGACCCCCCCCCCAAAAAAAAAAATTAAAATAAAAGCCAAAACCTCAAAAATCAGGTAGCAGTACTTATTTTATACAGTGGGTTTGTTCTCAAAGAACAGACAAGTTTTTTGTTATTGCATAGTACAGTAATCCCTTGAAGTGGTTTCTCTCTCGAATATATTTGGTTTTATTTTTATCCGTGTGGAGGGGAGTGACTGATATGAATTGGGTTTTGCACATCTAAAATTTACAGAGGCCACACTTGAAAGCAAACCTCATATGATATAGAGATGGTTGGTGCTACTGAGTCATTACAGCAGGTTCTAATTCCACATATTACCAGGTAGGTCTCTGGGAGAAGATTAAATTCCTCAGGGAGGATGAATAGAGTGGGTAAGAGGAAAGGGTTCCATGAGCTTTGTGAGTTCTATCTCATATTTAGGAAGCCATGGGACAGGTAGGCCCTATTGTGTTTTGAGTACATAAAATGGTGAATAAAGTTAAAAGCATTAAGTAGCTCTGAGGTGGAGCCTTCGAGGTGATAGTGCACAAACTAAAGGGCCAGGTTTACAGAAATGTAAGGAGACCCCCGCTCACCCGACCCTAGCAGCACTGAGCGAGATAACCTTGTGCTGAAAGAAGCTGAGCCTGCTTTGGTTGGCTAATGGCAAAAACACACCTGTTTCTCTTAAAAGATGTGATTTGGAAAACCTAGGTCTTCAGGAATTCCAAACTAGGAGCAGGGAGAAGTTAATGTTCTGTGCTGATCTCTACCCCACATGGGCGGTAAGGTACATGTTCTGTTTCCTTGACCTTTCAAAAATTGGTATCTCAGAAGAATAACAACTTTCTTCCGTAATTTCCTGATGTATCACTTCATTTAGAAAATAATTCTTTAAATTGGTTCATTTTGGCTTTGATTCTCAACTTTCTGCTGACCATACTTTAACTTAGTATTCTTTCTCCATTCCTTCCAAATCAATGTATGTTTGTTCAATATGTATGCAAAGATTCCATTCATTAGCATTGCCGCCCACTGTCTTAGAAAGTCATTGCTGTTATTTTCAGTTTTATTTCAACTTTGGGATTATTTATTTTAGAGTGTTCTCTCCTACTGTAGCATGAAGCAATATTTTAATTTCATCTCAAAAGATGAAAGACGTAGGAGTTAGTTACAGTTGTGATTGCCCTGTAGCTGAGATTGAATGGAGCTAGAATCTATTTAAACTTGCATTGTGCTTGAAAGATGAGGCTTCAATGAATCTTTGTTAAACTGTATGATTTCATGGTTGCATTAATAGAAGGAAGCCTTTTTGGATGTCACAGATGTGTTACGTTCACTCTTTCCTGTTGCTCGTATGTGGAGGAACTGACGGCTATGAATTCAGTCTGCGGTCCAAGCAGAAGAATATAAAGAGGTAGCTGTCTATCTTTGTATATAAAATATGAAAATTTATATAAGATATACAATTATAATTAAAACCTTCAGCCATTTCGAAAAGTATGAAATTACTTAAAATACTTTATTTAACGCACAGGCCATATGTAAGCTCTTTCCTTGCAATAATGTCCTCCCTTTCCTTTTCCAACCTGTTTCCCAACTTTTACATTCATAATGCCCTAAATTCTCTCTCCCTATCATCCATCAAGTATCTAAGGTCACACCCTTACTGAGAAACTTTCCACGACCACTCAAGTCTTTAGTTACCTTTATCATGATAATTTCTGATCGACTTGTCTCTGCTGTTTCTACATTTTATTCTCATGTCCATGGGGACATTGTTTTATTCATTTTTGTTTACTAAGTCTTAGTTTTGGGTACATATGAAGGACACAATGGATGGAAGCTATGCATACCATTACCAGAAGATTTTAATTTTATCTTATCCTCACAAGTAAACTTCTCTCTGATTTGAGGAGCTCTCTTTGAGGACCCTCTCTCTCCCTCTCTCTCACTCATACATACATGAACGTGTGCACAGTTGGCCACTAAAAAGTATCCTGGATATAAGAGCCTCTGATGTCATAAATATGATCACTCAAAACTGATGGCCTTGTCTTGTCCACTGGCATTAAACTCTTAAAAATAAGTGTTCTGTGGAATTGTTATATGACATTGATGTTCTGTCAACAGAAACCTCTTGGCAAAAAGTGCTTAAAAAAAGTGGGGAAGGCCATGATGGCGATAAGATAACATAACCCAATTGAAAGGCAATATTTGCTTCCTCAAATTTTGGAGCCCAATCTTCTGGGATGTTTATCACTACAAACTCATAGTAGATCATATTACAAAAATTTTCATGATGTTTTTGTCTACATTATGCCACTTAGTCCTTAGGACATGCTGAGAAGTGGCAAGGTCTCCATTTTCAGATGAGAGACTTGGGAGTTTGGGACTTCATATTCTTCAGGGCAGGTCACCAGTGCCAAAAGCTGTCCTTACCCCACTGCTCTATCAAAGTCTTTAGGAAAAATAACCACTTCATCATTCTTAGTCATTTGGGAATTGTTATAAAGCCTTGCTTTTTCTTCTTCTTTTAAATAGATAATTTTATCTCTGCCTTTTCCAAAGAGTGGTCAGTGAGAAAATTGTCCTTCTTTAAATTACTTGGTAAATTAAATTAGCATATTTTTTCCTTTTGTTTTGCCAGGAACTCATCATAGCAATACTTAGGAGATGTTTCAGGGGACAGTTGGAATCTTTGGTCAGCACCACTAAGGTATCATTGGTCCATTTTATGAAGCTCTCTGTAGACAAAATAGCAGTATCTCTTTTGACATCTTCTAATTTTATTGTGACAACAACAACCCCATCTTCATTTTTTCCACAGATGTTTTCCCAATAGTGAAATTAATAATGGTAAAATAGCAATGCTGCCTACAGCTGTAAATGCATTCATCTTTGCACATCCTGCTTGCTGCACTGATAGTGAAAAGCTGTTCTGTCACCTTTAATTAAAAGCACACAAACAAAAACAAATGAAGACATTTCCATCTATTATCCGATTTGAGCCTGGTGTCCAATTTCACTGTTCTGCCTTTAAGCAGATTGGCTTAGCTAATTTGAGGGAAGGCTGGTTTACCATTTGTAATTCTTATGCAGCCATTAATCAGTATAATTAAAATATGATAGCATCTGGATGTTAAAAGCACAGGTGGAATACAATAATGGAAAAGACAAAAGGGGAAACTGCTTCACAAACTTTCCTCTCTCACACACGAACACACACATATGCAGTATTATGCCTCAGATCAAAATTGAAACTATTTTTAAGCAGGCAGAAGAATAATCTACTTGCCAATTCCTCCACAAGGACTGTCTAAATCCTATAATCCTACTGGTCTTCAACTTGATGGGTTATAATGGCGTTGAGGTAAAGGAAAGATCATTACTCTTCATTCGTTCCCTTTAGGAAATTCTGTCCAAAAATCCAGTCCCCATGTTGGCAGATGCTGAACTAAAGAGCACTCAGATCTTTTCTGGGTTTCGTTCCTCACAATCTGTAGGTACTGAGACTGTGGATGAAGCCTTTTATAGTCTGGCATTTAAACTGAGCCAATCTGTTATAGAGGTGAATAGAAACAGATTTTTTTTTTTTTTTTTTTTTTTTGTGGTGTCATTTTAAAAAAAAAAAAAAGAGCCCCTTTTCATTTAGAGACAACATCATGCCACACTGCCTGGGTCACAGAGATGGCTTTCATTATGTGCATACGTAGTTTCCTGGTATTGTGGATTGCTAAAAATATTCATATTGCACATACACTCTACAGTTCATGTGTGTGTGTTTGTGTGTGTGTTTCTTAAAACTTTTTGGATTACTAACACCACATCCTGAGACTTTCTGGAGTCAGAGAGTCATTAGTTCATTCTGCTCATTCTGACATCTCCTCTTCTTCCCTCTACTTGTTTGGCAGTTCTGAATGCAAGAGAAAGGCCTGTTGGAGTTGATACCAGAGAAGGGCGGGGGTGTTGCTGTTATACCACTCTGTGAAGAGAGGCCTGCATGAAACAGACGTGGCTGGGACACGGCCTCCAGGAATAGAAATAGATTTGAGGAGCCAAGAGAGCTGGACATCCATTTGGCTGATCCAGTCATAGCTGTAGAATGGTCTCTGCAGAAACTAAAGTCTGCCTCTCCTTGTTTAGAACTCTGTCACACACGTAAGGCCCGTATCTTTTTTACATCCCACAAAGCTTCCAGCCAGGACCTCCTTCCTCCCTATTTCATCTTGACCTTGGAGTTGCTGCTCTTTCCAGATTTCATTTGTCTCATTACTTTTGTTTCTTTCTGCATATTTTTTAGATCTTACTTTTTTCAGCAATGCCTTGGTAGTCTGCTCAGGGTACCACAGACTGAGTGACTTACACGGCAGAAATGTGTTTTCTTACAGTTCCGGAAGCTGGAAGTTAAAGATGAAGGTTGATCAGCTTCTGAGGCCACTTTTTCTGACTCACAGATGTCCATCTTTGTGCTGTGTCTTCCCCTGGTCTTTCCTCTGCATGCTAGTGGAGAGAGGAAGCTCTCGTGTCCCCTCATTTTATTATGAGGGCACTTCCTGTGGGATTAAGGCCCCACTCTTGTGACCTCATTTAACCTTAATTATCACCTTAAAGGCCTTATCTCCAGATGAAGTCACGTTGGTGGTTAGGCCTTCAGCATGCAGGTTCTGGGAGGATACAAGCCCTCTCATGGGCATCCTTCCCACTAATCCCAGCGAGAGGCCATCGATACCTACTCAGTACTCCCATCATGGTGCTCCTGTCCTCACTATCACCATGTCTTTTGAGTACTACTTCATGAGCTCCTTAATTTGTCACTTGCCTGTGATCTTGACCCCATTTCATCCTTGACAAACCTACCCCAAAGGCAAATATGATTTTTGTCACATTCAGGCCTAAAACTTTCTGATGATTCTTTACTACCTACAGGTTAATTTTCAAGCTTTTCTGTACGCATACGTAGCCTTCCCTGGTCTCGTCCTCACTACCTCTCTCCAGTCTTATCTTCTACCACTCCCTGCCCCCAGCTTTCAGTTGTATTCATTGTGAATTGTTATGCTTTTTAATGCTTCGGTTTCTTCTTCCTGGAACACTTTCCACATTCTTCTTCTCCAAGATCACTCCTAAGCATCCAGTTTCCATTGCTATCTCCTTCAAGAAAGCTTGTCCCTGGGAACCAAGTGACCCTCCTGTCTACTCCCAGGGGAACATCTATGAGCTATTACTGATTGATTGTATAGTAAAAACGTTTGGTTCTGAATCTGACATTAAAGGTAAGTTCCTCAAGGGTGGGTCCATTTAGGATTTATTTTATATTCTTACCACCTAGCATAGTGCCTGATAAATGGTAGATGCACCATAATATATTTGTGAAAGAAGCATTCTGTCTCTCCCTCACCCTCTCCTTCTCCCCACCCTTCTATACATGCCCATCCCCATACATGCCTATACATACGGTCTCAAAATGTTGCCTAGATGTCACTTTTCAGAGTTTTTATATAACTCGGATCTCAGCAGGAGATATGCAAGACCCAATTCTATGAAACTTTGAATATCTGTTGCTTGTACCTTTCTGAAAAGAAGGTATTTAAATATGGTGCCAGTTCCTGGGTTAGGAATAAGGAACAGAACATGTTTACTTTGTTTTTGCCTGAGTGAGGGGGTGAAATGGTAGCAAAAACCTTGGCTATAAATAATAGCTACATTATTCTTATGATTCTTGTCAAAGGATAGTGCAAGGGAAAGGATATAAATATGTCTTTGGGGCACTGGTGTTTCCATGAGTTATTTCAACTCTTGGAAAAGTGGCATCATGTTTTATGTGTGAAGAACAATAAATTAGTACATACATTACCAAGTGATTTCCATAGCCAGTGTATTGGAAAGAATGTTCTGGGTGCCAATTCACTGTGAATAGTGGTTACAACGTGGAAAGGTAGATAATGCTTTTCAATTTCAACCAGGACCATCCCTGTTCCCCATAGATTTGTTGTTGCAACTGCAATTTATTTGAAGCATTCCAGGAATAAGAGTGTCTAGGACAAAATACAAAGAACATTCTGATCTATGGTTTTGTTTTATTTTATTCTCCAAGGGTATGAACTCAGCCAGGAATACAGCTGAATAATTTAAAGAGTCATAGACCAAGACCCTAAGAAAAACTTGAGTACATGCCAAAATTAACAGAAGAATCCCCATATAACCAAGAGTATTAGCTATACCCACAATTTAACAGAATCTCTACATTGGCTGAAAACTAGAAGTGAAGCTATTCTTTATTTGATGCTTGGATTGACTGGGAATTACTTCAGTGATGTGTAATGTAGGCTTTAGAAGAATAGCACTCAGCTGGCATTCAAGACCAGCGTAATGAAAATAACCTGGACATTGAACTTTTAATACCAGAATTAAGTCCCAGATCTATTGTTTATTACATGTACTTTATTGACCAAATTCATAATTTTTTAAAAATTAAATTGTTTCTTCTGTGCAATGGACATCATGATCACCACCACCACCACCATCAAATGAGGAGGTGGTAACAGGAAAACATCATTCCTTCAACATTCCCACAATACAAGTCTCAGAAACACAACAGGATTTTCACAAATACGTGGAGTTGGTTTATACAAAGTCCTTTTTTATCATCTGATAATTTTTCAGTGGCTTTGTCTTTCCAGTAGTCACCTTGTCCTAGTCTTCCTCTCTCTTTGTTCACTACCTCCTCTTTGACTGTGACCTTGCCCTCTAGTTCACAATCTGGAAAAGTATCAATCCCTCAGGAAATTTAAGAGAACAAACTATAATTCAGGGAGAAATAACAGTTTAATATCGAAGAGATATGCCATATATGTGGCCCTGTGTTCTCACACAAATATTTTAATACTTCAATACTGTTTAATACTTCAATACTTTGAGTCGAATAGTATATTATAGAACTTTATCGCCTATAGAACATTTTTAATTTTCCTAATTTTTGTAGATTTTTTAGCACAATATATTAATGTGTGGAAGTTAAAGAAATTATAGATCACAACCCAATTTTAGGAATTGACCAATCCTTACTCAACATGTCCCTCCTTGCAAATTTAGAAATAACCTTTCATTTGAGTAAAACCTTAACATGTATCTTGTTATATTTTTGGGAAAGCTTCTTTCATTTAGCACCTCCTAAGTTGAGAGAACATTTTAAGTTAGTTATATACATCAAGAAAAAGAATATATCTACTCAATGACTTAGTTATAGGGAAGTAACAATAAAAATAAGAACAAGTGTTTATTGAGTGTTTCCTGTGTATCAGGTGCTGTCCAAAGCTCTATATCTCTAATAACTCAGTCAAGATGATCAGCAATGTGAGGATACAGCTCATATTTCATCAGTATCCCCATTTTATAGCAGAAGCAGCTGGTGTTAAGTAACTCCACCAAGCACAGAACCAGATTTGAATTGAGGCACTTTAGTCCTGAGCATACCTTCCTAACTAGTACCCTAAAAAACAGTATAAGATTTTTATAGATCAATTTACTTTCTGATCATTCTAGAGGAAATTGACATTTAAAGAATCCTATGAAGTATTGTTTTGTAAAGCAAAATTTCACTATTTAACCTTTTAGGAAAGTTCAGTTTTCAGAAGTACCTAGTAGCTATTCTTTAATTTCATTTTGCTGTTCTGTTATTCTAATGTTACATAGGTAGAGCTAAGTCAGGAACCAAGTTTGTGTGCTGTGTATTCTTGATTCCCTTTCTCTGTTTCCATTCCCCAGTTTTTAAGATTCTTTTTCTGCATATTCAGGGCTGGTTGGAGACAATTCCCCATGGGTCATTTGCAGTTTTGCATTTCATGCATAGCAAGACTCCACCTGCCCTTTTTTCCCCTGATAGTATTATCTGAAGGATATTTGTATCCTTAATGGTCTTGGAACATAGATATAGGGTTTCCCTTCATGAATACATAATACCCAGTTTAATACAGTATTTTTCTCTAAAGCAAAGGGCAGGTATGTTTACTATCCATTATAAAATATTTGGATTCTCTAAGCTCAGAGTTTCCTTCCTGTTACTCAACCTTGTGTATGTGCAGGTGTCAAATGATTTTCTTTGTGATGCCCTAAAGTCAACAGGGTTTGAACAACCAGCTCAAAATATGCTGATACCTTGGCAACAAGTAATAAGCTTCATTTCTAACCTAGGAATCTGGAGTCCTCTACTAGCACTCATGAAACAACAGGTTAACTTATTAGCTTTCAAGTAGGATAAAATCTTAGACATTTTACAGTTCTTGATAATAAATGTGCAGAAACACCTACAGAATCATTCAAGAATGTATCCTAGGGTAAGATGAATGGCAATAATGAAGAGAAAGAAACTCAGAAGATGATTACAGGAAAAACATAAATAAGACACCCAAAATAAACTTGTGACTTTTTAATGGAACACCTGTCAGTCACACACACCCACAAAAATGATTAATAAACAAAGTTTAAATATGCAACATAATAGTCAAAGAAAAATACAAAGAAATTAACATTGAGTTGAAAAAATATGATTCAAATATTCAATATTGAAAAGCAGAAAAAAAAAAATCATGAGTAGAGCCAAGCTTAACTAATCCCTTGGAGGATGGAATGAGAAACAGGAGAACTCTTCTGGAAGACTCTTTTAGAGAGCCCATTAATCAGAATTTCACAATTCTATAAATAAGTAATCAGAGCTTTCATAAGGATTAAACTAAAATATGGCTGTTACCATAATTTAAACAAAAATATAAGCAACCAGGATACGTAACAATAAAGACTAATAAAATATTCTGATGAACATTTGGCATACCAGGGAACCATTAAAATTATACTGTGAATTAATATTGTAATGCATGTGTTCAGAGCAGTGAAAATGTAATCAGGTATCCTGGTAAATGGAAAAAGGCACATTACAATTCAGTGTTAGACAACAATACTACACAATATTTTAATTATTTCTAAAAATGTGTATTACATATATATAATATCATGTTTCCCAGGGCTTCATACATACTAGACAAGTGGTGTACAAATATTTAATTTTTAATCAATACTCTTTGACAGTTAAAAGAAACTGTTATAAGGGATTATCCCTGTCATCTTTGTAATAAGTAAATGGCAGTCATTTGTACAAGTATATTCAAGTTTAGGAGGACAGAGAATTATGGAAGGATATTCCTCTTTTATTGACCTAAAATAATTGTACATATTTATGGGGTACCATATGGTAATGCAATACAAGTGTACAGTGTGTAGTGATCGAATCAGGACCATTAGCATTCTTAGTTCCTTAAACAGTTATTACTTTTTTGTGCTGAGAAGCTTTGAACTCCTCTCTTGCAGTTCTTTATTAAAATACATAATATGTCCTTGTGATCTGCAGTCACCCATGGGTGCTACAGAGCTTGTTCTCCCATGTACCTGTTTCAGTGCTGTTTTTCAATCCCTCCTATGTCCCCTTTATGCTGTGGTAGGATATTCTTGAAGCAACTTAGACTTTGATTAGATTAAACCTATTAAACCTTTGAATAGATTAAACCTATTCCTCTTCCAAAATTCCGGGAATCCTTCACACTTATCTCAAATGCCATCTCCATCTCTTTCATGAAACCTTTTCAATATCTCCTTCCTTTTGTTAATTCCAGTAGCCTTAAGTGTTTGCTTCTTGTCTCACCAAGGCCCTGCTTGGAATTAGAATCAAGTGTATGCTATTATTATGTTCCATATTGCTGTCACTGAGCAATGTGTTTTTTAAAGTTAGATAACACTCTTTTTTCTTTTTGTGATCTGGAGCAGTAGAAGACTATTAAAAAACAATTAGTAAATTATATGTGAATTCTGCTCTTATGAATTAGAAGGGAAAAATCCTAGTTGATTTCTTTTCTTTCTGTTCTGAAAACACTAGGTTTGGTGAATTTCATCTCCTTTTCATTTTGCCTTTGAATGAAGAGGAACAGACACACCTGTAATGACTCATTGTCTTTACACCCTCAGTCTCTGTGGAATCAGACATGATTGTCAGCAGCAGCTGCTTCCGATGCTGCTAAATGTGTCTGAGAAGTTTAGTGACTGTATCTCTGAATCTCATCAAGTATTTTTAAAAAGGGAGGTGTCTAAAAACTCTTCCTACATTAGGTTATTAATGATATAGTACACAGATCCTGTTCTGAAAGTGGCAGGATTTCAGGGACAAATGAAAAATTATACTATCATCTAATATTTGTATTAAATTGTCTACATTTTAATGCATTTTCACATTCAGATATTCATCCTTAGACTAACCCCCAAAGGTCCACAGAGACAGCATCATTATTCTCTTTTAATTTTAGTTTTTGAGGTACTGGAGATAGAACCAGGGCCTCTCACGTGCTAGACAAGTGTTCTAACACTAAGCTATATCCTCAGCCCTTATTACCCCTTTCAGCAAGTGGAGAAACTAGACTCAATGTATTTACCCAAGGCCTAATCTCAATGCAATGTTCTTTTGTTTTCATTGTTCTGCTTTTATAACCCTTGTAGATTTATAGTGGTTAGTACTTAGCCTTTTAAGGTATTCAAGTGCTGTGTTATTTTCTTTTATATTTTACTTAATAGGCTTAACAACTATTTGACCTTGCTCCCTTAAAATGTTCTCCTGGTCCTCAGATAATGCCAGCCCAGGCATGTTAGATGTAGGATGGAATGCTAAGGCACTTGATTTCCAAAATAGTTGCAATAGATTTATAAAACCAAGATAGCCAGTAGTAGCCAACATAGGTTTGGGCCCCAAAGCTGTTCTGACTTTGAAATGTTATTAGGAGCTTATCCTTTCAATCTGTTAGCCCTCCTAAAATTAATGCTCAATCTTGCAAAAGCCTCCCATGTTAGCCTTGACACATTTGTGGTAAACTAACTGCAAAATTATTGTTTTGAGTCATTTGATCATGGAAAATTGTATGGTATAAATATATTTACTTGATTTTTCTTTAACTTCCTTGACTAAGTAAAAGAAATTAAAGGTGATATTATAAAATGGCAACTTATATCTTAGAGGCTTTTCTTGACAGTTAAGTGATATCTAAAATCATAAGAATAACTAGAGTTCTACCCTCTGTATTTAAAAAGTAAATATTCTCTTCAGAGAATACACATTTTCATCACTGCAAATGTTACCTTTTGTCTGCAAGTACACAAATAGTCTCCTAACTTTGAAAGCCAGTTCTAATGGGAGAAAATTGTCTCTCAAGATTTTCTCAAACAGATGTAAGACAAAATCAATGGTCACTTAAACTTTCAGTTGCAGCATGTAGTTATGTGCATTCAGACCTAGGATTAGATTGTATTCTATTTCCTTAAGGACAAGGATCAGTGAGCCCTGGCCCCAGGGCTTCAGAATGAAGTGTCAGGAGAACAAATTCAGAAGAACATTTCTCCCAGCGTTATGACTATGATTGGCCTAGGGAAGTGTGAGTGTGTTCCCATGAAGTCGAAGCATTAGTTTTACTTGAATTTCATGTGATTCTAAGTGAAGTGTTGTCTATTGGCCTAAGTGTTTAATGATGTATATATCATTAATGATACACACACACACATATATACATATATACACACTATGAAGTGTTTATATAAAACACAATATATGGAAAGGGTCTGGTGAAGGTATTTCTGCTCAATTGTTGACATGTAGGATGTTTACTCAAAAGAAGTCACCACTAATGGCTGATGAAGTCAATGTAATATTTATAAAAGTATAATGCTCTAAATTCAAAGGTCAGAGGTTAGCAGAAAATTCCCACAGTACATGTGAGTCTCCTTTTGTACATTCTTCATGTTCCCACAAATCCTGAATCCACATAAATTCCCATATGAATGATAACATATCATTAAACCCTTGACATATCATTTAAATCAACTTAATACATCCAGCAGAAAAATGTTATTTGAAAGAAAGGTGGATCAAATAATTTTGTATGGAAAAATCATTCTCAGAAACATGTTTTTGGAGTCTTATTATTTTTGAATCCAAATTTTATTTCAAAATTTGTTTGTGAGTTCCTCTTGAATTGTTCGAACTTTTGCCTAATGATCCAATACAAGCCAAAATGTGAAGGGACATATGTTGTGTTCTCAGTACTGTCAAACTGACAGGGCATTGCATTATTTTAAATAGCCCATTATGCATTGAGTTCACAGTAATATTTTGGAATACTTATTTCATCTTAGATTTTAAGCGTCTAGAGGTCACAGACTGTAAAGTTGCCTTATTACAGTTCCAACAACCACACCACACCTAATTAAGCAACACATAAATGCGTGTTTGAAGATAATGATTCCCATCCAATGGGGAAAAAAAAAACATTGTGAGTAAACTGGGGGATGTTTAGATGGAAGGGCTGACTTTTAAACAAGAGATTATGAGACCAGAATGTTTGAATTAAAACAGAAGTACAAACACATAAATACTGTAGCAAAGATTGTTCCATGGAAGAAAAACATTTTGATCTTCCTTTTAAATGATCTCTCCATAATGTAATTGATAACACTATCTTTAAATGATAGCAGAACCTAGATAATGTTCATTACTAAACCAATCCTTGTATCTTTAAAGATAAACTCAATATAGTTACAGTCCTTATATAGTGCTACCGTTATCTATAAAACTGTAAACATAACAACTTAGGAATTCTCAAAGTACATGTTCAAGGAATGACAACTGTTTAACATTTACTTAATAACAAGTAGTGTTTTTTTTTTTTTCTCCAGATCATAATACAAATTATAGGAGTGAGAAGAAACTGCAGTAGAATCTAAATTCATCAGTCAGTCAAAAAACATGAAGCCAAGGAAAAAGATGAAATTATCTCAAGGGAAGAAATTGTAAGAATGGCACAAAAGCAAGGAAAATACAGTATTGCTAAGATTTTGGCTCCCTTCTGGGGCCTCCCACAATACAGTAAGAACAATTGTGTCTGTCACTGTCTGAGAATCTTATTCAGTGGGGAATGCTATACATTAACTGATATACTTCATTATTCGATGTCCTGGATGGGGATGGAAATGCAGGCAAGGATTACCACACAGGAAAGCACACCATCCTGGAGCTATGAGGAAGCAGACCACAATGTTTTTTAACCTATTTCATTGGTGCTTAAAGTAGGGGATACAGTAGAGGCAAAGGCAGGCCATGTTCTTGTGCCAAGTTGATACCCTTGCGCTAATAGTGAAGACAGAGCAAGAAAAGAGATGTGAAATCAAATAGAAATTGGTAGATGTGTAATGTTTTTGCTTTTTGTTGCTGTATTTTAGATTACAGAAATCTATGAAATTTTATTGGTGAATGCTTTTGGGAGGGGGCTCTGTATGCATATAATCCTTATCATAACAAGAATTTCATAAAAGATAAGAAGCTATTTAGGAATGAGAAGCAAGTGATGCATCTTAATCGTCCAGACGTTTTGAAAGCAAACAGGAGTTGAGTCCCTGGAGCTTTGATTTGGTGTAATGGTCTGCTTTTTCAAGCCAGTTTCTAAAAACTGAAGATATGTTCTTAAATACATAGTAAGTGCATACTCTAGTCAGATGATTATATATCAATTTTGAGTAATTTACAGTTCATTTGTTATAATTAATTTTTGTATAACATATTCCATACATTTAATAGAATTGCATTTAATAGAGCATTAATTTTTGATAAAATATATTTTCAAGGGAACCAGCCAAAATGCAGCCTCAAAAATAGACATGGAGCTGAGCATGGTAATGCACGCCTATAATCCCAGTCACTTGGGAGGCTGAGGCAGGAGGATTGCAGGTACAAAGCCAGCCTCAGGAACTTAGGCCCTAAGTAATTTAGCAAAACCCTATCTCAAAATTTTAAAAAATAAGGAGGACTGGGAATGTGACTCAGTAGTTAAGTGCCCCTGAGTTCAATTCCTAGTAACAAAAAAATACATAAATAAAAATAGACATACACATTTTTAAATTTGTCATACAAACACAAGTACTGTTTCAAGCTACTTCAGAGAATTCCATAAGGTTAAAGAAACTGAAATATTCCACATACAAATGCCTTAAATGCCATCTAAAATTTGATTAATTTTATGATGACCTTTTCACTTGAGTTATTTCCATTAAAATATTTGATACTTTTTTGTCAACTTCACCTATACTCTTGTACCAGTTGTGATTATTGTTTTAAACAAGAATGCATCTTTCAGGACTGATTATGAAATTTTAACATGCGAATCAGTGTTTTCCTTAATGTAGCCATATTTTTGAAGGGTACAAACATGATGTGGTTTTTAAAAACCTCTACAAGTGAAACTACTGAGCCTCATGCTAGTTGCATTCATTTTAGTGTTGTTATATTTTAATTGATTATATTAGTCAAGTGGTTGTAGGGAAACACAAGCTAACATGAGGGTTAACTCACAGCCAGGGTTGCCTTATGAGGTAGCCTAGATAATGGGAATGGCCATTAGCCCTGGGCCTGTTTGTTCTCAGCAGTGTTCTGTCCCAGTCCTTGTGTTGCTTGTGGATGAGTGAAAGACATTTGTGTTGAGCAAAGTGTGACTCCAGCTGTGTGACCCAGCTCAGGGCCATGAAAACTGGACCTTGTCCTTCCCTTCTGCCCAAGCACCTCAGTTTAGAATAAATGGCCTGGAAATCTTCCCTCTCGTTGCTTCTGCCACCCCCAAACCGTCCCACCTGGATTTTGAGGTCAAAAAACAGGTCAATTTCTGTGGTGAGCTCATCCCCCTGAGCAAAGGTGAAGGGATTTGCACTTATAGCTTCTGAGAACACAGGATTAGCTTGGGAGCTCACTGAGCTTAGCTAGTACACTGCACCAATGTTTCAGATTCAGCTTTTATTGATTCTCTCTTATGAAACATTCTGGAAAAAGAGGTAGAATTCGGCTATGGGTGGTGCAGGTCATTTATTTCAGTCCTTCTATCTGGCAGCTTTTTTTTTTTTTTCTTTCTATTTACCACCCCTGCAAAGCAATAGGAATCTAGGCTTGCCTGTGAAAATATTTAACTGTTTATATACTTCCTTTGTCTAACTGGAAAACAATATCAGTATCAAGAGCAACATATGAAGGGACAAAAAAGATGTTAAGATTTGAAGAGGCACCTTTTGGAAGAAGGTTGAAAGAATTAAATAGAATGAATAAGAAAGGATTTTTGCACACGAAAGGAATGTGACTTGAAGGTTGATGCTACCCATCATGGAGATGAGTAGGACCGAAATATTGTAGAGTCCAAATCACTACAATATAGATATGATAAATTTCTTATGGGTAAGGGGAAGAATTTGTTTGTACTGCAGTTTATTCCTGGAATCTAACAGTTCCCTTCAAATAATAAAACTTTAGCAAGATCAGAGCATAGTAAAAAAGGAAACTGTTGTCCTGATATTGTCAAGTAATTTTTCTGCTATTTGGCAATAGGAGGACAAGGCTCTTCCTTTTGTCCCTGTTTGTACGGGACTGAGTTCAGCTTCCCCATGCTGTATCTAAATGAATACCTTCAACTTACCTGACACCACCCTCTCTCACTTGGACCACCTGCTTTCATACACAGCAAGTTTTCACCAAATTGCGATTGACCTACATGAGATGTGATATTTGAGATGTGGAACATTCAACCCTTGATGAAGAATGGGTCAGAGCAAAGTAGGCATCATAATTTCAAAATCACATTCCTGTGTAATTTTCTCTGATAGGATTTAAAGAGCTCAATGACTCAAGAAAATACAAACACTTATGCAAGTAGCTTTTTTTAATTTTCAGAATCTCTATATCCCAGGTACCCGTGAATTTTATTTCTTTTGTAAATCCAAGCCTGTTTGGTTGTCATGTGTCAAGCTCTGCTAATCTTTATTATGGAACCACCTATCACAATGATGGGCACATTACCTGATATATTTAATGAACAGTTCTTGTTCATTATCCGCACCTGATCCTACATAATGTGGAAAAAGGAAAAGAGTTCTCAGAAGCCTGCAGGACATCCCACCTTGTGTCCTGGTGGAGTCTGTCCTAGAAATTCTCACAGTTCAGTATGAGTTGGGTTGTATTCAGTCATTTGTGCATTCTGAAAGCACATCAGGAAATCTTGATTCATTGTGGATCTGACTGTGAGGAAATCTGTATCCCACGACCCCAGGACTCTTACCCACTCAGCTAGTGTTTCTATTTCAGGCCCACTCACTCCACCAGAATGTGTCTAAAATATTTTTGGGGGGATGACAAAATTTTTATATTCTAAAATACATTTTCCTATTTAAGATTCTTACTCTGATTTAGCAGTTAGCCTAGCTTTTTACTATCTACTTACTTGCCCATTATGTTATCATCTCTGCCTGCCTCCCCATACCTTTTTTAAATTTTTAAATTTTTTACAGACTGCATTTTGATTCATTTTACACAACTGGGGGTACATCATTTCATTTCTATGGTTGTGCATGATGTAGATTTCCCCCATACCTTTTATCAGAACAGGGATTACCTTCAGTATTTTACCTACAGAGGTTAGAATATGGTAATTGTTAAAAAATGCACTTATCAAATGAGTGAATAGCCTCAGTTTCATCCCAAATGCTATCCATTCCACAAATTGTCCATTGTGGCCATCCATGGAAACTCAGCTCATTTTTTAAATATTTTCTTCAAGAGTAATATTTACACTTTCCAAGGTTCTAACCTGAATTCTTATTCTTATCAACAATCTATCTATGTACTATTTATTTATCCTGATATACTATTCAAATTCTTATTTCTCTGTTTTTGTTTATTTTTAAAATCTAACCTGCAAAATGACCTCCTTTACTTCTTTATTCATTAAAATAAGTAGACCTGGTTTCAATCCCTCCTTTATTAGGCAGCTTCCATTCACAGATCAGCTCCCACTGTCCTGGCTTTTTTCTAAATTTATATTTTATTAAACATACCAAGTATTATTTACATTTAGTCGACCAAATTCTAAGTTTCCTGAGGAAAAAGATAATTTTATTCATTAATAAATGGTTCTTTATTTCTTTGTAAATTCTTAAGGTGCTAAGTAGTATTGTAATTTCATGCCTTTTAAAAATAATTTTGACAATAATATATTCAGTGGTTGGCATGGAAGTTGGGTGGAGATAGGGACTAAAAATCATCAGAATATTTCTTGTGACTTAGTTGTTTTCTCATGTGATCTCCCAACATCATCTATCCAGACTGACTCTTTACTACAAATTATAGCCTCCTTTTCATTCCATTGACATTTGCCTCAATTAGGTATACATTAGCATGTCAAGTTCTTTGAGGATGCCAGTGTTTCCTTCTCTTTAGCACAGATTTGATGAGTGTCCACTGTGTGTTAGAATTAAGATAAATACAGATGAAATATTATTCAGCTTTAAAGAAGATTGAAATTATGGCATTTGCTGGTAGATGGATGGAATTGGAGAATATCAGGCTAAGCAAAATAGCCCAAACCCAAAAAAACCAAAGGCCGAATGTTTTCTCTGATATTTGGATGGTAATTCACAATAAGGGGGTGGGTGGGGAAGAATACAGTTATTTTATATTAGGTAGAGAGGAGTGGAAGGAGGATGGGAAGGGATATGAGGGTAGGAAGGATAATAGAGTGAAACAGACATTATCACCTCATGACTGCATGACTGATGTGATCCTACAATATGTATAATCATAAAAATAAGAAATTATACTCCGTTTATGTATGATTTATCAAAATGCATTAATGCATTCTACTGTCATGCATAACTTAACTAGAACAAATAAAAATATTTAAAATATATAAAAACAATCAATAAAAGCTGCCTTTGAGAAAGGAAAAAAAAGAGATAAATACAAAGTGTTCAAATGTAATTAAGGCATGTCCCCAGAAACCTAGAGTTTAGAGGGTCTAACTTTACCCTAAAATCCTATTTGAGAGTACTCTGGATATGCCAGAATATATAATATAATGAGAAATAATCGCTTCAGAGTAAAAACAATTTACTTGTAATGATATCTACAGGAAATTTTAAACTAGAGATTTCACTCACTCCAAATCTCCAACCATACCTGGAGCCCCATGTTGAATGTTTGCAGATAGTTAAAAGAATGAACAGGTCAATCATGTCTCAATGAAAGTGGTTTAAAAGGTAATAACAATTTTTTTTTAATTTAAAAAGAATGAACATAATTTATTTCCTAAAATGAATATAAAAATTTACTTCAAAACCATGAGAGTTGAGTTTCACTGAAACTTACATCCCTACACTCCACCAGTGTGATCAATGTGACAAAAGGTTAATCACGGGTCTCATCAGTGACAGAGTCCATGTTTTGAGACACATTTCAGCTGCCCTGTGAGATGCAACTTAATTTAATGTAACTGTGAGTGGATCAATAGCAAGAAAAAAACTTTTAATAGATCCTGAATTCACTGATACATCCAGAGAATTTAAGCTGTTCTTGAAGGAAAAATACACCTTCCTGATCACTCTTATCTGTTTATATATACATAAAAAAATTCTCAGTCTTAATGTGTCTGATTATGTAGTTATACAAACCTGTAACTATAAAAGAAATCATTCACAAAGGCATAAGATTCTACTAAGACTGATCACCATATTCTTTTAGAAAAATATAAATATTCTTAGATTTCTGTTAAACTTCTGCAATGTTATTATAATGTTATTGCCCTGACAAATCTTGTCCACCTGTCAGGACACCACAAAACCAACTGGTTTATTTTGAAAGCAGCTGTTAATTGCAGCACCTGACTGGAAGTTCTGTTGTGGATGTATAGGGAAGTACAAGTTAAGCAGTACTGCTGCAGACTACGAATGTCCTTCATTAGTGCCATTCTGCTGCCTTGGCTTCTAACTCCCATGGCAGACAGTACAATTCCCAGACATTATTTATTCGGCCCTGGATTTAGATTTTTGATTTCTGAATTCTGTGCATGGTGCTGAACTAATTTTTCTTTATTTTGTCTAGGCTGTCAGTTTTTGACACTGGATGGTCATGTTAATTTCCCATTTCTTCCCCAAAGCAGATGCCCAGATCTTTCAGAGTTTCATGGCAATAATTTTTGAAGGCTTTACGAAAGTATAAATTTTCTTTATCATTATAATGTGGCTTGACAAATGGTCCTAAAGGATCAGGTAGAATTTCCTTGTAGCTGAGTGAGTTGGTTGTAATCAGGCCGTTTCCAGGCAACGGGTCCCCTGGTTACTGGTTTCTTAATGTCTCTAAACCTGGAATCTCATTCTGTGAAGGGGTGAGAAACCTTCAGAAAACAAATACAAGAGAAAGTGATTTCTCCCTCCATTTCTTTGAAACAAGCCACTCTGTGAATTGTTTATGACTAAGTTTATCCTACATTTGCATTTACCAAAATGTGCAATATTTCTATGACCAAGATACCCAAAGAAATCAGACCTTGCCCCAGGGGAATGATGTTAGTGCATTAGAGGGACAGCAGGTTTCTTTGCTGGAGATCAGGGGATGTCTGTGATGGAGTAGGAAAACCCATCTGTGAGCCTATAGGCTTGTGTTGGCCTGCCATTCTTTGTGTATTTGGAGCCCTCTAGAATTGGAAGAGATGCATTTGGTGCTGTCAGAAACAAAGGAATCTGTGTAATGGTGCAGTCTCTTCAGCAGAACCCAAAACCATAGCTTTATTTCAGTAGCCAAAACCTCAGAAATTGATGTTGGAAGAACAATTTACATTTTTTCTATATTTTTTTTTTAGAAAAACATGACATGTAAACATTTTCCACATACTTTATTTCCCAGGAAGCTACATAGCTAAGACCCTGTCCTAAAATCTACCCCTCCAAATACCATTTTTTTATTTAAAAATTTTCATTATAATTGTCCGTAATAATGGAATTTGTTGTTACCTATTTGTACATACACACAATTTACCAATATAATTTGGTCAATGTCATTCTTCAGCACTTAACCCCTTCCTCCCAGCCTCCCACCCCTTGGTCCCTTTCCTCTACTGATCTTTCATTGATTTTCATGAGATTTCCTCCTCCCTCCTTTCTTTTCCTTTTTCCACTCTAGCTTGCACATATGAGAGAAAACATAAGACCTTTTGCCTTCTGAGTTTGATTAGTTTCACTTAACACAATGGTCTCTAGTTCCATCCATTTTTCTGCAAATGACATAATTTCACTTTTATTTATGGCTGAATAAAACTCATTTTGTATGTATAACACACTTTGTTTATCCATTCATCTATTGATGGACATCTAGGCTGATTCCATAGTTGGTCTATTGTGAATTCTGCTAAAAACCTGGGTATGCATATATCTCTGTATTGTCTTCAGGATAAGTACTGAGAGGTTATATACCTGGGTCATATGGTGGTTCCATTTCTAGTTTTTGAGGAACCTCCATACTAATTTCCATAGTTGTACTAATTTACAATTCAATCAACAATGGTAAAGTGTTGCTTTTTCTCTACATCCTCTCCAGCTTTTCTTATTATTTGCATTCTTGATGACTGTCATTCTGACTGGTGTAAGGTGAAATTTTAGGGTAATTTTAATTTGCATTTCCCTGATCACTAATGATGTTAAACATGTTTTCATATATTTGCTAGCCATTTGTATTTCTTCTTTTGAGAGGTATCTGTTTAATTCATTTGCCAATTTATGAGCTGGATTATTCGATATTTTTGGTGTTAAGTTTTTTGAATTCTTTATATAGTCTAGATATTAATCCTCTATCAGAAGAGTAGGTAGTAAAGATTTTCTTCCATTCTATATGTTCTCTCTTCACATTTCTGTTTCCTGTGCTGTGGGGAAGCTTTTTAATTTGAAGCCATCCCACTTATTAATTCTGCTGGCTTTGTGTATGTGTGTTTTGTCATTTATGGTAGTTATCACTGTCCACAGACACTCCATCACACAAATGCATCTTAGGAAATTGATAAACAGGTGCATGCATGGATGATACCCAGGAAATTGTGAGCTATCAATATGAAAAAGAATCTCACTAGAGGTGTGAACTTCCCACTAGTGATTTACATTGATCCAGTAGCTACTATCCATTCCTGCTCCATAAAATATAAGCATAATGCTTATCACTGGATCTTAGAGACCCAGAGCTAGAAATGATATTAGAAACTTGCTAATAAAATACTTTCCTGTTACAAGAAAGGGAACAGAAGTCTAAATAAGACTGGTTCCTTCCCTGAAGTCCTGTTAGTTATTACCAATCATTACTGAAAGTATAACTCTATAAGTTCAATGTATGATATTACACATCTTCTACTTGGTAAGCAAACGTACTGCAGAAAATCCAAAAGAGTGTTCTCAACATTCCTTCCTTTGCATGGGTTATGGAACAAGAATCACAGATTTATGAGACAAGGAAATGGATGCACATTGGTAAAAATAGGCTGTCTGTGGACCTGAACAGAAATTCTATTTAGATTGAGAAATACAGTTACTGTTTTTGCAATTTGTCTTTATATCAACAAATTAAGAATATGAAAAATTATAGGCAAGGATAGTACCATCCAATAATAATTAGCCCTCACAACAGCAAATCTGAATTTGTCTTGTGTTTCTTTACTGTATGACAATATATATATGGCATGCTTATAATAAAACAAAGATTAATTACATGTTTATGCCCTTAAGTATTATTAACATGATTTAAAAAATAAAAGTAATAATAAAAAACATACTCTTATTTGAGTTACCAATAAAGCCTATGGTTAAAATGCATAGTAATGTCAATTACATTGCATAGGTGAATTTAAACACTATATGGAAATCTGAAGGTATTATTCAGAAAATTTGTCACTTTAAAGTAATACATGCTTAGTAAATATTAGTATCATAGTGTAATACATTCAAAGATTTCCTGGTCTAATCTATTGAAACACATGGACTTTTCAAGGACAGGAATTTTTTTTCTATTCCAGTTTTTATCCTCAGTACTTTATAACAGTGCCAAATATATAGTAGTTGTTACATTAATTTTCATCACTTGTCTGATATAAATTCTTTTAACCAGATAAACATTTAGAAGGACAGATTGATTTGATAAACATTTAAGGAAATTTGTAAAATTTCAGAGAAAATACTGGATATTGTAGATTTTAAAATTAATGAATTCATTCTGTAGTCAAATTTAGACCTTAAAGACAAGAAAAATATATAAAAATGATTCATTACAATACCAGGTGCTATGTACTGAGGTTATATTTTTGTATACGACAAATTAAAACAGTATGTGAAAAATATACACATTCAACTACACAACCTAAGGTATTTGGAACTACAGAATTTAAGGCATATATTCTGACAATGTCTATGCATTTTCCTCAAGAATTTGATAGCTGTTCTGTCTCTCAAATTTGACTAAGCAGGACTAAGTAAACTTTCTGGGTTGCTGCGCTCAGCATGTGGGACTCATTGAAATTGATTGACTGACTAACCCAGATTCTCCAGTTAATCAAGACCAGGAATTTGTCTAGTCATTGTTTTCAAGGTATTTTATTAATTCTAGGTCAATTATAATGTTTTGAAGTTATTTTTTCACCTTTGGAATGGCTTGGTATGACATAGGTACTGGTTTTTCCTTTAAACAAATCTCCCAGCTATTGTTTCTTCTGCCTAGGTATGACTTTCACTAATGAGTATATTGCTTGGTATTAAGTACTGTTGGACTTTCTGACCTGGTGTGACTACCATTATAATCTGCACATTTGAACTGAAGAAGCAATGCAGTTCCTATAACTGACCCTCTTTGGTGACCAATCTGTGGAGGTCATCTGCCTATGGGAGTTTATCCAAAAAAGACATCCTTGCATGGATGAGATTGGACAGCAGCATACCTTGTTCATTGGTGTTATCTCATAACCATTCTATGTGAGATTAATCCAGTGTATTTCATTATTAACACTGGAACCACTATGGAACACATGACCTTGTTTGGCTTCACAGGAAAAGGTAACCCTGTTTTGCTGAACCCATCCATCTGCTTTACCCTTGTTTTACTCAAGGATGCTGCTGATCTCTCAGGAGCTTGTTAAAAACAGATTCATGGATTTTTTTTTTTTTCCCCTGCAATGTTTCAGAATTTCAGAAGTCAGTGAGGAATATACATTTTTGCAAGCAATTCAGGTGCTTCTGATGTAGGTGGTTCTCAGATCATGATTTCAGTTCCCCAACTCCCATCTCATCTCATCCATGTAAGTGACACCTCAGTCCATAAATCACAGGGAAAATGCTTAGCCAAGCATGTCAAAATCCATTCCTGTTGTTCCTGATGGATAGAAACCTTGCTTCCCTTGTTCTCCCTGATTTCTGCCGTTCTTGAAAGAAATGTGAAAGCAATATATTCTTTAAAAGGCCTTCTCTCACTCTCATGAATTCTTCTTTTAAATGAGTGTAGCTCTGAATCGTGATGACTGAGAGCTTTGTTGTAGCACATTTGCCGTAATTTTCTTATTATTTTTCTAGATGTAAAAAGCCAGGTAATTAAAAATTTCATTCTTGTCATGGGATAAAGGCCAGTGACTGAAACTGTTAACCTTAGTTTCACATGTGACCAATAGCAAGGAATTAATTTAAGATGTCGATGGTGTACATCAATTTGTCTACCAGTATCTTTCCACTCTTACGCTGCTATAACTCCTGCTCTGTTGAGCTTCTGAAAGCTTTAAAAAAAAAAAAAAACATGCTGGCTCACTGTTTTTATTCTTATTTCTTACCTTTTGCTGGCCCCCAACACTTTCTGGCTGCCCTGTTTTGATATTATTATTTTTACATTTACAAGGAGCATGGCTGAATTATTGTGTAAGTTCCTTGTTATTGTGGATACTCTTATCTTCAAATTGGCTCATTGATGCATGTAGAAAGAAGCCTTGATTATAACTGCATTCAGAGCCCTGTAGTCCATTCTTTCCAGTTCCCCTCTCCCTCAAGCTTGCACAGACCTCATCAGCCTTCAGAGGATATAAATGCATCCTTTGCCTAGAACTGTTCTCCTTTTCTACCCCCATCTTAAATGGTTGGGAAGTAAAGATGGCACGGAAGCAGGCACAGGTAGAGGAGATGGAGAAGCACATGGGTGATGGGACTTTTCCTTTTGCAGGCCAAATTTATCTTTTTCATGTCTAAAAGAAGCTCCTTTCTCTTCCTTCTCCCTTTCCTCCTTGTTTTCCTCCTCTTCTCTCCCTCCCTTCCTTTCTCCCCCCCACCACCTTCCAGAAGTTTCTTTTGAAGTAAACAATTATGTTTGTGGACATGGGAGAACCTGGTGAAGTGTTCTTCAATAAGACAATAAAAGACAGTTGTTTTCCTCAAATTCTGTATTATGCTTCGAATGTCCTATGAGATACTTAAAATGCCTGAACAAGACATAGGTGCATATCTGGCACATATTGAATGCTCACTATGTGTTAATCATGTTCACCTGTTCTGTAGCCAGAGCTGAAATAGTCAGTTGCTAAGGAATCTCTGGTCTCCAAAAGGAATATTTTTAAAACTCAACATTAAACACAAAGTTTCACTGGTATATTTGAAGTAGGTTTTAGGTATTATTTGTTAAACCTGAAATTGTATAGGAACACATTTGCTTTAGGCCATATTTCTATACAGGCAGGTGCTCTGCTTGCTCAGCACTGCATCTCCAAGGCCACCGTTTCTGGCATGTGGTGGGCATTCAAGAAATACATATGGACAGGAGAAAAGGAGGGAGGGAGATGGTTGATGTCCCAGTTGTTCTGCACAGTGTTCGCCTATGAATCTCTTCCTGGCCCATGGAACAAAAAGATCCTTAAAGCAGGGAAAGCTGAACTGAGGAGACAAGAGAGGAGTGATGTTACTTCCTCAGCAAAAGGAAGTGCTGATGGATGTGGCTTGGCTGTAACCTCCTTCAGATGCTTCCCCAGATGTGTCACCTATCAATCCAGCAGGAGTGTCATTGGAGGAAAAAAGTAGGGTACTTCTTACTTCCAAGAGGAATAAGTTAGGAAAATTTGTCATAATTCAATAAAAGGAGATGTTCCCTTTAGTTGTATTGCAAAATTATTTGGTGGAGGAACCAGCGGGGAAGGCAGATCACTAGCTATCGTAGGAAACCTCATAACTGGCTTCATATGAAATATTCCCTTCAACTGCAGAGTGACAAGACAGAAGTGGAGAACTCTGACATGTGCAGGAAGAGGCATCTTTTCATACAGAGCACCTTCCTTTCTCCTTCTGTACACTGACCAGGAAACATTTGGAAATTTGGTTCCTTGATATAAAATGTTTTCAGCTAATTAATTTCAATGTATCAAATATTTAGCAAGTACCTCCTATAATATTTTGAAGGAGGAGGAAGAAAGGAACCATTAATTAAGCTCTTAGTAGTGGTAGGTACAAATTAAGCTGTTTGCCTTATGTGTATTGACTCAGTCACCACAAAAACCAATTGGTAGTCATTGTTATTTTACAGATAGAAAAATTGAGAGCTAGAGAAATTCAGGTAATTAATAGTAAAATAGCAGGTAGAATTGCTTTCAGCTCTTTCTGATGCTAATGTTGAAAACCCATAGTCCTGGGAGAATTCTGGGCAATCAAGAAATGAAGTCACCAAAAATGACTAATTAATAGTAACACCATACAATGGTTTCAGGTACTCGTCTATTCTCAAAGAAACTTAGAGTAGTAGATAGGAAATTATATTATGAATCTTATGTAAAGCTAAGGAAGCTAGCCCTAAAGTACTCTGATTGTCCTGATTCAAAGACCTGTTGACTGTGAGTCTTATAACCCTACCACTTTACTACACTGTCTCACTTTACTTTTTTGTGACCTTTTGAAATGTCTTATTCAATCATTCATTTATTCTTGGGTGCTAAATACAATACTAGACATTAATAATATAAAAATATGGAATAAATTAAAACTAAGATACTCTCCTTGACTCAAAGTCTGATAGCTGGGGAGAAGGTGACAGAAGCTAAACAGATAAATAGCATGTGGGATATTGTGCAGAACCGTGGTGATGCTAATGCTGACAGGAAATGAAGGGAGACACCTGGAAAACCTTCAGAGCAAGATCACAGGGAGGTGATACACAAAAGGGGTTTTTAAAGAACAGAAAGTAAGTAGCCTATTTAGTCAAAAAGGATAAAACAGGAATCAGTCAGAAGAAGCCATTTGTGGAAGGTCCTCAAGAGACTGGTGCCTTGTAGAAAACGGTAAAGTGCTGCTACTGGGCTAACCATAACTCTTAGAGCCATAGTGTTGCTCTTGGGAACAGATAGGCTAGAAAGTTAGGAAAGGCCAGTGATGGAATGGGAGCTTTCTCTCCCTTATTGAAAAGTTTGAATTGGATCTTTGAAGACATGGAGAGGACTTGACAAGGGCAAGAGGGCATCATTCTTAAATTGCAAAAGGTCGTTCAACAGGAAAGGCAGAGAAAGAATTGACTGGTTGGTGTCATGGCTCAGAAAACTGGACGACAGATGAGCAAATCAGTTGGGAGGTGTCCAGTGAGAGAGGAGAAGCTCCTGAGCTGAGGCAGGAACAGTATGAACAGATAGGAGTGGTGGCTGGAACAGTATGAACAGATAGGAGTGGTGGCTGTGAGCAGTCAGCTTCACCTCCGGTAGCTAAGGCAGCCTTGAAGGAACCAACAGACCACACACGCCCTGCACACCCTGCCTGCCCCACTTTGACTTAGGGTTTTTCTGTCTTCACCTCCCTCTGGTCAACTTTTGCCATCCCCAACTTACACAAAATTGAAAATCACTACTTACTATAAAGGGCCTATAATAATGGGCTAAGTTTTCATTTCATGAAAATCCTGGGATCAGAGATTCATCTTCTGCAAAACTCTTTTCAAATGCTTGGATATAGGGGTGGGAGGAAGTGTGGTTGGAGGAGATGTGGCTTTAGTGGAAGGGCAAAAGAGGTGGCACTGAGGAGGAAGAGGACCCTCACCCAGCTCAGGAAAGTCGACTGGAGGAGACACTTCCCCTCTTTAGAAGAGTCCCATAAAGGAGACAAGACTGGGGATGGGGAGGAGGGAAGAACTCCCTGGGATTTGGCTGGTAGAAGAGAAGGAACTAAGAGCCCAAACAGAGACCTATATCTGGAAATGTGTAACGCATGACTAATACCCATCAAATGCAAGGTCCCTTTTCTGAATTTACAGAAGCAAGGTTCTCTGAACTCTCTCATGCTGATGAAAAGACCTGTTGAAACTCGCCTAATAACTCAGTGAAGGGACAGATCCATTTTCCAAGCTCCCAGTGGAATATTGAACACTGACTTGAGGCCTTTGAAGAATAATGAATCATAACAATTGACACGTTTGAGTACTACAGGATCAGACTGTGTGCAGTGAGATTTTAAAAAATGACCTATGTGCAGTCACCACTAAATAGAGTTTCTTGGAGCGTAAACTGAGTCTCTGATCTGCTTGTGCCAGAGCTGTAATTCTCCTAGTGGCAGCTTCCTGAGACTTGATAAGTGGAGAACACCCGTCCCTCCAAATAACTGTTGGTACTAGATATAAGAGTGATCTTCACTCCAGCAATCTTTCATCAGTTATTGATTAATTAAATGAGAAATACACAGCTTAGGTAAATTGAGAATGCTCAGCCTTTGCCAGGAAAGGTTTCAGATTAATAAAACAATAAAACAAAATAAAACTCTTCACCACAATGGTTCCCATCACTGCCATCCACACATCTCCTTAACCAAAGCAAAACTAGACCGTAAGGGTTTATTCTGAAACTTATTGATATTCCTGACACGTTAGCCCTTTCATAATTTACATCTTGGGCTTTCAAAATGTATTTATTTTCTATGTTATTTCTTATGCATTGTTTCATTGGATTTTCCAAATAACTTCTGGATCTCAGATCCAGAAGCCAAAATGCAGAGTGATTAATTGACTTGCCAAAATCATATGCAAAGACGTAGCAGAACTGATACCCAATTCCTGGTTTGTGCTGCTTGGCACAAACAGATTTACCTAGAAATCTAAGCTAAAAAGACATACTCCTTATCTAGAACATATTTCAGATCTTTGGAAGTCTCTGAGTTTTATTCTCTCTCAATGCCATTTCTAACTTCACAACAATTCTTTGCACCCATTGTACTGTGGTGTTTTAAGTTCTTCTTTGAATCAAACCAAAAGGAATATTTTGAGTGTCATTCATTTTTACCTTGAAATACACACAGGTAGTATGTAGTTTACTCTAACATTTCATTATTAAAGGTAATTTGTTTATTATGAGACGTACTGAAAATTGTTTTCAGATTTAGAAGTCACTAGCATACACCATTGCTCTCATGTATTTTTCTTTTTCTTTCTTTCTTTCTTTTTTTTTTTTTTTTTTTTTTTTTACCAAGAATCAATGATTCCTTTTTATTCTTTCTTTGAAGATAATCTTCCTGTTAACAAACAACTCCCATAAGCCCTCATGGACAGGTTTTTGATACATTCCCTTCAGCCACAACCATTTTATACAATAAAAGCTTGAGTCACCAATTAGCCTAGTTGATTTGTTCCAAATTGACTTGGAAAGAATCCTCATGTTGGAATGCAGCACATTCATATTACCTGCTCATTTTGGAAGTAGCAACTTTGTGATTAGCTTGGTGAGAACAGAGGAGTGGGAGTTCTTCACGGTAGTTTTAGTTTTTCTTCCTGATGTGAAGTTGATCTGTAGGACCTCTATGGACAAACTGAAGAGGGACCATCTTACTCTGAATTAAGAAATAGCCAGGTAACAAAAGATACCACCTACACAATTCAATTATGGATGAAATTTTAAAAAAACAGAATAACTGATATTTTTTAAATAGTTCATAAGAAGGAAGTTATAATGAGCCTTTGCTTCTTGCTCTTTAATGAATAAAATTTCATTGCATTAAATGAAAAGCAAGACTTGACCTTTCTAGGTTTGGTTTTTCAACTAATTAATCTTGGTCCTGAGATAGTCATTTAGAAAATGATGGCAGTTCTAAGCTCCATAATTTCAGCTTTGCCATGAAATGACGTGAAGAAAGGAACAGTGAATCCAACATACTTGATTCTAAGAAGGAGATATTTGCTTTAAAGTATTGGATCTAGTTTCTGAGTTTGTCAAACATCCTTGGCTTCTTATTTTATTTTTATTGAAACCTGAAATTTTCAGATGGATAAGGACCTCACTAGTCTTAAACTGTAGACTCCAGACATACCTGTATAAGGCAGTGCAGGAGAGCTATCCATTCCCTTCCAGAAGGACGTGGATTCCTTCATGAAAGAGAGTGAAAGTAGTTTCATTGTGTGTGCTACCTATTTTCCTTGTAAGCATTTCTGTAGGTCCTATGGGCCAATGATGGAGAAAGGTCCAGTCCTTGGGAATAGTGGTAGATGTCAGATTCAAATCCCTTTCTCATAGCCCTCCTGCTTCTCGGGCATGCTCATTCCAAGACCATCACTGCTTGGACACCATTCCAGTGACAAGGTTTGCCTGGATTCAGGCATTACTATGCTGAATGACATTTGATTAGAATACTTTGCTGAGAACTTGTTTTTGAAATGGATAATGTTGTATGAGTAATAAGAGATAGGACTTTTCTGTATTGCTTTGGTGCTGAGTTACTTGCTTATGCCAAGGTTTCTCTTCTTACATAATCATTATCAATTTGCTCTCCTTTTCTTCTTCTTTGATCACTATACTCTTGAATTTTTCTCCTTTTTTCTCTCTCATCTACAGACCTCACCCTCTATTTGCTTGTCAGTCTATAGGCCATAACCACAACATTTAAAACAGACTGTAATTTATAGATCCGTATAACTGGAAAGTCTGAGGGGGTCTTGCTTCAGGTGTGACTAGATCCCTGAGTTCTAATGACACCCTTATAAAGCTGACCACATACATTTCTGGCACATTTTCTCCTCCACATTGGTATAACCCTTTTTGACAGATTTTATAATTATTTCCACTCAAATTACTTGAATCTGAAGTAAGAATTTCCATAATTTCTGTGGAATCCTGTAGTTGGTTATGAAATGTGCATCTCTGCACATTTAAGGGCCACTATTTGTCCACCATACACTCTTTAATATAGAAGGTCTGTCATTCAAGAGGAAAAAGATTGACTTCAAAGTGCCATCAAGAAAACATCCCATTTAAAAGCAAGACAAGTTTTCTCACATTAACATGCCTTGCTTTTCTTTAAAGCATTCTTTAAAAGTCACCACACAACCGTTTTTCAGAGACTGCTAGAAAAGAATAGGCTCTCAATTATAATGCAGAAATATCTAGCATATATGGAGTATGCATGCAGGATTTATTGATTTGATTAGAAGCATGTAAAACGTGCTTTAAGAGGGAGAGTAAGACACCTATACTTCCAACACTGATAAATCTTGATTTTACATCTTAATTTTTTATATGTATGTAATGAACAAAATATTTTGAGATCATGTTGATATTAATGTATCAGAATATTTTTATTTCTCTAACGTTTTTTACAATTAACTATTCTTTATGCAGATACCTTTAGTATATCATACTTTATTTTCTTGTTTTTCTTTCGTTGGATATTTAGTTTGTTTCCAAAACTTTGCCTTTATTTTTTATTTCATTTAATTTTTAATTTATTTTTTGGGACTGGGGATTGAATCCAGCAGTGTTTTACTGCTGTGCTATATCACATTATTTTAAAAAAATATTTTATTTTGAGACAGGGTCTAAGACTGGCCTTTAACTTTTGATCCTCTAACCTCAGCCTCCCAAGTTGCTGGAATTACAGGTGTGTACCACCACACATGACAAAACTTGCCTGTCTAAATAACTCTACAGTGAACACCTTTATGCAAAATATTCTGCCTGTTTCTCTTTAAGAGAGATTCCTTGATGTGAATACTAGGACAAAAGGAGTGGACATTTTTGGGCTGTTGGTAAGTATCTCTTAAAAACATACCATGCCAGTATTTCTTTGTCCAGTGAAATTTTAGTGATTTTCTTGTTCTGTTTGAGATCTTTCTCAACAAAGGCTGTTTAATGTACTTGAATGAACATAAATTCTATACTGGCATCTACAAGGTTCTTTGCTTTTCTCTGCGCTTCACTGCCCCTCTATTTGTGAGATGCACAGTTTTATGCTTGTAATTGTATTTCAAGTGAAGCCATACCTAGAGAGAACAGAGTTGGCAGACTGAGATGGGTGATCTGGCCTATTTCCATTCACTCGTTGCTAAGGAGATAGGCAATACTAGAGAAAGATTCCCTTGGGAAGGAAGGAGATTGTAACATAAGGAAGTGCAAAGAAAGGCCTGAGGGTTATACATGGACAAGCTACTCATGGTTCTGTTTAGTCTCTTCATAATTATTAGCAAGTCAAATTAAGTAACCTTGATCTTTCTTCTCCCACCCCTATTCTGTTTCCTGCTGTTCCTCCTGATAAATTTTTGTTACTTCTTTTCCTTCAAAATTAATCTTAATTTCCATTTCTTCTTGATTTTTCAACATAAAACCCAGTAGAATAGAGGAGGCCTCACAACACAATTCAGCTCATCTTCAGGTTTGGCCTTAATTTAGGTAAATCCTAGGAATGTGCCAAGAAGGATTCAGCCCAGGATTAAAGTATGATTGGATTAGCATTGATCCTGTGATTAGCATCATTTCTATGTTGTTATTAATGTTAGTTTAAATGTATAGTGTGATCCAACTTGAGTATATCTGATTTTCCTCAGAGAATTAAATAATATTCTTTCTCCTCAGAAGAAACAAAAATGGTATGCTCTTACTGTGGTTTAAAGCCCACCATTTTATGCATCTTCATTGGCCTTAGAATCAAGTACTAAAATTAATTACATTTGGTAATAAAAATTAATCCATTTGTTCTTAGATCGCAAACTCTTAAGAAAAGTGTTTTATCATCTGAATAGAAGGGAAACTGTTGGGAAACATGGTGCTTCACAATGAAGCTGTCTGGATTTGTATTTAGTGATGGTAAATGAGGTGCACAACAGGGGGACATGCTGTACTGAATTTTAGGTTTGCAACAGTTGAGCCTAAAACAGAGTGCAGGGTGATGTAATTCCATTTCGCAAATGAGAAAACAAACTAAAAGTTTTAATGATTTATTGGGATTCACACAACTGAAAGGGGTGGGATTGAAATTTGTAGTCCCTATTTGGACTGTATCATTCTATATAAAATGAATAGGCGATCATGAGGTTTACAGTCACTTAAAGTATGTCCAGTGGGGCAGTCCTCAGGAAGGCTCTGGCTCGGAACCAGATTAGTCCAATTGATCCATGAGAGAGTGAGTATAGGTGTGAAGAAACAGGGAAATGTTCCACAAACGTGAGTTCAGGCTGGCTCCAGAAAGATAGTAGTTGATTTACATCAATGGAAGTTACTCGTGAATACTAACTGGTACCAAAAGAAAAAAAAAAAAAAAAAAAAACTTCAGACAATTGTTATATGACAACGTGAACCCTAATCATCAAGATGGAAACTGACAATTTTCAAAAGGACTTGTGAAGTGAGAGCAATGTTTTAAAAATGTCTTGTGTTCAATAAATATCTGATTTTTTGGGTAGAAAATAAATTCCAGTTTCTATATAAAAACAACTTGACATTTTTCAGTAATACTTTTTAATGAGCATTGCTCTGAGCTATAATATAATGAAATTTGCTTAAAAGTAGAACAGGCTGGTAATGCTTGGCAGAACAAAGAGGCATATGGTAAAACAGTTGTGATTTACTGGCGAAGGCTTTCGATATTTGGAAAGCTGGAGGCTTTCGGCACAGTAGACTGTGTCTTGGTATTCATTTCTGAAAGAAATCACAGCAAAACAATATGCTTAAATTACACTAGCCTGATATATATTTAAGGCATTTTCCCTTTGAATTTATAGTTATGAATACAGGTTATATTCATATTGTAAAGCAAAGTAGAAAATTGAGGAAAATTTCCTGATAATTCATATTACATACTCCTTCATATGACTTGCAGGAAACTGTGGCATTTTAGAAAACAAGAAATTAATAAAAAAATGGTGTTCACTCCATGTCTCATTTTTGCATTAATAAGTATGGGATGTTGAATTTAGGTTCTTTTACTTTAAGACTCATAAAGTGTATTTGATTTTTTTTTAAAGTTCTTAATTGAAAATAGGATGTTTGTGTGCACTGAACAAGGAACATCTGTAATATTAAAGTCACTTAAAAGTAAGATCAATATCTAATCAGATCAATGATCTCTCAAATAGATTTGATTATCAAACTACTAAATGACATTTCTTTAGTCATTTTACAGGAACATTTTTATAACTTCAATTGCAAATGAATAGCAAATGAATCACCTATCCATTTTCCTTTTATGGTGTACTAACTCAATATTTTTACCAGTCATATATTTTCCTGTAATATTACTTTATTGTTCTATTAAACTGGTACATTCATGCCTTTAGGAATCCCCCCAACTTGTCTTGAATTTATTGAAACATAGTAAATGATAAAAGAATGAGCTGCCAAATGGTTTCCTTTTGGTTTCACTAATTTATGTTTGTGGCTTGTCAGTCACACTTAACACACAGCTAGAAATTTGCAACTGTAAAATTTCTTCCATATAGGGATTACCTTGTCAGGCTGCATGGAACATGATATAATCATTTTATACTTTTTATTACCCCACCTAGCCAGTCTTTTAAATATTCCTGAAAACACTCAGTTTTTCCTACTTTAACCTTTCTTTGGTATTTATTTTCTTCATTTTTAGGTAAACTCTCTTTGTAGCACCTTCAGGAGAGAGATAAGAAAAGATAACTGGAAGGGACCACAATAACACTGCTAATAACACACACTATCACATGAAGCTGGCCTATAAGGAGGTGACAGAGTCCCCAAAGTGGTACAGCCAGACTCTAGGCTGAAAATCAAGATGTGCAGGGGAGTGATTACTGTGGGCTGCTGGACGCTGTCCTTTCTTTTCTCCTTTTGTGTGGGTGGGGTGCAGAGGCAATGCAGCATCTTATCTGCTGGAATCTTCCTCATTGAACAGACTCAACACGTCTACTTCCCATTTGTGACTTCTGGAAAACCCACTGCTCTTCTATATATGTATGAAATCTTGAGAATTATGCTATTTCAGACTTTCACATTTATCATATCTTATTTTTGTTCTATGATCTTAGCCATCTGGAAAACCCTAGTAAAACATTTTTTTACCCCAACTAATGATGGTTGAAGGAAGAAGTAATACATGTATTCCACAAAGTTCACATAATACTGAACCTGTAGCTTCATTAAGCATATACAAAAATTAATACCATCTTTAAATACAGCAACTTTTTGAATGTGTACAGTTTTTCCCCTCATGAAATGTAATAAATAAGCCTGGTAAGTTATAATAAAATTCTGTAATAGAAGAGTTATGACAGAATTCCCCTAAATACTATTTCTATTTAAAGTATACTCAAACAAGATGGTAGTTACATTAGACTGAAATGCCTCTAATGATCAACTATTGCATTGTTTAATTTGGGGGCAGCTTTAAGGAACATAAAGCCATTTGTTTCATATGCTTCCAGCAAATTTCAGAGAAATTGGAAATCATTAAATTATTACCAGTGCTTTCTGGTCTTCACTTATTCTAAGTAATGCAGCAATCCCTGGATTTTCAGTGCTTCTGGATTCTGGAAAAAAAATAAAATGGATGCTTTGGAAAAACCTGCTATTTTTTTCACTTTTAGCACAGTGTTGTGTTTAATAGGGCTTTAGTTGAATACACATAATGGGGAGAAATCTGCTCTGAAATTTAAATTAATGAAAGCTTTCTGAAGTGGCTTCCAAATAGAAAATTTAGACTTCTTTTCATAGCATGGGTAAGGATGAGAATTCTGATTAGCCATACAATGTAGATTGCTTCATGATTCATCTCTGCAAATCAGCAGTTTGAAATCCTATAGTTAGCATTGGGTGCCCTCCAGTAAGATTTTATGAACATCAGCTTGGTATTTGGCAGAAGTACAATGTCAGTTGTCCAGACATCATTTTTCTCAATGAGCATATGTTTATATGTTAAATAATCACAGAACTGAATCAATTACAGTTTTATTTCCATTGGCAGAGGTTAATGTCCTGTGCCATATATTTACATCTTCAGAAGGCTCAGTGTTGCTAACCTTGAAGGAATTGAATAATTGTACAAATGGAAGTGATAGGCCAAAGAATCATTGTTTCTTAAGGCCTTAGATGCTCTTTTACCTATTAATTTATCTGAATTTATTCCTCACATATTTTGTATAGTTATTTAATTGAATTAAAACTAAAAATGCTGAAGGGCCTGACTGAGCCTGAGTCAACACTTGTAACAACCTGCATGTGAAATAGCATCTTAATAGATTCTGTGCTCAGGGTAACTGTTTTAAAGTAGGCTGATTGGGTTCAGTTTTAATTTAATACCTGCTTCCTGATTCCTAGTTTGCCAGGTACTATCCTGGCTTATAAAAAGTGAAGAAGCTTCCAAATGGGTTGGATGAGCCCTTCTCTTAAGCATCCTGAAGAAGTGACACCTGCAGAAAGTTCTGTTTAAATGAGTCGTGTTTCAAGTTTGTCTTTAGTCTGGAGAATGACTCAGTTAATTGTATGATTTTTCTTTTTCTCCTCTCTGGCCAAGGGCAAGTAGGCTGTTGGAAAGCTTAAGAGGGATGCTTCTGCTCTTTAATGTTGAAATCATATTTACAGCTGAGAATCACACTTGTCTTTCCATAGTATTGCACATGCACGAAGTGCAGACCAGCTGCTGTCCCAAACCCCAAACCTGAAAAGACAGTATGTGGGGTTGAGTCTAAAGTGAGTTGCCGGCATTGTTTCTGCTCTGGAAATTACAACTTCCTGAATGCTTGCTGGCAACTTTTTTTTTTTTTTTTTTTTTTAATATTCCATGCAAGGCAGCTTGTGGAAGTACACACATTTGGGTTCTGTGGCCATCACTTAGAAAGTTGTTTTCCCCAATGTCTGTGCAGCTCTACTGTGAAGGAAGATAGAATCAGGCCCCAGAGAATTATTTTTCTCCTTAACAAAATACTTTGCAAACTTAGGCCCACCTTCACAAACCTATTAGGAAAACACAAACCTATTTCTCCACTTATAATACAAGTGAATACAGTAGAGTTTAATGTTCAGGTAATAAGCTCTTATTTACTCAATGCTATTAAAACAGCCCTATAAATGAAGAGCACACAGACTACATTAATGCCAAAGCCTATATGTCACCTGTAGGTAAATGTTAGCCTTTCAAAGACCTGGCTTTGCACACATGGACTTCTCCCAAGGAGGTGCTCTGGGTACACTTTAAGTACAACTTGTGCCCTTGTTTGTCGCTATCTCCTCTTCCCTCTGCTCCCTCTCCTTAAAATGGAATGTCTTTTTTATTTTTTCAAAATTCATTTGTATGGCATAACTAGTTATTAAGAAAGAGTAAATACAACACAGAAAGGGCTGATTCCATAGCCATTGCACATGAGGGACAATGTTCCCTCAGTAATGCATTCTAGATATTGTCCCTAATAAGCCTAGTCACTAGATTATGAAATTCTGAACATTTATTCCCTCTTAATGCTAGAAAGGTGAAACTTGTTTTTAATTTCTAGGCAATCTACAGTCCACTTGAACTATCTCATTAATGTTTACATAGAGACTTTGGTAGTTGTTAGAAGAACCACTTCAATGAAATTACATCCTTATTCTATACCATATGCCAAAATCATCTCAAAGTGGATTAAAGACTTAACTATAAGACAGAAAATGATGAAACTGCTAGGAGAAAATGGGAAAGGCTTCAGAACAGTGGAAAGGACAAAGATTTTTTTAGACAAGACCATAAAGCACAGGCAATAAAAGCAAAAATAGAGAAATGGAATTACATCAAATAAAAAGTTATGCACAGTAAAGGAAACAGCAGAGTGGAGAGAGAACCTTTGGAATGGGAAAAATGATAAAATTTCCATCTAATGGGGTTAATATCAAAAATATTTAAGGAACTCAATCCAATAGCAAGGGTAGACACTTCTCAAAAGAAAACACACACGTGTCCAACAGGAATGTGATAAAATGTTCAACATCACTAATTATCAGGGAAATGTAGATTAAATCCACAAAGAGATATCCCCTCACTCCAGTTAGAATGGCTGTTATCAGAATGACAAAAGATAATAAATGTTGGGGAGAAGGTGGGGAAAGGGAATCCTTGCATAATGTTGATAGAAATGTAAATTTATTATAGCCATTATGGAAAGCAGAATGGGAAATTTTTAAAATTACAAATAGAATTATCGTGTGACCCAGTAATACCCCCTACTAGATATATATCCAAAGGAAATAAAATCTATATGTTGAAAAGATATCTACACTTCCATTTTTAATGCAGCATTATGTATAAAAATCAAGATATGGAATCAACCTAATGCTTATCAGTGGATGAATGGATAAAGAAAATGTGATACATATAAATAAGGGAATGCTATTAGCCATAAAAAAGGGGGAGAAATCTTGTCGTTTGTGCCAACATTAGTGAACCTGGAAGACATCACATTAAGCCCAATAAGCTGGGCACAAAAAGAAAACTACCACAGAATCTCACTCATGCATGGAATCTGAAGGAGTTAAGTTCACAGAATTTGCAATAGAATGGTGGTTGTAGGGACTGGGGTGTTTGGGTTGATAGGGTGCAAGGCTGTGGAGAGATTGGTCAGAGGGTACAAAATTTCATTTGGATAGAAGGGATAAGTTCTAACTGATGTTAACTATAGTTAACATTGTATTCTTGAAAACTGCTAAGAAAGTGGATGCTAAATATTCTCAACACAAAAACAACAATGCATGTGTTTAATTAGCATAATATAGGCATTACACTATGTATACATGCATCGAAACATGTCATACATGAAAAATGAATACAGTTTTATCTGGAAATTTAAATAAAAGTAAGTAAATAGAAGAACCACTTGTGCAGGAATTTTGGTGGTGACCCTCATTTACACAGAGTTAGGAACTTGGCACTGCTGAGCCCGGTGGGAAAGAATTACTTTGCTCTCCAAGCTTCTTCCCTCCCTTTACTCTCTTTTTCAATAAAGAGTGTGCTACAGAAAGAACAGTATAATCAGGCTTTATATGACTTTTTTTTATTTCTATTTTATTTTATGGTGCTGGGGATCAAACCCAGGGCCTCACACATGCTAGACAAGTGTTTTTCAACTGATGTATACACACATACCCACATTTTATAATTTTTAACATTTGGTATCTAATTCAAATGAACAATAACTTTTAAAAAACATAAAAAACTGAGAAAGCTACCAAGAAATAATTAAAAAAAAATGCCTGCAGGTCAGACAAGGGCTCTGAATATTATGTGACAAATTCTGCTTTAAAATACTATTGTCATCCACCATAATCATTTTATTTTCTGCAAAACTTGCTGACTGTAGAGTATAAGCCACACTACCTGAAAAGGTCTCCCATCCCAGTGTATGTAATGCTCCCAATGTCTCTACAAATCTTAATCCTGCTTATTGGCAAGACTATGAATTCATGCTATTAGTGGTTGTGGTGAAGTTATGATAGAATCTTTCATTTTGAAACCATAGATATAAAGTTTGCCCATATCATTTTCTCTAATAAACTTTTCAGTTGAACTTACCATATAGTTTGGGGGTGGTACCAGATGGAGTGGTTAAAATATCCGTTTCCAGTTCTAGTTCAGCCATCAACTTAGGAGTAACCTTGAACAAGTTATTTGCCTTTTCTGAATCTCGGCTTCCTCACTTGTAATATGGAGGATTGGCTTCAAATGACCTTAGCAGTTATTTCCAGAGTGTAAATGTTAAAACCCCAAAAACAAATTTTTTCCAAGTTAAAAGACTCATTTCTCCATTAAAAATTATTTATCTGAAGAATTTCAATTTCTGAATGCTGCCTAAAATTGTCATATTCTCATATTCTTTTTCATTTTGAATTTTTAAAAGGGGAACACATTCTCTGTTCCATTTGATGCAGTGATGTTTCGAGAGATATTTTATTTATTCTGAGTCTCTTTTTTCTCCTCCCACATTGTTTCTGAGGCTAGGCAGCTGCCAAGGGTTATGCACTAATTCCTGGGAAATGGTCCAGAACAGGAATGGAATCAGAAAAGTGTATGAAGTGCCAAGAGAGAATAAGTCTGACCCTTTTTCTTTGTAGCAAAAAGAACAGGATCCATTGACTTCTAAACTCCAACATGGAGCAGGGTCTTAAAAACCAACTAGTCTAGATTTCAGCAATGCAGAAGGGATTGTCACACCATGTCTTCTTGGTAAGGACTACTTCTCAGGCAGCTTCTGCCACCTTTGGATAGCTATAGCAGTAGTTGTTTCAGGGGAAAATATATGATTGTATTTTAAATATATTTAACCATTTAAAACATCCAATGCATATCAATATAGAAGTTTTAAAACTAGAAAAGCAAGATGAGTTTTCTGATGATTAGACTTATAAAATATCTAGAAGAAAACCTGAGGATGGTTGGAAAGATTTTGAAAAACATGAGATTTGGAGACCAGTTTTTCGCAAACCATCAGTTCCTAGCATCATTGTCAGTATGCTAGTTTATCTGACCTGTCCTTGTGATTGAGCCATTAGGAATCATAATTGGTAGGATTTTTCAACATTAGATCACCCGAAATACTTGCCCTACTCAACTGCTGCAAAATTGAAAGCAGACACTGTTTCTGAGAACTTTATCAGTTAATCTAGTATATTGCTCAGAGAATTGAAAAATTGTATATGTGATTATGAGGGGGCAGGGCCCTTGACTTAACCAGCTAATTATTTTTATTGCCCTACAGGAATTTAGGGTTGTTGGTGGCAGTCTGAATTCCAATTTTAAGCATTTGCCTAATTAGGCATATTAGTGAGATAGGTGAGTTCCAGTGAGGATCTATCTCTTCCAGCCTCCAATCTGAATGTGTCCTAACCAAAGTAGCTGAAGAAGCCCTGAAAACTCTTTAAGGGATTTGGGGATTATTTGTAATTTACCATAGAGTCTTTGTTGTATTGATTATAACTTTCTATGCTTATGGGGATTAATTAATAGTACTAAATATGAAAGGCTGCACACTAATGAAATTAACAGGAGCCATAATTACAGAACACAATTGCCAATAATTCTCCAATGGTTGTTTGGTAATCAGATTCTTTTGAGGTTAAATGAAAATCAAATAGACATTTTATTCATGGAGATATTAGCAATGCAATCATGCATAATCACACTTGCTGTTTAACCTCATCAGTGCTGTGCAATGTGCAAAAAGCCATCTATGGTATTTCTAGGTATGTTTAGGTGGAGTCTTTTGAGGGGCAGGATGATGTGTTGGGTAAAAGCACCGCCTAGGAAGTCAAAGAAACGTGGGTTCTGGACTTAGTTGTGTTATTCCTGATTGTGTATCTTTGATAGCTCACCAAACTGTTCCAAGCTTCTGTTTCTTCATCTATACTTGGGGATAATGTCTGACTGATGATATTTTAAAGACTAAGTGAAATGATGCTTGTGAGGTTTTATTTTTGTTATGTTTCGTTTTTGATACTGGGGATTGAATCCAGGGTCACCTTACCATGAGATATACCCCCAGCTCTTTCTATTGTCTATTTTCAGACACAGTCTTGCTAAGTTGCTGAGGATCTAAGTTGCTTAGGGTGGCCTTGAACTTACAATCCTGCTGCCTCAGCATCCCAAGTTGCTGGGGTTATAAGCACTCATTCCTGTGCCCAGCTTGTGATATTCTTAATGTCATATCTGGTGCACAGTAAGTACAGCTCAAAAGTGGAGGCTGCTTGGTTCTAGTAAAGTTAGTGATGCTCAGCAATAGCCAGTTGATGACATGGAAGAGAGAGACTTTGGGGCTCACATCCCACAGACATCTTCTGGATGTGAGCATTGGGCAAGTTGCCCAAGCACACTGTGCCTTAGTTTCCTCATCTGTAAAGTGGAGTTAATAAATTCTCTATCTGAAAGAGCTAGTCATAGGATTTAACAAAGTAGTATGTCAACAATTTTAGAAAATTAGCACATAGAAGCATTTGTATAATTATTATTACCCACATAGGAAAACCAATTCCTGAATAATGAAGAGGAAAAAATGACCAAAACAGAAAACAAACAAACAACAACAACAACAAAAACAAAGATACTTGACCTTCCTCAAGAATAATTCTTAAAGTCTGTTAGAAAGAGACGATGAGGTATTATCAAGTGTCTTTATGTCTGAAATAAAGAGAAATCTACCATCTTAGTTGGTTTGGGGTCAGAGGAAATACAATTAAAGGAGAAACTAGGTAAAAGAGACTCTTCAAGAATTCAGCACATGTGCTTGGTAATTTATGAAGTCTATGAAGAAATATGAAGAAGTCTATTTCAAGCTCTGTTAGTTGGTTTTCTGTCATTATAACAGAATACCTAAGATAATTGACTTATAAAGAACAAAGTTTTATTTTGACTCATAATTTTAGAAATCAAGTCCATGATCAATTAACCCTATTGTTTTGGGTCCTATGATAAGACAGGATATCAGGGTGGGAATTTGTAGCAGAGCAAAACCATTTATCTCATGGCCAGAAAGTGAAAGACAGGGAGGCAGGAGCTGGGTCCTACTATCCCCTTCCGGACACTCCCTCAGGGATCTAAAGACCTCCTAGTAGGATGCCTTAAAGGTTCTATTACATCCCAATAGCGCCAACTTGGGGACCAAGCCTTTGGGTAACATTCAACATCTAAACTATAGCATTAACACACAGTTACAAAGAAATCTATATGAAATGGGAAACTTAACTGCAGATGTGAATAATCTCTACTCCCTTCCTGCCTTTGCATTTGCTTGGTATTCTCACTTCCATCCCAAATGCCAAAAGGTACCAAGTAAACTGTGGACACCAGCAAAAGTTCTTCAGAAACACCAGCTAGAGGTCAGTGGCCTATATGATAAAACATGTGAACTCTGGTGTGATGCACCTTAAGTGCACATCAAAGGTGCATCCTGTAATGTCATTCTGTCTTTCTTTACCATTCATGATAATCTGTCTTTAAAATAGACTACATGAAGAAAAGTACATTGGTTAGGTTCATTTTTACACTTGAATATGCTTCCTGGAGTTTGCCCTCCTTGCTTGTCAACAAGAAAATGAGCAGTCCCAGACACACTGGGAAGCTGACTCAGTGTTTAGTAGTTCCCATTTCTGTTGCCCACCCCACCCCCGCCTTTCTGCTTTCAACATACTGCCTTCATCTATTTTCTACAACAAGATATTGATCAGCTCTTGAAATGGTCTTTCTCATTTCTAGACAGTCTCTCCGCAGATAAAGAAAGAGTAGAGTAGAACATGGTTCTGCCCTTGAAACAGACCCTAATTTCAGAACTGAGAATATTAAGAACCTTTGGGTGATGATTCACAGCAGCCCTCTAGTGGCCAGTGAGAGCACAGGCAAAGAAAAAGGAAGCCAACTCCAGCTTCCAAGTCTCACTTTGCTTCTAAGTTTTCAAAAGTGCCTTTGTGAACTGGTTGCTTGAAACTCAGACCTTGTTCTTTCTTTGATGCTCTTGGTCTCAAGTACTTCAGACCAGTGAGTTCTTAAAAGCCCACTTAACCCCTAATGTCCCCAAGGCAGGTAGTATTGTGTAACCATCAGAACTTTGTCACTATGCATACCAGTTTTCCTATGGTAAAGTTGATTTAGAAATACAAATTTGAATGCCAGAAAAACATTTTGTAGCTCATAAATTGGGATGAGACTTCTGTAGCTTCATATCACTGCTAGATGCCTCTCTGATGTAAGCAGAAAAGGGGCTGGACTAGGCGTTCCATTGACAGTAACAGGAAGGGATTTTTATCTTAACTAGATTTTTTCTTAAAGGTGCTAGAAATTGAACCTGGGGTCTCACCTGCTCAGAGCATGCTCTATTACTGAGATAAATCTCACTCTGTAGATTTTTCTTAATTGCCACAGTATTTTCCACCACCATATGTTAACCCTGTGGTGATACGGTGGAGTGGGGCTGGTGGTATACCTTAGTAATAGAGCACTTTTCTAGCACATGTAAGGTCCTTGGTTCCATCCTCAGTACTAAGGAAAAAGTAAAAATAAATAATAGAGTAAGTCAAGATGGAAAGAGGTAGGCCTTGCTTAAGTTAGTTATGTGTTCCTCAATGGAAATAAAAATCAAGGGAAGGAAGCAGGTTAACAGTATAGAAGGTACTTACTAGCATTGGTACCCATGGAGGAAAAAGTTAAATTTCCTCTAAATTCTAGCAGGGCACCTATAAACGTAAAAATATTTATGATTTATTGAGCAATTGCTATTGGCCGCTTACTTCCCTGGCATTTCATTCACATCATCTCACTTTAATCCTAGTAATAGCCTTTTCATGTAGATATTCTTTTCAACTTCATTTTCTGGATGAGTAGTACAGGTTTAGAGGTTAAGTCACTTGCCAAAAATCGTATAGCAGTGGTGGAGCTAGGAACCCACCCTGCTTGTTGGATTCCGAAGCCTTAACTATGATGTTTCCGGGGGCATGGTACTTGGGGACTGTCTACCCTAGTTGTTTCCCATTGAGAACTCAGAATGTGATGCATGAAGCTGTGAATAGAGAAACATCAAGTGAGTCAGTCTTGAAAATTATGATTCAGTTATCTTTTTCTTCTTTGTGGTCTTTTGTGATAATTTAGGCAACAGGTTAATTTTATCCTGTACTACTTCATATTCCCTTTAACATTTAGTGCCAGTTATGTGTTATTTACCAAAGAAATGAATAGCATTTTTGCAGCAGCCTAAAATTCTAGTCCTACTCTACAGTTTTAACTATCTACTGATAGTCTAAAGCCTAATGTGGGACTATTGATCAAATAGGTAACACCTTTTCACCTGGATTTTGCTTTTCCGAGAAGTTACTTAAGTAGTCTGTACCTCAATTTGTCTATAAAATAGGGAAAATTGTCTTGCAAAGATCAATGGAAATGTTTGTAAAGGTTGAGGAGAGTTCTTTGGATTTAATAGTTTTGGCAGATGGCTGTGATTATTAACAATATTGTCTACAAGTCTATTACTAGAAAGAAAATATTTCCCCATATTGCATATAATGACCAGTATTCATATTTGGGAAGATGACCATGTTTGAGAAGCATTTTTCTTTTCTTTTTTCTTTTCACACTGGGAATCCCCTGTGTTTACAGATACTACTTCTTTGATTCTTCATTAAAATATTACACTGTTTTTACTCCCAAAGTAATGAAAACTATGATAGTGTTTAGGTTATTATTGCTTTTTGTAATATAAAGTGATTATACAGTTCTTCTGACTACAAAGTCATACATTATATTTTATAAGTAATACTTTTTTTAAATTATGTATCTCAGGTCTTGATGGTATTATAAATGTTTTCAAGAGATATGAAAATGGAAATAGCACTTGGAAGAAAAAGTCTCAGTGAGATTGAGAATCCCAACCCTGCACACTCATGGCATCTATAAAGACTCTAGGACCCCAAGGGCAATCTTAGGTTAAAATTGGATACAAAACCAGTGAGTATATGGTTTTTCTGTGAAGGAGGAAACTAATTCCATTTCCATTAATCTATATTCCCTCACAAAGGTTTAATTCCCTGGAACTTTGCTATCAAATCCTTTCCTGTTGAATAAAATTCAGAATGAAGTAGTCATTTCTCACCTCTGTTCAAGTTAGATTAGTATGTAGGAATTAAAAAATATATATAGGATTCTCTTATCAATGATGCAAAAGATGAGATTCCAGTGAGCTTTTAAAAATTGCACAATAGTTGAATCAGTTAGACAGGGTTCAATATTTTCAAAATGTCCTTGTCATTTGTAAATTTAACTGATAACCAGCTTTTTTTAAATCTGCAGATTGCCTTTCTCTTTGAGATTCTGGAAAAAGTAATTGATATGGAAAGTATTTAGCATTATGTCTGATTATTTAATGCTCATTTAATGTTCCATTCCTTCCAACATTCCTCCTACTTCCTTCCCCATTTCTCAGCACAAACTGCTGAACCAAGAAATTGTCCTATTTGAAATATTTTCTGACAAAAATAAAAAATGCTGACTACTTCCCTAGATTTAGTTTGCCACCCTCCATTAGCAATTCCATATTAATTTTGTTGATAAAGAATGCACATTTTAAAATTTCAGTGACTTTAAGTCCTTGATTTCTAGAAAGAAAACAGAGCACTGGGATTAAAATTGTAGATACTGATAGCACCAGAGCTCTGAGGAGGGGGAACCAACCAACCTCTAGTGCAAACAGCACATCATCTCATTACTGCAAACACAAAGGTACGTTCTGTCATAGAAGAAGAAACATACCCTTTCCAAGGATTCTTAATATTCTGGCTTATGTTTGCTATCCTTTTACAATGAAAATGGCAGTTAGTCTTATTTTTGGAAATTACCATTCTTCCTTATCTTTGCCCTGCTTCAATTTTGAAATATGCATCAGCAAATTCTAGTGACCTTGAATAAGGCCTCTTTAGTTGTCCATTTTATGCCACCAACTAATTGGGGCCACTTGGGTCTGTCTACTGACCTTAGAAAGTTAAATTTTCTCACCTTGATAGTGAGAAGGTGGAAATAACTAAGGCTTTGGAGTATATTTCTTTATTGTTTATACAGTTGTGAGTGTACAACTCTGCTGCTTCATTACTTACTATTAGTAGCAGCTGCCATGGGTTGAGAACCCATTTAATACTCTTGAGAGATCTGTTAGGTCATTGTTATTATTGCACCTATATTCTGGAACACTGAGATTTAGAAATTAAGTAATTTGCCTATGATCATTTAGACTGGGATTTTATAAACCAAATCATTTGATTGTAGGACCATGTACTCTAAGGACAGTTGACACTTGGAGGTCAGAATTCTCTCTCTCCCCATATCTATATGAGTGTGTGAGTATATGTGTGTGTGTGTGTGTGTGTGTGTGTGTGTGTGTGTGTGTGACAATCTTAAAGGTAAATTCCTTTCATTCTGCAATATTTAGGAAATGGTTTAATCTTTATAAGTCATTTTTCTATATGTTGAGCATAAATTGGTAAATGGGACTAGATAAGTGACAAAATTATCTATACTTAAAGTTAACTGATTTGATATTAATAGGTCATCCATATTTCTTGTCTCTCTTCCTCTTTTTGTTTTCTTATTTGTGGGTGGTATATAGCTAGTTCATTATGTTTGTTTGTTTGTTTGTTTTTAAATACACCAAAATTATCCTTTAAATGAATTTCGATGGTAACAAGGGAATGTCTCACATCACGTAGGGTTCCACATCTCAGAGATGGCCTCAAAGCATAACTGGAACCAGGAAAGAACAGAAGATGTCAGCCACACATTTCCTGTTCCCAGTGGTCAGTGTGTTAGACAGTTCACGGTTGGGGTTCCAATGTGAAATCATGTCACCAATGGTAACATTCTCTGGAACTATTGTCATTTTCTTCATTAAGAGTACCCTGCAGAAAATCAGCATGGAGAGAACGGAGAACATGTGGAGAGAAAAGGAGGTGACAGACTTCATCAATTGCCATACACATTTGCAAAGTCAACAAATGAGCATGAAACCCTTGCCTCATCTATTTCAGTGTTTTAGGAAAGCATTATTTTTACATCAAAATAAATGTGTGATAATGTAATAAATTTTAAAATCATATGAATTTAAATTTGAAGTAGATTTTATATGTTCTGCAGAACACAGTGATTCCAGACTTCTGAAGTAAATTCTCATTCTTTTCTCATATTAGGAAATTTTGGGGAAGAAGAAAATAGAAAATACAGATGAATTGAGCAAAAATAAATGTAAATAAATAAATATATGGTCAAGTGTCTTAGAATAACTGAAAGAAATTTGCAGTAGACATCAGGCTTCTTTCTGAAGTTACACTATAACTTTATTCTCATGAGAACAATTACTTAGACTCAACCAATAAAGGAACATTTATCATTTGTAAGGGGGATTGGTTGAGTCCAGACTCTATTGTGCCTCTGTCATAAATGATAAACCTCACATGATAGAGACAGCCAAATAAGCTAATGAGGACAGTTTTGATCTGTTTTAATTAATATTGATTTTTATGTGTCAGTTTTATGCAGGCAGAAAGACAAAATTATGCCCTGAGTGCAGTAAGTCATACCCTTCACAGATTTTGACAGACAGAAGCAGTAATTTTAGTGGTAGGAGTTAATTTGCCCTGGCATTAATGCATGAAAAGGTTGGTGATTGTGTCTAATTGTTTCCTTTGTTACTAGCTCAACTAAAAATAAGGTTCATGAACCAAGCTATGGGAAGTTATCTATTATGAAGGTTTCTCCAAAAATGAATTGCTTAAAGTCACACTTCTTTGTAATCAATCTCTGATACCAAAATGAACTTTTGTTCCATATTTTTTCCTTCTCCTTCTTCCTCATCTTTCTAAGCCTCCTACATTAAATATTAACATGCTTTAAGTGTGGAAATTAATAACCTCCTTTAATTCTGCCAACAAAGAAATACTGTATGAAACTCATTTTTAAAAAGTCAGTATTAACCATCCCATTGACAATTTTATGTAAATATAAACTGACTCATACAAACATTGACAAAGCACAAAAAAATTTTGCCATTTTTATTAGGTTGTGGAGTATCTATCTACTCTGCAAATGTTTAGCTTCTTTGGAGGAATCACCAATTGGTTCCACTGATTTAGTAAAGATCCAGTTTTATCATATTGAGATGATATTTCAAAGTTTCCATTCTGCTCCCATTTGTATACTTAATGGTAATTTCCTGAAGGTTTACTGTATACTGTAATCTAGAATCTTGAGAGGTGAGATTGACAGGAACATGTTTTATGACTTTGTTTTTATTTGTACCATGACACTTCTCAAAGAAGAAGAAATTTTTAAGTTTATTTGTTTTATATTTTTACAGACTGCATTTTGATTCATTGTACATAAATGGGATACAACTTTTCTATAGTTTTGTATGATGTAGATTCGTACCATTCGTGTAATCATACATGTACATAGGCTAATGATGTTTATCTCATTCCACCATCTTTCATACCCCACCCCCTTCTCCCTCTCATTTCCTTCTATCTAATCTAAAGTTCCTCCATTCTTCGCTTACCCCCACCCCCATTATGTATCATCATCCACTTATCAGGGAAAACATTCAACCTTTGGTTTTTATTACATATAACTAAAAATGCAGAGGCTACAGATTCCTTTGAATGTGACCATCTTTATACCGCTACCTTTAGCCGAGTGACTTTTATCCTTAATCTTATCCTACTGTGATCACGAGTTAGGTACAATACCTTAATATCACATCCTCAGAAACTGTATTTAAGGTAGATGAGAACTGTATGTGTGTGAATTTCAAATGACAATCTTTCTCTCAAATTCCCCAGAAATACTGGTCCATTCCTAAACCAATCCAGGGTTTAGAAAGAAACTACCAGGGTTGTCCTGGATAATCCAGACTCAGGCACCTGAAACTGGGCAAAGCAAGATTTCCTCAGAAGCCCTGTTCACTGAACACCTAACAACACAAAAAGGGGGTATAGATGGATAAATGGCTCAGTTTTATAAGAGGCTAAAAACAAAACATAACAAAATAAAATTTACCTGAGAAACACATAATGCAATGTGTATTGCTAAGTGATGTAATGTAGGCTTGGTGGTGGGAGGTTAGAGAATTCTCCATAGGCTGACAACTGTGTTTATATGACCAACTGACATTCAAAATCACATTGTTCCACTGTTTATTTTTATTTTTTTTTAAATTTGTTTTAATTAGTTATACATGACAGTAGAATGTACTTTGATGCATCATATATAATGGAGTATAATTTCTCATTCTTCTTGTTATACTTGATATAGAATCCCACCAGTGGTATAGTTACATGTGTACACAGGGTAGTAATGGCTGATTCATACTATTATCCTTCTTACTCCCATACCCCTCCCCTCCCTTCAATCCTTTCTACTAATCTAGAGTACCTCTATTCTTCCCTAGCCCCTCCACCATTGTGAATTAGCATCCACATATCAGAGAAAACTTTAGTCTTTTGGTTTTGGGGGATTGGCTTATTTTGCTTAGCATGATATTCTCCAGCTCTATCCATTTACCAGCAAATGACATTATTTCACTCTTCCTTAAGGCTGAGTAATAATATCCACTATGTTTTAGTGATAGTAAAATACATATGCTTTGATTGCTTCACCTATTTCCCTTTGCACTGACAAGTTTTTAAGCCTGAGAAAAATTTAATAATTTTCAAATCATGCCCCATTGCCCGAGACACTCAAAATTTGATACTTCCTATTAAATAATGATTATAATATTAAAATCCCCTTCCTACCTTTAGGAAAATGATGATACACTAAGTAAATAAATATTGATTAACCCCATACTCTTATAGACTATGTAAACACCAATGACACAGAAGAAGTAGATTACAAAAGCTTCCTTCATTTCTTAAAATTTCTGGCAATGCAGGTAACCATATTGATTATTGGATTTGTCTACCATCTAGTGTTATACACACACATATGTACCAACAAGTTCATTCAGGTTAAACCTTTAAAAGGTTAGGTTTACTTAGATAAAAAATAGATGAATATTGGAAAATTCATATGGTTCATCAGATTATTTTTTTATAGATGGAATACAGAGGAAGTATCTGGAGGCAATCAAGTTGTATTTTACTTGGAGATAAGCACTTTGTTTTTTAATGTATAATGAAAGTATCTTGGAAACACTATTAATAAGTACTTTTAACCATACAAGCATATTTCATTAATAAAATATCATTAAACTGAGTACAGTGGCACACACATGTAATTCCAACAACTCGGGAAGCTGAGGCAGGAGGATCTCATGTTCAAAGCCAGTCTCATCAACTTATCAAAGTCATGTCTCAAAAAAAAAAAAAAAACACACACACATTAAAAGTACTGGGGTTGTGGCTTAGTGGTTAAGCACCTCTGGATTCATCCAAAGTTTAAAAAAATATATATATGTATATATGTATGTATATATGCATATGTATGTATTTAATGTATATGTGTGTGTGTGTATATATATACACATATATACATATATATATATATATATATATGGATGGAGAGATATATATATCTCCATCCTCAATTCAATGCTCTGGTCTGTTTCTACTGTGCTATGAAAAAACCATAATAATAGGGATCTGTAATTTTTGCCATCCATAGATGTGATGTGATATGTGGTGAATCAGAACTTAGAAATGTAGAGTCTTGCTCTTGTTTCCTTGGCAGGTGTATTCCTATTGACAGTTTAAAAACTCTGATATTTAAGATCTAGACTACACCTTAAAGAGTACTAATCCAAACCAAGTCTTCTAAAGATGAGGAAACAGTCTTAGTGACATTCAGCAACCCATCCAAGACAGATCTGATGACAGTTCCAGCCTCCCCCAGGGGCTCCCCTCACTATCCATCTAGTTGCCTGATGATGCGGTCAGAATGCTGCCCTCTGAGGTCCCACCTGCCTTTTACCATTATGATTGTGAGACTTTGGTTTCATGTACAGCTTATATTCAGTTATCCTTTTCAAGCATAAACTTGCTGGTTAGTTCTGAGAATCCCCCACCTTCCTTCAACAAGTTATATTAAGTATTTTACTATCAAAACATCTTCCTTCGGTGCCCAAATTAAAGGACTTATCAAATTATCATTTAAAAAAATTGTGCAAGATTTTAGAAAAGTTCTAGAGCTCTATCATTTACTACCCAAGAAATTATGCAATATATTTTTGCTCTAGGGGCAAAGAGACAGAAATATTCTGCTGCTAAAAATCTGCAGCTTCCATATTTTTGTGTGCAGGAAATGTCATTTGTGTGTGTGTATGTGTGTGTGACATTCTTTCAGCTCTGTATAAATTAGATGATAAATGGTTCAGCATTGTATAAACGCAGTCAGAGCTATCATTTGAAACAGGAAATTGTTTCTTTTTAATTTAGAATATATACACTACTTCTACTTCCATCAACTTTTGAAGGTCAGAAACAGATAAGTTAGAGTCGGTGAAATAGTTGTGCAGTTTGATGAAGCTATGTCAATTGTGTAAAAAGTTTTCCTAGTGCTTCACCGATATCGAATGAAAAATAAAATGACCCCCAATGGAGTCTTCTCAAAACCAGCAACTTCACCAAATTAAACTAGATTTAATTACGTATTTATTTTTCAGTTGAATGGAATCTAAAACACAATCTTTGGAAAGGGCACATTTACTCTGTAGTTGAAGCTGCAATCCAATGAAGTTGAATTTTGTTTTATTTAAATCTAGACCATTTTAAATCAGAAGTTACCTTCAAAAGTGGTATTTGATCTAAAAAGTCATTTTGTATTTAAATGTTTTCCAGCATCCATGGTTCCCAGCCATTTACCACACCTTTCTTCAGGTAAGGTTCACCCACATCTTGTTCCTTTTAGAATTTGCATGTTTGGAGAATATTTGCCTTCCATAAATCTTTCTTGATCAGTTTATGCCTCTCTAGTGTGTATCAACACAAATTCTTTAGTGTTTTCTTAAAAATGCTTGTAGTTTTGACTAGAAAAATAAAAATTCATTAAGTATCTTCCACATGGGAACCTTATTATAAGGCTTTTGGACCACTGTCAATGAGATCTTTTCTTTGTTTGATTTTTTTTTTTTCAGACTGAATTTTGATTCTTTGTACACAAATGGGGTACAATTTTCTGTTTCTATGGTTGTGCACGATGTAGATTCACACCGTTCATGTAATCATACATGTACATAGGCTAATGATGTCTGTCATTCTACCATCTTTCACACCCCCGCCCTCTCCTCCCTCTCGTTTCCTTCTGTGTAATCTAAAGTTCTTCCATTCTTCTCTCACCCCACCCCTACCCCCATTATGTATTGTCATCCACTTATCGGGGAAAACATTCAGTCTTTGGTTTTTTGGGATTGGTTTATTTCATTTAGCATGATTTTGTTTTTAAATAATGCAGTGTTTATATTGTTTTAGACCTTACTGTTTGATTTTGAGACAAGGTCTCACTAAGTTGCTCAGGCTGTCCTCAAACTTGCAACCCGCCTGCTTCAGCCTGCAGAGGAACTGGATTACAGGCATGAACCATGGCACCAGGCCTTAGTAACTGACTTTTATTGAATGACTCCATCTTGGAGTCAATACCATCATTAAAAAATTGCAAACTTTGTATATTTAAATGAAAGGAAGAGCAAGGCTCTGATAGAGAGACTGCTGTTACAAAATTGTTAAATGACTGAGAATTATTAAATCAAAACAGCTCTCGCTTCTCCCCTAAGCACTTTCCTGAATTTAGATGTTGCTGACATTATATGGCATAGAAGTTAAGGCTGTAGGTTTTGGAGCTACAACCTGGGTTCAAATTCTCATCTACCACTTATATTTAACAATACGTTAGAAAAATTAGTTAACGATTGAAGCTCAGTTTTCTCTCATTTAAAATGGACATAATATCATCCGTGTTGTACAGTCGTTGGAATAATAAATTAATATGTCTAAACAGTAAAGTAAAAGTTTTATAAGTGGAAATTTTTTTAATGGTCTCAGGTAATCGTGTTTTTCTTTGAATGATTTTCAAATACTCTTTCGTAACATGGTCAGAATAATGTGTCTTTCCTAAGATGTATCACTGCTATAGATATTAGGATCAACATTTCAAATAGTTGATTTTTTATCACCCTTAATTTTAGATACTAAATTTTAGATATGACTGTGATACTATTATTTGACAAAATATTTATCAAACATGCACAATGTCAAACATTGCCTATTTCAACGTGAGGGTCTAAACATGAGCAAAAATATAGATATGGTTCCTCTCATTTTGATAATCTTATGAGGGAATAAATATTCTAAGTAGGTAATTCTACAAAGAAACTTCAAATTGCAGTCATAAATGGCATCTTAGAAAGAGAGAGAAACAGAATTTCAGAGATCTCTCCTGGATAGATTAGTCCTACTCAAGGGTTCTGAGAGAATCTTTCCAAAGAAATAATATTTGCTGTGGATTCTGAAAAATGAATGGGGTGAACCAGGTGACCAAACAGTCAAACAAAAAGGTGTTCCATGTAGAAGGAAAACAGCATGCTCAAGGTCTGTGGTAGAAAGGGGATGGAAAATGCAAATGAAAGACCATTTTAACTGGAATGCCCAGCAATAAGGGGAAAGTGGTTTGAGATGTGATTAGTGTTTTGCTTCAGACCTAAACCCGAACTTCCAGGCCATAATAAAGTTTTGTTTTTATTCTGAAATAGCAAAGGGACAGTTTTTGAGGTTTTTGGAAGAATGACCAGATTTAATTTTCCAGATTAGTAATGTCAAAGTGAATGCCTGAGTCCCCATTAAAAAATTATTGCAGTTGTTTCTATTATAATTTCTTGGATGTGGATGGAGTTAGTCAAGATGGGAAAGTGGCCATACATCAGAGGTCTAGATTACAGAATGAAGCAGAGACAGATCAACAAAAGGAGTTCAGGTATCTTGAGATTATCTAAGAGGAAAATGTCACATAGGCACTTGGATCTATAGATTTGAACCTGAGAAAGGAGATCTGTGCTGTGTGATGCATTTGTGAGTCACTGCATGTGGGCATTGATTGAGGGACATGAGCAAAGCAGAGATAAAAGGAATCCCTGAGTTATAACAGGATTGGGATTGTTTTAGATAGAGCAAGAAGAAGACAGAGGCAAGAGGTTTGCTGAAATTTGGGACTGTATATCTTTTGGATATAGACTATTCTGAGCTCATATTTTGTGGTTGTTTATTGAGATATAATCTGAAATTTCCAAAATTTCCAGTGGATTAAGGAGTATTCTGGTTACAAGAAGGAAATACTGTAAGATGTTAATCAGATTGAATCTTTTGTCTCTTCCTAATTCTGTAAAAAAAAGCAACCTCGTCTGTCTCTTCCTCTCCTCTTTTCTTTTGCTCTTCCCCTGCCCCACCCTCTCATCAGCAAACTTTAAAAATTATTTTTCACTGAACTAGAGTCAAATAAATGAGACACCTTTAAGGTCTCTAGAACTGTACATCATGTGCCCTTCATTCCTATTTCCATCTTCTTCTTCTTACTTTCCTCTTTTTCTATATTCTTGATTTGTTTCATTACATTTTAAATTTATTTTTTTCTTTCCTATTTGTGCTTGTTTTTGTAAGTCTTAATGTCACTTATAAAACTATTTTCAAACAAAGTAAAGTATAAGTCAATTAAAATATACAATTTTAAATATTGGCTTGATGAGATTTTTCTCCTAAATGTTTTAGAGTTACCCAGAGAAACAAATATGTTTTGACATCTTTCCTCTTTTGATTTTTTATTTAAGATTAGCAAGAAAAGAAAGACCTATTAATTCTGAAAAGTTTAAAATTCTGCCTTTTAAACTTTTAAAAAGATTTTACAAAACTTAGCGAGATCCTCTCTCAAAATAAAAAGAGGTGGGAGGTAATTTAGTGGTAAAGCATCCCTGGGTTCAATCCCCAGTGCCCTCCCCCACCAAAAAAAAAAAGTTGATATGGATAGTCCAACATCATTTCACTCCAGTGGTCAAGTGCAGGAAAGTCCACACATCCTTCATACTAAAGTGGGTTTTTAACATACGTAAGTGTATTTTAGGCTAAGAACTGGTCTTAGTGCATATGAAAAGGCTAATCTTTTAATTAGTTGTCATTTGGACATGCAGAAGTCCTGTATACTTCATTTTCTATTCTCTGGACTTATTTGCTTATACTAATTTAATACTAAAACATATTACCTATGTGGTATGAACTGTATCTGCTTTGACATTTTAGCTAACAGAGTATAAAGAGAGGTGTGTGTGTGTGTGTGTGTGTGTGTTTTAAGGTTATATGTGTGCACATGGTTTATTTTTTCTTGAGAGAAAAATTTCAAGTCATAGGTACACTGCTAGGAATAGCTTTTCTCTACAGCCCATTCGTTTCATATGGACTGCCAGAGTAATTTAGGACCTTCTATGATGAAGCAGTGGACCTTTGAGCCAGGTACTTGCTCCCTCTTTCTTTTTATGATGTTTGATGGTTCATTAGAATTCCATCTTCACACCTAACAAAACAGAAAGTAATCATAAATAGGATGTTTATTGTGAAAGAAAGAAAGAAAGAGAGAGAGAGAAAGAAAGAGAGAGAGAGAGAGAGAGAGAGAGAGAGAGAAAGAAAGAAAGAAAGAAAGAAAGAAAGAAAGAAAGAAAGAAAGAAAGAAAGAAAGAAAGAAAGAAAGAGAAAAAAGAAAGAAAGAAAGAAAGAAAGAAAATACTTAGGGCTGTTGTGGTTTCTTTTCGGTTATTTTATTTTGAAATGACCACCTACCCTTGTTTTTCCTGAATTTGTGGTACCCACCCAGCCGCGCTGGGTAAAGAGGCAGGATGCATTAACTTGGTACATGACATGTTAACTAGGGATTTTAAATTCATGTTTCATTAAAAAGTGCTTCTTTCTGAACTTAGAAATTTGAGAATAGAATCAAATTTTAAGGTTTAGACAACATTTCTGAAGCTTATCATGTCTGCCTTTGGGATATCATAGTTTTTTGTAATGAGGAACTGACTTGTGTATTATGGAATATTTAATAGCATCCCTGGCCTTTACTCACTGGATACCAGTAGCAACCCTTACTTGTGACAAAAAAAAAAAAAAAAGTATTTTTAAAGTTCCCTGCAGGGCATGTCATCCCTAGATGAGAATCACTGGCATTAAATAATTTAACTTTTTTTTTCTTTTAAACCATGGATTGAACCCAGGGGCACTTAATCACAGAGTCACAACCTCAACTCTTATTTTTTCATTTTTTATTTTAACTTTTTTTTTAAAATATTTTCAGTTGTAGATGGACACAATGCCTTTATTTTGTTTGCTTAGTTTTACGTGGTGCTGGGGATTGAACCCAGTGCTAAGCAAGTGCTGTACTACCTAGCGGCAACCCAACCCTACTTTTTATTTTGAGGCAGGGCCAAGGTAATTTTCTTGGGGCCTCACTAAATTACTGAGCCTGACTTTCAACTTGGCAATCCTCCTGTCTCAGCCTCTGAAATGGCTGGGATTACAGGCTTGCACAACCACTCGCAAGAGTAGTTTTTAATAGTTAAGACAAATGAAAAATGACAGAACATAAACATATCAGAATTATATCTACCACATACATTCATATAAATATAAACATGAAAAAAATAGAGTTCTTAGGTAACTGTAGCATTTCCAAAATACACTATACCTCTAGGTTGAAACAAGAATGAGAATAGCATCTTTGCTAGTTAAATCCAATTTCTATTCTTAGAAATATCTTTATAATCATTGAGTGAACCTGCTGAAAATTGATTACCTTTAATCAAACCTAATTTTCAATGTTGATCATTATCAAAACTGCATTATGAAGTATTAATTTTCTCCAAGATTAGCAAATTGGGAAAAGCATGCCGGTACTCAATTCACATTGGTATCTTTATCCAACAATTGTTTCCGGTAGCCTGATAAAAATAATAAATCATGGCTGTATTTACTTTTCATTATTAAGTACAATTATGTATCTAAAGGAACAAAAATATTACAAGGAAACAGAAGTGTCTGCAGAGATGACTAAATTATTCATTTGTCACTCGTGGGCATTAATCATTTTGTGTTCATTTCCCAACCTAAATGAAGCAATCTTTAGGAAGGCAGTTTTTTTTTTTTTTTTTTTAATTTTCTTTCATTTTTCATAATATAAGAAAAACTCATTTGAACAAAATTTTGTCTCAATCTATGATTTGAGCTGTAAAAAAATAGGTTTTCTCAATTTGTACTTGTTTCGTATTGGTTTGTTTCCATCTATGAATTTATTCAATTAAATTTGATTTTTTTATAAGTTTACTTAGCCATTGCCTGGCAACCCTAACAAACTGCTTATCCAATCAACAGTAAAACCAGTCTCAGTCTACATAAATGTTTCCCTATTGTGTCATTTAAAGCTCAGAAATGTTAAACGTTTATTTATGATATAATTAACAGAGGCTTTTCCCTCATTAGGTATTTCATTCAGTGAATGTCAGGACAGGCACATTAATAGTTGTATTCTTATGGTAGCTTGCCATATTTGTAGTTAGGAATAGCAAGCTGGTGTCTAGTTTTGAAAGTATTGGCCACACTGGAATTTGAGCTAATTGATGTAACAATACATAAATCTCTGGGTGTGAATCAGAGAACAGAATCCTGTAGGCTGATAGGAAATCTACCAAGGTAAAACTTGCTGCTATGCTCAACTCTGATGTATATATTTTAATTTTATTTGGGAATATCATAGATCATATGAGATGAATCCTGCAGATATTGACATGGGCATGAGGCGGTTACAATGAAGAGCAGTGTCACACAGCAATAAGGAATAAAGGTTGACTAAAAGATGTGTTGCACTGACATAGGTAGAGTATTTGCCTTTTAGAATGCCATTTTGAGAGGTAAATTTAAAAGAAAATTAGAGTAAAACATTAAATCTCAGAGGAACTCTGACTTAAACAGCTTTCCTTTCACAAGACATATACAAGCTGGTGGGGACATACTTATCTATAATTTCAAACAAGTTCAAACTTTTAAAAGAAAACATGGTCTAAATATTCAATGTTTCACCCAGTAAGAGATACAGGTAGCATTGGTTTGCCTGGTCATTCCTGTTATTCTCTCAGTGGTCATAACTGACTCCTCTTAGCAGCCAATGGCTGACCTGAGTGTTTCTGTTCTAATACTAATTAAAATGCTCAATTAGTGGCTGAGAACATCCAGTTCAGAACAGTACTTTCTCAGAAATTTATTTTTTCTTCTTTAATTGACTATTTTATTTTCACTCTTCTTATTTTTTTCTTTATTCAAGGAAGAAAAGCATACCATATTTTCATGTGTATATATACATAGGAATATGGAAAATGAATTGCATTTTAAAATATTCACCTATGTTATTATAAGTGGGAAAAGCACATGCAGTTGCATGTTCATCCTGAAAGTAAATATATATATATATATATATATATATACCTGTTGGCCACATATGCCTATGGGAGATACAGGATTTTTTTTAAGATAATAAAAATACTTAAAGCTCATACCTAACTAATATAACCCAGGTGGAGGAAGACATTTCAAGTGAGACTCAAATGAGCTGTTTCACCGACAATTAAAGCACATAGACCAGATATAAAATAAAGAACTTGGCTTATCAGACTAGCAGCCCAAAGGAAGTAAGACAAGCCTAATACAAACCAAAAACTGGATAGAAGAATTCTTTCTTGGAGGGTGGGATACCAGGGATTGAACACAGGGGCACTTGACTACTGAGCCATATCCCCAGCCCTGAGTTGCTTAGTGCTTTGCTGTTACTGAGACTGGATTTGAACTCTGGATCCTCCTGCCTCAGACTCCTGAGCCCCTGAGATTACAGGCATGTGCCACCGTGCCCCACTAGAAGAATTCTTAATCTACAAAAGAAAATGGTCATGTTTGCAGTATTTGTTTTATTTTTCATAGGGCTTTTTATTGGATATCTATAAATTGATAGTTATGAAAGAAATCTAAGTTGGCTGTACAATCACTTGAGCGACTTCTTTGAATGCAGCTTTCTGGGTTCCACTCTCAAAGATTCTAGCAGTAGATCACAGATAGGCTCTCACTGAGAATGTGTACTTTTCATCAACACTTAAGGTAATGCCAATATGCCTTATCCTTTACAGCCTTGAGAACCACCAGCCACCAATATAGATCATTAGTGCCTCTTGTCTTGCCAAGATCTCAGGTAGCTCAATTTCGCCCCCTCCTCACTTTGTCCCTCTATCTTCTGGATAACTTCTGTTCAAACTGATTCTAAAATCTCTGTTCACCAAAGCTATGTACCTGAATTTGGTAGTAATTAGGTAAGGGCATTTAAAATCTCCAAACTTAACCTACAAAAAATAATCAGAATATAACTTGTTTTTAACGTGGCAAACGATTCAGTAGTATATTTGAAGTTTAATTTCATTGTTCCTTAAAAATTGATACTCACTGAAATTATCAAAACTATGCAATGTGTGTATATACCTATACCCAAATGAATTGCACTTTTATGTATATTTAGAATGCACTAATTAAAAAACAATTAATAAAAGGAAGGTAAGTAGAGTAGGAAAAGGGGATCAGAGAGGGAGGAGAGAAGAGAACTAGGAAATACTGGGAATTGAAATGGAGCTAATTATATGCATGTGTGAATATGTCACAATGAAACTCACTATTATGTATACTATAATGTACTAATAAAAAAAAAAAAAAAAAAAAAAAAAAAAAAAAAAACCCTTTGAATCCATGATTGTCAGGGCTACGGCAAAGCTTGGGAAAAGCCAGTACTCAGGAGACCTAAAAGAGGTTGTAGTAAGTCATTTGTCTGTGTTATAGACAAGAATGTAGCCAGAAGTCTCGGAGTGAATTCCATCACAGTAAGAGATGAGGAAAATCTTTGAATTCCAAAAAAAAGAAACACTAAAGAAATCATCACAGGTCAACACATTACATCATAATAAATTACATACCATCTGAGACGTGCAGGGACTGTTCTTTGGTTTTCTTTTTGAGGGCCACACTGGTCAATGGGTGGATAATGAGAGAAGGTAGGAAAGAGCTCTGATTCTCTGATTGATTAGACAGAGAGAACAAATTTCTTTCAGGAAAAGACAGTCTGAGAAATCTCATTAAAGTTATGCCTGATTCCTTTTTATACTATAATAAATAGTCTCTAGAGACATGGTATTTTATTTGGCTCTAATGACTTGGTTCTGTCTCACAATATTGATATCATTTCACTGTGCTTGTCAGACTGACAATAGGAAAATTTTTAAAAGATGATAGAACATAAGAATCTTCCCAGAATGATGCATGAAAACCACTTCTCTCCTTTGAGGGGGAAAAAGAAAGACATTGTTTTAATCAAACACAGGCAAGATCATCTTCTTGTATGATTATGTTGCAAAATGTGAACAAATTTTTCTTCAGTGTCATCTTTGAGATGCTGGTCTGCGTTTCTATTAATAATATGTAAATGTTATGGAAATAGAACATGCTGGGTGCCTCATCTAACTCAGAGTGGTTGCAAGATGACAAAGGTAAAGAGAAGACCTGCTTTAGTGTAGAAGGTCTTTAGAAATCTCACTCAGCAGCAGCTGTGGATAATGAACCTGGGCATCTCTGTCATGCAAAAGGAAGCGATGGATGAATCCCAGGGATCGACCGCCACAGAGAAGAACAGAAATTTTAAGCTGCACTTTGAAAACCAAATCTGAACAGTCATGCATCTGAAACAGATGGACACGTTGATGAATAGAGTTGTCAGGGAGAATGCTAAGCAAGGTGTGAGTTTTGTTGGTGTCAGAAACAACCCTTCACTGTGTTCCTGGGATGTTACTCTTTGCCTTGACAGAGGGTGAAGAGTGCTAATGGATAAAAAGCCTGAAGACAGGTGCATCGGATCATAGAGGACAGCTGGGAAGCACTCATTCATTATTCTCCATATCATTTGAAATTGCTGTATCACTTTCCCTCAGAGGATAGTTCCCTCAGGAGGTAGTCCAGCAGAGTCTTGCACTGTGGGGGAACTCCAGATCTGGAGTTAGACTTCCTGGGATCAAATCCTGGCTCCATAGATGGTGATACTTTCCTTATTTTTTTTTACACGGGTACATCTTGAATTCTATATTTTAACTTCTCATCTATGAAACAGGAATAATTATTTTACCCAAATTTTAATGCCACATGCATCGAAGGAGGCAAACTTTGTAAAGTATATAGCATAATGAAATAAGCATAATGAAATCCCTAAATAAACATTAGCGATTTTGCTTAATTTCTAGAGTAAGGATTCAATTATAGAGACCTTCCAGGTCTCAGAGAATTTAGAAGCAGAGAAGAGAAATCATATCAATAAAGATGTAATTGTTAGAAATTAGAAAATAGTAGACTATAAGATTTTGATTTTAAAAATTATTTGAGGGGAAAACAAGTTAGAAATTGTTATTAGATTAGAGGCATCATACAACTCTCTCCAGTTGGGAAATGTATTACAATTAGCAGTAAAAAAAATGTTATTCTATTGGTGTAAGGGAAAAAAGGATTTCACAGTAGCATATTAGATCCTTCTAAAAATGATGGATAATAATCACTTCTAACAATGCATTAAAATGTTATAAACCTTGCACTTAAATTCCTTTGGGTCAGAACAAAGTACAATTTAGTAAATATGCTAGCTGTATCATCTTGAGATGACTTTTCTAAAACATATCAGCCTGCATTTTAATAAAATACTATATTTTAGTTAATAGGTAGAAGTTGTATTACAGGCTCTGATCTGAAGTATATCATCAGTGTTACCGTCCAGAGAAATATTGTAAGTGCCAGTTGATGTTTTGCTATAAATTCAATAGGCAGTCCTTCTCTTAACTTTTTAGATACTAGGTGACCACTAGTATTTCCAAGAACTAATATATCTAACAAGGACATTTAGTTACAGCAAAAGATACTCAGATCAAACATGTATTGATATATTAAGGTATGCTCATGCCAAAACATTTCAAGAAAATATAACAAGGAGGAAAGCCATAGGTTCATTGGTATACACACACAGCAGACACACATGTGTTGTTGATGGTGTTCTGTATCAACAGGGAAGAGCAACCTAATACTGTACATAAAACTCTAATTCAGAAAGCTACTTTTTTTTTTTTTTGCAATAGTCAGAAATAAACCAGATTATTATCTTATTGGTGGTTGACTTCTTATGATAGTGGAAATATCAAGACTACTACCATGTGTTTTGAAAAGTCATTTGGATGCAAATTCAGAAGTAGTGAAAGGACATCCCGGGTAATCTATGTGTAAATGGCAAGATGAAGTTGGAATATGGCAGTCAATTCTGGGTTTATGGCTGTACAGTGCACACTATCACCACATCTACTAGGATACAGTTGGCATCATGGATGTTGCTGTATGCTTATTGCAATATTTTTAAGGGAGATAATGGTATAGAGTCTGGTTCTGACACAATGAGTGTGTTATGACGATTTTCCAACATGTGGAAATAATGGGTCATGGTAAAGGGTAAGGATGCCTTCTGGATTAATAATAACCCTGACAGCAATTCAGAGGTTTGTCAATGGGTGGGGATTGCAGCTCAACTTGATGTTCTTCCTCCCTTGCCCTGCCCACCTTTTGCTATTTAATGCCTCCACCTCCTCTCCTGATTCATGGAATGCTAGCTTTATTAGCTCTGACATGGAGCCTGTATCATCTTCTATGTCACCTTGGTCATAGATTTAATTAAAATATAAATCTCCATAGTAGATTGAAGTCCTTAGAGCACTTTATAAATGGTTTCATTTTCTCATTATGCTAATCAATGCTTTTACTCATGTATTTGAAGATCAGGAGGTATTAAAATTTTTATTTAAAGAGTGATTGATCTTTTGGGGATCATCATGATTGATTTTTGATAGCTAGTTCTTGCCAGGAATAAATAAGTAAAATTCAATTTTAGTTGCAGGAAGTGGTTATGTGCATGTGCATGCACATGTGTATAATACATATTATTACCATTAGTAAAATCAAAAAAGAACAAAATTTCATAAAACATTTATTGAACCCTAGCTGTGGCCTAAGGATTGGTGTTACAGCACTGATAAATTATATCTGTCTTCAAAAAGCATATACATTGTGATCAAATTCTTGCTTAGATAAAATATGAATTTTTTTAAAAAGGATTTTTTAGTTGTTGATGGACCTTCATTTTATTTATTTATATGTGGTGCTGAGAATCAAACCCAGTGCCTCAAGTGTGCCAGGCAAATGGTCTACAACTGAGCCCAACCCCAACCCTAAATTATGAATTTTTGACATGACTTCGTGAGTGGCAATGTTTCTTTAGAAAAATATTTTACATGTAAATGAATAAGGAATTATTTCTCTTCAAGCATAAGACTATTTTTTTTTTTATAAAGGATCTTTTAAAACATACAATTCTTGTTTCATGGGTTTAAAAACCAAACTGAGTTTTGGTGAAATGTAGAGCTTCCAAAAGGCAACTCAATTTTTCAAATCCTTTCCAATTCTTTGAGCTCCAAAAGCATTTAAATATGTTTAGACTAGTTAGCCCTCTTCCCTGATGTTTTCTTGCTATATTCTAATTTCCTTTACATTGGGCAAATGATATGTATGATTATGACATAATGATAGTGATAAAGATTCAATCCTAATTGTTCATTTTTCTTTAAGATCAACGTGGCTTATTTAGAATTGACGGAATTTATGTTGGGTAATATACATCATTCCTATATCAATTAAGGATCCGAAATGAATGCATTTGAGTCTTGTCAAAACCACTAGTCAATGTGAAACTGTATTTGCTGACAAAGGAAAGTATCATGATGCCCAGTGTAATTCTAGGTAGTTTTCCATCATTACCTGGTAAATGACTTTTTGTGTGATCTTGAGCATATTATCTTTGCCTTTTTATGGCCCTTTTTTCTCCACTATAAAATGAGGATAATAGTAGGACCTAGTTCATAGATTTACTGTGAAGATTAAATAAGTTTACTGATGTAGCACAATTACAATAGTTACATAGCAAATAATCAAGAAATGCTGTTAACTATTGTCATCATAATCACCATTATTGTTATCTCAATTACACCTTCACACGGAAAGTACAATGTGGTTAGTATTATTATTCCCACATTATAGATGGGGAAACTGAGGCTTAGAGGACCTGGGCCTACCTTATCAAAATCAAGGAAGCATTTAAGGACTAACTAACATAGTGGATTTAAAAACACCTTGGCAAACATGAATCAGAGGACAAATAAAAGGAGGTAAAGGAGTCTTAGAGCAAAGAGAACAAAGAATAATCAGATTAACAGGTATTTGCTAGATATACAAATGTGAAGTGAAAACGGTAGTAGTTTTGTCATATGGACTGGAATTTATGAGGAATATGATCCTCACCAACTGAAGAATCATAAACTGTGTCCAGGACACCCTAAGGCAAAGCTTCTGTTTCCAAAAGTAAAAGCTCTTTAGTCTGACACTGGTTAATTTAAATCATAGTTAATTAGAAATAAATTCCATTTTGTAGTCAACTCCACGCTCTGTTGTTGTTTAATAAAAATACTGGATTATCCAAGCATGATTAATTCAAGGTTTATTTTTATGAATATTATCTTTAATATTAATGAGGTTTGCCCATGTCTATATGAGAAATGATATATCAGATTTCCTGTTCCCCACTCTGCAAAGCTGAAAAAAAGACTAGCTAAAAGATTTATCATTCTATGCAGATAACTTGCATACTAATATGTAGTATACATTTTTATTTTTGCTTCTTTTATTTAATAGAATAACCTCGGATTAGCTGTTTTAAGAGGTACATTTTCTATGTGTACCTCCAACTGATTATGTTTTTTAAAAATGCATTGGCCCCTGTGCTGGTAAAATTACCCAGTTAACACCATGATAATAGTAGTGATTTTCAGGAAAGGATTTGTGGATCCCTTTCTCTGTAATTTACTTGCTGATTCTGACAACCCTTCACAATGGCTGTAATCAGTCTAGTGATTTTTCCCATGAACTTTGCCCAGAACTGCCTGTCACTGCTTCACTTACATGTTTTTAAGTACAGCAATACCCTTCTCAGTTTGTTGTTGATTGCAATTAGTCATAGTTGTTGCTGTTGTTTAATTCTTGAGAACTTTCCACTTATCAACACTATAAACATGAGCCAATACATGTTCTTCTCTCAGCAGGAAACACAAAATTACAGATATTTATGACTTTGACTTCGGTAGAGGTTAGAGGTCATCTAACCAATATATTTAACCAAAAAAAAAAAAAAGGTTTGTAAGAGATAAATATCAAGGCCAAGGTCACAGAGAGATTACATTAGAAAGTAGACCTTCTCATTTTCTTTCCATTGCCCTGTAATTCATATATAAAGTGGCTCATTATTAACAGTGAAAAAAATCTAAATGTACAAATCCAGATGTGGACAATTAACACTTAACCTGGTAATCAAGGAGAAAACTTCAGGCAGACAGGTGCTTGAACTTGCTGTTCACTACTATACTCCTATCACCTAGGATAGCACCTGCCCTATATCAGATGATAAATAAATATTTTGAATAAATGAATGGGTGGATAACATCCCAATCACATTTACACAGGTACTTTCTATTTTCCTTTACTTCCTAGTTTTTAAAATAGTATTAATTGTATTTTATTTGCTTTTTAAATGTTCAGATATTTTTCTGCTTTGTATGTTATTTATAATCTCACAGCTAAGTTACGCAGTTTTTTATCATATGAAACTATGCAACATGTGACTAATATTTTATAATGAAATTGATTCAATTCATTAATATGCATCAGGTAGTTTAATTTCATCATATTCTCAGCTAAAACTGAAAATAATTATTGTCATTATGAGTCATGGATTAAAATTCCCTCCTTACAACTAAGTTGCTGATATTAAGGGTATGGATGAGGAAATAAAATTTACCCAAATAGCAGAACTTCCTCTTGAGTTGAATATTGTTTAGACCCAGGAGAAGGCTTGAATTAAAATAAACATTTTTTGGTAGTTTAATTTAAAGAGTACCCCCTTAGAGAAGTTTATGATTAAGTACAACTATGAATTTTAGCATAACAAAAGTAATAAAGATCATCATAATGAATCTCGCATTTTAGTAAACATCTGAAATTATTTGCATACTCCATTCATCTACTACCAAAAATAAAAAATAAAACAGAAAAAAAAAAAACTATGCTGTTTTTCAGTGTACACTGGGAAACACACACATGCATCAGTTGGTGCACAGCAAATCTTTCACAGACCTCTCCAGAAGCAGTCTTCTCTTATGCTGAGCCTGCTGTTGGTACCCTGGCCACGTTGTGTCTGCAGTCCAGAATGTATGAGGGTCTGGCTGCAGCCACACAGGTTGTAAATGATCTGAGTGGGTGATCTATGCTCAGCCACTGGACAACATTCCTCCTTTCCCTAGGCTTTCCAGGTAGCTTTATAAGTAAAAATCTTTCTCTAGTTCTTCAGTGCAGACAAGCTAGCCCAGAGGCATTGAAAGCCTTCCATGGAGATTTGACTTTTCCCCTGATTTGTTGGTTGTTAACAATTCTTACTTCTCAAATAATACATTAAATTGTTCCTTCTTTCCCAGGAACACAGCTCAAGAATAAGTAATATAACTAGTCATTAAAACACTGGATTTGAAGAGAAACAGACCTGGGCATTTTGGCCATAATTAAATGGAAAACTTGGTAATAATTCTCTAAGCTTCACAAGGCACACATCTTTGACCATCTCTTTAAGCTTTCATTTGCAAACTCTGGTCAAGTGCATCTACATTTCAGGTCTCATTTTGCATTTCATCCTAAAACTGTTTTCCCCGTGTTCTTTAATTTTTTCCTGTATTCTGTCCAATTATAGGTCTCGGAGGTTTCTTGCTCTTTTTTCTCCTTCATACTTGCAGGGATATATACCAGGGCAGAGAAAATCGAAACTTCACAATTTCTTGGTAGGAGAGGTCTTTTGTCTGGGTTCAAGAAGCAACCAGCACTGCTCCCCACTGATTGACATACACAGCAAAATGTTCTGTTCACTTCTAGAAGCTGCCAGGTAGGAGAGGCACTGCAGTTCAGTATCCCAAGTGTGAGAGGCCTTTAAAGTTATGGGAGAGGAGCTGAACCAGGGCAAGATGCCACATCAGCATGATACCAAAACACTAAGTAGAAATTCAAGACAAAATTTATCAGTGAAGCATTTTGAGCTCATGAGGCCCTCTGTGGAAATAAATCTTAATCGTGTTAGGAATTTTATTTTTTCCAAGTTGGAGAAATTTCAAATTGATTTTCTTTATGGTTAAGCCTTTGCTAACACTATTTGATTTTTAAAATGTATTGAATTTTTTTCCTAATCACAAAGGAAAATCATATTCACTATAAAAAACTTAGAAAATAGAGCAAAAATCAGGAGAGATAATGATTTTGACCTTTACATAAGCGTTATTAACATTTGCCGAAATGTTCTCTCTAGATCCATGTATTTGTTAAAAAGTGAAACCATGTTGCTTGAATTTATAGTCTGCTTGTCTCCATATGATACATATCAAAAATATTCCAAAGTCAATAGACAGCAATGTGATTTTATAACTGTCTAGCATCCTATCATATCACTAGACCATAGTTAACCTGGCCTATACCTTATTGCTCATTTTTCCCCCCAATTTGCCACTGTTGTCAATTCTTCCTTCACAATCTCTTAATACTCTGCACATACCACTAAGGTACCAGATCTCAATGTACAGTGGTCAGTAGTGAATATATTTGCTGTCTTCTTTTGCTATGCACAACTTCAGCTTTTGAGATTTTATATTTATAAATTATTTTACCTTTAGCATTTAACCCCAAAACAGCAAAGCGAATGATATGCCTGTACTCAATTTATATGTATAAACCTATGGATTGGGATTATAGAGTCAACAAGTTGTGATTTATAACGAAGACTGGAGATTGATAGTACCTTACTATGGAAGGTTAGATCTGCTTGGAAGATGCCTTTGTTATGATCCCTTCTTGTAAAGAGCAGTGGAGTGCCAAGAGATGCCACATGCACAAGACCCAAAAAAATGTCTCTTTTCAGGGTATTCTTTGTCACCATGGGGTAGATCCTGAGACCCTAACTGCAACAATCACAGTTTAATTCTGACAAATAAATTCTGGTGTATAATAGCTTTTAAATGTCAGTTTTGCTACTCACTAGCTATATGTAGCATTAGGTAGATTACTGAACTTCTCTGTTTTCTCCATCTATAAAATAGGGGGAGGGGTGTGAATCTATCCCAATTTTTAATGAGGGAAAAAATGGCTCTTATTAAATAAAAATATATGAAAACCAATATAATGATTCAGTAAATATAACTCTTTTAACCTTTATTTTTTCCCTATTAAAAAAAAATGGGACTCATTCCACTTAAAAAAAAAATTAGTGACTTGGTTTCATTAAGATTTAAATAATGTGGTCCTCTTGGTTTGGTGAAAGCAAAAAGATGCATTATATGGAGGAGAAATAAAGTTGCCCCTGTTTGCTTATTTTCCATCTTTATTTAAAAACTATTAATTGAAAAGTAGTTGCTTCTTGACAGAGAAACCCAAATATTATATATTTGTAGTATAAAGCACAAGGCGTCTATCTTTGAAATATATGCTTTAGGATCCTCTTCTTAGCTCTGATACTTCCTAGGTCCTGTCATAAATTAGAACTGATTTTGTAAAAAGACAGACATTTGAAAAATGTTGTAGATTATCCTGCCTGCAGAGCTAAAAGTCTGCAGTTGGAGCTCAAGAGAAATTGAATAACTGCTTGGGCATCCTGCTCTGTGATGGGAAATTTAAGGTGTGGGAACTACCCTTGGAAACCAAATGATCCACCCCAGTTGAGTCATCTGAAGGCTAAACTGTGGTTACAGTGTCCATGTCTAGGTTTATAGAAGTAGACCCTTGGGTGCTCTGAGGTACAAACATGGAAAGGAGAGGCTTCTGACTCCCCAGAACTGGACAAGAGACTTGTGGTCAGATTCCAGAGTAGAATTGAGTTGTCAGTCTTAACTGCTGCAGTAAGATGCAGGGAGGGCATGGCATCCACTGTTGAAAGTGTCCATTCATGTTATTGACTGGCTCAGGTTTCAGTGATGGGTGGGGCAGAGGAAGCAGGACAAAAAGGAGAGCTAGCTCAGTGGCGCCTGGGTGCTTTTCTCTTGTTCCAGCATTTCTCTGAACCATAATTATTGTCACATACTCAAAGGCTTGATAAGGGAAATGGAGAATCTCTCTGGTGAAGTGCCTGAGTGATTTGGACATGCCAGAGATTCCAGAGACACTGGTTTATAAATGCAGAAAGCACCCTGAAACTAAGCATGGATCTTTTGTCCTTTGGAAAGCTCCAAATTCTATGAAAGAGGACTGCTGCCCTTTCCTGTAGGTACAAATACAGATATCTGATTCAGCCATTGCTTAGATTCTCCAAAACAACAATAGTGCCTAATAGAGGCAGCTAATGTGAGTAAGCTGCCCCCTTAGGGCTCAGAGCTATTTTGTTTACTTACAGATGAATAAAAACAAGCAAAGAGGTCAAATTAACTGGAAGATTGCAGTTCAGTCTTTTTAAATGTGGTTGATGGTGTAGCTTAGATGGTAAGGAGGAGTCACACTAAACAAGGCATGTGGGAACCAGTTTTACATAAATTATGCTCTATTTAATTTGTGGGAATTTCTTGAAATAAAGCTCCTTTAAGAGTTTCCCTAAAGCTCAAGATATAACTTTAAAAAGAAGTTACTAGAAACAACATATACATGTGCAGATCAGTGATATTAAAACTGCATTTTTCTGATTCAAAAATCTGATCACATGATCACCAGATTTATGGAAAGGGTATAAGTCAAACATCTCGGTGTTAGGTATAGGCTGAAAATTCAATACTCTAAAGAGACGTAAGTTTTACCACTTTTATAATTTGTTCTTTGAAACATGTGTCTGCTTTTATATATATAAACTGTAACCACAATTTATGTAGAATTATGTAGAAGTCTGGAGGCTACACTGGGTCTAGCTTTTCTCAGCCTTTCCCCTTTTTGCCTGAATGATGGGGAGACCTTAGGAAATCCTCTGAACGAACACTGTCTTGAAACATGGGAAGCATTTAAGTAAGCAGAGTGGGCATAGGAAGGCTTTCATGATTGGAGAGATAAAGACCTCCATACTAACAGCCCAAACTAAGACCCACCCAGATGAAATTGATTTAAATGAGATATTCATTTTAAAATAGAAATAATTTATTATTTTAATATCCATTTTATTTCATTATCTAAGCAGTAGTTTCTCCACAAACTGTTCCACAGATTCATAGAGCTAAGCTATGAGGTTTAATGAATAGAAAATAGTGGTACTTGAGTTGAAGACAACTCAGTAATGGCAGTCTAACATAATCATGATAGTAGAAGGATGAAGATTTACTGTCTCCCACCACACACTGGCAAATTTCCAACTCTCCAGTTCTTTGGATAGCTTTCAGTTCAGTAGCAATATGAAAGTTGTAAGGTTTTATATTTAAAACATCTTCCCAACATATCCTTAAGTAGAGATTAAAAATGGTCTGCTTTGTTTAAACAACTTGGTGATTAAGAAAGAAGGGAAGAGAGAAGACAGGAAAAGAAGAACATAAAATGTCAATGACTTTTGTTAGGTTACTGTGCTATTTCCCTAGTTCCCTTAACTGAACTGTTTACATCTCTCTCACACACACACGTTCACATACAAGCATAGTTCTTAGTCCTTAAAAGCTTTTGAGCTTGAAATCTTTAATAGAAGATTTTTCTCATACTCTGTTAGTGAGATCCCTTGGTTGGTTTCCTAAATCTGTTCTCATTGTCAAATCTTGAATTACATCACTAGGTGAAATTGAGCACATTAGTTTAAGTTTCTGTCCCTGATTTCCTTGTATGTAGCATAAACAAATTGCAGATTATGAATTATATTTTGTTAAGGGATTAAATAAAACAAGATAACACTTCATCCTTTTGTTTTTTGGGGAGAGGAGATTGACTTCACCTTTCATTAATCTGCCAACATTTCTTCCACCCATCTCCTTCCTTGGTGGTGTCTGTGTCTATTCACACCCAACTTTATTCATAGTAATATGGCTAAGGCAATTTGGGGGGCTCCCATACTTAAACACGAACTCAAAATATTTACAGAACAATGTGTACTGTGCTATCTTGTCTCAGAAGTTGCTAGGTTTCCAAAAGTCTGAACTTATCTAAAAGAAGATAAACTTTCCACAATGGTTCTTTTGGGCTCACAGAGAAAGTCATTTGCTGAGGACTTACTATATGATAGGCTCAGTAACAATGTTTACGTGTATTTCTATAATAGAACTCTCATACAGTTCCTAAGAATTGAAAACTATTTTTAGTAAAAGTCTTGACTCAAAACTTATGTGAGTAACCACTCCAATACACTGCCCCTCAGAGCATAATGAAGAGAACAACATCAGGGAACTGCTGAAGTTATGGAGACCAGGGACCAGAAGTACTACTCTCACTCCTGGTTATCTAAGAAAAAATGAACAGAACAGTGTAAATATAAATTCTGGCAATGGGCCCAATGTTTATGACATCCCCACACCCCAAATTCATAAGTTGAAATTCTTATTTGTATAACCCCCATGACTAGAATTAGTATCCTTATAAAAGAGACCTCAGCAGCTTTCTTGCTTCTTATCCCACATGATGACAAAGTGAAAATATGGCCATCTATGAACAGGAAGTTGCCCCACATCAGACACTGAATTTGCTGCCTCTTTGTTTTTGGATTTCCCAAATTGTGAGAAAAAGTGATTTAGAGTTTAAGTTACCCTATCTATGATTTTTTAATAGCATCCCAAACCGACAAATAGAACTATAATTCTAAGGGAACTTCTTTCATTTATATTTAACCAAGATTTCCTATTTTTCAACTGGTGAAACTTATCAGAAAGAACAATTAGAGAAATGATCTTAATAGTCTTGTCCTGAGGATATCTCACTTAAGATGTTCATCCTGTTATTGAGATTAATATTAAAAGAAACTCACACTTTAAGCGGAAGTGCTGAACTATGAGTACAGTTATTTCAACTATGGAAGAAATCTGACCTAGAAATCTTTGTAAATAATTGTGTTTCAACAGGGGCAGACAGAGCATAAGAGAGTATGTTTGGTGTGGGAAATACCAGCTTATCAGACTTTTGTTTGAGTCTTTGCCAGATAATTAGAACTTGATATAATATTATTTGTAGAATTTTTAAAGTAGGGGAATGATAAGTAAATACCATTTAATCAAACAATGATACTTAAAACATCTTTAAAATAAAGTAACACCTCTATTAAATGCCAATTTGGAATTAAATGCTTATCATACTAAAACCAAGAAAGGATGTAAGAAAATAAAATTAAGCAAGTGGCTCTCAAGAAGTTAATGGTCTAGTATGGGTTCACACTGCATAAATGTACAAAAAATTAAGCAACAAAATAAAGGGTCTATTAGGTATTGGACATTTTCTTGTCCAGTACTCTATGCCTATCGCTAAAAATGGTACCTGTCACAGTAGTTGTTCAATAAGAAAAAAATAAATGAATGGACCAATGGTAGGAAGAGAAACAGTAGTTCTAACAAATAATAAAAGATATATCTTGAAATAGTATAGGATTATTTGTCAAATTGGTAATAAATGAAATAGTTAAGGAGTTAGTTTGAAAGATGACTATTTAGAAGATTAAAAGAAATTACGTAAATGTACCCATCATGATGTCTGACAGCTACTAAATCATAAAAAGTGTTCTATCATCTAGAATAGCAGTGAGTAAACCATTTTTTTCCATTTTATATGTTTGTGTGTGTGTGTGTGTGTGTAGATGGAGATAGATTTGATAATTTAGGTAACTAGAATAACTAGAATGCCACAATTCTCATCATAGTTGGTGATCAGGCATTACGTCACATGAGTTGAGTACATAAGTAAATTTGTTTCCCTTGTTTTTATCCCATAATTTATTATTATAAAGGTGGACTGTGTCTTTTCCCATGTACTTATTATTTTGTTTTTCCTATTACTAACCCATTGCCTCAGGCTATTCTTTTTCATTGGTGATTTTGGTTTTGATTTAGTTAATATTGGATGGATTTCTTCCAAACACACTGTGGACTGAGATTTCTTAAATATATCTCCCTGTGAAGAGGGATTGTTTTGGTTTGAATCTGTGGTAGCCTTCTGTGTTCTAAAATGGATTGTCCTGCATCAATCTGTCTTCTGGTAATTCTGTCGTGCAGAAGCACAGTGCAATGGTGTTCTGTCCAAATTGCAACTGGAAAACCATTTTGGACTGTATTATTTTTCCAATACTTCCCTGTCATGTATAGCAAATATTTGTATTTTTATTAGTTATCACATTTTCATTTTTTGTTTCTATCAGTCATCACACACATTGTATAGGACACCTCTAGATCTGGTGGGGCTAGAAAATCCAACTCATGATCTCCAAATTGAAGGACCTTGCATCCTAATGATAGAGATATGGTGTTTACCTGTTATTTGAAAAGATGATATGACAGGTGATGTGGGTACAGTGTATACCAATTGAGTAACACAGCAAGAAGTGCTTTAAGATTTTAAGCACAACTGAGTTGGAAAAGAGATAAGTAAATATGGAGCCTAATGATCCGGGAGGGCTTCCCAGATGTGGCAGCTTAGGTGGCCCTCCACAGAGGGACAGAGAAGAGGAGGGAGAAAGTTTCCCATAGATATGAAAAGAAAGAGTGGCCTGTGGACCACGTAAAAAGGTAAGGCAAGAAGACACAAGTGAGGAGACAGCAAGGCCACTTATGGTGAATATGATGGAAATTCAGTGTGAGAAGAATGAAAAAACATCTGGGAAAATATGTGGAGATGAACTTGCAGGAGTTGTTTAAATTTCCAGAAGTAGAGGGTATATTTATAAACTCAGTATATCCAAATAACAATTTCCAAGTGAAAAATCACGTTTATGTTCTCTTTATTATTTGTTGTTTTTCCTACAACAACCCTGTGAGAAATATTATAATCACATCACAAAATCTGAGTGTGAAGTGGTTGAAGGTTACCCAATGTCACAATGCTAGAAGTGTCTAAGAACAGATGGGAATGCAGGTGTGATCCTACCTCCTGTGTTCACTGCTCGATTCTGCTCATGAGAAGATTAACCATGGCCATGTGACTGAAACTGATATTATTTTCCATTCACTGTTAAGAAATAAACCCATTTCTGACTAGATCATACCATTTACATGGAAGAAGGTGAGATCATTTTTTGAGTAAAAGAGATTGTGTAATATGTATCCTGTGCATTGCCTTTGGTAGAATAGTGGTTTATTCATGTGTTCATGATTCTGTTGCTTTTACCATAACAGTCCATATACAGATTTGAACCTAAATTTCTGTAGACATTTTACTAGCTACTTTCTATGTCATTATAATATTGAAATTAAATAGCACTTTTAACTTTTTCCAATGGATTTCACATTCTTCTCTGATACTGAGTTGTTGTAATATCTCTGTGATGTAAATAGAGTAGATATTAACTATTCCCATTTAACAGATGTGTGAATACAAGCAGAGTCAGTGCAATCTGCCCATTCACTACTCATTGATGGTGGAGTCAGATCTCTTGACTCTCAGACTGGCTCACAGTCCACAATTTCAAACTATTTCCCAGAATGCTTATTGCAGTTTGCATTTGGTGAATAATTTAGCCAATTAATCACAAGGCATGAAAATATAAATTCAGAACTTAGTGTATTTGGATTCTTGCTGGCAACTGACAATTTCTGAGTCCAGGCCTTTATCTCCTTGTACTTGAGCCTATAGAATGAACCAAGTAACTTTCATCTATTTTTAGCTCATGCAACCACATACTATGACACTTATTCTGGTTAATGATTGATAGAGGAAGGAAAGTATTTTTCACTTGAAAGATGAACACTGTAGCAGAAAAATGGTCATGACCCTGATGTTGGACATGCATAAACCTAGCTTCTAAGTGCTAGAGTCAAGAAAGGGTTACCTTCTTGGCAATGACACTGAAAAGAGATAAATTTCCCATAATATATTACAGTTAAGTCTGAATTATGGCTTTCTTCTCTCCTCCCTCTGGCCGTATGTGAAAGGTTTCATTTGGCCCTTGCAATTTCCAGAAGGATTAAAGTAAAAATTGTGTAGCCAAGGGACCCATCCGTGGCAATAGAATAGAGTTAGTTAACCTTGACTAAAGTTAATTTAGTAACGGTTAACAGGAAGAGGTGTCAAGACAGATGACAGTTCACCCTATTCTTTGTCAAATATCTTGCTATCTTCTCTAAGGTTTTACTATTTGCTCCTCATTTTTAAAGCAAAAGCTGAATACCTTAGTAATTTTTAGATATTTGTTAGAATCTTGCTCATCTCTCTGTTACTTCACTATTGATATGATCATTGTCCAGGATGAGATGGTATAATTGAAATTCAGCAACACTTTGTTTTACTGTATGTTTAAGTAATAATAATGAAAATATCGAAGTCATATTTTATTTCTTTTCTGTTATACACTTTCCAAGAGGGACCAGGAATTTCATTTTATAATACACTCATCTAGTTACAAACTGCACCTCAATAGACCATATATCATTTTAAGTTTACATGTGATACTACTTATTTAGCAAATACTACTATTAACTAGTGACAACCTCTCTATTTCTTTGTGAATTCCATTTATACCCTCACGTGCCCTAATTTCTCTTTACACATTTATAAATTGAAAATAAAGGAGATATTGCACTATATATTTGAAAGGGGCAGGAGAGTGTGTGTGTGTGTGTGTGTGTGTGTGTGTGTGTGTGTTTCCACTGTGCTGACTTTAATTAAGGGTCAAGTCAGTTGCCCAGAGCTGGCTGTTTCTGGAGCACTTCATATGTGGTGCCCCTGACTGCCCAGGTCTGTGATCTGTTGAGTTCATAAAATGATATTATTAAAAGGCTTCTGGTAAGCTTCTGTAGTCCTTTGAAAAGACATTATGTTCTAATCAGATTGTTTCCAAATGCATGCAGGGTTAAATTATTCATGGTAACTATACTATTTTAAATTTAATAAACTATCAGATATTCAAGTTAAAAAAAAACAACGTTTGAAGCTACAATTTTGAACTGGGAAATAAAATATATAAAGGATATTGTCTTCATCAGGTGAAATGTTTGAATTTAAATAATTGGAGGACAATTTTTCTGCAATTACATATTTTCTCAGTTAACAACAATGTCAAGGCATTGCAGCCAAATTGCCTATGAATATCATCTTTTGCTGGTAAGCTGGCCCTTCGGGAGGAAGGTGCAGTCAGGAGGTCATATGGGGACACTGAACAGACATGCTCAGCAGGCAGGGGAATGGCTCAGATAAATTCTGCATAGGAGAGTTAAAGGGTTGAGATGATGACGCCTCTGAGTTAAGGATAAGAGTGAGCACCCTGCTGTGATTTTGGGTATTAAGAGACAAAGATGTCATCTGTTTTGTGTGATCTATTAATGTCGTTAGAAGAATCAAATGAAATAATGTATCCAAGAGTCCTTTGAAAAGTGTGAAAGGCTATCCAAGGACACAGGGGGCCAAGTTTGGCCCACATTAAACCAAGATCTTTGATTAGCTGAAAAACTGAACAATATGTAACTATAAGCCTGAACCACCATCAGACTCTGATGATGGAGAGCTCAGTGGAAGGAGGGATTTTCTTTATTAAATTTAATGAACTTGAAGGCTTTTTAGAAATTTACATTTTGTGGTTTGAAAACTTATTATATATTATGGGTATATAGAGGGGTAGTGTGGGAAAGGAAAGGAATGACTTGACATCTACTGACATCTCTTATTTGGGACTTGATGTCCATAATTTACTATGTGATCTCAGGCAAGTTAATGAAAATCTCTGAACCTGTAAAAAGCATAATGCTCAATAAATGATATATTTGTGAAGATAAAATTTTTTGACATATATTATTAGTATGAGTCTAGAAATATGTATAAAGAAAAATCTAAGTCCCTTCTTTACCTTTAATAATATAGATATCTTAAGTTGTTTTGTCCTGCGATAACAAAATGCCACAGACTGGGTAATTTATAAAGAACAGAAATTTATATCTTACACTTCTGGTGACTAAGATGTCCAAGATCAAGGCACTAGCAGCTGGTGCCTAATGAGGACTTGCTTGCTATTCTCACATGGTTGGAGGCAGAAGGGCAAATGGGGAGGAAGGTTATATTCACATGTGGTAAAAAAAGAAGAAAGAGAACCCATTCTCACAGTCTTTCTACAGTGAGAGTGGGTGAAGGTAGAGCCCTCATAACTTATATCCCTCCATTAGTCTCCACCTCTAACACCGTTGCATTTGGGGACTGAGTGTACCATGCATGACTTTGGGGGAGACATTCAGACCATGGACATCAGTGATACTCATGCCTGAGTGCCTGAATCATTGATTCAAAATCACCAGGAGGGGAAAAGTTGCAGTCTTGAGTCCTGCATCATGTAGACCTGCTGGAGCTGAGGCCTGAGAACATACTTTTTAATCAACATTCCAGCCAGTGCCTAAACTCACCTGACAACTACTGATTTAGACAGGACCTTGAAGTAGATGTTAGTATTTGTTCTGCAGGGTTGTTCAAGTTGAGAGAACAGGAGCTTGGTTTAAGCTGAACTAACTTATGATATGCCAGAGTTTCTATTTTACATTAATTCTGTTTACTGTCTTGGCTCCATTATCCTACTATTAAGAAGGGTCATTAAACATTCTCTTCACTTTTGGGGTCCAAGAAGGTAAAGGTTTCCAAGACTTTACTGCAGCTGATTGTAATTTAACAGGTCATATATGGTTGAAAACAGAAAGAAAGTTAATACAACATAAAAACACATTGAAATGGGCATACAGAAAAACTTGTTTAAAAGTTGAAAACCATATAAACTTTGCCAAATAAAGATTGGCCCTTTGCTTGCCAGCAGAGAAGCAACTAGAGGAATTTAGGCTTCAAAGTTTATCAGCTTGGTCCTACATGCTCTCTCAACAGGAAAAAAATTGGATATACCCTTTTAGTATATGTAAGGTAAATGTTAATTAATTTTTGATACTTTTTAATCTTTATTCATAACTTTTTAGAAGATGGGAAAAGTACATTTAGGCTAAAAATGTCAACTTGACATTAATTTAAATGCCTCAAGCTTATCCAAAGAATAAACTATTGAAATTGTAGAGAATATTAGTGATATCTAGTAGTTTGCTGAAAAGTAAAGAAGTCAAACTCAAGAAATAGGCAAAGCAAAAATAGGGTTCCTAAGATTCTCTCTGGGTAGAATGTGTGTGTGTTTGTTGCGGGGGTACTACCTCCTGAAAGAGGAACAGGTATATATTGTGGTAAAAATTGAAATGTTCTCTCTAGTGGTCCAAAGTTAATCCATTACACAAGCAAGATGTGAGTTTCTAAATTTCTTTTGTAGTTTGCTAAATTATCAAGATCCTTTGGCAATTATGAGAAATACCTGTTATCTGTCCAAGAGGTTCTTTTCTGTCATATAGTTGACAGGTGAATTAAAAGCAGTGGTAATACAAGTCTGAAGCTCCTTTGAACTTTGTTTAACCACAGGGTAAAGTTGCAAGCAGCCAACTTTACCTGCTTTCCCAGTTTCCACCAACCTTCCTTTACATAGGAGAGTCTTGTTAAGTCATCGCCCAAGTTCTTGTGAATGCATTCTAGTCAATAATTCAGATGTCCTTAGATCTTTCCTTAACCATTTACCAATAAAAGTATGGACTAAAAATATATCAACTCTAACTATATCCTCTGAAGTGCACCATTGGGGAATTGGTCCACCAAAGAGCTCTATTCCAGCAGAGTTCTTAAGAGTCTTGTGGTCTGATCTTAAGGGAATACCTGATCTGCTATGTGGCTGCCTCTTCTAGGAATGTTAAATTATTCAACATAAACTGGAGTTCTAACATTTTTGGACTTGAACCAGTAGATATTTCATTTCCTATGTGTAGAAAAACAGTCCTTGCCCAATGGGCCAAAAAGTCTGCTAGGATCAATTTAAAACAAAATCTCAGGAAGGAGAATAAGAACATGTTGGGTATTTGGAGACTCTTCTCTGTCTTACTGATTTATTCTTTCAGGTCATGGTTAGGGTGACCAAATCTTTATCTGTGCATGTCCATCTTTGGGTTCATATTAATGGCAGCACCTTCTCTAGAGTGATCCATTTAGGATAATAAATCACATGACCAAACCTTGTCATGCCTCACAAGTTACTTGCTTTTGAAAGACTTTCCTGATGCTCTGAAGTAAACTAGATATTCCTGTTGTAATCTCTCTTTACAACATGTATTTCTACTTCACTGTAATTACCAGAATCACAGATAATTTTGATAACTCTATAGTTTATACATATTTTTCTTGCTAGAATATTATTCCCATAAAGGCAGAGATATTAGCATATAGCAAGTGTTCAATAAATATTTGTTGCATGAATGCGTATGTTTATCACATGCCATCCACAAATGCTAAGCTCATTCCTCAACAGGTGAATTCATGAAGTCACCTATGGAATAAACTGATGCCATCTGCAGATGCCATAGGGGAGGGTCCACATAGTTCTTAATCCCTTTCAGAGTGTCCTCGAAAGGCTGACTCATGAAAGACCAAGAGCAGAGGGCAGTACCCCTTAGAATCCAGCAAGGAATCTTAAATTCTTGGGAAACCTTTGTTCTTTTTAGCATAGGCCAGTGTTCATAGCAGAGAGTCCTGTTCCTCATTCCCAGGAGACTGAACTTCCTGAGTTTGAGCTATGTCTGGTGTTGATTCAGGCTACAGTAGCCTAGGATTCTTTCCATCTCACCAGGGATCCCTACCTGGCTCTTTACTTGAGTAGTGCTAAGAAAAGGATGAAGGGACTAGAATAAGGAATGGAGGAAGAACCTAGATCCCACTAATTCACTATAGATTTTCTTCTACCTATGGACCTCATGGCTCTTAGTCCTACATTATGGAGCTGTAACAGGAAGGGCGATTATGTCCTATGGGAAAATGAGTCTTCGTTATTAATTTAGGTGTCCTATCTCTTACTGAGGGCTACCTCTGAAGGTCATGGAGTCTCCCTTTAATTGTGAAGCTGACCTTTATCAAGAACTGCAACACTTTACCTAGTAGCAAAGGTCTGGCAGAGAAACATCAAGTCCTTTTCCCCAACATCTAGAACCAGTCTTATGGCAAAGAAGTTAATTGGAAAATAAATAAATAAATAAATACCACACTGTACCACACAAAGTTGATGTAATTCCAACCAAATGCTGATAAAACTATTTTTACTGCATTTCTTCATTTGCTTTTTTATGATATTTTTGTAAATATTGTATTCAAATTATTTATGAATTAAGGATGCCTGCTTATTCATTCTCTGAGTATCTAGATTAGGAATTTTTACAGGAAATAATATTCTTTCAACTCTACAATTCATTGGTTATGAGATTCATTTATATCAGTTCTAATCTCTAGAGTGCTGGCCAGCCTAGGAACATTTGCCCTTGCCATAATTTTCTTAAGTTAGTCCTAAAATACTGGGCAACCTATTCTTATATAACTCAAAGGTTAATAGGTTTCTTCTAGATGATACCAGATTTCATATGGAAAACAAAATGTTCAGTTAGCAATCTACATTTTCAGAATAGAGTCTGCATTAATGAGAGTTAATTCTAATGCTGTCAGCTGGGGATTATACAACTATTACTGATGATTAAGATTTAAATATAAGCAATGCTAATAACCACAGGAAAATCTGTAAGATTTTCGAGGATCTAAAATCCAAATGCTGAGACACTTTATCTCTAGGCAAAGAACGAAGACGGAAACATTTTTCAACTAGATAGGATATTCTCTTCTGTATGAGTACCCAGAGTTCATTGCCACTGGCTTCTTGGGGATCGATCACATTGTTCTAAATGAATGATGCTGTCAGAGTTCTGAAGAATGGCAAGGAGTTCTGCAGTCAGGATTGGATATAATGAAAATGCCCTAGCAGCTTCCTGGGAGTCATCGGGGCAGCAGGATTAAATTTGAGCTCAAGTTTTGAAATGATAAAAAGCTGTTTAACTGCATTTTCAATATGTTTATCAGAAGAAAGCTGAAAGTACAAGATAACTTCTACAAGAAATTTGGAAGTTGAAATGGGTATCGGACCCGTCTGAAAGGAATCGGCTGCAGCTGAACATTACTCATGTTTCCACTACCAGTACCAGCACTGCACTTTTCTTCCAGAATTATTTTTAACTAGCTTGGAAGTCATCCAGGTTTGACTCTCCCAAAAGCAATTTTGTAAATGTGAGAGGGGCTAACTGGGTTGTGATTCAAAAGACAGGTGCACCTGGCTGTCTTTTGTATAGCTGTGAAAATCCACAGGATGGTCATCACTTAGCATTCTACAGTGGAACAGCTTAAGTGTGAAATGCAGTTTCTTCCAAAGGTGATGAAAGCCAGCAAGACAGATCAAAGTTAAGCCAAGCTAATTCATACTTACCCATTTCCCTTTACTCCTTCCTCAGGAAGTATTCAGATGATAAAATGAAAGATTTATGACCAGAAACACTAGAGACAGCTACATATACCCAACAAAAATTAGTTTCCATTTTAAACCATTCCAAATCATATGCAAGTCCATTTGAAATTTGCCGTAAGATAAGTTGGCTATGACCACCCCATGGCTGTTTAAATTTTATAAACAAGGAAAAGAGGCTGTATGTTAAATAGTAAAGAAAAGGAGGTGGGATTTGAAACAAGAAATATTTCAGATGCCCCTTTCTTCTTAGTGAAAAATAATTAAACCCTGTTCTGCCTTTTCATTCTGATAATGTTAGAGTTGTCTTCTGTTACTTTGAGATTGAAGATGTGCCAGTTGTTACAGCATTCCCATTTTACAGCAATATCTTATGGACTTTATGGGGAAATTTGTACATTTGACTTAGTCAAACACAGAAATATCAAAGAAGATTAAATATTTAATAGTATTTTCAACTTGTCATATACTGTTGCTCATATAAATTTTATTATCTGTGAAATTGATTTTAAAATCAATGTTCATCTTAAGTAAGGTTTTCACAGGATTCATTTACCAATTGGGGAGTCTTGAATTTTCAAGATTGCTTTGTCAATTAGCTAAGATCATTTGCTAAAGTAAAAGTCTCCTGTCATTAACAGAAGTATTTACTAAACCATTGCATTAAAATGACCATAATCCCGTGATTATGTGATTTTCTTTTTTTTTTTTTTTTTTTTTTTCCTGAACAGTGTTCTCAAGCTCTTAATAGGTAACCTTGAAGACAGATACATCAAAAAATACCCTGGAATTAGACTGGTTAGTTGGGAAAGAGAGATCACACATGCACTTCAATCATTGAAATGTATTTTAAGGTTTGACCATAGAATGAAAAGACAGTAATCATAGTTCTCCTGAAAGAGCTACATAACCAGTCCTCAAGGTAGAATGACACCTCATGATAATCAGTCTAGTAGAGACCCACATGGAATTCAGCACCTGGAAGGTTGACAGGGATCCACTACAGAGTTTGGGGAGGGGATTCTAAAACACTATCACTAATTGACTTAACTCAATCTCACTTTTTTCTAGAAGTGATTTTCCTGCTTTTTTCCCTACTACCTATGGACTGTACTTAGAACTTATAGGCTTAGTGTTTTACCACTCTTTTTGTGTGCAGATCTTTTAGGTGTGGGCACACCCTGGGCCACAGGATAGCCTTTGGAAAGGTAGCTCCTAGATCAGGTGACCACCCTCAGGTGAATCACCAGCCATCAGGGTGTTGGTTACCATTAGTTCACTTGTGTAGATGAAGCATTTTGAAGGAAGTGTTGAAATGAGGTTGGAGGTGGAACCAATATTCTGAGACTAGGTTTATTTTTTCTCCCTGCTACCTGGTGATTCAAAAGAAAAATGTGGGAAGTTGAAAATATTTCAAAGACAAAGATCAGTAGATTACCAAGCAACTTAAAATTATAAAGGTCAGGACATATTATTCCCAATGTCAAGTCACTTCTTGGTTGTTAGTTCTGATATAATTATCACATTCATTGAGCACTTACTGTGCACCAGGAACTTTGCTAAATGCTTTCATGCATTATCACCTTTAATCCTCAAAGCAGTCAAATGTTTTGATAGGTTTAATACATATTGTAATTATTGACACCATCATTCTGATTTCCAATTTATTGAAAATCATGGCATTGTATTTGTTATTTAAATAAAACTGACAACGAAAGGGCCAACTGCCAGGCACAGTGGTGAACATCATGTGCCACTTGGGAGCCTGAGGCAGGATTGCTTGAACCTATGGGCTCATTTCAGGTCAGCCTGAGCAATAGGCTGAGGCTCTATCTTAGAAAAAATAAAGGGAACAATTGAATGAGAATTTTATTTCATTAGTACTATATGTTCAAATAAGGTTGAAAAAACATTAGTTTGATTTCCTATATTTTTCAAATTATCAATTTAACATCAATCTATATAATTATTCATTCAGCTATTAGCTTCCATAGATTTATACTAGAAATCACCATTTCCTGATAGGTTGTGTGCTTTACGTATACATATAAATGATGAACTTTTTTTTAAGTTATCAAGTTGCGTAACTTAAGGCAAGTTATTTTACGTGTTAGAAGTTCAATTGCTTTATCCATAAAAGAAAATAATTTCTGACTTCTTCAACTCTGATAGGTTTTGGTATGACAAAGATGATAAAATTCATCTTTAGAAGCATTCAATTTTAATATTATGTGTTATTAATGATACATTAATTGTAATAGAAGGAGGAGCACTGTTTCATTCTTCCTATCATTAATGTTTCTCTTGCACTAAGTTGAGTTTTCAAATATTCTAATGAATCTTGAGCAATAAGGATCAGAAAAGAAGCAAAATGAAGGGAATGAAAAATGGAGACTGAACATATCAATAAAGACAAATGCATATCAAAAAATACAAATTCATATAAAAATTAGGTCCCAAATCTTGAAGACTTAAAAATGTTAAAAAATCTATATGACCTGATTTAATTTTGTGATAATACTTTCAGATTTTTCACAAAGCTATACCATTATTTATGAGTTCAATTTTTTGTTCTTTAGCTTCTGAAGTAAAGTCTTAGAAAAATCATCTTTAATTTCAAACATTTTTTAAAGTAAGCTGTAGATAGATAGTATTCTGTGCTATGATCATATTTTTCTTTCATTTCTAAATTAAGTTTTGTGGCACAAACTGCCTACTATATTAGAAATAAGAAGTGTAAAGGAATTTTCCAAACTGAATAATATATATTTCAGAAGACTGAACTTGACCCATTTGTAAACCAAAAGGAGGACTAGTTTGGAAACAGTTTAAAGGGGCAAGGTTGGATTAGTACAGATCTTTCATAATCCAATTTTTCTGTGTAAATGTAAGAGGATACATGCTACTCTATCATTCAGAGATCAGAGAGCTAATGCTGACCACCAACTTTCTTCTAGAAACTGATCCAGTTTACATATTTCCTTACTCAGAAGATTTCCCCTTTATGTATCATTCTAACACAATTATCATTGAAATCCATGGGAGTCACCAGAAATTATACAAACTACATATATAGAACTCAGAGTTTGCTTCCATAAATAACTTTCAGTATGTTCATATTTTTGTGTTATGTTTTTATTTCATTAAATTCTATGATAAAACTTAATAATCCAGTCAGGATTCTGAATTTGAACCCTGACTTTACCACCTAGCAGCTATATGACTTTGACCAAGTGTCTTTCTCATACTGGGTCCATTTTTTCATCTCTCAAATTTGTATAATAAATTTCAAAGGATTTATAAGATTAAAATAGGAACTCTGTAATCTATTTAAAAATTGAATGAAATGAGCAATCCTAACAGTAATAGAGTACTTTGGCAAAACATTTGAGACTGTCACAGTCTCCTTTTATTTATTTATTGTTTTGGTACATTTTACATTTTTCCTCTTTATGGAGATTTAACTGTTACCTCTTATTTTCCTTTTAAGTGGAGAGAGGAATAAACAAAAAGTGTATTGTTAAAAGGGCATTTAGTCAGAAGCCATACGGAATTCTGGGAAAAAAAAGTATTTGTGTGATTGTGTGTGTATGTGTGTGTGTTTGGTTTGGTACTAGGAACTGAATTTAGGAGCACTAAATCACTGAGTCACATTCCCAGCCCATTTTTATATTTTGTTTTGAGACAGGGTCTTGTTAAGTTGCTTAGGGCCTTGCCAAGTTTCTGAGGCTGGCTTTGAATCTACAATCCTCCTGCGTAAGCCTCCCAAGCTGCTGGGATTACAGGTGTGTGCCACTGAGCTCAGCCACATGGTTGTTTTGAACATCAGGGAAATCATTATAAAAGTAACAAAGATAATATTACTTTTTAATATTATATATTGCCATATAAAGACTATTCAACTAAAAACTAAACTATATTGGCTACAGTCCTTTATTCTAGTGAACTTATGAGGAGCTATCTAGAAGAATAAATAATCACATGATATAAGTACACCAGTATATGTTTTTGTAGCGAAGGAAAGTTTTTAGAAAAATCAAGAAAATGTGATATAATACTCTTGGTTTTAATTCTTGTATCTGAACTATGAAGGTCTAGTCATTATAAATCCAGTGAGATTCAATGAAGCCATCCTAGTATTAAATGCATGGAGAAACTTTTCCCTATTTCTGAGTTATACCGAGGAAATGATCAATGTGGCTTTATGAAGCAGGTGAAAAATAATTGCATGTCATTTCTTATCTGTAATACATGTTCCTGAATACAGTTGATTTTGTTTAGAGTAAAATATTCTTCAATACAAACATCTTTAGTAATACTTTTGCCCTACAGTATGATTCATAAAAGCAGCTTCTAGAACACTCAGGAATGCTACTAGGGAAAGGAGTTCCATGTGCAAATGCGTTTAGGAAACACTGACTTAAACAGTACTCATTCCACAATAATGAACACAGTCCTAATAATCCTATCTTTTGTGAAAAGAACGATGTGTAAAGTTTGTTGACACATGGGGAGAAAATATATAATAATATGTTCATTTTTGCTGGCACAGACCTAAAGCAACTCTGGAGGAAGGAATCAAAATAATAGCAATAACAATAATAGCAACTGTAGATGCCTTATAAGTCATGGTGGGTACACAAAACACTGGAGAAATAAGAGAAAGATGTCAAAGAAATTTTAAAAAGTAGATTGTAAAAATATTGCCTATTCCCAAACTTAAAAGTAATAGACAAGGTGTAATGAATAACTTTGAAACATTTTACCAATAAAAGAAAGGGCTTACTTAGTGCTAATACAGTTCCTTTTTTTAACTTCAAAGAAAAAATGGCTAGTTATGACTAGATTTTTCTTTTACCTGTTATATACAGGAAGGAACATCTTTTGGACAATTTCAAAGATTTTCTTTAATCCTGGTCTCTGCTCTTTGCCTATCCTTTGGTTTGGGTATCCAAATAAAAACTTAGCTCCACATTTTTTTTTTTCTAAAGAGACTGAACAATCAATAAATATGGTCAATCTTTATTTCTTATCTCCAAATCTGCCCTATAAAATGACACACAGTGGGAAAAAAAAATCGGATATTTTATTAGTGCTTCGTTAATGGTCTCTGCTATAGAATGATTCCAAGGACTTTTCGATTTGGTGTTCTTATTATTTGGACAACAAGGTCATAGAAACTTTGAGTTTAATGGCATAAAAAGACGTGGTTTAAATTTAGGACACGAAGGGAACCTATGATCTTTTGTCTTCCTTTTTATTCCACCTGAAGCTTTCTTTTTTTCATTGTTTTGGCCCCACCATTTACAGAACAATCTTGTCCAGAAAAATTACCATCGGGCTCGCAAAGGATACGGTGAAGTTTGATACTGATTTTATATAAATTAAATGGAAGAGTTGTGCTCCATCACTTTGACAACTAAATTACATGAAACTCAGCTGGAGATTGGGGCTGGTTACTTTTCCAAATGGAGCCGGTGGTGGGGCAATCTCATTTGACACTCTTAACGTTTTAGAACCCTACAGATTTGGACATTCCTTTGGATCCACTTTTAACTTCACTGACCAAAACATTTTAAGTATAAAGTTTTATACAACCTTGCAAATAGTTCCTGATTAGAGAATAAGAATGCATTAAAAATAAGCAAGGGAAGCATGATTTTTGAACAAGACTATTACTACATTTATATCATATAAATGTCCCTACTGTGTGCATGATTTGCATGCTAAGGAAAGTAGCAAAGTGAGTGGGAAGAGTGTAGTGTGCATTGTTTTTTGTGCCTAATGTATTGTATTAGTTTACTATGGTTGCTGTGAAGTCTACCACAAATGTCTTGAAACAATACTAATCTATAAAAATTTACTATCCCACATTCATTTTGTGGTTCAGAAATTGGAGTGTAGAGTGTCCAGGGGGTGTCCTCTGCTCAGCCCAAGTTCAGGACAATGGCAGGGCTCTTCCTTCCCAGAGGCTCAGGGTGAGTGTACTTCATGTCCTTCAGGGTTTTGACTAATTCAGTTCCTTGCTGATGAGGCCTGAGGTCTGGATCCTTGCTGGCTGTCAGCAGGAGCTAGACTGACCTGTTGGAGGCTTTCCTCCTTCCTCTTCATGCCTTTCAAATGCCCTTTCCCCTGCCTTCCACCAATGGTAAGTCAGGTCCTTTTTAGGGTTCAAATCTCTTTGATTTCCAGGTCTGCTACATCTACATGCTTCCACACAAGTTTTCTGCTTTTAAGGGTTCAAGAAATTAGATTGGCCCATGCATGGTCCATGCATGATCCATACAAGAAATTAGATTGGCCCATGCATGCTCCCAGATCATTTCCCTATGTCATGTGAATATGCTTACTATGTGCATAATGGTATGCTATGGAGAGCAGCATCAAAGGGAGTTCATTAAAGACCAGATCCTGTGTTGTCTGCATGATACACACAGGCTGTACCCTGCACCATTACCTCAGTGAAAGATTGTTAGCTTCTGCCCCCAGATAGGTTCACATGCAATTTCAGAAGATAAGTGACAATACAGATTCTCAGTTGGTAGTGTAGATGATTAATTCTATAAAGGTATATACAGAGAGAACTTTTGGTGCTTCAACTATAAGTCAGATTTCAAGGAAAAAGTAGTATTTTAATGACCTTAAAGTATACTTAGGATTTGCAGAGTTGTAATTAAATAATGAATAGCAAAAGTATAGAATCAGGAAAGAGAAAGTCCTAACTACGGGCAATTTTAACTGAAGAAAAAGTTTTACTGGATACATTGTAGGGAAGAAAAGAGCCTAGCTGGATGATATCCAACTCTAGTGGTTTTTATATTTTTCATCTCAAGATCCCTTTGTGCTCTTGAAATCTATTTGGAACCCCAAAGAACTTCTGTTTGTTGTGTAAATTTATATATGTCAATATTTGTTATATAGAGCATTTACTGAGAAAACATTTAGATATATATTATTTAAAATTACAATGACCAAGACATTGCATGTTAATGTACTCTTATAAGAAATAAATGAGTTTTCCAAAACAAAAATAACCCAGTGACAAAAGTGACATTGTTTTAGATTACTAAAAAATCTCTTCAAAGATTGACCTAATGTAAGAATCATAGGTTCATAACTACTTCTGCACTCAATCTTTTATAATAGCGTATGTCTTTTGTACTATCATGTCATTTGCCTCTAGACAGGTGAATCTGTGAGGTGATGAAAATAGTTCTGACCCTTGGAGCCCCTGCAAGGGTGGCAGGGACGACCTTGAGACCTGCCATCCTAGATTTTCATTAAGTATCTACTAAACACCAAGGATTTTCTGAAGGTGGGACTACAGAATCAAGAGGACTGAGACCTGCCTTCACAGTTTGTTCTTCCTCATGAGGGAAGGCTGACCTTGAAGTGCGAAAAGATGGTTCGGATAGCTATGGGGGCTATGAGGAGAAGAAAGCTAACTTGGGGATGAACGGCACAGAGATGGTGCTGAGTGGTTGTGTATCCACGAGGTGGTCCAGGAAGTTGACTCAAGATAGTGACCTGCAGAGCTACAGTGCATCCATATGAAGACTAAGGGAGAGCTTCCCACTTTGAGGGAGCTACTGATGCAAAGAATTGAGGAATTAATGGAATAAAAAGTTCAACCTGGAGGCAGAGAAGATCTAAGAGAAAGAAACAGAGGGACACAGAACCCATTTCACTTAAGATCTTGCAGACAATGATTGGAATTTTGTAATCTACATAGTATTTGAGGATTTTAATGAAATAAGGATATATCTAATTCAGTTTCAAAACATCACTCTAGAGGCTAGGTGAAGAATTGTCTATAAAAAATCAAGAAAGAAAGAAACTAAAGACCATTCAGGGAGTGTACGTGTTTAGGCCAGATAAGACAGCAGAGGAAGTGATGGGCAGTCACTGGATCTAGAATGGAAGTAAAACTGACAGAACCAATACATTAATTTTCCCTTTAGTCTGATTAAAATCTGTTTCTTTACCTGACCATTTCTCTAACTTGTCAAATTCAGTTTGAAATACGTTCCCGTCTTTCAGGGTCTTAGAGCTCTTTACAAATTTTGTCACACCACTCTTTGACACACAACTTTAATGAGCATCCTCTCTCTCAGACATCATTATGGCACATTAATCATATCACATCAAAATGGAATTCGTTGACCTGTAATGATAAGAATTCACCACAACTTTTCTTACTTATTCAAAAGATTAATGAAGGTTACTTATACTCAAGCTGAAAATATGACACCCAGACTTACCACAATATTCCATGCAATGTATTTACCGTTTCTCCTTTACTTTCCAGTCTGCCTCCATCTCCAAAAATATCTTTGTCTCCTGTTACAGAGTATGAGTACTGTCACATTGTTGACAATAGAACAGGTGTGTCTACCAGCAAGTTTGGGTTGTTAATGTGTTTGAAGTAAAGAGTAAGCTCTCAATAACGCAAAAGCAATATTTGTAAATAAACGTGATTGGGAATGATACAGGTTTCTACGTGAAGTACTTGTACCTTAAGCGTCCTTCAGAATAGACTCAGTAAGCAGTTCTAATGGTGTGACTTCATGGTCTAAGAAAATATCCTTGGGCTCCTAAATGCCAGCTCTAGGCCTGTTCCTAACATGTGAAAGTTTATAATTTCTTTATTTTCAAATTTAATCAAATAAAGACTTTGCTTCCTGTGAAAACCAAAGTAATCCAAGAGAGGCCCTCTGACCCTTACTCAAAATGCATGGTTTGGTTTCAATGGGCGTGTTCGTTCATCTACTTGAGAACTGCTTTAACAAGTGCAGGGTAAAGGAAGTGATGGTAGCTGGGACCAAGAAGAAAGTACAGAAATTAGCGGCAGAGGTATAGGCAGTTTTCCCTTTTCTGAGCCATCCCAATGTTTTGGCCTTTCTTTTCCTTTATGTGCCTAATCATTACCTTTTCTAAAATATTGTGGTTTATTGAGAGTAGCCCTATGTTTAAAACAGTTATGAGAGTTAGGTTTCCATTGCTAATTCTTCATGAGAATACTGCTCACTTCTGCGACCGTTTTTCCTGCACGTGTAACACAGGAGATTTGTAATACTGTTGGCCTCCTGGATGGAGTGAAGAATTAAAGATACTTTAATTCTCATTTTTTTCTCTTATGTTTAGAATATTTTATGGTCTTCAATATACTACCTTTTAAAATCTTCAAACCCACTCCGCTTAGGATTATTCACCACTCCCTTTTGAATATTAGTGAAATTGATGCATACTGTCATAGGTTAAAAAGTAATATCTGATCATTTGTCTTGAACTCTTCTCATTAGATCATGTTGACTACTATTATTACTACATCCTAGATAAGGTCTTTTCTGTAACTACTAATATATTAACATATTTATTACCTCAAATCTTTTTTCTCTTTTTGGAAAATGATTCCCTTTATTACCATTAGTTATGCAATTAAAGCTATTAGGGGGAAGAAGGAATTAAATCAGATGCCCTGTGCACCACCCCAAAAGCAAAAAAAATAAAAGCTAATCTTGTCAGTTGGACTTCTGAGTAAATAAACTAATGATACTTACTACAAATAAGAGACCTTATCTCTGTCCTTAACAGAATGTTATCTGGTTACCTGGCTACGGGTAACCTATGATGAAGAGAGTATAAGACCTATGAGGCAGGGCTACTTAAACCGCTAGATAAGATACAGAATGCTTTATCTGAATTCCTTGATGGCTTACATCCTTGAAATTACTCAGCAAAGCTTGATTCTAGTAAGTAAAAGTAAGATCTTTAATTCATTTAAGTCTGATTTGACAATCCAATCCTCACAATTGTCAACAGATAATACAATTACGTGTTTTGAAGTAGAAACATTGGAGGTAAGAAGCCGCTTTTTTTTTTCTTTGCCCTTATCCAAGTTAAAATGTTACTGACATGATATGTTGGTAAATAGTTTCAGTGTCTCTATTGCATTGGTAAAATCAAATCCACCCTTTTAAGCAGTGAAAATGCCTGATTTAATTTCAGTAGTTATAAATCAAAATTAAGCCTAGGAAACTGGACTCCTAAATAGCTGTACAGAATTTAGCTGTTTTTATTCTGAAGGCACTCTCAGACCAATTTGCATGGAAGCGATGTGACTATGAGATAAGGGAATTGTCTTTCAGCCCAGGCAGTTAGGAGCAGTCACCAGGATTTAAAGTACCTGTAACAGGGAGAAAAAAACAGCAATTAATTTTTTAAAAGCCAAGGGAAGATTGCATTGCTAAAATGAGGAATAAAAGTCTTTACTTTTGTGGTGATTGCTTTTGTTCCATAGGCTATTTCTGGGATTGAATATGAAAATTGGAAATTAAAATAAAAAGTCTGATTTTTACCTTAAAGTCATTAAGACAAAGAATGTAATCCTCATCTTAATCAAATCAATCTATGTGTCCTTTGGTAGAATTGGTTTGATGTTCTTTTCTGTACTTAAATTTAACCAAATGAAATGATGGATTCTTGTATGCTGACTTTATAAAGCACAGAGACAAATCAGCCATCTTGAGTGTTCAATTTTAAATAGACAGTCCTCAGACACAGAAATAATTACTTCAGTAAACAAAAAAGTTCCTGGAATGACACAAAGAGGAGATTTCAAGGATTTGTAGTTGTTATATATGTCAAGTGCCTATATGTGGTAGACAGCATGAAATTTCACCCAAGTTATGATCTAGTTTCAGTTGGTGTATGTTCACCCATACGTTAAGAAGGAAGACAGGCTCCGAGAGGTGAAATCACTTGCCAGCATATGGCAGTCAACAAGTCAAGTTCGGGGGAGTGGAGCTAGCTGACATTCAGTTCCTCGACTTTGCACCCAGTAGATATTTTTCTGCTCCACCCATTGATCATGGCAGCACTGCTACTGACCATTTAACATTTCCTACTTACAAAATCCACTTGCAGGTTTTTGCCTCTCCCAGATCAATTTTTTAAAATTAAATATGAAACTCAGATTGTCACAGATTTGAGATGCGAGGCCAATAATCACAAAATGAACATTTTGACTGGCAGATGAAGAAATTAGTGATTGATAATGGGACATTCCTGTTGGACTAACATGAAAAATCTGACAAGGACAGATTAGAAGGGATGTGAAGAATTGTTAGAGGGCAGCACAGACAGAGTGATTCACACTCGCCACATGGAAAAAGAGAAAAGGAGGAAAATAAAACCCAAACTCCTCCCCAGCTCTTAATCTCAGGTCATTATTGCTGGCAAATTTAATGAGATTGCAAAAGTATCTTTTTGATAGTGGGTCATAAAATAAACAGGGACAAAATACTGGTAGATGAATGATTTTGATTCTCTGTGTTTTATTGTATTTGAATGTGGCTATTCACACTCTGATTAGAATTTTAAACATGTCTGGGAATTAAGAAGAAATAGAAGTTATGGGAAAAAAAAAGATCTCCACAGAATAGCTTCTTAGGCAGACTAAAATGCATCGACCTTGAAAAGATAAACCAAGAACAAGCTAAAAACAGGACATGATAGATATTATCATTAATATACACATAGTATGTTATTGTGTATCACAAGTAACAGTAAAAAAGAAAAAACAAGATAAAAATGGAATTATGTTCAAAACAGTATGACATAATGATGCAATCTTCAATAATATTCGAAGGTATTTTATTCTACTTATAAAATGCATCCTGTTTTGCTTATGGAGGATCATTCAGATAATATGTTCTAAGACAACTTTTCTGTAAATTTTCTTAGTTAGCTAGGCTTACTTGGAAAATGAAGAGGGGGAATTAGCAAGGATTAGATAGAATTTCTTCTTTTTTATCATCTCAATTCACTTCATTTGCTAGTTCTTCCTTTGTTTCTGCCTACAGACATATTTTCCAAAGCCTGCCTGAATCAAAATAGGATATAAGTTAAAGGCTTTTCAGATGAGGATAGGTATAACTTTCCTCTAGATAGCTTCAATTGATATACAAGTAAAAGCAAGTGTAGTTAGGAAGACTTTACAAACAAATTTTGTCTTTTTCACAGGGAATGGGAGCTGTTGGTCTGTAATTATGGTATAGACTGAGAAAGCAAAGGAAGGGTTCTCTGTGGAAGTGGCCCTGAATTATCTTGTGTTGCCATGGCCACAAGAAGACTGACATCTGGTGAAGAGAGGCCAGGACCAGTGTCCTGCAGGGGACTGTGTGGTAACTCAGTGCTGTCTTTTTCTTCTTGGCCCAGTCTGTCAGTTCTGTAGAACATGGTAGTATTCTGCAGTACAAAAGCAGTAACCTTGATCATAAAAGAAAAATAGAAAAGCATCACAAATCTTTATAATAGCATAGCATTTCAGAATAAAACTACTCATGTGTATTGTTTCCTCATTTTAAGAAAAAGACAATTTAATCCTTTCTAAAGAAATAAACATTTAAAGAATTTTTAAATTTTCTTCAACTTCAATATGTTTCTTTAAATCTCATTTTGATTTCATTCACTTGAATTGCTGTCAAATGTCTCATGTACTAAGGTCATCTGAACCTGTTATTACAGAGTTAAACCCATAAATATTATTCTGAGAAAAAGCATTTCTGTTTATATGGAATGCAGTTATTTAAACACTACACAGTTGGCTAAGCTTGGTTCTACGTTCCTGAGATTTTCCATATATCAGACCTCTTATTCATTTTTCTATTTACTTTTAAGCTAAGAAATTTCACTTCTAAAGATCACTTAGTATGTTGAACCCACTGTGCATGACTTCCTCACATCTTTATATTTATAGCTTTCTCTATATTTGCCTACAAAGAGCATGTCTATTAGAGATTCCTGTCATGCCTCCATTTAAAATGTAGTCATTGACTTTTGAAGTATTAAAAGAAAATGCCTTTAGAAAAATGTCATTACAGGGCTGTGAAGTTATTGAAACAGCATCCTAAGTTTTATACCCAGCTTCATACATCATTTAATCCGTTTTATCTGATGAGGGGACAGATATTTCATAGGGATGATCCTGGGAACACAGTGGCTCAGTGAGTCTCACCATTAGAGGAAAAGAATGAACTCAGGAATGGTGCATTTTGATATTTGCATTTATGGACACAGAACCAAGCAAAGCATTTAACATTTTGTCTTGTTTGGTTTGTGCCACTTATACCAAAGGAATTATAGTTTTCAAGCACTGAGTTTGATCAGTTCTGTGCTATGAGATGACACTTAGGATAAGAGTGTTCCAGTGGAGAGATGGATGGATTGTATTCCTACACAAGTATGTGTTCTTAAAAGCACTATGAGACACACAATACAGTTCACTCCTGTCACACTACACTCATTCTAAGAATACAGTTGTGTGTGACATCCCTGAGTAAAGATCCACAGAAATCCTGAGACCTAAGGATGTTTTCCTATTCCCACCAAAGCTTCAATGGCTTTGGTACATCAGAAAATGCATCCCTTTTGTTGCCTCTGGATGGTTTTCATTCTATGCACAAAGAGCATCATCAGAATTTCATAGGTCTATGTGCTGAATCATTAAACAATGGGCCATTGAATGCATATTTATGAATGTTTGGAATATTCTGTTTTATAACACCATGCTTTTCTTAGAAGTTATGCACAATTATTGGCTAACTTGGAGCAAATTGTGCAGGTGGGACACTTGGGCTTGGCTTAAAATTTTATGAAAAACTGAAATGTTGACATCACAGTATTCTGTTTTCAGTTGTTACTCTGAACATGAGCTGATAAGAACCTAAGGTGGGTTGATTCCTCATTTCCAAATAATTATTTTCATACAGAAAATGATGAATAACACTCTTGGGTGTATCTACGTTAGACTCTTCTGAAGGCATTTTTGGAGGATACGGAAATGAAAAGAACTTCTTTTTGCTACCTAAAAGCATATCATTTGCTAGGGAAGCAATCATGTGGTAGAACCTAATACACTACAGAACTAAGGAACTACGCTAAACTTAGAGACATGATATAAACCAAAAGACTTCTGGCTGGGAAATCTGGATAGCTTCCTAGAAAATGTGACTTTTGAGTTGAGCTGTTCTGTATAAGAGACTTGAAAATATGGAGTACAGTTATCTCTCTGGGTATGGCATTTACAGCGAAATCATCTTGATATATGTAAGTGATTACCCATATTGATATTAGTTGTACTGATTGAAATCTGTGAGGCTGATGGAACTGTTAAATGGGTTTTGCTTTCAATCCTGTTATTTGTGTTAGGCTTTTACCATTTCTGGGAGAAAGGATAAAATAATGGTTACAGAATTGTACAGTTTTATTGTGTGTCTACAGTGATAATTTTGTTTCAATTTGCTTTTTAATATAGCAAGTCTGTATATATTACATTTAGAGGAATGTTGACTTTAAAAGGCTTTGAAGAGGATCTCAATTCAACATCCTAAAATAGAATAAATTGATTACTCTGACTCATGTTTGCATAACTTAGATCCAATTGCAGAAAATTCAACTATTAATAGTCAGAGGGTATTTCTATTTATTTTTAAATCTCCAGATTGGAAAAAGGAGCCATTGCAATGTTTTGGAGGAAGCAGACATAAGCTTAATATGGTGCAAAAAACCTGAAAAGCAATACACAGTCAGAAAGCTCCATGCTCTGATATTAGTAGCAGCATGCTCACATGGTGTTTCCTTGTGGCTTTTAAGCTTTTGGACTAATGGCATAGGCATTATCGTTCTATGGATTTCAAAATAATTTTACTTTTGACAGTATTTGGAACATGAAGGACCTTGTGTCTAGCGCAGGAAATAGCATTAAACAAAAACAACACAAAAGTCTATTTTAGCAATGGTCCTGACAAAGGACGATCTCTCCTGCTGCTTTCATCTTTGTTAGGATCTGAGGAATCCATACTGATTGCAGTGAAAACCTTGCTGCACCTGAGTCCTGGGGACACAGGGACAAGCACGACAAATCCATTTCTCCTTTATGTCCAGTCCCACCCACATCACTCAATCTGTTTTAGAGAGGTGAAATCCCTCTAAAAATAAGCACTGAGAGAAGCATTGAAAGAGGGTAAATATGGAGTAGGTATGGCACAAGTAAATGAGATAAAGAAGGAGGACTTTTTTTTTTTATTGTAAACAAATGGGATACATGTTGTTTCTCTGTTTGTACATGGCGTAAAGGCATACCATTTGTGCAATCATAAATTTACATAGAGTAATGTTGTTTGATTCATTCTGTTATTTTTTCCCTTCCCCCCACCCCTCCCACCCCTCTTTACCCTCTATACAGTACTTCCTTCCTCCATACTTGCCCCCCTCCCTAACCCTAACTCTAACCCTAACACTAACCCTTCCCTCCCCCCCATTATGTGTCATCCTCCACTTATTAGCGATATCATTCGTCCTTTGGCTTTTTGAGATTGGCTTATCTCACTTAGCATGATATTCTCCAATTTCATCCATTTGCCTGCAAATGCCATAATTTTATCATTCTTTATGGCTGAGTAATATTCCATTGTATATATATACCACAGTTTCTTTATCCACTCATCAATTGAAGGGCATCTAGGTTGGTTCCACAGTCTGGCTATTGTGAATTGAGCAGCTATGAACATTGATGTGGCTGTATCTCTGTAGTATGCAGATTTTAAGTCCTTTGGGTATAGGCCAAGGAGTGGGATAGCTGGGTCAAATGGAGGGCCCATTCCAAGTTTTCTAAAGAATCTCCACACTGCTTTCCAGAGTGGCTGCACTAATTTGCAGCCCCACCAGCAGTGTATGAGTGTACCTTTCTCCCCACATCCTCGCCAACACCTGTTGTTGCTCGTATTCTTGATAATCGCCATCTAATTGGGGTGAGATGGAATCTTAGGGTGGTTTTGATTTGCATTTCTCTTATTACTAGAGATGTTGAACATTTTTCCATATGTTTGTTGATTGCTTGTAGATCTTCTTCTGTGAAGTGTCTATTCATTTCCTTAGCCCATTTGTTGACTGGATTATTTGAATTCTTGGAGTAGAGTTTTTTGAGTTCTTTATAGATTCTGGAGATTAGTGCTCTATCTGAAGTATGATTGGCAAAGATATTCTCCCACTCTGTAGGCTCTTTCTTTGCATTGCTGATAGTTTCCTTTGCTGAGAGAAAGCTTTTTAGTTTGAATATATCCCAGTGGTTGATTCTAGCTTTTATATCTTGTGCTATGGGAGTCCTGTTAAGGAAGTCTGGTCCTAGACCAACAAGGTGAAGATTTGGACCTACTTTTTCTTCTATAATCTGCAGGGTCTCTGGTCTGATTCCGAGGTCCTTAATCCATTTTGAGTTTAGTTTCGTGCATGGTGAGAGATATGGGTTTAGTTTCATTCTGTTGCATATGGATTTCCAATTCTCCCAGCACCATTTGTTGAAGAGGCTATCTTTTCTCCATTGCATATTTTTGGCCCCTTTGTCTAGTATGAGAAAATTGTATTTATTTGGGTTTGTGTCCGTGTCCTCTATTCTGTACCATTGATCTACCTTTCTATTTTGGTACCAATACCATGCCGTTTTTGTTACTATTGCTTTGTAGTAGAGTTGAAGATCTGGTATTGCAATACCCCCTGTTTCACTCTTCCTGCTAAGGATTGCTTTAGCTATTCTTGGTTTCTTATTCTTCCAGATGAATTTCATAATTGCTTGCTCTATTTCTGTAAGGTACGTCATTGGGATTTTAATTGGATTTGCATTGAATTTGTATAGCACTTTAGGTAGTATGGCCATTTTGACAATATTAATTAAGAAGGAGGACTTTTAAGGGAGGATTTTGTTTGCTGCTAAATCATTAGAAAGTCATTCAAATACAAGCAAGTGCATGGGCGAGTCTGTGTTTTAGCACATGTTGTGTGGTGTACGGATGTGGGGAGACCCTGAATGACACAGGCATTTGGTTACCCCACAGGCTATCCTCAGGGACAGAATTTGGCTCAGGAAAGGAGAGTCTAGGAAGGGCCCCAGATTAGGACACTATCCAGAAAAAGATGAAAGTGAACTGGATATGGATAGGTTAACACAAGTGAAAACCACAGATACTTCTAGGCTTTCTCCAAAAGATTGTCTCTACCTTATCTGGCTAACATTGTGTTCAAGGTGGAAGCTAGAATACTGAGATTCCAACAGAAACCAATTTCACCCATAATAGTCCGATTTTAGACTTCCAGGCATTGGCCCCCATCTCTATATGAGGAAAAGTAGAACATCTGGTGATCAAAGGAAGATCTACAGTTTCCTTAGTCCTTAGATGGGGGTCCTTGAGTGTGGTCCCCCTGATTCCTTTGCTTCAGGGAGGGACCACTCACCTTCTCCTGTGCACATGTTAAAACTCTGTATCACCTACCAAAAAATACTTGAAGACTAAATGGAAAAACACTCAAAACAGCAACCTCAACTCTTAAGGGTTGTCTGAAATCTAGAATTAAGTGATAAGGGAAAAAATGTTTCTGACTAAATTAATTTTCACGAAAACACTCCACATTAAAGTCAGGCATTTTTTTTTCTTAGTGCCCCCTCTAAGCCTTATTAACTTTTATTCAGTATGTCATTCTTAATAAGATTGGTTATCTGGTTTCCCAGCCCACAACTGATTAGAAACAGTACGGGAGAAGTAAAGAGACAGAATGACAGTGGAAAGCCTGACATCATAGGAGAAGAGACGAAAATTATAAAGCAGACACAGAACTATATAACCAGCTGGTCCAATAATGACACTCACCAAGATAACCTTTGAACATGAAGGGAAAGGAAGATAATACATTGTTTAGAGACATCTGTGTAGGGAGGCAGGGAGCCCACGGCTAATACACTTTATAAAGATTTCTGTGTAACTTTTAAAACTTAAATGGATATCAGCTTCAGGTACATGAAAAATTCAGCTTAGGAAATACCCAGATAAATGAGGTGCTACTAATCCCACCTTTAAACAGCCTTCTTACTCTTTTCTCCAACTTGACCATAAATAGTATCACTATTCACTGGGTTTTATTAGACACCTTGTAATAAGAGGAAACAGATCATAAACAATTCAAATGAAAGATGTTTTCTCTTTCTATGCAATGTTAGCCATTGAGGTGGGGAAATTGATAAGTCACATACAGACTGCCTAATTATGTATGTATGAAGCCTTGTATTTTCATTCTGTTATGGACTTTAGAGAATGGAGTGGAGGGTTAAGTACAGGGTATTATTTTTACTGAAATGAACAAAGTAGCTGCTGGCACATGTGGGCATTAATTCTCATTTGCATACCTAATACAAAAGATGCCCTGACCTAATCAACTCATCACTGCACATTTTGATGCATCTCTGAAGAAAAGTCCTCATTTCACTGACTTGGCAACAGTCCCTACCAGTGACCTTTAATGCAATTATCGTCTCCCTGGGGTGGGAAGGGAGATGTGGTGGACATTGTAGAATCAAGGCTTTTCTAAGAAATTGGATTGAAAGCACGATTTTGTCGAATGTCGATTTTTACTTGTAGTTTTAATGCGGTTTTATGTAGCGTTTTATAGATTGCTTTCTTTAAATTACTTTCATTTATTAAAGAAGACAAGCAGCAGTATTTTTGCCAATGAAAGGAGGACTGGGGACAAGTGGCTGATTTTTTTTTTTTTTTTTTTTCTGAGTTAGGCTGACATGATCTTCTAGAGACATGGTTCCCTTTCATCTGTATAAAATAATGTTACTTCCCCCCACTCCCCGAAAATGGCTTCCTTTAAAAGGACTATGAGAAGGACTTGATATGATTTCTATTTGCAGCTTTAAACATTTACATATAATATGGAAGCAGTGGACTTTGGCTGATGAAATATTGTAGTGGCCCCAGGGAGTCAATACAGATATGAATGTATTTAAATTTATATTAAAAACTTAAATTAGTATAACTTTGATATAATGAGAGTCTGGATTCTAGTAGTGTTTGGTCTTTTTTTTTTTTTTTCCTTTTGGTACCAGGGATTGAACCCAGGGGTGCTTAACTACTGAGCCACATCCCTAGCACTTATTATATTTTATTTTGAGACAGAGTCTTACTGAGTTGCTTAGGGTCTCACTGAGTTGCTGAGACTGGCTTTAAACTCGTGATCCTCCTGCCTTAGCCTCCTCAGCAGCTTGGATTACAGGTGTTTGCCACCATGACTGGCTTTTAGTTCCTTTTAGATTCCTCTTGGTTATTTCATAACCAATAACTGTATAACTCTTTCCTCACCTAATTTGGAAACAGTTTTTGTTGAAGTATTCTACTGTAGGTGTGGCTCTTGTCCTAAACTTTCACCCCTTACCTTTCTTTTTTCTCTTTTCATAATTATTAATGTCCCCTTAATTCACTTTGATTCTGCAAAATGGAGCCCTAAAGAAAAGACCTCTAATATTGCTACTTTTTTTAAGATGTAAATATCTACTAAAATCAAGAACTGGTTTCATAATCAAGTGTCTAGCAGTTAATGCCAATGAGTGAAGGAGACTTGGTGCAAGATGATAGGGCTGCAACTCAAATGATGTCTGTCCCATCAAACTTGCCCTTGAAGTCCAGCTCATTTTTATCACCCAGGAGTGTAGATCCAACATGGCTGAATGCTTTGATTTTTAAATGTAACTGGAAATCTAAGTTTTTGCTTGAAAACTAACATTTGTAATATGGGCAACCCTGTCAATTAAAAAAAATAAAAACCACTATATGAGTCAAATAAAACACTCTGCCAATCAACCTCTACAAGCCAATTTAAATACAAAATATTTTCTGGTAGTGTTTGATGGAAGAAGATAAGAAGTTTAAGCAATTAAGCTTTAAATTCATAAAAGTATAGTTCTAGTTTTCATCCTGTGGACATCTGAAAAATTATCAACTTAAAAGGGAAAGGAAAGAAGTAGTTTCAAACCTTAAGTTGTACTTTAGAGATTGCCTGCTCACAAGATGAACTGTAGATGTAGGATTGATATTTTTGACATGGTTAATCTTGAGTATATGACAAAAGTAGAATACAATAGGTAGGTAGCCCCTGATGACAATATCCAAAATGTGGATGTTAAAACAAATATGCTATGATTTAGCAGATGAAGAAGAAACATTCAGGTTTTTTTTTTTTTATTGTAAACAAATGGGATACATGTTGTTTTTCTGTTTGTACATGGTGTAAAGGCCGTGAGAAATATTCAAAAGAGAAAGTAATAAGACTTAATATCCAAATGAAAATGAATGATGAGAAGAATGAGGTGTGTGTTAGTTTTCCATCACTGACAAAGTGTCCAGGAAAAACAGCTTAAAGAAGGGAAGATTTATTTTGTCTTACAGTTACAGAGGTTTCAATCCATGGTCAACTGGCTCCTTGCTATGGGCCTGTAGTGAGGCACAGCATTATGGCAGAGAGAGCTTATTGGAGTACCTTCTGACCACTGGTAAGCAGAAGGAGTGAGACAGACAGAGGGAAGGTCCAGAGTCCCAATAAACCCCTCAACAACCTGGTTCCACCAGCAAGACTTCACCTCCTAGTGTTTCTACCCACTGTGGACACTGTATCAGCCAGGGACCTTCACTTAATGGATAGCCTTTGGGGCATATTTAAGATCTAAACCATAACAAAATGACTCAAATATTTCAAGCTTTAGTCGTGGAGATAAAAATTGTGTCAACAAACAAGTTTATAAGTTTGTAGGACAAAAAAATGTTTATATTTTTTGGGTTCTATCAAGTTGAAAAGGGTAAAATATTCTGACAGAAATAACCCCAAATAAACAAACAACAACAAAACCCACACAAATAAAGAAGCTAGTGACCCACAAGGATACTAAACATTCCTCAGGGTAGTTTGCATCCACATGAGGTAATATGATTAATGTTTAGAGAGAAGGGCAAAGGCTAAGGTCTACTTAGATATTGGTATGTGACAGTAGTAACAGGATAAAATAACAGAAAATCATACCAAGGAGGAAGAGTCAAGGTAGCATCTTCAAAGGTAGAAAGAAGTGAATTCAAATAATAAAAAAGTGCATTTTGTTTGACTTAGATGCGCATTTCTTGGGCAGATTAAGAAGGAAGCAAATGAAAATTAAACCTATTCATAAAATTTTGCCATTTATAAATAAATTTTTAGAAAATCATAATTTGAAAAGCAACCAAGACTTCCATTTTGTCTACTCTTGTTTAATGGTACAGTTCCCATCTACATCTAAAGTTCACATGCTCTGATGGATGTTCCATTCACATTTGTCTGAGGAGGGGCAACATGCTTCAAGAATAAATAATATATAAACAAAACATTTTACAATTTTATGAAAACTAAACTTGTCAAATTTAACTAAAATAAAATCAAGGAAACTTAGAACATAGATTTTCAAGATTTTTCCTTAACAATTTAATATGGGCATGAACTGAGGATCTGGAAAAAAACTACTTTTTGGCATGTGTCATAATGTACACATTGACATTTGACGTTCATTTTAAAAAGTCCATGCAGTTGATGTCTATATGTACAGAATGTCTATACGGGTCAATTTATAACTACATTCAGAGTTGGAGAATATTTGGGAAGCTACTCAATCACAGTAGAAGTGAAACCACCCAATACTGTTTGCTTTTTCAATTGTTCCAAGGTTTTAAGAATAAATTTTTGTATGATTCTTTGAAATTATTCAGATTTAAAATTTCTCTAAATGCAGTTTTACATTACATACGTCCCGTTATCAATGCGATTTAATTTACTAATTAGTTTGTTGAGATTTACAGTGATAAAAGTTGTGTGTCACTGAAACTAAAAGAAGAAAGAAAGTTGTGGGAAATGAAATACATGGATGGATATATTTATATACTAACTTATCTTTATCTACCATTAAGGAAGATTATTTTACAAAAGTGCTCATTCCATATACATAATGCTTTCTTTTACATGTAGGAAAACTTTTCATTTTTCCTTTTACCACTTTGAAAGAATATATACTTCCTATTTTGTTAAATTGAAGCTTCTAATATAAGTTAACTTCTTTTTGATAACTCAAGGTCATCATCATGAACATTAATCACTGTACTGTGTTATAATGCAGTAATTCCTTTGGGGTTGCTGAGGTATGTAAAGCTGTTGGCCCTCTTGCTAAGCTGTTATGCTTTCTAAGTTCCTGTTACTACCTTTTGTAATTCATTTTTAAATCCTTCTCCATTATTGAGAGTGTGATTGCTTGTTGTTATCATGGGTACCTCCTTACAGAAGCCACTTTCTTGCTAGAGCAACTGTTTGCTTCTGATCTGCTGTAGCCTGGAATGACAAATAGCAGAAAATTAAAATTCTGTCACTGATAAAAATAATAGATTACAAAGTAGTTTCTAAAGAGCACTTTCATATGCAAAGTGAATGAGTTCCTGTGAAGAAGTTTTGTAGTAGTTATTTTAGCATTTAAATACTTCCTTTGCTTCCTAATCTCATCTGTGTTCTGGAAAGTTAGGATTGCAGGATAAACACCTGCAAGATAGATGTGGTTTGTGTTCACAGAGCAGTAAGATATTGTCTTCTCTAAATGCATGTACTGCAGCACCCTGTATACGGTGGGCTCTCAATCGTTGATTAATCAGTTGGTCTATATACTCTTGTATTGGTATACTCGCATGGAGATCTACATATATATGTGTGTGTGTAAAACTTGCATATAGATATGTTGTTATGTACAAGGCTACACTGTAAGGTATCTAGATTATAGCCCTAATAATTCTCATAGATAATAGAGCTCTTAAGACCATTAAAATTTTCAAATTATTCCTACATTATTGAAATTGCTTTCGTTCTTCTCCTGGACTTTAGAACATCACATGTACTGTTGCACTGTGTCTTATCAGACTTTTAATAATTATCAGCTACTGAAAATTGCAATCCACTTCAGTTTGTTGGAGTACGATGTTGTTATCTCTTCTGCTAATGGAAACCATAATGCATGCCACCATGTCTCATTGTTTAATCCTTTATGTTGGAACTGAGACCAAACTATAACATTGTTAAATGCTAAAAAGTAGTATCACCCCTTTTAGTACTCTTCCATGCATCAACCATAGCGACATATAACCTAATAGAGTTTTTTCCTCTTATTTATTCCCAAAAGCCCAGACAGTTTAGCACCATAATTTTGAGGTTATCACCAGTGTCAATGCTGAATGTCTACTGTCACTTTTTTTTTTAATATATGGAAATAGGAATGATGTAAAGATGGCTTGGTTTTGAATTGTGTATAAATGGGACAGCAGCTTATTGAAGTTTTCTTGGAAAATGATTCTGTATGGGTATAATGATGCTACTTAGTCACTGTCTTTAGTTTGGGAGATTTGTTTGGGCATCTACACAGTCTCACCTAGTTCATGGGTAGGAATACTATATAGGCAGTTTTAGGATATAGAAGAGGGTAATTAATCCATTTGTGAATTCATGCATATAATCTTGGCACTCTGTGCTAATATGTGAGTTAATAGGCTTTGTTTCAAGTAGCTGACTGCTACCATTTATTGACTTATTCCAGGAATGTGCTTTGTGGCGTCATTTCATTTGAGTCTCACCTAAATTCTATGAATAGTTATTACCAGTCTCTGTTTTAGAAATGAAACAGTTTGAGGCTTAGAAATATGAAGTGCAATATGCCCAAGATCACTGAGCTACAAAGTATCAGAACAAAATTTTAATTTCTGTGCTGATTTCTAGTCTTAATGTAAATGTAACCACATCCAATAAGTCAAATTTATGTAAACTTCATCAACAACATCAAACCAATTGCTTTGATTAGTTACAAAAATGGCATTGCTGCCCAGTCTACTTATTATCATCGAATAGTTCTATAAAGCACACTCCTATTTCCCCTTGTTCTCCAAATTTTTGTGACTTTCTTAAATGAGGGAAGGGTTGAAATTAATTAATTCTAGAATATTAATTTTAGATTAATATTTAAAATTCTTATTGAATGCATTTTCTTCAGTATTTACTAAAATATTCAATGATTAGTATTTGCTACAATGTTTATAATTTGAAATCTGTTGATCTTGTTTTGTTCCCATGTGACTAACAAGAGTTAAAGTTCTTTTCATAGCTTAGGATCCCAGGGTGTTCTTTCATGCCCACATGTACAGCTATATTTCAGTCCCTTTTCCATATGGTCCCTGGAGGACAGTATGGGTTGTTTAGCCCGATGTGTGGCTTGACTCCCCAAACAGAAGCATTCTTCTGTTCCTTGTAAGCTTTCTTAAAAGAGGCAAGGACATTTTATTTCTATTTGGCCTAGTTTTCTGAACAAGTAATCTGTACTTCATAGATATTTTAAAAATCACTAAAAAAGTAGAGAACTAAACAATTTTCGCACACTTTTCCTTACTATTGATTCCATGCACTTTAAATAGGGGCAATGTAAAGTGACCAGCTTCTATATTTTTAATGTTGTTGCCATAACCTGAAAAACAAGTTCCTTGGGGGTTTTGATAGGCAGTGCGAAAGAAACATGGATAATCAGTAGATGAATAGATAAAGAGAATGCAGCATATATACACAATGGAGATTTTTCAGCCAAAAAGAAGAACAAAATTATATCATTATATGGAACTTGAAAGCATTATGTTAAGTGAAATAAGCCCGACACAGAAAGCCAAGAGTACTAATTTTCTCTCATGTGTAGTAGAGAGAAGAAAGGAAAAATAAAGTTGGTGGTTGTGATGGGGAATCTCATGAATGTAGAAGGTAGACCAGTAGAATGGAGGAAAGTACAGGAAGGGGACCAGGAAGGAGAGGGGGAGATTTGAGGGAATGAAATTGACCAACTTACGTTATTTGCATGTACAAATATGTCACAGTGAATCCTATTATTATGTATAATTATAATGAACCAAAAAAATTAATTAAAAAAGAATATACTTGAATTCACTTTTTGTAAAGACAGAAATGTGTTTTTTTAGTTCATTATTATTATTGTAATAATGCCAGATTAAGTGTATGAGGTGTACTAATGTCTTGCATCTGGAGGCAGGCCTCTGTCTTCTGGTGGGGGAGAGTTCAGGGTGTCATTTTGCTACAAATCTGGGTGAGTTGAGAATGGAATGGCATAATTCCAGCAGATGATACATCTTACCATGACATTTTTAATTTTTTTTTTTTAATTTTAACTTTGCTTTACCTGAAGTCCTCCTAAAAAGAAATTTCTTTCCTCTGGCAAACTATTTTGATAACTTCCAATTTCCTTCACTATGTTAAAATGATGCCCATCTCCCAAAGGCCATGCAGTATCTTTGGGAACAATCTATAGGTTATTTGTTTTAAAAAGTGAGAAATTTGGTGTCATGCCTGCTGTGTTTTAATCTTTTTTTTTTTTTTTTTTTTCAAATTTTTAAGGCTAAATCACACCAGAAGTGAATCCACTCTAGGTCTCTGTAGGATGTTTGAGACGACTTAGGTAATATGTCTAACAAAAAGAAAATGAAAACAATTTCAGAAATACTTCTTACATTTTTACTTAGATTACTCATTTAAAATCAGATACATTATAATTATGTATTAATTGTCATATTTAAGACAACAAATGTGATGTTAATTTTTCTTATTTTCCATAGAGTAGTGGTTATCACATTCACCTACCATGGCAAAGGTCTCTGGTTTGTAACTCAGCAGAAAAAATTTTTGTCTGGCTGCCATGGTGCACATCTATAACCTCAGCAACCTGGGAGGCTGAGGCAGGAGGATCATGAGTTCAAAGCCAGTCTCAGCAACTTTGTGAGGCACTAAGCGACTTAGCAAGACCCTGTTTCTTTAAATAAAATATTTTTCAAAAAGGGCTGAGGATGTGGCTTAGTGCATAAACACCTTTGGGTTCAATACCCAGTACCAAAAAAATAAAAAATAAACATAAAATGTTTAATGGTGGGCTGTGTCACTGAATTCCTAAGGTGGTGTTTAAAGGTAGCATAACATAGGACAGGATAATAGGAAAGTAAGTCAGGATCCTAATGCTTACCAACGACGTCACTCAGGAGAAATCAGACTTTACAACATGCATTTTCTTTATATACATTTCCTTGTACAGCAAAATGAAGAACACTTTATTTACTGTTTTGATTTTTATGAGGCTCATGTGAGTAAAATAATTTATTTTACAGTGTCTTACTACCATCAGTTCTCAATTGTCAATAGTGAGTAATCCAAATCATCTCTAATTGACTTTGATATGTGGTGTGTGATTGTTATTCTAGTGTTGGGGAGTTTGTAATATTGGTTTTAAGGAAATGAAAAAACACTAACTTCTTGATTCTGGAAGAGCTAAAACATTTTTAGTTTTTTCTTCCTTGCTTATTTGTTATTTAAACTTTTTCTCTTCCTTGCTCTTTCCTTGGTGTCCTTTGATTCTGTCCAGCCAGTTGTTTCCTGGCATGACTGTGTCCATCTAAATAAGGGAGAACCTAGGCCCCGTGCTCCAGAGTCTTCCTAGGCAAATGTCTACTCAGGCTCACACTTATTTTATTGTCTACAGTCCCTCCTTTGTTCCTTGGTATCCACCCCATTATTTCTCTCCACCTTGGGAATTTGTCCTTCTGCATTCTCTTCTGCCAATAAAGCATATTAGAGAAGAAAATATCAATATAATACCTTTCCCACTCAGTCCAAATATGTGACTTCAAAAACTACCAACCTCTGGCTTCTGGTGTGATACTGTGTCTTGTTAACAAGTCGACAGTTCCTTCCTTCCCAACTCTACTTTTATCATTAGCATTTCTGATGTATCTCTGAGTGACCCATAGTCTCCCCAATTCTCTTTTAAATTGCTCTAAGCTCTATCTCCTTAGGAATTAAAACCATGGATTCTCATCCACTATCCCCAATTATCTTGCTTTTACTCTTCCACCTTTACTCCTTTCCTGAATTTCTGCTCTTCCAATCATGATTATCCTTATCAAAGAATGTGATACTTAGTTGGGAGAATGGAAAAGAAGAGAATGAATATTGCCTGTACTTTACACTAGCAACAAAGATGTTTCCATCGGGGCACATGATTATATGTGATTTAATAGAACCCAGGGATTTGGGGTTTTATGGTTAATGAGTCAAGAAGGTCCAAATTAAGAAGTTACTAAGAACTTGTAAAGAAGATTTTCCAGTTTGGGTCTGTGGGTGTGGGTGACTGACAGCAGATTTGTAATAGTTGATTCTAGTTAAAATATATGTAATGAGTATGCTCATCCAGAAAAAAGTCACCTTAATATGACTTGCCTTTTCTGTTATAGCTGTACTGCCTTTTTACAATTATATCACTTAGAATAATAGGATACTTTGTAAAGATATTCAATAATCCATGAAATTCATCTAAATTCTAAAAAGGAGAAATTTTTGCACATGAAATAAATCTCAATTGTAATGCAGGCTTGTGTATTCTTGTTATATTAATCCAGACAATGCTTGATCAGAATGTGTTGGTGAACTTGCCCCACAAATCTGTTCCAACAAACAAAACACCAGATGCAATGCTTAGAATGGTGACTTGTTAAAATTAGACTCATTGGTAGAAAAGAAAACGGAATGCTCTAAATAAATGTCATTAGTAGTTGGGAGGATGGAAGCAAATTACTCTGGTATTATCTCAGACCCTTACGCAATTGACATTTATTAAAAGTATATTTCAAGTGCTAAATAAAATAGTAGAATTAAAAATATACGAAGGAAACTTTAACCCTCATGAATATGGATTTTAGAATGTGTCTTCCTATTAGCCATGATTCAAAATTATTCCTGAGGTGTTATTTAAAAGTAGGAGGTGATTTATACAAATACCAGAAGCAACATTAATCATAAATTCTTGTGGGGCATTTCAAGTGAGTTAGGAAATAGGGATAGAAGGAGGAAACTGTTTTTTTCTTATTGGCTCAAGAAATGGAGTGTCCACTTCCAATTTTGTCTTGCGTCTGAACTTTTTTCCATGCAAAATTTCATGATCTGGATAACAGAATTGAACAAGGAGCAATTATCTTTCGTATGTGCTCAGATTCATACCCAGAAGTATAGTATAGTCTCTCATCAGTTGAGGTAAAAAAATAATCAATTAATTCAGTGAAAGTTCCCCAGACCAATTGAATTAACTAAATTGATTGTCTCTGTGATTGAATTAGGCCGGTAAATTTAGTCAAAATGGTAGACTTTTAACTGAGCATTAACAGAAAAAGCTCTCTTTTACAAAAAAGATTGAAATATGGTAGAGATTTTAGAGAGTTTAAGGACATAGGAAGGCCAACTTCAGACAATTATTATCTTCCAGTTACAATACCACTGTCTTATTCCAGAGTATTTCAGTAACCTGCCACAGATGTGCCAAAGTTAAATTCTGGAAGAGATGTCAATTATGTTAACTGTTGAAAACTCATGATCTGTCCATAAGCGTCTTTGCAGAGTAGGAACTAAATACATATGAGAATGTCCCAAACGGTTCTTTTGTGTTCTGTAGCAAAGGAGTACAGACAGCAGAGCCATGGTGGATCTGCCCTCTGCCCTCTTCTTCATGAGTGGCCACATGTTTATTTATGACTCACAGTGCTCTAAAACATTTATTTTAGCACATTGTGGCTTTTAATACCTGGTATTCAGGAATGATTTGATGTTTTTACATGAAATTTTAAAATAAATTCATGAAGACTAAATGAATAAATTGAGGCAGGGATAGGGATATATAATAGCTTTCTATTTCCTCTTCACAAAGTTTATGTGTTTTTTTTTTTTTTTTCAAGCTTCAACACAGAACTAGTCAGCTTCAGGCCCAATGGTCCTTTCCTTTCTTTGAAAGCCTTAATATGTGGGTATCTTCACCATTTGTTTCGTTTATTTTTTTATTTTTTTATTTTTACACACTGCATTTTGATCCATTGTACACAAATGGGGTACAACTTTTTGTTTCTAGGTTGTGCATGATGTAGATTCGCACCATTCATGTAATCATACGTGTACACAAGATAATGATGTCTGTCTCATTCCACCATTTTTCATACCCCCCCTTCATTTCCCTGTACATAATCTAAAGTTCCTCCATTCTTCTCTCACCCCCACCCTGCCACCACCATTATGTATCATCATCCACTTATCAGGGAAAACATTCAGCCTTTGGATTTTGGGGATTGGCTTATTCCACTTAGCATGATATTCTACAGTTCCATCCATTTATCTGCAAATGCCACAATATTCTTCTTTATGGCTGAATAATATTCCATTGTGTATATATACGACAGTTTCTTTATCCATTCATCTGTTGAAGGGCACCTAGGTTGGTTCCACAATCTAGCTATTGTGAATTTAGATGCTATAAACATTGATATGGCTGTGTTACTGTAGTATGCACTTAATGGTTGTTATTGTTATTTTTAGTGCTACCAACTGCATGGTTACAAAGTACATTGCAATGTCTTGAGCACATTATGTGTATCATCTTTAATTCTCATAACAAATAGTAAAGTAGATACAGAGAGCATGACATAGTATAGATGAGGAAAACAAAGTTCAGAGAGGATAAGTAGCTTGCAGAGTATCACCCAGGAAGGAAGATGCAAAACAGAATCAGTTCCAGTGGTCTACACTAAAACTTGCACCGTTCACCACTAAGCTAAATTGCCCTCTGCTTAGGGACTTTCCTAAGATTTTTTTTCTTTAATGCAGACTTTATCTTCTGATTAGTTCTTGAGTTTTATTTACTCTTTACCTGCACAGTACCCTTGATAGAGCTAACCCTGGTGCAGGTCACTAACATATATTAATTTATGAGTAATGAACATTCTTAGTTAATCTTTGCATTTTAACTTTTGCTATTCTGAGTTACTAAAATTCAGATTTAATAAATAATTGTGTTCAACAACTAAAGTACATTTTAAAAAAGTATTTGTTCTTTTTAGATATACATGGCAGTAAAGTATATTTTGACATACATACATGGAGTATAACTTGTTCTACTTAGGATTCCATTCTTGTGGTTGTACATAATGTGGAGTTTCACTGGTGGTGTATTCATATATGAGCATAAGAAAGTTATGTCCAATTCATTCCACTGTATTTCCTATTCCCACCCCTTCCCTTCCCTTCATTCCACTTTGTCTAATCTGATGAACTTCTATTCTTCCTTTCTTCCTTCCCCAACCCCTTATTGTGTGTTAGCATCAACATATCAGAAAGAACACTCAACCTTTGGGGGCTGGCTTATTTTACTTAGCATGACATTCTTCAGTTCCATCCGTTTACTCTCAAATGCCATCATTTCATTCTTCCCGAAGTACATTTTTGATGTGTTAAAACTTTAACTTGGAGTAACAGTAATGGCAAAAACTTGGTTAATTCTTTTTCTTTGGTGCTGTAGATTTGAACCTAGGGACTTACACATGTGCTGTACCACTTAGCTACAACCCCAAATGCTAAATTAGTGAACTTGAGAGATATAAATATTGCTTGTTTGCACTTTATAGCAATAGTTTGGGTTAATATATTTTGTTCTTTTCCTAAAAGGAATCTTCTAGTTTGTCATCACTCCTCTCACCAAATGCAAATGCTCCTTTGTTCTTAATTATGCTGCTTATTTATACAGACAAGCATAATCTAGTTGATTTTTGAGACTGCACAGTTTTAACTATTTTTTTCTAAGCAGTGGTAGTTTGGCACAACAAATTAAGTCATTCTGGAAATTTGTCTGTGTTTCTGTTATTGAAATAGCCCAGAATACTCAATTGGCATATTAGAATCAAATGGTATTGCCAATCAATTTAAGAATCTATTGATTCCTAAAATAATATTTGTGGATTGTTGGATTGCTGGTCTATTTCATTTTTTTCTTCCATAGCTAGTTTTATATTTACTTCAAGTTAAGCACAACTAAAATTAAACTCATTATATTGCTTCAAAACATATCTTCTTTGTTTTCTTTCACTGTTAACTGAGCCACCATTCACACAAGCCAAACCCTGGGAACTATCCTCAGTGTTGCCTCTCTGTCACCTCTATGGATAGGGGTTCACAAATTTCTGCTGCAAAACACTTTCAAGTGTCTCCCCATTTTACCATGCCACAAATCCTGCTCTAAAATACAAACTATTGCCATAGCCTCTTAGCTGACCTTCTGGGCTCCTACCTGCCTCCTTTCCATTTCCCATGTTTAGCAAAATTCAAATGGGACACCCCCATTGTAAATAAGTACTCATAGGTTCCCATTACCAAGGAATAAATGACAGGCATCAGGCCAGAGCAGAGATGGTCTCTTAGATTGGTTTCTGCCCAAGTCATGTGCCAAACGATCCTTACCATCCTCCACTTCAACCCCATGCTTCAGCCATCAAAACTACTGGATGATTCTTGCCGATATCCTCCTCTTATAGCCTCTTATGCTGTTATTCAGGTTGTATTCTCTAGAGAATGTAGTTTCCACCATTCTGCCTTTACTTCACCCTTCCAGACATCACCAAAAATTCCTTACTCTTCTTTCAGTGCCCTTATACCTTGTCTACCCTTTTCTTAAGACTTTTATTACATATTATTATGATGAGTTATTTCCCTATGATTGTTTCTACTTGTCGATAGCTTTTAAAGATGGTGGTCTATGTCTTATCACTGCTTCCCCACTACCTAAATAAGACTGATAAATATTGTGTTGAATCAATGTTGAATGGCTGGTTGGGTTGACAGATGAATGGATGGGTCCATTTTTCCTTCCTATGCTAATATTTCCCTCCCAAACTACTTTTTCTCGAAAATAATTTTTCTGGGCTATGAACTTTCCTTCAAAATATACCCAAATAAAGCAAATCTTCCTGAAGCATCCTAATAATCTCACACACCCAGCCACAATTCCTACACTGCTCAAAGTCAATGTCTTTTAGAAGCAGTCATGAAGATTATTTTTCTTTTGTATTCTACATAGATGGCAGTGCTCACTGTGCTTTTGCATTTCTTTCTACCTGAATGGAAATATTAAGAGAATAATGTGTAACTTCAGTGACACTGACTTCATATTATTTTTGTTCAATTAAATACATAATTGGGCAAATAAAAGCATGTCTTTTACTAGTATTGGTGGAAAACTTAATTAGGTTTTCATGTTTTCTTTTTAAAAAGTTTCAAAGGCACCATAATTTCTTAACTGCCTTTAAAAAGACATTTGAATAATTTTCTTGGCAAAAATAGAAATACATCTTTACACATCAATCCTTAAAGATAAATAGGCAAATCTGAAAACTGGCATACTTTTCAGATTACTATCAATTTGAGTAAAAGCCACTTTTTTCACTTTATTAACTTCTTTTAAAAATCATATTGTTCATTGTTACTGTCTGCTTTGTAACATGTGCAAATATGTGAAGATTAAACAAATACCATGTAAGTAAGTAGTCCATTTTCCAGTTTAGTAAGCTAGAACCAAATGATAGTTGCATTATATTAGATGTGATCTAAATGTGGTCTTGCAAATACAAAGAGATATTTGAATTATAAACACATGGTAATGCTCATAAAAACGTATTTGATTTAATAGCTAGTTTTTCAAACACAAAAAAAATTCCATTCAGGGACCTTATGAAAAAAATTTGCTGAAATAGTCATCTTAGTTATTCTTAATTAATTTAAATATGATAAATGTTCTACAAGGTAACATGAAAAGTATATATGATTTTATCTGTGACAGCTGGGAAATTCCATTGAATATCATTTTGTTTTCAATTAGCATCTTTTCTTAGAATTCTATTAGGCAAACTATTGATATTAACATTTTACATAAAAAGACTGAAGTGGAGTGGAAAGACAAACATCACCCATCAAAAATGGGTGACTACAACACTGATTTTTTTGAAACTTGCTCTAAGGCCTCTATAAATAATTGTGTTCCTTCTCTAAGGATTCAACTTCAATTCAAAATTGTACATGAAGTTCATCAAGTGTCTCCTCTTGGCCATAGCAATCACATGCCAAGACTGGTTTCTTTGCAGAGGGAAAGTTCAACCACAGTTGAATGAAATCATGTTTTAGGTTAACTTTGACAGTTTAACCTCACTTAAAAAATTAAAAAAAAAAAAAAAAGAAAAAAACAATGTACAAGAAATTTGCACGGAAATAACTTTGAATCCTGACATTTCCTTAATAATTGGAGGTATTGCTAATAGCTGATGCATATATTGAAGTAGCCAATAATAGTATTTTGAATTATTGTTTAAAAAGTCAAATTATTCAAGTTCCTATGATTGATAACAAACAGTCAATGGATATTAATGGCTTTTATAGGACATTATGGTCGTATGTTTTCAAAATTAATTTTGCAATCATTAAACATTATGGGTCCTTACAAATTAATTTGTTCTCATTGATTTCTACATGTATTTTTTTACATTTAGGCTAGGTATTAAGTTGAATACTTAAACATCTGATAGCCAAAAACTAAAAAAGGGTCAGATAACATGTAATGGCAATAGAAGAAACACAAGAGAATTTTAAATCCTAATTATCACATTCTCTTGTCTTCTTTAGTTTATCTCTTCCTATCATAAAAACTTCTGGTAAATTTCCAGTGTTCTTCAACATACTCACCAGAAGCTTAAATTCTATTAGTTTAACAAAATAGTAAATAATAATAATAATAATAATAATTTAAAAAACAAATACTAATGGTTAAAATATACTGCTGAATTAGCAAAGTTCCTCTTCAACCATTAATTCTTAATTTTTCTACTTAACATATACCATCACATTGAAACACAGAAGCTTTTCCCCAAGGCTAGCTTGCTTTCTTCCACAACAAATTACAGTCCAGGTTCTTACAATTGATAACATATATTTAGTTACAAGATGTGCTTGCAATAAGTAAAAATTGATTTGTGTGACTTGAGGCATAGTGAATATTTAATAAATTTGATATAATGAATATTTGTCATCAGGAGAAAGAAATGATTTGAAAATAATAAGCTTGGAAATATAAAATGAATCAAGAAGACTATAAGGCAATATTGTTTCACTGTATTCAGCAGCTAGAATTTTTGCTATCAGCATGGGGGGAAATGATGTATTGTTTTCCATGTAAATAACCAAATAGATTAACAACTAAATAAATCTATTAAGTTCCTTCTACACCGTGCAGAATGTAAAGTGTTATTAATCTTCTCCATCATTACTTGGTTGCCATAGCAACTTGAAAAATCTAGTGCTCAAGAGAAATCCCCCTACTTTCCCTTGCATTGTCTCACACCAAAAAATTTTTCTTTTAAAAAAGGAAATATATCTAATGTTTGTAGAAATCAGGTTTTTAAAGATATCTTCCACTTATGCATTTTGGATTATAAAAAAAGTACCATTAAAATGTAAAGCATTCATCTACCAAAGAAATGCTAAAATCATTGGCGAAAGTTTAAGAAGTAAAAGGATACTTGCATAGTCATAAGTTGTCTTCCCTACCAGGCTCTGAGGCGGGAGGATTGCAAGTTTGAGGTCAGGCCTGTACAACTTATCAAGGCCCCGTCTCAAAATAAAATTAAAAGAAGAAATAAAAGCATGGGAATATATTTTTCTGGTAGAGTGCCCCTGGGTTCAATTCCCAGTATCACAGAATGGATGAATAAATGAATTGTCTCCCCCAAGGTTTAGTAACTAAAAAATGAAAAATTGTTACCTTTACAATAGCAAAATCCAGCAGACACTAACTAAATTAAATTGATCAAGGCTATGATCACCAGTAATAAGACATGACAACATAATTTACCCTCAGACATAATACACTAAGAAGAACATATAACTTCTGGAATATTCTTGAAAAAAGTGCACAAAACCAATCAAATTTTTAAAAATCAAACAAATCCAAGATGAAGGACAGACATCCTGAAAAATATAGATTAGTGCTCTTCAAAAGTGTCAGTATCTCCTTAGTCCCCCACAAAGGAGAAGAGGTTGCCATGGCATCTACCTCTAAGGTGGCACCCTGACTGAGATCCTAGTGCAGAATAAAGTTATTAATGGAAAAATGGATGTAATTCACATAAAGTCTGTAACTTGGCTAATAGTATTGTGCCAATGCTACTTTCTTTTGATAATGACTATGTAAAATATTAATAGGAGAAGCTGGGTGAAGAGCATACATGATAATTCTGTGTATATATGCAATTCTTTTGTAAGTCTAAAATTATCTGAAGAAAAAAGTCATATGTATACTGTTGTTCATATTAAGCAAAAGCCCATTACCTTGTCTCACTAAAATAATTTCAAAATATATATAGCATTAAACATACGGCAGAGCACTTAAAATTTTCATTTCCTTTTTTTAACATGGTAAAGTAGTGATCACTCTGTTAATATGCAAATGTGAACAGCTTCTTACCTGATCTTACAGAAAATTTAGGGAGCATGCTGATATTTTCTCAGCTGGAACCAACCTTTAGGAATTGGGCAGAGTGAGAAAACCCCCATAATTATTGTTTAGATATATGGTGCAAGGTTCTTGTTAAAATTCACGTTTTCGCTGGATAAATAGACAAAGATGGGATAAAAAGTAATTGAGGACAGGAAGGCAAGGCTGGCTGTTATTCTTATAGCACTAATTTGTCCAGAACAGACTTTGTGTTGAGAAATTTTTTTTCATAAATTATGCTAGCTGTGGCTTTTTTGGAGATTGCTCTCCTCAACTGAGGACTGCTTGATTTTTTTTCCCTTTCTTTATCTCCTTCCTTCCTTCGTCTTTCTTTTTTGTTTATTTTTTGAGTAACTGAGCAAGTCAATGTGCTTTTCTCTAAAATCACTATATGACTCAATCCCTCTACTCTAGGTTTTCTATATTAGTTTATATAAAGTCTCCGCTGGGATATGATTACAACAAGTTTAATAATGGATGGAAATGAGAAAAACTTTTCAAAAATTATTATTTGAAGAAATACACTACATAATATTTTAATCAAGTGGTACTTAAGTGTCACTCAATTATGATGAAACCTGCTGTACCTATAGTGTTCCGTTTGGTAGTTGTAATTAGGTAATTGACATTTATCATTTATCTCTAAGTGAGATGATAAATGATGATTATGGAAGCATCTTATACAGTTTAAAATATGTTGAAGCGTTTATTTTTTGTTTGTATTATGAGAAAAATATTTTCTCATCTAACAACTTTCAGGACTTTTCACAAGTTTAAATAAAGTAAAACATAATTTCTCCAATCTTGCAAAACTTTCTGAAATATACATTTGCTTCCTGCTTTAATAAACACATCAGCTCTATCACATGCCAGGACCCACACCTGTCACTGGGGTACAAAGGGAATAAATCTGGGTCCTATCTTCTAGATGCTCACAGCTTTTTAAATCTTATAGTTCGTATCTTCCTCATCCCTCATGCATGATATGCCATTATTTTTTATTTAATTAGTTAATTATTTTTAATTGACACATAATGTGCATATTTATGAGATACAGTATAACATCTCAATACATGTATGCAATGTGCAATAATCAGGTAAGGGTAGCAATTATTGCTTTTATTAATTTCTGGATATCAGCATTTGACACAAGGATCTTCTTTGGTAGTGACTTAGTTTGTAGCTAGTAGAAGAGCAAACAAAGTTGTTCACATATTAACTGTTTTTCAAATCTTCCAAATCATTTACTCAAGCTGGAACAGAAGCATACTGATAAAGCAGGGAAAGCTTGAGACAGTCACGCTGTTTCACTCTTCCGTTATCCTATATACATGGGGAGGTTCCATGAAAACACCAACAATTGATCATGGAATCAAGAATGGCTCTGGATAGCAGTAAATGAAACTCAGTCTGATGACAAAGGGAAGTTGAGATGTTAGGTACCCTGTGGCTCAGACTGAAATTCCATTCAAAATGCTTCACAGATCCCATCTTTCTTTCTCTCATTTTTTTTTTCCTTTTCTTTTTTTGGCACTGGGGATTGAACAGAAAGATGCTTTACTACTGAGTAAACACCTTTTTATTTTTTAATTTGAGGTAGGGTCTCACTAAGTTGCCAAGGTTGTCCTTGATCTTGGGATCCTCCTTACCTCAGCCTCCTGAGTCATTGTGATTACAGGTGTGTGCCACCATGCCCAGCTGCCCCCATTATTTCTAAAACACATCTTATTACTCAGATAAAACCCAGGAGAAATCATCATTAGATGAATAATATATAGACTTCTTACTTGGTTCAAGGCTGGTGATGATAACAGATAAAACAATTTTGTGAAAAAATATAAAGCATTATATAAAATCAAATTCTAACAGATGATAACAGACTATGGATGGTACAGAACCAACTTTAGAATAAGGTTCCAAAGTTCTGGGAACTTGTCATGTATTTGTAATAGATAAGACATACGAAGGTGCAATAATAACTAAGGAGAGAAGACCACTGGAAATATGTAAGTGGTAAAGACAAGAAGGAACACAGGCATAGGCTTAACTTTTGAAGACCTCTTGGTTTGACACCCAGCACTACAAAAGAAGATAAAGAAGGAGAAATAGAAACACAGTGTTTTAAGCAATAAAAATATTATTTTCAACTAGAGACAATACAGAAAGATTTTCAGAGGAGGTAAATTCTGAGCTGAAAATTTGAGTATGAATATGAGGAGAAAGTTGAGAGATGCTCAGATGTAGCAGTGTTAAGTGACTTCCTCTGGTAACTCCATTAAAATGATATTCTATCCTGAGTCTTATAAAGAGCAAAATAGTTATCAGCTCCACTAACATAGCATTACATGCAGAATGCTATTTATTTCACAGAAACTGATATTTTGAAAGAAACTAAAAATATCTTTCTCATTCTGTGAACATGTGTAACCAATATTATGTCCTTCTAATACTATGAAGCCCTTCATTCACCCAGTGCTATTTGTAACACTTTACCAAATGTTAATAGAAGAAGCCCTCTGTTATTTCATTTCTCTGAAGATAGCAATTATGAAATTGTCCCTGATGAATAGCTAACCATGCTGATAATATGCAATTAAGATGCATGATCAGAAAAAGAAAAGTGTAGTTTACTTGGCGGAGTTTAATCTCTGAAAAAGGAAGAACTTGTCTTAATTCATTTTGGAATCTTTATCTTTCATGTTTATACTTTTTTTTTGGTCTTTTGAATAAAAGCATAAATTCACAAATGATTAAAACATCCCAATCGCTTTTGAAGAATGAAGAAATACAGTGCAACAAAGCAAATGCATTAAAGTGAATCAAGCAAGAAAAAAGTAAGGTTTAATTTAGCTATTAAAAGTGAAATTGGGTTATTTCTCTGTGGCCTTCTCTGTTACATACCCTTCCCAGGTGTTCTCCAAACATAGAACCTATGGTTTGTTAAATGGCCTTTACCATGCAATCAAAAACCATTGTCTTATTCTTGAACCTTGTCTGACTTAGAATGCTGAGTCAGTAGTTTTGAAATATTGTAAAAGTGATTACCATTGATATTTATAGCTGTTCTCACTATTATTTTACTTGTATAATCTATTCTGTATAATGAAGCTTTTAATCTGTGATTTACCTTTTTCCATTTTTTTTGCTCTTTATTTTGTGTGTGTGTGTATATACACAAATATATAGGTGTATATAAGTGTGTGTGTATATATTTATTCAATTATACATAGTATATGTATAATTATATAAATGACATGTATATATATAAATGTATATAATATATATAGAGAAAGGGGGAGATGTGGGGAATTAACTATGTGCTTCACAGTTTTGTCTTTCCAAATAAATTACCTTAGCCCTAATTGACTAAAGGTACTTATTTTACTGATTGGAAAATTTGTTCAGAAGTAATGCAAAGAGGAAAAATACAGTAGTTAGTTTCTGACATGCAAAATAGAATTTGGAATAAAGAAACAGCATTGTAAATACCTCTAATAAAATCATTGATTCCCAGGAATTATATAAGGCCTATCTCTTCATGCCCACATCAAGTGTCTGTGAGGTATGGAAAAACTAGGCCTTTCACACACTGCTGATGGAAATGTAAAATGATACAACCACTTGAGAAAATAGATTGGCAGATTCTGAAAAGATGTTCAACATCCTTCCACCATAGTCTAGAAAATGTGAAGTCATCTGTAGTGACAAAAAACTGAAGACCGGTTGCCTGGTGTTTGGAGAATGGATGGAGAGAGAATAGAGTGTTTTACAACTAGGAATGAAGAACTTATGGGGTAATGGGTGTTCATGCCTTTGACTGTGGTGATAGATTCATAAGAATATACATATATTAAATTTATCAAATTGTACATTTTAAAACATACTTTCTTTTAGAGATGCTAAGTACCCCGTTCTACCACTGAGTTATACCCCAACCCCAAATAATGAATTTTAAATGTGTGCTCTTTATTGAATGTCAAACTGCATTTTAAGAAGCTGCTTTTTTAAATGACCTGAGAGATGCACAGTTACTGAAACAGCAATGAATAGAAATCGGTCTATTTATTTATTTATTTACTTACTTACTATTCTATGCTGCAGGTCCAAATTTTAAGTTATGAAACGCTCCAGCCAAAATGTAGTTTGATTTGATTCAGTTCTTAAATATTAGAAAGAACTCCCACTTCTGTTATGCAGGCCTCCAAAAAACACAGCAAAATCTATCCCCTTTCTTACATGCTTCCTTGTTATACATTGTGACTTTACAAAATATCAAGCTCAAAACTTTGCAGAATTGGTTGCAGAGAGAGCACAAAATATGCTTAACTAGCTTTCCAATGCTCAGCATTTTGGTTAATTCATTTACTCCAGCCTTTTTGATCAGTTGAGGGGATTGCCAAAAAGATCAGTTCTTTGATTTGAAAAAGTATTTAACCAGTAGGGAAATTTCAGTGGTAAAAGGTAGACAGTTGAGATGTAGCAGCCCATACTAGGGATCAAACTCAGGGCCTCAAGCATGCTAGGAAGGTGCTCTACTACTGAGCTACATCCCCAGCACTAAATGAGTTGATTCTAATTGGGATTTATCAGCTTGAAAGATTTAGGATCAACAATAGAATAGCAAGATTTTCCACTGGTCTTCACAGCTGTTCATACAGAGTATCTTCAGTTAGGAGAGGGCACCCTCCTTACATCTGATAATGGTTTGAAGTTTGTTTTATTAACTAGTAGGAAAGTAGTAAATCTATTGAATCTGGTGCATGAAATTAGCATAATAATGAAAGGATGACCTTGCTGTAGGTCAGGAAAATTGTTTAATCTCTTATTCATCTGTGCATACTGAGGAAGAAAGTGGCCTGTGGGAACACTAGTAAACTGCAATCTATCAAAGCAACCATGTTATGTAAAAAGAACAAAGTTAATTATGCTTTCAGTTTATCATGTTTTGATGCTGTAAATTTAACATGATTTTTTTCTTCAGAAAGCTAACATGTAAAGAAGCACAAAGTACTTTTATGAAAGATAAACATCTTTTTTTGCCTTTTATTAAGAATTATTGTTCTGCACAAAAGGTGATGGCAATAGGCTATTTTTATTGCACAACAAAACTAAAATACATCCTCCAACTTTAGTCTTTTCCAGAAATATTAACTCCATTTCCTATGACGTCAACCTTAAAGCTTTATCTCAGCTTCAGAGTGAATATCAAAGTATGTGATTTGGTTTCTCAAGTCATGACAGAGTTTCTGATTGAGATGAGATGACTAGCTTCCCTATACCCAGACAGGGAAGGACATTATGCTAGCCAAAATTAACTGCAGACACTTTCCTGTTAAATCTTCCAAAAGAATTTAGGGGTTTGCCTCTGGTTCCACAAGGTAATTCTGCTGCCAAAGTTGCAGAAGGGTTTCTCTTTTTGTTTATTTTTTAAATCACCAATGCGAAGAAAAGAAGTCCCAGTGCTTATCCATCTTTTCCCTCCACACACACCTGATTGTACAATCTCATAAACTTTGCATTCTAAGCTAGGGATGTGGGATACATATTTTCTGCTAGATGGCTTAGCCAAGTTCCTCTGAAGGGCGAAGATGCTATTCTTTAGTTAGTATTATAATTATTTTGGTTTTTTTATATTTAGGAATAAGGAGGGAAGTAGAGATAGCATTTTGCAATGAATTCCAAAATTTCGTTTAACATTTATAAACCAGTTACATGCTTGATTTGTGTATTGTGTATTTGTTATTTATGTACCACAAAACATTGTAAACATCAAAAGGATCTGTTTCTTCACCAATGGATCCCAAGCCCCTAAGCATAGTGTTTGACTTACAACAGGAGTTTCCTACATACTTGTTTATTCAGGAGTGAACTAGTGAAGTTAGTGAACAAAATACATTGTTTAGTATTTAAGTAGAAGTTTTCCTAGGGATCAATGCTATTGAGACTCTCAGATGCATATACTCATAAAGCAGGGTCTTAACTATTGGGAAAAAGATCCTAGGTTCTTTCAACCAACTAAAATAAGAAAAGTTAAATACAAGTATTCTTATATCTTTAAACTCAGAAATGTGTTTTAGGATCCAAAAATCTATACTATGAGAATATGGTAATGAATATAGTCCATAATGTTGTAACATATGGCTTATTCATATGTCAAAATTAGGTTTATACAATTGAAAATTCCAGATTAACTTTTTTGAGAAACCCAGAATGAGTAGAGATTATTCTTCCTACATCAGTGGTCATATATCCCTAAAGGAATGCAAGTAATTATGAAATTAGTTCAAGCAAAACAGAATTAGAAATGGAATTCTAAGCTGAGACAATGTTAAACAAACTTGATTTTTATTTTTCTCTCTAATTTCTTATTTATCTGAACAGATTATCTAATGTTGACTGTTTTGTGTTAAATTCTGTCACACTACACTGAAAGAACCCCCAAAGAATCAGGTTTTGAATAGTCAGTTTCTTAGAAGAAGTCATGAATTGGAGGTCATTGTACCTAAAATAGTAGAGGAAACAGAGGCAAAATGTGAAACAAAGTCAATATTTAAGAAACACAAAGGAGAACAGGAAGTTTCACTTACCTGAAGGAACCACAAATCATCTCAAAACCCAGAAATTTAGAAAACAAGAGAGATACAAGAACACACATCAAAGTTGGAAGGGAGAAAAGAAAAAAATTATTTTGTTTTTGGAGGCAGGAAAAATATGGTATATTATTGGTGTTTCACTGAGCAAAAATATAAGAGGGACAGTTTCAATCGAAAGAACAGAATAACAAGACTATCCCGGAAACACTATGAAGGAGGTGACATTTGTAGTGTCTTCTCCTCTGGTCCCTGTCACCTCTGTCTTGGTTTGTTATCCCTGAGCATTATTTCTCAAGGAGTTACTCATGGATCCTAATAAGATCTTTCAGAATCATCTGGGTATTTGTTTAAAAAAAAAAAAAAAGAAGAAGAAGAAGAAGAGGAGGAGGCTTCCCAGATACCATTTAGGACTAATAAGTGAAACTCACTTGGGGTGGCATCAATGATTTAAAAATCCCTAGGAGCTGCATATACATTAAAGCTGAGAGGTCCTGAGGTCACACCTTCCATGTGAGTATCCTTATCCTCTACCATACTGGTTAGAATTAGGTTGGACCTTATTCTACACAGCAATTTTCCCTAATCAAAATTTCCATTCCTTCAGAAAGCAAAGGATTGACATTTCATCATTGGATACACTGAATACTTTTTATATATTAATTGGAGAGGTAATAGGCCTGTTTTATAGGAATTGTCTTAGGGCAGCCCTCTCCCTCTGTTGGCTGGAATTTGAAGAAGAAAATTGGGGCCTTAGGTGTCGAATGAGGGTATGTTTTGAACAAGGTGATCATTTCTGTATGTCTCAAAACATACTGTGTAGGTGGCCACTAACTGTTGTGCACAGATCTAACCCTGAATATAGCAGGGCAGGTGTAATGTTCAAAATACTGAAGGAAAAATAGAATCAACAGCTTTTTCTTGCAGATGATATGCTTTTCTATGTAATGCAAGCTGTGGTAAAGACTTTCTATTTAGTTTGTAGCATTTCAGTCCTCTTGGGAAGAATCGAAATAGACTTTGTACATGGAACCCTCAGACTCTTGAAAAATATATGCTATGTATATTTTAATATCAATACTGTCACAGAATCGTAGGGAGTGAAAGCCTTAAGGAATAATACAAATAACAATTAGAAGGAATCACAGTGATGGACAGACCAAATAGTTCCCCTCCTAGTCATGGTAAGTCTGAGAAGCCTTCAGCAAGCACTTCATGAATATAACAAGAAGCCTGCCTGGGGAGAGGTGGCTCCAAGTGTTTGCATGTCAAGTATTTCAGTTTCTAATTAATATGAAAGTATCAGGGATAGGCTTCCCATGATGCATCAGAAGAAAGAAAATGCTTTTTTGTGTTCTAAATGACTTGAAAAAGTAGAATTATTTTGGAAGGAAGGGAAACCCCTACTCTGTAATAACATCTCATCATTTATGAAAGCATGCTTATGCTGTCACTCAGGTCACTGTGTCCTAAAATTTTCCTAATGTAGCAAATAGAAGACTGAATCAGCCTCTATGGCTACATGTTGAAAGAGCCAATGGATAATTACTAGGGACCTTTAAGCTACAAGCAAGGTAAAGTGAAGGCTATTAATGTAAGCAATAGTTAAGTGTGTGATAGAGCAAAGCACTGCTTACATTTGCTAAAATGAAATGGGTGGTTTCTGAAAAAAGGAAAAAGAAACTCATGTACCTAATTTGTTTTTAGAATTGGGCAGTCCAGGTGAAACTGAGTTTTAGGTGGGGAAGCAATGTGGGCAAAGAGAAAAGCAGAATAGAATCAAAGATAGACCTCATGTCACTTATTCTATGTACCTTTTCTCCTCTTCCCTAGGAAGCTGGGAACCTTTTCTTTGATATCAAAGAGAACTGAGATTCTTCTAATCCTAGGTACCTTACCACTTACTATGGGAACATAAGCCAGTCAGCTGATGTCTCATAATCCTTCTCTTTATCTGTAAAATGTAGGTAGTAAAAAGAACTAGCACAAATACTAGCAAGAATGAGTACTAATCATTTGACACTTGAGCCATAAACCTACGAGGGGAAATAAAGCTGTTCCTTTTCTCCACAACTTCATACTATAAAAAATATGACATTTTTTAATCACATGGATGAGCATATCTGGACACACACACACACAATAATGGTTAACTTTTTGAGGTCAGAAACTTTCTTTTTCTATCCCTCAGTTTGGTGCCTAGCACATAGGCAGGACACCATATTTCTTTGTTGAATATGTTGAAGAATGGATTCCCTGAAGTTCTGGGAGTTCCTGCTGCAGTATCCTGGGGGACTGAATACAAGTCAGAAGCAAAAAGCCACATACATGACCCTGGCCCAGTTACCTCCTGCAGAGCCCAGCCACCAGATGCTCATATTCATGTGAACCAGCAATCAAAGCCTCTCTCCTGTTCAAACTGCATGTTACACATTGCCCATTCAAAGCGTCTTTTCTCTTTTCTTCTTCTCAAATGGGCTTTGAAGATCGAAAGTGGTAGACCCTCACCCTCTTAAAAACGCAAACAGGTTAATGGTAGTAGGTCAGGACTTAGTTGTAGCACTAACTTGCAAAGATTTTTTGGGGGGGTGAGTCATTCTACATTGGTTGGTGTCAATATTCTTGTATGGCGTGATAATGAAGAGGAGAAGCAGTTGGTGTTCCTTTGAGTTATGCTTTTGGGGAAGGCGTGGCAACACAGGAAGTTGTTAAGAGTCCAGGTTTTGCAAACGGACAGACTTTAGGGCTGTGCTCCTAACACTGCCATTTGTTTGCTCTGTTATCTTGAATTAGCACCTTAATTTCTCTTTGCTTTAGTTCCCTTATCTGTAAAATAGGGGAATAGGGCACAGAGCATGTTGTGATAGTCAAAGTAGGGGAAATAGTGGCATCACTTGACATAGTGTCCAGCAGAGTAAGCACGTCTTCTGACCTTCGCCTCCCAAGGAGATGCAGTGCACTGGATAGGAGACATTCATTTGATATTTTGGTGAGTGTCCCCTATCTTATAGGCACTGTTCTAGTTTCTGGGATAAATCACTGAACAAAACAGAGAAAAAGTCCAGTCCTCATATAACAGTTATAATATAAAGTAAATATATACATCATAGATTCCATTGCCTTTAAAATCTCTAATCATATTAGAATAGAAACTTAATTTAGAGTGAAATCAAAGCAAAATCAAGTGTAAATGATTAGTTATAATCTATCGTGAGATGCTAATCAGGCATTGTTAATTTTCAATGGAGGACCTTCAGAAAATTTTTAAAAGTTGTAGATTCAGAAGAAAAGAAAAAGAACATAAAGTTATGTCATATTAAATAAAGAATAAACTAATTTTTCTTTAGAAAAATATAAAAGAATATATAATTTCTATGCAAAAACATCTCCATATAAGTTTGGAATTTATAGGAGTATCTTTGGTTCTTGAATGTGAAAATTTGCAATCTTTTTAAAATTGTAAAGTACTCAATCTATGTCACAAAATAATTTTTAAATAGAATTCAATCCAATTATCAAGCACATCAATGTAGCAATTACTTCCCCAAAAATGTGATATTTAAGCTTCTTATCTTAATTTTTTTCTTGAAGGACATTTATTATCCTGTACACTCCAATAAAATGAATCAAGTAATAGGCCTATCAACTGAATGTGTTTTCTCTGCAGGAAAAACTATACATATTAAATACAAGGAAGTCCTTGGTAATGGGTAAATATAATAAGAAGTTTCCAGCAAAATTGAAAATAGTTTATTACATTAAAAAGTGTGCATTGGTCAAAGAACCGTTCCTTACACACAGTGCAGTGGGACCCTGAAGCGATGTGTTATTGGCTTATTCGGCATTTAACATGCTGCTTGGAACCAGCCCACCATGGCTCATGCCATCTTTAGCGGGGAGGGTACAAGTGGGGATGAAGTGGAAGACTGAGAAAGGGCCTGAGTGCTGAAGAGGCAAGAGAGCTGAGCAGATGCTTCCCAGAATCACGCACTCTAAAAATCTCCCTAAAGCTGTCTTTTTGGGATCATGATTCATTCTCCAGATAGCTGTGCTCTCCAGAGTGCAGAAGCTGCTGTTTTAAGCGCCTTGCTGTGATGTAGGCTGGACAGTATGTTAACACTGAACCCTGGAATTTGGCAAAATTCCACCAGAGTGCTGAGGATGGCAGGGAGGAAGCAGCAGGAGAGTTTCAGAACCAAGAAAGGAGAGTAGTAGAAAGTAGTGCAGCTGCCCAGAGGACAGGAGAGTGGGAGGGATCTTCCAGAGTCAGTGCTTTCAATGCAGGTGGCAATGCAAAAGCGGGGTCATTATATTTCTAGAAGACATTTGTAATAAGAATAATTAAGATATATTTCTTCCTATTACATTAATGCTCCTTCCATAATTGCGTGCATGTGCACGCACACACACAACATACACACACACACACACACACACACACACACACTCTCAATCCCCAGTGAATGTATTTCCAGCAAGTTCAGAGCATTGGATTTGTACTAAAAAGTTCTGTGTATGGGTCCTGAGCCTGAGGCTTACAGTTATGTCACACTGGCCTTCTAAGTGAACATACTCCCACGTGGGCTTTGTGGGGTAGCTCAGTGGTAGAGCAGTTGTCTAGCATGTATAGGGCCTTGAATTCAGTCCTCCGTACTGCCAAAAAGAAAAAGAAAAACACTCCATTGCCTTAATTAGGATTGTTTTGAGAATGAATCACATGGATTAAGTGTGCATGCTTTTTGGACACCTAGATGAGCTACATAAATGTAGGGATTTTGTTATAGGATAAAGCTATGTAAAATGAAGATTCAGGCCAACCCATGCTCTCATTGAACGAAAGGAAATAAACAGTATAAAGAAAGACTAAGACCTGCTGAAAGGATATCAATGGAATTGTTGTTCTTGTACATTTATTCAGAAGCTAATTACACAGGCTCAGAACCTCTCTTGAGAGTGGGAAGACAGATTCTTGTCTTCTTGCTAATTTACTGTCATCAGAGATGCTGCTGCAGTTCATTGTGCCTTTATAAAAGAAGAAACCCAATAACCCTGGTTTAGTAGACCTGGTTCTGCCACTTACAGCCTCAATAAACCCTACAGCTTCTTTCTTTCTATCTCAATTGGGGATAATAATAGCTCCAAGCTGTTGTAAAGGTCAACAGATTATCCTTGTGATTTAAAGGAAAATGAGAATTTCAAGTGTAAAAGAGTTGAAAAGACATTCAGCTTTTTTGTTTTCTGTTTGTTTGTTTTTTTTTTTTTTTCTTTTTGAGGTCAAGACACTGTGCCCTCTGGTGTCTGTCCTTCAGTTCAGGCTGAGCCCTAGTCAGTAGGAGGCAAGATATCACCACTATTCCAAAGGAAGGACTTTTAGATTCCACACCTTCCCTTGAATCACAGGAAACCACAGTTATTTAAGAGTGGCCTGTCACAAGTGTGGCATCCGATTGGACCCTGTGAGTACTAAACAAAGAACGAAAATCCTGTCCTCTGCCATTTACTTTTCATAGTGGGAGACACACAACAAATTCTTAGACATAGGTATTGAAGTCCTATATAACTGAGTATGAAAGTTCTATGGAGTAAAGTAAAACAAGGCAAGTGAGGTTGATATTGGAACAAAGACTTGGTGGAGGTGAACGAAAGATACAAACATGTGGGAGAAGAATATTCCAGGGAGAGAAAAGAGCCAGGGAAAGGCCATGATGCAGGGCCGGGCTTGTTGAATCAGTGTGGAGGTGGGTTGGAATTGAAGATGAGCTCAGAGATGTAAGGGCCAGGGTATACAGGGTCAAAGGTCATCCTGAGGACATTTTATACTTTGAGAGAGATGGGAGGCCACAGGAGGGCTCCTTATCGTTTTTTATGTTTCTAAGGGTTTTTAATGAGACAGGAAAATGTAGCATATTAAGTGAATAAAACAAGGTAGAAAATTTAGAAGGCACAATAAGAGTGTTCATTTCTGGGTGGCTATTGATAATTTCTCTTCTGTCCAATTTCATTTTCCAAATCATAAAAAATGCAAATACTTCAGGAGAGCCTTCTTTTTATACATGTGAATTAAATTCAATGGTGGCATCTCTTATAATGAAGACACTTTGTGTCGGCTCTGAGTTAGATAATATTCTTACTGAGAGATTGTTTTTTCTTGATAAGTTGCTTGTGGCCTTTGAGCTTGGGTGGAGTGGTGGAGCATGGGAACTATGGCCCCTATCAAGCTGTCCATCAAGTAATTAACAGTGATGATTGGTATAGCACAAACAACTCCTGTCATGTTGGGAATGAATAGCCAGGGGAAACAGGTGAAGCTACTGAATATATTTACCCATGCTTTTGTATACAAAATAAATATTTATTCTGATAATAAATTAATTCTATTTTCTGCTTAAAACTTCAGAACAAATGTTTAAATGGAGCAAGAACTGTAGACCATCTAGAAACCTAATACCCATAGAATTTTATCAATTCCAATTTCTCTAAATATTTGTTTATTTGATCTTGTCCTCATTTTGTGACCTCTTCAGACCATTTTCATGGTTTCCAGCAGCAGCTGTTCTAGCATAGATTCAGCTGCTCTTTAGAATGTAGAAATAAAAGAGATACTTGCTCATCTTCTCTTGCACACCTGTTCAACCGCTAACTCCAAAAAGGGTACATAATTTCTCAGGTGTGGGTTTTGAGCAAAGGAGTAACATGATAGGACTTTTAAGTTTGACCAAGGGACACTCGTTTGTAGGTCATTTCAGAAATCTAAGAAAATGCTAGTGAGTCAACCAGGGCTTCAGTAATGGAAATGTTGAGTAGTGGTTGATTCTGAATTTATTCTGATTGTAGAGCTAATAGATGCGTAATGATTTTACTCAGGCTTTCTCAAACCTAGAGGTCAGTACCTTCCCATTTCTCTGTAGTGGTAATTAGAATGAAAAGTGGTTTAATTTCATCACATGGCTATGTGTTTATCCTTCAATAATCAATGATCTAAAAAGTTCTACTCTTCTTCCTCCTTCTTTATCTCTTTGGGTATTTTTTCTTACATCGACATAGACATATCAAAAAGAAGTGTCATTTTATACTATTACAAAGTTTAAAGAATATATTGGATATTAGCTACATTGGATATTAGTGAGTGGGAGAGTGTTGATGACCCAGCTTTCAGAGTACCAAAGTCCTAGTTCTCTTCTATTCTTTCTATTCTTCCCACCTTCTAAAACAAACACACAGACATAAATCTACAACTAAGCTCTTCACAGATACTGTGTTCCCACCAAGATGCCAAGTTTACATCAGTGTAATTAGCAAATACTTTTCAGTTTGATTTAAACATTTTACATATGTACAAGCTTAACAACCTTCTGAGGCTGAACTGACTCAGGTTTTATTCATCAAAATTTCTCAGAACCCATCCTAGTAGAAAATCATACACTCTTATCCAAAGCTGGTAACAGAAGCAATGGTCTGGGAACATGGAAAATTTTGTTTGGAGGGTAAATAAAAATGTATCAATTGTCATCCTTTTTGCTTCTTTATTAATCCCTAAAAAGTGGCAGGGGGCGTTGTTTGTTTCTGAAGAGGAAAACTGAAGGAAAAGTAAAGGAGAAAAAGAAAACTATATCTTGTCCTAGTGCTTGCTACTTTCCAGAAGAAAATTATGGTTAAATTGATAAGTCCCATTAACCCTTTATTCACATTCACTCCATTGCTTCTCTTAATCTGGCCACACCATTGCATAGGGAACAATACCAGTTTTCCAAGTTTTTTTAAATTTTATATTAAGATCTGACATGTTTTCTCCAGGTTGCACACTAATATGACCTTTCTTGCTCTTTTGCCCCTTGGTTTCTTCTGTTTTCCCCAGGTTCATTTGATTGCACAGTGTAAAGTGGATAATTTTTGTTTGAGCATCACTTGAACTTTTGTATTGACTACTGATAAGATAGGATAATGAAGAGACCAAAGGGAGGAAAGGGTGGGGGAAACTACTAATGTGCCTCAGCTGTAGCCATTATGTCACAAAAGAGAAAGGAACAAAAACCAGAAGCAGGCAGAAAAGATAGTATTGGCAGCTGGGCTCTAGATTGGAAATATGCACAGACAAATGAATCCTACACTCTCAGTGAGGCAATAGAACAGCAGTCAACTCTGATCATGTGGTCAATGTATTTACTTAAAATCTAAACAATTGCAGCATCCTAAGCTTTGATTAACTATAATGTATGTTAAATCAAGGTAAACTTGAACTCTTCTACACTATTTATGTGTAAATTTAAAATTTAGTTTCTCTGCCTCTTCTCCAAGTATGGCATCAGCAACTTTGTGGAGATAGATTGAGAATGAGCCATTGACAGTGTGCTCCCATTTGTATATGGGAGTTAATAACGTAAAAGTGGGATTTCACTTGGTCCAGGTGGATCAAGAAAGGGGTTTAAGGGAAAAAGAGACATCAAAAATGTCAAAGAATATTTTTAAAGAAACATAATTTTAGAAAGAAGAAAATACAAAAAAAAACAGACACAAGTAAGAGGTGCTCAACATTATTAGCAATGTAGAAATGCAAATTAAAACCACAGTGAGATACCATTTCACACCCAGAGGAAAGGCTATGTCAGTCAGGAAAGGCAAATAATAACAAGTGTTCCTGAAAATATGAAGACCTGGAAACCTCATGCATTGCTGCTGGTACTATAAAACTTCAGAAAACAGCTCAGCAGTTTCTTAAGATGTTAAGTATAGATTTGTCTTAGGAATCAGAAGTTGGGCTCCAAAGCGCCTACCCAAGAAACATTAAAATGTATCCACCCAAAAAATTACACAGAGGAGTTCATAGCATTGCAGATTATTCGTAACAGCAGGAAGCAGAAATAGCTGGTGAATGGATATGCAAACGTTGTATATCCATACAATGGAGTATTATTTTGATCTACATAGTATATGCTGCAACATGGATGAACCCCAAAATATGTTAGGCTGAAAGATGAACCATTATATGATTTCATGTTAACTGTAGAAAGGATGAACCTACAGAGAAAGAAAGATGATTGTTGGCTTGGGTTGGACTGAGTGTGGAACAAAGAATGACTGCAAATGAGCACAAGTTATATTTCTGATGCAATGGAAATGTACACTTAGATCGTGGTAATGGTTCCATAATGTTGTAAATTTACCCAAACTCATTGCATTGCACACTTAATACCAAGTGAATTTTGTGGTGTTTAAAGTAGACTTTGAGAATCTCTTAAATATTTTTTAAGACACAAATGGGGAGAAAGCTTGAATATAGAGACCTGGAGTTCAAGGGTAGCAATATTTCTAGGAGAGTTGGGAACCAAGGGTGATGCCAATTGAAGAAGAGATGTATAAAAAAATTAAATGGAAAGGGAACAAGCCATTGATGTTGCCCCTGGGATCAACTCTGTTGCCAGCTCAGCCTGCAAGTGTCTGTAGGAAAACCCTCCCTTACTCAAAATTCAACACCTGTCCTGTGGCCATAAAGCAGATTATTAAAACTCTATGATAATCTGTTCATTTGAATAGGGCCCATTATGCATAGAATGTTAGGGGCTTTCTGCTGCTGTTTTCTTAGGGCAACTTGGTATACTATTGTTGCACAGTGCTTATTTTTACAGCAGTTAATTAGGACCACAAAATTGTTCTTTCCTTATTATAATTCCAAAGCGCCAACTGTACTAATCCTCCCATTGTGAGTGAAAGAAAAATGAAAGGGTGAGTTTGTGGTGTTAGGGGGAGAATGGAAGGAACATATTCTTTTAGCACGTTTCCAGTCTTCATAGAGATGAGTTTCCTTTAGAAAACCTCCGAAGGATAAAGAATCAACCTTTATTTTTCAGTATAGCCAGAGAGTATTCTGTACATGAGAGAATTACCATATATGTTCACAACACATAGACCACTCCTTTTTAAAAAAAAAATAAAATAAAATAAGTAACCCTAATAATAAAATTACTCACAATTTACCTATTTTTCCCATAATTTTATTCCCAGGACCTTATGTCTTAGCCACTATTGTGAATAGCAATTAATTTCTTACCACTTATTAAAACGACCTGTGGTTAAAACAAATTTCAACATGAGAAAAGGTAGCTTTCCAAATTTAGCCTGTATGGAAGACATACAACTGAAGTTAGGTAATACAAGTTTACTATAATTCCATTAATTCACTAGATAAAGAAACCATTGAAAAACAGGTTCATAATGTGTTATTTTCTATAACTTAATATATACATTCCTTGGTTAAAATGAGCTATCCAGTGTTTATTGCTATTAATGTTTTTGTTGGAAAATATTCAGGATCTTAACATTTTAAGTCAAACAGTGCTGGGATAACTTTGCACTTCTTGACTGGCATTTTTGGTTTAAAGTCAGCAGTTAATTAAGAACACAGGGAGGGGGTTTTAAAATAGACTCTGAGAGACTGGTTTCTGTTTGTTGGTTTGTTTTAATAGCTTGTATTAGCAAGTGTTTTATCACCCAAATTACAGTGAGGTACAAAGAAAAATCCTAGGATTCATTGTCTAGCATTTGGAAAGGCGCCTGTTTTTCTGCTTGTTTAGGCATGCAATTAATGAGCTCACAGAGTGTTTGTTTTCCTGACCTGTGGAATAAAAAAGCAACCTGACATTAAAGACTGGGGTAAAATATGGGACTCCACAGATAGGTTTATTTGTGTGTTTGCTCTCACCTTTATTGTCGAAACCATTTTTATCCCATGCTTCAACTTCGAGCAGATTCTTCTGAGGATCCAGGGGAAGTGAGCACAGACCCAGATTGACTCATCCTTCAAGAACAGTTGGCATCTCCACAGAAACCATGTGCTGTGTTGTCACATGACATCAGGGCCATACATATACCACTGGCTCTGACTGAAATAATATGGTACCATGTATATACAGACCATGTCAAGGATACCTGGCATCATACAGCACAGGTGTTATGACCCTTAGGATCTTTCCTTGCATCAGACCCACTATTTTATCTACCTCACAATAGCTTAAATAAAAATAATGCCCTAGGTACGGTATTTCACTTAAGTCATTTATATTGCACCTGAACAACTGAGGCAATTCTTCAGATATTTCAGGGATAAGAGCATTTTTGATTGAAATTGGTAAAAGTTTGAAGCAGAAATAGCTGGAAGATAAGTATAAACACAACCAGGGTCTACTCAATTTTAATCTCTATTAATACTACTTGTAACTATTTTAATGAGAATGCAGATGACCACAATCGCTTTGTTTTTCTTCATTTTTGAGGCAGAGCAGTGATGGCATCTACAATTCTTTCACATCTTCCAATCAGTGAAAGCTATATGGTGTGCTAGGGAGAGCTGGGCGTCAACAAAATTTTCCTGTCCTGAAAGAATCATCTTCCAGTATAAGGATTTTCAGACAATAATGTGCACATTCGTTTTACTCTGACTGCATTTAATCTCTCCAAGAATTAAGAATTACAGTATGTATCACTAGTCCCAATGGACATAATTTTGGAGAAGTTTAAATTATGTACACAAAGTCACTAGATCATTGGTCAAAACAGACCTCCAATCTCAAGCAAGGAGACTAACACATAATAAAAAAGCAAAACTGATCAATCTAATAATCAGATGAGCACATATCTATAAAACAGGAATTTTAAGTTTAATCTTCTCACCTTAAAATCCAGGTGTCCTCATTTTTACCTGCCCCTGTAAAGTTTTGGGAAATATAGAATGTTCATGAGGAGAGGAAGCCAAATGTAAACTAGAAGCTTTTCTAGATCAATATTTGCAGTAAACTGCCTATTGAAACCTCAAATGAAAGGGATCTGGAATATCCAGTAATTCGTTATGATTTTTTGTGTGTACATGTGTTTATATGTACCTAATTATGTATTCTTTTCCTTGTAAGAAGACCTTCCCACCTATTATAATTTATTACTATCCAAAATTTGAACACAATTCTGATTATTAGTGCATGGGTTGATAAAAGAATATTAAAAACTCAGACAGAATGGATAGTAAAATGAATTCACAGTTGGGCAAAGCCTTACCTAGCCCAGAATTATTAGTATCTGAGGGAAGGGATATTCAGAGTGCCCGAAAAGGAAGAGCTCAGAGACTATTAGTTTTGAGGATTTACCTGATTATAAATTAACACTGAGAGGGTGTCCCTTGGGAAGATGGTCTCGCCTGGGTTCTCTAGAGAATAGAACACACACACACACACACACACACACACACACACATATATTTACAAAAGAATTACAAAAGGGGATTTTTTTATCAGATTGGCTCATACAATCAGAAGCTGGATAGTCTCCCAGTGGCCATCTGCACACTGGAGATCTAGGGAAACTAGTAGCTCCTCATTCCCATAAGCTGGAGCTTCAGAAAAAGAGGGACCAATCATGCAGCCCCAGTTTGAGACTGAAAACCTGGAAGCTCCCTGAGAGTTACTGGTGTGAGGCCACATTCAAAAACAGCTCAATGGCAGCAGCAAAAAATATTCACCCACTCAAGAATTGAGTTTGCATGCAAAGGCAGGCTTCCCGTTTCTTGCGATTTTTGTTCTGTCTGGAACCCCCAGCCTATTGAACAGTGCTGCCCACATTCAGAGTTGGTCTTCCAGTAACAGTGGTCCACTTCACTTTTTGAATATAGCTCTGAGGCTTATTTTAAAAGGAAGTGTTTTCCTTTTCCTCTTCTCCCTCTCCTCCTCCCTAATCTCTGGGCAGGAAACAAGATTACTTTGAGTTATCTGTGCGCCATAGGAAGGAGATATTTGTCACAGGATCTAGAAAGTGAGTATCTCCCAAATTAACAAGTGAATGTTTAACACACCGTCAGGGCACCCTGGGATCCTGTATCAGGACACACCTGGAATGTAGCCTTGGAAGAGCTCCTTTAAGATCCCCCTGTTCCTCCTGATGGGAGAATCAAAAGAAATGAGTCCCCTCTGCTTCTCTTTTGCTAGCAAAGCTATAAACCTTCTTTTTCCTTTATCTCAAAACCATGTCCTCATTATTGAATTGGCAATAATTGGGGACAAGGACCGACCTTTCAGTTACTTTCCCACCTCAGATTGCTAACCCATGTGCCAATAGTTTCTGAAAACACCCTCACAGACACACCCCAAAATGGGCTTTATCAATTTTGTAGGCGTCTCTCAATCCAGTCAAATTGACAACTAAGATTAACCATCCCAGCAACCAACTGCAAAAGTAGACTAATAAAGGTGAGAGCCAAAGGTTTTGTAAGGAAGATGGATTGATCAATTCAGAGCAGCATGATGGGTTACAGTGGAATGGGATTGAGGTCAGGCTATTTATTGAACCCAAATTCATTTTGAGTTTTTCTGAGCTTTATTAACCTATAAAATCCATTGGTTGGGTATAGATAGAATAGTAAAATTGCACATTATAAAGATAATCATCGAGCTGTTTTTCTGGTATTCCTGGTCAATTTTAGGAGATGGGGTGTCTCAAGTGACATTTTTGAGGCCATGACCACTTGCTGTCTAGAGACTCTCACACCCTTCAAACACAGGGTCATACAAAGGACAAACGTGTGACAAATGAACTTTATCAGTGTGATAGGTAGAGTGAATTCCATTTGGTAGAGGAAGATGCTTGTAAATACATGCTTTATATACTTGGCTTTGAATTTTGCCAGCCTGGGTAAAACATATAACTCAGAAATAGATCTGATGCTAAGGGATTTTCCTGACAAAAGCATGATGAAAAATACTTTCCACTAATGATCTCATCTACAGCTTCTCAGCATTTCCAACTGTTAAACATTGTTATAAAATACAGTGTTGTGTGAAAGAGGAGAGGGTCTCTGTGGGGAGTTTTGCATTATGTCATTGTTGGCGATTGAATCTCTGTAGAACACAATGTGGTTTGACATCTCTTTGGCTTGACTTGTAAAAGGGAGCTGTTTTTGTGGAATAATTCATGCACATGTCAAAATGAGTATAAATTAATCATTTAATCTTATTAGTTTTTTCCTGATTATAAAAAAATGTCCATTGTTGAAAGATTTGGAAGATACAGAAAGATTTAAATAAAATAGATGGATTTAACAAAGAAATGGTAACAGTCTGGTCTGTTTTCTTCCAGAAATTTACTTACATCTCTACACACCCCCCCACACATGTGTATATACAATATATTTGTAATGATCCAATGCATAATGTAGTTTATGTGTCCTACAACTATTTTGTTTAACTTTATGTGGGAAGTATTTTTTCTTCTCCCATTATTAGAATGTGAAAATATGATTTTTTTTTTTTTTTAGTGACTGCCAATACTCCCTTCTGTGGACTGAGGATATAGATCAGTGACAAAGCACTTGCTTAACATGCATGAGGCCATGGGTTTGATCCCCAGAACTACTAAAAGTAAAAATAAATCTATTCTAATGTGTCATAAATTATTTAGGCATTTTATGATAGTTGACAATTTTAATTATAATTTTTTTCTGATTGTTAAGACTGTAATGAACATTCTTATATGCAAATTTGTATTCATGACTCTGATTTTTTTTTCATAGATGTCTTATTCGGAACTGGCATTACTAGGACAGGACAGAACTTTCTTTACATCCTTAAACCAACTGCCAGTTTATATTTCCCTTAGTCTGTCTGAATTGTATTTTCACTAATTAAGGTACCAAATGCTTGTCTTACACCCAACTCGTATTGAAGGTTGGAAGGTAGAAAAAGAACTTATTTCTATTTTAGTTTTCTGTTCATTTCTTTCAATGTCTGTAAAGTTGTATGATTTTTCATAGATTTACTAATCACCGATTTTCAATTCTGTGGATTGTTTTCATGTTCTTTACCTACTTTTCTATTAGAGAGTTAAGGAATTTTTCTAAACTGGTTTTAATAGTGTTACATATATTTATGCCTTCCCTAAGTATACTGAATACCTAGGACAAGGAAATATAAGGCTCTTAAAAGGGCTAGTAAAAAATAATTTATATATTTCCCTGGCCTTCTACTACAGATTTTCTAGATTTCCCCATTTTTTTCTTCTTTGGGATAATCTTCAGAGACTGACCAAAACAAAACATGTCTAAAATTGAGATTTGTTTGATTGATTTGTTTAGCAAGTAATGATTCAGGAGGACCTCTTATCATGTAGATATTCTACAGAAAATATTAAAACAATTCTCAAATTGGAAAATATTCTTCCAAAAAAAAATATAGTGCTCGACCATTGAATGGATCATTTACATCCTGATTAGAAGTTTTCTTTTGGAAAAACACTCTATATTTACATGGGTAATTTTTCTCCCTTCCTTCTTATGTTCTGGCCTTTTATTCCCCTTCTTCCCCAGAATCAGATGCAATTAAGGGAGAAATTATGTACTAACAGCTCTAAAATATAGAAGGAATTTAAAGGAAGAATGGATCAAATAGGGAAGGATCCTTGTGGTGGGACTTGGGTGCTTTGAGAAATAGGTGGGTAGTGGAAAAAAGAGAAACATGAAAGTGCAGAGTCAGGAACACTTCTAGTGTTTAAAGAATCATGAAAACCGAGCTTTCCATAACTGAGTAATTGAACCTACTTAGTGCCACCAGTGTGAAAATAAACTGATGCAACTGAGCTCCCATTGGCTCTCCCATAGGCTCTCCCATAGAGAGATCTCAGATCTGCAGCCAGAGTTGGTTCTCCTCAGTTTGATCTTGCATATCACAGTACACTTAAAATATTTGGAAAGTCATCTAAGGAATTTGAAATTTTCTGAATACCAAATGGCTTGTTTTCACCAGCCAGGAGTTGCCTAAGTCACTAAATAAATTGATCATTTTCAGAAAACTTTCTGCTTCCACATGTTACTAATGCCACATTTAGCTGAGACAGAGAGCTACTGGGTACAGAAAAGCTCAGGATAGTTACAGAGACTTCAGCTGGTTAATTCAGCTTGAGAAGAAAATCTGCCACCAGAATTGGTGCTTTCCACGTGTTTTTTCCTGATTCTTACCTAGTATGTCTCCAGTCTTTTAGTTTCTAGGCTGTGCCAAGGTCTTCCTGGACTCAGAACTCGTAGGTATCTCTGTAAGAGCCTCATATTTCCTTGTATCATCTAAGGTATTCCTTCGATGACTTTCCAAATATTTTAAGTGTACTGTGATATGCAAGATCAAACTGAGGAGAACCGACTCTTTGGCTGCAGAACCTGGAATGTTCCCTGCCTTCCTACCTGACCACTCTTACTCTACAGATGCCCAGAGCCAAAATGTCCCTTTTTAGGGAAGACTTTCTGGGGTATAAGTTGAGCATCTCCCATCAAGGCACATTCTGTTTTCCTTCCTAGATGGCACTTTGAACAAATGTAACTGTCTGATTTGTTTAATGTGTGATTAATATCTGTTTTCCCTCCTTAGATTGGCAGTCATGTATATAAATATCAATTCTGATCGTACATTTAAGGAATAATGTTCCTTTAAATCTATTGTCAAATTTGATTTTTTATTTTTTAAACACAGTAAAGTTTAAAGGGGTAGTGGATAATAATGAAAGAAAATTTCATTTGTTTTGAATCGGGTTACTTGGTTGGATTTAGTTCCAGTGCCTATGTTCGAATTGTTAATTATGTAATTGTGAATAAGTTATTTAGTAGGGATCTACTGAGTGCCTGCTAGGTGCCAGGTACTGGCCCAGTCCCTGGGATACAGTGTCAAACAATCATGATGACAAGCATTACCTCAACAAAATATTCCCTTCCCTCATAGGGTGCTCATATTTTAGTGGGAAATATAGATGGAAATAAATATTTTATGGCTCAGTTAACAAAAAATACAGAGAAATAAAGATACAGATAAAGGGATAGATAGATGAAGGTGCTGTTAATAACAGAGGAGGCATTCATTTTTAATTCATTATGTAGTATTTATTTTCTCTTAGAAATGAATACTTAGAGACAATTTTAATACAGCTTATAGAAATATATTGATTTTTGAGATGTCTTGAATGTTAATTTTGGGTCACATTTGAGTGTATCTGGATTTGACATGTTATTTACAACATTAAGATCAAGAAATTTATATAGTCCCACTTTTGAAAAAGAAAAAAAAGAAGTGTGTGTGTGTGTGTGTGTGTGTGTGTGTGTGTGTGTGTTTAAAAGGTGAAGCTATTCCCCACCTTTCAAATTGGCTTAAATTGCAGCATTTTTATTTACTGAGTTAATGTGGTAAGTGTTGGACTTCAGTAATGAAATTTCAGGATAGAGGCTGTTTCCACCTTCAATGTAATTTTGTGTCCCTCAGGGTTGTTGCTGGTGAGTAAGAGTGAAGAATTATTTTTCTTCCACTTGGAATAGACACTAAATGAAAAGATGGATCATGGAGGAAAGGTAGCCCTCCGGTATGCTAAGAGGAGAGAATTCAGGCTTAGTAGTAAAGTAACCTTTAGTTTCTGACATTAAGGTAATAGAGAGGAGCCATAAAGAAGTTGCTTGCTTATTTCCAGTTAATTTTTTTTCTTTATTTCTTTTGCTTTCAATCGTCTCCTCTGAAATTTATAGGAATTGTTACTTAACGTAGATATAAATTAAAAATAGTATACTGAATATACAAGTCTGGTGGAAAAAGCTATCCTTTTTTCAGGTCAGAAAGAGTAATAAAAAGAATAAATATTTTTGAACCAATTTAACTACTCGGTAACATTAGAATAGAAAGCTAAAGTGTGACTGCAAAAAAAAAAAAAATTGAATTTTCTCTCAAATTGTTGCATTTCTCAAAGCAGTGTAGATGTTTATATGAGTAGGGTTTTTTCCCATATGAAGATCCTGGGGCTATGACTAGCTTACCCACACAATACAAAATACTGATTTTGTGCAAGATGTACATAAATAAAATAAAAAAACTTTATGGAAGAAAATAAGTTAGGATGCAAATACGTAGGAAAACAAACCATTGCTCCTGGACAGAATGATTCAAGTTTTAAAGAATATTTTATATTTAGGGCAGCTGAATTCATAATCTCAATTTGGGGAAAGGGATTAAGGATTTTACAAATTGCAAAATTAATGTGCAATCATAAATTTCCATGAAAGGCCAAAATTTATATAAAAATAACAATTTGGTTAAGTTGCCTACATGATAATAAAATGTTAAGTGAAACAAGTGTAATTAAAACAATCTGGTTTTGGCACAGAAACAGATAAAAACATATGGAGTAAATGGAGTCTAGATGTGGATCTAAATACATATGGAGTTTAGTTTACACATGATGTTTCAAAATTGTGGGGAGGGGCAGGGTATGTACTTCGTGGGATAGATCTTGCATAGTACATGAGGCCCTGGATTCAATTCCCAGCACAAAAACAAAAAAACAAAAACAAACAGAAAAGAAAACTGTGAGGAAAGAATGTCATCCTTAATAGTGTTGGAAGAACTGATTATACATCTGGAAATGCAACTAGAAAGTAATGCTTACCCAGAGGTTGAGTTCATGCTTATAAACTCACTAGTTCAGGGCCTGGTTACAAAGGTTATCCAATTCTGTATACAATTTTCATTTTACTTAAAAGTTCTATCAAACCTTTACTTCATGCTAAGCTGAATCATTTTTTGATTGAGGAAACATTCTGTCTTCTAAAATTAAACAGATACTTTATTTTCTTTTAATATTTCTTTTCTTGCGGGGGGGGGGGGGGAGCAAAACGGGGAGGTGGTACTGGGGATTTAACCCCGGGGCAGTTTACCATTGAGCTACATCCCCAGCCATGGGGGTTTCTTTGTTTGTTTTCTAGTTTTTTAGATTGAGAGGGGGTCTTGCTAAGATGCTTAGGGCATTGCTAAGTTGATGCGACTAGCCTTGAACTTGTGATTACAGGTTTGTGCCACCATGCCCACCTAATTTCTGCTGTCTTGATGAGAACTGTCTTCCTGTTGGCCCAGGGTCTTTTATGGCCAGAGACAAATTTTCTCAGTGAACTTGTCCTTATTCTTCATTGTTCCACCTTAGTTTGAGTCAAATTTCATTGCTTGATTTCTTACCTCAGAACTTTAATCCACCTTTATATTCCATCCTGGAGTGCCTTGTTTTCAAATCTGCCCTTCAAGATGTGATCTAAGGATCTCTTAAATGGATGCTTGCACATCAGATCTCTCTTCCAACATGTCACAAGACAACTTTTCAAACAAGACTGCACTAATGAATTCTAGGCACAATCACACCAAATTCACCAAAGGGCAGCTGAAAATTCTCATCAACACCTTTATCCAAAACTGTATCCAGATTATGCTACCAAACAAAAACTTGGTTCGGAAGTCAACACTGAAGAGTCAAGAATCCAGATTTGGTTTGAAAATCTTAGAGCTAGGCATAGATTTCAGATAAGACCAAAACTTAAGGAGGTTTTGGAATCAAGTCAAGGCCCCAGGTGAGATCACCTTCAAGAACAGATCCTAAGTGGAAAGGTCAGATAGCACTGTACCACCTACAGCCCCTCTCAGCTGCACACCCTCATCAAGGCCTTCATGAACAATTCCTATCCTGTGACCCATTCCACAGAACAGCTTACTAAGAAAATCAGGGTTCCTAAATTGAGAATCCAAATTTGGTTTCAAAATGGAATATCTAGATTCTGTGTGCAGAGAAAAGAGAACCTGATGAATCCTTCAAACAAGGCCAGGGACAAGATCTTTGACATGGAGTTCAAGGTAAAGAAGGCACATAAAATGGCACCAACATTAGCCCTCATGATCTAGTCACTTCCCACAAGCCCCACCTCTGAACACTGCTGCACGGGGAACTTCAACACATGAGCCTTTGGGGAATCTTCTGGGTCCAAAGTACAGTGGTAACATCATTGATGGTGACCAGTTTCCTTCACCATCTGAAGAGTTCTTTGACATTACTGGAAGTAGGCACAGTTAGGTCTGGTTCTACACGATTGACACATTACCAGTATGTTTCACCATCTGCCCTCTCTCTACTCCTGCTGAACCTCTCTGTAGAGTTCAAAAAGGTATTTAAGAGAAAATAGGAGCGAGACTGCCACCCCAAGAGCAGGGCAGGAAGATTGAATTGGGAAAAACCTATGTGGAAAAGAAAGATCAGTGTCTTACTCAGGTCAGAGGAAGAATTCAACTCTGCACTCAGTTTGGCCAAGACGTCCTGCCCCTTGCACCAGTGGCCTGCTGTTAGAAGGCCAGCAGTCATTAATTATGTGCCAGGAGATACACTCAGAAATTACTATGGGGAAAGATCTCTGAATCCTTTTGGCTTATTCAATAGAAAATTCCAATGGCTCCAGCTTCACCAGCAACTCATGCTAGAATGTGGTGCACACAGGATACAAATCCAGCATATTTGGTATCATCGACCTGGTGGCTATGGTTCTTCATTTTCCCTGGGAGTATACTGTGCTGTTGAGACTTTAAGCCAAGCCTTCTGGAGATGATAATCAGGACTTCCGGAGGCAAAGACAGACACAATGGGCCCTGCACAGCCCTACTGAGCCAGCCTGGTGTCAGAGTTCATCAGACCTTGGGATGAAGAAAATAAACTTCGTAATAATCATTTTCAGTCATCAGAGTAGTGATTGACTCAAGCAAAAATCATGAATTGATTTTGAAACCTTAAAATATTTGAAGAACAAAAAATGTACACCACTTCGAAGAATTTCCTCTCTCTTGTTCTTTTTAATTGATAAATAAAAAGTAAGTATATCTGTGGAGAAAAAAGAGACATGATATAAATTTTACCTTTTCTATGAAATGTAGTTTTACACTTTGGAAACAATCTCTTCGACTTTCAATTTCCATGGCCTAGTATCCCATGTGTGTTGTGAATATCTTGTGAGCTGCATCCCGAACTCATCTGTGTTTACAACACAATTAACATAGTGCCACACACATAGTAGGTCCTTAATATGTTTCTTTAATTAATGAACTAATTATTTTCCCAGGGATCCCATGGCTTATTTTGTAAGCAACACATTCTAAAATAATGCTGATTTGAACAACTTTATAATTCTAAATACACCAATTTAAAAATGCATTTTCCCTTGAATTCCCCCTTTAACTCTTCAGTTATTTGTGTATGAATATGCCAATCCTAGATCGTAGTAGCATTTCTCTGAAAATCTCTTGGATTGCATACATTACATAAGTATAGGGGAATATGGATTTCAGGGAGAACAATAGACTGCATTAAAAAGAGGAATTGCAGATGCAAGAATCCAGTGTCAGAGAGGTCTCCCCAGACAACACCTGCAGCAGTGTCGGAAAGTGCTTTGAAGGCTTGGAGTGGCTATTCTGCTGAATAACTGAATATCCACAGAGCCAAGACCCATGACCTTGAGCACAGCAGATCTTTTCTGCTGAATGTGATCTTATTCCAAGAGAAGTCAAATTATTCTTTTCAGTCGCCAAGAAAATCTCAAAGCTTTCAAACCCCTTTGCCTTAAGAGATGCCTCAAATTCACTAAGGGAACCCACAGGACGAAGAGACCATAGAACGCTGATGAATGGCTTGGAAGCATAAAAGTTTCCATTTTACACAGAAGTCTGATGTTTCTAGGTTACATGCCAAGTGTGAAAAGGACTTTGACCTGAGGTAGGAAGAAGGCTGAAGGGCTGCTTCTGTGCTTTCCTAGAGTCTGAGCTAGATGAAGAATAAAGGATTTATTTCACTGAAGGCAATCAGAAGGATTGCCAGAGCCAGGGACATTCAATCTTGACCCATTTACCCCTCTTCCATTTTCTCTCCTTACAGCATCCAAAGTGCCTGCTTTTTACTTAGTCAAACAAGCAACAGGAAATAAGGGAAATGGGGAAGAAATTCTTTCTCTTCAAATCCAAATACATGTGAAAAAATCACAAGCAGAAATTTATTAAAAAGCTTTTGTGAGGAACCTTTTAGTCAGTGCTTGGCTTGGTTTGAAATCCTGAGCCGATCATTTTTTAAGGTATAGCAGCAAAGAAAGCAAAAATCAGTCCTTGGCTCATTGGTCTCTTAGTAGAAAGAAAGGAACTTAGACACTTAAGATTCCAGCTGGCAGTTGCAAAGATGTGCAAACTTGTTGAAGAAAGATGAGCCTGTTGGGGCGGGTACTGATGAATGGGATATCCACTCTTCTAACCAACTATTTTGGAACAGACTCTTGTTCTGTGTCTTTCTTTATCTATTTATTTTATCCTACAACTACCTTCCATGATCTTCTCCTGAAAGTATAAAATCCTTGTTTTTAATGTTCCGAGTGAGATATTTTGCCTCCATATACTTTTCATTCACTTAAGGTTTTGTTGTTATTTGGGGTATTGTTGTTGGTTGATTGGTTTGGGGTACTGTGGATTGAACTTTGAGTTGCTCTATTCCAGAGCTTCATACACAGTTCTTTTGATTTTTTTCTGAGACAAGTTCTTGCTAAGTTGCTGAGGCTAGCCTTGAACTTGTGGTCCTCCTGCCTCAGCCTTCCAATTGGAGAACTACAGGCATACTTCACTGAGTTCAGTGGTTGCTTCAGGTAACCACTTCAGTAACTTCTTAAAGAGCATTGTGAAAGATAGTCTTTTATGGACTTGGAACATTTGCCTTCTTTGCCAGAATACTTAAACCTATACATTTTTGTGTATAATGAGTTTTAGAGATTGGCTACATATTTAAATTCAAGAAAACTGAGGACAGTTGAATTCAGCTAATTGAGGACTTCTCTGGATTTGGGCAAATATGATTTTCTAAGGTGGCAGCAATTTCAGTCCTCTATTACCCCTCAGATGATGCTTCCTTCAGGAAAGAGATATTGTGATATCATTATAGGTTTTAGCTGTTCACGTTTCTGAGGAGTGTTCATTCATGTGGTTTTATGTGAAGATTGGCTCTTAAAAAGAACTGTGACCTGAAATCAGATGCATTTAAAGGTTGGTCTGATGAAGTAGCATGCACATATTGGGAAATGTACTTAAGTGCTTCTATTTAATTAAAGTATGCTAGATGACTTTCTAGTTAGTCAAGCACTATGAAAATGTAGCCCAACATGATACACAGGCAGGTCACATGAAAGGTGTAATTACCTAAAAGAACCACAAAAATTTTTGCATTAGCATAACTAAATCAATATAGTGTCAAACTATTTCACATGAAGTGCATTGGTCATGTATCTCTGAACCCTTGGGTTTACTACCATTTCTGCAAAGCTTCCGAAAACCCTCATGCCCAGGCCACATGTTGCCCATTAAATAAGAATAAATATTGAGGTGGAGGCTAGATCCAGACATCACATTTTTTTCTTATTAATGCACTATACTTACACATAATATTGGTTCATTATGACATAATTATATGTGCATGGAATGTAATTTGCTCCACTTCAGTTCCCAGTACTTCCTCTTTCCCTCCTCTCCTTCCTCTCAGGTGTCTACCTTTAAGCCTCTTTAGGTGATTTTGTTTTGTTGTTAACTTGACTACTGTTATGACTAGTAAACGTTTTAATCACATTACTTCAGTCTGTCATACCTGGTTGTTGCTGGCATCAGCCAATCATTGGGTTCTTTTCAAGATTGTGGTGTTAATTTCATTTTTATTACAAAACAGTATAGATTTTGTCCACAAAAACATTTACTATCAATTTAAAATAAAATGCTTTATATGTTTTAAAATAGGGCTGTCTGAACATAGAAATCAAAGATTTTCATTAAAATAATATGTATCAAAAGAAGCTGCAAAAGCTCAAGTTTTGAAGATGAGAAGCTTAACAAATTAGTGTAAATGTGAAGTAAGGGTTGAAATGATCATTTCACTTTGAGGCTATAGTTGAGAAAAATAATATTATTTGGTGATTTGAAAGACATGAAGTTATAATTTTATATATATTGAAAGTAATGAAAATCAGGTTTGTTGAGAAAGGTAATTCAGATGGATTATATGATAATAGACTGTCCTATAGTCTTCAACATTAATATTTTCTTCCATTCTGAAACTTTTACTATGTCCATTCAAATGTATTGAAAATAGCAGTAGAAATGCAGCAGAGTATAGTAGAAAGACCAGAGGATTCAGAGATAGAGATCCAAACTTTAGTCCAAGGTATTCAAAAGTCTTTTGCCAATCCTCTTCACATCTCTGGTACTGTGTTTTTTTATTTGTAACACAAAAATGCTGCACTGAATTATTGCTTTTTATTGTTTGGATGTTGAACCATTAGTGGATTATGAAATCAATTTAGAATAATGTATATTTTTATGAAAAATAGAAGAGTCTGTTATAGATAAAAAGCTTGTGTATATGGGTTCTAGGTAATTGGTCAAGACATTTTTGAAAGCCCTTGAATTAGAAAGTCTTATGTTTATAGTTTATGAATTAGCAGGAGGGAAGAACTACAGTATGGTAACAGGTGGAGTACCTTCTTTCAACAATAGTATTAAAATATATTCTATGCAGAGTCAAGAAAAATGACTTCTTTTAAAAGAAAAACCTTGTCTCCACATGGTGTTTGGTTTACTCATAACAGGTAGAAAAGGAAACAAAAAACATATAGAATCTGTGAATGGGGATTGTGTCCTGTCCTTGAGACCAGAGAATTCTCACTGTAAGAAATGAATGATGTTTTGTGAATCACGGCTGCTGATTCAAGAGGTGGTGTTATTCAGTCTGGCCAGAATGAATATTCTTTAGTCAATTTTCTTCCAAACTAAGGAGTGGAAATGTGCTCTGCTTTTCCCTTTCATATATATATATTTCTTTCATTTAGTTTTACATCTTTTTCTAACTATCTGTTGGTAAGTGGGTTCTTACCATGGAGAATAGGACAAGGAAAGGTACTTTACAAAAAGACAAAAATAAAACAAAAACCTCTCCAAACCAAAAACCAAATTAAAACAAAACACCACAAAAACCCAAAACCAACCAACAAAAATAACCATATTGAGTTTCAACCTACACTGGTTCTTAGAATTAACTAGGGACTAAAATATAACAATAAATCATCAAAAGATTCAACTCAATAAACTAAAACATGTGACTAGTGGTACTAAAACTATGCCCTTTTAGAGGGTTTTCCAGTTTATTCTGATGGCCATCCTTGTTTGGGATCAGCTGGTCAAGAGGTTCAACTTCTTATCCCAATTCACCTGTGCCTTGCTATAGACACTACAGAATTCTTCCTCAACTTTTTGGGTGTCCCTCTTCCAACAAAAAGTTTGCAGTTCTGCAATTCATCAAGATTTCTGATAAAGTTTGACAGTTCAAATAAAGTTAGTTACAAATCAGCTGAAGTTCACTATTTATATTGCATCCTAAGATTTAAATTTATAGGTAAAACTAAAAAAGGAGATAGCAATAATTCTACATTTTAGGAAGGGTTCCCATACCAACTTATTGGCAAAGACTGGTGTTGAAGAATGACCAGGCTATCTTCTCACATGTCTGTGTTTGCAATCCTGCCCCTTCCCTTCATTCCTACCACTGAAGACTGATCTGGGCATAGACTTCTTATGCCAATTGAAGCAACTGAGGAATTGAAAATTTGAAAAGAATTACCTCAAGACTGAGGTTCACTGGAACTGAGTCACAAACATGTCTACCACAAGAGGAGATCAGAAATTCTGCTATAAGAAAGCTTGAATTTACTCAGAGTTCATTCCTTTCCAAGATTTGATGGTTTAACAATTCCTTCTCTTCTGTGAGACACCTCAGAAATCCTCCGATAAAATTCTGTGTCTTTACAGTGAAGCTGGAACTCTACTGGAGTTGGGAAGTAAGTAAAACACCAAGGCATCCATCACCTATAATGAACTAATTTTTGCCCAATACATCTAGAATGCTGCCAGTTTTGTACCATCCTTGGGAGAACTGAGTAAACAGTACTCAAGTCAGATGAAGACATTGAAGTGGGAAAAACTGAGCTATACAATGTTGATTTATAATGTTTTCAACACAGCTATGATAGATGGAGTAAGGGAGATTATAGAACCCTTGTTATGTAAATAATAATAAAATAATAATGATAATAATGTCATATCATTACATTTCAGGTCTTATTTTTCTAAAATCTCAAAGTGTGGTATGACTGGTACCTATAGTCCTTGTACTAAAAGCAACTCAGACTCAGCTATGTTTACTTTTTAATGACAATTGACCACTAAACATAACATGGAGAACTGAATCCAGGGCTCCTAATTCCACATTAAGAGATCTAGCCCTAGGAAAATACTAATCCTTGTTGATGATAATTCTGTACTTTTAGAAATAAGTACAAATTTAGAATTAATTCCAAATTAATTTGCATAAATTTATAGTAACATTAGCTTTCTCCTAAAATAACTTATTTTTCTAGAAATTGCATTTATATGTTGAAGTACCTTAAATTAGGAGGAAAAAATAACCATCAAAGACATTCTTCTGACACACCAGGAAATCCATTGAAGGTGTTCTTTTCTGGGCTAAGGAAGATAAGTAATTGAAAGTATGCTTTTGAATAAAAGATCTTCTGTGTTCCTTTATTTTTTATGAATTTTTGAGTTCTCATAGGAAAAGAGGAGAGCTAGCTCTGGAAGCCCAAGGAGGTAAAGGTTGGCATGGAAGTTCCTTTTTCAAAGCAGCATCCATTTGAAATCTTTCAAGACATTTTAACTCTAGCATGTCGCTTAACTTTATCAGTAGGAAAGAGTTTGGCACAGAGTTGGACTCCAGTAAATGTTTATTGAATGAATTGATGAAACAGTGGCTCAATAAATCAAGAATATTGTAGAACCAGAGAATTTTAGAATGGAAAGATCATACTGGAGATCACTTAGTCCAGCTATGTCCCTTTGCCAGAAAGGAAAATGAGGCCCAAGGAGGCTAAACAGGATGCCAAGAGCAGAGAATGGGAAACTGCTAAGGAGAAAACAGTGCACAACTCTCAGGATACTCAGCCCAAGAGTGTTCCCTGAGAGAATGAAAAAAGGAAAAAAAAAAAAAAAGGTCAAAAGTAAAAATATCAATTATTTTGCACCTCTTACAGTTTCAACCCTGTTAAAAATAACAAACCACCAATAGGGACTTGTATTTCCTTTTCTTTTTTGTGTGTATAGTACTTCCATCTCTTTCATAGTTTATGAAGCATAATTAACCTAATGCTTCTAGATTTAGTGTGTTGGGCATAATTATATTGTGGGTAATAAAAGATGTGGTAATACTTATTTTTTAAAACTGTTGGACAGTCGTTTGAAATACAGTGGTTACTTTAATAATAATGATGATCATAATAGCTAACTTGAATTAACTGCCTACCATATGCCCAGTATTTTATATATATATATATAAACACACTGTCCACTTTCTCACCTCATATATTCTGTACCTAAGCAGGGAGGATGGATGAACAGAGAAAATTGCCAGGTTCTAGAGTATGAAAATGTACTGTTCACAGAACAGTGTGCTTCCCTCAGCCAAAATAACTAAAGGAATAGGCCATGGTAACATCAGGAACAGAGACTGACTATGTCTGAACAACAAGAGAGGTGGCGTACCACATTCTTGGGGCATGACTTTGTAGGCATCAAACTTGCTGAAGCTGGGTTGAGGCAGAGGTGGCCACGGGAAGTTTCTGAGGAAGGGAGAAGGGAACTGGAAGAATGGATGGCTTCAATGGGAGTGTAGCCTATGTGCTCCACGTGTGGTGTAGCTGGATGCCTATGATTCTGTCGGTTAAGTAGACACCCCCTTTAGGCTTTGGCATGAGCCATCTGGCAAGTATTACTCACAAAAAAGGGCACTTGCTGGGGCAATGGATTACAGTAAGCAGATGTTATGGAGTCTACCAGAAGAAGGGCATCTAGGGTCAGTGTGGGTGAAACAGAGCAGCAAGTACAGCCAAAAGAAAGGACTGAAGGATTAACCACTGTCCTTTACTCTTCCACCTGCTTCCTCCCCCCAGAATTTGTAATGGCCATCTATCTCCAAAGGAGGGATGATGCATGGAGTCATACTACACCCCCATCTCACAACTAAAAACAGAGAGATAATGAGGGATGAAATTTAGGTCAAATCTCAGCTTAAACATGTAAATTAGCCTAAGCTTTCAGTAACCAAAAAACAGCCAGAGATTCAATGATTCTGCCCAAGATTTTGTTAAAATATGGGCAAAAGTAGTAACTATGCATGTTTGAAAACAGTGTTTTCTAATACATCCATAATAAATACTCTTTTATATTTATATCCCAATAATTGAAAATCTTTAATGAATTTATTACTGCATAGAGTCTTATTTAATCCTCATAACTACTCTATTAAATGGATGCTAGTATTATCATATCCATTTACTGATGAAAAAAATGAGACTTTCAGGTCATCAATCTTTTGCCTAAGTGTTCATGATGTATTTATGACTACAGAGCTGCTGCATCTGTGTTCCATAATTTCATAAATGTGGGTCTAATTATTATTGATCCCCTACCTACCCAGAGCAAACTTCTCCACACAGCAGCCAGACCTATCTTTTGGGATGTACATTAAATCATGTCACTACCAAAATAACAACAACAAAAAAAAATTCTCATTGTATACGAAATAAAATCCAAGAATTTGACCAAGATTTAGAAGGCCCTACAGGATCTAGTCCCACCTCACATCTCTGTTCTCATCTCGTTCATTCCATGATGCCTATTTGACTAAGCTGTGTGCTCACTGATTTTTTTTTTTTTTCCTATTCCAATATTTTCTCATTTTAGGAGGTGGCAACTTCAAATGTGGTTTCTCAACATGCAGGTCTCATCTTCTAAGAGAGCTTTCCCAGTCCTTGTCATCTCTCATGGCACTCTTCTTCTTGCTTGGTATCACATATGATGGCTTTTGCTCATTTATAGTTATCTCTCTCTCACCAGTTTGGTGAGAGAAGACCCTGAGGGCCTTGTTTATTGATACATTTTATGCCTAAAGCAGTGTGTCCAAACCATGGGCATCTAAAATATAACTGAAAAATGACCAGGGCCTGGATGAATATTAATCTCCCTGTGTACTAGGTGCTTTATGTATGTTACCTTTGGATTCAATAGTCATTTTTGTCTTGTGACCAGAGATATGCCCAGGAGTTTCCAGCATCTCTTCCTTCTCTGGTGCAAAGAATGGTATTCTACAATCCATCTCTTAACCTAGTTTATACTGATTTTAATGTATTCAAACTTACTATTTTGCGTTATTTTAATAACAAGTTAGCACTAGATCTTTAAAAAGAAACAGTAAAAATAAGTCACAAAACCTTGATTGGGCAAGGGGGTAAGTGGAGGTACATAGATCTTTTCCTATCCCTGCATAATTCCTCATTATACTCACCACCTATTTATTTACTCCCTCCTTTACTTAAGATACTGGAGATAAGAAGATAATTTTAGTTTTTTCTTTTAAGGAATTGTCATTCTTGTTTTAAGCATGATAGACTTTGATTATATTTCCTCCATGCTAGGTATTATTAACTTTAGAATGTTCCAAGTTCACTTAACTATAATAAGTGGAAAAGATGCAGCCCAGGTCCATCAGTTTTCATTGAGTCTGGTCACATCTAGAATGCATGATTGTTATCAGTTACAGCAGAGTATGAACAAAGATATTTCTCTAAAGAATCATAAATGCATTTGCATGAAACTTATTAAGTTCATTCGCTAACAATGATGACTTGTTAGACTGTACCAAGAGATATTATACCCTTTACATTTATCCAGAAGAGTAGTGCTAAGTTTCCCAACCCAGAGAGAATTCTATTGTAATATTGCCTAAAGGTGAAACACGATGAGAATAGAAAATCAGAGATTACTCCCAATGATTCAAAGACTGGACCCTCTGCTGGATGCATATTAAATAGATATTTGACATAACTACACACTGATCAGCTCTCTACATCCCCCACCCCCGCCGGCTTATTTTTCAAATCAAAAGATGCAAAGTAATTGAGCTGGATATTTATCCCTTTAGAAAAATGCCATGATATCAATATTAGTTTTGTCTTTAATGCTTAACTCGGAAATAGCAGATGTAAAAAACTCCTTAAAATTATTAAAAAATAAATTGCAACAATGTAAGAATCTGTTTAACAATAGCACTCTAACATCTTATTTTAAAGTCACCTGAAGGATCACATCGCAGTGCTAATTCTGTGTTGCAGATTGGGGAGGGGTCCTGAGGTCTTTAATTTCTCACAAGTTCCAGGTGATGCTGATGACCTGTCCCCTAGGTCATAGTCAGAGTGGCATATAGTAAGAGATCATGTTTTTAAAGCAATTTTACTCTACACCAGGCTTTCCAATTCCATATGAAGTTCTCTGACAATCTGTTTTTATTTTCCAAGGTATTATTTGTATTTATTTTAAAAAATCAAATTCTAAAATTTAGATCAGTTTACTCAAATGGCCAAATTTTTTGATAACTGAAAATATAGCGTTTAGAGTTAAAGGCAATAGTGCTCTGATTTTACGAAGAAAGAATCATAAATTGTGTACTCTTTGGAACTTGGTTAAACAGGTAGATTGTTCAGTATAGATTACCCTAAGTTGGTAATGAAGTGATTTTCTACTTGAAGTCATGTACATCATAACCATTTTATAAATGAAATTATCTATAAATACAGAATACTATAAATCTGTGAATATAACTGTTTTCCTATCATTTACTTTGTTATTAAGTAACCATTAATTATCACCCAGAGAATTCAGTAGTTTTTACAGAGAATCTGTAAAGAATTGTGTTTTTGTTTGGATTGTGTTCATGATTTCCTGCAGATTAAAAGATACTGGCATTTATTTTTCACAGATTCTGTTGTTGGGGCTTGAGCCCAGAGAATGCCATATTGTACACCTTTGAATGCCTGGATGCAGGTTCACTGCCATGTTTGTGCATCTTGTGATTTGTGTAGAATAGGCAGGTATTCAGTCTCCTGTTTGGTTGTGAGTACTTGTGGTTATTTAAACAAATGCACATCAGTTGCACAGTAGGGTCATGTCGTGTTTTCTCTTGGAGAAAAACATGCCGAAGTTTAAGCCTCATTTAGTTTTTGGTCATGAATTAGAGGCCCATATCATGAAATACCTGAGAATTGAGGAATTGTCTGAGACTAGAATCAAGTCTGCAAGGGTTATATTCTGATTCTTGCCTAAGTAGTTATGTGACCTTACTTTTGTCCGTTGGGCTCTCAACCTATTAAATAAATGAAGGCATTGGACTAAACAGTATGGAAGTCTTTACTTTTCATTTTTGATGACTTCAAGTTTATCATCAAGAATATACCCCTTCCTTGGGGTTATTTCATGGAAATTTGGCCATTTCAAATTGCTTGCCTCAGAGTCTACCTAATGTGAAATAAAACTTTGAATGGATACTTTGTAAAGCATGATTTCTTGCTGCAAAATAGGAGTTACCCTCATCATTTACAAAGGTTGAATCACATTTAAGGATTTCAGAAAGCTTTACAACCTTCTGTCAGTTTGAAAATCTGAGACTGAACTACTCTCCCTTTAAATGAATGCTGTTTCTATAGAATAATCAACTGATAGTTTTAATTCCTAAATTGCAAAGTGTGGCAAATAAAGTGATGTGATTACTTGGTAAAATTTTTAGGGAGTAAGGATTTATCCTGGCATGAGTTTCAATAGACAAACTTTTCTGTTGTTCTAAATTTATTTGATCTTTATAGTCTGAGATACCCAAGCTTATTATTTAATTTAATAATGTAAACTTCAAGTGTGTACCTTTGTTTTGTCAAGGATGTTTTTGGCAAAATGTTCTTGTGTATTTTCTTCTGAAGTAGAAAAATAAATGGAGCGTGTCTTTCATTCAAATGTTATTTTTTTTATATTTGCTTTTTCATTTGTTGATTTTGGTTTGTTTTGTGTTGAAAACAATCTTAGAAACTCACAATTATAGTGACGGATTACAGATCTGTGTTATTTCAGATCAGATGTGAAAAGCAAAGTAATTAAGAATAATAAGGTAGGAAAACAGCCTAACATCCGTAAGGCGAATGGGGACAATGGGACATCTTTCTGCCCATAGGCATTCTTGTCTTTCAAATATAGGGTAATTTGCTTGTTGATTATTTCCTGAAGTTCAGTGAACTTGGAGACTGTGAAAATATAAAGTCAAAGTAAGAGTATATACTCCATGCATAGGAAATAGGAAGGGGCCTTGTCCTGAGAATTAATTTCTATGTGAACTTGGGAAACTATTCAATCTCTTGATTAATTGTCCTTCCTATGAAGTAGAAATCAGTGATTTTGGGTATGAGCAGAGATCCATTTGTTCAGTTCACCATTCAAGGATTCTCTTTATCTTGGTATCAGTCCATTAATCAACAGTTATTATATCCATGCAGCCTATGTATATTTATAAATCTTATGAGGTTAGTATGAAGAGCAAGTGAGATTAATATGCATTAATAGTTTTCAACATGACAATTAAAATTATTATTATTATTATTAGTTTAGTTTTTATTTATAATCAAAGCATTAATAAAATAGTATCTTGTATATATTATTTTATTAATCAGGAATAAAATAATCAGGTTAGTTCATTCTGTGTTCAGATTATTTAACCTTTTAATTTAAATGCAGTAAACATACTAAGAAGTGCATTTATCTTAAGTACACAGGTAAATGAGTTGTTTTCACTGTGAGCATACCCAAAACAACCAAATCCAGACTTGAACATTATTAGTATTCAAAGAGGATTTCTCACTCTCCTTCCTATCTACACCAAAGATAGCCATTAATTTAATTTTCAAAGGCAAAGATTAGTTTTGCTTGTTTTAAATTTTTTTTTATAAAATGGGATGAAAAGTATGTTATCTTTCATGTGTAGCATTTTTACTCATCATTGCTACTGTGAGATTTATTCATATTTCTGCCTGTAATTTTACATAATATATTCTTACTTCTGCTTAATATTCCATTGAATGACTCTGCTCCAATCTGTTTATCTTTTCTACCATGAATTATTATTTCAGTTCTGGTCAGTTTGAAGTTATTACATAGAGTGTCACTATGAACATTCTGGTATATTATTCTGATGATCTATACATGCATTTTTGTTTATAAGCTTATGAGTGAGATTGTTCATTCATAGGGTAGTCCTATGTTCAGACTTAAAGGACATTGTCAGTTTCCCAAAGTGGTTCCTACTAACATTGTATGAGAGTTCCAGCTGCTCCCCATCATCACTCTGTATTTTTTTGTCTTTTTCATTTTATTCATTCTAGTGGACTGTGGTCACATTTCATTTTGATTTAATTTATATTTCTCTGAGGACTAATTAAATTAAATATCTTTTCACATTGATATTCCTTTATTGAAGAGTGTTGTAAGTAGTTTTCTACTTTTCCTATTGTCTAACTTTTAATTATTAATTTGTGTGAGTTCTTTATCTTGAATGTAAGTATTTGTTGACATATTCATTGCTGTGGGTCTAATTTCTTTTTCATTTTTATTGTTTTAACGCATATTAGAAATATATAAAATATTTGAGAATTGCATTTTAAAATTGACCTAGACCTATTCATTAAGTGTTCAATAAGAAAGCATAAATACTTTACTGTGCTCGTTGGTCCTTGCATATGATATGATGCAAACTTTAATGACAAAAATTTAAGGTAGCAAAGAACTCAAAACAATATAATCATCTTATATTGTAGAATATGGAGTGATTTTTGTATTTTCATGTAGTATATATGTTCTTTTATGAACGAGAACAAGGAAAAATATTTCCCTACTTAGCTTCATGAATCATTTATGGCATTTAAAGATAATTGTATATTACAAAATGTAAATTTTTCCAAAATGATATAATTGCATTTAATGCAAAGTGAATTACCTAAATTTGTAATTAAACAACATATGTGATATATTTTCGTTTTTAAAGTAACAGAAATGTAGTGTTAAAATACATCAACACTCATAAACTTCAAAGCTCATGACCTAATAAAGTGCAACTCTATTTACTGTTCTCCCCCTGGCTCTGCCATGTTATCTGTCAAAGCAATCCTTCTCTTTCATTTTTTTTTTAATTCATTCTGAGTTACATGGACTTTTAATGATATGAGGTCTCTTGGATAAAATGCTACAGGCTGTTAACTGTACCAAACCTCTTCACTCCCCAAAACTTATTCAGTTATTTAAGTGGATTCTTTCTGACTATCTTATATTCTTCCCTGCCTTCTTAAACAGGTAGATAATTATTATTTTCTTACTGTAACATGACACATCTTCACAAACCCATACTTTGTCATTTTTTTCTAGCTTTATGAATACCATCTGGCTTTTCCCTCTAACCTATAGGGCGTGTGGTATATCAGATAGAAACTGAATTCTAGTCCAGCTTTTATAATAGGCACATTTTATGAACTTGACAGTTGTTTAAACTGGAAGGGCTCCACTTTTTTAATAACATAAATTAAGGGGCTGAGTTGGAGGAGGGTCTGTAAAGCTTCCACTGGAACAGAGATCTGCTCTGAGTATTCAGTGGAAGGATAAATTATCACCAGTGTCATCTTTAGAAGAATGTTTCTCACTGTGGATGATATATGTATTTATTGATGAACCAGAATCCACTTGATCACTTATCACGTAAAATTAAAACAATAAGCATGGAGAAATGAGTGAAAAAAACTGGAGAATGTTATTTTTATTGATTATTTTCTAAAGACTGAGACCCTAAGTCTTTATACTCTGTCAAATTCCCATGGGACTGCATAAGTCCAGAGCAGCTGGCCAGTTTTTATCTTGTCAGCACTCTCAACAACAGAGAAGAATGAATATCAACAGCTTTGCCAAACTTTGAAATATTTCTTTCCTTTTTAATTTTCATCAGTTTTGTAACTGGCAAAATGTAATCTGTATATAATTTGCTTTTTGCCTTTCTCTGAATATTGATAGGATTGTACATCTTTTCATTTATCCATAGGCCACATTTGTTGATTTTTTTCTATGACAGCTCTTTTGTCCCTTTCTCCCTTTGTCTTTTTTTATATTGATCTATGGGGGTACTTTCAAGATCCTGGATTATAATCCTTTGTTGATTAATATGAAATGAAAATATTTGCACACAACTTTTAATTTAACTTCTTACTCTCTATTGAGAAACAGATTTTCTTAATTTTGATGTGGATGAATTTATCAATACTTTAAATAGTTTTTATGCCTGTTGTATAAAACCTACTAAGCATTTACATAATTGTTTTTCTAAAGTATATCCTTAGCCCAAGTAAAATTGATTTTTGTCAATAAAATGATATAAAAATCCAACATCACTTTGTTCATCTGGATGATCAGATGTCTCAGCACCATTTATTGTCTAATCTATCTATCCTTTGCTCATTATCTGCAATGTCTGATTTAATATAAATTGTTTTGCATATACTTAGAAGTATATTAGTTTATCTCCTCTTAATGTATTCTACAAATTATCATAATTTTATACTAAATGTCTATTCTTACACAGTCAACTTGCTTCATCCTTCTCTGGCATATCTTAGTTATTTTGGGCTCTTTGTTTTACCTGTATAACTTATAGAATCAACATTTCACATTAACTTTAAAAATTCACTGACATTTTTATTGGAATTTTATTGAATCTATAGTTCTACTTATATATATGAAAACATTGATTGTCCCCATTATATAGAACCCTGCAGTCTTTCTAAAATATCTTATTTAGCCAAGTGATTTTTATAGGTTATGGTCTTTCAGTTTATACAGCCATATTTGCTAATACAATGCTATTTCATCTGTTCATATATTTTCTTGTCTTTCTGCATTAGCTGCAGTTTCAAATATGGTATTAGATAGAAATTTTGATAGTGGAAATCCTTATCTGTTTCTGATCTTAAAGAGTAGATTCTGGATTTCACAAGAATGGCTTATGTTCTTTGTTTTAGATCATTTATCACACTTTTCACTTTAGATAGACAAGGGGAAAGACATCTGCCATCAGCTTTACCAGATTCTGTGCTGACATCTCATTTTATCTTTATACCAATCCCAAAAGCTCAGTATCACTCACCATTTTCAGAAAGTGGAATTTGGAAAGATGCAAAATTGCCCCCAGTCACAACAGGTGGCCAACTTGCAATCTAAAGTCATATTTGGGGCCATATTCCCCCCTAGTATTACAGTAATATTTAATTGTGCCTAATAGTGATTATATTGAACTGACCAAGGACGCAGACACCTGTACTATAAACATTCTGACACAGGAATGAGGTTAGCTATGTCCATTCTTTAGCCCTAAAAATCAGTACTGGCCTTCAACACTGCAGTATGCACATTCTGTACTTTGAATGAATGAATGGGAAGGATTCACTGGTATGAATTGGGTTGTCTTTCCTATGCTCTTACTCAGAACATTCCATGTTGAACCTGACTGCCAGGCTTCATTAATTATTTACCAATAGTCAGTGACTATTGTAACAGGGGTCAATCTCTTGTGAAATCCCTAGTGCTTACGTCCAGTCTTAGTGCCATGGCTTAGCTATCTATGGCCACTATGACTGTTTCTTCATTCAGGAAGTCAGGTCATCTGGCACTGAGTAGTGGAAACCTGGATTTGATCTCGGATTCCAAAACATTTGTTACGAAGTGAAAATAGTCCTGGGCTGGGGATATAGCTCAGTTGGTAGAGTGCTTGCCTCTCATGCATAAGGCCCTGGGTTCAATCCCCAGCACCAAAATAAATAAATAAATAAATACATGAATAAATAAATAGTCCTGAAGTAAAAACCTGTTGCCAGGGGAAGAGTAAAATGCCTCTTGCTGTCATGCTTACTCAAAACCCCCAGTGAGCATGACAGAAAAGCTATCTTACCAGTGGAATGCTTTCTCCCGTATCACTTGTAATTCTGTTTATAGTTTACTGCGAGCTGATTTCCAACCATACTGTCTCTTCTTGGCACACTATCGTCATTGCCTAGCAAGTCAAAGGAGCTTTTGGCTTGCATTCTTCCGTTGGTCAAACTCACTTCATCAGTGAGAAGACTGCTCTTTCCAAAGAACGATATTTCTGTTTGATCTGAGTAGTATCTTGAGGGATCCTCATTGTTAGTCCTAAATATAGTGAAGACCAAGATACATAGAAGATGTTAAGACTTCATTTACAGGCTGTCCCATGGCAATGTGCTGGAATTCTTACCAGTCTCATAAAAACCAGCCTTACCATCTGCTTAATGAGACCAGGGAATGAATTAATAATTCAGCTGACTCCATTAGACTTTCGGTTGCTGTTCCCTCCATCCAGGGGAGGGGAAATATACTCTACAGGAGAGATCTATTTACCCCCAGATCAAATCATATTTTTTCCTTCCCTTTACAATATAATTTGTTATGGCCTCATAGTGGTAGAAATATGTGGCCCTTCAGTGAAAAATATCTTTGAATATAAATGTCTCACTGAAAATTAAAATAACTCCTTAGCTGGATGGAGAGCATGTGGCAAACATGTTGGGATCCATTGATGTCAGCAGAGTGGAACCGTCCAATATGCACTTATGGTACCTGATTCATGCCCTGGAGAGATCACAGAGCTACTTTCTCTGATCAGAGCTCTTGCAGTGATACTTAAAAATTAATTGAATTTTCAAGAATGTTAGTTTTAGCTATTGTAGTTGATGGCCCAATAGCTGAGGAGGTTTATTAAAAATATACTGCCACCTACAGCACTATGATTCTTTGACAGGGCTCTTGTCATAAATATTAATTAGGCAAAGAGTTCATTTGGGGTCTGATTAGTCATTGTTTTTGTTAAGATCTGCTGATCCGCATAGTATGTGTCTTTACTTATGCATCTATCTATCTGTTTTTCTCTAGGAAAAGAAGAATATATTGCCACTTTCAAGGGATCTGAATACTTCTGCTACGACTTGTCTCAAAACCCCATTCAAAGCAGCAGTGATGAAATAACTCTGTCCTTTAAAACCCTTCAGAGGAATGGACTGATGCTTCACACCGGGAAATCAGCCGATTATGTCAATCTTGCCCTGAAAAATGGAGCTGTCTCTCTGGTCATTAATTTGGGATCAGGGGCCTTTGAAGCACTAGTGGAGCCCGTGAATGGAAAGTTTAATGATAATGCCTGGCATGATGTGAAAGTCACCAGGAATCTGCGTCAGGTAACAGCGCAGTGGATAAGAGAGTAACTGGCTTTGTTTCTCGCTACAGCTGTGTGTGTGGTACTTGAAAACCCTAACAACATAAGTCAGGGCTCCTCAGAGTCGCTTAAAAATTAGCTTTTCTCCTGAGATGAATCTTC